>NC_045427.1:369262525-374165025 GCF_902635505.1 Sarcophilus harrisii
ATAATTCTTTAAACCACAGAGTGAAAAAGGAAAACATTTAGTCTTTTGCCAAGGGTCAGGGGAAATTAGACCCAATACCTAGCTAATCCCTTTTATGCCTGTGGTTGGGAAAATGTAAGGGCGTCCTTTAAAGTCTCTAGTTCCAAGTCAGCTATATTATATAGAAAAGCCTCTTTGGTATTCATGAAATAAAATTCATCATGACACTTTCCCATTTTTCATATTTAAAAAAGTTTATTTTCCCCCCTCTAGTTAAAATGAGAAAAAAATTTCAGGTTTTCAATTATAACCACACTTACAAGTTCAGGTAGGAATGAAAACATGATAAAAAATGAATTATTGAACCCTTTTAAGCTCCACAAAGTCTAACAGTTGGAAAGGACCTCAGAAGTTGCATATTCCAATCAATGCCTAGGCAAAAAAACAAAACAAAACAAAATCCTCTTTAGGACATAGATGAAAAATGGTCAGCCAGACTCTGTTTGAAGACCTCTTCCAAGAGGAGCTCCAAGACATCCTACTTTGGTTTTGGCTAATTCTAATTATTAGAAAGTTTTGCATTATTTAATTCTATTTGGGGGAAAATTCAGTATAAAGGTAAAATAAAAAAATAAACCAAGTTTTCTGATAGCAGGGAAACTTCAAAAGGATTAGCAATGTTGGTTATGAAAGGTAGGGATGAAGCATGTAGAGAATGGATAAATTCATCAATTCCTAGTAATTCTTTGAAACAGACACATTCAGCTCAACAGGTTCTATCTACATGATGTAGATTACATCTTAAAAAGTTCAGAAAACCAGGTAAAATTTCAACTACATCAAAAATAAAGAATTATGAATATCAGTGATAACTTAGATCTGTAAGCATATCCTAGGGTTAATCTGTCAAAAATTAGTGTATATTAAGCACTTACTATATTTTAGGCCAAAAGTCATCCTTGTTCCATAGTCCTCTTATAGAACCACTTTCCTAGGAAAGGCAGTAAAATGCCATCCAAGGGAGAAATATGATTACAGACTTAGAGTTGAAAGGGACCTTTTAAATCTCATTTTCTCTACTTACAGATGAGAATATTGGATTCTAGAGAAGTTCTGTGATTTGTAAGATCAAAAAGGTAGGAAGAAACAGAACTAGAATTTAAGTTCAGAGGGGAACTACATTTTAGACCTGGATTGGGAAAGAAGACTTCTGAGATGTCTTTCAAATTATGTCACCTTGTTCAATCTTACTTTCCATAGCTGAGAAATGAGAATTACTTACCTTTTAAAGTTGTTTTGAGGATCAAGTGAATTAACATATATAAAGACTTTCTAAAAGTCTTATACCATTATGTAAATATCAACCATTTCTGTAGTGATTAATGGGTAAATGAGTGAAAACTCCCCTAATACTGTTTCTAGCTGTGCCACCATCATGTTTTATATCCCAAACAACAATCTCCCAAGATACAGAGGCCTGCTCAGGATGTCTATCTTATAATCCAAGGCAAGGAAAACTACTGTTCTGTTGAGCCCTTTCCCCAAGTCCTATGACTGTCTATGTCAAATCTTCCCTTGCTTGGTCACCATTGCCCAATTTGTATGTTGTGTTCTTTAAGAATCAAGGCTCTCTGATGGGCAAGGATTGGCTTAGTTTTTTATTTGCATTTCAAAGCCCAGTCTAGTATATGATGCTTAATAAATGTTTTCTGAAGTACATTACAGAGTTAGAAAAAAATAACAAAATTCATCTGGAGAACAAAAAGTCAAGAATATCAAGGGAATTATTGGGAAAAAATTCAAAGGATGGTAGCCATCCTCTGTTCATTCAGTGCCAGACCTGAAACTAAATTATAAAGCAGTGGTCATCAGAACCATTTGGCACTGGCTAAGAAACAAGAGTAGTTGTGCCCAAAGGGCTTAAACTATGCATACTCTTTGATCCAGCAGTGGCTCTATTGGGCTTACATTCTAAAGACATCATAAAGGAGGGAAAGGGATTCACAGGTGCAAAAATGTTTGTGGCAGTCCTTTTTGTAGTGGCAAGAAACTGGAAATTGAATGGATACCCATCAGTTGGAAAATGGCTAAATAAGTTATGGCATATGAATGTTATGGAATATTATTGCTCTATAAGAAATGATCAGCAGAATGATTTTAGGGAGGCCTGAAGAGACATGAACTGATGCTAAGTCAAGTAAGCAGAACCAGGAGATCATTGTACATGGCAACAACAAGATTATACCATGATCAATTCTGATGGACATTGCTCTTTTCATCAATGAGATGATTCAGGCCAGTTCGAATATTTTTATGATGAAGAGAGCCATCTACACCCAGAGAGAAGACTATGGGAACTGAGTGTGGACCACAACATATTTTCACTCTTTTTTGTTTGCATTTTGTTTTTTCTCTCTCTCTCTTTTTTTGCTTTTTGATCTGATTTTTCTTATACAGCATGATAATTGTGGAAATATGTATAGAAGAACTGCACATGTTTAACATATATCGGATTACTTAACATCTAGGGAAGAGGATTGGGGGAAAGAAGAGAAAAAATTTGGAACACAAGGTTTTGCAAGTATGAATGTTGAAAATTATATATGCATATGTTTTGAAAATAAAAACCTTTAATAAATAAAGAAACAAGAGTAGTGGATCAGTGGAATAGGTCAGGTACACAAGACACAATAGTCAATGATTATAGTAATCTACTATTTGATAAACTCAAAGATTCCAACTTCTGCAATAAAAACTCAATATTTGACAAAAATTGCTGGAAAACTGAAAAACAGTATGGCAGAAACTAGGCATTGACTACTCCATACAAAGATAAGGTCAAAATGGTTCATGATTTAGCCATAAAAAAGAATGCTATAAGCAAATTAGGAGAACAAGAGATAATCTATCTCTCAAATCTGTGGAGAAGGGAGGAACTAATGACCAAAGAAGAATTAAAAAACATTATGAAATGCAAACTGGATAATTTTGATTACATTAAATTTAAAAAGGTTTTATCTCCAGGATAATACACCACAACGAAGTAGGATTTATACCAGGAAAGCAGGGCTGGTTCAATATTAAGAAAACTATTAGCATAACTGACTATATCAATAATCAAATTAACAAAAGCCATATGATTATTTCAATAGATGCAGAAAAAGCATTTGATAAAATCCAACATCTATTCCTAAAGAGTATAGGAATAAGTGGACTTTTCCTTAAAACAGTCAGTAGCATCTATTTAAAGCCATCAGCAAACATCATATGTAATGGGGTTAAACTGGAACCATTCCCAGTAAGATCAGGGGTGAAACAAGGTTGCCCATTATCACCATTACTATTCAATGTTGCATTAGAAATGCTAGCTTTGGCAATAAAAGAAGAAAAAAAGATTAAAGGAATTAGAGTAGGTAATGAGGAAACCAAATTATCACTTTTTGCAGATGATATGAGGGTATACTTAGAGAATCTTAAAGAATAAACTAAAAAGCTATTAGAAATAAGCCACAACTTTAGCAAAATTTCAGGATGCAAAATAAATCTACATAAATTCTCAGCAGTTTTATACACCACTAACAAAATCCAACAGCAAGAGATACAAAGAGAAATTCCATTTAAAATAACTATTGATAGTATAAAATATTTGGGAATCTATCTGCCAAAAGAAAGTTTTATATGAGCAAAACTACAAAACACTTCCCTCACAAATGAAAGTCAGTTCTAACCAATTGGAAAAATATTAAGTGCTCTTGGATAGGCTGAGCAAATATAATAAAGATGACAATACAACCTAAACTAATCTATTTATTTAGTGCTATACCAATCAGATTCCCAAGAAACTATTTTAATAACCCAGAGAAAATAACAACAAAATTCATATAGAAGAACAAAAGGCCAAGAATTTCAAGGGAACTAATGAAAAAGAATCAAATGAAGGTGGACTAGCTGTACCTGATCTACTATATTATAAATATTATAAATTATAATTATAATATATATTATAAATAAAACTATATTATAAAGCAGCAGTTACCATTGGCTAAGAAATAAACTAGTTGATCAGTGGAATAGGTTAGATTCACAGGACAAAATAGTCAATAACCATAGCAATCTAGTGTTTGACAAAACCAAAGAC
Source organism: Sarcophilus harrisii (assembly GCF_902635505.1). Lineage (NCBI taxonomy): Eukaryota > Metazoa > Chordata > Mammalia > Dasyuromorphia > Dasyuridae > Sarcophilus > Sarcophilus harrisii. The sequence goes on from NC_045427.1 coordinate 369,266,643, forward strand.
CCCAACTTTTGGGATAAGAATTCACTATTTGACAAAAACTGCTGGGAAAATTGGAAATTAGTATGGCAGAAATTAGGCATGAACCCAAACTTAATACTATACAACAAGATCAGATCAAAATGGGTTCATGATTTAGGATAAAGAATGAGATAATAAATAAATTGGAAGAACATAGGATAGTTTACCTCTCAGACTTGTGGAGGAAGAAGGAATTTGTGACAAAAAGAACTAAAGATCATTATTGATCACAAAATAGAAAGTTTTGATTATATCAAGTTAAAAAGTTTTTGTACAAACAAAACTAATGCAGACAAGATAAGAAGGGAAGCAATAAACTGGAAAAACATTTGTATAGTTAAAGTTCTTATAAAGGTCTCATTTTCAAAATATATAGAGAAATTTATAAGAAATCGAGCCATTCTCCAATTGATAAATAGTCAAAGGATGTGAACAGATAAATTTTTCAGATGGTGACATTGAAACTATTTTTACTCATATGAAAAGGTATTCCAAATCATTATTGATCAGAGAAATGCAAATTAAGACAATGCTGAAATACCACTACATATCTGTCAGATTGACTAAGATGACAGGAAAAGATAATGACAAATGTTGGAGGGGATGTGGGAAAACTGGGACACTGATGCATTGTTGGTGGAGTTGTGAATGAATCCAACCATTCTAGAGAACAATTTGGAACTATGCTCAAAAAGTTATCAAATTGTGCATACCCTTTGATACAGCAGTGTTACTACTGGGCTTATATGCCAAAGAGATATTAAAGAGGGGAAAGGGGCCTGTATGTGCAAAAATGTTTGTGGCAGCCCTTTTTGTAGTGACTAGAAACTGGAAATTGAATGGATGCCCATCAGTTGGAGAATGGCTGAGTAAATTATGGTATATGAATGCTATGGAATGTTATTGTTCTATAAGAAATGACCAGCAGGATGAATATAGAGAGGCTTAGAGAGACTTACATGAACTGATGCTAAATGAAATGAGCAGAACCAGGAGATCATTATACACTTCAACAACAATACTATATGAGGATCATTTGATGGGAGTGGCTATCCTTGGCAGCGAGAGGATCCAATTCAGTTCCAATTGATCAGTGATGAACAGAACCAGCTTTGTCCAGTGAAAGAACACTGGGAAATGAATTTGGACTGCTTGGATTTTTTGTTTTTCTTTCCAGGTTATTTTTACCTTTCTAAATCCTATTTATCTTGTGCAACAAGAGAACTGTATAAATATAAACACATAAATTGTATTTAAGATATACTTTAACATGAGTAATGTGAATGAGACTGCCTGCTATCTAGGGAAGGGGGTGGAGGGAAGGAAGGGAAAAGTTGGAACAGAAGTGATTGCAAGGGTCTATGCTGAAAAATTATCCAAGCATATATTCTGTCAACAAAAAGCTATAATAATAAAAAAGTGTAAATAATAAACTCAGAGGTTTGACTTGAAAAATAAATAAACAAACAAATAGATAAACAGATGAATCAATAAATAAATGAATAAATTATGGTATATGAATACTATAGAATACTATTGTTCTGTAAGAAATGACCAGCAGCATGATTTCAAAGAGGCCTACATGGCCTGATGAACTGATGCTAAGTGAAATGAGCAGAACCAGGAGATCATTATACACGATCACAACAAGACTATATGACTATCAGTTGTGATGGATGTGGCTCTCTTCAACAATTCCACTTGTTCAGTGATGAAGAGAGCCATCTACAAGAGAGAATCATGAGAACATAGTCTGGAACACAATATAGCATTCTCACTTTCTCTGTTGTTATTTGCTTGCATTTTGTTTTCTTTCTCAGTTTTTCTTTTCCTTCCTTCTTGATCTGTTTTTTCTTGTGCAGCAAGATAACCATATAAATATGTATACATATATTGGATTTAACATGTATTTCAACATATTTAAAATGTATTGGACTATCTTCCAGCTTGGGGGGGGTGAGGGGAAGATGGGGAAAAAATTTGGAACAAAAGGTTTTGCAAGGGTCACTGTTGGAAAAGTTACCCATGCATATGCTTTCTAAATCAATCAATCAATTAAAAATAATAAATTAAAAAAGGTTTTACATAAACAAAACCAATGTAGCCAAGATTGAAAGGGCAACAGAAAACTGGGAAATAATTTTTCAGCCAGTGTTTCTTATAAAGATCCCATTTCTAAAATATATAGAGAACTGAGTCAAATTTACAAGAATACAAGCCATTCCCCATTTGAAAAATGATCAAAAGATATGAACAGACAATTTTCAAATAAATTAAAGTCATTTCTAGTCATGTATAAAAATGCTCTAAATTACTATTGATTAAAGAAACAAATTAAGACAACTCTGAGGTACCACTTCCTACCTCTCAGATTGGTTAAGATAACAGGAAAAGATAATGGTAAATTTGGAATGAATTTGGGAAAATTGGGACACCAATGCATTGTTGGTGGAGTTGTGAAATAATCCAATCATTATAGAGAACAATTTGGAACTATGCCCAAAGGGCTATAAAGCTATAAAATCCTTTGATCTATCAGTGCCACTACTGGGTCTGTAATCCCAAAGAGATCATAAAAGAAGGAAAAAGACCCACAAGTGCAAAACTGTTTGTAGCAATGCTTTTTGTAGTGGAAAGGAACTTAAAACTGAGTGGAAGCCTATCAGTTGTGGAATGGCTGAATAAGTTATAGTATATGAATACAATACAATATTATTGTTCTGTGAGAAATGAGCAGACTGATTTCGGAAAAGATTTAGATGATGGTGAGAAAAATGAGCAGGATCAAGAGAACACTGCACATAGTAACAGCAAAATTATGTATTGATCAACTGTGAAGGAATTGGTTCTTTCCAGCCATGTGGTGATTCAAGATAATTCCAATAAATTTTGGATGAAAAATACTATCCATATCAAAAGAGAGAACTATGGAGACTGAATATGGATTGGAGCATAGTATTTTCACCTTTTTTCTTTGTTTGATTTTTCTTTCTTATGGTTTTTTTCCTTTGGGTCTGTTTCTTTTTCTTGTACAACATGAAAAATATAGAAGCATTTTTCAAAGGGTTGTACATGTTTCAGTTACATCAGACTGCTTGCTATCTTGGGGAGGGGGAAGTTAAGGGGAGGAAGGGAAAAAAAAACTTAGAACACAAAATCTTACTAAAACAAATGTTGGAAACTATCTTTTCATATATTTGGAAAAACAAAATATTATTGAGGGAAATTTTTTTTAAAAATTGGAAGTAGTTTAAATAATTTTTTTTGCTTTATTCATTGGTTGATAACAGTTGAGCCACTTTGGCTCTGTGCTTGGGCACAGAGTTCTAGCTTGAACACTTGGAGCCTACTTTTTAGGAATTAAATCTACACTTGTCATATCTTCTACAGGACTCTGGAAAGTGTCATTCCTTTCAAAATTAGGAAATACAACTATTCAAAGACATAGACATCAATGTATTCAGCAAAATACTGTTTTTCATTTCATGTGTATGGTTAAAATAGATGGCCCCTGAAAATCCTAAATGATTCCATTGAAAGGGGGAAAATGTATAAGTTAAAAAATAATATTGATTTTAGGTTTCCCACACTTGATTTTTATGAGTCAGATTTAAGAGGTAAAGTACAGCCTGTGTTTAGGCAAATATAGTATTCTGACACAATTTTTCCACTCTTTATTAAAGAATGGATAGTATTTCATGGAACTAGATAAAATCTTGCTTTAATATAGTTAGGTTCAATTGGCCTTGAACCCAATCTACAAATCAGGAAGGGATGACCCCTTCATTGATGCCTATTACATATACACAGAGAAATGAGCTGAGAAGATTTATATTTAGATAACTAGACCATGCCCAAATACTTAATATAGTATATAAAATAAAGGCAGATGTCAGTCTTCTAAATAGTCTTCCTGCCTCGTCTTTCCCATTTCTGATACACCAGTCTCACAGACATACACAAGTAAATTCCTTATATATCTTATATATCAATATGATTATGTCAGTTCTTTTTGTTCCTATGGCCTTCAAAATAAAATATAAATTCTTCACTTTGATATTCAAGGACTAGACCCACTATATGAATACAATATATTTCTAATTAATCTCATCATGTTGCTTTTCCTATATTCTTCATCCTTACCAAACTCAAACACTAGCCAATACCCTCCTCTCTTTCCCTCCCTCCTTTCTCTATCTCCCTCTCCCTTCCTCCCTGTTTCTCTCTATGTCTGTCTCTGTCTGTCTCTGTGTCTCTCTCAAACTAAATTTTACAAATACTATCTACTTTAATTTTCACAACAAACTTGTGAAGTAGGTGATTTTATTGTTCCCATCTACAGATGAACAACCTGACAGTTTCTATTCTTCTCCTGCCTTCATACTCTTGCTCAAGTCATCATCTACTTATTTTCCTTTTCTGTTGTTGAATTCTCTACTTTTCATCAAGGCCCTTCTCAGGTATCATCTCTATAACATTCTTCCTAGTACTCAATTTCCTCTCTCTTCTCCTAGCCAAGAGTTATCTGTGTTTTCTGAAATCCTTACAGAACTTTGTTTGGATCTTTCCTTAGTATTTCTCACTGTCCTCCCTATCACAGTCATTTATGTATATCTTTCCCTATACAGTAATTAAATTGGAAACTCTTTGAGAAAAGGGGCCATGTCAAATTTGCTTTTAGGGTGCCAGTGCTTAATAATGATTTTCATGTAGTAGGCATTTAATAAATAGTTTTTTACTTTAATTATTTTGATGATTGTTGCTATTGTCAATAAGTGACATTGTTGTAGTTGTTTATCCTTCATCCTCAAAAGGGAACATGACATTAGGGAGGTGATACACATATAAGTATATTGGATTTAAGTGAGGGAGAACTATACAAAGTCACCAGAATCACTTTCTCCTTCAGAGACATTTAGGTCCAAAGACAAAATATAGATCAGTCTAACTGATGATGGTCCTGGATGCAATGGGAGGCATTTTTTTTTAAGCTAAGGACTTTAACAAGTCTTAGCTTAACTGAGACAAGACACAATCATTTATTAAAACTAGGTACAAAATGAGGTAGAGAGTAAGTGACAGTGAAAACTTTGCAAAATATTTTACATCAATTATTTCTTTTGAATCTTATAACAATCATATGAGATAGGTAGTACAAGAATTATTATTTGTGTTTTAATCATTTGCTCAGATAAATTGACTTGTTTAGTCACATAGTAGATCACAGTTCCAATATGGACCCAATTCTTTTGATTCCTAATCTAACACTCTGCCCACTACTGTTTGTAGATATATAACAATAAGTAGTAATTATTATTATTACTAAAAAAAAAGTTTGCTGAATTAGGTTACTGTGGACTGATTGACCAGTATCAGCATAGACAAGAAAATATACACATGAGGATTTCTATGTCTGTGTCAGGTTAATTCAGTATGTTATAATATTATATGAGTAAGAACAAAATCATGGTTTTTTTGTTTAGCATTTTCTAGTTCATATAAATCTATTTTTTGGTCATGGATTAATTTTCTAGTCTGAGCCAGCCCGTTTTATAAATGTGTGTTATTGGTCAAAAAAGAAAACTGGAAGAATAATGTTGATGTCTCAGACATCCCAACTACTAGAAAAATCATTCAAAGCCCATATGCTTTTATAGGGTCTGGGAGAAGGAACTTTGTCAGTAGTATGATTCTGTGACATAAGCAGGATGGGATATTTGCATATTATTATAGAATTTAATATATGCTTAATGATGGTATATAAACTAATGGTATCTCTTTTTTAAAAATCTTATTTTGATGCTCTGACTTTTCAAATGCTCTGCAAGTGAAGTGAAAACTATGTTAGGTCCTACCAAGTGGTTGTTAAGTCTTTGAAAATGGTTCTGGTGAGATACCTATGACTTCGTTTTTTGAGAACCAATCTAGCTAAAAATCCTGAGAGGCTTCTTTTTTTTATTTTTTTATTTTTTTTTATTTAATAGCCTTTTATTTACAGGATATATGCATGGGTAACTTTACAGCATTAACAATTGCCAAACCTCTTGTTCCAATTTTTCACCTCTTACCCCCCCCACCCCCTCCCCTAAATGGCAGGATGACCAGTAGATGTTAAATATATTAAAATATAACTTAGATACACAGTAAGTATACATGACCAAAACATTATTTTGCTGTACAAAAAGAATCAGACTCTGAATTATTGTACAATTAGCTTGTGAAGGAAATAAAAAATGCAGGTGTGCATAAATATAGGGATTGGGAATTCAATGTAATGGTTTTTAGTCATCTCCCAGAGTTCTTTTTCTGGGCATAGCTAGTTCAGTTCATTACTGCTCCATTAGAAATGATTTGGTTGATCTCGTTGCTGAGGATGGCCTGATCCATCAGAACTGGTCATCATCTAGTATTGTTGTTGAAGTATATAATGATCTCCTGGTCCTGCTCATTTCACTCAGCATCAGTCCTGAGAGGCTTCTTATCAAAAGGTATAATTTTAAAATTAACTACTTCTTGCTTTTATATTTTTATGTATATATTATCTTAATGTGGAAACTCTCTCCAATGGTCCACATTACAACTCACCTATCACATCTCATTCTCTTCTCTGTGTTATCTTTAAATCAATCAATATTTATTAAGTGACAACTATTTGTTAGACACTATACTAATCATGAGATTGAAAAAGAAGCAAAAGGCAGTCCCTGACCTTAAGGAACCTACACTACAATGGAAGAGCCATAATGCAAACAAATATATATATATATATATATATATATATATATATATATATATAGATAGATAGATAAATATCTATCTATCTATCTATCTATACACACACACACACACACAAAGCAAGCTGTATATAAAATTAATAGGAAATAAGTAACATAAGAAAATCTTCCTGTAAAAGGTAGGATTTTAGTTGAAAATTAAAGGAAATCAAGGAGGTCAGTAGTTGGAGTGGAGGACAGAGTGTTTCAGGCATGGGGGACAGTCAGAGAAAGTTCCAGAAGCTTAGAGATGAAGGTTCTTATTTTTGGAACAATCAGAATGGCAGTGTCACTGGATCAAAGACTACCAGTCTGAGAGTGAGCTGTAAAAAGAATGGAAAGATAGTAGACAACTAGGTTATGAAAGGCTTTGAAACCAAATAGAACATTTTTTCAAGAAATTATCTTTTTTAAAATTTTATTTTATTTTTAATAATAGCCTTTTATTTTCAAAATATATGCAAATATAGTTCTCAACATTCACCCTTGCAAAACCTTGTATTCTAAATTTTTCTCCCTTCCTTCCCCTTACCTCCTCCTCTAGAAAGCAAGTAATCCAATATAGGTTAAATATGTGCAATTCCTCTAAACATATTTCCACATTTATCATGCTGCATAAGGAAAGTTAAAAAGGAAAAAAAAGAAAAAGAAAAAAATGCAAGCAAACAACAACAAAAAGAGTGAAAATGCTATGTTGTGATCCACACTCAGTTCCCACAGTATTCTCTCTGGATATAGATTGGCTCTTTCCATCACAAGTGTATTGGAATTGGCCTGAATCATCTCATTGTTGAAAAGAGCCATGTCCATCAGAATTGATCATCACCTCATCTTCTTGTTGCTGTGTACAGTGTTTTCTTGGTTCTACTCATTTTACTTAGCATTAGTTCATGTGTCTCTCCAGGGCCCTCTGAAATCATCCTGATGATTGTTTCTTACAGAACAATAATCTTCCATAACATTCATATACCATATACTATAACTTATTCAGCCATTCTTCAGCTGATGGGCATCTACTCACTTTCTAGTTTCTTGCCACTACAAAAAGGGCTGCCACAAACATTTTTACACATATGAGTTCTTTTCCCTTTTTTATGATCTCTTTGGGATAATGCCCAGTAGAAACACTGCTGGATCAAAGGGTACACACATTATTTGGTATGCACATTTTGTTAGCCCTTTGAACATAGTTTCAAATTGTGCAACCGAATAGTTGGATCATTTCATGAGTCCACCAACAATGTATTAGTGTACCAGTTTTCTCACATCCCCTCCAACATTCATCATTATCTTTTCCTATCATCTTAGCCAATCTGAGAGGTGTGTAGTGGTACATCAGAGTTGCCTTAATTTGAATTTCTCTGATCAATAGTGAGTTAACACCTTTTCATATGACTAAAAATGGTTTTAATTTCTTCATCTCAAAATTGTCTGTTCATATCCTTTGAGCATTTATCAATTGGAGAATGGTTTAAATTCTTACAAATTTGAGTCAATTTCCTATTTATTTTAGAAATAAGGCCTTTATCAGATCCTTTGGATTTAGAAATGTTTTCCACATTTATTGCTTCCTTTCTAATCTTGTCTGTATTAGTTTTGTTTGTACAAAAACTTTTTAACTTAATATAATCAAAGTTATCTATTTTTTTGTTCAGTAATGAACTCCAGTTCTTCTTTGAACACTAATTCCTTCCTTCTCCACAGATATGAGAGATAAACTATCCTTTGTTCTAATTTGCTTATAATATCATTCTTTATGTCTAAATCATTAACCCATTTTAATCTTATCTTGGTATATAATGTTAGGTATGGGTCAATGCCTAATTTCTGCCATATTAATTTCCAATTTTCACAACAGTTTTTATCAGAGTGAGTTTTTATCCCCAAAGCTGGGGTCTTTGGGTTTGTCAAATACTAGATTACTATAGTCATTAACTATTTTGTCCCCTGAACCTACCCTATTCCACTGATCTACTATTTCTTAGCCAGTACCAAATAGTTTTGATGAACGCTGCTTTATAATAGAATTTTAGGTTTGGTACAGCTAGGCCATCTTCATTTGCATTTTTCATTAGTTTTCTTAATATTATTGACCTTTTGTTCTTCCAGATTAATTTTATTATTTTTTTCTAGCTCAACAGTAATTTCTTGGCAGTTTGATTGATATGGCACTGAATAAGTAGATTAATTTAGGTAGAATTTTCATTTTTGTTATACTAGCCTGGTCTAATGAAGAGCATTTGATATTCTTTCAATTATTTAGATCTAACTTTGTGCGGAAAGTATTTTGTAATTGTGTCCATATAATTCTTGGCTTTGTCTTGGCAGGTAGATTCCAAAATATTTTATATTATCTACAGTTATTTTAATTGGAAGTTCTCTTTTTATCTCTTGCTGCTGGACTTGGTTGGCAACATATAGAAATGCCAATGATTTATGAATTTTCTTTGGTATCCCACAACTATGCTTAAAGTTGTGAACTGTTTCTAGTAGTTTTTTAGTTGATTCCATAAGATTCTCTAAGTATACCATTGTATCATCTGCAAAGAATGATAAATTTTGTTTCCTCATTACTCACTAATTCTTTCAATTTCTTTTTCTCCTCTGATTGCTAAAGTTAACATTTGTAATACAATATTGAATAGGTGATAGTGGGCAACCTTGTTTTACCCCTGATCTTTTGGGGAATGATTCTAGTTTCCCCCCATTACATATGATGCTTGCTGATGGTTTTATATAGATGCCACTTATCATTTTTTGAAAACTCCATTTATTTTTATGCTCTCCAGTGTTTTTAATAGGAATGGCTGTTGGATTTTTTTGTCAAATGGTTTTTCTGCATATATTGAGAATCATATGATTTCTGCTAGTTTGGTTATTGATATAGTCAATTATGCTAATAGTTTTCCTAATATTGAATAAACTCTTCATTCCTGGATTAAATCCTACTTGGTCATAGTCCTGTTGATAAATTATTGTAATCTCTTTGCTAATATTTTATTGGTCTATTGTTTTCTTTCTCTATTAAAGAGATCCTAGCTGGTTTAGATATCAGTACTATATCTGTCATAAAAGGAATTTGGTAGGACTCCTTCTTGCCCTATTTTTTCAAATAGGTATTATAGTATTGGAATTAATTTTTCTTTAAAATCTTGGTAGAATTCACTTGTAAATTCATCTGGTCCTGAAAATTTTTTCTTAAGGAGTTTGTTAATAACTTCTTCAATTTCTTTTTCTAAAATGGGACTATTTAAATAATTTATTTCCTCTTCTGTTAATCTGGGCAATCTATATTTCTGTAAGTATTTATCCATTTCACTTAGATTATCAGATTTATTGGCATAACATTGGCAAAATAGCTTCTGACTATTGTTTTAATTTCTTCTTCATTGGTTTTAAGTTCACTCTTTTCATTTTAGATACTGACAATTTGATTTTCTTCTTTCCTTTTTCTAATCAAATTAGCTAAAGCTTTATCTAATTTTTGGGTTTTTTCATAAAGTTAATTTGTTTTTTTATTAGTTTAACAGTTTTCTTACTTTCAATTTTATCATTTAAAATAAATTCAATACTATTTTATATTTTCAATTATATGTAAAGATAGTTTTCAAATCATTGTTGTAAGATTTTGAGTTACAAATTTTTTTTTTTCTTCTCTTCTCTCTCCCCTTTCCAAGACAACAAGTAATCTGATATAGGTTATATATGTGTAACCATTTTAAACACATTTTTGTATTTGTCATATTGTGAAAGAAAAAGAGAAGAACCACAAGAAAAAAGCAAGCAAGCAAAAGAAGCAAACAAAAAAGGTGAAAATAGTATGTTTCATTCTGTATTCAGTCCTCATAGTTTTCTCTTTGGATAAAGAAGGCATTTCATATAGAACAATTTGTATTGGCTTCATTGGAGATGAAAGGAAGCCATTAAAATTTATTGAGCAGGTAATAACATGATTGGATCTTTTCTTCAGAAGAATTATATTAGTAGCTGAATAGAAATTGGATTGGTGTGGGGGAAGACTTGAGGAGAGCAAACCACAAACAGGCTATTGAAGTAATCTAAGTGTGAGGTATTGAGGACCTACACTAGAGAGGTGACTATCATGGGAGAGAAGATGTTGTTTTTGAAAGATATTACATGGATGAAATCTATAGACCTGGGCAACAGCTTCAATATGGGGTGTGGGGTGAATGTATGGTGAAAGATAGTGAAAAATCCAGAATGACTCTAGGTTGTGATTTTGAGGGACTGGTAGGATGGTATTTTCTGCAAAATGTAAGAGGCAGAAAAGAGGTTAGGGTGAAAGAAAATAAGTTCTGTTTGAACCTATTGAGTTTTGCAATGTCTCAAAGGTGTTTGGAAATGTAAGATTGGAAGTTAGCATAGAGGTTGGGGCAGAATAGGCAGATATGAGAATCATTCATATAGAGATATAAATTAAATCCACAATAGTTGATGAGATCATCAAATGAAGTAATATAGAGGAAAAAGAGAAGGTGGTTCATATAGTTACTGTAGAAGGTGTTCTGTCCAGCAACCAAAAGCATTCAGCTGTGCAGACCTACCTGATAGATAGTGAACAGAGAGAGACTGATGCTTGAGCTTGACTTCAGAAGATAACAGGTCATTTAAGCCAAGACTCCTAACTAAACCAGGGGGTACATTTTGTTCTTTTCAAAAATACATAATTATGCCCTCAGCCAAGATGTCAGCTGAACCTTAACTTGGAGACAGGCGAGACCATAGCTAAGCTCTGTGGACAACTCAAGAGACTCAGGGGGTCCAGCAGAAATACTGAGAACTGGAAGGAGCAACACAAAGACATTGTTAGAAAATATTTCTGGGCATTGTGGTCTGGAGGTATTAATTGTGTCGGCCACTTGTGTTCCTTATAGTTGCATCTATTTAGTTGGAACTTCTATGTATCCACTTTTCTTACTGATGCTGTATAAAAATATACAAAATACTGGTTTATGAGAAGATGTTTCATTTCTACTATTATTACCATTTCAGTTCAATGAATGACTTTGCCTTGAACTGAGTCCTCTAACTGACTAAAATAAAAGTAAACATATTGGTTGGGACTTGTGAACTATAGTTTTAGGAACACAGACCCACAGAATGAGTCTTAAGCCTGAGATAGTCATCCCCCAACCTGAGAATATATGTAAAGAAATATTTCAGAAAAAGATAATATTACATTACCATATTGAAACATTACTATGTTGAGTCGGAGATACTGGTGGGACACTTAGTTGGATATATCTAGTAGGGAGTTGAAGATATATGTTTTCAGCTCATCAGAGGTTGGGGTGAGAGGTACAACGCCAGTAGGGGTTGAAAATTTTTGCTGAGAGAAAGTTATGAAGACCATTGCTATGCAGTTACAATTTACCACAGTGGATGAAGAACCAGTGAAAGGTATGTCATTAATGAATGTAGAACCCACATTGATGAAATTATAGGTCTTTGAAGGTATTAAAATAAATAATATCAATGATAGCTGACATTTTTAACATTTCAAGTTTGCAAAGCTCTTTATATACATTATCTTATTTGTTCCTCACCATAACTCTGTAAGGAAGATGCCCTTATTATTCTCATTTTATTAATAATGACACTGAAATTATGAGAGATTAAGTGACTCACATATCTAGGAAGGGTCTGAGTCAGACTTCAACTCAGGTTTTCCTGATTTAAAGTCCAGTATTTTAGCCAATAGACCACTTAACTACTTAAATTATAGATAGTCCTCCCTCACATAAATTGAAAAGAAAATATTTGAATCCTTTAGTCTGTAATCTTTATATGATATAGTGTAAATCATTTAGCCAGGAATCTTGTGGATAGTCTATATTTAATTGGAATGAAATAGTTGCATAACCCAGTACCTCAAAAGTCCACCATTTCATGGGTGGAGATTCCTTTTCCACTAATGTAAGCCACAATTCTTCTGTTCCTTGGAAGAAGGTTTCATGAGTTGCTTTGGACCCAAGTCCATGTCATATGAGAATAGAGTGAGGGAATAGAGCTTGTTTATCTTGGGGGGGGGGAAGAAGACTGCAGTGGGGGGATGGAGAGAAGAGGAGGGTATATTATCTCTATTCAATTATTTAAAGGATTATTGAAAGACAAAGGAATTGGATTTGTTTTATTTGTCCTGGGAGGGCAGAACCAGAAGCAATTATGTTACAAGGAGTTACATTTAGGCTTGATGCCAGGAAAAAAATTCCTAACAATTAGCTCTATCCAAACATATTATAGCTTTCCTCAGGAGGTGGTGGATTCCCCTTCTTGAAGGTCTTCAAAAAGTGGTTGGATAATCACTTCTCAGGTATGTTAAGGTAGGGGTTACTTCCTGTGTATTAGCTGGGTTAGATAGTCAAGGAGGTTCTTTGCAAATCTCAAATTCTTCAAAAACTTACTACATATAAGCCAGCCAATTATCCTGAATAGAATATTGGAAGCTACTTTTATTATTACTATTATTTTAACTGGGATAATCTCTTCTGGGATAAGAGAGTTGGAACAAAGGAATGTAGAATGAATTTAGAATTTATGAAAAATATTTGGATATTTTAACTGAATTTCAAATGAAGTTAATTTTTTAAAAAATAACAGCTCACATCACTTAAGTTTACAAAATGTTTTCTTCACAAAACCTCCGTGAGGTAGTCAGTGTAAGAATTATTATTCTCATCTTAGAGATAGGGAAATTATTTGTAACAGTCGTGTAGAGGACAGACTGGAGGAAAATAGAGACACAGGAAGGGCAGCACTATCTGATTTCTAAACTTGAAGTGAGGCCCCACCCAAGGGGATAATTGAAAGGAAGAACTGTGATATGAACAGAAGGAAAGCTATTATTCTTGACCTCTGGAACCTGTCTAGACTTTTTCTGGATTAGCTCACCATTTTCCTGCATTGGGAGCTGAGTCCCATAGGCTTAAATAGCTAGCTTATTTCCACCATTTTTAGAGCTTCCTCTTCCTATTAAAAAATCACTTCTCTTGTTCCAAGCTATTTGCTTTTCTCTCTGATTTGAAACAAAAAACCAGAAATGAACTGAGTCCCTAAGTCTGTAAACACAAAAGTACAACTCCATCTGTTGCACCAAATTCCAGCTTGCAATCTTGAATCATAATTAAGCAGTTAGAGAAATGCATATTCCTGGCAAGGAGGTCAGCTGAAATATTTTCCATCTCTGAGTATTTGGAGTTTCAATCTAGCTAAATTGCTCTTGCTCGCCACTCTAGATACCAAACAGGCAAAATTGAAAATGTTATTAATCTAAGTGAACCGTGCTATGCACTAAGAATGAAGTGGTGAATTAAATTATTTAATTTTAAAAAGAAAAGAAAAAAGTAGGCTAGGAACATTTTGTATTCTTCAAGTTCTGGCTCCCCTGAAACAAGGCAGCTAGATTAAAAATATGTCTGTGGTATGTGGTGTGAGCTTTAATGAAATTGCTTGATAAATAGGGGAGTGAACAGCATAGTGGAAAACTAAAAATTCCTGAGGCACTGTTTCTTAAGTGTATTTACTTCCTCTGGGAGAGGTAAAGTGAGTACAGCAGATTCTTAATGGCTAAAAGGGAGAGCATTTGATACAATTACCAGTCACCCCAAAGGCAGCTGGCATTCTGAAATAAGGCAGTGATAGTATAGTCTATTTATCACCACCAGCAGATGTTGCTGTTGGCTGGGAGCAGAGGCCATTTTGGGACGCCACAGGGATGTAACGCAAAGTATTGGTCTTGGCCTCAAGAAGGGATGGCTTAAGGTGGTGGCTTGGTCACTTAAGTGGGAGTAGTAGGATGACTCAAAGTCTTTTGCATGAATGTGGAATATTAAACAAGTCACTTCCGACCTCAGAACCTCAATTTCTTCCTTTGTAAATGGAGATTAAAATATTAATACTACCTAACTCACTGGGCAATTCACTTAACCTTGCTAAATCTCAGGTTTTTTTAAATAGTCATGGTAACACCAGATTAATTTCATCTCAACTGTTGTGATTTTGAGGAACAAATTGGACCATTTATAGAAAGTACTTTGTAATCCTTAAAGTATTATGCTATCCATACTTTGATGAATCTACTGTCTCATTTGTTAGCACACATTTATTCATTGCCTGCTATATGCCAATCACTGTGTTGGACATTGGGAAAAGATGCCAGGACAAAATTGAAATACTTTCTGCTCTCAGAGCCCTTTCTCAACTGGTGACTTTCTGTCATCACCACTATTTCAGGAGGAGTCACAGCCATGAAGATTTCTCTTCATTCATGGTCTCCCTGCTTTAAGTTTCTGTCCATCCAATCCACCCTCCACTTGGCTGCCAACATGACCTTCCTAACGTGTAAGACTGACCATGTCAACACTACCCCATCAACACAACTTATTTTTGGCTAACTTCAAAAAAATACAGTCAAAAGTGCCTTCCTATTACCTTTCAGGTCAAATATAAAACTTTCTACTTGGTCCTTTAAGCCTTGGAAGCGTCTATTTTTCCAGTCTTTACAATTACTCCCTTCCACATATTCTAGAATCTTGGCAATGCTGTCCTACTTTCAGTTTCTCAAACCTCATACCTCCTTTCCCTTTTCTGTGTCTTTGTATTGGCTGATCTTCAATGCCTGAAATGCTTTTCTTCCTTATCTTAAACTTCTGGCTTCCCAGACCACTCACTGAGAGCAACAACAACAACAACAACAAACAACCACCACCACCAAGAAGAGTTACTCAAATCTCATTTTCTGAAAGAGGCCTTTCCTGATCTTCACGACCCTCTATATGCCTATTTCCCCTCCTTGCTCCAAGTGCCTTCTGTCTGAAATTACCTTTCATTGATATTGGCTAGATTTTTAATATACAGAGTTGTTTTCATGTTGCTTTTTCCCATTAGAAAGTAAACTTTTTATATCCAGGAACTGTATTTGTTTTTTGATTTGTATCCTCAGCATAGTGACTATGTCATATTTCACCATTAGAATTTGTAAGTATAGGGACTCTAGCTTCTACATGTGTTCCCAGTGTTCAATACAGTGCTTGGCATGTAGTAAGCACTTAATAAATTCTTTCTTCCTTTTTCCTTTTTCCCTTCCTTCCTTCTTTCCTTCCCTCCCTCCTTTCTCCCTCCCTTCCTTTCTTTCTTCCTTTTTCTTTCCTTCCTTTCTTCCTTCCTCCCTTCTTTCCTTCCTTCCTTCCTTCTTTTCTTCCTTCCTCCCTCCCTCCTTCCTTTCTTCCTTCCCTCCCTTCCCTCCTTCCTTTCCTCCTTTTTTCTTTCTTTCTTCTTTCCTTCCTTCCCTCCTTCCTTCTTTCCTTCCCTCCCTCCTTCCTTCTTTCCTTCCCTCCCTTCTTTCTTCTTCTTCTTCCTTCCTTCCTTCCTTCCTTCCTTCCTTCCTTCCTTCCTTCCTTCCTTCCTTCCTTCCTTCCTTCCTTCCTTTCTTCCTTCCTTCTTACCTTCCCTCCTTCCTTCCTTTCTTCCTTCCTTTCTTCCTTCCTTCTTACCTTCCCTCCTCCCTCTATCCCTCCCTCCCTCCCTCCCTCCCTCTCTCCATTCTTTCTTTCCTTCCTTCCTCTGTCTTTCCCCACCCCCCCAGTTCATGGAGTTTACATTCCATATGGATATAAGATAATTTCTTGGAGGAGACAACAATGTAGCTTCTCCCTTTGATGGTGCAAATATTTTCATGCAACTCTTGTAATGTCCTTTTATAAATCTTTCAGGAGTAAATCTTCCTTCTTCTACATTTCTCAGTCTCTTAATATGCCAAAAATTCCAGTAGAACATGAAGAGTATTCATAACTCTCTACTAACTTGAATGTTTGGAGTATGATAAATTGTAAAAAGTCTGGAAGGGTGGAAAGTAGCCATATTATCAAGGACTTTTAATACCAAACAGAGAATTTTATATTTGATTTGGGAATTAATAGGGAAGCATTGAAGTTTATAAAGTTTGAGGGTTAGGAATCAGAAGGGCATGATCAGTTTATCTTGCTCTTTGACCCATCATGTTCATATGTGATGAAATATTTTGTGCTAATTTTTGTGTGTGCATGAGACACATCTCATACAGCTTGTGAGTTAGGGTGGAAAGCTGCACTTTTCTGAATCTTCTCATTGTTTCTTGCTGATGAAATCATAAAAAAGCAAACCCAAAATTCTCATTGTACTTAAATTTTCTCTCAAGCATTGGAATCAGGTGCCAAATCTTATCATTTGTATTTCTTTAATATCTTTCATATGAGTCTCTTCCCTACTTACATAGTCAGCACTTTAATCCAGGCCCTCATCACCTTTTCTTTAAATCATTGCAATAATCTTCAAATTGGCTCTAATCCAAGACTCTTTCTCCTCCTAATCTATGTTCTACAGTACTGCCAATATGATTTTCACCAAAGTTTAAGTGTTATATCTTCAGGCAAACATCCTCTGGAGATGTAGGGCAGAAGACAGAATGCTGAGTTCAGGACATGGAAAATAGTCCAGTGTGGCAAGAACATAGAGAGAAGAAAGAAGAATAATATTATATAATTCTAGAAAGGTAGATTGGAGATAGATGGTGAATGGTTTGAAGTGCCATGATGAAGAATTTTTTATTTTATTCAAAAGGCAAAAGGGAGCTTCTGAAATTTCTTGAAAAGTGGAGTGATATGGTCAGTCGTGTTTTAGGAAGATTCTTTTGATAAATATATGGAAGACAGATTGAAGAAGGATGGAGGGAAGGACAGGTTGGAGAGACTAATTAGGAGGCTACTCTTCATAGTTTAGGGTAGAAGTGAAAAAGACTTAAATGAGGTTAACAGCTTCACAGAATTGTAAGATGTTGGAATCTTTACAAACTGTTAAGCCACTGGAGTTAATAGAGACAATAATTATCTAATTTGACATGGTTTAATATGATTGATTTGATCTTAGAAGGAGATATTTTGGGCCAGAACTTGAAACAAGTTACTAAGTACAACTGATAGAAACTCCTGAGAAGTCAAGGAGTGATATCTCCCAGCATGCTCTCTGAAATCTCCCAAACATATGAACTTCAATGAGTACTTAGATACTTATGAGCTCTTTAAAGATGTGAACACAAGCATCGTTTCTATCAGTTGTACTTAGTACCTTGTTTCAAGTTCTGGCCCAAAATATCTCCTTCTAAGAGAAATCAATCATATTGAACCATGCCAAATTAGATAATTATTGTTTCTATCAACTCTAATGGCTTAACAGTTTGGAAAGATTCCAACAGTAAGAGATGTGGAAATGATGAGATTTGGGATTTCATTTCCTATTGAAATCTGTTCTAAGAAACTAATTGCAAGTTTTGATGTATTCATGACAATCTCAGAGACCTAGTTAGAACATAACATTTCTATGTGGTTATATTCCAAGAATTTTACAATATAGTTTGATAGTAAAGGCACAAATCTAAAGAAAACTGGTGAATACAGACTTTACAATTTACTATGATCTTGAACTACTATTTATATGAACTATGACTTGTATGATCTTCTGTATCCTCAGTTTCTTCATTTGTAAAATGATGAGAGTTAGGCTAGATAATCTCTAAAGGTACTTCCAACTTGAAACATTATAGATAATAGTATCCTGGTAAATATTTAACAACCAGCTGGAATGCAAGAGAGGCATGAAGTTATATCTTTTTGTTATTAACATTGTCTTCCCAAAGAAGAACTAGAGATCATTACTGATCACAAAATAGAAAATTTCAATTATACCAAACTGAAAAGTTTTTGTACAAACAAACCTAATGCAGACAAGATTAGAAGGGAAGCAATAAACTGGTAAAATGTTTTTACAGTCAAAGGTTCTGATAAAAGCCTCATTTCCAAAATATATAGAGAATTAACTCTAATTTATAAAAAATCAAGCCATTCTCCAATTGAAAAATGGTCAAAGGATATGAACAGACAATTCTCAGATGAAGAAATTGAAATTATTTTTAGTCATATGAAAAGATGCTCCAAGTCATTATTAATCAGAGAAATGCAAATTAAGACAACTCTAAGATACCACTACACTCCTGTCAGATTGGCTAAGATGACAGGAAAAAATAATGATGATTGTTGGAGGGGATGTGGGAAAACTGGGACATTGTTGGTGGAGTTGTGAATGAATCCAACCATTCTGGAGAGTAGTTTGGAACTATGCTCAAAAAGTTATCAAACTGTGCATACCCTTTGATCCAGCAGTGTTACTACTGGGATTATATCCCAAAGAGATCATAAAGAAGGGAAAGGGACCTGCACGTGCACGAATGTTTGTGGCAGCCCTTTTTGTAGTGGCTAGAAACTGGAAACTGAATGGATGTCCATCAGTTGGAGAATGGCTGAATAAATTGTGGTATATGAATATTATGGAATATTACTGTTCTGTAAGAAATGACCAACAGGATGATTTCAGAAAGGCCTGGAGAGACTTACACGAACTGATGCTGAGTGAAATGAGCAGGACCAGGAGATCATTATATACCTTCAACAACAATACTATATGATGACCAGTTCTGATGGACCAGGCCATCCTCAGCAACGAGATCAACCAAATCATTTCTAATGGAGCAGTAATGAACTGAACTAGCTATGCCCAGAAAAAGAACTCTGGGAGATGACTAAAAACCATTACATTGAATTCCCAATCCCTATATTTATGCCCACCTGCATTTTTGATTTCCTTCACAAGCTAATTGTACAATATTTCAGAGTCTGATTCTTTTTGTACAGCAAAATAACGTTTTGGTCATGTATACTTATTGTGTATCTAATTTATATTTTAATATACTTAACATCTACTGGTCATCCTGCCATCTGGGGGAGGGGATGGGGGGTAAGAGGTGAAAAATTGGAACAAGAGGTTTGACAATTGTTAATGCTGTAAAGTTGCCCATGCATATAACCTGTATATAAAAGGCTATTAAATTAAAAAAAAACAAAAAACAAAAAAACATTGTCTTCATGACTTTCTTAAGTCTAGGCAATCCACAAAACAATAAATCAAGCCTAGATCTGATTTCTGAAATGTAATTATTCAGACTAAAAATTTAACAATCAATTATAGTTCAAGGTTGAAGCTAACTAGCTTCTTACTTTTCACTATGTGATAAGGGCTATTCTGCTTTATATAATAAAGATTGGTGGCAAGTTCACAGTGACAGTATAGAAGCCTACTCTTTTTCCAGAAATGTCTGCCCTCCTTCAATGAGAAATTTAGAGATTTAATCACCTGGATCAGACTTATACCAAGCCTCAGATGCCTAAAAATGAACAAAGAAAATTGCTTTTCTACCATGTTTTGTGAAATCAGTGATGGTAACTGTAGATGTAACTACCTGCTACTAGTCTCTTCTCCCTAACTCAGTTTTTCAGATTTACTACAGTATTGGCTAGGTAACATGGTCTATTAGTCAATACTTTGTGAAATATAGGGCACAATCATTGTAGACACACCCTACTACTCCAAGATGAAATCTGTTTCAAGAGTAAATCACTACTCACTGCCTCTCCCCCTACCCCCCCTTAAAGGGTCACTTATTTTCCCTAGCAAGTAAGAATTTTTGTCACTGATGCCATTATTTTTTAATAAAGGCTGAGGGAAAGGGTCTTTTTTTGTTTTAATCTTTTCTGCATTTATTTTTATTTCAATTTTACCTTCAGTGTTCACCAGGTAATAGAAGGTAATGGAAAATTAGCATCTCTAAAATTCAATGAAGTACAATGTTTCTAATAAAAAGAAAAAAAAAGTTACCCTCGTGTTCAAGGCAGGATATGTTAAATGACAAACATTATGAATAATAAGGATATAGAGTTTTAGAAGAGGGAGAGATCATATTTTATTAGAGGTAGTCAAGGAAAGCTTAATGAGGGATATAGATTTTGAACAGGGCTTTGAGGATACAGGAGGGCAATGACATGACAGGGAAAAGCTTTGGTCAAAGAGGAATAGGAAGTTCAAGGTGTACTTGAGAAAGACAGAAAGTAAACTGATTTTTGGGGTTGTTGCTGTTGTGGCTCCTACTGCTCTCAGTACAGATATATTGAATATGTCATTGGGCCTAACACTCTACATTTTAGGATCTCTATGTCTTCTCCTATAAAATAAGGGCAGTAGATGAAGGTTTCTTTTTACTAGCCCTAAATTCTATTTTAGCCCAAAGACTCAGCAGCTACCACCACTAGGTTGAGGCTCATCACATTCCCAATCCCTGTCTTTTACTTAATCTCCTGGACTGCCTTGGGGTTCATTGTTCTGAGCTAGCCTGTCCCCCTTATTTGTAGAACTAAGTTCCCTAATGCTCCAATTCTGCCCCCACCTCAGATTCCCAAGGAACACTTCTATTTTGGATTGAGTCTAAAGAAGTCTTTGAATCAGTGTTAGGACAGGCTGTTTTATTCTCTTATACAAAAAAGAGAATACTAATCAATACAGAATGATTATAATGAGAGGTCAATAGTCAAGCTTTTTTAGGACATTTGTAAAAAGATTGCTTATTAGCTGTTTTATATTTCTCTTCCACTAAATTCAGTACTAAATGAACTCTTTTCTAGTGATTTCTCTTTATATGGGAATCTTTCTATTTATCATTGCCATTAATCTGGTAGCTCTCTTTGACCTACTTGTCCAGGAAGGGGAGAAAGGTGTCATTTGCCTTTTGAGATCTCACAAAGATCTGTACAAAAGGAAAGAAGGCACAAATAAGAAGCAAATTCATCCCAGTCACAACCTTACTTGGGAGGCCATAAACTCACAGGGTCTAGCTGTTGGAGGAATGCTCTTCTGGCTGAAGAAAGTTGTCCTTAACATCTTGAGACTAGCAGGAAGGAGAGCCTGAAGCGCTGGGATCATGCCATTTATATATCCATGAAGTTCTAATTCAGCAACCAATTATCATTGTAGTTATTAGGAAGCAAGGATATTTGAGCTTTCCTAAAGTGGGTGCTACTTTCTGATGCTATGAAAAGTTAGTGGTATCCCTCAATACTCAAGATTTTACCTATAATAGACAAATACTTAATTAGGCTATTGATTACCTTTCCCCCTTGCATAGTAGAATAAAATTAATACTACTTAGAGACAAAATGTTTCAAAGCCTTGAAATTTGCCTTTGTCTATCTTCTTCATGGCTTTAAGCAAGCAAATTGACTTCCCTGATTCTCTTGTCTTCAGTTTTCTTATCTACAAAACTGTGATATTAATATTTATACCCCCAAACCAAATTGTAAAACTCATAGAATGTAGCCTCATGTAGAATTTATGCACTAAATGGTTCCCTGAAATCATAATAGAAACACTTGGAAAGACTTGCATGAAATTATGAAGGGCAAAATAAGTTGAACCAAGAAAACACCATACACAGTAATAACTATTATTTTAAGAACAACTTGGAGCAACTAAGTCATTTTTACTATTATAAATACCCAAATTAACTACAAAGGACATATAAGAGAAGATGCTATCAGCATCCAGATAATGAAATAATAAATAAAGTACATGAAAAATGATTTATATATGTGTGTACATGCAAGTATGAGTCCTTATGTGTCTGTGTATATACATATGTGTATATATATACATGTATGTGTCTTTATGTGAAAATACACAAACATATATATATATATATATATTTGCTCGTATCTAATGATAGCTATCTCTAGGATGGGATAGAGAAGGGAATAAAAAGTAAAAAAAAAAAGAAATATATTACATGATATTTATTATACTTAAGAGAATAGCAAGTTGTACATAAGTTGAAGTTTCATGTGAATTTTTTATTATACTATGTTGTAGAAATGCTTGTTTTATTCTATAAATTAAAAAAAACAAAAATTTAAAAAAAGTCATGGGGTATTACTCAGAATGTGGTTACCATGAGCTTCAAGTGAGACAGCACTTTACTACTATTCAATTCCAATGGAGAAATGTAAGTAATTATTATTATGATGATGATTACTTTTTCTCCCTCAGCACTATTCTCCTGCTTTCAATTTTCTTTCTAGTACATTTGATGAGACAATAAAAAAGCCAAATATGTTTGTAATGCTTTTGGTGGATTAAAAAAACATAGATACTAAAAAAGAAACAAGTCAAAGAAACAGGAGAAACTACAGTAATCTGCAGTTCATAACAGCTATATTCATAACCCACCAACCCATCTGATAGAAGAAATCCCATTGCCTTAATAAAAGAAACTTTCTGTTTGGTCTAGAAAATGGTTTTAGAAAATTTTTGAAGCACAAAGGTAAGGAGCCAGAGCCTGAGAAGTCATCCAACACAGCCTTTTACCTGAACATCACTTATGAAAAGGTCATTCAGTCTCTACTTCAGCACTGTCACTGATGAAAAATTCACTACATCCTAAACCAGTCAGTTCTGTTTTTGGATTACTCTAAATGTCAGGAAGTTCTTCCTTATAATGAGATGAAATTGGATTCCCAGTAACTTTCACCTATTACTTATGACCTGTTCTCTAGGGCTAAGCAGACTAAGTAGAATCTTTCTTCTATAAAACACCCTTCTGATAATTGAAGAGTCAGTGACCTTCCACCCATCATTCCCCTGCTGAGCTTTCACTCGATTGCGAATGTGACTGATTTTTTTTTTTCACTTTTCAGGAATAACTTAGTGTAATGAAATCAGAAAATCTGAGTTTGCATTCTGGCTCCTTAACTAGCTTTGTAGCCAAATTACTTTTCTTCTTTGGTCTTCCATTTTCTCATCTTTAAAAAAGAATTATGTAAATGTTTCCCTGCTTAACATAACCTGATCATAGTTTGTTGCTTTTAAATGGCTATTGAAATGGAAGTTGCCATTATTGTTCCTTTCCCTCCCGCCCCCCCACTGTTGTAGGGACTCCTAGAGCAGCCTGTATAGGTTGTTGGAAAGGAGCTTCTTAGCTAGCTGAATCATAAAGCCTCCCCCTTTCCTTTTCTTTTTCTTTTTGACTTGTTTCCCTTGAGAAGTGAGCTTAATTTATTTCTGAAAAATTGCAAAAATCCAAATGTTTGGTGAAAGGTTCAGATGGATGTCATAGGATCCTCCCCTAGTTTCCCAAAGTGATCAGATTCCAGAATTTTCTGGAGGGTCCAATAAATAATTCTTGTTTTTGTAA
The DNA here is from genome assembly GCF_902635505.1 of Sarcophilus harrisii. Taxonomy (NCBI): domain Eukaryota; kingdom Metazoa; phylum Chordata; class Mammalia; order Dasyuromorphia; family Dasyuridae; genus Sarcophilus; species Sarcophilus harrisii. The sequence continues at coordinate 369,290,556 of NC_045427.1, forward strand.
AATTTAAAAGTGGTAGACACTTTCTACTGAGAAAATTGCATGATCCAGTTTGCCTTTGTCATCTTTTATCTATGGTAAGCATTTTTCTGGGAGTTTCACCACTTCTGAAATAGGCCTAGGTAAAGGTCTTATGTGGGGTTTTTGTTGTTGTTATTGTTTTTGGAATCTGGGATACTGAAGGAAAAAATTTAAACATGAAAACAATGATTAAAAACTACACCTATATTTAGTTTCTCCTCTAAAAATGTTCTTGAATTAAATTCATTTAAAAAGAAAGAGCTACAAAGCACAAAACATTCAGCATTTATCCCAGCTAAGTCTTCTGCCTGTCATCACTACCTTTCTTGAGACGCCTTTGGCTATTAGTCTAGAGTAGAAGCTTCTTTCTGTCATAGCTCTCATTTGGCTTAAAAATATGATCTGATGCTAATGCTCCAGTTGACATGATGCTGCTTATAATATTTCACAGTTAGCTCCAGATTATACAGTCCTTGCCAAGTCCCCCACTTGTCTTTAATTTCAACTCTGAAATATATATCAGGAGGGAGAGGGGGAAGAAAAATAGAGGATTCCAAAAATGAAAAAATACTATTTTGGTATATGTGTGACAGTAATAGTAATATATAAATGATGAACTTTTAGGTTTTTAATCAAGAAAAATCTTGGGTTTAAAAAATAGCCTATTGTAGCTAAAAAGAGAAGCTAGAAGACAGTTTTGGAAAGAAGTGAGAAATCTAAGAACAAAGAACTATATGGTCAAACAACAACAAAAAAATTATAAGAAATCCACACAAAAGTACAGACAATATGCTTTTGAACTTAATTTGTATTATTGACATTTTGTCTATTACCTCCTTTAAGTTCAGATAATAAACAAATCAAGTTTTGATTTGTAGTATTTACTGTTTTGTTAACAACAATTTAACAACTGGTTCCAGAGCCAACTTCAGCACACCCCTGAAATTGTTATTTTGTATTAGGGCTTATTGGGGTAGCTAAGTGGTACAAAGAATAGACTGTCAAGCCTGGAATCAGGAAGATTTGTTTTCTTGAGTTTGAATGTGACTTCAGATATTGTAGGATCATCTGCAGGTCACTTAGCTCTATTTGCCTCAATTTCCTTATTTGTAAAATGAGCTGGAGAAGGAAACGTAAAATCACTCCAGTATGTTGCCCAGTAAACTCAAAATGAAGTCACAAAGAATTGAAAATAATTGAACATTAGGACTTCCATATCTTTTGAAGACAGACTTAGTAACTTGGAATCAAAATGTCATCTACTTTATTGCAAATAAGATATTTAATGTTTGTTTGGTATAAATGAACCAGTTTTTTTGGAGTTATCAGATTAGAGGTTTAAAGTTGAAAGTGATCTCAGAGTTATTAAAGATAACAAACTTATTTTACACATTAGTAAACTGAGACCCAGAGAGATGAAGTGATTTGCCCAATATCATACTCTGGGTATCATTTTTATTTTGCAAAAACCTCATATTCTTGACCACAGATTTTTTAAGTCTTTGGTTCTTTTTAAAGAAGAGCTTGATAACAAGATTATATAATGTTGGAGTGGGCTACTTTAATACAAAATAATATTCTGTCCCTGGAATTGTTCAAATAGATAACAGAACAGACTTTGAAGGAATTTTCTAAAGCGAATTTCTTCCTAAGATTAGAGGTTGAACTTGGTGATTTCTGATGTATCTTCCAGTTCAGAGACATAGATAAAGAACAAAAAAGAATTGTGATTTTCTTATGTTCCCCCTTTCCAAATATATTGTCCAGCCTTTCATAATGGTTGATCATTTCTCTTTCCCTTCTTTCTTTGTTTTTACCCCATTTAAAAATAATTAGCTTCTTCACAGCTTCTAATTTGAGAAACCTGAAAGAAAAGTATTTGATATTGTCCTGGGGATCAAATGTTTATTTAAAAATTTTCTTTCCTTAAAATTTTAATACTTTTAGCTTGTCAAGGCAGTTTTTGGGGTGATCATTTTGATCAACTCCCCATTGCAGGAACTCTAGCCTCAAGAAACAAATTTCAAATAACTTGGAGAATTCAGGTAAACTACTACTAATAGTAGCTATTTTAAAGCTTTACAGATTAAACTGTTATTATTAATATCTTTTATACTTGTTTAACTTATATTGGATTCTTGATGTCTTGGAGAAGTGAGGAGAGGAGGAGAGAGGAAGAATAATTTGGAACACAAGGTTTTGCAAAGGTGAATGTTGATAACTATCTTTGCATGTATTTGGAAAAAATAAAATACTATTAAATTTTTTTTAAAGAGTCAGAGGAGAGATGTAAAACCAAGTATGACTAACTCTAAGCTCAGTTCTTTATTCACTGTGCAACACAGCCTTATAAAAATGAAAGAATGTGTTGGAAAGCATCTTCTTGCCCTTAGTAGAAGTCCCCACCAATCCATGGAACTAGAAAATATGAATTCAAAGCAGAACCAAGGGCGATGAAGTCTTAAGATGGGAGTACCCACTACACTTAAAAAGAGCAGTGGTTTTTAAGTCTGGAGTATGCATGACAGAGAAGCCCAGACAACTACCTTTAAAAATCATTCTCAAGAAGAGAATCTTGTGAGAAATGAGATTACTACATTCATTAACATAGTAGAAGAATTTTCAGCTAGGGAACCAATCCATAAGAAAAGGAGAAAACACTAATGAGAAGTTGTGGAGTCTCCTGCACTGATGGAAGGCCTTGGGGAAGTCTTTATAAATCATCTGAAAAGAACTGGGAGAATTTTGTTGATATTGATACTGGACTTGTATTATGGGTGTAGTCACCTTCCCATTAGCTGACATACTGAAAAGAGAGAGAGCAGTTCAGAATATATTATCACAGTTTTTGATGATTTGGTACAGATGTATCAGAATTAATTCCCTTTAGATGTTTTCTGCTCAAATCCTCAAACTACTATGCTTGATCAGAAGGGTTCACATGGGACTTACCCAGATATGTCCTTCTAGAGCTTTCCCCAGAAGAGAGACATTCAGGCAAGGTATACCATTATTAGTCACTCAAGAGACAATTTTTAGGGCATACCATGTGTCAGGCACTAGAATTATAAAGTAAGGCAAAAATAGTTCCTGCCTTTGAGAAGTTTCCATTCTAAAGGGAGAGACAGCATGTAAATAATTAGGGACCTACAAGAAAAATAAAGAATGAGTATATGGGAGACAATTGGAGAAAGAATCACATTTGGACCAAACTGAAAAAAAAAAAAAAACTTTCTAAAAGATGGGATTTAAGCTCTTTGTGAAAGAAGTCAATAAAATTAAAAGAAGGAGGATGCCAGAATATCCCAGACTTTGGGAACAGTAAGGTTAAAACAAAGAAATGGGAATTGGAATATTTTATTCAAAGAATTAAAGTAGAACAGTATTGCTGGACCATTGAGTATCTGGAGGGAAGTAAAGAATAAGAGAAGGAAAGTAGAAGGGGCCAGTTTGTGAAGGGCTTTACATTCCAAACAGAAGAATTTTTATGTTTAAGTCTGAAGTAAATGGGGGGAGCTATTGGAGTTCATTTAATATTAGAGTTGAAAGGATCTTTAAGCTTAGAATGATGAAAAAAAGGTTGGTAGCAATATCCTAACACTCTACCCCCATGAATGTAGCCTTGCTTTTTCCTATAAAATGTTCCTATGAGATGTTAAGACCTTCCTCAAGTCTTGGTTGGCTCAGGAGACCAAAAATTCAGACTGTTGACATCACTTTTTTGTGTCTTAAGTATAGCCATAAGGAGTTCCAGACCCACTCTCTTATGCTTGGCTGATGGATCATGAGGGAAACTAAGGCAAGGGAATCAGCTCAGTGAAGTTGAAGTATACTCAATGCCTGTCCTCACTGAATATCCTTCTCCTATTGTGGCTAATTAAATTTACTTTTGCTGATGGTTTATTGACTTACATATGTCTCATTTTGTTTCACCACTAAATCTGAACTTTCTTTTTGTTTGTTTGTTTGTTAAAGACCTTCATGATTTATTTTATTTTATTTTTACTGTTTTATTATTATTATATATATTATATATATTTTATTATGTTAAATATATTAAAATATAAATTAGATACACAATAAGTATATATGACCAAACTGTTATTTTGCTGTACAAAAAGAATCGGACTCTGAAATATTATACAATTAGCCAGTGAAGGAAATCAAAAATGCAGGTGGGAAAAAATATAGGGATTGGGAATTCAATGTAATGGTTTTTAGTCATCTCCCAGAGTTCTTTCGTTGGGCATAGCTGGTTCAGTTCATTACTGCTCCATTGGAACTGATTTGGTTCATCTCATTGCTGAGGATGGTCAGGTCCATCAGAATTGGTCATCATATAGTATTTTTGTTGAAGTATATAATGATCTCCTGGCCCTGCTCGTTTCACTCAGTATCAGTTCGTGTAAGTTTCTCCAAGCAAGCCTTTCAGAAATTATCCTGTTGGTCATTTCTTACGGAACAACAATATTCCATAATATTCATATACATAATTTATTCAGCCATTCTCTAATTGATAGGCATCCATTCAGTTTCCAGTTTCTGGCCACTACAAAGAGGGCTGCCATAAACATTCATGCACATACAGGTCCCTTTCCTGTCTTTATGATCTCTTTGGGATATAAGTAGTAACACTGCTGAATGAAAGGGTATGCACAGTTTGTAAATCTGAACTTTCATGGAGATAGGCCTACATCAGGCCCAGTATAGAATAGCAGTAGAATATGAAAAAAATCACATAGTATGTTAGATGAGATCTTAGAGATCATCTTATTAAAACATCCTCAATTTGCAATTGAAGAATGTTCAGAGAAATAAACTCACTTGTCATAGTCAGCAGCAGAGGCTTAAAGTTCATTTTCCTGACTTGCATTCTGAAACAATTGTTCTACTACATACTGCCTCAATATAGCATTTTAGCTGATGATAGGAAAAGATAATGATAACTCTTGGAAGGAATGTAGAAAAACTGGGACACTAATACATTGTTGATGGAGTTGTGAAGTGATTCAACCATTCTGAAAAGCAATTTGGAACTATGTCCAAAGAGCTATAAAACAGTAGCAAATGCTACTGCTGAGTCTCTATTCTAAGGAAATCATAAAGGAGAAAAAAGGAGCCAACCATGCAAAAATATTTGTAGCAGTTCTTTTTGTGGTGGCAAAGAATTGGAAAATGTGTAGATACCTATAAATTGGGGAATGGCTGAATAACTTTTTATTATTTTTATTATATATTATTGTTCTATAAAAATTATGAACAAGTTGATTTTTAGAAAAGCCTGGAAAGATTTACATGAATTGATGCTAGTGAAACAAGTAGAATCAGACATACACTGTACAGCAAGTAATAGCAAGATTGTGCAATGATCAACTTGATTCTTCTAAGCAATTCAATGATCCAAGGCAATTTCTACAAACTTTGGATAGAAAATGCCAACCACATACAGAGAAAGAACTATGGAGACAATATAAATCAATATATGCTATGTTCACTTTTTCTTTTCTTTTCTTTTTTTTTCTCTTGTGGTTTTGCCCTTTTGTTCTGAAATTTTTCTCCCAACATGATTCATAAAGAAATGTATATTAATATAGCATCTTAGCTGTTCAAAAATGTCCCTGGCTTTTTGTGAATCTCATTTCCCCCAATTCTTCAAGGAAGTAGGCACTGGTCTTGTTGTCTATAATAACAGAACTGCTCTCTTGTTAAGGATTTCCAACTTTTGATTCACATAGCTTAGGTTCAGTCATCGGAAAACCTGACTACTCAAAAAATGGCTAAGGTCTTTTTGATATTCTCTTACTCTTTATTCCCTTACCTTGGAACCCAAGGGTAAAAAAATCACTTAAAGGTTAGTTTTATCCTCGCCCAAAGAGGATCAAAGTGACATTCAATATATAATATATAATATAGGACAGCTATTTAATTCCTTCACATAAAAGAAATGCTTGACCTACAAGTACAAGTCTTTAGAACTATTCATGTATTCCTCAAATAGGATGGTCTAAAACCTGGGAAGTTCATAGAAAGCCACAAATCTATTATAAAGAAAAAATGTGGTCTAGAAAGAAGACAGTAACATTGTCCTCTTAGCTTAGTTAAGATAATCCTTTGCTGCTTGTTGGCAGACTATCCACAAATGGTGTATGTTGGCAATCAAGAATTGACAGGCATTAAAGTCTTTCTAGCCTTGTTAAATAGAGGCTTGTCACAGAGATGTTGATCTAGGAGGGAGAAATGAATTTGAAGGAAGATTAAATGCCTTTTGAGTCTGACTAGTTGGCTAATTGTTTTGCATTTTAAAATAGTCTGACCTTTTGGAAATGGATTCTCTATCAGTCTTCACAGATTTATTCTCCTTATGTAAAGAAAACAGCTGAGATTTTCATTCATAGTTTACTGATTATGTGCAAGTCAAGCTTAAGCTTAAGCTTTGATGGTTAAGCTAAATCAGATGTAACAAATCCCAGCACTTCCTTACTTTTCTCCTCTGTCTCCAACATTCTCTTATAAGGAAGAAATAGCATCTGCCCAAGAAGACTCTAACTGAAGGCTAGGGGAGAGAGAAGTGAGAAGAAACAAAGACATGACCTATAGTGAGGGAATGTGGGAAACACGAACATGTTGCAACTACCAGGAATATCTTCAACAGAGAGGACCCAACAGGGAGTTGAGCCAGAAAGAACACTGCAGTGTCATTTCCAGAAGACTAGTGTCCTTGAAGCGATAAACACATGAATCACACTTTCACAGATGTGCTATGTCTACATAGGATGCGTTCCCTACACATATGTGCTTCTCGATGTATATGATGTCTTGGTTGCATTTGTTCCCTACTTATGTGCCATTCTGTGTGTGGAATCTGGCCACATATTTCCACTCCCTCTGTAACTTGGTCTTTGCCTACATTTGTCCCCCATCACCATATGCAATCTTCAGGTGTATTCTGGGAAGACTCTTATGAGTGCATTTTCAGGGGAATGTACACCAGCTGGAATTAGGGTGATATGTTTTACTGCTAATTCTTCTCATAATATTTCATTGCTTTGAACTAACTAAATCAGTTCAAAGTTCAATGAATTTAAAATTAGCACGTGTGAACTATCGTTTTAATAGAGTTCTTTGAAACTGAGATGGCTTTTCTGAGGGCCTTATGTTGGGTGGGAGAAGGGAGAGGCAGGTAGGTAGGTTGTCTGGTGTGAATGGTACTACCAATCTTCAACAAATGCCTACTAAGTGTCCTATCAATCACTGTACAACTCATAAAGTTCTATTAGACAGTATTAGTCATCAAGGAGTTTACATCTAGTAAGAGGAGAAAGATGTTTATATAAATAATTACAATAGAAAGCAGCAAGTAGTTTAAAAGATTATAAATGGTACTAAGAGGGTGTTACAGAATTTTTGAGAAGAAAAATAAAGATTTTAATTGGGTTAATAAGGAATGCAACATAAGAAAGCATAGCCTAGCACGGAACCTTGTGCATAGTAGGTGTGCAATAGATGATTTTGGAGATGAATTAGGTATTAGTATTTTTTTGAAGTGGCATATCAAAATCCTGACACATCTTATTATTCTGGAGAGCAAGGTAGACATAGGCTCCCAAATCTGGGAGCAGGAAATGTTATAGAATTAATGTTCCCCAGAATAATATACTTAATCCTGAATGACCTTTTTTAAACTAAGTGATCTCAAATTTCATTTTCTTTTTTAAACTCTCTACAACTTAAGATTCTGAAAATTCTGAAAAAGATTCTCAAAAATTATAGCAACAATAATCAATTAAAAAATAATCAATTTCTACCAGACTATTTTTCTCCATCAAGGCCCAATAATCCTTCCATATAAAAGATAACTTCAACCCTTGAACTACCAACTCAGAAGTTCCTTTCCTTCTAATTGGATAGCTCTTACCATGTTCTCCTTTTGAAGAAGAAGCTCAGGCAACTGGTGATATACTCAGGAAGAACTGAATTCAAATCCAGCCTCAAATACTTATTAGCTATGTGACTCTGGACAAGTAACTTAATATGTATCTTCTTTAGTTTGCTCAATTGTAAAATGGGGGCAATAATGGGGACAAAATGGGGACCTATATCTCATGATTATTGTAAGAATCAAATGAGATAATATTTCTAAAGTGCTTGACTCATACTTGGCACTTAATAAATACTTATTCCTCTCCCTTCTTCACTTCCTACTAGGTTTCACTTCTCTGTATTTCTTCATTAAGTCCCTGTGTCAGATTCCCTTTTCCCTCCCTGCTACCTTTCTGGGCAGATGCTTCCCAATATGGAAGCTTATAATTCTAATATGGAATTTACATTCTAATATAGAAGACAATATATAAAAGAGAGATAAAAAGCAATGGGGCAATGGATAGGGTGCAAACCCTGAAATTAGGAGTGCTTGAGCTCCAATTTTACCTCAGACACTTATTAGCTATAAGGCAAGTCATTTAATCCTGTTTACCTTGGTTCATCATCTATATTGTTTTTCCATTCTTCTTTCTCCAAAAGGACCAAGGATATCATCAGAATGATAGCTTGACTTGCATTTGAATTGTATTTAAGTGAGACAAAGCAGTACAAAATCATCAATCTCACTCTGTCTTCCAGATTGCTGGGAATTCGGTGGCAAGACATAGTTCAGGACAACTGGTGATGACCCCATACTTGTCAAATGAGCTGGAGAAAGAAATGTCAAGAAAATGGGATCATGAAGATCAGAAACAAGTGAAAATGACTGAACAACAGTACAATCTATAGCCAAAATCTGCTTACATGTTTTGTTCATTTTGATTTCTTCAAGATTTCTTCTGCGGTCAAACTTGCTGGGAAGGAGAGTTGCTATGACAAAGGGGGAAAAACCTCCAAGTGTTACATATCTTGCTGTTTCATTAGTGTCTATGAATATTAATAAATGACTCTGTGGAACCTTCTTACAAAACTCTCCTAAGCTACAGAGATTGTCCCTTAATAGAGTGTTGCAATAAAATAGAAATAAAAATTCAGTCACCTGTCTACTTGGATTTTTGAGATAATGGAAATCTAGAACCTGCCAGTTCCATGAGGTAATGCTGACAGGAGATAATCATCTCAAATTTTCATTGGGAAAATGATTTTTCTCTTAGTTCTGAATGGATGAGACTTGCTTTTCTTTCTTTTTCTTTTCTTTTCTTTTTTTCTTTTTTTGGCCAACTCTCCTTAAAATATGATTCAGGCTCTTGCACTTAATAAGAGCTATTGTTTTGTTTCACAAACGTGAGAGGTCAAATTCTGAGGATTGATCTACAGAAAATTAATACCTTGGAATATGACCAATTCCTAGATGTCACTGAGAATCAGATCAGCCAGGATTCGTATGTTTTCTGATGAAGCTATAGATTAGGCTACCAAATCATAGGAGTAAAAGTGTGAATTAGAAAGCATTTGAGCCCTGAGAATACTGAAACACATGTATTTAATAATTCTGAGGCCCTTCTGTGAAAGTCTTTAAAGCACATATTTCCTCATCCAATATTTGTTGAGCTAATAGAAATATTTCAGGTTTTCAAACAAGGGTCCTGGAAATCTCATATCTCAGAGTGAGGTTCTTTTGACAACTGATACTAAGTTATTGGTTCTTTTTTTGCTTTAAAAAACTGAAACTATGATTCCTTTGGTACTGGTTGCTTCTAGAGAGGAAACCTTTCCTACTATTGTAGGTTAGCACCTCCTCTGAAATCTTTAGTCTTAGATATTATGTCAGACACTGAAAGGTTAATTGACTTGCCTGGGGGCATACAACTAGTGTGTTAGAAGTGGGACTTAAATCCAGCTCTCTCTGGCCAGCAGGACAACTTCCCTCTCATCATGTTGATTTTCTTAATAGCATAAATGGTTGTTTTTTGTTTTTTTTTTTTTTACTTTTTTGCACTCCTGTAACTACTACATTTATTCATGTAGTAAGTGAAAAATGCCTTTTATTCTTCTAGGTTACCTCAGCTTTTGATGAACATAATGAATATGCATTATTAGGATTTAATATATAGGATTAGCCAGTCAGCAAGCAGGTCTAGGAGAAGTGAAGTAGATGGTGAAAAAAAACCTATACTGAAAATCAAGAAGCCTAGTTTCTAGTTTCTAGTCTTATTTTACTTAGTGATTGAGTATGACTTAAATAGGTATTTTCATTTCCCTGGTTCTCAGCAAAATGAAAGTCTTAAACTAAATGATTTTTAAGATCTCTTTCAGTTCATAACATCCTTTGTTTCCACAATTCTTTGATCAAGGAGGACAAACATCAGCTATTCTAAGGTGCCAAATCCTGACCTTTACAAAGGTACTGGTATTACTAAAGCACAGGGTCTTGAATAGTAAATTCTGCTGAAGTGGATTGAGCACTATGTATAAGAGGAAAAGAAGTTAGCAAAAATGTGGGAAAGAACAATTAAAAGAAATGGGAGGAGAAACATAATATTTTATTTCCCTCCTTCATGCTTTTGAACAGACTATTCTCTTAAGTCTGGAATTATCTCTGATCATGTCTCTCAGTTTCTTTCTGTCTCTCTCCTCATTTAGAATCTTGAGTTTCTATAAAGGCTTAGATAAAGAGCCATAACCTTTATGAGACTTTTCTTGATTCTTTTGCCCCCCAGTTCTAGCGAATGTTTTGTCCATTCCTTGGTATTACTTTACATTTATGTTTTGCATATTTTCATAAACTAAAGAATTTTAGAATTGAAAGGACCTTCAGTGGCTTCCAAGTTCAAATTACACATTAAAAAAAAGAAAAAAAAAACAAAAAAGCCAACTACAACATGTACAACAAAGTCTTTTGTATTTGTTTTTCTTTTTAAAGATAAATTTTTTATTTTTAACATTGATTTAAAAAACTTGAATTTTTAATTCTCTCCCTCCAGTCCCTATAGCACCCATTGAGAAGGCAACAAATGTGATATCGATTATTTGTCAGAAATCAAAATATATTGCAAATTTTTAAAAAAATTTTTTAAAAAGTGAAAAAAAATATGCTTCAGTATGCACTTAGACTTCATCAGTTTTCTTTCTGAAGGTAAATAGTATTTTTTTTTAATCATAAGTCCTTCACAGTTGTCCTGGATCATTGTATTGATTGTAGAGGACTTGAACTCTAGAGAAAGTGTACTTGAAACAAGGATACTTACAACATGGTGTTACCTCAGTGGAATTGATGAGATAATGGTTCTCTAGTTCACATATATCTAGTATGATATAATCACTCTAGTTTGATAATGGTAATCACTCTTTTTGGCATATACTCAGTATACTGTAATGATGTAATTATAATAGGGTATTTAAAGGCTGAGAGAACTGGGAACAGTCAATCTGAGTAAACAGACTGTAAAGGAGACAGACTGTGGCAGACCCAGACTGTGACAGACACAGATTGTGAAGAAGACAATAAAAACTTTAGACTCTATTCCTGACTATCTTCATGGTAACTATCCTCCTAAGACCAGGGCCTGTTTGGAGGACCTCCAGAAAACTAGCCCGGACATTACATTTTGGTGTCCGAACATGGGGTACTGAAAGAAGCACACTACATTTTAAGTTTCTGCACATAAGGACCTACACTCAGTAGTTCTACTGACCTGATCATAAACAGTGGAGAAGTCCCTGATAGGGTGAGTACAAAAATAGACAAAATGGAAACTTTGGTAAACTAGTCACTTTTGTTTTTCAGCTGAAATGGGGCAAATACTAATAAAAGAGCCTTCCCCACCCCAAGGGAAGTGTATAGAATGCATAGTTAGATTAATAAAGAAGCAAGTTTGTTGGTAACTTGGAAGCAGAACACTGAACTCTTAGAAATATTAGAGTGCACATCTCCTTGGTTCTCTAAGGAAGAAAAATTAGAGCCAGATAAGTGGAAACTAGTGGGGGAACAACTATTTGAATATTATGAAGATAATAGTCCTGATTCAATTCCTGAGGAAACATTCTATATATACAAACATAATACAATTGGCTTTAAGGAATCCCACAAGTTTTAAAACAAGGAAAAAGGAGAAAGAGCAGGAGGGGAATGGTACTGACAAAGCAGCTGAAAAGCATGAAGAATTGGACAAGAAAAAAGTTAAGTACAGTGCTGATGAAATTAAGGACCATTGAAAGGGTTGGTAGACACAGGTGCAGATCATATGGTCATTAGAGGTGACAATTGGTCCAGTCATTGGCCAGAGATTAAGGAAGACATCTATATGTCTGGCATAGGAGGATCAACAGCAACTGAAATTAGTGTTATCCCTTTGAGATGGATATTTGAAGGTGAATCAGGAATTTTTACTCCTTTGGTAGTTGAAAAAACTCCCATCAGTCTATGGGGAAGAGACATCTTACAACAGTTAGTATTAAAATTAAGTACTTTGGCTTTTTAGGCGGGGCTGCTGTTGAAGGCCTGCCTGCATTCTTACCTGTTCTCATTCAATGGAAAACTGATACATCAGTGTGGGTAGAACAGTGGCCCTTAGCAAGTGATAAAATTCAGGCCTTATTAGATATAGTCCAGGAGCACCTTGACGAAGGACACTTGCAACCTTCTCTAAGTCCTTGGACTTCCCCTGTATTTGTTGTAAAAAAGAAATCTGGAAAATGGAGGATGTTGATTGGTTTAAGGAAAGTAAATGAACAGATAGAAACTACAAGAACTCCTCAGCTTGGACTTCCATCTCCTACTCAGTTGCATAGAGAATGGCCTCTTTGGGTTATAGACATTAAGGATTGTTTCTATTCTATCTCTCTGGATAAGGAAGATATGAAAAGTTGCCTTTTCAGTACTCACCATTAATTTAGCTGAGCCTTAAAAAAGATATGAATGGACAGTTTTGCCACAGGGAATGAAGAATATTGCCCTACTATGTGTCACATGGCTTCTGCTCTTACTTCAGTAAGAGAAGTTAAGTTATTACATTACATGATGATGTCTTGGGGTGTGCACCTGAGCAACAAATGTTAGAAGCATGTCTACAAAAGACCATAGAAACACTAAGGAGCTACAAATTACATATAGCTCCAGAAAAAATTCAAAGATATGCTCCTTTTTAAGATTTATGATATAAAGTATATCCTAAGATGCTTACAGTACAAAAACTTTCTTTAAGAAGAGAGAAATTGAATATCTTAAATGACTTTCAAAACTTGATAGGAGATATCTTGATGTGTCCAGGGTTAAGCTTAACTACTTATCAATTACAACCATTATATGCTATTTTAAGAGGAGACAATGCTTTAAACTCACCATGCCAGCCTATAAAAGAAGCTCAAGAAGCTTTGATAGAGGTTGAACTGGCTTTATCCAATGTGGTTGAAAGAATTACTCAAACACCCTTGGAAATATCCGTTTTTGCTACAAAAGAGGCACCCACATCAGTTCTTCATCAAGAATAAAGTGTGATAGAGTGGGTGAAGCTCCCAGAATAGCCAGACCAAAGCCTTACTCCTTACCCAGTGCTTGTGGCTAGAATTTTATTAAAGGCCATTAAGCAAGTAGTACAATCATCTGGGCTAAGACCTGACAAGATATATACCTTTTATACCAAGGCACAAATTAATATATACTGTAAAACCATGCCAGAGTAGCAAATTTCATTGGCCACAGCTCCAAATTTTACACACGAGGCTCCATTAAAGATAACCTGACTATAACATAATTGCCAATGGATTTTTGTAGAAAAGGTTTCTAAGGTTCCTCTTAAAGGACCAACTATCTTTACAGATAGATGCATCCAAATATAACATTTGAGCTATATACTCTCATGACTTAAATATAAAATGAATAGTCAGAACTCCTTTTCAGTCCGCTCAACTGAATTAATTGTATGCAATCATGGATAATAAGTAGCTTATTATCCAGGAGATGTAAATATAATATCTGATTCAGCCCATTCAGTAGGTGTGGTACAAAGAATTGCCACAGCCCAAATAAAATTTATAGCTTCTAATATATATCAGCTCTTTAAGGAACTTAAAGAGCAAATAAGAAAACTTCAAGGTAAGATTTATATCTTGCATTCCATTCTCATAGTGGACTTCCAGTTCCTATTTTTTTTATGTAAATTCAAAGGCAACTAGCCTTCTAACCATGTTAGCCAATACTCCTTTATTTCAGGCAGCCCAAGAATATCATTCTAAATATCATCAGGCTGCTCAAGCTTTACATTTGCAGTTTGGGATTACAAAAGAGGAAGTTAGGAGCATAGTAAAAGCCTGTACAGCTTGCCTTCCTTTCCACACTCCTATATTGCCTGCAGGGAAAAACCCTTGTAATTTGAGACCCAATGAAATTTGGCAAATGGATGTGACCCATTATAAATCTTTTGGTCATCTGTCTTTTATCCATATTGTAGTAGACACCTTTTCAGGATTTATTTTTGCAATAGCAGCAGCAAAAGAGACAGCCTGAGTGGTCACTGAATTCCTTATACAAGCTTTTGCAATTATGAATGTGCCACAAGCAATAAAAATAGATGATGGACCTGCATATATTTTAAACATTTTGCACGCTTTTGTGCACAGTATAAGATTTTTTACATACCACTGGCATACCTGTTAATCCTCAAGGACAGGCAATAGTAGAAAGGAGAAACAGAGACACAAGCAAAACATGGAGGATGTTTTGCTCCTCCAAAAACAAAAGAAAGGGGGAGTCACAGGTAACCCTAGAGAACTTCTAAATTTAGCTCGCTATACAATTAACATCTTGATTTTTGACAAAGATGCACTGGCTTTAGCAGACAGGTTTTATAACTTGCCAGAAGGGCAGTGTCCAGTGCAAACAGCTCCACTATCTTTAGATAATCACCAGGTGATATGGAGAGATCCAAAAAGTGGTGAACGGAAGGGACCAGATAAGTTAACTGCTTGGAGGAGAGGGTTTGCTTATATCTCTACAGATGGAGAAGGAATCAGATGAGTACCAATGACACATATTCACTTTGTCAATTGGAGAGAGATGGAGCAGATCCTTGAAATAAAGAAGACCCAAGAAACAACAGGTGATCCCATCTCTGACTCCGCTGAAAGAGCATGGCAGTTATGGCAAATGACTCATGAACATCAAATATTGTTAATAAGACTGCTACAAAACTTCAAAATCTGCAGGAATCACTGGATTCTCTAATACATGAAGTAATAGAGAATAGATAGGTTTTAGACTATCTTTTGTTGCTGAAGGAAGTGTATGTGTGAATGTTATTTTTATATCCTCATTCTAGGACTTATGGGCATGTATAATTATTCCTCATGTTGATTCATATTGTTTGTACATCACTGCTAGCCTGTGTTATATTACTATGTGATTGTGTAATACCTCCCATGGATCCATGGATTTGTGTATAACTGTTTCAAGTAGGACCCTTCAGTCCAGAGGAAATCAGCTAGCAATATCTGGTTTGGTGTTCTTGCCTCCCTGAAAAGTCTGGGTTGGGTGTGATCATCTCTTTTTTGGTGTTTTCACCTCCCTTCCTGAGAAGTCAGAGAGGCTGTGACCACCTGTGTTCTAAAACAAAAGAAAGCAGGAGATGTAGAGGGCCAGAACTCTGGAGAAGTATACTTGAAACACGGATACTTATAACAAGGTGTTAACTCAGTGGAATTGATGAGATAATGATTCTCTAGTTCACATATATCTAGTATGATATAATGATATAATCATTATAATTGGCATAACTCAGTATACTGTAATGCTGTAATTGTACTAGGGTCATTTAAAGGCTGAGAAAACTGGGGACACAGTCAGTCACAGTTAACAGACCGTGAAGGAGACAGACTGTAAAGGAGACAATAAAGACTTTATACTCCATTCCTGACTATCCTCATGGTGACTATCCTGCTGAGACCAAGGCCTGTCAGGAGGTCCTCCAGAAAGCTAGCACAGACATTACAATTGATCAGAGTAGTTAAATCATTCAAAAATAATCATTGTTACAATATTGCAATAACTATGTACAATGTTGTATTGGCTAAGTTAACTTCACTTTGTATCAGCTCATATAAGTTTTCCCAGGTTTTTATAAAATCATTTTGCTCTTTTTCCCTTACAGCAAAATAACAGTCCATTACAACTATATACAACAATTTATTTGGCCATTCCCCAATTGATAGCTATTCCCTGAGTTTCTGATTCTTTGCTTCCACAAAAAAAAAGTTGCTATGAATACACACACACACACACACACACACACACACACTATCTATTGTGTATGTGTGTGCACATACAAGTAGTATCTTTTTTCCTTTTTCTTTGATCTCTTTGAGACACAGATTAGTAGATTTTGGGGTCAAAGTTATGCAAAGTTTTATAGTCCTTTGGGCATATCAATAAGTGGTCACTTAGCTTCTGCTTAGAAATCTACAATGACGTAGAATTCACTACTTCTCAAAGTAGCCCATTTTACTTATGGGTAGCCATGATTAAGAACACACATTCTCATTATATTAAACTTAAACTTGCTTCTCTGCAACTTCCAGTCATTCCTCTTGTTTTCTGAGAACAAAGTTAACCTTTCTTTCCAAAGGGATAAAAATTAAAACTTGACTTGTAACTCAGAACAAGGAAGATCTAAATGAGAAGTTCTATCCTCAAATAAGAAGTTCTTACCATCAATATAGGTCAGCAACTTCCCTGTAATTCATAGTCTTGGGCTGTCTACCATAGTGGTGTCAAACTCAGACAGAAACAAAGCCATTAAATTGTATGTAAGGATTCTGAAGGCTGCATGTTCTAAAGTCACAGATTGACATTATCCATTTTGTATTGTATTTTCATTCGTTGTTTTTGTTGTTTGTCATTCATTTTCAAAAAGGACCAATGACATCACTAGCTTCTGAAAGTATCAGTCTCTCTCTTTCAGAGTCATCGACATATGGTGAAAGAAGTATTGTGCATACAAATAAGAAAAAAGAAAGCTAATCTCTGCCATATTTAAAAGGAAGCTGAAAAGAAATGCCATAGGGGCTTAATGATGACAGTGGTGGAATCAAAACCGAGAAGAGAAGATAATGGCAAAATGAAGCAATGGATGAAATTTTGATCCTTCTTATAAAAGCAGATTATAGCTGGTAATTTTTGCTCTGCCTTCTAACCCCCAGTCAGAAAGACATTTATTTGCTGATTTAGGTGTGAGTTCCAAAGCTGAAGCAACATCTATGACAGTGAGATTACTGAGGATGAGTTTATACTGAATGGGAGGAGGATGGTAATGATAAAGATGATGATGATGGTGGTGGTGGTGTGACTATGGGACTGATGACATCAAGCAGAGCAATTGGTTGCTAAAAGATGTCAGAGGCCATCTATTTTAACTCCCCCACTTTACAGATGAGGAAACTGAAGTGGAGGAAAGTTTTAATATCTTCTCTAGGTCACACAAATAATAGGCAGAATTTGAACCTAGATCTTCTATAAACTGCTTCTCTAAAAGCAAATCAATGGGCATGTTTTTCTCTTGAGGAAAAAACAATCTTCCAGAATTCAGTGGCTGTTCTCTTTTTATCTTTTTCTCCTTGATACTTAGAAAATTGACTTGTACATAATAAACATTTTAATAAATACTTCCAGAATCAAATTAAATTGGATTGAATAAATTGTAAAGTTTTGTTGTTTGTACCTCTACCATATACCCTGTGCTCAACACTCTCCTCTTCTTTAGTTGTAAATAAACAAATTTTATCTTTTCTTAGTTAAACTACTACAATGGGTTCTGAACTATTCTTGCCTATTATTTCTTCTTTCTTCAATCTGCCCCATCTCCACAATATTGTCACATTTTTCTTTCTTTGGTGATAAAAAAGAATTTTAATTTAATTTCCTTTGATAAATGAAAGTATTAAAAAATATAAACAAGAAAAAGAGAAAAGAAAATAAGAAAAAGTAACCAAAACAAAACAATTGAATATTATTGAAGCTATGTTAAGCTTCTATTTTTACTAATTGTTAAACAAACATACACTAAAAGGTGTATACATTGACAAACATATTAATAACACAATCTGCTTATTTTTATGACACTTCAAATTTCCTTTTTTAAGTACTTAATATGATTTGTTGCTATTATTATTGTCTTTAAATTTTGATTCTGTCTTTTTCATTTTGCATCTTTTCACTGAAATTCTTTTGTAATTTTTGAATTCTTCATATCTATCTTGTTTCTCTTTAATATTTTTGAAAGGTCTGCAATATTATCAATATGGGCCCTTCCTCTAAGAGAAGGGGTTGAATCCTATCACATCTTTTCAGCGTACTTAACTTTCACCCATATTTTGACAAAAATTTGCCACAGAGCATCCACATAATTTGCTGTGGGCCATCTTTTGTAACTTTTGGCATAATGGAGATACGATGGAGTACAGAGAGTGTCCATTTACATCAGTATACAATTGTCCACACCTTTTCCAGCCAACCATCTCTCTGATGAAATCTTTTACTCCACTTTTGCTCCACTCTTAATAATAATGATAACAATTATTATTGTTATTGTTAATAATATTTTTCATACTTTTCATACTTAAGCCCCTCAAAAACCCAATTCCATTATCTATCTCATGTGGGAGGACAATGACATGGAACCAAAATGTGGTGATCTTCTTTAAAATATAAGAATTCTCTCTAAAAGAAAGAAAGTTTCTTGGAGAGGTTTTCTAGAGGCAGCTTAGTCTCAGCTGAAATAAATAATTACTCCAAAATCGCAGCTAGCTGATAAAAGATCTGAACTTTTATTGTGTCCTTCAATATAGCCCGGTTAGCTCAGAAACCTATCTCTCTGCTTGAGCTCTTACAGCTTTGTCCTTGGCTTCTGCCTCTGCTTTCTTCAGCCTCCAGCCAGCACCAAGGTAGAAGATACAATAAATCTCTCTTGCCTCGAAGATAGGGCTTGTGGGCTTTCTCCCAGAGTGCTCCTCTCCGACTCCTGGGTATAATGAGCATTTGTGCCCACTGTGGCACAACGTCTTATTATCTCCTCTAAAGGAGCATCTTTGTCTAGTCCCCATATAATTCTTTTGCAAATCTCATTGGCATTTTCCTTAGCCAGATGTCTCGTCATTATTTCTGTAGCAGCATTTTCTCCAATGGTAAGGGAATTCCAGTCAGGGCGATATCCAGAAGACACTCTCTCCCCCAAGACCATCACAGTAGCTATAAAGACCTGCCAGGAACCCTAAAATGCTGCCCCATTGGTTCTAGCAATGCCACTGATTTGGATAATAACCCAAAAAGTATGATGTAACTACTCCTATGAATCTAAGAAATAACAATGTTATATTCTGGCCCTATTTGGGACTATCATATATTTTAAGTTAAAAATTTCTTAAAGATGGGGCAGCTAGGTGGTGCAGTGGATTGAGCACCAGCCCTAAAGTCAAGAGGATCTGAGTTCAAATCTGACCTCAGGCACTTAATACTTCCTAACTGTGTGACCCTGGATAAGTCACTTAACCTCAACTGCTTCAGCAAAAAAAAAAAAAAAAAATCTTAAAGATGTAAAAAGTTGTAAACTTTATTGTATAAATCAAGAAATTTGGTTATAAATTTACTTTTTCTGGTTAATTTATATTTAAGTTGTGGTGTTCTCTTCTTTTATATAATATATGATAGTTCTCTAGGAGAAGGTTTCTCAGGGAGGTTTTCTGGTGGCAGCCTTAGTTTCGGTTCAAAGTAATAATCACTTCAAATGCAGCCAGCTGATAAAATCCAAACATTTATTTTCTCCTTCCAAGTCTTATCTCTTTCCTTGGGCCTGATTAGCTTTCTTAGAGGCTTATCTCCCTCCTTGGTTCCAAGAGTTCTTGCAGCTTGTCTTTTGGCTCTTCAAGCTTCTGCCTCTAGCTCAACTCCAACTCAATCTCCTCCACTGACTGACTGAAGCTCTTAAGAACTTCTTATATATGCTCTCTTAAAGGTGTGAACCCAAAGGTTGATTCCTCCTCTGAGAATGGGATTATGGGAGGTGCGAATTCACAAAGTTACAAAGTTTTGTGTATCTCCCATACTTGTAAACTCCAATGTGTGAGCCAATGTGTGAATTCTCAAAGGTGTTAACTTAAACATTGTTTCTATCAATACTAGTGACTTAACACCTTGTAAGGATTTGCTCTAATGTGTGAACCAATAAGCATTGTATCAATTCCATTGAGTTAACACTAGGATTCTAACATAAGTTATTTATATTATTTTTCTTCAGTCTATCAAATTATACATTTCTCAAAAGCAATATTAGTGCCCGAATTATCTAGGTATTCTTAGCTCCTCATACTATGTCATGGGCAGTTAGGTGGCACAAGACTGGGCCTGAATCAGGAAGGCTCATCTTTCTAATTGAAATCTGGCTTCAGACACTTACTAGCTGTGTGACCCTGGGCTAATCACTTAACTCTATGTACCTCAGTTTTTTTTTTGTTTGTTTTTTGTTTTTTTGTTTTTCATCTACAAAATGAGCTGGAGAAGGAAATGGCAAACCATTCTAGTAACTTTGTCAAAAAAAACCAAACAAACCCTAAATAGGGTCATAAGTTTTTGGACGTGACTGAAAATAATTGAACAACAAAAAAAGTTCAATGTCTTTTATATTATAGATACTCCAACGATTGTTGAATCTGATTTGTTGAATCAAATGATCCTCTAGGAGGTCTTCCATTAGTGTCCTGGACTCCTCCTTTTCACTTAGTAAGCATTCAATTATTGATCATATAAGTGAGTTGAATAGTATTTCTCTATAGTACTTTAGTTGGCAAATGATATAACATACATGAAAATATTTATAAAGTATTCTGTATAATTTTACTTTTGAAAATGGATCACTGTAGACACAGGGAAGTTCACAGGGACTGGTTGAATGAGCTTTTGGGATATGTAGCTATTATTGTTTCTTCCCATCCTGAAAGGGACTAGAAATATTGTGAACTTTGCGCCATGTAGCTCCAGCAGGCAAAGAGTAAGTTCTTTCCAGTTTCTTTTGGTCTTGAGAAAGAGACTAATCCTGGAATCTGAATGGAGTCCAACAAACAAGAACCAAGAGGGAATGGAAGCTGGAAAAGTATATAATGAATCATGTGTCCGAAGTCTCTTGATCCACACTTTTGTCTTCTAGCACTCTGAGGAGTAAGACTGCCGGAACTGTTTCTCTCTGGGGGAGAAAGACAATAATATAATCTAAGTCCCTTCCTTCTTTCTTTTCTTGCTCAAGATAGCAGAAATTTCTCCCAAAGTTTCTCTGTTCTTTAAATTGACTTATAATGCCTTATTTAATTAGTAAGTAAATTTGTCTCATTATAGATTAAAAAAAATTCCAATTGATCCTATGAAGGAGGGCAGCTAGATGACACAATGGATAGAGTGCCAAACCTGGAGACGAGAAGACTCATCTTCCTGAGATCAAATCCAGTCTCCCACACTTACTAGTTGTGTGATCATGGGCACTTAACCCTGTTTACTTCAATTTCTTATCTGTAAAATAAGCTGAAGAAGGAAATGACAAATACTCTAGTATCTTTGGGAAGAAAACCCCCAAATAGGGTCATGAATTAGTCAGTTCATAACTGAAATGACTAAACAATCATTTTTGTCTTAGGATCTAACACAGTGTCTGGCATATAGTAGACTATAACAATAACAATAATAATAATAATAATAATAATAATAGTGGTCACTATAATTTATATGCTACTTTAAGACTTGCAAAGTTATATATTATATATATACATATAAATGCATATATATATATATGTATGTATGTGTTATATGTATGTATATATGTATAATTTTACCTCCACAACCTGGAAAGATATTACCCCCATTTTATGCATGAGCAAAATAGGACTTATAAAAGTTAGGTGAGTCAAACAGCTATTAAACATCTGAGACAGGTCTTGAATTCAAGTTTTCCTTGAATCCAATACACTATCTTTGAAATTTGGAGATAGCAGAAGAGCAGAAAGTCATGAAAAGAGCTCTATTTCATGTGAAGAATAATGAAGTCCTGACCCAGGGTGATGGCAGTATGAAGAGAAAAAAATAGGAATGTTGCAAAAGGTGTTACCAAAATAGAGGAAACAAAACTTGATGAATAATTAGATATGGAGGATGAGTGAAGGAAAAAGGGCCATAATGATTTAAAAGTTTTGTGCCTGCCTTACAAGGAAAAGGGTTCTTCTGTTGATGGGGATTTGCCCACTAATTGTCCTCAGGTTGTTAATGACTATATGTCCTTTCTGACTGGGATTATCACCTTCTTTTTCATTTTCCATTTTCAGTCCAAAGAGTTTAATCTGACAGTTATATGTCAAATATATTGTGGTTCTTCTCTTGGGAGATTTTCCTGGTAATTGAGGTTTGGTAGAACCTTTCCTGTTTATGAAAGATGAAAATACCATATGATTCCTTTATTATTATTTCATTTCCAGGACATTTGCATCATTCCAGTTCAGAAATCTTCTAGCGATCCCTGGATTTTTTCCCAAACAAAGAATAACATACTCTCTAAAAAGACAGAGTACAGAGTAAAAAGACAGGTAGTTCTGGCCTTTAATTTTAGCATCAAACTAGTACATATGCTTTGTTCTGTTTTTTTTTTTTTTTTGATGATGAGTAGAAGGGACACTTTACCCCCATAATATGGCACCCTAAAAATTTGATGACAACTAAATAACAAGCATTTATTACATTAATGTAGCAGGTTTAATCAAAGTAAATTCCTGGAACATATCTCTTGGAGTTGGAGGTGTGCTCTCACCTTTTGCTAAAGAATATCCAAGATCTCCTGGTTCATCCATTAGTCTCCATGACTGGGGGCAGGAGGAGAAAATTGTGTCAAAGAGGATTGACTACTAAATATCTTGGAAGATTGCTTCATGTGAAGAAATCTCTTCCCCAGAATAGGCTATGAGACTCCAGTCTGTACCCTCTCTTTTTGGAGACTATCTCCTAGTATTTAGAAAGTCTTTTCCTTGGACTTTAACAAGATACTTGAGGGAGGGGATTTCTCTTTCCAACTGTCAACAGCAATAGCAGCTATAACTTAAGAACATAAATTATCTAGGTGAGCCTAAGACTGAAACCAAGTCTTCAGCTTTTGATGACTTTGTACAACTCTGCCTTATTATATCCAATCATTTTGAAAGTAACAACATCACTTTCCCGTTGTCATTTCTGAAAACAAATCACAAACAATAACCCACAAAGAATTAACTCCTTTAGGGCAGGGTTTATTCAGTTTTTGTCTTTGTAACTTCCAGGGCCTTTAGGTGCTTCTGAAAGTAAGTTACTTATATAGTACAGGAGGCTTTTGTTGGACTTTAACAAGATACTTGAGGGAGGGGATTTCTCTTCCCAACTGACTACATGTTCTGTTTGATTTTTCTTTCCTTTAGTCCAGATCATCAAATGCAGATACTGATAACTGGATATTTCCAGGCCTAGGGGCAAATTCATGGATTAAAGTAGGTACCAACTTCCAAGTGAAAGATATTTCCTGCCACTACATGGATTTGACCATTGGAAAGAATACCCTAAGCTGAAGGAAATACTAAAGAGCCATTCCAGGTTAGCCAAAAGATTGCAATTTTTTTTTACTCTTCTAAAAACTTATTTTTTTATTTTTAATTTATGAAATGAAACAAACATTTCCATAACACAGTAGAATAAAGCAAGTAATTGCTTATGAAATTCCAATTTTATTATGTACAACTTGCTATTCCATTTAAATATATAATATTATCATGCAAATTTCTTCTTTTCCCTTTTTTTCCCCTTCTTCCCTCCCCATCCTCGAGATGTCTAATATTAGACACACATACATGTATATATGTGTATGTATATCTATGCATAGATATACATATATAAAAATCATTCTACACATATTTCTTTATTTGTTCTTTCTCTGGAGGTAGGTAGTATTTTCTTTCATATGTCTTTTGTAGTTAATTTAGGTATTTATTATAGTCAAAATGACTTAGTCTCTCAAAATTGTTCTTAAAATATATACCACATTCTTTTGGTTCTGCTCATTTTGCTTTTTATTATTTCACTCAAAGCATCCATGATTTTCTAAGATCACTGAACTCTTCATTTCTAATAGCACAGTAGTATTTCATCACAATCATATACTACAAATTTTCCAGATTTCCAGTTTTTTACCACCACAGAGATAACTGCTATAAATATTTTAGAACGTATAGGTTCTTTTCATGTTTCTCTAACTATCTTTGGACATAGATCTAATAGTAGTGTTGCTGGATCAAAGGACATACATAGTTTGTAGGCATAGTTCCCGATTGCTCTTCAAAATGATTGGATCATTTCACAATTCTAGCAACAATGAATTAGTGTTCCAATTTTTCCACATTTCTTCCAACATTTGTCATGTTATTCTCTTATCCTTTTAGCTAATTTAATGGGTATAAAATGATAACTCAAGGCTGTTTAAATTTACATTTCTCTAAACAATGATGATTTAAAACATTTTGTATAATTATAAATTGTTTTGATTTCTTCATTGGAAAACTGATCATATTCTTTGACCGTTTATTAGTTGGGGATTGGCTCATCTTCTTATGGATTTCACAATTTTTCTATATATTTGAAACATGAGAAGTTTATCTGAGAGAAAAAAATGTTTTCCTTTGATTTTCTGCTCTCCTTTTGAACTTGGCTACATTTGTTTTATTTGTACAAAAGTGATTTAAAGTAATCAAAATTATTTATTTTAAGACTGGAGCTTTTGTGAGTAGCTTATAGAGTACAGATCTGAAGTAATTGAATGTGAAATATCTATTCAGTCATCCCACAAAGTTGTCTTTATTTCTCAAGATAGTATATTAGTTGTTACAGATTCTTATTTAATGTTTTAAGAATTTGTTAGCTTTTGGGGAGGCAGTAGATAGTATGTTAGACCTGGAACCAGAAATATTTGAGTTCAAATCTGGCCTCAGGCACTGGCTGTGTGACCCTGGGCAAGTCACTTAACCCTGTTTACCCCAATTTCCTTATTTGTAAAAATAAGCTGGTAAAGGAAATGGTAAATCACTTGACTATCTTTTCTAAGAAAACCCCAAATGGGAACACAAAAAGTTGGATATATAACAACAATGCAAATTTGATGCTATAGAAAAATATAACTGTCTAATATCTGATATTTACTTTGTACATTAAATATCTTTTATTAGGGGAAGTTTATTAATTCTTTTAAAAGGAATCCCTAGGCATGTTATAGATATTTTTTGGGGGAAATATTTTTCTTCAGTTTTCCTTTGGGACATAATGAGTCAAAGAAGGCAAGAATACTTGATGCTTCTCTTTAGGGTCAGACTAAATCAGGACTTTTTGTTAATTCAAAGCAAGAGTCACTTGTGGAAAAAAGCCTCCTGTACTATATAAGTAATTTACTTTCAGAAGCACCTAAAAGGTCCTGGGAGTTTCAAAGACAAAAACTGAATAAACCCTGCCCTAAAGGAGTTAATACTTTGTGGGTTATTGTTTGTGATTTGTTTTCAG
Organism: Sarcophilus harrisii; assembly: GCF_902635505.1. Classification (NCBI taxonomy): domain Eukaryota; kingdom Metazoa; phylum Chordata; class Mammalia; order Dasyuromorphia; family Dasyuridae; genus Sarcophilus; species Sarcophilus harrisii. Next base: position 369,316,081 of record NC_045427.1, read on the forward strand.
AAATGAGGCTGGGAGAGTGATGTTGTTACTTTCAAGATGATTGGATATAAAGCAGAGTTGTACAAAGTCATCAGCTTCACTCTCTCCACAATCATCAGAGTGCAGTGGTTTAGACATAGGCAGAATGACCGATGCAATGGTAGACCTTAGCCTTTTTAAGCTAAAGTCTTTTCCAGGTTTCAGTTTATGTGAGTCAACACCCATTCAGTAGTTAAAGTTAAGAATCGAGGTTAAAAAAAAAAAAAGGCTATTTTGCCTTCACAAAAGACAAGGAATGGCAAGGGATTAGTCAGGGATGGGAAGACCCATCTCTGGCCAGAACAGAAACAATTGCTATTTATTTACACTCACTCTCAGCCATCAAAACCCAAACAATGAACCAGACAATACATTACTCTAAAAGTAAAACACAAATAATTTCATCAGACAGCACCTCATCCATGTACCCCAGGGGTGATAAAATGAGGGAAGGGGGAGAGAACAAATGCACAAACAAGCATGGGACAAGATAAATTGATGAAGGAAAGAGCCCTAATAAAATGGAACAAAGTTTTGTGAGGGACTAATCCTCATACAGACTTTTTTTATTTATTAAAGCTTTTTATTTTTCAATACATGTGCACAGATAATTTTCTTTTTTTTTTTCTTTTTTTTTTTTTAATAGCCTTTTATTTACAGGATATATACATGGGTAACTTTACAGCATTAACAATTGCCAAACCTCTTGTTCCAATTTTTTACCTCTTACCCCCCCACCCCCTCCCCTAGATGGCAGGATGACCAGTAGATGTTAAATATATTAAAATATAAATTAAATACACAATAAGTATACATGACCAAAACGTTATTTTGCTGTACAAAAAGAATCAGACTCTGAAATATTGTACAATTAGCTTGTGAAGGAAATCAAAAATGCAGGTGTGCATAAATATAGGGATTGGGAATTCAATATAATGGTTTTTAGTCATCTCCCAGAGTTCTTTTTCTGGGCATAGCTAGTTCAGTTCATTACTGCTCCATTAGAAATGATTTGGTTGATCTCGTTGCTGAGGATGGCCTGGTCCATCAGAACTGGTCATCATATAGTATTGTTGTTGAAGTATATAATGATCTCCTGGTCCTGCTCATTTCACTCAGCATCAGTTCGTGTAAGTCTCTCCAGGCCTTTCTGAAATTATCCTGTTGGTCATTTCTTACAGAACAGTAATATTCCATAATATTCATATACCACAATTTATTCAGCCATTCTCCAACTGATGGACATCCATTCAGTTTCCAGTTTTTAGCCACTACAAAAAGGGCTGCCACAAACATTCTGCACAGATAATTTTCAACATTTACCCTTGCAAAACCTTGTGTTCTAAAATTTTTCCCTCCCTTCCCCCTATCCCTTCCCCTAGACAGCAAGTAATCCAATATATGTCAAACATGTGCATTTCCTCTATACATATTTTCACAATTATCTTGCTGCACAAGAAAAATCAAAGCAAAAACCAAAAATGAGAAATAAAAGAAAATGCAAGAAAACAACAATAAAAAAGTGAAAGTACTATATTGTGATCTATACTCAGTTCCCACAGTCCTTTCTCTGGGTGCATATGGCTCATGACAAGACCATTGGAAACAGCTAGCTAAAAAAAAGAGCCAAATCCATAAGAATTGATCATCGCTAATACCGACTCTTTAACAGCATTTTGTGTGTTAGACATAAAATAGCTTAAATTCCCAACTTGTCTCCACACAGAAAAATTAATTCATTTAAATACACACACACACACACACACAGGTATAGGCATTAAGCCAAAGGAGGAATATTATAATACTTTCACCATGCACATTAGCCAACATTGGAGTTTACTGGCAAACTCATAAGTTTTCTATGTATTTAATACATTATATAGTTTTATTTTAGAGCTAAAGTGAGGAGTGACATGAACTGAGGAAAAATTCATGTCTTAATAAGTTCAGACAGGTCTTGACCTTGACTTTCCTTTAACTTTATTATAAAATGTCTCTCTCTTGTTTCCCTGTCCCCACCCACATTTCCTTTCAGCAGTGCAAATGCACACATCTTTAGTTAGTTCAAGTTCAGGGATGCAATGATTTATTCTATGTTTAAAATTTACTTCATTTAAGGCATTGTTTAGTAGCTCAAATTTTAAAAGCATTTCAAAGCTTCCAATGTTCTTTCTTTACAACAACCCCCAAGTACATTATTATGCTAATTTTGCAGATTAAGAATAAAGTTAATTTTTCATGTGCTAGGTCTGGAACCCAGACCTTCTGCTGCTGAATCCCATGCTGCCTTGAGATAATATTTATATAGTTAGTTATTATATGCTACAAAATTACAAGATTTTTCTTTTTTAAAACCATCATCCTTGGACACTTAAAATAATTTAAGATGAATTATTTCAAAAATTTCTGGTATATCTTTTTGCTTTTGTTTTTTCCCTTAGAGTGCCTATAAACTCATTTTTAGAATGTACATACAAAACTATTTATTCTCTATCTAATCAGAATAGAGAAACTCTTTTCTTTAATATTGTTTCCACCTTGTAGTTATTGTCTCAATAATGAACTTCTGCAAACTTGGATACCAGGAATACATTCTACTGGGCCTAGAGATTCCGTTAAACAGACAGTAAACTTTTAAATTTGGGGAATTGATGACAGGATTTACTCTTTAACTTAAAATTGTCCACAAGAGGAAAAACTTGTTTATTGTGTGTTCATTTGGAATAGAAGTTCTAGAAAGTCAATTTGGCCCAAGTTCCTACAAAGTAACTCTTGCTTTCTTAGAAAAGGATGCTCTAAAGGTTCTACATTTTAAAAATTTGAGTTTAATTTGTGTAAACTTGCAACCCTAGGATGGTATTTCTTTAAAAGAAACACTAACTCATTCTGACTTATACAGGCAGGATCAGTTAAAACTTTGATTAGCTAAACTTTAAATCCTTAATCTATGTTTAGGAAAAGGGAGGAATAGGGAGGGGCAGTTGGTGGGGAGAGTTTACTACTGTCCAGTCAAATAGCTAATGACAAACACAGTAGTTGTTGTGTGTCACTCATGCCAGAGAATTTGGATATAATAAAACCTAAAGGGATTGGATCTGGAGGCAAACTTTTTCGTCCTCACTCCAGGACAAGTGCTTCTCCTTTGCCTTCAGCCTGCCCCCTTTTAGCCATTACAATGATTTGCAAGTAAATCATAGCTGTCAGTGTGGTAGCAACTTGATTAAAGTTCAGGGGTTTAATAGATCATTTTAAGAACCCCAAATTACTCCCACTCCCTTGTCGATCCACCTGGACCCTTGCCCTAGGTGTATGGCAGTTTTCAACCAGCACCAGAGAAGCAAAGTCTGGGCCAGAGGTTCCTGCTTATTCCCCAGGGATTCCTCACTGCAGACCTAGACCAACATTCTCAGCTGTGTTTAATCTGCTCTGAGACAAGCTGGCTATGAGAAAAGTCATAGGCAAACGCACATAAGCAAAGACATGGAAAAACTTGGACAGTTGGTCGGCTTTGTTCACTTGGTGAACTGGAGGCCTGCCAGGACTAGAGGAGATCCCCTGGCAATACAAGTCTGTTCCAATTAATCGTGTTTAACCATTCTAATCACACTTTAGCACATTAATCCTATTTTCAATCCAAAACACATCTGAAAGAGCAGCATGTGGGCTTTTTTATAGCAACCGCAAGTCAGATGTAACTGAGAGACATAGGGCCCTCGTTTACTCTGCACTTTAACTGAACTTAAACTTAATAAAATATGTGACTGAGTTGTGGTTGGATTTACTGCATAATGTTGATGCTTCCACATATAAATAGATCCCATAAGTAACTTAAAAACCTGTCAGAAAGAGCAGTGAAAATTTGATTATAAGGTAATCAGTACGTGGGCTTTTTAACAATGACATTGCTGGTTTGGTCGGGGATTCCATAAGGTCTTTTGGAGCCTTCTTAACCTTCGAGGTGTCAGGGATGCTCCAGGAACCCTCCCTCTCACTCGTCACCTGTACCTCAATGCCATCCTACTATCCCAGGCCTGACAGTTTTGTGTAGAACACACTTAAAAAAAACCTGAAATCTTGAAAACATGAGAAACCTCAGTCACTTCATCTCCAGCATTCAGGGAGAATTTCTAAGTTGTTCAACACAATAGACTTGCACTAACCCTCTCAATCACAACATCTAAATTCTGGAAGGGACCTTGGAGAGGCCAGAGACCTGAAATTAGAATGATTTTGGACATTTTAATGTATCTCAGTCAAATAGAAAAGGCATTGGATTGAGAAGCAGAGCGTGTGGGTTCAAATCTAGGTTCTGTTGGTTTGTGTAAGCAAATCACTTCTCTGAGTCTTAGTTTCCTTACTTGTAGGCTAACTAGATGATTTCTAACTCCTGTGATCCTACATATTTTAAAATATGAAATGTTAGAATTGAAAGGGACTTTAGAGATCATTTTGCCAACTCATTTACTCTTGTTGTGTTGTTTAATCACATCTGACTCTTAATGTTCCCATTTAGGATTTTCTTGGCAAAGATACAGGAGTAGTTTATCATTTCTTTCTCCAGCTCATTTTACAGATGAGGAAACTGAGGCAAACAGGTTTAAGTAACTTAAGTTACTTAAGTATCTGAGGCTGCATTTGAACTCAGGTCCTCCTAACTCCAGGGGAGATGTTCCATTCACTTTGCCACCTAGCTGGGACCCATAGGTGTGAAATGAATTACACAAAATTACCCAGTTAGCTAGTACAGAACAGAACTATCCCACTCCCCTTCTCCACCCTTTAATTATTTTACTGATGATTTCTATTAGCTTCCTTTGCCTTCAAAAATATTTATTTCAGAGGATGACTCACTGGACAGGGGAAAATGTGATGATGAGGGATATATTCACAGAAGTAAAGGTGATGTAAAAACAAAAAAATAGTAATAAAAAGAGACACTGTGTATAGTGGATAGAGTTGATCTTGAAATCATAATCTGGGTTTCAGGTCTATGCCTAACATGCTGTGTGATCTTGGATATGTCATTTAACTTCTCACTATTAGGGGTAACTCTAAAATTTTAAAAAGTTGTGGAGAAGATGATGAATTGCATTGGTAAGAAACTTTTCTCACTTGTGACCTCTATATATCAATTAATGAGGAAACAATATTAATCTGGCAATCTCTATTAAAAATAACATTAAGGAAAAAAATTTCTATAGAGAAGATATCATTGAATATAATTATAGAAACATAGAAGTTTTGCATCCTCTCCAAAATGTTAAGTTAGATAATCACATTAATGGTTGAATTAGTGTTATCTATTCTATGAATCTTTTGTGTCTGGTTGAAAATTTTCACAACATATTTGTATTACATATAAAAACATATAACTTGTTAAAATAAGAAGATATTACTATAAAATGTACACATATATGTATATATATTTTAAAATCTATCCTGATTTAAAAAGTCAAGGGCACTGTTTTAAAGTCAACCCATAAAATATTCAAGTTCAATTCACTTATTGCTTGAAACTTTATATTTCCATTACACAGGTTTCAAAGCAACACAATAGAAGAGCACTAACAGAGAGACACAAACAAAATACATGTCTTCAATTTAGTTTTCGAGTGGGAGTTAACAATTCATGCTAAATGATATACATGACAGCTTATACTATGGTAGAAATGTAAAAACAAAAACCCAAAACCCAATAGCAATGGAGTTAGGAATTTGGAAAAGTACCAGGATTAGAATCTGATGTTTGGTTTTCTAAGTAAACAGTTTTAGCTTTTTATGTAGCAAATAATAATCTGAAAAGATGCATTAGGGAATCTAAATGCAAAATAGAAATGAGTTTATCCAGGTAAGTTAAGTTTTATTAAACAATTTAATTCATTCCAGTTCTTTTGGAAGAAATTGTAGGTTATGGTTAATGTAGTGAATAAGACAGAAACGGCTTTCATGAAGCCACCTGCATTTAATATACAACTGTCAAAAAACTCTGCTCCCTAGCACATTCCCAGAGAGAGACAAGCAGAAATGTATTTTATTTTGGTAAATGCAACAGCAGAAATGCTAAGGGCAAGTAAAAAATCCAACTGCAGAAGGTGTTTGCAGGAAGGAAGATGGAGAGGTTTTCCAAGCAGCAGGAATTGCTTGCCACATGACCCCATTCTGAATTTGGTGTGCCAAAACCAGAAAGTCATTTTCCAATGTCACCTGAAAATAGGGAGGAAAAGGAAAGAAAGAAAACCCTAGTGGTATTAAACCATGTGTCCCCAAAGATAGTCTTTTAAAAATAAATCAACTTAGGAAATCAGTCTGTAATAGCCATTCATTCCCAAAGCAGGAAATTCTCGGAACAAGCATAATAATTTTATGACTCCTGTAAATACATCCTCTGTTCTTATAGTATACTTTATTTGGAAAGCTAGACAAGTTAGCATTGAGTTTTTGTTTTCTGTTCTCTTTTGTACTCATAATTTCAGCACAGGTGAAATTAGTGCCTTTGGCATTGGAAGTTTTAATTTTTTTATGTTAAAAAGATTTACCAGAAATTCAGTAACAGAGAATACAACTAATTATATTCATAACTTTTCTTATATTTGGAAGTTCTTTAACTAAGATGAAAAATTCCATAAATTTTCCCTTTGATTTACAAAGAATTGTTTATCTTCATTGCATCTTTTGTGCATACCGAGAGTCCTTGATGTCTATATTTTTTGTATTTTTATTGCTTAATTAAAGTACTTTTTAGACAAGGGGTGGGGAATGTCCAAATGACCAGTAAATAATTTGCATGATGAGTTGAAAGTTAGGTACAACAGTCCTCCACTACTTGAGTTCTGTAAATTGATAATAATTTTATTTGGCCTGTGAGTGATGTTATAAATACACAAATAGCCATTGGCAAAAAAGTGGTCCATCACTCCTGCTCTAGAGAGTAACTATTAGACTGCGTAAATCCATATCCACTATTTTTCTTTCTTTTTTTGCTTACTTTTCCTTGTCTTCCTCCTCTTTTTTCTCTTCCTCTTTCTCCTCTTCTTTATCTTCCTCCTCCTCATGTAGAATTTCACATATGCATATGAATATATGAATACTATACAAATATTTATATATTATTAGTATCTTTAATTTTTACATTACATTCATTTCTGTATACACCACTCTACCTCTATTCCTAACTTCAAGACACACTGTAGCTGAATCCCTTCTTGTAACAAAGTAAAATGGTTAAGCAGAAACAACTAATCTACTTGATGTGTCTGGTGGTGTATGCAATATTCAGTCCCCAAATTCTCTTACTTCTCTGCCAAGAGGAAGAGAGTATTATTTTTTCATCATCAGTTCTCTGAGACCATGATTGGTTATTATAATTACTCAGAATTCAATGTGCTATTTCTACTATTCATTTGCAATACAATGAGTTTATATTTTTGATGCCAAGGGGGAGAAATGCTCCTGAATAGGCACTATAGAATTTCCAACAGAAACACCAGCAGCAACAGTAAAATTTAGTGGAAAGAAAATAGGTTCCATGCTAAACACATCAAAGACTGACAAAAAAAAAAAAATAGAAAAGAAAAGAAAATGGCAAATGGGTAAACTGTAAGAAATATGCATATTGATGCACTGCTGGTGGAGCTATGATTTGGTTCAACCATTCTGAAAAGCAATTTGTATCTGTGCATCCTTTCCTAAAGCAATAGCATTTCTAGGCTTCTTCCTCAAAAAAAGATCAAAGAAGGAGGAAGAGGCCTCATACCTCTGTTTATAATATTTAAGCTAGCTCTTTTTGTGATGACAAAGTGCTAGAAACTAAGAGAGTGCCCATTAATGAATTAATATCTTAACAAATTATAGTATATGAATATGATGAAATACTATTGTGCTAAAAATGATGATGGAAACAGTTATAAGAGAAGCCTGGTAAGACGTATATAAATTGATAAAGAGTGATGTGAATTGGGACAGGAAAATAGCAACAACATTATAAAAGCAAATAACTTTGAAAAACTTAAGAATTATGATCAATACAATGACCAGTGATGATTCCAAAGGACTCATGTTATTCACCTACCTATAGAGAAGTAATGGAATCAAGCTGAAGAATACATACCACACACATTCACACACACATATATTATATATATATATATATATATCTGCACACACATAGATATATACATATGTACATGTATATATATTTATCACAGATCTATTTTACAAATATGTAAATATATCTATATATATGTGGGTGTGGGTATGTATATATATATATATATATATATATATATATATATATATATATATTACAGATCCAATGTAAGAATTTGTTTTACTTGACTACTTGAAATTTTAGTGCAATCATTTTGTTTTTTCCAATGGAGGAGTAGAGGTGACAGAGAGAGAAAATAGATTTAAAAAAAAAATTTTTTTAATCTTAAAAAAATCAAGAAAAAAAAAAAGAAAGAACATAGGATTGTGAGCTGGATGACCACAAATGCATTTCTAAATGTGATGCTTTGGCCCATTACTGAATATTTAAAATAATTCTTTAAGATTTACTAATACACTTTTCTCACAACAATCTTGGGATATAGATAGTGTATTATATGAATCCCCACTTTACAGATAGGGAAACCAAGACTCCTCCAAGACTTTGGCATGACTAGTGACATATATAAAGTTTTGGAGGCATTGCCTAGAACTTAGTTCTCCTAACTAGCTGCAGAGCTCTTTCTACTGTACCACAAACTTAATTATTTCTCTCTGCCTTATAGATGGAAAGTTTGAGAATTATGAAACCAATTATGTATCATAATTGATATGATACATAAAAAGAATGAATGAAGAGATCCTCTTCTAGGAGAAATTCATGCAACAGACTAGGCATTGGTTTGGATGACTTTTCCTGTTTCACCCATTTCTGAGATTCTGTAATTCTTGGCAATGTAGGACTTTATGGTGGTGGGGAAAAAAGTGTAAGTGTGTATGTTATACAGTAGTGGAAGAATTGGAGATAGTCCTCATCTATAAAGTGGGTATATACTGGAAACTCTAGTATCCTTGACAAGAAAACATAATGTTGGATACAATTGAATAATTGAACAATAACATTTACTATGTTATAGCAAATGCATAAATTTCATACTCTTTCACTACTGCAATAACCATGATGAAGAGTGGGCACACACTTATAAGAACTTAGAAAGGAAACACATGAGGGGGAAAAACCCCAACTTATTGCTTGGGGAAACAACTCTAGACTATGTACTTCAGTATTTCTGGTCCTTTAATTAAAATCTGTACTCATGAAACTATTTCTCTACTCCCTGCTTGGCTATTTATTTTTACCATTCTAGTAAAGTGGAAAATCCTCTTCTATTTTCTATTCAAATAGACTTTAAAGCTCTGTCATTTAACCACTGCTCTTGAAAAGATGTTTAGAAAGTGTTGGTTGAATGTAAATAGCAGATATCTTTAAGCCAAAGAACTGCAGAACTCATTAAACTAGCTATTTCTAGGATTGTAGTGACTAGACCAGCCAGCTATACACTTCCTTGGATATTCAATTAGAATGGAGCCCACAGAAACACAGCTATAAGCCTTTTCACAAGGATACTACCATTGCTACATTATCTCTGCTAAGTCAGAAGTGGCAGTAGAGAGCAACAAGCTCTTAGAAGTTTTCTCCAGCTCTACATACCTCTGAAGGTCAATAGCTATTCCTGGATAGATTGGCCAATGAAATCAGTTCTCTTTTGAGAGAATAATCAGGAATCTTTGGGTTATATTGTAGAGGTGATTCATGTTTTTTGGATAGGGGATTGGATTAGATGACTTAAGTACAAAGTGCTACGAAATGATTTCCTAGGAAGGAAAAGAGGAGAAAAGAAAAAATAAATAAGGGGAATAAAAATATGCTACTATTGGTTTTATTCATTCTGTTTCTTCAGAAATATCAGGACAAGAAAAGGAAATATGTAGAAAGAAAATATTTTCAACAAAATCCTTAAGAGGTTTAAAGAACAGTTTCATGGCAGGATAAAAAATTCCTCTTCTTAAATGAAGTTTTCCCTTATATTTGTAGCCTACAATGGTCTTCTCTTTCTTTGAACTTGCTTAGAATGGTAAGATTTAAAATCAAAAGGAACTTTTTCTCATTTGAATCCTCATTTTTTTTTATTTTGACAAAATAAATTCTACTTTTTATTATGTCCAAAGCTATTTAAAAAAAAAACACATTTCAATATGCAAAGAAAAACAAAAGTTACATGTAATAATAATAACCAATAGTTATAAAGTGCTTACTAAGTACTTTCTACATTGCGTTAAGTTTTTAATTATTATCTCTTTGGCTCCTCACAAATCTGGGAGGTAGCTGCCATTATCCCATTTTACAAATGAAGAATCTTCAGAAGAGGGAGGTTAAGTAACAACCCTGGATCACACAGTATATAAGTGTCTGTAGTCAAATTTTAACTCAGATCTTCCTGATTCCAGACCTAAAGCTCTATTCACTGTGCCAACTCTTATATACAGTTTGTTAATGTATACAGAGACATGAATACATACTTACACACATGAGCATACACATGTATATGTCTATTTAAGAAGGATGCAACAAAATTATCCTGTTTGTGTACACTTAATAAACTTTTTTGTTTTTCTTTTTGCTTTTTAAAAATTTTAATATTTTAAAAATGTTTTACCAATGATATTGTTCTTTCTTTTTGGGGAGGATATATTATTATCCATTAACTCCACATTTTCCCAAATAGAAACACTCCTGCATAGCAAAGATGAATAATAAAAACATATATATGCTTACCAACACATTGGCCACTTCTGGAAATGTCTATCTGATTCTGCTCCTCTCCTCTCTCATCTTTCTGCTAAGAGGCTGGGATATCAAGTCAATCAAGAAACACTCATTAAGTGCCTATTACATATCAAGCAATATGTTAAGAACTGGGAATAAAAAAAGGTAAAACAACAACAACAATAACAACAAAACAATCCAAACCAAAGCAAACAAATAAAAAACCAGTTCCTGTTTTCAATGTGTTCAGACTAATGGGTAAACAACATGTAAATATCTATATACCAAGAAAGTAAATATGGTTTAAACTGGAGATAATCTTACAAGGAAGGCATTCTGTTTTGAAGAATTGGAAAAGGCTTCTTGAAGAATATGGGGCTATAGCTAAGACTTGAAGGTAGTTAGAAAAGCCAGGAGGCAGAGATAAGAAGGGAGAAAGCTCCAGACATAATGAATAGCTAAAAAAAAAAAAAGCCCAGACTTAAGAGATGGATTCTCTTCTTTGAAGAACAGCAAGGAGGCCAATGTCACGGGATCATAGAATACATGGTGGGGATGTCAGAAAAGGGAGTAAGGTATAAGAAAGACCTAAAATAGAAATAGGTCATCAGTATCCTGAAATCATGATTAGTCATTGTTTAGATCAGAGCTATGAAGTCTTTCAAAGCTATTTTACTTTACATCATGTGAGAATAGTGTCCATTGTTCTGATTCTGCTCATTTCACCCTGCCTGAGTTCTTGTCTTAATGTTTCTTTAAGCCCATAATCATAAATATGTATAACAATATTCAATTATATTTATATGCCATAAGTTGCTCACCTATTCCCCAACTGATGGCATTCACTTCCTTCCCCCAATTATTCACTGTACCAAAAAGTACTACAATAATTTTGTATATATCAAATCTTTCCTCTCTGTTTCTAATCTATTCAGGGTATATAGCTATTATTGTGATTGCTGTGTCAAAACATATATCTAGTTTAGTAACATTTTGAATATAGTTCCAAAATGTTTTTCAGAATGGACCAATTCTTTATTTTATCAAAATCACATTAATTTGACTATTATGACCTCCCCCCTACCTCCCAATTTCTCCAATAATTTTTTATTTTTTTCATCTTTGCCAATTCTATGGGTGTGAAGTGGAATATCAGAAACTTAATTGTCTTTTTATTATTATTTATTATTAGTGATATGGAACTTTTTTTTAGTATAGTTGTTGATGATTCACATGCCTTCATTTGAAAATTATCAGTTTCTGTACTTTGACAATATATCTATTGGGAATAGCTCTGGTGTCTATACATTTTTTTTCAATTCCTTTTAAACCTTGAATATCAGATCTTTATCAAAGATATTTGCTACTGTATTTTCTGTAGCCTTCTGTTCTTATCATAACATAGGTTTGGATACTCCTTCCTTTCATTCCTACCCTTGGAATATGAGCATTATCAACCTGGGTGAGCCACATCTTTTCTCCTGCTGCAGTTGCTACTTGCTAGTTACTACAGATTCATGGAGAGGAGTTAAGGACTGAATGAAGAAACATGATCCAATAGCTCAGTCATGTCCCAGTCAGCAAAAACGAAATGACACTCTGACTTGCTTTTAACCTGAGGCAAAGAACAAAATTCCTGTATCCAGTTTAGTTCTCTAGTTGGCAAGTTTATTTTTTAAAAACGATTAATAATCAAAACCATAAATTTCTCTTTTGATTTGGCTCAGCCTCCAGCCAAGAAAAGACTGAACCAGAGCTTGTGGATCAGGGTTTAAAATCTTTTTTGTTCTGTTGCTGTCTCACTCCTTACTCCCTCCCTCTGAAAATAAGGAACATACATAGCTCAAAAGCAACCAAGATTCATTCTTGATATCAAATGGGTCCAATTTAATAATAATTTAAAAGGTAAGTAAACAACTTTAAAGAATAAAATTGAGAAGAGGAGAGGAAAAAAGTGGCGTTCCCATTGGCTTTGGGAATTTTCAATCACAAGAAAGTTTACCAATGAATGATTACTCTCCATTCTCTGGTCACAGCTGTCCTTTCAGGCCTGGTGGATTAAGATGTAAGCTATCCAGTAGAACTTGGGCTTTTTCATCACACATTTTCCCCTCAAACCTTTATTTCCTTCCTTTTTAGAGCTTCTCTTTCATCTGTCATGAATACAAATACCAAAGCTATCTCTTCTGTTGTCAGCCACCACCAACCACTGCTGCAAATGCTGCCAAGGTCATCAATTTAAAAATCCCTGACTGAACCACTTCCAGTTCTGAACTGAGTCTCTTGAGTTTTCACTTCAACACCCTTTACAATAGACTCCTTTCAACTGCTCACAATTCTTAGACACATTCCACTAAGAACTCCCTCTCTTTTCTCACCAATGTCTTAGAGCTCATCCTCACAAAGGCAATACAAGAAATTCAATTCTAATCCAAGGAATTTCACTTTCCATTATTTAATTTTTCTGCATTAATAAAACTAGTTAAATTATTAAGATTTCCTTTCACTTAACTGTGTCTTATAATTCTAATTGTATTGTTTTGCTTCTTTATTATGTAATTAGTAACTGATGCAGAAAGATGGTATGATGGGAAGTGAAGTTCCTTGGATTAGAATGGAATTTCTTATAATGTCTTTATAAAGATGAGACCAAATCCTTCCTCTTAGTAGTTGTGTGATCATGTGCAAGTCACTGTACTTTGAAGAGCCTGTTTTTTCATCAGTAAATGGATAATAATATTTGCAACATCTGCTTTATAAAATTGCTATTTCAATTGCTTCTCAGGCATAAATCTTACCTTCCTATTAACCTATTTCTTTGCATCCTCTACAGTGATGACCACCTTGTAGATACCCACAGGTCACAAACCAGGGCTATAGATGTACAATAACTCATTCTCTTTTCCATTGCCTTTTGTCATCTTCAAGCAAGCAAGCATCCATTAATTGAGTACCTGATATGTGTACCAGCTATTGTCCTAAGTTCTGGGAATATAAATATAAATAGTGAAACCATCCCTTTTCTCATGAGCTTGCATTCTAACTATGGAGACAAACAATTTCAAATAAGTGAAAAGGACTGAAATAACAAGCACTGACAGCACTTTATAAAACTTTGCCAAGTACTTTACAATTATTATCTCATTTGATCCTTACAACAATCCTGGGTGGGAGATGTTATTAAAATTCTTATTTTACAATTGAGGAAACTGAAGCAGATAGAGATTAAGGTACTTGTCCAAGGTTACCCAGTCAGTAAATATCTGAAGCTAGATTTGAATTCAAGTTTTCATGGTACAGTAATTTATCCACTATAGTTTGGAAGGGAAGGTATTATCAGTAGGAAGAAAATGATTTGGAGTAGAGGCTAGAAAAACTATTATCTTCTGTCTTCTTGAAATTTGTCACTGTCCTCAAACAATCCTAGATATCTCCAAAAGGAATTTGTATCTCAAGGCCTTATCAGCTTCTGCATTCCCTCTCCTATGCCTAATCAATATAATTTCTCTAAAACTCTAGGATCTGCTAAAATTCATTGCTGCATTTTTTTTGTTGTTGTTTCAAGACCTCAAGCACACATGGAACATATTTCACATTTAAATAATCAGTTGAAAATCTGGTATGCCTTTTTTCCTTTCTCTTTCTTGTAGATGAATTCATTTAGAATGGAGTGAATCTTTTCTTCATTAGGACATAATCATAGAGCTTGAAGGATCCTTAGGACATAGAATGCTAGAATATAGAATATGAGAGATAAAAGGGACTTTAGAATCATAAGTTTAGAGCTGGAAGGAATCTTACAGACCATCTTGTCTAGCCTTATCTTTTTATAGATGATGGAATGAGGTCTATGGAGGTAACATGATTTGATCATGGACACAGATACTAAGTAGTAGAGGGAAGATTTAAACCTAGGTCTTCTGGCTACAAATCTAACACATCTTCCTCTGTACTACAGTATTTCTCTCTAAAACAAAGAATTTCAAAGATGGAAGGAACCTTAGAACATAGAATGATAGCATATAGTATGCCTGAACTAGAGTAAAATTAATCTTGTAGTTATAGTTCCCAATTTGTGGACTACAAGTTCCTGGAGAATCATGGAATTGTAAGAGGTCCTATTCACTAAATAATTTAGTAAATAAATACCTTCTGAAAGTTAAATTAATATTATACACACATATTATATATTTACTTAAAAATATGTTAACATATATGTCATGTTTATAAATGTTACTTAGGTTTATATTTATATACTTATATTTATGGATGTATGTATAATTTTTTTTCAAATATACCTTATGATAAACAAAATGTAAATCCACCAAAGTGAATGAATTCATACTAGTATTTTGCTACTGTGTATTTATCAGGTCAATCAATGAATATTCATAGTAGTTAAACTATCATATCAGGGACTACAAAACTTTTTGGAATTTAAAAGTGTTCTGCATACTGGACGACAGTGGAAGATCACAAATTCAGAGGGAAATGAGGACAAGTGAAAGTTATGCAAATAACATATGAAGGGACAAAGAGAAGTAAGAACAAAGCAAGTAGCAGCTAGGTAGGGGAAAACCTGAGTTCAAATTCAATCTCAAGCACTTACTATCTGTGTGATTCTGGGCAAGTCTCTTAACTCTGCTTCAATTTCTTCATCTGTAAAATGAGCTACAGAAGGAAAAGGCAAATCAGGCTATCATCTTTGCCAAGAAAATCCCAAATGGGGTCATGAAAAATCATGAAAGGCCTGACAAAAAGTTCAGAAATGAAGGAAAAAAATTTTTTCAAGGAGACATTCAGAAGAGAGCCATTCAAAAATGAAGAAAGGAACAATAAAGAAAAAGTTTTAATAACCTGGAAGAACAAAGTCAACATGGGTTAGTCAAAAGAATATTAGATTTGAAATCCGAAGGCCTGGATTTGAGTTCTGACTCTCATATAATTGAGCAAGAGGCCTAATTAAGCTAGTTAGATATCAGTTTCCTCATCTGTTCCACAAGGAAGCTGGTCAAACTCACCTTTGATATGCCTTCCAATTTAACATCCTATGAATTTAAGGAAATTCTACAACAAAAGACTGAACTTTTCTCAGATTACTTCAAAAAAGAAAGAAGACGACGAGAAATTGAAGAGGTGGTGAGGTTAGGATTTAGGGACTCCCCTCAGAAGTTATTGATAGAATAGGAAATTGGATTTAGAATATATAAACTCTTTTAGATCAGGAGTTGTTTTTGTATCTGCAGTGCCTGCCAAATGACATAGTTTGACTCCTGTCAGTTTGGGAGATGCTGAAGATATCACAGGGAAAGTGCTTTGGATCCTCACTGAGGACTTTGGGACTTGAAGTTCTATTTTCTCTTAATTTAGAAGAGAAAAACATCAAAGAATTTGGATAGGAAGAGAATGGTAGTGTTATTCTAGTCAAGAGAGCCTTTGATTGGAGCTGGGGAACTGCAGAATGGGATATAGCAAAGATGTAGTATTGGCGAGTATGGCAGTATGTATCCCATGACAAGAAACAAAATGTAACAAACTAACCTGAGGACATAATTAGGTTCTTAATAAAAATTTGCTGAATCAGATGTTGGCATGAAGGGAAGTGTCCATTGGAGTGTCAGATTAATTCGTTTGAAGAAGATACAAAATGGAGAGGTATACATTGATAATATAACAAATAAAATAACAATGATTCAAAAAGTCTCAAAAGACAATAATATTGGACCATCAAATAAAATTAAATTTAATAGCATTAAATATAAACTTTTCCACTTGTATTCAAAAAGTCAACTTCATGAATATGAGATTAATAACCACAACTGGTTATTTCATTTGAACAAGATCTGGATGTTTTGAAAGATAGGAAAACTTAGTATGAGACAAGACATTAACATGGCACTCTGAAATGCTAATAGAAATTTAGGCTGCATTAAAAGAAACATTTTCTAGAATTATGGAAGTGATAATCCTGTTAGATTCTACCCTTGCCATATGATAATAAAGTATCTTTCTCCAGACCTGGAAACATCTTTTTTGGATCATTGATAAAGTGAACATTAATAAAAAGAAAACCCCATAGAAAAATGACCAGAATTGTGAAGAATCTTAAGATTATATATTATGTGTGTGTATGTGTAAATGTGTGTGTGTGTGTGTGTGTGTGTGTGTGCATGTGTATGTGTGTGTGTGTAGCTAGATAGCTAGCTAATATGGTAATTGATTTTCCTGGACTACATCTTTGTAATGGATTTTATTTTTCTTTCTTTCTCAATGAGTGGGGAAAAGAGAGTTGGAAGGAAAAGAATTCAGAACTGAAAAGAAAACAAGATAGAACTGAATTTTTAAAAATTAAAAAAGACATTCTGCCCTCTTGTGGATCCCACCTTCCCTTTCCCTTGAGACCTATAAGGACAATGTAATTCATAGTATCAGACCAGAACAGGGATAGATCTGGGTCAAAGTTCATCTAATAAGGGCCAGTAAGGTCCAAAGTCTCACAAATCTAATTGAAAGAATTTTAAAATGAAAAGGATGGGAAAATGAACACTCAACATATTTCAACCATGTCAGATAAATAAATAATAGCTACGATACAGAAAGAAGAATAACTTTAGAGATGACCAGTTGGTATAAATGAAAGAAATTAGCAATAATAGTTGTAACTCTAGATAATTATAATAAATGTGATTAAGAAAGAACTAACTGCTTGACGTAGAGCATCTAATAATCATTTAATTTCACTTAATGATAATTTCATCCCTCAAGAGAAAAAAAATAATTCCAAATCTTATTCTATATGTGATTCTTTAAAAAATATATTGTATTGGTGCCTTTTGTATTTAAATTGTAGTCATTTTCTGATATTCTTGCTACTCCAAATAAGTCTTTGTACAATGGGGGTCTAGCATATGCACACAATACTTGAATAGTGTATTCCCAATGGTGATGCTATTGCTGTAACACAATGGTTCTCAAACTTTTGTTTTCAGTATCTTTATCCTATTAAAAATTATTGAGGTTCTCTCCAAAGAGTTTTTGTTTATCTGGATTATATTTATAGACACTTACCATATTAGGAATAAAAACTATTTTTGAATTTGTAGACCCTCTAAAAGGGTTTCAGAGATCCCCAGGATTCTCTAGACCATATTTTGAGAACCACTGCAAATGTGTTTCTTTTGTAAACAAATGTGAATTTAATGTAAGTTGTATGATGGGATAATGACCTATGATATTTGAATAAGCATCTTTACCATTTTGAGTGTTGATATACATCTTGAGATTTATGATGTACATTTACAAATATCAGCATACCCCAAGGGATACTGCCAGGGACTGCAAGGCTTCCATCCATGAAGAGGAATGTGAAATAAAACCTTGTCTCCTCACCCTTCATACCAAATATTGTAAAAAGATGTGGCAGGCACAGAAAAAAAAAAAAGGAACAAGGGTCACTATGGAAGCTGCAGGTACTTCCATATTCCCAAACTTAAAGATTATGCCTCAAAGAGACCAAGGAAGCCTGTTGCATACAGAGGAAGAAGCTAGAACACTGATTTGGACTCCTTGGATGACTGAGCAGTGCGCAGAGGGGTGACAAACTATCCTTATTCACCTGGAATACAGTTAAAGGACAATTAGAACTAAGGAGACATGGGATAAAATCAACACAGTTATTAGACATGATAAGAGTGGGACATTTGGGACTGGATGGATGTATCTGGGTGCAAATAAAGGGGGAAAAGATTGTGGAAAACTAGGAATCTGGCAGCCAATCCAATACCCTCTTCAATTTTATTTAACTCGTAGGAACAGAACTTAGTGAAGTCATTATCTTATCTCTATTTGCTGTTTGACCAACTTCTTTAATTTTGCCTAATGACTATAGTGTATGAAGGTGGATTAAGAAGTAAAGAAAGTAAAAAAAACTAAATGATAGGGAGGGAGGGAGACTGAGGGGAGAGGATTTTGAGATCTAGTAAGAAAATAAGTCCATACAAGGTGTTTAAGGCAGGGCATGAGTGCATATGCACTTACTCTGGTCTAGCTGTAGCTGTCCAACTATCCATGTCTGGGAATAGAAGTTTTTTGGCAGAACACAGTCACCCTACCCCAAACTGGCTACGTAAGATTTAAAAGAATTTGTGTATGACTTTATTTCATCTTGTTTTTCGTTTTCATTTAAATTTATATTGATGGCTATTAAGTTTATAATATTTTTAAAATAAAAATTTTATTGATATTTTCTGTTTCTTACATCACTATAATATCCCATGTATCCCTCCTTCTCCTCTTTCCAAAGAGCCATCTCAAATGACAAACAGAATTTTTTGAAGAAGAAAAAAACCATGTATTAAAAAAAATCTAAAAACATATGTTTATATGTAATACTTCTGAACCTCTCACTTCTACAAAGGAGTAGGTTGGGGCTATCTTCTTATATATCTTCATTTGAGACTCACTTGATCTTAATAATTTTGTTACATTTATTTTTATTTTTGGTATATTGTTCTTTACTTTTACATTGTATATTGTTTTCTTGGTTCTGCTTACTTCATTCTGTAACATTTTGGATAGATCTTTCCACATTTTTATGCACTCATCACACATAATTTCTTAAAGGATGATAATATTCTTTTATTTTAATATTCCACAGTTTGATTAGCCATTTCCCAAATAATAGGCATCTCTGCTTTGTTTCCCATTCTTAGCTATCACAAAGAATGCTGGGAGTTGGGGAAAATTGGGAGTATATGGGGACTTTCCCCCCTTATTATTAATGATTTCCTTGGGGAATAAGCTTAGTAATAGAATCTCTGAGAGGTTTGAAGGATATAGGCATTTTAGTTATTTTATTTGAATAATTCCAAATTGCTTTATAAAATGATTGTACCATTTCACAGCTCAACCAACAATGTATTAATGTATCTATCTTTCCACAACTCCTCCAACATTGACTGTTGCTGTTTTTTGGGTTATTTTATTTTTTATTTTTTTTCCAATTTGCAGGGTAAAGCCTCAGGGCTATTTTGATTTGCATTCCTTTTATTATTACTGTTTGAGATCATTTTTTAAATGTGACTGTGAGTACTTTGCAGTTTTTCTCTTAATGACTTCATGTCTTTTGAACTTTTTTTTTAAATTGAGGAATGACTATCAGTTTTATGTATACACACAGGGTAAGAATAGAATATGAAACAGAAAATCTTCTGTTAAGATGATGTTAATTCATCTAGGATTAGAAAGGAAGTGGTTGAATAAAAATATTATATATACAGGTGTGTGTGAGAGAAAGATACTAAACTATTCTCAGAGAAATTCAATACAAAGCTTTTTCTATTATTGTAGGAGTCAGAGGATATTTCTCAATAGTAGAACTCTGGGTACCATCCTGAGCTCCATTGCTGTTTGGGTCACATTAATTCATTCTCTCCCCATTTTCTAGTGGATAAAAAATAGTATTGCATTGTAAAAATGCCCCATACTTAGTATTTGAAAATCTTTCTCCTGATAGTTCAAATAATTATTTCATTGAATTGTTAAATTTAACTACCATGTGGCTTGTGGTAAATAGCCTCTTTTTAGTAGTTGGATATCAATATAGCAATTTAAAAATTTCAACTCTGATTTATGTTGTAAATTTTAAAGCATTTAGGCCTTAAATTAAATTAGACCAAATTTATTAAATAGACCTTAATTGAATTATTAAATTAGGTACTCCTTATTAAATAGACTCAATTTATTTAAGTTTCGAAGATTAATAATGTGTCTACAATCACTACAGCAGAAAAATTCCAAGAACTATAATTTCACAAATAACAAAATCTTTGAAGTGAAAGGGATTTCAG
This sequence comes from Sarcophilus harrisii, assembly GCF_902635505.1. Lineage (NCBI taxonomy): Eukaryota > Metazoa > Chordata > Mammalia > Dasyuromorphia > Dasyuridae > Sarcophilus > Sarcophilus harrisii. The sequence goes on from NC_045427.1 coordinate 369,336,760, forward strand.
TGTTCACCTATGCCTTCCCTAATAATAAATCTCTTCTATAGCATCACTATCCACGGGTCAGCCCATATCCACTTAAAGCCTGACATTTATAAGGAAATCACAGATCTCTGAGACATGTGACTCCATTAAAAATAATTAATACCTTTTATTTTGACAGAACTTTTGCAATTTTTAAAAACATGTTTATTGATACCCTTTGTCTTTAAATCACAATCCTTTTTATATCTGGAAAAAATGGTCATGTGAAAGGTTGTACCCATCTCTCACACAAACTTTAGTTAATATTTGAAAAGGTCCACATAGATCAACGATAGAAACCAAAGAGAAACAGAAGTAAGTCTTTCCATCTTGTTCAAAACTACTCCCCCCCGCTTCCAAATAATTGGAAGTTGTCCAAGATTGGCAGAAGGTCATACAAGGGACTTTTGCATGAAATCTAATAAAAAAGAAAGAAGGCAAAGTCTGGGAAATGAGCCATTGTAGGGAAACAAGATAAAGCTCTTTCCAACAAACCTGAAGCTAGTTGGTTCTTTGTACTGAATGGTAATAAGCCAGTATGAACTCCAATAATTAGAAGCTTAGAGTTAGATCCTTCTCAGACCTGACAGAATAGAAGCAGAGAACAGACCTAACCTCCATAGGTCACTAAGGCAGAATAGTTTAAATTGGTTGTGTCAGAGCAATAGGAACTTGTTCTATTGTTCAGAGTAATAGGAATTTGGTGGTTGTCCTTCATTCTTGAAGAGGAGCAAAATGACATCTCTATGTTGGGGTCAAGGTACAGTGTGTTCAACGTGGCTACTCAATATAAGCTTGGAAGGATCTATCACAGGTTGACTACAAATAGAATATATGAACATTTGGAGTGAAAATGTCTCTAAATTTGCATGTCTCACATTCTTTTGATCTACTGCAATTCTCTTCATTCATAGAACAAAGAACATTCTTTGATGTGAACATGTCATGCTGGGCAGTCCTTTGATGCAAGTTCTCTCTAAAATAGATTTTTAGGTAAAAATACTTTTGGCATTTGAAAAACATGACCAGCCCATCAGAATTACCTTCTCCGTAGTAGAGTTTGAATGCTTGGCAGTTCAGCTTTAGAAAGGACTTCAGTGTCTGATACCTTATCTTGCCAGGTGACCTTCAGAATCTTCCCAAGACATTTCAAATGGAAGTGAGTCAGGTTTCTGGCATTATGCCAGGTGTCCACATTTCACAGGTCAGCACAACAACTCTGTTGACCTTTAGTCTGGAAGACAGTCTAATATCTCTTCTCCCATACTTTCTTCAGAATCTCCCAAGCCCAGAGCTAGCTCTGGCAATGAATGCAACAATCTCATCATCTAATGTGTGCAATTCTAGAAAGTACACTGCCAAAATAAGTGAGCTTATTCACAGTATTCAAGATTTCTCCATTTGCTGTAACCAATGATTCCATGTATGGTTAGGGTATATAGGAAAGGGCTATGCAGGAAGTCTGACACAAGTAAAACTCCAACATTCCACTGCAGTTTTTTAGTGCCACACCAGGGGATAGAAAAACTCCCAAAGAGGATAGTGCAAAGAGGGGGATATCAAGACCTACTGAAGTCAGAATCTGAAATGGAGTAGCAAGAAACCAAAGTAGAAGCCAGGGACTGAGAACGAGTAGTACATGCATCCCTATCTAGACAGTCAATAGCAATAGCATCCATAGTATGGAGGAGAGGGAAAAGACCAGAGAAAACCCTTCCAACTTTCCAAGTGTGCCAAAGAGGGAAATGATACAAACATAAAACCTAATCCAAGAACTGAGGCCAGAAATTTACATGTAAGAAAACATTAAACATAATGAAAAATATATTAATGACAAGAAAACCAAGAGGTAAACCTAGAAGACAAAATTGGTAGAACTAGAAAATGATTCAGAGCGGGGGAAAATGTTTTGGCCACTAAGACTATAGGCTAATTAAAAGAAATTAAACAAAAGACCAAAAAAATTGAAATGAGAAGTCAGGAGAGAAAAATGAAAGGAAACTAAATAACATACCAGAAGGTAGAAAACTTTACCCAAAGTAGTGGATAACAAAAAAACAAACAAGAACTCTAAGAGAGGATGAAAAATATTGTACCAATATGGAAATATTTTTTTAAAATGTATCCCCTATCAAAAATAATCCAAATGAAAAACAGCCCAAGGAGAGAGAATTCGGGGGGGGGGGCGCGGAGGGGGAATGTATTTGTTAAAAACCATGACCAAAAAAAAAAAGCTGGATATCATATTTTTGATCATTAAAAAAATATCTAGGATTGTTAGAAACAAAGCAATATGAAAATAGAATACACTAATTACCCCCATAAAAGAAATTTTAAATTAAAACTATCTGGTAAATAGATAAAATAGAGCTTCTAAGTTAAAGAAAAAAAAAATACTACAAGAAATAAAAAAAAGTAATTCAAGTACCAAAAAACCAATATCTATATTACAGAAAAGCCAATAATATTGTATCCCAAAAGGCATAAAAGACATACTACTATCAAGAGTAATTTACTCTGCAAAAAAGAGTTTAATACTAAGAAGAGCATGAGTGGAGAGTACCTTTAATGAACTTTTAAATATTACTGATTAAAAGACTAAAGTTGAATATTGACTATAAAATGCAAACAAAAGAGTAAAGGGAAATTTAGAAAGATAAATATATTCCATCAATTGGAAGGGGCTAAATAATGATGACATGCTTACATTCAAATAGGGAAAAAAAAGTGACCCTACAGAATCCTATGAATTCAGAGATCACTGAAGGAATTTAGTAGGAAAAGTCAGGTGTGATGTTAGTTTTATTTAAAATACACTAGAGAAGAAATTAGAGAAACTTCTTTTTTTACATAAATTAAATTTTGCAAGAAGAGTAAAATATTAATACTAAAGGATGGGGAGAGAGGAGCAGGAATTTCATGCCTTTCCATCTTATCTTTATTGAGCAAAGGACAGTATAGCGTGTGCACACACACACACACACACACACACACACACACTGAATTTGGTATAAAAATACATTAAATTCTAGAGAAACAGGTGGAGACAGGGGAAAAGAAAAAGAAGTAGAGGGAAGGTACAGTCAAGGAGGGAGCAGTCATAAGTAAAATAAACTTGAATTTCCCAAAACTGATTGTAAAGGAGTTTAACACTGATTACTCTGGCCCTCACCACCTGAAGGTCAAATGTGTTGCATTTGACACCTCCCCTGGAATTTGCTGGTACTCTTAAGGGAGTGGGGTTGGGATACCCAAGCTTTCTTTAGTGGTTTTAGGCTCCATCAATGATGTTCCTTAAATTTCAGAAAGATATCTCCTGTACTCCAGTTCAATTTTACCAGTCAAATTTAGTTTTTCAAAAACATGTTTACTTCAAAAAGTATAGTTATTAACACACAAATTATTCTCTCAAGATATGGGACATATAATTTTCCCCTCCCCCTTTGTACCATCTCATTCTCTGGGGAGGGAAAAGGATTCATACCTTAGCTCAGTTCCTATAAAACTATAGTTCCATCTTCTTAAATTGTTAAATATGTCATAACACCATATGAGGTCTTGTAACTGAATGTGGGGATTGTAAATTTATGATTTATTATCAGTAAATGTCTGGTTTGCATGCCTATTTTATACATCTATATAACTGGAGTAATATAAAAGTTTCTCAGGTTGAAAAGGGGTTGCTGGTAGAAAAAATTTAAAAAGCCTTGCTATAGACCACAATCCCAAGGTCCAAATCTAAAACCCCGCTTAGGATTGAATATGTTTTGGCTTCTTGGGGTTTCTAAATTAGGATGACTGGCTGAAATCTTTTACTGGTAGGAAGTTCATCATGGCTCAAACTCTCAGGTCCAATAGGTCTTATGGGGAAAACCACAAATGCCTGATATTGAGAAAAATCAAAGCAGAACAGAAACAAATCCAGACCCATTTCTTTGAGAGGGGATAAAGGAGAGGATGAACAAGGGAAGCCCTTCCCCTCTCAAACATTCATTTCATGATGTTTACTCCATGGGTGAAATGTAATCTTTAGTCTGGGGATGTGGCAAAAAGGAGTGTACCAGAAAGAGTATGTGAGAGCAGCTCCATGTTAGGCAATTGGAACATCCTCCAAAGGCCCATCAGAATACCTCCATATTAGGCAATCTCAGCATACTCCAAAAATCTTTTTGTAGGAGGTATTAAAAATAGAGGAAGAAAGTATAAGAACTCGATATTGGGGTCCAGCCAGCTAGAGATGAAGCAGAGAAGTAGGAAGAGACCATTTGAATCGATAGTTGAAAAGTAGTGAGCAGATTTCTTCTATTTCTCTACCTTTTTAAAAATAAAGAATAGAGTGGGATAAAAGGATAGTGGAGAGAAAAATAAAAAGTTATTTAAGACTATTGGGAAATAAGAAAATGAACATATTTAAAACATAAAGATTCATACAGAATTAAAATGAGATGTTAGAGTAGAATTTGTTATGCTTCAAGTAAATTTTAAAATGTAGGAATAACAAAAATAAACATAGTTGAAAGAAGTAACCTGGAAAACTATATTATGCTTAAAGAAATAATAGCTAATGAAACATTAATTTTAATAGATATGCACATAAAGACAACATCTAAGTACTTACTAAACTTATTTCTGTTACATGTAAAATTGACAACAAAACTATAATAGTTAGGAACATCAGTGTGCTCCTTTTAAACCTAGAGAAATCTAATAATAAAATAAACAGGAAATAAGGAAATCCATTGAATTTTTAGAAAAGTTACATGTGGTGGATTTCTGGTGATTAATTAATGAAACAAGAAAAATATATTTTACTTTGCATGTTAGACCATGTGCAAGGGCCTAAAGATTTTATTGTCAAATGCAGAAAAGCAGAAAAATGCAAACATTACAATTATAATTATGAAAGCTTATTTAAAGAAAATATTCAAATTAAAAAGGAGACCAAATAAATTGATCTAAAAGAACATAAAGAAAAATTATAAAACAATAGGAAATTTCACTAAAAATGACAATTTGATAATGTACCAAAATATGATAGGATCATTAATATGTGTAAAAAAGTTTGAGCTGTTAAGAAGTAGAACTACATGATCATCAGAAATAGGAACAAAGCAAGATGTTGGGGGGATAGGGGAAGATGTGTGAATCGTGTGAGTTAAAAAAGAGAGGATTTAGATGTTTTCATATACTGAACTAATGTATTGCTTTGTTTTGTGTGACTATACATATTTACAGATTCTATTTTTAAGGATGGAGTTGGAGGGAATGGGGCTAGTGACCATGATTATCTCCCCCAACCACTCCCCCCTCCAAAAAAAGTGTCAATAAATCATCTTAAACAAAGAAGAGGGACACAGATAAGTAAACCAGTGTGGAGTTACCATTTGGAGTATGAAATATATATAAACCAGAACCTTTCTGTTACAAAATAATACATGACTGAGAAATAAAGTTCTATAATTATACTGTACTTCTTTGCTTTTTTTAAGGATCCACAAGAAGAGCATGCGATTTTTAAATAGATGATTGTTTCCTTCCCATCTACCTTGTCCTGTATGACAATATCTCAAGAGGTGTCACAGAGGACATAGGGTTGAACAAAGATCCTAGGTGAGTAATTAATTAGAATTCAAATTCAAGCAAATATTATGAAAAGAAGGAAAAATGGAAGATTGCTTACTTGATGAGTCATTTAAGTCACAGATGGGGTTCCATGCTACCTATCTCTTCCTGGTAGGTTGATAGAACAGCTTAAATTAATAACTGAAACAAATTGATTATTTTGGACTTTTTTCTTAGGGAGACCTGATAAAAGAATCTGACATGTGTGTCTCTTCTTCCCTTCTATTTCTTTGTCCTTAGGGAGTATTTGTCAAGTCCAAAGTTTCCTATTCTTTGAAGTTTGTTTAAAATTTCTGTTTAATTAGTTTGACTGCCAGTTTAGATAAAGTTTTGATAGACACTAGCTGCTTCTAATTTATATGTTTCATTATTACTAAATAGGGAATTACAAAAGACTCAAAAATACTGAGGCATTTTGTGCAGAGTGAGAAAGGAAGATTCAGGGAACAGATGCTCTTTCTGAATTGATGGAAAGGAGGGAATTCAGCTGAGGGCTGCTTCATTATATGAGACAATTTTGATGGTTATTTTTAATAAGCTTTTCATCATCAAATAACAAGTCACATGAATCCAGACCTGTCGGTCCAAACAAGTCAAAGACTTATTAAGTATCTCCTCTGTGCCAGACTCTATGCTAAATTTCTTATGTTATATGCAATAATAAACAGACTACATCTCCCCATCAAGGTTGTAGTGTACCTCTGAGGGATTAAAGTATTTTCTTTAATTCTACTGGTTCAACTCCTCCTCCCCATTTCAAGTGTATTCCCTACATACCATTCACTAGTTATCTAGTTTCATTTAACCAATTAATAACCATTAGCTTTCATAAAGAAATATTTGCTTTATAGATATAGCAAGAACAGAAGTATAAATGTTTTCTACAAAGGCTTAGGGGACAAATTCTTCCTGAAACTACCTCAATCTCTGAGGAGAATGCACTCAGACTAAATGTAGTTTCTACATTGCATTGGTCCCACCAAGTTAACATTCACAGGTGGTATTGCTGCTATAAATGAGTCTTGTCAATTGCTAGTTGGAATCCCAAAGTTCCTTCCTAGATCCTCAGGGCATTACTACTGAGGTGGTTGTAAAATCTGGAATGGATTTAATTCTCAGGTTGAGTTGGTTATAAAAACTATAATAAAATCAACTCTTAGTCTTTTAGTTTCCATGGACTCCCAGACTCCTGATGATTCACTCTTCTCATTTTTCAAAATTCACAAGGTCTCTGATCCCTTCATCTAAAACAAAAGAACAAACACAGGTAAAGAAATAGACTTATTCATGGGGCTGACTGCTGGTCATTAATAGAGAGAAGGTCCAAAGACTCCTCCCTTTAGATATTCTTTCTCTCTTTTCTCTCTTTTTTTTAATCCATCCTCTCTGTTTTAATTCATCTCTCTTTTCTAATACATCCTTCACCAGTCAAATTTTTTTCCCTCTGTTACCAATTTTTTTACTTTGGAATTTAAAGTCTTTCACATTTTTGCATCAATGTCCTCTAGGATTTTTGTACCTTATTCCCCTTCAATCTAGTTAAACTCTCTTATTTGTTATTCCTTGAACTGGTTATTCTATCTTTTGTCTTTGCACAGGCTGTACCACTATAGCTAGAATGCTCTTTCTATTTCACCTTTAATTCTTAAAGTCCAAATTTTCCCTAAAGTCTCAGCTCATGTGCCATTTCCTCCAGTTATTTCTGATATCCTTAGTTGTCAATGCCTACTTAATAAGTGAAATACCTATTTCTCAAATGACCATACATATGTTTATATATAATATCATTGCAGTAGAATGTAAGCTTTTTAGGATAATTTTCATTTTATTTTTATATCTCTAGTGTCTAGCAGAATGCCTTGAACATTCCAGATGCTTATTGGATCAGATTGGATTGTTTTGACGATATCTCAATTATTTTTCCAATTACTCAATTTTTATATTATGCTCTGAAACTTTTTCTTTTTCTTCACTTTATAATTCTTTTTTGGCTGTTTTCCTTTCAGAATGTTCATTTTTTTTATTAAGTGTAGTGCATTTATGGTACTACTCTTATAACCTCTAGTGGCACTGATAGTTTGGGTTCCCAGAGGTCAAATGATATATGCCTTCAGGTCTCTAGGATTAAGCATAAGGGAGTTGGGAAGTTTAATTCCTAAAGCTAAAGCTTATGAGCTTCAGTATGCTTCCTTTAATGAGTCAGTTAAGAACAATCATCCCAAATTAATTAGCTTTTTTTCCAAACCTTCCACACACTCTTGTTATACAAAGTTCATAGAAAAGTGGGCTTAAACTTAAAGTCTTGTGTGACATAATGGATTAATTCACAGTTTCTTCAAGTTGTTGAATCTCCAAATCCAATAGCTCAATTTTTTAGAAAATTGAGACCTAGAGGGTGTGACTCTCAATCAGTTTAGCTCACTTCTCATTGTACCTTCATGCTTAGGGAATAATCAAGATGTGCTCTTCACCTCATAAATTTTATTTCTTATCTCTTTGTTACCTAACCCATTTATAATTCCATTTTTTTTTGGTGAGAACTAGGAACGTTTGATATGTAAAAAGAAATAAATAAGGTAGAAGGATAGCTAAGATCACTCCTTGTGTATAGAAGCCAATGTTACACTGCAGGTAGTGCTAAGGCTGTGGCCAATATACTGTGGATAAAACTATGTATACATGCTCTTTCCAAATGCAACTACATTACCCTCATATACATACATACTTCTCCTAAGGAATCCTTAAGAGCAGCCCATGCCTCTATTTAAATTGAACTGCATTTTAAACAAAGTATCAAACTTCTATCCTAATGGATGATTTGGAGGAAAGAAGGATTAATCAGAAATCACTTTTCCTAAAAAACAAACAAACAAAAAAAACCCTACATGTCTTTGTTTTCCCTTTCACATATTGTTCTCACTTCATTATTTTTATTTCTTCTTAAAATTCTCTTATCAATCTCTCATGCTCCATATAGTTTAAAAGTTATATAGCTGATTTTTAAGATGACAGACTAGATCTTATACTTCCAAATAAGTTTCTAGTGACAAGGCCCTAGAGTGAAAAAGGCAGAGTTCAAATTTTGCTACTGACTCTTTCCAGTTGTATGACTCTAGAAAAATAATTTAGTGTCTTTGAACTTCCACTTCCTCGTTTGTACAAAGGAAATAAATGTCTATTTTACTGGGTTGTTCTGTAGAAAGCACTTCTTAAACTGTAAAACACTCTCCAAATGCAAGCTGCCATGAGGATCAGATGAGATAATGTCTTTAAAATGATTTACAACCTTAAATCACTTTTGAGATTAGCATTTTGTTGTGGATAGAAAACTGGCTTAGAAGTAAGAAAGGAGCCTTAATTTAAGTCTGGACTTTGACATTTAAATGCTGTGTGACCCAAAAAGCTATTTAATTTCTTAGTATAACAGACAGTTTTCTAAAATTGCAAATTTCAAAACAATCAGCAATGGTGAAGGGAGGCAGCTCTTTCTTGATACATTAAAAAAGATTCTGAATTCAGAGAACTAAAACTTTGGGTTTGAATTCCAGCCTGACCTCCTATCATTGGACAAGTCATTTCATCTGTTTGTGCCTTTGTTTTCCCATTTGTAAAACAAGTTAGAGCAAAAGAGCTCTTAAGTTTCCTCAGGGTTTTAAAGCTATATTTTTATGCTTATACCTTATAGCAATGAAATTATAAGGCTAGATTCTTCTACCATCCACTCCCCCTAGCCATTCATTATATAAATATCAATTATTATTTTTAATTATTATTATTTTAGATAGTAACAATCTTGGAAGACCAGAAAGTTTGCAACTGATCAGTGTTTTGGTATTCCTTTCTGAGACTGATCTTCAAGCCTCACATGCTGTAAAGGGCTGAAACTGAATAGGTGCACTGGAATCAGACAACCAAGCACTTAAGGCTAATTACCTAATGGACAATACTCTATTAGCATATGCTTGGAAAATGGCCCTTCTCACTATTCTGTGCTGGCTCTGTCTTTTGGTGTATACAGAAAATTGTAGGTGGGATTTGGGGGTGAAGTAAGACAAGCCAGAGTCACTTTGCAGGAGGACAAGGAGAGAGGAGGTGGGTGGTGAGTCTTGTGGAGGTTTGTCTGTCTCCTTTATTTCTCCCCCTAAAGACCAAGGACTTTTGCTGATCCTGACTCTGGCTGATCTTGAGGTCAACAGGGACCTAACCCAGACATCAAACATCTCAGTGTTCTCAATGATGAGAAACTTTTATTCTTTAAAGTTGAACCAGATTATTGTAAACCACTAAAAATCTTTCAATGCCAAATTGAGTGAATAAAGTAGAGGATCTGACCAGTGAAGTTATGGGAGCAGTTTTTAATTTAAAATGAGAATACTGTTATGATGCAACAAATGATGATAGGAATGGTTTTCAGAAAAAACCTGAAAAGACCTATGTGAACTGAGGCAGAGTAAAATGAGTAGAACCAAGCTATCATTGAACATAGTAACACCAACATTGCTAATTATGACCCATTATGAAAGACAGCTGCCAAACTGATCAATGCAATGATTCAAGACAATATGGAAGCTGATAATCATGCCATCTAGGGGAGGGGGTGGGGGGAAGGAGGGAAAAAATTGTAACAAAAGGTTTGGCAATTGTCAATGCTGTAAAATTATCCATGCATATAACTTGTAAATAAAAAGCTATTAAAATTTTTTTCAAAAGACCATATGGAAGGACTCATGATGAAAATTTCTGTCTAACTCAATAGAGAACTGATGAACTCTAAATGCAATTTGATGTAAGATTTTCTCATTTTCTTTAAAAAATTTTTCTTTTGGTAACATATTTTTCATGACTTCACATGTATAATGAATATCATTGTTTGCTTTCTCAGTGGATGGGGCTGGAGGGAGGAAAAGAGTTTTCAAACTCAAAATTAAAAAAAAATTAAATTAAAAATATAAAATGTTAAAATGTTTTAAAATAAATAATATATATTTTAAATGAAGATGATAATGAAACAAAAGCTATTTTTCTTTTTGGGCTCTTAAACTGAAAAACCTTAAAGAGCACATTTTAGATGCATTGAAGCTGTGGTAACTTTGATGGAATAAGTGTGTTGCCTCCTAGGGAACTAATTGGAGGGACAACATTTATTAGAATCTCTAAGTTCTAGGTTGTTCAATAGAGCTGTTATGTTGTTATTCTGTGACACATTATATATCTTTCTCTTTCAACATTTCTATATGCACTCATTCTGAGCATGGATAGTATTGTGCTTAATCTTGGGGATAAAGGATAGAAAGTTAACTCTTGGGCTCAGGAAACTTGCAGGCAGGACATGGACACAAATAACCCTCTTTTTTTCTTGCCTTGTTTCTCTAGTCATTTTTCACTTTCTTTTCTATCCTTACCTTGAATCTCTTGAGTTTTTCTTCTGTAAATAAAATGAGATATGACTATACATCTTTATAGTAAGCTCTCACCAATTCGTTAAGTTTTCATTCAAATTGCATCTTTAATCAATGATCAAGAAAACTTAGGAAAGCTGAAGAGGGCTTGGATATATTATAGAGAAAAGAAGAATCGTGCTCAGGTTATATGATTTGTTTCTCACATCTGTGTCATGGTTAAGGTAAGCATTGGGGTAGAAGTGCTGATGCTGCTAGGTAGGTAAGAAGTTCTAGCTTGGAAGATTGCAGGGACAGAAAATCCCAGAAAAGGGGAAGGATAGGAGAAAGTGTATATCAGGCAAGAAGGAGAGGGGTTCCTGGGGCTGAGACAGCCTATGGAGAAGAAAAAGATTAGGCCTGCATGTGGCGAATAGTGTGGTTTCTCAGAAACTATCTGCTATAGTATGGGAAATCTTAGGTCTCAGTTTTAGTTTCCTAGAAATCATGTGACTCTGAAGAAATGGAACTTTGGAAATCCCCTTGTGCAAATTGCACCCCTAGCCACATAGTTTAGCTCACCTCATAAGTATAAACCAATTAACTTAAAGAGCATCAATGGGAGAGTGGGTGATGGGTGAGTTGTGATTTTCTGCTATATAACCAAGCTTCTGCTTCAGTAAACTGGTCTCCTCCTTCTGGACTTCCCAGAGGTAAGGACTGCCTGTTTCCTGTGAGATTCTAATAACAACTTTCTACCTTCACTTTAAGAAATCTCCGAATAGTCATTTTGGGTTAGGGTCTTCATACCTCACACAGTTTTGGGAGCTCATCCGGGATCATGTAACTCTGTGGGGAATGACCATAACCCTTATTTGGGGGCAGGCGCCCATGGGACACTTTGTGCCCATGGTCTTCAGAGCCAGGTGGTGTTTCTCCTCTCCACTGAGCAAAGTGCCCAAAGGGAGAGACTCAGTGAAAGTGAAAGTAACAGATCCAAAGCTCCTGTGCAGATGTTGATTGAGCTTACAGTCAGGAGAACCTACATGTGTGTAGACTGGAGGTAAGCACTAGAGAGTCTGGGAATCAATTGGCTGGGTGGAGAGAGACCTGAGAATAAGAACCTCTCACATAAATTGTGTGGTGAAACAGACTCCAAATGACCCCAGAGGAAAGGACTCTCTGAGATTGCCTATCAGGTGACTGCAGACAGAAGAAAAACCTCTGTCAGAATAATTTGGAATAGGAAGGAGCCCTTAGGTCCTTGCTAAATTATGGGGAAAACTCAGTTCAAACCCCCAAATCAAGAGTAACGTTAGGGAGTGCTGGCTAATAGTTCCTTGGGGAATAGGCTATAGAATTGGAATGAGTTACCAAAATATAAGGGAAAAGAAAAGAAGAAAGTGATAAAATAGTGTTGTTTTATGTGAGGTGTTTGACCAAGATATGGATCCCCCGAGGATTGGGTATTCTAGCAATTGAATTCATATATAAAGATCCCTTTAATCCAGAGGAAGCAACTTATGCAAGTCTCTGGCTTTCAGAGACTGAGACTTGGTTGTTTTTGAGTCAAATGAAGAAGGCAAATAAGCCACCAGAGACAAAGCTGCAGATTCTACCTCATTCTTGGGATTCCTTGCTTGTCATTCCGCCTCCCTATGCTCTGCCACCCCTAGTACCTCCAGTTGTGGTGGGGCTCCCAATGGAGCCCCCAGTGGAGCAATCTGGACCAACCAAACTCCTCTTATTGCTATGGGGACCCTGGCGACCCACAGAAGCTGGAGAAGGGATGGTTCTCTTCCATGTAATTTTTGTCTGTGTTTATGTCTTTGTGTGGAATGTCTTTGTCATGTCTGTTCTGAGAGCTAGAATTTGTTAGAGGAAAAAAAAAGAGAAAGACCTGACTTTCCTGTGGGCTCCAGCTCTGGGCAAAGTTGGAGCTTCAGGAAAAGTCTGAGAATAATTATCAGGGAATCTGGCAAATGGTCATTTCAAGATTCCAAAGCAATTCAATTAGATTGAGAGTGAAGAGCGAGTAAAGATAGTTTCTTTTTTTTTTTTTCTTCCTCATTCCCTGACTGCAGCAGGCCAGAGGGAGAGAAAGAAACTATGTTTAATCACTTTAGTGAAATTCATTATTTGAAATGATAGGAAAAAGCAGTTTCTATATTATTGGGAATTTAAAGCTGTATTTGATTTGATTTTAAGCTAAAATATGGGTTATTAAAATAAAGTGCTGGTAGCTTACCTTCCCTCCCTAATTAGTTTGTACCTCCCTAATTAGATCACATGTTGCTTTCTAGAAGTATTGGGTAATTTGTAAAACTATGAGTTATGCCTTGAAATTTTGTCAGCTCTGCTGAATATATGTATAAATTTCATGAAATTTGGTTCAAAGTTATTTAATTGTGAATCTTAAAGTTTAAAAAAAGTGATTTAAAGAGAAGGAACAAGAAAGAATGATTTGCAAAAGCAATTAATAGTTTAAATGGAGCATCTAGTTAGAAGGGTTATTGGTTTGGGAGTGTGTTTAAAGTATGTTGGAGAAGGATTGAGCATGTTGGCATCTGGAGGAGATAGAGATGGGACAGGGGAAGAGATGGAGGTGGAATAAGAGGAGGAAAAAAGAGAGGAAGATTTTAATCTGTTAAAAAAAAAGGGGGGGGTATTAATTTCAGGCCCTTTCTGCCTTCTTTAGACAGGCCCTTTCACTTATTTGTGAACATCGACAAAGGCATGGCAGTGGGAATATTGGCCCAAGTGAGGGGAGGACAAAACACCCAGTGGCATTCCTTATCAAAAATGTTAGATCCAGTGACCAAGGGCTAGCCCACTTGTATTCAGGTTGTGATTGCTATGGCTTTGTTAGTAAAAGAGAGCCAGAAAAATCACCTTTGGAGACTGCCTGATAGTCAGTGTGTCCCATCAAGTAAGAACTATCTTCAATCAGAGGGCAGGCAGATAGTTAACTGATTCACAAATATTGAAATATGAAGCCATACTCCTAGAAAAAGATGATTTGATCCTAACTCAAGATCACAATCTAAATTTGGCTGAATTCCTTTCAGCCCCCATAAGATAACATAAGATTAGTGAGCATGACTGCTTAGATCTGATAGAATATCAAACTAAGGTTCAGGGAGACCTGCAGGAATCACCATTGTTGGAAGGTGTGAACTGGTTTATAGATGGGTTGTCCTGAGTGTTGGAAGGAAAGAGGTTAAATGGGTATGCTATAATTGATGGGATCACTAGTTCATTAGTCCAGGCTGGAAGTCTCCCCAAAACATGGTCAGCACAAATTTGTGAATTGTATACATTAAATCAAGCCCTAAAAGTGTTGAATGACAAGGAAGGGTCAATTTATATTGATTCTAAATATGTTTGGGGAGCAGCACATATATTTGGAAAATATGGAAGGAAAGGGGAATGATTAATAATAAAGGGAAAAAAAATGGCTCATATGACCCTCCTGATGGAGGTGTTGCAAAATTTAACACTGCCTAAAGCTATTGTTATTATACATGTGAAAAGACTTCAGGTGGGGAACACATTTGAGGGCCAAGGTAACTGCCTTACTGATGAAGAGGCCAGGAAAGCTGGGAATGAAGGAGATGTTACTGAAGGAATGATGATATTAATCCCTGCTCTGCCACCCAATCCACCTTCATCATCCTTTACCAGGAAAGAAAAATTAAAAGTCCACGATTTGGACACCCAAGAAGGTAACATGGGACGATGGTTTCTTCCAGATGGCAGGGAGGTACTGACCAAAGCAGGTATGCGGCAAATTCTATGTTATCTGCATCAAGGCAGTCATTGGGATGACCAAAAGCTGTGTGATGCTGTGCTTACTACGTTTGTGACTCCTAGGTTATATATATTAGCCCAACAATTGGTAGAGGGATGCTTGATCTATCAAAGGACAAACAAGGCTGCCTTGCACAGCATGCAGGCCGGAGAGAGACCCCAAGATTGAGACCATTCTAGAGTATATATATGGACTTTACCAAGCTAGCCACAGTGGGCCACCTCAAATATCTGTTGTCATAGTGGACCACCTGATCTCATGGATTGAAGCTTTTCCCTTGTCCTGGCCAATTGCCCCAGTGGTGAGCAGAATTTAATTGAAAAATATAATCCCCAGGTATGGGATGGTGGAACGCATTGACTTAGACCAGGGCACCCATTTCATGGCAAGAGTTCTTCAGAGTCTGATGAAGGCCCGGGAGATCTCTTGGTAATTTCATACTCCTTGATATCATCCCTCTTCAGGCAAGGTAGAATGAATCAGGAAATAAAGAGACAATTGGCTAAATTGGACCTAGAAACTAGGTTGCCTTGGACCAAATGTCTTCCCCTTGCCTCTTCCCCTTGCCTCTTCCCCTTGCCTTGCTTAGAATTAGGACTAAACCTCAGAGTGATATTGGATTGTCACTTTACAAACTCCTATATGGACATCTATATCCCAAAGGAAGAGGACAAAAAGATATAGACCCAATATTGGATACTTGTTTATTAGGAAATACGTTTTATAACTTAAGCATTTACATGAACTACAATTAAAAGAACTTATTGCTCAGACTTTGGGAGGAGACTAATAAACTGTGTGTGCAGATTTCTATCAAGCTTCTTGACTTGAGGGATCATTTTGGGGACTTTTCTATTTGCTTTGGACAAAATATCCTGTTCTCAGAACCATGGGGTCAAAACCAAAACCGAAGTATCTGGGGTTGTTCCTTCTCTGCTTAATGTTGTTTTCCCCATTCACTTTTGTAGTTCCTGTCTTTAGCCCTCTACAGAAGGAAATAGCTTCCATCATGTGATACAGACATTCCACGTCAGGGGTGGTTGGATCTGTGGAGGGCCCCAACAGTTTGATCCATGGACCTGGGTGGCAGTTCTGATAAGCCTGGCTTGGCTATTAAGTCAGAAGTGCATAATGGGGCCAGGTTTTGGTCAGACCAGGAGGAGCACTAGTGAACATTGACTGAATTAATTCCAGGAAACTAGTGTCTGAACCAAACAACGGGAGAAATGCAGCTGGAGGAAAGCAATTGTGACTACACCTATTCTGTCCAAGTAAGAAACATGTCAACCTCATACACTGAGCATAATGGAAACTGGAACAATACCCATGTTAAGGGTAAAGATGGCAGATGGATTCCATGCTTGAGTATTCAGAACTGTACAAATGTATTGTTTGGAAACACATGACTTAGAAAAATGCTGTGAGAGCATGCTCCGGTTATTTGAAGACAAGAAAAATGAAAGAATGTTGAAAAAATTTGATGAGAAACCACAGTAGGTTATAGAAGAGGAGGGATTGTGTGGGGTGAATAGTGTGGTTTCTCAGAAACTATCTGCTAAAGTATGTGTAGTCTTAAGTCTCAATTTCAGTTTCCTAGAAATCATGTGACTCTGAAGAAATGGAACTTTGGAAATCCCCTTGTGGAAATTGCACCTCTAGCAGCATAGCTTAGTTCACCTCACAAGTATAAACCAATTAGCTTAGAGGGCATTACAGGGAGAGTGGGTGGTGAGCGGGTTGTGGTTTTATGCTATATAACCAAACTTCTGCTTCTGTAAACTGGCCTCCTCCTTCTGGACTCCCAGAGGTAAGGACTGCCTGCTTCTCATGAGACAGATTCTAATAAAATCTTTCTACCTTCACTTGCGAGATCTCTGTGTAGTCATTTTGGGTTAGGATCTTTTTACCCCACACAGGCCTAAGAAACCAAAAGATTTTTTTGTACTGGTTTAACTTGTTTATTTCTTTGAAAAGCTTTCTAATTGGTATTTCTTTCTCCAGGTTATTTTCTCTAGTTTAACTGTCCATACAATCTTTCCACCTTTGATCATTTTACTTTGCTACTTAAAATTTTTCTGTGGTTTCCTATAGATTTTATAGGATTTGGAGCAGGAAGGGACCTTGTAGGTTATCTAGTCACAGATTTTAAGAGTTTCAAATTGGAAAAGAACCTTAAAAAGCATTTATTCCAACTTGTACCTGGTGAAGAATCTTTCCTACAGCCTCTTCATTTTATTGACAAACCAAATGGGATCTAAACTTTAATGACTTGCTCAAGATCAAGTAGGGTTTTCTAATTTTAGATCTAAAGCTATTCACATTAACAACATATTGCCTACTATATAAGGTAAAAATAAAATTCCTTATCTTCAGATTCAAGGTTCTCCAAAATCTAACCCCAAACTATGTATCCAACTGTATGTGCTTGTCTCCATGTCTTTACTAATGTTATGTCCATAATTGGAATGAAATCTACCCCACTCTCTACCTGTTGAAGTCTCTTTCTTTTTTCAGCATTCAGTTTACATGCTATTTTCACATTTTCTCCAAATATTGCATTCTATAATTCCTCTAATATCTCATAAATTATTACATTATCTTCTATATCGTGATTAGTTGAACAGTTGTCTGTCCCTTTCATTAAATGGTAAACTACTTGAGAACTTGCTATGGATCCTATCACAGGCCCTTACACATACTTAGAATGGATGACAGATCTGTAATCTCACTGGTAAGGCCATTAATGATAGTTTGTTTAATAAGCGTTTATTAGATTGAATTGAGCAAGGTTTATATTTCTTTGTCCTCTGCAGACCATATAGAAAATTTATGTCCTGAATCAGAGGAAACTGGAAAACTTACTTGAATGAGTTATTCTTATTGTTATTTTGAGGACTTTTGTGTTTTTCAGTACATTTTTTTGATTAACACCTAGTTTGGTGATATTTTGCTTTTTTAAAAAGAGTTCTAATTATCCTTTTCTCTGTTTGCTCTGTGTTACCAATTTGTGGCCATTACGGGAATGCAGAATCTAGGCAACTTTTTTGACTTTCCAGATTATATAGAAGGGCATTTGTAAGTCACAGCTGTTGACCATATGATGAGTCTTTGTTTGGAGAAACCATATTTAGTTTCACTGTATAATGTGCACTCAACCAAACCCTGCCCACATGTTGTTATGGATTCTTATAAAATTGAGGGGGTTGTTTTCAAGCATAGGTGAGGACAAGGGAAAAAGGGGGAAAAAAATCAGAGACTAAGATGGAGCCTCTTTAGGGAAGCCCAGACTTCCTTTTGATACAAGTCTCAGGGAGATTTTAATAAGTCCTTTAGAGTTTATTGAATCTAGGGGATTTAATAAAATGGGAAGATGATATGAGAATTAAGTAAGACTGGATTTGGCAGTTTGAACTCTTGAAGATTTCATGCACATTGACTTTCTCTTTGCCTAGTTCCCTCCAAACCACTATGACCAAGTTATAGTTTTTAATGAAACTTGTAGTTTAGTTTGGCTCTATTCTTCTTGGAGGGGGGTGAAGGCTTCCCAGGGCTCTGTGCAAATACTGTATCCCAGACCTCCAGCAAATTTTCAGATGTCACAACTTCTCAGACCATGAAGACAGAAGACCTGCCACACTGGTGGCACAAGCCTTTCAGCTACACTCTTTGGATCTAAATCCACTGTCACTATACATTGTCTTCCGCCAAACCTTATGAAGCCCATTCTAAGATAAGGAATTGATATCAAAGAAGGAAAATTTTGAAAATCATAGAAGTTATATTGTAAAGATTCTTAAGGAATGTCTCCCAGAATTTGAAGTTTATGAACACAGGAGGAGGTTACTATGTCAGTGGAAACATTTCATAGGGGAGATACTGAGAAAGTTGGGTACTCATCAATTGGGAAATGGCTGAATAAATTATGGCATATCATTGTGAAATAGATATTACTCATTAGACTCATGCTGGACTTCTTTTATTTCTCCACAAAGCCTTCAGCAAATTCATCTTGGGAAATTTCATCATCTTACAAAATCTACTTATCCTTATTACTCACAATCATTAGTACCTCTTTCCCTTTTTAAGTCAGAGTCATAAAACCATTCATTTAAGGAAAGGAACAGACAGATATCCTCTTCAAGTATCTTCTAATTCCCCCCCCCCTTGCCAGTCACCTGAAGTTGTATTCATTTTGGATTTCTTTAACTTCTCTACTATGCCCCTGCACCTGTGTACCTTCACATGTCCAACTCTCCAACTTTCAGCTTTCTTTTGTATGTTTTCTTCCTCCATGAAATTATAAGCTTCTTGAGATTAGGCTTGTATATATTTTATATTTGTATCCCCAGAACTTAACACAGTGCCTGGTACATAGTACGTGCTTAATAAATGTTTATTCAACATTATTAATTATTACTGAAACAGGGTTATTCTTCTCTTCATTTCTGGTGATTGTTCTCTTCCTGATAGGATATTGAGGAATACATACAGAACATTATTTTTGGAATAAGGATTTTCAGGGATTTAATGATAGTACTTTTTTAAACAATGTATTTTGATTCATATATGAAAATAACAGAAGTGGACTAGATGGCCTTCTAACTCTATATTTATGAACCTATGAACACTTGTTCTCAAACCAGTTGTCCAAATTGGAAACCTTTCTCCAAATCTCAGATTTTCTACACAAAAGTTCTTTGAAGAACACCCTGAAGAGGAATTTACTTTTAGAGATCAAAATTCACCTCTCAGACTTTCCCCTGAAATTATCCTATATGCTTCCTGAGATCTAATTATTAATAATGATAATGGTGATTATTCTTATGATCATAAAGGTTCCATACACAAATGCCCTCTTCAACTTCTTACTCATGTTCACACCTTATATCCAATCATTAGCTGTCTTGTTTTTAACTCCACAACTTCTTTCCTATATGCCCCTTTTCTCTATTCACATAGCCACTATTTGGGTTCATTCAATTCAATAAATATTTATGAAGTGCATATATGTGCCAAACATTGTGTTAAACACTAGGAATACAAAAAGGGAGGTGAAAGACAGTCCTTTCCCTCAAAGAGCTTACCATCTAATGGCAAAGATCTCATAACCCTGTGCTTCAACTATTTCAATAGCTTCCTAGTTGATCTTCCCACCTCATTTTTCCCTCTTTCTTTAATCCATCTTCTGAACAGCTGCTGAAGTGATTTTTCCTTATGCACATATCAGACCAACCTATTTCCCTACTCAATAAACTCCAATGACTCTATATTATATTTGTGATCTAATACAAATTTCTCTTTTTGTCACTTAAAGTCCTTAGAGTCCAGCTCCAACCTATATTTAAGTTTTATTATTCATTTCTCTTCATAATGTTTGTTGTAAACAAACATTGTAAAACATCTCTTTACAATGTTTATTGGTTCAGCTAAACTGACATGATTTGATTCCTCACAAATGACACTCCATCTCTCATTTTCATACTTATTCATTAATTGCTCCCCATAATTGAAATTCACTCCTTCACTTCTATCTCTTAGAATTTCTAATTTTCTTCAAAGCTTGACTAAATCGTCACTTTTTGTGCAAAGCTTTCCTGTGATCCTCATTCCTTTCCCCTTACCTTTCACCCTCTATCCTCCATCCCTTGCCTCCCAGTGAGCTGCTTATGGCTTTCCCCACAAATTATCTTGTGCTTAATAAGTATATCTTTTGTATATATGCAGTTACTGCGACAACTTCTTACATGTCTCTTTTCCCCAGAAAAGCTATTCAGGTTTAAGGAATTCTGTGAGTCCATATCCACTCAAAATAATAGTTCATAACCCCCTACTGATTTTTTAATTTTTCCCTAGCTAACAAGAGAACATAATTGATTCGAAGCAAAACCTTTTAATAAAGTGGCATAGTAAGAAGATTTATAATAGAACATCCCTCCCAGAAATTTAGGGAATATTCTCCCACAGATATAGCTACAATCATTGTGGAGAATGAACAAACATCAAGAATATATAAGGAACTCATCTGAGATCATCCCTATCTTTCTTCAAGATTAAGGTCAAATACTATTTCTCCTTCTCTTCTAATTCCTCCAGCTGTTAATAGCCTCTTAGTCTGTTCTTAACTATTTGATTCCATAAACATTTATTACCCTCCTTCTACCAAGTATTGTGCTAAGTATTAGGGATATAAAAAGAAACAAAAAATAGTCCCTCTGCTCAAGGAACTTACAATCTAGAGAGAGCATACAAATACATACAAAGCAAGCTATATACAGGATAGATAGGAAATAGTTAAAAGAAAAAAAAGCATAGAATTGAGGGGTTAGGGAAGTCTTCCTGTAGAAAGTAGGATTTTAGTTGGAACTTAAAGGAAGGCAGAAAAATCAGTGTAGGAGCACAGAAAGGAGAGCATTCCAGGCATAGAGTATAGCCTCTTTATATTTTTTCTGTATATTTTCACATATGTACTTGCTGTGTCTTGTATGTATTAGAATATATGTTAATGGTTTCATTTTTCATATGTGCATCTCCAATACCTAGCATATTGTTGAATTGAATTCTCACCCTATATCCTTCAGGTCCTACCATTTGACCACTAGTGACCCTCCAAAGATCTATTGGAAAATATTTTAAGATGAACACTTAACTTAAGGCAAGTAAATTCTCAATTCAGAGATTGTTAATTTGGGAACTCCTTAATTAAGAGATGCAAATATTTTACATATAAGATTTATGCTCAGAAAGGTGAAGTATTTTATGTAAGTCTACACAGTAAGTATTAAAGCTGGAATGTGAACTTCATCTCCTGTCTCTAATTCTAGGACTATTACTTCTATGTCATAGCAATTCTCCATTGATGACTTGGCTTGCTTTGTAAGGTTATGAGTTCCCTGTCTTTGGAGTTATTCAAATGAACAATGTATGTCACTGATGTGGTAAATGTAATCAATAGGTGTCACTATGGAGCAAAGTAGCAAAGTTAAACAAGGCTATTGGCTTTTTTTTTTTTTTTTTTTTTTTTTTTTTACTTTGTTCCCCTTTCCAATGTGGTGGAAAGAGAAGGAGCAGATTCCTCTCGGAATCTCCTTTCACTTCAGACTGGGTGACCCAGAGGTATGACCTTACCTTTTGTTCTAGCTTCTATCCTGTACCTGATCAGAGATGGGAGATTTTCCTGAGGCACCTGAAGTCTAAGATACCTGGTTTATTATACAATAATGGTTCATTCTTTAGCCTAGCAGCAAAGTATTTCTAGTTTGTCTCTCTGTCTCTTTCTTTCTCTGGAGCTTATAAATAACAGGTTAATACGAATCATAACTATAAGACTTTTACACAAATACAATACAAGGAGCCCCCCATTAGGGAAAAACAATCTAATATTTTGGATATAGATTTAAATTTCTGAACTGCCTAAATATTGTTTATTTCTAGCTAGCTACTGATATTATTCCTTTTCCCTTCTTCTGTACAAAATAAATGTGTACAAATGTAACTCAAAACAGTTATGATTATTAAGGAACATTTTTTAAATGAATCAAAATCTGGAAACCAAAATTATATAGCAAAAAAGTCATATAACACTTCTATCTATATCTTGCTGAGGATAGCTTTGTAGAGAATCATATTTCTATTGGTTTTATTTTTCTCAGAAAAGATGAGTTTTTCTTCTTTCTCTGGGAAATTTTCTGATCTGTATTTTTTTACCTCTTTTTTTTTTTTAAAGAATAAGAACAATGGACAACATTATAAAATTCTTCAACAAGATCTAAATGCTACACAG
This sequence comes from Sarcophilus harrisii, assembly GCF_902635505.1. Classification (NCBI taxonomy): domain Eukaryota; kingdom Metazoa; phylum Chordata; class Mammalia; order Dasyuromorphia; family Dasyuridae; genus Sarcophilus; species Sarcophilus harrisii. Next base: position 369,359,369 of record NC_045427.1, read on the forward strand.
TCAAAAGATGCATAGGAATAACAACTTGACTAGAGTACTATGCGATTACTTGCTCATCTTTTAAAAATCAGAAAAATAAACATGAATGAAATCATAAATTCTTAAATGTCATAGATGATGATAAACAAAACCTTAAATTCTAGGATAATGGGGACTCTTAAACTTACATAGGACAAATTATACTATTCATATTTATACAGCATATGATCTTCCCTTGAGTGGTCCCAGACCTCATTGGGGACCCACCATCCATAGCCATGAAGGTTAATATGAGTTTTGTTTGTTCATCCAGAGCTTTTTCCAACACCAGCTCCGGGTACTCCCTCTCATCACTGTGAGTGTGAGTCCGAAAGAAGAGGTAGGTTTTAGGGCTTATTGTGCAGTTTTGGAGATCATTCTTTTCCGACATCCATATCCTCAGCAATAGGGAAGATATTGTCCCCAGTTGGGTACTTTCTGGTATTTTCAAAAATGTCTTCATAACTAATAATGTGGATGAATGGTCATTTATATCTTCAACCTGGAGCTCATCCTGAAAGAACTGCAAAGGTTTTTCCATTAAGATCTGGAAAGGCATCACACAGAGTTCCATGGGATTGCATATCCCTCCTGGTCCAATTTCTTTTTTATAAGGTCTCTGGTCTCATTATTGAGCTGTAAAAGTTGTTTTTTTTTATCCTCAGAGAGGACCTGGGCATCACCTGGAGGTGACAGTTCTCCCATTCCCACCTCAAAGGTCTATACCACATTGTCCACAAAGGGGCTGCTCTCCATCTCCCCTGCCACAGAAAACCTTCCTGGCTCTGCACTTGCCTCAGACAAGACAAATGCTACAATAAAGAATATCCCTTGCCACAAACAAAAAAATTAAAACCCAAAACAAAGCAACAGAAGCTTAATAACATCTTGTGGCAAAATAAGTTGTTCAGTGAAGGGCAGACCCAGAGTCTAGGTACAGAGTTGAATTGAATTGTAGAGAAAAATAATACTGATGAGGTCCTGGATTACTAGGTGGGGTTGGCAAAGAGAGTCTGAAGTACTGATAAATTACTTCCTTAGGCAAAAAGGGAAGGGCACTGATGGGGATCAGTTCAACCTTATAGTCCCACTCTCAGGAGGTCTAGCTAGCCCCACTTTGCTAGTGTCCAGCCAGAAATCCAAGCAATATGAAGTCCCTGAGGTTAAATTTCCTCTATAAATCTGTCCATGACCCACACCATCTTTGCTGAATCCCTTTTGGGGTTGTAGCCTGATCCAGCACTCTACCTCATTGTGTCTTTCCCCTCAAACGTTCCCCATGCCACATAGTATCTTTCCTCTCATGCTCCCACCAAGTTTCATGGTATTTTTCTCCTTCTTATAGCTAGCTAACTCTTTTATTATTATTATTTGTAAAGCTTTTAAAAAAATTTTTTTTAAATAGTTTTCAACATTCACCCTTATAAACCCTTAGGTTTCAACTTTTTTTCTCCCTCCCTTCCCCCATCCCATCCCCTAGATGGCAAGTAATCCAATATATGTTTAATATGTGCAAATCTTCTATACATATTTTCACAATTATCATGCTGTACAAGAAAAATCAGATCAAAAAGGGAAAAATGAGAAAGAAAATAAACTACAAGCAAACAACAACAAAAATAAGTGAAAATACTCTGTTGTGATCCCCATAGTTCTGTCTCTAGATGTAGATGACTCTCTCCATCACAAGACCATTGGAACTGGCCTGAATCATCTCACTGTTAAAAAGAGCCCCATTCATCAGAACTGATCATTGTATAATCTTGTTGTTGCTGTGTACAATGTTCTCTTGGTTCTACTCACTTCACTTAGCATCAATTCATGCAAATCTCTCCAGGCCTTTCTGCAATCATCCTGCTGATCATTTCTTACAGAACAATAATATTCCATAACATTCATATACCATAACTTGTTCAGCCATTCTTCAACTGATGGACATCCACTCAGTTTCTAGTTCCTTGACACTACAAAAATGTCTGGCTAGCTAACTCTTTGAGGGTATTTGATCTCTTTTATGATTTAACCTGCTAGTTAGTGATGTGCTCCCACCTCATGGAATATTTCCTTTCTCCTCGTTAATTGTAAATTCCACTAAGAAACTTATCTTGTCCATTGTTAATTATTAAAACCCCTTTCCTTGCTAACTATATGCTCTCCAAACTCTACTTCATATTTACCACTTCTGATGTCTATTGTATCTCTTCATTTTGTCGTTAACTTCTCCTAAATAAACCTACCTTTTGCCAAAGAGAATGGCCATTGTAAATTCTTCACATGACTAAACCCCATCATATCCCCAAACCCATCAATTTGAAGGAAGCTCCTTTTGACTTTGGGATAAAGCTTGTAGGTCAGTACTAAAACATATATTTGTCCTGCAGGCCAGAATTTCAAATGAGCCTTAGGCTAAAATGTTAGAGACCACAAGTGAGCCTCTGGAGTAATATATGCAACAAGAATGTTGCTTTCAGCAGGAGTAGCATGAGGGAATCACTATGAAGAGTGAGATAAAGGACTTAAGGTTAAATTGGAGGAATATTTATTGGGACTTTTCACACAAGTCTCCTCATCCTGGAAGTTTACAGTATCTTGTGCCTTTCACACTAAAAATGACTCCCACAATATAATTGATAAAGGACAAATAACAACAAAACAGGAAATGTACCATGCCCCTGTGCTTTTTGTCTTTGATCAGTTCTTTCTAGAACATTGCTTTTAAGGAAGATGCCAAGATTGCTCATGTTTTCATTCTTCTCCAAGCTCCACAAAATTCTAATCTTTTACTTTCATAGATTGTAATCTTTTATTATAATACAAGCTTCTTGAGAGAAGAAGCTGTCTTCTGCTTGTATTTATATTCCTACTGGTTATCATAATACCTGGTACTTGGTAAATGCTTTATAAATGCTTGTTGGCTTGACCTCAAGTTATATCATGCCATTTTTTTCTTTGCTTTGAATTTATTGTATCCCCAGGTACAGTCAGTAGGGACTTGTGAACCACAGTTCCAGGAGTAAAGGCCCAAGGGATACTCAGATCCTAGTACCCTGGAAGACCTAATTTGTAAATATGAGTTAGAGAAATTGATCCAGTAGGGACACGTTGTTGTTGTTGTTCAGTTGTTTTCAATTGTTTTCATATTTGATTCTTTATGATCCCATTTGGGGTTTTCTTGGCAAAGATGTTGGAGTGATCTGTCATTTCCCTTTCTCAGTCATTTTACAGATGAGGAAACTGAGACAAACAGGGTTAAATGATGTGTTCAGAATCACACAGCTAGAAAATATCCAAGATCAGATTTGAACTCTGAAAAATGAGTTTTCCTCATTCTAGGCCTGTGTTCTATCCACTGCAAGAGGAGCTTGACATAAGTATACACTAGAGAGATCAGAAAAAGCTTCATGTAGGAACACTAAAACTGTGCTTTTCAGGAAACTAGAAATATAAGAGATAGAAGGGCAGAGGTAAGGAAGGAATAGATTCTAGCATAGGAGACAGCTGATGAAAAGGGACTTAGAAGGCAAATAGAACATTGCATATGAGGAATGTCAAGAAGGGCAGATTGACAAAACACAGATTGCATCAAGAATAGTTATGTTTAATAAGAATGGAAAGGTAGATTGGGGATAGTTTGTGAAGTGCACATGGTAATCATGAGGTAAGTGTTTTTTAAGTTCTAAATCCCTTCTGAAATAAGAATTGCTACTAAAAAAGAAGTCAAACTCTGATTTATTTCAATGATCTATCTTGGTCATTGTAAACAGATAATGAAACATCCTTTCTTCTTCTCTTGTCATGGAGGGGAGGAGACTAGCAGATGGAATCACCAATATTAATTGTTTTTCTATGTTACAAGGGAGATTCATTGCAGATAGGAATGTGGGAATGGATGGAGCAAGGGCTAATATTTGGGAAAACTCATATAAAATCAAAAGTTATTTAGTAAAGTTTGTTTTTTATTAAATTCCAAGTGGTTGTTATCCCATTGGTGTGGTTCATCTACCTCTGAGATTTATTGTGAATATTGAATAATAATTGTAAAATGCTTAACACAGTACCTGGTAAAATAGAATAAGATAATTGGATAAGAAGCATGACAACATGCTCTGAGGGAATCATTTCAACTCATGGAGATAAAGAAAAGCTTTGTAGAAACGAAATTTAAACAGACATAAAGGATGGGCAGTTTTTCAATTATCTTGGAGAAGAAAGCATTCTAGTAGAGATAGAAGCAGGAAAGAATAGGTAACATACAGGGTATGAGAAGTAGTGCAATTTATCTTCCTATAATACATGAGAATAAGTAAAGGAAGATAAAGCTGGAAAAGAATATTGCAGGCAGAACTGTCGGAATAAAAAAAAAAAAAGCATTTATTAAGCAACTACTATATACCAGGAAAGTTATGGGGATACAAATAATAGCAAAAAGATAGTCACTAACCTTAAAGACCTTACATACTAATGGGGAAAGAAAACATATAAAAAAGATCTGAAAAGGGAGAAGCACAGAGGAAAAAATTACCCTTGAAGAGTCATGGAGGAAGAGTCTCAAGAATAAAAGATGGCTAGTCTGGATCTAATAACTAATAAAAGAACATTTATATGTAACAGAAAGACCAATTTAGATAAATTCAGAAAAAATATTTAAATATTGCAAGTTCTAGGAGGAACTTACCAGTGGGAGAAACAAAGAGAGCACTGGGCAGACAGAAAAGGTGACTGGTATGGTGGCCAAGTCCAAACTCAGTCATGATGAGTCTAGGCCTTTCCTCAGAAGGGACAATGTAATTTGAAAAACTGACAGAAAAAAAATAATATGGGTAAAGGTCATATCTAATTGACTCATTTGGGATCATTTACAAGGGAGATGGAACAGAATTATGAAAAGTCTGAATTATAGTATTTGTCTTAGAAAATATTTTTAACTAGTTCATTGGCTAAAATATTGGCAAATAGGGCTTGGTTTTAATTAATTGAATTATATTGATTAAATTATAGAAAAACAGGATTTCACCAAGAGATGCCCGGATTTGACATTAGAGTGCCTGATTTTGCTACATACTACCTGTATAAATTAGGGCAAATCGCTTCATTACTCTGTTTCCTCATCTGCAAAATGAAGGAGTTGGACTATTTCACTTTTAGAGACCCTTCCAGGTTCAAGGCTATAATGCTATAAAAAAGCACTTATTAGGTATCTATTATATGCCAAGCACTATGCTAGGCCCTAACCTGAAAGAATTTACACTTTATTGGTGGAAAATGTATACAGAGATAAGTACAGAATAATTCAATGTTAGGAGAGTACTAACAAGTTGGGAAATTGGAGTGGGATGGTGTTCAATCAGGAAAGACTCTGTAGAAAGTTTTACATGAATTTTGTAAGGAGGTTATTGATTAAATATGGATAATCAGTTGTCTATTAATATTTTAACAGTGCTCAGGAACCCATGATAACAATTTTTATATTGAACCTCTCTCTAAAAAATTCATTCATTCATTCAGTAAATATTCATTAAGTACATACTTCTATTTATTAAGCATCTTTTTATTAAGCCAGGCATTATGCTAAATACTAGGGATACAAAAAAAGGCATAAGATAGTCCCTTCCCTCAAGGAGAGTATTATATGTTCTTTTTTCAAGGAATGGTTCATTGAACAGACAGGAAACTTCACTCTAGCCTTGAGCCTCTTTGGTTTGTCACTAATTCAGAATTAATGACATTTTAAATCCATATAAAGATGATAATTAAAAATCAGTTCATCTTGAATCTCAATTATATTGATTTTTTTCAAGCATAAATGAACTTGGGTAATTAAATACATATACTATATTATTGTTGCTGTGGTGGTGATTTAGGAAAAGACCCCTAGTATGGGAGTCAAGAGAACTGATTTTTAGCTTTGATTCTATGCCCATTCCTATGATCTTGGCCAAGTCATTTTATTTTATTGGTCTTCAATTTTTTTAACTGTGAAATGAAGGGGAATTGGACTAAAGGCTATGCTCCTTTCTAGCCATTACTTTCCTCAAATTTTAGCATTTTTATGTTCAGACATTCTATGATTCTAAAACACCTAATATTCCATTTTCTATGTTTACAAATTCTGTATTTTAAGACCTTTCAATTTTTAACATCAATGATTCTTCATCTGTAACTTAATCCAATAACACATGTTAACCTAACTCTTGGGACTCTTTAGAGAATTAGTTAAGATAAAGAATGTGAATATGCTTTGAAATATGCTACTGCATGTATTTCAATCAATAACAATTATTAAGCACTTACTATGTATCAGATACTTAGTACTAGGGACATAAACAAAAGGCAAAAATAATTCCTGCCCTCAAGGAGCTTCTTTTCCCCCTAGAGAAGCACCAGTGAACAATATAAATACAAGGTAATTTGTAGGAGAAATAGAAAACAGATAGAAATTTTTAAAAAGTTATTTCAAACAAATTAGTAATTCTAAAAGGTATAAGTGAGGAGGGAGTGAAAGAATGAATTTAAAAGCATTTATCAAAAATTTATTACATACTAAGCTCTAGGGATATGAATAGAATACTGAGACTGTCTTTTCTCTCAAGGAACTCATGTTCTAATAAGGGGAGACTGCACATAAAATAATTTCATCTCTAAGCTAGATAAAAAGCTCCCTAGTCTTTAGGGTACAGCAGAAAAGTAGCTGATAATTCATCTTCTTTACTGTCATTTTCACTGATAAAAACATATCCAATTGTGATGTTGAAACATTTGACAGGGCAAAGGATTCTGGTAATGAGAACTTTCTGTGCTGGGGCCTTCAGTAGCTGTGCATGCAGAGGAAACAGGGGCCAGAGCACCTGCAGAAGTAGTTATCAGGTCTCATTTCCACAAGGGCTGCCTGCCTGGATGATGGCTGCATTCCAGGTAGGTGGGAGAGAGAGCAAGCAAAGGCTTAGAGACTGGAAATGCAATGTTGTATAGGAGGAATAGCAATATGGTCATTTTGACTGCATAGCAAAGTTAGTGCTGGGGAATAAATGAGCACAAATATACACACATATATATGTGTACATATACAGATACATATATGTATATGTATATGATACATATGTATACACATATATTATGTAGATATATATTTCAGGATATGTTAAAAGCTATAGATGTATGTGTTTATATGTGTATTGAATTCATATTCTCAGAGCTCAGTGTACAGTGAGTTGTTAATAAAAATTATTTGCTAAACTCTGGGAATACAAACAGAAAAGTAAGACTTAAGAGGCGTATGAGGGGTAAGGAGATGTTTATGTTTTATCACCCTGTGGGATTCCCAGCCTAACATAATGATATGCTCTGTGGTAAATGCTTAGGAATTGTTTATCAAATGAATGAATGAATGAACAAGTAATTATTCATGAAGAAAGCAGTATTCTATTATAGAGAAGAACTAGAAAAATATTGTGGTGTGTGTAGAGAGCAAATGAGTCCAGGCCCTTCCCATGAGCCCTAACAAGCAGGTCTGTTAATGAGAGAGTTTGTGCCAACAGCCCAGAGTCTCACTGTTACCCAGAGAAGGCCCAATTCTATGGGAAATATATAGAAAAAACATCTGAGACAGAGCCCTGAGAAGTCTGAGGTTTAAACGTAAGGCTTAATAGTCAAGGAATGACAGAGGTGGGTATCACATTTAAAAATCAAAGGGCAGGCAGGCAGATCAGGGCTCAATTACATCTGGGCTGATTGTGGTTTAGTAATCTTGAATTGGTCCAATGACTAAGCTCTGGTCATGGCTGACTTGACCATAGTTCAGAGTATTTGATAGGGTTTGCATATCTCTCCCTTTCTCTTGAATCATGACAAAAGGAAAGTATTTATTACTTGGCAGACTGAGCCCTCAGGCTAGAACCAGTCATCTTTGATTTGCCAGTTAACTAAAGTTGTTGAATTAAATGCAGTTTTGTTTTTATCTATTTGCATGGAAGGTTTCCAGATAAAATAACAATTTTACTGACCTGGGCACTTTGTATCATGTTAATTAGGTTTGAAAACACATGTATTGTTTTCATAAGGCTATTGCATTTTCTGTAATTAAATTAAGTAAAAAATAAGGATGCATGGCAATCATATTTATTATTAATACCAGACTCTAAAGGTTTGCAATAAGTTACATCGAGAGTAAGAGCCTTGAAGACAGACTGAATTTTAAAACAATGCAGCCAATCCCATACTTTCAACTAAGCAGAGGAAGCTGCAGAAAGGTGTTTTAGGAGAAAAATATAAAGTGCGAAAGGGAACCATTGAAGCACACAGATTTGTCTTCTTTTAATCTGAGCAGTTTTTAATAACATTTTAATGTTTTTACATGAGAGAGGCATGAAACTTGTCATATTTATCTGTTTTGTATTTTCCTGTCAATAGAATGTAAGCTTCTTGAGGGCAAGGACTGTTTGATTTTTGTCTTTGCATACTCTGTGCTTAGTATGGTATCTAATAAATGCATAGCATATATTTTAATGCTGGAAGAGGCTTTGGAGACCATCCAGCCCAATATTCTCATATTAGAGATGTGAAAACATCCTTATTTCTGTGAGGAAGCAATATATACAGCTCTCTCAGTCACCCAGAGTCACAACCTTGATGTAATTTTCAATTCTCTCCTGCTTCATATATCAGTTGACAAATCTTGATATTTCTACTTCTCCAATGTTTCTGACATGTCACTTTTCTTCTCATACTACCACCCTTCTGGGTCCTGAACTGACCTCTACTCTAAAATTATTGCAATAGTTTGCTAACTGGCATCCCTGACTCAAAGCTTTCCCTACTCCAATCTGTCATACACATAGCCACCAAAAAGATTTTCCTTAAGTATAGGACTAAGCTCTTATTCAGTAAATTCCCTCAATGTTAGGCACTAGTAATTAACATTCCCCCCTCCTCCTTCCTGCCTCTACTGTCTTTTAACTAATTAACATCAATTAGAACAATAAGATGGGCAGTGAATAGGGGCTAGCCCTGGAGTCAGGAGGATCTAAATTGAAATCCATCCTCAGTCATGTATTAGCTGTGTGACCCTGAGCACATCACTTAATCCTCTTTGCCTCAGTTTCCTCCTCTGTAAAATGATCTATAGAAGCAAATGGCAAACTAGTCCAGTATCTTTGCCAATAAAATCCAAATGGTACCATAAAGAGTCAAACATCAATAACAAAGTTGTTTTTTTTTTTTAAATCCCAAAGGGATATTTGCTTTGAAGGTATATCAATACCCCATCTACAACTATTCCTCCTTCCCCTACACTTAACTCAATGTCTCCCTGGTATCTTTAAAACCTGACTTCATCTTACTTTTCTGGCTTTACTGCACATTATTCCTCTCCATGCACACTGTGGTTCAGATAGACTGTCTCTCTTGCTTTTCCTCATACACATCACTCCATTTTCTAAGCCTTTTGCTGACTATCTCCTCTGGTCAGAATGCAGTCCTTTGTCACCTCCATTTCTCAGAAGCTTTAGTTTCCTTCAAGACTCAGAGGTTCAAGCACCATCTTGTTGAAAATATTTCTTTATGCCCTTAGCTGCCCAATTTTTCTCTTTAAAGGCATAATGTATATCTATATATTTTATAGATATATCTACACTTATAGAAGTATTTATATCTTATAAATAATATCTATATATTTTATTATCTATCTATAATATCTATATTTCTATGTAGGCCATTTAGATGGCACAGTGGATGGAACACTGACCCTGCAATCAGAAGGATCTGAGTTTGAATCCAGTCTCAAATACTTTAATGTGTCCCCTGGCAAATCACTTAACCGTGTTTGCTTTGGTTTTTCATCTGTAAAATGAGACAGAGAAGGAAATGACTAAGTATTTCAGTATCTGCCAAGAAAATCCCAAATTGGGCTCACAAAGAGTAAGATACTACTGAAATAATTGAATAACATATATTTAAATAAATACTCTTTCTTTCCCAACTAGAATGTAAGCTCTTTGAGAGCAGGGCTTGTTTTTGCTTTTGTATGGTCCTCAGCACTTAGCACAGGGGTACACTGCAGTTGCCTAATATATATTTGTTGATGGAGAATTGAAACAGAAGCCCCATAACTTTCCCAAATTCACATAGTCAATAAGAGGCAGGATTTGAACCCAAGTGCTTTGATTTGATAGCCAGTGCCATTTCTACTGTACTACTGTTTTTTCCTGTCACTATCCAAATGTTGCACTGATGCCAGATGAATCCTCATCTTAACTGCTGGACTAGGTTCCAAAGATCACTCCTTTTTCCTCTTCATCTCATAACTGGACTGGCTAACTAAAAACTCACCATGGATTTTGCAATCAGACCTTTTAATTATCTTTCACTCTAGACTTCTTCAAACTCATTATTTCTGAACTCTATTTCCTGTATCTAAAATGAACAAACACTGAGGTAAAGAAGTGAAGTCTGTATTTATAGGACATGAGTTGGACTCATATTGGAAGGACCTGAAACTTCTCCTCTTTAGAACATTTGCTCTCCCATCTTACTGGATGCCATTAGGTATGAAGATGTCATCTGAAGAGAAGGGATAAGACTCTGGCAAATTAGTGACTTTTGAATGCACTTCTACTTTTGGCTAAATAGTCATTATCAACCAGAAGCATTTCTACTTATCATGTGTTTAAAAGACTGGAGCCTATTACAAAATGTCTGCACATATTTCAAATCACTCCAAGGTATTTTCATGAAGAAATGAATAAATGAATGAATAAATGAGCAGCATTCTTGCTAGAGTGAAAAATTAGGTTCACACTAAGATACCTAGCATTCATGGGCTGTCTATGTAGTCCAATTCTGAATCAATTCATTTGCTAGGACTTTTTTCCCACCAACTCATATCCTCTAGGTCAGGGGAAAAAAGCTCATAGATTATTGGAACTCAAAAGACCTTAGAGAACATGGAGTCTGATTTTGGGAAAGATGGGGAAAGGATCTTTCTCCTCTCTACCCCATGAGAATAATAATGACTACATAAACAAGGCAATAAATAGATCCAGTTATCCTGATGAGTCAGAGACTGAACCTCAACTCCCTGGTTGACTCTTCCCTGAGTACAGGTGTCTGAATATCAATCTTGAGATCAGTACTTCTAACCTTGAAAGCTACTTTGTAAGTTCAGGAGATCAAGAAGTACTATCATTTGGAGGTATTTTCCATGGTTCCATCCTTTCCAGACCTTCCTCTTTCCTTTTCTGCTTTTCTCCTTCTCTCCTTTCCTCCCTTCCTCCCTCCCTTTCTTTTTTTTTTCTTCTGCAATTGGGGTAAGTGACTTGCCCAGGATCACACAGCCAGTAAGTGTTAAGTGTCTGAGGCCAGATTTGAATTCGGGTTCTCCTGACTTCAGGGCTGGTGCTCTATCCACTACACCAACTAGCTGTTCCCAGAGCTTGACTGTTTCTAAGAAGAAGAAACATGCTTTTTCATTGCTGAACAGAAAACATAGGCCTAGAGTGAGATGTTTGTACTATTCATATCAGAAGTGTAATGGGAAAAAAAAATGCTGGTACAGTAGTCCAAGAAAGTGTTTAATGTTTTAAAGTTTTAAGTATCAATCTCTTGGGAGTGCTGGGTTATTCTGTGATGTTTCAAGTATTTCAAGCAATGTATGTTTAAGGGTCTTTTGAATTTTAGGCATTTCTTGTGATAGAATAAACAAATAGTTGGTCTATCCTTATTCTGTTTTGTTCATTGTTGTTGTTCATCCTTTTTTTTTTTTTTTTTTTTAATCAAAGAGAACCAATGATATCAAGAAGGGTACTGTTTTGCCTTGCAATTGAATTGGATTTAAGTGATGGAGGAGTATACACAATCACCAGCTTCACTCTCTCCTCTAGGTAAGGATGACTCGCAACAACCCCCTTAACAGTGGATTACTTTGGGATTTTCAATCCAAGGTCTTCCCAGATCTCAGTTTGTCTGAGGCAACACCTATTCAGTGGTTTAAGACTAGGTAAGAATTGAGGCAAAAGATGATCTATTTGCCTTCTCAAAATAATCCAGAAAAACTCTATTAAACCATTTTGGGGGAAACCTCAGCCATTAGTCAAACCTAATCTGTGAGAGATATAATGAGTCAGTGTGAAAAGAGGCAATTTCCCTTCTTATCCATACCGGGTCTGCAGGAGCCAAGAGCTAAGAACTCTTCATGGAAAGAGGAATTTCCCATCTGTAACATATAGGTTTTACATTCATAAAACAAGGTTTGAGTTAGCCAATTTTAATAGGCTCTTTCAGATCTAACATTCCAATCCTATATTAAGTTCATCAGTTACATAAATGGCAATTGGAAATAAGGTAAAAATACATATGCAGATATTAATGAGTTCAAATCACATAGAAAATAAAATAAAATGTAATATCAAATATCACCTTCTACAAATAGGGCCAGGATCCCTAGGATGAACCTTGGACAGTTAAGGCTTTGTTTACCACTCTGACACAACCATTCAATAACTATCCAACTTGATTGACTTAATTAATCAGGTATTCAATGAACAGGACAATTAGCTGCTTCAGTGGATAAAGTTCTGAGCCTGGAGTTAGGAAGACCTGAGTTCAAATTTAGCTAGCTGGGTGACTTTGGTCAAGTCCTTTCTTAATCTCTGATTGTCTTAATACACTGGAGAAGCAAATGGCAAACCTCTCTAGTATCTTTGCCAAGACAACCCCCAAAAGGTCATGAAGAATCAGACATTGCTGTGAAAATGACTAAACAACAAATCAATGAGCACTTACTCAGTGTATCTGGCGTTATACTGGGTGTTTGAGATTAAATGGAAAACAAAGCTGAAGACAGTTATCACCACCAAAGAACTAATAATACCACAAAATATTAAATAACAATACATGATGGTCTAAATATGTTAAATGATGAGGTACAAACTACAAATTCTATAGGAGATCAAAAAAGAGAAAGAAAAAGGAAAATTAAGAAAAAGGAAAATTTCATGAAGGAGAAAGAATCCAAGTTTTGTCTAAAAGAATGAGTATTATCTAAATAAGTACAGAACAAGAGGGAGAATATTCTAAGAAAGGTAAACCACTTGATGAATAGTAGAAATAACCAGATTAGTGTGTAGTATTATGTTCTACATCATCTGAACCTGGGTGAAGAAGAATTAAATCTTCCTTTCCTTACTTACTTTAATGTTCTTAGATTCCTTCTACCTTCAACATTCTATAAACTAATGATTCTCTAACTGGGAAGAGAGTTTAGGACAGAACTTGTGATCACTAATTACACAATCCCCTGGATGAAGAAACTTCTACTAATGTATGTCAGCCCTTAACTGCCATTTATAGTCTTAAAGAGTCATCTGGGGGCAACAAAAAGTTAAGTGACTTAACCAAGAGTATGTGGCCAGGTTCGGATTTGAACCAAAATTTTCCTGATTCTCTGACAAACTCTCTATCCACTACATTGTCTCCCATGACTTTTACTACCTAATAACTAATAAAAAAAAATTTATATGTAACAGAAAGACCAATTTAGATAAATTCAGAAAAATATTTAAAGCAGAAAATCTTTTTGTAATATTGATTCTATCACTTTCTTCCAAATGAATTTTTCCTACCAACCTGGCAACATTAAGTTTTGACCTCATTCATTGATATTAATGAAGTAGCTAACATTTATATAAGGCTTACTATGTGGCAGACATTGTCCCTAAGTGCTTTACAATTATTTTATCATTTATCCTCCCAATAACCTTGGGAATAGGTGCTATTATTATCCCCATTTTATAGATGAACAAATTGAGGAAAACAGAGATTAAGTGACTTGGTCAGGGTCACACAGCCAGTAAGTGTCTGAAGTGGAATTTGAGAACCAAAAATGTGATCCAACTGGGTACATATCAGTGGTAATCCCAATGATCATCAGTGTTGTCAAACTGGACTTGGGTGAAGTCTCAGTTATGATACTTCTTGACTATGTGTGAAGCAACATAAAGAACTGACCTTACAGCCAGGGATACCTGCTTCTGATCCATAATGGGGGTGTGCTCCTGGGAACATCTTTTAACCTCTATGTGCTCTACATAGCATTAAAGCTATTTCAGAGATGGAGCTGACAGATGGAGTTTTCTCATTCTTATATTAATGAAATCACAAAGTTCAATATCCATCCCTATCCATACTACCTATGTGGGACAAGCTACTAAACTTTCAAGACTCAGTTTCCTTAGATGTTGATAACAATGCTGGTATTATCTACCCCCTGGGGTTGATGTAAGGAGGACACTTAATACATTCTTAAGCTCCATAAGAATGTAAACTACAACTGTTAGCTTCCTTAAATATTACTTGCATGATAGGCAAGAGAATTTGCTAGTGTAAATTACTAAGACTTTCCGAGCTTAAAAATATAAATTGTTACTTTTTGGTTTTCTCATTAAAATAAAATTTGTTGAATAATTCTGGTAGATTAAGTGCCACTATAATATGAAAAAGATTGTCTAGGTTTCCAAAGAGAATATTCTGAACAATTCTTACATAAACCCACCCACCCATCAATCAGTCAGAATTAATCTCATGGTAAACATATACTGGAAAAGGAAAGGCACCACCAAGATCCTCTTAACTTTAATTAAAAACCTATGATAGATTTTTAAACATTAAATAAGACTCATCATCTGGTGTATTTCATATCTGGAACCATATTGTTCATATTTTTGGTTCACTGCAGGCCTTTTATGATGATGCCTTTGTATGAACGTGGGACAAAGCATTTGTGTAAGTCTTTGCAACTCTCTTCAAAGCTTTTTCTGCTCAGTTCATTTAAGGGACAAGTTTTTATTTTAGTAGAGCTCCTAAAAAGACATCATTAACTTTCTCAGATCTATGCTTATTTTGAAAGTAAATTTACAGCTAGACACTCCTTATCTATAAAATGAAGACAATGCATTAGATCATCTCTAAGATGTCTTCTAGCTATGGTTATGTGATTCTAAGGTTTTTTCAAGCTCTGCCCACCTATGAGGCAATGATAATTTGAATCTAGTTCTGATTATAGAATAAAGAGTAAAGGAATCAATGATAGAGTTTACCTGTAATCATAGTTAATATTGTGTTGTTGTTCAGTTGTTTCAGTTGTATACAAGTCTTTGTGACCCCTGTGTGGTTTTCTTGGCAAAGATATTGGAGTGGTTTGCTATTTCTTTCTCTGGTTAATTTTACCAATGAGAAAACTGAGGCAAATAAATTAAGTGACTTGCCCAGTCTTCCTGACTCCAGACCTGGCACTCTATCCACTGCACTACCTCTCTGCCCAGTTAGGATTGTACAATCATATAAATTTGATTTGCATTAATTTTCATACACCCTGGAAAGAACTGCTTTATCCCTTTGCCGAGGTACTCTCAATCCTACAACAATGTAAAAAGAAAGGAAAAAAAAAATCTGAAAATGAATTCTATGTAATTCTAATAATTCTTTACTTCTTCCTTCCTTCCTTCCTTCCTTCTTTTGTTTTTTTGTTCCTTCCTTCCTTTGTCTCTCCTTTTCTCCTTCCCTCCCCTTCCATCTTTCCTTCCTCCCTTATTTCCTTCCTTCATTCCTTTCTTTCTGACTTCTCCTTCTTTCCTCCCTTCCTCCTCTTTCCTCTCCCTTTGCCCTTCCTTCCTCCCTGCCTCCCTTCCTTCCTCCTTCCCTGTGTGTATTTACAGAGTTGTGCTGTTGGGGGGAGTATACTTCAGAGTGAGATCTTTTATCTGGGGCATCTCTTGGGCTACCTCTTTTCTTTAAATGACACCTGCAAACTGAGCTGACTTGGTCAATTCAGCTAAATGGCCAATCAATACTACTCATATTATTACTGAGAATAATTAATTAAGGACAATTACTTGCAATAATAATATCTGACTGAGTATTTGACTGAATTAATGATAATTTGACTAGTTGTCTTAATGTTGAAAAGACACAGATTATGTGTGATTATGTGTGAGCTCTTAGTCCTCTTCTTGCCCCTTTATGACTGTGCCATGGTGTTCAATCCAACTATTTGTAGATTTCATATTGAAAGATGTAAAAATGCGGGGAGTTTCCTAGAGGAGTTCATAGAATCACAAGATATTAATTTGGAGAAATGATTATAATATTAATAATAGTGAACATTTTATACCACTTACTACACACCAGACATTGTGCTAAGTGCGCAGATCAATAGATCTGAGAATCATTTGCATAGAGATGATAATTCATAGTAGGAGATGAGATCACCAACCAAAATTGTTGTAGAGAAGAATAGAGAGATCTAGAACAGAGTTTAGGGAATATCTATGATTAGTGTGTGTGTGTGTGTGTGTGTGTGTGTGTGTATGTACGTGTGTGTGACTTGGATGAAAATCCTGTAAAAGACACTGATGAAATAAATAAAAAGATTCAGTTGACAAAAAATAAAATCCAGACACTTTATGATTCCATGCTACTTTTTTTGTTGGGTAACTACAGCTCGAGTAGCCACTCACAGAGACATTGGATACTCCTAGGATAGTTGACAGTTAATTGTTAGAACTGAAAGATATTTATTTATTTATAGATATTTATTTAGAGATGACTTTCAGAATTTCTTTTTGAGAAGACTTGGAGAGAGAATGGTCATATTTGAGAGAGTCTGAACAGAAATTTTAAGAGAACTGAGTTTAAATCATTTTGTGAAGATGTTTAAGGAGAATTCTTGGGAAAATTGAATTATTGAACAGTTATTCTAATATTTTGGAAGAGTCAGAAGTTGGTAATGCTGACATTTGTATAGTAGATATATTGTTGAAATATTTTTCTATGTTTCTGTATCTTTGGTTTTTGTTAACAATTAAATTAAGTTGCTAGTAATATTAAAATTTGTCTAAACCTCTGAATCCAAGTTTGAGACTGAGAAGAGAAAGCTTATGGGAAAAGAAAGTTTCTCTGGTTTTTATAAACCAAATGGAAGCTTGGTTCAATGACCTCTGGATTTCCCCTGAAACAAATAACAAAACAAAAGTGTTTTTAATATCAGTATTCCCATATTGAATCCCACAATCTCTGAGGAATTAAAATTGCAGATTGCCCATTGGACAATGGAGAGATATAAAATGAATACAAATAGACTTCAATGTCCTACTGAAGATAGTTTATGTTCAGGGGACTTGGACTGGAAAAAAGAAGAACTAGTTATTTAGTGAGTAGGTACAAGAGAGGAACAACTTATTTATTGTTCCTTATCTATATTTATCTATAGTTATAAAGACATATACTATCTATATTAGCTATATATATAACTTATCTATATTTATATCAGTATAATGTCAAAAACTCTTGACAAGTTTGTTGATTGGACTACCTGTGGTGAATTTATAGGAAGATATGGACAAGATTCATAGCTGGTGACGTGGATGAGTTGAGATGTATACTATTGTAGGGAGTATCCATATCAATAAGATCTCAGGCCCATTTAAATATAAATATTGCATCATTAATCATTAAAATGGTTTAGTGACTGATTTTTTAAAAAATAAGCTTCTAATCATTTCAAGCTCTTGGTATAATTTAAACATTTTTTCTCTTAATATATGTGTATTTAATATTGATGAAAAAAATGACCACAGCTTCTTGCTTGATATTGAATAGCTATTTTTTTAACTTGTGCTACATTTATCATTTGGGATTTTAGAATATGCTTGTCTTATATTTCACAATATATTCTATGTAGTCACACATTTATCTTTGGCCCTTTTCCATAGTTTTTACTGCAAACAGGATGATTAAAGAGACAGGGTTACAAGAGCCCTTTGGGACCCACTCTGCCAGCTCCTCCTTGGCAATTTTTGTTAGTCTTTGAGAATCATGCCCATTTACTAAGCAATAGTAATTCAAATAAAATTGAATGATAATAAGTAGGAAAATGAACCGGGATCTAGCTTTCCCAAAATTCTTCCTTTTCATTGGCTTAGAGCAAAAGACTACTTTAAGTGGGGACATGTGTGTATGTTTTTGGGAGAGAAAACAATCTACATATTAGAGGGAGAAGATTTGCAAATAACGGGAAAGTCAGAATTTGCATTACTTTGGCTTTTGGGTCTCAGATTTGTGGCTCTTCTCTTGTGGGTATGAGCAGAGTATATAGAGTAGTGGCTTGAGTAGTGGATCTGGAGTCCAACGACCTTTTTTATATCCCAATTTCATCACTTAAATTAACTGTGTGATATGTCCCAGGAAAATCTCTTCAACTCTACCAGCCTTTAAAAATCTTTAAATTATCTTTAAAATAGGGGTAGTAATACTCATACTCTTTCAAATTTGCTATGAAGAGAGCATTTTGTAAATTATATAAAATTAAAATAAAAAGTAAGCTACAAATATCAATTAAATGACCTATATAAAACATAAGGACTATATTGAACTGTTTCATTTATGCCACATTGTTTGGGAATTATGGGGTTGTTTCAAAGGTAAATTCAGGACACATGACTTTCAGGTATAGAAATTCTCAAAAGTACTATGTTGTAGACAGTTTGAAAAATTAATACATTGAATACAATATAAATTCATTTTGTTTACATTAAGTAAATTTAGGTAGGTAAGATCTCAATATATAGAGTGTACCATCGTGGTTAGTTAAACTATACATTAAAAGGGGGAAAATATCAAATGATAAAGGAATAGATAATGAATTTACTTAAAACAAATAATAATCTTATATTCAATCCTTATTCAAACCTTTTGTTGGACAATCAGAACCAGAGATTGAAATGGTGACCTACTTATAGATTTATAATACCTTTTTCTGAATATTGTTTCCCTTGCTGTGAGATCATAGGCAAGGTGTTTTCTCCCAGATCCTTGATTTTCTCTTTTGTTAAGCGAGGGGGTTGTATCAGGGGACCTGTAAGGCAATTTCTATCTTTACAACTTATGTTTGATTCTGTGAACAGGATAGCTGTTAGCCTTAAAAAGAGAAGACCTGTGGGAGGGATGGATGTAGAGGATTTCATATTTTTTTCAAGACAGTTTAAGACTTCCATGGAAGAAAGATTATCTTTATTCAGGTTATTTTCTGAGAGCATACCTTGTACAAATGGGGGGAAAAAAACCCTGTTTTTTTGTTTTTTTTTTAGGTAAACTTCTCAATAAATGGAGCTATCAAAAAAACAGAAAAGAAAGTTTTATAAATTAGTGAGCTCCTCATCATTGAAATGCTCAATCAAAGGCTAAAAATTATAGCGGGAATTAATATTTAAGATGATCATTGGATTAAATGACCTCTAAGGTCTCTTCCAACTCAAAGATTCTTCATTTATCCTGGCATGTGAGCTCTGGGTTGTTTGCTAACCTCTGTCTCATTATTTTGCAATTATACTACTTTTCTCTAAGCCATGGACCTCTCAGTCTATTTATTTTGAAACCCCAAATACCAGCTGGAGAAAAATAGGTTAAAAAACACCCCTTCTTTGCTAGGTGGAGTAGCTTGTCTCCCCAGTGAGGGGAATAGCCAAAGCATTACTCACTGATGCTGACTTCATTGGTTTCTTTCACTAAGTGAAGATTTATACCTAATCCAGTAGTGACTGAGAAAGGGGCAGGCAAAGGAACAGCACAACATGTCCTCTACCCTCTCATTAAGTCTTGATGCCACAATTCATGTTGAAAAATAACAAACTGCACATCCAATTTATTATTTTTTTGTCAATTTATGTCTGAAATGATTCATTCCAGAGCCATTTTTAAATGACATCTCCTTCCCTCCCTACTCTTGCTTTTTCTTTTTTCTTTCTTTCTTTTTTTTTTTTCTTCCTTGTCAGAGGTCCTGCACTCTCCTAAAGTAGCAAAATTGATTGTAACAGTTTCTTCAACTGCTGCCTTCTGTAAATTAGGCAGAGTAGTGCAGTGGAAAGAATACTTGGACTTTGTAATCTGAATGATTTGGGTTCATAGATTTGGATATGACACAACAAGCATGTGGTCTCAGGGAGATGGCTTTCCCTTTTCTGTGCTATAAATTTTCTTATGTGTAAAAGGATTTGGATTAGATAGTTTCTAAAGACTCTTCTGGCTCTAAAATCTATGAAATACTATTCAAAACCTTTAAAAATCAAACATTTTGCTGCTTCAAGGTTTTTAAACATGAAAATTCATGTTAATACCTGAATACATGCTAACATTCTGAATAGCATCTTTTTTTTTTTTTTTTTTTTGTCAGATAGGAAGAGTCAATGTCTATACTACATAGCACCTTAAAGGAATTGTCTAAGGGGAAAGTAGATGGTACAGTGGACATAGTGCCAGGTTTGGAGTTGGGAAGACTCATCTTCCTGAGTTCCAATCTGGTTTTAGATACTTACTAAAACTGTGACCCTAGAAGAGTCACTTAACACGATTTGCTTCAGTTCTTCATCTAGAAAATGAGCTGGAGAAGAAAATGGTAAATGACTCTTGCGCTTTTGTTAAAAACAAACAAACAAATAAACAAACAAACCCAAAACAACCCAAAATTCACAAAAAAGTTGGACCCAACTGAAGAACAACTGGAATTGACCAAAGCCTTCCTGTTCTAACAATGTATCATGTGGAGAGAAGCATAAAATTGGGAAAAGCCAGCCAGCTTCGTTTACTGAATATCAGAGGAAAACAAGAAAATCCACTTACCCAATTTTGCTAGACATTTCTGTTGAAGAAAACACTTTGTTGTTGCTTTTGTTGTTAATTATATGTATGGTATACATTTTAATTCAGGCTTTGGCCACTGTTGAGGATCTAAATGTAGTAAAGATCCAATTGCATCAAAGAGGAAATGGTAATTCTTAAAGACTAATTTGTCGATATATTAAGGATTCTTTCTGACTCCGAAGATTTTTGTGTGTGTGACAGGTAGAGGACTAGGTAGTTAATCATTGCTTTCTCAATAACATGTAGATCAATATTTGGGTGGCAGTCACAACTAGACAGTAAGGAGTTAATGCAGTAAAAAACTGATGTTTTTTTCTGAAGAGCATTCTTCCCATAAAATAAAATAATCTGCTTCTTAAGACTTGTTACCAAAAGATTTAAATACTCTTTTTGGAAGGAGTGGGGAAGCTGTAGTAGATTTCTATAGTCTATGACTTGGTTTGACATACTTCAGAGCATTCATCTCCCTGAAGTTCGATTTCCTTTGACTATTGTCAAGTTAAATTAGTTTTTAAAAGGAGAATACTTTGTTCAAAACAAAAAGGGGGCACTGTATTAGAAACATAAGTAGGTACCCTAGCTCGTCCATCAGTCTTGGCATCGTTTTATTTATACATTTTCAAAAGGATTAAGGGTAATCAGTTCCAGAAGATGTGTTTGGGAACATTGGCAGGGTCTACTTTCTTGGCAATCACTTGGAATATTTTATACAGTTATTAGAATTTAGCAGAGTCCCAAATACTGGCAAGTTAGAAGTAAACAATGGTAGCTTTTTAATTTTTCAGTCACTTAAAAAATACTGCCTCTTCAATGATAGCTATGACTGTCCCCCAAAAGACTGACTGAATATGTACATAGATGAAATCAAGTGGATGAAGAATGACTAGTTTCAAAACTGTAAATATAGTTGGTTAGGCAAATTAACCCATTGAGTTGTGTTTCCCACCATTAACTAACTATTAATTAGTTAGTTAACTAGATTTTAGAAAGGCATATTGGCTAAAATGGTTTAGTAAAGACAATTGGTACAGTCCTCAAAAGTCCGTGACACACTCTTTTACTAGTGCATGCAGAGTAGTTCAGTTCAAAAGTAAGCTTGAGCTTAGAGCACAGATGCTCATTGATAGAACTTTTCTCTTATTTATGCAGCATTTTCTCTTAGACATAATAAAATTTCTTTTCTTTGGCCTCTTGTAGACTCCTGAAATCATCTTCTTTCAGAGTGCTGTTGGCTCCCATTTCAGGGACAGATAAGTCTATAAAGTTCTTTTTTTGGTCTGGGGAGTTTAAGACTAAAGCTTAGACTGGGATTATTCTCCAACCTCCCTCTAAAATATTCCATTTTGGGAGATTGGTTTAAATGCCTCTCCTTTATGCTGACCCATACTCATTTCCTTCCTAATCCTGTTCCTGATGAGGCATATAGATGGTTTAATGGATAGAGTGCTAGGCCCATATTCAAATACAACCTCAGATACTTACTGTGTGACTGTGAAAGTCACTTAATCTCTTTTTGCCTTGGAGGCAACTAGATGGCTAATGGATGGAGCATCAGGTCTGGATTTAGAAAGTTCTGAATTTAAATCCAAACTCAGACATTCACTACTTTTAAGACTCTGGGCAAATCAATTAATCTCTCCTTGGCTAATCTACTAAAAAGAGAAGGGCAAACTACTCCAATATCTTTGCCAAGAAATGGGGTTGCAAAGAATTGGACACAAATGAGTAACTGAACAACAATCTAAACTTTAGAATTATATCTATGCTATTGTCTTACCTGAAACTTCTCTCTGAGCCTTTTTTTTTTTTTTTTTTTTTTTTTTTTTTGCTTATTATTTTTGCTTATGTCTTCAGCACTTAGTTTGGTGTTTGGCGCATACTAGGAACTTAATAAATGTGCATTCCCTTCCTTTCTCAAATCTTAATTGAAAACTAAATTGATAATTTTACACAAAGTCCACAGAGGATAATCAAATCCCTCAACCATTTGAACAGACTTTTTGTTAGATCTGGTGGGAAAGCCTTTGATTGATTAATTTAATGGAGACTTTTCAACTGATAAAGGGCTAAGATGGAGAGCTTAACTGATTTACTTATTCAAACCCTCATTCTACACCACCTACTCCTTAACATAAAAACTCATCTTAAAAATGATATTATTGAGGTGCCTAGTTGGCTCAGTGGATAGAGTATCAGCCCTAAAGTCAGGAGGACCTGAGTTCAAATCTAGCCTCAGACACTTAACACTTCCTAGCTGTGTGATCCTGGACAAGTCAGTTAACTCCAATTGCCTGAGGGGGAAAAAAAGATAATCACATATATGATTCATCTCCATCTTATCTGAAAGTAGAATTCTCCCCCCCTAGCTCTTACTCTCAGCTTTAACTTCTGATAGAGGAATTTTTTGCTTTATCTGTGGGCAATCAGGTCATAATTTATTTCACTTCCTGCATTTATTTTACTGTACCATTTTCCAAGTTTGCATTGTTCTCGACCTGTACATATTTCTTTCACTTATTTGTGTTTTCCTCTACTAGAATTTAAATTCTTGAGAATCCTTGAAGCTTTTATAATTATCCTCAACACGACACAATGCCTGGCATCTAGTATACATTTAATAAATGCTCTTACCCTCCTTCAATCTTCCCTCCTTTCTTTTTCTGTTTCTCTCTCTCTTTATCCTGTTCTTCCTCCATCTCTCTCTCCCTCTCCCTTTCCTTTTCTTTCTCTTCTTCCTTCTCTTCCTCTCCCATTATTTTGCCTTCTTTCCATTGTATCTCTTCTTCCTTCTCTCTTCCATTTCATTTTTTGAACTTTAAAAATTTGCTATGATTGTTATTCCTCTATTTAATATTATTCCACAGTTTTACTAATTCCTTATTCTAGTATCAGTAACCCTTTAAAATATGGATTCAGCTTATGTCTTTATCTTATGTTATTCCCCTTCACACATTTTGTTTCATCCAAGTCAGATTATCTATCTTCAATTTTTATATTGACTTCCTACCTCAATGCATTTGCCCATTCTGTTCACCAATACCAAAGGCTATTATGGTATAGGGGGGTAAAAATGTTAGTATAACTTAATCAAACTTCTTTCCATTTCCTTAAAAGAAAAAAAAATAATAGTTTTATGTTCTTGAGGTTGTCAAACACTAAACTAGAATTTCCAATCTCTTCTGTTTCTTGTTCACCTATTCTGTTCTACTAATTAATCTTTCTGACCTATTAGACTATACCAAAGAATCTGATGATTACTTCATTGAAGTATAATTTGAAGTCTGGTAGTATGATATCCCTTTTTGTACTTTTACTCATTTTTCTCCTGAGAAGCTAAATCTTTTTTTCTTCTAAATGAATTTTGCTATTATGTTCTCTTGTTTCAGAAAGTAGTCTGTTAGAAATTTGATTAGCATGGGACTAAAATTGTAAATAAATTTAGGTAGAATTGTCATTTTTAATGTTTTGAAATGGCACAATTATGGGAAATGACTGTCTCTGCAATTATTGTCACTCTATTTCTATAAAGAATTTTAGTTGCATTTATATAAATTTTGTTTGTGTCTTAACTGGTAAAGTTCTAAACATTTTGTGTTATTTTGAAAGGAATTTCTTTTATTATAATTTCTTATTGTTTTTATTAACATTGTATAGAAATACCAATTGATTTCTTTTGTATAATCTTTGTAAACTATTAATTATTGCTGTATGTTTCTTTGCTTATTCTCTGGAATTTTCTCAGTATGTTATCATGTTATCTTTTAATAGGGTTAGATATATCTCCTTTCTGCTTATATTTATCTTAATTAAAATGTTATCTTTTTTTATTAAAGCTTTTTATTTACAAAGCATATGCATGGGTAATTTTTCCAACATTGACCCTTGCATAACCTTTTGTTGCAAATTTTCCCCTTCTTCCCTCCACCTCTCCCCTAGCTGGCAGGTAGTCCAAAACATGTAAAATATGTTGAAATATACATTAGATCCAATATGTATATATATTTATATAATTATCTTGTTGCACAAGAAAAATCAGATCAAGAAGGAAGAAAAAGAAAAACTGAGAAAGAAAATAAAATTCAAGCAAATAACAACAGAGAGAGTGAGAATGCTATGTTGTGTTCCACACTCAGTTCTCATGGTTCTCTTTCTGGGGTAGATGGCTCTCTTCATCACTGAACAAGTGGAAATGGTTTCAATTATCTCAATGTTGAAGAGAGCCACGTCCATCAGAATTGATCATCATATAGTCTTGTTGCCATGTATAATGATCTCCTTGTTCTGCTCATTTCATGTAACTTCAGTTTATGTAGGTCTTTCCAAGCCTCTCTGAAATCATCCTGGTCCCTTTCCCTCTTTTAAGATCTCTTTGGGATATAAGCCCAGTAGAAACACTTTTGGATCAAAGAGTTAGCACAGTTTGATGACTTTTTGAGCATAATTCCAAATTGTTCTCCAGGATGGTTGGATCTGTTCACAGTTCCACCAACAATGTATCAGTGTTATCTTTTTAAAGGAAATGATTTTTTTTTTATCTCATTCCACTTCCCATTTCCTTCCATGATTACACACACATACAGTATGCACACAGAACTCTCATAGCATTTTCTAGCTCTTATATACTTACATATTCTCTCGTGTATCACTATCATTACCTTTTTTCTAGACAAGTGAGATCTCTGGGAACTGGAATTGTACCTAGTTCATCTTTTTATCTCCCACAGTGGACAACATTAGGCTTTATATATTGAACATATTTACTATTTGTTGGATTAAATGGAATTAAGGCCTAGATTTTAGAAGATAGTGATCTAAAAGAAAAAAAGCATAACACAAGACTTTGTGCATCATAAGCAATAAATAAATTATTGAAAGACTGAATGTCTTTCTTAAAATCTAAGTAGTTTTTCCCCCTGAGGCAATTGGGGTTAAATGACTTGCCCAGGGTTATACAGCTAGGAAATGTTAAGTGTCTGAAATCAACTTTGAACTCAGGTCCTCCTGACTTCAGGGCTGGTGCTTTATCCACTGGGACACCTAGCTGCCCCAAAATCTAAGTAGCTTAGAGAAGACATTGAAACTTAAAATCTACCCAAAGAGTGTTAAGCATTCCTTGCTCTTCATTAACATTTTGTTGTAAATTCATTTATATCATACATTTTTCTTGTTGGGGAGATAATGATCTCATCTATTAATTTTCACACGTACACATAAGAATACACACATATTTTAGTACTAAACATTTTTTAACATATTTTAATAATGTGGTTGAATCAATTTTCCTCAATCAATATGTGAGGAAATGGTATGATACAAACACAAAACCACAATGTATAGAAGATGCATTAATCACTACATACTGATAATTCACATTTTTACATCACTTCTAGATTTAGAAAACATTTTTCTTATAAAAATCCTGTGAGGCAGGGTTATAACTAGCACAGGGCAAATGGAATTAGCTTCAGGGCATGTACTTCTGAAAGAACAAGCCCCTTCTCCAGAGAGGACATGCTCCTTAGCTTCATGGACCACTATACCCATGCAGACTTCTGTGAGAAACATTCTTTAGGCAGCCACATTCAAGGTACCATCCCATGCAACCTAGTTTTGAGTAATAAGCTCATCATTTGCTTGTTATGTGACCATGGACAAATTCCTTCTCTTTTGAGCCTTGGTTTTTTCCTCTTTAAAATAGATACAATGATACTTTCACTATCTATCTCAAAAGACTATTGTGAGTTTCAAAGGAGATATGTCCAAAGAGTTTTGCAAAATCATAGTGAAATTTATGATATTATTCAGTAAAACCAACTACCATAGTTTCTAGAAAGCTAGTAATAAACTGATGATAACTTTCATTAATTCTAGACAATTCATGTGTTTCTTTTGTTTTCATACATGTAATTGTTCTTAACATGGCTTTTTACCCAAGTAACCTAATGTTGACTGAAATAATATAATTTTCATATAGAAAATGCCAAAGAGAGGAGTATGTCTCCCTCACTTAATGTTTGTTGAAACTTAATCTACAGGAAAAGATTGTGTAACAGAATTAGAGGTTAAATTTCATTTGCTGATTTAATAAAAACTAACAGGATGGATTTGGGGATATTTCATTAATCTTTCTTTCCTTTCAGTAAAAAGGAAATTAAGTTCAATATAGTTCAAACTTTGTTTCACTATTATATAATAGGCTGCCAATGTCCGTTTTCTCTCTGGCAAGTTAAAACCTAATTAGTCACAGAAATTTCTTCCCAGATCCTGTCATTGCTATGTATGAAAACATTGAATTGTAGATTGAAAAAAAAGATGCTTCTCACAAGACTTTTTTTTTTAAATTGTCAGTGACTCTTGGATTCAGGTGTGATGGAATTTCCAAAAATATGTTGAAAAGACACAAGTTTTGTGAATTGCTTTTGCCAAGTGAAAACAGTGAAAGCGTCTGAGCTTCCCTAAAAGCAGCAAAGGTCAATTACAGATTTTTACCAGACCAAGAAACTTTCAAAACAGAGACAATATCACTTTTCAGAATCTGGATACATCTGGGATTTCAAATTCAACTACTATTCATATTACTATGTGGTTGCAAAATGCTGTTTTCAAAGAGTTTGATTGTTTTCAGGTAAATAATACAGAATTATTCAAAAAACTGTTTTTTGCACTACATAGTGCCAAACCTTACCTGTGAAACTTTTAATATGCCACCCTAAGAATAAACCATACTTCTAACAGTTGACTATAAAATTCTAAAAAGCTGTTTCAAATAGCATTTTTATTTTCTTTTGCAGTACTGTAATAGTGAAAAGAAGACTTAAAAGATCTGAGTTTTAATTCTGACTCTGTCACAAACTTGAAGTTACAACCTCTTTGTCCTTCAGTTCTTACATTCTCAATTTAACTTCTAGAGCTTCAGGAATAATTCAATAAGAAAATGTATGTGGAAATGCTTTGCAAAGTATAAAGCTTTAAACAGATGTAATGGGTCATTTTTAGTACATGAACATCAATTCCTACTTGTACTTTCAAATCAATGCAAGGTTTTCAAAGTGTCCTCCCCCCCCCCCCAACCTCATGATAGGTAGAAAAGCATTATTCTCATCACTTTGCAGGTAAGGAAATCAAAGCCCTGAGAGGTTAGTTGATTTATCCAAGGACATGGAATTAGTAAGTGATAGAATTGTTGAAATAGCAGTCTTCTGATTCTGAAGTCAGTGCTCTTTATAGTTCCCATCTTGTAGGACTTTAATCATCTTCCTATCTTTCACTAATTCCTCAATTGAGTTGTCAATCAACAAAGATTTATCAAGCACCAACTATGTACTAGCACTGGAAATACAAAGACAAAAATAAAGTGAAACAATCCTTTTCCATGAGGAATTTACATTCTTGCTTGTTCAGTATCTCATTATCCATTGGCTCTTATATACCAATTCCTATACGCCAATAAGCATGCTTATATACTATACCAAAAAAAAAATTTTGACCCTTCTCCTCTGCCCATTTTTATTTCTTTCTCCCTAACACTTCTGCTCCCTAACATCTCTGGGTATCTCTCCCCCCTGCACATTTCAGCTTCCTTTTATATGTTGTCTTCTCCCATTAGAATATAAGCTCCTTGAAGATAGGGAACTATTATTCCTTTTACTTTTATTTGTATTCCCAATACTTAGCACATAATTCCTAAATTCTTGTTTATGGGAAAACATATTTATAATCAAAGGTTGTGATAAAGGCTTCATTTCCAAAATATATAGAGAATTGACTCTAATTTATAAGAAATCAAGCCATTTTCCAATCGATAAATGGTCAAAGGATATCAACAGACAATTCTCAGATGAAGAAATTGAAACTATTTCTAGCCATATGAAAAGATGCTCCAACTCATTATTAATGAGAGAAATGAAAATTAAGACAACTCTGAGATACCACTACACACCTGTCAGATTGGCTAGAATGACAGGGAAAGATAATGCGGAATGCTGGAAGGGATGTGGGAAAACTGGGACACTGATACATTGTTGGTGGAATTGTGAATATATCTAGCCATTCTGGAGAGCAATTTGGAACTATGCTCAAACCCTTTGATCTAGCAGTGTTACTACTGGGTTTATATCCCAAAGAGATTATAAAAAAGGGAAAGGGACTTGTATGTGCACAAATGTTTGTGGCAGCCCTCTTTGTAGTGGCCAGAAACTGGAAACTGAGTGGATGCCCATCAGTTGGAGAATGGCTGAATAAACTGGGGTATATAAATATTATGGAATATTATTGCTTTGTAAGAAATGACCAGCAGGATGATTTCAGAAAGGTCTGGAGAGACTTACACGAACTGATGCTGAGTGAAATGAGCAGGACCAGGAGATTATTATATACTTCAACAACAATACTATATGATGATCAATTCTGAAGGACGTGGCCCTCTTCAACAATGAGATGAACCAAATCAGTTCCAATAGAGCAGTAATGAATTGAACCAGCTACACCCAGCAAAAGAACTCTGGGAGATGACTATGAACTACTACACAGAATTCCCAATCCCTCTATTTTTGTCCACCTGCATTTTTGATTTCCTTCACAGGTTAATTGTACACTATTTCAAAGTCCAATTCTTTTTGTACAGCAAAATAACTGTATGGACATATATACATATTTGTATTTAACTTATACTTTAACATATTTAACATATATTGGTCAACCTGCCATCTGGGGGAGGGAGTGGAGGGAAGGAGGGGAAAAGTTGGAATAAAACGTTTTGCAGCTGTCAATGCTGAAAAATTATCCATGCATATACCTTGTAAATAAAAAGCTATAATAATAATAAAAATAAATTCTTATTTACTTGAGTAAATTTACTAAATTTACTTATTTAATGAGCTACTGTTCATTTTTCTTGTCTCATTCATGCTTAAATTTCTGGAGATAGTAATTTATACCTGATACTTCCATTTTTTTCATTGCCCACTCTCTTTAACCACTTGTAATATGATTAGTTTCTATCATTTTCTTGCAATTACATTCTTTAAGACCATCAGTCATCTGACTGACAACTCTAACTGACAAGCCTTTTCTTAATGTTCATCAGCCTTTTCTTCTGTGTTGATCATATTGCTGCTGGTTACTTTCTATTCTGGATACTCTCATCTTACTGGCTTCAGAGATGTCACATATCCTCTTCATTTTCCTGTTTTTCTCTGCTTTTTCCAGTGATTCCTCATCTTTACAATTCAGTCTTTCCTGTTAAAAACCAAAACTATTGTCACCATTGGCTCTCTTCCCTCTCCCATATAATCATATTTCATTTAGACAAGAATTATGAATTTTATCTTCACAGAATTTCTTGAAGTAGTACCCTTGTTTTATATCCCATTGCCATTATTTTAGTAGAAGTCTTTTCTCAATCTGCAACTTGAGTTCCCTACATTTCTTATACATTATAAGCGACATACTTCCCCATCATTCCTCTGGACTACTACATTGATCAGAGTTCTTAGATTTTCCAAAATTATTTTTCTTTAAAACACTATGGTTATTATACTAAATATTCTTCATGTTCTACTTATTTCATTCTCAAATCACAGAACTGTTCCTAAGTTTCTCTTAATTTGGTCATTTTTTAACGGCCCAATAACATTCCATTATTTCCATTTTTTCCTTAGCTATTCCTCAAATACACAAATCCTTTTCTAATCTTCTATACCACAAAAAGTATTGGTATAAATATTTTTGTCCATATGTGTCCTTTCCTTCTACCTCTGATCTCTTTGAGATATATGCCTTGCAAATATATGTCTAGGTTAAAGAATTTATAAAGTTTGGTGACCTTTAGATGTACAGTAGAGTTGAACCACATCCTAGTGCCACCAATAGTGCATGCTAGTAGTATACCTGTCTTTCCAAAGCCCTGCCAACAATTGCCAGTTTGCTCTTTTTTGGTCATTTTTACCAATCTGAAAGGCTTTACATTCTGTAAAATTTCAGAGTTTTAGATTTTCATGTCTTCCATTATTAGTGATTTGGACCACATTAAAATATATATATTTCCCTGGTGATAGCTTGAATTTATTAATTTGAGAACTAGTTATTATTTTCTTTAAGCCATAATCCACTAGGGAATGATTTTTGTTTTTATAAATTTAAATCATTTTTTATAGATTTTGAATAATAAATCTTTGTCATAGAAATTTACTGCAAAAATTATTTCTCCTTATCAACTTTTATTTTAACTACATTGATTTTTACTATTTTGTTTGAAAAGAAGCGTTTTTGTCTATTTCATCTTTTGTGATCCTTCTTATCCTTTCTCTGCCCATGAACTCTGCTTCTCTCCCTAGTTTTGAGAAGTTTCATTTTCCCTGACCCTTAAATTAGTCTATATGGTGATATTTTATATTGTGTAATTTCTACCATGTTGCTTTCCAGCTTTTCCCAAAGCTTTTGTCAAATAATGAGTTCTTGACCTAATAAGTCTTAAGGGTTATTGAAAACTATGCTACTATGGCCATTTGCTTCCTTATGTTGCATACCTAATCTGTTCCACTGAATGACTTTTCTATTTTCAAACCAGTACCAAATAGTTTTGATGATTACTGCTTTTTATATAATTTCATGTCAGGTACTGCTAGGCCCCCTGCCTTTCCTCTTTATTTCATTATATCCTTGGAAATCTATGCATGGGTAATTTTTCCAACATTGACCCTTGTAAAACCTTTTGTAAAATCACAAAAGATTGTTTATTTCTCCTAGTAATTTCATGAAATTTTCCTTTAAGTTTTTATATGTTATGCTATTTAGTACACACACATTCACACATGTACACCCATGCATATACATACTAATATTTTTTCATTGCAGTGAGGACTTTTAGTATAATATAATTTCTATATTGGTCACATTTATTGTTACATTGCTGAATTCATGATTGCTTTTTTGAGTTCACTAAAGGCATAATGAATTCTGTTCCAGCCCCTTTGATTAACTCTGTGTGAAGCTTTATATTTCACATGTACTTCTTACAAGCAACATGCTGTTGGTTTTGCTTTCTAATCCTTTCTGCTATCCTATTCCAATTTATAAGTGAGTCAACTTTTAGGGCATTAGCAAGAATAAAAAGAGAATATATCATTCATAGAGGCATCATAGGCAGTGGAACAGATGACATATGAAATAAATGTTTAAAGGAAAAGTTATTTGAAATGCAAAAATATTTAGACAATGAGACATTAGTAATAGATGCTACTTCTGTATTAGAAGGAGACACATTAACAAAAGAAAATCAAGAAGGAAGTTATGATGTGATTAGAGTATTGAAAACAATAATATATGTTAGAACATAATTAAAATATTAAAAAATTTTCTTCAATATAACTTGGTAAAAATTGGTTTATGCCATAGAGGCATAATGAATTCATAAACTCAGGATATCAAAAATTTTAAATAATAAGCCATCATCAAATCAAAAAAGTAAGGACCCTGTAATTTGTATGTGTATGTGGATGTATGTAAGTAAACTCCTTTTACATGTTCATATTTAAATCTATTTCTAATTTATTTTCTTAGAGAGTTACCTGAGGCTAACAGAAATTAAATAAATAACTTCACCATGGCAATGTAACTAGTAAGCATAAGAACCTGGCTAAAGCCATAGTAATTAATTCTACCTAAATTACTCTATTTATTCAGTCCCACATCAATCAAACTATCAAAAATTATTTTGTAGAGCTAGAAAAAAATAATAACAAAATTCATATGTAAGAACAAAAACTCATGGCTATCAAGGGTTTCAATGGAAAAATATGTGAAAGAAGGTAGTCTGCTAATACCAGATCTCAAATTTTATTAGAGAGTAGTAATTATCATAACAGTCTGATACCAGCTAAAAAATAGAGTAAAATAGATTAGATACAAATTACATTATAGTAAATGACCACAGTAATCTAGTATGTGTAAACCTTTTTGGAACAAAAACTCATTATTTAACAAAAACTGGAAAATATGAGCACAAACTAGATATAGACCAATATCTCACAGCATATACCAAGATAAGGCCAAAATGGGCACATAATAAAGGGTGACATCATAAGCAAATTAAGAGACCTTAAGATAGTTTTATCTGTAAGATTTATAGATAAGGGGAAAAGTTAGAACCAAAGAAAATATAGAGGGCATTACAAAATATAAAATAGATAAATTTAATTATATAAAATTGAAAGGTTTTGCACAAATAAAACCAATGCAAACAAAATTATAAGGAAAGCAGAAAATTATAAGGAAAAGATATTTGCAACAAGTATTTCTAGTAGACCTCATTTCTCAAATATATAGAGAATAGAATCAAATTTACAAAAATATAAGCCCTTTCCCAATTGATAAAGGATATGAACAGGCAGTTTCAGACAAAAAAATCAAAGCCATCTTTAGTGGAAAAATGGGAACATTAATGAATTGTTGATAGAGTTATGAACTGATCCAACCATAGAGAGTAATCCCCAAAGGGCTATAAAACTATGCATATTCTTTGATTCAGCAATACTTTTACTAAATCTATATCCCAAAACATCCAAAAAAAGAAAAAATACTTATTTGTACAAAAATATTTGTAGGAACTCTTTTTTGTGGTGGCTAAAAATTGGAAATTGAAGGGATGCCTATGGAATAGTTAAACAAGCTATAAAATATAATTCTAAGGGAATATTATTGTATTACAAGGATGACAAGCAAGATGACTTCAGAAAAACCTAGAATGATTTGCATGAACTGATGCATAGTAAAGTGAACAGATCCAGGAGAACATTTTACACAATAAAGGCAATATTATCCAAGATAAAAATGTGAATGCCCTGACTATTTTAAGCATCTAAGATAATCCCAAAGGAATAATGAAGCATTCTATCCACCTCAAAAGAAAGAACTGATATGGTTTGAATATAGACTGAAACATACTATTTTTAACTTTCTTTCATTTTTCTTTTATTTGAATCTTCTTGTACAAAATGTCTATTATGGAAAATTTTTTTACATAAAAACAAGCAATTTAGATAAGTTATTTCTACATTTATCAGGGCATTTGCACATCACTTTTCTACTGCTAGAAATAAAGTCCCCAGTACATTTGAATGAACTCTTGAAAGTTTCACCATCCACAGAAAAGATATTTCATCTTATCCTTAAAGAGGAGATGGCAGAAATATTACAAAGATCAAAGAGTAGGCAAGGATATGATGATTTGGGTAGAGTACCTCATGGCCCAGAAAGATATTCTTGCCACTTGTGTAAGAAGAAAGGAGAAATGACAGGCAAGCATAAGGAATAGCACCACTGCTATTGCCACTCTTGCTACAATAATCCAAGCAGAAGCTATCAATAATTAAATATAGAGAGACACTACAAAGCTGTAGTGATATTTCCCTTCTCATCCTGTCTCCTTTTCCCAGGGAGAGTAACTGTTCTAAAGTCTTCTAAATTTTTTTAAACACTGGCAGCCAACTTAAAATAAAATATGACCAATTTTGTCAAAATAGTTTATTATTGGTATTTTCCCTACTTTGAAGTGAGAAATCAGAGAAAAAGGCACTACCCAAAGAGTAAGAAGGAAGAAAAAAAGTAGATTTATGGTAAAAATTTTGGAACCCTCCCCACAGCTAATGACCTTGGATCTAAATGAAAAATAATCTCACTGATTTATTAAAGTATCTTTTATTTATTTATTTATTTTCAAAGCATATGCATGGGTAATTTTTCCAACATTGACCCTTACAAAACCTTTTGTTCCAAATTTTCCCCTTTTTCTCCCAACCCTCTCCCCTAGCTGGCAGGTAGTCCGATACACGTTAAGTATGTTGAAATACATGTTAAATCCAACATATGTATACATATTTATACAATTATCTTGATGCACAAGAAAAATCAAATCAAAAAGGCAGGAAAAGAAAAACTGAGAAAGAAAACAAAATTCAAGCAAATAACAACAGAGAGAGTGAGAATGCTATGTTGTGTTCCACACTCAGTTCCCATGGTTCTTTTTCTGGGGTAGATGGCTCTCTTCATAAGTGGAAATGGTTTCAATCATCTCAATGTTGAAGAGAGCCATGTCCATCAGAATTAATCATATAGTCTTGTTGTTGCCGTGTATAATGATCTCTGGGTTCTGCTCTTTTCACATAACATCAGTTTATGTAGGTCTTTCCAAGCCTCTCTGAAATCATCCTATTGGTTGTTTCTTACAGGAACAATAGTATTTCATAGCATTTATATAACCATAATTTATTCAGCCATTCTCCAACTGATGGGCATCCACTCAGTTTCCAGTTTCTTGCCACTACAAAGAGGGCTGCCACAAACATTTTTTGCACATACTGGTCCCTTTCCCTCCTTTAAGATCTCTTTGGGATGTAAGCCCTGTAGAAACATTGGTGGATCAAAGGATATGCACAGTTTGAAAACTTTTTGAGCACAGTTCGATAACTTTTTGAGCACAGTTCCAAACTGCTCTCCAGAATGATTGGACCTATTCACAGTTCCATCAACAATGTATCAGTGTCTCAGTTTTCCCACATACCCTCCAACATTTGTCGTTATCTTTTCCTGTCATCTTAGCCAATCTGACAGGTGTGTAGCAGTATTTCAGTGTTGTCTTAATTTGCATTTTTCTGATCAATAGTGATTTGAAGCACCTTTTCATGTGGCCACAAATAGTTTCAATTTCTTCATCTAAAAATTGTCTGTTCGTATCCTTTGACCATTTATCAATTGGAAAATAGCTTAATTTCTTATAAATTAGAGTCAATTCCCTATATATTTTAGAAATGAGGCCTTTATCAGATGTTTTGGATGTAAAAATGTTTTTCTACTTTATTGCTTACTTTCTAATCTTGTTTGCATTTGTTTTGTTTGTACAAAAACTTTTTAACTTAATATAATCAAAATTATCTATTTTGTGATCAATAATGGTCTTTAATTTTTCTTTGGTCACAAATTTCTTCCTCCTCCAGAAATCTGAGAGATAAACTATCCTATATTCTTCTAATTTGTTTATAACATCTTTCTTTATGTTTAGATCATGAACCCATTTCAACTTTACCTTGTTATATCGTTTTAGGTGTGGATCTATGCCTACTTTCTACCATATTAGTTTTCAATTTTCTCAGCAGTTTTTGTCAAATAGTGAATTCTTATCCCAAAATCTGGGGCCTTTAGGTTTGTCAAATATTGCTATAGTCATTGACTATTTTGTTCTGTGAACCTAACCTCTTCTACTCATCAATTTCTTTATTTCTTAGCCAGTACCAAATGGTTTTGGTGACTGCTGCTTTATAATATAGTTTTAGATCAGGTACAGCTAGGCCACCTTCATTTGCTTTTCTCTTCATTAATTCCTTTGAAATTCTTGACCTTTTGTTCTTCCAAATGAATTTTGTTGTTATTTTTTCTGTCAGTAAAATAGTTTCTTGGGAGTTTGATTGGTATAGCACTAAATAAATAGATTAGTTTAGGGAGTATTGTCATCTCTATTATATTTGCTTAACCTATCCAAGAGATTTTTCCAATTGCTTAGATCTGACTTTATTTGTATGGAAATTATTTTGTATTATTTCTCATATAGTTCCTGACTTTCTGTTGGCAGATAGATTCCTAAATATTTTATTATTCAAGTACTTGTATAAACTTCTTAAGATATGATTTTTAAAAGTCTGAATCCAGGATTTTCATCAAGGGAATTCCAGTAGCAGCTTCTGTTAGTTGATCCTAGGCTGACATGTGGGGTCCCATTTCCTTCTCTATCATTCTCCTCCATATATGTTCACAAATTTCACTTCTTTCTTCTAGGAAGGTAGGCAGAGATCACTAGAGAGTATATCAACCATAGTGGTAGGAGGAAAAGAATGATCGAAAAAGACTGGTGACACTTTCATTTTAAATATAGGAGGCCACAGAAGGAATACAAATTTTGCAGGTGAACTTGTTGCCTCATACAAAAAGCACTTTATAAGCACATAATTGTTCTCTTACATACAGATAGGAATATTAGTAGATAGAGAGGCAGAGGTACATATAGTTATAAATAAAGTTGTATATAATAGGAGAATTATTTTAGAAAACAAAAATTACATAAGCTAGAAGTGTGTAGAAAATGGGCCATAATTGTCCGTTCTTCAACACTACACCAAGCTTGGTGTACTACATTTATAATGTAGAAGGGTTTTTTGTTGATATTTTAAAAGAACTGAATAAAAACATATCCATGATGTTAAATAGGTCTTCATTATGCAATTGTATCAGCTACTGTGATGAGAAATTTAAATTGATATGTTGTCACATGTTATTCAGCTCTTAAGAACTTACTACCATGGAAAGCAGTTTTCCAACTATTTCCTATATTTGATTACAGATGATAACAATCAGAAAGTGTTTTTCTTGCCAATAATAATAAAACTTGAAGCAGTCTAATTTAACAGTGTTCATAATTGTTTAGACATTTCTCATATTGTTGATGATAGATGTGAACCTAATGTAATGTCAATGTATTTTTCAATAAAAACTGAGTTTTCTTAAATCACAAAATTTTAAAGGCCCTGGCCCTTTGATGAGGAAGGTTAATGCTCTATCAACATACTTGTTTGGCAAGAGAGCCAAATGTTTTATTTTACCCCTATTTCCCCAGAACTTAGTATGTAATGATACACAAATCTTTCAAAAAGTGAGATGAGCACCAAAATTTTTCTATTTGCTACTGGTTGAGTAACACATGGCAACTCCTTTACCATCTCCTCAGGCCATGTCACTATCTGCTTATCACTACTGCTGATTTGCTTCTCCCTACTGGGACCAACATCCTCCATGATGGATTTAAAACCTAAACCTCTATATCTAGATCTTCCTAAATCTGTGGGAATTTACTTCATTTATATCTGGAGCACCTATCCAATGGTACCCAACCCAGTTAATTGGTGACAGTATATACCAACTTGCCCATTAGCCCATTCTATTCATTGACTCAACTCACTGTGCGCCCATGACTTGGTTCTGCATTCCTTGGTTCCAGGCATCTAGGCAGCCTCCTCTTCTCTCTACTTTTTACCTCTTCAGAATAAAATGCCTTTTCTGGATTTTCCCTCAGCTGTATATATTTGATTACATTATTAGAATGTGAGCTCCTTGAGAGAAGTCACATATCTTCAATGTTTAGCATAGTGCCTGGTATAGTGATATGTGTGTAATAAAAGCTTTTCCATTCATTTTATCTTTGAATTTCTGCTTCTTTATCTGTGAAATAGAGAGAAAATACTTGTAGTACCTATCTAGTAAAGAGATTTCATTCATTTCACAAAGGCTGAGATTTTTGTTATCATTTTTCAGTCACATTAAACTCTCTATCCCCCATTTGGGGTTTTCTTATTAAAAGTACTAGAGTATTTGCTGTTTCCTTCTCCAGACATTTTATTGATGAGGAAACCTACTTAAATGGCTTGCCTAGGGCTACACAACAAGGAAGTGTCTGAGGTCAAATTTGAACTCACAAAGATGAATCTTTCTAACTCCAGATGCTGCACTCTATCTACTGTATCACCTACCTGCCCATAGGCCAAGATAGTTTGCTTTTAATGAGGTCAAGAACCCATCTTCTGAAAATAATAACAATAATAATAGCTAGCACCTATATTGTACCAACTACATACCAGGTACTACATTAAGCATTGAACAAATATTATCTCACTTGATTCTCACAATAACCTTGGGAGGTAGGTACTATTATTACTCTAAATTCACATATGAAGAAACTGAGGAAAACAGAGATTAAATGAATTGTTCTAGATCACAGAACTAGTAAGTATGTGAGGCTGGATTTGAACTCAGATACTTCTGACTTGAGATCTAAGTTTAATATACTGTCCAGCTGCCCAAGAGACTAAGCTTTGACACATTGATGTTACTTGCTACAGGCATTAAAAAGCTTGGAGGATCAGTGGAATATTCTCTGTCCCATGGAATCTTTCTGACCTAACATTGCTGGCGTTACTGAATTGTAATGAATAGTACTGGATTTGAGCTTTATTGTATTTTTCCTGTATTTATGGTATTTGAGTGTTTATCTCATTGTGTTACAATTCTGGTTCTGGATCATTGGAATGGTTGGCCTAGGACAGAATGTTTAACATTAACCAAGAGGATTAAATAGGTTTAAATAGTTTTGTAGTTCTGACCAAAGTGAGGGAAGGGCAATGATGAGGTAGTAAAGGATCCTCTTTTGAATGCATGGCCAAATATAGCAACTAGCTAAGCTAAGCTTAACTAGATTATTGTATTAGTTTTCTAATTTAGCTTCCTATCTCTCTTTTTTTTTATTTTATTTTTTATTTATTTATTTAATAGCCTTTTATTTACAGGATATATGCATGGGTAACTTTACAGCATTAACAATTGCCAAACCTCTTGTTCCAATTTTTCACCTCTTACCCCCCACCCCCTCCCCGAGATGGCAGGATGACCAGTAGATGTTAAGTACATTAAAATATAAATTAGATACACAATAAGTATACATGACCAAAACGTTATTTTGCTGTACAAAAAGAATCAGACTCTGAAATATTGTATAATTAGCTTGTGAAGGAAATCAAAAATGCATGTGGGCATAAATATAGGGATTGGGAATTCAATGTAATGGTTTTTAGTCATCTCCCAGAGTTCTTTCTCTGGACATAGCTGGTTCAGTTCATTACTGCTCCATTGGAAATGATTTGGTTGATCTCATTGCTGAGGATGGCCAGGTCCATCAGAACTGGTCATATTGTCATATTGTTGTTGAAGAATATAATGATCTCCTGGCCCTGCTTATTTCACTCAGCATCAGTTCGTGTAAGTCTCTCCAGGCCTTTCTGAAATCATCCTGTTGGTCATTTCTTACAGAACAGTAATATTCCATAATATTCATATACCACAATTTATTCAGCCATTCTCCAACTGATGGACATCCATTCAGTTTCCAGTTTCTAGCCACTACAAAAAGGGCTGCCACAAACATTCGTGCACATGCAGGTCCCTTTCCCTTCTTTATGATCTCTTTGGGATATAATCCCAGTAGTAACACTGCTGGATCAAAGGGTATGCACAGTTTGATAACTTTTTGAGCATAGTTCCAAACTACTCTCCAGAATCGTTGGATTCGTTCACAACTCCACCAATAATGCATCAATGTCCCAGTTTTCCCGCATCCCCTCCAACAATCATCATTATTTTTTCCTGTCATCTTAGCCAATCTGACAGGTGTGTAGTGGTATCTCAGAGTTGTCTTAATTTGCATTTCTCTGATTAATAATGACTTGGAGCATCTTTTCATATGACTAGAAATAGTTTCAATTTCTTCATCTGAGAATTGTCTGTTCATATCCTTTGACCATTTTTCAATTGGAGAATGGCTTGATTTTTTATAAATTAGAGTTAATTCTCTATATATTTTGGAAATGAGGCCTTTATCAAAACCTTTGACTGTAAAAATATTTTCCCAGTTTATTGCTTCCCTTCTAATCTTGTCTGCATTAGTTTTGTTTGTACAAA
The DNA here is from genome assembly GCF_902635505.1 of Sarcophilus harrisii. Classification (NCBI taxonomy): domain Eukaryota; kingdom Metazoa; phylum Chordata; class Mammalia; order Dasyuromorphia; family Dasyuridae; genus Sarcophilus; species Sarcophilus harrisii. Next base: position 369,399,620 of record NC_045427.1, read on the forward strand.
AACTTTTCAGTTTGGTATAATTGAAATTTTCTCTTTTGTGATCAGTAATGATCTCTAGTTCTTATTTGGTCATAAAGACCTTCCCCTTCCACAGGTCTGAGAGGTAAACTATCCTGTGTTCCTCTAATTTATTAATAATTTCATTCTTTATCCTTAGGTCATGAACCCATTTTGACCTTATCTTGGTGTACGGTGTTAAGTGTGGATCAGTGCCTAGTTTCTGCCATATTAGTTTCCACTTTTCCCAGCAATTTTTATCAAATAGTAAGTTCTTATCCCAAAAGCTGGGGTCTTTGGGTTTGTCAAAGACTAGGTTGCTATATTTGTTGACTGTTTAATCCCTTGAACCTAACCTATTCCACTGATCAACTAATCTATTCCTTAGCCAATACCAAATAGTTTTGGTAACTGCTGCTCTATAATATAATTTTAGATCTGGTACAGCTAAGCCACCTTCATTTGATTTTTTTTCTTTACCTTCCTATCTCAAGTGTTTCACCTCTCCAATCCATTTTACACATTGATGCCAAGTAGCTTTTTTAAGTGCAGAGATGACTATGTCACTCACCCACTAAAGCAAAATCCAGGAACTTCTTCTGGCCTTTAGAATGAAATAAATAACAAAACATAAAATATTTTTCTGGCCTCATTATACATCACTTCCCTGTTCATACTCTGTCACATGGCCATACTGGTCCTTTCTTTTTTCTTTACATACAGAATTCCATCATTTACTCCTGTGCTATTGCTCTGGCCATTCCCTACTCCTGGAACACTTTCCTTCAACTCTGCTTCACAGTATCCCTCTCTTTCTACAAGATACATCCCAAGCTCTGTCATTTACATGAAACCTTTCCTAAATGCCTTCTCTCAAAACTACTTTGTATATAACTTAATTTATTTGTATTTATTCAAGAACAGGATCATCTGAACTCCTTGGGTATTAGTGCCCTTTGTGAACAGGTTAGGACTTTGCCAGAGACTGAGAGCTCCAGCTTTAGCTCTAAATGCTTGGTATCTTTTGCTAGCCCAGTGACTTTCATGTATAAGAACTTGATTTTTGAGTATTGTTTTGCCTGGTATAGTGTCAATCCTATCTGTTATTGAAAAATATGTGCAATTGGATCATTAATTCAATAATAAAGGATACCTTAGGGGTTAAGGCCTTTATTCATATCCTTCTATTGTGCTGAGTTGTGAGCCACATGACTGGTGTGTGAGAGAGCACTGAAGGACAGAGTAGATAAAAATCTTCATCTATACTAATTTCTGGCTAGTGGGAGGGAAACTCTTACTATGAAAGGAGTTCAATAGTTGTCTTCTGGGGTAATTTCTGGGTTAGGAATCAATGGAGGAATTTGAATGACATCTCTTATCACATACATTTGTTTGTGGGGCATGTCCTAAATTATCAGGGTTAAGTATCTCATCTCCCAGAAGCAGTGTCTGTGAAGAAACAGTGATAGTCTAGGAAAAGGAAGAACCCTTTGGTCCCGTAGTTTCTTGAATCTAGCCTCCAGAAAGTCTGACCTGATAAGAATAAAGTTTTTTTAGGCATGGTCTCAGTTGACCCTCTCCAGGAATTTTATTATTCTATTAGAATAAAAATAGAATAATGGTCTATTATTAGAATAAATATTATTGCCAAATAGAATAATAGAATTACTTTGTTTAGCATGGAGCTGATTAAACCTTTTCTTCTCCAGAAGGTTCAACATGTCCCAAAGAAAGCTGGTTCTTCATTAATTGGCAAGTCTCTTCTCCTTGATGTTTTGGATCACTCTTTCCTTAGGGTTTAGGGCAAGGATAATCAAAATGGCTTTATTTTTTTTAATGATATGGCAGAGATGAAACTATTTTTATTTAATTATGGGGAAAGCAAAACTTTTTGGAAGAAAGAGAATTCTTTGGCTTCTTTGATGTAAATTTTAAATCTTTAATCACTTTGGATGAAAGGGGAGTTTTCATTCAGTCTTAATAAGAGAAGGAGGAAGACTTATATAACAACAAAGATCTGTTATCATTCCCCTGATGGTACTCACAGGGAGAGTAGGTAGACTGGAGAACACTGAGTATAAGATGAGTTCCTATAATGACTCATGCCCTGGCACAATTTGAATTTCAAGAGGCTTATAATCTCTTAGCTACCTTGGTATAGATTACCTGACCAATGACTTGTGACTATTAGAGATGTTATCTTTAGTATTGTATCCATTTTGCTCTGTATGTGGTTCTTATCTCTATTTTACTATGTGCCAGGCACTGTGCTAACTGCTGGGTATACAAATACAAAAAGTAAACAAATTTATACTGTTTTGTGAAATAAGAGACCCAGATATTCTGGTTTACTTTGCTTCAAAAATGGAAGAGTTCACTTGGATGGTCTGAGAGTTTTGCCAAGAAGAGAGCAGGCTAAACATATAAATTGATTAAAAAAATTACCTTTAATCTCCAAAATTTTCCTATCCATATTAGAATAGATTTTTTTAAGAATCATTTTTAGAATGCAAACTTCTTGAGGCTACAGACTTTATTTCTGTTTTCCCAACTCTAAGTACAGTTCCTGAAATGTTTGTTGATTGATGAATAATAATCCCACTAATAATGCCATATATATATATATATATATGTATATGTGTATATATGTATATATAATATATATATATATATATCATCCTAATTTTTAAAAATGTTTCCTCACAACTGTACTTTGAAATAGATTAATTCTAGTGAACTTCGTAGAGTGGAATCAAGATGGTGGAGTGAAGCTAATAAGCTGCTCAAGCTCTCCCAGTTTCCCTTGAAAACCACATGAAACCAAGCCTCTGAAAAGTCTTATGGAAGAAAACCTCTCTCCAGCTCAAGCTAGATGGGAAAACCTTCAAGAAAGGTCAGTCTCACTGGGGTGAAAGGGGTGTTCAACCCAGCTCAGACACACTCTAGGAAAGCCGGTGAGAGTTTCATAATCACAGAAAATCAGCAACTGGGATCCTTGGTTCTGACTCAGTAGCAGAGAAAACAAGTAAGGCAGTTTCCAGCCCCAGTTCAGACCTCAAATTCTGAGAAACCAGTGTGCTTCTGAAAAGATCAGACAAAGCTACTTTCTGTAAACACAATGGGCTCCTGTGCTCAAAGCCAAGGCTCAGAGTTGCACAGGTAGCTTGGGACAGTGCTCCCTGTATTCTAGGAGCAGAGCCCAACCATAAAATTAAAAAAAAAAAAAAGAGGAAACATCAAAAGAAAAGGAAAGAAAATGATCAAGAAAGCTTGACCATAGAAAGCTACTATGGTGACAGAGAAGACCAAAACACCAACTCAGACGAGGACAAAATATCCACAGTGATATGAATTGTCTCAAGCCCAAAGAGACTTCTTAAAAGTATTCCTAAAAGACTTTAAAAGGCAAATAAGAAAAGTAGAAGAAAAAATGAGAAAAGAAAAGAGAGGTATGCAAGAGAAAGTCAGCAGCTTGGAAAAGGAAGACATTTCTTTAAAAAATACAATTGGCCAAATGCAAAAAAAAAAAAAAAATTCACTGAAGAAAACAACACCTTCAAAAGTAGAATTAACCAATTAGAAAAGGATATACAAAAGCTAGCTGAAGAAAATCACATATTAAAAACTAGAATGGGAGGAGGAAGAAGCCAAGATGGAGGAGTAAAGTCAGGAACTTGCTCAAGCTTACCTTCAAAATGCTCCAAATTCTTTTAAATAATGACCTTAAACAAATTTTAGAGTTTTGGAATATCCAAAAAGATGGAGTAGAACATTTTCCAGCTGAAGGAAACTTAGAAGCTCAGAAGAAAAAGTCTGTGACCCCAGGGTGGGAGTCTCAGGGAACGGTACATAGTCCTGGACCCAGCCCTAGTCCAGCCAGCCTGACCTCTGAATGAGTGACAATACCAGTGACTTCCAGACCTTTCAGCCCAGAGATACTAAAGAGGACCTGAAAGGTCAGCAGAAAAGATCTGTGGAACAAGAGTGGGACCCTCCTTCCATCCCACATTGCACAATCCTAGCCTAGCCCCTGTCACATTTTCTGTTGATCCCAGCATCAAGGAGGGAGGACCTCTGAATCAGCAGCATTGCTGAAGGTTACTACCATCTCTACTGCTTACTAGGGAGGACTCAAAAGGTCAGTGGAAAGTATCTGTAACAATGGGGTGGGAGTCTGGTGTGCAGTCCCAGTGTTGCCCAGGTCAGCTGAGCCCCAACCCCCCAGACAGCACACTAGATTTTATAGCTACAGTGGCTCCAGGGCAGAAAAGAGTTCTTGTGGTATGATTCCTAGAAGGATTTTTGAAAACAGCTGCACAAAACACCTGAAGTTTGAAACAGTACACTCTCCTTCCTGTAAACAGAGCCCCACTTTAACAAAAAGTTAAAAGCAGAGTAATGGGCTAGAAAAATGAGCAGAAAACAAAAAAAAAAGTTTCTGACCATTGAAAGTTTTTATACTGACAAGGAAGATCAAAACATACACTCTGCAGATAACAAAGTCGAAGCTCCTACATCCAAAGCCTCCAAGAAAAATAAGAATTGAGCTCAGGTCATGGAAGTGTTCAAAAGAGACATTGAAAATCAAAGTAAGAAAAACAGAGGGAAAAAAAGGAAACAATTGAGGCAAATGCGAAAGGAAATACAAAAAACCTAATGAATAGAAGAATACCTTCAAAAGCAAAAATTGGCCAATTGGGAAAGGAGGTACAAAAGGTCACTGAGGAAAATAATTCCTTAAGAAATAGAAACTAATGACATTATGGGAAATAAAGATATGATAAAGTAAAACCAAAAAAAAAAAATTAGGCAAAAATGTGAAATATCTCATCAAAAAAACAACTGACTTGGAAAATAGATATAGGAGAGACAATTTAAAAATTACTGATCTTCCCAAAAGTCACAATCCAAAAAAGAGCCTGGACATCATCTTTCAAGAAATTATTAAGGAAAACTGTTCTGATATTCTAGAACCAGAAGGTAAAATAGAAATAGAGAGAATCCACTGATGACCTCCTGAAAGAGATCCAAAATAAAAACTCCCAGGAATATCATAACCAAATTCTGGAACTTCCAGGTCAAAGAAAAAATATTGCAAGCATCCAAAAATAAACAATTCAAATATAGTGGAGCTATAGTCAGGATAACACAAAATTTAGAAGCTTCTATATCAAAGAATAGGAGGCCTTGGAATATGATATTCCAGAGAGCAATAGAGCTAGAATTGCAATCAAGAACCACAAACCCAGCAAAACTGAATATAATCTTTCAGAAGAAAAGGTGTTCATTCAATGAAACAATGGATTTTCAAGAATTCATGATGAAAAGATTAGAGTTGAATGGAAAATCTGATTTTCAAATACAGGACTCTGGAGAAACATAAGGAGGTAATTAGGAAAGTGATATCCTAAGTGCCTTAATATGGTTTATCTGATCATATTTGTAAATGGGAGGATGATACTTGTAGCTCATCAGAACTTTCTCATTATTATGGCAGTTAGAAGTATATCTAGACATAATTATGAGTTGAATATGAAGGAATATCTTTTTTTTTAAGTGATGAAATTAAGGGGTGAGAGAGGAATGTACTGGGAATATAAAGGGAGAAATGGAATGGTGCAAATTATCTGCCATAAAAAAAGAGGCAAGAAAAAGTTTTTACAGTGGAGGGGAAGAGAGATAAAAGAGGATGAGTGAGTGAACCTTACTCTCATCAGAATTGGCTTATATAGGAAATAAAATACATACTCAATAGTAGTGTAGAAATCTATCTTACCCTGCAGGAAAATAGGAGGTGAATGGGATGGGGGCGGGGGGGGGGGGGGATGAGAGGGCATACTGAGGGAGAAAGTGGTTAGTAGCAAAACACTTTTGAGGAGGGGCAGGGTGAAAAGAGAGAGGATACAGGAGGTGGGGAATATGATTAGAAATAGTAATTGTAAAAAGTTTTTGAAGCAAGTTTCATTGATAGAATATCATTATTCTTTGGAAAATCTTGAGCAGGATACCCTTAGGAAATAAAACCCTGAAAGTACTCAATGAACAAAATGAAATATACTGTATATAAAATAAGAGCAATGTCCTGAGATGACTGGCTATAAATGACTTTATTATTCTCATTAGTACAATCAATCCATACCTACTCTGAAGGACTTATAATGAAAAATCCTATCCATATCCAAAGAAGAAACTGATCTTGTCTACATATAGATTAAAGCATTATCTATTACTCTCTCTCTTTATTCATAACTTAATTTTTCTTGAAGGTTTTTTATTTTCATTAGGGTGGGAGATCTATGTTTTATTTCACAACTTGATTTTTATGGAAATATTTTGCATACCTTCACATGTGGTTTCCTTTTTTTAAATTAAAGCTTTTTATTTTCAAAACATATGCATGGATAATTTTTAACATTCACCCTTGCAACACCTTGTATTTCAGATTTTTTTCCCTCCCTTCCCCTCAGTCCCTCCCCTAAATGGAAAGTAATTCAATATATGTGAAACATGTGCAATTCTTCTATACATATTTCCACAATTATCATGCTGTGCAAGAAATATCAGATCAAAAAAGGAAAAAGAAATGAGAAAGAAAACAAAATGCAAGCAAACAACAAAAAGTGAAAATATTATGTTGTGGTCCACATTTAGTTCCCACAGTCCTGTCTCTGGGCGCAAATGGATCTCTTTATCATGTGATCCTTGGGACTGGCTTGAATCATCTCATTCTTGAGGAGAGCCATCACATAAAGTTTTTTTTTATTGTGGGTGGGATAAGGGAGAGAACCTAGAATTCAAAAATCTTAAAAATAAATGTAAAGTGGCAGCTAATTGGTATAGTGCATAGAGCACCATCCCTGAAGTCAGAAGGACCTAAGTTCAACTCTGGCCTCAGACACTTAATAATTCCTGGTGTTGTGGCCTCTCCTCCCCACCAAATGCTTCAGGAAAAAAAAAATGTAAAAAAAATTGTATTGAGTGTAATTGGGGGAAAATATTAAATAAGTTAAAAAAACAAATTAAATAACATAAGGGCATTTCTACATAAAAGCATTACATTAAAAATATCCTTAACCCACCCACTCTTAAAAAAATTGAATGGGCAAATGTAAGGTAATAACTCTATGAGATATGAAGAATTAGTCAAACTAAAAAAGAATGAAAACATGGAAGAAAATATGAAATACTTTATTAGAAAAACAGTCAATCTAGAAAATAGATCCAAAAGACAAATTTAAAAATTATTGGTCTACTTGAAGGTCATAACAAAAAAAAAGAGTCTGAATAACGTTTTTCAAGGCATAATCAAGGAAAAATGCCTTGAAATTCTAGAAACAGAGGGAGAAATACTCATTAAAAGAATCCATCATTCACCTTAGGAAATAAATCCTACAAAGAAAACCTCAAGGAACACAGTTACAAAAGTTTAAAACTACAGTCTCAAGGAAAAAATACTGCAAGCAGCCAGACAAAAACAATTTAGATATCAAATAGCAACAGTCAGAATTATCCAGGATTGGAGGGCCTCAAATACCATATTCTGGAAGGCAAAGAGCCTGGGGTTACAGCCAAAAATTAATTATCCAGCAAAACTAGCATCCTCTTTTGGGGAGGCAATGGACCTTCATTGAATTAAGAGACTTTCAATCATTTCTAATGAAAAAAACAGAATTAAACAAAAAAAAATCTTCGAACACAAGACTCAAGAAAAACATAAAAAGATAAACAAAGGAATAATACATATTATTTAAAAGTCAAACTGTTTACATTCCTAAATGGGGAAATGATATTTGTAATTCTGTATTTGTTACTGTATCTGTTACTGGGGCAGACAGAGGGGAGCATCACATGGAGATAAGGTATGAATGGACTCTAATATGATGATATTAAAAAAAAAAAGTCATTGAGAGGTGGGAAAGGTCTACCTTGGAAGAAGAGGAAAGAAGAGGTATAATTGGACAAAGTAGATCACATGAAAAGGCACCAAAGACCTATTACAATCCAGGGAAAGAAGGGAGGGGGATGAACATTGTCTGAAGTTTGATCTCATCAATTTTGGCTCCAATTCAGTTGGATGTAAAAATTTATCTAACCCTATACAGAAGTAGGAGGAGAAAGAGGAAGGAAAAGAGAGGGGCTGGATAGAAGGGAGGGCAGAAACACTAGGGGAAAAAAAAAAGAAGGGGGAGAGTGATAGAAGATAAGATAGTAGGCAGAATGGATTAAAAAACACTATTAAAAGAAGGGAGAGTGATAGGAAATAAGATAGTGGGTGGGGTGAGTAAAAAACATTACTAAGGACTGGGTAGAAAGAGAGAACAAAAGTATATACAGGGGAGAAAATATGGTCAAGGGAAATACAGAACTCTTAATCATAACTATGAGTGTGAATGGGATGAACTCTCATAAAATGGAAGCAAATATCAGAATGGATTAAAAAAATTCTATAATATGTTGTTTATAAGAAACACATTTGACACAGATTCATATACATAAAGGGCTGGAACAGAATTTATTATACTTCAGCTGAAGTAAAAAAAAAAGCAGGGGTAACAATTTTGATCTCAGACAAAGCAAAAGTAAGAATAGATCTATTTAAAAGAGATAAGGAAGGAAAGTACATCTTGATAAAGGGTACTGTAAACAATGAAGTAGTAATGCTATTATAAGTATATGCACCAATTGATAGAGCATACAAATTGCTAGAAAGATTTAAGTCATTTACAGGAAGAAATAAACAACAAAACTATGCCAGTGGGGGACTTCAACCTTCCCCTCTCAGAATCAGACAAATTTAACCACAAAATAAACAAGAAACTAGGGAGGTTAATAGGATCTTAGAAAACCTAGATGTGATACACCTCTGGAGAAAACTGAATAGAAACAGAAAGGAATACATCTTTTTCTTGGTATAACATGGCACCTACACAAAAATTGACCATGTATTAGTGCATAAAAACCTCACAGTCAAATGCAAAAAGGCAGAAATAATACTTGCTTTCTTTTGAGACTGCAATGCAATAAAAATTATATTCAGTAAAGGTCCAGGGAAAGATAAATTAAAAACCAATTGGAAAGTAAATAATCTAGTTCTAAAAAAAATGAAAGTCAAACCATAAATCACAGAAACAATTCATAATTTCATCCAAAGGAATAACAATAATGAGACAACATTCCAAAACCTATGGGACACAGTCAAAGCAGTTCTTAGAAAAAATTTTCATCTCTAAATAACTACACAAATAAAATAGGGAAAGAGGAGATCAATAAATTGGGCATGCTACTAAAAAAAAGCTAGAAAAAGAACAAATTAACCCCCTGCCAATTAAATACCAAATTAAAAATTCTGAAACTCAAAGGAGAGATTAATAAAATTGAAACTAAGAAAATTAATGAACTGATCAATAAAACTAAGAATTGGTTTTATGAAAAAAACAGCAACAACATAGATAAACCTTTTAGATTAGAAAAAGGAAAGAAAGAAATCATATCACCAGCATCAAAATTGAAAAGGGCAAATATCACCAATGAAAAAAGAAATTAAATCAATAATTAGGAGCTATTTTGCCAGCTGTAGAGCAACAAATCTGACAATCTAACCAAAATGGATGAATATTTACAAAAATATAAATTGCCCAGATTAACAGAAGCAGAAATAAATTACTAAAATAGGACCATTTTAGAAAGAAAAATTGAAAAAGTCATTAATAAACTCCCTAATAAAAAATCTCCAGGGCCAGATGGATTCAAAGTGAATTCTATCCAACATTTAAAGAATAATTAGTTCCAGTACTATGTAAACTATTTGGAAAAATGGATAAAGAAGTCCTGCCAAATTTTTTCTAAGACATAAATATGGTACTGATACTTAAACCAGGAAGAACCGAAACAGAAAAAGAAAATTGCAGACCAATCTCCTGAATGAATATTGTTGCAAGCATTTTAAATAAAATATTAGCAAAGAAATTATAGCAACTTGTCAGCAGGATGATACATTATGACCAAGTGGGATACAGTATGACCAGAAATGTAGGACTGGTTCAGTAACAGGAAAACTGTTATCAGTATCAAATATCATATCAATATCAAATTACCATATCAGTAACAAAACCAACAGAAATCATATGATAATCTCAATAGATGCCGAAAAAGCTTTTGACAAAATACAGCATCCGTTCCTATTAAAAACACTAGAAAGCATAAGGATAAAGGGAGCTTTCCTTAAAATAATAACCACTACTATTCAAAATCAACTTCAAGCATGATCTGTAATGGGGAGAAGCTGGATGCATTCCCATTAAGATGTGGGGGGAAACAAGGATGCCCATTATCACTATTGTTATTAAACATTGTACTAGAAATGTTGACTCTAGCAATAAGAAAAGAAAAAGAAATCAAAGAAATTAGGATAGGCAATGAGAAAAAAAAACTTATTCAACATTGTACTAGAAATGTTGACTCTAGCAATAAGAAAAGAAAAAGAAATCAAAGAAATTAGGATAGGCAATAAGAAAAAAAACTATCACTCTTTGCAGATGAAATAATGATAATCTAGAATCACCCAAAAATCATCCAAAAACCTCCTGGAAACAATTAACAGTTTTAGCAAAGTTGCAAGATATAAAATAAATCCACACAAATCATCACATTTCTATGTATTACTGATTAAGCCCATTAGCAAGAGATAGAGAAATTCAATTTAAAATAATTGTAGACCAAATAAATATTTGGGTATTTACCTGCCAAGACAAACCCAAGAACTATATGAACACAATTACAAAACACTTCTCTCACAAATAAAATCAGATCTAAACAATTGGAAAAATATCAATTATTCATGGGGAGGTCAAGCCTAAATTGATCTATTTGTTCAATGCCATACTAATCAAGCTGTCAAAAGTTATTTTATAGAACTAGAAAAAATAGTATACAAAATTCATCTGGAAGAACAAAAGGACAAGAACATTAAGGAAATTTATGAAAAAAATACAAAGGATGATGGCTTAGCAGTACCAAGCCTAAAACTGTATTATAAAGCAGCAGTCATCAAAACAAATAGAATGGTGGATCAGTAAAACAGATTGGATACCTAAAACACAATAATCCAGGCCTACAGTGATCTAGTATTTGATAACCCCCCAAACTCCAGTTTCTGGAATAAGAACTCACTATTTGATGAAAATTGCTGGGAAAACTAGAAAATAATATGTCAGAAACTTGGCATAGACCTACATCTCACATCCCAAACCAAAATGAGGTCAAAATGGGTTCATGATTTGAGCATAAAGGGTGATATCATAAACAAATTAGGAGAGCAAGAGATACTTTACCTATCAGATCTTTAGAGAAAGGAGGAAGTTATAACCAAAGAAGAACTAGAGAACATTGCCTATGAAAGGCAAAATGGACAGCTTTTGATTACATTAAACTAAAAAGGTTTTGTACAAATAAAACCAACAGAAACAAAATTAAAAAGGAATTACAAAGCTGGAGAAAAATCTTTACAGCCAGTGTTTCTCACAAAGTCTCCTTTCTAAAATATATAAATAATTGTGTCAAATTTATAAGAACACAAGGCATTCCCCAAAAGATAAATGGTCAAAGGATATGAACAGAGAATTTTCAGGTGATGAAATTAAAGCCATCTATAGTCATATGAAAAAATGCTTTAAATCACTCTTGATTAGAGAAATGCAAATTAAATCAACTCTGAGGTACCACCTCACATCTCCTGGACTGGCTAAGAAGACAAGACAAAATAATAATAAATGTTGAGGGGATGTGGGAAAACTGGGACACTAATGCATTATTGATGGAGTTGTGAAATAATCCAACCATTTTGGAGAGCAATCTCAAACTTTGCCTAAAGGGCTATAAAACTGTGAATACTCTTTGATTCAACAGGGCCACTACTGGTTCTGTATCCCAAGGAAATCATAAAAGAGGGTAAAGGATTCACATATGTAAAAATATTTGTAGCAGCTCTCTTTGTGCTAACATAGAATTGGAAAATGAGTAGATGTCCATCAATTGGAGAATGACTGAATAAGCTGTGGTATATGAAGGTAATGGAATATTATTGTTCTATAAAAAATGATGAACAAGCTGATTTTAGAAAGACTTGAAAAGATTTACATGAACTGATGTTGAGCAAAACAAGCAGACCCAGGAATACATTGTATATAATAACAGTAAGAATGTGCAATGATCAACTGTGAAAGACTTGGTTCTTCTCAGTAGGTCAGTGAGCCAATGCAATCTCAATAGACTTTGGACAGAAAATGCCATCTGCATCCAGAAAAAGAACTATGGACATTGAATGTAAATCAATTGCTATATTCACTTCTTTTTCTGTTTTTTTTCCTTCTCTCCCATGGTTTTCCTCTTTTGTTCTGATTTTTCTCTCCCAACATGATACACAATGCAGTGTGTATTAAAGTTAATTAACTGATTGATTGGTTTTAACAAGAGAAATAGATATTTCCATTTTTAGATGAGGGAAAAGGGAGTCAGAGATTGATATCTCATGATCTGACCAAGTGTATACAATTATCCTAAGGACTTAACTTTTCTGACTCCTCTAATGTTCTTTCTTTGTCGCAATGGATTATTGGGAAAATGGGAGAGATAGGAAAATATTTAATCTTGTCTTCTGAGTTAATTGGAAAAAGAATGTGCCAACAGAGCATTCAGTATAATGTTAAAGGAAATGGGTCCCCATTAATTCAGTTTCATAAAAATACTTTTTTGAGAGATGGTTGGCTGGATAATTGGCAAAAGTTGTTTCTTAGAAAAATTGTAAAATGACAACAATTTTTACATGGATCTATTATCTCTTTTTCTGAACCATGCTCACACCAGTGCTCTGACTGCTTCAGAAAGAAAAGTAATCTAATGAATTAATTCCCATTAATGTGATTCTACATCAATATAACTTTTATTTCTTAATTATTTTATTTGTCTTGTAATATGGCCTGTTTGTACTTATCTGTTTACCTGTTGTCTCCACCAACTCTTTGGGAGCAAAGATAATGTTTTGTTCCTTTTCAAATCCCCAGCAGTTAGTACTGTGCCTAGCACATAACAGAAACTTAATAAATGTTTACTGATTGATTATATCCAGGAGCTGCAAGTTTTTGTCTTCTGAGAATAGATTTGATGACAACAATGATGACAATAATAATAATAATAAATTGTGCTTTAAAGTTTGCAAAGCTTTTCACATTTGTTATCTTTTTTAACCTCTCACAACAACTTTAAAAAGGAAATGGGTCCCCATTAATTCAATTTCATAAAATTGATTGATTGATTGATTCTTTCAATGATTATTATTCTGAATTTACAGAAGGGGACATAAAGTCTAAGAGAGACCTCAAAATGTTTTCTCCACGGTCGGACAGAATAAAAACCTGAGACAAGATTTGAAGTTAGACCTCCTTAATTCCAGCTCTAGAACTCTATCCACTGCTACCCTCAGCTGCTTCATTTGACTTTAAGAAATAGCTTTTATGGGGGTGGAGCCAAGATCTCAGAGTAAAGCTAGAAGGCTACCTTTGTTAAGGCTACCTTTGTTATTTGACTTTCTCAGGAAAGAAAAAAAGAAGGAAAGGAAAGAAGGAAAGGAAAGGAAAGGAAAGGAAAGAAAGAAAGAAAGAAAGAAAGAAAGAAAGAAAGAAAGAAAGAAAGAAAGAAAGAAAGAAAGAAAGACAGGAAGGAAGGAAGGAAGGAAGGAAGGAAGGAAGGAAGGAAGACAAGAAGGAAGGAAGGAAGGAAGGAAGAAAGAAAGAAAGAAAGAAAGAAAGAAAGAAAGAAAGAAAGAAAGAAAGAAAGAAAGAAAGAAAGAAAAGAAGGAAGGAAGGAAGGAAGAAAGAAAGAAGGAAGAAAGGAAGAAAGAAAGAAAAAAGAAAGAAAGAAAAGAAAGAAGGAAGGAAGGAAGGAAGGAAGAAGGAAGGAGGCAAGGAAGGAAAGAAGGAAGGAAGAAGAAAGAAGGGAAGGAGGGAAGGAAGGAAGGAAAAAAGGAAGGAAGAAGGAAGGTAGGAGGAGAAAGAAAGAAAGAAAGAAAGAAAGAAAGAAAGAAAGAAAGAAAGAAAGAAAAGAAGAAAGAAAGAAAGAAATGAAGGAAGGAAGAAGGAAGGAGGCAAGGAAAGAAAGAAGGAAGGAAGAAGGAAGGAGGCAAGAAAGGAAAGAAGGAAGGAAGAAGGAAGGAAGAAGAAAGGAGGGAAGGAGGGAAGGAAGGAAGAGAAAGAAGGGGGCAGTGAGGGAAGGAGGAAGGAAGGAAGAAAGAAAAAAAGGAAGGAAAGAAAGAAAACTAGCAAGAAACAAAAAACCTTGCCTATAAAAAGTTACTATAATGACAGGAAAAAATCAAAACACCAACTCAGAAAAGGATAAAATGCCCTTGTGTGAACCCTCAAAGGAAGATGTGAATTGGTCTCAAGCCCAAAGGACCTTTTCAAAGAACCCATAAAGAATTTTAAGTCAAATAACAAAGGTAGATGGAAAATTGGGAAAAGAAATGAGAGGTATGCAAGAGAGCATCAACAGCTTGAAAAAGAAAACTCCTTAAAAATGCTGTTGGCCAAATACAAATAAAATAAAATCCACTAAAGAAAAAAACCTTTAAAAGTAGAATTAGTTAAATGGAAACGGAGATAAAAAAAGTAACTGAAGAAAATCTAAAATCAGAATAAAAATTAAGATAGGGCAAATGAAAAGCAATGTGTATATGAGACATCAAGAATCAGGCAAACTAAAAAGAACACAAAAAATAGAAGCAAATGTAAAATACCTCATTAGAAAAAAACAACCGAATTGGAAAACAGATCCAGGAGAGACAATTTAAAAATTACTGAACTACCTGAAAGGCACAACCAAAAAAAAAAAAAAAAAGCCTAGACAGCATTTTTCAAGAAAAACTGCTCTGATATAGTAGAACCAGAAGGCAAAATAATCATTGAAAGAATCAATCACCTCCTGAGAGAGATCCCACAAAGAAAACTCCAAGAAATATTGTTGCAAAACTCTAGAACTATAAAATCAAATTTAAAATACTACAAGCTGCTAGAAAAAGACAATTCCACAGTCAGGATTACCCAGGATATGGGACATTCTACAATAAAGGATTGGAGGGCCTGTGATACTATATTCTGGAAGGCAAAGTACCTTGGATTACATCCAAGAATCAACTATCCAGTGAGACTGAATATCATTTTTCAGGAGATAGAAAGTAGGGTGTACCATCTGAACTAGTTATCTGGGGGATTTGGGTACCAGCCTGAGTCTTAGAAGAGGAGTGATGAGGCAGGGGACCACATGGATGGTCAAATATGGAGTCTGTTTATTTCAAGTTCTCTCAGACTTAAATACCTTAGTACAATTAAAAAATCACCGCAGCACACTGAGCATGTGCTAACTATAGTACAATTATATCATTATAGCACACTGCACATGTGCTAACTATAAACACCTTGATATCATTATATAAATGCCTCTTTACTGCAAGTATCTCTATTTCAAGTAGAACACAGGTTTTTATGCTCCCCTGACATCTCAGGAAGGCTGAGATGCCCCCAAGAAGAGATGAAAGCTGAATCAGACATTGTCAGCAGGTTCTCTATGGGCTGAAGGATCTTATACCTCACCGAGAGTTTCCCCACTGTCTGTGGCCCTTTATAGTAGGGAACTTTCAATCATTTCTATTGAAAAGACCTCAACTAAACATAGAAATTGCCAATAGTCAATTATAAAACCATAGAGTATTAGAGTACCAGGAACTCAAATTTGAAGATTGGAAGACATTTCTTGACCATCTAGTCCAATCTGTATATAAAAGGAATTTTTTACTATGAATGTCAGACAAGTCGTTGTCTGGTGTCTTCTTAAAGATCTCTAAGCATAAACCCCCCTCTTTTTGAGGAAGCCCATTCCACTTTTGGGCAGTTCTAATTGTTAGGAAGTATATTCCCTGACATAAAGCCTAAATTTATTCTTTTGTTCCTCTGCCCTGTTATTTGTCTTTTGAGGACAAATTAAACCAGGTATAATCACTCCTCTGAATGATAGCCTTTCAGAAACTTGAATGCAGCTATCATGAGTCCTTGAATCTTCTCTTCTCTGGGACAACTATGCCCATAGCCTTCAACTTCTTTATATGACATGGGTTCAAGGAGCTTCATCATCCTGGTTGCTTTCCTCTGATTATTCTTCTGATCGATATAACCCTAAAAGTGATTTGAAATATGATTGAAATAAATTAATAAAGTGAAATAAAATATAATCTGAATACTCTACTGATCAATATGATTCTAGAAGTACAAGGCCCAGAACTGAAAAAAAATACTCCATATGAACCTGAAAGAGCATAGTATAGTATTCCTATACTAGAATTTGGACTCTGTGCCTGAAACTGACCAGTTCTCCTGGCTGGAAAAGCACTGTTTGGGGCCAATATAACATGTTTCCAATTATAAACGATGGTTTCATAAAGCATTTTGTCAACTGAGCCATGAGTTCAAAATCAAACGAAGCCTAGACAGTATAACAATTTAAAAATTCCAAAAAAAAAAAAAAAACTCATATCTAAGTCTAGTTTAGATGAAATGAGAAAAAAATCAAGAAACTAAGGAACTACTAAATTCTAAAGAGGGAAAAATTGAAGAATGTGAGGCCATTTAAGTTTTTCATTTTAATCAAACTGAAGAAATTATAATTAACAGCACAATAGATGGCACATACTGTATTGATATCCCAAATGGATTTTTAAAAAAGGAGATGGGACAACTTAGACTGGAATTCTGAAAAAAATTACCCCTTGGAGTTTTATTGCATGTCTCCAAATAGCAAAACAATTATATTAAAACATTAATTCCAAACAGTAGGTTTCTTCTTTAACTGTCATAAGTAAACACATTCTCCCATAATATTTTGCAAACAGTATAAAAATATTTCAAGATCTGCACCTTATAGTAGGTGTGGTAGTCTGTGCCATGTTAAGGACCACAGGAAGAAAAGTGAAGGAGCTATAATACAATATCCTGAAAGCCAGGCTTGAGAAGGGTATTGCAGAACCACAGAAATATATTGGAAAGCTCCATCATTATTTAGTTGGTATACATACAGGCAGCTAGGTGGCACAGTGAATACAGTGCCAGACCTGAAGTCAACAAGGCTCATTTTTGTGAGTTGAAGTTTGGTCTTGGACACTTACAAGATATGTGACCCTGGGCTAGTCATTTAACTCTGTTTGCTTTAGTTTCCTCACCTGCAAAATGTGCTGGAGAAGGGAATGACAAAATACTCCAGTATCTTTGCCAAAAACACCCCAAATAGGGTCACAAAGGTGGACACAACTGAACAATAACAACAACAACACGTGGTAAAAAATTTAAATGCAATACTGCCCCATTAGAAGAAATGAAAATAAAATTTACTGAAAAGGAAACCAAAGCAGGGAGCCAAGATGGTGAAGAGCAGACACAACTTTTTGTGACCTCCTCTGACCTTTCTCTCAAACCAACAGCATATTAAGCCTTTAAACTGATTTTGAAGCTACAGAACCCACAAATATTTGGAGTATAAGACATTGCCAGAAGAAGATACCTCAGAAGAATTTCAGAACAGGTCTGTTTCAATGGGCAGAGGGACAGTCTGCTGAGCCCAGACTACCGCAGAGGGAGCCTGGGGCTAGGAACTAGGGTGGGGAGCCAGAGAGTTGTTGTTTCAGTAGATTGGGGAACTTTCTGTGAGTCTCTTAGGTTACTCTGCCCTGGTTGCAGGTGGGTGGCTTACTACATTTGCTGCAAGACACACAAAAGCCAATACAAAAGACTAATTGTAAAGCTGCTGAGTCCCCAGAAGAACTAGGGATCTGGCTGTGATTTCCCAGCACAGGAAGTCAGTCAGAAACACTAGCCCCAGGGCAAACTAAAGCAAACTTTTAACTATCACTCCTTTGCCTTAAGAGCACATCTCAACCCTTAAAAAATGAGCAAAAAAGTAAAAAGAATTCTGACCACAGACAATTTTTATGGAGAGAGAAAACAGACCTTAAACCCTGATGTTCCCAAAGGCAAATCAACTTCAGATGAAACCCCAAAAAGAGATATGAACTGGTCCCCATTTCACAAAGCCTTCTTGGAAGATCTCAAAAGAGGATCTTAAAAGAGAGAAGAAAAATGGGGAAAGGAAATAAGATGTTTGCAAGAGGGTATGGAAAAGGAAAAACAGAAATTATCTGAAGGAAACTCCTTAAAAATAGATTTGATTAAATGGGGAAAGCATATAACTCCTTACAAAATAGATATGAAAAAGACACCAATTCATTGAAAAACAAAATTTGTGAAATGGAAAAGAAAACCAAAAAAATCAGAAATTCTACATTTCCTTAATCAGCAATTGGAAGGAAAAATCAGGAGGTTACGATAATACAAAAGATAAAGCAATACAAAGACCAAAACAAACAATACAGCATCAATCAAAAACTACTACAAAGGCTTGAGAAATAAAGAAAAAAGAGACAAGAGAGAATTCCCAAAGAAGGAATACAGTGAAAATTTCTGGTTGCTCTTATGATTACAAGAAGTCCATCACAATAAAAACACAAGTTAGATGAAATGAAAAACAGAAAGCATGAATATTGTTCATATAATGAATGACAGAACAGTTATGACAAGGGAGATGACCAACTCTAGCTTTTCTGCAAAATTGGAAAAGAGCTGAGCAGAGTCTAAATATCATTTAGGCTCAATAAGATTCATAATTAATGGCTCAAAAACCACATTTAGTTGAGGTACTTCATTCGATTCCTCTGAGACATAAGCCTTCTTAAGAGATGGCATCTATCTAGTACTGAAAAATGAGAACACCAGTGATTGACCCCTTCAGAGGCCAATTACATATTTATGTACTTTGTTTGGTTTACAGTTTGTATCATTTAAACAATTTACTAGTCAAGGAGTAAAAAGAAATGGGAAAAGAATCTGGTAGATGAGTGAGGTAGAAAAGCAAATTGTAATTGATTTGGTAATGATTGAACCAAGAGCAATAAAAAATCATAAAATCTACACCAGTGGTACGCAATGCAAATAGATAAGTATACCTGTTGGAAAATAGTGACAGCTGTTAACATTATTGAAGTTGTATTTTATTTTTATTTATTTTGTTAAACATTTCCCAATTGTATTTTAGTTTGATTGGGCTGGAGTCTGACTTTGACTGAAGTAGACCTTTAGTCTACAAAGCCATTATTGATTACTTTAAAGTTTGTGCTTCAGTTCCACACTCATGGATTATTTATATTATACAAATACAAGCTATGTTAAGTCTTAATGCTGTTTTAAGCTTTGAAGATATTAAAGCTATTGTTAGATTAGTTGCATAACTTATTTTTTAAAAATTACATATTATTTGGAATATTGTATATATAAAATGAAATCTAAGCACAGTGAAAACAGTAGATTATTTGATTTCCTTAAAGAATTTTCATAAAAAAAGAAGTGTCTATATTAAAAATTTCCAAAAATGCAATAGTGACAAGAATAAGTGATATAAAAAGTTAACATTTTTCTAGGGAGACAGTTTAAGGCCACTGTGGTTCCATAGGCACATAAGTTTTCAAAATATTAAATAACATTAAATAAATGACAATGTTATTAATGTGCATTAATGCAAGAATAACTCTTCTTCGAATAGCCTGGTAAGACCTGCAGGGCTGATTCTTGCTCAGAAGCCTCCTTTGATGTCTGGAAGGAGGCCCAAGTGTTAGATGATATGGCAATGACTACAGTAAGCACTCCCAATGAAATACAGAAAAAAATACTTGGTTCATGAAAAAGTCACAAGATCTGACAATATTTAAGAGCTTGTAAGGAAATCTATCTAGAGCCTTGTCATTCTTGCTGATGGTTTTTGGAGGTCCCAATGTATATGCTTAATATTCTTGAAGGGAGAATTCCCCACCCCCTCCATAGACATAACTTCAACCTGCCTTAGAATAAATAAGGTTAATTGTACAACAAAGGCTTTTGAGTTCTTGACCAGATTCTAATTCTAGAGAGCTCCAACCCTCCTCCTCTTAAGAGTACTGCAGAACTCTGGGATGGGATATAAGTTAACATACCTACCTCCAGGCAGTGAAAACCAAGATAATCATAATTATACTTGTTTATACCTTTTGAAAGAAAATCAGAATCATTTTCTTACATGCCTTCACTCCCAAACTCTATCTCCTCATGAATACTTTCCTCTTAAGTAACAAAGAAAACTTGAAAATTCAATCAACAAGGCAGTCATATTCAATAAATATATTGTTCTTTTGATAGGAATCTACTGGAGCCAAATTATTAGAGCTAATAGTTAAATTTTTCAGTGTGAGAACTTACACCTCAGAAGTCATAAATACTAAAAAACAGGACTTGATTTATTGTTCTGTTGATTGTCTAGACTTAGAGAAGTGATGGAGAAAATGTTCATAATGCAGATTAAACTTTAAACGTATAGACAGCCAGTTCTTAAAACATTTGTCAGCAAATTCGTAATCTTCTCCACACCAAGAGAATGCAAGTATTTATTTTCCCTTTTCTAATTCCAAGATTGATTGTTACAAATCTGAATTCAGTCATGAGTTTCTACTGATGTATTCCCTGGATCCTTCAAAATCAGCTATCTAGAAACCAGTTTCTTCTTAGACTACACATACTTGGCTTTCCTTTCCTTTTCCATGACAAATATTAACATGAAATGGTCACTTTTGTACTCCTGGCAATGATCGCTTTCTACTTCCGGAAACACCATCCCTTTGTTAGAATCTAATTCAGTTTTCTTCATTGTTCCATCCACATTTTGAAGCATGCCTTCTTGGCTTGTCTTCATAATATAATTGTCATTTCATTGTGAAGACAAGCCAAGAAATCATTAACAGCTATGCTTTTGGCAAAGAGAGCTATAGCAGATGTTTAGTCATTGAAACCCCTGTCATTAATATATCATGTTCCATGCCAAGTTTGGGAGGTTTCTGAAATTCCTCATCTATTTACTCCTGCTGTCTAGGTGGTCTATAGTATATTTTGATGACATCATAGCTTCTGTTTCTGCCTCTGTTCATTTTCAATGAAAATCTCTCCTCAGCTCTCCATCAGAGAATTTCTTCTTCACTGGCTTATGGGTTTTCTCATATAAAGAATATCTTCTACTTCCTTCCTATTCTTTTGCCTGTCTGGTTCCCTTTGAAAGCCAAACCCATTCAGAATCATATGGTAGTCATGAGTCTCATCCTACCAAATTATAGCACTATTTAAAAAATCAAATTTATTTCCATGTGTTAGGATATGTAGCTATATTTTAATTAAGTAATTAGCTATATTTTATGAATTTGTTTATAAATATCTGAGGGCATGGTTTTTGTTCTTGAAACTTAGGATACTGTGATTTAATCTTCCTATATTTTAGTTGCTCTATCTAATTGGTTGACAGAAACAAGCAATTTTCTTCTTTCCCCTTTCTTATCACTTTATAACTTTCTTCATTGTACAAGAACAGTAATTTCCTTTCCCACCTCGATGTAATTATAGAGAATTCAGTCTGTAAATACTATGTCAAGATGTTAAGAAATTTTCTTACAATGAATACACGAACAAACAAATACAATTAAAAAAGCATGGCTGACATATAATGTCGATTTCTCTCATTTCCTTAGCAAAGATGTGAGAGAGGTTTGCAATTTACTCCTCCAGTGGATCAACAGAAGGTCAGTGTCTTGCCTAAGATCATACAGAGAATTAGGTGTCTAAGGTCAAATTTGAATTCAGGTCTTCTTGACTCCAGGCCTAGAACCCTATTTACTGCTTCTTTATTCTCTAGTTATCTCACTTCCTACCAATTTCTTGCCAATTTCACAATTGTTAAAACACTCTTAATCTTTCTCTTCACAACTTCTCCTAAAATCCTTTTTTGTTTTGTTTTGTTTTGAAGTTGTTTTCCTTCCATTTTGCTTCACAAGCAGACAATTGAGAGTTGTCAACACCGTACACAAGATGATGTTTTTTACTGATATAGAATGGAACATTACTTCTCTTCATTTAGCCTAGCATTGTCTTTGAGATTCTATCCTATATAGCAGTGGTAGAAATGTGTAGACAAAGTCAAGTAGATGCCTTTACTCCCTAAGATATAGTCATTTGGGGCTGCTGGGTTTTTGTTTTCACTGGGGAGGAAGGGAGGGAGGAGATGTGGAAATGGTTAGAGAATTTCACATCTTTGAAGAGATAGCAGGCTTATATTAATAAAAGATATGGGCGGGCGACTCTGATGGAGTGGTGTCAGTAAGGTAGAACTGAGAAAATTTCCCTATAATACCAAGGCATTGAAGAGAAGAATGGAAGGGTGGGAGAAGCATTTATTAAACATCTACAAAGTGCCAGGTATTGACCTTAGCACTTTAAAAATATCTCATTTGAACTTCAAAGGATTATCTATGAGAGAATATAAGAAAAAAAAAGCCAAGAAAAGGATTAACATGGTTTGACAGATGTGAAGGAGTCAGAAGGCAATTCACGAGAAGAAGAGATTATCTTTTTTTTTTTTAAAAATAGTTTTTTATTTTTACAAGTTATATGTATGGGTAATTTTACAGCATTGACAATTGCCAAATCTTTTGTTCCAATTTTTCCCCTCTTTCCCCCTCCCCCTCCCCTAGATGGCAGGATGACCAATAGATGTTAAATATATTAAAGTATAAATTAGATACACAATACGTATACATGACCAAACCGTTATTTTGCTGTACAAAAAGAATCGGACTCTGAAATACTGTACAATTAGTCTGTGAAGGAAATAAAAAATGCAGGTAGACAAAATATAGGGATTGGGAATTCAATGTAATGGTTTTTAATCATCTCCCAGAGTTCTTTCGCTGGGTGTAGCTGGTTCAGTTCATTACTGCTCCATTGGAAATGATTTGGTTGCTGTTGATCATTTATTACCAAACAATAATATTCCATAATATTCATATATCATAATTTATTCAGCCATTCTCCAATTGATGGGCATCCACTCAGTTTCCAGTTTCTGGCCGCTACAAACAGGGCTGCCACAAACATTCATGCACATACAGATCCCTTTCCTTTCTTTATGATCTCTTTGGGGTATAAGCCCAGTAGAAATACTGCTGGATCAAAGGGTATGCACAGTTTGATAACTTTTTGAGCATAGTTCCAAATTGCTCTCCAGAATGGTTGGATGTATTCACAATTCCACCAACAATGTATTAGTGTCTCTGTTTTCCCACATCCCCTCCAACATTCCGCATTACCTTTCCTTGTCATTCTAGCCAGTCTGACAGGTGTGTAGTGGTATCTCAGAGTTGTCTTAATTTGCATTTCTCTGATTAATAATGACTTGGAGCATCTTTTCATATGGCTAGAAATGGTTTCAATTTCTTCGTCTGAGAATTGTCTGTTCATATCCTTTGACCATTTATCAATTGGAGAATGGCTTGATTTCTTATAAATTAGAGTCAATTATCTATATATTTTAGAAATGAGTCCTTTATCAGAACCTTTGACTGTAAAAATATTTTCCCAGTTTATTGCTTCCCTTCTAATCTTTTCTGAATTAGTTTTGTTTGTACAAAAACTTTTCAATTTGATATAATCAAAATTTTCTATTTTGTGTTCAGTAATGATCTCTAGTTCTTCTTTGGTCATAAATTCCTTTCTCTTCCACAGGTCTGAGAGGTAAACTATCCTGTGTTCCTCTAATTTATTTATAATCTCATTCTTTATGCCTAGGTCATGAACCCATTTTAACCTTATCTTGGTGTACGGTGTTAAGTGTCGGTCGCATTTTTGCCATACTAGTTTCCAATTTTCCCAGCAATTTTTGTCAAACAGTAAGTTCTTATCCCAAAAGCTGGGATCTCTGGGTTTGTCAAACACTAGATTGCTACAGTTATTGACTGTTTTGTCCTTTGAACCTAACTTATTCCACTGATCAACTAATCTATTCCTTAGCCAATATCAAATGATTTTGGTAACTGCTGTTTTATAATATAATTTTAGATCTGGTACAGCTAGGCAAGAAGAGATTATTTTGAAGTTAGCTTGTTATCCCAGTGTGTGTGGAATTATTCTATTTTATAAGTAATGGGGGAAAAGCCAATTTTGTTTATGTGTGATGTGTCATTTTCATTGCCTATGATATAACTCCTGCCTATTAGAGAAAGGAGCACAAATGATTAATTAGTCAGTAGTTCAGTAGGAATGTTAGGAATACAGATATCCTACCAATAAGTAAGAGTTTTTTTTTGATTTGATGAGAGTGGACCTGGAATTAAAAAATAGTTTTTAAAAAGTCTAGTCAAATCCCAATGAAACATTTTTCTTTGGATCTAGGAAAAGTCACAAGTGGGAGAGGAGAGAGAATAGGTGAGTTCTAAGACAAGAAAATAATGATTCAAGCTCAGATAGGAGAACTTTTAACCAGGAAATAATGTAGGAAGTTTGGGTACTATTCAATAATACCAAGTAATTTTCTTTTCATTACTTTACTGATTATTTATTACCTTACTTTCTTATTTCTACAAAGATTTTTTCTTATGATTAAATAACTTTCTCATCTTTAAATAAGGATAACAATATTTGTATGATTTACTTCATGGGGCTGTTTTAAGGCTCAAGTGAGACAGTGTAAGAAAAGAGTGTCATCCCTGTGAATCCACTGGACATGCCTTGCAGAATGACATGGAAGGCACCAGCCTGTTAGGCTCTCAGAATGGATAATTCTACTTCTCTCCCAACGGTTCTAGTCATAACCATGAGAGGTTGTGTCTTCTGTTACTTAATCTCCTCTGACTTCATCCAGACTGCTCCCTTCAAAACAGTACCCCAAATGACATCAATAAACCTTTACAAAAAGTTATTTATTGAAAAGGTATAGTCAGGACAGGCTACATACCAACATTCCCTTTCTCATTGTGCGTGCACAAGGTTTTTGGGGAGAGTGACCTCATATTTAAATTACAAAGGTGGTTAGACTCATATGTAGAGAAAATGCGTTGCCTATGAGTATCTCTAAATCCTAGACTATTGGCTTTTTCTCCCTTTGTAGAATCCTCATCATGTTCTTGGTAGGGATAGCTCCTTTGTTGGGTTCTGAGTTCAAACTTAGCATTTCTTTACATCAGGAAGATTCTCAGTCCTTAGGAAGATTCCTCAGTCTTATTAAATGCTTCTTCTGTTACTACTATCTCATATAATAGATTCAATCTCACCTTCCTCCCTCCAGCAACTATGTAAAAATCCATCTAAGCTATCAGCAATCCTGCTGATTGGGACTCAGAAAATAGCAGTGTTTCCAGGGCATCAGCTACAGAAAGTAGAAGCTGTCTTAAGAATTGAAAAAATTGCAGTGAGGACAAAAGAGACTGAAAGAAAAGGCATCTTCAGTATCCTGCAGGGGAGGGCATTGATGGTCAGAATTCAAAAGAGAGCCAAACTAAATTACCCAAGATTACATTGCAATAAAGTATAAGAATCAAGGACTCAAATCCTGGTCTTTTAACTATGGTCTGATGTCTTTTTTTTAAATCATGCTGCCTTGCAAAAGAAGAAAATTTTTGCATTCCTCCAAAGCCCACCTAGATCATCCAAATGCAGTTTGATTGTCTAGCAAGTTACTCTGCTTTCATTGCCCTGTAGCAGTATTCTAACTTTCAAGGCTCCTGCCAAATTGTGAAGCACAATCTGTCTTCTCTCTCTGGGACAAGAATTACCTCCCCTTTTAATAGAGTTTGGGCCCAAGACAAAAAGAATGTGGTATTTGTTTCCAGGATTATTAAATTACATATATAATATACTTCCTGAGAATGTACAGTATTAGGAGAGTTTATAACTGAATTCATCCCAACCATACTCCGGTTTCTCCTAATGAGGATAATGATTACAGGGCTTAACTATAATTCTGTATTGATTCTTTTGTGAATGGGAGACTTTTACTAGCCAGTCTTTGGAGAGGTTTTACAAAAGGCATCTTTAACTTGTGTAAACATTGTTAGTTAAGGTCTCACCCAAACCCGTTTTTTGACTTAGTACTCTCTTTTCAGTCTATTTAATATAGCCCAAACAATAGCAAGATCAGATTAAACACAAGTTTACACCACTGGGAGAAGGGGAAAGGAAAATGAAAGCTGAAGTAAGAGGGAAAACATAGTTAATTCCATCCTGTCAGCAGTGGATATTAAAGATTATTAGTTAGCATGCTTGATTATGTGTAAACCACAATAGTGGTACTGTTAAATTTTGATTTAATTTTAACAAAGGTAACGGAAACCCTAAGCTTGACGACAACCCAAAAGTATCAGCTGTAAATCTTTCATACTTCTGAAAAAGTCCCCAGAGGAGAGGCAGCATGGTATAGTGAATAAGGAATTGGACATGAAGTCATGAAGAGCTGAATTCAAATGCTGTCTCAGATATGTATTAGCTGTGTGACCTTAGAAAAAAGTTTTAAGTTCTATTATCCTCTAATTAAAAAAAAAAACATAGGAAAGGAAGTTCTTGGCTCTATCCAAAAAGGCCATGGTTATGGTCAAATCCTCTGACAGGTTGTGGTTGATTAATCAATTCAATAATAGCTCTTTGGTTTCCAGTCTAAAAAGTTGGACATATGCTTATATACTACTTAGAGCAACATTTTTTTTAATGTGTTTAAACTGCCCATGCAAAGAATTGAAAACAAAGGTGATACCCATCAGTTGAGGAATTGCTAAATAAACCATGTTTGGTCATTCAGTTGTGTCCAACTCTTTGTGATCCCATGTAAGTCATATGGGATCCATGTGGAACATACTGTCCATGGGGTTTTCTTAGCAAAAATATTGGAATGTTTTGCCATTTCTTTCTCCAATGAATTAGGCAAGCAGAAGTCAAGTAGCTTGCCCAGAATCACACAGCTAATGCATGTCTGAGATGGAATTTAAATTCACATCTTCCTGACTCTCAGCCCAATACTCTACCCACTGAGTTACCTAGTGCCAATGGAACATTACTAGACTATAAAAATAATGATTATGATGAATACAGAAAAGCATAAAGGGTCTGCATTGTGATGACTGCATTAGCACCCTGGATACTTTAGAATCAGCTGGAGTCAGGATAAGCAAAAGTCCTTGATCTTTATTTTTTGTGGATGTGAGAGGAATGGTCACACAAATCCAGCCAGGAGTCACTCTGCTTTCTTACTCTACCCTCCATACCCTCCTCCCAATCTCTCTATACACCTATACACCAACAGATCGAACCCGCACAGAATGATGGGGTGGGCCATTTTCCACTGTCCAATAAGTAATTAGCCTTAAGTGCTTGGTTATCCAAGTGTATCTGCTCAGAGATTCAGCCCTTTACATCTCCAGCTTTCTTTTGTTTTAGAACACAGGTAGTCATGCCATCCTTGTCCTCTCAAGGAGGTGAGAGCCCCCAAAGGGAGGTGATCACACCCTCCCTGACTTCTCAGGAAAGGAGGTGAAAACACCAAAAAGGAGGTGATCATGCCCTCCCTGACTTCTCAAGAAGGGAGGTGAAACCCTAAAAAGGAGATGATCAAGCCCTCCCTGACATTTCAGGAAGGGAGATGAAAAGCACTAAAGTGAAGTGGGGATTGCTAGCAGGTTTCTAGGCTGAAGGGTCTTATTAGAAACAGGTATGCACAAACCCACAGCATGGGAGGTATTGCACAAGCACATGCTATTAGTGATGACTCTCCCCACAGTCAGTGCAGGCTTGATGTGGTGTAACAAACAGGAATTTTACATGCAAGTAGTGATATAACAAACAATATGAATCAACATGGTATTGTAAAAGATTTCCAGAAGTCCTAGAAAGAAGGTATGTAAACAACAGTCACACGTACACCTTCAGCAGCCAAGATATAGTCCAAAACCAATCTATTGCCCATTGCTTCATGTGCCAGGGAATCCAATGATCCCTGCAAGTTTTTGAAGTCCTGCAACAGTCTTTTTATGTGTTAGGGAATCCAATGATTCCTGCAGATTTTGAAGTCCTGCAATAGTCTTATCATTTCTCAGAAAATCCAATGATTACTGAGGACTTTCAAGTCCTACTACAGTCTTATCATATCTCAGAGAATCCAATGATTCCTGAGGGTTTTGAAGTCCAACAATTTTTGATGTCCATGAGTCAAATACCATAACTGCCATGCTCTTTCAGTGGTGGGCACAGTCAGCAAGGGAACCACCCAATATTTCTTGGGTCTTCTCCTTCGTTTCAGGGTCTGCTCCATCTCTCTCCAATGGACAAGGTGAATATGGCTCGTTGGCACCCATTTGATTCTTTCTCGACCTGTAGAGATACAAGGAAACCCTCTCCCCAAAGCAGTTAACCTATCTGGTCCCTTCCATTCACCACTTTCTGGGTCTCTCCACATCACCTGGTGATTATTTAAAGATAGTGGGGCTGCTCGCACTGGATACTGCCCTTCTGGTGGGTTATAAAACCTGTGTGCCAGAGCCAGTGCATCTTTGTCAAAAATCAAGAAGTTAATAGTATAAAGGACTAGATTTAGAAGTTCTCTAGGGTTACCTTGGCCCCCCCCCTTTCTTTTGTTTTTGGAGGAGCATCTTAATGTCTGTTTCTCCTCTCTACTATTGCCTGTCCTTGAGGATTAAAAGGTATGCCAGTGGTGTGTAAAATCTTATACTGTGTACAAAAGTGTGCAAAATGTTTAGAAGTATATGCAGGTCCATTATCTGTTTTGATTGCTTGTGGCACACCCATAATTGCAAATGCTTGGATAAAGAATTCAGTGACCACTCAGGCTGTCTCTTTTGCTGCTGGTATTGCATAAGTGAATCCTGAAAAGGTGTCTACCACAACATGGATAAAAGACAGATGAATAAAAGATTTATAATAGGTCACATCCATTTGCCTTCTATTGGGTCTCAAACCATGAGGGTTCTTCCCTGGAGGCAGTGTAGGATCATGGAAAGGAAGACAAGCTGTACAGGCTTTTACTATGCTCCTAGCTTCCTCTCTTGTTATTCCATATTGTAAACATAAAACTCGAGCAGCCTGATGATATTTAGAATGAGATTCTTGGGCTTCTTGAAATAAAGGAGTATTGGCCAACATAGTTAAAAGGCTATCTGCCTTTGAATTACCATAAAAAATAGGACCTGGAAGTCCACTATCAGAGTGGACATACAAGATATAAATCTTACCTGGATGCTTTCTCACTTACTCTTAAAGTTCCTTAAAAAGCTGATATATATATATATATATATATATATATATATATATATATATATATATTAGAGGATACAAATTTTATTTGGGCTGTGGCAATTCTTTGTACCACACCTACTGAATAGGCAGAATCAGATATAATATTTATATCTCCTAGATAATAAGTAAGAGCTAGAATGATTGCATACAGTTCATTCTGCTGAATGGACTGAAAGACAGTTCTGAATACTCTCTTTATAGTTGTCACAAGAGAATACAGTGCAAATATTATGTTTGGTTGAATCTGTAAAGATAGTTGGTACTTTAAAAGGAACTTTAGAAATCTTTTCTGCAAGAATCCATCGCCAATTATGTAATAGTCTGGAGACCCATGTGTAAAATTTGGAGCCATGGCAAATAAAATTTGCCACTCTGGGATGGTTTCACAGCACACATTAATTTGTGTATTAGTATAAAAGGTGTATATCTTGTCAGGTCTTATCCCAGATAATTGTATTGTTCACTTAATGGCCTTCAATAAAATTCTTGCCACAAGCACTGAGTAAGGCTTTGTTTTGGTTGTGCTGGGAGGTTCACCCACTCTATCACACTGTCTCCTTGATGAAGGACTGCTATGGGTGCCTCGTGTGTAGCAAAAACTGATATTTCCAAAGGTTTTTGAGTGACTCTTTCAACCACATTGGATAAAGCCAGTTCAACTTCTCTCAAAGCCTCTTGAGCTTCTTTTGTGAGTTGACATGGTGAATTTAAAGCACTATCTCCCCTTAAAATATCATGTAATGGTTGCAATTGATAGGTAGTCAAGCTTAACACTGGTTGCATCCATTGGATATCTCCTATCAATTTCTGAAAATCATTTAAGGTGTTTAGCTTCTCTGTTCTTAAGGACAGTTTTTATACTGTAAGCACCATAGGGTATACTTCATATCCTAAATATTGAAAAAGAGCATGTCTTTGAATTTTTTCTGGAGCTATGTAGAATTTGTAGTTCCTTAGTGTTTCTATGGTCTTTTGTAGACATGCTTCTAACATTTGTTCCTCAGGTGCACATCCCGATATGTGATCCATATAATGTAATAACATTACTTTTGAAAATGTTTTTCTTACTGTAGTAAGAGCAGCAGCAACATTCATTTGACACATAGTAGTAGGGCTGTTTTTCATTCCCTGTGGCAAAACTGTCCATTCATATCTTTTATAAGGCTCAGCTAAGTTAACGCTGGCCACTAAAAAGGCAAATCTTTTCATATCCTCCTTATCTAGAGGGATAGAATAAAAACAATCCTTAATGTCTATAATCCAAAGAGGCCATTCCCTAAGCAATTGAGTAGGAGATGGAAGTTCAGGCTGAAGAGTTCCCATAGTTTCCATCTGTTCATTTATCTTTCTTAAATCAGTCAACATCCTCCATTTTCCAGATTTCTTTCTTACAACAAATACTGGGGAATTCCAAGGACTTAGAGAAGGTTGTAAGTGTCCTTGGTCAAGCTGCTCCTGTACTATATCTAATAAGGCCTGAATTTTATCGCTACCTAAGGGCCACTGTTCTAGCCACACCGGTGTATTAGTTTTCCATTGGATAGGAACAGGTGAAAGTGTTGGCAGACCTTCAACAGAAACCCTGTCTAAAAAAATCGATGTACTCATTTGTAATCCTAATTGTTGTAAAATGTCTCTTCCCCATAGATTGATGGGGATTTTTTCAACTCTAAAAGGAGTAAAAACTCCTGTTTCACCTTCAAAAGTCCATCTCGAGGGGGTAGTACTAACTTCAGCTGCTATTGATCCTCCTTCGCCAGACATATAGGAGTCTGCCTTAATCTTTGGCCAGTGACTGGGCCAGTTGGCACCTCTAAGGACTGTACGATCTACACCAGTGTCTACCAATCTTTCTAATGGTATGCCATTATATAGACAGTGAGCATAGGTCAGTCAGCTGTCATAGCTGTTGTCCAGTATATTCCTGGATTTTGTTGCTTGGAGTCAGAATCTGGGCGACTATCATCAAATTGCTTATTAGGAGTCTCTATTAGTAAACCTGATGCTACTACTTCTCCTGGGTGATAAATCACACATTGTCTACCTGTTTTAGTGAGTGGGATATTATCTACACATTCTCCAGTTTCCCACATCAGTGTGTGGATGGAAACTGTTTTGTCCGTACTTTCAGGAGGTAAAATGGTCAAGGTTACTGTGCCTGGAGGCAAGGGATCCATAGGCTGGAGAGGAACAGATTTCACTTCTCCAGGGGGTATCTCAGTTGTTCCAGCTACATACAACACTATTCTCCCCACTTGTAATCCCTTTCTCCCATAAGGTTGCTTCCTGGCTGATTGATTGTGTAATCCCTTTCTCCCATCAGATAGCTCCCTAGCTGATTGGTCATGTCTGGGTTCTGAACTTTTAGGTACTCTCTGGGTGTACCATTGGCTGCTATCATGCCTCAAGTGATTTTTGCCTGGGGCCCTAGAGCTGGGCCCCTCATCCCATTTCCCTGCATCAATCTACATTCTGAGGCCCAATGGAAGCCTCTGTTGCATTTTGGACATGGGGTATTGGGTCTTGTTCTCCCACCCTGTTTTCTCATTCTGTCTCTATGCCAACACTGAGCTTTCAGATGCCCTACTTTATCACATTGAAAGCATTGGCGAGTATCTCTGGAATTCCCTTGCCAGAATGGACAGTGTCTTCCTCTGTTGGGATCTTGGGAAGTCTGCATCATAGCCTGGCTATAAAAGGCATTTGTGTCCACTGTGGCACAGCATCTTATGAACTCGTCTAAAGGAGCATCCTTGTGTAGTCCTATTATAATTCTTCTACAAACCTCATTAGCATTTCCTTTGGCAAGTTGCCTTATCAAAATGTCTGTTACTATATTTTCACCATTAGTTC
Source organism: Sarcophilus harrisii (assembly GCF_902635505.1). Lineage (NCBI taxonomy): Eukaryota > Metazoa > Chordata > Mammalia > Dasyuromorphia > Dasyuridae > Sarcophilus > Sarcophilus harrisii. The sequence continues at coordinate 369,431,761 of NC_045427.1, forward strand.
GTATGATAGCTGCCTGCAAATGTCCCACAAAATCAGCAAAGGCTTCATTTGGTCCTTATGCAATTTTTGTGAAGGCTTTACCCTTGTCGTTTTTACCAAGGAGAAAAGCTCATGCTTTGATAGCAGCAGCAGCAATTTGCTCATATGCTTCTATGGGGTAATTAATCTGTTCTGAAATGTCTGCATAAGAACCTACACCTGTTAATTGGTCACAGGTGATTGAAGTATTAACTCCACTTTGACTATTTTGTTGAGCTTGTATCCTACAGAGCTCACTATATTCAGAAAGCCACAAGTTTTGTCCAGGTTCTGAGCATATTCTTGCTATAGATTTTCAGTCCTTAGGGGTTAAGACTTAATAAGTCAAATTCTGCAATAACATCTTAACATAAGCTGATGTAGCCCCATAAAGAGTGCAAGGCTTTTTCAGGTCTTTGAGGATTTCTATATCAAAAGGAGCATATCTTCTACTTTCTTGACCTGAAGAGTTAAACTGTTGAATCACAGGATATATTTGTAGTTTTAACTCAGCCATATCCTTCTCTTCCTCTGTTGCCTTAAGTACTGTCTTTTGCAATCTACTCATAGCAGGGGGTGGTTGCTGGGGGGGAGGTGCTGCTGACATCACTTCCCCTCCCACTACTCCTCCTCCCTCCATCCTGGAAGGTGGAATTAATGGGGTTGTGTCAATTATCTGCTCTGTACACAGGGCTGAAGCTGCCTGCTGAGATGGAAAATCACCACAACCTTGAACCTCACTTAACTCCTCATGCCCTCTAGTTATATGGTCATTAAACTGTTGTCTTCCTCTTTTTCCTCACACTTCCTCATCTGACTGTTCCTAGAACTTTTCTTTTTTCTATAACTTGCAGGATTCTTTAAGGCCAACTATATTATATTGTATATAGAATGCTTCGTTGGAAATTGAACAAGGACTTTTATCATTGTAATATTCACATAATTGTCCTATTAGCTTCCAATTATCTGGCAAAATTTCTTCTTCCTCTAAGAACCAAGGGGACGTGCATTCTTATGTACCCAAGAGTCTAGCGATCTGATCCCAAGTTATAATTAAGCCTTGTCCCTTGATCAAGTTAAGCATGCTTTCTATAGCATCCCTTTGGGACAGGGGTGGGGGTGGGGATGGGGATGGAGGAGAATCCTTTCCTAACATCTGCCCCATTTCAGCCAGAAAAGGTTACTAGTTTAGCCCTTAACAAAGTAAGCTTGCTATTTGTCTATTAAAATACTCACCCAATTTCCTGGTCACTGGAGACTTCTTCAGTGAAAGTTGGGTCCTTGGTTCCATGTTGGGCACCAAATGTGATGACAGCCTTAGCACCCTTGATACTTTAGAATCAGCCGGAGTCAGGATAAACAAAAATCCTTGATCTTTATTCTTTGTGGATGTGAGAGGAATGGCCACACAAATCTGGCCAGGAGTCATTCTGCTTTCTTACTCCACCCTCCAATCCCTCCTCCCAGTTTCTCTATACACCAACAGATGGAGCCTGCACAGAATGGTGGGGCAGGCCATTTTCCAAGCAAATGCTAATAGAATATTGTCCAATAAGTAATTAGCCTTAAGTGCTTGGTTATCCAAGTGCATGTGCTCAGAGATTCAGCCCTTTACACTGTATGAATTCACTGATACACTCAAGTAAGCAGAACCAAAAAAAGATATACATAATTAAGACAGCAAAAATAGAAGAAGAAACATACATACACATACACATATAGTAATCAGAAGTGAATTTTTTTATATTTTTATTATTCCTTTATTATTATTATTATTATTATTATTATAGCTTTTTATTTACAAGATATATGCATGGGTAATTTTTCAGCATTGACAATTGCAAAACCTTTTGTTCCAATTTTTCCCTTCCTTACCCCCAGCCCCTCCCCCAGATGGCAGATTGACCAATACATGTTAAATATGTTAAAGTATAAGTTAAATACAATATATGTATACATGTCCATACAATTATTTTGCTGTAGAGAAAGAATTGGACTTGAAATAGTGTACAATTAACCTGTGAAGGAAATCAAAAATGCAGGTGGACAAAAATAAAGGGATTGGGAATTCTATATAGTGGTTCATAGTCATCTCCCAGAGTTCTTTCACTGGGTGTAACTGGTTCAATTCATTACTGCTCTATTGGAACTGATGTGGTTCATCTCATTGTTGAAGAGGGCCATGTCCATCAGAATTGATCATCATATAGTATTGTTGTTGAAGTATATAATGATCTCCTGATCCTGCTCATTTCACTCAGCATCAGCTCATATAAGTCTCTCCAGACCTTTCTGAAATCATCCTGCTGATCATTTCTTACAGAGCAATAATATTCCATAATATTCATATATCACAATTTATTCAGCCATTCTCCAATTGATGGGCATCCACTCAGTTTCCAGTTTCTGGCCACTACAAAGAGGGCTGCCACAAACATTCTTTAAAATCCCTTTGGGATATAAGCCCAGTAGTAACACTGCTGGATCAAAGGGTATGCACAGTTTGATAACTTTTTGAGCATAGTTCCAAATCTCTCTCCAGAATGGCTGGATGTATTCACAGTTCCACCAACAATGTATCAGTGTCCCAGTTTTCCCACATCCCCTCCAGCATTTCACATTATCTCTCCCTGTCATTCTAGCCAATCTGACAGGTATGTAGCAGTATCTCAGAGTTGTCTTAATTTGCATTTCTCTATCAGAAATGAATGTTGTAAAATTAGAAAGAATAAAAATAACTCAGAAAAAGTGATATGAGAAAACACAAAACACCTTAGCATTTCTGCTAACCAATATCTTAGAAGAGGTAAAGGAGATCTAGATTGTATGTAATCTTATCTATATGCAACAGATAAACTATCAATATATTTGCCTATGAAGCTAACCAAAAGGTAGGAAACAGGGACGTTGCCAGAAGTTGAAAAGAAGAGATCCATGGATCTGCTCCTCTTGTTGGCTCTTATAATTCTAGAGCTGTATGTCCCTGATACTACTATTTCTGCTATATCATAAAAGGATATTAGTTAAGATCTTTTGATAGACTCTCATGATTTATCTCTCTGTGAAGTTGTTCTCTCATGCTCAACTTTCAAGTCCCTTTTTACTTCTTGCCTAGTTTTGGAATCTTCTAGCAGGATCATTCCCCATCCTTGCCCTCATAAAAATTGGAAAGAACAAGCTTGGGAGTCAAAATTAGTCCTTCCCTTAAAATTTCCAACCTAAAGTCAAGGAATATTCCAAATTGCACTACTGTAAAAAGAATTATACAAGCAAATATGCAAATTATCTTTACATACTATTAGAATAACTAGTTGTGATTGTTGCTTCATTTTTACATTACTTTTGTTGCTGTTATTTAGTAGTTCAGTCATGCCCAACTCTCCACAACTCCATTTGGAGTTTTCTTGACAAAGATGCTAGAGTGGTTTGCTATTTCCATCTCCAGTTCATTTGATAGTTGAGGAAATTGAGTCAAACAGGAAGAAATAATTTGCCTAAGGTTATATAGCTAATAAATGTCAGAACCTGTATTTGAACTCCTGAAGGCATTTTATTCACTATAGGTGAATATATTCACCAAGGTGCCCCTTATATTAGCCCAAATATATAATTTGGAATATTAACTTTTTTATTTTGACATTCATCACAGGACCTGGCACACAAAAGATATAGAACAAATGTTTGTTAAACTGTGATTGAGAGGCCTTAAAATCCAAGGATGGTATAATGGAGAATAACCTCACAATCATGTTCTAAAGATCATTTAGTCCAAGGGTTGTCAAATATAGCTCTGCAAATAAGAATGATCTTTACCTTTTAAAATACAATAAAATTTTGTTTAAAATGTGAGAACTTAACTCATGCATCACAAAAACTGTGAGCAATAGCTTACCAACTCCTGAATTTGGTTCAGTCCATTCATTTACATATGAAGAAACTAAAACTAAGAAGGAAGGTGACTTGCCTTATTTTCTACAGGTAATGAATTCTTTGAAGAGTCTCAAAGAGAAGCTTTATAATGATTTGCAGAGCACCTGCTAATTGTAAAATTTTCTTCTGTCATATTTCCATAGCTGTACTATTTTCTGAGATCTAATGACAGCATCTAAATGGACCGTAGATTTTCTTTGTAAATAACATTTTACTTTTTCCCAATTACATGTAAAGAAAAATTTTTAACATTTTCAAATTTTTTAAATTAAAGTATTTTATTTTCAAAACATATGCATGGATAATTTTTCAGCATCAATCCTTGCAAAACCTTGAGTTCCAATTTTCCTCTCTTCCCTGACCCTCTCCCCTAGATGGCAAGTAATCCAATATTGAACATTTATTTTTAAAAATAATTGAGTTCCAAATTTTCTTCCTTCCTCTTTCCTTTCCCCTCCCCTTTCCTGAGACAGTAAAGAAAGTGAAAATAGTATGCTTCAATCTGCATCCAGACTTCATCATTTCTTTCTCTGGATGAGTATTGTATTTTTTATCATGCGTCTTCTAGAATTGGATCCCAGGTTTTCAAAGACTACAGCAGAAGTTTTGGCAGATTCATTATGCTGGAAGAGGTTTGTGAGGATGGTCAGAAGGACAAACTATATTGTTCTCTAAAAGCAATTGTAACTAGGTGCAAGAACTTCATTTTCAGTAGATTGTCTACTATATGATGATTTCTTTGTCCATAGAAACCCATAAAAATGCAAAATAGTTCTGTATCTTTGTGTGATCCCTTTCTATTTCTACAATGACCATGGCAGGATGATGCAAAAGGAGTCAAAGACACAAGAATCACAGAGATTTTTGATTTTATATTAAAATTAGCCAAATTCTTGGTTTTCCAAATGGGAAGTCCATGTCCAATGACCAGTGAATCAACATCCTAGTAAAGGAACTGAATCAAATCCATATGGACATTTTCACTATAAACAGAACCAGGAGATGTAAACAAATTAGAGCTAAATGTAAGAAAGGCTTATAGGTTCCTCTTGGAGAAGCATTTAAAAGCATTAGTTTTATTGTAGAACAAAAGGCAATGAAAAATATCATTTCATAGCATACTATGTTTTCTTATTTTGCAGTCTTCTTGAAAGTATAAACAAAAGACCATTATGAAGTGAAATGAGACATATGTACCAACTGCTATGTAATCTGTTGTAGAGAATGAGAAGCAAAAGAAATTATATTAATTCAAAAATGCCCTCCAAATTACATCATCATATACATCAGTATTTGATGGCTTCAGCTCAAAGTTGGATATAGAAGAAAATAATAAAAGTATTTGGCTCAGGATCAAGAAATGAAAGATACCAATGGCTTCATAAATGTTTTATAACTACATAACATACCCAAAAAAAACTTTCTTTAAGAACATCTGAAGGTGCTGGATATAATGAACATTGATTAATATCATAAACAAGGAAATTGATGAGAAATGAGTCATTACTGGCATGAGTTATTTTCAAAGTGATCTGTGTATAGTCAGATGATTGACTTGTTAGAGTAAAGTCAATATCAACTTAAATAAAAGGACAAAATGAGAATGTCTGCATATAATTAAAATAACTCCAAACAGGGAAATAGGGCAGCTAGATAGCACAGAGAAAATAAATATAGTGGTAGGCTTGGAGTCAGATAGACTCATCTCCCTGAAAATAAATCTCATGCTGTGTGACCTTGGGCAAACAAGTCACTTATCCACCCTCCATTTTAATTTCCTAATTTTACAGATAAGATGTGGAATTAATGGCCCTGAAGGTGCCTTCCAGACTTAGGTCTATATTCCTATGGTCTGTTTAAACAACTTGCGGAAATTTTGTTCCTAAAAATGGAGAATGGATGGTGAAATCCATCAGCATGGGCTATCAACAATTTCATGCAGAAGTTTAATTGATGTAAAACAATAACCACATTAGAGAGGCCAAAAGAGTCATGAAGACACCTCAGTCAGCAAATACTTCCCTTTGCCAAAAGAGAGGATATGGCAGCCAAAGGAAATGTTGGTATAGAATATAAACCCACTTGCAAAATATTATGAAAAAGAGATTAAAAAAATTAACATGTATTTATTAAGAGCCTAATACAAACCAGGCACTGTGGTAAATAATTTATGAATATTATTTCATTTTGATTCTCACAACAATCCTGGGAGACAGGTGTTATTATTAGTCCTATTTTATAGATGAATAAACTGAAGCAGACAGAGGTTAAGTGTCATGTCGCACAACTACTAACTAAGGCTAGATTTGAACTCAGGTCTTCTTGACATGATGAGAGTAAAAGACGGAGTCTATACTGGAGCTGAGGTCAGATATTTAGTCCTCTTTGCACTGCTGTACCTAGCTTGAGAAGTAACTCTGAAACTGAGCTATTATCTTTAGAGAGTGAGTACAAATTCTCCTTATCCACTATATCTAGTCAATCCCAGACTATGCACCACACCCCTCTACCTCACCTCTCCAGAAATCAGATTTTACTACAGAAATTAGCCAACCTTCTGCTCCATACTTACCCTTTCTTTTCTTTTTTTCATCTCTTGATCTAGTAACTGAATCAATCTTCTGTGACAAATTATGGCATTACATCTCCTTTCACAATTCCTGTGACTTCTCAATACAATTCTTTTCTCTGATCACTCTGTATGCTGTCTCCCCTCTCCATAAATGCCTTTATAGTAGGGACTGTCTCACTTTGTGAGTATATGGTCTTGTATATAGATTAGTGACCAACACATTACAGGAGTTTAATAAACACTTTTTCATTCACTTATTCATTCAAGAACTTTATGTTCATGCTATAGGAGTACTGGTTGGAAGAACTGAGGACTTGTAGTCTGTAGAAAAGAAGGTTTAGCAGGGAAGTAGTGGTGAGGTGGGGAAAGAGAATAAGAATCTAGATAAAATAATAATTGCTATGAGCCCAGGAACTATACTAAACACTTTATAAATAATATCTCATTTTATTTTCATAAAATCCCTACAAGGTAGATGCTATTATTATCTTCATTTCACAGTTGAAGAAACTGAGTAAATCAGAAATTAAGCTCAGTGATGACAGTGATCTTCAAATATTTTAAGGTTTTTGTCATGTGGAAAAGGAATTAGATTTATACTGTTGACCACAGAGTATTAACCCAAGAGAATTAGGTAGAGAAAATTTAGTCTTTAATAAAGGAAAAACAATCTAATAATTAAAGCAATCTTAACACAGAATGGGGTGTCCATTGTCTGAAATTTTATTTTGTTTTTTGTTTTTGTTTTGAAAAGGCTGAATGGGCAGATATGTTGTAGAGCTGATTCTTTTTTGGATGGAAAGAGAATGGATGGCGATGTCCCTTCCAACTATGAAATGTTATAATTCTGTGAAAGCATAAAAATGGAAGGGCAATAAATGACCAAAAAAATGGAAAAGATCTGTGAACATTTGTAAAACAGTTTTCTCCATCAATAACTATTTTGTTTGTACAATCCGTGATATGTTGTATAACAAAGAACAAGTCTACACAAAGGAAATCCATGATAGAAATGACACAATTTTGAAGATATTAAAGTATTTATTATTAAGAGAGTGCAAGAACAGAATACCAAATAATTGGGAGAAAAGTCACAAACATTATTAGTATATAAAAAAATTGAGAAGTCATCAATAACCACTGATTCATATGGCTACTTTCTCATGTTAAGAAGATGTTTTTGAGAAGAATCTATCTACGTGTGAAGGTACCCATAATCATAGTAGACCATATTTTTAGAATATTAAAATTGCCTGAAAAATGAGAATGCCAAATTCTTTTGTAATCATTATTTCTTGACTATTTTTAATAAGTAAACCTCCTGCCACAAGGTATTTCCCATACATTTGTTATGATTGCACAAAATTCACTAAGACATAATAGCAAAGACAATTTTGTTTGACAACCCCCAAGTTATTAATATTAAGCAGAGACATATACTCATCAATCAAATGTAATCCAACTCAATCTGATCTAATAAGCACATCTACTATGTGTAAGATTGCACAGAATAACAACAACCCAATCAATTTCATCAAATGACTTATTTTATCAATGGGGGAAGGATAAAAAAGATATGTATATAAATAACTTTAGGGAGCAGAAGCAAGCACTAACTAGGGGATCATAGCCAACATTTGTATGGAGCTTTAAGATTGGCAAAGGACTTTTTATATGTTAGTTCATTTGATCCTCACCACTATACTATGAGGTCTATGCTACTATTTTCCTAATTTTCCAGAGAAGAAAATTGAAACTGAGAGAAATTAAATCACGTGTCAACAACATCGCACAGTTAGTAAGTGTCTGAGGCAGAATTTAAATTCAGATCTTTCTGACTTCAAGTATCACACTCCATCTGTTATGATATCTAGCTAGTATTAGAAAGGGATTCCTATGGGAGATGACATATTAACTGAGCCAAAGTTTTTTGCCACTGTCAGAATGTCCAGTCTTATGAAAACTGGACTTCCTATTAATGAAATGGTATTTCTTACGCATCTATTCACTATTTAGTGAATGAAGTTCTAAGGAGAATGTTTTGTATTAATTGTCTTTACCATGTTATCTGAGAATACTAGTAGCTAATCTCTGGGGATCCAACTTGCCAATTCAAGCAACAATTGGGGAATGCAATTTCTTCTTGTTGTTGTTCTTCCTCCTCCTTCCCCTCCTCCTCTTTTTCCTCCTTCTCTTTTGTTTATTAGTATTTTTTTCTAAAAAGCTGGTACAATTTACTTTTTGTCCTGTGAAGCTTTTCACTTTCACTTTCGTGAAATATAAATTTGAAAAGACTTTTAAAAAGCCCATAGTTTTAAATGGAACTACTTGATTACTTCTTTAAATCCATAATCACTCTGGCTTTCATTGAATGGTCAATAATATCTCCTATCCAAGCCTCTGTGGCTCATTCTTCAGGTTTTGATGTTTCAGAATGAGTGCAAATCACACTTTTTTTTCTGTTCTAGACAGAAATTCTGATATCTTTGTGATAGTAAATTGAGCAATCTTTTGTCTTAAGTGTTCCCTAGCTCATTTAATGGGCATTGCCTCAGTCAAACTGAGACTTGAGAATTAATTAGAATAATAACAATTTAGAGGTGGTGCCAAGATGGTAGAGAGGACATATGCTTCTTTCTGAGCTCTACTATTACTCTCACACTAATTACAAAATTCAGCCTCCAAAATAATGCTGGATTGGCAGAATCCACAAATATTAGCAGAAGATAATTTCAAAGATCACCAAAAAAGGTCGTTTTGGTGGTGGGGGAGGAGAAGGCCAGGTGCAGGCAGGGAGGCAGAGAATGGAGGCCAGCACATGCTGAGCAGCCTGGGAGTGGGATGCGATTTCTGCCAGGCAGAGAATCTACACTGAGGACTCTATAACAGGGTTGACTACTCTGCCCTGATTGCAAGTCAGTAAATCAGCAGAGAAGTTATAAAATAACCAACACAAATACAAAAGGTAAAGTGTGTATCCCAAAGTGCTAGCGTCTCATGGGGCCTGGCCATACTCACACAGCACTGGGAGTGACTCAGCATGATCCCAGTGTACCCGTTGCCACTTCCAGGTGTCTGTAGAGGAAGTCTGCTAAGCCTTCCCTGCCCTAAAAGCAGATCCCAACTTTTTTTAAAAAATGAGTAAAAAGGCAAAGCAAGCTCTAAGTATAGACAGCTTCTATAGTGAAAGAGAAGAACAGATTTCAAATGATGAGGATACTAAAAGCAGATTGTCTCCAGATTAAGCTCCAAAGGGGGATATAGCTTGGTCCTCACAACACACAGCTCTCCTAGAAGAAATTAAAAAGGATCTAAAAAGAGAGATAGAAGAAAAATGAGGAAAGGAAAGAAAAACTTTGCAAGAGGATTTGGAAAGACATATAACTCGTTAAAAGATAGATTGGAAAAAGAAAATAACTCCCTGAAAAAGAGAATATGTATATTGGAAAAGGTACAGAACTCCCAGGAAAATAGAATTTGTGAACTGGAAAAAGAAAATTTAAAAAATTTGTGAAATGGAAAAAAAATTCCATAGAACAAAACAACTCATTTAAAAAAACTCATTTGAACAAATACAAAAAGAAGCAAAAAAAGTAAATGAAGAAAATAATTCATTAAAAATCAGAACTGAACAAATAGAAATGAATGACTTGATGAGACATCAAGAATCAGTCAAGCAAAACCAAAAAAATGAAAAAATAGAAAAGCTGCTAAATATCTACTTGGAAAAACAACAGACCTGGAAAATAGATCTAAGAGAGATAATCTAAGGAGTATTGGACTCCCTGAAAAAGAGCCTAGACACTATTTTTCAGGAAATCATCAAAAAGAACTGCTCAGATGTCATAGAACAAGAAGGTAAAATAGCTATTGAAAGAATTCATCAAACACTTCCTGAAAGAGACCCTAAAATTAAAACTCTAAGGAATTTCAGAACTATCACACAAGGAAAAAATATTACAAGCAGCCAGAAAAAAACAATTCAAATATCGAGGAGCCACAATAAGGATTACTCAGCTTCTAGCAGTTTCCACATTAAAGGCTCAAAGGGCCTGGAATTTGATATTATGAAAAGCAAAGGAACTTGGAATGCAGCCAAGAATAAAATACCCCACTAAGCATTTTCTTTTAGGAAAGAAGATGGGCATTCAATGAAACATTAATTCCATTTATTTCTGATGAAAAAACAAGAACTAAACAAAAAATTTGACCTCCAAATATATGACTGAAGAGAAGCATAGAAAGATAAAAAGAACTCTTAAAGGTATAGATAGAGAGTGCATGTATAATTTGATTTTACTGTTATAATATAAAAAAGGAACTAGAGGTAGAAAGGGGATTGTATCAGAAAAAGAGAAAAGTGACGAGAAAATGAGGGAAATTACATCTCACAAAAGAGGCAAAAAAACCCTATTATATCCTATATATATCCTATATAGGAGGATATAGGATATCCTATAATAGGAGGATGAATATTGTGTGAATCTTACTCTCATCAGATTTGCCTCAAAGAGAAAATATTAGACATATTTGGTTTACAGAGAAACTTCTCTCAAGTTTTTGAAAAGTATGAGGGGGAAAATGAAAAGGAAAGGGGTAGGTTAAATAGAAGGGAATACAAAAATAGTAGGGGAAAGGTATAAGAAAAGGGAGGGACTCTAAGGGAAGGGATTCTAAAGGAGGAGGGCTACTTCAGGTAAGTGGTGCTTATAAGTTAAATACTGGGGTGGGGGTAAGGGAAAAAGGAAAGAGAAAAGTATAATCTGGGGATGATAAAATGGCAGGAAATACAGAATTAGTAGTTTTAACCATAAATGTGAATGGGGTGAATTCTTATATAAAGTGGAGGCAAATAGCAGACTAGATTAAAAGCCAGAATCCTACAATTTGTTGTTTACAGAAAATGCATTAAAAGCAGAGTGATACATATAGATTAAAGGTAAAGGGCTGGAGCAGAATCTATTGTGCTTCAGGTGAAGTAAAAAAAAAAAGCAGGGGTAGCCATCCTGATTTCAGATCAAGCAAAAGCAAAAATTGATCTAATTAAAAGAGATAAGGAAGGAAACTATATCTTGCAAATGGTACGATAGATAATGAAGCAATATAAATACTAAACATATATGCACCAACTGGTATAGCATTTAAATTCTTAAAAGAGAAGTTAAGAGATCTGCAAGAAGAAATAAACAGCAAAACAATAATAGTGGGAGATCTCAACCTTGCACTCTCAGAACTAAATAAATCAAACCACAAAATAAATAAGAAAGAAGTTGAGAGATAAAAAGAATACTAGAAAAGTAAGATATGATAGATCTTTAGAGAAAACTGAATGGAGACAGAAAGGAGTATATTTTCTTTTTGGAAGTTCATGGAACCTATACAAAAATTGACCTTATATTAGGACATAAAGATCTTAAAATCAAATGCAGGAAGGCAGAAATAGTAAATGCACTCTTTTCAGATCATGATGCAATAAAAACTAAATTCAATAAAAAACCAGGGGAAAACAGAGCAAAAAGTAATTGGAAACTAAATAATCTCATCCTAAAGAATGAATGGGTGAAACAGTAAATCATAGACACAATTAATAATTTCATCCAAGAGAATGACAATAAGGAGCAATATATCAAAATTTATGGGATGCAGCCAAAGGGATAATGAGGGCAAATTTTTTATTTCTAGAGGCTTACTTTCATAAAACAGAGAAAGAGAAGATCAATGAATTGGGCTTGCAACTAAAAAAGCTAAAAAAAAGAGCAAATTAAAAAAAAACAACAAAGCACTAAACTTGAAATTCTAAAAATAAAAGGAGAGATTAATAAAATTGAAAGTAAATAACTATTGAATTAATAAATAAAACTAAGAGTTGGTTTTATGAAAAAAAAACAAAATAGATAAACCTTTGGTAAATTTGATTAGAAAAAGGAAAGAGGAAAATCAAATTGGTAGTCTTAAAAATGAAAAGGGAGAACTTTCCACCAATGAAGAGGAAATTAGAGCAATAGGAGTTACTTTGCCCAACTGTATGCCAATAAATCTGATAACTTAAGCAAAATGGATGACTATCTTCAAAAAATATAGGCTTCCCAGATTAATAGAGGAGGAAGTAAATTGTTTAAATAGTCCCATTTCAGAAAAAGAAATAAAACATGCTATTAATCAACTACCTAAGAAAAAATCCCCAGGACCAGATGGATTTACATGTGAATTTTACCAAACATTTAGAGAGCAATTAACCCCAATACTATATAAACTATGTGAAAAAATAGGGAATGAAGGAGTCCTACCAAGTTCCTTTTATGACACAGACATGGTACTGATACCTAAACCAGATAGGATGAAAATAGAGAAAAAAATATAGACCAATCTCCCTAATGAATATTGATACAAAAATCTTAAATAAAATATTAGTAAAGAGATTACAGGAAATCATCCCCAAGATAACACATGATGACCAAGTAGGATTTATACCAGGAACATAGGGGCTGGTTCAATATTAGGAAAACTATTATCATAATTGACTATATCAATAATCAAATTAACAAAAAACATATGATCATCTCAATAGATGCAGAAAAAGTATTTGATAAAATCCAGCACCCATTCCTATTAAAAACACTAGAAAGTATAGGAATAAATGAACTTTTCCTTAAAATAATCAGTAGCATCTATTTAAAACCATCAGTAAGCCTCATATGTAATGGGGATAAACTAGATCTATTTCCAATAAGATCAGGAGTGAAACAAGGTTGCTCACTATCACCATTACTATTCAATATTGCCTTAGGAATGCTAGATTTGGCAATAAGAGATGAAAAAGAGATTAAAGGAATTAGAGTAGGTAATGAGGAAACCAAATTATCATGTTGCAGATGATATGATGATACACTTAGAGAACCCCAGAGAATCTACTAAAAAACTATTAGAAATAATCCACAACTTTAGCAAAGTTGCAGGATACAAAATAAATCCACATAAATCATCAGTATTTTTATACACCACTAACAAAATCCAGCAGCAAGAGACACAAAAGAGAAATTCCATTTAAAATAACTGTCAGTAGTATAAAATATTTGGTAATCTATCTGTGAAGGGATAGTCAGGAATTATATGAGCAAAACTACAAAACACTTTCCACACAAATAAAGTCAGATCTAAACAATTGGAAAAATATAAAGTGCTCTTGCCTAGGTCAGTTGAATATAATAAAGATGACAATACTACTAAAATGAATCTATTTATTTAGTGCTATGCCAATTAAACTCCCAAAAAACTATTTTACTGACTAGGACAAATAACAACAAAATTCATCTGGAAGAATAAAAGGTCAAGAATTTCAAGGGAACTAATGAAAAACAAAATCAAATGAAGGTGGCCTAGCTGTACCAGATCTAAAACTATATTATAAATCAGTGGTTATCAAATCCATTTGGTACTGGCTAAGAAACAGACTAGTTGATCAGTGGAATAAGTTAGACTCACAGGACAAAATAGTCAATAACTATAGCAATCTAGTGTTTGACAGACCCAAAGACCCCAACTTTTGGGATAAGAATTCATTATTTGACAAAAACTGCTGGGAAAATTTGAAACTAGCATGGCAGAAACTAGTCATTGACCCACATTTAACACCATATACCAAGGTATGTCAAATGGGTTCATGACTTAGACATAAATAATGATATTATAAATAAATTAGAAGAACATAGGATAGTTTACCTCTCAGACCTGTGGAGGAGGAAGGAATTTGTGACCAAAGAAGAACTAGAGATCATTATTGATCACAAAATAGAAAATGTTGATTATATTAAGTTAAATTTTTTTTGTACAAACAAAACTAATGCAAACAGCATTAGAAGGGAAGCAATACGCTGGGAAAACATTTTTACATTCAAAGGTTTTGATAAAGGCCTCATTTCCAAAATATATAGAGAATTGACTCAAATTTATAAGAAATCAAGCCATTCTCCAATTGATAAATGGTCAAAGGATATGAACAGACAATTTTCAGATGAAGAAATGGAAACTATTTCTAGTCACATGAAAAGGTGCTCCAAATCATTATTGATCAGAGAAATGCAAATTAAGACAATTCTGAGATATTATTACACACCTCTCAGATTGGCTAAGACGACAGGAAAAGATAATGTGGAATGTTGGAGGGGATGTGGGAAAACTGGGACACTGATACATTGCTGATGGAATTGTGAAGGAATCCAACCAATCTGGAAAGCAATTTGGAACTATGCTCAAAAACGTTATCAAACTGTGCATACCCTTTGATCCAGCAGTGTTACTATTGGGCTTATATCCCAAAGAAATATTTAAAAAGGGAAAGGGATCCAAATGTGCAAAAATGTTTGTAGCAGCCCATTTTGTAGTGGTTAGAAACTGGAAACTGAATGGATGCCCTCAAATAGAGAATGGCTGAATGAATTGTTGTATATGAATGTTATGGAATATTATTGTTCTGTAAGAAATGACCAGCAGGATGATTTCAGAGAGGCTTGGAGAGACTTTCATGAATTGATGCTAAGTGAAATGAGGAGCACAAGCAACAACAAGGTTATACAATGAACAACTCTGATGGGTGTGGCTCTCTTCAACAATGAGATGATTCAAATCAGTTCCAATTGTTCAGTAATGAAGAGAATCAGCTATACCCAGAAAGAACTATGAGAAATGAGTGTGGACCACAACATAGCATTTCCACTCTTTGTGTTATTGTTTGTTTGCATTTTTATTTTCCTTCTCAGGTTTTTTTCTTTCTAGTTCCAATTTTTCTTGTGGGCAAGATAACTATAAATATGTCTACATATATTGGATTTAACATATACTTTAACATATTTAACATGTATTAAACTACCTGCCATCTAGGGGAGGGAATGGGAGGAAGGAGGGGAAAAGTTGCAACAGAAGGTTTTGCAAGAGTCAATGTTGAAAAATTATCCAGGCACATGCTTTATACATAAAAATATAAATTAATGTTTAAAAAAAATAAAGTTCCCAGTCAAGCCATAAAAAGGAATAATAATAATTTAGAAAGGTCAAGGTCATTCACTGCATCCTGGGTCTTTGCTAGTCATCTTGACCTTTGTTTTTTCACTGGATTTAAATGACTTTGGAAGAGACAGTGAGACTGATGATTTTGTAGCTCTGCCTCACCTATCCAAAACACATGCACATTAAAACACCATTCTCCCATTACCATTGGTCCTCTTTGAGAATTAAGGACAAATAAGGATGACAACAATATGTGGATAATATTGTTCTTATTTTATCAAGTTCTAGAGTATTACATGACTGCTTTAGTGAGATCCAAAAATTACTCAAAAGAGCTGGGCCTACATATTGTCACAATAAAAACCAAGCAGATAAAGAGCACTTATCTTGTAGGATAAGGATATATACCCTATTTAGATTTCAGCAAAAGTAAAGGTCATAAATGATAAAGATAATGGGTAAAGTTCTTCCAGGTATAAATAAAGAATTGGATGGGAGTCTACTGTTTTAATTCATAGAGAATGCATCATTACCTTTGTTCCTAGACACTAATTTGTCTAGAATTAATAGGAATTTGGGAAGCATAATTTTTCATCATTATAAGTTACATCCCTCCCTCCCTGAGAGAACTCAGCTTTAAATACCAAAGAATTGCTGAAATAACACATGATTCTTATATCCCTACCTAACAGATGACAAAGCTTAGAACTATGGTCCTAAGGAAACAGCAGTGGAAAGACCAGTAGTTAAGAGTTTCTTCCTTTTATGCAAGGTCACTATAAAACTTCATCTAAAAAGAATCCTACAACATCCCAACTGGAAGGCTTCAGTTATATCAAACAGGCACTGAGACTGGATATAATGGAAGCTACATAGATGAATCCCAGAAGTCTAGTGAGTCAACCCATTTAACAGAGATGCTGCTCCCTGTGAGGAGCTAGCCCACAAGTTGAGTGACTCACTCAGCTAACCCAGCATCAGATTGACCATACAGCATGTTCTGTGAGCCCCAGCCTAGTCTGGCAGCAGAAGCAACTCCTCCCTCATCAACACTGACTTCACACTCTGCAGTGAGCTTTTTAGGGAGGGATGTTTTATAATCACTTTTTTCCTATTCTATTTGAATAAATGTAATTTTAAAGTGTTAATTAAGAATACGGGTAGATTACTAATAGGAAACTCATCAGTAGAAACTTATGAGCTAGTACATTAGATATAGTCACCTAGGGTATGTATTACCCCACTAGGGAACCAACCAGTGTGCATGTGACTTGGGGGAATAATCCTAAAGCATTGTTGTATTATAATAATATGCAGTTGGATGATAGAAATCGTATACATATAATAATATAAAACTGAAAAGAAGTAATGAACTGAACCTAGAATTGAACAGGAGCAAGAAAGTACTCTAGATCAGAGTTTCTTAAATTGTTTCCACTCAGAAATACTTTTCATATGAGAAATTTTGTGTAACCCTGCCTCAAATCTGAACTGAGGTGCTTCTAGCAGTATTCATGTGCGCACAGTGCAAAGTACTCATGTTGTGTGTTCAAAACCAAGGTTGCAGTGATTGCACAAGTGGTTATCCAAGATGCAACATAAGCAAATGCCACCAAAACACCTCATATTCATCACACATTTGATTTTGAATTAATTTTTGGTCATTGTCTTCAGAAACCTTTTAGTGTTGCCAAATTTTTCACAGCCCCTACGTTTAGGGGCTACAACTCAATTTAAGAAGCTTTGTTCTAGATTGCTTTAGGGGAATTGTATAGTACTTGTAATGTCCCCAAGCTTCTCCATTAAAAAAAAATCCTATATTTTTGGCAATATTCTTACAAGGTTGCAATATGACTATAAATCACAACCTCACCACAATCTCTAAAGAATAAAAATTACAGGAAGTAAAAATCTCTCTGAAAACCCTTGATATGAGATATGGGCTGGCTCTTTTTTTCCTAAAAGGTATTAAAGTCATCCACAAAATATAATTGTCTCAGAGAACTAAAGCTTAAGTCATTGCCATACTTTCTTGGTTTTTTTGTCTGAATAAAAAAAAAGACACAAGGAGTGCCAGCTGGACTTTGAGGCTTGACTGGCAGATCACCCTGGGCAAACTGTGCTTGACTGAATCACAAATGAATATTTTTTCCCTCCTCTGAACATCCTTATCCTGGCTTAAGTAAACCCTTGTTTATTAGCTGTTAGATGAAATGTATCATTTCCTTCAAGCCTCAAATATGAGGAACAAGCCTAACTTGGCCAGCCATGGTCTGATACATGTCATCCAAAGGTTAGTGGAGAAATGATTAGTGGACAGATGTAGGCATCGGCATATCACCAATGACAAATTGGTACAAAGGGTAGCCATAAGGGGTCTGATCACAGAGATGTATGAAAAGGAAATGGGCTAGTCAGCAAAGAAAATTGAGATGTATATAACATAGACAGTCTATATGCTGTACTGATACTTTATAATGTTTTGGAACTGGGATGTAGGCTCTATGAATATGGAATTAATTCCAATGAAGAATTTATGATGAATACAAGTAACATGGAGTGAGAAAGCTAAGGTGAGATGATTTATGATCTGCTAAGGATATATTTATATCAATGACATCATAACTCTATGGGAAGACTGAAATATGACTAAAGAGGCATTGTTGTAGAGCTGGAAAGAATCTAAATTAGGTATCAGAAAAATCGTCTTTGCTACTAAATTTTATTTGATCCCTGATATTCTTGTGGTTGTTCAGCCACCTCTGATTCTTCATGACCCCTTTGAGGTCTTCTTGGCAAAGAAACTGGAGTATTTTGCCATTTCCTTCTCTGTCTCATTTTACAGTGGAGAAAACTGAGACAAACAGGGTCAAGTGACTTACTCAAGATAACATGGCCAGTAAGTGTCTGAGTTTGGATTTAAACTCAGGAAAATGAGTCTTTGTGACTCCAGTCCCAACACTCCATCCACTGTACCACCTGTACCATCACTCTGACAATTCAATGCTTTGGAAAATGATTTTTAAAAAGATAAGTAATTAAAATATTAAAAAATTATGATGATCCCATTGGTAAAACATGCATCGTTTAAACTGATATAATTTTAAAAAGAATTATCTGTTATAGTTATTGACAACAGATTAAAGGAACCAAAAAAGCCAAAACTGAATTGGCAGGATACCAAGAAGGAACCAAGCAGAAGCAAAAGGCTCTATCAGACTTCTTTGATGGTAACTTCCTTTTCCCTTCTGGCATACATATCTTTGGCTTGGGATGAATCTCTGAACTGTATATATACTGTATATCTCTTGAGGGTAATAAAATAATAAAAAACCCACTTACAGCCACTGAAAAAGCAAACCTTAACTTTCTCTGTTGATTAAATGATTCATCGTTCAAAGTTAAATTGTTTTTTTTTTTATTTTTATTGCAAACTTTTAGAGGTCTTACACTGATGATGATTGTATTTACACAAACAGTCACACGGATTTCCTTAGCTGAGGTTAGGACTTTCCATGCTCTAAGTGAAGAAAAGGGCCCTTGCATTTTTTTCCCTGAAGCTGGATTTCCCCTAACTCTGCCACTGATTTGTCTATTTGATGGGCAATCCATTTTAACTTGTGGTACAGAGGGAAGTCACGCAACTATGATTCTTGGCTATGCCATTTTGTATGTGTGGGACGTTGGGCAAATCATCTAGCTTCTTCCTGTCTCAATTTCCTTGGTTGTAAAACAAGAGAGTTGGACTGGAGATTTCACTTCTCACTCTAAACTTATGATTCTATAATTTCTTTTAACATTTTATATCTATATCTATCTATCTATCTAGATATAGATATACATACACACACATATATTACAATTATAACATTCTCTATTCCTTGAAACCAACAAGAAGCATGCAAGCTATTCTCCAGCAGGGCAACTGAGTATACATACTGATAGAGACATTTGGCTCTAGGACTCTTAGAGCTGAAACCTCAGCCACAATGTGAACCCATGGAGTTTAAAGTCATGTGGAATATATTTGAATCTGTCTTGAAACCATTAGTCTTTCTTCAAAGTGAGGGACCAGACTTACTGGGGCTAATTCTGAATCCTTAGAGGGAGCCTCAGGCTTCCCTGCTTCATAATCCAACTTATTCTAGAAAAAGCATAAAGGAACTATGATAAAAATTATTGCATCTATTGATTTGCTCAGTGTTGATTGAAGATCTACTATATTAACCAGAACTAAGGCTTATGGATGGAGGTAGAGGAGGAATCTAAATCAGACCTGTAAGTTAATTGATGTAGGGAACACATCAATTTTTACTAATTTTTTTGCTAATTACTAATGCAGATTGCAACTCTCTCTGTAATACAGTGTCTCAGCTTCCCAGGACACTGAAACTTTAAATGACTTGCTCAGGGTTACATTCTTCCATGTTGAACCCAGGTCTTCCTATCAAAAAAGCCAGCTCTCTATCATTCTCTAACACATACAAGTACAAACATACATGTATATGTATACATACATATATGTATATACATGTGTATAATATATTCATATACATATAAACATATATAGAAATAGATATATATATATACATGCATGTATATATATAAATATATACATGCATATAAACATTCTCTCTCTCTCTCTCTCTCTCTCCATATATATATATATATATATATATATATATATATCATTAGACATCAGGAAAAACCTGGGTTCTAGTTCCTTCCTTGCTATATATTTATGTATATTGAACACATACATACAGATAGATAAATCTTATGGAAATACAGCTATCTTATGGGAATAACAGAGATGACTATCAATGCATACAAAAGAAACTAACAATCAGATCATCTTGCTGATGGAATTTACTCCACACAGAAAGAAGCAAACCCTGTCAATGTTTAAACAAAACCTATACTATTATCTGGAAAAGTTATAAAAGCGATTCACATATTACATGGTTACCCTTCTAAGGCTATTCTCCTTTCTGTAAATCAATTGGAGAATGACTTGTATTCTTATAAATTTGAGTCAATTCTCTATATATTTTAGAAATGAGGCCTTTATCAGAATTCTTGATGTAAAATCCCCCCCAATTTTCTGTTCCCCTTCTAATCTTGTATGCATTGATTTTGTTTGTACAAAACTTTGTTTAACTTAAACAATCAAAATTATCCATTTTGCATTCCATAATGTACTCTAGTTCTTCTTTGGCTACAATCCTTCCTTTTCCACAGATCTGAAAAGTAGACTAGCTTTTGTTCTTCTAATTTGCTTGTACTACCAATCTTTATGTCTATATCATGTACCCATTTTGACCTTATCTCGGTATAAGGTGGTAGGTATGAGTCAATGTCTAGTCTCTACCATGCTAATTTCCAATTTTCCCAGCAATTGTCAAATTGTGAGTTCTTATCCCAGAAGCTGGGGCTCTTTGGGTTTATCAAACATTAGATTACTATAGTCATTGACTCCAATCTTATTTTTCTGCCACTATATCATTCTGATAGGAAAGGGGATAAGAGAGGGAAAAAAAAAGGATAACAGGAAAGGAGGCTTTCTGAAGTATGAAATGTCTATAAAGCTCTAGGAAATGTCTCAGGAAAGTAAATGTTAGAGTTAGAAATCTTTTAACCTAAGGTGGGCAGGAGATTAGAGAATAAGACAGAGACAGTTCTCTCTAGTAAATATATGACTATTTTAAAAAAATCAGTTTCATGACTTTGAAAACATCTAAGAACTGATAATAATATTAATAAAAATAAAATAATTAACAACAAATCCAAATTTCTATAACTTATTTGGGCTCTCATCATCTCTCACCTGGATTATTGAAAGAGACTTCTAACTGGTCTCTCTGAGTCTCCAAAATAGCCTTTACATTGCTGAGTTATCAAAATTAACTTCCAAAGGCAGATCAAGTCAGAGATCTCAATGTGTCACCTCTCCTCAAAGACTTTCCAAAAAAGGATAAAATATAAATAAATCTTTATTCTAGTGTTTAAAAGCCCTCTGTAGTCTTCCTTCAATATATCTTTCTAAACTTATTTCATATTACCCTTATTCATGCCCTCCATGTACCTGTAAAATTGGGCTAGTAATTATTCCCTGAACTCAATTTATTGTCTCCCATTCACTCTTCCAGAGTTACCAAACTCCAGTGGCAAAAAATCAAGACAACTAGCAATAGTATGGATTGTAATGTGAAGCTAACCACTTTGGGCAACTCTTGCTCATTTAAATCCAATGAGTCAAGACATCATTCCATGATGTCATTGATTTTAATTAATAACAAAGGACAAACAAGTGTAACAAAGCTTTTCTTGAACTCAGGTGAGGTAAGTAGCGAAAATATTATTATTCCTATTTTACATCAGAAAAAAACAAGACATGTAGAGGTAAAGTGACTTGCCCAAGATTAAATTTTTAATAAATATCAGGATAAAGACAACTCAAGACCAATGTAAATTCAGTTTACGCACACTGTTTATAATCTGAGACAAGTACATGAAAAGCAGTAGAGAAAGCATTATTGCAAAGCTTGCCCTGTTGTTCTGATAAAGTGAATGTTTAGGTTAATTAGTTTATCATGAAAGTTGCTGGACGTTTTAGGAATGATGTCAGGCTGTTGAGGGCTCATGCATCAACATGAGTTCAAGAACATGGGTTCAAGCCAGAGTGTGCTAAAGGCAATTCGAACTGGATCCAGAGATCTGATTGTTAAATTTTCAGTGTATTTGCATCTCAGAAATCAGCAAATTCGATACCAGGGCTTGATTTGTTATTGCACTGATTGTTTAGACTTAAGAAATTCATAGACAAACATTAATAATTTAGATTAAATATGTTTAGGAGAATCACACATGTTTAATCTATATTGGATTGCTTCCTGTTTTAGGGAGGGGAAGGGAAGAGAAGAGGAAGAAAAATTTGGAACACAAGGTTTTGCAAAACTGAATGTTGAAAACTATCTTTATATATATTTGGAAAAAAATTCTATTAAAATAAAAAAATAGATTAAACTTTAAAAAGTCATGAATACTTTTTATTTCATCTTTAAATTTATTATTTTTTTAAAGCTTTTTATTTGCAAAACATATGCATGGATAATTTTTCAACATTGACCCTTGCATAGCCTTGTGTTTCAGATTTTCCCTTCCTTCCCCCTCCCTCCTCCCTAGACGGCAAGTAATCCACTATATGTTATATATGTTTAAATATATATTAAATCCAATATGTGTAAACATATTTATACAGTTCTCTTGCTGTACAAGAAAAATCAGATCAAAAAGGAAAGAAAATGAGTAAGAAAACAAAATGCAAACGAACAACAACAAAAAGAGTAAGAATGTTATGTTGTAATCCACATTCAGTTCCTATAATCCTCTCTCTGGGTGTAAATAGCTCTTTTAATCACAAGATCATTGGAACTGATATCCATCATCTTATTCATGCATACATTTTTTTTAAAGGAGAGCAGGGTATTAAACATTTAGCAGCATACTGCTTATTCAAGTTTTAACTTAACTATTATATGATCTTGGAAAAGTTATATCCCTTCTCCAAGCTTCATTTTCCTTCTCTGTAAAAAAAAAAATCCTAGGGATATCTAGGTAGCACAGTAGATAGAGTGCCAGGCCTGGAGTGTCAGGAGCTCATCTTTCTGAGTTTAAATATAACCTTGATATAACTCTTAAATAGCTGTGTGACCCTGGACAAGTCACTTAATCCTGTTTGCCTCAGTTTCATCATCTGTAAAATGACTTGGAAAAGAAAATGGCAAATTATACTAATATCTTTGTCCAAAAAAAACCCCAAAAAACCCAAACCAAGCCCTAAATAGGCTGCTAGAGAGTTCGATGTGACTAAGTTGCAATGATTAAACACTGAATGAAAAAGAAGACTCTATAGGACAGGTAAAATATTATCATTATCCTTTATATTAAGTTTTTTTTCTGTATTTTGAGATAATGTAGAAAGTTATAGATGGCTTACAAAGTTTTCCAGAAGTAGTCTGCAGGCACTGAAACAAAGCACATCAAACCTATGGGATATATCTAACAGATACATGAGCTATGAGCTACTGGATAAAGTGAATTATTATGTAAAATTAATTTTCTGAAGTCTCTCAGTCTCAGAACACCAAGGGGAATTGAGTCTATGCCACTAAAAAGGAGTCTTGGCCAGGGACGGAGGGTGAGTATAGAGGGGGTAATAGTAGAAGTTGAGTAAATAATGGATTGACTCAGGTGGCATAAATAAACAGGGTATTTGTCCCTCATTTAGTCTCCACAAGTGGTTGCCTCTTCTCTGTGCCTCACCCACCTCCTACCACCCCACCTGGATTGAAATTTCAATTCCTTCCGGGAGGATAATATCCACTAGGCCGAGTGCACTAGAGAGCGTCTCTGCTCTTCATATGGGAATGATTTCAGCCTGGGTTATAGAACTCTCAGTCATCTAAAATTTCTATAAACACGAGAATTGAGGCATTTATGAGTTTTACTAGAAATTTTATTGGCGGTTGGTCTTGTTGGCATATTGCGCCTTTAAAATGTAAATTAGATTACTGGCAGTAGATTCAATTTAGTGGTAAAAATGTAAAGAGAGTGGAATTGGGCTCGAGATGAAACAATAACATGGTTGTTCTTAGGTCGAAAAACAGTAAAATCACCAAGAGAACAGGCAGTGTTTTAGTGGAAATATTTATGATGGAAAAGAAACATGCAGCAAGCTTCAAGTTGCTCCTGCCAGCTCTGGTCTGTACAGTAGTTTTGCTAGCTCCATAGAAGAAATGTATCTGAAAACCAGGGCTCCTGGACTTCAAAAGGAAAAGAAGCATGGATGGCTCCACGTAAGTGTTTATATGTTTACTACCAAGACATAATGAAGTCAAACTTGGATTTGGAGAAAATACTTGTTAATTATAGCTCTGAGAATTAGCCTGTCCATACACAGAGGCCAAAAGAGACCATGAAAGTAACTAAAAAGGGACTGAATCTTTGTGACTTTACTTTCTCTTTCTTTTCCTATATGGTTTTCATGGGAATATGTGTTAGAGTTATGTGGAATGGAGGAAGAGGGGTGGGTGAATATTTGCTGAAGGCAATGTCTCAGGATCTATTAAGCAGAAGGAAGACAGTATGGGTGGTGTAGTGGAAAGAACACAAGTCCAGGAGTCAGGGGAACTGTGTTCGAGTCTTAGGTCTGAAGCCAATATAATTTCCTCAACATTTTTTTAAAGAGAGAGTGGAGTTGACATTGAGCCTATAGTTTCATTGGTTTAGGGATCTGCCTTTTAGAAACATCTTCCTCCAACCAATGTACATTAGCAATTTTTGTGACTTGAAAAGAATTCCTTGAGATATGTGTTTTTCTATGGTTGCTATCATGTATATGGATCAAGTAAGATAGCATATATAAAATACTTTGCAAACCTTAAAGCACTATATAAATGCCAGTTATTTTTATTATTCTAAATCAGATGTGGACTCTACTGTCTCACATCTTATACAAAATGGAAAACTTAAAGCTGTTACTGGGAATTTTTGTACCCAGAGCAAGAAATAAGGAAAACATCCTGATATGGATATGTAGGAGAGACAAAAAGAGGTAGACCTAAGGGACAAAAACTCAGGGTAGGGGAAGATTTCTTACTGTGGGTGATGTGAGATGTATTCTCTCTTTACATTTTTCTTACAAAACCTCTGTTCCTTTAAATCACAGTTTCATGAAACCTTCTACATGAAATCATTTCTGATCCCCCTCCCCAATTCCTTGTATTCTCCCTCCCAAATTATGGTATATTTAACCACTTTGTACATATTTGAATATGTTACAAATACATTGGTTGCATTTTAAACATATGCATTCATTTCCTTTCCCATTAGAATGAGAGCTCAATGCAAGAGGAACTGTTTCATTCAGGCAGTTAGATGGTGCAGTGACAAGAGAATTGGGCCTTAAGTCAGGAACATGAGTTCAAATTTGATAGGAGATGGTTACAAGCTGTTCAATCCAAGGCAGGTCATTCAATTTTTGCCTATCTCAGTTTTGTTAACTATAAAATGGAGATGGTAATAATAGCACCTACTTCCCAGGATTATTATGAGGATTGAATGAGATGATACAGTGCCTGACTCATAAGTATTTAATAAATGCTCATTTCCTTATATCTCCAGCATCCAGTATAGTGTCTGGCACATAATAGATGCTGATTGATTGATCTGGTAATTTTTTTAATTTTTCAGGGCAATTGGAGTTAAGTGACTTGTCCAGGGTTACAGAGTTCCAGTCCTCCTGACTCTAGGGTGGATACTCTATCCCCTGTACCATCTAGCTGCCCCAATCAAGTAATTTCTAAACCAAGTCAATGCAACAAAACTTTATAAAATGTAAAGTGAGATATTATCCTATTTGAGCTTATAAAACCAACAAAACAAAGCAGTTCCTGTCCTTAAGGAGCTTATATCCTACTAGGGAGAGACATATGCAAGCAGGAAAATACATGCATGATAGTTAGAAAAGGGAGAGACATAACATTTGAGCTGATTTTGAAGGAAGCTATGGATTATAATAGGTAGAAAGGAGGAGAAGTGCCTTCCAGAAAGCCTGGGCAAAAATACAGAGATGGAAGATGGAAAGCTCAGTACAGGAGGTGATAAGTAGGCAGTTTGGGTTGGCCCTAGAATTCATGAAGAAGAGTTGTATGAAATAGACCTAGAAAACAGGCTGGAGACAAAGTATGAATGGCTTTAAATAACAACTGACTAGGTATATTTTATCTTAAAAGTAATGGGGAATCACTGAAGTTTCTTGAGTAGAGGTGTGACATGATCAGACTAGGTGTTTTAGGAAAATTAAGAATTTCACATCCACGTGAATGAATGAACAAAAGGGAGTGGGGCAAGACTGGAAAATGGAAATCCAATTAGGTGAAAGGTAATAAATTCTTGTATTAAGATAAGCCCTGGTTCAACATGTCAGATGCAAGTAATATTTTGTAGAAATCAAATCTGTAAGATTTGGCATCCAATTGATTGGACAGCTAGGTGGCACAGTGGAGTACTGGGGAAAATCATCTTCCTAAATTAAAATCAAGCCTCAGATACTTGCCACCTGTGTGACCCTGGGCAAGTCACCTAATCCTGTTTTACTTCAGTTTTCTCATCAGTAAAATAAGCTGGAGAAGAATACAGTAAACTACTCCAGCATTTTTGCCAAAAAAAAAAATTCCAAATGGGATCACAAAAGGGACACAAATGAAAATAAGTGAACAACAACAAAAAACTGATTGATAGGATGTAGCAAGTAAGGGCAAATGAAAAGTTGGAGATGGCACAGATTATAAACTTAAGTTAATGATAAGGTTGGCGATCTTCAACAGAAATGAGGAAGTATAGAGTAGATTTAAGAGAGAAAATAATAAATTCTTTTTAATAAACACTTATTGGGTGATTAAAGTCTAATTAGGAATGGAAGCAAAAGATGATCTAGTTTGCCTTCTCAAAAGAATCATTCTTGATTACAGGAAAAGATAATGATAATTGTTGGAGAGGATAGGGGAAAACTGGGAAACTAATGCATTACTGATTGAGTTATGAAATGATCTAGACATTCTGGAAAACAATTTGAAACTATACCTAAAGAGTTATAGAACTGTGCATATCCTTTGGTCCAGGAGTGTCACCACTGGATCTGTGTCCCAAAAATCATAAAAGAAGATAAAGAACTCATATTGCAAAAATGTTTGCAGCAGCTTTTTTTGTAGTGGCAAGGTACTGGAAACTGAATAGATGCCCATCAAATGGGGAATGGCTAAATAAGTTATGATATATGAATGTTGTGGAATGTTATTGTTCTATAAAAAATGATGAGCAGAATAATTTCAGAAAATCCTGGAAAGACTTACATGATCTCATGCTGACTGAAGCGAGCAGAACAAAGAGAACACCGTAGATAGTAACAACAAGATTATATGATGATCAGCTGTGATGGACTTGCTTTTCTCAGCAATGTGGGGATTCAAATCAATTCCAATAGACTTGGAATGGGAAATGCCATCCACATCCAGAGAAAACTATGAAGATTGAATGGGGATCTAAGTGTAATATTATCACCTTTTTTTGTTTGCTTGCTTTTTCTTTCTTGTGGTTTTTTCCCCTTTTGTTCTGACTTTTCTTGTACAACATGACAAATATGAAAATATGTTGAAAAGTACTGTAGAAATTTAACTTCTATCAAATTGCTTGCTTTCTTGGGGAATGGGGAGGCAAAGGAGGGTAGGAGAAGAAGTAGGAAGACAAAATCTTACAGAGGTGAATGTTGGAAACTATCTTTATATGGTATTTGGAAAAACAAAATAATTTTAAGGAAAAAAGGAATTAATCTGGGAGGTGAAGGCCCTCAGAATGTCTAGCCAGAACAGAAAAAAATACTATTTACACTCATTTTGAGCCATCAAAACCCAAAGAAGATCAAAGTGAAGCTAGAGCTGGGACCTATTATTGGCCAATCAGTGAAAGCCAGAATGATTTGGGTTTAAAGACATAATTAGATAGCTCCATTTGAATCCAATGTGTTTTTATCAAAACTTTGTTTTTGAGAGCTTTTTTTCAAAAAATCATAAATGAAAACTATATGAAATAAAAAGTCAATTATCCCAGTTTAAAAAAAATAAATGATAAGTAGGAAAGAAACCAATCTAGCCTCCAAACCCCAAAATTTCCTGCAAAGCATAAGAGATCAAAATTTATATTCCTTTGGACACAAAACCCTTTGTGGACAGAGAGAGAGGAGAAGGAAGGAAGGAAGCATAGTTGCAAATTGGAATCTGCCTAATGGAAGTATGTTGTGCTCAGTTGTGTTCTACTCTTTGTGATCCCATTTGAGTTTTCTTGCCAAACATACTAGAGTGATTTACTATTTTCTTCTCCAGTTCATTGTATAAGTGAGGAAACTAAGGCAAATAAAATTAAGTCGCATAGCTAGTATCTGAAGCCATATTTGAACACAGGTCTTCCTGACTCCAGGAATAATACTTTACCCACTTTGCCACTTAACTGCCCTAAAAAAGATTTAGAGTTGAGCTATATACCCCTGTGTGTCTGTGGTGGCAGCACTCTCAGTTGGTGACCAGTTTACAGTAATCTGCTTTTAGCAATTGCCAGTTCTGTGACTCAAATCTAAAGCATTAGCAGAAATTTCTATGTCAAATAATTAAGATAACATGAAATTAGAAAAGGTTACCATCAAGGTAATTAAGTATAAGGTCTGGCTACTCTTGGCTTATAGCAAGAAGAGAGAATAGGCTTCTCTTCTATAGTTCTTCCATACACCAAAGGGAGCAGAATCAGAAAATAGTTAGCTTGGGCAATTAACAGTAAGCCATTTCTGCTCCACAGATGAAAGAGGGGAAAAGAAAGATATCACAGACATTGTGTGTTCCAGGATCACCAGCCTATTCTATTAGTGACACTTACTAGTGTCACTCACCTTTCATATCAGTTTTTGATAAGGAGATTGTTCTTTAACTTTTGATCACATAAGATGGGGGGAAAGCCCTTTACTAAGGAAAACCCTTATAATATTTTAACCTGGCCCCATAGCTCAGCAAGATAGAATCTCTCCTTTTTCTTTCCTCACAAATTTCACATCACCCAAAATGGCAAATTATGGGAAAGAGTCTGCTCAACTTGCAATAGCTCTTCTAGAGTCTAACTTCTCTGTGGCACATGCTTCATATGTGATCTTGGACAAGTCATTTCCTTAGTAGACAACAAGGTAGTGAAGTGGATAGAATATTGGATTTAGAAGTCTGGAAAATCAGATTTCAAATCTGACTTCAAACCTTCATTAGCTATATGACACTAGCCTCAAGTTCTTCCTCTGTAAATAGGGATAATAAAGGTGCCTACTCAAATGAGTTAAAGCATTATACCAATGTTATACCAATATTTATTGTTGTTGTTCCTTTTCTAAGCTTCTCAATTTATTTTAGGTGAAGAAACTGAGTCAAGAGTTAAGCGATTTGCTTAGGGTCACACAGTTAGTAAGTGTT
This sequence comes from Sarcophilus harrisii, assembly GCF_902635505.1. Lineage (NCBI taxonomy): Eukaryota > Metazoa > Chordata > Mammalia > Dasyuromorphia > Dasyuridae > Sarcophilus > Sarcophilus harrisii. The sequence continues at coordinate 369,461,347 of NC_045427.1, forward strand.
TGAGGTCATATTTTAACTTAGGTCTTTCTGATGCTAGACTCAGCACTCTATCCACTAAACCACCTATAGGACTTACCATGTGCCAGGCCCTATGCTAAGTACTTTATAAATATATTATCTCATTTGATTTTCACAATAACCCTGACAGATTGATGCTATTATTACCCCCATGTGACATATAAGGAAACAGAGGCAAAAAAAGATTAAATGGTTCGCCCAGGGTCACATAGTTAGTAAGTATCTAACTTTAGGTCTGGTACTCTATTCACCTGGTACTCTGTACTTGCTAACTAGATACAGATAAATATGTATATGTATAGATACATAAAATATATGTATATGATACATATGTACTATACATATGTATACACACATATCTTTGGGATAGTTTATATGTATATGTGAATATACATATGTGTGTGTGTGAGTTTATACACAAATACACACATATAATCTCCATCCAGAAGAGGTTGGTTGCCTCTAAAGATAGTAGGTTTTTAAATCCTGGAGAGCTTTTCCAGATGACCATTTTTCAAATATGCTATAGAGGGTTTTCTTATTGAGATTTGGATTAAACTAGGTGGCCTCTTAGGTTCCTTTGAACTGTGATACTCTGTCATTCATGACCCCTCTCGTTACATAGATGTGAAAACTGAAGGAAGGAGGGGAATGATTTGCTGAAGGTCACACAACCAGTATATTTTTATAACCAGCATTTAAAACCAGGCCCTTGAAATTCAGGTTGAATATATTTCCCATTCTGCAAAGCTAAGGTATCACATGATAGTTCAAAGGTGAAATTTTGCTCCAGTAAGTGTCATTAGAAATAAAGCTAATAAAGGGGCACAGGATTCTCTGGGATTGAGGGGTAGCTCAGCAAAAACAACTGAAAAGATATAAAAGAAAGTTTTCCTGGTACTGGGGCCTGCCTCATCCCCAAGGGAGAGGAGAAAGCCAAACAAATTAACTCCTATCCATTGGTTAGCACCATTGGTATAGCCTCAGAGTTTATTCTTTGAGCTGTTTCCCACTTTGATACCAAATATGGTATAGTGGGGTGATGAGGGAGGGAGGGTGGTCAGAATACCAGGAAAAGTTCAGGAGTCAATGGGAAATGATATGGCTGTGAAAAGCAGAGGGAACAAAATTCCTTACTTCAATGAAACAAAGCCATGGAGCTCATGCTTATATGTTATTCAGAATACCCCTGCCTGGTTCAAATCCATCACATGGAACTTTAGGGGCCTGCTTCTGGCCATGCATGACTGAATGGCTTATATTTCATGATAAATAATTCCCTAATTGACTTCTGAACTGGAAAAACTGATGACTCTTTTGTTGCTGACTTGGAATTTAGTTGGTATACAAAAGGCGTGACCTACTCCTCCATTACTCTATTTTTTTCTTTGTGACTCCCTAAACTACTTCTAAGGAATCAGATAAAGAAAGGGAAACTATTCTGTTTCCCTCTGAACTGTGGCACCAATTAGTATATGGCTATTTCCATCTTTTTATGACTCTGTTTCTCTGATCTTAGGTAAATGAGAATCCTAAGATGCAAGTGTCTGGGCAATCTAAGGACTTCCAAAAGGTCCAAAGATTCTGGAAGGTCTATGAAAATGGCAGCTGCCATAACCTTGAAGTGGCAGTTACTAATGTGTATGAATTAACTGCATTTAAGGTGCATCAGCCACAGAAGATACATTGAGAACAACTAACTCCTTCAAGTAGAGAGAAATACCAGCTATAAACTATGGAATGACATAAAACTTTGAAACTCAGCAGAGAGCCTTGCCTAAATTGTATAAGGAATTCACATGTGGAAAAAAAAAAAAAAAAGGACTTCTAATGTCGGGAGTTGTGACATATATATAATCAACATGGGGGCTTTACTACCATTGTATTTTAAGTTCGAGCCAGGATTATCTCCCCATGGACATTGTATTTGTGGGCCTGTGTTACAGGTTTTGTGGAAAGAAAAGCATTTAGTTCTTATTATACTGAGTAAGTGCCTTTACTAAAAGTTAATTGTCTACTGACTGATTGTTGATGGGGAGCACACCAGTGGAGAATCAGGAGTCACAGTAATAGAAATGTAGCCTTTCATGACACTTCCTCCCCAAAAGTAATAGGGGACCCCAAATTTCAGTTATGACTATAAATAAGAAAATATTCCAGAAGGATACTACATCAAAAATAAAAATAATTTAACTTCTAAGAATATCGTAGTAGTTGAGGAGGGTTCCCTTCAACCCCAAAGAGGATGTTTTATTGTGTTTAGGGATTTTTTTTTTCTGTAATAATGACTTGTCATGTTTCAGGGCTCAGACAAGGGGCAAAGCCTCAAAACTGTAGTAAATCCTTCCTGGGAGTCTGTTAAAAAGGACTGATCTATTTTTACAGAGACACAAATGCTTATAGTTGGACCCCAGTGGCATTTATGGTGTGCCTGCCACCACTAAAGTTTAAAATCAACCTTGTAAACTTTATGGAGACGACATGCTACAATTATTAGCCCACTAGCCTCCTCTCTCTGGAATAAGGGAGACCTGGCTCAGTGGTACACACAGTGGTTTACACCTGAAAGAGATTAGGCCAGACCACCAGTAGTTTGCAAACCTAATCTCTAGCTTTTTGTTTCCTGCTTAGTTGTGAAAGATCCTCCAGGTGTTCAAAGTAATTAGTCATCAAGGGGGTGTGGTTATTGTGTGTGACCATTGTGTACTGAGTCCCATGTTTTTTCATTATTCTGCCCCTTTAGAGCCAAATGTTTCACATTAAAATGGGAGCAATATACTATTAGGTGTTGAAACTATTTATGAGAACTCAGGACAAGGAGACAAAAACATTTTCCACAATACTCTGCAACCCTGAGGAAAGGGATCTAAATGATCATTCTGATACCCACTTAGGAGTGTAGGCTCTGGTGCAGGTGTCAACAGCTTTAACACTGGAAACAACATATATAACTCTGAACTGGTTTTATTAGTTTTAAAAAAATCAGTTTTTACTTTCTTTCTAGATGAGCTGTGCTAAATCCTCCTTGATTGCCCATAATTGATAAATGAGATGGTCTGTTGCAAAGGCAGTAGGGTGCCAATTCAGCAGTATAAAAGTACTTTAAATCTGTCTTGGATTTCTTTTGTTTTCCTTTTATTGATATGTTTCTCTAGGTTTCCTTATTAAACCCTGTATGTACTCCCATATTACCCCTATTCCAAGAAAATGTTTTCCAAGGATTATCTTCTTTGTTCTTAGATGTGATCACTAAATGAGTCCTTTTGGTATATTGGAAAAGCATTGGTTCTTAAATCAAAGGGATTGAGTTCAATATCTAGCTATTTACCTTGCTATTTTACTACTTGAGTGACATTAGTCAGCTAACCTTTCTAGAACTCAAATTTCTCATCTCTAAAGTAAAGGGAATTTCTACATGATTTCCAATATTCCTTCTAACTCAAACTTTCTAAGATTCCTTATACTTCTAAATCAAATGATCTTGGATTACTTGGACTTCTAGGCAATTAATCCTTTTGTAACTTAAATACTCAATATAAACAATACACAACATACCACATTCACCTATTGCATTTTAAGCTCCTTGAAGATAAGAACAATTTCCTGTTTTGCATTTAATACACATCTTCTGCCTCCATTCTCTTTCTCTTTGTTTACACAGCCCACTTATTGCTAGTTCCTTTCTTTTGTTGATAATCTCCAAATGATGGATTGATTGATACTGCTCAATATCATGCATATATCATTTTTGTATGTAGGTGGGTTTTTTCCTGTTATTGTTTGCACATTTTTTTCAGCCTATTTCTTGATTTTGAATGTGTTAAGGCTGGATTCTGCTCATCTGAGAGCAGGGAGACATTATCTCTAGCTTCAGGCTTTTTCATTTCAGGTCTATTTCTGGGCTATTTTCAGGGCTAGTTCTGGTAGTTTATAGGTATTTGGTGTTCCCAAAGAGGTTTGATCTGGAGAAAGGTATGATCTCTGCTCTCCTGGTCTGAGTTCAAGGCTTTACTCAGGAAGGGCCTCTGCTCCCCTACAGGACTAAGAGTGGCACAGGTCAGTAGAGTTACCAAATGGCATCTGCTGTTAAGCTCAGAGTACCCTAAAACCTCTTTCTGATCAGTTGTTTGACTTCTTTACAATCTCTGTGTTTAGACTTCCTGAAAATGATGTTGCTATTACTGCCACCTCCAAGGCCCACTGCTGGTGTTCCTGCTCGTGTGCTCCAGACTGCCTCCACCCCAGTGTCATAGATCTCTCCTGATGATCTCCTAAGTTATTTTGAGCTGGAAAAATATCTCACTTTAACATTTGTTGGCTCTGCCATTCCAGAATTTTATTTGAAGCATTCTTTTAGAGTTTTGAAAAGGAATGTAGCTTAGACTTAGCTGAGCTGCTGCCTCTACTCCATCATCTTGGCTTTCCTAAATAATTTGTTTTCATATTGTCTCATTGGCTAGACGATGAGCTCCTTGAGAAAGTGGATTGTACTTTGACTTTATTAGTATCTCTAACACTTAGCTCAGTACCTGGCACTTAGTAAGTGTCTAATATTTACTGATGAATTGACAACACTGTTTATAGTAAATAAGCATTTATTAAGTATTTACTACTAAGATACTGTGTTAAACCCTGGGAATACAAATACAAATATAAAAATAGTCAATCCTCTCAAAAGAGCTTCCATTCTAATTGGGTAGACAGCATATAAATAGAAGGTAAAATGGGGATGGGGAAGAAGTAGGGACATGATAGAGAAATTCAGAGGAGTATAGCCTGATAGAAAATAGAGAGCTGGCTTTCTTGAATGCTCTCCTTCAGTGAAAGATGTAGAAGCTCTACTCTACAATCAAAGAAAGGAGCCCCGGGGTAATGATGAATGTTTCCAGGGTTAAAGTGATCTTCAAGATGAGGAATTTGCAGGGCATAATCAAAGATCCAGAAGGGGACAGTCTGATGGGTATGTATAAGTGACATAGAAAAGTATTAACAAAGGACTATGAAGCTTTCAAGGTGGAAGGAAGCATTCTGTCTAAGGAAATCACAAAGAAGGAAACTTTAAGGTTGGTTTTTGAAGAATGGACATAGATAAGTGTATTAAGAAGATGATAATTTGGATAATAAGGGAACCAAAGACCATAGCATACCACTGTCCTTTAATGAAAGTGAAGTTTATTATTGTCCTTTCAAAGCACAGAGGCAAAGATCAAGAAAGAGCTGTCTTCCAGTATTTGAATGACTATTATGAAGAAGAGAGATTAGACTTCATCTGATTGACTCCAAGGGGCACAACAAAGATCCAAAAGGCAAAAATCAACAATAGCTGAATTTCAGGTTAAGAAAAAGAATAACAATCAGAGTTGTCCCAAAGCAGAATGGATTCTAGAATTAATGTTTCTGGAAGAAGAGATCTTGATGAAATGTTGGAAACGTAAAGAGGATTTTCTCTTTTAAACAGAAGTGAGACAAGATGAACTCTGATGTCCTTTTCAATTTTGTGGTCTTATGCATGGGATATTTATAGGTAGATTTAGAAGTGGAAGTCCATTCAAGGCTTAGAAAATACCATAATTGAAGATGTGAAAGAGAGAAAGAACAAAGCATGCTAAGAGAATAAAGAATCAATTTTTAGGAAATGTCATTTGGATAAAGGTGTTGGAAATATAAATAAAGGCCAGATTATGAAGGATATTAAATGCCTCTAAGCAAATGCATATAAACATCAAGAAAATCAATCCCAAATCCCTGCCTTTGTTGAGGATGGTTAGCAGTATTAGTCAATCTATCAATCAATTAACAAATTTTTATTAAGCACTTGCTTAATAAGCAGGGATTATGCTAAGTTACATGTAGAAAGCTTGACCCTGGCAAACAGAAAGCCACTTTCAATTTCTCAGCCCCTCAGATGTCTTCCAGGCCATTACCCCTGTGCTGATCTTTTTCTCCTTTTTTCTTCAATCTTGACTTTGAGGAAACAGTTCAGCTCTACACTGTCCTCTTCTCTAGAGTCCTTAGACCCTTTATCATATCACCCCATCAATCTCCTACTTTGAATCATTCATCTACCTTCTCCATTCCTACACATATGTTGTTGAATGGAAGTGGAGAAAGTCATGCAACTATTCTGATTGGGTTTACAAATGTTCTCTTAAACAATTCCCACTGCTGTTAGGCCATTCCACTATACTTCCTTAGCAATTCACTCTCCAATTCGCTACAGAAAGTATTTCAAACCTTTTCATCTCTCCTCAAACTTCCCAAACCTCTCACGTTTTATAGAAAAAAAACAAAGTCGTTCATTTGTTTATTCTTTATTCTTCCTCTTTTGCCCATATGCCTTCTGCCTCTATCTTACATGAAGAGGTGGACTTACTCTTTACCAAGTCTTTATCAAGACTGACCTTCTACCTGAGAAATTGAAAGATAAACAATTATAATCATATAAAAAAATAGAGAATCTCTTTTTCCTCCAATTTAAAAATATTTCTAGTTTTGAGCTCCAATTTTTATTCTTCCTTCCCTTCTTTCCTCGCCTCCCCATGGTAAAGCAATATAGGTTATTCGTGTTCAGTTATGTAAAACATTTCCATATTAGTCATATTGGACAAGAAAACTTGAATAAAAGAAAAAATGAAAGAAAAAAAGTAAAAAATAGCATGCTTCACTCTGTATTCAATAAATAGTAGTTCTTTTTCTGAAGATAGATTGTATGTTTTATCATTAGCCCTTTGGGATTTGTAAAGGGCTGAAACTCTGAATAGATGCACTGGAATCAGACAACTAAGCACTTAAGGATAATTACGTATTGGATAATACTCTATTAGCATATGCTTCAAAAATGACCCTTTTCACTATTCTATGCTGGCTCCATCTTTTGGTATATACACATAATTGTAGGAAGGATTGAGGGTGGAGTAAGACAAGCCAGAGTCACTTGGGAGGTGGATGAAGAGAAGGGAGGTTGTGGAGAACTTGTGTCCATCTCCTTCACTTCTCCCCCTAAAGACCAAGAATAAAGACCAAGAACTTTTGCTTATCCTGACTCCTACTGATTCTAAAGCATCCAGGGTGCTAACCCGGACATCACAAAGATTGCCTTGGATCATTGTAAAGTCATTCACAATTCTTCATCGAACAATATTGCTGTTACAATGTACAACATTCTACTATACCTGTTCATTTCACTATGTATTTGTTCATGTAAGTCTTTCCAGCTTTTTTCAGAAATTGTCCTACTTGGCACTTCTTATAGTATAATAATATTCCACTACAATAATATACCACAGCTTGTTTAACCATTCTCCAATTGATGGTCATCCGCTTGATTTCCAATTCTCACCACCACAGCCACCACAGAAAGATTCTATTTCATACAAACAGGTCTCCCCCTGACCTTTTTGTTTGTTTGTTTGTTTCTCTTTGTGATATAGACTTACTAGTGGTATTATTGGATCCAAGGACAGTCCTTTGGATATGATTCCAAGTTGCTTTCCAGAATGATTGGTTAAGTTTACAACTCCACCAACAGTATTTTAGTGTCCCAATTTTCCCATATCTCCTCCAACATCAAACGTTTTCCTTTTTTGTCATATTAATAAATCTGATAGGTGTGAGGTGGTACCCCAGAGTTGTTTTAATTTGAATTACTCTGATCAATAGCGATTTAAAATACTTTTTTCATAGTTTTGATTTCTTTGTCTGAAAATTGACATTTGTCATGTGCTTGATTACTATAAACAATTATGATAATTTATTTTGTACTTTATTCCATTGATCCTCTGTTCTATTTGTTAATCAGTATCAGATTGTCTTGATAATTAATGCTTTATAATACATTTTGAGATCTGGTATGGCTAGACTCCATTTTTTTTTCATTGATTCCCTTCACATCCTTGAATGTTCTTCTTCCAGATAAATGTTGTCATGATCTTTCTAGATCTATAAAATATTTTTTGATAAATTGATTGGTATGGCACTGAATAAATAGATTAGGTAGAATTGTCATTTTTATTATATTGATTTATCCTACCCATGAGTAATTGATATTTTTCCATTTATGTAGATCTGATATTATTTGTATGAAGAATGTCTTATAGTTGTGTTCATATAGTTGCTAGGTTTGTTTTGGCAGATAGATGCCCAACTATTTTATGTTGTTTACAATATTTTAAATAGAAGTTCTCTTTTTCTATCACTTGCTGCTGGACTTTGTTGGTAATATATAGAAATGATGATGATTTATTTGGGTTTATTTGTATCCTGCAACTTTGCTAAAGTTGTTAATAAATTCAAGTAAATTTTCGTTGATTATCTATGGTTTTCTAAGCATAACATCATATCATCTGTAAAAAGTTAAATTTTTGTTTCTTCATCACATGTTCTAATTACCTCAATTTCTTTTTTTCCCTCTTATTGCTATAGTTAACATTTTTTAGTACAATTATTAAATAATAGCAGTGATAATGGGCATCCTTACTTCACTCCTGATTGTATTGAAAAGGTTTGTACCTTATCCCCATCACAGATAATTCTTCTGAAGGTTTGAGACAGATTTTAAGGACTTCTCCCCTTATACCTATGCTCTCTTACATTTTTAATAGGAATGAATGTTGTGTTTTGTCCAAGGCTTTTTCTGCATCTAATGAGATAATCACATGATTTTTGCTGATTCTATTATTGATATGGTCAATTATGCTAATAGTTTTCCTATTATTTAACCAGCCCTGCATTATTGGTATTAAACCTACCTAGTCATAACTTATAATCTTTGTGATAAATTACTATAATCTTTTTGCTAGTATTTTAGTATTTAGAGAATTAGGGAAATTGGTCTATGAATTCCTTGCTTTGTTTTGACTCCTGGTTTGAGTATCAGTACCGTATTTGTATTGTAAAAAGAACTTTTCCGGACTTCCTCTTTGTCTATTTTTTCATATAGTTTTATATGGCATGGAAATTGATTGTTCTTCAAATGTTTGGTAGAATTTGCTAACAAATTTATCTGGTTCTGAGGGATCTTTTCTTAGGATGTCCATTGACGATTTGTTCAATTTCTTTTTCTAAGATTGGGTTATTTAAGTATTTTATTTAATCTGATAATTTATATTTTTGTAAATATTCATCCATTTCATTTGTATTGTCAAATTTATTGGCATATAATTTGGTGAAATCGCTCTAACAATTGTCTTTCTCCAAGCTATATTAATAGAGTATTGTCCAATTGCTAATCAGCCTCAAGAACCTCAGTGCAACGAGAGCTTCAAGAGTTTCAGCCCATTACACCAGGATCTGGAGGCGGTAATAAGTTTGGATTGCAAGATCCTTTCAAAGGAGGAAAAGTTGCTGAATGATGGTTGTGAAGACTGAGTTAGCACCCTGGTTGCTTTACAATCAGCCGGAATCAGGATAAGCAAAAGTCCTTGGTCTTTATTCTTGGTCTTTAGGGGTAGAAGTGAAGGGGATGGACGCAGGATCTCCACGACCTCCTTTCTCCTCATCTACGGCCAAAGTGATTCTGGCTTGTCTTACTCCACCCCCTAATCCCTCCTACAATTCTTTGTATACACCAAATGATTGAGCCAGCGCAGAATAGTGAGAAGGGCCATTTTCCAAGCATATGCTAATATAGTATTGTCCAATCAGTAATTAGCCTTAATGCTCAGTTGTCTGATTCCAGTGCATGAACTCAGAATTTCAACCCTTTACATCTCCCGCTTTCTTTTGTTTTAGAATACAGATGATCACACCATCCCTGACTTCTCAGGAAGGTGAGAACCTCTAAAGGAAGTGATCATGCCCTCTCTGACTTCTCTGGAAAGAAAGTGAAAACACCGAAAAGGAGGTTATCATGCCCCACACTCTGATTTCTCAGGAAGCAAAATGGAAGAGCACCAAAGGGAAGTGGGGAGTCAAGCCAAATATTGCTAGCAGGTTTCTGGGCTGAAGGGTCTTACTAGAAACAGGTATGCACAAACCCATCAGCATGGGAGGTATTACACAAGCACATAGCAAAAATGCACAGGCTATTAGTGATGACTCTCCCCACAGTCAGTGCAGGCTCAATGTAGTGTAACACACATGAATTGTACATGAATGTAATATAACAAAGAATATGAATCAACATGGTGTAAAAGATTTCCAGAAGTCCTAGAAGCAGGATATGTAAACAACAATCACACATACGCCATCTTCAGCAGCCAATCTATTGTCCATTGCTTCACATATCAGGAAATCCAATGATCCCTGCAAGTTTTTGAAGTCCTGCAACAGTCTTTTTATGTGTTAGGGAATCCAAAGATTCCTATAGATTTTGAAGTCCTGCAACAGTCTTATCATTTCTCAGAAAATCCAATGATTCCTGAGTGTTTTGAAGTCCTACAACAATCTCTTCATGTCTCAGGGATTCCAGTGATTCCTGAGGATTTTGAAGTCCAACAATTTTTGATGTCCATGAGTCAAATGCCATAACTGCCATGTTCTTTCAGTGGTGGACACAGTCAGCAATGGAACCACCCAATGTTTCTTGGGTCTTCTCCTTCGTTTCAAGGGTCTGCTCTCTGATGGACAAGGCAAATACGGCTCCTTGGCACCCATCTAATTCCTTCTCCACTTGTAGAGATATAAGCAAACCCTCTCCCCCAAGCAGTTAACTTATCTGGTCCCTTCCATTCATCACTTTCTGGGTCTCTCCACATCACCTGGTGATTATCTAAAGATAGTGGAGCTGCTCACACTGGACACTCTCCTTCTGGTGGGTTATAAAACCTGTGTGCCAGAGCCAGTGCATCTTGTCAAAAATCAAGAAATTAATAGTATATAAAGTACTAGATTTAGAAGTTCTCTAGGGTTACCTGTGGCCCCCCTTTCTTTTGTTTTTCGAGGAGCATCTTAATGTCTCTGTTTCTCTTCTCTATTATTGCCTGTCCTTGAGGATTAAAAGGTATGCCAGTGATGTGTAAAATCTTATACTGTGCACAAAAGTGTGCAAAATGTTTAGAAGTATATGCAGGTCCATTATCTGTTTTTATTGCTTGTGGCACACCCATAATTGCAAATGGTTAGATAAGAAATTCAGTGACCACTCAGGCTGTATGTTTTGCTGCTGGTATTGCAAAAGTGAATCCTGAAAAGGTGTCTACCACAACATGGATAAAAGACAGATGAACAAAAGATTTATAATGGGTCACATCCATTTGCCAAATTTCATTCAGTCTCAAACCATGAGGGTTCTTCCCTGGAGGCAGTGTAGAAGCATGGAAAGGAAGAAAGCTGTATAGGCTTTTACTATGCTCCTAGCTTCCTCTCTTGTTATTCCAAATTGTAAACATAAAACTCGAGCAGCCTGATGATACTTAGAATGAGATTCTTGGGCTTCTTGAAATAAAGGAGTATTGGCCAACATAGTTAAAAGGCTAGAAAATAATTATAAATTACCATCAAAAATAGGACCTGGAAGTCCACTATGAGAGTTGACATGCAAGATATAAATCTTACCTGGATGCTTTCTCACTTACTCTTGAAGTTCCTTAAAGAGCTGATATATATATATTAGAGGCTACAAATTTTATTTAGGCTGTGGCAATTCTTTGTACCACACCTACTGAATAGGCAGAATCAGATATAACATTATCCTGGATAATAAGTAAGAGCTAGAATGATTGCATACAATTCATTCTGCTGAGTGGACTGAAAAGGAATACTGACTACTCTCTTTATAGTCATGAGAGTATACAGCGCAAATATTATGCTTGGATGCATCTGTAAAGATAATTGGCCCTTTAAGAGGAACTTTAGAAACCTTTTCTTCAAAAATCCATTGCCAATTATGTAATAGTCTCATTATCTTTAATGGAGACCCGTGTGTAAAATTTGGAACCATGGCTAATAAAATTTGCCACTCTGGGATAGTTTCACAGCATACATTAATTTGTGTATTAGTATAAAAGATGTATATCTTGTCAGGTCTTATCCCACATAATTGTATTGCTCACTTAATGGCCTTTAATAAAATTCTAGTCACAAGCACTGGGTAAGGAGTAAGGCTTTGTTCTGGTTGTGCTGGGAGGTTCACCCACTCTATCACACTGTCTCCTTGATAAAGGACTGCTGTGGGTGGCTCTTGTGTAGCAAAAACTGATATTTCCAACCATACTTTCAATAACACTGGATAAAGTCAGTTCGACTTCTCTCAAAGCCTCTTGAGCTTCTTTTGTAAGCTGCAATACCTGTGTCAGCAAAAGCTGCCTTGCAACTCTTTCAGATTATATGATTCACAGCTGTGGAGGCTCTCAGAGAATTGACCTGTCTCTTAACAAATAGACTACTAGAAAAGTTAGGTATGATAGATCTTTGGAGGAAATTGAATGGAGACAGAAAGAAGTACACTTTCTTCTTGGCAGTTCATGGAACCTATATAAAAATTGACCATATATTAGAACATAAAGATGTCAAAATCAAATGCAGAAAAGGAGAAATACTAAATGCATTCTTTTCAGATCATGATGCAATAAAAACTACATTCAATAAAAAGCCAGGGGAAAATATACCGAAAAGTAATTGGAAACTAAATAATCTCATCCTAAAGAATGAATGGGTGAAACAGCAAATCATAGACACAATTAATAATTTCATCCAAGGAAATAAAAATAATGAGATAAAATACCAAAATTTGTGGGATGCAGCCAAAGTGGTAATAAAGGGAAATTTTATATCTCTAGAAGCTTACTTGAATAAACAGAGAAAGAGAAGATCAATGAATTTGGCTTGCAACTAAAAAAGCTAGAAAAAGAGCAAATTAACCCTTCCCCAATCAAATACTAAACTTGAAATTCTAAAAATAAAAGGAGAGATTAATAAAATTGAAAGTAAAAAACTATTGAATTAATAAATAAAACTAAGAGTTGATTTTATGAAAAAACCAACAAAATAGATAAACCTTTGGCAAATTTGATTAGAAAAAGGAAAGGGAAAAATCAAATTGTTAGTCTCAAAAATGAAAATGGAGAATTTTCCACTAATGAAGAGGAAATTAGAGCAATAATTAGGAGTTACTTTGCTCAACTTTATGCCAATAAATTTGATAATCTAAGTGAAATGGAGAAATAACTACAAAATATACAGATTGCCCAGATTAACAGAGGAGGAAGTAAATTGCTTAAATAGTCCCATTTTAGAAAAAGAAATAGAACAAGCTATTAATCAACTCTCTAAGAAAAAATCCCCAAGACCAGATGGATTTACATGTCAATTCTACCAAACATTTAAAGAACAATTAACTCCAATACTATATAAACTATTTGGAAAATAGGGAATGAAGGAGTCCTACCAAATTCCTTTTATCACATAGACATGGTACTGATATCTAAACCAGATAGGACAAAAACAGAAAAAGAAAACTATAGATCAATCTTCCTAATGAATATTGATGCAAAAAAATCTTAAAGAAAATATTAGCAAAGAGATTATAGAAAATCATCCCTAGGATAATGCTCTATGACCAAGTAGGATTTATACCAGGAATGCAGGGCTGGTTCAATATTAGGAAAACTATTAGCATATTTGACTATATCAATAACCAAATTAACAATAGATACAGAAAAAGCATTTGATAAAACCTAACAACCATTCCTATTGAAAACTCTAGATAGTGTAGGAATAAATAGACTTTTCCTTAAAATAGCAAGTAGCATCTATTTAAAACCATCAGTAAGCATCATATGTAATGGAACCATTCCTAATAAGATCAGGAATGAAACAAGGTTTCCCACTATCACCATTACTATTCAATATTGCATTAGAAATACTAGTTTTGGCAATAAGAGATGAAAAAGAGATTAAAGGGATTTGAGTAGATAATGAGTAAACCAAATTATCACTCTTTGCCGGTAATATGATGGTATACTTAGAGAACCTCAGAGAATCAACTAAAAAGCTATTAGAAATAATCCACAACTTCAGCAAAGTTGCAGGATACAAAATAAATTTATATAAACCATCAGCATTTTTATACATCATTAATAAAATCCAACAGCAAGTAATTTTAAATAACTGTGTATAGTATAAAATATTGGGGAATCTATCTGCCAAGGTAAAGTCAGGAACTATATGAGCAAAATTACAAAACACTTTCCACACAAATGAAGTTATATCTAAATAATTGGAAAAATATTAAATGCTCTTGGATAGGTCAATCGAATATAATAAAGATGATAATACTACCTAGACTAACCTATTTATTTAGTGCTATACCAATCAAACTCCCAAGAAGCTATTTTCCTGAAATAGAAAAAATAACAAAATTCATCTGGCAGAACAAAAGGTCAAGAATTTCAAGAGAACTAATGAAAAAAAAAATTAAATGAAGGTGGCCTAAATGTACCTGATCTAAAACTATATTATAAGGCAGCCGTCATCAAAACCTTGTGGTACTAGCTAAGAAATAGACTAATTAATCGGTGGAATATATTAGGTTCACACAACAAAATAGTCAATTACTATAGCAATCTACTGTTTCACAAACCCAAAGAACCTAACTTTGGGAATAAGAATTCATTATTTGACAAAGACTGCTGGGAAAATTGGAAACTAGTATGGCAGAAACTAGGTATTGACTCACACTTAACACCATATATATAGTCAAAATGGGTTCATGATCTAGGCATAAAGAATGAGATTATAAATAAATTAGAAGAACATAAGATAGTTTACCTCTCGGACCTGTGAAGGAAGAAGGAATTTATGACTAAAGAAGAATTAGAGATCATTATTGATCACAAAATAGATAATTTTGATTATATTAAGTTAAAAAGATTTTGTACAACCAAAACTAATGCAAACAAGATTAAAAGGGAAGCAATAAACTGAGAAAACATTTTTACATTCAAAGGTTTTGATAAAGGCCTCATTTCCAAATTTTATCGAGAACTGACTCAAATTTATAAGAAATCATTTTCCAATTGATAAATGGTCAGAGGTTATGAACAGACAATTTTCAGATAAAGAAATGGAAACTATTTCTAGTCATATGAAAAGATGCTCCAAATCATTATTGATCAGAGAAATACAAATTAAGACAACTCTGAAATACTACTACATACCTTTCAGATAGGTTAAGATGACAGGAAAAGATAATGACAAATGTTCGAGAGGATGTGGGGAAACTAGGACACTGACACATTGTTGGTGGAATTGTGAACAAATGCAACCATTCTGGAGAGCACTTTGGAACTATGCTCAAAAAGTTATCAAACTGTGCATACCCTTTGACCTAGCAGTGTTTCTATTGGACTTATATCCCAAAGAGATCTTAAAAAAAGGGAAAGGACCCACATGTGCAAAAATGTTTGTGACAGCCCTCTTTGTAGTGGTCAGAAACTGAAAACTGAGTGGATGCCCATCAATTGGAAATTGACTGAATAAATTGTGGCATATGAATGTTATGGAATAATATTGTTCTGTAAGAAATGACCAACAGGATAATTTCAGAGAGGCCTAGAGAGTCTTACATGAATTGATGCTAAGTGAAATGAGCAGAACCAGAAGATCATTATACATGACAATAACAAAATCATAAGAGGATCAATTCTGATAGATGTGGCTCTCTTCAACAATGAGATGATTCAAACCAGTTCCAGTCGTTCAGCAATGAAGAGAAACAGCTACATCCAGAAAGAGAACTGTGGGAAATGAGTGTGGACCACAACATAGCATTTCTACTCTTTCTGTTATTGTTTGCTTGCATTTCTGTTTTCCTTCTTGGTTTTTTTTCTTTCTTTCTAGATCTGATTTTTCTTGTGCAGCAAGATAACTGTATAAATATGTATACATATATTGGATTTAACATATAATTTAACATATTTAACATGTATTGGACTACTTGCCCTCTAGGGGAGGAGGTGAAGGGAAGGAGGGGAAAAGTTGGAACAGAAGGTTTTGCAAGGGTCAATGTTGAAAAAATTACCTATGCATTGTTTTGTTAATAAAAAGGTATGATCAAAAAAATAACATCAGGTCAAGGAGAAAACACTACATGCAACTAGAAAGAAACAATTTTAATATTATGGAAGTACATTCAGAATAACACAATATTTAACAGCTTCTACTTAAATGAGTAAAGGGAATGGAATATAATATTCCAAAGAGCAAAGGTGCTGAATAATTTACCCAGCAAAGTTGAAAGTAATTTTGCAAGGAAAGCATGGATATTTAATGAATTAAAGAACTTTTAAATATTCTTGAGGAAAAGACCAGAACTGAACAGAAAACTTGACCTACAAGAATCAAGAGAAACATAAGAAAGGTCAAACTTTATTTCTTACATGACAAAAAGTTATCTATAATGCTTAAGGATGTTATTATTGTTAAGTAGTTTGAAAGAACATAAATAAAATACTTGGAATTAAAAAATAAATTTTATGGAAATGATGGGTTATACTTTTTACTTGGAAAGGGTGACTTTTTTCTTGGAGTTCAATATTACCCACTGGGGCCTGGGTTCAAAAAGTGTTACAGTCGGGTCCATTGATACAGATAGCTGATTAAAAGATTTAAGATAGATCCTCTAATTTTTGACACATATCTCAAGTTTTGACCTTCTGTATTACTATTTCCTATGAGACTCAAAAAACCTTTATAGTAAGAAAGCACTGACTTTCAATTCTACTTCCAATACTTCTTTTCTATGTGACTCTAGGAAAGTCTTTCAACTTTTTCTGAGCCTCATTTGCCTCATTTATAAAATGAGGATAATATGGACAGTCATAGAATTGTTGTGAGGAAAAAATGAGAAACGTGTTTTCACATGCTTTTCACGTGTATTTTGTAAACTTTAAAATAGTACATAAGTTTGAGCTATTATTATTTATCATTGCTGTTTTTTAAATGAATGGAATTCTTTAGAAATGGAGTAATGTAGATTCAAGGCTTATGATTTCATGGACCTCAGAGTTAGAAGGGACTTTGGATGATCTTTGGAAATATAGTATCCCATTGCTTCCTGGGATCATAGCTAAGTGTGAAGAGGAAAGAATGTCTATTGAGTGAGAAAATCTGACCTACTCTTTGCCTAACATAAATTTCAGTTCTTTAGCTTCATTGATTTGGTATCCATCTGTACTTTACCCTTCTTCTTTCAAAATCTTTAGATCAATATTCTTAGGTTAGTTAAAAAAATAATGATTTGGTCTAGGAGAAGACTTCACTGTATTAAAAGATCAACTGGTAATTTTTATAGTTGTAACCCAACTTAAGCTTAGAGATGAGAGATAGTTAAATGAATGGTATCTTAGAAATGGTGAATTTTAAAAGCAAACTTTTTGGAAGGTTTTTTTGAAGATTTCTGAGAGAAAGATACCAGAAATAGTGGAAAGGGAAATGTAGAGTTTATGATTTCATGGTCTGAGTATCTGCCCTACATCTTGTGAATCATGGAGATAATCCTAGAGCATTCAGGAATTGTGGTCCCCAGCCTTTCCATTGTGAGAGACTGAAAAGTTTTTATTATCACCACTGATAGTTAAAGACTGTGTTGCTGTACTGAAGGTGTTGAGATGAGATATTAAAATACCAACACCTCCCCTCTCTACCTAGAAAGAACAACTCTACTGAGAAACAGAACAGAAGAAAAAAATGAGAGAATGAAGTTAGAGACAGGGACAGGAACATAGAGACAGAGAGATAAATGGAGAGACAGATTCAGAGAGATAGAATTGTTTTTCCAACATAGCTTTTTAAAAAGATTTTCTGAGTAAAGGAGTAGAGATATAGGTCATTAACTAGCAGGCAAATCTATCTAGAAATTATTTTTAGAGATATCTAGAGACCATTTTTTAAGGATTAGAAAGACCTAGCAAAATTTGTAAAGCAATAGGGAAGGAACCAATAGCTAAAGAGAATCTGAAGATTAGAATGGAGATGGTTAAATTCAATCTGCTGTAGCAAGAAGAGGGGAGATCAAGACTATTTGTAAAAAGTTTAGCCTTGGGGAGGAAAAGAGACACCTCTTAATCAGAGACTGGAGTAAATTAGAAAATAATGAGGAATTATTTCAAGGATTTGTGAAATAAAATGGGGAGAAAAGAGCTCTTTTATTATTTAATGAGATAGGACCTCAACTAAGTGTCAGAAGTGTTTGGGAAGAATGAAGAAACAAGAAAAAACTTGAAATAGCTAGCATGGAGAGAGGGGATAGAGAAATAATTTATGTTATTCAGTTCTTTCTGACTCTTCATAACCTCATTTGCAATTTTCTTGGCAAGGATACTGAAGTGGTTTGCCATTTCTGAGAAGAACTGAGGCAAAGCAGAGTTAAATAACTTGCTCAGGATCATGCAACTAAGTGTCTGAGGCCAGATTTGAAAAATGAGCCTTTTGTTTTAAGCCCAGTGTCCTATCTACTGCACCACCTAGCTGCCAGAAAACTAATTGGAAAGAAGTAAAAGGATTGCTTTGTTGCAATGAGGGCCCATTTAAGGTTAGATAACATAAATCTGGATCAGAGACAATCAGTATAATTAGGTAACTTCCTGAAATGGAGAAGATGCAAGAAAAGAACCAACAGGCTCTTCATGGATAACATTCATATGAACTCATCCAATAATATATTGACCAGGAAGCATTTAGTAATGCTATATTTGATGCTTCTAGTTTATGAAAATATGATATGCATGCTAATAAGAGGGGGACTTCTGATCTGGGTAAACACTATATATGGTCAGTGCCTATTTTAGCTAACAATGAGGAGACCCTCCACTCTATCCCTCCTTTTATTTTTTCCTCCCCTGACCAGGTAGGAAAAATGTGGCATTGCTAGCAGGTATTGCATCAGTCCCAAATATCAAATTCTGCAACAAAAGAGATACAGAAGAAGGGAGCAAGAAAAATTAATTAAATTATATATATACCACTGGGCCCTCTGCAGTATATGTCCTCCTGTAGAGCATCAAAATGGGCAAATTTCTATCTCTCTCTTCCCTAAAGCCTCAAAGACAAATTCAAAATTATGTCTTAGGTGAAATCTGGGACAAAGACAATTTATCCTTTCCATAATCTCATATCTCTACAATGGAATCATATTATCAGTGCCAATTTCAATCCTGTTACCACTGCCCCTGATCAGGGAGATATCACAAATGTACTAGCTTAAATAGCTTGGTATATGCTCTTGCATGGCATTTAACTCCTCAGGAAGAGAACTTGGGTAACACCTAGTCTGGAGATCTTTCAAGCATTTAAACAGAAATGACTTTGCAAAAATTGCAAGGCATTGTTCCTACCAAGAAGGTCTGCTGAAAGTCAATTGTGTTTGTGAACTATATTTTTCATCTGGGATCAAAATTGTTCATGAGTATCATAAAAGTCCAATTTTGATGTATGATCTCAATTCAGCTTTTTTTTAATAAACCATAAATTTATCTCTGAATATCTCTTTTCTTATATAATTCAGGGACATTTAAAGTACCACCAAGGGAAGATTATCAGTTGTGCTGTGCATAAACAGAAGAGAGTTAGTGGAATTTGACCTAACCGGGAAATTCAAACTTTGCAAGTATAGCATACAAACTATACAAGAAGTAACGCAATCCCAAAATATGGCTTTCTGAGATGTTGATATAGTACAATTCTCTTTCAAAAGATAATTTCTTTTTCATTTGTGTTAACATCTAAAAATTGACCATTCTCTATCCATACCAGATGAAACAAATAATTTAGTGCTTTCTAATTTAACTTTTTTCTTTTTGCAGCTCCTCTGTCCTTCACTTATAATTTATTCTGTATTCTCTCTTCTAACTCAAAACTTTTTTCTTTCTTTATTTCTGTGTCCCTTATAAAAGTTGAGCTTTTATAGTGCTAAGTGTGAACTTCTTTTTTCATCTATTTTTTCGTCTATTTCCATACTGTTGCCAGATTTTACTTATTTCTTCCTCATTTTAATGCTATTCTTCACTCTTAGAAATGTCAGTTTATATAAGAAGCAGAATTGAATGGAACCAGGATGAGTCACTTTGTTCTCCACCTCAGACATTAGGTCCAGACCAACTAGTCCTGTGCTCCCTAAAGAACCAACATCTTGTCTTTGGTTATATACCTCTCTAGCCACTAGGGTGTTAGTTGTACTCAGAGCCTCATGCTTTCCTCTTCATAAGGAGGTATATAGTACTGGGTGGTACAACTCTTTCTCAGAGGAATGGTCTCTGTGTAAATTGGTTCCAGATAAAAATAATTATATTATTTTACTACAGACACATACAACTCACCCCTGCCCACCTCTCCCAGTAGGAATGTTCTTTCATGGTACATGCTGGTCCTTCCCTTTTGTTGATTTCATCCTATCTTCCACCTCAATCTTACTCTTATTGATTTCTCTGACCTAGGGTAAATTAGATATTCCACAAATACCCTAGTAAAATCTTAGAAACCAAAAGAATGAATTATTATAGATAAAATTGAGAAGAAAAGACTATAATCTCTTTCAATCAGCTTAGGATTCTACAAAAAAAAATACTACTAAAATCTGTATAATCTTTTGGCAGAGTCAAGTAATGGTGGGCACAAGGTCAAGACACAGACCTAAATAGACCTAGCTAGTGTTTAATGCAAGAACCAGATCTAGATGATTCCTAAGTAGCTCCACCCAAGCCACAGCAGGAGAGAGAAAAAGGCAAAACAGTATCCAGAAAACTCAAAGACCTGTCAGTCTCACCCGAGGCACAACAGAAGAAAGGACTAGGTTAATATTCAGACATTAGACATGCAACACCAGACACCCAAACCCAAGCAATAAAGTGCTTAGACAGCATACATCTGAATCATAGAAGATTCAGGTAGGAGAAAGGATCAAGGAAAAGGTGAAGGAAGGAAATATACTCTGAAGCAAGAAATGGAAGCAACTTCTTATTTCATATAATGATTATGAGATAAAGCATGTGCAAACATAAAAGAAGAGATAGGGAGAAGAGACACCCCATGAATTTTACTCTCATTTGAAGCTGACAAAGGTTGAACATACACAGATCATTTTTTTTTACAGAAATACATTAAAATCAGCAGTGAAATAATGACAGAGAGGCTTAAAAAGGAAAGAATAGACATGGGAGTAAACAAGCAAAACCTAACTCCAACATTAAAAGGTAGAGAATGGCAAGTGAAGGGATGATTAAAAAAAGTAAAAACTTGTTATTAAAGTGGGACAGGGAACAAAGGAGGGACAATGGAGTAGAAACATATTGCTTCACTAAAGGTAAGCCAGTTCCTCTTTCACTACTTACTCTGGGAGGAGGAAGATAGAGGGAAAAGAGAAGAAAACATAAAAGACAGGATGAAGGAAAACACACAGTTAACAATCATAACCCTGAATGTGAATGAAATGAGCTCACGCATAAAGTAGAAGATAGCAGAATGGACTGGTGAAAAAAAAATCTTAACACAATCAGCTTAAAAGAAACATACTTGAAACAAGCATTAAAAGGTTCACACAAAATTAAAATAAGGAGTTGAAGCAAAAGATAGCATGCTTCAGGTGAACTAAAAAATGTGGGAATAGTAATCATTCTTTCAAGAAAACACCAAGTAAGTGATATAATTAATTATAATCAATTGTAACTAATTATAAGCAGGTAAACTGCAGTCTGCTTAAGGATATCATAAATGATAAATCAATATTGATACATAATATGTATGCCTGGAATAACATATCATCTGAATATATAAAAGAAAAGTTAATTGAATTATGGGGAATTATAGGACCACTGGCAAATGTAGCTTAGGCAAATGTAACAAAACAATAAGCAAAAAAAGATAAAGTACTTTAAAAAGTTAGAGATGATAGTTCTCTGGCAATTATTGAATAGGGAAGGAAAAAAGTTTTCATGTTTCTATACTATGCATCTTGGAAGTTTACCATGTGTTGGGACATGAAAATCTCATAAACAAATATAGAAAAACAGAAATATTAAACACAATCTTCACTGAATACAATGTCACAAAATTTAATAAAAAGCTTTTGGAATAAATTATTAAATTAGTTGGTGGCAAAATAATTTAATCAGAAAGAATTGGTAAACTACAGAGATCATAAAAAAGGGAAAGGGATCCACATGTGCAAAAATGTTTGTAGCAGTCCTTTTTGAAGTAGCAAGGAATTGGAAACTGAGTAGATGCCCATCAGATTGGGGAATGACTGAATAATTTATGGTATATTAATGTAATGCAATATTATTATTCTATAAGAAATGATCAACAGGAACAAGTTGTGGCATATGAAGATAATGGAATATTATTGTTCTGTAAAAAAAAATGATGAAGAAGCTGAATTTAGAAAGATCCAGAAAAATTTATATTACTGATTTTGAGCAAAAAAAAGCAGAACCAAGGATACACTGTACACAATAACAGCAAGAATATGTGATGATCAACTATGAAAGACTTAGTTCTTCTCCGTGGTTCAGTGATCCAAATCAGTCCCAAAAGACTTTGAATAGAAAATGCTATTTGCATCCAAAAAAAAAAAAAAAAAAACCTAAGGAGACTGAATATAAATCAACACATGCTATGTTTAGTTCTTTTTTTTCTGTTTTTTTTAAATCCCTCCCATGGTTTTTACCTTTTGTTCTGATTTTTCTCTCCCAACATGATTCAAAAAGTAATGTGTATTAAAAATAAATAAATTCATTAGAAAAAAATTAAATTAAAAAAATGAAATGATTCGCAGACTGATTTCAGAAAGACCTGAAGAGATTTATTGAAATTATGCTAAGTGAATTGAATAGAACCAAGAGAACATTGTTCACAGCAACAAGGTTATGTGATGATCAACTATGATGGACTTGGCTCTTTTCAACAAGGAGGTGATTCAGGGCAATTTTAATAGTCTTGTGATGGAGAAAGCCATCCACATCCAGAGAAAAAACTAGGGGAACTTAATGTGAATCACAACAGAGTATTTTCACCTTTGTTGTTGTTTGTTTGCTTGCCTTTTGTTTTTTTTCTTATTTTTTTTTTTCCTTTTTGATCTGATTTTTCTTGTGCAGCATGATAAATGTGGAAATATGTTTAGAAGAATTGCTCATGTTAAACCTATATTGGATTACTTGCTATCTAGGAAAAGATAAGGTGAAGAAGGAGGAAGAAAACTATGGAACACAAGATTTTGCAAGGGTGAATGTTGAAAACTATTTTTGAATGCATTTTGGAAACTAAAAAGCTATTATTGCTAAAAAAAAAAAAGAAAGAAAGAAAGAAAGAAAGAATTGATGAGCTAAAGAACAAATTATAGGAATAGATAAGCTTGCCTAATAAAATGACAACAATGAGACCACACACAAAAACTCATGAAATACAACTAAAGCAATCCTTACAGGAAAAATTATATCAATAATGTTTTTATCAGCAAAACGGAGAAAGAACAATCCAGTCTGATCAACATTTATTGAGTGCTCACTATGTACTAGGCATTGTATTAAGTGCTGATATAAATAATATAAAGAAAGACAATTCTTGCTCTCAAAGAGCTGACAATCTAATGGGAAGAGGGACAACACAAAAGGAGTCAAGAAAGTGGTGTGTGTAAGATAGGGGATGGGAGGTAAGGGGCACAGTTGAAAGGGAACCTTCAACTTCCATGAAGTTGAAAACAAGCAAAGGAGCGCATGCAAACTGGAGTCCAATCTCTCCCTCTATAAAGGAAGGCAAGTCCATCCATTGGATTTCCAATCAGAGGGAAGAGAAGGCTAAGAGAGATGGTATACATTCAAAACTTGAATTAGCATCATAGAGATGAGATTAGAAGTGATTAACTAGAAGCAGAATCTTCTTCCATGGAGTTGAAACCAGGCAAAGCAAAGAATGAAATTGAATTTGTGGCAGCCCTTTTCATAGTGGCTAGAAACTGGAAATTGAATGGATACCCATCAATTGGAGAATGGTTGAGTAAATTGTGGTATATGAATGTTATGGAATATTATTGTTCTGTAAGAAATGACCAGCAGGATGAATACAGAGAGGCTTGGATAGACTTACATGAACTGATGCTAAGTGAAATGAGCAGAACCAGGAGATCATTGTACATTTCAACAACAATACTATATGAAGTTTATCAATTCTGATGGAAGTGGCTATCTTCAGCAATGAGAGGATCCAAATCAGCCACACCCAGTGAAAGAACACTGGAAAATGAGTGTGGACCACAACATTGCATTTGCACTCTTTCTGTTGTTGTTTACTTGCATTTTTGTTTTTCTTCCCAGGTTATTTTTACCTTCTTTCTAAATCCTATTTTTCTTGTGCAACAAGATAACTGGGTAGATATGTATACATATATTATATTAACATATACTTTAACATATTTAACATGTATGGAACTGCCTGCCATCTAGGGGAGAGGGTGGAGGGAAAGAGGGGAAAAGTTGGAACAGAAGTTTTTGCAAGGGTCAGTGTTGAAAAATTACCCATGCATATGTTTTGTCAATAAAAATCTATAATAAAAAAAAACTAAATTGAGAACAGATCAATGAATTAAATGTGATTTTTAAAAGCTAAAATAAATAAATAAATAGCTAAATACTAAGTACAAATTCCTAAAAGGAAAGAAGAGAGTAACAAAATCAATGATAAATGATAGTTAAACAAACAAAAAAATGCAACATCGAATTAATAAAACTAGGAGCTGATTTTTTTTTGATGGGGGGAATGAAGACGATAGACAGTTAACTCATCTAATTAAGAAAAAGAGGCAAAACCAAATTGTATTAACACTGAAAAAGGAAGTCACAACAATTAAAGAAAATTATTTTCCATAATTATATTTCAACAAAAGTAATAACTTTGACAAATGAATGACTATTTTTTTAAAAAATATGAAATAGATTAATAGAACAGGAATTTTTTTTAAAAAATACCTTACCATGAGAAACAAATACTTAAACAAGTCATAATTGAAAAAGCCCAAAGATCATACAGGTTGACAGGTTTATAAGTTAATGCTATCAAAAAAATTCAGAGAATAACTACTTACAATATTACATAAACTGTTGCAAAAAATAAGAAAAGAATGGTTCTTCCAAACTTCCAAACATAAATATAGTCTAGCTATCTAAATGAGGGAAAAACAAAACACAAAAAGAAAAATATAGAACAATGTTTTTTAGAGAATATCAATACAAAATATTAAATAAAATATTAGAAAATGGGTTATATTTACATATTTTAAATTACATACCATAACAAGATTGGATTCATGCTAGAAGTGTAGCTTTGGTTGAACATAAGGAAAACCATAAATTAGTGTATAATATTAATAACGAAAATAATTTAAACTTATTTTAATAATAATTTAAACTTTATACCTTGATTATATCAATAGGACCTGGAAATAGTTTTGCCAAAATTAACACTTTTCCGTTAAAAACAATAACAATGACTCAAAAGAAAGGGCAAAAAATGCACCTTCTTTTGATATAGTAAATAAAATCTGTCTAAAACAAAGAGCTAGTATCATTATGTAATGGAGAAAAACTAGACATTTTACCAGTAACACTAAGGGTGAAACAAAAGTGTCAGTTATCATTGTTATTACTTTACATAGCACTGTAAATGCTACTTACTGTAAGAGTCAGTAAACAAGTGTTTGTGAAGTGCCTGATATGAGCCATGTAATATGTTGAGCACTAGGCATACAAAGAAAGGCCATGGACAGTACATGCTCTCAATCTACAACAACTATACTCAAAATAGATACTTATGAGTCAAATTGAAGATAATATATGCAAAGAAGTCATAAACATAAAGATGTATTGGGAAGAATTCTTTTAGAAGATAGGATTTTAAATGGATCTTGAAGAAAGCCAGAGAAGTTAGAGGGCAGAAATGAAGAAATTAAAGGAGCTAGACATGGGGTATGGATAATGAAAATGAAGAGTCAGGAGATGGAGTCTCTGGTATAAGGAACAGCAGAGACCAATGTCACTGGATCAAAGAATATGTGGCATAAGATATATGAAGACTAGAAAAGTAGGCAAGGACCAGGTTAAAAAGGTTTTGAATGCCAAATTGATGACTTTATATTTGATCCTGTGGATAAGAGGAAGGCTGGGGATATCTCCAAGTTTACTGGATTGGATCAAGAGAATGAAAGAAAGTGAGGAGTCAAGGGTGATATCTAGAATATGAGCCTAAATGACTGAGAGGATGTCTTCAAGAATAATAGGAAAGTCCAGAAAAGGGAAAGATTTTGGGGGAAAAATAATTAGTACAGATATAAATATCACAAAAAAGTAACTGCTGAAAAATTCTAAGCATAAATGTGGCTCCAAAGAAGAAATCTACTCTGACTCTACCCCTTCACAGAAGTGGAAGGCTCATAAAGGCTGTACATTGCATTTATTTTCAGAATTTTCCAATATATTGATCAGTTATATTGTTTTTTCCCTCTCCTTTTGTCTTTAAAAATATTGTTTGTTATATAAGATAGCCCTCTGGGGAAAGAAAAATAAGGATATTGGGGAAACTATTGTAATTTTTTAAATACCTAAATAAAAATTCATTAAAAAACAAAGTGTACAACTCAAATGTAATAATTCTTAATAATATATTATTCAAATTTATATCACCAATATGTAGGATGTTCGTTCCCCCCAAAAATTCATAGTGTAATTTTTAAGGCCTTTAAATTTTAGTTTAATATAATTTTAGGGTTAAAATTTCACTGAAATCTGGCGCACACCCTATTTGAGAAAATTATACAAAAGATATATGCAACATTTTTAAGAGTAAAACATCAGACCTCTCAATTACATAAACAGAACAAAAAATAACTATTCATATTGTTCTAAGAATCAAATAAGAAAACAGATGCAAAGCACTTGGCAAAACTAAAAGTTATAAATGTGCTAGCTATTATTGAATAGATGCCATCAATAAATATGCTTGGCGGTAGAAGTGCACACATCTCTTGTTTTATTTGAGACATTATATGGAAATTTTATTACAAGCCTAATGGTTCTAATATGCTTATCTATCCTGAATATTTAAACTCCAAGAAAGTTGATTATTGATGTACAATAACAATAATTCTGAGCTTACAAAAGCTCATACTGGCTTTCACAACACCTTATGTGTGCACTCTATTTTTAAATAAAATTAAATAAACAAGTAGTATTAAGTACCTATTCTGTGCCAGACACTGAGCTAAGCACTGAAATACAAATAAAGGCAAAAAACTAAACCCTGATTTCAAGGATTCACAGTTTGAGGAAGGAGACAACTTACAAGTAATTATGTACAAACAAAATATAAATTGATTCAAAAGTTAGTGAAGTTTTAAACCCTGTAAGCTTAGCACTTCACTAAGACTTTAGAACACTTTATAAACAATGTAAATTGGGGATAGTTTCAGATGGAAAGTATTAATATTAAGGATATTTAGGAAAGGCTTCTTGCAGAAAGTGAGACTGTAACTGAGATTTGAAGGAAAACCGGAAAAGGAAGCAAAGATGAGAAAGGAGAATTTCAGGCATGAAGGATAGCTGCTGTCAGAACATGAAGTTTCTTGTGCAAAGATAACAAGGTCAATGTCACCCATTTAGAGAGTATGTGGAAAAGAATAAAGTGCTAAGTAGATTAGAAAAATAGGACAGGACTAGGTTATGAAATGTTTTAAAGGCCAAAAAGAGTATCTGAAATTTCACACTGGTTGTGATAGAGAGCTACTGAAATGTATTAAGTAAGGGGGTGGCAAGGTCATTAAGGTACATTGGAAATAGCAGTTTGACACATGGGTGGGGACGATAGACCAGAATGGCAAGAGAATAAAGGTAGGGAGACCAAAGAGCAGGCTATTGCAATAGTCCAGATGTAAAGTGATGAGGGGCTGCATCAGTTTGGTACCAGTGTCAGAAAGGAGAAGGCATACAATAGAGATTAAGGTAGAAATAACAAATTTGACAATTGATTGGATAGAGGGGCTAAGAGAGAGGTGAGGATATTACCTGGGAGATGAGCACAGGTCATTGAAATGATAGTGGTATTTTCAAGAGTAATAAAGAAGTTTAGAAGGGAGCATTTTGCAGAACGATTTTATATATGTTGAGTTTAAAATAATCAGAATATTCAATTTGAAATGTCCAAGAGGCAATTATCTCCCTACATCTGGGATATTAAGGTAAAATTAGGCTTCCTCTGGCCTTAATCCTCTCTCATCATCTTAACTTGAATACTCTTGGTAGAATTATTTGAATTTTTGAGAGCGATCAACATACAATTACATAATTATAATTTGAACTCATTATCTTCATCATCTTGTTCTACAGTTATAGGCACAGAATTGGAGTTTTTCAAAACAACATTTTTTTATAGTAATTCTATATGTTGACTTGAAAACAAGCTATTTCCACAGTCATGGGCTACATTGTTTTAATGTATTATTATTATTGTTGTTATTATTATTATTGCAGTTAAATGGTGCAGTGGATGGAGCACTGTACTTGGAACCAGAAAGATTCATTTTTATCAGTTCAAATCCAGTATCAGACACTTTCTAGATGTATGACCCTGGACAAATCACTTAACTCTATTTACCTCGGTTTTCTCATTTCTAAAATGAGCAGAAGAAGAAAATGACAAACCCCTCCAAAATCTCTGCCAAAAAAATCCCAAATGGGTCATGGAGAGTCACACCCAACTGAAAAATGGATTTACATCATTATTCTTGTTGTTGTTGTCATGGATAGAGATGCTGTTTTTTTTGTTTCCTATCACTTTGTAATTTTTATTCAGTGTTGTGGGTGAAAGATGAAAGTAAAAAAGGTTCAAGCTTCTAAACATATATATTTATTAAACAATGCAGGCCAATTATCTAACAAAACATAGCCTTCATTAGCTTAGGGCTGCATTCAGAATATGGGGAGACAGATTTTTATACATTAAAGACAATAGATCAAATAAGATCAATAAATTAACCAGGATACAAAATTAAGTAGTGTGATTTTTAATTGAATGAAAGAATAAGAACTTTCCACTTGGGGGGGTGGGGAGAGTGAACAGGTGTAATTCCCTAAAATCAGAAAAAGAGATATCCTATCCCCCCACCCCCGAGTATCTGTATGTAAGCAAAGAAATATGGAAACAATAACTGGTTGATTAGTATGGTCCAGTTTTCAGATAATACATATGGACTGCTTGAGAGGGACAATTGTAAGGAATTCCTTGCATCAATCTCAGCATTTGACTGGGTTTCTGGTCAGTATAACCTAGGTCCTCAGTTAAATACAGGTAAAGGTAGTCTAGCTTCCCAGAAACCTAAGGCAAGTTTTAAACACTGAGATTTTCTCCCAATTCTCACAATTGAATAAAGTTTTCTCACAAGACAGAAGTTGGACTATACTCATAATTGAATAGAAAGGGAACGGAGCTAACTTCAGAACTGATTTACAAGATGGAATCAATGTGGTTCACCAACTTCCCACAATTAACTATTTGCTTTCCTATTTCTTTCATTTTCCACATCAGTTAAACCACAATGAACATTTCCCTTGGATTATTCAATCCTTCAATATTCTGTATATCTTGTTATTTTGCTTCATTTTGGAAGCAAACAGACCTAATGTGTTAATTTGTTTCTCAATGATGATTCTGTAGACATCAGCTTTCTCCAAACCACTATCTTTGTCCTCATTCTCATTCCCTTTCCAAACTTCCCTTTACCTGTTAGATACCACCATTCTCCCAAGGTACCATAACCTAGTATTATACTCTGCATAACTTCACATGTGCCTTCTCAGTGGGGAGAGGTAGGGAGGCAGAGATGAGAGAAGAAGGAAGGGAGAAACTCTGGAACTCAACTTTTAAAAAACAAATGTTTAAAAAATTGTTTCGGTATTTCCCTCTGTTCATTGTCCCTTATCTCACATATCCAAAGAATAGACAAAATCTTGCCATCCATATCCAATAACATCTTTTGCATCTTTCTACTAATATAGCTAGACCCCTTAGTTCAAATCTTCTTCATGTTTCATTTAGACTAATGCAATGCTTTCTTAATTAATCTCTGTATTTCAAGTCCTTCCTCTTTCCAATCCATCCTCCATAATCTGCCAAATGATTTTTCAAAGCACAGATCTTATTGTGTGAAATTAAAATTCTCCATAAACTCCATTGACTTCTAATGCCTTTGATATAAAATATAAACTCTTCTCCAAATTTTTTTAAACCTAGTCCCAACTTATCATTTCAAATTGGGATTTTCTTGGCAAAGATACTGGAGTGATTTGACATTTCCTTTTCCAAATCATTTTCCAGATGAAGAAATGGAGGCAAACAGAAGTGACTTTCTCAGAATTAGACATTTAGTAAATATCTCAGAATGGATTTGAACTCAGATCTTCCTGGTTCCTTTTTTGCTGGTGTAAAAAAGGAGGAGGGGCTCTAATAAGGGAGGGCTGTTTTGTCATCAAAAACAAAATACTAGGGAGATGTTAGAATTCTTAAAAGATGCTAAGTCAGTAGAATTGATAGAGACAATGATTGTTTAGCAGACTGCTTAACATTCTCTACATGTACTTAGTACTTACTACAGTTCCACAAGATTCACACCTTAAAGAGCATATATAAGCTAGGAACCTCAACCAGGATTGATTGACTCCAGGAGATTCACAAGCCAGGATTCAGTCGAGGAGATTTCACAAGCCAGAGACAGCAGTTGGGCAGAATGAAGGAAGACAGAGAAGTGGTGGCAGGCTGTCCTGTGGAGAACACTGAGTGGATGCCCATCAGTTAGAGAATAGCTGAATAAGTTATGGTATATGAATGTTATGGAATATTATTGTTCTATAAGAAATGATCAGGAAGATGATTTCAGAGAGGCCTGGAGAGACTTACATGAACTGATACTAAATGAAATGAGAAGAACCAGGAGATCATTGCACACAACAACATCAATATTATATGACGATTAATTCTGTTGAACGTGATTCTTTCCAACACTGAGATGACTGATGCCAGTTCCAATGATCTTGTGATGAAGAGGACTATGGAGAATGAATATGGATCACAACATAACATTCTCACTCTTTTTTTGTTGTTCACTTGCATTTTGTTTTCTTACTCATTTGCTGTCCTTTTTGATCTGATTTTTCTTGTGTAACAAGAGAATTGTATAAATGTTTACACATATTGGATTTAACATATGTTTTAACATGTATAGCATATATTGGATTACTTGCCATCTAGGGGAGGGGATGAGGGGAAAGAGGGGGAAATCTGAAACACAAGGCTATGCAAAAGTCAAAGTTGAAAAATTATCCATGTATATGTCTTGAAAATAAAAAGCTTAAAAAAATAAAAAATAAAAAATATTAAGAGATGGTCTTGCCTTTACTATTTGTATCCCTAGTTTCTGGCACATGAAAAGAGATAAATAATTTTTTTTATTCATTCATTTATCTTTCTTTCTCTCTCTTTCTCTCTCTCTCTCTCTCTCTCTCTCTCTCTCACACACACACACACACACACACACACACACACACACGTCTCCTCTACTAGATATAAGCTTTTTGAGAAGGATTTTTTCATTTTAAATATATTTTTATTTCCAGTACTTAGTCGTTAAATATATGTTAATTATTTGACTGATTGCCATATAACCACACACCAGTTTTCTTCTCTTCCACATATAATTCTGCTGTTTTTTTTAAAAGAACTGAAACCTAAGAGCTCTGAGACATGTACTTCCTGACTTTAGGTAGGAGAAGTAAAAGAATTTCCAAACAAATTAGAAGCCTCTCCATTATGTCTTAACTCTTCAATTATAAAGGAAGAATATTAAATTATAATATATTATATATAACTATATAACATGTTAATCATTTAATTTATATTTAATACATACACTAAAATATCACATTAGAGAGATATCTAGTGAGTGCTAAGACAGATTATCAGAGCAATCACTGTCTTTTCTACATCATTTTCTAGTCAACAAAAGGTTTTTATTACAATAACCTTGGGAGATAGGCAACAATAATGTTATTATTGCATCCCAGACATGCCACATACTAGATCTGAGTTAATCATTTCAACTTACTAGGCCTTCAATTTTTTCTTCTGTAAAATGAGGGACTGGGACTAAATAAATTCCTAGGTCTTTTTAAGCCATAATACTTCTGTGTTTCTGGTGCTAGATTGTCAAAATGAGAAAAGTCACCCACAGTGACAAAAATAGGCATTATAAATATAGTAGATTGTTTTTCTAAAGAAATGTCCTTTAGGCTAATTGATTTTTCCATCTTTCTCTTAGCATTATGTACCATTTTCCATGACCCCCTTCTACCTCTAGCTCTTACTCTGGGAAATTAGTATAACAATCAACCATCCTATGAACAATCTATATAATTGTATAGCAATCTATATAATCTATACAATCAACTTAGAGGAAAACTCCTTTCCCTGACTAATACTCCTTCATAGGTGATGTATTAAATTATAGTACATTATTAAAATTATCCTAGATCATTATAAACTATAATTTCCCCAAATAAGAACTGCTTTATTTTTCTAGTTTTATCAGTACTGTGTGATATTTACTAAGGACTTCATAAATATTTGATGATTAATTGATTTTACAGATGAGAAAATTGAAGTTCACAGGTCAGGGAGGAGAGGTGGTTTCTGGTAGCCAGGATAAGAGAAGGTAAGGGAGAAGAATTGTATAAGGAAGGTGTCACAAAAAATGTTATTTTTGTTCATGAATGTTACATTCTAGAAATCTCAAGTTCCCTCAAAAAACTAGGGAAAATGCCAGTGTTAGCTGTAACTTTATTCCAGTTTTATAGAATCTAATAAATAAATTGTCGGTATGATTGAGAAACAACAGACTGACAACTGGATTCCTACCAGGCAGGGCCAAGTGACAGGAGTCTGACCAAATATTCAACCTTCCAGGCTTTCACAGGTTTTGACACCTGTCACCTGATAACTATGAAAAAATGTAACATTCTGAAGCCTTTAATTTTACATTTTGCAAATGCCAAGAAAGTGAAATTGAAAGGGAAAAGTTAAAGTACAATCTGAGACATGTGCAAATTAAATTTTGACTATCATGAATATATATTCTGTGTCAGTGAATGCCTATCTCAGAGAATCACTTTCTCAAGGTACTATTTAGTGTGATGGCCTTCACTATATAATTGCCTGATGTTTATAGCTTTTTCTTATGTTGGGTAATTGGAAACCTTGATCAAGGTCAACTGGGAAAGTGTCAGTCAGTCTGAAAGTTTCCAGCACCAAGTGAACATCAGGAATGGACTAACCTTTAGAAATGAGGGTAGAGGCAGGGGAGAGGATAGGGAACACAAAAAGAGGAGAAAAAGAGACAAAGACAGAGAGACAGCCAGAGATAGACAAAGACATAGAGACAGAGACAGAGAGACATAAAGAGAAATTCCACAATAATAATAATAATTCATATTTCCTTTGTATTTCAAAGTTTATGAATGAACAAAAAGGATGTTAAGTTCTTACTGAGTGTCGAATCACTGAGCCAAATACAAAAAATGATACAGTTCCTGTCTTCAAAAAGCTAAAATTTTAATGGAGAAAATAAGCTATATAGGAGAATAATAGCCATGGAAGGATATTTTCCCCCCAAGTGGAAATTTCTTTTGCTCAATGGTGCATATTTGCTATAAAGATTTTTTTTCAATGAGAGAAATAAGTAGGAGTGTAAGGAAAGGGGAATAGGGATTTTTTAAGAAGAAGAAAGAAGGGAAAAGGAAGGAAGGAGAGGGGAAGAGAAAGGCAAAGAAGAAACAGAAGAGGAAGGGAAGGAGAAGGGAAAAGGAGGGAGAGAATGAAAAAAGATCAGGGAAACTTTTTTTTTATTATAGCTTTTTATTGACAGAAAAATGCATGGATAAATTTTCAGCATTGACTCTTGCAAACACTTCTGTTCCAACGTTTCCCTTCCTTCCTTTTACCCCCTCCCCTAGATGGCAGGCACTCATAGATGTTAAACATGTTAAAGTATATCTTAAATACTACATATGTGTACATATTTATACAGTTATCTTGTTGCACAAGAAAAATGGGATTTAGAAAGATGGTAAAAATAACCTGGGAAGAAAAAACAAAAATACAAGCAGTCCATACTCATTTCCCAGTGTTCTTTTGCTGGGTGTAGCTGTTATCACTGATCATTTGGAACTGAATTGGATCTTCTCATTACTGAAGATGGACACTTTTATCAGAATTGATCTTCATATAGTATTGTTGTTGAGGTGTATAATGATATCCTGGTTCTGTTCATTTCACTTAGGATCAGTTCATGTGAGTCTCTCCAGGCCTCTCTGTATTCATCCTGCTGGTCATTTCTTACAGAACAATAATATTCCATAACATTCATATACCATAATTTACTCAGCCAATCTCCAACTGATGGGCATCCATTCAATTTCCAATTTCTAGCCACTATGAAAAGAGCTGACACAAACATTTTTGCACATACAGGTCCCTTTCCTTTCTTTAATATCTCTTTGGGATATAACCCCAATAGTAACACTGTTGGATCAAAGGGTATGCACAGTTTGATAACTTTTTGAGCATAGTTCCAAATTGCTTTCCAAATGGTTGGATCTATTCACAACTCCATCAACAATGCATCAGTGTCCTAGTTTTCAGGAAAACTTTTCAAAATTTAAAAAACAGAAAGAAACATAAGAAGCAAAGCATTTTGGCTAGCTATAGGATGGATTTACCTGAAAAGAAGAGCAAATTGTACAAACTAAAAATATGCAGATTCCTGTACAAGATTTTGATTCTACTATTTATATGGAAATTTAAAAAAAAGAATTTAAGAGAGTTCTTTAACCTGTGCTTGCCTTTGCCCACAGTGGGATAGGAGTAATCAATCCTTATGTAAGCACTATGGCCATAGATGCTTCAACTGATATTCATGCTTAATATTTTTGCTTTTTGTTCAGGGAATCAGTGCCATAAAATTAAAAGGACACAGGTCTAATATCAGAAGACTTAAAAGTTTTAGCAGGATCCAGTGCTTCCTGCCTGTGTAAAGCAAGGCAAGTCATCAGTAGTAGCCCCTTGGGTCTTCTCTTTCAAATGTGACTAATAGTCACTGTCTTGCCTCTTTTATTAGGGATATCACTTCACCTCTCTCTGAGTTACCCTTAACCCATCAGTAAAAAGGGGATGAGCACCTCATTTTTTCCCTCACAAAGTTTTGTCAATAATGAATGAATATTCAACAGTTTAGTAACTGAAAAGCATCATTCAAATAAATTATTATTGTGAAGTTTCTACTATTCTTTTTAAAATGTATTAATATCTTTTGGCTTTGCTTCACCTTCATAGCTCCAACATAGCCCCCACACAGAGAGCCAGCCCAAATTGCAAAGAATAAAAAAAGCCCCAAATAAAGTAGTTTCAACACATCAGCAGAATCTGACAGTGCAGTTCCATAAAAATCTGCTAAGAAGAAAAATCAGCTGCTCTTTTGAGTCTTGTTATCATCTTACTTGCAAGGGACTATTCCCCCTTCTTGCTTAAAAAAGCAGATTGAGAAGTCACTGATTCAGAATCCCAGTTTTGGTTTTTGAATCTTACTCTAATCAAGTTCAAAGGGTTTATAAAGTGACACCTTCCAGGCTGCCCACAAGTGAGAAGCTTCAATAATAGAGAATGAACAGTCGTGAAAACTGAGCTGCTTCTGTGATTTATATCAATTTACATTCAACTTCCAAATAATCCACAGGAAAATCCTGCAGCATCTATTCCATTACAATCAGAGGAAATGATACAGAAGGTGTATAATGATCTCCCAAGATTGCTGTGACACTTGCCCCAAAACAGTAGGCAGATTAATTTGTAAACCAAGAAAGGAGGATGCTGCTGTAATGATGGCTGCCTCTAATGAGTCTACCTACAACCTCCAAATTGGATAGATACATGTGTTTTGAAGCTTTATTAACTTTATTTTCTGATCCAGCTTCAATTTTCCCCATCGTCTGATGTAACAAGCTTTTATTTTCCTCCAAGTCTCTTCCCCTCTGCTCTTCCTGATCACGCAATGCAGTATGGTAGAAAGAATACTGAACATAGACTCAGGAAACCCAAATTTTGGCCTTTTTTGGCCTTGCTAGCTATGTGACTGGAACAAATTACTTACCTTCCATGGATGTCAGATGTTCACTGGATAGATAAAGAGGATGATGTCCTCTATACTTCTTTCTATAGGACCATAACGACTGGTAGGCCATAGATATAGAGCTGGGAGATACCTTAAAGACAGCTTATTTAGAAAGCAATCAATTCACAAGTATTAAGAGTTTATTGTATGTCAGTTTCTGTGTTAAATGCTAGAATAACAAAGAAACAACAAAAGAAGTCCCTGACTACATGGACCTTACATTTGAATTGAAGAGATAAAATATGAATAAACAGGTACATAAAAAAATCCATATTGAGTAATTTGAAGGCAACCGTGGAGGTCAAAGCACTCATAGCTTATGGGACCAGGGCAGATTTGCCATAGATGGTAATGCTGAAGTTCAGTACTGAAGGAAGTTGAATATTGTAGAAGGCAAAGGTGATGAGGAATAGAGTACAACAAAAGTATAGATGTGGAAGACCATGCAATTTGTAAAAAACTAATGGTCAGCATGGCTGGATTTTAGAGTATATGGAAGGGGGTCATGTGTAAGGCTGGAAAGGAAGAGATTTAAATAACAAGAAATGAGTTTTTTTTATTTCCTAGAGGTAACAGATAATTATATATTGAACTGACATGAGTGGGGTAGTATATATGTGACATGGTCTTTCCTATGCTTTCAGAAAATCACTGGCAACTGAATGATGTATTGGATTGGGGAGAGACAAGATAGGGAGACCAATTTGATGGCTATTGTACAATAACTAAGGTGAGAGAGAATAAAGGCCTTTTAAAATAAAAAGGGCAGTCTTGATGACCTCTACAGGTCTTTCTATAAAGTCAGAAAGACTGTAGAGTTATATATTTAGGGCTGGAAGTTACCTTAAGACCAACTAGTCCAAGGTCCAAGGTACCTTAAGGCTCAACTAGATAAGTGACTTTGTGAAAGATGGAATGTAATGTTCTTTGTTTTGGGTTTCTTGGCGGTCTCTGGAAGCAGCCTTCTTTTCAGTTCAGTAATCATCACACAAGTAACCAGGGGTTAAAGTCCAAATCCTTTATTATCTCTTTCAAAATCTTGTCTCCTTTCCTGGGGTCTGATTAACTTTCTTAGAGGCCTATCTCTCTCCTTGGTTCTGAGAGCTTGAGCTCCCACCTGTCTTCTCTGCCCTCTGAATCTCTCTGAGTCTACGTGGCTGAGACTCCTAGCTTATATGCTCTACATTGAGTATAAACCAATCATTATATCACTAGGAAACATTATTTGTTGTAAGATAAAATCAATCATATTGAACCATGCTAAACTAGATAACCATTGTCTCTATCAATTCCACTGACTTAGCACCTTGTAAGAATCCTTTGTTTCAAGCTCAGAGTTCTGGCCCAACAATGGAAGACACATATGGAAGAGATGTCATAGAGGTTAGAACAACAAAATTTGGTAGCCGATTAAATATACATAAATATACAGGGTGAGCAAGAGAGAAGAGTTGAAAATGACTCTGAGATTGCAAACCTGTGTGACTGGAAGAATAATGATGGCCAATAATAATGAGGAAACTAATGACTTATTTGCCTAAGGTCCCTGAAGTGTTAACCAGAAGAGCAGAACTGGAGTCGGCTCTTACTATGATTCTAATGCTAGCTACTGTTATTAACAGTAGATTTATTAAGTACTTTCTATGTCTCAAGCACTGACTTGGCACCTTATAAGAATCTTAACAGATAACTAATCCAGCAAATGAATAAAATGTTCATTTCACTAAGCCAGATACATTTTAAAACTTAGAATTCTTTTCAAAAGAGTAGAAAATTACAAATGATCCAAAGGGCAAGAGAAAAATGCATGGTAACTATAAACTGGCTATTATATGCCTCCAATGATGATTTTTGCTCAGAAATGTAATGAAAAACATAGGATCAGTCATTAATTCACAGAACATTTAGTTGAAAGGAGCAATAGAGATCATGTAATCCCATTTTCTCAAATTTTACAGAGAAGGAAACTGAAGCCAAGACAAGTTAAATGGTGTGTCCATCAACAAAGATATGTATGCCATATGAATATAAGAGAATATTATTGTTCTATAAGAAATGATGAGCAGGCTAATTTAGAAAAGTCTGGAAAGACTTACATAAACTGATGCTGAATGAAGTGAGCAAAACCATGAGAAGACTGTACACAGTAACAATAGGAGAAAGTGATGATCAGCTGTGATGGACTTGGCTCTTCTCAGCAATGCAGTGATTCAATACAATAACAATGGATTTGGGATGGAAAAGGCCATCCATTTCCAGAAAGAGAACTATGATGACTGAATGTGGATTGAACATAATATTTTTACCTTTTTAATTTTTTTTACCTTTTTCATGGTTTTTCCCCTTTTGGGAATGTCTGCAAATATCTTTAAAAGGAATGTATATATTTAACCCATATCAGATCGCTTGCTGTCTTGGAGAGAGGGGAGGTAAGGGAGGGAGGGAGAAAAATCTGGAACACCAAGTCTTACAAAAATAAATATTGAAAATTATCTTTACGTGCATTTTGAAAAATAAAATACCATTTAAAAAACAAGACTAGGAGTACTGGGGGGAAGCTTAACTACTTCAGAAGTGAGAGTAATAGACAATGAGATGAACAGGCTAAGGCACTGGTAACTCCCTCTACAGAAGCTCTCAAGTAGACTGAATAGAATTTATAGAAAGACATGAAAACAAACACAAAATAAATTACAAAGGATTGGAATGTATAGGAAAATTGTCATTTATACAAATGCAGGTAACTTTACTGTTGGGATTTAATTTTTTTAATTTAATTTTTTGTTTAACTTGTGTCTTGTTAGATTATCTATAATATGTATTTTCACAACTCACCTCAATACCTTTGAAAGTTACATTTGAATTTATTGTGTATTTAAAAGAAAGGCAAGATGTATGTAATAGAGATATACAGTTACATGTGCCATCATCTTCTGTCATACTATGCGTGTAGTGCACACACCCTTTTATTAGGTGTCTGTTAAGTTTAGAAATTTTAAAAATGTTGAAAAAAACAACATGTTTTACCAGGTGGTTTCGAGGAATTCATTTTATAAACTGTTAAATGCTATAGAAATGTGAGCTCTTCTAGCAGGCACTCAATATGTTTGGTGAATGAATGACTGTTCTTTTCCTCTTCAGCCTGATCTTGAATGGGCCTTGAGATTTCAGCAAAAGAGAGTGCATGTGGTTATGATGAGTATCACCTTCCAGTTCCTTAAACCAACACCTGGCTTTCCAAGTTTCTGTAGTATTCTTGGCTCTCTGAGGTTCTGTGTTAGCTGCCTGATTCCTCAAAAGCCCTGCCATTCAGACATTATAATAGTTCATATTTATATAACACTATACTTTTTTTTTAAATGCTTTCCACACAGAAGTGCTGCAATGTAATTTTTGCTTTAGAGCTGTTGTTATTTGTTCTTCATTCTCAAAGAGGACCAATGACATCACAATGACATGACTTGAGTGTGAATTGAATATGTGAGGCAGAATTGCACCCAAAAAAATCATACTTACTGTCTCTTCCAGAGCCATCAAAGTCCAACAGCAAGACCAAAGTCAAGTCAACTGGTGATAGCGTGAGATGTCCTTGGTCTTTCTAAATTAAGACTTTAGTTTGTCTGAGGTCATGTCCATCAGATATCCACTAGCTGTGTGACCCTTGGCAAGTTATTCAACCTCTGTATGCCTCAATTTCCTCAATTGTAATATGAACATAATAATAATACTCAGCTCTTAGATGTTTTGTGTATGAGGATCAAATGAGACAATATTATCTGATTCATAGTAAATACTTAATAGATGTTTATTCCTTTCTTCTCTAGAGGTTCATAGATCCTGAAGTCAGAGGCTATTTATTTTTGCTTTATAAGCATATATAGTACTTTGTACATTTTCCTTTTTCTTTTTTTCCCTGATGATCTGATGGAATACATTGCTGTTAAAGAAATGTCATCTATTATTGTAGATGAGCAGGATGTATGATAAGATGGACCCTATGGAAAAGATGAGTGAGAAGTCAGACTACAGAAGTGGGGCACCCTGGATACTTTCTACTCAATGAAGTTATAGGCAAAAAGACTGGCCATCTCAAATTTGGCCATCTGGGTCTGGCTGTGCAACTCCTTCCACTCTAGAGTTCAGGAAGAAGACTACTCACTTAGCACCATCAAACCAAACTATATGATAGGGCAGGCACCTATCTGTGAATCAGATGTAGTACAACAAAACAATACATGGAATTTATCAGTTATAAGATGGTTTATTAAGCACTTATACTATGTATAAGTCCTTTACAAAAAAGAAGAGGTAGATATTATTATTATCCCCATTTTGCAGTACAGGAAACTAAGTCAGACAGTGATTAAAGAGATTTTCAGAGGATCACAGAGATATTGATTGAGGTCAAGATTGAATTCAGGCCTTTCTGATCTTTGATTTAGCACTCTATCCATCATACCACCTAAATGTCTTTGATTTGGCCAATAACCAAGTTTCAATAGCAGTCAGAAGGGAAACATTTAAAGTGACTTCTTCAGCTATTAGATTATGAGCAAATCAGATTAATTTGACTGAATAGGAATTTAAGCATCAGAGAGGACTAATTTAGGTCTACTATTGCAAAGGAGGATCCAACAAAGGATTCAGCAGTGAAAAGAATGCATTGTGAGGTAGCTAGATGGTACTTTAGAATCAGGAAGACCTGAGTTCAAATCCAGCCTCAGACACAACCCTTCCTGGTTGTATGACCCTGCACAAGTCACTTAATCCCAATTGCCTTGCCAAAATAAATAAATAAAATTCCTTTTTAAAAAATTAACTGTGTAATTGTAATGATTTATAAAAGGGGATTATCTGTAGCATTATCTAGGAGGAAAAAACAAAAGAAATACCGTTAAGCAAAATTTACCTCTTCTTCCTCCTCCTCCTTCTTCTTTTGGATTCTTTTCTTAAAGGGAGACTGACTTCAACTTTGAAAACCTCTATATATCAATGAGAACAAAGATGCTGGTTTGTTGCTGAAAGACCAGCTAAGCTAGAATCCTGTGTAAATGAGTTAGAAAAAACTTTTGAAATAAACAGCAAAGCAACTGAAGGTAAACTAGGAAAAGAAAAGAAAAATTTGTCAGAAATCAAGCTTTACATAACTGATCTCCCTTACTTGGCAAAGTTCTTCCTATAAGCTATAAATACTCAAACAAATGTAATATATGTAATATCAGGGCCATTATCCATGTTGGGATCCC
Organism: Sarcophilus harrisii; assembly: GCF_902635505.1. NCBI lineage: Eukaryota > Metazoa > Chordata > Mammalia > Dasyuromorphia > Dasyuridae > Sarcophilus > Sarcophilus harrisii. The sequence continues at coordinate 369,502,795 of NC_045427.1, forward strand.
CCTCCTCTAAATTCTCCTCCATCAATAAATAACCTAAGGATGAAGGGGTGAAACATGCCATACACCTAAATCCAATCCTTTTTCATTCCTGGATGAAACAATATTGAGTTGGTGGCCTTGGATTTGGCAGCATCAGTCTACCCCAGGAACATCATTAAGGATCCACTGAATCTTGAGGTCATATTCTCTTCCCTTCAACCATGGTTTGGGAAGATCTCATCTTACTCCAGCCTAACTCTCTAAGGGGAGATGACAGTAGAAGGAGTCATGGATTGAGATTTCGTAGAAAGAATGGTGGTATTTTTACTGAAGCACAATTCAGTGTAATGCAGATAAGAAGCAAGGGGAAAAATAGATTAGCTTCTCGTTCTCTCTAGCCTCTGGGTCTAAATGACAAACCAGGAGGGAGCTTCCAGTATGTCTTCATAGCTCAATAAAGCAACTCCTTATTTATGAATCAAGACCCCAAGGACTTCTTCAATTCAGTTCAATTCAATTAACATGTATAAAGTGCTTCCTGCAGGCACTGTGCTAAGTGCTAATATGATTTGATCATTCACCCCAGATTTAACACTTAGTAATGATGATAGCATTTATAATAATAAAATTTGCAATAATGACAGATAGCAGATAGATGGTGGAATGGCTACAGTACCAGGCCTGGAATCAGGAAGATCTGAATTCAAATCTAGTCTCAAGTATGTACTAACTGTATGACCCTGGGAAAATCATTTAACCCCAATTTATCCCAGTACCTCAACTATAAAATGAGGGTGTATAGGAAAAGGAAAATGGCAAATCATTTCAGTATCTTTGGCAAGAAAACTCCATGAACTGTGTCCATGGGATTGGACAATGGAAAGTCAGATTGGACTGAACAACTAGATAACAACAAGAATTTATAAAGTACTTTAAGGTTTGTAGTAGTCTGACTAAATAAAATTGGCATATTTCTGCAGCCCATGGAAGTTTACAAAGAGGGACTGAAATCCAAAGCAACCAAGGCACTTTTCCTACTTATATACTTAGTAATTATAAAAGCTGGGATTCAAATCCACATCAGCTAGCTTCTAGTTTCCTACACAATTCTGCCAAGTTCTGACTTTCATATTGGTAGGCGGTTTTGTTTGTTTACTTTTGGTGGTGAGAGCCTTGGTCCACATCTTAATGGCCAGGCAAATGACTCATTAATGCCTTGTTGGATATTTGGGTTTTACTTTTTCCTCTACTTATCCAGTTAGAATAGGAAACAAAATTCTAGAGTAACAAAATTTGATGGGCTTCATCAGCACCTTCTAAGAAGAGATTTTTTTTTTTAAATCGAGGCATAGGAATTGTCTAGAAATCGCTTGGAATCTTAGCATTTAGAAACTTCGGTTACAGGATGGATCTACAGTAATGAGCAAGTGAATATCTCTGATTAGACGAGAAGATTATTATGAAATCATAGCAAGGAAGTACCCTGATATAAACCTAGCAAAATATTAAGTAATTACACAGTCTTAGAATCTCAGATCTGGAAGAAAGCTTTAAATACTTAATGTTAACAGAGAATAAAATATCTCAGAGCTAAAAAGAAGCTTGAAATTAGAGAATATGAAAACTAGAAAGACCTTAGAAATCTAAACTACTTCATTTTATAGATGCAGAAGTACATTCAGAAAAGTGAAAGTATTTTACCAAAATTGCACAAGTGAGTTAGCAGCTTGCTTTAACAATTGAATTAACAAAAATTCAAGTCATCTTTTGAATCATAGGCTTGGAATTAGATGAAACTCATTGTATATTGGAATAGACATTAGAAAAATATCACCTTTGCAAAGAGCTTCACTGGAAAAATGCTAATCCATAGCATTTCTATAGGAATAACTTAACTGGAACTGATTTCCCCATTACACTTGTATCCAAGTTTCTATTTAGGGAAATATTTGGCAAGAACAAAATTCTATTTTAAATCTTGGGATTCTGTTGATCACAGTTTCTTTTCTTTTTAGTAGAATTTCTTTTGATTATAACTTCCTTTCAAAAATTTTTTTTTAATTTTCCTTTGACCCCCACTCACATGTAATATTTCCAACTATCTTTAGGAACTTAGTGACTCTTAATATATTGGAAGTAATTAGAGTTTCTACTAAGCAACTAATGTTCATTGCCCTTTAACCTACACAGTCAAAGCACATAAATGATAAACTTAATAGGCTGTTAAAAAGCAATGTGTCATCTCTTTGGTGCTGGAAGTATGGATGAGAAGCAATAGATTTTGGCAGAGTCTTAAAAGTCCCTTAAATTCCATAACTTAACTCAGAGTAGAGTAGTTGCTAATTTTATACATTTACAACTTAGAAAATCATTCTTCAAAGAGCCCTGAAATTAGAAATATATATTTTTTCTATTTGTTTACTTGGAGAGTTGTTTCAAATTCCTAGCTTATGGAGCATTGAGTGTCATGGGATCTCCAGATCCCTGGCTCAGTTTCATGAATCATATTATATGGTAGGACAGCCAAATTTCCTTTGGAACATCTATAAATAAAGGCCTTCTTCTACAGACAATGAAATGAAAGCGGTTTTTTCCAACAAATAAGCAAATGTGAGTTTTATTTCTCAACAAGAGTAACACCAGTCTTATGATTGTTAGTATAAGGCAATTGCTTCTTTTAACAACACTAACAGTAATGCTTGTAATTGTTGCATTTATATATCCATTTCATGGAAATACCAGATGTTATTGATTCCAAAATTTTTCCAACTTGTAAGGCTGCTTTTAATGATGATAATATTAATAATTATGTTTGTAATCATTGGATTTATATACTAATTTCAAGTAGAAATGCCAGCTGTTGTTAATTCCAAAATTTTTCCAACTTGTGAGACTTAGGAATGTGAGAGTTTTCTTTTTGTTTCATCCCCAAAATATTGTTTTGGCCTTAATACTGAGACCAAACTAGAATATAGGTGCATTAATCTACAATATTAAATGTATACCGAATATAGAAAATATAAACTGAATTCAGTTTAGCTCAAGAAAAGACCTCAATTTCTAGTACTTTATTTTGTCAGGTGATCATCAGAATTTTTCTAAGACAATTCAAATGGAAACTATTCAATTATCTGGCATAGTGCTAGTATACTATCTAGCATTCCCAGGCATATGATAATGAGGTAGCACATTGGCTCTGTAGACCTTCAGATGGTATACTGTCAAGGTAAGTGAACTTATAAACAGTACTCAAAATTTCTCCAATGGCAGTTGGTGAAGAATTTCTGTTTTCTTGAAACAGTTGTTTGTCCAAGATTTTCAAGATTAAGCACAAGTAGCAAAGAACTGATCCATATATTGTTGTACAGTCATCTGAAAACACAAATCATATACTGGGACAGCTAGGTGGCACAATGAATAGAGCACTAGCCCTAAAGTCAGGAGGACTTAAGTTCAAAACTTGACTCAGACATTTAATCCTTCCTAGCTGTGTGAGCCTGGGCAACTCACTTAATCCCAATTGCCTCAGCAAAAACAAAACAAACAAAAAAACAAAACAAAAATCTCATGCCAATTCTCCTTCCCCTTTAGTCTTGGTGTATAGCCTTTATAAGTTAAATAATTTACGATCAGTATGGTAGCTGATCTTATTTTCACCTTTATTGAAGGCATCTGACAACAAATGTTAAGTATATATTAAGTATAGCTATTATATTAACAGATATTAAGTATACACTATGCACCAGACATTGTAGTAGGTGTTGGTAATACTCTCAAGATATGAATGAATCTATGACCCTAAGAATTGTAAGTTCCCATAGAAATGAGTGCAAGGGATAATGTTGTAAAAAATTACCCATGCATATGTACTGTCAATAAAAAGTTATTTTAAAAACGATGATATAAATAGGCTAAATCAAAAATTTAAATCTAGTAAAATAAAGTTTAATCAGAATATACACAGAAGAGAACAAAAGGAAATTTTTTTTTAAATTGTAAATTCCCTCCAACAATATAGATCAAAATTTATCCCTATCTATCCATCCCCTGGTAACTCTTGTCCATGTCTTCTACAAAGTTCATAGGGCTCCACAACATGCTACCAGCCTTACTCACTTAATCCTGACTTTGTAAGGATACCAGTGTTAAAGATTTTCATGCCTGTTTTTCATTTTCTCACTGGTTATGTGTTGTGACCTATTCACAGTGATCATACACCTCTCTATTGTTCTTTGTGTTATATGCATCTTGAATTCTTTACAGATCTGTGGTATTTCATATCTTACTGTCATAGATCAAATGTTGGTATTAAAAAGATGAGCATTACAAATATGGGAAGCTTGAAATCATTAAAGAAGATTTACAATTTTTCAAAGCAATTCAGATTGTTCTCTTCATGTTCAACTCTGTGCCCATCCATCAACATCAGTACAGTCTATCCTAGATACAAACATTCCTGGAGAAGTTCTACAGATTTTGAGTCAAATATATATTGAAATATGGGCTATAGACATTCTTAATCCACTTGGTCTTTCCTCTGTAGATGAAAGACAAAAGCAAAATAACCTCTACCTTTTAAATGCTAACATGTACAAGATAAACTTGTTTTGGTTTGGTTTTATTTATTTTTTTAATTGTAACTCTTGTGGTTTGGAAAATAAAATGTATGAATGGAAAAAACATGAAGTAAAAGTTAGTAGGTTAGAACTTAATTGTGAAATAGCCTTGAATTCCAAGCTCAGGAGTTGGGTGTCTATTTTGTATCAATGGAGAACAAATAGACCCAGCACCATGTACTGATATTGGTGACTAGTGAGAGATGACAGGTAAGCACTATTCTCTAACCCTCAATGGATTCTTTTGTATATACTGCAATCCATTTCAAGAGCTACTTGATTTGGTGATACGAATTAGTCCAGATTATACTGTGTATTCATCTGCTCTTGCAACCCATTTTAGGTTGCATAGCAATGTGAAAAGTAGAGTGATTCCAGGTCAGTTATGCTAACATATAGGAGATACAATAAAAAGATCAGTGACTTTAGGAGTCATAATACCTGGGCTTTAATCCCAAATCTACCACAGATTTGCTAAATGACACTAGTCAACAATCCTCTAGGTCTCAGCATCCTCATATATAACATAACGAGGTTAGACTAGGTAATTCTTTTGTCCTCTTCCAGCTTTTGTATCCTATATTCTCATGATGCTATGGTTCTTCCCAGCTCCAACAACCTGTAAATATGATGCTTTTTTGCTGTAAAGAATCATGAGAAAGCCAAAAGAATTCCTGGGTATTTTATGGATAAATAGATAGATAAATAAAGATAAGTATATATTTATTTAAGGCAATATGAGGTAATAGAAAGAATACTTTGAATCATAAAATGCTGATCATAATATTTTTATTGCTTACTTCAAAAATTTTTTCCTAGGAAAGTATTTTATAATTTATTAAGTGCTTGACTTATTAAGTCAATAAGACAAAAAGTAAAAACAAAGCAATATTTATCCTCAAAGAATTTACATGCTATCATGGGGAAATATGTGCACATGCAGATATAGATATAAAGACAGAGGATAAAAAGATAGAGATAGATTAGTAGATGAAATGTGATAAATAATGACTAGATAATTTGATAAGTAGATAGATGGATGATGGATGGATGGATGGACATTTGACAGGTACAAAATGCATAAAAACAATTACAAAGTAAGCAAGCATCATTCACAGCTGGGGGTTAATCAGGAAAGTAGGAGAAAGCATTTAATATTTAAGGCAACTAGGAATTCTAAGAGTTGGAAGTGAGGAGGAGGAATGATAAGCATGATAGATGTTCAGTGCAGAGGCCTGCAGGGCAAAGATGGAATATTGTATAAGAACAGTAAGAGGGTCAGTTTAACTAGAGTTGACCATTTTGAAGAGGAAGAATAGGTATTTAGTGTGGAGCCAGGGTAGAAAGAACTTCAAAATATCAACCAGAAAAGTTTATATTTATTTGGTCCTGAAAACAAGAGGGAATCACTGCATTCTTCTAAGAAGGAAAAGCTGATGCTTAGACACATACTTTAGAAAGAAATATCACTTGGTAAAAGGATATGCTTCATTCAGAGGTGAGATGCTTGATAACTATTTTAATAGTTCAGTAAAAAGATAAAAAAAAAAACCTCTAAACAGAGGCAGCCAGTGGTAAGGGGTAAGTAGAGGGGTAATCCTGGAGTTAAGAAGACCTGAGTTCAAATGTGATCTCAAAGATTTAATGGCTGTGTAAATCTAGACAAGTCAGTTAAACTGCTGTCTGCCTCAGTTTCCTCAATTACAACATGCAAATAACACCTACCTCATAGAGTTGTTTTAGGGATCAAATGAAAAATTTGTAAAATTGATTAACACAGCGCCTTGAACCCAATAAGAACTATATAAATCCTTTTCTCCTCTCCCCTCTTCCCACCCAAGTAGTGGCTATGTAATTGAAAGAGGAGGAACAGATATATTCAGGTAAAAGTCAAGATCAGACAATTGATTACGGGTGAGGGAAGAGTGAGGGGAAGAGACTATAGAGAGAAAAGAAATGAGTTCTGTTTTGGACATGTTGATTTTGAGATGTTGAAAGGACATCTAGTGGGAATTATCCAATAGGCAGATTAAAGCTGGGGAAGGGGAGAAGATGAGGGTTTGATGTATGGGTCTGGGTGACATCTGCATAGAGGTGATAATTTAATCTATGGCAATTGATTTGATCACCAAAAGAAAGGTCATATGGAAAGAGCCCAAGATAGAACACTCAATTAGCAAACAGGACATGGTTAATGATTTAGCAAAGCAGACTGAAAATCAATGGCCAAACAAATAGGAAGAGAACCCAGAGAGAGGAGTGTCACAAAAACCTAGAGAAGATAATGTGTCTAAGAGGAAAGTGTTGAATAGTGTTGAATTCAAAAAAGGTCAAAAAAGATCAAAACTGAAAAGGGCATTGGATAAATTAAGAGATCATTTGTAATTTTTTGAGGGAACCTCTTCAGTTGGGTGATAATCAAATGCCAGACTTCAAAGGATTGAGGAGCTAGAGGAGAGAAAATGAGGAGACAAAAAATATAGAGAATTCTTTCCTCAAGGCTTCACAAAGAAGTTGGATGGGGGAAACAATTGATTAAGGGGACAGTAGAATTAAATGAAGAGTTTTGTTTATTTAGAATGAGGGAGGTCTGGGCTAGTTTGTAGGTGGCAACCAAGCAATTATTTAACGTTTATTAAGTATCCAATATTCATCAAGCTGGTGCTATGGGGGAACAAAAGCCCTAAAAGAATTTGCAATCTAATGGAGGAGATAGAAGGCAGATAAATAAAGGCAAAACAAGCTATACACAGGAAAAATCTGAAATAATTAACAGGGAAAGCACTAGAATTAAGAGGGATTGGGAAATTTTCCAATAAAAGATGAGATTTTAGTTGGAACTTAAAGGAAACCAGGTAACTAAACAAAGTTGAAAAGGGAGATCATTACAGGCATGGGAGAGAATCAGAGAAAATATCTGGATGAGAGATGGAGTATCTTCCTGGAAGATCAAGGACTCTAAAGTCACTGCATCAAAGAATACATGACCAGGGATAATGTTTAAGGAGCCTGAATAGATACAACCAGAAAGGGCTTTGATTACCAAACAGAGAATTTTGTATTTGATCCTGGAAGCAACAGTGTGCCATTGGGGTTTATTGAGTAAAGGAGTGATTTGGTCATAGTTCTATTTTAAGAAAACCCATTGGTGGTTGAATGGAAGACGGATTAGAGTAAGGAGAGAACAGAGACAATAAGGCCCTCCAACAGACTTTTATTGATTGATGCAAATAAGTAGAGTTGAAAATAATAATGTAACTTAGTTAACTGAATCTACTACAAATGTATGTTATCTAATTTTTTACTTCTCTCTAATACAATTTCATTCCCCACAGCGGCTGATTCCAAATCTTATCTATTCTCTTTAAGTTTTCCACACTCCCCATTTCCTTTATCTCTTCTGAGGACCTAATTTTATAACTTAACAATAATAGAGAAGCCATTTGCCATGCATCCCTCTTTGTCCCTTTACTATATCTCAAATTTTCCCTGATATGATTACTTGTTCTCTCCTTTACATCAATATTCCATGAAAAAAGACCCTTACTCTTTCCAAAGCCAATCCTTCTAAATGTAACCTGGTTCTCATCTACTCTTCTCTTTTTTTTAAATTAAGAATAGCTTTTTATTTTCAAAATGCATGCAAAAATAGTTTTCAACATTCACCCTTGCAAAACTTTGTCTTCCAAATTTTTCTCCCTCCCTTTTTCCCATCTCTCTTCTAGAAAGCAAGTAATCCAATTTAAGTTAAACATGTACACTTTTTTCTATATATATTCTCACATTTATCATGCTACACAAGAAAAATCAGATCAAAAAGGAAAAAATGAGAAAAAAAGCAAGCAAATAACAGCAAAAAGGAGTGAAAATACTATGTTGTGATCCATATTCAGTCCCCACAGTCCTCTTTCTGGATGCAGATGACTTTCTCCATCACAAGTCTATTGGGATTGGCCTGAATCACCTCATCATTGAAAAGAGTCACATTCATCAGTTGAATATCATATAATTTTGTTGTTGCTGTGTACAATGTTCTCTTGATACTACTCACTTCACTTAGCATCAGCTCATGTAAGTCATGAAACCATCCTGTTAATCATTTTTATCTAACAATAACATTCCATAATATTCATATACCATAATTTATTCAGCTATTCCTCAACTGCTGGGCATTCTCAATTTCTTTACCATCACAAAAAGGCTACTACAAAGATTTTTGCATGTGTGGGTCCTTTCTCCTTTTTTATGATCTCTTTGGGATACAGATTCAGTAAAGACACTGCTGGATCAAAGGGTATGCACAGTTTGATAGCCCTTTGGGCATAGTTCCAAATTGCTCTCCAGAAGGGTTAGATCAGTTCTCAACTTCACCAACAATGTATTAGTGTCCCAGTTTTCCCATATTCCCTCCAACATTTCTCATTATATTTTCTGTCAGTTTGAGAAGTATATAGTGATGCAGAGTTGGTCTAATCAGTAGTGATTTAGAGCATTTTTTTCCCTGTGACTAGATTTTAATTTTAATTTTAATTTCTTCATCTGAAAATTGTTTGTTCATATCTTTTGACCATTTATCAATTGTCCTCCTCTCTTCTTGATCAGATTACCCCCATAATCTTCACCTTTCTCTCTTTACCTTTCAATCTTTTCCTATCTACTGGCTCCTTCCCTACTGCTTACCTAAATCTCCCTTATTCTGTATGGGATGAAAAACACCCTCAGTGGGTCCTACTATCCTCTTAAACTATTGTCTTATATCTCTTTTTCTATGAAAGTTAAATTGTGAAACAAAGACACCTACATACTCTCTACACTTTTCTCTCATTCACTTCCCAGTCCTTTGAGATTTGACTTATGACTTCATCATTCAACTTAAATTGCTCTCAAAAGTTGCCAAATTTGATAAACTTTTCTTAATCCTCCTCTTTCTCAATCTCTTAGTAGTTTAACCTCTTAATTAGTCTTTCCTACTGAATACTTAGTCTTGGTCACATTGTTATCTTCTGGTTATACATCCACCTCTCTTCCTCTGCCTTTACAATGATTTTTTGCTGGTTTACAATACATATCACACTTCCTCTATGTGAGGTTAATGCAAATCTATCCTAAACTTGATTCTATTCTGTCTTCACTCTGACTTAACGACTTCATCAGCTGATTGTTCTTTAATCATGTCCAACTCTTCTTCACCTTCCTGGACCCTATTGTCCATAAGGATATTGGAGTGATTTGCATTTCCTTCTCCAGTAGATAAAGGAGAAGAGAGATTAAGTAATTTACCCAGTATTTCACTACTAGTAAGTGTCTGAGGCTAGATTTGAACTCAAGTCTTCCTGATTCCAGGCCCAGCATTCCATCTATTGAACCATTGAGCTGCTTTATTGGTAGATTTGACTAAAAATCAAATGATTAAAAAATTGATTGCATTCCTCAAGGCCAATCTGATGGCATGATGTGAAGATTCCTGACCCTAAAATACCTGCACCTCTGTTTTAGGGTCTGCTTATCTCATACCCAATTAATAGTTCTTTGCCTAATTAAACTGGCTTCCTCTGTGAATTAATTATTTCTTGAATCTAAGCTTGGATAGAGCTTTTTCTGCCCCAGAAATGGTTTTGCTTTCCAGTTTTTTCTAGTCAGTTATCACTGTGGATACCACTTCCTCACTCCCCAGTTGGGAGGCGGAGACTCAGCAGCTCAATACATAGGACTGTCAGTGAAAGGAATCATCAGTGGATGACAAAAAGGTAATATATAATTAAGAGAAAAATTGTGTGGTATAGGCTGTGCTGTCAATTGACATTCACATCAGTCACATGTGATTATTTCAGAAAGGAAACTGTCACATGTCAGAAGTTTATGTTCTGACATTTCTGAAAGTGTGGGCGTGACCCAAAAGGACAATGAAAAAACTAGACTGTCATCATGAAAACTAGGGTTGCATTCTACTCTATAAACACTAGTTGGATGGAAGTACAGAGTGAGTTAACCTTTGTTAGAAAGATCTAAGAAAACCCCTGAAGCCTAGAAGATCTGGGAATAGCAGGAACTGACCCAGAGTGGAAAAAGTCTGAGATGATCTGGAAAAGTCCCATGATTACATAGAAGACAAACAAATCACTCACCTCAAGTATTATTTAGAGAAGAATATATAGTTCACTTCTAGACCACATGGTAATACTTAAGAATTGGTAAATGGTACTCCCAAATAATTTTGAATCATATAAAAAGTGTAGTGAAAGATAATATATGAATGTAAAAGAATATTATGGTGCTCTAAAATTATAAATATAGAAGCTATAAGGAAATCTGAAGAATTCTTTTTGAATTTATATGGAACCAAAACCATATGTATATACTCAGCAATATTGCTGGAACAGCTTAACCTATAACAACATTGCAAAAAATGAACAATTCTAACAGACAAAATTCTAATCAATGCAATAATTAACCAGAATTCCAGAGGATTGATGATGAAGAATGTTATTCATTTCCTGCCAAAGAGGTAAGGGATTAAATATAGTCCAAGACTAGAACAAAATACACATTTTTAAACATGACCAATGTGGGAATTTGTTTTGTTTGCCCATGCATATTTGTTATAAAACTTTTTGTTTTTCATTTTGCTTCTCTTTTTGCAGTAAGAGAATAGGGAAGAGGGAGACAGGAAAAATGCTTTTTATTTTTAAATATGCATAAACCATTTTTAATAAGGGAAAAAGGATTGGAATAAAAAAATCTAGTATTTTGGGAAAAGAAAGGAAGAAGGAAAGGGAAGGAAAAGAAGACAAGAGAAATCAGGCCAAGAGTATAGAGTTTGGGCATGCCAGGAAGGAAACATGGAATGAAAACAATTTATTTTCTCATTTCTGAGAAAATGATCCTGTCAGTAAACTCCAGTGGCTTTTTATCCCCTCCAAGATCAAATATAAAATCTTGTTTGGCATTCCAAGTCCTTCATAACATGCCATCCCCCCAATCTTTCCAGGCTACTTATACTTTACAATCCACCATGTACTCTTCATTATAGTGACAAAGGTCTCTTACTATTTCTCAAATAAAACACTTGACTACACACTTTATTTACACACAAAATTATCTCTTGACTACACACTTTTACTGACTATCCCCTCCCATAAATGGAAAGCTTTACCTTTTCACCTCAACCTCATGGCTTCCCTGAATGCTTTCAAATTACAATTAAAATATCATCTTCCACAAGTAGAATCTTCTTAATTCTTGTGCCTTCCTTCTTTTGATTATTTATAATTCATCCTTATATAATTTCTTTTATACAGTTATTTGCATACTGTCTCCCCCATTAGACTGTGAATTTCTTGATAGCAGTGACTGTGTTTTACTTTTCTTTGTATTTCCAGAGTTTAACACAGTGGATGACACTTAATAAATGATTTATTGACTGATTGATTTTTGCTCACCTATTTGATTAAGAAATTTTAAAGGCCAAGAGTTTAGGATAAGGGTAATTTCTTTCGATTTGTATGTTTATTTGTGTAGCAACACCTCTAGGTACAATTCTCCCAGACCTCGCTCCACAGGTAGGGTTCTAGGAATAACCTTCAGGAGTTGTAACTTATAACATAAAGCAATATTTTTCCTGAGTCCCCATATATTGTGCTTACTTACCCCCAAAAACCAACTGCCTAATTGAAATCAATAAACATTTACAACATCAGAAACTGCAAAAAATCATCCAAATTAGGAACATTCTCCCTTCTGCACACACTTAATCCCCAATAAGAGTAAATTCAAGGTAGTAAGGCACCCATTTAAAGAACAAATGTGGGAAAATGGTACCTCATGATTTTTAGTACCAGAACAGCATTTCCAAGTTTGAATTTTGGCTATTGTTTGTCCTTCATTCTCAAAGAGGGGACATCAGGAAGGTAAATCCATAGCATGCAAGTGAATTGGATTTAAGTGAGGGAGGGCTGTGCAAGGTCATCTGCCTTACTTTCCCTTACAAAACCATCTGGGTCCAGTGGCAAGGTATAAATCTAGAGGACTGAAGATGTTCATGGATGAAATGGAATATGTCTTTTTAAACTAAGATCTTCAACAGGTCTCAGTCTGATTAAAGTCACACTCATTCAGTGATTAAGACTAGGTAGCAATTGAGGCAAAGAATCTATTCTTTCAACTAGTCCAAAAAAATCTTAATTAATTAATTGAATAAATAAATATAAATAGATAAACAAACAAATAAATTTGGGAGGGGAAGAATCTCAGGGTTTTCTGGCCAAAGCAGAAATGATTGCTATTTGCATTTATTCTGAGTCAATCAGGACCCAATCACCAAATGGGGCTTGCCCTAAAATCTGTTGGTGGAGAATTAGAATCAGATTTGTTTTAAAGACCTGGTCCTTAAGAAAGAAATCTAGCCTGGTCTTTAAGAAAACCAGTAAACCCCAATGTATCTTAGGAAGATTCAGAGCTGCAAAAGAGAAAAAAAAAAATGCTTTTAAAAGCATTTGTAGATATCATATTGCTAATAGACAAATTGTTCTCGTTTCATATAACTAGCTCCTTGTATGATCTGGTATGACTCTTGATGCATCAATTAGTCCTTATTTATGTCATGTTTCAATGCCAGATTCTCACTAGAACAAGCTGATGTTTCCACCATTTCCACTGACCTTTGTTACTGCCAGGTGCTAGCTAGTAGGATGGCTCTTCTAACATTTTGAAACTCACAAAATAGTAATTTAGTCAATTCCATCTCTAAATGAGTAAATAATAAACACAAACAAGACCAAAAAAAAACAGACACTGTGTTGTTCATATTCATGGTTAGCTGGGTGGAAGTTAGGATCTACTGTGCCTACCTTACCTTAGAGTACATTGCATTCATCCCCATCAGGGAAGAAAACCCTGGGGCACAGAATGAGAGGTTATCTATTTAAATCTCTTAAATGGGAATTTGGTTACAGTTTCTTAGTCAATTAGAAAAATCTTTGTTATCCCACTGCATCAACTCCTTAGATACTAAGCTAGTAGGTCACTCACCAAACCTCCAAAAGGTAAGACTGAAACCAGGTAGGGAATACTATACATACTCTGTATAATTTGCCTGAAAGGGCAAATTTTAGAATGCTCTAAAAGCTGGGCCCCAATTAGCCAGTCCTTTTATTACATTTGATTTTTTCTTTTTCCTTTTCTTCTTCTTCTTCTTCTTCTTCTTCTTCTTCTTCTTCTTCTTCTTCTTCTTCTTCTTCTTCTTCTTCTTCTTCTTCGTACAAATCACTATGTTTTTTGCTAGATTTTCATCCTTCTCACTAATTATATGTATATCCCTAAATTCTATCCTGAACTCTCTTGCTTTTTTTCTCCCCTCTATACTCTCTCACTTGGTGATTTCTTTATTTCCATAGATTATTTTTAAGAAGACAGATAGATAAATAAGAGACAGATAGATGATAGATGGAGATAAAGAAGATAGAATGATGATAGAGAATAGAAAGACATAAATAAGTGATGACAGATAGATAGATAAACAGAGAGGATATTTTTAAATTATTTTCTACATGCCAAGTAATCAAGATAGTCAGTTCTTGCCCTCAAGTAGCTGAGAGTCTAATGAGGAGAAGGCAACAAATAAAAAGGAAGGAGATTGGGGAAAGAGCCTGGTTTGGAGAAGGCTGGGAAATGAAATAGAGGCTGAATTTCAGGCAAAATAAAATCAAAGCTCACTAATCAGACTTCAGTGCCTCTGGGATAGTAGATGACTCTCAGATTAAGTCCCAGTATTTTCTTAGCTTTAGTTCTGAGTATGAGGGTGGGTAGATGGGTGGATTTGGATTGGGAGGGAAATAGTAAATTAGGAAATATCCAGGATCTTTGGCTCATGAATAATAACTAGAAGGAATCCCCAGAGGGCCAGCTAGACCATCTGCCTAATTATACAGAGAAGTGGCAGATAGCTAGGAAGATTAAATGAATTGTCTAAGATCACACCAATGAGAATTAAAGGAGAAATTTGGAACTAGGCCTTCTGACACCACAACCACTTCTAATTCCATATAGGAATCAATTCTTTAAAGTGGGGGAAAAACACACAAAACAGGGAGGGAGCAACTCTGGTGAAGAGCATTCTAAAACCTGCCTTGAAATTGCAACTCAATCTCTACACAGGCTGTGTGACCTTCCCACACCAAACTTCCTACCTAACCCCTCAACTTTCTCATCTATAAAATAAGAGTAGATATCATGATTTCTAAAACTCTTCCCAGCTCTAAATGTTTAACAGTTTCTATATCTATGGTTATTGTTAAGATCCCATGTTAGAATCACAGAATTTAGAAAGACCATTAGGAGAGCATCAGACTCAGGATTGAGAATAGTAAATTCATGACCAACCTATGAAAGATATTTCTGTGTGATTCTAACTTAAGCACCTAGCCTCTCAACGCTCCTCTACTACTACAGGTTATTTCTAGGTCCTGTCCAAAAAATAAATATATGTGTGTATATACACACACACACACACGCAGAGAAAAAGAAAGAGAGAGAGAGAGAGAGAGAGAGAGAGAGCGAGCGCTAAGGGTTTGGTATTCAATATACAGAGACAATTGACAGAAATATATATATACACATATATATATATAATGTCAGATTTTTTAAAACATCCAGTTCTGCTAAATTTTCCTTTTAAAAAATTCTTTGATATAAAGAATTATTTGAGTTTTTGGGAAGGGAAGGAATACAGAGAAAATTTAAGTGACATAAAAACACAATATGCCCATTGAAATTGATATTTTAAAAAATATTTTATAAAATTATTTTTTATTTTTTAAAATTTGTTTTATTTTGTGTTTTATAATATACACAATGTAATACTTATTTTAAAATATTTTTTTAAAATTAAAAATATATAGTTAAGATAAAGCACAGTAGATTTGTGAAATAGGACATGAGTCCAACTGTTGAAACTTAGAGACTGAAGTTTATTTCAAGCAAATGCGCCTATTTAAAAGCCTGAGATACGTGAATGAAAATGGTATGTAAGTGGCTGAAACTATAGTTGTCAACACCTAATCAAAGGGCTTGGAAGTAGATTTTCAGACATTTTGTGCTGAGTGGAGATTCAAAGCAGGTGCCTTGGTGCCAGGGACAGAGCCCTTTCCAGAGTTTAAACCAGAAGGTGAAACCCAGATCCTGCAAATGTGTTGGTTGCCAATTGCTTGAAGGAGTGAACCATTACTAACTTCAAGAATCCCCAGACAGCTACAATCTCCTGCTCTGAAAAAAAAAAAATCTTAGTTTTCAAATCTTCCCTCCAAAGCCCAGAGAGACCTAGAAATCCAGGGATTGTGAAAGTTGAGATACATCTTGCTGAAAGTTGTCAGCTTTTTTACAATTAAGTAAGTTCACCATAAGAATGATTGAATCAATCATATGCTCTGCTCCAGATATAGAAGCCATACAGCTCCTGAAATGATATATTGAATTATATATATATATATATATATATATATATATATATATACACACATATATATGTATATATATATATCCAAGAAAAACAAACTATATGTAATAGACCTCTTAATAGACCTCCAGTTTCACATACAATTCTTTTTTTTTTTCCTGTTCTACTACATAGTTGAATTGACTGTTTTATTTGATATTTAAATTAAAAATAAAAAGTAAAATTTCAAAATTTTAAAAGTGTATGGCCGATATTCTTCCTGCCTACCACCTCCACAATAAAAGATCTAGAGAGAATGAGCACATTTCCGATCACTTAAAAGAGTTTAAACAAAATGAGCTTAGTGGAAAACTATCTGTGTTCTTTCAACTGACAAAGCCCCTTTCTCCCTTGCCATTGTTAAACTTCCAAGAAAAAATTAGAATCCTTTAATTGTCCAAACTTCTGCCTCAGATAATCAGTTAATGAATTGATTAAGCTAATTATATGCTACCAGGCACTATGTACTTAGGTGTCTTAAACTAGGATCACACAACAAAGCAAAAACATGATCCTTGCCCTCAAGGGACTCCCATTCAAGTGGAAATCACCTGAAAAAAAATTTTGCACATGTAAGATAAATATGAGAAACAATGAAATTCCCATCACTTAAAGTATTTGAAACTGAATAATCATGTGCTAAGTCTTAAATTCAGTAAAGGACTAAGTGGCATAGATAGCCACATTTTTGTTTTTTGAGATCTCTTTTAATTTGAAGCTCCGATAACTTATGCCACTAGCCATGAGGTTTCAGATAGGCTGATGAAGGAGATATTTAAGGACGGAAGGATCCTTTAGTACCTTTCAAACCAGATCACATATATGGTTTCTTATCTTAACTGTTACATATCTGGTTCTGTCCAATAGGCTATTTGGTTACTATTACTTGGGGTGGGAGAATTGAGAAAGGGAAGTAATGAAGCAGAGAAAATTTCAACACAAGTAAAATTCTAGGCACATATAAGTTGTTGAACTTATATGTAGTGCTCTTCTCATCTCTCATTAGTAGCAAGCAATGTTAAAATTAATTAATATTTAGAACAAATTCCTGGAAATTGGGGGGAATTAGTGTTATAAAATATAAATATGAATGAAATGAAAATAGCTTGGGGAAGTTAGCTACAGGGACTTGAGGAAATTATGTCACTCTTTTGAACCTGTCTTTTCTTCTATAAAATGACGCTGATGATATTTTCTTTCTTATCTCCCTCATAGTGCTGTTTCACCTTAGAGTGGATGCTAAGGAGATATGCCAACAAGATACAAAAATAAGGGATTATTATTTAAAAAGGAATAGCCTCTTGCTATCAATTGCTAAACAAAGCCATCACTCTTAAAAAAAAAAAAAAAAGTTTGTTGTTATTTTAAAATATGTATTCATAAATGACCCCTGGCAAGCTGTTTACTGCCCATGTTTAATGATCTGTTTATTAGTCAGAATCCGTGTCTGTTAACACGTCCAGGAGGTGGTTTACCTCGTTAACCATCAATTTGGATTCCAGTTTTGGCATTAACCATGCCTAAACTAAATGGCCGCAGACAGTTGATTTTATGGCCATATTTTGTCTTCTGAAGGCAGAGGTCTGTAATGAGAGCTGAAGGGCTGCAAACAATAGAAATTCCACAAGGTGTCTGGAGTGAAGCCCAAGTCATGAGGCCCAAGTCCAAGCACAGTCATCACTGGATTTCTAAGTATGTAATTCTGAAAAATGTACTTTGGCCATAGGGAGAACTGAGTCTGCACAACTAGCAGAGGAAGGAGAAGGGAAAGGTAATGATGTATCACACACACAAGCACAGATGAAAAACCCACTCACAAAAACATCCAGGATAGTTCTGACCAAGGAACTAAAGAAATTGGTGGGTTTTTTTTGTTTTTTTGTTTTTTTTTAAGATCATTAACTAAACTAAGTGAGGATAATTAACATTTCAGCAACTGCTAAGGAGTTGTTCAACCTGATGGTTTCTGAGCACATTTCAGATGGAGTATTTTATAATCTACCATCATTGACAAATATTAGACCTGGAATCACAAGATCTGGGTTTCAATACTGACTCCCACATTTAGTTGATGTCTGATCAAAGAACAAAAAAATTTACTTGGAGTTGTTCAACCTGATGGTTTCTGAGCACATTTCAGATGGAGTATTTTATAATCTACCATCATTGACAAATATTAGACCTGGAATCACAAGATCTGGGTTTCAATACTGACTCCCACATTTAGTTGATGTCTGATCAAAGAACAAAAAAATTTACTTCTAGAGTGTCAATTTTCTTATTTATAAGATGAAGATAATTCCTGCATAGTCTATCTGAGAGGAATGGTTTTTTTGTTTGCTTGTTTTAATGAATTTTTACACGCATTCTTTCTTTAGTTTGGTGAGGCAATTGGGGTTAAGTGACTTACTTAGAGTGATGCAGTTAGTGTTATGTTTTTGAAGTCACATTTGAACTCAGTTCCTCCTTCAGAGCCAAAGCTCTATCCAGTGTGCCATCTAGCTGTCCTGTCCCTACGTGCATTTATGTAACAACCAATAATACCCCCCTCTCATAAATATGCATGGACCAGCAAAAACAAACAAACAAACAAAAAACCCTTCTGGTACCTTCCTTTTGACTATTATTTACAATCTATATTGTTTGTAGTTTATTTGTACATAGCTGTTTTCATGTTATCTATCCTGTTAGATTGTGAGTTCCTCACAGTCTAAATTTTGGACTTTTTTTGCCATTCTTTCTATCTCCAATGCACAGGTGAGACACATAGTAGGTGCTTAATAAATGCCTGACTAACATTTAACATGCCAGAAAAATTGTGGAGGTTTTCTTGGGGGCCAGCCTTAGTCTTAGTTGAAATAAATAATTACTTCGAAATCGCAGCCAGCTGGTAAAAGTTGCGAACGTTTATTTCTCCTTACAAAATTATCCCGGTTAGTTGAGGCCTATCTCACTGCCTGTTTCCAAGAGATCTTGTAGTCTTGTCCTTGGCTCTGCCTCTGCTTTCTTCAGCCTCCAGCCAGCTCTGACTCATGGCTTCTCAATCTCTGTGGTGAGTAGTCTTTTCTTCCAGAGTGTTCTGTCTCAGAGCCCTGTTGATGTTCTGGAGAAATTCCTTCTTCGCTCCAAGAGCTTCCTTCATTTATGTGATCTCCCAAAGGTTAACTCCACCTTCTGGAGGGAGAGGGATTCTGGGTTATCTCCCAGAGTGCTCTCTGGTCCTAAGGGAGGTGTGAATTCAGCTCTCATATTAGCCCTGAACTCTTGTGTGAACTCCATTGAGTACTTAGATACTTGAGCTCTCTAAAGGTGTGAACACAAGCATTGTTCAATCAGTTCCACCTAATACCTTGTTTCAAGTTCTGGCCCAAAATCAGATCAAATCAACTCCAATGTCTTCACATTTTGTAAAGAAATGTCTTAACACTTTGTAAAAGATTCCAACAAAAAATGTATGTCTTTCTCTGCATTTGAAGTTTACCTTTCTGGCAGAAGGTGAGTGGAATGTTTAATCTTCAGTCTTCTCTACTGGTAGTCTATCATCACATTGATTAAAATTCTTATCTTTCTAAATTGTTTCCTCCCCCAATAATGTTGTTATTATTAGACACATTGTTTTTGTTTTGCTCAATTCACTTTGCATGAGTTCATGGAAGTCATCATTTTCTTCTGCAATTTTCTACTTATGGCAAAATAATAGCCTACTATATAATACATATGTGGATATAAACTCATATGTGTGTGTGTGTGTGTGTGTGTGTGTGTGTGTGTGTGTGTGCTTAAACATTTCCTAATAGGATGAAAGCACTCTGACTTCCAAATTCCAGATTTATTACTACATAAAGAATTGCTAATAAATATTTTTGTACATTTAGCTTATTTTCTTATTTCTTTATTCCTTTGGGTTATAGGTCTAATAGTGATATAGCTGGCCTAAAAGTCTACATACATTTTGGTAATTTTAGGGATAGAATTCCAAATTGCTTTTCAGAATGGCTGGATCAATTCATAGCTTCACTAACAATGCATTAGCTTGCCTATTTCTCCTAGTCCCACCAACATTTGTCATTTTCTTCTTTGCCATCTTTGTCAGTCTGATGGGTGTGAGGTAGAAGTTCTTTAATTTGGATTTCTCTGATTATTAGTAATAAAGAATATTTTGTAAGTTTCTTAGTATAGATAGGATTTCTTCTTTTGAAAAGTGAATTTCTTATTCTTTGATAATTAATCTATTGGGGAATGGTTCTTCTGACTGAGTTGTTTTAAGAATAAGATAAAATAATGAGCATAAAAGCATTTTGTCAATGATAAAGTGCTAAGTAAACGTGTTATTGGTATTTCATATGGAACCTGCCAGTTTTCTCCCTTGTTACCTCAGGATAGAGGGCAGGTTCTTCCAGTTTTTTCATCTATCAATCCGGGATGGAGTAGAGAAGTTTAATCAGAAAATCACTAAGCCTCTTTTAACACTAACATTTTTTTGAATTCATGTTTCCCAGTTCACTTCTAGCTCTGACATACTATAATCTAAGCTCTTTTCCAGTTCTGACATTTGCTGATTATTACTTAAATCATCAAAAGGCACAGAATATTGTTTGGTAGTATTCTTGTGTGTGTGTGTGTGTGTGTGTGTGACTTCTTTGTGACTTTCCATGTTTTTTGGTTTACACATGTTATGAATCAATCTGTCATTTTCCATGAATTTTTTTTTTGCGGGGGCAGGGGTCTCCCTATCGCTTTGGGGAGAGGGTTTGCTTGTATCTCTACAGGTGGAGAAGGAATCAGATGGGTGCCAATGAGCCATATTCGCCTTGTCCATCGCAGAGAGACAGAGCAGATCGTTGAAACTAAGGAGAAGACCCAAGAAATATCGGATGGTTCTGTTGCTGATTGTGCTCACCATTGAAAGAGCGTAGCAGTTATGGCATTTGACTCATGGACATCAAAGATTGCTGGACTTCAAAACCTTCAGGAATCATTGGATTCTCTGAGACATAGGACTTGAAAACCCTCAGGAATCATTGGATTCTCTGAGAAATGATAAGACTGTTACAGGACTTCAAAATCTGCTGGAATCATTGGATTCCCTAACACATAAAAAGACTTTTGCAGGACTTAAAAACTCAGGGGGATCATTGGATTCCCTAACATGTGAAGCAATGGACAATAGATTGGTCTTGGACTATCTCTTGGCTGCTGAAGAAAGTGTATGTGTGACTGTTGTTTACATACCCTCCTTCTAGGACTTCTGGAGATCTTTTCCAAGACCATGTTTATTTATATTGTTTGCTATTCCACTACTTGCGTGTACAATTCATGTTTGTCACACCACATTGAGCCTGCACTGACTGTGGGGAGAGTCATCCCTAATAGCCTCTGAGTTATTGCTATGTGCTTGTGTAATACCTCCCATGCTGATGGGTTTGTGTATAATAAGACCCGTCAGTCCAGAAACCCACTAGCAACCCCCACTTCCCTTTGGTACTTTTCATCTCCCTTCCTGAGATGTCAGGGAGGACATGATCATCTCCTTTTTAGTGCTTTCACTGCCTTTCCTGAGAAGTCAGGGAGGCTGTGATCACCTCCTTTTTGGTGCTTTCAACTCCTTCCCTGAGAAGTTAGGGAGGGTGTGATCACCTCCCCTTGGGGGTTCTGACCTCCCTGAGGAGTCAGGGATGGCATGACCACCTGTGTTCTAAAACAAAAGAAAGCGGGAGATGTAATGGGCTGAGGTTTGATTTGATGCACTGAGGTCCCAAGTATGTGAGGCTAAATAGTAATTGGGCTGTACTCTAATATACATGATTGGATAAAGAATGGTCCCTGCCCACTCTCTGTGCAAGTCCTGATGTGTTGTATAGGAAATGATGATTTTGGTGGGTGGAGACAGAGAGACAGGAAGAGAAGCTGAGAGAGGTTGACCTTGGCTCCATACTCCCAGCTGCTGGTCATGTGGCTTCTGGTCTAGCTAGCTTCTTGACTCAACTACACACATTGATATTGCCCATTCTCTTCCACCTCTGATCTTTCTTCACTGAGAATAAAGACTGACGATTTTCCCCTAACCTGAATTCCTGACTCTGGCTGATTTTAAAATATACGGTCTTAACAATAACCCCAAAAAGCTAGCCTTTCTCGGACCTGGTCACACCCACTCAGAGTGTCTCAGTACATCCTCAGAGTCTCAGAGTCTCAGAGTGCACATGCAGTGCAGCCATGGTTGTCTTGCTAGTGCCTTGCTGCTGCCCCCTGAAGTCTGTAGAGAAAGCTTGGTAATATCATCCACCCCCCCCCCTTGCATCCCCTCCCACAAAAAGCAGACTGCATTTGTTTTTCTTGTTAGTTTGTTTTCTTTGATTCTTCTTTGACAAAATGAGCAAAAAATTAAAGCAAACACTAATTATTGATAACTTCTATATGAATAGAGAGCAGACTTTAAACCCTGAGAAGACTAAAAACAGACTGTCTCCAGATGAATATGGGAGGATATGAGGGGGTCCTCAACACACAAGACTCTCATAGAAGAAATTAAAAAGCTCTCACAAGAATGCTAGACAAAAAATAGGAACAGGAAAGGAAAGCTTGACAAGAGAGTCTGGATAAGTCATCCCACGCATTTAAAGATAGAGTGGATAAAGAAATCAAATCCTTGAAAAACAGAATTAGTGAGTTGGAAAAAGAAAATAGCTCTTTAAAAAATAAAATTGGCGAAATGGAAAAAAAAATTCCATAGAACAAAACATCTCACTTAAAAACTCAATTGGACAATTAGAAAAAGATATAAAAAAAGTGAGTGAACAAAATAACTCATTAAAAATCATAATCGAACAAATGGAAATGAATGACTTGAGGAGACACCAAGAATCAGTCAAGCAAAACCAAAAAAATGAAACAATGGAAAAAAATGTCAAATACCTTTTTGGGAAAACAACAGACCTGGAAAACAGATCTAGGAGACGCAATTTAAGAATTATAGCACTTCCTGAAAAATATTATGAAAAAAGGAGCCTGGACACTATTTTCCAGGAAATTATCAAAGAGAACTGCCCAGATGTCATAGAAACAGAAGGTAAAATAGACATTGAAAGAATTCATTGATCACCTACTGAAAGGGACCCTAAAATCAAAATTCCAAGAAATATAGTGGCCAAATTCCAGAACTATCAGATGAAGGAAAAAATACTGCAAGCTGCTAGAAAAAATCAATTCAAATATAGAGGAGCCACAATAAGGATTACTCAGGATCTAGCAGTGTCCACATTAAAGGATTGAAGGGCCTGGAATATGATATTCCAAAAGGCTAAGGAACTTGGTATGCAGCCAAAAATAACTTACCCAGCCAAAATGAGCATCTTTTTCCAGGGAAGAAGATGGACATTCAACAAAATAAGTGAATTTCATCTATTTTTGATGAAAAAACTGAACTAAACAAAAAGTTTGATCTATAAATATAGAACTCAAGAGAAACCTAAAAGGGTAAAAAAAAAAAATCTTGGGAACTATATTTCTGCTAGGAAGATATATAAAGAACACATGTATATTTTGTTCTAGAAACTAGAGGTAGAAAGGAAATTATACTGGGAAAAGGGTAAAGTGGGGGTACTACAACTCACAAAGAGGCAAAGGAAACCAATTATATCTGAGAGAAAGAATGGAGGGAGATGAACATAGTGTGTAGCTTTATTGCCATCAGAATTGGCTTAAAGAGAAAAATATTAGACATATTCGATTTATGGTGAAACTTCTCCCACCTCCTTGAAAAGTGGAAGGGGAAAAGTAAAAAGGGAATAAGCAAGCTAAGCGGAAGGGAATACAGAAATTGTGAGGAAAAGGGATAAGATAGGGGGAGGAACTCTAAGATAGAGGGAGGGATACTAAAAAGAAGGGCTATGAGAAGCAAGTGGTGCTCACAAGTTTAATACTGGGGAGGAGGTTAAGGGGGAAGGAAAGGAGAAAAGCATAAAAAGGGCTTAACAAGATAGCAAGTAATGCAGAATTGGTAATTTTAACCATAAATGTAAATGGGGTAAACTCCCCCATAAAGAAGAAGCAGTTAGCAGACTGGATTAAAAGCCAGAATCCTACAATATGTTGTTTACAGGAAACACACTAGAAGAAGGGTGATACATACAGAATAAAAGTAAAAGGTTGGAGTAGAACCTACTATGCTTCAGGTGAAATCAAAAAAGCAGGGGTAGCCATCCTGATTCCAAATCAAGCAAAAGTAAAAATTAATCTCATTAAAAGAGATAAGGAAGGGCACTATATCTTGCTAAAGGGTACCATAGATATTGAAGCAATATCAGTATTAAACATATATGCACCAAGTGGTATAGCATCTAAATTCTTAAAAGAAAAATTAAGAGAGCTGCAAGAAGAAATAGATAGCAAAACTATAATAGTGGGAGATCTCAACCTTGTACTCTCAGAATTAGATAAATAAAATCACAAAATAAATAAGAAAGAAGTCAAAGAGGAAATAGAATACTAGAAAAGTTAGATATGATAGATCTTTGGAGAAAACTAAATGGAGACAGAAAGGAGTACACTTTCTTCTCAGCGGTTCATGGAACCTATACAAAAATTGACCATATATTAGGACATAAAAACCTCAAACTCAAATGCAGTAAGGCAGAAATAGTAAATGCATCTTTTTCAGACCATGATGCAATGAAAATTACATTCAATAAAAAGGCAGGGGAAAATAGACCAAAAAATAATTGGAAACTAAATAATCTCATATTAAAGAATGATTGGGTGAAACAGCAAATCATAGACATAATTAATAATTTCACCCAAGAAAATGACAATAATGAGGTATCATACCAAAATGTATGGGATGCAGCCAAAGTGGTAATAAGGGGAATTGTATATCTCTACAGGCCTACTTGCATAAAATAGAGAAAGAGAAGGTCAATGAATTGTGCTTGCAACTAAAAATGCTAGAAAAGGAGCAAATTAAAAACCCCCAGTCAGACACAAAACTTGAAATTCTAAAAATAAAAGGACAGATTAATAAAATTGAAAGTAAAAAAAACTATTAAATTAGTTAATAAAACTAAGAGTTGGTTCTATGAAAAAACCAACAAAATAGATAAACCTTTGTAAATCTGATTTTAAAAAAAAGGAAAGAGGAAAATCAAATTGTTAGTCTTAAAAATGAAAAGAGAGAACTCACCACTAATGAAGGGGAAATTAGAGCAATAATTAGGAAGTACTTTACCCAGCTTTATGCCAATAAATTCGATAACTTAAATGAAATGGAAGAATACCTTCAAAAATATAGCTTGCCCAGATTAATAGAGGAAGACGTAAATTGGTTAAACAGTCTCATCTTAGAAAAAAAAAAAAAATAGAACAAGCTATTAATCAACTCCCTAAGAAAAAATCCCCAGGATCAGATGGATTTACATGTGAATTCTACCAAACATTTAAAGAACAATTAACTCCAATGCTAAATAAACTATTTGAAAAAATAGGGATCAAAGGAGTCCTACCAAATTCCTTTTATGACATAGACATGGTACTGACACCTAAACCAGGTTGAAAGTAGAGAAAGAAAATTATAGACCAATCTCCCTAATGAATATTGATGCTAAAATCTTAAATAAAACATCAGCAAAAAGATTACAGAAAATCATTCCCATAATACACTATGACCAAGTAGGATTTATACCAGGAATGCAGGGTTGTTTCAATATTAGGAAAACTATTAGCATAACTGACTATATCAATATCCAAATTAGCAAAAACCATATGATCATTTCAATAGATACAGAAAAAGCATTTGATAAAATCCAACATCGATTCCTAATAAAAACACTGGAGAGTATAGGGATAAATGGACTTTTCCTTAAAATAGTCAGGAACATATATTTAAAACTATCAGTAAGAGTCATATATAATGGGGATAAACTGGAATTATTCCCAGTAAGATCAGGAGTGAAACAAGGTTGCCCACTATCACCATTATTATTCAATACTATATTAGAAATGCTAGCCTCAGCAATAAGAGTTGAGAAAGAGATCAAAGGAATTAGAGTAGGTAATGAGGAAACCAAATTACCACTTTTTGTAGATGATATGATGGTATACTTAGAGAACCCCAGAGATTCTACTAAAAAGCTATTAGAAATAATTCATAACTTTAGCAAAGTTATGCAGGATACAAAATAAATCCACATAAATCCTCAATATTCTTATATATCACTAACAAAATCTAACAGTTAGAGATACAAAGAGAAATTCCATTTAAAATAACTGCCAATACTATAAAATGTTTGGGAATGTATCTGCCAAGGGAAAGTCAGAAACTATATTAGCAAAACTATAAAACATTTTCCATACAAATGTCAGATCTAACCAATTAGAAAAATATTAAGTGCTCTTCAATAGGTTGAGCAAATTCAATAAAGATGACAATACTACCTAAACTAATCTATTTACTGCTATACCAATCAGATTCCCAGAAAACTATTTTAATGATTTAGAAAAAATAACAACAAAATTCATCTGGAAGAACAAAAGGTCAAGATTTTCAATGGAACTAATGAAAAAAAAAAATCAAATAAAGGTGGCCTAGCTGTACCAGATCTAAAACTATATTATAAAGCAGCAGTCACCAAAACCATTTGCTATTGGCTAAGAAAAAGACTAGTTCATCAGTGGAATAAGTTAGGTTCACAGGACAAAATAGTCAATAACTTTAATAATCTAGTGTTTGACAAACCCCCAAACCACAGCTTTTGGGATAAGAATTCACTGTTTGACAAAAATTGCTGGAAAATTGAAATTATATGATAGAAATAGCATTGACCACATTTAACACCATGCACCAAGATAAAGTCAAAATGGGCTCATGATTTAGGCATAAAGAATGAGATTATAAATAAATTAGAAGAACATAGGATGGTTTACTTCTCAGACCTGTAGAGGAGGAAAGAATTTGTGATCAAAGAAGAACTAGAGATCATTATTGATCATAAAATAGAAAATTTTGATTATATCAAATTAAAAAGCTTTTGTACAAACAAAACTAACGTAGACAAGATTAGAAGGGATACAATAACCTGGGAAAATATTTTTATAGTCAAAGGTTCTGATAAAGGCCTCATTTCCAAAATATATAGAGAATTGACTCTAATTTATAAGAAATCAAGCTATTCTCCAATTGATAAATGGTCAAAGGCTATGAACAGATAATTTTCATATAAAGAAATTGAAACTATTTCTAGCTATATGAAAAGATGCTCCAAGTCATTATTAATCAGAGAAATGCAAATTAAGACTACTCTGAGATACCACTACACATCTCTCAGATTGGCTAGGATGACAGGAAAAGATAATGCTGAATGTTGGAGAGGATGTGGGAAAACTGGGCTACTGATACATTGTTGGTGGAATTATGAATAATACATCCAGCCATTATGGAGAGAAATTTGGAACTATGCTCAAAAAGTATCAAACTGTGCATACCCTTTGATCCAGCAATGTTATTATTGGGCTTATATCCCAAAGAGATTTTAAAGAAGGGAAAGGGACTTGTATGTGTAAAAATGTTTGTGGCAGTCCTTTTAGTGGCTAGAAATTGGAAATTGAATGGATGCCCAACAGTTGGAAAATGGCTGAATAAATTGTGGCATATGAATGTTATGGAATATTATTGTTCTGTAAGAAATGACCAGCAGAAGGAATAGATTAGTTGATCAGTGGAATAGATTATGTTCAAAGGACAAAACAGTCAACAACTAGAGCAACCTAGTGTTTGACAAACCCAAAGACCCCAGCTTTTGGGATAAGAACTTACTGTTTGACAAAAATTGCTGGAAAATTGGAAACTAATATGGCAGAAACTAGGATGATCCAATAATTAACACGATGACCAAGATAAGGTCAAAATGGGTTCATGACCTAGGCATAAAGAATGAAATTATAAATAAATTAGAGTAACACAGGATAGTTTACCTCTCAGACCTGTGGAAGAGGAAGGAATTTATGACCAAAGAAGAACTAGATATCATTACTGATCACAAAATAGAAAATTTTGACTATACCAAACTGAAAAGTTTTTGTACAAACAAAACTAATGCAGACAAGATTAGAAGGGAAGCTATAAACTGGGAAAATATTTTTACAGTCAAAGGTTCTGATAAAGGCTTCATTTCCAAAATATATAGAGAATTGACTTTAATTTATAAGAAATCAAGCCATTCTCCAATTGAAAAATGGTCAAAGGATATGAACAGACAATTCTCAGATGAAGAAATTGAAACT
The DNA here is from genome assembly GCF_902635505.1 of Sarcophilus harrisii. Taxonomy (NCBI): domain Eukaryota; kingdom Metazoa; phylum Chordata; class Mammalia; order Dasyuromorphia; family Dasyuridae; genus Sarcophilus; species Sarcophilus harrisii. Next base: position 369,531,151 of record NC_045427.1, read on the forward strand.
ATTTCTAGCCATATGAAAAGATGCTCCAAGTCATTATTAATCAGAGAAATACAAATTAAGACAACTCTGAGATACCCCTACACACCTGTCAGACTGGCTAGAATGACAGGGAAAGATAATGCAGAATGTTGGAAGGGATGTGGGAAAATAGGGACACTAATACATTGTTGGTGGAACTGTGAATACATCCAACCATTCTGGAGAGCAATTTGGAACTATGCTCAAAAAGTTATCAAACTGTGCATACCTTTGATCCAGCAGTGTTACTACTGGGCTTATATCCCAAAGAGACTATAAAGAAGGGAAAGGGACCTGTATGTGCACGAATGTTTGTGGCAGCCATCTTTGTAGTGGCTAGAAACTGGAAACTGAGTGGATGCCCATCAATTGGAGAATGGCTGAATAAATTGTGGTATATGAATATTATTGTTCTGTAAGAAATGACCAACAGGATAATTTCAGAAAGGCCTGGACAGATTTACACAAACTGATGCTGAGTAAAATGAGCAAGGCCAAAAGATCATTATATATACTTCAACAACAATACTATATGATGACCAATTCTGATGGACCTGACCATCCTCAGCAATGAGATCAACCAAATCATTTCCAATGGAGCAGTAATGAACTGAACCAGCTACCCCCAGCGAAAGAACTCTGGGAGATGACTAAAAACCATTACACTGAATTCCCAATCCCTATATTTTGCCCACCTGCATTTTGGATTTCCTTCACAGGCTAATTGTACAACATTTCAGAGTCTGATTCTTTTTGCACAGCAAAATAACGGTTTGGTCATGTATACTTACTGTGTGTCTAATTTGTATTTTAATATATTTAACACCCACTGATCATCCTGCCATCTGGAGGAGGGGGTGAGGGGAAGGAGGGGAAAAATTGGAACAAGAGGTTTAGCAATTGTCAATGCTGTAAAGTTACCCATACATATAACTTGTAAATAAAAGGCTATTAAATAAAAAAAAAAAAAAAAAAAAAAAAGAAATGACCAGAAGGATAATTTCAGAAAGGCCTGGAGAGACTTACATGAACTGATGCTGAGTGAAATGAGCAGGACCAGGAGATCATTTTATACTTCAATAACGACACTACATGATGATCAGTTCTCATGGATGTGGCTCTCTTCAACAATGAGATGAACCAAGGCAGTTCCATTTGTTCAATAATGAAGAGAACCAGCTATGCCCAGTGAAAGAACTCTGGGAAATGAGTGTGAACCACAATATAGCATTTCCAATCCCTCTGTTTTTGTTCACTTGCATTTTTTATTTCTTTCTCAGGTTAATTTTACCTTATTTCTAAGTCCGATTTTTCTCCTGTTACAAAATAATTGTATGAATATGTATACATATATTGTATTTAACATATACTTTAACATATTTAACATGTATTGTCTACCTGCCATCTGGGGGAGGGGGTGGGAGGAAGGAGGGGAAAAGTTGGAACAGAAGCTTTTGCAAGAGTCAATGCTAAAAAATTATCCATGCATATATATATATATCTTGTAAATAAAAAGGTATAATAATAAAATAATTTTTTAAAGATTCTTTGAAATTGAAAAAAAAAGAAAATTTATTTTAGTTAGCTTTTCCATTGAGAAGATGCCACATATCTTTTATAATAATTTCTCCAACAATTTGTTCAATTCTATGCTTTCCCTTTTGTTTATGTTTCTTTTAGATTTTTCCCAATCTGAGAGTGAAGAGCATTGAAGTCTTCTACCATTTTTTTTTGTATAGCTAGTTATATCCTGTAATTAAATTGATGTTCCTTTTATGATTTTTTTTTTTGCTATGGTTTTTGGATCACATTGATTTGTTATTAGTGGCTCCTTTTAGTCTGGTATAATTTCTTCATGTACCTTTTTGTTGTTGTTGTTGCAATTCTAGTTTTTGCTTTGTTTGATAGTATGATTGAAACTCCTGCTCTCTTGAATTTACCTAATGCAAAATAAATTGAATTAAAGCCTCTCATTTTTTTTTCTGTGCATATCTTTCCTTTTTAAGAGTATTTCTAATGAACAAATTGTAGACTTGACTTTTTTTGTTCATCTTTAATCTTATTTTACTGGATAACATACATTTACATTTTAAGAGTTAGGTTTATATTTTCTAGCATTTGCGTCTCTACTATTACTTCTTTTTCGAATTAGGGTTTTTTCCTGTTTATTTTTTTAAGATACTACTTTGCATCCAAAATTATGCTTTACTTAATCTACTTTTAAGCAACCTTGTGCCCAAAAGTTTTTCCTCTCCTCTTCAAGTTGCACTTGCTCTTGTTTGTCACCATTTTCTTAATTTTGGGGTTTTAACTTACTGATTACTTTATTCTTTTTTTTTCTTTTTTTACTTTATTATCTAATTCTTCCCTTCTTTTACTTGATTAAATAAAAAAATCAATATTTCTTTCTTTTTCAATTTCTGTTTGTTAAGGTTTATTTTTTTCATTTTCTATCCCTTTATGTCTTCCAAACTTTTATACTTTGGTGCCCATTTTAGTTCATTTCTTACAGAACTATAACTTCTAATGTATCAATTTTATATTCTGTCTCCTAAATAAGTAGTGTCAAACTCAAATAGAAAGATACCTGTGAGTGAATATTGATTTAAGATGGCAAAAAATCATTTTCTGTGTTGTATTGTATTTTTATTTTGCAAAACATTTTCTAATTCCATTTTAATTGCAATGTTATTGCATTACACATATTTCCCCTTCCTCTTATTTTTCTGCTATTCCCCACTCTTAGAAATATGAAATCATATCCAAGGTAATGAGGATATGAATATTGTCCATGGTCAAAATGTCCCTGTATACCTGATTGTATAATTTAGTTCAATTTAGTTCACCCTTCCTAGATCACATTCTTTCCCATTTATAATGGAATCTCTTGTCTGGATCCATGTACTCTTCTAGGTATCAGTTACCACTAGAACATTGCTTTTCCTTCTGGAAAAGGAAGGCATCAGTAAAAGTGGGGGTTTCTCTCAGAGGAAGTAGTCTCTCTGAGTACCAAATCATTGCAGATTATACCCATTGTAAATTCTCCATCTCCCAGTTACACAATATTTCTCCCTCCACTGGCAGTATTTTTCATTGGAATCTTCTCCCAACACTTATTTCAGGTTCTCTTCCTTTCTTTTCCCCTATTTCAATTTTTCCATTTACCACCTCATCTATTTTCTTCTTTTCAAAGACAGGCCAGCCCATAATTCCTTAGAGCAGATATCAATTTCATCCATATTTCCATGCTGACAACATCTTTAATCCTATGACCTCCACTCTCTTTAAATCTTGCCAAACCCTTAACTCCCCAAATTTATTTCTCCATCCTGCTTCTGAATAAGTATTGCCCTGATCAATTTAGCTCTCTCCTTTTAAGTTTTTTTTTTTTTTTAATGTTGTCTTCCATCACTAGAATGTAAGCTCCTTGAGGGTAGAAATTATCTTATCTTTGGTTATATTTGCATTTCTAATACACATGATCTGCTATATGATAAATGCTCAATATTTTTTCTATCTGTCTGGCTTTCTGAATATCTATCTGTTTATCAGCTATTTGTCTATTCTCACTTATCATCAATCTAAGAGACTATAGGAGTTAATTTTCTTTTATTGTTCACCATTTACTTAATTAGGACACATTATACATTCTTCTTTGTATTCTACTTTTCCCTTCCCTTAGAGGTATCATCTAATTTTGCAGTTAAAATTCACAAAATGCATTAATTTACTTGTGGGAAGAAATTGTGAGGTATATTTCAGGGTATTTCAGACTTGTTCCTTTACCACCACTTCTCTTATTTCTTTAGGTTCCATTTCCATGTTTGTTCTTTTGTGTTCTTTTAGAAAGAAATCCCTTAATTGTCTATTTTATTATTGGGGTTATGTTTTTTGAGCCCCATAGGTATCTTTTTGTTTTTTTCTCTTTTTAATAATCTCTTACTTTCTCTTCCTTGATAATTATGATTAGTCATTTTCCTTGTGTTTCTGTTATTTGAAATATTGACAAATAGAATAATTTCCTCATATTTTTGAAGGATTGATTTAAATACATCTTTTTTTGTTGATCATTCTTTATGATTAGGCTCTGGTTTGTAGGGTATGTCATTTGGAGTTTCATCTTGATGGCCTTTGTTTTTCACAATAATATTGTTTCATTCCTTCTTGTGGTTGTTGGTGGATACAAAACAACCATGTGTTATTTTATTTTCCTTTCCTTTATATTTTGTGGTCTGTCCTTCTTTTGATCACTTGTGAATTTTCTGTCATTGGAATTGTTAAATTTAGTCACTGTGTCTCTTGGAGTTTGAAGCATAGGTTTTTTCTCTTTGGTGTTTCTACTTCATCTCTACCATCTCACCCTTAATGTGGAATTTCAAGAAACTATTTTTGTCAATACCATGTTCAGGTTGTTTGAATTTTCATTTCATTTTCATTTACTCACTGAGCTCCCCTCCCTAATAATCTCTACCCATTGACTCCACCCATAGGGATGCATGACCCTTGTATTCAATTTCAAAGTATATCATCAATTTCTCTGCTATTACTGCAATCTCTACCACTACCCTGCCATTTCCTAACACTACTATTTTGTGTCAAGAAAAGATATTTACCGAACTGGGACACTGATGCATTGTTGGTGGAGTTGTGAACGAATCCAACCATTCTGGAGAGCAATTTGGAATTATGCTCAAAATGTTATCAAACTGTGCATACCCTTTGACTCAGCAGTGCTACTATTGGCTTATACCCCAAGGAGATACTAAAGAAGGGAAAGGGACCTGTATGTGCCAAAATGTTTGTGGCAGCCCTGTTTGTAGTGGCTAGAAACTGGAAAATGAATGGTTGCTCTTCAATTGGAGAATGGTTGGGTAAATTGTGGTATATGAATGTTATGGAATATTATTGTTCTGTAAGAAATGACCAGCAGGATGAATACAGAGAGGCTTGGAGAGACTTACATGAACTGATGCTAAGTGAAATGAGCAGAATCAGGAGATCATTATACACTTCAACAACGATACTATATGAAAATGTATTCTGATGGAAGTGGATTTCTTTGACAGAGACCTAATTCAGTTTCAATTGATCAATGATGGACAGAAGCAGCACCCAAAGAAAGAACACTGGGAAATGAATGTAAACTGTTTGCATTTTTGTTTTTCTTCCCAGGTTATTTTTACCTTCTGAATCCAATTCTTCCTGTGCAACAAGAGAACTGTTTGGTTATGCACACATATATTGTATCTAGAATATGCTGCAACATATTCAACATATATAGGACTGCTTGCCCTCTAGGGGAGGAGATGGAGGGAGAGAGGGGAAAAATCGGAACAGAAGTGAGTGCAAGGGATAATGTTGTAAAAAATTATCCTGGCATGGGTTCTGTCAATAAAAAGTTGTTATAATAAAAAAAATAAAATTTAAAAAAAAAGAAAAATATTCACCATCCTCCAGAAGAAAGGATTCCATGAGAAAGGAGGATTATGTTCTGCAGGGGGAAGGCAGCACTCAGCCAAAGAACTCAATGATAAAAATAACTAAGGCAGAACATCAGCATAACAACTGGCAATTAGCCACTGATAGTCTTGTCCCTTAAAGAGTCAATTGGCACAAGGACCAAGCACAGTAAAAAGTAAATGTGAATTTTCCAACATGGAGAATTGATGCTTCTGTGAAACTTATGATATTGAAGCTGTCCCTAAGCATCTTGTCTTCAATGTGTTTTACTTCTGTAGAGACTACATATTCTTTTAATATTCTTTCCTTTTGCATTTATTTGCCCAGTTTGTCCTTTATTTCCCTGTATTTGTGTTTTCTCTTTTGCTTCTTTGGAAGGATTCCTTGCCATGGATTTTAGTTAGTTTCTTCTGCTCTTAATTTCTGCTGTGAAGATCATGAATTCTGTCATTTGCTCAATTTTAACTTTTTTTTCAGGATTTTGATTTTTTAAATTATTTGGAAGCATCCTGCTGTGATTTCATGCTTGCTTGGAAATTCACAAATTCCTATATTTCATCAAGTATTGATTCAAATTCCTTTAATTTATAATAAACATTTAGAGATATTTGCAGTAACTTAATTTTCCTGGTAGCCATCTTCCTATCTATTTTTTAATAATGTCCCTATTTTTTTAGCTCTTTTTTTCTAAATTTTTAACTGATCTTTGATGAAATTAATCTTTTTATTTTTGATATTCTATTGTTCACTTTCTGATCCCTTCCTAGGAGCTATACCTTAAAGCTGTTTCACTCCCTTTTTCTGTTAGGAAATTCACATTAATTCCTATCCCAAATGACTTCTCTAGGGACAAGACTCAATGACTGGTTGCCAATTCTTTTTTCTTTGGACATATCCACATTTATTATGGTGCCTGCCTGGTTATTTCTGTTATTGAGTTTTCTGACTAAGTGCTGCCTTCCCCCATCTGAATACAATCCACATTCTCCCTCCCCCATAATACTCTTCTTCTCCAAGTTGATGAACAGAGTTGGTCATCCTGTCATTCCTCAAAAGTGTTTTACTTCTGATTACTTCCTCCTTTCAATCTTCCCTTTCTTCTATCATCCCTTCCATCCCCTTCCCCTCCTACTTTCTTATAGGGTAAAATAGATTTTATACCCAACTGATTGTGTATGCTATTATTCTCTCTTAGAGCCAGTCCCAATGAAAGTAAGACTTATTTACTCTTCTTTATTTTCCTCCTTCTTCCCTCCATTATAAAAGCTTTTTCTTGCCTTTTTTATGTGAGATAATTTTTACCATTCTTTCTCTCCATTTTCCCCATTATATTCCTCTCTTACACCTTAATTTTATTTTTAAATATCATCCCTTCATATTTAACTCACACCTGTACCCTTTGTCTATATATACTCCTTTTAAACTGCCCTAATAATAAGGTTCTTGCAAGTTACAAATATCTTCCCATGTAGGAATATAAATAGTTCAATCTTATCAAGTCCTTTATGGTTTTCCTTTCCTGTTTATCATTTTGTGCTTCTCTTGAATTTTGGATTTGAAAGTCAAAATTTCTTTGGATGTTCATTTTTCTCCTGAATGATTATACTATTTTGCTGTGTAGGTGATGCTGGTTGTTATCCTTTGTTCTTCTTAATATCATTAAAGTTCTTTCATGTAGAAACTGCTGAATGTTATGCAATTCTAATTGTGGTTCCACAATACTTGAATTGTTGCTTTCTGACTGCTTGTAATATTATCTCCTTGCCATGGGAGCTTTGGGGTGTGGTTATAATATTCCTGGAAGTTTTCATTTTGGGATCTCTTTTAGGTGTTGTTTGGGGGGGGGTTCTCCAATTTCTACTTTACTCTAGAATATCAGGGCAGTTTTCCTTAATAATTTCTTGAAAGGTGGTCTAGGCTGTTTTTATATAGCTTATTATAGCTTATATTATATTATAGCTTTCAAGCAGTCCAATAATTTTTAAATTATCTCTCCTGGATCTATTTTCTAGGTCAATTTTTTCTCTCAAAAAGATATTTCACATTGTCTTTTATTTTTCATTCTTTTGATTTTGATTTATCATTCTTGATTTTTCATAATGTTATTAGTTTTGATTTGCTCAATGCTACTTTTTAAGGAGAATTTATGTTTCTCTTTTCTTTTTGCAGTTATGTTTTTTAAAGTATTCTTCTCTTCATTGACTTTTTGTGTCTCAAAAGAGTCACAAATGGAAAAAACCATTTGGCCTAGTTTTTTATTTTATTTAATATTTTTTGTGCCTCCTTTACTAAACTGTGGACTTGTTTTTCATGGTTTTCTTGTATCATTTTAATTTCTCTTCCAATTTTTCTTCTACTACTCATACTTGATTCTCAAACATCTTTTTATGTTCTTCCATGAACTGAAACCAATTCATATTTTCTTGAATGAAGGAGTTTTGATGTTGCTAATTTTCTATGATGAGAAGTTTTTTCTTTTGCTTTTTCATTTTCAAGCTTTGCTTCTAGGATGGAATGTCCCAAGCCTCAGGGATTTTGTGCAGCTATTTTCAGAGATATTTCTAGGTACCTATAAATTTTCATTCTTCAAGGTGTTATGATCTAAGAAGAGGTACATATGGTATGTGAGTTCCCAGAAGCACTTTTTGTGTTCTGGAACTGTGAGGAAGATCTTCATGCCACTGTGGCCATAAGCTTGGATATGCTACTGCACCTCCTTGTCCTGGAACTGCCACCCAGGACTTGTGACCTGGTTCCAAATATGAACAAAGTAATAGAGTCTTAAGGCAAGACTCTTGCCTTAATACTAGCAAAGAAACCTCCTTACCATCTGTGGTTTGAGAGCTCTGGAAGCTGCTATTGTAACTGATTCATTTACTCCCAAGGTCTACTCCTCACTTTCTGGGACTGGGGCGGTCAGGCAGGGCCTCTACTGGACTGTGCTCTACTCTCCCCCTGGCAGGACAGACCTTTTCTGCTGACCTAAGTTGTGTTAGGCTGGAAGACTGTTTCAGTCTATCTTTATGTGAAAAAATCAAAACCTCAGGAAAATAGCAAGCTATAAAACTTCCCATAAAAATCATGTACACATTACCAAAAAAAATCCGTGATTAAGATTTTGGGGACTCATTGTACATATACATATATATGTATATATCAAATAAATCTAAAGTAATTGGGGTAGGGAATGAAGAGGTTTCATGTAGAAGGTGCTACTTGAGCTTAATTTGAAGGAAAAAAGGGATTCTGAAAGAATATATAGTGCTCATATAAAGGCATGGAGACAGCAAATGGAAAAACGTGTATGAAGAACAGCAAAATAGGCCACTTTGGCTGGGCCATAGGGTATGTCAAAGAGTGCAATGTTTAAGGACAGAAATGCATGGAATGGCCAGGTTGTAAAAAGGTGTAGATATCAAATGGAGGAAATTATATTTGATTCTAAACTCAGTGCTAATATGTATCCCCTGGACTTTGGTAGCCTCCCCATACCACTAAGTGAAAAAGCAACCAAAAACTCAAATCCTCTGCAATTACCCTATAAAAATCAGACCTGAAATAATGACTAAAAGCATGTTGTGTAAAGAACTTTGAATATCAACTAGACACCAATTTCCTAGACATTTCCCCAGCAGGGATTTTTGATCCAAGCTTCTTGATTCTTTTCTCAAATTCATGGTCCTGAGTAACACAAATAATCCAATAAAAACCCCATGAGACTTAACTAGTTTAGGTATTTCCTCCAATCTGTCAGCAAGTTAGTAACTAGGTGGCACAGTAGATAGAATATCAGGCCCAGAGTTAGGAAGACTGATTTTCCTGACTCTTTCCTGACAGAAGTGTCTGACTTCAGACACTGACTAGCTAAGGGATCCCTGGACAAATCACCTAACCCTGTTTACCTCAGTTTTCTCATCTGTAAAATGAGCTAAAGAAGGAACGGCAAATTATTCTAGTATCTTTTGTCAAGAAAGACTCAGATGGGGTCATGAAAAGTCAAACATTATTAAAACCACTGAATAATAACAACATCCTGTTAAACCTGGCTTGTTTCTGTCCTCTTTGACTTCTTCATTCAAGCCAACTTCAGTATAGTTGCTGTATACTTGTATACTTGTATACTGTATACTTGTTTTGATTTGTTCTGAGCTTCCTTGTTTTGTTTTGTTTTTATATCTCTCTTCACTTCTTTTTTTTATAGCTTTTTATTTACATGATATATGCATGGATAATTTTTTAGCACTGATAATTGCAAAACCTTTTGTTACAATTTTTCCCCTCCTTCCCCCTACCTTCTCCCCCAGATGGCAGGTTGACCAATTCATGTAAAATATGTTAAAGTATAAGTTAAATACTATATATATATATATATATATATATTCATACAGTTATTTTGCTGTACAAAAAGAATCGGACTTTGAAAAAGTATACAATTAACCTGTGAAGGAAATCAAAAATGCAGGAGGAGTGAGAATTCTATGTAGTGGTTCATAGTCACCTCCCAGAATTCTGAGCTTCCTTGTACTGTACATTTTCTTATTTTTTAGACACTATTGGATTCACACTTCAAAAAAATCATTCTTGTAAGTGGGTGGGAGTTGTTGACTGAATTGAACAGAGACAAGAGAGACCAATTAGGAATCTACTGTAAACTGCAATAATCCAGGTGGTGAGGTCTTGAACTAGGGAGATTACTAAGAAAGTAAAAAAAAAAAAAAAAAAAAAAAGGAATAGATATGAGAGATATGGAGAAAGAAACAAGACTTAACAATTTATTGAAGGGTAAAGGAAAGTGAGCAGTTGAGAATGTCTTTGGGGTTCCAAGATGGGTGGCTGGAATGATGGTGGTACTCTTCATGGCAACAAGGGAATTTGGGAAAAGAATAGTTTTCTGAGGAAAGAAGAGTAATATTTTGAAAATGGGAGTTGGGAGAAGCTGATTAGGACAACTCTCAATTGATCTTATACTTCCTCTAAGCCCAGTTGATGATAAAATAGAAAGAGCAGGTAATAGAATTAATAAAATGTTAATATATGAAACACACTTTCTTTCAAGATTTTTACTACCACAAAAAAATTCACTACAAACATTTTGGCATATATGGCACTTTTCTTTCTGCCAGTTTTGCAGAATATATTCAGTAGTTCAATTTCCGAGTCAAAGGATATGAACAGAGTGTACTTTTCTTGCATAATTCCTAATCAAAACATTTCCATAATTATGAATTCAAACATAATAATAATGTTTTATTCCCTGAGTCTTTTTACAATTCTGTCCTGTTCATTTCTTTGTGTGCATATAACACATAAAATACTCCAAGAACTGGTTTTAAGATTAAATTATTCATGATTTTACCAAAATACCAAAATACCAGCTTTTCATCTCTCAAACTGAATTGGTTTTAAATATTTATGATTTTCATAAATATCTAAATCAATAAATTAAATAAATTAAACCTGCAGAGGTTTAAAGGTAGAAGAGACTTTAGGTATCATTAGAGGTATACTGGAACCAGCTCTGAGAGCTAAATTTTCAGTGTGAATATTTACATTTCAGAAATTCTAAGTGGCTACAAATCAGGACTTAATTTATTGCTTATTGATTGTCTAGACTAAAGAAATTGCTAATAATACAGATTAAACTTGAAAGTGTATTGTACAAGGTTTCTCTCCCTCCCCCCCCTCCTGGAGAGCTGATTGTTAAACATTACCAGCACATCCTTGTATTGCTCTACAAACATTACTTAAGCTCAGCAGGAGTGCAATAGAAGCCTGGGGGAATGAAGTCATAATCAGACTAGAGACCTGGTTAATGTAGGCTTGTAATATTAATAATAACTGGCATTTATATAGCACTTTAAGGTTTGCAAAGTGCTTTACATTCATTATTTTATTTAAGCCTCACAGGACCCCAGGGTATCATTAGTCCATTCTGCAGATAAGGAAACTGATGCCTACAGCTGAAAGTAAGTTATTGGCCAATGGTCACACAGTTAAGGTTGGAAAAGCCAGCACTTTAACCCAGAGCTTTAGAGTCCAATCTCAAAGTTCTTTTCATTACAACATATAATCTTCAATTTTGGCAATTCACCAGAAAGAATGGTTAAAATTTGGATAATCTTTCCATGTTGCTTAATATAAATTAGTTTTTAAAAAATCAAATTCCTATGGATAGTGTTTCTAAAAGCTTTTAAATGTCCCCTTTAAAAGTGGAAGGAAGAAGGCAGCTAGTTACACCTCATTAGCTTCCTTAGATTCAGAGATCTGTTTCCACAATAGATCACAGATTCCTGAAGAAGGCTTAGTATATTATCCAGGTGTTACAGGCATACAACAATGAGGTCAGCACAATGTTGATGTAGACCTTCACTTTGGTAGTCAGTATAATACCTATTCTGTTCCACACTTTTCTAAGTCTCCCAAACACTGAGCTAATTCTAATTCTGGCAATGTGTGTGTCAATCTCTTAATCATTGTGGACATCCCTAGAAAGTATACTGCCAAGGTGAGAGAACTTTATCCATAGCATTTAAAATGTCACCATTTGCTGCAACTAATGGTTCCACATATGGATGGTGTGGTGCCGAATGATAGAATACCTGTGTTTTCTTGGTGTTAACAATGTGGCCAAAATTAGCAAAATAGCAGAGAGTTGATTCATGCTTTGTTTCACTTCAGCTTCAGAGGCTGCAGTGGATAATTGTCCAAACAAAAAATCATGTACCAACACTCCTTCCACTTTAGTTTTGGCTTGTATCCTTTTTTAAGTTGAAGAATTTGTCATCAGTGTAATAGCTGATTTTGGTGACTGAAAAAGCTTGAGAGCTTTGTCTATTTCTCAGAACCTAGGTAAGCATGCCATCATGAAATTGACATACTATTCTGATGAACTTTGGGCAACCAAATTTTGACATAATTTTCCATAAGCCCTCAGATTGAGAGTATCAAAGGCCTTGATCAGATCTACAAATGTTGTATATAGATCTCTGTTCTGCTCTTGGCATTTTTTCCTGGAGTTTTTGGGCATTAAATACTATAACAGCTGTTTCTCAGTTTTATGCTGATAATAACAATCCAAAGCATTTTTATAATGCATTGAAGATTATTTATTTCTCAACTATGGTATATCTCAACTACTCATTGCTTACTGATGGTGTTGGACTGATTAGTAATAAGAACATGATCCTTGAGAGATGGGCTGAATACTTCCATAGTGGTCTTAACAGTACACCATCAATCGATGCTGTATCTATTGACTATTTACTTTAAGTTAAAATCAATTACTCTCTAGCTGAAGTTCCAACTGACAAAGAGGTTATGAATTCCATTAGCTTAAAAATTTCATATGGGAAAGTACTAGGTTGCTCTAGCTGAGATTTACAAGGTCCACTGTTCATAGAAAAGATGACTGAAATTTTGGCAAGAGAAAGTCATGCCCTGGGAGTTCAAGGATGTCCCCATTGTCCATCTTTACAAAGGTAAAGGGCATACATTGACAATCCCAAGGGGGTCTGCCTCTTAGTCACTGATGGCAAGATTCTTTTTTTTAATTTAATAGCCTTTTATTTACAGGTTATATGTATGGGTAACTTTATAGCATTGCCAATTGCCAAACCTCTTGTTCCAATTTTTCCCTTCTTTCCCCCACCCTCTCCCCCAGATGGCAAGATGATCAGTAGATGTTAAATATATTAAAATATAAATTAGATACACAATAAATATACATGATCAAACTGTTATTTTGCTGTACAAAAAGAATCAGACTCTGAAATATTGTACAATTAGCTTGTGAAGGAAATCAAAAATGCAGGTGGCAAAAATATGGGGATTGGGAATTCAATGTAACGGTTCTTACTCATCTCCCAGAGTTCTTTTGCTGGGTGTAGCTGCTTCAGTTCATTACTGCTCCATTGGAAATGATCTGATTGATCACATTGCTGAGGATGGCCAAGCCCATCAGAATTGGTCATTATGTAGTATTGTTGTTGAAGTATATAATGATCTCTTGGCCCTGCTTGTTTCACTCGGCATCAGTTCAAAGCTTTCCGGCCTTTTGAAATCTTCCTGTTGGTCATTTCACAGAACAATAATATTCCATAATATTCTATACCACAATTTTATTTAGCTTTTCTCCAACTGATGGGCATCCACCGTTTCCAGTTTCAGCCACCAAAAGAGGGCTGCCAAGCAAACATTTTGCACATACAGGTCCCTTTTCCTTCTTTATGATCTTTTGGGATTGCCCAGATACCGCTGGACAAAGGGAAAGTTTGTAACTTTTGAGCATAGTTCCAAACTGCTTCCAGAATGGTTGATTTGTTCACAACCCACCAATAATGTATCAGTGTCCCAGCCCCACCCTCCAACAATATCATTGTTTTTCCTGTCATTTTAGCCAATCTGAAGGTGTGTAGGGGATTCCAGAGTTGTCTTAATTTGATTTTTGATTAATAATGACTTAATTTTTCATATGATAGAAATAGTTTCTTTCCATCTGAGAATTGTCGTTCATATCCTTTGACCATTTATCAAGGAGAATGGCTTGATTTTTAAAAAGAGTCAATTTCATATATTTTGGAAATGAGGCCTTTATCAAAACCTTTGACTGTAAAAATATTTTCCCAGTTTATTGCTTCCCTTCTAATCTTGTCTGCATTAGTTTTGTTTGTACAAAAACTTCAGTTTGGTATAATGAAATTTCTATTTTGTGACGAATGATCTCTAGTTCTTCGTCATAAATTCCTTCCTCTTCCACAGGTCTGAGAGGTAAACTATCCTGTGTTACTCTAATTTATTTATAATTTCATTCTTTATGCCTAGGTCATGAACCCATTTTGACCTTATCTTGGTGTACGGTGTTAATTGTGGATCAATGCCTAGTTTCTGCCATATTAGTTTCCAATTTTCCCAGCAATTTTTGTCAAACAAAGGTTCTTATCCCGCTGGGTCTTTGGGTCAAAACATTCAAAGGTTGTTGACTGTTTTGTCCCTTGAACCTAACCTATTCCACTGATCAACTAATCTATTCCTTAGTCATCAATGGCAAGATTCTTGCCAGAGTTCTCCTTAATAGGCTGACCCTACACCTGGAAAAAGGTCTGAGAGCCAATATGGCTTCAGAAGTGGTTTCCTTTCCTAAACCCAGGCAATGAAGAATAATTCTGAGAGATGGATATTTCCTGCTGTCAGTAATCTTGTAAATTTGAGAAATTGGTACTTTGGAGATATTGATTGGTATAAGGAAATGATTCTTTTTTTCTTTCTTTTTTTCCTTTGTCTTCCTTTTTTATTACGTTCTTCTCCTCCTCTATCTTCTTAATAACTGGAGCACTTCACAAGAAGATGAGCACTCCCTTCAGGATAATTAGTTATTCCTAGGTTGGTCAGGTCTAATGTTCCTTTGTGCAAACAGGTAAAAGCAAAATCTATTTTACAGGCTCTCAAGTCTCCTGAGAGTTTTTCCTGCTTTCCTGTGGAGAGAATAACAGAAATGATGAGTTATCATTTGTAATTTCAGTTTGTGTTAAAGAATGTTTATGAGGTTTTTTATTTTAATTATTCTTTTGTAGTGGAGAAAATAAATAGCTGTTCAATATCTAATATCTACTACTTATTAAATAACTTTTCTATAAAATTCTACATAAATTCTTTTGAACTTTGTCTAAGAGATTTTTTCTTGAAGTTTTATTCTGTTATGGGGTATATGAGGCAGAGAGTTTTAGAAAAGCCAGACCTTCCTTCTTTGGAGTCAGAATCCACTTAGAATGGAACTAAATCCATGTGAGTATATAACAGAAGTTCCCTTGTCAGAAAGGGGAACCAATGGGACCACAGATGACATCTCTGTTTTCTACTATGAAGCATTAATTATTAGTAGGATGAGTAAGAATTATTTGGTTATCTTCTCAATCTTTAAAGAATTTGATCCTTGTGGTCTGAATATTACAATTTTTCTTCTTCCTTAGTTCACTCACACCTGAATCATAAGGCTCTGTCCCACCCCTTTCTTTTTTGAAGAACTTACTCAAAAAGCAGCTGGAGCATAATTTGAATAACTCAGCTCAATTGTCCTGGGGGAAGAAGGGAATCTGGAGGAAAATGTAGAAATCTTGTTGGATAACAGGCATTGATGCAAAGATGTTAATGGGCAAAAAGAGGCAAAAGATAGTCAAACATATGTCCAGTTAAAGATAGGGATTCTTAAGAAGATAATAGCTACAGAGAATTATTATTATGAAAGGGAAAAGATTTGTGGGATCTATCTTTACAAAGATTTTTCAGAGGGATGAACTGGATTCTAAGATTAAGTGTCTGACCTCTAGGGAAGTCACTTCCCTAGAGTGGTAGGGGGAAGGAGGGGAAACGTTGGCACAAAAGGTTTTGCAAGGATCATTGTTGAAGAATTATCCATGCATATATTTTGTAAATAAAAAGCTATAATAATAAAATAAAACTTAAAAAAAAGCCAAAGTGTGTTTCTAAGTGAAGCAGGGTCTCTAAAGTAGTCACTCCATGTAAGGCAAAGAGCTGGTGTCCTGAGGTATATGGAAAGCTCCATTTACTGGGGAGTGACTACTATAGATACCTTATCAAAGAAGCTGAAGTAGGAATAAAATTGTGGAGGAAAACTAAGCTACTAAAGAGTGAGTGGGGTCTGTGAGCAGTAGCCATTACCTACTGAGCATCAAGAGAAGCTACAATAGGTTGAGAGCAACAGGGTACAGGAAACCATGACTTCTCTCCCTTCCTCTACCCTATCCCTTGCTGAAGTCTACCTTAAAACTACCATAATCTCAAAAATTGAATAGGTCTTTTGGGTACAGTCATTGTGTACCTATGTGTAGAAAGGAGCAAAGGGTTTTGACTACCTGTGGTCCTGGATCTATTATCCAAGTTCTTCTTGTGCCCATTGTTTTACAGATGAAATTATCATGTTTTGACCTTTATGTATCTATAAACTTTATAATAGGGAACTGGTGTCTCTCCTTAATGTGAGTGCCAAATATGAATATTTGTAGTCTCACAAAAGGAGGACATGTTCCCTTCTCTCTGTCTACCTCTCCCCAATAGCAATCTTCCAAAAGAAAGTAGAGAAGCATTAAAAGTCATTGGACAGTGGAAGAAGAGGAACTTCAGTGGGTGAAAGCTACAAAGATAGAGTGGAGTAGCAGCAATAAGGGGAGTGATAAAATCATGCCAAAGGAGTTATAACAGGTAAGGAAGAGAATGCTTCAAGACACGTTAGGCTTCCTTGCAAGGAGATGGTGCTATCAAAGGTACTCCAATAGTGGTACAATCACCACAGAACATGAATTGTTTAGGTAGTTTTCTTTTCCTTACATTAATATGGACTTCCATGAAAGATTTGTACTTCTTTGTTTCAGGAGCAGAGAAAGGTGTTTTTTTTTTTTTTTTGTTTTGTTTTGTTTTGTTTGTTTGTTTGTTTCTTTGCTTTGGTTTTTTTTTTTTTTTATTATTTACTTTGCTCTTGGGTCCCAATTAAATCTCTGCTATTTTAATTTATGATTCCTAACTAGTCAATGTTATAAAATGCACTCAGTTGAGGCTGAAGCTATATCTGCATAATTTTTATTACACAAAACACTCCACAGTAATCTGGGAATATAGAGTAGTTTCAGAGTTATAAAGAGAACCTTAATACATGTATCCTAACTTTTTATATCATAAAGTAACATTGTGATTCAGCTGAATGTCTTATTTTACCAAAAGTCCATGAAGAGAGGGTAGAATGTCTCTTAAGGAGGGATTTTTTTGAAAGTACTTGGGAAGCAGTCCCTCTATTTTTGTCCACCTGCATTTTTTATTTCCTTCACAGGTTAATTGTACACTTTTTCAAAGTCTGATTCTTTTTGTATGGCAAAATAATTGTATGGATATGTATACATATTTTGTATTTAACATATACTTGAACATATAGAACATGTATTGGTACCTGCCATCTGGGGGAGGGGGTGGGGGGAGAGAGGGGAAAAATTGTAACAAAAGATTTTACAATTGTCAATGCTGAAAAATTACCCATGCATGTATTTTGTAAATAAAAAGCTGTAATAAAAAAAAGAACGATTACATTAAAAAAAATTTAAAAAGAAAGTACTTGAGAAAGTTGGGGGAAAATTCTATTTGAGGAAAGGCTTACAGGAGGAAGAGGAAGGGAATTACCTCAGATGTTAACCTTATTCTGATGCCTGTTCTTCACAGTAGCTCCATACATAGTTTGTGGTCAAACATTTCTTCCTGGACATCCTCACAAAGATAGAGTCCCTGCTTAGGGAGTGTTCAAAGGATTTTGTTACTCAAACTGAATTTTCAATGAAAAGAATTTGGATTTGTTTCAGGAGTTCAAGTATATCCTTTGTCATGGACTGGCACTGTGAGGTCAAATCCTACTTGGGTCAAGGCTAGTTTCTAACATTTGAGGAGTATGGCCAAAGTATATTCCTTAGACTTAAATTCTGGCTAACTAACTTTCACAAATGCCTTTATACCACCAAGGTTTGGCACTCCATACAATACAATGTGAAGTTTCATATCTGACCTTTTTTTCCCTTTTCTTATGGCAACCATCAAAATGTTTTTAATCTATTCTTCATTTAATTCTCCCATACATTGATAAGTTATTTAATCATCATTTCCAGTTGGGATTGTATAAATGAACTCCTTTTAAGTTTTTTCATTGTCTTGGCAATAAGTACCTGGACTATACAATTTAATATGAAATGCTGATATAGCACAGATGGAGTCTTAATAATGCTGGAGAGGTCAGGAAAAGAGCTGGAGGCTTTTGCCTAAGATCTGATCCAACATAGAAGATCCCTATCCCCTTCACATGTGGAATACAAAATGTTATTGTTGGTAGAGTTGTGAACTAATCCAACCATTCTGGAGAGCAATTTGGAACTATACCCAAGAGCTATCAAAATGTGCATATCTTTTGATGCAACAGTGTTTTGACAGGGCTTATATCCCAAAGAGATCTTAAAGGAGGGAAAGGGGCCCACATGTGCAAAAATGTTTTTGGCAGACCTTTTTGTAATGGCAAGAAACTGAGTGAATGCCCATCAGTTGGAGAATGGCTGAATAAGTTATGGTATATGAATGTTATGGAATATTATTCTTCTATAAGAAATGAACAGCAGGATGATTTCAGAGAGGCCTGGAGAGACTTACATGAACTGAAGCTAAGTGAAATGAGCAGAATCAGGAGATCATTGTACATGGCAACAACAAGATTATACAATGATTGATTCTAATGGGCTTGGCTTTTTCAACAATGAGATGACTCAGGCTAGTTCCAATGATCTTGTGATGAAGAGAAACATGTACACCCAGATATTGTGGGAACTGACTATGGATAACAACACAGCATTCACTCTTTTTGTTATTATTTGCTTGCATTTTATTTTTTTTTCTCGTTTTTTTTCCTTTTTGATCTGATTTTCCTTGTGCAACAAGATAATTATATAAATATGTATGCATTTAATATATATTGGATTATTTGTCATCTAGGGAAGGGAGTAGGGGGGTGGAAAGGGGAGAAATTGGAACACAAGGTTTTGCAAGGATCAGTGTTGAAAAATTATCCATGCATATGTTTTACAAATAAAAAGCTTTAATATATATATATATATATATATATATATATATATAATATTAAAATGGGAAGGAACCTCAAAACAAGGAACATTAAACAGAGAGGAATATGATGTTAAAGCTGGAAGGAATTTTAAGAGATAAAATCAGTATACTGATTTTTAAGAGATAAAATCAGTAGGATAAACATATTCTACATGGTTCTAGAAAGGAGGTAGAAGTGCTCAAAGTCATCAGCCTTACTTTCTCTTCCTGAATCATCAAAGTCCAGTGAGAGGACAAAAGTCAAGAATATAGCAAATGATCTTTGATTCTTCTATGCCTGAGAAGTTCTAAGCACTCCACTGTGCCTACTTCAGCCAACTTCATGGTCACTGGAACAAATTGCTCTTTGCTCATTCTACCAAGAAGGGTCTTCATGCGCTTGGAGAAGATAGCTCTTTAACTCACTTATTGGTTTGAGGCCTGTCAGTTACCCTCAACCTGGTTTAGTCTCTCTGCAGAAATGGTTTTAGCAGGATATGGCCACTACAAGCTACATACAGCTTCATGGAGTCAGCAGTGAGAGTTGGATAGATCAGGGGGACATCAAAAATAAATGAACAGCCCTGAAAAGGACTCAGCAAGCCTTCATATCAGAGATACCAGTCCTCCTGAGCATTACCCCCACATCCCATGATCTAGTAGGAAAAGCATGGATTCAGCAGATAGAATCTAGCTTAGACTCTAGTCCAGGCAACTGACTAAATAGAACCTAGTTTTCCAGTCTCCATTTTATCAACTGTAAAAATAAGATTAGAACTAGGAGTTTTGTGCCCTTAATCCCTGCTCCTAAGGAAGCTGAGGCTGTGGGACCTCTTGAATTTGGGGAGTTCTGAGATGTTATGGGCTAAACTAATGAAGTGATTTCTCTAATTCATACTCCAATAAGGTAAGCTCCCTCTGGAATCCACCATTCTCCTAAGAATGGGCAAACTGGATCAGGTCAGAAATGGAGAAGGTCAAATAGTTCTAAGAGGCAGGATGAAAAAGCAATTTCCTTCTGACTCAAGAAATAGAAGCTTCTTAAGCTTAGGGAAAGTTTCATTATTATTATTATTATTTACTTTATATATGCTTCTAGCACAGTGCCTTGCATGCAGTGCACTCTTAATAAATGTTTGCTAAGTTGAAATAAAATTCCTCAAGCCCAGGACTCTTAGTCTCTGTGTAGCCTCATCAACAGTATACTTCCCATAGATATTTAGCAAATGTCCAAATCAAATCTAATATCCTTTATGAAAGATTATTCAGTCTTTCTCATTCTCAAATCCAAAATGGATTTGGAGTTAAAAGGCCTAGGATTCAAATTTGGCCTCAGCCATTTACTAGCCATGTGACCTTGGGGAATTCTTTTTCAGAACCTCAGTTTCCTTTCTGTAAAATGAGGTCCTATATATAGATACACTGCTTTTCAAAGTACTAGAAAAATTTCAGTGTTGATAATGATGATGATGATGATGATTATCATCATCATCATCTTCTCTAAGAATCTCTTCAAGAAAGGTTACAAAGGTATAATCTTGGGAATAGTAATTATAACTAATTAAGAACAGTCTGTAGGTGTGTCAAGTGAACTTCTCCCTTTTCAGAAGCCCAAGGGAATTCATTAGCAAATGGAGCTAAAGCCACAGGATTCTGTTTGTCTGCACTGAATTTTCCATTAACTGCCCAAATAATACCTTTTCTAGGAGTGATAACTAATTCAGATTGTAAAAGAAAGGAAAGGGGGGAGGGGAGAGGATTCAATAAAAGTCATTTATTTCCCAGCTATTGATGTTCTTTTCCCTGCTTTTGGACATTGGCCTTACCAGTCCTAGGCTTTCAATTGGTTTTAGGGCCCAAAATCTCACCTGGGGTAGAGTAAGCAGAGAACAGATAGTCTATCTTAATCTTTACTGCTAAATAGCAAACTTGAGTATTGTAAAGTAATCCTTTCTTCCAACAGAAATCTGAATGATCCTACTGACAAATCTATCTTGTCAGAGCTACTTTGGGGTTAAGAGCTAATCTCTTCCTCCTACTTCTTACTCCTTTAAAAATGGTTGAAAATCCCTAGGGTTTTGGAATATCTGGAGAAAAGCTCCAACAAAAAGGTGTTAATGGGCCTAGTTTTCTTTATGACCTAATCTTTCTGATTTACCTTCACCTTCTTAGTAAAGCCTCCTTCTAGGAAGATGGAAAGCTTTTGCATTAGCTACTAAAATAGAGAGAGGATGAGACTATTTGAATCAGAATGGCAGGTAGGAAACTTCTGATGACTGGAATTAAGGAGATCCTTAGTTCTAACATGCCCCAGTGATTGCACTTTGGATATCATTTGACTTATGGCAATCAGATGATGCAATCAGCAAAGACTTGAGTTCAAATTCTGCCTCACAATTTTATAATTCTGTGATCCTGGGCAAGTTATTTAATTTCTTTCAATCAGTTTCCTTAACTGTAAAAGGGGAATAATCATAGTACTTCTCTCACAGGATTGTTGTGAGGATGAAATGAGATAACATTTGATAAAAAAAAAAAAAAAAAAAGATGGGGTAGTGGAGAATTTAGTATCAGGTGATCTAATTATAAATCCAGTTTACTTTTCTTGCTTTATCACAATACCTTGAGATTATCTAGTTTACTCCTAACTCACATGCTTCTCCCAGTATGCTTATGAGAAAAGCACTATGAAAAATACAATAATATTATGAATTATTATTTTCATGCCAATTATCCTGCTCAAGTAAACTGCAATCCATCCAAAAGATAATACTGTACAGAAGGAAGAACATAATTTTTGGATTCAGAAGACTTACATTTAAATTCCATCTCTGACATTTATTATCTGTTCAAAGCTTAGACTTCTCTAGTCATATGAAAAGATGCTCCAAGTCATTATTAATCAGAGAAATGCAAATTAAGACAACTCTAAGATACCACTACACACCTGTCAGATTAGCTAAGATGACAGGAAAAAATAATGATGATTGTTGGAGGGGATGTGGGAAAACTGGGACATTGATGCATTGTTGGTGGAGTTGTGAACGAATCCAACCATTTTGGAGAGTAGTTTGGATCTATGCTCAAAAAGTTATCAAACTGTGCATACCCTTTGATCCAGCAGTGTTACTACTGGGATTATATCCCAAAGAGATTATAAAGAAGGGAAAGGGACCTGTATGTGCACGAATGTTTGTGGCAGCCCTTTTTGTAGTGGCTAGAAACTGGAAACTGAATGGATGTCCATCAGTTGGAGAATGGCTGAATAAATTGTGGTATATGAAAATTATGGAATATTACTGTTCTGTAAGAAATGACCAACAGGATGATTTCAGAAAGGCCTGGAGAGACTTACACGAACTGATGCTGAGTGAAATGAGCAGGACCAGGAGATCATTATATACCTCTACAACAATACTAGATGATGACCAGTTCTGATGGATCAGGCCATCCTCAGCAACGAGATCAACCAAATCATTTCTAATGGAGCAGTAATGAACTGAACTAGCTATACCCAGAAAAAGAACTCTGGGAGATGACTAAAACCATTACATTGAATTCCCAATCCCTATAGTTATGCACACCTGCATTTTTGATTTCCTTCACAAGCTAATTGTACAATAATTCAGAGTCTGATTCTTTTTGTACAGCAAAATAATGTTTTGGTCATGTATATTTATTGTGTATCTAAGTTATATTTTAATATATTTTAACATCTACTGGTCATCCTGACATTTAGGGGAGGGGGTGGGGGGTAAGAGGTGAAAAATTGGAACAAGAGGTTTGGCAATTGTTAATGCTGTAAAGTTACCTATGTATATATCCTGTAAATAAAAGGCTATTAAATAAAAAAATTAAAAAAAAAAAAAAAAAAAAAAAAAACCAAAGCTTAGACTTCAGTTTTCTCACCTGTAAAAGGGAGGTCTACTTCTGTTCTAGATCTATGAATCATGCTGATTACAATCCTATAGCAGATTGATATCTCCTCGATTTGGGATCCAAGGCTCTTTCATCTACTGATCTTCCCATTATCTCCTGATAGGTTATAATTTCAAGACCATCCATTTTAATTATAATTGTTTCCACATTGCCCTTCTCATATATTATGCTGCACCCTGTGTGTGTGCACTCATGTTTTTTCCCTACCTAATACCTCTCTATTTCTTATTATTTTTTATTGTTTACTCTTGTCTGGTTTTTGTGACTTCACTTAAGGTTTTCTTGGCAAAGATACCGCCAATTCCTTCTCCAGTTCATTTTACAGATGAGAAAACTAAAGTAAACAAGGTTGAGTGATGTGCCAAGGCTTATTGCTGCTACTAAGTATCTGAGGTCCATTTTGAATTCAGGTTTTCTTGACTATGTACCCAGCATGCTTTCCATGGTATCATCTAGCCTCCTTTCTTCATTTAGCAATATCCCATATACTTCAGTTCACTGCAACAAATGAATGTTATTATATGTCTTTTATGTGCAGTACCTACCATATTCTAGTTTTTAAGAATAAAGAAGAAAAAACTAATGCAGTCACTTCTTTCAAAAGGCATACATTTCACTAACAATATGCAACATATATACAAAAATTGTAATAGTAATGATTACCGCTGGATCCAGTTAGGAGAGACTGATATATTCTCTCTATCTTTGTCTCTCTCTCTTATCCATATTAAAAAAATGTGTAGCAAAAAGTTAAAATAGCATATAGTAACATAATTACTATAATATTCTCCTAGGAGGTCGATATCTAAAGCTATCAAAGCAGTCTGGGGACTAATAAATTGGCATTTCATATTTTACCTTGACACTGTCCAAATAATTCCCTCCAGGTATTTATCTTCTATCTAGGCTAGAAATTGGATTTATAGTGCAGAAATTTTTCCCTCTTCCAATTAATTCTGATTGAGAGGCTAATTGTCTTTACACTAACTAAACTCTTAAGATTGGACAGAGTGTATTTGGACAGAGATCCATGTTAGGCTCTCTGGTCACCTAAGCACAGAGAAAGAGAGAAAACAGAAAATGCAGTAGTTTAAGGTCCACACTTAGACTTATCTAAAGCAACATGACAGTTAGATAGCTACCTTGTAGTCTTTCTGCTAGGATGGGGCAAAATATAAATTCCTCCCTCCTTTCTCCAAGGAAGGTTTCAAAAAGCCCTCAGTTGCCCCCCTCAGTGGGAAAAGGGAGAGTCAGAGGATGGTCACTCCCTACAAGATAAACTAAATGGGCCACTCCTGAGCCTATTTGATCATAGCTTTGGCAAAAACTCTCCTTCTAATGCAACCATCACATTTTGGGGGACCAAAGGACCACCCAAGGTTTGCTGAATTATTCAAAGTGACAGTCCCTTCAGCAATAGACCACATACTTCCCCAGAAGTAGCCAAGAAGCAGGCTCATCTCTCTGTGGGATATGCTGCAGCCTGATCGGATCATGGAGCCTGCTGTTTACCTGCTTTACCCAAATAAATGCATTGTGATTTGAAAAGAGGGAGAACTCTTAACAGCTGAGGGGATCAGAAAAGGCTTAAGAAGAGACATACTGATAAAGATTCAGAGAGACAGAGCAGAGGAGGAAATGTAGTCCTAGCAGACAACTGGTGAGAATGCAAGGAAGCTAGAGATGGAATGAATGTCTTGTCCAGTGAACAGCTGATTCTTTTGCATCTTTGTATACTGGTGCTAAGCAGTCTGACACAGTAGGCAAGTAAATGCTTGTTGATTGACTAATAATACAACTGTCTGGATTAGAACCCCAGCTTTTATACTTTCCAGTTTCAAAAAATTATAATTCACTGCCTTTGATATGAAAAGTGTTTTAAATTCATCCATAGAAAGATATGTGTTAATTCTTCCAGACAAATCAATTCTTAAAAGAAAAAAAAAAAAATTCCGAAGTGATTTGAACAAATTCACTTGCTTAGACATAGCTTGCTAGACATAGTGGTCCACCTATTCAACAAGATCTAGATAATTCTTTCCCTCCTTCTCTAACTTCTGTCCACATTTGGATCTTCAGAGCTATGTGGAAATTAAAATTGTCTAACCTACAATAAAATAGACTAAGGCAGAACTCTGAAGTAATGGCACTTTATAAAAGGTTCATGATCCCCTCTAATGAAAAGTACCTCAGATCTTCCTCACAAACTGAGATGCCCCCTTCTTCCAGGGCTTAGTCTTTTTAAAATTTGATACCCAGCTATGCAAAATAGGCATAGGGAAAGAGAATCTCATTTGTTGAAAGATCTTGCCCTTGAAGGCCAAAAATGACATATCAGCATAGGAGGTCATAGATTGTTTGAAACAAAGGGCAGCTCCATTAAGTGGTCATAAGATAGTCACCTGCTTGTGATGAATGAGAGAGTATGGCCCAACGGCATAAAAATAAATTGGAGGACTTTCCATGTAATTGAGTCACCTTTGCCACACTGTGCTTGGTTACTATGACAAGGAAAAATAAGGGTGGAGAACTCTAGTTAGACTTCTATGATTAAGCAAGTGAATTTACAATCCACAGCTCATGGCTCTCAGGTCTAATACATAGAATTTATAATCACTACCCCTATAGAATTATATCAAATTTATTGATACTGATTGGAATAGAGTTATTTCTCACATTCATATCTCATTGGACTCTTAGAAAATATGCCACTTTGTTCTGATGATATTGCTTCATAAAACCACAGGAAAGAACCTTAGAAATTTTTCTCTCACTCACAAGAGAAGAAACTGAAACCCAGAGGAATAAAGTGGCTACCCAAACTCACATAGATACTTAGTAGCAGAGCCAAGACCAAGTCAAAACTAATTAAAAAGCATTTATTACAATGTGTCAGGCAATAAACTAATCACTAAGATACAAATAAAGACCCCCAAAAAAGTCTGTGCTCTCAAGGAGTTCAGTCTATTAAAAGAGAACTTATAAAGAACTGCTTAGAAACAAAATATATGCAGGATGAATCCGAAATAATAACAGGAGGAAGATATGAGAATTAAGGATGGTTGGGAAAGGCTTCTTGCAAAAGATGGGACTTTTTCTGATATATAAAAGAAGCTAGGAAAGCCAGAAAGTAGCAATGAGGAGAGAAGAGGTCAAGGAATGTGGGATAGCCAGTGAAAGCTGGAGGAAGAATCTGGGAGATGGAGTGCCATGTGTTGAGGAAAAAGCAAGGAGGGTAGTGTCATTTGGATCATGGAATAAATGGAGAGGAGAACTTAGGTACTGACTCCCTGTCCTGTATTCTTTAAATCCCATAGTGTTTTTATCTAATTGAATGTACCTCTGGGCACTCTTCCAAGTATTGGCCCATGTCCCATCAAACCCCCAAACCACTGATTTAAGCTTAAACTATAGCTGGAAGCAATTCTGAGTGTTTCCTTTCTGAGAGCATTCACATTTCCCCAGAGAAAGAGAAGAAAAAGGTCAGGAAGCATGAGAAGAGGAGAGGAGTTACTCAA
This sequence comes from Sarcophilus harrisii, assembly GCF_902635505.1. NCBI lineage: Eukaryota > Metazoa > Chordata > Mammalia > Dasyuromorphia > Dasyuridae > Sarcophilus > Sarcophilus harrisii. The sequence goes on from NC_045427.1 coordinate 369,557,721, forward strand.
TGGGACAGTGGAAAAAATAGGCTAGTTCTCTTCTCATCACCACCCCTCTTTACTTCTTTTATCATTTAGGCAATTTAATGTTTTAAGAAGTAAAGAAAAAAGAATGCTATGGGAAAACCTCTGGACAGGGAATCAGGAGACCTAGCTTTTAATCCTAATAATGCTGTGTAGGTAGTTAGTTTATCATTCTAGAGCTCACTTTCTTCATCTGTAAAATGAGGGGGATTAGACTAAAAGATTAATCCCTAAGGTTCCAGTCAGTCCAAAATTCAAAGATTCTAGCAAACCATGATTTGAAAAGACCTTATAGAGATGGAGAGTGACATGAATTGGAGATTTGGTGGCAAGAGGGGGCAAGCAGAATATGACAAGGGAATAGAGAACTTGGACTAACTTGAAGCAGCAACTTGTCCAGCCCCATTTTCCCACCATCAATCTTAGCCAGAAGAGCTGCATTTATTTGAGCTTCAGTTTCCAAAGCCAGCTCATAGACTGGGATTATTTTGAGGAGTGGTAATGCCATTTTCTCTGGTGTGTGTGTGTGTGTGTGTGTATGTGTGTGTGTGTGTATACATTATTTAGAAGAGAGTATGAATTTTTAATATACATATGTATCATTAGCAGAGGTAGCTAGGCCAATTGAATAAAGAACTGGTCAGGAAAACCTGGGTTCAAATACTGCCTCTTACTCACACTGGATATGTGACCCTGGGCAAGTTTCAATGCCCTTAGCAATCCCTCTAAAAACCTAAGCTACTTCTCAGCAATGGAATGATCCAGGACAATTCAATAGATTTGGGATGGAAAATGCCATCCTCATCCTGAGAGAGAATTATGGATTGAGGCATACTATTTTCACTTTGTTTGTTTGTTTGCTTTTTCTTTCTCATGTTTTTTTTTTCCTTTTGGTCTGATTTTTCTTGCACAACATGACAATATTGAAATGTATTTAAAAGGATTGTTAACCTATTTAACATATTTAAATACATTGAAATGTATTTAAAAGGATATGTATAACCTATATCAAATCACTTGCTTTCTTGGGGAGTGGGGAGGTAAGGGAAGAAGGGAGGAAATGTTTGGAATACTAAATCTTACAAAAATGAATGATGAAAAATATCTTTACATGTATTTGGAAAAATAAAATACTATTGAGGAAAAACAATGTATAAGCTAAAATGCATTAATAAAAGCAGTTTTCTCAACTGGGAGTTCCCTATACTAATGAAATCACTGTTCCTGTCTCTATCTCAATATTCCTCACTAAGGTTACTTTCAGATACCTCATTTATAGTCAGTTCAGACTGTACTCTAAGACTATATTTTTTAGTAGACTGAAGGTTCTGGCAGGTTTTGCTGAATTGGAAAAATTTAATGAACTCCGCTGACACAAATACAAATTCCTCTATTTGGTCCTTAAACCCCAGTACAACCTGGTTCTGAGTTACCTTTCCATGCTTATTATAAGTCTTAGGGTGCTAGACTTGAGCACTTCTCATGAATCTAGACATGTGCACCATGGTTTCAAGAAGGGGGAAGAATCTGACCCCTGCTAAAAGTCAAGTATGGTTGTGCTCTGTAAGTGGAGGCTGCAAAAGAAAAATGGAGACCAAATAGATCTGTGCATGAGTAATATTAAAAAGTAAAGGCCAAAGTTATTTTTTCTCTCTCCTTTTTTGAATGTATCATTTAAGACTTCCTATAAGAAAAATGTGAGGATGGGAATGGAAGGGGAAGAAAGGGAAAATATTATAAGCAACTATGCCAAGAATGAATACATGAAAACCTAGTTAAGCCTGAGACTGGATCTTAAGTCCCTGGCTTCCTCTTCCTCTGAGCATAGGTGACTGAACAACAATCCTAAAAGGAAAACCATGAGGGCTGGAACTTTGGAGAAGTATACTTGAAACAAGGTATTAACTCAGTAGAATTGATGAGATAATGCTTAGTACTTAGTATGGTGATGTAATGGTTCTCTAGAGTAGAGTTGTATGCATCTGGGACTACTGAGATATCCCCTAGAGAGGTGAAATCTGTCCCTGTCTGGCCTATGGATCCTTTGCCTCCAGGCACAGTAGACTTGACCAATTATCTCATCAATTCCACTGAGTTAACATTTTGTTTCAAGTATATTTCTCCAAAGTTCCAGCCCTCTACAGAAAACATCCTGTCCTGACAGCTCTAGAGTTACTGAATTAGATACTGGTTGTTCAGGAAGAGAAGCTCATCGAAGCCATAGTCTTCTCAGAGGAAATGACTGGTGGTAGTATAATCAGCCATGAATGTCTGTCTAGTCAGAATATATGGACCTTCAGTTCCTGCTCACAGTACAGATCTGAGGTGAATGTGAAATGTCTGTTTAGGAATCTCATGAGAATGGAAAATGCCAATTGCACCCAGAGAGGTAACTATGAAGACTAAAAGTTGATGGAAGCATAGTATTTTCACCTGTTTGATTTTTTTTTTTTCCCTTTCCCATGGTTTTATTTTTTGTCCTTTTGGTCTGATTTTTTCTTGCACAACATGACAAATATGGAGATATGTTTAAAAGGGTTGTACATATGAAACTTCTATCAGATTGCTTGCTGTCTTGAAGAAAGGGGATGTAACCCTTTGCAGGCCAAGGGTATTCCCTGAATTCTGAATAACATATTACTACCCATCATGTACTTCCTGCTCCAGCCAAACTAATTTTCTTGTTCACTTTCATAGATGGTAGTCCATTTCCTCTCTACATATTTCTGAACAGGCTACTTACTCCTAGACCTGAAACACTTTTTATTCACCTCCACCCCTTCAAATCCCCAGCTTCCTACAAAACTCAGCTCAAGCACCACTTCCGACCTGAGATATTTCCTAATTTGCCCTCCCTACCCCACCCAAACCCACCCACAGCTGCTAGTCCTTTCCCAACAACTACAGTGTTTGTTTTTGTCTGTATTGTACACGTTTATCTTTGTAACATTGTCTCCCTGATAAAATGTAAACTCTTAGAAAGCAGAGATTGTTTTTTTCAGTCTTTGTATTCCTGTCATCTAGCTCAGTGCCTGACTTAGTAGGCTAATAAATGCTTATTAATTGATTACAGGCCAGGGACCTTGTATCAGTCTGTTGTTGTTATACTTAATAGTATTCACACCCCCCCATTCCATGTAAAGATAGTTTTCAGCATTCATTTTTGTATTTTTTCTTCCTTCTCCCTCCTCCCCACTACAACATAGCAAGCAATCTAATATAGGTTATACTTGTACAATTATATTAAAGATATTGCCAAATTAGTTATGTCATGAAAAAAGAAGCAGAACAAAAGGGAAAAAACCCAGGAAGAATGAAAACAAAACAAAACATGAAAATACTATGATTCAATCTCATTCAGACTACACTGTTCTTTCTCTGGATGTGGATAGCATTTTCCATTATAAGACTTCTGAAATTGTTTTGGATCATCACATTGCTAAGAACAGCTAAGTCTATTATAGTTGATCATCACATAATCTTGCTGTTACTGTGTACAACATTCTCCTGGTTCTGTTTATCAAGTCTTTCCAGGTTTTTCCAAAATGTGCCTACCCATCATTTCTTATAGAACAATAATAATCCTTTAATGTACTTAACATCTACTGGTCATCCTGCCATCTGGGGGAGGGGGTGGGGGGTAAGAGGTGAAAAATTGGAACAAGAGGTTTGGCAATTGTTAATGCTGTAAAGTTATCCATGCATATATCCTGTAAATAAAAGGCTATTAAATAAAAAAAAAAAGAACAATAATAATCCATTACATTCATATGCTACAACTTGTTTTATCATTCCCCAGTTGGTGGGCATCCCCTCAATTTCCAATTCTTTGCTTCCACAAAAAGAGCTGCTATAAAAAATTTTCTACATGTGGATTCTATCCCTTTTTTATGGGATAAAGACCTAATAGTGGTATTGCTGGATCAAAGGGTTTACACAGTTTTATAATCCTTTAGGCATAGTTCCAAATCACAATCTGGAATGGCCAGATCAGTTCACAACTCCACCAACAATGTATCAGTGTTCCAATTTTTCCACATTTTCTCTTTTGTCATTTTCCTTTTTGTCTGTATCAGTCTTCTGCAGACCAGTATGGCTAAATGAAGAAAGGCTTATTGCCAGAAAGCAAAAAATTAGATGAACATTTTATTTTCAGCAATAATTCATGAAGGATATGTACCAGTTTGGAGGGTGATTGTAATCTATTTTAGCTAAGAGAGCTGGCAAATTCATGAGATCATAGACCCATTACTGTATTTAAATACTGTATTAGAATTCAATATTTCAAAAATTTTCTAATATCATTAATGAGGGTTCTTCCTCCTACCAGTACAAATGGCAACTCTTAGATATTTACGTATAAACATAACACCTAAGAAAATACTTTAACCCTAAGGAAAGTTACTTAACTTATTATTGCCAAGCAAAATAGATCCACTGGTTCCATTGAGTAAGAAAATGATAAATCACTCCAGTATCTTTGCCAAGGAAATCCCAAATAAAATTGAAAAAGGTCAGGCATGACTGAAACATTTGAACAATAACAAATAGTTTAAGATACAGTAGTAAGATAGCATAGAGTCCCCTGGGGCTTCTGCATCATGTGATTAAAACGATGTACTAGTGGGCATTTTAGTGCATACCTTAGATCTCTCAAATCTTTACAAAACTTATATTATGTCCCAGAGAGTATACATTGGACTTGGAGATAAGAAAGAAAGGTTTGAGTTTATTTCTGACATTAACAAGTTGTGTGGCTCTAAAATAGGAAGAATCCTTATAAGGATCAAATAAGATAATGAATGTTAAGACTTTTGTGAACCTTCAAGGACTATGATTTTTGGTCAGGTATTATTGAAAAATCATATATTACAGTTATGTAGTTTTATATTCTATGGATTCAGGTTGATTACATTTTGAAATATTATAGTTCTTAAGATAGAGACTTTTCTTCAACTCCACTACCAGTGGGTAACAAAATCTGGATTAAAATCAGTGTTGCAAAGTAAGGTATAGAGTGATGAAGAAAATGCATTGATCTGAGAATGAGGATACCTGCTGATCACATTCTTTTTTCTCATAACAACAATGATATAATATAGCTAACATATTTTGTTGTTATTTTTTTTCAGAGAGAGGAAGTGAGGATGGAAATGATGGGGGGGAGGGGAGAGGACAACAAGTACAGATTATATAGTTATCCCTTTCACATGGGGACATTCTCCATCATGGATTGTATATATTGTGATTTGACATAAGTGGGAAATTGGGGAGAGTTTTGCAGAAGCGGAATATGACATGTAAAAGCCAGCAGACTGATACAGAAACAGCATTTTTACTTAATATTGACCTATATGGATTAATATTGACCTATATTTGGCCCTTGGCCAAATGCCTAACCCAAATTTTACAATAAAGTATTATAAACCCCATAAAAGAAAAAGAAAAAATTCAGACTTCTTCTCTGGTAAGAAGAAAGGGTTAAAAAGTTTTATGTGGATTTTCCAGATCATAGGGGTCCTGTATCCATAGCACCTGGAATGTGGAAGGGATAACTAATAGTACATATAAAAAGCTAGAGCAATAGATTTTTCTAGAATTTTGGCTATGAAAAAGAGAAGCGATATAGGATCTTGAGGGAATGGAACTGTTAAATGAAAGGTTTTATAATAGCACATGCTTATGAGGCAGTTGGGTAGCAGTGTGGATAGAACATTGAGTCAGGAGTAAGAAAGAACCTGAGTTCAAATTTGACTTAACATATTTATTAGCTATAAGACCTAGAACAAATCTTTTAATCTCTTTTTGCCCCAGTTCCTTCATCTGTAAAATGATTCAATAATAAGAGCCCCTACCTTTCAGAGCTATTGTGTGGATCAAATTAAATAATAATTATAAAGCACTTAGGACAGTGCTTGACACCAGAAAAGATCGATGACTTGCCAGGATCATACATTTTGTCGTCAAGCCCAGACAATATGAACTCAAGTCTTTCTGGTTTAAAATCTTTCCAGTACACAAAGTTTCAAGGACATGAGTAAAGAGGTTGGCCTTGGCAAGGAAAAGGGCCACTTCTTTATTTAAAACTAGAGCAAAAGAAAAGAGAAGCGGTAATACAAAAGGGTTTTGAAGTATATAGTTGAGGAGAGAAAAGTGTTCAGGAGGGACTATTTTCCTCAATAAGTTAGTAGGCAAGGTCTTCTACTGAAAAGGGAACAAAAAAGAGGAATTATGGGAGACTTGAGAAGAGAAGATCTGGAACATCTACTCTAGGGAGTGAGAAAGTTGATTTTAACATTTTGGATAAGATTTCCCTCCAGTAGTAATACTCTACATGCAATAGATATGTACCTAAATTTCATTTGTCTGTTTTACACACCCAATAGAACAATGCATTAGAAGGAAATACAGACAAGAAGAACATAATGTCATATCAAGGGCTGCACAGGACACTTTAAAAGGATTGGGTTGAATGTTAGGAGTTTGCTGGAGCAGAATTTTGATCCATAGTTAGTTTATGCCTCATGGAGAATATTCCCTCACTGTATCCCACATGTTTTCACATTCTAAGGCCTATTATATTATGGGTGAAATTTCATGATTCCATTGCATGAGTAGAAAGAACCAATAATTTCCCTGAAATAAAAAAAAAAGGATCTATTTCTCACATATATTCATTCTTCATTTTTCATCATAAATTACTATGTAATGACAATAAGCAGATATCCTTGGTTATACTTTGAGGAGACCTTTACTAAAGGACCTGAGCATTCTACGGGCTATTTTTTTTTAAATTATTACAAGTCTGATGTGAGTACAATCACACTAGTTTGGACGCCCTTAGAAAGTGACTTTTTGAAAATTCTGAAATGGCCACTGCTGAAATCAGTATGTGGATAGTTTTACAATAGCATAATCAAAAACGTATGCTAGTGTCTCAAAAAGCACTAAGGATATTTTATGATCCAAATCATTCCCGGACTCTAGAGTTTCACAGTAAGTCTTGTCATTATTTAGGATTAATTTTTTTTTTTTTACTTCACCATTTCATTTGTAAATTTTGTGTTGACTTACTAAGTAGTGATGAAAATGAATAAATCCACAAATGTTACAAATGGGGAGAAGGGGAGTACTTTAGGGAATTGTAAAAAGAAATGTACAGTATCATATAGACATGACTTTTCTAACTCAGCTGTCCAGTTTTTGGCTCAAGAATCGAATCCCCAAACTATCATTACTACAAACAGACCACTTTCCTCATAATAAATAAATTATAAATAACACAAGTTCATAGGAGCTGAACTATTGTGATTTTAACTGAAGATCTGGCTAAAAGCAAGATTTTTATAGGGCAAGTGAGAGATATCCCTAATATGTTGTCCATCAGTTTTTCCCTTTTATTATTGGCCATACTTATATGTCAACAACAATAACTGCTCGGAGAAGTCAATCTGGTATTTGCAGATGGACTTATTAACTGAATTGGATCAAATTATCCTAGAACTGATCAACTAGTCTTGTGATCATAAAATCTTGGAGTAGGAGTCTTTAATGGTCATTTAGTTCAAACCTGTCAAAAGCATAAATCCTGTCTAAGACAAACTCCAGCACCAAGGAATTTAGCTGTCAGCTAAAGACTTCTATTGACAGAGAACTCATTGACTCCTGAAATAACCCATTCCTCTTTGATATAAATTGTTTGGAAGTTCCTCTTTATATTGAGTGGACATTTGCCTCTTTTTTTTCCCCCTCCCTAAATTATTCTATCTATTTGGTTTTACTTCCTCTCTCTCTCTCTCTCTCTCTCTCTCTCTCTCTCTCTCTCTCTCTCCCTCCTTCCCTTTCTCTCTCTCTCTGTCTCTCTCTGTCTTTCTCTCTCTTTCTCTGTGTGTGTGTGTGTGTGTGTGTGCTTCTCTCTCTTTGCCCTTGTCTGTCTTCCTGTTTGTCTCTCTCTTTTTCTCTTTCTCTCTCACTCATATTAAAAAAAAAAAAAAAAAAAAAAAACTAGAGAAGACATTTGAAAACACCAATTCTATATTCTCTAAATCTTTTCTTCTTTGAGTTAATCATACCCAGTTTCTTCAACTGATTAGCATATCACATGTTTTCAATTCCCCTCCCTAATCTGGCTGGCCTCATATGTATGCACTCCATAATTTCCCTTCCAAAATGTGGGTGTATAACTGAAAATAATAGCATGAATATATGATTTGGCCAGGGCGGAAGACAATGGGACTACTCACTTATTCAGCCATCATGCCTTTAATTATGCAGCATAATGTCTAGAATTATTATGCAAAAATTGATTAATATGGCCCTAAATGAACCATAAGTTAAATAGATTCACTGGATAACCATCAACTTGTTATTTAGCAGCTTTGGGTTGTGTATAACTCTTTGTGAGACCATTTGGAGGATTTCTTGAGAAAGATATTGAAGTGATTTGTCATTTCCTTCTCTATCTCATTTTACAGATGAGAAAACTGAAGTAAACAAGGTTAAATGATTTATCCAGTGTCACACAGCTAGTGTCTGAGGCTAGATTTTAAATCAGGAAGAGAAATCTCCCTGACTTTGTGTCCAGCACTCTAGATACTGTGCCACCTAGGTCAAGCTAAAGATATGATAAATATCTGAGATAGTTTATGAAAAGAAAAGAGAAGAGCACAAGGAGAAAGAAGAAAAAGAGGAAGAAGAGGAGGAAGAGAACAACAAGAAAAAAAGAGAAAAAGGAAGGAGGAAAAGAAAAAGAAGAACACTAAATATAATGAGGGGGACATTTGGAGACAAAAGGAAGTTTAGTCTCAGTTATATGGAATGGCTAATAATAGATCAACTCTTGTGTATATACATTTATATGAAGCAGATGAACTAATACATCATCTCTTGCATTGATAATAAGGACTATCATTAATTTTATTGGTTTAAAAGATTTTCCACCCCTACATATAACCAATAATAACCTCTGGGAAAAGGCAACTGATATAAAATTGGATTGGAGAAATAACGATCAATGTTAAGTGAATGAATGAACAAGGTTGACCTTGGTTAATCATTTCACCTTTCTTTGCTTTCTCATCATTAAGGTGAAGGAGCTAGATCAGATGATCTCAAAGAACACAAATTCTAACATTCAATAATCTTTGCTCCAACTTGTTTTGTCCTAAAGCCCAGATCTATTGAATTCTCTAAAAGTTCTTTTTTATGGATGTGCTATTCCACCCCCCCCATGACCCCTTTACTTCTCCATTAGACTCACACACATATTATTTGACTTTCTTTTTGACCCTTGCAAATATACAATAATGTGTGACCATAAGGTAATGAGTTTTTAACAAGCAGACTAGAACCTCTACATCCACATGATTTATCTTTCAAAGTAGTTCCTTTGGGAAGTTACATGCTTATTCCAAAGAGGATGCAATTATCTGAACCATATATTAAAAAAAAACAAAAAAAACATTCTTATAGGTCAGTGCTTATTTGAATTTATAAGTTCTAGTTTGCTTGTAAAAAAAATCAATCTCATTGCTTCATAGTCACAATTTATATAATATTATTTCCTTTGTGTTTCTGAAATATGAACATTATTGCATCCTGGTAAGAATTTTTATTATCTTTCATAGGTTCTAAGATGATTAAATGATGAGCTATTTCATCAAGGCTTTTTTTAAAACAGCAAAAATGAGTTAAAGGAACTGAATTTGATTCATGCTTCTAATATTTTCTCCCTGTATGACTTTGGGAAAGTCACTTCTTTAAGTATCAATTTATTCATCTGTATAAAGCTTTTAAAATATACTTCTCAACTCAAAGGATTATACTGATAAAAGTACTGTGTAAATTTAAGCTACTATTGAATCATTGGATCATAGGATTTCGAGTTAGAAATGGATTTTTGGAATCACCATACAAAGTCACTCATTTTACAGTGAAATCCCAGAAGAGTTAAGTAATTTACCCAACGTCCCAAATAGGACAAAGTAGCAGAGCCAGAATTAAAATCCAAAATGAAATTTTACTTTTTAGCTAGCTACTGGAATAATTGTTCCTTTAATGAATTTTCACATGTGGAATTCAAAGTCAAATACTCTCCTATGATTTTCATTTTTATTAAGGAGGTGTGGTTTTGGGTTTTTGTTTTTGTTTTTTTTTTTTAGTTTTGTTTGAAGCTTAACAAGGAGCACACCTTCTACACATTGCGTTGATGTGTGGGGAGCCAAAATGGTGTCAACACACTAATGACTAATTAGTGACTGAATATTCCTACTAAAACAAAATGCTTTCTAAGGAGAGTCTCAAAGTAAGGAGCTGGCAGTGATGGAGCATTGAATTTTGCAAATTAGTTGCTTTCCCACCATTTTTGGAAGTACAACTAACCAGGAAAAGATTGCCCTTATTCATTTCAGAATGAATTCAGAGATTAGCCTGGAATGTAGGACCAGAAGGAAAAAAAGATTATGTCTTCTTTATATCTTGAAATGTATCCTTTTCTGTTTGCTGACCACAATATGATGTGTTGGAATGCATAGGAAATGTAAATAGAACACCTCCTCTCACTCCTTTCAGTACCAGCAGAGGTCTTTCCATGATTCTATTTTCTTAATTAGATTTCACTGTGGAATAATCGTCCTTATTAAAAGCGCCTCAATTTGCTATAGTCTCTAAACTCCATATAAAGAAATGTGTCTGTGGAGCCTTGTTAGCTTCTCTGCCCCCCATCAAATACCGCTAAAAGTTAACAAAAGGAGCAATGTATCTCAAAAAAGTCTGTTTATGACAAACTGACATATACAATAAATATGAATTTTACTACAGTAACAGATTGAAATTATATAGTTCATTGAAAGCCCCTTCCAAGTTCAGTTTTCACCCCAGCTTGAGCACACAGGAAATAAACACATTGAACTGTCTGGCACCAAGCAGCTCTCAGGGACCTGGTCTGTCTACCACTGGGTGAGCTATCCATCCAATCAACATTACTAGGTTTATTTATGTGAGGTAGATATATTAGCAATAAATGGATTTATTCAGTAGTCCTTCAGATTTATATGCAGACAAAAATCACTTGGGTGAAAATTACCTTAAGACCAAGCCCCCAAATTTTCCCTCCTTGGTAAGAGCTCTGCCTAACATAGAATTTTTTGCCCAAAATTGTGGTTGGAGCACAAGTAATTAAAAAGTCCTACATTAAACATGTACTATTTGGGTTCAGAATTTTACCGAACTGAGAATTTTATCCTGGGTCTGCATCCTAATAGGTTCTGTATCACTGGACCATTTTCTGATGCTATATTCCAAGTGATACCTAGATTAAAAAAAAATACCTATTTATGCATCTGTCTGATAGATTTGGATACAAGACATAATTTAATGTCATAAAAGTCAATCCCACACACCACTTAAGTGTTCTGACATAGAGACGACTGACAGAAGATATGCTGTAATGCTATGGTATCAGCTCTTTCTCTCTGAAAGTAAATGGCATATTCTCACCTCCTCTGCAGCTTTTAATTCCAAATGGACAATACTTTGGAAATATCCTCTTTTTCTGAGGCAGCCACTTGAAAGTTGAAATGTAGCAAGAGTGTAATGTTAGGTGCCAGCTTTCTGAATTACAGGGTGACGGCTTTAGCTGATCCTAAAAAGCAAGTGTCTTTTTATACCGCATAAAAGGCTGAAATGTTTACATATCAAAAGGCTATAGGCCAATTTCTGTCAAAATTATACATGAAGTTAAGCAGTACAAGCAATTTATTTAAACACTAGTCATTGTAGAAAAATTCAAAACCATATGCTCTTTTAGCAGTTTTTCACAAATGCATTTGACCCATGACTTGGCAAGACATACAAGCTTCATGATTTACTCTAAATTTCAAACCCCCTTGACATTTAACTAAAAGATCTTCATTAATAAGGTTTATATGAATGAAAACTTTAGAAGCTGATATTGTTAGCAGGAAGCTCTAGGAACTGCCTATACGTTTGGTCTAATTTTCAAATGACTGACTTTCCTAATCATTTCAAGGGAAATTTTCTCAGAGAACAAATTATCATCATTTACAAATGTATGATTTACCAGAGTAGTGGTGCAATCATTCTGAAACAAACTTGGGTAAATGTGATAGCTGAATTCAAGACAAATGCAACACTAGAGCAAACCAAGTTTTTTTCTGAAGTTTTCTTCTGAGCTCAATCTTCTTTTTGTCTCTGAGTCTTAAGCTGAATTTACTATTGTGGTTGTTGCCATTTTTATTGATTGTTTTGGTTCAGATCTGTGATTTCAGTAGTATGAAAAACTTGATGAAAAAAATCTCCTCTTCCAACGAAGTACAAAAACTGTTCTATCATTTAGCTTTAAAGAGATCCCTGAATGAAGGGAACAGTGACTTGCCCAAGATCACTTTTAGTGAAGAGGTGGAGGGGTGAGTAGGAATTGAGCCAAGGATAAAGGAATTTTTATTTATCAGATTCTAAGATTTGAATTCAAGTCTTCCTGACTTCACTTAGTATTTTAATCCACCTTTCCCTTTTCTTTAATAAAAGGACGGGAAAAAGTAAAAACAAGGACTATAAGAAAAACTCAAAATATAGAGATCTAGCAAAAGCAATCAAAATCATCTGTGAAAAGGATGAAATGAATATCATCCTTGTTGTCCTGTCTGCTACTGTAATTGTACCAAGGATGATTTCAGTGAGACTGCAAAGGATAAATATATATCCAAATATTTTTTAATTACAAAAAATAATTATCTCCCCCATATAATAGTCCACAGAACATTACATACATGATAATAATAGCAAAATAGCTACTTGTCCTACTATGGTTTCTGTCTAAACTTTATAGAAAAACCTGAGAAGAAAATGTTAACAGCAGCTTGTCTCAAGGCTTTTTCTATCTGAACCCCATTTTAAAAAAAGCTAAGAAGAAAAAAATTATACTAGCTCACATTTCTATAGCCAATGCATTTTCCTGACAACAACTCTCTGAGTGATTATAACGTTATACATAGTTTGGGGATCAGGAAACTGAGACTCTGAGGATCAAGTAATTTGGCTCTTCAGTAGTAAATGAGAGAGAGGACTATAGTAGTTAGTTTTTATTTTTCCTCTACTTGGCTGCTGGTTTTCCCACTCCATCTTACTGGTTCTTGATTCTTACTTTCTTAGAGACTTAAACCTCAGTGATCTGATCTCATTGATAACCCTGTGCCTCTTCCCACTCCTGTCTTTCTGTCCTCTGATTCTTGACCATATTGTCTCCTAAATACTCTCCAGAAGACCTATGTATTATGAGTTGTGTGATTCTATCAATTCCATATTTTCAAGAATTATGAAAAGAAAAAATGAAATTGTACTCAGGCATCCTCATTAAGAAGAAAATTCCCCTCTCCCATTGTTTGGACAAAATTAATAAAAAATAGAATTCTGAAGAATTCTCCTTCCCACCCTACCCACAATAGTAAATCAAGACTCACAGTATATTGGTACTGTTACCCCATTTACTCCACAGCTCCTGAACTTGTTTTCCACATCCATTAAGCTTCTCTCCCAGAATCCAACCCAGAACTTCAACTCCTGGGACAGACAGGTCTGTCCAGCAGATGACTTGAATTTACAGAAACGGTATGTGCCCAGCTAAGGGACAGAGGAGGGGCTTTGGAGCCAACCATGCTCACTTTGGGGATTAACACTGAAATAGAATGATTTGCCTGTCTCAAATAAGTGCTGCTTTCCCTTTTCCTCGGCTCAATTCCTACTAGCCCCTCCACCTCTTCACTAAAAACATGCCCGGGGGTTTAGATACATTATTCTTTAATTAGGGGGCAAGTGAACCCTACCTGACCCCAACAAATTCACGGCCAAAGACGCCATTTTGCCTTCTAAAACAAAGGGCCAGATTTAGGTAAATTGCATCAAAATTTCCAATTGAACATTTCTGATGATAAGTACGATCTTATCAGAGAACTATTGAGAAAATTATAAAAGTAAAGTTCTTTCTAAGAGAAGTTGGAAGTCCCACATACAACGTTTTAAGTACTAACAGCGGAGTGGGAAGGGGGAGGCAAGAAAGTGATAGTTTTTCTCCTGATAGAAACATCAGGTCAAGAAAGTGTATGTCTGTGGGGGTAGGGGACCCACAACTTTGTTGTTCTCTGTTTTAAATCATAGAAACAATTTAATCTAACCTTTATGAATCAATTTGACTATGACCGCTGCACAAAAGAGTCTTGATAAGCTGAAAGGCAATATATCTGATACATTTTGTAGCTACTGATCTATTCTTTAATATCTTTAAAATGAGGAATATTACCAGAATGACTGACTTCACAACAAACACATTTTCATAGACTTCTGCATGGTGATTGCTTTGTATGAAATCGTGTTTGGGGGATAATATTGAAAATCAATGCTCTGTTTACTATATTTCTCAGCTAACAGCTTGTCGGACCCGTCTCTAAACTCCGCTTTACATGCATCCTCCTCTCATGCTGAGACTTTACAGTAGTAACAAACAATTGCTTAGCAACACTAGGTAGGACAATTTGCTTGAGTTTCATTTGTTATTCCAATTTCACCCTGACGACGCGGGACAACTGATTGTTTATTTAACGCATTTATGATTTTGTAAGTTCTCTTCTCCGGGAGGGCAAAAGGAGAATTCACTGCGGGAGGAAAAAGGGGGTTTTCACTTGCAGACCCCGGCACCCCGGAAAGTTCTGTGAAGTTGACGCAAAGGGAGAACGTGGAATGGGAATTTGCCCTCTAACCTGATTGGGGTGGGGGTAGGAGAATCGGGTGGATAACCTGGCATGGATTTTGCTACAGATCTAGACAGATTTTTCCTCTCGGAGCCTAGAGCTATGCTTTCCGAACTCAAAAAGAAAAAAAGTAGCGGTTGTCCAGGACTGACCTAGTGACCCATAGGGGCGGCCTCCTGCTTCAAAAGAGACCAGTAATAATGTCTTCTGTACATTCCCTCCGCACTTTCACTCCGGACCAGCACCAGTCCCTGTCCGGGCGTTATAAGCAGTAGACTTGCGGATCGGAGGTCGTTTGCAAATTGTTTACCCTGGTATGGGCGGTTAAGGGAGAAGGGACTTATTTCATCGAATAGAACTGAAAAAAAGCCTTACAATTCGGTTCCCAATTGCTCCAGCACAAAAGATGCAATGAGATAATGTATGAAAAGTCCTTTGTGAAACGCTATATAAAAGTCAGCTATTGTAGTCATCATCGTCGTCATTATCATCATCCTTAGAGGGAGTAATGGGGATTTTGAAAGAAACGAGCGAGAAGAAAGCGGTTTTGCTAAATGACGAGATACCCTCGAATTCCTCTAAATTGTTTAAGTTTACAAAGTGCTTTCCTCAAATAGCCATGTGAAGTAAATAGCTTCATATTATGTTTCCCATATTACAGATAAAGCAATTTATCTCACAAAGGTAAAGTGACATGCCCAGGATCACGCAACTAGTAAATGGCAAAGTAACTGCTTTCCAAGGTGATGTGAAGAACCGTGCCCAGAGGGAGGAATATCACCAAGTACTGTCTCCCGGATTTCCCCATTCAACCTCACCCCAACACACCATAGGATTAGGGCTAACTGGGGAGGATTTATAGTACCCCCAAATCGAATTAAGGTTCCCACCCGGTATCTATTCCCTGAACCATTCTCCTAAGATGGTGTATATTGATTTTTTTTTTTTTAAGAAAATTAGAAAATTCACTTTCACGAGTCATTGTGGATTTGCCTCTTTCGCCAAAGGTCCGTTAGTTTTAAAACCTAGGAAAGATCGACCGGGAACATGGGCCAGGAGTAAAACACTTTTCACATTGATAAGAAAAATAAAATGAGTTTGTATCCTCAAAAAGAGTGCGGGCGGTAGAGAAAGCGCTGGAGCAATTTTCTTCCCTAGGTGTGACCCTTACGCACAGTTATTCCTATCCATCCATACTGGAGCTTTTCGAATTTTAAAAAATAAATCAAAAGATATAACGCTTTCCAGTTTTCAGAAGGATCTCCAACCCTCTCTTCTTCTACGGCCAGAAGAATAAACGGACTCCTTGGTTTGCCTGAGGCAATAGTTGCGCTCTGTCCTGTGCAGACTGGCTGCCAGAGCCTCCGGCTGCATCTGGAAAGGAAAGTGAACCATTTGAACCTACATCCTTAACTCTCGCACTCAATTGCGGACCAACCTCTAGCCTTTGGCCTGATGTTCCGTCCCAGGGAGACGAAAAATAAGGGCCTTGCAGGAGTTCTAAAAGTGCACAAACATCTCTCCTAGTCCTCGCAGTTATCCTCAAACCACTCTGTTAATTCAGCCTGTTTGTGTTTGATCTCCGTCGCTTGCGCTGTGTCAGGGAATTACAGAACCCCTGTCAGTCTACTCTAAACAGATTTCTACTACTAATTTACAAACTTCTACCTTTCCATATAGCAACTATTTCCAGTCTATTCTGAAGTCACTTCTGTGTTCCCCCTGACCTACGAATGAAAAAAAAAAAATAAGAGATAGTGCTTAATTGACTAATAACTATTGGTTAAAAAACACACACACACAAAGAAATCTGGAAAACCCATCTAGACATTTTCAGGTGACCTTCGTGGCACCAGAGACAATCAAAATTTAACACGTTCGCTGCCGATGCTGGATCCTCCAGGTCACTAATCTTTTATTTGGTAGGCGGGCAGTCGGGTTGGCCTAGGTCTGGCAGGGAGTTGATCCAGTTTGATTTTCTGGAAGCTCTAATAAACCCGGTCTTTTCTGGGTAAAATCAATTGTGCCTGGCCAACAAAGGCTAATGTTTTGCTTTCGTTACACGTTACAATTTCCTACCTTTTCTGACGCAGCGTTGATGGGGTAAATAGTCTAATCTGATTCAGTCCACCTCCTGTGGATTCTGAGGGCCAGTCGTGACAGACCGAGGATTGTGCAAATCACTGGGCAACCTGCTGGTGGGGGAGCTTGGGGCTCGTCAGTGAAGAAGCAGGCGACTTTTTGAGGGGGAGTGTAAGCTTAGTGAAATATTGTGTGCTTGCATCCCTAGAAGAGTTTGGGGAGGTGGGGGTGGGGTGGAAGAAGATTGTCCGAGTAGGGGAGAACTTTCTCCCGCCTGTATTTCCCTATAAGGAAAAACTGACCTCTAAATAAAGAGGGAGAACCTCCAATCTCTCCCCCTCCACCCCCCCCCACCCCCCATCCAGTATCCTTCACATTGAACTGGAAAAGAAGCGTCGTTTTAGAACACTGCATCGGTAAAGCTTTCAAAGCAAAACAGCAGTAACTCAGGTTGTATTGTGTGCGTGTGTTTTCCACCTGACAATTGCTGCAAGAAATTTAGTTTGTTTTAGATACTTGGTATCTTTAAGCTCTTTTTTGAGAGTCCCAAGGCGCTGTTCTTCCTTCTAAAAAGGAAGGGGAATCGGGAGACAAACCCTTTTCTGGAGAGGAGAGAATGTAACTAGAGGAGAGGAGGGTATCGTGGATAACGAATGAAGTGCAGAATTAAATGCAAACGCTGCCGGGACAACTTTCTTTAAAATAAAGTAAAACAAAGTCGAATAAAATTACCCAAGAACAAAGTGAACCCCTGACAGAGAAAATGTTCTGCAAGAGTAAAACCCAACCAGAGAAAAGGAGTGAGTGCGTAACAGACTGGGCGGGAATTGTTAATGGCTTTCGCACAATGGCATTAATCAGATTAACAGGAGCAATTAGCTTGGCCAACTGAGCTGCACAGCCCAAAGAGCGCCCAGTAAAGGAAAGGATTAGGTTAATTTAATTAATTCTCAATACACAGAACAGTCTCCTTTCAGGCCATTGTGTAACCCCCTCCTTTAGCTTCTCCCCCAACCTGGCCCCCTCCCTCCCATTTTCCCAAACCACCACTATCCCTACCAAACCGGGTGGGGGGGGGTGGGTGGAGGGAGGGAGAGAAAGAGAAATCAAATCTGGTTTTGTTTGTCATCTGCATATTACCAGGAACTAAATCTAGGATGACGTCGACTCTGTATAAAAAAGGGAAGAAGTTCAGCTGGACTACTATATCCTTCATCCAACTCTGGAATGAGTTCAGTGAAGGCAGGAAAGGGAGGGAGGGAGGGATAGAGAGTGAAGAGGAAAAGAGGAAGAGAGAGGGTGAGGGACAAGGAAAAGGAGTGGGAGAGAGAGCGATCGAGTCACAAGAGACACAAGGACAAACGGGAATATACACAGAGATAGGGAGAAAGTAGGAGTGGGAGACAGATTTGAGCAACTCTTGGATCTTCTTTCGGTTTGAAAACCCGAGCGAACGTGTGTTCTTTAGTTTAGTTTCGTTTTTTTTTTTTTTTTTGGGGGGGGGGTTACTTTTTTTCTTTATTATTTTTATTATTACTACTATTATCATTATTTGGGTTCTTCCTTCCGTCCCCGGCGGGAAGAGTTCGGGGATGCCTGCTGGCATGTTCAGCATCGACAATATCCTCGCCGCCCGGCCTCGCTGTAAGGACTCTGTGCTGCCTCTGGCCCCTAGCGCCGGGGCCCCGGTGGTCTTCCCGGCCTTGCACGGAGACTCTCTCTACGCCAGCGCTTCAGACTACGGCAGCTTTTATCCGCGTGCAGTAGCCCCCAGCGGAGCCGGCCTCCAGACTGCAGTCGGTAGCTCGCGTTTGGGTTACAACAGTTACTACTATGGGCAGCTGCAAGTGCAAGCGACGCCCGTCGGCCCATCCTGTTGTGGGGCGATGCAACCTCTGGGGGCCCAGCAGTGCTCCTGCGTTCCATCCTCAGGTAAGAGAATATATGCCATCCTCTCCCAATTCCGCCCTCCTTCTCCCCCAGTTTTTGGAGACTCGGGTCTCTTTCCTTACTGGTTTTTGGGGTGTGTGTGTTGTGTATGTGTGTTTCCTGTTTGGGGTTTTGTTTTTTAATCTTTATTTTTCTGCGAAAATACGTGTGGGGACCTGTGACTCCTAGGACTGAGAAGGGGGTGCTGCTAGAGACGCAAAGAAAAATTATTCTTTAGTCTTTTCTATGTACATGGACGTTAATTTTACTTTTTTTAGCAACAGAGCCGACTCGTAACTTTATCCAGAGCTCGCCAGTCCAGTTTTTAAGCTTTTGCAAACTTTGGCGGACAAGTTAGGGAAAGATTAGGGGAAGCTCTGTTCTATATCTGTTTTGCGGAAAGGGGGCTCAGACATCTTTAATACTAATACTATTATGAATACATACATAATACTGCAATTAATATAAAAATAATGCAGGATGTGAGGTGATACGAATCTTCTCGAAGCCCTTGAATTCCTCACATTGCATCCATGTCCCCTTGGCTAAGAGCTAGAAGACTGGCTTCATCTCAGCTGGAGGGCTATGGAGTGAGTGGTCTTGAAGCCGGGATTCGGGAAGACCTCATTCCAATTTTAGGATTGTGAATTCCTGGTCCCCACCCTTTTCTTCACCACTCTCTTCTCAATCTCCATTTACTCGCCCGCTGCAGGTTACGATGGCTCCGGCTCAGTCCTGATGTCTCCGGTCCCCCACCAGATGTTGCCCTATATGAACGTGGGCACCTTATCGAGGACAGAGCTGCAACTGCTCAACCAGCTCCATTGCCGGCGGAAGCGGCGACATCGAACAATCTTCACGGATGAACAGCTGGAAGCACTGGAGAACCTCTTCCAGGAAACCAAGTACCCCGACGTGGGCACCAGGGAACAGCTGGCTCGGAGGGTGCACTTGAGGGAGGAGAAAGTAGAGGTATTAGCCTTCTTTTCTCCGTAAACAAAATGACAGCTGGCTAGGAAGCTCTGTCTGGGCAGCCCCGTTTATTGAGTTTGGAAGGCTGATCCTGAGTCTAATGCAGTTTTTAGTAGTTTGCTTTTTCATGAGTAGTCCACTAATACCCGGCCGAATACCTGGTTTAAATATCCAGGTTTCCTCTTTAAATCTACCGAATTTAAAAATCCACTCTGTTTCCACTGAACCGTGGAATACCCAAAATAAAGTAGGCCGAAGTTTTTTATTTGATGATTTCCCAGTCTCTGTTTTTCTTTCACCAGATATTTGGTATTTTATGAGATTTCATCCTCTCCAATTAATTGCTTATCTTTTCTCAACAGGTATGGTTTAAGAATCGAAGAGCAAAATGGAGGCGGCAGAAAAGGTCGTCCTCAGAGGAGTCAGAAAACGCAAGGAAATGGAGTAAGGCTTCGAAGCCATCCCCAGAGAAAAGGGAAGAGGAAGGTAAAAGCGATTTGGACTCTGATAGCTGATAGCCCCGGAATGGAACTTTGGGACTTGCATACCTTTAGAGACTTGCACATACAATGCTACTATCTTGCACACTTGCTGCCTTTGTGGGGGAGAAGGAAGGGAAATGAGGAAAACTGTAAACTGGTGTACATATTTCCTGATGTTTCTTGTATAGAACTGACTGCAGAGAGGCTCCGCCAGTCTAACAACCCCTTCCCTTCCCCTATCCCATTCTGTAGTATTTATAGTTAAGTTAAAGGTGATGATACAATAAATGGATGGTGGCGAAATATAATGCACCAATATCCAATATGTTTATACATCCTCTACCACCTCCTTCACAGACAGCAGCAAAAAGAAAATTCAATGCTTGATTTAAAATTCTTTTTAGTTTGAGGTTATTGTTGGGAGGGAGTTGGTTTTTGAATAGAGTTGCAAAAAGTTCAGTCAAGAAGGGAATCATGTATTCCCATTGGACTTTTGGAAACATTCATTTTTGGTCTGATGAATTAATGGAATGATTTTAGACAAATCATTCTCCTTCCCAGCCCCCCATTCCAAGCTTCAATTTCTTCATCAGAAAAACAAGGGGGTTAGGTCCACTTATTTTAAAAGTTTCTTGATCCAATAGTTCTATAGTTCATGATTCTGAGAGTTTACATTTAAGGCAGAAAGAAGGAATGCTGCTGGGAAGTCTCAGAAGGTCTGGACAATGAAATAGGGGAGACTGACTGAAGGTTGCTCCAGAAGTATTATTTCTCAAAATACAATATACTCCAAGTTTTCACCCTCTTTTGATTTAGTGTGGTTTAATGAAAAAGAGACTGAATCCAGTTTCAAGACACTGAACCTCTTTGGGCCTCAGTTTCCTCATGGTAAAATGAGGAGGGGGGGATGATTACTCTTAAGCACTTCCTGGATACTTCCAAGAAACCAGGGCTGAAGAAAGGAGAATCCTCACTCTCATGCAAGATCCCTTGTCTTGATTAACTAGGCAGTCAGTGGCAAAGGCTGGGAACTGAATGTCCAGGCATCAAGATAAAGCTACAAATGAAGTAAGGACTGCTAGCCCCTAATCAGTAGCTTTCTGGAGCTCTGGATCCATATTGGCCAGAACGAATACTGGTGAAGAAAATCTCACACTCTTGCTTCTATATTCTCCTGCTACTTTCAATAACTCGACCCCACTGAAATCCTGCAACAGAGGCTATTTCAGAGCCACTGACCTTGGTTAGTGTAATCCCACTTCCCAATCCTCAGTGCCCCTATTCTCTTATAGCCTTCAGAGCTGTATCTCCAACAGGAAGTGTTCTGAACAGATGGAGCCCTCTCTATTTCCATTCCAAAGTCTCTCAGACCCTCTCCCGTTTAAAATTCTCTTTTCTGGATCTGAGTAAACCCTTAACTGTTGCAGGGGTGCCAAATTCTATTGCTGAATCACTAGACTATAGAGTGTAGAAAATGAGAAACCTGAAGCCAGATATGTGCTCAGGACTGTATAAACTCTGGGGATTTTGTTATGGGTTTAAAACCTTCTTCCTTGCTTCTCTACACCCCTCCAACTTTGCAGTTTACTTTCCAAAATACAATTCTTATTCTGTGCCATCTTATTTAATGCCACCCTTCCCTCCACAACACACACACACACACACACACACACACACAATATTGTTGTCTATTGTCATTTATTGCCTATACCTCTTGCCTATACTTACATCTCCTTCTCCTATAGAGTGAAGGTGTGGAAGGAAGATAAATTGAGGTCTGTTTCAAGAGGCTGCTTGATTTTATTGCTGTTCCCCTTGGAAATGTCTTGAAGCTTTTTAGTTAAATTGCATCTCTTGACTTAAAGAGCTCAGATGAGAAAGACCTTCTTCCAATTTTGCTAGTTTCCATAAAATTCTTCACCCTCAGGCAGATTTCCAGAGCAGCCCCTCTTTAATTTCTTTCTCTTTTTTCCCCCTTTGGGACCTTTAGAAAGACCTGGAACTGGTGAGTCGTGGCTTTAAATAGAATTCCTCTTACAGTGAGGATGTTTATGCACTTTTAAAATAAAATGCAATGATACGCTAAAAAAAAAAAAAAAAAAAAAAAAAAAAAAAAAGGCAGGCTGAAATGTCAGATTCAACTCCCGTATTTCACCTACAGTGAGGTAACTTCCAGGAGTGAATGAGTTGTCTTTGCAAAACCTGAAGGTCTCCCCTTCCTAACAATAAATATCTAGGATTTTCTAGGGGAAGACTAGGTAGCTCTTTACATTAGAAATTAGAAACATTAGAAGTGAAAGTGCAAACCCAGAATGTGTGTTTGGCAGTCAATATCTTGTTGTCATCTCAGTTTTTGAGAAACTCTGAGACATTCATGTCCTATAAATAAAATAGTGGTGGGAAATTAGAGAGATATCTAACTTGATTGGAAGAGAAACGTGTTCCTTTCAGAAAGGTTACTGCAATAGAGTTTCTGTATCATCTCTACATCTCTCCTGAATAGAAACTCACTTCACATTTATTTCATTTCAGTGCTTGATTTTGAAGCTTAATATTGGAGACTATACCATCATAAAGTAGATTTCTTCTCCACCTACTGGGGAGTCTTAGTGCTATTCCAAATATTCCACAGAAAGGACCTCTACGGAGTTCTTCATGTGTCTCTTTTTCTGCAACCACATTTTTCCAGTGTCTTTTTCCTTAGGTATTGCTGTTACAGACAGAACTTATATTTTTTAAAAATGAGGGAGGCACAAAAAACTTTCCAGACAAGGAACATAAGTGTACCCTTTTCTTTAGTCCCAGTTCGAGGAAACTTCATTGGTCCGTGCTCGCTATAATAGTGAAAGGAGAAACCAAAAAATTTTTTTTCTTTTTTTAATTTGTAAAACTCATTTGCTTGGAGTAGAGATGGAGGGTTAGAGTCAGTTTACAGAACAATGGGGCCAACAGATTTTGGAAAGTGAGGTCTTCCTTACTCTTCCCAGAAGCAGCACTTGGGGATGAGGGAATCTCTCCCTCTTACCTCTTCTATGTAACTTTGAAAAAAAAAAGTTTTGCTTTCTGCTACAGTTCTAAGTACAGTATTTAGTGTTTGACCTAAGAAGAAATAAAAAGAAACAATAAGAAAGTATAACTACACACGGTATCGTCTGATGTTCTTTATTCAGCCTCTCCTTAGAGGGATCAGATCGACTTTTCTGGAAAACTTCTCCCCCACCTCCAAGAGAGAATGGTGGATTTTTGTTGCATAAGTCAGGGGGTGGAGAATGCTCCCATGAGATGTGAATGGGAGCTTTGAGAAACAGAAGAAACTACTATCTAAAAAGTACAAGAAGAGTGATCATTTGTTGGGCTTTAAAATTAGTTCTGGTGAAAATAATCATTGTTAAGATTTAGATATATTTCAAAGGAAGGATATTTATAATTTTAAAACCTCAACATTTTATTTGCACAATTCTTGTTTTTCCTGAAGGAGACTGACATTACTCGACTAGATCAAGTTATTTTTGAGACTATCAGAATTTAATTTATCATTTAAGATCTGCATCCCTTACTACCATCTCCTAGTAGTGAGAATAATCACATTTTGGTGATAGGGCTAAAAAAGGTAGTTTGGTAAATTCTTGCATTGGATGAACTCCCAAACACTGACCTTTCCCTGTTGATCTATTATTCAGGATGGTAGAAAGACTTTTCTGATCTTAGAAACTTATATAATTTGAATTTTAAAATTTAACTGGTTACACTCTGACAAGTCAAAAAAAAAAAAAAAAGAATGTTCTGATAAATAAGTAGACTTGCTGATTACTTGCTTAAGTTGACACTGACGGATTAATCAACTAATTGATTAACTTTTTCCCTAGAAAGCATCTTTAAAATGTGTAAATAAGGGCAACTTCTAACTTTGTGTTAATAGACTCACTTAGGGTTGAATGACTTTATTGTTTTTCAAATTAATCTTTCTAAAGATGAAAGAGACTTAAAAAAAATCCAAACCAGTTACAAACTGGTAGTTTGAATTTTTTTTTTTTATTCTAGCCACGCGGATGTGCCCTTTGGTGTATGAGAAATGGGGATAGAGTGTAGAAGGAGTATGTAGGCTTTCATTTTCTAGAACATAAGTTAAATAATTCAACTGTAAAAGCAGGTCAGAAATTGGAGCAATTGATCAAAAGGAACTTTTTCTCTTTTCCTCTTTCCTCTCACTCTCTTTTATTTTTCTCTGGTCCTTATTTACTCTGTCCTTGTCTCATCCTTAAGTAAACCAAAGGTAAGCACATTAAAATTATAACAGTACACATACATGAAATCAGCAAGACTGAGGCCTGGCATAAATCTGTATTAATTAAAAATTCAGGAATGTGTTATTTCTTTTGACTCAGGAGTTTAACCATAAAGACAGTCCACACATAAATTCTGATGGAGTCAGTGTGATGTTGAATATTAAGAAAATGGTCTTGCTTGATAATAAATGATAGGATATAATTTTGTGTTATGTTTCAAGCCAAATATTTTATAGAGAGAGGAATGTGAGTAAAGAAATACAATTAGAGCTTGATAAGATTACTAAATTATTTTTTTAAGACTGAAAAAAATTGATAAGTATTATAGTTAAGTCTTTAAGGTATCTCACTTTGCATATGAAAGATGCAATATAATTTGTTAAACTGACAAAAATTAAGTACCATGTATGAGGCTTAGTGCTTGGCACTGAGGATAGAGATTTTAAAAAATACAGTCCTTACCATCAAATTATTATAGCTTAATAAATACTATGGTAGGAGAGAAGATTAAATAGATTGGAGTCTTCTTAAAAGAGGTGCAATTAGTAGTTCTTTCTACTTTCAAGTTGCCTAGTGCATAAAGTGTCAGGCCTGGAATCAGGGTCAACTTGAATCTGAATCTGCACTGGACACTTATTAGTTGAGTGACCTTAGGCAAGTCATTTAATTTCTGCCTCAGTTTCCTCACCTTTAAAACGAAATAATAATAGCATGAATCCTTGTTTGTTATTGTGAGGATTAAATGAAATGGCATATAAAACTCCTTGCAAACCTTAAACTTTATGTAAATGTTATCTGTTATTATCTTCATTTAACAGATATTAGGCATTTCTTCTGTTCCAGACATCATCCTCTGCTATGTATACAAAGATGAAAGCAGGGCTAGTCCCTGCCCATAAGGAGTTTACAAGTCTACTAGGGGATGTTGCAACTTAATTACATAAATACAGAAGAGTGTGATAAAAAACATTGGAGAGGCACTGATAAAGTTATCTAAGAAAATTTGTGTTGGGAAATACCACTTAGAGCTAGGGATAGGACAAAGCTGTGCATATCTGGGAAATCATAGTTGCTTAGATAGCAGAGCTGTAACTGGAAGAGTTGAAAAAAGAGTGTTTCCTGAATGGAAATGGCTAAAGTGATGGCAAAATGGTGAAGGTGAAGGACAAGACTGGAAAATAACTGGTAATCCAATTATAATGTTATCTATTTCTTTCTCCATCTGCCAAACTCACCCTATACTTATCCAATGATCAGTACCTCTTTCCCTCACCACTATTCCAGGATATTACCTTAGTCTGGTTATACTCTTCCCTCTTCTCAATTTTTCACCCTTCTCTAATTCCTTTGTCCTGTTACTGATCATGGCTTCCTAATTTCAAACTGAATGATTCCCACCATTCACTTACTTCAATCCTACTCACAGACTGCTTAATGAAGATAGAAAACAAATTATGAAACCATGCTTACTGGGTACATTAAATTAATTGAATCCTGAATTCAGTAAGGCAAACTTATTAGTACAATTCCTTAATTTCTCCCTGTTCCACTTATCAGAGCCGCTGTTCCAAAACTCTCATACCATTCCTACTTTCACCCTCTCAGTTGATAACTTTATCTAATACTACAGCAAAAAAAATTAAGACTTTTGACCAAGTCTTCCCTTTGTACTTCACCCCCTTGCATTCCTTATACATCTTCTTTTACTACCTCCTTTATTCCAGTTTCCAATGAAGTGGTCCTTCTGCTTGTCAATGACCATCCTTCTATGTGTTTGTATACTGGTTCCTATCCCATACCTTCCATCTTTTCTATCACATTGTTCCCATAATCATCCCTACTTTTTCTCTAATCTTCAACCTCTCCTTATTTACTGAATCCTTCCCTGCTGCTTACAAACACACCCAAGACTCTCCCATCCCTAAAAAAAAAACAATAATTCTTACTAGAACCTACTTGATCACTAACTAATATCCTATGTTTCTCCTCTTATTCTCAACTAAACTCTTAAAACCATCTATAATGAGCACCTTCACTTCATTTTTTATTCTAAGCCCTATGTAGTCTAGCTTCTTGCCTCATTATTCAACTATAATTGTTCTCTCCAAAATTATCAATGAATTTCATTACCATATCTAATGAATCTAAATCATTGCACTTTTTGCAGCTTTTGCCCTGTAGATAATACTCTCTGCATTTTCTCTCTAGGGTTTCATGATGCTATTCTGCTTGGTTCTCTTACCAGTCTGACTACATTACCTCAATCTCTTGTGTTGTATCTATGTCCATGTCAGGTCTACAAACTGTGGGTGTTCCCCAAGACCCTTTTTATACTTCCTCACTTGGTGATGTCATGAGGTCCCATAGATACAACCATCATTTCTAAGTAGATGATTCCCACATATACACACATATACATATATACACATACATACATCCTTCTTAGTTTCTCTCTTACATCAGTCATACTTTAAATAGAATACAGAGTACATACATTATAGTAATAGGTGATAGTTATATAGTGCTTAAAGCTTATAAAATATTTGATCTCATTTGATTTTCATAACAACATTTTAAGGTAGATACTATTATTATTCCCATTTTATGGATGAGAAAATTGAGGCTGATGCAGGTTACCCAAGATCACACAACTATTAAACATAGTTAGTGTTCTTAACTCCAAGTATAATGCTTTATCTCCTGGAATACTTTGCTCTCTAAAGGGGAGTTATCTGAAATAGTCATGGAAAGGGAGATAGAAGATAAGTATTGTGGAGTCTTAACTACCTGGCCAAGGAGAATTTCTTTTACTTATAGAAATATTAGGGAGTCATAAAAGGGTTTTGAGCAAGTAAGTGATGTGGCCAGAATCATATGCATTAAGATTAATTTGTTTAATGAATAAATGATGAAATGGAATAAAGAGAAACTCGAGACAAAGAGACCTATTATTAGGGGGTGCTCAGTTATGACAAGATCATAAGGAGTTCATAATTTAGTGAGTCCAGCTTCTCATTTTACAAATGAGGAAACTAAGATCTAGAAAGATAAGTATGGCCAAGGCTACACAGTTAACAAGTCAGAGGTAGTAATATGAACCTCAATCCTTTTTTTTTTTCTACTGTACCATATATAGAAAGGATGTACCATATATATCAAGGATGATGAAAATTGAGAAAAAAAGCTGTTAGATTTATCATTTAAAAATTTGTGACCTTAGATATTTTCAATTCCAAAAACCTCCCACATCATTCCATCCTCTCACTCTCAGAGATGAGGATTTCCCTGAAAAAACTGAGGCCATTAGAGGAGAACTTCTTGTCCCTTTTCCCTCTCTTCAATCACTTGGATGTGTTCCCACATTAGTAAGGAAGAAAACAAGCATTTATTAAGCACTTATTATGTGTCAAGCACTGTACTAAGTGCTTTATAAATATTATGTCATTTGATCTCTAATCTGTAAAGAAAGGATAATAATAGAGCCTATTTTCCAGGGTGTGTTCTCTGAGGATCTAATAAAATAATATTTGTAAAGCACTTAGCACAGTGCTTGACACAAAGTTAGCACTATATAGTTATCTATTACCATAATCTTACAACTATGGAAATTGAGGGCAATGACTTGCCCAGGATAACACAGCTAGTAAACATCTGCCTGGCACCTAGCTGCTCTTGTCTCTATTATCTCTCCTTCACATATCTTTTTTGCCAAGGCAAAGCTTTGTACATTCACAAGGAATCCTGTTGGACCTTTTCTCTACAGAAGAGTAACTCCTTTATCATATTCACATTCTCACTAATCCTTAAACTCCCTGTCTCTGGACTATGTCCTTGATGCCTACAAATGCAACCATGTGTTAAGAGGCAGTCAAATGAGGCAATGAAAAGAACATTGACCCTAAAGTCAGGAAGGCTGAATTTCAGTCTCAGATGTTTTCTAGTGTATGACCCTAGGGAAGCCACCTAAGCGCTGCTTAAATTTCCTCAATTATCCCTGGATGCAATGGGAGACCTTGACTTTTTTAAGTTAAGATCTTCAACAAATCTCTGTTTGACTGAGGCTGCATGCATTCAGTGATTAAGGGTATACCTCCCTAATATCATGGTCCTCTTCCAGAATGAAGGACAAACAACAGCAACAACCTCAACTGTAATTTGGGGACAATAATAGCGCCTATCTCCCAGAGTCATTATGAGGAATAAATGAGATAATATAAAACAATATAATACTTGTCACATAGTAGGTGCTTAATAAATGCTTGTTTCCTTCCCTCTGTATGTCTCCTCATCCTTAAGAAAAAAAACCCCAAAACTTAACGGTTCTATCATTGCTGCTTGCTATCTTCCTATATCTCTCATCTCTTTAATGGCTAACTTCCTTTAAAAAATCAATTTATAACCAGTGTCTCCACTTTATTTTCCTCTTATCTTGGTCTTAAATTTCCATAGTCTGACTTGTCATCTTCATTGAATTGAGGCTGTTTTTTCAAAAATTACCAGGGATTTCCTCACTGCATATGTAACGCACTTATCTTAATTTTTATTCTAATGGACCTTGTCATTTAAAAAACCCTTTACAGTATGACGTCTTGTTATATTTTTAGATGTCTTACATTTTACTTTCCTCCACAAAGTCTATGATCCAGCAACTTTCACCTTCCTGAGTATTCCTTGTATTTCCTGATTCTGTGCCTTTTCATTGATTGTCCTCCAAACTTGTAATATTCTCCCTCCTCTGTCTGTGGTTTCCCTGGTCTATTTCAAGATTCAATTAAAATTTAAGCACCAAAAAAGAGAGAGCATTTTCACACAGATGGAAACACAAAAAAGAATCCAAATGAAAGAGTAAATTTTAATTTCATATCTCTCATTTTATGTGCAAATATGTAAAAAAAAAAAACAAAAAACCAACAAACATCCTGCTTTTCTCTCCTTCCTTTTTTAATCTCCTGTTCTCTTCTAATCTAATAATTGCCTCCTTTTTTGATAGCACCAGTGATAGCTAGCCCCATTGAAAAAAAGAGAAAGGAGAAAAATATTTTATGATTAAATAAACATAACCAAACAAAACAAAATTTCAAAATTTGTCATGATGCAATAATATTCTATCACTTTTATATACCATATTTTGTTCAACAAATTATCCCCAGCTATCTAAGAGACAATCTAAGGTACCTGTTTAGATTCTATTTTTCTTTTCCTTTTGCCTTTTTATTTCCCTTGAACTTCAGGAAACTTGTTTGTTTTGTGATTATTCCCTCTCTGGTATTATCCTTTCTTTTAATCCTTCTCTTCTTTTTTAATCTCACTTGTTTCCCTGTTGAGTTTGATGTATTTCTACACTAAATTCTCTTTATTGCTCTTTTCTTTGTTTATTTCAGAAAAGAATAGGTTCATCTGATGCTCCTGCCTCAATCCCTTCATCTTTGTGTGCTCTTCTCACACATCCCAATTATGAGAAATGGTAAAGTGCACTTCTTACTTACTCTTTTCAACACTAGCATTTTTTTTAATCTTCTCTTTCCCATTTTAAAACTCTCAGAACAGGAGCAATATATTCTTGCTCCCTGGAACTCAATATATATTGAAGATACTTTTGAAGTAACATTTGTTTCTTCTATTAGAATTATCACTGCTTCTATATACTTTCCTTCCAATTCCTCAAATAAGCTTACTTTTTTCTAAGTTTCTCTGGGCTCTTATGCTTATATTTCAAAGTTCCTATTCTGTGTTGATTTTTTTATCAACAATGTTCAAAAGTTGCTTATACCATTGAAAATTCAATCCCACCCCTTATTGCACCCTCTCTCACTATGGATGAAATTCATCTTTGTGTAAGGTAAATCTTTGGGAATATTGTATGTCAAGATCTCTTTTTTATAGTAAAAAATTTCCAGGTCTTATATAAACTTCTGGGTTCTTGTGGTCTTTTCTTTTCTTTTATTTCTCTCTTTCTTTTCTTTCTTTTTTTTTTTAAAGCTCTGAATTTTGGCTATAACATTCCTTTGGCTTTTCTTTTTGAGCTTTCTTTCAGGAGGTATTAGTGATTTTTTTTTCTATTGTCCTCCGATTCTGATAGATCTGGACCATTTTCTTTTTTGATTGATTAAAATTTTGTGATCATTTTTTTAAAATCACTGTGATCAGGAAATCCACTGATTCTGAAATTATTTCTCTTTGACATGTTTTCCAAATTAATTGTTTTTCATATTAACCATCTTTGTCTTCTGTAATCTCTTAATTGTGTTTGTGTATGTATTGTATTAATTGATTTCTGTTTGATATCTGCTAGTTTTCAGAGTTTATTTCATAGGTGAAGTTTACCACTTTTTCTCCTAAACTATTTTCCTTTCAGTTCCTTCAGAGCTTTTATTTAATTTTTTACGTTTTGCTTCATTTCTTCTAGATATTCATGTAGTCCTTCATTTAATTTTTTCTTTTGTGTTTTTGCTTGCAGTTGTGAAGTTATTCACTCCTTTTGAGGAATCCTCGAAATTTTGCAATAATTTTTAATGCTGCTTGGTGCTCTAAAAAAAAGAAAAGCTTTTCTCACTTAGTTCTTTACAGAGGCCTTATGCTGGATCCTGCTGTGCTTTAAGGTGAAATGACAGGACCTACTTAATCTTGGTTTGGATCTCCAGGAATCCACTGACTTATTTCCTCTTAGATCTTTGAGGTTCTGAGCTCTGGATCTTCAATTCCCTCTCTTGTGTCTCAACATGTAGTGTTAGGGACTTCTGAGTTGTCCAAGTCTGAGTGCTGCTACTTCCCCAGGGCTTCCAAAGCCTGAGTCCTAGGGCTTTAT
Source organism: Sarcophilus harrisii (assembly GCF_902635505.1). NCBI lineage: Eukaryota > Metazoa > Chordata > Mammalia > Dasyuromorphia > Dasyuridae > Sarcophilus > Sarcophilus harrisii. Next base: position 369,589,054 of record NC_045427.1, read on the forward strand.
ATTCATCCTGGGGCTTTCTTGTGGAAATTGTTTACTCTTTAAACTATACATGATTTATTTCTGATCCAGCTAATACCATCTTTGCTGAAAGGACTCTTTTTCCTATTTTCCATGGACGTTTTCTGATTTTTGTAAAGTTCTGTGGTATAAGATGTCACTTCTTGTAGTTTTCATTGGATTTTAAAAATTATTATCTGATTTGGTGCAAACATTAAAGTTTTGTTGAGGTAGTTAAATGGGAGCAGCAGCCAGCCTCTATTCAGGCAATCATCTTAATAAAAACAACCATCAAACTTACTTTTAAAAATGTAATCCATAGAACTGAGCATAATACTGCGTGGTATATAGTACAATAGGATAATTCTTGAAAGAAACATTTTTCTCAAAAGTAGTAGATGGAAAAAATATGGACCCTGGAGTCAGAGAATCTGGGTTAAAATATTGCCTCTAATGCGCAATATTTTGACCTTGCGCAAGTCCTTTAGCTTCCCTGAACCTCAGTTTTTTCATTTTGAAAATCAAAACATTAGACTAAGTAGCCTTTGGGGCTTCCTAAATTGTTGAGACTGATAATTTTCTCTTAAGGCAACTTGATATACCTTTTGCTTTTGTGACTGCCATATCATACATACTGTTGGTATATTGACCTTACATGTAGGCTACTAGAAACCCTAATACTATTTTTCAAAGTATTGTCAAACCATGCATCCAGAATCTTGTGAATATCATGAGCCTAACTGTTAAGCTTCACATTTATTTCTATTTGATTTCATATTCATAGATGCAATCAATTTTTAAAAATGATTAATATTTCTTTAGTGTCTAGCTCTATTCTGTCATCCTAGAGGGTACCTTGGTTTGCAAATGGAAATGATGATAAAGATGACTTTATCACTGTAAGTAATTAAAAAACAACAATAATTTTCAAAGCATAGTTAAGCACAAATGTGTTAGGGTACAATTCTAGGATCTAATTTCAAGTTGACTTAGAGCCACTGAATTAAGGAATCCCAGATGAAAAGGTTGATGTTGGTTGACATAGAAGATTATCTCTTTCTTTGTTGCTGTCTCAAAGAAATGATGAGGGATGAATGAAAAGAAAATCAAATCTTTAACCCAAAATGGTCATTTGTGTTTTGTTATCATTTGTTGAATAACAAAATACAGATTATAAAAGCATAGAAATGGAACAAAACTAAAAGATTATATAGTCCAATCCCTATATTAAAAAAAAAAAAAAAAAAACAACTGGGTGTGAGGAGAGAGGACAATAAGACTAGGGAAGAGAAGCATCTTACTTAAAGTTATACAGTGCCTGAAAAGAAAAGTCAGGATTGATTATCAATCTAACTTTCTACATACTACATCATATGAATGTTGCTCTCTTCAATCTGGGTCCAGAGCTTTTTTCATCCAAATGAGTTTTGGTTCAGTAACTTTTGATAAGGTTCAGCAACAAAAGGGGCCACACAAGTTTTATATTCAATGACCATATGACACAATATGCTATATATTTGATATGAACTTTATTCTGAGCCTGAGGAAAGTAAACAGCATCATTTTTGTTGTTCAAGTGACCCAATGAAGAAAGAGTATGAATTCTGGAATGTTGCCATAGAGTAACATGGAGATTCTATCATTTTTAGATTCCAACTTCATCAATTTATCCTCATGCTTCAGATTGCAAAGAAAGAAGGCACAAAAATTCTGAGAATATTGGAGAACTCTTTTTTTATAATCCCTAAGGATTTCAGTCCATTCAAGTTTTATGCTTTTCTGATTTTAAAATCCTCAAATGATTAAGTCTAGAGATTAGGCTTTTGTCAAAATTCTGTAGCAATCTAAGGTAATCATTTAACCTGATTTGAGATCTACAGATGATGGTTTGAGTGGTATCAATTTTAGCTATAATAAAGATTAAAAGTCATTCATGTGTTGATTATTTTACTAGGGGAATGCTTTTAACCTCATTAAAGCATCCCATTGTACTATATACCACGCAGTATTATGCTCAGTTCTATGGATTAAATTTTTAAAAGTAAGTTTGATGGTTGTTTTTATTAATGACTGCCTGAATAGAGGCTGACTGCTGCTCCCATTTAACTACCTCAACAAAACTTTAATGTTTGCACCAAATCAGATAATAATTTTTAAAATCCAATGAAAACTACAAGAAGTGACATCTTATATTTTATTTTTATTAATCATCATTGTATCAAATACAGGAAGACAAATTTAAGTCCAGGCTGAAAACTGTAGTTCTTCATTTTTCTTCAGAATATGGAATATTGTTATAATAGAATTAGATTTCTATCTCTCGTCTTCCTTTTTTCTCTTTCTCGTCCATTCTCCTTCTTTTTCACCATTTCTTTCCCTCTCTGATTTTTCTTCCTCACTTTTCTCCCTTTCCTCCTGTTTTCCTTTTTGTATCAAAAGGAGTCAACCCCTGGTGGGCTGAAGGTCACAGTTAGGGCTAAATGCAACCACAGATGCAGGGAACCTGCCATAAAAGCATTCTCATTTGTACATCAGTGCACACAGGAGTGCTTTCCTGGTGGTGGGCTAGGCTGAAAACTAATATGCTGTCAAAGGTTCAGGGCCTACAGAGAGGGATGAGGTTTGTGCATTTGGAAAGGGGATGTAGAAATTTATGGTTTCAGAGGCATACCAGATAGGTACCTGCCTATGCATTTAACATTATAGTCACCTCATTAAAGCATCTGGCAAGGCACAGCTGTGGCTTCCAACAATGCACTATTTTAGCTAGTGTAAGGGTAAACATATGCTTTTTATTGTATCCAAAACAAATTATTTACTTCAGGTGGCACATCTAATAGGCCCTCAGTAAGAGAGGGCTATGAAGGTTAATCTTTTCTTTAAAACCCTTAAAAAATAAGATATTGGACTTCTAAAAGCTCTTCCCCTGAAACTTCTGAAGGTCAATGAATGAATCATTCCCTGTTATTGCCCCCAGTGATAAAAACTTACTTTTTAAAGGTCTGCCACAAATATTTTATTTATCCAAAAATTGCATACCAATACAGTCCAGACTGTTGAAATAGCAGTGGAATTACATGGATGGCATTATTTTTAACATTTAAGGAATAAATATTTACATTTTGCGCCAAATAAATCACTTTGGGATTTTGCCTTTGGTTACTTATACAATACAACCCCAATATATGGGAGGACTACTGAATTGTACATTTCGTTTACTTTTCAATACAGAGGGTTCAACTACATCAAACATCTCAGCCATAGTACAAAATGGTTTATAAATGGTGAAAAGGAATCTTTCCTTCCTGAAATTGCTCATCCTGAACCTTTTCTTTTTATCCTTCTTTGTGATCAAGTGAGCATGTAAAATGACAATGGTAGGTTTGGAAAAAAATTATGAGTGAAGATGCTTGAAGATAATATGAAAATCCCTTTAAAAATAAGTAGCACCATTGTGACCTATATGACTATGAACTAGACACAACCTCTCCAAATTTTAATTTTCCTGCTTTTAATGTGAGATGAGATAAGCCCATAAACTCCTTCTCTTCTAGATCTATAACCCTATTTAAAGTTACAGGGAAGCAGATTTCATCTCAATGTTAAGAAGAGCTTAATAATTATGAAGTGTCCAAAGATGAAATTGACTGATCTGTGAGTGTTCTCTTGCTGGCCAACTTCCCAACCAGAGGCTGGATGATCAACTGGTAGAGATGATGGACATAGGATTCATCTATCAATTCAGGGAATTGAAGTACATCAGAAAAATTTCAGATACTGTGCAGAGCAGTTCCTCACTTGTGGAAAGGAAGCCCTTATTTCTCAAACTGCTCATTACACTTTTCCTAGCCTTTTTTTTTTTTTTTTTACATCTAAATCAGTTTTCCTGTATTTTGTTTATTTGTAGGGTGTGTGAGTGTGTGCATACGTATGTGCATACATGCTCTTGCCTTCCCTGTTAGCTTGTAAGTTTCTCAAGAGCAAGATCTGTATTGTATCTATCCTTATTTCCCCAAAATCTAGCATTTGATCTTGTCCAGGACCTGAATGAATGTTTTTCAAAATAAATTGAAAGTTGAAGTCTCCAATTTCTGGTAATATCCTATTTTTTATTCTTTGTCCTTCTGTTATAAACATGGAAAACAAACATTTGGTCTTAGTTGGAGACCAGTAAATAATATGGACTTCAGAGATCATTCTCTACTATAGAATTCTAGGATCTTCAAGTTACAAATCTTTATACTAGGTGTTTATATTTAAAGAAGATGTTAATAGTAATTAACAATATAGTAAACAATCACATTATTAGCGAGATATAGTAAAGATGAGTGAAAAATGTATTTGATAGGAATTAGGAAACCCAAGTTCTAGTACTTGCTTTATTATTAATTAAAAATTTTTCTAACTTTGTACAAGTGTTTTAAAATGTACTGAATCTCAGTTTCCCATCTTTAAAGTGGAGGAAGGGACAGAGGAAAGAATAATTCCTGTCCTACTTACCTCACTGGATTGTTATGAAAATTTAATGAGATGATATATGAACTGATACATTGACAGACCAATTAAATACCATTATGGTGTCAGATTCTAGCAGTCACTGGGCCAGCCATATGCCTGCCAAGTTTCAAACTCCAGCAATAATTGTGATATTTACCTACCACCATAATTCTAGATTCCTACAATTACCAAATACAATACCCAATATCTCAGTTCCAGAATGGCAGTTTATCTGAGCTGACTATTAGAGCTTCAACCTCTAGTTGCAACAGCCTTATACTTCCACAGCTTTAGGAACCAGACTGATCAGCTAGATTGACTGTCTTTATTCACCATTTCTAAGATTTCTAAGCCCTTATTTAGAGGCTTACATTCTTTGAGATCTTTATAGTTGCAACTTCCATCCTAATGAAAAGATTGGTAATTCTCCTTATATCCCCCTTTTCTCCTCCATCTCCAGTCTCTTAAGCTATTGATATATTATCCAATCCCTGAATAGAAAAAAGGAATAACTTTTTAAGATGATATAATAAGCAAATGCTATTAAAAGATCAGAGAAAAAAACTTTTTTCAGGAAGGCAAATGCAAACATTGATGGATAGGAAAGAAGGAAGGAAAAAATATCAAGTTAAATTGAATAATGAATATATTAAGGAATTAAAGAAGGACTCAAATTTTAAAAGGTAAAAACAATTAGGAAATTTTAAAATAACTTCTAAAAATTAGATCAATTGAAGAAGTAAGTAACAAAATGAAGTTGAGAAGAAAAAAAAATTGAAGAACAAATTCAAGATGGGCCAAAACTTTAAAAGTAACTTTGTATGCTAGTTATGTGAGCTTGGGACACATCATTTAGATATCCCCTAGGCCTCAATTTATTCATTTTTAACATGAAGAGGTTGGGCTAGATGGGATTACATTACGGCTGTAAAAGTAGTCTGCGATCCACATAGCTTTGGGAGACAGAAAGAAGTGAGAACATTAAATTAATTAGCATCCTAGAAAACAGTAGGAAAAAATTAACTAGACACTATTTAAAGACAAAACTAGAGAAAAGTTTTGAGACTTTTCAAGAATAGGCTTTATTCCACAGGATAAAGAACATACTAGACTTTGTCATAGTGAAATTTGAACTGATTCTCCAGGGGGCATTTAATTGTTGAACTACGTAATTACAATTTCAAAGCTAAAATTGTTCAAGCATCCAGAAAGAAAGAAAGAAAGAAAATAAACAGCATATCCTTAGAATTCCTACAAACAACATAGGAAAAAATGAGAAAACTGTGCAAAATATGCAAAAGACTCAAATAATATAATTGTGGAAGTATGAAATGGCCTAATGGATAGAGAACTGTCCTCAGAGTTAGGAAAACCTTGGATTAAATTCTATCCCCAATACAAAATAAGCCACACTCATCTTTTTCTCTATATGATTTTCTTAGACTAGAAGTTTCAGAATTGCTAATTTCCATCAGAAATTCTACCAGGAATCCTTTAAATAATGAATGATAACATAAGTTCAGATTAAAATACCTCCTATCTTCTAACTACTTTATCATTAAAGTTTAAATATATGTACGTATATATAAATGCATATTAAAATAAATATAAAATTGTTGATGGATAGAGGAATAATGAAAAGCATGTCCACAATTTTTACCTTGTGTATAAAATAATAAATTCTCCAACCTGGCCCTTCTTCATCTGGCTCTCTCTTCTTTCTTAGCTCTGTCTTGGACCAGTGCAGGGTAGCACTACTTCTTGAAGGGCTTCAACTACAGAGTACTTTGGAAATTTCTCTATTGCAGTGCTCCCACTAGTCACCCTCTGTGTATGAAGGCCATAGTTCTGGTTTGAGAAAACAGAACATAAAGCAAATGTTGGAGAAGGTGCATCACAGCATTGGGACCTCAGGAGGAAAAGAATTGGCAGAAAAGAGCATATTAATTGCAAAGCTACCATAGAAAAGTTAACGGAATGAATGATAAAAACAGACAAAAGCTTACTGAGGAGAAATGAGCAGACACTTAAAGGAAAAAGACATCGCAACAGAGAAGTATTTTGTAGCCATCACAGCATCACAGGGTTATAGATTTAAAGATGGAAGGGATCTTTTATATCAATCCCTTATTTTATACAAGATGAAACTGTGGACTATAGAAAATTAAGTGACCAAAGTAAGTGACAGAAGTGTCACAATTCACCCCCCCAAAAAGACAATTCACTCCCCCAAAAAAAAACAGGTAGAAAGTTTCTGAAGCCAGATTTGAATCTAGATTTTCCAGTTTCCAGTCCATCATATTTTCTATTAATACACTGTATTATGCCACATCCTAAGGAAATTGACATAAAATTTCCAGTAGTTGAAGATTACAAAAATTTTTGTAAGGACCAAAGTAACAACAATGTAATACCTAACATCCTATAGAACTATTTAGAAGAACAATAAAAAAATTAAGTGAAAATGTCAGAGATAAGGATAGAAATTAGACTAAAATCTTGGAACTCCTAAGAAATTGTCAAGTCTAATCAAAGACTACAAAATTTGAAATATGATAGAAACATGTTCCATAATAATACATTTCTCTGAAAAAGAGAGCAAAAAATTAAAATATGAAAATTTTAAGGCAAATAGAAAAATTATATGAAACAAAGTAAAAAGAAATTCCTAAGTCAAGACTTGAAGAATGTATAAGATCTCTGCTAAACATGAATATTGAAACTGAAGATATGCTGAGGATAAGCTAAGGATTCTAAGTCATCCAGAAAAACATGATGAAAAGAAAATTTAAATACTATATATCAGGACATCATACAAAAAAATTACACAGAACTTGTGGAATCATATTATAAAGTATAGAATGAGAAGACAAACCATAACAAACCCAAGTTTCACTCATTTAGAAAGACTGAAGTCAAACTTCAGAACTAAAACATCAAACAATAAATTTTACAGGCAATAAGAAAAAAAATCCTTTACATTTCAAGAATAACCAATCACCAATCAATGTTATGGTTGAAAGAAGTTAAAGGAATATTTCAAAGAAAAAAATCTCAGTTGACCCATCCCCCAAACCAAAAAATATCAGCCATAGTTACTTCACTTCAGACTCAAATCACTCACACAATTCCTTCCCTATTTCCGTGACAATTGTATTCTTATTCCTGAGGCCCAGTTTCTTGTTTAAGCATTCTGTCTAACAGATCACCATTTTGGGAGGAACATTACCATGTTAATTTCTCTCCCGAATTTCACTCACTCATCTTTCTGAACTTTACTTCCTTTGTAACAGCCTTGCTCTTTAATAATCCAATTATTATTTTTCTTACACTTTGAAGATTAGTTATTTTATAGATAGGTTGAGTAAGAACGTGGGATGATAAATAGAGTTTGTATTAAGTGCCCTACTATGTGTCAGATATTGTACTAGAGGCTGATGACACAAATACAAGCTAGACAGTCTTCCCCCTCAGTTATAATGCTCTACCTGAAACTGACTCCCCCCATTTAAATAGTTTTAGCTATTTTTGAAAGATTCAAAAAGATATTATTTTTCATGTAATAGGGCCACAAATGTGAGGGGAAGGGAATCATTTTGTCTGACTTTCTTTACTAATTAAAAAAAGGAAAAATCTTCCACATTATGTGAGAGACATTGAGAAGTCATACAGAGAATCCATAGATTAAAAAAAAATGGCATTAAGGATATGATAAGAAAAATCAATAATAGAGCAGATGGAAGTAGTCAATGAGAATTTTACTGGGAAAACTGTATTTTTTCATTGGTAAATCAATATTATGGATAATAGAATAATAGAGAGGTACTTTATCAGTTGAAAGAAGACAATGGATACTAAATAAATACTGGATTTTCAATATCTTGCTGTTTGGAGGACTAGTAATAGAGTATGAATGGACCAATATTGGAGCATATCACAGACAGCCGAGTATGAATTGGGTAGACCTAAGAGAAAGAAAACAATTTGGCAACATCAAAAAAAAAAAAAAAAAAAAAAAAGATCCCACCAAATGGAGAGGGTATGAAACCAATGGCTTGCAATGAACTTTGCTGTAGTGCTAAGAGAAATCAAGAAATCAACTTCTATGATAAGGGACAGCAAATCTTAGTATCAAATCTCACTAAAGGGGAGAAAGTGATTGGAACCCCCAGAAGGTATCTGTGACATCTAAACAGAAGGTCATAGGTTGAAGTGAAGAATGGTATGACAAAAAGGGATGAGTAAAATAAAAGGCAAAGATCAGTATTGGACTTCTCAGACAAGGATTACATAATAAAATAATATTCCACTGTATCACACTGACTCCATTAAAAATATATATATATATATATATATATTTATATTCCTAAGGAATGCATCCTAGGGTATTTCAAAAAGGGAAAGGAAAAAAAAAAAGAGTAAGAACAGCACTTCTTAGAAAGGGGCATTAAAATTAATATCACTAAAATATAATGAAATTCCCTGGGATGGGATGGAGTGAGACAGGAAGGATTCCATATTCTGATTTTCCCTAAATAAAGAAAAGGAAGAGGGAGGTACTATTTCAATTCTTAATTTCCACGGATGAGTCAATTCTCCAGATTATCCTCTCAATATAGCCAGAGGTTAGAGAAGAATCCTTATAATACCAAAAAGTTTATAATCCTCCCTTTCCCTAGTGTTTACCTAGTTAGACCCATTGCTAGCTAATGGCTCAGGCAGACAATTAGATTTTAGCAAAGAGGTAATTATTAAGATGATATAATAAGAACAGTTTGTATAAAATATTTTTTCCTTTTTCTTCCCATATATACATACTAATTTGTAGGTATTAGTATAAATAGATTTAGTTAGAATTCAAGTAAAATCCATTAGGATTTAAGGATCCCATGCAATTTTGAATCATAGGATCCTAAAGTTAGGGATGGTTTCATGAAGGAAATGACACTTGAAGAAAAATGGGTGGGCCTTGATTAAGTGGCGCAAAGCAGGAAGACTTGCAAATGAAAGGAAACAACAGGAGGAAAAATGCAGAGGCTAGAATGTGGTATTTTCTTTTGGGATCTTAGGGAGACAGGCCTAACTTTTTGAGCGTCTAGATCTGATTGCTTCAGCAAGGTTTGAGGACTTTGAGGGTCTTATTTAGCAGATTGACCTTTCTTCTGGATAAATTGGCCTCTTGTTCAGTTAGTAATTTATAAAGCTTTTTAAGACTTGCATTTCCAAGGTAATTCCAAGATAATTTCTTCAGTATACATCAAAACAAAACTTCTTAGTTCATCCATGCATGGGGAGATAATCTTTCCAATTAAAGAGGCATTGCAACAACAACTTCCCTCCTCTAGTCTCTGAATTCTTTCTTATTCTCTGTAGACAGAATTTAGATATCAGCTCTGTTTATTCAAACAATGCTTATTCATCATTAAAAAAAATAATTCATCAGCCTTTCAGTTGTATAAACATTTATCAAGCTCCTATTATATGCAAAGCACCTTGCCTATTTTTAGAGGAGATAAAAAATAAAATAAAAACAGTTCCAGTCCTACTTAGAGAGATACAGAGATCAGATGACTGGGAACCATTTAGGATATAATTGAGGTCTGCCTGGGTAAAGGGTCATTATCAGTAATTAAACAAAAATGCTTATTATGGAGCAGTTAAAGTTGAAAATTAGCATGAAGAACTAATTCTTCACTAGGACAGAGACTCTTTTTCCATCCCACCCCCCTCCCTACCCAGTTAATGCAAAAATATGAAGACTTCTTCATTGATTCAGATGTGACAATGTATTTGGTTTTGAAACAGTAAGATTCGCAAAGTTCTTTCCTCATACTTACCCAGGAAGGTCGATAGGACATTTGATCCATTTTAATACATGAAGAAATTGAGGAAAACACTCTGTAAATATAAGAAGGAAGGAAATAAAGAATAAGAAAATAAGTAAAGTAGGAAGGGGCCAGATTGTAGAGGTTAGTTTTTATTTTTATGTTTTTTTGTTTTTTTGTTTTTTTTTGCTGAGGCAATTGGGGTTAAGTAACTTGTCTAGGGTCACATAGCTAGGAAGTGTTAAGTGTCTGAGGTCAGATTTGAACTCAGATCCTCCTGACTAAACTCTGGGGATTAAAAAAAAGTACCTGGCGCATAGTAGATAGTTAATAATTATTTGTTGATTGATTAGGCACAAGTATTGTGCTGTATGCTTTATCCTGTGTTGTCTCTCAAATCAATCATATACGTGTATGTCTTTACCCTTTCAAATAATCATTGTTATGTATTTGTATGATTTTGCCCTTTTCAAAAATCATCATTATATGCATTCATAGCTTTACCATTGCCTTAGATTTTGAGTACTTTGAAGGGCCTGTTCCATGTTACATCTAGTTATTTATCTCTAACTTCTGGCATAGGACCTTGCATATGGCAATATTACTAATTATCATAGTGCTTTAGGTTTACAAAGTGATCTCCTTACAAAAGCATTATGAAGTAAGTAAAAGGAAGTATTTATTAAGTGCTTACAATGTGTTAGGTACTATGCTAGGTCTTGGGGTTACAAGTTCAAATAAGCAAGACAGTATCTCCCCTTTTTATTTTTAAATAATATTTTATTTTCCCCCTAATTTCATATTAAAATAATTTTCACATTTGTTTTTCAAGTTTTGAACTGCAGATTCTATCCCTCTCTCCTTCACTTTTCCCATCATGTAAAAACATTTCTCTCTTAATCATTTTGTACAAGAAGATTAAAACAAAAAGGAAGGAAAAAAAAGAAGGAAAAAAGGAAGGAGGAAAGGAAGGAGGGAGAGAAAAAACTATGTATTGAATATATGAAAGAAAACTGTATTCAGACAATATCAGTTCTTTATAGGCAAATAGCATTATGTTGCTGAAATAGTGAAGTCATTCACAATTCTTTATCATACAACATAGCTGTTACTATGTACAATGTTCTAGTTCTGCTCATTTCAGTTCATGTGTCTTTCTAGGTTTCTCTGAAATCAACCTGCTTGTCATTTCTGATTGTAAAATAATATTCCATCACAATCACACACCAATTTATTTAGCCATTTCTCAATTGATGGATATCTTCTCAATTTCTATTTCTTAGACACCACAAAAAGAGGTGGTATAAATATTTTTGTACAAATAGTCTTTTTCTTTAAAAAAAAAATCCTTTTGGGATTTAGAACTACTAATGGTATTACTGGATCAAAGGATATGTACAATTTTATAGCCCTTTGGGCATAAGAAGTTGATATTTTAAAAGAAAAGGAATGGTGGTTAAGAAGGAATGTTTCAGTGAAGTCAGAAAACAGTGATTGGAATCAAAGGACAATTGATCAATTCATCTTTTCCAAGATATATGGAATGAAGATGGCCAAGACGTGGCATAATAGGCACTAAATAAAGCGATACATTTGAAATCATATCCTTCTAAATATGCTTCCTCTTCCTTCTCTTCCTCCTCCACTACTACTGTTATTAGTTCTTTTTCTTCTTCTTTTTCTTCTTGTTCTTATTCTTATTCTTCTCCTTCTTTTTCTTTCCCCCCTTCCTTTTCTCCTTTCCTCCTTTCCAAAATTGATCTCTGTCTCCAACATTTAGGAAAAATTTTGCGTTGAGATTCAATTTTCAGAGATTATGGTATGAGAGGGACCATGGCATGATATCAAAGAGAAATATTGGATATTGTGCAGTTTAATTTTATGACATTTTCTGGTGTGGTATATGTATTATTGGTTTGGAAGTTGAGTGACTTCCTGAATATCATTTTATCTTACTGAGCTTCAGTTTCTTCTTACAGGAAAAGAGAAATAGCAGCCAGAAATCATTTAATCAATGTAGACAGATAAAGGGATAAATAATTCTTCTCATTATTTTCCGTAAACTAGTTCTTTAACCATACACATATAAAACAATGAATTTCTGGCACATAGCAGTTTCCATATGATTAGGATGCTGAAAATCATCATTATGTAATATATTAACACATAGGGATTATGTGTTAATATATTACATAATTATACATATATTATACATAATTATGTAATAATATTAACACATTCTTCAATTCTGGTATAGTTCTCAATATATATGAGTAGCAGTTTGGTATATAGAGTCACGTTTAAAATCAGGAAGGTCAGGGTTGTTATATTTAACAATTAGAATCTATTGCTGCTCTCATTGGGATAGGGCAGTATACTTTCTTCTTTTTCCACTAAGACTCTTTTTGCTTTAGACCCACAGATGCAGTGATTAGGTCAAGTGCTGAGGAGCCTGACTCCCTAGAGGATGAGGAGGATTCCTTTTCTTACACTCACTGGCTCATTATATCTCACCTACTACCTATCCTAGTACCTCAGGAAAAATGTCTTAAAATCTAGGTTTTGCTAATGTTGGAGTTTCCCCAAAGTAGAAAGAGTAAGAAATGTATTTAATAAAAGTATAAATCAGGTAAGGGACAGACATTGATTCTTTTACACAGAAGGCATGTTTAACACAAAGCTCTTATAACTGTGCATTGACAAAACTTAAACAATCAGTAACTTATAACTACTATTATACTTTCCCAGAATCTTGAGTCTAAACTAGCAGAACATAAAACAGTTTGTGAGACTGCTGAATAGAAATTTCATGTCGGTGCTATATTATATACCTCAGAGTTGATGTACTTTGGCTAGCCTGTCCAGGGTTTGAACTTATCCACTGGCCTGTGATCATCAACTCCAAGTGCACTGGATGAATTATCAATATTTCAATTAAAGTGTAGACAGCATCAACTGAGAACTCAAAATCTTCAAGGTTCTCAAACTCACAAGATTGTTTCTTTCTTGATTGTTTCATTCTTTTTAGGTCTTTTTAAAGACCATCTTTAAAAAAAGAAGAAAAGTCTTCTAGTGTATTGTTCTCTGGTTCGGTTTTCTTGGGGTCTCTGGGATCAGCCTTCCTTTCAGTCAGAGTAATCACCACAAGTACAGCCAGGTGTTAAAGTTCAAATCCTTTATTATCTCCTTGCCTGATGCTAGGCAGCTTTCCGGAGAGCCTTTCAGTCTGGCCTTGGTCTTAGTGGGAGAAGTTCAGGAATCCAGGCCAGCCACCAGGAGCTTGACTGAAGGTGAAATGAATTTCTGTCTCCTAGGCTCTGAGAGCTTCTACTATGCTTGTCTTCTCTGGCTCTCCCCTTCTGAATCTCTCCGAATTAATCCTGGCTAAGGCTCTTAGTTGATATGCTCTACACCGAGTATAAATCAATCATTATATCACTAGGAAACTATTATTTGTTGTAGAATTAAATCAATCATACTGAACCATGCTAAATTCGATAACCATTGTCTCTATAAATTCCACTGATTTAGTTCCTTGTAGAAATCCTTTGTTTCAAGTTCAGAGTTCTGGCCTATAATATTCTAGGGATCTTTTCTCCCAATCCCTACAGAAATGGGTTTCAATAGATGTGACACAAGCTATAACCAGGAAAAGAGGATAGATTATTCCCTTTTAAAAGTCTGCAATCATTAGCTTTTCCTGCTCAGTAGTCAATTAGGCAATTGCTATATCATTCCCGAAGTGCCCAAGTGCTTCAGCACTGAGTCACAAATGGCAGGCTAGAAAAATCCAAAGATTATGTGATACTCAAAATGCCCAATTTAAAAAAAAAATCAGTGAACTATCCCACACGATGAACTAGGAGCAACTCTTTGCATGCTGCAGGGATGAACTTTTTACATATATGCATAGACACAAATATTCAATAATCTAATTTTATTTTTGTCCAAAAGACTGGTATCAAGTCATCACTAGTTTTCTCCTACAGTTTTTTTCCATTAAAAATAAACAAATGTAGTGTTACTAATTATTTTTCTTTGCAAAAGAAATTTTTTAAGAAGGAAAAATATCTAGCTAGGCATGATGTGACCAGATCATTATGGAAATATTCTTTATAGAAACTCTTTGTTTTAACTTTTAGTATGACCAGAATTTATTGTTTTTGTAATAGCTTAAAAGTTCTTTGAATTCTTATGGTTATTCCAGCTTTTTAAAATTTTTAAATGAAGTTTGTACTACCCTTCTGTTCAAAGTACCACAGTGATTTATAAAAGGGAATGATATAGGGATTTCTGAAATAGTTATAGGATTATAGACTCTTTAAGTTATAAATGCTTTTCTGTGGGGATCTCTGTTACTTCCCAGTAGCTTCTCTATTGCTTCTAGCAATTAACATGATGACCATGACAATACTATAACAAGAAACAACTCTGAAAAACCTTGAAACACTGATCAGCAATGTCCAATCATAGCTTTAAAAGACTGTTGATGATGATGAAATACCTTCTACTTCTTAGAAGAGTTTAGATGGACTGAGCAGATGAGTTGTCAGCATAGCCATTGTGTTAATCTATTTTGCAAGTGTAATCTATGTCCACTGATTTGAGACAGTCTCCTTATTGGTGGAGATAAATGCCTTCTCCTGTGTAAGAGGTAGGACAGAGTTGGTGGGGAAGAGACTCTAACCTTCATGAGCCCCTCTTCTGGACTCTTTGGGGCCAGATTCCTCTGGGATTCCTCAAGCTTTGAGTCTTCAAGTGTTCCATCATTTGAAGAAAGAAAATGGAGGAGGCCAAATCCATTTCAGTTTGCTGAAGGAAAAGAATTTGGGAAGATATGAGAGGATGGGGCAATCTCCCTTGTGCCTCTATTCCCAGTTTGCTACAGTGGAGACTGGGAATTTTCCCAATGGGTAAGATCTAAAATTCTCTTTCTTGACTGAATTATCTCACTCCCAAAGGGAGAGCTCCTTTAGTCTGTATTATCTGGGGTTTATTGCCCTATGTATACATTCTCTGATCTCTCTTTTTCTATGATTTGGATAAATGGGCTTCTTTCCTATTCACTATATATTCATTGTTGAACTGGAATTAGATGGAAAAGAAGTCAAGTCTCCCCAAAAGACAAAATGATCAGAAATTAGACAGTCCTTGATCATATTCCCTAGATTAATAATACTTAAGGCAGCAAATAGATATATTTCTAGCTTGGAAATATGGGCTATTTCTGAGGATTGTGAAATGACTTTAGCCTCAATTTCCTCCTTTTCCTCCTGGCAGAAATAAAACCCTTCTTTGAAGAAAGGAGGGAGGAGAAGAGGCTAGAGGTATCTATTCTGCCTCCCTTTAAGTCCCATAAGGACAGTATCTTTATTTCAGATAAGCTTCATTACATATATGTGGTTTACTTTTTTGTTACATTTGATTATTTTTTCCTTTGTTGTAAGGGAGGGCTTCAATTAGGAGCTGGTGGTGAACTGTGTTAGACATTTGATAAAAAGCATCAACACAGCATTTTCAAAAGCATATATAGGGAAGGAAGGAGAGTTATAGAAAATGGAAAAATATAGCAATTTGTTATTACTTTTAAAGGTTTACAAACATACATGAATGCATATATATACAAATACATCTTTAAAAAATAATGTGGCAAATTCACATTATCTTTTACAATTCACTTCCTTTTTTTTCTTTGAAGTGTTTGTGATTATTGATCACTGAATTCATAATAAAAAAGAAAATAAAATGTTAAAAGACTGTAGAGCTAAGGTTAGTTTTCATTTGATCTCTCCTCTACCTCACACATTTTTGGTAGGTGGGACAGAAATGTAAGGAGGAGCTGGAATTCAAATGCACCTGTATTCTGATTCCAAATCCAGTGCATTTTCAAGTTTACTATGCCAGCTAGCTTGCTGGGAACTTAAAATAACAAGAAAAGTATTACAGATAAAATTCCATTATAATAAATTCTAATTAACTGGGTCAGGTAGGTGATGCAATGGAGAGAACACCAGGCCTGGAATTAGGAAGACTCATCTTCCTGAGTTTAAATATGGATTCAGATACTTTCTAGCTGGATGACTGTAAAATGAGTTGGAGAAGGAAATGACAAACCATTCTAGTATCTTTGCCGAGAAAACCCCACATGGGGGGCATGAAGAGTCTGACATGAATGAAAACAACTGAACAACAAAAAAGTGGTTGCCCATTTTGATATATGAAAGTTTCATTTATTCATTTACTTTACATTTGCTGACTGCCATGGGTAAGATACTGCAATAGATGGCAGATGTGGGAAGGAGCATGGGAATACATAGTCCTATATTTAATACCTTGATAATTTGTTATGTAAAAATTGCATACTGTGAAAGAATTTGTTGTAAGGGAATTGCTACTTTTTTATATTAAAAGCCATTGATGCATTTTTGCTTTGATATAATAGACACTTAAAAACATCTAATCAGTCATAACCATGTAATATATAGCTTCCTGTTAAACAGTTAAGCAAAATCACTTAATATTGTGATTGTAACTAATTATAACTGCTATTTTCTACACATGTAGTTTATCAACTGTTAACAGAAGAGCTGTGTTTTTGGACTTTGATAATATTGTCCTTAGTGTGTTATCTTAATTTTATCTTCCATTTACAAAAGTTGCAGTCACTGTGCAGTTTATTCTTTTACTGTATTCTTTTTTTACTCTATTTCATACAAATCTTCCATTGTTTCTTTGTCCTTCATATTTGTCACTCCCATTATATTTATAAGCCAAAATTTGGTCACTCATTCCTCAACTGGTTTGTATACATGTTGTTTTCAGCTTTTTATTACCATAGATAAGAATATAACTATTTCTGTACTATTGTTTTCTTGCTGCAATAATGTCCATGGGTTTTAGTCCCAGTAGGGGCAATCTCTAAATCAAAGGGTATAAAAAATTTAGTAATCTTTCTTATATAATGCTTTATTATTTTCTAAAATGATTAAATAAATTCATAGATCTACCAGAAGTGTATTAGAATCGAACTTCTTTGAGATCCTTCAAAAATGAGCTTTTTTCCACTCCCTGCCAACTTGGTGAGCATCAATACTCAATAAACATTTGTTAAGCACTTACTATATGCTAGGAAATGTGCTCTGAGCTGGGGATAAAATATAAAAAACACAGTCTCTTATCTCAAGGAGCTTACAATATAATGAGTGAAGACAATACAAAAAGGGAACCTGAAAGTGGCAAGGGAGAGAAGGACTTGACAAAGGGGAATGGTAGAGAAGCCAGAAAAGTCCCAAGTAGTGCAGCCAGATGAGAAAAGAAAAGATGTCTGAGCTAAGATTCCTCCTGAGTTTTAGGAGTTCATGTCTCCATCCTCTAGTCAGGTGGGCAGAAGAGGCAAGGTCAAAAACTAAGGCTGATAGGATCTTGTAGGCTATATGATATAACTAAGTTATTTTAGTTTACATTTTTCCAGTTACTAGCATTTTCAAAAATTTTTCAAATGTTTTCATTTATTCTACTGGAAATTATTTGTTTATATCCTATGACCACTTTCCCTTTGAAGAATGGCACTTAATTTCATAGATTTGCATTGATTTGACTTTACATGTCTAAATTTTCATTATAGTTGGTTAATGCAAAGATTCTTGTTCCAGTCTACACTTTTTCTTGTAATTCTAGCTATGTTATTTTTATTTGAGCAAAAGCTTTTAAATTTTATGTTAAGAAGATTGTCCAGCTTATCCTTTATAAATATCTTCTATCCCATGTCTGGATATGAATGTTTTCCCCATTCATGGTTATTCATGAAAGATATCTTTTCAAAGTTCTCTAACATTTTTGTGATGTGAATTTTTATATTTAGATAAATTATCCCTTTAAAATTATTTTGATTTATGGTATTTATGTTATTTATTACCAGAATCTTTTTCTTAGCAGATTTTATCAATTAAAGTGTTCCTCCCTCTAGTAGTTTATGGTCTTATTTTTGTTATATGTTAGACTACTGTATATTTTTATTTTTAGATTCTCTATTTTCTGTTTTAGAGTAAGATTTTGAATAGTGTCACCTGGTGATCAGGAAGTGAAGGAGCAGGGAAAAGCTTATAGAAAACTTGCCTAGAGACCTAAGGAAGCAAAGTTAATAGTAAAGAGTGAAACTGGATATAGGACAACACATAGGAAATGTATGGTTTACATTTTTTTTGATAAGAAAATATTTTCACCATCATTTCATCACAGTAGATCCACTACCTTTTTATTCTAATATCATAGGTCCCTGTGCTCTATATGAAGAAGTAAAAAACTTGCTAAGGAAATCAGAGAGGAAGAACAAATGGATAGATCAGATGTTCCATGCTTGAACTCTTGTGTGAAAACACAACACTTATTATCTAATTTTCTTGTAAAGAGACTTTTAAAACTCAAACTTACCTCAAGATTACCAACACCTAGCATGTTGCTGAGATGATCTTTTACCATCCCTTGAATTAGTCTGATTATTTAGAGATTAGGTTCCCTGGGAAGGCAGTTTAGATTTAGAGTGAGAACTGGATTTGTGTCCCAAATGGACATATTAAAGAAATACAGTATCCAAGAGTTAGAAGAACCCTTGTTTTAGCAATAAGATCATGGACTTTATGAACCTTAGAGGTTTAAGAATGATAGTATCACAAACAGAGCTGAAAGGGATCTTACAAGCCTAAGCCTTACAAGACTAAAAGTCACACAACTAATAAACATTGAAAGAAGAATTTGAACTCAGGTTCTTCTCATTTCAAACCCAGCAATTTAACCATGGTGCTATCTAGTCATCTAGTGTAATCCAATCCTCTAATTTTACAGGTAAGAAAATTAATACTTTAATGAGGTAAGGTGACTCCCATTCATGCTGGTAGTAAGTAGAATCTGGTTAGAAACCCAAGTCCTCTGACTCCAAATTTCAATGTTTTTTCTATTACTCCAAACCTCCTGCGTGCTAATTCAGACCTTTGCAAGAATTCTGTTTTTACCACATCCCTGACAAGAAAACATTTGTCCTTTGCTTGAAGATGTTGGCCAAGGCAATTAATCTCCTGAAGCCTTGGTTTTCTCATCTGTAAAGCAAGGAAGTTGGAATGTTTGATCTACGAAGTCTCTTCTATCTCTAGAACTCTGGCTCTATGACTTCTGTTATATAGGAAATCACTGGTCAACAACAAGCCTATTCTACTTTTGAATGTTTTTGAATGTAACTAGGATATTTTCCTTTATATTATCCATCTAAATATGGACAAATGACTATCTTTTGTAAGTCTTGGTTCCTTCCTATTTTTTTTTTTTGTGTGTGTGAGGAAAATGTCTTGGAACTACTAAGGAAATATTACAAAGGAAATGAATAATTATTACATTTCCTTAAAGATTGTGAATGAGGTTTTTTAGATGACAGTGCAAAAGATCTGCTTAAGTATAGCATGTCAGACACCTTCTCCAACATCTGTTTAGAAAGAAATAACCCTAGGTAGATAAAATATTATTTCCCTACAAATATCTCAAAGCAAAACCATCCAGGACAGCATGGATGGGGTGTTGTTAATGCCTTCTATTACATTCAAATGCTTAAAGGAATTTTAAAAAATGATACAAGGCACTGTTAATAGCATGTGCAAGGTTAAAGCTTCCCAACTGAAAGAGTCATCTGTATACTGTCCAACCTCTATTCATTGGGCAGAGTCAATTGTATCTTGTGAAGGAGGGATATGTCTCTTGGTTTCCTAAGCTCCTGTTTGCTAAATGTCTGTTGTAGACATATTATTCCCAGTGAGATGTTTTCCAAAGACCAAATGAATGAACTTATTTGCCATTCACGAGGAAGAGTTTTCATCCAGAACAGAAATATATGCTAAACTCCAATACTATTTCTTTCCAGGATGACATATGCCTCCCCCTCCTATTCAAGTTTTCCATGGAAAAGAAGCCATTTTCAGTCCAGAAAATTGTCTTATATTTTTATTGCCTTAAAGTTATGATGAATATTTGACCCAAATTATGTAGCTTTTTACTGTATCTGATTTCAGTAGAATTGATTTAAGAGCATGCTTGCCACAGTGGAAAGAACACTGGAACTAGAGGCAGAAAACACAAGTTAAGATACTGTATCCTTGTAACTGTTTTTTTTTTTGTTTTTTTTTTTTTTTTTTTTTATTTTGGGAAGCTACATTACATCTCAATGTCAAAATCTTCTTATCTATTAAAACAATGTAATAAGACCTGCCAAATTTCTTTTTACAGGGCTGTTATGAGCACTGAATGAACTAGTAGAAAACACATTATATTAATATCCTTTCTTGTGAAGAGATTGGCTCTAGCATTTTAGAGGAATATTGAGCAGACTTGGAAAGAATCTCTGCATTCAATTTAGGAAATTAAAAGTCATTTTGATGAGCATTTGCTATTCCTCAGTTTCCTTGAACAGTACTTGCACTGCCTTTCTTTTACATACCCATATGTTTCAAGATTATTTAGAAAAAAGTACTTTTTGAGTCATAAGATGCTATGTACATTAATTGTTGTTATTATTATCATTATTTCAATTATCTGACTTTTCTTTTGGGATGAATCTTCCAAAATCAGTTTAGCGTTGTGATTTTTTGGGATCGAATAGAAAATTTTGGATTAGGATCCAAAACTGGTCTTTTAGTTCTCATGACACTACTACTGATTCACCATGTAAGTTAAGAAAGTCTTAGAAACTCTAAATATCTTCATCTGTAAAATGCGGGAGTAATTTGTAAAATGAGGAGAATTTGTGTTCTTC
Source organism: Sarcophilus harrisii (assembly GCF_902635505.1). Taxonomy (NCBI): domain Eukaryota; kingdom Metazoa; phylum Chordata; class Mammalia; order Dasyuromorphia; family Dasyuridae; genus Sarcophilus; species Sarcophilus harrisii. The sequence continues at coordinate 369,610,165 of NC_045427.1, forward strand.
CTTTTTCCCCTAGGGCACACTGTTGTTCTTGAAAGGTGACAATGTGTACAAGGCTCTCTGCTTAGCATTGCGGAAACTGTAAAATTAAATAAGGCTCTATTCTTGACCTCACAATCCACGAGAGGAGTCAAGATGGTTATATAATATGTAAATGGCATAAAAGAGATATGAAAAAGCATGATTAAAGTTCAGAGATCATGTTAAGCTGAAGGGATCAGAAAAAACTTCATGAATGAGCAGAACCAGGAGATCATTATATACTTCAACACGATACTGTATGAGGATGTATTCTGTTGGAAGTGGATTTCTTTGACAAAGAGAAGATCTAACTCAGTTCCAATTGATCAATGATGGACAGAAGCAGCTACACCCAAAGAAAGAACACTGGGAAATGAATGTAAACTGTTTGCATTTTTGTTTTTCTTCCCAGGTTATTTTTATCTTCTGAATCCAATTCTTCCTATGCAACAAGAGAACTGTTCGGTTCTGCACATATATATTGTATCTAGAATATACTGTGACATATTTAACATGTATAAGACTGCTTGCCATCTGGGGCAAGGGGTGGAGGGAGGGAGGGGAAAAGTTAGAACAGGAGTAAGTGCAAGGGATAATGTAAAAAATTACCCAGGCCTATGTTCTGTCAATAAAAATTTATAATTATAATTAAAAAAAAAAAAGAAAAAGCTTCATGAAACAGAATTGGGGAGGAGGAGGATTGGCAGGAGTGGGAAAAGGATTGGTGAGAGGAAGAATGGGCTACAAGTGAATTAGCTGTCAAATTAGACATTCTGATGTAGAGGAAGTTTGTGCTTAATCTCAATACTTTAGAATTTCAGTCTTGCTTGCTACTTGCTATTTGTGCAACCCAGGGTCATTCACCTAACCAAGTGATTCTAGATCTCAGTTTTCTCACCTGTAAAAGAAGTTATTTGAATTAAGTTATTTGAAAGTTTCCTTCTATTATATTCTATGATCATAGAATATATCCTGGAAGCAACATGGTTATTATATTTTTTGCTTTGTGGAATCATGATTACACATTGTTTCATTTAAAGTCCTATCTTTTTAAGGTACTGACCTTTCAATTTAGTACTAAAAGAGGCAGAAACAATTATTTTTATGTTTAAAAAAAATGAACTAATAAAGAATATAAGCCACTTCCTGTTCCAGAGATGAATAATTTGGAGTCTGAAAGGGTTAGAGGGTAATATTGATGTAAGAAAAACTGCTGAAATGTGCATATAAAGAAACAGGTCAATGACAGATAGCTAAATCAGACCTCTTCAAACACTATGAAATGAGTGGAGCTGCAGGATATTTTACGCTTTCAGCTTGTTTATAACATTTTTTAAGACTGAAGAACATTTGTAAAAAAACAAAATTAAATCTAAATAGGACTGTGAATTTCATAAGGAAGACATACTGCACTTATGTCAGATGTGAAAAGTGAGTTACTGAGTACCGGTAAGCTTTGATTTAAACCAATGAAAATTAAGTGTGAATGAAGAATATTGATTGGAGTGGAACAAAGAAGTAAAGAATACTGTATAGAGAACCCAATATTGTCAGAGTTGTGTGAATAAGAGGTAGCAGAATTGTGAGCTGATAAAAACTCTTACATTTGATGGTTCTTGATTGTCTGAATGAAGGCTCAAGATCATTGGAAGAGAACTTCAGTTTTAGCCATTGTACTTCCACACTATCTAGATTGACTGCAAACAGTTCTTGCTTTATGTAAATGGACCATTCTGCAGACCTCTATATAAAGTGATTTATCCATAATAGAAATTTATCCCTACCCACCCAATTTACTTATACAAAATAGTATCTTTATGCAAGTCATAAAATGTACTAAAGTGCAGACATATTAAATGCTGTATCATGATAAACAGATTTATGAAATGAAAGGTAAAGTCAATGATAAAGTATGCATTATATCTACAATAAAGCTAATATAAGTGTGCAGTGTGTTGCCCCTTTCTCACCTACTGAATGTAGAACTTCTCACAGTATAACTCTTTTAATGAAGCTATCCAGAGATGTTTAGACATGACTTTCCTCCCCTTCTTATAGCTGATGATAGCAAGCATTATCCTCAACTAGCCTTTGACTTTCTAAAAATCTTGAAGTATTTAGATCTAATTTTTCAGTACCAAAAAAGTTCCCTTAAGTGATGAAATACTTCTGCCAACTGTTTCATTGTGAACCTCAGGTTCCAAAGCTTCCCTGTCTTCTGCAGTCTTTGTAGCTAACAGCTCAATAAGGTTCTCATTCTAATTTCTTTCAGAATTCTTTAGGTAAAAATGAATTTATGTAAAGTGAGAACTGCCTACTTATCTATATACTGAGTTTATCTGTAGACTCTCAGAAGGGTCTATTGCTTTCTGGTTTTTGGTTTGAGAAAAAAAAACCAGAAAGGGAAAAATAGGTTTTGTAGGTACTCTGTGTATTAGAAAAGATGCTGAGGTATAAGTAAATGACCTGGTAAGCCTGGTGGTATTGAAGAGCTGATTGGGCTTGTTTGCCTTGTACAGAGTCAATCTAAGCTGCTTTGAGTGAGCTCTGTTTGCTACAGATTGATTGAACAAATGAAACACTTTAGGAATAGGTGGCTGGTTCATAGGAAATCAACTGAATGAGCTTTGCAGGCTTACATGGGTTTACAAATGCTAGTACTAGTACTTGTGTGAGTGAATGTGAGTGAGTCTTTGAAAGCAGGTTCACTTTTGTCCATACATCAGTCTCCAAATGGCTTTGGCTTTGTGGGTTTTAAGACAATTTTTCATTTCTTTTCCTTTTGCTTTTTTATTTTCTCTACCAGTCTTTGGAAAGAGCAAGGTATCCTCAAGCTATCTTGGGGCATATACTAAAGTTGCTCAATATAGCTGGGTAGATGAAAGTATGTTTCTCTGTTTTTCTCTGTCATAGGGATCTGGTAATAGCCACCAGTCCAACACAAGTCCAATAATGAGAATAGCTGTCTAAAAGACAGTTTGAGACATCTTGAATTCTTAGCTTAGTGTAGTTGTTCACCTTGGAATTTTTGTTCAAAGTTTGGTATTCTACACATATTCATATATATAATTTGTTACCACCAGAACAAGCAAAGCATTGGATTTCTACATTCTATAATGATATTCTTGACCTGAAGGTTATTGATATGGTCTATGAGATTAGCCAACACAAAAGAATTTTCTTAAATTGTTGATGGAATGATTGGGTGTCAATGATTTGGATCTTGTGAATTGTTCCCTGGGCATATCCCATATATCATGTATCCAATGAGAACATGCCTATTGTTTTGATAAGCTTCTGCTTCAATCAGTCCTTCTGTCTATTGTACTAAACTGAGCAGCTTGGATTGGATGAGCACCAAGGTCCCTTTTAGTTCTAAATCTTATGAAACTTAAAGCTGTTTAGGGCTTTCTACTAACATTATAATATACAATACTACCATATACTATATTATTGCTAATTTATGCTATACTATATAACAATATAATATACTATATTATGGAGGCAGTTAGTTATCTCAGTGGATGGAATGCTGGGCTTTAAACTGATCCAAATCCAGCTTAAGACACTTACTAGTTGTGAGACCCTGCACAAGTTCCTTAACCCTGTTTGCCTTAATCTATTGAAGAAGTAAATGGCAAACTTTTTCAGTATCTTTTCCAACAAAAATCCATGAATAGTATTCACATGCTATCGTGTCACAAAGTCAGATACGACATACACATATACAAACACACCCATGTGTGCATACACATATACACACACCTCTACATACATGTACATGCACACATACACACATACACATATACATATATGTATAAATATCCACATGCCCCCATTGCTAAAACTGATTTTAGGTCTGTCCAGTGTTGCAGTGAAGTAGGGAAGCGAATTCAGTTTTTATTCATATTCTAGAAAAAAAGACCACATGAAAACATTTAAAAATCACATTCACAAGATATGTATAATGTAAATGGAAGGTGACCTTATAGGGGCAGACTCTAGTATTAGGGAGGACCAGAAGATGATGAGGTGAAAAACTGGATATTGAAGGGAGTCAAATAGTCTGAGGCAAAGATGAAGAGAGTAAAAATATTTCAGGTAGGATGAGACTGCCAGTGAAAAGACATAGAGGTGGGAAATGGACCATTATGTATAATGAACACCAAGTAAGTTGGTATGACAAAATTTTAAAGTATAGGTCAGAGGAGCAAAGCATAAAAAGAGAAGAAAAGTAGAAAAGGGCCAGGCTGAGGGCTATAAATACCAATGGAATTTACATTTGATTCTGAAGTTAATAGGGAGCTACTGAAATTTATGGAATAAACTTTATATAATCACCCTCTTTTAGGAAAATCACTTGATAGCTATTTGGAGGATGGATTGAAGTAACTTGAGGCAAAAGGACAAATAGAACCATTCCAATTGTCCAGAATAGAGGTGAATCACTAATCAGGCAAATTGGAGATGGGATTAGTATTTCAGGAAGGGAATTGATTAGATTCCACAGAAATCCTTTCTAACTCAAGAGATTCTATGATTAGTCTCAGACTGTATCTGTATGTCCTCTTACAACGACTGTATAAGAGCCTTTCAGTGATTTTTATTCCCCTTCAAGGTTGCTATTGAACTTCATTTAGACCTGATTTCTTCTGGATGGGGGAAGATATATGTAAACCAATATAGTAAAAATGGCTCCAGTATCTATTTGTCCCAAAACCTACAACCCCAATAGATGACCCTGAATAGGTATGAAAGGTCCAAGTGTGACCTTTTCTTAAGCTGAATTTTGAATGTGGAAGCTTTCAGCTAATGTAATTGGAGAGAAGTTTAGTCCTCCAGCTTGGCCCCATTCTGGTATGTGTTATCAGAGTTGTTTTTCTTGTTTTAAGGTTTACTTCCTTTCTGGTTTCCATCTTAATTCCCCCACCCCAGAACATGGCAATATTACTGATGTTTTAAATGTGGATAAAATCATAGTCTTTCCAATGCTCAAAACTCCATTACACATATTTTCTCTTTGTTTATTTTGCTGTCACATCTGATTAATCTAAATTAATTTGTAAATGTCTTTATTTATATGGAAAAATCTCTGAATAAACAAGGCTTCCTATGATATAGTCCATACCAGAATAAGTCTTCTAACTCCTTAGGTTTTCTTGACATGCAGACACTCAGAAACATCTGAGCCCATTTTTGTAATTTTGTTGTTGGTTCTGTATAAGCTTAGCTTGATATGTATTCAGAATGAATAATTTATAGGCTACTGTAAAGGTCCCCCTCTCATAAGGTATTGTAGAAAGAAAATGTCTTGTTTGTAGCATTATCCATTGGATGTGCTCCAGCACCAACTGCAGGCATGTGAAATTTAGGTCTATTTTAGGAACAGCTGAAAATTACAGGAATAGATAATGATGAATTTTGGAGGGAAATGTGGGAAAACTGGGACACTAATATATTGTTGGAGTTGTGAACTGATTTAAGGATTCTGGAGACCAATTTGGAACTGTGCCCAAAGGGCTATCAAACTGCATGTCCTTTTATCCTGCAATGTTTCTATTGGGCTTGTATCCTAAAGAGAGCATAAAGGAGGGAAAGGGATCCACACGTGCAAAAAATGTTTGTGGCAGTCCTTTTTGTAGTGGCAAGAAACGGGAAAGTGAGTGAATGCTTATTAGTTGGACAATGGCTGAACAAGTTATGGTATATGAATGTTATGGAATATTATTGCTCTATAAGAAATGATGGGTAGGATGATTTCAGAGAGGCCTGCTAAGTGAAATGAGCAGAACCACGAGATCATAATACATGGCAACAGCAAGATTATATGATGATCAATTCTGATGGACATGGTTCTCATCTACAATGAGGTGATTCAGGCCAGTTCCAATGGTTTTGTGATGAAGAAAGCCATCTACACCCAGAGAGAAGACAGTGGGAACTGAATGTGAACCACAATGTAGTATTTTCACTCTTTTTGTTGTTGTTTGCTTGCATTTTTTTTCTATTTTTTTCCTTTTTGATCTGATTTTTCTTGTGTGGCATGATAATTATGGAAATATGTATAGAGGAATTGCACATGTTTAACATAAATTGGATCACTTGCTGACTGGGGGAAAGGGTGGAGAGGAAGGGAGGGAAAAATTGGAATGTAAGGTTTTGTAGGGGTAAATGTCAAAAATTATCCATGTATATGTATTTAAAATAAAAAGCTTTGATTAAAAAATCAAAAAATATATTTTAGGGACAGCTGGTCCTAGATTTAGAACACTTGGCTTCAAGACTTTACTTCACCAATTGCTCACTAGATGCATTCTAGCAAAAGGGAGTTTCTGAGACTCATTTAACCCATGTTCAAGATGAGGATAATAAAACTTTTACCTGTCTATTATACTGCTAATGCCTTTCCTCTAAGATTACTTTCTACCTATTCTTTCTGTGCTTTCTTGACCCTATTTGTTTTCAGGTTGTCTCCTCTATTACAAGGTGAGCTCCTGAAGCTTTGGGAACTTGTTTTTGTCTTTCTTTGTATTCTTAGTAACTAGTACAATGCCTGGTACATAATAAGCACTTAATAAATATTCTTGACCAACTTTTGACTAATCCACAGGGATATTGTCAAGGAAGTAGTTGTAAATTCTATACATATGTGTATATATACAGATATGTGTATATGTATACACATACACACATACAGAACTAGATAATTATAAAGTGTATATATATATATATATATATATATATATATATATATGCATGTATATACACTTTACAGTATATTTATATATGTCTTTTTATCTCCATCTACCTGGAATATTATGATTAATTTGACAAGGCAGAATGAGAAAATGGCTTCCATAGAAGTACTTTATTGCTTCATCATGGTATGCATATTTTCAAAAGCTATACTAACAAAATATACTTTCTTCCATTTTAGAAAAGCTTCAAATGCAATTCCAGTGATAGACTATAGTTACTGTCTGAGTACCAGTCTAATTAAAAACACAATAGCACATCAGTATTAAGTAGACATGCCATTAGTTATTGATTGTGACAACCCATGAAATGGAAAAAAATTCTAAAAGGCTCTGTGTTTTGTGAATCTTTTTCTATTTCTGTAGTGACTATAGCAGAATAACAGAAAGGGTAACACATTCTTTATATTTTTTATAAACATTTTGCTGCTATTCTATATTTTATATATTCTACTGTTGGAAATAGTGGAGCAGAAAGGGAGTGGGTAGCTTTCAGAGATTTGGTGTACAGTACTGTGTTTGCTTATCCATATCAGAATACTCACAAACATCAAGACTGGTTTCATGAAAATGAGGGGGAAATTCAGAAGCTGCTAAATGAAAAATGAAAAAAAAAAATCCCATAGGATCTACCAGCAAGCCAGTTCATGCATCTCTAAGAGGGTAGCATTTAATTCCATCAAAAATAAAGTAAAAGGAGATGAAATTCAGTTTTATGCTGATAGTAACAATCCAAAGTTGCCCTGAAGGTTATTTAGGGACCAAAGACATATGGCATCTCATTTACTCAGTGCTGATGGAACCACATTGATTAGTATAAAAACATGATCCTGGAGATATGGACTGAACACTTCCAAACTGTTCTCAACAGACCATCATCAATCAATGCTGAAGTCATTGACTGTTTACCTCAGGTTGCAGCTAAACCCTCTCCACACAAATTTCCAACTTGAGAAGAAGTTTTTAATGCCATTAAGTTCCTCTCCTATAGTCCAGCATCTGCTGGTGATTCTATTCCAGCTAATACTTACAAGGTGGGGGGCTCCATTGTTTGTACAAAAACAGACTTAAATTTTCCAGGTTGTATGGGAAGGAGAGGTTATCTCCTAGAATTTCAAGGATGTCTCCATTATATTCCTGTGACAATCACAGAATGGGTTTCTCTCTTAGTCATTGCTGGTAAGATTCTTGCCAAAGTCTTCCTTAATAAACTAATCTCTCATTGGAAGATGACTATCTGAGAGCCAGTGTGGCTTCAGAAAGGGCTGAGGAACAGTCAATATGGTGTTTGCCACTCAACAACTCCAGGAAAAATGCCAGAAGCAGAACAGAAGTCTATATGCAATATTTAGAGATCTAATTAAGACTTCAGTAATATCAGCCATGAAGGTTTATGGGGAAATTATGTCAAAATCTGGTTTCCCAGAGAAGTTCATCAATATTATGTTTTAATTTCATGATGCCTGGGGTTCTAGATTATGGACAATTCTCTCACACTTTTGTAGCAAACAATGGAGTGAAACAAGGCTGTGACTTTTGCTTCCGTGCTTTTAATTTGATGTTTTTAGCCATGTTATAAATTACTTTCAATGAGGATAAACGTGGCATAAATATCAGCTACTTCACTGATGGTAAATTCTACAACTCGAAAAAGCTATACGTCATCACCAAAGTAGAGGGTATGTGTTTGCACATGATTGTATACTCAGTACAGGTTCTGAAACTGAGGTACAGCAAAGTATGAATCTATTCTGTACTGTCTGTGCTAATTTGGGCCTGACAATTAACATTTATAAATTATTAAGTGCTTTTTGTCTGTGTATTAAAGAATTATGTTGTTTATGGCATTTTAATATAATTAATTATATTGATTGTTTTTCTAATGTTGAACCATCCTTGCATTTTTGACTAAATCCATCTTTGCTTCAATCCAATCTGATTATATTGGATGATTTTTTGGACAAATTGTTTTTACCATTTGATAGGATTTAATTTAAAACATGTGAACTGCTATTTATTAATGATATTGATCTATAATTCTCCTTTGCTTTATCTTTCTTTCAATGCTAGAACTATGTTCTGTAAAGGAAACTTGGTAATATGTCTTATTTTTTAGTTTTTGAAAATAATTTGTATGATATTAGTATAAATTGATCTAGTTAGAATTCAAGTAAAATACATTAGGATTTACTAGTTTCTAACAATTTTATTTCTTCTCATTTTGTTGTAAATTAAGAAATTCCCCAAAGGTTTTAATAACAATGGGGTCATTGTTGTAATGGATTAGGAATAAGGTTAGGATATTTCATTTGGAAGGAAATAAAAGGGACATTAGTCAGATATAGAAGTAAAAATACCTATCATTACTTCTACTAGGGACACTTAAGATTGGGGATTATTTGAGTTCTGAAGTTCTAGGCTATAGTGTACTAAATTGATCAGTTCTGACAGTTCTGAACTGGAATTTTTACTCTGTGTACTGACCAAGGCTACAATGTCCAAATTTTATTTGAGCCAGTGTAAGTAAACGAAACACGTCTCTTAAGTTTCACAAGCTAAAAGGTTAGACATTCCCAAATTTTTAATAACAGTAGGGTCATTCTCCTAGTAGATGGGAAATACGGTTAGGGTGTATCCTTAACCCAATCCAAGAAGTCAAGGTGCCTCCCAAATCAAGGGTACTTCTCAAACATTGTTAGACAGGTAGTAACATTATAAAATATAACATGTTAAAAATGATGTTTTAGCAGCAATTACATGATACAATGGATAGAGCATCAGGAGCACCTGAGTTCAAATCCAACCTCAGACACTAACACAGTTATGTGACCCTGGGCAAGTCACTTAACTTTAATTGCCTAATCAAAAAAAAATGTTATTTTAACATGCAGCTATGTGATTTGGGGTACATGACTTCCACATTGTGGCCCTCAGTTTCCTTATAATATAAAAAAATGTGTAAAATGTAATTAAGCAATTTTGACCTGATGGGAAATTGTTAGGCATGTGTGCCTTTCTTTGCTTTTATTCTATATACTATAGAGTGTTCAAGGAGGAGTAACATTTCTAGTATGAGGGCTTACCAAGCAAGCCTTTTCCAGAGCTGCATGTCCACCTTTGAAATTCCACCCATGGCTCTAAGAAGCCATATCATGTGTAGTGGTGATCATCTCTGCAGATGAAGAAGTTGAAGGTAACCAACTTAAATCTGTCAATGAGTTGAGGGATGTCTACCCCAAATATGTGAAGATTTTTCTTGGTAGAAGGGGAGGGTTAGAACAATTTGTTTCAATGGCCATGAAGATGGCTGAAACAGGCATTGTGGAATGCTTAGAGCTTGGTCAGACATTAAAAACATGAATGTCATCCACTATATCCTGGGCCACTATTACTCATTTTGACTTTTGCTTTGTCACTGGATTTTGATGACTTTGTAAGTCAGAGAGTAAGGTTGATGATGTGCAACTCTGCCTCACTTAAATCTAATTCATGTATAAGTTAAGCTATCATCTTGTGATATCATTGGCCTTCTTCCAAAAAAGGACAAACAATATAGGTATATACCATCATACCCAACAATCTCTTATTATTATTATGTTAGAATTAATGCCTTCTTGCAATTCAGTTAAATTTTCTTTAGGTATTTAGATACTATTGCATTTGGAGCATATAATTTTAATATTGCTATTGGTTTGTTATCCCTAGTTCCTTTCATCATACTATGACTTCACTGGTTATCTCTTTTTATACTGTGAATTTTTGTTTTTGCTTAGCCTGATAACATGATTGCCAATACCTACTTTTTTTTGAACCTCCTGGCTCAAAGGTCCAATTGTATGAGGTTATCTCCTCATTGTGCAACTCTAGTGAAGTTCATTTGATGAAGATCAATGCTCCTTGAGGGGCATGGCAGAGTTGAAAAGTGGAGAAGGGAGAGATCTGGTCTTTCCAGTCTCTTGGGACTTGTTTGACTTTTGATGGACACTTTAGGCTTTTAGCTTCAAGAAAGAAGATGATGTCAATCCCTCCTCAGGTTGCTGAAGAAAGGAAAAAAAAACTATGGGAAGAACCCAGATGAGCTAGCAATCACCTTCATGTCCCTACCTCCAGCTTGCTACACTCAAAACTTTAGAAATTCCCTTTTTTGGGGGGGAAGGTGAGAGTGTCTCTGTCTCTTTCTCTCTCTGCCTCTGTTTCTCTTCTTCTCTTTGTCTCTCTCTCTGTATGTGTGTGTGTTGAACTGTGTTACCTTGCTCCCAAAGAGAAAGATCCTTCATTCTGTATTGTCTTGTATATATGCTTATATACATTTTCCTCTACTTTGTTTTTCTATTAACTTGGACAAATAGGTTTCTTTGCTCTTTTTATTATTTGTGTTTTTTGTGGAAATAGTAACTGGTGGGAAATGGATGAAAACTCATATATATCCAGAGAGAGAGAGAGAGAGAAGGAGAGACAAATATATATATATATATATATAGAGAGAGAGAGAGAGAGAGACAGAGACAGAGACAGAGAGAGACAGAGGTAGAGGCAGAGACAGAGACATAGAGTGAGCATATCAGCATATAAAGTTTGGGGCCCTCCTTTCCTTTTTAGGAAATAGCTATATCAAGAGATTAGCTTTAACCTTAAAACTACATTTCATATATTAGTAATATTTAAGGAAACAGATAGAATTCTAATCAAGAATTCTACCCCGTCCCACCTCATCTCATCCTCTCTCTAAGGAGATCAGAGTCACTAGCCTCTCTAGTCATAACCTCCTGTTTCCCCTACTGATAACAATTAGAGCATCCTTTGGGGATGTAGGGGAAAATTGCTAGAGATATATCTATTCTGCTCTCCCTGTGAACTACACATAATGCATACCATGTTATATGTGGGATTGGGAGGCAGTCTTATCCAATAGCCAATTTTGTTCCATCTTCTAATTTTTATTCTGTATATGTCTTTGAACCTAAGTATTTTTCTTCTCATAAGCAATAGTTGTGGGGTTTTGTTATGTTATCCACACTATCAGTGTTAAATTTGATAAAAATTTTAAAATAAAATTTACATATAAAATCATTATTTTACTACTCATTAGTAGATTTGTACTTTCCTCCATTAATCTTTAACATTATTTTATTAAAATAATTTTTTTTGCTGATTTTTCTCTTCTTATTTAAAGACATCACTTGTTTCTTCAGTTTTTTTTTTGCTTACTTTATTTCTAAGCATTCATATTTTTAGTCTTTCTTTCCCTCACTCTCAAGTCTCTTCTCTGTTTCCTAGATTTTAATATTTTTATTTTTTTCTTTCTTCTTAATTCTTCTTTTTGCTCTTACATTGATAATCAATTAATACTCCCTTTTCTCTCTTTCCTTTCAACTTCTTTTATTATTTAAAAAAATTTTCTGTGCCTTTTTCTAAAAATAGTATTTCTTTACCTCATTAAGTTAATCAATTCCTTTTCTTTATGTCTATTGTAAACTTGCATTCCTTAAGTCAAGGTCTTTATACTTATTGATTCTTTTAAAAAATTAAATCTTCTAAAGTCCCAATTGTGAATTACCTTTTCTAAATAATTTCCATGTTATTTTGTCTTCTAGATTTTGCTACCTCCTCCCTCTTTTTCTGTTGTGCTTTAATCTTACTATCAATTCCTGTGGGGGTTAATTAGGATAGAAGTATATCCTCCTACAGGATAACATTTTCTGTGTTCTTGATTATATTGAATAGTTCTAACCCTTGTCTTCCTCATGATTATTTCCTTTCCTATTCTCTACAGAATCTCCTCTCTAGGTCCATGCTCTGTCCATCTCTTGGATGTTGCTTGTTCCCAGGGCCATGATTTCCCTTTTCCTGAGGCCAGATGTATATAGGAGCATCACATTCTCTCAGCTACCTAGCCGGAGTTTAAGCCCACAAAATAAATTGAATCACTCAAAAGGGGTATATTAACCAATAAGGGCTGTTAGGGTACACAATAGATAGAAGAATGGGCCTTGAGTCAGGAAGACCTGAATTCAAATTTGATCTAATAAATTTATTATCTGTGTGACCTTGGGCAAATCACTTAACTATTTGCCTCAGTTTACTCATCCCTAAAATTAATTGACAAAGGAAATGGCAAACCACTCCAGTATCTTTGCTAGGAAAACTCAAAATGGGCTCATGAAGTACAACTGAAACAAATGAACAAGTAAGGGATAGGGGAATGCTTGCAAAGTTTAGTTTATGGCATGTTACTCATCATTATTTCTCTTATTTCTATAAATTCCACTTAAGCTTTTATTTTTATTTTTGTATATTTTAGGAAAAAAAGCCTCTCATTATTCCTTCTGCTTTTTTAAAATCCCAGTGGTGTATTTATTTTCTTAATTTTTTTCTCTTAAGATAGCCACACAGTAATATATTTTGCTACTTTTTATTTCCTTGATAGTTATATTTATTTACTCCTCTTGTGTTTCCATTGTTGAGGGTATTTATAAGTCAAATAATCTATTCATATCCTTAATATTTTTTTTTTTGTGGGAGCTTCATATGGGCCATCTCTTTTCACTGATGATTAGGATCAGGTCTCAAGTGTGTGTCATTTTGCATTACATCTTGAGTTCCTGTGCTCATAGGAACACATTCTGTTTTCTCCTGCAGTTTCTAATGATTACAGAATAGATTTCTATTATTTGAATTTCCTTTGAGTTTTTAGTGAAAGGTCCTTTTTCTCCTTATCATTTGTAGACGTTGTTTGTAACTGGAAATGCTAAGTATTACTACTGTGTACCTGAGAGCTACAGCATAGTTTTTTATTTTGTTTTCTGGAAGCAATTCCTGAATTCCTTTTAAGGGTACTTTTTTGTTTGCTTGTTTGTTTTTTTCTGAAGATCTAAGAAGATTTCTTGCACCATTGTATTATTTGTTGCATTGTCTTATTTATTGCATTATGGTGTTCAAGTTTTTTGAGCTGTCATATTTTCCTAAAAAACAGAGACACAGAGAGACACATAGGAAAAAATAGAGACAGACACACACACACACACACACAAAGAGACAGAGAGAGACAGAGACAAAGAGACACTCACCCAAAAGGAAATTCCTAAAGTTTTTGGTGTAGTGATCTAGGGGTAGGTCCATGAAGGTGACTGTGACTTCCTCTCATCTGGCCTTTTTCCTATAGTTTTTTCTTTCTTCAGCAACTTAAAGAGGGATTGACATCATTCATCTTCTTTATTGAAGCTAAAAACCCAAGAGACTGAAGAGACCAGACCCCTCCCTTCTCCACTTTTCAACTCTGCCATATCCCTCAAAGGAGCACTGATGTCCACCAATGAACACCAGAGTTACACAATGATGAGATAGCTCCATACAATTGGCCCTTTGATCCAGAAGGTGTTTCAAATGAATCAAAAAAAAAAAAAAAGTAGGAGTTGGCAAGCATGTTATCAGGCAAAATAAAAACTAGAATTCACAGTATAAAGAGAGATAATCAATGAAATTATATCTTTCTCTTAGATCACTCAGAATGAATACTCTGTTATATTTAATATTCTCTTGAGAATTCACGGGGTCCTCTGTATCATCAAAGTTTGGTTCAATTTCCTTTGTCTTGCAATAATTACTTAGAAGTACTTGTGATCATTTAGATGTATTGGTTGCTATCCTTTTTTCTGTTTCAAAATTTTTCCTGTTGATTTATCTATTTTCATGTGAAGTGCTAGCTCCCTGGAGGCCTCAGGGCCAGCCAGAGTCAGGATGAATTAAAGTCCTTGATCTTTAGGAGGAGAAGTGAAGGAGACAGACAAACTGCCACAAGGTTTTCCAAAGATGTATCCTATATTTCTGGAGTCCTGAGTCCAGCCTCTCTCCTCCTTGTCCTGCTATTAAATGACTTTCTGGCCCCTCTCTCTCTTCCCTCTAATCCTTGCCTATGATTATCTTAACACCAAACATTCAGCAAGCACCCAACAGTGAGGAGAGCCATTTATCCAAACAGATGCTAATAGAGTCATTGTCTCACATCAAATAGGTAATTAACCATAAGTGCTTGGTTATCTGATTCAAGCATACCCTTTTGGAGTTTCAGCCCTCTACATTTTCATTTTAGTTTTTTATGTGTCTTCTTCCTCCTAACATCTTTGTTGCCTTTAGATTTTCTCCCCTTATATTCCTCTTTCTTTCCCTTTTATGGTGGTCTCTGAGACTGGATCTTAAAGTTATTTCAGTCAACTCCCATATTGAGTAACTCACTAGGATTTAAATTGTGAAAAAGTATAATTCTGTGATCTGTGCTTAGTCCTTTGTTGTTTTTTTTTTAAACAATTTTATCAATTAATTATTAATTAATTGAATCAAATGTGCAAAGACACATAAGTAAATGGGACATCCATAATGGATACCAATTGCAAGATTCCAAATTATCTTGATATGGCACTGAACACTGGCTCTGGAGTCAATATGACCAAATTTTCTTGATTGGAATTTAATAAGGATATCTGTTGTGGTGGCCAAAATATTGCTGGAATTTGAGGTTTTAGTGACTCTTCTATATGCATACACACACACACACACACACACACACACACACACACACACACACTCCCCCAACACAAGTCAGGACATTGTGAGTGAGTACAGAACAGACTTAGAGCAATTGGAGCTAACTTTCTCTCCATGTTGATCTAGGATCCAGCTATGGACTCTTTGGGCAAGTAAAATATAAAGTCAGCTTTAAGACTCTGTCAGGAAAATCTTGAGGGCCCAGAGAACCTCTTTATTCATTTCTTTTAATTTTCTGGCTGGTGACTTCTTTCAAGAACTGAGTGAATTGTTACATCGGTGAACTGTTAAACCCAAACCTGGATATCTGTAAATTTTCATTCTTGTATTTAAAAAAAATCAATTTCGCAAGGACAAGATGGAGAAGGTATGGTTAGATAGCAATTCATCTGAAAAAAATTATGATGTTTTAGTGGCTTTAGCTCAATATGAATCAACAATGTGACAGGACAGTGCAAAGAGTTAATTATATCTTAGGCTATATTAAATGAGGCATAATGCCCAGCATTAATGAGTCAATAGTCCCACTTTACTCAGTAGAGCCTCAATTACATGTAGACTCCAGTATATCTGAAGTATTAAGTTCTGTTGGGTGCCAAACTTTGGAAAAGACAGTGATAACCTAGACCATGTCCAAACGAAGGCAACTTTGCTTTATGGTCTAGGAAATTGCTGGAGTCAAAATATTTGTCTTTAAGAATTAAAGAGCTACTATGTGGAAGAAGGATCTAATTTGTTTGCTTGTTTACAAAAAATGGAGCTAGAAATAAGTATAAGTTGCAAAGAGGCAAAGTTGAAGTAAAGAAAAATTTCTCAACAATTTCAGTTCTCCACTCAAGTAAAAGTGGATTTCTTATCACTCAAGATTTGTCAGGTATTTGAAGACAAAATTCTTGTTCCAATACAAGTTGGATTAGTTAGTCTCTGTTTTCCTTTTCATTTAAGATTCTGTGACTGAGATGCAGATACCCTGTCCCTATGTATGTAAGACAGTCCACAATTAGGAAAAGAGACAGACATTTAGGGAGGTAGGCCCTTGATATCTCTTTTAAGATCAGTTAACAGTCCATGGCTAACATAAGCCCCAACATTATAGGTTCATACATTTGCAGCTGAAAGCTGAATGTCATTTAATTCAACTCCTTCACTTTTTTATTTATACAAATCAAAGAATCTCAGTAACTTGTCTAAGGTCATATAAGTAGTAACACTGTAAACTAGGTCCTCTGCCTCTAAAACCAGGAGGTTTCCTTTCCAATGTCAGATCTCTGAAAGGCTTTCCCTTGGGTCTTTTTCTTGGAATTACTGCTCACACACTCTTATTGTTTAGTACAGTGCCTGACACCTAAAAATAAGGTGCTTAATAAATAATTATTGATTGGCTGACCAAAGTCATGCTTGCTTAGTCTGGATGGGAAGGGTTGAGTGATGCCATACTCACCAGAGGAAGTGCAGACTATTGGTCATGTTTTATTTCCTTCCTTCTTTTCTACTCTTTACTCCCTTTTCTACCAATGTAAAACGAATTTAAGATTTTTTGCGGGGGGCGCTAATGTTCTTATTTTTTCCAAAATAACAACTAGAAACTAGCATTAACATCAAACTTGTGAGACTGATGTCTTTTTACTCCTTTTCTTTGCCTTTAGATATTTCCCTTCCTTGCCATCAGATGATAATCTCCTTTCCTTATTTAAGGTCCCTGCTCTAGGTTTACAATGCATTCAAATAGATTGCAAAAATTATACCCAAGCAAAAAGTATTCTATAGGTTTTTCTCTGTGTACCATATTCTCTTTTTTTCTTTGCCCAATCTTTAGCTGGGCCCTTGAAGAATGCAGGAGAACCAGAGTCTCTTTAGAAGACTAATATTTTACATATTTTGAGGTTGTAAGAAGAATGATTTAAAATCATTATTGTTTTTAATTATTATTTTATTTTTCAGGAAAAGGAAATAAGAGACCTTGAAATAAAAGTACCCATTTGCTTTAGGAATGATCTAGTGTTTCATGTCTGATTTTTCAGTTGAAGATAAGTGATTGTGGTCACTGGCCAGCAGAGATTTTGTTCATGGTGAGTCTGTTCCACCAAACCTTTCACAATAAAACTGGAGATTGTGTAAAGTCCAGGAAGGTTTCTGGAACTGGAAGCATTAATTGATCCCAGACCAATATTCTCAACCCAGGAGACTTCATCTCTCTCAAAGTAGACTAGATACAGCTTATAGAAATGCAACTTAGTATATTAGAAAGAATACTGGATATGTAGTTGGAAAACCAGTGTTCAAAACTGGGTTTTGTTGCTGGTGCCCAAATGATTTGTTTTCCCCTAAGTCTGCCCCACTTTTTTTTATTATAGCTTTTTATTTACAAGTTATATGCATGGGTAATTTTGCAGCATTGACAATTGTCAAACCTTTTGTTCCAATTTTTCCCCTCCTTCCCCCCATCCCCCTCCACGATGGCAGGTTGACCAATACATGTTAAATATGTTAAAGTATAAATTAAATACAATATAAGTATACATGTCCTAACAGTTATTTTGCTGTACAAAAAGAATCTAAGTCCCCACTTTTGATACAAAGCCGCACAACCTTTAGCTTTCTGGTTCTTGGTGTCTTTGTAAATTGGGAATAATGATGATCCTTGTGATACCTGCTTCAAATGATTATTGTGAAAAAGTGCTTTGTAAGCCTTTAAGAAACATAAGTGTAATTATGATTTATCTGAAATGTATCTTAAAATAAACTTTTCTGAGAAAGAGAAATTATAATGAAAAGAATACTGTACCTACTATTCAGGAAACTTGGGCTGAGCGGCCTTAGAGAAGTCATTTCCTCTTGGTGAATTATGGTTTACCCTCATCTATAAATGGATAGATGAATATATGACTTCCAGCATGTCCCCTACCTCTCAGATTGCTAGAAAATCCTATTTTAGAAGGTAACCCCACCCAACTGTCAATTTTTGAAAATTAGCCATTCATTAGCTTTTTTTCTTAAAAACAGATTGTAAATCTTGACTCCTCACATAATATATGAATATACAGGACACAAGTAAAATTTTTTTGCACACTTAACAAGAAAATTATTGAGTATCTGGACCTGAATTGAATTTAGAGGTCCTCATTTTTACCTTGGATGAGATATTGTATCATATAGTGCTAAATATACCAGGTGATACTTACTGCAAATATAAACCCGAGTCCCTCAAGGATTAAAATCTATAGGTGTTGTTGGATCTTATCCAGGAACCACTTTTTGTCTAAATTACATTTCAGGAGCTTCAAGGTAGTAATCTGCTGTGATTATGTATTTGTTTATCTGTTTGGGGGAAGAAGGGAGGTTGATTTGCTGGTTTTAGCAGCATTTTATTTAGTACAGACCATGTTAGTAATTCAAGAATGTATTTCTAAATGTGGGACAGAGGAAAGAATGTTGAATATGGAGGCAGAGAATCTTGACTTCATTCCTGTTTTTGCCATTTGCTATCTGTGTGACGTAAGGCAGATCAGTGTCTCAGTTTCCTCATCTGTTAAATAAGGTGGTTGGACTAATTAGGGATTCTTAATATTTTTGTGTTTTGAACCCTTCTGGCAATCTGATAAAACCTATTAACCTCTTCTCATGTTTTTAAATACAAAAAATAAAATATGTAAAATTATAAAAATGACCAATTATATTGATAGTTATCTATATTTCAATAGGTATGTATTTCATAGTTATTTGTATGTGTATATATATGTATGTATATGTGTGTATAAAAACTATAATAGGAAGGGGCAGTGGCTGATTTCATGGTTATGAAATGCTCCTTAAATTATCTATCAAAAGATCATGGATTCTATTCATAGGATCATTCGATTTAGAATTGAAAGAAAGAAATTCTGAACCTCTTGGGCAGGGGGGGAAGGAATAAACATTTATATAATGTCTATTATGTGCCAGACATTATGCTAAGTGCTTTAAAAATAAAAACCCATTTTGATCCTTATAACAACCTTTTTAGGTAGTTGCTGTTATCATTCCCATTTTACAGTTGTGGAAACTGAGGTAAGCAGATTTTTTGGGGAGGGATGTTTGTTTTAGTGATTTCTCTCTCTCTCTCTCTCTCTCTCTCTCTCTCTCTCTCTCTCTCTCTCTCTGTCTCTTTCTAGTTCATGGACCTCAAATTGAAAATTCCTGGTAGATGATCTCAAAGGTCCCGTCTAGCTCTAGCCTCATCATCCAATGCTCCTGCTCCTATAATTCTTATATAATTATAAAGTGACATTTTGTATTTGTCTAATGGGTAAGCAGACACTGTAGCTACTTTGATATTGGAAAATTGATGTTCACAGTGGGACTAGACCCATATGGAGAAGTGTTGATTTTGCAGGTATCTACCAGGTATCCACATGGTGAAGATGCTGAAGAGATCATGCTATGAATTTTTAGTTAGACTATCAATTATTGATCAAAACCCACTATCTTTATACTATATGAGCTGCCTCAAACAGGAAGGCATTGCCAGATCCTCAGGTGAATAAAAAAGGTCTTGGAAATTAGTGATTAAATTAATTCTCTTTCTTTTCTTCCACCCCTGTCTCATTGATGAATAGGAATTAATGAGTCCTTTTGTTACCATAAAGGTAGAGCATTCATTAAGCTCTTATTATGAGCCAGGCACCATGCTAAGTGCTAGGGAAACATATAGAAACAAACAAGTCAGTCACTACCCTAAGAAGTTTATATTCAGTGGAAGAAGAAAAGGAGAGCTGCAAAGGAGAGGCAAGAAGGCTAGGCATATCAGGGTGAGGCGAATGATGATGAGGTGAAACTTGGAAAGTGAAAAGTGCTGAGAATGGAAGTACCATCTCTGAGGCCCTTGAGAAAACGGCTAATCACTTAACAATTAAGAGAGAAGCTACTGGGTGAAAGTTTTCCCAAGTTGAGAATTAGCTAAAGAGAAGGTAGAAAAGTATGGAGAGTGAGTCAAAGTAATATTGAGCAGGATTACCTGGAGACTGTGTAAAAGACTGTCTTGGGGGATATGAAAGGAAACTTACCCCAGTAACCAATCACAATGGACAATTAAGGATATCCTTAGCAGAACCTGATTACACAGAGTGGAAAACTCTAATACCTAAGTGGAACATATCACAGATGTGATACAAAAGTGGCAGATGATTAAGGCAAGGAAATAAAGGCAATCATTACACAGCCACTAGATCACTCTTACCATTATAAGCACTTGGAAGAGATAATGATGGCAACTCAAAATTCTCAATTATTTTCAGATGCTCAATAAATAATTTGCTATTGTTAAAAGCAGTGAAGTTAAATACATGACATTGGTATGTATTTCCTAACATGAGAGGGAAAAAGATTTTTTCTTAAGATGGGAGAACTTTCTTCAGAGAGCAGCATTCAGACATTTGGTATCTGCAGACATATAGACCACATTAAGCTGACTCAAGTTCTCAAATAATGCTGTTAGTGCAACTTCAGTTCTGGGAGTATTCCCCCTGTCCCCTTAACTGAGCTAATTAGTCAAATAGAGGGAAGGCACATGCTGGAGCAGAAAAATAAACTAAACCCAAAGCAAAACATAACTTTTCAAGGTTCCAGGTGATTATCTCTTATGTGGACTAACTTGTGATGAAGATCAAGACTCCTATATTCCAGAACACTGTTTAGAGTCATATTTTTCAAAGAGACAAAGAGGTTCAGGTTCAGAGGTCAAGGCTATTCCCATCAATATTCATTCATAACATAGCTATGTTTTGCTATGAGATGCACATTTGTGTGTGGGGTTCACTCAGAAGAGAAATTCAGAACTGTTTCATGAAAAGCTGCCTTTGATTGAACCAGAATCAAGAGACCAAGACTTGGTTAGAGACAGGGATTACTTTAGTGGAAAGTTCTAACCAGAACTCTGGAAGTTCTGGAAGACTAACTTTTTTTGAGTCCTTTTCCCTAGCACACTTACTTAATAAGTGCTCTATTTATCTACTTTTACAGCAGAACTTAAAGAAGTTTATACAATAGTGAAAGTGAAGTTTGAGATTAAGCATACCCATTGTGCTAGATAGAGATACTGAACAGTAATTACATTGTTTATGTTAAGGACCATGCCTAAGTGGAGGGGCAGGTCAATTCTCTCAGAGCCCCCACAGCTCTGAATCTTAACACTTGAAGGAGTTGCAAAACAGTCTTTGCAGATGTTCCTTGTGGATTGGGAATGAAATAAACTGGAGGAAAGAAGGAAGAGGAGAGAGGTCAGAGAATGCAACTGCCTCTCAGTGTCCTTGTATCATCATCATCCTCTCACATGAAGAGATCCATTCTACAGATCTGAGTTAGACCTCCAGCAGCTATTGACAGGTGGCTTCTGTATCACAATAGTTTGAAAGAAAATTCCTGACTATCTCTATAAAATGGATGCATCTTCTTGCCTTGAATGAGGATTATCCATACCTCAATTCTGTTCATTTGAAAGGGGATTCATTGCAATTATTGAGAACTTGGACACCATAGTTCTTGTATATTCAGATCTAGCAAACACCTCATGATCTTTTTAGCTTTGATTTAGGACCAATTCCACTGTAACTATCTAAATTACCAGCAAAGTACTTATAGAAGGCAGAAAAGTAGGGATCCATTCTTAAATACCCTAATAATTCACTTCCTTATGGAGAGGCCTTTAGAATGATAGAGGAAAATCTTTTTTTTTTACCACTTACAACATAATTTTTCCAGGATTATTAAACATTGCTCTCTTCATGGACTCTGAGTCCAAGCCCAAATGATCTGGTTGTTTGATCTTCCTTGTCAATGATTGTCTGTCTTTTATATTTCTGCCCTTGTACATTCATTGTTGACCCTTTCCCCCTTTGCCTTTAATGTATACCCTGAGCACCTTTTTATTAGCTTATGTGATCCTGAGAAAATCATTTAACCTTTGAGTCCTTCAGTTTCCTCCTTTGCTAAATAGGAATAATGATAACCTCCCAGGATTGTTGTGAGGATCAAATGATGTAATATTTGTGAAGTGCTTTGCAAACACAAAAGATCTATGTAAATGTTGTTATTTTATTTGTTTCATAGACTTTCTCACCTACTGAAGTGATTGAGTTATTGACTCACTAGAGATGGTCTCCCCTTTTGAATTCAAAGTTTAAATATTGATCATAAGAAAGAAGCCTTTCAGTCATTAAAGGGCAGAGAAGAGAGATGAATTGAGTAATGACTTCTGAAGTGTTAACCCCAAGCCATATTTTTTTTATGAGTTATGTTGGTTCTATTCCTTTTTTAAAAAAATTATTATAACTTTTTGTTGACAGAGTCCATGCCTGGGTAATTTTTTACAACATTATCCCTTACACTCACTTCTGTTCCGACTTTTCTCCTCCCTCCCTCCACCCCCTCCCCCAGATGGCAAGCAGTCCTATTCATATTAAATATGTCACAGTACATCCTAGATACAATATATATGTGCAGAACCAAAGTTTTCTTGTTGAACAGGAAGAATTGGATTCAGAAAGTAAAAATAACCCGGGAAGAAAAACAAAAATGCAAACAGTTTACATTCATTTCCCAGTGTTCTTTCTTTGGGTGTAGCTGCTTCTGCCCATCATTGATCAATTGAAACTGAGTTAGATCTTCTCTTTGTCAAAGAAATCCACTTCTATCAGAATACATCTTCGTACATTATCGTTGTTGAAGTGTATAATGATCTCCTGGTTCTACTCATTTCACTTAGCATCAGTTCATGTAAGTCCAAGCCATATTTTAACATATTTTTTTTTCCATCTTAAAGATTTTTTACAAATATAACCTCAAATTGCCCTGAGGCAGAAACATGTCAGAAAGTATGAGGAAGGAGTGAAATTATGCTCATTTGTACCTTTTTATTTTCTCTTTCTCTTTTGTCTCTTCCATCTCTCTCTCTCTGTCTCTGAATATTCTTTTTCTTTCTCCCACCTTTCTCTCCTTCCCTTTCTCTTTCCTATAAATGTCTTGGACATAGAACAATGTTAAATTAAATAAAATTCTCTCTGGCAGATCTATGCTCCAAAATTCAGAATACAAAACTAATATGTTTGTCAACATGGAATGAGAAGTATTGTTGAGAAAAAGACACACCTACCCTTGGGGGCTCAAGGTTAGGTCCTTAGTGCTTACCTTAATGTTGAAGGTATGTCAGAAGGTGAAAATAGACAATGAACTAGTGTGCATTATACTATCATTCTGGCCCCTAGTAATATGTGAGCTCCTTAAATACAGGGGCTTTTTCATTTTTAACTTTGTATCCTTAAGACCTAGTACAGTCCCTACTACACAGAAGATGCCTAATAAGTGCTTTTTAATTTATTGATACATGAAGAAGGGGAAAGCATTTGGTGTTACCCAAAGCATACTCACTAATCCAGGAAGTATTATATTGGATCTTCTCATACCTGATTATAAAGTTTTCAATGTGAGCATTTATTCCTTGAAAATTGGCAAACACTATAAGTCAGAGCTTGATTTATTATTTTGTTGATTGTCTAGACCTAAGAAAGTGATAAAATGTCAATAATGCAGATTAAATTTAAAAGTGTCATGCATACATTTTTCCCATTTAGAGAGCTGATTGCTAATCATTTACTACCACATCCCTCAATCCAGGCCTGTTAAAGCACTCAGGAATGATTTCAGTCACTTGCACCAAGAGAAGAATTTAGAACAGCTGGAAAATCTTATCAAGTCTTCCCAATCCTGGGGAAATCCTTTCTATAAAGGAGGAGAACTATATATTTGCTAAAGGATCAAAGGCTAAAAGGTCTTGGGGGACCAGGTGATATTTCAAATGCCCCCTTGAAGCAATCCAGTTTTTGGAGCTCACTTGCAACTATCTCCCTGGGGTCTTATCTCCTGGCTGTCCCCTCATTCAAACTTGATTCCTGATTTTCCTTAAGCCACTCTTTTGATGAATCTCCTTTTTATGTTTTCACTTGAATTCAAAGGTTAGGAACAATGAGGAATTTGGCTATCCTTTGTATTACTTCTTAACTGAGTTCTTCTCTGTCCTAGAAGAAGATATCATCATGCTCCATTTGAAGTTCATATCAGTGATTTCCTCTACTGCCAATGCACTTTATAGGGCTATGTTTGAATTGAGGTAGAATATGCTGAAATGATACTGAGTCAGTGTAGTCATGAACAGTTCTTAAGATTCATAAGGGTCTAACTGGTGCTTTTCATGTAGGGTATTACCAACCCCAGGACTATTCACCTGATGATGCCTGGTACAGGAACAAAAAAGATTGTATTCAGTTACAAGATATAATAACTATGATGTAATTCTTCATTACTGGAATTCTCATTGAGGGATTACTGAAGGAGAGAGCCTACAGTGTAAGCAATGGCAATAATCTTTTCTTAGTCTATATTTGATTTGCATTTTTTGGTTATTACTTAGTTATAATTATCAGATAATTCCAGATCTCTTTATCTACACTTATCTCCCAAATTCCAATCCCATATCAACTGCCTAATTAACATTTTGAGTTAGATTTCCAATAGGCATTTCAAACTCAAAATATCTAAAACAACCTATTATATTTCCCCAAAAAACACCCTTCTTTCAAATTTCATTCTTTCTGTCAAGGAGACCTTCAGATTTTTTGTCTCTGTGTCTTCTTTAACATATCATTTATCCCATATATTAGCTTAGTTGTCAAATCTTGTCATTTTTACTTTCATGACATTTTCACAAAAAATTCTCTTCTCTTCATCATCTTGTTTTAGGACCTTATCACATTTTGTCTAGATTACTGTGGAGTTTCCTAACTAGTCTCACTGCCTCAAGTTTTTCTCTACTCAACCTATTTTCCACTCATATGCCAAAGTGATTTTCTAAAGGCATTAGATTTTGAGGCAAAGCGCTAGCCACACATTCTCCACAAAGATTTAGAAAACACACAAGATGAATCCTAACTAGAAAAGTAAGACACAGTGAGTCATTCTTCCAGCCTAGAGCAATACAAGAAGATAGAGAAATCTATGAAGGCTCTAGTCAGGAGCAATCCTGATTCCAGAGATTGAAAGTAGGCTGAGACTCTCTACCTGGTCAGGAAGAGGTTCCAGGGCTAACCTAAGCTAGTGCATGGTAAGGGGATGTCCAAGGAGAGGACTTGTGCCAAGGAGGCAGAGAGAAGAGACCACATTCATGGTGATAGACCCAAGATATGTAATGAGCAAGGAACAAATTCAGGAGCATGACACCAGGATCAAGGCAGGGAGTCATTTGTTTGTTTGTTTGTTTTACAATCATGGGGAATATTCTTCCATATTAGTCATGTTGTAAAAGGTGACATAGACTAAAAAAAAAAATTCCATGAAAATAATAAAGGGAGAGAAAAGTAGTATTCTTTGATCTGGATTCAGACTCCATTAATTCTTTTTCTGGAGATGCATAGCATTTTCCATAATGAGTCCTTTAGATCATTGTATTGTTGAGTATATCCACATCATTCACAGCTGATCATCATGCAATATTGTTATTCCTGTATTTTCCTAGATCTTCTCACTTCACTTTGCATAAATTTGTATAAGTTTTTCCAGTTGTTTCTGAAATGATCCTGTTCATCATTTTTTTAATAGCACAGTAATATTCCATCATAATCATTTACCAGAACTTGTTCAATTATTCACCAATTGATGGGCATCCATTTAATTTGCAATTCTTTACTATTACAAAAAGAGCTTCTATAAATATTTTTGTGTCTCCTTTATCAAGCTGTGAAATAGTTTTACATAATTTTCTTGCATCATTCTCATTTCATTTCCCAATTTTTCCCCTACTTCTCTTACTTGATTTTCAAAATCTTTTTGAGTTCAAAGATTCTTTTTGGGTCTGAGACCAATTTGAATTTTTCTTTGAGGCTTTGGAAGTAGCAGTTTAACTTTTTTGTCTTCTGAGTTTGTGTTTTGATCTCTCTTGTCACTATAGTAACTTCCCATAGTTAGGTTCTTTGTCATTGTTCATATTCTAGTCTACTTCTTGACATTTAACTTTATATTAAAGTTGAATTCTGCTCCTGAGATCTAGGAGGCACTGTCCATGCTTTAGGTCTTTTGTACAGCTATTTTCAGAATTTGTTCTAGAAGTTTCACTTCTTCCAAAGTGGCATTATTTTAAGAAAGATGTATTTACTAGTCTCATGGTCTATGCTTTGGTCTGTGAACAACCACAAGCATTCTTTTCCCTCCTGGAACTGCTAAGATCCTTGCTCCCCTGCTTCCACAAGCTCTAGTATGCTAGTATTCCTCATGGCTCTGGCTCTGTGACCCAGATCAAACTATGAGCAATGCAATAGAATCCTGCACCCTGTGCCAGTAAAGGATCCCTGTATCTCCTTCTGGTCAGTTATCCAATTCCATTATTGTATGAAGGCTAAGAATGATTCTAATTTAGTCCTCTGAGGCCTGCTGCTGTTTTTCTGGAGTGCAGCCTGCTCTGGCAGAGTATGGGCTGGATTGTACTACATCCTACCCTGGTACAGTATAAGAGAACTTTCCTGTTGACTTTCTAAATGTTTTGGGCTGGAAAATTGTTTCACCTCATCCTTTTGTGGGTTCTTCCTCTTCAGAATTCATTTGAAGCACTATTTAAGATTGTTTGTAGGGGGGTTTGGTAGAACTCAGGGGAGTCCTTGCTTTTTCTCTGTTTCACTTTCTTGATTCTCTCTACCTACTTTATTTTTATCTTTTATCTCCTTGAGACATATTGCTAGCAGTCGTATCTTTGGGTCAAACAGCATATGTACTTTAGTAATTTTCTTAACATTATTCCAAATTATTTTCTTAAAGAGTTGGACTAGTAACCAACAATGTTTGTCTTTCCACATCTCTCCAACATTGACTATTCTTATTTTTTTGTCATCTTTGCCAATTTATGGGATGTAAGGGGAGAGTCCAATTGAGTGGAGTTGTCTGACTTACTATGTGCTTGGCAGCAAGTTCTTTCTGTTTCTTTATTACATAAACAAAATTAGCTATGCTTAACTACTTTCTGAGCTAAAATGCTTACAAAAAGGTGTTATAGGAGGTGTTATATATTATTATTTCTAAACTTGGCCATAATAAAATGAACCATAAAAGTACTCAAAAACTTGAACCTTCATGTCAGGGAGAGAGTATATGATTCATAGATCACATTTTAAAAATAAGAGAGTTACGTTGTGTAGTGTTGGGATATGGAGTCTTTCTTCCCTAAAGATGTTATCACAAAGATGATGGGCTAGAAGTGTCAGCCTGGTAAAGGCCAGACATTTTTCAGGCTTCTCCAAGTTATGACAGTTTTTAACCTTGAAGAACTTCTACTGAGAAGCAGTAGGTATAAGAGACAAGTATAAGAAATGGGTATAAGAGAACCAGTATTAGAATGTAACACTCTCTAGAATTCCATTTTGTATTGATAGAGTGCAGATTACAGATAAGAGTCCAGAGTTATTGCCATTTGGTGGCTAAAAGTAGTAGAGAATGAGGGTATTATGCAGATACAAATGGATACAAAGAAATTGGCCAAAGGAGTCAGAAATGGGGCTGAATAGCCTGATCACTTCCACTGTCCTCTATTTGTAACTGCCAGACAAGCAACACTTGGACTATCACTTAACTGGTCCAAAATGAAGTCTCAGACAATACTTCATCCCAAACAACCTTCCTCTCCTCCTCACCATCAGACTTTCATTTCTACTTCTAGCTATTCTATCATAACCACTACTTCTTTGGAGAAGTCCTTTAAGGTTAAAATCCATAGTTTATCCATCCTTAGAGAATTCCTGCCCTCATGAAGACAGATACTTCTAGGAATCAGGTTTCCATGATAACATATATAAGGAAAGAATAGATCTCATTCCAGATCAGAACTAAAATAGGATGACCCTTTAGCATTATAGAAAATAGAACTCATACATTCTTATCCCTTCAGTTTAATAGTAAATAAAAGAACAAACCAAACCTTTATGGTCAAAATGCTAACAATGGAATTACTTCAAACCTAGGCTTCTAAAAATTGAAATTGCAATGTTTCCATTTTACATATGAATTTTTAAAATAACTTTTTATTGACAGATACATATGAATTTAACTGATGAATTTTTATGGATACTAATAAATTTTGTGGCTACTTATCTTTATAGCACACAAGAATACTTAGCCAAAGTTCTGATTATCCATAAACCAACACTTGCTATGACGTGCTAATTCTTGTTCAGTCATTTCAGTTATATCTGACTCTCTGTGACACCATTTGAAGTGTTCTTGGCAAAAAATACTGAAGTGGCTTGCCATTTCCTTCTCCAGCTAATTTTACAAGTAAAGAAATTGAGGCAAATGGGATTAAGTGACTGGCCCAGGGTCACTGAGCCAAAGAAAACCCATATTCTCTCAATATATCCCTGTTTTCCACCATAGCTCTGAATGCTTTTTTTTTCTTCTTTCTCTCTATTACACTGTTTTTCTGCTCTGTAACTTCAGATTAAACAATTGAACTGAAGTATTTTGACACTGTGACTGTGACTGGTGTATAGTCTGTCCAAGTTGGCCTGACATCATTCTATCTTCAGTTGGAACATGCAGTACTTAAAGACCCACATCCAGTTTCGATTAAAGAACACAACATGGAGTGTTTAACCTCCCATTTTGGATTCCTTAATGAAAAAGAGTTCATTTCCCAGCTGCTAAGGTTAGTTAATCCACTTACCATAGCTTAAGTGGCTCCACTAGTGTGTTCCAATGGTAATTCTCTGCTTTCAGCCAGATCTTTTATTGACAGGATGTGTTAGTGTTAAAGTACAGCTGCTTGCATGTAATTAACATAAAAATAGTGTCTATCCCAGGTTCCAGCATCTGGCATTCTGCTTAGTCAACTACCTTGAGGCACCAAGGATCTGAGGTCACCCACGAGAGAGAGGGTCCTTGGAAGAAGGAGATTTAAAGAAGACTTTAGAATGCCAGCCCTTTCTCAGATGGTATCAATGTCAACAACAACACACAAGTCACAAGGATAGTCACAAGGAATTGAGAAGCCATATGTGAGACTTAAAAGGTCTGTAGGCTGAACTGCAAAATCAGAATAGTCTTTGAATCCATGAAAAGTCATCCATGTTTTGACCAGGGCCGCCAAGAATGGCACAAGAAATAGAAAATATTCAGATCCAGTATTGATGTCCATTTTCAAAGTTTCTAGTCTCAGGAAGCACCATCTTGATCAGAACTGGTAATAATCCCATGTAGGATGGCTTCCATAAATAGTGAGACTTAATTTAGAGTCTAAAAGGATTTTGGACATTCTCTTTTCTTAAAACCCAGGTTAACTTGTTAATTTTTTTATATTTTGATCTCTATTTCAATATGCTACAATTATCTTCCTTTGAAAACATATATATTATTTAATGCATTTAAATAACTTTTTTTTGAGAAGAGATCAATAGACTTTATCACACTGCCAAAGGAGTTCAAACAAACAAACTAAAAAGTTAAATGTGATCTAGTCCAATTTCTTCATTTTGTTGATGAGTAAACCTCAGCCCTGAGAAGGAAGTTGATTCACATAAGTAAGCAGCAAAGTCAGAAAGAAGATTGGTATACCCAATATATCTCTAGATCTTTTAGACATTTTGTGAATATGAAGGCAACAATTAGCTGGTCATTCCCTCTCTTCACTGACTGACATGCTTTTTTGACCATACATGCCCTTGATGACATTTCTCTTATGTTTTTGATCCATTGGTCAAATACTGCAGTCTACTTGACCTTAATATGAATCTTGCTTTTTTTCTTGAATCTTGCTTTTTCCCTTCAGGTTACTTGCACTTTTGATTCTGCTGAGATTCTGGGGTGGATTGATTCATACTCAGATCATATTACCAGGAGAATATTGCTGTTGAAGTTTTTTTTCTAGTATTATTTATAAAAATTATAACTGTCCTCAATGAATATCAAGACTGAATAAGTTTTATTCTGGTGTATTGAAACCAGGTCAGCTCATGGGTCTTTCCCTCTCTTCTTCCTTTATAACATTTCACCTGATTCTTAGGTCCCTAAAAAGAGCTCTACCTAACCATTATTCTGACCCTAAGTCTCAAATAATCTTCTAGCTTTTGAATCTCTAAGACTAGATGTTTTATAATCATCTCAGACTCACCAAATTCCCTAAATTATCTTTACAGTTTTTATATTCTTAATAAAACCACATCATTCTCTCAATTAGACTGACTCTTCACTCTCATTCACTTCACATATCCAATTTGATGTCATCTTGTTCTTTCTACCTTCTTCATGTCTTGTCTTCTTTCTTAATATCTCCCTTTTCTCCACTCATATCACTACCACACTGGCTTAAGCCCTAAGCCCAGAGAAGAAAAGTGATTCATCTAAGAAGCAAATCCAGAAGATCTACCCCACATTCTCCTAGATCTTTTTAGACATTTTGTGAATATAAGTACAACAATGAGTGGGTCATCCAGAGTTCTGGAATAGCTTTCATGTTGGTCTTCCTGTCTGAAGTCTCTTGGCATCTCAATTCATCCTCCATTCAACTGTCAAAAAGATCTTCCGAAGGTGCAGGTCTGACCTTGCTCAAACTCTAGTGACTTCTTATTGCTTACAATAACAAACATGAAATGTTCTGCTTGGCATTAAAAAACCTTCACAACCAAGTTCCTTTCTACTTTTCTAGTATTTTAATACTATACTCCCCCATGGACTCTATGGTCCAGCTTCCTGCTGCTCTTCACACTCTTCACTCCATCTCTCCTATGGCATTTTTGCTGGTTTTCTCCCATGCTTGAAATGTTCCCCTTTCTCTCTTCTACCTCTTGGTTCCTTTGCCTTTTTTTAAGATTCAGCTCCAAGCCCATTTTCTGCAGGAAACCTTTCCCAGTCCCTCTTAATGCCTTAATGGAGATTACCTCGTATTTAAATTGAATGTATCTTATGTGTACATAGTTATTTGTATATCCTCCCCCTCCTTAGAATGTGAGGTCCTTAGGTGTAAGGAATGAGTTTTTGATTTCTTTATCTCCCCAGTGCTTTGCACAGTATCCTATATGTATTAAAAATTTAATGCTTGTTGATGAACTGACTCCTTATTACCTCCAAGATCAAATTGTTGTTATTTTTCAGTCATATCTGACTTCCCATGTGCCCATATGAGATTTTTGGTTTTTGTTGTTGGTTTTGCAAAGATACTGGAGTGGTTTGCTGTTGGAATCTTTACAAAGTGTTAAGACATTGGAGTTAATTTAATCTTAGAAAGAGTTATTTTGGGCCAGAACTTGAAACAAGGTACAAAGTGGAACTGATTGAACAGTGCTTGTGTTCACACCTTTAGAGAGCTCATAAGTATCTAAGTACTCAATGGAGTTCACATGTGTAGGGATTAGTCCAAATTCACACCTCCCTTATGGCCAGAGAGCACTCTGGGAGATAACCCAGAATCCCTCTCCCTCCAGAAGGTGGAGTTAACCTTTTCAGAGATCACATATATAGGGAGCTTTTGAAGCTTGGGCTTAGTTCTTCTTGTGGCACTTAGGAGAGAGAGACTCTGGAAGAAAGCCTACAAGCCCTATCTTCGAGGCAAGAGAGATCTATTGCATCTTCCAACTTGGTGCTGGCTGGAGGCTGAAGAAAGCAGAGGCAGAAGCCAAGGACAAAGCTGCAAGATTTCTTGGAGCCAGGTAGAGAGATAGGCCTCAACTAACCGGGCTAATTTGAAAGGAGAAATAAACGTTTGCATTTTTACCAGCTGGCTGTGATTTTGGAGTAATTATTTATTTCAACTGAAACTAAGGCTGCCTCCAGAAAACCTTCACAGTTTGCCATTTCTTTTTTCAGCTCATTTTACAGATGAGGAAACCAAGGCAAATAAGATTAAGTGATTATCCAAAATCACAAAACAAGTTAGTGTCTGAAATGGGATTTAAAATCAGGTCTTCCAGACTATCCAGGTCCAACACTCTGCCCTATCTGGGATCAAGTACTACGTCTTATTTTTAGCAATTAAAGTCCTTCTCATTCTGACTTAAGCCTACATTTCTAGGCTTATTATTATACATAGCTAAAATGACCTGGCATTCTCTGACACCTGAAATGGATTTCTTTATCATCTTCAAATCTTAGAATCCCTAGTTTCCTTCAAAGCTCAGCTCAAATTCTACATTTAACTCAAAGCCTTTCCTGATCCCCCAGTTACTGGTATCTCCCCAACCAAGTATTCAAATACCTTGTAGTTATTTTTTATATGCTTATATAATTTGTGATGAGCTAGGCAGGCTGAATGGTCAGTGTTCCAATAAGCCAATAGAGATACTGAGCATGCTCATTAAATTTGCTCTCCCTTCTTCAGAGAGTGTGGCTTTCTACTTTCTCCATTCTCAGCCTCCAAAAAGAGGATTTACTTTCCAGACCCAGTTTTGCCAAGAAGGGCAAGAGCCATTTAAAAGTGAATGTAAGCTTCCCCAAACTTTGCCAGTGGTATCCTGGGCATCCTTTTTACCTTCTCATTCATCTCCATGTTTATTCTCTTTTGTTTTTAAATGCCCTGTCCTCTCAACTGACTTGTGTGGCACAAACTTCAGAGTCAATATTTACTCACAGAATCTATCTTGCTTTTACAAACTTCAACACTTTAAATTGGTTCCATTTCCAGTTTATCCTCTATATGAACCAATCTTACTCCTAGTAAGTCTTACTGCTTACAGATCTGACCATTCAGAATTTAATATATTGTCAAACTCATGCTGAGAAACACTTAAAAATATGACATTACAGAAATAGGCATTCTAAAAGCTACACCCCACCAAAAAAGAGGGGCAGAGAAATGGAACAGCCTCCCAAAGGTAATTATAAAGCAAGGGGAGAGATTAAAGAAGCATTAAAGACGGTGAGTAAATCTCACTTGCCATCAGGAAAGGACAAAGGAAAGGTTATACAAAATCTTCCACTAGTCATTCAAAGTCCTTTATAATCTTACTCATCTTTCCAGTCTTCATGCACCTTACTCCTTGACATTTACTTTTCAGTCAGTGACACTGACCTCTCAGCTGTTCAATGAGCAAGATATTCCAGCTCTTGGCTCCAGGAATTTTTTCTGGCTGTCTCCCATGCCTGGAATGTTCTCCCTCTGAAGCATTGCCTACTGACCTTTTTAAGTCCCAACTAAAATCTTATCTTTTACTGGGAAGTCTTTTGCAACTCCTCTTAATTCTAGTGTCACTCCTCTGTTAATTATTTCCTATTTATCCTTTTATTTAATTTATTTATACATAGTTGCTTGTTTTCTCCTCTAAAAGACTGTGGGTTCTATGAAAGTAGAGAATTATCTTTTGCCACTTTTTGTATCCCTAGCTTTTATTCCAATGCCTGGCACATAGTGTTTATTTATTGACTGATAGGTTGAAAGCCTCCTAATTGGTCTCTCTGGATCATCTCTCACTACCTCAATCTATTCTCTACACAGTTATAAAAATAATTTTCCAGAAGTGGAGTTCTGATCATATCATTCCCTCTACTCAGTCAACTCTAGTAGTTCTCTATTGGCTTCAAGATCAAATACTATTTCATTTTAGTCTTATCCTTTTAAAACTCACATTTTGTTTCAAAATATATATAATTTATAAATCACTAAACATATACATATGGGACATATGTTAATTTTCCCCTGATGTATAAAGAAACAAACACTTATTAAACATTTACTATGTGCTAGGCATTTTGGTAGATGCTTTACAAATATTTTCTCATTTGAGACTGACAACAACCTTAGAAGGTTTGGGCTTTAATTATCTCCATTTTACATTTGGAAAACTGAGGCATAACAAGGCTAAATTACTTGCCAGGGTCACAATCTAATAAATGTCAGAGGCCAAATTTGAATTCAGATGTCCGATTTCAGCCCTAGTTCTTTATTTCTTGGGTCACACAGCTGCTTTCCCTATCCTAACTCCCAAATTACTTTGTTTCTATTCAGATTATACTTTGTAATTTTTTCCATAAATAAATAAATAAAATATTTATTAGCATGTACTATGTATAAAACATTGTACTAAGTGTTAGGAATACAAATGGAAAAGTAAGACAATTCCTATTTCAAGGAATTCTTATTTTAATGGAAAAGACAACATCTATGGCAGCTTTCTGGGGTGTCACATGGAAAAGTTCCATTATTTGTAGCAGCAAGGCAAAGCAAATGTAAATACTTCATTGATGTCATTTCCACTGATAAAATCATATCAGTTTCTGAT
Source organism: Sarcophilus harrisii (assembly GCF_902635505.1). Classification (NCBI taxonomy): domain Eukaryota; kingdom Metazoa; phylum Chordata; class Mammalia; order Dasyuromorphia; family Dasyuridae; genus Sarcophilus; species Sarcophilus harrisii. Next base: position 369,644,750 of record NC_045427.1, read on the forward strand.
GTATTATTGGACAATGCTAAGAACTTTGTTGTCAAGAAATATCTTTTCTGGTTCTTTAGTAACTATGGCTGTAGTATCAGCAGGAACAGAATTGCCAGGCTGTATCTCCACAGGGCTGGAGGCTGTGGATGATGGCTGTGGGCACTAGTCTGGAATCATTACAGGACATGTCATTTCCTTTGATAGCATATAAAGTCCTTGAGGGAAAGGGCAATTTTCTTCTTATCTTTATATTTCGAATTTATACTGGGATGTCTGGCACATAGTAAAGAGGTTAATAAAAATTTATTGATTGCTTTGATTCATATCATAAATTTGTATTATTATTCTTTGAAACTGAAAAAATCATTACTATCATTCCTCCATTGAAACATCACCTGAAGCTCCCATTGTTTACCAAATAAACTATAAACTAATCTTGTCATTCAAGATCCTCAGATCTTGAGGATCTTTTTTTTTTTTTTTTTTCTGGCCTCAATCTACTTTTTGATTCTCATGTTGTATTGTTCCTCTTTACAAAGTTCATATTCCAGTCATTCTGGAATACCCTTATATATTATGCACACCATGCACATTTATGTCTTTGATCAAACTACTTACTATTCCTTAAATCTCTTTCTCCCCTTCTCCCATCCTCTGCTCATTAAATTCTTGTTCATCTTTCAAGACCTAACTCTGGTGTCACTTCCTCTATGAAGTCTTCCCTAATTCCACTTGAGAGTGATTTTTTTTCCTCCTTTTATCATATAGTACTCAATATTCTGCTTCTGAACTTACAATATAGTATAATTTTATTTATCTATATACATGTTTACTGAAACCTTTCCTTATTTACTTGGAATTTCCCACAATTCCTAACATAGTAATCTGCATATAGAAAAATCTTAATAAATGTTTGTTGAATTGGATGAATAAGTTTTACAGCATCCTCAGCTAACAGAAACATTTTAATAACCTTGACTATGCCCTGACGGCAATAAAAACCAGTTGAGCAAGGGAGTGTATATGAAAGGTCCTTGTATGTTTTATGGGTATCATTTATAATAGGCCATGGGAGTTATGCCTGCTTTATAGAGCACCAAACACACTCTAGTTTTTATGCTTAAAGGTATTTCATTTGTCCAATGGGGTTTGTAAACATTTGCTCTTGTATTGTCTGTGCAAGCCATCTAAGGTGTTTTATAATGTGCTCTGCATTAAGTTATTAAATTGCATTGCCTGGCAAGTCTGGTCAGAGACAGCGTGCTGTGGTAGAAATCGCATGGATTAAAAATCAGAACACTTGGATTCAGGTTTTGCCTCTGTCAGCTTGGGCAAGTCTTTTGCTTTTCTGATAGTCAATATCATACAATGAGGTTATGTGATTAGATGACCTCAAAGGTACTTTTCAACTCAGATGTTCTATGATCTTTATTTTTACATTATAAGTTCTAAAGTCACTTCTAAATCTGACAGTTTCTGTTTTGAAATCCTTCTAATTCTGATAATCTAGATTAGACATTCCTCCCTTTATTGTTTATAGCAAATAGTATTATGCATTATATTTATATATTATCATTTATTTAAACATTCCCCAACAGAAGATATTCCCTTGATTCTTTGCCACCGAAACAAAGAGCTGCTAATTTTTATTTTTAAAAATTCCCTTTTTTTTTTTGGAGTGTCTAATATTAGTATAGATGGGTCGAAGAATATACACGGTTTGTTAACTTTTGGTGCATACTTCCAAATTGCTTTGAAGAATGACTGGGTTAATTCACAAATCTAATAGCTTATTAATATACTTGTTTTTTCCATAGCTTATCCAATTTTTATTATTTTATCTTTTTTTTAAATCAAATTTGCCAATCAGATAGTAAGATGCTTCTTTTCTAATTTCAGCTGCATTGGTTTTATTTATGCAAAATTTTGAAAATTTTCTATTTTTATCTTCTGTGATCCTTTTTACTTTTTTTTGGTCATTCACTCTTTATCCATAGATCTGAAAAAATTTCTTCCTTGCTCCTCTAACTTGTTTATGTTGTTATTCTTTACCACTAAGATCTACTCATTTAAAGCTGACCTTGATAAATGAGGTGAGATGTTGATCTATTCCTAGTTTCTGCCAGAGTACTTCCCAGTTTTTCCATCAATTTTTATCCACTAGTGAATTCTTACCCCTCTAAATTTCTTTGGGATTTGTTTTTTTAACTGCTTTTTAGGTTTTTGGGTTTAATGACTCTGTATGTGTCCCTGAACAGGTCACTTGATTTCCCAGTGTTCTAGACAACTCTCTAAGATCAGAAGGTACAGAGAAAATGCCATTCTACCATGACAGAGGAAATGTTTCATTAGATAATCCTGATTCCAATAAAATCATAGTTCTAGTCTATATTCTAATTCTCTATCTGTACTTATTTTTGTTCATTTTAATAAATAACATCTCAAGAGTATGGCCCATATCCAAGGTCAGCCTATAGTAGAATTTAATACATAATAAATTCAGTAAGAATTAAATGCATTTTATGTGCAAATATCTGTTCTAGGCATTGACAAAAATGAAATAGATGTTGTCTTCAAGGGACTTCTATTGGAAGAAAATCATGTGTACAAATATAAGTTAATGTAAAATAATCAATAAGCATTCAATAAGCATTTATTGAGAATCTACTCTATATTAGGTACTGTGATGACAAGACACACACACACAAACAATATAAACAAAAAGTAATTATTTGAGTGTGGGACAAGCAACACATAAATGAAGGGATTATAAAAGATCCTGTGAAGGAAGTTTCATTTGAATTGAAGCTTGAAGAAAATTTAGGGATTCCAAAAGGTAGAGATGACAAGTATTTCAAGCATTTTGAGGACAAGCTGCAAAAGCATAGTCATGGTTCAATCTCACTATAGAGATAGCAAGTGGGCCATTTTGGCTGGAACATAGAAGAGGAGGAAAAAATTTAAGATTAGTCTGGAGAGATAGACTAGAGTCATATTGTATAAGACATTAAATGAAAAGCTGAGAAATCTTTATTTTATTCAGGAAGTAATAATAGAACAGAATAGAAGTTTCTTTTACTTCTTGAGCAGAGGAATAACATAATTAGATAATTTAGAATTTGTCATGAAGATAGACTGGAGAGTGGAGAAATTAGAAGTTCAGTTAGGAGGTCACTGCAATATTCTGAGTGAGGTGATGAGAGTTTGGACTAGAGTGATGGTGATGTGAGTAAAGAGGTTGGTAGAACAGACTAAGCAAGCATAACATATGGTGTATAAATGAGTGAAGAGTTGAGGATTCCTCTAAGATTATTGAAAGGATAGTTATTCCCTAGACAGAAATAGGGAAGTTAGAAAATGTATTGAGGAAAAGAGATAATAACTATGTTGAGTTTGAGATGCTTGAGGGATATTGTATTTGAAATGTCCACTAGTCAGTTGGAAATGGAGATGAGGACTAGATATGTAGATTTCAGTATTCTAAAGTTGCTGAAGAATTCATCAAGAAAAAGTATATGGTAATAAGAATAAGAGAAACCAGGACAGATATCGTAGTATACTCATGCAAAGGGAGAAAATTGTGACTGGTGATCTTGCAAAGGAGACTGAAGTTATCAACTGGGCAGGAAAAGATCCAGAGAGAATGGTGTCACAAATCCAGGCAACCCAGTCACCATGGAGGTGAGAATATTCACCATGAAGAGGTAGTGTTAAAGACTGAAAAAAAAGTATAAGGTTTGAGAAGAATAAAAAATCGAGGGATTTTAAAATTATGAGTTCATTGAAACCTTGGAGAGCAGTTTCCCAAGTAATGGGTATCAGAAGCTGCTAGCAGTGCAATGGAGAGTGTCCTGGGTCCAGTTTCTGATAACTACTAGGTGACTGTGTACACCTAACTTCAGTTTGCCTCAGTTTCTTTAACAGTAAAAGGGGGATAATAATGTCACTACTTTGTGGGGTTGGGAGGATCAAATTAAATATTGTTTATAAAAATATTCAGAAAAATACCTAGTATGTAGTATGCACTAAATAAATTCGCATTCTCCCTCTTCCAAAAAAATAGATTACAACGGGCTGAGAAGTAGGTTGAAAGCAAGTTTAACTAGAATGACATTATAAGAGAATGGCAGGGTCAGGTGAAGGATTTTTAAGGATAAGTAGTATATGAACATATTTGTAGAGAAAAGGAAAAGGGATCCTTGAGAAAGAGATAGGAAATTAAAAAGTGAGGGTAAGAGCATGAGATCCAAAGAACAAATTCCTAAAGGATGGAGAAGGGGAATGGATGAGAGAGAATCAAGGACACAGGTGGAGGATTTGGTCTTGACAGGGAGAAGTTATTTCATCCTTCAAGCATGAAGCAAAGGAAGAGAGAGGGAGAGCGATGTTGAGGGATTTGAATAAATTTCTTTCCTGTGCGGCATATTTCTTTTCCCTAACCTGGGACTCTAGGTTTATAAAAATTGTTTTCAATCTTTAATCTCAAAGACATTTATTTCTCTATGTGGATCTGCACTAAATTCAGAACAAAACTCCTGAGAAATTTCTAAAAGAAGATATGTGTATGACTTGTCTTTGTCTCCTCACATGTGGATAATGGGGTCCCTTCCCACAAAGGTGCTCAAAATACAAACTATTAGGTATGGCCCAGCTATTTATTTTAGCTATAATAAAATATGCACAAGATAAAAAGTGTCTACAGACTCACATAAAAAATAAAATTTACAAATTATTTAAATAACTCTCTCCCTACAGGGTAAGGTCCCCTTGTGAGATACTTTAAAAAATGTTTCCTAATTGTGTCCAAAGGGTTACCAAACTGTGCATACCCTTTGATCCAGCAGTGTTTCTACTGACCTTGTATCCCAAAGAGATCATAAAGGAGGGAAAGGGACCCACATGTGCAAAAATGTTTGTGGCAGCCCTTTTTATAGTGGCAAGAAACTGGAAACTGAATGAATGCCCAACAGTTGGAAAATGATTGAATAAATTACGATATATGAATGTTATAGAATATTATTGTTCTATAAGAAATTATCAACAGGAGGATTTCAGAGAGAGCTGAAGAAACTTACATGAATTGATGCTAAGTGAAGTATGTAGAATCAGGAAATCATTACACATAACAGCAAAATTACATGTTGATCAATTCTAATGGATGTGACTTTTTTCAACAATGAAATGACTCAGGTCAGTTCCAGTGATCTTCTGAGGAAGAGAGCCATCTACACCCAGAGAGAGGACTGTGGGAACTGAGATTGGATACAATATAGTATTTTCAGTCTTTGTTGTTGTTTGATGGCATTTTATTTTCTTATTTTTTCCTTTTTGATTTGATTTTTCTTGTGCAGCATGATAATTGTGGAAATATGTATAGAAGATTCACACATGTTTAACATGTATTGGATTACTTGTCTCTAGGAGAGAGGGTGAGGAGAAGGGAGGGGAAAATTTTGGAACACAAGGTTTTATGAGGGTGAATGTTGAAAATTATTTATGAATATTTTTGAAAATATAAAACTTAAATAAAAAAGTTTCTTAATCATCTCAGACCTACATTATCCACTTGTACTGCCTATAACAGATGGATGGTCCCTGATGTGGCACTCAAACTCCCCTTCTCTCTCTTCGGGTTGAATTATCCTTACCCATAATCCCCCAGGCAAGTCTATCATTTTATCCAGAGCAGGACTGCAACCATGTCTTCTACATCTGTGACTCACTATCAGTGTCCTAGGAGTAACCCAGTTTTGGAGAAATTATATCATTATACTAGCTTGTGAACAAATCTCTACTTCTCTGTTTCCCATTTATACTAATCCATCACAATGACATAATTAATACTTTTTCAAAAACTACATTTTTACTATCATTAATTCGTAAACATGACACATTTACTAAAAATAAGAATAATTATAACCTCACATTTACTAAATAATAGGGAAAAAGGAATAATCAAAACATGACACTTTTTCTATAAACCTGCATTACATTCTCCTACCAATAGATATGCATAGGGGAGGAAAGTGGGATGGAGAGAGAACAGCAAGTGGAAGCAGATTTTCAAAAATCTAGCAGTGAGGCTCATGAATAGGGAAACCCAAGGGGCAGTTCATGCCTTCAGGTTTAGATTTTTGTGGTCTTTAAAGAGATCAGCCTGTATCACAAATCACCTAGTAGGTAAAACTGCTTTTCTCCTGAGGTTTTCTGTTCTCCTGTGAGACAAATTACATTCTCTGCTACTCTTAAGCATAGTATTAAATTAACATCAGGCTTAAGTCTGGGGTTTGTAGAAGTTCTCAAGGTCTATTCCCTTGGTCAGGCAATGAGGTAGCATGACATTCTATCAAAGAAAAGCTACAAAACTATTCAGGTCTTGTTTTCTGTACCCTGTGAGAGGTTTTTCCCTTCTCTTAAGCTGTATATAGTGCTGAAGAGTGAGGGAAAGTTTCCCTTTATCATCCAATGACAGAAGATTCTCCTCTTCTTCAGCTCACTCTTTTGTACAAAACTTTTTTTCCCAATTAGATTAGCTCCCCATATCAACAACAGAGCATCTAGTCATTTTCTGCTTTTCAACTCCATTGACTTCTCACTTCTACAGTTTTATGAATTGTTTTCTGTAAGTGGTTGCTACTCTGATCTCTCTCCTGCACATGATTTATTTGGTTGCAAACTCCTAATATTTTGGTCTGGTTCCTAATTCACTGAATCATCCCCTCTTCATGAATAGTGTCAAATTGTTCAATTGTTTACATCCCTTTTTCTACTGAGTCACCCGGATTCACCCAGATTCACAACCTTGGTATTATATTTGACTACTCACTCTTCTTCACCCTACATAACTAATTAGTTGCCTTTTTTTTTCATTTCTATCACTCTACATCTCTTTAGTTTGTCCTTTGTATCTATTTACAAGGCTACCACCCTATTCCATATTTACAACACCTCTTGCCTGTACTGTTAGAATAATGTCTTTAATTTCTTGTCCATAGAGCTATAAAAGCAATTTCCCCAAAGCACAAAGGAAAATATACCATTCCTTTATTCAATAAACTCCAGACATTCCTCTTTATGTCTAGGATCAAATGCAAATTTTCTATTAATTAAAGTCTTTCACAATATGTCACTGTCCCAACTTTCCAGCCTCATCATACATTATTACCTTTTTTGCTTTCTGTGGCTCAGCCAAAATGGCCTACTTTCTGTCCTTCACATATAGCATTATGTCTCTTCTCGGTATCTTTATACTGGCTCTCCCAAAGGACTAGAATACTATCCTTCCTCATCCTGCCTCATAGAAACTTCTCCATGCAACCTTAGGTTCACCTCATCATCCATTAATAGTATTTATCTACGATGTATGCATAGCTAGTCAGGTTTTATGGCAGTCCATATAATTACTTATCATCTTCTGGACAATAGGCATTTTTTATTCACTTGGTCTTTCTTGTTCAAATAATCACTCTTTTGAGTGGTTATAGAACTCAATTAGGATGTTCTATGTTGTTCTTGGCCTGGAAGCAGAATTAATACATCTCAAACAGGAGCATCTGGAGTACTTCCTCTTTACATGGAAACTGTATTTAGATGACTGAATTTCCTACATGACAGGGATGAAAACTTGATGAGATACATTTTTTAAAGTTTTCATTTGATTTTAATGATCAGTGGACCATAAACATTCTATATCTGTCATTATATTTCAAGGAATTTTGTATATATACTTGGTTGGAAGTTGTTACGCTAGTGTTTTGCTCCACCAAATCCAGTATTTTTTTTTTTTTTAATATCTAACAAACAATGAGCACCAAAGGACCTTATAGTCTTTAACTATTCTAATTCATTTCCTTCAGCATGAGATAAGGCTGCACAAGAAGGAAGAGTTTTGGATCTGTGTATTAATTGGAATAGAGAACTCCTGGGTGAGGATATTCCTAGGAATGGAATTCAACACCTCTACAACAGAGAAATTTAAGAGTTCCCTTAAACTTTAGGTACTTGCCTTGAATCACATAAGAGGTATATGTTAGAAGAAGGACATGAGCCCAGGTCCTCTGGTTTTAAGGCCATGTCTCTATCTAGTACACCATGCTGCCTTTGCTACTATGGAATATTACTTAGAAAAGTCTTCCTATTTTCTTCTAATATCCTCATCAAGAATGACCTTGATGCATGTTCTGATTATTTTCAGAAATATTTTATTAAAATGAGAATGTACATAGAGTATACTTACTAAAGAACTCAGACTTAACATTTTCTTTCTTCTCTTGGGGCTGACTTTGGTCATTTTAATTATATAAATTATATAGCAGTGTATTTCTTTTGTTGTTATTTCCATTTACATTGTTGTAGTCATCTTTACTCTTCATTAAGTAATGGAAATCCTCCCATTCTTTCCTGAATTATTCACATATCATTTCTTTTGTAGCATAATGTATATTTCATTACATCCTTAATCTTTTTACAATCAAAGGAGATCTATTTTTGTTTTTATTGAAGATCTATTGTTTATTTGCTACAAAAATTTCTGCTATTGATATTTTGTATATTTGGAATACTTCTTTCTTTTTCCCTTTCCTTATCCATCAGTTGATTTATCTAAATGAAATGATAGGGACATTTTGGTCACTTTCCCTTGACATAATTTCAAATTGTATTCCAGAATGATGAGACATATTAAAAGCCCCACCAATAGAATTCTTGCATGCTTGCCTTTCTGTATATCTCCCAAAATACTATTTGAATATTGTCATATTGTCAAATTTCTGAATACAAGGTAAAATCTCAAAGTTGTTTTGTTATGCATTTCAATTATTTTAAGATTTGGAGTAATCTTTCGTTTGCATTTCTTTGGAGGATCATCTGTTCATATACTTCAACCATTTAATTATTGTTTCCACTGATCCTTGAAGTTTAATTAAACAATATTGTTCATGAATTTCAAACATCTTTCCCCATGAGATTTTACAGATAAATTTAAAATCAAAATGGCTTCTGTATTGCTCTTCTTGGAAAGAAATAAAATGTATGCTAAGGTGATTTTTTCCCCCAGTTCTTGTTCTTTTCATTATAACAATTGATCTTCATTGGTGCCATATCAAATCGCTTTCTACATTTATGTAGATGTTTCATCATCAATGTATTTCTCATTGTTTTACATTAACAATTTGTTTATATGTCAACTTTAAGTTGTTTTAATTGCATAACCTGTATTTTTCTTATTTTTATCCTTCCAGTCTTGTCTTAATTTTGTTCTTTCTTTAAGAAATTAGTACTCTCATTGTGTACATACTTATAATTCAAGAATGATTCATATAAGCGATGAGTGGTTTTCTGCCGCTTCAAATAGAATCAATTTCTTTGTGTGTGTGTGTGTGTGTGTGTGTGTGTGTGTATGTGTGTGTGTGTTTTATTATCACATATTTAGCATGTTAAGAGCCTTTTATCAAAGTATCAACTATATACAGGCTTCTGTTTCTTCACAAGCCTTTGATCTCTTCCATTCCTTTTTCATGAACAATATTTTCCAACATATTTTTTCACCATTCTCATCTATGCTCATATAGGCACTGAAATCATTTGAAATCATGTGATACTGATTCATTATTGTTATTTTATCAAGTTCTTGGTACTCTTCATCTTCAACAAATGTCACCTCCTCATCAACAACTCACATAAAATGTCCACTTTTTAACTACTTATGAAATAATTAATTATCCTATGAAGTTTTATTTTTCATTTTGCCTTTTTACATATCATTAAAATGTACTATAAATGGCTTCATTTCTCTCTCCAAGGAGAACTGTAAGTTAACCTTCCAGTAAACTGTAATTATCTTTTGTCTTTGATTTCATTTTTAGAGTGATACACATCTTTTTTTCCTATCACTCGATAAAAATAGAAAAGCATCCTCCCAGATTGAGGGCTATTTTGTTTTATTATGTTTCATTTTATTTTGGGTGTTATCTCAGCTAAAAATAAATCATCACCAAATGGCTGGCTTTTTGTCTCTATCTCTCCATCTTTATCTAAGATAGTACTTGAAAAGAATTTATTGCTGGGATCATATAGTCTTCTCTGCCTGGTAGATCAAATCTGTAAGAGTCTGTTCTACTTCAATAATCTTTGTAAACTTGAGACGTCATGATGCCCCAAGCTGTTAGAATACAATTATGTGGAATTACTATCAATTTTATCATTTAAAAATACACCTTAAGATACAAATTTGATTTTAGGGTACATTTAAAATGGTGCAATATTTAGAATGGGGGGTGATGGTTCTGCTAACTCTGCTTGACCACATCTAGACTATCATGGTCAATTTTTGCTGCTACATTTTCAGAAGGATATTGATCATCAGGAGCACATCCAGAAGATGCTGACCACATTAGCAGCAATGACAAAGGAGGACCAATTTAAGGAAGTAAGGATTTTTAGCCTGAAAAGAAAAGATTTGGGAAGGGGAAGATATATAATTACTATATTCAAATATTTAGGGGTCATTCTATGGAAGAAAGAGTAAGTTTATTTTGTTTATTTTGGAGCAACAGTGTCTCTACTGGGCCTTTATCCCAAAGAAATTTTTAAAAAAGGGGAAGGGCCCACATATGCAAAAATGTTTGTAGCAGTTCTTTTTGCAGTGGTAAGGAATTGGAAATTGAGTGGCTGCCATCAATCAGGGAATAACTGAATAAATTATGGCATATGAATGTAATGGAAAATTATTCTTCTATAAAAATGATGAACAGGCTGAGTTCAGAAAAGCCTGGAAAGACTTACATGAAGTGGTGCTGAGTGAAGTGAGCAGAACCAGGAGAACTTGTACATAGTAACTGCAAGATTATCTGATGATTAACTATGATAGAATTAGCTCTTCTCAGCAATGCAATGATGGAAGACAATTCCAAAAGATTTAGGATAAAAATATCATTCACATTCAGAGGAAAAACTATGGAGACTGAATGCAGATTTAAGCATATTATTTTCACCTTTTTTAAGTTTGTTTCCTTGTCTTTTTTTCTTTCTCATGGTCTTTTCCCTTTTGTTCTGATTTTTCTTTCACAACATGAAAAATATGGGAATATGTTTAAAATGATTGTATATTTATAACCTATATCTGATTATTTGCTGTCTTAGGGAGGCAGAAAATAAAGGAGGGAGGAAGAAAAAAAATTGGAATTCAAAATCTTACAAAAATGAATGTTGAAAACTATTTTTACATTTAATCGAAAAAATAAAATACTACTGAGGGGAAAAAAAAGTTTATTTTGTTTAGCCCCAGAGGGCAGAAACAAAAGCAGTAATTAAAAGTTATAGTTGATGTTAGTCCATCAAAAAAGGCCTTCTTAACACTTAGTGCTGTCCAAAAACAGATATAGATTTAATACTGAGTGAGAAGACCTATGGGATCATCCAGTCCAATTCTATCATTTTACAAATGAAGAAACTGAAGCTTAAGATGCCTACTCCGTGGTTACATGGTAAAAAGTTTTAGAGGCAAAATTTGAACCCAAGCCATTTTAGTTGAGTGACCCTTCTACCACAAAATGTTGTTAGGTTGACTGAATGTTTAGATGTTTAGAATTTATTTTTTCCTATATACAGGTTGGACTAGGTGCCATTTGTGCTTCTTTTAAGCTGAAAAACCATGTTATCCTGGGAAATGTGTTAACTCTTTTTAGAATTTTAGAGTTAGGCAAAAGTATGTGGAAAGAGTTAATCTGCCTCTGCATTTTCTAATTAGTTTCCCAAGACTTGCTTACAAAATAGGATCATCTGGATTAATGTTTTAAGTGCCTTTATATGCATGGCTAAAAACACATTTGTTCCTGTACCCTCTTCCTGCTTCTATTTTTGTAGGGCTATAATATGTTAAAGTCCTCTACAATTAATCCAATAGTTGCAAGCCCCTTCCCAAAGAAACTGAAAGGAGAAAGCTCAAATCTAAGATACAAAAATGGACCAAATTGTGGCAAAGGTAAAAATGCTATTTAAAATATTTTAAAATGTGCTTTATAGACTCAGTAATTCATCATAAGTGTTTCATTTCATTAAGCATTTATTCATAGATACAAAGAGCTATAGTGTTAGGAATTCAAAGGGACATATTTTTATGTGTTTACATACTCAGTACTAAGCAGAGTACTTGATACATAAGATAAATGTGTTCTCATTCATTTAATTATAACATTTTAGCATCATAAAAACTTTAGAATCCTAGTATGTCAAAGCTGGAAGGAACATTAGATAATATTTAGATCAAGTCTCTCATGTTGTTGTTTAGTCATTCAGTCATCTCCAACTCTTTGAGACTCCCATCAACCACACCAAACCAAACTTCTATTCTCTACCATATATCAAAGTCTGTCCAAGTTCAGATTCATTGTTTCCATGACATTATCTATCCATTTCAAACTCTGTCAATCCATTTTACTCTTGCTTTCAATCTTTCCTAACATCAGGGTCCTTTCTAATAAGTCCTGTCTTCTCATTATGTTGCCAAAGCATTCAAGTTTCAGCTTCGATATTTATTCTTCCAATGAATAGTTTGAACTAATTTCATTATGTATTGACTGATTTAACATGGTTCTGTCCAAAGGACTCTCAAAAATCTTCTGTAGCACCACAATTTGAAAGTGTTGGAGCTGTGGTGTCCAGCTTTCCTTATATATAGCCCATCTTTCAGTCATACATTGCTACTAGAAAAAAAAAAAACACATAGCTTTGACTATATGAACCTTTGTTGGTAAAATGATATCTCTGCTTTTTAATATGCCATTCATGACCTTCCTTCCAAGGAGCAAATGTCTTAATTTCATGGCTGCATATATCATCTACAGTGATCTTTAAGTCCAACAATATAAAATCTGATATGTCCTCTCTTTCTTTTCACTCTATTTGTCAGGAAGTGATGGGACTAGTTGCACAGATCTTAGTTTGTTTTTGATGTTAAGCTTCAAGCTAACTTTTACACTTCCATATTTCAACCTCATCAAAAGGCTTCTTCACTTTGAACTAATATTTGCCTATCTAAGGTGGTTGATATTTCTCTTGGCAACATTAATTCTGGCTTTTGAGTTATCTACCCTGTATTTTGCATGATGTACTCTGCATAAAAGTTAAATATAGAAAGTGTCAATATATAGCTTCATTTTACTGGTAGAAAAATTGAAGTTTAAGGGCAAGGAAATGGTTTGACCAAGGCACTAGATTTAATATTTATTAATTTAGCTTGTGGTCCTATAACACCAGTTAGCACTGTTGAATGAGACAGTTTTTAGTGTCTTAGACTAAAAGACCTATCTCTGCACATCTCCTTGAGAGTGGTACAGAGAATTCACTTACTCTTCCACTCTTCATTCATTCACATTAAGGTATGGTTTTTCTTTTTTAGTTGCTCACTCCCCTTCCCTTTTTGTGGTATGGCTTCTTTTCAAGCCAACAAAGACTGCTCTGCTGTCTTTCAGAACCAAAGGGGAAATAGCTACTTTCTTCTCATTGACCTCTATGGTTTTATTAACTTATGTTTACCAAAAGTTACTAGTTTTGAGTATAGTTCTGTCTCTTCTTCTCTCTTTCTTTTTGTCTCATTTCTATTAAATATATGACTCCAAACTTTCATTCAAGTTTTCATTGGGAGTATCTGAATTGGACCCATTAACTCTCAAACATTTTTATTTCCTCTCTTTGGGTTTCCTCTCTTTCCTTCCAATTTCTCTGCATACATACAAATAAGTAGGACTGGCACAGGTTTGAGAGATATCTGGTTTTAATACAATTTCAAATGCATAACAAGAAACCCCAAAAATACCACTTAAAGAAATAGCAGTTCTAAAGTTGGCCACTCAGTCTGAAGCCAAAAAATGGGCTTTCTTTCCTTTTTTGCTTCCCTAAACTCATTTCCACTTAGATTGGTAAAAGCAAAATGTAGTAAAGGCAGAATCCATTCTCCTCCTGGAAAACCCTGAGTTAGTCTTATCAAAAAGGGCAGCAATTTATTTCTGTTCAGTGGACACTATTATGGACACAAGATAAAGGTGGACTTTCTCTCTATTACGATGTCCCTGGAATTTAGGCTAATTCTCTTCCCTACAGCAAAGGGGTAGGTAGTCTCTGCATAGGAAAATCCAGCATTTCAGAAAATTCAGGACTTCAGCTAGAAAATCTTCCTTGCTCCACATTGCCACCATTAGCAGATGTCAAAGTTAAAGTCCCTCTTCCTTGTTGGTATGCAAAAAAGTTTGTCATTCTACCTATACTAGAAAGACATAGAGGGACACTAGACAGAAATACTCAGTGCTCTGTCCAGTTCTTAGAACTCTGATTTTAGTTGGTCTCTGGGAGGAGTTCTGCAATGAAAATGAGTTCTATCTTAGGTCCTTTTATTAATTGTACTTATGTTTCCTCTCTTGTACTTTACTTTGGAAATATCAGAATTTGGTTCAGTTTGTTTTCATCCATATTTTTCCCCAGGGAAGAATGACATTTGGATTGTCTCTAAATCTAGCACAGTAATATACTAAGCCTGGTGTCAGGAAGACACTTGAGTTCAAATCCTACCTTAACACTTACTAGCTGTGTGATTCTGGGAAAGTAATTTAATCATGTTTGCCTCAGTTTCCTCTTCTGTAAAATGAACTGAAGAAGAAAGTAGCAAACCACTTTAGTATCTTTGCCAATAAAACCCCAAATGGAATCATGAAGAGTAGACACTACTCAACACTACTAACAACTAAGTCTCTATATAACAAAAAGAGAAAAGATTTTGAATTCCTATTTAAGGCCTCAGACCGAAAATTCATCAACTACAGATCAAGCTTTGTTTAATCTGATTAACAAAGCAAAGATGAAGGTCTCCTGCTCCAACTCATGAAATGACAAGAATAACCTTCTATTTCCTATAATCTCTGCCCTGCCCTGTAACTTCTGTGTTTGATCCTGAAATATCTCCTTTGGGGTTAAATAAAATGAAACATGAGAGAATTGGTAGCTTTCCCTTTAGATAAAGAAAATATACCTTCTCTTGATACATGTTTCTATTTTTGATGAAGCTTCTTATTTCTCCATTTTGATTTAGAATTCCAAACATTTTAACTAATAGTGTCCTTGGCCTCTTCAACACTCAAAGAGCCTTCCCTATTAAAAAACAACAACAACAATTAAATGTATCAAATTTGCATATGGCAGTATGTGCAACATTCTATCTCCAACTATAAGGGGGAAGAACTTTTTCTCAACTCTTACCTAGGGACAACACTAGTTATTTTAATTATAAAGCTTTCAGTTTCATTTTATTTCTTTTTGCTTATATTGTAATCATTGTAAATGTTATTTTGCTGTTTCAACATATTTTGTTCTGCATCATTTTAAAATCTTCCCATGTTTCAGTAAATTCTTCATCTTTGTTTTTAATTATTAAGCAAAAATGTTTTTACATTTTTATGCCACAATTTGTCTGCTCACCAATTGATAGCTGCCTAGTTTGTTTCTAGTTCTTTGAGTGCTAGAACTTCATCAAATTTTTCTTTTTGTCTATCCTTCTGGAAGTATATGCTTCACAGTGGGATTTCTGAATCAAAAGGTATTCATACTTTATTTTTAAAAACATAATTCCAATTTTCCCCTCAGAACTGGGTTGCATGAGTTACCAGTTATACCAACAGTGCATTAGTTTGCTAAAATTTCATATAATAATTTATTTGAGAATGCTCATATCCTTTCACTACTCATTATTTTTGAATGCTTCTTGGTCTTATGTATATCTAGGACATAGATCCCTATCAAAGTTCATAATAAGAAAATTTCCCCCTATCAATAATTTCCATTCTGATTATAGCTGTATTGTTTTTATGCATTTCACATAATTTTTTTCAATTTCATATAATCAAAACCATCTGTTCTATCTTTTGTGATCTTCAGCATTCCCATTTTTGGTTAAGAATTCTCCTCCTAGCCATAATTGTAAAAAGATTCTTTTATTCCTATTTTCTTCTTTTTCATATATTGTTGCATATCCTTTTAATTTTTATTTAATCTTTAATTTATAGAATAAAGTAAGTATATAACATAGTACAATAAAAAGATGATTGTGTGTGAAACTGGAAATCAACTGTGCCCTAATTGCTATTCCTTTCAAATATACCACAAAGTTATCATGTAACTAAATTTTTTTTCTTCCCTTTTATTTTAGAAATAGCTACCATTAGACACAAATAGGTGTGTGTGTGTGTGTGTGTGTATTGTGTGTGTTTGTGTGTGTGTGTGTGTGTGTGTAAAATTATCCTAACATACCTCTTTTATCAACTCTTTTTCTGGATGTCTTTTGTAGTTAAATCATTGCAATGTTCTCTTAGTTCTGCTGATTTTGCTCTTCATTATTTCTTGTAAGTTTTTTCATATTTCTAAAATCATATAGCTCATCATTTTTTGTATCATACATAATCATTATTTCTTATATCATAGTATTTCATCACAATCATATACCACAACTTGTTTAGCTATTGCCCAATTGATGGGCATCCCTGCAATTTCCAGTTCTTTGCCACTGTAAAGAAAGCTGCTATAAAAATTTTAGAACATATAAGTTCTTTTTTCTCAAATCATTTTTGAGGCTCAAGGGTATAAGTATTCTCATAATTCTTTGAGCATATTTCCATATTATTTTCCAAAATGGTTGGGTCATTTTACAATTTAAGATTCATTCTGGTGTATAGGGTAAGGTGATGGTCTAAACTTTTTCTCAGGTTGCTTTTTAGTTTTTCCTAAAGTCCTGGCCAAATAGGGAGTCATTCAACAAGTAGTTCATATTTTGTGGTTAATTGAATATTGAACTACTGAGCTTTATTGTTTCTAATTTTTTATTTATATTATTCCACTGATATGCATTTCTAGTTTTTAACCAATACTAAATAATTTTGGTGCTTATTTACTTGTACTTTAAGATCTGGAAATACTATTCTCTTTTCATTTCTATTTTTTTCTCATGATTTCCTTTGAAGTTCTCCATGTTTTATTCCTCCATAATTTTGCTATTACTTTATCTCACTCCATTTAGTAATTCTTTGTAGAAGTTTAATTGAAATGGCATTAAATCTTTGAATTCACTTAGGTAGTATCATTTTAGTTATATTAATTGGCCTAATGATAGATAATAAACATCCTTCTGATTGTATGTTTTCATTTCTGCAAAGAATATTTACATTTGCATTTATATAAATTTTGGATTTGTATTGGTAAATTGACTCCCAAATACCTTATATGCTTTGGAGTTATTTTAATGGAATTTATATTTTCATCCTTTGCCCCTAGTTTTTGTTACTGCCAGCTACCTAACTGACTTTTTGTGGTTTTATTCTGTACCTTGCTACTTCATTAGAGTTGTCTCAATCTTTGTTTTGTTTTGTTTTTTCTTTTTTAATAACTGGGATTTTGAAAGAATTCTATCATGTTTTCATTAATGGACATGAGCATATCCTTTTATTGAATTGAGAGTAACTCAGAAGCCTGACTTTCACCCGAGGAAACCAGATTGATCTGGTTCCCCACTTAGTTCTCTATCAGCTAAATGTTGGATTTCATTACATATCTCTTTTTGTGTTTTTAATTTTGCAGGTCTTTAAAGAAGCTGTCACTACAAGGAAAACATGCAAAAGTTGTAGCTCCTGTCTGTTAACAATATTGAAAAAACTGTTGATGTGAGAACTCAAGCATTTCAAAGATCATTCAAGCCTACTATGAAACAAGATTATTCACAACAAAAGAAATAAAGTAGCATTTAAAGTGAAAAAATACCTAGTACTAACAAATTGTTGCTGAAACAATCATAATTCATCTTCAAAACACAAACTAAGATATAGAGGGAAGTCACAAATGAAGAAGTTATTTTTGATTCCTGTGCTGTGTAGGGTAGTTTCTTGAATTTAAAAGTGAAAACTTTTAATTTAAACAGTGAAAATATCAGTAAAAAATAAATAGCTTCTAAATATTATGATAATGAAAAAGCATTTGTCATAGGCAATGCAACAAAGAATGGCGTAGTAAAAATTGGGGGAAAGTAATTTTTCTGGATCAAACTTATTTTTTCATTCAACACTATGTTAAAATTATTGTGAGAAAAAGTCAAGTGAAACTAATATTTGAGCATCTTCAGCAAAGTATAAAATATCTACCCTTTCAGTTTAAAATATTTTGGAGATTTTTACTTTACTATCAATAGACCTGGAAGTCTTATCCTAATTGAGGGAGATGATAAACTCAAAAATATACTGATAATAGTGAAAAACACAATTATTTTGAAATTATAGACTTTTCAAAATGGAAGTAAAATATTGTAACACCAACTTGTACAATGTTACATAGCATTAAAGGCTCAAGGGTTCGATATAAACATTCTTCAATGGGCTAGCAACTTGTTTTAAACGCAAGAAAAAGCTATAGGCTATTATCAAGGTTAGACTTGAATTATTCATCAAAGATATGCTTAGCCCTCAATGTAAAAAAATTGTGATTTCTTGATGAGTAATTAAAGAATAGGCATCAAAAACTAAATACAGTGCCAAATCATATTTAAAAATGTGATTGCATTAAAAGGAGGGCATATTACATGTTTAAATTTTGAAAAGATGTTAAAAGTTTATAAACTTTATTATTTTGTAAAGATGTAAAAACATAAACTTTGTCAATAAAGTTAAATTTGGTATAATATGAGCTAACATTTATATACCTCTTACCAAATATTACCTCATTTGATCCTCACAACAGTTCTGAGAGGTAAATGCTATTATGACCTCCATTTTACAGTTGAGAAAACTGAGACAGAAAAGGTTAAGCAACTTGCAGAGAATCATACTGACACTGGTTTTGTATTCAGGTCTTTCTAACTCTAGGCCCAAAGTAGTATCCACTGAGCCATCTAGATGACCATATACCACTATAAATAAACCATCAGGCTGTCATCAAATAAAGTTTTTGTCTCTTCTTTTTAAATGCTTATGTCTTCAATTTATTTCTCTTATTATTCCTATTGCTATGTCAAATAATATTAGGGAAAGAAAGCATCTTTTCTATACTCCTGTATTTACTGGGACAGTTAATAATGTTTCTACATTGCAAATAGTGGTAATTTATGATTATACACACACACACACACACACACACACACACACACACAAATCTATTTCTGCCCATATTTTAAAAAGGTCCTTCTATGCCTAACATTTTTGTTTCTTGGCAAAATAAATAAGTTTTGTGTTTTCTCAGATCTTTTCTGCCTGTTAAAGTAATAATGTAGTTTTCTAATTTTTGTTTTCAGTGTGATAAATTATCTTAATTTTTTTCTAATGTTGGTGCATTAAGTGACTTGTCCAAGATTTTGCAGCTAGTGTCAAGTGTTGCAATGAATTTGAACTCTGGTCCTCTAATTCCAGTCCTCCAAACTCCTTGTCTACCTGGTATAAATCTACTTTGATTAGGATAAATTACTTTACAATATATAGTTGTATTCTTTTACTTCAGATTTAAATTAACATTTTTACAATAATATTTATTAGTGATAATTGTTTAAATTCTTATTCTCTGCTTTATTCCTTCCTAGTTTTCTATTAGGACTAAATTTGTTTTAATAAAAAAAGTTCTGTATAGAACTTTTTTTAGATATTAAGAAGAATTTGTTTAGCATAGGATTAATTAATTGCTTTGTAAACATTTGATGGCTATTCTAATCATGAGCAACAGGCTCTCCCCACTGTTGGTAGTTTCTTTATAGCTGGTTATATTTCACTTCTTGAGTTTGGGATATCCATTTAAAAAAATTTATTGGATCATTTTATATTTTTGTAAAATATGAATTTCATTTGAATTAAACTGAAATGTCTTTTAAATTTTTATTTTACTAACACAATTGTCTATAGAAGTTTCTGATAATTATTTTATATTCTTTCTTATTTTGAATTCATTTTACTTATTTTTTTATTTTGATAATTTCATTTTTCCTTTTTTCATTAAATGAGTTAAAGATTTTTCAATTTGTGTAAGCATTTCCAAAGAATTAGATTTTAGTTTTAATATTTCTATATAAACTTTCTGTTTTGTATTTTTCCTAATTTTAAGACTTCTTTTTTATGTTTACATTTGATGATTTATTTATTTTGTTTTTTTTAAAATTATATATTGTCTTCATTAATTCTTTTATTTATCTTATTTTAAAAGATATATTTAATATTTTATTTTCCCCATTTATGTGTAAAAACAATTTTTAACATTCTTTTTTAAAAAATTAAATTTCAAACACTCTGCCTCCTAACCCTCCCTCCTGATTGAGAGGGAAACAATTTGATATGTTATACATGTGTAATCATATAAAATATATTCAGACTCATCAGTTCTTTTGCTGGAGATGGATAAGCAATTTTCATTAAAAGTCCTTCAGAATTGTCTTGGATCATTTTCTTGCTGAGAACAAGTAAGTTATTCAAAGATGATCACTGTATGTTATTGCAGTTACTGTGTCCAATGTTCTTCTGGGTCTGCTCATTTCACTTTGCATCAATTCTTGTCTTTCCAGGTTTTTCTGAGTGTTCTACTTGTCATTTTTTTATAGTATAATAATGTTTCATCACAACCATATATTACAGCTTGTTTAGTAATTTTTAAATTGATGAGAATTCCAGTAATTTCCAATACTTTTAGCTCCATTGCTCTCTGGATTATCATATTCTAAGCCCTCTAGGTCTTTAATGTAGAAGCTGCTAAATTTTGTATTATCCTAAATGTGGCTCCACTATACCTGAATTGTCTCTTTCAGGATGGTTGCAATATTTTCTTCATGACATGGTAGTTCTGGAATTTGACTATAATATTCCTGAGAATTTTCATTTTGGGATCTCTTTAGGGAGATGATTGATGGATTCTTTCAATTTCTTTTTCTTTTTTGTTTATTAAAAAAAACAGAATGGAAAAAAGAAAGACAGAAAAAACAAAACAAAGGAAAAGTAATACAAAATAGAAAATTATTCATGTTCTATGTTCTCATATGATCAACAGAACATCAGGGATGATCCAAGATATATAACAATAAATTTCTTGTTTAAGAAAAGGATACATAATGATAGAAGAAATTATATTCTATGTTCATCTTTTCTTTATTTCTTGTAGGTTATTCTTTTTCTCCCTGCTGCACACTTTTAAAATTTTCTTTTTTTTCTCCCTTTCATCCTTTCTACCTCTCCCAAGCAAGCTGTTATAGTTAAACACAGCAATATTTAATAAATTTATACATACACATGTACATATAGGTCATACCTACCTCCCTACACATGCACATGTTCACACTCATCCACAGACACACACACATATACATATATCTATATTCACTCCTGCTTCTTGTTGTAGTATTTGTGCATATCTCTTCTTTCCTATTCCTGCTAACTCTTCTACTTTAATTCTACTCCTTAACTTGCCTTGATATTAGTTATCTCCCTCTACCCATGGATCTCTCTCTTTTCTTCTTCTTCCACCCTTTGCTTCCTTCTCTGCCCATTCTTTTCTCCTTATTTCTTTTTTTTTATTATTATAGCTTTTTATTTACAAAACATATGCATGGGTAATTTTTCAACACTGACCCTTGCAAAATTTTCTGTTCTGAATTTTCCCCTCCTTCCCCCTATCCCCTCCTCTAGACGGCAGATAGTCCAATACATGTTAAAAATATATGTTAAATCCAATTCATGTATATATATTTATACAGTTATCTTGCTGCACAAGAAAAAGCAGATCTAGAAAGAAAAAAAAAAACACCTGAGAAGGAAAACAAAAATGCAAGCAAACAATAACAGAAAAAGTGAAAAGGCTATGTTGTAGTCCACACTCAGTTCCCATAGTCCTCTCTCTGGGTGTAGATGGCTCTCTTCATTAGTAAACAGTTGGAAGTTATTTGAATCATCACATTGTCAGAGAGAGCGATGTTCATCAGAACTGCTCATTGTATAATCTTGTTATTGCCATGTATAATGATCTCCTGGTTCTTCTCATTTCACTTAGCATCAATTCATGTAAGTCTCTCTAAGACTCTCTGAAATCAGCCTGTTGGTCATTTCTTACAGAACAATAATGTTCCATAACATTCATATACCATAATTTATTCAGCCATTCTCCAGTTGATGATTGATGATTCAGTTTCTGGTTTCTAGTCACTATAAATAGGGCTATCACAAACATTTTTGCACATGTGGGTACCTTTACCTACTTTTAGATCTCTTTGAGATATAAGTCCAGTATTACCACTGCAGGGTGAAAGAGTATGCCCAGATTGATAACTTTTTGAACATGTTTCCAAATTGCTTTCCAGAATGGTTGGATCCATTCACAGTTCCACCAACAATGCATCAGTGTCCCAGTTTTCCCACATCCCCTCCACATTTGTCATTATCTTTTCCTGTCATCTTAGCCAATCTGAGAGGTATCTCAGAGTTGTTTTAATTTGCATTTTTCTTAGTTATAGTGATTTGGAGCACCTTTTCATATGACTAGGATTAGTCTCAATTTCTTTATCTAAAAATTGTTTGTTCATATCCTTTGACCATTTATCAATTGAAGAATGACTTGATTTCTTATAGATTTGAGCCAATTTTCCATATATTTTAGAAATGAGGCCTTTATCCGAACCTTTGACTATAAAAATGTTTTCCCAGTTTATTGTTTCCCTTCTAATCTTGTCTTCATTAGTTTTGTTTGTATACAAAAACTTTTCAATTTGATATAATCAAACTTTTCCATTTTGTGATCAATAATGATCTCTAGTTCTTCTTTGATCACAAATTCCTTCCTCCTCTATAGGTCTGAGAAGTAAACTATCCTATGTTCTTCTAATATATTTATAATATCATTCTTTATGCCTAGATCATGAACCCATTTTGACCTTATCTTGGTACATGGTGTTAAGTGGGTCAATGCCTAGTTTCCACCATACTGGTTTCCAATTTTCCGAGAATCCCCAGAATTCCCAGAATTCCCAGAATTTTGTCAAATTGTTAATTCTTATCCCAAAATCTGGGGTCTTTGGGTTTGTTAAACACTAGATTGCTATAGTTATTGACTATTTTGCCCTGTGAACCTAACATATTCCACTGATGAACTAGTCTATTTCTTAGCTAGTACCAAATGATTTTGATGACCACTGCTTTATAATACAGTTTTAGATCTGGTACAGCTAGGCCATCTTCATTTGACTTTTTTTCATTAGTTCCCTTGAAATTCTTGACTTTTTGTTCTTCCAGATGAATTTTATTATTATTTTTTCTAGGTCAGTAAAATAGTTTCTTGGGAGTTTGATTGGTATAGCGCAAAATAAATAGATTTGTTTAAGGAGTATTGTCATTTTTATATTTGTTCGACCTATCCAAGAGCACTTGATATTTTTCCAATTGTTTAGATCTGACTTTATTTGTGTGGAAAGTGTTTTGTAGTTTTGCTCATATAGTTCCTAACTTTCCCTTGGCAGATAGATTCCCCAATATTTATACTATCAATGGTTATTTTAAATGGAATTTCTCTTTGTATCTCTTGCTGTTGGATTTTGATGTATAAAAATGCTGATGATTTATATGGATTTATTTTGTATCCTGCAACTTTGCTAAAATTGTGGATTATTTCTAATAGCTTTTTAGTTGCTTCTCTGGAGTTCTCTAAGTATACCATCATATCATCTGCAAAGAGTGATAATTTTGTTTCTTCATCCTACTCTAATTCCTTCATCTTTTTCATCTCTTATTGCCAAAGCTAGAATTTCTAATACGATATTGAATAATAATGGTGATAGTGAGCAATCTTGTTTCACCCTTGATCTTATTGGGAATAATTCCAGTTTATCCCCATTATATATGATGCTTACTGATGGTTTTAAATAGATGCTACTGACTAGTATAAGGAAAAGTCCATGTGTTCCTAGATTCTCTGGTATTTTTAATAGGAATGGGTGTTGGATTTTATCAAATGCTTATTCTGCATATATTGAGATAATCATATAGTTTTTGTTAATTTGGTTACTGATATAGTCAATTATGGTAATAGTTTTCCTAATATTGAACCAGCCCTGCATTCTTGGTATAAATGCTTCTTGGTCTTGGTGTATTATATAGAAATAGTTTTCCTAATATAGAACCAACCCTGCATTCTTGGTATAAATCCTACTTGGTCTTGGTGTATTATCTTGGGGATGATTTTCTGTCATCTCTTTGCTAATAATTTATTTAAGATTTTTGCATCATTATTCATTAGGGAAATTGGTCTATAATTTTTTTCTCCGTTTTTGTCCTACCTGGTTTACGTATCAGTACCATGTCTGTGTCATAAAAGGAATTTGGTAGGAGTCTTTCATTCCATATTTTTTCAAATAGTTTATATAGTATTGGAGTTAATTGTTCTTTGAATGTTTGATAGAATTCACCTGTAAATCCATCTGGTCCTGGGGATTTTTTCTTAGGGAGTTGTCTAATAGCTTGTTCTATTTATTTTCTAAAATGGGACTATTTAAGCACTTTACTTCCTCCTCTGCTAATCTGGGCAATTTATATTTTTGTAGGTATTCCTTCATTTCACTTAGATTATCAAATTTATTGGCATAAAGTTGGGCAAAGTAACTTCTAATTATTTCTCTAATTTCCTCTTCATTGGTGGAAAGTTCTCCCTTTTCATTTTTAAGGCTAACGATTTGATTTTCCTCTTTCCTTTTTCTAATCAAATTTACTAAAGATTTATCTATTGTGTTGGTTTTTCATAAAACCAACTCAGTTTTATTTTTCAATTCAATAGTTTGGTTTTTTTTTACTTTCAATTTTATTCATCTATGCTTTTATTTTTAGAATTTCAAGTTTGGTATTTGGGGTTTTAAAATTTGTTCTTTTTCTATTTTTTTTAGTTGCAAGCCCAATTCATTGATCTTCTCTTTTTCTATTTTATGCAAGTAAGCATCTAGAGATATAAAATTTCCCCTTATTACCACTTTGGCTACATCCCATAAATTTTGTCTCATTATTGTCATGCTCTTTGATGAAATTGTTAATTGTATCTATGATTTGCTGTTTCTCCCATTCATTCTTTAGGATGAGATTGTTTAGTTTCCAATTACTTTTTGGTCTGTTTTCCCCTGGCTTTTTATTGAATGTAATTTTTATTGCATTGTGATCTGAAAAAAAAATGCACTTACTATTTCTGCCTTTCTGCCTTTGATTTTGAGGTCTTTATGTCTTAATATATGGTCAGTTTTTGTATAGGTTCCATAAATTGCTGAGAAGAAAGTGCACTCCTTTCTGTCTCCATTCAATTTCCTCCAAAGATTTATCATACCTAACATTTTAGTATTCTGTTTACCTCTTTAACTTCTTTCTTATTTATTTTGTAGTTTGATTTATCTAGTTCTGAGAGAGCAAAGTTGAGATCTCCCACTATTGTAGTTTTGCTGTCTATTTCTTCTTGCAGATCTCTTAACTTCTCCTTTAGGAATTTTCATGCTATACCACCTGGTGCATATATATTTAGTATGATATTGCTTCATTATCTATGGTACCCTTTAGTAAGATATAATTTCCTTCCTCATCTCTTTTAATCAGATCAATTTTTGTTTTTACTTGATCTGAGATCAGGATGGCTACCCCTGTTTTTTTTTACTTCACCTGAAACATAATAGAATCTGCTCCAGCCTTTTACCTTTACTCTGTATGTATCACTCTGCTTTAAATGTGTTTCTTGTAAACAACATATTCTAGGATTCTGACTTTTAATCCAGTGTGCTATCTGCCTCCGCTTTATGGGAGAGTTCACCCCATTCACAATTCTTTGCCATTTTATTATTCCCAGATTGTTATGGGCCAGAACTCTGAACTTGAAACAAAGGATTCTTACAAGGTACTAAGTCAGTGGAATTGACAGAGACAATAGTTATATAATTTAGCATGGTTCAGTATGATTGATTTAATCCTACAAGGAGATATTATGGGCCAAAACTTGAAACAAGGTATTAAGTGGAATTGAGCAAACAATAGTTAAATCTAGTTTAGCATTGATTTAATCCTACAACAAATAATGGTTTCCTAGTAATATAATGATTAGTTTGTACTCAATGTGGAGCATATAAGCTAGAAGCCTCAGTCAGGGAGATTCAGAGACATTCAGAGAGAAGGCAAAAGATTGGCAGCAGGAGCTTAAGCTCTCAGAACTAAGGGGAGAAATTCAATTTGATCTTCTATCTTCCTGGTGGCTGGCCTGGACTTCTGCACTTTTCCCACTAAGACCAAGGCCAGACTGAAAGGCTTTCCAGAAAGCTGCCCAGCCCAAGGAAGGAGAGAATAAAGGATCTGGACTATAAGAAAGATGACCAGACCAGGAAAGGAGACAAGATTTTGAAGGAGACAATAAAGGATTTCGACTTTAACACCTGGCTGCACTTGTGGTGATTACTGAATTTAAACGAAGGCTGCCTCCAGAGATCCCAAGAAAACCTCAACAGAGAACATTACATTTTAGAGAGAACATTACACAGATCATAATTTTCTCTTTCCTTTTCCCCTTTCTCTGATCTCCAGTATATAACTTATGAGCATTACTTGCCTCATACAGCTCTCCTCCTTTAGAATCCCTCCCCCTTTAGAGTGCTTCCCCCTTTATTATATCTTTCTCCTACTATTTCTGTTCTCCCTTCTATTTAGCCTACCCCTTCCCTTTCCACCTTTCCCCTCCCACTTTTCAATAAGGTGAGAGAAGTTTCTCTGTAAACCAAATATGTCCAATATTTCCTCTTTGAGCCAAATCTGATGAGAGTAAGATTCACACAATGTTCATTCTCCTTCCTTTTTTCAAATATAATAGGTTTCCTTCACCTCTTCATGAGATGTAATTTCTCTCATTTTACCTCCACTTTTCCCTTTTTCTGGTACAATCCCCTTTCCAACCTCTAGTTCCTTTTATATATTATAACAGTAAAATCAAATTCTGCATGCATTCTCTGTTTGCCCATAACAGAAATAAAGTTCTCAAGAGTTCTTTTTTAAAGATCTTGAGAGTTTTACATTTTTTATGCTTCTCTTGAGTCCTATATTTGGAGATCAAATTTTTTGTTTAGCTCTGGTCTTTTTAACAGAAATAAGTGGAATTCACCTGTTTCATTGAATACCCATCTTCTTCCCTGGAAGAAAATGTTCAATTTAGCAGGGTAGTTTATTCTTGGTTACATTTCAAGTTCCTTTGCCTTTTGGAATATCAGATTTCAGGCCCTTTGATCCTTTAAGGTGAACCTACTAGATCCTGGGTAATCCTTATTGTGGCTCCTTGGTATTTGAATTTTTTTTTTCTGGCTGCTTGTAATATTTTTTCCTTGGTGTGATAGTTCTGAAATTTAGCCATCATATTCCTTGGAGTTTTAATTTTCGGGTCTTTTTCAGGAGGTTTTGGTGAATTCTTTCAATTGCTACTTTTCCTTCTGATTCTATGACATTAGGGCAGTTCTCTTTGATGATTTCCTGAAAAATAGTATCTAGGCTCTTGTTTTTTCATCATGATTTTCATGGAGTCCAATAATCCTTAGATTGTCTGTCCTAGATTTTTTTTCCAGGTCAGTTGTTTTCCTAAGAAAGTATTTTACATTTTTTCTATTTTTTCATTTTTTTGATTTTGCTTGACTGATTCTTGATGTCTCATCAAGTCATTCATTTCCATTTGTTTATTTCTGATTTTTAGTGAATTATTTTCTTCATTTACTTTTTTTTACTTCTTTTTGTATTTGTCCAACTGAGTTTTTAAAAGAGTTGTTTTGTTCTATGGAATCTTTTTCTCATTTCACAAATTCTGTTTTTCAGGGAGTTGTTTTCTTTGTCTATTTTGTCAAATCTGTCTTTTAATGAATTATATGCCTTTTCCAAAGCTTCTTGCAAAGTTTTCCTTTCCTTTCCTTTCCCCATTTTTCTTCTAGTTCTCTTTTAAGATTCTTTCTAATTTCTTCTAAGAGAGCCTTTTGTTATGGGGAGCAGGTTATATCACCTTTTGGGGCTTCATCTGGAGAAAATCTGAGTTTAGTCTTCTAAGGATTTGAAACCTATTCTTCTCTTTCACCGTAAAAACTATTTATGATTAGAGTTCATTTTGCCTTTTTACTCAATTTTCTTTTTTTAAGTTGGGATCTACTTTTAGGGCAAGGGAGGTTTCCCAAACTTCCTCTACAAGTAGTTGCAAAGCAGCTGTGGTTGTGCTGGGATCATGCTGACTCACTCCCAGTGCTGGGTGGGTGTGGCCAGGTCTGGTGAGACTCTGGCATTTTGGGTTCATTATTTACCTTTTGTCATTGTATTGGATGTTTTATAACTTCTCTGTTGATGTGGCTTGCAGCCAGGGCAAAGTAGCCATCAGTGGAGTAGATTCCTCCCTTTAAATTCTCTGCCAGATTCTGCACCACCCCACAGAGACCGAATCTGCCCTAGGTCTGCACAACATATGCTAGTGTCTGTGTTCTGCCTGCCTGGGCCTGGCCACCTCCCTCCATGCCCAACTGAAACAGACCTTTTCTGGTGATCTTTGAAATTATCTTCTGCTGGTAATTTGCTGTACTTTCAATATTTGTGGATTCTGCCAGTCCAGAACTAATTCAGAGGCTGATTTTGCTAATTAGTTGAGGATGCGGGGCAGAAGATCAGAAATAAGTGTGTGTCCTTTCTGCCATCTTGGCTCTGCCCCCTCCTCCTTATTTCTTTATAAATTTTTGATGGCATGATACCCTTCATGGTATATATGTATTATATTGTTCATTGTTTTGTTTTGTTTTTTCCATTTCACAAATTCTGTTTTTCAATGAATTGGTATCTTTTTCATATCTATTTTATAAGTAGTTATATGACTTTTCCATTTCATCATATCTAATTTTAAGAACATTTTCATCAGATAATGTTTGTTTTTCCTTTTCCATTCCCTCTCACAAAGACCAATTGAAACAGACCTGTTTTGAAGTTCTTCTGAAGTATCTTCTTTTGGAAATGTGTTGTACTCCAAATATTTGTTTGTTCTATCTCTCCAAAACCAGTTTAGAGGCTTAATCTGCTTTTGGTTTGAGAGACAGTCAGAGGAGGTCACAGAAAACTATTCTCTGCCATCTTGGCTCCACCCCCTCCCAGTGAGCTTTTGAACCTCCTTTCCCATTTGGTCAGTTGTGCTTATTCTTCTCTTCATTACCTTTTTGTATTCCCTTTGCAGACTTACTCTCAATTCTTTTCCTTTTTTTCTCTATCTCTCTTACTAGATTTTCAAAATCCTTTTGAGCTCTTCCATAGCCTGAGGCCAATTTTTATTTTTCTTGGAAGCTTTGGATATAAGAACTTTGACTTTGTTATCTTCTTCTATGTTTTGATCTTCTTGTCACCATAATAGCTTTCTATAGTCAGAAACTTTTTCTGTTGTCTACTCATTTTCCTAGTCTAAACAGACCAAGTAAATATTTGGAGTTTATGTTTTTGTTTAAAGTAAGGTTCTGTTTCCAAGGTGGAGGGTGCACTGTCCCATGCTTCAGGGGATTTTGTGCAGTTGTTTTCAGAGATCCTTCCACGGATCTGACCACAAGCCCTTTTTTCTGCCCTGGAATTGTTAAGAGTGTTCCCACCCAACTGGAGGTATAAGATTTAATGTGCTAAAGCAACAGAAACCTTCTTCAGTGCTAATAAAGAGACCTACTATAAACTGAGACCTCTGGAAGCTGTCACTGCCACCACTACCCATACCCACTCTTGTTTTTCTAGTTTCCCAAGATCCTCTCACTCTACTGTCAGCATTGTAAGTTGACTTTGTTGTCTTTGGGCTCTCTTTGTAGCCAGTATGACATAATTTTTAATAATATTTTATTTTTTCAAATACATGCAAAAATAGTTTTCAATATTCACTTTTGCAAAACTTTGTGTTCCAATTTTTTCTCCCTCTTTTCCTCCCCCTGCCCAAATTAGCAAGCAATCTGATATAGGTTAAACGTGCAATTCTTCTACATATATTTCCATATTTGTTATGCTGAGCAAGAAAAATCAGATATGATATAATCTCAATGTTTACTTATATTTTAAATTTTTGTTTTTGCTTTGTCTGATAGCAAGATTATAGCTCTGGTTGTTTTGGATTCACCTGATGAAAAATAAATTTTATTTTAGTCTTTTATTTTTATTCTCTGTAAGTCTTTGCTTTTGAGGAATGTTTCTTATAAACAATAGATTGTGAGATTTTATTTTCTTATCCAATCTGTCATTCTGTTTCATTTTTATTGTATTATTTGATCTATTCACATTTAAAGTGAATTCCCATTATGTGAGTTAGGTTTATATTTTTCACCATTTGTGTCTATAGTACTTATTTTTTTCTGAATTAGGATTATTTTGTTCTTTTTTAAAGATTACTTATCCTTTTTGTTATTTTTATTTAATATATCTATAGGGTTTCATTCTCCCCTCCCTTTTCCCTCTTATTTGTTTTTTAATCTTTTCTCTAATTTTTGGAATTTAACTTAATGTACTGATTCATTTTTATTTCTTCCTCTTATTTAGTTTTTTTAAAATTTTTCCCTTTTTCTTTTTTCCATCACTTAAATAGTTGATTAAAATCTCCCCTGTTTCCTTTCATTTTGAATCCTTTTATTTATTAGACTTTGTCATTTTAGATATCTTTTCTCAAAAAAATATTTCTTTATCTTTTTTGCTTTATCAGTTCTCTCCTTTGACTATTATTGGTTCTCTAATTTCTATTTATTATTTATTAGTTCTCTATTTCTATTTTAAATCTGTATTCTTTGATTCATTATCCTTATATTTATTTCTTGTTTAATCTCTTTTTGTTTTTCATGGAATTATTTTCCCTGCAACTCCTAATATACCAATTATGAGTTTCAATTTTTAAAAATCTAAAGTATTTAATTCATTAGCTTTTAAAAAGAAAGATAATTTGCCTTTTTATATTTTTCATGTTAAAACATATCAAATGTTTTGTCCATTTTCCTTCCTTCCTACATTTCTTTCCTTCTTTTTGCCTATATTTTCTCTTTAGAGTAATACCGTCTTTATATTGAATGTCTATTTTTTAAAATCATTGCTTAGATTCAATTATTCAGGATATTATTTGGGGTTATATCTTGATATTTTTTGTTTTTGAAATATCCTATTCTCTTCTTTGCTCAGATTTTTCATAATTTCTGAATACCTTAGGTTATTTGAATTGCCATTCCTTTATAACAGAAGACATTTATCTCAGCTGCTCCAAATTTAAAAGCATTCAATATAGGTGTACTAAATAGATGAATAGTCATCTCTATTGTTCAGGACTCTATTTCTTCAGGTGTCACATTCTTCAGTCAGTCAGTCAATAAGCCTTTATTGAGCTTCCACCATGTGCCAGTGCTAACTGCTAGGAACACAAAGGTAAAAAAAAAAAAAAAAAAAAAAAAAAAAATCAGCCCTGCTCTCAAGGAGTCCAGTTTAACAGGGTGTGGTTGGGGGGGAGATAATATATTAAAAATTATATACATTCCAGAAGTAGAGAGGATAACTTAGAGATAATCAGCAGAGAGAAGGCATTAACGTTAAGGAGCATCAGGAAAGACTTATTGAAGAAAATGCAATTTTCACTGAGACTTAAAAGAAGCCAAGAAAGTCAATAGATGGAGTTATGGAGTAAGACAATTCCAGTCATGAGGTACAGTCAAAGAAAATGTATAATGTAAGTAAATGGAGTGTCTTTTTGAGACAAGTGACTCTGGTTCACAGAATTCATGGGGGGAATGTGGTATAGAAAGAATGGAAGGTTCAGAGGGCAGCAGGTTATGAAGAGCTTAGAAGACCAAATAGAGGACTTTTTTTTTATTCTGGAAGTAATAGAAAACCACTGTAGTTTACTAAATGCAGAGTAACATGGTAAAAATTTGTCCTTTAGGAAGATTAATTTGATAGCTAAGTGGAGGATGAACTAGAGGGGGAAGAGTTGAGGCTGGAAGACTAACCAGAAGGCTATTAAATATTCCAGGCACGATTGATGAGAATCTGCCCTAGGATGATGGCAGTATTACTGGAGAGAAGGAAATGTATATAAGAGATGGTACAAAGGTAGAATAACAGATTGTAACAGAGTGGTTAAGAAAATGAGGAATCAAAGCATATAAACAGAAAATTTTCAGATGATGAAATTAAAGCTATCCATAGTCATATGAAAAAAATTCTCTAAATAACTACTTACTAGAGAAATGAAAATTAAAACAACTCAAATACCATCTCACACCTCTCAGATTAGCTAAAATGACAGGAAAAGGTAATGATAAATGTTGGAGGGGAAAACTGGGGCACTAAAGCATTGTCGATGGAGTTGTGAACTGAACCAACTATTCTGGAGAGCAATTTGGAACTATGCCCAAAGTACTATAAAATTATGGATACCCTTTGATTCAGAAATGCTACTAAGAGGGTCTGTATCCCAAGGAAATCATAAAAGATTTGTATAGTGCAAAATATTTGCAGCAACTCTTTTTGTGGTAGCAAGGAATGGAAAATGAGTAGATGCCCATCAATTGGAGAATGGCTGAATAAGTTATGGCATATGAAAATAATGGAATATTATTATTCTACAAAAATTATGAACAAGCTGATATGAGAAGGGCCTGGAAAGATTTTTTGCACTTTGCATAGAAATGAGAGAGAGAGAGAGGGAGAGAGAGAGAGAGAGAACTGGAAATTGAATGTAAAACAACACATGCTACATTCACTTTTTGTTCTTTTCCTTCTGTTTTTTTCTCTCATAATTTTTCTCTTTTGTTCTGATTTTTCTTTCCCAATATGATTCATAAAGAAGTGTGTATTAAAAATGAATGTACACATATGTATATACATATACATGTATATATATATATATAACCAGAAAAAAGAAAACAATAATAAAAAAAATACAATGATAACTTTAAAAGAGAGAATAAGGAGTTGAGGATGACACCAAGTTGGGAGCTTACCTGACTCAGAGGATAAGAAATGCCTTTGCCAATACTAAGAAAATTACAAAGAGAGGAGGAACTTTTCAGGGAAAGATAATCAGTTCAGTTTTGGACAAGTTGAATTCAAAATATCTAAAGGAAATGCATTTGGAGATATCCTAAAGGCAGTAGGAGATTCTACACTGAAAATAAGAGAGAGGTTAGAGCTAGATGTCTTTTACCTACAACTCACACCTCATCAGTATCTTGTGACCTGGAGGCCCCTCCTTCCCTCTGATTGGAGGAGAGGTTAGAGGAAAAACATTGAAGAACTTTTCCCATATCCTCTGCCAGGAGAGCTTTCTCATCCTTAACCTCCCATCTGAAGTTCTCTGGACTTCATCATACTTTTACTCTTACATCTTACTTTTTAGCTTTTTCTTTAAAAAAGTGTTATCTTTTCCTATTGATTGTAAATTATTTGAAGGGCTCTTTTGCCTTTCGTTGTATCCTCACTGCTTAGCACAGTTCCTGGAATATATATAGCTAATTAGCTAATTAATAGTTGATGAATTTAATTAATATTAATAAATGTTTATTGACTGATTTACTTATAAGTAAATCTGAGAATCGTTAGCACATAAATAAATAATAATTAAATCCATGAGAGCTTATTTGATCACCAAGTGAAATGGCATAGAAGGACAAGAAAAGAAGGACTGAAGAGAGGACTGAAACAGTTAGTAGGTATGATATGGTAGAAGACCCAGAAAAAGAGAATGAGATGAAGCAATCTATTAAGTAGGAAGAGAATAGGAGAGAGTACTATCAGAAAAATTTAGAATTAAGAGACTATGAAGAAGAGGGTGAATGATAGTGTCATCATCTATAAAGATAGATTTTAAAAATGCTTCTATTACATTAGGGTTACATTTTGGGGCAATTGGGTTCTTTTTTTGCATATTTATTGAAATATACACACACATAAACTGGGATGCAATTTAAATATCAGTGAATATTAGCTTGAGCTAAGTAAAACACTATCGATTTTCTTGGGGTTTTATACAATTTTTTCCCTCTTTTCCCTCCACACTGATAAAGTGCTTAGTGATGTTTTTCATCTTGAACAAGTCCCTCACAAATCTACTCTCTTACATATAGTCCTCCTTCACCTATCAACTACTCTACTGAAAGAGTCTTCTAATTAGTATCCCTGTCTCAAGTCTATCCATTTTCTCTCAGTTGCCAATGATGTTCCTAAATACAAATCTGACCATGTAATTTCCCATCCCTATTCAATACATTCCAATGGTTTCCTGTTCCCTTCAAAATCAATTAACATAAAGGCCTGTTTGGTCTCTAAAGCTTTTCATAAGCTAACTCTTTTCCAATTTCACAGTCTTCTGATACTTTACCATCTCTGCTCCAACAATCTAGCTATACTAGATTATTTGCTTTTTCTTAAAAATAACACTCTGTCTCTCAACTCAGAATCTTTGCAGTAGTACTCCACTGGGTCTAAAATGCTCTCCCTCCTCACCTCCACCTCTCAGCTTCCCTGTTTTTTTTTTTTTTTTTTTTTTTTTAATTCTCAAATCCCACCTTCTGTAGCAGATTTTCCTGATTTTGTTCTCCCCATTAGAATAGGGGCCCCTTGAGGTCAAGAACAATGTTTTTGCCTTTTTTTGCCTTTCTAGTAGAAACACTAAAAAAACATTTAGCTCAATTATTGAATGTGTAAGTTAACATTGCAGAGTTTTACATATTTTACCTTATTTATATACTTTTTCTTATTTAACTTTCAGAACATCTACATGAGATAGAAGAAAGATAGGAATTTATCATTACCCTTTGGCAATTAAGGGACCTGAGGATCAAGTGATCTGTTCAAGTTTACTTTAATTAAACCCAAATGAACATTTTTTTTAATTAAGAATATTTTTATTTTTTTAATAATTATAACTTTTTGTTGACAGTACATATGCATGGGTAATTTTTTACTACATTATCCCTTGCACTCACTTTTGTTCTGATTTTTCCCTTCCTCCTTCTACCCCCTCCCCTAGATGGCAAGCAGTCTTATACATGTTAAATATGTTACAGTATATCCTAGATACAATATATGTGTGCAGAACCGAACAGTACTCTTGTTGCACAGGAAGAATTGGATTCAGAAGATAAAAATAACCTGGGAAGACAAACAAAAATGCAAACAGTTTTCACTCATTTTCCAGTGTTTCTTCTCTGGGTATAGCTGCTTCTGTCCATCATTGATCAATTGGAAATGAATTAGATCTTCTCTTTGTCAAAGATATTCACTTTCATCAGAATACATCCTCATACAGTATTGTTGTTGAAGTGTATAATGATCTCCTGGTTCTGCTCATTTCACCCAGCATCAGTTCATGTAAGTCTCTCCAAGCCTCTCTGTATTCATCCTGCTGGTCATTTCTTACAGAGCAATAATATTCCATAACATTCATATATCACAATTTACCCAACCATTCTCCAATTGATAGGTATCCATTCATTTTCCAGTTTCTAACCTACAAAAAGGGCTGCCTCAAACATTTTGGCACATACAGGTCCCTTTCCCTTCTTTAGTATTTCTTTGGGATATAAGCCCAGTAGTAGCACTGCTGGATCAAAGGGTATGCACAGTTTGATAACTTTTTGAATATAGTTCCAAATTGCTCTCCAGAATGGTTAGATTCATGCACAACTCCACCAACAATGCATTGATGTCCCAGTTTTCCCGCATCCCTTCCAATATTCATCATTATTTTTTCTTGTCATCTTAGCCAATCTGACAGGTGTGTAGTGGTATCTCAAAGTTGTCTTAATTTGCATTTCTCTGATCAATAGTGATTTGGAATACTCTTTCATATGAGTGGAAATAGTTTCAATTTCATC
Organism: Sarcophilus harrisii; assembly: GCF_902635505.1. Classification (NCBI taxonomy): domain Eukaryota; kingdom Metazoa; phylum Chordata; class Mammalia; order Dasyuromorphia; family Dasyuridae; genus Sarcophilus; species Sarcophilus harrisii. The sequence goes on from NC_045427.1 coordinate 369,680,604, forward strand.
ATCTGAAAATTGTTTGTTCACATCCTTTGACCATTTATCAATTGGAGAATGGCTTGATTTCTTATAAATTAGAGTCAATTCTCTATATATTTTGGAGATGAGGGCTTTATCAGAACCTTTGACTATAAAACTGTTTTCCCAGTATGTTGCTTCCATTCTAATCTTGTTTGCATTAGTTTTGTTTGTACAAAGGCTTTTTAATTTGATGTAAGCGAAATTTTCTATTTTGTGATCAATAATGATCTCTAGTTCTTCTTTGATCACAAATTCCTTCCTCCTCCACGAGTCTGAGAGATAGACTATACTATGTTCTTCTAATTTATTTATGATTTCTGAACAAACATTTATCACAGTTAAGAGGTAGCAGATCTGAGTCTGAAGCCCATCTTGTTTATTCTAAAATCAATGCTTTATCTTCCACATTTGGAAGCAGTTACGTCAGAGAGTTGAAGATGTGAAGAAATGTGTTTGAAAAATATGTGTACTGTTTTTTCCTGCTCTAGGTAATTAAAGAAACAGCAATATGAAAATATTACTACATTTGGAATCAGAGAGTATAAAGATGATGATGATAATAATAGCTAGTATTTATATAACACCTTAAGGTTTAGAACAGGTAGATAGCACAGTGAATAGATTACTGGGTCTGGAGTCAGAAGAACAGACTTCATATCTGGTCTCAGACACTTACTAGCTATATGACCTCAGACAAGTAATTTAAACATGATTGCCTCCCCCCCCCCAAAAAAAAAATAAAAAAACCAACAGCCCCAAGACCAATCAAACAAAAGAAATACTTTAAGATTTGCAAAGCACTTAACAAATACTATCTCATTTCATCCTTATAACAACCCTATGAGGTAAATGCTATCCCCAAATTAGGAATGAAGAAGCTAAAGTGAGCACTGAGTAAGTGACTTGCCCAGGATCACACAGATACTAAATACATGAGACTGAATTTGCATTCAAGTTTTTCTTACTATGGATAAAGCATAGTACTGAACCATGGAATGGACTCTGTATAAGTTCTGACTGCACTTAGTAACTGTATAATCTTGAATGAAATACTTTGCTTCTATAGACTTTAGTTTATTCCTGTATAAGTAAAATGAGTGGATTGAACTTGATGATCTCTAAGGTTCCTTGCAGATCTCAGTCCAATCTACATTAAAAAATTTTATTTGGAATAAAATAAAATAATCATTTCTATATGTGAAAAAAGAGAATTATATGTGAAACTTTAGATCTTTATTATTAAAAGCTTTCTTTTCTTTTTTAAGTATATAAGAAATTCAACTTAGCACTTTCAAAACTGTCTTACTTATCTGCGCATATTTTTGGTCTTTTTGTTTTCTTCTCTGAATTAAAAAATTGAAAATATGTCTCAATGATCTTTTCCCCCTTTTCTTTTTCTTTTTCTTTTTTTGCTACATGATCCCTAGTCTGTCTTCTTCACACCTTCTACCTCAGTCAGAAAAAGAAAAGAAAAGTGAAAAATGAAATCTTTATAGTAAATATATAGTCAAGTAAAAGAAATTTCCTTTTCCATTTTGGTTATGTTAAAAAATGTGGGCCTCATTTTGTATTTTTAGTTCATCATCTCTCTGTCTAGGAATGAGTACTATTCTTTATCATCAGTCCTCTGAAATCAAATGTTTGGTTAATGCATTGATTAAAAATGAATATATGTTTATGGCTTTGGCCCTCTACTGGTTTGGAGAATCTTAGTCTTATTCCTTCTTATTGTCCTATAAAGATACAAACAGGCTTTCATTTGTAAAGGGTAATCCCAGAAGAAATGCTTCACATTTGCAATGAAGTTAAAAATAAAAGCAGAGAGTTTTTGCCTTGAGTTTTGATTTTGAGTTTGGGGTATTTGGCCTGCAATAAGCTATTTAGAAACTAACTTCCTGTTCCAGAGACTAAACTCCCATGAATTTTCACTTCTACCAGGGTTACCTATATAAAATACAAAGTTAGGGAGGCCTGTTCAAAGTCATTGCCCCAGAATTTTTCTCTCTCCCTCTCTCCCTCTTTTTTTCCCTCCCTACTTCCCTCCTTCCCTCCTTCCCTCCCTCTCCCTCTCCCTCTCCCTCTCCCCCTCTCCCTCTCCCTCTCTCTTTTTGTGTGTGTATATGTGTTTGTGTGTATTTTCTCCCTGTTTTCAGACTGAAGTACACAGGAAAGCTCTTAACTTGGAATATTAGTTCTGCCTTCCCCCTAAGGGAATTTTAGGGGAAGAAGTGGAGAGAACTTGAATCAGAATCATGATACATATGACCTATCCTTTCTACCCCCCTCCCCACTACTTGTATAAATTAAAGAGCTGTTTTTACTCACATTAGATTTATGTCTTTTTCTATGTCTTATAGATGTTAGCTTGCTTTGTTTTTAGAGTTTTAACATCTTGAATCAGGATCTTACTTCATCTTTGCATCTCTCCCAATGCTTAGAACAATGCCTTGTACAAGCTAAGTGATAAATATGCATTAGAAAAAAAGATATTTAAGGCAATGTGACATAATTAAAAACACACTAGATTTGGTTTTGACATGAATTTAAGTCCTAGCTATCCTATCGGCTTAACTTGGTGTCATGTTGTTTATATCCTAAATTCAAATCCTGTCTCAGATATTTAATAGATGGATGACCTGGATGAACCACTGACCTCTTTTAGCTTCAGTTTCTCCATCTATAAAATGAGATAATCAGTATACTTATCTACCAGGGTTATTATGAGAATCAAATGAGATAACATGTAAAATGCTTTGTAAATCTTAAAGTGTTCAATATAAAATGTTATTATCATCATTAAGCCTCAGTTTTCTCTTCTGTAAAATGAGCATCCTTGCTTTACTTCATAAAAATTGCAAAGCAATTTAGCCTAAATCACCACCATTTTTTTAGAAGAGAAAACAGAAATAAAAAAAAAAATGATGTGATTTGCTCAAAGTCATATAATTAGGAAGTAGCAGAGTTAGAAACAAATCTTAATTTTTGGTCTTCAGATTCTATGTTCTTGATAGTATAACTCATTCCTTCCATTCACAGACTTATGATGGTCAAAATGAGAATGTATATAAAGAACTCCACATCTGAAAAATACTGCAAAATGACAACAAATTTGCCATTATTTTAAAGATTTGGAATTTTGCCAATGTGGGACACATACTTCCCTAGTACTGATTGTAACTCCTCCCTGATTTGGTAAAGCCTTGTGGTAGATCAATAGTTTCCAGATGCAGTTTCTCTTGCCCTAAGGCAGCTTATTGCCTACAAATCTTCCTTCACCCCCGTTTCCTTAGATTCTGGCCTAAAACCAATAAAAAGCCCAAGTTATGTGAGCTTCTGATCTTTCAGATTTGGTGGTTGCCTAAGACATATTCCACTGCTCTGCCTATGTTTAATCCTTTTCAGCATGGTAGGACCACCTTGACTTATACTTTACCTTCCATATCATGAGAAGGTAGTAGAGATAGATTTTTAGTAGAGGTATATAATGATCCATTACATATAATATATCTTAATATTTCTAATATGTAATGATAATAATGAAAGGCTGTGCAGTTGAAGAATAGAGTGCTGGATGGACTTTAGATCAGAAAGTCCTGGGCTCACTATACTGACATTTATTACCTATTCCATCACAAGCAAATTACTTAATTTCTGTGACCTTGGGGCAATTCTCTAAGACTGTAAATTTTAGGTGGATTGTGATCTGCTACTGTTGCAGAGATTCCCATATTTGTGGAATCACAGGGTTTTGACACAGTATCAACAATGTATTTATATGTGCACATACATTTTATGCATACATATGCATTTAATCCTTATAAAAACTGAGAAAGATAGAATTAATATTTTCAGTATTTCCATTTTATAGATAAGCAAACTAAGGTTTACTTAAGACTAAAAGTTACTGAGGTTATCTGCTATATCCTGGGGCCATCATCACTCATGTTGTCTTTTGCCTTACAATTGGACTTTGATGACTGGAAAAGAAAGTGAAGATGACTCTAGGTCACCCAGCTCACAACCTAGATTGTATTCTTGACCTTTATTTTCATTCACCTCACAAATCCAATCATTTGCCAGTTCTTATCTTTTCTAGCTCTTCAATACTTCCTATATCTACCCCTATGTACTCTATGAGTGCATAGCTCTCAGCGTAGTTCAGTACCTTATCACCCCTCACTAGGACTATTATAATAGCCATCTAATTGGAGCCAAGCTGACTTTCTCTCCCAGTTAGAAAGGAGTAAAGTGTAGAGCCTTCTCAAGTCATAAATAGCTCTGCCCAAAGCCCTGACTTTAGGTAAGGCCTTCATTTTTTTTTTTTTTTTAACTCTGCCTTCTGTCTTCCCCACCCCCAATCTTTCTCTGCATGGGTAGTTGGGAGAGAAGAGGGGTGAGAATGGAAGAAGAATTTGAGAGAAATTTATCCTTAGCTTCAGAGAATCATGTACCAGCTTTCCTAGGGAACTTACCTTCTAATACAATAGCTTGACTTATATCTAGAAGCAGAAAGAAAAAGCCTAAGCCCCAAAAGTTCTGTTTCTTTAAGAGATATGAAATTATTGTTTTTTTATTTTTATTATCATTAAAGCTTTTTTATTTTCAAAACATATGCAAGGATAATTTTCAACATTTAGCCTTGCAAAACCTTGTGTTCCAAACTTTTTCCCTCCCTTTCCCTCACCTCCTCCCCTAGATGGCAAGTAATCCAATATATGTTAAACATGTACAATTCTTCTATACATATTTCAACAATTATCATGCTGCCCAAGAAACATCATATCAAAAAGGGAAAAAATGAGAAAGAAAACAAAATGCAAGCAAACAACAACAAAAAGAGTGAAAATACTATGTTGTGATCCACACTCAGTCCCCACAGTCCCTCTCTGAGTGCAAATGGAGATATAGAATTATTAATAGAATAAGAGAAAATCAATAGTCTGTTCAAAACCACCAAAACCCCAAGAGAGAATTGTGTAACCCTGTACTCTTCATTTCCAAGTTCTATGATAATCAATCCATCTTTTCCTAGGCAATTAAAATTAGAACAAAAGAGGTATTTCCCAGGATGCATAGCTAGCACATAAATTATTTGCCCTATCTTCAGAGACTCCATTTCAATTTCCCAAAGACTTGTTATATTCATGTAGTGCTTTAGTGTTTTCAAAGAACTTTCATGGTCATTTTCACCCTTGATCTTCATTATAGTTCTTTAAGGTAGAAAATACAAGTATTGTTTTCTTCATTTAACCAGTGAGGAAACTGAAGTTCTCAAGAAATTGAAAAGAAAAATCACAGAATGTCAGAACTATAAGAACTTCTTACCTCTCGTTTTGTATTGATAAGTTTCAAAGAAGTGAATGGATTTATTCCAAATCACATAGCTGCTCAGCAACAGATCTGTTATTCCTATTTTGCAGGACATGTCTTTTTAATTATTTATCAAACCTCCAAAATGTGAAAAAAAATTTAGTCATAGGAAAATGTAAGACAAGAATCTGAGGAGGACTCTAACCTTCACCTTTTGACTTCAGTCACCATTTGGCTTTCAGTTTCACTGAGAATTTTGCCAAGCTCTTTGCTAAAACACATCCTATATAAGATGAACCAAGTCAACTAAGAAAGAGAATTTGGACAAGAAGGAGAAGAATTAAGAGAGAGGAATATAAGGAAAACTCAAGGAGAAGAGAGTATCCATGGGAAGGTGGGAGTAAACAGTGTCAAATGTGATAAAGATATGAAGACAGATGAAAATTGAGAAAAGATCTTAGGATTTGGTGATTGAGACTATTGTTATTTTTGGAGACAGTAGTTTCAGTTGAACTGGAAATCAGACTCTAGAGGGTTGGGAACTGAAAAATGAGAAGGCAATGGAGGTAGACAGTTTTTTCCTACAAATTTGGCTGAAATAGCTTGAGGTAGAATCTGACAGTATAGGTAGTAAGCAGCAGAGTTAGACTTTGAATCCAGACTCTAAACTTCATGTTCATAGTTCTATAGTCTAACATTCCCTGTTCTGAGATCCCACCCAACACTGCAGTCTACATGCTTAGAAGAGATAACAAAGGATTTAGTTCAGAAGTATTCCGGTAAATGTTTAACAATCATCTTTCTGGGAGAAAAAAATTGTACCTATGAAACAAATTTAATCTATTAGATTTTTAAAAATCTATTAAAATTTAATCTATTTTATTAGCATTTTCTCCATCATTTTCTCAAGTCTAGAAAAATCAATAAATTCAGTCTTGATTTATAGAGCTGTCCATATCTGAGATTTAAATATTCATGCTAAAAGTAAGTCTGTTCTCTCAAGTTGGTTTGAACTGATTCTAGGAAACTACTGGTTTGATTGGTGAGAAGGCATACACTAAGGAAAATTCCTTCATTTTATCCAGTCATCTGCTGAATCAAGATATTACTCTAGTCACTTTGAGGGATACAAAGATGAATAATACAGTATCCCTGCCTTTAAAAATCTACATAGTCTACTAAGAGAGATAAGAAATGGGCGGAAATAGCTACTGTGAAAGGCAAGTGTGATAAAGTTATAAGAAGTACCATCAAAAATGCTATGGAGGTTCAAAAAAGTAACATTTTTTTTAGATGTAGTTTAATGGGATTATTCTTTGCAAAGTCATCAGAGCTACTTTGCTAACTTTCTCATTCTTGGTTTTATAAAAGAATGAGCCTACGGGAAGTAGAGAATTTAAAATTTATACTCTTTCATCATCCTTTCCTTATTCGGTTTATAGGCCTTGCTCTGGTGCCATCTAGTGTTGATATGCTCATTTTAGTTGGAATATGTTCTGTCTTTTTGAACTTCTGGGAGCTTGAAAGGAAATAGCTTTCTCTCTCTTACTTCAATGGGGACAAAGTACAAATGACATGCAGGGCCTTAATTTAATTGCCTTTTTATGCCAGTGTTAAAGAGAAGTTTAAGGGAGTCAGAGGACTAAGTCAATTTTTGTCACTAGTTTTCCACGTCATTTGCCATAGGCAAGTCTTTTAACTTCTTTGACCTACTCAGTAAAATAAGAATATTGAATTAAATGATCTCTGAGGTCTATCTAGTTCTGATACTGTCCCTTCTATTCTGTGCCTCTGTTCTAACATTTGGTAGTGTTAAATTCCAGCTCTGATTTTCTGTGCTCTAAAGTCTTTTTCTAGGTCTAATATTCTAAGCTTCTTTGATTTTAAGACTTCTTCAAGCTCCAACATTCTACTGTTCAATTTCATATTCCCCAAATCTCTTCATTACTTGACTATTCAGATAAGTACCGCTAGTGAATATGTCTATGAATATTGTCACATCTTACCAGAGGAAGAAGAGAGAAAGAAAATGATAGTTTTTCACATTTGTATCCTTATAACATTTTAATCTTTCAAATGATTTCCCATACATGAATTCATTTACTCTTAATACAATCAATAAACACAATGCTGCATACATATGACAGTAGTCTCCTAATAGGTTATAAAATTAAAACCTTAAGAGGTATACCAGACAGGTTTTATTATTATTTTACAGATGAAGAATAAATAAAGTGAGATAAAGCAGATCTACGTGATTCTTCACTGTCCTCAATTAGAATTTAGGTTTTATTCATATTCAAGTGACCTTTCCATCTTTCCAGGTGATCTTTCCATATTAATTTAATACAAAAGAATTGCCTGAGCATCCATCATTTATAAAGTACCATGATAGATAATTTTTGAGGAAATAGAAGTGAATAAGGCACATTCCTGGATGTCAAGGAGTTAATAGTGTAATATAAATGTTAACATAAACCATAAAATATGCACTTAGAGTCAAATTTTGGCTCTGAAACCTATTACTGGTGTGATGTTAAAAAAACAAAAAGGCCACAACCTACTTGGTTATCAGTGTTTTCACTGGAAGGAATTGGTTCGAAATTCCTAGCATATGGAAGGAATACTGAAGGAAGAACTGAAGTGCCATAGAGCTCACCTGGAAAGAAACAGCAGCCCAAGGGCAACTGGTCAAAGGGAAAGAAAAGAGGCAGAACCACATTAGCTGAAGTGGTAAGAAAAAATATAGCTGAGCTCTCCCTCACAGCTCTCCTCACAGCTCCTCCAAATAGATCAAATAAATGTGCAAAAATGAATCCTAATGGGGAAATCTAAGAGTCCCAGTGAATCTTTTTTTTTTTTTTTTTCCCAGCTCAGACAGGTATAGTGAAACAGAAGTTTGTGAACCATAAGGATATAGGTAGGAACTGTCACATAGAATATTATGGCACAGAGAAATGGTACATACCAGAGCAAGATGAGGTCCCAAGTTAAGTATACAGGGATCTAAACTTGTTCAGGGTGCAGATATAAATGCCACTGACAGCTGTATTGCTCATTACCCAGTTCTCAGTCATAAACTCAAGACTGGCTAAGGTGTGAACTTGTACTTCAAAGTAGCTTTCTGGTATAAGTAGAAGTCACAGACACTAGCCAATATATTGAATAAGGAAAAATACAGAAGCAAATAATAGTTGTTTGGCTCTGACTCCCAGAAGCAGAAGCTCTGAAGACTATAGAAAAATAACTAAAGCAGGGAACTGAGACCAAAGGAGAGCCTACCATTCTGTCATTATGAACCAGCAGAGATTTTCAGCTAGTCAATAGTATCTGAATCTAACAGCAGTCTACTGGAACTCTATCATGAATAAGGTCACAAAGCTATTGTTCAGATCTACACACTGGTCAAGAGTTTGAAGAGCTCATAATGGGAGGACTGTAATAGGACTTTGCCCTGGAGCAGACCATATTGGATGCACTGACAGTTTGCAAGTGCTTAGCTTGAGATTGTCCCAGATATCCACGAATAAATAAATAGAAAACAGAAGCTCAGCTCAGACATTTCCTTCATAAATTTGAAGAGCTTCATAAAACATAAAATCTAAATTAAGGAAGCAGGTTGGAAGACTGAGCAAACAGAAAGAGAACATCACTATAGAAAGCTGTTATGTTAATAAGAGATGCTCAATATAAAAATTCCAGAAGAAAATGAGTCTAAAACATTTACAAACAAAGCCTCACGGGAAAAATACAGCTAGAGTTCAGCTTTAATTAGAATTTCTAATTCTAGATAGAGATAAAATAATAATTTTTAAGAGTTAAAAATGCAATGAGAACACTAAAGAAAAATGGAAACAAAATGAGAGCTATAGTAGAATTGGAAAGGGAATTAAAAGCTTGACACAAGAGATACAAAACTTTACTTAAACAACAAACTCCTTGAAAATTAGAATGTACTAAATAGAAATAGTGACTCCATGGGATGACTAGAAATATTAAAACAAAAAAGACTGGGAAAAAAAGAAAATAAAACTATCCCATAGCAAAAACAACTGACCTAAGCAACAGATTAAGGAGAGAGAATTTAACAATCACTACGGACTACCTAAATGTGATAGCCAGAAAAAGAACTTATGTCAAGAAATTTTTTTTTAAAGCTCCCTAGATCTCTTAGAACCAGAGGGCAAAGTGAAGAAAATATTATTGGCCCTTCCTGAAAGAAACCCAGAAACCCCAAAATGAAAAATTCTAGGGACATTATAGACAAAATAGTTTTCTTATTTAAAAAATTCTGCAAAAAAATTGAATTTGATAGATTCAAATATTGAAGAATTATTTAACAGTACTATCATAAAAAGGGACACCTAGATGTTACAGTGAATAGAGCACTGGGCCTGGAATCAGGAAGACCTGAGTTCAAATGTGGCCTCATACATATACCAGCAGTGTGACCTGCACAAGTCACTTAATTCTCTTTCCTTATCTGTAAAATAAGCTGGAAAAGAAAATGGCAAACCACTCCAGTATTTTTGCCAAGAAATCTCCAAATGGAGTCATGAAATGTTGGATATGATGGAAATGACTGAATGACAACTATAAAGTAGAGATCTTGAAATAGAGTATTCCAGAAAGCAAAGGATACAGACTTACAATTAAAAATAATTTATCCAAAAAAACTAATTTTGATTTTATGGAGGGAAAACTGGATCTTTGATGAAATAGAAGACTTTCAAACATTTCTAATGAAAAGATCAGAGCTAATGAAAAGATATAGAAACTCTAAAATACAAAAACAGAATTCAGAAAAATATGAAAGGGTAAATATGACTGAAAAATGTTGAGACTAAATAAGAACAAACTTTTTTCATTATAAATTAGACAGGGAGAAGATATATGATCCCTAGGAACACTATCATCATTAGGGGTAGTAGAGGATATCTAAAGGGTCTGAGAGTGGTTCTCATTGCTTTTTCTCTCCAATAAGAGCTTTTGTCTCTGCCCTAAAATAACAAGATCTAGTCAAGAAGACAAGATTCTTCTGATTTCAGATCCAGCTCTTTCTATCATTACATCCACTAATAAACTAGGTCTTGAAGAAGAGACAAAATTTAAAAGGGAGAAGTGACAAAAATCATTCTCTATATTTTAATATGATAGTGCAAATTAATACTCATGTTTATTTATCTCTCTAAATCATTTAGGAAGCTTTAGTGAATCTAAACCAGTTTCCCATTATATAAGCATTTTGGCAGATTACCAGTTTTTCTTTCTCTGTCTTCCTCCCTCCTTGTCTCTATCTCCCTCCTTTCTTTCTCTCTCTCTTCCTCTTTCTCTTCTTTCTTCTCCCCCTGCTCTGTGTGTCTCTCTCCCTCCCTCTTTCTTCTTCTTCTTCTAATTCTTCTTCTTCTTCTTCTTCTTCTTCTTCTTCTTCTTCTTGTTCTTGTTCTTCTTGTTCTTCTTCTTCTTCTTCTTCTTCTCTCTCTCTCTCTCTCTCACACATACACACACACACACACACACACAAAAACATACACACACATCCCACCCATCCCAAATCTCCTTAAAAAGTTTTTTCCTCCACAGTCCTGCCCTCTCTTGGAACTAGAATCTGACCAAAGCATGAAGTTTTGTTATGTCTGAGCAAATTTGAGCTCTCCTTAATCTCTTTTTGATCTCAGAACTACTAAGACATCAGTTATGGACTTGAATACCCACTGGCTTGTTCTCACATTGTGAGTGGTTTATGACCAGCATCCCTCTTCCATTTAACCACTTACCATCAGATTAGATTTTGTAAGGGAATATTCACTTCAAGATATAGCAAGAACAAACATACAGACATTTCCTTCAACATTAGGGCATATATAATCTTTTCTATGCCACCTCTGTCATCAGAGAGAGGAGGCAAGGAAAGAGTAGGAGAGAGATTAAGCTCTCAATGTAGTTCATTTCTATACTAACCTAATCCAATAAATATTTATTAAGTGCCTACTATGTGCAGAGTACTGTGCTAAGCACCAGAGATACAATTAATAAAAGATAGTCTCTGCCCTCAAGAATGGCATGAAGGTGGAAGTGAGGTAATATACAATGGAAGGCAGTAAAACAGGTGGAAGGGGAATACTAGAGGTTATCTGTCACAAGAACATCTTGTTCCATGGAGTTGAAACCAGGCAAAACAGCACATATGAAATAGAGTAAGATAAAAGTTCAGATTCTGCTCTTTATAAATGAAGCTATTAGTTGGAGTTTGTTATTCTACTTTCCAATCTTTCAGTCAGTGGACAGAGGTACTGTCACTCAAGGCATCAGCAGCATGGTGATAAGGTTGAAAGTGATGAGCTTATCCTAGGAGGGGCATGGAGTCATCTGTAGTTGAAATCATGCAAAGCAGCATATGCAAAGTAGTATGACTTCGTATGCAATATTAGTCTGACCAAGTTCTTGTTTAGATGTTGCATGAGGCATAACTGCTTATTGAGCTCTTCCATTGGTTAAGTTTCCCAAAAATTCTTCCCAAAGGTTTTTCTTGCTCCTGTGGGTACTGATGCTGCATTGGGTGCAAAATCTGACCTGGATGTGATGGTATCTGTCCATGCAGTAGATCCCAATTATATGGGCTGTAGTAAACAATTTTTCTACTTGCTGTTTCCTTAGATTAACTTAATCAGTAATCTGGACATCTGTCTCAAGTTCACCATGCAAAAACTGAGAAGTGGATAGGGCATTTTGTCCCTTCTGCTGATTATTTGGACTCTATATAGGTTGCACTGAAATGGAAAGAATGCTGTGCTAGGATTCAGAAAACGGGATTCAAGTCCTACCCCCTTCTATACAATAGCTGTGGGTCTTTGGGAAAATTGTTATCTTTTTCTGTTCCTTAGCTGTACCTTCTGTAAGGATCATGTCATAGAGATAGCACTGAATTTGGAGACTCAGCTTATGTTCTTCACTTTGCCTTGTTTCTACTCCTTGAATCCTTGTCCTCTCTATCCTAAAACAGAGAGAAAACTAAAACAATCATAGTTATTAAATTCCTACTCTTGACTAGCTATTCTCACCTAATTCTCCATTATATAAACTCAGGAGAGTGGAATAGAAACATCTGGAAGAACATCTGGACGGAGCTCTTATGGATTGTACTTTTATACAAAATATAATGCATCGAAAGTCTTTATTACAACTGTGAATAATGCAGATTGCTTAAACAATTTATTTTTTCCATTATATTTCTCCTTGGTCAATTAAGCTACAAATCATGCTGGGATAATGGGTGGATGACTGAGATTGTTTTTGTCAGGATGCCTTGGTGAATAACAGTTCTGGAAGATGTCTTATGCTCTCTAAGTACCAGAAAGCATATGTGCATCAAGACAAATCATATTCCCTCACCATGATTTTCAGACTAATATGTACTGCCTGCCAGTGTTGGTAACACTGGCTGGGCAAAGTCTTCAGTCACCTGACTGTGCTTTCTGACTGCAACTGAAAGTAACACCCTCAGCCAGAATGAATACACAATGCCAGAGTCAGCAAAGATTTGGTCTTCCTCCCTCTGACAAATAACCTCTGGTCTCAGGCAGAGTTTACTCAGTCAGGAAGAATTAGTAACCTAATCATGCTAAGGAGCAAATGAGGGAACTCTCATGTTTGCAAATCTGGTAGAGGGTTTCTTTAATATGTATTTTTGTTATAAAATTTTAGAAAAGTAGATTTGGAATCCAAAAATCTTGGAGTTTTATGCCTACTACTTATTGCCTACATTATATTGGGTAAGACATTTAATCTCTTTAATTTTAGAGTTTTTATCTGTTAAATGGAAAAGGCTGTAAGGATGTCATTGGACAAGATGATCTTTAAGATCCTTTCCAGTTCTAACTTTCTAGGTTTCATTTTCTAATATTCTGTGACTTAAATTTGTTTTCCAGAATTATATGGATCAGTGATTCTATGAAATCCCTTTTACAAACATGCTTTTACATCCCTTTTGTCTCTAAGAAGAGAAGAACTCCAAAGGTAATCATTGCCTTCCTCTAGACTTTGTGTTATGCCCTCTATTCTCTATCCTAAAAAAAAATGTTGCTGATGTAGCATCTTCTTTATCTACTATCAACAAGAACACTAAAAAGTGAATAGAGTGATGGAATTAGCACCAGAAAATTTTTTCCTTAATGTACTTATCAATATATTTTGACTTAACACAGTTAATAAAAGCAAGCCAGAGTATACTTAAAAAAAAAAACTGAGGCAATTGGGGTTAAGTGACTTGCCCAGGGTCACACAACTAGGATATGTTAGGTGTCTGAGAGCAGATTTGAACTCAGGTCCTTCTGACTTCAGGGCTGGTGCTCTAGCTACTGTACCACCTAGCTGCCCCTAGCCAGAGTATACTTAAGATTATGAGAAGACAGATTGAAAGCTAGAAGGTATGGAAGAGATTGTGAAGTCCAATTCCCTTGCAAGAGAGAGAAAACTGGAGCCTTTAAAACATTAATTTATTTCTAGGGCCACATAGCTTGTAAGGGCCAGAGACAGGATTTGAACCTAGATTTTCAATATTCCAACTTCAATTTTCTACTGCACCAACCTGCAAAATAACAATCAGTAAAGAAAAGAAAACTTAAAACATAATAGCTTGTAATTCTAACAGTACATACAACCATACACTTTTATAATTTACTATTTTGAAATTTCATAATTTATCAAAAATTATGTGTTTTTCCATTAACAAAGTGGCACCAACATATCCACTGTAGTTAATTTGAGATTTATTATAAATTAATGTCTTCAACTGCATAGTTGTAGGGAGTATGTATCTGACTCTTTTGGTTATGCTTTCTTCATTCTGCATCACTTCATATACTTCTTCCCATATTCCTCTTCATCCTTCATATTCATTGTTCCCTGTGGAACAATATTTTTCTATTACATTCATATACAACAATTTATTCAGTCATTTCCCAATCACTTAACACCTTATATGTTTAGAAGTTTTTTTTCCTATTACAAATTATATTGCTCTGAATATTTTTGCACAAATAGATGTTGTCTTATTGTCTATAACTATCTTGGATATAGCCCAAATGCTGGATCAAAGGGCAACAACAATTTTGTAACTTTTATTATATCATTGCACATTCCTTTCTAAAAATATGTCAGCTCTGTTACTTTCTACCTGTATGACATATACACAAAGTCACATCCACTCGCCAACCTTTGGTTTTTCAATTTATGAAAATGAATAGGCTACAATCCCCTTACAATTTTTAATCCTGTGAAAAGATGTGGTCTGGATGTGTGAGTTTTCCAGATACTTGAAGGTTAGCCAAAACTCTTTTCAATTTCAGTGAAAGTGGTTTTGAAATATAATTCATACTTCATTGCCATAATAAATAGATCTTAACTTAGTCTCCTTTTCATGATTCACAATCTTAAAAAAAGTGGTGTGTATTCTGGGTTATAATTCAATGATGCCCTTACAGGTTGTTGGCCTTCTATAATAGTGTTCCAGCAATGTTTAGCTGTTTTATGTTATGGGCCAGAACTCTGAACTTGAAACAAAGGATTTTTACAAGGTAATAAGTCAGTGGAATTGATAGAGACAATAGTTATCTAATTTAGCATGGTTCAGAATGATTGATTTAATCCTACAAGGAGATATTATGGGCCAGAACTTGAAAGAAGATACTAAGTGGAATTGAGCAGACAATGGTTAAATCTAGTTTAGCATTGATTTAATTCTATGACAAATGATGTTTTCCTAGTAATATAATGTTTGGTTTGTACTCAGTGTGGAGCATATAAGCTAGAAGTCTCATCCAGGGAGATTCAGAGACATTCAGAGAGAAGGCTAAAAGACTGGCAGCAGGACCTTAAGCAATCAGAACCAAGGGGAGAAATTCAATTTGATCTTCGATCTTCCTGGTGGCTGACCTGGACTCCTACACTTCCATGACTAAGACCAAGGCTATACTGAAAGCCTCTCCAGAAAGCTGCCCAGACCCAGGAAGGAGAAAATAAAGAATCTGGACTATAAGAAAGCTAACCAGGCCCCAGGAAAGGAGACAAGACTTTGAAGGAGACAATAAAGGACTTTAACACCTGGCTGCACTTGTGGTGATTACTAAGCTGGATTTAAGGCTGCTCTCAGAGACCCCAAGAAAACCTCAAAAGAGAACATTCATTACATTTTAGAGAGAACATTACAGTTTTAGTTGTTTTCATTGGTTTGTTTGTTTTTAAAGTGACCTCAAGCTACAAAATGCTGTGATTGTTTCTATTCCCATTTTTGACTGCCTTCTCTCCTTATTTTTAATGTTTTGCTAATCCCACTCCACTCCTAATTATTTGCTACTTGTTATTCTCTGCAAAGAACTGATTTTTAGAGGAAAAGTCAGAGAGTCAAATAAATAACTCATATTTTATATACAATTTGATAGAGTTTTGACAGCCAGTCTTCATTTTGTTCTATCTGTGGATAATGCTACCATCTCTTTTCTCCTCCAGAGTTAAAATTTTAAACTCTATATAGATATACATATCACTATGTATGTATTATGCATAATTATATATGTATGTTACATGTGTATGTTAAGTACATTATTATTTATATAAATCTGTATATATCATATCTATCTCTACCTCTATATCTATATACTATCTATCTACATATTACCCAGTCTCTTTCCTTAGTTTCAGTTCTGTAAGAGCAATTTACCTTTGGTCTTCTTGAGCTAGATATTCCATTAGCAAATTTGGTCTCATAAAATCTGTCACAGATTTTATTTTATTTTGTTTTGTTTTTTGCTGAGGCAATTGGGATTAAGTGACTAAGCTAGGAAGTGCTAAGTGTCTGAAGCCTGATTTGAACTCAAGTCCTCCTGACTTCAGGGATAGTGCTCTATCCATGGCACTACCTAGTTGCCCCCACAGATTGTTTTGAAGGAAGGAGGGAATATTTTTTAAAAAGAAAGGGAGAAAAATTTAAGTTTGAATTTTTAACTCTTTCCTATCAGTGCCCATTCTTTATCACCTATTTTGTGTGTAAATAGATCCTGCCTTTTGAGTAGACACGCTAATTTAATGGCATAAGCTTTTGCTATGGAAAAAGCTATGTACCAGAGCAAGAGGAGGTGCTAGCTTATACTGGATCATCCCTGCATGCATACTAAGGCACTATGATGCAATCAGGTGCTAATTGGCAGCTTTGTTACCTACTACTCAGTTCTAGGTTACAAATCCAGAGTGAACTAAAAAGAGGAGCTCTATAGGATAGGGAGGTATCATTGCCAGTCAGAGAGGTGTTGAGCAGTTATCAAGAAAAGTAGAAGGTCAGAGGCAAGCTTTAGTGATTTGACAGAGCAGAGTGGAATCTCAGTTCTAGCACCCAGCCCAAACTACAGAGAAATAACCAGAGCCAAGATTCCCAGACCACAGAACCTATCCTTCTGTCACTCTGAACCAGCAGAGCTTCATAACTGGTTGACAGAGTCTACATCCAGCACTACAAAGAAGTGTAAAACTTGAAATGTAATATTCCAGAAAGTAAAGGATATGGACTTACAACCAAGAACAACGCAACAAAACTGAATATAAAATACTATGGGGATGGGGGTGGAGGTGTGAATAGAGCTTTAATGAAATAAGAACTTCCAAGCATTCCTGATCACTACTATATAGAAATTTGGAAGTTCATATATAGAAATTTGTTGTGGCCCTTCATATTGGAAGAAGACTGAAATGACAAAACTACATCAAAGTCAAAATACAGTGTGTCTTACTATAATTGATCAGAACAATACAAACTCGGAAGGCTCTTTCACTGATTGGGCACAAAACACACTATATGAACATTTGAGTTGAAGATATCTTTAAATTTATGCATTTCAATTTTTTTTGAGCTATCGAAATTCTACTTTTCTCATAGAACACAGTGCTTTTTTATGCTGGCATACCATGGTATATGGTCCTGTGCCAATATCTCCCATCTTATAATCAATACTAAAGTTGTTCAGAAATCTTGAGACTCCTTGTAGCATGTATACTGATCTCTGTGTAAGCACTTGTCTTGTGTGAGTTCTCCATAAAATAATCTTTGTAGCAAATATACATTTGGCATTCAAATAATATGACCAGCCCATCAAAGTTGCACTCTCTATGGTTAGAGTGTGAATTCCTGAAAGTTCAGCATGAGAAAGAATCTAAATGTCCAGTACCTCATCTTCCCAGGTGATTATTAAGAGAATTTAAATGGAATCAATTTAATTTTATGAGTATTAGTATACTGTCAAGGTTGCACAGACATGCTGAGTGAAATGAGCAGGACCAGAAGATCATTATATACTTCAAAAACAATACTATATGATGATCAATTCTGATGGATGTGGCCATCATCAGTAATGAGATGAACCAAATCAGTTCCAATAGAGCAGTAAGGAACTGAACTAGCTACACCCAGCGAAAGAACTCTGGGAGAGGACTATGAACCATTACATAGAATTCCCAATCCCTCTATTTTTGTCCGCCCACATTTTTTATTTCCTTCACAGACTAATAGTACACTATTTCAAACTCCTTGTACAGCAAAATAACTGTTAGGACATATATGCTTTAACATATTTAATATGTATTGATCAACCTGCCATCGGGGGGAGGAGATGAGGGGAAGGAGGGGAAAAATTGGAACAAAAGGTTTGGCAATTGTCAATGCTATAAAATTACCTATGCATATAACTTGTAAATAAAAAGCTATAATAACAAAATTTTAAAAAAAGAAATTAAAATGGAAAAAAAGGTTCTGATAAAGGCCTCATTTCAAAAATATAAAGAGAATTGATTCAAATTTATAAGATATTAAGCCATTCTCCAACTGATAAATGGTCAAAGGATATCAACAGACAATTTTCAGATGAAGAAATTGAAGCTATTTCTAGTCATATGAAAAAGTGCTCCAAATCACTATTAATCAGAGAAATGCAAATTAAGACAACTCTGAGATACCACTACACACCTGTCAGATTGGCTAAGATGACTGGAAAAGATAATGATGAATATTGGAGAGGATATGGGAAAACTGGGAAACTGATACATTGTTGGTGGAACTGTGAATGGATCCAACCATTCTGGAGAGCAATTTGGAATGATGCTCAAAAAGTTATCAAACTACATACCTTTTGACCCAGCAGTGTTTCTACTAGCCTTATATCCTAAAGAGATCTTAAAGGAGGGAAAGGGACCCACATGTGCAAAAATGTTTGTGGCAGCCCTTTTTTTAATTGCAAGAAACTGGAAACAATGTGGATGTCCATCAATTAGAGAATGGCTGAATAAATTGTGGTATATGAATATTATGTAATATTATTGTTCTATAAGAAATGACCAGCAGGATGATTTCAGAAAGGCCTGGAGAGACTTACATGAACTGATGCTGAGTGAAATGAGAAGAATCAAGAGATCATTATACACAGCAACAAGAAGACTGACTATACGATGATCAATTCTGATGAATGTGACTGTCTTCAACAATGAGATGATGCAAACCAGTTCCAATTGTTCTGTGATAAAAAGAGCCATCTACACCCAAAGAAAGGACTATGGGAGCTGAGTATGGACCACAACATAGCATTTTCACTCTTTCTGTTGTTTGCTTATATTTTTGTTTTCCTTC
Organism: Sarcophilus harrisii; assembly: GCF_902635505.1. NCBI lineage: Eukaryota > Metazoa > Chordata > Mammalia > Dasyuromorphia > Dasyuridae > Sarcophilus > Sarcophilus harrisii. Next base: position 369,699,595 of record NC_045427.1, read on the forward strand.
TCAGGTTTTTTTTTTTCCTTTCTAGATCTGATTTTTCTTGTGCAGCAAGATAATTGTATAAATATGTATACATATATTGAATTTAACATATATTTTAACATATTTAACATGTATTGGACTACCTGCCATCTAGGGGGGGTATTGGAGGAAGGAGGGGAAAATTTGGAACAGAAGATTTTGCAAGGGTCAATGTTGAAAAAATTACCTATTATATGAATATTATGGAATATTACTGTTCTGTAAGAAATGACCAACAGGATGATTTCAGAAAGGCCTGGAGAGACTTACACGAACTGATGCTGAGTGAAATGAGCAGGACCAAGAGATCATTATATACTTCAACAACAATATTATATGATGACCAGTTGTGATGGACTTGGCCATCCTCAGCAACGAGATCAACCAAATCATTTCCAATGGGACAGTAATGAACTGAACCAGCTACGCACAGAGAAAGAACTCTGGGAGATGACTAAAAACCATTACATTGAAATCCCAATCCCTGTATTTATGCCCACCTGCATTTTTGATTTCCTTCACAAGCTAATTGTACAATATTTCAGAGTCTGATTCTTTTTATACAGCAAAATAATGTTTTGGTCATGTATACTTATTGTGTATCTAATTTATATTTTAATGTATTTAATACCTACTGGTCATCCTGCCATCTAGGGGAGGGGGTGGGGGGTAAGAGGTGAAAAATTGGAACAAGAGGTTTGGCAATTGTTAACGCTGTAAAGTTATCCATGTATATAACCTGTAAATAAAAGGCTATTAAATAAAAAAAAAAAGAAAGAAAAAATTACCCATGCATATGTTTTGTAAAAAAAAAATTTAAAAAGCTATAATAAAAAAAGAAAAAAAGTTAAAAAAAAAAGGTTGCACAGACATACAATAATGAAATCAATTAAATGGTTCTTTAGACCCTAACAATGCAACTGTTAAACTCATCTATTGGAACATTCCTTGAAATTATATTGCCAGGGTAACTGAATTTATTCACAACATTTAAAATGGAGATTTCCTGTAACCAGTGGTTCAGTGTATGGATGGTGTAGTGCTGATTGGTGAAGAACCTCTCTCCCTCTCTCTCTCTCTCTCTTTCTCTCTCTCTCTCTCTCTCTTTCTCTCTCTCTCTCTCTTTGGTGTATTGCATCTCAACCTCAGAGACTGCATTGAATGCGTAATCATCTGTGAACAAAAATATACCAACTCTTCCTCCACTTTAGTCTTGGCTTATATTCTTTCCAAGTTAAATAGTTTACTATAACTTGCCCATCAGTGCAGTACCTGTTTGATGCTATTTTTATTCTCATTAAAGGTGTCTGATGACATTGCTTAAAAAATCATGCATGATTTTTTCCCCAGAAGGTAAAAGATATGGATTCTATATCCATGAAGTATGTTTATAGCATGAAGCCTCAAACACCTTTCCCAGACAACACCCTTTCCAAGTTAAGCAGTTGCTCCCAGCTGGGGGCCTGGGGAAACCCTGAAAAAGGCTCAGAAAACTAAATAAAAGGTGACTCTGAACCCCAAATCTTTATGGAAATCCTAACAGGATCTTGCCCACTGCTGAAGATATTTTTTTCTCAGTGTAACCCATCTTTGCAGAAGTCCTAACAGGATCTTGCCCACTAAGAAGGCTGTCATTCTAGCAAACTTTCTTCTTAGTGCAAATAAATTCCATTCTTTGCCACAAACCTTGTGCCTGTATGGGGTTTGCAAAGAAACATGAAGCAAACAGGTAGTCCCTGTCATGAAATGATGTAAGAACTTCTGCAGGCAACCAATTTCTCCATGATCTTCCATAAAGAGTAAGCAATTCTTTTCAACAATGCAGTGATTTAAGGCAATTCCAATAGACTTGGGATGGAAAATGCCATCCATATTTAGAGAGAGAACTATAGAGACTGAAAATAGATCAAAGCATAATATTTTCACCTTTGTTGTTGTTTGCTTGTTTCTTTTTTCATTCTCATGATTTTTCCCCCTTTTGATCTGATTTTTCTTGCACAACATGAAAAATATGGAAATATGTTTAAAATAATTGCACATGTTTACCTATATCAAATTGCTTGCTATCCTGAGAAGGAAGGAGAGGAGTGAGGAAGAAAAATTTGGAGCACAAAGATTTACAAAAACGAATGTTGCAAACTATCTTTACATTTATTTGAAAAAAAATACTATTGAAAAATAAAAGAAAAAAAGGTAAGAATAAAAGAAGAATCATAATTGACTAAACAAGGATAAATTGTTTGCAATATAGAAAGAGGGCACATATGTCTCCTTTGAATCATAGCCTACTTATTATTGTTGAGCACAGCAGGGGATATGAGTCATTTAAGGAATACTAATATCCCTATTATAAGGACTTATTAAACAGTTTTCAGGGATGCTTATCCACCTTTGGTATCTACTTGGCACTCAATTCTCTTCTGTGGCTCTGAGAACCTACAGCATATGCATCAGCTACATTCCAGTAAAACATCTCAGTAGATGGGTTAAATCAGATTTAGGGTAACTAAATATGTGTCTCAAATTCATACGTGAATGGGTGGCGGGCAGGCAGAATGGGTGGATGAGAACAATTTGTTTTAAGAGCCAAGAAAGTAGCTAAAGTAGATACTGGAGAACAAAGCTTCTTAAACTGTGGATTATAATGCCATAGCTGAATGTGTGTGTGTGGGGGGTCACAAAATTATGATTTATTATCAATAAATGTTTGATTTATAAAACTATTTTATATACCCATATATCTGGGATGGTATAAACATTTATCTGGCAAAAAGGGGTCACAAGTGGAAAAAGTTTTAGAAGCCCTGGTATGAACCACTTAAAGGATGGCCACACTTTGATGTTGTTGAGGCCATCTACTGCATCCTGGGTTTTCACTAGTCATTTGACTTTTGTCCTGACACTGGAGTCTGATAACTCTGGAAGAGAGAATGAGACTAAAGACTTTGTGAAACTGACTCATTTAAATTCACACATGAGACAACACATCATCTGTAATGTCATTGGTCCTCTTCAAAAATGAAGAACAAACAGTAGCAGTAGAGGGCTACACCATACTCCCAATTAAAGAATAATCTTGGACTCCTGATTATTTCTCTCCCCCAGATCCAATTACCTTGGTAATATAATTCTCTTGAATATCCCCCTCCTTCTCTCATCTGACACTGCTACCACTCTGTTAGCATCCTCATCACTTCATAACTGAAGTATTGAAATAACTTGCTGGGGCAGGGGAGGTGTCCACCTGTCTCAAGTCTTTTCTCACTTCAATCCATGTACCATTCAGTCACTAAGGTTATTTCCCTAAACCATGAGTCAGACCAAGTCATTCTCCCCACTTAATAAACTCCAGTGGTTTTCTTTTGTCTCTAGAAACAAATCCAAAATGCTATTTGACATTTAAAGCCCTTCATAATCTAGCCTCCTTCTGCCTTTCCAGTCTTCTTATATTATTCACTAACACATGTTGTCTGGTCCAGTGAAACTGGCCTCTTGTTTTTCTGTGTTTTAGCTTCTGGTATTTTCTTTGTAAATCCACCATCCTGGAATGCTCTCCCTTCTCTGCCCTGTTTGTTAACTTACCTGTCTTCCTTTGAGTCCCAACTAAAAGCCATTCATTTACTGGAAGTTTTCCCCAAACTCTTCTTAATTTTAGTGTTTTTCTTAATCACTTCCTATTTATTCCTGTATATTGTCCCTCCCATTAGATTTTTATGTTCCTTGAGATCAGTCTTTTGCCTTTTTTTTTTTTTTTTTGAATTTCTGGTATTTAGCACAGTGTTTAGCCCATAATAAGAATTTGTGAATGTTTATCAGTCAATTGATAGAAGGAATCTAATTAGACAGATCATGGGAGTGATTCAGTTATGGCTTGATGATCTTAAGAGAAGAATGAAAAGGGAGGGAAAGAAAAATACACTGGGAAGATGGGATGGTAGGGAAAGTAAAGGAATTTTAGGGAAAATTAATTAACATTATTGAAATTCAGAAGCAGACATATATACAGGCAGGGAGAAAGGGCTAGGGGAACCAGCTGATGCTTCAATTTAGTAAATCAATAAATATTTATTAAGCACTTACTTTGTGCCAGGCACTGTTCTAAGTGCTAGAGATGAAAAGAGGCAAAAGCCAACTTCTGACCTCTTCTGAATTGTTAAAGGAAGGAAGAATACACATATGTACAGAAATATATTTCATTCAATAAGGAAATAAGAGGAAAGAGAGGGAACAAGGGGAGGGAATTAAAAGAAGGATAGATTGAGGAAAGGATTAGTCTGAAGCACAGTAAACTTTAAGGATATAGAAAATGTTCATAGCTCTTTTGAAGTGGTAAAGAATAGGAATCTTAAAGGGTGCCCATAAATTGGAGACTGGATGGACAAGTACATAAATATAATGGAATATTGATAGGTTGTAAAAAATGAAGTATCAGAGAAATCTGGGAAGACTGGAGGCAGAGCCAAGCTGGCAAGATGCCTTTATTAGGCAAGAACTTGCCAACCTCTTCCCCAAACTGCTCCAAATTCTTATAAAATGACTCTAAACAAATTTTAGAAGCAACTTGGAAGGTTAGTAATAAAGGTTTGTGGCATCAGGGTGGGCGTCCAGCTTACAGTCCCAGTGCAAGCCATGCCAGCACAACCTCAGCCTGGGCCCTAGTCCAGCCCCAGCATTAGTAAAACAGAAACTGGTCTAGGGACCTCTAAATCAGTGGCAGTACAAGTGGCTTCCAGTCTTCTCAACCCAGAGACACCAAAAACTGTTTGGAAGTTCAGAAAAAAAGATCTGTAGAACCAGGTTGAGAGTCCAGCATGTACTCTCAGTACAGGCAGCATCAGCACTAAAGTAGCCCTGGTCTCAGCCCTGGCCTTGAGGCTGGCAAAGCAGAAAAGGCCTATGAATCTCTGAATCAGCAACAGCACTGGCAGTTTCTAGACCTCTCAATCCAGATACACCAGATGACTTGGAAGGTTGGCAGGAAAGGTTTCTCAGTAGGGTAATAACTCCTTGGAAAACCAGCAAACCAAGAGGGGGCATGAGCAGTGGTGGTTATGGCAGCATCCAGAGGCCTCAGCTCACAGGAATTCTCTTTACTAACCCTGAGGAAGGACTCTGCTGTCTTAACATATTAGATCTTACAGCTATATACACACATATATATCTTACAGTTATAGTTCCTAACAGTTCCAGGGCAAAAAAGAGGGCTTGGGATCAGGTCTCTAGAAGATCTCTGAAAACATTTACACAAAACCCCTGAAACTTAGAACAGTGCACCATCCACTCTAGAAATAGCCTTACTTTATCAAAGAGCAAGCACTAGACTAGGAAAATGAACAGACAACAAGGAAACTTCTTGACTGTAAAAAGTTACTATTATGACAAGGAAGATCAAAACACACACTCAATCTAATTTATATTTTAATATATTTAACATCTACTGGTCATCCTGCCATCTGGGGGAGGGGAAGGAGGGGAAAAATTGGAATAAGAGATTTGGCAATTGTCAATGCTGTAAACTTACCCATACATATAACCTGTAAATAAAAGGCTATTAAAATTTAAAAACACACACACACTGAGAAGATAACAAAATCAAAGTTACTATATCCAAAGCCTCCAAGAAAAATAAGAATTGGGTTCAGGCCATGGAAGAGCTCAAAAACCAAGATTTTTTTAAACCAAGAAAGAGAGATAAAGGAAAAAATAGTAAGAGAACTAATAGTTGTGCAAAAGGAAATACAAAAAGCTAATGAAGAGAAGAATGCCTTAAAAAGCAAAAATAGCCAAATGGGAAAGAAAGTACAAAAGCTCATAGAAGAAAATAATTCCTTAAAAATTAGAATTGAGCAAGTGGAAGCTAATGATTTTATGAGAAATCAAGATACAATAAAACATAACGAGAGAGAGAGAGAGAGAGAGAGAGAGAGAGAGAGAGAGAGAGAGAAATAGAAAAAATGTGTAATATCTCATTGGAAAGACAACTGACTTGGAAAATAGATGTAGGGGAGATAATTTAAAAATTATTGGTCTACCTGAAAGTTATGATCAAAAAAAGAGCCTGAGCATCATCTTTCAACAAATTATCAAGGAAAATTGCCCTCATAGAAATTGAAAGGGGGGAAATTCTGAAAGGATAGTGGAGTAGGTCAATATATTTCAAACTCTTCAGATTTCCCCTACAACCAGAAAAAATTGCGTCTCAGGGCAAATATAGAGTGGTGAAGAATTAAGAAGATTTGGCATAGAATAGGGTCCTCATGGTACTGTTAGAATTCTTAAAAGGTGCTAAGTCAGTTATCTAATTTAGCATGGTATTTAACAGTTCCCTAGTTCACCAATGTATTTAGTACTCATTGGAGTTCTACAAGATTCACAAGTCAGAGAGGAGTCCAGGAGATTCAAAAGTCAGAGAGGAGTGGAGAAGATTTACAAGTCAGAAGCCCACAATCGCACTCTTGGAGGAGTCAACCTTTGAGTTCACACCTCTAAAAAGCATATAAAAGGACAAGCCCACTGGAAAGTACTTGAGGAGATTGAGAAGCCAGGATTCAGTTGGGCAGAATGGAGGAAGACAGAGAAGAAGTGACAGGCTGTCCTGTGGAAGAATAAGTGAATCTTGAATGATTAGGAATGCCAGGCTCAGCTGTGTTGCAGATATGTGGCTATGAGTGAGGAGCCAGCACACTGAGAGTATAGAAGCAATGGAGAAAGAACACTGCTGGAGAAGGGAGCTCTTGGTTGGTGTTCCAGGTCAGAGGGTAGAGCTGAAGTAAAGCTAGAGGTACCATTCTCTCCATCCCAAAATTAGAGGTGCTTACATTAATATTTCTCATTTTTAAAAAATGAACCAGCAAAGAAGAAAGAACCTAATCATGGAAATTTATTATGGGAATAGTAAAGACTGGGGTTCATTATTAGAGGAGGATACTGAAATAAAAAAAGCTTCTTCTATCCCAAAGAGTAATATTAAATGTTTCTCTGCCCAGAGAGAATTTACAGAAGAACTAAAAAAAAAGAATTTAACAATCAAATGAAAGACATTGAGGAAAAACTAATATAACTGTGCTCAATTATAGCCTGCTTAGGAGAGATGGGGAGATGAAAGGGAGAAAGAAACACTAAAGTGAAAAAAGTATGCAGAAGAGAACCAAAGACCAACCTACAAGAAAGTAAAGAAAAGATGGATACATAAATAAAATTTCTTCTACTATTATATATCTTTTCTTGAACTGGAAATTTATTGTTATATATTTTGAATCATCTCTGAAGTTCTGTTGATCACATGACAATGATCTGTTTTGTATTATATTGTTTTGTTCTCCTTTTCTGTCTTTCTTTTTTTCTTTTTTTTAATAAACAGAAATTTTAAAAAAAGAAAAGAAATTGAAAGAATCTACCAATCACCTCCTTTAAGAGATCTTCAAATAAAAATTCCTAGGAATATTAAATCCAAATTTCAGAACTCCCAGGTCAAGGAGAAAGTATTGCATGCATCCAGAAAGTAACAATTCAAATATAGTAGAGTCACAGTTAGGCTAACACAAAATTTAGCAGCTTCTACATTAAAGCCCCAGAGAGCTTGAAATATGATATTCCAGAAAACCACAGAGCTAGGATTACAACTAACAATTACGTACTCACCAAAACTGAGCATAATCCTTCAGGGGAAAAGGTGGAAATGCAATGAAATAGGGGGTTTTCATCCATTCATGATGAAAAGACCAGAGCTAAATAGAAATTTTGATTTTCAAATATAGGACTCAGGAGAAGCATAGAGAGATAGTCAGGAAAGTGATATCATAAGGGACTTAATTAGGTTTATTTGTTTACATGGGAGGATGATACTTGTAACATTAGGATTTTATCATTATTATGGTAGTTAGAAGAAGTATAAATAGGCTAAGGGCACAGGTATGAAATGAATATGAATATCTTTTAAAAAGAAATTAAGGGATGAGAGAGTAATGTACTGGGAAAAGGAAAAGAGAGAAATGGAATGATATGAATTATCTGCCATAAAAAGAGGCAAGAAAAAGATTTTATTGTGGAGGGGAAAAGGGGAAACAGAGGATGAGTGAATGAACATTGACTTCATCAGAACTGACTCAAAGAGGAAATAACATACACACTCAATATGGTTATAGAAATCTATCTTACCCTGCAGGAAAGTAAGAGGGGAATGGGATACAGTAAGGGAGGAGAGTGATGGAAAAGAGGGCCTATTAGGAGAGGGAGTGGTTAATAGCAAAATACTTTTGAGGGGGGAGAGGGTGAAAAGAGAGAATGAAATAAATAGGGAGGGAATACAGTTAGCAATAGTAATTGTAAAAAAAGAATTTTGAAGCAAGTTGCTTTGATAAGGCCTCATTTCTCAAACATAAAGGGAACTGAGTCAAATTTATGAAAAAAAAAAACTAGGCTCTAAATGATAAATGATAAAAAGATATGAACTATGCCCAAAGGGCTATAAAATCATGCATATCCTTTGACTTAATGATACCATTATTAGGCATGAATCCCCAAAGAGATTTTTTAAAAATGAAAAGGACCCCAATTTATCAATTGGAATGGCTGAACAAGTTGTGGTATGAAATTATGATGGAATATAATTGTTCTGTGGGAAAGGATAAGCAAGATGCTCTCATAAAAACCCAGAAAATCCTCCATGAATTCAAGCAAAATGACATGAATTGAGTACAAAGTAAAAGCAATGTTCTAGGATGATCAGCTGTGAATGACTTTAGTCTTCTCAGCAATACAATGGTGAACTATTCTGAAGGACTTATAATGAAAAATTCTATCCATACCCAGAGAAAGAATTGTGTCTGAATACATTTTGAAGCATTCTCTCTCTCTCTCTCTTTCTGTGTCTTTCTTTCTGTCTGTCTGTCTCTATCTCTTCTGTGTCTTGGTGTTTCTGTGTGTGTCTCTGTCTCTCTTTTTTCTCTGTCTGTCTGTCTGTCTATCTCACTTTCTCTTTTTTTTTTTTGTTTTCTTTCACAACATGACTTTTATGGAAATACTTTGCATTACTTCACATGTGCTTTCTTAATGGGGGCTGAGAGTGGGAATAAGGGAGAGAATCTAGAACTCAAAAGTTTTAAAAACAAATGTAAAATAATTATTTTAAATGTGACTGTGGAAAATAAAAATATTAAATAAAAATAAAAGGTAACAAAAAAGAGAGAAATCAATCTGGGAGGACTTCTTTTTTCTTTTTTTTTTATTAATAACTTTTTATTGACAGAACCCATGCCAGGGTAATTTTTTACAACATTATCCCTTGCACTCACCTCTGTTCTGATTTTTCCCCTCCCTCCCTCCACCTCTTCCCCCCCTTCAGCCTCTCCCCCAGATGGCAAGCAGTCCTATACATGTTAAATAGGTCACGGTATATCCTAGATATAATATATGTGTGCATAACTGAACAGTTCTCTTGTTATACAGGGAGAATTGGATTCAGAAGGTAGAAATAACCCGGGAAGAAAAACAAAAATGCAGTTTACATTCATTTCCCAGTGTTCTTTCTTTGGGTGTAGCTGCTTCTGTCCATCATTGATCAATTGAAACTGAGTTAGATCTTCTCTTTGTCAAAGAAATCCACTTCCATCAGAATACATCCTCATACAGTATTGTTGTTGTATATAATGATCTCCTGGTTCTGTTCATTTCACTTAGCATCAGTTCATGTAAATCTCTCCAAGCCTCTCTGTATTCATCCTGCTGATCATTTCTTACAGAACAATAATATTCCATAACATTCATATACCACAATTTACCCAACCATTCTCCAATTGATGGGCATCCATTCGTTTTCCAGTTTCTAGCCACTACAAACAGGGCTACCACAAACATTTTGGCACATTCAGGTCCCTTTCCCTTCTTTAGTATCTCTTTGGGGTATAAGCTCAATAATAGCACTGCTGGAACAAAGGATATTCACAGTTTGATAACTTTTTGGGAATAATTCCAGATTGCTCTCCAGAATAGTTGACAACTCCACCAACAATGCATCAGTGTGGGCTGATCATCAGTATGAGCTGATGTAGTGTAAAATGACCAAGAAAGCAATTTGTACAATGACAGTAATATGGTAGAGACAAACAAATTTAAAAGAATTAGCTACTCTAATAGTTTAATGAACAGCCACAATTCCAGAGGACTATTGATGTTACATACTGTACACCTCCAAATAGAGAGATGAAAGACTCAAAAGTGAAGAGTGATTTTTTTGGGGGGAACATGGCCAATATGGAAATTTGTTTTGAATTTCCATATTTGTATCAGATCTATCTATTTATTTATTTTAGTTCTCAAGTTGAAGGGAGGGAGTGGTTCAGGGAGAATGAAAAGTCAAATTTTTACTGCTTAAAAAAATATATATATATAATACCTACTTAAAAGATATACATATATAATAAATATATAAAATATACTAGTCATATATATGTATGTTTACATATATATGTGTATATGTGTAAACACACACAAACATACACACACACAAAAGAACTTCAGTTGTGGCATTTGATATATCAAGTTGGCTAGAAAATAGTTGATGATCCTCCTACAGAAATGTTAGAGAATTTGTACTGAAACATCTCCAACCAGGTTGTGAAAGGATTCTTGTTCCCTACCAAAATTTAGGTTCTTTCTTTTTTTTTAATTTTATTTTTTTATTATAATAACTTTTTATTGACAAAACCCATGCCAGGATAATGTTTTACAACATTATCCCTTGCACTCACTTCTGTTCTGATTTTTCCCCTCACTCCCTCCACCCCTTCCCATAGATGGCAAGCAGTCCTATATATGTTGAATATGTTGCAGTATATCCTAGATACAATATATGTGTGCAGAACCAAACAGTTCTCTTGTTGCACAGGGAGAATTGGATTCAGAAGGTAAAACTAACCTGGGAAGAAAAACAAAAATGCAAACAGTTTACATTCATTTCCCAGTGTTCTTTCTTTGGGTGTAGCTGCTTCTGTCCATCATTGATCAATTGAAACTGAGTTAGGTCTCTTTGTCAAAGAAATCCATTTCCATCAGAATACATCTTCATACAGTATTGTTGTTGAAGTATATTGTTGAACAATATAATGATCTCCTGGCTCTGCTCATTTCACTTAGCATCAGTTCATGTAAGTCTCTCAAAGTCTCTCTGTATTCATCCTGCTGGTCATTTCTTAAAGAACAATAATATTCCATAACATTCATGTATCACAGTTTACCCAACCATTCTCCAATTGAAGGGCATCCATTCATTTTCCAGTTTCTAGCCACTACAAACAAGGCTGCCACAAACATTTTGACACATACAGGTCCCTTTCCCTTCTTTACTATCTCCTCGGGGTATAAACCCAGTAGTAGCACTGCTGGGTCAAAGGGTATGCACAGTTTGATAACTTTTTGGGCATAATTCCAGATTGCTCTCCAGAATGGTTGGATTCGTTCACAACTCCACCAACAATGCATCAATGTCCCAGTTTTCCCACATCCCCTCCAACATTCATCATTATTTTTTCCTATCATCCTAGCCAATCTGAGAGATGTGTAGTGGTATCTCAGAGTTGTCTTAATTTGCATTTCTCTGATCAATAGTGATTTGGAACACTCTTTCATATGAGTGGAAATAGTTTCAATTTCATCATCTGGAAATTGTCTGTTCATATCCTTTGACCATTTATCAATTGGAGAATGGCTTGGTTTCTAATAAATTAGAGTTAGTTCTCTATATATTTTGGAAATGAGGCCTTTATCAGAACCTTTAACTGTGAAGATGTTTTCCCAGTTTGTTGCTTCCCTTCTAATCTTGTTTGCATTAGTTTTGTTTGTACAAAAGCCTTTTAATTTGATGTAATCAAAATTTTCTATTTTGTGATCAATAATGGTCTCTAGTTCATCTTTGGTCACAAATTTCTTCCTCCTCCACTGGTCTGGGAGATAAACTATCCTATGTTCCTCTAATTTATTTATAATCTTGTTCTTTATGCCTAAATCATGGACCCATTTTGATCTTATCTTGGTATACGGTGTTAAGTGTGGGTAATTTAGGTTATTTCTGAAAGATTCTATTCCATCTGATTATTCCTTACCCATACTTGATTGTTTCCCCATTTCACCTGATTATTCAAATCCAGCCACATCTTTGCATTCATATTTGAGGACTCTTGGAATGAGTCTTCCCTAGGACTTGAAACAAGTTTGCCCTGGATATAGTTTGTTTTTTTAATTGTAGGACTCAGGAATCTGTCCTGGAAAAGAGCTAAAGGTCTATGCTATTTGAGCACAATCAAGTTGCTATTATGCCAGGATAATCTCAGTAGCTTCACAGAGTACTCCAGTTTCTATTGAATATTTTCTGGAAGAAGATCACGTAAGGAAAGAGTACCCTTGCTCAGACAGTGATGTGTTGGGGACACCTAGCTTGGATCTCATTTGTGGTGGCTGATCATGGGAAATGTGTTGTTGATATGGCTATCATTTATTTTGGGGAGTCAAAACTTGTGCAATATAAATAGTAGCTTTTATGCCATTTATTTTGGATAGGACTAAACAGGAGAAATCCCTTGAAATTTCCTCTACCATCTCATTTAGATAATATTAAACAAATAAATTTGGTCCAGAAGCAGTAAAAATAAAAAATTCTTCCCTAATAATAGTGATGGTGTCCATAGTTCTTTGGTATATGAACTTCCCTTCTAATACTCCTGTGTGATCAGTGAAGAAGGAAAATAGTAACTGACAACTGAGAGTAGATCATTGGACTATCAATAAAATTAGTATGCTAATTCCTGGCCATTTCTAACCTTGTCAGTGTGATGGCCCCATAACCTAGGTGATATGAGAATGATATGGAATTATTGCTCTTACCAATGCTTTGTTTTCTATGTTTCTGTGACTGAGACTAGTTAAGAGCTGAAACTTTTTAAAAATCTTTTATTGATTTTTTTAACATACCAAAATTTCTTCCTATATTTTTTACTCTTTATCCTAGAGATATGTTCCATATAATAAAGGATTTTAAAAGAAGAGAAAACAAAACAAATCAATACATCAAAAAAAAAATCTGAATATATAAGTGATATTTAACACCAGGGGATCCCTCCCCCCCCACACACACTTCTTCAAAGGAGTGAGGTGAGATGACACCTCCTATCTCTTCTTTGAGGACATGTTTGTTCTTTGTAATTTTGCATTCACTTTTGATTGTTTTGTGGTTACTTTTCTATTTACATTGCTTAGCAGCCAGAACTGGATAAGTCACTCACCTCAGGGGATTTTAGTTTCCTTTACTATACAATGGAAATGAGTTCTAAGATTCCTTCTAACTCTGATTACCTGGTATCAGTGAGACTTTTTGTTCAGCCCAAACAGGCAAATTGGCCTTGCTCTGGAAAGGTCAGTCTGGAAAGTTCATGATTTTCAAAGGCACTTAGTGCCTGATTTAGTTCTCTTCTCCTTTCCCTCCATCATGTGCCTGAATCTGTGCAGGGCTATGAGACTGAGGAGCAGCCCAAGATCAGAGGGGGCTCAGAGAGCTTCCAATTTAGGCTTGGTTTTTGTGGAATCCTATTCTCTTCTTATCCTGTTTTTCACATTAGTTGTACTGGATGTTAGTATATTAGATAATTGGTACCTGATTTTTAATTTTAATTTTTTGCTGAGGCAATTGGGGTTAAGTGACTTACCCAGAGCTACACAGCTAGGAAGTATTAAATGTCTCAGGACAGATTTGAACTTAGATTATCCTGATTTCAGGGCTGGCACTCTATACTGTGCCATCTAGCTGCCCCCTTAAATTTTTTAAATTTTCTTGTCATTTTTCTAACATTTCTGATTATCTAATTGATTTAGTTCTATTTGCTTCATTCTAATTTTCTTATAAAAATATTTACTTTTAAAAACATTTATTATCTCTCCCATCCATTTCCCTCAAAGCAAATATACACAGTCCAGTAAATAAATTCCCACATTATCCATGTCCAAAAGTTTATTCCTCCTTTATTTTAAGTCCATCACTTCTCTGGCAGAAGATAAGTGGCTTGATTAATGTTTAGTCCTCTAAACTAATTTTTTTTTAAATCATTGTCTTGATTAGCATTCTAAAGATTTTTAGAGATTTTTTTTCTGTAATTTTGTGGTCATATAAATTGTTGTACTTACTCTGCTAACTTCATATAAAGTTTCATAAATTAATATAAGATATTCAATTTTCTCTGGAACCATTTCTTCATCTCTAAGGATGCCATACTATTTCATTACATTTATATGCAAAAATTTGTTTAGTTATTCCCCAATATGTAAGCATTTCCTTAATTTCTAGGTTGAGACTCTATGAAAAGAGTTGCTATAAATATTTTTGTAAATATAAGTCCTTTTTCTCTTCCTTTGATCTTTTTTGGGTATAAGTCTTAATAGTGATATGGCTGGGCTAACAGGTCAAAAATTATTTATGGTTCGGTGATTTTTTTTACATTGTTCTAAATTGCTTACCAAAATGATAAAACTAATTCATACTTTTCCCAGAAGTGCAAAAATATGTCTATTTTCTTATAGGCTCTCCTGCATTTATCAATCTCTTCTTTTGTCATCATTGTAAATCTGATGGGTTTGACTGGAAGTTTATTTTAATGGGCATTATTCTGCTTGTTAGTGATTTATTTTATTCTTGCTTTGAGGGGATCTGTTAATAGGGTAAAGTTTTTCACTTTATGTTCTAAGTGATTTATTCTCATTCTAATCCTTTCTTACACATCTCTTATTTTGCTTATACCTTTATTTTTCTCACTCTTGCTTTAGTTTTGGACAAGCCATTTCCCCGCCTCAAACATCCAGGAACTCAAAAGTCATTTAGAATCTGAAACCTTTAAGAAATGCTGCCTTCCAAATATTGACTTTCTTTTTCTTTCCCAAGAAATATATTGCCAAAGTCCCTCCAATTTCCCTGGAATATGAAACCCTAAGCTGTGCAGAAAGAAAAAAAAAACATACACACACAACAGGAAATTTGACCCTTTCTTTCACAAATAAAGGCCCCTTTATTTAACAGGTACTGTTTCCTGATTGAACAGAAAGAGTTAAAAGAGAAAGAGAAACAAGTTCAAGATCATAAGACTTTCCTTTGATTTGTTCTGACCTCTAAAAGAAGGAGGTCAGGCTGTTGACAGGTAATAAGAACAAATCTATTAGTGTTTGTAATTAAGAGTAAGGCTTTGTATATTTTCCTAATGATCTGACAACATTTCCCATCCCCACACTACCATTCATGTATGATAATCAACAATGACCAGGCTATTAATAACAGATGACAACTTTAACACACACACACACACACACACACACACACACACACACACTCCATATCCAAGTTTCATAGAACCCACTTGGGACTACTTTCACAATATGTGGGTCTTTTTGGCCAAGGAAAGCTTTAAAGAGACAATAGTGTAGGCTTATAAAGAAGAAAATCCAATTTTCATTGGGTTTCAGGAATGTAAATCCTCTTGGGGAGTGGAGAAGGAGAGTAAATATTCAGGCACTGCCATACAGTCAATCCAGCACTCAATTCTAAATTCATACAGAGTATTAGGTTCAGTGTGTGATCACAGGAGTGACTTAACATTCAAAACCAGTCAATTAATGTGGTTAACTGTGGGGAAGAAAAATTTCAAGTGCTTTGCTAATTTTTAACATAAGATATCTTGCTTACTGATTCATATCTCAGTTATAATTTTGTCCTGATTGTTATACTCTTTTCCCTTATAAAGCACTGTGTTTTCTCTCAATTTAATATGTAGCCTGAAATCTCAGCCAGTTGAAAAAGAAAAAACCCAAAGTTTCCTGTTTATTTTAATCAAGATTCAGTCTTTTAAATTTGTTTCCTTTTTAGGTTTCTTCCCTCTGTTCTCAATCTCATCACTAGTATTTAAACCTAAATAAGACATTTAAATGATGATTCATGTTTTAATATATTGTCACATACAAAGAAATAACTTAATACCATTTCTAAAAATAACTCTTCAAAAATTAGGTGCCACCATCATTACTCCAATCCTCTCTTTATTTATTTATTTATTTTTTATTTAATAGCCTTTTATTTACAGGTTATATGCATGGATAACTTTACAGCATTAACAATTGCCAAACCTCTTGTTCCAATTTTTTCACCCTTTTCCCCCCCTCCCCAGATGGCAGGATAAGTAGATTTAAATATTTAAAATATAAATTAGATACAAAATATACATAAAACCCGTTATTTTGTTACAAAAGAATCAGACTCTAAAAGACAAATTGCTTGGGGAAAAATCAAAATGCATGGGATAAATAAATTGGGAGTTCAATGTAATGGTTTTAGTCATCACCGGTTCTTTCTTGGGCGTAGCTTTCAGTTCATTACTGCCCATTGGAAATGTTTGGTTGATTCGTTGCTGAGGATGGAGGTCCATCAGAACTGGTCATCATATTATTTTGTTGAAGTTTAATGATCTCCTGGTCCTGCCATTTCCCAGCACGTTGTGTAAGTCTCTCAGGCCTTTCTGAAATCATCCTATCGGTCATTTTTACAGAACAATAATATTCCTTATTTATATAACAATTTATTGCCATTTCCAACTAATGGGCTATTCAGTTTCGTTTCACCAACAAAAAGGGCCCGCAAACATTCGTGCACATCGGTCCCTTTCCTTCTTTATGATCTCTTTGGGATATAACCCAGTAGTAACACTGCACAAATATCACAGTTTGATAACTTTTTAGCAAGTTCCCAAACTACCTCAGAATGGTTGGATTCTTTCAAACCCACCAACAATGCACTGTCCCAGTTTTCCCAATCCCCTCAACTCATCATTATTTTTCCTGTCATCTTACCAATCGAGGTTTAGGATCTTAGGTTGTCTTAATTTGATTTCTTGATTAATAATGACTTGGGCACTTTTTTCATAGACTAAAAAGTTTAATTTCTTCATCAATTGTCTGTTCTATCCTTTGACCATTTTTCAATTGGAGGGGCGATTTTTTAAATTAATTAATTCTCTATATTTTGGAAATAAGGCCTTTAAGAACCTTTGACAAAATATTTTCCCCGGTTTTTTTTTTTTTTTGTGTTAGTTTGTTTTAAAATTTTTTTTTTTTGAAATTTTTTTTTTTGTGATTTGATTTGTTTTTTGGTTAAAGTTTCCCTTCCCAGGTTGGAGGTAAACTATTTTTTTTTTTAATTTCTTCTTTATCTTTGGTTTGAAATTTTCTTATTTTTTTGGGGAAGTGTGGATAATGCCTGTTTTATTTTAAATTTTTTCGTTTTTCAAAAAGTAAATTTTATCAAAAGCGGGGTTTTGGTTTGTAAAGATAAATTGCATTTGTTGATGTTTTTCCCTTTAACTAATTTACTGATTAATTTTTAAAATGGTTTTGGTAAGTTAATAAGTTTTAAATTGGTGTTTTTATTTGATTTTTTTTTTCTTAATTTTTTTTTTTTTTTTTATTGAATTTTTTTTTTTCTAGGTTTTGTTTTGGGTTTTGGTTGTTAAATAAATAGTTTATAAATTGTATTTTATTATTTTCTTTACCCTTCCAAAGGCTTTAATATTTTTAATTTTGCCTTTTTGGTGGTGGTTGTAATTTTTAAAGTTTTGGTTTGGCAGTGATTCCTTTTTTATAATGTGTTATTTAAATGGCTTTTGTAACCGACTTTGGTTTTTAGCGATATAAGAATCTGATGCTTTTGGTTTTTTTTCCCAACTTTGTTAAAGTTGGGTTTTTTTTTTTTAATATTTTTTTGGATATAAATGGGTTTTCATTAACAATTAAAAACCCTTTGTTCAAATTTTTCCCTTTTCCCCACCCTCCCTGAGCGGTGGTGGATGTTTTAATTTAAAAAAAAGAACACAATAAAATTTAACTAAAAAGTTTTTTTGCTGTAAAAAGTAGCTTGAAATTTGTACTTAGTTTGGAAAAAAAATGAGGTGTGATAAATATAGGATTGGGAATTCTATAATGGTTTTAGCTTGGTTTTTTTTTGGGAGGTTTTTCTTACTGTCCAGAAAGTTTGGTTGATTTTGTGAGGATGGTGGCCATGGGCTGGCTCAATAATTTGTTGTTGAAAAAAGGGATTCCTGGTCCTGCTCTTTCCTGTGTTTGTTTAAGTTTCCCGGTTTTGGGGTTTTGTTGGTTTTTTAAGCGTTTTTATTTTTTTTGTGGATTTTTCTAAAAGTTTTTAGATTCGGGTTTTTCAAGGTTAATTGGTAAAAGGTGAAATTTTGGTTTTCTTTTTTTTTTTTTAATTTTTTGCTTTTTTGGGCAATTTCTTCAAAAATGGGTGATGTGGGCAAATTGTTTCCTTGTTTTTGGGGGGCGTTTGTTTTTTAATATGATGCTTTGTGGGAAAAATTCTGATTTTTTGAGGAAAAATTTTTTTTTTTTGTGTTTTTTAGGAATGGAATTGGATTTTTTTTTCATTTTGGGGTATTGGTTTTGTTAAATTTGGTTTTAAATGGCAATTTTTGATAGTTTTTTTTTGAAGGCCCTGTTTGGGTTAAATTTTGATTGTTTTATCCTGGAATGATTTTTGTGTTTTTTCAATATTTTTTAAAGATTTTGCTTTTTAGGGAGAGGCTTTTTTCTTTTTGTTTTAATCGTTTAGGGCATAATTTGTTTGTGTTAGAAAATTTGGTAATTTCTTCCTTTTCTTTTTTAGCTGGGAAATTGTTTTTTGGGGTTGGTAAAATTATTAAATTTGGCCTGGGGATTTTTTTTTTTGGGAGTTGTTTAATTTTTTTTTTTTTTTTTTGAAATGGGTTTTTTTTTTCTTTGTTGGAAGTTTTTTTTGGAGTGGTCTATTTTTGGGTTTTCAAATTTTTGGATAAAGTTGAGCAAAAAACTTTTTTTTTAATTTCTTTCTTGGTGGAAAGTTTCCCTTTTTTTTTTGATACATTTCTTTTTCCCTCCTTTTTTTTCAAAAAAGGTTATTTTTTATTTGGCTTTTTTTTAAGGGAACATTTTGTTTTTTAATTAGTTCTTTTTTTTTTTTTTCAATTTTTTAATTGTTTTTTTTTAGTTTTTTCCGTTTTGATTGGGGTTTTTAATTTGGTTTTTTTTTTTTAGTTTTTTAGTTTAAGTTATTTAATTTTTTTTCTGTTTTTTGTGTTAAATATAAAACCCTTTTTCCGCTTTGGGCATCCCACAAATTTTGGTTGAGTTCATCTTGTATTTTTGAGGAAAATTGTATTTAATTTTGCTTCCCCAAATTTTTGTGAATTGTTTTATTTAATTATTTTTGTTTTTAAAGTTAATTAGTTTTTTTTTTTGGCCTTTTGTTTTTGTTTAATTTAAAGGTTTTATTTTTGGTTTTTGTTTCATGAACTGCTGAGGAAAAAGTAATTTTTTTTTTTTTCAATTTTCTAGATTAAATATAATTTTTTTTTTTTTCTTTTTTAATTTTTTCTTTTTTTTGGTTTGATTTTTAAACTTGCAAGGTTGGAGATTCCCCTTTTCTTTTTGTTGCTTTTTTCTTGCAAGCCTTAATTTCTCCTTTAAAGTTTGGATGCCATCCACGGATTATTTTTAAAGATATTTTTTGTTTATGTATTTGGGAAGTTTTTCCCTTTTTTTTTTATAGATCTTTTTGTTTTGATTTGAGAAAGGATGGCTTTTTTTGATACCTGAAGCATTTTTTGTGCCTTTTCCTTTCTTTTTGTATTCCTGTTTTTAAATGTTTTTTGTAAAAAATATTGTGGTTTGATTTTTGATGTTTATTTTCCCTTTTTGGGGAGTTTCCCATTCCATTTAAGTTAAATTACTAAATTGTATTTTGCCATTTAATAAAGATTAGTTTTTTTTTTGCCTAAATTTTATTTTGAACTTTGGCCCTTGTATAGATGTTACCCTCTTTAGATTTCCCCCTTTGAATATTTCCCCTTCCTTTTATTTTTTTTTTTTTTTTTCCTTTTTTTAATGAGGCAAAAGAATTTTTCTAAAAAAATGTAATTATTTTTTTTAGCCAATCTGAGTATTCTGTTTCCCCTTTTTCCCTGGATGTTGTTTTTTGCCTTTTGTGGGATGTGGTTTTTTTTTCCCTTTCCCACCTTTTCTGCCATCATCCCTTTTCTATTATTCCCTTTTTATAGTTAAATTTATGTTTTTTTTGTATATCCCATAAAAAATTTTTTTTTTTTTTTGATTTTAGTTTTGGTTGGAGTCAAATTTTTTGTTTGTTTGGTTTTTTAGAAAAAATAATTCTTTGTTTATTAATCATTTTTCCCTGGGAAAAGTCCTTAGCTAGGTAGTTTTTTTTATCCCGTTTTTTTTTGGAACGATTGGTTCAATTTTTTGTGGGGAAAGAATTTGGGTATTTTTTGGACCTTTTTT
The DNA here is from genome assembly GCF_902635505.1 of Sarcophilus harrisii. Taxonomy (NCBI): domain Eukaryota; kingdom Metazoa; phylum Chordata; class Mammalia; order Dasyuromorphia; family Dasyuridae; genus Sarcophilus; species Sarcophilus harrisii. Next base: position 369,719,980 of record NC_045427.1, read on the forward strand.
AAATTTTTTTTTTTTTGATGCTTGTAAAATTTTTTTCCTTAATTGATGTTTGGTTTGGCCCAATTTCTTGGGGTTTTTTCTGGGGTTTTTTTAGAAGGTGTTTGAATTTTTAATCCTTTTTACCTTTGAATTTTAATTGGGAAGTTTTTTGATGATTTTTGTAAAATGTATTGGTTTTTTTTTACTGTTTTGGAAACCAATAATTCAGTTATTTTCCCTGATTTTTTTTAAGTTTCTTTTTTGAAGTAGATAATTTGTTTTTTCAGTTTGCTTTTTTTTTTTTGTTGATTTTGTGTTAATGAATTTGTTTTTTTTTGTTTAATTTTTAAAAATTTTTTTTCATTTTTTTTTACTTTTTCATATGTCAATTGGTTTTTAAATGTTTGTTTTTGGTTGTGGAATTTTTTCCATTTTTAATTTTTTTAGTAATTATTTTTTTTTCACAGATCCTCTTTTTAAGTTCTTTTTTTTCGTTACAAAACCCCTACTTTTTGTGAATTTTTATTTTTTTCCACCTTACTTTCCTAATTTTTTTACTTTTTTCTAATTTTTTTCAGGAAGTTTTGTCTTTGTGGTTTTTTCCTTTCCCCATTTATCTTTAACCCTTTTCAATGGTCTCTTGGAAGAGCATCGTAAAAAGGACAGTCTGGTGCATGTTTGCTATTTGCTGTCTCTTCAGGTTTGGCCTCTCTTTTTCTGCATAGAAACTGTCTATCGTTCTTTTCATCTTTTATTCATGTTTTAAACCTTTGGGTATTCCCCTAGGCAAGGGGGTTCCACTTCCCTGCAGAACAGGAGATGTAAAAACCGGTTTCCAAATTTGGGTATGGGAGTGCTTTGGTGAGATTTTCCCTTCCCCAACAGGAGGTTATGGAACCCCAGTAGGGTGTGTGGGTTAGGGATTGCCCTAGGCTAGAGACTAAGGGGTGAAAGTGTCACTGCCCAGGCCAGGCCTTGTGGGGCTGTGGGTATTTACAGTTGATCAAACGCAATTCTGGGAATTTTGGCAATTTGCTCCAACATCTCTGCTCCAACGTCTCTGCCCGACAAATTGGCCCTGTGCAACCTCTATGGCCCTAAACCGAGCGCCCCACTGTGCAGATTAGAGGCTAACCTGGGCTGTGCCCTCCTGCCGAGCAGCTTCGCAACTGCCCCAAGGAAAAGCCCCGTACTGCGGGTTGGGGCTGCTCGCTTGTGCTGAGATCTGTGCTTTCACTTTCGGTTTGAGGCTCTCCTCGGAATCTAATTTCTCTCCCAGTCTACGGTGATCTCTCCCCTAGCCCCGGAACCTACCTTTTTTGGCGAGACTGCAGATTTTCTTTGGCTGGTGAGTTGTTGTACTTCTTATCTTTACAAATTGTAGCAGTCAAGACTATTTTTGAGGCTCGATATAATATTGATAAAGAGGGTAAGAGAAGAGCTCAGAAAGTCGCGTGTGCCTTCTCCGCCATCTTGGCTCTGCCCCCCTATCCACAGTTTTTAAAAGTACATACTAGGACTTCTGGCCAAGCTGGTGGAGAGGAGGCACACAGCTGTGTAAGCTCCACGTTTTCTCTCAGAATCCATCTCATTTCAAGCCTCTGAATTAATGCTTGACTGAAAAAAAAAAAACCAGAAGTAGTTACCAAGAGAAGACATCCTTAAGATTCAACAGGAAAGGTCTGTTTTTGCTCGCTGGCAGGGACTGTTTTAGATCAGGTGTAGGCTGAGGACAGGCAGCGGCAGTGGGAGCTCAGAAGGCAGCTCACAGTCAAGCAGACTGCAGTGGGGTGGGGTGTGATCTCAGCCATCTCTGGGGGGAGATCTTTGCTACAGGATTGGATACTTTGCCCTGGCAGCAAGTCAGTAGTCCAGCAGAGAAGCTAAAAACACCAGGGGGGATAAAGAATACAACCCCAAACAGCTGGAGTTTCTCAGGACCTGGTTACCCCTCCCCCACAGCATCTCAGCATGTTCTCAAGAGTCACAGAGCCCAGACACAGCACAGTCCTGCTAGTGCCTCGCTGCTGCCTCTCCCCACCCCCCCACCTGCAGTCTGTAGAGGAAGCTCGGTAACACCACCCAGCATCTCCCCTAAAAAAACAGATTCCATTTCAGGTTTTTTTCTTTTTTTCTTTGCTAGTTTGTCTCTGATTCTTCTCTGACAAAATGAGCAAAAAATTGAAAAGGACCTTAACGATTGACAGCTTCTACAGAGAGCAGACTCTAAACCCTGAGGAGACTAAAAACAGACTGTCTCCAGGTGAATTCCCACAGGAAGAGATCATCTGTTCCTCAGTACAGATGAATCTCATAGAAGAAATTAAAAAGGCTCTCACAAGAGAGCTAGAAGAAAAAATGGGAAAAGGAGAGGGAGGCTTGGCACTCACTTAAAGACAGAATGGATAAAGAAATCAAATCCTTGAAAAATAGGATTAGTGAACTGGAAACAGAAAGTAGCTCTCTAAAAAATAAAATTGGTGAAATGGAAAAAAATTCCATAGAACAAAACAACACAATTGGACAATTAGAAAAAGATATTAAAAAAGTGAGTGAAGAAAACACTTCATTGAAAATCAGAATCGAAGAAATGGAATTGAATGACTCGAGTAGACAACAAGAATTAGTCAAGCAAAACCAAAGAAGTCAAACAATGGAGAAAAATGTGAAATACCTTCTTGGGAAAACAACAGATCTGGAAAATAGGTTAGGAGAGACAATCTGAGAATTATTGGACTCCCAGAAAAATATGATGAAAAAAAGAGCCTGGAACTATTTTCCAGGAAATTATCAAAGAGAACTGCCCAGAAGTCTTAGAAACAGAGGGTAAAATAGACATTGAAAGAATTCATCGATCACCTACTGAAAGGGATCCTAAAATCAAAACACCAAGAAATATAGTGGCCAAATGCCAGAACCCTCAGACGAAGGAAAAAATACTCCAAACAGCTAGAAAAACCCAATTCAGATATAGAGGAGCCACAATAAGGATCACCCAGGATCTAGCAGCATCCACCTTAAAAGATCAAAGGGCCTGGGATATGATATTCTGAAAGATTAAGGAACTCAGTATGCAACCAAAAATAACTTACCCAGCCAGAATGAGCATCTTTTTCCAGGGAAGAAGATGGTCATTCAACAAAATAAGCAAATTTCACCTATTTTTGATGAAAAAAAAAACAGATAACAAAAAGTTTGATCTACTAATATAGAACTCAAGAGAAACCTAAAAATGTAAAAAGAAATCTTGGTAACTATATTTCTGCTGTAAAGATGTATAAAGAATACATGTATACCTTGTTCTAGAAACTAGAGATAGAAAGGACTTTGCACCAGAAAAAGGGTAAAGTGGGGGTACTACATCTCACGAAAGAGGCAAAGGAAACCTATTATATCTGAGAGAAAGAATGGAGGGGGATGAATATAGTGGGTATCTTACTGCCATCAGAATTGGCTTTAAGAGAAAAATTTTAGACATATTCAATTTATCATGAAACTTCTCCCACCTCATTGAAAAGTGAGAAGGGAAAAGTGAAAAGGAAAGGAATAAGCTAAACAGAAGGGAATACAGAAACTGTGAGGGAAAGGAGTAAGATTGGGGGAGGAACTCTAAGGCGGGGGGGGGGGGGGAGGGATACTAAAAAGGGAGGGCTGTGAAAAGCAAGTAGTGCTCACAAGTTTAATATTGGGAAGGTGGGTAAGGGGGAAAGAAGGGAGAAAAGCATAAATAGGGGTTAACAAGATGGCAAGTAATACAGAATTGGTCATTTTAACCATAAATGTGAACAGGGTAAACTCCCCCATGAAGAGGAACCGATTAGCAGAATGGATTAAAGCCAGAATCCTACAATATGTTGTTTATAGGAAACACTCCTGAAGAAGGGAGATACATGCAGAGTAAAGGTAACAGGTTGGAGCAAAATCTACTATGCTTCAGGTGAAGTCAAAAAAGCAGGGGTGGCCATCCTGATCTCAGATCAAGCAAAAACAAAAATTGATCTAATTAAAAGAGATAAAGAAGGGCACTATATCTTGCTAAAGGGTAGCATAAATAATGAAACATTACCAATATTAAACATAGATACACCAAGTGGTGTAGCATCTAAATTCTTAAAAGAGAAATTAAGAGAGCTGCAAGAAGAAATAGACAGCAAAACTATAATAGTGGGAAATCTCAACCTTGCACTCTCAGAATTAGATAAATCAAACCACAAAATAAATAAGAAAGACGTCAAAGAGGTAAATACTAGAAAAGTTAGATATGATAGATCTCTGGAGAAAATGAAATGGAGGCAGAAAGGAGTACACTTTCTTTTCAGCAGTTCATGGAACCTGTACAAAAATAGATCATATATTAGGACATAAAAACCTCAAACTCAAATGCAGGAAGGCAAAAATAGTAAATGCATCCTTTTCAGACCATGATGCAATAAAAATTACACTCAACAAAAAGCCAGGGGAAAGTAGACCAAAAAATAATTGGAAACTAAATAATCTCATACTAAAGAATGATTGGGTGAAACAGCAAATCATAGACATAGTTAATAACTTCACCCAAAAAAACGACAATAATGAGACATCATACCAAAATGTGTGGGATGCAGCCAAAGCGGTAATAAGGGGAAATTTCATATCTCTAGAGCCTACTTGCATAAAATAGAGAAAGAGAAGGTCAATGAATTGGGCTTGCAACTAAAAATGCTAGAAAAGGAACAAATTAAAAACCTGCAGTCAAACACTAAACTTGAAATTCTAAAAATAAAAGGAGAGATCAATAAAATTGAAAGTAAAAAAACTATAGAATTAATTAATAAACCTAAGAGTTTGTTCTATGAAAAAACCAACAAAATAGACAAACCCTTAGTAAATCTGATTAAATAAAAGAAAGAGGAAAATCAAATTGTTAGTCTTAAATATGAAAAGGGAGAACTCGCCACTAACAAAGAGGAAATTAGAGCAATAATTAGGCATTACTTTCCCCAACTTCATGGCAATAAATTCAACAACTTTAATGAAATGGAAGAATACCTTCAAAAATATAGCTTGCCCAGATTAACAGATGAAGAAGTAAATATCCTAAACAGTCCCATTTTAGAAAAAGAAATACAACAAGCTATTAACCAACTCCCTAAGAAAAAATCTCCAGGACCAGATGGATTTACATGTGAATTCTACCAAACATTTAAAAAAAATTAACTCCAATGCTATATAAACTATTTGAAAAAATAGAGATTGAAGGGGTCCTACCAAACTCCTTTTACGACACAGACATGGTACTGATACCTAAACCAGGTAGGCTGAAAACAGAGACAGAAAATTATAGACCATTCTCCCTAATGAATATCGATGCTAAAATCTTAAAGAAAATATTAGCAAAAAGATTACAGAAAATCATCCCCAGGTTAATACACTATGACCAAGTAGGATTTATACCAGGGCTGGTTCAATATTAGGAAAACTATTAGCATGATTGACTATATCAATAACCAAACTAACAAAAACCATATGATCATCTCAATAGATGCAGAAAAAGCATTTGATAAAATCCAACATCCATTCCTAATAAAAACACTTGAGAGTATAGGAATAAATGGACTTTTTCTTAAAATAGTCAGGAGCATATATTTAATACTGTCAGTAAGCATCATATGCAATGGGAAAAAATTGGAATCTTTCCCAGTAAGATCTGGAGTAAAGCAAGGTTGCCCACTATCACAATTATTATTCAATATTGTATTAGAGACACTAGCCTTGGCTATAAGAGTTAAGAAAGAGATTAAAGGAATTAGAGTAGGTAATGAGGAAATCAAACTATCACTCTTTGCAGATGATATGATAGTATACTTAGAGAACCCCAGAGTTTCTACTAAAAAGCTATTAGAAATAATTCATAACTTTAACAAAGTTGCAGGGTATAAAATAAATCCCCATAAATCCTCAGCATTTTTATACATCACCAACAAAATCCAACAGCAAGAGATACAAAGAGAAATTCCATTCAAAATAACTGTCAACAGCATAAAATATTTAGGAATCTATCTCCCAAAGGAAAGTCAGGAATTATATGAGCAAAATTACAAAAAAACTTTCCACACAAATAAAGTCAGATTTAAATGATTGGAAAAATATTACATGCTCTTGGATAGGCCAAGCAAATAAATAAAGATGACATACTCCCTAAACTAATCTATTTATTTAGTGCTATACCAATCAGACTTCCAAGAAAATATTTTAATGATCTAGAAAAAATAACAACAAAATTCATATGGAATAATAAAAGGTCTAGAATCTCAAAAGAATTAATGAAAAAAAAATCAAATGAAGGTGGCCTAGCTGTACCTGATCTAAAACTATATTATAAAGCAGTAGTCACCAAAACCATTTGGTATTGGCAAAGAAATAGATTAGTTGATCAGTGGAACAGGTTAAGTTCACAAGACAGAATAGTCAACTATAGCAATCTAGTGTTTGACAAACCCAAAGATCCTAACTTTTGGGATAGGAATTCGTTATTTGACAAAAACTGCTGGGATAATTGGAAATTAGTATGGCAGAAATTAGGCATGGACCCACACTTAACACCGTATACCAAGATAAGATCAAAATGGGTCCATGATTTAGGCATAAAGAACGAGATTATAAATAAATTAGAGGAACATAGGATAGTTTATCTCTCAGACCTGTGGAGGAGGAAGAAATTTGTGACCAAAGATGAACTAGAGACCATTATTGATCACAAAATAGAAAATTTTGATTACATCAAATTAAAAAGCTTTTGTACAAACAAAACTAATGCAAACAAGATTAGAAGGGAAGCAACAAACTGGGAAAACATCTTCACAGTTAAAGGTTCTGATAAAGGCCTCATTTCCAAAATATATAGAGAATTGACTCTAATTTATAAGAAACCAAGCCATTCTCCAATTGATAAATGGTCAAAGGATATGAACAGACAATTTTCAGATGATGAAATTGAAACTATTTCCACTCATATGAAAGAGTATTCCAAATCACTATTAATCAGAGAAATGCAAATTAAGACAACTCTGAGATACCACTACACACCTGTCAGATTGGCTAAGATGATGGAAAAAATAATGATGAATGTTGGATGGGATGCGGGAAAACTGGGACATCAATGCATTGTTGGTGGAGTTGTGAACGAATCCAACCATTCTGGAGAGCAATCTGGAATTATGCCCAAAAAGTTATCAAACTGTGCAAACCCTTTTACCCAGCAGTGCTACTGCTGAGATTATACCCCAAAGAGATACTAAAGAAGGCACACCTGTATGTGCCAAAATGTTTGTGGCAGCCCTGTTTGTAGTGGCTAGAAACTGGAAAATGAATTGATGCCCATCAATTGGAGAATGGTTGGGTAAATTGTGGTACATGAATGTTATGGAATATTATTGTTCTATAAGAAATGATCAGAGGATGAATACAGAGAGACTTGGAGAGACTTACATGAACTGATGCTAAGTGAAATGAGCAAAACCAGAAGATCATTATATACTTCAACAACGATACTATATGAAGATGTATTCTGATGGAAGTAGATTTCTTTGACAAAGAGACCTAATTCCGTTTCAGTTGATCAATGATGGACAGAAGCAGCTACACCCAAAGAAAGAACACTGGGAAATAAATGTAAACTGTTTGCATTTTTGTTTTTCTTCCCAGGTTAGTTTTACCTTATGAATCCAATTCTCCCTGTGCAACAAAAGAACTGTTTGGTTCTGCACATATATATTGTATCTAGGATATACTGCAATATATTCAACATATATAGAACTGCTTGCCATCTAGGGGAGGGGGTGGAGGGAGAGAGGGGAAAAATCGGAACAGAAGTGAGTGCAAGGGATAATATTGTAAAAAATTATCCTGGCATGGGTTCTGTCAATAAAAAGTTATTATAATAAAAAATAATAAAATTTTAAAAAGTACATACTAAATTTCTCTTCTAATATTATTGCAGTATTGTCCAAAAATGTATTTAATATTTATGTTTTTTTCCATTTCTCTTAGAAATTCTTATTCCTAAAACGTGATCAATTTTTATAGCTTTTTATTTACAAAATATATGCATATTTTGTATTACAAATTACCCATGCATTATATACTGCATATATGCAGTATTACAAAATACTGCATATATGCAGTATTACAAAATACTGCATATATGCAGTATATAATGCATGGGTAATTTTTCAGCATTGACAATTGCAAAACCTTTTGTTTCAACTTTTCCCCTCTTTCCCCCCACCCCTTCCCCCAGATAGCAGATTGACCAACACATGTTAAATATGTTAAAGTATAAGTTAAATAAAATATGTGTACACATGTCCAAACAGTTATTTTGCTGTACAGAAAGAATTGAACTTTGAAATCGTGTACAATTTGCCTGTGAAGGAAATCAAAAATGCAGATGGACAAAAATAGAGGTATTGGGAATTCTATGTAGTGGTTCATAGTCATCTCCCAGCGTTCTTTTGCAGGGTGATGTGGTTCAGTTCATTACTGCTCTATTGGAACTGATTTGGTTCATCTTATTGTTGAAGAGGGCCACGTCTGTCAGAATTGATCATCGTATAGTATTGTTATTGAAGTATATAATGATCTTCTGGTCCTGCTCATTTCACTCATGTATCACATGATACAGTTCATATAAGTATCTCCAGGCCTTTCTGAAATCATCCTGCTGGTCATTTCTTACAGAACAATAATATTCCATAATATTCATATACTACAATTTATTCAGCCATTCTCCAATTGATGGGTATCCACTTAGTTTCCAGTTTTTGGACACTACAAAGAGGGCTGCCACATAATCAATTTGTACAATATGATCAACTTTTGCAAAGTTGCTGCATATGGCTGAGAAAAACATAGACAATTTTATCCCCTTTCAATTTTCTTCAGAAACTTACCATATTGAACTTAAATTCTTCCTATGTCTTTAGTTTACATGTAAAGACAGTTTTTAAAGTTGATTTTTAGAAAGATTTTGAGTTTCAAATTTTTTTCATCTACTGCCTTCCCCTTGCCAAGAGGGTAAGCAATATGATACAGGTTATATATTGCAATAACGTAAAATGTATCACTATGTTAGTCATATTGGGAAAGAAGAAACAGAACAAAAAAGAAAAAGGCCACAAAAATGAATGTGGTATGTTTCAATTTGCATTTAGACTCCATTATTTTTTCACTTGATATAGATATCATTTTCCAACATCAGTCTTTTGGAATTGTCTTTGATCATTGTATTGATGGGAAGAGCTAAGTTTTTCATAATAGATCATCATACAATGCTGCTGTTACTGTATACAATGTTCTCCTGGTTCTGCTTACTTCAGTCAGCATCAATTCATATAAGTCTTTTCAGATTTTTTTTCCCTGAAATCCACTTGCTCACTTTTTCTTACAGCACAATAGTGTTCAATTACATTGCATTCAATTCTGTGAATTGATGGGCACTCCCTCAATTTCCAATTCTTTGCCACCAAAAGAGAACTGCTTTAAACGTATTTGTACATATAAATCCTTTCCCCTTTTTAATGATTTCTTTGGGATAAAAACTTTAATGCTAAATCAAAGGATATGTACAATTTGACTGCCCTTTGGGCAGTTCTAAATTGTTGTCCAGAATGGTTTAAATTAGTTCACAACTATACCAACAATGCATTAGAGTCCAAATTGTCTCATGACTTCTCCAACATTTATCATTTTCCTTTGCAGTCATATTAGTGGATCAAATAGATGTGAGATGGTACCTCAAAGTTGTTTTAATTTTCATTTCTCTAATTGACTGAGAGCACATGAGCTTATGACTATAGATTATTTTGATTTCTTCATCTGAAAACTACCTGTTTATATCCTTTGGTCATTTGTCAAATGGGGAATAACTCATTTGACTCAGTTCTCCTTATATTTGAGAAATGAGGGTTTTTCCAGAAACACTTGCTGTAAAAATTGTTTCCCAGCTTTCTGCTTTCCTTCTAACCTTGGCTACATTGGTTTTATTTTTACAAAAACAGTTTAGTTTAGTAGTTTAATCTATTTTGCATATCATAATGCTCTCTGTATATTGTTTGGTCATAAATTTTTCCCTTTCCCATAGATCTGACAGATAAACTTCCTTGCTCTCCTAATTTGTAATTTGTATGATCTTTTATGTTTATGTTTTTATGTTTAAATTGTTGTTTATGTTTTTATGTTTAAATTATTACCTATTTTGACCTTATTTTCGTAAATTATATGAGATGTTGGTTTATACCTAGTTTCTGCTATATTAGTTTTCATTTTTCCCAGCAGTTTTTAATAAAATAGTGAATTCTTCTCCTTCCTAGGAGTTTATCAAGTTTATCAAATAAAAGATACTACTATCCTGTGTACTTAATCTATTTCACTTATACACCAATCTATTTCTTAGTGTCAGATAGTTTTGATGACTGCTGTTTTTTAATATGGTTTTAGAAATGATATTGCTAGGCCACATTCTTTGCATTTTTTTTTTTCATTTATACTCTTGATCTTTTTAACCATATGGTTAGCTCAGAGTACACAGGTAGACTTCCAAGTATTTTATGCTGTCTACAGTCATTTTAAATGGAATTTCTCTTTCTATTTTTGCTGCTTGATAATATGTAGAAATGCTGCTGATTTTTGTGTGCTTATTTTATAACTTGAAACTTTGTCAAAGTTGTTATTTATTTTGAATAGATTTTTAGATGATTCTCTAGGATTCTTTAAATATATCATATCATTTGCAAAGAGTGATAATTTTGTATCCTCATTGACTATTCTAATTCTTTCAATTTCATTAAAATGCTAAAGCTAACATTTCTAGTGCAATATTCAATAATAGTGGTGATAATGGGCATCCTTATTTTACCTTGTTCTTATTGGGAAAGCTTCTAGCTTAATCCCATTACATGTAATGTTTACTAATGATTTTAGATAGATACTACATATCATTCAATGGAAAACTCCATTTATTCCAAAGTTCTCTAGTGTAATTTTTTAATAACTCATTTAACTTTTACTTTAGACATCTGGATGCTTTTCCATTCAGTGGAGATATATTTAGTATTGGTATCACGTCTTTATTTATGGTACCCTTTAGCAAGATGTAGTTTCCTTCCTTATCTCTTTTAATTAGATCTATTTTTGCTTTTATTTTGTCTGAAATCATGATTGCTATCCCTTTTTATTTTTTACTTTAGCTGAAGCATAATATATTCTGCTCTAGATTTTTACCTTTACTCTATGTGTTTCTTGCAAATAAAATATTATAGGATTCTGATTTTAACATGCTTTGCTATCCACCTCTGTTTTATATGTGTAAATACTCTTTCCAACTGTCTTTTTATTATTACTATTTTACCCTCTGGTTCTAGAACCCAGGACAGTTTTCCTTGATAACTTCTTGATAAATACATCCAGGGTCTTTTTTTTTTTAATCATGGTTTTCAGGTAGTTCAGTGATTCTTACATTATCTCTTTTGGATTAATTTTCTAGGTCAGTTGTTTTTCCAAATGTGTATTTTATATTTTCTTTCATTTTTGTTCTTTTGATTTTATTTCATTGATATTTAATGACTTATAGAGTCATTAGCTTCAACTTGTATAATTCTAATTTTTAAGTAATTGTTTTCTTTAGTTAGCTTTTGTATCTCCTTTTTCATTTGACCAGTTCTACAATTAGACTTTTTCCAAACTATTAACTCTTTTTTCATGATTTCCTTGCATCACTCTCATTTCTTTCACCAATTTTCTTCTACCTCTTATTTGATTTTAAAAAGTCCCTTTTGAACTCTGCTAAGAGAACTTTTTGAGCTTGATACCAATTCATATTCTTCTTTGAGGCTTTGCATGTAAATGTTTTGACATTGTTGTCCTCTACTCAATTTGTGTTTTGAACTTTCCATCAACATAGTAGCTTTCCATGTTCAGGACTCTTTTTTTTTGTTTGTTTATTTGCTTATTTTCCAGCCTATTTCATGACCTTTAAGGTTGAGTTCTGTTCCCAAAGTATAGGGGACATTTTTCCAAGTTTCTTGCTTCTTTTGGACTGATAATTTTGTCCATTGTGCTGGGTTGGCCTGGCTTAGTCATTCTGTTGTGCCAGATGTTCCAAGATTGAAAGTTTGCTATCTGCACTAGGGTTAGAGATCTCACAGTTGGCCTCCTGAGTCAGGATCATGGTGCCTCAGTAACTGATTTGTATAGTGGTTAAGAGCCTCCCACTGGCTTGTCTGGACACTGCCTGTATGAGACTGCACACCCTTTAACCCAGGTGAGACAGCTTTCCTAAAATCCTAAGTTATCTTGAGCTGGAAAATTGCTTTACTCCATCTTTTTGTGGGTTCTGTTACTCCAGAAATCATTTAAAGACTTGATTAATCTTATTTTGAGGAAAATTGAGAAGAGCTCAGAAGCAACTTTTTTCACTTTTCTCTACTATCTTAACTTCATCTCTCTGTTATATTCTTATGGTTAGATTTATCTATTTCTGAAAAGTCATTTTTAGATGTAATCTAGATTCTTTGCTTTCTAAAATATCATATTCCATTATTGTTCAGTAAGAAACGACCAACAGGATGATTTCAGAAAGGCCTGGAGAGACACGAACTGATGCTGAGTGAAATGAGCAGGACCAGGAGATCATTATATACTTCAACAACAATACTATATGATAATCAATTCTGATGGACCTGGCCATCTTCAGCAATGAGATGAACCAATAAGTTCTAATGGAGCAGCAATGAACTGAACCAGCTACACTCAGCGAAAGAACTCTGGGAGATGACTAAGAACCATTACATCGAATTCCCAATCCCTATATTTTTGCCCACCTGCATTTTTTATTTCCTTTATAGGCTAACTGTACAATATTTTGGAGTCTGATTCTTTTTGTACAGCAAAATAATGGTTTGGACATGTATACTTATTTTGTATTTAATTTATATTCTAATATATTTAGCATGTATTGGTCATTCTGCCATCTAGGGGAGTGAGTAGGGGGAAGGAGGGGAAAAATTGGAACAAAAGGTTTGACAATTGTCAATGCTGTAAAATTATCCATGCATATAACTTGTCGATAAAAAGCTAAATTTTTTTTAAAAAGTAAAAAAAATATATATTCCAAGCCCTTCAAATTTTTAATCTGTAAACTGCTAAATCTTGTGTGATACTGACTATAGCTTCATGGATTTGAATTGTTTCTTTCTGACTGATTGAAATATTTTGTCCTTGATCTGGGGATTGTAGCATTTGACTATAATTGTATTTAAAGTTTTCATTTTAGGATCTCTTTCAGAAGATGATTAGTATATCTTTTCAATTTCTATTTTACTCTCTAGTTCTAAGATATTGAGGCAGTTTTCCTTCATAGTTTCTTGAAATTTGATAGTTAGGCTTTTTTTGTTGTTGTTGTTCATGACTTTTTGGTATTCTAACAATTCATAAATTATTTCTCTTCAATCTATTTTTCAGTTCAATATTTGTGAAGATCATGTATTTTTAAATCAGCAGGAGTCAGGAATGCAGGTTAGGGGAAAATTGTCAGTCTTTATTCTCAGTGAAGAAGGATCGGAGGTGGAAGAGAATCAGCGATAGCAATGTGTGCAGCTGAGTCAAGAAGCTAGCTCGACCAGCAGCCACACAACCAGCAGCTTGGAGTCTCAAACCCAGGCCCAATCTCTCCCAGCTTCTCTTCCTGTCTCCCTCTCTGCCTCCACCCACCAAAATCGTCATTTCCTATACAACACATCAGGACTTGCACCGAGAGTGGGCAGGGACCATTCTTTATCCAATCATGTATATTAATAGAGTATAGCCCAATTACCATTTAGCCTCACATACTTGGGACCTCAGTGCATCAACTCAAACCTCAGCCCATTACAAATATTTATGATATTTTGTATTTTTTTCATTCTTTTGAATGTTAAAAATTATTTCTTGAAGGAATTATTAGCTTTCATTTATCCAGTTCTAATTTTAAGGAAATATTTTCTCCAGTGAGTTTTGGTACCTCTTTTACCATTTGCCTAAATTCTGCTTTTTAAGTAATTCTTTCCTTCAGTATTTTTTGTGCATCTGTAAAAATCTGTTGATTCTTTTTCATTTTTTCATGCATCTAATTTCTTTTCCAATTTTCCTCTATCATTCTTATCTCTTTCTTTAACTACTCCAGGAATTCTTGTTAAGCTTATTTTCAATTTTCATTTCTTTTCTTTTGAGGTTTTTCTTATAGGTGTTTTCCTAGGGGTTTTTGTTTGTTTGTTTGTTTTGTTTTGTTTTTCGCTGAGGCAATTAGGGCTAAGTGACTTGCCCAGGATCACACAATTAGGAAGTGTTAAGTGTCTGAGACCAGATTTGAACTGAAGTCTTCCTGACTTCAGGGCTAGTGCTTTATCCACTGCATCACCTAGCTGCCCCTTTTTTCTGTTATTTTCTTCTGAGGATGTAATTAGATCTATGCACATACTTAATGTGATTTCATATATTAATTCTCTTTTTGCATTTTCTAGTTATTTTTCATTGAATTTCTATTTTTGTTATTGTCTCGGATTTTTTACATCAAACATTTTTCATTTTTGTGGGTCTATCTACAATTTTGCTGAAGGTATATATTATCCTGATTTATTTGATGATTCCCTTATGTTATAAGCAAACTATCATGGTCTCAGCAAATACAGATAATTTTGTCTTCACTTTGCTTATTTTTGTTTTTAATTTATTTCTCTTGACTTATTGTTACTAATATCTCTACAACAATATTAAATAACCACAGAAATAGGGAACATCTTTAGTTTACTCCTATATTTATTAGGAAAGATTCAAATGCAATTCCTTTCATTTATGCTTGCCTTAAGTTTTGTATAGACATATTTTTGTCATATTAAAATATTCCTTCCCATCAAACTTTATAGTTTAAAAAAAAAAAACATAAGTGACTGTTGTACATTATCAAAGAATTTTTCTGCATCTTTTGAAATGACCATATATTTTAAATATGATTGCTTTCAATCTAAGTATGTTGATTGTTTTTCTGATATTCAACATTTATTCTTGCAATCCTGTTATAAATTAAAACTGTCAATAATGAATTTTTTTGATAAGTTACTAGACTTTAACAAAATCTTATTTAAGTTTTTTGAATTGATATTCATTAATGTTACTGCTTCCTTTATGAATCACTACATTATTGTGATGAGGGTCCTGTATAGCTCAATGAAATTATGAGCTATACTGTGCAGGGTTATCGAAGATGTACAAGTCATAATAAATCATATTGGAATGATCCAAATAAAGGCGATTCCCTGGAAAAGAAAAGGGCAAACCACTCTGGTATCTTTCCCAAGAAAATTTCAGGGTCAGTATTAAAATGAAAAAAAATTATGACATCAACAGATTGGCCTCTCAGGTCAGATGATAAGCAACATGTTACTGAGGAAAAGCAGAGAACAACTAGCTCCAATAGTGATGTAGTGGCTGAGTCAAAACTAAAAGGAAGTTCAGCTAAGGATAACTAAAGTTAAAAGTAAAGCCTGATGCTATCAAGATCAATATTTTTTAAGAACCTGGAATGTAAGATCCATGAACCAAAGTAAGTTGGATGTGGTCATGCATGAGTTGAAAAGATTAAATATCAAAATCTTAGGTGTCAGTGAAATTAAATGGATAGGAATGGATAATTATTATTTAGGAGATCATTACATCTACTAAGGGCAATAATTCCATAAAAGAAATGAAGTAATCCTCATTGTCAATCAAAGCAGTATTAGGGTCTAATTTCAAAAATGACAAATACAAAGCAAAATTTTCAATATCATGATAAAATAAGACTATGCACCAACCAATGATGCCAAAGTTGATCAGTTCTATGAAGACTTACATTTCTATAAAAACACGAAAAAGATGTCACCTTCATCACAGGGGATTAGAATACTAAGATAAGGATTCAAAAGGAAACTAGAATTATAAGCAAGTTTGGGCCTTGGAGTACAAAATGAAGCAGTACAGAGACTAATAGAGTTTTGTCACACATGCAAAAAAAAAAAAAAAAAAAACCAACTTACTGTTCATAGCAAACACTCTTTTTCAATGACCCCAAAAGTGATTCTAAACATGGAAATCACCACATGATCAATATATTGTGTAACAATTCATTTCTCTTACAATAAAATCAGCTCACATATGTTTCATGAAATTGTGATTTTTGGTTCATGATTGATGAATGTAACTTTGTAACCAAAAGTGAAGAAGCCCTATACAGTTAATAAAAACAAGATCTGGAGCTAACTATTGCAAAATTAAGACTTGAATGGAAGAAAACAGGAAAAAATCATCAGATCAAATAGGTATGATCTAAATAACATCCTTTATGAATAAGAAATAGCAGTGAAATATAGAGGTAAGAAATTAGATTTAGTAGATAGACGCTTTGAAGAACTATGAATAATTTTTCAACATTGTATGAAAGTCAGCCACTAAAAAAAACATCCTTAACAAATAACCCAAAAAACCAAAATAACTGAAGTAAGTGAAAGTGAAAGGAGAAAGGAAAAGATATGCCAAATTGAATGCAGAATTGCAGAATTTTGTGAGCAATACAAAGAAATAGAAGAAAACAATAGAATGAGAGAAATAAGAGATTTCTTCAAGAAAATTAGAGACATCAAGAAAATATTTCATGCAAAAATTGGCAGAATAAGTGAATGTAGGGACTTAACAGAAATAGAAGAGAGTGAAAAGATGTGGGAAGAATATATTGAAAAACTATGTAAGAAATATTTTAACATCACTGATAACCATGATGGTGAGGTTACTGATCTAGCTCCAGACATCCTGGAAAAAGAAGTCATGTGGGCCTTAGAATGCATTGCTATCAGTAGTACTGATTGAAGATTGGAAATACAGCTAATCTATTTAAAATTCTTATGATGCTGTTAAAGTGTTGCACTCAGGAGGATTCTGGGAAGATGGCAGAGTAAGTCAGAAAATTTCAAGCTTCTCCAGATTTCCTCCATAAACAGTGCAAATATGAGCCTCAGGATGAATGTAGACCAGTGAAAAACAAATAAGACTTGGGACAGAACAAAGGTCCTTCTGGGACAACTTGAAAAGACAAACATCTTCAGGCTAGTTCCACAGAAACAATAAGTGGGGAACCCTGGGACTAGGTGAATTTGGCTGGAGCCTCAGTCCTAACTATGAGAATTGTCAAATACTGGACAGTGAAGGGAACTAGGGTATGAAAGTGAGAAGACTGAGCAAACCTCAACTGATTAGGAATACCAAGCCCACCTGTGTTGCAGAGATGCTACTTTGGATGAGAAGGAACCAGCACAGCCACTGAATGCAGAAATAGTGGGCTAAGAAAGCAGCTGGCTGCAGGCACTTTCAGGAAGATGGAGCTTTTGGTGTAGGGAGAGCTGAAGCGAAGATAGAGGTATCATTCCACTCTCCCCAGTATTAAAGTGCTTACTCTAAAAGTTCTCATTTTAAAAAATGAACAGACAAAGAAGAAACTTACTTTAGGAATAAGGAAGACTGGGGGCTCATCTTCAGAGGACAATGAAGTTTTTTAAAAAGCCTCTTCTATCCAAAGAGTAATGCTAAATGGCTACCTGCCAGAGAGAATTTATAGAACTCCAAAAAGAGTTCAAAAATCAAATGAGAGAGATTGAGGAAAAACTTTTAAAAAAATGAACCATCCAAGAAAAACAAGATGATTATGAGGAAAAAAGTTAACCAAGTAGAAAAGGAAATATAGAATCTTAAAAAAGAAATAATTCTTTGAAAATTAGAATTTGGCAAGGGAAACCAGTGAAGTTATAAGAGAACAAAAAAATAACAAAACAAAATATAAAGAATAAAAAATAGAACAGAATGTGAAATATCTCATAAGAAAAACAACAGATCTGGAGAACAGATCAAGAAGAAAATATATGAGAATAATTTGAACTACCTGAAAACTGTGACAAGAACCTTGACACAATAAGGTGAGAAATAATCCAAAAAGATTGTCCTGGAGTGATAGAAAGGGGAAAATAGGAATAGGAAAAAAATCCATTTATCACCATCTTAAAGAGATCCTATATGGAAAACCCTCAGGAGTATTATTGCCAAATGTTGAAATCCCCAGATCAAAAAGAAAATTTTGCAAGAAACAAGAAAAAAAAAACAATTCAAATATGTTGGAGCTATAACTAGACTTGTATAGGATCAGTAACTATAATAAAAGGTTGCAAATCCTGGAACAATATATATTGATAGAAGAACTAGGCTTGCAACCAAAAGTATCATATCAAGCAAAACTTACTATAATATAGAATTTTTTTAAATGAATATTTAATGAAATTGTGAATTTTCAGGAGTTTGTCTCAACCAAACCAGAATTTAATAGAAAATTTAGCTTATAAGAGTCAACATCAAAGATTAATTTCAAGGGATTCAACATGAAAAAATTGTTTATGTTTTTTACATGGAAATGTATACCATATATTTAAGATTGACACCAGTAATTGGGTAGCTCAAAAGAAAGATTAGAACAGAGCTGAGTATAATCTGACTCTAAAAAACAAAACTGCCTG
Source organism: Sarcophilus harrisii (assembly GCF_902635505.1). NCBI lineage: Eukaryota > Metazoa > Chordata > Mammalia > Dasyuromorphia > Dasyuridae > Sarcophilus > Sarcophilus harrisii. Next base: position 369,738,561 of record NC_045427.1, read on the forward strand.
AGGAAAAGTAAAAATAGCAATTATGTTATTCAAATGAGGTGCAGAGGAAGTATAGACACAGAGGCATTAAAGGAGAGAGAAGGCTGGTAGTTCTGAAAACTTACTCATATTTGGAATGGGTTAAATAAGGAATACTTCACACACACACACACACACACACACACACAAAAGAGTGCCCAGCAAAGAACAAAAGAATAATCTACAGGGAAGCAAAGATGATTATCTTGAGTATAATCTCTTCTATTATCATATATGTTTTCTTGAAAGGGAAATTTATTGTTACATATTTTGAATCCTTCCTGATGTTCTGCAGGGCATATGAAATGTTTTGTTTTGTTTTGCTTTCCATTTTTGTCTTTTCTTATTTTGTATTTAGTGCTAATTAAATAAATATTAAAAAAGAAAAGGTTACTGCAAAGAAAAAAGTGCTGCACTCAATATGCTAAATTTGGAAAACATAGGAGTAGTCACTGGATTAGAAAAGGTCAATTTACATAACATTCCTAAGGAAGGACAATGCAAAAAATGTTTAAATTACTGAACAATTGTGCTCATTTCACATGACAGCAAGGTAATGTTTAAGCTGTGAGCTAGGCTTCAGCATTATGTGAATTGAGAATTACCAGAAAAGCAGTCTGATCTTTAAAAGGCAAAGAAACTAAACACCAAAATGTCAACATTTGCTAGATTATAGAAAAAAATAAGGAAGTTTTAAGGAAAAAAAACCCATCTACTTGTGCATCATTAACTGGATTAAAATCTTTTTTTATGTAAATAATAAAATGTGGGAAGTCCTCAAAGAGATGAGTACTTGATCATCTAACTTGTCTACTAATAAACCCTGTATGTGGGCCAAGAAGCCAAACACAGAAAAACTCATTGATTTAAGATTAGAAAAAAAATATAAGAAGGTTGTCATATTGTCACCTAATTTATGTAACATATACAGAGCACATCATGTGAAATGTCAAGCTGACTAAATCAAAGGTCAGAATAGGGTTGCTGGGAAAAATATCAACAATTTCAGATATGAAGATGATACCACTCTAATGGCAGAAAGTGAAGAATGTAATATTCTTCTCTAAAATGTAAATCTTCTCTTTTTGAAGTTTCCTTGAGGTCTCTGGAGGTAGCCTTAGTTTCAGTTCAGTAACCATAAGTGCAGCCAAGGATTAAAGTCCAAATACTTTATTGTCTCCTTCAAAGTCTTGTCTCTTTTCATGGGGCCTGGTTAGCTGGTTAGAGGCCTATCTCTCTCCTTGGTTCCAAGAGCTCATGCCGCTAGTCTTTTGCCTCTGCCAGCTTCTGCCTCTAGCTCCCTCCGAATGTCTCCGAATCCAAAGGTTTGTACTTCAGTCTCCAGCCACAACAAAGGTGGAAGATGGAATGAATCTGTCTCAGCCTCTGAGACCTTCTAGTGCACTTGTCCTCTCTGGCCCTGACAGCTCCTCTTTATATGTTCCACACTGAGTATACACCAATTATTATATCACTAGGAAACCATTATTTGTTGTAGGATTAAATCAATGCTAAACTAGATTTATCCACTGTCTCCTCAATTCCACTTATTTAACACCTTGTAAGATCCTAACAGAAGAAGAATTAAAAAAAACTCTTGATAAGAGTGGAAGAGGAGAGGGTAAAGGCTGTTTTAAAGTTTGGCATTAAAAAAACCTCTATAATCTTGGCAAATGGTAGCATCACTTCCTAGCAAACAGAAGAAATGGAAGTAGTGTCAGATTTTATTTCCTTGGACTCATAAATCAGTGCAGATGGCAACTGCAACCTTGAAATTAAATAATTTCCTCCTTGGAAGGAAAATTATGCCAAATAGGGACAATACACTAAAAAGCAGAAACATCACCTTATTAACAAAGGTCTATGCAATTATATTTTTGTTTTTAGTTTTTCAATAGTAATGTTTCATTATAAAAGTTGTACTATGAGGAAACCTGAGTGCTTTTGAACTGTGTCAGTGGATAAGACTTGAGATTCCTTTAAACTGCAAGAAGATCAGTAGTACTTTTAGAAACTAATTCAGACCATTCAAGCTACATAATAAAAAGACAGAATTCATCAAAAAAGTCTCTGATTTGGGGAAAGATTGAAGGCAAGATGAATGGTAACAGTAGAGTATGAGATGGATAGATAGTATCTTGGAAACAACAAACATGAGCTTGGATAGACTTCAAGAGATATTGGAAAGAAGAGCCTAAGGTGCTATGGTCCTTGAGGTCACAAAGAGTCAGACATGACTGAATGACTGAACAATAGCAAAATATCACAGGTCTATAGTTTCTATTTGCTTTTCTTTATCCTTAAATGATTTAGGAATTAATACTATATTTGATATATAACAGGAATTTGATAGAATACATTCTCAATTTTTATGAATAATTTTTTAAAGTCTTGGTTTCCCCATCTCACTCAGGTTGTAAATACAAGGGTTACTCATGGGCCTGCTCTCCTATCTTTTAGCAGGGAAGCTTTGAGCTATTATATTTATCTAGGCTGATTTACCTCTTCTTACAGCCCTTAGTCCTGATACGATTCTCCTATGGATTCATCAGTTTTTTTTATTCCTCTCTATTTGTAGGTATCTTTTAGCCAGTTCTATTCCCTTTTCTGAGATTTGATGATTTATAATCTCTAATTGCTGTTCTGTTAACTTAGATTTTTTTTTTATATTTTTGAAAGCTATCTTCTATTTCTTTTGGGATATATTATGTTGGCATAAAACTTCACATAGTTGTTGTTTAGTCATTTTCAATCAACATTTCATGATACCAATGGGGATGTTATTGGCAAAGACACTAGAATGGTTTCTCCATTTCCTTTTCCAGCTCATTTTACAAATGAGGAAACTGAGGCAAAGAGTCACACAGCTAGTAAATATCTGAGGTCATATTTAAACTAGTTTCTTTTTGATTTCAGGTCATTCTATTCATAGTGCCACATACTTGTCCTATTACCTAGTATATTATATATATGTATATGTGTGTGTATGTAGGTGTATATATGTGTGTAAATATAAAATCTTTTAGTTTCGTTATTTCAGTTTATTTTAAATTTTGCTAATTTCATTTTTCTCCTTTTTCTCATTATTTTGAATCAAGTTGACTAAAGGTTTATTAATTGTTAGTCATAATATAATTGTATCATTTATCTCTTATGAATTTTTAATTTTGTTTTATCTGATAACACAAATGCAGCTCCCTTTTTTGTTTCACTTGATGCATAATAAATTTTATTAGGGAATCCCGTTTTCATTTTATCTATCTTGATTTTTTATGTGCTTCCTATAAGAAATATATTGTAGAGATTTGCATTCTTACCTAATCTGTCACTCTCATTTTATTGAACTGGTTAAACATTCATAATTAAAGTTTTCCTCCACTTGTGTCTCTAATTTTTTTTAAATCAAGGTTTTTGAGTTTTACTCATTTTTAAAAAAGTAGACCTTGGTTGCCCTACTCTTAGCTTTGCTCCATCTAATTTTATTTAACATCATTTCCCCAGACTCTCATTTGTCCTTTTCCCTAATTTTTGTGTTTTATTTAACCTATTGATTGATTTATATTTATTTAATTACATTCTTCTCTTTGTTCTCTTCTTTTCCACTTCTCAATAAAATGACTTATTCAAAATTTCCCCACCTCACTTCCCCTTCAACTTAGTTTCTTTGTTGATTAGATACTGTTTTCATCTTCTATCCCCCTCCCCCCACTTTTTAAAAAAGAAATACATCTTTGTTTTCTTCCCTCCATTAATTTTCTTCCTTCTGATTCTGAACTTTTGTTCTTTCCTTCTTTAATATTTCTTATAATTCTCATGGTATTAAATTTTCTAAAGTACCAAGTATAAGCTCCTTCTAATTAATTTCTATGTAAATGACTTTTTATTATTTTTTCCATTGTCACCTTTTCCCAATGTTTCTCATTCTCATCAGTATCAATTCATACAAGAACTAATGAGGATAGAAGCAATGCCACTTGGTAAAAAGTATCCTGTGTACCAAATTATGCAGTTCAATTCTACCTGCTTTACTTCTCATAATCATTCTCTTTCCTATTGACTATGTAATTTCCTTTCTGGGTGCATATCCTTTTTTTAAAATAGCTTTTTATTGACAAAACATATGTATGGGTAATTTTTCAACATTGACCCTTGCAAAAACTTCTGTTCCAGCTTTCCCCCTCCTTCCCTCCACTCCCTCCCCTAGATGGCAGGTAGTCCCATACATGTTAAATATGTTAAAGTATATGTTAAATACAATATATGTATACATATTTATACAGTTATCTTGTTGCACAAGAAAAGGCAGATTTAGAAAGAAGGTAAAAATAACCTGAGAAGAAAAACAAAAATGCAAGCAAACAATAACAGAAAGAGTGTAACTGCTATGTTGTGGTCCACACGCATTTCCCAGTGTTCTTTCGCTGGGTGTAGCTGATTCTGTTTGTTACTGATAAATTAATTGGAACTGATTTGTATCTTCTCATTGTTGAAAGTAGCCGCTTCCATCAGAACTGATCCTCATATAGTATTGTTGTTGAAGTGTATCATGATCTCCTGGTTCTGCTCATTTCACTTAGCATCAGTTCATGTAAGTCTTTCCAAGCCTCTCTGTATTCATCCTGCTGATCATTTCTTACAGAAAAATAATATTCCATAACATTTATATACCACAATTTATTCAGCCATTCTCCAATTGATGGGCATCCCCTCAGTTTCCAGTTTCTAGCCACTACAAAAAGGGCTGCCCTGGGTGCATATCCTGTTATCATTCTCAGTGCCACTTATCCCCAAGAGCATTTATTTCCCATCTCCTGAGTCAGGATGTTGTTGATGTTCATCCTTCTATGTACTAACTTCTCCCAGATTACACCCATTATAAAGTCCCGTTTCCTATAACAAACATATACCTTTTCTCCCCTAGGAATATTATTCACTGCTACCCCCTAATCTTACTGAATTGACACTTCCTCATTTCATTCACTGTGTTTTAATCCATCTATTTTGCTATTTCTCCCATTCTCCTGTAGTTCCTTTTCTTGCTGAGTAATTATAACAGTTTTCTTTCCTTAATTGTTCATCCATGGATTTAATTAGGGTATATCACACATTCTCTTTTGTTCTTCATTTCTTTTTTCAATGATGGAGCTTCCCATTATACAATTTAGTCCCATAAATACACTGATTCATCTTTAGAGATAAGGTAGGTTTAATTTATGATGTTTCAGTCCTGGTCCTTCATTATTATTTTAAATTCAGTTTTCATCTTTATTCCCTTTAAAAGATTTAAAAATCTTTTAAATATTTATTTTTAACCTAATAAGTTAATCTTTTTTTTAATCTCAAATAATGAGGCACTTAATTTTAGCAATTATTTTTCCTTAATATTTTAATTTTTCTTGTATATCTGTTATTTGTAGGTTTTTCAAGTTATGTAATGTGATCACATTTTTTTTTAGTTAGGAATATTTCAAATGCTTTTCTTTTATTGAACATACACCTTTTTAATTATAATTACATTCAAGTTTTTCAAGACATGACATTTTTCACTGCACCTTGAATTTTGCTTTTTGGAATGTTATTTCATTCTCCTCTTCAGTTTCTAGTTTATGAAGAATAATTATATTATTAAATTATCCTTTCCTTTTCATTTGAATGTCTTTTTCCTAAGCACTTACAGAATTTACTATTTTTTATTGTAATTGCTAAATTTAACATTTATGAGTCTTAGAATTTTAAACTGTGATAGACAAAGAATGTTGAACTCCACTTTCCAACATATATTAGGCTAGTTCTTTTCTTAAAATCCAAGGAATCTATTTCTGAGATTTGTTCCATTCAGGAAATGAAACTTAAGCTTCATTGCTATTTATAATTCTTTCTAGTAATCTGAAGCTATATTGCTATGGCTTCTTGTTAACCTAAATGGATTTTTCAAAGATCTTTTTGTATCATGGTGGAGCCCTTTAGACTTACTGTATGTCCCAAAGATTAGTACATCACCATCCCTGCCTTTCTGATTTTATATATATTTGCTGAGGCATTTGGGGTTAAGTGACTTGCCAAGGTCACACAGCTAGGAAGTGTTAGATGTCTGAGGCCAGATTCGAACTCAGGTCCTCCTGACTTCAGGGCTGGCGCTCTATCCACTGTGCCACCAAGCTACCAGAGATATATTTCTTTATGTAGGTAAGGGAGATTTGTATATGAATACAATGGAATATTTTCGTTCCATAAGAAATAATAAATAGCCTAGTTTCAGAAACACTTAGAAAGACTTACATGACCTGATGTTGAGTGAAATGAACAAAACTAGGTAAACATTGTACACAGTAATAGCAAGATTATGTGATGATCAACTTCTCAGCAATAATCCAGGATAATTTCAATAAATTTGGGATAGAAAATGCCATCTGTATTCAGAGCACAAAATTTTATAAAAATGATTGTTGAAAACTATCTTTATGTGTATTTACAAAAATAAAATACTACTAGGAAGAAAAAAAGGGGCATCCAGTATTTGCTTAACGACCTTCTCCTAGATGCTAAGCTACTTATTTTACTTTTGAATAAATTCAGATTGTTAAAAATACTTCCCTGACATTTAGTATTCAGCTGTTCTGCCTTTTTGTAACATTTACTTATTGACTCACTATCCCATATCCTGACTTCCTGCTAATGCTTCCACTTTTATGATCCTCTTTAATGAGAAATTCAGAAGTAGGTTGTATCTTAAATGGGTCTCTTAAAATCATATATTATCTGCCACTAATCATATGTTAATTACAATGAACAGTTGTAAAAGTTTTTCCTTATTCAGTTAATAACTAAGACAAAAAGATCTTAATGAAATCATAATAAAATTCAAAGAAATGATAAGAAACTTGGGAAAATGTCATATAAGAATTAGTGGCAGGGACTAGAGATATTTAGTCTGGAAAGTAGAAGAGAATAAGTAGTGGGCCATGATAACTATTTTCAGATACATGAAAGGCAGTCATGTGGGAAAGTGATTATTCTTGCTATACTGCTTAGTTCTAATACATAGAATTAGGACCAGTGAGAAAAAAAATTATAGGGGGTGGCAATGGCTGGAATATAATTCAATTTAATTCAACCAATATATTGGTTCTATGTAGATTGTTTTGTTGTCCAGTAATTTCAGACACTGGGGTATCTGAGGTTGGGTTTGAACTCATGAAGATGAGTTTTATTGATTGCAAAGCCAACTGCTCTATCCACTGTGCTCCCAACTGCCCATAAGAGACTTTTTAAAAATGTATTTTATGTATAATATTTTCTTAAAGTATTGATACTGAGGCTACAAAAATGAAAATTACATAATCCTTGCTCTCAAGGAAATAGGAGTGTAATAGGGCAATATTGTAACAAATATATAGATACAAGGAAAACCATCTTAATAATTAATGGAAATAATAATTAATAATGGTAGATAGAATGAGCACATCATTACTAAAAGTATTCCAGATGATTAGTTGTTAGGAATGTTGTTCATGAATTAGGTAGGAGGATCAACTGAATTATCTCTAAATTGATTTAAAATAGTGGAATTTGTTAATTGTATTTCTTAAGAAAAAAAGTGACAAAATTTAAGAGCATCATGACAACTAACAATATATGTTCTTGATTCCTTCTTAATGTTTCTTTCCTTAATTTTTTTTTACGTCCCCTAAATGAAAGAGCAGAGGTCTGGTAATGAAAAAGGACAGAATTTAAATAGCAACTGCTTCAGTGTTTTGGAATTACTCACATACAACATTTGCTGTTTTTTGTTTGTCCTTCATTCTCAAAGAGGACCATAACATCAGGGAAGTGATGGTATAACATGAAAGTTAATTGGATTTAAGTGAGCCAGGACTGGGTAAAGTAACCAGTTTCACTTTCTCCAGAGCCATCTGGGTCCTGTGATAAGATATAGATCAGGACAACCAAGTTAAGGATAACCTGGGATATAGTGGGAGATCTTGGCTTTTTTAAGCTAAGGTCTTTAATGGGTCTAAATTTGACTGAGGCAATAATCAATTGCAATCTCACCCACAGGCTGCTCTGTATATCACACCATGTTTCTCTCTTCTCACTGAATAGCAGTGAAAGACCAGCATGCTCCATTGATAAATCTGTTTCAACAGACGCTTGCCACATATTTCTGACCTTCTTTTCCATTACTAACTTGACAATAGTATAGTAATTCTATATTTATTGCATTGTTAGGCTCCTAACCTCTCCCCCAAACTGCTCCAAATTCTTTTAAATAATGATTCTAAACAAAATTTAGAGCATCAGAATACCCAAAAAGACAGAACAGAGCAGTTTTCAGCTAAAGGCAACTTAGAAGCTCAGTAGGAAAAGGTGCAGGTCCAGCATGCAGCCCCAGGCACAGATCAAACCATGGCTGGCCCTACCTTTGAATCAGTGACCGTACTGCTGGCTTCCAAACCTCTCAGTTCAGAGACACCAAATAGAAGTTAGAAGGTCAGCAGAAAAGATCCTTGAAAAAGCCAACATTTCTACTATAGTATTAAATAATAGTGGTGATAATGGGCATCTTTGTTTCATTCCAGATCTTATTGTGAATGTATCCAGTTTTTTCTCCATTACAAATAATGCTTGCTATTGGTTTTAGATAGACACTGTTTGTTATTTTAAGGAAATCTCCCTTTATCCTTATGCTGTCCAGTGTTTTTAAAATGAATGTGTGCTATATTTTGTCAAAAAATTTTTTGCACCTATTGAGATTATTATATGATTTCTGTTGGTTTTGTTATTAGTCAATATGGTCAATTATGATAATCATTTTCCTGATATTTCCTGATATTCCAGCCCTGCATTCATGATATAAATCCCACTTGGTCATAGTGAATCCTCCTGCTGATAAGTTGTTGTTGTTGGAATCTTTATGAAGTGTAAAGTCATTAGAGTTGATAGAGACAATAATTATCTAATTTAGCATGGTTCAGTATGATTGATTTGATCTTACAAGGAGATATTATGGGCCAGAAGAAACAAGGTACTAAGTACAACTGATAGAAACAATGCTTGTGTTCACACCTTTAGAGAGCTCATATAAGCAAGAAGTATTTAACTACTCATTGGAGTTCACACTTGGGAGATTTCAGAGTTTAGTATGAGATATCCAAATTCACACCTCCCTTAATCCCTGCCTCCAGAAGGAGGAGTTAACCTTTGGGAGATCATATATAAAGAGGCTCTTAGCTTTGGGTGACTTACTTCGGAACATTCCCAGAGGTGGGAGAGGAACACTCTGGGAGGAAGCCCACAAGCCCTCTCTTGGAGGCAAGAGAGATTCATTCCATCAGGTTTGCTGGCTGGAGGCTGAAGAAAGCAGAGGCAGAAGCAAAGGACAAAGCTGCAAGAGCTCCTAGAACCAAGGAGAGAGAGAGGCCTCTAAGAAAGCTAACCCTGCTATATTGAAGAACACAATAAAAGATCTGAACTTTTAGCACTAGATGCATTTGGGTGATTATTTATTTTTAACTGAAACTAAGGCTGCCTCCAGAAAATCTCCCCAAGAAACATGCTTGTTCCCAGAGAGAACCTTCATAATTATTATTTTAAAGAAAAAGAACACCACATTTGTAATCTCTTTGCTAATAGTTTATTTAAAATTTTTGCTTCAACATTCATTAGGGAGATTGGTCTGTAACTTTCTTTCCCTGTTTTGGTTCTTCCTGGTTTAGCTATCAGAATCATATTTGTGTCATAGAAGAAATTTGGTAGGACTCCTTTACCTATTTTTCCAAATAGTATACATAGTATTGAAATTAATTGTTTCTTAAATGTTTGGTAGAATTCATTTGTGAATCCAGCTGGTCCCAGAGATTTTTTTTAGAGAGTTAATTAATGGCGTGTCCAATTTCTTTGACAAAAATTGGCTTTTTAAAGTAATTTATTTCCTCTTCTGTTAATCTGATATTCATCCATTTTGATTAGATTGTCAGATTTGTGGTCAAACACTTAAGCAAAATAGCACCTAATTATTTTTTTAATTTCTTTTTCATTGATGGTAAGTTCACTCTTTTCATTTTTAATGCTGGTGATTTGATTTTTTCTCTTCTTTTTCTAATTAAATTAACCGAAGGTTTATCTATTTTTTTGGGTTTTTTTCATAAAATGAATTCTTAGTTTTATTTATAAGTTCAAGAGTTTTCTTAGTTTGAATTTTATTAATCTCTACTTTGAGCTTCAGAATTTCTAATTTGCATTTAATTGGGTTTTTAATTTCTTCTTTTTCTAGCTTTTTCAGTTGCAATTCATTGATCTCCTCTTTCTCTATTTTATTCATGTAGCTATTTAGAGATATAAAATTTCCCCTAAGAACTGCTGTGGCTACAACCCATAGGTTTTGATATGTTATCTCATTATTGTCATTTTCTTGAATGAAATTATAGGTTGTTTCTGTGATTTCTTACTTGACCCACTCGTGTTTTAGAATTAGCTTATTTAATTTCCAGTTGGTTTTTAGTCTATATTTCCTTGACCCTTTAATGAATATAATTTTTATTGCATTTTGTCTGAAAAGAAAGCATTTACTCTTTCTGTCTTTCTGCATTGATTGTGAGGTTTTTATGTCCTAATACATGATCAATGTTTGTGTAGATGGCATATACTGTCAAGAAAAAAAGTGTATTCCTTTCTATCCCTATTCAATTTTCTACAAAGTCTAGTTTCTCCCTAGCATCTTTATTTATTTATTTTGTGGCTAGATTTGTCTGATTTTGAGGGGGAAGGTTGAGATCCTTCAATAGCATAGTTTAGCTATTTACTTTTTCCTATAATTGATTTAAAATATTTTCTAGGAATTTGGCTGTTCTTCCACTTGGTGCATATACATTTAGTATCATTTCAGCTTCATTGTTTATAGTACTCTTTATCAAGATGTACTTGCCTTCTTTATTTCTTTTAATAATATCTATTTTTACTTTTGCTTTATCTGAGATCAGAATTGCTATCCCTGATTTTTTTTTTTACTTCAACTGAAGCATAATAGATTCTGTTCCAGCCTTTTACCTTTACTCTCTCTGTGTCTCTCTGTGTTAAATGTGTTTCTGGTAAACAACATATTGTAGGATTCTGTCTTTTAATCCACTCAGCTATTGGCTTCCATTTTATGAGAGAGTTCATCCATTGACATTCACAGTTATGATCACCTCTCCCCTTTCTCTTTGAAGTGTTTTTTTTGAATCCATCCTACCCTCGTGTGTCCATGTGATGCCACCCTCTGCCTGCCTCAGTGACAGATATAGTCACAAGTTACTGATATTGTTTTCCCATCTAAGTATATAAACAATTTAACTTTAAATTATATATATATATATATATATATATATATATATATATATATATATATATATTCATTCCCCCCACCCCGGTTACTTTCTAAGAGGTAAACAGGGGTGTGAGTCTTGTATTCAGAGATTAAATTTTCTGTTTAGTTCTGTTTTTTTTTTTCAATAGAAATAATTGAAAGTCTCTTCCTTCATTGAAGATCATAGCCTCCCTTGAAAAATAATGCTGAGTTTTGCTGTGTAGTTAATTTTTGGTTGTAACTCTAGGTCCTTTGCCTCATGAAATATGGCATTCCAGACTCTCCAGTCCTTTATTGTAGAAGCTGCCAGATACTGGATAATTCTGACTGTTGCTCCTTCACATATGAATTGTTTTTGTCTGGTAGCTTGCAGTATTTTTTTCTTGATATTGTAGTTCTGGAGTTTTCCAACAATGTTTTTTGAGGTTTTCCTTGTGGGATCTCTTTCTGGGTGATCAATGGATTCTTTGAATGAGTATTCCCCCCTCTGTTTATGGAATATTGGAGCAGTTTTCCTTAATCATCTCTTGAAACATGCTATTCAGGTTCTTTTTTTTTTTTCATGGATTTCAGGTAGGCCAGGAATTTTTAAATTATCTCTTCTTGATCTATTTTCCAGGTTGGCTATTTTTCCAAAAGGTATTTCACATTTTCTTCCATTTTTTTTTCATTCCTTTTAGTTTGTTTGACTGATTCTTGCTATTTCATAGTCATTAGCTTCCATTTGGTCCATTCTAGCTTTTAATGTGTGATTTTCTTCAGTTAGCATTTGTTTCTCTTTTTCCATTTGGTTAATTCTACTTTTGAACATGTTGTTTTCCTTAGTGGATTTTTTTCATATTTGGTCAATTATATTTTTAAGGAGTTGTTTTCTTCAGCCAATTTTTTTCTTCCTTTTCTAAGCTGTTTACTCTTTTTTCCTTACCTCTCATTTCATTTTCATTTTTTCTTCTAACTCTCTTATTTGCTTTTTAAAATCTTTTATGAGCAGTTCCAAGAAGGCTCTTTGGGCTTGAGACCAATTCATATCACTCTTTGAGATGTCCTCTGTGGACATTTTGTCTTCTTCTGAGTTGATGTTTTGTCTTCCCTGTCACCATAGCTTTCTATGGTCAAGGATCTTTTCTGTTTCTTGATCATGTTCTTTACTTTTCTTTTGTTATTCCTGTTTTTTTACTTTTATGGTTGAGCTCTGCTCCTGGGTAAAAAAGGACATTGTCCTAAGCTTTCTGTGCAGCTCTGAAACTTGGCTTTGAGCCCAAGGGCCCCTTGTGTTTGCAGGGGATAATTTTGCCTGTTCTTTTCAGGAAACATTCTGGTTTCCCAGAATTTGTCTTCTGAATTGGGACTAAAGGCTGCCCCACTGATCTGCTCTTCTACTGAGCCAGGATTGAGGGTCTCAGTTGTCAATTTGCTGTAACACGCTCTCACTGATTTTCCCAGAGTCTGTTTGAGTTTGGCTGAATACCCTTTTCACCTCAGTGAGACTGACCTTTCTTGAAGTTTTTCCAGTCAATCTTGATCTGGAGAGTTTCATTCTGTCAGACTCTGTTAAGAGGCTTGGTTTCAGGTGGTTTTCAAGGGAAACATAGAGCTTGAGCAGCTTCCTGGCTTTACTCTGCCATTTTGACTCTACCCCCACAAGTTAAGTGTTATTTCTACACTACTTTAGTAAAGTGTATTTTGTCAAAATGATTTAGGGTTTGCATGTGACAGTATTAACAAGTCCTTTTCTGAAGATCTGGGTCTCAGTAAAAGTAAGAATTAAAGAAGTATCCCTATTTGGAGATAGTAAATTAATCATTGTAATTGTTTATCATGGTTATATATTAATTGATGATGTTTTCAAATCAAGTAATCTGCTTACTTTCTCCCTCTCCAGTATGCCTCAAATGCTTCTCTTTTTTATTTATTTTGTCTCTTTCATTTATGATTAGATTTAGGTTTTCAGACTACCTCATGGTTTGCAGTTTGAGATTTATTGTTTTTTTGAAATTCATCATTCCATTACCTTCTTCAATTTCAACCATGGAACAATCCATTTTTATTCAAATAACTTTTGTTTCATATTTGAAAATATTTCTCCTGGCTATTTTCACAATTTGTTATCATTGAAATTATTCAATTTAACCATTTTATCTTAGAATTAAAAGTATGTTATTTTTTTCTAACAACTCTGGATTTTCTATTAATTCTCTGTTATAGGAATTCAAAAGCTTTGAACTGATTTCTTATGTTATTTTTTGCATCTTGGTGTTCAGAGTTTGTTTGATTTTTAATTTATTATCTTCTAGGAGATTATAATCTTTATCTCTGTACATGATGTCTTCAAAGTCAGTTGACTTTTTTTTTTTTTTTTGGTAGAATTCATGTTCTTTTAATGTTATTGATTTTTGTCTCTCTTATCCAATATTCCTCCATTACATCTTGTTCTCCCATTGTAATGGGCTGAGGTTTGAGCTGATGCACTGAGGTCCCAAGTACATGAGGCTAGATAGTAATTGGGCTATACTCTATTAATATACATGATTGGATTAAGAATGGTCCCTGCCCACTCTCCTTGCAAGTCCTGATGTGTTGTATAGGAAATGACGATTTTGGGGGGTGGAGGCAGAGAGGGAAGAAGACAAGCTGGGAGAGATTGGGCTGAGTTCGAGACTCCAAGCTGCTGGTTGTGTGGCTGCTGGTCGAGCTAGCTTCTTGACTCAGCTGCACACATTGCTATCGCCGATTCTCTTCCACCTCCGATCCTTCTTCACTGAGAATAAAGACTGACGATTTTCCCCTAACCTGAATTCCTGTCTCGTGCTGATCTTAAAATACACTATCTTAACATCCCATAAACATACACACACAAATCTTTATCATTGTCTCTCAACTTTTTCCTCCTATAGAAACAGTATCTATCATGTATTCAGTTTTTCTAATCTAGCTACACTGGTTTCCTTGCTATTTCTCACACACTGATGCTTAACCTGTAGTCTCTATGTCTTTACATTAGTTACCATGCTTGGGATATTCTTTTTACCTGTACTTCATAATCTTCCTAGTTACCCTCAAGAATTAGCTAAAATTCCATTTTCTGTAGGAGTTATTTTTGGATATTTTCTTCTTCCTATCACTCTCCTCCAGTGACATACCATTGGGATTACTTTTGTGTATGTGTGTGTATGTGTGTGTGTGTGTGTGTGTTTGCATGTTGTCTCCCCCATTAGATTAGTAAGAAAAGGATCACTTTTTTGCCCCTTTTTTATATCGTTTATCACACTGCCTACCTATTGTAAACATGTAATTAAATACTTGTTGACTGACTCAGTGATCAATATATTTTGAAACTTTTGATTTCTTTTATATTGAAAAGTCTAATTTCTAATAAAAATTCATTCCTAATTTTTCATTTACATGTAATGGGAGTCTAATGCACGGCCAAAGTATGCTAAATGAAGTCTTATTGGAAGATATGCTAAGGACCAGGTGGCATCTCTTCTCTTTGTCTCAAAACTCTAGAGGGAGGTCAGTTATTGAAGGGAGTGGAACTAATGATATTTGGAAATGGAAAGGTTCAGAAGACTAGTTAGGAGCTCATTTTCCAGAAATTGGGTTTGCTGCCAAAAAAGCACCAAGGACTCATATTGTGAAGAGAGTGAATCCTCCTTCAGAATCCCATCATTACAGAGTTTGAGTTTTACAAGCCAGGACAGCATAATGACCTGAGCGGCAAGTAGGAACTTTTGGGAGGGAAAAAGTTAGGAACATCTTTCTGATGTATTGTCTCAAGTTTTCATTGTCTTTGTTCTTTCCATTTGGTAGGATACCTAATGGTCAGCACTTAACCATTTAATACCAATTGGCTTTAAAGGGATAATTGCTTCATAAATATATTAAGAATAAATACATTAACAGTTTCTCTAAAACCTTAGGAACATAATCCTTGCCTAGACTAACTTAGGTAGTGGAATGGATATGTATTAAACCCAAAATTTAGTTCCATTCCTGCATAGCATTAGTTCTATCAAGTTTGCATTCAGATGTGGCATGCATCTCTGTTATCCCTGGAATGACCTTCCAAAGGTCACTCCCAAAAGTTCCTACTTGCTGCTCATGTCACATACATGTATGTATAGCCTGAGAGAATAAAGCCAGAGTGTACATGTTACATATGAATTTCAATTTTACTTTAAGCCATTCTGGAGATTTTTGCTATTTTATAATATATGGAAATTATCAAGCCAAGTCCCTACACCTGTCTTCATCAGGCAGCAGTGTGTCCTTATCATTCATATTTGTAGCATTGCTTTAAAGAACTTTGGGTTCTTTTAAAGGTTTAACTCATTTTCCCCTCTGCTTTTAGGATATTCCCTGTTGATTTATTTGCATGCTAACTTGGCTTTTATTGAAACTGACCAAACTATTATTAGATACATAAGAATTTCCTGGTAATTTGTCAAGTCATTCAGGGGTGAGACATGAAGTTACTTCTATCAGCTATAGCTCTAAGTTCTAATAGATTCAAAAAGAGAGTTCTAGGAATTACAGCTCTTTGATATTAATTCCTGACTTTTTAAAACCTTGTATGGAGGTTTTTTATTTTTTAAACTATAATTACATTATGTTTTATGCATAATTCCTTTAGTGATGGTTGGGATTGAAGAATAATCTAGGCAGGAAATTTGATGGTCAAACAACTCTCACCAAACTATTTTCTACCATCATTCCAGGTGTAAATAGCTTCTTTCTCCTCTAATTTATTATACCTCTTTGAAACTAATTGAATTGGAACTAATTTGAAACTACCTATAACATTCTAATTTGCATTCTAGTTGAGTATGTTTGTAATATATTTTACTAATCTATGACCTCATTGAGAGAAGAGGTCATGGTGTATGTTCTTATCTTGTGTAAAACCATGATCAGAACCAAGCCCTTAATGGGTGTCTAACAAATGTTGAATGAATAATAATTCATATTTTTAACACTTTCAAGTTCACTAAGTACTTTCTTTGCAACAATTCTATGTAACAATATCTATTTTATGGATGAAGAAACTAAATATCAGAATATCAGAACAAGAAATAAATGAATGAATCAATAAAGAAGAAAAATGTGTTCAAAGAAATGTGCTCAAAGATTGATTTATTCCAAAGAAAAATAAATGTAACCTTTTTTTTTTGTTAAGGAAATGGTGCCTGAAGTTTGTCAAAAATTCCCTAACTATTTAAAACCAAACATCGAATATACACTTCTTTGGGATAACTTTTTAAATGGAGAAGGGAATGTTTACAGAGTATCAGGCTGACCTGGAAGTGGATCAATGGTTCCCTTTAATTCCTGATTTGTCAGCAGCCCCTTCTTCTTCTTCTTCTTCTTCATGATGGTGTTCATTTTGAGGATTGTTGACTTTGGCTAGAAAAAGTATATTATTTTCATTATACAAAATGACCATGAATGGCCTGTCAAAGTTAATGACTATAGGTGAAGGGAACCTCATTGAAGTAAGGATAAACTCTACGCCTGTAGCAGCTGCAGCTTCTGTGCCAGTCTCATCTACATCCATCACAGCTTTGTGGACAGCCTGTAAGGGAAAAAAAAACATTACTAAACCTGGAGGTGGTGAAGATACAGGGAATCAGATCATGAAGGATGATGGGAGAAGTCCTTCATGGACTGTGGGTATTGGATCCATTAGCTCTTCACGGGTCTTATGATCAGATCAAATTAGATTGACAGTGGTAGCCTCAGTGCTAAAGGAAATCCTAGAATCACTAACACTCTGAAATCTGTGCTGAGAAATTATATGGGTGGGGAGGGGGGAAAGGGAGGAACTTTAATATTTTCCCTCCATTTCTGAGAAAATGAATTTGTTCTAGACATTTAGAAATAGCTCTGGACAGCTTCTTCCATCCCCATTTTCCTCCTTTCAGCATTCATCTATCTTCCTCATACATTTCTTTGTTCTTCCTTTCAATCTGCTCTCCTCCCTTTCTTATCTTGTCCTTCCTACCCTGATCATATTTTTTTTAATCTTCTCACCTTTTCCCTTTAACTCCTCTCTTTCTTTCCCAGCCTCATTATCATTTTAATGCTCTCATTCCTATATTCCCTATCCCATCTTTATGTCCTCCAGGATCTTGCTCCTTTCTATTCTTTTATCCTTTTATAAGAGATTTTGTGTTTCACAGACCTGATCATAGAAAATGGGACTTCATAATGTGATTTAAACTAAATGTAAAGTGGTCCCATCCTGGCGTAGGTGAACTTGGACCAATTCTCTGAAAGTTGGTCCTTTTATACTGTCTCCTGCATGTGTGGTGGGAGATCTGACTTCAGATTGAAGAGATCATCAGAGTTCAAAAGGCAAGAGTGGCAATTGAATGACAGACAAGAGGTCTGGAACTGCAAGTTTATGAGGAAAGCCAGTCCCTTTAATCCCCAGTACCTGCTCCCCTAGAAGGGAAGGGGAAAGGAATAAATATTTATATAATATCTACTGTATGCTTTTTATTAAGTACTTTTCACAGATTTTATGTCACTTGGTATTCACATCAATCCTCAGAGGTAGATGCTAGTATTTTCATTTTATAGTTGAGGAAATTGAGGCACAGAGAATTTAAATGACTTGTCCAGGGTCATGGACAATTTCCCAGAAATTATTAAGAATGATTCTCACTTCTTGGGTGAGCTTATTCTGTGGTTTAGCTCAGATTTCATGTCACTCCTGAGTCAAGGAACTCCCTGAGTGTTATTATCTAAATGCTTCTATAGAACTTCCCACTTACTGCTTTATGATTTAACTTAAGAAATAATGCTTTCTTGCTGTCTATTGTTTTTTTGAGTGATAAGTCTAGTGGAACAGAAGATAAGGTGCTTTAAATTACCCTTCCTTCCCTCAGTTTGGGGGCATGACTAATTCGTTTCTGAAATGAGCAGAGCAATTGACTTTTTTCATAAACCATAACTCTAGATGCCAAATATATGATACATTGCTATTGTCATTGTTTTAGTCATTTTTCAGTTTGTGTCTGACTCTTTGTGACTCCAATTGGGATTTTCTTGGCAATGATATTGGCATAGTTTCCCATTTCCTTCACCAATGTGACCCCATTTTACAGATGAAAGAACTGAGACAAATTAGAGTCAAGTGACTTGTCCAGAGTCACACAAGTCCTAAGTGTACGAGGCCAGATTTGAATTCAGATATTCCCCAACTCTAACTCCAGTGCTATATCTAATGCACCATCTAGCTGTCCATAAAAACAAAATTTGCTAACCCTGAATACCTGGATTATATAGAGTTTGCTAAACTGATTATGATTAATAGAGCTTTTAATTCTTTGCTACATGTAGCTGATCAAACTGTTAATGGGTACTTAGGAACTTCCTTATACTTTGGAAAGTCAATCAGTAGTCATACATGAAATTATTTCTATAAAGTAAGGCTTAACAACAGGCCAGTCCTCACAAAGGTTCTGAATGTAAGCTCTAATTATTACAGGTTTTTAATATTAATTCTTGGGTATTTTTAACCTTTCATCAAGATTTTTCTTATCTTTTTAAAACTGAAATTGTCCTATATTTTGTGCATAATTCCTTTCTCTGATTTTTGGGATTGGGATTCTATAATCTTGATGGTCACACAATTCATACAAAGCTATTTTTTGCTATCCTCCTAAGGCAACTGGGTGGTATAAGGAAAGAGAACTGGTCCAGGAGTCAGGGAGCTTCTTCATCCTGAATTCAAACCAGTCTTGGAAACTTATTAGCTGTATGACGCTGAGCAAGTCACTTAACCCTGTTTGCTTCAATTTTCCCATTTGTACAAATGAATTGGAGAAAGAAGTGATAAATCACTAGTATTTTTGCCAAGAAATCTTCAAATGCAGTCATAAAGAGTCAAACAGGAACTGAACAACAATCATCTTCCAAATTAAAAGTAGCTTCTTTCTCCTCCAATTAAATATACCACTTTGAACTTATGTGTCTATCTATAACATTCTATTTTTCATTCTAGTTGAATATATCCCTATCATCTTCTTTATTAGACTATAACCTCCTTGAAGGAAGAGGTCATGGTTTGTCTTTTTAGCTGTTGCAATACAATTATTAAGATATGATGAGGAGGTTGGAAGGAGATACAACATTTAGTAGGTACTTAATAAATGTTGAATAAATAATAATTCACATCTATAACACTTTCAGGTTTACTAAGTGCTTTCTTCACACCAACCCTATGCAACTATCATTATTCCTGTTTTACAGCTGAGGAAACCAAAGTTCCAAATCACAAAACAACAAACTGATGAATGAAGAGAAAGAAATATTCTCAAAGGATATTGTTTCTTGATGATTGATTTATTACAATGAAAATAACTGTGACTTTTTACTTCTTAAGATAATGATCCCTAGAGTTTGTCAAGAATTCCCCAACCATTTCAAAAATTGATTATAGAACCAATGTACACTTCAAGATGTGTCAGGACTACTTTTGTTTAAACAAATGTAGAAGGTTATGTTTACAGAAAGTATAGAACTAGCCCAGAGTCACTAAGTATAAGATAGGCTAACCTGGTAGTAGAACAACTATTCTTTTTAGTTCCAAATCTTTTAGTTCCTGAACTATTAGCTTCTTCTTCAAGAGGATTATGCATTTTGTGGGTTGTTGACTTTTGCTAGAAAAAGTATATTTCTTTCATTATACAAAATGACCATGAATGGCCTGCTAAAATTAATGACTAGAGGTAAAAAGAGACTTGATGAATAAGGCACAATCTCTAAGCCTGTGGCAGCTGAAGCTTCTGTGCCACTCTCATTTACATCCATCACAGCTTTGTGGACTACCTATAAGAGGAAAAACAACATTACCGAACCTGGTGAAGATTCAGGGAACCATATCCTGAAGAATGCTAGGAGAAGTCCTGAATGGACTGTGTGTATCGGACTCTTCATGGATAATAATAATATATTAATAATATAATAATAATAATAATATAATAAGCTCTTCATGGATCTTATGGCCAGATCAATTGAAATTGCCAGTGGTGGTTTCAGTGCTAAAGGAAATCCTAAAATCACTAACACTCTGAAATCTGTTCTGCGAAATACAGAGGTGGGGGAGAAAAGGAAGAACTTTAATATTTCCCCTCTATTTTTGAGAAAATTAATTTGCTACAAGAAATCATCAAAGAGAACTGCCCAGATGTAATAGAATCAGAAGGTAAAATAGGCATTGAAAGAATTCATCGAACACCTTCTGAAAAGAAACCCTAAAATAAAAACCCCAAGGAATATTGTGGCAAAATTTCAGAACTATCAGATTAAGGAAAAAATTTTACAAGCAGCCAAAAAAAAACCATTTAAATACCGAGGTGCCACAATAAGGATCACCCAAGATCTGGCTGCCTCTACATTAAAGGAAAGAAGGGCCTGGAATATGATATTCCGAAAGGCACAAGAACTTGGGATGCAGCCAAGAATAAACTACCCAGCTAAGCTGAGCATTTTTCTTCCAGGGAAGAAGATGGACATTTAATGAAACAAATGAATTCCATTTGTTTCTGAAGAAAAAACCAGAACTAAACAAAAAATTTGATCTCCAAGCATAGAACTCAAGAGATGCAGAAAAGGGAAAAATAACTCTTGAGAATTGTATTTCTGTTGTGGATATACAAAAAGAATACATGTATAATTTGATTGTACTGATATAACATAAAAAAGGGAAGTAGATATGGAAAAGGGATGATGGCAGAATAAGGTGGGAAGGAGGGATAAAAAGAGGGAAACCACATCCCACAAAGAGGCTAAGGAAACTTATCATATCTGAGGGAATTTAGAGAGGGGGAGGAACATTGTGTGAATCTTACTCTCATCAGAGTTGGCTCAAAGAAAAAATAATTGACATTTGTTTTAGAGAAAATTCTCTCTCGCCTCATTAAAAACGGGGGAGAGGAAAAGGGAAAAGAAAAAGAGTAATAAGGGAAGGAAGGGGGAAAGACTCAAAGGGGGGGAGGGAGGGATTATAAAGAGGATAAGTATCGTGATACAAGAGGGGTACATAAGTTTAAAAGGGGGAAAGAGGGTTGGGGGAGGCAAGAATAAGTAAAGCACAATCTGGGGTTATTAGGATGGCAGGAAATACAGATTTAGTAATTCTAACCGTAAATGTGAATGGGATGAACTCCCCCATAAAGAGGAGGCAGATAGCAGACTGGATCAAAAGTCAGAACCCTACAATATGTTGTTTACAAGAAACACATTTAAAGCAGGGGGATACATATAGAGTAAAGGTAAAAGGCTGGAGCAAAATCTATTATGCTTCAGGTGAAGTCAAAAAAGCAGGGGTAGCCATCCTTATCTCAGATCAAGCAAAAGTAAAAATTGATCTAATTAAAAGAGATAAGGAAGGAAACTACATCCTGCTAAAGGGTAGCATAAACAACGAAGCAATATCAATATTAAACATATATGCACCAAGTGGTATGGCACTCAACTTCCTAAAGGAGAAGTTAAGAGAGTTGCAAGAAGAAATAGACAACAAAACTGTAATAGTAGGAGATCTCAACCTTGCACTCTCAGAATTAGACAAATCAAACCACAAAACAAATAAGAAAGAAATTAAAGAAGTAAATAGAATATTAGAAAAATTAGGTATGTTGGATCTTTGGAGAAAATTGAATGGAGATAGAAGGGAATATACTTTCTTCTCAGCAGTTCATGGAACCTATTCAAAAATTGACCATATATTAGGACATAAAGACCTCAAAATTAAATGCAAGAAAGCAGAAATAGTAAATGCTTTCTTTTCAGATCATGATGCAATAAAAACTACATTCAACAAAAAGTTAGGGGGAAATAGACCAAAAAGTAATTGGAAACTAAACAATCTCATCTTAAAGAATGATTGGGTGAAGCAGCAAATTATAGATACAATTAATAATTTCACTCAAGATAATGACAATGATGAGACATCATACCAAAATTTGTGGGATGCAGCCAAAGCGGTAATAAGAGGGAATTTTATATCCTTAGAGGCTTACTTGAATAAAACAGAGAAAGAAAAGATTAATGAATTGGGCTTGCAACTAAAAAAACTAAAAAAAGACCAAATTAAAAACCCCCAATCAAATACTAAATTGGAAATTCTAAAATTAAAAGGAGAAATTAAAAATATTGAAAGTAAAAAAACTATTGAACTAATTAATAAAACTAAGAGTTGGTTCTATGAAAAAGCCAATAAAATAGATAAGCCTTTGGTAAATCTGATTAGAAAAAGGAGGGAGGAAAATGAAATTAGTAGTCTTAAAAATGAAAAGGGAGAACTTTCCACCAATGAAGAGGAAATTAGAGAAATAATAAGGAGTTATTTTGCTCAACTTTATGCCAATAAATTTGATAACCTAAGTGAAATGGATGACTACCTCCAAAAATACAGACTTCCCAGACTAACAGAGGAAGAAGTAAATTGCTTGAATAGTCCCATTTCAGAAAAAGAAATAGAACAGGCAATTAAACAACTCCCTAAGAAAAAATCCCCAGGACCAGATGGATTTACATGTGAATTTTACCAAACATTTAAAGAACAATTGGCCCCAATGCTATATAAATTATTTGATAAAATAGGGAATGAAGGAGTCCTACCAAATTCCTTCTATGACACAGACATGGTACTGATACCTAAACCAGGTAGGCTGAAAACAGAGAAAGAAAATTATAGACCAATCTCCCTAATGAATATTGATGCTAAAATCTTAAATAAGATATTAGCAAAAAGACTACAGAAAATCATCTCCAAGATAATACACTATGATCAAGTAGGATTTATACCAGGAATGCAGGGCTGGTTCAATATTAGGAAAACTATCAATATAATTGGCCATGTTAATAACCAAATTAACAAAAACCATATGATCATCTCAATAGATGCAGAAAAAGCATTTGATAAAATCCAACATCCATTCCTATTAAAAACACTTGAGAGTATAGGAATAAATGGACTTTTCCTTAAAATAATCAGCAGCATCTATTTAAAACCATCAGTAAGCATCATATGTAATGGAGACAAACTGCAACCATTCCCAATAAGATCTGGAGTGAAACAAGGTTGCCCACTATCACCGTTACTATTTAATATTGTATTAGAAACGCTAGCTATAGCAATAAGAGCTGAGAAAGAGATTAAAGGAATAAGAATAGGCAATGAGGAAGCCAAATTATCACTCTTTGCCGATGACATGATGGTATACTTAGAGAACCCCAGAGATTCTGCTAAAAAGTTATTAGAAATAATCCACAACTTTAGCAAAGTTGCTGGTTATAAAATAAACCCACATAAGTCATCAGCATTCTTATATATCACTAACAAAATCCAACAGTCAGAGTTACAAAGAGAAATTCCATTTAAAGTAACTACTGATAATATAAAATATTTAGGAATCTATCTGCCAAGGGAAAATCAGAAACTTTATGAGCAAAATTACAGACCACTTTTCACACAAATTAAGTCTGATCTAACCAATTGGAAAAATATTAAATGCTCTTGGATAGGGCGAGCAAATATAATAAAGATGACAATATTACCTAAACTAATCTATTTATTTAGCGCTATACCAATCAGACTCCCAAAAAACTATTTTAATGACCTAGAAAAAATAACAACAAAGTTCATATGGAAAAACAAAAGGTCAAGAATTTCAAGGGAATTAATGAAAAAAAAATCAAATGATGGTGGCTTAGCTGTACCAGATCTAAAATTATATTATAGAGCAGCAGTTACCAAAACTATTTGGTATTGGCTAAGGAATAGATTAGTTGATCAGTGGAATAGATTAGGTTCAAGGGATAAAACAGTCAACAAATATAGCAACCTAGTCTTTGACAAACCCAAAGATCCCAGCTTTTGGGATAAGAACTTACTGTTTGATAAAAATTGCTGGGAAAATTGGAAACTAATATGGCAGAAACTAGGCATTGATCCATACTTAACGCCGTACACCAAGATAAGGTCAAAATGGGTTCATGACCTAGGCATAAAGAATGAAATTATTAATAAATTAGAGGAACATAGGATAGTTTACCTCTCAGACCTGTGGAAGGGGAAGGTCTTTATGACCAAAGCAGAACTAGAGATCATTACTGATCACAAAATAGAAAATTTCGATTATACCAAACTGAAAAGTTTTTGTACAAACAAAACTAATGCAGACAAGATTAGAAGGGAAGCAATAAACTGGGAAAATATTTTTACAGTCAAAGGTTCTGATAAAGGCCTCATTTCCAAAATATATAGAGAATTAACTCTAATTTATAAAAAATCAAGCCATTCTCCAATTGAAAAATGGTCAAAGGATATGAACAGACAATTCTCAGATGAAGAAATTGAAACTATTTCTAGTCATATGAAAAGATGCTCCAAGTCATTATTAATCAGAGAAATGCAAATTAAGACAACTCTAAGATACCACTACACACCTGTCAGATTGGCTAAGATGACAGGAAAAAATAATGATGATTGTTGGAGGGGATGTGGGAAAACTGGGACATTGATTCATTGTTGGTGGAGTTGTGAACGAATCCAACCATTTTGGAGAGTAGTTTGGAACTATGCTCAAAAAGTTATCAAACTGTGCATACCCTTTGATCCAGCAGTGTTACTACTGGGATTATATCCCAAAGAGATTATAAAGAAGGGAAAGGGACCTGTATGTGCACGAATGTTTGTGGCAGCCCTTTTTGTAGTGGCTAGAAACTGGAAACTGAATGGATGTCCATCAGTTGGAGAATGGCTGAATAAATTGTGGTATATGAAAATTATGGAATATTACTGTTCTGTAAGAAATGACCAACAGGATGATTTCAGAAAGGCCTGGAGAGACTTACACGAACTGATGCTGAGTGAAATGAGCAGGACCAGGAGATCATTATATACTTCAACAACAATACTATATGATGACCAGTTCTGATGGACCAGGCCATCCTCAGCAACGAGATCAACCAAATCATTTCTAATGGAGCAGTAATGAACTGAACTAGCTATGCCCAGAAAAAGAACTCTGGGAGATGACTAAAAACCATTACATTGAATTCCCAATCCCTATATTTATGCACACCTGCATTTTTGATTTCCTTCACAAGCTAATTGTACAATATTTCAGAGTCTGATTCTTTTTGTACAGCAAAATAACGTTTTGGTCATGTATACTTATTGTGTATCTAAGTTATATTTTAATATATTTAACATCTACTGGTCATCCTGCCATTTAGGGGAGGGGGTGGGGGGGTAAGAGGTGAAAAATTGGAACAAGAGGTTTGGCAATTGTTAATGCTGTAAAGTTACCCATGTATATATCCTGTAAATAAAAGGCTATTAAATTTAAAAAAAAAAAGATAAAAAAAAAAAGAGAAAATTAATTTGCTTCAGATAGTTGGGAATAGCTCTGGACAGTTCCTGTCAGTTTCTTCCCACCTATTTTCCCACTTTTAACATCTTTCTACTCTTCTCAGACATTTTGTTGTTCCTTCTTCTAACTTTCCTCATTCTCTCTTCCTTATCCTCTCCTTCCTACCCTCTTCATATTTTTTCATGTCATTTTTAAACTAACTTCTCTAACTTCTTTCTTTCTTCCCCAGCCTCTTTATCATTTTAATGCTCTCATCTCTATTTTTCTTAGTCCATTCTCATGTCCTCCAGAATCTTCCTCCCCTCTTGTTAAGGGACAGGTCAATTCTCTGGGAGTCTCCACAGTTGTGGATCATAATATCTGAAGGAGTTGCAAGACAGCCTTTGCTGACACGGGTGTTGTGGACTGGGAATGAGATAAATTGGAGGCAGAGGGAAGAGGAGAGAAGTCAGACAAAGCAACGTCCTCTCAGTCAGAGAGGTCAGAAACAGCAACTTCTTTGTCTCCTTGTATCATCCTCTCACAAGAGAAGATCCATTCTGGCTTGGACTTCCAGCAGCCACTGTCAGGTGGCTCTTGTGTATTCCAACACCCTCTATTCCTTCATTCTTTTATAAGAGAGTTTTGTTTCAGACTTGATCACAGAAAAAAATGCTATTTAATGCTTCCCTAGAAGGGAAGAGGAAAGAAATAAGTGTTTATATAGCACTTACTGTGTGCCTTGGGCTGTACAAAGTACTATTATTATCTGCATTTTACAGTTGAGTATATTAAGACACAAAGTGGTTAATTGACTTGTCCAGGTTTATACAGCTAGCATCTGAGACTGGTTTTGAATGCATGTCTTCCTGAGTCCAATTCTGGTACTCTTTTTATTGCACCACTTAGCTGCTCTGTGATATACAACAGAAACTTATAAGTCCAACTTAATACCCTTCTTAGAGAGAGTAGAGTGAAAGACAAGTGTCTCTCTACCTTCTCTTCCCAAAGGAAGAAATCATAATCTCTTTTTGGAAATAGAACAGGCCAGATCCCAGTATCAGGTGCTTAAAGAAATCCCTTTTACCAATCAGCCTGCTAGAATTCTGCTTCTTTGTGTTGTGCTATATATAATACTGTCTTCCTGTGTGGCTGAGTTTTACAGTCTGCATTGGCGCACTATTAATTTGCTGCATTCAGTTTATCTGTGGCCTGTGATATGAACTGAGCTGTACTAGATGAGTTTTCATGTTAGAGTAACATTTTTTTTTGCCATTCCAGGTGATCTCCTTGATGAGATATACCTAGGCATAGTACATAGAAAATTGTGGAGGTTATTTCCCTCAAAAGAATGTAAGAATGCAAGCTCTTTAGGGGCAAGAACTGGGTTTTGCGATGGAGCTAGTGGTCTGGGATATAAAGGGAACCTTTTTGTTCTTTGCACTGTTGAAACCCCCTCAGTGCATTCTGGATGGGGGAAGAGCAATGCTACAAGTCTGCTCCCTGAGCAAACATCCTTTGTTTTGGGCTCTTTTGTTGCTGAGGAAAATTCCCCTGGAAAGCTATGAAGAATAGAGTGGAGACTCCACACTAATCACTCACTGATATCTTTGTGGGTCTCAATTTACTAATTTAAGTTTCATTTCTCCAATTTTTATAACTTTGGAAACCAAACAAATACTCATCCACTTCTCACAATGGGAATTGTCTTTTTGCTTGGGCCTGACAGATTGTAAGCACTTAATATTTGCTGACTTGATCTGACTATGCGACATTAAGAAAGTCATCCAATACTTTGTGAATTGGAAAATGGAAGGAGATGGGCAGGACAAATGTAGAAGCAAGTAAAGTATACACAAAATACATGCAAAGTCTTTTCCAAATTAGAGAAGCACTAATACTGACTTATCAAAGACTTATCAAGGAAGACTGAATATAGAAGGGGGAATCTGAAATGATTCTTAATGGAAGAAGGATTCCAAGAAGCAAAGAAAGGTGAGGAAGGGGAATATTTTAGGCATAGAAGACAACCTATGTAAAGGCGTGGAAATAGAAGCTGGATTGTCCTGTATATAAAACTGTTGAAGTTCAAAAGGAGACCCCAAGAGGTTGGAGTCACAGACAGTGTCAAAAGGTGTCTCAAAAGAATTTGCTAGGCTTGAATCCAGCACTAAGTCAAGGGACAGCGTTTACTGTAATTGTAATGCCTATTGAAGTGGGTTAAGTTCCAAAAGGATTTAGCAAAGACCCAGGAGCAAAAAACCAAATTTATAGGAAAAGACAAATTTGCTTCTTCATGTCAGTGATATGCTAATTTTATGGCCCAGAGACAGAACTGAGGAGTGGTCTATTCACTTTTGTGTCAGGAACTCAGTTATCACCAACCAGCAGATTATCTATCAAAAGATTTTAGAATCATTGACAAGACAGATTGTTAGTCTACTTCAGAATTACTGCTATATTTCCCACAGAAGCTATACCCTATCAAAACCATAAGGAGGCCAGTTTGATAAGGAACATAGTAAAGCAGAATAGTGTGAAATCTGTTTTGCAGATTTCTTAGAATGAAATTGGGAATAGGTTTTATATTTTATTTGAAGGCAATAGGGATCCATTAAATCTTCTTGAGCAGATGCCATTCCTCATTTCTTAACTTTTAAAATATTTTTCCATGAACATATTTGGACTTTTCCTGTATATGCATGAAAGTATGCCTTTTTTTTTTTTAAGTTCTTATCTAGAATGTGAAAATGTCCTTTTCTCCTGAAGGTATTTCTGTGTAATATATAGTTGGAAGCAGGAAACAAACAAGCTTGATTGGTCCAAGCAAAGAGCTAGGGATCTATGAGCACTTTTAATAAAGCACAGAGTAGTAGGTCACAGAAAGGCAGAGGATCACATATATTAGGTGGATAACTGGACAAAAGAACTGTGAAGCATGATCTAGGATCAGCTAGATAAAATGGATTATGTGAATGTACACTAACTTACCAATCAGAACTTCTTGATTTTTTTTTAATAATTATAACTTTTTATTGACAGAATCCATGCCAGGGTAATTTTTTACAACATTATCCCTTGCACTCACTTCTGTTCCAATTTTTCCCCTCCCTCCCTTCACCCCCTCCCCCAGATGGCAAGTAGTACTATATATGTTAAAACTATACATGTTAAATATGTCATAGTATATCCTAGATACAATATATGTGTGCAGAACCGAACAAGAACTTCTTGATCTTAAGGAAAAAGTAACAAAAGTGAGTGAATTAAATCCTTCAGAGAAGAGAGAAGAGGTATGATCTAAGAGGATCCAATCAGGGGTGGGGTGGGAGTAGGGAGTTTTTGCTTGTTTGTTTGTTTGTTAGCTTGATTTCAGAGGAGGCTGAAGCCTGCTTGAACAGGCTTTAGAGAGCTGATTGTTATATTTTCAATATAAACAATTATACCTTAGAAATTGGCAAATATAATAAATTTATTGTTCTGTCCATTTCCTAAATTTAACAAAATGGACAAAAATGTTAATAATGATTAATAGTAATTAAGTTTAGACATATGTTTTAAGTATATATATATATATAAACTTATCAAATATATATATACTTAAACTTATCAAATATATATATATGTACTTAAACTTATCATATATATATATATATATATATGTATATATATATATATATATATGTTGTTGGAGAGCTGGTGTTTAAACCACTAAACTTCTAGTCTTTTTCTTGGTGATAGCTTTATCTCTTACTTTTCAGGCTTTAGCTCTTACTATTCAATTTGGCTAATGGCTGAATTGAGTGAGTAAATGAAGCAAACTATAGATCTTTGTAAAGGAAAGCTGAGTCAGTGTTTATTCTTTCATATAATTTCTTCATGCATTGGACAAATATTTTTACATTTATTATGAATCCATTGTTTTGCTAGACACCAATAGTATGAGGACAAAAATTAATTCATTCTTACTCTTGTGTGAATGACTCCTGTTGAAGTCTGATTATCATCAGGTAAACAGCCATTTCTAGCTCCTAGATTTTTTTTTAAATCTCAAGTTCACTTTCCAGTATACATATACATTGATACAGAAGTAGACTTCCAAATTCAGTAGTGCTGTGAAAAGGACTCCAATTGATGTAAAATAAATTAAATCAGCTTTGGAAAATATAGGAACAGAAACAGTGCTGTTGGGTTTGGTTTGGTTTTGCTCAGTCATTTGGGGTTTTCTTGGCAAGATACTGAAATAATTTGTCATTTCTTTCTTTAGCTTATTTTATAGAAGAAGAAACAAGGCAAACAAGGTTAAATGACTTGTCCAGAGTCAAACAGCTAGTTAAGTGTCTGAAGCCAGATTTGAACTCATTAAAATGGGTCTCCCTGACTTCAGGCCCACCAGTCCATTCACAGAGTGGTCTAACTGCCCCAGATGTCCAATAATTCATAATAAAAGGGATCAAAATGATCCAGGTAAATATCATAGGGTAATGCTGAATGGGTATTTGAATGAAAGGGGCAAAGAAAAAAATATCAGAACTGGAAAAAACCTGACATTGTCTAGTTTAACATTGTGCCCTTCTCATTTCTGATATGCACTTTAATGAAAAGGTAGTTAACTCATAGAGAAATGAAATGCTTTGTCTATGATCTCAAATCTATTTTTTCTAGTTATCTCCACTCCACCACATTGGCTCAATCAGAGGTACTTTTAGAAAATTTGGGAATCCAATTCATTTCAACAGGAAAAAGAAAAGTTTAAAGCTCTAGAAATCCATCCTTGTTAATAATATGCTATAATTAAATATGCTTTGAAGACTGAAAGTCTGTGTTTATTGGGCTCTGTCAGCTGCATTAAAGTCTCTAATATATAAGAAATATTCAATAAATGCTTCTTGACTGATTATTAGGATTGTACATGCATACATTTAAATTGATTCTTCACATAACTAAGGAATCAAAGTTTTTGGCCTCTGGGAGGTAGGAAGGGAATACACAATTAAAACAATAACAAAACTGTTTGAAAGAGTAAGAAGTGTATTTTTGTGGGTTTATGATACTGAAAATTAAGCAAGTGTTCTCATCTTTCTGATCTCTAAGGAAATTACGGTCCTTAGAGGGAACAAGATCTACAGTGGTACAAAAAACACAGCATTAGCCAAAAGGTTCATTTAATTATAATTATATAATATTATACACTATATATATAACAAAATATATAATACTATAATGATATAAATATATAATATATAATTAATTATAAAGGGCAATCACCCACTGTAGCAACATATCCAGATGTTACATTACTGGGTAGTAATATTAATCTCAAAATTGATTGGTTAGGATAAATTTATTTGGAGTGACTCTAAAGCAGCCCTGGGCTTTTTTGAAATTATTTGGCATAACTCAAGAAACCATGGAATTTCTTTGTAACATAGCTGCCAGGGAAGATGATTTTCCTGAATAACAAACAAAATTCTTAGCTTGGCATTTAAAGCCCTCTTCAATTAGATATTATTATGAATTTTCAGATTATTTTATATACTTTGAAGAATGAAAACTAATTTGTCTGTTTTTTTCAGGTTTGCAAAGCATTTTCTTCACAATGACCTTGTAAGTCCAATGCTGAAGAAAATGAAGATAAGAAAAGAGAACTTGTTTGCTTAGTTATATATCTAGGAAATGAGAAGCTCATGGAAGAGTTGACATGTACTGGTCTTAGAATCAGGAAAACCTATATTTGAATTTGGTCTTAGAAATATAACTGCTCTCAGAATTCAGGCAAGTTATTAACTTCTCTTAGACTCAATTTCCTCATCTTGAAAAGATTAACATTTACCATTTAGGGAGTCCCCTAAGGTGTGTAAAGTGTTTTACCTATGTTAAGTCATTTGCTCCTTATAGCACCATAATGACACAAGTGCACTTTTGTAGATAAGGAAACTGAAGCACAGAAAGGTTAAATGATTTGTCCATGTTCCACCAATCAGAGAATGTCTGAGACAGAATTCAAACTTAGTTCTTTCCTATTCCAAGTCGTATGCACTGTTCATTGTATTAGCCAGCTGGAAAGCATATGCTATTAAATTAAGAGCATATATCTCATAGAATTGTCATGGCAATTGGATGAGAGTCACTTAGCATCCCTAGGTCTCAGTTTCCTTATTTATACAATGATAGGATTTATATTAAAGGGCCTTTGAGGATTTTCCTATCACTACATCTATGTCACCTTTGTGAATTTTTTTTTTAATTTTTATTTTCAGTTCCAAATTCTTTCCCTCTCTCAACTTCCTCCACCACCTATTGAGAAAGCAATCAGAATGATATCCACTATATGTATGAACTCATGCAAAACATATTTCTACATTTGCCATATCAAAAATATAAGCAAGAAAAATAAAATGAAGAAATATTATCTCAGAAATTAAAGCAATAATTAGGAGCTATTTTGTGCAACTGTATACCAATAAATCTGACAATCTAAGTAAAATGGATGAATATTTACAAAAACATAAATTGCCCAAATTAACAGAAGAGGAAATAAAATATTTAAATAACCCCACTTTAGAAAAAGAAATTGAACAAGTCATCAATAAACTTACTAAGAAAAATATCCAGGGCCAGATGGATTTACAAGTAAACACTATCAAACATTTAAAGAACAACTAATTCCAATACTATATAAACTATTTGGAAAACTAGGCAGAGGGTTCCTACCAAATTCTTTTCATGACATAACTATGTTGCTGATACCTAAATATAAATATGGTACAGAAGAGCCAAAACAGGGAAAGAAAATTTTAAACCAATTTCCTAATGAATATGGGTGCAATATTTTAAATAAAATATTAGCACAAAGATTACAGCAATTTATCATAAGGATAACACTATGACCAGGTGGGATTTATATCAGAACTATCAGGGTTGATTTAATATTAGGAAAACTATCAGCATAAATAATCATATCATTAACAATTCTAACAGAAATCATATGATAATCTCAATCGATGCAGAAAAAGTGCCTATTCCTATTAAAACATTAGAGAGCTCAAGAATAAATGGAATTTTCCTTTAAATGATATGTAGTATCTATCTAAAACAATCAGTAAGCATTATATGTAATGCAGATAAGCCAAAAGCTTTCCCAATAAGATCAAGGGTAAAACAAAGATGTCCATTATCACCACTATTAATCAATATTGTACTGGAAATGTTAGCTTCAGCAGTAAGAAAAGAAAATTAAATTGAAGGAATTAGAATAAGCAATTAGGAAAGAAAATTATCACTCTTTACAGATGATATGATAGTGTAATTAGAGAATCCTAGAAATCAATTGAAAAACTACTTAAATAATTAACAACTTTGGCAAAGTTTCAGGCTACAAAATAAACCCACGTAAATTATTAGTATTTCTATATATTATCAACAAAGCACAGCAGCAATAGAAAGAAAGAAAAATTCCATTTAAAATAATTGTAGACAATATAAAATATATGAGAGTTTACCTGCCAAGACAAACTCAAAACATTTACGAAACTTTTTTCACACAAATAAAGTCAGATCTAAACAATTGGAAAATTATCAATTGTCTAAGGGTAGGCCCAGATAATAAAATTAAAATAACAATTCTACTTAAATTAACCTACTTACTCAGTACTGTACCAAAATAGCAAAAAAAAAGTATTTTATAGTTCTATAAAATAATAACAAAATTCATCTAACTATCTTGGAGAGTAATTTGGAATTATGTCCAAACTGCTATAAAACTGTGAACACTTTGATCCAGTAATACCACTACTTGGTCAGTATTCCAAAGAGATCGTTAAAAAGGGGGAAAATCCACAGGTACAAACACATTTTAGCAGCTCTTTTTGTGGTGTCAAAGAATTGGGAATTGAGGGAATTTTCATCAATTGGGGTAATAGTTGAATAAGTTACAATAATGGAATACTATTTTTCTATGTGAAATGATGAGCAGGTGGATTTC
Source organism: Sarcophilus harrisii (assembly GCF_902635505.1). Taxonomy (NCBI): domain Eukaryota; kingdom Metazoa; phylum Chordata; class Mammalia; order Dasyuromorphia; family Dasyuridae; genus Sarcophilus; species Sarcophilus harrisii. The sequence goes on from NC_045427.1 coordinate 369,772,276, forward strand.
AGAAAAACCTAGAAAGATGCTGAGTGAAGTGAGCAAACTTGGAGAATTTTGTAAAATAATTAACAGCAAAATTGTGTAATGATCAACTATGATAGGCAATTCTACTCTTCAAGTCAATTCCAAAAGACATGATGGAAAATGATATCCACATCTGAGAAAGAACTATGGAGTATAAGTGCAGATCAAAACATACTATTTTTTACTGTTTTTGTTTTTCTTTTCTCATTTTTTTCCCTTCTGATTTTTTCCCACAACATGACTAATGTGGAAATATGATTAATATGATTGTACAAGTATAATCTATCAGATTGATCACTCTCTTTCAGAAGGTGTAGGAAGGGGAAAGGGAATTTGGAACTCAAAATCTTATAAAAGTGAATGTTGAAAACTATCTTTACATGTAATTAACAGTACTATTATATGAAAAAAAAATCTTCAAACTGTACTCAAAGTTCATCAGTTCTCTGAAAGTTGATAGCATTTTTCATCATGAGCACTTTGGAATTGTGGATCACTGTATTGATCAAAATAGTTAAGTCTTTCACAGTTGACAATCATTGTAATATTGCTGTTGTGGTGTACCATATTCTTCTAGTTCTACTCATTTGATCTTGCAAAGTTGATATAAGTTTTCTCAGGTTTTTCTGAAGTTATCCCCTTTGCCATTTATTATAGAACAATAATATTCTATCCCAATCAAATGCCACAATCTGTTTAGCTGTGACACAATTAAAAGTCATCTCCTTGATTTCCAATTATTTGACACCAGAAAAAAAAAAGCTGTTATAAATATTTTTGTACAGATACATACATCCTTTACTTTTTCTTTGATTTTTGAGATACAGATCTAGTAGTGGTATTGCTGGGTAAAAGTGTATGTACAGTTTTATAGCCTATTGAACATAGTTTCAAATTGTTCTTCAGAATGGGTGGGCTAGTTCATAGCTCCATAAACAGTACATTGGTATCCCTATTTTTTGCCACATCAGCATGTATTTTCCTTTTTTATCATGTTAGCCAAATTGATAAGTGTTAGGTGGTATATCAAAATTGTTTTAATTTGCATTTCTCTAATTATTAGTGGTATAGAGCATTTTTTTCGTATGACTATAGAAAGCTTTGATTTCTTCTTTTCAAAACTACTTACTTTTATCCTCTATTTATCAATTGGAGAATGACTCTTCCCAAAAATTTAGTTCAGCTCCTTATAAGTTTGAGAAATGACAGCTAGGTAACTTTGTCAAAGGAACTTACTATAATTATTCAATTTCCTGCTTTCCTTCTAATTTTGGCTACCTTAGTTTTGTTTGGGAAAATATTTGTTTTAATTTAACATAAACAATGTTATCCATTTTACCTCCTGTAATTCTCTCTATATTTTGTTTGGTCACAAACTCTTCCATCCTTCATAGATCTGATAGATGATTTTTCCACTTTCCTAATTTGCTCATTATATTACGTTGTATGTCTAAACCATGTATTAATTTTGAACTTATCTTGATATAAGGTATGAGATGTTGATCTATACCTAGTTAATACAAGATTGCTTTCCATGATTCTCCGCAGTTTTTTCCCTCAAACAGTGAATTTTTGCCTTTGGGCACTTTGCTGGGACTTTGAGATTTGTTAAACAGTGAGTTATGGTGGTCATTTATCTAATCTATTCTATTGATTGTCCATTTTATTTCTTATTTAGTAACAGATTCTTTTGATGATTATCACTTTATAGGAGAGTTTGAGAACTGGTACCCCTAGGCTGCTTCTTTGAACTGTTGTTGTTGTTGTTGTTGTTGTTTTGGCATTGATTCCCTTGATATTCTTGACCTTTCTTTTATTTTTCTTGTCTTACTGTTATAAGTAGCAATTCTAGTAAAATATTAAAGAATAATGGAGATAATGAACATCCTTTCTTCACCCCTGATCTTTTTGGAAATGCTTAGCATGTATCCCCATTAAAGATAATATTTGCTCTTAGTTTTAGAAAGATACTATGTATCATTTTAAGAAAAGCTCCACTTTTTCCTATACTTTCTAGAGCTTTTAATATGAATTGGTGTTATATTTTGTCAAAAGTTTTTTCTGTATTTTTTGTTATAAACAATTTTTTTTTTTTGTTTTTGAGAGAGAGTAATATATATGGTTTCCCTAATATTATTGAACTAGCCCTACATTCCTGGGATAAATTCAGCTTGACCATGATGTATGATCTTTGTGATATATGGTTTTAGTCTTATTGCTAATACTTTATTTAAAAATTTTGTGTCAATTTATATTAGCAAACATGTTCTGCAATTTTTTTCTTCTATTGTTTCTCTTCCTTTCCTCTGTTTTTGCTCCCTCTCAGGCACTTTACACTTGAAAACAGGTGATATAGTAGATACAGCATCAGACCTTGACCTGAGTTCGAACTCAGATTCAAAGACTTACCAGATGTATGACTAGATAAGTCACAAACTCTGTCTTAATTTCCACATTTGAAAAATAATAACATCTATCTCTTGGGGTCATGATGGATCAAATAAGAGAATCCACATATAACTCTTTGAAAATCTTAAAAAACTATATAAATGCTTTTTTTAGTCATATCTAGCTCTTTGTGATTTTGAGTCTTTCTGCTACTTAAGATTATTATTTATTAGATGTTGGATCTGTAGCTCAAATGGTGCTACCATTCAATGACTGTGTATCATTGGACAAATTACTTCCCCTCAAAACCTCCCCTTACCAGAGTCTTCCTAACTTAGGCTGAGAAAACCTAAATTCAAATCAAATCCGAAGCATTTCCTAGCTGTGTGGACCAGAGCAAGTGATTCTTTCATTAGGTAACTCAAAAGGTTATTGTGATGAAGATATTTTGTTAATCTTGATTCTTTATAAATATATGGATCATGACTCTATTTCCAGGGAGCCATATTACATTTGAAAAGATGAATTATACTAAAAAGTTATCTTATTCTATGTGCTATAGAATTTACAAGAATTGTGGGAGGCTATGGAATCTATAGACATATATTTTTGTCATTTATACTACTGCAAAGGTATTAACATGACTTTGTTTGACCTTGCCAAAGCAGAATTAGTATCTTGCCCACCTCTGTCTCTGTACTTAAAAACTTGAAAAGCAATAATTTAAAGTTGTTGAACCTACTTTGGAAATTTTGATGTTTTTGGCTTGTCCACTTATTCCAGAAAGATTTGCATGATCAGTAAAGAGTTCTTTAATACCAATTGCTGGAAGGATCTTTTCTAGTTCATAGTTACTAGAGATTGAAAATTTTGGCAAATAGAGCTGGATCTCTCTGTAAAAAAAAAAAAATAAGAAAAAAAGCATTGTGATCATTTTATTCTCTAGCGCCTTTGGAATAAATAAATCCATGAAACTATCTTGATATTCAGTTTAACAAGTATTTAATGAACACATTAGGACTCTAAACAGAGACTCAGGGTTGGAAGTGAACTTGTTATTAAAACTAAATGGGTTTTCAAATCTTAGTATGGTAACAAGTTGAAAATTAGAGCTACTTGAGGGGAAGAGGGAGGAATTTGGAACACAAGCTTTTGCAAGGGTCAATGTATCCATGTATATGTTTTGAAAATAAAAAGCTTTAATAAAAAAGAAAGAAAGAAAATTAGAGATACAATGTTAGATTGCATGCCTTAATATAAGTTCTGTTGTATATATGGAAATGTTCTTTTCTTTTCAGAAGAAAGATGCAAAAAAGCAAAAAGGATTTTGTTTAAAACAAAAACAAAAAAAATAACACTTTAACATTAGTTCTAAGATTAATTCAATTTTTTCCTCTTCTGTATATTTGGATGATTTTCACATTCCAATTGGGAGAAGACCTTCAGTAATGGGTAAGACAGTCTATCAATTAATAAAGATTTATTAAGAATTTATAGTGTGCCGGGCACTATGCTAAGTCTTTATAAATATCTTATTTGATCCTCACAACTCTAGGAGGGAGGTACTATTATCATATCGAGTTCTAGTTGGGCAATTTTCCTTCTTCCCTCCCTCCCTCCCTCCTTCCCCATCTCCCTCCCTCGCCTTCCCTCTCTCCTTCCTTCCCTCTTCTTCTTTCTTCCCTTCTTTCCTTCCTTCCTTCCTTCCTTCCTTCCTTCCTTCCTTCCTCCCTCCTTCTCTTCCTCCCTTCTTTCCTCTCTTCCTCCCTTCCTCCTTTCCTCCCTCCCTCACCCTTCCTTCTTTCTTCCTTCCCATCTTTCCTTTTTCCTCTCTCTCTTCCCTCCTTTCCTTCCTTTCTTTCTCCCTTCTTCCTGTCTCTCTCCCGCCTTCCCATCTCCCTCTCTCTCCTTCCCTCCCTCCCTCCTTCCCTCTTTTCTTCCTTCCTCCCTCCCTTCCTTCCTTCCTTCCTTCCTTTCTCTCTCCCTCCTTCTCTTCCTCCTTCCCTTCCTCCCTCCCTCCCTTCCTTCCTTCCTTCCTTTCTTCCTTTCTTCCTACTTTACCTCCTTCCTTCTTTCCTCTATTTTTCTTTCTTTCCTCCTTTCCCCCCTCCTCCTCTTCTGTCCATATGAGGATACATACCTTTACATGTGGGTGCTTTAGCAAAAAAATATAAATTTTGATAACTGAAGCTTCATGAGATATGTTGAGGTGGGTACTAAATTTGTTTTCCTCTTTCACACTTATTTATTCTATTTTTTTAAAAATGAGGACAATTAGCTGTTTTATTCCATGTAGTTTCATTTATGATTTTCTTAAATGGAGCTATGGAAAACTAGGTTTTGATTAAAAAAAAAATTGGGCTTCAAATAGCGTTACCTGACCATGCCTTAAGGACCACACCTAAGTGTGAAAGGGCAGGTCGATTATCCTAAAGCTCCCACAACTGTAAATCATAACACACTTGAAGGAATTCCAAATCAGCCTTTACTGACCCAGATATTGCTAGTGAATTGGGAATGAAGTAAATTAGAGGTAGGAGAGAAGAGGAGAGAAGTCAGAGAATGCAACTACATCTCAGTCTCCTTGTATTGTTATCATCCTCTCACATGAAGGGATCTTTTCTGTTGGTCAGAATTAGATCTCCAGCAGGCACTAGCAGGTGGCTCCCATAACACACTCTGACTCTCACTGACTAGCCAATAACAGGATCCAGACCAAGCATGACTCAGAATGAGTATAAATAGAAATTTTTTTCTGTCCTGGCTAGAAATTTTGAAGGTCTTCACCTTCACCTTGATTTCTTTTTTTTCTTGGAGTGGGTAAAGTAAGGCCATTTTTTGCCTCATTTCTTACATAGTCTTAAATAATTTAACGTTTGTTGCTTCAGACAAACCAAGTCCTGGGAAGATGTTAACATAAAAAATTTGAAGTCTGTCACTGCATCTGGGACCATCTTCAGTGATCCTGATTTATGCCTTGCACTGCACTTGGATAGCTCTAGAGGAGAGAGTGACACTGGTGATTTTGCACAGCCCTGCCTCTTTTAAATCCAATTCATTTGCAAGTCAAGACATCACTCTCCTAATGTCATTGGTTATCTTCAAGAACAAAAAACAAATAACAACCTGTGCTTTTATCTGAAGCTTATATTTATATCTACTAGCCTCTGCTCCCCCCAAAGCTATACATAATAAATATTTAACAAATTTTTCTTGGATTAGGAAGTTTAGAATGTCTGAGTTGAAAGAAATTGTAGAGTCCCATCTATCTAGTTAACTTGTGGAAAAGTTAAATAAATCCAGAAAGAAGTGACTCAGTGAAGCCATTCCAGTAGTAGTTCATTTGGGATTCTAACAAAGGCCTTATAAACATTAAGCTAGTGTTTTCTCAACTTTGCTACTGCCAATTGAATTAAATTTAAAGGATTCATTAAATTGAATCAAATAAAACCAATTCATTTCTTAATTTGTCATAGTTACAGATGTACAATTGAGTTATTGATGATTTGGTTTCTTCCCCTTATATTTTGAGGATAATTTTGTTTTGTAAAAGTCCAGTAAAACATAAATAGTCTTAGGATAGAAGGCAAGAAGTAATTTCCCTCTCTTAAAAAAATCCATTTTTATGATAAAGTGAAAAATGCCCTATATTAATAATCAGGAGATCAAGGACTAGTGTGAGTTCTGGCGCTGAATTGCTGAGTGACCTTGAACAATTACTTAATTCCTCAGTTTTATTATCTATGAAATGAGGGAAATGATATCTATTTCTCAAAGTTGTCTTGAGGAAGCACTTTGTAAACATTAAAGTTTTCACTTTTGTGAGGATATTTATCAGGTCTATTACCCATCTCCCAATGAGGTGACTGAGGTTCCTATCTAATGCAGTTTTTGGTATTTATGTAGTTTACTTCTGTGTTATGTCAGACAGAGAGCTGAATTTGGAATCAGAATGTGAATCTTTGCTAGTTGTTACCTTGTCTCAGTTTCTGCATCTGTAAAATGAAGGTATTTGATAACTTCTAAGGTTCTTCCCAACTCAAAAGTCTATATTGTAATTTTATTTGTTTAAAAAAAAAAGATTGGGAAGGTATGTGCCAATTCTTATTTTTTTGTAAACATTTTATCAGGGTTCATTGGCATATAATCAGGCCCTGAGCAAATGAGGCATACACAAACAAATAAAAAATCAGAAAGTGCTTAGATTTACTTATTCTTAAGATTTTACAGAAGGATATTGCAGTATTTACAATATAGAATGGTGTTAGAAAATAATAGAGTTTACTGAACTGAAAAACATGTTTTTTACATGACTATAATTTGGATTGCTAGCTCATGAGATCTCAATGTGTCTTTTGAGTAAGATACAGCCACCTGTGCCTGAGAGGTGAATATTGAAAAACCCTTATTTCCCAGGATTGTTTTGTATTCCCTGAGCATTTTATCAATAAATCATTCTGCTTTAGCCTTTTTTTAAAAATAGTGTCATCAAGTTTGGAAAGAACAGGACAATGCAGATTAAACTATAAAAAGAATGATATTAAAGCTGGATGTGATCCTAGAGATGATCATAGTGAATAATTACCTTTCTTGGAGTGAATTTTTCCACTTATTCAATACTTCTGGGCTGAGAGCATCTTCAACAGTCTTCATTTTTGTTATATCAGGAAGAATGAAAAGTGCTGTAGCATTGCCCCTATACTTCAGTTCTACAACTGTGCAGAAAAGTTCCTTGTCTTGGAAAATACGGGTGAAAAATCCAGCTTTGCCCATCATAGAAACATCAACAGTCTTGTTTTCACTCACAAAGAATTTCTCCTTAAAAGTGTCAGATGAAGCAAATGGTGTTTCCCATTTGGCTTAAAAGAAGAAAAAAAAAGATACAGAAAAAATGTTATACACAAAAGCCATTTTATAGTAGTGTCTACAGAAAGGCAAGCAGAACTGGATATCACAAAATCAGGGATTTTTAACTTTTTTTCATATGTCATGGATCCTATTGGCCAAATCCCACTGAAACCTGAATATTTTATTGCCTACATTTATAACTTAAGCCATCTACATTCATTTTGATCTATAACTTGTCACAGGACCCAAATGGATATAAAATGCCTGAGTTTCCCTGAATTTTTTTCCTGCCTCAGTTTCCCTGGTGGAAACCCCCTCCTCTTTCCTGGCCATTAAGACTAAGATAATTAGGGCTGTGGAGCTCTGGCATCCCAAAGAGTAATAAAACTCCAAATGGCTTATCTCAAATGCCTGAACATCTTCTGGCCACACTTTCTGACTCCTGCTTGACCACTTTCTTATTAGAATTTATGATCCTTTCTCCTTACCCCCAACTAGAACTGAATTATGGTCCTTCTTGGAATTTTCACTCACCCAGTGTTCTGTTGTTGTCCCCCCCCCTTGCCTTTGTTTCCCTGATTGCTGGAGCCTATAAAAGTCTCTGGAATTACTTGCTTGTGGCTGAATGCTTTGAGACAAGAATCTGATCCAGTTGACTAGTCAAAACTCTCCATTAATAAAATATTAAAAACTCTAATCTATCTTGCCTCAGTTTCTCTGTCATTACAAGTGAGACAGGTGACCTTGCACAGCCTTCCCTCAGTTAAATCCAATTCACTTGCATGTCATGGAATCACTTCTCTGACGACATAGTCCTCTTCAAGAATGAAGGACAAACAACAACAATAACAATAAAATGTCAAAATTCTATTAGTAGTTAATGAAAATAATGATGTAAATTTTTAAAAATCCAATTTCATGGAACTCCTAAAATCTCTCCAAGAACCCTGGATTCCAATTTAAGAAATCTTGCTCAAAAATCTATAGGCTCAAAACTTTTTTTTTTTTTCCTTAGCTAGTAGAAGCCTGAAAAAAATCACTTTACTCCTTCACTTTTCACTTCATTGTTTTCCTGCTCCATGGTTCTTATTGGCATAGGATAGAAATTTTTAACAAGGAATAAGGAAAAAAAACTCAACACTCCCCTAAAGCTTGGTTAGACCAAAGGATCATTGATTTAGAAAATGAAGAAACTCTACAATTATTCTAGTACAGACTCATATTTTTACTAATGAGGAAGATGAATTTCATAGCAGTTAAATGACTTTTCTAAACTCAACAAAGCATTAAAGTGTAGAGCCAGGATTTAAACCTTAATTCTTTTTCTAGAAATCCAGTGTTTGCCTTTGACCATGTTACCCCTCTGTAGAATAAAGTAAATGATCACCGAGTTGGAGCTATAAGGGACCTCCGAAGTCATCTAGTTCAATCACTTCATTTTATGAAACTTTATTTTATCAGAGATCACTTCAGTTACAGATCAATCAACTGTATAAAATTTCCTGTAATGTCCAGAGGAGTAGTAGGTAACAAGATATGTAGAAAAAGGAACAGGGAGTGAGACCATAGGTTGAACATGAGAATCAGAACTGGAAGTGAACCTGGAAAGATAAGTGGTTCTGAGATTAGAAGAAGAGAGTAAGCATTTATTAAGCACCTACAACTTGCCAAGCACTGTGCTAAGTACAGGTAGAACCCTGAAACTGTGTCCCCTTTAATCTGTAAAAGAAGGGAGTTTCGGGAGTCTCAGGCTCTCCCCTGGGAAAAGCATACCTTCCCAGACAAGCCCTTCCCAAGTTAAATGGCTTCATTCAATTGGAGATCTTGGTCAAATCACATATGAAAGATCTTTTGAGGGTGGCCTGGATCCCCTTCAAGGGATTCTTCTGGGAAAAGCCTTCAAACTTCTAGTTAAGTGATTTTATTCAGTTGGAGATCTCTGTCTGATGGTCCTTTATTGATTAGTCCAGACAGCTCCCAGCCTCAGGCCAACATTTGCCCATATGACCAGAGGTCTATTAAACACACTTTGCAAAATTCCTAATTTTGCACAGCCCTGCCTCTTTTAAATCCAATTCATTTGCAAGTCAAGACATCACTCTCCTAATGTCATTGGTTATCTTCAAGAACAAAAAACAAATAACAACCTGTGCTTTTATCTGAAGCTTATATTTTATATCTACTAGCCTCTGCTCCCCCCAAAGCTATACATAATAAATATTTAACAAATTTTTCTTGGATTAGGAAGTTTAGAATGTCTGAGTTGAAAGAAATTGTAGAGTCCCATCTATCTAGTTAACTTGTGGAAAAGTTAAATAAATCCAGAAAGAAGTGACTCAGTGAAGCCATTCCAGTAGTAGTTCATTTGGGATTCTAACAAAGGCCTTATAAACATTAAGCTAGTGTTTTCTCAACTTTGCTACTGCCAATTGAATTAAATTTAAAGGATTCATTAAATTGAATCAAATAAAACCAATTCATTTCTTAATTTGTCATAGTTAAAGATGTACAATTGAGTTATTGATGATTTGGTTTCTTCCCCTTATATTTTGAGGATAATTTTGTTTTGTAAAAGTCCAGTAAAACATAAATAGTCTTAGGATAGAAGGCAAGAAGTAATTTCCCTCTCTTAAAAAAAATCCATTTTTATGATAAAGTGAAAAATGCCCTATATTGATAATCGGGAGATCAAGGACTAGTGTGAGTTCTGGCACTGAATTGCTGAGTGACCTTGAACAATTACTTAATTCCTCAGTTTTATTATCTATGAAATGAGGGAAATGATATCTATTTCTCAAAGTTGTCTTGAGGAAGCACTTTGTAAACATTAAAGTTTTCACTTTTGTGAGGATATTCCTTCCCCTGTGTTTCTATGCAGTCCTTATCAAAGAGACATCCCTCTTCACCTTTCTACAACTTTTCACAGTGTTAATCCCTCCACTATCTTTTATACTATCTTTTCTTTAGACTTTTATGGCACTGGTATCTCTTGGTTCTTCTCCCACCTGACTTTTCCTCTATCTCTTTTGCTGGATTTTCATCTTGATCATGCCCTTCAATTATTTCTCAAGGCTCTGATTTGAGCCTTCTCACTCTGTCTCTTCTCTATATAACTTTGATCTCATTTGCTCCAATAGATTCAGTTCTCACATCTATATGGATGACTCTTAGATCTATTTATTCAGCCCCAACCTTTCCTTTGAATTACAGCTTTTTAAATCTGCTGTCTAAATGAATGTCTCATAGATGTCTTAAATTCAAGATTATATTAGCTGTTTTTCTTTCCTCAAAGAAATTCAAGAATAAATTCTCACATCTATACAGACAACTCTTAGATCTATTTATCCAGCCCTAACCTTTCCTCTGAATTCCAGTTTTTCAAATCCACTGTCATATCAAAATGGATGTCTAATAGATGTCTTAAATTCAAGATTATAATTAGCTGTTTTTCTTTCCTTAACCCCTCCAACATTGAATATCTCTATTTTCTAACATCTTTGTCATTTTGTTCAATGTGAAGTGAATTCTTGGGGTTTTTTTGATTTGTATTCCCTTTATTTTTTATTCTCTTTCTGGGGAGGGAAGCAAAGATGATATAAAAAAGTGTGGCTGCAGCTCTTAGGAATAACAAAGACTACCTGGCCTTGGGAATGATGTAGTTAGAAATGCTGTATTTCTTCCCTTGGACTATCTTGTCCTAGTTTACTGTATATGATTAAAATGCTGAATCCAAAAACATTGCTGGCTGTCAGATAATGCCTTGTCTGTCAGTGATAATGGGGTTTCTGAGACTAATGAACGGCAATAATGAAATGATTAAAGTTAAGACAGATAGAAAACAAAATTGGGTGCCTGCACTTGATCTAGTAACATTTCAGGCCTAAAATAATGCTTCTAGAAGGTTCCCACTCACCTCCACCCCCTAGTTTTTATTTTTCTAAAAGGATCAATAAATGAAATGAAATTTTTTCAAGTCTGTTAAGAACTATCATGGGGAAGAAGGCTTAGACTTCTTTTACTTGGCCCCTGAGACCAGAACTGGGGTCAATGGATGGAAGTTATAGAGTTTGATTTTGGTTTGAAGTAATAAAACAACAAAATCTTTTTAATAGAACGCATATAATACTGTAATGAACTACTTTGGTAGGTAGTAAGGAGTTCACTATGTTATGCCACAGTTCCCTTTTAATGTCCTGACCCAGTTTCTCCATTGTCCTATTTAGTTACTCTGCCTCAGGTTATAACCTTTCCCTCTTAATGTTGAGATAAAGGTTTTATATCTTTAGGCTATAATCATTCCTTGTTAATGTTTGACAGGATAAAGGTCTATTCATTTTAGACATCATTAGAATATCAGTAATTTCCCCACCTCCCTCGATTGTATCATCCTAGGTGCCTCTCTCCATTAGGTTATCCCCATCCAGGTACCTCCCCCATTATGTCATTGTTCTTGTTATCCTATAAAAATCTTGCTGTCCCAATACTCAGGGCTGGATTCTTTGAGATGGTAGTCTTGTTCAGCCCTGGGACCAACCATGGATCCATTTGGACCCAGTATATCTCTCCATTTAATAAATTGTTAAATTGTTCTCTAATCTCTGTCTTGCTCAGACATTACATTGCTTTCTCTGGCATTACTATTATAAGCAGTCTTCAAGTAGAATATCAAGTAGATATATAAAGTTGTTTACTTGTTCTGAATGTTGTACAGAGAATTCATGCTTCAGTTACAGGGTGAACTCAAAGACATCTAAGCCTCTTCCCAATTTATCAATTCCCCAATTGGCCTGGTGCTCTCCATCAGGGTAGACCTCTATATATCACCCACCCCCATCTTGGTTCAGCATAATTTTGGAGAGCACTGAAGTTAAAACAACCTGGATTTGAGTCATAACTGTTACTCCTCAATCATGTGACTAAGCAAATCATTTCTCCTCAATAAGCTTTGGGGTTTTTTGGAGGGTTTTTTTTCTTTCTTTTTTTTTTTTTTTTTTTTTTTTGGTAACACAGGAATGATAATCTTTATTTTGTCTCTTTAAGATAGGCGTTTGTTAGTATCAGTAGAGCTAATAGATACACATTTTAAATGTTAATTATCATTAATATTACTCACTAAGTCCTTGAAAATCTCTACCCCACCACCAACACTGTCCCTAACATCAGCTTGTAGCCAATTCTCTGGGGACAGGGGTTGCAGCATTTCTGTGATTGACTAAGGTGTTATCTCTAAACTGTAGTAAAGACTAAAAATCTAGGGACCCTTCATAGGCTGATCTGAAGCAGTCTGCAGTCTGCCAGAAAGGCTGGCTTTGTGTCTAGGGCAACACTGCCAAAGCAATCTCCCAGAAGAATTGCTAGTCATGTATTCAGACCCCACAGCAAGAATCCTACCCAAAGAAGGAAACCTCCAAGTGAACCCTAGAGATGCAAGATGCCCTTAGTGGACTGATATTTAGAATTATGATGAATGCAATAGCCAATCAAGGCTTCTGAACACTGACAGCAAAGCAATCCTCTCTTCTCTCTTCAGAGGAAAGCTGGCACTTAGATATGGCACAAGGCATGTTTTCTAAGTTGTGGCCAATGTATTCATTAACTTATTTTTACTGTATTCATTAAATTATTTTTACAAACAAAATTCTCTTGACAGCAAGAGAATCATTGGGAGAATTAGCATTTTTTTTTTTAAAAAGCATCAATAAAACATTTTTAAGAGATGTTTTTCTATAGCCGTTACATTATATAAAATGTAATGGATCGGCAAGAAGGTGCACTTACCTTGTCTACTGAAACACAGATAGACAAGCTTAGAGTGAATTCGGGGTTCATTGATCACTCTTTATTCAAGGGGACTATACACACTATTGGAGGGCCTCATCAAAGAGGACAACCCATAGAAGCAACTGAAAACTACAATTTTGGTTTCTAGTTGGGATCTTCCCAGAAAAAAGGGAGTAGCCTGGGTAGGTAATGAGAACCAGACTCTTCTGGTTCATAACCCAATTGTACTTCCCACAATAAATTCATCTCTTGGTCTTCTCATCTAATTCATTCTTTCTCATATGAACTTGTGTAGCATGAGTCAATAATCCCAAAGACTAGTTACTGATTCAACCCAGAGTTTGTGATCAAACTCTGAGGAATTTGAGATGATTCTGGAAGTCTAGTGCCACCATCAGTCTTTTTCTCTTTCTACATACTTTATTTTCTGCTGCCACCAATCTGCCACTTTAATAGCATGGGATACACAGTATAAAATGACTGGTAGATGCCTTTCCTAAAAGAGAAAAGTCATGAACTACAAATTAAGGAGTTAGGAGACTTGTGATATTGATGTAAGAGAACTATGTACCCCTGATCTTTGATGAAGGGGTTAAAAAAAAACCTGAATCTCAACCCTTCCTGGCCTCTGGGAGCATCCCCACCCTCCTATTTGGTTACCAGGAGAAACTCTCACAATAATGCTCACCTTCAATTCATTTGGAGATCTTGGCCTAGCACATAATCACCACCCATTATTAACCTGGAAATTAGTCCCTCAATTCATCTGGAGATCACTCCCTAGGCCTGGGTCATAGAAAAGAAATAAAATCAAGACCCTGTATCCCAACCTTTGCTAACTTCCTAATCGGGAACTAGCCCACTGAGATTTCTCAGTGAAAATAAACCCATTTTGTCAAACCTCGCTTGGAGACTGGGACTGTGAATTCTTTCCCAACCTGCCTGGGGACCCTCATTGCTGTTAGAGTATTTCACCTCTCACCAGTATCATTCTTGACTCACTATGTGACTCTAGGTCACTCATTTGATTTTTCCATATTGCAATTACCTCATCTACAAAATGAAGACAATTCCTGCCTTCTTTATACATTCAATGCCAGTCACTACTTACCTCTCAAGGCTGTTGTAAGATCACATAAGATAATATGCTTGAAATCTATCTTAAATTCACAGTCTACTGTAATGTGGAAACTAGTATCATCATTAATCAGTCAACAATCATTTAAGCACTTACTGCCAAATACTGTGACAAGTATTGGAGATAAAAAAGAAAGAAAAACAGTCCCTAGCCTCAAAGACTTCACATTCTCATATGGGAGACAATATGGGAATAACTGGGTGTGTACAAGTTAGTCACTCATTATCCTTCATACTCAAAAAGGACCAAAATGATACCACATTGTTATGGAAAAAATACAGTATATTTGACTATGCAAGTAGATGGATGGTAATCTTAGAAGGGAAGGCACAAGAAGCTTCAGAGGCTGAGAGAGGCCTCTTACAGAAGGTGGGATTTGAGCTGAGTCTTGAAGAAAGTTAAGATGTAAGCCAGGAAGTAAGAGGTGAGAAAGGAGAGCATTACAGCCAGGAAGAGAACAAGTCAGTACATCGACTTCAGTTGGAATATGGAGTATTTCGAGTAAGGAATACCAAGTAAGTCAGATTAGATGAATTTTAGAGTACCTGGAGGGGAGTCAAATGTAAGAAACCTGGAAAGGTGTGAAGGGATTAGATTGTGAAAGACTTTAAATTTTATACAGAGTATTAGTCCATTACTTATAGCTATTAATATTATTAGTCTCCCTTTGTCCATTCTCATTATTCATTTTTAATCTGTCTTTAGTATTGAGTTAATATGAGTTTTAAATATTGGAATTAAGTCAAGTAATACATTTCTACATTCATTTACTAATGAATCAGAATGACAAAAATAGATGTCAGTTCCATAATTTATTTACTTCCAAATCCTAGAACTTCAGCACTCTGGGAAACGTAATACTATAGTTGTCACAGGGATGATCAGGAATACACAGAAACATTTGAAAACTGATTGTAGCTATGGGGATCCAAGAAATACTACAGGAATGGCTTTTAGTTTTTACACAATAAAATATATGAATCCAATCACAATACTGAGGAATAGAGAGGAATAATTGGAGAAGTAAATATTAGAACTTGACTGATCATATCAAAGGAACCAGAAATCATAATATTTCACTGGAGAAGCATTAGCAATTCTTACGGATATGTGATGCACAATGGGGAAAATGCACATATTAAAACTACAAAATAAGCATTATCCTCATTTTACAGCTGAAGAAATTAAAATAGACAAAGGTGAAATGAAAGGCTTAGAAACAGTGAATTAGAGATGACATCACAAGTCTACTAAATCCTAAATTTTAGTTCTTTTCTTTTGGTAAGGCTTCTTTTAACTTGTATGTACTGTATATCCCAAACCAATAAAGTATCAGATTGGTGACAGCAGAAAGTTTATAAAAAAAAATATAGCCCTTCATGACTAGGTTAAAGGAGAAATAATGATAGAATAGTAATAGAAGCTAGTCCAAACAGAAAAGGAAATTTGAGTGAAAAGAGTAGATGAGAGTTGAGGTAAGGACTCTCTAAGAAAAGAGTAGGATAAGAGAAAAGATAGGGTGATGTAAACAAGCCTGAAAATACCGAGGCACAGTTTGGGGCCTGAAAGTCAAGAGAGAAGATTGTTAGTTCCATCTCTGTCATGAACTAACTCATTGCTGGAATACATTCTTTCCTCACTTCCAAATCTTAGAATCACTAGTTTCTTTCAAAAATTCAATTCAAATATTGCCTTCTGCATGAGGAATTTTTTGATTCCCTCTAGTTGCTATCATTACCTACTAAAATTATTTTGTATTTATTTTGCATGTATTCTATATGTCTTTGTACATATAGTCATTTTAAAATTTAATTATTCATTTCTTTATAATCATTTGTTTTTCCTAAAGAATTTAAGTTCCTTGAGTTTAAAGAATGTTCTTTATTTTTATTATGCCTAATAAATGGCACTGATAAATGCTTTTGGATGGATTTATTGGTCTCTTTCTTTTCTAACATTTCATTTTCTGTGATTACAAGAATATATAGAATGGAAAGATTATAATAATCCTTCTAGCTGTAACATAAATCCTAAATTCTAGCATTTTACATACTATGATTGTAATGTCCCTTCCAGTTTGGACATGTTACAATTCTATGACTGAAATCCTTGCTAACTCTAATATGCTAAGAGTCTCAATAAACAAAAATGGATTGTATTTCCAAACTCCCATGCCCACAAAGGAATGTGCCATGCTTTCTTCTTAAATTGAATTTAAGTTCTTTGACCATAGGAACTGTTTCTCTTTATATACTAGCACCTACAGTTCCTAGTACAAAGCAGATGCTTAAGAAATGCTGATGGATACTGTTGTAGCTATATCATGTGCAATCTTAGAATTAAACTAAACTAGGAAACACAAGCTATAATTTGTTAAATCAAAAAAAAAATAATAATTCTTCCTATCTGGGTGTGGTCCATTTTTCCATCCCCAGATTCTAACAACTAATTGAAGAAAACATACTGGCCTTACAGTGGTTTGTATAATCATATAGTTGGCTAAGCCAATACACAAATAGCCTGTGGTGCTGGACCCTACCCTTTATTGGTGAGGAATTGGCAGTATTTACTCAATGTTCAAATATTTATCTTTCATGAATCCAAATTCTAGACAACTCCAAGAAGGAATCATTAAAGATCAGTGGTTTGGTATAAAGACTCTTGTATTTTGTGTTAGAATATATGAGTCTGAGTGTGACAATAAACAGCTCACTTAAATCTTCAGTTATAAGAAAAAAGGAGAGAATGATAATCACACATTTACACATCTTCAACAGATGCTATAGGTGGGCAAAGACCTGGAAACAAGATTGAATCAAAGATATTATTAGATCACATTTGGGAAATTCTTCCATGTTTCTAATAAACCAAAGTTATTCCTTGGCCTAAAAAAACCATCTCTTAAATTCCACTTATATCTTACTAATGATAGTGAAGTGGGTTGTGGTGCCTTTAAGAAACTGTATTTCCTATTGATTGTGATTCCTTTCTGATTCCCATCCCCTCCTGGCTGAGGCATTATCAGTTCAGGAAGCCAAGGCCTTTGATTCACAAATCCTGGTTAAAAGCAATCCTTTGAATTCCAATAGGAGATTAGGGGTTGCCCCAGCCCCCATTGGATCTGAGCCAACTTGGGCTCTCCCAACTCCCATTCTGATGATCTGCTCAGGTTTCCCAACCCCCACCAAGACAAGCAATATAATGAGCTTCCATCAACTAAGGTCTTTGCAGATGGACCTTGAGAGTTCCCTTTACTAACAGGTCTTTCTGTCCACTGAGAACTGCATTCTCAGTGCAAAATTCCATTTTCCATAGATCTGCCCACTGGAATAATATTCTTTTCCAGTGACATTCTCTCTTTATCCTCACCTATTTCCCTAACCAGACTTTATGCTTCCAATCCCCATAATAAACCTCTTATCAATCTAGGTTTTTGGGTCAATAAAATTCCTTTACAAGGAATCTATGCTCAGCCAGAAAGGAGTCCCCAAAACTCCCTACCCTTGTGCTGAATCCCAGTGGGTTGCAGGGGAGCTCCATTTGATGTCCTGAACCCTAAACCTGCCCCAAGACCTCATTTAACTCCCTGGCCACCAGAAACCCTAATTTCATTTGGGTTCCCCAAATCTAAATCTCATCAATAGCATATATGAATAATGGACAATCATGAGTCCAAAGAATCACTATTTTAGGTGACATAAATGGTAGACATCAGTAAGTTGAATCATGATTTGTACATGAGAGGGGACATAAAATACATAAATGAATATATGAACTTAGGGAACTGAAGTTGTCATATTATAAAAGGGAAGAATAATAAAGCCAAGTACTGCTCTAATAGCCATAACACAGTAATTGAAAAAAGCCTTTTAGCCTTCGGTGGCTCCTTTATGGAAGGTTTATGGAAAGATATGAACAAAAATTGCATAGGATAAAAAGATTTGTTGTTTTCTGAACCAAAGAGGTAGTGTCATGTCCTAGATCCTGAATTGGGAAGTAGAATTCATTATATAGGATTATATAGGATTATAGTGAGAAAAATGCAATGAATACTTAAAATTATATATAATTGTGAGTTATAATTAGTACCAGTTATGGTAATAACGCAGTTATTACCCAAGGGAACAGGAAGATATGGAAGTAATTTTGAAATGGAAAGAATAAGTCTATTGGACCTTTTGCTAGGAAGCACCATTGGCTAATAATGCAAAGTGATCATTATGATCTAGGCTTCTTGAATTTTGGCTATATAGCTCCAGAGAGAAGGGTACTCTGATTTCATCTTATGGCAATAGGTAGAAAAATCAAAACTTCAGCTATAAGGCAGAACCTATTATCCTAATCAACAAGTAGATAAATTTACTTCAAGAAAACCCGCTAGAAAAGGACAGGTCACAGATCAGAGAATTTCAAGGGACTGGCACTATGCAAAGCTTTAGGGTGGTATAGGGAAGCCTGAAATAAAGAGTAGTGACAGATTTCCTACCTAAGTATATAAAGGATTCTGTGGACTCATACTCACAGAGGCTTAAATTGAGGAAGATGAGTTCAAACATTTTGCAAATGTGCTAAATCCCAGGAAGTCTAGTCTTAAGAAAATGAGAAAGGAAAGAAAAAATTGCCTTGACAGAGTTCTGGGTCTCTCATATTTTTAACCTAGGTGGACAACACAGATTAGCCTTGTCAAATGAAGCTTAAATTAGCTGGGAATTTAGATCTTGATGCTAAACCCAATCTAGATCAGACTGAATCAGATGCCTAGGACAAGATCTTGAGAGGAGTTCAGTCCATCAAGGGGAAAGGAACCAAGAAAGACTAATTCCTTGTATGTTTGTAACAAGGACCATATCTGGCACATAATTTGACATTTAAAAATATACCTCTGTACATTCTTATGACCTCTTCTGTGTTTTCTCCCTATCACCCCAGGATCATATTTACAATCCTATGTTTGGAATGTAAAGCCTTTCACAACCCGTTTTTTTCCTTCCTTTCTAGTTTTATAATTTACTCCTCTCTCTGCACCCTACAATCCATTTCTACTGGCCTTTCTTGCTGTTACTTGTTTAATGCCTCATTGCCCATTTCCCTATCTTTGCACTCGTTACTCTCTCACTCCTCATCTTTTTCTTTTATTTTCCATTATTTCCTCCAAAACTTAGTTCAAATCTCACCTTCTGCAGGAGACCTATCTCAGTTCTTTCAAGTGTTAATGACTTCCTCTCTCAACTCATCTTCCATTTATTCTATTTCTTATGTACATGGTTTGATTGTTTTTTTTTTTTTCCATGCTATTTTCTCCATTCCAAGATAAGTTCCTTGAAGAAAAAAATATTTTGGACTTATATTTCCAGTGCTTAACACAAAGTCCAGCACATAATGTTTAATGAACTCTTGTCAACCAACTGACTGATATGTAGCATGTAATAGCAAACAATGGATAAAGGTTCAAGTCTCAGCTTTGGTGCTTATTTCGTGTGTTACCCTGGACAAGTCCTTTTACCCTAGCAAGACTAAGTAGATGGGCTCTGTATAAGATCTCTTCCAGGTTTAATATTGTGTGATCCCATAGTTAAAATAACAACAAAAAGTAAAATGAGAATCTACAAGAATAGTTCATTAATTGTCAAGGAAGAAAGTAGAAGTGGAAGGAGGACTAACTTCTGGGTTTTTTTTTCCCTTTATCTTTTCAAATTGACTATATATTTGAGAGTTCATACAGTCCAACTTTCTTGCTTTATAAAACAACAACAACAACAAACAAACAAAAACAGATTCAATGGGGAAAATGACCAGCCCAGAGCATTTGAGAGATTTAAACCCAACTCCAGTAAATTTAAATCCAGTAATTTTGATCATGAGGACCCTAGGCTAAGAGGAAAAGTGGTGCAAGCAAGAAATTAGTAGAAGATTCCAGTGGAACAAACCTTGGGGACTTGCCTATGAGAAAAAATGAGGTCATGGATCCAACAATCTCTTATAAAAGAATTTATCTCCCTTGAGCCATCCAGATGAACCCAAAATTCTTACCTTTAAAGAATATGTGATTCACCAGAACCATTATTGTGTTTTTATCAAGTCTGTCAAACAAATTTTCGATTTTCCCTTGTGTTTGCTTCTTTACATAATCATTGATCTGTTTTGTTGCTAAATCAGAATCCTGGAAATTGGCAGGGAAAACTTCTGTTGAATATAGTAACTTGCTGTCTTCCTGGAATTTCTCTAGCAATTCTATATGTTTGCTGGTAAACAAAGCATTGCCTGAGCTTAGTTGAAACTCATCATTTGGGAGATTGAGGGAACGTAAGAGCTGCTGAAAGCTTCTGTGGATTTCAGCTTCTGAGGTCTCTGTCAAGTTGAATCTTAGGCCTTCTAGGGTCTCAGTCAAGGTGGTTCCTCTGGCACCAAGAGACAGGAGAGCAAATGCTGTTGATATACTCAGAGGAGAGAAGAGGATATTCTCTTGGTTTTTTTCTGACACAAGCTTCTTGTATAGGTGGAATGCAAAGTCAGCATTGCTGGTATATATTGAAGAGAAATCTGGATTTATTCCACTAAGTTGCTGCTCCTGGATCTGGTCACCTGTTTGAGCTTCCTCTGTGTCAGGGTTACACAGCCCAGTGACACAGAATACAGCCAGGAGCAGTCCCAGGAGGTAGGCGGATTTCATTCTTCCAATCCCTAATCTGTGGAAAAGAAGGTTCACTGAAGTCATTACAGGTAAAATCCTAAACAGGATTAGATTTGGGCAGTTAGGTGGCAATGGATAGAGTGTTGAGAATGGAGTCAGGAAGTCTCATCTTCCTCAGTTCAAATCTGGTCTCTAACATTTGCTAGCTATGTGAGCCATGGGTAAATCATTTAACCCCATTTGCCTCAGTTTCTTCATCTATAAAATGAACTGGAGAAGGAAATGGCAAACTACTTCAGTATCTATGCCAAGAAAATTCCAAAGGGAGTAATGAAGTGGCAAACATGTAAACAACAATAATATTGTTCCTTTATTTCTTTCTTTTAAAGTGTGGATTCTTGTCATCACCACTTTTTAATGTACTCTCAGGGTTCAGAAACAGCCAAAGAAAAAACTGGGAAGTTTATCTTTGGTGCTTCCCCATGAACTTTTTTCTCCTTCCTTGTGTTGTGCCACACTTCCCTTTTAATGTTATGCCACACTTTCCCTTCCTGACCTAGTTTCCCCATTGTCCTATCTGCTTCAGGTTATAATCTTTCACTCTTAATGTTTGATTTAGTTACTCTACCTCAGGTTATAACCATTCCCTCTTAATGTTTGATAGGATAAAGATCTTATATCTTAGACTTTAGGCTATACTTATTCCCTCTTAATATTTAATGGGATAAAGGTCTTTATCCATTTTAGACACCATTAGAATATCAGGAGCCTCTCCAGTACCTCCCATTATGTCATCCTAGGTCCCCATTAGGTTATCCCCATCCAGGTACCTCCCCCATTATGTCATTGTTCTTGTTATCCTATAAAAAAGCTTGCTGTATGATACTTAGGATTCTTTGAGATGATAGTCTCGTCCAGCCCTGGGACCAAGATCCATTTGGTCCCAGTATACCTCTCTGTTTAATAAACTATTAAATTGGTCTCTAATTTCTATCTTGTCAGTTTCTCCAGCATTACATTTTGGAGCTCCCCAGTGAGATATTGGGAACTGAGAACAGGACTAGGGGTTAGAGACATTTCAAGTCTCTACTTTGGGCCTGGAAGAGAGTTGGGGATCGGGGTTTTCTCTTTCTTAGAAAAGGCTGGCCCTCTGGATTCCTCCAGAGGCTCCAGGAAGAGAGCAGTTCACCAGCTGGGGCCACACCCAACAGTAGATACTTTTGATTCGGCCAGGGGAGAGTAAGTCCAATCTGATTTTTGTCTGTCTGTGTTAGCACCTGGATTCTCAGAATATTAGAATGCTGATGGAATGACAGGCATTGAATTTTGGATAATACCCTCTGATTTTGTGTCTCCTAGACACCTGGTCTGATACTTGCTTGTGCTAACACCCAGGTTCTCAGAATAACAGGACACCAACAGGTGTTAAAATTCTGAGAAGTAGTGTCGAACTGATGCAATTGGCACTACCTGAGTATCTCCTAAGACACATATGGTTCTGTGTGCCAGTTGGCACAACTCTAGGCATTCTAGAGTATAAATCTGGGTGTCTTTTTAAGACACCATTTGGCTTTGGTTCTTGATTACTGTTAAACTGAACGCAGTTGTCACTACCTGGGTGTCCTTTTAAGACACCATTTGGCTTTGGTTTTTGACTAGTGTCAAACTGGACGCAGTTGTCACTATCCATTTGGCTCTGGTTTTGATGTCAGTGTCTTACTGAATGTTGTAATTGTGTAGTCTAGGTGTGTTCTGTGTTCTGTGGATTTGTCTGTTTTGTTAATTTTAAGAGCTCTGTTAAATTTAAGAACAATGATTAAATTTGGCAATTGGTTATTTCAATACTGAACTCCAGCTGGAGAAAACATTTGATCAGGAATTTTAAGATGATTCTAAATTTGGGAAATAAATTTTACTGTTGCCTATGCAGGCTAGAATTAATTATCTTTAAGTATAAGATCTTAAAAGAACAATAGCTTGTTAAAGAAGTTCTGTTAACTTGCCTGAAAGGGGTCATGTGCCTATAATTAGGTAAAGTATGTAGCCAAAAGGATCTGACTTTTCTGAAAGCTTCAACTCTGGCCAAGTTGGAGCTTAGGAGGAGTCCTTGGGAATAATGGCCACATGGAGCCAGAGGAAGAAAAAGAAACTGTGCTATTTCATTATTTGAAATGAGATAGGAAAAGCAGTTTTATATTATTGGGAATTTAAAGCTGTATTTGGTTCAGAGTTTGTTACCTATATTATAACATTGTAAATTATGCTTTAAATCCAGCTCTGCTGGACATGTGGCTTTTATGGAATTCCCCCACCCACCCACTGATTTCTGCTACTTTTTATCTTGGGTGGGGTAGGGATCTTTTGTAAAAATTTAAACTCGCCACCCCCCCACCCCTCCACCCCCCACTGCTATTGGAGCATCTAGTTAGCCTGGAGTGAAGTTTAGTTCAACTTCTCCCCACCCCACGTCTCTTGGGAGGTGGAGTCGGGGGAAGGGAAGTCATATGGAATCCTCTCCCTCCCCGCCAAACTGTTCCAGACCTTTTTTTTTTTTTTTTTAATCAAGTTGTAGCCACCTGGTTCTTGGCTAAAAGCAGCAAACTGATTTGTATAAATATAAGGTTATGGTAAATATCTGTTTAGAATTTGTTCTTGGAGGTAAAATTTCTTGCATTTGTAGTTAATACATCACTGCATTTTTTTCCCCTCCTGTAACTGATTTCTATAATCAGAGCAATGGTCAATAAGAAATTGTTAACTCAATTATGTCATACCTTGCTGTTTCCAATCTGGTTATCTGTAATCATTATATCCTAAATATTTGAGCAAATAAGTATTTAGTCTGGTCATCTATTGGTTACTAGATATTGTGTCTGGATATTCAAGTTTTTTTTTTTAAGGTTTATAACTAATGAGAGGCCACATCTTGTTGCAGTCCTTGTGGACCAGTCTTTCTACCTCAGACTATTCTAACTTTTCTTTGTTAGATTTGTTTTTGTTTCTAGATTTGGTCAAATTACAGATATATTGACTTGCTTCTGGGACCTAGATCAAGCTTTGATTGCCAGCATACCATACCACACCCATCCCCCTTCCTAAACTGAGCATCTTTGCCCATTTTCAGCAGAGAGCAGCTTTTCAGAAAACCATCGCCCCTTCTCCTGATGTAATTTGGACTGATATGGGGGATTAGGAAAGTGGTTGAAGTGTTCGAATTTTAACTGTATTACTGTGTGTTTAAGACTTGGGATGGAAATTGTTAAACTTGTGTAACTATTGCTGTTATGTTTGAGGGACGTTTAGTCTGTTACGTATATGCATATGTATATGATTTATATGTGGGATGGTTATTTGATAATTCCTTTCCAAAAAAAAAGGGAGGAAGAAATAGGAAATTGGGGAAACTGGTGTATTTTCACTTCTGCCCTACCCCTATCTTACTAGTTCAGATTTAATTGGAAGTCCTTTTCATTTTTTACTCTTTGCTTAAATTTCCTGGACTTTGATTTGCTGGTTGTGCTTTAACTTTGAAATCCCTTATTCTGTTGGAATTGCCTTGGCAGATTCAGTTTGGGGATTATTTTTTATAAACAACCAGAAATCAGATACCTGTCTTGGGACTGGCAGTCTCTGTGATTTGTTTCTCCACTCCTGTTACCCCAGATCCTTAATTAGTATTTCAGCATACTTAAAAGGATCTTATAGTTGATATCGGGCCTCTAAAAGTTTGGGATTTGCCAATCTTGGTCCAACTGTGCATAATCTCAGAAATCTGATTCTTTCTGCAGCCCTGTCTGTTCCTTTGGGGAGGGACAGGTGGAGCTACTCCAAGCCTCACCTTTCTCCCCTGGAGTGGGTTGCCCCTCTGAATGGGCAGCACAACTGTCTTGAGCTCTGCTGTTCTGTAAGCAGAGGCTGAGTCATGTACAAATGACCACAGACCTCTGTCCATATACTCCCCAACTGCAGAGGACCTGACATGATTGAAATAAGGAACTTTGTGTATTGCTGATTAACTTTGGGGTTATCAGGGAGAGACTTGACCTTGCCATAAGTCCTTGTATTGTTCTAGCTTTATTTTGATTTATATTTGGTCTATTTACTTCACATTGTTGTTCAAAATTATGGTGCTAAGACCTTCTACAGTAAGGTAATTCAACGATTTGAATAGTTAGAGAGAGGAATGTTGTGCCACAGTTCCCTTTTGATGTCCTGACCTAGTTTCCCCATTGTCCTATCTGCCTCAGCTTATAACCTTTCCCTCTTAATGTTTGATTTATTACTCTGCCTCAGGTTATAACCATTACCTCTTAATGTTTCCTAGGATAAAGGTTTTATATCTTGGACTTTAAGCTATAATTATTCCCTCTTAATACCTCTCCATTTAATAAACTATTAAATTGGTCTCTAATCTCTGTCTTGCTCAGTTACTCCGACATTACATTTGTTCCTTTTTCAATCCTCTGATTTCCTCAAACACTTGAAACTTTCCCTCACTCCCTTATCTAGTACCTCGTTGCTACTAATGCCTACTAAGATATTAATTGATAACTGAAGACTTTACCCCATTGGGATAATTGCATTTAAATAAGGGTTATTCAAAGACCAAATGTCTTTGCACACTCAAAATACTTTGTTGATCATTCTTTAGGATTGATTGGATGGGTTAGGTTAAAAACACATAAAAATTTGCACAGAGCAGGAGGAGAACTTTGAAATAAGGTTATTTCATTTTCTTAGGTTATAAAGAGGAAACTGATGCACAGTAAAGTTATGATTTGCCTGAGATTACACAGATACTTTATGAAAGCCTTAATACTAGAAGAATTTTTAATCCACTTTAATCTTTAATTCTACTTTATTGCTTAAAGAGAGCTTGTCATTGTTCAGTCATATCTGACTTTTTGTGACTACAAAGACCATTGGTCATGGGATCTTCTTGGCAAAGATACTGGAATAATTGGCATTTCCTTTCCAGTAGATTAAAGCAAACAGAGATTAAGTGACTTGCCCATACATCTAGTAAATATCTGAGGCTTCATATGAATTCAGGTCTTCCAGATTCCAGGCCAAGTGCTCTATCAAATGAGCCATTTATTCACTTGAAAAGGAGAAAGGGACCTTAGAGGTGATCTAATCCATTCCCTTTTATTTAACAGTTAAGGAAAGAATGCATAATGAGAGGAAAGCACATGCCAGAATCACACTGAATTAGTGATAGAGCAAGGATTAAAACTCAGACCTTTTGATTCTTTGTTACTTCTTATATACCCCCCTCCTCCAGGTCATTTGTCTTTGACTCATTCTGTTCTCAAGAAATTGTTTCCCAAGAAAACAAAAAAATTCTAGTATCATGGCAATGCAATTCAGTGCTTTGTATTTAATCAAGCAATAAATCAGCAAGCATCTATTAAGTACAAAGGTATATTGGTCAGTGTTTTAACAACCAGTTCTCCAGGAAAACAAAATGTGCCCATGACACAGTTTTTAATTTAATCTGCATTATTACCATTTTCTATATCACTTTCTTTACTTTGGACAATTGATCAAACAATAAAACAAGCCTTGAATTTTAAGCTTGTATAGATTTCCAAAGTATAAATGCTCATAATAAAAATTTAACAATTAGTTCTCCCAAACTCATTGCACCCTACGTTAAATATCATCTGTGTGTCAGACACTGAGTGAGCTTCTGGGGACAAAAAAAGTAAAAATGAAAACAATTTTGTGTCTCAAATATTGGAGAAGTAGTCTATCCTTACATCATTATTAATAATGTATGGAATCTGCTCTAAAGAATTGAGAGAATGCCTTGTCTTCACCTCCAAACTAATGACAATAAAATTCTAATTGAGCTTATATATTTTTAAATATACTGTCCTGTTTATATCACAAAAATCATTTAATTCCCCACTCCATTCCACCCCAAAGTCATCTGTAGTGGGCCTGTATAACTGGAAAAAGAAATCAAGTTATTAAAAATCATTTTGTTTATAAAATCATCCTGTGTTTATAAAATCAGGTTATTTGGGTATATGTTAGACCTCATTAAATCATGAATGACAAAGAACTCAGAATTTGAAGGAAGTTTAGAAAACTAAACACAGACTGTTAGAAATCAAAGGCACCTTAAAACAAATTGGACAAGACCTTGGAGTATAGAATGTCAGAACCAAAATCACTAGGACTAGGTAGACCCTTAGATCATTATATTTATTCTTATTTCCATATCACTATATGGTTTACAAAACATTTTCCTTAAAACAACCCTGTGAAGGAGGCAAATCAACTATTAAGATACACATTTTATGGATGATAGAAATGAAGTTCAGAATCATAGAAAATTACCCTCCTTTTTTGCCATGATTCTAGTTAGTGGCAGAGCTGAAATGAGATCGGTTTCTTGTTGAATGAATTCTGGAGTGTACTGGATAGAGCTCTGGAGTCATTTAAAGAATCTTGCATTTGAAGCATGATTTTACTACTTAAATCTGTATAAATTTAGGCAAGTTACTTTCCAATTATTGATCTCAGTTTCTTCACCTGAAAAACTTAGTCCATAAGTTGGACTAAGGCCCCTTTCAGCTTTGATATTCTCCAAATATTAAAGAACAAAGAGATTTATTCAACCTGAGCAGAAAGCATTGAAAGAGAAAAATATTACTTACCTCCCAATCCCAAAGGTAACAGTTGCTTACTTTGTTCACTGTCACTGCTTTTATTTACCACAAGAAAAAGCTCCTCCCCTAGTTTAGTAAGCAAACTTCCCGGTTTTTTTATGTTGAAACTGGCAAAATAATGATTTCCAGTAACTGAACCTTTCCATTTATTTGCCTATTCCTCACATAGAGATTAAGACCACGTGTTTAAACCATGTATTTCATAATGCATTTTCCTGTATTCGATCTCAGCCTGAAGGAATGAAAATGCCTGAAGGCAAAATCTATTATTTACCTAATCAGACAATCAGAAAATTATAATTGTACCTGTATTATCAAGTGCTACCAGGAAAATTTCCTTCTTTCCTTTCTTCCTTAGCACTCTTCTTATAGAATCTTGTCATCTATGACTATATCTCATGACAACCTCAACTAAGCTGGGAATAAGAAGTCTCATGCCTGCCCCCTTTTATATGAAGACAGACATTTAGAATTTTTTCTTCAATGAAAAAGGAAGGAAGTGAATTCTTTATCACTAAACATATTCTTTAATTTCTAGTGATCTCCTTTGTTTTAGTGCCAAATTATTCTCCTTGACTGCTATCCCTTGTATCAGAGAACAAGAGATGAAAAAAGTGGGAGTCCAGTAAAATTAATCAATGCATCAACTAAGTTTATTCCACTCCCTTTTCTGTTCAATGTCCCAGTCTTCCTTTCCTGCAAAGAAGAAAATGAGATGGGTCTTCTCTCTTCTTTTCTGCCCATCTGGAATAAGACAAATCTAATCCAATTGCTCTGATGCTATAAATAAATGTCACTTTGAGGCAATAATCTTAGGGACATTTTCTATTTCCCAATGTAGTGACTCCATCTAATAAAGGCATGACCACTTAATTAAAAAGCATAACACATATGGAATCACATTCCAAGATTTGGTCCTTCAGCCAAATCCTTTTCCCACTCTACCACACTCTTCAAAAGTGGCCCATTGGAAGATTGAAAGATTGAAAACCTCTATTTGAGAGCGGACATTGTTCAAATAAGTAATGCTAGTCCTTATTTGGTACCAGGTCTTATATAGGATACAAAAGAAATATGCTTCATGTTCCTTGCCATGGAATTTTTTCATTTAAAATGAAGCTGGGGGTAAGTGATACTTAAAGTCTCTCTATTACTTTGTATATTCTACATATAGTAGTGTTCTAATGTAGTGTTCAAAATTCTATTTTCTATGGTCTCTTTTAGCTTTATGATTATACTGTTTACTGATTCCTTTCTTTGTTCATTTCTCATTTGCCTTCCCTTTCCCTCACTTCCAAAAGAATCACACTTGCCAGTTTAAAAATTATTTTATCTTCCTTCTCTAACTCTCTTCCCATCCTAGATCTTTTCTACTGTCTTTCAATCTCATCTCTCATCACATTTTTTTCACGATATTATAGTAATTTGTGAGAAAAGGGAACTTACATATTATAAATATATGTTCCTCTTTTTACAGATGAAGAAACTGAAGCCTATAGAGGGAGGGTGACTTGTCTTCTCACAAGAAGGTCAAAATTAAAAGAAAACTTTCTCAATCTAAATGCAGTATTCTTTGGATCATACTATGCTGAGTCATTCTACTCCAGTGCCCTCCCCATCCCTAATGTCTACCTTAGACTGTTATGAATTATTTAAAAGCATGATAACAATGAATACTACACCAGTGAGTATTGACACTCTCCAATGGAGTTCTGGGCAAGTCCTCTTAGTCCCACTTTGGAGAATTTGATTAGGTGATACATAAATTCTCTTTAGGATTTATTCTTCTATGTTCTAACAGTTTATTAATAATAGCAATAATAATTTTTAATTGCCTTAGGGTTTGCAAAGTACTTTAAAAATTTTATTTCATTTTATCCTCATAAAAACCATAGGAAGAAGGTGCCATTATTATTCCTATTTATTTTACAAATAAGAAAACTGAGTTAGAGCTTAAGAGGCTTGTTCAAAGTCACATAGATAACAAGCATCTGAGATTGAATTTGAACTCAGTTCTGACTTCAGTTCTAGCATTCTATCCACTACACCATCCTAGCTACCTCCAAATTATAGTCTTATGATTATAGAATTCTACAACTCTACTTGGTAGCAGAATTAGTATAGAATATGTGACAGGTACGGTTCTTTTATCTAGGAGCATTACAAAAGATCTCTATTCAAATTATAAGTATTTCATAATGTTTGCCCTTAGATTTTGGTTTTTGTTCATTTCTTTTTGTTTTTAGTCTCTCAACTGGAATGGTTTCATTTCAATGAAATATAGAAGTAATAAATTATTATTTTTGCAATAAAAGTAATTATTTATAGTGGCTTCAAAAAGAGCTTTGGATGTCAACAGGATTACACAGCCCTTTCTGTTGATGTTTGTCTTGTGAGAGAATATTGTGCAAGACAAGTTTTTTTGCAAACATTCTTTGGACTGTGTTCTGTGTTCCATATTCAGTAATGACCCAGACTAAACAGCGGTGCCCTCCATATCAATAGTCACCTAACATAGAAGGAAATGCTGAAGTTCTTATTGTGGCTATTTGGGGTTCTTTGTGGTGATGGGCATTTCTTCATGGAAATAAATTTCTGTGGTCAATAGAACATGAGCCAAAGTTAATGGAAAACTACCAAGAATGAATCTTTGCAAACCTTTCAGTCCCTGCTGCCTTTTTTTTCTATTGTGCATGCTCAGTAGTAGAGAGAGAAACCAAGAGGTATAATTCACCAAGGTTATGAAGCAGGGGCCACTACTAACTTCATTTTCAAAATGTTGGTATAGAAAGTCTTTACAGTTAGCTTAAGAAAAGATCTAGATTCAAATCTCATGTCTGTGTGAACCTGAGCACATTATTTTCCTTCTCTGCCCTCTGATTTTTCCATTTGTACTTTGAGAGAAGTAAATTAAATGATGGTGGGGGAATTCTGTGTAAAGTATAAGATCATTATCCCAGAGGAAACCCACTGACATATCTGGTTTGACTCCCCATTTCCCTTGGTGTTCACACCTTTTCCTGAGAAGTTAAGGAGGGTGTGACCACCTGTGTCTGACTTGAAGCAAGGATACTTACAGCAGGGTGTTTACTCAGTGTGATTGATGAGTTAATGGTTCTCTAGTTCACATATACTTAGTACTTACTATGGTGATATAATGGTTCTACAGTTGGCACATGCTAAGTGTGCTATAGTGATTTAATTGTACTAAAGTATTTAAGGGCTGAGAGGATTGGAGACAATGTGAGAGTGAGTGTGGAAGAGAGTGAGTGAGAGTATGTGAGCTTAATCTCAGACTCCAGATTTCAGACTCAAGAATAAAGGCTCCAGACTATTCCTGACTATCTTCTTAGTGACTCTTTTGCTAAAAGATCAAGGCCCATCCTGAGATCCTCAAGAAAGCCAGCCCAGACACTATACAACCCAATTCTCTGAACCTCTGAGTCTAAGAGTTAAAGAGGTGTCCAAAATAATGTAATTGAAAGGGCATGTAACTAGAAAGCAAGAGACCTGAATTTTTAAGTGGTTGTTTCTAACTAGCCTTATAATGATAGTAATTCATTTCTCTCTAAATTTCAGTTTCTTCATCTGTCAAATGCAGATAAGCAATCAGCTGAACATCTACTAGGTGCCAAATATGCTAAGATGCAGAACCAAAAATAAATAAATAAATAATGAAGGGGGGAGTATTTAAAATAAATAAATAATGTTTCAGGGGGAAAAAAAAAGATGGAGGAACCAACAAAGGGAATTTATTCTCAGATTAATTCTCATTAACAAGAAAGACCTGTTTGCTCAATTAGGAATTACAGGAACCAGTGAGAATGGGAGATTATTCCCTTCTAGACTTTGTGACTGATAAGAAGAAGAAATTTGCGGACAATCTGACGTTCATACTAGATTTTTTTTGGGGGGGAAGAGATTTCAAAGGATTCAAAGGAAGAATAAATAAGATCTCATATAATAAAATATCACAAGAGAAATCAACCTAGGAAGTATGAGAGATACTGGAAAATGAAATTCTGAAGACACAAAGGAAAATAATTCCAGTTAAAAGAAAAAGTAGGATTATCTGAAGAAACTACTCTGACTGCATATTGAATTCATCAAAAAATTAGATATTTTAAAAAACAGTAAACAAAAGATACAACTAAGACCATATATCAGGAAATGGATATGAGCATGTCACGATACTGTAAAAATAGTATTAGCAAATATCAAAGTTAAGAATAAATGGAGACTGAGGAGAAAAGTGAAGGACAAAAAAAATGGGTGGGAAGTAAGTTTAAAAGTATAATTACACTTTTAGATTTCCATTTCATCTTCTCTAAAATAAGGGGGTTGTACATGATTGTCTCTAAGGTTTTACACTGGTTCAAGGGGCTGTCCTAAAAGTAAATGATGCTCTTATTTTCAAGATTTTGGACTATTGTGATTTACACTGTAGTTCTTTTGTTTACATGAAGTCAACAAACTAGTAATTAATTTCTTGGTTACAAGATTTGTTAAATCTTTCCCTTTCAAATGTATTAGGGATTTGACAATTAATCTTAGATTTGGGGATTGATTGTCTTTGTTCTGATTTAACTCATTAAAATCTTGTGCAAAAATTTCTTTTGGCAGCATTAACATATGCATTTCCTTATTGGTAGACATTGAATCATATTCCTGCTGCTACATTTCCCAGATGTAATGACTGCTAGGCCTCCATGTATGATTGAATTGGAAAGTAAAGGCACTTGGTTCTTATAAATTTACTTTGCCCAATAAAACAGCCAATTTGAACTGTTAGTGAGTTTTCCCTGCTGACTCATTCCTTGGCCAAATGAGATTGAGAGAAAGATAGAGATAGAGAAAGAGAGACCCTTCACTGGCTAGTTAGTGAGACAATATGGTGCAATGGAAAGAGTGTGAATTTGGAACCAGATGAATGGGATTAAAAACTTAAATCTATTACTTCCTATTCAGCTATAAATCACTTAACTTCTCCGAAACCCAGTTTTCTCATTGATAAGATCAGGAGATTGATTAGGTAGTCTCTGAAGTCCTTTGCAACTCTGTATCTGTGGTCTTATCTATATCTATGCCTATATCTATAATTATATTTCATCTATCTCTTTAACTATCTATATCTACATCCTTCACAAGAATATACAAAGTTCCAAAAGTTTGTCTTGCTTAAAATTCATTATGTCAACCAGAGAATTCTCTTGATCAATGCTCTAGACTTTAAAGAATCAGTAATTATCTAAAAATAAGTTTAATTATATTTTTTGTTTTTATGTCACAATCATTTCTGAAAATATTCACTCTTTGCACTAATCCATCAAACCACCCTCAAAATTGAACCCTCTTATGTAATAACTAAAAACAGATATCAAATAATCCACATGATGATCTTCGTTCTGCTATTAGGAAAGAAGATAATATCAAAACAAAGATAGCAATGCATTTTAAGAAGAATTTTAAAATTTTATTTAAAATTTTATTTTTTCTGTTGCTTGTAAAAACAGTTTTTAACATGTCTTTACAACTCAAATTATCTACTTCTTTCCCCTCCACCCCACCCCTCATTGAGAAAACAAGCAATTCAATATAGATTATACATGTGTAATTATGCAAAACATTTTCATTAGTCATATTATGAAACAAATCACAGGCCAAAAAAAGCCTTCAAGAAAAGTAAAGTTAAAAGGTATATTTGAAACTATATTCTGACACTATTCGTTCTTTCTCTGGGGATGAATAACATTTTTTTCTACAAGTCCTTCAGAGTTGTCCTTGATCATCGTATTGCTGAGAATAGGTAAGTCATTTACAGCTAATCATTTTACAATGTTACTGTTACTTTTTACATGGTACAGTGCATTTTGTATCAGCACATGGAACTCTCTCTAGGTTTTTCTGAGAACACCCTGTTCATCATTTCTTATAGCATGATAGTATTTCATCATAATCACATAAGCACAATTTGTTCAGTCATTTCCCAATCAATAGGCATCCCTTCCATTCTCAATTTTTTTTGCTACCAAAAAAGAGATGCAATAAATGTTTTTATACATATAAGTCCTTTTCTTTTGAAATATAAGTCTTTTGAAAAATAAGTCTTTTATTTCAGATAGAGTCTTAGTAGCAATATTGCTAGGCCAAGGAGTATACATGGTTTTTATAGGCCTTTGGGCATAGTTCCAAATTTACTCTACAGAATGATTGAATCCGTTCACATTTAGACAAACAGTGCATGAATGTCTCATTTTTCCCCCACATCTCCTCCAACATTTGTTATTTTCCTTTACTGTCCTATTAATCAATCTAATGAGGTAATACCTCAGAATTATTTTAATTTGCACTTCTCCAAACAGTTGTGAGTCAGAGCATTTTTTAATATGGCTATAATTAGTTTTTAAAATTTTATTTTTATTAAAGCTTTTTAATTTTCAAAACATATGCATGGATAATTTTTTCAACATTAATTCTTACAAAATCTTGTGTTCCAATTTTTTCCCTCTTTCCCCCACCTCCTCTTCTAGATGGCTAGTAATCGAATATATGTTAAACTTGGTAAATATATATATATATATATATATATATATATATGTTAAATCCAATATATGCCTACATATTTATACAATTTTCTTGCTGCAGAAGAAAAATCAAATCGAAAAGAAAAAAAATGAGAAAGAAAATAAAATGCAACAAACAATAAAAAAAGTAAAAGTGCTATGTTATGATCCACTCTCAGTTCCCATAGTCTTCTCTCTAGGTATAAATGGCTCTCTTCATCACAAGATCATTGGAACTGGCTTGGATCTTCTCATTGTTGAAAAGAGCCAAGTCCATCAGAATCAATCATCATATAATCTTGCCATGCCATGTATAATGATCTCCTGGTTCTGCCAATTTCACTTAGTAGCAGTTCATGTAAGTCTCTCTAGGCCTTTCTGAAATCATCCTGCTGATTGTTTCTTACAGAACAATAATATTTCATAACATTCATATACCACAACTTATTCAACCATTCTCCAAATGATGGGCATCCACTCAGGTTCCAGTTTCTTGCCACTACAAAAAGAGCTACCGCAAACATTTTTGCCCATGTGGGTCCCTTTCCCTCCCTTAAGATCTCTTTGGGATATAAGTCCAGTAGAAATACTGTTGGATGAAAGGAGGCTATAATTATTTTTGATCACTTCATCTGAAAACTATTCATGTCTTCTGATCTTTAAAAAAATTATTTTTAAAAATAAATTAGACTTATTTTTATAAATTGACTCAGATCTCTATGTTTGAGAAATGAGACTTTTATCAAGAAAATTGATTCATATTTTTTCCTCACAATTACTATTGCTAACTGTATTTCCTTCTATCCAATCCCACTCCCCATTTATTCTATTCTTTCACCCTCTCTCTCCTTAAAAGTGTTTTGCTTCTA
Source organism: Sarcophilus harrisii (assembly GCF_902635505.1). Lineage (NCBI taxonomy): Eukaryota > Metazoa > Chordata > Mammalia > Dasyuromorphia > Dasyuridae > Sarcophilus > Sarcophilus harrisii. The sequence goes on from NC_045427.1 coordinate 369,807,192, forward strand.
ACTACTCCCTTCCTCAATCTGCCCTTCCTTCTATCATCACTACCCATTCTTGTCCCCTCCTACTTTCCTGTAAGGTAAGATGAAATTCTATACCCAACTGAGTGTGTATATTATTTCCTCTTTGAGCCAGTTTTGATAAGATTAAGGTTTACTCATTCCTTTTCTATTCCTCCTCTTCTCTGTCAGTGTAAAAGTGTACATTTAACCTGTGAAGGAAATCAAAAATGCAGGCAGATAAAAATAGAGGGATTGGAAATTCTATGTAGTGGTTCATAGTCCTCTCCCAGAGTTCTTTTGCTGGGTGTAGCTGATCAGTTCATTACTGCTCTATTGGAACTAATTTGGTTCATCTCATTATTGAAGAGGGCCAGGTCCATCAGAATTGATCATCATATAGTATTGTTGTTGAAGTATATAATGATCTCCTGGTCCTGCTCATTTTATTCAGCATCAACTTTATTTTCTAATTTTTTTTCTTAGTCTGTTTCTTTCACAACATGACTAACATGGAAATATTGTTTTGCATTACTGCACTTGTATAACCTGTATCAAATTGCTAGCTATCTCAAAGAGGGAGAAAGTGTGTAGGAGAGAGAGAGAGAAAGAGAGAGGGAGAGAGAGAGAAAGAAATTGGAACTCAAAATTTTTTTATAAATGTTCAATATTTTAATGTAATTAGAAAAAATTAAGTAAATTAATTTTCTTAATGAGCACATAATAAAATAAAATCTTAATTTAAATTTTTATTTTTATTATTTACTTTTTTATAGTTTTTTACAAAACATATGCATGGGTAATTTTTTCAACATTGACCCTTGCAAAACCTTCTGTTCCAAATTTTCCCCTTCTTCTTCCTACACCATCCCCTAGATGGCAGGTAGTCCAATACATATTAAATATGTTAAATCCAATATATGTATACATATTTATAAAGTTATCTTGCTGCACAAGAAAAATTGGATCTAGAAAGGAAAAAAAAAAAACACCTGAGAAGGAAAAGAAAAATGCAAGCAAACAATAACAGAAAGAATGAAAATGCTATGTTGTGGTCCACACTCAGTTCCCAAAGTCCTCTCTCTGGGTGTAGATGCCTCTCTTCATCACCGAACAATTAGAACTGGTTTGAATCAACTCATTGTTGAAGAGAGCCATGTCCCTCAGAATTGATCATCATGTTGTTGTCGTGTATAATGATCTTCTGGTTTCTGCTCATTTCACTTAGTATCAGTTCATGTAAGTCACTCCAGGCCTCTCTGAAATCATCCTGTTAGTCATTTATTACCGAGCAATAACATTCCATAACATTAATATACCATAATTTATTCAGCCGTTTTCCAAGTGATGGACATCTATTCAGTTTCCAGTTTCTAGCTACTACAAAAAGGGCTGCCACAAACATTTTTGCACATGTGGGTCTCTTTCCCTTCTTTAAGATCTCTTTGGAATATAAGCCCAATAGTAACTCTTCTGGGTCAAAGGGCATATACAGTTTGATAACTTTTTGAGCATAGTTTCAAATTGCTCTCCAGAATGGTTCTCTTCATTCATAGTTCCACCAATAATATATCAGTATCCCAGTTCTCCCACATCCCCTCCAACATTTGTCATTATTTTTTTCCTGTCAGCAAATCTGAGAGGTGTGTAGTGCTATCTCAGAGTTGTCTTAATTTTCATTTCTCTGATCAACAGTGATTTGGAGCACCTTTTCATATGACTAGAAATAGTTTCAATTTTATCATCTGAAAATTGCCTCTTCATATCCTTTGACCATTTATCAATTAGAGAATGACTTGATTTCTTATAAATTTGAGTCAATTCTCTATATTTTGGAAATGAGGCCTTTATCAGAATCTTTGAATGTAAAAATGTTTTCCCAGTTCATTGCTTCCCTTCTAATCTTGTCTGCATTAGTTTTGTTTGTACAAAAAACCTTTTTAACTTAATATAATCAAAATTTTCTATTTTGTGATCAATAATGATCTCTAGTTCTTCTTTCGTCACAAATTCCTTCCTTCTCCACAGGTCTGAGAGGTAAACTATCCTATCTTCTTCTAATTTATTTATAATATCATTCTTTATGTCTAAGTCTTGAACCCCTTTTGACCTTATCTTGGTATACAGTTTTAAGTGTGGGTCAATGACTAGTTTCTGCCATACTAGTTTCCAATATTCCCAACAGTTTTTGTCAAATAGGGTCTTTGGGTCTGTCAAACACTAGATTAACTATTTTGTCCTGTTAACCTAACCTATTCTACTGATCAATTAGTTTATTTCTTAGCCAGTACCAAATGGTTTTGATGATCACTGCTTTATAATATAGTTTTAGATCTGGTACAGTTAGGCCACCTTCCTTTAATTATTTTTTTTCATTAGTTCCCTTGAAATTCTTGACCTCTTTTTCTTCCAGATGAATTTTGTTGTTATTTTTTCTAGGTCATTAAAATTGTATCTTGGGAGTTTGATTGGTACAGCATTAAATAAATAGCTCAGTTTAGATAGTATTGTCATCTTTATTATATTTGCTCACCCTATCCAAGAGCATTTGATATTTTTCCAATAGTTTAGATCTGACTTTATTTGTCTGAAAAATATTTTGTAGCTTTGTTCATATAGTTCCTGACTTTCCCTTGGCAGATAGACTCCCAAATATTTTATACTATCGATGGTTATTTTAAATGGAATTTCTCTTTGTATCTTTTGCTGTTGGATTTTGTTGGTGATGTATAAAAATGCTGATGATTTATGTGGGTTTTATTTTGCAACAATCTTCAAAAGAGTGATAATTTTGTTTCCTTATTACCTACTCTAATTCCTTTAATCTTTTTTTCATCTCTTATTGCCAAAGTTAGCATTTCTAATACAATATTGAATAGCAATAGTGATAGTGGGCAACCTTGTTTCACCCCTGATCTTATTGGGAATGGTTCCAGTTTATCCCCATTACATATAATGCTTACTGATGGTTTTTAATAGATGGTACTGATTATTTTAAGGAAAAGTCCATTTGTTAATTTGGTTATTGATATAGTCAATTATGCTAATATTTTTCCTAATATTGAACCAGCCCTGCATTCCTGGTATAAATCCTACTTGGTCATGGTGTATTATCCTGGTGATGGTTTTCTGTAATCTCTTTGCTAATATTTTATTTAAGATTCAAGTCAATATTCATTAAGGTGATTGGTCTACAATTTTCTTTCTCTGTTTTTGTTCTACCTGGTTTAGGTATCAGTACCATGTCTGTGTCATAAAAAGAATTTGGTAGGAGTCTTTCATTCCTTATTTTTTTTTCAAATAGTTTATATAGTATTGGCATTAGTTGTTCTTTAAATGTTTTGTAGAATTCACATGTAAATCCATCTGGTCCTGGGGATTTTTTCTTAGGGAACTGATTAATAGCTTGTTTTATTTCTTTTTCTAAAATGGTACTATTTAAGCAATTTACTTCCTCCTCTGTTAATCTGGGTAATATATATTTTTGTAAATATTCCTTTATTTACTCAGGTTATCAAATTTATTGGCATAAAGTTGAGCAAAATAATTCCTAATTATTGCTCCAATTTCCTCTTCATTGTCAAAAAGTTCTCCCTTTTTATTTTTAAGACTAACAACTTGATTTTCCTCTTTTCTTTTTCCTATCAAATTTACTAAAAGTTTATCTATTTTGTTGTTTTTTTTCATAAAACCAACAGTTTTATTTATTAACTTAATACGTTTATTTTTTACTTTCAATTTTATTAATCTCTCTCTCTCTTTCTCTCTCTCTAATTTCAGGTTTGATATTTGGATTGGGGGGGTTTTAATTTGGTCTTTTTCGAACTTTTTTAGTTGCAAGTCCAATTCATTGATCTTCTCTTTTTCTATTTTATGCAAGTAAGCCTCTAGAGATATAAAATTTCCCCTTATTACTGCTTCGGCTATATTCCACACATTTTGGTATGTTGTCTCATTATTGTCATTCTCTTGGATGAATTTATTAATTATGTCTATGATTTGCTGTTTCACCCATTCATTCTTTAGGATGAGATTGTTTAGTTTCCAATTACTTTTTGGTCTATTTTCCCGTGGCTTTTTATTGAATGTAATTTTTATTGCATTGTGATTTGAAAAAAAATGCATTTACTATTTCTGCCTTTCTGCATTTGATTTTGAGGTCTTTATGTCCTAATATATGGTCAATTTTTGTACAGGTTCTATGAACTGCCAAGAAGAAAGTGTACTCCTTTCTTTCTCCATTCAATTTTCTCCAAAGATCTATCATACCTAACTTTTCTAGTATTCTATTACCTCTTTAACTTCTTTCTTATGTATTTTGTGGTTTGATTTATCTAGTTCTGAGAGAGCAAGGCTGAAATCTCCCACTCTTATAGTTTTGTTGTCTATTTCTTCTTGCAGCTCTCTTTACTTCTCCTTTAGGAATTTCCATGCTATACCACTTGGTGTATATATATTTAGTATTTATATTGCTTCATTATCCATGTTACCCTTTAGCAAGATATAGTTTCCTTCTTTAATTCTTTTAATTAGATCAATTTTTTGTTTTGCTTGATCTGAGATCAGGATGGCTACCATTGCTTTTTTTTTTACTTCACCTGAAGCATAGTGGATTCTGCTCCAGCCTTTTACCTTTTACTCTGTATGTATCACTCTGCTTTAAATGTTTCTTGTAAACAACATATTTTTTCTGCTTCTGCTTTATGGGAGAGTTCACCCCATTCACATTTATGGTTAAAATTACTAATTCTATATTTCCTACCATCTTATTCCCCATTCTACTATCTTATTATCCCCAGATTATAATTTTCTCTTTCCTTTTTCACTTTTCACTCTTCCCCAGAATTTAGCTTATGAGCACCATTTGCCTCAAGCAGCTCTCCCCCTTTAAAATCCTCCTCTTTTAGAGTCCCTCCCTCTTTCTTATGCCTTTCCTTTGTTTTCTGTTTTCCCTTCTATTTAGCCTACCCCTTCCCTTTTCACCTTTTCCCTTTCACTTTTCAATAAGGAGAGACAAGTTTCTCTGTAAACCAATTTTCTTTTTGAGCCAAATCTGAAGAGAGTAAGATTCACACAGTGTTCATCCCCCTTCCTTCTTTTCTTCAAATATAATAGGTTTCGTTTGCCTCTTTTTGAGATATGATTTACCTCCACTTTTCCCTTTTTCTGCTACAATCACCTTTCCACCTCTAGTTCCTTTTTTATATTATAACAGTAAAATCAAATTATACATCTACTCTCTATGTATACCCATATCAGAAATACAGTTCCCAAGAGTTCTTTTTATCTTTTTATGCTTCTCTTGAGTCCTATATTTGGAGGTCAATTTTTTTGTTTAGCTCTTGTCTTTCGATAAGAAATAAATGGAATTTACGTATTTCATTGAATGCCCATCTTCTTCCCTAGAAGAAAATGCTAAGTTTAGTGGGGTAGTTTATTCTTGGCTGCATTCCAAGTCCTTTTGCTTTTTTGGAATATCAGATTCCAGGCCCTTTGATCCTTTAAAATGAAAGCTGCTAGATCCTGGGTAGTCCTTATTGTGGCTCCTTGGTATTTTAATTGGGTTTTTTTTTTCTGGCTGCTTGTAATATTTTTTCCTTGGTGTGATAGTTCTGAAATTTAGCCATGATATTCCTTGAAGTTTTAATTTTGGGATCTCTTTCAGAAGGTATTCGGTGAATTTTTTCAATGGCTATTTTACCTTCTGATTACCTGATGACATCAGGGCAATTCTCTTTGATGATTTCCTGAAAAATAATGTCTAGGATCTTTTTTTCATCATGGTTTTCACAGAGTCCAATAATCTTTACATTGTCTCTCCTAACTCTATTTTCCAAGTCAGTTGTTTTCCTAAGTATTTTTTATATTTTTCATTTTTTTGGTTTTGCTTGACTGATTCTTGATGTCTCATTGAGTCATTCATTTCCATTTGTTCAATTTTCATTTTTAGTGAATTATTTTCTTCATTTACATTTTTCTTCCTTTTGTATTTGTCCAATTGAGTGTTTAAATGAGTTGTTTTGTTCTGTGAAATTTTTTTTTTATTTCACAAATTCTGTTTTCCTAGGAGTTATTTACCTTTTCCATTTCACAAATTCTATTTTTCAGGGAATTATTTTCTTTTTCCATTTTGTCAAATCTATCTTTTAATGAGTTATATGCCTTTTCCAAACTGTCTTGCAAAGTTTTCCTTTCTTTTCCCCATATGTCTTCTAGCTCTCTTTTGAGATCCTTTTTAATTTCTTCTAGAAGAGTCTTATGTGATGAGGACCATGTTATATCACCCTTTGGGGCTTCAGGAGACAATCTACTTGTAGTCTCTTCAGGGTTTGAAATCTGTTCTCATTCACCATAGAAACCATCTATGGTTACAGTTCTCTTTGCCTTATTACTCATTCTTTAAAAAAAAAAGTTGAGATCTGATTTTAGGGCAAGGAATATTTTCTAAGCTTCCTTAACAAGTGGCATTGAAGCAGCATTGAGTGTGCTGGAATTGTTCTGACTCACTCCCAGTACTGTGTGGGCATGGCCAGGTCCCATGAGACTCGGGTACTTTAGGGCTCACTATTAATTTTTTGTGTTTGTGTTGGATGTTTTATAACTTTTCTGCTGATCTACTGGCTTGCAACCAGGACAGAGTAGCCAACACTGTGGTAGAATCCTCCCCATAGATTCTTCACCACACAGAGTCTGCACCACCCTATGGAGACCTCATTCCACCCCGGGTCTGCACAATGTGGTCCTGCACCTGGCCCCCTCCCTCCATGTTCAACTGAAACAGACCTTTTCTGGTGATCTTTGAAATTATCTTCTGCTGGTAATTTGCTGCACTCCCAATATTTGTCAATTCTGCCAGTCTCAAACTAGTTCAGAGACTAAATTTGCTGATTAGTTAAGGTCCTGGGAGAAGATCAGAAAGAAGAGTGTGTCCTTTCCACCATTTTGGCTCTGCCCCCTATATTATTTACTTTAAAATCAGCAAATATAATTATATCATTACATGAAAGTTCAAAAATAATTATATAGAACACCTATATTTTTAGTTTTATAAAACTGAACTATAGTTTTAAAAGTAGATATTAACTAAACATTGAAAGAAACATCTAAAAGGGCACAGTAAAGTTCAGGTGATGACATAAGCATGTAAGAGTGTTTTCACTCTCATATTAAGTTCAATATTGACTTTAGTGTGATGATTTCAGATCACATTCTGTAGAGTATGAATAGGAATGTGGAGAAGGCATCATTCCATGCATTATGCCTGTATCTGTGCTCCCCTGTCACTTTCAGTCAGAGGCACCACATGCTAATCACCAAAGGATATTTGAATGATACAGAGATCTCTTACAAGGGAAAGGAGTTAAATCAAAGTAGCCCAATCAGTAGAGGTAGAAACTGTGACTTTCTAGAGCTCTTCAAGTGTAGGCTGAAACTTCACAAAAAGTATAATGTGAACTACTTTGATATACGATTTGTATTATATGACAACTGAGTATTTAACATGCTAATTGATATCCTGGGATTTTTCAAAATTATGCTATAATAATCAATTGCTTTTGGGTATTATATACTGAAATATCTCACTATTCAACTTTAATTCTTTTTTGACTAATGCCAAATAATTTCAATGATTCTTTCTTTTTAGTACAGTTTGAGACATTGTATTGAATGTAGGCCACCTTCAAACCTACTTCCCTCCTTTTATTTTTTTCCTTGTTATTCTTGATTTTTTCTTTCTCCAGATGAATTTTGTTATAATTTTGCATACTCCTATAAAATAATTCCTTGATGATAGAATAGTTCTAAATTTGTAAATAAATTCAGGTAGTACTCAATTTTTTTATGATATTGACACAATCCAACCACGAACAGTCAATAAAGATTTTCTAATCATCTATTATGTATTAGGCACTGTATTAAATGGAGATGATACAAAAAATAATAAGCCTTTTTCTCAAGGAGGTTACAGTAATGATGGACAAGACAATATGAAAATAATTATTTACAAACTTGCTATAAATGACATAAATTCAAAATAATCAATAAAAGGAAGGTACTAGAATTAGGGGATCAGAAAAGATTTGTAAGAGCTGAGATTTTAGCAGAGAGTTCAAGGAAGTCAGAAGTCAGAGACATGGAAAGAGAATGTCCCAAACATGAAGAACAGAAAGTGAAAATGCCCATAGTCTGGAGATTGGGTGTCTTGTTTGAGAAACAGGAAGGAAATCAATGTCATCAGATTGTAGAATACCTTTGTTGGGGGAAAGAATATAAAGTGTGAAAAGACTGGGAGGTGGGACAGAACTTTAAAGACTTTGAACTCCAAACAGAGGGTTTTTTTTGTTTGTTCTTGAAGGTGAAAGAAAGCCATTGGAGTTTATTAAATGATAAGGGTAACACTTTCAGGAAGATCATTTTGACAGATGATTGAAGGAAAGACTAGAGTAGAGAGAGATTTGTGGTAGGTAGACCATCCCACAGATTATTGAAAAAGTACAGGTAAGAGATTATGAGCACCTCCAATAGGGTGAAAACAATGTCAGAAAGAGAGGGAGGGGGCATAATAGAAGACATTTTGTAAAGGTGAAACTGACAGGCCTTGATAACAGATTGAATATGGGACATGAGACAGAATGTAGTTAAAAATGATATCAAGGTTGTGAGCATGAGTGACTGGGAGGGAGGGTTTTTTTCAGCATTAACAAGAAAGTCTGGAAGTGAAAAGAGTGTTTAGGAGAAAAGATGATGGATTTGTTTTGTATTTAAAATGTCTATAGGATACCCAGTTTGAGATGTTCAGTAGACAGAGATGAAAGAAAGGAGATCAACAGAAACTTTAGAGCTAGATAAAAAGATTTGAGATTCATGAGCATAGAGGTAATATAATCTATGGGAATAAGGAAATCAACAAATGAAAAGGTATAAAGGGAGAAGAAAAGAAGAAAGAGAGAAGACATAAGTGGGGATTTGGATTAAGCTTCAACAAAGGAGTCTGAGAAAGAATGGAAAGATCAATAGGAAGATAACCAGGAGAGATCTGCATCTTGAAAAATTAGAGAGATGAGAGTATTAAGGAGAGAGATGATCAGTAGTATCAATGGCTACAGAAAGATCAAGGAGTATAAAGACTGAGAAAATACCACTAGATTTGGCAATTTAGAAATCATTACTAACTTCAGAAAGAACAGTTCAGTTGAATAATGAAGTTGGAAGATATAATGTAGAAAGTTTTAAAAAAGAGTAAAATAGAGGCGCCTATTGTATACAGTCTTCCCAAAGAATTTAGCTACAAAAAGGGAGATAGAGGGCAAAAGTTAGCAAGGATGGATGAATCAGTGAAATTTTTTTTTTGATGATGAAGGAGGTACAGGCATGTATCTGAAATAGGAAAACAGTCTAAACAGTGCAATATTGAAAATAGCTCAAAAACCAGGGATGAAAGAGGGGGCATGCTGCTGGAAAAGATGGTATGGAAGGGAATAATTCGTGTACATAAAGAGTCTTGCCTTGGCAAGAAGAAGGGCTATTTCATTATGTGAAAAAGAGGTTGAGCTAGTAGCAGAAGACATCTAGGTATTATGAACTTATGTGAACAGGGAGCTTTCAGTGGATGATCTCAATAATTTAAATAAAATATGAAGCAAAGCTCTCAGTTGAGAAATTAGGGATAAATGTTAGGGGATTTGAGCAGAGATAAAAAGATTTGGAAGAACTATTGTGGTAAATGGCATAATAAGTTGATTAGTGAATTGTAAAAAAAGTTCCTTGAAGAAGTTGAGATTATGTAACATAAATTCATAATGGATCTAGTCAGCTCAATTTCCTCCAGCTTTGTTCAAGATCATTTGAGTAAGTCAAAAGTCAGTGGATGGTGGAAGTAATTCGAGGTTGAGTCTAAGCAGGGAAAGGTTGGCAATATGATTAGGGGACAAGAGACTTAAGAAAAAAAGACAGGATAGAGTTGAAGTGCTTCACCAAGAGGCCAAGATGGAAAGGACAAGAGGGCAAGGGTAATTATCTGAAAAGGAACTGAATCTTCAAAAAATTGAACGTCACAGTGAAGATGAAGAACATGATTTGGAGTTACAAGACAAAGAGAGATATGGAATGCCAATAAATTGTGATCAGATAAGGGAACTGAAAAGTTTATGAATGTAAAGTGATCCATTTGTGGATGATGATAAGTCAAAGAATTTCACCATCTTTGTGTGTGACTGAGAATATGGAGAAATAGGTAATGGGAAATTAGTAAATTGAGTATGTCTCTTTATGTCTCCAGATATGGTTTCTGTACTATATTTGGTGCCAACAACAGATTCTACTCCTCAAATTCTTGGATTTGGTGATCTTGACCCCTCTGCAATCTTTCCATTGCCTTGTCTCAGGTCAAAATGGGGTGGCAAGATTTTGGTCTTCATTTCCAGAGATAAATTCCTTCTATATCACAAGGAACTGGTCTCAAACCTTGGACCAAATCCTATATTCTACTTCTATTCCTGGATACTGTTTCTCAACCTCTTACTAGCCCAATAAAGGTATTGCTCTTGATCTCATGTCTTCCCTACCTTCAATAATCAAATGGGCTTTTTCATCTGTTGCAGCCTTTATTAGCTCCAGTTGGATGTTAGATATCACAGGCACCTCAGGGATTGTCATTTTGGTTTCCATTATTATTTCTTCCTTCCTCTGATGAATATTGGAGTTTGCTAGCACTCTCCAGCCTTCCTTTTGGCTCTCTGTGTCGTCCATTTGTGACCCCCCCCCAGGCTAGTAGAGACTATTCATAGGTTTCAGGGCCTTTGGAGAATATCAAGATATTTTGAATGGAGGCCTTGTCTTCATTTTCTTGTCCTGTGATCTACTCACAGTTCCTGGACAACTACTTTAATTTTCTTCTGGCCTCCAGTCCCTAGGCTTTTGAATATCTTATTTTTCAGTACTGGACTGAATAGGGGAGATTACTAATGATTTCTTTTGGTTTTATTGATTATTGCTTCATCTGACATTCTTTTAAAAGACCTTTGCAGAAGAATTACTTAGAAAAGATGACTTGATTGGTACCTTTTACATTACCAGAAGTACTTTATGCATTGTTCTTTCAGCTTTCCCTCTACCACCAACATCACTTCACCTCCCATCCCCATAATCCTCATCTTGCCCCATATACACATAGACACACACACACACACACACACACACACACACACACAAACACACACACAATGTCCTTTTGAATCCATTAGATTTCTTCCATTGTAAGAAATTCCTAGTTTTACACTGAGGAAATTAGGTCTTACTTCCCAAAATTGCTTTGCAAACATTCCCATAATTACCCTGAAAATTTCTTCCCTTGAAGAAGAGAAGGAAAATTTAAAAATAAGCTGCTAATAAATGCTTTGCACCTCCTTTAGAGAAACATAAATCCCCTCCTAATCTCTATGATCTATAGACAGAAGCATCTATCTATGAGATGTCAAAACTAGCTGATTTTTTGGGGAATTGACTTCTGAACAGATAGCCAATTCACACTTAGAGGATGAATGAGAGAATCAGGCCTCTAAGAAGACTGCTTCTTAAAAAAAAACACCTTTACCCAATGCTTTCAATAGGATTTTTAAAATATTAAACTAGAAGTAACTTATTTTTCCTTAAACTTATCCTTTTTCATTATTCCAATATCTCACTCCACCTCTCCAGGTTTCAAAGGTAATTCTTGGTGTCACAGGTTATTCAGCTTTTTAAAAAATATACCTACTATGTATAAGACCTTGCGTTATATACTAGAAGGACAGTGAAATGAAGAAGATATGATCTCTACTTCCAAAAATAGCTTTTTTAATATTAGTAGTTTCTTAATTCAATAGAATTGGCAACAACTGTGATATACTGGAATATTTTAGAGTTAAAAGCCTAGAGGTCAAATCTTTACACAATCACTTATTAGATTTGTCTTCTTCAGTTAGTCACAGTCTCAGTTGCTTCATCTGTAAAATGGATAATATTTTACTTACTTTACCTAATCTATTAGATGTTATGAAAATTAAATTAGACAATTTTTGTAAAATTGATTCATAAAAAGGAATCTTTCACCATTAGTTTGCATGTATACATTGCTCTTTATTCATAGGAAGCTGCACAATGATCCACCCTCACCCTCCCTTGCTGCCTTCTCCCCCAGGAGGTACATGTGGATAGATGGTTGCCCTTGCATTCTAAAGGAAAAGCTTAAGATAAAGTGGAAGCAGATAGCCCTTCTGCTTCTCTGGGGTTCACCACTTTGCCAAGCAAAAGAATGCTCTGGTTAGGTTGAGTAAGGATCATAATCAGAAAAGGTCTGTTGAATTCCATCATGTGGTGTCGAGCAGTTGACAATCTGACTTTGATGTGGCTCTTGGTATTAATAGCAACTTGTGGACCTGACTCGTCCATTTCAAATCCAGTCTCATGGACAATCTGCAAGGAGAAACACACATGTAATGGCACTGTGAAAGAGGAAACAATAGAATCTGCAAAGGAAGTCATGTTCCTAAGAAGGGAAAATACCAGGAGATGGTAGCACTTTCATCAAAAGATAGTTAGGATCAAGAATAGATTTTTCTTTTTTTAAATAAATAAGTCAAAAGGAAAGATAGTATGATATAGGAGATTTAATTAGACATGGAGAAGTCAAGGAACCTAACTCTGAAATCCAGGTGCGTCTTACCAGCTACATGACTTTAGACAAGCTTCAGTTTCCATATAAGTAAAACAGAGATAATAGTAGCAATCTTGTCTTACTCAGATGGAGACAATAAATCGTAATGAAAATGTGAGTTCTTATTAGTTGTTTTGAAAAGAAAGAAGGACTCTACTGTTTTGTTCTTATACTGCATTTCAGCCCAATTTTGCTAGTTTCACTTGTGCATAGAACTAATGATTATGTAACCTATGCATTTTAATCCTCTCATTCCTCTCTCAATTTTGCAATCTAGTTTTCAATGTCATCATTCAACTGTCACTAATTTCTCCAGGTTCAGTGATCTTTTAATTGTAATTAATTACAATTGCAATTAATCCCATTATTTCCCATTAAATGTAATTGTAATTAATCCCATGAAATCTCAGTTTTCATCTTTGTCCTCTCTTCAGCATTTGACACAATTGATTCCCCTTTCACAAATGTTCTGTTCTTTGGGCTCTCATGACACTTCTTTCCTTTATCTCTTTCCTATATATCTTGCTGGTTGCTACTCTCCTTTCTGGGATCATCATCCATGTTCTGCCCTCTAATTGTAGATTTACTTTAGGGATATCTTGCTCTTCTTCTCTATTCTTTCTACCTCTTGATAACATTAAGATCCATAAGTTTAACTATTTTCCCTCTGTAAATGATTCCCATATCTATTGTTCAATCATTTTTCAGTTCTCTTTCAGTTCAGTCCAGTGACTCTTTGTGGTCCTATTTTGGATTTTCTTGACAAAAATATTGAAATGATTTGCCACTTTCTTCTCCAGCTCCTTTTATGGACAAGGAAAGGGAGGCAAACAAGGTCACATAGCTAATAAGTGTCTGAGGCTAGATTTGACCTCAGGAAAGTGAGTCTTCTTGATTCCAGGCCAACATTCTAGCTGTCTTTTCCATATCTCTATATCTATATTCATTATATTTTCTAAATTTCAGCTCTATATTATTGACTACCTATTGGATTTTTCCAAATGGAAGTCCTATCAATAGTGCAGAAGAGTGAAGAAAAGCACTGGAGTCTAGAACTAGAGGATGTGAGTTCAAAGCTCACTCTTGACATACTATCTGTGTGATTTGGGGCAAGTTCTCCGGACTAAGGTTCTCTCTGAAAAATAAAGAGGAATGACCTCTTCTACCTCTTAATCTCATCACATCTAAAGCAGAGCAAATCTTTCTCTTATGTCACTCTCTCTTTTGAACTGTTATAGATGATGAGATGAAATAAGAAAAGCCATCATCCTATAGCCACAGAAATTCACAATCATAGAGTAATACTTGATCACTCCCTTTCTTTCTCCTCTATAACTACTTTCACAATATTGATCCCTTTTTCTCCCATATGATCACCACTCTAGTTCAGACCCTCATCACTTCTCACGGGGTCTAATGTAATTCTCCTAATTTGTCTTTGTGACTCTATTCTTTTCCTTTTCAGATGCATTCTCTCCATAATTGCCAAATCAAAAGTTCTAAAATACAAAGGAAGCCATGATATGATGGATACAATTCAGGTTTTGAAGTTAAAGTTAAACTTTAGTTTGAATAATACATCAGATATTTGTTGTCTCTGTGATTCTGTGCAAGTTTTTAACTTCTCTAGGGGCTCAATTTCCTCATTTGCAAAGGTGAGTACACTGGAACTTAATAATTCAGAACTTAGTCCACTCCCCTGCTTAAAAATTTCCAGTAGTTCTAGAACAAAATAAAGTCTCCAGTTTGGCATGTGAGTCTCTTCACATCTGACTATAGCCAGAAAATTTCACAAGCTTATTCAGTAATGTTCTCCTTCATTTACTTAAAGTCTGGATCCAACTGTCCTAATTGCTATCCCACCCTCACCTCTACATAACATTTCATCTCTTTCCACTGTGCCTTATCACTGTTCCTGATGGCTGGAATTCACTCATTTTTCTTCTTAGATTCCTTAACTTCCTTAAAGTCTTATTTCAATTTTCACTTCTTACATGAGGCCTCTCCTGATTCTTCCTGTTGTTAATGTCCTATTCTTGCCCCCAGGAAATTATATGATCTTATATTTACTTATTTGTATTTACTCTTTCTCTCTAACCCCAACAGACTGTCTAGATAGAGAACATGGCCTCATTGTTTGTCTTTGGCTCCAGAACTTAGCATAATACGTGTTTAATACATGAGTGAAATCTCTACCTACCTTAATAGATGGTTTCATGAATTTCTGGGAATGAAAAAAAGTCTCACCTGGTGGCTGATGTTCTGGAGATCACTCTTTTAACCAGACTGGTTCTTGGACAACAAACCCAATATTTTCTGAGTTTATATTCTGGAAAGCCAGACAGAGCTTATGCTCTGATGGCATAATCTTTTGTGAAAACTAAGGCTTATCTTCATACCCTTATTTTAGTAAAAGTCTTGGTTAAATTAGATAGTCTCTGAGGTCCTTTTCAACTCTGAGATTCTCTGATTCTTTATGCAAAGTAATGGGAATTAAACCAAGGTCTTTCAATATGGGGATCAAGGAAGAAATTAAGTCTTTCTAGTGTATTGAGATCTGGATCCTAGTTCCAGTTTTGCCATATTCAATGTGTGATACTGTGAATTGTGGCATATGAATGTACTATTCATATAATGTATAGCAAATAAGAAAAAGATTTCAAAAAGACTTGAAAGATTTATATAAACTAATACAAAGTGAAGTGAGAAGAAAAAGAAAAAATATGTGAGGACATCAATATAAAAATGAAGAGTTTTTAAGAATTGAATAAACTGATAGAGAATGAAATGAAATGAACTAGAAGAATAATATCTATAACAACAAAAATGTAAAAACAAACAACTCTGAAAGTTGTAAGAATTCTGATAATGACTATCCATAATTCTAGAAGACCAGCGATGAAACATCCTTCTGTCAGAGAATCAATGGACTCAGGGTGCAGAAATGTATGTTTGTATGTATATGTCTATATATGTTTATATATCAACAATGTGTTTATATATGCATGCATTACATATACATGTGTGCATATATACATATATAAATGTATGTGAATACATTTATAAATAAATGTATGTGAATCATTGAATGAATGTCGACTTTATCTTTCCCCTCAAGTCATCCCCTCTTTCTAACTGTCCTATATCTATTGAAAAATACATTCTGATAGCCACTGAGATTTACTATATATAATGTATACAAACATAAATACATATACATATATACATATGTGAGGGAATTTGTTTTGCTTGACTTTGCATATTTGTTATAAGGAATTTGTTTTTCTTTTTCCATGAGATAAGGAGTAGGAGGGAGAGAAAATGGATTTTTGTTCATTAAAAAATAGAAGTCATTTTCTTTTATTTGAGACTTTGTTTCATCTAATCTAATTAATCATTTTGTAGTACAGAAAACTGTACCCAGAAAGGGAAATTTTTTTGCTTGAGGTCACAAAATAAGAGACAAAACAGGATTTAAAACTAAGCCTTCTGATTTGGGATTTCATGCTCTTTTGACTACAACATGTTGCCTTATTCAAGGATCTAGAGGATATCTCATTGTGTCTTCTCTTTTTCAGGTTAAATATTTTTCTTCAACTAATATGATAATGGTCTTTAATCCTCTCACCATTTTGATTATTATCTCCTGGGATTTTTCCAGTTTCTCATTGTTCAGTGGCCAAAATACGTCATTCAAAAATGAACAAAATACTTCAGATATGGTCTGCAAGAGGTAGGATACAACAGGATGGTCACATCTCATTTTCTATATGCTACATATGTATTGTAACCTCAGTTCATTTTGGGGTTTTTTGGCTGTCATGTTGCATTATTGATTCATATTAAGGACAAATTCCACGAAAATTACTAATTTTTTTCCACATCCAACATACTTCCACCACACTTAACTTTATATTTATTCCTATTAAATGTCATTGTGTTATATAGGTCCATTGATCTAGTCTTCTAAGAATATTTTTTTAGTTATGATTATAATCTACTGTTAGTTACCCCTCTCAGCTTTATGGAATAATATTTAGAATCTTTCTTCATTCCAAGGCCTTAAGCTTCCCTTTGATCATATCAGCCTATTATCATCCAAAATTGTTTGCTATTATTTTTATAGATCACAAATTTTTCTTCATTACTACCTTTTGGACATCATACCTAAAGTATTTGCTTAACCTACCCCTAGCCATAAGTGTCAAAAAAAACAAAAATAAAAACATTTATGTCACAATTATAGAAATCCTAATATTTACAAACATACTTGAGAAATCAGAGGGGTCAGATGGCTAGGTTTGTTGTTCAAGTCGATGATGCCAGAGAAATCAGCCTCTTTAGAGAAAATATTCGTAATCTTCAGGGCTGGAAGTATCTTCTGCAGCTCATACTTGCCATAAAGGGATAACTTTGGAATGCGTAATTCCATAGCTCTGGAAAGAGAAAATTTAAAACCAGAAGAGCTTAAGAGGTCTTCTCAGTCAACCCATCATTTCACAGATGCAAACATCAAGGTCCAGAGGAATTGATAATTTGTTCTATGTTGGTGCCTGCAGTTAGTGCTACTTCAAAGACTAGAGCCTACGTTTTTAAACTTCTAGCCCAGTGTTCTTGGCATAAAATAATCATTTGTTTATGGATAGGCTATGGTACTGTCTTCCCTTATTCTCCTCCAAAAACCTTTATAAATCCCTCTACACAAGGTATTGATTATTACAACTATCTTCTCACAAAACTTCACTCCAGAAATTTTGTTTTCCAAGACTCAAAATGACTCAGTCAACTCTTCCTCTAAATTCTACTTCTCATTGCCTCACTACTGGATACTCCTATTATTTCTCTAAAGAGGACAGCCCTTTCTAAATGTTTTACTCATGGTCTTGACTTCAAGATTCACAGAATAGAAAACCAGAGGAATCATTTGGATATAAAATGTTAGAGCTGAAAGTCAAGTAAAGAAGCATTTTTTAAGTGCTTATTATGTGACAGGCATTGTGTTAACTGCTGGAAATACAAAAGAAAGATAAAAGATAGTCCCTGATCTCAAAGAATTCATAGTCTAAGGAAAGAGATAAAATCCAAATAATTATGTAAAAATGTTATAGATGTAGATTCTCTACTGTGATAATATATTAACATTAATATATTTGACATGAACTTAATTATAATAGATATTTATGATATAATACTTACATGTGTATATGTAGTAAATTGTAGATTCTTTCAGAGGGAAGACACTGACTGGAAAAACTTTCTTTTCCCAGTGGAACTTTTTATTTTCATCTTTTTGTTTTGTTGTTTGCTTGCTTGTTTTTTTTCCCCTTCCTTATGTTTTTTTTTCCCTTTTGATCTGACTTCTTTTTTACTCAGAATGATGAATATGGAAATATGTTTAGAAGAATTGCACACATTTAACCTATATCAGATTACTTGCTGTCTTGGAGAGCAGGGAGGGAGAAAAATTTGGAACACAAGGATTTCTGAAGTTAAATGTTGAAAACTATCTTTGCATGCATCTGGAAAAATAAAATACCATTAAAAAAAAAAAAGAAAGTGGAACTTTAGCTAGACTTGAAGGAAAAACCAAGGAAGCCATGAGGCTATAATGAGGACAGAGATATCAGCCAGTGAAAATGATCAGAGTTGGGAGTTGGGATTTCTTGTGCAAAGAACAATGAGGATGTCAGTGTCACTGGAGTATGGGAATGTGGTGTAAGATTAGAAAAGTACAAAGGAGCCTGGTTATGAAAAACTTTAAGAACCAAAGCAAAGATTTTGTGTTTGATCCTGGAGGCAATAGGGAGCTATTGGAGTTGATTGAATGGGGAAAGGAGTGGAAACATTGTCAGACATGTTTAGGGAGATTCATTTGATCGATGAGTAGAAGATGGGCTGAAGTAGGGAGAAATTTGAGGGAAAGAAACCAGCCATCATCCTGTTTGGAGAAAAGTGAGGAGCTAAGAATGACACCTAAATTGAAAACTTGTGTGACATGGAGGATAGTGGTGCCTTCCAAATAATAAGAAAGTTAAGGAAGAAGTAAGAGTTTAGAGAAAAGATAGTGAGTTCAATTTATAATTAGAAATAGTCATTTCCCAAATTCAGTGGAAAAAAAGTATGCTCAGAGAAATGAAGATAATGAGACAGGAGAAGACATGACAGCAGTTGAATGTATCTGAAATATGATAAGCTGAAATGACAAAAGAAACATCTGGAAACTGATTTCTGCATAAAACCTTATACACAGAAACTTAAGGGAACTTCTGCTTTAATTTCATTTATGGAAGTGTCTCCTAATTTTAGATTGATAGCCAAGGAACAAATCTCATATGTGAAGAGGAGAGAAAGGAAATGAACACAGAGCTCCAGTCTCTTGGACATCTGGGAGGTGTTTTTTACTGCATAAGTATTAAGCCTCATACAAAACTCCGCAGTAATTGAGTCCAACTCTAAAGCAACCAAAAAGAATAAAAGAAAAATTGATCTCAGAAAAAGAACATGAGTGAGGGAAAGGAGAGTTAACATTTCTCAGATGGTTTGAGAGTGAAAATACATAAAGAGAAAGGTTAAGGAGGAACACTGAATCTATGGAGCTTTGTAATAATTATAAGAATTTTATAGTGGAGGTGGAGCTGGAATCTCTGAAGAGAAAGACAGTTGTTAGAAAAACTGATGATAAGGATATATAGATGTCATGAAGAAAAAAGGCCATCCAGTAAGTAGAAAAAGAAGCTCCTTAAATCAGTACAAAAATAGTTATATGTGGACCTGACATGAATAATGGAGAGAAACCCAATTTTCCCATCGTATGACTTAGCTTCTTAGGACTTACCCACTTCCATTGATTCATTTGTGCTCTGATGATATTGCTAAGAGGAATCTAGAAATTATTGGTAAGGAATGTAATATTCTGGCAAGAAACTGAAGACTTAGTGAAAACACATAGGATCCTGCTGCTTCTTTGAGAAAGAGAGTCAGGAATATAAGAAGGAGATTTGGGTTTTGGAGTGGTGGCTCAAGATACACAAATGATAGTCATATCTAATAAAATTTGGCAAATTATATTTACCTTGAAAATTATAAACCTGATAAATTATAAACCAGATTTAAAATGAAAACAAAGAGGGAATATAAACCTGCTGGGGTAGATAGAGAATACCAGGATCTACACAGAAAGAAAATAATCAGTGGAGAATATGAGTAATTCACATGAAACAATATCACCAGAGAGTCAACAATAAAGCCCTCACTCCATATATCTATTTTCTCTTAAATCCCAAAGTACGTGCAAAGCATAAGGAAATGACTAGTCCTAATTTAAAGAGAACAATTAAACTTTACATATATATCTGACACTTGATATTATATGACTCATGATTAGAACATGGTCAGGAAATGGCATATTATTCAAAGAAAGCAAGATTAAATAGATGAGTGGAATAGAAATACTGCCCTCTCCTCTCCCACTTCCCCACCAAATTTATTAAATGGCAGATGTAGCAAAGTATTATGCTGGACTTAGGGTAGAGTTCTTGCCCTCAAAGAATTTATAGTCTTGTAGGGAGATAAGACAACAGTAAAAATAATAATAATGGTGATAATTCCTAATATGCATATTTGAGAACCACAAAATGAATTATTTTGTGATGATAGATCTGGAAGATCAGTGCAAACCAGTGATATCTGAAGAAATTTTCTGTAAAAGATAGGTTTTAAATAATCAGTAAGTATTCAATATTTGAATTAGGACTGTGGATATATGGATATATGGATTAATTGGAGCAAAGCTACAAGGCATAGGTAAAGAATGTTTCTTTGGGAGTGAAGAGAGGTAGAGACTTATCTATTTTTGTTGTTATCTTATCTCCCTACAAGACTATGCACTCCTTGAGGGCAGGAATTTTACCCTAAAGCCCACCATAATACTTTGCTACATCTGCTATTTAACAACTTTTGTGGGAAAGTAGGAGAGAAGAGATCAGTATTTCTATTATATTCACCTACTTATTTTTTATCTTGTTTTGTTTGGATGTAATACAGGTATGTAAAGTGGAGTGATATAAGATAACATTGAGAAGGTAAGGTGGCACCATTTTATATGAGGCTAGACATGTATGTCAAAGAAATTTGTTCTGCTTTGTAAGCAACAGAGAAACAATGAAGTTTTGTTTTTTTTAAAAAAATGGAACTGATGTGATCAGATCTATACTTGAGAAAAAGAATTCAGGAAATATTATAAAGAATATATTAGAATTAAACATTTGGAAAATGACTATTACAATAGCCTGAATAAGCAATAATGAGGGCCTATACCAAAGGTATTGAAATAAAAATAGAAAACAGGAACTGCATATGAGAACTATGGAAGAGCTGAATCTAATAGAACTTGATAATTCATGGCATTGCATTTGAGAAATGAGGAAAAGGGATAAAGTCAAAGAAAATGGTGATTATAAGATTACAAATATAAAGAACTGAGTGATGTGTGAATACAAATGGAAGTAGTGAAAATGAAACCAGGATAGGGGAAGAGGAGAAATAACGAATTTAATCTTGTTCATGTTGAGTTGCTAAAGGCAGTTAGTTGAAGCTTGAGGTCTAGAACTCAGAGGAGAGATTATGAATTGAAATAAAAATTTTGGTGCTAGTTGGTAGCCATGAGATGGAAAGATGTAACATGGACTAGAAAATTAACTGGAATACTAGGATTTATGTAGTTCAACATTCACTCTCAACCCTGAGAGCAATGTGAATGAACTATTGAAATCTCTAAAGATGAAGGTGGATTTGGATTGTGCTCAAGAGGTTTAAAAGGGATACATAGAGTACAATAGAATAAAAGGGAGAAACAGGGACTGCATGATTAAAATAATAGCCACCTTAGGGGAGAAAGGGCTGCCAAACCTATTCAAGATGGCATAAGCTGAACTGAAAAGAATACACCCTAAGGTGTGACAAGGGAAAGAAGAATCTTCAATTTCTGGTCTAGAGAAGTAGGGAGAGGGAAAATTGAGCTGCGATTTAGACAGAAATTATCAAAAGGGGTGAACAAGACTCCAGTAAGCAGGGGTTTTGAGTTCTTTCTTGAAACAGAGAACTCACACTGAAGCTACCAGTTGTATTCACCTTCAAGGACTGAAGGTCCTTGAAAAGACCAAAAGTTCTACATTTTCTCCAGCATCCTCTTCTCAAACTTGTCTAATTACAGACACAACAGTATATATTGTTAACTTTTTTTATTTAAATATTTCCTATTCCTTTATTTTTACTTAAGCATATAGAAACCAGAGGTTAGTTGAAAGAACACAAAATTTAAATTAGGATAGAGAGCAAAATATCAAAAAGTTGGAAATTCTTCAAAGTAAGGGCTGTGAATTATTGTGGTTGTTAGTAACTTGTCGTCTATTATAAAATATATAAAATAGCAAAGAAGACTGAACATATTGACCCTAAACCTATTACACTGCTCTTCACCTAGAAACAAGTTAGTTTTCAAAATAGTGTGACTGATTAAATCTTCAGAGATAAGAATAGTGTGGAGGAATTCTGACTGAATAATATACAGTAAATCAGAATAGTAAAACTGAGTATTAAGTCATCTATAAAGGATTGAAGGCCTCTTTGGGAAGCAGAATGTGAACTAAATACCTTTTTGCAGACATATCTATCAGTATTGGTCAATATTGACTCAAAAGTCTTTTATCTTGCATAAGGATTTCATTTTAATGTTACTGGGAGCAGTCTAGTAAAAAGTAATGTAAAACATGAAATTAGTCATATTTTTCAGCAAAGGCCTTAGTAACAGTAAGACAAATAGCCCTGTTCACAAACTGGAGGTCCTAGCTTTGAAATGACAGGCCATTGAGAAATCTATATTATGAGCTTAGAGAAATTTATAATTGTGCAGTAACAGTAGTTCACTGATTTACATTCTTAGTCATGACAAGTTAGACGGTTTTCAAGATATGGGTGGTAGATTTAACACTACAAATTCAACTTATATACTTGCTAAAGAAGGTGAATATGGATGTAGATACATCATCCAGAAAACCAAGTAACATTAAAAATATGGTAGTACTTGAAGGAGTGAAATTTATAAGTTTTTCTATGAAATTACTAAGAGAAGTTATTACTTCTAATAACCAAGGAAAAACACTTGGATATACTGAAAGAGGGAGAGAGAGAGAGAGAGAGAGAGAGAGAGAGAGAGAGAGAGAGAGAGAATGAGAATATGAAGGTCATACAGAGAAGTGAGAAGAGAAACAGAATGGTGTGATCATTCTGAATCCAAAGGAGGAGAAAAATATCCAGTAGAAGGGAATGTTAAAAATGTCAAAAACTACAAAGAAATAAAATGACTTGCCTGGGCTTATTGATGCATTATTAATAAAAACTACAATGATGATAATACCAGTGGTAGTTTACATATATCATGTAACTACTTTTGGTCTCTATTCATCCTGTGCTCTTACTACTACCCCATTTTATCTCTCTAAATTTTAAGATTTTCAAGTCAAAGTTCATCTTGATGAGGTCTAAACATGAAAGCATTTTGGAAATCCTAATTTTTTTTTGGTTAAAAAATTAACATGAATATTTCATTATAGTCTGGTTCACTGGTAAAAAGCATAAGCTTTAGCAAGTCCTTTTTCTCTTCCTGCAGGGGAAATATCAGATATCCTGCCCACAAAATCAAAATTTCAGACAATATTGTCTCTGATACTTCATTCACCTATAATAGCCAGTGTTCAGTGTTCTGACAGTCTATGTTCTAATGTTTCCCATATTCCCATAGTGTCTTCAATATTCTATGATTTGTGGCTTAGAATTTATAGTTTTTTTTAAATGTAACATTCTATATTCCAAGATTCCTCCTACCCCTTTATCATTTTTATGGCTGAGCCTCCACATGACAGATTTCAGTATTAGGAATAAAGACTTAATAAGTATGAATTGAAGTAAGTCATCAATTGTTGATTTGCTAATGATTTGAACAGTACCTCTTTTTGAGTCCCTTGAGCCACCGTTTCATAATTTTTTGATTTAGGGCAGCCTCCACACGTTTCATCTGCCCTTGGTCAGGAAGAACAAGCAAGGCTGTCTCATTTGTTGCATAAGCTATTTGCAGCACACTACAGGAGAGGCTCCTATCCCGGAAATAATAGTGTATGTCTTCGTGGATCATCATGGGGACCTTCACCATTGTCTTTTCTGATACAATGAAATTCTCTTCTTTAGTTCTTTTAGGATCAAAATTTCTTTCCCATGAAGCTAAAGATCAAACAACAACAACAACAACAACAACAACAACAACAACAAAAGTAAAAAAGGAGACCTTCAGCCAAGAGTCAAAAAAGTTTTCTTCTGTGAAAAAGAAAGTCTGGGTCAGAGCAGAATTTCACATTACCTTTTCTCCCCTTGAACTGCATCTCTCCAAACAGCTTAATATATTAAAGCTATGTCACATAGAGTCTTTCCTAAAATGTACTACACAGCATTGAACATTGTACTTCAAATATGACCTGACCAGGGTACAGAACTTTGCAGGTCTGGATGCTATTTTATCCGGATGTTATCAGTCTCCTGAAGTGGACCAGGATACCATTGAATCTTTCTTGTTGTGTCACACTATTGACTCATATTAGGCTTACCATTTATGTAGTCATATTTTTTTCCTATAGGAATTCTTATCTAAACATATTACCCCTTTTCTGTATTGATAAAAATGGAATTTTAAGCTTATTTTTTATGCATTATACTTTTAGTATAGGAGTTTATGTTAGTATTTGTTTAATAGAATTTTATTCAATTCAATCCATTGTTCTATCTTTTCAAGGTCTTTTTTGGATCTAAAGCCTGCCTTTCAATGTACTAATTATTTACCTCCATGCTTTGTGTTGCCTGCTATTTTGACATAAATGATAAATAATTGCAAAAGGTAGATACAAGGTTGTAGCCATGAGGCATTCCATTAGGAATTTTTTTTCCAGTGTGAGCAATTAATTATGTATTTGTTGGATCTGTTTCCAAATCTACTTTATTGTAATACTCTCTACTATATGATCTCTCACTTATCTATAAACATCACATAAAAGAACTCAATTTTTTTTCCCAAGCAAAGTTAAATAAAACACTTTCCCCATGACAACCCTGTCATTTTTTCTCCTTTAATAGATGAAGAGATTGAGGTTATAGAAATAAAGTAAGTTGCTCATAGTCACATAGCTAAGGAGCTAAAATATGTCAGAGCATGAATTCTAACCTTTGTCTTTTGAAATAAACTCCAGTGTTCTTTCTACTATATGATGCTAAAACATATAGATGAATGTTATGTAAAACTGGAAATTTTTCTTTTATGTAGTGTGGTTCTGAAGATATTTAAAACATATCCTTGATCAACGTCTTTGAAATTCTTAGCAATACAATGATCCAAGACTACTGAAGGACATATGATAAAGAATGCTATCCATATCCAGAGACAGAACTTATTGTGTCTGAATGCAGATTGAATCATACTTTTTTTAAACTTAATTTTTGTTGAGGGTTGTCTTCTTCTTCTTCTTCTTTTTTTTTTTTTTTTTGGCAACATGACTTTTATAGAAATGTTTTGCCCATGTGCCTTCTCAAGGAGGCTCAGAGTGGGGGTGGGGAGAAAGGGAGAGAATCTGGAACTCAAAGTTTTAAAAACAATGTAAAAAATTAGTTTTACATGTAACTAGGAGAAATAAAAATATTAAATAAATAAATGTTTTTTAATTTTTTTTTAAATAAAGTCTGTGTCCCCAGTAGGAGATGGTAATATTCCCATTCATAGGGATTTGAAAGTTAATCCAGATTTCCATTTCAAATTTCTTTAACAACTTAATATTATTAATATTTTATCCTTCCTCTGCCAACTACCCCACCATCCACCCCAACCCAAAGCTCTTACTTACCTTTAAAGAAGATGTAATTCACTAGAATCATCATAGTATTGGCATCAACATTTTTGACCAAACCCCCAATTTTCTTTTGGGTTTGCTCTGATATGTAGTCATTAATGCGTTTCTGAGCCCTGGCAGGATACTGGAAGTCAATGGAGAGAGCTTCTGACATGTACATGGTCTTTACATTTTGTGAGAACTCTTCCAGTAGTCGGAACCTTTCCTCAACAAACAGTGCACTCCCCATGCTTAGTTGGAGCTCAGGATTAGGCATGTTGAGATTGAGAATCAAATTCTGGAAGAATTTGTGGATTGCATCTTCCTGAATTTCCTTGAGATTGAAACCCAGACCCACAAGAATCTGAGTACGGGTAGTAGAATGTGCTCCAAGGGTCAGCAGAGACAGGATCATAGAGACACTCAATGGGGAAAAGAAAACATTCAAATCAGAGTCTTGAGAGACCAATTGCTTATATAGAGTGAATGCAAAGTCAGCATTTTTTTCTGTCATCTTGCAGATGAGTGAGGCATCTTTGGCACTGTGAATACCTCGGAAAGCAAAATCAGAGGCACTTTTTCCTAATCGATGGGGAGAAACATGGCAGCCTCCAGCAGCTTGGAGGCTGGTGAGCAATAGAGAGAAAAATAACTTGAATACCATTGCTTCTTGTTCTTATTCTGAAAAGAAGAGGGACCAGAAGAATAGAATGACCTAAGAAAGAAAGTAGACAAAAGGTCAAGCTTGGAATACCTTTCTGTACCTTTCTCTTTATAGATTAAGCTTTTCCCCATTCCTTAAAATTTAGATGACACTTCTTCCAAAAAAACCTTCTCTAATCTCACCCCTTAATTAACTTTCCTTCTTGGATTTCACCTAGTATTTTATTTTGCAATTCTCCAATGCATTTATTATATGATATTATCCTATTAGACTATATGAGTCCTATGGAGGCAGAGACCATGCTCTACTTAAACTTAACATCTAATAAAATTTTTAAAAATTATATTTTCCTCAACATCTTCTATAATATCCTCTGCAATGCAGGTACATCATATGAATGATAAATTGAACTGAATATGGATCTGTGTGATATCTTAAAAAAAAAAACAAGTTCTATAAGAAAAACTAAATGAACCTCAAACTCTGGGAAAAGTCAGGATTGGAAAAAGGGATGTGAAAGTCAGTAGTAATAATCAAAGGCATGAGAAGGAATGAGATGTACAAGAATATATATAGCTAACAATTAACTTCTTGGGGAGGCCCACATTTGGGAGCTGGCTTAAGGAAGATGAGGCAAAGAAGAAAACAGACAATGAATGATCTGGAATATCCTAGAAGCCAAGGAAGAAAACAGCTTCATTAAGGAGGCAGTATGTGTAAAAATATCAACTACCATGGCCTGTTTTTTTTTTTCATTGATAAAGATTATTCATTGAGGTATGAAAAGTTAGGGCAGTGTCTTAGGGCACCATCCAAAATGAACTTCTTCTAGAGATAAAAAGATGAATCTCTTCATTTCTGGATCAAAATCATTGTTGGCTACACCAGGTAAGGAGGGCAGTAAGTTTGATTCCAATGTAGCTTTCATCCTCCCGCTTTCCTTCTCATTTTGCCTTGAGAATCCTAAAGCAAAGGAAGTCTGGGGATGTATGGAAGACCACTTATGCTTTGAGTCTTTCTTTTTTTAAAAATCAAAGTAAACATTAGACAGAATAATCGCTATAAAGTACCATAAAAACCATTTTATGGACTTTAGAACATTGAATATTAGAGTTAAAAGGGAACTATTAACTTGGAATGTTAGAACAGAGAATTTTAGTGTTGGAAAGGATTTTATAGATCATCTTGTTCAAAACTCTGACTTTATAGATGAGAAATTGAGGTTCAAAAGTTTGAATTGAGTGCCAATAATTGCTAGTAAATAAGTCTATGAACATTTATTAAAGACTTACTATGCTGCAAATACTGTGCTAAGAACAAGGGATACAAAGGAACAGAAAAGACAACAGAGAAAAAGAGAAAACAGAAGCAAAATAATTAATTAAAATCTTCATCTTTCTAAGATAGCTGCAATCATAATCCCATTTATACTGAGCAGAAGTTCTATCCCTTTTATAATTTTCTTGTTCCCAATATAACAACAAAAATAAGCACCTCCTTTTATTCTCCTTAACATTTATCAACTCAAATTCATTCTGGACTTTAACACTTCTGAGTCTATTTTTATAAAATTTTGTATTCATCCTCATTTATTTACCCTTCCTTCCATTTTCTACACTTACCTTTAAAAAATTCAGCTGCCATCATTTTTAACCTATTATTTTCCTTTCATATTATAGTAACAAATTCCATTCTGTCAACTCCAAATGATACATATGACCTCAAATTTGCCTCCTTTTATTAGGATTTTATAGGTCATTCTGTTTATTATCTATTTTTTTGCATTTGTATATTAACCACATTTATTTGTAAGTGGTTACAGTTAAGTATAGTATTATGGACTGTCACTTATTACTTTATTTGACCTTTAAGTATGTCCCAGGAACTTACTCCTCTTTCTTTTGCATGGGCAGAGCATCTTTAGCAACTCATTATCTTCTAGGGCATGTCTTTTTCCAGCCTAATGAAGATTGTTTCCTGATTGGGAAATAGGAAATTGCTACCTCTCCGCTCCTTGTTTAACCACCAAAGTTACTGGTAAGTACATGGCAGAAGATCTGATCCCAAAAATTGCACTCTGTTTGTCTCTCTGATTTTCTATTTCTGTATCACTGTCTATCTGTCTTCTTCTCTGACTCTGGCTCTGGTTCTATCTCTCTGTGTGTCTGTTTCTCTGAATTTCTCTGTCTCTGTTTCTGTCTCTCTTTATCTCTATCTCTTTGTTTCTCTTTGTGTGTGTCTCTCTGTTTTTCTGTCTCTCTCACTCTCTCTATCTCTGTCTCTCATTGTGCCTCCATGTGTGTGTATATCTCTGTCTGCCTTTTTGTCTCTCTATCCAAGTCTCTCTTTGTCTCTCTGTTTTTGTCGCTTTCTGTCTGTCTCTCTGCTTTTCCATCTCTCTCTGTCTCTGTCTGGTCAGAAGAATTGTCTTTCTGTCTTTCTCTGTTTCTGTGTGTCTCTCTTTCAGACTCACACACACACACATACACACACCACACTGCCCCCTCCACACACACACCACACTCCCCCTATTAAATATGTGACTTTCTAATCCTGTCCCCAACTAGTTATGAGCAGCTTCAAGTTGTATATAAAAATCTTCAATAATTTAGATTTCCCATTTAAGTTTTTTTCCTTTCCTCCTAATCTTGATGCATACATACAAGCAGTATTAGCATTGATCTGAATAGATATCTGGTTTTAATACTAAGAAAATTTTATACCTATAATAAGAAAACCTAAAAAGACCATTTAAAGAGGCAAGAATTCTAAAGGAGTTCTGATCTTCAGAGCCAGAGAGGGAAAAAAAAGCATTGTGGCTTGCTTCCCCTTCATTACCCTCTCCATTTGGTGAAGGGTTAAAAAAAAAAAAAAAACAGGAAATAGATGAAGGTGGATTTAAAAAAAATAGGTCTTTTCTCTTCTGGGAAAGAGGGTCTATACTAGTCTCCCCTAGTCATTTGTGGCTTACTGTCCAATGTATGTTAACAGTCTCTAAAACTATTCTTTCTGACATCCTGAGCTCCTCTTTGTCCTATATTCAACTTCAATTTTTTTTCACATCTCTCATATAAACAGACTCCTCTCTCCTCTGACAATGTCACTATCCTAGTGCAGTTGCTCCTCACCTTGTACCTGGACCATAGAAATAACCTTCTAAAATTGGCCTCCTTACCTTGTCTTTCCCCATTTCAGTCCTTCCTTAACACAGGTATCAAATTGATATTCCTAAAGTTCCCTACCCTACATCACTACCCCATTCAGTTAAGCCTGGTGTCTCCCTATTATCTCCAGGATCAAATATCCTGTTTGACTTTTAAAGCTCTTTACAATATGACTTCTTATCTTTCCACTTTCCTTACACTTTACTCCACATACTTTACAAGTGTTAAAATGTTTCATAAATGCTATTCTTATTCTTATTATAATTAATTTTATTCTACAATGCAATGATACTTTCCTTTCTATTCCTTCTACATAACATCCCATCTGTTGAATTTATATCTTTCACTGGTTATCTCCCATGTCTGGAACCTTTCTTTGCTTCTCTTCTTCCTGGTTTCCTGATCTCTTTTAAATATCAACCAAAAAACATACTTTTGTAAAAAAGCATTTCTCAACTCTTTAATCTCCTTGAGAGCAGGACTTTTTTTTTTGCCTTTCTTTGTCCTTTTAGCACTTAAGACATTGTCTTGTCCAATGCCAATGCTTAACAAATGTTTGTTGACTCCTCTTGAAATAAATCTCTGTCTCTGGAAGTATTTTCCCCCAAGAACTTAATAATCCTCAGTCCTTTTAGGAAGCCTCATTTGTTTTTACATGAATTACTGGAAGTAGATAGCTGTTATTAGGTTTGACAATTCAAAGGAGATTTCCTGTCACATCTCAGTTCCACACTCCAGATAGACATCAAACTTTTCTATTGTTTATATCAGACTCAAAAAGAGCTACCTCTCTTACAAAGTAATGTCAGAACATAGAGTGTTAGTGACAATATGCTTAGTCCTTTCATCTCATAAACCTAATAAACCTCATAAACTTAAAGATCAGAGAGTGACTTGCTTAAGGTTATGTAGGTAATTGGTATGGTAAATAGGCCTAGAAAGGGAAAACACAGGTACAAATTGGAACCAGTTTCTATCAGCAGTGAAGTTCTTCAGAAATACCAAAGTTAAGACAAAGGGTTAGATTTTTACTGTTCACCCTCAGATCCAATGTCTTGAAAATATAATTAGACATATAAAATAATCTGACTTTTTAAATTCTCAAGATACAAAGTACTAGTGGCATAGAATTACAAGCTCAATGATCTGTTAGGAATAGTTTTTTAAAGTAAAGCTAACAAGTTAATATCTTACAATATAGATGCTGACAGTTATCTCCTGATAACACTCTAGTTAGTCTAGAGGTAATATTCCTTGAATATTTTCTTTATTTTACTTTTTTTCCCTTGTATATTATGTTAGGCATGGGTTTAGGTATTAAGACATGAGCAAGACAGAAATTATAGGCCTAGGGAGAATGAACTCACTTCTCACCTACTCAAAGTCAACTCTTAATACATTTTCAGGAAAACCTAAATCTCAGAGCCCTCTTTTTAAACTCTATAAACCTTCTTCAGTTCTTTTACTAAGTTATCACAGTTCATACTTACAGTCTTTGTGGTTGATGGAGATGGATGTTGATTGATGGTGGTGAGGTATTAGGAAGATGCACACTGATTCCAGATATCCCACAATACCAGCTCCCTCTGAGCTCTGGATTAACCAGGATGCCCAGGAGGAGCCTACCTCCACCTCTCAGCAAGATACTGATTTTTTTCTTTGGTTGGTGGCCACAGCAGGTGTTATTTAAAAATACAATAACAGACCCAACCAAAGCAAACTCCACTCACACCCAACCCAGAAGATCTAATTAATATCTCCTTTATATACTGTAAGAAATGTGTTAGGCATAAAATCTCTGTGGTTACATTTTGACCAAAGGGGAGCACATGGTGTATGTGAAGGAGATAAGAATAATTTTAGTCAGCAAAATGTCTAAGATTGGAGAAAGGGAGTTAGTTCCCTAGGCAAAATTCTCACTCTCCCTTTTCTATAGCCCTTTGTTAGAAGTTATTGGGACTTCTATCTACCACATAGGGGGAGAGGAAAGTTGTTTCTAAGTTGGCTTCTAACTTCTGTGCCTCCCTTTTAACATTGATTCTAGGTCCCCAAATTCAGATAGATAAAGAATATACAAACATAAATGTCTAAAGATTCCTAAAGCCAAGGAAAAATATTATAACCATGTTTCTATAACTTAATCATTGGCCTTACAGATCTACTAAGAAGTATCTGGAAATCATAGATAAAGCAATGTCAGAGTTTAAAGGGATATTTGAAAAATGAATTGGCTGAGTTCCTTAGGTAAACAAAAGAAAAGGGATAAATAAGAGATCAGCCATAGATTTGTACTGTTTAGCAAATACCCATAATATTCTAAGAAATCAAAGAAACAGAAGAGGTAATATGACAGTGAAGATTTATATAAATAATAATGAACACCAAACTACAAATGATATTAGCTTTGTATTATGTTATAGATTATTTGACAGAAAGAGGAAATAATAGAGTTCAAGAAAAATATCTGAAGTCTGGCAAGGAAATAATATAGCAGTGATAAAGAACTTCAACTGTATAGAAAGTTGGGTTTTTTTTTTTACTGAAAACAAAGCATTTAATAATTTTTCAGTTTTTTTAATAATAATTTTATCATTCCAGAAATGCAAGAATCAATGACAAGCATTTGTATTTTGATCAATAAGAAAAAAATTGGTTGTTGGGTGAAGAGAATTGAGAAATGACTATTCAATTTCAGAAGAAATAAAAGACAAAGCCTTGGGCCACAGTTAGTAGACTTGACATGAATGTCATGAATTAACAAATGAGAATGGGATAGAATGATCAGAGAGGTAAGAGGAGATTCAAGACAAAACAATGTCAGAAAATCCTAGAAAAGAATGTATTCAGGAGCAAACAGTGATCAATAACATCAAAGTATGAAAGGAGATCAAGATGAATGATTTAAAAGAAATCAATGGACCCAGCAATGGGGAGAGCATTGGTAACTTTGCAGAAAATAGTTTCAATTTAGAGATGAGAAAATGAGCTAGACTGCAGAGAATTAAAAATGAGAGTGAAGTCATCAGATGTAGATGATTTTTTCAAGAAGTGTGGCTAAAAAAGGGGTTAGAGGAAAAGAATGATAACAGAAATCTTAGGAACTGGTAACTGATTTTTTTAAGGATAGTGAAGATTTGGAATTTTTGTAGACAGCAAAGAAGAAACCAATAAGATAAGGAAAGACAATATTGAAGATTAGAAGAGGGACAATAGTATTCTGCTAGACAATATAGGAAATGATGAGGTATTGGTGCATGTAGAAGAATTGGCCTTAGTAAAGGGAAGGGACACTCCATCTTCAAAGACTGAAATAAAAGAAATAGTGAGAATTCTTTATTTTTGCTTTTCAAGGCATTATTCTCCTCATTATCTTTTCCTCTTGTGCCATTCTCTTTTCCTAATTTTTCATCTCTTTCTCTATCTTACTTGATTTTTAAAATCCTTTTTGAGTTCTTTCATGGCCTGAATCCAATTCTTACTTTTCTTGGAGGCTCTGGATGTAAGAACTTTCACTTTATTATCTTCTTCTGAATGTGTGTTTTGATCTTCCTCGTCACCATAATAAGTTTTTATGGTCAGAATCTTTTTTGTCATCTACTCATTTTTCTAGCCTATTACTCTACTTTTAACTCTGTTAAAGTAGAGATTTGTTTCCAGAATGGAGGATGCATTGTCCCAAGCTTCAGAGATTTGTGCAGCTCTTTTCAGAAATCCTTATAGAGATCTGAATAAAAACATTCTTTTCTGCCCTGGAACTGTTATAAATATCCCTGTCTTACTGTAGCTGTAAGATCTATAGTGCTAAAGCAACAGAGTCCTGCTTTGCTAGCGCTGGGATTGGGGCTGGGGCTGGGGCCAGAGCTGCATTGGCATGCTTTGAGGAGATAAGAGAAGATTTAGAACACCTTATATGGTAAGGAAGACAGCAAATAGATTAAAGAGGAGCTAAATGACTGCTTTGCTGCAGAATTCAGATTTTTATCTTGATTTACTGTTCTTTTTACATATCTTTTTGTAGTCATGCATTGTTTTTCCTGGTTCTTCTTATTTATTTTATATCAGGTCATATAAGTCCTCCTGTCCTAATTTTCTTCATAATCACCATTTCTGTATTATAGCATGTGGTGTTCTTTTTTCTCTAAAATATGATGGTTCTCTGGGAGCAGGTTTCTTGGGGAGGTTTTCTGGAGGCAGCCTTAGTTTCCGTTCAAAGTAATAATCACCTCAAATACAGTCAGGAGTTAAAATCCAATCTTTTATTGTCTCTTCCAAAATAGCCTGGTTAGTTTTCTTAGAGGCCTATCTCCCTCCTTGGTTTCAAGAACTCTTGCAGCTTGTCTGCCAGCTTCAGCCTCCAACTCTCTCTGAATGTTGGTTCTTCCTGACTGCAGATTAGTTTCTCAATCTCCTTAACTTATTGACTGAAGCTTTAAGAGCTTCTTATATATGATCTCTTAAAGGTGTGAGCCCAAAGGTTGACTCCTCCTCCAAGAGAGTGGGATTGTGGGAGGTGTGAATTCACAAAGTTACAAAGTTAACTTTGTGACTCTCCCATACTTGTGAACTCCAATGTGTGAGCTCTAATGTATGACCTCTAATGTGTAAACTCTTAAAGGTGTAAACTTAAACATTGTTTCTATCCACTCTAATGACTTAACATTTTGTAAGGATTATAACAATAGCATAGTAATATTCCATTATATTCATATACCCACAAATGGTTTAATCATTTCCTAATCAATAAGCATACTTTTAGTTTCTAGGTCTATGAAAAATATTGCTATATTTTGGTATATATGTGGCCTTTTATCTTTGACTTTTTTTGGTGGGGTATATGTCTAGGTGTGGTATTTCGGAGTCAAAAGATAAGGATATTTTAGTCACTTTTTAAAAGCATAATTCTGAACTGATTTTTCAAAGTAGTTAAATCAATACAAACTTCTACTAGTGGTATATTAATGTGCCTGTCTTTCTCCAAGCCCTACAACTTTGCCAAGAGTTACCTGAAGAAAAGAACAATCACCTCTAAAGTGAATTGAATTTATGGCAAAGAACTTTCAGAGACATTATCAGTTAAATAGTTAAGGAAATCTAATATTTATGAAGATGGAAGTAAAATCAATTGAAGGTTAAAGAGACAAATACAAAACTCAGGTGGCTGTAGTGGTGAAAAATCTTGATGAACTAGATTCTCAGCAGGAAATAATGCCCTAATGAAAAATGAAAATGAAGCAAAAATTTTTAAAAGCACAAATTGTAGTGATATCTAGAGGACAAAACTCAGTGAAACTAATTTAGAATCATAAAGGATAATAAATGTCCGGTGAAGGATTTGAACTTCTTGATATGCTATAAATACAACAGTGATAAACCAGTGTGTTGTATTGTATTACTGTACACAATGATCTCCTAATTCTTCTCATTTTACTTTTCATTAGTTCATATTGATCTTGTCATTTTTTTAAACCACCTCCCATATAATTTCTTATAACAAAATAATAATCCATAAAATCATATACCTCAACTTGTTCAGCCATTAACCAAGTATAATATTGCTGCCCTGGCATAGTAAGGTAATAAAATATAAATATGTTTCTCAAATCTTTGCTTGATAGCAGAATCCAGAACTCAGGGTATATTTGTAGCTGCTAGTACCAAAATTCCATCACTATCCACACCAATCCCTTGTGTTTGAATTAGGAATTCTGTTTTAATTCTCCAGACTATTTCACCTTCATTTTCACTTCTAGAGCCATGCAGAGAATTAATTTCATCAATAAAGATAATGGAAGGCTTGTTCTCTCTGGTAAGCTGTACTAAATTCTTAATTAGCATTTAACTTTCACCTAGCCATTTGAAGGCAAAGTCAGAGGAAGATATTGAAAAAAAATGTTGAGTTGTTGACTTCTGTAGCGACTGCTTTGGCCAAGTTCGATTTTCCTGTTCCAAGTGGTTCAAAAAGAAGGATACCCTTCTATGAGGTTCTTTTACTTGTAAAAGATGTATAAACTTAATGGGCTTGTGCTGCTTTGCTAGCAAAGTCTATTACTTTCTGGAAATTGGCAGATGCCACAGTGGTAGGAGAAGCCCACAGCCAGGGGAAAAGGGTGGAAAGCAAGAAGCCATGTTGCTGGAAGGCTTGGAATGCAGCAATCCAGAGGCCAGACAGTGCCACTTGGCTCCTGAGAAGATGGTATCTCTTCTGGTCCTTTTTTTGGCAGCTTCCAAAGTCCCATGAGAACCCCCCTCCCACCCTTCCTCACTACTTCTTCAAACAACCCTCCCCCAATAGAGTTACCACATAATTATTACCACTATATTTCCAAACCAAAAATCAGGACACAGTTTGGTGAAAGAGATTCCTTTTACCCAATTCTCATTTTTGTGGAATTATTTTCTTCAGTGAGATTTTATACCTTTTTCTATTTTGCCTATTCTGTTATTTTATTCAGTGTTGTTTTCTTCAATATTTTTTGTCTTTTTTTTAAGTTAAGCTGTTAATTTTCTTTTTACAATTTTCTGGTATAACTCACAATTTCCCCTAATTATTTCTTTACCATTCATCTCTTTCTTTAATTCTCTCAGGAATTCTTGTTGGATTTGGGTTCAATGAGCATTTTCTTTAAGGTTTTGAATGAGGCTATTTTTACACCATTATCTTTTGAGTTTTGTCTTGGTCTTCCTTACTACCATAGTAACTTTTTATGGTCAGGTTCTCTTTTTTATTATTTGTTTTTCCCCTTTAAGAAAATAGCAGGACACACAAAAAATCCACAAAAATCATTAAAATTTCCTCTTCAATCAAGAGTTAGTCACAATTTATTAAGGCTTATTATATGCTAAGGGCAGTAATGAGCATTGGAGAAGTAAATTCAAACAAAAAAAGTCTCCACCCTGAAGAAGTATACATTCTAATACGAATTATACACATAAAAGAGAGCTTCAAAGAATGTTCACCACAACCAGTTTCTTAACTCCATTCTTGAAGAAAATATTCATGACATCTAAATGATCATCTTCTTTACATCCTACAAGTCTTTGGACTTTTTTAAAATTAAGATTTTGATTCATCTTTTTCTTATTTTTTATCCATCTTCTGCTATGTTTGCCATAGCAATGATGTCTTGGAATATTGAAATATGTGTTGCTTTAATTTGGAAGGTCCTATCAACACCTTCCTATAATTTTTCTATCTTCTTATCCTCAGCAATTGATGTTGGTTAATAGGATGCAATTGTTTTCCTGGTGGGTTTTTTTGGTTCTGCAAGACCACTGAATAATGAGATAGGGTACTCAAAAGACCATTTATTTGGTAATTTTGTTTCTTTTTTTCATTGAAAGTGCATTTTACTGTTGGATATAGGAGAAATGAAATGTATATTTTCCCACAAATTAGGAAAATACAATTTTGAAATGTCAATTTCAGTTTGGCAACTTCTTTCTAGTAAGAGTTTCAATAAAATTGCAAAAGATAAACTAAAACTTAATTTAACATTCTAAAAGATTCCACTTAAATGATAGGACAGAAGAGTACCATTTAATCGTGTTAATAAAGAGTTAAATACTGTTTATATAAAATTTAACATTCTGTATCAATGGTTTTTTTTTTTGAAAAATACATTTTAGAAATTCCTATTACTGCTGTAGTTCTCTCCATTTAGCAAATGAGACCAGGTTTCTCTGAGCAGCAGTTTACATTTTAATGGCAGTTTACCTAGAACTTCATCAGACATCTAGATCCATAATCTGTCTCAGAAAGCACTATTAACCTTTTAGAAAAAGTCACATTCCCTTTAATGCAAAAAAAAAAAAAAAAAAAAAACTTGGCAGAAATGGTTATTCTTTAGCCTTTGGGTAACTTTGTTTCATGTCCACAGAATATATCATGCAAAGGTGATGAATCCCTATGTCTCTGGTACATGGGCAAAAGCTACAAATTCTCTACTTAGTTGAACTCATCAGTTCTCATAGCCCACTGGCAATGTTTAACCTCTCATATTGGCTAAGATGACAGGAAAAGATAATGATAAATGTTGGAGGGGATGTGAGAAAACTGGGAAACTACTACATTGTTGGTGGAGTTGTGAACTGATCCAATCATTCTGCATAGCAATTTGGAACTATGCCCAAAGGGGTATCAAACTGTTCATATCCTTTGATCCAATAGTGTCTCTGCTAGATCTATATCTTTTTTTTTTGAGGCAATTGCAGTTGAGTGACTTGTTCAGGATCACACAGCTAGGAAGTTTTAAGTGTCTGAGGTCATATTTGAACTCAGGTCTTCCTGACTTCAGGGCTGGTGTTCTATCCATTACACCAACTAGCTGTCCCATGGGTCTGTATTTTAAAGAAATAATAAAATAATAATAATAAAAAGGGAAAAGGACTCACATATGCAGAAATGTTTGTGGCAGCCCCTTTTTGTAGGGGCAAGGAACTGAAAAATGAGTGGATATCTATCAGTTGGGGAATGTCTGAATAAGTTATGGTATATGCATGTTATGGAATACTATTACTCCATAATAAATGATCAGCAGGATGATTTCAGAAAGGCCTAGAAAGACACATAGGAACTGATACTAAATGAAGTGAGTAGAACCAAGAGAACATTGTACTGGCAAAAAAGTTATGTGATAATCAACTCTAATGCATTTAGCTCTTTTCAACAATGAAATGATTCAGACCAATTCCAATGGACTTGTGATGGAGAAAGCCATCTCTATCCAGAAAGAAGCCATGGAAACTGAACATGGATCACAACATAGCATTTGCACCTTTTTTATTATGTTTGTTTGCTTTTTTTTCTTTCTTTCTCATTTTTAATCTGATTTTTCTTGTGCAGCATGATAATTGTGGAAATATGTATAGAAGAATTGCATATGTTTAACATATAGTGGATTGTTTGCTGTCTAGGGGAAGGAGAGGGGAAAAGAGAAATTAAAACTGGAGGTTTTGCAAGGATAAATGTTGAAAACTATTTTTGCTTGTATTTTGAAAATTGAAAGGTATTATTAAAAAGAAAAAGAACTCAGTGCTATTTTCATGTCATGTGGAAGAATTGGAGCAGGACTTTCTCAAAGTTCATATGGAAGAAGGATGAATTTATAAAATCAGAAGAAATAATTTAAAATGGAAAAGAAAGGTGAATGGCTTTGCCAAATATCAAATTGTTCCATTAAATGAAACTAATTGCTATGGGACTTAAAAATTTAGAGAAGTTAATTAGTGAATTAGATTACAAAAGCAAGATTTTAAACTAAAATGCATATCAAAATAATTTCTATTAGTTCAATTTAATTCCACAAACATTTATTAAGTATTTATTAAGTGCAACAATTGCAGGCATTGTTAAGGGCTGGAAACATAAAGATAAAATTGAAACAAACCTTTGCCCTTAAGGAATTTACATTCTACTAGTCAAGGAAACATGTATTCAATATATGTACAAGTAAGTATATATTATCTCCTTTCACACTCAATGAAGTCTAAAAACTGATCTTCCTCTTGAGTTCACACCAAGTGTTTTCTCTCTGCCTCTGCTTAGGCTGTTGATGAATATTTGGGATAGAATCCCCTACCTTACCCTTTTCTCCTAGAACTTCTGATTTCATTCATAGATCAACTATACCTTTACCTTTTATCTACATGAGGTTTTTTCTTATCTCCCTAGCTGGTCGTGCCTCCTTCCAAATATGTTAGTTTCTATATTATTTTGTATCTGAACATTATGTCTCCCCACTATGGAATATAATCTCCTCGAAGGGAAGGGATAGTTTCATTGATGTCTGTATGTGCTTATCAGCTAACATAATGTCACATAGTAGGCACGCTTCAAGATGTTTGTTTGATTTGCTATTTATTCTATAGGACTTATTTCTAAATATTTTTATTTTATTTCCCTACAAGTAAAGAATTTTTGAACATGCACACTAAATGTGTGTATATTTAGTTTTATAATTATATATGTGCTATTGTATTGATAGCCATATACATTAAAATAAAAAATGTGATAAAATGGAAATGATATCTAAATGCAAAGTCAATAGGGAGAACAGGAATTGGAGTAGGGAATTGACATGGTACATGAATGTATTAAAATGTGAATCTATTGGAATAAACAATAAATATGATTTATCTAGAGGGAAGCATGGGAAGCCATGTAAACTAATATAAAATGAAGTAAATGAACCATTAAAACATTATGTACAAAAACAATACTCTAATTGGAAAGACCAATAACAACAAAACAATTAAAACTAAATCCTATAAGATTATCATGGCTAAGCCATAAAATTATGGATTTTTTTTTGCCCAGGTTAAGGAAAAGGTTATGAAATACTATATAGAAAGTCAAACTTTTCAATATGTTATTTTTTGCTGAACTTTCCCCCCTTCTTTTATATGCTTCATGATAAGAAATGGTCTTCTGGGATAGTTAGGAGATAGGAGAGCTACATTTGGTGATTAAAAATTTTTTTTGATAAAAATTCAATTTTTAAAAAGTCTAATGGGCATTTATTTTACACTGTAAAAGTGGTCAAAGAGTGTAATCAGTAAATTTTCAAAAAGAAGAAATTAGTGATGGTCATCTGAAAAAGAGCTCAAAGCTACTATTAGAGAAACAAATTAGTAAAGCTACTTTGAAGCATCAACTTATTTCCATTGATTTGGCAAAAAAAAAAGGGGGGGATAAAATATGGGAGAAAATTAGTGTTGACAATACTGTGCTAAAAATGTGAATGATAATTCATTGCTGGCATAATTATAAATTGTGATTCAAAACACAAAAAAAGAATTATCTAAGAAACTTGTGTCAAACTTGTATCACACTCGACCCAAAGATCCAAAGTGTTCCTAACCACAAGAAAGGGCCATTTTGTCTAGAAATATTTACAGCAGTATTGTTATCAAAGACAAAGAATTATAAACAAACTGTATGCCCAATAACTGGGGAATCACTGAATAAAATGTGCTATATGAATATAATGAAACTTTATTATGACATGAACAACAAAGATATATGTAACTCATGCCTTGCTCTCATTTCTTTTATCTCCTTTGGGCTAGAGATGATTATTTGGAGAGACTGGCAAAACAATTTTCTGTTGGTTTTAGTGCACACAAAAGAATGATCATCCCTTCAGTTCTTCATCTTCATCAGATTTCTTGGGAAGCATTATTTTTGTGGGCAGAAAGCCACATGATTGAAGAGAAAGGGGTACAAACCCTACATATTTCATATTCTTGGAGGGGGAAGGGAATAGATAAATATTTAGAACCTACTATGTAACTGACCCTGTATGAAGTGCTTTCCATAAATATTATCTCATTTGATCTTTACAATAATTCTACAAAGTAAGTGTTATTATTACCCCCCACTTTATAATTGAGAAAACTAAGGTTTGGAGTGGTTAAGTGACTTGCCAGGGTCATATGGGTAGTTTAAAGCTGGATTTGATCTCAGATCTCCCTGACTCCAGATTATGTACTGTATTTATTACACCATCAGATTCCTCTGGTAGGTTGCTTTTTCTTTTCTTCTGTTGCCCTTGAAAGTTATGAGAATCATTTGATGGAGAGCTATGAGAATGAGTTGGATTACTGGGTTTTCATGGGATACACTGAAGTGGTTGAAAAAAATGTCTATTGCTACCACTATTATAACTGATGGGGCTTGATTGGATAGAGATAAGGACTCAGAAATGCAACTCCTGGAGCTGATAGACTGTAGCTGCAATCAGGAAAGGTCCCAAGTTCTCAGACATTCAAATATTATTAATTTCACTGAATTAGTGAACTGGAGGAGAGGACTGTTTCTTCTTGTTTAGAGCCTGTAATTCCAAGACATGGTCCTAAACATGCTTTTCTTTATTCTTTTTCATGAGCTATTGATATCTATGGCATGAGAATCCTAATGTACCTAAACAAACCCTAAAATTCTGGAAGGGTAATTAGAAGGACACTTAGAAGATGGTTAGAGAGCAATAGCTCCATATGGAAATAGTTGACCTATTTCTTTTCTTCAAAAAATTATGAATCAACAAGTTTTTTATTCATCACTCACCGTATGCTAGGCACTATACTATGTATTAATGGTATTACAGTAGGTGCTACATGATTGCATTATGAAATGGCTTGCATCTTCAAGTGTAGGGGGTCATGAACAGAGAGAGGAGAACAAAATGGGATTAGAGGTTCATGAGATAATTGAGAAAGAAACCAAGTTGTCCAAGGTCACAGTATAAGTATCAGAGTGAAGATTCAAACTTAGATTGAATACCAGGAGTCATTATAATGGATACAAATAACTCTAAGAGCAAGGTTTATCTTTTTTTCCCCTCACAGATTAGACCTTGAAAGTAGTAGGGTTTTTTCCTTTAAAAGGTTTTACTGTTGCTTTTCATTTTTATACAATAATCAGTTCTCTCTGTTTTTCACTCTTCCCCAAGTATCCTTTTTGTTACAAACAAACCCAGGTCTCCCACTTAGTACAATGAGCATTTTATTTCACAAGGGTCTCTCTTTATGAACTGACAATAAATGATGAAACATGTTATATCCAATTTAATGAATGTTAACTAAATGCTTTCTATTGCAATGTACTGTGCTTAGGTACTTATGATTCAGAATTGAAAAACTACATTTTCCTTCAGATTGCAATCTAAATTCAGGATGAGACATGTATACAGTGAGTAAATGGACCACACCAAACTCACCACTAAAAGTCAGAAGGGCTTAGTTTTTAGAAGCAATTGAACGTGGTAGTACACTGCTCAATAAACCTAGAGTCACTACTGGGATAAAGACTCTATATGATGGAAAGCAGTCTCATAGAAAATTGATTTAAACTAAGACCTTTTGCCACATATCTCAACAAACTAAAAGTAAATATGTGATCTAAACATAAAAACTTGCATTATTTTAAAAAAATTTAGGAGAACAAAGGAAATAGCTACTTTACAGTTATCATTAGAGGAAAAATTCTTTTTAAACAGATTTTTTTTTTCTATTTGTCAAAATTTTTGTTGCCTTGTTTTTTTTTTTTTTTATTAAATAGCTTTTTATTGACAGAACCCATGCTAGGATAATTTTTTACAACATTATCCCTTGCACTCACTTCTGTTCCAATTTTTCCCCTCCCTCCCTCCACCCTCTCCCCAAGATGGCAAGCAGTTCTATACATGTTAAATAGATTACAGTAGATCTTGGATACAATATATGTGTGCAGAACCGAACAGTTTTCTTGTTGCTCAGGGAGAATTGGATTTAGAAAGTATAAATAACCTGGGAAGAAGAACAAAATAGAGGAAAAATTCTTAACCTGAACTAGAGAATCCAAGAAATGAACAATATTTATTACATAAACTGAAAAGCTTTTGCACAAGCAACATCAATGCAGTTAGAATACAAAGGGAAGCAATGTTGGGGAGAAAACTCTTCACAGAAAATTTCTCTAGTATAAGCCTAATATCTAAGATACAGAAAGAACTGATGCAAATTTATATGAATAAGAACCATTCTCCAATAGATAAAGGGTCAAAGAATGTGAGCTAATGGTTCTCAAATGAAGAAATGCAAGCTATCAATAAACATATGGGGGGAAATGCACCAAATCATAATAATAGAAATTCAAACCAAAATAATTTTGAGGTTTTATCTCATAGTGGTCAGTTCAGCAAAGGTGACACAAAAGGAAAAATAATAATTGTTAGAGTATTTGTGGAATAGACTCACATGTACTATTGGTGGAACCTTCACAACTAAAATGTTTGGGAATTAACCTTTATTAAGAGGTGGAATATTTACTGAAACTTAAAAGAGACTGGCCATTCTAAGAAATGAAGTTGAGGAGAGTGTTCATTCTGGGTGTTAAGAGTAGACCTGTGCAAACAGTTTATTAAGCATTTTAAACATCCACCATGTCCCTATACTGGTGAAATCACTTCTGGCTCAATTCCTATCCTTATGTGATAGGTATTAAAGAAGACATAGGGGAATACAAAGACAAATGAAGCTGTCCCAGCATGAGGATTCTGTATCCTATAATATAGATGGCAATAGGCAGTCATTTACATGTACATAAGAAACATAAAAGCAGAGTCAAAATAACTTTAGATAAAGAGGCATTAGCAACTGAAGAGACCAAGAAAGGACTCTTGTATAAGACAGCATTTAAACATAGTCTTGAAGGAAGGGAAGGACTTCTAAGAGGAGGTAGTAAGCAGAGAAAGAATTAGACTCCTCCATCAAAGTTCAAAGGCAAGACATTAGAGTGCCAAGTTCTGGAAATCACAAGTGTTTTCATTTGATCAAAATGTAGAGTGTGTGAAGGGGAATAATAATCTATAATCCTGGAGAAATAGTCTAGAGCCACACTATGAAGGGCAAATGAAATGATGGAATATGAGGAAGAGGTAGCTGTCCTCGAAATCATGGCTATCTATTCCAATAGTTTCTCTGGGAGTGGCAAAAAGAAGGCCCATCACCATGCTTGGTAATCATACTTCCTCTTGTAAGAAGTTTTGACATAAAGCCTGCCACACAAG
Organism: Sarcophilus harrisii; assembly: GCF_902635505.1. Taxonomy (NCBI): domain Eukaryota; kingdom Metazoa; phylum Chordata; class Mammalia; order Dasyuromorphia; family Dasyuridae; genus Sarcophilus; species Sarcophilus harrisii. The sequence goes on from NC_045427.1 coordinate 369,851,177, forward strand.
GTAAATAAGGAGACTATGGATCATCATTCTTTGTGAGTAGCTCTAAAATTATGTCAGTACAACTAGCATTGGGGAGGTCTCAAAATCCCTGTGGCCCACCCCCCCCCCTTCATCCTGCCATTCATTTAAATATAAAAGGTTGATAGGCACTGGTAGTTAGGTTACTAACATAACAGGGGATCACCAAATAGGTCCAATAGAACCTGCCCCAATCCCCTTGAATACTTTTAGGAAATAGATTACCAAGGGAAGGAGCATCATAAATAGCATCCAATTGAATCAGCAATTAATAATTATATCATTTAAAATGTTTTAAGTATTTTTACTTTTATTGTATTTTCCAATTCACAAACATTTCAATGTGTTCCAATATGTGACTTTACTGAATTGACTTAAATTACATCTGGCCAAGAACAGTCATGTAATATAAACTAACAAAACCTCACAAATTTTTTTTGAGGGTGAAATGGTTATTGAATTGCCAAAGAAGGCTCCCTTTCTTTTTTTTTTTATTATTTGTGGGTTTTTTGTAGATTCTTTTTTTTAATTATAGCTTTTTATTTACAAGATATATGCATGGGTAATTTTTCAGCATTGACAATTGCAAAACCTTTTGTTCCAATTTTTCCCCTCCTTCCCCCCACTCCCTCCCCCAGATGGCAGGTTGACCAATACATGTTAAATATGCTAAAGTATATGTTAAATACAATATATGCATACATGTCCATACAGTTATTTTGCTGTAAAAAAAAATCAGATTTTGAAATAGTGTACAATTAACCTGTGAAGGAAATCAAAAATGCAGACAGACAAAAATAGAGGGATTGGGAATTCTATGTAATGGTTCATATTCATTTCCCAGAGTTCTTTCGCTGGGTGTAGCTGATTCAATTCATTACTGCTCTATTGGAACTGATTTGGTTCATCTCGTAGTTGAAGAGGGCCATATCCACCAACAATGTATCAGTGTCTCAGTTTTCCCACATCCCCTCCAACATTTGTCATTATCTTTCCCTGTCATTCTAGATCTGACAGGTATGTAGTGGTATCTCAGAGTTGTCTTAATTTGCATTTCTCTGATTAATAATGACTTGAAACATCTTTTCATATGGATAGAAATAGTTTCAATTTCTTTGTCTGAGAATTGTCTGTTTATATCCTTTGATCACTTATCAATTGGAAAACTATTTTGTCCTTTGAACCTAATCTATTCCACTGATCAACTAGTCTATTTCTTAGCCAGTACCAAATGGTTTGGTAACTGCTGCTTTATGATATAATTTTAGATCTGGTACAGGTAGGCCACCTTCATTTGATTTTTTTTTTCATTAGTTCCCTTGAAATTCTTGCCCTATTGTTTTTCCATATGAACTTTGTTGTTATTTTTCTAGGTCATTAAAATAGTTTTTGGGGAATCTGATTGGTATAGCACTAAATAAATAGATTAGTTTATATAGTATTGTTATCTTTATTATATTTGCTTGCCCTCTCAAAGAGCATTTAATATTTTCCCAATTGGTTAAATCTGACTTTATTTGTGTGGTAAGTGTTTTGTAGTTTTACTCATATAGTTCCTGATTTTCCCTTGGCAGATAGATTCCTAAATATTTTATACTGTTGGTAGTTACTTTAAATGGAATTTCTCTTTGTAACTCTAACTGTTGAATTTTGTTAGTGATATGTAAGAATGATGATGACTTCTGTGGGTTTATTTTGTATCCTGCAACTTTGCTAAAGGTGTGGATTAATTCTAGCAGCTTTTTAGTAGAATCTCTGGGGTTCTCTAAGTATACCATCTTATTATCAGCAAAGAGTGATAATTTGGTTTCCTCATTACCTACTCTAATTAATATAGTTTTCTTCCTTATCTCTTTTAATTAGATCAATTTTTGCTTTTGCTTGATCTGAGATAAGGATGGCTACCCCTGCTTTTTTTACTTCACCTGAAACATAATAGATTCTGCTCCAGCCTTTTACCTTTACTCTGTATGTATCTCCCTGCTTTAAATGTGTTTCTTGTAAACAACATATTGTGGGGTTCTGACTTTTGATCTGGTCTGCTATCTGCCTCCGTTTTATAGGAGAGTTCATCCCATTCACATTTACAGTTAAAATTGCTAATTCTGTATTTCCTGACATCTTATTATCCCTAGATTATGTTTTCTTTTTTCTTGCTCTCCCTTATCCCTTTCCCAGTATTAAACTTATGGGCACCACTTGCCTCACACAGCTCTCCCTCTTTAGAATCCCTCTCACCCCCTTTGAATTCCTTCCCCTTTCTTGTACCTTTCCCTTATTACTCTTTTTCCTTTTCTCTTTTCCTTTCCCACTTTTTAATGAGGTGAGAGAAGTTTCTCTGTAAACCAAATATGTCAATTATTTTCTCTTTGAGCCAACTCTGATTCACACAATGTTCCTCCTCTTCTCTAAATGCCCTCAAATATGATGGGTTTTCTTTGCTTCTTTGTGTGATGTAGTTTCTCTCTTTTTATATCCCCTTTTCTCTTTTTCTGATACTATCCCCTTTCCATTTCTATTTCCCTTTTTTATGTTATATCAGTAAAATCAAATTATACATGTACTCTTTATGTATATCCATAACAGAAATACAGTTCTCAAGAGTTCCTTTTACCTTTTTCTGCTTCTCTTGAGTCCTATGGTTGGAGATAAAATTTTTTGTTTAGTTCTGGCTTTTTCCTTAGGAACAAATTTAAATGTCCATCTTCTTCCCTGGAAGAAAATGCTAAGCTTAGCTGGGTAGTTTATTCTTGGATGCATTCCAAGTTCTTTTGCCTTTCAGAATATCAGATTCTGGGCCCTTTGATCTTTTAATGTGGAAGCAGCTAGATCTTGAATGATCTTTATTATGGCTCTTTGGTATTTGAATTATTTTTTTTTCTGGCTGCTTGTAATATGTTTTCTCTGATAGTTCTGAAATGTAATCGCAATATTCCTTGGAGTTTTTATTTTAGGGTCTTTTTCAGGTGTTTGATGAATTCTTTCAATGCCTAGTTTACTTTCTGATTCTATTACATCTGGGCAGTGATCTTTGATGATTTCCTGTAAAATAGTGTCTAGGCTCTTTTTTTCATCATAATTTTCAGGAAGTTCAATAATCCTCAGATTGTCTCTCCTAAATCCATTTTCCAGGTCTGTTGTCTTTCCAAGTAGATATTTAATATTTTTTCTAATTTTTCATTTTTTTGGTTTTGCTTGACTGATTCTTGACGTCGCAATGAATCATTCATTTCTATTTGTTCAATTCTGATTTTTAATGAGTTATTTTCTTCATTAGCTTTTTTTACTTCTTTTTGTATGTGTCCAATTGAGTTTTTAAATGAGTTGTTTTGCTCTATGGAATTTTTTTCCATTTCACTATTTTTTTTTTATTGAGTTATTTTCTTTTTCCAATTCACAATTCCTACTTTCTTGGGAGTTCTTTATCTTTTCCAATTCACATTTCAGGAACTCGTTGCTCTCTTGCATAGCTTCTCTTTCCTTTCTCCTTTTTTTTTCTAGCTCTCTTTTAAGATTTTTTATAGTTTCTTCTAGGAAAGCCTTGTGTGATGGGGACCAGACTACATCCCCCTTTGGGGTTTTGTCTGGAGACTGTTTGCTATTAGTCTCCTTGGGATTGAAAACCTGCTCTCTTTCTGTATAGAAGCTATTGATAATCCTTTTGGCATTTTTACTGATTTTTTAAAAAGCCCTTAGGGTCTGCTTTCAGGGCAAGGAGGTTACCAGCTTCCTCTGCCGAGCATGGATAGGTATATGGACAGTAGCTATCCTGCCAACAGGCTACAAAGAGCAGCTGAGCTGTGAAGTGCTCTGGGAAAAGCTCCACACTAGAAGTGACTCAAACCTAGGTAGCACTGGCTGAGCTGGGGAAGTGCCCTACTCTGTGGATTAGTGTCTGCCCTGGGCTAGAGGCTGAGCAGCAAAAGTGTCACCACCCCAGGCAAAAGCCCACTGTGGGTATTAGCAGTTGCCCTGTGAATAGCCCTGCACAGAACCAGAAGTGTTTCTGCCCTGGGGAGCACAATTGGAGCTGTGAAAGGTTTATTGTGTGGTGTTTTTTAAAATATAATGGTTCTCTCTGAGCAGGTTTCTTGGGGAGGTTTTCTGGAGGCAGCCTTAATTTCCGTTCAAAGTAATAATCACCTCAAATACAGCCCGCTGATAAAATGCAAACATTTACTTTCTCCTTCCAAAATAGCCTGGTTAGTTTTCTTAGAGGCCTATCTCTCTGCTTGGTTCCAAGAGCTCTTGCCGCTAATCTTTTGCCTCTGCCTGCTTTGGCTTCTTTTCTTCTAAATATCTCCAGCCAGCACCAAAGTGAAAGTTGGAATGAATCTGACTCTACCTCTGAGAGTGGGCTTGTGGGCTTCCTCTCAGAGTGCTCCTCTCCAACTCCTGGCAATGTCTCGAACTTAATCTGACTGATTCACTGAAGCTTTATTTATGCTTGGTGTAAAAGGTTGACTCCTCCTCTAAGGGAAGGATTAAGGGAGGTGTGAATTCACAAAGTTCAAAGTTAACTTTGTGAATCTCCCATATTTGTGAACTCCCTGAGAGCTTCTTGCTTATATGTGCTTTCTAAAGGTGTGAACACAAGCATTGTTTCTATCAGTTCCACTTAGTACCTTGTTTCAAGTTCTGGCACATAATATCTCCTCGTAGGATCAGATCAATCATACTGAACCATGCTAAATTAGATAATTATTGTCTCTATCAACTCTAATGAGTTAACACTTTGTAAGGATTCCAACACTATTACCCCAGGCTGAGCTCCACACTGTGCAGATTAGAGGCTGCCCTGGGCTGCACCCTCCTGCCATGCAGTTTTGTGACTGCCCCTTGGTGAAAACCCTGTGCTGCAGAATTTGGCTGCACAGCTATGCTGTGGTCTGTGCTGAGTCACTCACTTCTGGTTTTGGGTGGGTATAGATAGATCCTTTTAGGTTCTGGCATTTTTTTAGAGTACCGTCTACCTTTGGCTTTAATTTCTCTGCTGGTCTACTACTTTGCAACCAAAGCAGAGCAGTCAACCTGTGGTAGAGTCCTCCCTGTAAATTTTCCAGCCACGGAGGTCACCCCCACCCCAGTCAGCCCTATTTGCTAACCTTTCCTATCTCCCTGCGTGTGCTGGCCTACTTCCACTGCTCAGACCAAACCTTTTCTTGCGATCTTTCAGATTATCTTCAGCTGGTAAATTGTTGCACTTCCAATCTTTATGAATTTTACCAGTCAAGCACTATTTTTGAGGCTGAATTTAGTAATTAGTAGTGAGGGTATAAGAGGATCTTAGAAAGTTGCATGTGCCTTTTCTGCCATCGTGGCTCCACCCCCAGAAGCTTCCCTTTCAATAGACTTTTCACCTCGCTATCCAAACACATGCTGTCTAGATTCCTTTAAATCATATTATTCTCCAAGGTTCATAGAAAGTTATATATATATATATATCACACACCTATATACAACACATACAGACATCGTTGTATATACCTATACATATATGTGTGGGACACACACACACATATATAGCTCTCTATATGTATTTATCCATCTAGCTATTTTTCTATTCACCCATTCATCCATCTACCTATCCATTTCTCTCTCCCTCTCTCCCTCCCTTTCTCCTCTTCCCTCTCTCTTCCCTTCCTTTATTGAAATACTATGGATAGGTAGCACAAATATTATCTTTTTTTGTTGCTGTTTTTTTTTCTTTTTCTTTTTTTTGTTTTATTTTATTTAATAGCCTTTTATTTACAGGTTATATGTATGGGTAACTTTACAGCATTAACAATTGCCAAACCTCTTGTTCCAATTTTTCACCTCTTACCCCCCTGCCCCCTCCCCCGGATGGCAGGATGAACAGTAGATATTAAATATATTTAACTATAAATTAGATACATAATAAATATACATGATCAAACCGTTATTTTGCTGTATAAAAAGAATCAGACTCTGAAATATTGTACAATTAGCTTGTGAAGGAAATCAAAAATGCAGGTGGGCAAAAATATGGGGATTAGGAATTCAATGTAATAGTTTTTAGTCATCTCCCAAAGTTCTTTCTCTGGGCGTAGCTGGTTCAGTTCATTACTGCTCCATTGGAAATTATTTGGTTGATCTCATTGCTGAAGATGGCCAGGTCTATCAGAACTGGTCATCATATAGTATTGTTGTTGAAGTATATAATGATCTCCTGGTCCTGCTCATTTCACTCAGCATCAGTTCATGTAAGTCTCTCCAGGCCTTTCTGAAATCATCCTGTTGGTCATTTCTAACAGAATAATATTCCATAATATTCATATACCACAATTTATTCAGCCATTCTCCAACTGATGGGCATCCACTCCGTTTTCAGTTTCTAGCCACTACAAAGAGGGCTGCCACAAACATTCGTGCACATACAGGTCCCTTTCCCTTCTTTATGATCTTTTTGGGATATAAGCCCAGTAGTAACACTGCTGGATCAAAGGGTATGCACAGTTTGATAACTTTTTGAGCATAATTCAAAACTACTCTCCAGAATGGTTGGATTCGTTCACAACTCCACCAACAATGCATCAATGTCCCAGTTTTCCCGCATCCCCTCCAACAATCATCATTATTTTTTCCTGTCATCTTAGGCAATCTGACAGGTGTAGCACAAATATTATCAACCCATTTTATAGATAAGTTAATGCAGGCACAGAGAAATTAATGTCTTACCTAAAAGAATAAAACCTTTGTTTATTATAATAAAATATTCCTCTAGGACTATAAGGTTTATTTAGGTACATTTAGTAGAAATGGACTCTGGAATCAGACAATCGGGGTATTAATCATGAGTCTAATTGTGTGACTCTGTCACACTTCACTTCTCACTTACCTTCTAGGGTTGCTGTGAGGAGCCAATAAAATAAGTGTAAATCACTTAGAACAGTGTTTGGCCAACGGAAGATGCTTAATAAATGCTTGTTTCCTTTCTTTTCCCTCTGTAGGCTTTCTTCCCCATTTGTTAACTGGGGTGGTAAGAAAAGATGATCTCTATGGCCCCTTTCAGGTCTAAGTGTTCAGATCCTAATACTTCCCCCTTCAGATTCTATTTTTACAGAAGAAATTGAATTTAATTTCCCAAAGTATTATTCCATTTCTGGTAATTGGAAAGGCCTCTTCCCAAACAAGGCTTTGTTGACATGTTCTCTGACCACTGTAATTTCTCTGGCATTGAACAACAGCAAAATGTGAAAATTTCCAACATCAGTCAATAATGATTAGGGATTTTTTTCCATTGATGTAGCAACAAGGTATTTATACCCTATTTTAATTGTCTTTTGCTTTTTATTCCTATTGCCACAGAAAATCAGAGAATGGCAGAATTTGTTTTAGGGTGCCGAGGCCAGTAGTCAGTTTCTGAAGGAATGCCCTCCCCAACTTATATGATGGGGAATAAGAGGATTGTCATTCCATTCCATCCTTCTCCATTGTGGTCTAACATTCAGAAAACCTAATTAGCTCTAGTTAAGTATTGAAACTTCTATCCATTCTTTCTAAATTCTGCCCTCAAGGGCAGTTTTAAAGTCAACAGAAACAGCAGCTACTAAACTAAGAGTGATCCTCTTCATGAATCTTGCCCTCTTTCCTGTTGGACCAGGAATTGAGATTCTTAAGGAGGTAGAATATGATGTACCCTTATCATCAAGAAGTAACTCCCTGTGGGCTCCACAGCATCTGTGTCCTCCACCACTTTCCAGGAGAACACTTGAGGAAAAATATGAACAAGATAGTGATGTCATTTTGCAGATGGAAGATAATAGGACCTTGAGGCAGTTGAATCTCAATGCTGATTAATTACACATTTCATTGCCCTGATCCTCAGTGGGTAGGAAGCAGAAATGCTGTTCTGAGAATGCTACAGTCCTAATCCTTTCTATTCTGACCAAGCCTCCTTTACCAGGTGAGCTTAATCATTAAAAACCATTCCATCTTCCCCCATTAGAACCTCAGATCTCTTTAATCCACACACACTATTCTCTCCCCCCTTCCTTTCAACTGGGGATCTTGCTTCATATTTAATTGAGAATATTGAATCCATTTAGCATGTGCTCTTTTTTTTTCTTCTCTTCATCTCAAAACCTCTTAACATTATACTGATTCTTTCTTCCTTTACCCTAGTGTCTGATGAAGAGAGTGGTCTTCTCCTTGTTAAGGCTGGCCACTGTACACTTACCCTTAAATTCCAAACTCCTTATTTATTATCTAGCAAATTATCACCACTTCCCTTACCATTGGCTCCTTTCCTAAAAAACCAATTACCATTCCCTGCCCCTCAACAAAACAGAACAAAACTTTTACAAGGCCCTACTATCCCCTTAAACTATCTTTATCTCATCTTTTTCACAGTTAAACTCTAGAAAAAAAATATCTATAAGCATTGCCTCCATTTCTTTTCTCATTTAGTTCTCAACTTTATGCAATGCAGTTTACAATCTCATCAATCAATTGAAACCAATCTCAAAATTAATATTCATCTCTTAATCACGAATTCTGATGAACTTTTTCAATCTTCATCCTTTTAAATCTGTCTACAGCATTTGACAATGTTGACTATCCTCTTGCACACTCTTTCCATTCTGATTTTTCATCATACTGATCATTTTAGTTCTCCTGACTGAAAGAACATCATATATATCTACTCAGTTTTTTCTCTTGATTTATCTTCCACATCAATTACTTTAATTGTAGGTATTCCAAAGTTCTGTTCTGGGATTGTCACTTGTTTATTTTATGACTTTCATGGACTTAATTATCACTTTTACATAGAATTACCAAATTTATAAATTCAAGCCCTTTTTTTTCTGATTTCAGTTGTATATCTCATTTGATTTATTGGACTATTTAAATTCTTGTTGGACCTCATGGTTTCCCATAGGTAGCAGGCAGTCAGCATTTCCTGGAAGAGTGATTTTTGATAGTCCTACCATGCCTAAAATCATCATTCTGGACTTTAATTTACAGTATTGAAGAGAGAAATTTTGTATTTTGGTCCATCTTCTAGATTCAATACCTATTTGATGTGGAAGTACTTTGGTCAAAGACTGTTTTTACTTTCCTTAGATAGGATTTTGGCCTATAAGATAGGCACATTGAAGAAATTGTGGATCCATCAAAATATTGAGGAATCAATGCATTATTATGATACATGAAATTAGGATTCCATTTCCTTTCTTACTGAGACCAGGGAGACAGTGCTATATGAAGCACCAAAGAGAACAAAAAGAATAGAGATTCTGCTTCTTTGTAAACTGAGTTCTGGTGTCAATTCATGTAGATAGGGTCTTTTTAGCCTATAATAATGACTCAGAACTTTTAACAGGAGCTCCATTTATCTTCCTTTCAGAGCCTATAACTGGGCAGGTTTCAGATTTGGTTTGTAAACACTTCAAGTCATTCCAGCAAAAACATATTCATCAAGCTGAGTTTGATGAGGTTTTTATAAACATACATGAGTCAGTAGAAAGAGAAGACAAGAACTGGCCTTGTTTTTTCTAGAGTCTTATGCTGTGGTTTCTAAGTAGTCACACCAGAAAGAGAACATAGGATCTTGATGGTTACTGAAGCAAAAACAAGAATCAGAAAGGATGGATTCAAAATGGATAGAATGAGTTAGGTGGGGGAAGAGAAAATTGTGTTTCACCTCCATAATCCCCACCTCAACTCAAATTAGAAAGCAGCACTTCCCCAGTATAAAGATCAAGTTTTGCCCTGGGCTTTATTTTCACTTACTATGAAGCATTGGTATATAGTGGAAAGAACTCTGAACTTGGAGTAGAGCTAGGATCAATTCCCAACACCATCCTTATTTGCTATGTAATCTTAGGAGAAATGACTTCTTTCTGAGCCTTACTTTCTTAATTTGTAAAATGAAATAGCTGTTTACTTCCCTTCTCTGGGCTTCAGTTTATTTAACTTCAAAATAGGATGACTGAATTTGGTGACTTCTAAGATGCCTTTCAGTTCTATAAATTTCCAGAATGCCCCAACTTTAGCCTTCACATTTTAGAAAGTCAGGAGAAAGTAGAAAGGAGAGACTAGATTATAATCCTTGCTTTTAATTTTCTCACCCAAATTTTTGAAAGTGTGAATTTATGGGATATTATTATAAATGTATCTGAACAGCATTGAGGGGACTCCTTGGGACAAGAAGTTGCTCACTAGAGAAGCCCATTTAGGATTCAGTTTCCTCAAATGTAAAAACAATTTAGCAACTGTATCATGTTTGTGCCCTTTGAGCTCTGTCCCACTACTCTAGATTTTCCAAGGTTCTTGGTAGGGAAGAGGGTTGATTTGAGACTGATTTGGGGTGGGGAAAGTCTGCCCAAGTATCTAGAGACATTCATTTCAAATACTTTCAAAGCACAAATCAGTGCCTATTCAGTACCTATCAGTACCTACTGAGCACAGACTCAGTACCTATTTATAATTGTCTCTTATTCTTCATGCCCCTCTCTTCTGAAAAACAAGTTTAAGTTTGATCAAAAGGAACATAAACTCAAATGATCAAAATAATTAATCAATAGCCAAGCAAAAATTAAACTGTCCTTACTCTAAAGGAACTCATAGTCTAAAGAGGAAGACAGTATGCAAACATCTAAACAAGATATAGACAGGATAAAATGGAAATAACTTTAGAAGGAAGTTACTAAGATTAAAGATGACTGGGAAAAGACTTCTTGAAGAACACTGGATTTTAGCTGAGACTTGGGAGAAGCTAGAGAAGCCAGGAAGTGGAAATGAAGAGGAAGAGTATTGCAGGGGTGTGTATGAGTGATGAAGAGTCAGGGGAAAGGCTCAAAATCAGGATACAGAATGTTTTCAGGAAGGATCAACAAGGAGAACAGTATCACTGCTAAAACAAGAACTTGAGGAAAGACCAATGTATGAAGATTGGGAAGATAAGAAAGGGCCAGATTATGAAGAAACAAACAGAGGGGTTTATATTTGGTCCTTGAGGTAATAGGGAGTCATGGAAAATTATTGAATGGGTTTTTTTATATGATCAGACTTGCATTTTAAGAAGATCAATTTGACAACTAAGAGGATGATGGACTGGAATAGGGGGAGACTTTAAGCAGAGAGAGTGATCTGTAGACTATTGAGATGGTCCAATAACACATATCCAGCTTCTTCAAATGATCTGCACATGGCATAGACTGAAGATTATCCTAGCTACTCCACTCTATATGTACTCTAGCTTATTAATGTCCTTCCTAAATGACTGTAGCCAGAACTGAACACAATATTTCAAATATGAGCTATTTAGTATATAGTTTTGTAAACCTTAGGGGGAAAAAATATGAGGAAAAACAGCAAAACATATATTCAAAAGGAAAACTAGGGAGTTTTTTTTTTATTATAACTTTTTATTGACAGAACCAATGCCTGGGTAATTTTTTTACAACATTATCCCTTGCACTCACTTCTGTTATGACTTTTCCCCTCCCTCCCTTCACCCCCTCCCCCAGACGGCAAGCAGTCCTACATATGTTGAATATGTCACCATACGGTGACATAGCCTAGATACAATATATGTATGCAGAACTGAACAGTTCTCTTATTGCACAGGAAGAATTGGATTCAGAAGGTAAAAAATAACCTGGGAAGAAAAACAAAAATGCAAACAGTTTACATTCATTTCCCAGTGTTCTTTCTTTGGGTGTAGTTCTTCTGTCCATCCTTGATCAATTGAAACTGAGTTAGATCTCTTTGTAGAAGAAATCCACTTCCATCAAAATACATTGTCATATAGTATCGTTATTGAGGTATATAATGATCTCCTGGTTCTGCTCATTTCACTTAGCATCAGTATGGGGTTGTTTTTTACTTTAATACTTTGAAAAAAAATTACATGTTTTTATGGGTCTCTTTTTCTTCTAATGAAGAACTTAGTAAATAATTTCACAAGCTGTTCCATATATTTCACAAATATACATACATACACACAATGTGTATATATACACACATATGCATATTCAGGATATGAACTAACATACTCATACTCTCTATCTCTAGTATGTGCCTAATTATTTTCATATTTGTCTCCTTATTAGAATGAGTTCTTATCTGTCTTTGTATAACATAAATTGTTTTAAGTTACACACAACCTTCTTCATGACCCAAACTATTCAGGCATCCTACTGCAGGTTATGGGATCCTCAGAGTATTTTAAATGTATAAAATAAATTATTTAGAAATCCAAAGGAAACAAATAATATTGAAATAGTTATTAACATTAAAAATAAAAAATTAATAAAGCATCAGGTTCATGACACTAGGTAAGAACTCCTATTACACCCACCTATTACACACCTACACTACAGATAAATAAGTATATTTTCTGTCTACTCCACTTGTATGTATAACTAGGTATGTACACACACATATATGTATACATAGAGACAGAAGTATTTATGTGTATGTATCTACATTTCTATCTGTATTTCATATGTACATAGTTATTTGCAAGTTTGTTTTCTCATTAGGATGTCAGATCTTTAAGATCATATATTGCATTTCTTCCTTTCTTAGCATTCTCAGCCCTTAGCACAGTGCCTAACATACAAGGAGTGTCTAATAAATGTTGATTGATTGACTGACAGAGCCAGGTGTAATGACCAGGAATTGCACAGAAGTTCCTCTATTTCTGTCCCTATCCACAGACATGTTCTTGTCAGGAATTTCCTAGTGATGACCTCTTCATATAATAAGACTTCATATTTAGCTAAAAATAAAATGTCACCAGATGAAGCCTCATAGGGTGATATAATTTGGTCTCCAACTCAAAAAGCTCTCTTGGAAGAATTCCAAAAGGACCTTAAAAGAGAGAAGAAAAATGATGAAAGGAAATGCATTTTAGAAAAGCAAACACAGAAATCATCTGAAGAATACTATTCCTTAAAAAATAGTTTGGCAAAATGGAAAAAGGAAACAACACCTTGAAAAATAAAATTTGTGAAATGCATAAAAAAATCCAATTGAAAAAACAACTCATTTAAAAGTTTAATTGGCCAATTGCAAAAGGAGGTAAAAAACTAAATGAAGAAAATAATTCACTAAAAATTAGAATTGAACAAATGGAAGTAAATGACTCAATGAGACATCAACAATCAAACAAAACCAAAAAAAAAAAAGAAAAGAAAAGAAAAAATAGAAGAAAATGTCAAATACCTCATTGAAAAAACAATTGACCTAGAATATAGATCCAGGAGATACAATCTAAGAATTATTGGACTACCTGAAAACCACAATGAAAAAAGGAATCTGGACAACATTTTTCAAGAAATCATCAAGAAAAATTGCCCTGATGTCTTAAAACCAGAGGGTAAAGTAGCCATTGAAAGAATCCAACAATCACCTCCTGAAAGAGATCCCAAATGAAAACTCCAAGGAATATTGTAGCTAAATCCCAGAATTATCAGATCAAGGAAAAAATACTGCAACCAGCCAGAAAGAAACAATTCAAATACTGAGGAGCCACAATCAGGATTACCCAGAACCTGGTAGCTTCCACTTTAAAGGATTAAAGGGCCTCGAATATGATGTTTCAGAGGGCAAAGGAACTTGGACTGAAACCAAGAATCAAGTATCTAGCAAAATTTAGCAATATCTTTCATGAGAAAAGACAAACATTCAATGAAATAGGGTATTTTCCTTTATTTTTCATGAAAAGACCAGAGTTGAACAGAAAATTTGATCTTCAAAAATAGAATTCAAGAGAAGCATAAAAAGATTAAAAAGAGAAGAAAAACAGACAACAATGTTTTTTTAAAGGCTAAAATGTTTACATTCATATATGGGAAGATTATATGTTTAACTCTTGAGAACTGTATCTTTTTTAGCGATATACTTAGAGCAAAATCAAATGCAGGAGGGGCGGAGCCAAGATGGCGGAGAAGGCACACGTGACTTTCTAAGCTCCTCTCATTCCCCTCATAACCAACTATTATCCAGCCTCAGAAATAGCTCTTCACTGCTTAAATTCATGAAGATCAGAAGCATACAACTTACCTGCTGAAGTCAATCTGGAAGATCGCCAGGAAAGGTTTGTCCTGAGGGGCCAGAAACAGACCAGTGCAGGCAGGGAGAGGCTAGCGTCCTGAGCAGACCAGGGGCGGGGATGATCTCTGTGGCTAGAGAAGTTATAGAGACCACTCTGCTATAGGCTAACTGCTCTCCCTTGATTACAAAGCAGTAAACTGGCAGAGAAATTAAAGCCTGGAACAGAGGGTACTCTAAAAAAATGCCAGAACCTAACACTGGCTGTAGTTACTCAAACCCGGAAGTGACTCAGGAGACTGAAACGCAACCCAGCAGCCACATCCTGCAATTCGGGGCTTTTGTGGGGGCAGTTACAAACCCACACGGCAGGGGGGCACAGCCTGGGCAGCCTCTAATCAGCACAGTGGGGGGCTCAGCCTGGGGCAATAGAACTTCCCCAACAGGACTGTGCTTCCCTGAGCAGAGACACTTCCGGTCCCTGAAAATCCATTCACTGCTCAACTGCTAAGACCCCAGGGTGGGATTTGGCTTGGGATAGTGAAACTCTCACTGCTCAGTGTCTAGCCCCAGGGCAGTCATTATCTCACACAGCAGGGATTCTTTGCAGGGCACTTTCCCAGCTCTGTCCTGCAGGCCTGAGTTACTTCCAGGTGGGTAACTCTTTCCCAGAGCACTCCAGTACCTCGCTGCTTTTTGCAGCCGGGTAGCAGGACAGCTACCCATCTATACATCGCTCACTGCTCTGCAGAGGAATCTGGTAACCTCCTGGCCCTGAAGGCAGATCCTACAGGCTTTAACAAAATGAGTAAGAAAATCAAAAGGACAATTGATAGTTTCTACTCAGAAAGAGAACAGCTTTTCAACCCTGAAGAAACTAATAGCAGACAGTCTCCAGACAATTGTTGGTCCCAATACAAAGGCTCTCCTAGAAGAGACTATTAAAACCTTAAAAGAGAACTAGAAGAAAAATGGGGAAAGGAAAGAGAAGCTATCAAGAGAGTACAGAAAGATATATAACCTACTAAAAGAAAAATCTTGACAAAGTGGAAAAAGAAAACAACCCCTGAAATGTGAACTGAAAAGGTAAAAACTCCCAAGTGCAGGGAAACAGAATTTGTGAATTGAGAAAAGAAAATAACTCACTAAAAAAATTAGTGAAATGGAAAAAATCTACAGAGCAAAACGACTCCATTTAAAACTCAATCGACATATACAAAAAGAAGTAAAAAAAAGCCAATGAAGAAAATAAATGCTAAAAATCAGAACTGAACAAATAGAAATGACTGGCTCATTGAGACAGGAAGAACAGTCAAGCAAAACCAAAAATGAAAGATTGGAAAAAATGTCAACATTTACTTGAAAACAACGGACCTGGAAATAGATCAAGGAGAGAAAACCTAAGGATCATTGGACTACCCGAAAAATATGATGAAAAAAAGAGCCTAGATACTATTTTACAGGAAATTATTAAAGAGAACTGCCCAGAAGTAATAGAACTGGAAGGTAAAATAGAAGTGGAAAGAATCCATTGAACACCTTCTGAAAAAGACCCTAAAATAAAGACTCCGAGGAATATTGTGGCCAAACTTCAGAATTTTCAAATTAAAGAAAAAATTCTACAAGCATCCAGGAAAAAACAGTTCAAATACCAAGGTGCCACAATAAGGGTCACACAAGATCTGACTGCCTCAACATTAAAGGATCGAAGGGCCTGGAATTTGATATTCCGAAAGGCAAAAGAACTTGAATGCAGCAAGAATAAACTACCCAGCTAAGCTGAGCATTTTTTCCATGGAAGAAGATGGACATTTAATGAAACGGAGCAATTCCATCTGTTTTTAAAGAAAAAACCAGACTTAAACAAAAAATTTGATCTCCAACAACAGGACTCAAGACAAGAAGAAAAAGGTAAAAGGAACTCTTGAGAACTGTATTTCTGTTGTGGATATATATAACAATCACATGTATAATTTGATTTTACTGATATAGCATAAAAAAGGGAAGTAGAAATGGAAAGGGGATAGTGTCAGAAAAAGGGGAAAGGGGAGATAAAAAGAGGGAAACTTCATGCGTCGATGAGGCAAAGAAAACCTATCATATCTGAGGGAACTTACAGAGGGGGAGGAACATTGTGTGAATCTTACTCTCATCAGAGTTGGCTCAAAAAGGAAATAATTGACACATTTGTTTTACAGAGAATCTTCTCTCACCTCATTAAAAAGTGGGAGAGGAAAAGTGAAAAGGAAAAGTAATAAGGAAGGGTACAAGAAAGGAAGGGATTCAAAGGAGAAGGGAGGGATACAAAGAGGAGAGCTGCTATGCAAGGGACCAATATATTTAATACTAAGGAAGTGGGGAAGGAGGGCAAGAAAAAGAAAAGCATAATCTGGGGATATTAGGATGACAGGAAATACAGAATTAGTAATCTTAACCATAAATGTGAATGGGATGAACTCCCCCATAAAGAGGAAGCAGATAGCAGACTGGATCAGAAGTCAGAACCCTACAATATGTTGTTTACAAGAAACACATTTAAAACAGGGAGATACATACAGAGTAAAGGTAAAAGGCTGGAGCAGAATCTATTATGCTTCAGGTAAAGTCAAAAAAGCAGGGGTAGCCATCCTTATCTCAGATAAAGTAAAAGCAAAAATTGATCTAATTAAAAGAGATAAGGAAGGAAACTATATCTTGCTAAAAGGTACTATAGACAATGAAGCAATATCAGTGTTAAACATATATGCACCAAGTGGTATAGCATCTAACTTCCTAAAGGAGAAGTTAAGAGAGTTACAAGAAGAAATAGACAGCAAAACTATAATAGTGGGAGACCTCAATCTTGCACTCTCAGATTTAGATAAATCAAATCACAAAACAAATAAGAAAGAAATTAAAGAGGTAAATAGAATATTAGAAAAATTAGGTATGATAGATCTCTGGAGAAAATTGAATAGTGATAGAAAGGAGTATACTTTCTTCTCAGCAACTCATGGAACCTACACAAAAATTGACCATATATTAGGACATAAAGACCTCAAAATTAAATGCAGGAAGGCAGAAATAGTAAATGCTTTCTTTTCAGATCACAGTGCAATAAAAACTACATTCAACAAAAAGTTAGGTATAAATAAATCAAAAAGTAATCGGAAACTAAATAATCTCATCTTAAAGAATGATTGGGTGAAACAGCAAATTATAGACACAATTAATAACTTCACTCAAGATAATGACAACGGTGAGACATCATACCAAAATTTGTGGGATGCAGCCAAAGTGGTAATAAGAGGAAACTTTATATCCTTAGAGGCTTACTTGAACAAAATAGAGAAAGAGAAGGTCAATGAATTGGGCTTGCAACTTAAAAAGCTAGAAAAAGACCAAATTAAAACCCCAATCAATTACTAAACTTGAAATTCTAAAATTAAAAGGAGAAATTAATAATATTGAAACTAAAAACTATTGAACTAATAAATAAACTAAGAGTTGGTTTTATGAAAACAATAAAATTGATAAACCTTGGTAAATCTGATTAGAAAAAGGAGGGAGGAAAATGAAATTAGTAGTCTTAAAATGAAAAGGAGAACTTTCCACCAAGGAAGAGGAAATTAGAGAAATAATAAGGAGTTATTTTGCTCAACTTTATGCCAATAAATTTGATAACCTAAGTGAAATGGATGACTACCTCCAAAAATATAGATCTCCCAGACTAATAGAGGAGGAAGTAATTGCTTTGAATAGTCCCATTTCAGAAAAAAAGAAATAGAACAGGCAATTAAACAACTCCCTAAGAAAAAATCCCCAGGACCAGATGGATTTACATGTGAATTCCTACCAAACATTTAAAGAACAACTGGCCCTAATGCTATATAAATTATTTGATAAAATAGGAATGAAGGAGTCCTCACCAAATTCTTCTATGACACAGACATGGTAATTGATACCTAAACCAGGTAGGTTGAAAACAGAGAAAGAAAACTATAGACCAATCTCCCTAATGAATATTGATGCTAAAATCTTAAATAAATTATTAGCAAAAAGACTATAGAAAATCATCCCTAGGATAGTTCACCATGATCAAGTAGGATTTATACCAGGACAGGGCTGGTCTAATATTAGAAAACTATCAGCATAATTGGCCATATTAATAACCAAACCAATAAAAACCATATGATCATCCTAATAGATGCAGAAAAAGCATTTGATAAAATCCAACATCCATTCCTATTAAAAACATCTTAAGAGATAGAATAAATGGACTTTTCCTTAAAATAATCAGTAGCATCTATTTAAACCAGCAGTAAGCATCATATGTAATGGGGACAAACTGCAACCATTCCCTAATAAGATTAGAGGAAACAAGTGTCTACTATCACCATTACTATTTAATATTGTATTAGAAATGCTAGCTATGGCAATAAGAGCTGAGAAAGATATTAAAGGAATAAGAATAGGCAATGAGGAAACCAAATTATCACTCTTTGCTGATGATATGATGATATACTTAGAGAACCCCAGAGATTCTACTAAAAGTTATTGAAATAATCCACAATTTAGCAAAGTTGTGTATAAAAAAACCCACATAAGTCATCAGCATTCTTATATATCCAATAAAATCCAACAGTCAGAGTTACAAAGAGAAATTCCATTTAAAGTAACTACTGATAGTGTAAAATCTTTAGGAATCTATCTGCCAAGGAAAATCAGAAACTTATGAGCAAAACTACAAAACACTTTCCACACAAATTAAGTCTGATCTAACTAACTGGAAAAATATTAAATGCTCTTGGATTGGGCGAGCAAATATAATAAAGATGACAATACTACCTAAACTAATCTATTTATTTAGCGCTATACCAATCAGACTTCCCAAAAACTATTTTGATGACCTAGAAAAAATAACAACAAAGTTCATATGGAAAAACAAAAGATCAAAAATTTCAAGGGAATTAATGAAAAAAAAATCAAATGAAGGTGGCCTAGCTGTATCAGATCTAAAATTATATTATAAGGCAGCGGTTACTAAAACTATCTGGTATTGGCTAAGAAATAGACTAGCTGATCAATGGAATAGGTTAGGTTCAAAGGACAAAGCAGCCAATAACCTTAATTATCTAGTTTTTGACAAACCCAAAGACCCCAGTTTTTGGGATAAGAATGCATTATTTGACAAAAATTGCTGGGAAAATTGGAAATTAGTATGGCAGAAACTAGGCATTGACCCACACTTAACACTGTACACCAAGATAAAGTCAAAATGGGTTCATGATCTAGGCATAAAGAATGAGATCATAAATAAATTGGAAGAGCATAGGATAGCTTACCTCTCATATCTGTGGAAGAGGAAGGAATTTATGACCAAAGAAGAACTAGAGATCACTATTGACTACAAAATTGAAAATTTTGATTATATCAAATTGAAAAGTTTTTGTACAAACAAAACTAATGCAGGCAAGATTAGAAGGAAACAATAAACTGGGAAAACATTTTACAGTCAAAGGTTCTGATAAAGGACGCATTTCCAAAATATATAGAGAATTGACTCTAATTTATAAGAAATCAAGCCATTCTCCAATTGATAAATGGTCAAAGGAGATGAACAGACAATTTTCAGATGATGAAATTAAAACTATTACTACTCATATGAAAGAGTGTTCCAAATCACTATTGATCAGAGAAATGCAAATTAAGACAACTCTGAGATACCACTATACACCTGTCAGATTGGCCAGAATGACAAGGAAAGATAATGCAGAATGTTGGAGGGGATGTGGGAAAACAGGGACACTGATACATTGTTGGTGGAATTGTGAATACATCCAGCCATTCTGGCGAGCAATTTGGAACTATGCGCAAAAAGTTATCAAACTGTGCATACCCTTTGATCCAGCAGTGTCTCTACTGGGCTTATACCCCAAAGAGATACTAAAAAAGGGAAAGGGACCTGTATGTGCCAAAATGTTTGTGGCAGCCCTGTTTGTAGTAGCCAGAAGCTGGAAAATGAATGGATGCCCATCAATTGGAGAATGGTTGAGTAAATTGTGGTATATGAATGTTTTGGAATATTATTGTTCTGTAAGAAATGACCAGCAGGATGAATACAGAGAGGATTGGCGAGACTTACATGATCTGATGCTGAGCGAAATAAGCAGAACCAGAAAATCATTATATACCTCAACAGCGATTCTGTATGAGGATGTATTCTGATGGAAGTGGATTTCTTCAACAAAGACAAGATCTAACTTAGTTTCAATTGATCAAGGATGGACAGAAGCAGCTACACCCAAAGAAAGAACACTAGGAAATGAATGTAAACTACTTGCATTTTTGTTCTTCTTCCCAAGTTATTTATACCTTCTAAATCCAATTTCTCCCTGAGCAACAAGAAAACTGTTCGGTTCTGCACACATATATTGTATCCAAGTTCTACTGTAATCTATTTAACATGTATAGGACTGCTTGCCATCTTTGGGGAGAGGGTGGAGGGAGGGAGGGGAAAAATTGGAACAGAAGTGAGTGCAAGGGATAATGTTGTAAAAAATTACCCTGGCATGGGTTCTGTCAATAAAAAGTTATTTAATTAAAAAAGGAAAAAAAAGAAAAAAAAAAGAAAATACGCGGTCTTCACAAAAAATAAAAATAAAAAAAATGCAGAAAGGCAGAAATAGTAAATGCATCCTTTTCTTATCATAATGCAATAAAATTACATGTAATAAAGGGTTCGGGGAAAATAGACCAAAAATTAATTGGAAACTAAATCATCTAATCCTAAGGATCATATGAGTAAGAGAAACAAGTAATAGAAATAACTGATGAATTTATCCAAGAGAATAATAATGAGACAATATACCAAAATTTATAGGATACAGACAAAGCAGTTCTCGGGAGAAATTTTATATCTCTAATGCTTATTTGAATAAAATAAAGAAAAAGAAGATCAATATTTTAAGCATGCGAATAAAAGAGCTAGAAAAAAAAAACAAATTTAAAACACCCAATTAAATACCAAATTTGAAATTCTGAAAATAAGCGATTAATAAAATGGAAACTAAAATAACCATTGAACTAATAAACAAAACTAAGAGTTGGTTTTATGAAAAAAACAACAAAATTGATAAACCTTTTGTTAATTTAATTAGAAAAAGGAAAGAAGAAAATCAAATTGCTAGTATGAAATATGAAAAGGTTGAACTTTCCACCAATGAAGAGATAATCAGAGCAATAATTAGGAGTTATTTTGTTCAACTATATGCCAATAAATCTGACAATCTAAGTGAAATGGATGAATACTTACAAAATTATATATTGCCCACATTAACAGAGGAGGAAATAAGTTACAGGAAAAGATAATGATGAATGTTGGAGGGGATGTGGGAAAACTGGGACACTAATACATTGTTGTTGGGATTGTGAACTGTTTCAACCATTCTGAAGAAAATTTGCAAGTATACCCAAAGTGTTATCAAACTATGCATATCCTTTGCCAGTAGTGTCTTTGCTGGCTCTATATCCCAAAGAGATCATAAAAAAGGAAGAGGACCTACATGTGCAAAAATATTTATAGCAACCATCTTTATAGTGGTTAGGAAGTGGAAACTAAGTGGATGACCATCAGTTGGGGAATCACTAAACAAATTATGGTACATGAAGATTATGGAATATTATTGTGCTATAAGAAATAGTTAGCAAGATGATTCCAGAAAAACCTGGAGAGATTGACATGAACGGCTATCAAGTGAAGTGAATAAAACCAAGAGAACATTGTACACAGCAACAAGATTAAAAGATGATTGATTCTGATGGACATGACTCTTTTCAACAGTGAAGTAATTCAGGCCAGTTCTTTTCATGAAGACAGCCATCTACATCCAGAAAGAGAACTATGGGGACTGAGTGTAGATCACAACATAGTATTTTCACCTTTTTGTTTTTGTTTGTTTGCTTTTTGTTTTCTTTTTCATGTTTTCATTTTTGATCTGATTTTTCTTGTGCAGCATGATCAGTGTGAAAATATGTATAGAACTGTACATGTTTAACATACATTTATTGGATTACTTCCTGTCTAAGGTAAGGAGTGAGGGAAACAGAGAAAAATTTGGAACATAAGGTTTTGCAAGGGTGAATGCAGAAGACTCTCTGCATATATTCTGAAAATAAAAAGCTATTATTTTTTTAAAAAGAATATCAAATACAATCACGCTGGTTTCAACATAAAAAAATAATGAAATATTTCCTAACATCAGATATTTTCCATCAGGAGAAAACAGATTTTATTTACTTAATGATGAGAGTAGGGATTGAATTTGTATTTTTTTTGGTGTAAGGATATCTTTTGACTAGTGCAAGGCCAATATTTTCTCTGTTACTTGCAGAAATAGAGGATTACTAGGAATACTGAAAAACTACATGCCTTGTCCCAAATCACACAATCAGTATGTAGTATGAGACAGTAAAGAAACCCATGCCTTTTTTTTTATTCAATAGCTTTTGAAAATATTCCAGTTACATGTAACATTGTCACCATTCATTTTACAATTACAATTGCAATTTTTTTCTCCATTCCTCACTTCCCCCATCCCCAAGACAGCAAGCAACCTGATATAGGTTATACATGTACAATAATTTTAAACATATTTCCTTGTTAGTCATTTTGTGGAAGAAAAATCAGAACAAAAAGGAAAACTATGAGGAAACAAACAAAAAAAAAGGTAAAAATGGCATATTTCCATCTACATTGTCTTCTTAGTTCTTTTTCTAGATTCAGATGGTATTTTCCATCATGAGGTTTTTGAAATTGTCTTGGATTGTATTGCTGAAAAGAACTAATTCTATCACAGTGTATCATCACATAATCTTGCTGTCACTGTGCACAGCATTCCCCTGATTCTGTTCATTTCACTCAGCACCAGTTCATCTAAGTTTTTCTAAGTTTTTATTAAATCAGTTTGTTTGTCATTTCTTAAGCAATAATATTGCATTACATTCATATACCATAACTTATTCCATCATTTCCCAATTGATGGGCATCCACCCATTTTTCATTTCCTTGCCACTACACACATTTTTTGCATATGTTCATCCTTTTCCCTCTTTTATAATCTCTTTGGGATACAGACTCCGTAGTGACATTGCTGGATCAAAGCATATGCACAGTTTTCTAGCATAGTTTTCAGGTCAAGGTTTCTGCACACTATGGCATATACATAGTCTTTTTTATTAGAGTCAGAATCAATAACAAATTTCCTAATGAAGAAACTCTCCCAAATGCTAATAGTACCCAGCTTTGCTGGGGATTACTAAGAAATTAAATGATTTTCTCAGATTTGCAAAGTCAATATAAATCTGTGGAAGGACATGAACCCAGTAGGTCTTCTTGACTCCAAGACCAATTCTTTATCTGCAGGAACATGCTGCTTCTCCAAGAACACTTATGAGTTAATTAGCATCTTTTTAAATCCCTTGCTCCAAGACTATGTCCAACATAAAGAAAGCATATTAACATTTGCTTGTTGAATTGATTTTTAAAAATCATCAAGGAAATAATTGTTATTAGTGTTATTATTAATAATTAATCTTTAAGAATCACACCTTGTATGTGTGCTTGTTTGTTTGTGTGTCTGTGTAGGAAAAAGAGAAATCATTATCCGATTCCCAGTCCCAGTTTATCTTTTCAGACATGTAACTTTGTACAAGTCAGTTTTTCCCATCTAAATTATAGGTAGAAGGATACTAACTAACATGATTAACTTCATAGGGTGGTTGTTAGGAAGGAATTTTGTAAAATGTAAAGGACAATATAAATTTAGACCCCAATAGATGTTATTATAAACTTATTATCACTTTCATTATCAGTCATCTGCTATATATGTAAGACTAATTCCTTTTTATTGTGTTCTGCAGAGCAGTGATGTCAAACTCAAATACAAATGAATCCTGATAGGTCATATCAATTGACTTTAGAAAACCACAAATTAATGCTATTGATGTTTTATTGTATTTTTATTTATTTTGTAAGCATTTATTTATTACATTTTTATCTGGCTAAGGTGAGGAGTGTTGCTAATTAATGCCTCTGTTATCCAGAACTACAAAAGATGGTTAACTTAATCATAAAATTGAGAAGTTATCTATAAGATGATAGTCAAATTGAACACTAAGTTCTAGGGTGACTATTCAAAGTCACATCATTTTATTTTACTTGAGAGACAATTGGAGGTAAGTGACTTGCTCAGAGACACACAGCTAGGAAATATTAAATGTCTAAGGCTGGATATGTACTCAAGTTCTCCTGACTTCAGGGCTGTGCTCTATCCACTGAGGCTCCTAGCTGCATTGAAGTCGCATCATTTTAGTAGCAAAACTTGGGTCTTCTGATTTCTAATTTGTTGCACCTTTCCTTCATCACATTATATATCATCTTTTCCCTTGCCTTCAAGGAGAAAAGATAGATCTAGAGAAGGAAACTAGTGCCTCCTCTCTTTCCTTCTCATTCCTATTACGTATTGAAAATGAATTTTAACAAAGCCACAGATCTACTTAGATAAAGTCAGGGGAGCAAAGGGAGTTTAGGAGGTTCTAAGGTGCCTGGGTTACAAATCCAAATCACTATTCTAGGAAACTGATTTCTTCATTATTTGCTCACCTCATTCCCAAATCAGCTACATAGAATCAGTCAAATAAATATTTACTCTTGTTCTTCCTATTTCAAAATACTGTCATTTTTTCTCAATGTCCTAGAATAAAAAAAAAAAGTCAGTTGTTTTGTCAAACTACTGTGGAGAAGCCCTTGTGCTTTCTTGTTTGACTTGGAGTATGGAGACATTGGTTTGGGCTATGAATATGTCATTTACTAGGTGGGCCAAATAGCTATACTTCTCTGAATCTTTGTTTCTCCACCTGTAAAATGAAAATAAAGACATTTGCTTTCCCTAAACAATAAGACTCTGCAGGCCAGTCACTTATGATCTATTTTTATTGTAAAATTTTAAAGTTTTGAGTTACAAATGCTATCTATGTCTCTTTCTCCACCCTCCTTTCAGACAGTAAGCAATCAGATATATGTTATAAATGTGCAATTATATACAATATTTGCCATATTAGTCATTTTATATAAGAAGACTTGAAAAAAAGAAAAAATGGAAGTGAAAAACAGCATGTTTCAGCTTATATTTAAACAATATCAGTTATTTCTCTGGAGGTAGACAGCATACTTCATTATTAGTGCTTTGGGATTATCTTGGATCATTGTATTGCTGAGAATAGCTAAGGCCTTCACAATTCTTCAAACAATATTGCTGTTATTGTGTACAACATTTTCCTGGTTCATTTAATGTCACTATGCATCAGTTCATGTAAGTTTTTTTCAGATTTTTCATCCTATTTGTCATTTTTATAGCACAATAATATTCCATTGGAACATATAACATAGGCATTCCCAATTAATGGCCATCTTTTTGAATCCCAATTCTGAGGTGCCACAAAAAGAACTGCTATAAATAATTTTGTACAAATAGGTTCTTTTCCTCTTTTTTGGATGTCTTTGGAATATAGATGTAGTAATAGTATAGCTAGATTAAAAGGTTTGCAGAGTTTGGTAGTCCTTTGGACAAAGTTCCACATTACTTTCCAGAGTGGGTGGATCAATCCACAACTCCACCAACAGTGTATCAGTAGCTCAGTCTTCCTATATTCATTTCAACATTTAAATTTTCCTTATTTCTAATTACTGGCCACTCTGATATGTGTGAGGTGGTATCTCAGAGTTGTTTTATTTTGCATTTCTCTGATAAATAATGATTTGGAGCATTTTTTCATATAACTATATATACCCTTGATTTCTTTACCTGAAAACTGCCTATTCACATGCTTTGATCATTTATCAATTGGGGGAATTACTTATATTTTTAGTAATTTTACTCAGTTCTCTATATAATTTGAAAAATGTAGCCTTAAACAGAGATATTTGTTGCAAATCCCCTCTCCCCAGTGTTCTGCTTTCCTTGAAATTTTGGTTGTATTTGGTTTTGTTTATCCAAAACCTTTAAAATTTTACATAATAAAAAAATTTCCATCTTACATTTTGTAATATTCTTTTCTCTGGTACTATAGCTTCCTTTATCCTATTCCATGTTCTTTTAATTTGCTATATGAGTAAATCATGTACTTTTTTTTGACTATCTTGGTGTGTAGTGTGATATATTGGTTATATACCAAGTTTCTGCTATACTGTTTTCTAGTTTTCCCAAAAGTTCTCGTCAAATAATGGATTTTTGTCCCAAAATCTTGGATATTTGGATTTATACATATATTAGATTATGATGGTAATTTACTATAATGTAATTTATCTCTAATATATATCCCATTGATCCACTACTCTGTTTCTTTGCCACTTATAAACTCTTCAAGATAGAAATATGATCAATTACTGTATTTTCAAGGGTTTTTCACTTTCTTGGTTTTGACCCTTACTCAAATAGTTTGGGAACTTTACAATCTGACACCAACCTGTATTATTACTTAGAAATGTATGGTTCACAAAACTCAAATCCTTTTATTTAGAGGCTTGTTTATTTATTTTTACAGATCAGCAAAAACAAACAGAGCTCATAATAGAGCTCATGGAAAACAATGATACCCACATATAAATAGCCCTTTCCCAGAAGTCTATATAAGTCACATTCTCAGAGAGTGGGTGACATTCTCAGAAGAGTGTGTCTATAGTTTGAGTCCTGGGAATGTGTTTCCAGCTCAAGGTTTCTGCATCTCAGAATCATCTCTTGAAAATCGCCATTTTTTGGAAAATAGATGTATTTATACACAAATACTATTTATATCAGTTCTTTTTGTGGTGGCAAAGAATTGGAAATTGATGAGATGCCCATCAATTAGGGAATACCTAAATAAATAGTAGTATATGATTGTGATATTATACTAGTGTTCCACAAGAAATGAAGGAGAGGATAGTTTCAGAAACCCTGGTGAATTTTACATGGACTAATGAAAATTTAAGCGAACAGAACTAGGAGTACATTATGCAGAGTAATAACAATATGTTAAAGATGATCAATTAATTTACCTATTTTGATTAAAACAATGATCCAAGACAATTCTAAAGAAGTCATGATGAAAAATGCTATCCAGTAGGACAAATAAATATAATAAAGATGACAATGCTACCCAAACTAATCTATTTGTTTAGCGCTA
Source organism: Sarcophilus harrisii (assembly GCF_902635505.1). NCBI lineage: Eukaryota > Metazoa > Chordata > Mammalia > Dasyuromorphia > Dasyuridae > Sarcophilus > Sarcophilus harrisii. Next base: position 369,878,423 of record NC_045427.1, read on the forward strand.
TACCAATCAAACTCCCAAAAAACTATTTTAATGACCTAGAAAAAATAACAACAAAGATCATATGGAAAAACAAAAGGTCAAGAATTTCAAGGGAATTAATGAAAAAAAAAATGAAGGTGGCTTAGCTGTACCAGATATAAAATTATATATATATATATATATATATATATATATATATATATATAATCAAAAAAATATATAAAGTAGCAGTTACCAAAACCATTTGGTATTGGCTAAGAAATAGACTAGTTGATCAGTGGAATAGGTGCGGCTCAAAGGACAAAACAGTCAATAACTTTAATAATCTAGTGTTTGACAAACCCAAAAACCTCAGCTTTTGGGATAAGAACTCACCGTTTGACAAAAATTGCTTGGAAAATTAGAAACTACTATGGCAGAAACCAGGCATTGACCCACACTTAACACCATACACCAAGATAAGGTCAAAATGGGTTCATGACCTAGGCATAAAGAATGAGATCATAAATAAATTAGAGAAACATAGGATAGTTTACCTCTCAGACTTATGGAAGAAGAAGGAATTTATGACTAAAGAAGAAATAGAGATTATTACTGATCACAAAATAGAAAATTTTGAGTATATCAAATTGAAAAGTTTTTACACAAACAAAACTAATGCAGACAAGATTAGAAGGGAAGCAATAAACTGGGAAAACATTTTTACAGTCAAAGGTTCTGATAAAGGCCTCATTTCCAAAATATATAGAGAATTGACTCTAATTTAGAAGAAATCAAGCCATTCTCCAATTGATAAATGGTCAAAGAATATGAACAGACAATTCTCAGATGAAGAAATTGAAACTATTTCTAGCCATATGAAAAGGTACTCCAAGTCATTATTAAGCAGAGAAATGCAAATTAAGACAATTCTGAGATACCACTACACACCTGGCAGATTGGCTAGAAAGACAGGGAAAGATAATGCAGAATGTTGGAGGGGATGTGGGAAAATAGGGACACTAACACATTGTTGGTGGAATTGTGAATACATCCAGCCATTCTGGAGAGCAATTTGGAACTATGCTCAAAAAGTTATCAAACTGTGTATACCCTTTGATCCAGCAGTGTTACTACTGGGCTTATATCTCAAAGAGATTTTAAAGAAGGGGAAAAGACCTGTATGTGCAAGAATGTTTGTGGCAGCCCTCTTTGTAGTGGCCAGAAACTGGAAACTGAGTGGATGCCCATCCATTGGAGAATGGCTGAATAAATTGTGGTATATGAATATTATGGAATATTATTGTTCTGTAAGAAATGACCAACAGGATGATTTCAGAAAGGCTTGGAGAGATTTACATAAACTGATGCTGAGTGAAATGAGCAGGACCAGGAGATCATTATATACTTCAATAATAATACTATATGATGATCAATTCTGATGGACCTGGCCATCTTCAGCAATGAGATGAACCAAATCAATTCCAATGGAGCAGTAATGAATTGAACTAGCTACACCCAGCGAAAGAACTCTGGGAGATGACTTAGAACCATTACATAGAATTCCCAATCCCTATATATCCCAATCCGCCTGCATTTTTGATTTCCTTCACAGGCTAATTGTACATTATTTTAGAGTCCAATTCTTTTTGTACACTACAAATAACTATATGATGACAATGATTAACGTGTAATAGTAAATTTAAAATTTGAATAATCTGTAAATATTTAACATGATATATGAAAACCTGCCATCTAGGAGAGGAAGGTATCAGGGTCGAAGGAAGGAAAACTTGAGACATATAAAGTTTGGAAGTGTCAATGCTAAATTACCTATCATATAACTTTGTAAATAAAAGCTATAATAAAATTGAAAAAGTAAAAAAATATGCTATTGTCCAATGATCCAGAAAAGAGCAAGTATGAACTTTATACATATTGAAGCATTTAAAAATTTATCTTTCAATTCTTTTACACACAATAATAGAAAGTATAATTTAAAGTTCAACATTAAGAAATTGATATTATACTTGCTTGCCTTCATTCTCTAGGTGTGGTAGGTCAGAAGGTCAAGATCTTAGAACCAAAATGTTTTTAAAATCTATGTCAAATTAAAAAAATTAATTGGTAAATATTTAACAAAATGAATAAAGCATATTTTAATCAAATAATGAAAATTTTAAAGGAAATCCATTTATCTGTACCTCTTGTCTGTCTGGATTATTACCATCCTACTTTTCATTTGACTAATCTCCTGAATTCTCTAGCATAAATGATATCTTCTAATCTGCAGAATCTAGCATCATAAAGATTGAACCAACAATAATGTCTTCAATAAGCAACTTTAACTGCAAATACTAGTCATTGCTTCCTACTTTCCTTTCTCAATAGTTCTAGTGACATGATGCAGACATTAGTAATCGTCTTTATCCTTAGAGATAGTATCTTGACTTATTAATTCTAGCATACTTGAAAGGACCACTGCTAATCTCATGAAAATAGCAAATAGGAAACTTCTTTGGATCAATATTAAAAAATGATTCTTGAAGTGTCACTCATTAAGTTGAAAGAACTTGAAGGATTCAGTTCGACTATCAGACTAAATCTTTCCCTGATTTTAAAATCATGATGTTAGAGAACATGAAATTGCAGAACATGTATCATAAGTGATTTTTAATGTACAACTATTTCCAGAAGAAAATGGACCTTAGAACATAATAAATCATTGAGCATGTACTTAAAAAGGACTTAATAAAATTTGAAAAATAATGTAAAAAATTAAAAACTTTATAACATTTAGAATATGACTAGTTTACATTATACTCTAATGAAAAGTAGAATATTAAAGTTGAAAAGAACCTTAGAATATGAGATGCTCAGTTACAGGATATTAAAAACAAGAACTAGAAAACACTCTTGATTCTACAATACAAGAAAACTTTGAGAAAATGGTTCATTGATTTGTTGAGAGTAAACTAAACTTTGAGAAAATGGTTCATTGATTTGTTGAGAGTAAACTACTTTCTTCCATGACCTTAAAACAATAACCAACAGATTAAATAAATTAAAAGAGCAATGGTAACAAAAAGAGAATAAAGAAAAGAATTCCAGAGAAAATTATCTAAAAACAAATCAAAAGAGCAACTGAAGATATGACTAGTCTCTCCACTTTTCCCCTCCATAAATGCAAAGAAGAAAAGGCTCTAATATGATAAATTGACTAGTTCAACCTTTTATCATGTTTGCCAATTTGTTTATAGGAGAGACCTCAAATTCATTGTGCATTTCTTTTAGTGATGATTCAGAGAAACTTTCCATATTGGTTGGTTATACTGTTCCTTTCCTTAAAAAAAAAAAAAAAACTATTTCTTCGTATTGTCTGAGACTTATCTATTCTGCTCTCTCCTTCCTCCTTTTGAAAGATAAATTAATAACAGAAAACTGCAATCTTAATCCAAAGTTGCTATATCTCCACTTTTCTGGGAACTATTGTTCTAACTGAAGCTAAGTAGGGCAAGAAACAATTGTTTCAAACTGTTAAAAAATAACAGTATTAATTGATAATTTTAATATTTCCAAAGATGGTTAGTTAGTCATAGTATTATTAATCATTTCTCTTTGGGAAAGTCAGCCTGAAAAGTATCAAAAATTGATCAGAAAAATGACAAGTTGCAAGGCAGAGAAATATGCCCTGAATTTATAGATTCCTAGGGGAATAGAATGGGATGTGGGGATAGCATATTGCAATGGCAAAATATTGGTTTATGGAAATGATGTGGATTTCAGTTCTGCTGTCAGTCACAAAGATCTTCCTTGATATTTGACAAGTCCCCACCTCTGTGACTGAATAGTGGCAATAACCACTGTCCTACATAATTCCCAGGGTGGCTTGTGAGATTTGAAGTGACAATAGACTTGGCAGAGTTTTGGGATCTGCTAGCTGTCTTTTTCACATGTCAGAAGTTTGTAGGAGTTTGTTTCAGCTATGCCTATAATCCTTTATTTGTAGAAAATTCAAAGTCAAGCAGAGGAAGAATAGACATGGAGGCATTAGAGGAGGAAGGAGGGCTTGTAGTTCTGAAAACCTACTCACATTGGGAATGGATTCACCCTCCAAAATCTATAAAGAAATAAGGGGGAGAGGAACAGATGAGCAAGGGGTGAGGGAAGTTTAAGTAATAGTAAGGCAAGTTATGGAGCAGAATTTAATGAGTCAGCAAGGATAAGAAAGATATATGTGTGTGTGAGTGTGTATGTATGTATATATCTATATATATATAGATAGATAGATATATGTTTATACATATATACATAAGTAGACATACATATATCTGTGTAGAGCAAAAAAAAGAGCAATTTACAAGAAAGAACAAGACAAACACTCATGAATAAAATTTCTTCTTCCTATATATACTTTTTAAAATTGGTGTTTTTGTTACATATTTTGAATCCCCCCCTGATGTTCTGCTGGGCACATGACAGTGTTCTCTTTTGTTTTGTTTCATTCTGTTTTCTAATGCTTTTCTGTTTTTCTTTTTCTTTATTCTGTTTTTTCAAATAAAATAAATTTGGAAATTTGAAAAAATGTGTTTAAGATGATTATAATCTAATTTCAACTAGTTAGGTCATAGCAAAGAAAAATATATCTTCTCTTCATTATAGTGAAGGGAGGATGCAGATTTGGGGTACAAAATATTACTTATACTATAAGGTGTTTGATATCTTGGTTAGTTTTGATTACTTTTTCATCTTTTAGATTTTATTTGTTATAGAAAGATAAAGGGTATGTAGGTGCTAGAAAAAATAGAAAGATAGACAAATATGAGAAAGAGACAAAACAAAGAGAGAGAGAAAGAAAGAGAAAGAGAAATAGATGGATAGATAGATAGATAGATGGATAGCTATTACTTATTTAGCCCCTTAGTTGGAAATCCAAATTTACATCTGGATTAAAATCCCAGCTCTGCCATTTAGTACCCATGTGGCCTTGGTAATTCACTTCTCTATTGGCTTTACAGCCTTACTTGAGAAATGATTGTGTGGAATGAAGATGATTTCTACTATCCATTCCAGATCTAAATCTATGATTACAATACTGTCTCCATTCAAATTTATTCTAACCCTTTCCCACTGTTCTTTTGTCAAATTTCAAAACTTTGTTTTTTCTCTTTTCGTACAAATACATATAATGTTCTTACTGGATAGTTTTCCCCAAACACAAAAAGAACACCTCAATAAAATCATTGACTGACTCACAGGTCACTTGTAGCCCAACTAGATAGTATTTTCTCATGCCCCTAAATAAATCTTTAACCTTTACTTCTTAGGTAATTGCAAATACCTACAACCATCACCAACATAGCAGGAAATAGGGAGGGCAGAAAATCCTGCTCAGGAAAAAACTAAGATAGAGAAAATATATGACTTCTCTTTCATTTTTCAACCCCATATAATCACAGATTCTTGATAAAGCAGAGGCAGGAAAGGCTGATGAAAGTAAGTGTTATGAGCCAGAACTTGAAACAAGATGATAGCTCAATGGGATTGATAGAAACAATGCTTAAATTAACACCTTTGAGAGTTCACACATTAGCTCACACATTAGTTCACATGTTTGGGAGATTTCAAGGTTCAGTATGAGATATCCAAATTCATACCTCCTGTAATCCCACTCTCCAGAAGAGGAGTCAATCTTTGAATTTACACCTCTAAAAGAGCATAAAAAGAGCTTCAATCAGTCAGTCAGTCAGTCAGTTCAGAAGATTTCCAGGAGTCAGAGTTGAGCTAGAGGCAGAAGCTGGAAGAGCAAAAAAGACAAGCTGCAAGAGCTCTAGGAACCAAGCAGAGAGATAGGCTTCTGAGAAAACTAACCGGGCTATTTTGGAAAGAGACAATAAAAGATTGGATTTTAACTCCTGACTGCATTTGGAGTGATTATTACTCTAAACTGAAACTAAGGCTGCCTCCAGAAAACCTCCCCAAGAAACCTGCTCTCACAGAGAACCATAATATTTTAGAAAAAGAAGAGACCATCACAAGTAAGGATTGTGATCTTAGTCTATCTGAGGGGAAACTAATTTTTCACCAAGCAGAACTATATAAAAATAATTGGGGAAGGATTTGCTCATTAATTCATTCATAAGATATCAACATTTCTTTATTCACTTCTTACTATATGTAAGACATAGAAGGAAGGCAGAAAATGAATGGAGGGCAATGAATGGGCAGAATTGCATATGCTTTCAAACTCATCTAAATTATTAGTTCTGCTGAATGTGGAAAGGAAGAAATTTATCTTCCCCAACTAAAATTGAATATTATTATTTAAGCACCATCCTGAGCCCTCCTATTTAAAGGGAATTTATTACACACTTTTAAAAATTGACATAAAATAGTTCCTAAATGTATTGAACAATTTAAAAATTAATAGCTTTTGATATTATGCCACTTTCATTTCTTTCTCTCTATATGTATGCATACATGTACACATACATGTGTGTATCCATTCCTGTTTCCTTAAGAGATAGCTAAGGCAATACAATCAATAGACTCCTGGACTTAGAATCAGAAAAACCTAAGTTCAAATCCGGCCTCAAAACACTTCCTAGCTATGTGACCCTAGGGAAGACACAATTTTTTATCAACCTTAATTTTCTCAACTCTAAAATGAAGATAATAATTTCCCCCAGGGTTATTAAGAGGACCAAATGAAATAATATTTGTAAAGCACCTACCACCATGTCTGGCACATAGTAGCAGCCTAATAAATGTTTGTCTCTTTCTTCCCTCTTCCCTACTCAGAAAACTATCCCTTATAATGAAAAGGGGAATGCAGTTCTGCAAAACTGACCAATACATATATTTTAATTTGTCCATTTCCAAATCTACTGCTATGTACCTTGATTCCAGTTTGTTATTATTAAAAAAAAGTGATGGCATGAATATTGTACTGAGTATGAAGATTTTCTCTCTATGTTGACCTGCACAGAACTTCTTATTAAATGGTGTTCTTATTCACCAAATATCTCAACTTCAAAGAATACATGATTAGACAAAGCAGTAAAAAACACATAGTAAAGCCAAAGATTAAACTATTTTAGAGCTGCAGAATATTAGAATTGTAAAGCACCTTAAAATTCAAAATATTATAGGCTTATAGAATATCAGAGTTGAGAGCAACTTTAGAATATAGAATGGTTCAGTGAAGAATCACCAAATTGTATTATATTAGAGAGCCATCAGAGCATATAATATTAAAATTTTAATACAGTTAGTTAATAAACATTTATTAAGTGGCTTCTATGTGCCAGGCACTGTGCTAAGTGCTGTAGATAACAAAGAAAGGCAAAATATAGTCCTTACTCTTATAGAGAGAGCTATCTATTTATCTATCTATAGCTATATCTACTATATCTACCTATGTGTATAGGAAAAGAGAGAGAGAGAGAGAGAGAGAGAGAGAGAGAGAGAGAAAGAGAGAGGTCTAATAAGGGAGACAATGTGAAAACAATTATGTACATACAAGAAACATACAGGATAAACTAGAAAAAAAAAAAACAATAAAGAATCACATCTATCAAGGAGGGTCAGAAAGAATTTCTTGTAGAAGATGAGATTTTAGCCAAAACTTGAAGGAAGCCAAGAAACAGAAATGAGAAAGAAAAGTATCTAGAAATGGGAAACAACCAATGAAAATGTTCAGAGTTTGGAGATAGAGTATCTTATGTAAGGAACAGTAAGAAGGCTGGTGTCACCAGATCACAAAGAATATGGAGGGGAGTAAGTATGAGAAGATTGGAAATGTAGAAGAATGCCAAGTTGTGAAAAGCTTTGAATACCAAAGTTGTTTTTTTTTTATTGATCTTTGAGGGGATAAGAAGCCACTGGAATTTAATGAATTGGTGAATGACATGATCAGAGCTGTGTATTAGTAAGATTAATTGGACAATGACCTGGAGTGGGGAGAGACAAGGCAGGGAAGCCAAACAGCACACAATATTAGATCTGGAAAGAATCTAAGCAACCATCTAGACTAATCACTTCCTCCTATTTTACAGAAAAGGGAACTGAGGCATAGAAAAGAAAACTGTCTTTTCAAAGGTCACAGTAACTTAATAGAAATCACTTAGTAGAACTAAAACTAAAAACAACTCCATACTTCATGTCTCTAGTCCAGTGTTTTTTCTACTATATCATATTTTCTCTCCAACTTCAAAGTGTCATTGATTTGAACTCAAGAGTCTCAGCTCAAGAATTAAATATATTGCCTTAACCATTTTCTTTGAATAGTGCCATATTTCTCTTAGAAGAGAAATATTTCACATTTAGGTGTATAAATGCATACACATAATAAATCATTAATTCAGACACCATATTTCAGAGGTCAAGAACAAATTGATCTGATCTGAAATGATCTTTTATGTATCCTATATGAAGAGGTTTTGCTAAGCAAATGAAATGAATAAATCAGGTTGAAGAGGAATAGGGTTGGGGTTTGAGGGCACAAATTTCCTTCTCTCTACTACTCCAGTTAATGCTGGAATGCAGGCTATCATTACCTTATGCATTGCTTATTGCAATAGCATTTTGGTGGGTCTGTCTTGTTCATATTTCATCCCCACTCTAATCCATCCTCAATTCAGCTGCCAAATTGACTTTCTTAAAATCCAGATCTCATCTTGCTACTCTTCTATTTAGTACACTCCAGTGGAATCAGATTTAAATGCTTTTGTTTAGCATTTAAAGCCTTTCATAACCTGGCCCCAATCCTACCCAGGCAGCCTAAGAGGCTCTTTAACCTTTGATGTTAAGTGTATAGTTTGATAAGAATTGAAAAGTAAAATGGGTCCCTGAGGTTCTATGGTTTTGTTCGTGCCAGAAAAATGTACTCCAGGCTGTTTTATGTATAGTGTACAAACTGATCCTAGAGTATGCATAAACTTAAGACTGCATAGAATTCAGGGCAATTCTCTTTCAATACAGTGGCCACTACAAGGTAATTTTGACTCAGATAAAATTTCTCTTTTGAAAAATGTACTTAAGTTTTCAGGTTCTAAATGCCATGAGGACTGGATATTGCCATGAGGAAATACCTAAAAGAAACAGTCTAAATTATATAGTTATAAAATTCTCATAATAATTAAAATGTCAATACAAATTTATCAATACAAAAATAAAATACTGATAGTTTTAGGTCTTAAAAATCACTTCATTGTATCCTCATTTGGTAAAATATGAAAATGTCAAGAAAGAGAAGAAAAGTAATATTGGAGAGTTTTTTTTTTAAATACTTCAGACTGATTAAAATTCATCTATAAATAAGCTGCCTTGACTATTTAAAAAAATACTTATGAGATAATTCCTACTCACCATCTGAGACTAAGTCATCTTTTAGAAAAATTGATTATTTTGGGCCTATTTCTCTGCAGGATCACAGAAATGTTACCTTTTCTATTAGCAGAATTTGGAGGGAAAAAACTAAAAGAAATATATTTCCTAAATAGTTGAAAAAAAGAACCTAGTTGTTTCAGAATTGATCAGAAAGGCTTTCAAATACTGAGAATTTGATTTTTTTTTAAAAGAGGGAGGAGAAAAAGAAGGAAAAGAGAAACTTAATAAATAAGATGGCCAAATAGAGAAAATATTGCATGATATGGTATATATCTCAGATGCATCAGTCTTAATTCTTTTATTGCATCAAAGTATTTATGTGAATATAATACAAGTATGTACATATATGTACATATACACATAAACTACCAGTACCAGTCCAAAGAAAATTAAGAACTTCCCAATAGAGCACTAATAATTCTGGGTATGATGAATTGGATCTCAAATTTTCAAGTTAATTATTCCAATAAAATTCAGAAAAATAAATTATATATACATATGTGAATATGATTTTGAATATGAGACAAATTACTTGGGAACAAAGCTGGTTATATAAATAAATGCATATATGTGTATATATATATATCTATAATGATTTCACTTATGACATTTCTTTGTGCATTTCATTACAATTATTAAATTGAATATTTAAAATCTGATTATAATTTTACTTCATTAATGAACTCTTAGGAAATTCTTGACTTTCTTTTTTGACTAATAACAGAAGTTTCTGATATGGCAATTAGAGACTACAAAATGTTCTGAAACCCTGTGCTGACCTTACTTATCTCATGTATATTATAATTTCAAAATTGGAAGGCATGAAATCTTGAAATAAAATAAATAAATTCTCCCCAAATTTCTGCTTTTCCAACATAGTTGCATTAAAAGTTGGAATGGAAGACATTCATATCTTAACTGTGATTTCCCTAGAATGAGGAAAATATTTTTTATTGAACAGAAATTTTGAAGTGTTTAATGCAACATCAGAAGTATTTATATTATGGTAATCCTGTGAATTGTTTCAATCCTCCTTTTAATTGAATACCTGTTGGTTGCAATTTTCTTAAAGTGATCAGGGAATGTTTTATTTCTGAAAATTTATACTTTGAGATGTGTGTGTGTGTATCTGTGTATGTGTACTCAGTAAGAATATAAATCACATATGTGCCCTGGATAAATACTTTGAATATTATTATTTGAAATGCTTTTTATAATTTCAAAATTAGAAAACAAAAAGTCTTGAGATAAAATAAATACACATATTCCCAACAAAAATGTATTCAAAGTTGGAACAAAAAAAGTTATTATGTAGAAAATCTTTCAAAGATACCAAGGATAATATTTTCACATCAAGAATTTAGTTTTTTCAAATAATTCATATGTATCTATTTAGGAACATGATTTCTTCTCTGAAAAATTCATTGTCTAAATATTTAAAATATGTATTCACTGATATGGCATGTTGAGTTTATCTAGTTCTGATAAAATACTTCTAGAACTTTTACTTTTTTAATCAGTTTTCAATTCTGTGAAAGCACAAAATGTTTTATGATTTAAAGCACCACAGTTATTGAATAATATAATAGATAATATAAATTCACCTAACAGTGTCGAATAAATCTATGTATGTAAAGAAAAAGTTAATTATCATTACATAAAGAAATGAAAAACAAAAACAAAAGTAGCTGAAAACCTCAATTTACCCATATACAGACCTGGACAAATCTAACAAAAATATAAATTATAAAAAAGTTAAGGACTTAAATAACATTTTGAAAAAGTTAGATATGACAGATATTTGGCAGTTTTTGAATAAAAATAGAAAAGAAAATGCATATTTCATAGTTATATATGATAATGTACAAACTGACTATATTCAATCATGAAAACTTCGTAAACAAAAGGAAAAAAATTGAAATATTAAATATTTCCTTTACTTGCCCCAAAACATTATATTCAATAAGAGAATTTTGAAGAAATCATGCAAACTTTAATGGAAACTATTATTTAATCCTAATGAACAGAAGTGTCAAAGAACAAATTATAGTAACAATAATATTTTAAATAAAGAAAATGGTAAGTTGAAATACCAGAATTTTGGGGATGCTGACAAAATAATTTTTATGGAAAAATCTATGGAAAATTTCATCAACAACAAAAAAGAACAAATCAATTAATTGAGCATGGAACTTAAAGAAAAGAAGAGTTCCCAGCTCCAACCAAATGCAAAAATTTAAATTTGGAAAGTCAAAGAAAAGATAACTCAACATTGTAAATAAAAAATATTATTTGTTTAATAAAACTGTTAGAGTTTTTTAAAAAAATTCTAATGACTATATTTGCTAATCTAATTATAAAAAGAGGGGGAAACCAAATCATCAATAATAAAAAAAATAAAGAAAAGTAAACAAAATTGTCCAATAACATGCCAATAAAAATGAATATTTATAAACATATAAAATGTCTAGATAAAAAGGAAAAACTATAAAAAGTTTAAATAATAAAATCTCAAGGAAAAAATTAACATAGCAAAAATTCCCAAATCATAGACCCTAAGAAACAGATGGATTTAAAAGTAATTATTAATGATTAAAAGAAAAATTAGTTCCAGTTTAGCTGAATCAAAGAGTACACACAATTTAATTGCTCATTGGGCATAGTTCCAAATTGTTCTACACAATGGTTGGTTCAGTTTACAATTCCACCAAAAGCATATTAGTGGCCCAATTTTCCCATATCTTTTCCAACATTTATCATTACCTTTTCTATTATATTAGCCAGTCTGAGAGGTGTGAGGTGATACCTCAGAGTTGTTTTAATTTTTGCTTTTGTAATCAATAGTGATTTAGAGCATTTTTTCATATAGCTATACATAGTTTTGATTTCTTCATCTGAAAATTGCTTATTCACATCCTTTGACCATTTATCAATTGGAGAATAAATTGTATTCTTATAAATTTGAAATCTGGGCAAACAAAAGATCAAGAATTTCAAGGAAATTTATGGGAAAAAATGCAAACAAAGGTGGTCTAAATATACCAGAATTAAAATTATATTATAAAAGAGTAATCATCAAAATCATTTGATACTGACTAAAAAATAGACTAATGGGTCAGTCAATAGGTTAGGTATATAAGACACAAGTCAATGACTATAGTAATCTATTGTTTGATAAATCCAAAGACTCCAGCTTCTGGGACAAGAATTTAGTACTTGATAAAAATTGCTGGTAAAACTGGAAAATAGTTATGGCAGAAACTAGTTTATTGACCAATATCTAACACCCTATACCAAGACAACATTGTTTAAGATATAAAAAGTGATATTATAAGCAAATTAGGAGAACAAGGGATAGGGTTTTGTTGTTGTTGTGATTGTTGTTGTTTTGTTTGTTTTTTTGCTGAGGCAATTGGGGTCAAGGGGCTTGCCCAAGGTCATAGAGCTAGAAAGTGTTAAGTGTCTGAGGCCAGATGTGAACTCAAGTCTTCCTGACTTCAGGGTCAATGCTCTATCCACTACCCCAGCTAGCTGCCCCTAGTCTTCTCTTGAATCTGTGGAGAAGGGAGGACTTTATGGCCAAAGAAGAGCTATAGAATCTTATGAAATGCAAAATGAATAATTTTGATTACTTCAAATTAATTTTTTTTTGTACAAACAAAACCAATGCAACTGAGATTAGCAGGTAAGCAGAAAGATGGTGAGAGGGGATGAGGGAGGAGAGCAAATTTATAGCCAGTGTTTCTGATAAAGGATTATAAAGAAAATTGTGAGTTTCCAGAAAAGGAACAGACAACTTTTTGCACAATTCCAAATCAGTAAGCTTTAAGGATAGTGGCATATTTAATACAAAAACTATTTTTTTCAGTGGCATGAAACACTTTTCCCGATTCCTTTCTGATTGGCACCTGTGATCCAGATTGAGATTGTCTGAAATCTGACTGCTAGAGTGACAATATTTTTTTAGTTTTTTTTTTTATATAAAGCTTTTTATTTTAAAAACACATATATAGATAATTTTCAACATTCACCCTTACAAAATTTTGTGTTCCAAATTTTTTCTCCCTCCCTCCCCCCCTCCCTTTCCTTCCTCTAGCTGGCAAATAATCTAATACATATTAAATATGTGCAGTTCTTCTATACATATTTCCACAATTACCCCCGTGCATAAAAAAAAATCAGATTAAAAAAGAAAAAAAATGAGAAAGAAAACAAAATTCAAGCAAACTTCAAAAAAAGTGAAAATACTATGTTGTGATTCATATTCAGGCACCACAGTCCTCTCTTTGGGTGCAGATGGGTCTCTTCATAAAACTACTGGAACTGTTTAAATCATCTCGCTGTTAAAAAGAGGCACACCTGTCAGAATTAATCCTCATATAATCTTGCTATTGCTGTGTACAGTATTTTCCTGATTCTACTCACTTCACTTAGCATCACTTCATGTAAGTATCTTCAGGCCTCTCTGAAATCATGCTGCTTATAGATCATGTTTCTTATAGAACAATAATATTTTATAACATCAATATACCATAACTTATTCAGCCACTCTCCAACTGATTAGCACCACCAAGTTTCCAGTTCCTTGCCATTACCAAAAGGACTGCTACAAATATTTTTGCATATGTGGGTCCTCTCCCCTTTTTTATGATCTCTTTGGAATACAGATCCAGTAAAGACACTGTTGCATCAAAGGGTATGCACAGTTTGATAGCCCTTTGGGCATAGTTCCATATTGCTTTCCACAATGGTTGGATCAGTTCACAACTCTAATAACAATGTATTACTATCCCAGTTTTTCCACATTCCCTCCAAGATTCATCATTATCTTTTCCTGTCATCTTAGCCAATCTGAGAGCTGTATAGTGGTACCTCAGAGTTTTCTTAATTTGAAATTTTTCCAATCAATAGTGATTTTGAGCATTTTTTCATATGACTAGAAATGGTTTAAATTTCTTCATCTGAAAATTATCTGTTCATATACTTTGACTATTTGTCAATTGGAGAGTGGCTTGTATTATAAATTTGAGTCAGTTCTTTCTGTATTTTAGAAATGAGGCCTTTATCAGAACTGTTGGATGTAATTTCCCCCCCAATTTATTGTTTCCCTTCTAATCTTGTCTGCATTGGTTTTGTATCTATAAAAACTTTTTAAATTTAATATACTTAAAATTATCCATTTTGTATTCCATAATGTACTCTAGTTCTTTGTCCACAAATTCCTACCTTCTCCACATATCTGATAGGTAGACTATCCTTTGTTCTTCTAATTTGCTTATAGTATCACTTTTTAGATCTAAATCATGAACCCATTTTGACCTTATTTTGGTAGAGTGTATTAGGTGTGGGTCAATGCCTAGTTTCTGCCACACAAATTTCCAATTTTCCCAGCAATTTTTATCAAATAGTGAGTTCTTATCCCAGAAACTGGGGCTTTGACTTTATCAAACACTAAATAACTATAGTAAATGACAGCTGTGTCTTGTGAACCTAACCTATTCCACTGATCAGCTACTCTATTGCTTATCCAGTACCAAATGTTTTGATGATCATTGCTTTATAGTAGTTTTAAGTTTGTACAGCTAAGCCACCTTCATTTTCATTTTTCTTTAATTCTCTTGAAATTCTTGACTTGTTGTTCTTCCAGGTGAACTTTATTATTATTTTTTCTAGTTCTGTAAAATAATATTTGGGGAGTATGATTGCTATGACACTGAGTAAGTAGATTAATTTATGTAGAATTATAATCTTTATTATATTAGTTCTACCTACCAATGAACACTTGATATTCTTCCAATTGATTAGATTTGACTTTTTCTGTATGGAAAGTGTTTTTAATTGTATTCATAGTGTTCCTGACTTTGTCTTGCTAAGAATGAGTCACCAAGAGAACATTGTACATGGTAACAGCAAGATTGTGTGATGATCAACTTTCATTAGGCTCTTCTCAACAATGAGGTGATTCAAGGCAATTTCAATAAATTTGTGATGAAAAGTGCCATCCACATTCAGAGAAAAACTATGGAGACTGAATATAGATATAAGCATAGTATTTTCACATTTATTGCAGTTGTTATATGTTCACTTTCTCCCCCCCCCCATTTTTGTGTGTTTTCCCTTATGATCTGATCATTTTTTTTACATATCATGATAGGAGGATGGAGAAGAGTGAGAAAAACTTGGAACAAAATTTTCTAAAGGTAAATGTTGAAAACTATCTTTGCATATATTTGGAAAAATAAAATACTATTAAAATAATTTTAATGAGACCTTTGTCAGAGATACTTGTGGCAAAAATTGTTTCCTAAATTTTTGCTTTCCTTTTAATCTTCTCCTAAAATGTTATTTCTTCTCCCTTCACTCTGCTTTTTCCAGTCTCTTGCCTATCACTTCTCCTTAATGAGGACACTTACCCCTAAATAAGTGAGATTTTCCTGAGCCAGAGCTTTATGATCTACAAGTTATTCTAGAGGTCCCTAATAAATTATCTAACTTTTACTCATATGATGATCAAAAAAATCAACTAGAAAACACCTTTACCCATTTTTCTTTAGCCTCTCACATATGATCAGTGCCAAATCATTTTAACTTTCAGAGAAATGATGTTCCCAAATCATTCATAGGGAAAAGCAGGTGTGAAATTGAGAAGAGTGTTCTGATTTCTCCTGAAGGATAAGGACCTTCATTTGGCATGTTAAATGTTCTAGTTATTCAGAAGTTTTTCTTGATATCTAACCTAAATTTTTTTTGGAATTTTTACAATTGCTTCTGGTTGTGCCCTCCAGGACCAAACAGAACAAGATTCTTTCTGTAAATTCTTACAGATTCTTTCTCTAAATAATATACAAATGTTTATATACAGCTATCACATTCCCACCACCCTCCTTTCAAATATTCTCCAAATTTCTCTTCTCCATGGTCAATTCCTTCAAACAATCTTTCCCTAGTCTAGTTGTTCTTCCTTGGATATTTTCAAGTTAATTAAACAAGTTTAAACTACGCCACCCAAGACTGAGTATAATCATCTAAATGAGATTTAACAAGGGTAGAAGGAAAATGTATGAGCAATTTCTTCTTTTTAATGAAGCCCAACACCACTTTAGCTGTGTTGGCTGTCAAATTATACTGCTGAATAATATTAAATTTTATTGTTGAAAACTGGGAAAACATTTTTACAGTTAAAGATTCTGATAAAAGCCTCATTTCCAAAATATATAGAGAATTGACTCTGATTTATAAGAAATCAAGCCATTCTCCAATTGATAAATGGTCAAAGGATATGAACAGACAATTATTAGATGATGAAATTGAAACTATTACCACTCATATGAAAGAGTGTTCCAAATCACTATTGATCAGAGAAATGCAAATTAAGACAACTTTGAAATACCACTACACACCTGTCAGTTTGGCTAAGATGACAGGAAAAAATAATGATGAATATTGGAGGGGATGCAGGAAAACTGGGACATTGATGCATTGTTGGTGCAGTTGTGAACGAATCCAACCATTCTGGAGAGCAATCTGGAATTATGCCCAAAAAGTTATCAAACTGTGCATACCCTTTGATCCTGCAGTGCTCCTACTGGGCTTATATCCCAAAGAAATACTAAAGAAGGGAAAGTATGTACCAAAATGTTTGTAGCAGCCCCTTTTGTAGTGGCTAGAAACTGGAAAATGAATGAATGCCCATCAATTAGAGAATGGTTGGGTAAATTGTGGTATATGAATGTTATAGAATATTGTTGTTCTGTAAGAAATGACCAGCAGGATGAATACAGAGAGAGTGAAATGAGCAGAAATAGGAGATCATTATATACTTCAACAAAAATACTGTATGAGAATGTATTCTGATGGAAGTGATAGATTCTTTTTTTCCCCCTTTTTTTAATTATAACTTTTTATTGACAGAACCCATGCCTGGGTAATTTTTTTTACAACATTATCCCTTGCACTCACTTCTGTTCCGACTTTTCCCCTCCCTCCCTTCACCCCCTCCCCCAGATGGCAAGCAGTCCTATACAAGTTAAATATGTCACAGTGTATCCTAGATACAATATATGTGTGCAGAACCGAACAGTTCTCTTGTTGCACAGGAAGAATTGGATTCAGAAGGTAAAAATAACCTGGGAAGAAAAACAAAAATGCAAGCAGTTTACATTCATTTCCCAGTGTTCTTTCTTTGGGTATAGCTGCTTCTGTCCATCCTTGATCAATTGAAACTGAGTTAGATCTCTTTGTCAAAGAAATCCACTTCCATCAGAATACATCCTCATACAGTATCATTGTTGAGGTATATAATGATCTCCTGGTTCTGCTCATTTCACTTAGCATCAGTTCATGTAAGTCTCGCCTATCCTCTCTGTATTCATCCTGCTGGTCATTTCTTACAGAACAATACTATTCCATAACATTCATATGTCACAATTTACTCAACCATTTTCCAATTGATGTGCATCCATTCATTTTCCAGTTTCTAGTCACTAAAAACAGGGCTGCCACAAACATTTTGGTACATACAGGTCCCTTTCCCTTCTTTAGTATCTCTTTGAAGTATAAGCTCAGTAGAAACACTACTGGATCAAAGAGTATGCACAGTTTGATAACTTTTTGAGCATAGTTCCAAATTGCTCTCCAGAATGGCTGGATGTATTCACAATTCCACCAACAATGTATCAGTGTCCCTGTTTTCCCACATCCCCTCCAACACTCCGCATAATCTTTCCCTATCATTCTAGCCAATCTGACAGGTGTGTAGTGGTATCTCAGAGTTGTCTTAATTTGCATTTCTCTGATTAATAATGACTTGGAGCATCTTTTCATATGGCTAGAAATAGTTTCAATTTCTTCATCTGAGAATTGTCTGTTCATATCCTTTGACCATTTATCAATTGGAGAATGGCTTGATTTCTTCTAAATTAGAGTCAATTCTCTATATATTTTGGAAATGAGACCTTTATCAGAATCTTTGACTGTAAAAATGTTTTCCCAGTTTATTGTTTCCCTTCTAATTTTGTTTGCATTAGTTTTGTTTGTACAAAAACTTTTCAATTTGATATAATCAAAATTTTCTATTTTGTAGTCAATAGTGATCTCTAGTTCTTCTTTGGTCATAAATTCCTTCCTGGAAGTGGATATCTTTGACAAAGAGAATATCTAACTCAGTTCCAATTGATCAATGATGGACAGAAGCAGCTACACCCAGAGAAGGAACACTGGGAAATGAGTGTAAACTGTTTGCATTTTTGTTTTTCTTCCCAGGTTATTTTTACCTTCTGAATCCAATTCTCCCTGTGCAACAAGAGAACTGTTTGGTTCTGCACACATATATTGTATTTAGTATATACTATAACATATTTAACATGTATAACACTGCTTGCCATCTAGAGGAAGAGATGGAGGGAAGGAAGGGAAAAATCGGAACAGAAGTAAGTGCAAGGGATAACGTTGTAAAAAATTCCTCAGGCATATGTTTGTCAATAAAAAGTTATAATAAAAAAAATTTATTATTGAGTTTGTTTTTTTTTCCTGGCAGATACTAAAGTAGCTTGCTATTTCCTTCTCCAAATCATTTGACAGATGAGGAAACTGAGGCAAATTGGATTAAATCATTTGGCCGGGTACACACAACTAATAAATGTCTGAAGCCAGTTTGAATTCAGGAAGGTGAGTCTTTCTGATTCCAGATCTGGTATTCTACTCACTGTGCCACTTAACTGCTTGGTTTACTAAATTCCCTTTCAGAAAAGTTGCTATTTCTCCATTTCTCCCTCATCTTATTTTTGGGAAGATTTTTATACTCAAATAGAAGACTCATTTATCTTCATTGAATATTCACTTTTTACCTGACCTTTTCTGGGATTTTTAATCTTTCTTTTTCTTATATTTACAGTAGCTCATCTATGACTTCTCTCCTCACTCTATGTTCTTTTCTACCTTTTATTGCTATAGCACATACATCTTTTTTTTTTTTCTCATCTCCAGAATGGGTATCTTCAGCTTCCTTTGGAGAGTGTTAAGACTCCGATTTGCCCTTTGTCTATTGTAAACTCTTTGGGGAAAGGTCTGACATCACACAGGATTCAAGTCTCTTTTCCTTTGGGGAAAAAAATCTCTTCTTCTCTAATTGGCTCTGTATTGTCACATGCTCTGTCCTGCCTATTCTCTTCTTCATTCTCCTCCCGCGAGTTGTATTACTTTTTCTTCACATGGAAGGATAGGATCAATGTTTTTGGCCTCTCTGTGGGAGGAATGACTCAGACTGCATCACTGCTATGGAAAATTTATGAGGGAATTCCAGAACGATATCCTAAATCACAAGCTGTGAAATGACTTGTAACAATTATACATGGTGTGTGAAATAGGGTTGGGCTGAGGACAGCAAGAGGGAATTTATGTATTTCTATTCTCCGGTGTTATTCCACAAAGCTTTTCCTTTGTAGCACCTGCTCTGTTGTCTTACAGATTCTTCTATAAAAATCTTTTATAAATTTGTTCCATAATTCCATCTTTTGATGATTTTAGATCAAGGATTTATGGGAAAAATAATTACTATTCCATTCAACTGATAATGTATCTTCCTGTATTTTGCTATTTAAGCTGCATTTCTTTTTAAAGTGCATTATCTTTCTACTACTATGAGGTTATGTCATGTAATCAATACTGGCTGACCTAAGGATGATTTTGAAAGGAAAAGTGGGTACCAAGAGTAATGGTTGAATAGGTGAAATTCCCAACCTGAGTTTTAGGGACCTAGATTCGTATTAATGGTGCTTGGTATGGTGATCATGGGTATGACCATTTTTATGTGTGGTAAAGTAGATACAAGATACAGATGATGGGTGTTTAGGAGACTGATGAACTAGGAAGCCAGAGCATTTTAAATGATGTCAATAATAGATAAATTGAGATTTTAAATATGAGAACAGCATTTAGCATGGAGAGAAAGCCTGAGCCAGGTACTCAGTTCCTTGTAAATGCAAGAATAATTTGGAAATTAGTAAAGGATTGCAACAGGAGTCTAAAGAGGTTGATGAATCTAAATCAAGTACATCTCAAAGGAAAAGTAGTTTCAAAGTAATGACAGCAGAAGCCAGGTCTGTAAAAGTCGATGAGACTTAAAGAGCATACCTACTCTTTTTCCTAGTTCTCTGTGTAAGAGAAACATTGGAGAAGGTTCCTCAGGTACTGGTGAGAAAGTTCAGGGATGAAGTGCATTCTGGAAAAACCCTGATTTCTGCCATGGTTATGTTTCTTAAGCTCAGAATAGAAAAATAGCAATTATCTGGGACTTCCATACTGAAGGTTCTATGATATTAGAAGGCTGAGTCAGTTTGTTCTCTCTAAAGCACTGGGCAGAGATTAGAACAGGCTTCTTGATAATGAGGGCCTCTAGGAGCCTGATAGAACTCTATCAGTCAGCACAAATTTCTTTATCTTATCTCAAAATGGAAGTGTGGAAGTGAGGGAATAGGTAAAATAGCAGATGGGAGAGAAGATCATTTGTATATGGAATTGGTTCTTGTTTCCTGGTTGGACCTGAGGGATTAATGCCCTATTTCAAGATAAAAATTTTATCTTCAAGAGGTCTGGTACTTGAAATTATGGTCCTGGATACAAGAGGAAGAGATAGTTCAAACATGGAGGGAAAAAAATGTTTCATGGATTCTTTTTTTAAATTGAAACTTTTTATTTTCAAAATCTATACATGGATAGTTTTTGACATTCCTCCCTACAAAACCCTGTGTTCTAATTTTTTCCCTCCCTTCCTCTATCCCCTCCCCAGTTGTCAAGTGATCCAATATATGTTAAGCATGTGCAATTTCTCTATATGTATTTCTACAAATATCATGCTGCACAAGAAAAATCAGATTAAAAATGGGGAAAAATGAGAAAGAAAACAAAATGCAAGCAAACAACAACAAAAAGAATGAAAATACTATATTGTAGTCCACATTCATTTCCAATTGTCTTCTCTCTAGGTGCAGATGGCTTTCTTTATCACAAGACTATTGGAAGTGGTCTGAATCACACTTTCATGGCTTCTTAGCAAGGCCTACTTAGGAAAGTTTCAGAACTCAAAGTACTTCTCAAGAAGACCTTTTTTGGCATATATTTGCATTAACAGAAGGAGATGAAACTGAGCTTTCCAGAAACTATTTGGAAAGAAACTACCAGGAAAATAGGATGGTTACCTAAAATGATATTTCCTGCTGGCCCTGCAAAGGCTGAGCTTTGGAAGTTTTAAGTGGAAATACAGAAGATTTAGCAGGAAACAGAATGGCTGTTGGGTCACTCACAGCAGCCAGACAAGGAACACATATGGGCAAAGGGAGAATCACAAGGCCAAAGTGACCAGGAAGAATTCCTCCTCCCAGACTTATGTGAATAAGGTTGTTATTCTGGGAATTAATGAGCTCAGGATTTTGTAGTTATAGTAGGTGAGGGTGGGGGTGGGGAGGAAGACTGGAGTTAAAGAGAGAAAAGGGAATGGGAAACTTTGGGGAGAAAAATGCAGCCAAAAAAAAAAAAATCAACCCTTTACTTTGCTGTCTCAAGTTCTCCATATTGAGAGGGAGAGCAAGGGTATTAGCTTATTACTTCATAAAAGCCCAAATCAAA
Source organism: Sarcophilus harrisii (assembly GCF_902635505.1). Classification (NCBI taxonomy): domain Eukaryota; kingdom Metazoa; phylum Chordata; class Mammalia; order Dasyuromorphia; family Dasyuridae; genus Sarcophilus; species Sarcophilus harrisii. Next base: position 369,900,392 of record NC_045427.1, read on the forward strand.
TTGTGCTAACATCATTGACGTCTTCCTCCTACAGGAAACAAGAACCTGAATGGTTCTCAAAGGACTTGGGTTAAAACCTGTTGTGAGGTATTTAATAATTGTCAGAATGAGGTGCAGTGGTACCGGGGGGAGTTACACCAACACACACACACAGACATACACATGGTTTCCAATTTCTACAGGCATATACTTTCCCAGATTGCTTCCTGATTACCATAGAGCTCTTTTATTAGGTTTGAATCACTGTGGGGCCAGCTGGAAGAAGTCATCTGGGTTCTGGAATGGATGCTGGAAGTTTCCATGGACAACCTGCTCTCCAACTTTTGAAGTTGAGTTTTTTGTCTATCCATTAGAAAGAAGTTATAGGTTCCAATGTACCAGCCTTTGTTCAATGGTAGCCAGTACCTGCCCCTATAATTCTCAAGTTTATATAGTATTTTGTTGGATCAATCTTTTACCAACAGTGCTGTAAGGCAAGTAGTGCAAGTATTCCGATCTCTCTCTTGTTGGGGTGGGGGTGGGAGGTTAAATTTGTTTCTAGCTTTTGTTTTTACATTACTTTCATTTCCAAATGTATCCCTTCATCATTTTTACTCAGTAAGCCATCTGTTATAACAGAATAAAATAGAGAAAGGGATCAGGAGTAAGAGAAAAGCAGTTCAATAAAACCCACAAACATGGATTCTGACATATGTAGCATCCCGATTTTCTAAAGAAGGAAGTAGTATGTGCATTTTCTCATCTATTCTCCTGAACCAAGCTTATTCATTATAATACTTTAGGATTTCATCTTGTATTTTTTTTTGTTCTTTTCCTTCACATTTTTGTAGTCATTGTATATGCTCTTTTCCCAGTTCTACTTACTTTATTCAATATCATTCTTCCATATGGATAAACTAGCATTTATTAAGCACCTACTTTGTTCCAAGTACTGTATTAACCTCTTTGGATATAAAGAAAGGGTAATAACAACAATAATAAAAGCAACAATAGAAATGTTCTTGTACTTGAGGAGTTCACAATCTAATAAAAAACACATCATGAAACCAACTATGTTGATAAAATAGGATAAATTGGGGTTTCAGAGGGCACTAGCATAATAGGGATCAAGGAAGTCTTCTTTTAAAAGGTGGGATTTTATCTGAGACTTTAAAAAAAGGCAAGGAAGATAAGAAGCAGAAATGAAGAGGGAGAATGTTCCAGATATGAGAGCCTGTCAGAGAAAAGACTCAGGTTTAGAAGATAGTATCTTCAGTGAGGAATAGCAAAGAGGACAGAATCTCTAGATTGGAAGTATGAGGAAAGGAGTAAGATATAAGAAGATTGGAAAGAAGAAAGAAGACTATCTTAGTTCTTCATCTTTATTGTTTTTTATAATGTATTAGTATTTGACAGCCATGATTCAATCTTTCTTCTTCCCTGATACATTCATGTACCATATTTTGTTTACCCATTCTCCAATTGATGAGCATCCACTTTGTTTCCAGGGATTTTTTTGCCATCACAAATACACATATATGTATATTTGTGTATGTGTGGGACCTATATTTCTGTCTTTGACCTCATTGTGATGTATGCCTAACAGGAGAATCTTTAGATCAAGACATGTTAATCACTTCCTTAATAAAATTCCAAATTTCTTTCCAAAATGGTTAGACCAATTCACAGCTCTAACAAATATGTTTATGTATTTCTCTTTCCCACAGTCCCTCTAATATCAACTATTTCCATTTTTTATCTTCTTTAAAAATTTCCTGGCAATGAGATAAAACCTCAGAATTAATTGCAATGTTTTTTATCATCAGTGATTTGGAGCAATCTTTCAAATGGTTGTTAATAGTTTGTGATTTTTCTTTTGAGAGCTGATTTTTCATATGCTTTGACTCACTGGGTATAGACTGAGAGATAACTTCTTTGACAGTGAGAAAACTCAAGTTTTGGAGTTGGTGACTTGTCTATAGTCATGTTACTAAACGTCAAAGGCATGACAGAACTCAGACTTACTGTTTCCAAGCCTAGTACTCTTTATAGTAGAGCACATTCTGTTTTTCTTTGAGTCTACATATTCCAGGGAATAGAGTCTTAATGGCCTTTACAACTGGGAAAAGTGGATGAAGTGGAGGAAGAAGAGAGGGATATATGGTGAAGGAGAAGGTTCAGTTATTTTAACTACTTTAATATTTAATTTAATTTTGGACATTTATTTCTGAATCTGAGCCAAGAGAATTTTAGGACAGAAGAGCATTTTTCTCTACAATCACATAAACACACCCGCTTTCTTACTCTAAGGACTCTCAGGGGAACAGGGACACTTAAGCCCCAATTTTATGCTCTGCAGTGAAAATATTGTTCCTTCCTGTCAATTTGAAGTGAATGACAAGCTTCACTGCTGTGGAATATGGCAAATGCTGTTGGGCTCCCATTTCCTAGGAAATAACTCAGGTGCTTAGGAAGGTACCCTGACATTTTTAAAGACTTGGGGGCAGGGCATCAGTTCTGCCAGACAGAATGCCTTAGAATTACTGGGGCTCTGGTTCTTGAAGGCTGTGATAGCAGAAAGTAAACTCCCCAAATACCAGGCAAGTGTAAGAAGTTTTGAAAACTGACCTGTTTGTACATGTGCATTTGTTTTCTGGGGACCAGCTTAAGCAGACTAAAAGACTTAGCATTATAGAGAAAAATGTGAGGAATGTTGCCAGCTATAAGAATTGATGAATCATGTGTATTGAGAGGTCATATGTTCTTTGGGTGAGGGTTTGTGCCACCCATTGAAATTACAGAAGAAAGAAAGAAGGACAGAAAGAAGAAAGGAAGGGAGGGAAAGAAAGAAAGAAAGAAAATAGGAAAGAAGGGAGGAGTTACTACCATATGCCTGCTATATGCCAAGAACTATGCTAAGAGCTTTACACATATGATTTTGTTCTCATACTAGCTGTATGATGAATGAAAAAGTCCTTTCTTTGATATTTATTTGTTTGTTTGGTCCTGATCTGTCATTATATGGAACCCCCAATAAAGAAATTCTCTTTTTCAAAGTAAATTAGGAGTGTCTGCTATGCAATTATAAAGGGTTCCACCTAATTCAAGATTAGTTGTTAGCTTAGATTTGAAATGATAAAGAAATGAATAGCCAACAAAAGAAAGTTTACTTGACTCTAGCATGGGAAAAATAGTACTTCACTGAATAAGATATGACACCTCATTTCCATACAGAAATATGTCTAGGGGGAGATTCAAAATGGTGGAGAGTAGATAATTCTTTACCTGAGTTCTTCCTGGCATCCCTCAGATCAACACCATATCAAGTTTCTGAAATGGTTTTGGAGTGACAGAACCCACAAGTATTTGGAGTGTAACAAATTTTTAGCAGAAGATATTTTGGAAGAACTTCAGAAAATGTCTGTTTCAATCAGACACAAGAGAGGTGGATGAGTGCAGATGCAGCTCAGGGACCCAGAACAGGATGGTGTCTGCCCACCAGGAATCTACCAGGAGCTCTTAACCAAAATACAGCGGCATTACCTAATCTGTCCTGGTTCAGAAGCCAGAGGATCAGCAGATTAACTGTGAGACATCCAATGCAAATACAAAAGACAAATAGTGAGCATTTGAACCCTAGAATGCCATGAGACTTAGTCATACCCATTCAGCACAGGAAGAAAGCCAGCAATATTGGCTCAGAGCAGCATAAAACCACTGTTGCCTATAGAGAAAGTGTGGGACAATCTCCCCTTTGCCCTAAGAGAAGAAAGCAACCTTTAAAAAATGAGCAGAAAAGCAAAAAGAATTCTGAACATAAATAGCTTTTATGGAGACAGAGAAGAACAGTGTCTGAGGACGCTAAAGGCAAATTATCTCTAGATAGATGATATGAGTTGGTTTCCATCTTAGAAGGCCCTCTTGGAAGAATTCAAAAGGGATCTTAAAAGAGAGAAGAAAAATGGGGAAAGGAAATGAGAATTTTGCAGAAGAGTTTGGAAAAGGAAACACAGAAATTATCTGAAGAAAACTCCTTAGAAAATAGATTTTGTGAAATGGAACAATTATATAATTCCTTACAAAATAGATTTGAAAAAGAAACCAATTCATTCAAAAACAAGATTTGTGAAATGGGGAAAAATAACTCCAATGAAAAAAATAACTCATTTAAAAGTTCAATTGATCAAATGCAAAAGGAGATAAAAAAGCTAACTAAAGAAAATAATTCACTGAAATTTAGAATTGAACAAATGAAATGGGTCAATGAGACATCAAGAATCAGTCAAACAAAAGCAAAAGAAAAAAAGAAAAAAATAGAAGAAAAATTTAAAAGACCACATTGGAAAAACAACTGCCCTGGAAAATAGATGCAGGAGAAACAAACTAAGAATTATTGGACTTCCTGAAAACCATGATGAAAAAAAGAGCATAGAAATCATCTTTCAGAAAATCATCAAGGAAAACTGCCTTGATGTCCTATAATCAGAGGATAAAATAGCCATTGAAACAATTCACTAAACAACTTCTGAAAGAGACCCCAAAATGAAAACGCCAAGGAATATTGTAGCCAAATCCCAAAATTATCAGCTCAAGGAAACAATCCTGCAACCAGGCAGAAAGTAATAATTGAAATCTCAAGGAGCCTCAATCAGGATTATCCAGGCTCCAGTAGCTTCCAATTTAAGGGATGGAAGGGCCTGGAATCTGATATTACAAAGGCAAAGGAACTTAGATTGCAACCAAGAATCAGTTATAAAGCAAAATTAAGCATTATCTTTCAGGGAAAAAGCTGGACATTCAATGAAATAGGTGAATTTCATTTATTTCTGATGAAAAGACCAGAATGGAAAAGAAAATCTGATATTTAAATGCAGAACTCAAGAGAAGCATAAAAAGGTAAAAAGGAAAGAAAAATAGCTTTATGTTTTAAAAGTTAAATATATATATATATATATATATATAAGAAGATATGTTTAGCTTTTGAAGATTTTATCTCTGTTATGTGTATATTTGGAGGGTGCAGGTACAATTTTATTTTATTGTGAGAATATAAAAAAAAACTAAAGGTAAAAGCAGATGGTACTGGAAGAAAAGGAAAATGGAGGTAAAATGGGGTGAATTACATCTCATGAAAAGGCAAAAAAGACCTATTAAAATTGAGGGAGGGAAATGAGCATTGTGTGAATGTTACTCTCATCAGATTTGGCTTAAAGAAAGAATATCAAACATGCTTAGTTTCATAGAGAAACTTGTCTTACCCTATAGAGAAGTAGAAGGGGAAAGAGGAAAGGGAAAGAGGAGTCTACTAGAAGAGAGAACAGAAGTAGAAAAATAAATGTATAAGAAAAGGGGAGGGCTATTTGAGGAAGGTAGTGATTAGAAGCAAAATACTGGGGAGGAGGGAAAGGGGGAAAGGAAAGACAAAAATACAAGTTGGGGAAAATAAGATGGCAGGAAATACAGAATTAATCATTTTAACTGTAAATATGAATGGGATGAACTCTCCCATTAAACAGAAGTGAATAGCAGACTGGATTAAAAGCCAAAATCCTACAATATATTATGTACAAGAAACACATTTAAAACAGAGAGATACATTTAGAATAAAGGTAAAAGACTGAAGCAGAATCTATTATGTTTCAGTTGAAGTAAAAAAGCAAGAGTAGCAATCCTGATAATATATCAAACAAAAACATAAAAGATCTAATTAAAAAAATAAAGAAGTAAACTATATCATACTAAAGGGTACCATAGATAATGAAATAATATCAATACTAAACATATATGCCCCAAGTAGTATAACATCCAAATTCCTAGAAGAAAAGTTCAGAGAGATGCAAAAAGAAAGAGACAGCAAAACTATACTAGTGGAGAATTTCACGTTTGCTCTCTCAGAACTAGATAAATCAAACCACAAAATAAATAAGAAGTTAAGGAGGTAAATAGAATTTTAGAAAAGCTAGGTATGATAGACTTTTGGCAAAAATTAAATGGAGACAGATAGAAATATAATTTTTTTCACGTAATAAAGAGCCAGAGAAAAATAGACCAAAAATTAATTGGAAATTAAATAATCTGACTCTAAAAGATGAGTGGGTGAAACAGCAAATCATAAAAACAATCAATAATTTCATCCAAGAAAATGGCAATAATGAAACAACATACCAAAATTTATAGGATCCAGCCAAAGCTGTATCTAAACTTGTATAAAATAGAAAAAGAGAAGATCAATGAATTTGGTCTGCAACTAAAAACTTTAAAAAGGACAAATTAACCCCCCCCCAATTAAATACCAAATTTGAAATTCTGAAAATAAAAGGGGAGATTAATAAAATTGGAAGTAAAACACCTATTGAACTAATAAACAAACTAAGTTGGTTTTATGAAAAAAGCAAAAAATTAGATAAACATTTTGTTAATTTGATTAGGAAAAGGAAAGAAGAAAATAAACTTATTGGTATCAAAAATGGAAAGGATGAAGTTATCACCAATAAAGAGGAAATTAGAATAATAATTCAGAGCTATTTTGCCCAACTGTATGCCAATAAATCTGATAATCTAAATCTGAATGAATACTTACAAAAATATAAACTGCTCAGATTAACAGAGAAGGAAATAAACTACTTATATAGTTCCATTTGAAAAAAAGAAATTGAACAAGCTTTTAATCAACTTTTTAAGAAAAAAATCTCCAGGACCAGATGGATTTACATATGAATTCTACCAAACATTTAAAGAAAAATTAATTCCAATACTATGCAAACTCTTTGGGGGGAAAAGGATAAAAAAAAAGGAAAGAAGGAATCCTACCAATTTTTTTTTTTTTTATGACAAAGATGTGATGTTGATACCTAAGTCAGGTAGGGCCAAAACAAAGAACGAAAATTATAGACCAATTTCCCTAATGAATATTAATGCAAAAATCTTAAATAAAATACTAACAAAGAGATTACAGCAAATTATCTCCAGGTTAATATATTAATATAATAAAATAGGGTTTATATCAGAAATGCAGGAATGGTCCACACTCATTTCCCATAGTTCTTTCTTTATTACTGAACAATTAGAACTAGTTTGGATCATCTCATTGTTGAAGAGAGCCATGTCCATCAGAATTGATCATCATATAATATTGTTGTTGAAGTGTATAATGATCTCCTGGTTCTGTTCATTTTGCTTAGCATCAGTTCATGTAAGTCTCTCCAGGCTGCTCTGAAAGCATCCTACTAGTCATTTCTTACAGAACAATAATATTCCATAACATTTATATCACAATTTATTCAGCCATTCTCCAATTGACGGGTAACCATTCAATTTCCAGTTTTTAGCCACTACAAAAAAGGCTGCCACAAACATTTTTGCATATATGGGTCCCTTTCCCTTCTTTAAGATCTCTTTGGGATATAAGCCCAACAGTTACACTGCTGGATCAAAGGGTATGCACAGTTTGATAACTTTTTGAGCATAGTTCCAAATTGTTCTCCAGAATAGTTGTATTCATTCACAATTCCACCAACAATGTATCAGTGTCCCAGTTTTCCCATATCCCTTTCAACATTCATCATTATCTTTTCCTGTCATCTTAGCCAATCTGACAGGTGTGTAGTGTTATCTCAGAATTGTCTTAATTTGTATTTCTCTGATCAATAATGATTTGGAGCACCTTTTCATATGACTAGAAATAGTTGAAACTATAATATAGTTTATATATATATTATATATATTCAAAACCATTTGGTATTGGCTAAGCAAGAGTTGTTGGTCAGTGGAGTAGGTTATATTCACAAATCATAATTGTCATTGATTATAATAATCTAGTGTTTGATAAAGCCAAAGACCTCAATTTCTGGGATAAGAACTCACCATTTGACAAAGATTACTGGGGAAATTGGAAATTAGTATGGCAGAAACTAGGCATTGACCCACACTTAAACATTCTACCAAGATAAGATCAAAATGTGTTCATGATTTAGATATAAAGTGTGATATTATAAACAAATTAGAAGAATAAAAGATAGTCTGTCTCTCAGATCTGTGGAGAAGGCAAGAGTTTGTGACCAAAGAAGAACTGGAGTACATTATGGAATGCAAAATGGATAATTCTGATTATATTAAGTTTAAAAGTTTTTGAATAAACAAAACCAATCCAGACAAGATTAGAAGGGAAGCAATAAATTGGGGGAAAATTTATACCAAAGGTGTTCTGATAAAGGTTTTATTTTTAAATACTGAGATTTGACTCAAATTCACAAGAATTCAAGCCATTCTCCAATTGATAAATGGTCAAAGGATAGGAACAGAGATTTTCAGAAGAAGAAATCAAACCATTTCTATTCATATGAAAAGGTGCTCTCAATCACTATTTATCAGAGAATTGCAAATTAAGACCACTCTGAGGTATCACTATTTACCTCTCCACAGAAAAAGATAATGATGAATGTTGCAGGGGATTCAGGAAAACTGGGACACTGATATATTGTTGGTGGATTTGTGAACTGATTCAACCATTCTGCAGAGCAATTTGGAACTATGCCAAAAAGGCATACAAACTGTGCATACACTTTGATCCAGCAGTGTTTGAACTGGGCCTGTATCCCAAAGAGATCATAAAAAATGAAAAGAACCCACATGTGCAAAAATGTTTGTGGCAGCCCTTTTGGTAGAGGCAAGAAACTGGAAACTAAATGGATACCCCTCAGTTGGGGAATGGCTAAAAAATTATGTTATATGAATGTTATGGAATGTTACTGTTCTATAAAAGAAATGATGAGCAGGATGATTTCAGAGAGTCCTGGAGAGACTAAGTGTAGTAAGTAGAACTAGGAGAACATTATACATGGCAACAACAAAATTATATAATGACTAATTCTCTTTTCAAAAGTGAGGTGATTCAGGCTAGTTCTAATAGTCTTGTGATGAAGAGAGCCATCTGCATTCAGAAAGAGGACTATGAGGACTGAATGTGGATCACAATATAGTATTTTCACCTATTTTGTTGTTGTTTGCTTGCATTTTATTTTTTTTTCTTATTTTTTTTCCTTTTTGATCAAATTTTTCTTGTGCAGCATGATAACTATGGAAATATGTATAGAAGAATTGCATGTTTAACATATATTGGATTGCTTGTCATTTAGGGGAGGAATGAGGGAAAGGGAAGGGAAAAACTGAACATAATGTTTTGCAAGTTTGAATGTTGAAAATTATCCATGCATATATTTTGAAAATAAAAAACTTTAAAAATTAAAAAAAAAGAAACATGTCTAGCAGGAGTATAGTGATGGGATGACTCTTATAAGTCTAGGCCATTCAATAAGTGTACTGGACATTACGTTGGTAACCTAAGAGAACCAGAAGCCACATCAACAAAACTTCAAGCAGTTGGAAAGATATATCAATGGTGGTCTACCTTGGGTCTAGTCATCTGAATCAACCAAAATTCAGATTCAGTCACTTTGACTTTTGGGGAGGAAATTTAGCTTAAATTCCAATGACAAGGAAATCTTGGTGCTAAATTGCCTTTTACATTTTTTTACATCACTACAAAATGGCTCTACATATGAACTTTTTTTTTGGTTTTTAACCCACAAAAGTGCTCAAATTATAGAAACAAACAAGAAGTTACTCAGGGAATTGTAGACACCACTTCCTTGCGTTATGGATGATAAAACAGAACAAGGAACAGAACTAAGGCCCTAAGACTAATTAATCAAAGATCTGGGAATAGATCTCATATCTTTCAATAGCATTCAGATACCTTCTGCTGATTGCTATCATTGATCTATGGCAGGAAGCTGAAGAAACATGTCCCACCACCCAGAACCCACAATATTTTAGTGTACACACAATTATTCTTTTATTCTGATACAATGAAAAGAAAATTAGATTTTAAGCCAAAGAACCTGATATTACATCACCTTTCTGGGTATTAGTTTATTTACAAAATGTAGAATTTGGACTAGGTAACCTTTGCCCAGGGAGGGGGAGGAAGGGGAGAAGGGAAGGAATAAACATTTATATAGAATCTACTATATGTTGGTATTACTGTGCCAAATATTGTCTTATTCGATCCTCACAACAACTCTGCAAGGTAAGAAAACTGAGGCAAACAAAGGTAAACTAATCTGTCTAACGTCACACAGCTAGTAAGTATATAAGGCCATATTTGAACATAGATTTTCCCACTTCAGCCCTCTATCCACTATGCCTTTTAATTGCCTAAATTTCTCCTGGCTCTAAATCTCTGATTCTTCAATTCTTGATCCTAATCCTTCCATTTTCCCTTATTCACTGATGGGACATTCTGTCCAAGACTGGCAATTCCCACCCCCTGACCCACAGTGTTAGCAGAAGTGATGAGGTGTAGAGTGGTCTAGATTCCTGGTCATCTAGAGGTTAGTGGCTATAAGAGAGTTATTAAGAATCCTCATTAAATCAGCCGCAGGTTCTAGGAGTGAAAGAATTCACTCATTCCCGAATATTAGTTGCAAAATGAAAGTTTATTGTTAGATAGAAATGAGTTTACCTAGAGACTGACTTCTTTTTTGTGGCAGATCTATGGAAAATAGAGTTTTGCCCTGAGAATGCAGTTCTCAATGGACAGAAAGTCCTGGCAGCTAAATGAGCCACTGAGGTCCATCTGCAAAGACTTTAGTTGATGAAAGCTCATTACATTGGTTGTTTTGGTGGGGGTTGGGAAGCCCGAGCAGATCAGAATCAGGGGGTGCTGGGAGAGACTAAGTTGGCTCAGATCCAGTAGAGACTGAGACAAACCCAGATCTCCTATTGGAATTCAAATACTTTTGCATTTGATCCTTTTGACCAGGATTTGTAATTGAATCAAAGGCCCTGGCATTCAGGAAAGACAACTTGTCTGGGGAGGATATGTCTCAGCCAGGAGGGGCTGGGAATCTAAAAGGAATCACAATAGGAAATACAGTTTCTTAAATGGACCACAACTCGGTTCAGAAGGAGATGTCATACTTCTTGTTTACTCACTGCTGTATACTCAGAAGATAGATCTGATTTAAAATTTACTCCATCCTTATTACATTACCTAAGTACCATCAGATTATTTTCTTTTTTTCTTCTCTCTTCCCATTCATTCTCTCCAGTGCTTCACTTATACTCTATGAGCCTATCTTTAGCCTAATCTATGGCCCCTCTGAACTTCTCAGACTCCAACTTCCTCAGCAGCAGCATCTACTATGATCTCTATCTACTAAATTATGCTCAGGAGGCTGTTCACACCCACAAGCACCCTAACCTTCCTTTCCACCACTGAAATGGTCCAGGTACAAGACTTCCTTTTAAAAGTTCTGTTTTGTCATACAATGATGGGTTCAATATCAGGTAATTCTCATTCCAGACCTGCTAAAATAATCGATGGGCTTGTCTACAATTGTAGAGGGCTGAAACTCTTGAGTCGATGAACTGAGGTCAGGAAAGCCGAGCACTTGACGCTAACTACCGATTGGACAAAACTCCATGGGCATATGCTTGGAAAATGGCCCTTCCCACTATCCTATGCTGGCTCCAAAACTAGCCAGGGTCACTTTGGCGGTGGACAAGAAAGAAGGAGGTTGCAGAGATCTTGCTTCCATCCCCTTCACTTCTACCCCTAAAGACCAAGAATAAAAACTAAGAACTTTTGCTTATCCTGAATCCAGCTGATTCTAAGGTATCCTGGGTGCTAGCTTGGTCATTACATAAAATAGTAGCGTCTCATTGCATAGCAACAGACCAGGAACTATAATGTAGAATGTTTTAAGATACCAGTAGATGGCACTAACATGCCACCTAAATCTTTAAGGTAACAAGACACTACATTAGTTATACTGAAAATCCGAATTTTGAATCACTCAAACATTTCTTTAAGCATCTATTACATGTAAAATATCTATTACATCTGCTAGGATGCCAGGGATATTACTATTAAATAAATCTAACATAATAATTCATACCTTAAAAACAACATCATAAGAACCCAACCATGATCCCAGAGAACCTGTGAAGAGCTATGCTATAAACCTCCTGATAGAAAAGGGATGAATTTAGGATGCTGAATGAGGCACACATTTTTGTACAGGGCAAATGTAAGAGTGTGTCTAGCTTGATTATACATATTTTTAACAAGAGATTTTCTTCTCCTTCCTTTTAAATTGAGACTAGGAGAACAGGTAAGATCGGTGAGCTTAAATAAAAATAAATACTTCTTAATTGCATTTTTAAAAAAATTATAATAAAAAGTGACAATAAAAAAGTCCTTGTTCACATTCTCCATGATATGAAGGACTTTTGAATTATGGTGAATCTAGGTAGGTATTTGGCTGGAAGTCATCATGAGAAGCAGTATAATATGATAGAAAAGATTTTGGACCCAGTCACATGACCCCACTTTGAAACTTGGCTTTGTTGCTTACTAGCTGTTTGACCATAGGCAAGTCACTTAAACCCTCTGAGCCTTGGTTTCTTCACCTGTAAAAGGAGGACAATAATATGTATTTATTATCTGTGGTTAGCACATGGTTATTGTGCTAGAGAAATGTGAGTTATTTTCTTTTATCACATCTCTGCTGCAATGCACCTACTCATCTATACTCTGATAAATGAGTGATTTGAAATAGGGAAAAATCATCTATATTTGCAAAGACCTTGCTTATAAGATCTGAGGAAAGTGTAAGTAGAAAATTCAAAATTGATTTCCCAATTATATCATCTTGTGTAGTGGCTAATAAAATCAACAGACCTCTTTTATCTTCACTGTATTTTAGCAGCAGCAGCAGCAGCAATAGACATAAAAAAATTTTTGAATACTCATCATCACTCATTTTTATCATGCTGCCAGGTGGTGCTTTCCTCATAACATAGGATAGCTGCAGTTCACTGGATAGGGTGCTAAGCCTTTAGTCAGAAGACTGACTGAGTTCAAATCCAGACTCAGATAATTTCTAGTTCTATGACCCTGGCAAGTTACTTAATCTTGTCTGCCTCAGTTTCTTCTTCTATAAAATAAACTGGAGATGGAAATAGCAAATTACTCTAGTATTTTTGCCAAGAAAACACTAAATGGAGTCACAAAGAGGCAGACATAATTGAAACAACTGAAGAACAACTACACCTTCCTCACAATAGCTCATAATGTAGCCAATGAAGTATTGTCTTCATTTTGCAGATGGGAAAATGGAGGCTTTGCAGGGAAAAGTGACTTTGTCACTTTCTTGTAGTTTCATAGGTCTTAGTGTCAATAAACAGGCCCAGGTCTTCTGATCTTTAAAGCTCAGCCAAAGGGATGTGGGAGAAGATGGTCTCACAATGGAAATGATAATAGATAGTGGAAATGACAAGAAAGAGAAGCAGGTTGATCAAAGATGAATAGCAGAAAATTTAAATCTTAGTTAAAGGAGAGTATTTCAGTTTTTGAACTTTCAGCTAGTAGTTCTTTTGGAAACCATGATGTTCTTTGGAGAAGTTTTCTTGTATAAAAAAAATGAATGTTTGCCTAATCATTCTTTTGAATTAACAGAAAAAAAAATTCCAGCTTAATCAAGATAAAATGAATGGTTCCACAGTGAAAAATATCCAAAAATGTTCCCTGATATTCCAGATGGAATTCAAGGCAGTGACAGGTAGAGCTTCTTCCATTTATTCAGAGCTCCAGTCTCTCCCTGCATGTTTTGAGGGGTACTGTTGAGAGCAATGTATTTGAAGATATTCTTAATGATCCATCAAAGTGAAATAATGGGAAAACATACATGATGATGGAATACAAACTTGGTTTACTGTAGGAGAAATATGTTGCTAATGAAAATAGAGGAACAGCATCCTGTTTATAATTGGCTTTTTATTATGATTTCATGTGTATAACATTAAAAGGACTAATTTACATAACTGTTCTTATGACTAATATGTTTTTCAGTAATTTGAATTTGGTGTTCTATTATTAGAATAACATTCTATTATTTTAATATTAGATGATCTAATTCCAAATTTGTTCTATATTGCTTTGTCATGTAACCATATTATTTTGAGGAACTAAACATTATAAAATGCAGCAATAAGAAAAACTGGACCTTAGTTCTTTAGTGTAAAAAACAAATTTTTGCTGTTTATATTGAGAGGCATCATTATAAGATTATTAGGGCATAAAATAAGTATGTTCTAATTAATCTCATTTTGATATATCCTCTTTTTAGCATTGATATCCATACTGGTTTGAACACAGGCCATACCCTTAAAATAAAATCTCTTAGAGAAAAAAATACTTTTTTTGGCAACAAAAACTCTTCTAACTCCGTAACTTTTAACAGGCTTTGCTTAGCAGAGGAAGAGATCAACATCTCTCTGTTCCCTTGCTATATTTTTGTGTAACATAATTGTTAAGTCCAAAACTGATCTCAGCAGAATTGTAATTCCTATTTGAATTAGTTCTTAAGTTAAAAAATTTTAAACTAAAATATTTTTGCTAGCTTTTACCACATTAACACAATATATGAAAGGAGGCAAAGTTGGTTGCTTTTCTTGGATATTCTAGAAGAGAGCTACTTTAAAGTTTACTTTCCTCTCAAGTATTTTGCTCTAATAGTAGTAGTTACCTTGGGTGGCCAGCAGAGAATACTAACTAGTGAGCTTACTGTCAAAATAAAAAGAAATTAATGGGTTTCATTGTTTCTGAGCATATCAATTGCATAACAAATCTAGACCAGGCCTCCTCAGCTTGGCATTGGAACCCAAATAGAGGAGGAAACCTTTTTATGCATTAAAAGAAAACAATTAACAGGATACAAACCAAGATATAGTATTAGGTAATCTAATTTCTAATTGGAGGACAGAATAGGGACTTTCCAAATTGGGAAGGGCAGAGCAAATAGGTTCAATTCAGAAATAATGAGAATGATGATTTCAGAAAAACCTGTGAACATAATATAAATTGATGCAAAGTGAAATAAGCAGAATGAGGAAAACAATATAGACAGTAACAGCAATATAATCAACTATGAAAAACTTGGCAACTCTAATCAATAAAATGATCCATGACAATTTCAAAGTACTCATTATGAAAAATACTATTTACTTCTAGGGAGAGAACTAATGAATTTTGAGTGCATATTAAATTATCTTTTTTTTTTCTTTTTTCTTGCTTCTTTTTGCAATGTGGTTTATGTGGAAATGTTTGTATGATATCATATGTTTAATGGATATTAAATTACTTCCTTTCTCAATTGATGGGAAGGGGTGAAGATAGGGAGAAAATAGAGACCAAAAATAAAAATTAAAGGCACAATTTTAAAAAACCTCATGAAATTGGGGTGCACAGGCACTTATTTTCAGAGGTACCAGCAGGACCAAGGATTCAGTTTACCCTGGGAATGATCTCTAGGTAATGCAAATCACGCTCTTGTTTAGGAGGGAAGGAGAAATAAAACTGAAACCATCCATCTAGAAGTGCCCAAAGAATCAGGAGAGAATGAGCAGAAAAAAAGATGCTAGCAATAAAAAAGAAGATATTAAGGAAAAGTCATAGAAACTTCAACACTCCTCCTTGCCTTGCATGTTACTGCCACAAGGTGACAGCAGAGAAGGATATTAAAAATTATCCTATAAATGTGACAGTTCAATTTCATTGTGATAGAAAATTGTAGTAAACACTGGAAATGCACCATTGTGGGTACTTCCTAACAGAGCTGCTGCCTAGATTTCCAAGACCTTGCTCATTTCACAGAGTTGTTCTGAGGAAAGTACTCTGACAACTGTAAATCCTTATAGAAGTATGAGCCATGTTACAGTTTTTATAGTTGTAAGATTATTAGTCAGAGAGTTGAGGAATTGTAGAACTAGTATCTTGGCAGCTATCTCACTTATTCCAATAAATATTCAGTACTTCCTCATTGTCTAGAAAATAAAACATAAATTCTTTACTTTGCTATTCAAGAACTTTTGTCTTTCGGCCTTTTTTTTTTTTTTTAAATACACTTGTATTTATCCTCCCTATAAGAGTTTATTTTCCAAGTATGCCCTATCTTCTTGTTTTCAAACAAGTCTTGCCTAGAGCTGGGCTGATAAATGTTTAACAATGGACTTTGAAGGGGGAGTAATAAAGATGAAGGGAGATTACTCATGGAAGCATTTTTAAGTTTACATTTAATATTTTCTCTGTCACTATACAAAATCTAGAGAATCAAGAAAACAATAGATCAAGTTCTAATTTAGCAAAAGCTAACTTCTGAGGTATAAATTCTCACAATGAAAATTTAACAATTTAACAATTGATTTTCTCTAACAGCATCAATAAGAATTGACTCTTAACACATAGTTGCCTTACCCCTTGCCCAAAATGTACTTCCTTTCTTCCATCAATGCAGCTCAAATGCCATGAGTTCCCTGAAGCTTTTTCTTTCTTTCTTTCTTTGTATTTTCCCCAGTTACATGTAAAAATGACATTGAAGTTTTCTTTACTCTTACTCTTTCTCTCCCTTTCCCTTTTCCTTCCCTCTCCCTCTGCCTCTCTTTCTCTCTGCTCCAAACTGGAAGAGTTCATCCCTCTCCAATTTCCTAGGTATCTCTGACAACTCATGTACTTTTCTCATTTTATGTGTTAAGTCCCAACCTCTTAATAGCCCATAAGATCCTATATGGGAGAGATTGTGTCATTTGGTATATTTTTATCTCCAGGACCTAGCAGAGTATGTTGTACATAGTATTATAAATGCTTATAGACCAGAATAGGAGTAACTTATCCCAAGGTCAATAGTTATTAGTAGGGTCTCATATCTTCAAAATAATCCACTAATCAACAAGCATTTCTAAGTACCTACTATGTTTTAGGCTCTGTACTAGTCCCTAAGAATATAAATATATAAATATAGAATATAAAGAATATAAAGTATGAGACAATCTTTGCCCTCAAATAGATTGCCTCTGCTTGGAGGTGAGGGTGGAGTGGGTGGTTATATAATGTGTTCATAGGCAAGTAAATATAGCAAAAATACAAAGTGCACAGGAATTTGGGGAAGACACTAACAACTGGGATTTGTTTTCTCAGGAAAGTCCTCTTAAAAGAGATGGTAATTTCTCTGAGCTTTGAAAGCTAGAGATTTGAAAAATGCTGAGTTGAGGAGGGAGAACATTCCAAACATAGGATACCTTAGCAAGAACATGGAAATGGGAGGTAGAATATCATGGACAGAGAATAGCAAGGATGTCAGTTTTGATAGAATGTAGAGTGATAGAAGAAAATACTGGAGCCAGACCATGGCTCTATTTATGCTCTAAGAGCCAAATAGAAAAGTTTGTATTTTATCTTAAATAGAAAGCCACCACTGTTTTTGAAGCAAGGGAGTTTACATAGTTGGTCCTACACTAGGAATATTTACTTAGCAGTTATGTTAAGGGTGGATTAGAAAAAGAGCATTGGATACAGTGAATATGATTAGAAAGTTAATGCAATACTCTGAGCAAAAATTGATGAGATCTTGATCTAAGTTGATTGCAGTATGAGTATAAAGAAAAATTAGATTTTGAAGAGGGTCAGCAAGACATAGAAAATATATTTGAAGGTGAATTTTAAGTTATGAACGTAAGTGACTAGAAGGAAAGAAAATTAGAAGGAAGAATTGAGTTTTGACAAAATGATAACGAGCTTTGTTTTGTACGAGCTGAGTGTCTGTGGGACATCCAAATGGACATATGTAGTGAACAAAATGGTACCAAAAACAGTTTTCTCCAGGGCAATAATAGCAACACATAAAATTTTAGTAAAGTGGGTCATGCTGGCATCTCAGTAAAAACTAGGAACTTGACCATGATGAATTTATTAGGTAAGCTAGCCCCAACCAAGAAATTACATCTCTGGCCTCTTTCTCAATGGCTAGAGACCTAGGTGTGTCTCCCTTCTGATTTGGACTTCCCTTGGCAAGGATAAAGCAACCCTGATTGGTAGGTGAGTTGGCCTTTAGGGTTAGATGATCATACCCCTTTCTGGAAATAAAGAATGTTAATTGCTCCATGGGAGTCAACTGCCTCTAGTAATTTTGTATAGAAAAAAAAAATCACCACACCCAGGATCTCTCCATTTAGCCTTTCCCTTGAAGACTAAGTCACTCCTAATTTTTTTTTCAAATACTTTTATTTTTTTAAAAACTTTTTATTGACAGAACCCATGCTAGGGTAATTTTTTACAACATTATCCCTTGCACTCACTTCTGTTCCGATTTTCCCCCTCCCTCCCTCCACCCCCTCCCCCAGATGGCAAGCAGTCCTATACATGTTAAATAGGTTACAGTAGATCTTGGATACAATATATGTGTGCAGAACTAAACAGTTCTCTTGTTGCTCAGGGAGAATTGGATTTAGAAGGTATAAATAACCCGGGAAGAAGAACAAAAATGCAAGCAGTTTACATTCATTCCCCAATGTTCTTTCTTTGGGTATAGCTGCTTCTGTCCATCCTTGATCAATTGAAACTGAGTTAGATCTCGTTGTCAAAGAAATCCACTTCCATCAGATTACATCCTCATACAGTATCATTGTTGAGGTATATAATGATCTCCTGGTTCTGCTCATTTCACTCAGCATCAGTTCATGTAAGTCTCGCCAATCCTCTCTGTATTCATCCTGCTGGTCGTTTCTTACAGAACAATAATATTCCATAACATTCATATACCAAAATTTACCCAATCATTCTCCAGTTGATGGGCATCCATTCATTTTCCAGTTTCTAGTCACTACAAACAGGGCTGCCACAAACATTTTGGCACATACAGGTTCCTTTCCCTTCTTTAGTATCTCTTTGGGGTATAAGCCCAGTAGAAACACTGCTGGATCAGAGGGTATGCACAGTTTGATAACTTTTTGAACATAGTTCCAAATTGCTCTCCAGAATGGCTGGATCTGTTCACAATTCCACCAACAATGTATCAGTGTCCCCGTTTTCCCACATCCCCTCCAACATTCCGCGTTATCTTTCCCTGTCATTCTAGCCAATCTGACAAGTGTGTAGTGGTATCTAGAGTTGTCTTAATTTGCATTTCTCTGATCAATAGTGATTTGGAACACTCTTTCATATGAGTGGTAATAGTTTCAATTTCATCATCTGAAAATTGTTCACATCCTTTGACCATTTATCAATTAAAGAATGGCTTGATTTCTTATAAATTAGAGTCAATTCTCTATATTTTGGAAATGAGTCCTTTATCAGAATCTTTGACTGTAAAAATGTTTTCCCAGTTTATTGTTTCCCTTCTAATCTTGCCTGCATTAGTTTTGTTTGTACAAAAACTTTTCAATTTGATATAATCAAAATTTTCTATTTTGTAGTCAATAGTGAGCTCTAGTTCTTCTTTGGTCATAAATTCCTTCCTCTTCCACAGGTCTGAGAGGTAAACTATCCTATGCTCTTCCAATTTATTTATAATCTCATTCTTTATGCCTAGATCATGAAGCCATTTTGACCTTATCTTGGTGTGCAGTGTTAAATGTGGGTCAATGCCTAGTTTCTGCCATACTAATTTCCAATTTTCCCAGCAATTTTTGTCAAATAATGCATTCTTATCCCAAAAACGGGGGTCTTTGGGTTTGTCAAACACTAGATAATTAAAGTTATTGGCTGTTTTGTCCTTTGAACCTAGTCTATTCCATTGATCAACTAGTCTATTTCTTAGCCAATACCAGATGGTTTTAGTAACCGCTGCTTTATAATATAATTTTAGATCTGATACAGCTAGGCCACCTTCATTTGAATTTTTTTTTTAATTAATTCCCTTGAAATTCTTGACCTTTTGTTTTTCCATATGAACTTTGTTGTTATTTTTTCTAGGTCATCAAAATAGTTTTTGGGAAGTCTGATTGGTATAGCGCTAAATAAATAGATTAAGTCACTCCTAATTTTGAAAAAGGATAGTAGAGTCATCATTTGAGGAGGGCCTAGCCCAAACTATTTTTCTATTTAATGGGGTAAATAAAACCTGAGGTCCTACTTTAAACTGGTTAAGGAACAAATGCCCTAAGGGTTAGGAGTGATCACATTCTTCAACCAAACCTTAGTGTGGGTTTGGGAGAGGTTTCCTTTTGATCTAGGCTAAGGGAGGGGGGAATGACAAAATGAGGGGAAAGATGGATTACAGAGTAGCATATTAATTTCCCTCATATATCTACTAATCATATTAATTTCCCTCATATCTACTAATCAGATGAAGATAAAAAATAATTTCTGGAGAGAAATGAGGACTATATATAGAGATCTAGGAGTCATCTACATATTTTGTTGTTCATCATTTCAGTACCATCCAATTCTGTGACCCCAATTGGAATTTTCCTGACAAAGATATTGGAATGGCATTCCCATTTTCTTCTCCAGCTCTTTTTATGAATAAGGAAATGATGCAAACAGGATTAAGTAATTTTCCTAGAGTCATATAGTTAATAAATGTCTGTCTGAGGCCAGATTTGAAATCAAGAAGATGTGTCATCCTGATTCCAGGCCCAGTTTTCTCTATGTGATGATACACGCTCTGATCCCACAAATGAGACCAAGAAATATTCTTCTATCAGACAGATATTTTCATGGTTATTTTACCATTCAGGGCCATGTCAAAAACAAAAATAAAAACAGGGAAGAGAAAGTATCCAGATGGAGGAATGGGTGGTCAACAGGGACAAAAATGGTGGAGATGTTGAGAAAGATGAAACCTGCAAATAAGCAATGAACTGGATTTAATAATTTTTTAAAATGTCTTTTAAAAAAAGAGCAATTTCAATCAAGTAGCCAGGATAAAAACCAAATTGCAAGTGAGTGACAAGTGAATTAATAGAGACAAAGCAAATGCAATGATTGTAAACAGCTCTTTCTAAGAGCTTGGCTGTAACAAGGACAAAAAATCAAGAATAATAACTTGGAGAAATGTTTGCTTCAGGCGAAGGTTTTTTTTTTAAAGTATAATGAGTGACTGGATATGCTTGAAGACAACAGAGAAAGTCAATGGCTAAGGAAAGCCTCACAATGAGGGTGAGAAGGGACAATGGAAAAGACAAAATGCCAAAGAAGACAAAATAATGGGATCAAGGGCCCAAGTAAGAAAATGGAGTAAGTTGCCAAAGAAATGATTTGGGATAGCTTCTGTGGGGAATGTGATAGAGGTGATCAGGGAAGGGTAAAAAGGTTTGCATATAACAGTGAGGGTTAAAATTAGATAATATACATTTCTATTCAAATTTATTTGATTGTGTAACATGGTTCAGTGGGTTTCAGCAGTAAGTGAGCAAGAGCAGAAAAGGAAGCAATATGGGAGATTGTAAATATCAGCTAGGCAATCTAAGGTGACCTTCTTAACTAATGGATACAACTTAAAAAGAAGGAAAATGAGGCCAGAGCAAAGGAGATAGTCTAAGAAATCTGGATGAGATGGAATGATTGGAATTTGGTACTTTTGAATTTGAATTAAAATGATAGTGCAGAAAGTTAATGAACTAAGAAGCAAGTTATTTAAGAGGACAACAAAATGAAAAAGGGCAGATGTTGAAATGGAAAAAAAAAAAAGCTTATTAACCAGGTGCTAAGCTATTTGTCAAAAAAAAAAAAAAAAAAAAAAGTAGAACTGCACAGATTAGGAAAGAGTTATCTTATTAGAGTAAACTTCAAACTAAGTAAAAATGGCAGGAGGAAGGCCTGAAGAACTAGAAACCTTCTCCTGACTAGATATGTCAGGATACATGAGAAAAAGTACACATGGTCCTGGAAAGGAATATCAGGGATATCATCTCTTCGGTAAGAAGGCGAAACTGCCAGATGGACCATAAAAAGTCAATGAAAATTCTTTTATTTAACTGTTAAAATTCAGGAAATTGTCAACCTTTGAAAAAGAAATTATGTTTTAACTAAAAGTCATTTCCTATAAGTCCTTGCCCCTTAGCTCTTTATTGTAGATTAACAAATAACTGTCCAAATACTGCTGACCTCAGTTCCATGACCTTCCTGACATATTTCAGTTGTATTTCAGCCAATAAAAGATGGCCTTGTGTGGGCTGATAACTTTTCCTAAGAATGGTGGTGCAAGAAATATTGATATTTCCCATGATGTTTTGCTTTTTTAATCATCAACTTGGTCTTTTTTCTCTGCCCTTTCACTTAGAATCATCCTCTATTCAAGCTAGAAACCATTTGATTCAATTCCCTCACAAGTGAGGAAATTGAGGCTCAAGGATAGAAAAAAAATTACCAAAATATGACAAAGCCAGCTAGTCAGGAATAAAGCTCAGATTTTCTGAAATCAAATCCATTACAGACTATACTCTGAGATTATATACATGATTTTAGAAAATGTCTTAGTGGATAGAGTGCTGAATTTGGAATTTCAAAGAGCTCAGTTCCTATCCCACCTAAAATATTTAGCAACTGTGTAACTCTAGTCAAGTCCTTTACTCTTGTGCCTCAGTTTCCTTTTAAAATGAGAGATCAGCCTAAGTAACCTATCTACTATATCATATTATAATATCATTGCTACATACAGTGATTTTTGTACTGATCTTTCTGCTCTCTATTAATTCTGGAGTTTGCTCACCTGCTTCCAAATTTAGTTCTATCATTCTATGTTCTAAGTTCTCCATTCTTGCTACAACCAACTTAGACTTAGATGACAAATCTCCATATCCACATATGGAATACGGAGACACTCACATGTGATTTCAGAGCCCTTGGAATATTCCTTCCAAATTGGTAATTCTCCTATTAGATATTCATTCTTTTTTTTTTAGTAATAGCTTTTTTATTTTTCCAAATATATGCAAAGACAGTTTTCAAAATTCACTTTTGCAAAACCTTAAGTTCCAATTTTTCTCCCTTCCTCCTGCCCTTTCTCCTCCCCAAGACAGTAAGCAATCCTATATAGGTTAAACATGTACAATTCTTTTAAACATATTTTCATATTCGTTACGCTGTGCAAGAAAAATCAGATCAGAAGGGGAAAAAAACATGAGAAAGAAAAATGAGCAACAACAAGGTGAAAATATTATTCTTTGATCCACATTTAGTCTCCATAGTCTCTGGATGTGGATGGCTCTTTCCATCAAAAATTTATTGTAATTGCCTTGAATCACCTCAGTGTTGAAAAGAACCATATCCATCATAGATGATCATCACATAATCTTGTTGTTATATATAATGTTCTACATTCTTTATCTCAACTACAACTTCTGCCTTCAAATTAGGGAATTTCAAAATACTCTCACATGTCATCTAATTCCCCAATTCCTTAATTGATTCAATCTCTACAACATGTTTCTCCCTACTACTACAACTGCATATTCAAATCATTATTTCCTTTATCTTGCTATCACCCACTTCCATGTTTATGTCCAAAATTCTTTTTTCTGGTCATAACCCTTGTTTTTTTAGATTTTACAAAGGATTATTTACTGAAAAGAATATAGCCAGCACAGAAGTACAAATTCCTCTCAATACTAGCAGCATACTCCCCTTTTGCTTCTCAAGTCTTTAAGGATAATGGACTCAAAATTAGGGTAGCTGTTATGAACATTGACCATTATGAACTTCATTTTCAGATTTGACCTCTTCTTAGTCCTCATTCTTGTGAATAAATCATCCTTTCCTCTTCTCCTTCCTAGAGTTTCATTATTTCTTCTTCCTTAACTTTCTTTCTACTTGTCACATTATCTAAAGTGAGGTGTATCCCAAGATTCTATTCTTGGCCCTTTTCTCTTCTTTTTTGGTTATCTCATTAGCTCCCATGGGTTCAATTGATGGAAAAAGGTTAGTGGCAGTGCAGAGAGTTGTGGAAATCCCCCTTTGGTCAGAGGCACAGGCTCTTTGTGAAAGAATTCACAAACCTGAATAGCTTTAGGTGGCAAAAATGGAAAGTTATTGTTGAATGAGAATTTAGCTTTGATAAGAGACTGATTTCTTTAGTGGCAAAGTCCTATTAAGGAAATGGAGGCTGGCACTGAGAAAAGAATGTCTTCCCAGTGGGCAGAGTCCTGGCAGCTATACCAAGGGACAAGGCATAGTCCTGCTTTGGACATTCTGCAAAGAAATGAGTAAACAAAAACTTATATGAGCAGATCTTGATGGGAGGCTGGGGCAGTTTGATCTGATCAGACTAGGATCTCCAAAACGGAATTACTTTGAAGGCTTTTTCAGCTGAATTTGAATAGAGATCCGGCTTGCCTTAGAAATGGCCCAATAAGAAGATGCCACTTAACTTGTCTGGGGAGATATGCTTCCCAGGAGGGCCTGAGACTGGAATGTCCTTTTTTTACAGATCAAAGGATACACAATTTTAGAGTGTTAATTTTACAGATCAAAGGGAACACAATTTCACACCCCTCTCACAATTATAATCTCTATGCAAATAAATTCTTTTTTTGCTGTTGAAGGTCACTCCTTTTTTATTTTTTAAGACTGTCACTCCTAATACAGACATAAATATTAGATATACTTATATATATATATATATATATATATATATATACATATATCCTATTCACACACACACATATATGTGTATATACATTTACAAATGCAATGTATGAAACTATACCTGGTTTTAAAAAATTAATATCTTACTGGTGAGACAAGAGGTACACACACACTGAGATATAACACAAATACTCATATGAATATATATGTGAATGTGTATTGTATGCATATATGCATACTGATATATGAATACAGATACAAACATAGATGCATGTGGACTGCATGTTACACACACACACACACACACACATATACACACACACACATATATATATGTATATGCACACAGTTGTGAATATTAGCATCCAGAGATATGTAGATCCATGGGTGTGCATGTATATATACAATAATATATGTGAAATATGTGCAAAATTGTATCATTACTTGTATTTGCATCCCTAATGACTAAAACAGCTCTTGACACACTGCAGATATTTAATAAATGGTTGTTGATTTGGTTGCTTATTTGATTGATTGCTCTTCTCCAGCCTAATCATCTCAAA
This sequence comes from Sarcophilus harrisii, assembly GCF_902635505.1. Taxonomy (NCBI): domain Eukaryota; kingdom Metazoa; phylum Chordata; class Mammalia; order Dasyuromorphia; family Dasyuridae; genus Sarcophilus; species Sarcophilus harrisii. The sequence goes on from NC_045427.1 coordinate 369,925,358, forward strand.
ACCTACCTTACACAACCTTATATGACATACTCTTTTTTAATCATTAAATACCAAATATTATATAAGTAATAATAACAACATAATTATTAGAAGCACAAACACAATAACATATCTATTATTTTGCAAATTGCTTTCTCACTTATGATCTCTTGCATATTCTTTTTTCCTTTTTTTTAATTAAAGCTTTTTATTTACAAAGCATATGCATGGGCAATTTTTCCAACATTGACCCTTGCAAAATTTTTTGTCCAAATTTTCCCCTCCTTCCCCATACCCTCTCCCCTTACTGGCAGGTAGTCCAATACATATTAAATATATTGAAATACATGTTAGATCCAATATATGCATACATATTTATATAATTATCTTGTTGTGAAAGAAAAATCAGATCAAGAAGGAAGAAAAAGAAAAACTGAGAAAGAAAACATAATGCAACCAAATAACAACAGAAAGAGTGAGAATACTATGTTGTGTTCCACACTCAGTTCCCACAGTCCTCTCTATGGGTGTAGATGGCTCTCTTTGTTACTGAGCAAGTAAAACTGGTTTGAATCATTTCATTGTTGAAGAGAGCCATGTCCATCAGAATTGATCATCATATAGTCTTGCTGTGTATAATGATCTCCTGGTTCTGCTCATTTCACTTAGCATCAGTTCATGTAAGTCTCTCCAGGCCTCTCTGAAATCACCCTGCTGGTCATTTCTTACAGAACAATAGTATTCCATAGCATTCATATACCATAATTTGTTCAGCCATTCTCCAATTGTTGGGCATCCATTCAATTGCCAATTTCTTCCCACTATAAAAAGGGCTGCCACAAACATTTTTGCACATGTAGGTGCCTTTCCCTTTTTCAAGATCTCTTTGTGATATAAGCCCAGTAGAAATACTGCTGGATCAAAGGGTATGCACAGTTTGATAACTTTTTGAGCATAGTTCCAAACTGCTCTTCAGAATGGTTGGATTCATTCCTAACTCCACCAACAATGTAGTATTCTCCCAGTTTTCCCACATCCCCTCCAACATTCATCATTATCTTTTCCTGTCATCTTAGTCAAACTGACAGGTGTGTAGTGGTTTCTCAGAATTGTCTTAATTTGCATTTCTCTGATCAATAGTGATTTGGAGCAACTTTTCATGTGACTACAAATAGTTTAAATTTCTTCATCTGTAAATTGTCTGTTCATATCCTTTGACCATTTATCAATTGGAGAATTATTTGAACTATTATAAATTTGAATCAATTCTGTATATATTTTAGAAATGAGGCCTTTATCAGATCCTTTGGATGTAAAAATGTTTTCCCAGTTTATTGCTTCCCTTATTATCTATTCTGCATTAGTTTTGTTTACAGGACTGAAGTGATATCTTAATATGAGGAAGTTACTAGAGTATGGTGAACAAGTGTAGAGTACAGCCTGGTGAGACATGAAGAAATCTAGACATCTATTATCTGACTTTAAAATAAATGGAACAATAAAACCTACTCTCCTTCACTCCAAACAATAAGTCTATATTAGTCCCAGTGAATATTCTCTTTGATATAGTTTTGTATACATATTGCTAGCATTTTATTTAAAATGTTAACAACATTATTGATGCAATTGTTTATGCCTCCATAGTTTGGGTATGTAGATTATATTTACTTGCCCAATGTCATAGTTAGTAAATATTTATTTTTTTTTAAATTTAGTAGTATTTTATTTTTCTAAATACATTCAAAAATAGTTTTCAACATTCACCTTTGCAAAACCTTGTGTTTCAAATTTTTTCCTTCCTTCTCCCCCTCCCCCCTCTCCAAAGCAGCAAATAATCCTACATATGCACAAACATATGCAATTCTCCTAAGCATATTTCCATATTTGTCACACTGCACAAGAAAAATCAGATCAAAAGGGGGAAAATGAGAAAGAAAAAACAATAAACAAAAAAGATGAAAATACTATGATTTGATCCACATTCAGTGTCCATAGTTCTCTCTTTGTATATGGATAGCTCTTTCCATCACAAGTGTAGAGGAATTGTCTTGAATCATCTTATTGTTGAAAAGAGCCAATCACATAATTTTGTTGCTGTATACAATGTTCTCTTTGCTCTGCTCACTTCAGTTAGCATCAGTTCATGTAAAACTTTCTAGGCTTTTCTGAAATCAGCCTGCTCATCATTTCTTATACAACAATAATATTCCATTACATTCATATACCTAACTTATTCAGCCATTCCCCAACTGATGAGCATCCCCTCAATTTCCAGTCAATTGACACTACAAAAAGGGCTGCTACAAACATTTTTGCACATGTGTGTCCTTATCTCTATTTTGTGATCTTTTTGGAATACAGATCCAGTAGAGATACTGCTGGACCAAAGGGCATGGACAGTCTCATAGTCCTTTGAGCATAGTTTCAAATTGCCCTTCAGAATGGCTGAATCAGTTCACAATTTTATCAACAATGCGTTAGTGTCCCAGTTTTCCCATATCCACTCTAATATTTGTCAGTTTTTCCTATCATTTTAGCCAATCTGAGATGTGTGAAGTGGTATTTTAGAGTTGTCATAATTTGGATTTCTCTAATAAATAGTGATTCAGAGCATTTCATATGACTAGAAATGGCTTTAATTTCTTCATTTGAAAATTGTCTGCTCATCTCCTTTGACCATTTATCAACTGGAGAATGGCTTGTATTCTTCTAAACTTGAGTAGATTTTCTATATATTTTAGAAATGAGGACTTTGTCAGAAACACTGGCTGTAAAAATTTCCTCCCGTTTTCTACTTCCTTTCTAATCTTGCCTTCATTAGTTTTGTTTGTGCAAAACCTTTTTAATTTAATGTCTTCAAAATTATCCATTTTACATTTCATAATGTTCTTTAGTTTTCTTTGGTCATAAATTCCTCCTTTCTCCACAAATCAGAAAAGCAAGATTATCCCTTGTTCTCCTAATTTGCTCATATTATTACTCTTTTTGTCTAAATCATGAACTTATTTCTATCCTAATTTGGTATAGTGTTAATCAATGTCTAGTTTCTACCACATTGTATTCCAGTTTCTCAGCAATTTTTATCAAACACTAGATCACTACAATTAGTAGGTTTCTGAAATTGGATTAGAACTCTAGTCTTCCTAACATAAGACCCAACATTCTAACCACTATGCCATCTAGTTGTCTTCAGAATTATTTTTCGTTTGATAGTGCCTTCATGATTTATTCATTTAAAATTCCATACTTGAGGTTTTTGTCACTAATTCTGAGGGTTTGACTGTATCCCCAAATTTTGATTTGATATTTCATTGTTCTCATTTTTAGATTATTGTTAATTATTTCTATAATTTTCTCTTTGATCTAATAATTCTGGAATTTATCTACAATATTCCTTGGAGTTTTTCATTTTTGGGTCTCTCTAAGAATGTGATTGGTGGATTCATTAAATGGCTATTTTACTCTCTGATTTTAAGACATTAGAGCAGTTTTCCTTAATTATTCCTTGAAAGATGTTGTCTAGGCTCCTTTTTCATTTTGGTTTTTAGATAGCCCAATTATTCTTAGATTGTCTCTCCTGTATCTGTTTTCCAGGTCAGTTGTTTTTCCAATGAGGTATTTTACATTCTCTTCTCTTTTTAAATTTTTTTATTTGATTTGATTGATGTCTTTTCTGTATCCATAAAATTTATCTATGGTCAGAGCTCTTTTTTGCTATTTTGCTCATTTTTAAAGGTTGATATCTGTTCTTAAGGCAAAGGGGAGATTATCCCAAGCTTTCTCTACAGATGACAGCAACTGCATGCTGCCCTGAGGTTCGTGCTTCTGGCTCTAGTGCAGCTGGCTTCCTTCAAGTGTTGTGTGGGCATGGCCAAATTGTTATTCTGGGGTGGAAGGGCTCATTATTTGCCTTTTGTAATTGCATTGGATGTCTCACAACTAATCAGCTATTCTATTAACTCCTTAACCAGGACTGAGTAGCAAATGTTGTGAGTCCCCACTAGATTCCTCCAACTGTCAGAAGCTTCTCCACCTTGGGTCTCCCTGCACTGCACTGTGCTTCACTGTCCCTGAACTGGCTTGCAAATCCCTCTCTCCCACTCCTCAACTGAGATAGACCTTTCTTGAAGTTCTGCCAAAATATCTTCTGCTACAAATTTGTTATACTCCAAATATTTGCGGGTTCTGTCACTCCAAAATTAGTTCAGAGGCTTGATCTGGTGTTGATCTGAAGGAAGCCAGAAAGAGCTCAGCCAAAAGCCTGTCTAGTCTCCACCATCTTGGTTCCACCAATAAGTTAAATTTCAAAAGGAAAAAAAAATCAATTGAACATTTAGAGTTCCTTCTCAACAATCTTATGACTCAAAGAAATAGCAATAGACATGGGATGGAAAATGCCATCCACATCTACAGAAATAATTACAGAGAATGACTGTGGATTTAAACATAATATTTTCACCATATTGTTGTTGGTGATGCTTCTTTGTTATTTTCATGTTTTCCCCCTTTTGATCTGATTTTTCATGCACATTAGAAATTTAGAAATATGTTTAAAAAGATTGCACATATTTAATCTATATGAGATTGGTTGCAGTCTTGAGGAGGAGGGAGGTAAGGAAGAGAGGGAAAAAATTTTGGAACACAAAGTCTTACAAAAATAAATGTTGAAATTTATCTATAGATCTATTTAGAAAAAAATATATATATTGAGGGGAAAAAAGAAGATTTAAGAGTTCAAATGGATAAATCTACAAAAAAAAAGGTAGTAAAAATTTAAAAGTAAGTATTAAAACTTCAAAAAAATTACACAATTCTCTAAATGAATAGTACAAGGCAAAGAAACTTTGAACAATGCCTAATGAAACATAGAATTATATGTAATATAATTAAAATGAAAAGAAATTAGAAGGAATCAGATGTCAAATTTTTTGGCATTTACCAAAAATAATACCTGCCAAAAATGCAGGTACCAAAGAATGTTTTGGTACCAAAGAATTAGAAACAAAATAATTCACTATCAATTAGTTGATGGATGAACAAGTTGTGACATAAAAAAATAATAAAAGTATGGCTCATTTTAAGAAATTGAAAAATTCAGAGAAACATAGAAAGGCTTATATGAAATCTTGCAAAACAAATTGAGCAGGATCAGGGAAATAATAAGTACAAAAAATATCATTGTGAACAAAAAAGAACAAAATGAATAGAATACTGTAAAACTGCAATAACTATTTTTGTCCTAAAACAAGAGATTATAAAATGTACCTCCCTCCATTCATATAGTACATCTGGTCTTTCTCCATCTGAACAGAAATTATGACAGTAATTTGAAACAAATTTTTGACTGAAAGTTTATCATGTTTTGACTATAAGTAAATGGACTTGTTTCAATAAAATGTTTATCAAAGAAATGTACACCTTTTCTACCCTCTATATTATCTTATTTGTTTGAAACAGGATAAATTACTGAAGGGGAGGCAGTTGGTAAGGCCGGATGAACATTTTTTTAAAAAAGAAAATAAGCCAATACAATTAATGAAATATGTTTTTAAATACACTGAATAGGAGGGAAACAAGATCAAAAGGGGACACAGTGAGACTATTTTAATTATTTAGTAATTTTAAGACAGGCAAGTATTCCTGCTTTGTGCGCATGTACATTCATACACACACACACACACACACACACACAAACACACACACACACAAAGAATAAAACATTTATTTATAGGTTAAGCAACCTCAATCTGCCACTTAACTTACAGATATATAGTTAATTTTGTCTTTCTGAGACCTATAGTAATCTAGAGGTATATTGTAGTAATTCATTTTTCATTGTTAGATTTGTAATTTCTATCTCACTAATGAAAAAGCTTAAGTCCAACATTCCGATTTTAAAAATATTAATTACTTAACCAAAGAAACTTCTTTCTCCAATATTAATTACTCTCATTTTCCCATAATTAGCATACTTAGAAAGTACTTAATATATACAATTAGTTAATGAAGAACAGACAGAAATTAATAATAGACAAGTGGGTGTGTAAGTATTTACAGTATTTTGGCTAAGATCAATGTCACAGTCCAAGCCACTTCAAACTCTTTATCTATCAGTAGATCACTTTTCACTTGTCTGTAAATCTTTGCTTATCTCAAGTCATTCAATTCACTCCTGCTAGATGATTTAAATCTATTAAACATTTGCTTGATATTTCTTGTCAAGATTTGTCCTTTCCTCACTTTGTCTTCCCTTTAATAATTACAGAAAACAATCTGTCAGCTTCTTTCAAGTTCTCCATAGAATTTTTTTTTTTACCAACATCCCAATATAAAATTTCTTAAGAAAATAATACTTACAGCCATTCTTATGAGAAAGAAGCCAAATCTCATTTCCTTCCTCTATTTTCTCTGTAGATTCCTCATATATCTTTATGGATCATAGAAAAAGTATATACCTTCTTCAAACTATTTGAACAGAAAATTTTCAGATGAAGAATTAAAGCCATTTCTAGTCATATGAATAAATGTTCTAAATCACTATTGATTAGAGAAATTCAGATTAAGACAGCTCTGAAGTACCACTGCACATCTCTTAGATTGGCTAAGATAGGATAAGATGATGATAAATGTTGGAGGGATGCAAGATAACTGGGACATGAAAACATTATTAGTGAAGTTGTGAACTGATCCAACCATTCTGAAGAGCAATTTGGAACTATGCCCAAAGGGCTACCAGGTTGTGTATATCCTTTGATCCAGCATTTTCTCTAATGGGTTTGTATCTCAAAAAAAAAAGATCATAAAAAAGGGAAAAGGACCCACATGTGCAAAATGTCTGTAGCAGTCCTTTTTGTAGTGAAAAGAAACTGAAACTGTGTGGATAGCCATAAGATGGGGAATGGCTGAATAAATTATGGTACATGAATGTAATGAAATATTACTATTTTGTAAGAAATGATCAGCAGGACGACTTAAGAAAGGCCTGGTGATACTTACATGAACTAATGTTAAATGAAGTGAGTAGAAAAGTGAGTAGAACCAGGAGAACATTGTACACAACAACAGTAAGATTATATAATGATCAATTCTGACAGATTGCTTCTTTTCAACAGTGAGATAATTCAGGCCAGCTCCATTAATTTGTGATGTAAAGAGCCATCTTCACTCAGAGAGAAGACTGTGGGGACCGAGTATGGATCACAACATAGTATTTTCACTTTTTTGTTGTTGTTTGCTTGCTTTTATTTTCTTCCTCATTTTTTCCCTTTCCAATCTGATTTTTTCTTGTGCAGCATGTTATCTTTAGAACAATTGCATATGTTTAACTTATATTGGATTATTAGCCATCTAGGTTTTGCAAGGGTGAATGTTGAAAACTATCTCCGCACATTGTAAAAATAAAAAGCTATTAATAATTTTTTAAAATGAATGCTAACAAAAGTCCTCTAATAAGTAAATAGTTAAATAGCTATGAATAAATACTTCTCAAAAGAAAAATTTCATGCTATGAAAAACTATAGAACATAATGCTCCAAATTACTAATAATAATTGAAAATATATGAAACAAAGAAACCTAAGGTTTCACCTCACAGTCTGAAAATCAGCTAAGTTAGCATAAGAAAGGAATATTCAGTGTAGAAAGAATTATGGCAAGATATGCACTCTAATATATGGAACTGTGAAATGATACAATTATTCTGGAAAACAACTTGAACTATGGAAATGAAATGAGAAAGATGGTTATATCATCTGATCTAGATATTCAACTCCTTGGGATATACCCCAAAAGGGTCATTTCTAAAAAGTTTTATTCATTATATATTTGCTTATTTTTATATTTGTAGTGGCACTTTTGTGGTAAAGTAATATAGGGAAACAAGAACAGTAATATATCGATGTTTGCACCATGAAGTAAGCAGAATCAACATAAGATTACATCAGTGAATAACTTCAAAACAATCAGATATGGATCTTGAAAATTTTAAAAGAAAAATATAAATCCAAAGAAGACATATGAAAATTACCTCACTCAACTCCTTTGCAAAATTAGGGTTCATATAATTGTGAAATATTTTGTATATATTGTAATATTTTCCCAATATATTGACTTTTTCCTGTTTTTTTCTCTTAAAAATCCTTTTCAATGGGATAGCTCTCTGGGAGGGAAGAGGAAAAACACACAGGAGGAATTATATGAGACAAATACAAAATATATAAACAATTTAACAGTTTTTAAAAAAAGAAAGGGTATTTTTTAAAGATATTTTGATTATTGATGTCAACAAAGGCATAAGGTAGGGAAACATAATTTTCCAAGGGATTTTCTGTTGATATAGAAAATATCCAACTCAGAATCCAAATGAAAGAGGGAACCATATAGATGATAAAGCATCCCAGATATTCCAGTGCAATAAACAGCATTGTACTAATTTTATTAAGCATTAAAATGTTTCAGTCTCTTGAGTTCCATCATCACTGAGAAACATTGTTGTAATTCTTTATGTCTTATACATGCTTAATATGATGCTATGTGCATCATAATTTTGTGGAAATATTTATCACTCTGCAGCAAGACTAAAGAAATCTGACTTGAACTAAAGATTTGTTATTAATTTCAACTTTGGAAAGGGAATTTAGTCCAATGGCCTTTTTTTGGGAAGATAAGAAAATTGCTTTTCCCAGTATAGATGTCTAGTAATTGGCAGATCCAGGACTTAAATCACAGTATTCTAATTGCAAGTTCACAGCTCTTTACTTCTTGTGAGACATTTTCCCTGTTGATTCAGTTCTCTGAACATTGGTTTCTCCTTATATAAAATGATGGAATGTGTTTACTTGCTCTTTAGATAGTTTTTTCTCATGCTATAATTCTGAGTTCAGACAATCTTGAATCTCAGAAGAACAAGAGGTAGTTTTTACAATCCTGTAAATTCCAATGCTAGACCATTATGTTACCATGAACTTGTTCAAGATATATAAAATTTTATTCTGGGACTAATCCAATTTGTGGAGGGTTTTTTTTCTATCTCTGGAAAGGTCATAATGTACTATATGGGAGTGTATATTGAGGAGTAAAGATATGAAATAGGGATTAAAAGGAGGATACCTGTTTGTCTCAATATAGTAGAAAGGGTTCATCTTATTTTTCAACAGCTTCTATTTGCTTGCACTTTGGCTAAATAATAACTCCCAACAATCAGTCCCCTTTTCTCTAACATGCAAATATTGGACCATGTGGGGGTGGAACTGTTAAACACTGACAAAATCATATGTTATTCCTTTCAGAGAATCAATCACTTTAACATTCTGTTTTTTATGCCAACAGTATTTATATGATGTTCATTTCTTTTCATGTTTGGGGATCTGTGTTACCTAATTTGGGGTATACTTCCCTTTATATTTATTATTTTAATTTTCTCTGAATACTTCCTTTGAAGTAAAATCAATCACCATATTTCTATAATTATAATTTCAAATAGGATCAAATTTAAATGCACATGACTATTTCAGGGGATTCAATATTTACCTTGATCAAAACTAAACTTGAATAATATTCATTGGAGAAATTTTAAAATCAAAGATTTTATGCTTATCCAGTCAATTAATATTCCTTGAGTACTCATAATGTGTATAGTCCTCTGCTTATTTACTAATGAAGATAACAAAGATAAATATCATTTTCATACAGCTACAAAAATGGTCATAGAAAAGTCCTAATCAAAGATCTTCCCATAATGATGTAATGTGTTTTTTAAAAGAAACCTTGAATTCCAAGCTTCTGGAATTTAAGGAAAACAGAGTTGATATTTTCTTTTGATAGAAGAAACTAGGGACTCTCATAGGAGTAGTGATCAGAGAGGGAGGATGTAGGGAAAGATCTTGAACTGATTTTAGTAGTAGAAATACAAGGAGACTGGTGGCATACTTATTTATACAATTATATTGCTGTACATGAAATATCAGATCAAAAAGGGGGAGTGTATAATTATCTAATTTAGCATGGTTCAATATGATTGATTTGATCTTAGAAGGAGATATTTTGGGCCAGAACTTGAAACAAGGTACTAAGTACAACGGATAGAAACGATGCTCGTGTTCACACCTTTAGAGAGCTCATAAGTATCTAGGTACTCAATGGAGTTCACACATTTGGGAGATTTCAGGCTTAGTATGAGATTTTCGAATTCACACTTCCCTTAGGGCCAGAGAGCACACTGGGAGATAACCCAGAATCCCTCTCTCTCCAGAAGGAGGAGTTAACCTTTGGGAGATCATATATATACAGGAAGCTCTTAGAGCTTGAGAGAGTTACTTGGGAACATTCCCAGGAGTCGGAGAGGAGTACTCTGGGAGGAAGCCTACAAGCCCTATCTTCAAGGCAAAAGAGATTCATTGCATCTTCCAATTTGGTGCTGGCTGGAGGCTGAAGAAAGCAGAGGCAGAAGCCAAGGACAAAGCTCCAAGATCTCTTGGAACCAAGCAGAGAGATAGGCCTCTGAGCTAACTGGGCTATATTGAGAAAACAATAAAAGATCTGAACTTTTATCACCTGGCTGTGTTTTGGAAAAAGAACACCAACAGGGGAGGAGGAAAAAATGAGGAAGAAAATAAAATTCAAGTAAACAACAACAAAAGAAGTGAAAATGCTATGTTGTGATCCACTCTCAGTTCCCACAGTCCTCTCTCTGGATATAGATAGTTCTTGCCATCACAAGATTGATAGAATTGGCCTAACCTGTCTCATTATTTTGAAAAGCCACATCCATCAGAACTGATCATCATATAATCTTTCTATTGCTATCTACATGTACTAAATTTGGATAGGACATGCAGCAAAGATAGTTGCCTTTAGCTTCAAAACATAAAAAAATACACTAAGATTCAAGCTCTGATTTAAAAAACACAGGTCTTCAAGTAGAGTCAAGTAAAGGGAAATTTTTATGATTTTGATTTGATTCCCCAAAGATCTGTTTCTTAAGCTAAAATGAGTTAGAGCACTATTTTTTTTTCTGTCTGTGATAAGACCAGCTTGTCGGGACACCTGTTCTCACACATTCATCTTTCCTTTGCTTTCCATGCCTTTAGAGAATAAACTCTCTGCTAAATGTAGACAGAGTAACTAAGGAGTGATGACTAGCAATTTTTTAATGGAAGGAGAGGAAATGTGGTTGAACCTGAACTAGCAATTCCTACATTTCAAAGGTGAGAGCCATAGAAGGCATCACCTTCTCAAGAGTGGTACAAATGTTAAAATAACATTTGTAAAGATAACATATTCTTAAGAGGTACTATGGCATAGTTTGATATGGAAGAGTGGTTCAGGAGACACAGGTCTTCATCCTAATCTTTTAGTAATTTCCTACATGACTGTAGACAAGACAGTTTTCTTTAAGCCTCTGTTGCTGTTGTTGTCATTTTGTGAAAATACTTGGCTGGATGATCTCTAATTTTCCTCTAGCTCTGAAATTCTATAATTTCTCTCTCTACTCTGGATTTATGACCAGTTCTCAAAAATGCTACTTAATATCAGTTTCAGGTCAGTAATTGGACACATTTATTTCTGTCTCAGAATCATTCTCCATTCATGCTTTGCCCTTCACACTTACATGTGTAAATACAAAAGAATACCTGTTTACATATGTATGCACACACACACACACACACACACACACACACACACACCTATCATAAGCTATAGTAACTTGCCAGGGCCAGCTTGTTATTTGTAAAGAGATAATTATCACCTTACCATTGCAACAAAACTACTCTTGCATGCCAGGGATTCTGATTCACCGTCTATCCATGGGCTCTGGAGAATTCCATCCCATCTCTTCTTTCTTCCCTCCTATCTCCACCCTTCTTTTAACCTCTTTAAACATTCCATATTTTTTGTGATCAAAGGCCTCTGGCTGAACTGTGCCTGGGATTAAAAAGGGAAAACACCCTTTCAGATTTTTTTTAATGACATTTGTTTCAGGGAAAATCTTTGGCAAGTCTCCTAGAACATATGTCAGACAAACCTGTTTTGGCTCCTCCCTGTCTGAAAAATGAAATCAGGGTTTATCAGATGCCCTCCCCACTCCAACTTTGTTGTGTACTATTATACCCAATTGAATTTGTAGTCTGTTAGAAAATACACAGTATTAAATATCATGATATAGCCCCCAAACTTGGAATTATATTGATAAATAAATCAGTAATACTTATTTCAATCCCCCATTCTATCTCAGATAAGATATTCACCCTTGCCAATTGAATCCACTATTTCTATTGTCAAAGGGCTTTTGTTTTTTTTAGAAATCAGGATGTGATACTCTTTGGAGTGGGGAATGAAGGATAAGAAGTAATCATAGCATCATGAACTTAAAGAGACTATAGAGAATATTTGATGAAACCTCATTTTGTAGATGAGGAAACTAAGAACTAGTAAGAAACAGTGACAAGCCCAAAACTGTGTAACTAATAAATAGAAAAGATAGATTTTTAATTCTACTACCTCATGGGGAAGGAGAAACTTTGAATCCTTGCTGGTAGTTCCAATGGTCTTGTGATAAAAAGAGTCATCTACACCTAGAAGAGGACTGTAGGGACTGAATGTGGATCACAACATAATATTTTCACTTTTTATTGTTATTTTCTTTCTCATTTTTTCCTCTTTGATCTTATTTTTAATGTGCAGTATGATAATTATGGAAATATGTATAGAAGAATTGCACATGTTTAATATATATTGAATTATTTGCCCTCTAGAGGAGGGGAAGGGTGGAAAGGAGGGAGAAAAAAAATTGAAACACAAGATTTTGCACGGGTGAATGTTGAAAACTATGTATATGTTTTGAAAATAAAAAGCTTTTAAAAAAACTGGTAGAAGATCATAATGATAGGAAAAAGGGGAGATTAAATAACAAAGTATTCAGATGAGAACATCCTTCAGCAAAATCAATATCTCACTCAAAAAAAAAATACCATACCATCCTAATTCTTTGCCTTTTCAGACACTATATAATCATTCCTCAAGGGACAAATGTCCCTGTTCCTAGAAGGATCTCTCTTTCTAATCCCTGCCTCTGAAATCCATCCTAATATTTAAGACTCAGCTCAAAGGCCATAACTGATTTTCCCGGTAAAAACTGATCTCACTATTGTTAATCCTCTAAGCATTCAGTGCTGTTGTTATGTTTAAGATTCTCAAAGCACATTTGTTTATATTTTGCCATTTGATACAAAAATACTTCAAGATGATACTAAGGGTATTATGATCAGTATTTTTCAGATATGGGAATTGAGATTCATTAAAATGAAGTCACACATCCAGTAAAGGTTGGAAGTAGGATTTAGACCTCATTGTATCCAGACTCCAACTTCAGGACACTTGTTATAAGATTCTCTTCTACTTATGTAAAAACATAAAAATATAGGGACCTCTACCCCTAGGGAGCTCAATTCTGAAGTCATGTGTGGGCCAGGTTCAGTCTAGGAAGAAGGATAGTCTCTAAAGAGAGGGGTCTGGGTATTTTTGACCCTTTCAGCCTCTGACTCTTTATCTTAATATCCTAGAATCCCAGCAGAAATCACGGAAGACATAAGTTTGACTCATGTCTGCAATCTCCCCAATAAGATTAGAAAATTCCTTCTAGAAAGATACTTAATATACAATATAGCTCTGGTCTAGGACAGCTATGTGTTTCCTTCACATCAAAAATTTATATAAAAGATTTATACATGCTTATTGACATGAAACAGTAACTCCTATTGTACTTTTCCATGACTTTGATACTTAAAACATCAAAGAATGAAACATTTTACAAATTGATAAAGTCATATGACCTTTACCTCAACTCTGTACCATTGAAACAACCCCAAGTTCTGTCAAACCAGATGAGGATGAGGGATCACCATCCTGTCATTCATCATTTTTTCCAAAAAGAGTATAGTTACAGAAAACTTTTGTTGTCAGTGAGTTGTAACTGAGGGATCCAAAAGGTCCTGAATTTATGAAATTAAGAAGTTGTCTTTAAGGTTTAGAACACCCATCTCATGGTTACTGTTGAGGTTCTTATATCCAAAGAAATAAACATGAATGTAAGAATCAGCAAAGCTACCAGGGTCCAAGCTCAAGTTAATCTAGAGAGTTCTTCTATCCACTGTAGTTTTCTTCATTAAGTATGGTTGTGAGTGAAAGAAGGAGGAAGAAGAGAAGGAGGAGAAGGAAAACACAGACAATGGGGAAGAACAAGAAGAACAAGAAGAAAAATAAGAAGAATAAGAAGGAAAAGAAGGTGGAAAAGAAAAAGAGAGTGGGAAGGAGAGAGATGAGAAAGAAAGAGGGAGAGAGAAGAAAAAGAGGGGGAGAGCTTTTGATTCTTTTGAGGAGACAGTAATAATTATAACAAAATGATCAAACCACAAGTGCTCTTTCAAGTAATTACTGTGTGCCAAGGACTATGTTGAAAACTGATGATATTATATATCTGATGCCATTGTATAATGGCAACAATTGAAACCAACTCTACCCTCAAAGAGTTTACATTCTAATGGAGGAACTTAACAATAATAATTATAAGAAATAATAGGTAGTATTTATATTACATTTTGAGGATTGAAGAGCACTCTATAATTATTATTCATTTGATTCTTGCAACTACCCTTTAAAAAGGTATTATCATTCCTATATAGGGTATGCATATATCTATGTTGGCCACATAGGTTACATGTCTCTATGTGGGTCTATTTAGATGTGACTTTCAGGGAAGTATAAAAAGATATCTGTACAATCTCCATCCATCTTTCTCCAAGGGATAATTTGACTTCTGCCAGGAAGGGAACAGACAGCAGGGGAGGTTGGTCAATGTACTCTCAGTAGAAGGTATCAGTCTAGAATTTTATCTGTCTCCCCAAGCCCCCAGAAAATGTTAGTCTAGGGGAAATAATTTTTAGATTCAACCTTTGCTTCTGATCTCTATCATATGTGTGTATGGTGTATGTATGTATACATACACACATACATATATGTATATATGTGGCTATATAAACTCATTGCAAAGTTTGACTTCCTTCTCACCAAATGCCAAGTACACAAAAATCATGTATAAAAATAGCAAATATACATATTTCTCTTAAGACAATAGCAAACAAAAATCAGAGAAGTTATGTATAAGTCAGTATAAACAGTGAAAGTATATCTCAGCTCATCAAAGAAAGATCCCCAGATCTCATCCAGGAGGAAATTTCCAGAATCTCTAATATGATAAACTAGGGAAAAGGGCAGGATCAAGGTTTTGGCTCTTTTATATTTTGCTATAGTTTTTTTTTCCCCTTCTGGATTCTTTCTCTCCCTTTAAGGATTCCTTCCCAAAGAGATTCTGGAACTGAATGTCTTCTTTCTCAAAACTGGAAGCCAGAAAACCAAGCTCTCTAGCCAATTCTTTCCCTCATTCAGGCATGGAGTGTCTAATGATAAATCTCCACCGATGAGAAGAGTGTTCTGCAAATAGTATTGAGGGTTACATTTAATTTATAGACAAGGAAACTGAACCTGGGCAAAGTTAAGTGGCTTGTCTAGAATCACAGAGCTAGTAAATATCTGAGGCAAGATTCAAACTCATGTTTTCCTGACCCCAAATCAAGTGCTTCATCCAGTATCTTAACCTATGATGGACACATACACCCATTTAAAATAACCATATAATTAGGAGAGGCAGTGTCATGTAGTAATAGAGAGCTGGCTTCAAATTTAAGAATACCTGGATTTAAGTCCATCCTCCAAACAACAGTGACTATGTAATTCTGGGCAAGTCAATTCAACTCTCAGTGTCTTTGGCAACTCTACAAGTTGCAAAATAGTTGTGGATTTCCATTGGTACAGGGTATTTAATAGAAATAATCACTAATAATAGTTGGCATATAGTACCTATGAGATGCTAGGCACTATACTAAGCACATTACAAGTATTTTTTTCATCTGATCTTCACAACAACCCTGGAAGGGAATTTTATGATGATCTTCATTTTATAGATAAGGAAACTGAGATAAATAAAGGATTAGACAGTAAGTGTCTGAGGCCAGATTTGAACTTAGGTTTTCTTGACTTCAGGTTCAGAACTCTATTTAATATGCCATCAAGTGACCTCAAAGTTTTTCACAAGATGTGCTTTGTACCAAATACAGCCTAAAACAAGACAGAATAGACTCTCATTGAAAAGTAAACAGAAGTACCCATCAGAGTATTTGAGGAAAAAATTAACATGAGCTTTAAAGACTCATGGAACTAATGGACCATGGGCTGGATTATGATAGATGGACAGGATTTGTATTGATGTCAAAATGTGGGCATTCCTTGTCAAGCTATTCTAAGATATTTTCTTTCTTTTTAGGTACTCACTCGCCCCTGAATTTAAAAAAAAAAACTCTAAAGGGAGCTAAAAAATTTGTGATTCAGATATATTCTGGATAAGCAATCTAAGGGGCATTTTTTTTATCATGGTCATTGAGAAGGGGGAAATGAGTGCCTCCAGTCAAACTGGTTTATTCATTGTTACCCAAATAGGTTTTAGGTTCTAACACATTACATATTTCACATGCTTGGACTGCCCTCCTCCCTTGTCTCTTCCTGTTTAATTCAGCTCATCCTTCAAGACTCAGGAGTCTCTTCCAGGGAGCTATGATCAGGACTCATAGAACCATGGAATATCATAGATGGAAGGAACATTAGAAATCACCTATAGCTATCCTTTCATGTTATAAAGGGCAACTTGAGATCTAGGCAGATTCAGCAACATCCAGAGTCACATTGGTAAAATATAGCAACAAAATTGCAACTATACCCTAAAGGGTTGTAGAGTTGTTTTTATCATGATAAAAGGCAATATTAAAATATAATTCAAGGGATACCTGATAATTCCACTTTGTAGTGCTTAAAATGAGTATAAGCAAAAACAAAAACAAAACACTTTGGTGATAACTGTGGCATATGCATCACGAACTCTTACAAAAAATCCTTTGCAAACTTTGACATAATTCTCTATGTACAATGACAGTAACTTCAGAACAAAAAGTAGAACTGGGAAGATAGTGAAAAAATTGAAAATATTATTAGAGATTAAAAGCAAACTTACAGTTCTATTATGAATATTTTCTTCAAGAAGTAAGGCAAAAGGCTTTGGACATAAGAAGTATCAACCAAAATTAGGAATTATCACACGCATAAAATATTAAAGTGGCAATAATAAATGCTTACCAGTGTGACTTTTCTAAATAGGATTTATTTAATCCAGATCATTAAATTAGAGTAAATGTCAAAATAAAAGCCAAGCTAGAAGAAAAAATTGCAGTATTAAGGTCACCAAGAGCACTTGCTCAAATAAGCTTAGTAGTTTGTTAATTGAAAGATGGGAAATAAAGAAAAAGGCAGTTACTCTGATCCCCCTCCCTTCCTTCCCTCATATATAATAGGTTTCCTTTGCCTCTTTATGAGATGTAGTACCTCTATTTTTCCCTTTTTTCTGGTACAATTTCCTTCCCACCTCGTTTCTTTTTTATATTATAATAGTAAAACCAAATTATACATGCATTCTTTATGTATATTTATAACAGAAATATTCTTTCCAAGATTTCTTTTTACCTTTCTATGTTTCTCTTGAGTCCTATATTTGAAAATAAAACTTTTTGTTTAGTTCTGATTTTTTCATCAGAAATATATGAAATTCATATATTTCATTGAATGTCCATCTTCTTCCCTGGGGAAAAAATGCTCATTTTGGCTGGCTAAGTTATTCTTGGCTGCATACCACATTCCTTAGCCTTTCAGAATATCAGATTCCAGGCCCTTTGATCCTTTAATGTGGACGCTGCTGGATCCTGAGGATTCTTTTTTGTAACTCCTCTGTATTTGAATTGTTTTTTTTCTAACTCCTTGTAGTATTTTTTCCTTGGTCTGATACTTCTGGAATTTAGCCATAATATTTCTTGGAGTTTTGATTTTGGGTTCTCTTTCAGTAGGTGATCAATAAATTCTTTCAATGTCTATTTTACTCTCTGTTTCTATAACATTTGGGCAGTTCTCTTTGATAATTTCCTGGAAAATAGTGTCTAGGCTCTTTTTTTTTATCATAATTTTCAGGAATTCCAATAATTCTCAGATTCTCTCTCCTACCTCTATTTTTCAGGTCTGTTGTTTTCCCAAGTAGGTATTTGACATTTTTTCCCATTGTTTCATTTTCTTGGTTTTGCTTGACTAATTCTTGATGTCTTCTCAAGTCATTCATTTCCATTCATTCAATTCTGATTTTTAATGAATCATTTTCTTCATTTACTTTTTTTTTCAATTTCTTTTTGTAATTGTCCAATTGAGTTTTTAAGTGAGTTGTTTTGTTCTATGGATTTTTTTTTCCGTTTTACCCATTTTATTTTTTAGAGAGTTATTTTCTTTTTCCAATTCACTAATTCTGTTTTCCTTGGAATTGTTTACCTTTTCCAGTTCACTAATTCTGTTTTTCAGGGATTTGATTTCTTTATCCACTCTATCTTTAAATAAGTGGAATGATTTATCTAGACCCTCTTTCCAAGCTTCCTTTTCCTTTCCCCATTTTTCTCCTAGCTCTCTTGTAAGAGCATTTTTAATTTCTTCTATGAGAGTCTTGTGTATTGTGGACCAGATCATATCCCCCTTTGGGGATTCTTCTGGAGACAATCTGTTTTTAGTCTCCTCAGGGTCTGAAGTCTGCTCTCTAACAGTATAGAAGCTATCTATAGTTAGAGTGTGCTTTAATTTTTTGCTCATTTTGTCAAAGAAGAATCAAAGAAAACAAACAAACAAACAAGCAAATGTGGTTTGCTTTTTTGGACCATATGGTATTACCAAGCTTCTTCTGCAGACTGAAGGAGGTAGCAGTGAGGCAGCAGCAGGACAGCAATGGCTGTGCTATGTCTGGGCTCTAAGACTCTGAGAGTGTGCTGAGTCACTCCTGGTACTGGGTGGGTGTGGCCAGGTTCAGAGAGATCCTAGTGTTTTGGGATTATCGTTTTTACCCCCTGTGTTTATAGCTTCTCTGCTGATCTACTGGCTTGCTGTCAGGTCAAAGCAGCCACACTGTGGTAAAGTTCTCCCCACAGATTTTCTGCTGGCTGAGATCACACACCCTCTGGTCTGCTCAGTGTAAGCTGCCTTTTGCCTGCCTACAGTCTGCACCTGATCTAACCATCCCCACCCACGAACAAAAACAGATCTTTTCTGGCAAATTTCACGGATATTTTCTGTTGGTAATTATTTGTGGGTTTTTTCAGTCAAGCACTAATTCCGAGGCCTTGTCATGAAAAAAAAGTATTCTGAAGGCAAGAAAGAACTTAGATAGATGTATGTGTCCTCTCTGCCATCTTGGCTGGAAGTCCCCCCCCCCCCTTGACTTTTTATTGTATTGCATTGTGATCTGAAAAGGATGTATTTACTATTTCTACCTTTCTGCATTTGAATCTGAGGCCTTTATGTCCTAATATATGGTCAATTTTTGAATAGGATCCATGAACTGCTGAAAAGAAAGTATACACCTTTCTGTCCCCATTCAGTTTTCTCCAAATATCTATTATGCCTAACTTTTCTAATATTCTATTTACCTCTTTAACTTCTTTCTTATTTGCTTTGTGGTTTGATTTATCAAATTCTGAGAGTGCAAGGTTGAAATCTCCCACTATGATAGTTTTGCTTTCTATTTCTTTTTGCAACTCACTTAACGTCTCCTTTAGGAAGTTAGATGCTATACCACTTGGTACCTATATATTTAGTGTTGATATTGCTTCGTTATCTATGCCACCCTTTAGCAAAATATGGTTTCCTTCCTTATCTCCTTTAATTATATCAATTTTTGCTTTTGCTTGATCTGAGATCAGGATAGCTACCCCTGCATTTTTGACTTTACCTGAAGCATAATAGATTCTGCTCCGCCCTTTTTTTACCTTTACTCTGTATGTATTACCCTGCTTTAAATGTGTTTTCTGCAAACAACATATTGTAGGATTCTGGTTTTTGTAGGATTCTGGCTATCCACCCCGCATTATGAGAGAGTTCATTCCATTCACAGTTAGGGTTAAAACTCTAATTCTGTATCTTCTGCCATCCTATTATCCCCAGATTACACTTTTCTTTTCCTTTCCCCTCTTACCCCCTCCCCAGTATTAAACTTATGGGCACCACTTGTCTCATGCAGCCCTCCCTCTTTAGAATCCCTTTCACCCCTTTTGAATCCTCCCCCCTTTCTTATATCTTTCCATTATTTTTCTGTATTTCTTTCTATTTAGCCTATTCTTTTCCCTTTTCCTCTCACACTTTTTAATGAGGTGAGAGAAGTTTCTCTGTAAACCAAATATGTCTAATATTTTTCTCTTTGAGCCAAAAATGAGAGTAAGATTTACACAATGTTCCTCCTCCTCCCTTAATTCCCTCAGATATGATAGTTTTTCTTTGCCTCTTCATAGGATGTAATTTCCTATTTTTATCTCCCCTTTTCCCTTTTTCTGATACAATCCCCTTTCTACTTCTACTTCCCTTTTTTATATTATAACAGTAAAATCAAATTATAAACATGCTATTTATGTATGCCCATAACAGAAATACAGTTCTCAAGACTTCTTTTTACCTTTTATGCTTCTCTTGAGTCCTATATTTGGAGGTTAAATTTTTTGTTTAGTTCTGGCTTTTTCATAAGGAATAAATAGACTTTACCTGTTTCATTGAATGTCCATCTTCTTCCCTGGAAGAAAATGTTCAGCTTAGCTGGGTAGTTTATTCTTGGCTGCATCCCATGTTTTTTTTTTTTTTGCTTTCAGAATATCATATTCCAGGGCCTTTGATCCTTTAATCTGGAAGCTGCTAGATCCTGGGTGATCCTTATTGTGGATCCTCTGTATTTGAATTCTGTTTTTTTTCCTGGCTACTTGTAATATTTTTTCCTTAGTCTGATAGTTCTGAAATTTAGCCACAATATTCCTTGGAGTTTTTATTTTGGGGTCTCTTTCAGAAGTGTTCAATGAATTCTTTCAATGCCTATTTTATCTTCTGATTCTATTATATCTGGGCAATTCCCTTTTTTTAATTTCCTGTAAAATAGTGTCTAGGCTCTTTTATTCATCATAATTTTCAGGAAGTCCAGTAATCATCAGATTGTCTCACCTAGATCTATTTTCCAGATCTGTTGTTTTTCCAAATAGATATTTAACATTTTTTCTATTGTTTCATTTTGGGGGGGGGTTTTGCTTGGCTTATTCATGTTGTCTCAACAAATCACTAATTTCTATTTGTTCAATTCTGATTTTTAATAAGATATTTTCTTCATTAACTTTTTTTTTACTTCTTTTTGTATATGTCCAATTTAGTTTTTAAATGAGTTGTTTTGCTCTATGGAAATTTTTTTCCATTTCACTAATTTTTTTAATGAGTTATTTTCTTTTTCCAATTCACAAATCCTACTTTCCTGGGAGTTCTTTATCTTTTCCAGTTTACAAATGCTGTTTCCCTAGGAGCTCTTTACCTTTTACATTTCCCATTTCAGGAAGTGGTTTTCTTTTTCCACTTTTTCAAATCTTTCTTTTAATGAATTATATGTCTTTTCCATATTCTCTTGCAGAGCTTCTCTTTCCTTTCCCCATTTTTCTTCTAGCTTTCTTTTAAGATATTTTCTAATTTCTTCTAGGAGAGCCTTGAATGATGGGGATCAGGTTATATTCCCCTTTGGGGTTTTGTCTGGAGACTGTCTGCTATTAATCTCCTCAGGGTTGGAAATCTGCTCTCTTTCAGTATAGAAGCTATCTATAGTTAGAGCTCACTTGGCTTTTTTACTCATTTTTTTAAAGCCCTTAGGGTCTGCCTTCAGGGCAAGGAGGTTCTCAGCTTCCTCTACAGAACAGGGACAGATAGATAGTAGCTGTCCTGCGAACTGGCTTTGAAGAGTGGCCAAACTGCTGCGGAAGTGTTACTGACCTGGGAAGAGCCCCCACTGTGCCAGAAGTGTCACTCCCCTGGGCAGAGCCCTTTGCTGCAAATTGTGGCTGTGCAGCTGCACTGTGGTTGTGCTGAGTCACTCCTAGTGCTAGGTGGGTGTGGCCAGGTCCTGTTAAACTCTGGCACTTTAGGGTACACTCTACCTTTGGTGTTTGCATAACTTCTCTCCTAATCTACTGCTTTGCAACCAAAGCAGAGCAGACAACCTGTGACAGAGTCCTCCCTGCAAATTCTCCACCTATGGAGACCGTACCCTGCCCCCTGTCTGCTCAGTGTGGGCTAGCCTCCATGTTCTGCCTCCCTGCCTGAGCTGGCCTCCTCCCGCCAAATCAAGACAGACCTTTTCTGGCGATCTTCCAAGTTATCTTTGGCTGGTAATTTGTTGTACTCCCAATATTCATGGATTCTATCATTTAAGCACTATTTTTGAGACTTAATTAGGCAATCAGTAAGTAAGGGTAGAAGGGAGCTCAGAATGAAGTGCATGTCCTTTCCACCATCTTGGCTCTGCCCTCAATTGTTTAAAAAAAAAAAAACTTTCTTTTCTCACTATATGCTCTCCCCACTATTTCATATTTACCATTCCTGGTGTCTATTGTATCTCTTCATTTTGTCTATATCTTATTTTCCTAAATAAACCTATATTTTGCCAAAGAGAATGACCATAGTAAATTCTTCACATGCCATAATCCCAATATTTAGTGCCAACATCAATCATATCATTTGGTGCTAATTGCTCTCCTAAATTGTATCAAAATGCACAAACTATTTTGAAGGTGAACCTAGTGCCACAAGGTGCATATAAAGAAGCCAATTTATCTTATCATATGCATTTCTCTTTTGATGTAGCCTGAGTTGGTCCCTGAAAGGTACAGGGTCCATTTGGTTTCCTTTTCTTTGAGAGATAATAAAAGCTCCAGCTTAGTTGGAGTCATTTATTGTGAGAAGTTTTGCTTCAGTTCTGGACACACTCCAACTAATGCTTTTCTCACAGATCACTGCTTGGTGACTAGTGTGCCCATGGAGAAAGAGGAAAATTGCATTTTGCTTGAGTTAATATTCTTTTTATTTATATATTTTCATTATACATTGCTTTATAAATAATGTTGGGAGAGAAAAATCAAAGCAAAAGGGAAAAACTATGGCAGAGGGGAAAAAAAACAGAAAAAAGAAGTGAACATAGCATGTGTTAATTTATATTCAATTTCCATAGTTCTTTTTCTGGATGCAGATGGCATATCTGTCTACAATCTATTGGGATTACTTTGGATCATTGACCACTGAGAATAATCAAGATTTTTATAGTTGATCATCACATTTTCTTCTTATTATTGTGTACAATGTATTCCTGGTTTTGCTTGTTTTGTTCATCATCAGTTCATATAAATCTTTCCAGGCCTCTCTCAAATCAGCTTATTCATCATTTGTTATAAAACAATAATATTCCATTATCTTCACATACCACAATGTATTCAGCCATTCCCAGTTGATGACCATCTACTCTTTTACCAATTCTTTATTACCACAAAAACAGCAGCTACAAACATTTTTATACATGTGGGTCCTTTTCCTTTCTTTATTATTTCCTTGCGATATAGACCCAAGAGT
Source organism: Sarcophilus harrisii (assembly GCF_902635505.1). NCBI lineage: Eukaryota > Metazoa > Chordata > Mammalia > Dasyuromorphia > Dasyuridae > Sarcophilus > Sarcophilus harrisii. The sequence continues at coordinate 369,948,934 of NC_045427.1, forward strand.
GGTACTGCTGGGTCAAAAGGTATGCACAGTGGGGTATGGAGCCAAGATGGCAGAAAAAGCACATGCAACTTTCTGAGCTCTCTCATACCCTCACAACCAATTATTAAATTCAGCCTCAAAAATAGCGTGTGACTGGTAAAATTCACAAAGATTAAAAATACAACAACTTACCAGCCAAAGATAATCTGGTCGTTCATCAGAAAAGGTTTGTCCTGAATGGCAGGAAAGACCAGCGCAGGCAGGGAGAGAACTAGAGGCTAGCATATTGAGCAGATCCAGCAGGGGGGGGGGGGGGGGGGGGGGGGGAGGGGGGGGGGGGGGGGGGCTCTGTGAAAAGGGGGAAAGGGTGGGGGGCTCTGTGATTAGAAAATCCACAGAGACAACTCTGCCATAGGCTGCTTGCTCTGCTTGGCTTGGAAAACAGATCAGCAGAGAAATTAAAGCCAAAGGTATAGAGTACTCTAAAAAATGACAGAACCTAACAAGATCTGGCAACACCCACCCAAAATCGGAAGTGACTCAGCACTGACCACAGCACAGCTGTACAGCTGAATTCTGCAGCAAGGGACAACCAGGGGCAGCCACATATCTGTACAACAGGGGGGCACAGCCCAGGGTAGCCTCTAATATGCACAGTGGGGGGCTCAGTCTGGGGCAATAGAACTTCCACAGCGCAATTGTGCTTCCCTGGGCAGAGACACTTCCGGTCCATACTGGGCTATTCACTGGTCAGCTGCTAATATCCATAGCCTGTAGCAGTCTTTGGCTTGCAGTAGTGACACTTTCACTGCTTGGTCTCTAGCCCCAGGGCAATCACTAATCCTCACAGTGGGGTTTTTCACTGGATACTTCTGCAGCTCGGCCCCATGATTATCAGGTCTGAATCACTTCCAGGGGGAACTTTTTCCCAGAGAACTCCCATACCTCGCTACTCTTTGCAGTCCTTTTGCAGGACAGCTACTGTCCATACACCTATCACTGCTCTGCAGAGGAAATTGGCAACCTCCTAACCCTGAAGGCAGACCCTACAGGCTTTTAAAAATGAGTAAAAGAAATCAAAAGGATGATCGATAGCTTCTATAAAGAAAGAGAGCAGGTTTTCAATCCCGAGGAGACTAATAGCAAACAGTCTCCAGACAATACCCCAAAGGGGAATATTACCTGACCCCCATCACATAATGCTCTCCTACAAGAGTATATTAACAATCTTAAAAGAGAGCCTGAAGAAAAATGGGGAAAGGAAAGGGAAGCTATGCAAAAGAGTAACAACTTCCTGAAATGTGAATTGGAAAAGGTAAAGAATTCCCAGGAAATGCAGGGAAACAGAATTTGTGAATTGTAAAAGGTAAAGAAATCCCAGGAAAGTAGGATTTCTGAATTGGAAAAAGAAAATAACTCACTAAAAAAAAAAAATTAGTGAAATGGAAAAAAAAAATTCCATAGAGCAAAACAACTCATTTAAAAACTCAATTGGACATATACAAAAAGAAGTTAAAAAAGCTAATGAAGAAAATAACTCATTAAAAATCAGAACTGAACAAATAGAAATAAATGATTCATTGAGACATCAAGAATCAGTTAAGGCAAAAACAAAAAAATGGAAAAATTAAAGAAAAAAAGCGTTAAATATCTACTTGGAAAAACAACAGACTTGGAAAATAGATCTAGGAGAGATAATCTGAGGATTATTGGACTTCCCGAAAATTATGATGAAAAAAAGAGGCTAAATACTTTTTTACAGGAAATCATCAAAGAGAACTGCCCAGATATAATAGAATCAGAAGATAAAATAGGCATTGAAAGAATTCATCAAACACCTTCTGAAAAAGACCCTAAAATAAAAACTCCAAGGAATATTGTGGCCAAATTTCAGAACTATCAGACTAAGGAAAAAATATTACAAGCAGCCAGGAAAAAATAATTCAAATACCTAGGTGCCACAATAAGGATCACTCAAGATCTGGCTGCTTCCACATTAAAGGATCAAAGGGCCTGGAATCTGATATTCCAAAAGGCAAAAGAACTTGGAATGCAACCAAGAATAAACTACCCAGCTAAATTGAGTATTTTCTTCCATGGAAAAATATGGACATTCAATGAAACAAATTAATTCCATTTGTTTCTAAGGAAAAAACCAGATCTAAGCAAAAAATTTGGATAGGGCGAGCAAATATAATAAAGATGACAATACTACCTAAACTAATCTATTTATTTAGTGCTATGCCAATCAGACTCCCAAAAAAAAAACAATTTTAATGACCTAGAAAAAAATAACAAAATGCATATGGAAAAACAAAAGGTCAACAATATCAAGGGAATTAATTAAAAAAAAATCAAATGAAGGTGGCTTAGCTGTACCAGATCTAAAATTATATTATAAAGCAGCAGTTACCAAACCATTTGGTATTGGCTAAAAAATAGACTAGTTGATCAGGGGAATAGGTTAGGTTCAAAGGACAAAACAATCAATAAGTTTAATAATCTAGTGTTTGACAAATCCAAAGACCCAAGCTTTTGAGATAAGAATTCACTGTTTGACAAAAATTGCTGGGAAATTTGGAAATTAGTATGGCAGAAACTAGGCATTGACCCACACTTAACATTGTACACCAAGATAAGGTCAAAATGGGTTCATGACTTAGACATAAAGAATGAGATTATAAACAAATTAGAGGAACATAGGATAGTTTACCTCTCAGACCTGTGGAAAAGGAAGGAATTTATGACCAAAGAACTAGAGATCATTACTGATCACAAAATAGAAAATTTTTATTATATCAAATATAAACCATAGTAATGCAGATAAGATTAAAAGAGAAGCAATAAACTGGGAAAACATTTTTACAGTCAAAGGTTCTAATATAGGCCTCATTTTCAAAATATATAGAGAATTGACTCTAATTTATAAGAAATCAAGCCCATTCTCCAATTGATAAATGGTCAAAGGATATGAACAGACAATTCTCAGAAGAAGAAATTGAAACTATTTCTAGCCACATGAAAAGATGCTCCAAGTCATTATTAATCAGAGAAATGCAAATTAAGACAACTCTGAGATACCACTATATACCTGTCAGATTGGCTAGAAAGACAGGGAAAGATAACATGGAATGTTGTAGGGAATATGGGAAAACAGGGACACTGATACATTGTTGGTGGAATTGTGAATACATCCAGCCATTCTGGAGAGCAATTTGGAACTATGCTCAAAAACTTATCAAACTGTGCATACCCTTTGATCCAGCAGTGTTACTACGGGGCTTATATCCCAAAGAGATTTTAAAGAAGGGAAAAAGACCTGTATGTGCACGAATGTTTGTGGCAGCTCTCTTTGTAGTGGCCAGAAACTGGAAACTGAGTGGATAGCCATCAATTGGAGAATGGCTGAATAAGTTGTGGTATATGAATATTATGGAATATTATTGTTTGGTAAGAAACGGCATACAGGATGATTTCAGAAAGGCCTGGAGAGACTTCCATGAACTGATGCTGAGTGAAATAAGCAGGACCAGGAGATCATTATATACTTCAACAACAATACTATATGATGATCAATTCTGATGGACGTGGCTATCTCCAGCAATGAGATGAATACCCAAATCATGTATCCATTTTGACCTTATTTTGATATGGAATATGAAATGCAGTTCTATGCTGAGTTTCTGACATATTATTTTCCAATTTTCCCAGCAATTTTTTGTCAAATAGCGAGTTCTTATTTCTAAAGCTGGAATCTGGGGGTTTATCAAATACTGGTTTATTATATAGGCCTTGATTATTGTGTCATGTGTATCTAATTTATTCCATTGAACCACCACTCTATTTCTTAACCAGTACCAATTGGTTTTGATAGCTGTTGCTTTATAATATAGTTTTAGGTTAGGTACTGCTAAGCCACCATTCTTTGTATTTTTTTTTCATTAATTCCCTTAGTGTTCTTGACCTTTTGTTCCTCCAGATGAATTTGGTTATTATTTTTTCTAGTTCTATAAAATAATTTTTTGGCAGTTTGATTTGTATCGTCCTGAAGAAGTAGACCAATTTAGGCAGAATTGTCATTTTTATTATATTAATTAGGTCAATCCATGAGCAACTGATATCTTTCCAATTGTTAAATCTGACTTTATTTTTATCAGTGTCTTGTAATCATATTTCTATAGTTCTTGGGTTTGTCTTGGCAGGTAGATCCCCAAATATTTTATTTTGTATACAGTGATTTTAAAAAGATTTTCTCTTTCTTTCTCTTACTGATGGGTTTTGTCAGTAATATATAGAAATGCTGATGATTTGTGTGAGTTTATTTTATATACTGTAACACTGTTAAAGATATAAATTGTTTCTAGTAGAATTTTGGATGATATTCTAGGATTCCAGAAATGTCATTATATCATCTGCAAAGAATGATAGTTTTATTTTCTCATTGCCTATTCTAATTATTTTAATTTCTTTTCCTTTTTCTTATCACTAAAGTCAACCTTTCAAGTACAATGTTGAATAATAGTGGGGATAATGGGAATCCTTGTTTCACCCCTGATTTTATTGGGAATGTGTCCAACTTCTCTCCATTACAAATAATGCTTACTGTAGATTTTAGATAGATACTGCTTATTATTTTAAGGAAAGTTCCTTTTATTTTTATGTTCTCTAGTGTTCTTAATAGGCATCGGTGTTGTTTTTTGTCAAACGCTTTTTGTGCAACCATTGAGATAATCATATGATTTCTATTGATTTTGTTTATATGATTGATTATGCTAATAGTTGTCCTGATATTGAACTAGCCCTGTCTTCCTGGTATAAATTCCACTTGGTCATTATGTATTATACTGTTTATAAATTGCTACAATCTCTTTGCTAACATTTTATTTAAAATATTTACATTAATATATGTTAGGGAGATTGGTCTGTAATTTTCTTTCTCTGTTTTGGCTCTTCCTCGTTTAGGTATTGGTATCATATTTTTGTCATAAAAAGAATTTGGCAGGACTCCTTTTTTACCTATTTTTCCAAATAGTTTGCACAGTATTGGAATTAATTGTTCAATGTTTAAATGTTTGGTAGAATTTACTTGTGAATCCATGTGGCCCTGGAATTTTTTTCTTAGGGAGTTCATTAATAGCTTGTGCAATTTATTTTTCTAAAATGGGAATATTTAGGTAATTTATTTCCTCTTCTGTTAATCTGGGCAATTTATATTTTTGTAAGTATTCATCCCTTTCAGTTAGATTGGTAGATTTGCTGCCATACAGTTGGGCTAAATAGCTACTAACTATTGCTTTAATTTCTTTTTCATTTGTGTTAAGTCCACTATTTTCATTTTTGATGCTGGTGATTTGGTTTTGTTCTTTTTCTAATCAAATTAACAAAAGGTTTATATATTTTGTTGAGGTTTTTTTTCATAAAACCAACTCTTAATTTTGTTTTTTAGCTCAATAGTTTTCTTAATTGCAATTTTATTATCTCTTCTTTGAGTTTCAGAATTTCTGATTTGATATTTTATTGGGGAGTTTTAATTTGTTCTTTTTCGAGCTTTTTTAATTACATGCCCTATTCATGGATCTCTCTTTCTCTATTTTATTCATGTAGCTATTTAGAGACAAAAATTTCACCTAAAAACTGCTTTGGCTGCATCCCGTAGATTTTTGTATGCCATCTCATTATTGTCATTCTCTTGGATAAAATTATGAATTGTTTCTATGATTTGTTGTTTAACTCACTCATTTTTTAAGAACTAGATTATTTAATTTCCAATTGGTTTTCAGTCTATCTTTCCCTGGCTCTTTATGGAATATAATTTTATACTATATTTTTGTTGAATATAATTTTATACTATATTTTTGTAAATATTTCATACATTTTAGTTAGATTGTTGGATTTGCTGCCATACAGTTGGACTAAATGGCTACTAAGTATTGATTTAATTTCTTTTTCATTTGTGTTGTTTTACCATTTCATTTGGGATGCTGGTGATTTGATTTTTTTTCTTTCTTTTTCTAATAAAATTAAGCAAAGATTTATCTGAAAAAGAAGCAATTACTATTTCTGCCTTTCTGCATTTGATTGTGAGTTGTATATGCCCTAATACAGGGCAAGTGCCATGTACTGCTGAGAAAAGGGTGTTTTCTTTTATGTCCCTGTTCAATTTTGTCCAGAGACTTATGATAACTAGGTTTTTCTAGGCATCTATTAACCTTCCTAGTTTTTTATTGTTTATTTTGTGGTTAAATTTACCTGATTCTGAGAGGGAAAAGTTGAAATCCCCCATTAGTATACTTTTGCTATTTCTTCCTGTAATTGGCTTAAAATCTTTTCTAGGAATTTATATGTTCTACTACTTGATGCTTATCATTACAACTTCATTGTTTGCAATATCTTTATCAAAATGTACTCTCCTTTATCTCTTTTAATAATATCTATTTGCACTTTTTTTAATCTGAGCTCAGAATTTCTATCCCTGATTTTTTTTTCTTCAGCTGAAGTATAACATATTCTGTTTCAGCCTTTTACCTGTATGTGTCTCTCTGTGTCAACTGTGTTTCTTGTAAAGAACCTATTGCAGCATTCTGTTTTTTAATGCACTCTGCTATTCATTTTCTTTTTATGGGAGAGTTCATCCCATTCACATTCACAGTTATGATTACCAGTTCTGTATTTCTCTTCATCCTATTCTGTCCCCTATATATACTTTTGTTCTGTCTTTCCAGACTTTACTTAGTAGGGTTTTTAACCCACCCCACTCACTACATTATTTTCTATAATCTTTTCACCACTTCTCTTGTGTTTTTTCCTTAGTTTCTGCCCTCCCTTCTATCCTACCCCTTCCTTTTCTTTCCTCTTTCTCCTTCTACTTTTTTAAAGGTTTAGATAAATTTCTATACCAACTGAATGATTAAGTTATTCCTTCTTAGAGCCAAAACTGATGAGATCAAGCTTCAGACAATGATCATCCCCCTCTCTTTTTTCCCTCCATTTTTATTAAAATTGGTATTTTGCACCTGTTCATGTGATCTAATTTGTCCCATTATACTCCCCTTTGCTCTTTTACCAGTACAGACTTTTTCACCCCTTAATGTCTTTTTCTTTGATATCATCACATCAGAGTCCATTCACAACCATACCCTCTATCTGCCCCAGGTACATACATAGTTCTTAAGAGTTGCAAACATAATCTTCCTATCTTGATATGCAAACAGTTTAACCATTAAATAATATATATATATGTATATATATATATATATATATATATATATATATATATATATATTCTGCTTTCTATACGGTAAACAGGGGTTGGGGTTTTCTGTTTGCAGATTAAATTTTCTGTTTAGTTCTGCCTTTTTCAATAGAAAGATTAAAAATCTCTTACTTTATTGAAGATCCATTGCCTCTTCTGAAGGATGAGACTGAGTCTTGCTAGGAAGATAATTCTTAATTGTAACTCTAACTCCTTTGCCTTCTAGAATATCCTATTCCACACCCTCCAATTTTTTATTGTAGAAGAGTTTGTTTTTTTTTCTGACAACCCACAGTATCTTTTCCATGAGATTGTAGTTCTGGAATTTCACAACAATGTTCCTTGGGGTTTTTCTTGTAGAATCTCTTTCTGAAGATGATCAATACATTCTTTCAATGAATATTTCCTCCCTCTGTTTCTGGAATATTGAAGCAGTTTTCCTTAATTATCTCTTGAAGAATGCTATCCATACTCTTTTTTGGTTATGGCTTTCAAGGAGGCCAATAATTTTTAAATTGTTTCTTCTGGAGCTATTTTCCAAGTTGGCAGTTTTTCCAATCAGGTATTTCACATTTTCTTCACTTTTTCATTCTTTTTTGTTTGTTTGACTGATTCTTGTTGTCTCATATAATTGTTAGCTTCTATTTGCCCATTCTAGTTTTTAATATGTGATTTTCTTCAATTAGCTTTTGTATCTCTTTTTCCATTTGGTTAATTCTACTTTTGAAGATTTTGTTTTCTTCAGTGAATTTTTTTTTGTGTATTCATTCAATTATATTTTTTAAGTAGTTGTATTCTTCAGTCAAGTTTTTCCCTTCCTTTTCCAAGTTGTTGACTCTCTTGCATACTTCTCATTTCTTTTCTCATTTTTAATTCTACCTCTCTTATTTGTTTTTTAAAGTTTTTAAATAAAACTTTTAAAAAGCCTTTTTGGGTTTGAAACCAATTCATATTACTTTTCATGATTTTTTCAATGGACATTTTGTCCATATCTGAGTTGATATTTTGGTCTTCCCTGTCACCACAGCAGCTTGTATGGGCTAAGTTCTTTTTTTTTTTTTTTTTTTTTTTTTTATTGCTCATGTTCCTTTTCTTTTGGTATTTCTTCTTATTTTTTTTTTTACTTTTATGGTTGACTTCTGCTCTTAGGGTAAAGGGGATGCTGTTTCAAGCATTTCTGAGGCTTGGCTTTGAGCACAGGGGCTCCTTGTGTTTGTAAGTGGTAGCTTTGCCTACTCTTTTCAGGAAACAGCATGGATTCCCAAAGTTTTCCTTTTGACTTGGGAGGGGAGACAGTCCCATTCATTTTCTCCTCTACTGAGCCAGGATTGAGGGTCTTAGTTGCTGATATGCTATGATTAAGCTCCTCTCACCAGCTTTCCCAGGATCTGTTTGAGCTGGGCTGAACACACTTTTTACCCCAGTGAAACTGACCTTTCCTGAAATTTTTCCAATCTATTTTGAGCTGGAGAGTAGTTTCATTCTCCTGGATTCTGTTCAGAGGCTTGGGTTCATATGGTTTTAGAGAGAAACTGGAAGAGCTCAAGCAGCTTCCTGGCTTTACTCCACCATCTTGACTCCCATAATGTTTTTATTTAAATAATTTTTAATCTACTTTAACTTGAAAGTTTTATTTTATTTTTATGGGCTATGAGTGCTTCTGTGCATTTTTAACTCTTAAGCTTGAATCACTGAACTGATCTAGGTTAAACTTGACCCAGAAAATGCTGATTTTAATCTTAAAGAAAGAAGTCTGTCAAAAAGAAATAAAAAAAACATCAGAAAGTTGTTACTATTCAACAGGAATAACACTGATGGGTTAAATACTTCAGTTCAATATTTTTAATCAATTAAACAATAAGCATTTGTTATGTATCTTCTATGTATCAGGCACTATACTAAGCACTGGAAATACAAAAAGAAAAGCCCCTGTCCTCAAGGAATTTGCAGTCTAAAATATTATCATCTTATCAAATAAAGACACTATGCAAGGTGAAAGAGTATCTCACCATTCAATCAGCAAGCATGCATGTATTAAGCATATATATGTGTTGTTGTCCTTCATTTTCAAAGAGGACCAAAATGACATCATGTTAGATGTCATCTCCAGTGTAGGATATGTGTGGATGTATATTAGAATCATGTTAGAAATGTATGGATGTATGTTAGAATCAAGTTACAATATGTCTGACTGCACTGATCAGAACCAATATGAGCTGAGAATACTCTGCCACAGGTCAGACACAAATAGTCCATATGAACATTTAGGGTGGCTTCTCTAATTTTATGCACCTTACATTTCTTCTGAGCTAATTCAGTTTTGCTTTGCTCATAGATTACAGTACCTTTTCTGATAAGGGCACACCATGCTGGGCTGTCCTGGGCCCATGTCTCCTATGTCATGAAATTGATACTAAAGTTCTTTAAAGAGACCTTGAGAGTATCCTTATATCACATTTTCTGACCATCTTGTGAGCTCCTGCCCTGTGTGAGTTCTCCATAAAGTAATCTTTTTGGCAAGCACACATTTAGCATTTGAACAATGTGGCCAGCCCAGTGGAGTTGCATTCTCTGCAGGAGAATTCAAGAAAAGACCTCAGTGTCTAGTATCTTATCCTGCGAGGTGATCTTCAGAATCTTCCTAAGACAATTCAAATGGAAGTGATTCATTTTCCTGGTAAGGTATTTGATATACTGTCCAGGTTTCACAGGCATACCACAATGAGGTCAGCACAGTAGCTCTGTAGACCTTCAGTTTGGTGATTTGTTTAATACCTTTCCTTTCCCACACTTTCCTTCTTGCCAGGTTTCTCCTTAATAGACCAATCCTACACTAGAAAAAAATTATCTATCTGAGAGCCAGTGTGGGTTCAGAAGGTGTGGAGGAATAATTGATATGGTATTTGGTATCTGAGAACTCCAGTAGAAATTCCAGGAGCAAAACAGAGATCTATATACATTTGTAGATTTGACCAAGGCCTGTGAACTGTCACTTATGGGGGCTTATGAAAAATTATGTCCAAATTTGGTTGCCCAGAGAATTTCATTTATAACATGTTAATTTCATGATGGCATGCTTTCCCAGGTTCTGGACAATGGGCAATGCTCTCGAGCTTTCTCAGGCACCAATGGAGTAAAACAAGTCTGTGTGCTTGCTCCCATGATTTTTAGCATGATGTTTTCATCTGTGTTGTCAAATGCCTTCAATTAGGATGAACATGGAGTAAAAGTCAGCTACCACACTGATGATAAATTCTTCAACTTGAAAAGGTTAAAAGCCAAAACTAAAATGGAGGGAATGTTGGTTGGTGCATGATTTTTTTGCTTGCAAATGACTGTGCACTCAATGAAGTCTCCAAAGGTGATATACAATAAAGTTGGATTGATTCTCTGCTAAATGTGCTAATTTTGGTTTAACAGTTAACACCAAGAAAAAAATAGATATTCCATCGGCCAACACCACACCATCCATATATGGAGCCATTAATTATACTAGAAAAAGTTTTGAATGCTGTGGATAAATTCAGTTACTTTGACAGTATATTTTCCAGGGATGTTCACATTGATAATGAGATTGACACATTCCTTGCCAGAGCTAGTTCAGATTTTGGAAAGATCTGAAGGAAAAATATGTGTATGTGTATGTATACACATATATGTTATATATGTATGCATATATGTGCATATGCATAGACACCCTCTGCACTCACATATATATATATATATATATACACATATGCCTATGTGTATACTACATGCCTATATGCACACACATATATACATATGCGCATGCATCTAAAACAATATTAACATGGCTGATGTAGATTTCTCTCTTGATTAAATCTTTTTTAAGTTTGGCTTTGTCTGAAATTACACAACTACATGCCTATATGCACACACATATATACATATGCGCATGCATCTAAAACAATATTAACATGGCTGATGTAGATTTCTCTCTTGATTAAATCTTTTTTAAGTTTGGCTTTGTCTGAAATTAGTGATTACTACAACTGCTTTTTTCTAATAAATTTTGCTTCTGATCATTATTGTGTTTATGTATATCTCTTATTTCCTATCCCTGACTCTTTTACTTTCCTCCTACTCATTAACTTATTACTTTAACCTTTCTACTGTAACCTTCACTAGAGCTCCCTCCTCATCTTCTTTCCTCATCCTTTCTCTCCCTCTTAATCCCATTCTCATTAATCTACATACCTTAAGGAACTCATCTTCCAGTATAGGAGATATGGGACAATCTAAGGTACAATCCAACTTTAAAATTCTATTTTCCAGATTTACATTGTTTCAGAATTTCAGAGGTGGGGAAAAGAGAATAAGGTATTTTTTCCATCAATAAAATGGAAAAAATAAATCTTTCACTGATGTTTATAGTCTTATAAAGAAAGCACTTCTATAAATATGAGCTATTATTATATTACAATTCCTGTTAAGATCTGAAAAGTTTCTGCCTTGGAAAATTAGATTGTAAGGCCAGCAGGTGTCACTGTGAAGGAAAGTTGGATGAGCACTTGCTTTTTCACTCCTCCAAATTAAAAAAAAAAAAATGAGAAGGAGCTGAATCCTTCCAAACCACACCTTTCTACTCCCACTGAGCTGATTCGAAGATATAATCTTCCCTTTCATCATAGCCTCTATGCTGCTAGTTGGACAACTGCACCTGACTTCAGCAATTTAACTCATTTAGTGTAAGGGCAAAATGGTCCCATAGTCCAAGTATATCATTTTCTCCTGCTAGATTAAGGAGTTTATCACACATACATACACACATATTCACACACACAATTATTAACAGCATCATAATAACTTAGAGCACCCAGTCAGGAAAATTCTTAAGATTTGGACAGAAGTTTAGATTTTTGCCACCATTTACTTTTTGTATATTTCTAGCTAAGTCCTCATTTTCCCTTTGCTTATTATATACAAAGTATATTGACATGTAATATTAACTTTTATGATCAAGCATTAATTGCTTTTTTGCTTAGGTAATTGAAGTTAAGTGACTTGCCCAGAGTCACACAGCTAAGAAGTATTAAATATCTGAGGCCAGTTTAAACTCAGGTCCTCCTGACTTTAGGGCCAGTGCTCTATCCACTGTGCCATCTAGCTGCCCACAAACCATGAATTTTTAATGAAACAAAAATAAAGATTAGAAATATTAGATTTTTAAAATTAAAAACAAGAAATAGTTACACAACAGTAATTGTTATCAAATAGGAATAAAGAGGGGATATTCAGAAAAAGTAAATAAATTACATCCAGCTGTCTCTATTTGAGATCTTTGTTCCATTTACCATTTACCACTAGCCTCAAAACTCTTTCATGGGCATTTCACTCTGTCATTGTTTATGCCTTGATACTTTCATTATCTCTCAGAAGCAGACAAGTTATCTGCATTCTACATCATCTCTGCTCTCTATTTTTCATCTGTCTATCATAGGTGGTGTGTCCCTTTTTCAAAACTCCCAGATGTGACTAAAGTCATTCCCCATGATCAAAGATTTGCTATAGTCCCAGGTTCTCTAAGTACTGGAAAGGAACAATTGCGCCTCTGAACCATAAATCCCAGAATGCCCATCAGGTCAAAAACTCTTGTTATGACTACATCTTCACAGAAATTTTCTTTTTAAAATTTTATTAGGCTGAAAATTGAGTGGAAATTATAAAATTTATCACATAAAGATCTCATAAATATATAAACAACTTTGTCAAGTTTATAGGAAAACAAGTCATTCTTTGATGAATGGTTGGGGAATGTGAAAAGGCAGTTTTCCAATGAAGAAATAAAAACAATTTATGGTCATGTGGGGAAATGCTCTAGATCATTATTGATTGGAAAAATGCAAGCTGGAACAAAATTGAGATATCTTTTTATACTTGCCAGAGTGGCTAAAATGGTAGAGAGAAAAGATGTCAAGTGTTGGAGGGGATGTGGAAAGATTAAGACACAGATTCATTGTTGGTGGAATTGTGAATTGATCAAGCCATTTGGGGGAGCAATCTAAAATTATGCCCAAAGAGTTATTAAACTACCTATATTCTCTGGTCCAGACTGTAGAATTTATATATTCAAAACTTTTTATAGCATCTCTCTTTGTGCTGACAGAGAACTGTAGATTGAAGGGATGCCCATCAGTTGGGGAATCACTGAACACATAGTGCATGACTGTGATGGAATTTTAATGTGTTGTAAGAAATAACAAGCTCAATGATTTTAGAAAAAAAAACATTTAATATAATAATAGAAAACCCCCAACCTTAACTAAATCAATCAACAGTATAAGTTAAGAATATATAATTTTCCTACAACCCCACCATAATGTATAAAAAAGGTATTAATTGGTCTGAAAGTACTGTAGAGTTTTGACCATTGCATAAAAACAGATAGTACCACATAAGAAATAATATATAGTCAGCTTTTAAAAATCAGACATACCTGGGCTTCTATATACAAATAGCAGTCAGTCCAGAAGTAGAAAAGTCTAGAACTGTAAAACTTTGAGTTTGGAGAGATATTCCTATATGGGAATTACTCTTAAGAGAAAGTTTCTCCTCTCTCTCTTTTGCTTCCACTCCTTTCCCTCCATTGACTATGACCTTCAAGAGACTCAGATAGTAGCAGACAAAGCTACCATTTAAGATGTAAGATATTGATCAGTAAGAAACAACATACTCAGTCAGAAGTTGACAGGCATACTAAGAACAAATAGGTTCAGAAACAGTCACCCAAGAAAGGAGAATTATGACTTCTTGCACTACAGAAGAATGCTGAGTAGGAGCCCAAGAAAGAATTTCTAGGCTGATTTCAGAAAAGCCTGGAATACAAGAACTGATGATGAGTGAAGGGAGCAGAATCAAGAGAACATTGTACACAGTAACAAGAAAATTATGTGATGATCAACCATGATGGACTTGGCTATTTTCAACAATGCAGTGATTTCAGCAATTCCAATAGACTTGGGATGGAAAATGTCATTCAAATTCAGAGAGAGAACTATGGAGACTGAATGTACATCAAAGCATAGCATTTTCACATTTGTTGTCATTCATTTGCTTGTTTTTTCTTTCTTGTGGTTTTTTTCTCTTTTAATATGATTTTTTCTTGCACAACATGACAAATAGGGAAATATGTTTAAAAGAATAGCACATATTGGAAGCAGAGCCAAGATGGCAGAGAAGACACACGCATCTATCTAAGCTTTCTCTTACCCTCAGACAACTTTTTTATGAAATGGCCTCAGAATTAGTGCTTGACTGTCAAAACCTACAAATATTGGGAGTACAACATATTACCAACAGAAGATAATGTCAAAATTCACCAGAAAAGATCTGTTTTTGCTCGTGGACAGAGAAGGCTAGGCCAGATGCAGGGTCAGGCAAGTTGGCAGTGAGAGCACAGAAGGTAGTTCACTGAGCTGATGGAGGGGTGGGGCAGGGTAGGGAGGTGGTCTCAACCAGTGGAAAATTTGTGGGGAGAATTTTACCACAGTGTCAGCTACTTTGCTCTGGCAGCAAGCCAGTAGATCAGCAGAAAAGCTATAAACACAGTGGGTAAAGACTATAATGCCAAAAATGCTAGAGTCTCTTTAGACCTGGCCACTCCCACCCAGCACTAGGAGAGACCCAGCACAATCTCAGGGTGCAACTGCTGATCCCAGAGCAAACGTTGATCCCAGCACAGCCATTGCTGTCCCACTAGTACTTTATTGCTACTTGCTTTTGTCTGTGGAGGAAGCATGGTAACACCACACTGCACCAAAAGCAGACTGCAGTAGTTTTTAGTTTTGTTTTTATTTTTTTTGTCAAAATGAGTAAAAAGGCAAACCGGGTTCTAACTATAGATAGCTTCCATACTGAAAGAGAGCAGACTTCAAACACTGAGGAGACTAAAAACAGATTGTCTCCAGATGAAGCCCCAAATGATGAAAAACTTGGTCCCCATCACATAAGACTCTCATAGAAGAAATTGAAAAGGCTCTTAAAAGAGAGCTAGAAGAAAAATGGGGAAAGAAAAGGGAAGCTTTGCAAGAGGGTCTGGATAAATCATCCTACTCACTAACAGATAGAGGGGATAAAGAAATCAACTCCCTAAAAAACAGAATTAGTGAATTGAAAAAAGAAAATAGCTCTCTGAAAAATAAAGTTGACAAAATGGGAAAAAAATTCCATAGAACAAAACAACACATTTAAAACTCAATTGGACAATTACAAAAAGAAATTTTAAAAGTAAATGAAGAAAATAATTCATTAAAAATCAGAATTGAACAAATGGAAATGAATGACTCGAGGAGACACCAAAATTTCAGTCAAGCAAAAAAAAAAAAAAAAAAAAAAAAAAAAAAAAAAAAAAAAAAAAAAAAAATGGAAAAAAATGACTCAATGAGACAACAAAAATCAAACAAAAAAAAAAAAAAAAAAAAAAAAAAAAAAAAAAAAAAAAAGAGTTAAATATCTACCTGGAAAAACAACAGATCTGGAAAACAGATCTAGGAGAAATAATCTAAGGATTATTGGACTTCCTGAAAACTATGATGAAAAAAAGAGACTAGACACTATTTTTCAGGAAATCATCAAAGAGAACTGCCCAGATGTTATAGAAACAGAAGATAAAATAGACATTGAAAGAATTCATTGATCACCTACTGAAAGAGATCCCCAAATCAAAACTCCAAGAAATATTGTGGCTAAATTCCAAAACTATCAGACCAAGGAAAAAATACTACAAGCAGCTAGAAAAAAATAATTCAAATACAGAGGAATCATAATAAGGAATACTCAGGATTTAGCAGTATCCACATTAAAGGATCGAAGGACCTGGAATCTAATATTCTGAAAGGCTAAGTAACGTGGTATGCAGCCAAGAATAACTTATCCAGCCAAACTGAGCATTTTCTTCCAGGGAAGAAGATGGATGTTCAATAAAATAGGTGAATTCCATCTATTTTTGATGAAAAAAATGGAGATAAACAAAAAATTTGACCTCCAAATATAGGATTCAAGAGAAACATTAAAAGGTAAAAAGAAATCTTGGAAAGCATATTTCTGTTATGAGTATACATAAAGAATACATGTATAATTTGGTTTTATTGTTATAATATAAAAAAGAAGGTAGAGGTGGAAAGGACATTGTACCAGAAAAAGGGAAAAGTAGAGGTACTACATCTTACGAAGAGGCAAAGGAAACCTATTATATATGAGGGAAAGAAGGGAGGGGGATAAACATAGTGTATATCTTACTCTAATCAGAATTGGCTTAAAGAGAAAAATATTAGACATTCGATTTACAGAGAAATTTCTCCCACCTCATTGAAAAATAGGAGGGTTAATGACAGCAGGATGATTTCAGAAAGGCCTGGAGAGACTTACATGAACTGATGGTGAGTGAAATGAGCAGGACCAGGAGATCATTATATACTTCAACAACACTAAAATATGATGATCAATTCTGATGGACATGGCCCTCTTCAACAATGAGATGAATCAAATCAGTTCTAATACAGCAATAATGAATTGAACCAACTATACCCAGCAAAAGAACTCGGGGAAATGAGTATGAACCACTACCTAGAATTCCCAATCCCTCTATTTTTGTCCATCTGCATTTTTTATTTCCTTCACAGGTTAATTATACGCTATTTCAAAGTCCAATTCTTTTTGTACAGCAAAATAACTGTATGGACATGTATACATATATTGTATTTAACATATACTTTAACATATTTAACATTTATTGGTCAACCTGCTATCTGGGAGAAGGGGTGGGGGGAAAAAGGGGAAAAATTGGAACAAAAGGTTTTGCAATTTTCAATGCTGAAAAATTACTCATGAATATATCTTGTAAATAAAAAGGTATAATAAAAAAAGAAAAGAAAAGAAAAATGGGAGAGGAAAAGTGAAAAGAGAAAGAGTAAGCTAAATAGAAGGGAATACAGAAATTATAAAGAAAAGGTTTAAGAAAAGGCGGGGATTCTGTAGTGAGGGTAAGTATCCTAAAGAGGGAGGGCTGCATGAGGCAAGTGGTGCTCACAAGTTTAATACTGGGGAGGGGGGTAGCGAGGAAAGAAAAGAGAAAAGTATAATCTGGGATTAAAAAGATGGCAAGTAATACAGAATTAGTAATTTTAATCATAAATGTGAATGGGTAAACTCCCCTATAAAGCAGAAGCAGATAGTAGAACGGATTAAAAGCCAGAATCCTACAATATATTCTTTACAGGAAACATACTTGAAGCAGGGTGGTATACACTGAGTGAAAGTAAAAGGCTGAAGCAGAATCTACTATGTTTCAGGTAAAATTTAAAAAAAGCAGGGGTAGCCATCCTGATCTCAAATCAAGCAAAAGCAAAAACTGATCTAATTAAAAGACATAAGGAAAGGCACTACATCTTGCTAAAGGGTAGCATAGATAATGTCATTTAAAATCAGTCATTTAAAATCAGACCCCCATGATGAAGCATGAATATTAATTATATTTATTGAGTATCAATCATTGGATAGCTTAATATAAATTAGTTTATATATTTCCTCTGTGAAAGCAAAGAGAAGGTACCCTGAGAAAATCACAGGTATGCAAAGGGTTGACTAAGTGTGCCTGGGTGTGTTGACATATTCCTTATACCTACCAATTAAAAGGAAAGAATATATAGATTTTAGAGTAAAAGAACATGTATCCATGGGCAAGTTAAACCTTTATGGGACTCAATTGTATATGATGAGAGGATTATAAATTTAAAGATGCCCCTACCTACTCACTAGCCTTTTTCCTTCAAGCTTAGAAGTGCCCTTAGTCATACACACACACACACAAACACATACGACCATGTGTGAACCTTAGGAATCAATGGGTCCAACTGCCTCTTTTTATAGATTTTACAGATGAGTAAACTGAGGTACAAGAATTTAAGGACTAGTAGATGTCTGAATTGAAATTTGAATCCACATCTTCCAGATTCCAATTATAGTTGGAATCTTTGCTGCTTTATTTCATCACCTATAAAACTAAGAGATTGTACTCAATGACTTCTAAGATCCTGTCCTGAGTTATATAAATTAGATTATAAGCTTATGATAATTTGAATAAAACACTTCCCTGAGGAGAGGTCTACGTGGGTTGCCTCACAGTAGGCCTACAAGTAAACAGAAGGCAGCATGGAGGCCCTGAGCATCTACATTCTCTCAGTTAGTGACCTCATCAGCACCCACAGATTTAATTATCATCTCTGACTCCCACACATGTATATTCAGCCCTATTCTCTCTCAGGTGACTCGTCTGCAATGACTACTGGATATTTCAAGCTGGGTATGTTATAAACAATTCAAACTCAATATGTCTTTTAAAAAGAATTTATTAACTTTCTCTTTAACTCAAACTTTCTTTTGAACTTTCTTGTTTCTAGGTAGCCTAACATTGTCATTCTAGTGACCTAATTTTCAATGGTGTTATCTTCCATTCTTCTGTCATCCTTATTCCACATATCCAATCTGTAGCCAAATTTTGTCATTTTTATTTCCACAAAGTCTGTCATATTTATCCCCTCTTCTTTACTATTATAGATACCACCTTATTTCAGGCTCATATCATCTCTCACTTATGCTTTCCTATCTGGTCTCCCTCTAAGTCTCTCCTCATTCCAATACACCCTCCACACATTTGCTCCAGTGATTTTCCTAAAATGAAAATGAAAACTATAACATGTTGGTGTTGAGTCATGTCTGAATCTACATGACCCCATTTGGGGTTTTCTTGGCAAGGATACTGGAGTGGTTTGTCATTTCTTTTTCCCAGTTCATTTTATAGATGAGGAAATTTAGACAAACAGGATCCCTTTCCCAGGGTTATACAGCTAGTAATTAATTTGAAGTTACATTTGATTTTAGGTCCTCCTGACTTGAGGACTGATGCTCTCTCCACTGTACCATCTAGCTGTCAAAATATGTCAGTATTCATTGTTGGTGGAACTGTAAATACATCCAACCATTCTGGAGAGCAATTTGGAACTATATTCAAAATGTTATCAAACTGTGCATACTCTTTGATCCAGCAGTGTTACTACTGGGCTTATATCCCAAAGAGATCATAAAGAAGGGAAAGGGACCTTTATGTGCACGAATGTTTGTGGCAGCCCTCTTTGTAGTGGCTAGAAACTGGAAACTGAGTGGATGCCCATCAATTGGAGAATGGCTGAATAAATTGTGGTATATAAATATTATGGAATATTATTATTCTATAAGAAATGACCAACAAGATGATTTCAGAAAGGCTTGGAGAGACTTACACGAACTGATGCTGAGTGAAACGAGCAGGGCCAAGAGATCATTATATACTTCAATAACAATAATATATGATGACCAATTCTAATGGACTTGGCCATTCTCAGCAATGAGATGAACCAAATCAGTTCCAATGCAGCAGTAATGAACTGAACCAGCTATGCCCAGTGAAAGGATTCTGGGAGATGACTAAAAACCATTACATTGAATTCCCAACCCCTATATTTTTGCCCACCTGCATTTTTGATTTCCTTCACAGGCTAATTGTACAATATTTCAGAGTCCGATTCTTTTTGTACAGCAAAATAACGGTTTGGTCATGTGTACTTATTGTGTATCTAATTTATATTTTAATATATTTAACATCTACTGGTCATCCTGCCATCTGGGGGAGGGGGGAGGGGAAAGGAGGGGAAAATTTGGAACAAGAGGTTTGGCAATTGTCAATGCTGTAAAGTTACCCATACATATAACCTGTAAATAAAAGGCTATTTTAAAAAATGTCAGTATTCAATGAATTCAAGTGATTTGTTTTTGCCTTTAAGATCAAACATAAATTGTCTTTAGTTTCTAAAGCCCTTCACAATCTGCTCTCAACCTTTCCTTTCTTTTACGATATTTATTCATAGATGTCTGGACATTTTTACCAGATATAGAGCATATTCCCTTATTGAGATTTTCTCTTGGTTTACCTGTTTATAATCAAGTATATAATTGATTTTTCTTCTTCCTGAGATCTTTACTAATTTCAATCTTAATATATTTCTCTACAGATAATTTTTTGACTGCTTCACCTGTGATGGCAGTTTTCTTGAGATCTACATCTCGAAGCAGTTTCAGCGTCCATCCAAAATAGGCAATTCACATTTTATATAACTTAGACTTTGTCCAAGTAACTTTTAGGGGACAGAACTGGCCCTATTCGAATCTGACTTCTTTCAGTTTTAGCAGAATAAACTCACACACACACACACACACACACACACACACACACATTATTCTCCCTCAGTTCCCTCTGTTCTTCAGAAGCTGCCAAGCTATTGGTCCAGCTAAGATAAGACAAGAAAAACTTCAATTTTTGCATTTCTGAGGCATTTAGTAGGATATGTTGGGGGAGAGGGAAGGAGTTAGTTGAGTTCTGTTATAAACCTTTGGGTCAACTTGAGTTATGCTGAGTAAGCACATCAGAGGTTAGGGACTTTGGGGTGGTAATTATTGGAGACAACTGGAAACACTTTATTTTTTGTAAAAAGCCTTTTGTGTAAAAAACACTTTAAAGCTTTTTACTTTCAAAACATATGCACAGAAATTTAGACAACATTGACCCTTGCATAGCCTTGTGTTTCAGATTTTCTCCTCTGTCCCCTACTCTTCCCAAGATGGCAAGCAATCCAATATATGTAAGCATGTTAAAATATATGTTAAATCCAATGTGTATATATTTATACATATGCATATGTATAAACATATTTATACAATTCTCTTACTGAACAAGAAAAATCAGATCAAAAAAGGAAAATAAATGAGTAAGAAAACAAATTGCAAGTGAACAACAACAAAAAGAGTGAGAATGTTATGTTGTGATCCACATTCAGTTCCCACAGTCCTCTCTCTGGGTGTAGATGGCTCTATTCGTCATAAGATCATTGGAACGGGCATCAGACCAGAAAGAGTCACATTCATCAAACTCATTGAGAAGTAAGGTCTTAATTTCTCTGTATAAATATGTGCTATAATAGTTTGCTGAGGTCTTTTCATGGAGCCACGAGTAGCAATTCTGGCAAGCAAAACAAACAACACAAAACTTACATGGGCAAAAAGCCCCAAAAGTGCCCTCATATCTTTTGATAACTCTGTTTGTGAGTGGAGAGTGGAAAATGGAAAAGGCCCAGAGAGAAATCTTAGAAATATCAGGATACAGTGACTTAAAGGAGAATAAACTCTGGGATTGTTCAATAGGTAAGAATCAAGAAACCTATTGTACCTGACCCCACCTTCTGGAAGGCCATTTCTGAAGGCTTCTGCCTCTGGGGAAAGGAGCAGAACTGGGCAGGGCTGGGCTGGGTTAGGGAGGAGTTCATCTGGGGCATGGCTATAAATGGAAAGAAGCTTCTTGTTCTACTTAATTCTTGCTTTTTTGGCTTCCTAGGACAAAGACCCATCCTCTCTGTCCTAGTTATACCTCTGTTCTTCTGCTTCTAACATTAAGATCTACAAAAGATTGATACAAGAGTATTTAATCAAAGGGGAGGCAGGCAGGGAGAGTGACAAAATTCACTCTTTTCACTGTTTTACTGAGGACTGACTCTGCTTAGAACCATTTACTCAGCAGCTAAGAGCCTGTTTTACAGGATCTTTTAATAACTATCAGCTCTTATGTATCTGTGCAGAAACTCACAGGCTGGCGAGAAACCAGGGCTTTAGTACAAAAGTGTGATAACACTGTCTGGAGTCTGAGATAATTTTTTATAATTTGAAAAATGGCATGCTGTAATAGCCTCTGTGTAGTTTGCTGACTTCAGTCACAGAAAGGAGAAGCAAAGTTCAAGGGAATGTTATTGACCGTAGGGTATCTCTTCATAGAACACTATGAAAAATAGGGGGATACCCAGAAAAAGAACTCTGGGAGATGACTAAAAGCCATTACATTGAATTCCCAATCCCTATATTTATGCACACCTGCATTTTTGATTTCCTTCACAAGCTGATTGTACAATAATTCAGAGTCTGATTCTTTTTGTACAGCAAAATAATGTTTTGGTCATGTATACTTATTATGTATCTAAGTTATATTTTAATATATTTAACATCTACTGGTCATCCTGCCATTTAGGGGAGGGGGTGGGGGGGTAAGAGGTGAAAAATTGGAACAAGAGGTTTGGCAATTGTTAATGCTGTAAAGTTACCCATGTATATATCCTGTAAATAAAAGGCTATTAAATTAAAAATAAAAAATAAAAAAAATAAATGTGAACTGGGAGGGAGGCAGTCTTGCATAATGGTGAACTCTCAACTAGGAACCTTGCAAATCATGTTGCCATGGCCAAGTCACTCCCTTCAGTTTCCTCATCAATAAACTCAGAATTATAATAAATGCCATACCTATTTCAAAAAAAAAAAAAAAGAAAAATAGGGGGAATTAGATCAGAATCTGTTCACCTTTTAAAAGAAAAAATCCCCAAGACCAGCACAGAGTATTTTTATTTCTTTTTTAGGAACAGAAGCTGAAACTTGAATGTGTGCAGAACTTTGGACAAATCATTTAAACTCTCAAGCATTTAGATTTCCATCTATAAATTAGAGCATTGTATTGAATGACCACTAAGGTCCATTCATACTCTGAATCTATAGTCTATGAGCAATGTCACAGACTGAATATCTTTCTGGGACATAAAGCAGGAATGTTCTGATAGATGTTTAACAACTGACTCCAAAAAAAAATTACATGTGATCCACTTTTCAATTTAATTTGTATATTATTAACATTGTCTCATTCAATTTTCTTAAGTGTAGACAATCATCACAACAATAAGTGAAGGACTGATTTATAGCATTTGCTGATTTTCAAGATGTAAATGCTCATATTGACGATTGGCCCTCAGTATAAACTATCTCCTTCCTACACACCCATGCCTAGGAGACAACCTTCAGAAATGTTTGTGGCTAAAAGCTCCAAGTCATTATTAATCAGAGAAATGCAAATTAAGACAACTCTAAGATACCACTACACACCTGTCAGATTGGCTAAGATGACAGGAAAAAATAATGATGATTGTTGGAGGGGATGTGGGAAAACTGGGACATTGATTCATTGTTGGTGGAGTTGTGAACGAATCCAACCATTTTGGAGAGTAGTTTGGAACTATGCTCAAAAAGTTATCAAACTGTGCATACCCTTTGATCCAGCAGTGTTACTACTGGGATTATATCCCAAAGAGATTATAAAGAAGGGAAAGGGACCTGTATGTGCACGAATGTTT
Source organism: Sarcophilus harrisii (assembly GCF_902635505.1). Taxonomy (NCBI): domain Eukaryota; kingdom Metazoa; phylum Chordata; class Mammalia; order Dasyuromorphia; family Dasyuridae; genus Sarcophilus; species Sarcophilus harrisii. The sequence continues at coordinate 369,972,436 of NC_045427.1, forward strand.
GTGGCAGCCCTTTTTGTAGTGGCTAGAAACTGGAAACTGAATGGATGTCCATCAGTTGGAGAATGGCTGAATAAATTGTGGTATATGAAAATTATGGAATATTACTGTTCTGTAAGAAATGACCAACAGGATGATTTCAGAAAGGCCTGGAGAGACTTACACGAACTGATGCTGAGTGAAATGAGCAGGACCAGGAGATCATTATATACTTCAACAACAATACTAGATGATGACCAGTTCTGATGGATCAGGCCATCCTCAGCAACGAGATCAACCAAATCATTTCTAATGGAGCAGTAATGAACTGAACTAGCTATACCCAGAAAAAGAACTCTGGGAGATGACTAAAAACCATTACATTGAATTCCCAGTCCCTATATTTATGCACACCTGCATCTTTGATTTCCTTCACAAGCTAATTGTACAATAATTCAGAGTCTGATTCTTTTTGTACAGCAAAATAATGTTTTGGTCATGTATACTTATTGTGTATCTAAGTTATATTTTAATATATTTAACATCTACTGGTCATCCTGCCATCTAGGGGAGGGGGTGGGGGGGGGGGTAAGAGGTGAAAAATTGGAACAAGAGGTTTGGCAATTGTTAATGCTGTAAAGTTACCCATGTATATATCCTGTAAATTAAAGGCTATTAAATAAAAAAAAAAAAAAAATAAATAAAAGATTTGGGTAATCATCCTGGCTCTGACACCTTTTAATGTCCAGGAAAAAAAATCATAGACTCTCTGGATTACCAGCTTTTATTAAGTGTAGCACATTATACTAGTTACTGAGGATACAAAAACAAAAGTGAAATAATTCCTGTTCTCAGGGAATTTGTATTCTATTGAAGAAGAAACAGCAAGAAAGTTCTTTTAAGAGGGAACAAGCAAATGGAGAGGGGAAGATATCAAAATGGGTTTCTTGTAGGACAAGATACTTGAACTGACCTTTGAAGGATACTAGGGATTCATTCCATCATCACTAAGCTGGGGATGATAATCTTTGCAAAAAACTGCTATAAGTAATTCTACTTGCAAATCTTAAAATTTTATCTGTAATATCATTATTAGTACTTACAAAATTTCTCCCTTAGAAAAGGCAAAATGTAAGGTATTGATTATGAAGTGTGTCTGCCACATGACTGACATAAGATTTAGTACCAGGAGATTCAGGAAGACACTGAGAAAATAAGACATCTAGTGAGGTTACATTATTTGGCCAAAGGCACACAGATAAAAAGTAGCAAAGCTAGGATTTCAATCCAGTTCCTCTGAAGAAAAATCTTTTATTATCTCTCCCTTTTACCATGCAACCTCCAACAGAAGGAAAATTGAACATCTGGTCGTCTGAATAACTGATCTTTCATATAAAATATTAAACATCCAGGTAGCTAGAAACATTTGGATAAAAGATTTTTTAAAAACATATGAGTAGGGGGAAGAGAAATAAATATATCTTTAGAGGACACTTTCCAATGGTCATTCCAAACTTGTCTTTTCAAGTTTCTTTGTCTCCTTCCATCCTCCCTCTCTCATCAAATTATTTCATATCTTATATCTCATAAAAATCAAGACCATACCTCATTCCCCCACACACACTTATCCTAGACTTATAAAACCCAGATAATTCCATAGATTTTTATCACTTTAAATGAGTTAATTATGGTTGATCTAACAGATACATTAAAAAGTATATAACATTAAAAGTATATATGTCAACATATATATGTGTTACATATATGTGTTATATAATAGATACATTGTAGATTTCTGCTTTTATTTCCAGTTACCTGAAAGTTTGTTAATGTGTATCCAGTAGAATTCTGAATATGCCACATATTCATAAGTAAAAGTTTTAAGAATACAGTACACACTGAAACAAGGGAATGACATTTAAACTTAATTAGAAGTGCAAAATCACTTTGTTACATACTACTTTATTTCGTAATATGAATACATGTTTAAAGTTAACATTAGGAGCTCTTATATTCTTTCATTGACCAAGTGCTCAAATGTATAGTACATCTGATGTTTTAATGCACAATTCAAGGCAAAGTGAGCTAATGCATTTGTCAAAATGTTGCTTTTTTTGGTCATCACTTCTAATTTTATAAACAATCTAGTCTGTCATACCCATTCCTATCCAGATATCCTGATAAATCTGAATTTAATAGGGCTTTAGTAAAGTCCAGAGATTTAAAATCACTGATGTTTTTTGGTTGATTGGAAGGGAAGGTAGAGAAGAAGAAATGGCAGAAGGCTCAGAAAGTTCACCCTAAGAGCAGCATACTTTTTGCTATTCCATACCTCCAAACCCCAATGAATCTTTGCCTGTTCTTCCCCATTACTCTTTTTTAATCTAGTCTCTATGAAACAGATTATCCTTCTTTTTGTCAAAGCCACTGTCTCTCTTTATGCTCTTGATCCCATTTCTCTCCACCTCCTATGAGAACTTTCTTTATTCAACTTTCCTTTTCCTTGAGCATTCCTCATCTAACTGTCTCTTCTCTTGCTGCCAAAATTCTCCCCAGATATTTTATTATCTTAAAAAAAAGATCACTTGACTCTACCATTCTCTTAAGCTGTTTTTCCTTCTTTTCTAGTAGACAATGAGAATGATCTATATTTGCTGTCTCTATTCCCTCACTAACTACTTCTCAACTCTTTACAATCTGAATTATCTAATCCTGTCATTCTACTAAAATTGCTTGCTAAAAGGTTATGAAGAACAGCTTAATTGATAAATCTAACGAACATTTTTTCAGTCCTCATTCTCTTTGACTATTATGAAACTTTTGATGCTGTCAACCACCCAGGAGTGTGATGATAAATGTTTCACAACCAGCCCTCTTTGGGGGAAGATTATGGATGAAACACTTTTAAATTTAATCTGCACTGTTAACATTTTTGCCATCACTTTAAGTCTAGACAATTAACAAAATAAATCAAGCCTTAATTTATAGCTTTTGCCCATTTTCAAGATGTAATGTCCACACTGAAAATTTAACAATCAACTCTCATGACTTATTCTGAAGAGTTTCATTATATACCTGCAATCCATACCATTCTTGCTAGATTTTCTTGTTCTTTGACTTCTGTAAAACTGTTGTCTCTTTTTTCATCACTCCTTAGTTTCCTTCATTGGATAATCATCCATTTTCTGTCCCCTTAGCATAAATTTTCCCCAACACTCTATCTTGGGACTTTTATTTTCTCATTATACTCTCAGTGAACTCATTAGCATTGGTATCTGGATAAAAGACTTTGTTTTCAATGAGGAGGGTTCAGATATAGCTCCAGAGGATACTTTCCAGTAGTTTCCATTATTCAATGATCATTTCTATGGAAACAATTCCAATGTCTATATATACAGTCCTAATCTCTCTCTTGAACTTTAGTCTCACTTCATGCTCTTCCTGAACCAGCATCTCAAATCCAATCTGTCCAATGAATGAATGTTAAATAAATGTCTACAGCATTCATCAAGCACAGCCATATAGTAATATACCACATGCTGAGGATGCAAAGACCAGATTGAAATATCTCTTGCCTTCTAGTAGCTTACATGAATGGAGGAACCAATATATGTATTTATATGTGTATTGTTCATGTATGTATGTCTATACATACATACAAAACATATGTAAAATAGATACAAGGTAATCTTGCAAGGGAAAAAAAATTGGTTGTAGAGGTAGGACTTAAGTACAATTTTGAAAGAAATCAGGGCTCTCAAGATATAGAAATGGAAAGAATTGTAGAAGAGAAAAATGAACTGGTTTTCTTAGAGATCTGAATGGAAAGGGGCAGAGATAAAAAGGGGTGCCATAAATGAGGAACAACAAGAAAACAAGTTTGATTGAACTATAAAGTGTGTGGAGAAAAATAATGTATAATATGTCTGGAATAGTAGGACATGACCAGATTATAAAGAGCTTTAAATGCCAAGCAGAGGGATTTATATTTAATTCCATATACAATGAGGGTTGGAAGAGAGGGGCTGGAATTTATTAAAAGTAGGTTAAACTGGCTATTACAATTGCCAAGGTAAGAAAATCTAGGATTTAAATACATGGATTCTTTATTATTATTATTATTATCATTAAAGTTTTTATTTGCAAAACATATGCATAGATAATTTTCAACAAAAACCTTGTGTTCCAAATTTTTCCCTCTTTCTCCCACATCCTCCCCTAGATAACAAGTAATCCAATATATGTTAAACATGTGCAATTCTTCTATATATTTTTCCATAATTATCATAATGCACAAGAAAAATCAGGTTAAAAAGTAAAAAAATGAGAGAGAAAATAAAATTCAAGCAAACAACAACAAGAAGAGTGAAAATACTATGTTGTGATCCACACTCAGTCCCCACAGTCTTCTCTCTGAGTATAGATGGCTCTCCATCACAAGACCATTGAAACTGTCCTGAATCATCTAATTGTTGAGCTGTCCATCAGAATTGATCATTGTATAATTTTGCTGTTGCCTTATACAGTGATATCTTGGTTCTACTCACTTCACTTAGCATCAGTTCATGTAAGTCTGTTCAGGCCTCTCTGAACTTATCCTGTTTATCGTTTCTTACAGAACAATAATATTCCATAACATTCATATACTATAACTTATAAAGCCATTTCCCAACTGATGGGCATTCACTCACTTTCCACTTTCTTGCCACTACAAAGAGGGCTGCCACAAACATTTTTGCACATGTGAGTCCCTTTCTCTCATTTATGATCTCTTTGGGATTCAGGCCCAGTTCAAACATTGCTGGATCAAAGGGTATGCACACTTTTATAGTCCTTTGGGCATAGTTCCAAATTGCTCTCCAGAATAGTTGAATCAGTTTACAACTCCAACAACAATGTATTAGTATTCTAGTTTCCCCACATCCCATTCAACATTCATCATTATCTTTTCCTGTAATCTTAGCCAATCTGAGAGTTGTGTAGTGATACCTCAGAGTTGTAATTTTCATTTCTTTGATCAATAGTGATTTAGAGCACCTTTTCATATGACTAGAAATTTCAATTTCTTTATCTGGAAATTGTCTATTCATATTCTCTGACCATTTATCAATTATCTATATGTTAGAAATGAAGCCTTTATTAGAAACTTTGAATGTAAACATTTTTAAAAGTTTATTGCTTCCCTTTTAATTTTGTCTGCATTGGTTTTGTTTGTACAAAAAGTTTTTAACTTAATATAATCAAAATTGTCCATTTTGCATTACATAATGTACTCTAGTTCTTTGACCACAAATTCCTTCCTTCTCCACAATTCTGAGAGGTAGACTATTCTTTTTTCTTTTAATTTGCTTATAATATCACTGCCTGATTTAGACATAAAGAGTGATATTATAAGCATGCTACATCTGGAAGGTTTTTCTTCCTGTATTAAAATCTGGCCTGACACATTTACTACTTGTGTGACCCTGAGCAAATCACAATTCTGTTTGTCTCAGTTTCTCATCTGTAAAAGGAGCTGGAGAAGGAAATTACAAATCATTCCAATATTTTAGCAAAAAAAACCCTGCCTAAAGTCTCAGAGTCAGACACAACTGAAATTACTGAATAACAGAAACAGGAAGTCCAACCTCTTCTTTTTATACAGGAGGAAACAAAAGCCTACATAGATTTAATAATTTTCCCAACACTGAACAGATACTAAGTGAAGACTCACCTTTTAACTACAAATTCAACATTCTTCCCACTGTACCACATTTCTTCCCTTTTCTCAACTTACAGGATCATAATGCAATTCAAGACCTCAATGCCACTTCAGTGGAATGGGATTTTCTATGCTTTCAGTCTTTCTCTTCTTATCTACCTGCCATAATAATATTCTTAAGGTAGAGAACAAGCCATGATAGTCTCCTACAGCCCAAAATTATAGTAGCTTCCTACTGCCATTATGATAAAACATAAACTCTCCAAGTTAGTATTGTAGATCTTCCAAAATCTGGTGATTTTTTTTCTGCTTGCTTGATCAATTCTTCAATTCCATTCTTGCTTCTAAAATGTCTCAGTTTATCTTTGAACTAGTAAGTATTCTACTAAATAACCCATCTTTGTATTTCATGTCTTATTATCTATGTGGTATAGTAGAGGTATGCTTGACTTAGAATGAAGAGACCTAGATTTGAGTCTTGGTTTTGCCAATTTCTTATTAGACAAGGTGCTTCCTTTCTTAGAGCCTCTGGTTCCTCATTTGCAAAATGAAAACAATTAAAAACATTCATGCTATTTAGCTTACCTGTTCTGGTGAGAAAATAATTTTTAAAGTGTCAAATCACTTTATAAATGGGAACTATTATTAAATGGGGGTTGTTTTTATTAGGTTTCTATTTGTAATACTATAATAGAGCTTGGGTAATTATTCATCCAGAATTACACAATGTTACCAGGACATTCTTAGTTTAAAGGTGTGGTGCAGCAAAGAAAATCTTTGCTCTTTGGGGTCCCATATATGTCTTCAGGAAAGGCTTTGATGGGACTACATATCCCCAGTACTGTCAACTTCAGGCAGATCTGCCCCTTCTCTGACACTGAACAAATCTGGAAGGAGCTTACAAAGGCTTTAAAAAACCAATCCAGGTCCACCAGTCAACTCTTGGTTTTAGCCAGGTGAAAAAATAAAGAAATTTGACTTTTCATTGACATAACAAATATTACTAATAGTTATTTTTATAGTCACAATTTCCTATAAATTATCTGGTTTAGGAAAAACTGAAGTGCATTGAACTGAGCATTGGATTTGGAGTCAAAAGATTTAGATTCAAATTAAGCATCTAATTAATAGTAGCTATGTAACTCTGGACAAGCAACTCAAATTAAACTCTTATTGGTGCAATGCATAGAGCCTGAAGTCAAGAAGATCTGAATTCAAGTGCAATTTCAGACACTTAAAATCTGGGCAAGACACTTAAAACTCTGTATGTTTCAATTTCCTCATTGATAAACTGATAACAATCTCTCAGAGTTTTTCTAAGAATGAAATGAGAAAATAAGAACAGGACCTGGCATATACAAATGTGATTTTCTGTTTTTAATTTGTAATTTTATTTGTAATTAATTGCTCTATAAACTTTAAAGTAGTTGGAATATATCTCATTTCATTAAGCTTGAACCCTTACCCATGGGTCAACCTCTCTTTTCAGTGATTATCAATATTATTACCAGAACTCATCCTTTTAAAAATCATTGGATTTTAAAATAATCAGTAGCATCTATTTAAAACCAGCAGTAAGCATCATATGTAATGGGGACAAACTGCAACCATTCCCAATAAGATCAGGAGTGAAACAAGGTTGCCCACTATCACCGTTACTATTTAATATTGTATTAGAAATGCTAGCTTTGGCAATAAGAGCTGAGAAAGAGATTAAAGGAATAAGAATAGGCAATGAGGAAACCAAATTATCACTCTTTGCTGATGATATCATGGTATACTTAGAGAACCCCAGAGATTCTACTAAAAAGTTATTAGAAATAATCCACAATTTTAGCAAAGTTGCTGGTTATAAAATATACCCACATAAGTCATCAGCATTCTTATAGATCACTAACAAAATCCAACAGTCAAAGTTACAAAGAGAAATCCCATTTAAAGTAACTACTGATAGTATAAAATATTTAGGAATCTATCTGCCAAGGGAAAATCAAAAACTTTATGAGCAAAACTATAAAACACTTTCCACACAAACTAAGTCTGATCTAACTAACTGGAAAAATATTAAATGCTCTTGGATTGGGCGAGCAAATATAATAAAGATGACAATACTACCTAAACTAATCTATTTATTTAGCACTATACCAATCACTCCCAAAAAACTATTTTAATGACCTAGAAAAAATAACAACAAAGTTCATATGGAAAAACAAAAGGTCAAGAATTTCAAGGGAATTAATGAAAAAAAAATCAAATGATGGTGGCTTAGCTGTACCAGATCTAAAATTATATTATAGAGCAGCAGTTACCAAAACTATTTGGTATTGGCTAAGGAATAGATTAGTTGATCAGTGGAATAGATTAGGTTCAAGGGATAAAACAGTCAACAAATATAGCAACCTAGTCTTTGACAAACCCAAAGATCCCAGCTTTTGGGATAAGAACTTACTGTTTGATAAAAATTGCTGGGAAAATTGGAAACTAATATGGCAGAAACTAGGCATTGATCCATACTTAACGCCGTACACCAAGATAAGGTCAAAATGGGTTCATGACCTAGGCATAAAGAATGAAATTATTAATAAATTAGAGGAACATAGGATAGTTTACCTCTCAGACCTGTGGAAGAGGAAGGAATTTATGACCAAAGAAGAACTAGAGATCACTATTGACTACAAAATTGAAAATTTTGATTATATCAAATTGAAAAGGTTTTGTACAAATAAAACTAATGCAGGCAAGATTAGAAGGGAAACAATAAACTGGGAAAACATTTTTACAGTCAAAGGTTCTGATAAAGGACTCATTTCCAAAATATATAGAGAATTGACTCTAATTTATAAGAAATCAAGCCATTCTCCAATTAATAAATGGTCAAAGGATATGAACAGACAATTTTCAGATGATGAAATTAAAACTATTACTACTCATATGAAAGAGTGTTCCAAATCACTATTGATCAGAGAAATGCAAATTAAGACAACTCTGAGATACCACTACACACCTGTCAGATTGGCTAGAATGACAGGGAAAGATAACGCGGAATGTTGGAGGGGATGTGGGAAAACAGAGACACTGATACATTGTTGGTGGAATTGTGAATACATCCAGCCATTCTGGAGAGCAATTTGGAACTATGCCCAAAAAGTTATCAAACTGTGCATATCCTTTGATCCAACAGTGTCTCTACTGGGCTTATACCCCAAAGAGATACTAAAAAAGGGAAAGGGACTTATATGTGCCAAAATGATTGTGGCAGCCCTGTTTGTAGTGGCCAGAAGCTGGAAAATGAATGGATGCCCATCAATTGGAGAATGGTTGAATAAATTGTGGTATATGAATGTTATGGAATATTAAATTGGTATTATCACATTTCACTGTTAATGGCTATGATATTTGTTAGTATTATCACAATATCACATAGCATAGAAAATAAAATAATACATGGCAGGTTGCAAAAAATTTTACAGGGGGACTGATTTTTTTTTCTTTTAACTCTCACTTAACTCCTCTTCTTAGACAACTCCTCTTCTTAGAGGGAAAAGGAATAGAGAATTAAAACATTGACAGATACTGCCTCAGCTTAACATTCTGAGAAAATGGATTTGTCTCTAGGCACCTAGATAGTTCCTAGAACATAGAATGTACTTAATGTATACTTCTTACTTGATCCTTTAGGGAAGTGAGAGAGAAAGATGATGTGGACTGGACTCCTCTTGTTTGTATAAGGGTGGGATAACACATACACTCCAATTAGTGCAATCGCAGTAGTCTCAAATTAGCAATAAAAAGTGCAAAATAAAACCAAATCCTTAATCAACTTGAGAAGAATAAAATGTTTTGATCACTGATAAAGGCAGATATTTTTCACAGAAGAAACATCTTTGGATTTTTTTCTAATAAATCAGGCTTTATTGTCATTCTTGCTATGATAAAAACTACACAGATTTTAAGTGTACAAAGAGAGATCTGTGCTTTCCAGTTTGGTGAAAAAAAACTTTTGTAGCTATTGTTCTTAATTTACATTTTCAACAAACATCCTTTTCTAAAACATTATCCCCCAGTAGATAAATGGTCAAAAAATGAACACACAGCTTACAAAGGCAGAAATCTAGCTTAATAATATTCATGTTTTTAAAAATGCTCTAAATTACTAATACTTAGAGAAATTCAAATTAAAGAAAGTCTGAGGTCCCATTCCCTATCCATTGGAGTAGCAAAGTTGGCAAAAAAGAAAAAAGATGTTGGGTTTTGGGGAGAAATAGGCACATTACTGCATTGTTGGCATAATTGAATTATTCTAGTCATTCAGGAAAGCATTTAGAATTCTGCTCCTAAATTACTGAACTGTGCATATCTCCTACACAAGCTTCATTTTCAACCTGATATTCTACTTGTTTTTGATTTCTTAAACATCATGCTCTTCTCCTGGGATAAGTTCATCAACAGGAATTTCATCTATAATTACTCCAGTTTGTAATTCATAATTACATGCATAATTAGTTCTGTTACTGAACACCATATCAGTTGTTCTTCCCCTCTGATTGAAGGGCTGGAGGGCAGAGGAAAAAAACTCTTCCTTCATTTCCCACCAGCTTTCTTGCTTGTACTTTAAGACTATCATGTGCCCAGGGCCTGGTACCCTCTCAGCATCTACTCAGGCTATACCCTCAAAGAAATTAAAGAAACAGAAAAAGGACTCACATAAACAAAATATTTATAACATATATTTTTGTAGTGGAAAAGAACTGGGAACTAAAGTTATGTCCATCAATTAAGGAAAGGCTGAACCAATAACAGTATATTGATATGATTGAATACTATTGTATTTCAAGAAATTGCTAAAGGCATAACTTCAGAAAAACTTGGAAAGTTTATTTGAACTGATACAAAGAAGTAAGCAGAAGTAAGCAATTTATGCTATACCAGCAGTGTAAAGACAAATAATTTTGAATGACTTAGTTTCACTAAGTGTAATGTCCAATCATGATTCTAGACAAGTGAAGTATTTTACCCATTTCCTTAGAGATAAGTGTGTGTGCATATATACACATAGATAGTATATATGTATATATATGCATGTGTGTATTATACATGTGAGATATATGTACTGTGTATGTATATATGTGTGTGTATATAAGTATATATACATACATACACACATATATTGATATTATTGGAAAGATTTCTTGTTTATATGAAAGATATATAAAAAGTGATTTGTATATATGGGAATAAGAGTTATTCCCAATAGATTCAACATAATTTATAGATAAGTATTCTACATATGTGAACTGACAATTCTTAAAAGAAGAAAGATAAGCTATCAACAATTATTTGAGAAAAAATCCACATCATTACTAATGAAATAGAAATGCAAATAACTCAGAGATTTTATCTTTCATATGTTAAATTGGTTATCTTATCAAAAAAGGGAAATGATCATTTGTTGTAGTGGTTATAGAAAGACAAGCACACATTGGTAGAGCTTAAATAATCTTATCATTTAAGACAGAGTTTAAATGGTCCTAGGAGGTTTAGATTTAGGGTGGTTAGGGAACCAAATGATGAGATTAGAGTTCCTGGTGGTCAGGGAGTTAAATGATGAGGTCTAGTGGCAAGTTCAGGGTTCAGGGAACCAAATGGAGATGTTTGGCTCCCCCACGCCACTTTGGGATTTGGCACATGAGTTTTGGAAACCCTCCTTCTGGTGGTGCAGAGATTCTTCATAAAGGAATTTACGGACCTGAAAACCTAGACTGATAAAAGAAATTTATTATAGGCATTGGGAAGTCAGTCTTTGCTATGCATGAACAGAAAGTCCCAGCAGGGAAGTAAAGTTTAGAGAAATCACCACAGAGAGACATAAAGTCTCATTAGGGAAATAGGTGAGGATAAAGAGAAGGTACTGCTGGAAGAGAATATTATTCCAGCGGGCAGAGGTTTCCTTGGCATAGCATGGTATGTCAGGTCCTCTGCAAGCAAATGAATTTAAAATTGCCATTTTTATAAGTCTTTGCCTACAAGCTAAGACCTGTTCCCCCTGCAGATGAAGCTGGTGGGTGGAGTTGGAATTGAATAGAAAATCTTCGATTGAATAGGATTGGAATTCTCTAGCTCAGGACTCAACCAGCCCCGACTCAGATAACAGAATGAAGCTGTTTGTCCTTGGGCAGGGTCTTTACAGTGGGTAGGATTCAAGGAGAGTCTCTTTGAAGTTTTAGAGTTTCAGGATCCCTTCAGTGCTACTACTTAAAACTTTGAGCCAGTGATATCAGTATCAGACTTATATCAAACATTCTTCCTCTCTCTCTCTCTCTCTCTCTCTCTCTCACACACACACACACACACACACACAATTTTTTTAAAGTAATGTAGAAAAAGATTTGTAGGAGCACTTTATGCTCTAGTAAATAACTGAAAGCAAATGAAGTACCCATTAATTGGAGAATAGCTGAATTCATTATGAAATATTAAAGTGATAGAATATTATTACATGCTAAGAAGTAACAGAAGGAACAGATTCAGAAAAACCTGGAAGCACCTGTACAATGTTATAGAATCAAATAATGAGAAATAACACAATTCATTGACTACTCCATCGCACTATATTTGGAGAAAGAATGAGAGAAGGAAATCAATGTAATTGTTGTTGAGGCGATGTCATGGCAAGCAAGTGAACAGGATTTAAGTGAGGGCAGTCTGTATAAAGTCACCAGTCTCACTTTCTCCTCCAGAGGCACTTGGGTCCAATGGCCCATTCATATTATCATTAAGAACAGTGCATTGAGGTGACAAATCAAAGAAAATATTGTTTAGAAATAAGTGGGAAAAGACTTCAGGGCACAAAGGAGGCAAGATTTTATTATCACAATATATTTTAATAATCATTCATTAAGTACCTAATGGGAGAGAAGCTTATGAAGCTTACAAAGTCATGATCTCCCACAGGACCATCTCAAATCATCTTTTCTATATCCTGCCATTGAATCTAGTGAGACTGGTAACTGCACAGCCCACCCTTAAGTGCAATTCACTTGCATATCATGGTATCATTTCCTGATACCACAGTCCTCATCAAGAATGAAGGACAACAACAATCATGCAAAACTAAGTGCATGGAGGAAAAAATGAATTTTTAATAGACTAGAGTATTTTCAAGCATTACTGATGAAAATGCCTTATCTAAATATCAACTTTGAAATGCAAGCAAGAGGAGCAAAAAAAATCTGAAAAGGTAATTTAATTTGACTAACTGAACAAAGCTAAATGTTGAAGACTCATATTCTAATAGGGGGAAAAAAAAGACAAGTATCTCTTCAGATTCCTAATGACTTCAGGGAGTTACATAAGACAGAATACAAAACCTAAGTTGGATTTATTCTTTTCTTCTGGTTTTAAGAAAGGATAAATAAAGGAAGAGGGAGAAATACAATGGAGAAGAAATAAAGAAAGGAAAGCAATTTCCATTTTCATATAAATGAAGCACTTGAGAAGAACAGCATATACATATTTAAAAAAAGAGTGAGGAGAGAAAAAAGGCATCTCATGATCTCACTCATCTAAAACTTATAAATCATCAAACTTATCATGTTCCTAGCAGAGCATCAGGAAGGATTCAAAATATATAATAACAAATGACCAGATCAAAAAAGTATATATCAAGAAAATAAGAGAAATTATATTCAGGAATGACCATTTTTTCTTCCTTGTAAATTGTTCTTTGGTTCTCTGCTGCTCACCTTATTTACTTCATTCTTTTTTCCCCTTTAATCCTTCCCACCACTCCCAAGCAAACTACATTTAAGAAAAGACACATTTATATATACATATAGAGATATATAGATACATATACACACTCACATATACATCCACCCCGCATACACACACACATTCTTTTCTATCCTTGCTGCCTCTTTAATTAAATTCTGTTCCATGACTTGGCTTACTATTACTTAACCTCTCCCCACCCAAGGATCCCTCTCTGATCTTCTTCCCTCACCCTTTGCTTCCCCACCTACCCATTCTTCCTCCCTTATTTCTTTATAGATTTTGGAAGGTGCTATACCCTTTATGGTATATATATGTAGTGTTACCTTGAACCCTTTCCCAATTTGAGATTTTCTGAACTACAGGCTCTCCTCCCCTTCTAATGCTTGTATGTCTATTCTTCCTCTGCACCTCATTTGTATAGCATGATTGTTATTTTTACCTTAAGTCTTCCAATCTTTCTTTTGAGCTATCCTATATACATGTATGTATGAATATATAAATATACACACACATATATAAACATAAATTAAAATATCCCTTCTAAAATATCCCATTTAGAAAGGGGCCTGTATGTGCAAGAATGTTTGTGGCAGCCCCCTTTGTAGTGGCCAGAAACTGGAAACTGAATAGATGCCCATCAATTGGAGAATGGCTGAATAAATTGTGGTATATGAATATTATGGAATATTATTGTTCTGTAAGAAATGACCAGCAGGATGATTTCAGAAAGGCCTGGAGAGACTTATATGAACTGATGCTGAGTGAAATGAGCAGGACCAGAAGATCTTTATATACTTCAACAGCAATACTATATGAGCCTTTTCAATTTCTTCTATGAGAGCCTTATGTGATGGGGACCAAGTTTTTCATCATTTGGGGCTTCATCTGGAGACAATCTGTTTTTAGTCTTCTCAGTGTTTGAAGTCTGCTCTCTTTCAGTATGGAAGCTATCTATAGTTAGAGCCCGTTTTGCCTTTTTACTCATTTTGACAAAAATAAAAATAAAAACAAAACTAAAAAACTACTTCAGTCTGCTTTTGGTGCAGTGTGGTGTTACCACGCTTCCTCCACAGACAACAGCAAGTAGCTTTTTATTTACAAATATATGCATAGGTGATTTTGCATTGACAGTTGCAAATCTTTTTTTCCAACTTTTTCCCTTCTTCCCCCCACCCCTTCTCTCAGATGGCATGTTGACCAAAACATGTTAAATATGTTAAAATATAAGTTAAGTATAATATATGTATAGATGTCCAAACACTTAATTTGCTGTATAAAGAGTCAGACTTTGAAATAGTGTACAATTAGCCTGTGAAGGAAATCAAAAATGCAGATGGAATTCTATGTAGTGGTTCATAGTCATCTCCCAGAGTTCTTTCCCTGGCCGTAGCTGATTCAATTCATTACTGCTCAGTTGGAACTGATGATCAATTCTGATGGACATGGCCCTTTTCAACAATGAGTGTGATTTCTTGGCGTTTGAATTCTTTCATTCGTTTGCTTATGTTTTTTGTCTTAGTTTGCTATTACATTTCTGAGTGTTTCAATTTGTTTGTTTTTTTCTTCTAGAGAAGACCAATGAATTCTCTCTATTTGTACTTCAGCATTAAGTTCTCATAGATCTAGGTCTTTGTCTTCTAAGAGTTCTTGAAAAATAGTGTTCAAGTTTTGATTTGCTCATTAATTTTAGGGAATCTGATTTATTAAATCTTCAACTTGTTTCCCAGTCAATCATTTTTGGCAGTAGATAACCTTTTTCTTCTCATCTTCCATAATTAGTATCTTTTTATAACATAATAGAAACTTTTGGGTTTTTTTATTTTTAAAGTGTTTTTCAAATATTTCTTGTCTCAAAAAGTCATTAGATTCTGTTTGTTCTACTCAAATTTTCAACCAATTTGCTAATTAGATATTTTTCATTTTTAAAAGTATTTATTCTTTTTTCCCATTCTTTCTTCCAGGCATATTATTTCCCTTATAATTTCAGTTTTTATCTCTTTATTCAACTCTTAAACTCATTTATTTGAATGTTGTTCTATCTCCCCTTCTAAAAACTTCCATAGTATGCTAACTATTTTTTCTGAAGTTCTGAAAAAGATGAAGGCATTTATTTCCATTTCTTTGGGGGGGGGGGTTCTTTATTGTCACTTTCTCTAGGTTCCATGTCAGATATGTCTTTTCTTTTAGAAGAACAGACAAATTCTACTACTTTTACACTGACATTTTACCCTCAAACTGTCAGGCATAATTCTTAGTAGATATCAAGAAATAATAGAGCTTGGAGGCTTTGAATCCAGAGGTCACATAGAACCAAAGGATAAAAGATGATGCCTACAAATATTTTAGTCTCTCAGTTATGCTAAACCAAGCATAAAGATATCAGGGTTGAATGGTTGACTATGTTTAAAGATTTGTTAGCTCAAAGATCAAAGCTGAATTAGATCACATTCAAAGCATTTAACATCTATATATGAGTAATATTCATATATACTTTTAGAAAAAATAGGAGACCAAAAAAGATTCAGAAAATAACTTAACAAATCTATATAATTAATAAAGTGTAGGGCTCAACTTTCTTGGATAGTTCATAAGATTAACACTTTCCTCCAGAAAAGGAAGAATAAGATTAACAAATATTCTAAACATGATACTCCACTAAGCAATAGTAAAGGATAATAACAAGTATGCGTTATTGGATTTGTCTATTGTAATCACAAGTGATAATTTCCAAATATGATTCAATGAAATTAAGTGACATGCATTAGGAGTTAGTTTTGGTAAGGCAAGATCATTTCTCCTTTGGAAACTAAAAGAAGATAATAAATACAAAAATCAATCCCTGATGATCAGTGGTATTTAAACATGACTTCGGGTTCTCTAAGGCTTTGAATATGATTCCAGTGAAGAACTATGTATCTATCACCTGAGCATCAACCTACAAAACTCTTGACATCCTAAATTGACTTTTAGTTGATTAGTTCTGTGGGTATGGTTAGTCATGAGAGGAATAGTAGAGTGGACTTGAGGCAATTATATATTAATCTCTTTCCATTATTTCAATAATATAAGAGACTGAGCCATTTTATTTCATATTCTAATTCACATTTTATTTAATCTGTGTCTATGACTTATTTCTTCCTATAAAATCAAAACTCCATGAGAATAACAAATAAGATATCTTCTTTTTTAACTCCAGCAGAACAATGACTTTATGTCATTGTACTCTTTATAAAACTTGAATGGGCATAATAAGATATTCTAAATTTTTTGGTAGAATGACTTAAGGCAGTTTGGAATAACACTGTATAGTATTTACATTGGAGTAATATAAATAAGCTTTGGTGTATACATTTTCAGAATATACTATGGTTCAACACCACGTTATAAATACTTCACAGAACATCAGTTTTTAAAGTGAATTCCTTCCCAGTTTCATCTTTGGGTTGCTAAAGTTCAGACAGAAGGTCACTTCTGAGTGATTGCATCTATATGGATCAGTTGCTGGGCTCTCATCCATAGATATTGACCTTTGCTTTCTTTAAAACACATTTTCTCCTCTTCAGTTTCTACTAGCCACTGAGGTACAGGGAGTGTCTTCCCCTTTTTGCTCAGAGACACGTTGGTGACAAAAATACTTATGCTGCAGTATGTCTCTTGGGAATGCAATATGACAGGATCAACAACCACCAAGACTTCAATCTCCATGGACTTATTGCTTATGAAGGACATAAATCCAGAAATGATGATCCATAAATGATGATACCTTATTGACAAATATCATACCTTGTTGACCTCTATAGTTTTACAGGTTATTGCCCATAGAACAGACTTCTCTAATACTTTAACTTTAAGCCTTTTAAATATCTGCCATATTCCAATATGGTAGACATCATCACTATATAAATCATAGTCCTATCAAGGCATAGTAAACAAGTTTCATGATGTAGTCAAAACATTTCTACATCTGGCAGCTAATCTTCTGGTAATTAGTCTCTTTGATCATAGCTAAACTGATCTTCCACTACCATATCTATATTATATCAATCACTGGGGCTTAACTTGGAGCTTTGTCATCTTGGAAAAACAGGTCAGAATTTGTGCTGCACTGCCATATCTTTCAAAAACTCAGATTCATTTTGACCTAAGCATGAGGCACAGGTATATTGCTTATTCTGTTTAAAGAAGGAATGCCAAAATTGAATAAGCCTACTAATATGACAACACAACTGCATGTACTCTAAGGGTATTCTATACTAGTCTTGACTAGGTATTCAATTGGGACAAATAATTCTTTTTTAACCACTTCAATTTCCTCCTTTTTCAGACTCAGGAAACAAGGAAACCCCAGATTATACAACAGGCAACAAAACTGAAAGTAAGTCTGTTTTATATAACCTTATAAATTTTCCTTTGGAAGCTCTTCTTGTTATTCACTTCCATTTCTCTGGGTTTTGGAAGCCATCATGGTCTTTTTTTCCTTTCTATATCTAATTTTTACTTTCACATAAGTTTGTTCACCAAACTAAACCATCCAAACAAAACAAGAAAAAACAGATTTCCAACTTAAGAAATGCTAGCAAATTAACCAATTGATGGGCATCCCTTCAATTTCCAATTTTCAATAAAAAGGGATGCTTATAAATATTTTATGCAGGTGGGTTTTTTCCTTTTTCTTTGATTTCCTTGGGCTATAGATTAATAATTATATTACTGGGTCAAAGGCCAGGGCACTCTTATTTTATTTAGATCCCCTAGTTTATTTTCTTTCATTATTATTATGTGTAATGATTAGATTTTCTATATTTGCCTACTAACATACATTTAGTTGGTATAATCAATCAATATTAATATTACTACATATTTTACATATTAATTAAGGCTGATAGGTTATTTCTTATATTAGGCCCTAGAACATCAAACTACAGAACTTTCAAATTACAAGTTATAAGTTTACTTGTTTGTTATGAAGTTCACTTGCCTAACTATAGGAAGCTAACTAGAGGACCTCCATTTTTTTGTGTGTAAATGACCAAGCACAGCAGAGAGATGACTCAATGATATGGAAAGTCCCCTAGTTAGTTTTGATTGTCTCATTACCCTTCTCATCCTCTTGTTGTGGAAACAGGCCTATGGCCACTATTTATAACTGTATTGCCCAACAAAGGGCCAGTAAATGATCATTAGTTCTGCCCATATTTGAAAATCTTCTACCAGTCACTGAGTGTAAACATGAACTGAAAATTCTCCTGAAAAGTCAAGGTACATTTCTGTCACCAATGGGACTCACTATTTTACTTTGCCTCTTTTATAACATCTGAATATCAACACCAAAGACAAGGGGTAGCTGAGATCTTGAGGAATATCTAATATTCCATTCATTAAAGTGGGCCATGTCCCTTTAATAAATAATCACTGGCCTGGATGTCCCAATTTATTATATTGTGGATCAGACATTTTGGGGCCCCACAAAGGACAGTTTAATTGCTCTCAGGGCATAGTTCCAAATTATTTTTCATAATTTTTGGACTCATTCATAGCTTCACCAATAATCTATTAGGAATTCACACATCCCCTCCAATATTTCTCATTTCCCTTTTTAAGTCATCTTATCCAATTTAATAAATAGTAGTTTAGAGTTATTTTAATTTACATTTCTTAGTGATTTTGAATATTTATCATATCAATATTGATAACTAAGATTTCTTTCTGTGAAAAATGCCTATTCATGTCCCTTTATCAATTGGGGAATGACTCTTATTATTGTAAAAACAACTCAGTTACCTATAACAACCTAGAACAAATTAAGAAGAGAAAACATAAGAATAAGCGAATTCCCTGAAGCTATGTTAATTACACTACATTAATTTACACTAATAAAATAAAAGAAATAAATAAATTGTCCTGGAGTGTTAGAACAAGAGGAGAAAGTAAAAAAAAAAAAAAAAAAAAAAAAAGGAAAGAAAAGAAAAGAAAATATCTACTGATCACCAACTAAAAAAGATCCTATGGGGAAAACCTACTATGTTATAAGCAAGTTCTAAAAACACCAGGCCAAGGAGAACATATTACTAGCAAGAAAAAGAATCAGATACAAGGAAGCCACAATTAAAATAATTCAAGACCTAGCAGAAGCTACATTAAAAGAGTGCAGATCTTAGCACATTATATCTCAAAGAGCAAAAAAATTAGGGTTGCAACCCAAAGTATCATACCCAGCAAAGTTAAGCTTGATCCTGAATGGAAGAAAAAAACATTCAATGAATTGTCAGACTTTCAATATTTTGCTGCAAAAAGACCTGAATTTAATAGAAAATTTGAAACATAAGATCCAAGAGAAATATAAGGTAAACATCAAAGACTAATTATAAGGGAAGCATCAAGAACAAACTCTTTATTTTTATATGTTATTTGTATGTCTAAGATTGTTTGTTATTAGTAATGAGCAGTTTGAAAGAAAGACAAGATAGAGTACAACGTGATTCTAAAAAGCAAAACCATGTAGGAAAATTGTCTTATACAAATGAAGTACAAGAGGAAGAACTGACATAGAGGAAACAGATTGTGGAGGAGGGCTGGTAGTTCTGAAACTCTATGCTATTACTCTACCTATCAGGAATAGAGTAGAGGGAACAATACATATCCATAATACACACATGCATGCATATATAGGTATACATGTGTGTGTGCACACATGTATGTGTATGTGTGTGTAAAAGCCTTCTAAATTCAGAAAGAAATAAGAGGATAAGGACATAGGGAAAGAAGAAAAGGTAAGGAAGAGATTTTTAGAGAAAATCCTACCCACATCAGATTTGAGTTAAAGAGAGAACAGCACATACATTTAGAAGGAAATAAAAATCTAAATTTATAAATAAACGAGTGAGAGAATAGAATAAGGGAGAATGTAGAATATAGAGTAATGGAAATGGGACAGAGAGAGAACAACATATATATTTGGAGGGCCATAATTTTTTTTCTAAATTCAGCTAGAAACAAGGGAGTAAGGAGAAAGGAATGCAAAAAGGATAAGGAAGGAATCCTTGAAGAATGGCAAAGGTTAAGTAATAGGAGGGCAAAGTAACAGGTAAACGTAAAGTGTAGTATTAAAAGGGATAGAAAATAAGAGATACATGAAAACATAAAATAAGGTCAGGAGAAGGATTTATTATGTAAAAAAAAAAAACAAGGGTGATAATCATGATCTCAAAATTAAGGCTAAAAGAGAAAAACAGGGAAACTACATATATTACACCAACAGTTAATCAATATTGTTAAGGCTATTTAAAATAAACAGACAGTATAAGGTTGTAATATTACTATGGTGCAGGAAATGATGAGTTGGTGGAGTTAGAAAAATATGGACAGACTTGGACATATGAAGGAAGATTTTATGTACCTTCAGAGAAACAGAGGACAAACAAACATAGTATGGTCTTACATAGATGGATATGAATGCATATATATATATATATATATATATATATATATATATATGTGTGTGTGTGTGTGTCTGTGTGTGTGTGTGTGTGTAAGGTTCTGGTTAGCTTTCTGGAACCAGCCTTCCTTTTAGCAGAGTAATCACCACAAGAATAGTCAGGGATAAAGTCCAAAATCTTTATTCTCTCCTTCACAGTCTGTCTCCTTCACCTGGGGCTCAATCTAGCTTTCTGGAAGGGCCTTCAGACAGGCCTTGGTCTCAGCAGAGAAATGCAGGAGGATAAGACAGTCATCAGGATGGTGGAAGATGGAATGTCTCTCTCCCTGTCCTTGTTAGCTCTTATATACTCTATTATTAAGTACATCATCATAGGTGTCAATTTTGTAGAACTATATTAAGTACTAAGTACATGTAAACTAGAGAATCATTAGTTAACACCTTGTTGTAGGATTAAATCAATCATACTGAACTAGAGAACTCACATACTAAACTAGATAACCATTGTTTTATCAGTTCCACTGAGTTAACATCTTGTTGTAGGATTAAATCAATCATACAGAGTTCCTGCCCTTTACATATGTGTGTGTATGTGTATCATTATAGATATATGTACAATTATAAATATCTTTGTACATTTATGTGCAGATATGTATGTTTGTATGTGCATGTATATATATATATATATATATATATGTGTGTGTGTGTGTGTGTGTATGTGTGTGTGCATATATGTATATGCATGTGTGTGTATCTGTGCTTAACTGTAACCTTCTTGGGGGGAAAGGAAGAGGGAAGAAATAAAGTAAAAAATGTACAGCAAATAACAAAAGAAAACCTACAAGGAAGCAAAAAAAAAAAAAAAAGATGGGCCCTTCTAAACACAATAATATATATATATAATCAAAATGCACATGTATTTATTGCTTTATATTTTGATTCTCCTCTTGTGTTGTACTGTACACATGCCAATTGTTTTTTTTCCTATTTTGTGTTAAGTTTAAAATAAAGTTTTTCTTCAACTATTGAAATAAGCATATGATTTTCGGAAAAAAGGAGGATATTGTTGTAGTAAAAGTGGTCAGTTTTGCTTATAGTTTTCCTAATAATGAACCAGTCCTGAATTCCTATTATACATCTGACTTGATCATAGTGTGTGTGACCTTTGTGATATATTGCTATAATCTAATTGTGTTTTCTTTAAAAAAAAATTTTGCACCAATATTCATTAGGAAAATTGGTCTATAGTTTTCTTTCTCTGTTTTGATTCTCCTTGTTTAGGTATAAAGACCATATTTATGTGTTAAAGGAATTTGAGAGAACTTTATGTTTTTCAAAAAGTTTATATAGTTTTAAATTTATTTGTTCTTTAAATGTCTAGCAGAATTTGATCATAAATTCATCTTGTTTTTTTTCTTATGGAGTTCATTTATGTCTTGTTCAATTTCTTTTTCTATCATATACCTCTTAAAATATTATGTTTCGTCTTCTATTAATCTGAGCAGTTCATATTTTTATAAATATTCATCCATGTCATTAAGATTATAAGTTTTTTCAAATATTTAGGCAAAATAGCTCCTAGTAATTTTTTTTCCATTTTCATTAGTTGTGAATTCACTTTTTTTCATTTTTATACTGCTAATATGGTTTTCTTCCTTTTAACTCAAACTAACCAAGTGTTTATCTATTTTTCCTAAAAAAGAAAAAAAATAGTCCCCAGTTGTCTTTATTGGTTCAATAATTTTCTTAAAACTTTCTATCTTGTTCATCTCTTCTTTGATTTTCAGGATTTCTATTTTGCTGTTTAATTGGATGGATTTAATTTGTTGATTTTTTTTTATTTCATTTGGTTGAATGTCCAATTCACTATCTACTTTTAAAAAAAGTAATGTGTGTGTTTAGAGATATAAACTTTGGGGGGGAAACTAGATAGTACAGTGGAGAGAGCACTGGCCCAGAAGTCAAGAGGATCTGAGTTCAAATCCAGCCTCAGACATTTAATACTTTCTAACTGTGTGACTCTGGGCAAAGTCATTTAACCTCAATTGCCTCAGGGAAAAAAAAAAAAGATATAAATTTCCCCCTAATAATGCTTTGACTGAATTCCAAAATTTTTGGTGTGCTTTCTCCTTGCTGTCATTATCTTTAATGAAATTATTTATTGTTTATATGATTTATTCTTTGACCTATGTATTCTTTGGGTTCAAATTATTCAATTTCCAAATTAATTTTAGGCTATATGTCAAGACTTTTTATTTAATTTTCATTGCACCATAGTCAGAAAATAATTCATTTAATATTTCTGCTTTTCTGCATTTTTTGTGAGTATCATATGCCATAATGTGAAGGTGTGATGCACAGTTACAAAACAAGTATACTTTTTCTAATTCAATGCACTATGTTCATGAGGTCTATCATGTAATATTTATAAAATTCTATTCAGCTCCTTAATTTATTTCTTGATATTTTGATTAGTTTTATTTGAGAGGGATAAATTGAGTTTTCCCAATAGTTTTATTGTATTTTCCTTTTGTAATTTGACATTTCCTCTAAGAATTGATGCCATTTATTTCAAAAAAAATTTAATAATATGCTATTTGGTGCATATATGTTATAAGTTCAGCATTATATTAATCTTTTGTCTATGGTATTTTTGAACAAAATATAGTTTCACAGTTTATTTCTTTCGATTAAGTCTATTTTTGTTTTTGCTTTTTCTGAGGTCATAAGTGCAGCCCCTGTGTTTTGTTTTGTTTTGTTTTGTTCTTAACTTCAGATGAAGTAACAGATTCTTCTCTAGTATATCTTTGCATTTCAAGAGTGTTTCTTGTAAACTACTTATTGTTAGATTTTTGTTTCTAATCCATTTTCTATCTTTTGTTTTATAGATCAATTCATCCCATTCATATTGTTATGATTTTCTATTATGTATTTCCCTCTATCATACTAATTCTGTTTTTTTTTTCAACTTTTACTTTTCCCCTTTAAGAATCTACTTAAATTCTGATCTCTGCTTTACTTCCTTTCATCTTTAACATACTCTTCCTCTTAAATCCTTCCTTTTCTCTAAATCTCTTTCCCTTCTACTTCCTTGTTAGTTAAGATGAATTTCTATATCCCAGTATTTCTGTATGTTTATTTTTTCATCCTTGAGCTAGATCAGATTAGAATGACAGACAAGTGTTATTTGCTCCCCTTCTGCCTCCTCTATTGTATATACCTTTCTTTGCATGCCCTTTGCATGTGAGATAATATTCTTCATTCTTCCATTCCCCATTTCTCAGTGAATATCTATTCTTCACTCTTCTGTCCTTCTTTTGAAATCATTCAAGCATAATAGAATCACATCTAAATAGATATCTGTTAGACTTTTTCTAAGATCTCTACTAATGATAAAGTTCTGAGGGAATAGATGTATCATTTTTCCATATAAAAATATAAACAGTTTAACTTTATTAAATCCCTTATGATTTCATACTCATGTTTACCTTTTCATGCTTCTCTTGGTTCCTGTGTTTAAATGTCAAATTTTCTATTCAGCTCTGGTCTTTTGATCAGGCGCACTTGAAAGATTTATCTTTTGTTAAATATCCAATTTTTCCCTGTAGAATTATATACAATTGTCACAGTATTTACATATGTAAATCATTCTTGTCTATATCCTAGATCCATTATTTTCTGGACTATGATATTTCAAGCCCTTTATTTTTTATAATGATGGCTCGTAAACTTTATGTGATCTGAATGTGACCTGATGGTACTTGAATTCTTTCCTTTTGGCTGCTTACAGTATTTTCTTCATGAATCGGAATCTCTAAATTTTGGCTACAATAATCCTAAAAGTTTTCATTTGTGAGTTTCTTTGAAAATTTGAATGGTGGTAGAATCTTTCAGTTTCTACTTTGCTATCTGATTCTATCTGATCTAGACAGTTTTTCTTTGTAACTGTTTGAAATGTGTTATCAAGGAAGGCCCTTTTTGCTGTTCATAGCTTTCATATAATCTAATGATAATCTCTTCTGAATCTCTTTTCTAGTCCATTTGTTTTTCCTATGAGAAATTTCATTTTTTCTTTTCTAGTTTTTTTTTAATATTTTGTCTTTAACTTATTTTAGTTGCTACTAAGAAAAAAAAGTATGCAGAAACCTGGCATACTATTGTTGAAAAGTAATCCACCTTGTTGCTCTCTTCAACAATGAGATGATTCCAAACAGTTCCAATTGTTCAGTAATGAAGAGAATCAGTTACACCCAGAGAGAAAACTATGGGAAATGAATGTGGACCACAAAATAGCATTTCCACTCTTTCTGTTATTGTTTGCTTGCATTTTTGTTTTCTTCTCAGGTTTTTTTTTCTTTATTTCTAGATCCGATTTTTCTTGTGTAGCAAGATAACTGTATAAATATGTTTACATATATTGGATTTAATATATGCTTTAACATATTTAACATGTATTGGACTACCTGCCATCTAGGGGAAGAGATGGGGGGAAGGAGGGGAAAAGTTGGAACAGAAGGTTTTGCAAGGGTCAATGTGGAAAAATTACCCATGCATATGTTTTATAAATAAAAAACTATAATAAAAAAAAGAAAAATAATCCACCTGTGGTGCACCATTTTCTTTTTCTTTTTTTTTTATTTTATTTAATAGTCTTTTATTTACAGGTTATATGCATGGGTAACTTTGCAGCATTAACAATTGTCAAACCTCTTGTTCCAATTTTTCACCTCTTATCCCCCACCCCCTCCCTCAGATGGCAGGATGACCAGTAAATGTTAAATATATTAAAATATAAATTAGATACACAATAAGTATACATGATCAAACTATTATTTTGCTGTACAAAAAAAATCAGACTCTGAAATATTGTACAATTAGCTTGTGAAGGAAATCAAAAATGCAGGTGGGCATAAATATAGGGATTGGGAGTTCAATGTAATGGTTTTTAGTCATCACCCAGAGTTCTTTCTCTGGGCGTAGCTGGTTCAGTTCATTACTGCTCCATTGGAAATGATTTGGTTGATCTCGTTGCTGAGGATGGCCAGGTCCATCAGAAATGGTCATCATATAGTATTGTTGTTGAAGTATATAATGATCTCCTGGTCCTGCTCATTTCACTCAGCATCAGTTCGTGTAAGTCTCTCCAGACCTTTCTGAAATCATCTTGTTGGTCATTTCTTACAGAACAATAATATTCCATAATATTCATATACCACAATTTATTCAGCCATTCTCCAACTGATGGGCATCCATTCAGTTTCCAGTTTCTAGCCACTACAAAGAGGGCTGCCACAAACATTCTTGCACATACAGGTCCCTTTCCCTTCTTTATGATCTCTTTGGGATATAAGCCCAGTAGTAACACTGCTGGATCAAAGGGTATGCACAGTTTGATAACTTTTTGAGCATAGTTCCAAACTACTCTCCAGAATGGTTGGATTCGTTCACAACTCCACCAACAATGCATCAATGTCCCAGTTTTCCCACATCCCCTCCAACAATCATCATTATTTTTTCCTATCATCTTAGCCAATCTGACAGGTGTGTAATGGTATCTTAGAGTTGTCTTAATTTGCATTTCTCTGATTAATAATGACTTGGAGCATCTTTTCATATGACTAGAAATAGTTTCAATTTCTTCATCTGAGAATTGTCTGTTCATATCCTTTGACCATTTTCAATTGGAGAATGGCTTGATTTCTTATAAATTAGAGTTAATTATCTATATATTTTGGAAATGAGGCCTTTATCAGAACCTTTGACTGTAAAAATATTTTCCCAGTTTATTGGTTCCCTTCTAATCTTGTCTGCATTAGTTTTGTTTGGTACACCATTTTCAATGGGGGGGGAGAGAGAGGGTATTTACTTTCACAGTCATTTTGCATATTCATACAATGACCTTTTGAGGGAAACAAAGCAAAGATTACAAACCATTATATTAAAGATTAGTGAGTTGCATACCATAAAAGTTGAGCAACCTACTGCAAGTCACATAAGAAATAAATGTAGAACAGAGATTGAAATCTCAAATAACCCAGATCTCCTAAATGCCTCTCTATCTGAAGGTAGATAGCATGTATTACCAAAAATCTTTTGGAATTATAGGTAGCCATTGAATTGATCAGTTACCAAGTCTTTTAGCATTATCTTTAAAATATTGTTGTTATTATATAAATTGTTCTCCTGGTGCTGCTCCCTTCACTTTGCATCAATTCATAAGGTCATCTCAGATTTTTCTTAAATTAACCTCTGCATTGCTCTTTACAATACCGTAATATCTAATTGCATTCATATACCATAACTTGATCAGTGGCTGTTGCTTTTTACTATTTTCTGAGTGCCAAGACATAGACTAATTTAGACTGATGTTATTTATCTTGAAGTTGATTCATTTATTTTTTATCTTGATTTATTTGGAATGGATGCATTGTTTCAATAAAGATATGTGGGTTATCTAAAATAAAATACACCTAGACCTTTCAAAAGAAAAACAAATAAAAGCTATCTGGACCAAATTATCATTGTTGTACACAGAACTGTAGCTGAATTAATTTCATAGGCCATATCCCTTCTATTCATTCCCGCCTCTCATCTTCATCACACACACACAAAAATAAACAATCTTTTATTGGGTTTTTTTGTTTTTATTGTTTTTATTTTGTGTGAGATAGGGGGCTTTCTTCCCTTCAGTTAACTAGACTGTGTACGTGGTTTTTTTTTTTTTTTAATATACAAATTTTGGGGTGGAGTGATGGGACTGACTCACCTTGTCATTAAGGGAGTGGTGTTGATTTTGGCCTCCCACCTAGTACCTAATAGTGAACCTGCTATTAAGAATGAATTCCCTTCAGCCTTGCCAGTTCTTCTCAGGATTTGTATGACTTTTCCCTTTACTGAGTACTGGGTTCTTTGTTTTCATTATTGCTATCATCAACATATTGTTATTTTTATTTTGAATGTTTCTGTCATCACCCTGAATCAGTCATCTTCAGAAACCTCTCATTCTGGACCTTACCAGTTTTTTTTTCACTAAGTACTCATTCTAGGTCTTTTGGCAACTGTCTGAGGGCATCCTTGATAAATCTTCCTTTCCAGTGAAAAAAGAAGGTAAGCAAGAGCTCAGAGGCTTGCAATATTTTGGCTTTGTATGTAATTAGGCCCTGGGAGCTTTTCCCCTGACCTTTTTCTTGTTGGTTGTGTTGGGATCCAAGGAAATATTTGCATGAGGTCTGGGGAGTAGCTCTCTCCACTTTTCAAGGGTTCTACAATTTGCCTTCACGTTTTAACAGAATTATTTTCAATCTCACTGGCAAATCATGGTGTCTAGGAAATAAAAAGAAATAAACTTTACCAAGCTTCTGTTATGGAATATTATTTAATAGTGGGAAAATGTGGTTGGTTTTCCGCTTAGGAAAAGCTCAGATATTGTAGAGAAATGCATTTAAAAGAATATGTATTTATATTATCTATGTATACATGTATATACACATCACTAGGTATGTATATACATATATATATATATATGTATATACACATATATACGTAAAGAGAAAGTGGGAGAAGATGAGGATAGAGGAAAATAGGGTAGCAGGAGAGAAAAAGAGAGACAGAGAAACAAAGAAATATGTAGTATACTCCAATTTCTATTCACTGTCCTTCTAAAGCCTCTTAGAGCAATAGATGTGAAAAGTCCCATTTTTTCATCAATTTAATCTCACTGTCTATAACTTTTTCTCAAATCTTTTTTGTTAGTTTTTTTTTTTTTGAAAGACAATTGAAGTTAAGTGATTTGCCATGGGTCATGCAGCTAGTAAGTCTGAAGCTGGATTTGAACTCAGGTTCTCCAGAAGGTGCTCTATTCACTGCATCACTTAGCTGCCATCTTATCTCAAATTGTTAAAGTGGTTTAAAGTTCTTTGAAATGTAATCCACATGAAGGTGGATTTCCATATTCACCTCACTGATTCAAACATAAGATTTTGACTCCAGCTTTCAATTTCAGTGGTCCCACATGTACTAGCATTTTATAGGAACTTTGAATACTGATTTTGACAACTTGGGAAATATTTTTAAAAAATGCTAATTTTTTTCACTAGAGAAATTATATTCAGGACCAGGCCAGATGAATTATGAACAAGATATACGCAACAATGGCCTAATCTAATCAGGAATGAGATGTCCCAAGAATGTATTTGGTCATTATTCTGTCTTCATCACATTTTGATTCTTAAAGATCAATGTGGTCTACTTGACTTTTACTGAAAAATATGTTATTTTTCCAAGACATTGTAGAGATATTATCCTTTCTTCATTGACTTTCTTTAGAGCTTGGCAAGAAAAGTGACTATGGCAGCCAAAAGAGTCATTCTGTTCAGTTTTCCAAAATATCCAGGACATTGAATTCAGTGTTGGCAAGAGAATCTAGGAAGGATATGGAAAGCTATGATTCCACCTGGGCAGTATGAAAAAGTATTCTTCCATCACCAAATCTTTAGGTGATTGAAGAAAAATAAGTATAGAATAAGAGCAGAAGAGCTGATTTATAGACTGTGGGAAGCAATGGCATGTTGAGTGAAAGTGGACTGCTATATAAATTACATTTTGGTTCCTTTCTGCCTGTTGAAGCAGGGGCAAAAAGACATAAGTTCATCGTATATTATTGACTAGGAATCAAAGCCAGATAATGTTTAAGCTATTGCTTCCTTATGTATCAACTTTTTTCATTCCTGTGCTATTCCAATTGTTTGATAAAATTGATAGACTATTAACCCCAGGTGGCACAGTTAATGATGAAAGTAGGGTATAGTTGGGAGATGGGGAAGTATTTTTTCCCTTAAAGAAATAGAAGAAAAATTTCCTTTAACAGAAACTGGAATGGAAAGGAAGGAAAATCTTGCAGAAGAAAGTAAACACAACTTTTAAATATCATATTAATTTTATATAAGACAAAAATCATAAAGATAATTTAAGACAGTTTAATAAATATTGCATAAGAACAGGGCAAATCAAAAAATCTGAGTATAATTAAAGGAATCATAGAAAATGAAACAATATTATCATTAAACATGTGTGTGTCAAATGGCATGACATCTAAATTCATAAAAAACATGTTAACTGAACTACCAAAAGATATAGACACACTGATAGTAGAGAGATTTTAAGGTTTTTCTTTCAAATGTAGAAAATCTAAAAGAAGTATAAGCAAATGGTAAAATAAAGAACTGAAAAAACTATTATTTAGAGCTGTAAGACTTAAGAAATGAAGTATTGAAGAATATACATATTTTTTAGTATTTATGGCACTTTTACTAAAATGGATTATGTACTAGGGCAAAGAAAAATTATAAATAAAATTTTTAAAGCAATGTAACAAACTTCCCTGGGAGGACTTCATCAAACTAGAAGGTCTAAAGGGACTGAAAAAACATTGAAATGTAAAGGGAAAAGTTTTAAGAAATAAAATAAACATTTATAAAAGATCTGAGGATTGATTAGCTCATTTGCATATCTGACCAAAAAGAACAATTAAATTGCCTCTATAAGATATCCATAGACATCTGAAAAGTATAAATGACTGATTTGTAACTGATCACCACAAATAAAAAAAAAGTCTTTCTAAGAAAATAGGCCTCAAACCAGGAAGAACTGGCAAACCAGAAAGACTGAACCTCTTATGCCTCCTGCACAGAGGTTCTGGGGGAATCAAAAAGGAGAGGCAATCCAAGGCTAACTGCTATTTCCATAACTAAAAGTGAAAAGTAACACTATAGTTGAAAAGAGAACTAGAACATTTCAGTCAAGAAAAGTAGTATTTCTAGCTGAGCCAATGGTTAAAACTGATGAAAGACTGTAGCATCAAAGTCAACTCCAGAAGTTGAACAGATCAACCCATCTGACACAAATACTATGCTCTGAGAAGAGCCTACTGCTTAAAAGGCCTATCTGGTCTAGTCCTGCTTAATAAAAGAACAATCTTACTGGTCTAATCCAACAGCAGCTCAGAGCAGAGTAGTCTACTTACATCTTTAAAGGGAAACACTTTCCTTCTAGCCCCTCAGGCTCTTAAAACTAGTTGTTATCCTCTAATCCTCACTATTTTTTATCATACCATTTCCAATTTGTTGCCAAGATTTGTTGATTTCACCTTTGCAATATCTCTCAAATATATCCCCTAGACTTCCCTGACACTTCCAACACACTAGTATGTAGCCTTATCATTTCATATTTAGAATATTACAATAACCTGCTGGTGGGTCTTCCTCTCTCAAGTCTTTATTATAATCTATTCTTTCAATTGCCAGTGATTTTCCTAAAGCACAGGTCTAACTATGCCATCTCCCCTTCTCAATGAACCCCGGTGGTTCTGTATCACCTCCAAAATCAAATACAAAATCCTCTTTAATATTCGAAGCCTTTGATAACCTACTTCTTTCTACTTTTCCAGTCTTCTACTTATTTTCTATCACCAATTCTTTAATTTAGTGACACCCATCTCCTTGCTTTTCCATGTACAAGATACTCCATCTCTCAATTTGGGGAATTTTTCTCTGTTCCCCAAACCTGGGATACTTTCCCTCCTCATTTTATCAACTTATACTTGAACTTCTGCAGTAGCCTATTGGTTGGTCTTTCCATTTTGATTTTTTTCTCACTTAACTTATTGACTTCCCTAGTTTTCTTTAAGTCCCAACAAAAATCTTATTTTCTACAGGGAGTCATTCCTAACCTCATTTTATTCTAGTGTCTTCCTTCTATTAATTATGTCCTTTTTATGACCTGTTTTTCACTTGTTGTCTCCTGTTAGATTATGAACTCCTTAAGGGCAATTACTGTCTTTTGTCTCTTTTTGATTCACCAAAGCATAGCATAATGCCTAGAACATAGTAGGCACTTAATGTTTATTGATTGACTAGCTCAATATATCTGAAGACTCAGCCTGCCAAGGTAAATTGGGGAAATGAGCTTAGAGATAGAGGAAGGAGGACATTACAGGAAAAATATTAAGCATATAATTTACTGAAAATAAAGTAAACAAATTATGATCAGAACAGTGGACTCAAACAAAAGACAGAACTAAATAGAAACTTGTCCATAGAAACAACTAATAATCACATGAAAGGCACTGATAATAATGAGATATCCCAAAATTTCTGAAATGCAGCTATAGCATCCATAAAGCATAAATTAACAAAAGATGAAAAGTAGATTGATGAATTAAATATGCAAGTTAATTTAAAACTTTAAAAGTATCAGTTAATACCAAGTAAGCACAAATGAAGAAATCTTCAAAATTAGTGAAGACATAACTGAACTCAAAACCCTAAATACTATGGAACTGATAAAAGCTAAATACCAGGTTTTAAAAAGACTAAAAAGATCAATGAACCTTTAACTACAAAAAAATTGTTGAAGTTGAAGGAAAACAAATTAACAAAATAAAAAAGGAATAAAGTAAAATTACAGCAAAGAAGAAATAAGAATTAGCATGACATACATTACTATTTCATGACAACTAAACTGAGAATTCAAAAGAAATGGAAGGTTATATATAAAAACATAAAATTTTCAAATATTCAAATTCAACAAATAATACTTAAATAATTCATTATTAGAAAAGCAACTTTAAATAGCTAAAAATAATAGCCAAAGGAAAAACCCTCAATACAAATGGATTTACATGGATTTAAAAACATTTTTAAATAACAATCTTGATATACAAATTACTTTTAAAAATTGAGAAACTGAACTTTTTTGGAGAAAAATCAATACCAAGTGAAAAAAGAATAAATCAAATAAAGAGAACCACAGGCTAGTATTAATAAATATTTTCCTAATCTGATGGACATGAGGTAGAACATTAGAATTGATTTAATTTTCATTTCTGTAATTATTAGATTCTTGCATTTTAAAAAATGCCCATTACTAGCTTGGGTTTCTTCTGTTAAAAACTGCCTGTTCATATTATTTTTAACCATTTATTTATTTATTTTGTGGACTTAGGATTCTTTGCTTATATATCTAATTCATAAAATTTATAAAAAAAAAAAAAAACCTTGCTACAAAAATTGTTTTTCTCAGTTAATTGTTTTTCTTCCATAAAAAAGATATGTTTTTTACCATATTAAAATTTTTAAGGACATACTATTGCCATGTTTTAGGTGGATAATTAAGGAGTTCTGTATTATAGTAATATAAATAGGAGTCAGTTAATAGAACTTAATAGCTATTTGGATATTAAATCATTCTCCCATTCTTTCTTCCTTTTCTCAATCAGTCAATAAGCACCTATTAGTTTCTAGACATTGTGTTAGGCACTGGGCATACAAATAAAAAGAACATAGCAACTCCTACCCTCAAAGATCATACATTTTAATGGGGAGACAAACATACATACATATATACACACATACATGTTTTTATATAGATACATATTTGTGTACATATGTAACAAATACAAAATGAATAGATATTAATTTAAGTATAAATTAACAAAATTTCTTATAAATTTTATATAAAATGTTTATATGTAAATTATGTATCTTAATAAATATAAATACATAAAAAATAGTTAAATAAAAGCTACTGGTGGGGCGCTAGAAGTTGAGGAGTCTTTGAAATGGTATTTGAGTTACCTCTTAAAGGAAGAAAGAGACTCTGAAGAACAGATGAAAAAGGAATGCATTCCAGACAAATGGATCAGCCTTTGTCAAGACATATGAACTGAGATATAGTGTGTGAGGAAAAGAGAGGAGTAGATCACAAACTGAAAGAGGAAGTTATGTACAATAAGTCTGGAAAAATGTATAGAAGCCAGGGTATAGAGGAACATTTTTTAAAATAGTTTTTATTTTGTTTTATTTTATTTAGCTAGCCTACTAAATATTTCCCAAATTAAATGTAAAAAAAATCATTTTTAAGCTTTTGAATTCCAAATTGTCTCCCACTTTTCCTCCTCTCTCCCCTTATGAGAAGGCTAGCACTTTGATTTCAACTACACATATGAGGATATGCAAAACAAATTTCCATATTGATGAGGTTCCAAAAGAAAACACAAGCAAAATAAAATAATAAAAACAAAAATATTTTTTAAAATATGTTTCAATCTGCCTTCATAATCCATTAGTTCTCTTTTTGGAGGTGCATAGCATTTTCCATTATGTGTCCTTTGGAAATGTCTTGGATTATTATCTTAATCATAGTAGCTAAATCTTTCACAGCTGATTATCTTTGCAATATCAGTACTTCTGTGTGCAATGTTCTCTTGGTTCTGCTCATTTCACTTTACATGAGTTCATATGAATCTTTTCAGGTTTTTTGAAACTATCCTGCTCATCATTCTAAATAATATTCCATCAAAATCATATACCACAATGTACTTATACTTTCCCAATTGATAGGCATCTTCTTGATTTCCAATTCTTTCCTACTACAAAAAAGCTGTTATAAATATTTTTGTACAAATAGGTCCTTTTCTTTTTTCTTTGATTTTGGGATACAAACCTAGTAATGGTATTTATTGTTGGTTCAAAATATATGCAGAGTTTTGTAGTCCTTTGAGCACAGTTCCAAACTTTTTTCCAAAATGATTAGATTAGCACAATTTCACCATCAGTGCATTAGTGTCACAATTTTTCCATATCCTCTCCAGCACTTATTCTCCTTTTGTATAATGTTAGCCAATATTATAGATGTGAGGTAATAAATCAGATTTGATTTAATTTGCATTTCTTTAATCAGTGGTAATCTAAAGCACTTTTTCATATAAGTGTTGATAGTCTGATTTCTTTTTCTGAAAACTTTCCATATCCTTTCATGATTTATCAACTGGGAAATGACTCTTTATAAATTTGGCTTAGTTCCCTATATATTTGAGAAATAAGACCTTTATCAGAGGAATTCATTGAAAAAAATCCCACTTTCCTATTTTCCTTATAATTTCAGCTGCTTTCATTTTGTTTATGCAAAAGCTTTTTCATTTCCTTTGATCAAAATTATCTGTTTTACTATCTGTACTCTCATCTCTTGTTTGTTCATAAACTTTTTCCCTTATCCATAGATTTCACAGGTATATTTTTCCATACTCCCCTAAGTTACTTTTGCTATCACCCTTTATGTTTAAACATTTATCCATTTAAACTTTTTAGACAGTACAAGATATTGAAGTATGCCTGGTTTCTGTCAAACTGCTTTCTAGTTTTCCCAGCAATTTCTACCAAATTTAAATTCTTAACCTGAAATGCTTGTATCTTTGATTTTTATCAAACACTAGATTACTAGAGTAATATACTACAATGTATTATTTAATTTACTTCACTGATCTACCACTATATTTCTTAATTAATCCTAGATTGTTTTTGATGATCATTCTCTATTAAAGCTTGAAATCCTTCCTTAGAATTTTTTTCATTAATTCCCTTGATACTTTTAACAAAGGCCTATGTGAAAGGCTTTAAGAGATTAACAAAAGAGTTCCTATTTTGTCCTTTCATTTTATTTTTCAATTTTACATTTTATCCTTCACGCAAAAAGAAGTCAATAAAGTTTATTGAATAAGAAAATAATCTGGTTGGGACAATGAAGAGTATGGAATGTTGCTGTTGGCTGAGCCTTTGACACCTCTGATCTAGTCTGACTCCCTCATTTTAATTACAAGAAAACTGAGGACCAGAGAAATTAGGTGATTTGCCCAAAGTCATATAAGTAATATTGAAATGAAGAGGATTTCAGCCTAGTTTTTCTTAATATAAATCCAGTACTCTCCTCACTGCACTTTCCTTCTCCCAATTATACACAAATAACCATGTTGTTGTTTCTCCTTTCTTGAAGAGGACCATGATATCAGGGAGATGATGCTATAACATGCAAATGAGTTGGATTTAAATGAGAGTGGGCCATGCAAGGTCACCTTCCTCCTCTTTCCCTCCAAAGCTATCTGGGATCATTGGCAAGATAGAGATCAAGATGACTGAAGATGACCCTGGATGCAATGAAAGACCTTGACCTTTTCAAATCAAGGTCTTCAACACATCTCAGTTTGACTGAGGCCACACCATCCAGTGATTAAGGCTAGGTAACATTTGAGGCAAAGAATGGCATATGCTTAACCTGTGTTCCTATTTTTGGAAAACGATTAAAGCCTAGAAGAGGTCAAATAGAGCAGTCAGAGAGGTTAAAGGGGGAAGGAATCATTTGCAACTGAATGAATCAGGGAAAAGATTTTTAGCAAACTCTTAGAAAGAAAGGCCTATTTTCATTTATTCTTTGTATCAGTCTCACCCTTAGCATAGTAGACACTTGCTAATGTGAAATTAATTCAGAGAAACTCAGAAAGGAAAAGATTCAGGTGTGAAATTCTGAGAGTCATCTAAATAATCTGGTAATAATAATAATAAAGAATAATAACCTATAGATGGCAAAATGATTCATTGAATGGCATGCTGGACCCGGAGCTGGGAAAAGATGAATTTAAATCCCTCTTAGATACTTGCTAGTTGTGTAATCTTAAGCAATATGCTTCACTTCTATTTCAATTCATATATCTGAAAAATGGGAATAATAACAATTTGGTTCCTGGGATTATTTAAGGACCAAATGAGAAAAGTTTTGTAAAGTGTTTTGTGTATAATTGTATGCATAAATTATGTATAAATGCTATTAGTAATAATAATATTGAATAGTCTATAAAAATAATAAAGAATAGATGTCCTTAGCAGAGAAAAAATGGACAACTAAGAATTATCATTAATTCATTTGCATGACTTAAATAAGCTAATTTTAAGAGGAAAACCTTCTAGATTGGTCCTTTTGATTTTTTTCAGGTCTTTTGAGATTAAGTTTTAGCTTTGCTAGATCTTCATATGGATAACATGGAACAACTCCCTCCCTTAACCTAGATATACCTTAGTTGTCTAATAAAGAAAAGCAAATTGACATCTTTCTGGAAGGATGTTGCAGGGGATTTGTTCTTTCACTCTTTGGTCACTTAGCAAGATGAACAGCTAGATAGGGCTAACCCCTGAAGTAAGTACTTTAGTTAATGATCTATTTGTCCTACTGCTGGTATGGTGCTTATATACTGATTCCCACTTTAAAAAAAAAGTAGATAAAAAGAATCTCATTCTCTCCTTTTTTATTTTTTCACTGTTTTATTTTTTTGAAGTCTAGAGGATTATAGGGAAAGACTGTGGCTTTGTATTCTTATATCCTACCTGAGCAATTGCTACACAGTAGAAACTTAATAAATGTTTGGAAAATTAAGTTGAACATTGTATAAATATGTTATTATTATTATGATGATGATGATGATGTCTTGGGACTTATTTTCCTAGGATCTTGAGGACCATAGAGCTCACCAATCAAAGGCTTTATCAGCAAGACTTTATCAAACACCTACTAAAATAATAATTTTCTCTAGAAAAATTCAATCTCTATTCAAAATCCTTTGGACCTCTTCACTAATGCAAATTTATTTTTATCTATGAGGTCAAATGAGATACTTTTTCACATAATCAATGACCCAAATATTCCTTTCATCTTATTAAGTGCACTTGGCTCTCCTAATCATTTTCATTTGATCTTAATAGCAGTACAAGGAGGTAGGCAAAGAAAATATAACACCAATGAACTCCAATTTCTTTGGGGGGGCACATTATTATAATTTTTCTAAAATTACATGTACAGATATTTGTATTACTCTAGTTCTATACATAGGGCAACTAAGTGGTGCAGTGGATAAAGTACTGAGTCTAGAGTCAGTAAAACATATCTTTCTGATTTCAAATCTGCCCTCAACACTTATTAAATATGTGACCCTAAGCAAGTCACTTCACCCTGTTTGCTTCAGTTTCCTCACCTGTAAAATGAACTGGAGAAAGAATGGCAAAATACTACAACATCTTTATCAAGAAAGAAAGAATTTTGCTGCCCAACTGATAGTTCGAGTCAGCAGTGGGATTTCTCTATTCACAAAGTGTTGTTGGGGAGACCTGAATTCAAAGGTCTTTTTGGTTTTTCCTATTGTTTCATTGCTTTAAACGCTAGAAGATTATGGAGAGAGAGGCTATGTTGTTTTGTATCCTGTTGACATTTACTAGCTATTTGGGCATGTCATATAACATCTGTTTGCTTCATTTTCCTCATCTTCAAAATGGAATCATTAATAATCCCCCACTCCTCCAGAATTGTTAAAAGGATCAAATAAGATAATAATTATAAAGCATGTACAATGGCACCTGGCACATAGCAAGTACTATATAAATGTTAGTTATTTTAAATAATAACCATATTTCAATAAAATTTGTTTCCTTTGTAATCCTATTATTTCATTTTATTTATTTAAATTTTTTTTGAAAAGGGGTTTATAGATTTCACTAGACTGCCTTTAAGAGGTCCATGTTCTATATGGTTTCTCAGGTCTCTTCCAGCAAACAATCCAATGCAATATTTCCCCTGCTAATTTTTTTATCTGTTTTTCAACAGAATAATTCTCAATAATAATGAAAACCACCCTCATTCTGGATTTGCTTTTTGCTGGATATTTTTTAGCTATAAATGGTCTTCAGCAGCAGAAATCTCCTGCCAAAAATCATCAGGCCATACACCCTCTCCAGGAGTCAGAGGAGAGAAGAGCAAGAAACCAAGTTGTCAGTCGAAACAATGAATTTGCATGCAAGATGTACCAAGAATTGTCCCAAAAAAGTAAAAATGAGAACATCTTCTTCTCCCCTCTCAGTATTTCCACTGGTTTCTCCATGTTGACTTTGGGAGCAAAAGATTACACTCTATCTCAACTAAGTGAAAATCTCAACCTAAAAGATATGCCCATGAAGCGTATCTATCAAGGCTTCCATTACATCATTCAGAGTCTCAACCAACCCAATAGGGATCTCAAGCTCCACTTAGGCAATACTCTATTCATTGAGAATCAGCTGAAAGTCCAGAAAAGATTTCTGAATGATGTCAAGAACATTTATGAAGCAGAAGTTATCCCAATGGAATTCAAGAACCCTAAGAAAGCCATTACAGAAATCAACAATTATGTTAGTCAGAAAACCCATGGGAAAATTAATAAATTGATAAAGACTCTAGATCAGAACACGATGTTACTTCTGATTAGCCATATTTACTTTCAAGGTAAGCCCTGCCATATAAAGACATTCATATAAGGCTACATAGTATAATAATGTTTTGCCCACATTGTTTTTAGAGCTTCACTGCAATCCTAAAATATTTGGTGTGATGATCCCCTTTTAACAATGAGGAAATATATTGATACATGAGATAAAACTATATGTAGCAGGTGCCATAGTGGATAGAGCACTAGGCCTGAACTCAGGAAAATCTGAGTTCAGAATGTAACCTCAGACACTTACTAGTTGGGTGACACTGGGCAAGTAACAATTGCTATATGCCTTGGTGTTGTTTTTTTGGATTGTAAATAGCATTTATCCCCCAGGGTTATTGTACGGATCAAATGAGGTAATATTTAGAAATTGCCCAGCACAGTGCCTGGTGCATAATAGGTACTGGATAAATTCTTGTTTCCTTCATTACATGAGATGACAACTCCAAGGTTGTTCATCTTTCATCTGTCAGATCAAGTCTTGACTGCAGTTGAAAAGATATTCAGTAACAAACACCATCACATGTAATCAAAGACATGATAATATTAGATCTAATAAATTCTCCAAACCTGATATACAACTGAAAAGATGAAACAATAACTCCAATTCAAACACTTTAGAGTGTCATTTTGTATTTTATTTGTTTTTGTTATAGCACTGATATAAATCAAATATCAAAGATGAGGTGAACTAAATGAGAGGTATGTGATACATTGAAAAGAATGCTGATTTGCAATCCAGAAGATATGAATTCAAATCCTATCCCCTGGTTCTTCCAGCCTGTATGACCTTAGTTAAGACATTTAATCCTTTAGTGTCCTCAATTGGAAAATTAAGGCAGTTGAAGTAGATGGCCTCTAATATCCCTTCCCCATTTTAAATCTATAATTATAGATTCTTTAACATTTCTTCCAACTCTATAACTTAAATAGCATGGCTAGTTCTTCCACCATCACAGAGATTTAATATCATTCATTCTTCCCTTTTGGGGTCTTGGACATCATTTGGTCCTGAATTTTCAATTTATCAATGAAGAAATTGAAGTCTCTTTTAGTTCCAACTCAACGACTCTGTGATTTGTGAAAGGGCCTCTAAGTTATGTCATTTGAGGATCAGTTCAAAGAAATGCTGGTATTTAGCCTGAAGAAGAATAACTTTCATGGAGATATTAGAGCTATGCTTAAGTATTTACATGACTGCCATAATTAACAGCAATTATATTTTCTGTTATTAGTCCTAAAAAGAAACACTAGGAGTAAAAATAGCAGTAAAACAGATCTGAGCTTAATGTAAGAAATTTTTCCTCATAATTAAGATTTGTTCAAAAAGTTCTTAGAAGGTAGTGAGTTCCCCTCCTTAGAGATCTTTACTCAGAAGATGAATGATGGATGAAAATCTGTCAGGGAAAAGAATGACCTTGACTATTGCTTCAACTTTAACAATCAGTGTTTTACTTATGCCAGACCTGTTATCTTAAATTTTCAAATCAGTTTTTCTAGAAAATGAAATAAAAGAGGAAATTCAAAATTGAGCAAAAAAGAAAGGTGGGAAGAAGGAAGGAAGCAATAGAATAAACGATCATTATCTATCCAAATAGATAACTACTCCAAAAATTTACCATCTCATTTCTTCCCCACAATAATCAAAATGTGGCAGGAAGATTAATGAGGTCTTATTGACCAATCTAGGGGATCCATACTATTCTGCCTCTGTGCTTCTTTGCTGTGTTTCCAGATAATGAAAGTACTTTGAAATAATACAAAACATGACTTTGGCATTAGAAGCCTTCTAAAAGTTATATACCAAAGGTGTTGCTCTTCTGAAGTGACAAAAAATTGTTTCAGTAGCTGGAAATTTTTAGCTTTCCAGAGGATATGAATATCATATTTTCTTATATTTATAACATAATATAAGACAGAGACAGAAAAAAAGACAGACAGACAGACAGACGAGGGAGATGGAGGAAGGAAGAGGGAAAGCATATATAGGTGATTGTATGCTAGTCTATTAACAGATGCCCCTGATCTTATGATTCCCTCAGATGTCTCACTGAAGGGAGATGACCCTGGATTCTTGAAGCCTATACCAATTTACTAAAATTCCTCTTAATCTCAAAAGACTTTGAATACAGGCCCAGCAACAAATTGTAAATCTGTCAGCTGAAAAGCAGCCTAGCTAAGTGCAGAGATGTTATCATGAGAAGGTTCAACACTAGATGATTAATTCTCTGGCCAGAAAAACTCAGGAGACTATGTACTAAGACATTCAGAGGCTATAAAATGCATTGGTAGAGAGAGGAATGTTACCTAACAAATCAAAAGCACTAAATATATTGAAGTTGATAAATGCAAGGTTTGTTACTCTCACTAGGGCATCTGTTACATTCTTTGAAATATCCTCCATCTGCAACCCATTCCCAATTCCGATGAGTCTTGTTGTGATTTAAAATTCATTGCCTCTTCCCCTCAAATCTGTGTATCCTGTAACTAAAAGTTCATCATTTTCATTAACCTCTGTTTTCTTAGAATTATCAGTAATTATTTTTTTCTGGTTTCATTCCCTAAGCTGAATGGGAAAAGAAGTTTAACTCAAAGGATACCAAAGAAGATGATTTCTTTCTGATCAATGGGAAGTCAGTCAAAGTCCCCATGATGTACCGAGGTGGCAAGTACAAAACTGCTTATGATAAGCAGCTCTCCTGTACAATTCTAGAAATACCTTTTAAGGGAAATGTCACAGGCCTTTTCATGATCCCAGACCAAGGGGAACTGAAGAAAATGGAAGAAGGGCTCTCTAAGGACAAGTTGATGCAATTGAGGCAATCATTACAGTACAGGTAATAAAACTTGCTGGGTTCTTCTCTCCCCATTGGTTCAAGTTTCCATTCTAACTATGATGTGATATGACCTTTAGAATCATGAGACTTGGGACTGAAAATCAATCAATCAACATGTATTAAGTACCTCCTATGTTCGAGTACTTCTGCTAAGCATAGTGTATATATAAGAGGCAAAAAACAGTTCCTATGCTCAAGGAACTTACAATCTATTGATGTGACAAATCCTTTAATTCAAACTCCTCATTTTATTACAAAGAAAACTCATTCTCAGAGAAAGGAAGTGACTTGCTCATATAGCAGTGCTAGGATTCAGAGATCATCTAAAACCATATTTAGTCTAATTTCCAAAGTATTAAATGTCAGTTACATGGGGCAGCTAACTGGCATAGTGGATAGAGTGCTAGACTTGGAGTCAGGAAGACTAATTTTGAGTTCAAATATGCTTCACTAGTTGTATGACCGTGGGCAAGTCACTTAACCCTGTTTGCCTCTGTTATATTATGAATGAAAAGCCCACCAAAAAGAATTTCTGGGTAACTAATAATCAATTTATTAATTATCCTGGCAAGTAACCAATAAATTGATGGCCAGTGGTCTCTTGGTAGCAAAAGATAAAACCACAGAGATTATTGAATGCTTCAATATCTTTAGGGGAAAAAGGTGCTCCTGACATGCAAAAATCAACCTTCACTGGTGAACATTTAATGAGAGGGTAAACATATTAATAAGGAGGTGGACTAAAACTCTTCAGCCTTTCAAGTTGAGTATATGACTTCACCATGAGACTCAGTTGCCTCCAATAATCTAGACAAAGGAATCCATCTCTACCCAGAATATTCTAGTTGTTTTTTTTCCTTCATAAACTGA
The DNA here is from genome assembly GCF_902635505.1 of Sarcophilus harrisii. Classification (NCBI taxonomy): domain Eukaryota; kingdom Metazoa; phylum Chordata; class Mammalia; order Dasyuromorphia; family Dasyuridae; genus Sarcophilus; species Sarcophilus harrisii. The sequence goes on from NC_045427.1 coordinate 370,015,149, forward strand.
ATTACTCTAAATGCTAATGGAAGTATACAATGAAATGAACTAATTTTCTAAAAGCAAGAATTCACATAGATTAGGTTCTGTTCATAAGGTCTTCTAGTTGGATGGCATCCCACCCAAGATTGTTGAACATGTACCCAAAGGATTTGAGCAATCATTTATCAGCAGTATTCTTCAGAGACTGACTGGTCTACTGGATCTGATTTCTGAATGAGGAAATAGAAAGGAAAAGCCTTGCTCCTAATTTAATAAATAATTATTAATATAATAGCATCTGTAAAATGAATTAAAGAAGGAAAAGGCAAGCTACTCTAGTATCTTTGATTTAAAAAAAGTCCAAATGAGGTCTAAAGAGTTGTACACAACTGAAAAAGACTGAAGAACAACAACATATTCTAATCACTAGAAACTTGTGATTTCATTGGTATAGAAGTCCCTGAGAAAACAGGGAGAAAACAGGGACTTCTATTGATTCTAAACTGCAACTATCTTACAACATATGGTCTTCAAGCATTATCTGGGGCACTGAGAGATCAAGGGACCTATCCAGAATAATACAATCTGTATATATCAGATTTGAGAAGCAAAGCCAGATCTTCCTGATGTCAAGGCCAGCTCTTTATACCCTCTTTGGTAGGTCCTACCTTCTACTTTGAGAATCCTGATTTTGTTCATGTGAAATAGTAGTTATTTTCCATGGTTATTCCCCTTGTCTCTACATGCAATAGGTGAGACAGAATCCCACAAATTTCTTCTGTGTCCTGAAGGGCTTCTCATAAAGTTGAGCAGAGAAGACATAGGCATGTGAAAAATCCAATAAGGTAGAAGTTAAATGACACTATAAGACAATATTCCTTAAAAATGGAGGTCTCATAGAAGTGTCAAATAAATAATATAGGCAAAGAAAATAATCAGAATCTTGGCCTATTCCTGATACCCTCCTTCCTTGTCTGATAACGTCTTTAGTCATGGGCAGTACATTTTAGGAGAGATATTACTAAGTTGAAACTTGTCCAAAGAAAAGTAATCAAGATAAAAAAAGGGATTCAAAACCAAATAATATGAAGAAAGACTGAATGACTAAAGGATATTTAATGTGGAAAAAAGAATTGAGCGGGTGTGGAGTTGGAAAAGCTGTTGTTGGAAGGTCAGTTTATAGTAGCAACTTTCAAATATTAGAAGACTGATAATATGGAAAAGAGACTAGATATATTATAACTCTTTCCCAATAATAGATTTCGGTTTGCTTAAGCAGGACTGAATCTTTAGAGTGGTCTGTTTTCTTCTCTGATTATGGTCAAAACCCCACTGGGTTTTATCTGGAGACATGGATATTTTCAATTGTGGTCATGACTTAATGAGTTCTATAGGTTTCTATAGAACCCTATAGAAGAGTTTCTAATTCAGGAGTGCTGGCAAACCAAGAGAAGGTGATTTCAAAATATCACTGCTTCTTGGAGGAAAGGGGAACTATTGCCAAGGTATTCTACAAGAAAAGGACTAAAACAAAAGCTTAAAACTTGCCCTAAACATCTAGATTTTTTCAGACATTGAGTTGCTTAAAAAGTACAATAGATCTAAGGTGAATGTTAATAGAAGATTAAAAAAAAACAGCTTAATATAATGGTAGAAGTGATTTTTTAGACTCAGGTTTGTACTGTCCAAGCAATTCTCAAGGTCCAGATATTCTAATCAACTAGATCATGCCTTGGACTTTTTGCTGCTGCTGAATCCTTTTGACAGAGGAGTTTTTTTTCCTTGGAGAAACATTTTTATTGCCAGCACCTAATAGGAGAAAATTTCTGTCTTCTGTAACTGATGATGTTACTACCAGACTGGTAAAGATCCACTTCTCAGGATCACTGTTTGCTAGCCAATGCCTGAGGAAAACAGGAAAATGACAGAAATAAACAGACACTCAAGTCATTCATGTCTGACTCTTCATGAGCTCATTTCTTGACAAAGATACTGTAGTTACATTTCCTTCTTTGGTTCATTTGACAGATAAGGAAAATGAGGCAAACAAGGTAAGTGACTTATTCAGGATCACATAGCTAGTAAGCATTTGAGGCTGGACTTGAACACAAGAAGTTGAATCTTCCTGACTCCAGTTCTGGCATGCTATCATCCACTGCACCAACTAACGCTGCCTAAGTTGATTTTTATTGCCATATGTGTTTGAGTTGCAGACCACCACTAATGCAGGGGCAGGGGAAGGTGAAGAAAGAGACAATAGGGAAAATTATAAAAATATTCTTCCTCCCTTTACCAAAAGTCAATGGGAAGAAAAAATTCCCAAAGGAAAGAGCTAGTTATCTCTCTTTTGTTCTTCTTCCAACTCATTGATTGGGGAGTTCCTCCTGATTCTTTGACCAGTCATCTCCCACGTAACCCTTTAGTTGTAGAATGGACTGATAAGGAACTGCTTTATCTTTTTAGCAAAGGATGATGTTCACTCAGCAAAAGAATCAGACTATATGTCCACTCCAGGGATGACCCCTGTAATTATTTATATTTTTGGTAGTAATTGCAGTTCCTCCTCCCCTCCTTATTCTGCTTACTTCTTTTTGCAGCAGTTCATATAAGTCTTCTCAAACTACCCTGAATTCTTTATACATGTTGAACATCTCTAAAGCATTTCCCAATAACAATTCTGTGACATGGGAAGTATAAGCATTATTCTCTCTCTCTGTCTCTCTGTGTCTCTCTCTATCTGTCTGTCTCTCTCTCTTTCTCTGTCTCTCTCTCTGTGTATCTTTCTCTCTCTGTATCTTTCTCTCTGTCTCTCTCTGTCTCTGTGAGTGTCTCTCTTTATGTGTGTGTTTGTCTATCTGTCTCTGTCTCTCTCTCTTTAGATCATGGTTACACAGTACACAATAGGAACAGGACTTACAAGCACATTTTCCTGACTCTCAGGCCAGTTCTCTATCCATTACAGACATAACCTCTTAACATGCCTGTTTCATAGATCTGGGAAATCAAGAATCAAAGAATAGCTTGTTCAGGGGTCTCCAAGTGTTAAAGATTCATTCCACTAATTACACACCACTTTTTTCTTTAGATCACAGAATGATAGGATACAGGATATTAGGCCTGGAAGAAACCTTACACTAAATAAACAGATGAATATTTACTCCAATGATATCAAATTCAAATAGAAACAAATCCCTGAGAGCTGCCTATTGACTTAGAAAACCATAAATTAACATTATCTATGTTGTATTATACATACTTTATTTTGTTAAAATTTTCCTAAGTAGATTTGAATTTGGTTTCAGGGCACTGGAGAGTTTTGTGACTTACATACTCCCTGCTGGATATGTTTGACATATCCAATAGTCCATCTTATTTCCCAGATGAGAAAGCTAAAACCCAGAGAAGGGAAATTATTTACACATAAATCACAGCACATAATTAGTCAAAAAGTAGAATTAAAAGAAGAACCCAGATATAATGACTCCCAAACCAATGCTCCTAATTCTGTGACATGATGTGATGCTATAAAGGAAAAATACACAGGCAGCTGTGCCCAGATATTTGGTCTTTAATGCTGGTTCAGTCCTACCCACTCAGGATCTATAAAAGGAGACCTGACATCTCTAGTTGGGCGTAGTCTTTGTCTTGTGGGGAAAATATGTTCCTAACTGCTGCAGATGTTCTAAGATAAAATCACAATTATATGAAAAATATGTAATACACCCAAAGGATAGGCCACCTCACTCACAAAGGCAACCCAACAGGTTTGCATTCAGGTCACCAGAAAACAGCACAGAGCCAAGTTTCTAAATGGGCCTATTCCCCAACCTCATGCTAGAATCAGGTAAGGGCAATAAAAATGCCAAGTCCTCTCTTTTGGAAAGTTTAAAATTTAAAAAAAGTTATTGACTCTTGTTTTTCAAATCACCATTATTTCCAAATATATCTACCCTCTTCCTCTTTATACCAACTGAACCTCAATCAATTTTTGAAAGAAAGAGTAAAAACATTTTTTAAAATATTTTAGGTTCAACAAAATCAATAGATTAGCCAATCCAATAACATATGCAATGTTTCATATTCAGAGTCTTCCATTTTTACCAAAAAAAAAAAAGATAAATAAAATTTAAAAGGAAGAAGAAGCTCTTCTACAGATCCAAGCTTGATCTACAATGAAGTCTTATAGTTGTTATTACTGCTGCTTCTGCTGCTCCTTATTTTTCTCCCTTAAGAATGAAGTACCCACTTCATTCTGCTCTTTATTTTTCTCCCTTTTGGGTACTTCATTACTATGGATATCCTAGTAAGAAGATCACCCTTCAGGGTTTTTAGACTAGACAGGATTTTTAAAGTAATTTCAAACTCTGACATTCTATCATTCTTTGACTCTAGGCTCTAAAAGTTCACCCTATGCTTTTCTTTTCAGAATCCTTTTTATGGCTACAACTACATTTCATCCTGACCTTTTGTCAGTTCTGAAATCCCAGGGAAAAATGGCCAGGTCATATTATCTGAAGAGTTTCTACATTTCTAAAGAATTTCAATTCACCAGTACAATTGTTGAAGATCCTATTCAGGTTCTACCTAGTTGAGTTGATCGCAGTTTACGCAATCAAACTGGGGAGAAATAGATAAATTTCTGATTTGACCTCCTTATTGTATATCTCAAATTATCATGTGATATTTGTTATATGTCACTTTGCCATGTCCTTCCTCTCTTCCAAAAATTGATGAAAATTCCCACAAAGGAAGAGACTTCTGATGGCAGGTTCTTCCCTCTCTCCAAATTCAAGATCTTTTCTATTGTGAACATGCTTTGTTCTGGGACTATTTTGTTTCTCTCACTACACTTTTTCACTCAGTGACTAAACAGTTCCTATAAGTTTAAAGATCATTTTTATGTAAAAGACTCCCAGGACCTATCTATCTCTATATTTAGATATGCAGATATAGATATACTTAACTATTGTCTGTCTCCTGATCTCTAGCACTATAGATAGATAGATAGATAGATATTACCATTTACTATTAGCTAAGTGGTGTAGTGGATAGCATGCACACATTTCACTTTTCAATCATTGTAAAGACATAGCTTTTGAGCTGTGGGAATGAAAAATTAGGAGAGTCTCTATCTTCTTAGAAAAGTAAGAGAAATTTTTATCTGCTGTAACAAAACAGGGTATGGTTGGTATTAGAGGCTTGAGGAAAATGGAAAAGCCAATATGAGGAGTATAATAGGAGTTAGGCAGAGATGAAGATGAAAAGGACTGATGGTTTGATGGACAGTGGGGACACAGTCAAGATCAGATACCATGAATGGATAGGAGGTATAGTCAATATGGTTTATTGATACATTCTGGTAGTATTTTTTTGGCTCATGAATAGAAACTAAAAAAGATTTGGAGAGAGAACTGAAAGAGAGTATGATCAGAGAGAAATTTCTGAGTTTAGGAATTTAAACAGAATGTAGATGGTCATATCTGTCTTTCTGCCTCTGTCTCTCTCCACTCTTTGTCTCTTTCTTTCTCTCTCTTCTTTTCTCTCTCTCTGTCACATACATGAATGTGTGCACATACACAGAGACACACATATCTTGCAATAAATGAGTGATGTAGAGAAAAACTATTAGCCTTTACTTAGCTTTAGGTTTTGGTCATTGTTAAATGAACAGCTCTTTAAAAGAGGAAAATCATGAAGCTGTTCTCAAGGTGAAATGAATGAATTAAATTCAAGGTGAATAAATGTTCATCATGAAATATAAATATTATTCTGAAAGAAATCTTAAGAGAAGCTCAAACCCCATGCCCTAATGTTACCAATTAAGAAAATGAGGCCCAGATAATTAAATCACTTATCCAAGGATATAGATTTTTTTTTTAAAGGCAGAACCAGGATTTTGATGGTAGTTTTTTTTAATAAAGGGAAAAAAAGATTTCTAAGCAAATGACCACCAAAGGACAAAAGTTTGTAAATTGGAAATTAAGGATGCTAAAGACAAATCCTGCCTATTTCATAACATGAGAGGCTGGCTTTGCTCCCAAGATTCTCTAAACTTGGGTTTACTATAGAATATGCATGTTTTAAAATACTTACTAGAACTTTTCTTTGATGATTGTATTCCCTAGTTCTGTTGATGTGTGTTTACCCAAGTTTTCCATCTCTGGTACCTATAACGTGAAAAAGTATCTCTCTGGGCTTGGCGTCACAAGAATTTTTGATGGAAGTGCTGATCTCACCAGAATCAGTCCCCAGAAGACCCTGAAAGTTAGCCAGGTAAGACTATAAACTTTAACTTGAATTGTTCTTATCTTTCCTTTGCAGCCTCTGATGTGGCAAAAATGGCAGCCATTTCTCAAACATCACATTGCGCCTCACTTGGGTTTTTGTATAAGGCAGTTGGAGATTAAATTCGTTTATCAGGAATTCTCTTCTCTAGGAGCCAAGGTACAATATAAACCATTGTCACCACAGAGAATCACATGCTTCTTTGCATACAGTAAGGATGTTATAAATTTTGCTGTAATGAATGAATGATAAATTAAACTTGACATGAGAAATATATTTAATTGCTTTCAAAGTCTCAGTTGTGCAAGCTTCCCTATATGCTGCAGGATTTGGGAAAATATGGAATATCTATTACAGAAAATGGGTAATATCTTGGCTATTATCTCAAGACGCTTCTGCAAAGTATAATCTAGTAGAAATAGCACCAAGATGAGTCAGAAAATCCCAGTTATCACTCACCATGGTGAAGAAAATGTCAGAAAACGCTAGGTATTGAAAAAATGTCATGAAAATAAAATCAATAGGATTTGGCAATAGACCAGAGAGGGAGTTAAGAGAGACTGAGAAGTCAATAATGACACCTAGGTTGTGAGCCTGGGGAACTTAGAAGATAGTGATATCCTTGGTAATGATAGGGAAAAGGGGGAGATGTGGAAGGAAAGATAAAATTTTATTTTTATTCTTGAAATTGGGGGTGGAGGGGAGAGAAACAATGACCAATACTAAAACTATCTATCTCTTGCCCTGTGTTCTATAACTTCTGTTTACTGAGGTTATGAATGAGTAAGGAAGCCACTGACTAGCTTTATCTATGCCAGATCAAAATGATACATTTTCTCAAGAAGAGAGATTCTGGGGATGTCATGGAGATAAGTCATGATGTCTTCTACCCTGTCATTTTCAATTGACATCTTGGTCTCAAAAAATTGTCACTTTTCAATCCTATCTGACTCTCTGTGACTCCATTAGGGGTTTTCTTTGCAGAGCTATTGGAGCAGTTTGATTTCCTTCTCCAGCTCATTTTACAGATGAGAAAACTGAGACAAACATGGTTAAGTGACTTGTCACAGCTAGTTAAGGGTCTCAGAATTTGAAGTTAGAATGAGTCTTCCTAATGCTAGACCCAGCACTCTATCAATTGTATTGCTTAGCTGTTCCTGGTCTCAAAATTGGCCTAATACCAATGGATGGAATTAGTCCTCAAATAAGTACTTATTAACCACCTACCAGCTACTAAAACCTAATGGGAGGCTCTTAGCCAAAATATAGCAGCATTGGCTACTCTGTCCTGGGTCAGAAGCAAGTGGATCAGTGAAGGCAAATAGTGAGCCCCTGAATCATGGCATAACCATGACATAATAATGTCAGGCACTGTGTTAGGTACTGAGAATACAAATATAATAGATGGAACAATTCCTACAACAATTAGCTTACATTCTAACAGGGGAGACAACAAAGATATACATACATACATATGTGTGTGTGTATGTGTGTGTGTGTGTGTAATACATACAATAAAAAATAAATACAAATTAAGTAAATATAAACTAGTTTGAGAGGAAATGCGCTAGCAGTTGAGATTTGAGGCTCAGGAGAAAATATGGAAAGAAGTGAGGGATCATATAATCTGAGGTGAGGAGTGCATTTCAAGCATGGAGAAGAATGAGTATAAATCTATGGGGACAAAAGATAGAATGCTATGTGTGGAAAACAAAGAGAAAGCCAGTTTGACTGTATTATACAGTATAAGAGAAGGAACAATGTATGATGAGGAGACTGAAGAGTTTTAAAAAGTAAAATAAGGAGTTTTATATTTTAACCTAGAGACAGTAGGAAGTCACTGTAGCTAAGTAGGAAAGTGATATAATTAGATATGCATGTAAAAATATCACTTTGGCCAAACTATGAATGATAGAATGAAGTGGGGACAGATTTGAAGCAGGGATCAATTAGAAGATCATCAGAATAACCTAGTTTAGAAATGATAAGTTTGAATTAGAACGTAAAAGAGGATATATGTGAGAATTATTATGGGCCAATCTGTATAGAACTAAAATACAGGGAGAAAAGGGGCAGAGCCAATGGTGAAAAGTAGATAGGTCTTTGCCTGTGCTCTTCCTGGCTTCCCTCAAAATCAACACCAGATCAAGCCTCTAAATGGATTTTGGAATGACAAAACCCACAAATATTTGGACTGTAACAAATTTCCAGCAGAAGGTATCTTAGAAGAACTGCAAGAAAGATCTGTCTCAGACAGGCAGAGAGTGACACACAGGCACAGCACAGAGAGACCCAGGGCAGAGAGTCCCCCATGTACTGGGAATCTAATGGGAGGCTCTTAGCCAAAATATAACAGCATTGGCTACTCTGTCCTGAGTCAAAAGCCAGTGGATCAGCGAAATAGGTGTGAGATCTCCAATACAACTATAGAAGGCAAATAGTGAATCCCTGAACCATGGCATAACACATGGAACTTGGCCACATCCACTCAGCACAGAAAAGAAACCAATGGCCCAATAACATTGTAAAACCCCTGTGCCTGGGAAGGAAGCTCAGGACAATCTTTCCTTTGCTCTATGAGCAGACCTTAACCTTCAAAAATGGGCAAAAAAACAAAATGAGGGGGTGGAGCCAAGATGGCAGAGAAGGCATACATAACTTTCTAAGTTCCTCTCATACCCTCATGACCAATTATTAAATTCAGTCTCAAAAATAGTGCCTGACTAGGAAAATTCACCAAGATTAGAAGTACAACACCTTACCAGCCAAAGATAATCTGGAAGATCACCAGAAAAGGTTTGTCCTGAGCAGCAGGAACAGACCAGTGTTGGCAGGGATAGAACTAGAGGCTAGCACACTGAGCAGACCCAGCAGGGGTGGCCTCTGTGGTTAGAAAATTTACAGAGATGACTCTGCCATAGGTTGACTGCTCTGCCTTGGTTGAAAAGCAGTAGAACAGCATAGAAATTAAAGCCAAAGGTAGAAGATACTCTAAAAAATACCACAACCTAACAAGATCTGGCTATGCCCACCCAAAACCAGAAGTAACTCAGCACAGACTACAACACAACTGTGCAGCGGCATTCTGCAGCACATGGCTATAACAAGGCAGTCACAAATCTGCACGGCAGGGAGAGCTCAGCCTGTAGCAGCCTCAAATTGCACAGTGTGAGGCTTGGCCTGAGGCAAGAGAACTTCCACAACACGACTGTGCTTCCCTGGGCAGAGACACTTCCGGTCCATGCGGGGCTATTCGCTGGTCAACTGCTAATACACACAGCCCCACAACAGGCTTTGACTTGGGCTCACTGCTCAGCCTCTAGCCCCAGGGCTGTCACTAAACCGCACAGTGGGGTTCTTCACTGGGTACTTCCACAGTTCGGCCCTCCCCCCCCCCCAAGCCTGAATCAATTCTGGTGAGGAACTTTTTCCAAGAGCACTCCCATAACTCACTGCTCTTTGCAGCCACTGTCCATACACCTGTCTCTGCTCTGCAGAAGAATCTGGTAACCTCCTTGCCCTGAAAGCAGACCCTACAGGCTTGGAAAAAAAATGAGTAAAACAATCAAAAGGACGATCAATAGCTTCTATACAGAAAGAGAGCAGGTTTTTAATCCCAAGGAAACTAATAACAAACAGTCTCCAGACAATATCCCAAAGGGGGATCTAACCTTGGGCCCATCACACAAATCTGTTCTAGAAGATACCATTAAAAAATCTTAAAAGAGAGCTAGAAGAAAAATGGGGAAATGAAAGAGAAGCTATGCAAAAGAGTAACAACTTCCTGAAATGTGAATTGGAAAAGGTAAAGAACTCCCATGAAATTCAGGGAAAGAGAATTTGTAAATTGGAAAAGGTAAAGAACTCCCAAGAAAGTAGGATTTGTGAATTGGGAAAAGAAAATAACTCACTAAAAAAGAATTAGTGAAATAAAAATTCCATAGAGCAAAACAACTCATTTAAAAACTCAATTGGACATATACAAAAAGAAGTATATAAAAAAAGCTATTGAAGAAAATAACTCACTAAAATCAGAACTGAACAAATAGAAATGAATGATTCATTGAGACATCAAGAATCAGTCAAGCAAAACCAAAAAAAAAGGAAAATTAGAAAAAAAAGTTAAATATCTACTTGGAAAAACAACAGACCTGGAAAATAGATCTAGGAGAGATAATCTGAGGATTATTGAACTTCCCAAAAATTATGATGAAAAAAAGAGCCTAGATACTATTTTATAGGAAATCATCAAACAGAACTGCCCAGATATAATAGAATCTGAAGGTAAAATAGGCATTGAAAGAATTCATCAAATACCTTCTGAAAAAAGACCCCTAAAATAAAAACTCCAAGGAATATTGTGGCTAAATTTCAGAACTATCAGACTAAGTACAAGCAGACAGAAAAAAACAATTTAAATACCAAGGTGCCACAATAAGGATCACTCAAGACCTGTTGCCTCCACATTAAAGGATCAAAGGGCCTGGAATCTGATATTCTGAAAGGCAAAAGAATTGGAATGCAGCCAAGAATAAACTACCCAGCTAAGCTGAGCATTTTCTTCCATTTAAAGAAGATGGACATTTAATGAAACAGATGAATTCTATTTGTTTTTAAGAAAAAACCAGATCTAAACAAAATATTTGATCTCCAACCACAGGACTCAAGAGAAGCAGAAAAAGGTAAAAGGAACTCTTGAGAACTATATTTCTGTTGTGGATATACATAAAGAATACATATATAATTTGATTTTACTGATATAACATAAAAAGGGGAAGTAGAAATAGAAAGGGAATAGTGTCAGAAAAAGGGAAAAGGGGAGATAAAAAAAAGGGAAACTACATCCCACAAAGAGGCAAAGGAAACCTATCATATCTGAGGGAATTTAGAGAGGGGGAAGAACATTGTGTGAATTTTACTCTCATCAGAGTTGACTCAAAGAGAAAATAATTGACATATTTGTTTTACATAGAATCTTCTCTCACCTCATTAAAAAGTGGGAGAGGAAAAGGGAAAATGAAAAGAGTAATAAGGGAAGAATACAAGAAAGAGGAAGGGATTCAAAGGGGGGAGGGAGGATCCTAAAGAGGGAGAGCTGTGTGACACAACTGGGGCTCATAAGTTTAATACTGGGAAAGGGGGTAAAGGGAGGCAAGCAAAAGAAAATCCTAATCTGGGGATAATAAGATGGTAGGAAATACAGAATTAGTAATTTTAACCGTAAATGGGAATGGGATGAACTCTTCCATAAAGCGGAGGTGGATAGCAGACCAAATCAAAAGTCAGAACCCCACGATATGTCATTTACAAGAAACACATTTAAAGCAGGGAGATATATACAGAGTAAAGGTAAAAGGCTGGAGCAGAATCTATTATGCTTCGGGTGAAGTAAAAAAAGCATGGGTAGCCATCCTTATCTCAGATCAAGCAAAAGCAAAAATTGATCTAACTAAAAGAGATAAGGCAGGAAACTATATCTTCCTAAAAGGTAGTGTAGACAATGAAGCAATATCAATACTAAACATATATGCAACAAGTGGTATAGCATCTAACTTCCTAAAGGAGAAGTTAAGAGTTGCAAGAAGAAATAGACAGCAAAACTATAATAGTGGGAGATCTCAACCTTGCACTCTCAGAATTAGATAAATCAAACCACAAAACAAATAAGAAAGAAATTAAAGAGGCAAATAGAATATTAGAAAAATTAGATATGATAGATCTTTGGAGAAAACTGAATGGTGACAGAAAGGAGTAAACTTTCTTCTCAGCAGTTCATGGAACCTATACAAAAATTGACCATATATTAGGACATAAAGACCTCCAAATTAAATGCAGGAAGGCAGAAATAGTAAATGCTTTCTTTTCAGATCACAATGCAAGAAAAACTCTATTCAAATTAAAAAGTTAGGGATAAATAGACCAAAAAGTAATTGGAAACTAAATAATCTCATCTTAAATAATGATTGGGTGAAACAGCAAGTTATAGACACAATTAATAATTTCACTCAAGATAATGACAACTATGAGAAATCATACCAAAATTTGTGGGATGCAGCCAAAGTGGTAATAAGGAGAAATTTTGTATCTCTAGAGGCTTACTTGAATAAAATAGAGAAAGAGAAGATCAATGAATTGGGCTTGCAACTTAAAAAGCTAGAAAAAAGACCAAATTAAAAACCCCCAATCAAATACTAAACATGAAATTCTAAAATTAAAAGGAGAAATTAATAATACTGAAAGTAAAAAAAACTATTGAATTAATAAATAAAACTAAGGGTTGGTTTTATAAAAAAGCAATAAAATAGATAAACCTTTAGTAAATCTGATTAGAAAAAGGAAAGAGGAAAATCAAGTTGTTAGTCTTAAAAATGAAAAGGGAGAATTTTCCACCAATGAAGAGGAAATTAGAGCAATAATAAGGAGTTACTTTGCCTAACTTTATGCCAATAAATTTAATAACCTAAGTGAAATGGATGGCTACCTCCAAAAATATAGACTTTCTAGATTAACAGAGGAAGAAGTAAATTGCTTAAATAGTCCCATTTCAGAAAAAAATAGAACAAGCTATTAATCAATGCCTTAAGAAAAAATCACCAGGACCAGATGAACTTACATGTGAATTCTACCAAACATTTAAAGAACAATTAGCTCCAATGCTATATAAACTATTTGAAAAAATAGGGAATAAAGAAGTCCTACCAAATTCCTTTTATGACACAAACATGGTACTGATACCTAAACCAGGTAGGTTGAAAACAGAGAAAGAAAATTATAGACCAATCTCTCTAATGAATATTGATGCTAAAATCTTAAATAAGATATTAGCAAAAAGACTACAGAAAATCATCCCCAGGATAATACACCATGATCAAGTAGGATTTATACCAGGAATGAAGGGCTGGTTCAATATTAGAAAAACTATCAGGATAATTGGCCATATTAATAACCAAATTAACAAAAACCATATGATCATCTCAATAGATGCAGAAAAAGCATTTGATTAAATCCAACATCCATTCCTATTAAAAAAACACTTGAGAGTATGGGAATAAATGGACTTTTCCTTGAAATAATCTGTAGCATCTATTTAAAACCATCAGTAAGCATCATATGTAATGGGTATAAACTGCAACCATTCCCAATAAGATCAGGAGTGAATTATTGGAAGGAACCAATTATTGGAAGAAGAGGGAAAAGGATGTAAAATGGGGTAAATTACATCACATGAAGAGACAAAAAGACCTATTACAATTGAGGGGGAAAGGGAGGGGGATGAACATTGTTTGAATTTTAATCTCATCAGATGTGACTCAAAGAGGGAACATTAGATATATTTAGTTTAATATAAAAATTTGTCTCAATTCACAAGGAAGAAGTTAGGGGAAGGGAAAAATGAAAAGGGGAGGCTAATGGAAGGGAGGGGAGAAGTAGAAGGAAAAATACATGAGAAAGGTGAGGGTAGATTGAGGGAGATGGTGGTCAGAAGCAAAACAATGGTAAAGATGGAAAAGAGGAAAGAAAGAAAAAATATAACTTGGGGAAAATAGAATGGCAGGAAATAGAGTTAGCAATTTTAACTGTGAATGTGAGTGAGATGAATTCTCCCATGAAATGGAAGTGTATAGCAAACTGGATTAAAAGCCAGAATCTTACAATATATTGTTTACAAGAAATACATTTGAAGGAGAGAGAAACATACAGAATAAAGGTAAAAGACTGGAGTAGAATCTATTATGCTTCAGCTGAAATTAAAAAAAAAAGGAGGGATAGCAATTCTGAGATCAGATGAAGCAAAAGCAAAAACAGATATAATTAAAAGGGATAGGGAAGGAAGCTATATTTTGCTAATAGGTACCATAGATAATGAAATATTAAACATGTATGCACTAAGTGATATACCATTTAAATTCCTGGAGAAGTTAAGGGAGTCGCAAGAAGAAAATTATACTAGTGAGGGATCTCAATCTTACTCTAGCAGAACTAGATGAATTGAATCACAAAATAATCAAATAAGTCAAGGAGGCAAATAGAATTTTAGAAAAGTTAGGTTTGACAGATCTTTGGAGAAAATTGAATGGGGACAGAAAAGAATATTTTTTTTTCCAGTGGTACATGGAATCTACACAAAAATTGACATTAGGTCATAAACCGCAAAATCAAATGTAGAAAGACAGAAACAGTAAGTGCATCTTTTTCACATCATGATGCAAAAAAAATTATGTGTTACAAAGAGTCAGGAAAAATAAACCAAAAATTAATTGGAAACTAAATAATCTAATTCCAAATGATGAGTGGGTGAAACAACAAATCGTAGAGGCAATCAATGATTTCATCCAAAATCCAGCAGCAAGAGATACAAAAAGAAATTCCATTTAAAATAACTGTAGATAATATAAGATATTTGGGAGCCTACCTGCCAAGACAAAGTCAAGAACTATATGAACACAATTACAAAACTCTTTCCACACAAATAAAGTTAGAGCCAAACAATTTGGAATAATATCAAGTGTTCACAGGGAAGCTGAGCTAATATAATAAAAATGACAATTTTACTTAAATTAATCTACTTATTCAATGCCATGCCAATCAAATTGCCAAGAAATTAATTTACAAATATAGAAAAAATAATAAAAAATTAATCTGAAAGAATAAAAGATCAAGAATTTCAAGGGAATTTTTTAAAAAAAGCAAATGAAAATGGCCTAGATGTACCACACTTAAATTGTATTATAAAGCAGCAGTCATCAAAACCATTTGGCTAAGAACTATAGTAATTGATCAGTGGAATTAGTAAGGTTCTCAAGGCATGATAGTCAATGACTAAAGTAATCTAATGTTTAAAAAACCCAAAGACTCCAGCTTCTAGGATAAGAACTCACTATGGACAAAAATTTCTGGGAACATTAAAAAAAAACATTCTCAATTGGCAGAAACAAGCATTGACTGATACCTAACACCTATACTAAGGTAAGATTAAAATGGGTTTTATGAATTTATGGCCAAAGAAGAACTAAAAAACATCATGAAATGCAAAACTGATCATTTTGATTATGTTAAATTTAAAATGTTTTATACAAACAAAAACAGTGCAGCAAAGATTAAAAAGGAAGCAGAAAACTGGGGGGAAATTTTGCATCCAAATGTTCTGATAAAGGCCTCTTTCTTAAATATATAGAAAACTAACTCAAGTTTATAATAATACGAACCATTCCCCAATTGATAAATGGTCAAAGGATATATATGGACAATTTTTAAACAAAGAAATCAAAGCCATTTCTAGTCATATGATAAAATGTTCTAAATCACTATTTATTACAGAAATACAAAATAAGAAAATTCTGAGGTACCACTACATACCTCTCAGACTGCCTAAGATGACAGGAAAAGATAATGATAAATGTTGGTGGGGATTTGAGAAAACTGAGACACTAATACATTGCTGGTAATGTTGTGAACTGATCTGACCATTTTGGAGAGCAATTTGGAACTACATCAAGAGGGCTATCAAACTACATGTACCCCTTGATCCACCAGTGATCCAGAGTGTATCTCAAAAAGGTCATAAAAAAGAACCTTTATATGCAAAAAATGTTTGTAGCAGTTCTTTTTGTAGTGGCAAAGAACTGGAAACTGAGTGGATGCCCGTCAATTGGAGAATGGCTGAATAAGGTATGGTGTGTGAATGTTATGGAATGTTATTGTTCTATAAGAAATGATCAGCAGGATGGATTCAGAAGTCTGGAGAGACTTATATGAATTGATGCTAAGTGAACTGAACATTTTATATAGCAACAACAAGATTATGTGATCAGCTCTAATGCATATGGCACTTTTCAACAATGAGCTGATTCAGGCCAATTCCCATAGTCTTGTGATAGTAAGAGTCATCTTCATCCAAAAAGAGGACTATAGAAACTGAATGTAGATTAAGACATAGAATTTTCACCTTTTTTTGTTCTTATTTGCTTCCTTTTTTTCTTTTTATCTGATTTTTTGTGCAGCATGAGAAATGTGAAAATATGTATAGAAGAATTGCAAATTTTTAAGTTATATTGGATTACTTTCTGTCTAGGGAAAGAGTAGGTGAGGAGAAGAGAAGAAACATTTGGAACATAAAGTTTTGCAAGGATAAGTGTTGAAAACTATCTTTGCATGTATTTTGAAAATAAAAAGTTATTATTAAAAACATTTTTTAAATAAAATTGGAAAAAACCTCTAGATAGATTAGGGCTAGAGATAAAAATCTGGAAATCATCAACATATAATTGATAATCAAAATGAGGTCACCAAGAGACACCACAAATGGAAAAAGATGGGGGTATAATAGTGGTAGAAATGACATCAGGTAATTAGAAGGAATAAATTCTTTAAAACTATAACCACATGACAGTACAGCAGGATATCACAAGGTCATGATTTCTCTATTACTGAAAGCATTCATATATATATATACTATGTATATAGACAATTCAGGGCTCAGATAATAGGTTCTAAGCTCTCTTGAAGAATCACAGAACGAACACCTGAACAAAAATTTCATCTAGAATATTCTTTATAAGGATAATGAATATAAAGCACAGGAATAATTGGAAGATTTGAAAGACTAAGTTCCGTTCAACTAGTGGAATTCTATAGTTGTGAATTGAGGTGATAGGACACTTTGGTAATGATGAGATCATGGCATAAAATCAATAGCTGTGGGAAATTGGATTAGAATAAAGTCTTTGGAGTTGAAGAGGCTGATGAAATGGGAAGCAGGGAACATTGACATGTATATTGAAATTCACAAGAGTAGAGGCATGGAGAGGAGTAGAGAGGAAAACAAGGAAATACTACTGAGAAAGAAGTGAGAACGAGAACCAGAAAATAAGTATTACCAGAAACTGAAAAAAGGATACCTCTCTGAATCAGCAAACCACAAAGATCTCTGAGTGTTAGTATCAAGGAATAACTCTAAAAGTGGAAGGTAGGAAGAAGAATGCCTAAAGTTCTTGCATTTCGATCTTGTGATCTTATGTAGTTTCCATAATCATTCTGATCAATTGCATTCTGTGTTACAAGTTTATCAGAAATAATGCTAAAATTCAAAACCCATGAAAATAATGCAGTGTCAACCATAGAACCTATATAAGAAAAAAGATTTCCAAGTCCTAGCCCCTGGCGCATTTCTTCTGATCAACATTTGATATGTCAAAATTCCAAGACAACAAAAGAATTTGGAAATATCCTTAGAGTTGGGGAAACTGGGATTTGGCCCTTCTCTATAATCTTATTTATTCAACATCTCTATCATAAAGGTAACAATCTATAGCCAAAAGTGGCATACATAGTCCCATATGGCAGAAAGTGGAAAAAAAAAACATTGGTAGATGTTTAGGTCAGGTGACCATGAAGACAACTAATTAGTTACTTTCTTCAAACCCTCCTCTCAAGGGAAAGACTGGACTTTTTATTTCATTAGTCATATGGATCTTCTGGGCAAGGAAATTGCTTAAATCAATGCCAATAGCTTCCCTAAAATAATATGAAAGAAAGGGAAAATACAAGCCTAACTCATAACTTCAAGTATTAATAAATTAAATGATTCAATCAAATAAAAGTAGCACAATAAATAAGAAAGCAAAATTCTACACAGATGGTGTAATCAGTATTCAAAGCCAGGTCCTCTGACTCAAAATCCCATCTTTCTGTCACTATAACACCATGTTGAATCCCTAGCTGAAACCAATTGTTCCTTGATCAAGGATACCTTCATCAGGTTTCATAATAATTTTTATTTCTCATAAATTTATTTGAATACATGACATGATTTTAAACTCCTAAAGGGGAAGGAAGAGAGTTCTAGCAATCTATATATCTCACTCTTCTGAGCATAGACCCATGCATATTTATTTGTTTGGTTCTTTGGGGAAGAAGAGGGTTGAGAATCCTGTGTTAATTCCTTAACACATAGGTTGTCAGTTCCTCTATAACTTCTTAGAGTTAACTAGTTAATAGATTAAGTCAAGGCAAAGTTTCTATCCCTAACCTAATGCCTTGATTTTATAGATAAATATATGTACATGCATACAGTAGATGCTTAATAAAAGATTGTTGACTAACTAGATGAATAAAATCCATTCAAATGTGATGGTTCCATCTTAGATTGAATTGTTGTACCTGGAGGAATAGTGTGCCTTTTAAAGAATTTGACTAGCTGACCCTTTGTTGTCTGCTCTTCTAGGCTATTCATAAAGCTGTGTTGAAGATGGATGAAGAAGGAGCAGAAGCTTCTGGAGCAACTAGCATTGAGACCCTACCAATGACTGTTCCCCCACTCATTAAATTTAACCACCCCTTCATGATGTCGATGATAGATAGCAATTCCAATTCTATTCTTTTCATGGCAAAAATAATGAACCCAAAATGAAATTCAAATAGCAAGCACCTCAAGCTTCCTAAGATTTCTTCCTGCTGTCACTGAATAAACATTGTGACTTGCAATGGTTGAACTGATTTGTCACTGGAAATAATCATAGTAATAGCTCAAATTTGTGGTTCTTCCTAACAACCCAATTAGGTTGGGAGTATAATTCTTTTTTCCCATTTTATAGGGAAATTGAAAAAATTGAAGCTCAGAGTTTTCTGGGAAACAAAACTGTGATGACTGTGTATTTTAAAATCAGCCAGAGTCAGGAATTCAGGTTAGGGGAAAATCGTCAATCTTTATTCTCAGTGAAGAAAGATCAGAGGTGGAAGAGAATGGGCAATAGCAATGTGTGCGGCTAAGTCAAGAAGCTAGCTAGACTAGCAGCCACACAACCAGCAGCTACAAGCATAGAACCCAGGCCAATCTCCCCCAGCCTCTCTTCCTGTCTCTCTGCCTCCACCCACCAAAATCGTCATTTCCTATACAACACATCAGGACTTGCACAGAGAGTGGGCGGGGGCCATTCTTTATCCAAGCATATATATTAATAGAGTATAGTCCAATTACTATTTAGCCTCACGTGCTTCGGACCTCAGTGCATCAACTCAAGCCTCAGCCCATTACATCTCCTGCTTTCTTTTGTTTTAGAACACAGGTAGTCATGCCATCCCTGACTCCTCAGGGAGGTCAGAGCCCCCAAGGGGAGGTGATCACACCCTCCCTGACTTCTCAGGGAAGGAGGTGAAAGCACTGAAAAGGAGGTGATCACAGCCTCCCTGACTTCTCAGGAAGGGAGATGAAAAGCACCAAAGGGAGGTGGGGGCTGCTAGTGGGTTTCTGGGCTGAAGGGTCTTATCATGCACAAACCCATCAGCATGGGAGGTATTACACAAACACATAGCAATAACGCAGAGGCTATTAGGGATGACCCTCCCCTCAGTCAGTGCAGGCTCGATGTGGTGTAACAAACATGAATTGCACACTCAAGTAGCAGAATAACAAGCAATATAAATCAACATGGTGTTGGAAAGGATCACCAGTAGTCCTAGAAGGAGGGTATATAAACAACAGTCACACATACACCTTCTTCAGCAGCCAAGAGATAGTCCAAAACCAATCTATTGTCCATTGCTTCACATGTCAGGGAATCCAATGATCCCCCTGAGTTTTTGAAGTCCTGCAAAAGTCTTTTTTATGTGTTAGGGAATCCAATGATTCCAGGAGATTTTAAAGTCCTGTAACAGTCTTATCATTTCTCAAAGAATCCAATGATTCCTGAGAGTTTTCAAGTCCTATGTCTCAGAGAATCCAATGATTCCTGAGGGTTTTCAAGTCCTACAACAATCTTATCATGTCTCAGAGAATCCAATGATTACTGAGGGTTTTCAAGTCCTACAACAATCTTATCATGTCTCAGAGAATCCAGTGATTCCTGAGGGTTTTGAAGTCCAACAATCTTTGATGTCCATGAGTCAAACGCCATAATTGCCACACTCTTTCAATGGTGAGCACAATCAGCAACAGAACCACCCGATATTTCTTGGGTCTTCTCCTTTGTTTCAAGGGTCTCTCTGCAATGGACAAGGTAAATACAATTCCTTCTCCACCTATAGAGATACAAGCATTTCTGCATAGAGAGTGGGCGGGGGTCATTCTTTATCCAAGCATGTATATTAATAGAGTATAGTCCAATTACTATTTAGCCTCACATGCTTGGGACCTCAGTGCATCAACTCAAGCCTCAGCCCATTACACAAAACTAGCTACTTTTTTATTGGCTGATGGGTGATTGAGAATGAATCAATAAAAGGCTATTAAATAAAAAAAAAAAAGAGAATGAATCAAAGCATGAAACAACAGAATGTATGTTGGATTTGAAGTCAAAGGGCCTGAGTTCATAAGATCATAAATTTACAACTGGAAGGGATCTTAAAAACCATCTGGCCCAACACCCTCAATCTAAAGATGAGGAAACAGGTCGAGACATGTTAAATAGTTTATATGTCCAATGTCACCCAAGTAATAAGGCCAGGAATCAAACATAATTCCTTTCACTGGAGTTCCAGGGGGATGCCAAAATTGTTGATTTTCTGGACTAGTGTCGTGAGGTGTCTCAAAAGAATTTACAGGTTCAGACCCATCTTCAAGTCAATGGACAAAGTTTATTATAATTGTAATGTCACTTAAAGTAGGTTAAATTCTAAAAGAAGTTAGCAAAGAGCCAAGAACAAGAAGGTAAATTTCTAGGAAAAACTAAGAGAAACGAGGTATTTCATGTTAGTAATATATTAATTTTATGGCTTAGAAGTAGAACTGAGGAGTGGTCTGGTTCTGACTTGTGCAAGTGAAGTATTCATAACTTTCTGGTAAGAGCTCACAGTGTCTATGGGGGAAAGGGGAATTGTGGGGCAGGAATCTTAGAGGTATGTATTTAGACCTGAAATGTCACTGTCAAGTAGCAGGCACCCAATTTTGCTTTGTGTTTGTGTTAACTTTAAGCACTTCATTATTGTTGCTCATTAGTCTCAGAAACCTCATTTTCTTGACCAACAGGCTATTATCTGACAGCTAACAATATTTGGGGGCTCAGCATTCTGGTCATAGAGAATAAACTGGGGCCAGGATACATCATTTCCAACCACATCACTGGCAACACCAGATGGCCTTGGGGTTGTTGATACATCCTTTCTAAAAACTTTCCCACATCATTTTGATTCTTACTCTGGCAAGCTTTCCACTGAACTGTCCTGACTCTTCCAGGGTTTTGCGTGAATTTTGTACTTAATTTCATCTTTTATAAAATGAGAAAATGAAATGGATGACCTGGAAGGTCCCCCTCAGTAACACATCTTGCATTCCTAAGCTGCACAATGAATTTCCCTGCTGTGTTCCTATCAATAAGAAGCCATATACACAAAAACTCATCATGTCTCTTTTAGCTAATGTGGTTATTTTTGTGAGAAGGAACAATGAATATCTGCCTCTTCAAATGGATTTCAGAAATATTTTCCTTTCATCAGCAATTCAAAACCCAAGGAACTTCATTCCTTGGAGTGAAAAAAAAAATCTGTTCACTGAAACAATAGAAATTTCTGGGAGATAAAATATAGTAAGCTTTGTTGGTCTTTTCAGAAAATATGGGCTTATTGGGACCTTTTCTAAAAGCCAGTTTGAATGAAGGAGGAGGCCAGTGGAGAAAAAATAAGGATGGGAGAAAGGTGATGCAGGGAAGGGAAAGAGCATAGAAAAGATAGATTGGGATAACCAAAAACAAAATTCTGACTTACTAAACGTGACCCTTGCAGTTACCATTAAAGTAGTTTTACAACAGCCAGTATCTCCCCAGGTACAATCCAAAATGTAACAATGGCACCTTATTTCCACCAGAGGGTACATTGTAGGCAGCCTACAAACCCTTCCAGGCTCCTGAACTCCAAGTTTCTGGAATCTCTTCCTTTTACTGACTTTAAAACTATTGCTGCCTTGGAGATATAGCTATTACATCTTCCATACATAAGTAAGAAGAAATTGAACCAGCCTCTTCAGATGCAGTTTTTTTAAACTCTGAAAAGAGTATGGTACAGTTGAGAAAGCCTTGCCAAGGTATCAGCATAATAGAGTTTAGAGGAAATATAGGAATCATTTAGTTTGGTCCAACTCTCTCATTTTCTTAAAGGTGATCACGATAGTGAGTAGAAGTACTAGAAGACAATATTAAGTCTACAATTCCAAAACTAGTGTCCTTTTAACTTCATCTTGCTTCCACTCACACATTCATGGGGTTATGTTAGTCATTTCTTCTTTCTGGTCTTTAATTTCTTCACTAGAATAATGGGACTTTACTAGTTTTTGTATGCCCTCAGGCCCCTTCTTCCAGTGTTAACTATTCTAAGACATTTCTTAGTTCTGGATTTTAGGGCATGTTCAAGGAAGATATGTACCTCTGAGTGAGGGCTGCTGAGCCCTTTACAAAGTGCTTTCTACCTTTGATATTTACCTAATTCACCTAACTCTCACCTGTGGTTCCAAGAAGCTATAGCATGCCACACTCTGGTAAACTGTTTCAACAAATGGGCTAAACCAGTATGAAGGTACCCAAGGATCTCAAACCCTATATTTAGTTAAAAGGGTGTCTACCACAAGCATGTGAAGACTTCTCCTGGCAGAAGGGGTGGGTAAGAACAATTTGTTTCAATGACCATGCGGGCAGATGAAGTGGGTGCTGTGGAATTCTTAGAACTTGGTTAGACATCAAAGACACTAAGATCACCCTCTGCATCTCAAGTCATCACAAGTCATCTTGACTCTGTCCTGCCACTACACAATGATGACTGTGGAAGAGAGAGTGATGTTGAAGACTGCTTGTAACCCTGCTCAGCTAAATCCAATTTACTCACAAATTAAAAGACATTACCATACCATTTTATCATTTCTACCTATCTTAAAGTCCTGTGATGATAGGTGAGTGATGAAGCAGCAGATATGGATACAATGGAAGCTGTAGTCACAATCGTGCACACAGAAGGCCCAGGCTATAGGTTTAGCCTGGGTTATCTTCTTACTGGAAGCAGTAGTGGTATTTGGCAGCTTCCTGTTTGTCTAACTGGACCTTTAAGAATAACACTGCTCACTTCCAGGTATAAGGAAAGGGCTAGAAAAGATTCCTTAAACACTGTCTGCTTACCCAGTCCTGATAGCAGGCAGAGATTCCACTCTATGGTCAAAACACTAAAAATGAACAAAAACATGTGCAAAATTGATTCTGCTGGGGAGGAGGAAAAAGGGGAAAGGAAAGAGAAGAGTATATAACTTGGGGAAAATAAGATGGTGGTAAATACAGAGTTAGTCATTTTAACTGTGAATGTGAATGGGATGAATTCTCCCATAAATAAGAAGTAGAAAGCAAACTGAATTAAATGCCAGAATCCTACAATATGTTGTTTACAAGAAACACATTTGAAGCAGAATGATACATACAGAGTAAAGGTAAAAGGCTAGAGCAGAATTTATTCTGCTTCAGCTGAAGTTAAAAAAAAAAAAAAAGCAGGGGTAGTGATCCTAATCTCAGACCAAGCAAAAGCAAAAATATATCTAATTAGAAGAGATAAGGAAGGAAACTGCATTTTGCTAAAGATTACCATAGATAATGTAGTATTATCAACACTAAACATAAATGAGTTCTGAAGATGAAGCCACAATGATGGAGTAAAACCAGGAAGCTGCTTAAGCTCTCCCACTTTTCCTTTAAAACCACATGAAACCAAGAGTTCTGAATAGATTCTGGGAGTGAAACTACTCTCTAGCTCAAGATAGATGGGGAAAACTTCAAAAAACATGAATCTCAATGGGGTGAAAAGGATGTTCAGCTCCGTTCAAAAAAACTCTGGGAAAGCAAACAACAGGGTCTTAATCATAGCAAATCAGAAATTAAAACACTCAGTCCTGACTCAGTAAAGGAGCAGATCAGTGAGGCAACCAGTCCCAGTTCAGAAGGCTGCCAGAGCAAAGTAGCTCACACTGTGGTAAAGTTCTCCTAGCAAATTTTCCTGAGACCACACCCCTCCCCTCTCTGATCTACTTGGCATAAGCTTGCCTTCCTTCCTCTCATTGCCAACTTCCCTGAGGCTGTGCCTAGCCTAACTGTCCCTGCCTGCAAGCAAAAACAGACCTTTTCTGGAAAATTTCAAGAATATCTCCTGTTGGTAATGTGTTATATTCCCAATATTCATGGGTTTTGACAGTCAAACACTAATTCTGAGGCCTTTCATAAAAGAAGTAGTCTAAGGGTTAAAAAAAAAAAAAAAAAAAAAAAAAAAAAAGCTTAGATAAACGCACTGTCCTCTCCACCATCTTGGTTTCGACCCCCTTGCTGATCATTTCTTACAGAACAATAATATTCTATAACATTCATAAAACTTTCACTCAGTGAATGCTCACTCAGTTTCTAGTTCCTTGTCACTCAGTATAAAAAGGGCCACTACAGACATTTTTGCAAATGTGGGTCTTTTTCCCTTTTTTTATGATATCTTTGGGATACAGACTCAGTAGGATCAAAGAGTATGCACAGTTTGATTACGCTTTGGACATAGTTCTAAATTGCTCTCTAGAATGGTTGGATTAGTTCACAATTCCACCAACAATGTATCAGTGTCCCAGTTTTCCCATATCCCCTCCAACATTCATCATTATCTTTTTCTATCATCTTAGCCAATCTGACACATGTGTAGTGATAACTCAGAGTTGTCTTAATTTGCATTTCTTTGACCAATAATGATTTAGAGCATTTTTTCATATACCTATAAATGGTTTTAATTTCTTCATCTGAAAATTGTTCGTTAAAATTTGACCATTTGTCAATTGGAGAATGGCTTGAATTCTTATAAATTTGAGTCAATTGTCTTTATATTTTAGAAATGAGGCTTTTATTAGAATCATTGGATGTAAATTTTTTTCTCAGTTTACTGCTTTCCTTCTATCTTATCTGCATTGGTTTTATTCATACAAAAACTTTCTAACTTAGTATCATAAAAATTATCCATTTTGCATTCCATAATGTAGAACTATGGATTATGTAATCTTCTTTAGCCACAAATTCCTTCCTTCTCCACAAATCTGAAAGATAGACTATCTTTTGTTCTTCTAATTTGCTTATAATATCTTCCTTTATGTCTAAATCATGAACCCATTTTGACCTTATCTTGGTATAGAGTGCTAGGTGTTGGTCATTGCTTAATTTCTGTCATATTAATTTTCATTTTCCCAATAATTTTTGTCAAATAATTCTTATCCCAAAAGCTAAAGTTTTGGGATTTATCAAACACTATATGATTGTAATCATTGACTATTGTGTCTTGTGAACCTAGACTATTCCACAGATCAACTACTCTATTTTTTAGCCAATACTACATGGTTTTGATGACTGCTGCTTTATAATAGAGTTTTAGGTTTGTTACAGCTAGACCATCTTCATTTGCATCTTTCATTAATTTCCTTGATATTCCTGACCTTTTGTTCTTTAAGATGAACTTTGTTATTATTTTTTTCTAGCTCTGTAAAATAATTTCTTGGGAGTTTGATTGGTATGGTGCTGAATAAGTAGATTAATTTAGGTAGTCTTACCATTTTTAGTATATTAACTCAGTCTACCCATTAACACTCACTATTTTCCCAATCAATTAGATCTGACTTTATTTGTGTCAAAAGTGTCTTGTAATTATGTTCAGATAGTTCATGATTTTGTCTTGGCAGGTGGACTCCCAAATATTTTATATTATTTACAGTTATTTTAAATGGAATTTCTTTTTGTGCCACTTGTTGTTGGACTTTGTTGGTAGGAATTAAAGTGAAATGAGTAGAACCAGGAGATCATTATACATGGCAGTAATAAGATTATATGATGATCAATTCTGATGGATGTGGCTCTCTTCAAAAATGGTATGATTCAAACCAGTTCCAATTGTTCAGTGATGAAGAGACCCATTTACACCCACCCAGAGAGAGGACCATGAGAACTGAATATGTGGTCCACAATATAGCATTTTCACTCTTTTCATTGTTCCTTGCTTGAATTTTTTTCTGCTGCTTTTTTTTTTACTGGTTTGATTTGATTTTTCTTGTGCAGCCCAATATTGTATTAATATGAATGCATATATTAGAATTAACATATATTGCTACTATATTTAACATATATTGGACTACTTGCAAACTAGGGGAGGGTGTAGAGGAAAGGAAGGAAAACTGGAAGGAGTCCATCTTTCCCTGTCCTTTCAAATAGTTTGCTTAGTGTTTGAGTTAATTGATTTTTAAATGTTTGGTAAAATTCACATATAAATCCATCTAGTCCTGGAGATTTTTTCTTAGGGAGTTGATTAATAGCTTGTTCTATTTCTTTTTCTAAATTGGGACTATTTAAATAATTTATTTCCTCTTCCATTAACCTGGGCAATCTATATTTTTATAGGTATTCCTCCATATCATTTATATTATCAAATTTATTGACATATAGTTGAGCAAAATAACTCTTACTTATTATTCTAATTTCCTCTTTGTTGGAGGAAAGTTCTCCCTTTTCATTTTTAAGACTAACAATTTGATTTTCTTCTTTCCTTTTCTAATCAAATTAACTAAAGGTTTATCTATTTTGTTGGGGGGGGGGGTTTCCCCACAAAACCAACTCTTAGTTTTAGTTATTAATTCAATCGTTTTCTTTCTTTCAATTTTATTAATCTTCCTATTTATTTTAAGAATTTCAAATTTTGTATTTAATTGGGTATTTTAAATTTGTTAAAATTGTTATGGTTTTGTTTCTTTTTCTAGCTTTTTAGTTATAAGCCCAATTCACTGATCTTCTCTTTCTCTATTTTATGCAAGTAAGCATCTAGAGATATAAAATTTTCCCTAATAACCACTTTGGCTGCATCCCACAAATTCTAGTATCTTGTCTCATTATTGTTATTCTCTTGTATGAAATTATTAATTGTGTCTATGATTTGTTGTTTCACTCATTCATTCTTTAGAATTAGACTATATAATTTCCGATTAATTTTTGGTCTATTTCCCCCAGTCTTTTATTGCTTGTGATTTTTTATTACATCATGATCTGAAAAAAATGCATTTACTATTTCTACCTTTCTTCATTTGATTTTGATGCTTTTATGCCTTAATACATGGTCAATTTTTGTATGGATTCTATGAACCGCTGAGAAAAAAGTAAACCCCTTTCTGTCTCCATTCAGTTTTCTCCAGAAATCTATCACACCTAACTCTTCTAAAATACTATTTACCTCATTAACTCCTTTCTCATTTATTTTGTGGTTTGATTTATCTAGTTCTGAGAGAGTAAGGTTGAGATCCCCTACCAGTCTATTTCTTCTTGCAGCTCTCTTAACTTCTCCTCTAGGAATTTTGATATTATACCACTTGGTGCATATATGTTTAGTATTGATATTGTTTCATTATCTATGGTACTCTTTAGCAAGATATAGTTTCCTTTCTTATCTCTTTTAATTAGATCTATTTTTTGCTTTTGCTAGATGTGTGATCAGGATTATTACCTGTGCTTTTTTTTTTTCACTTCAGCTGAAGCATAATAGATTCTGCTCCAGCCTTATACCTTTACTCTATATGTATCACTCTGCTTTAAATGTGTTTCTTGTAAACAATGTATTGTAGGATTCTGGTTTTTAATCTAGCCTGCTATCTGCTTTTGTTTTATGGGAAAGTTCATCTCATTCACATTCACAGTTAAAATGATTAATTATGTATTTTACATCATTTTATTTACCCCAAGTTATGTTTTTCTCTTTCCTTTGTTCCTTTCTTTCCTTCCCACTACTTTGCTTCTGACCACCACTTCCCTCAAACAGCCCACCTCCTTTACAGCCCCTTCCCCTTTCTTATACTTTTCCCCCTACTTTTCTTTTCCATTATATTAGTCTCCCCTTTACTTTCCCCTTTCCTCTTTCACTTCCCTATAAGGTGAGAGAAGTTTCTCTAAGAAACCAAATATGTCAGATATTCTCTCTTTGAGCCAAATCTTATAAAAGTAACATTCACAATATGTTCATTCTCCTCCTTTCTTTCCCTTACTTATAATAGGTCTTCTTTGCCTTTTCATGAGATGTAATTTTCCTCATTTTACTTCAATTTTCCTCTTTTTCCAGTACATGTATTTCATCAACATATGAAATAGGAGATGAGTAAATTAAGTAAAATAAAGCAGGAGTACTGAGGAAAGGGAGTGTAAATTGGGGGAGGTAGCAGATAGAACCAAAACACTGTTGAGGAATAAAAAAGTGAAAAGGAAAAAAAAAAAACACAAACAGCAGGGAAAATAGGCTGGAGGTAAATCATAATTGTGAATATGAATGGGATGAACTCTCCCATAAAACATAAGTGGGTACTAGCTTGGATCAAAAACCAGAATCCTACAATATGCTGTTTACAAGAAACACACTTGAAGCAGAGAAACACACAGAATAAAGATAAAAGGTTGGAGAAGAATTTGTTATGTGTCAGCTGAAGTAAAAAAAAAAAGTAGGGACAGCAATCCTGAACTCAGATAAAACAAAAGTAAAATAGATCTAGTTAAAAGATATGAGAGAAAAAACTATGTCTTGCTAAAAGATACAATAGACAATGAAGTAATATCAATATTAAGCATGTATACACCAAGTGGTATAGCATTCAAATTCTTTATTTATTTATTTATTTTGCTGAAGCAGTTGGGGTTAAGTGACTTGCCCGGGATTACATAGCTAGAAAGGGTTAAGTGTCTGAGACCAGATTTGAATTTAGGACCTCCTAACTTTAGCGTTGGTGCTTTATCCACTGCTCCATCTAGCTGCCCCATCATCCAAATTCTTAAAGAAGAAATTAAGCAAATTCCAGAAAGAAATATATAGCTAGACAGCAAAACTATACGAGTGAACTACCTCAAGTGTCTCCTCTCAGAACTTGATAAATCCATCAAAAAATAAGCAAGAAAAAAATTAAAGAAATCAATGGAATCTTAGAAAAGTTAGATATGGAGAAAACCTTTAGAGAAAATTGAATGGAAATAGGAAAGAATTTATTTTTCTCTCAGGAGTACATGAAACATACAAAAATTGACCATATATCAGGAAATTTTTTTAAAACCTCAAAAATCAAATCTAGAAATGCAGAAATATTTAATGTATCCTTTTGGATCATGATGCAATAAAAATCAAATTCAACAAAGGGCAGTGGAAAGATAGATTAGAAACTGATTAGAAACTAAATAATCTAATCCTAAAGAATGACCGGGTTAAACAACAAATCATAGAAATAATAATTTCATTAAAGAGAATGACAACAATTAGACAATATACAAAGATTTATGGGACGCAGCCTGGCAATACTAGGAATTTTTATTCCTCTAAATTACTACAACAACAAAATGGAGAAAGAACAGAGCAAAAAGCTAATTAAAAAATGAACAAATTAAAAATCCTCAATTGAACACCAAATTAGAAATCCTGAAAACTAAATGTGAGATTAATAAAATAGAATGTAAGAAATCTATCAAGCTAACAATTGAAACTAGGAGTTGGTGTTATGAAAAGCAAACAAGATAGATAAACTATCGTTTAAAAAGAGAAAGAAAAAAAAACAAATACTTAAAAAGAGAGAGCAAAAATAAATATTCAATATCAAAAATGAAAAGGGTGAAATAACTACCAATGAACAAGAAATTAAAGCAATCATTAGGAAATGTTTTGCCCAATTATATGCCAATAAATTTGACACTGAGCAAGATTAATGAATATTTATCAAAAATATAATTATCCAGATTAACAGATGAGGAAATATAATACCTAAATAACAGCACCGTAGGGGGGAAAATGAACAAGCCATTAATGAATCCTAAGAAGAAAATCCACAGGGCCAAATGAATTCACAAGTGAATTCTACCAAATATTTAAAGAATTCTAATACTATATACTTTACTGGGGAAAATA
The DNA here is from genome assembly GCF_902635505.1 of Sarcophilus harrisii. Taxonomy (NCBI): domain Eukaryota; kingdom Metazoa; phylum Chordata; class Mammalia; order Dasyuromorphia; family Dasyuridae; genus Sarcophilus; species Sarcophilus harrisii. Next base: position 370,045,296 of record NC_045427.1, read on the forward strand.
AGCAAAAGAGTCCTTCCAAATTCTTTTTATAAACAAATGTGGTGCTGATACCTAAAAGAGGAAGAGCTAAAATACAAAGAAAGCTACAAATAAATTTCCCTAATGAGTATCAATGCAAATTTTAAAAATAAAATATTAATGTGGCAAAAGCAAAATGGCAGAGTAAAAGCAGGGCTTTCAAGACTCAAGGCTTTCCTTCAAATTTTTACAAATATCTTTAAATAATGACTCTAAACATATTTTAGAGTGCCAGAACCAATTAAAAGATGAAGTGAAACAATTTTTCAGCTGAAGACAATTTAGGTCAGCAGGAAATCTCTATTGTACCAGGAGGTAATGCAGTGTAGGCCACCCTACCAGAGCCCTGGCCCCAGTAAATCAGAATCAGGTCTTGAGGTCTGTGAATCAGTGACATACTGGCATTTTCTAAACCTCTCAGCCTACAGAGACTAAGGACAACTTGGAAGGTCTGCAGAAAAGATTTTTTTGCACTGGATTAAGAGGGGAGTTCCACCAGAAAACCTTGGAAGCCACTGAATCAACAGAAGAAGAAGCAGCTTCCAGAGCTCTCAAACTACAGGTAGTAAGGGGGGTGAATAGTTGGTCAGTGCTTTTGCTGGCATTGAAGCAGGACTCTGTTGTTTTGCCCATACTCAGATCTAGAACACAGTTCTGGATCACAATACTAGCATTTTAAGGAGCACTAGTACATTAGAACTTACAGTCGCAGTGAAGAGGTAACTTCCCCACATTTCCAGGGCAGAGAAGAATGCTTGTGATAAGTTACAGACCAGAGAACAAGGCAGGAAAGAAATAAATATACTTATCCTTGTATCATACCACTTTAGAAGAATTGAAAACTTATAGGCCTCACAGGAATACCTCTGAAAATAGCTACACAAAATCCTTGAAATTTGGGTGACTGCACTCATCACCCTGGAAACAAGACCTACTTTAACAAAGAATTAAAAACTGATAATAGGCTGGGAAAATGAACAAAAAACAGAAAAAGATTCTGACCGCAAAAAATTACTATGGTGACAAAGAATACATATTAAGAAGATAATAAAATGAAAGGTCCTACATCCAAAGCCTCCAATAACAATTAGTCCTGGGCCAGGCAAGAACTCAAAAACATTTTGAAAATCAAGTAAGACAGAGGAAAAAATTGGAAGAGAAATGAGAGTGATGCAAAAGGAAGTACAAAAACAATAAGAAGAAAACTTCCTTAAAACCAAAACCAATCAAATGGTAAAGAAGGTACAAAAGTTCACTGAAGAAAATAATTTTCTATAAATTATAAATGAGAAATTATTTTGAGAGCAAAATACAATAAAGCAAAACCAAGAAATAGAAAAATGTGAAATATCTCATTGGAAAAATAACTGACTTGGAAAATAGATCCAAAGGAACTAATTTAAAAATTATTGGTCTTACTGAAAGCCATTATCAGAAAAAGAGCTTAGACATCATTTTTCAAGTAATTATCAAGAAAAACCTCACAGATATTCTAAAACTAGAGAATAAAATAGAAAATGAAACAATCTATTAATCATCTCTTGAAAGAGATTCCAAGATGAAAACTTTCAAGATTATATCCAAATTCCAGAACTCCCAAGTCAAGGAGAAAATATTGCAAGCATCCAGAAAGAAACAATTCAAATATGGTGGAGTCATAGTCAAAATAACACAACAGTTAGCAACTTCTACATTAAAGGATCAGAGAATCAGAGAACTTGGGATAAAATATAATATTAGCATTAAGATTATAGTAATACATCACAAGGATAACATATACAATGACCATGTAGGATATACACTAGTAATGGAGGGCTGGTTCAATATCAGGAAAATAATCGGCATAATTGACAATATTAATAGTACACATAACAGAAATAATGAATGTCTCAATAGATACAGAAAAAGCTTTTGACAAAATACAGCACTCATTTCTATTAAAAAATACTAGAGAGCATAGAAATAAATGAAGCATTCTTTTTAAAATGATAAGTAGCATTTGATCTAAAACTATCTAGATACATTATCTATAATAGTGATAAACTAGTAGAAATCTTCCCAATAAGAGCAGGGATGAAACAAGAATGTCCATTATCACTACTATTATTCAATATTGTACTAGAAATTTTAGCTATAGCAATAAGAGAAGAAAAAGAAATTGAAGGAATTAGAATGTCATGAGGAAACAAAGTTATAACTCATTATAACTATGATGGTATACTGAGATAATCCTAGAATCAACTTAAAAGTATTTAAAATAATTAAAAATTTTAGCAAAGTTGTAGGATATAAAATAAGCCCACATAAATCATCAGCAGTTCTATATATTACCAACAAAGCTCACCAGCAATAGATAGAAAGGGAAATTCCATTTGAAATATTTGCAAACAATATAAATTACTTGGAACTTTACTTGCCAAGACAAACACACGTACTATATGAACACAATTATAAAACAATTTTCACACAAATAAAGTTAGATCTAAATAACTGGGAAAATATCACTTGTTCATGGATAGACCAAATATAAAAATGACAATTCCCTCTAAACTAATTTTATTCAGTTTCTTATGAATCAAACTACTAAAAAAATTATAGAGCTAGAAAAAATAATAATGAAATTCATCTAGAACGAAAGATCAAGACTATCAAGGGAATTAATATATAAAAAATATAAAGGAAGGTGGCCTACCAATGTGAGATCTCAAATTATATTACAAAATAGTAATCATCAAAACTATCTGGTACTGGATAAGAAATAGAGTGGTGGATCAGTGGAATAGATTAGATGCACAAGACAGAGTAATAAATGAGAATGGTAATATAGTGTTTGATAAACTCAAAGATCATAGCCTGTGGGATAAGAACTCACTATTTACCAAAAATTTCTGGGAATACAGGAAAACAATATGACACAAGCTAGGCATAGACCAAAATCCTACAGCATATAATAAGATAAGGTCAAAATGAGTAAGCAAGTTAGACATAAAGGAGATACCTTAAGAAAATTAAAAAAACAAGGATTGATCTATAGACATCAAAATTAAATTCAAAACCTTTCACAGAAACAAAATCAATACAACCAAGATTTACCAGAAATCTGGTAAATAATCTTTATAATTAGTGTCTCTGCTAAAGGTCTCATTTCTCAAATACTAAGAGAACTAAGACAAATATATAAGTTTACAAGACACTCCCCAAATGATAAATGATCAAGGGATATGAACAGGCAGTTTTGAGATGAAGAAATCAAAATTATCTATAGGCATAGAAAGAATTACTTTAAATAACTTTTGATTAGAGAAATACATGAGGGAGGGAGATGGAAAATTTTGAAACTCCCAAATCTTATAAAAATGAATGCTAAAAATAGTTTGTACATATAATTTGAAACATACTATTTAAAAATAAACCAATAAAAGAATTTTTAGAAATTTATATTAGTGGGATTCCTTGCAACCTGATTTTTTTTCCAGAATTATTAATCAAATTTTGGTGAAGGTGACATGGCTTAGCATGACCCTATTTTCTTCATCATTAACAAGAATTTCCACTTTCCTATGTTACAAAGACTCCCAGTCAGGAATAATATATGTCAAAACCACTGCCAACTGTTTCTGACATGATTTCTGGGTCAATAGGTACATGCTGACTAATTAGGATTTCCAAGGGTTATCATGATGCTGAGTAGAGTAAGACCCAATGGGTCTTCTTCATGACTTGCTTTTTTTATTATAATAACTTTTTATTGACAGAACCCATGCCAGGATAATTTTTTACAACATTATCCCTTGCACCCACTTCTGTTCCGATTTTTCCCCTCTCTCCCTCCACCCCCTTCCCTAGATGGCACGCAGTCCTATATATGTTGAATATATCCTAAATACTATATATGTGTGCAGAACCAAACAGTTCTCTTGTTGCGCAGGAAGAATTGGATTCAGAAGGTAAAAATAACCCGGGAAGAAAAACAAAAATGCAAATAGTTTACATTCATTTCCCAGTGTTCTTTCTTTGGGTGTAGCTGCTTCTGTCCATCATTGATCAATTGAAATTGAATTAGGTCTCTTTGTCAAAGAAATCCACTTCCATTAGAATACATCTTCATACAGTATTATTGCTGAAGTATATAATGATCTCCTGGTTCTGCTCATTTCACTTAGCATCAGTTCATGTAAGTCTCTCCAAGCCTCTCTGTATTCATCCTGCTGGTCATTTCTTACAGAACAATAATATTCCATAACATTCATATACCACAATTTACCCAACCATTCTCCAATTGAAGGGCATCCATTCATTTTCCAGTTTCTAGCCACTACCAACAGGGCTGCCACAAATATTTTGGCACATACAGGTCCCTTTCCCTTCTTTAGTATCTCCTTGGGGTATAAGCCCAGTAGTAGCACTGTTGGGTCAAAGGGTATGCACAGTTTGATAACTTTTTGGGCATAATTCCAGATTGCTCTCCAGAATGGTTGGATTCGTTCACAACTCCACCAACAATGCATCAGTGTCCCACATTTCCCTGCATCCCCTCCAACATTCGTTGTTATTTTTTCCTGTCATCTTAGCCAATCTGACAGGTGTGTAGTGGTATCTCAGAGTTGTCTTAATTTGCATTTCTCTGATTAATAATGACTTGGAGCATATTTTCATATGAGTGGTAATAATTTCAATTTCATCATCTGAAAATTGTCTATTCATATCCTTTGACCATTTATCAATTGGAGAATGGCTTGGTTTCTTATAAATTAGAGTCAATTCTCTATATATTTTGGAAATGAGGCCTTTATCAGAACCTTTAACTGTGATGATGTTTTCCCAGTTTGTTGCTTCCCTTCTAATCTTGTTTGCATTAGTTTTGTTTGTACAAAAGCTTTTTAATTTGATGTAATCAAAATTTTCTATTTTGTGATCAATAATGGTCTCTAGTTTGTCTTTGGTCACAAATTTCTTCCTCCTCAACAAGTCTGAGAGATAAACTATCCTATGTTCTTCTAATTTATTTATAATCTAGTTCTTTATGCCTAAATCATGGGCCCATTTTGATCTTATCTTGGTATATGGTATTAAGTGTGGGTCCGTGCCTAATTTCTGCCATACTAGTTTCCAGTTATCCCAGAAGTTTTTGTCAAATAATGAATTTTTATCCCAAAAGTTAGGATCTTTGGGTTTGTCAAACACTAGATTGCTATAGTTGACTATTCTGTCTTGTGAACCTAACCTATTCCTAACCTGTTCCACTGATCAACTAATCTATTTCTTAGCCAATACCAAATGGTTTTGGTGACTGCTGCTTTATAATATAGTTTTAGATCAGATACAGCTAGGCCACCTTCATTTGATTTTTTTTCATTAATTCCCTTGAGATTCTCGACCTTTTATTATTCCATATGAATTTTGTTGTTATTTTTTCTAGATCATTAAAATATTTTCTTGGAAGTATGATTGGTATAGCACTAAATAAATACATTAGTTTAGGGAGTATTGTCATCTTTATTATATTTGCTCGGCCTATCCAAGAGCACTTAATATTTTTCCTATTATTTAAGTCTGACTTTATTCGTGTGGAAAGTTTTTTGTAATTTTGCTCATGTAATTCCTGACTTTGCTTTGGTAGATAGATTCCCAAATATTTTATGCTGTCAACAGTTATTTTGAATGGAATTTCTCTTTGTATCTCTTGCTGTTGGATTTTGTTGGTGATGTATAAAAATGCTGAGGATTTATGGGGATTTATTTTATAACCTGCAACTTTGCTAAAAGTTATGAATTATTTCTAATAGCTTTTTAGTAGAATCTCTGGGCTTCTCTAAGTATACCATCATATCATCTGCAAAGAGTGATAGTTTGATTTCCTCATTGCCTACTTTAATTCCTTTAATCTCTTTCTCAACTCTTATTGCTGAGGCTAATGTTTCTAATACAATATTGAATAATAATGGTGATAGTGGGCACCTTGCTTCACTCCAGATCTTACTGGGAAAGGTTCCAATTTTTCCCCATTGCATATGATGCTTACTGAAAGTTTTAAATATAGGCTCCTGACTATTTTAAGAAAAAGTCCATTTATTCCTATACTCTCAAGTGTTTTTATTAGGAATGGATGTTGGATTTTATCAAATGCTTTTTCTGCATCTATTGAGATGATCATATGGTTTTTGTTAGTTTGCTTATTGATATAGCATGACTTGCTTTAATATCCTACTTCACCCAAGTCATTGGCAGATAGGCATACTGTTTTGATGCTGAATCTCTTCAGATTTGGTAAGACTGATCTTCATGCAAGAGGAATGTCATTTATTCCTTTATGAGTATTCAATATTTTCCTAGCTTGATAGGCCCTGACAAAAATTATGCTATGCTATCATTGTTGTCATTGTGTTTTAGAGTCAAGAGTTAACTCTGCATCATAATGAAACATCAGCAAAAATTTTAGGGGAGGAGTTAATAATTAACAGAACTTAAACTTAATGATAGTGCCAAAATCCACTCCAAACCAAATATGTAATGAAATTCCTAATATTGAAAGATCACTGGATCTGAAGTCAAAAGAATTGAATTCTAGTCCTGAGGCTGCAATTTACTTGGAATGACCTTGGACAAATAAATCCATTTCCCTCACTGAAGTTCTATGTACTCAAGTGAGAAAAAATGCTCAAGCAGGTGGAGCAAAAAGTCATTCCCAACTCTTAACATTCTATGAGACTGTGTAAGAATAAATCATCACTGGTTATTAAGCATGTTTCATTTACCTGTTTTGTTTCTGTCACTATGAAAGTTTCTTGTAACTGATGGTGTCATTTGATTTGCCTTTTTCTTGATTCATTATCATACATGACCCCCATGATGCAAAGTACTCTAAAACTCTGAGTTCATATAGACTATGTCTGAACTTAGGGTTTTGCTCCCAAATGTCAGTTTCCTTCTTTGGGTTTTGCCCCATTTCAGACTTTTATCATTGAAAAATGTCCTGATTAAAGTTAAATGTGCCTGATGTCCCCTAAAGTGGGTAAAAGATTCCAAAATTTCATTTATATGCTCAATGTATATAACATGTGCATTAGAACAGCCCTAAATCCATCTGTCATTAAATACATAGAAGGCAAAGGACTCACAGGAAACCAAAGACAAATGCAGAAAGATAAAATTCTCAAGTAGGCCATTAAAACTCTTATACTCCTAGACTGTAAACACATTTTGTGAGACTGATGAAAAAACATCAGACAGGGAAAGTCTGCCTGTCTGAACAACTCCAAGCAATTGCAGAGTTGCTAAGGTCCAAATTGCTTGACACCACACTCCCTTGGCATCATTTCAGTATCTCAACTCCAGGAAACTTTTTAGTTAATGATCCTCTTCTTTCTTCAAATAACATAATGTTGAAAAAATATCTCTTTTGGTGTCTAGGGACCATACAATTGAATACAATAACTCTGGAACTATCAAGAAATTCAAACTTATGAAGTAAATTCCAAAGTTTAAAAAAAAAAGTCTATTCTGGATATCCCTGGTCTCTACATTATTTTCAAAAAGAGGAAACAGAAAGGCAGAAGAAAAATGCCAGAAATTCAGGAAATTCTTTCATTATCCTTTCAAGCTTAAAATATGCTTCTTCTGAAAATGTCTATTGTTGGAATCCTAGTGTCAACTCAACTTGAAACAAGGTGAATACTCAAGGGTGATGTCAGAATCCTGGTGTTAACTCAATAGAATTGATACAGTGCTTATTGGTTCACACCTTAGAGTGAATCCTTACAAGGTGATAAGTTGCTAATACTGATGGAAACAATGCTTCTGTTCATACCTTTAGAGAGCTCATAAGTATCTAAGTACTCAATGGAGTTGACACATTTGGGAGAATTCAGGGCTTAGTATGAGATCCGAATTCACATCTCCCTTAGGGCCAGAGAGCACTCTGGGAGATGACCCATAATCCCTCTCTCTCAGAAGAGATCCTATATGAGAAACAGACAGAGGCTCTCTCGGGGAGTTGAGCTGAAAACACTGAGAGAAGAGTTCAGATGAATTAGATTGAAGAAGGGAGCGTCGGTCAGTTCAGCAGAAGTCCACTCTTGGAGGCACAACCAGATTGGGAGATACCTGGGCCTATTCGCCTCAGTTGGAGATTGAGAAGCCATGAGTCAGCGTTGAGCTGGAGGCTGAAGAAAGCAGAGGCAGGAGCCAAGGACAAAGTTGTAAGATCTCTTGGAACCAAGTAGAGAGTTAGGCCTCAACTAACCAGGCTATTTTGGAAGGAGAAATAAACGTTTGCATTTTTACCAGCTGGCTGCATTTTGGAGTGATTATTGATTGTAACTGAAACTAAGGCTGCCTCCAGAAAACCTTCACAGTCATTGTAGAGAGTAGAGGAGAAAAAGAAGGAACAAGTACCCTAATGTATCTTCCCACCCTTAGGATCACATATCTTGAATGGTAAAAGACCTGAGAGGTCATCAAGTCCAACTTTCTTTTTGCACAGATGAAAAGCAAAGGTCAAGGAAATTAAGTAACAAGTGAAGTTATAGAAATAGTAAATATGAGAGGACAGATTTGAACTCATAGCTTTTGAGTATAAAATCAGTGCTTTTTTTTCCCTTGTAGCACATAATAATCTGAAAGTCCAAGGAACAAAAAAAAATGTGGAGGAAGGAAAAAAAAAACCCAACACTGATGACTCAGAAAGGTTGACTCTTCCAACTTCACTCCATTATTTTTAGGGACTTAACATTTTTGTTAGTAGCCCTGGTCATTGAGATCAAATCAGTGAGGTAGCCTGTGTAATCCTGGCAAAGAGCCCTTCTAATTAATTGGTTGGAAAACCCCTTGAATTGATCAGCATCCCCACCCCATCATCCTCCCTAATTATATCTGCTTGCTTTAATTGTTAATAGATTTGATTTCTGAGAAAGACTATTTTTCTGTATAAAGTATGTTTTGCTTTTGTGCTTAGTTTTGCTTAGTTTGTCTTAGTACTTAGCTCAGTAAATTGTGCCTTGTGAGTACTTAATCAATGTTTGTTGAATGCCTGACAATTCCATTTCATTGGGGACAAAAAGTCCCCATCCTCTTTCTCTGTACACTTTCATTGATGATTCAAAGCAGCCATGTTGTCAACTTATCATGACAAGGAAAATATTCTTCTAGGTACAAATGTTTCATGTGGGAATATTGTCCTCATAAAGAAGTAGGGGGATTGGAAATAGATGGGAGCAAGCCACAACAGAATCTACAGAGCAATAGATGTGGAGTACAATACAAAAATTTAAAATCAAAGGACTTAAAATTTAATGCTGCTCTGTTACTACTTATTAACATAAGCAAGTCAACTCCCCATCTTGATTTTAGTTTTTTAATTAAATGATTATCTATCAGATAATCTCCACAGACCCTTCTCATTTCATATCCTATGATCCTGTCCCTAGAACACTTATTTCATTAAATCTTTATCCTGGTGAAAAATGTTCTATGACCTCTAAAGGAAAAAGTCCTCCTGACCTTGTCTAAATTCTCCTTCTTTACTCCACATTTTATTTCTCCAATCATATTTCCATATGACATCAACATGAGATATCTAATCCTGCTATTGAACCCCAAAGTGTATTATGAATATCCTTACCTCCTCTCTTTTACCAAACAATTCTCCATCCTTAAAGGTATTTCCCTCCACTAATACAAATCACCTTGATCCACCAACTCTAAGTTTATTTGTGCCAGATTTTAATTTTAACTTTGAGTAGTTCACCCAAAATGCCTATAAAATGAAAATGAAATTCATTAGGCAGGATGACATTCAAGACTTTCCACAACTGGACTCCACTCCATCTTTTCTAACCCATTATATAGTTCTTGTTTGCAAACTCTATGAGCTACTCAGAATTCCACAAACATACTTTTAACTTCTTTGCCTTTGTTTTGTCTGATTTTTCTTTTCTTATTTATCTGATCCTCTAACTTCCCCTACCACCATCATCACCTATTGAAATATCCTTCAGTCCATGTGTGATCATCTACAGATGTAATCTCTGCTATAGAACAAGCTAAGGCTGGTATCTCGTTTGAGCTGGGGAGTTCTGAGCTGCATGCAATAGGCTAGGATAATCAAATTTCCCCACTAAGTGCAGTATCAATATAGTAAGCCACCAGGAGCAAAAGGCCACCAGGCTACCTAAGAAGAGACAAACAGGTCCAGGTCAGAAATAGAGCAGATCAAAACTCCCATGTTAATTAGTAGTATAATTGGGTTTCTGAGTGACCATCATGTGGGCACAACACTTCAAGCCTGGGATAGAGAAAGAGAGGGAAAGAAAGAAAAGAAAAAAAGGAGGAAAAAAGAAAGGAAAGAAGGGAAAAGGGAAGGAATGGAGGAAGGAAGGAATGGAGGAAGGAAGGAAGGGAGGAAGGAAGGAAGGGAAGAAGGAAGGAAGGGAGGAAGGAAGGAAGGGAGGGAGGAAGGGAGGGAAGAAAGAAGGGAAGGAGAAAGGAAGAAAGGGAGGGAGAGAAGGAAAAAGGGAGGGAAGGAGGAAGGAAAACGGAAAGAAGAAAGGGAGGGAGGGAGGGAAGAAAGGAGGGAAGGAGGAAGGAAGGAAAGGAAGAAGGAAGGAAGGAAGAAGAAGGAGAAAGAAGAGAGGATTGATTTTTTCTAATGCAGTGATCATATATTCTTTCCTTTGTTGTTCAAGGACATGAACACACCAATTTGCAAACAAATTCTTCCTGATTTAAACTGGAAAGAAGAAGGCTCAAGAGGAGTCAGATTGCTGACTTCAAATCTATGAAGAGATGACATTGTGGAATAGAGATTTGGTGTACTCTGGATCCAGAGATTAGACCAACGAACAAAGTGTGAAAGTTACAAAAAGATAAATTTAGGCTTGAGGTAAAGCTAAGACCAATGTGAGACATATAGTAGGAACTTATAGATTTTTCCAGTTCAATTATAATTTTTCAAATAAGAAAACTCAAGACCCAGAGAAAGAAAAGTGATATCCCCAAGGACTAGCTAGTAGCAGAACTCGAAACAGGTTATCTTCTGTCACACCTGAATTCTTTGAAGGTCTTCAAGAGAAGCCTGGATGACCATTTGATATTATCTTAGAGGATATTAGTTTGGGAGGGGGAATAGCACAAAAACAATGTGATACTGTAATAAATATAAGGAAAGGGTCCTTTGGTGCTATCATAGGTTCAACCTGAATTGTTAGCCCTCTTTCATTTGGTACATGTTACATTTTAAGTGGTAAAAATATAAGTGCTAAGGAATGGAAATAGCACTGCCTTGGGAATTCAGAGAGTTCAATATCAATAATTAGCTATGTGAGCTTGGGTCTTAACTTCTTCATTGGTCAAACAACAAACAGTTCAAATTACCCCTAAATTGCATTTGATGTCTATCATTAAATGATTTTAAGGTTCCGACTAGTTCCAATGTTCTATTTATAGTGGATATAGTGTTGGATTGGGGCTAGAAAGACTAGAGTTCAAATCCAGCATTGGATATGTATTTGATGTATGGCCATGAGAATGTCACTTAATCTCTTATTTTCAATTTTCTTATCTGTAATATGGAAATGATAATTCCTGTAGAGAGTACAGGTTTTTGCAACTCAGGCTCAGGAGAGGATAGTTGGCTGCCTCCCAGGGTTGTTGTGAGGACCAAATGATATAACAATTTAAAATGCCATACAAAGGCCAGTTATTATCATTATTGTTATTAATAATGAATAGAAACTACAGCCAAGGAAACTATCCAAAGTTCCACTACTTATCACTTCAGTGCTCTTTACTTTGGCATCTTTGAGCTATCTCTTAAAATAGGAGTCTATGCTGCTCATGTTAATATTTAACCAGAACTTTTGTTTCACAATATATCTCCTGGCATAAGTGAGAAAAGAATTCATTCTTGTGGGGACTTGAGGAGGCTCCTTGGGGAGGTGCTGTAAGTACTCATTTCTCTTTAGAAATGTTGTAGTAAGGGCTGTAGAATTGTGTAGTCAGGATTCGCTGGAATTTGGCTCCAGTCTTTTCTATTTGTTATTTAATAGCATTTCAGTCTTGCCAGCCCACCAAAGTCTTGTCCCTGGTAGGGATCTAAGTTTGTTTGGTGACCAAATGGCCTCTCCCAGTCTTGGAGATATGTCTTACTCTAGAATGCCACTTTTTGAACATTGTTCTTCAGGCATTGAGAAACTATCTTTGTAAAGGAAGAAATCTAAATTTCAGAAAGAAGGGAAAGAGGGAGAAGAATGCTACAAGAGGGACCCTTGCTTCCTGAGGCATATTGTCTTTCTTTTATATCATTGTTGGTGATGGATATTGCCAAAGAAAACACAGTTACTTGACTGATGGACGATTCTTCCATTTGTTGTATACAAATGTATCCTGTAATTGTACAAAAAAATCCATTCTGGTTCTACGTGGAGAACCAGAGAGTCTAAGAAAGAATGGCAGAGCCATAAAGAACCTTAGAGGATAAGATGCTAGTACTGGAAGGTATCTCAGAACATAAAATAATAGAATACAGACCACAAACTTGATAGAACAAGAAAAGGATTTAGAATACACGTTAGCTCTAGAAGGAGACCCCAAAATATCAAATGTTAGAGCTCAAGGGCCTTAAAACAAACTTTTATGGCATAAATTTAAACAAATACTTATTAAGTACCTAATATGTGTGAAGCAATGTACTGAAGGTAGAAAAAAAAAAACCCAAGAGTCCTTGCTATCAGAGTGATAAAACTATAAGGGACCTTAGAACACAGATTATTAGATTATAGAATGTGACAACTGGAAAGAATTTTAGATGTCAACTGAAACTCAGAAAGAGAAGTCACTTGCCCAGAGTCAATGGTAGAGATAGGACTAGAGTTTGGACATAGATTTTTTGTCTATAAAAAAGCCACTTACTCAGGATAAGGATACTCAAGTTAAGCATTGTTGTTGATGTTGTTGTTCAGTCATCTTTCAGTAATGTATGATTCTTTATGACCCCATTTGGTTTTTTTTTGGGCAAAGATACTGCAGTGGTTTGCCATTTCCTTCTCCAGATCATTTTAATAAGGAGGAAAATGAGGCAGGGGTAAGTGACTTGCCCAGGATCACATAGCTATTAAGTGTCTGAGGCCAGATTTGAACTCAGGAAGATTCTTCTTGACTCCAGGACTGACATTCTATCAACTGCGCACCTAAAAAGGCATTTTGTTATGCAAGGGACAGTGAAATTTTGGAAAATATTCACAATACAGATTGCCCAATTCTTTCACTGGAGATTTCCAAGAAATAAGAGTTTATAATGAATTTCTGTTAATTCCTTCATTCAATATTGAATAAAATATTGGATGATTACTCAATCAGGGACATAGTCTCTGGTTCTATGTGTGAAGGCAAAGTAGGAATTATGAGATAAAACCCTTCAATTACTGTCTTTGGTTGGAGATCAGATACAAAAATTGTTAACTAGTTTAATACTATATAAATAAACAAACTATATATTCCAGAAAAAAGTGGAATTTGAGATTAGATGCTACTTGTCTGGTTTATAGAGTGATATCTCTTGGGAAACTTTCCAATTCTCATTGATCAGGGAATTAAAACAAAAAGGTATTTGATTGATGGGAAATCCCTTTATCTAATCCTGTATACATATAGTTATTGTGCATGGTACTGTGTGGAGTAAACAAGATCAGGTGCCTGACCTGCTCACTGAGAGATTAAACTGTGATTCTCCACAGTTGAGCCAACAGATAAAAAGCATGCAAATCCAAAACTTATTAAGTGGGCAATTACAGTCAGATGATTTGTCAGGGTACTGAGGAAAGTCAAGGGAGTTAGATGCCTTAATAAAAAAAAATCATAGGGTAACAGAAATTATATTTGAAAGCAACTTTATCAATAATGTAAAGCTAATAATAATAATTCACACTTGTGTCTTAAGGTTTCTACAGTTTTTTCTCACAAATCATGTAAAATAGATGGTATAAGTACTGTATTCCTGTGCCTTACTACAGATGAGGAAATTGAACCTCAGAGAAAATTATTTTCTAATGATCACACAGCCTGTCAGAGCTGAGATTGAAACTCGGGTCTCTTGACCTGTATATTCAAGGATATGCCAAGAACTAAAAAAGATTCAAGAGCTACCAGTAATTAGAAGAGAAAAGACTTGGTGAGTTCTTGACAGCTCTCTCATTGAGATCCGGATTCAATTTCATAGCTTGTAATTTAAAGAATATCAAGAACAAAATATAAGCTGTTGTCCTGAGACCAATGAGACATGTAGTAGAACTAGAAAGAACCTTAAAGATCTTATAGAGCAACTCTCTTGTTTTCCAGATAAAAGAATCTGAGATCCAAGGATATAATCTAGTTAGTGGCAAAACTAGAAATGGAATTTTTCTTGTCATACTCATCATAGCCATCATCATCATTATAGTAGTAAAATATAGAGTCACTGTATTTCAGATCTGGAAGATAATTTTGAGATATTATAGTTTAGAGGTTTTAGAATCATTTTTAGCCTTTAACAGACTGGGTAAACTTCTTGATCCCTTCTCAGAAGGATCTTTTAAGTGCATAAAAACAGGATTAGAGAAGAAAATATTATTGAAATATAGCTATAATCCCCCCACACACACATAAAAGTTCAAGACGCCTAGATTAAGAATTTCTATTTTAGTCTATCTCATTTTGTATGTGGGGTAAGTGAGGTATGCAGAGAATAACTTATAAATTACATAATAAGTCAGTGTTGCATTAAGTTCTTAATGTAGTATGCTTTAAAAAATAGTATTTTATTGATACATTTAGTTTTGACACAAGACACATCTTAACAAAAATCATAACAAACATCCTTAACAAAATATGTTCCACAAAAACAAATTTGTTGATTGCTTACAGAAAGGAGACGTGCTTTAATGTTGATGATAAAACATGATAATAACTGTCATATTTGACTGAGCTTTTCACGTCTTCATTTTTATTATATTCATATTATTGTAGTCAAGTTGCCTTTTGTTCCTTTTACTTTTCTTTCTCCACTCTATTAATTTATTCAAGTTTATCCACATTTTTCTGAATTACTCATATTTATCATTTCATATGTACCAAAGTATGCCATAATTTGTTGTCATCCCACATTGATGGATTTATATTTTTATTCCAAATCTTTGTTATAAATAATTCATCTATGAATATTTTGCATGTCTGATTTCATTGCAATTAACCTCTTTAGACTATAGTCCTAGAAGTGAAATTTTTGGCTCAACCAATTTAGCAAACTTTTTGCATAATTCCAAATGTTTTCAAACTGCTGAATCAATTCACACCAACACTGTGTGCCACCAACAGTGAATTAGCATCTCTTTCTTCCCATAA
Source organism: Sarcophilus harrisii (assembly GCF_902635505.1). Classification (NCBI taxonomy): domain Eukaryota; kingdom Metazoa; phylum Chordata; class Mammalia; order Dasyuromorphia; family Dasyuridae; genus Sarcophilus; species Sarcophilus harrisii. The sequence continues at coordinate 370,060,686 of NC_045427.1, forward strand.
CCACTCAACTGGCTTTTACTGGCTTTTACTATCTTTGCCAACATAATGGTTGTGAGGTGATAATTCTGAATTGCCATAATGCATTTCTCAGATTATAGGTGATTTTGAACTATTTTCAAGTGGTTATTGATAATTTATTTCTTCTTTTGAAAATTATTTGTTCATAGCCTTTGATCATTTGTTTATTATACATATAAATATTAGGTATTATTATTATCATTATTGGAGAATGTTCTTAATCTCATGGGTGTGTCATTTCCCTACAAACTTGAGATGCCTGTCTTTATCAGAATTATTTCACGCAATGATTTTCCCCCTAGTTTTCATTTTTTCTTCTTTTACTTCTTATGAGAAAACAAGGTGGCACAGCAGATAGGACAATGAACCCAAAATCAAGAAGAACTGACTTCAAATATGGCCTTATATATTCAATAGCTGTATGACCATATCTCTTAAACTCTATTTGCCTCAATTTCCTTAATTGTAAAAGAAGAATAATAGCACCCACTTTGCAGAGTTGTTGTGAGAATCAAATTAGATATTTTAAAGCACTTAGAACAATAACTGGTATGCAGTAAAAATGTAAATGCTTAGTCCCTTCCTTATTCTCCTTCTGATTCTAGCTGCATTCATTTTATTTCTACAGAAGTTTTTTTGAGTTTGATATTATGTGATGGAAGTTGTCTGAGTTTTTGTTTGGGGTTTGTTTGTTTTTAGAAATGTCATCTACTTCTTAATTTTTATACTACTTATAATATGAAAAAAATAACATGTTATTCTCCTTTACTACATTTAGGTTTATTTATTTGAAGCTTTTAAAGATATAAGACATAAGATACTAAAAATGAATCCAGTTTTTTTTTAGAATGCTTTCCAGTTTTCTCAGTTCCTGTCAACAACCCATTTTCTAGTCATTTGTATTCATGAAATTACCAATTACTACACTGTTATTTGTGTTTTTTCTTATCTTATTCTTCTTTTGACCTTTTTTCATCCAATTCCAGATCTTTTGTTTTTTTTTATTTTACAATTATTTCTTTGTAAAATAGTTTGAAATTTTGTGCCATCATACCCCACTCCATCCTATTTTTATTTATTTGTAACCTTTGGCTTTTTATTTCTTCAAATGAATTTTATTATTATTTTATGTACTTTATTAATTTTTTATTTGATTGGTACAGCATTAAATTTGTAGAGAGATTAGGTTTATATAATCTTTTTTTTACTCTTTTAATACAGCCCATCCATGAATATAGAACATTTCTCCAATTATTTATTTCTACAAAAATTATTTATTAGTTTTAATTAAATTAGTCCTTCAAATATCTTGGTAATTTAATTTCTAGATATGTGATGTATTTTGTTGTTATTTAATTGGGGTTTCTATTTCTATTTCTTCCTTCTGAGTTTTGTTAGAAACATATTGAAATTTATGCTTTCTAGAATCAACTGCGCCTTCACTAATGCATGGAATACTTTATATTATTCTCTGATTAAATTATTTGAAATGGTTATTCCAAACTTTCCAAACCCCTTCTCTTTACTTCTTCAATTCTTACTTCACTGAGAAAAAGGAGGCCATTGGCTTTGTGCTCTCTCCTTCTTTTCCTTTACTCCCCAACTAAATTCCATCTTCTCACACCATCCCCTCCCAATTCTGTCCTCCAATCCAATCCAGCTCCAATTTCTGAGGAGACAATTTTATTTTGCTAAGGCCAAATTTTCTACTTTTTATATCATGCCTTTTGTTTTCTCTAGAATTTACCCCTCAATTATTCTCCCTCCACCTCCATTCTTCTTATCCTCAACCTTTCCTTACCCACTGGCTCTTTTCTGTGACCTACAAATGTGACTACTTGTGCCTATCATTAACAAAATAAAAACAAAAATTTCACTTCACCATACCATTCCCTCAAATTATCATCCTATAATTTTCCTGCTTATCATAGCCAAACTATCAGAAATGGTCATCTATATTTGTTGTCTCCATTTCCTCAGTCCTAAGGCTACCAGATCCTTGTTGTTGGTATCCAATAACTTCCTCCTCATTCCTCAAAATTTCATCTCTTCTTTCTCAATTAATTACGTACTTTATCTATAGTATCCTCTTCCACCTCAACTCCTATTTTCAGATTAAGATACTTCAAAATATTTATGTTTCCTCAAATGCACTAACCTTCTAGTTCCTTAATATGCTCAGTTCCTATGATCTTATTTCTCCACTCCACTTCAACCATACACAGAGATGGTCACACCCTTGATTATGAATGGCATCTCTCACCATTCCTCAAGTAATAAAGAACTCTGAAGTTTCTTCATCCAATACTACTTTCTTATTTTATTTCTTCCTATATGTCACTCTTCCAAAACCCATCCTTTGTATCCTTTGGATACACATCCTTTGGAGTATATAATCACTCCAATCTTCAGTATTTGCTAGACTATCCCTCTCCTTTGATTCCACTATCCTTCCTTCCCAATTGCATAGAATTCTATATTCTCCTCTCCTCTTAATCCCCTTTATTTTTTTTACCTTGTTTTTACCACCATACACTTAGTAAAACTTCAACCAATGCCAAATTACCTCTAGCACCTGCCTTCTGCTTTTCTACTCACAACTGAACAGAGTTAGAAGAAGTCTTACAACCAAACTATATCCATTACAGGGTATAATATAATATAAAAAAATTAAAGAAATCATTTTACTCTACTACACTAAACCACTATCCAGAATGGCATCCAAATCTACTTTCTATGCAGGCTCCTAATAGTAATTCTTACCTTTCACCTAAAGTCTTAGCCTCATAATTTTTAAAGGGACAGAATTGGTTCAATTTCCTGCCATGGCACTGATATGCTATCCAGATTTCACAAGCATACAAATATGAGGTCAGCACAAAAGGTCTATGGACTTTCAATTTTGTGGGCAGCCTAATATCTCTTTTCATGCCGTTTCCTTCGGAGCTTCCCAAACATTGAACAAGCATTGGTAATGCATACATCAATTTCACCATCTATGTGTACATCCCAGGAACATATACTGCCAAGGTAAGTGAACTTAGTTGCAGCATTCATAATTTCTCCATTGACCATAACTGAAGTATAGACAGTTCAGTGCTGGCTCATAGAGAATCTCTGTTTTTTGTTTTGTTTTTTTTGGTATTGTCAGGCCAGAATTAGCATAAGCAGGAGAGAATTGATCCATACTCTGTTGCATCTTAGCCTCAAAGCTTGCACAAAAATCTGTGGTTGTACACCAACTCTCTCTCCACTTTAGTCTTGGCTTGAAATTTTATCAAGTTAAATAATTTACCATCAGAGTAGCTGACTGTGGTGTCATTTTCATCCTTGTTGAAGGCATCCAACAACATCAAAGCATAGGAGTAAGCATTAAGCTCTGCTTCACTTCATTGGTGACTGAGAAAGTGTGAGTATATTGTCAATTATCAAGAATCCAGAAAGCATGCTGCATGGAACTGCTATATGGTACTGATGAACTTCTCTGTGCAGCCTAATTTTGCCATGTTCTCCCACAAATTATCATGACTAACAATATCAAAAACCTTGGTCCAATTAACAAATGTTATATATAGTCCTCTCTTCTGTTCCTTACATTTATCCTGGAGTTGTCAGGCAATGAAAACCCATATCTACCATTCCCTAGCCAGTTACACTGGCTCTCAAACTTGCCATCAATAACTAAGATCTCTCTCTGTGTGTCTCTGTCTCTCTGTCTGTGTCTCTCTCTTGTGTCTCTGTCTATCTCTGTCTCTATCTCTCTTTCTCTCTGTCTCTCTCTCTCTCTCTCTCTCTTACACACACACACACACACACACATACACACACACACATATACACACAATGTGATTGTCCCAGGACAACCAATTTCTCTTTCCTTTATAGAAATGGACAGTGGAGAGTATCTTTGAACTCCTAGGGGAATAAATTCCTTTTGCCAAATAACCTGGAATATTTCAGTTTTGTTTTTTTTTATGAGCAGTGAATTCCCTGCCTTGCAAATCTAAGCTGGAACAGAATCAGTACCAGATGCTTTGCCATGTGAGAGGAATCTAATAGCTTTCAAAATCTCTTCTTCAGTTTGAAATTCATCTAGAGAGGGATTGACTTCAACCTCAGATATTTGGTCAATGGATTAAATGTTGGTTGAAGACAGACTGTTGAGAACATTATGAAAGTGTTAAGTACAGGATCATGTTCTTATTAACAAATGTGGCTTCATCAGTGCTGAGTAGTTGAGATATACCATAAATCTTTGAATCATAAATAGCCTTCAGGGCATCATAAAAGCTCCAGCAATTCATAAAAGCTAATTATTACTATCAGCCTAAAACTGAACTTCTTTTTCCTTCTTACTGAGTCAAGAATCCTGCATCTCTCTAAACTTCACTTACATTTTACTTTTACTGGAAATAAATGCTTCCTTCTTAGCAATGGACAAATTATTCTGTTGGTAAACCCTGTGGGGTTTTTAGTGTTTGGTTTAATAACCTGTGATTTCCCCACCATTTCATCAAAACAACTTTGATGTCTGCAGCAATCTGGCCCAGATGAGTAAATGTGATGCTAAATACCAAATCACTTAAAGCTGCCCACTTCTCTGCTTCACTATCCCAAACCATGAGTTGGGTCAGTTTTCCCTACAAAGTAGCAACAAAATGATTGTTCCAGGAGAAGTGCTCTAATTTGCTTAAGTTAAGCCTTATGGTAGCTGTCTTCCCTTAGAGCGACCCCTTTTTGTTGAATGAGAAGGTTTAGTTTGGAGAGGATAAATCTATGATTGGTCCATCACTCTGTGCCACCCATCATCACCTTCTTCATTCTCACATCCTATCTACCTAATCTTACAATAACAGCTTATTAAATAGGAAGGTTGTGCCTATGATGTTTTATTGCATTTAATTAAACAGAAGGCACTGTTGGTGATGAGAAGGTCATGAGACACACAAGCCTCTGGCATCAGTGGCTACTGCTGTTGCTGTTCTACTTCATTCCTCCCAAGGACTCTCTGCTATGTCTAATAATCTGTGCCTACTCTGAGAGCATTAAAGTTACCCAGAATTATAATCTTATCCTCTTAGCACATTGATGATAACAGTCTTTAGGTATTAATATAATTTTTCTTGGACATTATCAAATTGGATTTAAGTGAGGCAGAGTTGTGTTGGCTTTCTTCTTTCTTTCAGAGTCATCAGACTGCAGTGGCAAGATAAAAGTGCATGATGTATATGCGCTGATGATGATGGCAGGTCACTTTCCTGCAAGTGGCATTTTCATTTCATTCACTCCTTTTGAAAGGCATAATTGCCTGGAATAGATCTGATTGTGAAACAACTCCAGAGAAATGTGTATTCAGCTCCAGCTTCAGTAAACTGGCCTTCACTTACCAGTATTGTTTCGCTCAGGACAGCTATTTAGATAAGATACCTACTGAGTTCTGTGGCAAGAAGAATTGTTCATCTTTCAATCATACTAGATTTCTTGTTACCCATAAACAAGGGCATATTCCATGTACCAATTATGAGTGAAATTGTCTTTTCAAAAGTTTTTATACATTTTGTTGTGTTTTAGCTACATAATAATATTCCTGTCTGCCATGATAAACAGACAAGGATTAGGTTAGATGAAGCAGATGATTTCTAGCTCTTTCCTTACAACAGAAGGTAAACAATGTGATCTTTTTAAAAAGACTACTCAGACATCCAGGAAGCTGCCAAATCCCACTGCTGCTTCATTCCAGGAAGAATACAGTACTATGTCCTGTACTGTCTGTGTACAGGGTTGTAACTACAGCTACTAGTGCATTTGATCTGCTTCATCAGTTTCCTATCACCACAGGACTTTGAGGTAGGTAAAAATGGTAATATAATATGAGTGATGTCTTTTGATTTGTGAATAAATTGGATTTAAGTGAGGCAGAGTTGTGTTGACTTTCTTCTTTCTTCCAGAGTCATCAGACTGCAGTTGCAAGATAAAAGTCAAGATGACTAGCAATAGCTTTGTTTGCAGTAGATGACCTTAATGTCTTCAACAATTAGCCAAGCTCTAAAAACTCCTCAGTGCCTGCTTTAGCCACTTTCATAGCCTTTGGAACAAATAGGAGAAGTCTTCACATGCTTCAGATATTCAGAGATTCAGATTTTCCTAATTCACCAGTAGGTTTGAGGCCTATTAGTTGTCATCAACCTGGTTTAGATTGTCTGCTGAAATAGTTTTACTGGGATGTGGCTGCTGTACATGCCACAGCTTCTTGGAACCACAGGTGAGAGTTGGGTGAAAAATGAACACCAATAGTAGATAAGCAGCCCTGAAAAGGGTTTATTAAGTAGCTCTTACAACAGAGATACTAGCTTCTTCCCACCGTAGTCCATTTTTACAAAATAACCAAAATGATCTTCCTAAAACACAGGTTTTATCATATCATTATCAGCACCACTACCATTCTTATTCCATAAACTTCAGTGACTCCATAATGCATCTAGGTTAAAAAAAAAAGAATAAATAAACTTGACATTTAAATCTCTTCACAACCTAGCCTCTTTCTACCCTTCAAATCTTTGGATATTTTACCCTCCTTCTATCTTTGAAATCCAGTGTACTTATTGCTCTACGCACAAAATACTACATTTTTATCTCTTTTCCTTTATATTGGTTATCTTATATACCCAAAATATGCTACCACCTTACCTCCATTCCTTGGAAATTTTTTATTTCCTTCATCTCTCATGAAACATTTCCTGATCTCTCTCTCCCTCCCCCCACCCCACCCCCGCCATTACCATTAATCAAAACTCCTTCCCAAAACTCCCTTGCATTTATTTTGTATATACTTTTTTATGGGCATGTTCTCCTAGGCTCTGTCATTAGAATGAAACCACCCTGAGGGCAGAAACTCTTTCAATTTTGTCTTTGTATCCCATGCACAAAGCATAATATTTGACATATAATCATATGTCATATAAGCATAATAGTCTGACATATAATCCGATTCAATCCAATAAAGATTTACTAAGTATTTAATAAGTACCAGACACGATACTAGTGCTGAGGATATGATTTTTAAAAAAGATAGTTGCTGCCCTTAAGAAGCTTACAGTCTAATTGAAGGAGACTACATACAAAAGGACACAGAAAGAGGCAGAAGACTTGTCTCCATCAAGTTAAAACCAGACAGAGCAGTACAAACAGAGTGTAGTGAGCCAAAAAGTTGGGTTTCTGTACTCTGTAAAAGAAGGTATTGGAAGAAGTTTAGTATTCAAGTCTCCAGTTCTCCAACCAGAGAGGAAAGATTGGAAAGCTCTAACTACAATCCATTGAAAAAATGTGTTTTATTTGAGAGGAAGAGAGTGGTGAGAAGGAAATATACAGCTATGTTTTTAAAGTTTAAGTTATTCTTACAAGTAGCTTTGTAACAATGAAGCCTTATAAATATAGCCATTTTTCTACTTTTTTAGGACTTCTGAAAAATTGGCTCTGAACAGAGATAGCAAAAGAATTAGTGCATATAATATGTAAAAACAAAATCATATTTGAATTAGCATGTGCTAGATGTTGACATGGGAATGATCAGCCACAATCAATCTATATAGTCATAAGATAGATGTATTCTGTTAATATAATCTATTTGTTGTACTTGAGCATAAAGTATTCTTTACAATAGATATTTATATAACCAGTTTGAAGAGAAAAACCACTAGAACAATGAAAACTGATAAAAAATAAAGATAAGAGTTTAAGTAAAAGATATACATATATCCAAAGTTAAAAAAATCATGAAAATATGATTCAATATGTCATTAAGATTCACATTACTGATGGAAAGAAAATACACCTCTTTTGTTTTGTATGAATATTTAAGGAAGCTATGCTTCTTAGTAAACTCATGAATGACAATGCCACATCAAGAGAAATTAATAACGTAATTGTTGTATTTTTTTAAAATAAAAATGACATTATATGATAGAATTACATTGGATGGCCACTCATGCAATTTGGACATATTGCATATTTCATAAATAACTATCTGTATACAGAAATATGAGTGAGGAACTATATACAATTTTCCAAGTTTTCACAAGAGTAAACAACTTTTTTTTCAGTGTTTTAAAGCTGTCCACAAAGAGAACTGTCTTAGAAAATTGTACAATAATATAGGAGCAGAGAATAGAACAAGTCTGTATTATTACAAAACCCAGTGTCTTTCTCATTCCAAGGTACTTTAAAAAATGTTTGAGATAAAAAAACTGACTATTTTTCTTAGTTATCATAATAAAAATTTTCCCTTGAAATTTTGATAGATTTTTTTGCAAAGAGTACAAATGGCATTTCAAGAAAATCAAAAGAATCTAAAATATGCCATAATTTTAAAATATTTTATTTACTTACACAGTGAGACATCAGCCAAAGTTAACTCTAGCTAAGAATACAAATTTATTTTTAATATCTTTACTGCAAAGAATGATAGAAGATGATGAGTACTTTTGCCTCATAAAGCAAAAAGAAGCAGTGCCAGTCTAAAGTTTGGCAAGAGAACCACTTAAGCAACATCATCTTGAGACTATTTCAGGATGAAAATGGATGGGTGAAAACAATTATTAAAAAACACAAAATATATGCAAAGATTTTTATTAAAAAATTTATGCCATTAAGACCAATAGAAACCCCTCACTTAGACCACTTGGAAGAATCTTATATGTGCTAATAGATGGTGCAGAAATTGCATGAAAGAGAACAAAAGTAGAAAAAGTAAATGACTTAGATCAAATATTTATAGAAAATATTTATGATGAAGATTACAAAATTGTGAAGGTACTGAGAGATTGATTTAGAAGATAGCTAATAAAGGGAAGAGTTTGAAAATATCAATATTAATACTAAAACAGGCAATAGGGCTTAATAAGCATCTGTTATCTGGGTGACCCTGCACAAGTCACTTAACTCTGCTTCAGTTCCTCATCTGTAAGTTGAACTGAAGGAAAAAAATGCAAATATCTTTACCAAGGAAATCCAAAAATGGATCACAGAGAGCTGAACATGACTGAAGTGAATGAATAACAACAATAGTGTCCATTTTCCCAGTTATATGCATTTTTTAAAAAAAGTCATCTGAACTTAGAGCATCTTTCATGAAGATATTTGTAGGGCACACACAGGCTTTCACAAGTGATATTCTATAGAAAACATATCTTCAACATTACACAACTGACTTAAAAATGAAAAAAAAATACAAGATTCCACTATATTTATTATTTAGTGATTACTAAAAAGCTTTTGGTTTGGGAGAGCAGAATGCATCCTCTAAATGTTTTTTTTTTCAACAAAGAGGCTCCCATCTTTATAGCCAAATCAGTTTAGATTCCATGAAAGATAAACTTATTCAACAATACTTTAATCATAAGCACCTAACCATGGAACTGTAAAATATGTATGCTCATAAAAGGGGTGTGCATCTCTGATGAAGGCAGAGCAACCTCTATATTGAAGAATTCCTTGTATGTGGAGAGGTTGTCCAATTATTCCTGTTTGCACACGACATCATCAAATGCCAATACACTGAATAACCTCTTGAAAGGAATCAGTTACACTCAAAAGAGTTTTACCTGACTATCCACATAGGAAAAACCAAATAGATACATCTGTTGCCCAAATTAAGTCATGCAATTGGATAAACAATGTATAGAGCTTATTTATTAGTGCATCTATTTGTCATGGACAGAAAATACAAATGGCCAATTAAACAGAAAGAGGAGGATTGCATTCAGGAAATTTGAAAGTTCCTTTTAATCACTCCAAACTTCTCCCAAAAACTAAGGCCTAACTTTTTGATGCCAATATGCTGCCAGATACAGGGCTGCAGGGCATGGTACCTACTAGTCTTCAAAGAGCCTAAAATTGATGGCTTTCACACAGAAGAAAATAAAGAGTCAAATGATGAGTATCAGCAGATGCTAACTTATATAAATAAAGAATTTCGAAGAACAGAGATAAAAGATTTCCTGGAAATTGTATGATAAAAAAAATTAGTTGGTCACATCCAGAAGGTGAGAAGTAGCAAGTAGGAGGCCCCAGTGTCCCCTAGCATCCTTTTGGTGTAAAGAGAAAATGAGGAATGTTGGATATTTTCCCTATTAGAAATTTAAAGGAAGACTTGTACAAGTTGTATATTTAAACATTTTGATGTTTCTCATTTTTTAAAAATTCTTGCTCTACAAATAAAATATAAAAGTAAATACTGCTTGTTGATTTTAATTGGTCTACTAATGCAATTTTCGTTGATTTTATAGATTTGTATATTTCTAAATATGAATAGATCGCAAATTCATTTGCCACAGACAAATATAATGCCTTTGGTCTATCTGAACAGAAATGGTTAATATATTGGTAATAGTATATTGAAAAAAGTTTAAAACTCAGATTTCTAGTGTTTTCTATTTTCATAACCTATGTTTCTCCTCCCTTTCAAGTGTTCTTATACTTTTCTCCCTGCCATATACTCTTTGATCCTCTTGGCTGTTCCACAAACAAGAAGCTCCATCTCTTAGCTCCACACATTCTCTCTTGTTGAAATATTCCCTGCTGTCTACTCATCTGTCCTGGCTTCTCTACCCTTAAGTTCCAACTAAAATATCATCTTTTACATGAATTATTTCTCAATCCCTCTTAATTATAATGTTGTTGCCCACTCATTTTTAGCCAGTCATATCTAAGTCTCTGTGACTCCATTTAGGGTTTTCTTGGCAAAGACACTGGAATGGTTTGCCATTTCCTTCTTCAGCTCATTTTACAGAGAAGAAAACTTAGGCAAACACGGCTAAGTGACTGGGAAGTATCTGAGGCCAGATTTGAACTTAGGAACATGAGTCTTCCAGATTCTAAGCCTGGCACTCTATCCACTCCATCACATAACTCCCTTCATAATTCTAATGCCTTCTCTTTTTTAATTATTTCCTATTTATCTTGTAATAGCTTGTTTGTACATATTTGTTTACTTGTTTCTCCCTCCCCGCACTAGATTGTGAACTCCTTAAGGACAAAGACTATCTTTTCTCTTTCTTTATACCATCAGTATTTAGCATAATGCCTAGCACAGTGCCTGGCACATAATAGTTACTTAATGTTTTTAAATTACTACTGTAATTTTGTAATTTTTTTATTAAACAAAGTAATTTATATGTTGCTAAAATTTGAAACATTTCATTTGTGTGAATCCAGGTTTTCTATTGGTGGAGTAGTTACAGAGACACTATATCAATCTTAATGATTGAAAAAGAATCAAGTAGAAATATTATTATTTAGACCATATTTTATCAAAATCTGTGCAAACAGAAGTCTCCCCATCACATTGATAATATCATAATGGTTATTATAAGTTTTATAATTTATAAGTTACCATTGAAAAGATTAAGTATTTTTTTCAATACTTAAATATGCTTGTTCATTATATATTTGAATAATTTGTTAAAATTATAATAAATTTTCTTATTTTATTTTAATAAAACACAAGCTAAGAAAACTATTCATGTAGATGGTTTTAAGTTTTAAAAGAGCACAATAATTTTTTTGTAAAAAAAAGCAGGGGCAAAGTGCTACTATATCATGTTTGAGATCTTGAATAAGGTTGAAAGGCCAGACCTTCTGAGGAGTCAGAGGTTTGAAGGGAGAGCTATTCTTTGATGGCTTCTCTTAGCTTAGGATATGACTAGGAAGGTAGGTCATAGCAAGGCTTATTCAATCTGGCACTATATATAGTTTATTAAATGCATGAGAATTTGAGCTCCTGGGTTTCCTTCTTCAATCTCCTGGTGAATGGCCTACACTATAGGCAGCATGTCTCAGATACTAAATCATATGACATCATATGGCTCTTATGGGGCTTTCCACTCCCAGAACTAAGAACATCTTTCCTTGCATAGTCTCAGGAACATGACAAACCTGCATAATCCTGGATGGTACTACATCAAGTGTCTGTCCTTTCTTATCTCCACCTAGACTGATGTGAAGTCCTTTAAATCCAGACAAATGTTTTAGGCATGGTATACAGTCCTGGCAATTATCATTAGGTGTTCCATGGTCCTTATTAAATGAAGAAAGTATTGAATTGAAAATAAATCAAATCATCTATTACTTAGCTCTGTGAATTTGGTCATATCTCTAGACCTTGGTTTTCTCATCTGTAAAACATGATTAGTATAATAGATAACCTCTTGAAGTCTTTCACTACTATTGCCTTCTGTATTCTAAGATTCCTTCCAGCTCTGACATTCTATATAGCTCTATGACTTGAGAGCCTTTAATGGTTCCAATATTCTAATAATCTATACTTAAGTGTTCCTGCACTAATGTCTTCTTCAGATACTCCATTATATTCTGAGGGTAAATCTGGGCTCTCTGGTGCCAAAGGAAGCATGAGCTCTGGCAGGTGCAATGAAGTTGGCAAAGTTTCTAGGAAAGGCCCAGCAACTGAATGTGTGTCTATGGAGGCACTAATCACTAGAAGGCTAGCTACCAGGTAAAAATATTTGGGGTAACAGCAACTAAATGAAGACCATCTAGGAAAGCACAGAGGGATTATTTTTAAGAGATACAATTTTTAATGTTTTATTTTAATTCAGAAAGTAAATCCAGTAAAAATTCTTTGAGCATAAAAATGTTTAAATTTATTTTTACTTTATGAAATAAAACAAGCATTTCCATGAATAATACAATAAAAAGATGATTGCATGTGAAACTGCAAGTCTTCTATGCACAACTTGATATTCCCTTCAAATATGCAACATAATTATCATGTAAATGTCTTTTTTCCTTTGTTTTTTCTTCTGCACCTTTCCCCACTCTCGAGATTATTACCATTAAACACACAAAAAAAGTACATGTGTATATGTGTATTTGTGTGTGTGTGTGTGTGTGTGCAAAATTATTCTATATATTTACTTCTCAGTTCTTTCTCTGGATGCAGATAAAATCTTTCTTCCTATGTCTTTTATAATTAATATTTATAACTATATCTTTATAACATTCATCTATTCAATATTTATAACTATATTCACTACATTTATAACAATATATTTTATATTTATAATAATTCACCTATTCAATATTTATAACTATAACTATATTTATAACATATTCACTCAAAGTAATTCTTAAAACCATTTTTGCTATTATTGGATACAATATTCTCTTGGTTCTGCTCATTTTGCTCTTCATTATTTTATGCAAGTCTTTCCGTGTTTATGTAGGCTCACTGAATTCATCATTTCTTATACTATAGTAGTATTCCATCACAATCATATGCCACAACTTATTCAGCCATTCCCCAACTGATGTACCCCTGCAATTTCCAGCTCTTTACTGGAAATTTGCACAAAGAGAGTTGCTATAAATGTTTTAAAACATATAAGTTTTTTTCATTTTCCCAAATCATCTTTGGAAATAGACTATATAGTAGCAAGATAATTGTACAAATATGTTTATATATATTGGTGTTAACATATGTTTTAACATGTGTAACATATATTGGATTACTTGCCCTCTAGGGGAGGGTGTTGGGGAAAGGAGAGGAATACAAGGCTATACAAGGATCAATGCTGAAAAATTATCTGTGCATATATTTTGAAAATGAAAACCTTTAATAATTTTTTTAAAAAAGGGAAATAGCCCACAGAGTGGTATTGCTGGGCCAAAAGGTATAGGCAGTTTAATAACTTTTGGGGCATAATTCCACATTGTTCTCTAAAATGGTTAGATCAGTTCACAATTCCACCAACAATGAATTAGTGTCCCAATTTTTCCACATCCCCTCCAACATTTTTCACCTTCCCCTTCTATCACTTTAGCCAATCTGGTAGGCATAAAATGATAACTTAGGTTTGTTTTAATTTTTGATCTGTGTATATGGAAGGAAAATTCAACAAACCTAAATTATTGACAAATGAGTTAGGGCTTACTTTACTGTATGTTTGAATAGTTTTTGTTAAAAATTATAATAAATTATTTTATTTTAATAAAATACAAGTTAAGAGAACTATGTCGATGGTTTTAAATTATAAAGGATGGAATAAATTTTTCTGGGAAAAATATGAGTAAAGCATCACTGTATCATGTTTGGAAACCACTAAATTAGGGTGAGGGGACAGTCCTGGGGAACTAGAGAAGTTAAGGGAAGAGCATTTCTTTGGTAGCTCCTCTTGGCTTAGTAGTTAACAAGGAAACATATCATAGCAAGGCTTTTTCTTTCTGGTACTAGATGCAGCTTGCTGAATCCATGAGTAGTTGAAACAGGCAGTGTTTACCTCCAAAGGCTCTATGCTCACTTCTTTCATCTATAGATTTTCTTTCCCTTTCAAAATCTTCTGCTCTCTTATCGTTTAGAGATCAGCATTTCTTCTTTGCTTCATCCTTCCTGGAAGGAAGAAAATTATAGTCATATTGAGAATAATCTCTAACCTAGAAGTCTAGGATTGGTTCTATTATAAACTGGTTGTGTGACTTTTAGGAAGTCACTTTCTGTGAGTCTCAGTTTCCTTTTCAGAAAAATAAGGGGGTCTAATTAAGTAATCTGTAAGTTTCCTTATAGCTCTAAAATGCTATTAAATGCTCTGAATCAGTGATCCCTGAAATTCATACTAGTGAGAAGGACTTAGACACATGTATTTTAGGGAGGTCAATGCTTAGCCCAAGTGAATGGATTAACAATAATGGAATTTCAATAACTAATCACTGGGCAGCTTTCCTTTATTTTTTTAATTTTTATTTTTCCTTTATTTTTTATTGAAATAAACCTAAAATGCTATAAATTGTACCAAATATTACAAAATAGTACAAATCTTACAAATTACAAAAAGAGAGGGCCATGTAACTAATCAGACTATGTAATGGAAAACACAGCGGTACCACCTCTCCTATTTGTCATCTGAATCCTTATGCTTCACTGTAGACTATGAATCTATTCAGAGGAAACCCCAATACCCTGATAATAAAGTCTTGTCCTTCCGTTATATTGTCAACTCTTTCTTTTTATCATCTTTGTTTCTCCAGCATAGGGCACATAACTTTGGACATAATAGTCACTTTAAAAGAATTTATTGAATTGCATTGAATTGAATGCTGAATCACTCATTTACTTCTGAAAACTAGATAATCTCCTATTCTTTCATCCTCTGCAGATATATTTTCTACCAAAATGTCATCTTCCTTCTACATTGTTTTCATAGTTCTTGGGCTTCATGCTACTGTTCATTGTTTTCCTGGTACTCAGCATGAAGGTAAAGGTAATGAAGTCAAACATTCTATCCCAAGGAACTCAACCTTATACAAAATGTCCACAAATAATGCTGACTTTGCATTCAACTTATATAGGAAACTGGCCTCAGAGAACACTGGGAGGAATGTTTTCTTCTCCCCAGTGAGTGTGAGCTCAGCCTTGGCTATGATATCTCTTGGTGCCCAATCAGACACACAGATTCAGATCCTACAATGTCTGGGTTTCAACCTGACAGAGATGCAAGAGGATGAAATTCACCATGGTTTCCATCACCTTATCCATACCCTGAATCTCCCTAACAAGGAACTTGAATTGAAGGCAGGAAATGCCCTCTTCATCCAAAAGCAGGTGAAAATTCTCAACCAGTTTACAAGTGGCATCCAGAAGCTGTATGAGTCAGAGGCTTTTTCTACTGATTTCTCAAATGTTTCAGAAGCTGAACAGAAGATCAATAATTATGTGAAGAAGAAGACCAAAGGGAAGATTGTAGAGGTGATCAAAGATCTTGTTCCAAATACTTACATGATCCTAGTAAACTTTATTTTCTTTAAAGGTAAGGACTTTTACATAGATAATTGTGCATTTCAAGTTTACTTTCCTGATACTTTTTTTCATAAGACATCATAGTATAGAGGAAAGAGCTTAATGGTCTTGGCACTGATGAGAAGATGAACTAAAGTATTTAATTTCAACACACACTTAGTGGTGCAGTGGATAGAGTGCCAGCCCTGGGGTCAGAAAGATTATTCTTCCTGAGTTCAAAGTCTTACCTCAGAATACTTAATAGCTATGTGATTTTTATTTGCCTCAGTTTCCTCATTTGTCAAATGAACTGGAGAAGGAAATGTAAACCATTCCATTATATTTGCCAAGAAAACCCTAATAGGAGTCATTAGTCAGAGCCAATTGAAGTGACTAAACAAAAATACACTGTGTAAAATTAGAAGTCACAATCTGGGTAGCTTTTGTTTTATTATGTGTAATATGAGGAGATTGAATTAGATTGCCTCTCATGATATCTGTAATATGAGGAGATTGAATTAGATTGCCTCTCATGATTTTTCCTCACCTTAATTTATAGTCCAGTGATCTATAAAATGTAGATGATAACACTTGGACTTCATCAGAATTCTAAGGAAAGCACTTTGCAAAATGTAAAATGCTATGATAATGTCAACTGCTTCAGTGTTATGAGAATGATTGGTTGGTGGAAGAACATTGTGGTAGAGTAGAGAACTACTGGACAACTGATCTAAGAAGTGGCAAAAACTCTGTCCAAGCATCACCTCTGACACAAACATATTGAGTGATTCTGAATAATCATTTTTTTCTTTTTTATATACATAATGTTTACTTTTGAATTGAAATAAACCTAAAATGATATCAATTGTACCAAATACTACAAAATAGTACAAATCTTACAAATTACTATAACCTTTATTATATATGTACATATATATTACTACATATTTTTAAACCAAAAAAGTATCTGAGTTATTTTCCTCAGAAGTATAGATTTATTTTTTCCACTTAATAATATTTTTTTCAATTACATATGAAAATAGTTTTCAACATTCATTTTTCTAAGAGTTTGAATTCTAATTCTTTTTTTCCCTCCCACCTGTCGCCAAGGTGGCAAGAAAGCTAATATAAGTACAATAATGTACAATAATATTAAATATATTTCCACATTAGTCATGTTGTGAAAAAAGAATCAGAACCAAAGACAAAAACCATGAAAAAAATTTTAAAAGTGTAAACAGTATGCTACAATCTGCATTCAGATGCCATAGTTCTTTTCCTGGGTGTGGATAGCATTTTCCATTATGAGTCTTTTGGAATTCTTTTAGATATGAACAATCATTTCCCTGCTCCTCCCCTGACATGAGGCTTGAGATAAGAGTTTCCTTTCTGGCTTCTTTCTATTAATATTAATATATTAATATAATTAATATTAATTAATAGATAGATATAAAATGTGGTATAATATATGTATTCTCTACATAATTATTTATATATTAGCTTCTCTCAATACAAGCTTTTTTGAGAGGATAGTTTTCTTTTTAGTATCTTTAGTCTTATCACTTAGAACAATGCATGGCACTTAATAAATGCTTGCTGATTGATTGGATACATAGATGTGCAAGTTACCTCCATAGAAGAGATGTCAATCCATGGTAGATGATAAAGTCATCAAGCAGGAGCATATAGAGAGTGAAGACAACCCAGAACATAGTCTTGGATACATCCTCAATTATAGACCATATTATAGATGAAGACCTTGTAAAAAGAGTTGAAGAAGGAGGAGTCAGAAACGGAAGAGGAGAATCAAGATGTCATGAAAATCCAGAGAATAAATAGTATAAAGCATGTCAACACTGTTAAATCAAAGATTTAATCAAATCTTTCAAAATCAAATCAAATCAAATCAAAGAAATCAAGAAGGATCAATATTGAGGGGAAAAAACTCTACTATTTGTTAATTAAGAGAGTATTGGTAACTTTGTAGAGAAGGGTTTAATGATAAGACTGGAAATCAGATTGCAAAAGGTAGGACAGGAAGTGGTAGAAACAAATTCAGACAGATTTTTTCAGGAGATTGGTTCCTGGGAGTAGAAACATAGAATGATAGAAAGGTGGGATGAAGAGAAAGACATTGAACTCAATGAGAAAAGATGGGGAATGACTTTTTTGTTCTTGTTCAGTCATTTTTCCAGTCAAATTCAACTCTTTGTGACCCCTGTTGGGGTTTTCTTGGCAAAAATACTGGTGTATTTTGCCACTTCCTTCTCCAGCTCATTTTACAGATGAGGAAACTGAGGCAAACAGAGTTAAATGACTTACATGGGGGTCACAGAGCTATTAGGTATCTGAAGCCAGATTTGAATTCATGATTCCACATCCTGTACTATCTATTATGTCACCTAACTCTTCAAACTAGTATTTTGACTAGGTGATAAATATCAATGGAGTGAATTTCAAATAAGGAGGGATACTTGAACACTGGTGGCAAAGGGAAACAGTGATATAGAAGAAGGAATGCACTATCTGCCCCTCCATGATGAATACTTCAAGAACTATAAAAATACTATTAAATTTCTTTCCAAATGTAACATCTATGATTCATGAAAGCTGGCTTCTGTCATTTACTAGCATGGGCCTCTCTTTACTTTTTTGAGCTTCAAATTTCTCATCTATAAAACTGGGATAATAAAATATGTCCCACCTCTCTCATAGAGGTCTTATAAATAAAGTACTTTAAAAATCTTAAAAAGCCCTTACAGAAATGAGTAGTAATGATATGATTAAGGTTTATCTCTAATCTTCCCCAATTGTTCTGTGGTTGAACTATAAATTTTCTTCCCCAGGAAATGTAATGATCTCTTTTCTTTGTCCCTTTAGCTAAATGGGAGAAACCTTTTGATCCTCTAGAAACCAAGCAAAATGGCAATTTTTACATGAGAGAGTCAGTTGTGATAAAGGTTTCCTTCATGCACCAAGTTGAAGAACACTTTTACTTCATGGATAGGATATTGAACTGCACTGTACTTCAGATGGACTACAGTAAAAATGCACTGGCCATTTTTGTTCTTCCTGATGAAGGCCAGATGAAGTTGCTGGAGGATACTCTAATGTCAACAACTCTGAGAAGATGGAACCACTTGCTCCAGAAAGGGTAGATGGAGAAGTTTTTTTAGGACATAAGTGTCAGTCCTGGAAAGAACAATCTAGGTTGTGAACCTAAGCTCACACTTTCTACTCTGGTCAGCCTAATTTAGGATCTCATTGCCTCATTTAGCCACATGAATCAGCCCCAGGTGTCATGCCTAAGTCAGTGTGACAGAGTGGATTCAGAATCCCTGGGTTTCAATTTTGGCTTCAGCACTTATTAGCTGTGTGATCCTGGGAAAGTCACAGAGTCTGTCTGAGTTTCAGTTACCTCATTTATAAAATGAGGGAAAATTGGACTTGATATTTTCTAGCATTCCTCTGAACTCTAAATCTATGATCCTTTTGTTTGGGGTGGGAGAGGAAACTACTTTAAAAAAAAAAAAAGTATTCTCTACTCTGACTAGATTTAGAATCCAAGGACTTGAACTCAAAATTAGTTCTACTACTTCTATTTGCCTTATGCTATATGTGTTTTTTTTTAAGTCTAACTTCTATTATAATTATGCAAGTATTTTTTCAACTCTCTATCAGATTATCATTTCTTTGAAATCAAAGACTATGCAATTCATTTTATCTTTATATTTCCAGCACCTAGCATAGGGTCCTGACCCAGATAGACACCCTTATTCAATGTTTACAGTTATTCATGACTTCTGTACTAAAAGACTATGATACTATAATAGGTCTATATTAAGGATCTAAGCACTGGGAGAGAGTAAAAAAGTGAATAAAATGCAATGTATCTTCAAACATCTCTTCCTACTGATCACTCCTTAAATGTGTTGTCTCCTATTAGAATGTAAACTCATTGGGGACAAGAATTGCATCACTTTTATACTTACAGCAATAGCATTTAGTACTTAGTACTACTGTTAATTAAAAATGTTTAATAAAAATGTTTTTAATAATTTTTTCTCAAGGAGCTTATATTTAAATAGGATTATATAATATATGAAAGAACTACAAAACAAAATAATATATAAGATATCAATAAAGGACTTTGTGAGGTCTGAGTCAAAAGAAAGCATTTCTTACTGAGGAGTTTTCATAAAGTACTTGAACCAGATTTTCAAAGTTAAATAGGGCTTAAATTCACAAAGCAAGGAATTGAGTCTCTCTATCAAATGGAATTTCTTCCCTTTCTGACTCTTAAGAATATTATGAGAATCAAATGAAATAATGAATGTGAAAATGTTTTTTAAATTAGAAAGAATTCTGTAAGGTGCTATATCAATATAAAATATTAAAAAAAAAAAACAAGGTTTGTGAGCAACTGGATGGCACAGTGGATAGAGCACCAGCCCTGAAGTCAAGAGGACCTGAGTTCAAATCTGGCCTGACACTTAACACTTCTTAGTTGTGTGACCCTGGGCAAGTCACTTAACTCCAATTGTCTCAGAAAAAAAAAAAAAAAACAGGGTTGGAAAGAAGTGGGACAAACCTTGTGTAATAATACACATTGGAGTCTTCAAGATCTTACCAGGCCAATTTGAACTTTGATAAAAAAGAAGTCTATATACCTCATCAAGATCAAGAATTTTCTAACATTAAACTTATGGGGAGGTGTTTTTCATTTAATTTATAATCTTTATTTATTTTATATTTATAAATACATAACAAATTATAATAGGAGTTATGTTATAAATAATAAGCTTTAATTTTTTTTAAATTAACAATTTTACTTATTTAAAAACAAATACACATGGTCAAGCAAAACAAACTCATACATTGTCCATGTCCAAAACTGTGCATTCTGCATATTGAATCTATCATAACAAACTGTCCCTCATTTGGCATGGTGTCTTCTAGACCTGCCATATCCACTCCTCCTTTGCTATGGAGTGGTAGAGAGAGAGATCACTGATCATTTAAGGCACACTTCCTCTCCTATATTCCCTGATCTGTCATTTCACATGTTCAATTCACATTTTTGGAATCTCTGAATCAAAAGAGAATCTTTCCCAAATAAGCTATGCTATTTCTCTAAGGGACATTCTTTACTCAGTTTACTGTATCCCATACTTGTCATTTCCAATTTCTACTAATGAGACTCCTAGTGTCAGGAGTTTGGATGAGGA
Source organism: Sarcophilus harrisii (assembly GCF_902635505.1). NCBI lineage: Eukaryota > Metazoa > Chordata > Mammalia > Dasyuromorphia > Dasyuridae > Sarcophilus > Sarcophilus harrisii. The sequence continues at coordinate 370,081,716 of NC_045427.1, forward strand.
TAACAAAACCTGTGAGGGTCGAAGGCTAATCTCTTATTTTCTCTCTTTAATAGGTTAGTGAATTTATACATTCCCAAGTTTTTCATTTCTGCTTCATATAACCTGGACACCATCCTCCCAGGAATGGGAATCCAAGATGCTTTCACTAACCAGGCAGATTTTTCTGGTATCTCAGAACATTTCAAACTGAAGATTTCAAATGTGAGTTGACTAATTTATAATAGATTCTTTTTAACAAAAATAACACAGTCTTCCACTTGAGTTTAAATCAATTATATTAGCATAATATAGAAGAGATGTGCATAGACAACTGTTCCTGGAGAGGGGGGTGAATTGTAGACTGAGATATGCTGGAACCATCTTGAACCAGCCCAAATGATCCAAAGTTAAATTTTCAGTGGGAGCATTGACACTTGAAAATTGATCAACACTACAAATAACAATTCATTTTATTTTTGCTTATTTCTAGACTTAAGAAAGTTTTGGAGAAAATGTTAATATTATTAATGCTGCTGATTGAAAATGTTAATGCAAATTAAATTTTAACAATTTTAACATTAATTTTAACATTTTGGGTTTTTTTGTTTTATTTTGTTTTTAGAGCTAGTTGTTAAATATTTACAAGCATATAATTGGCTGCAAATTGACTAAACTCTTACTAAGTATTAGGAATGTGACAAAATGATAAAAAAAAAAAAAACTAATTCAGTCTCAATTTGCATTAATAGAAGGATAATGTCCAGAATAGGGGAGATTGCAGTACTCTCATTCTTATACCTCACACCAAACCATTTTGCCACAACTGGATCACTTTTAGATGATCTGTTTTAGAAACCACATTTTGGAGTAAGATTGTCAAACTAGAGAGCTTCCAGAACAAGCTGATCAGGACAGTGAACTTGTTTCAGTCTTTATAAATGATGTTTTTCTTCATGTCCTAGAAAAAAAAAATTGCATTTACAAACTATAACCTTGAATTTGACTCCTGACTCTGGCTGCTTGTTAGCTATGCTGTGACTTTAGATAAATCATTTAGATGAGTGTTGGTTTCCCAGAATCAGAGAATTTGAGAGTTGGAAGGGACCAAACAATACACACAAAAGGAATTCTTGATATGACATAACTACCAAATGATACATTTGTGTGTTCAGTGTCTGTCTTGGGTATCTCCCTTCTCTCCATAGCTTCCTTCCCCTGAAACATTTTTGGTCATAGAATACTACCCTATAGCCTCTGAAACCTTTGAAATTTATTTTTCTCCATCTAAGAGTGCATGTCAAAGAATATTTAGTCTCTCCTTTATCACAAACTCTTAAGACAGAGCTTCCACAGATTTCCCATCATTTCCACCTCCGCAACCAGTTTCTCCTTGTCAGTGAGAATCAGATACAAAAATACGTTTTTCCCTGTTGGTTTATCTACCTTTACAAAAAGAAAAAAGTTCCTAAGTAAGATATTATTAGCAGCTCTACTTTTGACTGAATTTTATCAAATATCCAGACAATTTAACTCTGCTCCCACTGCTGTATCAGCCTCTGCACCAGACTTTTCATATTCCTCAAATCTTTTTCCTCTTTCTGTCCAAGTAGTCTATAGCATACTGCAATGAAAAAATATCATTTCTTTCTCCACTTAATCTAATATTCTTATTTGTTTTTTCATCTATAAAGTGAAAGGGGCTGGAATAGATATCCTCTAAATTGCCATTTTGTTCAAAATTCTATGCTTTATTAAAAAATCTACCTGATTGTTCTATATTCATGATTTTTCTTTGGATCCAGATCTGGAAGGAACATTAGAGATAATCTAGCAGACCACCTCCTTTTGTAGATGAGATAACTAAGACCCAGAGAGGGAAGTTGCTCACTACAGGTCACGCAGGCAAGTAAAATTGAGATGTGAACTGAATGAAGCAGAATTGTGTAGATAGGGGATAAGACAGTCAATTAGTCACTTTTCTGTGCTTCAGTTTATTCATCTGTAAAATAAAAGAGTTGAACTCAATGCCTCTATGGTCATATTTTGATTCCAATTCCAGTGTTTTTTTAATATCCTTACATTATTCTGTTGTTTAGTTTATGTATAAGTTTATGTATTTAGTTCATGAGGAATCTTCCCATTGGATGTTGTTCTTTGGAGGGAGGGGAGTAGAGGAGAAGTCAGGTGAAAACAGGTGATATCATACATCATAATATTTGTTTTTTTCTTGACAGGTAGTTCATAAAGCTGTGTTAGACGTTGGAGAAAAGGGCACCGAAGCTGTGGCTATCACAGATTTAAGGATGGAATTTCGATCAGCTTTAGCTCACCCTGGTGCTTTGATTGTCTTCAATAGGCCCTTCCTGGTGATGATTTTGGATAAAGTCACTCGAAGCATTCTCTTTCTAGGAAAAGTGATGGAACCAAAGGAACAATAGTTGCATAACTGCTACTAGTAAACAGCCTACCCTTACTGAAGTGTAAAATAAATATGTATTATGGCCTAAAACAATTGATGTATGTAGTGCAAGGAAGTCTAGATGAAAAACATCATCTCACAGAGAATAGCATTAACAAACTTTATTACTACTCTTAAGGGAATAGCTACCCACAAAAGAAGGAGTCCTACCAACTTCTTTTTATGACACAGATAGGGTCCTGATCCTTAAACCAGGTAGGCTGAAAACAGAGAAAGAAAATTATAGACCAATTTCCCTAATAAATATTGATGCAAAAATCTTAAACAAACTATTAGCAAAGAGATTACATAAAGTCATCCCCAGGATAATACATCTCAACCAAGTAGGATTTATACCAGGAATGCAGGGCTAGTTCAATATTAGGAAAACTATTAGCATAATTGACTATATCAATAACCAAATTAACAAAAACCATGTGATTATCTCAACAGATGCAGAAAAAACATTTAATAAAATCCAACATCCATTCCTATTAAAAACACTAGAGAGTATAGGAATAAATGATTCCTTAAACTGATCAGTAGTATCTATTTAAAACCATCAGTAAGTATCATATGTAATAGGGACAAACTAGAACCATTCCCAATAAAATCAGGGGTGAAACAAGGTTGCCCACTATCACCATTACTATTCAATATTGTATTAGAAGTATTAGCTTTGGCAATAAGAGAAGAAAAAGAGATCAAAGGAATTAGAGTAGGTAATGAGGAGAACCCTAGAGAATCAACTAAAAACTACTAGAAACTATTAGCAAAGTTGTAAGAAACAAAATAAATCCACATAAATCATCAGCATTTTTATACATTACCAACAAAGTCCAGCAGCAAAAGATACAAAGGAAAATTCCAAAAATTAGCTACCCACAGGGATGGTCTCAGTATATGGGGTCCATGCATAGAATAGGCATCACATGATGGGGAGTATCCTTATATAAGCTGAAATCATCTGAGACAATCGGCATGATATCAGAAGGAGAGAACCCTGCTATGTATAGAACCAGTAAAATAAAGTTACCTGATAAAGAAGTGTTGAACACAGATCAAGAAAATAGGAATTAAGAAAGGGAAGTAGAAAAGTTAATTGTAACAGTATAATTTTGGCAAGAGACTGAAATAAGGATTTGATGGCATTCCAGTAAGAAACATTTTTCAAAAGCTCACAATCAGTGCCCCGCCAGCAACCCCACTATGCAGATTAAAGCTAGCTCCTCTGAAGTTTGTATAAGGCAGACAATGAAGGAAATAATAAATGGTTACTGAATGCATGATTGCACACAGCTCATCATGATCATTATTATTTCCATGCCTATCTTTCAGAGGGACAGGATTTGGAAATGCTGAAGTACCCAGCAGGTATTTTTTGGAGCAGGGTAGCATCTATCTGTTGTTGAAGTAAAACTTTGTTGAACCAGATGCAGAAAGAAGTTGAGGGTTATTAACATCCCAAAGCTATATTTGGGAAGAAAACACAAAACCAAGAGAGTGCCTGCAAAAAGGATTATTCCAAGTTGCTCCTGTATCTGGTTGTCTTCATTTTATGGCTGATGGTCAGGAAGTAGATGTTTGGGAGATATACAAGTATGGGGGACAACAAATCAACTAAAGACTATATGAAGGCTAAGTGTCCCAAATAGTTCCCATTTAGAATCCAGCACTTCCCGTAGAAATAAAGCAAAGAAGACTGTTGGCCAGAGCCTAAAGTTCTCCCCAGCATTAGCTAACATCCTCCTAATTCTAGTCACTTTTTCCTCCCACTCGGTCAAGGAAGCAGGATCCATAATGTCTCCTCAGTTCCCTGACTCAGTATCTCAGATGGGATTTATTAATTAACATAGACTGGCTTCCACCAGATTGTTCACTTGAACGCACTGAGAGCAATCTTTGATTACTGTTCAGGTTTTTTTGTATGGTCCTAATAGGCTTCTTGACCTGTTGATTGGTTTTTCTGGGGTAAGTAAATGGGGACTTGGGCAGGAATATAAATTTTTATTGTTGAAACATTACAAGACATCTTGAAGTTTATCAGCTAAAATTTTTAAGGACTATGTCTCAAACCCAAATCACTTTAGCTCTCATTAACTGACCAACTATAGGTTCCACCCCAAGTTTCACTCAGTCATTGTTTGGACCCTGATTGACTCAGAGTAAATGTAAATAGCAATGGATACTGTTTTGATCAGAAAACCTGATGATCTGCCCTCCCAGATTAGATTTTTTTTTCCTAGGTAAAAGAAACAATTCTTTGCCTCATTTCTTATCTAGCCTTAATTGCTGAATGGGCATTGCCTCAATCAAACTGAGACCTAGGAAACACCTTAGACTTAAAAAGGATAAGGCCTACCTTTGCAACCATCTTCAGTCATCTTGATCTATATCTTACCACTTGTCCCAGAGGACTTTGGAATAGAGAGTGAGACTGGTGATTATGCACAGTCCTCCCTCACTTAAATCCAATTAATTTTCAAGTGATGGAATCACCTGCCTACTGTTATAATTCTCAGAATGAAGGACAAGCAGCAACAATAATTAGCATTGGAGCATAAGGTTTGTTTCAAAAAGTGCTCATTGTATAAAAAAAAAAGTGAAAGTATAATTTCACTTTTGCTTGAGATGTAGAATATGACATGTAGAAGATCCATTTTATGCCCTGATTTCAAGCCTATTATTGAATCTGACCTGCAAAAGAAATGAAGTTTCATTGCAACAAAAATATAATAAGGTTAGCCAGGGCAAAGAGGGATTTTTTTTTCAAGGACTGAGATGATAGCCTTTGCATCAGGATTTTTCACAAGTTTGGCCGCCCCACAACATGTAAAAAATATTTACTGCTATAAACATATAATGAGGAAGAGGGCCTACATAATTCATTGGCCAAGATCTAAAAAGCTTTACCGAACAGATTTTTCTCTAAGGGATTCCTTCCTACAAGGTGATAGAGTTGACAGAAAGTACAAATACCTCACTTCTTTGGAATCCTCTTGGAAGCCCAGTTCTACATAGTGTGTTAAATTCCCATGGGAGCTGCTGTGCTACTGAGGTCATTTATGTAGGCTTGATCAGCCATGACATTTCATTTATATTCCTTATAAAATGGTACTCAGTAGGCAGATATATAAGTGACATATGAACTATCAGTTTTCAGCTTGGGAGCTACACAAATCCATAGGAATAACCATGATACTGAGTTGGACTTGATTTTTTAAATTATTTTCTGCCAGTGACCAGACCAAATGACAAGGCAATTGGCCACTGTCCAAAAGTCAACATAATTAAACATCTTCTTTTAAGTGCACAGTCTGAGTAAAAGGAGCAGTACTTAAACCTATCAAAAATTATTTTATACAGCTAGAAAAAAATTTTTTTAAATTGTCCACAAGAACAAAATATCAAGAATATCAAGGTAATTAATGAAAAAAAAAATACAAAGGAAGGTGGCCTAGCTATACCAGATCTGGAACTATATGGCAGCAATCATCAAAATCATTTGGTACTGGCTAAGAAATAGAGTAATGATTCAGTAGAATAGGTTAGGTACACAAGATTCAATAGTAAATGACAAAGTAATCTACTATTTGATAAACTCAAAGATCCCATCATCTGGGATAAAGACTCATCATTTGACAAAAACAGCTGGGAAAACTAGAAAACATTATTGTAGAAATTAGGCATAAATCAACATTTCAAATCCTTTGTGAGCTAGAAATGGGTATATGATTTAGACAAAAAGATTACACTATAAGCAAATTAGAAGAGCAGGAATATTTTACCTGCCAGATCTTTAGAAAAGGGAGAAACTTATAACCAAACAAGAGATAGAGACACAAAATGCAAAATGGATAATTTTGATTACATTAAATTAAAAGGGGGTTGCACAAACATAGCCAATGTATCCATGATTAGAAGGAAAACAGAAAGTTGGGGCAGAAATTTATACTCACTGTTTCTGATAAAGTCTCATTTCTGAAATACATAGAGAATTGAGTTAAATTTGTAAGAATATAAGTCATTCCCCATCTGATAGTTAAAGTATATGAATAGACAGTTTTCAGATGAAGAAATTAAAGCTATCTATAATCATGTAAAAATACTCTAAATCACTTTGGATTAGAGAAATAAAAATGAAAACAACTCTATATTACCACCTCACATCTATCAGATTAGCTAATGACAGAAAAAGAAAATGATAAATGTTGGAGCAAGTATGGGAAAACTGGGACACCAATGCATTGTTGATAAAATTGTAAAATGAGCCAACCATTTTAGAAGGCAATTTGGAACTATAAAATTGTTCATACTTTTTGATTCAACAGTACCACTACTAAGTATATATCCCAAAGACCTAATTTTTAAATGGGAAAAGTTCTGACATGTACTAAAAGATTCATAGCAGTTCTTTTTGTGGTGACAAAGAATTGGAAATTGAAGGGATATTCATTAATTTGGGATGGAATACAAATGTAATGAAGAACCATTGTTCTCTAAGAAATAATGAGCAGGTAGATTTCAGAAAAAAACTGAAAAGATTTAGAAAAACTGATGCTGAATAAAGTGAGCAAAACCAGGAGAATACTACACATAGCAACAGCAAGATTATGTGATCAACTATTATAGACTTATCTCTTCTCAGCAATATCATGATCTAAGACAATTCCAAAAAAAGACTGATGAAAAATGTCATCCACATCAAAGAAAGAACCATGGAGTCTGAACACAGATTGAATCATACCATTTTCACTTTTTTAGAATTTGTTTTTTTTTCTTTCTTATGTTTTTCCCTTTTGTACTGATTCTTCTTTCATAATATGATTAATATGGAAATATGTTTAATATTGTATATATAGCCTAGCTCATATTAGTTTCTGTCTTGGAAAGGAAAAGAAAATGAAGGAAGAGAGAAAAATTTAGAACTCAATAAAAGTGAATGTTGAGAACGATCTTTATATGTAATTGGAAAAAAATAAAATATTAAGTGAAAAAAAGGAGCATTGTTCAAAGCTCTGCCTGTAATACCAGGGAAATTGAGGTGAATAGAGATTGATTTAATTTTAAAGTGGAGAGTTTAACAAACTAGTGACCAATGGGACCAAAGAATTTGGTGCAGAGTAACTAGGGCATAGAATTCATATAGGATTATAACTAGAAAAGCAAGCAAGAGATAACAGAAGCAAAAAGAATGCAGTTAGATAATTTACTTATTTATCATCAAGCAGATGCTTGTACAAGAAAAACAGGTTTTTCACAGCCTAAAGCAATCATAGGATGCATACAATGCATATTGGGATATATACAATGGTGGAAACAATATGTATACAATGATGGGAATGGGCTTAGGATGTATACAGTAATAGGAATGGGCTTAAGAGGACTTTCTAAGGTCAGTAATTTAGAGAACAGTTTTATTTTGGAAAACATCTTACAAGTGTGATGAACCAAATCAGCAGAGAAACAGGAATGGGAAAGAGCATTTTTATACTTGTCATTTTGATCTATAGTGTGAGAAGGTCAAGATCAGGTTGTCATGAGATACCAATAGGGTTTTTTTTAGGTTCAACATGCTGATTGGGATGACTGAACATTATCATAAATACTACCAATTTCATCCTGAGGTGCCTTAATAATTATTGACTTCTCCAAGACTTCTGTAATACAAAATATCCTATTAGTAAACCTTCAATTCATTCTAGAGGTGATTTGCTTCCCCCTCCCTTGGATCATCCTTATCACAGCCTTCTCATTCAACCCATTTTCTCTCCCTAATCAACTGGTGCTACTTCTTTAGGGTTTCTCTGTGCCAAGACTGCCTTGGAGGTTACCCTGCATCTTTCAACATTTATGGGTTTTGAGGCCTGATACTATATGCCTCCAGGATCCCTCATAACCTAGCAGCCACAATCACACGAACTTTCTGGAAATGTAATGCTGGAGAAACTGAGGCAAGAAAGAGATTAGAGAGGTTTTAATATTTTTATTAGAGGGAGAGCTTGGACTGGGGGCAAAACAGGATCCATATTGACCCCAAATGGCTGGAATAGACTCTTGTCCCAAAGTATCCAGCAAGAAGCAAGGGATTCCAAAAACTCTTATAGGGCTCCAACAATCACGAAAACAAAGGCAGAGGGGTGGGTAGAGCACTGGTGAGTGGGAAGTTCCAAGAAAGGGACCATAAATTCAGTTCTGACAGGTTGGGGGTCAGAAAAGATCATAAATTCTGATAAGTTGGGAAGATGCTAGGAGCCACTAAATCTGGTTCAGAAAGTCCCACCTAGGTAACTGAGATAAGCCATCTGTAGTTTATGACTCTTTGTAATGCTAGTGATCAGGGATCCCAGCCTTAATTATCTCAGTCCTAATGGCCAAGAAGGGGGGTTGCCACCAGGGAGACTGAGGCAGAACAATTCAGGGAAAATGAAGCAGAACAATTTAAGGAAATTTAGGCAGAACAGAGAAAACTTTTGAGGACAGTCACTTTTTTCTATCTGTTTCCTGACTTCTCTCTCAAAAAGTTATCTCTTAAAGGCACCCCCTATCTTATTCCAATAAACAAACATTATTGTCTCTTGTACCTCTTCTGGTCACTGAAGGAGGAAGCTCCTTGCTCAACAGGGAATGTTAGATGTAAAAGAAGAATAAGGAAAGTGGCCCATTTAAGTGACTCTGTAGTTTTTAATTTATCAGCCACGTCCCAGGTTATAATATCACCAAGGGAAGCCTTTCTATTTGGATTAGGGTAAAACAATAGATGGATTGCTTCCTTTATCAGGAAAGGAATTATTTCTGTAAGAATGGATCACTATTTGTCTGGATCGACTACGAAATTCCTCCTAGTATTATATGTTTGTTTGATGGCTGCTTAAAGCCATTCTAATAGAGTATTCTATCCCTGTAAACTGGATAGTTACATTGTGTTAGTCTGGAGGGGTCAACAATAAAACCCTAAGGCAATTCATTCACCTTCCGCTAGAGGGCTAACTCAAGCACCTCTTTAAATATAATCCCAGCAATCCAGGTTTGTAATGATTGCCCAGGATTCTCTTGGTGCCTGTCTTTAAGGCTATCCAGCTCTTTTTCACTATACATACACTTTTGTCAGTAGTTTTCCCTTTTGTAGCTGAGAGAATAAAGTTATACCGAGTCCATTCAGGCTGTTTGTGCTGTTCCTGAATCTGCCCCTGCTGTTCCCTTCCCCTCCCAGGTAAAAGCTTCTATCACTAGAAGTAACAGCCACAGGATAGCGTCCTTGGATCCTTTGGGGTTAATTGCTTGATCTTCAGCAATCTATTTTTGCTGGGGGAGGAGGGGGTGGAGGTAAGGGGTGTAAGGGTCAAGCTCTCAACAACTGAATGCCTAATCTCCTAGTTTCTGGCTACTGGGCTCCATGGAAAAGATTCGCATCCTCTTAGTACTTTCAATTTTCTTTCTCCAAAAAAGTTCATTTCTGGCAAGTGCATTCCATCTTCCACTTTTGATATTAATTAACAGTATAGAGGGGTCCAAACGAAAAGTATCATCCTATTGAGATTCAAAAGGAGACCCCAAAAGCTTGGGGTCACAGACCAGTGTCGTAAAATATCTCAAAAGAATTTGCAGGCTTGAACCCATCTCCAAGTCAAGAAGCAAAGTTTGTTATAATTGTAATACCAACTGAAGCAGACTAAGTTCAAAAAGGAGTTTGCAAAGAACCAAAAAAGAAGATAAATATGTAGGACAAAGAGACCAGTGCTTCATGTTTATTATTGCTAATTTTTGGCTTACAGTGAGGTTTGAGGAATGGTCTATTCACTATTATCTCAGGAATTTGGTTATCACTCTCCAACAGATTATCTATCTGACAGTCAGCAATGTTTGTAGGACTATCCTAAAGCTGGAAGAATTTAGAATCATTGACAGACATATTGTTAGAACAATAGTGATATGGTATAACTTCTAGGGAGATATAGCTGTAATTTTAAGGATCCCTGACCTTAGGGGGATTCTATTCTAACAATGTCAGTGATTCTAAAGTCTTCTGGGTTTAGAATCTATGACCTTGAGGCTTTCTCCCCATACCCAACCTGAGAATACTATTGTTCTAACAATCTATCTGATTCTAAAGTCTTCTGGCCTCAGAATAGTTCCACAAATCAAACTCCCAAGACAAAAGTAAATAGACCACTCCTCAGTTCATTGCTGACTGTCAGATAGATAATTTTTTGGTCAGTGATAACCAAATTCTAAAGACCACTCCTTTGGTTCTATCCCTAGGCCATAAAATTAGCATATCTATAACATGAAGAACTAGATAAATGTGTCTCTTTGCTTCTGTTTCTTTGCTAAATTCTCTTGGAATTTAGACAGCTTCAATTGGCATTACAATTACAATAAACTTTGCCCCCTTGACTTAGAGATGGGTTCAAGCCTGCAAATTCTTTTGAGATACCTGGGGACACCAGTCTGTGACCTTCAACCTTTTGGGGTCTCTTCCCAACCTCAACAATAATGATGGAATATAGTTTCTAGGGGAGACAGCAGTAGGAAAGTCCCCCTGACCTTAGGGTGCTTCTATTCTAACAATATGTCAATGACTCTAGCCCTAAGGTCTAGAATGACACTACAGCCTAGATATGGTGCCAGTTGAGGGGGAGGGGGCAGGGAGTTGCCTATAGTTCTATAGTTGCCTAAAGAACCAGTAAAATGAAAGCACTTTATGAATTACATAATAAGGAGGGGAAAATGGAAACATGTAGGAATATAAAATAATGTAGTAAGAAAATTAACCCTAACACTACCATTCCAGCAAGAGGCCATAATGGGGTGGAAGAGCTGGGCAATACCAATAAAACAATTTTCTAACCCTTAGTTATCAAAACAGTTTAAATTGGAAAAGGATAAGTGCTTGATGAATGGAACAGATTAGGTATACAATATTCAGAAGCAAATAAGCCCAGTAACCTTTGATAAACTCAAAGATTGCCACTGTTGGGGCTTGTTTTGTTTTGTTTTTAATTATTCAATTTAATTTTATTTCCAGTTTAAATTTTTTCCTTCCTCCCTTGGCCTGAGAGAGCAAGAAATACAAAACTCACTACAAATATGAATAGTCACACTAAAGAAATTTCCACATTAACCAGGTCTAGAAAAAAAAAGGGGGGGGGAACAAATATTTCATAAAGTGAGATTTGAATGTGACTATCTTGATTTCCCTCTGCTCCTCCCACAGAATGACCCTGCAGCCTGCATATGGTACCATTGGCTGGGGGGAAAAGGGGGGAAGGGGAATTATTGCATTGCCAAAGCCTCTTATTAAAGCTGCATCTTTCCTTCATGTTTTATCAAAATCTTACAGAAAATTAGTATTCACTGAATAAATATTGATTAATCAATCAAAAAACATTAAGCATTTATTATGTGGAATATATGAAATTGAGATCAAACATTGTTCTTGCTTTCATGGAGTTTAAATTTTAGTACAGGAATAAGAAAGAAAGATAAAAATTAAATATATAATAACTGTGAAATAGTATGTAAGGTGGGGGAGGAAGAGAAGAATTCATTATGATAATGGAAGAGGAAAAGGAATCTCTTCTTGAAGGAAATAACATGCACATTGAATGGGTGGGGATTCAACAAGCAGTTGGAACAGATTAAGTATGAATATACTGAAACAGTAATTTAGTGTTTCTCCTAAATCCAAATATTCCAGCTATTAGTGTTATTTCTTTGAGAGAAACAGATGGACATTTGTTTTCCATAGTTATGAAAATCAAATTGGAGAAATGAAATTTAAATTAGAAAACTGAAACCTTCAAGGACATCAAGTAATAATCAAGGGTGAAATTTATCTTCCCCCAAAAGAATGAAAACTCTTTGGGGACAGGAACTGACTTTTGTAATCAGTAGTGGAGGCTTGATATTCGAAAAGAATCTTTTGTCTCTGTCCTTAGTCTTCCTTTGTTACTTTTCCACCTTCTAGAATGTAAAATCCTTGGGAATAGGGACTGGTTATGTAATGAGGGGTGGAGATTCATGTTGTATGACTTCTATAATATCCAATTAATGAGGAATCAGGGGAGGGACCTGTGCTTCAGGATAGGAAATAAAATGCTGCTTCTGGAGTTTCCAAGGTGTGTCTACTCACCTAGGCATTCATTCTTGAAAAATTGTAAAATAAATCTTTATCTGTATGCATCAATGAATCAGTGAAGTTTTTGGTAAAATATTTTGTTCCTTACATTAACTATCTTTTTTTTTCCTTATTCAATTTAATTTTTAATTCCAAATTTACTTTTTCTTTATCCCCCATGTACGGGAAGACTGAGTGAACCTTGGCTGATTGGGAACACCAGGCCTAGTTGTGCTGCTGAGATGTGGCCCTGCGGGGGGAAGGAACCAGCAACCTGTGAGTGCAGAAGCAAAGGGGCAGGGACACTACTGGCTGTGGCAACTTGTGGAGCTCTTAGTTTAGGATTCCTGGTCAGAGTGGACAGCTGAAGGGAAGCTTGAGGGACCATCTCCCTACCCCATAATTAGAGGTGCTGTATTACACTAATACCTCTTATCTAAAACAAAAAAGTGAATCTGAAAACAAGAAAGAACCCCACATTGAAACATATTATGGGAACAGAAAAGATCAGGGTCATCAGAGGAGGACATTTTAATAAAAAATAAAAAAATAAAACTTCTACCCAAAGAGTAATATGAAATGGTTCCTTACCCAGAGAAAATTTATAGAACTCAAAAAAGAATTTAAAAATCAAATGAGAGACATTGAGGAAAAACTAAAAACTAAAAAATGAAAAATGAAAACCATCCAAGAAAAACAAGAAGTTTAGGGGGGAAAAGTTAACCAACTAGACAAAAAGGTATAGAATTTCAAAGATGAAAATAATTATTTGAAAATTAGAATTGGTCTGATGGAAGTGATTCTCTTCAACAATGAAGTGAACCAAATCAGTTCCATTTGTTCAATAATGAAGAGAACCAACTACACCCAGTGAAAGAATTCTGGGAAATGAATGTGAACCATAACATAGCATTTCCACTCCCTGTTTTTGTTTGCTTGCCTTTTTGATTTCCTTCTCAGGTTAATTTTACCTTATTTCTAAGTCCGATTTTTCTTGTGCAGCAAAATAACTGTATGGACATGTATACATATATTGTATTTAACATATACTTTAACATATTTAACATGTATTGGTCTACCTGCCATCTAGGGGAGGGGATAGGAGGAAAAGAGGGAAAAGTTGGAACAGAAGGTTTTGCAAGGATCAATGCTGAAAAATTACCCATGCATATATCTTGTAAATAAAAAGCTATAATAAAAAAAAAATTTTAAGAAAAAAAGAAAATTAGAATTGGGAAGTAGCTAAGTGGCACAGTGGATAGAGCACCAACCCTAAAGTCAGGAGGATCTGAGTTAAAATCTGGCCTCAGACACTTAACACTTCCTAGCCATATGACCCTAGGCAAGTCACTTCACCCCAATTGTCTTAGCAAAAAAATATATATATATGTATGTATATAGAATTGGGCAAGGGGAAGCCAGTGAAGCTATGAGAGACCAAGAGATAACAAAACAGATTATAAAGAAGAAAATAGAATGGAATGTGAAACATTTTATAAGAAAAACAAGAGATCTGGAGAAGAGTTCAAGAAAATAAAATGTAAGAATAATTGGACTGCCAAAAAGTTGTGACCAAAAGAGAATCTTGACACCATAATGCAGGAAATAATTTGAGAAAATTGTCCTGGAGTGATGTAACATGAGAGGAAAGTAGAAATAGAAAAAATCCACCAATCACCACCTCAAAAAGATCCTTTGAGTAAAACATATAGGAATAGTATTGTCAAATTTTGAAACCCCCTGGTCAAAGAGAAAATTTTGCAAGAAACAAGAAAAAAAAATTTAAAGATGCTGGAGCTACAATTGTGCAAGACTTAGCAGCAGCTACAATAAAAAGCAACAGTTCTTAGAATCATATTTACCAACAATCAAAAGAACTAGGCCCATTGCCAAAAATATCATATCCAACAAAATTATCTATAATTTTGAATGAAAAAAAAAATCAACATTCATTGAACTTGCAGATTTTCAGGACTTTTTATCAATCAACCCTGAACTTAACAGAAAATTTAACATATAAGAGTTAATATGAAAGTTCAGTTTTAAGGAACTTAACATTGGACACATAGACAAATTGTTTGTGTTTTTTAACATGGAAAAATGTATACTATATGTTTAAGATTCACTTTAACAATAGGGTAGTTCAAAAGAAAAATTGGCAGTCAAGGTAAAAATTGTAATCAGATTATACCCATGAGCTGCAGAGGAAAAACAGACACAGAGACATTACAGTGGGGAGGAGGGCTCCAATTTCTGAAAAATACTCACATTGACAATGAGTTCAATAGGCAACACTTCATATATACCATGAAGGGTATAGCCCCTTCTAAAATCTAAATAGAAATAAGGGAGAAGGGGTGAGAGAATGGGTAAGCAAAGCAAGGAAGAAGACAAGACAGGGATCCTTGGGTGAGGGGAGGTTAAGTAATACCAAGCCAAGTTATGGAGCAGAATTGAATTAAAGAGTCAGCAGGGATAGGAAAGATGTGTGTGTATGAGATGTGAGCTTATGTATATATCTACGTATGTATGGTTAAATATATCTTTTCTTAACTGTAGCTTATTTGAAGATGGGGGAATGAAAGAGAGGAAAAAGAATAAAGTAAATAAGGTATACAGCAGAGAACCAAAGAACAATTTGCAAGGAAGTAAAAAAAAAAAAAAAAAAAAAAAAAAAAAAAAAAAAAAAAAAAAAAAAAAAAAAAAAAAAAAAAAAAAAAAAAAAAAAAAAAAAAAAAAAAAAAAAAAAAAAGGACATTCATGGATATAATTTCTTCTTCTAATGCATATGCTTCTTGTTTTGTTGTTATATATTTTGAATCTTCCCTGATGTTATACTGGTCATGTGACAATGTTCTCTTTTGTTTTGCTTTATCATGTTTTGTATTTTTCTGTTTTTCTTTTTTTTTTCTTAGTCTGTTTTTTCAAATAAAATAAATTAATAAAAAATAACTTTTAAAAAATTTCACAGATTCCAAGTTTAAGAACCACTGCTCCAAAGTCTTATTTAAGTTTATAGAAACTGTATGATATTGTTTATAATCTGCTATTTATTACTTTTATGACTTTGGGAATATAATTTATTATTGTCCTTTACACTTCTAAATCCTCTGACCTGTGATCCTACTGCAGGATTATGCTTCACAACACAATCACAAATATAATGCATAATTTGACTAATTCCTCTCCCCAGCTCTAAATTTTAGTTGGTATTTATCTGGTGATATACACGTAAGCAAGGCCCAAGATTTGCTTTTGCTTGCTAGAGCATCATCCTGTACTGCTTGAGTTAATATTAACTAGGATTTGTCTATTTCATAATGCCACTTAACAGTATAAGTAAGGGACTGGCAGATATAGCACTAGTAATAACAAGAAGTTCCTTTGGAATCTACTGTAAGTCATTCTTTTATTTTTAATTTTTTTTAAACTTGAGAATATTCAACTTTGTGTCTTTTGTATTGCTGAGGATATGGAGGGTTTTGGTGATCTCTGGGTATTAATCTGAATCATTGGTAACTGCATTTTGAGAAAGGGGGTAGTGGTAATAGAAACTTTTGAAACTTTCTTATATTTATTTGAACTTCCTTTATTTATTTGAACATCAATGAAAGCAATTTCAACAAAATCAATGCAAAACAATTATCTTTGGAATGGGTCTGAACCTCATTTCATTAGCAAAAATAATATATTATAGAAGTATAATTTGGGATAGGAGTCATGTTTGATTTGACAAATAATCTCATTATCTATTAGAGGAAACCTAAGAATTAAAATTATACTTTACTTTTCAATTATAGCAAAAACTTGGAAGAGGAAGTAAAAGGTGTAGTTTGGGGTTAAAAGGGGAAATATTAGGGGAAACTAGACAAGGAGGTCACCCAAAACAAAGATACAAACGACAATAGATTTGATATTTATATACTACTTTTTAGCTTACAAAGTAACTTAAACATATCATCTCTTTTGATATTCTGACCTGTAAGATAGATTGAACAATTTAAGGCAAGAAATGAAAAAGATGCCAAAAGAAAGAAAAAGTGTATACTATCCCAATGGATAATATGCTGACACTAGAATCAAGAAGGCTTGACTTCAAATCCAGCCTTCAAAACTTTTTATCTACCCTGAACAAGTCACTTACTCTCTGCCTGCCTCAGTTTCCTCACCTGCAAAATAGAGTGAATAATACCCACATCCCACAATTGTCATGAAGGTAAGATGAAAGAATATCTGTAAACTACTTTGCAAGCAATGAAGCATGCCAAACCATGCCTAAGTACATTTAGAATTTATTTTTAGTCTCAAGACAGGAAGAATTTCCACTTCTCTTATTACTACCCAGTTTCTTATCTATATAAAAAGTGCCCAGAATCATAAGAGGTACTATGGAGTCAAGTTCACTAACAATTCTGAGCTAACAAGTTCTTTGAACTTAATCCAGATTCCTCCTCTTCCTTAATGACAGTACTAGGACAACACAGGGGTATTAAGTTGATAGGTCCAAACTAAGCCACGATGTCTGATATATGGATGTATAAGACATCAAGGTAAAACTTGGTAAAAGGAGACCTCCGACCCTTGCTGATTTATATTAACAAGGAAAATAATGACATTTTAGGGTATTCTAGAAAGTGGATTCCAATCTATGGCTAACCCAGGAAAACTTTAGATAGCATGAAGTAATTTTTAGGTAAGCTTAAATCTGGTCTGAGGACATTCCCAGAAGACCTTTGAGACATCAGGCTTGAACTAAGGTAATCTTGATTTAGCACAAACCTAATGGAGACATTTAAGGTTGGAACTTATTTTCTGGGTCTGTGGAAATAGGAATGGCATTTCTGGTATGGATTTAAAGTGGGTGTGAGCCTTCTAAGACCTCCAGGCAATAGAAATAAAAAAGAGAAATGTCTTTTGGGTTTTGAAAGTACATCATTGACTGTCATATATCAGAGACCAGTGATTGCTCTTGATGACTAAGTAAAGATTGTAGTTAGTGCAAACAAGCAAAAGCATTAAGGGAGGGATATAAAGAGGGGAAAAGAAGAAAAGGAAGCAAGAGAATAGGAGGAAAAAGCAGAGACAAGAAATGTGAAAAGAAAGTGGAGGTAGAGAAAAAATCAGAGATACATGGTAGAAAAGAGAGTGAGTGACTGGAAGCAATTGTTTCTGTCATGTGTTCATAGCTAAAACCTGCTACACATGAAAGTGTCATTTTTTTATTTTATTTATGCCATTAAATAAGAAAAAACAAAATAGAAAAAAAAAGGAAAATTTAAAAAACAAAACAAAACATTGTCATGTATGCTCAGAACATCAGGGAGGATTCAAAACATATAATAATAAATTTCCATTGCAAGAAAGGATATATAATAGTAGAAGAAATTATATTCATAAGTGTCTATCTTTGCTTCCTTGTAGATTGTTTCATCTTGATGTCTTATACATATGTATATGCATATATGCAGTATGCTGCATACTTTTTACAATTTATTCCTTTTTTCCCCTCTCATCCTCCTACTATCCTCCATCCATCCCAAGCAGACTATATAGTTAAGTACAGATTTATATGTGTGTGTGTGTGTACATATACATATATATGGATATATACATATATACATGTATATATATACATATACTTTCACACTCATCCACAAATCCAGACATAAATATAGATAGATAAATAGATATACATATATAGAGCTGCATGAGACATTATATACATATACTCATATTTATATACATACATGCATTTACCATATGTAAACATGCATCTAAAACAATATTAGTATGGCTGATATATAATGTAGATTTTTCTCTTGATTTAATCTTTAAGTTTGACTTTGTCTCTATTCCTGATCCTTGATGTAGTGTTTGTGTATATCTCCTTTCCCTATCCCTACTAGCTCTTTCACTTTAATTCTGCTCCTTAACTTGCCTTGGTATTATTTAACTGCCCTCCATGCATGGATTCTTCCTTGTCTTCTTACCCTACTCTTTGCTTCTCCTGGCCTTATCCCTCCCCCCTTATTTCTTTGTAGATTTTGGAGAGTGTTATATCCTTCATGTACTATTGCCTATCTGACCCATTTCTGATGTTAGTAAGTTTTCAGAACTATGAGCCTCCCTCCCCCTGTGATGTTTCTATTCTTCCTCGGCACCTCATTTGTATAACATAATTACTACTTTTACATTTCCCTTGATGGTTTTGCTTTTTAGAGTCAGATCATACTCAATTCTGTCCTAGTCTTTCTTTTGAGCTACCAAATTACTGATTCTCAACCTTAAATATGTGGTACACATTTCCATCTGAAAAACATAAACAATTTGTCCATGTTAAGTTCCTTGAAATTAATTTTCTTATATGTTAAATTTTCTACTGAGTTCAGATTTCATTGAAAGAAAGTCCCAAAAAGCTGCAAGTTTGTGAATGTCTATTTTTTAAATTCAATATTGTGAATAATTTTGCTGGACATGATGTTTTTGGCCACAGGCCTAGTTCTTTTGATTGCTGATAGATATGATTTCAGGATCTGCAGTCTTTTATTGTGATTGCTGATAAGTCCTATACAATTCTAATTGTAGCTCCAGTATCTTTGAATTTTTTCCTTGTTTCTTGAAAGATGTCCTTTTTGATCTGGGGATTTCAAATTTTGACAATAATATTTGTGTTTTACCCAAATGAGCTGTTTGAGGTGGTGATTAGTGGGTTTGTTTTCTATTTCTACTTTTTCCTTCTTTCCAGGACAATTTTCTTCAATTATTTATTGCATAATTGTGTCAAGGCTCTTTTTTTTTTGTTCATAGTTTTCAGGTAGTCTAATTATTCTCATTTTCTTTTCTTGATCTGCTCGCTATATCTATTGTTTTTCATATAAGATATTTCACATTCTGTTCCATTTTTTCATCCTTTATATTGTTTTGTTATTTCTTGGTCTTTTATAGTTTTGGTGCCTTCCCCTTGTCAAATTTAATTTTCAAAGAGTTATTTTTTGTCTTTAAGAGTTTGTATCTCCTTTACTAGTTCATTAACTTTTTTTCATATTGTTTTTTCTTGGATTTTTTTTTTTGTTTTTCCTCAATGTCTCTCATTTGATTTTTTTTTTTTTTTTTTTTTTTTTTTTTTTTGCTGAGGCAATTGGAGTTAAGTGACTTGCCCACGGTCATATAGCTGGGAAGTGTTAAGTGTCTGAGACCAGATTTCAACTCAGGTCCTCCTGACTTCAGGACTGACACTCTATCCATTGAGCCACCTAGCTGCCCTTCTCATTTGATTTTTAAATTCCTTTTTGAGTTCTATAAATTATGTCAGGGCAGGAAATCATTTAACATTACTCTTTGGAATAGAAGAAGTGTTTTAACTTCAGTGTCTTCCTCTGAAGATGAAACCCCACCTTCCCTATTCCCATAGTAAGTTTCTATGGTTGGAGTCTTTCCTTTGCTGGTTAATTTTTTTTTTTCATGACAAGTATTAATGTAAGTATCTTTAGTCATGGGATGACAAGATGGTGCCTCTAGCTTTACTTCAGCTCTCCCCTCTGACTTGGAAACCACCAAAACCAAAACCTCTAAAACCAGACCAAAAACTCTACCATCCTGCAAGTGCCTGCAGCCAGCAGCATCCCTACCCCACTGGCTCTGTAGTCACTGAATGTGTTGGTTCCTTCTCACTCAGGGCCATGTTTCTGCAGCACAGGTGGGTCTGGCATTCCTAATTAGCAGATGTTCATTCAGTCTTCCAAGATTCAGACCCTTACTGTACACACAGTTAGGAAAGTGAAAGTTTCTGTGATTCTTGCTAAGGCTTCAGCCAAACCCAGCCATCCTCAAGGCTCCCCATTTGGTATTTCTGTGGGGACAGCCTGGCAGTATTTTCCCTCCACAATAGTTAAACCCCATTCTGAAGTCATTCTTCTTATCTCAGGTTATACCAGAAAGATGCTTGTTCTTCCCCAGGTCTTCTTGATCTTTCACCAGTCTATGTTCATCTGAGGCAAATTTGTTCTGTTTGTGGGAGAAACCTGGAGAGCTTGAAATTTACACACTACTCCACCATCTTCTTAAAATCCTCCATTCAATATTATCTTCAATTACAATTAAGTTCTTTCTTGGTGGACAAGACTTCCAAACTTGGGCCTAGTCCCAAAAGACTTACAAATGAAGGGAATATTTTGATTCCTTCTACTTTTATTTGAATGCAAATTTCAACTCAATATAAAAATAAGTTTATATATAGGAAGATCCAAAATGAAATAGCATGTTTTGGGAAACAATGAGTTCTTCTTTAATGAATGTATGTAAGTAAAAAAAATTGATAATCACTTATCAAGGATATTGTAAACAGGTTTATGGTTTTAATAGGGGATAGCCTAAATTAGCACTTTTTTGAGATTTTGACAATCTGGTGAAAACTATAGGTCCCTTCTCAGAATAATATATTTATATGCATAAAGTAAAATATATCGGATTACAAAGAAAACTAATTCTTTTGACACACAATTATCAAAGTTTGTTTTGGTCTTGTTTTTTGGCTTTTTTCTTTTCAAAAATCCAGGTTTAGAAGACCTGGACCAAATGAATTCTTAGATCTAACTTCTAACTCTAATTATATTATTTTCATTCTGAGCCATAATAAAAGATTAAAATATCTATTGATAAAATTTTAGACAATTTGAGCTTTAATTTCCTAATCTACATTTGTTTAGTTGATTGTTTTTCTTAAAGGATCCTTTCCAAAAAACAATTCTAGAGAAAAATCATTGGACTAGTCATTTCTAGTTCCAGCTCTTTTGATAACTCTTGCTTTATCATTTTTTTTTGGTGAGGCAATAGGAGTTAAGTAACTTGCCCAGAATCACAAGACTAGTAAGTTGTAAGTATCTGAAACCAGATTTGAATTGAGACTCCAGGGTCAGTGCTCTATCCACTACACCATGTAATTGTCCCATGTTTTAATTCTTTTTCTTTTCTTTTGATAATTCTTTTTACAAACTTGGGCAAGTGACTTTATCTCTCTAAAACATTCTATAGGGCTAGACTAAAGATGTTCTAAGGACCCTTCCACTCAAATATTCAAGTTTATATTTAGACAAGAAGATCTCATTGATGGTGAAAGCTTTCATTATACTCCATAGAACAGTCTCCTCCTTCTTTCCCAATGGAACGCTCAGCACTAAACTATTTCTGACTTTCTTGGTTAACTAGAATGATACCAGAATGGTATTGGGCTATTTTCAAGTTAATTTCGACCAGCATTACACAAGGGGACATGATACTTTTGGCTTTAGGACATATATGAATATGTGGCAGCTATACTCTCAATAGTAGTATTTTTGTTTTGGTTTGGTTTGGTTTGGTTATTCTTCCACACCAAATTTGATATGGAAAATTTTAAAAGGGAAAATCCTTTTTTATTTCTATGGGTCATGACACCAACTTCTTTCTTGTGCTGATTGAATACTGACCATATTTTACCTGAGAATAGATAGAATCATAGATATATAGAGCTGAAAGAGACCTTAGAAATCACTGAATGAAACACTTGCTATTCCATTTTTAGAGGTTCATCTCTTTAGCTTGGATTTTTATCCCTTGCTCATTAAAAATCCGCTGTGGGATGAGGAGATGATTAGGGGGGACTACACAAGTTATTTCCAATTATTGAACTCCAATGAATGTGAATCTTCTGAGAGTACAAATAAACATAGAGAAAACAAGGAAGAGGTCAGTGTACTCTGAAGTATAAAGAACAGAATAAAAGATAAGCCTTCCTGAGTAGCAATGTCATAGTTTCATTTAATTGTTAACCCTCACACTGATCTCTATCCTCTAACCAGTGTTTTAACTAGGAATTCTGGCATCTGGGGCAACTGTGACACAAAGTAAAGTATGAAAAATCCCCTGTGCTATGATTTATACTCTTTTCTCATTCTGAGTCCCAGTGATTCAGTCTCAAGCTGCGCAAGTAAAAAAATTATTTTCCCATTGCCACCAGGCCCTAATTTCTAATCCTCAACCATTCCCTTTTCTTAGAATTTTTTGGAAGCCCTGCTATATTGTGGGCAAATTTTTCTTTATCTTAAGCCATGACCTTACACTACACATCTTCTGGCATTTATAGAAACTTGAATCCAGAAGAATGCTAGTAAATGTTTAACAATCAGCTCTTGGGGGCAGAAAGATATATACTTAGAACACACTGTTAAGTATAACCTTATGGATATTTCATATAGCTAGATAATCAACAAAACAGTAAACCAATCCCTGATTTGTAGCATTTGCTGATCTCTGAGATAATAAATGCTCACACTGCAAATTTAATAATTGGCTCTTGCCACCAGATGAGCCAGATCTAGCATGTCACTTCCTGACTCTACCTGAAAGATATTACATCCCTGGCCACTCTGTCTGGAAATAGTTGTTCTTTCCCTCAGGTCTCTTGATCCACTGGGTCAAGAATAGGAGCAGGATAAATATAACTTGATCTTCACTGACAATTCCAGATTCTCCCTCTACTTTTCTCCTTTAGCAAGTTTTCTTCCTCTAAGAGCATACTATATATTTATATACATACAATAGTCCTAAAGGGTGGTATCAACCAACCCCCTTTGCAAGATCATCACTGTCTCCACTTTTCCATTCTGTCCTATCTTTTGTTCTGGGACTGTTACTTCAATAAACATATTGATATTTTCTAAAACACGCTAGTCTCTGCCCAAAATGTACCCTATGAAACTCTTCAGCTCAATACCCTCTCCATTTATTAAAGCAGGTGGGTAGCAGAGGTTACAGAGTATTAAGGTTGGATTCAGGAACATATGAGTTTAAATATAGCTTCAAATACTTACTAGCTATAAATGGGCAAGTCACTTAACCTCAGTTTTCCTCAGTTATATCAACTGTAAAACGGTGATAAATACCAGTAAGATTGTTGTGAAGATCAAATGAGATATTTGTAAAATACTTAGCATTGTTCCTGGCTTCTAGTAGGCACTAAATAAATGTTCATTCGTATCACTTTCCTCTCCATCTTCATTTCCAGGCTGGTCCTCTCTCTACCATGGGCAACTAAATGATGGAGGGGATAAAGCACTGGTCCTGGAGTCAGAAAGCTGTGAATTCAAATTCAGCCTCAGTCCTTCACTAGCTGGATGATGCTATGCAAGTCATTTAACCCCTATTTGATTTGATTCCCTATCTGTAAAATGAGGACACAATGGAGAAGGAAATGTCAAACCACTCCAGTATCTTTGCCAAATAAAATCTCATGGACAAATCCATAGAGTCACAAAACAGATAAATAGCTTAACAACAATTTTTCTTTACCACAGGCTCTAGCCTACAGGAAAATTTGAGAAACTTGGTAGCTCACCACTCTGAGGGAAAGGAAAGTCCCTGGCATAAGTGAGGCAGGAGTTTCAAAAGGAAGATATGGACTAAGAGACTATCTCTTCTTCCCAGACTTGCCTTCTTTAATTGTTTTCTCCTGTGCCTTGAGGTGGCTCCTTCATTGTCTAATTGACATGAGGCCAGGGATCTCCAGCCTAAGGCTGGTGCTTGACCCAGTTATGGATGGCAACAGAGTCTGGACTTGGAATCAAAGGATGTAGTTTCAAGTCTCAGCTTTATCACTTACTATTTTTTGCATATATGGTTTTGAATATGAACTATATAATGAACTGGTTGAACTCTGTGACAGCTAAGGTTCCTTCCAATGATCTCTTTGGGCCATCATATCCCTGTTCACCTGGGCTATCATATCCTGCCTTGGCCTCTGTTTGGAGGCAGCTAAGTAGCATCGTAGATAGAATACCAGACCTAGAGCTGGGAAGATCTGAGTTCAGACTTGAATTCAGACACTTACTAGCTATGTAAGCCTGAACAAGTCACCTAACCCTGTTTGCCTTAATTTCCTCATCTATGAAATGAACTGGAAAAGGAAATGGAAAACCATGGTAATATTCTTGCCAAGAAAACCCCAAAGAAGCGTCATGAAGAGTCAGACATGATTGAAAATGGCCAAACATCAAATAAAAGACCTCTGTGCAGCACCTGATTAAGAAATGTCTTTCTACATTTCCCAGAAAATCCCAGCCTCTATTTCCTGGCATCTGGAGGACAAAGAAATGTCTCACATATTTGTCCCCATCCTTTTTTGCCCCAACATTCACTAGAAGTGATTCTGGTGCCCTGGAGTTTGTTGGATCTCTCTCATATAGTCTTTCAATGTGAGCATTTAAACCTTGGAAATTTGTAAATGAAACAAGTCACAGGTAGATTTATTATTTTATAGATTTTCCAGACTTAAAAATTGATGTAGAAAATATTAATAATGCAGTTTAAATTTTAAAGTGTGTTGTGCATTCATTTTTCAGTGCCAATTATTAAATATTTTATTATTAAACAAAACCCTCAATCTCCTCCAAAAGTTTCTACCCCAGTTCCCAAAGGGTATGAGATGGTAAGATATGACTCCAGACTACAGCAGGAAAGAAGAACTGCCCCCTCAGATTTTGGTGTCAAATAGAAAGCCCTAATCTCTCTACCCTAAGTGCATCTGAGCCTCCATCTCTTGAAAATTAATTATCCACTATTTTAGATGCTGTAATTTCTCCTTTTGCACTCAGTGTTGATCAGTAAATACAAAAAAAAATGCATGCATTTACATTGCACAGAATTCAGTTACAAATCTCATGTTACATAAGCCAGACATTTTAACAAATATCATAATATTGTTTTTTGACTTATTTTAGAAATGTCCCAAAGGAAAATGCAGCTGCCCCTCTACCTGCTCCTGCTAGTGGCCTGGATTCCAAAAGCTATTTTCTGCCAAGAGCAATCTAATACTGAAGAGCAGACTACTCAGGCTAACCATGGACTGGCCTACCACAAAATAAGGCCAGCAAATTCAGAATTTGCTGGAAGATTGTTAAAGTTCTTAGTTTCTGAAAATCCTCACAAGAATGTCTTCTTCTCTCCCTTGAGTATTTCCACTGCCTTTGCCATGCTTTCCCTGGGAGCTAAAACATCAACCCTTACTAATCTTTTGGAAGGGCTGGGTTTTAATCTCACAGAGCTTCAAGAAAGGGAAATCCACAAAGGTTTCCAAGATCTTGTCCACCTACTGAACACAACAGAAGACAAAATTCAACTGGAAAGTGGCAATGGCCTCTTCATTGATAATCAGCTGGAACCACTCCAAGGATTCTTAGATGATGTCAAGAACTTATATGGAGCTGAAGTATTTGCTGCAAACTTCAAAGATTCTGAAGGTGCTAAGAAGCAAATTAATGATTATGTTGATAAGAAAACACATGGAAAAATTCCAGAATTACTCAAGAGTCTAGATGCCAGCACAGTAATGTTTCTCATAAACTACATTTTTTTTAAGGGTAAGACTTCTTGTATGCAAGAGTATGTTCTTCTTGTTCCCAATTTTGAATATGTCTGAATCTCAATTTATATAATATAGCTTTGTTCTTGAAAACTGCACATAAATCAAATGATTATAAATCAAATTTTCCTGTTAATTCATGTTATCTTTAAGCAATAATGCATTTATTTTAATTTTGTATCAACTATTTTAGTTATTTCTTAAGTTAAAATTTTTTTCCTAAATTGACTCTACTGGGAAAGGACACCTAATGCTTTTACTTAAGTTTTTCAGTCTATCTGATAACCTTCACTTCATTCAGGAATTACGTGTGTTTAACATGTGTTAAATGATGTGTTTAACATAATACTGATTTTGAACAGAGATGATCTGGGTTTAAATTCTAGCAATGATGCATTCTACTTGCAATGACTGTGAGGGAAAGTAATTTGCCCAACTTAGAATAAATGCCTTTGTAAAGCAGAAAATCCTCTATGCAAGATGAATAAAGTCATTGACCTTTGTGATTAGTTGAAGCTTGGAGGGGACTTTGTTTTTAACTGTAACAAAGACTTGGAAGCCTACCTGTAACATCAGTATAGTAAGGTAGGTATAAAAGTAGCCCATTCCATAATTCTGAGAAGACTGGAGTTCTTTGTTGGTAGTAAGAAGATGATCATAGTTGGGAAATCACTCCCTCAATATCCTATTTTCAAGAAAGTCACTGGGTATGGAGTTTTATCTAGTTATTATACATCATCTATTTGAAGCATAGAGGAATGGCTCTTTGTGAGGTTCAGAAAAAAAGCTAATTTCCCTGATCAAATTAAAAAGTTTCTGACATGCATTAGATGAAATTTCACCAAATGAGTCTATTCTTACCAGTCTCTGGGGATGAAATTTCTAGGAATAAAGAGAAAGTTTGAGGTGCTAGTTTTCCCCCCACATCTCTCAATTCTTAGTTTGGAAGGCTTTCCCCCATATCTTCGCCCATGAAAATTATTTACCTCCTTTAAGAACCATTTCAAATGACATCATTTCCTTTCTTTGATGTATGCAATATAGATTAGGGACCTCAAAGAGTTTTTTCATTACTCATCTATGCTCTTATTGAGACATTTTTCACGTAATTATTTCTGTGAATAAGTACGTCCTATCTGTTCTATTAGATTGTAATCTCCATGAGGTGTTTATTTTTCCACAGGGTCTAACACAAGGTTATTTTTAGGCTGGTAGTCTGGTGAATGGTAGGCACTTAATAAAATGTATTCTTTGAACTTAGTTGAATGCTAACTGGATGTTCCAGAACTCAACATTCCCAGTTCACAAGGTTACACAATAATTTATTCTTTGTTTTTTCTGTAGGAAATTGGAAAATCTCTTTTAATCCCACCCTTACTGAGATGCAGAATTTTTATGTGGATAAGAACACGACAATACAAGTGCCAATGATGATGAAAAAGGAAAGATTGTACTACAGCCGTGAGGATGAATTGTTCTCTTCAATGGTTGTCCTGCCCTATGAGGGGAATGTCTGGTTAATTTTAATTCTACCAGATGAAGGCAAATTGGAGCAGTCACTGAATTCTATAATCACTAAAGGAGGAATAACATGTTCTAGATTTACCAAAAAAAGGTATGGTAGTAGGCTTGCTAATAGTTAACAGCTATAAATAATCAAGCAAAGAAATCACAAGTTAAATTGTAAATGTTTATTTCATACCAAACATAATGATAAATATTAAGATTACAATGAAACAAAAAAAGTCTCAGTCCTCATATTGTAGAGACAACATAAAACCAATTATGTTTGTATGAGATATACATAGTATAAATGGGAGGTAATTTAAAAGGAAAAACACTAGCAGCTGAAAGAGAAGAGGGGACCAGGGAATTACTATTACAGAACATGGGATATCAACTGACTCTCAACAGAAGGGAAGCCAGGAGGTGAAGACAAAAAAGTAGAGCATTCCAGACATGGAAATTAGCCAATAAAAATTCAGGAGTGTCATATGTTAGGAATACCAATAGGGCCAGTGTTTCTGGATTATAGAGTACATCAAGGGGAGTAAAGCTTGTTGAGGACTGAAAGTGGTAGATAGCAGAAGTAATACAAGGTATGAATACCTAGCCAGGTATGATCAATGTGATAAGACAAGGAAAAGAAATTAAAAGTTTAGAGGATAGTGGAGTGGAGTGAGGATTTCCAATTTGCAATATGTTTTATGCGCATTTCCCATTTGATTCTCACAACAATCCTTTTAGAACAGGAAAAGATAATGTCTGAGAACAGAGAAGTAATTTGCTGGGAACTCACAGTTTCTATCAAAGTCAAGACTTTAACACAGGTCTGAATCAAAAACCTGTGCTCTGATTCTGTGTTAGGCTCTCCTCACACTGCCACAGACTGAAATCACTGTTTCTTTTCATCCCATGCGAGTAAATCTTTCCCAAAGGCCCCACTCACAGCTGTTTTTCCTGTTCTTTTAGACATTTTGAATAATAGTGAAACCCTTAGGCTTACCACTTGTTATTCCTTGCTTGCTATATGACAGATTCACTCATTTTTCCAGTATACATATTCTTGATGAGATATTACAATCATAAATAATATGCCATAAACTTCTTATATCTATCATAAGCCATTACTTTGGTCTTTGATCTTGAGTTCTTTTCCTTAGAGAATTATAACAGTGAATATTTGAATCTGTATAGGAATTTAAACTGTACAGGAGATTTCAAAGAGGAAAAATAAATGAAATTGAAATGAGGGGGAACTTGGGTTCAAATTCTGCTTCTGGAATTTACTATTGGTACAGTTATGGGCAAGTTACTTACATCTCTGAATTTCTCATTTGTAAAGTGGGTATAATTCCCATACATCTGCCCTTCCAGGATTACTGTGAAAATCAAATGAGATGATGTTCATAGAGAGCTTCACAAATATTAAACTACAATATAAATCTCAGCAATTATAATTTTTGTAACTACTCTATGATAGATAGAATAATATTCTTATTTGATAGACAAGAACTAAGGTAAAAAGGGGAAGTTTTTGCCATAGGTCACAACTATATACTTGAAAGATCTGGTTCTTAAACATAAATCCTCTCCTGATTCATTTCTTTCTACCAGACTATAATTTAACTTCTTTTATAAAATAAATTTATAACCAACAACAATGTCACAGGCAACTAAGAGTATTATTTTGTCTGAGATACATGGAGCACAGAGAGCTAGAAGATATTTTAAAGAAAAATCTAATTCATCTCCATTGTTTTACATATAAAGAAAATGAGGCCTGTGGAGAAGAGTCTTTCCCAAAGTCAGGTACAAGTAGTTAGGGGCAGAAGCAAGATCCAAACCTCCTGACTCCAAACTCAGAGCTCTTTCTACTGTGCCATAGTCTCTTTGGGGATGTGGGTGGCTGAATAAACAAGATAAATCAGCAGTATGTTTGCCTATACAGTATGGACTTTACTTATCAATAAGACTGCAGATGTCTTTCCAACAGATTTTAATGAGAAGTATTGTGGCATTGTGGGGGGAAATCAGACTTCCTGAGATTAAATGCCTCTTCTACTCTTCCATCAGTGTGACACCAGGCAAATCCCTTAGCTTCCTGGTGCTTTGCTTTCCACATGTGTAAAATGAGATCATACATGCTCTTTCTGAGGCTTTGTAAACCTTAAAGTACTATAGAGATAGAAACTATTATTAATTCATGTGAAAAAAGAAAAGTTGCAAATTGCAAGAATTTAAAAGGTACCATTTAAAAAATATATTATATGAATGAGACAGTGTGGTCATCAGGAGCATTTTTTTTTTATTTCTACAAGGGGCTTAATTTGGATTTAATGTAGATGCTTCTAATCAATCAAAATGTGGCTATTGAATGTTTCTCTATGACCACTAAAGCTCTGGGAGCTAGGTTTAGGCTCAAATTTCCTAACAAATAGATCTGTCCGAAAGGCTGCTCCAAGAGACAGTGTATCAGTTCCCCACCATAGGAAGTCTTCAAGAAGTCCCTAGGAAACCAAATGATTACAGGATCTGAAAAATGAAAGGACCTTAAAGGCCACCTAGCCCAATTAATTCTGAATATGAATTGCCCTTCAATGGCCCAAAGAATTGGACACCAATAGAGCAAGTTTTTAATACTTTTATTTTCAATTCCTGGAGTCTTTTGGGCTAAGTAGTTAAAGGCTATTGACTTCTCAGAATAACATTTTTAAATGCCTTTTTAAAGCTGCTTTAAATGCTTAAAATATGCTTACATGTTTCAAATAAAATAAATGATTGAATTAGAAAGAAAGCCAATTCTATTGAAACAGTTTTTAAAATATATTTTAAACAAGTTCACCAATCACAGACACATAAACATACCACTAAAATCCTACAATGGTTCCAGCCCTTTTTGGGAATGACCTGTAGAAGGTAGTAGAGAGGTTTTCAGTCAAGGTACATCTTGGATTAACATAACTTCTAAAGTTCCTTTTAATTCTAACATTCTGTGATGCTTTGAGGAATGGAAATAAAATCAGTCTTTATCTGTAAGGAGCTTATAATCTTGGTGTTGTTCTTCAGTCATTTTTCAGTCAAGTCCAACATCTCTGTGATCTCCTTTGGAGTTTTCTTTGGCAAACATACAGGACTATTTTCTTATCTCCTTCTCCAGCTCATTTTTGCAGATGAGGAAACTGAGACAACCAAGTTTAAATGACTTGCCCAGGGTCACACAGCTAGAAAGTGTCAGAGACTAGACTTGAACTCAGGTCTTTCTGATTCCAGGAACAGGACTTTATTCATTGTGCCATCCAGCTGCCCATAATGTTTGTATAATGTTTATATATTTTCTAGCTCTGCTCAGTCAGGCATACAGATTTTTTCCTGTTGTCCCTCAGGACTAAACATAAAATGAAATTTGACCAAAATTGTAACAGAAAATACTTTGTCTTTCTATGTATTTCTTCCTGGGACAGCAGTACCATGAGCAATATTAAATTGTTAGTAAAGGCAATTGCATGAGTAACTAGGTGATGCTATTAGTGCATGGAGGGATGGATTTGAAGTTAGACTCATCTTCCTGAATTCAAATTCTATCTCAAACACTTATTAGCTGTGTGACCCTGGGCAAATCACTTAATCCTATTTTCCTGTTTCCTCATCTGTAAAATGAACTGGAGGAGGAAATGGCAAAACCTCTCCAGTATTCTTGCCCCCCTACAAAAAAAATGGGATCACAAAAAGTCGGAACAACAAAAAAGTCCATTGTTTTGGGGAGCTGAATCATTTAGCAAACAGCAAGTAGAGTAGCAAATTTGAGTTCTTTCTGGGTCTCTTTTCCAACAGGAAGGTGAATATTTATCTGCCCAGGATCTCAATCTCCACCACTTATGATCTTGAAGAAGTGCTTCCCAAAATTGGCTTACGAGATGTGTTCACTAATGATGCAGACTTCTCAGGCATCTCCACACAATTCAAACTACAAGTTTCCAAGGTGAGTCAACTCTGCAGGCTTTATTTCTGAGGTGTGCTCTATCCTTACTGAAAAAGATCAATTTTTTTAAAAATATAAAATGCAGAAAAAGAGCCTTCATGTATAATAGGATTTGGCAGTAGTTTTAATATGTGTATATTATTCTATCACAACTCCTTTAAATACCTCTGTTTGATTTATGTAGGTGACCCTAGGTTCTTAAAAAGACATGTCAGAAGGACACAAGCTCTCACAAGTTCCACAAAGCTGGAAAATATCAAATATAGACATGGTAATACCTATCATCAACAAAACATGTATGTTTATCATATGAAAAGAACAGTTAGATGGCACAATGGATAGAGTCAGGAAGATTCATCTTTATGAATTCAAATCTCTTATCAGATACTTATTAGCTATGTGACCCTTTTGGCCTCAATTTCCTCATCTGTAAAATGAACTGGAAAAAGAAATAGCAAACTCTCCCAGCCTTTTTGCCAAGAAAACCCAAATTAGGTCAGAAAGAGTCAAAAATGACTTGAAAATAACAGAAAGTTTGTTAAATCAAGATGCATCTGCAGGATTAAAGATTCAAAGCTTCAAGATCAGTATCCACCTTTTTTGCATCATGTATCTTTATAACTCATCTGATAAAACCTATGAACTCCTCAAGATAATGTTTTCAAGTGCATAAAATAACATGCATTGGATTGCAAAGGAAAGCAATTATATTGAAAGAGAGTTATCAAACCATTTTTTAAAAGAATAAGTTCATAGGCTCTAGATTGGGAGCCTCTATAGAAACAGTATGTATGTATGTGTGTGTGTATGTGTGTGTGTGTGTGTGTGTGTGTATACACTCTGTGTGTACTATGTTTGTATGTGAGCAAGTACAATTTTTAAATATAGCCTAAAGAAATCAAATGTCTTATACATTCTCTACTTTGAGTTCTAGGTTACCTTGGACAGATTACATCTCTGTAATTTTGTGTTCACACAAGCAAAAGGAGAAAATTGAATTAAATGATCTCTATAGTTCATTAGATTCTGTCTCAATATACTTCTATTCATTTTGTTCTACTCTAAAGTACAATTTTCTGCTTTTCTCTTTTTCTTTATATCACTTGTTTCTTGGAAATAAAGTTTAGGGCTAGATTTCCACATACTATGAAATAGAAAATTGTTGTCTTTTCTGGCTCTAGCTTTCCCATAATAGACTTGTTCCCTTCTCTGTGATTCCTCCAGTATCCTTTAAAGACCCAGGCCTCCAATACTTTCTTTCCTCATCTCAATCTGCAGGCATTGCTTAGATTCACCTTTAATTAATCCCAAGAAGATTTTACATTTTCAAATCTCACCTTCAAAGGTGCAATGTATTTTTATTGTTCAGTCATTTCGGTCATGTCTGACTCTATGACTCTAGTTGCGGTTTTCTTGGCAAAGTTATTGGAGTGTTTTACCATTTCCTTCTTCAGCTCATTTTACAGATGATGAAACTGAGGCAAACTGTTAAGTGACTTGTGGAAGGTCACAGACCTAGTAAGTGTCTAAGGCTGGATTTGAATTCAGGAAGATGAATCTTCCTGACTCTAGACCTGGCCTCCCATGCATTGCAGCACCACCTACCTGTGGAATGAATGGTTTTGTTCAAATAACTTTACTTTCTCTGGCCCTCTGTATCCACAATAAGAGACCCAAGCCACATATTCTTTTGGGTCCCTTCTATTTATACCTCCTATGAATTTCAAGTCTATGGGAGTAAGCTCATGAAGATGTACTACACGTTCTGGAAATTGAAATAGACTCACCCTCTCCTATTCTGTCCTTGCATAGGAATTCTTTTAGAGACTTGCTCTCAACTATGCCAGGTTAATCATTACCCAGAGTGACAATGTGTATCTTTCCCCTACTAGGTATTACATAAGGCGGCATTTGAAGTGAATGAAAATGGCACCGTGGCAGCTGCTGCCACAGGCATAGGAATCCAGCGTTACATAGCCTTTCAGCCTATCATCATGAATTTCAACAGACCCTTCATTGTATCCCTTATGGATACAAACATTCACCAACACTTATTTTTGGGGAAAATTGTCAATCCCACAGACAAATATTGATGGATTAAAGTTAGCTGTGACTCAGAAGCTACTGTTGCAATAAATAAAAATAATAACTACAAACCAAGATGAATAGTCTGTGTTTAGTATTTAGTATAGTCTCTACAAAGGATCTTCAATTAATCAATTGAAAAGTATTTATTAAATATCTACTGTGTGTTATGTCAAGCACTGAGGAAGAAAATTAAAACTCACATTCTTTTTATTATTTTTTTAATTTTCAGTTCCAAATTCTCTCTTTCTTTCCCTTCTGTTATATATATATATATATATATATATATATATATATATATATATGAAATCATATAAAACATATTTACACATTAGTTGTTACAAAAAATTTTAAAAGCATGAAAAATTTAAAAATAAAAGAGGCTTCAATCTACATTCAGAATTCACTAGTTTTCTCTTTCAAGGTTGATAACATTTTTCATCATGTATACTTTGGAATTGTCAAGGATTATTGTATTGTTTGCAGGTATCTAGGCAATACAGGGCATAGAATTCTTCCTGTATTCAGATATGGCATCACACTTACCAGTTGTATGATCCCCAATGTAGTGGAGCAGGCAGACACTAATACCAGCACCTACCATGTGCATCAGCATAGCCAGGTGAATGGGCCAACTCCAACTTTGAGAACTACCAGCCAGGGACTGCAGCCTCTGGTACAGAAGCTTGAACAATGCCCCTTAGGAGCAAAGCTCAAATTTAAAAGGGAAAAGGCCAAAACAATATGAGCAAAAAACAACCAAAAAAAAAGAATCTGACCACAAAAAGTTATTGTGGGGACAGCGAAGATTAAGACACAAACTCAGAAGAAGGCAACAATGTCAAAACACCTATTGGCAAAACCCAAAAGAAAAATAGGAAGTGATCCCAAATCCAGAAAGAACTCATATAGGGAGCTCAAAAAAACCCTTAAAATCTTGTAAGAGAGATAAAAGGAAAATTGGGAAAATAAATGAAAGTGAATCAAAAGAATTATGAAAAAAAGGATCAAAAGTTTTGAAAAAGAAAATAACTACTTAAAAATTACAATTGGCCAAATGGAAAAAGGAGACACAAAAATTCTTTTTTATATTAAAGCTTTTCATTTTTAAAATATATGCATGGATAATTCTTCAACATTAGCCTTTACAAAACTTTGTGTTCCAATTTTTCCCTCCTTTCCCCCCATCCCTTTCCCTAGATGGCAAGTGATCCACTATATGTCAAACATGATAAAAATATATATTAAATCCAATATATTCATACATATTTATGCAATTCTATTGCTGCATAAGAAAAATCAAACCAAACCAGAAAAAATGAGAAAGAAAATAAAATATAAGCAAACAACAACAAAAAGAGTGAAAATGCTATGTTGTGAACCACTATTAGTTTCCAGTCCTCTCTCTGAGTGTAGATGTCTCTCTTCATCACAAGATCATTGGAACTGGTCTGGATCATCTCATTGTTGAAAAGTGCCATGTCCATCAGAATTGATCATTGCATAATTGTGTTGTTGCCATCTACAATGATCTCCTGGTCCTGCTCATTTCACTTAGCATTAGTTCATGTAAGTCTCTCCAGGCCTCTCAGAAATCATCCAGCTGATTGTTTCTTACATAACAATAATATTCTATAATATTCATATACCATAACTTATTTAGCCATTCTCCAACTGAGGAGCATCCACTCAGTTTCCAGTGTCTTGCCACTACAAAAAAGGGCTGCCACAAACATTTTTGCATATGTGGGTCCTTTTCTCTCCTTTAAGATCTCTTTGGGATGTAAGCCCAATAGAAACATGACTAAATAGAAGGATATGCAGAGTTTGATAATTCTTTGGGCATAGTTACAAATTGTTATCCATAATGGTTGTATCTGTTCACAATTTCACCAACAATGTATTAGTGTTCCATTTTCCCCACATCCCCTCCAACATTTGTCATTATCTTTTCCTCTCATCTTAGCCAATCTGAGATGTGTGTATCTCAGAGCTGTCTTAATTTGCATTTCTCTGATCAATAATGATTTAGAGCACCTTTTCATGTGACTAGAAATACTTTCAATTTCTTCATCTGAAAATTGAGACACAAAAATTCACATCAAAAATCAATCAAATAAAAATTGAAAGAATAAAAAAAATAGAAGGCAATGTAAAATGCCTCATTGGAAAAACAGCTGTCCTGGAAAATGAATCCAGGAGCAACAATTTCAGAATCATTGGACTACCTGAAAGCCATAATCAAAAACAGGACCTGGACACCATCTTTCAAGAAATTATAAAAAGAAAACTTCCCTGATAGCCTGGAACTATAGGGCAAAATAAGAATTGAAAGAATTTATCAATCACTTCAGGAAAGAACTACAAGGAACAAACTACAAGGAACATTATAACCGAATTACATAACTGTCAGGTCAAGAAAAACCTATTACAATATTACAAGCTAATTCCAGAAAGAAACAATTCAAATATCAGAGAGCAACAATCAAGATTACACAGGACTTAGCAATAAGGAAAAATTATTGTGATTTTCATAATTTTCAAGATGCTATGTATAATGAATATATTAATAATTTAGATCTCTCAGAGCTACCATTTCTGGATGGAATCAGAATCATACAACAAGCTTGAAATGATCAATCTTTGACAATACTCTTCTGGGAATGTTAAGTGAAATGAAACCAAAATTACTGAACCTGTTCTCATCACAGAACTCTGGTCCTATCCTCCCACCAAGTAACAATTTCTGTGATTTGAAACAAAAACTGTTCTCACAGGACTAGCCATATTGTTCTGCATTTGTGAGCTTGTCCTGGGAAATCACTCAGGCCCTGAAAATGATTATACATTTAAAAAATAATGATTTAATCTACCTTCCCCCCCACTTATGATTTGTGTATAAAATCTCTACCTTTCCTGAAACAGGAGGAGGTCTCCTGCTAAGGAGACAAACTTCCAGTTTGCAAACTGTATTTCTCCCTCTGAAATTGATTGATTAAACTGCTACTTCATCTCTAAAAAACAAAGAAAAAAATACTGTAAACCTGCTTTGTGCAGCAGCTATTGACAATTGAGAGACCAAGACAGTAAAATTCTGTTAACAGCAGCTACAACACTAAAGTATCAGACATCATAGAACATGATATTTGGAAGGCAAAGAAGCTAGGACTACAAAAAAAGAATCACCTGCATAACAAAACTAAGCATAATAATTCAAGGGAAAAAGGACCATTTAGTGAATTAGAAAGATTTTAAGCTTTAATAAGGAAAAAATCAGAACTGAACCAAAAGATATCTCTAAAATCAAGATCCACAAAAAGCTTTGAAAGGGGCTAAAGGGAAAGAAAACATAAGGGATTCAAGTGGAATTGAACTATTTACATCCCTACATGGGAAGATTATACTTGTAATTCTTAAAAATTTTACCACTGAAAGTTAGCTAAATGGAATCTACATAGATAGAGGCTATAGATATAATGTGAATCTGCAGGAATGACAAAAAAAATTAAAGGCTGAAAAGGGAGTACACTGGGTATAAAAGCAAAGGAGTGGTAAAAAGAGGTAAATCATTTCACATGATAAGGCACATGAAAAATTATTACAGTTGAGGGAAAGGTGGGAAAGTGAGTAATGGGCATTGCTTGAACCTTATTATCGGCAGTTTTGGCTCAAAGAGGGAAGAATATCCATAAACAGTTGACTATAGAAAACTTTTACCCAACAGGAAAGTTGAAGGAGAGGAGACTAAGGAAATGGAGGTAGGGACTGACAGAAGAGAGGTAAGATCTAGAAAGGTAGTAGATGGAAGCAAAACACTGTCAAGGAAGGAAAGTTGAATACAGAGAAAAGGCAAATAGGAGGAAAAATAGAATGGAGGTAAATACACAGTTAGTAGTCATAATTGTGACTATAAATAGAATAAACTCTCCCATAAAATGGAAGCATATAGCAGAGGGGAGCAAAAACTGGAATCCTACAAAATATTGTTTTTAAGAAACAACTTTTTAAGGCAGAAAGACACACAGAGTAAAGATAAAAGGCGAGAGCAGTATATCCCATCCTTCAACTGAAGTAAAAAAAAAAAATAGCAGGAATAGCAATCCTGATCTCAAAACAAAGGCAGAAATAGAACTAATTAAAAGAGTTAGGGAAGAAAGCTACAACTTGCTAAAAGGTACTATAATTGGAATATTATTGTTCGGTAAGAAATGACTAACAGGATGATTTCAGAAAGGCCTGGAGAGACTTAGAAGAACTCATGCTGAGTGAAATGAACAAGACCAGGAGATCATTATATACTTCAATAACAATACTATATGATGATCAATTCTGACGGATCTGACCATCTTCAGCAATGAGATGAACCAAATCAGTTCCAATGGAGCAGTAATGAACTGAACGAGCTATACCCAGTGAAAGAACTCTGGGAGATGACTAAGAACTATTACATTGAATTCCCAATCCCTATATTTTTGCCTGCCTGCATTTTGGTTTTCCTTCACAGGCTAATTATACAATATTTCAGAGTCCAATTCTTTTTGTACATCAAAATAATGGTTTGGACATGTACACTTATTTTGTATTTAATTTATACTTTAATATATTTAACATGTATGGGTCATCCTGTCATCTGGGTGGGGGGAGGAGGGAAAAAATTGGAACAAAAGGTTTGGCAATTGTCAATGCTGCAAAATTACCCATGTATATAACTCGTAAATAAAAAGCTATTTTTAAAAAGGTACTATAATTACTTGTTGTCTAGAAGAGGGGAAAGATGGGAAGGAAGAAAAAAAAATTTGGAACACAAAGTTTTGAATGTTGGAAACTATCTTTGGATGTATTTTGAAAAATAAAAAGCTTTTATTATAAAACTAAATAAAAGGCACCATAAACAATGAAGTAATAACAATAGAACATATATATATACTAAGTGGTATAACATCCAAATTCATTTTTTTAAATAATAGTTTTCTATTTTCAAAATATATGCAAAGATAGTTTTTAACTTTCACCCTTACAAAGTGCTGTGTTCCAAATTTTTTCTCCCTCCTTTCCCCTCCCTCATCTCTGTTGTCTCCTCTAGAAAGCAAAAAATACAATAGATGTTAAACATGCAATTTTCTGATATGAATTTCCACAATTATCATAGCATCCAAACAATAAGATCATATAATGATTAATTCTGCTGGACATGGCACTCTTCAACAATGAGATGATTCATGCCAATTCCAATAGACTAGTGATGGAGAGAGCCATCTGCATCCAGAGAAAGGACTATGGGGACTGAATGTGGATTACAATATAGTATTTTCACATTTTTTGGTTGTTGTTTGCTTGTTTTTTGTTTTCTTTGTCACTTTTTCTCCTTTTTGATCTGATTTTTCTTGTGTAGCATGATAACTATAGAAATATGTATAGAAGAATTGTACATGTTTAATATATATTGGATTATTTGCTGTCTAGAGGAAGGGGTGGGAAGAAGAGAGAGAAAAACGGGGGATACAATGTTTTGTAAGAGTGAATGTTGAAAACTATCTCCATGTATTTTGAAAATAAAAAGTTGTTATTTTAAAAAATAAATTTTTATAAATTTTAAAAGAAAGAAAAGAAAAGGCAAAATGATGTCTGGTTCTATTTTAACATTTAAAAAAAAGATATAGGCCATATAATTTTGTGAGAATATTATAGAACTACTTTATGACAGCATTTTGAGAATTGCAATTGGAGAAACAAGGACAGATATTCTTAGCTTATTTTAGGAATGAAAATAAAGAAAAGACAGAATCATTTGAAATAGTATAGGTCTACATATTTTAGCAATTATATGGCCATAGTTATAGGGAATTGTCTTTAAAATGCTTAGTGAATTTAATATTGTATTAGAAACGCTAGCTTTGGCAATAAGAACTGAGAAAGAGATTAAAGGAATAAGAATAGGCAATGAGGAAACCAAATTATCACTCTTTGCTGACGACATGATGGTATACTTAGAAAACCCCAGAGATTCTACTAAAAAGTTATTAGAAATAATCCACAACTTTAGCAAAGTTGCTGGTTATAAAATAAACCCACATAAGTCATCAGCATTTTTATATATCACTAACAAAATCCAACAGTCAGAGTTACAAAGAGAAATTCCATTTAAAGTAACTACTGATAATATAAAATATTTAGGAATCTATCTGCTAAGGGAAAATCAGAAACTTTATGAACAAAATTACAGACCACTTTTCACACAAATTAAGTCTGATCTAACCAATTGGAAAAAATATTAAATGCTCTTGGATAGAGCGAGCAAATATTATAAAGATGACAATATTACCTAAACTATTTATTTAGCGCTATACCAATCAGACTCCCAAAAAACTATTTTAATGACCTAGAAAAAATAACAACAAAATTCATATGGAAAAACAAAAGGTCAAGAATTTCAAGGGAATTAATGAAAACAAAATCAAATGAAGGTGGCTTAGCTGTACCAGATCTAAAATTATATTATAGAGCAGCAGTTACCAAAACCATTTGGTATTGGCTAGGGAAAAGATTAGTTGATCAGTGGAATAGGTTAGGTTCAAGGGATAAAACAGTCAACAAATATAGCAA
Organism: Sarcophilus harrisii; assembly: GCF_902635505.1. Classification (NCBI taxonomy): domain Eukaryota; kingdom Metazoa; phylum Chordata; class Mammalia; order Dasyuromorphia; family Dasyuridae; genus Sarcophilus; species Sarcophilus harrisii. Next base: position 370,121,836 of record NC_045427.1, read on the forward strand.
CCTAGTCTTTGACAAACCCAAAGACCCCAGCTTTTGGGATAAGAATTTACTGTTTGATAAAAATTGCTGGGAAAATTGGAAACTAATATGGCAGAAACTAGGCATTGATCCACACTTAACACCGTACACCAAGATAAGGTCAAAATGGGTTCATGACCTAGGCATAAAGAATGAAATTATTAATAAATTAGAGGAACATAGGATAGTTTACCTCTCAGATCTGTGGAAGGGGAAGGACTTTATGACCAAAGAAGAACTAGAGATCATTACTGATCACAAAATAGAAAATTTCGACTACACCAAACTGAAAAGTTTTTGTACAAACAAAACCAATGCAGACAAGATTAGAAGGGAAGCAATAAACTGGGAAAATATTTTTACAGTCAAAGGTTCTGATAAAGGCCTCATTTCCAAAATATATAGAGAACTAACTCTAATTTATAAGAAATCAAGCCATTCTCCAATTGAAAAATGGTCAAAAGATATGAACAGACAATTCTCAGATGAAGAAATTGAAACTATTTCTAGTCATATGAAAAGATGCTCCAAGTCATTATTAATCAGAGAAATGCAAATTAAGACAACTCTAAGATACCACTACACACCTGTCAGATTGGCTAAGATGACAGGAAAAAATAATGATGATTGTTGGAGGGGATGCAGGAAAACTGGGACATTGATGTATTGTTGGTGGAGTTGTGAATGTATCCAACCATTCTGGAGAGTAGTTTGGAACTATGCTCAAAAAGTTATCAAACTGTGCATATCCTTTGATCCAGCAGTGTTACTACTGGGCTTATATCCCAAAGAGATTATAAAGAAGGGAAAGGGACCTGTATGTGCATGAATGTTTGTGGCAGCCCTTTTTGTAGTGGCTTGAAACTGGAAACTGAATGGATGCCCGTCAGTTAAAGAATGGCTGAATAAATTGTGGTATATGAATATTATGGAATATTATTGTTCTGTAAGAAATGACCAACAGGATGATTTCAGAAAGGCCTAGAGAGACTTACACAAACTGATGCTGAGTGAAATGAGCAGGACCAGGAGATCATTATATACTTCAACAACAATACTATATGATGACCAGTTCTGATGGACCTGGCCATCCTCAGCAACGAGATCAACCAAATCATTTCCAATGGGACAGTAATGAACTGAACCAGCTACGCACAGAGAAAGAACTCTGAGAGATGACTAAAAACCATTACATTGAATTCCCAATCCCTGTATTTATGCCCACCTGCATTTTTGATTTCCTTCACAAACTAATTGTACAATATTTCAGAGTCTGATTCTTTTTGTACAGCAAAATAACGGTTTGGTCATGTATACTTATTGTGTATCTAATTTATATTTTAATATAAATATATATTTAGATATAATATATCTGGGGGAGGGGATGGGGGGTAAGAGGTGAAAAATTGGAACAAGAGGTTTGGTAATTGTTAATGCTGTAAAGTTACCCATGAATATAACCTGTAAATAAAAGGCTATTAAAAAAAATAAAAATAAAATGCTTAGTGAATGACAAGATTGTCTTGTCTTGTTCTCTCAAATAGAATCAAACAAAAATTATTTACAGCTTTCCCCCTCTTTTAGGATTCAACATCTACAAAAATGTGTGATTGTCCTGAGTGGGGTATGGAATGGTCTTTGGCACTGGATGATATATATCTATAAATGGTGCAATGGATGAAGTGCCAGGCTTGCAGTTAGGAAGACCTGGGTTGAGATTTGGCCTCAGACACTAATTAGTTGTGTGACCCTGAGAAAGTCACTTAAATCTGTTTGCCTCACTTCCTAATCTGCAAAATGAACTGGAGAAGGAAATGGCAAACCATTCCAGTGTCTTTGTCAAGAAAAACCTAAATGGGGATTAGACATGACTGAAAACAACTGAACAACAACAAATCAGATGTCATCATTCTTACAGGACATGACAACACCCTACTTCTCTTTGGGTTTGACTCACTCATTCTAATCTACTCTCACAGTAATAGATCTAAATTCTCAGAATTAGACTACCATAACATGGCTACATTCAAACACTCTCAAGAATCCTTGGGGTAACCCTCTTGAAAGTAAATAAACTTAACTAATTCATCATTCTAGCTCTTGAGCTACCATCCAATATAGTTTTCATATACACAATCAATCATTCACAAGGGAATGCTTCCATACAACACACTAACATAATCAGTTATGCATGATAATGACATTTTTGCTCTTCAATATAACTATTTAACAATAAAGAAAAATACATTAACTATATTAATTACAGTATATATTAAGTATATAATATAATATATAACATATTAATCAAAATTACATTAATATATTGCTAATGTTAAAATAAATACATGAATAATAATTTATTTTACAATAAAATAGAACTGAAATTCCATTCTCCCATCCATGCAGTCATCAACTATAGTGAAGAATGGACAAGCTCTTACAGAAACTTGATGGTGAAATACATAAGGGAAGAAAATTCATTGTTTGGAGAGTTTACAACTCTGAATTTCAAGCTTCAATATAATGGTCCATTTAAGAACATTTGCAACACATTTCTCTCCTCGTTGTTTGACTGTTGATTCTGTATCTGGAAAAATTCCCTTCTTTTCTCCATTCAAAAATAACATTTACAAGCCTATTCAATTAACCATCCCTTTAAAAGCACATTTTCAAAGTGTTACTTAATATAAATAACTGTTTTCTTCAAACCAGGGAATTGTAAACTTATCAAATTACCTATAGAGATTAGATCAGTTACTGACTCACTCTGATGCCCTGTTATCTGATCAGAATGATGTCCACAGCAATAGTCTGCATTGATTGTTTAAGCCAGATCATCAGTAAACCAAAGCAGCCTGAAAACCCCCTCAGTTTTTCCTTCTCAAAGCACAGGTAGCAACAGAAAACAGCAAACCCTGAAAAGAAACTTTACTTCTCTCCAACTCTAGGTGGTGCTGAAGGGCAATAACTGTCACCAGAATTCTTGGTCATTAAATTTAATTATTCCTGGACAAATGAAGAATCATTTGGCTAGAGTTCCATAGGCTAACTGTTCCATAAGCTAGATATTCTGACTCTGAAAGAGGATCTTTTTAGTTCTCCTTTGAGATCTTCAGATCCTTTCCTCAAGATGCTATTTCAAGTTTTTCTATATCCAGTTCAATTTATTTCAATAGAACAATTGAAAATCTCCCGACATTGAGTGATTTATTTTTCATTTAAAAGTCATAACTTTACAAATAATATGTTATATTATTCCTTTTTAATCATTTTTTAAAAATTTTTCATCCTTATTAGTCAAAAAAATATGTGTAGGCAAACTAGCTGAAATACCTACCCAGTGTTTGAAGTTTTGGAGGTTTCAGCACAGGCCTCCATATCTTTGGTATGATTGAAAGTACACTTCTTGACACATTTAAAGGGAAAGAGCAATAAGTGAATGAAAAATGTCTGCCATTTCAAGACTTCTAGATTCCTTAACAGAAATGTTTCAAAGTCATTCATTTTGTTAAATAGCCTATAAGGTTGTGCTCAACTTTAAAGAATATTATTTTTTATGTCTAGGTCATTTTCCTTTGACTTTCAAAAGACATTATATTTATTTTTAAAAATGTTATATGGATGTATATTCTTACATCATTCTGACTTAAGTTCCTGGACACTTTTAGCACTATATCTTTGGTCTCTAGAGCTGAGTAAAATTCAAGCTTAGCCTGAGCTGGACAATAAATCTCTAGAGATAAGGAAGATGCTAATTGCTGTCAGAAGAACGCTTAGGCAGAAGAAAAAAAAATCTTCTTTTTAAAAAAGCTGTATTTAGTTTGGTTCAGAGTTTGTTACCTATATTATAACATAACCGTTGTGCTTTAAGTCCAACTCTGCTGGACATGTGAGTTTTATGGAATCATTTAGCTATTCACTGCATTGTGAATCTTAAAAGTTTTGAAGGAAAGGAGAATGCAGGTGATTTATAAAGGATTGATTTGTAAAAGTAATTAAAGGTTTGCATGATTTTAGGAAGAAAGAGAAAGTATTAGGAAGGTATTTGGGAGTAGAAAGAAGTTAGGTAGGGTAGGGAGAAAAGGGCTTGCCTTCCCTTCTCCTTGCCTCTTTGGAGGTGGAGTGGGGGAGAATAGTGACCACGTGGAATCCCGCCCCCCCCCAAAGTGTGTTCTAGCCACTTTCTGCAGAGACTTGGTTTTGGCAAAGGATTTCAAGAGATAGGACTGTTTTTTAAGTTAATTGACTGAATATTTGTCTATGTATTGGATATTTTAAAAGCAAACTGGTTTATATGTATAATATTCACTTCTGAAACATCTACTTAGATATGAAAAAAGTGAACTTACTGAGACATTCTTACTGTTATAAATATAAAGTTAGGGTAAATATCTGTTTAGGATTTATCTGAAACCTTGGTTAATGGGATTTGTTATTGGAAGTAAACTTTTCTTGGGTTTATAGTTAATGCTATTTGGGAGTTTTAAAGCTCCACCCTCTGACAGTTAATGGGACAATTAACTGGAGTAAAAATGAATTAAAGCTATTTTATCCTGTATGTGCTGAAAGTTGAGTTTTAACTGCTTATGTTATGTTATAGTTGTATCCCTGCATTTTTTTCCTCCTGTGACTGATTTCAATGATCAAAGTAATGGTCAATAGAAACTGTTAATGCAATTCAATTCTGTCATACCTTGCTGTTTCCAATCTGGATATATATATATATATATATATATATATATATATATATATATATCCTAAATACTTGGGCAAATAAGTATTTAGCCTCATCATCTATCTGTTCCTGGGTATTGTGTCTATGATATTCAAGTGTTTAAAAAAAGTTTCTAAATAATGAGAGGACAATTAGTACAGTGAGATCTAACTGCTATTTATGGGGACTATAGCTGACAGCCTTTCGCCTGTGAGACAAGCGTCTCATCACATAGGAAGCTGCTGGCCAATCTATTTTGGCCTCTCCATGTCTTGTAGCAGTTATTGTAGATCAGTCAGATGTGTTTTTGTTGTTCTAGATTTTAGTCAAATTACATATATTGAACCCCTTCTGAGACATGGATCAGCCCATCTGAAGTTTTGGTAGTAGGCAGCATGACCACACCCATTCCTCCCTGGACTGAGTGTTTTGGCCCATCCTCAGCATGAAGCAGTTTTTGAGAGACCATAGTCCCTGCTCCTAGTGTACTTTGGATTGATATGAGGAATTTGGGAACCCTGATTGGGCCATCTTTTGCTGTGTTTAAGATTTGGGATGGAAATTGTTAAAACTGTGTAATTATTGCTGTTACATTTGAGGAAATTTTAGGAAATATACTGTACTAGTCTGTTATGTATAGGAATTTTGATTCATTTATATGTAGAATGGTTATTTGATAATTCCTTTCTGTGAGGGGGAAAAAAAAGGGAGGAAGAGATAGGAAATTGGGGAAAGTGGTTTATTTTCCTCAAAATACCTGAAAGAATGGGACTCCTATTCACTTTGCCTTAGGCACTTCTGCCCCACTCCCTATATCACTAGTTCAGATTGATGATTTGCTGGTTTTAACTTTGAGATCCTTTATTCTGTTGAAATTGCCCTGTCAGACTCAGTTTTGGGGATTATTTTTAGAAACAACCAGAAATCAGATACCTGTATTGGGATTGCTCTCTGATCTGTTTCTTCACTCCTCTAACTCCACTCTTAGCACTCTGACTCCGCCCCTGCCTCTGTCTATCCCCTGTATCTAGACCACAGGTATATATGTCATTGAGAACTCACATTGTTTGCTGAATTCTTGGAGACGATAGTCTCACTCACCCCTGGGACCAAACTGTGGATCCATTTGGTCCCAGTAAATTTCTCCCTTTCAAATAAAATATTAAATACTCTCTCATCTCTATCTTGCCTCGGTTTCTCCAGCATTACATTCTAACCATTCTGGAAAAAATCTTTGAATTACATTAAACCAAATTGAGTAAGACAGAGTGCAATCAATCCATGTGAACCAAGATATTTATAACACTTTTTTGTTGTAGCAAAGAAGTAGAAATAGTTTGTTATTAACTATTATTTGGGGAACAACTGAATAAACCAAGATATTTTAACATAATAAAGTATTATTGAGCAATATTGAATTATAGAAGGAATTGAGTCAAAGAAATCTAAGAGTTAATGCATGAATTTATGGAAAGCAAAGTTAGCAAAACAAGAAGAATAATTTCTATGACTACAATAATGTAGAGGAAAACAATTTTGAAAGCTTTAAAAGCTCTGATAAAAGTCATGACTATGTCTTCAAAAGATTCATGATAAAGCATGTTACCTCTTCTGGCTTAGAAGTGATAGACTAGGAGTACAGAATGATATCTACATTTTCTAATAATGATTAATGAATAAATTTTTTGCTTGAATATTATTGTTTTAAGGACAACCATATATTTGAAGGGGAAAAGATATTATGAGGGGAAAGTTGATGGTAGTAATATTGATAACTCCGCCCAAAAAAGAAAAGAAAGATGAAAAGAAAGAAGACCATCAATAAAACTATAGGAACTATAAATATAATGGACCATGTTTTAAATCACATTATTATAACAATAGATACAGAAAAGGATACTTTCAGACACTCAGTCAATAGGCATTTAAGTAGGCACTGTGTAAAAAAGGCAAAAAAAACCTTTCTCAGAGTCTAATGGGAAAAAACATAGAAGCAAGATATAAACAACATAGTTTTTAGATTGATTTTAGTGAAAATCAAGAGAGAGAAGGCTCTGCCATTAAGGATGATTGGAATAGGCTTCTTATAGAAAGGCATTTTTTAGCTGGGATTTTTAGGAACCCATAGTGTCAGAAAGCAAAGATAAGTAGGGAGGAGAGTATAACCAGGGCAACATATGGTCTTAGAAAGAACTGAAGGGATGAGGAATTGGAATTCACACTGAAATTGAAGGAGAAGATTTGGGATGGGAGGGAAGAAAAAAAGGTGTAATGACAACAGATTGTGATCAAATAAAGGAATTTCAAAGCTCATGAGCATAGTAATTATGTATCTATGGGTGTTCAAGAATATAACCATTTTCATTTGCAGCTGAGATTAAGTGGAGTGGGTCATGAAAAATGAATATATTAAGGAATTGAGAATTTAAAGTATTTGAGAGAGTATCAATATGGCCTTTAATATAAAGACAGAAGTTGGGAAGAAAATAAAATCTGTGAATCTTGGAGTGTCCTGGAGACTACTAAACAATAGTTACCAGAATTTTGATTGGGTGGTAGATTTGCATAAAGTAAACCGCAGTGGAGAAGAGGTTACTGACCAATGACAGAGACCTGAGAATATCAGTGTTGAAGGAGTAGTAGTCCAGATTCCTCCCATCAAGATTAGTGAACCCAGAGAATGAGTAAAAATGCAACTAGGGTGGAAAGGGTAGCCAGGGAAGCTGGGTAGAAATCTGTTAATCACTGAGATATAAGTTCAGGTAGGTTATCAATATCCTTAGGGATGTTGGTGTCTGTAGAGTCCATTGAGAGTATTAAGCTAATTGACATATATATATATATATATATATATATATATATATATAAACTAAATAATAAAATTTATCTGGAGGAAAAAAAGGTCAAAAATCTCTAGGAAAATCATGAAATAAAGTTAACAGAAAGGCAGTATAACAGCACCAGTTCTCAAACTACACTACCAAAAAGTAACCATCAAACTGTTACTTAACACTTAAAAAATAAAAAGTTAATCAATAAAACAAATTAGATAAATAAGATTCAACAGCAAGCAAGTATAGTACCATAGTGTTCAATAAACCCAAGTATACTCACTGACTACTAGGGTTAGGATTCATTATTTCCCACTGCTGGAAAAATTGGAAAATAGCCAAAAAAGAAATAAAGTTTAGGCTTAATATCTCATACCATATACATGAGCTCTATATATCTACATAATCTATATATAAAAAGTCATATCATAAATACATTATACAAAAAGGAAAAATTTTTTTTACAATTTTACAATTATAGAGGGAGATTTTTTTTTAACAAACAAGGGACAGATAAGATCATATATATCAAAATGGACAAGTTTAATTAGATTTTTTAATTGCAAAAATGAAAGTGACATAATTAGTATTTTTAAATAAAACAGTTAATGGATAAAATATTACCACAAATTTACCTGGCAAAGGTGTAATATTCAAACTATATGAGGAACTGATATGAACATTTAAGAACAGAAGTCAGAAATGACTGAAAAATAACTGAAAAACAACTCTGACTTCCATATCACACTTATCAGATAGGTAACATGACACAAAATAGGAATAAAGACAGTTGTTGCAAGGTCTGTTGGAATGCAAGCATACTAATTCAATGTTAGTGAAGCTGGAAATGAGTCTAATCATTCTAAAAATCAACATCAAAAGTAATTAAATTGTTCATACATTTTCGTTCAAAAATACCATTGTTATTGTTATTCAGTCATTTTTCAGTCCCTTTTGGGGGTTTCCTTGGCAAAGATACTAGAACAGCTCCTTCGCCAGAGCATTTTACAGATGAGGAAACTGAGATAAACAGGATTAAATGACTTGTCCATGGTCACACAGCTAATAAACATCAGAGGATTTAAATTCAGGTTTTCCTGACTCTAGAATGGTCCTTTATTTACATCACTGCCTCTACATACATGGATGCCAAAAAAGTCAAAGACAGGATGAAAGATTCCAAATAAACAAAAATGTTAATAATTTTTCTTAGCACTTTTTCTTAGAATAAAGAACTATAAAGTGAGGACTTTACAAATGGACTGTATGAACAAATTATGGTATATGAATATAAAGGAATAATATTGTGCCATTAAAAAAAATTATGAAAGGGACAGAATCAGAGTAGCCTAGAAAGACTTAAGTAAACTGATACAGAATGAGCAGACTAAGGGGGAATTTTATGCAATGACTTTAATCATAGAAGAAAAAAAATTTGAAAGGTTTTTAGAACATTCTAATGAACTAGTTCAAACTGATCCTTTGAATTTTCTAAAAACACTGAACCAGAACAAACCTGGAATAACAATGTTCTATGGGCCAAATTTGAACAGGATCTGTATTTCATTCCCTTGGAATACTGCTACCCATAAGAATAAATAATGGGGGAGAAGGGGAAAAGAAAAGTTGTTCCTGTTTTTTGTTCATCATTTTCATGCTTGTTTTTTTAAAATAGTTTTCTGTTTCTTGTTAGTATTGACTAAAAATAAGTTCCAGGAAATGACCTGGCAAATATTGACTGGACTCGCTCTGATTTCCAAACACTATTTTCTCAATAAGGAGAAGAAAATGCAGACCTGAATCCCTGGGCAGACTCTTTGGAATTGTCTTGTAAGTACAACTTTACCTTGGAAACCTTACATGAATATGTCTGGTTGATGTTATCTTGATTTCTTTTTTTCAAATGAGTAAAGTTTAAAAGTCCTCTGAAGTAAGAATATAATCCTTTCACATTCTGAAATAGGAAAATCTCTCACTATAGTCTATAAAACTGTCTATTAAAACAATATCTGAGAGGATGGGAAGCATTTCTTTGCAGTTTAGGAGTAAAGGCTAGAACACTTTTCAGTAATAAAAGATTTTTTAAATTAAGGTACATACATTATCTTTTTGGACATAATACTATCACACACTTAATGTACTACACAATGGTGTAAACATTACTTTTATTTGCATTAGGAAACTAAAAAAGTTGTGTTACTCATATTATTATGATATTCATTTTATTGTGATGGTTAGAAACCAAACCCACAAAAATCTCTGAGGCATGCCAATATGTTAAGTTTGAGATATTTACAGAAAATTCAGTTTAAAATGTCCAATAAATAATTGGAATATGAGACTGAAGATCAAGAGAAAACTTAAAGCTAGATAAATAGATCTGAGAATTTCCTGGATAGAAACTGAATCCCTAAGGACTGATAAGATTACTAAGCAACAATATGGAGGTAGAAAAGAGCCCAGGACAGAGCCTTAGAAAACACTCAAGTTACTGGGTATGGCCTGGATGAATATCCATTAGAGGAGATTGAGAAGGAGCAGTCAGATAGACAGGTGAAATACTGGGAGAGAGTAGAGTCATAAAAACCTAAAGAGAAGAGAGTCTCAAAAGAGAAATTTAAGGAGGAATGATTAACAAACACTGTCAGCAACCTCAGAGAGGTCAAGATGAATGAAGATTGAGAAAAGGTCATTAGATGTGCCAATTAAGTGATCATTGATAATGTGGAGGGAACATATCAGTTAAATGATGAGATTGCAAGCCAGATTGCATATAATTTAGAAGAGTGAGAAGAAAGGGTATAAAGGTACTGATTACAGATGGACTTGTCACAAAAATTAGCCACAAAAGAAAGATATAGAATATCAGGAAAGTATGATCAAGTGAAGGGTTTACAAGGATGAAGGAGACATGGGTAGATGTATAGGGAATAAAGAAGTAGCTGTTAGGGAGACAATGGGAATTTAGTGAAATAATTGGAATGAAACAAGCAATTTGCTGAAGAAAACAGGATGAAATGGGATCATATGTGAATAAAAAGGAGTTTGACTTGTTTTGACAAGGATCTTGAGAGCTAGTCTCAAAAAGGATGTTCAAGTGGTCTAGAGATGAATAGAGAAGAGAATGACAAAAGGCATCTGAGTGACTTGATTTAAGGAAGAGGAGGAAAGAAGGAAGGAGAGAAGGAACTTTTGATAAATACCTCAATTTTTTCAATGAAACACCAGGCAAGATTATCAATTGAGAGGGTCAAGAGTCAGCAATTTCAAGAGGGAAAAAAAGGTTTGAAAAGACACAGTAGTTAGTAGGAAAGTGAGTCAATTAGAGATGTGTAAAAAGATTAACTTGCAGTGAGGATCCAGTTATATTTTATAGAAAAACTGTAATGGATACATTCAACACAGTTTTATGATTTTCTCTAGCTTTGTTCAGCAGCATATAAGTAAGAAGCAAAAATGGCACAAGTAATCCAAGACTGAGGCTTGGTAAGGAAAAATAAATGATAGAATAGGGCCTTACAGGACTTAAGAGAAGAGGACAATGCAATGAACTGTTTTGCCAAGTAATCAAAATGAGAAAAGAGGAAAATATGGCCTGTACAAAACTGATGGCATGGGAAAAAATTGAAAAGTTAGAGGTCACAGTAGGATAAGAATGAAGTTTGGAGTTGCAAGGCAGAGAGAAAGATGGAATGATAGATGAAAATGATTATAATCAGATAAAGGAATTATAGCGTTCTTGTGAGAGACATATGACACATAAAAAAGAGAGTGTGAGAGAGAAGCCTGAAATGCCATCTCGCTAATATTCAGCTAACTAGAGTTTACTTTAAGACCCAGGTCAAAGGTATTTTCTTTTTCTTCGATGAAGTATATTCTGTTATTCATTGCCAGAAGTTATCTCTCCTTACTCTGAATTTTCCCAATATTTTCTCCAATGGTAGTCATCAAAGATTTGTTTTTATTATAGTTAGCTGCCTACATATCTTATCTCCCCTACTATATTGTGAGTTCCAAGTTGCTAGGACAGTACAAAATCATAAATAAGAATTCTTTCTCCAAGGGTAGTTATTTTGGAAAGTGGTAGCGGAAAGACACAGGACAGTCTATCTGTTAGGGTGATCCTGCTGGGAGAGCTTGTCCCTCAAATAGACATTGTTTTTTGGATGCAGGAGAGGAAGGTAGACCTCATAAGAGGGAGACTACAAAAAAATGGGCTTCTGAGCTGAAGCCTGAACAGAAGGAGCAGGGTAGAACAGTCCAGGTCCAACCATAAAGCAACAAACCAGAGATAGCAGTTCTCACAGGGTGAAGTTCTCCCTGATCCTTATTTACCTGGAACATCAGTTTCTTGTCCTTCGAACAGTCAGTGTGAAAGCCTTTATTAAATATTTACCATGCACCAGACATTGTTTAATATATAAATAAAGCTTAAAAAAGCAGTCCCTTCCTTATATATAGTATAGATATAACATATAGTATAGTATACATACATATGCTACATATATATAACAAAGTATACAAAAATTATACAGAGTAGTTGAAAAGGAATCTGGAAGGCAAGGCATTAGCAGCTAGAAGAGGGAAAGAGGTAGCTAGAACTCAGGGTCAAGTCTCAGGATCCACCAAAATCTATAAGTCCAGCCTCCAAGACTACTGGCCAGAAATGCTGTCTTTCCAGTTTAAAAAAAGGCAGTAACAGCTGCATTCATTCTTAGAGTTATATCAACTTTGGAAAAATGAGAACATTCATTGTGAGACACATTGGGCCTATTCTTACCTAAACTGACCCAGTTAGCACATTACTCTATCCGGTTGCAGGATAGATGCCATCCACACCCATGTACCTCCCTCTATCTACCTCCCTCTATCCAACCTCCTTCATGTGCCTAGAAGAATTTAGCAAGTAACCCTATAATGCTAGCCAGGCTGTATAAAACACCAAATTATGTCAATCTCTTGATTGCTGAACTTGTCTTACAATATAACCTTAAGAAAGTTAAACCACTCCCATCTGGCTGGTCTGGTATAGGGGCTCCTCATCAAAGAGCAATCTCCATATAGCAATGACCAAAGCCACTGTTTCTACACAGAACTTTACCCAGTACTGAGTCTGCTATAATCCAACAGAATTTGGAGAAGGATGATTCACCACCATAGCTAACATTGCACACCTATCTTCACTAAAGTTTTTTTTTAACCAGATCAGGGGAAAATCATCTTTCAGTTTTCAGCCAACCATTGTCCATGGGCTATCTTAACCCAACAGCACAGAGCTCTGTGTGACATTCCTGACAGCACCAATTGTCAGCAACACAAATTAATAAGGTACTGCCTCCATAGAATGGCTCCAGATGAAGACATGTGCCCCCAAAGGTTAAACTTAGATTGAGATGACTGCTATGATGTTGAAGTCTTCTGACAATTCAAGTTTGATCATTTGGTTAATACAGAATACAGCTTGCAAATTATGCTATTTTGACTTTTTGATGGTCTGTACGTGAAAAGGAGAAGGAGAAGAAAGAGAAAGAGAAGGAGGAGAAGAAGGAGAAGGAGAAAAGGAGGAAGAAGAGGAGGAGGAGGAAGAAGAGGAGGAGGAGGAGGAGGAGGAGGAGAAGGAAGAGGAGGAGCAGAAGGAGAAGGAGAAGAAAGAGAAGAAAAAGGGGAGGAGGAGGAGGAGGAAAAGAAATAAGAGGAGGAGGAGGAGGAAGAGGAGGAGGAGGAGGAGGAGGAAGAGTCTCTGAGATGTTGCATGTGATAGAGGTCCAGGAGGAAAAGTCATCTTCCTGAGTTGAAACCTGGTCTCAGACACTAACTATGTAAATCTGGGCACAACATTTAACCTTGTTTACTTTAGTTTCCTCATCTGTAAAATCATCTGGAGAAGAAAATAGCAAACCATTCCAATATCTTAGCTAAATTGGGGTCAGAAAAGTATCAAACACAACTGAAGTGACTAAATGAGAAAAAGTCTCTGCTTTAAAGGAGTTTGTATTCCAAGAGGGAACAGCAACATATAAAGGGAAGTTTTAAAGTACTAGCATGAGGTAGAGGAAGAAAGTGTCTCCCCCCCACTTTACAGATGAGGAAACTGGAGCTGACATAATTGCTAAAAATAACTTTCCAACTAAAGTTTCATCATATGTCTATATAGACCATGAAAGGTATCATGTCTTCATGCTTTCTCCTAAAATAAGAGATAACATGTATATAAATGGCAGCAAAAGATAATAACATATGATAGGTAAATACTCTTTAAGCAGTTTGAACAAAAGCTATAGGAGTTCAGTTAACTCTGGCTGTAGTGAGGGAGCACTTCTGGATAGGATGATCATGGAGTGTTTTGAGAAGCAAAGATTGGAGCTTGGCCTTGAAAGACAGAAAGGTTTTCCCTAGACAGAAGTAGGGGGAACGAGATAGCATTTCAGATGGGAAAAACATTATGATCAAAACCTTAAGAGTGGGGAAATACACAAGTTATGTTGAGGGAAGTAAACATATGAGTTTGGCAAGATCAAACTAAGGAAAATACAGAAACTAAGGGTGGAAAAGTTAGTTGATTCCCTGACTGTGGAGGGCCTTACATATTAGAAGATTGAATTTCATTTTATAGGCGGGGGTGGGGGGAGTCACTGAAAGCTTTAGAAGAAAATATTAACATCACTCTTCATTATTTTCAGAACTATTTTCACATCCCTTTGATATGGAGGCTACTTATATATGGCTGCTGATGGTTGGAATTCTGGCAGTTGTCTACTGTCAACCTCTTCCTGCCTGGGAGGAAAATAATGAGACAGAGATCTATTTACAGGATGAAACACACTCAGAAACATCCCTGCCATGCCATAAAATCTCCACTAGCAATACCATTTTTGCCCTACGTTTATACAAGGAATTAACCTTGGCAACTCCCAATGAGAACATTTTCTTCTCCCCTATAAGCATCTCCATGGCTCTAGCCATGTTGTCTCTTGGGACCCAAGCTGCAGTTCAGACCCAAATCCTAGAGGGATTGGGCTTCAACCTCACAGAGATACCAGAATCTGAGATCTACAAGAGTTTCCAGCATCTCATCTATAAGCTAAACCTGAGCAGCAAAAAACATGAACTGAAGATAGGAAGTTTCATGGTCCTGGATAAGCAACTAAAATCACTTCATGAACAGCATAGCACCAAGGAGTGGTATGAAGGCACAACTTTTACCTTCAACTTCACTAACTTTTTCTCAACTAGGAGACAGATTAATAAATACATAGAGAATGAAACCTATGGGAAAATTAGAGAATTTCTTCAAGACTTCAATCAGGACACTGTAATGGTGCTTGTGAATTATATATTTTTTAAAGGTGAGTACACTTATTTATATAAATCTCTGCTCTGTAGAGTCAGGGGACTCAGCTTTGGAAAGAACTAAAAAATCATTCATTGAAATCTCTGCTTGATAGGTGAATGTGTTTCTGTTTCCTCCCATGTGATTCCCATCTTGTCTTGTTACCCATACATCTCATTTTCATCAAGTGAGGCAGGTAAAATAGCTTATATAAATAGTCAGTTGTGATTTTGGGAGAGAAAGAGTGCTAGATTTAGAGTTGTGAAAAATGGGTTTCAATCTCATTTCCGTACTTGCTCATATTTCAGTTTTTCATGTTCTCTAAAGGAAACAAAGATGCTCCTTTGGGCCAAAATTAATCCAGTCACTTGACAGGAAGTTGGAGCCACATACAAGGTTTTATGCCTTTTCTTTAGGATTTAAAGACAGTATCTCTTTCAAAACTTGCAAATGTCTTGAGATTTATGTCAATAAGATCAACCACGAGTCAACAAATCTGAAAAAGATTTCCCCTTTTCCCTAATGGTTCCAGTACTAGGATTGCTTGAAAAGATTTATGCAGATAGGCAGAAATCTTAGCTATTCCTCCTATGTAACTCTGGAGAAGTAGACTTGAAACAAGGATACTTACAATAAGGTGTTAACTCAGTAGAATTGATGATATTGTATATGATATTGTATATATGTGTTCACATATATACTTAGTACTTAGTATGGTGATGTAATGGTCCTCTAGTTCACACATACACAATGTACTGTAATGATGTAATTGTAATAGCGTATTTAAAGGCTGAGAAGAACTGGAAATGTGACATTCCATTTTTGGCCATCCTGCTGGTGGCTGTCCTGCTTCCTATACTCCTGCACTAAGATCAAGGTTGGTCTTGAAGTCCTCCAGAAAGCTAGCCCAAACATAACACTCCTATAAGAAATAAACTGGGGGCAGAGTGAACACACACTTCATTTTGAGCTCCCCTTCTACTCTCACTACTGATTACAAAATTCAGCCTTTGAAATAGTTCTTGACTGGTAAAATCCACAAATACTGGGAGTACAACAAATTACCAGCAGAAGGTAATCTGGAAGATCATCTGTCTTGATTGGGTGGGAGGAGGCCAGCACAGGCAAGGAGGCAGAACACAGAGGCCAGTGCATGCTGAGCAGACTGGGGTTAGGGTGCAGTCTCCACAGGTGGAAAATTTGCAGGGAGGATTTTACCACAGGTTGGCTGTTCTGCTTTGGTTACAAAGCAGTAGATCAGCAGAGAAGTTACACAAATGCAAAATGTAGAGTGTACCCCAAAATGCCAGAGTTTCACAGGACCTGGCAACACCCACCCACCACCAGGAGTGACTCAGCATGATCACAGCACAGTCACATGATCATAGTGCAGTTGCACAATCACAGCGCACTCACACAACCACAGTGCAGCCGCAAAATCACAGCGTAGCCACATTCTGTAGCCCGGCTGCTCTTCACAGGACAATTGTACTTTCACAGCCTTCACAGCCTGTTTCACAGGACAGCCACTGTCCATCTGTTTCTGTTCTGTAGAGTAAGTTGGGAACCTCCTTACCCTAAAGGCAGTCCCCAAGGGTTTTTTTTTTTTATGAGTAAAAAAGCAAAGCAAGCTCTAACTATAGATAGCTTCTACACTGAAAGAGAACAGATTTCCAACCCTGAGGACACTAATAGCACACAGTCTCCAGAAAAAACACCAAAGGGAGATATAATCTGGTCCCCACCACATAAGGCTCTCCTAGAAGATATTAGAAAAGATTTTAAAAGAGAGCTAGAAGAAAAACGGGGAAAGGAAAGAGAAGCTCTGCAACAGAGTATGGAAAAGGCATATAACTCATTAAAAGAAAGATTTAATGAAGTGGGAAAAGAAAACAACTTCCTGAAATGTGAAATGGAATAGGTAAAGAACTCCTAGGAAAGTAGGATTTGTGAATTGGAAAAAAGTAAATAATTCATTTTTTAAAAAATTAGTGAAATGGAAAAAAAATTCCATAGAGCAAAACAACTCATTTAAAAACTCAATTGGACATATACAAAAAGAAGTAAAAAGAAAAAAAGTAAATGAAGAAAATAACTCATTAAAAATTTGAACTGAACAAATGGAAATGAATGATTTGTTGAGACATCAGGAATCAGTCAAGCAAAACCAAAAAATGAAAAAATAGAAAAAATGTTAACTATCTGCTTGGAAAAACAACAGACCTGGAAAATAGATCAAGAAGAGATAATCTAAAGATTATTGGGCTCCCTGAAAACTATGATGACAAAAAGAGCAAGATGCTATTTTTCAAGAAATCATCAAAGAAAACTGCCCAGATGTAATAAAAGCAGATGGTAAAATAAGCATCGAAAGAATTCATTGAACACCTTCTGAAAGAGACCCTAAAATAAAAATTCCAAGGAATATTGTGGCTAAATTTCAAAACTATCAGACTAAGGAAAAAATATTACAAGCAGCCAGAAAAAAAATAATTCAAATACTGAGGAGTCACAATAAAGATCACTCAGGATCTAGCAGCTTCCACATTAAAGGATCAAAGGGCCTGGAATCTGATATTCCAAAAGGCAAAAGAAGTTGGAATGAAGCCAAGAACATTCTAGGGAAGAAGATGGACATTCAATGAAACAGATGAATTCCATTTATTCCTAATGAAAAAAAAAAACAGAGCTAAACAAAAAAATTGACCTTCGAATGTAAGACTCAAGAGAAGCATACAAAGATAAAAAGAACTCTATCTCTGTTCTCTCATTTTGTGAGAACTGTATTTCTGTTATGGGCATACACAAAGAATATGTGTATAATTTAATTTTACTGTTATAATATTTTAAAAAGGGAATAGAAGTGGAAAGGAGATTGTATCACAAAAAGGAAAAAGTGGAGGTAAAAAAGAGGGAAATTACATCTCACAAAGAGGCAAAGAAAACCTATCATATCTGAGGGAATGAAGGGAGAGGGGGTGAACATTGTGTGAATCTTACTCTCATCAGATTTGGCTCAAAGAGAAAATATTAGACATATTTGGTTTACAGAGAAACTTCTCTCACCTCATTAAAAAGTGGGAGAGAAAAAGGGAAAAGGAAAAGAGTAGGCTAAATAGAAGGGAATACAGAAATAATAAGGGAAAGGTATAAGAAAGAAGGAAGGACTCAAAGGGGGTGGGAGAGATTCTAAAGAAGGAGAGCTGTGTGAGGCAAGTGGTGCCCATAAGTTTAATACTGGGGAGGGGGGTAAGGGGGAAAAGAAAGAGAAAAGTATAATGTGGGGATAATAAGATGGCAGAAAATACAGAATTAGTAGATTCAACTATAACTGTGAATGGGATGAACTCTCCCATAAAGTGAAGGCAGATAGCAGACTGGATCAAAAACCAGAATCTTACAATATGCTGTTTACAGGAAACACATTTAAAGCAGGGTGAAAAATACAGAGTGAAATAGAAAAAAGCAGGTGTAGCCATCCTGATCTCAGATCAAGCAAAAGCAAAAATTGATCCAATTAAAGGAGATAAGGAAGGAAACTATATCTTGCTAAAGGGTAGCATAAATAATGAAGCAATATCAATACTAAACATATATGCACCAAGTGGTATAGCATCTAAATCCCTAAAAGAGAAGTTAAGAGAACTACAAGAAGAAATAGACAGCGAAACTATAATAGTGGGAGATCTCAACCTTGCACTCTCAGAATTAGATAAATCAAACCACAAAACAAATAAGAAAGAAGTAAAAGAGGTAAATAAAATATTGGAAAAGTTACGTATGGTAGATTTTTGGAGAAAACTGACTGGAGACAGAAAGAAGTACACTTTGTTCTCAGCAGTTCATGGAACCTATACAAAAATTGACCATATATTAAAACATAAACACCTCAAAATTAAATGTAGCAAGGCAGAAATAGTAACTGCATTTTTTTCAGATCATAATGCAATAAAAACTACATTCAACAAAAAGCTAGGGGTAAATAGACCAAAAAGTAATTGGAAACTAAATAATCTCATTCTTAAGAATGAATGGGTGAAACAGCAAAACATAATTTCACCTAAGAGAATGACAACAATGAGGCAACATACCAAAATTTGTGAGATGCTGTCAAAGTGGTAATAAGGGAAAATTTTATATCTCTAGAGGCTTACTTGAATAAAATAGAGAAAGAGAAGATCAATGAATTGGGCTTGCAACTTAAAAAGCTAGAAAAGGAGCAAATTAAAAACCCCCAATCAAATACTAAACTTGAAATTCAAAAATTAAAAGGAGAAATTAATAAAATTGAAAGTAAAAAAACTATTGAATTAATAAATAAAACTAAGAGCTGGTTTTATGAAAAAAAAAAACAAAATAGATAAACCTTTGCTAACTCTGATTAGAAAAAGGAAAGAGGAAAATCAAATTGGTAGTCTTAAAAATGAAAAGGGAGAACTTTCCACCAATGAAGAGGAAATTAGAGCAATAATTAGGAGTTACTTTGCCCAACTTTATGCCAATAAATTTGATAACCTAAGTGAAATGGATGACTACCTTCAAAAATATAGGCTGCCCAGATTAACACAGGAAGAAGTAAATTGCTTAAATAGTCCCATTTTAGAAAAAGAAATAGAACAAGCTATTAATCAACTCCCTAAGAAAAAATCCCCAGGACCAGATGGATTTATATGTGAATTTTACCAAACATTTAAAGAACAATTAACTCCAATGTTATATAAGCTATTTGAAAAAATAGGGAATGAAGGATTCCTACCAACTTCCTTTTATGACACAGACATGATACTGATACCTAAACCAAGTAGGTTGAAAACAGAGAAAGAAAATTATAGACCGATCTCCCTAATGAATATTGATGCAAAAATCTTAAATAAAATATTAGCAAAAAGATTACAGAAAATCACCCCCAGGATAATACACCATAACCAAGTAGGATTTATACTTGGAATGTATAGGGATGCTTCAATATTAGGAAAACTATTGACATAATTGATTATATCAATAACCAAATTAATAAAAACATATGATCATCTCAATAGATGCAGAAAAAGCATTTGATAAAATCCAATATCCATTCCTATTAAAAATACTTGAGAGCATAGGAATAAATGGGCTTTTCCTTAAAATAGTCAGTAGCATCTCTTTAAAACCATCAGTAAGCATCATAAGTAAAATGGGGATAAACTGGAACTAATCTCGATAAGATCAGGAGTGAAACAAAGTTACCCACTATCACCATTACTATTCAATATTGTATTAGAAATTCTGGCTTCAACAATAAGAGTTGAGAAAGATTAAAGGAATTAGAGTAAGTAATGAAGAAACCAATTAGCACTCTTTGCAGATGATATAATGATATACTTAGAGAACTCCAGAGATTCTACTAAAAAGATATTAGAAATAATCTACAACTTCAGCAAAGTTTCAGGATACAAAATAAATCCACATAAATCATCAGCATTCTTATATATCACTAAGAAAATCCAACAGCTAGAGACACAAAGAGAAATTCCATTTAAAATAATTATCAATAGTATAAAATATTTGGGAATCTATCTACCAAGGGAAAGTCAGGAACTACATGAGCATGAGTAAAACTACAAAACACTTTGCACACAAATAAAGTCAGATTTAAACAATTGTAAAAATATTAAGTGCTCTTGTATAAGTCGAACAAATATAATAAAGATGACAATACTCCTTAAACTAATCTATTTATTTAGTGCTATACCAGTCAGACTCCCAAAAAACCTAGAAAAAATAACAACAAAATTTACCTGGAAGAATAAAAGGTCAAGACTTTCAAGAAAACTAATGAAAAAAAATCAAATGAAGGCCTAGCTGTACCAGATCTAAAATTATATTATAAAGCAGCAGTTATCAAAACCATTTGGTACTAAAAAATAGGGAAGTTGATCAGTGGAATGGGTTAGGTTCGCAGGGCAAAATAGTCAATAACTTTAATAATCTAGTGTTTGACAAACCCAAACACCCCAGCTTTTGGGATAAAAACTCACTATTTGACAAAAACTTCTGGAAAAATTGGAAATTAGTATGGCAGAAAGTAGGCATAGACCCACACCTAACATCATATACCAAAATAAGGTCAAAATGGGTTCATCATGAACCCATAAAGGCATAAAGAATGATATTATAAATAAATTAGAAGAACATAGGATAGTTTGTGACCGAAGAAGAACAAGAGACCATTATTGATCATAAAATAGAAAACTTTGATTATATCAAGTTAAAAAGTTTTTGTATAACAAAACTAAGGCAGACAAGATTAGAAGGGAAGCAATAAACGGGGAAAACATTTTTACAGTCAAAGGTTCTGATAAAGGCCTCATTTCAAAAATATATAGAGAATTGACTCTAATTTATAAGAAATCAAGCCATTCTTCAATTGATAAATGGTCAAAGGATATGAACAGACAATTTTCAGATGAAGAAATTGAAACTATTTCTAGCCATATCAAAAGGTGCTCCAAGTCATTATTGAACAGAGAAATGCAAATTAAGACAACTCTGAGATACCACTACACACCTCTCAGATCTGCTAGGGTGACAGGAAAAGATAATGATGAATTTTGGAGGGGATGTGGGAAAACTGGGACACTGATATATTGTTGGTGGAATTGTGAATGCATCCAACCATTCTGGAGAGCAATTTGGAACTATGCTCAAAAAATTATCAAACTGTGCATACCCTTTTATCCAGTAGTGTTACTACTGGGCTTTTATCCCAAAGAGATCTTAAAGAAGGGAAAGGGACCTGTATGTGCAAAAATGTTTGTGGCAGCCCTTTTTGTAGTGACTACAAACTGGAAATTGAGTGGATGTCCATTAATTGGAGAATGGCTGAATAAGTTGTGGTATATGAATGTTATGGAATATTATTATTCTGTAAGAAATGACCATCAGGATGATTTCAGAAAGGCCTGGAGAGACATATATGAACTGATGCTGAGTGAAATCAGCAGAACTAGGAGATCATTATACACTTCAACAACAATACTATATGATGATCAATTCTGATGGATGTGGCTCTCTTCAACAATGAGATGAACCAAATCAGTTCCAAATGTATAATAATGAAGAGAACCAGCTACACCCAGCGAAAGAACTATGGGAAATGAGTGTAGACCACAACATAGCATTTCCACTCCTTCTGTTTTTGTCTGCTTGCATTTTTGTTTTCCTTCTCAGCTTATTTTTACTGTATTTCCAAGTCCGATCTTTCTTGTGCAGCAAAATAACTGTATGGATATGTATACATATATTGTGTTTAACATATAATTTAACATATTTAACATGTATTGGTCTACCTGTCTTCTAGGGGATGGGGGGGGGGGGGGGGGAAGGAGGGGAAAAGTTAGAACAGAAGATTTTGCAAGGATCAATGCTGAAAAATTACTCATGCATATATCTTGTAAATAAAAAGCTATAATAATATTTTTGATTGTTATTATAACTTTTTATTGATAGAGCCTATGCCTGGATAATTTTTTACAACATTATCCCTTGCACTCACTTCTGTTCTGATTTTCTCCTCCCTCCCTTTACCCCCTCCTCAGATGGCAAGCAGTCCTATACAAGTTAAATATGTCACAATGTATCCTAGATACAATATATGTGTGCAGAACCTAAGAGTTTTCTTGTTGCACAGGAAGAATTGGATTCAAAAGGTAAAAAATAACCTGGGAAGAAAAAAAAAAATACAAGCAGTTTACATTCATTTCCCAGTGTTCTTTCTTTGGGTGTAGCTGCTTCTGTCCATCCTTGATCAATTGAAACTGAGTTAGATCTCTTTGTTGAGTAAATCTACTTCCATCAGAATACATCCTCATACAGTAACATTGTTGAGGTATATAATGATCTCCTAGTTCTGCTCATTTCACTTAGCATCAGTTCATGTAAGTCTCGCCAATCCTCTCTATATTCATCCTGCTGGTCATTTCTTACAGAACAATAATATTCCATAACATTCATATACCACAATTTACTCAACCATTCTCCAGTTGATGGGCATCCATTCATTTTCCAGCTTTTAGCCACTACAAACAGGGCTGTCACAAACATTTTGGTACATACAGGTCCCTTTCCCTTCTTTAGTATCTCTTTGGGATATAAGCCCAGTAGAAAAACTGCTGGATCAAAGGGTATGCACAATTTGATAACTTTTTGAGCATAGTTCCAAATTGCTCTCCAGAATGGCTGCATATATTCACAATTCCACCAACAATGTATCAGTGTCCCTGTTTTCCCACATCCCCTCCAACATTCTGCATTATCTTTCCCTATCATTCTAGCCAATCTGATAGGTGTGTAGTGGTATCTCAGAGTTGTCTTAATTTGCATTTCTCTGATTAATAATGACTTGGAGCATATTTTCATATAGCTAGAAATAGTTTCAATTTCTTCATCTGAAAATTGTCTGTTCATATCCTTTGACCATTTATCAATTGGAGAATGGCTTGATTTCTTATAAATTAGAGTCAATTCTCTAATAATAATAATTTTTTTAAAAAAAGAAAGAAAAAAACCATAACTTTGGGATTTTTAAAAATCATATCGTTTAGAATTAAAAGAGACTTTAGAAATAATCAAGTACAAGTTTCTCATCATTCATATGGAGAAACTGTGAGCTGGACCATGGCAGGAAGGAAAGGGCCTGGATTTTGAGCCAGAGAGATGTGTTTTTTTAATTCATTCTTTGCTAATTACTGGCTGAGTGACTACAGCCTAATCATTTAACTTCTTTTGACTTAATTTCTTTATCAATAAAATAAGGAGATTGAATGAGTTATCACTAAAGTTTCTAAACTCAATGATCATTATGATAGTTTTCTAATGAGTTCTTGAAGTTAAAGTAGCTACCAATTTGTAAAATGGAATAAATTCAAATTTCTGAAAACCACTGAGAAAGTAGAAAAGGACCAAGTTATAAAAGGCTTTGAAAGCCAAACAAGATTTTATGCTTGATTTTAGAAGAAATAGGAAAGTTTACTGAGGAGAAAAGAAAACTTTTTCTGGTCAGATGGGAACTTTAGGAAAATCACTTTGGTAGCTGAGTGAAGGCTGGATTGGAGATTTGAGATAAGACAACCAACCAAAGCCTTTGCAATAGAGTAGGTGTGAGGTAAAGAACCAAAGAAGGGTAGCCACTGTGTGAATGGTAATAAAGAGATATATTGAAAGCTGTCATGAAGATAGGGAACTAGAGAGATGCCAGTCCATCCTACAAAGGTTCCCTGATCTGGCATCATCCCTCTTGCAGGGGTCAGAGACACTCCATTCCATTGGATACCAATCTCTTCCCACTCACTTCCCACTTGCAAGGGAACCTACTTTCTTTTTAATCATTCCTTCCTGCAAACAGATCAAAGAAAGATCATTCTTTCCTGTTTCTTCCTCCTATCTCCAAGCTTGGTCTGTCTGCATATATAGAAGAGAAACTACCCATCAGCTCTTCCCACTGGTCTCACCCGAGCTGCCCATTGTCTTAGCAGACAGGCCAACAATGTTTATGAGACTCTTAGGCCAAACATCTAGTGATCCTGAAAATCCTCAATGATAACTTCCACCTTGTCATGCATTGTCCATTCCAGTGACCCTAACCCTTCATCTGTCATTATACAAACTCCATTCTCCATTTTATACTGCTTGCTCTCTTATTTCCATCCTCTTCAACCCAAACCCCACAATGTCCCACTACAAACCTATCTACCTCTTCCATTGTGCTCTATGAAATACATGCCCAGTAACCAACATATTTGTTTCTTCTTAAATCTTTTCCTTTCCCAGTCCTTTAATCTTCTGGCTATCCTTTGAGACTTAGTTCCCCCTGGATGACACAATTTCTCTGGCACCCTTTCCAACACTGGTTGCATCTTCATTCATTTCCTTCTCTCATTGGTCAAGAAAGGCGAGGTCACCTTACCTCCAGACATTCCTTACTGATCATTTTCACTTCCAGGCTCTCCTTGTACCCCCTGTAAGAATTACTTAGTAATCACTCCTCTTTTGAAAATGACTCAATTCACCAGCTACACCCAGCAAAAGAACTCTGGGAGATGACTATGAACCACTACATAGAATTCCCAATCCCTCTATTTTTGTCCGCCTGCATTTTTTATTTCCTTCACAGGCTAATTGTACACTATTTCAAAGTCTGATTCTTTTTGTACAGCAAAATAACTGTATGGACATTTATACATACATTGTATTTAATTTATACTTTAACATATTTAACATGTATTGGTCAATTTGCCATCTGAAGGAAGGGGTGGGGGAAAGGAGGGGAAAAGTTGGAACAAAAGGTTTTGCAATTGCCAATGCTGAAAAATTACCCATACATATATCTTGTAAATAAAAAGCTATAATAAAAAAAAGAAAATTTTAAAATGAAAAGAAAAAAAAAAAAGAAAATGACTCAATTCACATCCCCCATTCAATAAAAAAAATCTGGTAGCTGTTGTCTATAAATTTCCAAAACATTTTGCTTCTTTCTTCAATGAGTTCAGTATCCAGCTCACAGTCTTGCTCTTCTTCATAAATTCTAACCTTCTACTAGGGGATTTCAACATACATATCAATGCCTTAAACTCTCACTTCCTCAACTTGATCATTTCTCATGACCTACTCTTATAGCCCACAAAGATGGTCATAGCCTTGATCTTGCCATCATCCAAAAGTGCTCCACTTCCATGTTGATAAACTCTAAAATTCTTTTGTATAATCACAGTCTTTTGTCACTCCACTTTTCTCTCTCATAAAACCACAATCCATGTTTTTCATCTCCATTGTGACCTCCAATCATTCAATCCCTCAGTTCTCTCCCAAGCGATCACTCCTGCATTACCTATAGTCTACTCCTTTCCTTTATTGTTTCTTTAATAAAAACAATTCTACTGTCTTCTCTCAAATCCCATGCCCCTTACCCTATTACCAGTCTTGCCCTGTCAACTCTCAGCTCTGCATTGCCCCAACCATCAGTTGCCTTCACTCCTCTTTCAGTTTCTGACCTCATCAATAAACCCAACTTCTCTCCCCAAAGATACCAATGAGCTCTTCATTGTTCAATTTAATGGTCATTTCCTAATCCTCATTTTTCTTGACCTCTTCAGTTTCTGGCATTATCACCCTCCTCCTTGATAATCTCTCCTCTCTCATTTTTCACGACACTATTCTGGTTCTCCTTCAAATTTTCTGAGCCCTCATTCTCAAACTTCTTTGCTGAATTTTTGTCCAACTCATACCTATTAACCATGAGTGCCCCACAATGGGTGCTCTTTCTCTCTTTCTCTTTCTCTCTCTCTCTCTCTCTCTCTGATTCTCAAATCTACTCTTACGCCTCTAACCTCTCTACTGACTTCCAAACTCACATCAAACTTCACATGATGAATATCTCAAATTGAATATTCTGTAAGTCCTAAAAGTATACTAAGTTCAACATGTTTAAAACTGAAGCCATCTTTTCCCCAGAGCTCTTGCTTCTCTTAAACTTTTCTATTACTTCAAAGTTACTACCACCACCCCCTAGTCACTGAAGCTCATAATCTAGATATCATCCTTGACTCCTCACTATATCTCTCCCCTCTCCATATATACTTTGTGGCCAAACCCTGTCAAATATACCTCTTATATGTACTACCTTCTCTTTTCTAAAACTGCTACCTCCCTGGTGCAGACCCTCATAACTTCACAAGTGAAATTTTGCAGTGACTCTCTCATCAGTCCAATTCATCCTCCACTCAGGTTTAACCATGTCACTCTTCTGCTCAATAAAGTTAGGTGACTTCATATCATTCCTAATATCAAATATATAATCCTCTGTCTGGCATTCAAAGCCTTTCATAAACTGCCTGCCTCCTACCTTTCCAGTTTTCTTACAGTTCATTCACCTATAGGTACTTTTTGATGCAGTTAAACTGACCTCCTTGCTATTCCACAAACAAAACATTCCATCTTGCAACTTTGGACATTTTCTGTGCTCCTCTTGTACTTGCATATTGTATTTTTTCCTATTTTCCTTCTGGATCCTCTTTACAAAGACAAAAGTTGAGGGGTGGGGAAGGAAGATAATAACAGTCTCTATAATTCCTTTATAATCAGTCCCTCTAAAGTTGCTTGTGACTGTTTGCTTCCAAGTCTTTTCTCTCTTTTACTCCCCTCCCCTTTCCATTTCCTACCTGTTTTTCCATTAATAGATTTCTTTTTTTTTTTTTTGGCATCCATTTTTTAATTAAGGCTTTTTTTTTTTACAAAGCATATGCATGGGTAATTTTTCCAACATTGACCCTGGCAAAACCTTTTGTTCCAAATTTTCCCCTCCTTCCTCCCACCCCCTTCCCTAGGTGGCAGGTAGTCCAATATATGTTAAATATGCTGAAATACATGTTAAATCCAATATATGTATACATATTTATACAGTTATCTTGCTGCGCAAGAAAAATCAGATCAAAAAGGAAGAAAAAGAAAAACTGAGAAAGAAAACAAAAAGCAAGAAAATAACAACAGAAAGAGTAAGAATGCTATGTTGTGTTCTACACTCTGTTCCCATGGTTCTCTCTCTGGGTGTAGATGGCTCTCTTCATCACTGCACAAGTGGAACTGGTTTGAATCATCTCAATGTCGAAGAGAGCCATGTTCATCAGAATTGATCATTGTATAGTCTTGTTGTTACCATGTATAATGATCTGGTTCTGCTCATTTCACTTAGCATCAGTTCATGTACGTCTCTCCAAGCCTCTCTGACATCATCCTGCTGGTTGTTTCTTACAGAACAATAATATTTCATAATATTCATATGCCATAATTTATTCAGCCATTCTCCAATTGATGGGCATTCACTCAGTTTCCAATTTCTTGCCAATACAAAAAAGGCTAACACAAACATTTTTGCACATGTGAGTCCCTTTCCCTCCTTTAAGATCTCTTTGGAATATAATCCTAGTAGAAACACTGTTGGATCAAAGGGTATCAAGAGTTTGATAACTTTTTGAATATAGTTCCAAACTACTCTCCAAAATGGTTGGATCTCTTCACAGTTCCACCAACATTGTGTCAGTATCCCAGTTTTCCCACAACCCCAGCAACATTTGTCGTTATCTTTTTCTGTCATCTTAGCCAATCTGACAGATGTGTAATGGTACCTCAGAGTTGTCTTAATTTGCATTTCTCTAATCAATAATGATTTGGACCACCTTTTCATGTGACTAAAAATAGTTTCAATTTCATATCCTTTGATCATTTATCAATTGAAGAATAGATTGAACTATTATAAATTTGAGTCAATTCTATATATATTTTAGAAATGAGGCCTTTTTCAGATCCTTTGGATATAAAAATATTTTCCCAGTTTATCGCTTTCCTTTTACTCTTGTCTGCATTAGTTTTGTTTGCACAAAAATTTTTTAACTTAATATAATAAAAATTATCTATTTTGTGATGAATAATGGTCTTTAGTTCTTCTTTAGTCATAAATTCCTTTTTCCTCCACAAATTTGAGAGGTATAATTTGTTTATAATATCATTCTTTATGTCTAGATCATAAACCCATTTTGACCTTATCTTGGTATACAGTGTTAGGTGTGGGTCTATGCCTATTTTCTGCCATACTAGTTTCAAATTTTCCCAGAGGTTTTTGTCAAATAGTGAATTCTTATCTCAAAAGCTGAGGCCTTTGAGCTTGTCAAATACTAGATTGCTATAGTCATTGACTATTTTGTTCTGTGAACCTAACCTATTCCACTGATCAACTTCTCTGTTTCTTAGCCAGTACCAAATGATTTTGATGACCGCTGCTTTATAATATAGCTTTAGATCTGGTATAGCTAGGCCACTTTCATTTGTTTTTCTCTTCATTAAGTCCTTTGAAATTTTTGACCTTTTGTTCTTCCAGATGAATTTTGTTGTTATTTTTTCTAGATCAGTAAAATAGTTTCTTGAGAGTTTGATTAAATATAGATTAGTTTAGGGAGTATTGTTTTCTTTATTATATTCACTTGACCTATCCACAAGAACTTGATATTTTTCCAGTTGCTTAGATCTGACTTTATTTGTATGGAAAGTGTTTTATATTTTTGTTTATATAGTTCTTGACTTTCCCTTGGAAGATAGATTCCCCCCTAATATTTTATACTATTGACAGTTATTTTAAATGGAATTTCTCTGTATCTCTTGCTGATAAATTTTGTTAGTGATGTATAAGAATATGGATTATACATGTGGATGTATAAATGTGGATTTATTTCCATTAATAGATTTCTATGCCAAACCTTCCTTGTGTGTGTGTGTGTGTGTGTGTGTGTGTGTATGCCTGTGTGTGTTCATTCCTTTTCTATGTAGTTCAGATAAAAGTAAAAGTCATGTAACGACCACTCCCTATGTCTTCCTCTATATTTATATACTCTTTTTCTCTCATCTCATTTATTCATTTAGAATAAGAATACTTTATTCATCATTTTTTTCATAGAATATTCCTTTTACCCCTTTTCCTTCCTTTCTTATAACCAACAATATAGAGTAAATCTACACAAATGTCTAGTGTTTAACTTATGTTCCTCTGTGACACATAAAGACATTAGGATTATCAAGATACACTCCTCTGCTCCCCTACTAGAATATAAATACTTTATTTAGTCCCTTCCAATTGCTCAAATTTCTGTATTTTTCTTGCATTCTTAATGTTCAATGCTTAAAATTTTATGGAAAATCCATTTCCTCCTGTAGAATTATACTTAGTTTTTCACAATAAGTTGTTCTTGGATATAAGCTTTTGTTTTTCAGAATATCATATTCCAAGATCTATTCTCCTCCATCTTAATAGCTGACAGGTCTTGTACAATACTAGCTATGGTTCCTTTTCACTTGGATTAATTCTTTCTCACTTCTTATAACACGTTTTCTTTGATGTGAAAATACCATATTTGGGCTATAACATTACTAAGAGTTTGCATTTGATAGTGTCTTTCAGGAGGCATATTATTGAGTTATTTCTACTTTCACATTGTCCTTTAGGTTTAATATTCCTGGGCAATTTCTTTTTATGATTTCTTGAAATATGATACCCTTTTTTCCACCATTATATTTAGGAACTCTAATGATTCTTAAATTATATCTCCTCAATATGTTTTCTAAATCAGTTTTGGCTTTTTGTTTTTTGGGGTTTTGCTAATAGATATTTTTTCCAATCTTTTGATTTTGTTCTAAAATTTCTTATTGTCTTATGGAATTACTGAGTTCTGCTTTATTCAGTCTTTAAGGAATCCACTCTTTCATTCTTCTAGGTTAGGGTTTTTTTCTATAAAGTTCTAATTTCATGAATAATTTCCTTTTAGTCTCATTTTATTTCTTCATGTCATTTTTATAGTCTTTGTGGACAAACTTTTTCCTCTGAGCGCCTGCTTATAGTTGTTATGGAGTTATTTTCTTCTTCTGAATTTACATTTTGGGTCTCAGCTCATATGAATTGTTTTTAGAGTCTTCTTCTTATGCACAAATGTTACTCATTTTCAGGGCCATTTAGATTGGGGTTTTATATCCTGTCAACCCCCCTCTGGTACTGTTGGAAAAGTCTGTTTTAATCTTATTCTCTCTATGATCTGAATGTAACTGCCAGTTATACTACTGATTTAGATGGTATCAAGTCCCATTTTCTACCTCAATCCTTAACTTCTGTCAGAATTTCCTACAGGTTGAGACCTCCTTTATTCTCTTTCTTCTCTTTTCATAATTCTCAATCCAAATATGTTAATGTATCTTGCCAAAGCACTGATATGCCCCAGTGTGATATTGGAGATAATGTTCATCTCAGTCTTCTGCATAATTCTTTTTATACTGGTACCCAGATGCTGATTTGGTCCTGCCTTCTAAAGTAGCTCCTGAGAATTATATGACTGAGTCCTGTTTCAGTTCCCCATGATCTATCCAGAACCAGCATTTAGTTCAGGAATATAATTATTGGAACTGACACTAGCTAAAGACATCACTATTCCAAGCACTGGTAGGGTTCAAGGCTATTTGCTGGAATTCATTCTAGTTCCTTTCTTTGACCCACTTCCATTGAAAGCTAGTATTTTGCTGGCTTTTTATACCCCAACCTTCCATAAGCATTTGTCATTTCCACTTACTTGAATTAATACTGGTTTCCTAGTCCAACCCTTCCATAACTCTCGATTCTCTTCTGGTTATTGTTTTGTGCATTTCTCTACTGTATAAAGAAACTAACTTTTGAGTCATTTTAGATTTTTCTATTATTAGTCTGACTGAAGACATTTTATGATATTTTCTGGGGTTTCGTAGGAAAGTTAGGCTTCTTAGTAATCTTTCATGTTGTTTCACAATTTTGGATTCAAGGATACCAGGGCTCAAATCCCAACTCCTATAAGGATCACTTCTAACACTTGAAGCCAAGGAAGACAAACAGCATAGAACAGAAATAAGCACACTCTGAGCCCATTTCTTAGATAAAAGAGGGAAAAAGAAAAGAAAGTCATTCCCTTCTTACCTATTCAGTTCACGACACCCAGTTTGTGGGTGAACTGGGATCTTGACCATTCACAACAAATAAGACTAAACAAAAAGAGATTCGGTCTCAAGTTTTAAAGATGCAAACCACCAAAATCAAAGGAGACTATTCATAACATTTTCTGGTAGGAAACCTGTTAGACAATTTAGATATGCTCCAAAAGCCCCTCAAAGAAATCTCCATGTTAAGTCACCTGAGCATCCCCAAACAAGCTCAGGTTACAGTTATTTCACAGAACTCTCATGTTCTTACTGTTTTATTAACTTTTTGTTTTCCTTAATTTTCCTTCTACATCTACATTTTTTGTTCTCCCATTCTGTCTTCCTCTGTTTTAGAAAATCTACTCTTATGAAGTGTCTGTCTTTTACTCTAAATTCTCTATCTTCTTGTTAGATTTACTGATTTCTTCCTTAAGAGCCTCTTTTATATTTTCACTTAATTCTTTGTTGTAAGTATTTTGGAGTTTTTCCTGTATCATTTCCAGGTGCTTTGTAGAAGTAGTATAGTATCTTTATCTTTCTCAAGTAATGTTAAGTCAGTTTCCTTTATTGTGAACTATTTGAGAAGTCTCTTAGAAAGATTTGTTCATTTCTGTTTATTATATAGGAGTTATCTGTCTTTAGCAGTCATTCTTCTGATTTTTTAATGCTGGAATTTCTAAAACTTTTTGGTCTCAGAATCTCTTTATACTCTTAAAAGTTACTGAGGACTCTTCTAAAGAGCTTTTGTTTACATGGGTCATATCTATCATTATTTATTGTATTAGAAATGTAATTAAATATAATAAAATTAAGTTAAATTTCTTAGAAGTATTATTAAAAACAGTTTTGACTTCTAGGACCCCTTGAAAGTGTCTCAGGGATTCATAGGGAGCTAGATTATACTTTAAGAAAGACTACTTAATGGTATCCTAAAGGTAAATGTTTTTCTTATCTCCAATTCTTTTATTTCTATAGATCTATTGCTATTACTTTTCTCCCCAAGCTTACACTATCTGGCTGCTATAGGGATACTGAGATGCTACTGTAGTTGTACTTATTCTCTACCTTTCTCATTTCCACCTGTCTCTAGCTTTCATTTGGAAGTTGGTGAATAAAAAGTGGGGGATAGCCTGGGATCATCTGGGACTCTTCTAAGAGGAAACTCTGAAAAATCTTTGCAAACAAGTCTCTTGTCTATCTTTCTTTTATTTCTCCTGCTGACTACATGGTTCCTTCTATATAGTATTAAATCATTATGATCAAAGCTACATTTCAGATCTGTTTGTTCCTCTGACCCTTCCTACCTGGATCCATATTTCTCTATACAAGACTCTTTACTTTCCTCTTAATCATTAAGGCTGCTGTGAATAAGGGGCTTCAAACCATCTAAGGAGCACAATCTCTTGGAATACTTTGAACAGATTAACTGCAAATATCTAACTAAAATCAAAGCTCTCAGTGATGACTTTGAGCTATCCTGGATGGGTGCCAACATGAGGCATGGGAGTAAAGAAGGAAGAATGCCAAGAGCAATGGTAATTTTTTTTCTATAAGAATTACCTTGCAAAATGTTCTTTCAATTTTCTCTCATTCTCACTATCAAATTTGCTCCAATTTCGTGCTAGGGTGGTTCCATTATAGTTTCCTTAAGAAAAGGAAAGAATTTCATCTTAAGTTGCTGTTTACCTTTCCATGTTCCCAAAAACCACCGATACTTCAACTAAAAGAAACTAACTTACAATTTTAAGAATCACATTCTATTGTCTTAAAGTATATTTCATTCATATGGTACTTCCTTTCCTCTTTAGGCAAAAGATAAAATTGTCTTCTACATCTTGAAAGATTAAATTAAAGAACAGATGGAAAAAAAAATACATGATGCCTAATAGAAATAGAAACTTTCATAGAATTTGATGATGGAGATAAGCTAATCCCAACCTCCTCAGTTCACTGATAAGAAAACCAAGGCTGACCAAGAAGGGAATTAGTCTCAGGTTAGAAAGTAATTTTAAAAATTCAAGATTCAAATTGAGATCCTTCTCTAGATCCATTGCTCTTCCATTATGCTACCAGGACTTACAATGTAAAACATCACAACAAGTTGCTATAGAAACTATCTACCAGGTCCAGATGATAGAATTAAGGAAGGTAAGAAAGGAATAAGCATTTACTAATCTACTATGTTCCAGGCAGTGTGTTAAGTGCTTTTCAAATACTATTTTATTTGATCCTCACAGCAATCCTAGGAGGTAGATCTACTATTATTCTCTTTATTTTGTAGTTGAGTAAACTGAGCCAAATAGATATGGGCTGATTTATACCACAGCTAGTAAAATATAAATAAAGTGTATAAAAAGGAAAAATTATTTTCAAGATCCAGGTGCTGTCCAAGTTGTCCAAGTGAACAGCCTAGCTATAGAGCATTGTCTTTTCTTGTCTGGAAGCTAAATGGTTCCCCCAGAGTCATAGATTTTAGAAGTGGAAGGGAAATTACAGTTCATCTATTTGACCTTTATCATTTTACAGAGAAGGAAATTGAAACTCATTTAAGTTAGATCTCAAAGGTAGTAAGTGGTAGAGCCAAGAATCAAGCACAGCTATTTTGACCTTGATGCTTCTAACTATACAGAAGATGAATGCCAGATAAAAAGCTATCTTTGAATATGTCAGCTTTAGTTTTACTCATTTATGGTTTCCTTATTTCTGTCTCATAAGCCAAATGGATACACCCTTTCAAACACTATTGGATTAAGAACCATCTAAGTTCTTCTATGGATAAGAAGATTATTAGATCTTCAATGATGCACCAAAAGGCACAACACCGGTTTTTGTATGATAAGGAGCTGTCTTGCATTGTACTCCAGATGGAATACATTGAAAATGTCCTCATCCTTCTCATTCTGCCAGATGAAGGGAAAATGAGACAAGTAGAAGATTCTCTGAAGCCAGAGACCCTGAAGAAGTGGAACAAATTACTATTGCCCAGGTAATTGGAGGAATCTGGATTTCTAAGGGCCTAGGGAGGTATCTTAGCTGGTAGAGGATACAAGGTTTGTGGGAAGGGTAATATATTTTGTTTCCCCATTAATTCTAATTTCCCCCAGATACATAGTTTATTGAGAGAGGAAACAGCAAATGTGTTTTGTTCTTTTTCAGACTCTTTATTCTTTTTCTGACTCTTTATGATCCTGTGAATCATCTCATCCATGGTGTTTTCTTGGCAAAGATATTGGAATGGTTTGCCATTTCCATCCAAAGGAATGAGGAAAATAGGTTAAATGACTTACTCAGTAAATGTGTGAGGTCAGATTTGAATTCACATCTTTCTGACTCCTGACCCAGTACTATATCCACTGAATCATCTAGCTATATATCCATTAACCAGTCTCTAGTAAATCAGTTTCACAAATGGGAAACCAACCATCACCAAGTTCCTTTCTGAAATTATGAAATAAAAGACTAATAATAAATAAATTATGAAAAAAAAAAGCAAAGGACAACATTCTAAATAAAAGTACAGTAAGATAAGTACTTATCTTACTCTCATCTGCTTCCTCTTTCTTTCTACC
This sequence comes from Sarcophilus harrisii, assembly GCF_902635505.1. NCBI lineage: Eukaryota > Metazoa > Chordata > Mammalia > Dasyuromorphia > Dasyuridae > Sarcophilus > Sarcophilus harrisii. The sequence goes on from NC_045427.1 coordinate 370,156,813, forward strand.
TGGGGACTGGAGATACAACTTTAGCCTTCCCTTTCAATCTTATGCAAAAACTGGTCAGACCAATTTAGTTCCTCTCCTCTCATCTTAGCACCTATAATTCACAAAATTACAGAATTTTAGAATGGAAAACTACCTCAGAGATCTGGTATTTTATAGAGCTCTTGGATGTTTGCAAAATGGTTTCCATAAGTTATTTCACATGATTCCTCTAAGAGCCTTTTGAAGGCAACTGTCTAGAATAGAGCATGATAAAGCACAGAGAGATACATAGAAGGAGTATGATTAAATATGTCTTTTAAAAAATAAATATGAACATTGCATTTGTCAGGAAAATCTCCTTCTATAGAAGTTAGTTGTTATAACCAGCACAATGCAAATGGGCTAGTGGCAGTTGAAAATAAAGAGATAAGATTGCTGATAGTTCATCAGAGCTGTTTATTAAAAGAATTCATGATGCTTATATACCTTAAAACCATAGGTTATCATGAAAAGCATTGTTCTGTGACCAACCCTGGTTCCCATTTTCTATGATCGGATTCCCTGAAGCATATTATTAGTTTCTGGAAACTTAGCCTTGTGCAAAATTCACAGTACCCCAAGAAATGTGCCAAGATCTTATGTTTTTTCATGATTTCAAGCTTAAATGCACTGTTGATTTATCTTAGGAGGGGAGAAACATCCCAGTTATTGGTGTCTTTAGTTTCCTGCAAGCTCTCTATATCTCTCCCTTTTTTGTTTATTGAGGTGCTCTAAATCCTGAAGTCTGAGATCCTGCCTGCGGACATTCTCTGCAATTTTTTTTAACAATGGTCATAAAACAGCCTACCATAGTAGGTCGACAGATACAGATACAAATAAGTAAAATTATATCAAATGCTACAAGTATAATTTCATGCCCAATAACACTGAATGTCCCTTGTGCTCTCTTAATCCAATCAGCAATTGCTTGGGCAGACTGATCAGGCTCTAAATTTTCATGTGATTCTTTATCTAACATATCAGTAATCTTTTGAAAATCTTCAATATTCAGTGTAACATTTGAATTTCCCCATAATTCATTAAGGTTATTTCTAATTTTATTCCAAATAACATTAACATTGTATTTCTTATTAATCATACAGAAACTAGTAAGCCTGTAATCACACATCAATCTTTGCTTAATCCTCAATATTTCTACTTCTTGTTTTATTTCAAGGACAATTGATTTACAGCTTCATAATTGATTTATAGCTTAATAAAATTCCTTAATAATCTTATTCTATATAGCAAACCCTTTAGAGATGCTCAGAGTAAGGTCATACAAATAGCTAGCTTGAACCACTTGATTTTGAACAGTGGTTACAGACATAGCAAGAGAAGCACTGGACACTAAAATAGAAATAATTCAATTATACCAAAAACAATACATGAAATACATCTTTTCTTTCCACTTTTGCTAAATAAATGTTCAATGTTCTCTAAGGAATGATCTACTTGCATATGATATCAATTATCACTCTTTATAGGTAACATATTTAATGAAGATTTCATAATAACAAACATAATACTGGCATTAACCTTACTTCCTATGCATTCAGAAACTTTGCATTCCCTGCAAATAACATTATAAACTCTTTCTACCTTTGCTATTATCACCTGGCCAATTTCTTCCCACATGAAAGCATAATCATTCCCCAAATATGCCTGCACTAAAGCATTATATGATACATTTTTATTTCTATTCTGATAATATCCCTCTGTAGGGGCAAATAGTAATGTGATTTTCCAAACCTAATCATTCCACTTTTGATTATTTCCCCACCAATTTGGTTTGGGGTATCCTCCATGCATATAGCTATTATGAGAGTCATTAAGTCATTAAGACACATAAGTCTGATTCTAAATTGTGTGACAAAGTCTCTGCTGGGTTCTCGAGTCCAGAAAAGGAGGATCAGCTTCTTTGGATTCCCAGAGGTTGCAATCCAAACAAGGCTCCAATTGGGACTTGTTCCCAGTTCTGTCCCTATATCCATAATAGTAGTTATTAGATTGAAGAAATGTATGTTTTATGAGACTATGGACATAAAGCCTTTTTTACACAATTGGAAGATTGCAACATTAATTGCTAATTAAATTAGCTAATTAAAAGTTTGTGAAAAGGGGATCATATTTATAATGAAAATAAATAGGTTGTATCAGGCTACAGCTGTCAAAGTTAGCATTTGTAGTAACACATAAGGGAGGATCTTTAGTAAGTGTTAGCATTCTTACAAGGTACTAAGTCAGTGGAATTGATAAAGACAATAATTATCTAATTTAGCATGGTTCAGTATGATTAATCTGATCCTACAAGGAGATGTTATGGGCCAGAACTTGAAACAAGGTACTAAGTGGAATTGAGGAGACAGTGGTTAAATCTAGTTTAGGATTGATTTAATCCTACAACAAATAACAGTATCCTAGTGATATGATGATTGTTGTATACTTAGTGTGGGATATATAAGGAGGAGGTCTAAAGGCCAGGAAGGACAAGTCCACTAGAGGATAAGCCCACTAGAAGCTCTCAGAGCCTCAGCCAGGATTCAATCAAGGAGATTCACAAGCCAGAGAAGGCTGCTTAAGCTCTCAGAACCAAGACTACAGAAGGCCTCTAAGAAAAACTAGCCAAGTCCCAAGTGAAGGAGATAAGACTTTGGAGGAGACAATAAAGGATTTGGACTTTAACTCCTGGCTACTTTGAACTGAAACTAAGGCTGCCTCCAGAAGCCCCCCAAGAAACCTGCTCCCACAGAATATTACAATTTAGAGAAGAACATTACAAGTAAGTTCAGTAAAATTAAACTTAATTACTGAACTATTTGACTCCCCTCTATGCTCATTAATACCAAATTCCTTAATTAAATATTGAGATCCTTTATCATGCAATAGAATTTCAGGAATGTATTTCTCTCCTCCAACTATTCTCACCCAAGGTGAAGTTTGTATAATACCTGAGAAGGTTTTAGTTTTTCCTTCTCCCATTTTAAGTTGTGCCCCAACTAGGGCCAATTGCAGGAGCCATGCCACTGAATTCCCCTTGCAGTGTCATCGGCCTCTGTGAGTCTACTTTTCTTTTGTCTTAATGTGCTGGATCAATTTGGATAGGGCAACTACAATTTTTCCAGGATCCATGTGTCTCCTTTATCCATGGAAATACAAAGAAAACCTCAATCTCAAATTATTACCTTACCAGGGCTCCTCCATGTCCCTGTTAACATCCTTCCATATCACATGATGTAATAGGGGGTCAGGCAACAGAGCTATCCCCTTAACCTTTTCTGTTCCACTTTGAGGAAGAATGATGTAGTATAGAAAAAATAAATAAATCAGTTAGAGTGTGGGACATGTTATTCAATGTGAGATAATTAATGGTTTGTAGTGCTTTAGCAATTCTGTTCTTGGGAAATTTCTCCTCCCTTTTTTTCAAGAATAACTTTCAGAATTCTATTCTTATATTCTACAATAGCCTGTCCCGTAGGATCATAAGTGATTCTGGTAACATGTGAAATAACCTAAGAAGTACAGAATTTCTTAAACTATAAAGAAATGTCAGTTTTGACCTGTTGATGGGTCCTTAAAAGGATGAAGCAAAATAATAGTCTATTACATGCTTCATAGTTTCTCCTCCCAGAGCAAAGGTGTAAGTGAACACTGAATGGAATCTACAGTAACATGCACATATTTGCATTTTCCAAATTCTAATACATGCATAATATTCATTTGCCAAAGTTCATTAGGATATCTACCTCTGGAATTAATATCCTTGAATTTGGGGTGTGGGGAGGAAGGAGGGGGGAAGAGAATGAAATAAAACACAGGCCGAACATCCTTTGACTATCTGTCCAGCCTGCTCTTTGGTAATTTGAAACATTTTTTTGAGCACCTGAGCAGATTGGTGAAATGTTTTATGTGATGCCTGTGCTTCTTCCATGGTCCCAATAAGACATTGATCTGCTATATGATTGCCATAAATAGAAGTCCTCCAATGTTAGTGTAGGAAGAAACATGTAAAATATATATGGGATTATGACAAACCCTATGTCTTGAAGATCTTGAAACATACAAAATATCTTATTATTGCTTCTTTTAATATTGGTTGTTTCTATTCTAGATAATCTGATACAATGTTGATAGGCTCTGAAAATCTAAGGCAGTTGTAATAGCTGCCAATTCATTGGGGGGGAGATTGAAAAAAATGTTTTGATTTTTTTAAGTAGCTCATTCTCAGGACCATATATATAGGCAAGATAAGAATTTGTAACATCAGTAAATATGTTTTTGACTCAAACTGGATGTTCTGATGTAATTTCCTGAAATATAAATTCATTTTCTGATAAGAATTTTAAAATCCCTTTTGGATTGTCATATTTAATTGGCACAGCATGGATCCTAATTATAATCTGCCATTCAGGACTTCCTTGTATTAATTATTGTATCTGGTCTCCATTTTAAGAGATATATATCACCTCAGGTTTGTTGTCACTTAGTTATAAGCACCTATTGATAAGTTTGGAAATAAATTTTGCTACTGTAACTGGGTACATTTCTAAAGAAGTGAATGGCTGATTATGTAGATATCTCCATTTTATGATTTTCTCACCTTATATGATTATGCCTATAGGTGTATATCTCAAGGTCAAGATTCTGATCTGCAACCCTTTTCCTTCTTTTATTCAATCAGCGCATCTTTCTGCAATAGCCTTTTCTATTATTTTAATAGCCTCTTCCACTTCCTTTGTTAATAACCCAGATGAACTTAATCTGGAGTCACCTTCTAAAATTTGATACAATGGTGCCATTATTTCATTAAGAATTCCTAAACATCCACTAATCCAACTAATATTCCCAATTAGTTTTTGAAAATCATTCAATGTGACTAGTTGATCCCTTCTTATCTGTACCTTTTGGGGTCAGATTTATTTATTTGTAAGCATGCTGCCAAGATAATGGAAGGGAGGTTCCCTTTGAATTTTGTCAGGGGCAATACACAATCCCTTAATGCTTGTGTTGTTTCAGCTAGAATTTTCTCAAGTTCTCATATATTGGGATATGTTTAAAGAATATTATCTATGTAGTATATCAAATAAGCCTTAGGGTAGGCTTTTCAAATAAGTTGGAAAATTTCCCCCACAAATTTCTGAGACAATATAGGGCTTTTTTATTGCTTATGGTAGTACCTTCCATGTATATCTTTTAAGAAGTGCTTTCAAATTAACATTAAGGAATGAAAATGCAAATTGTTGAACATCTTGCAGATGTAAAGGTGTAGAATTTCTATTCTCCTTGATGTCTATTATCCATAAAGGCCAATTTTCAAGAATCATATTTAGAGATGGAAGATGTAAAATTCCCTTTGTATTCATAGTTTCATTAGCCTTCCTGAGATCTGTAAGCATCCTCCATTTACCAGATTTCTTTCTTATTGAAAATATGGGAGAGTTCCAGAGGCTGTTTGTCTCAACTATATGTCTGCTTTCTAATTGCTCCTTTACTATTTCTTTTGGGGCAGTTATTTTCTTGATTTAGAGAGCCACTGATTAAGCCCCACAAGATTATCGCTAATCCATTGTATAGGATCAACTGTGGCCTGCTCTTCCATTAGGGCCCCTACTAAAAATTTGTATTAAGCTTCATTTACATTTGCAATAATATGTCCTGTCTCCAGAAAGCAATATGTAAATTTGGTAAACAATACAGGAGGAAACCTCCTTACTTGTTCTCAAATTTCCAACATAACGTGTGACTACTCTGTTGGTGTCTCTCTCTCCCATTCCCACTCCCCTCATGCTTATCTCAGCCACTGACATGCTACGTGTCAACTCCCATTACTGTTCATTAATTATTGATCTGTCTGCTCCTGTATCTATCAATCCCTAAATATCTTTTTCTTCAACCCTCAAAGTAATGAGAGGTCTTTCTTCCTTTTGTCCTTCCTGTGCCCAAACCATCTGGGATTCTTTCTGTGTGAGTACCTATAATAGAGGATCACTAGGCGTTATTTTTATGATTTCATATCTTATGTTTTCAATGGTTATTGGAATCCAGTTATTTACTGAATCTGTCCTTTTTGTTTGGTCTGTGTGTTGACACTCATAATGAAAATCTACACATTCCCCCTTTTTTGTTTTTGAAATAAGTCCTTTAATACCTCAAGGGAGTTTTAAAAGGAGGGTTTTACTTTTCAAGGGATAAATCCTGACTACCCTGAAGGAAATTCTAAAGGACAAGTTACTTCTAAGGGAGAGGCAGTACAAGGAGGGTGTCAGCTGCCTTTCCTTGGGCTGAGAGAAGTAAAGGAGTGTGTCCTGAGGCATATAGACCTCTATAGTTTGTTTGGAGCTCACGGCTAAGCCCCTTGCTCCTTTTCCCTACAGCTTAGATCAACATTCTGAGGCCCAATGATAACCTTTTGGACATTTAGGACATTTTTGCTTTGGTCTGGATCTGACCTGGTCTCCATTTCTACATTCCTTTTTGAAATGTGCCGTCTTTCCACATTTAAAACAAGTGAGCTTATTGCCCTTATTCCTAACTGCTTATTGAGCTTCTGCCACAAGATGTACTTGATTTGTCATAAATTTAACTTCCGTACTCTTCCTAATCATCTGTACCAAAATAGCATCAGAGCAATAAAAATGTTTTCTTATAATCAGTACCACAATTTTCTTTTCCTATTTGTCTAATAATTTCTTGTAAATCCCCTAAATAACCTAAGGTTCTTTTTGATGTCTGCTTTATTCTGGCCACATAATCTGAATTTTTTCCCCTTCTTCCTGTTACACTTTTGTAAAATCTACAGTAAATTGTCTACTGGTCACTATCTCTTTGCAGGCCTGTAATGCACATCCTTGATAACACATAAACCTCCAAAGTATACCCTAATTGAGTTCCTAGTAACATATTATGACATATTATAACCTGTACCTAATAGCATGTCTAAATTAGGTGCAGCAGCACCTTGTGTTCTCATCAAAACAAAATATGCATTAGCACATTTCTCTGTTATTAGCTTTCCACTGTAAAAAGTCTCCAGGTGACAAACATACTTTAGTGACCTGAAGCCAATCAAAAGGGGCTAACATATCTCCAGACAAGTTTTCTTAATAATGTGACAATATAAGAGGCCATGGGATCATAATTCATTACAGTTGATTTTAATTCTTTCAGTTGGTTTAACTCCAGCTTTGCCACGTCCTGTTTCCTTGTGCATCCTCTATGACAAGGCAAATCATAAGAACCTTTGAATATACAGCTAAGTCTTTCAATTCCTCTTTATTCTCAATAGCCATTTTGGGGATGGGGTATGCAGTTCTTGTATAGGATTGTATGAAGGGCAGCATAAAGGAGCACTAGATAGAGCACCAGGTGGGCTGCTCATTGCCTTTTCCCCTATTTCCTCCTCTTTTGAACCCTTATTTTGTTCCCTCATTATGTCTACAATTTCCTTTACCTCTCCTGGTTTTGATAAGCAAATTTTTATAATGTTATACAAAGAGAAGGTATCAGAAGAGAAGGACAGGGCGGGGTCTTTCTTTTTGCATACTTTGTATAACATTTCTCTGGCGGCTTTCCATTCACTAGGAGTAATTTGGGAGCCAGTCAAGAACAAGGGCACATTGTTGTAAACATCCTAAAGAAATGCTCTTAATTTTCTTAGCCCTTACTTTCTTATTAACTTAAATAACTAAAAGTTTAAGATCATTCCCTTCATTTTTCAGTCCTTTGACTATCAGTGCCTGACATGATCAGGGTCCTATATTGGGTGCCATTTGTTGTGACCAGCACAACACAAAAGCATTGTTCTTTGACCAACCCTGGTTCCTGTTTTCTATCATGTGATTCCCTGAAACATTGTTATTTTCTGGAGACTCAATCTTAAGTAAAGTTCACAGTGCCCCAGGAAATGTGCTAGGACCTATTGTTTTCTCATTTTTTCAAGCTTAAATGCATCCTGATTTGTCTTAGGAGGAGGATATGTCCCAGTAATTGAAGTCTCTAGCTTCCTGGAAGTTCTCCTTCCTGAAAAATCAGATCAAGAAGAAAAAAAAAACTGAGAAAGAAAACAAAATACAAGCAAACAACAACAGAGAGAGTGAGGATGCTATGTTGTGGTCCATACTCGGTTCCCATGGTCCTCTCCCTGGGTGTAAATGGCTCTCTTCATCACTGAACAAGTGGCACTGGTTTGAATCATCTCATTGTTAAAGAGAGCTACGTCCATCAGAATTGATAGTTGTATAGTCTTGTTGTTGCCATGAATAATGATCTCTTGGTTCTGCTCATTTCACTTAGCATCAGTTAATGTAAGTCTTTCCAGGCTTCTCTGAAATCTTCCTGGTGGTCATTTCTTACAGAACAATAATATTTCATAACATTCATAACATTATGCCATTTTTGTTTTTCTTCCCAGGTTATTTTTACCTTCTGAATCCAATTCTTCCTGTGCAACAAGAGAACTGTTCGGTTCTGCACATATATATTGTATCTAGGATATACAGTGGCATATTTAACATGTATAGGGACTGCTTGCCATCTGGGGGAGGGGGTGGAAAGAGGAAGGGGGAAAATCGGAACAGAAGTGAGTGCAAGGGATAATGTTGTAAAACATTACCCTGGCATGGGTTCTGTCAATAAAAAGTTATAATTATTAAAAAAAAACATTCATATGCCATAATTTATTCACCCATTCAGCAATTCAGCCAATTGATGAACATCCACTCAGTTTCCATTATCTTGCCACTACAAAAAGGGCTGCCACAAACATTTTTGCACATGTGGGTCCCTTTCCCTCGTTTATGATCTCTTTGGGATATAAGCCCAGTAGAAACACTGCTGGATCAAAGGGTATGCACAGTTTGATAACTTTTTGAGCATAGTTCCAAATTGCTCTCCAGAATGGTTGGATCCATTCACAATTCCACCAACAATGTGTCAGTAACCCAGTTTTCCCACATCACCTCCACCATTGGTTATTATCGTTTGGGTCATCTTAGTCAATCTGACAAGTGTTTAGTGATATCTCAGAGTTCTCTTAATTTGCATTTCTCTGATCAATTGTACAAATCATTTAATTTCTTTTTGCCTCAGTTTCCTGAGCTGTAAAATGGGGATAACAATACCACCTAACTTATAGTGTTGTTGTAAGGATCAAATGAGATAATATTTGTGAAAAGTACTCTAAATACAGTGTCTGACACCTAGTAGAAATCATAGTTATTACCTTCCCTTCCCTGTCTTCATTTTAGTGGCTCAGTTATAGGATTCTAAGAAAGGCTTATGTTATTTCAAGAAGTGGTATGTAGGTCATAGAAGTTGCCTGGCTAATTACTTCCTTTTGGCTGTACTCCACGCACAAGTGGCTGATATCACTCTCTCCCCACTCTTCATTGAAGTGTCACTTTAAAAATCTATTCCTTACTCAAGTGGGGAAGGAGGAAGGGAGAGAAGAATAATACTGGAACAATATGACTAATCAAACAGAACTTGTTTCTCTTTCTCCTTTTTTTATTTATGAAGTCTGCTAAATTTACATTTGCCAAAGTTTTCAATTTCTGGGATATATAACCTGGAAGAAATCCTTCCCAGAATGGGTTTTTCCAGCATATTCACTCCGAAGGTCAATCTATCCAACTTTACTGGACTACCACATCAAGCAGTCTCAAAGGTAAGGTGATAAATGTGAATAGTTTCTTCTTTCCTTTAATCTTTCAAAAGATTAGCTTTCATCTATCATATTTCCCTACCTGGACTCCATGCCCAGATACAATAGTCAAGATGATTCCCTACTTCTCTGATTTTCTCAACAGCACTACATAAAACACTATATTCACAGCCATCACTGCTGGATAACATGAAAACTCTGTCACAAGAGTAATATTTGTGTCTTGACTTCTTTCCTCTTGTGGGATTCCAAAGCCCATTGTTGTTGTAATTGTAATATCCTGGAAGAGTCCATCAGGGATTTCCAATCTACACTTTAGATTCTTGAGTTCTTGGTCAGCTGCTTTCTGCTCATGTGAATTTAGGAAAGTGACTTCTGTTCTTTGACCCTCAATTTCCCCAACTGTAAAATAAAGAGATAATATTTTTAAGGTCTCTTTCAGCTCTAAATTATATGACCTATTCCATTAATTTAGCTATTCTTTAGTTCCTACTCATTCATAAAATCATAATCCTTTTTGCATGGAAAGTAGCCTTAGAAACTAAGATAATCCAACCCCTGCATTTTATGGTGAAGAAACTAAGATTAAGAACATTTGCCAATTCACATTGTTATTAAGTGTCAGAAGTGAGATTTGGCCTCATAATTTCAAATTGCAAGTCTAGTCCTCTTTCTGCCATGCCATAGGTATCTCATTTATTTTTTTTTTATTTATATATATCTGACCATATATTATCTGACTTTATATCATCACCCAGACCAAGAATTAAATTTAATTTCCTATATACTATCTCCCCCAACCTGTAGATACTACACCAAGTTGCTGTGGACATGAATGAGAAAGGCACTAAGGCAGCAGCCACCTCCACCTTTCTTTCTCAGCCTGGGACTTTGAACCAAGACTCTCCACTGACTGTTCATTTTGACAGGCCCTTCCTTCTGCTGATTTGGGAAGTGTCTGCCCAGAGTTTGCTTTTCCTTGGAAAAATTATAACCCCAAATGCAGATTGACTTTGATAAGAGATGGGAGAATGAGAGTCATCTCCAGTAAAGTCACTGGTTTTTTTAATATCTGATTTTTCTTGCATGAAGTAGGCATGGTACTCACAGGTATGAAATATTTCAATGATATCAACAACAGTAATAATAAAAATCATTTAGAAATTTTGTGGACATAAAATATAACTTTTTGTGGTCTGATGGCCATGGACACTGTTTGTGCCCCTTCCTCTGCCCCATCCCATTACTACACTTTATCATTTTTCATTCATTCATCCATACTCCTAGAATAGTGATTGAATTGTAGTAGGAGCTGAATAAATTCTTATTGATTGATTTGATCATTCATTTATTATAAAATCATAAAAATAAGACTAAAGATATCTTAAAGACCACCTAGTCCCAGAATCACAGAATTTGAATCAGAAGGAACCTCCATGATCATCTATTCTAACCCATGTCTAAAGTGCCCATTATAAAATATGCCATAAATTGTCATCCTGTTTCTGCTTGAAGTTCTCTCACACATCACCTCTCAAGGCAAGCTAGCTCATTTTTGATTAGTTATAATTGTTTTAGGAAGCTTTTTCTAATATCAACTTGAAATCTTCCTCTTTGTAACATTGTTTTCTAATTCTGCCCTATGAGGCCAAACAAAAGAAATATAATCTCTACTCACCATGACAGTCACTGAATTACCTGGAGATATTATCATATCCTTCATCCTAATCTCCTTTTCTACAGACTATAAATGGTCCTCTTCTAGAACAAACAACAAACAACAAAAACAGATTATATACATGCCCAAATCCTTTTACATAGTCAGTCAGCCAATCAAAAACTATTTATTAAGCTTCCACCAGCATTGCTCTGGGGATACAAAGAAAGGCAAAAAAAAAAAAAAAAAAAAAAAAGAAAAGAAAAGAAAAGCTTTTGATGGGTTTACATGAAAATAACTATAGATAGATTGGAGATAATCAAGAGGAAAAAAAGGAATTAATATCAAGGAAGATCAGGAATTATGTATAATTATGTATAAGGTATGGATTTTCCCTGGGACTGAAAGGAAGCTAGGGCAGCCAAAAGGTAGAGATGAGGAAGGAGAAAATTCCAGGAATGGGGAGAGAAGTACTCATTTGGTACTCACAGGTATGAAATGTGCATGAAAATGCACAGAGTTTAGAGATGTACTGTCTTGTTCAAGGAACAGTAAGGAGAGTAGTGTCATTGGATTGCAGAGTATATATATGAGTATATTGCAGGGTACATGTAGGGTAAAAGTCATGTGTAAGAAAACTAAAAAGGTTGGGGGGAGAGGGTAAGTTGTGAATGGTTTTCAGTATCGGATAGAGGATTTTATATTTGATCCTAAGAGTTATAGGGAGCACCTGCAGTTTATTAATGAGGGAAGGGAATCACATGGTCACATCTGCATTTTTGAAGATCAGTCTGTACAGGATAAACTCGAATAAGAAGTAAGGAGTATAACAATCTACTGTTATAGTTAGGAATGAGGAGACAAGGACTTGTATTAGTATAATGGCAGTATCAAAAGAGAAAAAGGAGACATATAGAAAAGATGTTTTGAATGCAAAATTAACAAGACTGGACAAAATTCCAGAGAGCACAGTAGAAAATGTTGGAAGCTTTAGAGTGGGACATAGGGGAAGTTTTGAGGAAGATGGGACTAATGAAATCAGCTCTGTGGACAGAGAATAAGATCTAATACTGATAGTCATTGGGATGGGGAAGTTATAACCACTTGAGAATTTGTTAATCATTTAGGAATAAGTTGAAATAAGTTATGTTAATAGACTCAAGACCCTCCACCACCCTGGATACTCTTCTCAGATGCTCTACAATTTGTCAATGTCCTTCTTAAGCCATGATACCCAGAATTAAACACAATAATACAACACAGTAGGAATTCTATTGATCAAAAATATTTATTAAGTGCCTACTACCTGTAGGCATTGTATTTAGCAATGGGGGCACAAATGCAAATATAGAAACAACACACTCAAGAGATAATTGTATTCTATCAGGAGATAACACATGCATACTTAAGTACATGTAGAATAAATGCAAACAACCAGTACAAAATAAATTGTTGTTCAATCATGTCTGGCTTTTTATGACTGTTTCAGGTTTTCTTGACCATTTCCTTCGCTTATTCATTTTACAGATGAGGAAACCGAGGCAAACAGGGTTAAGTAATTTATCTAGGATCATACAATTAGTGAGTATGTGAGGCCTGATTTGAAAATCAGAACTTCCTAACTCCAAGCCTGGTACTCCATCCCCTGAATCACCTGTCTTCACAAAGTAAAGACAAATAGTTAAATATGAGATTGTTCAGGAAAAAAGGAATGAGAGGCTGGAAGATGATAAAGGGCTTCGTGCAGAAGATGACGCTTAAGCTGAATCCTGAAGAGAGACAGGGACTATGAAGCTTAAGTGAAAAAGGAGTACATTCTAGGAATAGGGAATAAGCAGTAAAAAGGTATAGAGGAAAGAAAGCATCTAGAAGGAAAAGAGAAGCATCTAGAAGGAAAACATAAACTTGAGAGGATTGTAAAGTGGGGGGAAAGTATTTTTTTCTTTTTGGTGATTCCAGAAAAAAATAAGTCAGGGCCAGGTTGTGAAAGGTTTTTAAAGCTAAACAGAAGAGTTTCTTCTAGTCCAATAACAAGAGAAGTACATGCAGTTGGCCTCCATTCATTGTTTTTCAGTCATGTTGGACCCTTACTAAAGTGGTTTGAAGTGATAAAAGAGCCCTGAGGGAAGAGGGTGGAGGGATTGAAAGGAAGATCTTTATCTACATTGATTCCTGAGAAGTCTTTCCTGGGTCTTTGCTCAGCAATTTAAACTATGGAAAAAAGGGGGCAATTAAAGTCTCTCCCTTTGGGGTCAACAAATGGAAGAATTTTTCCAGTACCTCCTACCAAAACACAATTATTTATGGAGTATATCAGTACCCACCAGAGTTATCATGCACCTTTGACCAAATTTATTAATTAAACTGATGGCCTTACAATAATGATTGGATATAAGGGCCATGATTGCATTTGGCACTGAATGAAGATACATATGATCTCCTTAAGCACAAGTCAGGATATGGTGTTCCTCATACTAGTCAGAACACTGACCTCCAAAGGACTAGTGAAATACAATTGCAAGTTATTCCTAAGTTATCTCTGGGAAATTTATTATATTGGTCTTTTCCCTTATCTAGAGGCAGTTGATACCTATATGGGAATGACATTCCTGCATCAGTCAAATCTACCTACCACCATGGTAACCACTATTAAAGCTCTTAACTCATCTTTTCTAAGTGACCATCTTTTATTATTGCCCTTGGTCAAATCACCTTGATTACATTATAAAAAAGGTATGAGATTGTGTTTACCACCATCCAGTTATGGGTTTTGTTTTGTTTTGTTTTGCACAACATATACATACTTGACAGCTAGCCTTGTTAAATACTTTAATAGGGTTCCCAAAATATTAACTTTGTCATCATAGTTGTCACTCCTAAAAACTGTGTCTTCAACAAATCAATAACTAGTGGCAGAAAAGGTTCTCCATTCCAAAGATTTCTCAGTTGCAGCTTACAGAAAGACTTACCTAATGAAGTGTTTGAGAGTCATGGTTCATAGATGGAAAGAATTCGAGGAGATTCTCTTATAGTCACAAAACACTTTATTATGCCAAACCTGACAAACTAATCTCCAAAGGAGTCAAGCAATTAGAAAGAGTTTGGGACAGTTTTTATATACTGAAATTTGGGTCTTCCACCAACATAGGACAAGTGGAGAACAAGGTCCAGATAAGGAAGAATCCAGGATGTCTTTTAGCAAGGAATTATCAATCAGACAGAATGAAGTTTTTGCAGGAGATGAATAAGGAGCAACTGGTAAGAGGTTTTACTGTTTCACATTCCTTAGCTAGATACACAGTTTTGAATAAACCCTCCGGTCTGACTTATCTCTCCCCCCACCCCCATTCTGTCTTTTGGGGAGAGGAAATCTGGGAAGAAGGGCTGAGGAACCATCATTAATAATGATGACTGTTTTAAGTATGGTTCCAGTTTAACTTTTGAGGTCCTTAATTATTCCATTGCCTGCACGGAGTTGCCTGAGTATCAAGATCTCTGCTTCTTCAGGGGGTTTCATGTACACTTAAGCACTAGCTCAGTTAACTCCCAATTGATGGGTCCTATTTCCCCCAGGACAGTTTAAACTAAAGCTTCTTAAACTGTGGGTCACAATTCCATATGGAATTGCATAACTGAATATGGAGGTCATAAAATTATGATTTATTATCAGCAAATGTTTTGTTATGCCACAGTTCTCAGTTTCCATAATTATCCTGACCCAGTTCTGACTCAATTTTCCTGGAAAACCTCTCCTTCCTCTTTATCATAATATTTGATAAGGATAAAAGATGTTATGTTTTAGAATATCAGAATGCCTCTCCCCATCCCAAGCTATCGGAATGTCAGATACTGACTTATCAAGATGCCCCTCCTCATGTCCAGGGTGCCTCCCCCTATCATGTTATCCCCCTCTACAGAGGCTCATCCTGTTCCCGCTCTCAGCACCCTAACTCCGCCCCCACCTCAGTCTACCCTGAGTCTGAGTCACGTGTATATATGTCATTGAGAACTCTCATTGTTTGCCTTATTCTTGGAGATGATAGTCTCATTCAGCCCTGGGACCAAACCACGGATCCATTTGGTCCCAGTAAATCTCTCCATTTAATAAATTATTAAATACTCTCTAATCTCTATCTTGCTCAGTTTTTCCAGCATTACAGTTTGATTTGTGTACCAATTTTATGTATCTGTATACCAGGGTCACATAAAAATTTCTCAGGTGAAAAGGAGTGACAAGTTGAAAAAGTTTAAGAATTCCTGGTTTAGACAACTCTTTTCCACAGAGGGTTTGAAGGCTCCCATGAAAGAGTAGGTTTTAGTGAGTAGGATAAGAAATACCAAGTGAATGGATAAAATTTTAATGTCAACATATCTAGAACTAGTTATATGCAAGAGGCTTATGACAGCCTTTTCTAATTTATGACAAGTGATCCTGTCCCATAGAACAAAGCAGGTGTAACAAACAAGACAATAGAAATAGAAGAAAGCAGACATTAAAGATAATTCTCTATAAGATTACACCTGAAAGCTGGTCCCTGAAGCTCTAGCTCATTATCACTACTTAACATCAGGTGATTCACTGCAAAATGCAAAGATTTAGCATCAATTGTCATCTGGACCAGATTGTTGAGATCTGAGACTAAGTTCTTTGAAAGGGACAAGATGATGAGGTCTAGCATAGGATAGGGAGTTGTGGGAACCCTTTCTGGTCGACACAGATCCTTTGTAAAAGAATTTATGAACTGAAAAGTTAGAATGACAAAAAGTTGTTTATTGTTGTAGCTGAGAAGTCAGCCTTTGCTAGGAAGACTGACTTCCTCAGTTGCAAAGTGAAGTTCAGAGAAATCCTGACAGAGGTAAAGAGCGGTGTGGTCCTATTAGGGAAATAGGTGATAGAGATAAAGAGGGGTTAATGCTGAAAAGAGAATGTCTTCTTAGCAGGCAGAGGGACCTTGCAGACAGCTATGACAAGAAGAGAGAGAGAGAGGTTCCTTGCATGACATGTTCCTATTTTTGGGCCTCTGCAAGGAATGAGCCCCAAGTTGCCCATTTTGTAATTTGAAACTTTGTCTAGGAGCGGAGGGGGGGGGGGGGGGGGGGGGGGGGGGGAGTTTGAGTTGAAATCAGGCAGAGATCTTCAAATTGAATAGAAGTTTCAATTAAATGAGATTACTGCCTCCAAGCCTAGATTTCCAGTAGAATGGGGCAGCTTACTGGGAGCCAATTTTCAACTCAATAGAGGTCGATAGAAATCTAGATCTCCAGCTTGGGTTAAGTAGGAATGGCCTGGATTCAACTAGCCCCACCAAGATAACAGAATGAAACCACTTTATCTTGATTCTCTGAGGCAGGCCTGAGTTTTTCCCCTTCAAGGAGTTTCTCAAGAATTTACCTCATTGTTCCCCCCCCCAAGTCAGGACAGTATCGGGGTTCCCCCATCAAAGCCAAACCCTACAATTTCTAGTCTTCATTGTCTTTCATTTTGGGCCACTCTTTCAAGGAGGCATTAAACATTTTGCTTTTCTTTTAATTTTTGTTATATCTGCAGTTCATGGGTTTTTTCCCCCAGTATTTGTCTATGCCAGAATCTTGTATCTCCAAGATTAGGGTTATACAGTAACAATCCTTTAGCCATTTAAATAATAGAAAGTCTTCAAGAACAAGGGAATCAAACTCAAGTAAGTAGAAACAAATCCCTGTAGTTGACTTAGAAAATCATAAATTATGCTGGATTTTTTTGGTTTCTTTTTAAACACTTCCCCCTTAAGAATATAAGCTCCCTGAGAGCAGGGACTGGCTATGTATTGAGAGGTAGAAATTCATATTGTGTAACTTCTGTAACATCCAATTAATAGGTAATCAGGGAAGGTGCTTGTGCTTCAGGATAGGAAATAAAACACTGTCTTTGTTGTTCCAAAAGTATGTTTACTAACCTATGCATACATTCTTGCAAGAATATAAAATAAATATTTCCTGCATTCATCAGCGAATCAGTGGACTTCTTGTAAGATGTTTTGTTTTTTTACATACCTGAACTCAGGTTTTCTGGCTCTAAATATATTCCACTTTCTGCCAGAGTAAGCTTTATATCTTTAAACTGACACAGTTTCAAGAAAACTGATGACTCATTGGAGGTACCACAGAGAGAAATGAAGATAACTCTTACTGGACATAATTGCTTATATCCATATCCATCCAGGGCACCATAAAGCATGATTGCTTTATTGAGTGTTTCACACAAACTTTAAGAGGAAGCTTCATCATTTCAGCTTCACTCAGCTAACTATTTTTAAATAAGAGAGGGAAATATTGATAAAAGCTAACATTTACAAACAGCATTTTAAGGTTGCAAAGCACTTCACAAATATTATCTCATTTTATATTCATAACAACCCTGAGAGGTGGATTTGACCTCAGATTTCCTGATTTCAGAAAGATCTCATCTAGATGCATATAGAAAGAAAACTTTTGCATTTTCTGGCTACTTTCCTGGACTTCATCATGTTCAGAGATTCATCATTCTTTAAGATGAAATCAACTTGGAAACTCAAATCTCCTTGGATTATTTCCAGTTCCACCAAGTAACTTACCCCTAAACTTACCTCCCTTCCCCTTCCCCCCCACACACACATCCCTTTCTGACCTTTATAAAGTATCCTTTTCTCAGATTGTGGGTCTTGAAAGCAAGGACTATTTTATGTTTTTCCTCTATATCCCTAGTACTTAGTATAGTGCCTGGCACATAGTGCTTAATAAATGCTTGTTGACTTTGACTCTGGCTTTAATACATACTCAAGGATAAAACAATTCATTTCACCAGATTTACTAAAATACTTACTCTGTGCAGAATCACTGCCCTTGTTACTCAACAAATGAATCAGCCAAATTAGAATTGTAGTGGTACACAGAATGTCCTCCAGGTACAAGATCAATATTGGCCTTTGGGCAATGGGCAGCCCTAATCTTCCTGTTCTATTTGCAGAAGTTCAAGTTCAAGGGTCTACTTACTCTTCCCACACAAGAGATATCAACTTAAGCATAGGGGTATAATACCCACTTACAAAAATCCCCATTTGCCATTAATTATGCTCAAATCCATACTCTGAGTCTATTGGTTCCTTCACAAGCATTGTCCTTTCCCTTACAATTTCCTAGGGACTCAGAACTATATCAAAATATCTTAATCCATATCTTCTGATCGCTCTCCAAATATCAGTATCACTATGGAGCAGGGCACCAGAAACCTATAGTTTCAGAGCCCCAAGAATCAGCAGAATATGTTCATTAATGCCAGCACAATGTACAGCAGCAATGTACAGTCTGCAAAGGGGAAAGAACCAAGATCTAGTTGTACCATCCAGTATGATGGAATTAGAGAATAAACTAAAGCAACAGATTAGATAAACAAAATCTGAAGCAATCAAACAGTAGTAAAGTACTTTAAAAATCTAGACTAGTGGGATAAAATGTATTCAACAAAAACTGCTGAAAAAATGGAAAAAAAAAAACTAACAGAAATTACGTTCAGACTAACTTTGCACATCTTATAAGTTCCAAATTAACTCATGACAAAATGTCATGTCATAATAACTTAGAGAAGAAATGAGTGAGATACTTTTTACATCTATAGACATGGAGAGTTCTTGACCAAAAAGGGGATCAAAATGATCAAAAAATATAAATGAGCAATTTTAATAGCATTAAATTAAACAACATTTTCATAAATAAATTAGAAACAGAATTAGAAAATAGTTAACTGGGAAACATAATAAGGTAAATAATATGAAATAAAAACAAAAAATACAACAAAATAAATAAAAATTTAAAAATAAAATAAATATTACAAATAAGAGAAATATTAAAAAATATATAATAACTATAAGGTTCTACCTCACACCTCTTAAATTGGCAAGTATGACAAAAGAGGAAAATTTCAATTGTTAAGAAGTCAGGCACATAAATATGATGTTGGTAAAACTATGAAGTGGTCTACCAAGCATTCTGGGGGAGAAATAGAACCATGACCCAAAACACCAAAGCTTTTGTCTATGCCAACACTAAATAAATTCCCCAAAAAAAAGTTAAGGAAAAGGAGAAAGGATGCATGTATACATAAGATTTCATAGCAGCACTTTTTGTTATAGAAAAAATTGGAACCAAAGTGATGTCCATCAATTGGGGCATAGCTAAACAAATAATGGCACATAGATGTAATAAAATAATATGGCACCAAAAGATTGTAAACTCCTTGAGATCAGAGACTATATTTTGCCTATCTCTACTGTTTAGCTCTGTGCCCACCACATGGCAGAAGCTTAATAAAATCTACTTAATTAATTATCAAAAGAGCTACATTCGAAGAAATCTAAGAAGACTTATGTGAATTGATGCAGAGTGAAATGAATAGAAC
This sequence comes from Sarcophilus harrisii, assembly GCF_902635505.1. Lineage (NCBI taxonomy): Eukaryota > Metazoa > Chordata > Mammalia > Dasyuromorphia > Dasyuridae > Sarcophilus > Sarcophilus harrisii. The sequence continues at coordinate 370,176,559 of NC_045427.1, forward strand.
CTAGAAAAAATATACATAATATGACTACAGTAATTTAAGTGAAAATTACTTCAAAAGATTATAAAAGTCTGTAAAAATGAAAATGATTTCAGAAGACTCAATCATCAGTACTCTTTCCAATACTTAATGGATAGTTTTGCAAAATGAGACATATATTTTCAGATGCACTGTTTGCTTTTGCCTGACTATAATTATCTATTACAAGGGAAAGTTCTGTTGGTGAAAGGTTGGGGATTGGAGCAGGGAAATCTGATGGATAATGACAGTGACACCAAAAAAAAAGTTTCAATGCAACTTTAAAAATTGTGGATACAAACAGGAGAACTTTATTGTTCTACTGGGTTAAATTATATGCAATTTTACTTTTGTTGTAAGAAAAAACTATATGTAATAGAAATTTACAGTTTAATATACAATTTTTTTAATTCTTTGTATACTGAAATGTTTGTGTTTGCTGATATTTGTTGTTCATAATAAAAAGAAAGCTATATAAAATTTATCTTCATTAACAAAAATAAACTGAAGGAAAATTGTTTCTATATTTATCAGTTCTAGTAAATTCCATAATGAGTTAGTGGAAGCTGTTAAAAAAAAAAAAAAAACCTTCTCTTTATTTTCTCTAGAAATATTGAAAAAATGGGGCAACTAGGTGGCACAGCAGATAGAGCACCAGCCCTGAAGTCAGGATGACTAGGGTTCAAATCTGGCCTCAGACACTTAACATTTCCTAGCTGTGAGACCCTGGGCAAGTCATTTAATCCCAATTGCCTCAGCAGAAAGAAAGGAAGAAGAAGACAGAAATATTGAGAAAAAAATATATTTTTTTCTCTAATACTTTTTCCATATTCCTTGGGTAAAGCCCCTTAGAAAGGTAGCCTATAGAAATGGATTAAAAGGCAATTTCTGGATCCCACGGAAGAGGACAATGGGGACCCGTGCTGATTGGTGACTGTGGGGTAGGTAGGGAAGAGCAATCTCCTTTCATGATTCACTCGAAACGAACTCAGTTTGGAGAGTAAAAGTACCATCCGTGTGGAATTTGCAACCAGGAGCATCCAGGTGGAGAGGAAGACTGTAAAAGCCAAATCTGGGTCACAGCTGGTCAGGAGCAGTACCTGCAATCACATCAGCGTACTACCGAGGGACTGTGGGAGCCCTGTTGGTCTATGACATTGCCAAGCACCTGACATATGAGGATGTGGAACGCTGACTGAAAGAACTCCGTGATCATGCTGACAACAACATTGTCATCACACTGGCGGGGAACAAGAGTGACCTGCGGGCATACTGTGCCCACTAATGAGGACGGGCATTCGCAGAGAAAAACTATTTGTTTTTTATTGAGATGTCAGCCTTGGATTCAACCAATGTGGAAGAAGCCTTTAAGAACATTCTCACAGAGATTTACGACATGGTATCCCAAAGCAGATTGCTGACCACTCTGCACATGATGAATCTCCTGACAACAATGTGATAGACATCAGCATCCCCTTCTCCCCCCACTGATGGACAGAAATCCAACAAACCCCAGTGCTGCCAGAATCTGTGACCACCCACGCCCAGAGGGACCTTCCCTGCCTGCCCTTACCTGGCTGTGCTTCAGTTAGAAATGTGTGTGTATGCATTTCTTTGCAGTTATCTCCTGTGATTCAGTGACTCTTTCTCATCCTTCATTCTTCCCCCATTCCCACCATCCATTTTTGAATATTAACTGTAGGCCTAACTCCCCTTTCAGCCTCCCAGGGGACTGGGATGATTTTGGGCCTGGTTGTGCAGGCTCTGCCCCCAGAAGGTGAACCTTGACTGCTCCCCTAGGTAGTGCCATTTGGTTGTCATGATTAGTGAGAGGAGAAGGAGGAACCAAGACCTCATGTATCAAGGATAAAGACATACCTACACTGATTTGCTTTTGAATTTAGCCCAACTTCTCTGGGGAACATGGGGAGAAAGGAAGGGAGGAGGTTGCTGGACTTAAAGAGGGAAAAAATCTTTTCCGCAGATGTCCTGTTGTGTCCAATTGGGATCCTGTGATGAGCATTGGGGTTCTCATTTGGTGGCTGAAGACATATGGTGAGGTGGCCATTGACATGCTTCCCAGAGTTTCTACCTCACTTGCAGTTAGCCTTTGGGTCTGGTGCTAGGGAGAGTGATTGTTGGGAATCTTCTGGCTCAAGGAAGAAGTCCAGGAGTCCAAGGGCAGGCTGAAATGATGGAATGGTTTGGAAGCTACCAGAGAGAATCCTCTTCCTCAACCTTAGCATCTAGCAAGTGCTGGCCCTTCCTTTGTGGCCCCTCCTATCCCAGAATCCTGACCAGCTTCAGCCTGTGCAGACCCTTGTTAACCTCATTTTTGCCCACAGCTCCCTCTCCAACTTGTCATCTTGAAAACCATTTGCAAGGGAAGCAATATTCTCATGTTTTGAATATAATTGCACTTAGAGTTTTTGGGTTTTGTTATTGTAGAAAAACATAGATTCTACATATATTTTGTAAGATTTATGCCAAATCATAGCATCTCAACCCTTTCCCTCACCCTTTTATTCTTTGACAATTGACTCTCAGGCTATAATTTTTCTTGACCTTTACTAAAATGTATAATTCTATTTCCTGTATGCAACTGTGTTCCTTCGCCCTTGTCTCACTTCCTCAGTGCTGGGATGCTATTTGCAACAGTTATACTTTCTTGAGGCCCACTAGCCTCAGCAAGCAATGTTGACCACTACTCATCCCCGTCTGACACAACAAGAGAAAGCTGGTTACACTCCCTCTTTCTAGCAGGTGCAATCAGGTTGTGAGCTTGCTCCAGGCACCAACGGAAGAGGGAGGACTGCTTAGCTGTGCCTCTGAGCACAATGGCTGTAAGGTTCTTTCTGGGGTATGGTACCCCCAATCCCCTTTGCTAATTAGGATCTTGGTTGGCTTCTGCTAATAGTACAACTTATACCTCCTGAATGGGTGACCAGGAATAAATAAAGCTAACATTTCAGGCATTGTTTGAAAGCTAGCTTTTGTAATAAGTTGGAGGGTTTTTTCTTCCAATTGTGCATGTAAAAGACAAAGACATCTTCCCAAGGTTGGTTGATAACCTGTTGGAGTTGTCCTAGGATCCTTGCCAAGTGAGAACTAGCTGGTTCTGGAACATTTAGCTTTCAAGGAGTGTGTCCTATAGACTCAGGAATGTATCCAGGGCACTGGTTTTGTTTCTCTCCTTCAGGTAAGAAATTTGTTAATCAGTCTCCCAGGCTTAAAAGTGGCTTAAAAGTAGGCACTACATTTGCCCCTTAATGTAGTTTCTTTTCTTTGTCATCCCTGGGCTACTTTTAATGTACTGGTTTGTAAATTTACAGGGAGTTTGCTCTTCATGGAGGAAAGCAAATGATGTCTGGTCAGCTGCCCAAGAATCGTTGATGTTGGAGTCACAACTGCCCCTCCTTTGAGGAGTCAGGCTCTGAGATGCTGTTTCTTTTCTTTGAAGTACCCTGCTCCAGGTCTGCATGAAAGTTCGAGGCATTATATTCTATATCCCTTGTTCAAAGACCCTTGACTTGCTTCTCAGCTTTATAGAGGCAATTATTCCAGCTCTCAACAATTTAATTCCAGCTCTCAACAATTTTTCTGTCTGGCCCAAGGCTTGAGCTGAGACTGGAGCTTGTTAGTATGGGTTGGTAGAAATTTTAACTTGGTGACATTCCAGGACTCCCCCAAGGCTCTAGGAATCGACTTCTTCTGCTGGCCCTGGGTCGGAACAACTGTTGAAACTGGGGCTTAGTTTCAACCTGCCTTTCTGTAATTTCTAAGATGATAGAGATGGGCTTATGGCTATGACAGGGATAGAGTTCTGGGAGGAACACAGGCAAATTAGTTATTCAGGATTCAGGCCTCTCAAGACACCATCAGGTTCCTGACAGGTTATTTCTTTGAAACCAGGGCCAGAGTCAATGAAAGGAAAGACAGACGCTGGAAAACCCTTCTTGGTTATGACTTCCTTGACTAAATTACTCAAGTTTCACAAGCTTAAGAGGCCTTCATACTAAAGCCACTTTCCAGGGCAGTGTGAAATGACTTAGCTATGCTGTCCTGGGTAGCTGTCTTTCAGGGCCCTGCTGCTGCTATCTGGTTTCTTGCCTAGGAATGAAGATTAAGGCCTTTTTTTTTTGGCCTCTTCTTTCATTATCCTTTTGGATGATCCAGATTAGAAGTAGGGCCTTGGCCATGAGACAATCAGGCCTAGGTCTACCTGGTGCCTTTTGCTTAAGGTTTGGGGTTGGCCTTTCCCCACCTCTTCCTTGGCATTTTGAACCCCCAATTCCACTTTGGTAGCTTACTTCAGTCTGCTGCCTGCTGACTTTCTTTGGCAGCTAACTTGTAAATAGGTGTTGGGAAAGTTATTGCCTGGGAGAAGAGACTTTTGACACGTGTGGCATAAGGCAGGAAAAGTGAGCCATGTGGCTTGAGAAATACCCCTGAGTTATGAGGGATTTAGTATCCTAGTTCATGGACTGTCCTGGAAGATGTTTTTCTTTGGAGTGACAGTGTGGCAAGCCATCAGAGGCCTGAGTCAGTTAACAACAGCTAAGAGGAAGTATACCTGGTGGTGGTGGGAGACTGACCAGAACCCCTCACTCCCCCCGACAAGATCCATCCTCTAGAAGTACAGGTGTCTAAGTTAGCTATAGGGAGTTTTCCTGACACAGGCCAAATTTCTGGATGGCTAGGTTAGTCAATAGTGGACATTGCTGAGTAATTGCTCTGCCACAAACTGGCTTAGTTTGCATGGGAAAGCCAGGACTAGTGCAGATCTTTCTGTTCATTCATATATCTGTTTCTTCTGCTCCACAGCACTTGTGTTCAGTTCAGTGCAACTTCTTTGTAAATAGAGCTCCACATCCCTGGATTTGTGCATGGTTATTCTGTGTTGTAGACATAAAGATTGCCATATCAAAAAAAAAAAAAGCAATTTCTTCTTTCTTCTGAAGGAATTAGAGGTCCATTCCCATGAAAAGTGTTCTCTTAGACACAAAAGGAGACAAGTCACTTTCACTACCAAATTTAGATTTTTGATATATATTTATGGGAGTGAACCCATCTTCCACAAGTGAAATGTTCTAGAAGAAATGGAATAGTGACTTGATTGCTCAATTCTGTAATGTTAAGAGAATCCTTGTTCAAGATTACTATAAATATTACCTGAAATCTTCTTAGGGCATGGGAGTTGGGAGACATATGAAACCATAAAAGTTTGAACATCTCTCTTACAAGCTCAAAATGACTGGGATATAGAGCAACATCAAATTAAATAAAAATGTTTTGACAGATTATACTAGTAGCATTCATAATTTTTTCTTCTAAAAATTATATCATCTTGATATAAATCCTTTGTAGTTCTATCATGTATGCATGATGCCAATAAATATATTGAAAGATTCATTTTTGTGCATATCTATAATCTATTATATTAAAGATTTTATAAGGAGATTTATTATATTTTTAAATGGAAATCAGAAATGCCCCTTTAGAAACTGGAGCATGCTAATAGAAATAGAAAAATATGACAATTCAAAAATTGAATTTTGAGTCTAATTTCAAATTTTAATTAAAGAGTTATATGGATCTTATAAATTTAAATAAGAATCTCCCTAAATAATTTCCCTGTATATAGCAAGGCTAAGATATCTGAACCCTCTCCCTCCTCACAAGAATGGACCATTAGTGATTCAGAGACTATCTTGAGAACCACAACTCACAAAAACTAAGAATATTTAGAATATACTTGTTTGAAGGTTGCTTATGAATGATACAAGAGATTTGCCTGGTGCTTGCTTCTTAATAGCATAATTCTAAATCCTATATTGACCTTAAAAACCACCCCACTGACAAACTCTTGTTTCCTTATGGATCTCCACCAGAGAAATAATGTTGGATCATTCTGGGCAGGTCATCTTTCACATTCAAAATGGTAACTTTGTGCTTACTCAGATAATGTTACTGTTGATTGTTATTATGCATTCAGAACTGCACAGACATCTGAGTGAACAGAAAAGTCACTTCATTTTAAGAGAAGTCCAAATTCAGACTACCTTTGATATAGCTTTAATATTTTATGCTTTGTGGATGGATGCTTTCTAAAATTGCTTTTGTGTGCGTAATTCCTTTTTTAATTATTTTTTCATTAATTTATTATTTTGATATACATTGCTTTTGAATGATGTTGGGAGAGAAAAATCAGAACAAAAGGAGAAAACAATGGGAGAGAAAAAATAGAAAAAAAGAAGTGAAAATACCATGCATTGATTTACATTCAATCTCCATAGTTCTTTTTCTGAATGAGATGGCATTTTCTGTCCAAAATCTATTGGGATTGCTTTGATTCAATGAACCACCCAACTATTTCATAGTTGATCATTATACATTCTTGCCATTAGACAATTTCCTTTTTCTCTATTTTATTCATATAGCTATTTAAACATATAAAATTTCCCCTAAGAACTGTTTTGGCTACTTCCCATAGGTTTTGGTATGTTGTCTCATTATTGTCATTTTCTTTGATGAAATTATGGATTGTTTCTGTGATTTGTTGTTTGACTCATTTTTTAGAATTAGATTATTTAATTTCCAATTGGGTTTTAGTCTATCTTTCCCTGGCCCTTTATTAAATATAATTTGTATTGCATTGTGGTCTCATAAGGAAGCATTTACCATTTCTGCCTTTCTGCATTTGTTTTGAGATCTTTGTGTCCTAATGCATGGTCAACGCATGCACTGCTGAGAAAAAGATGTATTCCTTTCTGTCTCTATTAAAATTTTTCCAGAGGTCTATCATATCTAGGTTTTCTGGGATCCTATTAACCTCCCAAGTTTCTTTCTTATTTATTTTATGGTTAGATTTGTCTGATTCTAAGAGGGGAAGGTAGAGATTCCTCACTAATAAAGTTTTGCTGTTTCTTCCTGTAATTGGCTTAATATATTCTCTAGGAATTTGTAGGGTCTACCACTTAGTGCATATGCATTTAATATCATTACAACTTCACTGTTTTAAAGTATCCTTTATCGAAATGTGCTTTCCTTCCTTATCCATTTTAATTAGATATATTTTTACTTTTGCTTTATCTGAGATCAGAATTGTTACTCCTGCTTTTTTTATATTAGCTGAAGCATAATAAATTCTGTTCCAGCCTTTTACCTTTACTCTGTATGTGTCTCTCTGTGTCAAATATGTTTCTTGAAAAGAGCATATTGTAGGATTCTGTTTTTAATGTATTCTGCTATTCACTTCTATTTTATGGGAGAGTTCATCTCATTTCCACTCACAGTTATGATTACCATCTCTCTATTTCTCTCCATCCTATTTTTACCCCTGTATATACTTTTGTTCTCTTTCTACTCTGTGCTTAATTGTAATATTCTTCTCTAAAATGTAATCTTCTATTGTTGAGGTTTTCTTGGGGTCTCTGGAAGCATCCAAATGCAGCCAGGATGCAAATCCAAATCCTTTGTCTCCTTCAAAGTCTTGTCTCCTTCACTTGGGGCTCGGCTAGTTTTTCTGAAGCCCTTTCTCTCTCCTTGGTTCCAAGAGCTTCCACCTGCCTTCTGTGGCTTCTGAATCTCCCTGACTTCCAAGGGTTTCGGCTTTAGCCTCCAGCCACAACAAAAGTGGAAGATGGAATGAATCTGTCTCAGCCTCCGAGAGCTTCTAGTGTGTTTGTCCTTTCTGGCCCTGAGAGCTTCTCCTATGATAACCAATCATTATATTACTAGAAAACCAATATTTGTTGTAGGATTAAATCAATGCTAAACTAGATTTAACCATTGTTTCCTCAATTCCTCATTTCCTTAGTGCTTTGTTTCAAGTTCTAGCCCATAACATCTCCTTGTAGGATTAAATCAATCATACTGAACCATGCTAAATTAGATAACTATTGTCTCTATCAATTCTACTGACTTATACCTTGTAAGAATCCTTTGTTTCAAGTTCAGAGTTCTGGCCCATAACACTTAATAGTGATTCTTTTTTTTTTACCAACTCCACCCACTACCTTATTTTCTATCATCCTCCCCCTTTTACCTTTTTTTCCCCAATATTTCTGCCCTCACTTCTATCCAACCGCTCCTTTTTCTTTCCTCTTTCTGCTCCTCTATACCCAACTGAATGATTAAGTTATTCCCATTTAGAGCCAAAACTAATGAGGTCAAGTTTCAAACAATGCTTATCCTCCTCTCTTCTTTTCCTCGATTGTAATAGGTCTGTTATACCTCTTTGTGTGATCTAATGTGCCCCATTACATCTCCCCTTTCTCTTCTTCCAGTACAGACTTTATACCATCCCTTAATGTCTTTTTCTTTGATGTCATCACATCAGAATTCATTCACAACTACATTCTCTGTCCATGTGATGACAACTTCTATCTGCTCCAGTAACAGATACAGTTCTCAAGAATCACAGATATCATTTTCCCACGTAGGGATGTAAATAATTTAACCTTTAAATAGTAAATATTTTCCCTCTGTTTACCTTTCTCTGCTTCTCTTGAGTCCTGTGTTTTTAGATTAAATTTTCTGTTTAGTTCTGATTTTTTTTCAATAGAAGTGATTAAAAGTTATGAAGACCGTGTATTTTTAAATCAGCAGGAGTCAGGAATTCAGGTTAGGGGAAAATCGTCAGTCTTTATTCTCAGGGAAGAAGGATCAGAGGTGGAAGATAATCTGCGATAGCAATGGGTGCAGCTGAGTCAAGAAGCTAGCTAGATCAGCAGCCACACGACCAGCAGCTAAGAGTATGGAACCAAGGTCAATCTCTCCCAGCTTCCCTTCCTGTCTCTCTGTCTCCACCCACCAAAATCGTCATTTCCTATACAACACATCAGGACTTGCACAGAGAGTGGGCAGGGACCATTCTTTATCCAATCATGTATATTAATAGAGTATAGTCCAATTACTATTTAGCCTCATGTACTTGGGACCTCAATGCATCAACTCAAGCCTCAGCCCATTACATCCCGCGTTCTTTTGTTTTAGAACACAGGTAGTCATGCCATCCCTGACTCCTCAGGGAGGTCAGAACCCCCAAGGGGAGGTGATCACACCCTCCCTAACTTCTCAGGGAAGGAGTTGAAAGTACCGAAAAGGAGGTGATCACAGCCTCCCTGACTTCTCAGGAAAGGCGGTGAAAGCACTAAAAAGGAGATGATCACACCCTGCCTGACATCTCAGGAAGGGAGATGAAAAGCATCAAAGGGAAGTGGGGGTTGCTAGCGGGTTTCTGGGCTGAAGGGTCTTATTATGCACAAACCCATCAGCATGGGAGGTATTACACAAGCACATAGCAATAACGCAGAGGCTATTAGGGATGACTCTCCCCACAGTCAGTGCCGGCTCAATGTGGTGTAACACACATGAATTGTACATGCAAGTAGCGGCATAGCAAACAATATAAATCAACATGGTGTTGGAAAAGATCATCAGAAGTCCTAGAAGGAGGGTATGTAAACAACAGTCACACATACACCTTCTTCAGCAGCCAAGAGATAGTCCAAAACCAATCTATTGTCCATTGCTTCACATGTCAGGAATCCAATGATCCCCCTGAGTTTTTGAAGTCCTACAAAAGTCTTTTTATGTGTTAGGGAATCCAGTGATTCCAGCAGATTTTGAAGTCCTGTAACAGTCTTATCATTTCTCAGAGAATCCAATGATTCCTGAGAGTTTTCAAGTCCTATATCTCAGAGAATCCAATGATTCCTGAGGGTTTTCAAGTCTTACAATCTTTATTGTCCATGAGTCAAACGCCATAACTTCCACACTCTTTCAATGGTGAGCACAATCAGCAACACAACCACCGGATATTTCTTGGGTCTTCTCCTTTGTTTCAAGGGTCTGCTCTGTCTCTCTGCGATGGACAATGCGAATATGGCTCGTTGACACCCATCTGATTCCTTCTTCACCTGTAGAGATACAAGCAAACCCTCTCCCCAAAGCGTTAGCCTATCTGGTCCTTTCCATTCACCACTTTCTGGTCTCTCCACATCACCTGGTGATTATCTAAAGATAGTGGAGCTGCTCCACTTGGACACTGACCTTCCAGTGGGTTATAAAACCTGTCTGCCAGGCCAGTGCATCTTTGTCAAAAATCAAGAAGTTAATAGTATAAAAGGCTAGATTTAGAAGTTCTCTAGGTTACCTGTGCTCCCCCTTTCTTTTGTTTTGGAGGAGCATCTTATCTCTGTTTCTCCTCTCCACTATCCCTGTCCTTGAGGATTAAAAGTATGCCGTGGTGTGTAAAATCTTATACTGTGCACAAAAAGTGTCCAAAATGTTTTGAAGTATAAGCAGGACCATTGTCTGTTTTATTGCTTGTGGCACACCATAAGCAAATGCTTGTGTGAGAATTCAGTGACCACTCACTTGGGCTGTCTCTTTTGCTGCTGGTTTGCAAAGTGAATCCTGAAAAGGTGTCTACCAAACGTGGATGAAAGACAGACGACCAAAGATTTATAATGGGTCACATCCATTTGCCAGATTTCATTGGGTCTCAAACCACGAGGTTCTTCCCTGGAGGCAGTGTGGGGCGTGGAAAGGAAGACAAGCTGTCAGGCTTTTACTATGCTCCTAGCTTCCCTCTTGTTATTCCAAATTGTAAACGTAAAGCTCGAGCAGCCTGATGATATTTAGAATGAGATGCCTGGGCTTCTTGGAATAAAGGGGTATTGACCAACATAGTTAGAAGGCTATCTGCCTTTGAATTGCCATCAAATATGGGACCTGGAAGTCCACTATGAGAATGGATATGTAATATATAGATGTTACCTGGATGCTTTCTCACTTGCTCTTGAAGTTTCTTAAAGAGCTGATATATATTAGAGGCTGCAAATTTTATTTAGGCTGTGGCAATTCTTTGTACCACACCTACTGAATAGGCCGAATCAAATATTATATTTATGTCGCCTGGATAATAAAGTAAGAGCTAGAATGATCGCGTACAATTCATTCTGCTGAGTGGACTGAAAAGGAGTTCTGACTGTTCTCTTTATAGTTAGATCATGAGTACACAGCACAAATATTTGTTTGGATCATCTTGAAGATAGTTGGTCCTTGAAGAGGAACTTTGAAACTTTTCTTCAAAATCCATCGCCAATTATGTAATAGTCTAGTTATCTTTAATGGAGACCCATGTATAAAATTTGGAGCCATGGCTAATAAAATTTGCCACTCTGGGATGGTCTCACAACACACATTAATTTGTGTATTGGTATAAAATGTATATATCTTGACAGGTCTTGTCCCAGATAGTTGTACTGCTCGCTTAGTGGCCTTTAATAAAATTCTAGCCACAAGCACTGGGTAGGGTGTAAGGCTTTGTTCTGGTTGTGCCGGGAGGTTCACCCACTCTATCACACTGTCTCCTTGATCAAGGACTGCTGTGGGTAGCTCTTGTGTGGCAAAAACTGATATCTCCAAGGGTTTTTGAGTGTGTCTTTCAACCACATTGGATAAAGCCAAATCAACTTCTCTCAAAACCTTTTGAGCTTCTTTTGTAAGCTGGTGTGGTGAATTTAAAGCACTATCTCCCCTTAAAATGTCATATAACGGTTGTAACTGATAGGTGGTCAAACCTAACACTGGTCGCATCCATTGGATATCTCCTATCAATTTCTGAAAATCATTCAATGTGTTTAGCTTTTCTGTTCTTAAGGACAGTTTTTGAACTGTAAGCACCTTAGGGTATACTTCATAACCTAAATATTGAAAAGGAGCATGTCTTTGAATTTTTTCTGGTGCTATATATAATTTGTAATTCCTTAAGTGTTTCTATGGTCTTTTGTAGACATGCTTCTAACATTTGTTCCTCAGGTGCACATCCCAATATGTCATCCATGTAATATAATAGCATAACTTTTGGGAATGCTTTTCTTACTGGAGCAAGAGCAGCAGCAACATACATTTGACATAGTAGGCTGTTTTTCATTCCCTGTGGAAAATATGTCCATTTATATCTTTTATAAGGCTCAGCTAAGTTAATGCTGGGCACTGAAAAGGCAAATCTTTTCATATCCTCCTTATCCAGAGGGATAGAATAGAAACAATCCTTAATATCTATGACCCAAAGAGGCCATTCTCTAGGCAACTGAGTGGGAGATGGAAGTCCAGGCTGAAGAGTTCCCATAGTTTCCATCTGTTCGTTCACTTTTCTTAAATCCGTTAACATCCTCCATTTTCCAGATTTGTTTTCACAACAAACACTGAGAATTCAAGGACTTAGAAGGTTTTAAGTGTCCTTGGTCAAGTGCTCCTGTACTATATCTAATAAGGCCTGAATTTTATCGTTACTTAAGGGCCACTGTTCTATCTACACTGGTGTATCAGTTTTCCATTGGATAGGAACAGGTGAAAGTGTTGGCAGGCCTTCAGCAGCCCTGCTTAAAAAACCAAAGTACTCATTTTAACCCTAATTGCTGTAAACCGTCTCTTCCCCACAGATTGATGGGGATTTTTTCAACTATAAAAGGAGTAAAAACTGTTTTGCCTTCAAAAGTCCATCTCATAGGGGAAGCACTAACTTCAGCTGCTATTGATCCTCCTACGCCAGACATGTAGGTGTCTGCTTTAATCTTTGGCCAGTGACTGGGCCAATTGGCACCTCTAATGACCGTCCGATCTGCACCAGTGTCTACCAATCCTTCCAATGGAAGGCCATTTATATAGATCGTGAGCATAGGTCTGTCAGTTATTACAGCTGCTGTCCAATATATTGCTGGATTTTGTGATCTGAAATCAGAATCTGGGTGACTATCACCAAGCTGCTTATTAGGATTCTGTATGAGTAAACCTGATGCTACTATTTCTCCTGGGTGATAAGTCACACATTGTCTGCCTGTATTGGTGACTGGGATATTATCTACACATTCCCCAGTTTCCCACATCAGTGTGTGTGGATGGACACTGTTTTGTACATACTCTCAGGAGGTAAAATGGTCAAGCCTACTGTGCCTGGAGGCAAGGGATCCATAGGCTGGAGAGGAACAGTTTTCACCTCTCCAGGGGGTATCTCAGTTATCTCAGCTGCATACAACTCTATTCTCCCTAATTGTAATCCCTTTCTCCCATCATATGGCTTCCTGGCTGATTGGTCATATTGGGGTGTTGGCCATCTAAGCACTCTCCGGGTGCACCATTGGCTGCCATCATGCCCCAAGTGTTTTTTGCCTGGGGCCCTGGGGCTGGGCCCCTCATCCCGTTTCCCTGAACCTGTCTATATTCTGAGGCCCAATGGAAGCCTCTGTCGCATTTTAGACATGGGGTACTGGGTCTTGTTCTCCCACCCTGCTTTCTCACTCTACCTCTATACCAACATTGAGCTTTCAGATGGCCTACTTTACCACACTGAAAGCATTGACATCTGTCTCTAGAAGTCCCTTGCTGGAAGGACCCTGTACCCATGTTGGGATCTTGGGAAGTCTGCATCATAGTCTGGCTATAAAAGGCATTTGTGCCCACTGTGGCACAGCGTCTTATGAACTCCTCTAAAGGAGCATCCTTGCGCAGTCCTAGTATAATCCTTCTGCACACCTCATTAGCATTTTTCTTAGTAAGTTGCCTTATTAAAACATCTGTTGATGAATTTTCCCCATTAGTTCTTATGATAGCTGTCTGCAAATGTCCCACAAAGTCAGCAAAGGGTTCATCTGGCCCTTGTGTTATTTTTGTGAAGGCCTCACCTTTGTCATTTTTATTGTGAATCGAAGTCCACGCTTTGATAGCATTAGCAGCAATTTGCTCATATGCTGCTACTGAATAATTAATCTGTGCTGTGATGTCTGCATAGTGACCTATACCTGTTAGTAGGTCATAAGTGATCGCAGCATGAACAGCATTTTGACTATTTTGTTGGGCTTGTACCCTATAGAGCTCACTATATTCAGAAAGCCACATGTAATTTTGTCCAGGTTCTAGGCATACCCTTGCTATAGATTTCCAGTCATTAGGAGTCAAGATTTCAAAAGCCAAATTCTGTAATAGCATCTTAACATAAGCTGATGTAGCCCATAAAATTCAAGCCTTTTTAGGTCTTTGATGATTTCTATGTTAAAAGGGCGTATCTTCGACTTAGTTGACCTGAGGCATTAAACTGGGAAATTACAGGAAAGATATGTGGCTGGAGCTTCCTGCACGCTCCTTTTCTTTGGCCTTCATTAAGCCCTCTTGTAATCTACTCATAATTGGATACTGGGGATGCTGGGGGGGAGGTGCTGGTGCTGTCACTGCCCCCAATGCCCTCCTCCTTCCATCCTGGAGGGTGGAGTTGATGGAGGAGAGTCAATCACTTGCTCCTGAGGTGGAGCTGAAGCTGCCTCCTGAGGTGGAAAGTCACCACACCCTTGCTCACTTAAGTCTCCATGCCCTGTGGGGATATGGTCATTAATCTCTTCATTGCCTTCCTCCTTAATATCAGGCCTCCCTCTTTGGCTACTCCAAGCGGGAGCAATGGGTTTTTTCCTTCTTCTAGGGATAGGGTTTCTTAATGCTAACTGAATTATATTGTATAAATAAAATACCTTGATGAAAATTGAATGAGGACCGTTTTCATTGTAATATGCAGACACCTATTGTCCAACCAGGGACCAGATATCTCGAGAGATCTATTCCTGTTCTACAAATCAAGGGGAGATGCGGTTTAATGTACCTAGAAGTCTAGCTACCTGTTCCCAAGTTATAAGCAGCCCTTGTCCTTCTATCAGCTTAAGCATGCTTTCTATAGCACCACTAGTGGGTGGGGTTGGTGGGGTTGAAGGGGTTGAAGGGGTTGGGGGCGGGGATGGAGAGTCTTTAGCTAGCATTTGTCCCATTTTAGCCAAAAAAAAGATTACTGGTTTAGTTTTTAAGAAAATAAGTTCCCTGTTTGTCTATTAACAATACTCACCCAAGTTCCTGGTCACCGGAAACTTCTTCAGTCCTTGGTTCCCACCGCTGGGCGCCAAATGTGAAGACCATGTATTTTTAAATCAGCAGGAGTCAGGAATTCAGGTTAGGGGAAAATCGTCAGTCTTTATTCTCAGTGAAGAAGGATCAGAGGTGGAAGATAATCGGCGATAGCAATGTGTGCAGCTGAGTCAAGAAGCTAGCTAGATCAGCAGCCACACGACCAGCAGCTAAGAGTATGGAACCAAGGTCAATCTCTCCCAGCTTCCCTTCCTGTCTCTCTGTCTCCACCCACCAAAATCGTCATTTCCTATACAACACATCAGGACTTGCACAGAGAGTGGGCAGGGACCATTCTTTATCCAATCATGTATATTAATAGAGTATAGTCCAATTACTATTTAGCCTCATGTACTTGGGACTTCAGTGCATCAACTCAAACCTCAGCCCATTACAAAAAGTCTCATTGAAGATCCATTGCCTCCCCTGAAAAATGATGTTCAGTTTCACTGGATAATTAATTCTTGGTTATAACTTCAAGTCCTTTGCCTTCTGGAACATATTATTCCAGGCCCTCTAATCTTTTATTGTAGAAGCTACCAGATCCTGGATAATTCTGACTATTGTTCTTTGATATTTGAATTGTTTTTATCTCGCAGCTTGCAGTATTTTTCCTTGAGATTGTAGTTTTGGAATTTTGCAACAATGTTTCTTGGGGTTTTCCATGTGAGCTCTCTTTTCAAAGGTGATCAGTGGATTCTTTCAATGAGTATTTCCCCCTCTATTTCTAGAATATCAGGGCAGTTTTCTTTGATTATCTCTTGAAGATTGCTATCCAGGCTCTTTTTTGAGTCATGGCCTTCAAGTAAACCAACAATTTTTAAATTTTCTCTTCTGCATCTATTTTCCCAGTTGGTTGATTTTTTAATAAGGTATTTCACATTTTCTTCCATTTTTTTCATTCTTTTTAGTTTGACTGATTCTTCATGTCTCAGAGAGTCATTGGCTTCCATCTGCCCTGTTCTAATTCTTAATGTGTAATTTTCTTCAGTTAGATTTGGTATTTCTTTTTCCATTTGGTTAATTCTACTTTTGAAGGTATTGCTTTCATCAGTGGATTTTTTTTTTTGCATTTGGCCAGTTATATTTTTTAAGGAATTACCTTCCTTTTCCAGCTGTTAACTCTCTTATATAACTCTCATTTCTTTTCTCATTTTTTCTTCTATCTCTCTTATTTGCCTTTTATAGTCATTTTTATGAACACTTCCAAGAGTCCTCTTTGAATTTGAGTCCAATTCATATCACTCTTTCAGATTCCATCTGTAGACGTTTTGTCCTCATCTGAGTTGGTGTTTTAGTTTTCTCAATCATAGTAGCTTTCTAAGGTCAAGGTTCTTTTCTATTTCTTGCTCATTTTCTTTCCTTTTCTTTTAGTATTTTTTTTTTTTACTTTTATGTTCAAACTCTGCTCCTGGGGCAAAGAGGACATTGTTCCAAGCTTCCTATGCAAGTCTGAGCCTTGGCTTTGAACACAGGGGATTTTAAGTTTGTAGGGGATAATTTTGTCTATTCTTTTCAGAAACACTCTGGCTTTCCAGAGTTCACCTTCTGACCTGAGCCTGGAGGCTGCCCCACTGATTTGCTTCTCTGCTGAGCCAGGACCAAGGGTCTCAATTGCTTATTTGCTGTGATTAACACCTTCTTGCTGACTTTCCCAGAATCTGTATGAGCTGAACTGAACACCCTTTTCACCTCAGTGAGACTGACCTTTCTTGAAGTTTTTCCAATCTGTTTTGAACTGGAGAGTAGTTTCATTCCATCAGAATCTGTTTAGAGGCTTGGTTTCATATGGTTTTTGAGAGAAACTGGGAGAGTTTGAGCAGTTTCCTGGCTTCATTTTGCCATCTTGACTCCACTGTCTAAAACTGCTTTTATTCATATCCATGAAACAAATGCATATACAAACACACACATACACACACACACACACACACACACACACACACACACACATTATTCCCTCTTTAACCCATGCCTAATGCTAGTAGGTTTTCAGAACTACCATCCCACCTTCTCTATCTAATCCCTCTGTGTTAGTTCTTTCCACATATAAAACATAAATAATTTGTCCCTATTAAATTCCTTGAAATTAGTCTTTCATGTTGGTTCTTAAAGGTTAAATTTTCCATTGAGTTCAGTTTTGTTTGAAACAAAATTCTTAATATCTGATAATTTGTTGAATGTCCTCTTTTACCATTCAATATTATAATTAATTTTCCAAGATATAATATTTTCAACCATAATTCTAGTTCTCTTGATTGCTTTGTGTAATGTTCCAGAATCTATAGTCTTTTACTGCTAGATGCTAATAAATCTTATGCTATTCTTATTGTAGCTGTAGTATATTTGATTTTGTTGTTGTTGTTTGGGGTTTTTTTTGTCATTCTTGTTGTTTATAATTTTTTTAACATGGGACATATTTCAAAATTTAGCAATGATATTTCCATATATTTTTCTTGTAGGATCTCTTTGAGATAGTAATTAGTGGATTTTTCCTATTTCTACTTTCCCCTCTTGATCTATCACTTCAGGATAATTTTCTTTAATTATTTCTCATATTATTGTGTATTCATTTTTTTGTTATACTTTTCAGGTAGTTCAATTATTCTTATGTTTTCTCTTCTTGACAGTTCTCCAGATCTGTTGTTATTCTTATGAAATGTTTCACATTCTCTTCTATTTTTTCATGCTTTATATTTTGTTTTATTATTTCTTGGTTTCTTAAAACTTCACTGGCTTCCCCTTGCCCAATTCAAATTGTCAAAAAGTCATTTTTCTTATCACCAGCTCTGAAGTCAAGAGGATTTGAGGTCAAATCTGGCCTCAGACACTTAACACTTCCTAGCTGTGTGACTCTGAGCAAGTCACTTTTTATATTAGTTAGCTAATTAGTCCTACTCTCCCCATCAAGATCCTGATTGGTCAAGATCCTTGCAGGTTACAATTCTCCCTTATAAGGTGGTAATACACCCAAATCTAAGCAAAATGTGACCAAAGAAGCTCTTTCTTTTGTTCTTTGAGCTCCTACTATTGGTCACACCTCCACTTTCCCAAGCCTTTCTTTTCCATGGGGCAATCTGCCCCTCCCTCTCCTCAACTGCAACCCTTGCACATTCTCTGGGGTATTTATCCTTTCTCAAGGACATCTGTGAAAGCAAAACACCTAAGATTGCAAAACCCTATTTCTCACAATTCCTCCCTTTTCTTCTTGATAAAAGTTTTGACTCTCAAATTTTCTTAACATCAATCCACATTCATCATCACTACTGACACAATTATTATCCTTGACAATTATCATTTTAACATTTAAGTTTGTTAAATTAACATTTAAATTAAATTAATGTTGTTAAATTAACAATTTAATATTGCACCCAGATATATGAATGTTTCCCATACTCTGGACAGTGCTTTGAACCACCCTCATAATCAATAAGCATGGTATACATAATGATAGGAACATGAGGCCACCAGAATAGTAATGATCCAAATAAAAAAATAACTTGATTTTTAGCCTTAAATTAATCCAGTATTCCCCTCGACTTATTTTTTCCTAATACAGTCTTACTAGAATCTTTGAATGGCAGTGTAAAAGGAAAAGCCAAATTGGATCAGTGCACAGGGGCCTTCTCAGTTCCCAAAGTAGGTCTGAAAGTGCCGCTTCTACAATATCACCCAAGGTTGGGATATGTTCATCCCTAAGAAATTGCTAGAGCTATTCTCAATTATATTCCAGATTTGGGTATAAGCTGCTACAGTCCTTATTTTGGGGAATTTTTCATCCTGCCATAAGAGGCTAGCTAAGAGATTTCCACATCTGGGATACAATATTTAAAAGTGAGTTAGAAGAAAAATGGGGAAAGAAAATAAAAGCTTTGCAAGAGAGTTTGGAGTGAATAGACAATGAAATGGAAAAAGCATATAACTCGTTAAAAGATAGATTTGACAAACTAGAAAAGGAAAGCAACTCCCAGAAAAAACAGAATTTGTGAAACAGAAAAAGAAAATACCTTCTTTAAAAAAAAGAATTTGTGAAATGGAAAAAAATTCCATAGAACAAAACAACTCATTCAAAAATTCAATCGGACAAATACAAAAAGAAACTTTAAAAAAGTAAATGAAGAAAATAACACAAAAAAATTCAGAATTGAACAAATGAAAATGAATGGTTCAATAAGACAACAAGAATCAGCCAAGTAAAACCAAAAAAATGAAAAAATAGAAAAAATGTAAAATACCTAATGGGGAAAACAAGATGACCTGGAAAATAGATCTAGGAGAGACAATCTAAGGATTATTGGACTCCCTGAAATACATGATGAAAAAAAGAGTCTAGACACTATCTTTTAGGAAATCATCAAAGAGAACTGCCCCAATATCATAGAAATAGAAGGTAAAATGACCATTGAAAGAATTCACTGAACACCTCCTGAAAGACACCCCAAAATTAAAACCCCAAGGAATATTGTGGCTAAATTTGAGAACTATCAAACCAAGGAAAAAATATTATAAGCAGCCCAAAAGAAATATTTCAAATACAGGAGCCACAATAAGGATTACTCAGGATCTAGCAATTCCACTGTAAAGGATCAAAGGGCCTGGAATCTGATGTTTCAAAAGGCAAAGGATCTTGGAATTCAATCAAGAATAAATTATCCTGCTAAATTCAGC
The DNA here is from genome assembly GCF_902635505.1 of Sarcophilus harrisii. NCBI lineage: Eukaryota > Metazoa > Chordata > Mammalia > Dasyuromorphia > Dasyuridae > Sarcophilus > Sarcophilus harrisii. Next base: position 370,196,197 of record NC_045427.1, read on the forward strand.
ATTTTCTTTCAGGGAAGAAGACAGACATTCAATGAAACTGGTGAATTCCATGTTTTTTTGATGAAAAGACCAGAGCTAAAAAAAATAATTTGACCTCCAAATAAAGAACTCAAGAGAAGCACAAAAAGGTAAAAAGAAAAAAAAAAGCTCTTGAGAACTATATTTCTGTTATGGGTATACATTGAGAATACATGTATAATCTGATTTTACTGTTACAATATAAATAAGAAACTAGAGATGGAAAGGGGATTGTAACCAAAAAAAGGGGAGAAAGTGGAGGGAAACTGAGGGAAATTACATCTCAAGAAGAAGCAAAGAAAACATAATTGAGGGAAAGAAGAGAAGATGATGAATATTGGGTGAATCTTACTCTCATCAGATTTGGCCCGAAGAAAGAATATTAGATTTATTAGTTTCATCAAGAAACTTCTCTCATCTTATAGAAAAGTGGAAGGGAAAAGGGGAAAAGAGAAGGGGTAGGCTAAAAAGAAGGGCAAAGAGAAATAGTAGGGGAAAGATATAAGAAAGGGGGAGAGTTTCTAAAGGGGCAGGACTGCTTGAGGCAAGTACTGCTCATAAGTAAAATATTGGGGAGGAGGGAAAAGGGAAAAAGAAAGAGAAAAATATAATTTGGGGTTAATAAGATGGCAGGAAATACAGAATTAGTAGCTTTAATTGTAAATGAGAATGGGCTGAACTCTCCCATAAAACGTAAGCAGATAATAGACTGGATTAAAAGCCAGAATCCTCCAACATTTTACAAGAAGCACATTTAAAGCAGAGTGATACATACAGAGTAAAACTAAAAGGCTGGAGTAGAATCTATTATGCTTCAGGTGAAGTAAAAAAGGCAGGAGTAGCTATCCTCATTTCAGATCAAGCAAAAGCACAAATTGACCTGATTAAAAGAGATAAGGAAGGAAATTATATTTTGCTAAATACTAATGCTAAATACCATACCATAGATACAATAGGTACTATAGATAATGAAGAAATATTAATATTAAACATATATGCACCAACTAAAACCAAATGGTGTAGCATCTAAATTCCTAAAGAAGAATTTAAGAGAGTTGCAGAAAGAAACAGACTATTATAAACTATAACAGTGGGAGATCTCAACTTTGTTCTCTCAGAACTAGATAAATCAAACCATAAAATAAATAAGAAAGAAGTTAAAGAGGTAAATAAAATACTAGAAAAACTAGATATGATAGCTCTTTGGAGAAAATTGAATGGAGACAAAAAGGAGTACACTTTCTTCTCAGCAGTTCATGGAACCTATATAAAAATTGACCATATATTAGGACATAAAGACTCAAAATCAAATGCAGAAAGGCAGAAATAGTAAATGCATTTTTTTTCAGATCACGATGCAATAAAAATTACATTCAATAAAGGGCCAGGGGAAAACAGACCAAAAAGAAACTGGAAACGAAATAATCTCATCCTAAAAATGGGTGAAACAGCGAATCATAGACACAATAATTTCATCCAAGAGAATGACAATAATGAGACAACATACCAAAATTTGTGGGATGCAGCCAAAGTGGTAATAAGGGGAAACTGTATATCTCTAGAGGCTTACTTGCATAAAATAAAGAGAAGATCAATAAATTGGGCTTGCAACAGAAAAACTTAGAAAAAGAACAAATTAAAAACCCCCAATCAAATATCAAACTTGAAATTCTAAAAATAAAAGGAGAGATCAATAAAACTGAAACTAAAAACTAACTGTTGAATTAATAAATACAACTAAGAGTTGGTTTTATGAAAAAACTGACAAAATAGATAAAGCTTTAGTTAATTTGATAAGAAAAAGGAAAGAGGAAAATCAAATTATAAGTCACAAAAAATGAAAAGGGAGAGCTAACCACCAATGAAGAGGAAATTAGAGCAATAAGTAAGAGTTATTTTGCCCAACTTTATGCCAATAAATTTGACACCCTAAGTGAAATGGAGGAATACCTACAAATATATAGATTGCCCAGATTAACAGAAGAGGAAATAAATTACTTAAATAGTCCCATTTTATGAATTGAACCAGTTACACCCAGCAAAAGAACTCTGGGAAATGAATTTGAACCACTATATAGAATTTCCAATCCCTCTATTTTTACCTGCCTGCATTTTTGATTTCCTTCACAGGTTAATTGTAAATTATTTCAAAGTCCGGTTCTTCTTGTGCAGCAAAGTAACTGTATGGACATGTATACATATATTGTATTTAACATATACTTTAAATTATTCAGCATATACTGTTCTACCTGCCATCTGGGGGAATGGGTGAGGGGAAGGAAGGGAAAAGGTAGAGCAAAAGGTTTTGTAATTGTCAATGCTGAAAAATTACCCATGCATATATCTTGTAAATAAAAAGTTATTTTAAAAAATAGTTCCATTTTAGAAAAAGAAATAGAACAAGCTATTAATCAATTCCCTAAGAAAAAATCCCTAAGGCCAGATAGACTTACATGTGAATTCTATCAAACATTTACAGAACAATTAATTGCAATACTATATAAACTATTTGAAAAAATAGGGAATGAAGAACTCCTACCAAACTTCTTTTATGATACAGACATAGTACTGATACCTAAACCAGGTAGGTTGAAAACAGAGAAAGAAAATTATAAACCAATCACCTTAATGAACATTGATGCAAAAATCTTAAACAAAATATTAGCAAAGAAGATTACAGATAATCATTCTCAGGATAATACGCCACAACCAAGTAGGATTTATACCAGGAATGCAGGGCTGGTTCAATATTAGGAAAACTATTGGCATAATTGACTATATCAATAACCAAATTAACAAAAACCATATGATTATCTCAATAGATGCAGAAAAAGCATTTGATAAAATCCAACATTCATTCCTATTATAAACACAAGAGAGTATAGGAATAAATAGATTTTTCCTTAAAATAGTCAATAGTATCCATTTAAAACCATCAGCAAGTATCATATGTAATGGAGATAAACTAGAACCCTTCTCAGTGAGATCAGGGGTGAAACAAGGTTGCCCACTATCACCATTACTATTCAATATTGTATTAGAAATGTTAGCCTTGGCAATAAGAGAAGAAAAAGAGATTAAAGGAATTAGAGTAGGTAATGAAGAGACCAAATTATCATTCTTTGCAGATGATGTGATGGTATACTTAGAGAACTCCAGAGAATCAACTAAAAAGCTATTAGAAATAATTCACAACTTTCACAAAATTGCAGAATACAAAATAGATCCACATAAATCATCAGCATTCTTATACATCATTAACAAAATTCAACAGCAAGAGATTGAAAGAGAAATTCCATTTAAAATAACTGTTGAGAATATAAACTATTTGGGAATCTACCTACCAAGGCAAAGTCATGAACTATATAAGCAAAATTACAAAACACTTACCACATACATAGTCAGATCTAAGCAATGTCAAGTGCTCTTGAATAAGTCGAGCAAATAGAGTAAAGATGACAATACTCTTTAAACTAATCTATTTATTTAATGCTATACTAATCATCAAACTCCCAAGAAACTATTTTACTGAACCAGAAAAAATAACAACAAAATTCATCTAGAAGAACAAAAGGTCAAGAATTTCAAGGGAACTAATGAAAAAAAAAAATCAAATGAAGATGGCCTACCTCTACCAGATCTAAAGCTATATATTAATTACTCATAATTGAATACCAAATAGATAATTTTGATTATATTAAGTTAAAAAGTTTTTGTACAAACAAAACAAATGCAGACATGATTAGAAGGGAAGCAATAAACTGGGAAAACATTTTTACATCCAAAGGATTTACATCCAAAGTTCAAGCCATTCTCCAATTGATAAATGGTCAAGGGACACCACCAGAAAATTTTCAGATGAAGAAATTGAAACTATTTGTAGACACATGAAAAGGTGCTCCAAATCACTAATGATCAGAGAAATGCAACTCTGTTGTGCAAGACAACTCTGAGAGATCATTACACACCTGTCAGATTGGCTAAGATGACAGGAAAAGAAAATGATGAATGTTGGAGGGGATATGAGAAAACTGGGACACTGATACATTGTTGGTGGAACTGTGAATGGATTTAACCATTTGGGAGAGCAGTTTGGGATTATGCTCAAAAAGTTATCAAAATGTGCATATCCTTTGTTCCAGCAGTGTTTCTACTGGGACTATATCCCAAAGAGATGTTAAAAGAGAGAAAGAGACCCACATGTGCCAAAATGTTTGTGGCAGCCCTGTTTGTAGTGGCTAGAAACTGGAAAATGAATGGATGCCCATCAATTGAAGAATGGTTGGGTAAATTGTGGTATATGAATGTTATGGAATATTATTGTTCTATAAGAAATGGCCAGCAGGATGAATACAGAGAGGCTTGGAGAGACTTACATGAACTGATGCAAAGAGCAGGACCAGGAGATCATTATACACAGCAACAACAAGACTATATGATGATCAATTCTGACGGACATGATTGTCTTCAACAGTGAGATGATTCAGACCAGTTCCACTTGTGCAGTGATGAAGAGAACCATCTATACCCAGAGAGAGAACCATGGGAACAGAGGGTGGGACACAGTATAGCATTCTCACTCTCTCTGTTATTATTTGCTTGTATTTTGTTTCTTTTTTCTCAGTTTTTCTTTTTCTTCCTTCTTGATATTATTTTTCTTGCACAACTGGATGGCTGTATGAATATGTATACAGATATTGGATCTGGCATATTTTTTGGCATATTTGGCATGTATTGGTCTGTATGTTGGGTAGGGGAGGGGATGGTGGGGAAGAAGGGGAAAAGTTCCAGCATGGGGTTATGCAGGGGTTAATGTTGGAAAAATTACCCATTCATTAGCTTTGTGAATAAAAAGCTTTAATATAAATATATTTATATATGTATATATAAAATGAAAAAATTGATTATGATTGAATGATTAGAGGACTAAACAACAATAGAATATTTGACTAAAGCATATGCATAGAAAGCTTAAAATTCTTGGCATTTTTGAGAGTTCCTCTTGGTGTACTTTCCTTCAAAGCATTTCTTGGATTGGATGTAGATTTACAAAGTTTCAGTAAATCTTTTTCAATGTAAATTTGTTTGATTCTATCACAGGAGATGCATTCTACCACTGCATCTCTATACAAATGGAGGGTACCTCAGTAAGTTAAGCTGTGGTAACTCATAAAAATATGAGAAAACTATTAAATCTGAAGGGTACTGACTATATATACATCCTGTACTTTAGTGTTTGCTGATAAGTGTTTAAGAACTAGCTTGGTGGAAGAGATAGGGAGGAAGGGAGAAAGTATACAAAACCAACTGATGGAATAAGGCAGGCTATATTGCTTTTAATATGCTACAAATCTCTTTTCATTACCCCAAACTTCTCCACTATACAAAACACAATCTTTTTAATGCCATGATCCTATCAATGATGTTATATAACTGTGAGATATAGAATATAACAGCCACTGGAAAATAGAAGTAAAGGATATCATGAAGAAAATAAATAATAGGAAAAGAAAGTAATGGTAAAAAGGTAAGCAAAGACAGGTAAATAGATTGAGTGTTCCATGGCTCTCCTCACAATGAGAAACAGCTTCAGTTGGGAAGAACCCTTGTGGAAAACATGAATATCATTGGAATTCATGTGCTTTTTCAAAGAAGTTGTGTTTAGCTTCTCTCATATCAGATTTTTTTGTACTTCTATTTTATTTTTATCTAAAATTCCAAATCTATCAGTCTCTTTTTCAGAGCCTCTATTACTCTGGAGAGTCTTTACTGTGTTTTTTTTATGTCAATTCTGTTTTTTTTTTCTCTCGTTCATTTCTTTTTTGAGGTTTCATCTGAAATTTTCTAAATAGTCTGTAAGTTTGAAATTTTTTTTTCATTTCATAGACTGAAATTTCCAACTTCTTTTATTGTCACCCTCTTCTGTTTATCCTTATAATAAAGGCATAAAGGCACATTTTGTCTTGATTTAAAAGATCTTGTCAATGTCTTAATAAAATTTCTTTTTCTCTTCATCATCTGCAAGACATGCCGGCACGAAAGTTGCAATAATCTTCATGATAGTCTTTTTGTTTTTTTCATCTTAAACAGTGCAAGAATGGTACCAAATGAAATGAGGTATCTTGTTGCATTTAAGTACAGGATAAAATTAACTCTGACAATTCTTTTACCACTCCAGGACAGCCACTCTCTCATTCACTACAACTGATTTTCATTTTCTCATTTCATTATCACAGGTACAATGTATTCTTCTTATCTTAATTGTCAAGTATCTCATAGTATAAAAAGTACCAACAGTTAAGTTTATATTTATAGTTGGTGTAAAAATTGTTTGATACTTATCACCTTTTGTATTCTTTTCATCTCTTTCTACTACAGTCACTATAAAAGTAAAATTGGGTTATTTAGGACTGAGGAATATTCTTCAAATTTCTTTTGTTTATGGTTTTCTATGACCAGAAAATAATGCACTACTTAGTATTCAATTATTCCACTAGTTAATGAGATTGGTCCTTCATCTGACGAGTTAGTCATCACTAAGACCACACTCAAAGCTTTCCAGCATAGGAAATTTACCAAAAGTAGATATCAAACAGGAAAAGGATCAACAACAAGCAACTACAACAACTATTCTAGTCAGAGATAGCTAGAAAATTGTATTCAGTCCAAGGGACTAGTTTTCTGGAAGAACACTGACAAGTGAGAATTTATCCATAAAAAAGGGCAACTAGTATGGGGGAATAGGAATCAAAATCATGTCAGATAGAGGAACTAGGGAGAGTTAGCTTTAAAAGAAAGGAAGAAAAGAACAGAAAAGTTATGAGATACAAGAGAACTGTCTCTAATTTTTAGAAATTTTAAATACAAGAAAGACATGAGATTTGTTCCATTTGGTTCTTAAAAGAAATCTAGAAGCATAAAAAAATTTATTAGGGGGCAGTTTTATGTTTAATATAAGGAAAATTGCCATAATAATTAGTTATTGATTTATTAAACATTAAATAATTAGTTATTTAAATGGAAATGATTATTACATAATGTAGTGAGTTCCATGACACTACATGTCTCAAAGCATAGGATGGTATTTGTCAGGGATATTATAAATGGGATTTAAACTTTAGGTGAAGGTTAGACTTAATTATCTTAATTATATTGATTTATATTAGTATTAATTGTTTTTTAAAAGTTTGATAAAATGCTTCTCTAAACCTCTCAGTATAAAGTTGGTGTGAAGGAACCTGTAAGTACCTGTAGGAGTAGAATGAGTGGTTCTTTTACAGTAATTCTATTTCCTTTCCTAAGACTGGATAATGTAAGCCCCTTTTTAGTGTTCCTTTAGTTTCTGTGTATGTGTATATATATATTTGAACCCTCTTATCTTTCTCTTTTTTGTATTCTCAATTTTGTTGATAAAGAATTGTGTGTAGAAAGTTCTAATAACTGTCATGGTTTGTTTGCATTTTTCTTCTGGTTTTGCTGTGACCAGCATCTGTATTTGCTATTTTAAAATTTTATTTTATGTTCTCTTTAATCAGTTTGGTTAAAAATTTGTTGATTTTGTTAGTCTTACCAAAGAACTAGTATTTCCTATTTCCCTAGTGTTTTGGGTATTTAATTTACTTATTATTCATCTAATTTTCAATATATCCTCTTTGTGTGTGTTTGGATTTTTTTTATTGGTTGGGTTTCATTAACCTCTTCTTTTTTATTTTGTTATTATATGGTGTTATATGATTTTTCCTCTGGGAACTGCTTTATCTGTTTCTAAAAAAATGACCAATTATGTCATCATTGTCAATTTCTTTCACATAATTATTATTTCTATAAATTATTCCTTGATGTGTCCATTATTTAGAATTTCATTAAGTCTCTCTTTGTGCTTTGTGCTTCCTGAACTTTATTATTATTATCAATCATTATCATTATTATATTTTCTTATGGTCTACAAAGGATATGTTTACTATTTCTTCCTTTTTGCTTTTATTTACAATGGCTCTGCATGCTAACTGTTTTTATCGTCTTTTAAGTCATGCCAAACTCTCCATGATCTCATTTGGGTTTTTCTGTTTTGTTCTGTTTTATTTTATTTGGCAAAGATACTGGAGTCATTTACCATTTCCTTCTTCAGCTCATTTTACAGAGAAGGAAATTAAGTCAAACAGGATTAAGTGATTTGCCCAGGTTCCCATAACTAGTAAGTGTCTGAAGCCAGATTAAAATTCAATTCTCCTGACTCGAGGGCCTACACTCTATCCACTTTGCCACCTGTTTGCTCTGTGTGCTAATATAAAATCAATTTTTATGAAAATCTATTTTCATTTACAGCAATAATGTTGAGATTGATTCATATCCTCCTAATTGGTTGTTGGATATGATGAGCATCTGATATTCACAGTACTAATAGCCATATTAAAGTTTATAAATGTTCTAAAAAAAAAATGATGTGGCTTTTAGCATCCATAGTTTATTTTTCTGCTATTCAACATTTACCAATGAAAGATTGGGGAGGACACAAGGAATTGAGCACCATTTTGTACTCTGTTTTATTTCATGGTTTACCACAGATAAAGAATTCAATAGTCTATTGGAATTATATCAGTGGCCTTTTCATTATGATTAGAACCTGTCTGAGCTTATATTTTGTTGACATAAACTTCAAGAATCTAGGTTCCTTTTATACTACAATGAAGTTTTAGGGAAGGTCTCCCAAAAATCATGAACCTTTCTTAAACTGAACCCTTGAATTTCACCAGATTTTATTAGGTCTACCTTTGAAGCAAGCAAAGTCAATTGGGCAATAAGGATTTGTTAAATGCCTACTGTATACCAGGCACTGTGCTAAGAAAACAAAGAAAAACAAAAGACAGTTCCTACCCTTAAGGATCTCGCAGTCTAATGGGAAAGATAACATACAACTTTGTACAAACAAAATACTTAGAAAAAGGTTAGGGAAAGGTTTCTTTTAGAAAATAAGACTTCAAAAGCAGATTATGTCTAATCATCTTTTAACTGATAAAATCTAACCTGTTCCTCTTCCTACAAGCTCTACCTTTTTTCTCATTTCCATTCTCCCTGATGACAATGTTTATTTTAGATTAACCTAGTTATTCCAGCTTCCCAACCTATTCTCTAACAAAGTAGGTCTTTACCCTTAAATTTAATATATTTCTCTTCCCTTTCTGCTCCCTTTCTCCTGGTGCAAAGCAAAGCTTTTATTACATAGAGGGCTGGAGAACAAGAGAGAGGGGAGAGAGGGGAATCTCTTCTACTGCAGTACCAATTGCTGCCCTCTGGTGGCCTCTGAGCCCCAAGTTCAGCTTCTGCTTCACTCTAAAGCTGCAAGGATTTGACACTCTAGTTCCTCTTCAACAACAGGATTCAAGCTGAACATAATAGCCTGCGTTAGTTCTAAATGGTTGGTTTTAAACAGAAAGGATGTTTCTTTTCATGTTAAATGTACTGTTAGTCCTAATCACTATGTTAATGGGGTTTTTTTTGTATAATTAGGGTTTATTTTTGTGGGGGTTTTTAGTGACAGGACTACAGGAGAGGGGAAGTGATTGTTCTATCAAAAAAAAAGTGTCTATATCTCTAGCTAGGTAGATTGGGGCCTGATTATGAAAGACTTTGAGTGTTACATGTTACTTAGGCATTCTACAATGGGCAATGAAATCATTAGAAGCTTTGGATTTGAGGACAGCCAAAATTAAAGTAGGAATTTTTCCAGAATGGCTATGAATCTTCCTAGTTCATTCCCTTAAAATATGGATTTAGGTACAAATATAAAAACTTGAGAAAGATTCTGTCTCCAAAAATTTTAGGACACTATAAGAATAGATCTCTTGCACCCCAGCAGATAACATAAGAGGAAGGGAAAAGCATAGAAAGGAACAAAATTGCACCTTGATAAATAAACTTAGTCATTGTTTGCTCTGTGCAAATAGCTAGAGTTGCATTAGTTAATATTCAGTGAAAGAACCTCATCCACCCCTTCCCATAACTCTTTAGCTATTTAAATAACACCCCAATAAGCAAGACGTTCTGGATCAACTTCCTGCTGAGCTTCTGCAGAACTCTGGAGAAGGAGCTGTAAGTATTCCCCTATTTAAAAAAAAAAAAAACCCTCAGTCATTATGGTCTGAAGCAGAGCTGGAAGGCTGGGAATCCTCAGAGTAGTCAGGGAGCATAGAATGTGTAGTGACAGCATTTCAGTTCTTTGGAAGAAAACTAGAACCTTCCAAAGAAAGGGGGAAGAGGAGGACTTGTGTGAATGGCCCTTCAGGATAAATAATCATGCCCATGGTCACCTGTGAGTGACCTTATTTAATAGATGTGGCAGCCAGCTAATTATACTAGATTTTAGTCTTTGCCAAGACAATCTTGAGGAAGCTTTTTGAAACTTAACAAACTACTTGCTTCTATCTGGAAGTCTGGCATGAGAAAAAACATGATGAGCTGGTGGCATTTGCTGTACATTTTTGGATCATTTGCTTGATGTCTTTGAAGAAATGGCAATGTTCTTACCTATAAACAGTGACAATGTAGGCACAATATATCTTATAAAGTTGTTGTAAAAACTCAAATGAAAGAATTAATCATCAAGTTTGATACAGAGCTTTACATAGATCTCATTTAACCTTCACAAATGCCCAGTGAGGTAGGTACTTGGAGCATCATTAGTTGTTGTTTTTCCAACTCTTCATGACTCCATTTGGAGTTTTCTTGGCAAAGATACTTGAATGGTTTTCCATTTCCTTCTCTTCCACTTTACAGATGAAGAAACTAAAACTGTTTGTCTTGTTAAATAGCTAGTATCTGAGGTTAAATTCGAACTCCAAAAAGATGAATCTTTCTGATTCCAAGCTCAATGATCTAGCCACTTTATCTGTCTAGCTGCCTATGGCATTATTCAAGATCCATATTATTGTGGTTTCAATATTACAGAGACCTTCGAGGTGAGAAAACCTCTTCTTCCAGTGTAGGTTAATACTTTCTCTACAGAATCTTGGAAAGAATGCTTCCTCAAACTATCTAGCTATCTCTACAACCACAGATGAATCAACTTCTCTCAGTCCCAGTTCTTAAGTCTGTAAAATGGTGGCAATAATAATTGTCATGCTCTATGGTCTCTTCTATAGCTGAGATATTACAATTCTGGTTCTGTTACTTTTGGAGAAGAAAGGGACACAACCTCTGTTTTCTGAATGAAAAAAGCAGAGTTCCCTGTTATTAGAACACAGGTCTCCTAATCCAATAATCTTTCCTCTACATTCCTCAATCCTTGAGATGAACAAGTCATATAAACAGGATCTACACAACATATTATTAGATGGCATTGTCCTGCTCTATCTTCTTAGATAAAGTAAATAAAACAGGAAAGATCATCACTATAGTTTCTATAGTTTGAGAAATGTTTCATGGATGAAGTGAAGATAGCAAAATATAGTCTGGCAGAGATAAAAAGAAAAGGCTTTCAAGGTAGAAGATCAATTTCAGTGACAGAATTTATATCTTTTAAAGTGAGAATACTTTTCAAAGGGATGAATCCAATTCAAAATCCTCCCCACCTCTTAAGTCTCCAGAATAATATAATAGATAAGTCATCAACCAATCTCTTCAAAGCTTTCAATGAAGAGAAACCACTCCCTTCAAAGGCAGTCCATTCTCTTGGATAGGAAAATTTTTTCTTAGGAAAAAAGTTTCTCCTCAACTCAAGAGTAAATTTGCCTTTTTGCAACATCTTACAATCCCGCCTAGTTCTTCCCTCTGGGGCAGAAAAGGAAAAATAGAATCCTTTATATATGTATTGTTATTAATGTATAAGTCTAGCTGTTTCATTCTTTTGTTCAAAAAAACCCATATATATATATATATATATATATATATATGCATGTATATATGTGTGTGTGTGTGTGTGTGCGTGTGTGTGTGTGTGTGCGTGTGTGTGTGTATACAGAGACAGAGACAGAGAGAGAGAAAGGGACTCTGTGTGACCTATAGAAAAACAAACAGATGAATTGGAGATGTAAGGGGCCTGGGAAGTCATTTTGTCCAATTTCTCAATTTATAAATGAGGAAACTGAAGCCCAGAGAGATTAAATAATTTGGACAGAGAAACAGAGCCCTAATCAGAACTCTGATAAATAAGATTCAGGTCCAGGATTTGAATCCCAGTCCTTAGATTTTAATTATGCTCTTTCCCTCATACCACAGCTGTCCTCTGTAGAGGGCTGAAACTCTTGAGTCAGTGCACTGAGGTCAGGGCTGCCGAGAACTTGAGGCTAACTACTGATTGGACAATACTTTATGGGGATATGCTTGGAAAATGGCCCTTCCCACTATCGTGCTGGCTCAGTGATTGTAGGAGGGACTAGGGGGTGGAGTAAGACTAGCCAAAGTCACTCTCAGGTGGTAGACTAGGAAGAAGGCATCCGGAAATTCTGTTCCATCCCCTTCACTTCTACCCCTAAAGACCAAGAATAAAGACTAAGGACTTTCACTCATCCTGACTCCAGCTGATTCTAAGGTATCCTGGGTATTAGTCTGGTCATTACAGTCCTCCTTAACTGACTATTAAACATTTCAATCTACTTTTCTAACTTTATTCACACAATTTTCCTTTATTTACTCTAAAATCAATTAATCAGTTAAAAAGCATGTATTAATTACCTACTATGTGCCAGGCATTATGCTTGGTGCTGGGGATAGGAGGGTAGATAGAATGTAGTCAGAATCACGAGTTCAAATCCTGCCTTAGACAGATTTTTTGTGTTTTGTTTTATTTTGTTTTGCTTAGGTGTCTCCAATGCCAAGTACAATTAAATTTTAAATATGTTTTTGTTTTATTTTAATAAAGGATTTAATAATTTACTATGTTATTTTAATACATTTAATAAAATGTAAAATTGGATTGAATTGAAGGATGATTTCAATTGGGCAGCTACATGGCACAGTGGAAGAAAGTTGTGCCTGAAGTCAGAAAGACTCATCTTCCTGAGTTTAAATCTGACCTCAGACAATTACGGTGTGTGACCCTGGGCAAATTACTTAGCCCTGTTTGCCTCAGTTTCCAATCTGTAAAATAAGCTGGAGAAGAAAATGGCAAGCCACTCTAGTATCTTTGCCAAGAAAACTCCAAATTGGACATGACTGAACAACAAATGTAAACAAATGGTTTAGACTAGAAGTAATAAAATAGGGGAGGGGGAGAATAGATATAGCTAAATAATAACCCAGGGAAAAGCATAGCTGTAAGTCTGAGCAAGGCATATTGGAAACCCAGAAGAAGAGCAGTCTAAATGATGTTTATATCAGAATTATTCCAATTATGTGACCTTGTTTTCTTTTAGAATGATGCCAGTCACTCTGAAATTTTGCCTGATATTGGCTGCACTATGCAGCCTCATCCCCAGCCACCTAGCTGAGGAGCCGCCAGCCAGTGAAGATACTGAACACCCATTATCTGTAAGCCACAGAATTTCCCCTTATATGGCTGATTTTGGTTTCGATTTTTATAGGCTGCTGATTTCTAAATCCAACAATACCAATGTGTTCTTTTCTCCAATGAGCATCTTCACTGCCTTTACCCTGTTGGCTCTTGGGGCCAAATCAGCCACACATGATCAGATCCTTCAGGGTTTGAGATTCAATCTCACTGAGATTTCAGAGCAAGAAATCTTCCAAGGCTTCCATCAGCTTCTCAAAACACTTAACCAACCTGGAAATGAGCTTCAACTGACCACAAGCAATGGCCTGTTCATAGACAAAAAGCTGAATGTTGTAGAGAAGTTTTTGGAAGACAGCAAAAATCTATATGGTTCAGATACTTTCTCTATTAATTTTGAAGACAAGGAAGCTGCCAAGAAACAAATCAATGACTATGTAGAGAAGGAGACCAAAGGAAATATAGTGGATTTGATTCAGGACCTTAGCTCCGACGCAGTCTTCGTTCTGGTGAATTGCATTTTCTTTAAAGGTAAGATCAGTCCCTGAAGCGGTATGGCTCCAATATGATGAATTGAAATCTACCAATGAAATAGAAACTATTTCTCTAAACTATGTCACAATAACATATTTCTTAAAGGGAGTGGTGGTAGAGGAAATATCATGTTTTGTTTTGTTTTTCATCACAATCCTCTCCCAATGGACATTTAGATGATCACAGAGAAGAACATTAACTGGCTATTTGATCTTAGTCAAGCCATTTAAATTCTCAGTGTTCTCATTTTATATATAAAATACCTAGATTTAAAGATTTCTGAGTTCTCTTCCAGGTCTAACTTTCCATGTCCTAAGATTTCTTCCAAATCTAAGTCTATGATCTATGTTGTAATGGTTTATTTTAATATCCTTTGTAGGGCTAATATTCACTATGGAATAATGGAAAGAATGCTAGATTGAGAAATGTGAATTAGACAAGTGATATTCATATCTTGTTGGACCATGGGCAACTCACTTAGCTTCACTGATGCTCAATTTCCAGATGAAGAACTAGGGTGTGGGGAGAAGTAGAAATGGAGAGTTCCTGAGAGGTCTGTGGAATAGACAGACTTGCACCGACCAGTTCACAGTGTTACACACAGTTACAAAGCCAACACTTTGTAAATTTTAACTAAATATGAGCTACTTTGATATGCTTTACATTCTAGAGCATCTCTTAGAATCTAGAATCATATGATTCTCATAAATCTGCTTACATTAGGCATCTCCTGACATGAACAGACACTAGAACATCCCTTTTTGCCAGGTATTAATCACATATAGTATTATAAGATACTCTTATTTCTATAAAGACTAATCTTTTATTATCAAGAATGGGTCTATGCCTATCTTCTGAAGATCATCCATGTATCCCAATTTTTTTGAATTTTCAGCATCCCTATCAAAGCTTAGGATGAAAATAGAAAGTGGTGACAAAGTATAAAAACACATTTTGATTCCTTGGAAGTTTTGTGGAATGACATGAATGGTAACTGATCCCTGAAGAAAATCTGGAAAAATTGAAAATTTTATTGGACTTGCGCTAGGAGCAATAGGCAATTGTATTCATGAGTCTTAGCATTTACCCTGCCATTTAATTCACATTGTGAAAGCCACTATCCCTCCCTAGATTTAAGATTCTTTTCTATAAAATGAAATAGTTGGGATAGATGATTTCCAAGGTTCTTTCTAAAGCTAATTATCTACCTTTGCTTGGTGTGGCCATGGGGCAAAAAAAAAAAAAATGTTCAGTCTGTTGTATTTTAAGCACATTACCCTATTAATTCCTCTCCAAAATTCTGAGACAGGTATTATTATTACTATATTACAGATACAGCAGCCTGAACATCAAAGAAGTACAGTGCTTTACACATAGCCATATAATTATTTGTTAGCAGAGTTAAGACCTGATCTTAAGTTGTCTACCTCTGTGCCTAAACTTCTCCCAAAATTTTTCTCCCTCTGTATTTCCAATGAAAGGTCATAGGTAATGAAGGGTAATTTCAGTCATTTTTCAGATATATTTGCCTCTTTCATGACCCCTTTGGAGTTTTCTTGGCAAAGATGCTAAAGTGGTGTGCCATTTACTTCTCCAACTCATTTTACAGATGAAGAGTTAAGTGGCTTGTCTAGGATCACACAGCTGGTAAATATCTGAGGCCAGATTTGAATTCAGGAAGATCAGTATGTCTTCCACATCCAGTGTTCTATACACTGCACTACATAGCTATCCCTGAGCAATAGCTACCTTTTTTACTAAAGTAATAGGAATATGCAATTTCCTGCCATTAATTTTCCATCTTTTCAGCACAAATTCACTACCTTGTACACATTATCTTATTAGGCAAATGGGAGAAACCTTTTGAAGCAGAACTCACTGAGGAATGTTCCTTCCATGTGGATGCTGAAACAACAGTGCCTGTTCAAACAATGCACCGCATCGGCAATTTCCAAGTGACTTATGATGGTGACCTTTCCTGCTGGGTTGTGGCAATGAACTACCTGGGAAATGCAACTGCCTTTTTTATACTGCCAGATGCAGGGAAGTTGGAACAAGTGGAAAATGCCTTGAGCAAAGAGCTGATTCAGAAATGGTCAGGAAACTTGCATCGCAGGTAACCCTCTTTATGCTATCAGCAAATCATTTGTTAAATTGTAAACCTAAATTATTATTATTAATTGTCAATAGTATATTTATATGTAATGTGATAATTATTATTAATAATGAAAGTATTATTATAAAATTCTTATCAAGGTAATTATAATAATAATATTCATATTTTCAAGGGTCTATGATCTTATAGGATCTGTGTATTCCTTCCAATAGTTCAAGTAGTTCATCTTGGCCTTATAAACTTGTAAACTCTTATCCATAACTTCCTATAGACTCTATCTAGGGGGATCTACCTAACATAGTAGAACCATTCCTGTAGGTTTCTTAAGATTACCAGTGGCTACTAATAGAATTCACAAGCTATCCATCATTTACTAAACACAAGTACATACCTTCTGTTCATCCATCTCTGATGATTAAAAAAAAGTTTAACAAGTCACTTAACCCTAGTTGCCTCAGGAAAAAAAAAAGTTTAATAAATCAATTTTGTTCATCACTTTTCAATAATCATGAACATGGTGGACTTGTTTAGACAATTTCTTATACTTCAGTCTTTTTTTAGGAGGGAGAAATAAAATAATAAATTTTATTTACAATTTTATTTAATTCAGTATGTGTTAATATGTGTTCAAACTAAAAATATCAGAGAAATTTCCTAAATTTTCTAAAAGTTTTGCTTGGGCTTCATTTGTGTATGGAATATATGGTATATCTTTAATCTCACCATCAGCCTTAACTAAGCTATCTCCATCAACCAGAAATCTGAAATTCCCTCTCTAATCATAGCCTTCTATCTCTTCTTTACTTCATGTATTCTAAACCTCTTCTTCATCCTTACTGTGATTTCTAATACTACTGCTGTTGTTTAATTATTTTTACAGTCATTTACAATTCTTCATGACCCTTTTGGGGGGCTGGAGTGGTTTTCCATTTCCATTTCCAGCTCATTTTACAGATAAGGAACCTGAGGCAAACAGGGTTAAGTGAGTTGCCCAGGATAATATAGTTAGTAAATTCTGAGACTGGATTTTAATTCAGAACTTTCTGACTACAGGCCCAGCACTACACTGTGCCATTCAGTAGCCCCTAATCCCTCTATTTTTCCCCTTTCTCCCAGTGAATTGCTGTGGCTCTTGCTGAATCTTATTCCCTTCAAACTCTTGATTCTGTAGTTGATCAGTTGGTTAATACACTCTCTTCTATCCTTGAATCTCTTAACTCTTTGTCTCTTGCAAGAAAAGTATTGCCAAACTCCACCTTTACTATCTACTTCTTTCACTCTGATTTGAATGCTACTAGAGAAAATCACACAAATGGGCTGGCTGGGTTCATTACATGTTTTTATTATGGGACTGGGGCCATGTTGATTTTTTTGTTCTTCCATGATTAATTGACACTCAATACTCTCCACAGAGACTTTTCTAAACCTCCTCTTGTCTCCACATTCCACATATATTATGTCCCCTTCCTTTAAACTAAGGACTTTGTCACCTACTATTCAGAGAAATTGGGAACGGTGGCCATGAATTCCCTCTACTCTATTATCCTACTCCTCTAAAATCCTTCTAAATAACACCCTTTCTCTCATCCTTTGCTCTAGGCTATGAAAAAGTAGTTCTTTTCTTTGACAAGACTAATATCTGTATTTCTGCCCTTGATCACATCTCATCTTCCTCTGACTCAGAAAGTTGGTCCTTTAACCTTTCAAACATTATTTCTTTCTCATTTTCAACCTTTCCTTATTATTTACTAGTTCTCTCTTCTATCTGCAAACAGTACAATTTCTCCCCATTCCTTAAAAAAATTAATTTGACCCTATCATCCCCACAAGCTACCAACCTATCTATCCAGCCCCTAATTTATCTTGAACTCCAGTACCACATCACCAGCTGCTTATTGGACATTATCACCTAAATATTCTGTTATTATGGTGAACTATCTAAAATGGAACTCATTGTTTTCCTCCCTCAATCCACCCCTCTCTCAAACTTTCCTATTCCAATTGAAGTTACCAGCATCCTTTTAGCCATCCAGATTTATATCTTGGAATTCATCTTGGCCCTTCCCTCTCCTTCTATATTCCTCCAACCAACTGACAAGTCTTACTGATTTCTAAATCTGTTTTATTACATCATCTCTTGCATCTATTTCCTTTTCTCCAATCACAGAGCCACTATTCTTCTCTAAGTTTCCACTGACTCCCACCTGGAGAATGATAATTTCCTCCTAAGTAGTCTCATTTTCTTGTTTCCAAATTTCTCCAGCCTCACCTCCAATCTATCCTTCACACAGTTTCCAAATTAATACCTCTAAAACACAGATCTGACCATAGTACTCTCCAATTCAAAAATCTTCAAGGATATTTATTATTCCCTCTCTAGGATAAAGCATAAATTCTTCATCCAGATATTTAAAACCCCTTAAAAACTCCATTTTTCAAGACCTTTAAATTATTTTCCTTCATGCATTCCCCGTTTCAATCCTTGAATATAAGATGCCATCTCCAGCTCAGTGTCTTTACAAAACCTGAATCCTGAACATATTTGCTCTACCTGTCTGTGTTCTGGCTACTATAGAAGCTCAACTTCCAAGATTCTTTCTATATGGAGCGTTGCTCCCCTCCCTCATTGTATTACTTTGTGTTAACCAATCTGTATCCCCTGGATAGAAATGGTCCCTCCTAAAGGACAGAATGTCTCATTTTTTACTTTGTATTTCTGTTATCTTGCACATCAAATGCAGTATAATATAGGAGATAGTATCCTATCTTCTTATATATTTTGTTTGATGACCATTATAATTCATATCATTCAGTTCAATTTTTGTTTATTATTAGATTAATATAGTACTATATATTAGAACAGTACAACAGTACTAATATAGTATAGTACTCTATTATATATATATATATATATATATATATATATAATATGCATACACACACACACACACACATATATATATATATATATATATATATATATATATATATATATACCATGGTATAGTGTAGTACTATATTAGGATATTGTTAATATGAACCATCATATTTGACTGCAGCTTTGCTGCTCTAGATGCTGCTCTAGATTGCAAATCAATCTTCCAATTCGTCATAGGGATTATTTGTGTCTGATCTGTGGCAGAGCATTCCAAGCTCATATTGGTCTGATCAGCCATAGTCAGACACACTTTAGCTCAGTTCTAACACAGTGAGATCCTCTTTGAGAATGAAGGACAACCACCAACCAAGTAACCCCAATCATTGGATTTCCAGCTTTTGTTAACATAAATAATGTCACTATAAACCTAATTAGACATATGGATCTTTTTGTCATCAAAATCTCCTCATGATATGGTCTCAGTGGTGCTTTGTCTGAATCAAAAGGTTTAAATGATTGAGTGATTTCTTAATGCAGTCTCTTCATATGTCTCTTCTTTGCCTAACGGGTGACTAGAAATTTATTTCATGATGTAAAATTGTTTAGCAGAGTGCCCAAAAAGAGAGAAGGGACAGTTCCTCTATATGATCTGCCTGCTTGGATTACACCTAGAATCTTGTATTCATCCTGGATCCCATGTTTTAGGAAGGTCACCAAGGAGGGCAGCCAGGATGATGAGGCTACCAAAAAAAAAATCCCTTATGAGAATTGACTAAAGCAATTCTAATGTTTAGATAGAAAGAAGAAAAGACATCTGGTGGACTTCATCATTATCTTCAGATCCTTAAAGGACTGTCATGTGAAAGAGACATTAGACATACTCTACTTGGCTCCAAAGGAGAATGAGGACTAGTGGGTAGAAGTTGTTATACAGAGGCAAGTTTCACTTACTCTTAAGAAGGCATAGTTGGTCAATAAGGTAGTTGTCCAATAAACATTTATTAAACACCTACTGTGTGCCAGACACTGTGTAAGATGATAGGGATACAAATATAAGCAAAAAGAAAGACAGCCATCCTCAAAGAACTTATCTTCTAATATGAGAAAACACAAAAACAACTATATACCAACAAAATATAGGTAGGATAAATTGGAGATAATCAATAGAAAGAATGCGCTTTTTTTGTAGAAGATGATAACTTTTGATCTGCCTAAACAAAGAACAGGCTACCTCATGATATCATGATATCATGGGTTATTGCACTAGAGTACATCTCAGAGATCATCCATTCAAGTCAATTCAAAGAGCATTTTTTAAACCTTGTAATGTATAATCCAACTAGGCCAGGCACTAAGAAGAAAAGGAGAGAAGGAAAGAAAAGAAAGTCCCTGCTTTAAAGAAATTGCATTCAGTAGGAAGGGGAAAGGGAAAGATAAGAGAAATAACTTCCATAGAATTTAAATTTCAAACTTCTTCAATTTTTATATGAAAAACTTGAAGCCCAGAGAAAATGGTTTCTTTGGTCCTAAAAGTATTTAAACTGAAGTTTGATAACTCAGTTTCAGAGAGTCAAGATTTCTGTCAGCCAGGAAGAATATACAAATTAAGAAATAATACTGCTTTTGGCAATAAGAAGGAATAAATATGATAATATAATGGACCACAAGAGATCTCATATGAAATGATATAAAAGCAAGGCAAGTAGACCAGGAAACTATATAAGAGAATTATATTAACATAAATAGGAAGATGAAAAACAATATTTTTAACTGAATAAATTATAATAGTCCTCAAAGAAAAGATATGAAAAATATGTATCTCCCCCTCTTCTTTGCAGAGGTCAAGAATGATGAGTGTAGAACACTACAAATAATTTGTCATTTTTTATGTGTTAATTGGATTTTTTAGACTCTTTTTTCTCTTTTTTTTTATTCTTTGTAGATGGATTCCTGAAGGAATACATTGGGAATTATAATTTAAAAAAACCAGAAACTAGAAATAAATATTTATTTTAAAAAGAAATTACTGAAATCCTTATGTAAGATAGTTTTGGTTTTTTATTATTATTGTATTTATGTTTATTATATTTATTTTTAACCATAATTATTTTTCTTTTATCTTTTGTTATTAATAGAGCAATTGATTTATATTTTCCAAAAGTTTCCATCTCAGGAAAATATGATCTGAATATACTAAGTGATCTGGGCATCACTGATGTATTTGGAGACAAATCTGATCTCTCTGGAATCACACAAGAAGCAAAACTTAAACTTTCCGAGGTAAGTCTAAGAACTCTAAGTATTGTCTTGATTTTAAATTTCCCCAAAATGTTACTAGTGTGAAAATTTTTTGTGTTAGGATTGAAAAGCATTTCCTTTCCAATAATCCTGGTAGCTAGGCAGAGTAAGGACAGATGAAAAAATGGAAGTTTAGAAATATAAGATGACATGCCCAAAGTTATTTACCTAATAAGTAAATAACAGCATCAAAACTCAAAGTCAAATATCCTTCTCTAGTCAAGCATGTTGTTTTTCTTTTTTCTCCATTAATGCTGACAAGTATATTGAGCTTGGAAAGACTACATGGCACTTCATAGATGAATGTGTTGAACAAAATTTATATATAGTCCTCATAGATGAGTTGTATTAAACTTGGAACAGCCCTCATAGCCCAGAGGTTCTAAGTAAAGATTCAGATTTAGCTAATTTGGAGAGAAAATAGATTCATTGTAAACTGAAACTGGTCTAATAAAAATGTGGCAACTAAATGGTTCAGTAAAGAAAACACTGAGCCTAAAGTCAGAAAGACCTGACTTCATATCTAACCTTTGATACTTACATAACTTTGTGCTGCTGAGCAAGTTATTTAATTTTTGTTTGCTCCAGTTTTCTCATCTGTAAAGAGATAACAAATCCAATGAAAATATAATTGTGAAGTTTGCAAGCTCTAGGTAAATCCTAGCTATTAATTAGAATGTATATTGAGAGACATTTTCACTGTCATCTTGGCATTTTAGTGAACTTTTAAATTTCTTAACTTTTTTTGTGTCATGGTTCCCTTTGGTCATTTGGTGAAGCCCATAGGACTATTTCTCAGAATGAGGTTCTTTTCAAATGATAAAAGGAAACAATTATACTGAAATCTAATTATCAAAGGTAGCTAAGTAATGCCATAGTTCAGAGTTCCAGGCCAGGAATCAAGAAGACAACTTTCCAAGATCAAATATGGCCTTACACACTTACTAGCTATGTGACTCTGGGCAAGTCTTTACCCCTGCCTGCCTTGGTTTCTTTATCTGTAAAATGAGCTGGAGAAGGAAACAGCAAACCATTCCAATAACTTTGCCAAGAAAATTCCAGATAGGTTATGAAAAGTTTGTAAGATACAACTGAAATGACTGAAGAACAAGTTTCTACTGCAAGCTCCATGCTCCCCAATGAAGATTTTGACATGATCTCTGAACTCAAATAACATATAAGTTGGCTGAGTAATCAAAGCATAAACATATTGGAAAAAAAACACTAAACACGATATGATTATGTGTATCAAATATAAATTTGTGTAGAGAGTAGGTGGCAACAAATAATAAAAAGCCTTGAATGTCAAACTGTTTTTCCCATATGCTATACATATGAAGGATCCATCATTAGTTATTGAATAGAGAAAAGAACCAAAAGTTTATTTAGATGAATTGAACAAAATTATCTTGCTGTTTTGGCATTTTAGGGCTAATGTCTGTTTTAATCATGGCAGATGTGGCCAATTCATTTGTCACTTCACAGCAAATAAATATAATTACCTTGTATTTGACAAGTGTAAAGACTTATTGGGATAAGAATTCATTATCTGGTAAAAAAAAATTTGTTGATAAAACTAGAAAACAGTCTGGTAAGAAATTGTACATATAGACCAATTTTTACACTGTTTACCAAAGTCAAATTGGATATACAACCTAGATATAAAGAGAGAGATTACAAGAAAATTAGTAAAGCATGAAACATATTATTTATCAGACTTATAGACAGGTGAACAATTTATGAAAAAAATCTTCTTTATGAATTTTTCCCTGATATAGCCAGCCAGAATTAAATGTCCTTAGTTGTAAAATTCCATATCCCTTTATTGGTATTTCCTCTTAGTACTTCCTCTTGTCATCCAATACCTGATTTTCTAGAAATCTAGATTATAACTTCTCTGAGGAGAGAAGCATTTTATTCATTTTGTATCTTCCTTATTGACCTAGCATTTGGATTATGCAATCAATCAAGAAACGTGTGTTGAATTGAATTAATCAGGTAAATTTCAAGGGCTAGGTATTTGTGCTTTTTGCAAAACTAACTACTATCTGCTCTCTGCCCTATCAAAATTAATGTCCTTTCTAGGTCTTCCCTAACAACTGGGTCTGTGATGACGTCCAGGAATTACTACCATGAATTCTTTCCTTTTTCCCTGAACTGTGCTGTTGTTCCTTTTTCTTCTAGGCTTTGCACAAGGCTGTGTTGAACATTGATGAGAAAGGAACTGAGGCTTCAGGAGCCACATTCTTGGAAGCAATTCCTATGTCCATTCCTCCAACCATTACCTTCAACAGGCCTTTTCTGGGCGTCATATATCATACTGAAACAAACAACATGCTTTTCTTGGGGAAAGTTATGAATCCCAACGGAAATTAACTTCAGCAGTCTCAGCCCCCTAAAATCTCAGTGTTTGCTCCTCCTTTGCAGAATAAAACAGCACCTGTATCCTTAGTGTGGATTCTCAATTTCCTCCATATCAATTATTATAATTATTCACATGTTTGTCTAAAACTATCATTAAGGCAAGTAGAAAGGGAAGCCTCTTGTGACAACTAAAATCATAAACATAGTTTATAAAAGCTATAAGAGAATTTAGAACATAGTAATTTCAAGTTAAGAGGACCCTAAGATTATGGAATGAAGACTTTTATAGATCAGAACCAAAGCTTTGAGTTTTCCTGAACTGGATTCAATCTTATATTCTTAAAAATTCTCTATATCATGTCCAAGCCAGATACTCCTAAGAAAATCAGAATTTAACTGATTTTCTCCCAATCCAGGGGCTCCTTTGGGAATGCCAGAATATAGTTCATGTATAGACCTCTGTGAGAAAAGGTAAAAGTTACCTGATTTCAGTGGAGTTTATCTATCTTTGTAGTGTACTTATTTATTCCAATAGTAAGCAGTCAAAAAAATGTGCACTTAATTGAGTTGATCAAATCAAGGCAAAATCATTAAGTATTTATTATGTGCCAGACACTATGCCAAGTGATAAAGAAATATAGAAAGACCAAAAACAATCCTTGGCCTTCAAATCTACAGGAGAGAAACTATGCAAATAAATAACCAAATATAAACAAAAAGCATACAGGATAAGTTAGAGATGATCATGAAGGGAGGATCAGGAAAGCCTTTTTAAGAAGACAGGATTTTAGCTGAGATTCCAAAGAAGCTAAAGGAACCCAGAGATGAGAAGGTTACAGGTATGGGAGGCAATTAGTAAAAATGATGATCTAAAAATCCCAATAACAAATGACATTTTTTTTTTACTTTTATCTACATGATTAACAGCAATAATTTCTTAAGCTGATATTCTCAAGATCTTCCATTATGATCAGAGCTATGAAGATTACCAGAGATTTTGCCTACAAAGCCTCAGTGAATCTGTTGGCTTGGCCCACATAATTTTGCATTAATAACTAAAGGCAAATCTACCATAGATTCATGTTGGGAGAGTAGTGACCATGTAATAAGTATGTAAAAGAATGAGCCCAGGCAAGATTTCTTGCTCTATTTGGGATAATGGATTAAAGAGGTAATTTTTTTAAATTAAATTACTGAGCAAGATCTACTCATAGAATCTGCTTTAGGAGAGCTTTAGAGGGGAAAGTTATAGGAATAGCTTCTTCTAAGAAGGCCAGAGTATACCAGCCTCAACTACAGGAAGAAATATGATTGCCAAAGTCTGAAATCCACAAGAAATTCTTATTTTGTTTTTCTTTTTTTCTTACTGGGAGTTTGTCAAATGAAAGGAGAAACAGAAAAAAAGGTAGGAAGCAGATAATAATAGATTTGTGGTAATGTCATGAGATGTATCATTCATCTTTTCCTTTCAAAGAGGACCAATGACATCACAAGGACAAAGTCATGACTTGAGTTGGATTTAAGTGAGACAGAGTCATAGCCTCTCCAGAAAAAAAATTATAAGGAAATTTAAAAATCATCTTTAAGATCCCTTACACAGGACACCTCATTTTGCAAATGAGAAAATTGAGGCCCACAGAAGAAAGTGAATGAACAATAGAATGAAAGAAAAAAACATTTATTAGGTGTTTAAAATATTTAAATCAAAGCAGTACGTATCCTCAAGGAGCCTACATTCTAACAAAGGGGAAGACAGTAAATATAGTTATATAAGGTGTTTTGGTCTGGGAAGTCACAGGATGATGAATAGAGTCATAGATGAGTTGATTGCCTTATCTTTTCCAGGAGTGGAAGCATTGATTTGTTTTCCCAGAGGCAGTGGTAGAAGGCAATGGAAGGGAGGAGGAAAGTAGGAAAAGGGTATGTATGAGGCAGCATTTCATAAAGATGTCTGGAACTCAAGGTAGGAGCTGGAAGCTTGGTTGAGAAGAAGAGAGTGGACCAAAAAAGTACAGAATGAAAATGACCAGAGAGCAGCAATTACCCATGTAATCAGTCATAGTAGCTCTAGTATTCAAACACAGATTCTCTAACTCCAAATTCAGTCCCCTTTCTACTTTACCACACTCAATAAAACCATGAAAGAAAAATACCGTGCAAACCAGAGTAAGAGTCAAGAAGGTAAATATTGGTTAAGCCCTTTCAGGTCTAAGCCCACCATGAGATTACTCTCTCCTCCTCCTCATAGTGCCTTTCCTTTAATGGCTTCTTTCTTCGTAATATAGCCAAATGAATAGCTTACTCCCACCTCATGGAGTATTTTCTTTCCCCTAGTTAACTGTGAATTCCCCTGCCTTTTTCCTTGTTAACTATATTCTCTCCCAACCTTATCTCATATTTGCCACTCCTAATGCCTACTTTACCTTTTATTTTGTCTGTAACCTCTTCCTCTAAATAAATCTATCTTCTGCCAAAAGAAAGGGGAAAAAAAGATAAGAATTGACTGTAATATTCTCTTTAAAATGTAATGTTCTCTTGGTTCGGTTTCCTTGGGGTCTCTGGGAGCAGCCTTCGTTTTCAGTTCAGTAATCGCCTCATGAGTAGCCAGGGGTTAAAGTCCAAATCCTTTATTGTCTCCTTCAAAGTCTTTCTCCTTCACTGGGGCTTGGCTAGTTTTTCTGGAGGCTTATCTCTCTCCTTGATTCTGAGAGCTTGAGCTCCTGCCTGCCTTCTCTGGCTTCTGAATCTCCTTGACTGAATCCTGGCTGAGGCCCCTAGCTTATATGCCCCACACTGAATATAAACCAATCATTATATCACTAGGAAACCATTATTTGTTGTAGGATCAAATCAGTGCTAAACTAAATTAACCACTCTCTTCTCAATTCCACTTAGTACCTTGTTTCAAGTTCTAGCCCATAACATCTCCTTGTAGGATTAAATCAATCATACTGAACCATGCTAAATTAGGTAACTATTGTCTCTATCAATGCCACTAACTTAGTACATTGTAAGAATCCTTTGTTTCAATTTCACAGTTCTATCCCATAACAACTGACCACAATGTCAAAGGGAACATTCAAAGAGGATGACAATGAAGGGAAAAAAAAGCAATCAGATTTAGCAATAAGGAGATCATTACTAACCTTGGAGACAGTCATTTCATTTAAAAAACAAAAAAGAAAAAGAAAGAAAATAGATCACAGGGGAATTTAGGAGTGGTGATAATGGAGGAAATTATTGTAGACTATTCTGCACCTAGGTTACATAGTAGGTATAGTGCTAGGTCTGAAGTCAGGAAAACTTGAGTTCAAATTCAACTCCAGGTTCTTATTAGATATATGATGCTGGCCAAGTCACTTAACTTCTGTTTACCTCAATGGTAAAATGGGGATAATAATAGCACCTAGCTCCCAGGGTTGTCATGAGATAATATTTGTAACATGCACAATACCTGGCATATAGTAGATTTTATTAAAATGCTAGCTATTATTAATATTCCCAAACAGTCTTCAGGCTAATAACTGATGAAAAAGGAAAAATTTGACACATTTGTATGAATTGGTTTTAAGAAACCAATGGTAGTTCTGGGATAACCACTTTTCTATCTGAAACTTGCTTTGGCTCCCCAAATTACCCAAGGACTTGCAAGATCTTTTACCAAGTTGACTTCTGAGGATCTCCTAGGATCTTAGGGTTCAAGAAGACTATGGGACAGAGAATGATACCATGAAAAAGACTCAAAAGTTCTTAAATACAATCACATCATTTTAGGGTCATAAAATTAAAAAGGTTTACTAATTATCTGTGCAGACATCTTTTATAGAATAATCCACTTGAAGAACTCTAGGAATGGAGAAATTCCTTCCTTCTTGAGGCAGTTTATTAAAATTTGAGACAGTTCTACTTGCTAAAAACTATCCTTCCATTGACCTAAGTCTACCACCCTTGACCTTCCACATATTTTTACCAGTTCTAAGCACTCTTTCTTACTTCATTCTAAAAGTATCAGGCCACTAAGAACCTCCCCTTTAAATCTTCTTTTCACCAAGCTGAAAATTCCTAATTCCTTCATCTAAAAAAGAACAATATATGATCCTCCATACCCTAATTCTTTCAATCACATACCCTTGAATAATTCAATATAATAAATATTTGTCAAATATTTATAACAAGCAAAGAGGTAATATGACTCTATGGTTAGAGTGTAAGACTAGGAGTTGGGAACAAATAGTTTCCAATCCCACTTTTGACATTTCCAAGTTATGTGGCAGGTCATTTAAATGTTGTACTTCAGGAATTCTCTGATCTTGTCTACTAAATCATTAGCACGTTATATCTAAATTTGTAAAGAGACATTCCCCACTGGGAGTTCCCCCTGCTATCAAAATCATAGATACTTTGATAATGAATTGATGATTCTCATAATTAGTTTAGCTAGTATTTAATGCTGTAAGATTTGTTAGGCACTATAAATGATACAAATATTATCCCATTTGATTAGCACATCAAGTCTATAAATGCTATTGTTATCCCCATTTTATAGGTCAAGAAACTGAGAGAGGGAAAAGTCCAATGTCTTTCCCAGAATAACTCAGATAGTAAGTGTTTGAGGCAGAATTCAGACTTAGGTCTTCTTGACTCTAAATCTTCTATTTTCTGTATAATGTACCACATTGTTGCCCCTATTTGAGCTTGAAGATACAAAGAGACATGTGCCACAAAAACTGCTTTCAAAAATCATATTACCTAATCAAAGAGGTACCAATACAATGACAAATAGCTAGGATACAAGAAAGAATAAGGACATGATAAGAACAATGAAAAGATTCAAGCAAAATGCTATCATAAATCTGTCAATAGAGAGGTTTCCTTCAGCATGTTGGAGAGATTAGAGAAGTCATCATGAAGGAATTGACACCTCACTTGAATTCAATGGAGAGGCTTAACAGGTGAAATATTAATAAGAAGAATCTATTGGTTCTTCTCAGTGGTTTAGTGATCCAAAGCAATCCCAATAGACTTTGGACAGAAAATGCCATCTGCATCCAGGAAAAGAACTGAGAATGTAAATCAACACATGCTATTTTCACTTCTTTTTTGTGTGTTTTTTATCTCTCCTATGGTGTTCCCTTTTGTTCTGATTTTTCTCTTCCAACATGATTCATAAAATAATATGTATTAAAAATAAATAAATGTACTAGAAAAAAATTAGAAGTGTATACTCCCAACCTGGGAAACATTATCAACAAAAGCACAGAGAATGGACAGGGAAGAAAAGAAAAGAGAGCAGAGAATGAATCAAATTGGCCTGAAATATGATGTAAAAGAGTAAAAAATATATTGGATCTTGATTTTCAAGAGGCTATATTGTTAGTAATTTGGCATTTATGACTTTACTTGGAAGGCAATGAGAAGCCACAAAAGTTAATAAGCAGAGGAGTAACTGCTTAAATCACTGCTCAATGAGAGCAGTGATTTAAGAAATTGTCTTAGTCATTGTCAATGATTAACTAGATAGATTAAGGAAAGACAGAAATACCCATAAGAAGTTATTATAATAGTCTTACTAAAAAGAAATTAGGAACTGACCTAGGATGGTTACACGAAAAGTGGAATAGAGGGGAAAAGATTTCATAGCTCTTGCAGAGGTAAAATCAACAAAATTTGGCAATTTATTGGATATGTAGGATAAGGGAAGAGGAAAAGTCAAAGATGACTCTGGGGTTAGTAGATATGGTAGACAGAAAGGAGGAAAAACACCATGAAAGTCAAGGACAAGGATAAATATACTTAGTTACAATGATAAGATTTTATTTGGATGTGTTGAATTCGAATGCTAGTGAACATGTAATTGAAAATATTTAACAAGTAGTTAAAAAGATGGAATTGAAACTTTGAGACAAGGTTTGATAGGGGTATAAGTGTTTGGGAATTACTTGCATAAAGATGATAACTAGATGAAATCACATAGGAAGAGAATAAGGCCAAGAATGGGAACTTGGAAAGCACACAGATTTAAGGAATAAGAGAATGAAGCCAAAGTAGAAACCCCAAAAAGTTCACAGAGTAAAGGGTTTCCCAAGATAAAGGGTTGGCTAACAGTCTTGGATGATCATCTGGCAAAAGACATGAAAATTGAGGCACGTGGCTGGAACTCTATGTAGAAAAAGTGACAGAGGCTTCACCCCATAATTAGTCCAGATAAGAAGCAAGTATTTAAATAAATTTTGCCCCGATTTTCATAGTGATGTTCCCACTCTTATCAAACAAGACATTGGTGAGACAATCATAGTGAAGTTTGTGGGAGAATGTAGATATAAGACTCTAAGGAAGACAGTCAAGGGAGACTTCTAAGAAGGCAGTTGAAAAGCTCCGTTCCCCTTCATCACCTCAAAACATCAAAAAAAAAAATGTTCCAAATAAAGTAATAGATCAAAAATAGTGAATATATTCTACTGGGAAGAGATATACCACGATACATAATACTCTTGACATTTAAAAAATTTGAGAGACATAGTTTCTGGGTAATTTAATCATTTTATTAATAATGCTAGCATTTTAATAAAAAAGGTCAGTCGCATTTTTGAATGGCAAAGACCATCAAAATAGCAGGCTCAAGTCTTATATGCTCTTGGAAAAGTGTGTGTTCCAGAGGATGACAGTCAGTTCTTACTGGTTAACAACAAATGAGAGAAAAGGAATATTATAATGAGGGACTATTTCTAGTCTAATGAACTTTGATTATTCCATTTATTTTTAAATTACACTCATCCCTGGGCAATCTATTTATTTCTATCCAAACCTGAGCCCAGTTGACTTTTCCACCTTAGATTAAATTCCTTGTAAAGTTAGATAGGGTCTGATCACAATTGACAAGAAAGTTAAAATTCAACCTTCAGAGACTTAGTTTTGAAATGAAGATTTTAGAAAAATGGGGAGACTCTAGATCTCCCCAAATCATTGGTTATTAGTAATCATTTCTCTCAAAACTATTTCTTGATGTATCAAAAAATAAGAAAGAAATAAAAGAAATAATTCCATTGGACTTGGGAGAAATGAAGTTAAAAGTTCCATTTAATCATTCAACTGCAAAAGCAGGTGTCCTGTGGAATAGGTGCACTTACTGAAGTGAGAGCAAAAACTTTTATACCTGTCCCAATTGTTAGATCCTTCCTCTGTTTCCCCATTGGCTGGGTATTACAGAGTGTACAACTTCTAGATCTGTCTTGTTCATATTTTTCTTTGGTATATACCCCCTCCTGATATATGCATCACATGACCATTAAAATTAGTGCTTACTCTTCCCAGAGGAAAAGTTAATAGTCATGAGCTTACTGAGTATAAGTATTCCAGGAAAAGCTTAACTTCTGCCCTATTTAGCTGATTCCTAGTCCCAAAGTAGGATAGAACCAGAGCTAGTTTACTTAGCTCCTCTGCTGACTGTTAACTCTTGCCCTGTTTGAGTAACCCTCTATCACAAAGGCCAGAAAAGGTTTTGACATCTTATTTTGCTTAATTTCTCCTGATGACTAGAGGAAAGAAGGAAGGAAGGAAGGAAAGAAAGAAGGAAGGAGGAAGGAAGGAAGGAGTAGAGGGAGGGAGGGAGGGAGGGAGGAAGGAAGGAAGGAAGGAAGGAAGGAAGGAAGGAAGGAAGGAAGAAGGAAGGAAGGAAAGGAAGGAAGGAAGGAAGGAAGGAAGGAAGGAAGGAAGGAAGGAAGGAAGGGGAGAGGAAGGAACGAACGAACGAACAAACGAAGGAACGAAGGAAGAGAGGGAGGGAGGAAATTAGAAGCTCACAAATTAGGGAATAATCTAAAATTAGTAACATTAATGCAATAGAATATTACTGACCTAAAAGAAATGATAGATATAAGGAATTTGAAGAAATGCGATAATTCTTAGATGCGAGAATTCTTATAAAGAGTGAAGTAAGCAGAACCAGGAAAACAATATATCCAGTGACAATGATAAAGCAAAAAGAGTGAATGGGACTAAGATAAATAGGTAAAGCTTTCTCTAGAAGTCTATGATCCCTATTCCCAGAGGTTTTTAGAATTGGACCATCAGATCTTGGGTCCCAGGTTGCATGATCTCAAGGCCTAGAGGTCTCTAAAGATCAGACCCTAAGTCAGTGACAGAAAGTTACAGGAAGTGATGTGACTCACAGGAAGCAGGCAACATCATTGACTAATGGTTACTTTCTTTTAGTCTATCCAATGAAAAGGCTCGGGTTTTTTGCTATTTAACTAGTTACTACTTCTTACTGGTTGGGTCAACGAGCACATGTTAGGAGCTGATATGTCTCCCAGGTACACTTGGCCCTTCCCTGCAGGGAGTAAATAAATGCTTTCTCTTTGTACCTGAAGATGTCTCTGATTAGTTAATTTGGGAAAGGGGGTCTAGAACCCATCCCACACAAGAATTTTAAAATTAATTTGAAAGCTGTGTGATTGTTAATAATCTATCTTGAACTTATAAAAGAAATGAGAAAAAGCACTTTGATTCTTTCACTACCAAGGTAGAAGACTGGGGAGCCAGAAGAGATGGAGGAAGAATATACCAACTACTTGGTCAAAAAACAAATGATGTATTGATGGATTTTACTGAACTTGTTTTTGTTATTCATTTTAAACCATCACTGGCAGAGAAGGAGAAATATGGTTGGAAATAAATATGATGGTTAGAGAAACTGGAAACTTTGTAATCAAAATTAGAAATAAATCAACATCTCAAACCACAGACCAAAATATAATCTAAATGGGTATATGAATTTAAAACTGAAATAGATATTTTATCTTAGAGACAATAGTGAGAAGCCAGAGTTTATTGAGCAGGAGAATGACAAAGTCAGATCTGTGATTAAGTAAAACCACTTTGGCAGCAGGGTGGAGGCCAGATTGAAATGAAAAGAAATGTGAGGCAAGTAGACCATTTAAATAGTGTAAGCAACAGGCAATTAAGGCTTGAACTAAAGTGATAACTGTGTAAGCAAAGAGAAAAGGATAAACATGAGAAAGAAATGTGGAGATTTGAAAATTGACACAATATATGGGGATAAAGAAAGAAGCTGAAGATAATCATGAGGTTAAAAACTCAAGACATGGAAGAATTGAGGGAGTTTAAAAGAAAATAGCTGAGGGAGAGAAACAGAGAAAGAGAAAGAGAAGGAAGGGGAAAGAAAAAGAGAGAGGAAGGGGAAAGAGACAGAAAGACAGAAGGAAAAGGAGAAAGAGAAAGAGAGTTCTGTTTTGTATATGTTGAATTTAAGATGTCTCCAAAACATTTCATTTGAAATGATCCATAAGAATTGGCGATATAGTTTTAATTCTGAAGGGAGACGCTGGTTATGTAATTCTGCATTTCACCAAAAGGTAATGACAATTAAACTATTGTGACTTGATAATGTCACGATGAGAGTGGATATAGAAAGTGAAGAAAGTTTACAAGAGAGTTAGGAAAACTCTCAGTTAAAAAGCATGTTGTGGATAGAAAAAACTGAGGAGTAATCAGAGAGGTAGGAAGAAAACCAAAACCAAGTAATTCTATGGCAACCCAGAGAGGAGAAGGTGATGAATAGGTTCAAATAAAACAAATAAATTGAGAAGGATGGAAATTGAAAAAAGATCATCAGATTTGGCAATTAAGAAATTGTTGAATCATGGGGAAAGTGCTATAAGAATGAAGAAGGGCACATTTGATTTGGATTTTTAAAAATCATAATGAGAATGTGATGAAGTTCTGAATAATGGGTATAGTGGGCAAAGAGAAACTGAAGCATTTAAAACAGCTTATGACCCATGACTGCCTTTCTTTGGGTCTCTCTATGTTGTGGTCTTTCCCCTTACCCCTCCCCCATGTCATATGGTATCGCTCCTAACTCCACTATGCTTCTCAACACCCCCATTCTCCTTATAACTAATTATTTTAGGGTATTAAATCCCTTTCAAGATTTAGCTTGCTAGCTATAGGCATGCCCCAATCTCATAGGGTGTTCCCTTTCTACGTAATTGTGAGTACTACTAAAGAATTTGTCTTTTATATGCTCTCCCACTCTATTTCAAATTTACCATTCCTGGTAGCTATTGTATCCCATCATTTTTTCTGTAACCTCTTCTTCTACATCTACCTTTTGCTAAAGAGATGGCCATTGTGAATTCTTTACATGACTAAACCCAAAAATGGTGTTTCCTCTAAAGCACATCACCTGATGCTACATCATTTGCTATACCAGCCACATCAAAATATGAAAATTATCCTACAATCAATTTGACTGATTCTTGTAATGTTATTAAAAGGATGGCATAAAAAACAGAATTAATGGAAAGATTTTTACAGAAAGGCAGGTTAAACAAAAGAGCTCTCAGTTCTAAAAATGTAGTGACTAGTGCATAAACCAGAAAACGTATAATGTCCTTATTTGTCCTTATGTATTATATAGCATTCAAGTGTAGGTTGTGCAGGATTCAATTCCTGAGCCAGTGACTAACCCACATGGCTCTCTAGGATGTACTCCAAAGAGAGGTCTAAACCAACCAACATTACTCAGTTCATAACAAAAAACTCAGATTTATAATAAAAAAGGGGGTATTTTGACCCAGATGGGGGAACTCATGATGCTGAATTCCCATGTAGTTGGCTATTTCACAAGGATTTTGCAGGAATTTCACCCTACCATTGTAAGGGTAGGAGGCTCCCTCCACCCCATTAATTTTTTTCTGTCTCATAAACAGAGTCATGTGTCACCTATTTTTGTAGTTTCTCTTGTCTTGGCATTCTTGCAATCTCTAATTTGTATTCACTAAAATCGTTCTTAGTATCATGAACAGGATTGTGAGAATCCTTACACAAAGATCAAGTTGTGTTTTGGAGTATTATGAGGGGAATATTCAGTGAAAGGAACCCAAATCCACAAATATAGCTTTTCATATGTATCCTCAATGAAGGAGGAAGGAGAAAACAGGAGATCATAAATATAGTCACAGAGATTTAAAGGTAGGTATAATTTGACAAGTGAATAACACCTTTAAGTGAATAAGGTGATATGCCCATTGGCCATGGCCTGATATAATCACCAATAAGTGAGTTATTAGCTTGCCTGACTGGGGAATTCACATGAAATCCTTCATTTGGCTTAAGTTTTCTCCTTTATTCCCATCAGCTCTAATGGTTAAGGCCAGTTTGTTTTTACTTGGCTCATTTATCAGTGCACTTTCAAGATCTACCACAATATATGGCCTGGTGGCCCAAGAAACCAGAGGCTTTTTCCAAAGAAGATAATGTGGTTTTGTCCATTATTATGATAACATAATGATTTCTGGGAAAATCAAAGAAGATTGTCATTGGCTCTTTTACAGTTACAGTTATAGTTACTGTATGAGAGAACAACAATGGACTTATAAATATTGAAAAAACATATGGGCTGGATCAAGATGTATGATTCATTGGGATTGTTTGTCATGGAACAGAAAAGCACATCCCTGATAAGTTAGGGGCCCTAAAGGAACTTGCTTGTAAGCAAGGAGCTAAATCTTTCATAGGTCTAATTCAGCTTTGGACAATAAAATGGAAATAGGGAATTAAAAGGAATGCAAAAATATTGAATAAAATATTAGCACTGAGGTTACTATAAGATATCAAAGACATTCTATACAATAATCAAATTGAATTTATACTTAGGGATGTAAAACTAGTATAATATTAAGAAAACCTCAAAAAAATAACTACACTAACAAAAACAATAAAAGTCATATGATTTGTCAATAGAAGCAGAAAAAAAGCTTTTGATAAAATATACAATACTCTTCCATCAAAAAAATTTTTAAAAACATAGAAATAAATAGGTATTTTCTTAATATGATAGTGTCTACTTAAGATATTTGTTGTTCAGTTTTTAAATTGTATCTGACTCTTTTTCTTGGCAAAGCTACTGGAATGATTTGCCATTTCTTTCTCTGAATAATTTTTAAAATGTGGAAATAGAGGCAAGCAGAGTATCCAAAGTCACATAGTTACTACATGTCTGAGACTGAATTTGAACTCATGAACATGAGTCTTCTTGATTCCAAACTTGGCATTTTATTTACTTTGTGACGTAGCAGCCCACTTAAAACATAAGGCCAGTATTATATGCATTGGGAAAATGCTATAAGACTTTTCAATAAAATCAAAGTTAAAGCCAGAAAATCCCTGCTGTAAGAATAAGCATAAGAAAATTACAATAAGAATTAATGCAAGAAAAAGTTGGAAGGCAGGAGTCCAGGAAGATGGTGGGTTAAGTTGGTAAATTTCAAGCTCTGCAGATTTCTCCCACAAATAGAACAAATTTGTTCCTCAGGGAGAACATAGACTGGTGAAAGAAAACAAGAAGATTGGGGCAGACCAGGAGTCCTCCTGATGCAATATTAAAAAATCTGAAAAAAAGACTCCAGGCTGGGGATTAACCTGTCTAAAGTGCAAACACCTCTAGGTTAATTCCACACAAACACCCACGGGCTAGCTGGGTATGATTGGACCCTCAGCAGGAACCACAGAGACTTTCACCTCTCAGACTGTTTGTCCAGTTAGTATTTGAGTCCGAGAAGATGAAGTGAAATTCAGCCAATTGGGAATGCCAGGCCCACTTGTGCTCCTGAGACTTGGCCCTGGGTGAGAAGGAACCAGCACCCACTGAGTGCAGAACTAGCAAGGCTAGAATGCTGCTGGTTGTGGGCACTTGCTCTTGATTTGGGGTTCCTGGTTAGAGTAGAGAGATGAAGGGAAGCTTAAGACACCATCCCCATCCCCCACAAATGGAGATGCTTACACTAATACCTCATTTTAAAAAATGAACCAGCAAAGAAAGAACCCCACCAATGAAAAATATTATGGGAAAGGGGTTCATTTTCAGAGAAGCATACTTTAGTTAAACAACAAAACATAACGAAACAAAACAAAAAAGCTTCCACCCCAAAAGAGCAACATGGAATGGCTCCCTCCCCAGAGAGAATTTATAGAACTCAAAAAAGGATTTAAAAATCAAATGAGAGACATTGAGGAAAAATTAAAATAAATAAATAAGTAAAAATCATCCAAGAAAAACAAGATTATAAAAAAAGAATTAACCAACCAGAAAAGGAGGTACAGAATCTCAAAGATGAAAATAATTATTTGAAAATTAGAATTGGATGAGGGGAAGCCAATGAAGCCATGAAAGACCAAGAAATAACAAAACAGATTATAAAGAATGAGAAAATAGAACAGAATGTGAAACATCTTATAATAAAAAAAAAATAATATAAATTTTCTCCAAATCAGATCAAGAAAAGAAAATATAAAAATAATTGGACTGCTAGAAAGTTGTGACCAAATAGAGAACCTTGACATAATGATGCAGGAAATAATTAAAAATAAAAATTGTCCTGGAGTGATAGAATATGAAGGGAAAATACAAATCGAAAAAAATCCACTAATTACCACCTCAAAGAGATCTTTTATGGAAAATACACAGGAATATTATTGCCAAATTTCAAAACCCTCAAATCAAAGAGAAAACTTTGCAAGAAACAAGAAAAAATCAATTCAAATATGCTGGAGCTACAATTAGACTTATCAACAACAAGACATCAGTAACTACAATAAAAGACCATAGGTCCTGGAATCATATTTACAAACAATCAAAATAACTAGGCCTGTAACCAAAAATATCATATTCAACAAAATTATCTACAATTTTGAATGAGAAAAATTGGACCTTCAACAAATTTGCAGATTTTCAGAATTTCCTATCAAACTCGAATTTAACAGAAAATTTAACATATAAAAGCCAATATCAAAGATCAGTTTTAAAGAACTCAATATGGACAAATTGTTTAAACATGGACAAGTTGTTTAATTATTTTTATATGGCAAATAAATATTATTTGTTTAAGATTCACATCAACAATAGGATAATTCAAAAGAAAGATTAACAGAGTTAAGTAAAAATAATAATCACTTTACTCAAATGAGATGCAGAGAAAGAATAGACAGATACTGAGGCATTAGAACGGGGAGGAGAAATCATAGTTCTGAAAACCTGTGCACATCAGAAATGGGTTTAACAGGCAACACTACATATATACCATGAAGGGTATAGCACCCTCCAAAATCTATAAAGAAATAAGGAGGGAGGGATGGGCAAACAGAGGAAACAAAGGGTGAAGGAAAAAGACAAGGAAGGGATCCTTGAGTGGGGTAAGGTTAAGCAATATAGCAAGGCAAGTTATGAAGCAGAATTTAATTAAATAGTCAGCAGGGATAAGAAAGAAATGAAGGGGGAGGGTGTATGTGTGTGTTGTGAGCATGTCTATGTATGTATATATCTATACATATATACATAAGTATATTTTTATATTTTACTGTAGCTTGTTTTGTGATGGTGTGGGGGAATAAAAAGGGGAAAAAATAAAATAAATAAGGTGCACAGCAGAGAACCAAAGAACAATTTACAAGGAAGTAAAGAAAAAAATGAACATTCATGAATATAATTTCTTCTACTAATATATATACTTTTCTGATGAGGTAATTTATTGTTATATATTCTGAATCCTCCATAATATTCTGCTGGGAACTTGACAATGTTTTCTTTTGTTTTGCTTTATTTTGTTTTGTATTTTATTTCTGTTTTTCTTTTTTCTTCCTCTATTTTTTCAAATAAAATAAATTTTTAAAAAAGAAAAAGTTGAGAGAACAAACATAAAATGGTATATTAGGAAGTCCTCAGGTAAAATATGGTATTTAAGATGAACTTTGAATAAAACTAAGGGTTCAAAGACAAGAAGGGAAAGAGGACATATAATCAAGGTTTAAGAAAGAGATCATGCAAAAGTAATATAACAAGAGATGAAATATTGTATATGAAGAATAACACAAAGAATAATTTGACTAGTCTGCAAAGTGTGTGAATATATAACAATCCTGACATTATTGAATTGAAAAAACTCTTGGAAAAAAGTAAGTTGGAGCCAGGTAATAAAGAGGTTTAAATGGCTAATAAAGTATTTTCATTTCATCCTAAAAACAACAGGGAGCTTATGGGGCAGGGAAGTTGACATAGTCAGATCTATGCTTTAGTAAAATTACTTTGGAATCTGTGTGGAAGATGAACTGAAGAAGAGATAATGCAAGAAGATCAATTAAGAGATTACCACAATAGTCCCAGAAAGAGATGGTAAAGGCTATTTGAGTAGAAAGAATGGGACAGATGCAAAAGATGTTGTAGAGTTAGAATCAATAAGATTGATACAAGAGATGTAGGGAAATGATAAGTCTCCAAAGTTGTAATCCCTGGGTGACTAGAAAGATGATGGTGAT
Organism: Sarcophilus harrisii; assembly: GCF_902635505.1. Classification (NCBI taxonomy): domain Eukaryota; kingdom Metazoa; phylum Chordata; class Mammalia; order Dasyuromorphia; family Dasyuridae; genus Sarcophilus; species Sarcophilus harrisii. Next base: position 370,235,182 of record NC_045427.1, read on the forward strand.
TCAGATATATATAAATCAATTTGGAATAAAGAGGAATCTTAGGGAATCTTGAGGAAGGATACAGTTTTCAACATGTTGAATTTGAGATCCCTACAAGACATTCAATTCAAAAATGTGCAATAATCACATGTTGAAAACATGTAAAATATTGGAAACCTAGACATTTTCTAAAAAGTTCCAGCTTTTAACTGAGAATCAAGTAATAAATCAATAAGCATTTATTAAACACACAAAAAGAACAAGAAATCTGGAAATTGAGCTTGAAAACTGCTTACCCAGTTTGAAAAATATACACATATAGCCCACAAGATGACACTGGAAAATAAGCTAGTCTAGGTTCTCGATTATCCTCTGAGCCAGATGAAGTAACTGAGCTTAACTGTACTCCATCCATAGAGACTGACTTTCTTTCAAATCCAGCAGCCAAAGCAAAGAGGGACAGGAAGACAGGTAGGCAGGCAGAGAGGGGGGAGGTAAGGAAAAACTCTGTAGTAGAATGATGAATCACTGGGTTTTGCTCACTTAAAGAGTCTGCCATTATTATTATTATCAAGTCTCAGTTGAGTTTGGTTTTGTTTTTAGAGAAAGGGTCTGGATTCAAATCCCATCTCTCATATTTACCTATTTATGTGACCTTGGATAAGTCACTTAAACTCACTGATTTACATCTGCTTCTGGGAAATAAGATAATGATAATAGACAGTAAGAATAAACACCTTTTCTGAAAGAGAAACTGAAGCAAAAAATAGATTAATTTAGGAGCAGAAAATCAATTAGGTTTTGACAACTATCATCTGTCTTTATATACCCTGTGAGCTAAGAATGGTTTTTATATTTTTAAAGGAAGCTTTATTATATTTTAAGATGTAAAAAAAAAAAAAAACAAGAATATTCTTAACTGAGGAAAATACAAAAACAAGTGGGCCAAATTTGGCCCTCAGGCTGCAGATCCCTGGTTTATGCAAAAGACAAGAGCTTGAACTCATGTGGAGACTGTGTGATTAGAAAAAAAGGATATAAACTCCATATTACAGGGATAGAAATGAAAATATTTGACAACTGATTGCATCATAGATTCAGAGCTACAAGATCTTAAAGGTTATCTAGTCCAATTCTCTCATTTTATATATAGTATGCCATTTGGGGGTTACTTTCCCAATTTACACTCATATTGACTGGGCAGATTCCCAGAAGGTGGCTAACTACTTCTTTCATAATTCTAGAGTAACCCTTTAAGTCTGAGCATTTCTTCTACTGTCATTCATAAACTCCCATACATTATGTCCTCCGTTATCAACCAATCAGTAGAACTTTATTAGGTTTTAAAAAGTATATTTCCTAAGCAGATATTACCAAGAGTACCCTTTCCTCTTATACATACAAGGTCCCTGGGTTACAGTTGTGAGAGGGTAAATTCACAGTTCATGATTAGTGAAATCCCTTTTGTCCCTTTGTGGAGTCTATACATTTCCATTACAGAAGAAATGTATGCTGCTGGTCTCTGAGAGATAATACTTAGTTCTGGAGTTACCTTTCTTCATTGTGTCTTGTTTGTCCTCAATGTATCTTTAAGTTCCCAGTGCAGATGCATCACAGCCACAACCAGAAGGCACAACCACAAGCACAACTACTAATGTCAAAGGGAACTCTAGTTCTTCCAACCTTTTAAAATTTTGCAAGGCCATCTCTGGTCAATTGGGAGGAGAGAGAAAAAAAAAACTCACTCCTTTCCTCTCCAGGGCAATTCCCTCCAAGGAATCAGACATCATTCATGAAGCTGGAAGGAAGAGTTCTGAATTGTTCTTTGCTGTATTATATACATAGTCCCAGTAGTATATTTGTTTCTTTTGGTTTTGGTTTTGGGGAAATGGGAGTGTATTTTATTTATTTTATTCTGACTTAAGAAATAAAACAAGCATTTCCCCCAATATAGTAGAATGGAGGAGGAGGAAGATGATTATACATGAAACTGAAAACATATTACGTGTGCCTCGCTATTCCTTTTAAGTATATAATAAAATGATTGTATAATTTTCTTTTTCTCTTTTGTCTTCCCTCCAACTCCAAGTTGTCTACCATTAGCACAAATATGTATGTGTGTTTGTGTGTATATGATAAGGGTTTATTTCTATATATGTAAAACTATTCTGTAGACACTTCTATTTATCCAGTCTTTCTCTGGATACAGGTAGCATCTTCTTTCATATGTCTTTCATATGTCCTTTGTAATTATTTTCAGTATTAATACTAGTCAAAATGTCTTAGTCACGCAAAGTTGTTCTTAAAACAATCATGTTGCTACTATATACAATGTTTTCTTGGTTCTATTCATTTCATTCTTCATTATTTCATTCAAGTCTTTCCATGTTTTTTTTTTCTAAGATTACCCTCATCATTTTTTATAGCACAGTAGTAGTCCATCATAATCATATACCACAAATTGTTCTGCTCTTTATTTTGTTAATATAAATATTTAAGACACATGACTATTTACCAATTAAATATAAAATTAGAAATCCTAAAAATTAAAAGTGAGATTAATAAAATTGGGTTTTTCAGTCAATTAAAAATTATTTCCTTTGTCTTGTTCCAAGAATCCAAAGCACTTTACTTTTCCTAAACAGATTGAGAAATTCTTTGTACCTTGCTTATATTTTTGATTCACGTGAACAGTCTCAGCTTTCTGTGATAAGAGTAATTGAAGTGAATTATAAACCACCACCTTTATATAGAAATGAGGAAACTGATACATAGAAGAGTTAAGATGGTATAATGGATAGACTACTGAGCCTGGAGTCAGGAAGATTCATCTTCCTAAATTCAAATCTAGCCTCAGATACATAGAAGCTGTGTGATCCTGAACAAATTATTGAATAACATTTGCATCCATTTCTTCATCTGTAAAATGGACTAATGAAGAAAAGGATAAAGCACTCTACTATCTTTGCCAAGAAAACTCCAAAGGGGATCACAAAGAGTCATACGCCTCTGAAAAATGAGTAAACAAAATTACTAATGAGTAAAACAAAACAAAACAAAAAAAAACCTAGATTACATAGACCAAAGTTTCTTAAACTATGGGTCACAACTCTGTCTGGAGTACTTAATTAATGTGGGAATAGCAAAAAAAATTGGCAATAAGAAAATGTTTTTGAATGTGCAATGAGTAAAAATTAATTCAGAATGAAATGCATGATGAATCCAAGATTTTTCCACCAGAACTTGTCCATGTTGCATCACACAGCCTTGGTTCTCAAATATTCCACCAAGATTTAATACTTTATGTAAAATTTAAAAAGCACAATCATCTCATTAGTATGCAAATGTGCTTTCATCTTTAATAAATGGTAAAATCTGAGATACCACTACATGCCTCTCAGATTGGCTAAGATGACAGGAAAAGTTAGTGATGAATATTGGAAGGGATGTGAGGAAACTGGGACACTGATATATTGTTGGTGGAGTTGTGAATGGATCCAACCATTCTGGAGAGCAATTTGGAACTATGCTAAAAAGTTGTCAAACTGTGCACAGCTTTTGTTCCAGTAGTGCTACTACTGGGCTTATATTCCAAAGAGATATTAAAGAAGGGAAAGGGACCTGTATTTGCAAAAATGTTTGTGGCAGCCCTTTTTGTGGTGGCTAGAAACTGGAATTCCCATCAATTGGAGAATGGCTGGATAAATTGTGATATATGAATGCTATGGAATATTATTGTTCTGTAAGAAATGACCAGCAGGATGAATACAGAGAGGGTTGGAGAGACTTACATGAACTGATGCTAAATGAAATGAGCAGAACCAAGAGACCATTATACACTTCAGCAATACTATATGAGGATCAATTCTGATGGAAGTGGCTATCTTCAACAATGAAAGGATCCAAATCAATTCCAGTTGTTCAATAATGAAGAGAACCAGCTACACCCAGCAAAAGATCACTAGGAAATGAGTGTGAACCACAATATAGCATTTACACAACTTCTGTTATTGTTTGCTTGCATTTTTATTTTTCTTGCAAGGTTACTTTTACCTTCTTTCTACATCCAATTTTTCTTGTGTAGCAAGACAACAGCATAAATATGTATACATATATTGTATTTAATATATTTAATGTGTATGGGACTACAGGCCATCTAGGGGAGGGGGATAAGAAGGGGGGAAAAGGAAAAGGTGGAACAGAAGTTTTTGCAAGAGTCAATGTTGAAAAATTACCCATGCATATGTTTTGTCAATAAAAAGCTATAATAAAAAATAATTTTAAAAAAAGAAATCCTGACATAGACAGGAAGTGTCTGATTCAGTATTTAAACCTAAGTCTAAGAGTGAGAAGTCAAAGACAACACCAAGGTTACAAAACTGGGTGATCAGAGGATCAATGGTGGCTCCATTAGTGATAAAAAAAGAATTCTGAAAAGAGGTTTGTGGGTAATTAGGAGGAGATAATTTCCTCAGGAGTTCCATTTTTGATAAGTTGAGATATCTATAGAATATATAGTTTGAACTGGCCAGTGGACAATTGGTTATATAGAATTAATTTGCAAAATCTGAGAAAAGAGATTAGTTAATCTTGACCAAAGTTCTCCTGAGAACAATTTCTATAGTACGTATAGAAATTAAACTTTTAAAAAGGAAATCAAAACAATAAGTATTGAGAAAGAAATTTTAACTCTATAAACATAGATTATATCATGATTTATTTAGAAAACCTAAGAAAACTAACAAAAACATTAATCAAAATATTTTTAAGTTAAGCAAAATAAGAGAATATGAGATGAATATCAGTTCTGTTGTGCAATACTTAGTTTGAAAATGTAAATTTGTTCCAATATGATTGATATATTGGGGAACTTTTTAGTATTTCCAATTTCAACTTTGTTGATGCATGATTTCTTATGAAAGAAACTTTGAGAATATTAAAAAATTGCAACATTTCACAATAACTCAAAAACTGTATCTTTTCTGATACCCATTTCAACAAGCAAACTTTAGGTCTTGCCAGGGTTCTTGTATATCATCTAGTGCTCTTGGAGCTAAGAGTAGAAGTCTGAACCCCTCCAGACTTGAGGCACAAAGTTGAAACCTGCCCAACTCATTTTGGACTTTGCCAGACTGGATGCTATAGAAACTAGTCATAGGCTGAACAATAGCCTAAGGCCACAAATGATATCACTTTTTAATTGCACTATTAATGTATTTCTTAACCATTTACTATGTATAAAAATTATGCTACCATTTTCCCATCTGGAAAAGGAAATGATAAACCACTACAATATCTTTGCCAAGAAAACTCCACATAAGGGGGGTGGAGCCAAGATAGCAGAGTAGACAGGTCTCTATATGAGCTCCTCCTGCCTGCCCTCAGATCAACACCAGATCAAACCTCTGAACTGGATTTGAAGTGACAAACCCCACAAATATTTAGAGTGTACCAAATTTCCAGCAGACAGTATTTTGGAAGAACTTAAGAAAAGATCTGTTTCAATCAGGGGAAAGTAGGACGAGAAAGGAAAGGAGAAGGCTAAAAGAAGGGAGGACAGAAGTAAAAGGGCAAAGGGATAAGAAAGGGAGAGGGGCTGTAAAAGGGGAGGGATATGGTAAGAAGCAAAATACTGAGGAGAAGGGGAAAAGGAAAAGGAAAAAAAAGTATAACTTAGGGGAAATTAGATGGCAGGAAATATAGTTAGTAATTTTAACTGTGAATGTTAATGGGATGAACAGAAGTGGATAACAGACTAGATTAAAAGCCAGAATCCTACAATATGTTATTTACAAGTAACACATTTAAGGCAGATTGATACATATAGAGTTAAGATAAAAGGCAGGAGCAGAAGTTATTATGTTTCAGTTGAAATAAAAAAAAAAGCAGGGGTAAGCAATTCTGATCTCAGATCAAGCAAAAGCAAAAATAAATCAAATTAAAAGAGATAACGATGGAAACTACATTTTGGTAAAGGGTACCATAGATAATGAAGTAATATCAATAATAAACTTATGTGCACCAAGTGATACAGTATCAAAATTCCCAGAGGAGAAATTAAGAGAGCTGCAAGAAGAATTAGACAGCAAAACTATATTGGTGGGTGATCTCAACCTTGCTCTATCAGAACTGATTAAAAATAAATTAGTTAAAATAAATAAGAAGAATTTTAGAAAATCTTTTACTTTTTAGAAAAGATAGAAATGATAGACCTTTGGAGAAAATTGAATAGAGACAGAAAGGAATATACATTTTTCTAGGCATTACATGGAAACTACACAAAACTGACCATATAGAGAGTTAAGATAAAAGGCAGGAGCAGAAGCTATTATGTTTCAGTTGCAGTAAAAAAAAAAAATAGTAAATACATCATTTCCAGAACATGATACAATCAAAATTATATGTACTAAAGGGCAAGGGAAAATAGACCAAAAATTAATTGTAAACTAAATAATCTGATCCTAAAGAATGAATGGGTGGAACAACAAATCATAAGACACAATTGACAATTTCATTCAAGAGAATGACAATATTGAGACAATATACAAAAATTTATGGGATGCAGCAAAGCAGTTCTTAAGGAAAGTTTTATATCTCTAGGTACTTATTTACATAAAATAGAGAAGAAAATCAATGATTTGGGAATGCAACTAAAAAAGCTAGGAAAAGAACAAATTTTAAAACCCCAATTAAATTTGAAATTCTGAAAATAAAAGGGGAGATTAATAAAATTAAAAGTAAGAAAACTATTAAACTAACAAAAGCTGAGTGGGTTTTCTGAAAAAAACCAACAAAATAGATAGACCTCTAGTTAATTTGATAAGAAAAAGTAAAGAAGAAAATCAAATTGTTAATATCAAAAATGAAGAGTGAACTTTTCACCAATGAAGAGGAAATTAAAGCAACAATTAGTAGCTATTTTGTCCAACTGTATGCCAATAAATCTGATAATCTAAGTGAAATGGATATACTTACAAAAATATAAATTACCCAAATTAACGAGAAGGAAATAAATTACTTAAATAGTCTCATTTTAGAAAAAGAACTTGAACATGCTATTAATCAACTCCATAGGAAAAAATCTCCAGGGTCAAATGAATTTATATGTAAATTCTACCAAACATTTAAAGAACAATTAATTCCAATACTCTGCAAACTATTTGGAAAAATAAGAAAAGAAGGCCTCCTATCAAATTCCTTTTATAACACAGATATGGTGCTGATACCTAAACCAAATAGGGTCAAAACAAAGAAAATTATAGACCAATTTCCCTAATAAATATTGATGCAAAAATCTTAAATAAAATATTAGCAAAGATATTACAGCAAGTTATCACCAGGACAATATACCATGACCAAGTAGAATTTATACCAGGAATACAGGGTAGGTTCAATAATAGGGAAACTATTAGCATTTTGATTGTATATTGACTATATCAAAAACCAAACTAACAGAAACCATATGATTATCTCAATAGATGCAGAAAAAACATTTGACAAAATCCAACATCCATTCCTATTAAAAAAACACTAGATAGTATAGGAATAAATGGAGTTTTCTTTAAAATGAACAATAGCATCTATTTAAAACCATCAGTAAGCATCATATATAATGGAGATAAACTAAAACCATTTCCAATATGATCAGGGGTGAAACAAGGTTGTTCCCCCCCCCCATCACCATTACTATTTAATATTTTATTAGAAATGTTAGCTCTATTTTGTAGTGGCTAGAAACTGGAAACTGAATGGATGTCCATCAGTTGGAGAATGGCTGAATAAATTGTGGTATATGAATATTATGGAATATTACTGTTCTGTAAGAAATGACCAACAGGATGATTTCAGAAAGCCCTGGAGAGACTTACACGAACTGATGCTGAGTGAAATGAGCAGGACCAGGAGATCATTATATACTTCAACAACAATACTATATGATGACCAGTTCTGATGGATCTGGCCATCCTCAGCAACGAGATTAACCAAATCATTTCCAATGGAGCAGTAATGAACTGAACCAACTACGCCCAGAGAAAGAACTCTGGGAGATGACTAAAAACCATTACATTGAATTCCCAATCCCTATATTTATGCACACCTGCATTTTTGATTTCCTTCACAAGCTAATTGTACAATATTTCAGAGTCTTATTCTTTTTGTACAGCAAAATAAAGTTTTGGTCATGTATAGTTATTGTGTATCTAATTTATATTTTAATATATTTAACATCTACTGGTCATCCTGCCATCTGGGGGGGGGTGGGGGGGTAAGAGGTGAAAAATTGGAACAAAAGGTTTGGCAATTGTTAATGCTGTAAAGTTACCCATGCATATATCCTGTAAATAAAAGGCTATTAAATTTAAAAAAAAAATGACCAACAGGATGATTTCAGAAAGGCCTGGAGAGACTTACACGAACTGATGCTGAGTGAAATGAGCAGGACCAGGAGATCATTATATACTTCAACAACAATACTATATGATGACCAGTTCTGATGGACCTGGCCATCCTCAGCAACGAGATCAACCAAATCATTTCCAATGGAGCAGTAATGAACTGAACCAACTACGACATGAGAAAGAACTTTGGGAGATGACTAAAACCATTACATTGAATTCCCAATCCCTATATTTTTGCCCCACCTGCATTTTTGATTTCCTTCACAAGCTAATTGTACAATATTTCAAAGTCTGATTCTTTTTATACAGCAAAATAATGTTTTGGTCATGTATACTTATTGTGTATCTAATTTATATTTTAATGTATTTAACATCTACTGGTCATCCTGCCATCTAGGGGAGGGAGTGTTGTGGGGGGGGGGGGTAAGAGGTGAAAAATTGGAACAAGAGGTTTGGCAATTGTTAATGCTGTAAAGTTATCCATGCATATAACCTGTAAATAAAAGGCTATTAAATAAAAGAAAAGAAAAGAAAAGAAAAAGACATGAAGCATTTCTTGAAGCAAAAAAAAGAAATGTTAGCTTTAGCAATAAAAGAAGAAAAAATAAAGGAATTAGAATAGGTAATGAAGAAACAAAATTATCACTCTTTGCAGATGATAGAATGGTATACTTAGAGAATCCTAGAGAATCAATTTTAAAACTATTAGAAATAATCTACAACTTTAGCAAAGTTGCAGGATACAAAATAAACCCACAGAAATCATCAGCATTTCCATATGTTACCAACAAAGTCCAGCAGCAAGAGATACTTAAAGTTATTTAAAATAACTTTAGATAATAGAAAATATTTGGGAGTCTACCTGCCAAGGCAAAGTTGGGAATTACATGAACACAACTACAAAACACTTTCCACACAAATAAAGTCAGAGCTAATTACCTGGAGAAATATCAAGTGCTCATGGGTAGGCAGAGTGAATATAATAAAAAATGACTAAACTACCTAAATTAATCCACTTATTTAGTGCCATACCTATCAAACTCCCAAAAAATTGTTTTAAAGACCTAGAAAAAATAATAATGAAGTTCATCTGGAAGAACAAAATGTCAAGAATTTTGAGGGAATTAATGAAAAAAATCCCAATGAAGGTGGCCTAGCTGTGCCAGACCTAAACTGTATTATAAAGCAGCAGTCATCAAAACCTGTTGGTACTGGCTAAGAGAGTAGTCAACCAAATAGATTATTAGGTTCACAAGACACTTAATGACTATAGTAATCTAGTGTTTGATAAACTCAAAGACCCCAGCTTCTGTAATAAGAACTTACTATTTGATGAAAATTGCTAGGAAAATTAGAAATTAGTATGGCAGAAACTAAACATTTACCCAGACGTAATACCCCATACCAAGATAAGGTCAAAATGGGTTCATGACTTAGATATAAGGAGTGATATTATAAGCAAATTAGAAGAATAAAGGATGGTCTGCCTCTCAGAACTGTGAAGAAGGAAGGAATCCGTGGCCAAAGAAGAACTGGAGTACATTATGGAATACAAAATGGGTAATTTTTATTATATTAAGTTTAAAAAGTTTTATACAAATAAAACCAATACATACAAGATTAGAAGGGATGCAGTAAACTGGGGGGGGGGGAATTTATATCTAAGGGTTCTGATAAAGGCCTCATTTCTAAATTATATAGAGAACTGACTCAAACTTATAATACAAGCTATTCTCCAATTAATAGTCAAAAGATAAGAATAGACAATTTTCATATGAAGAAATTAAAACTATTTCTAGTTATGAAAAAATGCACTAATCACTATTGATCAAAGAAATACAAATTAAGACAGCTCTTGGGTACCACTACACACCTCTCAGATTGGTTAAAATTACAGGAAAAGAAAATGATGAATGTTGGATGGGATGTGGGAAAATCAGGACATTAATAATGTTGGTGGAGTTGTAAATGGATCCAACTATTGTGAAGAGCAATATGGAATTATGCCAAAAGAACTATCAAACTTGTGCATACAGCAGTGTCTCTACTTGGCCCATATTTCAAAGAGATCATAAAAATGGCAAAAGTACCCATATGTGCAAAAATGCTTATAGCAACCCTTTTTGTAGTTGCAAAGAACTGGAAACTGAGTGGATGCCCATCAGTTTGGGAATGGGTGAATAAGTTATGGCATATAAGTGTTGTGGAATATTATTGTTCTATAAGAAATGATCAGCAGAATGAATTCAGAGAGGCCTGGAAAGACTTGCATGAACTGATGCTAAATGAAGTGAGTAAAACCAAAGGAACATTTACACAGCAGCAAGTTTATACAATGGTCAATTTTGATGGATGTGGCTCTTTTCAATAGCGAGGTGATTCAGGCCAGTTCTGATGGTCTTGTGATGCTGAGAGCATCTACACCCAGATTCACCCAGACTGTGGGGACTGAATGTGGATCACAACATAGTATTTTCACTTTCATTGTTGTTGTTATTTTTTTGCATTTTGTTTTCTTTCTCAGTTTTTTTTTCTTTTTGATCTGATTTCTCTTGTGCAGCATGATAATTATGAAAATATGTATAGAAAAATTGCATATGTTTAACATATATTGAATTATTTGCCATCTAGGGGAGGGGATCAAAGGAAAGGAGGGAAAAAATTTTTGGAACACAAGGTTTTGCAAGAATGAATATTGAAAGCTATCTATGCATGTGTTTTGAAAATAAAAGGTTTTATTTTAAAAATAAGAAAAAGAAAACCCCACATGAGACTATGAAGAAGCAGACACAACTGAACAATAATAAAAACAAAACTATTTTTACTAAATTTCTAGTTTATGTCAGTGACAAACTTTTTGAGTGTCATTTCCCTAATGCCATTTTTCTCATAAACCCTATGGTTTTTGTTGCTTTATTTTGCATATTGATGTGCTTTTACATATTTTATAATGTGTCATATTAAAACAGAACTGACTAAAATAGAAAAGTAAATAGTATGTAAAATAATGATGAAACACTTTTTTTGGATAAATCAGTGATTTCATCAATGTAGAGGGATTCCCTCCATCAATATAGATTAGCAACTATTGTGTAAAAGTTAACAAGTTGTAGAGAATTACAAGAGGCTCTCAGAAATTAAGTATTTAGTTTATGATCACAGAGCTAGTATGTGAGGGATATAACTCTAACCCAGGTCCTACTGATTCCAGGGTTAGCATTCTATCCACTTTGTAAAATTATTTCTTATTAAATATTTGGAAACTAAGCTATATTCAATATAGCTTCAATGTATTCATATTCAATATTCAGATGTATCATATCCATATTCAATATGTATCTGTACTAAATATACCCAAGAGTTAATAACCAGCCTTCCTTCTTCTTCTGTTCCACCCCAGGAGAGTAAAGGAAAAGATAAAGTATAATATATAGAGAGAAAAGAAATTGCTTCCCCATGCCATGATGTTTACATAGCAGAAAGAAAGAACAAAATGTAGGTAGGAGAAAGAACCATGAGAAAGATAGTAGAGAGATATCAGTGGCATCATGGTGCCAACTGGAAGCAGAGAATGAGTAGAGTCAATGGTTGACAAGTTCCCTGCAAGAAATACATAAATCAAACCAAAAGCTAGCAGCCTGTAACTAAAAGATGGCAGCAGTGAAAGAGGATACTGGAAGAACACATAGGAGTGGGTTGCTATATTACAGAGAGAAAACAGTGAAAAATAACTCACAATGAACTGTTCCTTGGGATCCACAGTAACAATTCCCTCAGGGTGCTGGGACTTCTTTTACTGGTGTTTTTCTGGATCTTTCTGGAAACTAGGACCAAACTGTTCTGGGATAAGAGATAATAGCTGTAGCTGTTCTCTTGCTAATCAGACTAGCATGTAAGTCTCATACCCTATTCCCTTGATCAAGCTTTTTTAATAAATTCATCTATGTTTGAACTCTTAAATAGATGTGGCTGTACTGAAAAAGAAAATGTCGAGGAAAGAGAGAAAATGAGTTAGATTCTTGTAATTTTAGCGAGATTCCCTGAGTTTGGGAAAATGTAAGCCCTCACTAACAACCTGAAACACGAGAAGGGGAGGTACAAATGAATCTGGCACCGTGTGATAAACTCGGTTTTGAGATACAGGACTGCAGACACTGACCGCTCAAAAAAGCCGGTTACAAGACATTCAGAAGTCCTGGAAGGCTAGAAGTGGGATTTATAGAGAAAGATGGGCAGAAGATGAGTATTTATTGAACTCTGTAGAAATATATTATGACAACGGAAGCCCCTCTTTTCAAAAATGTTCCTCATAGCTGGGTTGGAGTGGCCAAAATAGCATTCTGCTGCCACCTCGTGGTATTTGAGTTAAAGGCTGTGCACACCGGGTATCAGCCAAGAAGGAGAAAAGTGCAAAAAAAAAAAAAAGTCCCTCTCCAACAGAAATGTTTCCCTCTACCCTACCATCATTTGTGTAATATACTCAACCCCCCGGTACCTTCCCCAGGCAAAAGCACTGCTCATTTGCAGAGTAAGAAAATTTGGACTGAAGGGCCCGTTTTCATTCATTCAATCAACCAATAAGCATTTATTAATCAATCAACTACTATGTGCCAGACATTGTGCTAAGTGCTGAGGATGCAAATTAAAAATGAAACAATATCTGCCATCAAGAAGCTCACACTCTGGATACCCATCAGTTGGGGAATGGCTGAGTAAGTTATAGTATATGAATATAATGAAATATTATTGTTCTATAAGGAATGATAAGCAGGCTGATTTCAGAAAAGCTGGGAAAGACTTACATAAACTGATAAAGTGAACAGAATCAAGAGAGTATTGTACACCATAGCAACAAGATTATGTGATGATCAATTGTAATGGGCTTTGCTCTTCTCAGCAATATGGCAATTCAAGGCAATTCCAACAGACTCAGGATGGAAACTGAGATCCATATCCAGAAAGAGAACTATGGAGATTGAATGTGAATTGAAACTTAATATTTTCATCTTTTTGTTTGTTTCCTTTTTTTGTTCTTTTTTTTCCTTTTGGTCTGATTTTTCTTGCACAACATGACAAATATGAAAATATGTTTAAAAGAATTGCACATATTTAACCTACATCCAATTGCTTGCTGTCTTGGGGAAGAAGAAGGTAAGAGAGGGAAGGGAAAAAACATAGTACACAAGATCTTGTAAAAATAATTGTTGAAAACTATTTTTACATGTATTTGGAAAATACTATTGAAAAGGGAAAAAAAGAAAAAGAAAAAAGAAACACTAACAACAAAGATTAAAAAAAACAAGCAACATAAGTATATACATAATACATAAAAGATAAACACGAAGGTAGTTTGGGAAGGAACATAGGCAACTAGAAGTATAAAGAAAGGTTTCAAGTTGAGCTGAATCTTTCAAGAAACCAAGGCATTAATTCTCTTAGACCTACTCTAAGTTCATTCCCAGATGTAATTTAGGAAAGAATTTAGTTAACGTCTGGATATGCTAATAATGCACTACACCAAGACAGGGCAAAGGACAGATCTCTGGATCACTCCAGTTTAAACTTCCTTGGAAGCTGACATTAAGCTATTGATAGAGACTTTCATTCATACAACCAGTTTTAAATCCACCTAGCTGGCCCATGATTTAGCCCATATTTCTTCATCGGATTGAAAAGAAGAATGAATTTATAGTAGAAGAGGCTTTGTCAAATGTTCTTCTAAAATCTAGGGCAACTAAGTCTTCAAAATTCTCCTGATTTGTTATTCTAATTATTCTGTCAGCAAAGAAGGAAATGCAGTTAAGCTAGTATAACTAGCTTCTAGTCAAGCTATTCTAGATCTTGGTGATCATTCTTTCCCTTTTTATATGTTCAAAAATTCTCCCTTCAACAATACCTTTTGAAGTTTTTGCAAGAATCAAAGTCAAGCTCATTGCTCTATAATCTATAGTTTGCAGACTTGACTCATTTAACTTTTTAAAATTGGTACAAAAGATCCCTTTTTTTTAATGCTGTGGTGCTTCTCCAATTCTTCATGATTTCTCAACAGTATCTCAGCAAACATATTCACCAATTCTTTCAGTTAAGATGGATTTCATCCAAACTTAATGACTTAGACTCATTGAGAGCAGTTAAGTGCTCTTAATATTTCCTCAATGACCATTGGATTTTCTTAATTGTATAGGATAGCCAAGAGTTGGGTTTCAACTTTTGATTAACCATTTTGTTTTATCATTATAACTCTAAAAATTATATGTAGCTCCTCAACTGTGTTTCTCAGCAAAAGTGACAATCTCAGAAGCAAAAAATTTAAAAAAGTGTCCAAATTGTACAAGAGTCCCAATTTTTAACTAGAGGTTATAGACTGGTATTATATCCTGACATTGAACTATATTAGTATAAAGTTCCCATGTTATGTTATTTTTATTTTTAAAATACCGAAATTTCCTTTTGATGTATCATTGGCATTAACAGGTATTAAAGTTATAAAAACAAAGAAAAGTTTCAATAACATAACATACACATATGAGGTTAAAAATGAGGTAACAACTGTAAAGTGCTTTGCAAACCCAAAGTGATATATAAAGTAAAATATAAATTTTATTATTATCTCATATAATCAAATAAGTATCCTTTAAACTATATGCATTACTTTATCCACTTGCAATACAAAATGGAAAGATATTTGCTTATCAGTTAGTTAATCAAAGTATCTTGAGATAGAAAGATAATCCTGGGTGTTTAGGTTTTTTTACTCCTCTATAAAATAAGAAGGATGAACAAAGAAGTCTCTAAAATCCTTTCCAACTTTAATGGTCTGATAGTCTCTGACATCTGTCTACAATTAATTCTACCTTGGGTAAGACACTTTCCTTCTCTGAAGCCTGTTTCCTCCTCTGTAAAATTAAGGAGTTGGACTAAATAATCACTGAGGTCCCTTCCAATTCTAACATATTTTTAGATTTAGTTATTGAGGGATTTTTTTTTTTGGTCAGGGCTTTGCGAGGGTAACTTTAAGCCCTCTTTCAGTCCCCTCTCCAAAGGCATCTATCTGTTTGTTATAAAAGTTGCTATTTCACCCTCCACCCAATAATCAGCCTTAAAATGTGAGTGAACTAACTGATATTTTCCCCTAGTTATCAAGAATAATTTGTTTAAATCATAAGGTACCAAATTGTCAATGTCCTCTTGAGACGCTAATGAGCAAACGCCATAGTAACAATTTCATGATATCCCTAAGTCTATGGTGTCCACTATTGAAAGATGTCCATCCCATCCTCATCTCCAACTGATCTATGAAATTCAGTTCATAGCAATTCACTTTCTCTCTCTAAATCTCAACTTCTTTATTTCTAAAATCAGGAAATTAGGCAATAGAATCAAGATATGGAAATAGTGGGAAGAATTGGAGCAAACTTCTCTTCTGAACAATCTCCCCCCCACCAAAAAAAAAAAAATCAACACTTTTTCCAAACAGATCTAGAAGACATACCAGACTTAATCCTAATGGAGAAATCCAAGAAAAAGTCAGAAAGAGTAATTTTTCTAGCTCAGTACAACCTGATGATATGGACAAAGAAGTCTGTGGGCAGGATGATTACGGTATGGCCAGGACTATATATTACATACAGCATTCCAATCTTTTTTGGAGAGAGAAGTGATGTACAAAAGCAAGAGGAGGTCCCAGACCAATATTGTGACAATGGGCCCTCATATAGAATAGAATATAGAATGCTGGAATATATTCTGATTGACAGTTCTGTCACTCACTTCCAAGTTCTGGAACACAGATCCTGGGGGTACATGAAAAAATTTGGGATAACATTGTGAGGCCCCACAGTGAAAGAGAGTCAAGTTCAAAAGCAAGCAGTATGATGGACTCAAACTTCAGGAACAGGGGTCTAAGTTCAAACTACTAGAGTAGACTTAATTCTGATAATAATAATAATTGTTGTTATTATTATTATAACAATAATAATAACCATGGGCAGAAACCTGAGACCAAAGAGAAGCTTGTAGTTTTGTCATTGAACCAGTAGAGGTTCCCAGGTGACTGGTAGTTGAGTGCAACAGTAGTTTACTGTTGCTCAGACTCAATTTCAGGTTAAGAACTAGAGCTCAAAAAAGCAAAACAGTTAAAACATTGCCCTGAATCAGACCCTCAATAATTTACAGATTTTTCAGTCTAAACAGTCCCTGAGAATTTAGGATAACACAACACTCAGTATCTAAGGAAGCAGCCAGAGAACCAGCCCACATCCTCCCGTTAAAAGTGAATAGAGTCTAGCTGTAACATTAAGTCTGAATCAGGAAATTGCCTGTAAGAGTAGTCAAAAAAAAAAAAAAAAGGAATCCTACCATAAAAAGCTATTATGATGATAGGGATTCTCAAAACAGAAATCCAGAAGAAGAGAATGGTTTCAAAGCATCTACAAGCAAAGCTTCAAAGGAAAACACAATTCGGGCACAAAGTCAACTAGAAGCTAAAAGAGATGAAATTCTTATTTCTTTAACTTTAAAAAAAAGAATTTAAAAGTATGTTTATAAATTAAATGAGAGCACCAAAGGAAAAATTTTAGGGAAAAAAAATAAAAGAAATGGGAATAGGGATTAGAAAGGGAATTTATAGCTTGTACAAGAGTTAGAAAGCTTTGCCTGGGCAAAAATCCCTGAAAATTAGAATAGATCAAATAGAAACCAATGACTACATGAGATAACAAGAAAAATTAAAAGAAGGAGAAGGAGGAGGAAGAGGAGGAAAAGAGGATGATGAGGAGGACTAAGAAAGAATTCAGGTACTAAGGAGTCATAGTCAGGTTCTCACATGATTTAGCCTCCAGGAATGGAGTGGAGAGCTTACAGTATAATATCCTTTCAGAAGGCAAAGGATATAGGCTACAATCAAGAATAACTCATTTAGCAAAGCTGTATATACTGCTTGCTGGGGTGGGGGGAAGAGAAATGGATCTTTGATGGAATAGAGGAATTCCAAGTATTCCTGATGAAAAGACAAAAATTGCAGAGAAACTTTGAAGCTCAAATAGTAGTTTTAAAAAATAAATATACAATAAATAATAAACAATTATAAGGAATTGAACAAGGATGAACTATTAACATTTTAATGTAGGGAAATGATACACCTGTCTCCTCTGAACCTTATTACCATCAAGGGTTATAGAAAGAATTTAAATAAACAGAAGACCTAGAAGTGATTCTGTTATATCTTGAAGAGCTTAATAGAAGAATGGAAAGAAAAGAGAAGAGGAATATACTAGGGATGAGTTCAAAAGTAATAGTTTATAAAAGCAAGGGGGCAGAAGCTAATATTTGAACCTCCTCATTTGAACTGGCCAAAAGAAGAAAAAATACTCACACATATATAAAGTTGGTTACAGAAATACATCTCATTCAACAGGAAAATAGAAGGGAAGGGAAATAGAAGTTAAGTGACTTGCTCAGGGTTACACAGTACAAGTTAGTTCGGCTATAACCTATATTTCAAAAATAAAAATTTGCTCCAATGAAATTGATATATTAGGGAACATTTTGAATATAATATAAATTTTGAGTCTGCTTCTCCATTTCTTCTGAACACCAGGTATGCAACACTTCACAATAATTCACAACCTGCAACCTTTCCAATGCCCACTTCCACAAGCAAACTTCAGATCTTTGTTATTTGTTCAGGTACAGTATCATTTATTGTATATCTTCAAGTGCAGCAGGACCTGTGAATAGAGAACAGCTGGCCAAATCATTCCTACCTTCATATACACGCATTTCCTTCTGCCATAGCAGCCCAAGACCACAGACTTGACTGCTATTTATTATAGTATTTATGTATTTCTTAAGCATTTCACATAGATATATAGAAAAGCACATCCCCCACCCGCCCGTAGCATGGTAGTATCCTTGTAAGAATAAAAGGGAGGCAGAATAAACATCTCTAACCTCTTCTCCCCAGACTCTTCTCCAATGGAGGTTTTAATTTCTGCCAGGAGTGGAAGTTGGAAGGAGAGGATTGAAGTGTGGTCACTTTGTTCCCTCAGAAAGAGAGGATACTGAGCTAGAATTAGATGTATCTACTCCCTTAAATATTTGTCTAAAGGATGTAGTTTCCAGGTTCAAGCTAAACTTAGAATCTATTAATGAGAAAGAGAGGATGTTAAGCTCTATATCCAAGATCTGATTTCCTTCTCACCAAATCCCATTCCTATAATGGACATATAGATAGCAAACAGCAAAGAAACCTATTACTTCATGATACTAGCAATCAGAGAGAGAATATACAGAGGAGA
The DNA here is from genome assembly GCF_902635505.1 of Sarcophilus harrisii. Taxonomy (NCBI): domain Eukaryota; kingdom Metazoa; phylum Chordata; class Mammalia; order Dasyuromorphia; family Dasyuridae; genus Sarcophilus; species Sarcophilus harrisii. Next base: position 370,253,858 of record NC_045427.1, read on the forward strand.
ATATATACCAGACAATACAGAGTAAAGGAGCTTTCTCATTAGAAGCAAGGTAACTTAGATCTACCAAGAGTCCTGGATCTCATTTAAGAAAAAAATTCCCCCAAATTTCTAATGTAAACAGGAATAGGAACCTAAAGGAGATTGTTAGCTCCTTTCATATTAGTTTCTTCTCAGAGTTTTATTCTCACTTCAGCAAGTTGAAGTAAAATTGGCACTATCCATCTTCTCTCTCACAGATAGAAGCCAAATATACCTGAAGTAAGTCCTAAACAGAGACACAAGAGATTTAAAGAAAATTAAGAAATCCCTCCTGCTCTCACCAACTTGGCCCCACCCCTCACATAGGTGCAGAGCATTGTTTTCCACCAATGAGGAGAGAGTTTCAAACCAATGGACTTTGGGACTCCAGCTATATATAAACCACTGCTAACATTTCTATTAGGTTCCTTTCGTGTGTGTGTGTGTGTGTGTGTGTGTGTGTGTGTGTGTTGTGTGTTTAACTAAGGAAGTTTGTGAACACTAGGTCCCAAACCCACTGTGGGTTTTATTGCACAATTTTGCATAGCACATGGCTTTTTTTGGAACACATGTTGAACTATAGCAGAACTGCCAGTATTATTAAAGGGTAGGAGGGTCAGAGTAAGGTCTTGAATCCAACTCTTCCTGATGCTGAAGCAGGATTCCTACACACTTTGCCACATTACCTCTACTCCCAATTTTTCTTTGGACTTCTCAGTATCATCATGACTCAGCTACCTTCTCACCCTAGAATTTCTTTCAACAGAGAAAGAATAGAATAAATAGGGAGAAACACAATTAGCAATAGTAATTGTAAAAAAGAATTTCGAAACAAGTTTCTCTGACAAGGCCTCATTTCTCAAACATAGGAAACTGAGTCAAATTTATAAGAAATAAGAGCCATGCCCCAATTGATAAATGATCAAAATATATGAACTATGCCCAAAGGGCTATAATATCATGCATATCTTTTGACCTATCAATAGCACTACTAGTCATGAATCCCAGAAGAGTTTGTTTGTTTTTTAAAGGAAAAGGATAGGTATGTTAAAAAAAAAATTATTTATAGAAGCTCTCTTCACAGAGCAAAAAATTGGAAACTGAGGGAATGTTCACCAATTGGAAATGGCTGAATATATTGTGGTTTATGATCATGATGGAATGTTATTGTTCTATGGGAAATGATGAGCAAGATACTCTCAGAAATACATGGAAAGTCCTCCATGAACTCAAGCAAAGTGAAATGTATTATGTACAAATATATTGAGTATCAGTGACAATCAGTTGTGAATGACATTGCTATCTCAGCAATACAATGATCTTATCCAAAAAAAGAACTGATTGTGTCTGAATTCAGATTAAAGCATTCTCTCTTTTTTCCTTTTTTTTCCTTTTATTTTTCTTGAGGATTTATTTTATTGGGGAGATCTATGTTTTCTTTTAGAACGTGACTTTTATGGAAATTTTTTACATAACTTCACATGTTCTTTCTTTTTTATTATATTATAGCTTTGTATTTACAAGATATATACATGGGTATTTTTTCAGCATTGACAATTGCAAAACCTTTTGTTCCAATTTTTCCCCTCCTTCCCCCCACCCCTTCTCCCCGATGGCAGGTTGACCAATATATGTTAAATATGTTGAAGTATAAGTTAAATATAATATATGTATACATGTCCAAACAGTTATTTTGATGTACAAAAAGAATCAGACTTTGAAATAGTATACAATTAGCCTATGAAGGAAATAAAAAATACAGGCAGACAAAAATAGAGGGATTGGGAATTCTACGTAGTGGTTCATAGTTATCTCCCAGATTTCTTTTGTTGGGTGTAGCTGGTTCAGTTCATTACTGCTCTATTGGAACTGATTTGGTTCATCCCATTGTTGAAAAGGATCACATCCATCAGAATTGATCATCATATAGTATTGTTGTTGAAATATATAATGATCTCCTGATCCTGCTTATTTCATTCAGCATCATTTCATGTAAGTCTCTCCAGGTCTTTCTGAAATCATCTTGCTGGTCTTTTCTTACAGAACAGTAATATTCCATAACATTCATATATGACAATTTATTTAGCCATCCTCCAATTGATGGGTATCCACTCAGTTTCTAGTTTCTGGCCACTTCAAAGAGGGCTGCTACAAATATTCTTGCACCACATGTGCTTTCTTAATGGGGGCTGGGAGTGAGGATAAGGGAGAGAATCTGGAATTCAAAGTTTTAAAAACAAACATAAAAAATATTCTAACTGTAACTGGGGGAAATTAAAATATTAAAAAAAAAAGAATTTCCCTTCACCATATCAGTCTTCTTCTCTCTTTGCTGAGTTCCTTCCATTTTCTATTTTGTAGTCAGAACCAGGTTAACCATGATTCATTCCCCTTCTGGCTATGCTTCTAATTATCCAGATTTAATAATCATACTCATATGCAAATACCTTCTCTATACCACCTTTCTTTTAATCACGTTTCATGTGCTGTTTTCCCCCATTAAAATGTAGGCTCCTTTAGGGTAAGGATTATCTGTCTTTTTCCTTATATTTGTACTCCCAGTGTTTAGCACTATGTCTAGAACATAGGAAGTAGTTAATAAATGCCCCCTATCTGCCTACCTAGGATCTGTCATCTCTTAGATGTGGTTATGGACTCAAAGAAATCAGGTAAGAATGAAGGAGGGACATAGGAAGATATGGGTCTAGAGTTTGATCCAGATCCTGGAGATCCTTAACAGTTGAATGGACACATTAAAAACTGGAATTGAAGAACTTAAAAACAAATCTCTTCAACTTCACTATCTTACTGAGGGCAACATTAGCAGTGACAGTTTAATAAATCTCTGGCCTCTAGGAACCTGCAAGGCAGAATCACCACAGGATCCCCCAGTAAGGTCAATACCATTCTATGGAGAATAAAAAATTGCATCACCATAGCACATTCTACTCTTTCATGTGGACCAAATGCTTAACAGACATGGGGGAAAAAAATGCCGTGACTCTCTGGGGCTTGATATCAGCGCCCTTTCCACCTGGGTCCTTAGAAATCTTTCTCTCCTACAGAGTTCAGCAGAACCATAGCTCATTGGTCCACACTCAGTTACCAAGAGGGTTCTTTGTATGCCTGGCTCACCTCCTCCATGTGTACACTTCTTCCTTCCTGATTCATACATACTTACTTAAGCCTGTTGGCCTGTCCAGCTGTCCCCTATCCTCCCCCAGACTCCCTTCTGAGGCCTTTGAATCTATTTTTAAATTTGCAGTTCAGCACCAAATGAAGAAATCAAGGAGAATAAGAGAAATGTTACTGTGGTAGGGGGTTTTCTGTTCGAGGTGGATCTCAAAAATATGTGTGGCTCAGACCCAAGTTTCCTTATCAGTTTCAAGTCAAAGTCTAGCAAGCTTGTCTCATATTAATATCACAAGCACAGAAACCTGTTGGAGACATTAAGGTGGATTACATTACCGACCTAATGAGAGATAGAAATGACCAAAGACTTAAACATGCAGTCTATGTGCTTCCTAGATGCTTTTCTTCCTAGAACAACTTTAATCTACTGAACCCAGAATTCCATAGCTGATCATTGAGCAGTCTTTTCAATCATTCTCCACCCCTTTCCACAAACCCTCTACAAAAGAACATATGTAAATAACCTTAAGAGAAATCTATACATGAGAAGCTGCCTACATTATGTTTTAAATGTTTGTTGAATACTAAATATTTTTAAATGAAGCCAAATATCTCTTTACCCTGTCATAGTATCTAAAATTTTGATCCTTTGGGGGCAGCTAGATGACACAATAGATAGATGACTGGCCTGGAGTCAAAAAGACCTGAGTTTGAATCCTGCCTCAGACACTTGCAAAGCTGTGTGATCCTGGGCAAATCACTTAACACTTTTTGCCTCAGTTTTCTCTTCTATAAAATGAGCTAGAGAAGGAAATAGCAAACTATTCCAGTATCTTTGTCAAGAAAACCCCAAATGGAGCACAACTGAAATGACTGAACAACAATGATATTCAATCTTTTAATATAAGACATTGTCTCTAGGCCATTTTAAAATGTAAATATGTTGATTTATTTAAGTATTTCAAAGATTCATATTTTTATTAGTGTCTGTATACTGCTTCTGTCAATATACAATTTTCCTTTTAGATCAAAAAAAGAAATGAATGTCCCTGAAAGCATCAGTCCATCAATAAATATTTATTAAGCACCAACTACTTATTAAGCATTGTACTAAGCTCTAGAGTTACAAAGAAAGACAAAAGGCAGATCCTTCCCTTAAGGAGCTCACAATCTAATGGGGAGACAACAAGCAAACAGATATCTACAAACATGCTATTTATAGGATAAATAGGAAATAACAGAGAGAAAGCACTAAAATTAATCTTCTAGAAAGAGTGTTTTAGCTGGCACTTAAAGGAAGCTAAGGAGGTCTAGAGGCAGAGAATGTGGAAGGATAGCGTTTCGGGCATGAGGGACAGTTAGAGAAAATATCTGGACTTGAGAGAGGAAATGTCTCATTCAGGGAATGGTAAAGAGTCACGGGATCAAAGAGTATATAAGTGGTAAAGCTTGAAGGTGTAAGGAATAAGAGGCTTAGAGGGAATAGAGCAGTCTGTGATTAATTTTTTTCTCAGGGAAAAAAAAAACTTTATTTCAAGATTAGTTTCACTCTCCCAAATATTATTTCTTTCACACAAGGATTCTTAATGCACAAAGGAACTTTTACTTTTTCTTAAGCCTTCTAAAGAAAAAAAATGAAAATAAAAACTTGGCCTCCGGGGTTAATAGTTATGGAATTGGAGAAGAAACAACATTGTAGGGGTTTTTTAAATAATGCAGAAAATATAAACTTGAGATGAGAGTCTTCCAAATCATATTCTCCCACACAATTAAAAAAGAAAACAATAAGGATAACTACAGATAGGGTATCTGGAAATTCCTTTCCCAGGCAGATACTTTTATCTTCGGTCAGAAGAATGAAATAACAGAAGATTTGGTATCTGATCTAGGAGGTGACAGAGAGCCTGATTAATTAGGGAAGTTATATGGTTTTGATGTGGACTTTGAGCTTACTCGCTTCCCTTGAGAGGAAGAAATAGCCCATCTGGTTGTTACCAGGCATAACCAATCCCAAGACTCTTTTATGTATAGAGGGATTTGTAAAGATGGAACTCTTTATCAACCTCCATTGTCTATGCCTTTAACCTCTGGGTATCTTTAAACCATCTTTGAGGTATTGATTAGCATATCTTTTTGATAGGTCTGGGACCTGATCTGTCAAGTATTCCAACTGGCTCCTCCTTGATCCTGGTACTTCCCCTCTTCTCATGAGAAAACCCCAAGGTTGTATTTCCTCTGTAAAAGATGTGCCCACAATGAAGATCTTTGCTAAGTCCTATCCAGGACTAAGCCCACTATAAGGTACTCCTCTCTCTTCCTTATAGTAACTTCCCTTTAGTGGGATCTTTCTCCTTACTATAACTAACTGCTTAGTCTGCCAAACTCTTAACCTGCAATGGCATACTCAGGCCTCGTGGTATATTCTTTTAATGGATTCTTCCAAACTCCTTTCCTTTGTAACGCTATCATTCTCCCAACTCTCTTTCATATTTGCCATTCCTGTTGCCTATTTTATCTCTTATTTTATCTGCAACTTTTTCTTCTAAATAAACCAAATAAACCACTCTCTTTTGCAAAGAGAACAGCTACTGTAAATTTGTTTCATGTTTCAACTTGACTTCCAATTTTTAAAAATTACTTTGGAGGTTTCATGGAGGATACACTAAAGTAGGGAAAGAGTTGTGAGAAACCTGAAGTTATGAGAGCCTGCTCCATGATGATAATGTCAGAGAAGAAAAGGGGATAAAGTAAAGAAAGCCCAAGCTGTGTGAAGTGAGGAAAAGTAAGAAATAGGATAGGTCAGGGGAATTTATAAATAGAAATATCAAAGATGAGGTGTAGACCTAAAGAGATATTATATTATTTTTATATATAGATACATGTATGTATCTATATATAATAATAATAATAAAAGCTACTTTATAAATCTATTATTTAAAAGATACTATATTATTTAAATGGAGTTCTCACATTCTTCTCTTCTGGCCTATCCATCACCAAGAAAACATCAATTTTGTTCTAATAGTAGGATTAATTAATTAATCCTGAGGAATCAGAGTATGCCTAGGAACATCAAGAAATTACCTGCAGGATTTTCATAGTAAGTTGAAGCTAATGAGAAAGCTAATCAGTCTTATCAATAAGTATTTATCAAGTACCTATTATGAGCTAAAGAGAACTAGGTGGCATAATAGCTAACATGCTGGGCCTAGAATCAGGAAAAGTTTTCCTGAGTTCAAATCTGACTTTAGACTTTTATTAGCTGTGTGACACTGGGCAAGTCATTTAACTCTGTTTGCCTTAGTTTCCTCATTTACAAAATGAGCCAGAGAAGGAAATGGCAAACTAGGCTAGTATCTTTGCCAAGAAAACTCTAATCACAAAGAGACAGACACAACTGAACCATTATAAGTCAAGCACTGCACTAGGCCTTGGGAACAGAGACAAAAATGAAAATTTTCTTCCTTAAATGAGCTTCTATTCTATCAGGTGTATATAAGTGAGTATATACAACATAAATGCAAAATAAATTATAAAATGTAGAATATGTCACTTGAGTAGAGTTTTAAAGGTAAGAAAAAGCAGTGATGAGAGAGAGTACACTCCAAGTATGAGGAACAGCCAAGAGATTGAGTATCATTTATGAAGGACAGTAAGGAGATCAGCTTGGTTGGCCATAAACTGTAGGAAGGAGAATAATGTATAATAAAACAGAATAGATAGCACAGTACTGAGTTGAGAAGGTCTTTAAAAGCTAATGGCAAAAAAAAAAAAATTCCTTACAGATACATTTGTGAAAAAAAGAGAATCACAGAGAGATTGATTATTGCTCAAGATGAATAGGATAATAACAACTGACAACAAAGAGAAAGAAAAGTTGTTTAAATCCTATTTTAGTGCTGTTTTCTCTATTGAAGAGAATGACTTTTGTTGTGGTATAACATAGGACTTGGACTGGAGCTTACCCCTCAGAAGCATGCGTAAAGAATGAGCCATCCTATGAAGAAGGCTTGTGTCCTGTCCACTTACACCAAGATGTGAGTTTTAGCCTCTTGCACAACCAAAGACTTCCTGATTGATATCATGTGCCAACTCCCTACCATCTTTCCCCCATGACAAGGTATCTATATCAAAAAAGGAGTGGGTCACTAAACAACAAAATCTAGCTGATCACTGAGATTTTGAAGCAAAGGACAACTCTAGTTTTCACTCACTTTCTTCCCCCCCTTTTATGAACATGAATTTCAGCACTCCGAACAATTTTCCTCTTGATTTCCTGAGAAAGGAGTGGAAGAACAAATACTTTTTTCTAGATGAACCTGTAATCTCAGAGAAACTGAGGCAAGATAGAGATTAGAGAGTATTTAATATTTTATTTGAAAGGGAGAGATTTACTGAAACCAAATGGATCCATGGTTTGGTCCCAGGTTTGAATGAGATTATCGTCTCCAAGAATCCAGCAAACAATGTGAGTTCTCAATGACATATATACATATGGCTCAGACATAAGGGGTAGATTGAGACAGGGGCAGAGTCATAGTGCTAAGAGAGGCAACGGGACTTTGACAGGGTGGGGGGAAGGCACCAGAGATGACATAATGGAGGGAGGCACCCCGAAGATGGGGAGAAGCATCTTGATAAGATGGTATCTGATATTCTGATAGATTGGGATGGGGAGAGGCATTCTAATATTCTAAAATATAAGATCTTTTATCTTTACCAAATGTTCTGATGATTAAGAGGGATGGGTTGGTTTTGTAGGATTGAGCAAAACAATTAGAAACCGAGGCAGGACAATTTAGGGAAACTGAGTCAGGATAATTAGGGAAACTGAGTCAGGATAATAAAAGAGAAGTGTGGCAAAACAAACCTGAGATTGGATCTCAAAATCCTGATCACCTCTTCTGCTTTATGCTTCTTTTTCTGAACATAGGTGACCAAAATGTGATCCTGAGAACCTAGTAAATTACCCTGGGAGATCAGGTATTCCTGACTTCCTCAACTTTCCTCAACTGTCTATCAAAAGATGCCTCCTACAGCTACTACAATGCTTCTCCGACCACCAAAGGAAAAAGAGTCCCAACCATGACCTGGTTTTCCAGAAGATGTGGACCTTGAGTAAATTGTTCAAAGAGTTCAGAACTCAGGCAAGAATTATCATCATCATCATCATCAATAAATAATAGCTAGCACTTATATAGTTTCAACTATGTGTCAGACAATGTGCTAAGTAGTTAATAAAATATTATTTTCTTAAATACAATAATCCTGGGAAGTATTCCCCATTTGACATTTTATCCCCATTTTATGGGTAATGAGGCAGATAGAAGGTAAGTGATTTGATCAAAGTTATATAATTATATAGCTTAGTAAGTATTTGGGCTCACATTTGAACTCACCTATCTGGGAAAATCTATGGAGCAGTCCCATAAAATGTTTCACATTTTAATGTTTAAGTATCAACTTCCCAGAAAAGTATAATAGGAAGTTTTTGTTACAGTTTCTCTTTTAAATCTTTGTCAATTTTCCCTTATGTATCTTTTGTATTTTAAATCTTTCTTTTGTGGTCTAGGAAATAAATAACTATTCTATACTTAACCTGTTTTGTACACTGAATACATAGTTTCTTCATCTGTAAAATAAGGATCTTGGTATCTTTAAAATCTATTTCACAGAAAAATTATAAAAGTCTAAATAAGATGATATACATAAAGTAGTACCTCATGAATATTTGATAAAAATAAGCATTTTATTATTATTATTATTATTATTATTATTATTATTATTAGGACTAAGTCCTAATAATAAAATCAATAGATCCAGGGTTACAACTTGGTTTGAGATTCTATGATATTCTATCATGTTATTTAACAAAAAGTCATCACTAATCTGCAATTCCACCAACAATGTAATAACAGTCCATTTCCCTGTATCTCTGCCAAGATTTAATCTTATCTTTTTTTTTTTACTGTTTTTGATAGTTTAGTGCATATGAGGTAATATTTTAACAATGATTTGATAATTTAACTTAGTGATAACAGTAATAAAGTATATCAATAATTTTGTATTAACAATTAATACTTTTATGTTAATAATATGTTAAAATTTTATGTTAAAAATACTAATTTTCCTTTGAAAATTTTCTGTTTATGTTCCTTGATATTGTAGAATATATATTACTTTCCCATATACTCTTTATATCAAAAACAGGAAAATCTGAAACTACCCCCAGCAATATTCTACAATTCTGTCCAGAAGAACTGGAATAGAGATCTTGGCTCTCTTTCTGAATGGGGGTTGATATTACAAGCTTGAAGCTGGAGAGAGGCTTTAGTCATCATCTGTGATTAGCACGCAGCTGTTCTGTTGTTATGCTGGGCATCCCAAGGCAACTCCCACAAGTTAAAAACAGAACCCCCTTAGCGACAAGTCCCACATTGCTAAATTCACTCAATGTGGGGAAGGGGGAGTACAGAGGGATCATGGCTCAATTTCATTTATGATTGAACTCCATTTCCCTGTTGATAAAATACTCTAGGAACCTCATATGATCATTGAAGGAACATATGAGAAAATGGCTACAAAAATACATTGAAAATTCCAGGCTGAATTTTAAAAGTATAAGCTTTACTATCATAATTTTTTTTTCATTGTTATAGATGCCAGACAGAGATTGAGATGAAGTCCCAAGGCTCAACCTTTTTGAGATCAAAGGTGCCTATGACTCTTTTGGCAATTGTTTTTATCTCTCTCAGCCACATTTTTAAAGTAAACTTCTCTCCTTATTTTCTGTCTCCTTTTGGGGTAGGACCACAATGCATATCACAAAGAGATCTCAATAGTGAGAGTCGATATCTTGAACATTTTTTAGAATCATAGAATTTTGGAGCTGGAAAAGACTATATTGGTAGATCAGAGTAGTCTTAGAGTCAGTGTAGCTGGATTTTAGTAAGACATTTATAAAAGTCTCTTGGAATGCTTTATTAGACAAGACGTAGAACTGTGGTGTGAATAAAAGCAGAGTTGAGTTCATTCATAATTGACTGAATGACTATAAACAAAGAACTTGAAGAAAAGAATTAGTATCAATGAGGAGAAAAATATTTCTAGTCAAGTATCCTATTCTCTCACTATTTCAACAATATTCTATTGAATTTTTAAATCAGTTATTTGGATAAAGACATATATAGGGATACTATCAAGTTTGCAAAAATATGCAGCTAAAAAGGATCATTGATAAGGGGGACAACAGAATTAGGATCCTGAAAGATTACAATAGATGGGAACAATGGGTCAAATCTAAAAGCATAGTTTTAACATTAACAAATATTCCCTCACAAGTATGAGATGGAGGATGTGTGGCTAGATGCAATTCATATGCACAAAGGGTTTTCTTTAATTGACTCCAAGCTCAACATGAGCCAGAAAAGTGACATAGAAGTCAAAAATAAGCAAAAATAAAATTGATGGGGGATAAATATTTATATGAGTTTTCTAAATATTATCTTATTGAATCCTCAAAATAATTTCAATAATTTCAATTTAGGTGCTATTCTTATGCCCATTTTACAGTTGAAGAAGCTAGGGAAGGCAGAGGTTAAGTGATTTGCTCATGATTATATAGCTAGTAAATGTCTAAGACCAAATTTCAACTCCAAGGTTAAAGCTTTATCCACTATGCCATCAATTTTAATGCAATCTTGAGTGATGGAATATTAAAAACAACTGGGAAAAGTAACACAACAGAGTGTGAAGTATCAGACTGCTATTAACAAAGATTCATATCATCATTAAGTATATTAAATTTTTAGTCTGTTTCCAAAGGACATCAAGTTTTAATGGTATTAATTATGAATAATAATAGAAAAGTGCATAGTGCTTTAAAGTTTGCAAAGAACTTTATAAATAACTAAATTAAGCTTGACAACAAACCTGAATGGAAATCACTACATATGTATTATCACTCCCATTTTACAAATGAAGATACTGAGGTTCAAACTTTGACTTATACAGTTTTTCTTTTTCTATTACTTTATTTTTAATTAATGGAATAAAACAACCATTTCTATAACAGTACAATAAAAAAGAAGATAATTGCACATGAGATTGCAAATCTACTATGTACAAGTTGTCATTCCCTCCAAATATACAACAAAGTTATGGTATAAATTTCTTTTTTTCCCTTTCTTTCCCTTCCTTTCTAAACAATGTGAAATGTAAAATCATAGTTTTGTAATACATTCTCTCTTTAGCTTATACTGTGAATATGGAAATGTTCTCTTTTTTGTCTTTATGTATTTAAGTTCAAAATGAATTTCAAAAAAATTTTAAAGAAATAAATTGGGTCTCAGAGAGTAACCTGCTCATGGTCAGACAGCTAGTAAGTGTTGACAGCAGAATTTGGACCTAGTTCTTCCTGCTTCCAAATTAAACACTATCCTTTACATCCTATCACCTTTCAATAGGTGTAGCTGTTCCCATAAATTCTAGGTAAAGAACTACACTGCGGAAAGTGGAGGTGGCACAGAAGGGGGACTCCCTTTTCACTAAAGATTTCTTTGGTGGGATGCCTCTTGCTCTAATAAAACTCCACATCCAAAAACCTAAATTACAACACCTAAACAAGGGGCCACAGTCCATATTACAATGGAATTCTTTTAAATAACTGATTTCCTCACTTGATTTTTTAAAAATTTGCTCCAATTTACAAAATTTTGACATATGCACACTTTGAGGGCATGTTCATTGAAAGTACAATGTACAGCATTCTGATACTTGCAATTTATGAAAGTCTGAGAAGAGGGCCATTGACCGGCAGTACATTTTGGGAACTGAGTTCTAGATAAGATTTTAGATTTAGTGCAGAAGCTCTAATGGCCTAATGGGTCATTTCATCTAACCCCTTCATCTTAGAGGATCAAGCAGATGAAGTTCCAATGAAGTTAAGGGTTTTACTCAAGCTCACACAGGTAGTAAACCTGGGTCCTCTGTCTACAAATCCATTCCTCTCCTCATTGTGCCACACTACCTCTCCACTTAATCCTCCCTTTTCTCTCTCTTTTTCTAGCCTCAGTGGGGTTGGAATATACATTTGTTTAATTGGACATAGAGTGAATTTTTATTTTTTTAATTTAAATATGACAAGGTCAACCACTAAATCTGCATCACTTTCTTAAGGACTCTGGTCTTTCCTTTTCAAAATTTGGTGGTTGGATTAGATATTCTCTGAGGTCTTTTTCAGTCCTCAAAGTGTGTGATTCTACAAGTCTTGAGCTTCCAATAAAGAATGCTTTTCTCACATCTAAAAATAATTTTCTCATTCTACAATCTTCCACACATCTGAAGTCACTCTTATGAAGACTAATAATAAAATTCTGGATTCAGGGAGCTGCGGTCCCAACCTAAGTAGCTACAGGCTACATCTCCTGCCTTATGGGTTGAGAAACACAGCTTGTATTTCCTTTAAGTGCCAAGATCAAAATTCTCCACATTCCAGATAAAAATGCCTTGCTCACCATGAACCTTTGGCTCCTGCCTTGTCTTTTATCTCCCTTGTTCATATTTAGATGTGAGGTGTAATTTTTAATGTTTAACCCAGGGTCACATACTTTTAGCCCCTCTGAAAAAAGGATTGGCGTTCTCAGAAGGATGGGGCAGCAATGGCTACATTGTAGGAGTGAATTCATGGGGACCCTTCCCTCAGGACTAGAAAAAGCTTTAGTTTCTGTGCACACAGCTGACATTCCAACTATGCCCCTCCTCACTGGGGAGTGGGAATATGCATCAGACAAACCCAATCCTGAAGGGACCTCTCAGTGGGTACACATAGGACTGCCCTTGAGCAAGTCTCTGTCACTGTCTCACAAAGGCAGCATCCAAAGCCAAGGACATAGTGGAAGACACTGAGGCCGTGAGTACTTTTGAATATAAGGTTTCTGATTGGTTGACTGGTTGTGTTTTCTCATGCCACATCCGTGCAGTTCATTCTCTTCATAGAACAGAAGAAACTTCAGTACCCTCCCCCCCCCCCCCCCCAGTTTAAGATCAGAAGAGGAAATCTCAATACTCCCCTCAGTACTTCCCCTTTCCCAAGGGTGGGGAAAGGGCCCAACTCTTGAGGTTTGTGATTTTTTTTTACAAACTATCTAGATGTTAGAATGTTGATATCCTGCTTCTTCTTTTGGAGCCAAATTCTTTCCTTCCTTTTTCCCTTCCTTAGCCCCTCCCCCTCCCTTCTTTTGTTCCTGCCTTCCTGCTTTATCTCAGTTCAGCAGCTCAGATTTGCTTTAATCCAGTAATTTCTTTAGATTCAATCCTCAATGATGGACTGCCAATATCTAAACATTTGAGCCCATAAGAACTCTCTCATCCTTTTTGACAAGATGGTATAATAAGTGAATAGAGTTCTATAATTGGAAGCAGGAACACCTGATTTCAAATCCCTCCTCAGATATTTTCTAGCTCTATGACTATGGCAAATCACACAAGTTCTCTGTACCTCAGTTTCCCCTTCTATAAAGAGAGGTTGCAGTCAATCGCCTCTAGGGTCTTTTCCAGATCTATTTCCACATTTAAGTATTTTTTCTTTCTTTCTCCCTTCCTCTTCTCCATCCCCTTCTCTTTACCAGTTCATAAAAAACATTTCTTTGAATGTCTATTATGCACAAATGGAGAATACAAAAATGTAGTATCTTTGGGTCTCATATATCTGTGAGAGTCACCAAGATCTCCAGGGACCATGAAGTTTTGATTCATGTTCATACATGGAATCAAATCAAGGTTGGGGTTAGTAGGAATCTTAGAAAGACAGTAACCCCTTTAGCTCTCCTTCAGCTAGCATGCTTATTAGCACAGTGCCTGGAATCTAGTACTTAATAAATATTTTGTCAAATGAATGACCAACTGAAGCCAGCATAATTCAGGGCCTTTTCTGAGTCTCTCACAAAGGAAAGGTGGGAAATTTGGGGAAAATTCAAAAGGGGCAGAATACGAGTATCCAAAATCCTAAACAATATAACCTGGGGTAGGAGGGAGATTTAGAGGCCTTATTGTAGGTCTATCTTTGCCACTAAGTAGCAATATTTGGGGTCTGGTTTTGCAACTTATTACTTTTGTCAACATGGGCAAATCAATTTTTTTTTGGTCTCAGTTTTACCTCTCCCTTAAATAAAAGAGTTGAATTAGATCAGGGCTTTTTAACCTGTGCACTTGACTTTTAAAAATATACTTTGACATCTTAATTTCATTATATGTGGCTTTTTTTATATCCTATATATATATTTATTTTATGCATTTAAAAATCATGATTCTATAGAGTCCATAACACAAGGAAAGGTTAAGAATCCAAAGCTCCTACCAGTTCTAGACTATCTCATTGCTATATAATCTCACATAAGTCACATCCTATCTCTAACTTCATTTTACCCTTCTGTGAAATGGGAGTATTGGACTAGTTGATTTCTAGTTTTTATATTTATATTCTCAGTGCCTGGAACACAGTTGGTACTTAATAGATATACATTTAATATTAACAAGTTAAACGATTAAAATTTACTTAATTAAATAATTAATAGCTTGATAGTGTCAGGAAACACAGATAAGCAGGGCAATGTTGGTAGTAATGAGTTAAATTTAATATATACTTTTTAAAAACCAATTGTACAGAATAGATTTGTAATTTCATGTACAATCCTCTTTTTTTTCCTTTGAAGATGGAAATGTTCATGTTTGCTGACATTTTTCAAGTTATGATAAAGTATTTTTAAAAATTAATTGTTTGTTGAAAGATAATGAGCATTTGATTTCTAGTGGAGTAGGAAAGAGAGGAGAAATCTCTGAGCCCTGGGATGCAGAGGGAAGCTATGAGATCATATAGAATGGGGTAAATATCTACTTTAGTGTAATGAGTTGTTGCCTAAGGAAAGGAACTAGAAATTGTAACTTTTCCCCTTTCCTTCTAGTCCTAGAATTCTTTCAACTATTCTAAGATCAAAAATCACTCCTGGAGCTTGGGAGGAAAAAATAACACCGGAGTCTGGCTGTCCGGCTGGATGGTATTAACAGGCTACTGTTAACAGTAACTACTGCCAAAGTTCTTAAAGTCTAAAGGTTTTTCTCTTTCTGGCAATCAATGAAGACACAGTAGGAATTATTTCGGGCATGGCCAAAATACTACAAATACAGAAGAGGTGGGCAGAACACGTATTGAAGGCAGGAACTTGCTTTGTTTCTCTAACCCAAAGCAAAAGAGATTGATAATGGCTAATTTACATAGTGCATGAAAGGATTTCTTTTGCTCCTCACAATAACCCTATAAGGTAGATATTATCATTGTCCCCATTTTACAGATGATAAAACTGAGACAAGTTAAGGGGCTTGCCCCATATCACACAGCTAGTATCTGAAGTGGGATTCAAACCCAGTTTTTCCTAATTTCAAATCCTACATTCTGTCCACTATAGCATATTGCCTCTCATTTGCCATTCACTTGTTGAATTAAGTTGGGAACTGACCAGAGTGGTTTCTGAAGTAGCAATGGGAATGAAAATGATCACCATCAGAGATTCTGACTCTGTGCACATTTTGTCTTTTGGTTGACAAAAAAAAAAATTACTTGCAAGGACTTGAGTAAAGATCTGAAGTTAAAATTATTGTCCTAAAGGTAACTCATTTCCAGCCCTAGTAGAATATGACTTCTAGGATAAACTACCACCCAAATGAAGGTGTCATAAGTTCCTAGATTTAGAGGTAGAAGGGACCTTAGAGGTCATCTAGTAGAAATCTCTCATTTTATAGAGGAAGAGACCGAGATCTAGAGAAGTCAGGTGATGCCCAAGATCAAATTAAGTGCCAACTAGCAAATCTGACACATAAACCAAAATTCTTGGACTCCAAATTCTATTGCTGTCCCATTACACCATGCTGTCTCTAGATAAGCCAAGAACTAATCAGGCCAAGTTTCTATTTGAAGTTAAAATAGAACCAGTTATTTCTCCTGAGAATAATCGCATACCTGGCTCTTAGCTCTCACCTTGTTGTTTTTACGCATCTCCCAGAGGAGCTAGATTGACTAATTAGCTAATATTGGCAAGAGTACATCACAACAGGTGCAAAGGCCTGTTACTGACAATAGTTTGTGGCATAAGCCATTTCTCATACTTGCTCTCAATTGCAGATTACTTTTGGCAAGCTGATGTCAAGACCAACTCGATAGACAAGTTATCTAAATGTTCAGCCCCTGGCAAGCAGAGTTTGGCTCCACTATATTTTTAGTGCCTTTCTACTTAGCAGTCTGGCCTGCTGACAAAAAGCCAACAATCTGAATTCACCACCTTCATTTGTCCCTTCACAATTTACATGACACGCATGCATATACCCATATGAGATTTAGCCCGTAGCTTTGTCTTCCGTTCTTCAGCAAAATTTTCAAGGGCCATCCACAATTTCCGTTAGGTATCACTAAAAGGATTTCCTAACTTAGGCAGTGATATTGGGAGTTAGTGTTTCCTTGACAGCAACCATTTCCTTGGAGAAGAAAGAGTGAAATCCTAATGCTTGGATAAGAATAGGTATTCCATCTACTTCAAGTCTTCAGCAGGACTGCTCCTAGAATCTCTAGCCCAGGTGATCCTAATTGTGTATTGAAAGAGTGAGAAGTGAAAAGACATCACTTAAGCAGTAGTTTCCACTTTATTCCATTTGAGTTTAACCCTGCACATTTCATTTGACTGAAATCTTGGACAGCTTGACAGAAGAGATTTATCTAGCACCAGCTGTCTCATATTTTAAAACTATACAACAGAGGTAAAATTAGAAGCAAGTGAAGATCATGTTCCTTACAAAGAATTCTGCTATGAATCCCACAGATTCCCTGGGTTATTACCCGTTGTCCCAAACATTAACATAGAATGTAGGAATTTCTGAATTGTTAGGACCTTAGTATAGTATGTCAAATCTAAAAAGGACCCTAGTACTTACAGCATAAAATGTCAGAGCTGGAAGGGACATCAGGACAGAATGCCAAAGCTGGAAGGAAACTGAGAGATCATCTAGTTCAATCTTCTCATTTTACAGAGGAAGAAACTAACTTCAAGAGTCCAAGGTCAAACATTAAGTTGGTGTCAAGGCCAGGACTCAGAACAAGGGCTTCTCCTTTCCAGATCCATGGTTTTTTGGCATTATTGTTGTTCTTCTTGAACATTGACTAAGTAGTTATGCCACCATGGAGGCAATATAGGTTAGAAAATTCCTAAATAGAGAATTTTGCATTTCATGCATACAATTTGAGTCCAGAAATATATTTTATGGAATAGCAGGAAAATGCTACCAGAACAGAAGGTGAATGTAGTCCATCATCACAGACTCTATCACCTACTGGTTTACTGTTTCAAAAATTTTCCAACTTGCATCAATGGCTTAAATTAGACTCAGGCTCAAATGAAGATACAACTGTTTGTGGAATCAAACAAAAGGCTCCAAATGTTATTGAGCTGCTCATGTGTGAGATGACCTATCTGATGAATGAAGATAATTCTAACAAAATTTCTTCTTGATTATAAAAGCATTTGTTTTCAAAATATTAACTGCTTAAATATACCATGAAGTGATTATTCATCCAAAAGAATCTAAGAGACCATCTAGTCTGAACCACTCATTTTACAGAGTAGGAAACCAAGATCCTTTTCAAGATTACACAAATCAGTCTAGCGACTAGTCTATAATAAATCATGATACCTCTCAATTCAATTCAACACATTTAATTTATTGCTTACCTGCCCCATATTAAGATAAAATGTTCATTTGAAGAAAACAAAGTCAACAAATGTCAACACTGTACACAAGAGAGGACCTAACACATAATCCTAGGATTCTTCAATGTGAAATCTTATCAAGTGAATATAGCTGATTTGATGACAGTTTAATTAATGGGGTCACCCTTCTTGCCAATGCTAACTCCACTATCCCCAATTCCATTCCCTGCTATTTGTCCTTTTAATTTTCTTTGTGTCTGTTTCTCTGTTTCTGTCTTTGTATATGTCTCTCTCCTTCTCCCAGTTAATTTTCAAATTCTCCTCAAATTCTCATCCATCCATGCTTTTTTCAAATATGCCCAAATTTCCCCCACCACCACCATCTTTGGGAGTATTTAAAAACAAAAATATAGGTGAATGTAAAATACATAAGAACCAGTGTATAAATCAATGGTGGCAGTCAGATGGTTCAGTGGATCGAGTATTAGGCCTGGAATCAGGAAAACTCATCTTCCTGAATTCAAATTTGCCCTCAGACACACATTAGTTGTGTGACTCTGGGCAAGTCACCTAATTTCTGCTTTCTTGGAAAAGGAAATGGTAAACTACTCTAGCATCTTTGCCAAGAAAACCCCATATGAGATCAGGAAGACTCATATAACTGAACAAAAATAACAAATATAAAAGTATATAATGTATATTTAAACTAAATATGCATGTAAATATATATACAAGCACATAAATGAATATAAAATCTATAATGATAATTTGCATTTTTAAAGAACTTTAAGATTTATATCAAAATTTTATATGCAAAAGCACATCAAGGAATATAAAATCTATAATGATAGAGAATTGTAATGTTTACAAAGTGCTTTGCATGCAGTATCATTGAGTCATACAACAACCCTGTGAAGTGGGTACTTATTATCATCCTCCTTTTATGGAAATTAAGGCTCAGAAAGGTTAGCTGCCTTCCCCAGGGTCACACAGATAGCAGGTATCTGAGGCAGGATTTAAGTCCAAGCCTTCTTGACTCCAAACCATTCTATTCACTAAGCTGCCCTACCCCTCAAAATCAGGAGAGAGACCTAATAGCTAGCAGTAGGAGAATCAGAAAACACTCAGTGGAGAAGCAGCCCTTGAATGAATGCACTCCTTCTTTGAACAAGCTATTATGAGTGCTTATGTACAAGGCACTAAAAGAAGCAAAGGTAAATGAGACCCAGCTCCTGCTCTCATGGAGCAATTTACTAGAGAAACCTACATTCAGAGGATACAGCTACATCCCCAAGTAAGCAGCCTAGCACTGGTGCCTTAGAAGCTAAGGTACAGGAAAAGCATATCATAAAAGTTTCCCAATACTATGGTTGGAGCCAGTTTAGGAAGCAAACTAATTTTACTAATGGTACTTTCCACACATCTCAGCCCTTTCTACTTTCCCCTGGTCTACCTTAGAATAGATATCCAACTTAAAGACAAAAGTCTTTAGCAAAATCCACATTTAATAATTGCTGTCTTTTATTCTGCCTTTTTCCTACTTCCTCACATATATTCACTCCCAGTAAAACCTTCTATCCACAAGGCTTTTCAATGTGGTCTTTGGTCTATCCAATGTCACCAACAAACCTATGCCTGACTAACTCCAGTTCTCTGATAGACAAATCTGTGCTCCAGTGTTAAGGATTAATATTAGGAGATGAGCTCTTAAAAAATAAGTTTAAGAATATTGTTAAGTCACTTCACCCCAATTGCTTCAGGAAAAAAAAAGAATATTGTTAAGGCTTCAGTTCAAAGAAATGATAACTTTCATTTATGTAATCAGTGGTAAAAATTAGTTTGTATTCAATGGTCATACAGTTTCCTCCTACTCCATACTTAGAGTTCCTTCTATATCATGCTTTCTTCATATGTAAATCATAACATTTTTCTAGGCCTTTATTTTTTTATATGTAAAGTGGATGACCTCTATAATTCTATTACTGTACTGCTTTGGAAAAGAGTCACTTTTATCAAACATACATATTGTTTTTCAATATTTTCCCATTCATGGTTTTTTTCCCAATAGCCTTTGCTATGTACAGAAACTATGGAAGTTTCTCCTCCTCTCTCTCCCTCACCTCCTGTTTTCATTGGGTGTTGAATTGGCAGATCACCACACTTGCAATGGGACTATGGCTCCTTTTTTCTCATTTTGCACCTAATGGCTTGCAATGGGTAGAAATAGAAATTGCCCCTAGTGGCTAGCCAACAAAAATATTGTTTTCACCCAAAGGTTGAAAATTCTCCCTATCTTTTCTTGAAATAGAGGGATTAGATTATTATTTTAAGCATTAAGATATGATTATGTACAGAATATAGCATTAAGGTATGATTAGGTACACAATATACAGAAGAAGCAAATGAGCACAGTAACCCAGTATTTGATAAATCCAGAAATCCCAGTCATTGGGGCAAGAACTTGATAAAAATTGGTGGGAAAACTGGAAAGTAGTTTGGAAGAAACTAGGTATAGATCAACAATTCAAACTGTACATGATAAGCTCAAAATAATTACCTGATTTAAACCCAAAAGGTGATAATATTAGCAAATTAGGGGAAAATGGAAGAAATTATCTATCAGATCTATGGATAGAGAAAGAGTTCCTGACCAAGCAAGAGATGAGAGATTCATAGGAGATAAAATAAATCATTTCAATTATATAAACTTAAAAATATTTTGCACAAACAATATTGACATGGCAAAAAATAGAGGAAAAGTAGAAAACTTGGGGGGAGGGAGGAGAATTAGCAAATTTCTATAATAAAGATCTAATTTCTTAAATACATAGAGAACTGAGGCAAATTTACAAAAATAAGAACTATTCCCTAATTGACAATTGGTAAAAGATTATGAAGCTTTAAGATCTTTAAAGTACTTTAACTGATATTTCATTTGATTCTCAATAGCAGGAGTTATTATTCTCTTCATTTTTACAGATAAGGAAATCAAAACTGAGTAATTTATTCAGGATCATACAACCAGTAAATATCTGATATAAGATTTGAACTGAGGTCTTCATGACTCCATGTGTAGTGCTGTTACTCACTGTAACACCTTAGCTGCCACTAGGTCACAGGGAACAGACAGAAAGATTCTACCAATGCAGGTTGGCACCTTTTCTTTAATTTAGTTTTTAAGAGTTGGCTAAGAAACTAAGAGGTTAAATGATTTACATAAGGTCATATAATAAGTTATGTTGGGTAGAGAATTGAACTCTCTATCCATTATTCCATGTTGTCATAAATATGATAAATTACATGAAATATATGGATTATTATATTATAATATATTATGAGGGCTAGATGAGCCCTTTTCAGCGATATTTATACACTTTTGTTGTCTATCTGTCATATAACTCTTATCTATGGCCCAAGAAGCTGTAGTATGTACAATGGCTACACACTGATAAAACTATCTTGGTAAACAAGTTAAACAAGATTGACAGTACCCAACAGGCCTCAAATCTATGAGTGAGTTAGGAGGATGTTTCCCTCCAAGCATGAGAAAACTTCTCTCCCAGTTTAGAATCAGAGGGATTCTGAATGGAGCCATATAATAGTAAATTACTTCACAGTAGCAATGGTAATAGTGTATTGATTATCAAGGAAAAAGGTAGAAAGAAAGAAGAGGAAGATAGTTACACATAAAAGCAAGAAGGCAGATAATGACTGACTCATTCTGCCTAATCCATCAATATCAGTAGAGTTCTGGGGCCTGGCCAATTATGGAGGAGTGGTGCATGTCAGAAGTACTAATCTTCAGCTTGATGAGTTCTGTTCCAGAGTTTTACTCAGTCAACTCAGCAATGATATTAAGCCAAACAAGGATTTTTTCTGAAAAATAGAGCTGTGCCTTCTTAAAAAAGAGAATCCACAGCTTCATGTAGGAATTCACCTGGCCTTGAGTTTTCAGACTCATTCACATCTGGAGTTAATCTTTTACTAGGATTGCCAAGACATCACTACCAAGAATCAGGAGTTCTACAAACTAAAGTCTCCTATCAATATCTATTTGACACTTTTTTGTTCTAAGGCAATCATGTCTCTTTGTCTCACCAGACTATATTTTTTTTTACTACTTAAGGTCAGGAACACGCAAAAGTAGAAAGAGAAGTAAATCAATATAACAAGGCTAAATATTCAGAGTTTAGGCTAGTTGACATCAGGATCCTAAGTTATCTCTTCCATAAGTTTCTCCTATTTCTTCTTCCCCATGTTAACTATGTCATCCCCAAAGACAAATGTACCTCCATCCCAAAATTAGCAGATGCCCTCTTGTCAACTAACCTTTAGTCACATAGTAGCATATTAAGCATTGCTCTCCCTACATCTCCAAAGTAAGGAAATGGTTTTCTATCTCCACAGGAAAGGAAGGTAACATTCCTTACTCTTCTTATTGCTTGTTTCTCAGCCCATATATACCACATTTAATCAGCTTTTGACTTTTGAGTGAGGGAGAAGGAAGAAGGAAATTTCTGCATGAGAAGATGGAAGCAGATAAAGCCCTGCATGAAATTTTCGTCTTTTTTAAAATTTCCCTTTACATTGTGGACTTAATAAATATATATAAAGGTAAACATTTCAACATACAAATATCACAAAAGAATTTTATATAAAAACATGAAGTTCTTTTACAGAGCATCTTAAGAGGATTCTGGGAAGATGGTGGAATGGGTCAGAAAATTCCAAGCTCTTCAGATTTCACCTATAAACAAAATAAAATTTCACTGCATATTGAACATGGACAGATGAAAAACAAATAAGAGTTGGGGCAGAATGGTGTTCCTTCTAGGACAACCAGAGAAAATATGAAGAATTCCAGAGGAAAATTTGGCTTGTGTGAAGTATAAATATCTCCAGCTTGGCTCCACTAAAATAGAGAGAGCGTTGGGGCTAGCTGGGGTCAAGGGTAGCCTCAGCCCCAACAATGGGAACTGTCACAGTATGCAGAATCTGAGTCCGAGTACAGAAAGATTGAGAGAACCTCTATTAACAAGGAACACCAGGTCCAGCTGTGCTGCTGAGATGCAGCCTAAGATAAGAAGGAACCAGAGAATGACCAGTAAATGCAGAAGCAGTGGAGCATGGCAATTGCTGACTGCAGGTACTTACAGGAAGCTGGAATTCCTGGGTTAGGGTTCCAAGCCAGGGTAAGTGAAGCCAGAAACACCATCCTCCACACCCCAGGTCTAGAGATGACTAACAAGCTCTCATTTTTAAAATACTGAGCAAACAAAGGAGAAAGAACCCAACTATAGAAAGTTTCTGTGGAAATAAAGATTCTGGGTCATTTTCAGAGGAGAATAGTGAAGTAAGAAGCCTCTCCTATCCCAAAGAGAAAGGTTAAAAAGTTACTTGCCCAAAAAGAATTCATAGAAGAACTCAAAAAAGACCTTAAAAAGCAAATGAGAGAGATTAAGGAAAAACTTCAAAAATATAAGAAAAACAAAAATATTATAGAAAGAACATTAGCCAAAAAGAAAAGAAGATTCGGCATCTTAAGGAAGAAAATTATTTTGAAAATTAGAATTAGGTAAGGGAAAGCCAGAAAAATTATAAGAGACCAAGAAATAAGAAAATAAAATATAAAGAATGAAAAATAGAAGAAAATGTGAGACATTTTGTAAGAAAAACAATAGATATGAAGAATAGATCAAGAAGAGAAAACATAAAAATAATTGAACTATCTGAAAGCTATGACCAAAAAAAGGACCCTGATACAACAATACAAGAAATAATTAAAGAAAATTGTTCTGAAGTGATAGTGCAAGAGATAGAAATAGAAAAAATCCGCTGATCAACTCCTGAAAGAGATCCTATAAGGAAAATATATAGGAATATCATTGCTAAATTTTGAAGCCTCCAGATCAAAAAGAGAAAATTTAACAAGCAGCAACAACAACCAAAAATCAAATATGCTGGAACTACAATAGAATTTAGAATTGCAATAAAAGTCCCACAGATACTGGAATGCCATTGTGCCCTTATCCTTACCCCTGTGAAGATGGGAGGAAAAGGTAAGCATCAGAGAGCAAAACCCTGGTAGAAGACAGCTCTACCTGCAGCAGTAAGGATCAGCAGAGACCCTTGAATGACATGCAGTTGAAGTTATCATGGGAAAAAATAGTGTCTTTTTGGGGAGGAAGTACACATTTCCCCCCTTCCAAGTTAGTACCCTAGGTCAAAGTTCACTTTGCCCTTGGATCAAAGTTTCATTTGCCCATCCTAGGTATGACTCTTGCTCCTACTGAATAAGAATATAAGGAGAATTTGGACTATACTGAATTTATAAGTACTACAAAGAATCACAGAGCCAGAAGAGATCTTAAAGAGGAATAATTTTATAACATTTCAATAAGTAGCTTCTTGCATCTCCTTAAAGACCTTCAGTTTGGGGGGAATAATCATTTATATAGCATCCATCATGTGCTAGGCATTGTGCTAAGTGGTTTTTTTTTTACACAAATAATATTTCATTTAGTCCTCACAATCTAGGTGCTTTCATTATTCTCATTTTACAGCTGGAGAAATTGAGGCAAATTGATTTAGTGACTTATCTAGGGTCACAAAGCTAGTGTCTGAGACCACATTTGAATTTAGGTCTTCCTGACTCCCGACCCAGTGCTCTATCCATTGTGCCAATTAGCTGAAGAACTTCTCAAAGCATCTCTTTTCACTGAGATAGATCTAATTGTTAGGAAGATCCTCTTTATATCAAGCTTTGTCTTTCTCCAGCTTCTATCAGGACAAGACTGTCCCCTCAGTCTTCCCAGATACCATTCTTCTATTTATGCCAGGTTAAAGGGACCTGTAGTTTTCACACTGATATTTAAACGGGTTGGGGAGGGGAGAGCCTTGATAAAATCACAAATGTCAAATAGATGAAATTTGGTGATTCCACTAAGGGCCTCAGTGATTTTCTGCCATAAGCTACTTAAGTCCCCATATCTGCCTTCCCACCAACATTACTAGGATCCACAGACCAGGATTTTTCCTTCATTTTATTTTCTACATCAAAATTTTAGGTTATAGCCACTAGAATGTTCTAGCTAGAAGGAAAATTAATGTTAATCTGGTTCAGATGTAATCAGATTAAAATGTAATTGTGAAATATTTAGCAAAATAAAATTTAGTGGCATATAGATAATATTAATATGTGGTTTTCTAAGTCACATAAGCATTTTCATAAATATACCCTGTTTCTATTTGAGTTTGACACCACTGTCATTGTGCCCCTCATTTTACAGATGAAGATACTAGGGACCAATGAGAAAATGAGCTACATAACCAACCAGTGACTTATCTGATACAGACAGTATTAACTGTCCCCTCCTGGTCCCTGGGGTTCCTAGTTTGTTTATAACTAGTAAATAAACTAATAATGGTTTAATATGTTGCTCCTCCTAGGGAGGCAAAAAAGGAGGCTCATTCTATTGTGAAAAGGAATGAAGTTCTAATGGTGAGATAAACAGTGATATTTAGGAGGTACAGGTAGGTTTGACATCCCCTTACCTTCAAAATCCTGTCTCATTTCCTTTATACTTAGTATTGATTCTATATAGATCAGTGATTTGTAAGAAGCATTGTAATTAGATCTCCAAATGAAAGCCTTTGAGTGAGACATTTATATTTTTCAATTTTATTCCATTTAGATGAAGTCTTGAGTTTTAAGATCACTCTGAATTTTGATTAATTCCATCGTTTCTCTCTTTCTCTTCCACAAACAGGCAATTATTCTTCTTGGAAGGAGTACATGTATATTAGGTACAGCTAAGACTTTTACTGCCTTGTTAGCTGGGAATCAGGTTACCACCTTTACAGCCATGTGTGCTGGTGGAGCCCTGAGTAATGAAAAGAGTCCCCAAGAGGATATTGGGTAGCATTAAGCCAGCTTTGCAAATTAAAAACAAGATGCCACTGGCCAACTTCCCTGTAGCATCCTGCTTGGTACTCCCTTCAAGACCAACTGGGTCTTTGCCCAATGGCCTATACAAATAACCTCTACTTTCCATACCTTTCCAGGGACATGGGAAGAAGAACTAATAGACCATTAGAGATCTGCATTTAGAATCTCAGAGTTGAAAGTGACTTTAGGGACTATCTAGCCCAACCCTCTACTCCATGCAAGAATCCCTTATAGGAAGGTAGTCATCTAGCCTCATCTCTATCACTTTTTTTTAAAGCTTTTTATTTTCAAAACATATGCATGGATAATTTTTCAACACTGACCCTTGCATAGCCTTGTGTTTCAAATTTTTCCCTCCTTCCCTCCACCCTCTCTCCTAGATGGCAAGCAATCCAATATATGTTGTACATGTTAAAATATGTTAAATTCAATATGTGTAAACATATTTATACAATTATCTTGCTACACAAGAAAAATCAGTTAAAAAGGAAAGAAAATGAACAAGAAAACAAAATGCAAATGAACAACAACAAAAAAAGTTATGTTATGTTGAGATCCACATTCAGTTTTTCTAGTCCTCTCTCTGGGTGTGGATGGTTCTCTTCATCACAAGATCATTGGAACTGGCATCAATCATCTCATTATTGGAAAGAGTCATCTTCATCAGAATTGATCCTCCTCTACTATTGATGTTGCTGTGTACAATGATCTCCAGGCTGTGCTCATTTCAATTAGCATCAATTCACATAAGTCTCTCCAGGCCTCTCTAAGATCATCCTCTTGATTGTTTCTTATATAACAATAACATTCCATAACATTCATATACCATAACTTATTCAGCCATTCTCCAACTGATGGGCATCCACTCAGTTTCCAATTTCTTGCCACTATGAAAAGAGCTGCCACAAACATTTTTGCACTTGTGGGTCCCTTTCCTTCCTTTAAGATCTCTTTGGGATATAGGCCCAATAGAAACACTGCTAGATCAAAGGGAATACACAATTTGATAATTTTTTTAACATAGTTCCAAATTCCTTTCCACTCACAATTCCACTAATACAATAAAACAATGTATTAGTGAGCCAATTTTCCCATGTCCCCTCCAACATTCATCATTGTCTTTCCTGTCATCTTAGCCAATCTGAGAGGTATGTAGTGGTATCTCAGAATTGTCTTGATTTGCATTTCTCTGATCAATAGTGATTTAGAGCACCTTTTCACATGACTAGAAATGGTTTTAATTTCTTCTTCTGAAAATTGTCTGTTCATATCATTTGACCATTTATCAATTGGATAATGGCTTGAATTTTTATAAATTTGAATCAATTTTCTATATATTTTAGAAATGAAGCCTTTATCAGAACTTTAAATGTAAAAATGTTTTCCCAATTTATTGCTTCCCTTCTAATTTTGTCTGTCTTAGTTTTGTTTGTACAAAAACTTTTTAACTTAATATAATGAAAATTATCTATTTGGTGTTCAATTATGAGTTCCAGTTCTTCTTTGGACACAAATTCCTTCCTACTCCACAGATCTGAGAGGTAAACTATCCTATGTTCTTCTAATTTGCATATAATACCACTCTTTTTTCTTTTTGCTGAAGCAATTGGGGTTAAGTGACTTGCCCAGGGTCACACAGCTAGGAAGTGTTAAATGTCTGAGGCCAGATTTGAACTCATGTCCTCCTGATTTCAAGGCTGGTGCTCTATCCACTGCACCACCTAGCTGCTCTTATAATATCAGTCTTCATATCTAAACCATGAGCCTATTTTGGCCTTATCTTGGTATGTGGTGTTAGGTTTGGGTCAATGCCTAGTTTCTTCCATACTAATTTCCAATTTTCTCAGCAGTTTTCATCAAATGGTGAGTTCTTATTCTAAAAGTTTGTCTTTGGGTTTGTCAAACACTAGATTGCTATAGTTATAGACTATTTTATTCTGTGATCCTCACCTATTCCACTGATTGACTACTCTCTTTCTTAGTCAGTACCAAATGGTATTGATGACTGCTGCTTTATAATATATTTTAGGTCTGGCACAGCTAGGCCACTTTCATTGGCATTTTTTTTTCATTAATTCACTTGAAATTCTTGACCTTTTGTTCTTCCAGACGGACTTTGTTATTATTTTTTCTAGGTTTGTAAAACATTTCTTGGGAGTTTGATTGGTATGGCACTAAATAAGTAGATTAATTTAAGTATTTTGTCATTTTTATTATATTCACTCTGCCTACCTATGAGCACTTGATATTTTCTCAACTAATTAGGTCTGACGATTTGTGTGGAAAGCATTTTGCAGTTGTGTTCATATAGTTTCTGACTTTCCCTTGGCAGATAGATTCCCAAATATTTTACTATGTCGACAATTATTTTGAATGGAATTTCTTTTTGTATCTCTTGCTGCTGGACTTTGTGGATAATATATAAAAATGTTGATGCTTTATGTGAATTTATTTTGTATCCTGCAACTTTGCTAAAGTTGTGAATTGTCTCTAGTAGTTCTCTAAGTAAATCATCATATCACCTGCAAAGAGTGATAATTTGGTTTCCTCATTACCTACTCCAATTCCTTTAATCTTTTTCTTCTCCTATTGCCAAAGATAACATTTTTAATACAATATTGAATAGTAATGGTAACAGTGGGCAACCTTATTTCTCCTTTGATCTTATTGGGAGTGGTTCTAGTTTGTCCCCATTACATATGATGCTTGCTGATGGTTTTAAATAGATACTACTCATCATTTTAAGGAAAAGTCCATTTATTCCTATACTCTCTAGTGTTTTTAATAGGAATTCTGCATCTATTGAGATAATCATATGATTTTTGTTAGTTTGGTTATTGATATAGTCAATTATGCTAATAGTTTTCCTAATATTGAAGTAGTCCTGCATTCCTGGTATAAAGCCTACTTGGTCATAGTACATTATTTTGAGGATGACTTTCTATAATCCTGCTAATATTTCATTTAAGATTTTTGCATCAATATTCATTTGGGAAATTGGTCTATAATTTTCTTTCTCTGTTTTCACTCTACCTGGTTTAGCTATCAGCATCATATCTGTGTCATAAAAGAAATTTTGTAGGACTCCTTTCCCTATTTTTTCAAATAGTTTATATAGTATTGGAATTAATTGTTCTTTAAATGTTTGGTAGAAATCACATGTAAATCCATTTGGCCCTGGAGATTTTTTTCTTAGGGAATTAATAGCTTGTTCTATTTCTTTTTATAAAATAGAACTATTTAAATAATTTATTTCCTTTTCTGTTAAACTAGGCAATCTATACTTTTGTAGATATTCCTCCATTTCACTTAGATTATCAAATTTGTTGGCATATAGTTCGGCAAAATAACTCCTAATTATTGTTCTAATTTCCTCTTCATTGGTGGAAAATTCTCCCTTTTCATTTTTGAGACTAACAATTTGATTTTCTTCTTTCCTTTTTCTAATCAAATTAACTAAAGGTTTGTTTTGTTGGGTTTTCATAAAACCAGCTCTTAGTTTTATTTATTAATTCAAAAGTTTTCTTATTTTCAATTGTATTAATCTCCCCTTTTATTTTCAGAATTTCAAATTTGGTGTTTAATTGAGGGGTTTTTACTTTTTTTTCTAGCTTTTTTAGTTGTGAAGACCAATTCATTGAACTTCTCTTTCTCTATTTTATGCCAGTAAACATCTAGAGATATAAAATTTCCCCTTAAAATCACTTTGCATCCCACAAATTTTGGTGTGGTACCTCATTATTGTCATTCTCTTGGATGAAGTTGTTGATTGTGTCTATGATTTGTTACAGTTTCACCCATTCATTCTTTAGGATGAGATTATTTAATTTCCACTTAATTTTTGGTCTATTTTCTCCTGGCCTTATATAGCATATGATGTTTATTGCATCATGATCTGAAAAAAATGCATTTACTATTTCTGCCTTTCTGCATTTGATTTTGAGGTTTTTATGCCCTAATACAGGGTCAATTTTTGTATAGGTTCCATGAACCATCAAGAAAAAAGTAAACTCCTTTCTATCCCCATTCAATTTTCTCCAAAGACATATTATACCATAGATAAAGTATATCTATGTATACTATTATACATTCTTTTTACCTCCTTAATTCTTTCTTATCTATTTTGTGGTTTGATTTATCTAGTTCTGAGAGAGCAAAGTTGAGATCCCCCACTAGTATAGATTTGCTGCCTATTTCTTCTTGCATCTTTCTTAACTTCTCTAAGAATTTGGATGCTATATCACTTGGTACATATATATTTAGTATTGATATTGCTTTATTATCTATGGTACCCTTTAGTAAAATATAGTTTTCTTCCTTATCTCTTTTAATTAGGTCTATCTTTGCTTTTACTTGATCTGAGATCAGGATTGTCACCTCTGCTTTTTTTTTTTTTTACTTCGCCTGAAGCATAATAGATTCTGCTTCAACCCCTTACCTTCACTCTGTATGTGTTACTCTGCTTTAAATGTGTTTCTTGTAAACAACATATTGTGGGATTCTGGCTTTTAATCCAATCTTTTATCTGCTTCCATTTTATGGGAGAGTTCATCCCATTCACATTCAAAGTTAAATTAACTAATTCTGTATTTCCTGCCATCTTATTTACCCTAAGTTATGCTTTTCTCTTTTCTTTCCCCCTTTCCTTCTCCTCGGTATTTTGCTTCTGATGACCACCTCTTTTAAATTGCCCTTCCCCTTTAGAGCCTCTCTCCCTTTTTTATACCTTTCCCCTAAAACTTCTGTTTTCCCTTCTATTAATCTTTCTCTTTCTTTTTCCCTTTCCCCTCCCACTTCCCTATAAAGTGAGACAAGTTTTTGTGTGAAACCAAATATGTTTGATATTCTCTCTTTGAACCAAATCTGGTGAGAGTAAGATTCACACAATACTCATCCCCCACCCCTTCTTTCCCTCAATTGTAATAGGTCTTCTTTGTCTCTTTGTGAGGTGTAATTTCCCTTATTTTAAAATAGCTCCTTTTCTCTCTTTTTCCAGTATAATCCCCTTTTCACCTGACATTATCAGGTTTACAAATCACACCAATCTCTCAAGGTATCATTGACACATTGGATGGACCAAATCAGGATCCAAAAAGATCTCGACAAACTAGAATTATTGGCTGAATCTAATAAGATGAGATTTAATAGAGACAAATGTGAAGGAGTAGTCATGGATTTAAAAAAAAAAAATCATAGGTACAAGATAAGAAAAGTAAGTTTGGACTACAGTTTATGTGAAAAAGATTTGGGAATATTCCACATGACTCAGCAGTGCATAAGCAAGGTCACCAAAAGAGCCAACACAACTTTAAGTTGTGCTATAGGAGTCCACATCTAAAGCAAAGAAAGGGAGATAGCCTGACTGTACTCTACTTTGATCAGATCAGCTAAAGCATTCTATTCAGCTCTGAGGCCTCATTTTAGAATGGACATTGACAAGCTAAAGGACTTATCTAGAGGACAGCAATCAGGTTAATAAGGAACCAGAAATATTTAAGCTGGAGAAGAGAAAGTTTAGTAGGGCATTATAGCTGTCAAAAGCATTCAAAGGCTGACAAGTAGGATTAAAACTTGTTTTACACTGCTTCACAGAGCAGGACTAGATAGGAGCCGTAGGTGGAAGTTGTAGAGCAACAGATTTAAGCTTGAGAAAAAAAAAAGAGAAGAAAAAAAAAAGCTTTCTAAAATTAAGTTCATTTAAAAATTATCCCAGCTATCCTATGAGGTAGTAAATTCCAGCTCATTGTAAGTCTGTCAGCAAAGACTGGATGATCACTTCTAGAGAATATTGTGGCCAGGATTCTTGTCTAAGTATTGATTGGAGTAACTGATCTCTGAGGTTTTCTCCAGTTCTGAGATTCTGTGACTCTTCAGACTGTGATACATTAACACATGTAAAGTGTCACACAGAGCTAAGGCTACCTCTAATGCCATCCTTAAATATAGGCTTCTCCTTCTCCACTCCCCCTTTTTTTAAATAAAAAGTTTATTTCAACTCTTTCAAATGTTCCATTTTTCTCTAAAATAAGTTTCATATTTAATTTTTCTGACCCTCAATATTCAATTTAATATTTTCTAGCTCTTATCTTATGACTATCCCAGAAAGGGGAATAATATAATCTTTTAGCCATTCTGGCTGTCCAGGCAATATTAGAATGTCATCATTGTTGTTTGTATACAGGGCATGCATGATCTGTATGTATCTTGTAATCTTTCTAGAGGAAGATGGCAGAGGTCTTGGATTCCCCATGTGGTGCAGTCTAATTCTGTCCCTTTTACAAAGAGCTCAAGTTACACTCAGCAAAGGTTACCATTTACGTGAGACATGGAGCCTGCTAGAATAACTCACTACCAAGGTAAAACCACAGCTGTTTGTTCTTTCAAGGACATCCCAGCACTACATTAAAATCAACAAGGAACACTTTACCAAGGATTGTATTCAGGGACCTTGGAGTTCCTCTAAAATTCTCAAAGTTGGTCTCTTTACTGCCCTGTGACTGAGTAGTGTGGTGTCAAGGCCAGTCAGGCAGAAGTCAAGCCAAGCATTTATTTGTTGCATTTATTTATTAATAATAAAATATCTAAAATATATTACTAAATAATGAATTACTAAAAAATTTATTAAGTTTTCACTTGTGCTAGACTAAACTTTGATAAATGCTAGAATCACATAATTTTAGAGCTGCAAGAAATCTCAGTAGTCATTTAGTCCAAACCATAACAGAAAGGAATTCTGTTAACAGAAAGGAATAACATACTGGGAAAGAAGTTACCCAACTTTGTTTAAAGAGCTCCAGTGAGAGAAATCCACTATCCCACAGTAGTCCATTCCACTTTTGGACATTTTAATTGTTACAAAGTATTTTGTTGTCATTGTTTTTTTCCAGACACAGTCTAATTTTCTTTATTAAAACTTCCAACCCATTTTAAAAATCCTTTATCTAATTCCTACCCAGCCCTATCTCCCCCCCCCCAATTAGGGAAAGTCTTTAGGATTCAAAACAAAAGATTCCTGTGGCCCCTGCCTGAGCACTAAGGAGGTCTTCTCTAGCTTCAAATATTATTACTCTTCAGTATTTTAATGTCTTTTTTTCTTATTCTTTATCCAAAACTACTTGTCTCTTAAGAATTTTAGCGGATTAGTCCCTCCAACTAACACAATAAAAAAATCTTTTAGGCAGCCAGTCTCAGTTTGTCACATTAAGATCCCAAATGGTCTCCAAAGCATCCCAATCCCTTTCTAAACATTTACCATGGGCCAGAATAGACACCAGGCATTCTTATATAACAGTCAAAGCTACTACCTGAGTAAGACATTTATACTCCAGCACGTACCAACCATTCCTCTAATCCAGTAAGGAGCTTTCACTCACTTTTTCTCATTCCTAAAAATAACATGACACATATACAAAACTGCTTTACGGTCACTCAGTGCCTTGTATATGAATCTTCTGATTACTCAGAGCTCCAAAATATATACTCAGATTAGAAAAACAGAGCTCAAAAACTATTTATAAAGTAAATAGTGAAGTATTCTCTCTCTTAGATTCACCTTGGGCCTGAAATTCAAAAAATGTTGAAAACTCTAAGAAAGTCTGAGCCTTAAAAGGTGCAGCCTGGCATAGAAGAACTAATCTTGAAGTAAGGAAGACTTTAACTAGATAATATCTCAATGCCCCTAGGCAACTCTCCAAAATTACAAGCTAGAGAAGAATTGCCTATCTATCTTCATTGATAGAGTTCTCCATACCAATTAAATCACAGATCTGAAGTAGAAAGAAGAAGAGGGGGAGCAGAATAAAGAAGTAGAAAGGGGAGAGGAAAAGGAAAAAGGGAGGAAAGAGAGGAAAAGAGGAGAAAAAACAGGAGAGGAAAGGAAAGGAAGAAAAGAAAGAGAAAGGACAAAAAGAGGGAAAGGGGAAGATAAAAGAGGAAAAGAGGGAGAAAGAAAAAAGAGAAAGAAGTAAGGGAAAGAGGAAAAGAAAAGGAAAAGGAAAGAAGAAAGTGAAAAGAAGAGAAAAAAGGATGGGGAAGAGCAAAAGAAAAGGGGAAAGATGAAAAAGAGGAAAAGAAGAGAAAGGGGAGAGAGAGAAAAGAAGAAAAGAGGAACAAAAGGAAGTAAAGAAGGGGAAAAGGAAGAGGGGAAGGAGAAAAAAGAGGGAAGAGAGAAAGAGAAAGGAAGGAAAGGAAATTCCTCAGTTTTTACATTTGAGAAGAACCTTAAAGAGGTTCCTCAGTTTATACATTAAAAAAAAATTGAGACCCAGAAAGTTAACTTAGAATTGCCCTGAGTCTCATAGCTCTGTCACTGACTAGCCAGAACTAAAAGCAAAGTCTCTGGACTTCTAACTCATGGGCTCTTTCCATTACATCATATAATATGTCAGTGATTTGAACTATGTTTGTACCCATCTCAGTTGTTGGATATTTAAGTCAATTACCAGTGCCTGGCTGGGAGGAAGACTCAAGGCATTTGTTATTGCTACCAGTTCCCACTGACTGCTTCTACTTCAGTGCAACTCAATAATTATTTATTAAGTATCTGCCGTGTATAACTTTGTGACCCTCAGCAAATCATTTAACCCTGTTTGCCTCAGTTTCTTCAATTGGAAAATCAGCTGGAGAAGGAAATGGCAAACCTGTACAGTATCTCTGCCAAGAAAATCCCAAGTATGGTCATGAAAAGTCATACAAACTGAAAAGCAACTAAATTTTATGCAGAGAGCATTGTGCTACAGTAGAGATATATATTTTAGATAAAACATACTCCATATCCTTATAGATCTTCCCAATAGAGAGAAATGATACATATACAGTTAACTATCCTATTTACTGCAATATGTATCATCACATAATAAGCAGAATCATAGTATACAAGCTAAAAGATATATTAAAGAACTTTTTTTTGGGAGGCAATCAAGGTTAAGTGATTTCTTGTAGTCATACAGCTAGAAAGAGTCTCCTGACTACAGGGAACATGATTTATCTACTGTGTCACTTGGTCCTTTAGAAAACATTTTTGCAAGTGAGAAAACTGAGGCTCACAGAGATGGAGGGATTTGCCCAGAATCTCGCAGTTAACAGAACTAGGATGTGAATCCAGTTCCTCTGATTTCCAAAGTGAGCATGCTTTCTCAATACATTGGCGAAGTACAGATGAAATACTCCATCAACTAAAAGAAAAATGCTTGTTTGTGATGAGGGAGATCAGAGGGAGATCTCATGGGAGAGGTAACATTTACATGGGGTTTCAAAAAATGAATAGGAATTAGGCAGATAAGGAAGAATGGTATTTTAGGGATGGAAAGTAGTCTGAACAAAGTAGTAAACTGTGAGTGGGACATGGGATTAAATGAAGGAGTACAGTAGAAATAGGACTCAAGAAAGAGGGTGATACCAGATTGTAGAAGGCCTTGAATGCCAAGTAGAGGATTATATCTCCTTTCACAGGAAAGGAAATGAGGAATAGGAAATAAGAGATGAGACATCATGGTCTGCCAGGCATTTCTCCCATGATATTAGACTGTCCTTGCCCAGAACAGGACATGCCTGGCATTTGAGGAAGATCCATATAACCTTTCCTACAACAGGAGAACTCCAAGCCTGCTGGAAGAAATAAAGCTTGACTTTTCTCATATTTTCTACCTCTTTTAGCAAGCAGTGAAGAGATATTGGCTCCAAGTTGGGTACAGAAATATCAGCACCCAACTTATGCCAGCAATGTTGCCAGGTTTCCTATGGAAAAAATCATGAGCCTCAGGGGAAATTGGCATATTTCTTCTAAGAATACTCTGTTATTTAAATCCCATATTTTCATGAGCATTTTATGCTTTCCTTCCTGAAGAACCAATTCTGTTTCCCCAGGAAATAGAAGTGCTTCCTCAAAGGATATAATGGAAAGAGCAATGGATTTGAAGTGAGGAGACAGGGGCTAAGACTGGCTTTGCTGCTTGTATGACTATGGATAACTTCCCTCTGGCTTTCAGTTTCTTCATCTATACATAAGGAGTTCAGATTAAATAACTTTTAAGATCTTTGTAGCCCTAAATCTCTGATTCTGGACTCCCTCTAAAGATTCCCAACCTGTCTTAGTTAATGCAGCCAACAGAAGCAAGCAAAGCATAAGAGTTGTTCTATTAGCCAAAGAATATGGCACCACAGAGGTAACTGATATAATTAATCTGTCAGTCATTCAATAAGCATTTATTAAGTACTTATGTGCCAGACACTGTGCCAAATGCTAAGAAGACAAGGAAAAGCAAAAGTAGTCCCTGCTTTTAAAGAATATACATCCTAATAGGAGATATAGCTAGGTATATAAAAGAAATATAGAGCATATAAAATAACTAATCTGAGACAGGACAGTATTAGCAACTGAGGGAATGAAGAAAAACATCTTATAGAAAGTGGGATTTTGGCTGAGTCTTAAAGAAAGTCTAATTCTTAGCCAGAGGCAGAGGTGAGAGGTCACAGCATTTCAGAAGTAGAGAACAGTCAGTAAGGAGTCAGAGAAATGGAATGTCACCTTCAGAGAATTGCAAGTAGGATGGTGTCACTGAGTCATAGGGTAAAAGGAGAATAAAGGCTAAGAAGACATGAAAGGCACAAAGCGTACAGGTTATGAAGAGTTTTAAAAGCCAAATAGTGGATTTTACAATTGATCTTGGAAATAAAAAGGAGCCACTGGAGCTCATTGGAAGGAATTGAGGAGGATGAAAGAGGAGGAGGCACTTTGGTAAAGGAGGGGTGACACTGCTACCATTTAGAGAATGTTGTCAATACATGGTCAACACTTTGAAAAGTCACCTTGGCAACTGAGTGGAAGATAGATCAGAAAGGGAAGAGACTTGAGATTAGAATACCAGTTAGAAGGCTATTGAAATAGATGAAGCGGAGAGTAATAAAGACTTGAACCATAATACAAGTTATTTAAATAGAAAGAAGGTAAAAAAAATCACAAGATTTGGAAACATATTGGATATGAAAGATAAATGAGAATGAAGGATGACACTGAGTCTTTGAGCCTGGCTGACCAAAAATTTTTTGGAAAAGAGGAGGATTTAGAGGGGGAAAATTAATGAGTATTGTTTTAGATATGCTGAGTTTGAGATGCCTACAGGATAGCCAGCTTGAAATGTTCATTGGGCAGTTGGTTATTGGGACTGGAATTCAGGATGCATAGAAATAATAATTAGATCCACAGAGACAATAATATTTGTAGAGCTTGCCAAATAGGGTTGTTATGAGGATCAAATGAGATAATACATGAAACCACTTTGCAAATCTTAAGGGACTGTATAAATAACAGTTACTATTTTTCTGGTTTAACGGTAAAATAATAATAATTAAACCCCTGGGAATTTAACAAAACAAAAAAAAAATTATCAGGATAATATAGAGAGAGGAGAAAAGAATCCAGGACAGAATCTTGGGGAACACTCATGGTGAATAAGCATAACCTAGATGAAGATTCTGCAAAGGAGGTTGAGAAGCAGTCAGGAGAACCAGAAGAGAGTAGTATCACAAAAAGAGGGAGTGTGTAAGGAACGATGATCAGTGGTGCCTAATGCTGCAGAAAGGTCAAGAATGATGAGGAAACAAACACATTAACCTTAATATACATACACATACACAAACACACACACATACACATATATCATGGAAGCTTCAAAGGTTCAGGTTATAATGTAAAACAGCTCAAAATTTGCATGCCTGTGAAATGAACTGAGAGTCTGGAAATCTGGGATTTTTCCATTAATCTAATTTAATAAACTTTTCTTAAGTACACATTATTTGGCAAGACATTGTGTTAGGCATGGAAGATGAAAAAAATCAGTCTAATCATTCCACATGCTAGCCTCTCAAATACTTGAAGATGACTATAGCGTCCTTCTCCTTAAGTTTTTCCTTGTCCAGACTAAACGCCTCCAATTCCTTTATCTTGGCAAAGATAGTGGAGTTGTTCGTCATTTCCTTCTCTAGTTCATTTCATTGATAAGGAAACTGAAGGAAAGAAGGTTAAGTAATTTGCCCAAGATCACACAGTTTGTAAGTAAGTATATGAAGCCAGATTTGAATTTATCTTCCTGATTCCAGGCCCAGAGCTCAATCTACTGTTCCAGCTACCTTCTCAAGGTCAGGAATACCTAAGTTCAAATCCCACCTCAGTCACTTCACCACTATCTGTCTCAGTTTCCTCATCTTCAAATGAGAATAATAATAGCACTTACCTCCAAGATTGTTATGATAAAATAAAATATATTTGTTAAAGTATTTTTTGTTTTTTAATAATATTTTATTTTTTCCCCAGATCCATGTAAAGACAATTTTTAGCATTGATTTTTTTTAAATTCAAATTTTTTTCCCTCTCTCATCTTCCCCCTCCCTGCAACCGTAAGAAATCTGATATATGTTACATATGTTATCATATGAAACATATGATCATATTAGTTCTGTTGTTAAAAAAAAGACCGACATCCAAAGGGGGAAAAAATCAAACACATATAAATATAGAAAAAGAAAAATAGTATGCATCAATCTACATCTAGATTTTATTAGTTCTTTCTCCAAAGGAAGATAGCATTTTTCATCATTATTCTCTTGGAATTATCTTAGATCTGTGTATTGCTAAAAATAGCCAAGTCATTTACCATGGATTATCATACAATATTGCTGTTACCATGTACAATTTTCTCCTGGTTCTGCTCATTTCATTGGCATCAGTTCATTTAAATCTTTCCAGGTTTTTCTGAAATTTGCCTACTCATCATTTCTTATGGCAATTATATTCCATTACAACCAATTACCAAACTTGTTTAGCCATTCTCTCAATTTCCAATTCATTGCCACCACAAAAAGAGCTGCTATAAGTATTTTGTACAAATAGGTTCTTTTCCCCTTTTTGTAAAGCACTTTACAAAACTTTAAGAGCTACTAAAACCATCTTATTAGATTCATTCCAATGTTCTAGCCCATCAAGATCTTTCTAGATCTTAATTCTTTCATCTGGATTTTCAGTTATCTTATTCAAATTCATGCCATCTATGTCTTTTTAATCTTAATCTTAATCATCACAGGATCAATTATAGATCTCTGGATATTCCAATGGAGACCTACCAAGGTGATATTAAATCATGAACAAGTAATTGTTATATCTATTTGCATTCCCATCTAGTCCACATCTCCCTAGCTTTTCCATCAGAACAATATTAAAGTTTGTTTTTTTTCAAATGCTTTAAGTTGCACCTATGGCCCTTCCCCTCTACTTGCTTAACCATTCCTTTTCAGTATCCTTAGCTGGATCTTTTATCTAGATCACATGCAGTAATGTGTGTTCCCTAAAGACTCTATCCTGGGTCCTCTACTATTTTCTCTCCATAAGATTTCACTTGTTCTCATAAATTCCTATGGATTCAATTTATCTCCATTTAGGTAATTCTCATTTATCTAACCCTAAGCTTTCTTCTGAAACCTAGTCCCACATTACCAATACCTAGTGGATATCTCAAGGTAAGTGTCTTATAGAAATCTCATATTCAACATGTTTAAAACTAAACTAATTATCTTTCTCTCAAAACCCTCCCATCTTTCTGACTTCCCTATATGCATGTATATATATTTATATATATTATATACTATACATCATCCTTAAGATCACTCAGGCTTAAGTATCATCCTCAACTCTTCAATCTCTATCACCTTCTATATCCTACTAGTAATCAAGTATTGTCAGTTAAATAAATATAAATATAAGCAAGTATAAAACCATATAAACAAAAATGTCAATAAAAATTCATATATATATATATATATATATATATATATATATATATATATATACACACACAAATACATATTGGTCAGAGTAACCTCTTTCAGTGTATTTTGATAATGATAAGAAGAACAAATAAAAATTGAAAAAATATATTGAGTTTGCTATAAAACCAACTATCAATACAGAAATCAATAACGTGCATTATCATGGAAAAAATGAATTTAAAAATAATAGCATATGCTATATAAATCTGATACACACACATATAAATTAAACAGAAGTATAACTGCATAGTAGACAAAGTTAACAACTGAGGCCTTCAAATCTCCCTATTGGCATCTTTCCTCTATAAATTGGCTCTCTTTATGCCATGACATCTACTAAATGATGACTATGCAGTTCTGAAGGCTCACATAAGCACAAATTATATTGACGGTTAAAAATTAAGGAAGCCTTGCTCAAGATTATAAAGTCTTGGGCAAGAAACTGAATACCTTACAGGCATAGGTGGTATTTTCTTCACTGCTGCCAACTAAAGATCAGGGATTCTAAAGAGAAAAGTGGATTTGGGAATTGAAAAGCTGGCCAATAAGACGGAGTCTGAGACTAAGATATGCATTTCTGGACCCCTTCTTAAGATTCTAGCTCTGTTAAGAACGTACTTGCCTGCAACATCAATATTATAGGAGGATCAATTCTGATGAGCATGACTCTTTCCTACAACAAGATGATTGATGCCAGTTCCAATCATCTTATGATGAAGAGAGTCATCTACATCCAGAGAGAGGACTGTGGGAACTGAATGTGGGTCACAACATAACATTCTCACTCTTTTTGTTGTTTGCTTGCATTTTATTTTTTTACTCATTTTCTTTTTTTGTGCAGCAAGAAAATTGTATAAATATGTTTACACATATTGGATTTAACATATATTTTAACATATATAACATATATTGGATTGCTTGCCAGCTAGGAGAGGGTGATAGAGGAAAAAAGGCTATGAAAGGGTCAATGTTGAAATATTATCCATGCAAATGTTTTTAAAATAAAAAGCTTTAAAAAAAAGAATATATTTGCCTGGAGTTTTGACAAAAAGTTTTTAAACTAAAAAGGCAAAAAGGAAGGACAAACTTGTCCATGTAATACACCAAACTAAGGTATTTATCTTCTATATAAAAAGAAGTGCTAAGGTGGAAATCCAGTTAAAGAAGCTGCCATTAAAAACAAGTTGTCAGACATCTGAACTATCCTATAAACATATATATATATGTTGTGATGAGATAAGAAGGGAAAGGAGAGGAGGCTGATGTAGGTCAGACCTGCATCTATTTCTTCTACATTAAACATTAGAATAAATATTCTTCTGTGTTAAATTAAATTTCTACATTCTACATTAATTCTAAATTCTAAATTATTTTAAATCACTCTAAATTACATGTTAGAATGTAGATAAATGTTAGAATAAAAGGAGGCACTCAAAAATAATTGAAGAATTACTAAAAGAAAGTTTACTCAGCCCTGACTTGGAAAAAATATTCAACAGAGATAAGTAACACTTAGCTCCAATAGATAGAGCGACTATATGAAGACATGACAGGCCATTAGGCAGGTTCTAGTGACTCATGTAATCTTGGAATATCTTTAACATCTAAAGGACACTCACCTTATGTGACAAAACTTAGCAAGATACAACTACTTTATTCAAATATCTGAAGGAGGGATAAAGGGTTTAGCTTTGTTCTTCTCCTTGAACCTAAAAGGCAAAAGAAGGATTAAAGAGCATAATTTGCAAGGTGATAGATTTAGGCTTGATAGAAGGAAAAACTTCCTTAAAATTAGAGTTATTCAAAAATGGGAGATTCCTCCCTCTCTGAATGTCTTTAAGCAAAAGCTGGGTGACCTCATATTAAGTTGTAATAAAAGGAATTATTATTCAGTTACAGATTGGATTTAATGGTTTCTAAGATCTCTTCCTACTCTAAAATTCTGTGATTCTGTGACTCACTATAAACTCACCAATAAAATTATTGCCATGGACTCTGAAATTATAGATAAAATAATCTCTATTTTTGCCCTTAAATTGGCTCAGAAATACATAATATATTATTTAGGTATAATTTTCTGAGTCTTCTTGGTAACAAATGGACATGCAAGACCAAGACATATTTAAAAATCTATAAAATGCCATGTATGTGTGTCACTTTGAGTGAATAACATTTATATATATATATATATTCTTAAATTCTTCTTAAGAATGATTTTACAAATACAAAATATTACAATGAATTACTAAGAATTACTAGAATCATAGTATAAACCAGAGGTGTCAAACTTCTGTCATTCAAAACTCCCAAAACTAGTCCCAACCAAATTAAAATATAACAGAAATATTTAACAAAATAAATAAATTAAAATGTAACGACAAAGATAACGTTGTCTTCTAACTCAATACATTAGCCCCAAAGGGAGTTTCTATTTAAGTTTGACACCAATGGTATAAAAAATAACTTGACCATCTGCAGTAGGTGAAATATGAGAATTGCATTAGTTTCTTTAGCATTCCAAACTACTTTTAGAACACTGAGTCTCATAATTATTTATTTGTACAGCTACATAATTACAATCTTGACTCTTCTAAGGAAAAAATAAAATTCAATCAGTACCTGAGCTGGAAAATGAAGTGAAAATGTTAGTTGCTTAAAATGCCCAAAAATTATACCCTAAAATATTTCTAGTTCTAAAGCTATTTTACAAGGATTAAATCATCAACTACTTTCAGAATCACAGAATCTCAGAATTGGAAGGAACTCAGATACCATCTAGTATCATCCATATTTGAATAGAAATTTCTTCTACACCAACCTTAACAAATGGTCTCCTAACCTTTACTTTAAGACCACTAATGAGGGAGAACCCACTAATTCCCAAGGCATCAAACTCCATCTGAGGATAGCTCTGGGGTTTTTTTTCTTTACACAGACTAATTTTGTCTACCTGAATTTTTCACCAATGGTTTCTAATTCTGCTCTTGGTGACAAAGTAGAATGATCTGGCATCTCTTCCACATGACAGCTTTGCAAGAACTTCCCAGTCATTATGCCCCTCTAAATCTTTCTTCCTGCAGATTAAATATCCCCAGTTCCTTCACCTGATCCTCCTATACCACAATCTTGAGAAATCAATTGCTTTATTGTTCTCCTAAATTGTAGAACTGAGAAAGGAACATAACATTTCTGATGTGGTCTCTCCCAGGGCAGAGTACCTTTCTTGTTCTGGAAACTATATTTTTCTTGGAGTATATAAGGTGTTCAGGGAGGACTAAGACCTCTGGTGGGAGGACTTGTGCTTTTCAGTGCTGTTCATTGAACATTCTGTCTGCCTGTCCTCTAGCTCTCACCTATATCACCAAAAAGTTGTAATATGTATAGCAATCACCCTAAAAATTTTCTCAACAGACTAAACCAGTTTAATGGGCCTCAAGCCTGTCAGTGACTTAGGGGATGCCTACTCAAATATTTGAAGACTTCTCCCAGTGGAATTGATGATTAAGAACAATTTTGTTTTAAGGACCATAATGGCAGCTAAATGAGGACTGTGGAATGTTCAGAGTTTGCTCATACACAGAAGACACCAAGGTCATCCACTGCATCCTAAATCATCGCTTCTATCTTGCCACCAAATACCACTGATTCTGGAAGAGAAAGTGAGGCTGATGATTTGACTCACCTCTGCCTCACAACTCAGATTCACTCACAAGTTAAGACATGACCTATTATTCACTACTTTGCCCAGTTTAAAGTCCTGTGTTGATGGGTGAGTAAAGCAACAGGTGTAGATACACTTAGAGCTGTAGCTATAACCCTGCATATAGATGGCCCAGGATAGCAGATTTCACGGTCCCTTGGGTGTCAGGGAAGCCTTTTTAGGGACTGTATTGCTTACCTCCTGGTGGGAGAAAGGGACTAGAAAAAGGTCCCCTAAAAACTTTCTGCTTTACCCAACCCTAGCCTGCTTACAGTGGCAGACTGGGATCTCACCTTGCAGTCAAAATACATATACTTTTTTTTTTGCTAAAGTGATTCTCACCATTGATACATTGAATACATGCATGCTCATGCACAATATGAAATCCAGAAAACCTGAAAGACAAATGATTCTTGTGGCTTGAGAACTCATCAGGTACCTCATCCAATTAGCAACCCTGAATGGAAAAAGACTGGCAAACAAAGACCATTTTACTGAAGTTGGAACTGGATATATATCATTCTGGAATGGTTGTCATGATGAAGAGCGCAATGAAACAGGCATGGGTTCTGTAATCAGATCTAATCTAGTTATCAAAAAAAATTACATAACTCCCAAAAGTAGTGAATGGTAGGCTCATAACAATATAACTGAC
Organism: Sarcophilus harrisii; assembly: GCF_902635505.1. NCBI lineage: Eukaryota > Metazoa > Chordata > Mammalia > Dasyuromorphia > Dasyuridae > Sarcophilus > Sarcophilus harrisii. Next base: position 370,297,879 of record NC_045427.1, read on the forward strand.
TGCCACTTGCAGGAAAACATCACACTACCATCATTAATGTGTATGCCCTCAGTATTACAAACCCTGATGAAGTCAAAGGAAAACTATGTGAAAACCCAGAGACCTTCATCTTCAATGTGCTGAAAGAGGACAAGCTTATAATTCTAGGTTTCTTTAACACCAGACTAGGCACAGACTATCAAACATGGCAGGGAGTCATTGGGAGGAATCGAGTTAAAAATAATAATAGTAATGGTCATTTACTATGGAAAACGTATATATCTCATGACTTTATCACCAACACTGTCTTTCACCTATCTCACAATAATAAAATGTCATGGATGCACCCTCACAGTAAGCACTGGGATTTAATCGATTGCATCATTGTCAGAAGAGACAGGCAAATGTGAGTAATAAAGGTGATGTGAGGCACAGAGGGCTGGACCAATCACAGACTTTTCCTCTCCAAACTAAATGCCTGCATTCAGGAAAAGCAGCAGTCCAAAGTCAAGATACTTGTCACAAGACTCGACATCAACAGATAGAACATTTCTCCATGTGTGCACAGTTTATTGCTGAACTGAAAGGAGAACTGAGTCAGCACACAGAAACAGTGAAGCAGAAGAGGAAAGGACAGCTTTCAAAGATGAAGTATACAATAGCACATATGTTTATCTGGGCCAGAACACTCACCAACATCAGTACTGATCTGACAAAAAAAAATGATGAGAAAGTTGAGAAGCTTCTAAATGAGAAATGAGAATGATCAGCAGGAAAGCTCATCCATCTCCAAGAAGTCAGAAAGCAAAGTGCAAGTGAAGCTTAGAGAGATGTAGAATTCTTGGCTCAACGAGGAAGCAGATGAGATTCAATTTTATGCTGACAGCAATAGTCCCAAGAGTTTCCATACTGCCCTAAAAATTATATATGGGCCAAAGACCTTTAGTGCATCTCAGCTACTCAGAACTGATGGAGGCATACTAATTAGTGAAAAGGACATGATCCTGTATAGATGGGCTGAATACTTTCATAGTGTTCTTAACAGATCTTCATCAATCAATAGTGAAGCAATGATTATATGTCTTTAGCCAAACCTCCAACAGAAACAGAGGCACTGAGTGTCATCAGGTTTCTTTTGAGTGGCAAAGCATCTGGCACTGATTTTATCACAGCAGAGAACTACAAGGTCCATTGTTCATGCAGAAATTGACTGAAATCTTCTAGATTATAAAAGAGGAAGTAGAAGTTTAAGATGGCTCCATTTTCCATTTCTATAAAGAAAATGGAAACAGACCATCCTGTGCTAGGATCTCTTGCCTAGTCAGTGCTGGTAAGATCATTGTCAAAGTCCTCCTTAATTGGCTGATCCTTTATCTGGAAAATGTTCACCTCTCCAAGAGTCAGCATGGTTTCAGAAAAGGTCAAAGAATGGTTTACATGATGATTGTTACCTGACAACTCTAGGAGAAATGTGAGGAGAGCCACAGAGATCTTTGCATAATATTTGACCAAGGCCTTTGATACTGTCAGTCATGGGTTTCCGTGGAAGATTATGGTAAAATCTGGTGGCCTGGAGAAGGTTATCGGCATTGTACACCAGTTTCATGATGGTACATTTGCAGGAGTTCTGGGTGAAGGACAATGTTCTTGTACTTTCCCAATCACTAATGTAGTGAAGCAGAATTATGTGCTTTGCTCCCAAGCTCTTCAACATGTTTTCTATGATCTTGTCAAGTACCTTCAACAAGCATGAAAAACAGCATCAGATCATCTTCCATATTGATGGGAAACTATTTAACTGGAAAAAGCTATAAGCCAAAACCAAAGTGGAGGAAGAGTCAGTACCACAATCTTTTGTTCATAGATGATTGGGCACTCGATATAGCTTCTGAAACTGAGATGAAACATAGCATGAATTGATTTTCTGCTGTCTGTGCTAATTTTGGCCTAACAATCAACAAGAAAATAGAGGTCCTCCACCAGTCAGCACCACATCAATGGTTCCATGCTATGGAATGCTATGGAACACTTACCATGACAGTATACTTTCCAGGGAAATCTACATAAATGATGAGGTTGATGCAATTATTTCAGAGCTAGTTTAGAAGCTCTGAAAGAAAGTATGGGAGATAAGAGATATCAGGACTGCATGCAAAAATGAAGGTCTATAGAACTATTGTGCTGACTATACTGTTGTATGTCTGTAAAACCTGGACAGTCTATCAGTGCCATGCCAGAAAACTGAATTTCTTCCACTTGATTTATCTCAAGATCCTGAAGATTCCTGTCAAAATGAAGTACCAGATATTGAGTCTTCTCTACAGCTCAACTGCCAATCATTCAAACTCAATTGCAGAAAATACAACTCTGATGGGATGGCCATGTAGCCTGAGTACCAAATATATGTTTACCCAAAAAACTATTTTATAGAAAATTTGCCCAAAGAAAGTATTCACATGAAAGTCAAAAGAAGTATAAGGACACCCTCAAGGTATCTCTGAAAAACTTTAATATTGACATGGGAAACTCTGACACAGAATCACTCAGAATGGTGTGTCTGCATCAAAGAAGGTATTGTATTCCATGAGCAAAGCAGAATTGTAGAAGCACAAAGGAAATGTGAACTACTCAATCCAGAACAACCTTCACCCCAAATGTCCTAATTAACCACTTGTGCTTGACCTATGATAGTGCCTTCCAAATTCAATAGCTGAACATACAATATATCTTGACCCCAATGTCATGATGCCACTAGTCTTCTTCAAAAATGAAGGATGGACAACCACATACTTCTCTTAATAAAGACTAAGATTATGTCGGTTTTATGGTTGCCTTGTCACACACACTGTTGAATTATATTGAATTTGCAACTCACTTAAGCTCCTAGATATCATCTTCTTTAACTATTGTTTATCCACTCCTTCTTTTATTCCCATATTGTGCTTGTGAAGTTGATTTTTAAGTAATGTTTATATTTATCTCTAGTCAATTTCTTCTTATTAAAATCATCCATCATTCTTGCTTACCAAAACCTTTTTGAGTCTTCAGGAGGACAAAGAGTAGATGTATATGTTAACTTAAGAGACTTTTCAGTAAACTTCAAAACTAGATTCCTTATTGTCACTTTTCTGGCTACTTTGTAATTGTGAGATATGCTAAAGTTTTCATGTATAAATAAATTCATTTCAAATTTGTATCTTTTTCAACTTTAAGCACTAGCTATCTAAACATTTCTTGAATATAGAGGAAGACAGCAAAGAGAGATACATTAGATAAAGAATCACAATAATAATTTTTGACTTTTGAGAAGCTCCAAAATATTTCCTCTATGAAGAACCATATGGACAGGAGAGAGCTCATTTCTCTAATACCAAAATTAACCAGATTGTCCTCTTGGCTCAAGAGTTTTGGTTATTGTCAAAATATTAATTTTTTATTTAAGCTAAAAATGAAAATAGTTCTTCAGAACTAATGATCAAAATTCTCAAGGCAGAAGTCAAAATATTATTCTTGTTCACACCAAAAAACCAAATACAATAACCTAAAAAGAATTCAATATTCTATTTAGAGTCCACAGTATTCTCTGTAACTTGTGGAAAACTACAAGTGAAAATGTGTCTATCCATATTAAGAGTAGCAATGGTGCTAAGGGGAGTGGTACAATTGAGCTATCCATCTCCCATCTTTCCTTTAGGATGTGAAAGTACACCAAGTCCTTTTTCCAGTCATGTACATAAATACCTGTAATAATAATTAGAATTAGCACATCAGAGAGGGAAGAATGGCATGTAACATTAGAAACAGGAGGGATCAGCTAAGAGGAACAGGAAGAGCTGTGTAGAAAAGGAAGCATACAAACAGATTCCAAAGGAAGGAAGGATTTTGACATGTGACAATGTAGAGCAAGACCATTCCAAGCAAGAGACAGGCCTATGCAAATATATAAAGAATGCAACTAGAAAACAATAGGTAGTCAATTTTGGCATCATCTAATGCATAAAAGGAAAAGTGTGATAAAAATTGAAAAGTGGATTGGAGTCAGATTGTGGAGGGGTTCTGAAGGTCTGAAGCACAGTAAACAGTACATTGAGTTTAAAGTCAAGAAGATCTAAACTACAATCCAATTTCAGATATTTACTAGCATGAGTGATCCTGAATATGTCAGTTAACTTCTGTTTGCCTCAGTTTCTTCAACTGCAAAATTGGGATAATGATAGCACTTACCTTGCAGGATTGTTGTGAGGATAAGGTAATATTTGTAAATAAGGTAATATTTGTAAAGCATTAATCATGTGCCTGGCCCATGGTAGGTACTAAATAAATATATATTTCCTCCTTTCCTTTCTTCACCATTGGTGAATCATTGAAGGTTTTTAAGCAGAAAAGAGAACATATTTGTATAATAGATAGCTTACTTTTACCTTAAGTGTAGAGCAAGTTACACAGTGTGGATTAGGAGGACAAGAGACTCAAAATACAAATAAACTAGGTAGAAATCTGTTCAAATAGTCCAAGAAAGAGGTAATAATGATATGAATTAGGAAATGACAAAAGGAAAGGGAAGTAGAGAATGGAGGCAAAAAATATACCTTAAAAACAAATTTGATAGGACTTGGTCATTGAATGGATGTTTGTTGTAAGGAAAGGGAAAAAAAAATAAATATGACTAGGATTTTGAGCCTAAATGACAAAAAAAAAATGGTCATGTAGTAAACAAAAATATAGAAATTATAGACTGATGAGTGTAACTGTGGGTGAGCCACCTTATCTTTCTGGCCCTTGTTCTTATCTTCTGTGAAGATAAAATTAAATGATCTATGCAAAAGCTTTCAGAAATTGTAAAACCCTTTAGAAATGTAAAGGATTGTGAAGAATGTTATTATCAACATTGTTGTCATCATTAACAGTTAAAAAAAAAAATGAGTACTCTTAGCAGATCTGCTCACTCTAATGTTTCACTACTTTAATACACCTGGGGACTATCTACCCTCTTGTATTGACTGAACAGATTGTTATTACCATGGCAAGAAAGTGAGACCAATATAATCATCTTCTTTCTGTTCCCTATAGGTACCCAGGGAGGCCAAGGGACATTCTCTCTGGGGGTGTGTGCTTGGAATGTTTCATAAAAATGTCAGAGTAAGTACAGGGACAGTCCATGGGTATGTATGTTTGTCATTTAATAGTGCAGAATAGTAAGCCTTTCAAACAATCTAAACTTACCAGAGTAATCTTGAAGTAATTGTTTGCTTTACAAGGCAGTTGATTTGTATTTGTTTAAAAGATCACCATTTACTTATATGACCTGTGGCCTAGAACCACAGTTCTGGGTTTATATGTACCACTTTCAATATTGAAAGTTTCTTACAAAAACTCTTTTGTTTTCTCATACAAGGAAACTTCCTGGGAATACCAGTATATAATTCATATCTAGATCTTTACAGAGAAGATATATGAGCCCTTCATTCTGACTAATAAAACTTAGAATAAATCCAAGCAGAAAACTGCAAAGTCCAATGGGATATAGAGAGGGATCATAAACAAACTTACTTTAAGGGACTTTCAACTTACCCAGAAATAAGTCCCTCTTCAAAAAAGGAAAGAAAGCACTTGCAGTCACTAGGAAAGTTGATTTTTTCCCTAGTGAATTTCACCTCCTAGGGAGCTATCCCAATCTAGGTTCATAAAATCTTGTGGTTGAGCACCCCCATCCCTTCAAGACAAAAAGTATTTTGGACCCCTAGAAAATTGACACATTTCCTTCTAGGGAGCTAATGAATTATTCCAAAAAAAAAGAATAAAACAGCTCTATAGTGACCCCTGTCCTTTGGTAGAAAAGAAGGAATCCATCCAAAGGATGGTACTATGAGTACTCTATATATTTTAGAATGCACCATAAGAAAAAGGGTCTACTCCACATTTAAGCATTCACAGGAAAAAAAAACAGAAGAAAGGTCAGAAATGAAACATAGATAAGCATTTGAAATTTGAAATTTTCATGTTGAATTTATTATAAACATAAGAGGAAAAGCAAGCTGTATATAACAGCAATTCATGGTGCCAGGTGCAATCCTCTTTTTCTATCCTGCTTTTTATGTGGAAATGCTCATTTTGTTTGGTTTTAAGTTCAAAATAAAAACAAAAATTATTTTTAAAGGAAAAGGAATCTACTAATATCTATCTTACAGGAAAGTAAAGAAAAATTGTTTCAACTATTTATGGGTTCAGAAGCTATCTGCTGAGTTCTGCAGCTTTCTGTCAAATTAAATAGATCCTATCCTATCTTATCCTATATTCAATGTATTACTAACCTGAGTGTTTGCATCAGATTTGAAGGCCCTTTTACTCATAGAAGTATAGATAAACTATATCCTGATATTCCGATAAAAGAGTCAGTCTAGATGGAAAGAAGGAAAGGGGATAGAACCAAACCAAACCAAAATTTATTATTTCCAAGATGAAACCACATTGGATCATAAGAGAGAAGTTATTACTGAAAATGTTCCCAGACTGAACCTCATTCGTGTAATGCCAAAATTATTCTTTGTTTCTGGAGCACAAGTCTCAGTTGACATAGTAGAGAGAGGACAGAGAAGGTTGAAATAAAAATGTTAAGAATCACTAAAAAATTAGTCAGAAATAAGGATTAAAATATCTTTGGAAAACTTGTGCAAATAAATGGAAACCGCAGATTCCATTCATAAAAATTCACTTAAACACACAACTCTTAAAGAACACACAAAGCAAAGAGTTCCATTAAAAGTCAATGCCAAACCTGTGATTTCATTGAGTTGTGTTCTATTTTATTTCCCTCACAGGATAAAGAGAAAGACCACTAGCGTTTCTCTGACCATTGTTTCTCCGGTCCATGAAGTTTCCAATGGCTACATGGCCCGTCCTAGTTTCTCTACCTTAGTTCAGCCATTGTCGATGGACCTCCAGAGGGTAGGTTGAATTTCAAACCTTTTACAATAGATAAAGAGGCATAGACAGACAGGGGACATTAAAAGCCATTGTCTTGAAAAGTGTGAGCAAGGAATGCTTCTCAGCTGTGCTTCCAAAAAAAATGAGTGATGGCAAACAGAATTAATTTGAGAACACCATCCAGGTCAACTTGGCCATTTGTCACTGTTTCTAAGAGCTAGATTCCCAGACAGACTATGCAGCTATCCAGGAATGGAATTCCCCTGCAATTGAAAAGAAAAAGACAATAAGTCTTTTTTTAAAACCCAAGAGATCTAACATGAACAAATGTACAGGGATTTAGAGGCAAAGAATATTGTATTTCACCATCTCAGCTGGTGGAAGTAGGGGATAAATGAAGAAACAGGAGGGGGGGGGGAGGATTCAGAATAGAATTTCTTCTTTCTACCATCTGACTTCTAACTTTAATCATTCAACCAAAATTGCTCTCTCCAAAGTCACTTACACTAACAAATGGCCTTTTTTTAGTTCTTATCTGTCTTGATCTTTGACTCTTTTGATCAAATGATCCTCCTGGACAGTCTCTTCTCTCCAGGTTTTCATAACCATGCTCTCTCCTGGTTCTCCCTCTACCTGTCTGACCATTCCTACCTACTCAATCTTCTTTGCTCTCACAAGTAGCAGTGGACTTTAAAGAAGCACCCGCCTTTTCAGAAGGTGAAGATACTCTGAGTGATGGGGATGAGGAAGTATAATAAAACTGACCCAGTGAGTGGTCAGTATCCACCTAGGCTTTATCATAATGAATGACTACATTTTTTACCTTCTTGTTCCCTGAAACAGATGTCAAGTCCCTGCAGCAGTTTATCTGGATCCATATGTGGAACACCCCCCATCTTTACCAAGGTAGTTTATCAATACAGCATAGCCAAACTGAATGAAGACAGAAGAAAAACTCAGATTTTATATACTCTTGAAAAAGAAGATTTATTTTTATTTATAAAGGGGCATAAAATCAGATATATCCATGCAGCCAATTTTCCAATGAATGTTGTTCAACAATGCATTTTATATAGCACCAGAGAGACACGAACACAATATATTATCTATGGGTATTTGTTGTGTGCCATTTTTAGTCACTTATATCAGCAAATAAAGTATTCTTTGTTAAAAAAAAAAAAGGCAATGAGGACCTAGAGAGAATAAGTGGGAGTTGCAAGGAACCCTAAAAGTTATCTAACCCTTAACACAAGGTCTTGCACATAGTAGATGCTCAACAAATCTTTATTCAGTTGAAATAGTTTAGTGCTTCCATTTCATAGACGGAAAAGCTGAGTCAAAGAGGTAAAATGACTAGCCCAAGACTACACAAGCTAGTGGATTTTCTTGATTCTTGCTCAATAACAGCATTCCTATATCAAAGACATATTTATGCTCCCATGCATCCCACCCAACCCCAAAGGACAGTAAGGATACCTTGACCATCCAAATATCCCTTTCTGATGATATCTTTGAACAAAGAAGCGTTTGCTATGTTTTAATCAGAGTCAAAAATCAGCTTTCACAGAACTCTCCATATTGGAGATAGGAGACAGAATTAAGGAATAGTGCAAGAGACACGGGTAAGAATCTGGGCATCCAGCATTCCTCCCCATGCTTCTGGATTCCTCTTCTACATCTCATCCTGATGCAGAACCAGATCTCAGGAACAAAACCATGTAGGAAATTCTACTAGAAATACAAGAGAATAAGTGAAGCAGGCAATTTAGGAGGGTGAAAAGAATATTGGATTAGAAATGAGAAAACCTAGGCTCAAATTCTATCTCTGCCATGTCTAAACTGAGTGACGTTGAACATATCCTTTCCCATCTACTAGAAGAGGTATGAAGTTTCATCCAGTTCTGATTAACAATCCTACAAGTGCCATTGGCAAGATAGGAAGATCAGGGAGAAAAAAAACTTCATTTGCACCTAGTTGAAGCAAGAGTGCTTGGGAAAGTCAACTTCAAAATAGGCCCTCAGAAAGCTCATGGATAACACACACTGTCAAAAAAAAGAAGTTTAACTAGTTCTCACAAATTTCCTTCTTTCTCCTTAATCTCTCTCATATCATAGTTCTAGGGACAGAGGAAAGAGGAAAGAGGGCTGGATTTGGATGCAAAGATCTAGGTTCAAATCTCAGCTCTGCAATTTGCTTTCTGTGTATCCTGGATCAATTTACTTCTCTGGGTTTCAATTTCTTCATCTGTAAAAGAAGAATATTCTATTCAATTAGTCCTAATGTCCCTTCTAGCTCCAAATCTATAATAATGTAAATAGAAATGGCTCACATGTTTGTGTTACTTTAAAATTATTTCTCTGGAAGATTTTACAAAGTTTGATTCAAAAATTATCATCCTCATTTTACAGATGAGAAAGCTGAGGATCTGAAAAGTGAAATAACTTATCCCTGGTCACACAGGTCAATAGCCAATATTTGAGTCCAGGTATCCTGGCTCCTATACTTTTTCTTTTCTTTTTTTTCATTTATGTATTTAATTCATAGTATTTTATTTTTCCAAATACATGCAAAAATAGTTTTCAACATTCACCTTTGCAAAACCTTGTGTTTCAATTTTTTCTCCCTTTCTCTAGCCTTTTCCCCTATTTCCTCCCTTCCCTAGATAGCAAACAATCCAATATAGGTTAAACATGTGCAATTCTTATAAACATATTGCCATATTCATCATGTTGCACAAGAAAAATCATATCAAAAGGGAAAAAAACATAAGAAAAAGACAAGCAAACAAACAACAAAAAAGATGAAAATGCGATGCTTTGATTCACATTCAGTGTCCATAGTCCTTTCTCTGGATACAGATGGAATTTTCCTTTCCAAGTCTATTGGAATTGCCTTGCGTCGCCTCATTATTGAAGGAGAGCCAAGTCCATCACAGTTGATCATCACATAATCTTGTCACTGTGTACAGTGTTCCCTTGGTTCTACTTGTTTCATTCAGCATCAGTTCATGTAAGTCTTTCCAGGCTTTTTTGAAATCAGCCTGCTCATCATTTCTTATAGAACAATAATATTGTATCACATTCATATACCATAATTTATCTAGCCATTCCCCAATGGATGACCATCCACTCAATTTTCAGTTTCTTGCCATTATAAAAAGAACTTCTTGTACTCTTTCTTTGACACCCTTTGCCTATCTCTTGAGTCTCTAATAATAAGGGAGTCAAATAGTTTTTACCTCTGACTTAAGAGCAAGTTGTAGTTTTACTAGAATTCTTGTGACAAAGACAAAATAGGATAAAGTTCAAGGAAAATAATAATAAAATATTATTTTTCAAGCATTTATTTCAAGCTTACAACTAAGTAGCCCAGGAAGCCCGAAGTACAAATCTAAAGACAGACATTTATTAGCTCTGAGACTCTGGGAAAGTCACTTAACCTGACTATGCCTCAGTTTCCCCATCAGGAAATGTGTATAACAATAGCACCTACCTTTCAGTGTTGTGATGAGGATGAAATGAGATAATATTTATAAAATACTTTGAAAACCTTAAAATGCTATATAAGTGCTAGCTGATATAATAATAATTATATACATATATCTATGCACATGTTTATATAACCCTTCATATTTTTTCAAAATGCTTCCATATTTATTATTTCATCTGATCCTAACAACAATCTAGGCAAAGCAGTTATAATTATTTGCCATTTTACAAATGAAGAAATTGAGTAATAATATAGAATATAATTTGTTTTAACACTATATAGCTAGTGGCAGGAAAATCTGAGCTCAAATATAGCTCAGAGACAAGTGTGTGATCCTGAGTACTTAACCCCAATTACCTCATCAAAAAAAAAAAAAAGAGAAACAAAGTAGTGCTGGAATTGGATCTAAAAGAAAGAAGACTATTTGGTGAAAGGGATTTCTAGGCAAGGAGATCCTCAAATGAATGAAATCACTGATCTGAAAAAAATAGAATGTCCATTTACCCCAAGGATTCCTTCACAAGATAGGGTATACCATTATTAAGTCATCTTTTTAATGGAGTTGTGTTTATCCTTCAGCCTCTACAAGACATCACTGCAACTAAGGGCCAGTTTGTTGTGTTTGAATGTCGGGTCCAAACCCAAGGTGGTGTTCAGGTTCGCTGGTACAAAGGTGAAGAGCAAATAGTAGACTCAGATGACTTCCGGATTCTCAGGAAAAGTATGTGAATTAACTTTTCTATCTACTCTGAAATTTTTTTTCTAAGGAGAATATAACCAAAATACAAGCAGAATAAAATTCATGCATCTGTGTATTCCCTTATTTGTTAAAATGTCACATATGATATAAGTAATATCAAAAAGCATTTATTAAGCAGTTATGTGACAGGTACTATGCTATAAAAGCTGGAGATGCAAAGAAAGAAAGGCAAAACACTGATCCCTACCCTCAAGATATTCTTAATTCTAATGGAAGAAGTAACATGCAAATAACTAGATACACATAAAATAATTTGAAGCCATTTTCTGTGAAGTCCCTCTTCAACTCTTATCACTCATATCGACCATAATCTCTTCCTTTACCCCTTTCTCACAAGGTGGCCTTGAGTTTTATCAGGGCCCTCTTTCTGTTTAAGGGATCTCATTCTATACTGTGTTCTCCAACAGATTACCCCCTCTGTCATTCTCTCTCACTTACTTTCTTTATTATTATTATTATAGCTTTTTATTGACAAAACATATGCATGGCTAATTTTTCAACATTGACCCTTACAAAAACTTCTGTTCCAACCTTCCTCCCCTCCCTCCATCCCCTCCCCTAGATGGCAGGCAATCCCATACATGTTAAACATGTTAAAGTATATGTTAAATACAATATATGTATACATATTTATACATTTGTCTTGTTACACAAGAAAAATTGGAGTTAGAAGGAAAGTAAAAATAATCTGGGAAGAAAAATTAAAATGCAAGCAAATAACACAAAGGGTGTAAATGCTATGTTGTCTCATTTACTTTCAATATCTTTCTGTCTACTTGACCCTTCTCTACTGACCATAAACATATCCCTTCCTCCCCCAGCTTTATAAAAACTCTCATTTGATCCTTCTCCACTATCATCCAAAATCTCTTCTGTTTTTTGTGGCTAAATTCCTGTCTACAACAGGTATAGTCACTTTCCTCTCACTCTTTTCTTACTTCCTACTTCTCTTACAATCCAGCTTTCAACCTCATCATTCCTCTGAAACTGCTTTCTTCAAACTTACTAATGATCTCCTAATTGTGAAATGGAGGCCTTTTCTCAATCTTCCTTCTCTGTGACTACTCTGTAGCCATTGACATTGATAAGTATCCTCTTCTCCTTAATATTCTTTTCAGGATATTATTCTTCCCTAGGCCTCTTTTTACCTATCAGACCATTCCTCCTCAGTACCCTTTGCTGGATCCTCATGCAGATCATATCCCCTAACCATAGGATTCTGTCCTAAGCCTACTTCTTCGTATATACTTCTTCACTTGGTGATTTCATCAGCTTCCATAGATTGAATTACCATTTCTATGGTAATGATTCTCAAATCTACCTATCCTACCCTAACCTCTCTGTTAATCTCACATCTACAATTGTTTTTCAAAAATATCAAACTAAATGTCCAGTAGACACCTTAAACTCAACATGTCCAAAATCAAAGTCATTATCTTTCCCCCTAAACTTCCCCTACTTCAAATTTTCTTATTATTGTAGAGAGCAACACCGTATTCCCAATCCCTCAAACTCAAAATCTAAGTAATTCTCTGGATTCCTATTTCTTACCACCATCTCATATCCAATTTGTTGCCAAGGCTTATCAATTTCTACTTTACAACATCTCTCAAATATGTCCCCTCTGAACTCAGACACTGCTGCCACTCTCATGGAGGGCCCCATCCCTCCAGGCTATAGCAAAGGCCTGCTGGTGGATTTGCCTGCCTCAAGTCTCTTCCTACATCAATCCATTCTCCATTCAGCCACCAAAATGATTTTCCTAAAGCACAGATCCAACAACATCACATACACAAACACACACACACTCACACATGCACAACACAACTTCTCTCTCCTGCTCCCTCTGTCTCCTCTCTCTCTTCAACTCTCAATTCCCCCCCCCCTCTCTTTTCTTCTCTCTCACTCCTTCCCTTCCTCCCTCCTCCAGTGGCTTTCTAATACCTCCAGAATTAAATACAAATTCTCTGTTTCAACGCCCTTCATAACCTAAGCTCTTCCTACTTTCCTGTATTTTTATACCTTATTCTTTGCCACATATTCTTGCATCCAGTACCATCAGCCTCTTTGCTGTCCCACAAACAAGGCACTCCAATTCTTGATTCTGGCCATTTTCCCTGGCTTTCCCCCATTCCTAAAATATTCTCTCTCCTCATCTCTGCCTAATAATTTCTATGACTTCCTTTAAGTCCAAGCTACAATTTCATCTCCAACAAGAAGTTTTTCCCAATCCCTCTTAATTCCAATGCCTTCCAATTCTTATCTCGTATTTATCCTGTAAATAGCTTGTTTGTACATATTTGTTTTGCATGTTGTCTCCTCAATTAGATTCTGAGATCCCTAAGGACAGAAAGTGTTTTTTGCCTTTTTTTCTTTCTTTCTTTTTATTTATTTTTTTATTTTTTTTGGTATCCTCAGCCCTTAGCATAGTGTCTAGCATATAGTAGAATTTAATCGTCTTTGTTGATTGACTGATAAGATATATATATTGTGCAAGTGAAAAATAAACTCAGAAAAAAGACATTAACTGGAGGAAGGGATAAAGGAGGGAAAGACCTCTGCATAAAATGAGATTTAAGTTCAATCTCAAAAGAAGTCAGGGAAGCCAGAAGGTAGAGGTGAAGAAGAGCATTCTAAACATGGAAAACAGCCAATGCAAAAACCCAAAGACAAGAGGTGGAGTGTCGTGTTAAGAATAGCAAGAAATCCAGCATCACTAGATAGCGTAGTATGGGGACTGAAGTAAGTTGTAAGAAGACTGAAAAGATATAAGAAAAGCTGGATAATAAAGGACTTTAAAAGCCAAATAGAAGATTTCATATTTAATCTTGAATATAATAGGGAGTTATCAAAATTTATCAAATGTGGGGATGATTTGGTCAGACCTGTGCTTTATGAAGATCAATTTAATAGCCAAGTAAAGGATGAACTACAATAAGGAAAGACTTTAGGCAGGAAAGTAAATCAGAAGATTATTGCAATAGTCCACTTGTGAAGTGATAAGAGCCTGAACTAAGGTGGTGGCTATGAGTTGAGAAAAGATGTATGCAAGAGATGTTGTGAAGACAGAAACAATAGAACTTAGCAACAGTTTGTATATAAGAGTAAGAGTGAGGAGTGAAAGATGATACCTAGGTTGTGAGTCTGGGTGATTGGGAGAATAGCGGTACCTTTGATGGTAATAGGGAAATTGTGAATAACAGAGTATTAGGAAGAAAGACCATAAATTCTGTTTTAGACATGGTGAGTTTGAGATGCCTATGGTCTAGCCAGTTTGAGATGTCCAAGAAATAAATGATAATGTTGGACTGGAATACAGGAGAATAGGGCTTAATATATAGATCTAGGAATCAACTTCACAGAAATAATAATGGAAGGGCAACTAGGTGGCTTAGTGGATAGAGCACTGGTCCTGTAGTCAGAAGGTCCTGAGTTCAAACCTGACTTCAAACACTTAACACTACCAGCTGTGTAACTCTGGGCAAGTCACTTAGCCCCAACTGCCTCTCAAGAAAAAAAAGGCCAAAAAAATAGAAATAATAATGGAATTCATGGGAACTGATGAGCTCAATAAACTAAAAAAGTGGAAAGGAAAAAAGAAGAGATCCAAAACAAGATCTTGGGAAGCAACTATGGCTGTGACTTGGATAAAAATTTTGCAAAGGATACTGAGAAGAAACAGTCAGACAAGTAGGAAAAGAATCACAAGAGAACATTAAAACATAGAGAGGAGAGAGGATATGATAATAAATTAAGTAGTGATTCTCCATGAGGATAAGATAATCAATTGTATTAAGTGCCACAGAAACATCAAGAAGGCTGAGCATTTAGAAAAAGCCATTATAGTTGGCAATTAAAAGTCAGTCTAATTTTGTCCAAAGCAATTACAGCTAAATAATAGGAACTGTAGGAAGCCAAAGGGTAAAAGAAATAGAAGCAAGAAGTATAAGTACCTAATGTAGACAGTTTCCTCAAGGAGTTTATCCATGCAAGGAGAGTTACAGAATCAGAGCTAATGAGGATATTTGGATCAAGTGAGGGCTTTTTAAGGACAGAGAAGATGTATACTTGTGCTTGAAGTAACTAATAGATAGGAATAGCTTGAAAATTAATGAAAAAGCAATATGCTAGAGAAGAATGGATGAGAAAGAATCAACTTGCATATAAATATAAATATATATCTAGAAGAAGACAGATGAATGGTGTGAATTAGAGAGAAAAGGGAGTTCTTGACAACTAGGCCTCAATTTTTTCCAGTGAAGTATGAAGTCAAGTCCTCAACTGAAAGATTGGAAGGAAGGTAAATAATAGAAGGCTCAAAGAATGTTGAAAAGGTTTAGAATAGCCACTGTAATGTGTAGGATAGTAATTTAATTAGGGTTAGAGGATTCTTTTCTTGCATTTCATTCCTCAAATTCTAATTCAAATAAACTATTTACTATTAAAAAAAACCACTTCCAAGGAAAATCAAAAACTACTACCATTAAAAAACAAGTTTGCTTTCTTAAATCAGTCTGTCTTTTAAGATGCTTTTTACCATACATACACTTTTTTTAAAAAGTAAAAAAAAGATTATTACATTGTTACGTCCTTAAAATCAGAGTTTGGGGCATCTTTTTCATCTTTGTATCTATTCCCAGCATCTCTGCACAGTGGGAGGTGTTTGATAGATGTTTGCTGAATCAAATCATTTTTGTCAAAATACAAGAAAGTAAAATGGATGAAAGTATGCCTGATTCCCTAAACAAATTGTTGTATTTTTTCCCAAATAATTCAGAGAGTGGGTAAAAGGAGAGTGAAATAATAGGTTTATATTTTAATACTAATCCTAAATAATTGTACTTTATTTGTAGATTAAAATAGTAGCCACATGCACTGTGTACAAAGCAGATATTTTTCTTAAGATGATGTTCTCCCATATTTTAAACATTGAGTTTAAGGGGAAAGTAGGGTTATCCTTCGGTTAAAAAAAAAAAATCTACAGAATACCAGTGTGCATTCATAGAATCATTCATGCAATGAATCATTCATAGAATTTTAGAAATGGAAGGGACCAGAGAAATCTTCTAGTCCTTATTTTATAGATGAAAAAAATTGAAATGTAGAGAAGTAAAATTACTTTCCCAAAGTTACTTAATAAATTATCAGCTGGAATAGGACTAAGACCAAGGACAACTCCTAAGCCAGTGATCTTTCTGCTGTGTTCACAATGCTCACGTTGGTTTTTTCTTGTTCCTCAATTCCTACACCACTTAGAGAGAATCCATTTTATTGCCTTATCTCACTGCCCATTTGTCTCTCACTAACCTCCTTCAATTAGACTATTTATAATCACTTTAATTCTTTTTCCTTTCTTTTGTTTGGTTTTTCAGAAGCCTGCTTATCAGCTGTTCCAGGTAAGTACAGTTGCCCAATATCCTGATTACATATATGTAAGTAAAATTCAAATGGGCCTTCCAACAAGAATGTCAGACTCCTACTCTCATATTAGGGAATAATCACCAGGGTTTAGGTTTGATTCAGGTCTAGGAGATCCCATAAGAAAAAGTAGAAAAATACTCAATGAACCAGATCGAGAACAGCTATTTACCTTCTCCACATAAAAGAAATACTAAATAAATTCAAATCCTACAAATATAATTTAAATTTTTTAAATACTAAACAAGTTTTGGTGACTTACAACTACAGTTGTCCTTTAGGTTTTAAGAACATCAAAACTAAAAGCATTTGTTTGGACTGCTAAATAGAAATTTTGCTCTACCAAAACTGGACACATCCATCTAGGGATCACATATGCTCAGGAAAAGAAAAAAAAAAAAAGGAAAAGGCAGTCAGAGGTCCCAAGGTCCAGGCTATGCTTGCCTAGATGTTCTAGCTGCCACATAGAAGTAATCATCACTTCTGTCACAGTGGGAAAGGCAGGCACCTTTTCCCCTTAACCATCCAAAAGTAAGTTTAACTATACCTGACACTATCTACAGCCAAGAAAAAGAAAAAAAAAAACAACCTTGAATGGATCACTTTCTTCTCAACATCCCATGCACCAATAGCCCTTTCTGCTCCCCAAATCAATTGAAATTACATATGGCTAGCTCGAAGCAACAGGACAGCTCTGTGCATGTCCTTTTACATAGGCATAAAGTTAGCTATGTCTGTACTCACCCTTATACTAACCTGCTTTCCCAAAAAGTGTAACAAAATCAAGTTACCTCTCAGCCTTTAATCCCCAAAACCTATTAAGTTTTTATGTCTTTTCAAGGGAAAAAATAAAATAGGCTAGTCTGTGTGTGAAAGAACCTCAGAATATTGCTTTCACAACAAAGAATAACTAACAGATTAAATAATTATCATCAAATGAAATACTGGTAGAATCAGAACAAGTCTTACATATATCATTGAATCTTATCCTCTCATGTTGTAGATAAGATGACTACAAGTCAAAAAAAGTGAAGGGTCTTGCTCAAGATCACAGGAGAGCAGAGTCAGAACTCAAAAATAATATTTCTGAATGAAAAATCTTAAGGTCCTTTCCACTAATAAGTTTTAATGAGTTTTTAATCAGTTGCTTTCAATAACTTGCTAGGATATTTTGGTAGAAGGTATGTTGAATTATCTGAGGCTATCTTCTCAGGCCCTGCCAGCACTGGCCAGCTGGGTTTACTGAGCAAAACTACAGCTCAGCCTGTCAGGGCTCTAAGGTTAGCCCTCAAAGATTGGGGGAATCAATTCTAGTGCTTTGACTCAGGAACTACTACCAATGTGCTCCCCCACTGCCACTCTTGGTTGATTATCATTTATTCAGTCAGACTTCATCAGTTTTTAGAAAAGGTATTTATTGAGGTGCTATAGCAGAATGATTGTTACAAAACATCTCTTAAAATGTATATGACATGTACAATGGGTATTATAGTGTTTGCTTTTCAGTGAGGAGGGGAGAGACTAGATGTTAAATTAATGTTAAAAAATAACATATATAATAAAATATATATTTACTTACAAGAAAAATGAAAAATAATGTATTTGACATACTCTCCCAGAAATACTTAGTGTCCAGGGGAAAGCAGGCTCAAGCTTAAAGAATACAAATAGCAAAGGAGTAATTCAAAGCTCCTGATTGCTGCAAGTTTTTTTCTTCCTTTTAGGCATGGTCTTTTGTTGAGCTCTTTGTGGAGCCATAAATCTTCCTTCTTGCATATCATCTATCTGTTCTCAGCTCCTGATGCAGATGGTATACCCCACTGATGTCTCAAAAGGACAATGCTACAATATTGGTTGGGAAGATGGAAAGTACAAAATTCTCTGCACCCTTGAAGTTAGAAATGTCTTCCTCCAATCAAGGAAGGGATTCAGGGAAAAACTTAGACCAAGACCAAAGCCAAGGACTACCCCTCTCCCAACAGCCTCTTCCCCACCCACACCTCCAACTTCCCCTCAGTGACTTTGCTAATCTCTTCTAGCTCTTACTTATTCCAGTCTCTTGAGTTTGAAATGACTTGCTACTTCAACCATTAGGGCAAGACCAAGTTTCCTCAACTAGTCCAGACACACAATATGTAATATCACTCTAGGATTTTTTTTTAAACTTAGTTTAAAGTCTTTGATTGGTTGAGATATGTTCTTGCCTCATTAAGGTATCACTTACTTTAAATGTGATGGGGTGATTTGTTTCATTTACTCCATCAGTCACTACTATTACAAAGTCATGAGTAAGAGTGATTGAGTCTATTGTACAGTGCAGGACAGATGTAAATGAAGAAGCCATGTGAAACAGCCTTGGTTGGCCTCTAAAGACAATTATTTTTCTCAAAGCTTTTCTCTAACTTTTTTTTCTTTTCTTCTTTTGCTTTTTTTCTTTTTAAAAAACTATTAATCCCCACTTATGCTGATTAGGTTGTTTATCATTCCAGAGGACGTTTGCACCTTGGTCATGACAGAAGTTTTTCCAGAGGACACTGGAGAGTTTAAATGCATTGTAGAAAATGAGGCAGGGGCTACATCCTCCAGTGCATGGCTTTTTGTTTCTCCAGGTAATCAGTCATAATCTGGGCTGACCCATAAAGCTGAGGAAATGACTCCACCTCTTTCTGAACAAATGAATAATTTTTTTTCAGGAGAAGAAATGGAAAAAGTGGAGGATCCTCCGACAACACTAACGAGGCAAGATTTCCTAAAGTCAACCTCTTGCCTCTGCACCAGAGAAAACCTTGCAAAGGAAAGAGATACAGACACCAAACTACCAAGTGATGAGAAGAGCTCCATTCCCAAGGAAGATATACACTTCCTTAATGACAATTCATCAGAATTATCTCTACATTGGTAAGGGCAGGAAGACCTTTGTAATATGGAAAATATTGATCAATTGTAAACCCATTTCTGAAATTCCTAAAACAATCTCTGCCCTGGGAGCTACACTAATGGGAAAATTTATTACAGGAACTTGCTGTTGAAATCAGGAAACTCTCAGATTCCAAAATAGAATCCTGAGTATACTTTATTTATTTGGGGGGTAGGGCAATAAAAGTGAGGCTGGCATTCTCCCAATAATAAATCTTTCATCACTATTCAAATTCATTGCCTTTGTCTATACTACTATTTAGAGAGCAATGAAAAGACTTCATTTCAGCCATTGATTTTACAAACTAGTCTACAAGTGAAAACAAGAAAAACTTACAAATCTCAAATTTAAAAAGTGGGAATTAACAGAAAAGTGAAGCTATAAATCCTTCTGAAGGATTTTCTACAACAGAGCAAGGTAAGAGCACTAAAATATTTTAGTAGTCTGAGGAAATAATTACCCCTTTATTAATTACTAAACATTTCCAGCCCCAGTGTAACAGAAGAGATGTATCTGTGCAGAGCATAGGAGGAGAGGAAATGACACTGTGTGATAGAGCCCAGAGTAGGCGACAGAGTCATCCTTGGGCTAATTCTTGAAGATTCCCCATACTCCTATCTCATAAATCCCAACTCTTACTTACCACTTATAAGAACCTAGACAAGTCATTAGCCTCAGTGAACCTAAATTTCTTCATTTGACAAATTTAGATAATATTTGCACCCTCTATCATGTGGGAATCTTATGAAGAAAACAATTTTCATATCTTCAAGCATTTCAGAAATGGAAGCCCAACAGGCACAAATCACAGTGTGACTCATTGAACATAAAAAAGACCAATGTTTCAATCCCTAATCCTTTAATACTTACTATGGCCATCTTCTAATTCCAACTTCTGAAGCAAAAATGGGGAGTGAACAAGTTTCATGCTTGAACTCTGACATTTAAAAAAACTTGCTGTACTATTTTTAAAATAACATATACACTTTAAGTATTGAACAGACCAATAACTGTATATAAAGGAAATGAGTGACACTGAGCAACTGTTGGAATTAAGAATTCTTAGATCTAGTAGGGTCCTTAGAGGTCATCTAGCTCAATCCCTTCATTTTAAGGAAAGGAAAGTGAGGCATAGAGAGGGAAATTATACAAGAATGGCAGAAATGTAACTAGAACCCCAGGCCTCAACTACTGAAACATTGTAGTAGGAAAAAAAATTAAAGGAAGAAAGCTTAGTGTTGTGAGGTACTGGGTGTTTTATCAAAGGAGTAAGTCTAGACTTTTTCTTGAGGTTCTAAGAAAAGCAGAAACAGAGTAATTCTTCTAGGGTTGTCAGAGTTCAGTCCTTCCTGATTTTACCAAGGCTCTTTCTACCATGGGGTTCTGAGATTTTCCCCAAACCAATAATTAGAAGATTTAAACAGCCCAGTTTGTGTGGGGACACCTAAAATCTTTCAAATAAACAAAGTAAATATAAATACATATGAGCAGTTGCTAGAGATTTAAGTAAATACATATGTGGTACATCCATAATCTATTATTAAAGAAACCAAGATGTTTGGGATAACGACCTCTAACTTTTAAGGATGTAATTATCAAAAATAATCTTGACATTCTCAAACTCTCACTTCCCCATAACTCCTATCCCTTGGTTTACCTGTCAGAAACAGACTCCTGAGCCAAAAGGAGCATCCAGGTGACTCAGTGCTCCACTATTATGTCTTTAAATGAGTAGGAATGGGGGTGAGAAATGGCCAGAGAGGGAAGAGGGACTATAACTCTCTGTCAAATGTGTATAGTGTGTAATTTCAAAGGCTTCTTTATCTTTGACTCACTCATCCTCCTCTCTGCACTCTTTTCTCTCCTCTTCAAGGAGCCCCAATTCCCTTAGGCTTTCTCTCTCCATTATTTATCAAAATTTTCTATGTGGAAAGGCTCTAAGATCATTCATATACCTCAGTGAAAACTGAAAATGATTTTTCTGCATTTTAAGTCTAGAAAGAAATTAACTCTGTATACTAGAAAGCTTTATTCATAGTAGAATTTCAATGATCAATGAGGAAGTAAGGTGATGTAAGAGACCAGGTTTAGGACACCTTTCAGTTCCCCTAAAATCACACTCAAAGTAGTATATCTATTCCATCTACTCCATAAAGCTAATTTTACATGCTTTCTCTAGTCAGTAATGCCCAGACCACATACCTCAAACTTTTCTGAAACATGAAAGTTCCTTCTCCTTTTGGGATTTCAGTTCTCCCATATGTTGAAAAGGGGGAAAGTAAAGTATTTTCAATATATAATATTTTGTGACTTTTTTATAACTGTATGAAAATCTAGTTGAGAACACGTGTATACACTAACATTTATAAATGTGCTTTTTTATCCATTTGTTACATTTTCTATTAAAATTGTTATAGCAGTGAGAGACTTAAATACTAAGTTTTTAGAAACAGGAGTTAGTATGCAAGGATAACCCCACTGATCTGGTTCTGTTCTCTCAACAACCATAAACCTTTAGATTTTATTTTTCATTTTTGGGCTCAAAAGAGAGTGGCAAAAAAAACAAGGAAAAAATTTTAGTAAAAGATCAATGTGTTGTCACAATCCAATCAACAAGTTCTAAAGTTTGTTTTATTATTATTGAATCCTGGATGTGCTTCTTAATCACCTGTGTGATCTTAAATTTTTTTTTTCATCACTGGGTCTCATGTCCTCCTTTATAAAATAAAGTTATTACATTATAAAGAAGTTCTGAATCTTTGGGGTTTGGATTTTTTTTTATCATGGACTCTTTTGGCAATCAGTGACATCAATAAAGTCCTCTTATAATGCTTTTAAAAGCATAAAACAAAATACACAGAATTATAAAAAAGCCAATTATGTTGAAACATATTTATTGAAATACATAATAAACAATGTATATTATATATATGTATTCATATATATGTGTTTTCTATTATATACATATATACTATATATATTCATATATATGTGTTTTCTATTATATACATATATACTATATATAGATATATATATATATACACACATACATATACCTATCACTACAGGTTCATGGTTAAGAATTGCTGCCATTAGAACGCTGTAAGATTCCTTCCTTCATTTGAATCTAAATCCTATATTTCATATTCCCTAAAGAATAAATGTCCTCAAAGATAAGAAGGCCTTGCAAAGAAACAAATCCATACAGCCTCTGTTATAGATGGCTGAGGTCAATGTGCCACTGCACTCTGCAGACCACATCTTTCTCCTTGGGGTCAGCTGCCTTAGTCACCTTCTGGTTGACAAAAACGTCCAGAACAAGCTGTCATTGGTAGGGAGAGTTCCTCATTGGGAGCTCCTATGTTTATGAAATAATAGGTGAGTTTAAAAAAAAATTCCCAAGGACAAGTTCTCCTTGGTATATAAAATCCAACCATTGGGCACCCCATCAGGTTCTCTTCTCTCCTATAATCATTCACCAAACAGTTCTCCACCACCCATTCAACCATGTGGCCAATGTTTCATTTTGGGGGAAGGGGGTGATAGGATTTGGATTCAGATAAAGGAAGAGGCTTTAATAATCATCAAATTCGATCATTTCATTTTGCAGAGGAAGAAAGTGAGACACAGAGAAAATAATTACTTAACATTACATTGTTCATAAGAAGCACAGACAGGAGCC
The DNA here is from genome assembly GCF_902635505.1 of Sarcophilus harrisii. Taxonomy (NCBI): domain Eukaryota; kingdom Metazoa; phylum Chordata; class Mammalia; order Dasyuromorphia; family Dasyuridae; genus Sarcophilus; species Sarcophilus harrisii. The sequence continues at coordinate 370,321,049 of NC_045427.1, forward strand.
AGCCTCAATCCCCTAACTCTAAATCTATTGCATCACAATTTTAAGTCCCCTCCTTCTTTAATTCTCTGCTCTTCCCCTCACCCCTTATTAAAAATCTATTTTAAAACAGAGGCATATAAGCACCAGAAGAGACAAAAACATTTGTAAAAATCTCATTCCTTGGATGTCACAAAAGCATTTGGAAAATTGTTTCAAAGAATCACAAAATATCAAGACATAGAAGGGTCTTTAAAGATTAGTTAGTCCTATCCTCCTCATTTTTTCTATGGCTGAAGAAACTGAGGCTGAGAGAGTGAAAAGTAATTTGTTGGAGTCTTATAGCAAGAGACAGCGATGCTGCTTGAACCCAACACTTCTGCCTAACAGTCCAGGGCTCCTTCCACTATACCAAGCTATTTTAAATTGTGGACTCTTACTTTGACACACCAGCATAGGTAGATAGACAGGCAAGTACATCAGATGTCACTGTTTGGCAGCTGATAAAAGTCACTGGAGTTATAATACTAAGTACAGGGTCACTATGATTAGTCTGCAAGGGACCAGAATGCTTCTCCCTCCCCCTCAATAGTGGGTTATACGTAGGTAGCACCATCTGGAGCTAGAGGTAAGTCTTGCCTTTTTTTGCCACAGTTTCTTCCAAATCAGGGATCTTCTCTACAAAGATTATTTATGGATATAAGTTTAGGAAGTTGTAAATGTTATACAACATAGTAATAAAATCAGAGAAGAGAGAGATATGATCAATTTGAAAACAGCAGGAATCTGTAAGGCTGAACAGAAGGGAGGTTTGAAATATTTTGCTAGTTTCAAAAAAGCAATTGATTATTATTAGTTATAGAAAAAGGAGTATTTGCCCCTGGAAAAAGGTTATTTAAGATAAGTATTTTAAGGATTTCTATTGATTTAAAAGACATCCTAGATTAGGGAATTAAGTATTTTTTCTACAAATCTGTTAGGATGAAATTTTCATAGTTTTTGATTTCTGTAACTGAAGTGGTCTATACTTATTGAGCAGCCTAAAAATAAATTTTAAGGAATTTTTAAATAAAGATGATAACAACATCATTTGGAATAGGTTAGTTTCTGCTGTATACATACAATTTTAGAGACAGACTTGAATTTATAACTGGCAGTAAGCAAGTATAGACTATGAAAGTAAGTTTCCAAACTCTTAAAATCTCTCACTAATATGCTGGATAAATAAGACTTTCAAATATCTGTGTTAAAATTAGCTTTTTAAAAAACATCAGTAATTCATAATTGCACAGACAAGTGCTATTACCAAAATGTGTGGGCCAGTACAACATTCTAAAAGTGAATGTGAAGGAAAATAGAAACCTCTTCCTTGAATCTATCTATTTACTGTACCCTTAAACAATTTATCCTTTTGTTATTTGAAATGACAGCTGAACAATTTGATCTCACAAGAAGGGAATTTAAGATCTAACAAATTCTATTTTAAAGCCTGCAATAGAATGAACACAGCTTAAAAAGACAAAGACTTTACTTTAAAATGAAGACTTTTTGTTTTAATTATGTGTTCTATAGACTTCTGCTAACATATCTTTCTCCATCTTTCAATCCCCTTTACTACTTCCTACACCCCCTCCAATAATTTAAAGACTTAATGTAGTTTCTATCCAAAATGTATTCTAGAGGGTATATAATTTTTACATGGAAATTATGGTTTATGTGTCTTTTCAAAGGTTCTTTTCCATTATAGTCTTTATCTTGGCTATTAAGTAGCTTTTTTGTCTCTCCATACAAAAGTTAATTTAAGGCTTGGACTCCAACCATATGCTATAGCATTAGCATAGCTATAGCATAGCATTAAATCTGTCTTGAACTTTTTTCATTTATTATTAAATCTGTTATTAGACAAAAACTACAATAATCCTTTCTTCTTATAATCACCAAATAAGTGATTTTCATACATTTCAAGCTTTGTTAAAATAATAAAAAGCATACACTCAATTTAGTAAGTGAAAAGTTCATTATCTGAAGTGAAGTTAGCTATATTATAAAAAGTTCTGATTTCTCTACTCTGGGTAAAATTGTGGTGGATCATAGGTGTAGAAACTGGTATATTTTATCAGACATGGTTCTTTTTCTTTTTTTCTGGAAGGTTAGCAGTGAATCACTGAAAACATATCAGCAATGGAAAAAAATTCACAAAAACATTTATTTCCCAAAATAAAACATTTTTTTCCAAGGCTCTGAACCTAGAGAAAGGAAGCCTGGGTTTAAGTCCTAACTCTACCTGTATGATTAGGGACATACTCTAAGTCTGCTTCGATAAGACTCATAACTTGTAACACTCTGCTCCTAAAAGACCCATAATGTCTTTAAATCTCAGTGTCCTGATCTCTAAGATTTGGTCTGATTTCTGAATCTGAAACTTGCTAATTGTATGATTTTGGCAAATCACTTAACATTTCTTCATATTTCTTCATATGGGGATATGTAAAACTGGAATAATAATATTTATGACAACTCACAGGTTATTGTGAGAAAATGCTTCACAAATCTTAAGGGGCTATATAAATATGAATAGTTATTATGTTTCATCTATGAATCTAATACAAAACATTCTGACTGAAAATAACTATTTTGACAACTAGTAGACAGCCTCACCTGAGTAATTATCACCTCCTGTCAAACCTAAACTATCCAGAGTAATAGAGGGGAACAGTGACATATATCATCCAAAAATACCAGGGCAGAAAATGTTAAGGTCTAGTTTCTCTTCTTTTCTGGATGCAGTAAAAGAAACATACTGGGACACTTTTACATATGCAATCCCATATTTACCCACTCTGGACCCACCCAGTTGGACAAAACTGTCTGCCAGTTACTTAGTCAGGTGGTGGAACAAGCTGTGAATTGTACAAAGTGGAAAATCTTCCTGCCAATATCTGAAAGCTGATGACAGTTATGTTGCAGCAGTACACACCGTTCTATGGCATTGTGTCGATGTGTGTGTATGGTGGGGGAAGGGATAAGAAGTGAAGGACATAAGAATTATGTTCCTTCTTTAAAAAAAGAAGTCTTTTTTATGCTTCCCCAGTTTTACTAAGACCTTAATATATGAATGAAATAATTTATTGTGAAAGCTTTTAAATGGACAGGGTGGTAGAATATCTGACATTTTGAGTTTTAAAGATCATGAGGGAAAAGAAAAAACTAAAGAGAATATAATAATAACTGAAAAAGACATGAAAGAATTTTAACCATAAAGTTCAGTGGGGAGAGAGCAGTGCTAGACCTGGACTCAGGAAGGTATGAGTTCAAATCCAATAGCAAATACAAACTATGTTACTATGGTTTTATAATTATTTTTCTTAGATTCCTCATCTGTAAAGAGGGAATAATAATATTCCTACTTCCCAGGATTATTATGAGGATAAAAGTCTTTACAAAACTTAAAAGGCTATATAAAATGCTGTTTTCATTATTATTATTATTCATGTTTTCAATCATTAAACCCTTTTAACTAATCAAATGATCCAAATGAGCAATAAGCGTAGGATGAAATTATAAATTAATTACACAGTGTAACATTATAGAATAAACTTCTTGAACAAATTTTTCAGATAAAAGAAAACTTGGAAATAGATGATACAATTCCTTCATTGTTCAGAGGAAGGAACAGAGGCCCTTATAGGGAATAACTTTATATTGTCAGAGAGTAACTTTATGATAAAGCTAGAAGTAAAACTTGGGTGTTTTCTGACTCCTACTCCAATGCTTTTTTATTTGACTTTGTTGGATTTTAAAATATTTATCTTGTCATGCTTATTGAAAAATAAAATCTATATATAAAGCTAAAAAGTTATTTGGTATTTTTCTTTTTAAAAAGTCATGGAAATCTGGGAAAGGAGAAAAGACAGGAATGAAAATGAAAAGAAAAAATCTTATTAAAAAAATTAAATAAATATTCTAACTGCCTTAATTCTTCATGTCTCCTTTCTCATTTTGAAGGGACAGTATTCTTCAAGAGAGAGCTGAGTCATCAAGACCAACATCAATCTCCTCCCCGGAACTCATCAAGCTTTGTTCTGACTCCTTCCAGACTCCAGATTTTTCAAGCTCACCACCTATAACTCCAAGAACCTCACTACCAGGATCAAATAATAACTGCAATAATTCACCTTCCAATCCCTCCAAATACCAGCCCACAATGTTTAACTACGAGCGTCCAAAACACTTTATCCAATCACAGAACACATGCAGCTCCAGGCTACAGCCTCCAGGGCCAGAGACTTCAACCTTCTCTACCAGCCAAACCAAACAGTCTTCCATCCTTATCCACCCCCGGCAATGCACAGAGCAAAGATATTCTGCTTCTTCTACTGTGAGCTCTCAGATCACAGTATCCTCATCAGCTTTCCCAGCTTCTGGTCAGCAGCTTTCTGGCTCTTCCCCAGGACACAGGGTGACATCTACCTATAACCAGTCCCCTGCCAGCTTCCTCAGTTCTGTATTACCATCACAACCTGACTACAGCAGCAGTAAAACCCCTACAGCTGTGGAATCCAAGTAAGTGTCCATTTAAAAGATAATAAAGCCACAATTGCTTGTTTGAATTGACTTTGAGCTTATAGACAAGAAGGTACAGAAATTCTGCAATGCACTTGTAAACAACATTATGTTACAATCCCTGACAGCTTTCTGAATCTACAACTATCCTAGAGTACACAGGACCAAAGTGTTGGCAGGAACTTCAGGAGGTTCATCCTCTTTCCTACAAACAGTAATTTTTCTTGTTATGATCCATCTTCTTGGGAAAGAATTCCTGTGACACCCACACTCATTTATGTATAACCTAAGGCCCTCTGTAATTTCAGCTTATTTCCTCTTCTTATGGGCTCAGTGCACATAAAAAACAGCTGTTCTTCATCCTCCTGTGAGAGAGGATTTCCTCAACCACATTTAAAAGCTATTAAGTCTTCTCTCAATCTTTTTTTTTTCCTACCTAATGTCTTTCCCTCCAAAACCCAAAATATAACTTAAAAAAAATCTGGAATTCTGATAGTGTAAATGAGTTTTCCTACCATCATATGGAGGAAGGATTATATGGAGATTGGTTATGGTATTAAAGCTTCTTGTCAGTAATTTAAGCTTCATTTCCTCTAACTTGACTGGCCTGGTCTAAATTCAGTAAAGATTTCCTTCTGATCTGTACTAAATGCACTATTTCCACAAGCCTTAAAGCTATATCTGGGAGAACCTGATACACAGAAGAACATTGCACTTGTGCCTTTTTTTAAAACATGACCCTCATGCTTAGGGTTTATGCAGACTTTAAGGCTATCAGCTTTCCTAAACCTTGGCCAGCCCATCAGTGAGTTGATCGGAGGCGCCTTGAGAATTTTTTTTGTAGACATTTTGTACAATCCAGTCCAATATAAAAAGCATTTATTAAGGTCTGGTAAGGAAGATACCACACATCGCACTGAAAATTCAGAGATAAATATGAGACAGATCCTTCTTTCAAGAAGCTTAAATGAAAAAATTATATATAAATACAGAGTTGTGATAAGGAAAGTTCCAGGCAGAAAAAAAAGAACTAAAGAAAAACAATTTTCTCTTGCAAGAGGGTAGATCCTGAGTTGTGTCTTGTTATGTCTTAGAGAAAGGGAGGGAGGAAGGGGGGGGCGGGCAGGCAGAGGCCATCAAATTTTTTATAGGCCATCAAATCTAACACCCTCATTTCACAGATAAGGAACTAAGTGAGGCCCAAATAAATGTCTTCCACAAAGATTGGGTAAGGAGGGGAAGTCAATTCTGAGAATAAGGGCTAGTGAAAACAAAGGTAGAGAGGTGAGAAAGGTAGAATAAGAACAAAGAATAAGTATGAAGGAATAAGTATATGAAAATATAAATACAAGATAAGGCTGAAAATAAAGGTTGTAGTTGGACTTGGATGTTCAGGATCACAGATTTGTACTAGATTCACCAGAAAATGGAGTGATGTAAATCTAGTAGAGCATTTTAGGTAGCTTACTCAGGGTTGATCAAGAAGATAGATTGAGGGGATTGGTTTGGACAGTATTTGGAAATACACCCCAAAAGCCAAGGCAAGAAAGAATGAAAACCTGAACTAGGAGATTAACAACAGTAGAAAAGGGGAGAATAGAGTTGAAAGGCATTGAAAAGTTAGAATCAATAATATTTAACAACTAATTGGATATGGGAGGTAAAGAATTGAGAAGATTCAATTAACAAGCATCAAGTAAGGATCTATTATGTACCAAGAGCTGAGCTGGATAGGTACTTTATTCTGTTGGTGAATTCAATAGATTCATAAGGTTTGGGGAAAATAAATACTAAGTAATTCCCTAAGTGATTAGGGAAAAGAGGAGAACACTAATAGCTGGCAGTTTAAGAGTGGGAATGAGGAAAAACTATGTAGAATGTGGCACCTAAACTCAGCTTTGTAGGAAACAAGGGATTCTAAAAGGTAAAAGTGAGGATGGAGTGCAGTCCAGGCTTGAGGGACATTGTATGTGAGAGATCCCAAAGTTATAAACAGGGGTTGGGTAGAAAGATGGTGGTGCAATCACCAGAAATAGAGAAGTTAAGAAGGAAAGAAAGTTTTGAGGGAAAAAGTTTTGCAGAAAAGAGGAATAGCTTAGTTTTGAATACGTTGAATTTGAGATGCTCATGGAGCATCCAAGTAGACACACCTAGAAGCAGTCAGAAAAATAGAATGAAAAAATTGGGGTTGAGGGATATAATTTGGGAAATAATATGTATAAAGGTGATCAATGAAGTAACATTAATAGCAAAAGAAAGAATAGAAAAACAGGAAAAAGAGACAGATTCTACAGGACCTGATGAATTTAAAGGTTAGGAATAAGATGAGAGGCCAGTTAAGGAGACAGAAATGGAATAGTCAAAGAAGAAGGATGAGAGCTGTGAGAAGTCCAAGAATAAAATAATCTACAGTTTCATATATCCCAAAGAAGTCATATAAGATGACAGGAACCAAAAAAATGCCTTTGTTTTTTTTAGGAATAAGAAAGTGACCTTGGAAAGATTAGTTTGTTTATAGACAGTGATAGATCCCTAAAAACTCCTCTTTTCCCTCCATCTTTCCAGAGGCCAAGTTTCCTCCTATATGCAATTTTTCTATAAGTAATGGTAATTAGTTCTGGCAACTCAGATAAGTGACATTAAAAACCAGCTTATAAATAAAACAGTTAGAATAAGTTTAAACTAAAACCTAGAGAGGCAGAAAATTGATTAGTGTCCTATGGCAACATTAGGAGCAAATTATCAAGTAAAAGGAGTTCATTCTATTCTCATTGATATAAGGACATGAGAAATCATATATTGGCAAGAGCTCTAGCTGTGGAGTGGAAAGACCAGGATTCAACTTCTGCCTTTGAAAAGGTTTATCTCTGTGACTGTGAATAAATCCTGAGCTTTGGGGTCCTCAATTATAAAATGAGACAGTAGTACTAAAAGGCCTCTGATCCAAAGAATAATTGAATCTCCCTCATTTTATAGATGAAGGAAAGATGTTAGCTGGCTTGCCCAAATTCACACCAGTGAAACAGAGTATGATCTAGGACACTGATTTTGTGCTTTCTCCATTGCACATGAAAACATAAAATTCTCCATAATGCTAATAATGAAAACATGAAGAGAGTGCAATCATACTGTTGTTTTAGTCATTCAGTCAGTCAAGTACAATTCTATGTAATCCCAAGGGATTTTCTTGATAAAATACTGGAATAATTTGCTATTTCCTTTTCCTATGATGATAATGTTTAGCCTTAATATGACACTGTAAGGATCATAAGGTGCTTTCTATATGTTAATTCATTCGGTGCTATTACTATCCACATTTTACAGATGGAGAAACAAGCTGAAGGAGGCTGTGACTTACCCAGGATAATACAATGAGTAATTGTTTGAGGCAAAATTTGAATTCAGGTCTTCATGACTCTGAACCAGGACTCCTTCTCCTCCATCATCTCACTGCCTGAGGTTTTGTAGATATGTGCAATTTATAGTTTTAATAAATCCATAGGACCAACTGCTTTTCGGGGATGTTAAAGAAATTATTCCTGTTCCAATAGAAGTTAGACCTATAATTCACAAAGTTCTTTCAAATCCTGAGATGATATAAACCTGAATCTCTAGTTATGACATGAATGTTGTAAAATTCTCCACATATTCTCTCATAAGAAGATTAAAAAACTTAGGATGAGGGAGAGGTATTCCAAAATGCCTAGAATCATTGATCAACATGCACTCAATATTTTTTAAGTGACTTTTGACTGAATTATCTTTCATTTATGGATAATGTAAATATAAACTGAAGCTTTAAATATATAAGGCAAGAACTATATGTTGTACTTCTTTGTATAGTACCTAGCAGAGAGCCATCTACACACAAAACAGATACTCATTATTTTTGAACATACAAATGAATCTAAAGATAGAAATTGTCTAATTTTTAATTCAATATATCAATGGATAATATAAAATACATCTATATAAATTATACAATATAATATTTTACATACAATATGCATCTAAATATTCAGTCATTAATTTAGGCATCTATCTTTCCTTTCAGAATCATCAGTGATACCCTAAAAGATTTCATGTAAAACAATTAATGCATTAACTTGCATCATGGTCTTAGGTCTTTCTCTTTTCTTGGTCTCAATTCTTTCTTCAATAAAGTGAGAAAATTGAAAAATAAATAATGAAGATCAAGATATCATATATTAAAAGTTGGGAGGGGTCTTCAAGACAAACTAATCTAATTTTCTTTTACAAATCAAAGAACTAAGATTCAGTGATTACATAATTTTCCCAAAATAATAAAGCAAGAAAGGAAGAAAGGTGGGATTTGAACCCAAGTTCTCTAATTTTATATCCAGTCTTCTTTACACTGTATTATAATGCCTCTGAGCTTAGAGTGCAAAGAACTGGACCAAGCTTTTTGTTATCACCCTGTCCCCTATGTGGTATGGAAAGAGAAGTGAAAGAGAATAAAAGGTAAATTATTCTCTTTCACTTCTCTTTCCGCATTCCCATTCTGTTCCCTCCTCTTTCACTATTCTCCTTTCTGTCAGCCTATAATAATTTTGGTAGTTGGCATTATGGTTACAGATTTACAGAAGCATTTCCTACTTTAGAAGTTATTGTTTAAAGGGCTTTTATACCATACTTAGAGTTGTCTAGGCAAACAATATAATAAGAATATAAAAATATAAGCTGAAGACACAGTTGAGTACAATTGCATATTCAACACAACTACTGAACAAAGTTTATTGATACCTGTCCAAAATTACAGAAGATAAAACCTTAAGAGAGTTTAAGATTTTGTTGTAAAATGGCAAATTCAACCACCAATCAAACTGAAGATATAGAACCTTATTAACACCGGCCTACTAACTTTGGTCCAAATCAGCCACTGACTTTGAAATTTACTAAAGAATCAAAGCCAATAGGTAAACAAAACAAGGTACCAAGTGGTCATGTTAAAACCAACATCTGACTTGCTGTGATCAATTAAATTTGAAAACAACAAAAAAAATGCTTCCTGACAATTTCATACACACACAAAAAACCCACACATATTAATACATGTAAATTACATATATCATGTGTATAATCATGTATAGCTAATACATATATATTAATATTAATACATATAAAGGAATTAATACAATTACTAAGCCATGTAGTCTCTTCTACCTTCCATTTCTCATCCTCTGAATATAAAAATATTGTCTTACATTGTATAATAGTAGCATTTTAGAGAGGGAAATATGAAGGGATCTTTAGCATTGTTCTACTAGAACCAGACTTAGAATGAGGATATTTCACAAAACAATCTCATAGCAGAAAGAAAAGGAAATTTCCAATCTAAAAAGAGATTAGAAGAGAAAATGGGTAACTGTAAATATTCCCTTCTATTTAAAATACCATCATTGCTGATTTTTGCCATTTCTGATTAGAATTATTCTGTGCATAATTTTAGCATAAATTGACACAATATACAGTTTCTTAGTCTGCCTTATACAAATTCAGATCCCTGCATTGTCCTTCTCTATTCCTTAATTACAACACTAAATAAATGCACTTGTACTTTTTTTTTTTTTTTTTTTTTTTACAAAACTAAATTTTAAAAGCTTCTGTGAGCATCAATTTAAATTCCAGGATCCAAAAGCAAACTTCTTCAACAAATCCATCCCTTATAGCCCACTACACCTACAGATGTCTTGAGATTCTCTTTCTCTCCTCATTTCCACAGTTTGGAACTTCTAACTTACATTCATAGGTCAGCTGATACCTCTTAAGCATTAACCTTGAGTTTATGTGCTCTCCCATCACTTTTCTCAATTTCCTCATTACACAGTTCTCGAAATTTGATTAGCTCTTGTTCTCTGATATAGCTTCCTCTGCTTCTACCCACTACTGCCTCCAAAATAAACAGATTGAATTCCATATATATTAAAGTATACATATCAGCCAGCCTTTGATAAGATAGGTAACAATAACACAATTAGGTTAACTTCCATTACTCAGTAGCATATGCTCATACTGGGAGATGCATCCATACACTTAGATATACACTTTCAGAAAGTCAAAATGATAAGATTGGAAGATCTTCCAGAGACCACTTTTAGATAGATTACTCCAACAAAAGATCTTCAATTAAGAAAATATAAATCACCTCCCTTAGGACTCATTTTTGAATCTCATTATTTTTATAGAAAAGTGTTTCCTAACGTCAACCAAATTATTCCTGCAACTTAAATTCATTTCCTTTTACCCTGATTGCTCAAGGAAAAAAAAATTTAACTCATTAATAATAGTTAACATTTATGTGGTACTTGAAAGTTTGCAAAGCCCTTTACAAATGTTATCTCATTTGATCCTCACTATAGCGCTGAGAGTTGGTGCTATTATTATCCTCATTTTACAGATTAGCAATCTGAGGAAGGCAAGTTAAATAACTTTTGCTGAGGATTACACAACTAGTAAGTGTCTGAGGCCAAATATGAAGTTAGGTGTTCCTGATTCCAGGTTCAGTACTTTGTCCACTTGTCACTCAGCTACCTAGCCATTCTTCATTTAAAACCCTGATTCATAACTCATTTTGTGATAATCAATATTTTTTAGTGATAGTAGTAAGTAGTTAAAAAAAAAAAAAGCAGCAAGGGAGAGTAGATAGAAAGCCAGTCTCAAAGTCAGGAAGATCAGGGTCAAATCTTTTCTCTGACATTTACTGGCTGTGTGAGGCTAGGTAAATCACTTAATCTTTCAGGGTCCCCAGGTCATCTAAGACTTGATGTGTGGCAGAGCAATGGCTGATCAACTTTAATTCCTGAGAATTTTTTACACCAATAAAATCACAGACCTGAAACAAAAGTAGCAGCAATAGTATTAGCAGTACCAGCCATCATTCTTCACCATCAAAGGTCCCCTTCAATCTCCCACCATGACAGGGGAATAAGTTATAAGTCCTATCAAGGGATAAAGATTTTGAGAATAAACTCTGACACACACACTCTGTGGCTGTCATTATCAATATTTCTTTAATGTTTTAGAGTCTGCAAATCATTTTTAAACATTGTTATTGCTGTGATCCTGCAACTCCGTAAGGTAGGTACTACAAGTAGTATTAACACCATTTTACAGATAGGGAAACTGAAGTTCAGCATATTTAAGTACTTTGCCCAGTCCCATAACTAGTAAATATGATGAGATTTGAATCTAAGTTTTTCTGAATTCAAGTTATCTAAAGGCTAGTCTAGCTAATTTGGAGAGATTTATGTCCAGAAAGAAAGCCATAAAATGAAGACTTTTTTAATTACTACAGTAACTCATTAAACCCTAAGTAGTGGAGGAGTTGTGATCTTCATGTTTAAAGGACCTTTTGAAATTCTGAAGCATTAGGAGGAGTCAGGTTTGTGGTTATAAATATAAACTTATTTCATTATATCAGAGAATCATAAAAAACTGAATTAATTCCAGCTTAAAGAAGACACTGAATTGTAGTATCTCTCAAAGACCTTTCCTTCTCTTTCCGTCTCTTTGTCAGTTACCAGCAGCCATCAGTCAACCAACCTGTAAATGCTAAACCAGCCCAAAGTGCACATCCTAAACTGATACCAAAAACTCCTGATCATGAAATACAAGGATCCAAAGAAGCTCTGATTCAAGATTTAGAAAGAAAGCTTCGGTGCAAGGACAACCTTCTTCACAATGGAAACCAAGTATGTGAAATGTCTAATTTTTTTAGTATGCAGGGTTCAATTATGAATTTAGTTCTGATTACATCAATTCTTGTTGTTTCCAAGCTCAGTAAAGTTTAGGATTATGCTTACTTCGAAAAGCATCTGATACTATGTCATAATTTCTTTAATTGAAACCTTTGACTTTTAGCAGTTATTAAGCATGGGACTAATATAGCATTGATCTGAATGGCACAATGAAACTTTCTCGCTTTGAACATGGCCCTATTATTGCTAGATTATAGTGCTAGAGTAAATTCCCAAAAGCCTACCATTCTTAATAAATACCATATACCCAGCTTCCATGAATTTTGTCAAATAATACCAGAGCTGTAACAAAGACTCATTGCTCCTGAGGAAAAATGAAATGGAGGGAGTAGTAGTGTATCGGTAGCAGCCCACAGGAGCATTTAACCTCAGAGACAATTGCAGTCCATTCCTTTCATCTCTGTGGGGAGTCAGGAGAAAAGAAAGTAGATAAATCCTAGGATGGTGGCCCAGTGGTTATCACCAAGTTACGTGACTTCAAGGTAAGTGCAAAAACAGTGGTCACTGTGAAAAGGAAATACATATCCCCTTCCAAAGAGGAAGTATTCTATTTGAAGCAAGCAGAAAGGCTAAGTACCCATTGGATTTTCAAAACATTAAACTCTGGATATGAGGGTATGAAAATAGGCATTAGTTCATTCTTTCTCCATTCATTTAATAAACATTTATTAAATGCTGCACTATGTGCCAGGCACTGTGCTAATTTTTGGAGATATAAAAAGATGCAAAAGACAGTCCCTACCTTCAAAGAATTTAGAATCTAATCAGAGGACAACATGCAAAAAAGTATATAAAGCAAGCTATGTGCAGGATAAATAGGAAATAATTAAAAGAGAGAAAACACTGGAATTAATAGGGGTTAAGGAAGGCTTCCTGTAGAAGCTGTATGTTCAGTTCCCAGTATAGTGCATGGTATATAAGAGGTTCCATATAGATTGATTGATTTCAAAGAGGGAAAGTAGAAGAAGATAGAGGGAAGGGATGGAACATTCTATCAACTTTCAGTATTCAGTCAATCAACAAGCATTTATTAAGTGCTTACTGCATGCCAGACATTGTGCTAATCTTATGTACCCCCAGAGAGCCTTATTTAAGGGTGACTGTACCAGATTTCTCTCCAATGTTAGACTGGGAAGCCTAACTCATTATTACTCATTATTATGAGTAAACCTATGGAGACTTAGCACCATAAAACAAGATAGAAAAAGGAATTACTGGTGTGGAATCACAGAGTTCCAACCAGAAGAGAATTCAAAGGTTATGTAGTCCATTTCCCTCATTTTGCAGACAAGGAGAATGAGTTCCAGAGAAGCGAAATAACGTGCTGAGGATCCTGCAAGTAATAAGAACAGAGGCAAGATTCTAACCTGGGTTCACTGATACCAGAGCCTATTGTCTCTTTATTTATGCCAGAGATAACCAAGAGGCCTCTCTGAGAAATTCTGGTAGTTTAGGGTATGCAAATTCAGATGGAGTGGTATGGCCTTCATTCATTGATTCACATCTAGAGTCAAGTCACCACCATGTCTGGTCTCCTTGCAGCGGCTAACATATGAAGAGAAGATGGCTCGCAGGCTGCTGGGACCACAGAATGCTGCTGCAGTGTTTCAAGCACAAAATGATAGTGAATCACAGAACTCTGCACAGGTATATTTTCATTATCTTTCTCCATTTGGCATGCATTTCCATTGTGATTTTTAAATAGGAATGGATTTGCATATTTTTGTATGTTTTTTATTCTCATTAGTTCACTGTCTTGTTTTAGGTCCAAACTTTTTATTCCATTGGTACAGGAAGCTCCAAGTTAAGAAATTCTTTATACTAATGCAGAATAACAATTTTTTAGCAATGTCTCTAAAATTGAAGGAAAAGAAACATTGGGGAACATATCTGCAATGAACATAGTCTAATATATCAAAATCTATAAGAAATGTTTATAAAACTAATAATATGGAGCCAACAGTCAATGAATATGAAAAGGAAATTTGACAAAGAAATACAAGCTTAATAATCACATGAAAAAATAATGAAATTTTCATATAACCTAGAAAAACAATTTTAAGATTCCCACAAGCATGGCAAAAGTAGCAAAAAAAATTTAAAATTTAGTGTTGTCAGGCCTATGGAGAAACAGGCATCCTAGTTTAATATTAGTGTGATAGAAGACTAATATAAACATTTTAGAAAATAAGAGCTGCAAGATTTTCATCCTAGTTATTTCCTTGCTAAAGATTTCCCCAAAAGACATTATTAAGAAGCAAAAAGGACCTAGATATACAGCTTTTTCTTAACAGTAATTAAACTTAATATTTTTTAACTTAAATAATATGCATTTCTTAAATAGGAATCCATTAAGTTTCTTTTATTTGTCTTCCACAATTCTACTCATGGTTTGTATGGAACATGTCAAAGTCTAGTGCCATAAGCTAAGGAGAGAAGTATTTTCCAGGCTGACGTGTACTTTGCTACCATTTTTTAACATTGCTGCCAAGTTAAGTGACTTCATATCTATTCTTGTTTTATTAAAGGGCACTATGTACCTTGGTCTCATTTTAAATATATCCAGTGCTCACCTCTTTCATAAAGAAACTGACAGCTGCAAAATAAAAAGAAAAACAGTCTAGAAACTCTCCTACTTGCCTGTGAGAACCCAGTATTTATGATTTGTTTTCACTGATCTCTGTGATTTCTCATGAAAAGGGCAAAAAGGGACTTAGATGATGTCTGAAAGCTTCTTTACATTGATTATAAACTAAACTTATAATTTACTTTGAGGAAATGCTGATAAAATGCATCACTGCCACCTAGAAAGGAAACACAAGATTAGATTCTAAATTATTGATCTGCTGCTTTTCCAGAATAGCATTACGATACTTAAATTCTCACTATTTTATTTTCAAATAGCACAACTCAGAAAATGCAAGACTGCAGGTGCCTACACCACAGATAAGGTAAAATCTAAGATAAAGTAATTTTTTCCACTACTTGGTATATTATTTTGTTTGACTGGTTCATCTAAGTTAGAGAATATAACCAAGTTTTCAAACCTACTATAAGTAAACTACTATGATTTTTAAAATAGGATTTAGATCTGGAAGAAACAATAGCAATTATCTTGTCTAGGGATTTTTTTAACCTGGGCTTCATGAATTTGTCTTTTAGTTCTTATTTTTAAAACTATAATTCAATATAATGAGTTTCCTTTGTAATTGTATGTATTTTAATGCATTTAATAATGTTATTATAATGAATATATTGGTAATATTAATATAATGAATATATTAAAATAAATAACATTATTCATTATTATTTCATTTAAAGTAATTGTGAATAATATAAAATATTTGGAAGTCTACCTGCCAAGACAAACCCAGGAAATATCTGAATAGAATACATTATAATAAATTAATATGCTTATTCAGTTCCATATCAATCAAACTACCAGAAATTATTTTATAGAGCTAGAAAAAAATAACAAAATTTATTTGGGAGAGAAAAAGATCAAGAATATCAAAGGAACTCATAAAAAAAAGTGAAGGAAGGTGGCCTAGACAGTACCAGATCTAAAACTATATTACAAAGTGGTAATCATTACAACAATCCAGTACTGGCTAACAAACATTGATGGAGCAATTGAATAGATTAGGTACACAATACATACTAGGAAATAACTAAAGTGATCTTGTATTAAATAAATGCAAAGATCCAGACTTTGGGGACAGGAGTTCACTATATATAAAAATTGCTGGGAAAACTAGAAATCAGTTTGACAAAGAAGTTAAGTGATTTACCTGGAATCTGAGACAGTATTTGAATCCAGATTTTCCTGACTCTGCGTTCAGTGCTCTACTCATTCCTCTGGGCTGATACTAAGGTTCCACATTTGTTAGATAAATTAGAATTTGTGTAAAGGAAAATAGTGATTTTGATGCATAATAATTATTAAAATGTGTTTTATAGGAGTAGATCATCTTCAAGAGGAGATACAAATGATCAGGAATCAATCCTGGAGAAATTCTACCCTCCACGTTTTGTTCAAGTACCAGAGAACTTATGTATGGAAGAAGGAAGATTCTGCAGAATAGACTTTAAAGTAATAAATGCTAAAAAAAAAAAAAAAAAAAAAAAAAAAAAAAAAAAATTGGAGGGAGTTAACAATAAGATACATAGTTGTTCAGCTCAATGTGGCTTGTTGGATGCTCAGAATTTTTTAACTAGAATTCTTAATTTGTCTTCTTAACAATCTGTCCTCCCATTGACCTACAATATTTTTTGGCTTAATATAACTCTGATCTCATTAATAGGAACACCCTCCAAATAATGTAGATTATTTGACAGCCTAGTCGTATTCCTGCATGCTATGGGGATTTTTTTTCTTTTTGTGGAAATTTTTTTTCTGGAAAAATAAATAAGAGACTCATAAATTGGTATACTAAAAGAGGTTTGCAAAAACCTCTTTAATCTATTGGGACAAAGCATATATTCCACCTGAATTATAGTTCAAAAGTTTTCCTTTTAGAGAGTTATTCTTAGAGAGAGTACTATTTATTACTACCAGATTCTATAGAAAGGTCTCTGCAACTTTCATTAACCCAAAATGTCATAAGAAAATTGGGTCATGTAAGAGTAAAACTGCAATATGATGCAGAAATGTCTTAAAGAATGATAGGTTAGCCTAAATGCTATATATTTGGGTCTCACCTTCATTTAAAATTTCTACCATTTTGTCAAAATTATTAAAGCCTTGGGAAGGGAAGGTGAGCTATCTTTGTTCTTTTAGGAACCTATAAAGATACCAAGTATTTAATATTTACAAATGGATTACTGTTATACTAGGCTTTAAAATATTGTCATCTCTAATTTTTTTTTTATCCAAAGGTAAGTGGATTACCAGTTCCTGATGTAACATGGTATTTAAATGGAAGACCAGTTCAATCAGATGAACTTCACAAAATGATAGTATCTGAAAAAGGTTTTCATTCACTCATTTTTGAAGTTGTCAGAACTTCAGATGCAGGGACTTATGCATGTGTTGCTAAGAATCGAGCAGGAGAAGCCACCTTTACCATACAATTGGATGTTCTTGGTAAGTGTTAAGGATATTAATACATATACCTTTAAGCTCTATAAAACATAGCATATATAAATTACAAGCTAAATCTATATAGCACTAATATAACTATTGAAAATAGGAAAAATGAAAGCCCAAATTTTGGGGGGGGCCAATTCAGTGCCAAATAATCAGTTAGGATGATACTTTAATAAGCTATTTCAGCATGCTTAAATATAAATACTAAATGCCAGATTTTAGCCGTAAGCTATTTTATTACTAGGAAACTTCTTTTTAAAAATATTAAATATTCCTATCTCTTTTAGAAAAAAATGCAAAAAAATTTTTTTTTTATTTTCAAATTTGTATTAGGTACACCCTTTGGTCTTTGTTTATAAATATATCATATTTTAAATTCTCCAATACTACTATTTTTAAAAAGTGTAAATATCACACATATATAATGAATTTAAATAAATCTTACTGCAATTTATTGTTAATTTTCATAAAAGTTTAAAAGAGAAAGCAGCAATGATACTTTTTCTAAATCCTAGAAATTAAAGTAAAAATTGTTCTATGGAGTTTTAAAATACTATCTGGCCCTCTGGACCAGTAACAATTTTTTTTTTAATTTTGAAATTAAATACTAAATAAAATGGGTATTTCCATATAAATAGAACAGAAAAAGAGAATTATACATAAACCTGAAGATCTCTGCCATGTTTAACTTGTCTGTGATTTTTTTACAATCTTCTTTCCATTTTCTGTGTGTATTTTTTAAGATACTTTTCTTTTTGTCCCTATCTCATTCCTATGTGTCCTCTTCTTTCCCATTCTACACCACCCCATTTTAAAAAAAAAAGTAACAAAAATAAAATCCCTGGAACAAATATGCAAAGTTGGTGTAGTGTAGGCAATTTGTTTTGTTTTGTTTTAAATGGGAGGAAGCAAAAATGGACACTTGATAAATGAGAAAGCTAAAACTTAATTTAAAAAAACAAATCTACAAAGCCAAGAAAAACAAATTCTTATATTAGCCATGTCCAAAAATATATCTTATTCTCCATCTTGAATCCATTATATCTGTCAAAAGCTAGGTAGCATATCATTATCAGTATACTGAACTTATAAATGGTCATTGCATTGATCAGAATTCTTAAGTCTAGGATTTTAAAATATATATATATTGTCCTTCTGGTTCTTTTCACTTTACTCTCTATCAGTTTCCTCAGGTTTCTCTGAAACTATTTTGTTTTTATGTCAGTGCAATAATATTCCATGATCTATCCTTAGTTTCTAATACATTACTATATTTTAAAAAACTATTATAAATATTTTTAGACTTAAAGATCCTTTTCTTCTTTCTTTGATCTTTTTTGGGATACCAAAGAGATATTAATATTAAGCTCAAGATAGATTTATAATTTCTGAAGTAGCTTAGTGAAAAAATTGGAAATTCAAAGAAACATGAAGAAATTTACATGGATTGACATAGAGTGGAGAAAGCAAAAAAAAAAGAGAGAGAGAGAGAGAGAGAGAGAGAGAGAGACAGGGAGAGACAGGAAGAGACAGGGAGAGACAGAGAGAGACAGAGAGAGACAGAGAGAGACAGAGAGAGACAGAGAGAGACAGAGAGAGACAGAGAGAGACAGAGAGAGACAGAGAGAGACAGAGAGAGACAGAGAGAGATGCAGAGAAAGATAACTAAAATAATTTAGACAAAAACACCAAAAGGCCACTGGCCTCAGATTAAATGCAGTATACAGTCTTGATCCTAGAAAACCGATAATGAAACATACTTCAGTCTTCCTAATAGAATGGCAAGAGACGATATAAAGTAAGAGATATGTTGAATATTACATATTATGTTAGATTCAATCAATTTGCCTATTCAGTTTTTACTTAATTATTTTTCTTTGTTATAAGGGAAGAAGGCTCCAACAAAGGGAAGGAAATGGCAGTAATACAGTGTGTGTGTGTGTGTGTGTGTGTGTGTGTGTGTGTGTGTGTAAAGCTGGGAACGAAAAGACAATTATATATTATAATCTAGAGTAAAGTTATTATGTGTTATATAACTCTTTGCCTCTATTTTCTCAACTGAAAAATGAGTTATAATCCCCACTCTTACCTCCTCCCAAATATACTATTAACCCAAATAAAGAGAATATGATTGAAGATTTTTAAATGAAAGATACTTGAAAATTCTAAGTATTATTATCTTAATTATTATTTAGAGAATCTGAACATACATGAAATCTGGCCTACCTAAACAGAAATGTCCTCTATAATGTCCTTGACCAACGGTCCTCAAGCCTCTATTAAATCCTTTGCTGAGAACTCAATACCAAGCAGTGGAGCAGATTCTACTTTTGGGCAGCTCTAATTATTAGGAAGTTTTTCCTTATATCAAACAGAAATCTGTTTGTCTTTAATATTCACCTATGTGTTCCTTTAGATAAGAAAATTAACAAAGAGGTTATCAAACATTTTCATGAAATTAAGGTTATTACTCCATTGTTTTAGTACTAGAGGTGATAAGATGTTTACAGATTCTCTTCTCTTCTATTATTGTCTTATATCCATACCTGATTTTTTTTTTAACACTTTGGGGAGTAAGATTTTAATTGTGTGTACACTTTTAATTAAAGAAGAGGCTTTATCAATATTACTTTGGCTTGATTGGTGAATTTTCTTTGCAATATCTTTTTTTAAATATTTGAATTATTTCCTTAAAATTATAGCAAAGGAACATAAGAGAGCACCAATGTTTATCTACAAACCACAGAGCAAAAAAGTATATGAAGGGGACTCAGTAAAATTAGAATGTCAAGTTTCTGCTATACCTCCACCAAAGATTTTCTGGAAAAGAAACAATGAAATGGTACAATTCAACACAGATCGAATAAGGTACTACAGATATTTCTAAACCTCTAATTTCTTTTTTTTGTTTTTTGTTTGCAAAATAAAGATCCCTTCATAAGAATATATATAGAATGGAAAGAACATTTGATTTTTAATCAAAGGTCTTGTATTCCAATCCCAGCTCTGCAATTTATTCTCCTTACTTAGTATCTTAGGCAATTCACCATATTTCTCTGGACCCTGGGTTTCTTCGTCTGTAAAATGAATTGGATGAACCAGGCAATCTTGAAGATCTCATCTAGGTTTAAGTGTTATTATTCTGTGATTCCATTGTTTAATCTGGTGAAAAATACATAGAAGCTTCGATAAAACTTCATTACTTCAGACCTCTAATTAGAAATTCATGATGATTCAGAAGCAAAATTTATCTTTATCCTATTTATAAAGAATTTGCTGTTCAAATAAATATTGGAAACAAAACTGATAGTGGGGCAAGGGGAGAATAAGAGATGTTTAACATTAAGAAAATAAGTAATTGTTGGTTAGAAACAACTTCTGAATTAAATGCAATCATTTCCTAGAAGCTTAGAATTAGAAGAATCCTTAATTTAGTCCAACCTCCCACTCTCTGCAGAAATCCTTTCTATATCCTCCCTGACACTATATAATATAAATCTGAACATTTTCAAAGACCAGGAGGTCGCTATATGAAAAGAAAGTCCATTCAATTGATGGAAAATTCTAAATGTTAGAAAGCTCTTCCTGATCTGCCATCCCTATAACTTCTTCACATTGTATGACCTTAGAAAGCAGAACTAAACCAAGCATACAAAGATTCAAAGCAGAGTCTATTCTCTCTTCCATAAGACATTCGAAACATTTAAAACTATAATTATGTTCTTTCCATCCATGTTCCTTCAAATATTCTTCATATTATGTAGTTTCAAGTCCTCTCACTAAAGTTACCCTCCCCTAAAAATTGACTCAATTAGTCAATGTCTCCCTTAAAATATGGCATCAGAACTGAATCCAATTTGCTATTCTCAGGAGTTCAATGATCCACAATACTGAAGGACTTATGAAAAATCCTATCTCTACTCAGAAAAGGAACTGATTGTGTCTGAATACAAATTGAAGCATTCTTTCTCTCTTTATTTTTCTTGAAGGTTTTTATTTTCATTAGGGTGGGAGATTTATATTTTCTTTGACAACACGACTTATGGAAATGTTTTGCATAACTTCATATGCAGTTTCTTAATTGTGGATGGAGATAATGAAGAGAACTTAAAACTCAAACGTTTTTTTAAAAAATCTGTTTTAAATGTAACTGGGGGAAAATGTTAAATAAATAAGTCAAATTTTAAAAAGGGCCATATTCTAACTGGGGCATAATCAAGCCAGATTATGGTAAGCCTATTAATATACTTCCATTAATGCAACATTAAGTTTGAGGAGTAGAAATTTTTTTGGCATCCATATTATTATATTGGCTTGGTTTGATTTTGTGATCAAATAAAAACCTTTTATAAAAAAAAAATACATAAATTATTGTTAAATTGGGGCTCCTAACAATTGATCAGCTGATTTTTTAAATCTTTCTTCTTGATTATTCTGCTTATTCTTAGTCTATCATAATTATCATTTAAGGATTCCTCAGAAAACTTGGTTTCTGATATTTCCATTTTTTGCATGTCACTTTTCAGTTTGTACCATGACACCTCTGGAAGAATTACCCTACTGATTAAAGATGCAAACAAGAAAGATGCTGGGTGGTACACTGTATCTGCAGTAAATGAAGCAGGAGTGGTCACATGCAATACTAGACTGGATGTTGCAGGTATGTCATAATGTTAATCAAAGTTGCCATTCCATGTAGAGTAACAAATGCAGCAATTGGGAACACTATCAATTCACACAATGAGTCTCCCAAGAAAAACCACCATGGTTCAAGCTGCTCTATTGGGCAGCATCCTCTCAAAACTATAGCTTATTAGCTCCCACTAATGTGTTTGCTTTATCAATCAACCAAAAGATGTAATGTATTCAAATCAAATCCAGTTAATGAAAAAATATGTAAGAAAATCAATACCATAATATTTCTCCCATAAATCTGAGGCAAGCTCTTCCACAAAAACCCATACATATAGCAGCAAAAAGAAGAGATACATGTACAAGGATGACACATAAGAAAATTTTACAGCCAGTGCTTAGAGTGGAACAGAATATAGAAAACCTAGAAATAAATATTACATTCAAGAGACAATGTCATTGTTCTTCCTTCTTAGATATATTTCTAACTTTGTGTATGTATGACTAACAAGTCCCCCACCTGGAAATTTTAATATGTAACACAAACCCCAAAAATCTATGTAATTTGGAGATATTTTCTCCTACCACATTATTTCTTTCTCTACTTCCCGACATCATGACAAGTTCCATTTTAAACAACTTCTTTAGAACAGATTTCCATAACTTGGTTTTTAATCTCATCTATTCCAGCTCGTCCAACTCAAACTCTTCCAAATCCTAAGCAATTACGGGTTCGACCAACTTTCAGCAAATACTTAGCATTAAATGGGAAAGGTTTGGATGTGAAACAAGCCTTTAACCCAGAAGGGGAATTTCAGCGCCTAGCAGCTCAATCTGGACTCTATGAGAGTGAAGAACTTTAACAACTTATGAAAATATGACAAAGGAAACCAGTAACCTTACATTCATTTAATTAAGATCTTTAAAATAAATCCATAGTGAGTTAATTATTGCTTTTATTAGGCAACAGAACTACTGTATGGAATATTAATCTTTTGACTCTTGCACACACTATTTCCTGATATATTAAAAAACAATACAAAATCTGTGTGTATGTGAGTTTGGAATTGTAGAAGACTATCCTGAAATGTGGGTTTTTTAAATTTGTCATAAATGCTCAGAGACTCCTGAATATAAAAACTATAGAGCCTTTTTAAACCACTACTAGTGCCAGTAAAAAGAGCAGTTCCTTGGTATGGCTTTTTAAAAAGTATGACTTTTGATGACATTAAGGTGTTGTGTTTCAGGAATACTGAATGTTACAGATTATCTGAGTGTTTCAGAGTTTATGTCAAAAACCAATAAAAATTTAAATACACACAAACGGCTGAGACTATTCTTAATACTAGTGCAAGAATGTTAATTCTTTGTAACAAAACTTCCAGGGGATTCTGTTTTAAACTTCCATAGGCTAAATAATAAGGCAAAATAATCTCTGCAGCTTTGCAAATTTCCCGACTTTATGTAGTCTTCAAACTGTGGTTCTAACCTAGATGGCATGGGTCTACACTGATATCCCTTCCAGATAATCTGTGAAGTGCTCCACAGCAGCTTCTGAGAGAACTTTGGATAAGATTTCTTTGGGGCACAAGGAAATCAAGGTCAATGTCTAGATGAGTGTTCACTTTACTGACTGCAGGAGATAGAGTATGAGGCCTGGAGTCAGGAAAACCCAAGTTCAAATACTACTTTAAAGGCTTACAAGCTGTGTGATCCTGAACAAGTCATTTGACCCTGTTTGCCTCAGTTTCCTCATCTGTAAAATGAACTTGAAAAGGAAATAACTACTCTTAAGATCTTTGCCAAGAAAACCCTTTATGGTATGAAACAACTGAACAACAAATATTTCAGACTTTTTAGGAAGTGGATCGGATGATTCTGAAGGGATGAAAAAGAGTCCTTATCCCATAGGGTGCAAGAAATACTTTTTGACAAGTCTGGCTCACTTTTATGGCGTTACAAAATTCCAAGAAAAGAAAGCCGGCCTCTGCAAAGATGTAGAGTCTAACGTGCGAAGGTAACTCGCAGTGAGCCAATCTATAAGAAAACTAACTACAAGGGACTATGAGACCAAACAAATCAAAAAAAAAAAAAAAACAAAACAAAACTTCTCCAGACGCTCCTTTCTGTGCCCAGAGGACTCTTTGCCCTTTGTTATATTTGTAGTCCAATTGTATTATCTCCTTTTTTTTCTTTCACGCGTTTTTTTTATCCTGGAACCTGCAAAGCCAAATTTTCTTTTTAATCTACATCTAAAAAGACCTTTGTCACCCTTCCCCAACCTTTCAAGGTTTCGGTAAAACTGGGTTTCTTTAAGATCCGCCCCGCAAGTCCACTGCTTCCGACTTTTCCTCTCCGAGGGCCCAGCATTTTCGTTCCGGAGCAGGTTCCGCCAGAAAGGGGCGGAGGATGGGAGCCGGCGCGCTACGGGAGGCCGCGGGGTTGGAACATGCTTGCTCTCTGCCCGGAGGGGGGGGCGGTGCGGTGTCGGGGGGGCTTATGGGAGGAAAGCTCCTAGGCTGTGCGCGCAGACGTGCGAGGCAAGAAGGGAGCGTGCTGGATGGAGCCCGTGCTCTCACGCCGGCAGGGAGGGTGGAGGGAGGGGTGGGAATGAGAGGGGTACGCAGCGAAAGGGAACGGACCTCTCTCCTGCTCAGGGAAGTGGCGAGAGCGACCCGAGGCGGAGGGAGAACCCAAGAGCACTTCCGCCCGGGATCAGGGTCGGGATAGGCGGCGGCCAGCGCATAGACGCACCTCTGGGCCCCTCGCGCAAAGGGGTAAGGGGTAGAACGGTCTCACTCGGAAGGAGTGCGCAGGCGCGGCGCGAAGCGGAAAAAGCCGCCCGCGGGGAGGGCGGGGCTTGGGTTTCTCAGGCTCCAAAACTTGGCGGTTTAAAAGGAGCCGGAAACCACCACCTCTATCTACACCCTCGCACCGGAATCTGTGATGGCCAAAGTGAAATCTTTTAACGCCCAGAGGCCGCAATTCGAAGCCGGGGGTGAGAAAGGGACGGCCCAGACTGGGACGGTCAGAAGGCTGGGCCCCGCCTCCCACACGTCAGCTGAGTGACGGGCTTTGGGCAAGTCTTTTATCCTCTTGGAGGTTTACAGAGTTTCCACATCTGTAAAACGGGGCCTTTGGACACCCGGATTTCTTAAGATCCTGCAGGGAGGTGGTGTCGTATTCCCCGCCATCCCGATCCCGTTAGCATTTTAGTAATAAACCTATTGAGCCGGTCTTGTGGACAGTTAGCCAACAAGCCTTTATTAAGGCATTCTGTTAAGCACCGGGGATGCTAAAAGGTAGAAAGCGCGCCTTGCCTTCCAGGAGCGCATTCTGATGTGGCATACAGTTTGCAAACCACTGTGTACAGACAAGCTACGCAAAGGGAAGGTACTAGCATTAAGGGCATGCTTGTGCAAGGTGGGATTTTGGATGGGCAGGAAGGAAGCCAGGAGTTTACTCCCACGCCCTCCCAGGGATGTAACAGCCTGTTCTCTGAGGCTTAGGGTTGAGGCCTTGCCTTTGTTGGTTTCCCCAAGATAAATAGATAAAAATTTTAAAAGCAGTAGTTGGCTTGGCTAACAAAGATCAAAGCTGAGTTGCAAACAGTACTCACCAAAATGATAATTTTGCCCTTCTCTCCTGATAATACCACTCCCTCCAGTTTTTTCTTTATTTATCACTCCTCAGTTCTTTATTTATCACTCTTAAGTGGTTCTAGAAGTGTTCCAGGGTCACCTTGATCACATCCATCTTTATAGTAGGGTACCCAGCTGCCAGCCATCTTGTCCTTAAACTGATTCAACTTTCCTTTCACTCCTTAAAACAACTAGTTGACCAAAAAAGCAATTATCTTGGCAAGTGTGGCAAAGTGGACGCTTGTCAAAATTTCTAGTCATGATCAGGCTTTTAAATCAGTAACTGAATCTTTGTTTTAGTATAAGATCTGCTATCAGTTTGCTGAAAGACCTCAGATAATTGTGCATTTACTACATCTGTAAAATGGAACCGTAAACTCTCACCAAAGGAAGAATAAATTATCACAACTGTTAACTACCTCACAGTTGTAAGCAGTAAAATATCAAAAATCAGCTGTATTTTTTGGTCAGTAGTGGAATAAGTTGGATATTTGCTAATGCTTCTTATTTATAGAAAGAAAAACCTTTGTTTTATGCTTTATAGTGTCACCGAAACCTAAGCTGACCTATAAAAAAGAACTAGAAATTAGATCCACCCTTCAGGAGCTGCTTATCTACCTTATTTTTCTAACAGACCTATGTATATGTAAGTAGACAGGTAGTGGGATTAATTATGACTGGGTTAATTCGATAAATATGGGAGTGAGTTAAAATTAATATCATCTAACTCAGATGTTTACAAGATATTAATAGTGCTGAGCACTTGGGTTGCTTTGTTTTATGAACAATTTGAATGCTGAAAATGGCTGCTTTTGGCCACAAAGAAATCCTTCAAGTCAAAAGATAAAAGGATGCAAATCCACTACCATTAACGTCTTTAAAGTGTATCTTTTACAGATGGTGGGCTGACTTTGTAGATAGTATTGGCTTTGTGCATAAGTGCTTACATTCTTAGTGATCAATAAACTCTATGAAGTAACTAGACTGATAGTTGGAAAGCATTTGCTGGAATTTATGCATCATCAACAATGTTTTAATCATTATGATCAACTTAGAATATGTAGCTTGTACATCCTGTCGAGATTTACCACATAGTTTACATATTCTTATAGAGAACTCAAAAAAAATTCTGAAAAAATAGTCAATTGTTAGATACAGGTTTCATTCAAGTCAGTTTTGGGGGAGGAGGAAAGAGAAGAACCCTATTTTCAAAACAATATGATATTTTGCCTGATTTAATGGAAGTAGGCCTGATTTAATGCAAAGTAGAAGCTTTGCATAAGTAGGTATAAATTGAGCCTGGATTAAGCATAAAATGTTGAAATAGGCTAACCACATAAAGCCTGGATATTGTTTCACAGGAAGCTGGATTTTTAAATACTTTTTTTTTTTAATTTTTTCTCTCTAGTGACTTTTGGAATGGTAAGCACAAATATGTATTACTTGAACAAAGTTATAGCAACTCTGTTTTTGGAAACTTCTGTGCTTGGGGAAGACAGAACCAACTTTAAATCTGTTAGCACCATAACTGAGTTTTGGAAGGTAAGGTTCATTTGCCCACCAATAGGGAAGGGGAAAGGGAAGAAGCATTTATATAGTATCTATGTGCCAGGCACTGTGCTAAGCACTTCACAAATAATTTTCTTATTTGATCCTCACAACAACTCTGATGTGGTTATTATCCCTATTTTACAGCTGAGAAAATTGAGGCAAACATGTTAATTTACTTGCCCAGAGTCATACAACTGTTGTCTGAGGCTAAATTTTTGAGCTCAGGGCTTCTTGACACCAAGTCAGCATCCCAATCACTTATTACCTACTAGCATGGATTATATAAATGAAACCTCCCCTACCTCCTTTAAAACTACTAGTTTCCTACCCTAATGGGTTCCTTTAAAAATGCTGATTTTCTTTTTATTCTTACTTTATCTGGAAAAGAAGGATGTATTGACTACATGCAGGAATATATGTATGCCCTGAAATAGGAAAGAATTCCTATATGGAGATCATTAATGAGACTAGTCACTAGTCTGCGCCAGGTAAAGAAAATTATGAAAGAAATTTCTCTGAGTTTGTGTAGTATGTAACTGCTATTGAAGTATATTTACCCCGACACAGAAATTATAGAGGTAAAAACCCAGGTTTTATTACTAGGCTCACTCAAAGATATGGGTCTCAGAGAAAAACCAATCATTAGGATTCTGATAAGACCTCTCATATGCAAAATTAAGTTAGTAACAGAAAAAATAATTGTTGTACATATTGTAATCTTAAATGTTCTTCTTAGCCCATAAAAGTTAAATTCACAATCCTAATGCTCCCTTTAATGACATAAAATTTGAAAAAAAATTTAAAGTCATAAAACCATGCATTCCCTAAAGAAACAATATTCATCAAACAAACTCTATAGGTAAACTAAATCAGATTACACATTGAACTATATTTAGAGAGTTTGCAAATAGGCTGACTGAATGGGAAGATTGACTGGAAGTAAAAGAATCAGCAACAATTGATATTCTTCTTTTGGTTTCTTATTTAGGAAATGCTAAAGGTTTAAAATAAATTTTCATATCCCACATATTAATAGTAAATAGATTTTCAGTTAACCAAATTTGCAAGGAGGAATGGTCCAGTGTCCCAGATAATATAAAGAAATCAAAAATTAAAAATTCTCACTACAATAAGAAATAATAGTGTGAGTCTTAGTAATTTTACTTATTAGTCAGAAATAACTATCTTTGCTTAAAGTATTTAAAACTTAGAGATGGCTTCAGCCCTCCAATTCCTTCATTGCCCCATACTACAAGTACCAGTCATTTGATAAGGAAGATGACAGACAGATTTCCTGCTATAGTTTGCACTAATACATGTGTATTCAGGACCAAATTGTACTTAGATCATCAAACAAATGTTAATTAAATGAGTATTGGCTTAATCAGAAGTCTTAATTTCATTTTGCTAAGAACAATTGACATTTCTTTAGCAATTTTAAGGTTTACATAGTAATTTTGTGGTATTAGGAGAGTAGACTGTTATTAAGTTGACAGTATAACTATTTACATTTTTTTTTTACTGTGCATAGTTTATGGAGGGACCCCTTTTGGAAGGTCTGTACTGTGACTCATGGTATAATACAGAGGTTTTGTATCAACTGAAAAACAGCAGCCGCATCTACTATGAGAATGTACTTCTAGGAGTCCCTCGAATTCGACAGCTTAAAGTCCGAAACAACACATGCATTGTCTATCCAAAATTTCAGTCTTTCATGGATGAATGTTTTGACAGATATACTATAGAAAATGAAGACCGATCTGATTTTGGCCCTAGACAGGTACCTGAGTAAGTGTTGTGAAATCACACAATGGATATTATTATCTTTTGTAAATTCTCAAAAGTAATTTATGTTGTTTCTAAAGTATATACTAAATGTGATTACTACCAAAAAAAAAAAAAAAAGCTGCCTTTTAATACTTTCTATTTAAAGAAAACAAAAACACCTTGAGAGTGGTAAATCAATGTACCATCATTGCCGTATTAAAAATTCAAGCACCGTACTTAGTACAATACTTAAATCAATGTTGAATAAATAATAACTGCCACAAATCTGAAAATCAATTGAGAAGAAAGAGCCAAGGGAGCTGGTTACATGTAATCTTCAATAGCTATAAAAATTAATCACTCAGTACCCCAAGTTACTTTATTAACACTTAGGTCCAGAACAATTGTTGATTTGCTTTCCTTTGTTGGGGGAAATGCTTTTATTAAATGTCTACTACCTGCTAGGACATCTAGGTGGTGTACGTAATAGAGCATACCAGATCTGGAAATAGGAAGACTCTTCTTCCTGAATTGAAATCCAGCTTCAGAAACAAGCTGTGGGACCCTGGGCAAGTCACATAATCCTGTCTGCCTCAGTTTCTTCATCTGTAAAATGAGGTGGAGAGGGAAATGGCAAATCAGTATCTTTGCCAAGAAAACTTCAAATGGAGTCACAAAGAATTGGATACAACTCAAAAACAACTGTGTACTAAGCATTATGCACAAGTAGCTTACAACAAACATTATTTCATTTGATCCTCGTAACAACCTGCGTTGTTAGTGATATTATTATCTTTATTTTACAGTTGGGAGAACTGAGCAGAGGTTAAGTGACTTGCCCAAGGTCAAGCAAGGTAGTAAGTTTCTCAAGCTAGATTTGAATTCAGGTCTTCCTGAGTACTCTTATCTGCTTTACAATTTAGCTAGGAGTTCCTTTTTAGTGGAATTAAAGATCTGAACCAAATTCCTCCCCCAAAAAAATGTCAGCAAAAATAATCCACATTAATTAAGGTAATTGTGTTTAGGGGAAACTAAGGAATTTATGTACTATATGTTAGGCAAATTATTTTGCTGTTAAGGGTAGGCTGCATACCACAATCTTATTGATGAAAATATTTTGAAATGCATATTTAGGTCATCTTTTGAATTAGTAACTTGAGGTTAAAGAGATACTTAAGCTCTTTTTCCTTTTCAGACTTTACACACAAACACAAAATTAGCTTTTAGCAAAAAGGAAAAAATAGATTTGGCCTTAAGGAATACTGTAGAAAAAAAAGCTATACGGAAAGTTTGGTGTTATTTATTAAATGTATTTATTACCAAAGCTCTAATTCTAAATGATATAGTCATTCATTATTCAATCTGCTTTTCCTTATTAAAAATCATTTTTAAGTAAATATTATGTGACTATTATCTGGCTAATTGTTAAATTTTTGTTTTTCTCAAACAGCTAAGGAGGTTATTGACAAAGATAAAAGCTTAACATATATCAAAATAGTTTTAGTAACAATTTTTGTGACTATTAAGAACTAGAAACAAATTGGGAAGTGGCTGAAAAATTGTAGGATATGAAAGTAATGGAATATAATCGTGCTGTAAAACAGATATGGATATGACGAGTATATAGAAGTATAGAAAGATATATGAACTAAGGAAAAAGTAAAATAGACCCAGAAAACATTATATACAATAAAAGAGTTTAAGTGAGAAGAGCAGCCACAAAGCAATCAAAATTGAATTTTGTGAAATTATACAGAATTATGTAGTCCCCAAGAAGAAATATGAAAAAGTACCATCTCTCATTCCTTTTCAGAGTTCAGGAGTCAGGCATTTTTTTCTCTTTTTCTTTATTAAAAACATCCCTTATTATAAAAAATGGCTCTCTAGAAGATTGTATAGGGGGAATCAAGGAAATATAAACATGAAATATACCAATAATTTTTTTAAAGTAATAACTTTTCAATCAGGCCTCCTAACCATAAATAATACCACATTCTTCTCTCTAACAGATGGAAGTATTCCCCTTCTTCATCACTTTCCTTTCGTCATTGGGGAATTTTTGGTGTTTATGATAATGGAGGATATATGTTCACTTTACCCATATCAAAGACTGCGGCCAAAGAGAAGTTTACTTTCCTAAAATTGAACAGCTGGATCACTAGAGGGACCAGAGTTATTTTTATTGATTTTTCAATTTATAATGCTAATGTAAACCTTTTTTGTATCATCAGGTGAGTAAATCTTACCCCCTTTATTAATGTGATGTACCTTTCAATATTGTTCATACTCTTTTTTTGGAGTTGTCTTCAGAGTTATACAGTAGTAACATCTACAAATCTTAGATTTTAAAAAAATGTAAACCAAAAGAACCAATGCTAGAAAAGCAAGTAAATTAACATTATTTTCTATGAGATTTGTTAGTTTATAACCTCAAATAATTCCCATTGAGAATTAAACAGGATATGAATTTTTCCTGTTATATATGAGCATCTAATTTTACACATTTGGATTATCTAGGGTCTAGGCATATGCAAACACTGATCATTAGGAGTTGCCAGAAATAAACCATACCAAGAATTTTACAGCTCTCTCATTTCACTAGTTATTTGTGTTCCTGTCTTATAGCTCCTGCATCTACTATGTGCCAGACACTGCGCAAAATACCAGGGAACAAAAAGAGGCAAAAGATAGTCCCTGCCCTCAAGGAGCTTACAATCTAATGGCACTATGTAAGTTCTTTGAAGAAAGGATCATGGTCTTGGTCTTTGAATACCGAAACAATATCTACTATATTGTTTCACACAGTAGATGCTCAGTATTTATTAAATTAGAAGATATATATGTGTGTATACATATATACAAATTCCCTGTAAAACTTAAAATTCAATCTTTCAAGTATTTCTGGAAATACTGGAAAAACAAATATTTACAAAAATCACAAATTTGGAAGTGGAAAGGAACTTTCCATTTAATCATTTAGTCCAACCGTCTTATTTTAAAGAGTAAGAAGCTGAGGGCCCAAACAGACAAACAGGTGAGGTGACTTTGCCTTAGGTCATACTGGTAATAACAGGAAAAGCCAGAATTTGAACCTAGATATTCTGGTTTCAAATCCAGAATTCTTTCAACTAATCTAGTTTATTATTAAAAATAAGTTATCTTCATTCACTGGATATTTCACTAATAATGAATTATATTCTGAAAGTGATGTACAATACTTAGAAGCCACAATTACTTTTCCAAAACACAATTTTGCAGATTAGTAGCAGAATTCCCTGCAACTGGAGGTGTACTCACTTCGTGGAATTTTTACTCTGTGAAGCTACTCAGATATGTTACTTACTTTGACTACTTTATTGCTTCCTGTGAAATCATATTTTGTATTTTCATTATTAACTTTATCATCCAAGAAATTAAAAAAATGAAAGAATATAAATACGTCTATTTCAAGAGTTTTTGGAACTTGTTAGAATTGCTGCTTTTGTTGGTGAGTATTGAAACTACTTATGAAGTTGGTCATTTGCATCTAAATAATGGGAAAGGTGGGAAATTAGTTTGTCTCTTCTGCTATTATTTAAATAAGAAGGAAATTCATCAATTTAAACAAAATGTTACTGAGTATATGTATAATACAACTTCCCGTACTACCATCTAAAGAGAACAATTTGTCTTTCCCCAGGGCACAGCAGGATTTATGGTAAAATGAATTATTGTGAAGATCTGCCTTTTAAAGCACAAGGACCCCCTTCTCAAAAAATATTTCTTCCTTATATAATAAAATTCCAGTTGCACTAAAGTCTTACTATTCAGATATTACATCATGACATAGAAGGTCCTGAGTTCTTGAAAGCTGTGAAAAGAAATCCAAGCTCTTACAGGTCCTATGCCAATTAATGACTCTTGGCTATGGGTCTAGATGTAATATCCAAAGACTGTTGGTCACTGGTTTGTCCACTGGGTGATGAATTTCTAGCCACAGCAACTCCATAAGATCATTTACTAATGTTAGTTGAGTTTCGATCTGAATTGGTGAAGTTAGTACCTAAAATGATAAAATCACAAGTTCATGAAATATAGAAGAGATATACAGGCATTATTAGCAAAGTCTTCTTAAAATGCAAGTAGAAATGGATTTGTTAAATTATTTTTTTCCTTGCACTTTTGCTAATAAACAGGATACTAAAAGGCTGAAAAAAGAGATAATTTGGGGACTTATGAATTTGGGAGTAGGGCAAGTCTTCAGGACACTGAAGTATGGGATAGCATGGAGGCACTGGATACAATGGGAGAAGGACAAAGAAGAATAGAAAAGTTTTGGAGTTTTTTTTTAAAGGAAAAGGGGACCAAAGACAACTTTTCCTGTAACCAGCTGTAGATCATTGGTGCTTTCTGGAATAGGAATGAAGAGGAGGAAAGTAACTAATTATTGTTGTTGGGTCAGTCATTTCAGTTGCATCTGATTCTTCATAATTATATTTTGAGATTTCCTTGGCAAAAATACTAAAGTAGTTTGCAGTTTCCTTTTTCAGCTTATTTTACAGATGAAAAACTGAGGTAAACAGTGGCTTGCCCAGGATCACATCAGCTAGTATCTGAATTCTTCATGATATGTTTTAGTCTACTGAATTAGATAGAGACCAATTACAAATAAAGTTTGGTTAAGTCTTCATGCTGTTAAGAGTGAATCACTGATCCTCAGAAAGCAGGAAATTGAAGATGAGAGTGGGGATGATGGGAGAGACATTTTGCTGGAGAAGATGGGAAGGAATGGATTCACTCGTGTACATAGAGGGGTTTGCCTTGGTAAGAAGGGCCACCTCTTCATGTGAAACAGGTGCAAGACATTATGGCAGAAGCTATCTGAGTGATGTGAAATAAAGAGAAGAAAAGACCATTCAATGAATGGTTTCAGTTTTTTTCATTGAAATAAGAGATAAGGTCCTCATCTAAGAGGATAAGAGAGGCTATAACAGGTTTGAAGAGGAATGAAAAAGTGTGGAAAAGTCACTGTCATGTGAATGTGATAAGTCGGAGGGAGAGGGGGAGGATGTTGTGAAAGGATTGCTTTGCCACAGTGAGGACTCAGTTAAGATTAATGGATTTATAGTGGACCCACTCAACACAATTTCACAATTTTCTTCACCTTCATTCAGCATCATGTGAGTAGGAGTAAAGGAGATAGATGGTGGGAGTAACTCATGATTGAATGGCAGGGCAAGATCTGGTAGTAGTATAAGGGAGCAAGGGATTTGAGAGAAAAGGAGAGGGTAAAATTGAACTGATTCACCAAGGAGTCAAGATGGGGAAGGGAGAAGAATATAGCCAACGCAAAGGAGATAATCTAGGAAAGAAATGAGGAGTCAAAAAATTGAAGATCATGCTGAGTATGAAGAACAGGCTCTGTAATTGCAAAATAGAGGGAGAGGTGGAATGATGACAGATTGTGATCAAATAAGAGAATTTTAAAGTGCATTAACAAAATTGAGTTTGTAGGTGATGACAAAATGAAGGGTATGACTATAACTAAAGTGGGGTAAAGGAGTAGGTCATGGAAAATGAGTAAGTTGAAGATCTAACCCACATCTTATCTTTTCCACAAGAATATCATAAAACATTATCAGATGATTTGCTAAAAATCAACATAAACTATAACTACAGCATTCCCTTGATCTACCAATCTAGTAGCCCTATCAAAAAAGAAAATGAAGTCAGGCATTACTTGAAGCCATGTTGGTTCTTCATAATTGCTTCCTTGTTTTAAGGCTTGCTAAACATCCCATTATTAATGTGTTTTACAATATTGACAGGAACAGAATTCAAGCTTGCTAGCCTTTAGTGTGCAAAATCCATTTTCTCCCCCTTTAAAAAAAAAGTTGGAATAACTTTTGACTTTCAAATCCTGAAGTATTTCTCCCATCCTTCAGTCTTTCAAAGCTCATAGGCAGTGGCTCAGCCATCATATCTGACAGTTCTTTGGATACTGTAGGATGTAGTTTATTCAGTCCAAGTGACTTGATCAAATTCATTCACTATAATTTTGCTTAAATCTAGTTTCAGCTCATCAACCATTTTTTGTTATGGCCTTTATATTTCTAAGATAATTTTCCTTTCAGAAAAAAAAAAAAAGGAAAACAAAAATTAGGCAGCTCTGCTTTGTCACAGTTGTCACTGTCCGATCCATCATGATCAACAATCTTGTCCCTCTTTTTTTTAAGCACAATTTTTACCCAATATAAAAAGAAAACCATTACCAATGCATCCATGTTTATCATCTGTACTCACTAACATAAACGAATAATTTCACACCATTATATTTGTTATCAATTACCTATTTTGCATCTATTCTTGTATTTAATCTTTTAAAAACTTAAAAACTGGTTAATTTCCAGTATCTTCCTCACTTGATCCATTTATCCCCATTATCCTATATTTGTTATCATCCTATATTTGTCTTCCCTTTTGTGGATAACTTCCTGGAAAAGGTCATCTTCAATAAATGTCTCAACTTTCTCCTAACTCTATATGCTGGCTTCTGCCCTCATCCTTCAATTGAAATTGCTTTCTCCAAAGTTACCAGTGATCTATTAATCATCAAATTTTAGTGGCCTTTCTTCAGTCCTCATTCTTCTTGAGCCCTGCAACCTCTGATAGTGTCAGTCATCTTTTTTTTTTTGATAATCTCTTCTCTCAAATGTTTCATGACACTGCTCTCTCTTGGCTC
Source organism: Sarcophilus harrisii (assembly GCF_902635505.1). Taxonomy (NCBI): domain Eukaryota; kingdom Metazoa; phylum Chordata; class Mammalia; order Dasyuromorphia; family Dasyuridae; genus Sarcophilus; species Sarcophilus harrisii. The sequence continues at coordinate 370,356,767 of NC_045427.1, forward strand.
TCCTGTCTGGCCACTCCTTCTCAGACTTTTATCTTTCATGAATCCAAACTCACTAACCATAAGCATCCCTGAAGGATCTATTCTGGGTTCTTTTTTCTTCTGACATACTTAGTGATCTCATCAATTTCCACAGATTTAGTTATCATCTCTCTGAGGATGATTTCCAAATTAATTATCTAGCCCTAATCAATGTCATCACTCCCAATATTACATCTCCCATAATCTATCTTGACCTAGATATCCATTAGACATTTCAAACTTAATATGTACAAAATCATTATCTTTCTCTCAAAACCCTCCCTTTTAATTTCCCTATTGTTGAGGACATTACCATCTTCCCATTTACCCAGGCTCACAATCTAGGTTTCACCCAACTCCTCACTCTTACCCAACCTCCATAACTAATCTGTCACTAAGTTCTCCAGATGCTGCCTTCATAAAACCACCTACATCCAGCTCTTCTCTCCCCAGAAACTACCACTATTGTGGAGCAGGCCTTTATCAACTCATACCTGGACTACTGCAATAGTTTGCTGGTTAGTCTCCCTGCTTCAAGTTTTGATTTGTCAGTCTCTACTCGACTATCAAATTGATTTTCCTAAATCAAAGGTTTGACTATCTCCTTTTTTCCCTCCAATTCAGTAATTTCAGTGGTTCCCATCACCTCCATTATCAAATATAAAATCCTTGTTATGGTTTTTAAAGACTCCTCATCTGACTTTCAGATCATCCTTACATATATGAGTGAGTGTGTGTGTGTGTGTATATATACATATATACACACATATATATACATACAAAGCTTTAATAACTTAATAAGTGTGCTAACATATATAGTACATAAATTCAAATGTATATCATGAATATATACGTGTGTAAGAGAATGTTTTAAGGGGCAAGAGAAAGAATGGTTGAAGTGGTAAGCTCCCAAAAGAAACATGAGAATATGATCCAGGATTCAAGTAGACAGAAGTTAGCCTTGAGAAAAAAAAAATTCAGAACAGAATGAGAAGACAGATGTAGAATTTTGAGATGAGGACTTAGGAAGAAAAGAGTTTATGACTTTCACAGTAATTAATTAGGAGATAAGGGTATAAGACCAATGGAAGCTTGAGGTTTGAAACATGATAAAGAATTTACATATAGCAATGATGGACCAGTTCAGAAGTTTTTAGTAGACCCATAACATAGTTATGTCACTTTCTCCAGCAGTCTAAAGTTTAGCAGAAGAAAATGACAGTGAATAGTATAACCCTAAGATTAAAGATTAACAAAGGCTACACAATAACAAGAGGGCAAGGGATTCAAAGGCCAAAACATTGAATAGCTGAACTGGTTAAAGCTAAAGGCTTAATATCATGAAAGGACTAAGGTACAATAGACTGGTAGAATGAAGAGGGATCAAAGACCTGGAAATATCAATGAGGACAAAGAATAGGCTTAGTAGTAGTAAGGCAGAGGGAAAACATGGAAGGATAGGAGATTTTGATCAAGAGTATTTCAGGTTTCAAAGATCATAGCGATCTGGGTGATTGTGGAGTTTAAGGTATTACTACTACTACTACTATTCTTAGGGTAGGAGGGGGGGGTCCCTTTTTTCAAGGGGAAAAAGTGTTATTTAAACAACTTCCTCTCATTCTCTTCCCCTTTTAAATTATGGTTGAACCATTGTTGTATTTATAGAGATTTCTAGAATTCATATGTAAAATGGATTTGGGGTTGAAGATTCTCATCTAATTATTTTTATCTTCCTATTTAGTTGTCCCTTTTGGCCATTTCAATCAATATATTCCGCACATCACAAGCATACCATTTACTTGGACAGCTACTAGAAAAAACTCAGGAATATCCAGACTTCTATTTTCTAGCATATTGGCAGATTCGTTACAATGATATGGTTGCTATTAATATCTTCTTTGCATGGATTAAGGTATTCTAGTTATATTCCAATCATTTTTAAAGCATCACTAAATAATACAACTATAGTTTAATGAAAAAGTCCTAAAGATAACAAAATTCTTATGTTAGAGGTGGGTTGGCCTCTAATTTAAAATTAAATCCAAAATTAGAACAAATTTTTTCTTTTCACCTAAAAAAAAAAAGTCTGCTTCTATTCTTTCTGGAAGTTAGAGGATTAAAAAAAATTAGTGTCAGTAGAATGTCTGAGGCTCCCTCATGTAGTATAGTGGACAGTTCATTGTCAGGAACCTGGAGATCTGGTATAGGTTTTGCTTTAAGATGATCTCCAAGCTCTAACATTTTATAGTTTCTATGTCAAACAGTAATTGAGTACATTACTTTTTAGAGGCAATTTACTTCAGTAAAAGCACTTGTATCCAACTGTCTTTCCTCTTCCCACATCAGATTCCTTTATTTCTTTCTCTCTCCAAATCAAATCAACCTAATACCACCAAAATAGCCCGCTTGGCTTGCCAGAGGGATAGGGAAGGAAGAAATTAAACACATGTTTCTTCCACCTAACAGACAAATAGACTCTCTCATCCATCTCTTCCTCTGGTTACTCATGAATAGAACTTAAGCATCCTAGAACAATATGTTGTGCCAGGTAGAACTAGAAAGGAAATATGTAGACTATGTATTAATGGAAGAAAAGTCCTCCTTCAAAGACAAATAGTTTTTGAAAACCAGGCATCATTTTTGAAAGAACATGATTCTAAGCTAGTTGTCTTTCTTGAGTTTAAAATTTCCCTAGCATTATTATGGTTTTTAAAGGATGAAAATCAGAAAAAAAGCAGGAAAAATAACCTTTTCAGGAAGTCTCTTATGCAGAAATTTAATATTCCTAAAGTATTTGTTTAAAATGATCTAAAAGTTACCTATTCTAGTATTTGCATAGCAGCCAGCCCTTAAAACCAACACTTCTTTTAATGCTGTTTCTAACAATGTTGACAACTCATTTTAAAATAATTTTTCACTAAGAAAGTCATGCTTTTGGTCAGATTTTGTAAACTTTTTCAAAGAAACAAAACTTTATTCCTTCAAAGTTTTCTTTTTATCTTACCAAAGACCTTGATCTTTGTTGCCAGGATAAGCACCAGTTTGTTGAAAGAAAATGTACTGCTGAGTAGTAGACAAAGTATCATGAGGAGATAAAAAAGAAACAAAATGCAGACCTGTCTCCTCAAGGAATTTATAGACCTAGTGGGTAATACAGTATACTGCAAATATGAAATGTCACTAAGGCATCCATTATCTGCATCCTGCTAGGGAATTACTAGCAAGCCCTTTGGTCTCTTGTAGCTTCCCTTAAGCACATCTATTTGAATAAAAATTTCTTATAGAACTAATTTACTTTTTTATAGAAGTTATATTCTTTGGTGCTCTCTCTCCCACTCCAAACTATTCTTTTCTTTTTCAGATATTCAAATTCATAAGCTTTAATAAGACAATGTCGCAGCTGTCAACAACTCTCTCCCGCTGTATCAAAGATATTATAGGATTTGCCTTCATGTTTTTCATAATATTCTTTGCTTATGCCCAGTTAGGATATCTTGTTTTTGGATCACAGGTTGATGACTTTTCCACTTTTCAAAATTCTATGTAAGCTCTTTTCAATAGAGTAAATATAAATTCTAAAATTTATTAATTCTGGGAGGGTACAAAGGCCTAAAAACTTTTTGTTTTGTGGGTGGTAGTTGTGCTTTAGTTTTATAACATATAATGTCTAGCTAAATAGTCGCTGAAGTCAGAAACAGCATAAAAATATGCAGGATCCCAGAACATAGTACTATTCCCAAAACTTTAGATCAAGCATGTCAAATTGTTTTCAAAATTGACAGATACCTATTTCTGTAACAGAGTAAAAAGTTTACCTTTTAATTTTCTCATAAGTATGCTGTGAGAAGATATTAAATGAGACTATGATCCTCAGACCAAAGAATGAAGCCCAGGTTTTATGATTCCAGGTCGTTTTATTTTAGGATTAAAAGTTAGGAAACAATTCCAGAAGGGAAGGATTATCAAACTTTCTTCCCCAATGTCTAGCCCAGTATTTTTACAAAATGAATAAAATTGTCGGTTTCTATGGCATCTTAACCCAGGGAGCAGAAGTTTTCCTTAAAAGTCACTTTTTTTTTTTTTTTGGAATCCTTACCCCCAGCTCATCTTGAGTTTGTACTTATATACCAACTTTATCCAAATCAGATGTTAAATGTGCAGTCCTTTAAAAGCAATGAAATATAGGTCTTCAATATTCTAGGCAAATTGGTCAATGGCCTCTTCCCTCAACTTTACGATTTTCTGCTTCTCTACATTTGCACAAATTAAATTGTTCCCTGAGCATAGAAACATAACCCCTCTTCACCTCTACTTCTAAGAAACACAACTTCCTTAGAAGCTTAGCTCATGCCATCTCCTATGATCTTACTAGTCCTTAGGGATCCAATTCCTCAAATTATTTTGTATTTATGTAAATGTGTGTAAATGTTGCATGCCCTCTAGCAGAATGTCAGCTCCTTATCATTGTTCCCAATATCTTGCAGAGATAAAAATGAAATCCTTAATTTTAAAAAGCCATGACGACCAAGTACAGTGTCTTTAGTAAATGCTCAATGAACTGAAATCCATACAAAAGTATTAAAACCCGGGGTTCTGTTAACTAGCAAGCTTGCTTTAATTCTTAAAATTGGATCCAATATATTTTTTAAAAAACTGATTCATACACAATTTTTTTCAGTAAATTGTTTATTGGTTAATCTTATCAGCTTAAGAAAAAACAGATAAAATGAACTATTGGGACTATACCATCCACCCAACTCTTCAAACCCCCTTAAAAGTTACTGAATAAAAGAAAATGGAATGGATTCCTTATAGAAATCTTGAATAACTTCATTCCATTTTCTTTTATTGAATTACAAGCATACTTCCATTTAATAATGACATTATTGTAAAAGTATCATTTGGGGGGCATTAAGGCATAGCTGCACTCCTATTTAACTCTTGTCTTTATGCTGTTCTGGCTCGTGACATAAATAAGGTTTTGCTTAAATACTTTCATAGGATCAATTACTATTGTTAGGCAGAGTATGCCTGTAGTAGTAGTTTGATGTAGTAGAAAAAGGACTGGACCGGGAGCTAGGCAACAGATTTAAATCAACACTTAGGACAGATTACATATATTACATGGGATTTTGTATTAGATTAGATTTGGTCTAAGGCCATTCCATAATGTGCAGTTATATTCTATTTTTACCATTCCCCTTTAGGAAGAGATGCTATAAAGGTCTGGATAAACCACAAGTCTAGAGAAGAGGGAGAGTTGCTGTTTTAATTCCTCAAACCCTATGCAATTATTCCTGGATTATCAATCCAGCCCTCATTTCATTTGGTTTTGTTCTGCTTTTGTTATTTCATCCTTAGTAAGAGTTTTATTTGAGACTTTGGGAAAAAATAAAGCCATGATGTCCCTCTGTCCTAAAACATATCCAAAGGCAAAAGGAAATAATTAAGTCTTCTTCCCTTCTAGGCTTTTTATTTTGAAGGCTATTTTTCTCATATTTTTCTCATTCTCTGATTTATCTAGCTCAGCATCTCTCCCCATTTTGTAAATCAAGAGTCTTAAATAAAACAAAATAATCCTTTTGTCAAGGATAATAATTCAATGTCTAGCATATAATAGATGCTAAATAAATCTTTAAGTTTAAATAAATTTAAAGATGAATCCAAACTAAATATACAATGAATATTTTATTTTATAAATTCCAGGGAACTCTACATCTACAGTGCTCTTCTAATTACTTCAAATCTTCTAATGAGGTAGTTTTTATTCATCTCTTACTTTTGACAAGGAGATAATTTTTTTCCTCTTTGTTAACTGACAAAGAAGTTGAATACCACAGAAAAACTTCCTGCATTTCTCCTTAACATTAAATTTATATGCAATTAGGATATATTATTTCATTTATTATATTTCATATATATTCACTATCATTAGGAAATTTGGCAAATACAAATGTAACTCTTCCATAAGTTCAATAAGTTTAAGAAAAAAAACTTTCTCTAGTCTATCTACACATTTAACAGTAAATAGAAAATGGGGATTCGAGTAGGAATTTCTAACCAGTTCGGCTATAATCTTGCTAAGGAATGAATAAATGAAAAGGCATCTATTGTTATATGCCAAGTGCTAAGTGCTACAAATAGCAAAACTTCTCTGTTCCTCTGTCTATGGAATGGGCATAGTAAAGATTATTTTGGCATTTCTAAAGAAAGTAACTTTTATGTAGTCACTTTCTGGCCTTATATCAAAAAAAAAAAAAAAAAACACATTTACATCTACAAGGAAGAAAATAGTAAAATGCTTCTAGAAAAGGTAAAAGAATGTCATTCCAAGGAAACAAACAAACAAAAAAAAGTTCTTCAAAAGTCCAGAAACACAGCAAGACTGTTATAGAACCTAGAGTGTTAGGAAACCCCACTAGTGTGAGGCTTTCAGTTTTTAGAAGGGGATGAATGGTGGGGAATGTTGTCATTGACACCTTGACCATATAAAATTTCTCCAAATCCAAGGCTTCTAAGTTCCAGTACCATATTTCTATAGCCAGTTAGCCTCTTCTTCCTTATAGTCACCCTTTCAGCCATGCTCTATTCTCTCCCCTATCCCTCCAGATCAGTGATTTGAGAGTTAACAGGCTTTGGGATCTAATTCCTTAAAAGATTCCCTTTATATTACCTTGTGCAACTAGAAAATTTTAAGATGGCAGCAATTTCCCATATCCCCAACACTTCTCCTTCCTATTAAATACTTCAGATTCCTTTTTTCCCCCCTCATGTTTTTCTTTTTAAGATTTACACAGTTTCGAATTGTTCTGGGAGATTTTAATTTTGCCAACATCGAGAAGGCTAATCAGGTGCTGGGACCCACTTACTTCATCACTTTCATCTTCTTTGTATTCTTTGTCTTGCTGGTAAGAGTGCTAACCCCAAAATTATGGCAACCTTAATTTTAAAAATGCAATAAATCTCTCATAATGAGAATCTATTGGATTCCAATGTCATTAAACTGTAGAAATGTCTCACAGTATTGTGGCTTTTGTGAGAGACCTTATGACTAATACAAGTTAGCAGATAAAAAAAGACAGACTCCAAATAATCAAGGACCTAAAGAATCAAAATGTAAGAACAAAGGTCCTAGAAATCTCTAAGATTAACCCACGAATGCCTCTAGAGAGGATAGCATTTCCCAATGTGCCAAAAAGCATCCATTTCAGTGAGACTTACACCAAGCACATTAATGACAGCTATTGAAAAACCCTCTTCAAATTAACAAGAGACTTCTCTTTTTACCATTCAGTCCACTTTAGAATTAGTTACTAAGAAACTTTGGGGTTATTCTTTCAACTTACTAAAATTAACACTTGTTGGGCTCACCCAGATAAAAACTGACCAAATTAATTTCTTGGAATACTTCTCCACAGAACATGTTCCTGGCAATTATTAATGATGCTTATTCTGAAGTGAAAGCTGACTATTCCATTGGTAGGAGCCCAGAATCTGAGCTAGCGAACCAAATCAAAGCAGTAAGTAAAATTAACTTTTAGTAAAACCACAGGATACAAATATTACTAGTTTGTCTTTTTCTATTTCCCTGTAATGTTTATGCTATTTTACTGAACTTAATAAAGTGAAATTTGCTTAATTCTCACAGGGACACAAAGTTCATAGTAATTTGTAGTGAACAGGCAGTCAAAGTGGATCAGTGAAAGAAAAAATCTTAACTTCTGTGTTTTTCTTGCATCAGAGACACACAAAGTAATTTGTAATGGGCAAGCAGTCAGGGTGGGTCAATGAATGAAGAAATCTTCAAGCCTCTTTTTTCTCTATTTTTCTTGCATCAGATATGCTTTATCAATTGTAACATGGATACAACATTGATACAGTTATTAATAATGCTGAAAAATGCAACTGTTGATACCGGATTGCAGAATGAAGATTCCTGGCCCCAATTTTCTCCTGGCCCCAATTTTCTCCTGGCCCCAATTTTCTAACATTAGATAAATGAAATATTCAATAGGGAGATATGATATTAGATTATCTAAATGCTAGTTATTAGATACCACATTTACAAAATACAGTTCAGTATTGAAATATGCCAGTTTTTTTTTTTTTTGTTTTTTTTTTTTTTGGTGGGGAGCTTCTAATCATGGTAGGGACATGATTTAAATTACACAGTACAACCTTAAAATTAACATCACATTATGATCATTAAATTTAAAAAAAAAATTATGTACAAGGTAGATTTTATACCCTCAATCTTCATTATTACAATGATCACTCTCAATTTCACTACAGAGATAAAAAGCAGAAGATAAAATGATAGACAGTGGTATATGGCTGTACTTCCCAATTTTCTCTTTATTTAATACTGTTACACCTGTCACTTTTTTAATATCAAATTCTCTTATGTTCAGAGCTATACCAGGACCATGGAGAAATTAAAATTAAAGAAACCCCAAACAGAAGGAAAAAATAAAGTGTAAGATTCTTCATATTTAGATGTTATTTTAATGTTAAACTTTTAAGTTATTGTTTGACTCATAATTCCATTGGGGTTCTCTTGACAAATACTAGAATGCTTGGCCATTTCCTTCCCTAGCTCATTTTATAAGTTACTTGTCCAAGGACACACAGCTAATAAATGAGAATTCAGGTACTTCTGACTGCAGTCCTAGTTCTCTATTGCCTAGTCTTCTATCCACTATGTCACCTTAATGACATTTTTTAGGGGGGGGGGGCGGTGCGCTAAGCTTTTGATTGCTAGTATAAATGACATAAAAGCTTAGGATCAAGGATTCCAAACTACAGGTCTATACCTCCAAATATCTGTTTTAAGAAGTATCCTAAAATTCTGAAAATTTACACATATATATATATGTGTATACACATACACACACACACACACACACACACATATATATGTGTATATATATATATATATATATATACACATACACACACACACACACACACACACATATATATATATATACATATAATACACACGTGTATATATACCTCCCTCATTGGAATGTAGTTTCTTGTAGGGGATTTTTTTTTCCATTTTTATCCCCAATGTTCAGTACATTTTTCTTGGTATATAAGCACTTAATATATACATGAAAGTATAGAATACCTTATATTTCTAACTACTTAGGACTAGGGACAAAAGGAATGGAATATAACACTGTAAAAAACAACTATTTTCCAATTCCTGATGCTTTCTTTTTAGCAACTTACCCATTTGCACATACAAAAATGCTTTCCCTCCCTACCAAAGCTCCATAGCTAAAGGTTTCTGGTAATGGGATATTGAGTATATGTATTAAATTACTTTTAACGATACTTCAAATGGTTATTAGTCCACAAAACACCTAAACCTCATCATTTCCTAAATAATATATTTAAGTGTAACTTAACTATCTCTTACTATCAGTAAGATTATTATCCTACTTTTTCTAAGTGGTTATATGATTTGGTATTATTATTTGATCTTTTATTTCTCCATTTTGTATTAATGATAGGAAAGAGAAAGACACAACTTTCCAGCCCAGAAGAGACTTTGATGAAAAAGTAGGATTCATTTTTCATAAACAATTTATGATATAGTTGCATATAATTGAGTAGAAAAAAAAAAGCCTGTTTGAAAAAATTTAAACTACTATGGCAAAAAACTAAAACAAACCAAAAAAAAAAAAACCCTATTATTAATGTCTCTATCCTATCTTAAAATTTGGTTTCTAGATGCCTTCTAAACAGACCTCAACTTACATTCATGCCAGAAATAGGAAAAAGCTGGTTTTATGTATAAAAGTTTCAGCACATAATACTTTTCTTCTTTAACTTGATAAGGAAATTGAAAGGGCAAACCAGATGAAAAGGTGGAAAGAAAGGCTTGAAGAAAAATATTATTCTTCAGAAATTCCAGATGCTTATCAGCCTGTCACACAACAAGAATTTCGAGAGTAAGCTCTTATACTTGACAGAATTTCAGAAATTATTAAGTTGTGGCATTAAGATATTTTGGCAATGGGTAGGGACCCCTAGTTTTCTTAAAAGAATTAGGCATTAATGGAATCCTAATTCTATTGATATTTTACCATAATTCCTAACCTCATTTTGTAATTAAAACAAAAATTACCCATGATATAAAGTAGTTAAGACTTGGCCAAATCATATTTTTAAGTCCCTAAAGGTGCCATTCACACATTTTACACTGAAGAATAGTCCCTTCTATAAAGTAATCCAGTCAAAGTTTATGATCAAATCTCTAATCTTTTAGCTTTAATCATCTCAAGAAGTGTCATCATACATGCAGGGTGATGTAAGCCAGTGTCATCATACATACAGCCTACAGATGTAGGCTGAGACACTATAGGAAATCTAATTTCCTAAATCTAACTTTGCTTCTGCCTAGCACTAGGGCATTATTTTTAAACAAGTGATATCTTAAGGTTCCTTCTAATAACACTTTAGATAGTAATTTAGGAACTTAAGACTGTGAAAGTTATTTGGGGGCCAATATTCTTTTCTTCCAAAGGGGTTTGTTTTCTTCTGTCAGGTATAGGTTTTCTTATAGTAATGATATGTCACCTCACTATATACTCTCTTTAAAATTCTATTTTAGACTCTTTTTATTTGCAGTAGAACTAGAAAAGGAATTGCACTATGTCAGTACAAAATTAAACAGAGTGATGAAAAGGATTTCTACTTCCAAAACATGAGATGTGCGCAAAGGTGAGATCATACTGTGCCATTACATTAGCTTTCTTCTCCACCACTTTAATCCTCTTCAATCTAAATTGTTTAAAGAATTTTACTAAAAATCTAATAGTATGACTATTGAAGTCCTTGTTCTATAATCAGCTTATTCAGTAACACTCCTAAACCCTAAGTGGGACAATCATTTCTAAATCTTAGGGCAAGTATTGTTATGGCCAGGTTAGAGAGCTCTTGGAAGATCTTGGGTTGAATCTTTGTTTCAAGTATAAGCTTTATGACTCTGGGCAAGTCACTTAATGTCTCTCAGACTCAAATTTCCTCAACTGTGAGAAGGGGACAATTCTTAGAATCAAAAGTTATGTAAGGGGATAATTCAAAAATTAAATTAATTAGAATTAAAAGTTATGTTATTCTCCATGTTATAAAGCATTTTATTATTTTTAAAGATATTGTATCCATGTTATAAAGCATTTTATTATTTTTAAAGGTACTGTAAAGAGAGGGTTATAAAGAATATTCAAAATCCAGTTGATGACACAGGAAGGAGAAGCTGAGTAAAAAAGGCCAGGAAGTTTAAGCCCTAGTCATGAAGAGCCAATTTTATTCTTTTTTCAGAATATCATTTATCAATATTTCTTAAGTCACTGATCTTATATCTTTACTTCTTAATGCTTAAGACTATAGAAAGCAACCAAATACTTCATATGCAAGTGTCTCAGCCACATTTTACAAATTGATGATTTTCCAGGCAAACCCAAGTATAAAGCAGCATGTTCTACACAGCAATGTGAATAGTTTGAGAACATTTGAATGTTATTTCTCCAAAAATATTAAAATGTTTACATAAATGATACGTGTGATTGTTTGAAAAGCAAATTTGACTACTCCAAATCACTCTGCTTCCTGTCCCCACAACTAGTTTGTAAGATAGCCCATTTATTCCCTCATTTTAAATTAGCATTCTTTGAATCCTGAAAATATATTCTAAATGCCCCCCTCCAACCCAAGATCCTATGGCCAAATTAATTTGGGAAAAATTAGTAAAAAAAAAAAAAAAAAAAAAAAAGTTGAACAGTATGAACTACAAATTTCACAAATTCTCCCAAACCTAGAAATTCATTTGGCCAAATGAGAGCTTCTCAAAGTTTGTTTTCTCTTAGCTCTTGATACTTGTTTGGTAAACCACTTTAAAGTTTAAAATTTTAAAGTTTAAAAGTGGTTTACCACAAAATTTTAAAGTAATGTCAACAGTCTCTCAGAGTCACAAAATATGGGTCACAATGAGACTGAGACTGAGCACAATTGTGTTAAGTGCAAAGTAGTAGTAAAGTAGCAGTCTGGCATTTCTGAAGTCATTAGAAATCTGCTCCCAACCACATAGATATCCTATGGCTGACTCTCCCACCAACAAATGCTAGGACCCGACTATACTGCAGTTATTTTTTCAAAGACATAAATCTAAATTCTGAATTTTTACATATTACAACTAATCACCACTTTCAAGTTATCATTTTTATAGCTATTAAGCTATTATAGCTATTAATAGTCTAAAATCTCCAATGAAAGGCAATTCTACAACCATCAAACCTTTCTTCGGTAGATTAAAAAGTTCTTTTGATCTTCCAAGTCAAATTCTATTTCTAAAAAACAAAAACTGTAAACTAGGATACACAAAAAGTGGATTTATTGTTGTCATCAACCCCATATTGCTTAAAGGCAACAATCTTATTGCCATTGGATTTCAGATCTGGTTTATTCAATCAAGAATAAACTGACTCAGAGCTTCATGTCTGAGGACATTATATGTCAAAGGAATTCCAGGGGCTGCCATTTTTTTTTTTTTTTAATACCTGTTGGAAAAATAGGAAGTCATTACAATGACTTGGGACAATAAAGATTAAGGTATTTTTTATTACAAAAAATCTATACAGTGAAGTGCCAGATAGCAACGTAATTATATCTAGTGGACATATAAATATATATAATATGAATATATATCTATATATTGCTGGTATATAGATATATATATGTTTTTTACTTGTACCAAAGTAAAACTCTTATCACAAAATGCCTAGTTCTACCACTTACTGCCCAACAAGGATGGAACACAACACTTAAGAGCATAACTGTTGCCATGCTTATCTACTAAACTGAACAGCCAAACACTCTGTACAACAAACATGAAGCAGCTGTTAATTCTAAAATGAACCAGTCAGATCACTCACTTATAAAAATATTGGAATCATATAGTTTTTAGCATTATAAAGGAGGAATATATTATTTAAAACATTTAAATAGTGCATATTGACATTTTGCATGTGGCATATAAAACAAACATTCATGTACAACAATATACAGTACACATTAGTTTCAATGTTTGGATACACCTGTGTCTGCAGACTGATAGGAAAAAAACTGAAATGTACATTGCACAATGGATTCAAATCTAAGTGTTATATGGTCCTGGTTTTAGTTTTTAAAATTTCATTTCTCTATGTACTTTATGACTAGCCTTGCTATATGTAAAGGGAAACCATCAGAACATGGCTAGTTTTAGTGCTTTTTTTTTTTTTTTTTTAAGATTCTCAAACTCTATGTCCACTATTCAGTTCCGAAAACAAGAGGCATTGCACACACAGATGAACTCTGAAATACTATAAATCCTATTTTCAACCCTGTGTTTATATAAAAGTCCTTCCAAGTCTATGAAATTCATGCTTCCCACAGCTTCTAATGATGTTACACCCCCTCCCCCCCAAAAAAAAGTTTTTGGTCTTTGATGAAAAAATGTGTTAATGTTAACTTGTCAGAAAACATGCATGTAAAGTCACTGCATGCAAAACATAGCACTAGTCAAACTGATACACTTACCCATACTGAAAAGCACCAGTTAAAAATGAACACTTAAATTTTGCCTGACCTGAATCTTTTTAATGACTGCTGTATCATAGAATAAGCAAGCAAATATAATCATCCAACATAGTAAAAATGATCACCAGAATGGCATCAAGGACATTTTTTTTTTAAGCTGAACCATGCACAGAAAGAAAAAAGTCATCTGCTTACATTACAAGGGTACACCACTGCTTTCTGTTTCCTAGATATATCACACATATACAATGTGATAACAGAAATTAATTTTGGGGAGGGTGTGAGGGAGGAAAAGAAGGATATTGGATTATTGTAGTATTTTTTCTTGTAATTTTTAAGACTTACACAACCCACCAATCCATCCTAAGGTGCATATAAAATGCAGTAATATTAGCCCTTGTTAAAAACAGATTTACTTCAGCAACAACAATCATATTTTCTGATTTAGGCCAGTTTGCATCTGCTGGCACTATACAAGTCTAAGCACCATCAGATTTCCCACATGCTGACATGGGTAATAAGGTTCTTACATTATCAGTTGGGGAAGGCAAATCATGTCACCACCAGTTATTAAACATAACCATGAAAATGAACAGTTAACTCAAGTCCTGTAGGCAGCATGTGATAATGAATCAGTTTTCCAAGTTTTCTGTGTTTTAAAATTACATGAAGGAAGGTCACTTTCTGGTCTGTCCATTGCTTTCTTCGTCCAGGAGCTGTGACCACTGACTTGGGGAATTAAAAAAATAATAATAATCCAGGGATTGATATCATACTACCTGTGTGACATATGTCTTTGTGGGATTTAAACAGAAAGCTGTTCCACAGCAGGACTCAGAAAGGAATTTCAGTTTGATTTTGGTTTTCCAGGAAAACACAGAATACAGTTGCATATGTATGCGTTTTTATGTTTTTCTCTCAATTTTTCTGTAAGAAAAAGGCAACTAGAGTAGTTCAGTGTGGTGTGAAGATCTACATCTTAATTTTCTTCAGTAATGCAAAAAGAAGTTGGTAATAACAAAAAGCTTGTAAATTTCCAAAGTTCTTTAAAGTTGAAAAGATAAAATTCTATAGTCTTTTGGGAAAAGGATTTATCTGTAATACAAAACACTGAAGGAAATTGTATGTTTGCTAAAGGTAGAGAGAATAGCTTCCTGTTAATTTGGAACATTTTATTTGCTCCCTAAAAGAGGCCTACTTGCCCTTCAATCATATTTTTGTAGTGGCACCACAATAAAGTTCACATGAAATTCTCTGAATAGCACATGACAAAAAATGAACTCAAGCATCAGCCAGTACACACGATGGTAGCTTCAGGGAATACAACTGGTTTTTATCATGTTTTGAAGGAGCATTTTTATATGGATTTTGAAGAATCTTGTTTGCTGATAAGAACTTCAAGAAGCCTAAGTTTGGCTTTAATTTTCTTATACTCCCTGTACTCCTCAAGCATTGGAGTCCGATCCTCTTTCTGAGCATTCCTTTAAAAAAAAAAAAAAAAAAAAAAAAAAAAAAGGCATAACATTCAAGAAAGCAACTGTATTCCTTCCAACCTATAAACACATTGACCAGAAACAGAGCGTCAGATTTCTAACAGATGAAACACACTGCAGTTATTACACATGAGTTTAGGGGGGGCAGGGAGGAAGGATGTGTGGGAAGGTGAGAAGAATGCAAGATAGGAGGGGACACCTGAGAAAGAATATCAGAAAAGTAAATCCCAACCCATAAGAGGTGTAAAACATTGCGATTTCAATCCATCTTTTTGCAAATAAATATTAAAGAGTTGTACTTATATCAATTTCAACCAATAAGCAATTCTCAGAATGTATATCAAAGGGATACTTTAATGAATTTTAATATCACCATAAGGGGATCCAAACTAATAAAAAAGTTTTGTATACAGCTAAAATTACAACTTCACTTTGCAAGATTTGGCCTTTAGCTGTGTGATCCTGGGCAAGTTATTTAATCCCAAAAGCCTCAGCATTAAAAAAAAAAAAAAAAAAAAAAAATTAAATAAAAAAAAAGTTTTTTCATGTGACAGAATATTCATCACAAGATATTTTGAAAAGCTATTACACCACAGGAGACCTCTTCATCTTTACAAGGATTTAATTGAAAGGCAATATTCCTTAAGCCATTAGTCTAAATAGTTTAGCTGTCAAGATAGGACAATTTCCAGTTCTTTCTGGAGCCTGAAACAATGCATTTAAATGCCATTTCAGACTTATCATCTAATTTCCAATCAATTAGAAGGAAGTTTTTCTTCATCTTAAGCAGTCTAAAATATACCTGAATCCAAATCCTGCCTAATTCAACTGAGGGACCCTGAGTCATTTCTCCTAACCTCAGTTTCAATAAGGCCTCCCAAGCTCTTTTGATTCTAAAATCTCTGAAATCACATACTTGAAGGGTTATGGTTCCAAGATCTACTCCAAAGGGCCAATAATAATGTAAGTTTAAATCAACCAGGTATAACCAGACTGACTTGATAAGCAAACCAGTAGTACACACATATACACACATACACACACACGTCCAGAGCTATAATGTCAAGGGTGTAGGAAACTCCCTCCCCCAAGCAGACTTTGTTTCAGAGTTGCCTTGGACTCATAGAGCTGTTTCAGAGTTGCCTTGGACTCACAGAGCTGAACTGACTTGGCCCATAGTTACACAGCCAAGTTATATGTCAGAAATTGGAATTACTTTTTCTGTGGTTGGTTGCTTGCATTTTGTTTTTTTCTCATTTTTTTTTTTTCCTTTTTGATCTGATTTTTTTTGTGCAGCATAACTGTGGAAATATGTATAGAAGAATTGCATACGTTTAACATATATTGGATTACTTGCCATCTAGGGGAGGAAAGGAGGGAGAAAAAAAATTTGGAACATAAGGTTTTGCAAGGGTGAATGTTGAAAACTATGGATATGTTTTATTTTTTTAAATAGGAATGAAATTCACAACCCTGACTCCTTAATTCCAAACTTGGCTCTTTTAGGCACTATTAGGAATTCACTCAAATGGAAAGACCTAAAATTAATTTGTCCCTTGTCTTTTCTCCTTCTCCTTGCTCCAAAGAGAATGAATTATCCCAGCCATAAAGCTGTTTTAAAGGGTCAAAATCTCTCTCTCCATCATCCTGTGAATAGTTTATCAGATGATCACATGTACATATACAGCACCTACTACATGCCTTTGATGCTTCCTCATTTTGTGTAGGCAAAAGGGGGACTGTCAGGGTGGTTTTTAAACTGTATTTAAAAGTCTTTTTTAAGTTAAAAAATGTAGTATGCCTGCCATGTAAGACTGATTTCTAATCACAAATAATATATATATTAATATATAACAGTACCCCTTTAAGTTTGTTAGAATAAAGTGGGGAGGGGCTATCTCACTGCTTTGATGGGTTTTTTTTGCCAACAACAAACCTTCCATTTTGTTGATAAAATGCTTCTTCAAATTCCCGTAATATTTTTCGTAATTTTTTTTTTTCAGCTCTGGCTTTCCAAAGTTGCTCTAATAATTCAGGCCTATAAGTAAAATAAAGGGGAAAAAACATTTATCCAGTGAAGATCTATTCCTTATTTTAAAAAACGGGTTATTAATGATTCAGTGTGTTCCAGTTCAAGTCCTATTTCTTTAAACATAACACTTTATAAAGTTTATAAAATGTTTTCATGTAGGTATATATACATATATATCTATCAACATTTATTAAGCACCTACTTATATATGTATATAGTAAACATTTACATATATCAATATGTAATATATAGCATAACTATATGTGTTTGTGTGTATGTATGTATACATTATATATCTATTTTATATATACATATATATATAAAATAAAATTATTTATTTTAAAAATATAATTTAGACATCTGTTCCTTTAATTATATTATATATATAAAATTATTTATTTTAAAAATATAATTTAGACATCTGTTCCTTTAATTATATTTTATATATATATAAATAAAATTATTTATTTTAAAAATATAATTTAGATATCTGTTCCTTTAAAGTAGCATATATACTATCCATCCTGGAGGAATAATAAAGAATTTCTTTGATACAGACCTGTGACTTCATTAGTATAGGAAAAAAGCAAAGTCCTTCTTATCAAGGACTTCAACATATATTTTTAAAGCAAATTGAAGCAGTCCTGGTTAGGTGACTTGCCTGAAGCATACAATCACTATGTGTCAGAGAAAGGATTTATGCTGTTCTTCCTCTGAGGTCAGCTCTCTTAACTACTATACAAAACTGCCTTTATATAATTCAGAATAACATTTTAGAAACTTTTTCTTTGGGAAACAACATATCTTATATTGTGTACTGTATATATATGATTATTTCGTCAATGTAATTAAACACTCAATCCCTTGACTTAATATTTTATTATATTCTAAAATATGGAAATAATAGGCAAGAGTGCATACATGGAAGCTGCTCGAGTACTTGACAGACGGAGGTCCAGAGCCAATTTTTCTTGACTTTCTTCAACATCAGATTCTGAATTTTCCAACGAACTTGAAAAGTTCTGTGTTTGTGTAGCAGTTTTCAAGATATCATTCAACTCAGAAGACAAATTAACACCATCTTCTTCTTCTTCCTAAACCGATACAAAATAAAAACAATGAATCAAACAGACCTTCAATTTCCGCTTACTTGTAAGGAACAGAAAAAAGAAGTCTTTAAAGAAATACCTTAATTTCTTCAAAAAAATGGGCTGTTTCTCCTTCTATGATAGGCTGTAACATTTGACCTCGTCTCTTGGTAGAAGGAGAACCCTAAAACAAGCACAACACATGTGGCTTTGGATACTAAGTCACTGGATATTCAGTACTACAGCAAAACAAAGTTTAATCTTTGGTATGATTCAGAAAAAAAATTTTCTTTTTTTAAGATACTATATTCGGGACACCTAGGTGGCACAGTGTAGATAGAGCAGCAGCCCTTAAGTCAGGAGGACCTGAGTTCAAATCTCATGTCAGACACTTAACACTGGCTAGCTGTGTGACCCTGGGTGGGTCACTTAACCCCAATTGCCTCAGCCAAAAAAAAAAAAAAAAAAAAAAAAGATACTATATTCAAGTCTTTTTTTCTTTAACATGCTAAAACAAAAACTTAACAATTTCATGCCGAAAGTTAAACTGTGAAAGTAAAAAAAAATTTTAAGGGTGTTCAGGAATAACAAATATATTTAGAAATGCTTATTTTACATACAAGAATGGGAGTTATGCTTGCCCTTGTCAGCATCTGCTTCACAAGCCGGTATCTATCATAAAGAGGTTTAACAATATGTCTCTCTTCTCTCGTTACCTGCAACAAAAGGGAATGAATGATAAGGAGACTATCAAAATCAGTAAGAAATACAAATGTCTACAACTTTAAATAAGAGTCTCATTTTTCATATTCAAAATGGGAGTTTAAAGAACAATAAAATATAGGTGAATGCAAGTTTTAGACTGGAGAATTTAACAGATGATTCTTAAGAAAGGGTGAGCAATTAGTTGACACAGAGGATAGAGTACTAGGCCTAAAGTCAGGAAGACTGATCTTCCTGAATTCAAATCTCTTTTCAGGTACTTACTAGCTATGTGACTCTAGGCAAGTCATTTAATTCTATTTGCCCCCATTTGCTCATCTAGAAAATGAGCTGGATGCTTTTTTTCTCTTATTTTTTTCCCATTTTAATCTGATTTTTCTTATGCAACATGATAAATGTGTGCTTTTAAAATGTGCATATGTTTAGCCTATACTGAACTGCTTGCTGTCTAGGGGAGGAGCGTAAGGGGAAGGAAAGAAATAAAGTTTGAAACACAAGGTTTTGCAAGGATGAATGTTGAAAACTATATTTGCATTTATTTTGAAAATAAAAAGTTGTTATTAAAAATTGTTTTAAAAAGAAAGAAAATGAACTGGAGAAGGAATTTGACACTCCAATTTCTTTGCCACAAAAACCGCAAATGGGTTGGATACAACTGAAAAACATCTGAAAATTCAAATTCTCAAGAGAGGAATAAAAGAGAGATCTTTAAAAAACTACAATACCCAGGAAGAAACCTATCTTTCTCAATATACCCAACAAATATATAGAAAAATATGATCTAACACATTATTAAGAAAAAATGTCTAGTATTATGAATTTTTAATCATAATCATCAGATTGGCAAGATGGCCCCCCCAAAGGACTAACTACTAGAGCAGCTGTGAGAAGACAGGCAAACTAATGTATTGTTGGTAGAACTATTACTTGATTCATGTTTTAGAAGGCGGTTTAAGACTAAACTCCCTATCATATCACTAAACAATACATACTCATGATCTGGCAATCCCAAAGAGATTAAAGAGAAAGAATCTAATCCTACAGAAATAGATATAGCACTCCTTTTTGTTATACCAAAGAATTAGAAATGAAGAGGGTGCCCATCAGTTGGAGAATGATTATAAAAATGATAAAGAGATGGTTTTAGAGAAACTTGAGGACCCATATGAATTCATACCGAACAAAATAAACTGAACCAGAGGAACAATGCAATAACTACAATACTGTAAAGAAAAATAATTCCGAAAAACTTCACTTTAATCTATACAATGATTAACAACAATTCCAGAAAACAGGATAGAATATAATCCTTACCTCTTGAAAGAAATATGATGGGCAAGAAGTAATGAATGACATTTTCAGAGATGGATAAAGGGCACATTTGTTTTGTTTGACTATACTTTTTGTTACAAAAAAATGTGGGAAATGAAGATGGGAGGAGAAAGAAGAGTATGTATCCCTGACCCCCCAGCTTCAAGAACATAAGTCAAGTTTTTAAAATGTATGTATACACACACACACACACACACACAGAAAGTTTCAGGGAAGACACCAGAAAGGAAGGGCATCTGCGGAAATAATTAACTGAATTCTCTATTCTATTACATTCATATACCACAATCTGTTAAGTCATTTCTCAATTGATGGGCATCTATTTTGTTTCCTATTCTTAGTTTTAACAAAAAATGTATTAGTTGAAACCTAATATTCTCTCTTTTTCCATATCCTATGATCTTTTCCACTAAGCCTGCTCTTCATTTTAATTTCTCTATTTCTGTCTGATAAGAACAGGCAGTTTTCAGAAGATATCAAAACTACTTACTTTAATGAAAAAATGTTCTACATAATTACTGATTATAGATGAATGCAAACTGAAATAACTCTGGGTACCATCTCACAGCTATCAGAAATGACATGCTGGAGGATGAATATAAATAGGCACATTAACAAACTGTTGATAGGGTAATGAACTGATCCAACCATTGTGAACAATCTGAAACTATGGCCAAAAGACTATAAAACTGTGTATATGTATTCTTTGATAGGGCAATACCACTAAGTAGTACTGTACCCCAAAGAGATCAAAGAAAAAGGAAAAAGATTTACATATACCAAAATATTCATAGCACTCTTACTGTGGTGTAAAAGAATTGGAAACAGAGGATGCTCATTAATTGGGAGATGGCTATGATAAGAAATAAGGAGGAAGATTGTTTCAAAGACACACATCAAGACACATGAATTAATTCAAAGTAGAACAACCAAGGGCTTACTGTACACAGTAACAGGAATTTTATAACAATAATCAACTGGGAAAGGCATGGCAATTCTTATCAAAACAATAATTCAAGACAATTCCAAAAAACTCATGATGAAAAAAAAAATGTCAACCTTCAGAAAGAGATTTGATGAACTATACGTAACATAAAGAAAGACAATTTTCTCATTTAATTTTTTTAGCTTTTTTAAATTAATTTTTTTTGGCCCATGGCTAATTATGTTTTACATGATTTCACAAGCTTAATGGATATCGATATTTTTGCCTCCTCAGTGGATACAGACCAGGTGGGAGGTAAAGAGAGAATAATAGATTTTAAAACATGGGAGGGAAAGGGTAGGTTTGGAAAGAAAACTAATGAATTCAGTTTTATACATGCTAAGTTAGAGAAGTCTCTGGAACATCCAGTTTGAAATGTCCAACAGGCAACTAGTAGTGAGAGACTGAAAATTACTGAAAGGACTGGAGCCGAATATATAAAGATCTAATCATAGTTAAATCCTGTTAAATAATGAGTGTACCAAAGAGGCAGCATGCAGAAGGAAAAAAGGTAAGTAGAATTGTAGGGTATACCTAAAATTAAAGGGTATAATATGACTAATGGAGCCAGCAAAGGAGCCTGAAAAACAGACAAGTTATGAGAACCAGGAAAGAGTATATTCACACACACACACACACACACACACACACACACACACACACACAAAAGACTATCCATACAAATACAGTTGAAAGACTGAGGAAAATGAAGATTGAAAAAAATCAGGTTTTAAATTAAGAGATGTTGACATCTTTGGAGAAAGATGAGTGATAAAGGTTCAAATGCCAAGGTTCAAATGCCATTATTGCTGATACTCCAAAATTTGGCTTTTGTCTGACTTTTATTAAAAGGGACAGAAAATAATCAAAATATTAAAGCATATGTTCTACATGAGAAAACTAGATCCATATATGACCATCAGTATATAAAGAATAAAAAGCAATACAAGGTAATTTAAAGAAGAAGGCTATTAAGCAACTGGAGAGAGAGGGAGGTAGTACTTGAGATAGGATGAGCCTTGAAAGAAGCAAGGGATTCTAAGAGATGGAGAAGAGGAAGGAATTCACTGAAGGTCTGGGAAAGAGCCAATGAAAAATGCTAGATTGTCATGCTTTAAAAACAGCAAGAAGGCTAAGGAGTAGGGGGGCCCCCATGTCATCTTGTAAAGAGTAGTAAATATATCCCAGCCAATAGGTAATAAGGGTTTGAACTAAGGTGGCCATGTAAATAGTGAAAAGGGAACAGATGTGAGGTACTGTGGAGGTAGAAGCAACAGGATTTGGCTACTCATTTTGGATACATGGAGTAAAGAAAAATGAACTGTTGAAATTGGAAAACTGAACAACTAAGAGGACAGAGGTACCCTAAAAAGAAATAAAGTTCAGAAAAGGGATAGATTTGAAAAAAAATAAATAAATTTCTGTTTTGGACATGACAAATTTGAATACCCATGGGATATACTTTTTGAAATGTCCAACAGACAGTTGTGATCCAGGATTGGAACTCAAGAAAAATATAGAGCTGAGGGTTATTTGCATAGAGATGATAATTAAACCCATGGGAGTGAGGAGGTCACCAAGTGAGAAGAGGACCAGGACAGACCTTTGGGATATTCCTACAGCTAGGGAATATAATGATCAAGCAAAACAGACTGAGAAGGAGCTGAGTCAGGCTGATGATAGAATTAGGAAATAGTAGTATAACCAACCTTCACCTCCCCGTCCCCCCCCCCCAAAAAAAAAAGACTATGCAGGAGGAGAGAAAGTGGTGAACAGTGAAATGTTACAGAGTCAACAACGAGGACTGAGAAAATACTATCATATTTGGCGGCTGAGAGATTACTGGCAGATTCCTACCTTTCCTTTTAAGACCAAATCAAATATCATTTGCTCCATAAAGCCATCCCTAGCTTTATTCTCTACCTATTAATAGGAACTTTTCTCCATCTGATCTCAACACAATAAATATACCTCAGGAATGCATTTAAGTATATTATCAATATATATCTCATTTCAATAGCATGCAAGCTCCTCAAAAATGAAATGATCACTTTTTGTTTGTATCTCCAGAATCTAGCACAGTGCCTGGCATATAGGAGAAGTAGTGATTATTGATTGATAACCTCTACTAGAATAGGCAGCTAGATGGCTCAATAGATGAAGCACTGAGCCTGGATTCAAAAAGACCTCAGGCTCAAATGGATAATAAGACACAACTCCTGATGGAATTATAAAATGTAATTGAGACATATTTAACAAAATAAAACTAAAATGGAATATTGATCATGTAAGTCAATATTCAGTCTGCAAAGATCCTCATGTACATTTAAAGATTCCCTATTTCTATTCAAGTTTAGTATCACTGGACTATGCCATTAAGGATCATAAGAGATGGAACCACATCAAACTTAACTTTATTTTATATGTTATATATATTAAATTTATGTAATGCATCATGATACTCATGATTTTGCATGTTATAAACACATGCTTATAAGCCTATCAGGAAAAACAGAATGTACATATCAAAGTCAATACAGAATATATTCAAAGTAAATAAAGCCATAGCAATTTTTTTGTTTAAGACAGCTAGGTGGCATATTAGATAAAGTGCAGGGCCTGAAGTCAGGAAGACTCAATCTTTCCGAGTTCAAATCTGGATTCGTATGCAAACATATTAACTGGATAACTCTGGGAAAATCACTTAATGATGTTTAGTTCAATTTCCTAACGTGTAAAACTAGCTGGAGAAGGAAATGGCCAACCATTCCAGTATCTTTACTGAACAACAATGTTTTTTATTTGAAGGAGAGGAGGAAAAGATATCAAAAAAGGCCTCATGGAGGAAGTGGCATTTGAACTTTGAAAGAAGCTGCTTAGGTAAGAAAGATTCCTTATTTTCATACATTCCAGGCATGAAAGATACCAGTTACTGCAAAGTCACAAAAAAAAAAAAAAAAAAAAAAAAAAGGAGATGGAATACTGTCTGAAAAATAGCAAGCAAGTCGGTTGGGTTGGAACATAGACTTAAAGAAAAGGAGGAATGTATACTATCTTGGAAAGGCAGAAACCAGATTGTAAGGAACTTTACTCTTATTCCTAGAAGCAATAAGATTACAGCTTTCAGAATAGGAGAATGACAGAGTCAGATCTGTGCTTTTAGTTTATCATTTTGCTAAATGTATGAATAAAGACAGACTGGATACAGGGAAAACAGGAGACTATTCCAGTAAGACCAGGCAAAAAGTGAATTTTGATGATAGCTATATGTATGGAGAAAAGGAGAAGATATTATTATGTTTAAAAGTAGAATCAACAAGGTTGGCAACTGACTAGAAATGGGTCCTAAGAGAAAATAGCGAGTACACACAATGACCTAGGTTCAGAACCTAGATGAACAACATGATTATAGTACCTCTTTAAGACACAGAAAAATGAGAAAAAGGAGTGGGAGAAAATATAATTAATTTCTTGTACTTTTCTGTTTAATGGAAAAGCTAAAATGTTATTACTTTTAAGAGTTGTATGGTTTTATTTCATACTATTTGGATAAGGTATTATTTGAGCAAATTTAATCTTAATCTTTAACAGAAATCATTTCAAAGCATGGGAAACAATGCTCTAGGACATTAGTGTTAAACATGCAGCTCATTACATATGGCTCACAACACTCCCAAGTACATCAAACCAGATGAAAATATAACAGGTAAATAGTTAAAATTAAAAATGCAATAGTATTTTTTAATTATTGTACAATAAAGCATAGGCAATATCACACTTTAAAACTAAGTCAATATGTAAAGGTCCACAGGGACCTTTATGTACAGATTAGTACCCTTTTTTCCATATGAGTGACATCATTGCTCTAGGTAACAATTCAGGAAGGAAGGTAAACCATCATCACAGTTAATGGTTACCTTTTTACATCAAAATAAAGCAAGAGAAAGACATTACCGGTCTTCCATGTTGACTTTCATAGTAGAGAAGACTTTTCTGGAGAGAAGTTTTCTCTTCAGCCAAATGATCTTTTGTCATTTTCTATAAAAAAGAAAAAATACTATCATATTCATTTATTTCTAAGGTTGAAAGGACTACTTTTTAACACATAAGCCATACAGTCCAGGTTGATGAGAACAGATTCTATACTTAAAAATATTTAAAGAACTGAATTCCAAAACTTACATGAATCTTATTCTTCCATTAAAGTTTTATTTTATGACTAATCTTGATCTCTTCTATTCTTTCTTTTCAAAAGGAGCTCAAATGACCTAAGCCATATATGATCTATCTAAACTATATATACCCGGGGTTTTTAACCTTTTTTGACATGGATTCCTTTGGTAGTAACCCAGTCTAGTAAAATCGAGGGATCCCTTTTCAGAATAACATTTTTAAATTCATAAAAGAAAATATATAAAATTACAAAGGAAATCAGTTAAACTGAAAATAGTTATCAAAATATTTTCATAACATTCAGAGACCCCAGATTAAGAACGCCTGATCTGGATTGGTGATCATCCTTTCCTTATTCAACAGTCAACAATTATGGAGAGCAATTTTATAACCACCACTGATAACTATTTTAAATACAAGATTGCGTCAGCCACCAACTTTTTCACAAAGTCACTATTAATGTATTTTAACTAAACTCCACTATAAATAATCACTGACTGCTGATAGCTATATTTATTGCACTGTTCCTCTGAAAACCATCTCCTGCAATGTTCTACAAAAATGTTTTTATATAAGTAATCAACAATAACAGAATATTTTTATATTATCTCAGGTTATATTAGCTGGCCTTCATAAAAATGACAGATCAAATTGTGGCATTTTTAAGTCTATTTGAATCTCTTGGTATCTTCAAGATTCATATCTATATACGTATTATGAACACATATATATAATTTTATATGTAACATATAATTAGTATAAATATGCATTGCATATGTGTATAAATGGTACATCATATATATATATATATATATATATATATATATATACACACATACACACATATACATATATATATATATATATATCCACATGTATACACAGGTACACATGTGTACATAAGACAATATAGGTACAAGAAGAAGTAAAGCTAAAAGTGTAAGTATAGATGCATCAGGAGTCTTAGTTTCTAGTCCTGCCTGCCAATAACTACTAGAGATCTTCCTCAACTCATTTCTTCAATTTCTTGGTCTGTAAAGTATGGGAATTAGATTGAAGGTCCTCAAAGTTTCTTTCTAGTTCTAAAGCTAGATTATAAATGTGATTCTATAACTTAGAAGCAACCAGCAAAAAGCTAAAATCCAAAACATAAATAATTAACAATGAACTTTGCCAGCAAAGTAAGATTTGTTTTTGTTTTTGTTTTTTTTGTGAGTTTGGAGGTTCTTATCAGGGTGGGTGGGAAGAAGCTAAGAGCATTCCTCTTAAACAAAATATGAAAGGAAGAAATTAAGATCACCTGAATTCAAAAAGTTTAGAAATTCAAGTTCTAACCAGGCTAAAAAGAATCTGAGATCTAAAATGATAGCATTTTATAGAAGAAAAAAATTTCAAAATATTAAAAGTACCTTGTTTAAGGTCAAAAGCAAAAATTGCTCTGAGAGTTTATGGCTACAAATTCAGCGCCCATTCCATTAGAATAGGTATTCTAAATCTAATTCATCTTCATGAAGTTAAGTATTATGCAGCACACAAAATATTACAGGTCAGGAGGCCTGCACCTTGAGCTCATTTCTACCTAACTAGAGCATTAGTCATCTAAGTCACTTCCCTGTCTGTACCTCAGTTTTCTCTCCTGAATGTAGAAAACTGAAAATTGACCTCCTAGATCTATCGTTCTATGGCCAAGCAAAACAAGGAAAGAACTGGTTCCACTGGAATGAAACTGAATAGAACTAAGTGAAGTTAGATTAGGAAAGCAAGGAAAATTTTCTTATTTTATGAAATAGGAATATAAAAGACAGAAGGGGAAAATAGCAGAAAAGATTAGGGTTTGCATTTTGAAGGAAAGGTGCAGTGGGGTCAGAAAAATAAAGTCTATGAGAGATTAAAAGAAAGTTGGTTCTATGTTTGGGAAGAAGTGTGAACAGGAGAGAAAAAGACCAGCCTTGTGGTACACAAGAAATAACCCCAGATACAGAATTAGAACACTGGATTCAAATCCCAAAACTACTACTGTTTAATTTGGATCAAATTACTTAATCCTTCTAGGCCTCAGTTTTCCGAACTGTGAAAAGAGAAGAGTATTAGACTAGATGACTTTTTAATGTCTCTTCCCAATTTAAATCTACGGCCCCTGTAAATAACACTACCATTCAAGGCTGACTTTTATTAAGGATTCTACAAGTTATTTCGAGTTTAAAAAAAAAAAATCACATTTTAGCTTGAAGGTAAGACATAAAATCATGATTACTTTAATGTCTTCTGGAAGGCTTCTTTCCATACGCTTTTCTTTCAATCTTTTCAGAATAAGTTCAAGTGTTGCCTCCTTAGTTGGCTTTTTCTCTTTCTGTATGACCCTAGATTCATCTTCATTCTCTTCAACTTCATGGTCTAGAGAAGAGCCAAAACTTTTTGGAAGAGTGTTACTGCGTGGACGTGTTTGAGGTACAAATTCCCCATCAGAGCTTTTGTGCTTTGCATCTACAATTCAGAATTCAACAGGAAAAACAATGATTTGTTTTTACATCAGAAGGAATCAAGAAAGAGAATTGAAGTGCACAAAAACACTAATATATAAGTACATGACCTCATCTCAAGATGTTTATGTTACCCCAATGATAAATAATAACCAGGTTCGTCAGTTTAATGAGTAAACTGTCAATAGCATCCAGACAATGGCATTGCAATTGAGGAGTAGACATTCATTATATGTGATGAAATCCTAGAGTTCTGAGAACTAGTTTTGAAAAACTAAATAAAAAGATTCTTTAAAAAAAAACTATTTAGGGGATTAGTCTAGTAAATAGACACATTATGCTAAGTGCTATTTTCATTGCAGTTATCAATAATTAAAAACTCACACTTCTCCATCCCTCCTTTACTATCTGCCCAGAAATTTTTATTTTTTACTAGTCAACAAACATTTAAGTATTTATTTACTTTTTGTCAGGAACTGTACTAAGTGCTAAGAACATAAAACAAACAAAAATCACAATTCCTGCTCTCAAGGAGTTCACATTCTAATGGAGGGGACAACATGTAAATAATTATGTATTTATGAGATATAGGCAGTGGAAATGAAAGGTAATCTTACAGGCAAGGAATTAGCAATATAAAAGGGAGAAAAGATTCTTACAGACAATAAGGGAAGGAGGGAAGGAGAGAGGGAGGGAGGAAGGAAGAAAGGAAAAAAGGGAGGGAGGGAGGAAGGAAAGAAAGAAGGAAGAGAAGGAGGGAGGAAGAGGGAGAGGGAGAGAGGGAGGGAAAGAAAAGAAGAAGGGAGGGAGGGGAGGAGGCAGGGAGAGGGAGAGGAAAGGAGGGAGGGAGAAAGCACATTATGTACCTTTAATTTGCTTCCTTAGTTTAGTAAGCTCTGTCATCCACTTTAAAACTTTGGGATTGGCTGCAATATCACTGTAGGAGGGCTGTAAATAAAAGGAGAAACTTTCAAAAGCTTTTAAAAACAACACTAACTTACACTTTTATATATATGTTCTTTACAAGATGATTTAACAATAACCCAAACTGTTAATAATAAACATCTACCTCAAAAATCCAAGTCTTGGTTCAATTCAATTATTTATTGTGTAAGATATAGCAGGGGAAAGTTGGCTAAAGAGCTGGTCTGAGAACCAGGAGGATCTAACTTTAAGTTCAAGTCCCGGCTCTGATACTTACTGGGTGACTGTGAGTTTAAAGTAACTTAACCTCTTTTCAATGCTGAAGGACAGTGGTATCAAACTCAAATATAATGTTTGGCCATTAATCCATACATAAAGATCCCTGCCTTATTTTTAAATATTTCCCAATTACATTTTAAAAACTTCCGGACTCATGAGAAAAACAGACTACATTTTTTACACCTCTGCTCTAGGCAACTCTCTAACAATAAAGAAGCTGCAGAAAAGGTGAGAACCTGCATTGATAGGAGAAAGCTTCCTCATCTGGGTGCTCCTTACAACAATGAAGTCCAAATTTCTATCTACTACTTAATAAATACTGCTTAATATCCTAGATACTAGGAAAGATTTTTTTTTAATTTAGGTATTTATTATTTCTATTTTCTTAGTGTTTCCAATCATGTAGATACAGATAACTAGCATACAATAATAATAAAGCAGTGGAATACAGCATGAGGACCAACAATGTTTAGGAAAAGGTTATCATCCAGTAGGCAAATCAGTAAAGAATCTGAGAAGGAAATCATCATCTGAGTTATAGACTTTCAAAACTGGGTAGGCAGAAAATTCAGTAAGCGAAGAAAGGGAAAAGAGAGGGAAGAAATGTAAGCATAGGGGAAAACACAAATCGGCAAAGAGACAGAAATGAGCAGGATTTATCTGGAGGAAAAAAGAACTGTGGCAAGAATATTTGGATGTAAGCTAGAAAATAGAGATACAACCTTGTTTGGCATTAGAGGTTTCCTCAAAGAAGTTTGCCTTGTTGCAGAAGCAATAGAGAAAGCCACTGAATATTTATCAGCATAAAATTAATGTGAGGAGTAATAAAAACAATCTATACATAAAAAAGATGAGTTTGGCAACACATTTGAAGGACATTTTGGCAGAGAGAGAAAACATATCTTTGGATAAGGTAATTGCAACAATCCAGATGGATGATGATGAGACTAGATGACATCAAAAGTTTTAATTCCAGCATTCTATCCATTTGTATATTTGACAAAAAATACTAACTTACCTTAGTATTTTTTTCTTTTTCAAATTGCTCTTCAAATTGTCTGATTTTCTTCTGTAGTTTCTTGACCAACTGATATGGTGTTTTATCTTCCCTTTTGTCATCTTTTGAACTAAAGGATGCTCTTCTAGTTCTGATTTAAAAATTAAGAGATACTCAATGTATAAAACTATAAAGACTAAAGAAACACATTTATTAGCTAAATTATAAGCAAAGATGGAATGAATTAATATAGCTTTTCAGAAATGAAGAAAATATTGTTAAAGTGCTCCTTCCCAAATATACCAAGACCATGAAGTTGGTTTAGTATCAATCAAGTCTTGCTAAAACCAAAGAGAGTAAGGACCTCATGTACTACATATTATAAAGCTGGCTAAGAAAACTTGTTGTTTTGTTTGAAACTGTTTAAAACTTATTTTAATTTATTCCTCAAACTGTTTTGACTACATAATGGTTACTGGTCCCTAAGAACATTTTAGAGAAAAAATTGTACCAGAGAAAATCAACTTGGAAAGTGGGAAGAAGGTAGGGTTAAGAAGGTATAGAGAAGCAACTGAAAAGAATTAAAAAGCAATTGACACAACCCAGAGAAGCTTAAATGCTCTTAGCAGCATCATAGCCATAGACAAGCTCATCACTTAATGCTTCTATACAGTAGCAGCTCGTAGAAGAGCCTGAGGAATCCCTGGAGATAATTTCAGGAAGAGTTAAAAAAAAAAAAAAAATGATTCTTTCAATTAAATAAAACATTCACCCATTATAAATTTCTTTTCAAGCTGGGTTAGTCTTAATACATTATAAAAGGTAAACACATACCTAGCAAAAGAAATCGCTTTAGATGAAGAATCCATAGTTTCTGGATCATGCAAGAACCGCTGGCTTTGTCCAAAATCTAAACTACGATGTGACAATACAGGTGGACAATCTTCTTCAAGAGGATGATGAGTCATTCTCCCAGCTTGTGGGGAAAGTTGAGCTTCTCCAGATTCAGAATCCTCCTGCCAAGACTTAAAAGCAGGAAATGGCTCTGCAAAATAAAACACAGGGAAATGGTACCATGGGTTTCACTCTTCCAAAAACTATAGTTTCTAGTGTCAAAAGCAGCTATATATATATATATATATATATATATATATATATATATATATATTCACTCTGAATCTAATTTATAACCAAATGTAAAGTGCACTTAATTAAAACTATGTCCCCATTCAATCACACTGTATACCATTTCATATAATAATTTTTAAAATATTAGTGTTTTTGAATGTTAAGGTCTCCATAAAGTCTCTTATTATAGCTTTAAAATATCTTAGGATAATAGTCCCCACATGAATATAATTTTTGCATAAGGGACTTCTCTTGTGTGTGTATGTCTTGTGTATATATATTTTTTAATAAAATTAAAGAGATAAGAAGAAACACACTGTCAAGTTGTTTGAATATTCAAGGTTAGTTGGATATCCTCCTTTAACTTTTCTTTTTAAAAAGAAATAAAAATGTCTTTGTTCAGAAAAACACTTTGTATTTACATTCAGGAAGAAAAGAGCTAAATCTTGCCAAATGAGTCATCTGGCTTCTGGCCATCAACTGGAACTATTAAAAGACGCCAGAACTCTTTTCGCATCCAGAGGCTCTATGTTAGGCTAGAGAATTCTTTTACCAACAAAAATCTTTACAGGGGCCTTCCAGAGTTTAGAAAACTTCAAAAATAATTAGTTTATAGCCAGTAAACAACTAATTTACCTGATATCAACAAGACTAAATTCAAAGTCTATTTTTCCTTTATAGAACTCAAAAGTATAATGTATTTCAATAATTAAGCATCAAAAACATTAGCAAGTCAAAGCCTTTGATAATAATTTTATGTTTTAGAGAAGTATACATACTTTAGAACAATAACACATTAAACATATTTTAACAAAAATAACTGCATACAGAAGTCAATAATAAAATGAAGCACACAGACAACCACTCCACAAACACTCCAAATACAAAATTAACTTCACATACCATTTGAAACAAAGCAGTCTGACTTTTATAAATGAAGGATGGGCTTTTTCGCCTTTTATAAGACAATAGTTTAACATGGACATTACTCAGATCAATTCAAAAAAATGTTTAATTGCCTTTGATTTTCAGAAGTTACTTGACAGTGTCAAAATTCAAATATATTTTTCCCTTGTCATGATAACAATTACCTAGTACATTATTTTTACATTTTTCTTTAGATACTTTAGAACAGTTATTTTTCAGAGTAAGAAGATACATCAATTTCCTTCTGCCACCAAGATAAATCTGATAACTGACTAAAATTCAAAGCGTGCAACACAACAAAACTCAGCAATAAAGTGATTTAAAAAAAAAAAAAACCCTTGTACCTGCTTCCCAGTGAGTAAGTAAGTAGATAGCAAGTTTTTATAAGAACTCTCCTGTTTGGGGAAAGAAAAGGGAAATAACAAAGGCCATTTTCTCTGGGTAACATTTTACCCATAAAGACATTCTCAGGAAATGGGGACAGCAGGAGAAGGGCTAATTGTAAGGCAAACAAATCATAAACCATAAAAAAGGCAGAAAACTAAACTATGGTGAACCATACTTACCCTCCCCATCTCTCTGCAGATGCATTGTTTTGAAATCAATGAGGGGGAAAGTGATAGGGCATGACGCTAATAAAATGGAAAAAAAATGGCAAAAATACTAAAGTGAACACACAGCACAGTCAGAACAAACCATACACATAACTAACACAAAGCTGAAAGATACAAAAAACATTTTCCTGGGCGAAGTTACTTATTCTACTCTTCAAAAAAGTTTACCTAAACAAAATTAGTACTGACCAAAACTTTGAAAACAGACAAACATGCATTTCCTTTTAAGCAAGGAAAAAAAAAAAAAAAAAAAGTTCTTTTTTATTTGTGTTTTGTTTTGTTAAGGATAACACCTGAAGAAATAGAAATACCCAATTGGATACTTTAAAAAAAAAAAAAAGCTTTCCAAGTACTATGTTGAGAATTGCACAATAACATTAGCATGAATCAGCTCTATCACATTTCATTCCAGATTTAAGATTATGAATTCCTTTAAAAAGAGAGTATATTTCTTTTCAAGATCAAGACCCTTTTTTAGCAGCTACAAGTGATTTTTCTGGGGTGCACATACTAAAAATCTTTCCCAAATTTCATTCTATTGATAATGCATTCAACTCTACAAAAAATAGAAGTTTCAGATTTATGTGACAGAGGAATAGGTGACAACTCATTAGGAATTAACCATTTCTTTGCTAACTAAACATATTAACCATAGAGATGCCTATTATCTTTGTTCTCTGAACATTCTAAATTAGGTAAGTTGATGAATTAACACAATAATGCTCTATTACTCTACTAATTCATCTGTTAGTGAAAGACTGGATGACAAAGCTACATTAAGAAACCAAGAATATACCAAATTGCATGGCTACTTTAAGTTGATCAGAACATGTTATGTATGTCAGATGTAGTCAATAGGGGTAGTACCTCTCTGTATAACAAATTGAAATCAGTGGGAAAGATTTATGAATCCTATATTCTTCTAGAAAGGATCTCACTATCTTTCTTGAAACCTATTAACTCTATCTTGCTGAATGGCAAAGGCTAAAAGTACTCTTTTCCCTTCTTACCCCAAAATGAAGGAATGACAATGTAACCCAAGTAGTAGTATCAGAATCAATCTCCCCACTGGTGGGTAATTTCAATAGATATTAAAAAAAAAGAAAAAATAGAATTTGTATTCAAGTGCCTTATGGGCCACTTCTATCACTAATTTCAAAACATATGTAGTATTCTATTACTGTCAGATCTATAAGATGTTAACATGAGCTCTAAATGTCTTTATTTGGCAGAGCAGTTCTTTTTTAAGAGGAAAACAAATTGGCTCAAATTCAATCTAACTAAGACAAGACTGATATACTACTACTAAGCATGCCAAATATCTAAACCAAATAAGAAAGGCAGCTAAAAAGATTAACATCAGAAAGCTGTAAAGATTAAGGGTAGATGTAAAAATAAAAACCACGCAGATAGAGAAGAATTTTCACTAAAACTACAACTGTAACCCTAACCTAAGTTATAGTAATACTAATACTTCAGATTATACCCCTAATCAAAATTATCAGAGAGGTAGATAAAGAGCTAATTGTTTCCTTGGGATGATAATACTTAAAATCTGATTTTAAAATGTAATAAAATAAAATACCTATTACTGAGTGAAGACATATGGAACAAGGGGCTGTTTCTGTATTCATAAGTGCTATAACATTCCTTTTAAATTTCTATTTGGCATAGATATTTTTATGCAAATCTATACCATCATGAATGGGGTCATTGCATTGTGATCCCCTTAGAAATGTCCCTTAAAATAATACAGAAGTTCTATGGGAATATTTCTAGGACTTGACCTAGACACAGATTTTAAAGTCCTAACAAAAAGATCATCTTCCTCACCCCCCCTTCATATCCAGCTGAGACCGGTAGGCCCTTTCCTGATCAAAAGTTTCCCAAGAACTTCAAACTCAAACATTATATCACAACAAAAAATAAAAACCTACCTGGCAACTCTACCTGAGGAAAAAAATAATAAAAATAATCTGGGACTTGGTGAAAATAATCTCACTATTTTATGTTGATTCAATTACAATGTTTGTTTTATGCCAATTCAATTACAACATTAACTTAGGAGGAAAAAAATGAATAAAATTACCTTCCCACTTATCACCATCAGAAACATTCTTCAGCTCTAAATGGGGAATATGCAAACATGCTGCTTCACCATGACCACCACCACCACCACTTTCACCTCCTGGCACTTCTGATTCAGTGTTGGCATTTAAATCACAAATCTTGCTACTAGAATCCTATATTAAAAAAAAAAAAAAAAAAAAAAAAAAAAAGACTACATTTAACAACAAAGCTATCTAGTTTTAAATAACAAGAACATATCCACACTGTTCATTATAGCACTTATTGCATGTATAGCCAACCAATTTGTATACATTTTCATTCTCTAATGTATCATCAAAGTTTTCAGTTTTACATACTCTCTTGGTAGAAAATTAAGTACAAAGGACTTCCTTTTTATCTATAATCTATAATCTATAGTCTATAATCCAAATTCTACCAAAGTATCAAAGCTACTTCATTACAATATACTTGTCAGTGGTGAAATTTAAATCCTCCATTCAAGCTCAAATCAGAGCAATAGATGTGTGAACACAAAATGTCCAACATTCTAACTTGGGGAGAGGGAGAGAGATAGAGAGGGTGGTACAATCAGAACAAGAAAGCTAAAGAAATGATACATGCTTTTTGAAATCACATAATAAAAGGAAATTCTTACCAGAGTCAACTGTAAAGATTTGCCACTGTCATCAAAAGGCACACACTCATTTCTAAAAACATAAAACAGACTAATTACTCTTTTTAAGAAAAAACTATAAAATCTATTAGATATTTCTTAATTGAATTCCTTTCTTCCCCAATACAGTTAACAATTTGAATGTGAGAAGAGAAACTGGCAACTGGAGGTATGTACATTCTTTGGAGCCCTACATCTGGAGAATTTCACACTACCCAAAAAGATCCACAGAATCTCTTTGGACATATAAACATTGAATAACTCCTCCCACACTACCACCAACCCCCCTAAGAAAAATCCCCCCCCCAAAAAAAAACTATTTTTGAAAAGGAAAATCCATAACAAATATGGAAACCAAGGTACATTGGAAAGAATTTTTCTATACAAATGTCACTTGTTTCAAATAGGTTTGGAGGATCTTATTTTTCCTTCTCAGAACATTTAGTTGTTGGGTGCAAATGGCAGCTTAAAAAAGTAAGGGTATGGCTGAATATGTTTTGTAAAAATGTACAACTTATGAGGGGGAGTTTTATGACAAATGAACTTTAAAAATCAAAGTTCTTCTAAGCCATTCTTCTTCCTTCAAAATGTAGAGTGAAGGCAGATTTTTTTTTCCTAGTTAAATCATATCACCTTAACTTTTCACTAAAAGACCTCCTTTTTACAAGGACAATGTTAAAAGAAAATATGTTTGAAAAATATAGTATTTAGCCTCTACTCTACAATCAAGAGTACAGGTGGAATTCAAATTTCATAATAAACATAAGAACTGTGGGAAATTATTTCATTTATATCACTACACAAATATATTGCTTCCACCTGGCAATTTCTTCACCCAGAGAGGGTTCATGATTACAAGTAGGATTAAGAAACTAAAATCTGTAACCCATTTTCTCATATTGGTTCTTGCTGGGTGTGTGTGTGGACTGAACTGAGTAAAATTATATTTTCATGGGGCCTCAAGAGCTCAATTTTATGTACTACTGTAGGCTGAGCTGTACCAAAGGTAATCTAGGAACCTAATTCTTAGCAGCATAAGTATTAAACATGCAAGTCTTACTCCACCTAACCAACAGTGCTCCTTTGGTTCCAGAAACAAGTTTGCTAACCTACACACAAGTTGAAGAGGGAAGAGGTTTTCCAAAAAGATTGAGTCCTCACTAAATGGATCCTTATTGCTCTACCAGATCCAGATGTCATCATTCTGGGGATGCCTGTTA
The DNA here is from genome assembly GCF_902635505.1 of Sarcophilus harrisii. Lineage (NCBI taxonomy): Eukaryota > Metazoa > Chordata > Mammalia > Dasyuromorphia > Dasyuridae > Sarcophilus > Sarcophilus harrisii. Next base: position 370,393,513 of record NC_045427.1, read on the forward strand.
ATGATGTTAATCTTACATCTTCAGCCCATAGCTTCAACACTCCCTGGGCTGGAATGGGGATCATTCCTGCCTCCTGAAAGGAAGCAAAAGGAACTACTGTGAGCAGGGAATCTGTGGACCTTAAGAGTTTGGGGATCCTCCAGAGACATGACTCCAAAGAATTTACTTACTCTCAGAGAACAGTGATGTACTGAGGAAGCGAGACAGTGGAATTAAAACAACTTTCTTTGGCTGTGGCAATTGATTATTATCAATTTAGCAACTATGTATTTTCCATGTTTCACAAAATCAACTATTTTATTTGCAATACACTTTTTCAAACATAAGTAACACAAAGTGCTAAATACATACATGATTTCCTAAGAAAGTCTTTGTTTTACTATAATTCTTTGGGGGAAAAAAAAAGCATGTAACAAGAACTATCATATGACCTTAAATGTATACTAGACACAAATTATGCTTGGTTTACTAAAAAGCACTCTGGGAAGCCAAAATTCTACATAGAGTCGGCCAATAATTAGAATACTCATTGAATCAAGTAACTCCTTCCTATGTATGCTACTCAGGAAGATATACAGGAGGCAACTGTACAAAGTACTAGATGGGGCAGCTAGATGGGGCAGCTAGATGGCGCAGTGGAGAGAGCAATGAGTACCAGTCCTGCATGGCCCTGGGCAAGTTACTTAACCCCAACTGCCTTGCAAAAATAAAGTACTAGAACATACCAATGGTGAGTTCAAAAGAGAATGGAAATACCCTACACATATTTGTTTGAACAGACATATCCCAATCTATCAATTATCCAAACTTCAGATACTAAAAATTAACAAACTGAGAAAAACCATTCATAATACTAATGTGTAGCAAAGCACATTATAAATTTTGATTTTTTTCTGAGAATAAGTAACTCAAAAGTTTTATATGCTTCTAATAATGAGGGAAAAGTGCTGGTGTTTTTTTGAATACTTTCCAAGTCAAGTCTACCTGAATCACTATACCCTGGTAAAAAAAGATATACTTGCAAAGAATAGTCTTTGCAATTAGAATTAACAAGATGTTTGATTCTTATTATGTCCTAACAACTATGAATATACACACATTCATTTAAATTTCAAACCAAAAATTGAAGAATTACTATTCCCCAAATAAATCAGGAAAAAGTTAATAAGATAATATGTACCTCTGAACTTCTTCATCTTCATCATCACTATGTTCAATACATGGCTCTAACAGTATACCTAAAGACTGATGACAAAAACAGAATCATTATCATGTTTAGTTAATGGGGCTAACACCAATTAATTAATATAGAAATGAACATACTTTAGAGAAAGAATTTTAAAATCTCAAGCATTTGTTGTAGGGTGAATGAACAAATTGTCCAATTCCATTATCTTTTATCATATCATCTAAATGACAAATTAGGCATTGATATCATTTAGAACAGAGAAGAATATCAATACCAGTTGCCCCTCAAAACCAGAATGTTATCAAAGCAAAGTCAGGGGAGTCCCACTGAAGGCATTCCTATTCTTCCACAATCATAGTGCCTACCTCCAAAAAGATCTCCCTATATTATTTTTCTTTGTTTTTTTTCTCTAGCTATTAGCACATGTACAAATGGGATCTCAGAAATAGTATCAGTAATAGTTACTAGAAATTTTAAAATATAACTTTTTAGATTCTTTTACATTGATTTTCAATTTCCTCATCCATCAAAAGAAGGTCAAAAAAAGGTCTCATGTTTCCTTCCACTTCTAACTTTCATTTGGAGACCAGTAGCTAAGATTGAACATTACAAATATAAACTGACTACACTGACTGTTTCTTAGTAAAACATAGATTTATTTAGCATTTTGGGTTACCTAAATTGATTTGACTTTGAGAAAAAATTATGGTTTTCATAATTATGAAGATAATGTATGTAATAAATATATTTAATTTAGATCTCTAGAACTGCTTTTTCTGGCTTGGGAGTCAGTCTTAAAATGCAGCTTGAAACGATCTATCAATTCTTGACTGTATATGTTAAGTGAATCGAACTAATGATTGTAGAACCTGTTCCCTATCTTTACTGTTCCAAAAGCTATGGGTTCAGAACAGAATGCAATACTCCAAGGATGTGGTGAGACTATGGCAGAGTAGTTAGATTATCGCATCCCTTGTAATATATATGTATATATATATATATATATATCCTAGAGAAACAATCTTAAATGAATTACATAACCAGACTTAAAATGGCAATATTGTCCAAGTGTTTTGTATCCCTCAATGCAGCTCATGGTGCTGTATTCTGGGCACTATTGTCAGAAAACAAACGGTACAATTCAGTTTAATACCCACAAAGATGCTTAAGCACTTATGAGAATCTAGCTTCCATAAAACAGTAAAACTGTACTATGATAGTCTAACTGGAGATTCCTTCAATTTAAAAAAATAAAGGGGTTATTTCTAATGTGCTAAAGTAAAGACTGGGTTAGTTTATTAAATAACCTAAATACTGCTACCCATTATGACTTATAATGATTTACCGAGAAAATTTCTTTAAGCCTTTCCTATATACTTAAAGCATTCTTCCTTATGTTAGCTACTTATGAATGTCTTCTCTAGTAGATTGATAAGTTTTTAGGACCAAGAATAAAGCCTAATTTATATCTGCATCAAGACTTAGCACAATGTTTAATATAAAATAAAAGCTCATTAAATGTTTGTTGAAATATAATGTGGTAAGAGAATTAGATTTAATGTGGACTTAAACCTAAATCTACTAATTTTTATTATTTCCTAATTTTAACTATCATTTGACTTCTTGTGATTCAGTTTTGCTCATTATAGCAACTAATGCCAAGAAGGAAAGTAACTTGTTCAGGGTCATATTAACATTTTGGGTATATCTAAATAATCATACATTCTAAATTAATAAGATAAGAGAATCATTCGGATCCAACTTATTTTTATGAGCTAATTACACATTCTTAGCTCCAGCTAAAACAACCTATTTGTTTTTTTCCTGTGTAAGACATTCTATTTCTCACCTCCACACTTCTGAACAGATTACACTCTTCCTCCTCTCCTCCATTTTTGAAACTCTTGGATCCCATTCCTTCAAAGCACAATTCAAGTGCCACCTTCAAGAATACTTTTTTGATTTACCCAGTTGTTACTGATTTCCTTGCATCCCTCAGTCACTATATATTTGTTTTGTGTATCCTATTTATCCTTTATCAAGGAAGCACATTAAGATAAGCATAGGGAGAATACATAGAAAAAATGAAAAAAATTCCTGCCCTCAATCTGTTTACATACTATCTCTCGTTAGGGAGGATATATATATATATACTTCTCAATGCCAGATGCTGTCCCACTGTTGTACATGTGTCCTAGTGCCTAGTACACAGTATAAGCTTAATGGCTGATTTATAAAAAATAAAATAGGAATCCTAAAAAGGTTCCCAAATCTTTTTCCTAAATGATGATACCCATACCCTAATCTCACTCAAGCAGTTAATCCTATCAAATCAATGTGGGTGGTTGTCCCAAACTGTTAAAACCGAATTTTTAATAAGTTCATTATATGGGAATTTGGTCACAATGTATATGTATTGATAAGGGCAACATAGGTTAATAATATGCCAAGGAATGCATCAAAAAAATAATGGACAAATTTGCTGGGTTAACACTAAAAATTAGCATTACCAAATTAGGGGTCAAATAACTAATGGTACATATAACAAGTTGACACTAACAAAAAATACTTCTAGGCCTAACTATAAAGTGAGTCAATATAGTTACAGAGACTCTTAAAATGGCTCATTATATTCTTCCCTTGAAAAAAATTGGCTAACTCTACTCCTAATGGCACACAGGAATATCTATTTTTAAAAGGAAGAGATAAGGGGGATATCCAAATGAAGTCTCTCCTTAAAACTCTCTTATGCTTTTTCTTGAAGATTAAAGAAGGGAATAGACATACAATACAGTAGTAGTACAATAGTAAATGATTGTAGTAATATTATATTTGACAAATGTAAATATTTAAGCTCATGTAATTTTGGTTCAAAATTTTACCATTTAGTAAAAATTGTTAGGAAAATTGTAAAGTTTTACAGAAACTGGGTATAGATCAATATCTTACACTATTTACCAAAATGGATACACAATCTAAATATAAAGAGAGATAAGAAAACTAGAACATGTAATACATTACCTATCAGACTTAGGAAAAGAGCTTATAAACAAGATATAGAATTGTGAAATGTGAAATGAACAAAGTTTTGTACAAATAAAAACAACATAGCTAAGATTAAAAAGTAAGCAGAAAATGGGGAGGATATTTTTATATGCAGATTCTCAGATAAAGGTATATAGAAAGTTATGTCAAATGTGTAAGAATGTTAATCATTCTCCAATTGATAATTGGTCAAAGGATATAAGCAGGCATTTTTTTAATGAAGAAATCAAAACTACAGGTAGTCATATAAAAAAATGCTCTAAAACAACTGATATGGGAATGCAAAAAAAAAAATCATACTTAAAATGATAGAAGGGGAAAATAACAAATGCTGGAGGACAATATGGAAAAATTAATACACTGTTGGTGGAACTATGAACTGATCCAACCATTTTGAAGAACAATTTCAAATTAATCCTGTAGAGTTATAAAACTCTGTATATCTAGCAATAAATACGCTGTTTTAGATTTGTTTCCCAAGGTGAATATAGAAAAAGGAAAAGAAATAAAATATTTATAGCAGCTCTCTTTGTGGTAACAAAGAACTGGAAATTGAGGAAATACCTATCAACTGTAAAATGGGTATTCAAGTTGTGGTATACTACTATATACATATGCTGCTATGCTCTAAGAAATGATGAGCTGGTTGATTCTAGAAAAACAGATTTTTTGAAATAATGTAAGAGCAAAGTGAGCAGAACCAAGAAAACATTGTATATGGTAACAGCAATACTGTTTAAAGAGTCAATGTAAATGAACAAATTATTCTGAGTTACATAAATATTCAAATTAATTACAAAGAATCTATGAAAGAAGAGAATCCAATACAATTGTATATGCAAAAAACCCAATAACTCAAATCCTTAGGACAAAGCATAAATCTCATGGTTCACACCAAAACTTGAACAAAAGATACATAAGTATTTAAGTCGAGAAGCAATACAGCACAATGAAGAGAACTGGTCTCACAATCAAGATGGAGCAAGTTCTTTTAACAGATTGAGAGACTATCAATTACAAAGTTATTTTAAGGGCCAAGATGTATTTCTTCAGTATGCTGTAGTCAGCCCATTTTAGCTGTTTATCTGGACATCTTTTTATAGCAATGAAAAGATATCACTGGTATCAAATGAAATTACATAGATCACATGGCTAGGACTCCCGTTCTTACCTCTAATCCTTGTTTCCAGCATGCAGGAGAGGATATTTTGGATATTTCTTACATACCAACTATATCTATCTGTCTTTCAGTATGTATTCTCTTATGCCTTTTCTTTCAGGACAACTACAAGTGCCTGTCTTATACAATAAGCTACAGTATTACTATTACAAGAAAACAGTAACCAAAGAAATATTTCTAAACATTTCTCAATGTTCCAAATATTTCTGCATTAGATAACACACAATTTTTAATAGAAATGCAAATGAAGAAGCATTTCTAATCTAGTTTATGATTAAGAACTTTTAACATCAAAAAAGTTAATTGAAAATTAGAAACTTGAAACAAAATGTGAGCAAAACTGAACTTTAAACACAACAGCAAATGGAATAGAAATGTTCTCAGTAATCTCATTTAGATAAGTTTCTAACGCTCAAAATAATATTTAATGGCAATAATTTTCTTTGACATCTACCTGATGTCAAAAAACTATCTGATCTAATCTATCTGATTAAGTGCTTCTTAAAAATAAAAAAAAAGTTTTATTAAATGTTTTTCTTTCTTTCTATATTAACAAATATTTACAAATTACTTCCTCTCTTTAAGAGATTTCTTATAATGATATAAAAGTTAAATAACATTAATGAGAGTGAACTCATCTTCAAGTATATTCAACATTTTATATCTGTAGCATCTATTTTTAAAAAATGCAATAATTCTATTTTCTCTCCCCCACTTCCATTTAAAAAATAGAAACAAACTTTTGTAACAAGTATGTTTCATCAAGCAAAACAAATCCCTCAACATTCATTCTCATTCTCATTCTCTCATTCTCTCTCTCTCTCTCCCCCCCCCTCCCTTTTTCCCTTCTTCTCCTTCTTCCCTCCCTCTCCCTCTCTCTCTTCCCTCTCCTTCTCCTCTCAACATATTTACACCTGTATGTATCTGTCTCCCCACATATTTACACCTGTATGTATGTATGAGATTCTGCATCCTAAATCTATCATCCACCCCTCTGTAATGGAAGCATGTTTTATCATCAAATATATGTAATCAAGAATAGAATGAATGGATCTTTGCTTAAGTGATAATAATTATATATCTAAAACCAAAAGCTATATTTTATTCATAAGAGAAATAAAATCCTTTCCAATAAATTCAATGGCACATAAGGATGTTCTAATTAGGGAAATACAAATTAAAGAAATTAGGAAATCCCACCTCATTACCATCAGAATGATAAAGATAATCAAAAAAAGCAAACAATAAATGTTGAAGAGATTATGAGAAAATAGATACATTGATAAGTGCACCTATGAATGAGTACAACCAGTGGTATATGCCAATAAATGTTTATTTAACCAGCATTTTAAGAGAGAAAAATGCATCATGATACACTTTTCAGTATACTCAATATCATTAATCTTTTATCTATCTTTTTCTTAAGTTGAGACAATCAACAAAATAACAAATGAAGCTTTAGTTTTATAGCACTTACCAAGGTACATAAACACTTAATAGAATTTTTAACAAATTGCCTGCTGTCTCAATTTGAAAGGCAGAGGGGAAGGGGGAGAGAGAATTTAGAATTCAACATTTTAAAATTTTAATGTTAAAAATTTTCCCTACATATTATTGGAAAAAATAAAATATTATTACAAAAAACAAATGAAATGCTAAGTTATAATATAGGAATATGATGTGATGCTTTATTGTGTTATAAGAAAGCATGGAAAAAAGGAAAAAGATGATTTTTAAAACTTGTAAAAAAAAGACTTGAATTGATACAAAATGAAGTGGTCACAACAAAAAGAACAATTTGTTCTACAACATATATCATAAAAATGAACATTTTTGAGAGCTTTTAAAAACAGATGAAGAAAATGAGCAGAAAAAGAACAATTTATACAACATAAATAGCAAATTGCTGTAACTTCTATGCTACATTAATCTGTTAGTGAAGATACTAAGCTATAACCATTGTCAATGGAAAAACATGAGAAAATGAAGAATGTGAAACAGTATATGACAGAAAATCAGAACAGCTGACTTTGTCTTACCTGGTCATTTTCTTCATTCTCAAAAGCAAAATCAGGCTGAATTGCTTCATTTTCTAAGTTTGTGCTAGCCAATGTTTCAGAGCAGTCTCTGATACTTTCACTAGCATTAATATCACCAGCAATAGCATCCCTAGTAACAAAAATGGTAAAAAGAGTATTAGGCTACATGGTTAAAAAAAAAAAAAATTTAAACAGGCATACATTTGTGTGTATCTGTACTCTGTAGGCTAAAAAGGCACAGTTTGCTAAACCATTTGGAAATATTTTGAAAATTATTTAGAAGCTATTCTATCTGCAAATGATCAATAACTAAGAGTCAAAAGTTATTCTAATTTTGCATTCACAATATGAAATATAGACATAAAATCAATTATTAGTCATTGGAATTGACAGAAGAGTGTAAAAATTTATACTATATTTCTCTATGAAATTAGTCAGAATGGCTAGTTACTACAGACTTGCCTTATTTAATAAGGTGGCATAATGAAGAGAGTACCAGACCCAAAGTCATCAAGAGCAGAGTTCATATCCTGTCTTACCTACTAAGTGTATAATGCTGGGCAAATTATATATATCCTAAGTTTCTTCATCTGTAAAATGAGGATGATAATAACAGCTGCCTCCCAGGGGTGTTGTGAGGATAAAATGAGATAATATTTACATAGCTCTTTGCAAAAGATAAAACATGACATAAATTATAATTATTGATAATATTACTTAAATGGGCTGGAATATCTTGGAATATCTCAAGAAAATATGCCACTCTTTTTTCTATACAAACATAAGAATGCTAAAATGCCACCAATAGCACACATGATTTGCTTTATTCAATTGACTGGTCCGACAATGAGAGGCATGTTGTAAACATAAATGTGCACATTGACTTACTAGAATTAATTAAGTACTTTTACCATGAACAAAACAAAATCTAAGAACTTTGTTTCTAGTAGTATCCTTTGGAAGATAATCTCCACAAGCAAACTTTTTGGTATCTGTACTCTCATATTCAACCTATGTTATCAAAATAAATTAATTTGGATTGCTCTTTTTATCTTTCAATATTTCTAAGCTTTAGCTCACACTTAAATTGCTGCTCTATCATATAATCCCCATTTAGTTCTTGTAATAATACTTCATGAATCAATTTTCAACAGTTTTTTTATCTCAGAACCCTAACTTTAGAACTAGAAAAAAAGCTCAGAGGCATATAAAGCCTCTGAATTTCTCCAGTCTTTGCAATTGGTATGCAATTTTCTGAACTATTCCAAATTGGAAAGACTATTTATGAGAGAGAACAGTGCTTCACAGTAAAATACTACAAGAGATAGCAATGACAAGACACTGCTAAGAAAAAAATTTGACCTTTTGCGTTTAAATAAAATGGGTTGAGTTTGGTAAATTTAAGCAGAAACTTTACTTAAAAATAAAAAACTAAATTTCACATTAAAGCCAGCTTTACATTCCTGCAATAGCAAAACATAAACAGTTTCTTACTGGTTATTAGATCCTTCTCCATCACAATTTATATTTTTTGCTTCATTATTATGCCCCACACCATGCTGTTGTAAATTCTTTAGATCATGATCTATGCTGCTCTGCAGATCAAAAAGGTGCTGTTCCACAGCTGCTCTAATTGTTCTTTCTAAAATGCTACAAAAGAGAGAATGGGTTTTAATAAAAAATTGCCAAAACGTAACATTAAAACATGCCTAGTAAGTTTTTCAAGTAAAGGTTGTAAAGCTGGATGGAGCTCAAGAGAGAAATGAGAGCTTGATGTGGAATTTAGAATTCTTCTGTATATAAATAACAATTAAACCAGGGCAGCTAGGTGGTACAATGGATAGAGTATCAGCACTTGAATCAGGAGGACCCGAGTTCAAATTTGACCTCAGACATTTGACAATTACTGGCTATGTGACCCTGGGCAAGTCACTTAATTCCAAGTGTCTCAGCAGCCTCCCTCAAAAAAAGGAAAGTAATGAGATTACTTAGGGAAAACAAAGTATAGAAATATGACACAAATGACACATATAAACAAATAATATTACTATTAACTGGGGGGAAAAAAAGAGTAATCAGAGAACACTGAAATTGGGAGTCCAAAAGAACCAAATCGAAAATTCTACCTTAGACACTTCAAGTAACTCTATAATTGTAGGCTAGTCATTTAACTCCTGAGCCTCAGTTTCTTCATCTGTTAAATGGCAATATAAACATCAATAGCACTTATTTCTCAAGATTTTTGTGAAACTAAAATACATTTTTGTGTATAAAGTGCTTTACAGATCTTAAGATTACATGTCAGCTGTAATGAAAATTATGAGATGTGGTCAAATAGATAAAATTGTCCAAGTAAAAGATGTTACAAATCCTATTTGGTTGGTGGCTGTTGTCCTTCGTTCTCAAAAACCAAAATGACCTCATTATGCTAAATTATCAAGTTAATGTGTCCAACTATGATCAGACCAATACGAGTTCAGAAGTCCCTTTGCAATATATTCTCATAACTTTGTGCATCTCGTGTTTTTTTTCTGAGCTTATTCAATTCTGCTTTGCGCATAGCACAGCACCTCCTCTGATGAGGGCACACCATGCTGGGTATGCCAGTATCTCCCATGTCATTGAATCAATTCTAAAGCTCTGAAGAGAGACCTTGAGAGTAATCTTGTATCCCTTTTCCTGACCACCTTGTGAGCACCTGCCCTGTGTGAATTCACTATAAAATAATCTTTTTGGCAAGGGTACATTTGACATTCAAACAATGTGGCCAGCCCAACAGAGTTGTGCTTTCTGCAGTATACCTTAGTATGAACGCTTGGCAGTTTAGTTTGAGAAAAGATAAGGTACCAGATACTGAGATCCTATCACGTGATCATCAGAATCTTCCCAAGACAATTCAAATGGAAGCTATTCAGTTTCCTGGCAAGTCATTGATATATTGTCCAGATTTCACAAGCACACAACAATGAGGTCATTTTGACAGTCTAATACCTTCCTCGCCCATACTTTCCTTCAGAGCCTCACAAACACTTAACTAGTTCTGGCAATGTATGTGTCAACCTCATTATCAATGTCTACATTCCTGGAAAGTATATTGCCAAGGTAGGCGAGTTTATCCACTGCATCCAAAAATCTTCCATTTGCTATAATTGATGGTTCCATGTAAATATGGTGTGGTACTGGCATACTAATGTGATGGTCATCCTGATGATTCATTCCTTATTCAATCAGGAAAATTCAATTAAAGATATTTAAAAAAAAAAAAAAAGATTTACCCATATCCCACAGACATATTCTTTAAAGTAAACATGTCTAAAACTGAACTCATTTCTTGTTGCTCTCTCCTACATATACTCCATTTTTCTTCCAACTTTCCCAATGCTACTGAAGGCACCACCTGCCTTTCAGTTTTCAGAATTTATAATCTTGACTACCTATGATGTTTTACTTTTCTTAACTCCACATATCCACTCAGTTGCTGAATCTTGCTGTTTTTCCTTCATATCTCTTGAATCCAATTCCTCTCCACTCACACAACTACCATCTCCATCCAGATCCTAATTACCTCTCATTTAGATTATTATAACTTCTTAATTTGTCTCCCTATCTCAAATCTCTCAACACTCAGTCAACGAAACTTGTATTGAAGTTGGCCAAACTAATACTGGTGGTTTCCTAGTAGCTCTAAGATAAAATACAAACTCTTCCATTTAGCTTGTAAAGCTCTTCAACCTGGCCCCAACATAACTTTGTAGCTTCGCTAGTTATTATTCCCCCTCCTACATTCTGCAATCCAGTCAAATGACCTGTTTTTTTTTTCCACTGAAAATACATTATCATTTTAACCCCCATGCCTTTTCACTGGGCATCTCCCATACCTGAAATCTATTACTCTTCATTTAGAAGGCAGTTCAGATACCATTTTCTATATAAAGCCCTTCTTGATTTCTACAACTTTTAGTTTCCTCCCTCTCACAGTTCCTAGTACTTAAAATATTTTGTGAGTGTATATGTATATGCATTTATAAAAGCACCTAAAAATTGTGTATAATTTTATATATTTTAATTATCATCTAGAATTGCCATAATTACTAATTATTTACATGTCACAAAATTTTATATAATGGTTTGATATAAAGTAAAGGCAATAATCAACCCATTACCTTCAACTTCTAAGGAGAAAACACTGAAATAAATTACTTGCAATCTAACATAACATATATATCAACAAATAACAAATATGCTACTTACTCTGCAGAGGCTGGCAAGATGTTGATGGGAGTTATATGAGCACTGTAATCAAAGAAAGATTATTTTTAAGAATTAAAATAATAACACAGCATTAGTGAATAAAGTAATGTACATCCTCACCAATCGGGAAAATACATTAAAGAATGTTTTCAGAAAAATTATTATATTAATACTTTTTTTCAGAATCTAACTGGCTAAAAACATGCAATAACAGATAGACAGGCATATAAATGGACTGTCCCTTCAATGTGTAAAATAAATTTACCCTTTACCTACTTGCATACTGAATGGATATGTAAAAGAAAAGCAAATAGCTTGATTCAAGACTATAATTAGGAAAAATTCACTAAGTTGATAAAAAAGGTATGATTATAGATTTTCTAAGATAACTTTTAGAATCTGATCATATTTTACTATTTGCTTTTTTTCTTCAACCATCAGATGCATTTCCTTCAAAGGAAGCCAGTACAATTATACCAACTCCCCTTCATTAGAGTGCCAAAAGATCACACATAGGTGACAGGATAACCATACCACCATACAAGACTTCAGTTATTGGCTGAGTCAAATCCAACATAGTCATCTATATTAATGTCAACACAGGTTCTGTCTTGTAAGCTACTTTCAATCCAACCCTAACCCTAACCCTAACCCCCATCCATACATCATAGTTGGATGTAGCACTGCTCTGTAACTGTAACAGGCAGTGAATATTCATTAAACATATCTAATATATGCCTGGTCTGCAAAAAACTGTAAAGTAACTTGAGAGAAATAAGGCTTAGATCAACATTTCAAAAAATATAGCAAAATGATCTTTACATAGATAAACAATCTAAATATAAAAGTTGTATCATGAACAAATTAAAGGAAAATGGGAAAAGACATCTTTCAAAGATATGGATAGGAAAACAGAACCTAATCAAAGATAAAGAGGTGATCACAAGAGATAGTGAAAATAAAATGCTTCTCCCTAAAAATCTGAACAGGCTTTCACAAAATCAGTACATAAGAAAAAGAAAGAAAACAGTTACTAGACAAGGAAACAGAGGAAATCTTTTGCTGCAATTTTTAAAAATAAAGATCTGATATCACATACACACACACCACTTTCCAACAGAGTAAAAGGACATGAACACATAGTTAAAAGGCAGAAATCTAAGCTATAAACAATGAAATATGAAAAAAAATATTCCAAATAATAATTAAAATACATATTAAAATAACTGAGATTCTACCTCAAACACATTAGGTTTGACAAAGATGATTTTTAAAAAAGGAATATGGTAATTGTTGGAAGAACTATGGGAAAACAGGCACAATAATCCACATTAGCAGAAATTAGCTTTATTAATAGAAATAGTTGTGAACTGATTGTCATTCTGAAGCACTTGAGAATTGAATAAAGAATTGAAAATTGAGGGAATGCCCATCAACTGGGGAATGACTGAACAAGCTGAGGTATATGAATATTATAGAATATTATTGCTCTATAAGAAACGATAAGCAGGAAGATTTCAGAAAAATTTTAAAAAGACTTACATGAAATGATATTGAGTGAAATGAGAACCAGGAGAGTACTATACATAGTAACAGCAATATTGTGAAATGATCAACTATGATAGAATTAACTCTTCTCAGCAATTTTCAGCAATGATTCAAGATAACTCCAAAAGATTCATGATAGAAAATGCTATCTACATCCAAAGAAAGAACCATGTGGTTTAAATGCAGATCAAAGCATACTAATTTTATTTTTTTCTAATTTTTGTTTTATTGTAGTTTGTTCTATTTCTTCTTTCACAACATGATTTAATGTGGAAATATGTTTAACCTGACTGAATAGCTATAACTTTTATCAGAGTGCTTGCCCTGTAGAGGAGAAGCCAGGAAGGTAAGAAATCTGGAATTCAAAAATCTTATGAAAATGAAAGTTGAAAACTTATCCTTACGTATAATTGAAAAAAAAAATGCTGTTTACAAAGAAAAAAATAAAGAAAAAGGATTTGGCTCCCCAAAGTCATTAAACTACATAGTATTTTTGGATCGATGAGGTCATTACTAGTCATATTTGCCCAAAAGACCAAATAAATCTTTAAAGGAAGTCCTGTACCAAAAAAAAATTATTTATAGCAGCACTTTTTGTTGTGGCAAAAAACAAATAACTAAGGGGGTGCCCATTATTGGAGAATGACTAATATAACTTAAATTCAATGTAATATTATTGTGCCATATGAAATGACAAAGAAATGACAATATCAGAGATAAAGGAAAACCACTTGGAAAAGACTTTTAAGCTCTCTGGATCAATATAATGACCAACTATAATTCCAGAACATAGATGGTGAAATATCCTAAACAAGAAATATCCTAAAGATGGATTCAAGATGTAGAATGAGACATATTTTTGGACATCAGCAATGCAGGGGATTTATTTTGACTACAAAAATGTGCTAACAAAAATTTTGGCTTTTTTGTTTTCTTTTTTTTTAATGATGGAAGGCTGGGGGAATAAAGTAAAAGAAAAACAAGGAAGCTGTCAGTGGCTGACAAAAATAATAAAAAAAGAAGGTGATTGTGTTTTCAAGTACCCAGGAAAATAGAAATTACAGAAATGTACAGAATTGTAAAACAGTTCAACACGAATGCTCAGCATTACTCAAGTAAAAGTTTGAGTCTGTTAATAGCTTCCAAAAAATTTGTGAATGTCGTACAATAAATGCAGTCTTTTTCCTTCCTCTCACAGAAACCATTAGCTACATAGAATCAACCTTAAACAAAGGGTAACATTTTAAACTTATAGTTCAACTGCTTCAAATATCCCCAGAAGTAAACAAGGAAAACATAATACCTCTCAAAGTTTTGTGATTAATATTATCTACTCAAAAGGAAAAGTATATATAGTAAGACATTCACATATAATCCTTTTTTCCTGTTGCACTTTGTTCATGAAAATGCTCATTTTATTAAGTATTTGTTAAGTTCAAAATGTCATCAACTATGAAATGGAATATGAATGAAATGGAATATTATTGCACTATGATAATGGACAAAAGAGGATGGATTCAGAAAAAATCTGAAGATGTTGTATGAACTAACAGTGTGAAATGAATAGAATTAGAAGAGAATTCATCAATATTATAAATAAAATAGCTCTGAAAAAGAACACTAATCAACACAATGAGCAATCACAACTCTGAAAGACTGACAAAGTAATATTTTCTACTTCATGGGGGTAGAAATATAAATGCAGAATAAGACACTTTCATATATAGCTAAGAATTTTTTCTTTTGTCTTGACTATATTTGTTACAAGAGAAGATTTATATTTTAGAAGACTTCTAGAAGTGAGATGAAGTACAGGGTAGTGATACTATTGTTTGTTCCTCATAACAAAAAAGACAATCAATGAAATATTTTAAAACTACAAAGAAAGTAGAACCAAGTTTAGAAGGGGACACAGTCAAGCAGAGTAATGTGATATTAACATGTTACATTTCAGACATACTTTTTAAAAAGATATTTGCAAATATATTCATTTCATATACAATCCTTTCTGCTGGCCTTCTTTATTAATGAAAAGTTCACTATTTGCTGATGATTTCCTAGATTCACAGTATTTTTAATTTTTAAAAAATAATGGTCCTAATGGTTTATCATGGCTTAAATGTGTCTCCCCCAGACATGAGTAAAACTTTTCCTTTTATAGATGGTTATTTACCTGAAAGGATAGGTTTCTCACTTTTTTATGCTTAACTTACTTTTTACTAAAAAATATATAGTGCATATATTTGAAGTTTATAAGTAAAACTAAAAAGATGACAAACTAATATTCAACAGCTTAGTTTCAAATAACCTGGTAAAACTTACACATAGGAGTAACTTTTTTCTCCTTATTTTCAAAGGCTAAGGTAAATTTTTAAAAGCAATTTTGGTCAATGGTTTTACAAAACAATTTCAGTTTTTAAAAAAACTTACATCATGTAGAAACAAATACCTAAGAGACAACAAATGTGGAAAAGAAATACCCATGTCAAATTAAGATTACAAATTTAACTACACCAGCCCAAGAAAGTCAAAGTTCAAGTTCACTTCACACTACAATTGTCTAGGTTTAAAAAACATGCTCCAGTAGTTAGAGAAAATAATAAAGCATATTGGAAATCTATTTTCGAGCCCAATGATTTATTGTTTATGCTACATAAGTTAACTCCCACATGTCTTGATCACAAGATGGGCCAAAAAAAAAAAAAAAAAAATCTCTGAATGCTTAAAAGTGACTAAGAGTCAGAAGATCTGAGGCCTACCCCCTGCTCAAGTTCTGGCAAAGTTCTAGCAAGTTCTGAGCAAATCATTTCACCTCTGTGTCTCAATTTCATCACCTGTTGAGTAGGAATAGGACCACCTGCCCAACCAACTTGATAGGAATGCTAAGATCAAATGAAATAAGATAGGTGAGGGCACAGTACTAAAAATAAACTTCTTATGCATATGTAAGGTATTGTTTATGATTACTATTTTAGGATGTTGTGAAATTAAAGTAAAAAGTTCTCAAAGATCCTCTAATGAAACATGTCAAGAATTTATCCTGATTACTAACTAACCCCACTGATTCTATGTAGTAAGACTCTGAGAACCTTAACATTTACAAGTCCTGCTTAGATTGCAACTTATGTTTCTACTTTCTTAAAACTCTCTAAAACAGAATTATAGAAATGTACAGAACTATAAAATTGATCAACACGAATGCTCAGCATTACTCAAGTAAAAGTTTAGAAGTCTGGTAATAGCTTCCAAAAAATTTGTGAATATTGCACAATAAATGCAGTCTTCTTCCTTCCTCTCACAGAAACCATTAGCTACATAGAATCAACCCTAAACGAAGGATAACATTTTAAACTTATAGTTCAACTGCTTCAAATATCCCCCCAAAAAAAGTCTATTTTTAAGTTAACCATAATATATTTTAAATAATAATCCTAGAAGAGTAGAAAGAATTCTGGAGTAAAGAATCAAAAAGACCTGGATTCAACTACCACTTAAAGATTACTTAATAACAGCATTACCTTAGGCAAATCACTCAAACACTGTGACTCTTATTTTCCTCATTTGTATTTGGGATAACAGCACCTACTTCATGAGGATTTTGTAAAGATCAAATAATAAAATATATGTCAAAACTGCTATCTAAATGTAAGCTATTATTAGAACAGAAGCAATTCTAGAACAATCTTGTCTGTAGAAATGAAAATATATGGATCCTATGAAAATCAAATTAAATAAGGTGTGTAAAAATACTGTATAAAATATAAATAAACCTGTTATTCACATGCAGCCAATGTTCATGAACTAGGGTGTCTTTAAAAAAAAAAATTTAGGAAATCAATGAACATTATCTTCATCCATAATGTTACTCATAATGTCCTGTTCCCAGCCAGTAGCAAGTAGCTTGTGAGAGCAAAGCTCAGAAAGAGCTCATAATTAGCTACTTCCAACCAGCTAAACCAGACCCACTAAAAAAAAAATCTATCCATATCTACTAACAGTAAAAACTGGGACTTGACTCCCTCTAGCCTAAACTTTTTAAGATGGTAACTTTCAAGATGAAGTCTTAAAATTCTTTACTTAAACTGACAAAAAGGCTCATAAACCACCTCCCTCCTATTTACATATATAAAACTGAAATGAATTACAGCCATTAGCCCATTTCTCACAGGTGTACATAAGCTAAATATGAGTTAAATGTTTGGTACCTTTTACAGACACATATAAGCTATCACAGAATTCAAGTAGTCCCAAGGCCAAAGGTGAATCATGCCGTAATGCCCTAAACAAAACTTAAACTTCAAGAATTTCTTGTTATTCTAAAACAGCAAAATCCCTGCTGCATTGCAAAGAAACTAGCTAAAGAGTACTTTTTTCAACTAAAGCAATCAATTCCTGAAGCTCAAAACAATTTTACTTCTAAACCTTATAACTGGAAGCACTGCCTTGGAGTCACACATCTTGAAAATGAAACCATAAATCTCCCTATAAATCCCCCTTCAACAGCTAAAGAAGTACTATGTTGACTCACTTCTGGATAAATATATTTTAGAAAAGACACTGATAAATAAGTCCTAGAAGAAGAGAGTGCAACAGGAATAGAAATGGATCCCCAAGTTTATATTTTAAACACACAATCCTTTTTTATCTTGTTTAAATATTTATTGATTACTAAATCCAGAATCTTAACAAAATTTAAATCCTTCCAATCTACTTTATTGATACTCTCCTTTTTGTTTGAGTCCTTCAAAGTCTACTGGCTTGATAGTGATATTTGTGAGTGAGTCTTAAAAAGAGATTAGAAGGACTAAAACAAAAAACTAGCATAACCTGTGAGTGAGTCCAGTGAAAATTTAAAGGTATATTAAAAACTTGGTCTGTGCCATAATTTTTTTTTGCAACAATTCCTAAGAAAGATTGCTATAAAAAAATTTTCAGAAATGTCAATAGTTAGAATGTTCAAAATAAAAATACTTAACTTGCCCTTTTTTGAAAACTTCCAAGAAAAAAAAAGTCTATTCTAAAGCTACATTCTTCTGTCCCTTTACTTATATTCAATGTGCCATTTAATTTACAAATAAGAGATGATACAAGAATACCAGTTTGCTTTGATCTATACAATTAGATAAGGAGCTTAATTTAAGTTTTACTGCCTTCATTCCTCTAAATTACATAAAAAATACAATATTACATAAAATGCTAATCAAGTTGGCTTATTGGAACACCAATAAAAAGTTTGTAAGATAAACTATCAGTAAAGACATTTAATATACTTAACAGCTGAAAGATTATGAAAAGTTGCTATGAAAAAGCAGATAAAACAGTTCATAGAATTACATACACTCATAGGTAAAAACAAAAGGCATAAAACTGAATGTCCATGAAGAATGTATCAAATTAGGGGTTGGTGGAAAAGGAGAGGATGAAATGAAATAGGATTTTCATGTGTGAGGCCACATACAAATTGGACCATATTTATCATTCAACTTATCTTTTGTGGCTACTGAAGAACAAAGAGCTGGTTAGTTACATGAAACAAATCCAGAGTGTGAAATACACTTCTGACATAACATTTTAATAAGTTTTTTTTTTCCAGTTTAAACCAGCTTCTCAGGATCTTACACTACCCAGAGCAAAGCTAACAAAAATCCTCAAATATACTGAAAGAGCCTTAAAAAAATATGGTCATTCATTCATCAGCATAACTCTGATTATAGTAACTACATATGGCTAAAAACAGGGCATGAATTCTAGATTAGCACACATAGAATCCTAAAACATTTTTCAGTCAAACTACTTATAGATTCTGCAGATAGATGCTACACACAGCCTCTCAATTCAAAAATGTTAATTATGTGTTATTTATATCATGGCCGTACTTATTAGCCTTAGTACAAAATAACAAAGCAAGAGAGATATACTAAATAAATCACAAGGGACATATATTTCTTTAATCTTTAATCAAGTATTTGGCACCTCTAACTGCTAAATAAATTCCTGCTTGATGTTCTCGTTTATTAACTATTAAAAAAGATCACTTATACCACCAGTAATTTTTTAGAAACCATAAATAACTTTAAATTTATCTTTTTTAACTACTAGAATTATAACTGGCATATCATCAAGTTATAAGGCCAAGAGTTTCCTAAAAGAAATATATAATCATAATAAACTATTTCCTCCATATCCTAACTATACCAAAATTATTCTGATCAACTCACCTCTGTAACAGAACCTTGCAGGTCATTCTGATTATTGTAGCTATTCCCACTGTACATTTCTGATAAAGGGACTTCATTTGAAAAATCATAATGGCAAGTTAATAAATGCTTATGAAAATTACTGAGTTTGACTTCAGTGGCCACCTTGCAAAGGCTGAATACTTCTAGACAGAGCTGTGCTAAACTCTGCAGTCTAAATAGCAGACTGCAACATGAGGTCACTACTGACAAGAAGCTACCCAATCAACACTCCAAAAATGTCCTTCCAAGTACTTTACTGCTTTTTAGATGGAGCACACCCAAATACTTTACTGCTTTTTAGATGGAGCATAATCAAAAATTTGGGTGAGATGCCACACACAATAACATGCAAGACTGATAAAAAAAAAAAAAAAAAAAAAAAAACAAAAAACAGACAAACAAACAAAAAAAAAAAAACCTAGCCAATCATAGATCTAAGGTCCCTTCAAGCTCTTATTAGATAGTCTCTTAGGAACCATAATTTCATTCATTCACATAAAGGACATAAATGTCAAGTTGATTTTTAACAAATATAAGAAATGAACAAGTAGAAAGCAAGTACAAAATGGTCAGACTATTAAAGATTCGGGTAAAATAAATTTAAAAAATTAAAAGATCTAATATATTGGATTACTTGCAATGTAGAGGAGGGGGTGAGGAGAAGGTGGAGAGGGGAACTGGAACATAAGATTTTGCAAGAGTCAATATTGAAAAATTATCCATGCATGTGTTTTGAAAATAATAATACACATACATACATACATACATACACACACACACACACACACACACACACACAAACATATATAAAATAAAGAAAAATATCCTAATTATCACCATTTTACATGATGATTTCTTCTGGTTTTAAGGTAGATGCTTTTTGTGATTAAAAAAAAACAACGGTTCCTGTAGAATGAAAGCTCTCAGAGTCTGGATAACACATATCTTTTTTTAAACTTTTGTATCACAATAACTTAGTCTAATACAGATTAAGCACACAATAAATCAATGAATTCGTCTCAATTATAAAACATAGGCATTTTAAACCTAAAAAAAGGAAAAGATACATTTTTTTCTCTTCCCTTTTAAAAAAACAAATTACCAAATTAAATATTGCAACTACTTTATTAAAACAATAGGCTACCAGGTCTACCTATAGTCTTATTTATGATTCCATAAACAGAATCTCAGAATTAGAAAAGAAATCTTTGTGTCGAATGAGTTCATTTTAGAGAAGAGAATTCTCAAACTGCAGTTATAATATCCAATACAAAATTAATTTTAGATCACAGATCTAGACCTGAAAGAAAACTTAGAATTCCTTTAATCTAACAACCTTCTCATTTTACAGTAAAGCAACTGAGGCCCAGAGATTGTAGGTGATTTGCCTAAGATCATCGAGATAGTAGTAAATAAATACCAGGCTGGAATTTGAACTCAAGTCCAACAAATCCAGCATTTGTTCCACCATCCCACACTACATCTCACTTTAATCACTTTCAAAATAAGATTTGACTGAATTACCTTTAAAACATATGTCTCAGAACACAAATTTTCATTCTGTTTGTTTATTGTAATAACATCAATTTTTAGGAATTTTCTAACTGCCATTATTATTCTTCCTCAGTCTGGAGAAGATAAATCAATACTGATTGCTACAGAATATATACATCTAAATAACATCAACGATATTAACATTTGGCAACATGTATGACTTTGAAGTTTCTAAAGAATTTTATAAAAATTATTTCATTGTTTCCTTAAATAACTAGGAGGTAGGTACTATTATTCCCGCTTTAGAAATGGGGAAACTGAGGCAAACAGCTATTAATTCTCTTGATATTATTAAGATCTGAACTCCAGTCTTACAAAATAACAGTTAAGTCCTTGTTAGGATCTTTGTATAACAGAGTTTTATTTTACCTCTCCCAAAAGCAAAGTATTTACATTCATGTTTAGAATACCAAGTCATAAGCACCTCCACAAAACTTCTGATCTTTACTTAAGGGAATAACTTAACAGCATTCTCCTGGCACTGCTCCAAATAGGCTACCATCCTGTGTTATTTCTTTTCTTTTTTTTATTTTTATCCTTAAAAGTCACCACAAAAGACTCCCCTGCTCTTTTCCCAATATCTTCATTCATCTGGGTTAATAGAGTCCCAAAGTAACAGCATTAGTGACCAAACCTTTACATCTAATAAATCACAAAACTCAACTTAATCCCTTCAACCAGTTACTAGTGCTACTATATTATAGACACTATAATATACAATTAGCCAAAATGTTATACTGGAAAAGAAAACAAATTACACAACTTGCTCAGCACCTATCATTATCCTGAAACCCCTAAAAAGAGAGAGCAGTTCTAACACATATCTAAGATAAGAAAAAGTGGATCCCAATATTCATTAAATTGCTTTTGGAAACATGAATTACATGCAAATTTCCTTTTCATCTCTACTCAGGAATTGGAATAACACATAATTACTTATTTTGAGAGTTATTTATTGAAAAAAAAATCAAGAAAAAAAAAAAAAGAAACCAATCTGCTCCCCTCATTTTTAAACTCCTTGAATTCAAAGAGCCTCCATATTCCATTTGTTGAAGAAAACAATTTTTAATTCAGTAGCACAAAAAAAGAAAAAACACTGACTTGCAGTTAGGAATATTGTTTTCAAATAATGGTCCCTCCAATTACCTGTGACCTAAAAAAAAGTTACTTTACTACTCTCAGTGGCTAGGTCTCAGTTTACTCATTTGGAAAATAAAAGGAATTTACAAAGCTATATTTAAAATCTCTTACAAATTTTTTCCTTAAAAATCATGTTATATTTTTTTGAACTAAGTGTCATAGCATATAAAACAAAAAACATAACATTAGAGAATACTATCATTAGCTTCCAAAACCCTTATGTACACTAACAAAAAAAAAAAAAAAAAAATATGAGTTTTGTGTGTTTTGGGATAAGGATATACATTAAGGAGTCTCTTTAAAAAAAAAAAAAGTCTCTTAATTTATCTTTAGAATCTGTACCTTTAAAACCAAAGAAATGCAGATATATTCAAGAACAATCACAAATGTTCACAAGCAATGAACTACAGAAAATTCCATTTGAACAAATGTAGCTTCCAGAATGATGTCATTGCATTCTAATTATAAACACACGAGGAATATTTCTATCCACAAGAGGGGAATATTACTTGGAGGATTTGTTTAAATAAACTAAATGATTCCCATTATATTTGGAAAATGTAAGTTTCTTGGGAGTTTTGTATACTCAGAGATTGTTTGGGATGGGACCAGTCAAAAGCCAAGCTAAGCCAAAAATAAATAAATAAATAAGTAAATAAATGAATGAATGAATAAATAAAAAACCTGTCTTCCGCTCTAATCTTCTCTACCTGGATAAGTCTGCTCAGTTCCCCAAAATAAGCATCTAGTATCTTGGCAAACAGGCAGAGTTAATAGTTAAAAAAAAAAAATTTAATTCTAATACAAAATTATCTCCTACCACTTCTTTTCATTAGATAGACTCATTGAGCTAGTAATAATAACCATTCATACTTGTGTTGTGCTTTTTGTTGTTGTTGTTTGTTTGTTTTGCTAAAGCAATTGGGATTAAGTGACTTGCCCAGGGTCACACAGCTAGGAAGAGTTAAATGTCTGAGGACAGATTTGAACTCGGGTCCTCCTGATTTCAAAGCTGGTGCTCTACTGTGCCACCTAGTTGCCCCAAGGTTGTGCTTTAAAATATTCAAAGTGCTTTCCTGTGACAAACTTGTGATTTAAATAGTACAAATCCACTGCTAAGCTGATGTACAAATACCTTCTAAAATATTCTCCAAATGAAAACCTTCACTGTCAGGGAATTTAACTTATACAGTGATCCATTCATTCCACTTTTCTATCAGCACTGCAAGGAAAATTTTCCTCTAAGAAGCTGAAATCAGCTTCCCTAAGTTTTCCTAATGGTTTTATTTTTTCTACTTTCTAGGACCAAGAAGAATCAATCTCATCTTTAATCTATGTCACAATTCTTCAAATACTAGAAATTACATATTATGTAAGAACCAAGAATGGTTCTTTTATTCCTTCCTCTGCCTCTCCCCTCCCAACCCCCCAGTCTTACCTTACTTCTCAATACCCAGTCAAATTTTATGTTCTCTTGGGCAAACATCCCCAGTTGCTTCATATGATTTTCATATGATAAAAATTTACTACAGGAACAAGTGGTGTACAAGATTTTTAAAAGCTCAATTCCTGAGTCAAAACAATATTTTCCCTAAAGAGATGAATTTGATGGCAAAAATTTCAGATTATATTTCTATGAAGCTTTTCATCTACAGAATCTACAGGAACCAATTAAATAAGGTACTATCACTTAAGTTCCCTCTATTAAAAAACAAAAATACCTTCACTAGAAAGAGTACTGTGTAAAAACTGCTATTTAGTAGTCATTTACCTGTAGCAATGAATAAGAAGGTCACATGAGGAAGGAGAAATGGAAAAAACCTTTAAGTACACTAACTTTAACTGTTGAATAGTTTGCATACTTATCATTGCCCCATGCTAGACTAAAACTACAAGTGCTCTCTGAACCTTAAAGTGCTATGCAATTGTGAGAAGTACTATAAGGACCTAAGGATAGAGAAACCATGTCTTAAATTATCTTCATATTCATTTAAAAACCAAGCTACATATTATATATAAAACTCTACATTATATTTTCCTGTGTTTTTCACATAGTATGTGTGCTATTAATTGCTTGGTGAATTAAGAACAGTAAAGGAATCCTTAGATGAAAGTGAATAGAAAAAAGTGTCAGAAGGAAATCATGAAAAAAAATCATGGGTAAAAAAAAATTAACTGCAATTCAGAAAAATATGTAATCATCATATGCAGAAATAATATTTTTCAAAATGCATGCCATGAGATTTGAAGGGGGACAAAACTGAAAAACTCACTTCCAAAAGGATGAGTATATCCAGAATACAAAAGCTACTAAGGTGAATTTAGCCAATGACATATATCCACTAAAAGTCACTGCTGAAAAACATTTTAAATGACATCATTTGGTTCACTGTCACAAATAGAAATTATACAAAAAGGGAATGGGACTTTTCAGATGTTAAAATCCCTGTCTACTTATGTTCTGAAAACCATAGAGAAGTATTTATCCTCTTATTAAGAGTCCCCACTAGAGAAAGCAATGGCCAACCACAGCTTGACAGCAATTCTAAATTTTCAAAAGCCATTTCAGAAGAGGCCATGCTCTGGTAGGTCCTACCAGGCTGGAAAGGCTTCTTGTAGACCTAGTGATAAGCTGGGTTCACTATCACCGGAGACTGAGAACCAATTGAGCTAACTTAAGCTTCTCTAAATCAATAGGACAACAACTTCATAATGAATTTTACAGCCACAGCAATTCTTGATTATGAGCTAGTAAATAGCCACTGATTGCAGTGGCTATTTTGTACTATGTATATTGATACACTAAAGGATTGCAATCTGCAGTGGTTGAATGGCTCCCAGGTACCTCAAGGAAACTACAGCCTTCAAGTATATATAAAACATGTCATAAATATCATTTCATTTGAGGAGCTATTTTATGCAGAAGTGATACATATGTAATAAACTTTTAAAATCTTTAGTTTTCTTTATTCCCCTCCTCATTATTTATGACAATGATTTTCAAAGGAAGGATTTTATGCAAGCTTTTTTAATAAGTGATACTGGTAAGCTAACAGCTCTCAGAAAATAAAATATTTCCAAAATTTTCTGCAAGTCACAATGACTGTCCTTTTAAAGAAAAGTAGCACACTTCCTTGTTTGGGGCATTAATAAGCACTTTAAAATAATGCTTTACTTCCATTTATCAGTGATATACTTGTTATATTAAACCATTTGATTTCAGTGCCTAACTAAATTGGTTGCCATAAATTTATAATCATAAATAGTAAATCAGAGTGTAGCTGTGTCACCTCTTTAATGTGAAACACACTGAAAGTCATGTTACCTTGCAGACAAGAGGACGATAATGTGTAAAAACAGAGAACTTGACAGTATATATTTTTTAAGTCCAGCTTCATGACACAAGTTAACTTCTTCATTATTTATTTCACAAGGTTATTGCAAAGAAGGTACTCAGTAAATTAAAACTATGTATATTTTTAATTACTTCACGTAAGAACTCTGTTCTTGCCTTCCTCTCTACTCATGCTGAAACAACAATGTACAAGAGAGAATCTAGAGTGACTCCTCTTCCCTCCAAAAATTTAACGTTCGTCTACTAAACTCAATTTCCAGACAGTAGAAGCTAAAGCTCTGAGAAACGGATGGAATCACAGGCCCCAGACTACCCTGAAGGTTTAGCTGTCACCTTTCAGAATAACATAAATAAATATTTTCATTATTTTCAATTTTTAAAAATCACTTCTTTTTCTTCCTTTATTCAACTGGCACAATCTTGGCACCAGATAAAATCTCATGCAGAGATCAAGAGTTGAAAATCAAGATTTTAATAACAGAATCCTTACCTTGTTGATGCTTTAACACTATTAGATTCCATTATGTTCTCAGTCATCCTCAAGTGTACCACCTCTGGCATTTCTTTAGATTGTTCTGCACAATCTTCTGGAAGTTCTTCCGACTGCTCTAGCTTTTCATCTTCTTCCTCTTCCTCAGAGAGCTCATTAATCTATTAAAAACAAATTTTAAAATATTGACAATTTAAATTTTAATAAAATTATCTGGCTTATAAGTCAAAGAAAAGCTATTATAAAAGGACATTTTGAAACTGAAATTTAAACAGCTTTCTAAATCCAAGTCTCACTTGGAGAATATTGTTGCTACTTGTTCTATAGATCTGAAGAAAGATATGGACCAAAAAGAAAACAACATCTCAAAGAATGATGAAATAACAATAATATTGGGATTCCACTGAGTATATCACCAGGTCTTTCAAAGTTCAAAGAAAACTTAAACATCATGATTAACATCAGGGCAACCTCATGTTCTTCTCAATTTTGTTAATATAGTAGATAAGTAAAGGCTTCCTAATTGCTCTCTGCCTTCCAGGTGCACAAAAGGAGTTTATTTTAATTCAGTAAGCATGTAAAATCCATGAAGAGCATATATATACACATACCCCTAAAAAAAAAAAAAGACTAAAATTTCTAAAATTAAATCAACCTTGTTTAAAAAGAGTCACAGAACGTGAAATGGCAAATCTGTAACTTTTCATGGAGAAGGGGCATTATCAGGATATGATTCATTCCTTTTTATATAGAGTTATCTCAACATATTATAATTCACTTTTTTTTTCTTAAGTGGGAAAAATAAAACAAATTTGGTATTCATTACCTCAAAGTTGATTATTTCAGGAAAACAAGTCTTAAAATAGGTAATGGATGCTAAAATTTGAGAGAGTTTTTAAAAAAGTAATGAAAAATGAAAAAAAAAATTACAACTATATTTATTCCAATGACCAAATGTAACTTCTTAAAATACCTCAAAGGTGGGATATATTGTAAACAATCTTTGATAATTTTCTTATAAATCAAACACTAGATTTTTAAGGATGTAAAAACAATGAAAGTACACCGAATTCAAAACCAGTATACTGGAAGTGTTAAGAATACACTGGGTTTTACAATATGGAAATGACAGTGCTGTCTCAGGATAAAGTCCAAACGTGCTTTCTGAATTTCATGTTAATACTGCAGGTTTTTTGGGTTTTTTGCTGAGGCAACTGGGATCAAGTGACTTGCTTAAGAGTCACACAGCTAGGAAGTGTTAACTGTCTTGAGGTCATATTTGAATTCAGGTCTTCCTGACTTTAGGGCTGGTACTCTATCCACTGTGCCATCCAGCTATCCCAATACTGCAGTTTTTAAAAAGGAAAAACCACCATGGTTTGGCATCCTACTTATCAACTAATATAGGATTACAGAATTAGAGCTTAAAGGGATCTCAGGGCTCAAATGAGTCCAAACCTCCTCATTTTACAAATTAATAAAGTATGGTCTAGAGAGGTTAAGCAATTTACCCAAGATCATATTGGTAGTAAAGAGCAAAAGGCAATATTCAAAATTTATCCTCTGACTAAAAATTCAAAACTTTTATAGCCTCAAGTTAACAACTGTTTAAATTGTTTAATTATAAAGTTTAACCATTCTTGATGAAAATATAAATGTATTGCCAACATCTCTGTCTTTTTATATTAATAGGATTCAAACTTTATTTATTTGGGGGGCGGGGGAGGGGAGACAGCAAGGTGATACGATAGAACACTAGGCTTGGGAGTCAAAAAGACCTGTGCAAACTGAGTCTCAAACACTTAATACCTGTATGACTGAGCAAGTTACTTGTTCTGTGTCTATTTCAGTTTCCTCAACTATAAATAGAAATAATAAAAGTACCTACCTCACAGAGCTGTTGTGAGTACCAAATAAAATAATATTTATAAAGCACTTATTACAGCAGTGGACATTTAATAAATGTCTATTCCTTTTCCCTATTCTTTTTTAGTGGGACTCTTATTTATAAGATGGCATTAAACACAAATACTTAAGTGAGTGTCCTGAGCTGTAGCACAAAAAGGCTTCAGGGGTTACTAATGAAGTATATACAGGACTGAATATCCTGCACCTAGATCCCCAACATTTTAAGTTTATTGGACTACTTTTAATAATTTCTCCCTAGTTCTCTTTCTCTCTTGCTATTAAGTTGTTATTTCACTACCTGCCTCTAGTAGCTTTCCTTTCCTCATTTCTCATTTCTAATAAACTAAAAAAAACCAAATAATTGTGATTTGCTAAAAATTATGTCCAAAGAAAAAATAAGAGTGAGAATGACTAAGACACAAGTAAAGTTCTGAAAAGCTCCCTTGAGATAAAACAAATTCAATTAAATAAACTTATTAGCCATATATTATATACACAGAACTTTTCTAGGCAGTGGAGGAGATAAAGTTTAAGATTAAGAGGGCAGATCCCTGCCCTCAAAAAGTTTAAAGTCTGAAGAGATATGACTCATAATGCAAATAATTACCACATATGATAAGTCAAGAGGCAAATACTAATTTAGGAGGTGAAAGGAGGCTTCAAGAAAGGAGGAGCATTTGAGTAGATCTCAAAGGGATGGGTAAATACAACATTGTACAAAGGAAAGAGGAGGCACAGGTAGGTGGTTCAGTGAACCAAATATTGGACCTGGAGTTAGGAAGAAGCCCCGAGTTCAAATCCAATCTCAGACACTTACTACTTGTGTGGTCCTAAACAAGTCATTCAAGTTAGTGGACTTAATCCACCAGAAAAGAAAATGACACTCCAGCAAATTTGCCAAGAAAACCCCATGGATTAATATGGTCCATAGGTTCACAAAGAGTTAGACACAAATGAACAATAGCAATGATGGAAAGAAGATTGTAATTAAGAAGGGCAAGGGGACCAGTGGCTGATTACAATATGGATTACAGTGTGGTATAATCATATAAAGAATATTAAATTTGCACTATTGATTACAAAAATGCAAATTAAGAAACTCTGAAATGGCACTTCACCCCTTTCAAATTGGTTAAGATGACAGGAAAAAGCAATGATAAATATTAGAGGAGATGTGGGAAAACTGGGACTCTAATGCACTGTTCAAGATGGAGCTGCAAAATGGTCCAACCATTCTGGAGAGCAATTTGGAACTATGCCCAAAAGGCTATCAAACTGTGCATACCCTTTGGCCCAGCAGTATCTCTACTGGATCCGTATCCCAAAGAGATCATAAAGAAAGGAAAGAGACTCGTATGTGCAAAAATGTTTGTAGCAACCCTTTTTGTAGTGGCAAGGAACTGGAAATGAAGTGGATGCCCATCAGTTGGAAGGATGGCTGAATAAGTTATGGTATATGAATGTAATGGAATATTATTGATCTATAAGAAATGACGAGCAGGCTGATTTCAGAAAAGCCTAGACAGACTTACATGAACATCAGTTCTAAGTAAAATGAGCAGAAACAAGAAAACACTGTTCAGAGTAACAAGATTATGTGATGATTAACTGTGATAGACTTGGCTCTTTTCAACAATTAAGGGGATTCAGGCAATTCCAAAAAGACTTGGGATAGAAAATGCTATCGACATTCAGAGTTAAAGAACCATGATGATTAAATGTGGTTATCAAAGCACAGTATTTTCATCCTTTTGTTGCTGTTGCTTGCTTGGTTCTTTTCTTTCTCATGGTTTTTTTCCCTTTTCATATGATTTTTCTTGCACATCATGACAATGTAGAAATGTATTTAGAAGAACTGCACATATTTAACCTATATTGGATTGCATAGTCTTACAAGGGAAGAGGGAGAAAAACTTGAAACAAAGTTTTGCAAGATGAATGCTGAAAACTATCTTTACATGTATTTGGAAAATTAAGATACAATTGAAAAAAATAAATAATGTTAAAAAAAAAAAAGTGCTAAATTTGGGGAAAAAAAGGACCAATTTTGAATCCTGACTGCTTACTAGTAACCTGTGGCACCATGGAAGAATTAACTAAGGTCTCTAAGTCTCAACTCTCTCCTTTTCAATCCTAAATCTATGAATCGAATATTATAATCTTGTCTATAACACATTTGGATACAATTGAATCTCTCTGAATGCCCTATTCTTCATCTGTAAAATGAAGATGATACCCAAGATACATACTTCATAGCCTCACAGTATTACTGAGGATAAAATGAAAAATAATCTAAACTAAAATTAATGTATGTATATCACTTTGAAAACTTTAAAATGTTAAACAATGTCAATTATTTGGCATTAGGTTGTCTGATGGGAACAGAGAAAGCACTCCAGATATGATGAACAGGAATCAGCAAAGTGAAAGAGGCCTTGTATAAAAGAATTAGTCCAATTTAGCTGAAGCATAAGAGAGAAGTTATTTATTTGAGAAATTAAGAGTTGAAATCCTAAGTGTTAAGTGCTATCTTCACACATAAATCTATGGCACTTTATGTAACATGGGTCTTTAGCTATAAAATGCCACACATGGTATTTATTAGCATCATCTGACCTACAAGGACCTACTTTTAAGGTGCCAACCTGTATAAATTTTTAAACTGTACTGAATTACAAATAACTTTCCTTTAATCCATAAATTACATAGGGTTGATATAGAAATAAATACAGAGAGATATGTTTGGTTAATATCTGCCTAGAAAATGATTTACCAATTTAAAAAAGTCACAAATGGAAAGAAAATCAGAAACAAACTATTAACTACTCTATCCACTTCATGAAGGCATCTGAGGCTGGAGCACACAAGAAAGTATAAAAGCAAAAAACAGGGTGGCTTTTTAATTGAGCAAAAATTTACGTGCATTCACTCTCCCAAATTTTAGGTGAGACGATTCTGGGGATTTACTAAGATTTTTTATGCTTGGCAATCCAAATACTAAAATGTACACATATTCAGTAAAATATATTTGAGACAGATAAAATAAGCAGTCCATAGAACATGCAAATTCTCTCACTTAAAATTTAAATTAATTCAAGTAAATTTTTACTTTCTTCTATTATCATCACCTCTAAAAGTAACCTGGTAAGACAAAAAGAGCCAAAAAGGTAAAAAGTAAGCCATTACTTCCTACCCCAAATTAATGATCACATATAAAGATAAGTTTTTTGTTTTTTCATTTTAGACATTCAAATAAATGTGCTCTAACTTTATCCCAATGAAGTTCTTCAACAATAAATGCTTGTCCATGTGCCTAAATGAACTGGTTTAATCAACTGAACAAACATATTTGTTATGTGCATAAATGGGAGATGGATTAGTTCAATTTAATAAATTTTTATTAAATGCTTAAAAAAAAAAATGAATGCTTGGGTCTCAGTTACTCAACAGCTTAGCTCTTTAGCATCTAATGCATTTCAAATGCTACTTAAAACTATTCTGTGTATGCTTCTGCCTCAACTTCGCTTCTGGTGGATCCTTATCCATACTTACATCTCTTCTTTCTTTCATTGCTGTAATTCCCTTCTCTAGGGCCTCGTGAATTGCCTGCTCTCCAGACTCCAGCTTGTGGAGAACGCTGCTACCTGCCTTCTCAAACGTATAAAGAAACACAATTATATCACCTCCATCCTCAGATAAATTAAGGACTCCATACTAAAGAGGTTGTTCACCTTCTTTAGCTTGTCTCAAACATGTTCTCTACTTGTGTTCTAGCAACCATTTGTTCCTTTCTATAGTCAAAACTAAGAGTGTCTCCTGAATCAATGTAATAAGGCTTATAATAATTGCAAAGCCACTGCATCAATAGTAACAAGACTGTAAATGAAGAAAACAAGTGGGTGCATAAATTTGATTTCACAAAACCTGAAATTCAGAGTAAAATAATATTACTACCAAGAGTAGATCAGGTCCGACTACATATTTAAAAGTCTCTGGGGTCCTAGAATTTCTCATTAATGGATGAGAAAGCAGCAACAGCTATATTCATTCAACTTTGAAATTAAACAAAAATTTAAGAAATACTTCACTCAAATATTTTATATTATCTCCTAAGCCAAATAGTTTGTCAAAATTACTTAGGAAAAATACCAAAATTTTAAAATTCTGCTTCCTTCACTTGTATTCTAATTATTTCCTAATAAGAAAATACACATTTTAAATAATCAAACATAAAGAAAGTTTATATTATCACAGGAAAAGTACAGATTTGGGGATACAAATATCCCAGGATACATTTCTCTAGGCAACCCTACCTCACATTAATTTTCTTCTCAAAAGGCAAATTTCCTCTTCTCTACATGTATTTGTCTATGTATTCCTTAATTTAGCTGTTCTCAGTTTTCAAACCATAGCTCATTTCATCCTTGCTATTTTCCCAATGCATTTGGAAAACAATACAAAATGCACATTCAACACAAGTAGATTAAGAGATTTCAAAAAACACAACCAAAACCTAATAAACAAAGAATGCCAGAGTAATCTGATACAATCCAAAATATTTCACAAAAGTACTGTGATACAAATGTATTATCAAGTCAATTTAATAAATCTCTTAAAAGTCAAAATTTAAACTTAGAATGTAGTTGAATGATCTAAATAGCAAGTTTATTTTATATCACCTTGCAGAGATAAAAATTTATAAATATAAGTAAAAATTAAATATATTTTCACAATTAAAACATAAACAATGAAGAATTCCTGCAAATGTGACTACTCCCTTACCTCTACTTTCATTTCAAACAAGGACAGATTAATTCTTTTGTTTTGGCCTTAGTTTTTTGCAAGGCAATCAGGGTTAAGTGACCTGCCCAGTTAGTGTCAAGTGTCTGAGGCCCAGATTTTAACTCAGATCCTCCTGAACTTCAAGTCTAGTATTCTATTATTCACTGTGCACCTAGCTGTCCTGCAGATAATTTTTTTAAAGAAGGTACTTCATAATTTTCCCTTAGTCTTACCATGGCTCCTAAGAAGAGATCCACATAATGATAGCTGTTCAACTTCAAAACCACACCAAAATGTCTAGGTGTCATCTACTCAAGCTACAAAGCCCACCAATATATTTTATTCCCATATGCAAAACAGGTTTCATTCTCAACTCATATAGCAAGATGCATTTGGCATTTGCTACTGTGTCATTTCTTTAAAGTTCATGATACTTAAGCAAAAAGTCATAATCCATATTTTTATTTTAAAAACAGAAGCAAAACAGAAACAGAAATTTTCAACAGGAAGCAATATAAAAGATGGCAGGCAGTAACAAAAAAAGCCCCATCCCAAGTATTTTTAAACATTAAAGAAACTCCCATTCTTCTAAAGTTCGTGTTATACACAGAGTAATACCTCTCTACTCAGATAAAATAAAATGTCAATGAACTATAGAGCATTTTCCAAGAAATGTTTTATTATCTGCAAGTAAATACAAGTAACTAACAAATACCAAAGTTTTTCCAAATACACTTCCTTCCAGATCTATTTTAATGACTACATGAAGCTATTTTATAATCAAAAATATACAGATCACTGACAAATAGATTAAAATCCTTTAAAAAGTTTGTTCTTCAATAAAGTTATCATCTACAGTTGCATATAATATTATTTTGTTTGGTAAATCCTAAAAAATATCTTTCAATCCAGATCAAAGTTACTAAACTCAAAATGGACTCAAAAATCGTAGGAATTTTCATCACTATCTTTGACCTTCACTTGTCCATTTATTAAAAATTTAAATCAACAAAATAAATTTTTAACCTATCTTCTAGGTCTCATTTCTAAGTCCCATCTATTTCTAATACACCTTTGCAAATAATATATTACCAACTAATCTTGAGCAGAAAATACAAAAAAAATTTCAGAATGGATGTCTGAATTTTACATTTTCATCTAAATAAAACACCATGTCGAAGGTGTCATATTGCATAAATACTTCTAAATTCACTTTTTTTTTTTTTATAAATCACTAACTGTCCATGGGTTATATAGCAACTAAAAGATAAAGGATAATTACATATATCTCATGGAATGCAGCTATAGATACATGGTTTTAACGTTTTCAGTTAACCTTCAAAAGAGGACAAACTTAAATACTCACTTGTTCAGTCAGTGAACTCAAATCATTAGTAGATGAAAAATCTTCCTCTTCATTCTCAAAGTAGTCATAGTAGTTTTCCAGAAGTCCAGCCATTATTCTGCTTACTATTTCTTGCTCTTTCAAATCTTCCACATCTGTATAAATGCTACAAATACAAATTTTAAATTTAGTTGAAGATTCTTCATAAATACATTTGATGAAAGGATTCTTTTTCTCCTGTAACAAAAACTACTTTTGACTGAAATTCAACCACCTCAAAGATGACTTGGTAACAGTGGGTAACATTTTAAATCAAGTGGCATTTAAATCAAGAATTGTATTCTGAGCTCTTCAGAGGATCTAATTTATCACTTTTGAGCCTCAGTTTTTCCCATCTGTAAAATGCCATTAAATACTATTCTCACGCAAGCTGGGAGGAATAATCAAATCTATCATAAAAATAAAAGTTCAAAAAAGTCTGAATTCTCTAAAAGATAAAACATTTCATAAATAAGAATACTTTCTACATCCAAAAGTTCTTTCCTTTTAGGTTAAATGCATACACTTATGAAATAACTTACTGGAAGACATCTGGACCGAAGACAGCAGCCAAAGAATTTGCAGACCAAATTTCTTCATGATGTGATGCTACGTTGGCTAAAAATCTACACAGAAACTTCAACAAACTGTAATTAACAGGTGGAAGCTGTTGCAAGAGGAACCTCAACTTTCTTCCAAATTCATCTTCATTATTATAATCTGTAAAGCATAATGACAGGTTTTTAAATGAAATAAAAACAAAGCTCAGATATTCTGCCAACTTCACATTACTCTATCCCTATCATTTTTTAACTTCCTGTAGTTAACAGCCTTTGTTTTTTTGTTTCATTTAAGGAGGAAGGGAGAAATTATGAATGGGTGAGGTAGAGGTGGGGAAGAGTGAGGATGAGAATTAATTCATGCTTTCAAAGGTTAGAAATGTTTTTCCCCCCACCAATCCTCATTAGTAGCATTTTTCCTTCTTTTCCCCTTTTTCTTTGCTATTTGATACATAAGCATAGCTGCACTATGTAACCAGTGCTAGTAGATAGAAGCTAAATGCACTAGGTCAATATAAGTAAGTCAGTACCTAACTCCTGGGAACACAAACACACAAAAATATTTTCATCACTAATATGCTAGCAATATTTTTCAACTTGGGAAAATGAGAAAAAAATAGGTAGGTTACTACTAGGAGATTGGGAGAAGAGGGGGAAGGAAAAGTTTATAACATTTTACATTAAATTAAAAACCTGGGAGTTTGGTCAGCTGAATTTAACAGTGATGTCAATTAGATGAATTCACTCTTTCCTAAAATGAAAAAAACTTTTTATATCAAAAAAGGGTATATACTGAAGTAGCAGTCCCATGGTTAAGTTGAGTCTAATTCTCCCTGGTGAAAGCAATAAAAATACCTTTTGTTTTGTATCACTATATATTATGTAATACATGAAAAAATGGGTTTAAAGATGAAGTTCATATTTTTCATCACATACAAATTTAGACTGGTCCAACTGGTACAAATGAATCAGGCCTATAGTCATATATGAATTTCAAAAACTACAGAATCGTATGAAGATTCACACATTCTATGAATTACATTATTACTGTAAATTTCTAAGGAATAGAACATGCCACTGTTTGGGGACTATTTTAATCAGCCTAGAAAATCTTCCAATTACAGAGCATTTTAGAACCATCTTAAAGGAAAGCAGACATCCATAAACACATTAACATATATCCTTGATGCTATTTTCTAAATTAAACTGCCATTCAGCAAGTAACTAGTATGTATTGATGATGTAGTTGTTATTGATCAGTTATTTCAGTTTTGTCCATCTCTTCATGTTCTTATTTGGAATTTTCTTAAAGATATTGGAATGGTGTGCCTTTTCCTTCTCATTTTAAGAATAAGGAAAATGAGGCAAATAGAGTTAAATAACCTGTCTAGGGGTCACAAAGCTATTGTGTCTGAGGCCAGATTTGCACTCAGGAAGATGAGTCTTCCTGACTTAAGCCACAGCACTCTATTCACTGTACCATCTACCTGCCAAGTAAATATTGATGCATTTTTGCATCAATAACCCGTCTAGAGAAATATATTTTCAAATTACTTTCTAAAAAATGTAACAATGGGTTCCCACAATACTGTATCAGAAGAATATTTTTTTAAAGCACTAAAAAAAGGCACTAAAAAAGTACAACTAAAATAAGGCAAAAAGAATTATAAAAAAAAATAAGATATGATTAGCAATGTAATTACTTGAAGGCCATCTCATCCATCACTGCAAAAAAATATACTTTATAAAAGGTCCATACCATTTTTACAAATTTTTAATCTCTCTGCAAGTATATATTAAGATGAGAATAATTAATCAGGAAATAAAAAGTTCCATTTACTACTTCAACAAAAATTCATTCTGTTAAGATGACACCTGATGCTGTCAAATTCCAAATGCAGACATATAATAGCTAGAATTTATGTAGTGCTTTAAGATCTCTAAAATGCTTTACAAATGTTATCTTATTTTATCCTCACAAGCACCCTGGGATGTAAGTACTACTATTTATCCTTAATTTACAAATGAGGAAAGTGAGGCAGAGGACTTGCCTACAGTTGAAAAGGTAGGAAGAGTCTGAGTCC
The DNA here is from genome assembly GCF_902635505.1 of Sarcophilus harrisii. Classification (NCBI taxonomy): domain Eukaryota; kingdom Metazoa; phylum Chordata; class Mammalia; order Dasyuromorphia; family Dasyuridae; genus Sarcophilus; species Sarcophilus harrisii. Next base: position 370,430,261 of record NC_045427.1, read on the forward strand.
AAATCTGAACTTGGCTCTTCTTGATTTCAACATTCTTTATCTAGTCTTGGCTTGTCAAACACATGTGACAATCCAAATCACAGAAAGGTATAAAACCCTGGTGACAGAGAGCAATATTTTGACATGATATCATTAAATAATATTAGAGGGACTGATTTACACATCATCCAAGCTTATAAGAAGCCAGAGCATGACAAAAATAAAAATCTCATTTACTATAAACTTACATAAGTTGCACAAACTAAGTCATCATAAAAACAGAATATTAGCAGGGATTTAGGTGGCTCAAGAATAAATTAAAGCTTCTTTCCTCTAGGAAATTAGTACTAAATTTTATAATGCAAAATATGTGAGCATATTAACATTAATTAATACACACAGAAAAATACTTGAAACAAAAAGGAACAGCTCTGGAAACTTTTTAACATCATTATTATTAGAAAGAGAATACAGGTCCATAAAAATAAAACTGGCAATGAAGATTCATTTTGAGGGCCATTATACAACTGAAGAGGTACAATAGAGAACATTATTGTGCTAATCATTCTGCAACATTAAGTAAGTTGTGTTGAACTCAAGTCATCGGGATATGTGAGATGAAAGATACAATATCTCCACTGAGTTCTAAATATAAACCAGATCCCTACCAATTTAGTGCCGTAAAACAGACAAATATGAAAGCTGTTACAGTTTTTACTTCCAAATAAAATTACTGAATGTTATTTAAAGGTTGCTTCAAAAAAAATCCCTTAATTTTCTTCAGAGTTCAACTTATTTTCTTACATTGAGTTTTCTCCTGATCACTTCACATATTGGTGCCCTCTTCCCAAAACTACATTGTAGCTAATTTGGTATTTCCTTTGTATATACAGTCTACCAAGCCAGACTGTAAGGTCCTAAAAAGTAGTTATTTACACTTATGTCTTTGCTTCCCTGATACTTAGTATATAGAAGATGCTTAATTGATATTTGCTTATTGATTCATGTATAAGTTTATAATTTTTTAATCCACTGCTACACTGCTCAATTACAGACATGAATGGAATAGCTAGAATATAATAATATATCAAGTAGTCAGAATTTCCCCATTTCTTTCTAAGAGTTACTAAGAAAACACAAGAGTCTTAAGAGGAAATTTGGCAAGTGGTTTATAACTATGGAATCACTGCCAAAAAAAATCACAAATAAATCCCAATATACTATGAAAACAAATTTACCTCTCTTAAATTCCCTACTTTCATATTTCCATTTGAAATATTATACAAACAATAAAAACTAGATTCATTTATTTTTAGAATTGTCTGACTTTCCTTTAAATTGTTATTTTATATCTTCCTGGATGGTATCCAGAATTATCATGAAGCACATGACACCTATTTCTGCATTCTGCTAGTAGTAGTATGACAGAGACATCACTAACTAGCACTTGATGATAACAATTAATGGTACTGTCACACTCCACATCCTCTACAATTTCCTTCACACCCCATACTTTACGTTTTCTTTTTTCCTCTTTCTATCCTATGTCTTAGGCCTATCAAGTTCATTCGTAAGAACAACTATGTTGCACTAACCCTTATGCTAAGGCCATATTGACTCCAAAAAAGTCAATAAAGAAGAAAAATTACACACCTTTAATGACTGCTTGGCTCAAGATGCCCCATTCAAAAAAGTATGAAAAGTATTAATAACTGGATCTTACCATCTATCATATTACCTTGAGAAAGTTGCATCAAGTGAATATGCAAGCTACCAGGGATGACAGGTTCTGGAAGTTCTTGAAGGAAAAACCTAAGAAGACTAATAGCTGAGGGAACATCTGCTTCCTTAACCAAATCCACATCTTCTCCATTGTCATATCTCTGCCTAAGCCACTCCACCGTCTCAGCATTTCCATTGACTTGAAAAAGTCCTTCTTGCTCCAGACCTCCTGTGTTAGTACAAGAAAGGAAAAAATTTCAAAACTATGTTTTATATCAAATAAATATATGTAAACTCCAAACATTTAAAAATTTTGTTCAATATAAAACAACCCTGGCTTATATATTATTCAATTCATTATATACCTGAATATAAGATTTATATTCCCTACATCCCTAACTTAAATCTTTCCCCTCCCTATATTACCCCCCAATAAAAAAAATTCTCATTATCTCTCTCTAAAGGTTCACTGGTAATCATTTTCAACTCAGTAATCCTTTTGAAGAAGCTTAAGTTCAAATAAAGAATTAAAAAGGGTACCAAAACAAAGTGTTCTACTCTATTTCCTCCCTGTGTCTGAAAAGTCAATGGGAAAAGGACTTGTGTTGATTAAAACAAAGGCCAAAGAATGCCTGGACTAGCCCTTTAAAATAGAAAGGAAATATATACCATGTTCCTCAATATAGTCCACAACGTGGCGAACTATGAATGGAACCTCATTGTCTGGATGTCCTCCCTGCTGCAGCTCATCAAGTGGAATTCCAAATATTTTGTTAGCAAGTACGGAGTTGCAGTTACTCAAGGAAGGGGAGGAGCTCTTCCTCATATCTTTTTGCAGCCAGAAATCAAAGCTGTCTTTTCTGTCAAATGAAAGACAAAAAAAAGACTACAATGATTAACAGGTAGCAATATGACTAAATAGACACCAGAGATGGCTTATATCTAAATATGGTTTTATGGATCCAAGTTATTTCCCAAATTTCTGACCCATGAAAAGAAACATTCCCTATGTCTGTTCACTAATTAAATTTCAGTATTTACTTAACTCTATGGATTCTGTTTTACTGTCTCAGTATTTATGACTCAAAACACCTAGAATATTTAATAAACTGAGATGTATTAGCATCTCATATACCATGATCTACTACAAATTTCAGAAAGCATCTTAAGACAACAGACCTACTTCTAGAAGTTAACTAGTCTTTCCCAAGTTTATCCATAAAGATTTCTGTGCCTTGATAGACAGAGCTGGACTTAATTATCAAATTATATGTCTCTACATGGCTTAATATAATACAGCTGTGTCCTTTCTACAATTGGAGACAATCTTCTGGTCCCACTATTTCTATAAGAGAATTGAGTATTACCATATAAAGAGGCTCATTACCAGTAAATTATGCCCTCACGCACAATTCTCTGCCTACTGCAGCCATGAAACAAAGTACAAAATACAAAAGGACCATCAATTCTAGATGGTCCTATCCTATCACGATGATGACATAGTGGTGATAGTAAATATGGGGGCCAGGAATACTATTCGACCATTCAGAAACATTAACAGTGCTATAAAAAGAGAGATTTTAATATAACGACAAATTAATATACTCATGGGGGAGCAGAAGAATAGTATCAGAAAAGGTCACTCAAAAAGATAACAGCAATTACTGACCCACACATCTAATTTTTTATAAAATATTTACAATGATCATGAATGAAAATAAGAAAAAACAGAAAGGCTTTCACAACTATTTTCATTAGTAGACCACAAAACCATGACATTCATCCAAATTTCTAGAAATATAAAATCCCATCGTATTTGTTCATTACAAAATAAAACAAAACAAAACCCTCTGAACAATGATACAACAAGCTTCCTTGATGGATGCAACACCAGGTTATTATATTCAATGATCTCCTGATTATAAGATCAAGGCATAAAAACAGGGATGAATATAAATGCCAAAGGTATGCAATTACTAGAGAAAATGTCCTACTCAAAGAATCCAAAAAGAAAATGGAATGGAATGGAATCTAGATTCTACCATCTGTAGACAATACTGAAATGACTACATAAAGTCCCATTACATCACAGGTTCTTCTTAATGAGCTACACACAGTCAGTCAAAGATTCTAGATAGCAATTCACACAGGAAAAATGAAATGGATAAAAATTGCCTATGTTCAGATGTTCAAACTGCCATGCAATTCACACTAAATCAGTCTATCACTATCTCTTACACAGAAAAATGGACACTGAACTGGTCCCAGAATCAAAAAGACAAGAATGGGCTATTTGGGAGAATTTAGGAAATTTTGGGAAATTGTAAAATGATTTCAATGATCCCAAATTGATTGCAAAAATTGCATCTTTTGAATTCAAATATTCTTTTAATGAATGATGTTGCAAGGTTCTGAATTATGGCTCACTCCAATGAATAAAAAAACTCCAAAATATTAAGTTCTTATCATGTGCAAAGCACTTTGCTGAACACTAGGGATACAAACAGAAAGGGGAGTCCCTGGTCTCAAAGACCTTAATTCTTTGTTGTTGTTTATCCTTTGTTTATAACTCAAGACACATTAGAAGACTTTGGCATCTTGATGTCTGACCAAGCTCTAATCACTCTACAGTCTCAGTTACCTAACTCCCAAACTCTCAGATGGGTTTAACATCTATCTGCCAGTTGTCCTTAGCCCGGTTTAGCCCATCTGCCAAGGCAGTTTTATCAGGGTACAGTTTCTGTGCATGCTACAACTTCGTGGACCTATAGGTAAGAGTTAAATAACAGCTAGATGCCAAAAGTGGATGAACAGCTCTGAAAAGCGTTCAGCAAGTTCTCACACCAGAAGTGCTAGTCCTCCCTGAACACCTCACAGACCCTACTAGCATCCTAATGGGGAGGAAACAAAATGTTTCATATGCAAACCCCATATCTATTTCTGATATTGAACTGAAGGTTTAAAAAAAAAAAAAAGGCTTTGGTAGCAAGAACTTTCTTTTCCAGATTTTCAGTAGGTATGACTGTAAAAGAAAAAAACTGATAGGATACCTGCAGAAGTAAATGCAAGGGTACACCTACACAAGAAATGATTTCCTAGATGATATGACTGAGGGCACTGAACTAGAACACTACTATTCCCTAGATATTTCCCGGGCTATCTTCATTCAGGTCTGAGGAAAGGTGGTAACTGAGGTGATGACAATGGCTTGGTAAACATATGCAGCACAGCAGATGACAATTTGTTGAGTTGGTTGACCCTTGTTCTACAGGGGTTTTTTCGTGGGATTATGACTATAGGGGAAGCAGGACCAGTGATCAGAACAGTATCAATATCCCCAGGATTCTGGCGTTCAAAAGCCTGGCTTATCTCCATTGGCTTCTGAGAGGAGATGGTGTTCAAGGTAGCTGTGATGGTTAAGGTTCTCCTGGCAGAAGCCACTTCTCGTCCCTCACTCAAAATGGCTTGCTGATAGCTTTGATGAAGCAAAATTACAAATGATCCAAAGGATAATGGAGACAGAACAGGTCACAGCATATCACAAAAACAACTTGCACCTATGATGCCAAGTGTGATAAGATAACATCCAGGAGAGGCATCATAAGAAAAGGAAGTGGGACAACCAATGAGAATGGAAAAAAAAAAAAATCATCCACATATTTCCATTGGTATCTAGAAAATAATATTTAGGAGAAAGTCACAAATGCATTGAATACAAATTCTGTGGAGTATTTTGGGAGGAAGATGAAAGAGAACTGCCCAAAATGAGAAAATCTGGATGAGAAAATGTGCCATGTGCATGGATGAAAGGAATACTTACTTGCATCATACATCTATTCAAGTACTAAAGTCTAAGTATTTCTATATGATACAAAAATCACTAACTATGGTTTCTATAAGCAGAAGAGCATTTTTTTTGTTTTTAAAGTCAGATTTTAGAGAAATAGCTAATCTTCCATTTCCACTATCAAAAACTTTACTTACATTTTCGTTCAAAGGGAGTATATATATAAGCCTAAGTCCACAGATGAAGACTTTGTCTAAACTTTCATGAGTGCTTGGGAAGCAATGTTTTTTATTGCCTTCTCCAATCCATGAAATCCATGCATTATCATAGAAGACTGGTATTGATCCAACTTAAAAGTTTAAAGCAAATTTTTCTAAGTCTCCTAATATGCATATGTGCAATATAAGACCCCTAAATCATTTAACTAGGAAAAATTATTTGCAGCAATTTTTCTAATAAATGTTTCATATCCAAAATATATAAAGAACTGATTCAAATTAGTAAAAATAAGAATTGTCCCTCAATAATAAATAGTCAAATGGATAGTTTTCAAAGGAAGAAATCTAAGCTGACAATCACTACATGAAAAAATATTCCAAAAATCATAAAAAATTGGAGAAACACAAATTCAACTTACTCTAAGGGTCTATCTCACATGCAGACTGGCAAAGATAACAAAAAAAAAAAAAAAAAAAAAAAAAAAAAAAAGGAAAGTGACAGGAGAGACACAACACACACCAACATACTATTGAACTAGTGAACTAGCTGTGAACTAGGTTCAGCCATTCTGGAAAGCAATTTGGGACTATAACCCAAAAAGTGTTTATAACTAAACACTGTATACCCTTTGGCCTAGATATACTACTAGACCTATCTCCAAAAGAAATCAAAGAAACAGGAAAAGGACTCATATGTACAAAAATTTCTAATAGTTTTTATTACAGAAAAACTAGAAATTAGTGAATCATTAATTGGAAAGATGCTGGAACAAATTATGGTATATGAATAATATTACTGTAGCTATTGTCATTTGTTTTTGAAGAAGACTAATGACATCATGATGTTAGAATCAAGGTACAGTGTAGTGTGTTCAGCTGTGGTTGATCCGTCCAGTTTAAGTTCAGAAGCCTACCATAGGCTGGGGACAAGTAGTCCATTAAAACATTTGGAATGGATATGTCTCTGAATTTGCACATTTCACATTTCCTTTGTTCTACTGAGATTTTCTTTGCACACACAGTACAACACCTTCTTTGATGCAGGTACAGCATGCTGAGCATTCTGGTGCCAGCATCACCCACGTCTGTAAATCAATACTGAGGTTCTTCAGAGAGACCTTGAGAGTATCCTTGTTGACTACCATGTGAGCACTAGCCTTACGTGAGTACTCTGTAGAAGTCTTTTAGGTAAACGTGTTTGGCACTCGGGCTACGTGGTCAGCACCATCAAAACTGCACTCTGCCATGGCATCTGAATACTTGGCAGCTCAGCTTAAGATAGGTCCTCAGTATCTGGTAACTCATCTTTCCAGGTAATCTCCAGAATCTTTCTAAGACAATTCAAGTAGAATCAATTCAGTTTTCTGGCATGGTGTTGATCGTCCAAGTTTCACAGGCAAGATATTATTGTTCAATAAAAGCAAAGAGAGGGTTTTGAGGGAAACCTGGGGAAGCTTTGATGAGTAAGAGTAAAGTGAGCAGAAACAGGAGAACAATGAATATAATTATTTCAACAGTGTAAAGAATAACAACTTTGAAAGACTTAAGAACTCTGATCAATGAAATAAGAAATCATGATCCCAGAAGACTCATAAGCATGTCCCCCTCATCCCTCTTGGTAAAACAGATGATAGAATTGTAGTTGTAGAATGATATACATTTTCAGCCATGGTTAACATGGAAGATTGTTTTGCTTAATTAATGTATATTTGAGAGGTTTTTTTTTTTGCTTTCTTTTTTTTCCAATTAGGGAGAGAGAAGAGAAAAGGGACCAAGCAAAAGGATAATCCTTTCAAAAAAAAAAAAAAAAAAAAAAAGATAAGGAATTTAATGAAACTTTTTTAAATGCACAAAGGAGATCAGAAGAAAGACAAAAAGGAATTATAGACAAGTGGGACAACTTTGATAGTTAAACGCTGAAAAGCAAACTATAACTGTTGGAGGAGTCATGAATTGATTCAGCTATTTTAGAGAGCAATTTGGAACTATGACCAAAGTGCCAGAAACTATGCATACTCTTTAATCCAACAGTGTTACTATTGGGTCTGATTCCCAAAGAGATCATAAAATACAAAAAAGGACCCACTTGTACAAAAAAATATACTTGTATAAAAATATGTGTAGCAGCTCTTTTTGTAGAGATAAGAAATTGGAAACTGAATGGATGCCCATCAATTAGGGAATAGTTGACTAAGTTATGGTATATGAATATAATGGAATATTATTATTCTATAAGAAATGATGAGTAGGTTGACTTCAGAAAAGCCTGGAAAGACTTACATAAACTGAGTAAAGTAAGCAGAACAAGAATAATATTATATATAGTAACAGAAAGATTATGTGATGATCAACTATGATAGACTTAGCTCTTCTTAGCAAAACAATTCTAATAAACTTGGGATGGAAAATATCATCTGCATCCAGAGAAAGAACTATGGAGATTTTAACATAGATCAAAACATCTCATTTTCATCTCATTTTCACCTTTTGTTTGTTTGCTTTTTATTTCTCATAATTTTCTCCCTTTTGTCCTGATTTTTCTTTCACAACATGACAAATATATGGAAATATAATTAAAATGATTGCACATATATAATATATAGCAGAATGCTTGCTGTCTTGGGGAAGAGGGAGGTAAGACAGGGAAAGAGAAAACATTTGGAACTCAAAATCTTACCAAAATGAATGCTGAAAACTATCTTTACAGGTAATTGGAAAATACTATTGAGAAAAAAAAAAAAAGCAAGCTATGCATAACAAAGATTCGTAGTTTAACGTCCAATCCTCTTTTTCTGTTCTCTTTTGTAGACATAAGAAAGTGCTCATTTTATTTGGTGTTTTAAGTTCAGGGTAAAATAAATAAATAAAAGTTTAAAAATAAAATATTTCCCTGTATTTCCTCTTCAACCATACTTCATTTATGGCTCTTCTAATATGGAGGTAAGAAGTTATCTTATGATAAAATTATATTGCACAAAAATTTCTTAAAAGAAAGACTCATTGAACATACCAAATGCTTTGAAATAAAGAATATGCTTTTAGAGATCCATGGGAAATAATCAAACATAAAGGTTTGGAACATTAGAGTAAATCCAGCAAATTTTGGAAATAATGAAAATAAGTTCAAAGATGCAGTTTGATCACAAAAGCTAAAAAATGTGTTATTCCCAGGCAAGTAAATATATAGGCTACTATATTATACAGAGTTGCCATACTCTGTGTGTATGTGTATGTGTGTGTGTTTGTGTGTTTTATGAAAACATAAAACAAGCAAAATGGATTTCACATTATTAATCAAATCACCAAAAATCATACAGGTGTCTCTTTAAGGAGGAGACTATTTATTTACCCATTAATAAAACTTACCTTTGAGTACTTAAACACCTAAGTTTAAAAAATGGTTTCTGCACCAGCTACCCTCACTGAGCAAGCATTCTTTTGTCATTTATGGCTGTTTGAGATTATGGCAGAAGATGAGCCTGTAGTTCCTCATTGAAGAAACGCAGAACTCGATCAGTACTTCAGCAGTTAATCTAGAATAAGAAAAAAAAAATTTTCAATTTTTAAGTGACCTTTCATTTTCAGTAAAAGGCAGAATCTATCCATAAAGCTATTTTTAAATGATGCTGAATGATTAGTCTACCCGTGCCCCTTAAGAAATGGGTAAAGAAAGCAAAGTTCATGTTATCAGCTGAATGCCTTCTACTATTAAAAACTATCAGAATTTCTTGACAAGATTAATAAATAAGAATAATTTAGGGAGCAAATTACAGCCTAAGGAATGATTCCACTTAAAAATAATTTTCATGTTCCATGTATGTCCCATATTCTAATAACTCATTCCCTCAAGCACTACAAAATACAAATGAACTATCCTCAAACAACTTAAAGCCTAACTAAGCAGAGGAAGATCTTTTTCTAATAAAAAAAAAAAAATAAAAAAAAAAAACTGCTCCTTCCTGCTAGCCTATATTAGAAGCAACATGGTTTCTAGTATTTTTCAAAAAAGATAAATAGCATAGACTTGATGTTATAATTGAAAAATAAAACTATAGTTATACAATATAAATGTGTGTCTGTGTACATACACAGAGATATACAAGTAATTGAGAGTGTGTATGTATATATGCATATGTATATATGGGAGTGTATATATGTGTGCACATATGTGTGTGTGTTGCTTTATCCTGCCTAAACTAGAAAACAAAGATCAATTTGTCACACATATATTTTATTTCTAACAATCTAGAATGAAGCTTTTAGAAATAATACCAAGTTACACTATAGCACTTAAAAGTTCAGGTAAATAAGAAGCATCATATGGTGTGGTTTTCAAGTTTATTATACTCAGAATTTATAACCCCCAGGAGGAATATTAAAATTGTGGGGCAGTAAAGCCATGTTCATAAACATGTCTTTCAACAGATAATTATTTCCCAAACATCCTGAACTGCCTGTTTAAACATGTGGACTATTAAACTTTAGAAAAAAAAAAATCAACTTCAAAGTATAAAATTATTTTTAAAGACCTTTTAAAAACACTTAATTTTTGGTTTAAGATTTTTAATAGACTTTTATAGAAGTCAGAAAAACATTGCCTCAACATATAGGAAATTAAAATGAAAAAATAGTTAAAAGTCTCAAAAGCTTATTCTAATAAATCGATTTCTAAGACATGTTTGTCACTATCAAATTAGGAAATTTCACAAATCTGGTTAACTCAAATGATAGGGAGTCATGGTAATTAATGAGGCTCTTGGCTAACTAAATCTGCTCAGCTCTAGTAGGCAAATCTAGCATCCCAAACCAGGACAAATGCATGTTGGTAAACAAATACTAACTATGCCCTTCTTGTTCTGATAGGTCCTATGTGCATTACTGTAGTCCCTAATAACTACAACCTGTTGATAAATGTGTAGAATGTATACATGGCTCCTGTGCTCATTGATCAGAACACACAACTCTGTACAGAGAGAAATCTTTAGGAAACTGCAACCCCTATCCAGCAAAAAAAAAAAAAAAAAAAAAAAAACTTCCATTTTAGGAGCTCCAATTGCCATTTGCTATAAACAAACACCAATAAACAATCTTTTAATATTCAAGTAATTCTCTTTTGAAACTTCTATATATCCAAAGAATAATGCAATGGATGTGTGATAGGCAGAGCCAGGAGCTAATGTTAATCAAGCAACATTGACAAGGCTTCTATGATGTGCCAGGAGCACATCATAGGGGTATGAAAGACAGTTCCTGCCCTCAAGGAGCATACATTTTTACTAAAGCAGCAGTATTTGAGAAGGAACAAATTTTCTGTGAATGGTTCATTAGTGCATTTTTTAAAAATAATAATATAATAAGTTTTACAGAGAGACAACACAGAGAACCAAACAGAATTCAAGATCCACCTCTAACACATATTGGTCTTGTGACTTAACCTCTCAGAATTCCCAGGACTACTACCACAGGCAACAGAGGAAGTCAATGAGCACAGGAGCAATATGGGAAGATTATTCTGGAATCTGTGTACAAGACAGATAAAAGACAGCCTGAAAGATGATAACAGCAAAAGATGACAAAAGCTTGAACTAAGATAATGGCTATATATGAAAGGAGAAAGATTTTAGAGATGTTAAAATAAAATGAACAAGATTTGGCAACCAACTTAATCAGGGGAGGGAATGCAATAGAGTGTGAGAGAATAGAAGACTAATGGACGACTCCTAAATTATAAATCAAATAACTGGGATCGTAGTGGTATCCCCAGAAATAGAAATGGCAGAAGTTTGTTGAGCCTGACAGACCTACACAAGATATCCAGAGGTTAAATTAAAGGAAAGAGATGGAATAAATAAGAGATGCTATATTAATATAAAGGCGATTACTTAGCACTAGCTTAAGCATTAGACTGGAAAGCAGCACTGATTCTCTATAATGGTTTGTTACATTTCAAAATACCTTTCTCACTCCTTTGTACAAAGTTTATTGATGGCACTACTATTTAGAGGCATGACTAAAACACTATTTTTGCTAACAGAGATATCCTTTTCTTCTTGATTACTAGTATATTAAGTGTACCTAAAATGTCTAGGTGATACAGTGAATAAAGTGCTGGACCTGAAGTCAAGAAGACTCATCTTCCTGAGTTCAAATCTAGCCAGACATTTACTAGTTGTGTGATCCTGGGCAAGTCACTTAACCCTGTTTGCCTCAGTTTCCTCATATGTAAATTAAGCTGAAGAAGAAATAGCAAACCACTCCCAAATCTTTGCCAAAAAAAAAAAAAAAAAAAAAATCCAAACAGGGTCACTAAAAGTAGGACACAACTGAAAATGACTAAAGAATAAACAATTAAGTCTAGCACAGTACTTTACATGTAGTGGGTACTTACTTAAATGGTGTCACATAGCCCAAAAAAAAAAACCTGGCATATGCACTGAGGGAACTTAAGAGAAGTAGGAGAGTGAGAAGAGGCAGGGCCATACTTTTCACCATGATGGGTAAGGTTTAGGTCAAGGATCAGGATCCACAGCAGACAAGAAAAGGCAATGGGAATTAGTATCTATTCAGCAACATAAGCTGTGTATGAGGAGAATACCACAGCACCTTTGTGAAAGGTAACATATAGAATATTGAGGGGAAAAAACAAGAAACACAGTTGTTCCCATAATCCTTTCACCCATCTCCCCTTCTGGTCTTCATAAGGGTCTAAATATAAGGAAAGGATCAAAACAGTGGATATATTTGTAGTGGCCAGTATTCTTGATGTAGATTAAATGTTCCCTACCACCATACATGGTTAGGGGTCAAAATGTTAAACCCATCATGCCTGGATAAAAAGGACGACAAAACCCCCTGATTGGAAATTACTTACCCCCACATGTTAAGAGAGAATGTGGGAAAACTGGGTCGCTAATGCATTGTTGATGGAGTTGTGAAATGATCCAACTATTCTGGAGGGCAATTTGGAACTATGCCCAAAGGGCTATCAAACTGTAAAAACGCTTTGATCCAGCAGGATCATTACTAGGTCTGTATCCCAAGGAAATCATAAAGGAAAAAGGATCCACATGTACAAACATGTTTGCAGTAGCTCTTTTTGTGGTAGAAAAAAACTAGAAAATGAGTGCACACCCTTCAATTGGGGAATGACTGAATAAGCTGTGATATATGAAAGCAATGGAATATTATTGTTCTGTTAAAAAATGATGAACAAGCTGATTTTAGATAGGCCTGGAAAGATTTACACGAATTGATGCTGAGTGAAACAAGAAGAACCAGGAATACATTGTATACAATAACAAAAATGTGCAATGATCAACTATGAAAGACTTGGGTTTTTCCACTTCTCAATGGTTCAGTGATCCAAGGCAATAAATTCCGTGGTTTTTCCCTTTTGTTCTGATTTTTCTCTCCCAACATGATTCATTTTTTTAAAATGTGTATTTTTTTAGTTAAAACTTTTAAAAGTAAATTTGTTTATCCAAAGCTTATGTTCTACTCCTATCCTCAGGTATCTAAAGTACCCTCATTACAGATGTTTCAAGATTTACTCCTTTCTCCATGACTCTACTCCTAATTTTGGCATTAGTGGGAGGTGCCCAAACAGAGAACAAAAGATTTCTGGCTCTGCTTTCTCCATATCTATGTGGAATGCCAACAATAAACAGCAGCATGGCTGACATTTACAACAGGAACTAAGTCTTGGTAGTGTTACTCTTACTATTTTATCTTTCCCTATGGGTATACTGATAACAACTCTACTTAAACTGTTCCCCTCACATCTGTAAGGGAAAAAAAATAGTGTTGAGAAGCAGAACAGAAGAATGGCTTTTATGGAAACCCCTCTAAGTTTGGCAATCACTATATTAGGCAATCTACTTATCCCAGAGCTCTAATGGAAGGGGCATCCAGTGGAAAGGACCTAATACAAGGTTACTGTCTAGAAATTTCAGTGTTTGTAACTCCTGCTTAAAAAGTGTGTTTTTTTTTAAAGACATGAACTGAAAAGCCTTAAGACAATATATAACATGTCAGGCTACACAACATCTATCGCCATCAGAAATCAAATAAAACAAAGGAGATCACAGCATCTTAACTAGAGTCTCTTCCTCTAAAATTATGTCAATTCTAACACTTAGCAGTGTTTATTAAGTACCAAATACAGCATTAATACTGTGATATACCCTGTGGGTAATAAAAAATAAAAATGAAGTTGCTCCTGCCCACAAGAACCTTATAATCTACCTAGCTCAGAAGACAAAACTAATGAACAAGCTATACAAGACCATTTATAATTAAGTATAAAACGGTTTAATAGTGTGGTTCCAGGAATAGAAAAATCATTACCAACTAAAGCTATGTTAAATATTCCTGTAAAAAATAAAGAATTAAGCCTGATCAGAAAGGGTTAAGTAAATAATGCAGGTTAAAAAGTAACATCAGAAACAAAGGCAGAGAGAAAATAATATACAAATGCAGGACAGTGAAGATGAAAAAAATTGATGAGTAGAAATCTATGAGAATATTGACTTTCAAGTAAATAAGGCTAAACAAATAGGATAAGGACATATTATGGAGGATTTTAAATAAAAGGCAGGAAACAATAATTTTAACAGTACAAACCTGGTAATCATTGGTTTTTAACAGAGGAACACCAATTAAAGCAGTATTTTTAAAAGAATCATCATTTTTTAATTTGAGAGAAGAAAAAAAATCAGGAAGACTAAGTTATTGCAGTAATTTCTTAATTTCTGTGTGGCATAGTGACTAGGTGGCTGGCCTTGACATCGGAATACATGTGTGAGTTCAAGTTCTGCCTTTGATATTATACTGGCTAATGACCATGGGCAACTTAGTTGGCACTGAGACAATTTTAAGATGACAAAAATTAGAAAGAAGTTGCTGACATTTCCATCACTGATAAAATCACCCAAATGAATTAAAAATATACAGAATGAAAAGAGATTGTCCTAGAAAATTCTCACGTTCCCTTCCCAAAAGAAAACGTGATCTTTTATCCGATGCTTTAGAATTCAACATTCCCACATATTCATTTAGGGTATCTCTGAGGTATGACTTCATTTTCCTCCATTACAACTCAAATTTCTTTATCACTTCAAGATTTATATAAAGTTCTTTCCTCAAAAAAAAAAAAAAAAAAAATCAAAAACAGGAGTTAGTCAACTGAAGTAGTATCCCATTTAACAGATAAATAAGTATAATAAAGATAAATAAGAAATAAGCAAAGTGACTTGTCCATGACCATAAAATAAAACTAACAGTATTACTCTGCTGACTTACTAGCTTGGGAGACAGTCCTAAAGCTCCATAAGGTATGTTTGCAAAGCAAAAAGTTCTTGCAGGTCCAATATCAATCTTGGGAATGCTCTGAGGAATCGGACAAGGAGGGCTTTTTGGTAAACAGAGTGTAAAATATAATGTAAACTTAATTTTTCAAAACTATATAATAGAAGTTTACAGTTTCCCATACTTTTTTTTTGTTTTTTTGCATAATAAAATGTTCATCTTTGCTGATATTTCAGTTTCAAATGCTTTTAATACAAGCCTATAATTTACAAAATACAATACAATTTACTGTTCTTGGAAATCCAGACTAACTAAATTCAAAAGAAGTCTCTCACTAGAAAGTTAGCCATTAGATAATAAAGAGTTTTGGCACTATGAAACTAGCTAGGCAGAGAAGAGTTTAAATTTGCATTTGAATATTAATCCATACAGATGAAATAATATTCTCTTCATAAGCACTTAAGATTTCACTTTAGCTCAAGTTAGCTCAATGACTTTTGTTTGGTCCCTGATAATTTTCCAGTATTGGGCATCAGCAAGCAATTATCTCCCTTTTTAGTATAATGTTTTCCTTAGCCAACACTAAGTTACTGGGTACCTTGTGACATTTTTCAGTCATTAAAAAATGAACATCAATCTTTTGTTCAGTCTCAAACATTTGTATTTCAATAGCTCATGATTTCACAACTAATTCACATCTTTCTCCTTCTATTCAACTCTCACCTGTATGTTGTAATAAATAATATACTCTCCACAAAAGTTCTACCTTTTTTCCTATTCGTCCTGTGATGGTAAAGACATTCTAAACTACACAAACACACACACACACACACACACTCACACTCTCTCTATATATATATGTATTTGTGTGTGTGTGTGTGTGTGTGTATATGTATTGTGTATGTATACACATGTATATAATGTCGGGGTCAGATCTGAACTCAGAAAAATGAAACTCCTCCATTCCAGGCCTTGCACTCCATTTTACACATAGATGCCCTACAAGTTAGGCTAGGCTATTCTTAAAGATACGGAAGCCATCCTCAAAACTTGATTGGCTCAGAGAACTAAAGGCTAAGTCTAACATCAAGTCCTTGGCCGGGGGGGGGGGGGGGGGGGGGGGGGGTTGTCGGAGAAGGGCCAAAGTAGGGGATGGTACAAAAGAGCATGAGGAGCTCCAGATAAATACTGATACTTTGCTAGAGGAATCCAATAGGCAACTCTGAGGCAGGGAAGAAGCTTGGACCAGCTAAATCACTATTCTCTCCCTACTCTTCCTCTCAACCCCACCATATGTGTGTCTATACATGCATGGATAAATGGAAGGATGTGTATATAGTATCTGAGATCAGATGGGAACTCAGAAAAATGAGTCTCCTTAATTCCAGGCCTAGTACTCTATTCTCTTAGCACCTAGCTGTCCCTAAACACTAAAAAGTACTGAAGCCATCCTCAAAACTTGATTGTCTCAGATAATTAACTCTAAGAGTAGCATGGAATCTTAGAGGAAATGGATTTGGAGGTTGAGATGATTCAAAAAAGAGCCAAGAAGAGTTCCAGGCATTCTGATACTTAGCTAGAAGACCACAATAGGCAACTCAGAGGCAGAGAAAGCATTTAGAGGTGATAAATAAACTTGGGGTTCTCAAAGCATACTAAAAATCCTCTTGCTATGGCTAATAACCTTTTGTTAACTGATAAGTGCCCTATGAGTGTCTCACTTCATTCCAATATCAAACATAAACTACCAAGGAACTAGCATGAAATCAGGCCCAGAAATATACAGAAATAAATTTAATATTTTGATTGTTTACCTATTATCTTTCAGTTTCTCTACAGGGCTTTCCCCCATCTTATACCCTAGGTATCTCTTGCATTCAAATGATCATTAATATGCTAAAGCTTAATTTTACCCATATCATTATTATACTGTGGATCATCTGTAAATCTTGGCTATTTGGAAACTGATGTTATGTCATTCATTATTTTATAAACTAGAGCTTAAAAAGACAGGTTTTCCATCAGATTTGTCAAAAATGACCATAAAAAAAGAAAATTATATCTGTTGGAGAAGACAAGACAAGTTTAATATTTAGTAGACTTATGAGCTTATCATCCAACATTCCAATCACTCTGGAAAACAATTTGGGATTATGGTTTTAAAAAATCACTAGGGGTAACTAGTTGGTGTAGTGGATAAAGCACCAGCCCTTAAGTCAGGAGGACCCGAGTTCAAATATGACCTCGTACACAATGCTTTCTGGCTGTGTGACCCTGAGCAAGTCACTTAACCCCAATTGCCACAGGGGAAATAAAATCACTAAATTTGGGAAAACTCTTTGACTCAGTGACACCACTACTAATCTTAGTATTCTGGGTAGGCTTCCCTACCATGT
This sequence comes from Sarcophilus harrisii, assembly GCF_902635505.1. Classification (NCBI taxonomy): domain Eukaryota; kingdom Metazoa; phylum Chordata; class Mammalia; order Dasyuromorphia; family Dasyuridae; genus Sarcophilus; species Sarcophilus harrisii. Next base: position 370,447,669 of record NC_045427.1, read on the forward strand.
TAGGTAATAACTTGGAACAGCTGGACTTCTATGTCAAAGACAAAAAGACAACACCTACGTGACAAAAAATATTTATACCACTATATTTTGTTTTTGTCAAGAATGAGAAACTATTAAGTATCCAACAATTGGCAAAATCACTGAAAAAATTATGGAATATGGATGGAATAGGATATTACTACCACATAAGAAATTACTAAAGGTATACATTTAAAAAAAAAAAAAACACACTTGTGAAGTTCAGAAGGGCACACAGATGGAAAAGACAGTGCTGGTACTGCTATGTTAAAGTTTTTATCCTTTAAAACATAAACAATACATATCAATTCACTATTCAAAATGCAACCTTCCTTTTCTATCCTTGATATATGGAAATGTTCAACTTTGCTGATGACTTTTAAGCTCATAATAAAAAAAAATGTTTAAAAGGATGAGTTTTTCTGTTAGGAAATAGCTTGGGATAGTTGGAAGCACAAATTTCAAAATATAATCTATTTTCTTTCTCCAATTCAGCTATGACTCATTCATCTGAAGTGGTTGTCCAAGGTAAATGTATGGCTTGGCTACCTTAATAGATTGTTCATCCAACTCTATATATTTTGTGTGTTTGTCGATTCCATCAAGAAGACTCTATTTAGGAGTTTAATACAATCAGTACAATGTTATCCTCCTTTCTATATAAAAATTGGGCTAAACATCTTCCATTACAGTCGCAAACATCTTTGTTATAATGCCTTAAGATATTGATAGAGGATTACTGAACAGTTTTCTACTACTACACCCAAATCAAAAAATCTTGTATGATATTAAGATATACATGGAAGAGATATAGTAGAACCTTTCAACTGTCAAATGCCTTATTATAATCAACAAAACCGAAAAACAAGTTTGTGTTCTCTAAATCCTTCAATTAAGTGTGACCATAAGGGTATCTACTCTAGAAAAATGTTAACAAATTATACAGGAAATCCCCAAAGTCTTAGTGCAGTTTTAAACTTTAATAGTTTTATTTTTATCAAGTGAATACATAAAAACATGGAAAAATTTTCACTGATGAAAAATTAAGAGGAGGAAAATAACAGACAATGGCCACAACAATGTAAATAACCCAAAATTGGGGGGGGGGGGGAAACTAAATATTGCAAAACTTTAAAGCATAACCTTGGTTTCATAGAGGAAATAAGAGAAGACACCCCATTGCTTTAAAGAAGCGGAGGTCCACAGATGTAGAACATAACATGTAAGATTTTTTTTTTTTTATGTACTGATTTCATTGAATTTCTCTTCTTCCCTTTTTCATTTGATTAAAAAAAATTCTCTGACATAAGGGATGGTCCTCTGGGAGGCAGAAGAACAGAAATATAGAGGCAATATAGGTGATAAAAGAGAAAAGATGTTAATAAACTTTATTAAAGTGCCCTCCATAGATATGTAAATTATGCCCATTTAGACTGAGATGAAAAAAGTACATAAATGATAACCATATTTTTTTTCTAGCAAAATTGAGTATTTTACAGATTCTCTTTAGACAAAGGAATTCAATGTTGGTTTAATCATGTACCAATTCAGCATCTTTACCTTTCACAGAATTGAAAATATAACCTTCATTGCTTTCAAAACTGGTGCCATTAGTAAGGATTTCTTACAGCCATTCTTAGAATATTTCTCTATCTTTAAGTGTCATTTCTAGTTCACAAATATTGAGAACCAAGAGTCCAAATGTGATTGTCTCCACTACAACTGACAAGGAATATTTTTGTTACAAAGAAATGTGCCCAATTTCCTTCTGTTATCCTTCTAAGTTTCACATCTAAATGTTACTGTGATGATCTGGATTAACTGAATCTCAAATGTATTTTCTGCAAATCCATTTTTCCACTCCACTGCTAATTTCTCTTCCATGAGATTCCTCAATCTTCCAACATGCTCCAAAATGAATGGGTCAAAATTAAGTTTTTTCCCACAAATTTCTGGAGAAATTAACTTAAAGGAGCTTAAGTGTGTTAGGCACTCTTTTGTCAAAAGGAAACACATGAAAAAAAAGCACTAGAAACATTATGTAAATAAATTTATATTCTAACCTAGGGTTGTTGCCTTTAGCTGCACTCTCACTTCTTGGCAAATCTATGATGGCTAATTTGGTTTCTGGGTTTGGGTAGCTACTGCTTTATACTGGTTAACCTTTCTTAGGAAAGGATAATAATCTGAGATAGTATGTTTTCCTTCCTCCATTTTCTATTTTTCAGTGTTAACAGCTTGCTTAAATGTAATCATTTCATTTTTATCCTTTCTCCTAATCTGTTGATTTTGATATAACAAGATTATTTCCCAATTAAATCTATGATCCTGTAAGTCAAATTATTCTGGCTATACAACAGTAACTTAGAAATTATCATCTCGGCAATAACTTTCCTTTTCCCACCTAAGTTACAGCCATTCTTTTTTTGGGGGGTGGGGCATGTCAATGGAGGATGCTGTTCACTGCTAACCATTGTCCAGCAAATTTTGACCCTTCTTAAAGAGAACCATCTTTTCCAATGTTTTTCTTAATCAACTCCAGTCAACACCTTTGCTCTGAATTCAGAGTATCAAGGAATATATTTACTTAATAAGTTTCCCCCAAGTTCTTCACAAAATTTTTTCTTCTTATGTATCACATATAAACTTAGGAAACACCTTTGATAAACATCTACTGAACACAAGGAATTTTGTCAGGGATTATGTACAGAAACAGATAAAGTCGTTGCTCTCAAGGAGCTTACATTCAATTAAATGGTATTCTTTTTGTTTATCTTCATTATAAGTATGGTAAAAAATAAAAAATAAATAAAAAACATGCAAACCAAAGAGCACATGTTTCTTGTTGCCTTTAGAAGCACATAAAACATATCTACAAACTGCTTTGTTTTCTGAAAAACTGCAAGCCATCTATCTATTTAATAGCAACCTCCTCTTATCTTTTGGTTTCATTAAAAAAGAGAATGTCATGTAATAAAATTGAGCCAGAGGAAATCTTGGTTCAAATTCTCTTATTTTTCAGATGAGGAAAGAGATTCAGAAAGCAGGGAGCCAACTTGCCAACTCTCAATGAATTTTAAATTTTCAGTTTAAATTGAGTTTTATAAACTCAATACTGTTTAAGTCAGGATTTGATGTACTGTATTGTCTAGATCTTTTAAAGTATTTGAGAAAATGTTAATAAACGTAGACTGCACTTTAAAAGTCTTAGCAAAGTGACCGCTATCATAGCAGAGGGGATACACTGTATAAGTTAGTTGTCTATCCAACTGCATAGTTCGGTGATCAAGACTTTCTCCACCCTTTTCCTATCTGGTTAGACCAAAACTCTTTCTTGTTTATGCATCTCAACCAGAAAGCTCTGTAATAATAGTCTAGAATTTTGCTAATATAGTGCTCAACCCATACTCAACACAGTACAGTACAAATGAAATAATAAAAGTGACTGTCAAGGGGTAGCAAGTTCTAATATTTAATATCCTCTAATATTTATATTAAACTGGCTGCATAACCATTGTAAGCCTCGAGTAATACTAAGCTTACAAGGATATACTGACTGCAATTTGAATTAGATGGGTATGATATCCAAAAAGCAATTACAGTTACAAAATATTATAGAAAAGATATAGAAATCAATTTAGTCATTTTACAAACTAAGACCTCTGAATTCTAAATTCTAATTTTTTTCTATTTTAAAGGGTAATAGAAGCTTTGTATTTGTAGTACAGATTCTAACCTAATTTTTTCCTAGGTAATGGATACCTATCTATTCATTAAATTATATTGTCAAGCTCTCATATAAAGGCTAGTTATTTTAAGGAAAAAGAGTAAAAACCAAAATATGAATTTGCAAAAAGATATCTTAATTTGGAGATAATTATTCACACTGCAAAAGAACAGTTCATTATATGAAAGAAATATTAAGGCATTTTAAATATTCTGTCTCCTGAAGCAAGTAAAATTTACTGATTAAAACTCATTTCAGTCCATGTTTTAAGAATACATCTACTGTCTAAAAGAAAAAGGATAGCCTCTCCCTTCAGATAACTGAAGTCAATAAAAATTAAGGTTTTGAGTATTAATCACAGGAGTCAAAGAGGTTCAAAAGGTTCAAAAAAGATCTAGACAAAACACCAGTCAAAATAGAATTGAGCTCTGGACACAAATGATCGGCTATTCAGCAAATGTGTATTATATGTTGACTATCTGAATCTTGTCCTGCTTGTCCTCCTCAATCAAGCTTGGCCAAAAGTCCCATCTACCTTCTTTCCTCCCAATGAAATACTACTGAAGGCCACTAGGTGGGCATAGTGGATAGAACACTGAGTCTAGTCAGAAGTCAGTTCACAACAGAGTTAAGAAACTTGCTAGGTATGTAACCCTAGACAAGCAATTAACCTGTATGCCTCAGTTTCCTCAGCTGTAAATTGGGAATAATAGTACTTCAAAGGGTTCTTATAAGAATCAAATGAAAATTATTTGAAAAATACTCTAGCAGAGTGTCTGGAACATAATAGGCATTTCATAAATGCTGTCCTTCCTACTGAATCATTACAGAGGAAAGCATTAATAAATTTGCAGTTCCTTCAAGACCATGCCCTTAATCATGACTTTTCATTTCTGCACTTTCCTTGTCCAATGGGCTCCTTCCCTATCATAAAATGAAAACATGTCTGGGTCTTCCCTATTCTTTAAAAACCTATACTTAACCCCATCACACCCATTTAACCTTCAGTCTGATATCTTCTTTTTCAGAACAGAACTCCAAGAAAGGGTCATCTGGATTGGTTGCCTCCATTTTCCCCCTTCCCACTCACTTTTCAACAATCTGATTTCCAATCCTATAAACTGCTGAAGTTAATAATCTCTTTTAACTGTTAAATCTAACTAGATTTTTCTCAGTCTTAACTAATTTCTGGAAAAAAGTGAACCAAGCCCTCTTCTTGGATCATCCCTGTCAATGACATTGCTTTGCTCTCCTACTTGTTCTACCAATTTATCTGTCTGATCCTTCTTCTCTTCACATAGCTTCTCATTTGTTGGACCACCAACTCCCATGGGTTCAATTTTCATCTCTCTGCAAAAGATTCCTAAATCTCTATTAATCTCTCCTAAATTCCAAATTCACATTACTAAATACAGAATATATGACAGCCATCAACATAGAGATGATAAAGTTATGGGAACTGATGAGGGAAGCAAGTTTAGAGTACAGAGGAGACAAAACAAAAAAACAGAAACAGAATAGAGAGGGTTTAAAATAGATATGGCCTCTATTTTCTCAGTGTCTCAGAGGAGGCAAAACAGAGGAGTCTGGTGGTAAGGAAAAGCTTGTGGAAAAAAGAAGGTCTGTAATGAAGTCTGTAGATATTGGGATATCAAAGAGAAATAAAGGCCTATTCTGCTACAATGAAAAATATTAAGATAAACTTGTAATAGACTAATTCGGTTGCATAGCTTCCTCCAAATTCATTCAACAGTATATGAACAGGAGAAAAGTAGGAGAAAGCCCAAGCTGAAGTTTAATAAAGCATGAATGATGACACAATTAAGATGACAAAAGGATTCAAGAATAAAAGACTATAAAGTTGAATTAACTAGAGTCAAGGTTGGGAAGAAAAAAGACCAAAAAAAAAAAAAAAAACTTAAGATGGTGATGTAAAACATACTAGAGGAGCCTAGCTCACATAACAACCACCCAAAGATTTTTAAAGACTACCAGATGAAGTAATGATCAAGACAACCCAAGAATTATAGCAATAGTAATATCCAGATCAATAAAATCTTCCATTCAATCTAGTACTGAAGGAGAAAATAATTGGGAATATATAAGAGAAGAGGTGAAAAGAGGAAGAGAGAAGACAACTGAACTTAGATTAATAGGCCTTGAAACCAACAGGATCCTAGTTCTGGCCTCTAGACTCAAAGCAAGGTATTGATTCAGCTATGATATGACTATTCAATATGACTATTCAAGGAGGGAGACAGTTTTAATACACACTTTTCACAGCTTTTCTTCTAAGAGACCTCTTAGAACCCATAGTAGAAGATAGAGTCAGAAAAGTGCCCATATTCCAGATTGTCCTCCAGAAAGCTTTTCAATTAATACTTCTATAGGACCCACAGCAGGAGTCAGCCACTACCCTACCTACCCCCTAATCAGAGTCTAAAACCAGGAAGGATTTCAGCCAATCTATTGGGACCATCAGGCATGTTACTGAGTCCTCCAAAATACTCGAAACCAGCATTCTTACTGATACCACAGCAGAACAAAGGATCCCATAGTGGTAGAGAAGGTCAATTACTGGGAGAATAAATCCTTCCTGAAGCATCCAACCTAAGCAATTACCAATGTTCAATGACTTTTTAAGGCCAGAGTAGAGGACAAAACCCGTGATTGGGGACTGCTTCAGGAAAAGAATGAATAGAGGATGGTGTTGAAGCTAGCAAACACCAAGTGACAAAAGTAAAAGCTAGGTGATTTGGAAGAAGGTGGGATCTGACCTGGCCATCTCATCCAGAACTGCAGCAGTAGCATTATCCAGGCTACAAAGGGAAAAAAACAAAACAGGTTCATAACATACAAAAATAAAGAAAGGGGCAAAGCCTGTTCCTGGAACAAAGTCTAAACCCAGAAACTGAGAATGGTGATATAAGGAAGACTAAGAATATTTCAAATATAATTAAAAATATATATATATTTTTAATTGTATATATATATATATATATATATATATATATATATATATGCATACATACACACACACATATGGGTTAAGAAAAGCCCAAAAGGTAAAAACAGAAGAGAATCTCTCTCCAATGAATACAAACTCTCAAAGAATGTCTTTATAGAAATATGTTTAAAATGACTGCATATGTATAATCTGTACCAGGTTGCTTGCTATCTAAGGGAGAAAAGAGAGAAGGAGGGAGAACATTTTGGTTCTCAAAATCTTACAAAAATGAGTGTTGAAAACTATCTTTACATGAAACTGGAAAAAGAAAAAGAAAAAATTTTTAAAAGAAAAGAATATCTTGTTCATAAGGACTATAGGACTATCTGGAAGAATGAAGATAAGAATTAAAAAATGAAATTAGAGCTCTTAAGGGAAAATGGAAGGAAACCAAATAGTTTAAAACAGGAGGTAGTAAACATTTTTCACTGAAAATTTTTCACTAAAAAAAAAAAAAAAACAGAAGAGAATAAAACTCAATGACACCATGAAAGAATTATCAGAAATTGGAAAAAAAAAAAATGAAAAATTAGAAGAACTAGTAATATACCTACCACCGTATAAGTGACCTGAAAAATAGGTTGCGGAAAAATCATTTAAGAATCAGAATCCCTAAAAAGTAGCATCATACAAAAAAAAGCTGGGCACCAGATTTGAAGAAATCATAATGAGAAAGTACCCTAACTATTAATATAGAAGGGCAAAATAAAAATAGAGTAAATTAACTTCTGAAAATAACTCTAAACTGAAAATTTCCATATTTATCACAAATACATTCCCCCTTTATGTCCTTATGTCTTCAGAATTTCATTTTTGAAAGCTTCACATCCCTGCAGGACTGACTTTCCCTACACAATTTTTAGTCCTTAGGATCTTACTAAGCTTTTCTATGAACTCTGAAATCTGCTCTTCCTGCTGCTCTATGGTTTTTAGTTTCTTCTCAAACTTTGAGACCTTCGGTAATACTGCCACATAAAGGCCCATAAAACAAAATTTGGCTCATATGAAAAAAAATCAAACTCATACATGTATAAATCTCCATGGGAAACACAGGAACCAAGGTCTAACTTCTAGGATTCTTTCTGAAGAGGGCCATTTAGTTAGTAGGTGACCCTTTCAGATCTGGGAGTTTTTGGTTTTAATTTATTTGATCAGGTAAAAGAGGTCATTCTTTGCCTCAAATCTTACCCAGCTTGAATCAATGAATAGTTATTGCCTCAGTCAACTGAGATCTGTTAATGACCTTAATAAAGTCACAACGGTTTACTGGGCAAGGCCATATCTAGGCATTCTGATCTACATCTTGCCACTGGAGCCAGATAGATTGGAGGAGAAAGTAAGGCTGTTGGGTGACAGCTCACCCAATTCACTTGAATGTCATGGCATCACCTCCCTGATGTCATAATCCTCTTCAATAAGGAAGGACAACTCTTCGGGTATCTTATAGTAAAATGACTTATAATTGGACATGGAAGCATTCATCAGCAGATGATAAACTGAAGGAAAGAGGCCAGAAAGTTGCCTTCTTCCCAATCAGACAACATGCTTAAATAAGATCTTCTGACAAGACAATTTATTTCATAGTGCCAATCTTATTTGTATTTCTCCTCCTCCAAAAATCTTTCAAGGCTCTACATGTGTCCAACCTATATCAACTAGCACACTGTCAAATTACTGCTCCTATAGTCATAAGAGCAGCCATCTAGCTACAATAAGAACTTAAGGTAAGTGTAATCTATCTCAGTATTTAGAAAGCCAGGGCTTAGGGATGTGATCTTAAACATAAAGTAAACAAGTTGTAATTTTTCTGCATCAATGTCCTCTATTATACAACAAAAATGTTCTTCCTCATGACAACAGCAGCATAATTTTGTGTTCAGATTATTTTTAGATTTTAAAATCAAAGTTTATACCAAAAAGCTCATCTCCTTAATTTTAAGCCTATGATTTAAGCAACATGGTTCCAAATGTAATTCACTTCCCACAGATTTAAACATAAATGTAACACAAATATTTATTCTCCAACTTCTTGGAACATTAAGGAAGTACAAGTGGGGCTCTAATGTATGAGATATTCCCATTCACCATTGGTAAAATATTAAGTATTTTTCTTAAAAGAAACTCAGTATTTTGAACGCTGAAACTTAATGACTAAGTTACCATTGCCATCCCTGAAAAGTAAAATTTATTTTCTTTATAAATTTATTGGATTCTGCAGAGAATAACAATGAGCTCAAAATCAGCATAACTAAAAAATACTGAACACCAAAATTCCTCTATTTTTTTCTTAAATGTTAATAGTATAAAGTGTTATTAACCCATTAAACCCCACCATATTAGTCTAGTAACTTCCCTTGTGAAAAAGTAGCATTCCATCTAACTCTTAAGTCTATCCTGTTCATATTAGGACTCTTTACTTACAGATTTTCAATCTACTATGTTTAGTTTGAGAAGATAGCAAAACTGAATGAGTAAGTGACTTTCACTTTTAAAATTCAATGAGCAGTTTCATTTCTTACTTTTTGATGCTTATGTGGGACTAAGCTAGCAGCAGTATCAGACTACTTACTTACAAAAGTAAAAAAAAGCAAAAAATGTTAAAGGTAATAAAATGGATTCAACAATTGTAAAGCAACAACATTTATTAAAGATCTGTATGTGAAAATAAAGGCTGTGATGGTATTATACAAAAATGAAAAATGGTTATAGTCTTTAATGAACTTACAGTGGAATATGCATTAATTAATAACTATTAAACATTGCATTATACAAGGTAAAAATGCAATGAAGATAAAGGAAGATCTGGACAAAGAAATCTAGGAAAATGTAAAAAACAATACTTTTAGCAAAGGAAACATCAGGAAGTAGCAGCACCTGAGTTAAACAGTGAAAGAAAAGAAAAGAATTTAGAAAAAATATGGAGGGAATGTATGGGGAAGAATAGTCTGTATCTCCTGAGACTAGGAAACTAAGTAGTACAATTTGGGCAGAATATAGTTTAAGAAAAGAAACATAATAAAAGAAAGACAGGAAAATAGATTCAGAGAGGAATGTGGCATTATAAATAAAAGACTGGCCTCAGAGTTAGGTTCACATGTCAGGAACTCAGGTTTTCCTATGTGAACCTTGGTTAAGTCATTTAACCTCACAGAGCACTGAACAACTCTAATACTATTAATTACAGAGTAGTAGCTTGATCTGGAGCTCTTTACATCAATGAAAGAAGTTGAAGTCCAAAAATCTGAACTAGCTTCTAAAGTTTGTATATGACAGAAACTGAATGTCCTCAAGCAAAAGAGATTTCCCTCTTGTATATATTTTGACAACTGGGCAAAGGGAAAATTTTCTAATGGCAGTCTTATTCTAAGACACCAAAGTTGGAGACCTAACAACAGTTTATATATAACAAGTAACAAGGATCTAAATTAGTGTGGTACCAGTTTAATTGAAAAGTGAGGAACCAGAAATATTCTGAAAATAGAAACCATAAGACATCTAAGATTGGGAGGGAGAAAGGCCAAGATAGGATATAGGGTGAAATCTCTCAGGAAAAAGACAGCATATTACTGAATACAGATACTTAAATGAAATCTCTATCATCATACACAAGCAATGTTTTGGTTTGTTAATTCAAATAGATTTGTTAATAGGTTCTATAGGTTAATGGGGAATGAGGACCACATAAATAATAAAAGTAGGTTTTAAAATTAGATTAAACTTATTTTTCTCTCCTACTTTTTAGAGAAAGATAAGAGCAAGGATACTCTAGTCTACCTGAAAGAATATTTTAAGACCAAAAGCTAGGGTCAGCAAGCACATTAAAGTATGCACAGTAAGAAGAAACAGGAAAAGTACAACTTGGAAATAAATCAGAAGAATAAAATTTGAAGTCTTCACTTTGAAGATCCTAAAATCAAAAAAAAAAAAAAAAAATCAGTAAATTAGATAATTATATTACTAATAATAGCTATTCCTTAAATGATCTATGTGAAATGACAACAACTATTAGAACTAAACCTAAAATCCCAAATTAAAAGAATCTATTTTTATTGAAGGGGTCCACCTTCAGTTCAGGGGTTCAATTCAGGGATCAACCTGTCAGTTGTGCTGCCTCTTTATAAATACAATAATAAAAATAAGAGCTAGCATTTATTCATCTCTTTAAATTTTTTAAAGCACCTAAATATATCATTTTATCTTCACAATCCTGGGATGTTGGTGTTATACCCATTTTATAAATAAAGACACTGAGGTAAACTGAAGCTAAGTAATTTACCCAGGATCACACAGCTAGTAAGTTTGTTGAAGCTAAATTTGAATTTAGGTCCTGTTGACTCCAGATTCTACCTACTGCACTCCCTAGCAAAGATATATACCTTCAATTCTTTAATATGATGAAGGCTAATACAAAGGACTTTTTAAAGTATAATGAAAATTAAACTTTCACAATAAATTATATTTATTTCCTATCACATTCATTTATCCTCTCCCTTTGCATAATCAATAAGTTCTTTTTAAATAAGACACCAGGTTCAACACTTATTTTATCTTTCCCCCCCTCACAATAACTACTACTAAAAACAGACAAACCTAAAACAATGTGCTGTAGGACACACTTGGAAAGGTAGTTTTAATTTTCAGTTCAGTTAATTTTCAGAACATACAATAAAAAAGTTTTCTAGTTTATTCATCAGAAAAATGTATATTTTCTCTTTCAGAGCAAAGGCATTTTTTTTCTGAGTATGTAAGGTTCAGATAAAAAAATTTTTATGTGTCATTATTTGTCAAGAGTATAATCATTTCCATTAATTTAGAATTCAGGAATATATCTTTAAATGTTTTATTATCATTCATTAGGATCGATATATCCATTCCTGTTTATGAGATTACACATGTTAACATATACATATGTGTATATATGTATGTATATAACACATAAATAGTTTTCATTTTTATTAATGCAAGCTCACAGAAGTTATTATGGTAACAGTAAATCCAGTTTCAGCCATTTTCTGTTTTTAAAAACCATGAGATGGCTTCTTAAAAAAATTAACACTTAAAATTTTCATTCCAAGAAAAATTTCATAGAGCAATTCTCCCACCTAAAGCATCTATCTTATTCTTAAATCTAAGAACGTAAAATAATTTCACATAAATTCCTAAGGTTATGAAAAAACCTGTCCGAATTTTAAGATAGAAATATTGCCCAAATTTTAAGATAGGGAAAACAGAAACAGGTTAGGAGGTTAAGCTCTCCAGAATGCAACTGAAATACCTTCTTTTGTAAATCTAAGTGTGTAGAGTCAGTTATTTCAAATATGCTAAGGATATTAACTATAAATGGTAAACATGCCACAAGCATGAATCTTTTAGCTTACCAGCTGTATTTCCCATAAGCCAGCTCCTCCACCTGACTAACATATACTTCCATAGGGCAAAACTATCATTTTTCTTTATACAACATGTAAAGGGGGGCACCACAAACACACCTACAAAATGATTTTGATGAAATTCTGACAAGAGGCGTGTTTTGTAATTCAACTAGAAAATCTATTTCTTAAGCAGATTTGTAAATAAAATGGCGTTTGCTAATTTTCCTCGCAGAACTATAATGCCTACTGAATCATACTTCCTACCTCTTCAAAGAACTGATTGCCAAATCCTGAACAAAATATACTATCATATCAAAATATGAGTTCCAATTATCCAATATAACTATTTCAGGTTCTGGGACGAGACCATGTGCTTGACAGTCCAATTCACTCCGTTTGGAGTGAGATTTAAAGAAGTTTGTAACTACTAGTCCTTTGTGACATTAAGAGGGATCCGATTTGTAAAGGAGAAGAGGGGAAACAGTTAAGTTTCAGCAAATAACCACGTTTTTTGCCCTCTTTCTCCCCCGCCCAAACGGGAGGCACAAGAAACCAAACACCATCAACACTCAGCCCACAGCCCGAGGAGGAGGAAGTGAAGAGGAAGAAAGATGGGGCAGAAAAGAAGAACTACAAGCAGCTTGAACCTGATGAAGAATTACTTGCAAACAAACGCAGGCACTTCGGGTTTGTTCGATAAGTGAGGGAAACGCACACTGCCCAGCGCAGAGCAGAAAGTACCCTCTCTTCGCTCCACGCACAACATCCCTCCGGCCGCCCCGAGACTCCACCACCACAAACAGCAGCTACCCATCCACCTTCAAATTACCCTTTGCCATTGCTCCCTCACCCCTCTCTCTCTCTTCCGAGGGCTGAGTTTTCCCCACCTGTCAACCCCATCCCTCCTTCTTCCCCTTTCTCCTTCCTTCACAGATGTACATCCACCACTTCGAGGAGCTGCCCCCAACAATCTAGATTCCCTTCTCCCGGTACCTCCCCACAAGACACCAACCTACACCCCACCAGACGGGTGGAACCAGGGGACATGGCGCAGGGATGGGAAATGGGGGAAGAAGAGAAAAAGGGGAGGGCCTGGAAAGGAAGGGAGGGGGAGACAGAAAGAGACAAGATGAGAGATGGGGAGGCGAGAGAGAGAAACAGAAGGGGGGGGGAGGCGAGGGGCCTGCGCATGCGCAGGCCGGGGCAACCGCCCGTTCCCTCTTACCGTTGGAAGCGCGACTCCCCCTTCCCCGGCCGCGGCCGCTTCTCCAGGACCCGCCGCGGCAGCTGCCTCAGCCTCAGCACCGCCCCGCACAGCGGCAGCGGTAGCGGCAACGGCAGCAGGGCCAAGGCTCCGGCTTAACGGCAACTGAATCCTGTGTCTTCTCTCAGGGCGGTCGCGGGTGGGCAAGCGGCTGAGGCAGTGGCGGCAACAGGGGAAGCGGCGACGGTGGTGCGGCTACCCCAGCGGGTGTGAGCCCTTTCGCCGATTCACCCTCCGAGGGGGAAACCGGCGCCGAGAACCGGGAAAGAGGGGAGGGGAAGGCAACGGCTAGAGCAGCGAAGGCAGCGGCTGAGGCGCGGACCCTCCCTAACGGCGAGGGGGGAGGGAAGAAGGAGGAGCGGGGGCCGGGCCGGATGTGACGTAGAGGGGGCGGGACCATGGAGAGGGAGATCAAAAGAACCCGACTGGGGGGGGAGGGGAGAGGCAGATTAGAAGGGGGAGGCTGGAGGCAAAGGAGGTCCAAAAGGAGTCCTCCGCTTACCACTCTTGTCCCTCGGCAGTGCGAGAATTGAATAATTGAAGTGTAACCCTATAGTGCTTAGAACTTTGCAGAGCCATTGCTAAAGATTTTCTTGAAAGGGCCCCGTGAGGACAAATGGTGCAAGGATTCTTACTGCCAACTTTTACATTTGAGGAAACTGAGACCCAGAGAGATGAAGTGATCCTTCTAAGGGTCACACAGCACAAGAATCGCCGTACCCAGATTGAAGAACATTCGATCCATAATTACTCATCTAGCAAAATTCAGAACAAGAAGGGACCAAACTTCACGTCACCAAGAGTCTATATTCCTAACTAGCAGCTCACGTTTCTGGAACACTCCCTCACAACCACCCTATGAAACCGGATCATTCCAATCTTGTGGTCCCTGGGTTACTGATAAGGAAGCTGAGGTGCCGAGTGGCTGAAACAGCCTGCCTAGTGTTTCACAGCGCAGGTCTTCCAGGGAATATCACACGGCTCATGAAACCAGATGCGTGACCACAAAGCCTGTACAGTACAGGCTTAAGTAAAATAAGGAAGAGGAGGAAAAATGGACAAGAAAAAGTGGGAGAGGAAGTGAATCAGAATGAGGGGAAAGATGAGTGGGGGAAGTAGATGCGGAGGGAGGAGGAGTACAAAAGGTGTTCTTTGTAACGGGAATAAAGCACAAGCGTGGAGTGAGGGCTGTAATAGTCCCTTCTCAAAAGGTCGCAAATTCGGGGCTCACGGGGCCTGACTGGGAAACAGCGCAAGTCAAAAACTCCCAGGCAGGCAGTGGGACGTTAAGCCAAGACAGCTTTGCCATGGTCACGTATCACGTTCACGGGAGAATCAGGTCAGAATCAGGACACCAGAGATACACCTGCATCCTGCCTCCTCTAGATGCGCTATTCACCTACAAATTGACAGCTACTTACAAAATGCCTCTGGCTCTGAAAGGGTTGGGGAATATGAACGTCAACGAGCCTGCTGGGCTTCAGAACTACATTCCAATACTGAGGCTTATCTGCGCAGAGGAAGAAGGGAGGGGCCTAATGTAACCTATCAATTGCTTGCCTAGCAACCCAGACCAACCCGGAGTCCGCTGGTGTCACCAGCTCTCAAAGATTCATTGTATTACACTGTCAATCACTTCAGTGTTCCTACTTCCCAACCTTGTGAAAATGGGAGTGAGAACATGTTGATCTGTTAGATGCTTTAGAATTTAATAGTGAACGCTCAAATTTTCTGGAAAGAGACGGCACAGGAAGAGTCTGCCACCTGCACAAAAAACTCTGACGCTGTCAATGTTTGAATCAGTATATGTAGTCAAATATCAAACACTGAACAAATAGCATGTGGTGGTGTCCTTCATTTGTCTAATGCTGCAAGTTTGTAATCCAGGAAATTAAAAATCAAATGAACCTATTTTACAATCGATAGGATGGTCTTATTTGGATATTCTGCTTTGAGATTCAAGTAAAAGAAAAATAGTAATTTCATAGTAGCAAGATAGAAAAAAAAATCTAGTTTCTATATAGACGATTTCCATAATTTTTATATTTCTCACCAAAACCCAGAGATAGAAAAATTCTATGCAAAATAATTATAAACATCAGTTACTATCAGGACAAATACAGTAATTATATGAACGAGACGACAAAAAACTTCACAAAAAATGTAGACATAAACAACTAGAGAGAAATTAATCACTCATGATTAGATTGTGCCAAGATAATAAAAATGGCAACATCATCTGAGTGAAATTACCTACAGTATTTGATGCCATACCAGACTACTACAGGGTGGCTTTATGGTAAAAGAAAAAAAAATAGCAAAATTCATCTAGAGGAACGAAAGATCAAGAATCTCAAGGGAAATTGTTTTAAATAGAAGAAAGGGGTCTTTGCAGCAAATCTAAATATACACTACAAAGCAGTATAATTAAGACTTATTTGATAAAACTAGAGGATTTAAGGGGGTATAAGCATGGAGATGGTAATTAAATCTATGGGAGCTGAGAATACCAACTGAAACAGTACAGAGGGAAAAGATTCAGAACCCAGGACAGAACCCTGTGGGACTTCTATAATTAAAGAGTATGATCTGGATGAAGATTTAGCAGTGGAGAATGATTTGATAAAAGGGGAATCAGGAGAGAGCGATGGTGTCCTAATGATGGGGGGGGGGGACTAACTTTTGGGGGGAAGACATGGAGTGAACTCTTGAGAAACTCTCCTCTGGGAGAGCCCACCTTAAGGAATCAAGATAAAATAGCTTCGTTCTGTTATTTTGGTGGTGACTATCTGTATCCTCTATTGAATTGAAAATGTGTCCAGGACCACTTCTACTTAGCTCAAACTTAAATGGTCTCATTCAGCTGGTCTCACTCAATTGATTTCTTATTTTTAAAAAGGCAATTTTAAACTCATTTTTTTTGCAGAATGTCCAAAGCAGTATTATGCCTTGTCAAGGAACCTCTCTTTTTGGCATAGCTGCCTGCCAGGACTCCTGCCCGCCGTAAAGAAACCCTCTTCTCAGTGAAAACTTTTTGTTATTTCTCTGCCAGGACCTTGCCACTGAGGAAGTCAGACTTTGTAGCAAACCTGACTTTTCAGTGACAATACAACTAACCTTTTGCCAATCAAACTTTTCAGGTTCGTGAATTCTTTCACCTTGAACCTACACCCACCAGAAGGGGATTCTCACACCTCAACTCTGCATTGCCACTAACCGTATCACTAATAACCTAGAGAGAAAAGAGTAACAAGAGGGCAATCGAGTGCCAAAAGCTTCAGAGTAATTAAAAGAATGAGAATTGAGAAAAGGCCATTGGATTTGGCAGTTAGATCATTGACAAAAACAAAGATAGAAAAGTATAGATCAATTTCTCTAGGAAATATGGATATAAAAATCCTAAATAAAATACTACCTAGGAGACTGAAACACTATATCACAAAGATTATACATTGTGATCAAGTGGATTTTACATACCAGAAATACAGGGAGATGGTTTAACATAAGGAAAACTATTAACATTTTAATTGATTATATCAAAGGGTTATAGCAGTACTTAAAAAGCATTTAACAAAATACAACATTCATTCCTATTAAAACACTTGAAAGCATAGGTATAAATGGATTTTTACTTAAAATTATAAAAAGCATCCACTTAAAACCATCAGCAAGCATTGTTTGTATTGAAGATAAGCTAAAAGACTTTGGATATAGAGATGGGAAGTTGTCAAAAACACAAGAATTTTTTTGCATTTCCATATGATCATTTTAGGGATAAGAAAACTGAGTTTTCTCAAGGTTAAGTGGTTTGCCCAGAGTCACATAGTTCATCAGTATCTAAGACAAAATTTGAACTCATGAACACAAGTCTTCCTAATTCCAGGGTTTTATTCTCTGTGACCTAGTTTTATCCACTCAACAATTGAGTTATATGGTTAAACAAGTTTGATATATGATGGCAATGGAATGCTTCTGTGCAGTAAGAAATGATGAGCAGATTGATTTTAGAAAAACATATGAAATAATAAAGAGTGAAATGAGCAGAATCAAAATAATATATGTGGTCATAATACTGTTCAAAGTATAAATGCAAACAATTAAGTTATTCTGAGTACTGTACATACTCAAATCAACTACAATGGACCTATGAAGGCACAATTATCTAACTCCAGAGAAAGAACTGATAAACAGAAGTATGGATTGTATGGCTTTACACTTACGAATATATTTGTGTCAAATGGTGGTCTCTATAGGATGGGGAGGGAGAAAGAGAGATTTTGGAATTTAAAATGCCACAAAAATTTTTAATGAATTAAAAAAACATCATTGATAACTTTGGAGACAGCAGCATCTCATAACGCATATAACAAACAGATATATGGCCTAGTTATAAAAGATCATGCATAAATTAGAGGAGAATGAAAGAGATACAATTCATAACTATTGATAGGGGAAGTGCTCTTGTCAAAACAAGATGTAAGTAATCACAAAACTTAATTACATAAGCTGTATTTACATAAACTTTAATTACATAAAAATTGAAAAGGTATTAGACAAAAACAATGCAGATAGAATCAAAAGCAAACAGTTAATTGGCCAATAAAAATCTTTTCAACAAGTTTTTTTTCTGATAAAGTCCAAGATATATAGGAAATAGATTCATATATATATGCCACTTCACAATAAATGATCAGGCAATTCTAAAATATAAAAAAAAAAGCAGCTGTCAATAACCATACCAAAAATGCTTCAAATCATCACTATTTAGAGAAATGCACATTAAAACAACTCTGAGTTTCCATCTTGCATCCATCAGATTGGCAACAATGACAACCAAGGAAAAGAATTGTTGAATGCTTTTAGGTACAGACACAGGAACGAACTACTGTAAGACAGATTCAGCCATTCTGGAAAGCAGTTTAAAACAATTTAGTACTCCTACAATGAGATCAAAGAAAGTAAGAACATGGAATAAAAGGCTGCAGAATTTGGGAATTAGAGAATGTAAATTCAGATCCTAGCACTGCTATAGTTACTACCTTGGACAAGTCATTGAATGCCTTTGGGCCTCAGATTAACAACACTTAACCAATAAAATGACCAATCATGATAACAAAGAATGTTTCCCACCTTTGGACAGAACAGTGACAAACTAGCATAGCAGTACAAGATGAGACAAATATTTTCAGATAGTTAATATTGTGGATTTGTTTCATATGATTATGCTAACTTGTTACAAAGAGTTTGTTTTTAAGTTTTATGTGTGGTGAGGATAAGGGGTCGTTTATAATTATACAAAAAAAGAACCAATGAAGCATTTTTTTAATGTTCAGAAAAGGAGGCTTAGAAGGAAACAGACAAGCAAGACAGCTTTTGGAACTAACATACTGAATTTAGGTTATACTTTTTAAAAAATCTATAATGAGATTTGTGATTAGATGGTCATATTTGTATTTGTTGATGTTTGTCAAGGTCAGAATAACTTTTTTTTTTAAATCAGTGAACATGTTAGTGCATAGTGTGATACAAATCCCCATACAGTATGTAGCTTCAGAATTTGACAGTTTTTAAAAAGCTACCCTCCAAGATCTATAAATACATTAATGTTAAAACTATTTTCCAAATCTCAAGGAACCAAAAACATAACTAATGAAAGACAAGGTTTTTTGTGTTTATAAAATTTATGAATTTATAAAAATAAAGAATCCTCATGTTGATTCTATAAAATGATTAACATGGAGAATATTCCAGTTTTAAAGAGGAGATACTAAACTCAGAGAGGTTAGGTGATTTGCCCATAGTAACCTAAATGCTACCAGGTGAGTCTAGAGATACAAAGAGAACAAAAGACAGTCCTGCTTTCCAGGATCTTAGTTTAATGGGGAAAACAACAAGCAAACAAAAATGTACAAACAAACTATATACAGTCTAAGTTGGAAATTTTTTTAATCACTTAAAAAAAAAGGAAAAGCACTAAAATTAGAAGGACTTAGGGAAAGCCTTTCTCTAAAAGAAGGAAGAGCCATAGGTGTATACATTTAATGCATGATAAAAAAAAAAATCAGAAATTAGTCTTTTTTTAGTCACTCAACCAAGTCAAGAAATAAGTACTCTCAGATAACCACTAAAAATGGTCAGTTTCACTTATTTTCTTCTCTGAATCCCACTGTAGGAGTTTTTAAGTTGGGGCCTGTGAAAAATAATAAAAATATAATAATAGCGATATTTCAATACCATTTTCTCTATGATCCTGTATTTCAGTTTATGCATATAAAAAACAATTTTTCTGAGAAAGGGTCATGACACAGAAAGGCATGACACAGAAAAATAATAGTGATATTTCAATACCATTTTCTCTATGATCTTATATTTCAGTTTATGCATGTAAAAACATTTTTTTCTGAGAAAGGGTCTGTAGGCATGATATGGAAAAGGTTTAGAACATCTGCTCTGGATAGAACAGTCCAAGAGAATCTTTATTTGTACTTGAAACTATTTGTATAGTGACAAACAGTATCAATATTCCTACCTAACTTCCTATTAGAGAAACATTCTACTACCATGAGAAATGAGTGTTTATTACAGTTTATAAGGATTCTTCAAATGGTTATGTACCAGACAAAGTCAAAGCATGTCTTAACCAGCCTTTGTGTTTGTTTCCTTCTCCTTCCAGCTTCAGCTTTCATTCCACCTCCTCATGGTGACCAGTGTTCTGGGGGTTTGGGGACAAGGAGAGCTGAAGCACTTCATTCTCCAGCCAGTCACTTTGCTTCCTGCCTTTTCCAGAAATCAAATTATAATGATATGCTTACAGCCCTTGACCTGGTGAAAAGAAAGAGCAACCACTGACAAGCCAAGAAGTTACTATGACATCCCTGGGTAAATATAATATCAACCTATGAAAATCCCCATTATTTTACAGTGCTTTTTACCCTTGACTTTGAAGTGAAGACAGATTTCCTGTAGCCAATTACTTCCTCACGGATTTGCAGAGAGAAATAAATAGATTTCTTCTAAATCCTTAGACTTTCTGGAAATCACCATGATGCTTTAGTGTCTTATCACAAAATTTAAAAAACTTTCATAAGTTCAAACATTCACCCATTTTTGCTTTGAAACCTTTCCTAACCCCTCTTAATTTCAGTGCCTTCCCTTTTTTAAATGAATTTTTTTAAATATTTATTTTATATTTATGCTATATTGTACATATTTGTTTGCTTGTTGTCACCCCCATTAAACTGTGAGCTCTTTTATGGCAGCCTGAAGACAATGTTCCTTCATTTCTGGCATTTTAATTTAACAACTAGCAAGTCATTTGGATACCTTTATATATTATCTAAGGATATAAACTTGAAAATTATGAGTATTTCCAAAAATATTATCAATTGATTCTCACAACTACCCTTGGACAGAAAGTATCTCATTTTATAAAAGAATTTAATCCAAGAAGGTTAAGTTTCTTGCCTAAAATCACAGAGCAAGTCATTCAGTAGCAAATAGGATGAGGACTTCCCAACCTTGGTCTTACTCCTAGATCTGTGATATTCTAGTATACTCCATAGCAGACAGTAACATATAGCTTTTCCTTCTTTGCTTAAGAAAGCAAAGGAAAAATCTTTCAAGTTACCATTCATTATTGGTTAAAAAAAAATGAAGTCAGAAAATTCCATATCAAAACTTATATTGACATAGTTTGCTAAGTAGGTGCCTATTTAAGACCAAATAGACTAAGCAAAATGTCTCAAATCCTTAGTGCCATTTAAACAATTTGTTTTGTAGGCTGTCTTGTAGGCTAGTAAACACATGCATGTTTAGTCTACGACAATGTACATTTACTTTCATTGGTTGTAGCTTTATCCTCTCAAAAACTTAACTCTAGACAAATATGGAAAAATATATATGAATCTCCTCAGAAAATAAAATTGTATGAGCTAGAATGGCATTTTAATATTCTGGCTCCAATAAGAGAAAGGATTGCCATAAAATTCTATTAAACAGTTCCAATTAATTTTTAGCTTCTTAAGTACTTACTCCCACTGGGAAAAGAAAAAGAAAAGCCTAAAAACATTTAAAATCTTCAGTTGTAGGAGAGATTTAGATGCTGAATGCTGCTAGCTTTTCTAAGGAGTCTAAGAAAATTTTGTCTGGGACATATCTTCTTGAACTAGAATCGTTTCATACAATAACATATGTTCTTTTTAAGAGATAGTATGATGTGATAGAAAGGATATAAACCTTGGAGTCAGAAGACCTGCATTTTATTACTTGACTTCTCAAGCTTAATCTCCTTACCAATAAAAAGAAAGAGTGGAAATAGATCTCTGGTTCTTTTCTAGCTAACATATTATTCTAAATGGAGAAATGTTATTAACAAAGATTGGAGAAAATCTAATGTATATAAAATTCATACCATTTCCACAAGGGCTATTTAATACATACAAAATACTGGCTTCTCAGCTACTCACAAAAACTCTTCTTTTCCACAGTAATCTTTATCGTGCCAATATATGAACAATAAATTTGGCAAAACAGAAACAAATTCATTATGATCACTATTTCAAAAAAATCATTATCACCTTTACTCACACATAGATGCTTAACTTTATGTAATATTTTGCTCTTATCCCTTTGCATTTTTGCCCACTAGAAACAGAAATTATTTGAATAAAAAAATGATCAAATAATGAATTACAATATTTAAGCTTTCTGATTAAAATGCTTCTGGACAGTTCCCCCTCAAACTCAGAACTTTAATGGTTAAAAGTCTAATGGGAGCAATAGATGATCCTTTACCTTTCTCTCTATCCTGTCTTACCATGACCATCCCACAAAGAACCCAACTTTGAAAAGCAATAAGATCTGAACTGCTCGGTGCAAAGGCCTTCATTTGACCTCTTTAGCCAGAAATCTAAGGCCCAAGAACCATGACATTCTTTGAACTTCCCATAGGTGTTTGCTCCCTAATTGACAATTCCCAACATTTCATTAAATCTTTTCTAAGGTATTTTAATTGAAACAATCTATCCTGATTATTTACTAACAAATAATTCTTTCATTAAGTTTAAATTTAAAATTCATCTAACATTAAGTACCTACTATGCGCAAGGCATTGTGATAGCTGTTAGGAATACAAAATAACTCTCAATGATTTGTAAATCATTTAGTCTATTAGGAGTTCTGAACCCTATACAAGATATGGATTATTGGAAGATCAGTTTCACCCTGTAAGTTTCTGTATGACAGTGAGAGACACTATACCTTACTATAAAAAAACAAACAAACAGATATTTGAACTTTGTATTATAGCTATTTTGTTCAGAACTATTGAGAAGACAAAAATCTTTGTCTTAAGCACCTTTCAATTCCTTAGTACCTAGCCTGTAGCGGACAAGTCATAATTTTTGAATGAATAGCCTGCATAAATCTATAATATAACAAAGGACTTCAAAAATAGGGTATTTAGTGTATTTGCTTTATCAAAACAATTACTCAAATAGATGTTTATGAATTGGAAAAATGTTTCTTGGCAAAACAATTTTTTCAATCAACATAAGAAAGTTAGTGGTCATAACATTCTTTGCAATAATTGCTCTTCTTAGAAAATAATAACCAAGTAACTAGAATTTAGCATCCCAAGGCATTTTCCTTTTTCCATCCTTCCCAATTTATGTTTCCACTTGAAGACTATAATGCTCATAAAATTTTTCAAATGCATAATTAGATAAAGTTCACAGACTAAGATAACCACTATCATTGTTATGATGTATGTTTTCCAAAATTTACTTCCAATTTTATGACTTAATTTGGGATTCAATTACATGTTTTTTCTTCAAGGTGTAAATTTGTAATTTTAAAAAATGTTTAAATGAGAACTCTCTTCAGCAAAGGTTTACCAATTCCAAATGAGTTCCTCATAATTAAATCAGTAAGGATTCTTGCTTCTCACTATAATCAGGTACTTGCTGCTACATATGTAAAAGACTCTAGAGATATTACAGGATGGCATTTCCCAGACATCTTGTACAATAGAAAACACTCCTGTCTCTTAAAGAAGTTAAAATATTGACTAAAGAGAAAAAAGGTGGACAAAATTAATTCACAGTTCCATCTTCACATAATCTGTTTTATTTTATATTTGGAAATATATAGAGATTTGGGGTAAGGGAAGAGGACTTGGGTTCATTAAAATCAGAATTTAAAAATTAATGAATTAACTTGAGGTTTGTTTTCAGAACTAAGAATCTTTGTTTTTAAGGAAATACTTTTTGAATCATCTCAAATTACTTTCTTGTGATCCTCCTTAACTCTTAATACTTGGAATCCAGCACCTTTAATTTAATTTGCCTTATCATTCATTATCTAAGCATTAAACTTCACAGTCACTCCAGGAGGTAAAAAAGAGATACAGATTACTCCTCCACTAAAAAAAACCCAGTTGTCTCCAGGGTATATCGAAGTCATTGTGCCAAGGCCAGCTGCCTACATGATGGCTTTGAATAGGACATGTTGTTTATATATAACTCAACTTTTTATTACACATTATTCTTTCTTTTTTAGTAACCACTCTACTTAAGGACTATTTGTGCTTTGTCCCAAAATGACATTACAACATTAGATAAAATAACAGAGGTGCAGGAAAATATCTAGAAATTATCTGATCTAATCACATTATTTTGTTTTAAAACATCTTTTGTTTGATTTTTATTTTATTTACATGCATTACAATCTATCCCTTCTACAGCAACCTCTCTCACCCTCCCTTGGCCATATGGAAAAAGAAGGGGTGTGTACATGTGTGTGTCTGAGAGAGAGAGAGAGAGAGAGAGAAACAGAGAGACAGACAGACAGACAGAGAGACAGACAGACAGAGACACAGAGAGAGAGACAGACAGACAGACAGAGAGAAAGAGAGAGACAGACAAAGACAGAGACAGAGAGAGAGAAGGAGAGAAAGAAAGAGAGAGACAGACAGACAGACAGACAAAAATTAAGACAGAGAGGGACAAAGAGAGACAGACACAGAGACAGACAGAGTCAGAGACAGACAGACAGAGACAGAGACAAAGATAGAGACAGAGAAACATATAGAGAGGGACAAAGAGAGAGGAGGGGGAGGGAGAGAGGGGGAAGGGAAAAGGGAGGAAAAGGAAGGGAGGGAGGGAGAGGAAAAGAGTGAGGGAGAGAGGAAGGAAGGGAGAAAGGGAAGAAGAGAAGGAGAGAGGGAGGGAAGGAGAGAGCTGGTCCTCCTCATAAACGTAATCCAGTAAGACAAATTTCCCTATTGGCCATGCCAGAAAATACATATATGTCTCTCTGTACTATTGATTTCATCACCTTTCTGGCAGATGAGTGACAAATCTTCATTGTCACAAATTGGAAAATAGAGGTGCAGAATCACAAAATTATTAATCATACAACACTAGTGGTGACAACAAAATAAGAATTCAAGTCTTTTGATTCCTCAATAGAATTCTGTGTTCTAGGTATTAAAAGTTGAAAGTCACAATGTCAAAGTGACACAGACTACTAGGAGCAAAGTTTCATGTCTGGAAGGAACTTATTGAGTTAATTGAATTTATTCATTTTTAAATTTTATTACTTAATTCTAAATTTTATGAGTATATCCCTCCAGACCTAACATATCTCTATATACAAAGGAAAACATAAAGAGATTATGTGAAAGTACGAATCCAAATTAATTTTAGCCATCTTTTGTCTTTAGTCAATATTTGAACTCCTTTCTGAAATATGAATGTTTGTACCCTCCAAGATCCCTGGGACATGTCATCCTATAAGATGTTTAGAGTCTCTTACATGCCTAGCAGCCATTATCTGAACACAGTGAAAATATTTTTTATCTTTCCATTATACCATTCTATTCTGTTTACCAGTCTGTTCCATATCCCATCTTTAGTTTTGACAATTAACTCTTCCCTAGAAAATAGATTTGGAAACTGTTCTGAAAGCTCTGCTGCACAAGCTCATCATATATGATATATATCCACAACAATAAATGACTTCCAAGGAGAACAAAGGTCAAAGAAAAACAAATATGAGGGGAAAATCAAGAAACAGTACAACCTTGGTCAGGATACACTCTCCCAGTACAGCAGAGACAGCTATTGGGGCTCCGATGAGTCAGCACTGGCAAGCTTATTTCTGGCAGGACTGAAGCACCTGCTCACACAGCTGTAATTAAAGAGAAACTGAAGCAGTGTAGACTTCTAATCACATTCTAAATGGCTAACAGTCATTTTAAGGCTGCCTTCTGATTAAATCCAGATGTTTACTTTTATCATCCTATCATTTAAAAAACTTAGGGGGTAAAGAACAGCAGCTGTTATTCCTACATGTATTCTTTCCATATGTAAATAAACAATCTTAATGGGAGGTGTGAGGTAATGAAACCCATTGTCTGTTCCCGCAGCTATACTTATACTAACCTCTTATAGTCCCATCTTTCTTTAAAGAGAGAACCTGCCAGCCCTATCTCTAGTTAATCCTGTGAACCTCTATTGTAGATGAAAATCCAATTTTGAAGCCCCTATTATTGGCCTCACGGACCAAAAGCATCAGTAAATAGAGTTGTCTCATGTCTCATGTGATTTCTATTTTTCTTGCCTATTATTTCCAGTGGTAGTATTTAATCTAAAATTTGTCTGGCATTTTTATAGTTGAAGAAGGAGAGAACTAATAGCAGTGTTGCTCATTTCCCATCAATCACAATGGGATGAGCACAATTGGGAAAATCTTTGGCATTAAAAATTACCTATATATTCCAATAGACTTCATGGATTGTAAGAAGTTTATTAAGCTCAAATCCTTTCTGTGAATTCAGGAGGAAATAGTCACGATCCTCCCTGTTGCACAGATGGGTAAGCTGAGGTAGAGAAAGGTATAACTTTCCTATAGTTACACTATGAAACCGAGGTGTCCTATATTCACTTGGAGGAGAAGCATTTAC
The DNA here is from genome assembly GCF_902635505.1 of Sarcophilus harrisii. Classification (NCBI taxonomy): domain Eukaryota; kingdom Metazoa; phylum Chordata; class Mammalia; order Dasyuromorphia; family Dasyuridae; genus Sarcophilus; species Sarcophilus harrisii. The sequence continues at coordinate 370,474,021 of NC_045427.1, forward strand.
ACAAGTGCCAGGTCACAAAGCACTCAAATCATAATACACTTTGCACTCAAACTGGCCACAATTTACATCTGAAGTACCAACTCTTAACAGCAACAGGAGCAATCTATAATAGTTCTAGATCTACAATAGTTCAACTCCCTACTAATATCCAATTTTCCCCATGTAACCATTTAAATCATTGTATTTCATATGTGTCCATAAATTTTCACTTCCCTCCTAAAAAATTCTCTTTATTTTCAGTAGCTAGTTCTTTGTTAAACATCTTTAAAGGGTAAATATAGCCATACTATGCTCTCTTGAAAACCAATGGACATCTTTCCTCACTATCTATGTATCCGACCTTTATCTCTCCTGAGTTGCAATACCACATCTCAAATAACATTCTTAATATTGTCATCTATGTGCCTTATAGGTATCCCAAATTCACGATTGCCAAAACAGAATTCATCTTCTCTTTCTCTCAAATCTACCCATCTTCCTAATTTTCTTGTTTTCAAAAAGGCTCAAGCATTATTCCACCCACATAGGGATCATCCTTAACTCTTCAATCTCCCTCATCCTCCACATACAATCTGTGGCCAAATCTTGTTAAATCAATCTTTCTGATATCTAGCTCCTTTTCTCTACTCAGACTGCAGCTACCCTGATTTCCTTATCACCTCTCCCCTAAACTATTGCATTAACTTCCTAATTAGTCTCCTTTATCTAACCTCTCCTCTCCCCAGTTGTCCTCCACACAGCTGGCATATTGATATTCTTAAAGCCCAAATCTGACTATGTCTCTCCCCTACTCATTAAGCTTCGGTGACTCCCTGTTGTCTCCAGGATAAAATACAGACTCCTCTGATTGACATTTAAAGTCTGAAATCAGATTGATTTCAATCTATATTTTCACATTTTTCTTTCTTATGCACTCGATTGTCTAAGCCAAAATGGCCTTCTTCATGTATGACATTCTTTTGCATAAGCTATTATTCATACCTGGAATGCTTTCCCTTTTCATCTCTGTCCCTTAGCACTCCAGGCTCTCTTCAAGGAACAGCTTAAGTTCCACTTCCTTAATAGATCCCTTAATAGATAAAATATTATTATTTTATTTATTTTATATTTAATTTTATGTACATGTTGTTTCCCCTCAATAAAACAAACTCCCTGAAGATAGAAATTGTTTCATTTCTGTCATGCAATGCTGTGAAATTAAAATGAATTCAATCCAACACCAGAGCAGAGATTCTTAATCTTTTTTCTGTGTGTTATGGACCCCTTTGATAGTCTGGTGATTTCTATAGACTGCTTTTGAGAATGTTTATACATGTATGTATGAAATAAAATACATAGGATTGCAAAGGAAACCAATATTGAAATACAGTGATATGTCAAAATATCATAATTTTTTAAGTGAATGGACCCTAGGTTAAGAGCTCTTGTTCTAACAGCATTCAATTTGGAGCCATAACACCTGAGTTCAAATTTCAGCTCTGGATTTTGTAACTTTAAGCTGGCCAATCATTTTCTTCCTGTGAACTTCAATTTCATTATAAAGTGAAGGATACAGAATCTAAAGTCCTTTCCATCTTTCTGATATTTCTAACTAATAAAGATTTGAAAGGCAGTATAAGACTAATAGTAAAAGGTTCATAAACTTAGACGTGGGAGGGACCTCAGATCACTTAATCCATCCCCCTCATTTTGCACGAAAAGATGGTGCTTTTATCACAGGCATTGATTTGACTACAGTACACAGGGCAGAAAGTGACAGAGTTGAGACCTAAACACAAGTACTTTATATTTAATATGTCTTCTTCCACTGTACCTACAACCATACATCAATCCTGTGACTTTAGCAAAGTCCCTCTGTATATAATCCCTCACTATCCCCATGTCAAATTCCTTTGATCCATTTGTTGTTGTTTTTGAGGCAATAGGGTAAAATGATTTGTCTAGGATCACACAGCTAGCAAGTGTCTGAGACCAGATTTGAACTATGGTTGAGCCACTGTACCACCTCGCTGCCCATCCCCTGATCCTTTTCCAGGAAAAGGAAAATTTCTTCACAAGGCATTCCAAGATGTAACCAGAGATTATATGGATAGATAAAGTAAACAAAATTATTAGAAATTTCTGTTGCAGCAGCAGTTTTACCTCTTCTCACTCACTGCAAAATTCTAGGAGCAGTTAAGGAGTACTCTGAATCACCTTGCATTATCACTTTCTCTCCCTTTGCAGAGCACCCAGATTTAGTGGGTCTAGGATGCAGGGGTACCTCCTGGTTGAGGTATGCAGTCAGAAGAATGGAAAAAAAGATACAATTGCAGAACTCCATGGATTCCAAAGATCCTAAGCATAATACTTTCCTACTCAAAAAGGGGAAATATACATGAAACCCTTCCCTGGTTTCATCACCAAGAAGAGACCATCCTCAGGGTCTCACATATTAACCAAACTTGCAAATTGAAATAAGTAAAAATTAAGGGATAGGGTAAAAATTTCTCTGTATTCCCCAAAACTGAACTTTCCTTCCCCACTCTCCTGAATAGCATAAAAGCCAACCAATGAAGTATGAGATAAGAATATTACCTCATCAGTACAGCATCCCATTGGCTGAACGATTCTTAGTGAAGCAAGCATATCATCCAGTTAACCCTTGCCAGAAAGAGATATTTGGGGATCTTTGCTCAAGGACAAGCCAACTCTCCACCCCCTTGCAGTAAGGGGTTGCAGAGCATTTTTTATAAGTGGGAAAGATGTAGAGAATATCAGAAATATCTCTGATCAGTTATCCCTTACATGGAGAAAGCTTCTCCAATTAATTGTAAGGCCTTTGGATCAAAAATCCCTTGCAGCAGGTTAATAAATATGACTAGAGAAAAAAATTGGTGTGGTGAAAGGGAAAGCAGTAGAAAAGAGAAGGGAAAAAGTTTGTTCTTTTTTTTCTTAAACCTACAGTGGAAATGACAGGGCAAAAAAGCAACTTTTTGATAAATTAGCAAATTTTCTGCAAAATTCTTTCTGAGACTGCTTTCTTTTTTATTATTTGGGTCTTTTTGAAGTAATAATAAACTAAAATAATAAGTTATTCCCAACAATACCATTAAAAAAAAAGTCATGAGACAAAAGATTTGGAATTAAATTTTTAAGCCTATAAATGGTATCGAATCAAAAGTGCTAGTCTGTGATTTGAATAAAAAAGAATTTCCATAATGAATGAACAAAACATTCAGGGAGCCAGACTTCTTAGTGTCAAAACTCCTTTTTTTTTTTTTTTTTTGCTTCAGTTCAATTCAAAAGATTGTTTTAAAAGTGTTGGGGGGAGGAAGTTATTTGTATTTGTGATTAAAGTCCAGAAGGAAAGCTATTTGTTCCAGCAATATATGGTGATTTATTGCTTAATAAATCCTTTCAACTAGTGGCCCCAGGAGCCTTATTGTGAATGAGGATCACTTTTCAGTTCAAAGAACAAACCTTTGACTGCAGATATTTTCTTCCTATCAGGTTATAGTCAAATGTCCTACATGGGCTTGAAAACTCCAGAAGATGTCTATTTTCTGCTGAGGATCTTAAAAACTTGATTCTTCATTTATAATTTATAGATCAATGGGCTGGTTTAACTTTACCACAAACCCAAAGTGTCATCTAGTTTATACCTAGACCTATTTAGTGTGTCTTCCTATTACCTTTTTCTAGAAAAAAAAAAATCTCTCCTTAAAGTTCATTAAATCAGATTTTGCAAAACAAAACTTCAACAAGAAGTTGGAAAAGACTAAAATCTATTTCTATCTAGAAAGTGTGAATGGGTCTCTGATTTGAGGAAAACTCTGACAAAGAGATAAATAGTACAAGCTGTGGGAAGGCCAATAGAGAAAGATACTTAGAAAGCCACTCAACATACAGATGCTCCCAATACCCTGCTCCATGTTGCCTTGGTACCCATTTCAACTAACTTAAGTTCAGAGTCTGGGATCTAAATCTGGCTAGGTTGTTCAGGATAATTAAGGATGTTAAAGAGAGAGACTTATTCATGGGAATGACATTCCTCCACAGAACAGCCACTACCTTTTCTATTTTCTTTGTAGATACCCTGATCATTGTGAGAGCAAAATAAATATTGACTAAGGGTAAGAAAGAAGTCATAGCATAACTTCATCTGTGCTCAAAGTGCATGATGTTTCAACTCAAATAACACTTGAAAACCAGTAAAATCTCAAAATAGGACATAAAAGGACATCATATCCTTCAAACAGTTACTGTTTAATATCTTCCTTACCATCTAGCCAACACCACCTCCTGAAGGAAGGAGGTAAATAATCTGCCTGTTCTCTTTTCCTGCAACATGGTTTTGGAGAAGGTCCAAATTCAGATTTTCTACTTTGAAATCACAAAACTGTTCATCATACAAGCATCATTCCTCTTGCCCAAGTTCCCAGACCCTGACAAGCACACTCTACTTGCATTTTATAGAATTAGAAGTAGAAATTTAAGGCAACTTGTTGAAGAAGTCAAGGAGGACATGGGCATCCTTTTTTCTTCAACTCTCCCTTGATTGGCTTTTGACCAGATGCTACCTAGGAGGAACATTAAGAGAAGACAAAAAATAAAAGTGAAGCAGAAAGATAACAAATTATATTTCAGGTTACCCCTATCTGGAATAAATTGATGAATAAATACTATCTGTGATAATAGTAAATAGAGCATATTTAAGAAGTCTGATTGGATAAAATGGGGACAGCCTCTACAGGGGGTAAAAAAAAAAACACATCTTGAAAATCTAAGGTTCTTACACAATTTTTTGTTGATAGGATTTGGCTTTTCATTTTACTATTTCTGTAACTAAGAAAGTCAAAGACAATGATGAATGAATAAATTACAATTCTTATTCCTATTCATTCAATACATTCCAAACTGCACAAGATAAAACACATTGTACTGAGTGTAGGTATGTGTAGAACAGATTCAAAAATGAATAAGACACAGTCTCTGTCCTCAATATGTTTACAATCTAGTAGGGAAAATAATGGGATACACAGACAAAAATACACCATAAACTACAATGTAAGGAATGCATTAAAAAAAAGGAAGTTTCATGATCTCATATGAGATGACATGTGATCCCTTAGTCATTCTGTATTACGTAATATAGAATCTAACTGAATATAGTATTCAGCAGATTCCATGTATGATAGGCCTTGGTTTTTGCTTAAGTACTTATTCTGTTTACTAAGCTTGTCTTGGCTCCAGCTGCCCCCTCCCAAAGATAAGATAAACCATATCCTTACAATCACAAGTTCCTCCTAGCCCTCTGTTTCTTCTTGACATTCTTTACACAAGACTAAACCCATTCCTGGTTCTGCCAGTATTCTTCTATTTGGCCCTTTTATATAAATTTATATTAAAGTATAAACACTGACCCATTTTTCCTCCAGGATCTAACTCAGTATATGGGATGGAGATGACAACTGCCAGTCTGTAATGGGCCAGAACACTGGAGAAATATATTTGAAGCAAGGATTCTTACAACAAAGTGCTAACTCAGTAGAATTGATAAGACAATGTTGTTTAGCATGATGATTAATAGTTCTCTAGTTCAGTATGATTGATTTAATCTTATAACAAATAATGGTTCCCTAGTGATATATTGATTGGCTTATACTCAGTATGATGAATGGATTTAATTATAATAGAGTATATAAACTGGGGACAAACTCAGCCACAGGGGAGAAGACTTGACCAGCCTTATGGTGGCTCTCCTGCCTTCATGATTTCTCTACTAAGACTAAGGACTCGGACTGGTCCAGAGATCCTCCAGAGAGCTAGTCTGGACACTATATTTTAATGCACCCTAGTATGGCGGCTCTAGAAAGCAATAGTACATTTTGGGGTGACAAAATGGAGTGATATTTTGTCACCCCAACTTGGACACTCTAGAAAGCAGAACATTACATTGAGATGTGAAGATTGCTGACTGGCTGGCTGACTGAGACTGGTGACATAGACTGGAAAACTGAAGGAGACAATAAAGACTTTGGACTTTATCCCTGACTATTCTCATGATGATTATTCTGCTAAAACTAAGACTGGTCCCAGGACCTCCAGAAAACTAACCAGAACATTACACCAATCAGTACATTTCTCTGCATATTTGGGGGTAAATGGGGTTAGAGGGAGCCTCAATCCCAAGAATCAAAAGTAAACTTGGGGAAAACCATGGCTATTTGGTTTGTGCAGTAGGGCCAAGTGTATATTTGCTTTTACTAGTTCAAAAGACACTGCCTAATAACATTTGTTCTATACATCCTTTCAATAAACCTCAATTCATACCTTAACTATAAATTTCCCTTAGAGTTACTTCAAGCCCATTTTGGTTTGTCCAATGAGCTAACTCATGTAGATAAAAATTACTAATATATTCAATGTTTATTCCAAATGTTCTATAGCTGTTATGCTTGTAACATGAAAATGACCAATTTGGTCAGTGGGGGACTTTCACAGAGGCACTTCCCTTTGCCCCAGATGATTGGATAAGGTTTACCAACAGTTTACTGATAAGCCTGTTGTCCTAATAAGGATAGTCTACAAGGACTAGGTGAATTGTGCTAAATCAATGGATCAAAATGTTCGAAAAAAATTAACTTGCTATTGCTACAACCTCAGGAAACCTATAAAAGCACAGCCGCCCACCACTATGGTAAAGGCCTTCAACCAATGATCACTGGTCCCATGTGAGATCTGGGCTAGAATCCTGACCAATCCCAAAGTGATATTATCTTAAGAATCAAAAGAACCAGAGCCTAGGATAACCATGGCAAGCATTTTCAGATATGGACCATTTAATAAAAAAACTGTCCCAGAAGAGACAGCACCACCCTACTCTCCAGTCTCCAATCCTATAAGAGCATTATTCTTATTGTACTACTGTAGCCTGTTTCTGTAATACTGATAGCTATTCTACAAAAAAAAACAAAACATATTTATTATTGTGTCTTTTTGATTCTCTAATATATACTTTTCATATTCAAAGCTTACTTTATTCATTATTTTCAGAAAACTAAATAAAAATTAATGAACTAAGATATTTTAGGGGAAGGAGGAAAGGAAGAAGAGAAAAAAGAATAGAAGTGTTGAGAAGGAGATAAGTTTTGAGTTCAGCCTTGAAAAGTCTAAATAGGAATGGTAACAGATGGAGGGATGCAGGGGAGATGACATTTCCAACATATACCTAAGATGTTTTAGATCCCATCAGCAGGACCACTTTCAGAATTTCTTGCCTGTGAGTTGGAAGAGAAATCTATTTTCAAACCAAGTGTATGTTGCTCAGTAAAGACTAGTTATGTAAATTTTGTTTTGACAATCAAATGAGACTATAAATAAAAAAAATTGTTAAAAGTGAATAAGTGCTACTTAAAGATAGTACTATATTTATTTATTTATTTTAATAGCTTTTTATTTACAAGATATATGCATAAGTAATTTTTCAGCACTGACAGTTGCAAATCCTTTTGTTCCAACTTGTTTCCTTCTTCCCCCACCCCTTCCCCCAGATGGCAGGTTGACCAATACATGTTAAATATGTTAAGGTATAAGTTAAATACAATACAAGTATACATGTCCAAACAGTTATTTTGTTGTATAAAAAGAGTCGGACTTTGAAATAGTGTACAATTAGCCTGTGAAGGAAATCAAAAATGCAAGCAGACAAAAATAGAAGGATTGGGAGTTCTATGTAGTGGCTCATAGTCATCTCCCAGAGTTCTTTCGCTGGGTGTAACTGGTTCAATTCATTACTGCTCTATTGGATCTAATTTGGTTCATCTTATTGTTGAAGAGGGCCACGTCCATTAGAACTGATCATCATATAGTATTGTTGTTGAAGTATATAATGATATCCTGGTCCAGCTCATTTCACTCAGCATCATTTCATATAAGTTTCTCCAGGCCTTTCTGAAATCATCCTGCTGGTCATTTCTTATAAAACAATAATATTCCATAATATTCATATACCACAATTTATTCAGCCATTCTCCAATTGATGAGCATCCATTCAGTTTCCAGTTTCTGGCCACTACAAAAAGGGCTGCCACAAACATTCTTGCACATACAGGTCCCTTTCCCTTCTTTAAAATCTCTTTGGAATATAAGCCCATCAGCCCTTTAGGCATAGTTCCAAATCACTCTCCAGAATGGCTGGATGTATTCACAATTCCACCAACAATGTCTCAGTATCCCAGTTTTCCCACATCCCCTCCAACATTCCGCATTATCTTTCCCTGTCATTCTAGCTAATCTGACAGGTGTTTAATGGTATCTCAGAGTTGTCTTAATTTGCATTTCTCTGATTAATAATGACTTGGAGCATCTTTTCATATGGCTACAAATAGTTTCAATTTCTTCATCTGAGAATTGTCTGTTCATATCCTTTGACCATTTATCAATTGGAGAATGGCTTGATTTCTTATAAATTAGAGTCAATTCTCTATATATTTTGGAAATGAAGCCTTTATCAGAACATTTGACTGTAAAAATGTTTTCCCAGTTTATTGCTTCCCTTCTAATCTTGTCTGCCTTAGTTTTGTTTGTACAAAAACTTTTCAATTTGATATAATCAAAATTTTCTATTTTGTGATCAATGATGATCTCTAGTTCTTCTTTGGTCATAAATTCCTTCCTCTTCCACAGGTCTGAGAGGTAAACTATCCTATGTTCTTCTAATTTATTTATAATCTCATTCTTTATGCCTAGGTCATAAACCCATTTTGACCTTATCTTGGTGTACGATGTTAAGTGTGGGTCAATGCCTAGTTTCTGCCATACTAATTTCCAATTTTCCCAGCAATTTTTGTCAAACAGTGAGTTCTTAAACATTCATTTTTATAAGATTTTTTGTTCCAGTTTTTTTCCTCCCTCTTACCTAACCTTCCTTTGCCCCAAGACAGCAAGCAATCTGATACAGGTTATACATGTATAATATTTTTAAGCCTATTTCCATATTTGACATGTGCAAGAAACATCAGGACAAAAAGGAAAAAATGCAAGAAATAAAAAGCAAACAAATAAAAAAGGTGAAAATAATATGCTTTGAACCACATTCAGTCTCCATTGTTCTCTCTCTAGATCAGGGATCCTCAAACTACGGCCCACAGGCCAGATGCAGCCCACTGAGGATGTTTATGCAGTCCACTGGGTTATGGCAAAATCAGACCAGAAGTGACGCTCGACCTAAACTCGTGTTAGCAACACACACTTCCAGCACTGGGCTGAGGGGGTGGAGACAGAGTGTGAGGCCATACCGAGGTGAGGTGAGTTCCCAGGCCAGGGTGTGTGGTGTGGGGAAGGGAGAGAGATGCAGAAGACGGAGAACTGACGGCCCGCGGCCTTGTACAGTAACGGCAGCCACCACAACAGACAGGCGAGGGGGATGTACAGTGCATGCTGCACATGTCACGACCACTGCAGGGAGAATTTACTGCAGCAGTGAAGGTCGGAAGTGGGAGCATGAAGAGCAGGAGAGAGAGTGTGGGAAACGGAGGCATCACAGCACAGAGGCACCTTGGAGGAAGTTGGGCATTGTAGCCTGTATGTCTCTGTGTGGGCAAAGTTATTGCTGGTATATTGTTTGTGTAGCGCTGTGCATATATATATATATATATATATATATATATATATCGGTATTTTACTAATAGCAATTTGGAATCCCTAGGAAATAATGATGTCAAAAAAAGGAAAAATTGACTCCAAGTGTAAGATATTCAAAGAACAGTGGATTTATGTTACTTTTTCATGCAGTACAAGGAAAGAGCTGTATTTCTGATATGCCAGAATATAGTGTCTGTGTTCAAAGAATATAACTTGCGTGAATACTATGAAACTCAACATAAAGATAAATATGATTGTTTGGTTGGAGAAGTGAGAAAAGATAAAATATTAAAACTGAAAAATACATTGACAACTCAGCAAAATACTTTTGTAAAGCAGAAGCAGCTAAATATTTCATCACTGTGAGCAAGTTTTCAAGTTGCCAAGCTAATATCACGCACTGGCAGATCATTCATGGAGGGAGAATTTGTTAAAGAATGCCTTCTTTCTGTTGCCAAAGAGATGTGTCCAGAGAAGGCCGATTTATTTAGTACAGTAAGTCTTTCAGGACCTACAACTACACAGAGGATTGAAGAAATGGGAGACAATCTGCATCAGCATTTGCAAAATTCCATTAAAAATTTTCATATTTTTCCTTGGCACTCGACAAAAGCAATGATGTTTGTGATTCTGCACAACTTCTAATTTTTATTCGTGGGACGAATGATTATTTTGAAGTCATAGAAGAGCTTGTTGCACTGCAAAGCATCAAAGGAACAAGTATAGGAAAGGACATCAATGAAAAGGTTTGCCAAACTATGAATGGTTTGGAGCTGGACTGGGCTAAACTAGCCAACGTGACAACTGATGGTGCTCCTAGCATGGTGGGGTCTAAGAAAGAAGTAATTGCTCACATTAATATCAAGAGATGGACAAACATAACCATTCTCATCCAATAGCTATACACTGCCTCATACACCAACAAGCGCTGTGTAGTAAATCACTGAAGTGGGACTCTGTTATGAAGATTGTGGTATCTTGTGTTAACTTCATTAGAGCTAATGCACTAAATTGCAGACAATTTCAAGAATTTCTGTCTGAGCTAAATGTTGAGTATAAAGATGTTCTGTATCACACAGAAGTCCACTTACTGAGTCAAGGGAGAGTTTTGAAATGTTTCTATGACTTACTTCCACAGATTACAACTTTTCTGCTTTCAAAAAACAAAGAAGTACCAGAGCTCAATGATGCAGAATGGAAATGGCACCTTGCCTTTCTGACAGATGTGACAGAACTACTCAACAACTTCAACATGCAACTTCAAGGAAAGGGGATGCTCATCTGTGATATGCAATCACATGTCAAAGCATTTGAAATAAAATTAGGCCTCCTCATCAAACAAGTGAAGGAGGAAAACTTCTGCCATCTCCCCACAACTCAAAATCTGTTAGTGGAAAAACCGCCGATTGCATTCCCAAATAAAACACGTGTGATTCACTGGAAAAATTGCAAAAGGAGTTCCAACTTAGATTAAAGAGTTTCATCTCCATGAACAGGACATACAGCTTTTCCATAACCCATTTTCTATTGACATTGAAAATGTGAATACAATTTACCAAATGGAACTGGCTGGACTGCAGAATTGTGACTCTGTGAAAGACGCATTCAAGTCAAGCAGCCTTCATAATTTCTATGCATCTCTTCCCTCTGAGTCATATCCTCATCTCAGGAACCATGCACTCAAAATGGCAACCATCTTTGGAAGCACTTATGTCTGTGAACAGACTTTTTCTAGAATGAAACATTTGAAATCTCCAACCAGATCAAGATTAATGGATGAACACCTGCATCACTTGTTACAACTGGCAATGACAAATATGGAACCAGACATTGACCATCTCATTAGCCAAAAGCAGGCCCATAATTCCCATTGAAATACTGGTAAGTTTGTTGATTTAACTTTACTTCATTTTAAATATTATAGTTGTTCCAATTTTGTTTCTTCGTTTCAAAATAAGATATATGCAGTGTGCATAGGAATTTGTTCATAGTTTTTGTTTTTATTATAGTCTGGCCCTCCACCAATCTGAGGGACAGTGAACTGGCCCCCTATTTAAAAAGTTTGAGGACCCCTGCTCTAGATGAAGATGAAATATTCCATACCAATTCTATTGGAATTGTCTTTGTTCACTGCATTACTCAGTAATGAGCTCAGTCTATCATAGTTGATCATCACACAATCTTGCTATTATTGTTCTCCTGATTCTACTCACTTCTCTCAGCATCAGTTCATGTAAGCCTTTCTAGACTTTTATGAAATCAGCCTGTTCATAGCTTCTTATAAAACAATAACATTCCTTTATATTCATATGCCACAATTTATTTGGCCATTCCCCAATTGTCAAGCATCCACTCAATTTCCAATTCCTTGCCACTATAAAAAGGACTGATACAAACATTTTTGCATATGTGGGTCCTTTTCCCTCAAAAAATTTAATTTAAAAAAATATAGAAGTAAGGAAAAGCAACGGTTTAGGAGTATATTCAATTTCAGAATTTGAATTTGAAACATCTATGAAGTGCTTCATCAAGTAGGGATTGGGTTCAGAATTCAGGAAAGACTTGTAATGGGACAGAACTCTGAAACAAGGATTCTTGAAAATTTGTTAACTCAGAGAACTTGATAATACAATGGTTATCTAGTTTAGCATGGTGATTAATAGTTCTCTAGTTCAGTACATGTACTTAGTACATAATAGAGTTCTACAAGATTGACACCTATTCTACAAGATTCACACCTACAATGATGTAATGATAATAGAGTATATAAGCTGGGATAAACTCAGCGAGAGACATTCATTCCATCTCCCACCTTTGTGGTGACTGGAGATTGGAGCACAAGCCCTCAGTCTCAGAGAGACATTCCATCTTTGATCAGGCTCCTAGTGGCTCTCCTTCATTTCTCCACTGAAACCAAGTCCCATCTGAAGACCCTCCAAAAAACTAGTCAGGCCCCTAAGTGAAGGAGACAGACTGTGAAGGAGATGATAAAGAATTTGGACTTTATTCCTGGCTATTTTTGTCGCTATTACTCAGCTGAAACGAAGGCTGGTCCAAAGACCTCCAGAAAGCTAAACCAGAACCTTACAGAGAAAGAGGCTAAATATATGGATTTGGAAATCATCTGCACAGAGATGACAGACTCATAGGAGTGGATGAAATCACTAAGAAAGAGAATGATGATACAACTTCTTATCATATTGTGGTCCTGAGACACATATAATGGGGCTACTTGTGACACATTGTAGAAGGAACAGATACCAAAAATGAAGCCCCTTTGATGTAATCCATAAAATCTTATCTACACCCTCTGTGAAACATGGAACATGGAACGTGTACTTAGAGCTTCCAATGACTATGTACGATTCTCATCAAAATATACAAATTGTCTTTAGCGAATTTGATGGACAGTAAGATGAGATTTACTTAGTGACAATCTGTGTGATTCAATTCAGTGATTGAGAGAAAAATTAAAATCTCTTTCCAATAATCTATAGGATTATTATCAACATGAAAACTGCTGAGATTTTCAGGGCTTCATTTCCAGAGAGAAGCCCAGATAAGGAACTATGTAAGCTCATTCTTTAACAGGAGAATCAATGATTAACACTCATTATACAAAAACAGTAGTTCTACATTAGATTTTATTTATTTTATACTCTTTCCTCATGTCAGTCTTTGGCTATAGCAAGTGGATAAATAAGAATTAGAGAATTTTTTTAAGCAAGAACATCAAATCTATCTTGTCATTCAAAAAGAACAATTCCTATTTTTTTGTAACTAACTATTATCTGGAAATGGGGGTTTACTCTGCCAAAAAGAAAGAAGGGGTTATGAGAAAAGCTTTCTTCACCAGAAATGTAAGCATTTTTGATAACAAAAAAGGCATAGTAAATGTAACCTAAACAAAGGCAACTGGTTCTTAATAGAGACAGCATGAATTTTGAATCTGCTGGATTTAATTGTATGTGTACTTCAATGTTTTTTAAGTAATTTTCCAATAAAATCTTATTTGAGAGTAAAACATCTGTCGTAGAGAGGTTGAGAAAGTTGAAAAATTTAAAAAGCCATTAGATTTGGCAATTAAGAGATCTTCAGAAACATTAGTACAAGCAGTTTCAATTAAATGATGAAGTTGGAAGTCAGATTATAAGGGGCAAGAGGAGAAGAAATTAAGACAAGGGGTATAGGAAACTATTTTTCCATATTTTTTGGTTGTGAAAGAGAAGAAGGATACATGGTGACAGATATCAGGAATAGAAAGATCAAGTTCAGGAAATTTTTTTAAGGATAAGAGAAATCTGGGCATGTATGCAAACAGTAAGGAAGTAGTGTACACTGAAAATTAATACTAGACAGACACAAAGATAGAGACATAAGGACATAGACACAAAAAGGATGATTCACAGAACAGGCCCTAGAAACCTAGAATTAAGCATATAAATAAAGTAGTTATCAAAGAGAGTCGGGAATGGTATTGAGATGATTTGAAAGGAGAGCTGGGAAGAAGTGGGAACTTGGAAGGAGATCCAATTATCTCAGCTATAAGGGGAGATGTACTGAGAGAAAATTGAGGAGGCTTAGAAAGAGATAAAAGGACAGGAAAAGGAAGGATTCAAGAATAAATAATGATGAAAGATTGAAGTAGTTATCTTTGGAGTAAAGATTTTGAAGGAAGAAAGTGAAACCAGAGCAGAGGTGAAAGCCTAGGAAAATAGAGAAGGTTATAGTAACCTAAGATTGCAGGGAAGATGAAGAATATGTTCAAGAGAACTGAGGAATAGAAAAAGATTTTTTTTTTTAAATTAGGAAATTCCAGGAAAAATTCAAAATTCAATTTACTATCTTTTTTTTCCTAAGCCATATTCCTCTTTATAAATTCACTCTGAAGCACCAGCATCCTCTCAGACATTGAAGTTTTGGAAACACTGCATGATCTTTTGCATATCTTTTTTTCTTTAATATTTATTTTCCTCCCAATTACATTTAACATATCTTTTCCCAACATGTCTTATATTAAATCAGTTAATAAGTTCTATCCATTTCACCTACACAATATCTGGCATCTTCATCCCTCTCTTCTCTATTCCACTACCAATATTCTAGTAAGGTGCTCATTACCCCCTCTCTAGACTACTGAGACTTTTATTCATATTCCTTTTCTGCCTCCAAATCATCATTGCCAGAATAATATATCTCATCACGTATATAAATGTGGTGTTGTCACGCTTTGGCTCAAAAATGTTCAATAGTTCCTTATTATCAAATGAATTAAAATTTCTTTGCCTTACCCTCAAAACCTTTCACAATATGGCCTTATTCTTACTTAATATTACTCCTCTGCACAAACTCTGTGTTTAAACCAAACTTGTCTACTTGCTGTCCCTTAAAGCTCTAAATTTGTAGGCCTATTTTCCCCTCCTCCTACAAGACATTCCATCTCCCATCTCCATGCCTTTGTCATCATTCTTAGACATCACTTCTGCCTCTTGAAATCTCGAGCTACCTTCAAAGCATAGCTCTATGTCCTATATAAAACTTTCCCTGATCTCTCCAGTCATTAATAACCTTTTTTCCCCACTCCCAAATTACTTTATATTTTTAAAAATATATTTTGCACTTATCTATGTATATATTATTTCACCAAGTAGAATATCGGTTCTTTCTGAGCACAGAATATTTTGGTATTTTCCTCATATATCTAGCACCTGGCATTAGCATTGAAGGGGAATACTTGTGTTGAATTGACTATTCTCTGCTCCTCTAACATTTTCTGTGTTTTCCACTTTCAAACCTTTTCTCACCATTTTCCCCACCCATGAACTATCCTTTCCTAGACACCTATTGAGTTTTTACCCCTACTTTAAAGCTCAGCTCAAATGTCATTGTCTCTAATCACAGTTGGTAAAGATTTTTCCCCCTCAGGCCTCACATGATGTTTTTATTTGTAGTTCTTCAATGTACTTACCACATAACTACATTTACAGAAGCCCATAAATATATGCAGAAAATACATAAAGCATTCAAATAGTCCATAAATTCTCCCTAGAAGAGAATGAAACTTGGACTTGCAATTCAGACCTACCTTTGATATTTCTAGGAGATCTTTCCAACATGTTCCTAAACTGGCTCTCCATCCCCACCCCCTTCCCTACTCCTCCCTACTTTTACTAGTGATTTAAACTCTCCTCAGAGAGTAAACAAAATGTTTTAGTTGCTCAACATGAACTTCCTTTCCCATCAGATCTTCAATGTTTGAATGACTCTTTGAAATGGCAAAAATGGGCAAAGTTCCCAAGTAACAATTCCTTTTTATTTTCCCTCCAACTTCTGAGATCATGGGGATGATTTTGTTTTTTGGGTTTGTTTTTTTTTTAACCGAGGCAACACTTCTCAGGAAATGTCCTTTCTCTTTAAAACACCCAGTCCTCAAAATGTAAAACTTGGAAACTCCAGAAAATTTGGAATCACTCATAAGGCTATCTGTCCAGAAAGTCTGGTAAGTTCTTCAAATTGATTAAGATTCTACTGAACAACACCCGATTATGTCAAAAATCAGTTAGTCTCTTTAGATACAAGGTACTGGGCAGTCCAAAAGACAAACCTCAAACATTCTCTGGCCTATTTACACATTACTGCAAAAATACAAATGCATACAGATAAGTAAATTCAAGATAACTTGAGAAAAGAGAGAACTAAGGGAGGATGGATGTAGATCATGTAAAGTTTGAGAGATAAGATGACATTTCAACTAAGGCTTGAAAGAAGACGAGCTACAGGTCAAATCCAAAGGCTCCATCTCCAATTTAGCTCAAATAAATATATAAGCATCATTCTTCATTTCTTACTTCCTTTAAGTCTTATTAGCATCTTGAACTTAGTATAGTGGTACATCATTTATTTGGAACAAAGCAAAATCATTACATTTGCTCACATACAATAAGCCTTATAACTTTTTACATTTTTAAAAAACATTCAATATATATTATGTCCAATGGCAAAAATGACAATTGTTGGAAAGGCTATGTTTTCCTTTTTTTTTAACTTGAGGAAGGCATTTGGAAATAAGGAAAGATAGCAAAGGTGTTGTCATCAAAAAAAAAGAAAAGAAGATCATTAAGACTTTTTTCAATGCATCAAAGAAAACAAAAGGAAGGTCAGAAAGAAACAGACAAACAGGACAGCTTTAAAGGTAATTTATTGAATCATAAATTAAAAAAAAACTCTATGTAATAGATATTTATGATTTGATAGCTAATCCTGTTTTTTTGTATATGGAATTCTTGTGTTTTTCTGTTCTCTCTGTATGTGGAATTTTCTTATGTTCATTAAATTCCTAATTTTTAAAAATATGCAGTCTATCCTTTTTATTACAGTAACTTGTTTTACATTTTGGCATTAACTTTACAAAATTTCCACATACATGCTTTAATAATTTATCATGAAACTATGCTTTTATCACATTGGATGGAATTATATGTATTCCTTTGATGAACAGTTAATTGTTCTGAATTGAGCCTTAGTTATTGCTAATAAGCTATGAATGGAGTTAAAATCAGTAGAGTCCCTATACTCAAAGGGCTAAAAAACTGAACATACACTTTGACCCAATAATACTACTATTGGGTCTATATTCCAAAGACATTTTTTAAAAAATCAGGAGGAGGACCTATTTGTACAAAAATATTTATAGCAGCTCTTTCTATAGTGGCAAAGAATTGGAAATTGAGGAGATACCCATCAATTGGGGAATGGCTGAACAACTTGTGGTATATAATTATGAAGGGATATTACTGTGCTATAAAAGATGATGGGTAGGTAGATTTCAGAACCATAGAGCAGAACTAGAGAACAGTGTACATAGTAACAGCAATACTATAAAATGATCAATTGTGGATGATACGCTATTCTCAGCAATACAATTATCTAAGACGATGCCAAAGGACTTATGATGAAAAAATATTATCCCCCTCCAAGGAAATAACTAATAAGGTCTGAATGAAGATTGAAGCATACTATTTTTAACTTTCTGTATTTGTGTGTGCGTATGATTATTTTTTTTTCCTATGGACTTGTGTCTTCTTTCACAATATGACTGGTATGATAATATAATTTTGCATGACTGGACATGTAGAATTTATATCAAATTGCTAATCTTCTCAGGAGAGGGAAAGAGAGAAAAAAGTAGAACTCAAAAAATTATAATTGAATATTAAAAATCATCTTTACATGTAACCAAGGGAAAAATGATATTTTTTAAATCACATGAGTTCTTAGGTCAATGAAACCTACTTATTTATTTGTATCTTATATAAATTTCTTGATTTTCTATGCCATGTGGTATAATTCAAGGTCATATTTTAGGATTTCATTTGGAATTTTCTGCAATTTTGGAACAATTCTTCTCAGTATATCAGTATATTTATCGTTAATTACTTAATTTCTAAATGAAGACAGGATTTCTAGGCCCACTAAAAGTTTAAAAGTTCCCAAAACATTTTTTGAGGAATGTTTTATAGTCTAAGTGCTCAGATCTTAAAAGCTTCCTCAAACTTCATCTCAACAAAGAAGAACTTGACAAAAGTTTTAATATTTCCTTAAATGAAAAACTGAGTTTTATCAGGAGAATTAACCATTTCCCCATCTTCAGTACTGCACTCTTTATGCTATTCTGCCCATGTCAGGAGTTTTTTTCTTTATGGAAATGGTTAGCAGTTATAGGAGTAGTGATGGATGAGTGAGTGTGTGTGTGTGTGTGTGTGTGTGTGTAACTGATTTCACTTTTAAATTCTGTTTTTTCCAATTTCAAGAAAATTACATCACATTGTACCCTCTGAAGATCTTTGCTTGTTTTCTGAGGATTAATTAGGCTGCAAAAATTGTTGAGTTTTTGGTGTTATTTTTCATTTTCAACAAGCACTTTCTTTCGTGCCTCAGTAGGATCGATCATGTTTTATCATGGGCTTCAATAATTCTTGAGGTATTTGAATGCCTCATAGCAACAATAACTACAATATCTCTACTAGTCTTTGAAAGATTGAAGTGATTGAAGTGATTCTTAAAAACTACAACTTTTGCACATTTCCTTAGAGCAATGTTGAAATTCTTTAAAAACAAAATGTTAAAAGCTAAAGCCAAGGAAAACAATGAATCACTTATATAGGACACAAATCTAGCACTCAACTGACAAGAGAACTAAGCAAAGGTTGGGACACCCATTCATTTGGGTGCTGATCATCCAATTAGGTCAAGATCAGAGATTCTAGACAATTTTTAGATGAAGATATTAAAACTATTTCTAGTCATATAAAAAAAAATGTTCTAAATCACTATTGATCAGAGAATTAAGACAACTCTGAGGTACTACTACATACTTCTCAGATTGGCTAAGATGACAGGAAAAGTTAATAAATATTAGAGTGGATGTGGGAAAATTGGGACACTAATGAATTGTTGGTGGAGTTGTGAACTAATCCAACCATTCTGGAGAGTAATTTGGAACTGTGCCCAAAGGGTTATCAAACTATGCAAATCCTTTAATCCAACAGTGTTTCTACTGTGCCTATCTCCCAAAGATATCTCAAAGGAGGGAAAGGGATCCACATGTGCAAAAATGTTTGTAGTAGTCCTTTTGTGGGGATAAGGAACTGGAAATTAAGTGGTGCCCATCAGTTGGAAAATGGCTGAATAAGTTATGGAATATTATTGTTCTATAAAGAAATGATCAGCAGAGTGGTTTCAGAGAGGTTTGGAGAGACTTACATGAACTGATGCTAAAGTGAAGTGTGTAGAACCAAGAGAACATTGTACACAGCAACAAGATTATGGGATCATCAGCTGTGATGAATGCGGCTCTTTTCAACAATGAGGTGAATCCAGTCAATTCCAATAGGCTTGTGATATAGAGAGCCATATGTATTCAGAGAAAGGACTATAGGACTGAATATGGATCATAACACAGTATTTTCACCTTTTTATGATTGTTGTTGTTTGCTTGCTTGGTTTTTTTCCTCTCCATTTTTTCTCTTTTTCGATCAAATTGTTCTTGACCAGCATGATAAATGTAGAAATATGTTTAGAAGAATTGCACATATTTAACGTATATTGGATTACTTGCTATCTCAGGGAAGGGGAAAGGGAAAGGAACACAAAGTTTTGTAAGGGTGAATGTTGAAAACTATCTTTGCATGTATTTTGAAAATAAAAAGCTATCATTAAAAAAAAAGATCAGAGGTTCTTTTTTTTTTTCCCCTTTTTTTTAATGATAACTTTTTATTGACAGAACCTATGCCAGCGTAATGTTTTACAACATTATCCCTTGCACTCACTTCTGTTCCAATTTTTCCCCTCCCTCCCTCCACCCCCTCCCCCAGATGGTAAGCAGTCTTATACATGTTAAATATGCCACAGTATATCCTAGATACAATATATGTGAGCAGAACTGAACAGTTCTCTTGTTGCACAGGAAGAATTGGATTGAGAAGATAAAAATAACCTGGGAAGAAAAACAAAAATGCAAACAGTTTACATTCATTTCCCAGTGTTCTTTCTTTTGGTGTAGCTGCTTCTGTCTATCATTGAAGATCAGAGGTTCTAAAGCAGCCTGGCATAGTTAAAATATACATATATGACCAGTATTGCCTCAAAATGAAACAATATCAAAATCATGATCCTAATCAATTAGCAATATATACTTGGTATATATACTTGGTAAATGATGAATGATGTTTGGAGGTTTGGAGAATGAAGGTAATGAGGAAAACAATAGGTTGGATTGATAAAACCTTTTTAACTCCAAGCCTTCTTTTTTACTTATCTCAAGGGCACTTTCTCTAAAGGAAAATCTTTGGCTGTTAAAAAACCACCTTCCTCACTTTGGCAGTTGGGACACTGAACTCTTCCACTAACAGCCTGTGAGAGCTTAAAGAACTCCTTTCCCTTCACTAAACCTTAGTTTCCTTACATATAAAATAAAGTAGCCAGTCTAGGGAGTCTCTCAAGTCCCTCCCAGCTCTAATAGTCTATCATGCTTCTAAAGGCCAGTTTATCCAGTTCTTCCTGTTTAAGTCCTCTTCCAACATAGAATTTATAGATAAGGAGGTTGTCCATTTATTGCATTCATTCATTCATTTATTTAGTATATGTTTGCTAACTTCCTACTAGCTGGGCTGGACTGAATGAGGAATATAAAAATAAATAAGACAGTTCCTGGATAAAAATGTAAATTCCTATTTCCAGGTCACATGAATAAATGGAAGATTAAATATTTTTTCTGATTCCCTACAATCTCTCGAACCTCTCCAAAACAGAAATTAAGTGTCAAAGATGAAGTAACTTCAGCTATATTCTTAATCTAGGATACCTAGAATTCAAAAGAAGGTTTTTAAAAAATAAGCTGATGCTTAACTGAGCTCATTCAATGCCCCTGCCAGCAGTGAGGCTGTACTAAACTTAGAACAAGACACAAATTTACAACCAAACCCACTCTGATACTCTGGTACCCATGCCCTCCTTCCAGTGCTGTGAAGACTCCAGCTCCAGGCTCTGGAAGTTTCTTTGGATCTTGACAGTCAGTTTGGCCATAGCCCTTCAGAAACAAAAACCTGCCAGAGGCTTCAGCCCTGCAGTACCCTCACTACAAAGCTCTTAACTACTAATGCCAGGCCATTTTTTATTTATTAATTATTATTATTATTATTATTAATTTGTTATTAATATATTATTATATATTAAAGAACAGAAAGTGGGGAACAGGCAGCCATGACAGGACATTGTGAGATCACAGCATCCAGATGGGACCAATTCTGATCACACAAAAGTCAGGGAAGAATTGCTTCGCATGGGAGGAGGCTGAGACACTTTGAAATAGAATGCCTAAGAAAACTAGTTCTTTGTACAAAAAACTTCTTTAGTTTTTTAATAGTACTTTAATTTTTTTATAATTTTATTTTCCCCATGTAAGAAACAATTTTCAACATTTGTCAGATAGTAGTGAGCTAAGAAGTGAATGTTAAGGAAAATAATAGGGAAAAAAGAATAAAATTACCTAAGATTTCAGGAAAAAGAAAATTCAAAGATCTTGAACGTGAACAAAGAAATCAACAAGAAAAATAATTAACAACCAAAGGAAATATGGCAAAGGAAATATAGTAAATGAGTTCAGACATCTGTGATTAAGTACTACAAAACAAAGAAAAATGATCCAATACTTGATTAAAAACAGAGGGTCTTTGGAATTTGAAGAGAAAATACTGTTCCTGAGTGGTTCAAAACAGAAATGAAAATTATGAGACTAGAATTTATGTCTTGCACAACAGAAATAATAAGCAAAACAGAAAAACTGGAATTTGCAATGGCAATTATCACCAAAGAAACAAAAAGGAGAATAACAGATTGCAAACATTTAGAAGTGGAAGTCAATCTAGAAGAGAAGCAAAATAATAATACTACCATATAAAGAAAATATGCTCACTATGCACACAAAACACTATTCTCAAAGACAGGATGTGTAGAGACAATCTAGGAATCATAAGTTTCCCAGAAGAACACTACGGGACCAAAAAACCTTCTCGCCACAACAATGGAAATAATAGAAAACTGTCTAAAATTTCTGAACTCAGAAAATGAAATTCCAATCAAAAGAATTCACACATTGTTTACAGAAAAACTCAAGACTACAAATTCCATATAGTAGTTAAATTTAACAATTCAATTCACAAACAAGAAATTCTGAAAACAATCAGGACAAAGAACTTCAAATGGAAAGGAAGGGAAATTCAAATAACACAAAACTATTCTGCCCTAGGAAATGTAGAAAGGGATGGAATAATGTGTTCTGAAGAGCATCTAAGTCAAATTAAGGACTATCATTGAGGGAAAAGTAACTTTGATGGTTTCAGAACAATAAGAGCTTAAAGAGGAATTGGTGAGAAGGAAGGAGGAAAGATAGAAAAGGAAGAGAAGAGGTGTTCTTTCTTTAGAGGTGAGAAAAGGTTTTACTGATGAATGCTCCTGTGGATGAAGAGAGATGGTCAGTGAAGGGAGATGAAGACTTTACACTACATCAAGGCTTTTTAAACTTTATCCACTTGTGACCCTTTCAATCTGAGAAATTTTTAGTCGACCTCAGGCATACAGATATAAAATACACATGCCGTATTTTATATTTACTGATGTAAAGAAATTTATTTTAAAACAATGCAATGTAATTTTGCCATTTATTAAAGACTAACGGAAATCTGCATACTAATGAGATGGATGTGCATGTTTATTGTGTGGTACAGCATTTAATAAAAAAGCTGGAGAGATATCTAGAAGCAAAGCGAAGTTTATTATACGTTCTCAAGAATCGGGCGTACCACCCATCAAGCAGACAATCGACGGGAGGAAGCACCGTAGGGGGCAGAGTCAACACTTTTTATCCCTAACGCAAATACCCCCTCCCACCACTGACCCTCATCCTTATTGGCTGAGGGTCTGACATTCTAAACGAGGGAACTACCCAAGAAATTGAACTTGACCAATAAGTACATAGTTGCCCATATTTGACCTAACAGAAAGACACTGATGTCATAGGAGGATAACAAGGGGACTTAAGTATGCCCTTAGGGGATAGCAGGGAGGGAACTTAAGTATGCCCTTGACTGGATGCTTAAAGTCCTTCAGGCCTACTCAAACTTTGAAATAGATGAAGCCTTACTCAATTTTCACAACTGTCTTGAAAGATCTCATCTCGTTCATTATTTTTGCATGAAGAATTAAATCTTGGAATTCATGAGTCAAGTCCTACAAGGCCGGAGCAGAAGGCACCAGGGAAAGAGCCTAAAATGGATACTTTGGAAGCTTTGATTGTATGAAGAATTGTTGTTGGTTATCCTTCATACATGGATCATAAAATCAAGAAGGTAATGTCATGATGTGCAAGTGAATTGGATTTAAGTGAAGGAAGGCTGTACAAAGTCACCAGTCTCACTTTCTTCTCCAGAACCAACTGGATCCAGTGGTAAGATATTGATCAGGACAACTGAAAATGGCCCTCGATGCAATGGGAGACTTATGTATTAACAAAACTGAGAATGTACAAAAATAGAGGAATACCTTCCAAAATGTAAAATACCCAAACCATAAGATAATCAGATAAAGATCTTAAGTAACCCAATCTAAGAAAAGGAAATAAATCTCATTATAAAGGAATTACCAAATTAAAAACTTTTGGTCCTTTCACTTTTTTTTTTTGGCTGAGACAAGTGGGATTAAGTGACTTGCCCAAGGTCACACAGTTAGGAAGAAAACTTCTGGTCTTAATGTATTCACAGGAGAATTCTATCAAACTTTAAAAGTTAGTATTCATACTTGTAAAATTATTCTCAAAAATTGAAGAAGAAAGAAAACTTGCCTAAATCCTTTTATGAAACAAATACAGTCCTAATACTTAAATCAGAGAAAAATAAAACATAGAAAGAAAACTCTAGGCCATTATCATTAATCAACATGACTCAAAAATTTTAAGCAAAATCTTATCAAACAGACCACAGTGATTTATCTATGAAACCATTTGTTGTGATCAAATGAGATTTATATCAAGGATGAAAGACTGATTCAACATTAGAAAAACAACATAATTATATTAAAAAAAAACAAAATACCAAAACCATATAATCATCTCAATAGATGAAAAAAAAATCTTTGACAAAGTACAGTACTACAACATATAGACCTAAAAGTACCTTTTTTTCTAACATCATAAAAAGTTTCTATCTAAAACCAAAAATAAGCATTATATATAATGGGGATACACTCAAACCTTTCCCAGCAAATATAGCAATGAAGAAAGGATGTCCACTCTCCCCACTATTATTTGATATAGTTGTGAAATTGTAGCAATTATAAAAAAAAATTATATAGCAATTATAAAAAGACAAGAGAAAGAAATTCAAGGAATAATGACAAGTTAAAAGGAGATAAAACTATCCCTTTTTGCTGACAATATCATGGCTTACTTGGAAAATCCTAAGGCATTAGCAAAGATGTTAATTGGATAATTAATAGTTTCAGCAAAGTTGTTAGCTACAAAATAAATATTTAAATGCAACATTTCTGCATTATGATAACAAATCACAAAAAGTAATAGAAAGGAGAATCCAATTCTAAGTAAATACAAAAGGCATAAAATATTTGACATTTCACTCCTAACCACTCAATAATTTTTGGGCTAATACCTTCAGAATTAAAAACAGTCATCTGGCATTTAAAACTATTTCTAACTTTCCAATTACTATAGTGTATTAGTTGTACCTGTTTTCCCCATCCTTCCAGCATTTATCATTTTTCTATTTCATCCTCTTTGCCAGTCTGAGAAGATAGGAAGTGAAACTTAAAGTAGTTTAGAATTTCAAAAATATGATTGTCAATAACTTGGAATTCTTCCTGTAAAAACTGCTTATTTTCATTCATTGACCACTTATCCATTAGGAAATTACTCTCATAAATATAAATCAGTTCCTTATATGTCTTATTTTGTGAAACTTCTATCAAAGAAACTTTTTTTTAAGGCAATTGGAGTTAAATGATTTGCCCACGGTCACATAGCTAAGAAGTGTTAGATGTCTCAGATCAAATTTGAACTCAGGTCCTCCTGAATTCAGAGCCAGCACTCTATCCATTGAACCATCTAACTGCCCCAAGAAACTTGTTGCAAAGATACTATTTTTTTTTTTACCAGTTACCCATTTCTCATCTAATTTCTACTTTTGTAGATTTCTAATTTCTACATTTGTTGCACAAAACTTTAAATTTTGTATAATCAAAATTGTCCATTTTATCTTGTGTGATGCTCTTATTGTTTATTAAATCTTAAAATTTCCCCTATCCACTCCTAAAAGTAATTTCTTCTTTGCTCCTCTGATCATAAACTGATTTGTTTATGATATAATTTTTAAATCTGAGTCATGTATCCACTTAAGAGGTTAACATGATATATATAAGAGCAGTGTTGATCTACACCTAATTTCTGCCAGTTATCCTGGAAGTTTTGTCAAAAATTATATTCTTTCCTAAGTCACTGGGATTTGGTTATCAAATACTGCTATTTTCTTCCATATGTTGTTTATCTAATCTGTTCTACTGATTGACCTCTCTTTTCTTTTAATAAATATCAAATTGTTTTAAAGACTACTGATTTGTGATGCATTTTGAGATCTGGTACTGATAGCTACCCTTCCATTCCTTTTTTCCCATTATTTCCCTTGAGATTCAAATTTAGTATTATTTAGTAGCCCTATAAAATATTCTTTGGGGAGTTTGGCCAATAAAAAGTTTGAATAAATAAATAAATTTAGGTAAAATATTTGTATTATGTTGATTCAATCTATCTTTGAATAATTAATATTTCTATCATTTAGGTCTTTTATTTCTGCAAAGAGTGTTTAATATGGCAGAATCTTAGTAGATAACACTGCCAATTATTTTATAGAGTCTTCAATTTTTTTAATAGAATTTCTCTTTTTAGTTCTTCTTGTTGAGTTTTGCTGGTTGTTAGTCTAAGAATGCCAATGATTTATGTGGATTTATCTTATATCCTGCAATTTTGCTCGTTATCAATTATTTTAATTAATTTTAGTTGACTTTCTAAACTTCTCTAAGGAAACAATCATATCATCTGCAAAAAGTAATCATTTTCTTTCTTCTTTACCTATACTTATTCCCTCAATTTCTTTTTTTTAAATCAAAATAACCCAGAAATTTCACTTTATATTCTATAAACTGGCAAAGAGAGAAAAAGGTGAGAAAAGTTAATGTAAAAGATATTGTGGGAAGATAAGCACCTTAATGCATTGTTAATAAAACTGTGAATCACCATTTTGGAAAGCAATTTGGAATTATGCAAATAAAGTTACTAAAGTGTCTATACTTTTTGACCCAGAGGTTCCACTTATGGACATATACCCTGTTAATTGTGGTCACTGATAGAAGAAAGTGCCCAAATACACTTAAATGTTTATAGCAGCATCTTTCATGGTATCAAAGAAGTGGAAACAAAATAGATGCCCCTTGATTGGAGAATAGCTAAACACTGGGGTACATGAATGTAATAGAATTTAACTCTGTGGTAAAAAATGATAAATATGAGAGACTATAGGAAGATAGTGGCTTGCTAGAAAGCAGAGGATCCTAGAGTCCCCAAAATAAATTCCATAAGGAATTAGAGACACACTACTGTACTAGGTGATAGAATCTATTCTAGAATCCCTTACCCGAGTTAGGAATTCACAGAAAGGCCCCTAAACTCCTGCAGTTGTCTTGGGATGTACAAGCTGTAGAATAGTTTGAGAGTGATGAAAATAGTAGCAGAATATCTCCTAGAGTCTTCCAAGCAGCTCCACCACTTCCTGCCTGAACTTAATAGCACCCAAGCCCAGCGAGTCTAACCACAGGGAGTCCCAGGACCACTGATCTAAAGGAAATAAAATAAGAACTATATAGGGTATCTCACCCAAAGAAATAAAGCAGATGTACAGATTGTCTGAAAAGTCTTAGTGCAGTGCTAAGCTATTAAAGCTTAAATTTTTCTTAAACTTCAGGTAATAACTGAATGCCCAGAAAATTAGAATAGTTCATAAAGAAAGCAATGACTTAATAAAAACAATAAAAGTATCTTCTAGAGAATCTTGAAGACCTGCATTTGCTGAGCTGTGTACCTTAAAGGTTGAGTACAGTGATTAAAGGTCACTTTTACTGGCTATAGACAATGCCAGCCTAGCCCCAGGAATTCTAGGTCACAAGCTGTCTCTGAGGCTACTACAGATGCCTAAGTAGGAAGTACAGCTCTTCAGCTGTTCCCAGATGATCAGGCTACTTAAGGAAGAGATGAGGTTCATGATTAAAAATCAACAAAAAGATTGGTTCAACCATTCTGAAAAGAAATTTAGAATTCAATTTTAAAAATGCTTGAAATACCCATATTCTTTGACCCAGAGAATACTATTGCTTTTCATATAGACTAAGAGGGTCAAAGATAGAAAGATCCAATATAAAACTAAATATTCAACGTAGCAAAAATTTTTTGGTGACAGCAAAGAGTAAAAACAAAGTAGATTCCCTTTTACTAGAGAATAGCCAAATAAATATTACTGTACCAACAGAATGACAGATCTGGGAGAATGTAGGTATAGAATATTGCATTTACTATAAAACATTCTATGTATTAGTTGATTTTGTGAATTAGTTTCTTTTGTAAAATTCTTGCAAGGGAAGGGTGCATAGGTAAAATAAATTTGAAATGAATGTGATGTAAAAATAAAATCAATTTTAAAAATCATAACATGATCGTTGGATCCCTGAGAAATCCACACAAATGTGAGCATCAGAGACCAACGCCAAAGGCAAACTAAAACAGGTGGCACAGTGCCTAGGTTTTGAGGAAATGAAAATAAATTGTAATCAGTCATCATGAACCAACGTGGCTATCGGAAGAGAAACCAGCTGGTAGTCTAGCAAACATGACTGGACAAATTTAGCCCTAAGAATTGTTTTTTACACTATTTTTCAGTTTTCCCCTTTCACACTATCAAACCAACAGCAACCAAACCAACAGATGGGGATCCCCCCCATTTTCCCTGAAAGGTCCCCAGGACTGGTTTGGGCCTGTGAATTTAAGGCTGAAGCTTTGCCTGCCCTGACTCAGCTTCTCAATTGCCTTTGGTTTTACTGAAGTAGCTTTCTGGTCAGTTTAAGGCATTAAAAGGCTCACTTGTGTGAGTAAACCCTTAAGATTTGGCAGGTGTTCAAATTCTTGAATATCCTTGTTGATATACTTTCCATGCTATGATTAAGAAAATCTCTTTTTGTTAATTGTTGAATGACCTACTTCATCTCTTTCAAACATCAAACCTGAACGAGATATTGGCCAGACCCTCCCCTACTCCTTTGGAATACTTGATAATTGGGATGAGATGGCATCATAATTGACATGTTTGGAGTAAGGGAAGGATGCTACAAATACAGAGAGTAAGAGTGATCAGATGGCCAGATGGAGGATCATAGCTCTCTGTGGCAAGGGCCCTGCTGGTGGGGTATGGAGAAGCTTCTCATTAAAACAGAGAATAATCTCTGATATAAATCAACTATCTCAGTGGGTCCCAGAAGAAATTGGAGGGTAAAAAAAGTGCAAGGTTCAGCATTCTAGCATGACAGTTGATCATTCTAAAACTTCAAAAAAGTCTTGTGACTCAGTGTATTTTGTAAGTACACAGAGATCTTCCTTTTAAAGGACTGCAATGAAAGCTGTGGAACAGCTTACAAAGCTTTTAACAGCATAAATAAAAAAGTTCTCTGTTGATGGAAGTAGGGAACAAGAGGCTGCAATTCAAAGTGCCAGAAACAGATGAGTGTCCATATAGTAATAAGGCCTCTCAGCAAAAAGCAAAAAAAAAAAAATTTTTAAGTAAATATTTCTTAAGAGCCTATTATATGGGCAATGTGGACAAAGCTTTATTCAAACAATCTCTTTGACCCTCAAAAGCAATTCTGGATGTAGGTGTTATCATCCCCATTTCACAGCTAAGGAAACTAAGGTAGAGGTTAAGTGACTTGCCCAAAGTAATGAAGTGTCTGAGTTTAGATTTGAACTCAGGTGTATCCTAATTCCAAATCCAAGGCTTTAATCTGTGTACCACCTACCTGCCTCACATTTTGCTTGAGATCATAGTCATAAGAAAGAAAAATCACATGAAGACTTGGGAAGTCATTTTAAGAAAGCCCCAAGCTAATCTTTGGACTATCTGCAATGTGGGTGATTTCTTTCACAGAAGGAATTGGAGGTGAGTAGAGTTTCACCATCAAGGAACTGGAGAGATTTCCAGAGAAGTTCAAAGACCAAACTAGTAAATCACGGAAGCAATGCCTGCTGGAGGTGTTACCTGTAGCTAAATCATTAACTACTATACATGTTTTTTGGTTTTTTGTTTTTTTTTTTTTTACTATTTTTTAAGAGTAATGAAATGCCCTTTTTACTTTATTCTTTTTTAAGTGGTTAATGGGGAATTATATGTGCCTGGCTCCATAAAAGTATATTTTGGAGATCTGCAAGTGAGGGTTTTGGAGACACTAAATGAAAGAGGATCTAAACTGCTTTTCCATCCATGGTCTGTGAAACCTATAATGAGATTGCATCAGGGTCAATTAGATCCCACCTTTTGGGTGAGGCAACACTGAAATGGCTTTAGATTTTGGCTATGGGACACACACACACACACACACACACACACACACACACACCTATGAGTGAGCAACTGGTGAGCAGGATATTAGGGCAGTGGTGGCAAATAATGTCAGTACAAGTAGACACTATGAAAATGGAAGAACAGGTATAGAACCTTCTGAAACCTGCTAGGGAGGCAGAAGGCAATGACTCCCTGTTCTGGAGGAGTTTGGGGTATAACTCCTGAAACATAAGATTGATAAGAAAGCAATTGATGATGTCTATAAAAGTGTTGTTAAAACTATACTATGAAATCCAGTGCTAAATCAAGAGATATTCTTCCTATCCCTAGAGGATTTGCCTATTTTGGATCATCCACAGAGGGTTTGAGTGCAGTCTGTGGAGAGAAGGGGTATTGTGAAGCCTTAGAAGTCTTGGAAAAGTGAGCTCTTTTAGTTACCTTCATACGGGTTATTGTGAGGGGTTTTTTTTGGTGGTCATTGTTTTATCATTTTCCAGTCCTGTCCCACTCTTTGGTATCCAGTTTAGGGTTTTGTGGCAAAGATACTAGAACACCTTTTTTTTTCCCTCCAGTTCATTTTACAAATGAGAAAACCAAGGCAAACAGGGTTAAGTAATTTGCCCAGGGTCACACAGTTTAGAACATATCTAAAATCAGATTTGAATTCAGAACAATGAGTCTTCCTGATTCCAGGCCCAACACTCTATCCACTGCACCACTTAGCTGCCGGATTATCATAGGTAGGGTCAAATAGAAAACATTGTAATTGCTTAAAACATGCTATATAGTTAACATGACACAACATTGAGTTCCCATCTACTGTGAAAAGCATTTTGCTAATGATAGAGCAAAGTGGAATATTTCTTTAACCAATTCTGTTTACAAGAATTCTATAACTCTATGAGGAAAGCAAATAGCACCTAATGCTTTTCAGTCAACTACAGGAAGCTGAATAAAGTTGTTATGACCAACCATCAGTCCAATTTCTCCAGACCTCATCAACATCATAAAGCAGGTAGCCCAGGCATAGGATCAGTGTATGGATTTCGTTTTTGGGGTTTTTTGTGTGTTTTTTTTTTAACCTCACTAATGCTTTTTGTGTCTATTCTTGTGTCTGGGGCTAGTCAGGAACAATTTGATTTCATCTGTGACAATACTTTCATTATTCTTCCCAAGGGCTACCTGAACTCTCCCTCATAGCACCACATTCTGCTGGGCAGATGCCTGAAAAATGGCTTCTCTTCCTGAAGATATTGATACACATCACTACACTGATTAAAGCCAGTTAAATAGTTCTAATAAAACAAAATTATTTGTTGTTGGTCTTTTTCAGCAAAAGTCATTGGTTCATATATTGATTATTATTATTTTTTTTTTTGCAAGACAAGATTAAATGACTTGCCCAGTTAGTGCCTATAGTCAGATTTCAACTCAGTTTCTACAGAATCCAGGGCAGGTGCCTTATCCACTGTACAATCCACATGCCCCTGAATTATGCTTTCTAATAAGATATTTCTAGGAAGAGCATTAAATTAATTTTTTTATTGAGTGGAATGTCTTTTGTGATGGAAAATGCCATCCATAGCCAGAGAGAGAACTATGGAGACCGAATATAGTATAGTATTTTCCCTTTTTGGTTTTTTGTTTTCTTTCTCATGATTTTTCTTCTTTTGCTCTGATTTTTCTTGTGCAACACAACAAATATGGAAATATGTTTAAAAGAATTGCACATATTTAACCAATATCAGATTACTTGCTATCCTGGGAAGAGGAGAGGTAAGAGAGGGAGGGAGAAAAATTTGGAACACAAAGTCTTACAAAAATAAATGTTGAAAACTAACTTTACATGTATTTAGAAAATAAAATACTATTGAAAATGTAAAAAGAAATGGAATATCTTTAAGCATATCTGATTTAAAAGTCAATTCAAGATTCATAGTTTTCAGTACCAATTTTTAAATTTTCCAGCTTTTTTAATGGTTCATTTGATTAATGTTGATACTTTCTTGATATAGAGGCTCTGAAAGAAAATGTGGGAGAAAAGACATATTAGACTTTCTCTCAGAAGATTCACGGTGTTGTTATTTTGACCTTGTTGCTGTCACTATGCCAAGAAACTGAATCGCTTCCATTTGAATTGTCTTAGGGAAATTTTGAAGATCACCTAGCAAGCTAAGGTACTGGACACTGAAGTTCTTGAGTTGATCCACCAATCCTTCATGCCCTACTGCAGAAAGTGTAACCCCAATGGACTGGGGTTTGAATGTCAAATGTACATTTGTCTAAAAGACTATTTTACAGACAAGGTAAGCACTCACCTAGATGTCAGAAAAAGCAATACAAAGACATTTTCAATGTCTCTCTTTAAGAACTTAAGTATAGACATGGGAGATACTGAAAAAGGAAGGTGGTTATTGTTTTTAACAGGTTTTTTTATTGCATTGCTGATAATAACCAAAAAAATCCAAAAGTATTTTAAATGATTTGCTCATTTTATTTCAAATATTGAATGAAGTGATCATTTTAATTGATGATTTGCGCAATTCCAAGTGATGATTTTAGGAAAATTTTCTACCTTCATAACTACTACAAACTTTCTTCTGAGTACTGTATTGGCACCATGATAACAAAATGCCATTAAGTTTATGTTCAATTATTCATTGTTAAAGCCACAATCATTTAAAGTAGATAATAATCTATTGAAAGCACACCCCATTCTGGTTAATAACACTACTTTTAAAGCAACAAATAACATTACCCATGGAGAAGCTAATTGAACTATGTTGTTGTGGTTAGGTTTTCAGTCATATCCAACACTTTGTGACCTTATTTGGGGTTTTCATGGCAAAGATACTGCAGTGGCTTGCCATTTCCTTCTCCAGTTCATTTTACAGATAAGGAAACTGAGGCAAACAGGGTTAAGTGATTTGCCTAGGATCACACAGCTAGCATATATCTAAAGCTAGATATGAATTCAGGAAGATTAGAATTTCTGACTCCAGGCCCAGCTCTCTATCCACTGTGCCATCTAGCTGCCAAATGAACTATCCACTGACTATTTAACAATCAATTTACAAAAAAACTTAAATATTTAATAATTAGCTCTCAAGAACTGGCAGAGGCCAACTCCAAGATATCATCAAGACCTATGTCCTGAGGTATATAGCATTTTACCTGTTTTACATAGTTCCATTCACTACCAGAGAAACTTCCTGATTGGACTTCAGTGGCCACTAATCCACAACTGAAGGAGAACAAAAACCCAATAACAAATATCCTAGGGAATGGTAGTCCTGGCAAGTCTTCCCAGTTGGCTAATATCCAGTATGTGTAGCCAACATGTAAGAGAGCTCTAAAGGTTGAGCCAGAGAAAAGCTACATCTCCACTGATTCCTGGGCAATGGTCCATGGGATTGGCCAAATGGCCTGGGACTTGAAAAGAACATATCTAAAGAATTTTGCAGATGCTTTCCACTCTGTAGTGGTATTTGGGGGCATGTTAGCCTCCATCAGAGACATATATCCTCCACTAAATTAAACAACAATAATAAAGGTATTATAAGAACAGCAGAGTTTAGAACGTGGGTCCATTCTATCTGTATATTGTTATGCTGAATGCTGGAACATCTAATCCCCCTAACTAAATACAAGCAAGCCATTCCTGTTCAACTGGGCTTCTTGTACCTATTGAAGTACCCATTTAACCCAAATGATCCTCAACCTGTTTCCAGCTGGCAAGTGGCCCTCTTTCACAATCTCAGGACAAAATGTTTGCCCCAGATAATCAACTGATGCACCTGACTGCCCATGATAAGGGTCCAAACTTTCAGAAGCTATGTCTGTGACAGATCAATACCATCATAGAAAGAATATATTCTTAATGTTGCTCCTCTTCACTGTCACCACCTTACAACCAATATGAACTGCAAAAATTTGCTATTATCCATCTCATTGAGATATGGAATTTGGTTCCTTTGAAGGGGATATTAAAAAGCCCAGCATTTCTATTCTTTTTTCTCTTCCAGATTTTTTTGGCCATTCCTTTAAGGAAATATTAATTTGTTATTGTGTTTTGTTTTTCCTGTCTTTTTAGGTCCCCCCCCCCTTTTCCCCTTGGTTTAGCTAAGCCACGTTCCTCAAATTCACAAGATTAGGAATGCCTAGTAAAAGAACTAAAAGGCATTTAAAGTTAGGGAAAAGGTCTTTGAGAATAGGTGTAACAAATACAAGGCCCACACAGGCTACAACACTTCTAAATGTTGCCCAAACCAGATTATAAAGTATTTGGCAAATATTTAACAAAATAAATTTTTAGAAAGATAATATATTTTAAAACATTTAAAACCTGTGGCCTAGAGGGATTCTTATATACAGATTAGTGGCCCCCATTCCAATTGAATCATTTTGTTTGACACCATTGCTCTAGTAGATCCTTAGGATATTACCATCAAGAAGCTATCTGTTCTGGGATTGCTATCTACCAGAGTTCTTTCCTACCTGCTGCAATATGGTTTAAGTTAATTTTTCTCTAAGAGGTAACTAAGCTGTTCCTAGGACTCAATTGACATAAATAGTGAACTCTCAAATTGTGCCTCCCTTGATCTAGCTTCCTGGTGGTCTATAGCCATAATGAGATAACTTTTGGTTTATCTAAAGGCACAAAATGCCCACCTACGTAAATTGGATTTTTCAGATTTGGTGAATGTCCCAAGACTATGGTAGTCATCACATCCTACTCTGCAAGAAAGGTTTTCCATGTGGAGATAAAAGGCACCACATCTACCCAAGCTTGAGTTGGAATACTCTTGTTGAGTGTCCTTTCTATCACATGGCTAAGTAAACCTCCTTTCATTAGCTGCTGAATAACCTACAGAGCTTAATTTCTTTCCAACATTACATCTGAATGAACAGAATACTATTCTGAGGCAGACATACTCCTACCACTAATTAAAAAAAGGTTGAGAAGTATAATTCCAGGAATGATATCAAAAAAGATGCTAGGAAGGGTTATGACTGCAGAGAAGATGAACATATATAAAAGACTACTGTCAGAAATGACAAGGAAACCAGAGAAAGAGGACTTTGTAGGCCCCTAAAAATTAATCTATTTCCCCCAGTAACCCTCCCTGGGTTTGATTTACCAAAACTCAGACCATATGTAGCAATGATAGTAAAAAAGTACAGGTTTAGATTGAAGATCTTCTTAATGTCTGGTTTTTGTTTTTATTTTTTGTGTCTTCTGATGAAGGTTATGGAATCCTTAACAGGATGCTTTTAAATGAATAGAATAAAATACATAGGATTATAAATAAAACCAATTATACTGAAATCATTATCAAAAAAATTTTTAAACAAATTCACAACCTTCTCCCCCCAGATTCTTAACCTGATATAGAGTATGTGCTAGATAGTGAATCCCATATAACAATTACATTTAAGTAATTTAAAAACCAATATATATAATCATGTTTTGCATAACTTCTAATATGGTTTCTTATTTGTGGGTAGGGATAAGAACTCAAAACTTTTAAAAACAAATGTAAAAAATTATTTTGAATGTGACTGGGGAAAAATATTAAATAAATAAAATTTAAACAAAAACATGTATATATAATGGGCCAATATAATTTTAGTAAAAAGAATTGCTCATGCCAGTGTTATATTATAGGCCATCTATGATTTCCAAGAGAAAATTTGGGCATGAGCAAAAATATGGACACAATAGCTTCAGTATATCCAGCACTTACCCTAAGAAGAAAGAAGCCCTGTTATTTGGCTACATGCACAGAATTCACTTGGTAGGTTTGTTGGTAATCATCAATCAGAACTGCAAAAGGAACATGCTATCCTTACAAAATCCCTTAGTGATCTCACCCATATATCATTGAGAAATACTAAAAGAAAGGTAGAAGAGACACTCAAAAACAACTATCATTGGTATTAGGAATATGGTCAAACAAGGCAGAGACATAATGGATAAAGAGGCAGTCTCAGAATCAGAAAGAGGCGGATGGAAGTCCTGTCTCTGACACATACTACCCACGTGATTCTAGCCAGATCAGTGCCCACATACAACTATTCAAATTATAAGTGTCATTGCAGGCACTTGGACAGCAAAGTGACACACTAGATGAGGGCACTGGGTCCAGAGTGAGGAAAACCTGAATTCAAATCTAGCCCCAGACACTAACTGTATGACTCTAGGCAAGTCACTTCAGCCTGCTTGCCTCAGTTTCCTCATTTGTAAAATGAGCTGGAGAAGGAAATGGCGAACGCCTCCAGTATCTTTACCAAGAAAACCCCAAATAAGGTCACAAAGAATTGAACACTACTGAACAGCAGCAACAAGAAGTAGGCACTCATCTTCATTAGTAAGGGGCATGTCCTCATTGAGCATTCTCTAAATAAATGAAATCACAGGTCTGGTGCAAAAACAAACATAAAAGAAAATATGAGGAGGCCTTTGTGGACCTCATTAAGTGACTGATACTCTGTGCAGATCTATGTAAGCTTTTCATGTTAACATGCTAATGCCAACTTAGATGGCTTGGGGGCAGTCTTGTACAGGATATCAGAGGCCATATTGACAGTTGGAGACTTCAAGTGAATCTTGCTACCTTATGCACAGCTTGGAGTTCTATCTCTGAAAAGTACATGGACAGATAGCAACCCACTGGTCTATATTTTGATGAGAGTCAAATTGTATACCAGCAGCTAAGAGATAGTAGATATCTATTCTGGACCTGTATATGCCATAGGCCAGAAATAATAACATGGATTCAAATACCCCCTGCCTCAGAAACCATGGTGATTTCCACAATGGAGATGAAGGGGAACTGCGATTTAAAGAGAATAGGGCCCCTGGCACAGGAAAAGACAGAAAGGAACATGCCACAGGTGAAAATATATCTTCTAGCTAATCCTCCATCCCCAGCTTAAACAGGAATGACTAGCAACATGACTGTATGAAGAATATGGGTATTATTATACTCTTTGATCCAGCAGTGTTTCTACTGGGGCTATATCCCAGAGAGATATTAAAGAAGGGAAAGGGGCCTGTATGTGCAAAAATGTTTGTGGCAGGTCTCTTTGTAGTGGCCAGAAACTGGAAACTGAGTGAATACCCATCAGTTGGAGAATGGCTGAATAAATTGTGGTATATGAATGTTATGGAATATTATTGTTCTATAAGAAATGATCAGCAGAATGATTTCAGAGAAGCCTGGAGAGACTTAGATGAATTAATGCTAAGTGAAGTGAGCAGAACCAGGAGATCATTATACAGGGCAACAACAAGGCTATACGACGATCACTTCTGATGGACATGGCCCTCTTCAACAATGAGATGATTCAGGCCAGTTCCAATAATTTTTCAATGAAAAGAGCCATCCACACCCAGAGAGAAGACTGTGGGAACTGAGTGAGGATGACAACATAGCACTTTCTTTTTGTTGTTTGCTTGAATTTTGTCTTCTTTTTCATTTTCCCCCTTTTGGATTTGATTTTTCTAGTGCAACAAGATAATTATATAAATATGTAAACATATATTGGATTTAACATATATTTTTACCATGTTTAACATATATTGGATTACTTGCCATCTAGGGAAGGGAGTAAGGGAAGGGGGGAAATTGGAACACAAGGTTTTGCAAGGGTTAATGTTGAAAAATTATTCATGTATATGTTTTGAAAATAAAAAGCTTTAATAAAATATATACATAATTTAAAAAATATATATATTAGATTACTTGCCATCCAGGAGAGAAGGTTGGAGGAAGAGAGGGAAAATTTTGGAACACAAGGTTTTGCAAGGGTCAATGTCAAAAAATTATCCGTGCATACATTTTGAAAATAAAAATCTATAATTAAAAAAATAAGAATTTTTTAATGTGGGTATTTAAATTGTGAAGCTGGCCAAGAAGATTGTGATCACAAAAGCATTAGGCCTCATATGAAGCCAAATGATTGTTCCACGCAATAAAAGAGTACAGTGTCCTGTTATAAGTGATCTCATCATACAAGATTTAAGAAAGCAATTAGTAACAAGAGAATTGTTTGGTTCTGCACACATATATTGTATCTAGGATATACTGCGACATATTTAACATGTATAGGACTGCTTGACATCTGGGGGAGGGGGTGGAGGGAGGGAGGGGAAAAATCGGAACAGAAGTGAGCACAAGGGATAAAAATTGTAAAAAAATTACCCTGGCATGGGTTCTGGCAATAAAAAGTTATAATAATAAAATAAAATAAAAAAAGAAAACAATTAGTGCAACCCCAAACCTGTTAATCCATGAAAAGCATCCATAAGGATTTTGGAGAACTGGGATAATAAGAAAAAGACCCTAGCCCCAGTGGGAAGCATATTCTACTGGTCCTGAATGGCAGTTAATGTATATAAGAAGTTTAGCATTTATGCCAGTTGTGCCCAAAAGAAATTACTGCCCACCACACTGCTTCCCTTGAAGAGCATAGGCAGCCGTCAAACCTCTAGAGTTCAGATTCTTTCTTGGAAAAAAGAGTTGGAGGAACAAGAGTGACATCCAAGTGATATCCATCATGTTACTCAGCATAAACAGACTAACCTTGACAGCAATTACTTAATAAATTAAATTGGATTTGCTTAATGAACCTGCTGTGCCAAATACTGCCAGGAGAGGGAGCATTTCTACCAAAAGTTTTCATATGTCCACATCTCCTTCCAGGCTTCTACAGTAAAAATAGTATTAAATGATGCTTAAAAGTTTGCAAAAGGCTTTACTAACAATCTCATTTGATCTTTACAACAACCCAAATATTATTATTATCCCCATTTTGCAGACGAAGAAACAGAAATAGAGTATGTACATAGAACTGGAGAGAGGGAATAGGAAAGGAGGTAGGCGAAAGGGCAGAGAAATACCACTGTCCATCCAAAAAGAGAGCAATCAGGTATGCTGCTTGTGCTCCTGTGCATGTCAAAAAACAAAACTGAGATGGAGATTACACATCTTCCTTTCAGGATCTGTCCCAAACTATGACAGCTCTTCACTTATGGGTAAATTCTTCCTGATGATTATGTCACCTCCTTCATATTATTTCCATTCAGTTCAATGAATTATCAAGTAGTCAGTTAGATGCCTAGGCCTATAGTAGGTGCTAAGGAAAATACAAAGCAGCAGTCTTATTAAAAGAACCCCGAATCAGGAGGCAGAAGACCTGAATCCTGAAGCTAACCATTTATTCCCTGTGTGGTCTAAGGCAAATCATTTAACTTCTCTGAACCTCAAATCACAAAAAATAATAATAATAATAATAATAATAAAATAAGGTTATGAATTTTCTTCTGTGTGCAGGACTTTACCAGAAATTGCTTTGTATGTGTGTGTGTGTCTTTTAAAATTCCTGCCTTCAAGGAGAAACCTGCTGCCTATGTGGCTCTGGGTAAGACAAATAACTCCCTCATTGCTCTAGACAATTCTCCAAAAATACAATTTGCAAATGAGCTTCCAGCTTGAATTTTTAGAGTTTCTCCATCTATGAATTATCTATTCTAATGAAATCAAAGAGTAGTTCCTATACCTATCCTTTCTGCTTTATATCTTATTTGAAATTTTTTTCACTCTTACAAGTATTAAATTTTTCCCATAAAATTCTTCAAAATTCTGTTAGTGATAACATGGAAATATTTATAATTTCTGTGGGTTTGCTTATATTCCATGATCTTCCTAATGTCATTTATTACCCTGATTAATTGTTTTTTGGTGGAGGATTTTTGTGTTTTCCATCATATCTGAAAAAAAAGAGATTTTAACTACATCTTTACCAATGCTTTTTATTTGAATTTACTTTTTATATCTTATTGTTATTAGTAATATCTCTATCAAAAATAATATCTTATACAGTAATAATATTGTTTTAATAATTACTTTGAGCAATGAAGTCATTTTGACTATTATAAATACACAAATTAAAAATAATTTATTTATGAAGAGAGGTGCAAAAAGGGGGGAGGGATTTGGAGATAGCTGAATGGGAAAGAGAGTTGGAAGGGCAAAAATAAAAATAAAAAGCACATTCCAGGAATGGCAGCCAATACTGGCTTTTCTTCTGAAGCATTGAATGGCACGGTCATTTTAGGATACAGCTAGTAACTCAGTCTTCCCAGGATGTAGAATGCTTAAGAAGAGTGATATAAATCAAGACTGGAAAGTGTGAGCTAGATGATGAGGAGAGTTTCTATTT
Organism: Sarcophilus harrisii; assembly: GCF_902635505.1. NCBI lineage: Eukaryota > Metazoa > Chordata > Mammalia > Dasyuromorphia > Dasyuridae > Sarcophilus > Sarcophilus harrisii. The sequence goes on from NC_045427.1 coordinate 370,514,094, forward strand.
CATCTCAAAGATATTATCTGGTTCCTATTGATCTTTCCAGTTTTTCTTCCCTTTAATTTTGGCAGCTGCATGAAGAATGGATTGCAGAGGGAAGAAACTAGAGGCAGAAAAACCAGCTAAGAGTCTATTGTGATAGTCCAGGAAAGAGGTGATGAGAGTAATTTTGGTCAGAGCAATGGAAAGCATATCAATGTGAAACATGTGATGGTAGAATCTACAAGACTTAGCCACTGATTAGAACCAAGGAGGGGAAGAGATAAGAGTCAGACAACTCTGAAGTTTCTACTCTGGATGACTGGGATGGAAGTTAGAAATGGGAGAAATTTAAGGGAGATTTCAGTTTGGAGCACATTGAGTTTGAAGAACTAGTAGGTCATAGATGAAGAGATAACCAGCTGGAAGGATGATAACTGAATAATAATAAAAGCTGAAGATGGAAAATAGATTAATATTATTAGCACAATTCAAGATATTATTATTAATTATTAGAGATTGTAGATTTGAGAGTCAATCTGCATAACTGATCCTATAGGAAGGACCCAGTTTCCTCTTAAAGGGATTAAACTAAAGAATCTCTATGATTCTTCTCAAAATTAATATAATCTGTGCACTCCAGGGGTTAAGAGCTTTTACTGTAATTAGGAAAATCAGATTTACATGCCAGAAACAGAGAACAGGACAAAGGGGATTACAATCAGATGTGAGGTTGTATAGTATGGATCCATATGCTCTGTTTCTTTCTGATGGGAAATGCTTGCATGCTTGAATCTAGTCAGTGAGACTTCTCTTGCCTTTTTTTCTCAAAGTTGAATCAACTCTTTCTTTAACATCTTCTCATAGGTCCTATATCCCATGTTTTTACACTCAGAAAAGAACTTGGACAACTAGCTTTGAGGGTAACTATAGTGGAAAGAACATTAACCTAGCAGTCAGGAAGATTTTTGTGTTTTCCATCATATCTACAAAAAAAGAGATTTTAACCACATCTTTACCAATGCTTTTTATTTGAATTTACTTTTCATATCTTATTATTATCAGTAATATCTCTATCGAAAATAATATTTTATACAGTAACAATATTGTTTTAATAATTACTTTGGGTTTCAATACAACTCTACTCACTAATTCTGTGTGAATTTAGGCAAAACATTCCCTTCTCTGTTTTCTCAACTGCGCAAAATGAAGAGGAGGGGTTGGAATGTGGATATGTCAAATACCCTGGCCACGACTGTCCCAAACGGACCTAAACAAGGTTGAAATGTAATTGGGAAAATTTAGAAATAAACAAAAAAAATAACAGAACATAGGTAATGTTAACGTATAGTTTTCACAGTCAATATGCAGCCCAGAAGGATCTTGATCTATGATTTAGTGGAACCCTTTTCTGCCTGAGTTTGAAACCACTGGACTAAATGATTTCTGAGGATCCTTTTGATTCTAAAAATTATTCCTGAACCCTCAGGAGTCAGAGATAGAGAAGAAAAAAGGAGGAGAAGAGAATTTATGCTAAAGTGTTTAAGGTACAGATCGTGTCCTATACAAAGCATTATAGATTTAGAGCTGGATCAAAAGACTGAAAAAAATTTTAAATATTGGCTCCTCAATAATAAAAATATTTTGAAGTAAAACATAAATCTTAAATATCTAATAGGAAAAAAATCTGACCTAGAAAATAGATTGAGGAGAGAGAAATTAAGAATCATGAGTCTACCTGAAAGTCAGGAACACACACACACAAAAAAGATTGTAGACATCATATTTCAAGAAATTATAAAGGAAAACTGCCTGGATATATTCCAATAAGAGGGAAAAGTAAAAATTCAAAAAATCCACCAGCCATCTCCTGAAAGAAATTTCAAAATAAAAACTTCTAGGATTATTGTAGTCAAAATCCAAAACTCTAAGGTCAAGGAGAAAATACTGCAAGTTGCCAGAAAAAAAAGGCATTAAAGTACCATGGTTCCATTCTTATGATCAGACAACATTTAGCAGCCACCACTCAAAAGAACAGAGGACTTGGAATATGATATTCTAGAAAGCAAAGAACCTAGGATTACAATGAAGAATAAGCTAACATGGGGGAAATGGATATTTAGAGAAATAGAAAACTTTCAACCATTCCTGATGAAAAGATCAAATCTGTCTAGAAAATTGAACATTTAAACACCAGAGAAGCATAAAAAGATGTGTGTATAAATGTATGTACATAAACACATACATGTAGGAGGAAGGATGTCCAGATGTTTGGGGGGGATGAGGAGGTATGGGGGGAGGTGTTTGTGTGTGTGTGTGTGTGTGTGTGTGAGAAAGAGAGAGACAGACTGACAGACAGAGACAGAGAAAGACAGAGAGAGAGAGAGAGAGAGAGAGAGAGAGAGAAGAAAGAGAGAGACAGAGACAGAGAAAGACAGAGAGAGACAGAGAGACAGACAGACAGGGAGAGAAATCATAAGGGTCTAAAAAGGTGCTGTTAACATTATTATCTGGGGAAATGATACATGTACTTCTCAGAAATTTGTCATCACCCAAGGTCTTATAGGGAATCTAATTCAACAGAGAGCCTCAGTATGATTTTACTGGCTCTGGATAATCTCAAAAGAAGAATGAAATGAATATGGAAGAAAAATGCACTGGAAGGGGAGGGAAGATAGAGGAAGAATGGGGAAAATGGTCTCACATAAATTAGGCACACAAGTAAGAATTTGTGCAATGGAGAGGGCAATGAGGGAGAGGAGTGGTAAATACTTGGATCTCACTCTCATCTGAATTGGTTCAAGGAAGTAAGAATAGATATACACATAAAATTGGGCACAGAAATTCATCTTATCCAACAAGGATGTATGAAAAAAAAGAGTTAAGGGGAGGGGGAAAATAAAAAGAATGGTGAATTAAGAGAGACAATGATCAGAAGCAAAATAGATTTTTAAAAAGATGATTGGGTAACTGAAAAAAAAAAGATAAGTATAATAGAGTAGAATGGAGGGAAATACGCAGTTAACAATCATAACTGTGAATGGAAATAGGATAAACTCACTCATAAAATGGAAGAGGTCTATAGAATGGATCAAAAACCAAAATCCAATAATATGTTCCTTATTTAAAAACACACACACACAACTTGAAACAGAAAGATAAACAGAAAGAGGCAAAATTAGGAACTAGAACAGAAGAGTTCCAGTGAAGGAAAAAGAAGACAGGAGTGGTAATCATGATCATCTTAGACAAATACAAGAAAAAATAGATCTAATTAAAAGAGATAAACAGGGAAACTACATTTGCTAAAAGTACATTTTACTACAATAGATAATGAATAAATAACAATTCTGAACATGTAAGTACCAAATGGTAAAAAAAGAAAGAGGAGAAGAAAGATAAATTACCAGTATCAAAAATGAAAAAGTAAATTTACAACCAATGAAAATAAAATAAAAGCAATTACTAGAAAATATTTTGTCCAACTATATGCCAATAAATGAATATTTTAAAAATGTAAATTGCCCAGATTAACAGAACAGGAACTAGATTATTAAAATAACTCTATCAAGGAACTATCACAAAGACCATACACTATGCCAAGCTGGATTTATACCAGGAATATAGGATTTGTTCGGTATTAGAAAAAATAAATTGGACTACTTGCCATCTAGGAAAGACGGTGGTGAGAAGGGAGAAAAAAAAATTTTATATACAAGGTTTTGCAAGAGTGAATGTTGAAAATTATCTATGTATATGTTTTGAAAATAAAAAGCTTTAATTTTTAAAAAAGAAAGATGATAAGCATAAGTAACCATAACTATAATGAAAATAGCAAAAATCATATTATTTCAACGAATTCAGAAAAGAGCTTTTAACAAGATATAACACAATACAACAAAATATGAAATACAACTATTAAAAATACTAGAAAATACAGGAATAAATGGAACTCTTATTAAAATGATTAGTAGTATTTACCTAAAACCCAAAGCAAGTTTTATGTCTAATGGAAATAAGTTAAAAGCTTTTCCAATAAGATCAGGGGTGAAGCAAGGATCTCTTATCAATATTACTATCCAATATTATACTGTAAATTTGCAACAATTTTTGTAGTAATAAGACAAGAAAAAGATATTAAACGATTAAGCATAGGAAATAAGGAAACAACACTATCACTCTTTGCAGATGAAAATGTTATTTTAGAGAATCCTAGAAAGTCAACTAAAAAGACTAATTAAAATAATTAACAACTTCAGCAAAATTGTATAATATAAAATAAAACCATACAAATCATCAGCATTCCTGTATATTATCAACAAAACTAGTAAAAAAAAAAAAGAAAGAAAGAAAGAAAGAAAGAAAGAAAGAAAGAAAGAAAAGAAAGAGAGAGAGAGAGAGAGAGAGAGAGAGAGAGAGAGAAATTCCGTTTAAAACAACTACAAACACTATAAAATACTTGGAAGTCTACCTGCCAAAAACACATGAACCCATATAAATACAATTACAAACACTTTTCACACAAATAAAGATAGATCTAAATAACTGAAAAAATCTAATATTCAGAAGTAGGCCAGACCAATATAATAACCACATCAGTATAATCACAATCAATATAATCACAGTCTACCTAAATTGATTTACTTATTCAGTGTCATACTAATCATATTACAAAAGAATTACTTTCTAGAACTAGAAAAAATCACAACAAAATTCACCTGAAGGAACAAAAGGATAGAAATATCAGAGGAATCAGTGAAAAAATGGAAAGGATGGAGTAGAACAAATTTCAAACTGTCTTGTAAAGTTGTAATTATCAAAATAATTCTGGACTATGTAAGAATAGAGGGATTAATCAGTGGAACAGATTAGTTACATAATATACAAAATCAAATGACTATAGTAACCTAGTGTTTGATAAACCTAAAGATCCTAGCCATTGGGTCACTATTGGATAAAAACTATTGGGAAAACCAGAAAGTATTCTAGCAATCCTAGCATAGATCTAGCATAGATCAACATTTCATACCATATACCAAGAGAAACTCAAAATGGGCATATTATAATTTAGACAAAGGGTGACATCATGGGCATATGAAAAATATGAAAAGCAAGAAACTGGGGAAGAAACCTTTGAAGAAAATGTCTATAAAGGGAAATGGGTCAGATTTACAGAAATAAGAGTCATCCCCATTTGAGAAAAGATATGAATACACAATTTTCTTTTTTTTAATTATAGCTTTTTATTTACAAGTTATATGCATGGGTAATTTTACAACATTGACAATTGCCAAACCTTTTGTTCCAGTTTTTCCTCTCCTTCCCCTATCCCCTCCCCCAGATGGCAGGTTGACCAATACATGTTAAATATGTTAAAGTATAAATTAAATACAATATTAGTACACATCTTAACAGTTATTTTGCTGTACAAAAAGAATCGGACTTTGAAATAGTGTACTATTAGCCTATGAAAGAAATAAAAAAGGCAGGCAGACAAAAATATAGAGATTGGGAATTCTATGTAATGGTTTATAGTCGTCTCCCAGTGTTCTTTCTCTGGGTGTAGTGGCTCAATTCATTACTGCTCTATTGGAACTGATTTGGTTCATCTCATTGCTGGAGATGGCTACGTCCATCAGAATTGATCATCATATAGTATTGTTGTTGAAGTGTATAATGATCTCCTGGTCCTGCTCATCTCACTCAGCATTAATTCATGTAAGTCTCTCCAGGCCTTTCCGAAATCATCCTACTGGTCATTTCTTACCAAACAAAAATATTCCGTAATTTCAAAGAAAAAAATCTAACAGACATAAAGAGGGAAATGCTCTAAATCACCATTAATGAAATTCAAATTAAAAAACAAAATTTAAAAATCCATTGTCTAAAATGACAAAGAAGGGGAAAATGACAAATGTTCAGGGAGATATGAGAAAATAAACCCATGAGTTTACTGAAGAGCTGTGAACTTGGAAAACTGTTAGGAAATATGCCCCAAAGGTTCTGCATACTCTTTGACTCAGTGATAACAATACTATGTCTATTCTCCAAAGAAAGAGAAAAAGGAGACATAAGTATAATAATATTCATATCTATTCTTTTTTGGTAGCAAAGAATTGGAAACTCGGAATGACTAAACAAGTTAGGATATATGAATGTGATCCAATACTGTTGTGCTTCTGGGATAAGAACTCACTATTTGACAAAAATTGCTGGGAAAATTGTATTATGGCTGAAACTAGGCATTGACCAACACCTAACACTCTATACCAAGATAAGGTGGAAATGGGTTCATGATTTAAACATAAAGAGTGATACTATAAGCAAATTAGAAAAACAAAAGATAGTCTACCTCTCAGATTTGCGGAGAAGGAAGGAAATTATGGCTAAAGAAGAACTAGAGTGTGTTATGAAATGCAAAATGGATCATTTTGATTACATTAAGTTAGAAAGGTTTTTTACTTATAAAATCATTGCAGACAAAATTAGAAGGGAAACAAACAACTGGGAAAAAATTTTTACATCCAAGGGTTCTGATAAAGAATTCATTTCTAAAATATATAGTGAATTGACTCAAATATATGAGAATAGAAGCCATTCTCCAAATGATAAATGGTCAAAGGATATGAACAGACAATTTTCATATAAAGAAATTAAAACCATTTCTAGTCATTTGAAAAAATGCTCTAAATCACTATTGATGAGAGAAATGCAAATTAAGACAACTCTGAGGTATCACTACATACCTCTCAGATTGAATAAGATGACAAGAAAAGATAATGATAAATGTTGGAGGGGATGTGGGAAAACTGGGATACTAATATATTAATTGGTGGAGTTGTGAACTGATCCAACCATTCTGGAGAACAATATGGAACTATGTCCTAAGGGCTATCAAAGTCTGCATATCCTTTGATCCAGCAGTGCCTCTACTGGGTCTATATCCCAAAGAGATCATAAAGGAGGGAAAGGGACCCGTATGTGCAAAAATGTTTGTGGTAGCCCTTCTGAAGTGGCAAGGAACTAGAAACTGAGTGAATGTCCATCAGTTGGGGAATGGCTGAATAAGTTATGCTATCTGAATGTTATGGAATATTATTGTTCTGTAAGAAAGGATAAGCAGGATGATTTTAAAGAGGTTTGGGGAGACTTATATGAACCGATACTAAGGGAAGTGAGAAGAATCAAAAGAACACTGTACACAGCAACACCAAGATTACATGATGATCAACTGTGATGGACTGTGATTCTTTTCAACAATGAGGTGATTCAGGCCATTCCAGCAGACTTGTGATGAAAAGAGCTATCTACATCCAGAGAGAAGATTATGGGAACTGAATGTGCATCACAACATAGTATTTTCAACTTTTTTGTAATTTTTTTTGTAATTTTTTGCTTGCTTTTTGTTTTCTTTCTCATTATTTTTTCCTTTTTGATCTGATTTTCTTGTGCAGCATGATAATTGTGGAAATATGTACAGAAGAATTGCACATGTTTAAAATATATTGTATTACTTGCTCTCTAAGGGGATGTTAGGGAGAGAGAAAAAATTGGAACACAAGGTTTTGCAAGGGTGAATGCTAAAAACTATCTATGCATATATTTTGAAAATAAAGAGCTAAAAAATTAATGACTAAAAAAAAAAAGAAAAAGAAATGTTGAAGGGGGTTATTTTAGAAAAACCTAGGAAGACTTGTCTGACTGACACAAAGTAAAGTGAGCAGAAAGAGAACAATTTATATAGTTATAACAATATTGTAAAAATAATAAACTTTGAAAGACTTAGTAAGAAATTAGGAGAACAAGGAATAGTCTGCTTATCAGATCTTTGGAAAAGAGAGGAATTTATGGCCAAAGAAAAACTAAAGAACATTATGAAATGCAAAATATTCAACTTTGATTACATTAAATTAAAAAGATTTTGCATAAACAAAATCAACACAAACAAGACTAAAAGGAAAGCACTGAAAAAAATTTTTATAGTATTTCTGATAAAGGCCTCATTTCTTTTTTTTAAATTTTCAATAATAACTTTTTTACTTTCAAAATACTTGCAAAGATAGTTTTCAATATTCACCCTTGCAAAACCTTGTGTTCCAAATTTTTCTCCCTCCCTTCCCTCAATTCCACTCCCCTAGACTGCAAGTAATTCAATATAGAACTTGTGCAGTTCTTTTAAACATATTTCCACATTGATCATGCTGCACAAGAAAAATCATATCAAAATGTAAAAAAAAAAGAAAACAAGCAAGCAAACAACAACAACAAAGGCGAAAATACTGTGTTATAATCCACATTTAGTCCCCATAGTCCTCTTCTGAACACAGATGGTTCTCTCCATCACAAGTTTATTGGAATTGCCTTGAATAACCTCATTATAGAAAAGAGTCGAATCTATCATAGTTGATCATCACATAATCTTGTTGCTGTGTACAATTTTCTCTTGGTTCTACTTACTTCACTTAGCATCAGTTCATTTAAATCTCTCCAGGCCTTTCTGAAATCATCTTCCTGATCATTTCTTATAGAACAATAATATTCTATCACATTCATATATCATAACTTATTCAGCCATTCCCCAGTTCTTTGCCATTTCACTCAGTTCTTTGCCATTACAAAAAGGACTGGCACAAACATTTTTGCACATAGGAGTTAAAGGTCTCGTTTCTAAAACATATAAATAACTGTGTTAAATTTATGAGTGCAAGTTATTCCCCAAATTGTGATGACTGCGTATTTTAAAATCAGGCAGAGTCAGGAATTCAGGTTAGGGGAAAATCGTCAATCTTTATTCTCAGTGAAGAAAGATCAGAGGTGGAAAAGAATGGGCAATAGCAATGTGTGCAGCTGAGTCAAGAAGCTAGCTAGACCAGAAGCCACACAACCAGCAGCTACGAGCATGGAACCCAGACTCAATCTGCCCCAGCCTCTCTTCCTGTCTCTCTGCCTCTACCCACCAAAATCGTCATTTCCTATACAACACATCAGGACTTGCACAGAGAGTGGGTGGGGGCCATTCTTTATCCAAGCATGTATATTAATAGAGTATAGTCCAATTACTATTTAGCCTCACGTGCTTGGGACCTCAGTGCATCAACTCAAGCCTCAGCCCATTACACCAAATAACAAATGGTCAAAGGATATGAACAGAAATGTTATCTATAGTTACATGAACAAATGCTCTAAATCATTATTGATTAGAGAAATGCAAATTAAAACAAGAGGTACCGCTTCACATCTCTCAGATTGGCTAATGTGATAGGAAAAGATAATAATAAATGTTAGTATTTAACATGTATGGGACTACCTGGCATCTAGGGGGAGGGGATGGAAGGAAGAAGGGGAAAAAGTTAGAACAGAAGTTTTTGCAAGAGTCAGTGTTGAAAGATTACCCATGCATATGTTTTGCCAATAAAAAGCTATAATAAAAAAAAGAAAAAATAATAAATGTTGGAAGGGATGTGGACAGTATGCATACTGGTGGAATTGTGAAATAATCCAATCATTCTGGACAGTAATTTGGAACCATGCCCAAAGGGCTATAAAATTGTGCATAACCTTTGATCCAACATTGCCACTATTGGATCTATATCCCCTCCCTAAAAAAAAAAACCATAAAGGAAAGAAAAGCATCCATATTGCAAAAATGTTGGTAGCAGCTTTTTTGTGATGGCAAAGAATTGGAAACTGAGTAGATGCCCATCAGTTTGGGAATAGCTGAATAAATTATAGTATGTGAAAGTAATAGAATAATATAGATCTATTTAAAAACAGATGAACAAGCTGATTTTAGAAAGACCTGGAAAGATTTACATGAACTGATGCTGAGTGAAAAAAAAGCAGAAGCAGGACTATATTGTACAAAGAATCAGCAAGATTGTGTGATGATCAACCATGAAAGATTTGGTTCTTCTCAGTGGCTCAGTGATCCAAGGCAATCTCAATAAACTTTGGATGGAAAATGCCATTTGCATCTAGTGAGAGAACTATGTGAATGTAAATCAATATGTGTTGTATTCAATCTATTTTTATTTTTTTTCTTTTTTCTCGTGTTTTTTTTTTCATTTTGTTCTGCTTTTTCTTTCCCAACATGATTCATAAGGAAATGTGTTTTTAAAAATATGTATATGTACAACCAAAAATTAATTTTTAATTAAAAAAAGAAAGACTTGCTAACCCTGATCAACACAATAACCAATCACAATTCCAAAAAATTAATTATGAAATATACTATCCATCTTCACAAGAGACAATGGAAGAACTCAGAGTACAGAATGAAACATTTTTTTCTATTTGATTTCTTTCTTTCTTCGAAATATGGCTAAGATGGAATTTGTTTTGCATATCTATACATTTTAGTAATAGGATTTATTTATCTTGTCTTCTCGTGGGAATTAGAGGATGGAAGGTGAGAATTTGAAACTGGAAATAAAATAAATTAAATTTAAAAAGTAAAGTTGAAAGAATCCTTAGTGTCAAATCCAATCTCTTTGTTTACAGATGAAGAAATCATGACCCAAGGATGTTGCGACTTACCTTTGGTTACACAAGTAGTAAATAACAAAGGGAAGTCCTTTTATTCCAAATCAAGTGCTGTGGCCACTGCAACACATTGTTTATGTTCCACCACTATCTTTCTTTCAGAATCAGGGTAGATGCACGTGGTAGAATCTTAATAAATTGTTGTTAGAGTGAATTTGGAGGATGAAGGACAGTTAAGAATTTTTATGGAGTGAAATTGGTGAAAATGGAATCATATGAGCAAATCTTTCCTTCTAGAGCTAGCTAGAAAATCTCCAGACCTGAAATAGCATTTTTTTTTTTTTGTGAAAGACTCTCTCTCCAAAGGAAAAAAAATTCTCAGTCACAGTCAACTACACAAGTGAAGGACAAAATTGGAGTGTTGTATTGGGTAGGTCCTTAGGACAAACCATTCCCCTTCTAGGATACAGTCCCACCCCTCAGTATTGGAAGAAGCAAAGATTGATTTTCACCAATCACTTTCCCTAGTATATAGGAAGGTCTTAATGAATTCTTGTTGACTGACTAACTGTTCTGTTCCTCACACTCTCTGTCAACACACAAAATACCTAGAAGACAGCAATGAGTTATCCTGGGGATTATCTGATCAGGAGATTGTTGATGAGCACTTTTCCACCCAGATGGCAAATAGCTACCAAACTTAACATATTCGATACCAAATACGAATACCAAACAACATTTTTTCCTTCTCCCAAAATCAGGTCTCCCTCTCCACACAATTTCCAGTCTTTTTTTTTTTTTGTCTCCTCTCTCATCCTTATCCCCCCTAATCAATCAGCCACATCATTAAAAGAAGTTGCATATTCCCTTCCTTTCTATCCTTATTACCACCACTGAGTCCAAGCCAGGGATTTTCCCTTCTCATGTTTTCCTAGATCATTTTATCTGGAGCGCCCCTTTATCTCTATCACATTTTACCTTGTATGGAGTGAACCAAAAGTTTTAGTAGTTTTAAGCTTTATTAACTTTGGGAGTATATAACTCCAACTTTATTAAAAAAAATTCATTTGAAAGTTTCATCTTTTTCATTTCTTTTTCACATATTCAGATTGTGAATTTTGAGTAATAAAATTTAAATTTTAATGAGACAGGGTTATACAGTTTCTGGATGACACTTTTTGATGGAGGAGATCCTTTTTTCTAAGCCACCAGGTCACCTGATTATCTCTTCATTAGACATTTTTCCTGTGGGATCATATTATAACAATTGTATATGTATCAAAACCTCAGTTTTTAGTTGATCTTAAAGCTAGGGTTACAAATTACCAATTTTTTAATCACTGAGTAGCAGCTGATGAATACTTTTACAAATTTTGAAAGTCAACTAGAGTAATATATAGCACAAGACACCGGTTATGTTAATTCAAATAAGCAACAACATCTATCGTTTTTTAAAATAGATAATTATTTTTGTAAGTTTGTTGCTTTTATATTTCCGAAGTTAAGAACATCTTTAAAACATCTTGAATTTTCCTGCTTCACATTCTTACTGCAGTTCCCCCATTAGATTATAAACTCCTTGGAGGACAGACTGTGTGTTGCTTTGTTAATTTGTTAATCTCAGCACCTCGAATAGAACCTGGCACAAAACATAATAAAAAACGTATCAAATTTGAGTTGATTACAAGAAAGCTGAACTCTTTTCTAATAAACAAATAACTGAGCTATCTTCTTCAGAGCAGAGATTCCTGTTTTGCTCGAAACTTTAGGATAGGGAGAGAGAGAGCCGCCCCTGACTGTTGTGACATCTCCACCGTTCCCCCCTACGAGGTTGGGCAAGCTTAGGGTGGGAGTAAAGAGAGGGAATACTAGAGGTACCTCTGTTCAGTGTCACAGCTTCTTTATCTAGTTAACAGTGATGTGTTAAAAAGCCAAGTCTCCCTCCTTCTCCGATCCCCTCCTTCCCCACTCCCAACACACCCCAGTTAGCAACACTTTGGTGTGACCGAAAGACACTCACAGTTACTGTCTAAGCAGCACCTGCTGCGCTCAGCCCGCACCCCTGCGGAAGGAGCCAGAGGCGAGGGAGAGGTATCTGGGCGAGTTTTTGCGCATTTGGGCTTACCTTCAGATGGGAAGGTCCAAATGATTTCAACTCTTGGAGCCAGGAGCTCACACAGTGTGACTGGAGACGGGGTCTGTGGAACCTTTCGCTGCTGCCTATACCCTCCAGTGTTTCTCTTGGGCAAAATCCCGGGGCCTCTTAGAATCTTACTCATAGAATGTAGAATCATAAAATAATAGAATATCTGAAAGGATCTTAGAGCTAGTGACTAACTGTCTGATCTCCATCCTCATAGTTTCGACTTCCGTCAGTCAGTCTGCTTGAGTATCACCTGGGGGTATTCAGTACTCTCACGAAAAAATCTGGCCCATTGTTGGACAGCACTAAATGTAATCTTTATAATACTGGGCGGAAAATCTCCTTTTCTTCAGCTTCTACCCATTAGACTGTCTTCTGGAGCTACATAGATTAATTCTGATTGATTCTTTCTCTTTCTATCTTCCAGTGGGACAGGAGTTCAGACCCAAGGTCAGAGGAACTAAGTAGAGGCAGCAGCATCTCAAGTATATGTTGACTGCTTTCACCCTCACGCTCCCCTCCCTGACTCCATCTCTTTTCCACACTTAACTAGGAACGAAGATCCTTACTCACTCTTTGACAGATAGTTTATGGTAAGGAATGTGACATTCACATTAGATGAGGACTATATGCAAATTCCTAAACAGGAATCAATCCCTACAGTTTTCATAGCTTTGATAGTGTTCCTGTGCCTTGTCTAGGCACTATTTGTCATGGTGATGAAGCAGTTCACTACTCCACCACTTCCCTAGACCCAAACTGGCCATATTTTCCCCCAATCTGATTCCATGCTCAAAGGTGAGGTCCTCTTCCCATCTCATCTTCAGACTCTATCATACTCTCTTGCCGCCCTCCTTCTTCAGGGTAAGTCTTGCTGACGTGGGAGCCACTTGAGATACCCATACAACCACAATATTAGCTCAGTTAAATTTAATATATTGGATGAAACTCATTGTCTATAAAGATCAAGATCTATTTCTAATAGTAGCCCCCAAGAAATCTGGTTTACTTTCCTGAAGTCTACCATGAAAAGAGTATCATCTTTACTAACCAACATTTATCAAGGGATTGCTATATGAAACATCCTTTGATGGAATTCACCACCCAACTTGGAGGGAAAAAAAGATCTGTATTTCTGGCAACTGTCCATAGCACTTTCTTCATACCTCTCTGGTTTACATATAGTCTGTCTTAAATAGTATAGTTAATACTTAAAAATAAGTCTCATTAGAGGAGGAGCTCATCCTTGAATCCCTGCCTTCATAGTAGCTGCCATTGCACATAATAGTAAATGTGTGTTGAAGAAGGAAGGATGGCATGAGGAAAAGGGAAGAAGGAAGGAAAGAAGGGATAAAGGGAAGAAAGAAGAGAGAAAAAAATTATACAAGGCCATAGCAGATCTACACAGAAAAATAAAAAGAAACAGTAAATGAATTTCTGTGAGTTCAGAAAAGAAAGAAATCATGAGAAATCAGCTTTCCTCATTAGGCATTTTTGCTTGTCATTCATAAAGTAATAAGGATCCATTTGTTATCATCAGTAATGTCTCCTAGATAAAAAAAAGTTTTGTAAATTAATTGCCTGCTTTGCAAAGTAGGTCTTAGAATCATAGATTGTTAGGATTGGAAAGGATCTTCCAGATCATCTAGTCTGATCCATGATTTTTGCACATGAGAAAACAAAAGCCTAGGAAAGCTGGTTGCTCTGCCCTTCCAGGTTATATAGCTGGTGAAACCAGCATATGAACCCACTCTTCTAACTCCCATCCCAGGGCTCATTCCACTAGGCATCTTCATCTTGGAAAAACTGCTCCCCTCAAAAGATGCAGAAATAGTCTGGGGTTTACCCTTGAATAAATAACATCTATTGTTTTCTCCATGGTTCCCTAGACAATTGATCAATCAAGAAACATTTTTTAAAACAACTCCTTTGTTCCAGGAGCCACAGATACCAACACAAAAATGAAACAGTTTGTCCTCAAGAAGCTTCCATTAAACACTGACTAGGGTGCCTACTTTGCACAAGGCAGATTTCTGGGAATGGGTGGAATGGATTGTGTTCAAATGAATATTCCAAAAAATCATAGACTTTTACAAATTTAAAGAATCTCAGGGATAGGATCCAATCTTCTCCCCCGCCCAGCCCCTGCCACCTCTTTTATACTTGAGGAAATGAATCTGTGGAGAGGAAATGACCCACAATGTATGGTAGATCGTGGTATAATCCATGGTAGATCCAGGTTTCCAGCCCAGTTCAGTGATTATTTATGAAACGGAATTGAAATGAAGGCAGTATGACACTATAGATCTACATAGAAACTCAGGAGGAGAATGACTAGGAGAATCCTCCAAACTCTGCCTAGGAAAGCCATTTTAATATCTGACCCAGTCCAGAGGCCAGTGAGATGTTAGAAGTCATTCTAGGAGTTGAAAATTAGACACCCAAAAGAACCTCCAGACAGAGCCAAGTGGGATCATGACTATGGCTGAAGTTGATCTCCCTCCCTGGGGACCTCGAGTTTGTCTGATTGTGGGGAGGGGGAAGGAAGAATGTCCTGCCCAGAGACAGTGGGGAGGCTACATGGACCCTAGGGGGCCTTTCCTAGACAGCAGAAGGAATGTGTGAACCCTGTCCTCCCAGCAGGGACTGGGGGCTGGGAGAAGAGGCTGAGTCCATTAGGAACATTTAGCATTCATGACATTCTTACCCACCTGATGAGCCTGGCTCCAGCAGCCCTCCCTGGGTCCCTGGGTGCTAAGTACTCTCCAAGCCTTACTAATAAATTTGGAGCCAAGAGGGAGATGTGGCCCTTTGGGGGAGCCTGAGGCAAGCTATATTGGAAGAAGCATTAAAAAGACTTGAAAATTAAAGAGGGGAGGAAAGAGGAAGGAAGGGAATAAGCATTTATTAAAAGCCTACTAACAGGTATTGTACCCAGTGCTTTTATAAATATTATATGTTTTATATAGTATATATATTTATACACTATGTATACATAGCTTTATGTAGTATATATATGTATATACATACAAATGTATATACTTTTTATAAATATTACCTCATTTGATTTAAAACCCCAGGCCCTGGCTGAAGGAGCTTTGAATGTCTCTACCATTCCCCAGGTGAGGAATACAATTTGTAATAAAGTGATCTAAAACATTTGTTAGATACTTTATAGTTCCTCAAATACTCTTTCATACACTATTCCACTTGTGCTTCATAAAAAGTCCTTGGTGCACACATAATTATTCTCATTTTTAAAGGAGGAAACTGAGCCTCTGAGAACTTAAGAGACCCCACAATCACACAATGAGCATCTTTGGGACTCTGGGAGATCAGAGTGAATTCCTCAGAACTGGGTCTAGAACCCAAGTCTCCTGACTCCCAGGAGACTGTTATAATAGGTCAGAAGATGATGAGTCAGGACCTCAGCTTCCAGTTCCTCCTTCTCCCTGACTCACCCAGAATCCTCTAGTCACCTCCAGCGTTCCCTCCCCCACCCTGTGCCCTAGATTCTGTCACCAACAGGTGATAACCTCCTTTCTTCTCCAAATTTTATCATTGTGCACCTTTCAATTTCATACCCAATGAAGCACAGAAACAGAAGAATGGATGCTTTCTGCTCCAGACAAGACGATGAAGCCTCTGAGCTTCCTCAAATCCCCTTCTTCTGAGGTTGACATGAATGCCATTCCTTCTTATCCCACTTCTGGGACCATTTTAGAGAGCTGCACTAGATCATTCTTGCTTGGAAAATTCCAGATTTTCCTTGGATTTGTCTCCCTTCTTGAATCAATACTTCCCAATGAACTATCCCTATGGTCTACTACTTCCTTTCATGGATTAATAGAACCTCAGAGTTGGAAGAAATCCCAGAGATCATCTATTCCAATCCATATTCAAATCACAGATTCCATCTCAGTCATTCCCGAACGTCTGAGAATGTAGTCAATGGAACCTGTAGCTATGACGGGAAAAGGAGAAGGCTCTTGCTGCAATTTGAGCAGCTGGAATTCAAGCAAACTGGAAAGAATGCTGTTGGGAAACTTGGGTATGATACCAGTGCCAAGAGTAGTGAAGAATAATCTAGTGATGGGGGCATATGTATATTGCTAATGTGTTCTCTCCCTGTCCCTGTGGAGGAGAAAACCAATGATACTAACTCATTGGAAGGCATAGAGACTTGATCTATTGTGTTATCAGTATAGGGGACTCTCAGGGGAGGAAACTCCCACTATCGATGCAATTCAAGCATAATTTCTGCAATTTGTAGTCTTTAAAGAGCTTACTCCATCATTTAGAGTTAATTGACTTACCCAAGGTCATATTAGCAGTAAATGTCAGAAATGGGTCTTTTCTTTTAGGTCTTAACTTTCAGACTCCTACAAGATAAGCTGCTTCTTTGACTCAGAATGGTAGCAATTGTAATGATATTATACATTAGTTCTACTTTTTAAGTATTAATTTAATGCCTACCAATTATTAATAATCCTTCGAGGCAGGGCAAGAGTTGTTATCCTTATTTGACAGATGAAGAAATGGAGACAAGTAACTTTTCATTTAAAAAAAAATACACTTGACTAGGGTTCACAAAACCTGGGTTCAAATCCTCCCAACCATTCTTGTTCATCTCACAACACAACCTAGGCTGAACAAATTGAATAAGGAATGCAGAACCATCTTAACTGTTTGTCAAATGTCTCTGTGCAATATTTTTATTATTTATGGCTGCTAATTAGATTAATAATGCTTGTAAGGGACACTGAAAGGCATTGCAGAATCAGGGACAGAGCTTGACCTCCTGACCAGGAGAGAGCTCCTTCTTATCAGCCCAAACACTGATTCTCAATCCACATTTTTTTCAGCCTTAGATCCTTTTTCAGATAATAGCTTATATTTATATAATGGTGTAAGGTTGGCAAAGTATTTTTTTAGCTACATCCAATCTACACAACTCTATCACATAGGTGTGCTATTCCTATAAGATGAAAAGGTTTATATTAGGAGGAGTGCAGTAACTTGCCCAGATTCACACAGCTAATAAATTTCTGAGGCTGAAGGAACTTCAATTTGGACTCTTCCAAATTCCAAATCCTGTTTTCTACCAAGAAGAGCCCAGGGGAAAAGACAAAACCCTGAATAATAGTAGAATCCTAGTTTCTAGCCTATTCTCCCACACCCACCCTTGCAGGGAGCTTGTCACTGGACAAATATGAATTTTATCCTAATACAGCATATGGCCAAAGGAAGCCGGGCCATGGCACAGATTTTGGGAGAAATTAGGTCAGATGGGGACCTACTCTGATCATGGGTCTACCGTCTCCATAAGCCAGAAAAAACTTATAGACCCAAGAACTGGAGAGAGTGGATACTAGGATACTAACAGGCAGGGCAGGCGGAGCTACTGGTTGCTCCCTCCTCTCACCTTTTGAAGTGCCGAGCTCAATGTGTGCCCTATTGGGCCACTGTCTCCTCTAACCGCATCATTGGAGAACAAATGAGATCGGTCACTGGGCTAGGTTCCCCCCCCCCCCCTTGGTTGTTTAGAACTTTCCCCTATAAATACCAAAGTTTCCGTTTAGTACTACTCCTTGAAGACCAGCGGGCAGTCCCTTCATCCCTCACCCTCTGGGCTGGCGCTCCGTTGGGATCCCAGGGGCTGAGGTCCAAACAGGACCACGGAAGGCAGAGCCATGAATGAGCGCCTTATCTTTCTGGTGACTGTGGGCATTTGCTGTACTACCCTCAAGACCTCTGCCTGGTAAGTCCTCCTTCCCCAGTTCCTGCCGCAGAGGTTCCTCCTCACAAATTTTTCTTCCCTTCACTTACCTTCCCCGCTTATTTTTTCCCCTTCACTGTAGGTCAGTGAACAATTTCCTGATGACAGGGCCCAAGGTAAGACCCTCTTTGTGTCAGTGTCTGCATGTTATGATGTCTGTGCCGGGGCATGTGTGTACCTTTATACTGGTTCTAGTTTATGTTTGCCTAAAGCAAATTCGGGGAGAAAACTCGATATTTGGGGATCTTGGGAAAGGGGTGGAATGATTAAAAAAAAAAGCCTACCCATAACCCCTTCCCCTAGGGTAAGGAGTGGGATATGTGTGGTTAGTAGAGATAACTAAAGAAAACTGAAATTCGCTACTTTACCCCAAAACTCCTCCCTTCCCCCACCAGGTTTTTGCTTTTGTTTTGAGGGGGGAGTTAGATGTGTCAGGGAGATTGGGGGGAGTTCGGAGGGAGAAGGAAAACTGTGAGGAAAGAAAGGGAGGTAGCGTCCATCTCCCAGGGCAGCCCACAGATATCGATCGCCAAAGAATATTGTGATCTGAGCCCCCTGCCGCGGAGGTGCAGGAGGTCGTTTCAGCTCCTGCTCCCCTACCTCGACTCCATCCTCACTCTCAGGAGCCGGGAGCGGGGCACTCCTAGAACAAGTTTAGGAAGTTCCAAGTGCTTCCGTCCACTTCCAGGCCTATCTGACTTATACAACCAGTGTGGCCCTCGGTGCCCAGAGTGGCATCGAGGAATGTAAGTTCCAGTTTGCCTGGGAGCGCTGGAATTGCCCGGAGAGTGCCCTGCAGATCTCTACACACAACCGACTGAGGAGTGGTAAGTGTTTGCCTGTCGCTGCCTGCACCTGTCTCATTGTGTCCCTCCACTAATTTCTGTGGGGGTGGTTTCTATGCATATCTACCTATCCATCCCTATGCTCATCTGTAGGTGTGCAGGTGTATTTTTACTTAGATAGTGTCTTACATTATGCTGACATATCAAAAGATGTATTCGGGAGTTCAGGAATAAATGCAATGGGAAAGGAAGAATGAATGCTCCTCATTCTCAGAGTTTAGGACAAAGAATAGCAATAGGTGTTTAGAAAATGCTGAAAAGAACTGCTTCCTGTTTCCTGAGTTGTCAGATGTCTAATAATCATCATAATAATTCATATTTATATAGAACATTAAGATTAGAGCCTCTTGACATGAATTATTTTATTTGTCCCTCATAGCAACCCTGGGAGGTAGGTACTGTTACTATTCCCATTTTACAGATGAGGAAACTGAGGCTGAAAGAAGTTAAATGATTTGTCCAGGGTCATAAAGATGGTGAGTTTTGGAGGTGAAATTTGTACTCATTTTCCTGACTCAAATTCAAGCTTTCTTATTTACTACACCAATAATATTTATTAATAATCACACATGGAGTCCAACTCCTCATTTGATATCTCCAAAGTCATAGAAGCAGTAAATGACAGAGTGGGAATTTAAATCTGCATGCATCCAGTTCAAAACTAGCGTTGTATGTGTATGTGTACAGAGGGTTTCCCTCTCTGTACCTTTTGAGCACAGTATGGTTTCTTGTTCCTGGATCACATTATACTTATGGGCCTTATTTTCCCCCTCATCATGCAATGGGCTTAAATGAAATAGCAACAAACATACTTTGAATCCTGGGACTGAAAAGCATCTCCCAAGCAAGTGATTTTTAGGTCTGCAGAATCAGTGTTCCTAAACCAGACCATTAGTCACCTTGATGAGGTGGGAGCTTCAGTAACATGCCCTTTTTAATATTCCTGTTTCAAAGCTACTAGGGAGACATCTTTCATCCATGCCATCAGTTCTGCAGGGGTTATGTATACCATCACCAAGAATTGCAGCATGGGAGATTTTGAGAACTGCAGCTGTGATGAGTCCAACAATGGAAAAACTGGTGAGTCGTGTGTGTGTGTGTGTGTGTGTGTGTGTGTGTGTGAGAGAGAGAGAGAGAGAGAGAGAGAGAGAGAGAGAGAGAGAGAGAGAGAGAGAGAGAGAGAGAGAGAGAGAGAGAGAGAGAGAGGCAGAGACAGAGAGACAGAGACAGAGACAGAAGACAGACAGAGAAAGACAGACAGAGAGAGAGAGGCAGAGAAAAACAGAGAGACAGAGACAGGGAAACAGAAAGAGAGAGACAGAGAAACAGAGACAGAGAGAGACAGACAGACAAAAAGACAGACACACACATACAAGAGACAGAGAAGGGGAATGGAATGGGCAGGTAGTAAGAAAGGAGTAGATGGAACAGCTCCCTGTTCCTGTCTTACCTTAAATCCATAATTCTAGAAAGTTGAATGAGGTAGTTTGGGATGAATGGGGCTTAAAATAAACCAGAAGACCTGGAATTCTGGGCCATCTTGGTTATCTAGCCATGGCCCATGCCTATTATGCTGAGCGTTTGCAAGACTACTTCCCCCTCACCCTCAGTCCCAGACTTCTGTTTTCATTCATGTGGGAAAGAAGATAGCCAGTGGCTCTTTAGGAAAGTCACCGGCCTCCTTTCAGACTCAGCGTCATTTCTTCCACTGTTGTCCTCCTTCTCTTTTGACTGCTCCCTCCCCCAGGTTGAACTACAGAAGACAGCTACTTTTCAACTCAATCCAATAAGGGAGCATTTTGTTAAATACTTATCATGTGCCAGGCACTGGAAATATAAAGGGAAAACTGAGAATAATCTTTGCCCTAATTTCTTGGTTGACCATGGACCTTGTGATGCACAATGCTTCTTCCTTCTCCTCTTGCATACAGGTGGCCATGGATGGATCTGGGGAGGATGTAGTGACAATGTGGAATTTGGGGAAAGAATCTCCAAGCTCTTTGTAGATGGCCTGGAAAAGGGAAAGGACGCCAGAGCTTTGATGAACCTGCACAACAACAAAGCAGGCAGGCTGGTGTGTACCTGAACCAAATGACCAGTTTCCCCGGGCTCACCATCTTCCCTCTGGCCTAATAGCAGAATTTTCTGATGGGAGCTGGGGGCAAAATGGAGTTCATGCTACAGGGTAATGGTAGGGACTGAAGACTGACAGAATTTGAATACACTGAATTTCTATTCTCAAACATTCACTCAATTGAGATTGGGATAGACTATGGAAAAGCCTCCCTGAATTGAAAAGCCTGCTTCAGCAGAACCAAACAATATTCTGGGACCCAATTTCAGAATCTCAAGGCAAATCCAGTTGGAAAATATAGATAACAGTCTCTGAGGCAAAGTGCTAGTAAATAAAAATCTGAATGTGAATGCAGATGCTCTGTATGATCAGCACAACTTTAATAGCTCAGCCTTAATTGACTATTCTAATTGCCTCAATTTACTATTACTAAGTCCAACATACTAAACTAATTCTAATTGACAGAAACCAGGTAATTATGGTAGGAGGAGCCAAGATAACTTGAATCTCCACCACTAAGACTGGCAGTTAAGTAAGCCACAATCGGTTTTTTCTCTACAGGAAAAAAAAAAGACCAAGACCTTTAATGGTATATATAATGACTCATCTTAGTTCATCTGAATTGTCACTTTGGTCCCACCTACCATAAGCAATTAGTTCCTATAAATTGGAAAGACTTTGACGTAAAGAGGGTAGACATTAGCCTGCAGTATCACTGTATCTCCTCATAATTATATGTCCATTTAAGAGATGAGTAAATCGAGTCACAGTAAGTTTAAGTGATTTACCCAGGGTCTAGAGCCCAGATTGCTCTCTCAAAGTGTGTTTCATCCTAGAGATTCTGGGTGTCAATTTAAGCTCTCTCCCTAGATCTCCCTCTAATCAGAGCTATTTTCTAACTAGGCTGTAAGGGCCACCATGAAGAGGACTTGTAAGTGCCATGGCATCTCTGGCAGCTGCAGCATCCAGACTTGTTGGCTGCAGTTGGCTGACTTCCGAGAGATGGGGGATTACCTGAAGGCCAAGTACAACCAAGCCTTGAAGATGGAGATGGACAAGCGCCGGTTCCGGGCCGGGAACAGCGCCGAGAGCCGGTGGGCCCCGGCAGAGGCCTTCTCGCCCAGTGCTGAGGCGGAACTGATCTTCCTGGAAGAGTCACCCGACTACTGCATCCGCAACTCCAGCCTGGGTATCTACGGAACGGAGGGCCGGGAGTGCCTGCAGGGCGGCCGCAACCTGTCCCAGGGGGAGCGGCGCAGCTGCGGGCGCCTGTGCATGGACTGCGGACTTCGGGTGGAAGAGAGGAGGACCGAGGCGGTCAACAGCTGCAACTGCAGGTTTCAGTGGTGCTGCACGGTCAAGTGTGACCAGTGCTGGCAAGTAGTGACCAAGTACTATTGCACCCGGGCTCCCGGAGGCTCTCGAGCGCGGACAAAGGGCAGTTCCAGTGCCAGCTAACCCATTTTCCCCAGCATGCGGGCTCCAATAGTCAGAAGGTGACTAGTAATGCTTCTCTTGGGGAAGGGAAAAGGAAGCCGGTGGTAGCCAGGACAGAGGTCAGAGATCAGGGCTGAGCAATAATTTGTCCAGAGAAGACCATTTCAGTCAACCTCTGGCTTCCTGCTAAGGAAGTCATCTCCTACTGAACCCTTGAAGCCTTGGGGTAAGGAAGTCTCTCTTTGTATAGCCCAAAGTATTTTCTTTATTAAGAAAGACCCGGGCTAAGATCAAATTCCCTCTCCAGTCTCCAGAATCACTTGGAGGCAGGTGTTAAGATTCTACCCTGATGTTAGACCAAGAATTCTCTGACAAAATTCTCCACTTGTTGTACCATATGATGGCTGTCCCCTTGTCTCTGCCCCCTTACTCATGCAGCTCTGGCGAAGATGAGGATCCAGACAGACTTCCAAAGGTTAATTTTCCCAAGGCCCAGGACGCCTCTCACCTCTGTCTTCAGAGCTCAGAGTTGCAAGGGAGAGAGGGGTGCTGTACTGATCACTGAAGCCACCTGGACGCTCCACCTAAGTAGTCACAAAGAAAACAGTACTGAGACCAAGCACAATCTTTGAAGATATTTTGTCTTTGGGGGATTTTATTTTGTTAATAGGAGCTTATAATGTATAATGAGAAAGATGCCTTTATAAAAACAATCCTTAGGAGGCTGGTATGAAGGGTGGAGCAAGGCAGAAGTGGACCAGAACCAATTCAACCTAGTTATGTCCTCAGCCTAACCCATCTCTTACCTGGGTTATCCTAGACCTTGGCAGCGAACATCACAGGCCCATCAGTAGAGAGCTGGTGGCCACAATGTACTTTCCCATCTAGGATACTTCCTAGGATCAGCATATCTCTTGGGGTGCTGGGAACCCTTTCTGTTTTGTTCTTTCTCCAGATGAAAATGTGAGACTTTGTTTTCCAATAAATGATTTTAAATAAATCGCTTCAACCAGGTGCTTTTCCCCCTTCCTTTTAAAGCAAGGATAACCCTGTCCCTTTTCCCCTGTGATCCACATGAGGAAAAGTATAGATAGCAATCTTTTTCTGTAACATCATCTATTTCAACCAGAAAATTGGTGCCTTTGGAAAACAAGAAACAACAAGAAGAGCTCCATTGGAGTGAATGGAATCTTTTTCTATTGAGGAGTATCATAGATATAAAACTGGAAAGGACCTCAAAGGTCATTGCAGTAACCATCTTGTCTCATCCTATACATGGGGAAACTGAGACCCAGAGAGTTTAATGACTTACACAGGATTACATAGAAGTCTTTTGAATCTAAAGTATATTTGATCTCCCACAGGTTCCAGTAGATTTTTAGGTCTCAGGTAGGAGAATTCTGATGGTTATAGATTTGATATACTTCTTTTTTGCAACCCTGTCTTCATCTATTACTGGATTACAGAATGGTGTGGAAAGAAGAGAAAGGACCTTTTTTTTTTCTGAGAATGCCCCTAGTAGTGCAGGTCTCCTACCCAGAAAGACCCTAAAGTCTAGGCAAGTATTTTCAAAGCTTATAAAAGGAACTCAGTAAATATTGGGTGGATATGGGAAAAATTCATCAAGTTTATGATAAGCCTCAAAAGTGCCCCACAGTAAGAGGATAATCAATCCAAATTAACTTCTTAAGGAGGAAGAAAAAGTTTATCAGGATACCTTCTCTAAAAAAGGTCCAACACAGAATTGGTATGATACATTTTAATATCAAACCCAGAATCCTGGGAAAGTAAAGGATTCAGAGTCACTCCAGGTATCAGATCCAGCAGGAAAACCATAATTTATCATTTATTCCATATTACCATAGACCAAAGGAGGCTATAGGATGGGAACAGGAGAATACTAACTAAATGGGAAAAAGTGTAAAGAAGCTGGGGGTCAGAATAGGAAGAATATAAAAACAAAAACGACAGTAGTAACATACAAGGACAAACTGTTTAATATTCTTCCCAATTACACATAAAAACAATTTTTAACATTCAGTTTTAAAATCTTTAAGTTTGAAATTCTCTCTTTCTTTCCGTCTTCTCCCCTCATTAAGAAGAAAAGAAATTTTATACAGGTTATACATGTGTCACTTTTGCAAAACCTTTCCATATTATTCATATTGAAAAAGAAAACATAAAATTAAACAAAAAACAAGAAGAAATAAAGTTTTTTTTTTAATTATTTCCATCTGCCTTCAGACTCTATTAGTACTTTCTCTGAAGGTGGATAGCATTTTTCATCATAAGTTCTTCAGAATTGTCTTGGTTCATTGTATCGCTTTTTTTAAAAAGCTAAGAAAAGGACAATTTACAATAAATTGTGCTTCATACAAATAACACATAAGAACAAAACAGCATATACATAACTAATAAACATAAAAAGATAATTTACAATAAACCTTCCTTATACAGCATATAAGTAACACATAAGGACAGAACAGTTTGTGAACATAATTATATACAAGGGCAATTTAATAAGTTGTTCTTGGATGTTACTTAGTTGTGTACATGTCATTTAGCTCTAGTACAAAGTAATCTTGTGGGGGAAAACACTATTGAAGTTTTTTTGTATTTTTTCCAGTCTTGGAAAAATACTTTGTATTTAGTAGATATGAAATCAATTTTCATAGAATTAAACTAAATGATAATAAATGGTTAAAGATTGAGGACAGGAAGATAGCATATTGTTGTATGGACCATCTTGGACCACTAAGCAATATTGGATAGTTGGGATACATTCCTATCCAATCCCTTGGCTTCTGGCTTTGCTTTTGAGTGATCCATAAGGTTTAGTTTCTAGAACATCATCCATTTCACAAATGAGAAAACCAAGGCCCAGACTGAGAAGGAAAAGGATTGCTTTCAAAGGAAATGGGATCTGTTCCAACTGGAGGTGGCCTTCTGAGGACTCCAACCATGGATGTAAATACAAGGATAGTTCTTGGGTTCCAAGAACCTGATCATCACTGCAGACATTAAACTCTTAATTCTCAACAAATATTTATTGGATAATTGAGCTTCATAGTGAGCAGTTGGGGACTGGTTTTATTGATAGAATTTCTCTTTTAGTTCTTTAACACTCTTCATTGAGTAAAGAACTGAGTTCTTGCTCTAAGAGGACAATTTCTCCCTAGTCTTCTCCCTCCAAGGGGCTTTTTCAGGATTGCTTATTCATTACCACTACCCTCTCTAGCACCCCACAAAGAGCCATCTGAGGGAAACAAATATTTCCTACAGCTTATTTCTGAGAGTTCATGTCTTTAAAAAAAAAAAAAAATGGACTCAGAGTCCATGAGAAATCCCTAAATTGGCTACAAAACTTCCAAGGAGATAGGAAAATTCAGAGTTCTCTTGCCTTTCCTTCCAAGGCAGTATCTCTTTTTCCCCATCCATCTTGTTCTTTGGATGCAATCAATCACATTAATCAGTCTCTTCCAGATTAACTCCAGGCTCAGCAACAAAAGAAATTCTTATTTCTCTCCATCCATCACTTCTATGTCAGGGATTCATTCCATCACATTTTAGCATTATTCAAATTCATTAGTGGTTCCCCTCCCTGCTCTACTCTAAACCCCCTCTCCTGTTGGGTTATTTTTAACAAGTTGATCCTCTATAATGAACTAGAACAATAAAACTCCAGTATGTCTGTATATCACATTCTGTGATCTGAGCAGAACAGTGAGCTTTTCACACCTTACCCTCCCCCCAACTCCCCACACCTCTGTCCTAATGAAAACTTGTTGAAAAAGACCAAGAGGTAAACAATATTCAAAACATCACTCTTCCTGTTATCAAAGAACTGAAAACAAAGTAGTTGCCCAGTGATTGGAGGAGAACTGAGAAAGCTATCATACATGAATGTAATGGCAGATTACTGTACACTAAGAAATGATCAGCATGAGAAATTCAAAACAGCTGAAAACAATGTGCATAAGCTTTTTATGTAGACTATAAGCTTTTTAAAGACAAGAATCATTTCTTTTTCCTCTTTCAATCCCTAATAAGAATCATTTTTTCCCCCTCTTTCAATCCCTAACCCTAATGACTGTTATCTGGAATATATCAGGCAATTAAATAAATGCTTGTTTAGTTTCTTTTTCTATAAATTCGGGAGGTTGGACTTAAAAACAGATAGCATTGAGAAAGTGCTTTAAGATTTACCAAGTGTTTTACAAATAATATTTCATTTGCTCCTCACAACAATCCTTGAAGTAGGTGCTATTATTATCCTCATTTTAAAAATGAGGAAATTGAGGCAGGCAGTGGTTAAATTATTTGCCCAGTGTCCTACAGTTAATAAGTATGCGAGAGTGATTTGATCTCAGGTTATCCAGATACCAGGTTCAAATCTCTGTCCACTGCAAAATTCCTTTCCAACTCTAAATCTGTGGGCTTGTTAAACTATGATTGCTTGGTTGAACTGATGCAGAACCAAATAAATAGAGCACAAACCATAGTCTAGAAAATAACAGCAGCTATTTAAATGAAAATGTTACTAAAAAGAAGTAGACTCTTAGTAACTGGAAAACCAATAAAGATCCCAGAAAACAGATAATGATGTCTACACTGCCTTCTCTATGACATTGAAAGGAAGTTACTAGGACAGAATGATGAGTACATTATGAGAAGTAATCATTGCATTTGATGGCTTTGCTTAATAATATCTTTGCCACAAAGGAGGGTTTGATCTGGAAAGGGGAGGAGTTCTTCCCTCCCCCTAGAAATGATAGTGATGCAAAGACCAAAATGCATCAACAAAATGAATTTTAAAAGAAAATGAGACCAAGAGGTCAGAGAGGAAGTTGTGCCCATCATCCTCTCCTCCAGTGACCTTCTTTGAACTCAACTCATTCTCCTAATAAAGAAAAATCCTTCATCCCTTTCTCTGGACAGAAGATCTGTCTGTTTGGACTTGAGGAGGAGGAGAGGTTTTGAAAGGGGCTAAGGAATGAGCTACTCCTAGAGCACCCTTCAAATGATAAATGACATAATGATAACAACAAAGAGCATCCTTCAAAGGATGGCAGAAACAGAATATCCTCAAATTTTCTAGAGCCTATTTTCTCTTATAGATTTTTACTATTTCTCCCATTTCTTAAATAGCATTTTATTTTTTCCAATTACATGTAGAGACAATTTTAACATTCATTTTAAAATAAGATTTTAGAATGGTTTTTTGTTTGTTTTTCTCCTGGTTATTCACTGACCTCTTAGAAAATAGATGGAGAAGACAGAGAAAGTGATTTAGAACTTTACTTGAACTCCTTGAGGTAAGAAGGTTAGGTGCATAAGGCTCACTCTAGTCTTTGGTTTCAACTTTCTCCTGACTGGCTTACTAATACTGCTTTTCATATGCAATTAAAGGTGTTGTGAGCCATTCTTTAGGGATGGGAAGACTCATTTCCCAGCTCTATCCCAGAAAGGAAAACCAGCCTTTTGATTTGCAAAGTTTTCCCTTAGCATGACAAAGTGATGCTCTAGTTCTGTTCTCAACAATTCCTCATTTGTGTGTGTATTTGTGTGTGTGTGGGGGGGGGGGGGGGTGTATTAAGTAAAGGACCTGATGATTCTCTGAAGTATTGTTGGGAAAGGTGTTGTTTATGATCTTTGTTCTACCTCAAAACTTAGAGCTTTGGCAATGAAAGTTTAAGGAGTATATATGTACATAAGCCTGAGAAGCTAGAGGGGATGATTAAGGCAGAGTGGGATCTAAAGAACTGGTTAAATTTCCAATTTATATACAAATGACTCATAATTTCTGATTGTGAATGAATTCTGTGAATGAATTGTGACCTGAATTCGAGGTGAAAAAAGACAAATTGAAAACAAGGATAGGGAGATATGTCGGTCTTCCGGTGGGAAGGTATGAAATTTTAGAACTAGAAGGAACTTGGTCAGTCATCTAGAGTCAGAAGAAATTTTAAGTATTTCTGAGTTCAAGATTCCCATTTTACAGAGGTAAAAACCAAAATTGATCAACAAGAGATATAAGATGGTTTTGTCAAGGTCAGGCAGCTTGTCAACCATAGAGATAGAAACAGAATTCAAGAATCTTGACTTTTAAACCATCCCTTTTTTCATACACCATAGTGCCTTTTATATTGGAACAGACAAGGTATTTTTTTTTTTTTTTGTCTGTGGGTTTCTACATTGTATAGGATGTCCCACAAATCTTAGTTCAGTATTAAGCTTTAGTAAAGCTAGGTGGTGTAGATGATAGAATATAGAACCTGGAGTCAGTAAGACTCATTTTCTTGAGTTCAGATTTTGCCTCTAGACACTTCCTAGCTGAGTGGCCCAGAGCAAGTCACTTAACTACCTAAAAGGAATTAAGCATTTAGAGTTTTGAAGGCAGCTAGATAGATGATTCAATGAATAGAATACTGATCCTAAAATCAAAAAGAATTTTGCATTCAAATTTGACCTCAGGTACTACTAGTTATATGACTTTGAGCAAGTCACTTAATCCCTATTTGCCTTAATCTACTGGAGAAGAAAATGACAAACTACTCCAGGATCTTTGTCAAGGTTAGTACTGTCCATGAGGTCATAAACAGTCAGGCATAACTCATTTTTTGTCTCACTGTCTTCATCTATAAAATGAACAAACCACTCTAGTATCTTTGCCAAGAAAATTCTAAATGGGATCACAAAGAATCTGAAATAACTAAAACAACTGAAAACTGCACTAAGATTTTTGAGATACTGTGCATCTGTATGTATATGTGCACATAGAAATATATACATATATTACATAGCTATAGAAAGAAATATTTAACATGCAGTCAGGAATGCTAAAATGCTCAAGAATAAGCATGAAAACTGTAAT
The DNA here is from genome assembly GCF_902635505.1 of Sarcophilus harrisii. NCBI lineage: Eukaryota > Metazoa > Chordata > Mammalia > Dasyuromorphia > Dasyuridae > Sarcophilus > Sarcophilus harrisii. The sequence continues at coordinate 370,543,701 of NC_045427.1, forward strand.
ATGATATTTATTCCCAGACTCTCAGATTAAAGCAGAGGCCATTATGGGGAAACAGAAGTTCATTTCCTCCTAAATGTGACCAAAAAAAAGGTGAAGAAGCTAGCAAGGGAAAGATTTATCTCCTTAAAAAGACTATTTTCATCATATTATTTCTCCCTGCCAAAGGCCAAAACCATAGTGTGAAGAACCAGAAGAGTGAGTTCGAATTTTGGCTTGAGCATTTTATATCTCTATAACTTTGAAGAGATTACTTAACTTTTTGGGGCCTCAGTTTTTTCATCTATAAAATGGAGGGGGGAAATCAATAAGGTCTTTTCCAATTCTGTATTGAGATTCCTACCATCCAAAGTTCAAATTCTTTAGTAAACTCTCTAACCCTTCAAAATTAGAGTTTAGACTCTATAAACTCTTCAAAACTCTCTAACCCCAACCCATTTCCAGACCCACTCCTTCCCTTGTCTCATCCCCACTTCATTGTATTTCAAACTATGACAGGTCTTGCCTGCCCTGTTTCACTTTAGGGGTTTCTATCCAGTTGTCCCTCATCTCTAACTCCCTTCAAAGCTCAGTCCCAGCTACACCTCTTCCAAAAGGCCTATCCTAATCCCTCCTCCCTTGGTGTTCTTGGAGTCCTGTCCGCAGAATAAATATTGGCCTTTTGCATTTTATAGAAATGTTTTTCCTGGAAGTCCTGGAAGAGGACTGATGACATAATGATGTTAGGGTCAAGGTACACTGAGTTTGACTGTGGCTGATCACTCCAATATGGAAGAGAGGGACAGTGCAGACGCACTCCATCTAGTAATACTACTAGAAAACAATTAGCAGTTTTTTTCTCTTTATTGCTGTTGACTGCAAATCAGTTAATTTTTCTACTGTTTTTTTCCTTTGCAAATAAATAAATTCCTTTTGATATGACTCAGGCATATTTAGAGATTTAAGAACCCACAGTCTGCTATATTATTGAATCTTTTGCAAAATGTCCTTCCTTCCCTCCTTCCTTTCCTCCTTCCTTTCCTCTTTCCCTTCTTCCCTCTTCTCTCCCTCTGTCCACACAGAGCATCATACCCTTACCTACAGATGCTCTTGAAAGCATTTTTTTTTTCTCTTTTGCACCTCTGAATCCTCCTAAGATACTTTGGGATTTACTGGCTAGATTTCTTTCTTAAGGACCATGCCTTAAACCAAAACCAATCTGATTATAATTGCCCACCAATAGATCCTAGGCCAAACCCCATTTGGTGATGGTTTGAGTCCTGATTGACTCAGATTGAAATTAAATAGCAATCATTTCTGTTTTGATCAATTTTATTGACCAAACCCTGATCTTCTCCTCCTACTTTCATCCATCCATTCATTTATTTATTTAGATTTTTTGAACCAGGTGAAAGCAATTGCTTCAATTACTACTCAGCCTTAATTACTGAATGGATACAGCCTCAAATAGAGAGGAAAATCTTAGTTTAAAAAGGCCAAGGCCTCCTATTTCATCCAGAGCCATCTCCAGAAGTCCTGGCCCACTGACTCCTTGGCTTCCAGATCCAGATGGCTTTGGAGGGGAAAGTGAGGCAGGTGACTTTGCACAGCCCTTCTTTATTCAAATCCAATCCACTTGCATGGCAGTGCCATCTCCCCAATGTCTTGGTCCTCTTCCAGAAGGAAGGACAAACAACGCAACCTTGCAATGGCAGGGATGCATTGAGAGAAGTGTCACTTGATTTAAGACACAATGGGAATCTGACTATAATCCCATGGTACAATGACCTCTGGAGAACCGCTGTTCTGTATATGAAGAGACATGTAAACATTTTGTCCAGCTTCACATTATGCCCTGAAGAGATCATAGAAGGGGGGGGGGGGGAGAAAAGGAGGGAAATAGTGGTGACTTCCAGTCCACCCCAGTTCCTAATCCCTACTAGGACAGACCACTAGACATAGTCTGGGAAGTCCTGTAGGCACTGGGTTTCTTTCTGAGATAGAAAATTAAATTTCCTTTTCTTTTTTGAAGTATGAAAAAGCCAGAAGGAAAAGATTTATTTTCTTAAAAAGACTTTTTGGGTAGGTAGGTGGTGCAGAGGACACAGCAGCAATTCTGGAGCAGGCAGACCTGAGTTCTAATGTCTTTAAATACTTACTAGCTGTTGTGCCCTTAATACTAATTGCCTCAAAAAAAATTCATCATATTATTTCCCCTTATTGAAGACCAAAGTCTTTTACTGAAGAATCTAAGGATGTTCAAATCTTGGCTAGGCCCTTTTTTGTCCCTATATCACTCTAAATAGAGATGTAATCTCTTTAGGATTCAGTTTCTTCATCTATAAAATTGGATTTTGGTGAGAGGAGAAATGGAAGGAGAAAGTTAGAGGAAGATTGGCATAGGTGATCATCAAGACATCTTTCAGTTCTAAATCTATGTTCCTATGCGCCTAAGGCAGCTAAAAGCACTATGGATAGACTACTGGACTTGGAGTCAGAAAAAATCATCTTCCTGAATTCAAATCTGGCCTCAAATACTTGTTACCTGTGTAACCCTAGGCAAATCATTTCACTCCAATTGCCTCAGTTTCCTTATCTGTAAATGAGCTGGAAGAGGAAATGGCAAATCACTCCAGTATTCTTGCCAAGAAGACTCCAAATGAGATCATGAATAGTTAAACGTTACTGAAATGAATGAGCAATAAAAAATGTTCCTAAGTCCAAACTTTTTAGTCTTTGGTTTATGATCTTCCCACCTCAACCTACCAAATGTGATCTCATATTTCCTCACTGTCTTTGGGTTGAGGAAAACCATATCAAGTTTCCAAGAAGGACTTTGTCAAATGCTAAACAATCAATAATCTCTGGAAAACTTTTTAAAATATCCCTTATTTGGTAAATCTGCTTAACCCTCTTTTTGATGATTTGTGATGACTATTTCTACCTGTGGCATTGTAGACCATCTGTCTTTCCTGCCTACAACTAGGGAAAGAAATCAAATCATCCCTGGGACACAGAGACCTGTGCTATATTGGAGAGATAGACAAATATGTTCAAAATGCATTTTGTGCAATTTGCTGAGCTCAACAGATTTTTCAACAGGAGGGAAGTACAATTGGGGACTAGCCAATAAGAATCCCATCTTCCAAGTGTGTACAAGCATCTCTTTCTGATGCTTAACTTCATAGGGAGACTCAGGGGACCTTTTTCTGGAAATGCCCAGAGATGTGGAACGAAGCACGAGGATCCAATGACTCTACTCTGCTAATCATGTGATAAAGAAATAGATTTCTGCTTGGAAGCTGAGCTGGAATGGGGCATGCATTCAACAGGCTTAGCCAGCCAAAAGGAATCTTTCTTTTTCTCTCTTTGGTAAATGTAAGCCTGAAATTCAAAGTCTATTGAAAATCTCTGGGTGGGGAGAGAAAGAATGAACCCAGACACCTACTTTCCTCAACCAAGTAGACATAAAGCCATAAGCACTTTTAGGCCCAGATGTTAGTTACTTCTAGGTATGTTCTATTTTTTCTTATCTTAGGTGGAGTATTGGAGACGAAAGATACTATTTTGTGACCTGATCAGCTTCAAAAGACTAGATGAAGGCACAAGTGATCCAATAAAAGCCATCTATGTTAAAACTTGTAGGTAATCAATAAGCCTCAAGCAATCTATTGGACTAAATAAGGTCAAAAAGAGACAAGAGAACCCAACTCATCCATTTATTATGCTACATTTGGAAGTGAATTTGTAAAGATAAATACAATGTAAGAACATCCCACTTTCCCTGGGGACCAAGAAAGAGTGTGCCCTTGGGTGCTGAGGAAATGTTAGTCTGTTCTTGCTAAGTCTTCTCAGTAAATATTCTTTTGTAAAAAGCCAATTAGTTACAGTGATCCAGTACAATTCAAAAGTACCCACGATGAAAAATTCTATCTACCTCCAAAGAGAGAAGCAATAAATTCTGAGTATAGATTGAAGCTTTTCTTTCTGGTTTTTTTTTTCTTGCTTTTATCACTCTCTTTAATGTGACCAATAAGGAAATATTTTTTGCATGATTCCATAGGTATAATGGGTATCAGATTTTTTTGTCTTTTCAGTGAATGAGGGAGGGGTGGGTGAAGAAAAGAAGAGAATTCAGAACTGAAAATAAAAAAATTTTAAATTAAATTAAAAAACTAGTTGATGCTAATATGTTGTTACTTAATAGGGGGTGGGGTTAATTCCTGATTGATATTGGAGAGAATATAACATAGGGATTTACCCTAAATCTTAAGAACATAAGAATAGGGATTTGACTCTAGGACCTTAGAGAACTTAGAGAATCTCCCTTAGGATTCTCCTAGATCCCTAAGGGGAAAATTGAAGTAGCCTGAAGAACACAACTTTCAGTAAGGATAGGAATTGGGATAAAAAATTTATAAGGGCAATCTATGTATTTCGCATTTACATATCAATCAGTAAATATTTATTAACCCCCTACCTTGTGCCAGACATTGTGTTGGGGTTACAAAAAAAAGCAAAAGATAATTCTTGCCCTGATAGAACATATAATTTATTTCATAAACATGTTTCCCTCTAGGAATGGAAACTCCTTAAGGGCAGAGACTGCTTCATTTTCAACTTTGTGTTCTTAATACAATACATGATACATACTAGAAATTTAGTAATAGCTTATTGAAATTAATTCCAACCTAACAGTAAGCTCCTCGAGGATAGGAATTATCTTTTAAACAGGGAAGTATTAATTAAGCACCCACTATATGCCAGGTACTGTGTAGCACAGGGGATATAAAGTCAAAAGTAAAATAGTCTCCATCCTCAAGGTCCTAACATTACATATGGAAGAACAATATCTAGATATGTAGATATATATAGAAAATAAAAACAAGACAATTTGGTCCTGGGAAGGACTAAAGCACTAGCATCTATGGGAAATCATGAGAGGCTTCCTGGAGGAGGTCATACTTTAGCTAAATCTTTTTTTATTTTTAAATTTTCAATGGTATTTTACTTTTCCAAATACATGTAAAGTTAATTTTTAACATTCATTTTAACATTTAACATTCATTTTTTGTAAATTTTTTTCTTTTTCCCTCCAATGCTACCTCCCTCCTTAAGACAGCAAGCAATCTGATATAGGTTAAATATGTACAATCCTTTTAAACATATTTCCATATTTGTCACGCTGTGCAAGAAAGATCAGATCAAAAGAGAAAAAACATGAGAAAGAAACAAATAAACAAAGATGGAAATACTATGCTTTGATCCATATTCAGTCTCCATAGTTCTCTCTCTAACTACAAATGGCATTTTCCATCTCAAAATTTATTGAAAGTGTCTTGAATCATTGAAAAGAGCCAAGTCCATCACAGTTGATCATCACATAATCTTGTTCTTGTGTATAGTAGTCTCCTGATTCTTCTCACTTCACTCAGCATCAGTTCATGTAAATCTTTCCAAGCTTTTCTGAAATCATCCTGTTGACTTAAATTTGGAAAGAAGTCCAGACCATTGTCTATCTATATCATTTGTCCCAAATAAATATACCATTGAACCAGTTCTATAGCGTCTACTCATGCAAGTTGAAATCTGAGAAAAGGACATTCTTCATCCCTGGGGTCTTTCCTGTGAATGTGATTACAGATTCCTTCCAAAAGGCTCTACAGTGTGTTGGGGGGCTGATGCAAATAAAATCATGTCATTTATCCACCAGCAGAAGTATATGGAGGACCTCATCACCCACATGGATTCTATGCTGGACTCTTCCATCACAGTGGAAAATATTTTTGATGAGGATACATTTCCATCATTTAAGCCTTTCGTGATGCTAATCATCAGAGGACTGTCAAGTAGGGTTATAATTATATCTTCCAAGGAATTTGATGGATGGGAGACATCATGCTACAAAAGAGCCAAAAATCATCATTTTGTCTTATCAATTCAAATGTTTTTTCATAATCAACAGACAACAAGCCCAGTGGAATCTTATATATTCTCCATCCTTCAGTCAACTGCACAATGTCAAAAATATTGACCATTATTGAACATTCTTTGTGGAGTCCTGTTTGTTCCTGTTAATGAGGATGTACTCAATTCATATGTAAGTGATCCTCACAACCATGTTGTATAAATGAGTATGTATAAATAAGCATGTAGGCCAGTAGCTGTTCTCCCAGTCACTTTTTTTTGAGGTGTGTGGGGCCTATAAATAAGATTAAAAATAAAGACAATTATAAGGATGGTTACTCCTCACCAGTTGGAGGCAATTAGGATCTTCCTTCCTATCTAGGCTGGAAGGAAGTAGGGAGCATGAATATGACCTCTCCCTAAGGAGAGCCTAAGGAGCCTGAAATTCAAAGTTCCTACAAGCAGTGAAAGGAGCAGATCTCACCCTCACCCGGACCCAGACTCTTGGAAGAAAATTTCTAACTCAGAGTGGGAAATGGGCAGGACTTATAGGAATAATACTGATTTACAAAGCAACCTTTGGGTGTTTTTCTGGGATGTTGATAAACCATATTAGCCCCAAGTGGTTTTGGAGCATCTGTAATTCTTTGCGGGAAATATCATTTAATCTGGTTTGTTCTAGTTATTCTCCAGGGTCGGAATGGGGATGGGAGAGCCAGGTAAGAAGGGTTTTATTACAGCTCACAAAACACCAATAAAATACTTTGAGAAGCTTAGGGTCATAATCAATATGATAAGCAAGTATTTATTTAAGGCTAGGAGGAAATTGAAATTACATTTCCTTGGTCTTTGTGGGCCCCTAGAATTGAGCTGATGCACCATTCAACCAGGCGGCAGGGGGCCTGCTGACCAATTTTGTTTTGCAAAACAAAGCCAGTCATGGTCAAACTCAGTTGGTCAATTCCATCGATTTACATGAGAGGCCTTAAGAGAAACAGGAATGTGGGGACACTCTGGCAAGGAAATGACAGGTTAATGATAGGCTGGCATTGTAGGGAACTTTACCTGATAGATCACACCTTCAGAAGTCCTTCCCCTTCTGCCCTCCCATCTCTTCACACTTACTTGTCAGTGACCTGGAGATGATGCTAGAGATGCAAAATTAGAAAAGAGCACCAGAACAGAACTTTAGCTACAATTTCCATTTTGTACTAAAATTCTGTTTTCTTTTTTTTTAAATTAGACAGCAAGACATGCTGAAAAGACTGGGAACCAGGAAATTTGATTTTTGATCCTGCCTCTGCTTCTTAGACCTAAAAAGACCTTAGAAAAGTCATTCTCCTTGGTGAATTTCTAGCTCTTTATAAAATGAGAGGATTGAACTATATCAGAGGGGTCTTAACAAACAGACCATAAATTTATAAATATATATATATAAACATATGTATATAATTTCAATATAATTATAATGTATTTCAATGTGAGTTACTATGTTTTGTAACCTATTTATTTTACTTTTTAGACTTAAAAATATCACCCTGAGAAGTCCCAGGACTTTACCAGTCTACACAAAAAAGAGCAAGGACTCTTGAATTAGATGTTCTTTAAGGTCATTTGGAACTTTAACATAAAGGTATTAGGATCTTAATTTCTTCTTGTAATTTTTTATGACCTGTTAGGAAAGGAAAGGGAGCATTAAATGGAAAAAGAGAAACTAATCTGTATTGGAAACCGAAGGACATGGTATTTGAACACAATTTTCTATTATGATTCATTATTTATCCCCAAGTTGTGAGATTCAATAGGCACTTGACCTATGGAAAATTTAAGAGTAGCTATGGGAAACTTGCTAATACCTTCCTGGATCTTGACCAGAGGAAATTTTCAAAATTACAAAGGTCAGGTTGTTCTCTGATGTATTCTATTCCTATCTTAGTTTGGCTATAGCATAAGGAAAGAAAATAACCCTTAATTGCCTTAAGGAATTGTCCTATTTTTCTCAAGTCAGACTCATTTTTTTCTTCTTTTATTATAAACATAATAATTACCCACAGAAGTAAGTTATCAAGCTAATTACACACAAATAAAATAATATTGTATATTATACTGTCCATTTTATCAAATAAGACCAAGCAAATGAACAAACATCTGCAGACTCCTTCACACTCTGAATTTTTCTTGTCTTTAAGTTGGTTTCTTTTTCTTTTTTCATTTAATAGTATTTTATTTTTCCAAATTAAATGTAAAGATAGTTTTCAACATTCATTTTTTAAGATTTTGAGTTCCAAATTTTTTATTCCCTCCCTTTCTTCCCCTGTCCAAGACAACAAATAATCTACTATAGGTTATACATGTACAATTGGTTTAAATATATTTCCATATTAGTCATGTTGTGAAAAAAAATCAGAACAAAAGAGAAAAACCACAAGAAAGAAAAAAAAAGTGACAATAGTGTGTTTCAAAATGTATTCAGTCTCTATAGATCTCTCTCTGAATGTAAAAAGCATTTTCCACCCCAAGTCTATTGGAATTGTCTTGAAAAACTGAGAAGAGCTAAGTCTATCATAGTTGATCATCACACAATCTTGTTTGTTACTGTGTACAATGTTGTTCTGATCCTGCTCACCTCAATATCAGTCCATATGAAGTCCAGACTTTTTTGAAATCAGCTCACTCATCATTTCTTATAAAACAATAGTATTCCATTACATTCATATATCACTACTTATTCAGCCATTGGCCAACTGATATATACTATGTGTCACTAGACAAATACTTAACCTCTACTTGCCTCAGTTTCTTCAAATATAAAATGAGGATAATAATTGTATTTATTTTGTTAGATTGTTATGAAGATTAAATGAGATAATAGTTTAATATGCTTACCACAGTGTCTGATGCAGTAGTGCTTAATAAATGCCTTCTTCCTTTCTTCTTTTTTGACATCATAATATTTGATTCCTTTAATACACTATAACAGCCATTTTCCAATTGTTGGATACAGAGGTGGTTTCCTTTTTTTCTTGCCATAATGAAAGCATCTATGAATATTCACCTTTTCACTAAATCTTTTCTAAAAGGGCTATTGATAACTTCGGTTTTATCACAATTGTTTCTAGATATTCTCTCCTCTCCATCCTTAGACCCTGTATCATTGACCCTGACAAAGAAAAATGGTTAAGCAAAAGTTTGTTGTGATCCATTTCTATTGTGTATGCAATACTCTGCCCTTTTAATCTCTCACCTTTTTTCAAGAGCAGTGAAGCACATTCATTCCCTGTGTTCTGGAAACAGGGCTGATATATTACATTTGCTCAGAGTTGGATACCAATCTTAGCATTCTTTTCATTTATACTATTTTAGGCATTATGTATATGGTTCCTTGATTCTGTTTTGTTCTGCATCATTTCATACACATATTCCCAAGTTTCTAGGAATTACTCACATTTGTAATTTCTTCCTGCACAATAATATTCCATTATATTCACATGCCCCAGTTTGTTCAGCTATTCCCTAATCAATGGTCACTCATTTTGTTTCCAGTTCTTAACTAACACAAAAGGTGCTGCTCTGAATATTTTGTTAAAAAAATAGACCTTTCTTTCCATCTCTGAACTCCTTGGGACTTTTTATTATATTTTTAGGATCAAGTCCTGTGAATGAAATTTTTTAGTCAAAGCATATTATCATTTTTGTGAGTAAATGACAAACCACTCCAATATCTTGCCAAAAAAAAAAAAAAAACAAACCCTCAGATAGGGTCATGAAGAGTCAGAAATGACTGAAAACAACTTAACAACAAAAACTCTTATGAACTATGTGACCCTGGGCAAGTCATTTAACCTAGTCTGTCTCAGTTCCTTATCTGTAAAATGAATTAGAGAAGGAAATGGCATATTGTTGTTTGCCAAGAAAACTTCAAATGAGGTCACAAGGAACCAGACATGACTAAAATAATTGAACAATAATAATAATATTGCCCAAGGCCCATCCTTGTTCTTGTTCAGTTGTTTAGTCATGTCTCACACTTTATGAATCCATGGACCATAGCCCAGCAGGCCCTTCTCTCCTCTATTATCTCTTGAAATCTGTCCAAGTTCATGGTTCTTTTGACACGATCTATCTACTCATTGTTCCCTTTTCCATTTATTTTCAATATTTCTTAACATCAGAGTCTTTCCCAATGAATCCTGTCTTCTCATTATGTAGCCAAAGTATTTAAGCTTTAGTTTCAGTATTTGACCTTTCGGGAGTAACTTGAATTAATTTAAGTATTGACTAATTTGTGATATCATAATTTCCATCAAATGCTGAGAATGGAAGATACTTTAAAGTAGATCACAACCCAGAAAATCTCACAATTTCTCATTTAGCTGTAAAAGATTCCACTGAAATAAAATTCCGTGGCTTCAGCTCATCTATACATTGATGTTTCTGTTGAAAAATAATGAACGCTGACAATGAGGCACAGGCGTCTATCAAAAAAAAACAAAAATAAATTAAGTACCATGCTACATCAATTGCCATATAATAGAATTCATGTTCCAGAAGACAAATAATTTATTTAAATTTTATTTCAGTTAGGCTCAACTTGTACTACCCAAATAGGAGTTACTTTTATAACATTACAATTGTTCATCCTTTGTCTATAGAAGTCCAATACCATTAAGGGGTGATGTCTTGATTTGATTGTAAATTGGATTTCAGTGAAGCAGAGTCACCTAAAGTTGTCAGCCTCACTCTTCCAGAGTCATTGAAGTTCAGCAGCTAGACAAAAAGTCAAGATGGCCAACAATGGATGGGGATACAGTGGCTGACTTTGGCATTTCTGATGCTTAACCAAGCACTAAGCACTTTACAGGGTCTGCTTCAGTCACCTTCAGATGAAACAAATTGTAGTTTCTTAATAAAACCATTTAAATAAAAGCTCCTGAAAACCTAAGAAATAATCTCATTCTATATAAATTAATTTGAAAAATTCAAATTAGCAATATTCACCTATCATTGACAGATTTTTATGCTTCTTATAGATATATAGTAGATTAAATGAACTTATGATCTCATCATTTTGGAAGTTGCTTCCAGTAATGCAAATTGCAGCCCATCTATAGTTGCACTCTTGTTTAGATCCCTCTTGTCCATGTCATCTGATGAGGGAGTGTCCACTTAACATTCTGGAGGCCTTCTTTGCTTCACAAGGGTCTGAGTAATCTACCCTTGTTTATCTGCAAGATAAACTCAACATATAAATATACAAAATAGAGCTAAACTAAAATCTATGGAGATTTGACCATACTATGCATTTTATATCATTAATATTTGTGATTGCTATTACTAAATTTCTTTTATTTTTAAAAGTTATTTATTTAGAACTTAAATACAAAATAGAAGAAAAATGGAAAAAATCGTCATGTGCACAGCATTCAAAATAAGTAACAATTAATTTTCATTTCAAGAAAATCTATATAATAAATATACACATGGTGTTCAGAACTGTCCATTGGCTTCCTTGTAGGTTTTCTTTTGTTTTCTGCTGTGAACTTTTTACTTTATTCTTTTTTTTTTCCCTTTCCTCCTCCCCATCTCCTCCATGAAGTCTACAACTATGTGGGATATATTTATATATTGATAAGTACATATTTATACACTACATACATTGACATACATAGACATCTACAATCATATACATATACATAAGGTCGTTTTATGCTTCTTTGTCCTCTATTTCTCTGAAGGTAGAGGACATCATTCATCGTTCATAAGTTCAAGCCTTCCCATATTTTTCTAAACCCATCAATTCATCATTTCCTATACCACAGCAATAGTCCAATTTTATATTGCCTAATTATTTTAAGTAGTCTAAAATAATGTTGATTTATATGGTTGACAAATAATGTAATTTCCTTAATTTTTCTTTTTTGATTAAATTTATTTTAGTTTTGTCTGAGATCACTGATTATTTCGTTGCTTTTTTTCTAATAAATTCTACTCTTGATCATTATTATTATGTTTGTGTGTTTCTCTTATTTCCTATCTCTGCTGATGCCTCTCTACTTTACTTCTACCTGTTACTTTGCCTACTTTTACTTAATCTTTTCCCCCTCCAAGGATCCTTCCCTTATCCTTTCATCCCGCCTTTTCCCTCCCTCTTTATACCATCCCTATTAATCTGCACAATCTTGTACACCCCCTTTATCTTTTATTTCTTTATTAATTTAGTAGACATACTTTCTAGATATATGTGTGTACATTGTTCCCTCTTTAACTCTTTCTCAATATGATAGGATTCCAGAACTACCAACCCTTCTAATTTCTCTGTATCAGTTCTTACTCTTGCACCTTATTCATATAATCTAATTATTCTTTTTACCTTTGTTTACATGGTTTTGCTTCTTAGAATCACATCATACTTACCTCTATCCTAATATTTCTTTCATATTGCCCAATTATCAGCGACAATCTTAGAGATATAGTTTACATTTACACATATAAAATACAGTTTGTCCTTATTGAGTCCCTTGAATTTAATCTTTGATGTTAACTTTATGTTCCTTTGGATCTAATATGTCAGATTTCCTACAAGTTCAGGTCTTTTTTGCAATAAAATACTAAGAGTCTAAAATATGGATGTAATGTTCTGGTTGATTTTCTGAAGGTCTCTTGGCCAGCCTTCGGCAGAGTGATCACCACAAGAATAGCCAGGTATTAAAGTCCAAATTCTTTATTATCTCCTTCAAAGTCTAGTTTCCTTGGATGGGGCCTGGGCTAGCTTTCTTGAGGTCCTCTGGAATGTGTCTTGGTTTCTGTAGGGGAGGCAGGAGGACCACCACGACGACCTCTTGTCTTAAAGTCTATCTCAGTCCGAGGGTTTGTGTTCCAGCCTCCAGCCACCACAAAGGTGGGAGATGGAATGAATCTCTCTGGCTGAGTTTGTCCCAGTTTATATGTAGTATACTGAGTATACTGAGTATAAACCCGTAAAGGGCTGAAACTTTGAGTAGGTGCACTGGAATTGAGCACTTAAGACTTATTACTTATTGGACAATACTCTATTAGCATATGCTTGAAAAATGGCCCTTCCCACTATTCTGTGCTGGCTCTATCTTTTGGTGTATACAGAGAATTGTAAGAGGGTAGGGGGTAGAGTAAGACAAGCCAGAGTCACTTTGCAGGAGGACAAAGCGAAGGAAGGTTGGTGGTGAACCTCGTGGAGTTTCATCCATTTTCTTTATTTCTCCCCCTAAAGAATAAGGACTTTTGCTGCACTTCTCCCCCTAAAGACCAAGAATAAAGACCAAGGACTTTTGCTTATCCTGACTTCAGCTGATTCTAAGGCATTCAGGGTGATAACTCGGTCTTCATATAAACCAATCATTATATCACTAGAGAACCATTATTTGTTGTAAGATTAAATCAATCATACTGAACTAGAGAACTATTAATCACCATGTTAAACTAGATAACCATTGTCTCATCCATTCCACTGAGTTAGCACCTTGTAAGAATCCTTGTTTCAAGTACAAAGTTGTAGCCCATAACATATAGATATAAAGTCAGGATTGTGCTTTTGGGTATGATATTTTTGGTTGCAATCCCAGTTCTTTTGTTCTTCAATACATAAGAGTTCCAAGACCTATTGTGGCTCTGCCATATTTGAATTGTTTTTTCTTATTGCTCATGTTTTCTCCTTGATCTGGGGATTTTAGAATTTGGCTATGATGCTCCTGTAGATTTTTCTTATAGGATTTTTTTCAGGTTGGGGATCAATGGATTTTTTCTATTTTCGACTTTCCCCTCTTGTTCTAACACTTCAGGACAATTTTCTTTAATTATTTCTTGTATTATTGTATGTATTCTTTTTTGATAATATCAAAATATCTTTTTTGATAATAATTTTCAGGTATTCCAATTATTCTTATGGGTTTTTTTCTTCTTATGAGATGTCTCATATTCTCTTCTCTTTTTTCTTTCTTTATATTTTATTTTACTATTTCTTGATTTCTTATAACATTGCTGGTTTTCCCTTGTCCAATTCTAGTTTTAAAAGAGTCATTTTCTTTTTTTAACATTCTGGATCTCCTTTTCTAGTTGGTTGATCTTTCCATAAGCTTGTTTTTCTTAGATAGTTCTTTTTTTTTTTTTTTTTTTAGGTTTTCCTCAATCTCTTTCAATTGATTTTTAAAGTCTTTTTTTTTAGTTCTTCTATAAATTCTTTTGGGGCAGATGAGCATTTGATATTACTCTTTGAAATAGAAGAGGGTTTTTTTTTTTTAACTTCAATATCCTTCTCTGAAGATGAACCTCAGTCTCCTCTATTTCCATAGTAACTTTCTACAGTTGGGTTCTTTCAACTTTGCTCTCTCTTTTTTTTTATTTGTAGTAGATTGTTGGTTGTAATCATCTCTAGTCCTGGTATAAGGAAAATGATGTCTCTTGTTGCAGATCCTTCTTCAGTTCTCCCCTCTAGTCTGGAACCAGAAACTAAGAACTCCACCCTCCTATAAGTATCCACAGTCAGCAGGCTCTCCCCCCAGGCTTTCTTACAGCACAGCTGGATTTGATGTTTCTTAAGCAGCAGAAGATCCCTCAATCTTCCCTGACTGAGATGCTGGACTCCCCATATTATCTGGGACTGAAGCTATCTCTCACCCAATTAGTCCCAGAGTTTGCCATTTGTTATTTTAGAGGAACTAGCCTACTTCATGTGGACCAAACCTGTCTCAGTATATTTCTTCAGATATTCTCTGGTTGTCCCAGGAAGATTTACTGTTTTGCTCCAACTCTTGTTTATCTTCACTGCTCTAAGTATTCCCTGAAGTGCTTTCTTTTCCGCTTATTTGTGGAGGAAATCTGGAGAACTTGGAATTTTCTGACTTAATGTGTTCTCTTTCCAGGATACTCTTCCTAAATTTCTAAAGTACTTTGGAATTCACATATGTGTGATATGTGTCAAGGTATGTCACAAGTCATTGTTCTCAGTTTAACACATCTAAAATATAAATAACACAATTTAAATTGTAGTTTGGGGATCTTTCAGAGTTAGAACATATTGACTTGAGAGTCACTGAATAATCTTGCTAGAAACTTTAGTGTTTCTGATTATTAGCTAAGTACACAAATGTTTTGTTAATATTACAATCATGGGAACATATTACTATGTACAGAGAGACAATTATCAGGGAATGAAGATTTTGTTTCAATTGTCTTAATGATGGAAAAGAGAAGATAAATAAATGATAAATACCCTTTAGAAACAAATTTCTTAGATATGATGTGTTATATATGACATGTATCTAAATTTATTTAACATAATAATTCTCTTGGTTTTCCTACTATCTGACTGACCATTCATTCTCAGTCTTCTTTCGTGGATCATCATTATCTATATTTTGAGAGCTGCAATCTTACAAGATATCTTGGGGTTTACAAGCTAGATTTCTTTCTTAAGAACTATGCCTTAAACCCACATCACTTTGACTCTCATTGATAGGTCAACATTATGTCCCAGACTAAGACCCATTTGGTTATTGTTTGGGCCCTGATTGGCTCAGAGAGAAGGTAAATAGCAATTCTTTCTGTTTTGACCAGAAACTCTGAGGGTCTTTCATCCTAGATTCTTTTTTTTTTGGGGGGGGGGAGCAGGAAACTAGGTAAAAGAGGCCATTCTCTGCCTCATTTTTTATCTAACCTTAATCACTAATTGGGTGTTGCCTCAGTCAGACTGAGACCTGTTAAAAGGTCTCTCACTGCATACAGGGACATTTGCAGTCATTTTGATCTATATCTTAACACTGGACCAAGATGGCTCTGTAGGAGAAAGTGAGGTTGACTTCTCCCTCACTTAAATTCAATTCACTTACACCATGGTATCGCTTTCTTGATGTCATGATCATGTCATTCCCCTTAACTGTGGGATAGCCCAAAGCTCTCTCCTGAACTCTCTTCTCTTTAGTTTATATGCTCATTTTCAGTTTTACTGATTTTTGAAATATCATTATTTAATTATTTAACATAATAGTTCTCTTGGTGTTCTTACTATCTGACTAGTCATTCATTCTCAATCTTCTTTCTTTCAACTGGATGTTATGTAAATGTGGAGGATATACAGAAATGAGTGATATAAAGTGGAAAATATCAGTGAGATTTATGGGACGGGGAAGAGGAGAAGGTTTGTTCACTAGAAGATAACTATGATTTCTCACACCCTGGTGAAGGGTCAGTAGTGGTCCTTTTCAGGAAAAAGTAAATTCAATTCTGGTTTCAGACACTAACTGTGTGATGCAGGGCAAATCACTTAACCTGTTTGTCTCAATTTCTTCAACTGTGAAATGGGAATAATAACAGTACCTACTTCTCAGAGTTGATGAGAGCTTAAGAGAAAACAAAGGTAAAAGCTGGACACAAAAGCTGACACACAGTAAGCACTTCATAATAAAAAATTCATGCTGCCCATCTCAAAAGAGTTTTCAAATAGTTATTCAAACTACTTAAAAGAACCTACTTTAACATAATTTACATGTGATTACAGTGCCATTTAAGAAATCACTCACATTAAAGCAGGTCCTTAAGGACAATGTTTGAATAAAGTTCTAAATAGAAGCTTTATTGTAGGTGAGTACATTATAGGCTACTTGACCAGGTAGAAGAAATGGATGATAAAATCTATAAAAACATCACTGTGATGGCACTATTTAGTAATGATGGGGACTTTAGCGATCCAGATGAAGATCTATCTCCAAGACACTAAAGAGATAATGAAGAACCACTGCTAGGTCCAAGAGGCTGGGATGCTACATCTCTCTCTAATGGCCTTTCTGTTTGGGAGTCATGACCACAATCCACATTAGTTTTAACCTTTTTTTTTAAGAGGTTTAGAAGAGCTTAACTTCTAATGAGAGGAGGGCAAGTCTCCCTTTTTCTCACACTTCAGTTCATTAAGTCCTCCCTCTGATACTTTAGAAAAAATTGCTTTAACACTTAGGTTTTGACTCAGGTCTCTAGACCGGCCCAAAATGAGAGTGAAAAGGTACTAAGGGTACAATATTAATCAGATATGGGACTGATAAGTATTTTCTACACGCAAAAGAAATGGTAACAAGTGTGCAATGACAAAAGGACTTAAAACAGGATTCAAAAACTTAACTTTTAACAACTATTATATCTGCATTATTTCCTTTAATTTCCATATCTTCTGGCAAGCTGGGCCATGACTTGGCCCATTATTTTATTGATAGTTATCTTCTCTAGGAGTGCTAGAATAGTTGCCAGAAACTCCTCCTCTTACCAACACTTAGCTTTAGACCAAAGAGATACAGATGTGTTGAATTCATAGGCTGCCTCCAAGCTTGAACATATACTATGTCAAAACAATTCATTTAAGATCAGAAAAGGACAAACGCATTAAAGTAACCTAGAACCCAGGTTCAAGCTTATGTGAGCAAGACATAATTGTTAGCTGTCTGCTCGTAGCCACATGGTGGCCAGTGTAGGGGTTGTGTTGAGCTTCCCGTCTCCCCGGCCCTCATGGGAAGACTGCTTAAAATAATTCTGATAAGATTCACAGCCAAGAGGAAGGAAAATATTGAGAATAGGAATCAGTCAGTTGTTTTTTCAGTTGTGCCCAATTCTTTGTGATTCCCATTTGGGGTTTTCTTGGCAAAGAGGCTGGAGTGGTTTCCCATTTCCTTCTTCAGCTCATTTTATATATGAGGAACTGAGGGAAACAGAGTTAAATGACTTACCAGGGCCTGGTAAGTATCTGAGACTAGAACTTGTTTCTTCCTCACTCCAGACACAGCATTCTATTTACTGTCCCAACCAGCTACCAATAAGAGCACTGCATCTCACCTCAAAGCACAGAGCATTTTCAACCCTTAACTCACTTCCACATGGCCAAAAACAGACTTGAAATTTGTCATCTCCAAAAGGCTTAAACTTTGAGTCACATATGTGGTCAACCAGAAGCACACAGGGAATGTTTGTTCATGCTCTATGCATCCTATATTACATCTGCTGGAAGAAAAGTAGCTGATAAATTCTTTATCCTGATGTCCATTTCATTCTTTATAAGACAGACAAAGAGGGAAACTACTGTCCTGTGCTTCATTTTGACCAAGTAGAAACTGTTTGCCAGAAAAAAGAAGGGAAAATGTAAAGGTCCCACTATGTACCAGACACTGAGCTAAGTACTTTACAAATAACATCTAATTTAATTCTTAACCAGATTAGACAAGTTTTGCCTTCAGTACTGCAGAGGCCAGATGTCATCAAAAGCCAGCTCTTCCCCTTCTCTCCCTACCTTCACAGACATTGGGGGAATGGTGTTATGCCACAGTTCTTTTTTATTGTCCTGACTCAGTTTCCCTAAATCATCCTGCCTCAGTTTCCCTAATTGTTCTGCCTCAGTTTACAAGTGTTCTGCTCAATCCTGCAAAATCTCCCCTCCCCCTTTATCAGAATATTTGATAAGGATAAAAGATCTTATGTTTTAGAATATCAGAATGCTTTTCCCCATCCCAAGCTATTAGAATATCAGATACCGTCTTATCAAGATGCCTCCCCCCATCTCCAGAGACTCACCCCACCCTGTCAAAGTCCCATCCTGCTCTCAGCACCCCGATTCCACCTTTGCCTCTATCTCCCCCCTGAATCTGAGCCATATGTATATAGGTCACATTGTTGGCTGGATTCTTGGAGACAATAGTCTCATTCAGCACTGGGACCAACCATGGATCCATTTGGCTCCAGTAAATCTCTCCCTTTTAAATAAATTATTAAATACTCCAATCTCTATATTGCCTCATTTTCTCCAGCATTACAATGGAAAGGATTATATCTACAGGAGAGCAAGGTGATGATAAGAGATGAAGACACCTGCTACTACCTTTCCAAAGTGGTCTTCTGCCAAGCACAAAAAGCACAAAAAGCTGATTTTTATAGCTTCCTCCCTAGTTTTTTTCTGCATTTGGGACCTGAAACTAGGTAGTGAGTGACAAAGCTGCCAGTTGGTATCTGTTCCTATATTCTGCATCCTACCTTAGTATGAGTCTGAAATCCAGTCTTTCTCCTATGTATAGTATTCCTCTTCTTTTAGTCCCTAGGAGGTACCCAGTGTTGACAGACTTTTATCTCCATCTCCCTATGCTGACCTGGACTAGAAAAATTAATTCAAAATTATCAAACTGTGCATATCCTTTTTTTAAAAATTTAATAGCCTTTTATTTACAGGTTATATGTATGGGTAACTTTACAGCATTAACAATTGCCAAACCTCTTGTTCCAATTTTTCACCTCTTACCCTCCACCCCCTCCCCCAGATGGCAGGATGACCAGTAGATGTTAAATATATTAAAATATAAATTAGATACACAATAAGTATACCTGACCAAACCGTTATTTTGCTGTACAAATAGAATCAGACTCTGAAATATTGTACAATTAGCTTGTGAAGGAAATCAAAAATGCAGGTGGGCATAAATATAGGGATTGGGAATTCAATGTAATGGTTTTTAGTCATCGCCCAGAGTTCTTTTTCTGGGTATAGCTAGTTCAGTTCATTACTGCTCCATTAGAAATGATTTGGTTGATCTCGTTGCTGAGGATGGCCAGGTCCATCAGAACTGGTCATCATATAGTATTGTTGTTGAAGTATATAATGATCTCCTGGTCCTGCTCATTTCACTCAGCATCAGTTCGTGTAAGTCTCTCCAGGCCTTTCTGAAATCATCCTGTTGGTCATTTCTTACAGAACAATAATATTCCATAATATTCATATACCACAATTTATTCAGCCATTCTCCAACTGATGGGCATCCACTCAGTTTCCAGTTTCTAGCCACTACAAAGAGGGCTTGTGCATATCCTTTGATCCAGAAGTGTTTCTATTGGGCCTATATTGCAAAGAGATCTTAAAGGAGGGAATGGGACCCACGTGTGCAAAAATGTTTGTGGCAGCCCTCTTTGTGGTGGCAAGAACCTGGAATCTCAGTGGATGCCCATTAATTGGAGAATGGCTGAATAAGTTATAGCAAATGAATGTTATGGAATATTATTGTTCTGTAAGAAATGACCAGCAGGATGATTTCAGAGATACTTAAAGAGACTTATATGAACTGATGCTGAGTGAAATGAGCAGGACCCGGAGAACATTGTACACGGAAACAAGATTACTCGATGATCAATTTTGATGAACATGACTCTTTCCAACTGATGCTAGTTCCAATGATCTTGTGAAGAAAACCATTTACACCCAGAGAAAGGACTGTGGGAACTGAATGTGGATTACAACATAGCATTCTCACTATTTTGCTGTTTACTTGCATTTTGTTTTCTTACTCACTTTTTTTTTTTGATCTGATTTCTCTTGTGCAGCAAGAGAATTGTATAAATATGTTTATACATATTGGATTTAACATCTATTTTAACATGTTTAACATATTGAAAGGCTTGCCATCTTGGAGGGGGTCGGGGGAAGGAGGAAAAAAATCTGAAACACAAGGGCTATGTAAGGGTCAATATTGTCAAATTATCCATGCATATATTTTGAAAATAAAAAGCTTCATAAAAATAAAAATAAAACAAAATAAA
Source organism: Sarcophilus harrisii (assembly GCF_902635505.1). Classification (NCBI taxonomy): domain Eukaryota; kingdom Metazoa; phylum Chordata; class Mammalia; order Dasyuromorphia; family Dasyuridae; genus Sarcophilus; species Sarcophilus harrisii. The sequence goes on from NC_045427.1 coordinate 370,564,170, forward strand.
TAAATAAGAAAGTATTGAAAGGAGCCAGAAAGAAACAACAACAAAAAAAATGAAAATGTCTGGAATTAGAAGATGCAGTATCTTGTTAAGGGTATAAGATATAAGAAGTCTAGAAGTCTAGGGGATCTTTGATTATCAATCAGAAGATTTTTTATTTGATCCTAGTAGCTAGGAAAGCATTGGAGATTTCAGGGGTGGGGGGGTGTAATATTCCCAGATGTATGTGCTTTAGGAAAATCACTTTGTTGACTTAATGAAAGATGGATTGGAGTAAGAAGACATGTAGCAAGTAAATCAACAAGCAGCCAGGCTATTGCAATGTTACAAATGAAAGGAAATGAGGGCTTGCAAGATAGTTTTAGTTTCAACTTCTATCTTAGTCTGAAGTTGGCAGAAGGAAAACCAAAATAGGAATTTCTGGACAAATGGAAGCACGGTGTTCTGTCACTTTGAACCAATGAGTGTTCTAGTGGATGATAGTGACTGAGCTCAATAGTCTGCTGAAAACCCAAAAGATTTGGTAAACTCATGGGCTTCAGACCCAAACCAGTGTCAGGAACTTACAGAGCTCAGACTAGGGTGGAAAGTGACTAGATGTTGCCCTGGATCAGAACATTTTGGGGGCACTGAAAGTTTGCAGGTCCCCATCCTAAGTCATTCCTGAGCTCCTAGAATAGCACAACACACAGTATTCAAGAAAACAACAGCAAGACATTGTGTGGAGAGACCAACTTTAACATAGTGCCCAAAGACGGGAAGCTTTCTGGAATATGAACAAACAACAAAAAAATTCTACCATAAAATAGCTATTATGATGACATTAATGTTCAAGAAACAAACCTAGAATATCAATAAACAAAACCTCAAAGAAAAACACAGCTTACACATAAATTCAATTTGAATTTCCTGAAGAGATGAAGCAAAAGTTTTTTTAAAAGAATTTAAAATGTTTTTATTAATTAAATGAGGGCACTAGAGGGGAAAAAATAGAAAAGAAGTAAAAACTATGGAGGAAAGAATTAGCAAGATAATTAGCAGTTTGGCAAAAGAATTATAAAACCTTGCCCAAACAACTCCCTGAAAATTAGACCAAATAGAAGTTAATGATTCGATGAAACAAAAAGACAAAAAAACAAAAACAAAAAAAACTGAAAAAAAATTAAAAGAAAATATAAGGCACTCATAGAAAAATAACTGACCTGGAAAACAGATTAAGGAGGAAATTTTTTTTTAAACTTGGGCTTCCTGAGATCTGTGACAACAAAAAGAACCTAAAGATTGTATTTCATTAATTTTTTTTTAATTTCATGGATTTCTTAAAAGAAAACTACCAAGATCTCAGAATCTGAGGGCAAAGTAGAAATAGAAAGAATCTACTGGTCACCTCCTGAAACTCCAGAATTAAAATTCCATGGACCATTATAGTCAAAATCCAGATCATCAAGGTCAAAATAAAAATATTGTAAGCATATAGAAAGAATTCAAGTACTGAGGAGCCATAGTCAGAATCACACGTGATTTAGTGACCATAATAAAGGAATGAAGAGCTTGGAATACAATGTTCTAGAAGACAGAGGAACTGGCCTGGAACTAAGAATAATTTATCTAGGAAAATAATCATTTGAAAGGCTGGGGAACTCTGTTCTTTGTTTCTTTAAAGGACAAATGACATCAGGAGGGTAAAGCCACAACTTGTTCAGCCAGAATATTCAATTTCTAAAAGGCATTTAATAAATTTTTTCATGTTATTTTTATAGATTCAATGGAAGAGAAAGATTTCAGAAGGATATTTAATTCTCTTAGTAACAGAAGAGCTAAATAGCTGATCTGATGAAGTCACAGAAAAAAAGAGGATAGAAAAAAATTTTAAAGCATACCCACACTTAGGGGGCATGATCTGAATAATGATCCAGCAAAGGAGACTGAAGATGGTCAGTAGGTAAGAGAACTAAGAGAGAGCAGTGTTAATGAGAAAGAAAAAAAAGGGGTGGGGGGCAGAAAGGAAATTGGAAGGGCTCTTAATAGTGTCAAATACAGCAGTGAATTCAAGAAGAATGAAGACTAAGACAAGATCACTGAATATGGTAATTAAGAAATCATTAGTGACTTGGAGAGAGCAGTTTCAGTTGGGTGATAAGATTGGAAACCAGGTTGCAAACAGCTGAGATACGGCAGTGAGAAAGTGAAGACAGTATAAGGAGCTTTTTCAGTTGTTTTGTTTTTTTAAGAACACCATAGAAATCTGATGTAGTCTTTAATTTTCATTAAACAGTACATGTTAAGCACTGATCTTTTAAAAAAAATTATTTTTACTTTTAATACATGAAATAAAAAACAAGTATTTCCATAACATAGTATAATTTTTTAAATTATTTGATTATTTTATTTTAAAATTAAAATTAAAAAGATTGCACATGAAATTAAGAATCTATCAGGTACCACTTGCTATTGCTTTTAAATATATAACAAAGTTATGTAAATTTTTTTCTTCCATCTTCCACTTCACCCTAGAAATGGCTACCATAAGACACAAATAGGTGTGTATATATGTATATATACACATGCATAAATATACATGTGTATACATATGTGCATGTATACACATACATATACATATGTAAAGTTATTTCATATATATATATATATATACTTTTATTTATTAGTTCTTTCTCTGGACAAAGACTGCATCATAATAATCAAATAACTTATTCACTCAAAGTTGTTCTTGAAACAATATTACTATTACTATATACAAGATTTCTTGGTTTCGTATTTTGTCCAAGTCTTTCCATGTTTTTTTAAGCTCTTTGAGCTCATCATTTCTTATAGTGCAATAGTATTCCAATACAATCATCTACCACAACTTATTTAACTCTTCTCCAATTGATGGACAAACCTGCAATTTCCAGTTTTTTGCTCCCACAAAAAGAACAGCTATAAACATTTTAGAACATAAGAGTACTTTTTCTTTTTCCTTAACCATCTTTGGAAACAGACCTAGTAGTTGTATTGCTGGGTCAAAATAGGCAATTTAATAACTCTTTGGGCATAATTCCAGATTGTTCTCCAAAATGATTGGATCAGTTCACAATTGCACTACAATAAATTGCACAAACTAATAAATTAGTGTCTCATTTTTTTCACATCTCCAACATTTGTCACTTTTCAATCATTTAGTCAATCAGGTAGGTGTAAAATGACCTCCCAATGTTGTTTTAATTTGCATTTCTCTAGTCACTAATGATTTAGAACTCTTTTTCACATGACTATAAATTGTTTTGATTTCTTCATTGGAAATCTGCCTGTTCATATCCTTTGACGAGAATCATAAAGTTCTTTATATATTTGAGATATAGCTATAAAAATTTTCCCCAATATTCTGTTTTCCTTCACCTCTCCTTTCTTATCTTGGCTACATTTGTTTTATTTGTACAAAAAGTTTTTAAGTTTAATATAATTAAAATTATTCATTTTATATCTGACTTTGCTCTTTATCTCTCGTTTATTCATAAATTGTTTGCCTATCAACCTATCCATAAGTCTATTGATAAGTAATATGTTCTAATTTTCTTGCATTATCTCTCTTTATATCTCAGTCATGTATCTACTTTTATCTTATCTTGGTAAATGGTGTAAGATAATGGTCTATGCCTACTTTCTACCACCCTGCTTTCCAGTTTTTCCAATAATTTTTACTAAATTTTAACTAAAAGAATGAATTCTCATTCCAAAACCTTAAATCTTTTCTATTTAAAACTTTTTATTTTCAAAACATGCATAATTTTCAACATTTCCCTTGCAAAATCTTGTGTTTCAATTTTTTTTCTCCTTCCCTTCTCTCCACTCCCTTACCTAGATGGCAAGTAATCTAATATATGTTAAACATGTGCATTTCTTCTGTACATATTTCCACAAGAAAAATCAGATCAAAAAAAGGAAAAAATGAGAAAGAAAACAAAATGCAAGCAAACAACAACAAAAAAAAGGTGAAAAAACTATGTTGTGATCCACACTCAGTTTCCACAGTCTTTTCTCTGGGTGTAGATGGCTCTCTTCATCACAAGATCATTGGAATTGGACCGAATCATCTCACTGTTGGAAAGAGGCATGTCCATCAGAATTTATTACATAATATTGTTGTTGCCATGTACAATAATCTATCTCCTGGTTCTGCTCATTTCACTCAGTATCAGTTCATGTAAGTCTCTCCAGGCCTCTCTGTATTCATCCTGCTGGTCATTTCTTACAGAACAATAATATTCCATAACATTCATATAACACAATTTACCCAACCATTCTCCAACTAATGGGCATCCACTCAGTTTCCCATTTTTTGCCACTACCAAGAGGGCTGCTACAAACATTTTTGTACATATGGGTCCCTTTACCTCCTTTAAGATCTCTTTGGGATACAGAGCCAGTAAAGACACTTCTGGGTCAAAGTTTGATATCAACCACAGTTTGATAGCCCTTCGGGCATAAGTTCTAGATTGCCTTCCAGAATGGTTCAATCAGTTTACAACTCCACTAACAATATATTAGTGTCCTGATTTTTCCATATTCCGTCCATTATTCATCATTATCTTTTCCTATCATCAAGCTAATCTGAGAGGTATGTAGTAATACCTCAGAGTTGTCTTAATTTTCATTTCTCTCTGATCAATGGTGATTTAGAGCATTAGCAAAACCTTAAATTGTTATTAAATATAAGATTATTAAATTTATTTTAGCTTTATTTTTTTATTATAAACTTGACAACTATATTTAAATGAATGTCCTTATGCAAAGAAAATTTTTAAAATATTACATATAAAACTGTAAATCTTGATTATGTGCAGTGGTGTCAAATTCCAGACTCTCTGGCCCCCAACTCCCCAATGTCTTGGAACCAGATTAAGGTGTAATCAAGGGGCAGCTAGGTGGCGCAGTGGATAGAGCATCAGCTCTAAAGTCAGGAGGACCTGAATTCAAATGTGAAGTCAGATACTTAATACTTCTTACCTGTGTAACCCTGGGGAAGTCACTTAACCCCAATTGCCTCAGCAAAAAAATAAAATAAAACTGTAATCAGAAAATGTTTAACAAAATAAATAAAAATACAATACAACATAGATAATGTTAATTTGTAGCTTTCTAAATCAATTTGAGTTCAGCAAGAGATCCAGTTCTATTTGTGTTTGCCATCACTGATATAAAGCTTATTTTTTTAAAGTACATATTAAATGTAGTAAGGTAATTTGTCTCTATATCTCAATATTCTTTTGCTCTCTTGTTTCACTGACATAAAATAAAGTTTTTTCATAAAAGAAAATTTATGAAGAAAATGAAAATTTTCTTTTCCAACAGATTTACAAAGTTACATTTAAAAAAAAAATCACCTTACTAGTAAACTTTTGAACAGTCTCATCACTATTCCCAAAGTTTGATGCTTCCATACCAGTGCTCTTTGGATAGCAGCCCAGGAGCTAAGGTCTTGTTATGTTTATGTATATACAGGTTATCTTCTCTGATAATAGTGTTACATAATAGATCTTAAGCTGATAGAATAGAAATCCCTTGAGAATTTGGTGTGAGATCAAATTAATTAATCAATGAACATTTCTTAAATACCTACTATGTCCTGGATACTGTGCTAGATGCTTCCTGAGAATAGAGACTTTCATTTTTGTCTTTGTCTTCACATGTAGAGTAGTACTATCTGGCATAGAGTAAACATTTTTGTTGATTGAGTCTCAAATGTTAAGCTTTCTACAAATTAATTTTTTCTCCACTGTTTTTTTGCAAGTTTATGTTTTATAGTACTATTTATAATCTTCCACCATCTTTTTCTGTAAGATTTTATAAATGAGTTTTTAATTCTAAACCTGATTATTTTGGCTTCTGATTGCCAATACAGCAGAGATATGCTTGGTCTATTGTACGAAAAGGTTTGATTGAAAAGGGAATTGAGGGAACTTTTCCTTGGAATTCTCTGAGTGATGGGAAAGGGAAAGCACTGGCTCCCCTGCAAGGTATCAAATAAATGTGCAACCTGTCCAAAGGCCCAGTACTGGGGCACAAACTGGAAATTTTGGTTCACTCCACTCTTCATCTGTTGCTGTACCTAGTTTCAACTTCCTGGAGCAAGATGTCCCCCCCAGGTTAAGCTCATCATCTCCATGCTGGTAACTCAAGCTTGGACTGACATCCCCTCCCTCAGACTCCTCCTCCCTGGGTTTTGGAAGACTTCAGAGAGAAGTACCAAACTCTTCTCAATGCCTTCCTTTATAGAAGGGAGAAAGTGGACTTTTTGATTTACTCCATTCACATCAGCTATTCTGTCTGGTTTTAACTTCACAGAACAAGATATCCCTGGTCCCTTCCCCTTTTTCTACCTCCTTTTATGTGTTGTGTCTCTCCACCTTTCCATTAGTGTACACTTTTTCCCTTTCTATAAATTATATCTCCAGTGCTTAACAAAGTGCCTAGTAAGCATTAATAAATGTTTTTTTGGACACTACACCATTCAACAAATATCTCCTGAATACCTGCTTACCCATAACACTTTCCTATGTGACATGGGAGATACAAAATATAAATATTAGCACATTGATAAGTACTCCCCGGGAAGAAATCATATGTCTACATATGAAAAGCTACAATAGAAGTTACTATAGTCAGGGATACATAAAACAGGGTGTTCCAAATATCTTAGGACAATTTTAAGCTTTAATACCTTTACAATTTTAATAGCTTAAAAGTACACTTTTTGGATTTGATTTTTGGAATAATATTTATATTATTGACAAAAGAGAATAAATAATAAATGTTAGCTCATGAAAAGAAGCATATCTGTGATTTGGAATGATCAAGGAATCATAAAAGAAGCAGAAATAGTCTTTGGGACTGATGAGTGAAGGAGTAGAGTAAGAAGGGCAGAAAAAAACTGCAAAAGAGCCTTCTACATTGGCAAGTGAAGAATGAAGAATGAGAAATGCATATTTGGGGGACACTAAATAAACCAAGATGGCTGGATTTGAGAGATATGTAAGTGAAAGATAGGGCTGGGAAGTTAAGTGCAGGCCAGAGCATGGAGGGCTTTGAATGTCAAGCAGGATAGTTTAATATATTTTTATTCATTTTGTTAAATATTTCTCAGTTACACATAAAAAAGTTTAACATTCATTTTAAAAAATTTTGAGTTTCAAATTGTCCCCCCATACTACCCCATCTCCTAACCCTTGAGAAGCAATCTATAAATTATATATGTGAAGTCATACAAAATATAAAGTAATTTAATATATTTCTTATTATCTTAAGTGTTGTTTCTCCTTCGTTCTGGAAGAAGACCATGACATCAGGGAGGGGATGCCATGACATGTAAGAGAATGGCATTTAAGTGAGGGAGGTCACCTGTCTCACTTTCCCCTCCAGAGTCATCTAGATCCAATGGCCAGATATAGATAGGAGGCCTGGAGATGGCCCTGAATGCAGTGGGAGAACATGGTCTTTTTAAGCTAGGTCTTCAACAGGTTTCAGTTTGACTGAGGCCACATTCATTCAGTGAGTAAGACATTGCAAGTGAGACAAAGACTCTCCTCTTTCACCTACTCAAAAAAAAAATCTAAATAAATCTGGGAGGGAAAGACGCTCAAAGTTTCTGGTCAAAGCAAAAATATTTGCTATTTACATTCAATCTGAGTCAATCACCTCTCTGACATCATGGTTTTCTTTGAAAAGGAAGGGCAAACAACCTCTATGAGTAGAATTGGCCCACAAACCAACTCTGGTCAGTTGGAAAACACCTTCCTTCCCTCTTTCCTCCCTTCCTCCTTTAGACTAAATCTTATTTCCCAACCTTCTTCACTCCATGATTAACTTTAGATAATTAGAAAATTTATAATTTTCATCAATTTGTCTATCTGGTACACCAACACAGATCACAGCTCACATCTTTTTAAAAAATCTATCAGCTGGTGGTAAATCTTCTGATGATGAGTCTCAAAGGAACTGGGATCAGACTGTTATAACAGCCATGCTCAATGCCTTTTTAGCTTCATTGGACATGGCAGATCTTGTATTCCCTTGGATTTTATTATTGATTTTCTAAATTTATAATGGAATAAATAAATAGTAGAGATGGGGAAGAATATCCCATATTTACTAGTGAAAATTAATGAAGGCTAGGGAAAACTTTGTTGAGGGGGGGTTAAGGAGACTTTTTAAAGCTTTTTTTTTTCAACTTATAAGTGTTTGTTTCCCTCTCCCCTACTCTTTCCTCCTTCCCTCCAAGGAGCCATTTGAGAAAGAATTCTTTTTAAAATTTGTGATAAGTATATATATTAAAACAAAACAAATTCTTATATTAGCTATGTCCAAAAAATGTATTTTCTAAATAATTATAATCAATCTATCATCTCTGTCAAAAAGAAAGCATTCCTCATTATCAAGACTATGGCATTTGGTTAGTCATTGCATTCGAAGTTGCTTATTTTAAAAATGTCATTTTATAATTTATTCTCTGTTCTGATCACTTTACTCTGTCAGTTCATATGTCTTCTCTAAAATTGTCTCTTTTGTTATTTCTTACAACACAATATTTTATTATACTTATATGCCATGATTTGTTTATCTATTCCTCAAATGATGGGTATTCTTTTAGGTTTTTTTTTTATTTGCCCCTACAAAAAGAGATGTTAGAAATATTTTATTCATTTGGGTCCTATTTCTTGTTTTTGATGGGCCATATATAGTAGACACATTTGGGGTATAGTAATGGTATCTCTGGGTCAAAAGGTATGATATAGTTTAATAACTTTTAGGACATAGTTTTACTTTCCAGAATGGCATTAATGTTTTCCAAAGCTCCTCCAATCATTTTCCCTTTTTGTCAACTTTGCTGATCTATTGCAGATCCCTACTAGACCATCTGAGTTCCTTTCACATTTTTCTTAATAATTTGAAGCACTTTTTCAGATAACTTTAGTTTGGATTTTTTCTCTTGAAAACTATATCCTTTGGTCATTTATCAATTAGAGAATGACTCCTACTATCATAAATCTGAATCTATTCCTTATTTGGAAATCAGACCTTTAACAAACTGGCTATCAAGACTTTTCCCTATTAAATGGCTTTTATGAAAAAAATTAAATTTCATGTAATCAAAATTGTCCATTTTATCTTCTGTGACCCTTTTGTTTGATAATGTATTCTCCATCCACAGATCCAAAAAATAATTTCTTTACTCTTTTAATTTGTTTTTATCTAAGTTGTGTATTAATTTGAAGATTATCTTTGTATATGGCATTATATATTGGTCAACTTTTTTCTGCCATTCTGTTTTCTAGTTTTTCCAACAGTTTTTTGGCAGATTCTACACTGGGGTCTTTTGGGTTTATCAAATGCTAGGCATTTCTATATATTGCATACCTAATGAATCCATTTTTTAAAAACTAGTATCAAATTTTGATTACTGCTTTTTAGCATAATTTTAGATATGGTACTGCTAAGTTCCCTTCCTGTTTTTTTCTTCTTAGTTTTCCTTAGGATTTTTGACCTTTTGTTCTAGATGAATTTCATTTTTTCTAGCTCCATAAAATCTTTTGGTACTTTGATTGGCTTGGTACTTAAATTAACTTAGGAAGTATTGCCATTTTTATTATATTGGCTTTATCTACGCATGAGCAATTAATATTTCAATAGGAAGACTTTCGAAAAGAATGGAGTTAACTATAATGAGGAAAGAAAATAAAGGCATATCCCATCACACTCTTTGGGAAATAATGCTTTTGGTTCTGTTGAAAAGATTGGCGTGGGTACATGGCCATTTATATCAAAAGAATTATCACTATTGAAAATTTCTTTCCTGTGTAGCATATATATTGTGTATCTTCTACAAAAATATAATGTATTTAGAGGGATTAAGCTACTGACTCTCAAACTACCCAATAAAGGATGATGAGTGAAGATATTACCTCCATTTATATATTCAGACAGTGACATACTAGTGATTAAATAACTTGCCTAAGATCAGAGCAAATAAGTGATTAACTCAGAACTAGGATCTTCATCTCCTCTTAGAGGAAAAGAATTGAGGGCCTTTTAAAAAAAAAAGTTATCTGTGGCATTTAGTTTGTGTGTTCCCATGGTAATTGTAGGAGCCTGTCAGGGGTGATTTTTCACAATTCATTTTTTTCTAAACACTATATACTAAAACAAAGCACCACTAAAAACAAAGTGTTCATTTCAATAGCTTTGACTTTATTGTAGGCAGACTATATTGGTCTTTGGCTAACCATTTTATGGCGGCATGGGGATGTAGCCACATGTATATGCTAAAGGCTCCTTGAAATGTTCACACATTGCCAAGAACCAGAAACACAAGATAAAGTCATTAGAACTGTCATTCAGGCCCCAGGACAAATGCCACCCAGTAGAAAGGTTTTACAACCACAAGTGAGATAAAGCATGATAATCTCATAGATATAGGCTCCCTAATTATCATCTTCACCAAATAGGCAGCTTCTATAGACAGAATGGCCCCACTTCCCCAACCCCAAATAAGTGGGATTTGATGTGGTAAATGAAAATCCACATTTTAAGGGACCCTAGGCTTTAAGACAAATGACTTTGCATTGAAAATGGGGACCAATCTATGATACAACCCTAGAATAATTACCTGAGTTAAAATGACTTGGTTTGGGAGCACTTATTTCTGTGTTTTGAATTTCTGAGGCAGGAAAGTCTTCACTTCCCTTCTTCCTGTCAAGAAATGGATCATAAATGGAAAAAAAATAGGAATTTTGTTTATGGTCTAGTGTTTGAGGGTGTTGGTATTATCTGCCCATTTGTCTGCAAGTTGCTTTCCCTTATTTCTTGCTCTTAGTCATCACAATGCCTCTCCCAGCCAAGAAGGGACTCCCTCCTGGGCAGATGTCAGTGGCACTTTCCCAAATGCTAGCAGGGGGCTAGGAGGAGTAGGCTGTAAAAAACCAATTTGGTTAGGGAACAAAAGGAATCCATCACAACAGTGTCATCAACATTTGATCGGGACTGAAACAGACCTGAAATGGAGAACTCAAGTCAGGGTAAGAGTGAAACTAAAGACAAAGATGTTCTTAAAACAAAACAAAACAAAAAACCTTTCTACAGTGAACCACCAAAGGGTCTTGGTATCAGGATCTCAATATTTAGTGGAATAAACTCTGACAAGAAATAATCTCCTCTGGAAGCTATATGGTTAAAGGCAAATCATTCAAACCCTCTGGATTTTACTGTTTGTATCTTTGTAAAAGACTTCATTGATGCTTAAGTCATTGAGGCTCTATTAAATCTGGAAGGTAGTTACAGATCTAAGATGAAAAATAAGATGGGAAGTTTTGTAGTTAGGGGAATTAAAAAATAAGGTACTAAAAAAGCAGTCATTTTACTGAACCATCAGCATTTAAAAGGGCAAATCAGAGAAATTAGAATTTAAGAGATTACCCTGTCCAACATCCTCCTTTTACAGATGGGAACATCAGGGCTGAAAAAGATTAAATAATTCCATTGGATTGTACAGATTAAGTAGCAAGCTCAGGATTTGAACCCAGAATCTCAGACTTCAAAAACAGGTTGTAATGTGCAAAAATGAAAACCTAAATATTCTGTTCTGACACTACATCAATATCAAGCTAAATTGACAACATTTCTTGAGTTGGAACATGCTTCTGTCCAAGGTGCTCTACATGTTTTGCAGGTTTCTAATGAGATCAAATGAAATTATAAAGGGCTTAGCACAATATCTAGATGTAGTTAAGGCATTAGCTAGCATTAACAACTCAAAATATATTTGAGTGGCAAGGTATTTGCTCAGGGTTTCCATACTTTGTAGACCCTTCCAGCTCCCTTCGTTTCCAAATTTGTTTTGGTATTTTCTAAACAAGTACTAGAAGGGTTGGACAAATCTTCTGACATATACGAGTCACATTCTCAGGCACTTGCCCTTCCCTACAGAAGCTTTTATAAGGTAACCTACTTGGGGACAAGGGAAAGGTCAATATTCTTTCACTTCCCCAAATCCTTAAGGGACACTGAACATGAGGGTCCACTAAAGAATCCATAATTTTTAGTTTTCTTTTTGGTGAGAGGAGGCAGTTGGAGTCAAGTGACATGGCCACACAGCTAGTGTCTGCAGCTGGATTTGAACTTGGGTCCTTCAGACTTTGTCTTTAAGTTTCAAGAGACCTAAAGTCTTACTTTTCTGCTTCTTTGGCTCCCTTCATTTTTTCTGAGCTCAGAAAGGCCTAGATAACACTTACCTGATTAATATCCTAGACTGTCTCTTCAGATGTTACCATTCCCATTACTGGCACTTAAGGCTATAGCCTAAAAAAAAAAATCCTCTGATACTTTATGATTGAGAAGATGTTTTCTTTTCCTGGTAAATAACCTGCAGAGCCAATAAGTTGCAAGGCTATCTCCCCAATTCCTGCTTCTCTAATGTTGTTCTCTTTTAGCCCCTTGGCCTTGGAATAAGTATTCCCACTAGCATTCTTTTCTACCCGCTAAACAAAAAAAAAAAAATCTTTTCCACATGAGAAGCATCAAATCCTAGAAACAAATGGGTTTCTAAGGCTCCAGAAGATGCTGCCAAGAAGCTCTGCTTTCTTGTTTTCTTGTAGAAGTTGCTCAAAGAGCAGGAATGTACACACATTAATCTGGCTGGCTGAGACTCAAAAGTTTAAGGGAGGCAGCAGAAAGCAGTGAAAAGCTCTGGATGTAGCAGGATTTCTCAGATGTGATCTTGGGCAGATCATTTGAGAACTTTTAGATTGGGTTTCCTCATCTGTAAATGAAGATGTTAGACAAGATGACCTCTAAGAGCTCTTTTAGTTTAAAACCTTTGATCATTAGTAGGGCTGTATCCAAAAACACAGCTTACTAGGCCCATGAAAGGATTATGTTTAAAAAAAAAAAAAAAAAAAAAAAGCTGCACATAGGACATATTTTAAGACTTAAAAACAAATTAAAATCTTTAAGCCTGCAAATTAAAATGAAATCAATTACATTGAAATGGTTACCCCCTGAATTTTTTTTTTAATATTTTATGAATTCTGGATTAAGAATCCCTAACCTAGAGGGTTTCACAGTCAGAGTTAGATTGGGTCTTAATGCTAAGAAATAAATGATAAGAACCATAACTTAGATGTAGCTTACTTAGTTATTTAAACTCAATCATATCAGTAATTATCGTTCCTGTACCTGAGATGTCTGAGATGTGTACATAGGACAAGCATCTGGAAAAATGATATTACTTCCCATGTCATTTTTCCACTAAACAACTACTAAGGTAATATTTCTATTAAGTATTCCCAATGGTTAAAATCAAACATTAATTCTATATTTGAGTCTTTTGTAAAGGTTATCTGCTGCTTACAATACATTATTTTAAAATAAGATTTACTTCATGCACAGTTCCTTATCATCCATATTAAGAATCTTGTTAACAAAAAGTCACTAGAATAAAAGTCTTTTAGAATAGTTCTTGATAGGAGAGTTCTTGATTCATTCTTCAGTGTGTTTTATTTTCATTAGACTCTTCCACAGTATCTTGTTGATGACAGAATCTAGGTTTATTGGGATTATTTTTAAGCAACCAATCAGCAAGCCAAATCTAAAGGAAAAAGGGAAAAAAAATTTAATCTTCCTTTCAATAAATAATACTACACAAACAGAAAAGTTTGTCAATAATGAGAATTGAAAAAAGTAAAAATTCTAATAAAAAAACAAGTGTTTCATATGGATGATTGTCAAATTATAGAATTTTTGAAAACAAGATTGAAATGTCTTTATTTCCCAAATGTCAAATGGTATTTGACCCTGCTAATAGCAGGTAGGTGGGTAATGGTGGTATAAATATAAATTGATATACAATTATATGACATCTACATGAATCTTTAGGGTTCTAAATAAATGATAGTCATTCTAAGACTAGGAAGTTAAATACCCCACTGAAGAAATATAATATATGAACTCTAGGGTATGTCTGTAAGACCTGACCAGCCCAAAGTTGTAATGTCCATGGTCCTCTACACAAGGTAGGCATTCCTGGTGAACATTCCTTCAGATCTAGAGAACCAACTGCTCTATTAAACACACTGTAAGAAATTTGTGTTCTCAGGTCTAGGAGAAATTGACCTGTCACTTTGGGCCATGGAGCCCAAGTCTTGTATAATATAGATGGTAGAGGTGATTTTTCCATTTAGGTCTTAACCAACCCAAATATTTGACTAGTCAGTCATATATGCATTTAAGAAACTAGCCAGAAGAGAAAGAAAAATTGAGGCCAAAGAAAGAGTAGCTTGCAGGGTGTGAAAAGATTGAAGATCTCTAAAAAAGGGTAAAGAGAAGTCTTTGGGACCCAGGTAGGGAAGACCTTTTCTTATTGGGAATTTGAAGAAAGACCACAGAGGTTCAGGTAACAGCTAGGGACTGAAAGTGAAATAAACCACTGAACTAAGGCATCTTATAGAAAGACAATCTCTGAGTAGGTCTTAGATTCCACTCCCAAACCAAGTTGAGGACTTAGACACCTTACTGATAAGAATGGTAAGAATGACTATCTGGTCAAATACTGGACCATCAAATAATATAAATAATAATAATAATAATAATAATAATAGCAGCTAGCATTTATATAGTGGTTTCTTAATAGTGTTTTAAAATTAGCAAAATGTTATATAAGTTAGCTCATCTTATCTTCACAACTCCATGAAGTAGAAATATAATTATGTTGATGTCAAGACTAAGGCTAGGGCAAAAGTTAGGGCACTAAGGACAGTATAGTTGATGATAAGATCTAGAATAAAAAGAACATCGATAAACTGTGAACTATTAACCTTTTAATCTCATTTTGTAACCTCCCACCCATTTTGTAGACCAATGCATATTTTTTATCATAAATTTCTTTTCAATCACCTGAGAAGTTTGTCAGTTGTTACTATGCAAGAAGGGTGTAAGGATGGCCCAGACTGCTTAGATTATTAGATGTAATAAAAGCAGAAATATGAAAAGGGAGAAATCTGAAAACTCCTAGGGAACTGAGACTTGTACTTGCTGGCAACAAAATGGAAGGTAGGAGAAATGCCCATGAAAAATTGTCAGAGGCTTGAATATTTCTTTGTAAAAGGAAGAAAGATAGGTAGGGATATTAATAAAGTAGGTCTGTCTCAAGCATAATTTCTCTTGGAATGCCTAAGACTCTGCAGAAATAACTAAATAGCATCCAGAATATCTGGCCTTAACAGATGCTTTTTAGGCCCAATGGATAAACGGCTATCTTGCTCTATCTTTGTCCTTCCCCTAGTCTCTTGTACCTAGCTACAGGACATGGATGGCTTGGGGAAGAGTATTTTTTATTTGAAAAATTAATAGGAATTACTTGAGGGTCAAGAGCTCTACACAGAACTAAAGATTATGTTCTTTCTTTTTGGAATAATTATAAAAATTTATATAACTGGTGTAATAGAAAAAGCACTGAACCTAAAATGAAAAGCTCCGGTTTCCACTTCCTGTTCTGCCACCTAACCAGCTAGCTAAAGTCCTTATAAAAATTTTAATCTTGCTAGGGCTTATTTTTTATTTGCTTTTTTAAAAAAGGGAATACTAGTACTTATTTACCCTAAAGTGTTGCTATAGGAAAACAGTTTATAAACATGAAGCTATTTATACAGAGACATGCCATTCAATGAAAAACACTGCATCAAAAAAAGAACATTTTAAATAAATTGAAAATGAAGCTGGGGAGGTCAGACATAAGGAAGAAGTTAAAATACAAATATTGTAGAAATTTCATTTGCCAAAAAAAAAAAAGAAACTTATCAGTCCTTTCATTTTTAACTTTAAAGGACACTTTTTTAAAAGGCTAGTAGACAACATTACTTTAGTATGAAAGAGATGTTTCTTACAAAGGGATCTGCTGGTTTGTGCTTACAAAGCTCTGAGAGTCCTGCCAACAGAGTCGGATTTACATACATGTTCAGGTAATCCTTAGCAGCTCCTCCAATAGGGATGGGTTCAATAATCACTACAACAACAAGTATACTTAGAATTAGTATGAGATGAGTGAACATGTATAGCCTAGAACAAATTGTTTACCATCTCAGGGAGAAGGGAGGTGAGGGAGAGAGAAAGGAAATTTACAACTCAAAATTTTAAAATAATGTTAAAATCATCTTTACATGTAATTAGAGGGAAATATTATTTAAAATAAAGAAATGAAAGCCAAAATAAACTAGGTTTAAAAATTAATATGAGAGTACCATTACCATATTACTTTAAATTTTAAAATGTCTTATTAGTGTCTTTTGTTCTTCAAAACAAAATCTTCCCTTTAAAAGAGAAAGTTAAGCAAAAAAAACTTATAACAGTAGCTGCATCTGACTTATATATAATCATGTTATATTATATATTATACAAACTCTTAGAGACAGAAAGACACCCGGATCAATATTTCAGTTCTTTTGCCTCACCTGAGAGAATATTAAGTGCTATTCAACTATCTGTTCTCTTGAACACTGTCTCTAATGCACACACACACACACACTCAAGAGTTTGTGTTATCTTTTAGTGATCTTTTTATTTACACTAGGGTAAGCATTATTTACAATGTTCTTTTATTTATTTTTAACAGAGTACTCAAAACTTGAAATAAAATGACTTCTCAGCCATACAGAAAAATGCAAAGCCCAAGAACACTCATATTAAAACACAAAAGGACAACACTACTATACTTTGTGAACATTTTTATGTTTAATAGGGCTCTTGAGAGGCAGGTCTTTATTAGACTATAAATTTAGGCTAGAGAAACTACTAGTGTCTCATCATTTTGTGCTTTTCATACAATAGGTGCTCAGGAAATGTTCAGTTGAGTGTAGGATAAATTGTCCTTCCTCTGAAAAAGTTCTAAGATCCAGCTGATAGTTTCAGAATCAATAAAGAAACTGAACTATAAGTAATCTGTATGAAGAGTTAAAGAAGTAAAACAAAAGCCCTTGCATGGGTAAGGAGGTGCAGTGAAAAGAATGCAAAATTTAGAGTCACAAGAAATCCATTTGAATCCCAATTCTTCCACTTTCTGCCAGTCTGTGTTATCACTAATGATTTCTGACCCCTAGTTTCTTCATCTATACAATGAGGGATTTAGACTAGATACTTCTGAGGTCCCTTCCAGCCCTAAGTCTATGATTCTATGAAATGGAAGGAAAGAAATATTTACTAAAGCATCTTTTATGTGCCAGGCACTGTGCTAAGCAATTATAATATATTATTTATATAAACATTATTATGTTATTGGAATTATTATAATATTTGATCCTTACAACAACTCTGAGGTAGATGCTATTATTAATTGTATTTTAGTTGAGGCAACTAAGGCAGAAAGAGGTGAAGTGGCTTGCCCAAGGTCACACACCTACTAAGTGTATGAGACTGGATCTGAATTTAGGTCTTCCTGACTCCAGGCTCAGCACTCTATCATTGCATCTCCTACGATTCTGTCTTCTATTTTCTTTGTAAGATGTTATTGACTGGAATGCTCAACAATGAATTTATCTGCTAAGTTCTCATACAGTACCACCTTGTTTTTTTTAATCATTTTCTAATGCATTTATCACATAATCTGCATAGTATAATTGTTAGTGTTCTAGTCTCTTAATTATAATATACGCTGCATTCTGAGATGCTCTGTGTCTTATCTAAATTTTGTGTAGAGACAATTTCATTTTGCTCTATCTACACCGCAACCCAAAAAGTAACACACACACACACACACACACACACACACACACACACACACAAGTAACACAAAAACTGACAAAGGGACAGGGGCCCTTTAGGGTGATGGGCAACAAAGACTTTGTCTTTTCTCCATAGTAATGGTTCTTTTTCAATTTCATTTGTATGTCAATGCACAGCTGGGATGGGGGGGGTAGGGGTAGTCACTGATTTTAACTCTAGGTGCACGGAATTCCAATAGAAGGTACATTGAATTTTTAATTCTTAAGTCAAAATTGTCTGGAACCAAAGACTTCAAACTGAATAAATAAGCAATCAAATAATACTCTCCATACAAAACAGCAAAGAGCAGCATAATAACATTGGAATCACTGTAGTGTTGGCAAGGACAAGAGCTCTGTATTCAACCTCAGTCTTTGTGAATTATAGTCTTCAAAACAAGAAAGGTGATTAGTCCCAATATATTCTTGGGTAGCTAGGTGGCACAATGGTTAGAGTGCTGGGTCTTAAGTTAGGAAGACCAGTTATACCAGCTGTGTGACCCTGTGCTAATCACTTAACCCTGTTTGCCTCAGTTTCTTCATTTGTAAAATGAGCTGGAGAAGAAAATACCTTTGCCAAGAAAATTCTCAAATGGGAACAGGAAGAGTAGGAAATGATTGAAATGACTGAACAACAAAAACTCTCTACTTGGACAGTGGGTGGCACAGTGGATAAGGTACCATGCCTGGAATCAAAAAAAGACCTGAGTTCAAATTTGGCTCAGACATTTACTAACAGTGTGATCCTGGTCAAGTCACTTACTTCAGTTTATTATGCTTATTGTCTTCCCTTCCTCCCTTGCCACTCCGCCCCGGTATTATATTCCATTTGAGAACCACATTTCAGAAGAAGTTTTACAAGCTGTGTGCTAGAGAAAACAACCAAAGCAGACTGACTCTAAGCCATTACATATGAGGACAAATGAAGAAAATGAAAATATGTAGTTCAGAGAAGAAAAGAAGGAAGACATGACAGCTGTCTTCAAATGTTAAAAGTGCCATTGTAGGAAAGGGATTTGTTTTTACTTTGTACCAGCAGGACAGAATTTGAACTAAAGGTAAAGTTACAAAGGCAGGAAGAACTTTCTAACATTCAGAACTGTTCAAATGTGCCCCGGGAATAGGAAGCTTCCAGCCAGTGAAAGACAGGTAGAAGAAGCTGGAAGACCATTTGTTTGAGTTGCTGTCTCAAGAAGGACCTCAGAACCAGGTACAATCTGAAGTAGATGAAGACTTCCAACACCCATTTCAATTCTGTAGTCTATGTAACAAATTAGAGTTATTCCTTGCATAAGGTTGCCCCAACCAATATTGTCTTGTAGCAGCATCAATAAATACATCCTTTTCACTCTCCCACCCCAATGCATAGAGTGCTGGACTTGGAATGAGGAAGACTCATCTTCCTGAGAGTTCAAATTTGGCCTCAGAAACTTACTAGCTGTGTATCCCAGGGCAAGTCACTTAATTCTGTTTACTTGTTTCCTGTAAAATAAGCTAGAAATCTGTAAAATAAGCTAGAAAAGGAAATGACACAGCCCCCTCCAGCGTCTTTGCCAAGAAAACTCCAAATGGGTTATGAAGAGAAAGACATAACAACATAAAACCAAGTGCCCTCATGCTACATTATTTCATGAACATCACAAACCCTGCCTCCTGCTAGTACTCCTTCCTCTCCTCCAATTGTTATATATCTGTATGCATGCCCCAGCAAAATTAAGCATTCTGAAGGCAGAGATGGCTTTTTTATTGTTGCTTTTGTATCACTAGTGGCTTGTATGTAGTTCGCATGTATTTGAGTTTATATATATATATATATGTATGTATGTATGTATGTATTACAGAGAGAGAGAGAGAGACAAGAGAGACAGAGAGACAGACAGAGAAAGAGACAGGGAGAGGGAGAGGGAGTGTGTGTGTGTGTGTGTGCGCACTGGTAGAGTAGGCAATAAGCTTCATTCAACAAACATTTATTAAGGTGCCTGCAATGTGACAAACAAGATATAAATGTAATATCTAACATACCCTTTTCACATGTATGCTGCTCCATTTCTGAAACACATTTTGGATTACCATCCACTTAAAACCATAGGTCATGAACCTCCAACAATTATATATACTTTTATCAATCAGGAAACATTCAAATTCAAAACTCAAATAGCAGAACAAATAGTGATTTTTTAAAAAGTCTCCATTGTAAATATGAGAAACTCTCTTATAAATTCCCAAGTTACAATATACACTATACATGTAAAAGATATTGAAGGTATATATATACAGAGAGAGAACATATATGATTATGAAAAGTGTGCTAAAGCACACACCAGGAGCCCATCTGGCCAAGACACATACACAGAAGGCCCATACATATGTGGTCCAGAATACTCTCATCTCTAACATTTATAGGAACTTAAGATTTCTAGTAAAAATAACTTCGGAATTCCCCACATTTGTAAACTTATTCTAATTATTTTCTCTCCTAGGAAGAATGCTCTCCCTCAAGAAGCAGACCTTCGGAATATCTTCACTGTTATTAAGTAGTTTTTTATATCAAACCTAAATCTGCTCTTTTCCCAACTACTACTTTTTGTTCTTCTCTCAAGGGCCAATCAAAAAGTCCAATCCCTTTTCCACTCAACTACATTCCAAATATTAGAAGACAGATAGATAATCATATCCTATTCCCCATATCAAGTCATCTCTTCTTCAAAAGAGGATAGCTATTCAGGAATGTCTAAGTTTTACAGCAGAAAATGAAACAGGCATTTTAGAAATTCTTTAACCTAAATAAAACATTAACTATAAATTTTATTTTTGTCACATCCGTTAATCATCTTTTAATCTAAACTTTATTATTAATTTTATTTTGTAAAGGAATCTTTTACAATACTGAATCTATAAAATGAATAAGACAGTATTATCATTCTTATTAATTAGCAAGACCCAATCTTGAGCAATTACTATAATCATCTTTACTTTGAAAATAATACCATCCCATTCTACTTCTCAAAGTTGGTGATGGTAATGAAGACTAGAAGAAAGGCTAGGTGATCTAAACACTGAAACTATCAATGAAAACATATATTATAGAATAGAAACCTGTGTTTTAAAAAATAAAAACCTGGTACATGCAATAAATTATACAAGGGTCTGTATATGTTTCTTCAAAGACAATGGAAGTACTAGTATTATATATTAGAACCCAAATAGTTTAAAACTTTCAAATCAACTGCCCACATAAAAAGATAAGACTATAATAAAACAGTAGACTACATGAGAGAAAAATCAAAAGATAGAAGATATTAAAATTGGTTAATTCTTTACATTTTCTAATCTTCAGAATGAAAATAACTCACAATTACAAGAAAACTTGAAACATTTATCTCTATTTGGTAATGAGAAAGCATGTAGTTACTCAAGTATTCACATTCTACAACTGGAAAATTCACCCTCTTAAATACAAAAATCCTTTAAAAGTCTAGCTTTTCTTTAGAAGATAGGGGAAAAAAATGTGAGAAGATGCACTTAAATTTACAATTCATATAAAAACTCACCCTCAGGAAACATGAATCGAATTTCTCTCTCTGCTGCAGCAAAATTTTTACTTCCATGAAGTGCATTTCTTAGGTCATCTGTTCCATAGATTGCCCTTAGACTAAAGGAAGGTAGAACTGATGTCAACTCAATCTAGCATCCGTCCCAAATCTTTTATATGTGCACTCATTATAAAAATGGAGTCCAACTTACAAAGACATTGCCACTTCTTACTTATAGAGGCTTTATTTTGAATTTGGGTTCAAAGTTATCTAAATGGAGGATCAAACAACACATTCAAATTTGCAGGAAGGACACTGGACAAAAAGAAAGGGGTGAAGTGGAGACAAGGGGGAAAAATACAGGAATCTGAAAGATTAAGAACACTATTTCCCCAACCTCCAATAAGAAAAACCTTTACTTGGGGGGATCAAGAAACCAAATTTGGTAGTATTGCCAATAGTTTGAAATACTAACATCCTATTTCTACTGATTAACATTCTTATTTTATAGGCAATGCAATACCATCATGAGAAGAGAAACAGTCACTTCCTGGAGAAAGTCTAAGATTTTTTGTGGTATGTTTATATGCACATGTATGCACAGTCACATACATGTACACACACAATAAGAAATATTTCATATTAGGAATCAAGACTCCAGGTTACATAGGCAAATTGAATTTTCATTTAAGTAAATTACCTGTCTGGGTGTGTCTCCTTAGCTTTGAAGCTATTGAATGGTCCCATAAGATCCAGCCAGTAAGAAATTGCATTATGTCTTGCTAATATCATGGCAACAAGTGGACCTGAACTCATATATGCTGTTAGATTGGGGAAAAACATTTTCCCATACTGTTCCACATAAAAGTTGCTACACTGTTCAGGGCTAAAACGTAGTTTTCTTCTCTATAAAAGAAAAAAAAAACAGATATGCAAAAAACCCATTTTTTAAATGATGGTATACTAAAACCTGATTCAGACACTAAATGCAGATAATCTGATCAGCTAGGATCTAATTTATTTTGCCAAGAAAATTAAATGTAAACAAAATGAGTATTGCATGCATAATGGACAAAGGTCTAGCCTTTGAGTCACAGACCTTGGGTTCAAGTCCTTTCTCAGACACTTCTCACTTGTGCAACTATGGACAAGTCACCTAAACTCAGTGCCCCAGGCTACTCGAAAATAGATGCAAGTGAGTAATCATTTGTTTATTAGTGGAGAGAGTTTTTAGCATGGATGATATTGATAAATATGGTTCCCCTTTCTTGACTCTCTAAATCAAGATTATGAGAGGGAATATTTGACCTGAAGGGAACAAAACTTTTAAGTCAGGAGATTTGATCCTTTATTTATATGATCTCAGAGAGCCATAACCCTCTCTAGGCCTCAAGTTTCTCATCTCTAAGGTAGGGCTGGACTGGATGATTTCTAAGATTCTTTCTGCTCTGAAATGCTATCCTACTTAGTAATTTGATGGCAAAATGATGTCATAATGTGCCAATTAAAAGTAAAAATGCTATCTCATATTCAATTTAAGAAACATTTAAGTGCCTAGTATGTTTAAGGCACTATTGCTTAAATAATTCACTAACATTACAGTTTTCACAATCATCTAAAATGACTTAGTAACAAGCTGACCTATCTGTAGGAAGCTTTATTTGTAAAACAGACTTAAGGTTGACTATATAGGTCTTCAACAATTTATAAAAGTTAGACAATAATTTATTATTGGTAAACAGTTTATTTAACAGTATATAATTCAAAAGTAATAAACTGAATTTCTCTTAAAACTTCTAATTCAGAGCTTTCAGAGATTCACACTGACCTTCCCTTCACCAATGTTTGATTATACAGTTTGTCCCTTCCACATGTGAACTTTATTCACTTCAGTTTCAATATATCATAGGTTGGCATAAGAAATTAAATGGGAATTTTTTTTGGAGTTTTATAGAAGCCACAGATAACACTTGAAGGCCAATAGACAATCCAGAAAAAGTTTAAAAACTCAAAAATGCATAAAATATATGTGTAATATTGTGTAATAATCATCTAAATTTTACTATAAGGTATTGTAAACATCCCATAAAAGAGAAGAAAAAATTCAGACTTCTCTGATAGGAAGGGAGGGCCAAAAAATTTTATGTTGATTTTCCAAATTTCAGGGGCATCTATCTTATCCTTAACGCCTGCAATGTAGGAAATATAACTATTTCAGAAAAAATGGTAATTTAGACATGAATGATTTCTAAATGGACTTAGAGAATGGGATCTGAAGGTTTGTGTTCTTTTAGTTCTGCCCCCTGGCTTCTTGATTAGTGACTCTGAGAAAATCATTTCTTCTCAGGAATCTCCATTTTATAATTATTACAATCTAAGAGAAAGACTACAAGGATTAACTATGTAAAAAATCATAGAACCTTCCTGACCTGTTAGAGGGCACTATTGAAACAATCATCTTGATCTGAATGTTTTATGCTCTTCCCTAAAAACAGTTCAAGTCTATGAGCATCAATTCCCCACATAATAGTTACTAGCATTTAGTTAAATTTATTTAAAACTAGCATTTTAAGATTAAAGCACAAAGTGTTTTATTTGAATTAAATATAAATTTTTATTATATATTTATATAAAATACATTCTATATTTTTATATACATTATATATTTATCACATACAAATTTAATTATTAAAAATATTTCATTTTTCTTCACAGCAACTCTGAAAGGTGCTATTATTATCTTAACTTTACAGATAAGAAAATGGAATTATGAAGGGAGACAGAGGTTTAAGAGGATGAATTCTGGACAAATTCTGGAATGAATTCTGGAAAGCCTTTCTGACTTTGGGTCCATCAGTCTTAGCTGTGTGCCACCTAGCTGACTCTCATGGAAAACAAGGGACTGAAAGGAGATAATCTTTAAGACTTAAATTAACAAACATTTATTAAGTGCCTACCAGGTACAAGATACTGCTATGCATACTTTTAGCTCTAAAAGCTACAGTTTTAGGAAATACATAATACTGGTTATAGAAGAGTTCATTGGTGAATAAAGGATGGATTGGAATAGAGAGTGATGAGACAGAAAACCTAACTAGAACTATTCTTTCTAATAGTCCAGGCAGAAGATAATGGGGACCTGTATTACAGAAGGGTGGCTAAGTGGAGAGAAGGGGATATATATATGAAAAATGTCATGAAGTTAGAAATGTATTGGATATATGGGGCAAATGCAAATAAGGAGTTGAGGATGATACCAAGAAATAAGCCTAGGTGATAGGGAGAATGGTGGTATCCAATTTTAATAAATGGGTTTAGAAGAAGGGACCATGTGGGTAAGAAGATCATGAATTCTATTTTAGACTTGTTGAATTTGAGATACCCATAATACATCTAGTTAAAAATATCTAAAAGGCAGCAAGAACATGGACTGAAATTCAGGAGAAATATGAGTAATGGCTCTTCACTTGAGGTCTATGGACCCTCACTGTGGCCAGATTTCATGGGGGGGGTCTATGAAATCAAATGGAAAAAAAATACATTTTTCTTTTCATTAATCTTTTGTTTGAATTCTGTAAATTTAATATTATGGAATGAACCTCTTCTTAGGATGTTTTAAAATCTGTAACATTAAAAGACAAGGAGGAATGAATGGTCAAACAGATGAGGAGAAACAGGAGAGAATAGTATCACAGAAACCTAGAGAAGAAAGCATCACAGTGTGATCCACAACTGCAAAGACTCAAGAGAAGTTTTAAAAAATGAGATACATTAAATATGGCAATTAGAAGATCACTAATAACTTTAGAGAGGGCATTTTCAATTCAATGATGAAATCAGAAGTCAGACTATAGAGGACTTAGAATTAAGGGGAAAAAGAAATGGAGACACAGTGCAGCAGTGGCCCACAAAACTGCTGGGTGAGGCCTGAACCAGACTAAAATGTGACTGGGAAATATTTAACAAAATAAAAATACAGCAAAACAGGTAATAATATGCATTAGTCTAAGTCAACATGTGGCTTGCAGGGTTCCTTCTGTATGATTTAGTAGTCTTTATTTCTATGAGTTTGACACTATTGATGTCATGGGGCCTTCTCAAAATGTTTATCTGAGAAGGAAAGGAAAAATACAGGGTGATGTAGAGAAAATTGGATCAAACATGGGTTTTTTTGGATTGGCCATATTTATGCTTGGGAAAGAGCCAGTAGATAAGGAATAGACTGAAGATAAAGAAAAAGTGGGAATGAAGGGTCAGGATAATCTGCTAGAGAATAGGAGGGGTTGAGATCAAGGGTATTTGTAGAAGAATTTGTCTCAGTTTAAGACAAGGATCACCTATGGTATGGTGTATGCTGAAAGAAGGTGTCCAAGTAATGTGAAATGAGGGAGGAGGTGAGAAGTAAGAATTCTTGCCTAATGTCAAATGGAGGTAGGATCCTTGGCTTTTAAGGAGGGGTGTAGGTAAACTGTTGAGGAAAGTGGAAAAGGTTAGAAATAGCCAATTGTAGTGAATAGAATAGTGAATTGATTAAGGAGGAGCAAAAGTATGGCCCTGCTGCTGAGAGGTCAATTGAGATTAATCTATAGTGAACCCAGTGGGCACAGTTTTGTAATTTTATTCAGCTTCATTTAGTAGCACGGAAATAGAAGTGAAGGCAGTGAAAAGTGGGATATTCTAGGATTTCAGTTTGGCCAGGCATGACTGGTGATAAGACCAAGGGACAAGTCAATCAAGCGTAGCAGATTATATAGAGCAGGGCTTCTTAAACTTTTTCAGATCTCGACCCCTTTTTGCCTGAGAAATTTTTATCAGATTCCTGGTATCTAGATAAATAAAAAGGTCTACAAATCAAACATTTACCTATAATCATGATTTTGTGACCTCCACATTTAGTTACAAGACTCTATGTGGGGTTGCAAACCAGGGTTTAAAAAGCTGGGGTATAAGTGTTAACCTGGTTCAGCAAAGGGTCCAAATAAGGATGAAGAACAGTGTAGTCAATAAGGATAGCTATAAGGAAAAAAAATGAGTAAAGATAACGGAGGGGGACTTGGATGAAAGTTAATGATAAGATCCTAAGGAACAAATAACAAACGAGAAAATAAAAGATTATTAATTTGGGGACAACTTGTGTAGATGTTTTTCAATTTCCCTCAAGATAACACTAGGGTGGAAAATCTTAAAAGCTATATTATTCAAATTAGACTCAAATTATTCAAAATAAATCTTTCAGTGCTGGCTATTCTTGTCATGGAAAGACAAAACGTCAGAACATGTTACCAAAACAAAACTTTCTTTCTTTGGAATTACAGTTTATATGATTATATTAGAACTATCTTTCTGCAACAGGTTTGGTCTCCAGATCCATCTATAACTTTGGAATATAGCCTGAAGAATTTTTACAGGAAAAAAATATATTTGGGCCTAACCACTTATTTCCCCTCCCCAATCAAGGGTTTTGCTATCTAAAACTTACTTATATCAACTGGTAATTGTACTAGAAGATGAATGTAAGTCATTATGTAATTAAATTCACCTACCTTGCACAAATATGGATTTCTGAGTACTACCTAAAATCTCACATCCCCTTTGTTAGATTCTGCCCAGGAAGAAAGCAATGGCTTTCATTATATATTTCTTAAAGTTCTAAGAAATTGGTAACCCATGTCAGTGATATGCAATATATGATATTCTACCCTTCACAGGGGGTTAGCCATACCATCAAAATTATTATCTAGTCTATGGTGAAATTTCTTTTGTTCAGATCGGTGTTGTATAAGAAGTTAAAAAAAAACACAGTAGATTCTCCTTTAATCCAATCCTAAATTATTAAATTTATTTTAAATAATTATTAATTTTTTATTTTATTTATTTTATAAATTAAATAAAGTCTATTTTTAAAAATTAAGATTATATCAACATTTCTATTTATCTTCCTTACTATTTTTAGCCAGTACTAAGCAGTTTTGATCTGCCTTGTAATACTGGTTTTTTCTCAATAGCATTTTATTTTCCCAATTACAGGTAAAGATAGTATTCAACATTCATTTTGATAAGATTTTGAGTTCCAAATATTTTTTCCCTCTTCCATCTCCAAGAGAGCAAGCAATCTGATATGGAAAACCTAGTAATGTTAAACCTCCTTCCTTTACAATTTTTCATTAGATTCTTTGATATTCTTTTTTTGTTGTTGTTCTTCCAAATGAACTTTACTGGTTTTTTTCCTAATTCAGTAAAAAAAAAAAAAAAAAAAAAAAAAAATGGTTCCCAATTGATAAGTGGTCAAAGGATATGAGCAGTTTTCAGATAAAGAAATCAAAGTTATCTAGAGTCACATGAAAAAATGCACTGAATCATTACTGAGTAGAGAAGTGCAAATTAAAACAACTCTGAGGTACCAGCTGATATCTATAAGACTGAAAAGAAAAATGATTTTATGTTAGAGATGTGGGAAACCTGAAACATGAATCACTGTTAGTAGAATTGTGAACTGATCCTACCATTCTGGAAAGCAATTTGGAACTTTGTCCAAAGAGCTATAAAACTATGCCTACCCCTTTGATCCAGCAGTGTCATTACTGGATCTTTATCCCAAAGAGAAAAAATGGGAAAAGGACTCACATCTACAAAAATATTTACAGCAGCTCTTTTTTTGTGATGGCAAAGAACTGGAAGTTGAGGGGATGCCCATCAACTAGGGAATGGCTGGACAAGTTGAGTTAGGTGATTGCAAAGGAATACTGTTTGTGCTAAAGGATGAGCTAGTGCATTCTGAAATACTTGGAAAGACATGAACTGATACTGAGTGAAATGAGCAGAACCAGGAGAACATTGTACACAGTAATAGCAACACTTGTGTGATGATCAACTATGATATACTTAAGCTCTTTTCAGCAATACAACCACCTAAGACAATTCCAAAAGACTCATGCTAGAAAATGCTATCCACATCCAGGGAATGAATGACCTGTGGAGTTTGAATACAAATGGAAGCATATTATTTTCACTTTTTTCCGCCCTTTCTTGTGGTTTTTCCCTTTTGTTGTGATTCTTCTTTCACAACACAACTAATTTGGAAATATGTTTAATATGATTATATATATATATATATATATATATATATATATATATATATATATAACCTAGATCAGATTGCTGTCTGGGAGAAGGGAGACAAGCAGGGAAAGGAGAAAAATTTTGAACTCAAAATCTTTTTTTTTTAATTTTAATTTTTTTTTTTTTTACAAAAATTCACTTTTTAAAAAATTAGTAGTAGTAGTAGTATAGCTTTTTATTTACAAAACAGATGCATGGGTAATTTTTCAACACTGACCCGTGCAAAACCTTCTGTTCCAATTTTTCCCCTCCTTCCCCCCATCCCCTCTCCCCTAAATGGCAGGTTGGAATTCAAAATCTTATAAAAAATAAATACTGACAGATATCTTTACATGCTATTGGGGAAAAAAATTCCACTAAGTAGGATTTTTTTTTTTTTTGGTAATTTAATTGGGATAGCATTGAATACATAAATTAATTTGTGTAAAATTGTCATTTTTATTATATTGACCCTGTGTACTTCTGAATAATTAATGTTTCTCCAATTATTTAAATCAAATTTATATAAAAGGTTTTTAAAAAATAATTTTGTTTATGTACTTCTTGGGTTTGTTTTGGAAGGTATACTCCAAGGTATTTTATACTGTCTTAAAGAGTTCTTTTAAATGGGTTATTTATTGCTATCTCTTGCAGGATTTTGTTTGTGATATATAGGAATGTTGATGATTTATGTGGATTTACTTTGGTCAGTCCATGAACAGGTCTCAGAACTGTAAAACTATGTACAACCATGTAAAAAATTGTTGCAGAAATCACTAATAAGAGAAATGCAAATCAATCTGAGTATTATCCTCATATCCCAACCCTCTAAACCCTGATATTACAAAAATGACAAAAGATGTAAAGTCAATGTTGAAGGGACTGCAGAAATGCAGCCACATATATACACCACTGAGCTAGTTGTGAATTGAATCAAACATTATAGAAAGCAATTTGGAATTAAGCAAGATACATGACTAAAGCTTCCATACCTTTTGACCTGGAGACTGTACAGTTAGTTAGCCACATGCTTTAAGGGGATCAAAGACATAACTATAAAAATAAAAACCTATAAACAAGAAAGTAATCATAGGTGTGGTAATAAAAGAGCTGGAAACAATAAGCTATTCCCCAAATGATAAATAATTAAAGAATATGAACAATTTTCAGATGAAGAAATTAAAACCATTTCTAATCATATGAAAAAATGCTCTAAATCACTGTTGATTAGAGAAATGCAAATTAAGATATCTCTGAGGTACCAGAACACACCTGTCAGATCTATTAAGATGACAGGAAAAGATAATATACATTGTTGGTAGAGTTGTGAACTGATTCAACCACACTGGAGAGAAATTTGGAACTATGCCCCAAAGGCCAGCAAAAACTGTGCATACTCTTTAACCGAGCAGTACTACTACTAGGTCTGTATCCCAAAGAAATCATAAAAAAGAGAAAAGCACCCACACGTGCAAAAAATATTTGTAGCAGCCCTTTGTGTAGTGGCAAGGAATTGGAAACTGAATGGATGCCCATCAGTTGGAAATGACTGAATAAGTTATGGTATATGAATATAATGGAATATTATTGTTCATTTAAGAAATGATCAGCAAGTTGACTTCAGAAAGGCCTGGAGACACTTACATGAACTGATGCTAAGTGAAATGAGCAGAACCAGAGCAACAGATGGCAACAACAAGATTATACAATGATCAATTCTGATGGACGTAGCAATTTTCAATAAATCAAAATAAAATCAAGGAAGTGATTCAATCCAATTCTAATAGACTTGTGATAGAGCTATCTGCATCCAGAGAGAGGCCTATGAGGACTGATTGTGGAACACAACATAACATTTTTATCTTTTTTGTTACTATTGTTTGCTTGCTTTTTTTTCTTTTTGATCCAATTTTTCTAGTGCAACATGATAAATGTGGAAATATGTTTAGAGAAATTGCAAATATTTAACCTATATTGAATTACTTGCTATCTAGGGGAGGAGCATGAGGGGAAAGGAGAGAAAAATTTGGAATATAAAATTTTGCAAAGGTGATTGTTAAAAACTATCTTTGCATATATTTTGAAAATAAAAAGCTATTTTAAAAATTTCTGTTGGTTAAGTTTTGCTGAACTGATTTTTTTTCTTTTAAAATATTTTTGTTATGTATTGATCCACCTGCCGTCTGGGGGAGGGGGTAGGGGGAAGGAGGGGAAAAAAATGGAACAAAAGGTTTTGCAATTGTCAATGCTGAAAAATTACCCATGCATATATCTTGTAAATAAAACGCTATAATAAAAAAAATATTTTTGTTATACAGAGATAGCTGAGTCACCAGGTACAGAATAGGATGGATGTATTTGAAAATTAGAGTAATATAATTTAAGGTATCAAAATTTTCTTTTTAAAAGAGAATGTTTATTCTTTTCCTTTTCTAATGAGGCAATAAAGCAAGGAAGTTTTAGGGTAAATGGATCATGGAATAATGTAGCTCTTTAAAAAATAGGGGATCTAGAATACTCAATTATATTCTATTTGATAAATAATCATTATCATCCAAGTTCTGATTTAAATGGGTAAAAAGTTTTGGGCAAGTTATTAAATCCCCATGCATTAATTAATCCTACAATAGGAATATTATTCCTTAACTTTTCACCAAATATGACATGAAATAACACAGCCATTTAGAAAAATATTGTTATTCATTTGCAAGAAAACATTTGTGCCACAGAAGAGATTTACCTGAACAATGGTGAATCCAGATTTGAGGATGATATCTTCTATCTCTTCTTCTTTGTCCACGATATCTGGTTTTATAAGAGCCAGTGTTCTTTCTACATAAATCTGAGGAGGGGGCATTAATACCTCCATCTAGGCTTTTTAGTTTCTTAAATTTCTCGGGATATTATGGATGGATGGATATTAACTGCAATGAGACTTGACTCACTTCCCCCACAAAATGCAATGCTAGATGGCAATTGAGATTAGAGATTTCTCAAAGCTAGATAGCCAATTATTTGGTAAAAATTTAACTACTGCTGCAAATTTTCCTAACTACTTAAAGCACCCCAAGGGTGCTAATCCGAACACTTCCAGTCAATCCGTCAGGTGCTCTACGATTTTCCAGTGCTTCCCCAACCTCTGTCACAATCCTGTCCACCCTCTATCTCCCCAGGGGGTGGGGCGGGTTGCCTGACTTTTTGCAGATGAGGTCACAGAAGCCCAGAGAGGTGGGTGACAGTGACCGGTGACAGTTTTGGAGAGGCTTCAATGGAGGTAAATGTAACTACGAAAGACACACGGGGCTTTTTCTGATCCTTCTGGCGTCTTGCCTTTGTCTAGCCGGGCCTTCAATCCCTACGGGATCGCACAGATCTCGGAGCCGCTCCTCCTCTGCCCCACTTGCGCTGCCTATCCGGTTGCTAGGAGACACCAGAAACACGCAGGCAGCAGCAACGCCTCAGCGCCCCTCCCCCACCAGAGCCCCACTCCAGTCCCCGAGACAAACTAGGCTAGAGTTGCAACCAAACACAGGATGATGCTCCGCCCTTCTCCCTCACTCCCTCCCCCAATTAAGACACAGTTCGAAATTTGTTAAACAACGTTTATTCTAAGGTCGGTCACACAAGAAGCCAGGTGGAAGCAGGAAGTCTGTGGGCTGAGGCACAAGCCGCAAACCTGCCCGCTCCTCCGGGGTCCCTGACTAAAAACATCCCGGGCTTCTCTTGGGTGACTTAAGGCCTCTCAATCTTACAAACAAAGGATAACTCAACTCGAACAACCTCTGAGATACGATCCAGGTCAGGGCCAAGCATAAAGTCCCTGACTCCAGAACAGCCTCGGCTCGGTCAGAGCTGAGGTCAGAAGTCAAGGTCAGGCTTGGGGAGCCATCCGGCTGGAAGCCCGAAGGCTCTCTGTGATTCCCTGGTTAATCAGTCCACATCACTCAAGTTTCTTCTTGTCTAACCAAACAAATACTTAGCACCTGTGCCAGGCAAAGAGAAGAAAAAATCGTCAATCTCAAAAGCATTGGATGTCTGCACAATAGTGAAAGCAGCTAGCTACTTATCCTTTCCCCTTCTCCAGCTAACAACTTTTTATTAATTAAAAAAATTCAATGCAACCAAGGCATACAGTCTTCACATGCAGGTCTTTTTCTGACTGCTACACACCTTGGGAATGGGCAAAGATGGAATGATGTCAAATTTATATGAGCAAAAGCAGCTGCCTGAAAATATTCAATGGCTATAGCTTCTTGTTTAGAAGTTTGGCTGCAGTTTCTCCTCCCAATGGCTGTTGACTTGTGGCTTGGGGAATTGCTCCAGGAAACCTGCAAGATCTCACCACAGAAATTTATCCTTTCAGGATTCCTTTCCTCTTCCCCCATCTTTTGTGAGAACCCATTTCTGCTGCTTTCCCCTGACTACTTGTGGTATAGTGGAAAGAACCCTGGATTTGGAGTCAGAGAACCTGGGTTAAAATCCCAGCTATGTTACCTTGGGCAAGTCACAACCTCCCTGGGCCTCAGTTTCCTCATCTGTAAAATGAGGGTGATGAATTAGATCACAAGTTCTTAACCTATTGTCCATAAATATTTCATTAAACTACTTCAATATATCACTTCCTTTGTAATTCTATGTATTTTATGCATTTAAAAAAAAAAAACATTATTCTGAGAAGGGGTTCATAAGCTTCTGCAAAATGCCAAAGGGGTCCGTGAGAAAAAAGGTTAAGAATCCCTGGAGATGATCTCCAAGGTATTTTCCCAAGACTAAATACAACCCAGTGATATTCCACTCCTTTATACAGAGCTGCAACGTATCTTTGTACCCCAGGACCTGTCTTATGCCAGGTTTTCGAAATGGACTGCTGAATCTGATAAAGGGCAAACCCAAAAAGGCTAAAAGGAGATCCGAGCACATTTCACTTTGATTCAAATCAGGAAAAAGACAAAACAGGTTAACTACAATGTGTACAATGTTCTGTGCTCTCCTATGACAGTCTCCTCCAGGGAAACAATAGCTGGGGTTTAAGGTTTGCTAAGCCATAAATTTCACTGTGAACCTATGAAGGACTCAAAACCACACCTACCCATGACCTGAAGGGGGTAGAGCACTATTCCTAGACCACCACTTATGTGAAAACTCTGAAAAGTGGCCTCCTTTTCCTACAAGCTGCTAAAATATAATACCTGGATCTGCTCTAGGACCTCTTTTTGCATCTCTATAGCCATGTGGTAAATATGATGGTCAGAGTCATTGTACATTACAGCATTCTGGAACATCAACATCAAGTCACGCTGGAACTGGGCCATACTGCGGATACGTCCCTTAGAGAGGCTCCTCTTCAAACTGGTTAAGTCCATAGGTCTGCAAGTGGCCAAGAGAGATCAGGAGGAATTATTTAATCATGTAGAATATATACTGGCCTAATGAATTCTTCCAGAGAACTGACTTTCCCCTTCAATAGGAGTTATGGCTCCTGATATTACATTGTGAAAATGGTTACTTTCAAATGGTTATTAAAAAAAAAAAAGTATGAGTGCTCAATGTGCAGAACACTGCAAACATCTTTGATTTATTTACTCCCACTTTCCCTAGATAATTCAAATGCTATGAAGAATGATTGTTTTTCCTCAGGTGAAGAAAAACCTTGAGAAAGGACTCAAATAGGAAAGATACCAAATGGGTATTTCTTACACTGAAAATATTTTTTTTTTAATAAAAAATTGCTACATTAGTACAAAATTCCGCTTTTATTCATAAGTGGCATCCATTTGGATTTTCTTGCCTTAATAAACCCACATTAACTTCCTAAATTTCTTTTGGGCTTAACAGACAAAAGTAACTATACCAAGTAAGCTTGAAAAACATAAAAAGAGAAGTGACCAACACTGACTGCTCTCACACAACTGTGCAGATTCTCCTTTTGAAAGATTCAGTTCAAAAGGAAATCCTCAGAAATTGCAAAGTACTAACCAAAGTCTTTTAGACTCAAGACTACACACTGCTGCAAATGATCTGTTTGTCTTTTCTCACCCTCCTTTTCCTCCCAAAGAGAAAGATGTTGACTTCTTCATAGCTTTATTAACATCTTCTGCTGACAAAAATTATTTTCCTTATTTCTAAGTGCAGCAAACAAGGTACAAAATTATTTAAAATACAGGAAGACAGAATGAAAAGAGAACAGGCACAAGGATATGAAGCAACCAACCTTTCCTTCCCCCTTCTTCACTGACCTTTTCACCACATCCTTGTACCCCGGAGCTTGCCTATCTGACACAGGTTTCAGAAATGGACTGCTGAACCTGGTAAGGGACAAACCCAGAAAGGATAAGGGGAGCCCCAGCAGGTCACTTTGAATCAAAACAGGAAGAAGATGGAACAGGTTAACTACAAAGTCCTGTGCTGTTCTATGCAGCCTCCTCCAAGGAAACACCATCTGGGAGTGGAAAAATCTGCAAATTCCCTCTTCATGTATAAACATATAGAACACTTTATGCTAATGCCAGTTTAGAGCTCAGATACTTGTTTGAAACCTGTCTGCTAGGGTCCTAATGGAAAGAGGCATTTATTTTACCTATAAATTTGATCTCAGAGGTAGCATAGTGTAGTAAATAGAAAGCCAGCCATGGTGTTGGAAGACCTAGATCCAAAATGTTTTTCTGACAGATAAAGGGTATATGATCATGCCCAAGGGAACATCTTTAGTTCCTTAGGCACAATTCCTTTGAGAAGTCCTCACCCCAAAGAAATAACAGGTTCAGACAACAAAAATTATAATTTTATTTCTTTAAAAGTTCCATTTTAGAAAAAAAAAACTAGAAATTAAAATTTAATGACAGCAACTTTTTCTTCCAGAAACCTGCAAAAGCAGGTTTATAAAGGTAATTGCTGGTGCTGATGAATGGAAAGGACTGATCAAAAGACAAGCTTTTGTGTTATATGGCCCTCTGCCAATATACGTGTGTGTGTGTGTGTGTGTGTGTGTGTGTGTATTTATATCTTCTACTATGCCTGACCTACCTATTTTCTGACAACACAGCATGGGTAATATGATTCAGTGGCCAACAGCCATACTACCACCTGCTTCCTGCCAAACTTGAGACACTTACCTGTGACTGGCAATCATTTTCCAGACTGGAAGGAGAGTTTTCTTGAATAGCAGCTGTTCCTTGACAGGATCACCCTGGTTTGGATCAGTCCTATGGGAAGGGACATGGTCATTTCCCAAATGCTATTCTAGTTCTTTTAGGCAGACAAGCAAGGTACTGCCTATGCTTAGGCCTTAACTTTTTATCAGATTTCACCAAAGGAAGGAATTTTATTCTTTGTATTTATAGAATATTAAAGAACTGAAATACTACAGAATGAGAGATGCTATGTTTTCATTCAACGTTTTCATAAGTGAGACTCAAAACTATAAACAAGCTCAGTCTTCACAGTAACTCAATGATAGGTTTCCTTTTTTTGAAGGCTTTTCTGTGACCCTGACAACACATCTATGATGATCTTTGTCTTCTTCACTCCTGTTAATCTGCTCTTTTGCAATTCTGACATTAGATAGTTCATGAACTATGAAGTTCATCCCCTGATCTCAGCCAGAATGGCATGCAAATGTTGAGATTTTCTTTTGTCTCTTCAGGAGAAAGGTTATTTAGTCACTAATCCAATTGTCTATGAAGGTTCACTTTCAGGAAATTCCCTTTAATGCTGAAACAGCTTAATTAGTATGTACTGCCCCAATACACATTTAGAGAATATTTTTGGTTTTCTATTTAAACACATGTAAATATGGTCTTATAAATTTAACAGAGCTTATTAATCCTATGAAAATGGTAGAAAATTGAGTTTAATATTTCCATATTAATATGGCTATGAATTTCTGCATACTAATGTCACATATAGAACAAGTAGAATATGCTTCTTCTAAAGTTAGCATTATAGGTAGTTTCCAAAATTTCAAAAGATATACACAAATTACAATTTGTTAGACATCATCAACAGAAAAGGCAAAAGCCTTTTCAGGGTCCATAATCATCAGAACTAAATTAAAACACCTTTCATTTTTATCTGATTTTACTTCCAAAAGGATAAAATCCTGCAAAAATCTCAAAAACAAAAAACTCACTACAAATCCAAAATAAAACTAAAAAAAACCCCAAATAAAAAAATAAAACAAATCCCAACAACTCAGCATTCTATTGCTTATTAGCTTTTCCATA
Organism: Sarcophilus harrisii; assembly: GCF_902635505.1. NCBI lineage: Eukaryota > Metazoa > Chordata > Mammalia > Dasyuromorphia > Dasyuridae > Sarcophilus > Sarcophilus harrisii. Next base: position 370,600,818 of record NC_045427.1, read on the forward strand.
TAGGAAAAACAGAATTCTAAAATATGGTCATTAAAAATAACTCTGATATACAAAACCACTACCACATCTCATAAGCAGATACAGGACACTTTAGAAGCTGTAAGGGTGAGAACTTGTGCGCAGGCAGACTCCAGGGTTTTAAATCCTGCCTCAGACACTTCCTAGCCATGTGAACCTGGACAAGTTACAACTTCTCTAAAACTTCTTTACCTCATCTGTTAATAAGGATAACAATAATAACATCTTCTTTAGGGTTATTGTAAAGATTAAATAGGAACTCATATTTTTATATATATGTATGTATGTATACACACACACACACAAAATGTGTGTATTTTATCAATTTTAAAGACACTGTCAGCTATTAATATTTAGTATTTTCTTCATATTATATTATATATATTATATATACATATATCATATATTTTTTATTATTTTCTTAGTAATATATAGTATCACCTTATGTCCCTGGTACAATACAATTCAGAAGATAATTATCTAGTTTCATTTCACTTTTCTAGCAAAATGGGTAAGCATGGTGTCTGGCACATAGTATACCCTATATCTATTAATAATAAATTCCTATATATTTTTTTTCCCCTTATGATTTTCTTTAGCTTTAGTTTGCAATGTCTAATGCTTTACTGGAATATTAGCTATAAACAATTTTAAAAACCAATTCTATCCTCCCCCCTTCCATCACAACTCTTCATGCTTTAATGAGAGATGGTCTTGGTCAAGTTTGGTCTATGATCAAACAAACTTATTACATGGTAGCTCAACCTGGTAATGGAAATCTGGGTTCATATTTCAAGCCTTTCCAACTTGAGAAGACCTGCCAAAGCATGTAGTCCTATGAATAGCCTTTGAGAATTCAGAGTCACCTGTATGTCATGATGCTGATTTTAGGGTAGTACTTTAGTGGAAGCTTGCTATATCCTATTGATAATAATTACCTATATTTCTTAAGATAGTTCATAGGCCTCTCTATGATTTTTTTCTTCTCAAAGATAAAATATCAATTTCTAATTCAGATTCCTGATATTCTTTAACCTTTTTTTAAAATCACCCTTATGATTTCCCTCAAACACAAACACAAACTCTTGTTTATTCTTGCTTGTACTTATTTTAGGTGCAGAAACAGAAATTATAATGCTATGAAAGGTATTCCTTAATTAGTAAAGTTCCCAGATTCCTGGCTGTTTACTACTAGGTGACAGTACAAGCCAAGAAGCCAAAACTGAAATATAGTCAATAGTAGTCAGTAAACATTTATGAAGTACCTAATATATGCCAAGCACTGTGCTAAGTGGCAAGGATACAAATAAGAAAAAGAAAGACAGTTCCTGCCCTCAAGGAGCTTACAATCTAATAAAAATGTTTTTGGAGACAGACATCCATTTCTAAAGAATATTATCCTTCAGAGGAATTTTTTTGCTAAAAGGACAACCCACAACCCCCACTTTTCAAATCTCCATTAGAAATAGTCAGTACTCAGTCATAATTACTGCATTTCCAATAAAAAAGCAAAGTTTTAACCTACCTTTTGATTTAGAGATGGAAAGTTGTCATGCAAAAAGGCTGAAAAATCACCAAAAGGAAAAACATTCCAGAATGCATTTCTTGTTTGACATTTATCATGTACCATCTTTGTACCTTTGTTATTCACATACATAAAGGGTTATAGTAAAATTATAAAAAACACCAAAAAACAAACCAAAACAAAACCAGATCATTATGACACATCTGACAAGCATGGTTAAAGCTATTACTCACATCTTGGAGGAAGAGGCATTGCTGAAAATTAAATCCACCAATGGAGTCTCCTTAATGTTGAGGCCATCATCACACTCACCCAAAGGCGGTTTACTCTCTACCTCAGAGACACATCCTTCACTTTTTTCGTCTTTGGGTTCTTCCTTTGTCCCCCCCTGGGGAGGCCAGGAGACAAAGTAAGCTTTAGAAAAAGCTTCAGTATTGGAGCAAAGTCTCTTCCTGGTTAAGGTGACTTAAGAACCTTCTATTCTTAGGAGGCTAATTACTTAAAGCACTAAATTAAAAAGAACAAGTTTTAGAACTAGATGTATCAGCAAAATACTTAATAACTCTACAACAGAACTTTCCCTTTTTTTCCTCCAGAACAAATAAGAAAACACTACACTCCTGACATCAGCAAGCCCTGCTATGAAAAGTTCTCAAGGCTGATAGTATGCTATACTCTTCAATACTTATTGACAAGTCAGACTTTCTAGATTAGATCAGAGCAGATAGTCAAGTTGGTTGAGCAATGAGAAACATCCTAGTTAGGCAACTGGTTTAGCTCTTCACTTACCTCTTTACTCTCTGGGGGTGGCCCCTGAATTTCACATATATCTGAGGGAACTGGGGCCATCTCTGGCCTCTCATTTTTTCCCTCCAACTCCTTCTGTGCTACTGAGCCGTTCCCCATGGCTGGAAACTCCTCCATCTCCCTGCATGGCTCCCCTGTCTCTCCCTCAACATCTTGAGTTTCCCTTCCTTCTTGCTTCCTAGAGCCAGGCTGAGACCTGCAGCCCTCACTTGTTCCCTTGCTGCTGATGCACAGTGGCTCCATCAAGTAGGCTACCTGCAATAACAGTTTATTTCCATATTCATAAGGACACCAATGGAAATCATCATCTAGACCCACAATTGAACTAAAAAACATGTACCTGGTTATTTTTGAGAAAGCTTTATCCCAATGGCTGTACAAAAACCCTTCTATTCACCACCCCCCCCCCCAAAACCCAGTCCATTTCAAGCATTTTGCTCCCACCCACAGTTGTTTCAGCTCTAAGTCATAGAATACTATAATTATCAATTTCATTTACATTAAGTAATAACTACTGACCTCCCTGGTTCTACTGAAATAATGAAATGCAGCAATACTACAAATGGTCCCAAGTTGCTTTTTTTAAAAATCTGTTATGTAATTTCCTAAGTACAGGGAATTCCCAGTATAAAAACTTTCTTCAGTGATAAGAGAATGCCAATTCATCTGTAAAAAAAAAATCTTAAAGAGATGCCTTGGACAATAAGCCATGGACAATATGGTTTGCCCATGGTCACATGCTAAAGAAGACAACTATAGAAGAGGCAAGAGATCTTCTTGACCCTCTATATCATACCACACTTTGCCTGAATTCTGACAGGGCTTGTTGAGCAATAATCATCTCAACTCCCTCAAACTGGTATCTCAGAAAAATATGTGGGGAAAATATAAGGGCAAAGTTTTCTAAGAGGGTGAAAATTTTCCCTCATTCTGGCCTGACCACTCTGAGCAAATACGGATTACCTCAGAGAGGAAATGAAGGAGGTTTTGATGGTTGAATTGTTCTGTCTCTTCCTGGGATTCCTCACTGCCTCCATCCCCCATAAGAGGGTCACTGGACTCTCTGCCTAAGTTGCTCTCCTCTAGCTCCTCTGCTCCTGGCTCTTCTGTTTCCCTCCAGTTGCCCACTTCAAGATCCAGACTGGAGTCCCATGAGCTGAAGAGGGACCTGTAGTCGTTGCTCAGCTCAGAATCATTAGGATAATCTTGTTCAGAATCCAACCAAACCCAGTCATGCCCCATCTGCAAATACACAGAAAAAAGAATTAGATTTATTTAACATTCCAGAACCATCCCCAATATCCAACTTTTCCCCACAGTTCAGAACATTTAAGTGTCAGGAATTTCTCTTTAAGAAGGGGAAAGTTATCTTAAATCCCCAAGTTGAGTTTTAATATTTCTTCAAATTGCAGCTAAAAGAAAATAAAGAGTAAAGAAAGTACTGCAATCAACAAAATAGCTATTACTCCCATTCCCAAAAGTTTTGCTTAAGATTTCTCAAGTATTCAGCCCAAAATAAAGATAATAGACCTATCTAGGCAAATTCCTGAAAAATACTCTTTTCCCAAAAGAGACACATTATAAAACGCAAGGTAAATCTGAGGAAATTTGCCCACTAACCATAACCCTTAATTCCTATTTGGCTTTATCTTTGTCATTCCTTTGACAAGGTTCTGAGTTTGCCAATGTTCTAGCCAAATCTTGCAAAGTGATAAACCTCTGTTTTGAAGTCACATTGCCCACTTTCCTATCCCTCTGACTTTACTTCCCATCTTTCATTTGACTTAACCTCTTGCTAAAAATGAGCATCAAGGCTCAGTTCCTAGCCCTCTGCTCAGTGTGTGTAGTGTGTCACACACACACACACACACACACACACACACACACACACACACACAGTTAAGACTTCAATTTTTCATCTACTGTAATGACTCAAATATTTGTCATTCACTCATATAATCACGCAACTCTTTCAGTTTCTTAACCTTACCTGCCCAAAAGACAGTATTCCTTGGATGCCTTGACCTCATAAATTCAACATGTCCAAAATTCAACTAATGTGTTTTAAAAAGAAACTTCTCCTTCCCAATACTCCCATCCAGTTATCAGTAGCATTCTTCTAAACTCTTGAGATTACAAATTTTGAATGTCTCTCCCCACATCCATTTGCTGGATCTGGAGTTGAAGTCTTCTGTATAAATTTCAACTCTCCCCAGTATTACCTATGTAACCTTGGGCAAGTCCCTATAAACATTAGTCTTAGTGCCCTCATCTTTAAAGAGAAGAATGGACCACATGACCTCTAAAGTTGCTTCCAACTCTAGAATTAGAATCTTATAAAGACCTAATAGTCTCATCTCATATTTTTTACATTCACCCTTCTCTTCAGGGCTCTTTACTGATTTATCTCCTAGAGGAATACAATCTCCTCCTTGTCCTCTTGCATTATCCAACATTGTTCTAAAAACCTAAATTACTTTCTTGATCAAGAACCCACTAAGATTTCTTATCCATTAGATCAAATCCAAATTCCTAATATTCTAATTCCTTCATCAACCAAATCCCAATCACCTAGTATCTTTACGATTCACCATAAAAGTTTTACTTACTCCTACCTCTATGCTTTCTTATGCTATTCCAATTTATCAATCTACTCCCAATGTGACCTTTCAATGTCCACTTCCTCCAGTTTTCTGTATTTCTTAAAATCTTTGGCATCATCATAACTTGAAAATGACTTCCATTTCTTTTATCTCCAACTTGAGTAGAAGACTTTCATGGACAAGGACTTTGGCATCCCTCTTAATATCAAGTAATGGCACAAAAATTTATCACGCAAGTAAGTGCTACTATTTAAGGCTATTTATGCTTTTTAACCATGATAACATTCACTTACATTTTAACACACCTTTCTCCAAAGATCTCAAAAGTACTTTATAGATACCATAATCTCTATAATAGTGCAAAACTGTTATTAAAATGACACTTTATTTGTAAACTAGGAATCAATGAGAAGCTAGAGTAAGGTTGGTCAAATCAAAGGAATAACTTTTAAAAGCATTATTCATTTTTCACATAAAAATCTTGTAAATTTCCAAAACAAGGCTTATGGAGGCTTCAATGCATAACAGGGGAAAAGAATGGCAGTCTTTCTGTTATAGAAATGCTAAATGCAAAGTAGCTAACATCACTAAAATGAAAGATAACCCTGCCTCTGTTTATGCACTGGCTAAACTCTACTCTGAGAATCCCTTTTAAAATGTGCATCAAAAGACTAAATACCGGCCTCTCTCCTACAGAGACTAGCTAAACATATAGATTTAAATTGTGAGTAGTTACTTACCTTCTCTAATGACCCACCATGGGAACATACTTGATATCCTAGGGACAATTTTTCCCTCTTGCAGTCTCAAGCCAAAAAAATGGTGAGACAACTGAATATACACACAGGCTGACTAATCTCATAAAGAAAGCTATCGAAACTGAAAATGAGCACACAAACATGGCTAAGGTTTTCTTTCTTCTAGAGTTTATTGTATACATAGACACTTGACAAGTTAAAAAAGTCTGTACACTTCACATGACAGTACAAACTAGCCACAACTGCTAGCTACACGTGGGAACATGAACACGGGCCATCACTTCTGCCCTAAAACGGGCAGTCCGCCGAGGACTCTGACTCTCCAAGAGGTTTCCTTGGCCTGTGCATAGTCGCCCAGCCGCCTCTTGTTCCACCCTGGGAGCAAGGTCAACAAGCCCAAGCTCAGTCTTCTTCCCTTTTTTCTCTCGGCTTCAGCACAGAAAGGTGATCTAAAGCCTCACTTCTTCATCTTCAAATCAGCTTCAATGGCGCAGCGGCGCCCTCTTGTGCCCCCATCCTAAATGACAGGCAAACAAAGAAAGGGAGCGTCAGAGAGGGTCAAAGGTTATGGGAAGGTGGGACCCGGCACGCTTGGGAGTCAAGTTTCTCAGGAGACAAATCAGCAGAGGAATCCAAGGAAATGTGGTGCATTTCTGTCTTCCCACAAAGTGGCTGAAGAGCACCTGGTAATATGTGAGAGGAGATGGAAGGGAGATACAGGATAGGGAATCCTGTTCAAACCCAAAACAGAGGCTTTTAGCATTCACCTTGGGGGTCCCACAGAACAAATATTAGTCATCCCACCCACAGTTCCCAGATCCCTGTGCAAAGGGACAGGAAGAGTCAAAACAAAGATAGAAAAGTCAGAAAGGGCAGTGAACAGTGAGATTCTTGGCTAACGTACCTGTCCAGCTGTTGGGGTCCCTACAAGAAAGGCCTTTCCTGCCGACTGACCCTGGCACTAGCTCCCTAGCACCTCCTGACAGCTGCTTTCCATGAGGGCAGGACAATCAGAAGGCTTCTTTCCATCTGCTGCTCTCTCCCTGCAGCCCAGCTCCTTCCTCTTGTGCAATATTTTGCTGTCTTCAATAGATAAAGGTTAGAAGACCAATCCTATAAACCGGCCTTGCAGCAGCCAGACACCTGCCTGGGTGATCCAGAGTCACTGATGATGGGCAGCAGGCCAGTAGGAAAGAATGGTGATTGTATTTAATTTGTTCTTTCGGTAGTACAGGCTGGGAAGCCTGTGGGAGAAGATGAGCTAGTGAACATCTTTGGTGGGCCAGTAAATTTTTGTTACTAATTTGCCAAGTCTTTAAAACTTTTTCTGTTCCCAACTCAAGGACACAGGTTGCCTGTGAAGCAACAGGAAGAATAATAAAAATACCACCACCTTGCATTTGTATAGCACTTAACTCTTTTCAAACCATTTTTACAACTATAATTTAATTCTGTCCTCACAACATCCCTGTGAGGTAGGTAACACAGGTAATCATTATATCTATTATGCAGAAGAAATATATAAATGAGGCACAGATAAACTGACTTGCCCAAGGTCACAAAATAAATTAGTGAACAAAGATTAGTAATCAGTTTTCCTAATTCTTAGTCTGGTGTTCTTTCTTTCACACCATGCTACTTCTCTGACCCACAATGAACAAAGTGGAGAAAGAAAAGTCAAAACCACTTCTTGATTCCGTTAAACAAACTTAGGCTGGTTACGCCAACGGATCCCTCATCCCTGACCCACCCACTTGTATTATCACTGTGCAAGACCTTCTGGTATGCTTGGTCTTGTTACTTATTTTAAAGGAGGAAATGAAGACAGACTCTGAATATCTGCAAGTATAAGAAGCTGTTAGAAAGCCAGCCAATAACTGTTTTGATAACCTTTCATTTGCAAAAGGATAACTTACATACAGTATGATCCTATAAAAAAGCTGGAGAGGAGAAAAGGGAATGTGCATCCTAGATTCTTCATACCATCCACCCAAAGAATATATATAACCCTCCTAGCTCAGTGACCCTTTATCAGCATAAGCAGTACCCACCCAGCGCACATACACACACACACACGCACATATGCATGCATGCATAGAAGACAGGAATATGGTAGAGAAAACACTTATTACTTAATAACCTGAATAAATATAAGTTCAAGACATTGCTAGAGTCTGCAAGTCAGTTTTCCCTCTGCCACCCTCCCCTACCAGGAGCTGAGAACATTTGTGGCATCAACATCCCTTGCAACCATTCAATACTTACAAAGAGAGAGAGAAGGAAGGCAGGAGAGCCCATGGGGACACTGTCCTGTTAGAGGACAAACAAACACTGATCAGGTTCCATGGAAACTCTCAGCCACAAGCAACCCACACTTTAGGACAGAGACTCAAGCACCATACACAAACACATAACCACACACACAAACACACATACGGATACAGACATAAGACAAAAAAAATTTTTTTAAACTCAAGAACAAGAGGAGAGGACATTGTGGAAAAAAAGCTAAAAGCAATCTGGCTAGTAAGCCTCTAGGCATGGGGATTCACTGGCACCCAAACCCTTGCAAATTGAGTAGCTTCCCCCACCTTGAAAGTGCTGTCCCCAGCAACATCACTCACTCAACTTACGGTTTCCCCCAAGTGACTGGATCTGTCTCTCTCAGTCACTCCCGGCTTCTTCAATGTTTTGTTTGGGAGAAAACGTCCACCGTGCTACGGGGAGAACGTCAGGACTTCTGGGAGCGGCCTATCCAACGCCCAGAGGTCTGACTATTGATAAAAGATGTAGCTTCCAGATTATCAGGCATCCATCTGACTATAAATGTTTCTAAAGATCTATGTGTACTTGTGGTTTGAAAAATCTAATCATGAGAGCACAGCAGCTTTCTTAAGATGTTTTGGGTTTCTATTGGCAGATCTCTGTAATATAGATTTATCCTAGGCATTGGTAGTCTGGCTCCCTCACCTTCTCTGAAGCATCCTGTTTGCGGGTAGAATCTCTCCCTCGAAGGCTTTTGGCACTGATTCCAGACTCTGATGTCTGCATGATCAGCTGTGTGGCCAGGAATTGCTGTAGGGGAGAAGACAAGATGGATGACAAAGGCCATCAAAGACTGGCAATGGCAGCAAGGACAAGAATTTCAGTGGGCAAAATGCAAGATTAAGTATGGATTGTCTCATTCTCTTTATCATTCAGTACAATAGTAAGTTGATAGAGTTAAGAACATAAATTTTAGGAAAAAAGAGATACTAGTTGAAAAAATGATTCAATTTATATAGAACTTCTACCACTATGTCAGTTCCTGGCAATGAAGCAACAGGACAGTTAAAGAAGTTAAAATGCTAATTATTTGTAGAGCTTTTCTGGTAGTACTCAAAATTATAGGTAAAATAAATATGACTGAATAATCTTGTGTTGTTTCTAGGTAGGATACTCACATTACCCCACATCATGACTAATTTTATTTTCTGGTGATTTCTTTGGCGTAGGGATTCTTTAGGAAGAAACTCCCTCAACCAATGCAGATTGACAACTGTTCTGCATCTTATAGTCATAGAGAACCATTTGGGGTGTGTCAAGAGGTGGAGAGCCTCACCAGGTGTCGTGTGGTAAGATGTGAAAGAGCTGGGATTGGAAACTAAGTTATGCTGGCTCTAAAACTGATTATTTAGTCACTACACTAGACTTGTCAAATTCAGAGCCAGATTAACTTCTAACTGAGAAATCTTCAACAAAATAATTAATCATACAACATAAATGATGTTCATTTATGTTTTTTAAAGTCGCTATGTAGCTGGTAGAGATAGAGATCCCTTCCTGTTTGCATCTTGACACCTATGCATACATCATGGTTATGTCTCATGATTAGCAGCACAGCCTTTTTTACTCAGATCAAGCAAGGAGGATTTTGCCATTACCTGGATTTGTTCCAAAACATCCCTCTGCATCTCCACAGCCATGTGGTAGACATCATGGTCAGAGCTATTGTACATCACAGCATTCTGGAACATCAGCATAATGTCTCGCTGGAATTCAGCTGTTGTCCTTATTAGCCCATTCTCAATGTTCTTCTTAATGGTTGACAAATCCATAGGCCTGAGAAGGGAACATAGGGTAAAAAACAATGAAAAAGTGCTGCTGTTCAGTCTTCTGAGGACACCAATTCTTGCTATGTTCCTACTAGACTAGACTCAGACCATAACTATTACAACTCTAGCCCATTCCAAAACAAGCAGTATTGACTAAACCAAAAGGCAAATAAGTTTTATATAGAGTTTAGGAGACAAAAGACCTGTGACACTAGACTCTGAAAAAAACTAGCAAATGTATCATTCATATATTCTGGATACCAGTGGTTACTCTTACTAATATGGCTGAATTATCAGTTCTATTTAGTTTTAAACACATTCTCAATTACCACTCTACTAGAAGCCCTCACTGTCACATGCCCAAACTGTTTAAATAGCCCCCTAATAAATCATCTCTCCACTTCTCATGGCTTGACTAATTTTTCCTATTTCCATCATATTTAAATATCTTCAATGGCTCATCTTTCTTCTTTACCTGGAATTTACATCCACAATCTGGTACCACCCTAACTTTCTACTTCTACCTTCAACTCATACTATTTTCTACTCTACCTTTTGCTTTCCATCCAAAAGGACTCATTTTCTCTGAGCTTATTATGCTTAAAATGTCTTCCCTTGTTATGTGTTAAAATTCTTATTTATCATTTAAAGCTTATCTCAAATGTCAACACATGTTAGTATTATAAAGACATTCTGTAGAAATATCAATGCCTATACAATGTGGGCACTTTAGAAATGCTTATTATTATTCTCTGTACTTTCCCTATCCCAGCTGATTTCCATCTTTTGCCTCTTGGAGTTCATTTTGCTTTTCATCTTTTTAATGCATTCATTACATATTTTTAAGTTGCACAAAGGCAAGGAACATTTCTTCAACAATTTCTTCATAAGGAGGTATTTAATAATTGTTTTAAGTGAATGTGAAATTTGCTATATATTCTCCAAGTCATGTATCTGCTTAAAGTACCAAAACCATTGCTTACCTCTGTACGATGCTATGGTAACCAGGTGCTATATCATCCGTGACAGGTTGCAAGAAGACATTGGCATACCTGTCCAAAATAAAAGACATTATAAATTCACCTTACTTACTAGTACAAATATTAGTAATATTTCCTGTTACATAGCCTATTATTTCTTGGATGAGACAGAGAGCATCCTACCTTTGACTTGGACAAAAATCTTACTTGCCTGTGATTGGCTGCAGCTCTCCATACCAGCATGATAGCTTTCTTCCATATTTTCTGGGCCTGAATTGCTTCCTGATCCTCACTACAAACAGAACTGAAATAAAAAGAGCCTGTGAGATATAGGAGTCCCACATCAGGCACAGATTCAAGAGAATATACTTCCAGGGTTCTCAGTCACTCTGAGATTACCCTTTAATCCAGATCAAAAGATGAAAGAGGATAAGAAGATGAAACAAGACAAAAAGGTAAACTATTTCCTACCCTCCTCCCTACCCGCAAGTCTAAGAATATTTAAAACTCACAATTGTGAAGATGCAGGGCTACTGGGGATGGAGTCTGCTAAAGTGTGGGACTGAAGAGTAGCATTATGAATACTAAAGCCATCATCACTCTCGCTCACAGGAGGCTCATTATCCATTTCAGACAGATAACCCTCTCCCTGATCTTCTTCCTTGGGTTCTTCTAAGCTAGCTGCTTCACTGGCCCCATCTTCATCTTCATCCTCACCTGGGACATCCTGAAATACAAGATAGTTACAATCAGCAAACTTCTGATCTGGAATCAATCAAATTAAATTAGTTATAAAAGCCTAATACTCACATCTACTGACTGTGTCTCATCCACCCGCACTACCTATATGGTTCAAAATATCACTTGTACAAAGATCAAGAATTATGGCTTTGGAAAAGCTTAACACACCCAGGAACTTAAGACATAAGTTTCTAAGTAAGTCTAAACTATGAGGCCCATCCCATACTTGGCTTTTTCAAGCACAAAAATCAAATGGATTTAATGATATGTCATTTTACAAGTTCACTTTTAATTACTTTCTGAAATCTGGAAAGCAGATTCTCTGAGAGGCAGAGAAAGATTTAACCTTTCTATTTAGACAATTTGCCTTTTTTTGAAATGAAATCTTTTTTTTTTCCTTGCCTATTTATATATAGCTCTTTACCCTGACATCATTTTCTGGTATTTCCAATTTTTATCAAATGCACTGCCATTTGTATAAAGCACTAAAATAAGCTTTATGTAGCTCTGACATAAGAAATGAACAAAATTGTAGTAGAGATAATTTAATCTTGCTCAATACCTAGAATCAATTGTTTCATTTCCCTCCTAACATTCAAATCTCAGAAAAATTGGAGGGGGGAGGGGGGGGAGGAGGGAAATGTTGAAATTGTAAGGCATTGCTATGCAACATCAAGTCATGTGGCAAAAAGAAAGAAAATATTAAATTACCTTTATCTGGCTTCCAAAAATAGTTCCCGATTCTTCTTTCATTGAATCTGCAGAGAAAAGAGACACTTCAAGTATTTCTCCTTACAAATTTCTTCTACTGGTGCTCTTTCCTTTCACACTGACCTCTGCTCCTCTACTGGCTATCCATAACTCAAATTATGTCAAAAATAAGAATTGATTCCCTTGAGTTGGCTGCCTGGAGAGCATAACTTTCTTAATTTACCTGACAACTCAAACTTGTGCTGATTATCTGTCTCTGAAGGATCTTCATTGGGATTCTGAACATGTGGGAAAGATATCACACTTTCAGGGGAAGCCTAAAAGAAAAAAACACATAACACTTAGTATACAAAAATCTGACAATGAGACCAAAAAGAGAAATGCCAAGTCCCATCTACGTACTCAACCACAACCTTGTATCATAAGCAGGAATGGGATAGATTTCTCCTTATCATGCATGGCTTATGGGATTCAGGTAGTACTCAATATAGCATTTGTAAGAAAAACTCTAATGCTATCATGTCACTGGGAAATGGGAAACCATGTCCTCTGTCACTTCTCTATCTCAATTTAATCTACTGTTATGGGCCAGAACTTGAAACAAGGTACTAAGTGGAATTGAAGAGACAATGGTTAAAATTAGTTTAGCACTGATTTAATCCTACAACAAATAATGGTTTCCTAGTGATATAATGAATGGTTTATACTCAGTGTGGGGCATATAAGCTAGGAGCCTCAGCCAGGATTCATTCAGAGAGAAGGCAAAGGACTGGCGGCAGGAGCTTAAGCTCTCACAATCAAGGGGAGAAATTCAATTCGATCTTTGATCTTCCTGGTGGCTGGCCTGGGCTCCTGCACTTCTCCCATTAAGACCAAGGCCAGACTGAAAGGTTCTCCCGAAAGCTGCCCAGCCCCAGAAAGAAAATATAAAGGATCTGGACTCTTAATGCCTGGCTATGCTTGTGGTGATTACTGAACTGAAACGAAGGCTGCCTCCAGAGACCCCAGGAAAACCTCAACAGACAACATTACGTTCAGAGAGAACATTACACCTACCACCCACTCTCCTGATACCTCTATCTTTACTGTAGGATGGGCAGGCTCATCAACTTTCCCAATCAAGGTCTCCACTTCAGGAATTTCTGCTGCGGCAGCAGCTGTGGCCGCAGCCACAGCTGCTGCAGCTGCAGCCACTGCAGCAGCAGTGGTAACAGTGGTGGCAGCGGTGACAACAGCACTGGTGGTGGCAGTGGCAGCAGCAACAGCAACACCAACACCACCTCTAGGTTCTTCTTCTACATCTTGACTTCTAAGCTCAGGCGGCTCTGTGTTTGTTGCTATAACAACTCCAGCTGCTGCTTCAGGACTGGGAATACTGGGCTCCGGCTCTACTGGTTCAACTTTGATCTCAGCACTTGGTTCCACAATGTCTACCAGATCACGGATTGCCTTGGTCTCTGACTCCTCAAAGTCAAGCCTCTCTTGCTTGACTGTCATGTCTGCTGAGGGAGCAGGGATTGGCTTCTCTTGCTCTGGTTGAAGAGAATGCTCCCAAGGGCCAGGCAGGGACTGGGGGTCATCATTTTCTTCACAGAATGACAGGGCAGCTTCTACAGCAGCCACATCCAAGACTTCTGGATGATCATCAACCTGTTCCATAATACAGACAGTAATAAAGTTATCAAGAGAAGCTTTGGCCCAAAAATTTCATTAGGAGATGATCTGAATCTACAGCTTCCTGTTTGACAATAGCAACTATGGGGTCAGGCACGTTTTTTATGAACCACAAAAGGAAGATAGAGATAGAAGCAGAAGAAATTTCTATTCTCACTGATGGAGTAAAGGCTGGGGGAAAAGACTGGACAAGTCTCATGCGATACTCTCTCCACTTCAGTTGGGTACTTACTTTGTCCTCAATGATGGCAATGATATCTCCCACAGTCTCAAAGTCCAGCTCTTCTCCTGTGTAAGATACAGCAATGTCCATCTTCTCTGCCAGGTCCAAATCTTCTTTTCCATCAATGCTGGGGGCTTTTGATCCTCCAGAGGCCTCAGCTGCCCCAGATCGGAAACATTCCTCTTTGATAGAGTTGATGATCATGGAGATTTCACTGCTGTCCATGGAAACAGTCACAGTATGCTGATCGCTCACCGCCTCCATAGGTACCCGAGTGTCAGGCTGACTTACTAAACAAGAAGAATAAAACACTTCAGGAGATTATCAGGTACAAACTGGCCACCAATAATATACCTGGGAGAGACACGTGTTAAGTACTTAACCATTTAGACCAAGAAGAACCTTCTTGAATGTTTACCCTTCCCCAGTTTCATCCAGGAAACAAAAGTAAGAACCTGGCCCCAATATCCACCCTTTCTTTCCATGCTTTCAAGACCGCCCACCTCCCTCTCACAGTTTTTCTAAGAGCATCAGTGTGTAGATACAGGAAATAAAAATCTGAAGTGGGCTGATGTTCTTAGTCATATTTTTCCTCCCTACAGCCCAAATGGGAACTCTGCAATCTTGGAACAAGTGGCCTTTTAAGTATCTAGGGTCAGGGACGCACCTGGAACTACACTTTCTGATGTGGCGGCAGCTGTAGCAGAGGATGGCGCTGGCAATGCAGGCATCATAACAATGGTAGCCTGGGGTACAGACTCTACAGGGGGTGGTAGAAGTTTAGCTGGAGACTCACTGGCAACAGCAGAGAAGGAAGTGAGAGGTGTGGTGAACTGTGTAGGACCAGCTTCTAAAAGCCGGGAAAGAGTAGGAGCACCTAACAGACAAAGAGGTACACAAAACGGAATTGGCAGAAAAGCACATGAATAGAAAGCAATAGCTAATTTCTCTAAAACTCAATCAACAATCATTCACCAGAAATCAGAGGATGAAAGAAAATTCTGTGTTAAACAGGCCCTATACACACATCACTCAGAAACCTCCAGTTATTATCTATGCTTGAAATGAGCCATCAAGACACTAATCACATACTTGATAGGAAGATGAACAAAGAAAGCAACCAATGCTGGTAAAGTCAACAAAATCCTCTTCTTTTTCCTAGCTATACTGGTAGGTCCTAACTGCCAAACACATTTTTATTTAGGTACCAAAACTAATACCAGTTCTACTGACCACATGAACCCTTCCCTCACTGTCCAGGTCACTCCTCTCCCTTCCCTCTCATCTTATTAACACTGACATTATTCAGTCTATGCTACTCAATTCTTCAGGAAGGGTAGAGTGAGGGGTTTCAAATTCTGAAGCTTTATATGGTCTGTGAACAAAATAGTTTGAGGTGAGGCTAAAGTGTCAAAAAATATACCAACAAATCACAAGCCATCACCCCATCTTTGAATGATATTAGTTACACATTTGAAAAATCACTCAAAATGCACCAATAACTGTATCAAAAACTTTGAAAAAACCAAAAGGAAAGCGCAACACAGACTTACCTGACGCAGCAGGAGAGGCTGCAACAGTGCTGGGTGTTGACTGCATTTCCCCTCCATGCATCATAGGAAGGACCCCGCCTACCTCTAGAAGAACACCTGCATTGTTTAGGTGGCCAGAAGCCACAGTCATCTCACTCTCACTGACCTATTAGAGAAAAAGAAAAGTGAAGGCAACATTTGAGATTTCCCTAATCTACCCAAAGAAACTCCTGCAATGGATCAAATTTTATAAAACTAAGCCTATACTCAATCTGACAAGAAAAAAATTCCAGACCCATATAACACATAGACTCCCATTTGTTAAAAGATATATTCTCTAGGAAAGAGACCTCAGAAAGTTGTGGTTCAAATGCCTCAGGACTCAAAGCACCCTGTAAAAGAGCTAGGAGACCACTCCCGCTTTTGGACCTTTCTAAGGGAAAAAACACAACACAACATTTTAAACCCCAGACAACTCCCTTCCAAGTATTAAATCACTATAGCTCTCAAACACCCACAGAAGTCTCCATACCAGTCTGGGGCTAGTAGGCAGGAGGCTGCCCTTCTTCAAGAGCTCTGACAGCAGAGGGGAGGGGGGTGGAGTTGCTTTCTGTCCAAGCATCTTTTTCTGGGGTGAGTCATCTGTGACTGGGGTCATGGGGGCTTCTAAGGGTGCAGAGCCTGGAGGAGGGGTATCAGGAATCCCAGGAAACGAGGTAACTGGGGTACTCGGCAGTGTCCCAGGGTTTACCTAAGAGACAACAGAGAACCTGTATCTGACTTCTCAAACTCAAGGTCTCTACTAATCTGGAATCTTATATCACTTATCTATATGGTTCTCCTCACTCTCCCTGCCCCCGCCCCCCTTTTCTATCTAAGTCCCAAACCAAATGCCTAGAAAAATCTCTTATTCACAAGACAAAGCCCATACCTCCTCAAAACCCAAATCAACACTACATTCCCTCTTAGTCTTCAGTAAAACTTCCCACTCCCCTTTTGCTAATAATGAATTAGATGATGTCTATCAAATTTTTTTGTCTATTTAATTTCTCAACCTAAAAAAGCAAATCCCTGGATTCAACCCTCTTAAGTTTAGAGATCTTAATGAACTCCTACAACATTTTCTTTTCCAGTTTTTGCATGTCCCTACATAAGACTCAGTCATCAGGCCTCTTCCAGCTCAATGCATGGAACTTCAATTTTTTTTTATTTAGTCCTTTTTCAGCCATGTCTGATACATGACCCCATTTGGGGGTTTTCTTGGCAAAGATATTAAGAATCTTTGAAGGAAAGTATTTTCTTCTCCAACTCATTTTACAAATGAGAAAACTGAGGCAAATAGGGTTAAATGACTTGCCCAGGATCACAGAATTTGTAAGTCTCCAAAGCCAGATTTGGGAAAACAGTTTTGACTCCAGGATTGGCATTCTATTCACTGCTCCACCTAGCTTTGCCCCAATTTTCATAATAAGAGAGAAATTTGGAGGAACATGGATATTGGCTAGTATTTAAATGATTTTCTTATTTCATAGTTGTGTGCTGCCTTATCCTCCCAGCAGCAATGACTTCACCAAAAATAAGAACATACTTACCCCAGGACTGGCCTCTTCAATAGCTGATGAAGTCAAGTCACCCAATGGATAGTCACCTCCTGGAGAAGTAGAACCTGCAGGGGATCGGACCATCACACTTGGTAATCTCCGAGGTGGTGTTTTCACTGCCTGTCGAGCTAGAACAAACAAACACCAACCAAAGTCTCAAAACAAAAGACAGACATTAATTTGTATGTGCTACAAAGCTAGTTGTGGCATTAATAAAAAATTAGAAAAAGAAAACCAATTTGGGAAAAGCATCTTTTTCCAGTCTAATTTCTTCCTTAAGTTCAACTTCCTTTTATCAGTTACCTAGCAAACTCATTTCATAATCCTAATGGTCCATGGCATCAGATAGAATGGTCTTTATCACCTTTCTTCAAAAGAAGCTTATACTTACTGTTTTTGAGAAGTTCTCAAGTCACATACATGAATCCATGTAAATAAATTTACTTTTTAAAAAATGCTAATAAATATTTGCATTTAGTTTTAAAATATAGAAAAATAAAATATTTCTGTCACTTCCTCTTAGTAAATTTCTATTTGTCTATTCTCACATTCACTCATCTTATTTGTCATAAGTTACAACACTTTTCTTCTAGTTTCATTTTTCTTGATTTGCCTTATTCACATTATGTAAAGATTATAATGGTGTAGTGAACAGAGAAATCTAGAAATCAGAAGAATGGAGTTTAAGCCTAGGATCTGAAACCTACTAGTTCAAGTGAATCACTTAATCCAGGAATCTTTCTAAGAGTGCAAATTGCCAATAAGGTACCAAGTTGCCTTGGTAGGGGGTGTTTGCTTAATCAATGAAATCATAAGTCCAGTCCCTAGTCCTACACTATTTTACAAAAACATATTTCAAATATACTTATATTATTCATGTGTGACCTTAATTATATCATGGCAATTCATGAAAATATCTAAATTTATTTTTCAACTTCCCTTTATTGAACATTTAGATTGTTTCCAATCTTTTGAAAAGGCAGTAGGGCTTTTTTGGTTATTGTTTCTGATTAACTTTTTCATTTCAGAGTATGATCCCAATAACCGAATCATTAAACCAACAAATAATTTTTAAAAAAACAAGTATATCTGTTTCTACAATTTGTCAGCAACAAGATCTACCATTTACGAATTATTTTTTCCAATCTGATGTGGGACTGTATTGCAAAGCTGTTTTAATTTATCTTTCTGACTGATGAATTCAAGAATTTTTTCAAGTAATTATTCATAATTTGTTTCATTTCAAAAACTATTTAAGTCCACTGAGCCTCAATTTAAGAAATATTTAATTTCTAAAGTTTGATGTCTGGACAATTCTGTGCTCTCCTCCAATCACACCCATTTAGGGTCGGATGAGGAACAAGCAGAGTTCAAAATTCCCTGCTGTCATTTTCTGAAACATTATTTGGCCTCCTAAGTGTATTTGTGGGCTTAGGTCAATAAATATGAAAAAAAATAAATAAAGAAAATAAAGAAAAATTGTGAAATAAATTGAAGAAAGGCCAGTTATTCTTCTACAATATAATCTGCTATATCGTCTAACTCTGAAAAAAATACCTTGTGTCTCCGCTCACCCTGATATGCAGCATCTGTGGCCTTCCTCTTCACTTCAGCCTCTTCTTCCTCCAGTTTTTTTTTCCTGAACAGAGGACATAAGATGTTAGCTGCCAGTTAGCTCTATTCTTCCAATTCAATAGTGTCCTGGGAATACTCTGCTAGAATAAGCTGAGTCTCTTTTAGAGAATCCCTCATCAGTAAAGCCAGAAAAGATTAAGATCAAGCTTATCTCCGAGTTCTAGACTCAGAGAGAGTAGAAACTATCATTTTTCCAGTGAGAACCAATTTAACAGCACCAAAACTTGTGTCTACTAGGTGTAAAATGCTAAATTTGGCATTGGGGACAAAAGCCAAATAATGACAATGTAATGGTGTTTTTAGAAATCACCTTCTAGAACTAGTTCCACAAAGGTCATTGTGCCTATGTAAGCTATCTAGTAGCTTTCCCCTTTAAAACTACCCCTAAAGTTTAAAGGGAAAGCAAGCAGAATATACAGACCAGGCTTTCTCTAACAGAAAGGGAGAAAAGATACACAGAGATGAGGCCAATACTACCCACATTGCAATGTCATTGTATAGTTCATCGAGTCGGTTGTCCATATGTCCAGCTTGGATAAGTTCTGCATCTTTCTTCAGTTGTCTTCAGGGAGAGAAAAAGATCTTTTGGTTTTTATCCACTTTTCAACACTTAGCTTCTATTCTGGCCCATTATTAAAAGTGATCATTTTTTGATTCTCAGCACCTGATAAATACCTGTATTTTTCCTGTGTCTCCTTAATTACTTTTTTCAGCTCCTCAACTCTTTCAGCAGTCAGTTTCCGAACAATAACATCTTCTACTGTTTCTACCACTTCCCCCTTTTCACCACGTTTCCGCCTGGAAAAGGACAATCCACGTAATAGCAAAAGAATATCTCCCCCATACTCAACTAATAGCCCTCAATTTCCCCACCATTTAATCATAACTACTTTCTGTTCTAATTATACCTCCCATCAATAGAACTTTCCTAATAACTTCCCTCTACCTCATAAATATGCCTAGAAACACTTGGCAAATCCCTTGGCTTGTCACTCACTTTGGGGTCTCAGTGGTCTCTAGAAGTTCCGAATACTGGGAAGCACAATGCTATGGAAACAAAGAATCGAGAATCTAATGAAATCAAATGAGAGAGTAATTCTAAAGTGCCTAGCACAATGTCTGGCACATAGTAAGCACTATATAAATGTTAGTTATTATTATTATTATTATTATTATTAACAAACAACAGCTGAACAGCTCAAGGAAGGATCTGGTTTTTTATTGACCCAATGAACTGAAACCAAACCAAGGGAGGGGAAAGGAAGTAGTTTCTAAAAGACAAACTTTGTAACCAAAGCAGATCATTAGCACCAGTTCCAAACCTGGCCTACAGCATGTATATCTTTGCAAAGATAATTAAAGAAAAGAGTTTTGAATAGGAGTTGTCAGAGAGAAGAGATGGAATAGAAACAGAGGATTACACTATCAAAAGAAGGATTGAATCCAATTAATTCAACAAAGTACAAAACACTTCCTGAAGTCAAGAAGCTCATATTCTACTAGGGAGATGAATAAATATATACACAGTGACTCTAGGAGGGAGGGAATACTAATGATGACTAGGGAATTAAAGACTTTTCAAAGCATTCTCATAATTATATAACCAGCCTCTAAAATGGAGGTTTATCTATCCCCAAGGAGCCATGGCACGATAGCAAGGGCAAAGAATCAACCAATTGGAGGACAAGAAGATAGATTTTATGGGCTCCCCACAAGAGCCAAGTGTGTGCTTATTCCAATACATCTATATGACCGTATTTATTTATTATAAATCAGTACTCTCCTACTTCACCTTCTGTTGTAGCAGAACCTTGATCCAAATATCTGCAGTAAATGCAGAGGTGCCATTTCCTATCATCTCTCCCCAATGCTCCCCATACCTAAACATTTCCTCCTCACTGAAGTTCCCTATCTCTTTCACCTATTTGTTTCCTGTGGGACAATGGGAACAATATAGGATAAACAGGAATGTGATGGTTGTGATCTGTATTACAGATTTCATTATATTACCTTTCCCACCAAACCAGCCATGTACTAGAGTCAGTTCAAACTGGC
Organism: Sarcophilus harrisii; assembly: GCF_902635505.1. Classification (NCBI taxonomy): domain Eukaryota; kingdom Metazoa; phylum Chordata; class Mammalia; order Dasyuromorphia; family Dasyuridae; genus Sarcophilus; species Sarcophilus harrisii. The sequence continues at coordinate 370,621,775 of NC_045427.1, forward strand.
TCTTTAAAGAGAATTAAAATTTTGAGCATGAATAAACAAAATCAAATTCTACAAATCGGGGCTTAAATTATTGTTTGGTTGATTGTCTAGACTTAAGAAAGTAGAGAATGTGTTAATAATGAAGATTAAAACTTACAAGTGTATTATATGTATATCCTCCCCTCTACTCCATCTCCCATTCCCACTAGAGTGCCAATTGTTAAACATTTACTAGTAAATCACTATACCAAAACCATTCCTCTTCCAAAAGTCACTATTACTTATCAAGGGCACCACTATCCCTTTTAGTCACCCATGTTCAAAATATTTGTCATCTTCCATTCCTCAATCTCCCTTAATTAAGTCTTTTCTACCTTTACAATTCTTCAATCTTCTCACTCATACAGCTATTTAGATAGTTCAGGGCTTTATCACCTACTACAATAGCTATAAAGATATATTACAAACACTAGGACCAAATATTTAGCTTTTATCATAGCCTTTTTAAAAAAGTTATCTTTTTGTGTAAGTTTGATTATCATCAGTACAACAGAATGCAAGAGGGATAGGTAGCAATAAACATTAAACATGGGGTAGGGGGAGAGAAGAAAGGATTCAATCTGTAAATTTCTTTAAACACCAAACTTAATTTGTAAAATAACTAAGTGTCAAAATAGATAGAGAATTGGGCCTGGAATCAGAAAAACCTAAGTTAAAATCTGACTTTTGACACTAACTCTGTGACACTGGGCAAGTCACTTAACCTTTGTTTGCCCCAGTTTCATCTCTAAAATAAGAATATACAAATAAGATAATAATTGTAAAGTATTTATGGTAAATACTATACAAAAGTTAACTATTATCTTATTCCAAAATCAATAGAGAGCCACTGAAGGTTCTTACAAGGCAAACAGAAGATTTTCACTTCATAGAGATGAGCTAACTTACTTTGTTTAGAAGTATCATTGAGAAGAATGGAAGCCATGCTAACCAGTAACTAACTTCTCTAATCAAAGAGGTGATAGGAGGCTAATCTAGAATGGTTAGGGTATGAAGAGAGAAAAAGATGATTTGAGAGAAGTTGTGGGGGGTAAAAAAATCAACAAGGACCTGGGTAAGGGAAAAGAAGAGTTAAGAATGATTCAAGAGCAATGAATATAACAACTATGTTGTGAAGAAAGACAACTTTGAAATGACAACTGGAGTAAGCTACCTACTTCCTGACAAAGAGGTGAGGACTCAATGTGGAACATGAGACTTTTTTTTTTTTTTTGAGATGACTAATGTGAGAATTTGTTTTGCTTTAACATATTTGGAGCTTCGTTTTTCCTTCTTTTTCAGTGAGGAATTGGGGAATGGTTGGTGGTTGGAGGGAGAGATGTTAGATTTTGATTAGTTGAAAAAAGTAAGTTTAATTAAAAAAAAAAAATTCCCCAAGATTTTAAAACTTGGTAAATAGTGGTACCCTCAATACAAATAGGTAAATTTGAAGAAGAGGTAATAAGGAATAAAAAGACAATTTTCACTGATCTCCTATATAAATGCCTTATCTTTAAATTCTCTCAACATGGCAAAGGTCTTCTAATTAAATTAATAGGACTAGGTGGGAAAGACTGCTATAGAAGGACACTCTCCCTGGAGCTTACTTTCTGAGAAAACCAGTCAGGAGGTCGGCCAGGTTCAGCAAAGGGCTTGATTGCTCTGCTAACTGACACCCTACAAAAAAAGAAAAAAATAAGGACCTTCAAAGCATCAATCTTGGACCACAACATACTATAAAACTCCATCATGAGAGGACAAAAGATATGTTGGGAATTTCAGGTCCATAGGTTAGGAGCCACACTTTTAAAACCAAAAGGATTACAGTTGGGAACAAACTTCTGAATATGGAAATGAACACACAGAAGTCATTTGGAATGAAAAGAATATTTCTAAATAGAACTTCTAGGTGAGAAAGAGCAAGAATAAGTAGCTAACATTGTATCTGTTTGGAAAAGATATCAGGATTTTAATTTTGCTATGGCTCAAATACCTTAAAAATAAATAAATATAGTACCAGTTTACTAGATGTTTTGTGAAAAGCTGATTTGGATTTTATACTACAGTAAAATATTATTTGAGTTTGTTGGGTTTAAACAAACTGGCATTTTTTTTTTGTTTATTCTAGTCTTTGGCTGTGTGACACTTGAGGTTTACAAAGAAATTTCCTCACAATAACCCTATTAGGCAAATGATACAAGTATTATCATGCTCATTTTAAAGATGAGAAATCTAAAGCTGGGAAAGAATGGGTAATTGGCCCAGAAATATCCAATAGGGACCTGTAGGATTCAGCCTCTGTTCTGACCCACAACAAAAACACACCTCTAAAAAAGTGTTCTTTCTATCATATTATACTCTCAAAATGATGCAGATCAACAATATCACTACCATACTCCTACATGTAATAACTTACATTTATATAGTGCTTTTAAGTTTCCAAAGCAATTGCCACACAATACTCTTGTAACATAGGGAGTTTCCCATTCTGCAGATTTAAGAGTTATTACCAGGCTTTGTACATGAAGACCCCTTTTTAATGTAAAATAAATCCACCTCTTTGTTACACTAATTTTAATATTAGCAATCTAAAAGAAATTATCTAATGACTAAAAGATATTAAGAATTCTATAACATTTCTAAAAATTTGCATTTATTACTTCCTGAAGTACCTAGATACATTTGAAACATTCCTTAATTACAACAATTATACAGGAGCTGTTGGAAATAAAAGTTAGAGAGACAATGTTTTTATACATATGAATTTAAAAAGCTTATAATAACTTCATGCTGCTCCCACATCAGCCACCATTATATTAGGAAATACCTGGTTTGTAACTAAGCTCAATATTCATTCAAGCAGGAAATCAGGCCCAGGTCTTTTGCCTTTAAAGCCAGTAGTTTTTCCATTATTTTATGAAGATAAAGAATGACTCCTGAATAACTTGATACTATTTTCTACCACAGCTGAACATACTTCTACGAATGCATGGGGGAAACAGGGCTACTGTGTTATAAATTTTGGCAACCACTCAGTAATTGCTAAAAAGTAATTTTCAAACTTTTTCATTACAAAATTCCAACTAAGAACACAGGTGAACACCAGAAAGTAAATTTAGAAAGGTTCTTGTAGAAAACAATATCTATTATTTAATGAGTAACTAGTTCTCACTTAAGTTAATAGTGTAACCTTCCTAAATGGAGGTTGGATTGAATGGAAAACAAGATATTTAAAAAGTGACTTTAAAAACTAACTAACAGAGCAGATGACTAGTCTGGTGTTATTGTATTGTAAAAATCACAAAAAGATTTAGCTAAATAAGATTCAAGATCCTTCTCCCTTATTCCCCTGGAATTTCATAAATCTTGAGATAATAGTTAAGTTTATCCTATCTCCTTGCTCCTATGGATGAACCAACCTCCAACTACAGGAAAGCTACCCAGCAATTTCAATGTCCCACACTACTTCAATCCTACATTTGATATCCTAGGTTATCTTACCAGTTTTGATCTCCACTCCTCATGACAGAGGAGGCCAGACATAGTTTCTCCCGAATAGACCATGGCTCTGTGGGGCCAGTACTCAGCAGCTTGTGTTCTGTAAAGAAAAAGGAAACTAGTTGAGAGCCCAATGAAAAGATGCCACTCCCAAGCAAAGATCTTGTACCAACCAAGTGGATTAAACCATATTAGTCTCCATATAACACTTTCCATTTTAGATTTCATCAAAGAATGGGGAGCAATCCACTTTGAACTTATTCCATACTTTCAAATCTCCTAACAATCTCCTACCTTGAGAACAAGGTAGAGGGAGTTAAGAACATAGAAATCATCCAGTTCAGGGATTCTTACATTTTTTTTTATCATGGACTCCTTTAGACAGTCTGGTGAAACCTTTAGTTTCCCTTAGTCAATGTTTTTAAATGCATAAAAATAAACAGGAATCCAATTATTTTGAAATAAAGATCTATTTTTTTCCATTCAAATTCAGACTTACTGAGATCTATTTAGGAGCCTATCTATAAACTCCAAATTATATGATTTAGGCCAATTCCCTTATTTTGCAAATGAATAAAAGGGAGGCTAAATCGCTTGCCCAAGATCTCTCACACTTATTAAGTAGGGGAGCTGAGTTTGCACTCAGGCCTTCTGACTTCATAATCTTCTGCTCTTTCCCATGTACCACACAATACATGTAGTCCAACACCGCTTTTTCCTATCCCTTTAGTTTAGGAAACTGAGGCCTAAAAATCACAAGCGGCTAGATACAGATCTTAAAAAAAATAACTGAGTAATCACGCCTGGGCAAGAACCCATGCCTCCCAACTCCTAGTTCCATAATCTTTCTACTGCAGGGATGTAGCTGTTTTTTTCAAAGGGGTTAAACAAAAAATAAAATAAAATAAAAAGAGGAGGGGTAGGCCGCCTAACGTCTTAGGTTCCCCCAGCTCTAACGTCCCTCCGTCTATCGGGAGGGAAAGTCTAGTTCTGGATCCCCGGGTCTGGGCTCGAAGATCGTAGCATAGCCTCAAGATCCATATGTTTTGCTGGAAAATCTGAGCCGCTGACCGCAGGCTAGGCCGGAGGAGGCCTCGCCCCTCCCATGCCGCAGGGAACGCAGCAGTCTGGAGACAAGCAGGGAGGGGCGAGGGCGGGTAAGGGACTCCATTCTCCCCGGCCGCCGGCGTTTTGAGGCCTAGCTGATCCGCTCCGCCCCCCCCCCCTCCGTCCCCCTCCCCCCGCCGAGGTCTCGGCACACGGCCCGGGCCCGTCCATAAACAACCCTTCCATAACATCCCCTCCTCGGCGGCCCCTTCAGAAAGCTCGAGTCCCGCCTAGCGCGGATCTCACACAGCCCCCAGGCCGAGGACTCTGCGAATCCCAACCCTCGAGCTGTAAGGGGAAGGGGGAAGGCGATCGGGAGAGTTCTGCCACAACCGCCGCAGCGGCCCATTCCCGAGCAGCGCAGACACTCACTGCCCGTCCCTGTCGCCATCTTGGCCCCGACTCTTCCCAGACCAGGGAAGGGGCAGGTCCTTATCGAGCCCCGTCCCGAGGGACTCTGGGAAATGGAGTGCGGTCCCTGAGTCGACACACAACCAGATGACTTCTGGGAAATGGAGTTTATTTGGGGTGGATGGTGTAGAGTTGGGGAGGAGCCTCTAGTTCTCGGGAAAACTTCTGGATAAGAAACCAGTAGCACGGAGGATGGTGTCCTCGGTTCTGGGTTTCCCTTCACGTTTTATGGCGGGACAGGCTGTCGAGAATTTTTAGGGGGGTGCAGGAGTCTGGGGCCAGAGCCCAAAGTCCCAAGGCCCATACCGTAACGGTTAGTAACTCAACCCGCCTTCCGAGCGCCATGATTGGCAGATAGGTGACCTCGCCGTCGGATTGGCTAAGAGAGCAGAGCGCGTAGTTTGAAACTTGAATCGGAAACAAAGCTCCCTCTCGTGTGTGGGGCGGACTTGGACCGGGGGCTGCAGGACTAACTGGGGCTTGAGGACCGCAGTAGCGGGCAGCGCCTTCCCCCGTGCTCCAGGGGAGCCCAGAGCGAATTCCTTGCCCTGGAAACTGAGCTGGGAGAATCATCGCGCCAACGGGTAAACGTTTGCACACCCCGGGGCTCTGTCCTTTGCAGACGCCCCTCACCCGGGCAAGCGTGACCCGGCAGCCCTTGGACCCCGGCAGCCCTTGGACCCCGGCAGCCCTTGGACCCCGGCTCCCGAGCGATCTCCCTGGGGTGAGGAACTGGGCTCCGATCCCCGCCTCCGGGACTCTGGTCTCCGGCCAGCCCTCGGAGATCTGGAGCGTCCGCGACCACTCGGGCGGTAAGCGCGGGGCCCCAGGCCTGGGTCTGTGGCGCGAGGAGCCAGAGCTTTGCCCGGAGTAACCGCAGTCCTGGGTTCGGGGAACGGGGAAGGAGAGGGGAACAGGTCAACAACACCTGCGGGTCTCGTACTCCCACCGCCACCCCGCTATCTTGTATCTGAAGCTGCTTTTCCTCTCCCTAGAGGAACTTGACGCCGCTGTCATGTCTCGGGGTATCATGACCCCGCCTGGGGGCCTCCTCTCGGATGAAGAAATCATTGTGTCGCCCATGTTCGAATCCACTGCTGCTGATTTGGGAGGTGGGATTCAGAAAGACCTGTTGTCTGAATTCTCTGCCATCTCCCCGCCCCCGATAGAGGACAAAGAGCAGGTAAGTCCCGGAGATGACAGCCGCTGTTTCCTTTCCCCTTACCCATTCACACCCCCCCCCCCCCCCCCACGGGCAAGCATACTCCCCACCCCCAAATCACGTGCCGGCTTTTGTTGGTCATTTGTGGGCAGGTTGGATCTTCCAAGGATTGTTAGGAAAGGAATACAAACCAGGGAGTAAAATGGCTTTTCTTCAGCCTCTTGGGATGAGTAGAGAAAGGTCTAGACCATTCCCCTGGCGCTGCTCCTGAGCAATCTATTGTTTACTTATAGTCTCGGGCCCAGAGACAGTTGTTTAATCTAAGCGGTGGTTCTCTTGGCTGGGTTTCTGCCGCAGGTTGTACCTGAGGACGGTACAGAGAAAGTAAAAGTCTATTTGAGAGTTCGGCCACTGCTCCCTTCAGAGGTAGAAAGACAGGAAGAACAGGTGAGTGCCTAGGGAAGTTGCTGGTATTGTATGACATGATATAAAAGGGGAACGGGGCTGCTTCCTTCTCCCTAACACATTTGTTTGTGTTCCATTTGCTAGGGTTGTGTTCGAATCGAGAACTCGGAAACCCTTGTTCTGCAGGCACCCAAGGACTCTTTTGCTATGAGAAGCAATGAAAGAGGGGTGGGCCAAGCCACTCATAGATTCACCTTTTCCCAGGTATCAAGCTGGAAGCTAGGCACTTTCAACAAGGCTGCCAGCGAGATATATAACCAATGGGAGAATGTTTTTTCTACATATTTACTGAGAGGAAGATTGGCAAAGTTACTGAATCTGGGGAGTAATGGAGAGATAAAGGAGGAACTGACTATGGGGGAGTCGACAGGGGGGAGAAATAGGTTGGTGGAACTGAATGAGAGTTAAAAAGAGCAATTGTATGTTAAAAACAAGAGGCTTCAATGAACTGTATTCTTTCTAGATCTTTGGACCAGAAATAGGACAGGCATCTTTCTTCAACCTGACGGTGAAAGAAATGGTCAAAGATGTGCTCAAAGGATACAACTGGCTCATTTATACATATGGAGTTACAAACTCTGGAAAGACCCATACTGTCCAGGGTGAGTGAAACTCGGCATCATGAAGTTCCAGTGAGTTTTTGCAAGATTTCTCAGCATTTCAAGAGCTAGTGCTCGCCTTGTAAAGCTTTTCTATATTTCTAGGTAGCAACAAGGATGGGGGGATCCTACCTCGTTCTCTGAGTGTGATCTTCAATAGTATTCAGAACCAGCTCTACCCAGCCTCTGATCTGAAGCCTTCCTTTGCTAATGAAGTGATCTGGCTAGATAGCAAGCAGGTGAAGCAGGAAGAGGTAAAGAAGTCAGCCTTGCTGAACAGCAGCTCTCGGGAGGTGAGTACCTAGTTCCCAGATCCAAATCAATGAAGGACAGGAGTACATCCAGAAAAACCTTGTATTTATTTTCTCTTCGGGGTTTTTCTAGGAGGAATTGATAACCTCTTTAAAGAAAAGCTACAACACTGAATCACTACGACTGGGGACCAGTGCCAGTTTTGACAGTGGCATTGCTGGACTCTCTTCTACTAGCCAAAGCAGTGTCAGTCTCAGCCAAGTGGAAGGTATGTTCTTTTTTTTTTTTTTAACTTTAAAAATCTTTATGTAATAAAAAAATCTATTTTTTTTCTTTCTCACCACACCCTGTCTGCACCCCTCACTGCAAAAGAAAAACCATGCCCTTTAAAGAAATACACATAGTCAGCAAAACAAATTCACAAATTGGCTATGTGAAGGCCTAAGATTTGCTAAATTTGCTACTGAGAAAGGAAGCATAATGATCAAGAATAAACTTGTGAATGATTTATTTATTTATTGTACCTTCCACAGACACATGTTGTAAATGGGCTGAGCCAGATACTGCCCCATTCTGTGTCCCAGCTGATGTTCGGTTCTCTATCTGGATCTCCTTCTTTGAGATCTACAATGAGATGATCTTTGACTTGTTGGAGCCCCCCAGCCAGCAGCGAAAGAGGCAAACTCTCCGGCTATGTGAAGACCAAAATGGCAATCCCTATGTGAAAGGTAGTAAAAAGAAAAAGGAGAAATAAGAAATAGATATTTCTACACCCAGAGAAAGAACTATGAGAAATGAGTGTGGACCAGAAATACATAGCATTTACAGTCTTTCTGTTGATTGTTCGCTTGCATTTTTGTTTTCCTTCTCAGGTTTTTTTTTCTTTCTTTCTAGATTCGGTTTTTCTTGCGCAGCAAGATAACTATAAATATGTATACATATATTGTATTTAACATATTTAACATGTATTGGACTACCTGCCATCTAGGGGATGGCAGATTAAAATTTCACATATCAAAAAAAAAAAATGTTTTTAACTTACCCTCTTTCTCCTTGTCTTCTTCAGATTTGAATTGGATTAACATCCAGGATGCTGATGAAGCTTGGAAGCTTCTGAAATTAGGACGTAAAAATCAGAGCTTTGCCAGTACTCACCTTAACCAGAATTCCAGTCGCAGGTGAAAAGGGGGCCCATTCACAGCCATTGCTGGAAAAAAGTTAACTTTGGACCCTGTCAGAAAATATGCTCATTCCTGCTTCTTTCTTGTGTTCCTTTAGCCACAGCATTTTTTCCATCCGGATCTTGCACCTGCAGGGTGAAGGAAATGTGGTATCTAAGATCAGCGAGTGAGTTTTATGTTGCCAGAGCCTGGCTACCTGCTCCTAGGCAGTTCTCTTTGGGTGATGGAATGGTCTGGAAGTTACAAAGCTGGATGTCCCAGGGAATTGTTGGCAGTGTTAGAATCAAATTCTTTTCCAGGAGATAGATGGTAGGAGGTAGGTTCAGAGTCAATTCCTTCTTTCCTTCCTTCATTCAGGTTGTCCCTGTGTGATCTGGCTGGCTCAGAGCGCTGTAAGGACCAGAAGATGAGTGAACGGATGAAGGAGGCAGGAAATATCAATACTTCCCTTCATACCCTGGGCCGCTGTATTACTGCCATACGTCAGAACCAGCAACGGTAAATACCGTCCAAACACAGAAAGGACAGTGGGGGGCTCTGAATTTTGCTTATAGCCAGATGGAAAGGCCTGTCACTAGACACTGATCACTCTTGAGACTGGTACTTTAAGATTTCATAATGGTTAGGGTCTTTCCAGAACTCAGTTGTGTTTCTTCCTCTAACAGGCTCAAGCAAAACCTAGTACCCTTCCGTGACAGCAAGCTGACTCGGGTATTCCAGGGCTTCTTCACAGGTCGTGGCCGTTCCTGCATGATAGTCAATGTGAATCCTTGTGCCTCTACCTATGATGAGACCCTTCATGTGGCCAAGTTCTCAGCCATTGCCAGTCAGGTGAGTCCTTGGAACTCATCAGGTAAAATGGTTGTATTCCTCTTGTGTTCATACCCTTTTGAGATAAAGCCCACATTGGTACAAACTAAGAGATTTCTCCTCCTCTCTAGCTTGTTCATGCCCCACCTGTGAAAGTAGGACTTCCATCCCTCCATTCATTTATTAAAGAGTGCAGTCTACGAGCCTCTCCCAGTTTGGAGGCAGGGGCAAAGCAAGAACAAGGACCAGATGAAAACAGTGGTGATGAATTTGAGATCTCCATGTATGACAAAGAGGTAAGGAAGCAAATAGATGGCTGGGGTTTGCCTTCCATAGGTAACATGGGACACTCAGATGATAACTTGCATTTAGGATACAGGAATTATCTGGGTTTCCTGATTATCTTAGGAACTGCTACAAGTGGTGGAAGCCATGAAAGAGCTGTTGCTACAAGAGCGTCAGGAGAAGTTGAAATTGGAGGTGCAGCTCCGGGATGAAATTTGTACTGAGATGATAGAGCAAATGCAACAACGGGAACAATGGTGCAGGTAGATACCTACACATCTCTTAAAGAAGGAGTTTGGGCATGGAATAGAATTCTGAGTCTGTTTCCTTCCATATACCTGACTTAGCCCCAAAGAAAACTTTTGTTTTGTTTTGTTTTTTCATCGTATTTTATAGTGAACACTTAGATACTCAGAAAGAGTTGCTGGAAGAAATGTATGAGGATAAACTAAAGATCCTGAAGGAGTCCTTGCAGAGTTATTACCAGGAAGAGCTCCAGGTAAATAGTAGAGAAAATCAGAGGGACCACCCTGACTTTTCTCCCCAATTAGATGCTAGGGTGTCTTATCACCAAGACCCCCTGAGACTGAGACCTCTAGGAAATGGAATGGGATTAATTGTGGTTTTATTCTCAGTGGGCTCTCACAATGGCATCAGGAAAAGCAAATTATCACACAGTTAAAAAGGTTAAGTATTGTTCACAGCATTCTACTCCTCTTTCAGGAGAGGGATGAAAAGATTAAGGAGTTGGAGGAAGCCCTGCAAGAAGCTAAGAAGCAGTCTGTGCCCCTGGGGACAGACCTGCAATTGGATCCTGAGCAAACCTTGCGTAGGTCTCAGCGAGTGGCTTCCTCTGTTTCTAACAAGCAGCTCCAGGAGACTAAAGCCAAACTGGAACAGTGCAGGGCAGAACTAGCTTCTACCACTGAAGGTAAGTAAAGAGTAAGGAGGCCAAAAAGCAAAGTAATGCCCTTGAAACAAATAAATGATAGGAGGGGAAAGGGGAGGTTTCATTCTCAGGATGTGTCAAGTCCTAGTGTATCTGATTCCAGCTCTTTCCAAATTGCTCTGGAGAGACAATCCAAACATTAATGTCCACTGACTGGGCAGGCTCCTTTCTTTTCTCAGAACTGCGGAAGTATCAGAGAATGTTAGATCCACCTCCTTCAGCTAAACCATTTACCATAGATGTGGACAAGAAGTTAGAGGAAGGACAAAAGGTAATAAGAATGAACAAAGGGAAGGAAGGGGACACATCTCAACAGCAATCACCTTATATAACTCATCCTTACTTTTTAGCCTCACTAGCTTGTTTCTTTGCTGCCACAGCTCTTTCAATTAGTAACACTGCCCCAGATCCATTTGAGGACTGCACTGCATATTTCTGGGGTTGGTGAGCCACTAACACTTCATCTTTCAGCTAGTTGTGGCCACAGTATATTGACAGTTTCTTTTTTCAGAACATCAGGCTGCTGAGGACTGAGCTACAGAAACTTGGAGAATCCCTTCAATCAGCAGAGAGGGCCTGTTGTCATAGCACTGGAGCAGGAAAACTCCGCCAGGCCCTGACCATATGTGATGACATCCTGATCAGACAGGTAGTCTGATCTGTCTTTGCTTTGCCCCATACTGCCCACTTTAGGAAGCAGAGGATAGTAAAGAAGAAAGCCCAGATCTAGGATGAAACTTCTGTTGATACTTGAACACTAACCTATACTGTTTTTTCAGATTTTTTGTTGATCTTTATAATGAAAAGACTGGCTGCTAAATAACTGACATTTTAAAGTGCTTTGTAAAAGCACTTTCTTCATAACACTCTGAAGTAGATATCAACAATTTATGCTATTATGGGATAAGCAGAACCTAGAATTGAATAAAACAAAAGCAGTCATGAGGATATACATATTACGTAGTAGAAAGTGAGGAGGTCTATCGGCTACTACCTAATGACTGGGTTCCTAGGGTAACCCCCTGCAATCAACTGAGTTTTGGCATCAAGAAACATTTGCCCACAGAGACAAACCAACAGGATCAGGTGAATTTAGCAAAGATTTGAGTTGTTTATAAATATTATAGGGAAAAGGAATACCTCCTTTGTAATTCAGGGGAACAACCAAAAATAATCTAGTTATCTCATCCCAATGATTTGATTTCCATAATTAGTTTCTCAACCCAATGTACTTAGTATTATGTACATGATCCTCTTCCCTTTCTTTTGGGCCTTTAGAACATTGCTGGGGAGGGTGGGGTGTGGAATAGACTTGAGATGAATTCTTGAGATTTAGCTCTTTTGTTAGCTTAAGCATCTTTCTCTTCCCAATGTAGGACCAAACCCTAGCTGAGCTACAAAATAACATGATACTAGTTAAACTGGACCTTCGAAAGAAAGCTGCTTGCATTGCTGAGCAATACCATACAGTCATGAAGCTGCAGGGCTCTTCCTCCTCAGTTTCATCAAAAAAGCGTCTAGATCCCAACCAGGAGAACCAGCAGCCCACCCAGCAACCACCAGGAAAGAAACCTTTCCTTCGAAACTTGCTTCCTCGAACCCCCACTTGCCAAGGCCCAGCAGAAAATGGTCCCTACAGTCGCATTCTTCGTTCCCGGCGCTCCCCTTTACTCAAGTCTGGGCCATTTGGGAAAAAATACTAACAAGAACATAATTGTAAAACTAGCACTTGAGCTAAAGTGGGGCATGTTTCTCTATGCATGAAATTGTGTTCTTTATAAGCTTTAATATACACCAAGAGCTTTATGATGGTATAATATACTCCAACAGCTGCTTTTTCTCTCATATGTAATATATGTTTCATTTTTAATGGTTCCTATGCACTCAGTATATATGTATGTATGTATGTATGTACATTATAATAAATACACTTAGCCTTTGTTAAGACTTTTTTCCAAATGGTTGTTACTTATGTATAAGCAATATTTTTAAGTGTTAGGATTCTTACAAAGTGATAAGCCAGTTGTCTAATTTTAGCATCGTGTTTAGCAGTTCTCTAGTTTAGAGTTCACACCTTTAAGAGTTCACACATTAGCATTTGAGATTCACAAGTCAGGAACCCACAATCCCTAGAGTTCACACCTTTAAGAGTTCACACATTAGCATTTGAGATTCACAAGTCAGGAACCCACAATCCCACTCTTGGAGGAGGAGTCAACCTTTGAGTTCACACCTCTAAAAGAGCATATAAAAGGACAAGCACTAGACACTTTGAGAGATTGAGAGCCAAAATTCAAAGGGAGTTAGAGGCTGAAGTTGAAGTTGGAAGAGACTAAGGACTAGTGGCAAGAGTTCTCAGAACCAAGGAAAGCTTACCAGGCTATTTTGGAAGAGACAATAAAGGACTATTTTAACAACTGGCTGTATTTGAGGTGATTATTGATCTGAACTGAAACTAAGGTGGCCTCCAGAAGCCCCCCAAGAAATCTGCTCCCAGAGACTAGATTATACTTTAGAAAAGAACATTACATTTAAACAGCCTTACATTAGATCACCAAGGAAGTTTTTCAAAACCATGGTTAATATTAAATGACAGTTCCATCACCTGATCCAATCTAGGAAAAATAAATGTAGCAAGTTGGATTAAAAAAATATTTTATTAAAACAGACTGGCTCTTCAGATACAAGTCTTCTGCCCAGGCTCTCCCTCTCCTCCATGACAAGTTAGAGAGCCACTTGTGAGATACACTGTTTTAGACAGGAACATAATGAATATTGTTCATTGAGTAAGACAGCTTGATCTTTCTTCCCACCTCCAGAGCTGAAACCAAGGGCCTGTCCAGGCTTCAGCTCCCTCTACATAGCATCAACAGCTAACTCTTTGCCCTTCTAGCCTGAAAAGCAGGTTTCAGCAACCCTGCTTCTGAGTATTCAGCTGTAACAACTTGGCTCATTCCAACAGCATCCCCTAGGTGCTGAAAGTGGAACTCTTAAAAGAGTTGTCTACCTTCCTCAGCTTCAGAAGGACAATCCCACCAAGCAACAAAGAAACAAGGCTCTTAAAGCATTACCTGCTAAAGTGCCATAAGGGGTTGTTCTTAAAAATATTTTGGTTGGGAAAAAGGACTAAAAACTGCAGCTTGTCTCTGAGTCAGGAGGGAGAGAAAAGTGCTTGCTAAAAAGTCCAGCTGCTCTAACTGTAGCAAATAGAAAATGTCTTCAGACAGGATTCAATCAGCCTGCAGCTGGAGCAATGACCCTTGCTAATCCTCAAGCAGTGGTATCCAAATGCAGAAACTGAAGATCTTTGAAGAACACATCCAGCTTCTGTCTTATGAATCAGGACTTAATAAGGGACTGGCAATCCAGCCTAGAAAGTAGTAGTCTATGGTGTGACTGAAGATAGGTTGAGTGGAGACACCCTGCGTGTAGGTGTGTTGTTAGCAGACAGTGATGCAGGTAGAAAAAAGGGAGCAGATATCTCTGTGGTGGAAGTTTCTCCTTGATTCCGCAACTGTAAGATCTGTCTAAGTAGGGCTTTACCTTCTTCTCGAGTCTGAAACAAATAATGTTACTCAAGTTATAAAAAAGTTAAGCCAATACTTCTTTTAAACTTTTTAATATATTCCTCAGCCTGACCACCCCCACCCTTGAAGGATAACTGTTTAAATCAGAATCTTGATTGAATACTAGCACTCACATCATTGAACGAACAACATTTCTGTGCACAGGCCGAGGCTTCATCCCAGAGTTTGCATTTAAAGTAGTACTGAGCCAGATATCGGAAAGCAGTGCTCACCTCCAGGTGCTCCACTATTTCCTAAAAAGGCAAAAGAAGAGAAATTACTGAAGTGACAGTAATAGATGCACTGACTTTTAACTTCTTTGCTTCTGACACATACCCCACATGAATAGATATCCTGAATGTATTTGATGTAACACTGGGCAGCTTGTTCTGATTCAGTCAACTGTTCGTGGAGTCTGAAAGAAATGGATTGTAAGGATAAACAGTTCTCTGAACAAAGATTTAAGCAACACATAACACAGACCCAGAGCCTAAAATAAACTGGACTACATGAAAATAAAAAATTAAATGTAAACAACCATAGTATTAGCAGTGCAGACTACATTTAATAGTCACATCCATTAAAAAGAATAATTATTTTCCTAATGATAAATATGAGAAGAGTTCTGGAGGAAATTTAACTACAAAAAAAACCCCAAAACAAAACAAAAACAAAAAGCCCACCTGTTAAAGTGATCGCAAGTTATATGGGTTTCTAAGTTGTCCTGGCTGTAGCGAGGAGCAAAGTGACAGTGTAGGACAAGTTTTTCTGTTTGCCTTGTTGAATATGTGATTAATTTTTTTCCTTTCATCAAATCCATGCACTGCTTGTAAAGTTCTATTAGTTCCTTAGCAGCACCTCACCTAGTTAAGAACTTCTTCATAATATAGTAATGTGACCTAATTGACCTAAGGGAAAATCACATTTCTTGACTTCTCACAAGTCCTACAGCTTTAGTTCCCCATTAGGAGTACTCCCAGACACTCCCAGAGCATATAGGGCTGAAACACTTAGAATGTTTGGTCTTTTTTTTACTCACTTTGCTAGTTTCACGAGAGCCATTTTCTCCACATCTCCCACAGCGTAAGCTCTCCAGTAACACTGCCAAAGGGACAAAGTGGTTACTGGAGCCACCCCATGCCTACCAACAAGCAGACAATTACCTTGAGGCTCAGGCTTCAGCAAACCCTGCAGGAGCTCAGTGCAGAAGAACACTTTCTTGTTCACACTGAACAAGTGCCAACAAAGCTCAGGTGGCAAGTACCTGGCCACAGACAACTTTCCACAGATTGTGACCTCCGGCACTGCCTTGCCTGGCCGACACTGAACAGAGAACTGCACATGAGCAGGCAAGGTATAGAGCCCAGCACGTACCCTGCTTGAGACTGGCGTATGCATCAGATTAACACCAAATGAAGTCAGAAACAGACCGACCAACCTTTATTAAATTGCAAAAATGTCATGCAATGCTCCAATACCCAACCCCAGGCACCTTTTTGGCTTCCACGAGCTGATTGAGTTTCTCGTAACATTCTCCTAGGGCCACCAGCATACGGGAATCATTGGGTCTATGAGATAAGGGAGGCTACGGTCAACAGCTATTTGTAACTTCTGTCCAACCACTGCCACCATCCCAAATCAATGTATGGACTATTCCACTGTTTCAAGGTATTTTTCATAGGATACTAGATCCTATGTCTTGCTATAGGAACTTTTCTAGATTTGCATGTTTTTTATTCATTTTAACTGCATGACAAAAGATAGCAGTTTTACATATGCTTAATTTTAAGAAATTTGCCCTGATCCAGTTGAAATGACCTATGCAATCACACTACTAAACTTTGGAATTTCCCAAAGGAAAAAAACTTTAAATGACTCCAAAGAATTTCCAAAGATTTTTGACAAGTCAAATTATTAATTCTGATTCCTTGAGTGCACTATCAGCGTACACTAATTAACCTTGATTTATATCAGATTGTCCCACATCAAAGTGGTCAGACTTACCGGAGTTGGTGAGCCCGTCGATAGTAATAAAGGCAGTAAAATGGCATCTTAAGAATTTCATAGGTTTGTCCAAGGCCATACCAGGCTCTGTAATCTCTCTTGTTTACCTCAATAGCATGTCTGAGAAATGGAAATGTATTGTTATGCATATGAGAATAGATCCATACAATGCTGATACCCACAAAATACTTGTTTCCCTAAGGTAGCCTGGCCTTACCCCAGCATATACACACCTGTAAGCTTGAATAGCTGCAGATGTATTCTTCATTTCCATGTACTCATGTCCCATGAGAGTCCAAGCCCCAAGATAGCGGGGATTTAATTTTAGGGCTCTCTGAAAATAAAGGGCTGCTTTCTCATGCTGGGAACGTAAGCTGTAGTAATTACCTGAGAACAACAAGAAAATAAGAACTAGAGATTTACAAATAGAAACTCACTGGGATAAAAAGAATATAGTTGGAGACAAAACCAGCATATTGTCTATTTCATCTGGATCAGGGCAAATTTCTTAAATTAAGCATATATAAAACTGCTATCTTCTGTCATGCAGTTAAAATTAATAAAAACATGCAAATCTAGAAAAGTTCCTACAGCAAGACGTAGAATCTAATATCCTATGAAAAACCACCTTGAAGCAGTATTTAAAGATAAGAGAAGCTTTGGAAGTAAGATAGGAAAAAGCAAAAGACCAGTGACAGAACCCCAGCTGTCCAGTCAGGGGAAAAAATGGATAGTGGAAATACCAAATGTGGGTAGGCGGGTTAAAGGCCATATTATGGCAGTATAGGAGTGAAACAGGAGATATGACTGAAGAGGAATCATCAAAGAATTTGGGTTGAACAATGATATTGGTTAGTGGTAGAGGGGTGAAAAAAAAAAAGGTAAGGCTCCTAACAAAGAAGCCAATTTAGACCAGTGCCTTGGGAACAGATGCTAGCAGGGAAAGATGTGCTATGGATAGTAAGGTCGGGCAAATGGATGTCAGTTTTTCTTTCTTAAAGTCTCTCCACATTTCTTCTCTCTTCAGAATCTCAGACCCTTCTTTCTCCTCCCCCCCAATCTCTATCACATTCTTTCTCTTAGCTAGTTATATTAGAAAAATAAAAGATTTTTCTTATATTATATTTATTTTAGTAAGTTTTGTTCTGTCTATACTGAATTGTTTAAATGGTTAAATTTGTTTTTTGGTCAATATCCATGATTTCACTGGTATAGGAAACTCCTGGTGAGAAAACATCCTCAATCAGTGCAGATCAGATCAGCAGCTATTGCCCTGAAGAATTCCTGGGGCACTAAAAGGTTGGTAAGAGACTTTCATTAGGTTACATAACTGGCTGGTGTTAGAAATAGGACCTGATCCTGAAGCTAATTCTCTTAACTGTACCATGCACCCTCTTGAATGTTTTAAATATTTCTCTCTTAAGAAAAAAACAACTTAACTCTAACTCTCACAACTAATTTTTCCAAGGATCAGAAAAAGGAACAAAGAAAGATACCTCAGGCCCATTCTATTGTCCTGAAATCTGCAATTTGACCAATTCTCTTAGGGATCTGGTCAAAATTGTCCTCACCCCCATTTTACTTTAAAAGTCTTCATTACTAGGACTATTCCATTTTGTGAACGCTCTTCAGTTTGTTTACATCATTCTAATACTGAGAGATTAAGAAATGAATCTAATACCTTTAAGCATGATCTCAAGGAAAAACGAGGTTCTCCTACCATCATGAAATATAGTGTTTGGATGCTTACCACTTTAACAGGAACACCTATTCATAAGAATATTCATAATTGCCAGGCAGAAAAAAAAAAATCAACCCCTTTTATTTTAACATGTCTACTTCTAGGACTGACTTTTTTTGGTTGTTTTTTCCTAGATGAGGATGGCATTTTCCATCCAAAGTTTATTGGAATTGCTTTGAATCACTAAATTGCTGAGAGAAGCTAAGCCTATCATAACTTATCATCACACAGTCTTGCTTTGCTCTATCTGATGTTTTTCTGGTTCTGTCACTTCACTCAATTATCAGTTCATGTAAATTTTTCCAGGTTTTTCTGAAATCAGCCTGTTCATCATTTCTTACAAAACAATAGTATTCTATTACATTCATATACCAAAACTTATTTAGCCATTCCCCAATTGATGGATATCCACTCATTTTTCAATTCTTTGCCACTACAAAAAGAGCTGTTATAAACATTTTTGCACACATGGGGCCTTTCCCCTCTTTTATGATCTCTTCGGGAGGACTAATTTCTTTAATCCTTTCCCCAACCTACTCACAGCACTCCAATTAGAAAAATGACTTTTACCTATTACACAGCAGGTCTCTACCCGATATTTGTCAATTTCACACAGATTATGAGCCAGATAGCTCAGTTCAGGTTTCATACTCTGAAGGGAGAGAAAAAAATAAATTTGATAACAGAAAAAAGAAATCCCTAGAATGTCTTAAAAAAAAAAAAAAAGTTAAATGTCAGAAAAATTATTAATTCAGCTTGATAATATCCATACCCAAATTAGTGTTACTTAATAAAATCAAGACAAAAGGAAAAACAGCTCACCCTAACATAGAGCAAATTGGAGAATGTATCCATATTTTCAATCCTGTAGGGGTCTTGTTTCCTTAATTCATTGAATATAGAGAGGGCTTTGTCAATATCTGCATAATGAAGAGAGTTCAGTAAGCATAGGATACTTCTTTTATGTTTGATATCATTTTAGTATCCTGCCTCACTTACCTCTAATATTGTGATAGGCAACCGCAATTTGAGAAATGATGTACGTGCTCTTAGAAAAGCCCACATCAATGAGAGACTGATACTTCTGTAGGGCCTCCTCTATCAGCTGCAATTCTGTATATATATGAGCCAAAAAAAATTCCTTCATCCAAGTGTCTGGCAAAGACAGGAACTTCAGCTGGCAGCAATTAAGATCCAAAGAAAAGATATATTTACAAATTAGCCATTTATGTCCCAACTCCCTCCCAAACATCAACCAAATAACCAACCAGCAGCTTCCTAGGTATCTATTATGGGCTCAGTACTGTATTAAACAAAATAAAAGATAAGATCCCAGTCTTCAATATTTTTAAACTCTAATTTAAGAAACAAAATCAAAATAGAAAATAACAATGATCAACCAGAGAGCATAATTAAGTGCTATAATTGTAATAGTTTTATGTAAGAATTTCTGAAAAGGGCAAATTAGGGAAGGCTTCAAGGAGAAGGAAGAACTTCAAAAAAAGATTTTAAAGAATGGTTAGCATGTAGATGAGAAAAGAAAAGGATACCACAAGTGAAAAAACAATTCGGAGGAAATAGTCTAGATTGTGAAGAGGACAATGAGAAAATGAAGCTAAATGGAATAAAGGATTCAAGCATGGAAGAGGGAGAAATAAGTCTCTTTCTCTCATTTATACATACATACATACATACATATATATATATATATATATATATATATTCACAATATTTAAATATTTATATAGTATGTATATATAATACTATATATGTATGTATATGTATATATGTATTTATAGACACATACATATATAGTAGTATAGTTGTATAGTATATAGATGTGATAGAATTTTCTTTAAAAACGGGAAAAAAGAAAAAGAAAAGTCAAAACATTATGGTACCACTGCCAGAGAAAGGAAAGTTGAAAATTGAAAAGCTTGTTTGCAAGGAAAAAGGAAGAGTATGGTTTTGGAAACGTTGAGTTTGAGGTAATCACAAAGAGTCAGGTGATTGAATCTTGGGTGAAAAGGACAGAAGAAAAGATGCAGGTTTCGAAGTCATCAAGAAGCATCTTCATTAAGGGAGAAGGGAAGAAGAGATCCAAGAAAGGAAGACAATTCTTGGCTCTTTAAACATGCCAAGGGACAGCTAGATGGCACAGTGGAAAGGGCACTGGTTATGAAGTCAGGAGGACTGGAATTCAAATCCAGCTTCAAATAATTAATACTTCAGGGCGGTGTGACTGTAGGCAAGTCACTTAACCCCAACTGCCTCAGCCAAAAAAAAAAAAAGACAGAGAGAAAGAGACACATTTCTTGTTAGTCTCCTTTGAGGGACCCTAATAATACCTGGAAAAAAAACAAAACAAAACAGAAATAAACGCTAAAGATAATCTAGCTCTAAAATGCTAAAGACATCAACATCAAAGAAATTATCAAAATTTCTACAGAATTTACAAAAGAAATCTTGGAGAAACAACTAAATTCATCTAATTCAATTCTTAAAGTCAGAAAAAATATTCCTAAATTATAGGGACAAGGCTAAACAGTCCTCTTGAAAGGTAACAAAGTTTAGATATAGAAAAACTCCATATGAAGAAATAATTTTCTAATATAATTTGAAATTAAGCTAATATTAAACATGAAACAAGAGTAGCCACAAATGATCACTAACTAGCCAGCGATCTTTAACTTCAAGATCAGATCTCTATAGTAGCAAAATAATTCAAAAAACATATATAAGAGTCAACTACATTAGCAAGCAAAATTTCAATAAACAAATGAAAGGACTAGTTAAATATTTCAGTTAACTAGTGAACAGGATGGAAAATGCACATGGGGGGCAGCTAGGTGGTGCAATGGGTAGAGCACCAGCCCTGAAGTCAGGAGTATCTGAGTTCAAATCCAGTTTCAGTCACTTAAACACTTCCTAGTTGTGTGACCCTGAGCAAGTCACTTAACCCCAATTGCCTCAGTTAAAAAAAAAAAAGAAAGAAAGAAAGAAAGAAAACGCACATGAAAGACTTTCCACAGCTTCTTTCTCAACTTACCAGCTTTTTCTATTTTGTTTTTTTACTTACCATCTCTTTGTCTGTGATCAGGTTACATAGCTCCAGCCAGGCTCCCCAGTGTAAAGGTAAAATGTGGGTCGCTTCCACAAAAACATCAATGGCCTCTTTTACCAAGTCCAGCTTCCGAAGCACCACCCCATATCTAGGAAGTGAGAAAATCATCAGAGAGAACAAAGCAAAAATCAAGATTTCACATGACAACTATTATTCAAGTGACCTAACTGAGAGTTCCTAAAGTCAGGAAGATGCTAGTTTAAATCTAGCCTCTCAGACACATACTAACTATGTCTCTGATCTTAACTTCATTTGCCTCAGTTACCTCATCTATAAAATAAGAATAAGAATAATACCTACTTCCTAGAGTTGTTATAAAGATAAAAATGAGATAATATTTCTAAAGTACTTGGCAAATCTTAAGACTGCAACAAACACTAGTGATTATCATACAGAGCTTTATGTTTTACAAAGAACTCTATTCACAAAAAAGCCACATGGTACCAGGTGCCATATGTGTGTGTAATTGATTTCATTTGAAAGATGTAGAAACTGAGACTTCTAGAAATTAAATAACTTATTAAATACCACACAGTCAATGAGATAGAACATGGACTCAACCCAAAGTTTTTAGACTTCTGGCCCAATGCCCTTTCTGCTATGTCTTGGTGCCTTGCTATGCTGTGCCTCTTCAAAAAAAAACTCAGGAAGGGGGGAAAAAAAAAAAAAAAAAAACTTCCAATGATTTTCCAGACTTACAGATAAAGGCCAAATCCGTCAAGTTCTCGTGCCTGGTGCTTTTTGCTGAGTTCAACTCTTAGCTCTCTCAGGGCTTCATTCTTCACCTGTCCTTTCTCCAAGGGGCCTATGAACATAAAAAAAAAAAAAAAACTCTGAAGATCAAACTAGTTTGTTTTATTCTTTTAGGTTAATACTCCCTGTGGCATAAAGTGAAAAGTTCATACTTGCTTAGTACTTCTAGGAAACAATAACTACAAGGAACCAATTAACCTTAAATTTTTCTTAATTTGGCTGAAAAGTGAGGCCTTTGGCCATTCAACTCTTACACAGCCCAACAATCATACCTAACACACACCAGTTTGCTAGTTATTTTTTTCCAAAAGGTAAGTTGAGGAACTTCATACCCAAACTGTCAACTGTTTCATCATCCTTTTTCTTTTCTCCAGACTGTAAAGGAAAATAAAAAAGATTTTACTATTCATTCTTGTTTTATGCTTTTTTTTTTTATTAAAGCTTTTTATTTTCAAAACATATGCATGGATAATTTTTCAACATTAATCCTTGCAAAACCTTGTGTTCCAATTTTTCCCTCCCTCTCTCCTAGATGGCAAATTATTCAATATATGTTAAACATGGTAAAACTGTTAAATCCAATATATGCATACATATTTATACA
Source organism: Sarcophilus harrisii (assembly GCF_902635505.1). Classification (NCBI taxonomy): domain Eukaryota; kingdom Metazoa; phylum Chordata; class Mammalia; order Dasyuromorphia; family Dasyuridae; genus Sarcophilus; species Sarcophilus harrisii. The sequence goes on from NC_045427.1 coordinate 370,644,304, forward strand.
ATTATCTTTCTGCACAAGAAAAATCAAATAAAAAAGAAAAAGAGAAAGAAAATAAAATGCAAGCAAACAACAACAAAAAGTGAAAATGTTATGTTGTGATCCACACTCAATTCCCACAGTCCTCTTTGGATGTAGATGGCTCTCTTCATCACAAGATCATTGGAACTGGCCTGGATCATCTCACTGTTGAAAAGAGCCATGTCCATCAGTATTGATCATCATATAATCTTGTTGTTGTGCTTTTACTGTTCATTCTTAAATATGTTTATAACAATAAAATTTTACTCTATATTCTTAAATTCTTCATAAGGGCCCTAATCCACTCAAAACAGTATCTCCAACTGCCAATACATATATTTGTCCTACTTTATCGCCCTCTAAAGTTTTGATTATGAATTTGCTCTCAAAAGAATATATATATTGTGATGATCAACTATGAAAGACTTGGTTCTTCTCAATGGTTCAGTGATCCAAAGTTATCCCAATAGACTTTGGACAGAAAATGCCATCTGCTTCAGAAATGAAATTAAGGAGAATGAATGTAAATCAATACATGCTGTGTTCACTTCTTTTTTCTGTTTTTTTTAAATCTTCCCTATGATTTTTCCCTTTTGCTCTGATTTTTCTTTCTAAATATGATTCATAAATCAATGTGTATTTAAAAATAAATTTTAAAAAATACATCTTCCATATTTCAGAAAACATTGGTAAAAAAAAACAATTTTAAAAATTAGTTTAATAACACTATGCTCAAAGCTCACAATTTAAGTGAGTTTGCCAAAAGATGCTCTTTCATCTTTATTGCTACACATCAGACAGTTTGAAGGTACATTGTATGACAAGAAAAACATAAAACAGCACTGAAAAAGTCCATTACAGCTCTGAAAGGCCAAGAAATGTGGGCAAAGTGCCTTCAACCAATTTTAACAGCTTTGAATGAAACAAAATGCATCAAATGAGATTTTAAATCAAAATAGGCCAGGCTACCTTGTACCTCAACAGATATTTCTAAGTTTCTTCTATCACCCTAGTGGGTTATTTAGGAAGCGATTTAAATAAGAAACCCTTTGTATACCTATTGATACCACAATTAAAGAGGAACATCTAGTTCCCTGGACTCTCCCATAAAGGCTATAAATATTGTTACTGTATCTTTAAGAGCCAAATGGGATATTGAGGAGCAGTTTGGAGTTACAGCTGTATTATAACTGTCATTCTAGGAGGTTCTCCATATGAAGTCAAGGACAATTTGTTTGGTTTCAATTATGATCTATGAATAGTTCTGAAGAAGAAATACAAAAAAGAAAGTTAAGAGCGACTTCTTTCTTTTTAGTACTGTCTTAACTGTTAATTCATGGAGAAACATTGTAAAAACAGTTTTATGGAGAGTCTATAGAAAACTCAAGTTTATAATGCATTCTACAGTGACTGTTAACCTCTGATGACTAAAGACAAATAAACAAAAATTAATTATTTTATTCTTGAGAAATTGAATTTAACTTTTGAGAATATGAAGAGAATTCTTAAGACATTAATTAGTATCTTGAGCCAACCAAATGGTAGAATTGTGTTTCCAGGAGAGAAAACAAATCATTTGCCATCAAACTAAGATTACTCTGGCTGTACTCTCTCACAACTAAAATATTGTAAATAATTGTCCATTTTATTAGCGATTCTATCATTAATAAATTATACACCCAGTAACTTTAACATTTATTTAGTCCTAAAAAATTAAGAGATGTAAATAGAGAGCTATAAGTAACTACTGTTGGGAAAGGAGATTCTTCTGCTTTATTAAATAAGTGACATATAATGAAGAGGGAAAGAGCCTTGAGTTAACTGATAAAGAAAAATATGTTGTAATTTTATTAATAATAAATTATTCAACATATGTCTGGGCTACTTTAAAGTTCAAGATGAAAAAATTAAATAAGGGAATGAATCATTAGCAGGATGACTTGACCCTACAAGTAAGTAAAAATGATCCCAGATCCTGCTACATAAACAAAGGAAAACATTTTTTCTTTTTGGTGCCCAATAAGAAAACCGCAGTAAGCATATTATAGGTGCTACAGCCACAACAACTAAAGACCCAGAAAAATTCTTGCTACTAAAGTCCTTGGCATTATCAAATGATTCAACATCAAAAGCTGGTTCAATTTTTTGTGGCAATAACATCAAAGAGGCTGCTGTACCCTAAGGACTACAGTAATTTTCATTTGCAAATAAAACATCTTTGTGTAATTTTGGCAATTAGAATATCTTGGACTATCTTGTTTTTCTGTTCATATCCCCAGCACTTAGAGCAGTGCTTGAATATAGTAAGCATTTAATAAATATTTTTTTTAATATCTGGTATAGCACTCACCAAGTATCTTGAATACATATACAGGAAATAGGCTTTCTGGCTCTTGCAACCACGAAGGAAGTGAGCTGCCCGATCATATTCTTTTACATCAAAGTAGGCCTTGGCTAGAGTGTAAGCATCCAAATCTTGTGCATCTTCCTAGAAAAGACAATTTGGAGAGATGGTTTTTTTCTTGCAGGGGAAAAGAAAAAGCTGGGAGAAGAAAAACACAGGTAATAGGGTGTAAGCAATGAGATTCCAGATAATATATCTGTGAACTTCTTTATTAATGTTGAAAATTTATGAGACCAACCAAATTTCTAAAAAGAAAATTTCCTATAGTTTAATGTTAAAGTCATCACTTATATTGACATAAACCAAGAAATATATACCTAGAAAAAACTGAAAATTTGAATACAGGAAAAATCTTTTTGAACTGTCAGATCTTGGCTCTGCTGCTGACTGATATGAAGGTCTTAGAAAACAATACCTGTTTATAAGAATATTACAAATCATATAATATTTAAGATTAAAGTCCCATATAAATGCAAAATAATTGCTAATTTGAACTATTCTTTAAAATAATTTTAAACTCATTTTTAACTTAAAACAAAAACAAAAAAACAAAAAATATCGATGTACACAACACAAGAGAATTCAATATGAAATCAAGAAATCTCCATTTTTTAAAAAAACTATGTAATAAATAGTTCACATTGTTTTCAAAACTATCTTAAGATGGAGAAAAATAGAGGTTAATCTGGAAATTAAAAAAAAAAAAAAAATAGGACTTCATTCCCCCAAAATCAATCTTCCAGATAAGATAAACATTCCTTTTGTCACAAAAGATTACAATTTAGGATCCATGTGAATTTAGTCTAATGGGAGGGAAGAACATTTTTTGATATGCAAAATCAACAAAAAAGCAGAGTATCATCAAAGTTTAAAAAAGAAAAAGTTACAAACAACTATGAATAAGTTGTAATCTCAGTGTAAATCATGAGAAATTATGGAAGAATAATCAAAAGAATAGTTGTTTTGATAAGCAAATAGGCTTGAGAAAAAAAATGCAAAGGAGAAGAATAAGATGATTATGAGTATTATATTTACTAAGAAAGGAGAAATGGGGGGAAAAAAAAGGCAAAAAAATAATGAATGGGAAAAAGGAAAACAATCCTAGAGCAAAACCTCCATCACATAGGAGAAAATACAAAAATTGAATTTATTTAAAAGTTATAGAGTTAATAGAAAATATAATTGTATTTAGGATTATGCAAATGTGTACTAAAGTTTTAGAGGATTAGTAAAGTTAAACAAGAAAGATGGTACTCCTTTAAAAAAAAAATAAAGTCTGATAGAGTCTAGCTTTTTAAATTGTGGGTCATGACCCCATATGGGGTCTTGCAACTAAAATGTGATTTATTACCAGTAAATACTGGATTTGAATACCTATTTTATATTCTTATATACACAGCATCACATAAAAATTTCTTGATTCATGAGTGGAAAAAGTTTAAGACACTCAGTGATAGAGAATAAATTAAATTTAAAAATTATAACCTTCAATGAATTCCATTATAAAAAAAAATTTAAATTTTAAATAGATTAAAAACATTTAATAATATGCAACTATAGAAAACATACCTAATGCAGTAAAAGACAAATTGGATGGACTAAAATTTACTATGTTTGCATATTCTCTAAAAATCTAAAAATTGCAGTACTGCTACTGGAAAAAAAGTTGAATTCATATTAGACATCTTAATAAATACACAAGGGGAAACAGAGACAAATAAATACACAAAGGGAAGCAGAGACAAGATGGCAGAGTAAAGGCAGGAACTCATCCAACCTTTCCCCCAAACCACTCAAAATTCCTTTAAATGACGACTATAAACAAATTTTAAGAGTGTCAAAACACCTCAAGAGAGAGAACATTTTCCAGCTGAAGACAATTTAGAAGGTCAGCAGAAAAGGTCTGTGAGAGTCCAGCATGCAGTCCTAGTCTAGGTCACACCAACACAGTTCCAGCTCTAGCCCAGCAAGGAAGGACTCTTATTTTAGCACATTAGATTTTACAGCTATAGTGGGCAGGACATTCCTAACAGTTCCAGGGCAGAAAAGAGGGCTTGTGATTAGGTCCCTAGAAGGATCTCTGAAAAAAGAGCTGCACAAAATCCCTGAAACTTGGGACAATGTACCCTCTACCCTGAAAACAGAGCCCTACTTTTACAAAGAGTTTTAAAAGCCAAATAAGAAGCTAGGAAAATGAATATACAACAAAAAAGTTTCTGACCATATCAAGTTACTATGGCAATAAGAAAGAGCAAAACACACACATTCATAAGATAAAGTCAAAGCAAAATCCAAAGCCTCCAAAAGGGGGGGGGGGGGGGGGAGAGAAAGGAGGGCCCTCAGGCCATAGAAGAACACAAAAAAGATTTTGAAAATCAAGGAGGAGAGACAGGAGAAAAATTAAGTGCAAAAAAACTCAAAAAGACAACAAGGAAAATGCCTTAAAAAGCAAAATTTGCCAATTGGGAAAGGAGGTACAAAAGCTCACTGAAGAAAACAATTCCTGAAAAATTAGAATTGAGCAAATAGAAGATAATGCCTTTATGAGAAATCAAGATACAATAAAGCAAAACCAAAAGAATTATTATTATCATTATTACTGATCTACATGAAAGTCATAACCAAAAAAAGAAGCTGAACATCATCTTTCAAGAAATTATCAAGGAAAACTGCCGTGATATTCTAAAAATCAGAGGGCAAAATAGAAAATGAAAGAACCTACCATTCACCTCCTAAAAGAGATTCCAAAATGAAAATTCCCAGAAATAGTATAGTCAAATTCCCAGACTTCCAATTCACAGAGAAGATATTGCAAGCATGCAAAAAGAAATAATTTAAGCATAGTGGAACTACAATCAGGATAACACAAGATTTAGTAGCCTCTACATTAAAGGACTGAAAAACATGGAATATAATATTTTGGAAAGCAATGAAGCCAGGATTATAACCATGAATCATCTATCCAGCAAAACTGAGTATCGTCTGTCAGAGGAAAAGGTAGACATTCAATGAAATAGAGGATTTTCAAGCAGTTGTGATGAAAAGACCAAAGATAAATGGAAATTTTGATTTTCAAATGCACAACTCAAGAGAAACATAAGGAGGTAGTCAGGAAATTGATATCATAAGAGACTTAAGATTTATCTATTTACATTCCTATATGTGAGGATAACACTTGTAACTCATTAGAACTTATTACAGCAGTTTGAAAGAATATATATATAGAGGGCACAGGTGTGAATTGAATATGAAGGGAAAATACCTAAAAAAAAAAAAAGATTAAATTAAGAGGTGAAAAGAATGTACTGGGAGAAAGGGAAAGGGAAAAGTGAAATGGTATAAATTATTTGACATAAAAAGGAGGCAAGAAAAAGCTTTTACAGTGAAGGGGAAGAGGGAAAGGAAAGGGGAAGTAAGTGAACCTTACTCTTTTTAGAACTGGCTCAAAAGGGAAGTAAGATTTCTATATTCATATTGAATGTGTATATATATTCCCTGCAGAAAAATAGGAGGGAATGGGATATGGGAAGTGAGGAGAGTGATAAAACATAAGGCTTATTTGGAGGAGGGAGTGGTCAGTAGCAAAACACTTTTGAGGAGGGAGAAGGTAAAAAAAAAGAGAAAAAAATAGAAGGGGGAAAATACAATTAACAATAACTGTAAAAAAGTTTTTAAAGCAAGCTTCTCTGATAAGGTCTTATTTCTCAAACAGAGAGGGAACTGATTAAAATTTATAAAAAAGAGTTATATCCCCATTGATAAATAATCAATGCTCAAAAGCTCAAAAGACTATAAATTCATGCATATCCTTTGATCTAACAATACCACTACTAGGCATGAACACCAAGAGATTAAAAAAAAAAAAAAAAAAAAAAAAAAAAAGGACCTATATGTACAAAAATATTTGTAGCAAGCTCTCTTATCGGGACAAAATATTGGAAATTGAGGAGATGCCCATTAATTGGGGAATGGCTGAATAAATTGTCATGGGATATTATTCTTCTAGGAGAAATGATGAACAGTACGCTCTCAGAAAAAAAACCTGGAAAGTCTTCTATGAACTCAAGCAAAGTGAAATGTACTATATACAAAATAATGGCAATGTTCTGGAATGACCAGTTTGCTATTCTCAACAGTACAATGAGCCACAACTACTCTGAAGAACTTATGATGAAAAATCCTATCCATGCTCAGAGAAGAAACTGATTTTGTCTGATTAGATTGAAACATTCTCCCTCTTCCCTTTCTTCCCTTAACTATTTTTTTTAAGATTTTTTTTTTTTATCAGGGTGGGGGATCTAGGTTTTCTTTCACAACATGACTTATGGAAGTGTTTTGCAGAATTTCACATGCAATTAATGGGAGTTGGGGGTCTAGAACCCAAAAGTTTTAAAAACAAATGTAAAAAATTAGTTTCAAATGTAACTGAGGGAAATATTAAATTAAATTTTAAAAAAGAAATAAGAAAATCATGCTTACGACATATCACTGACAATAGAAATATTAAACATCTGCAGAATTAATGGCATAGAAAAATTATAAAAGAAAACAAATAATTAATAGCCAGAGATTTCAAAGTGCCCCAATAATGGAGTATTACCAGCAAAAATAAAGAAGAAATACTAATATTTATAAATGACAAAGAAACTAAATTTAACACATATAGAATAGGTAGAAAATGTAGCCCCCCCCCCTTTTGCAAATGAATGAAACATTAACAAAAACAATCTTCTAGAATCTAAAGAAAAAGTTAAGAAATTATAAAATACTAAACTTAGAAATATTGCAATATGACACATAATGGTTGAGTGACCCTGAACTAGTTCCTTTATCTCTAAGTGCTCTGAGAAACTACCTAAGATTATAAATTGAAGAAAAGGCTGATCTGCATTGGCAGAGGATGAGGTCATCCAAGAGTTCTTTATGTCACTGAAATCACAGATCTAATCTCTCTGCCTTGTTGTTGTTTGTTCTCTGTTCTTGAAGAGGCCATGACATCAGAGAGGTGATGCTGTCAAGTGAATTGGATTTAAGTGAGGAAGGAGGTCTCCTGTCCCACTTTTTCCTCCAGAGACATCTGGGTCCAGTGCCCATATCTAGATCAAGACACTAGAGATGGCCTTGAATACAAGTCTTTTTAAGCTAAGGTCTTCAACAGGTCTCAGTTTTGTTTGATTAAGACTGCACCCATTCAGTAATTAAGGCTAGGTAGCAATTGAAGCAAAGAATTTCCTTTTTCACAATAGTAAAAAAAAAACAAAACCAAAAAACCCACCAACATATTTAAGTTTGGGAGGGGAAGCCTCTCAGGGTTTCTGGCCAAAGCAAAATATTCACATTCAATCTTAATTAATTAAGGACCCAAACAACGACCAAAAGGGTTTGGCCTAGGACCAATTGTTGGACAATCAATGAGAATCAGAGTGGTTTTAGTTTAAGGCATAGTTCTTTTTTTTTTTTTTTTTTTAAATTTAATAGCCTTTTATTTACAGGATATATACATGGGTAACTTTACAGCATTAACAATTGTAAGGCATAGTTCTTAAAAAAAACAAATCTTGCCAGTAAACTTCAGGACATCTAGGGAGGGTTCAGAGATCCAAAAGAAAAAGAATAGAAAATACAAAAAGGTCAAAAAATGGAGGGGAAAAAACCATTTGCACCACAACTGAGGAATCATCAGACTAATTCTGTTATATGAACACTGAGAATTACTATTGTGCCTTAAGAAATGACAAATATAAACAATACAAATAAATATGAAAAGAAATGCTGTAGTGATTATAGAAGAAATAAACAAATACACAACTAGAAAGGGGAAGCTATAGTCAGCCTGTTGTGCCATAGTTCTCTTTTATTGTTCTGCTTCAGTTTCCCTAATTGTTCTGCCAGTTTCCCTGGTTGCAACCCCCTTTTCTGCCCCATTAGAACTGAGATAATTAGGGCTATGAAGATCTGACATTCTAGAAGATATGATTCCAGATGTCCTATCTCAGATACCTAATTAGCATTGTTTATAACTCTTAAGTTTCAGACTTCCTGTCTCTAACTGCACACCTCCTTAACTCCCAGTTTGTAAGAATTTTTGGTCCTAACCTGTCAGAACTGAATTGATGGTCCCTGACTGAAGATTCCCACTAACCAGAGTTTGGACTCCACCTCCCTTTCCCCTAACACCCCCCCCCCCCCCCCCCCCCCCCCCCCCCCCCCCCCCCCCCCCCCCCCCCCCCCCCCCCCCCCCCCCCCCCCCCCCCCTCCCCCCCCCCCCCCCCCCCCCCCCCCCCCCCCCCCCCCCCCCCCCCCCCCCCCCCCCCCCCCCCCCCCCCCCCCCCCCCCGGCCTTTGTTTAGCTACCCCAGCTTGGAGCTATGCATATATATGTCATTGAGAACTCACATTCGCTGCTACATGCTTTGAGACATCAGACCTGGGGGCAACATGCCCCCCAGCACAATCTCTCCCTCTCAGAAATCCAATAAAATATTAAAAACTCTCTAATCTCCATCTTGCCTCAGTTTCTCCGACATTACAAGCCAATGACCAGAAAAGCCCTAATATAGGAGATGGTACGTTAACTCAGCTTGGAAGGAAGAGATTGTAAGAGGTTAGGGTTAGCAGGAGTGCAATGTAGGCTAGGGAAGACCTGGCACAGATATAAGAGGACAGGAAATAGAATGCTACATATCAGCAGAGGGAGGCCAGTTTGTTAGGAATATGAAGTGCACAAAGAGGAGTAATGTTTAATAACCCTGGAATGACAGGCTCCATGGAGATTGTGAAGGCTGTAAATGCCAAACTGAAGAATTTGTATTTGATCCCAAAGACAAGAAGGAGCCATTTGGAAGGCACTGAATAAGTGATCAAAAATAAACAGAAACAAGTGCAGAAGGGGGACACAGACACAATGAGGAAGATTTTATTTCTATCTTAGGAATTCATTATAGAAAAACGAATGTAAGTTTATGGTATAAAACTTCTTCTTTTGGACTTGAAAATGTTGGCAGACAATTAAATTCATAATTTTTTTTTAGCCAAACTTCTCATGAAAGGGTTTTCTTTGTCTTTATTCCCAATGAATGGAATATACTGAGTGAAGATCCCTCATGGGAATGTGGGCTGTAACTATAATTTGAGACTTTACAATAACAAGTTAAAAAGCTGCAGGTGTTCTATTGTCTTAAATGAACATTTCCCTTCCATTTCCCTTCCACCTCAATTAGCATTCAAGTACTTCCTCCATTATGGCTTTGGGAGTTCAGGTAAAGATTCTCTCATCCAAGAATATCTGCTTATATAGCAATTCTCTAAGGAAATCTAAATTAAGAGTTTGTTATTTACTAATATTCTTTTGTTTCTAGGATAGATTTCTGTGTTTAGAGTATAAGCCTACACTCCTCCAGACAACAGAAGATAATGGGAGGAGGTGGGGAGGAAATGGTTCTGCATTCAGGTTCTATTTAATCTTGTGTTTTGCAGTTTGTGCTTGCATTCCTTTACTGACACCTTGTCTGTAAGAAGTTGTCCTTTCTTGTGAGATTGTCATAAATCTTTTTTTTTTTTTTTTTTTTTTTTTTTTTTTGCTTTTTCACCTCAAGAGTCTCTGATTTTTAATTTGGGTGAGGATCACTGTCCCACACACCAACAATACACATGCAAAACCTAAGCAAAATTCTTAAACACTAGATAAATAACAGTAAAGGTTTAAGATTCACTCTGGGAGGCAGTCAAGATGGAAGTAAAGGAGGGACTCAACCTAAGCTCTTCTCTAAACCCCATCATGTACCTTTAAATAAATCTGGGAAGGGAAGACCTTAAATTCTAGAGTGGCAGAACTCACAAAAAGTCAGAGTGAAATTATTTTCCAGCCCAAGAAAACTTAGAAAGTTAGGAAAAAAGTAGGCTGGACAAGGGTGAATGAAGAGTGCAGTCCTACACAGATTGTACCAGTGTAGATCAGGCCCCAGAAACCCAGAAGCAGGCCTTGGGGTAACTGAAGCAGTGGCAGCAATGGTGGTTTCCAAGCCTCTCATATCCTATAGATGGTAAAGGGATCAAAACAGATAAAAGGAGATTTACAGGAGTCCTTTTGCTGGCACCAGAGGCAAAACTTGTTGCATTGACTATACTCAGATTTAGGTTGCAGTCATGGATCTTAGTCCCAGTGTGAGGAAGAACACTAGCACAGCAGGGCTTGCAACCATAAGGGAGCAAATGAATAGGATTGAAACGAATGCTTGTGATCACTCACAAACTAGGTCACAGTAGAAAAGAGTAGTAAACAGACATTTCCCTATATCACACCATCTTGGAAGAGGCAAAAGCTTACAGGTTTATAGAATTGCCTCTGAAAACAGCTGCACAAAAAAACCTGATGCTTGGGATATTGCCCCCTCCACTTGAAAACTCCACTTTAATACAGAGTTAAATTCAGGAAATAGGCTGGAAAATGAATAAACAGAAAAAAAAAATTCTGACTATAGAAAGTGACCTTGTCACTATATTCAAAATATGAATTGGTGTCATGCCTTGGCAGAGATCAAAACAGATTTTGAAAATCAAGTTAAGGGGGCAGCTAGGTGGCACAGTGGCTAAAGCACCAGCCCTGAAGTCAGGAGAACCCGAGTTCAAATCTGAGGTCAGACACTGAACACTTCCTAGCTATGTCACCCTGAGCAAGTCACATAACCTCAATTTGCCTCAGCAAAAAAAAAAAAAAAAGGTAGAAGAAAAACTAGGAAGAGAATGATATAAGAAAATCATGAAAAAAAGAATCAACAACTTGGGAAAAGGAGACACAAAACAACTTGGTAAAGGAGACACAAAAAAATGCTGAAGAAAATAACACCTTGACAAACAGACTAGGCCAAATGGAAAAAGAAGCATAAAAATCCAATGAAAAGAATGCCTTGAAAAGCAGGATTGACCAAATATTCTATTTATACATATATGATACATATTCTAGTGTTATATAAATATACAGATTCTAATATGTATGTAATATATATTCTAGATATATACAAAAATTCACTGAAAAAAAGAACTCCTTAAAGAATAGAATTGGCCAAATAAAAAAGGAAGTACCACCACTCACTTGAAGAAAATAATTCCTTAAAAGTTAGAATTAGGCAATTGGAAGTTAATGACTTTGAGACATCAGAAACAAACAAAATCAAAAGAATGGAAAAAAAAAAGGAAGAAAATGTGAAATGGAAAATATCTTAAAATGATATATAAATGATGATATCTCATCAAGTTGAAAATATCAAGTCAGTTTTCCTTGATAATTTCTTGAAAGATGATGTCCAGGCCCTTTTTTTGATCATGACTTTTAGGCAGTCCAATAATTTTAAATTATCTCTCCTGGATCTACTTTCTAGGTCAGTTATTACTAATTCAACTGAGAAATCCTGAGGTCTTCTCTGAGATTGGACTTTTTTTGTCAGGAGTTCAAATTGGACCTCAGATACTTAACACTTCCTAGCTATGTGATCCTGGGCAAGTCACTCAACTCCCGATTGCCTCAGCAAAAAAAATTTAAAAATTAAAAAAGGCCAAGGTTTTCCACTACATCCAGAGCCTCTCTAGTCATCCTGAGCTATATCTTTCTACTGAACCCACGTGCTCTGGAAGAGAAAGTGAGGCTAATTATTTTGCACAGCAACCCTCACTTAAATCCAACTCACTTGCATGTCATGGCATCATTTCCCTGATGATGAAGGACAAACAACCACTTCTGTAAGTAGAGCTGCTATGCTGGGAACAGGTGGAACAGGTCATTTTGGCAATATATTCCTCCCTCCTTCCTTTTCTTTCTTCACAGTATATCATACCTTACTTGTGGGTACTCTGGCTAAAGAAATGTAAAACCTTTTATTTCATTGCTGAAAACCCTCCAAAATACCTTAGGATATGCTAGCTAGATTTCTTTCTTAAGAATCAAATCAAATCTTTCTGAGTCTCATTGACTGACACTCAAAGAGAGTGTCTGTCTGTTTGTCTGTCTGTCTGTCTGTCTGTCTGTCTCTCTCTCTCTCCCCCCTGCCCCGCCTCCTTCTTTCTCTCCATCCTCCCCCCATCCCCTCTCTCTGTCTTTTGCTGAGGCAATCGGGGTTGACTTGGCCAGGCTCACACAGCTAGGAAGTGTTAAGTGTCTGAGGACCAGATTTGAATTCAGGTCCTCCTGACTTCAGGGCTTGTGTTCTATCCACTTCACCATCCAATTGCCCCATGGCATCATCTCCTTGATGACAAGGTCACAACAACAACAATAATCACAACCACAACAACGATTCAACCATTCTAGAGAGCACCTTGGAACTATGTCCAAAGAACTATAAAACTATAAAACCAAAGAGTATGCCCTTTGACCAAACAATACCATGCTAGCTCTGTATCCTAAAGATATTAAAAAAAAAAAAGAAAGAAAGAAAGAAAGAAAAGAAAAGCTCCTATGTGTACAAAAATATTTAGAGCAGCTCTTTTAGGGGTAGCAAAGAACTAGAAATTAAGGCAATGTTCATCAATAGGGTTGGCTGAACATGTTGTATATGATTGTGATGAAATGTACTACTGTGTTTTAAGAAATGATAAACAGGGTGCTCTCAGGAAATCATAGAAAGACTTATATGAACTGATACAAAGTGAAATGAACAGACCAGGAAAACACTGTACACAGCAATACTGCATGATGATCTATTAAAAAACTCAGCAATATAATGATCCAAGACTAATTAGGTGCTACTCATCTCTAGAGAAATAACTGAATGCAGATGACTTTATTTTTCTTGTTTTTTTTGCTTGTATTTTCACTCACAGAACAACTTAAATGGAAATGTGTTTTGTATGACTATATATATATATATATATATATATATATATATATATAAAACTTAAGAAAAATTGCTTGCCTTCTCAGCTGAATGGCGCAATGGAAAGAACACAGGCCCTGAAGTCAGGAGGACCTGAGTTCAAATATGACCTTAGACACTTAACACTAACTAGCTATGGCACCCTTGACAACTCATTTAACCCCAATTGCCACACCAAAACAGTGGTGGGTTAACTGATTTGTCCAAAGTTATACAGATAGTAAGTAGCAAATTTCTGAGGCCAATGTGAACTCAAATGCTCCTGATTCCAGGACCAGTGCCCTATCCACTGTGCCACCTAACTGCCCCATCATAACTTTTAGATGCATTAGTTTGATAGCTGAGCAGATAAGTCCTGATTAACATTTCCAAATGAATGTTTCACAGACACTTAGATTCAATATGTCTATTTCTATGAAAGTCACCATCACTCTTCTAAGTATCCAGGTTGACAACATCAAGAGTATTTTTCCAGGTTTTCCAGGTTTATTAAATATTACTCCCCTTTATATATTTTATAGTCCAGACAAATTGGAATTTATTGCTGCTGACGCATAATGTTCTATCTTCTGTCCTTCTACATCTACGCTTTTGTACAGGCATTTCTACAACCTGCAATGTACTCCTGCTATACCCCTGCCTCTTAGTTACCAAGTGCTAACTTTGCAAATATTTTTTTACATACATATCCCAATAGAATGCAGATTCCTTCAGAACATATAATTTTTGTCTTTGAATTCTCAGCACTGAGCACAGTTCCTGGCATGTAACAGGTACTTCATTGATTTACTAATTGATAGAAATAGAATAAGAAAAAGACTCTGGAAAGAATTAGGATTAGATTTAGGGCAGGAAGAGACTTTAAAAATCACTTGAAGATGATGGGCACTGAAGCCCAGGGATATTAAATAACTTGCCTAAGTCACGCACACAAATATCAGAGACAGAAGCTATACTCCTACTACAAATCTATTCCTCTCTCCACTGTGCCTCCTAGAGACCATTTTACTGAACTTTAAATGATGCACACGAATTCTACAGGCAATAAAAAGAAAGGAGACATTCCAGGCACAAGGTATACTGACAACAAAGGCATAGGCACATGTTCAAGAGCTATGAGTAGTCTAGTTTAGCTCAATTAGAGCACATGGATAAGCTAGAAAGGTTTGAGGATCTTGAATGCTAGCAAAGGAGTTTGAAATGTACTTAGAGGAACCACTAAATATTATTGAGTAGAAAAGTGAAATAACAGATCTATGCATAAGACTATTCTGAAAGGACACAAAACACGAATGAATATAAATTACTAGGAAGGGATTACACCTTTCCTATGAAGAAGTGGTATGATATAATGATATATAACAAATACCTAGTTAAGAATCAAGATTCCCTGTTATCTAGTCACAATATAACATTACCTATGGAAGTTACTTTACCTCCCTGGACCTAAAGTTCTCCATCAATTAAAATGAGAATAATTAATCCCTGCTCTGCCTTCCCTCACAAAGTTGAATGTGGAATGGAAAGAAGTTTTAAAGATCAAGGTCTAGTCTCTAGTATTATGGAACAGGAACCTAGAGACAGGAAATGACTGGAGACATGCTTAGCAAAATACAAAAAGTATGACAAAATTGGAAGCAGTTATGTTAGAGAGCAGGAGTCCTCAAACTATGGCCCGCGGGCCAGATGCAGCAGCTGAGGACATTTATCCCTCTCACCCAGGTCTATGAAGTTTATTTAAAGGCCCACAAAACAAAGTTTTTGTTTTTACTGCAGTCTTGCCCTCCAACAGTCTGAGGGACAATGAACTGGCCCCCTATTTAAAAAGTTTGAGAACCCCTGTTATAAAGTAAGAACACTTGCCATGAAATTGTTTAACAGAACCTGGAGAAAGAAAAATTTAGTGGAGGCATATAAGCTGTCTTCAAACTACTCTCCCAATCCAGAGTTTGCTTAATCACTAACTATCGGAAAATAAACTATGCCCAATCTCTACCTCCAATTCTGTCAACCTCACAGTCCTCAAGCTTGCTCAATCTCTCACTCCAATCTTGACAGGTCTTACTGTGCTCTCTGGAATTCAACTTTTATAGTCAACAAATTTCCTTTCTTTTTGGACCCCTTCCTCTCACACTCCATCATCTTGTTCTAAGGGACAACTGGATTCCCCTAAAGAATATAACATACCTTGCCATTTTCTTCAGCACTGGCTGAACCTTAATTCACACAACCTACACAGAGTAGCAATGCTTGTTCCCCACTGCTACTGATTTTATGAATATCATTCAGAAACCTCTTCTTTTGACTTCATTCAATTACAAATTTTCCACTTATTCAAATCATAGTAGTTGTTGTCTACAGCTCCTACGTCATTTTTCCTCCATTCCCGAAGAATTCAGTACCTGGCTCATTGTCTTCCTCTCCTTCCTAGGTCCTTTTTGATACTTCTACATTTTTGTTGATAATTCCTCAAACACCCTAACTTCTCAGTCCATCAATTTCAAGTCCCATGACCTACTCTTCCAATCTTCCAAGTCTTCTTCCCATTTTCCAGGGATATTTACATTCTGGATCTCACTATACACATAAGTACTCAGTTCTACTTTCTTGACCCAAACTTTTGACATTCCTCTAACCACAACTTTCTAACATTCCATTCTCTCCCTATACCTCATTTCTCTGCAACCTTTTCTTCAAGAGGTGATACTTGCCAGCAGTCACCTAGCAAAGTGCCCTATAGTTACAGTCTTTGCATTGGCTCTTCCCTATACCTGGAATACACTCTTACTACATTTTCTCATAGAATCTTATTTTTCAAGATATAGTTCAAACACCTTACATGAAGCATGATTCCCTCAAACTATGAATGCACTTCCAACTTTGCATATAACATAACATCAGAAAGGCAATACCATGACATGAAAGTGAATTAGATTTAAATGAGGGAGAACTGTGCAAAGTCACCTGCCTCACTTTCTCCTCCAGAGCCATCTGGATCCAGATATTGATCAGGACAACTGGAGATGGACCTCATGTGCATACACACATATAGTAGGAAGTTTTGTTTTTTTCTCTTTGTATCCACATCATCTTGCAAAGAGCTTTTAACGTTTTTTTCCCCACTACTGACTTCTTTTTGCCTGAGAAATTTTATGTGACCCCATATATAAATATATTAATATATTATATATAAATATATAAATTATGTATATATAATATATATTATTAATATATTAAGTAGCTATGTAAATCAAACATTTATTAATAATAAACCATAATTTCATGACCTCCACATTCAGTTACAAGACCCCATATGGGATCACAAACCAGTTTAAGAAACTAAGATCTAGCAAAGTATATGCCATATTTGTTGCTGTTGTTCAGTTGTGTCTGAATTCATATCCCCATGAACTTGTCCAAGAGATTTTCTTGGCAAAGATCTGGTATGGTTTGTCATTTTATTTTCCAATTTTAGGCAGACAGAAGTTAAGTGACTTGCTCAGGGTCATAGTTGATATATCACATAGTTGATATCTGAGATCATATTTGAACTCTACTCTTTCTGACTCCAAGTTTACAGCTCTATCCACTCTGCCACCTTACTACTCCCACATGCCATGTACTTAAAAAGTGTTTGCTGACTGACTGAAATTTATGGAGGGCTGTCCGTGGAAGAGGAATTAGATATGCTTTACTAGGCCACAAAGGAAAGAACCAGAAGCACATTACAGAGTCAAATATAGATTCAACATAGAGACAAAACTTCCTTAAAACCTGTTAGTATCCTAAAGTAAAACATGATGCTCACTAGATAATGGAAGGTCAAAATTTCTAAGTGGAGACTAGATACCAACTGTCAAGTCCCAGATGTAGAGGGTAACCCTAATAGACTACCTGACCTAATAGTCATTCTGAGTTAGGGTTCTCCCGCTCACTAGCTGGATGGCTCCGGACAAGTCACTTTATTTCTTAGGGTCTCAAGTTTCAGTTTAAAATAAAGAGGCTGAGTCAAAAGATCTCTAAGGCCCTTTCCGCCGTACACTCTATGCTACTCCCTCGGTTTACTCCGTCGAGCTTCGGTTTTTCTCATTTCTAACATGGAGACAGTACCTGAACTGGTGTCCTTTTTTCCTTAACGAGAACACCACGAGAGGTCAAAGAAACGTGGTATGTAAAGGGTTTTGTCCATTCCGGACCGGGAGATGAGGTCCTTATTCAGGCACCTGTAACGGAGATGGGGGAAGAGGATAGGGAAAGTCATTACCTCAGTGAGGGGTGGAGGCGGCGGCAGCTCAGACAAGGGCAACGGCGCCAGGGAGAAGGCCAGTTCCGAGGCCCTGAAACAGAGAAAGGCCGAGACAGTAAGGGAAAGGGGCATCTGCAGCACAGGGTCCGGGCCCGGCTTCCCACTCCGTATCCTCAAGCCTTACCATTTCCCACTATGTTGCAAACCTCGCTCCCGGCTCAACCCCGCGATCCGGAGGAGCTGCTTCTTGATTTCCCTCAGATCTGAGAAGTCGCTGCAAGTTCCCGGAGCTACCACAGAAGGCATAGATGCCGCCACAACGGAGACCAAAGCAGCCATCTTCCTGGCTCCGTCCCCCTACTCCGGCCAATCACGCGAGGTGATACTTGCTGGCGATCACCTAGCAAGGAGCCCCATGGCTATAGGGCACCTCCCGTAACAGATAGACCAATCAGAACTAGGCCTTTAAATCCAGGGAAGAATAGGCTGGGTGATCACGGAGGCTAAGACCTCTGATTGGCTGGAAATCGTTGAGGCGGGAAAGTCAGAACTAAAAAGTCAAAAGAGCCCTGACATCTGGGCAGTAGGAAAAGGAAAAAAGAATCCGGCCCCTCCCAAATAGGAGTGATGCCGGATGTAAATCGGGGGCTATGATTGGATGCTGGCCTAACTGGTAGGCGGAGCCTCTGTAAAGCTGGTCGGACCCTGGAGGCTTGGTTTGTTCCTATGGCGATGAGAGGCGTAGCAGAATAAGGGGCGGTTCTATAATTCTGAGAATTTAATGGAGTACTTGGTGTAGTCGCAATTTCGTGTCCGACCTGAGACTGTGGCGGGAAGTGGGCTAGTTTCAGACCGGTTATAACCACCACTTAATTCAATCCAAAAGACGTTAAGTGCCTCCTATGCACCCAGCCTTGCGTTAGGCTCCGTAAACCTACCCAACAGAAGTCGCCCTCCAGGAGTTTGCGTTAGGAACCGGGCTGGGAGGGGGAAGGGAGATGACTCGGTATGTACACAGAAGAGTAAAAGCCAAGTCTTTCCAAGGGAGAGCGCCGCAAATGGCGAGGGAGAGAAACAGGAAAAGCCTCAGGGGGATAACCGAAGGAAGACGGCGTCATTTTGCGGGCTTGAGGAGGGAGAAGAAAGTTCTTATAAGGAGATCAGTCAGCGAATAAGACATTTTAAGTCGTGAGGGAATTAGGTCATCTGGGGATCGGCTCAAGGAACTAAGGATATTTACCGAGAGAAGGGAAAGTTGGGGGTGAAAATGATCACCTTGCCCCAAGTATTTGAAGAATTGTCCCAGGAAGAAAGGTTAGGATAGTTTTGCTTAGCCTGTGAGGGAAGAAGCATGAGATGAAGTCGCAGGGGCAATTTTAAACTCCTTATAAAGGAAAACTTCCTAAGAATTAAAGCTGTCTAATTGTACAATGTTTCAGAGTCTGATTCTTTTTCTACAGCAAAATAACGGTTTGGTCATGTATACTTATTGTGTATCTAAGTTATATTTTAATGTACTTAACATCTACTGGTCATCCTGCCATCTGGGGGAGGGGGTGGGGGGGTAAGAGGTGAAAAACTGGAACAAGAGGTTTGGCAATTGTTAATGCTGTAAAGTTACCCATGCATATATCCTGTAAATAAAAGGCTATTAAATAAAATATATATATATATATATATATATATGTATTGCACTCTGCGCCAAATTCAACTACCTGAGCTGAATGATTAAATGAGAATACAAGTTTGCATAAGATTCGTGACTCTTCGAAGTTGGAATTCCTTTAAATAATTTCTTAGTGCCATGAAACAATAAATATATTTGTGCCCACTTCTGGAGCTTATTGTACAAAAAGCCAGTACCATTACCCAATCTTTAAATCACTTGAGGAGTGGGCGGCCAGACTGGACAGACATGGACAGAACTATAGTTCTATGACAATTGTGTCTCTACATAGTTCCAGAGGCCGGGAATCCTGAAATATGTATTATGGCAGATATGGTAATGCATTCCTACATGTATCCTTTATTCAAGTAAAAACTTCAGTTGATCTGATACTGGTGAATGTTGCACTTTCTTCCCAAACTCTAATTCATACATGAAAGTCACATTAGTTCATCTGATAGATACACTAATTATATGATTGAGCAAATCATTTTGCTTGTTTTAACCTGGGTATACTCCTCAAAATGAGGATAATAATCTCCATAGTAATTTACAGGGTTACTTAAATAAACTTAAGTGAGATAATGGATATTCTTGTTGTTTGTGTATATAAGAACACTTTTTATATAAGTATATTTATAATTATATATATATATATATAATTTGTATATAAGCATATTTATAATTATTCCCCCAAGAAGGAATAACTTAGGGCTATAAGATATGCAGAAAGCTTTTTACACTCATTTAAACTAGAAAACATAAACATTATATTACATTCATTTTGTAGATAAGTCTTAGATTAGTTAACCTGTCCAGGTTTATATATCTGAAGTGGAATTCAAATACATGTCTAATTCCAAGCCCCAAATGCATTAATGACCAGATTAATTATCAGCAGTACATGATATCAATTTGTTCTTTTTATTATTTTTTCTAGTTATACATGTATATTAATTTTTTAAATACACATTTCTTTATGAATCATGTTGAGAGGGAAAAATCAGAATACAAGGGAAAAACTATGAGAGGAAAAAAAACAGAAAAAAAAAAGAAGTGAACACATATAACATGTGTTGATTTATATGCAGTCTCCATATTTCTCTTTTTGGATTCAGATGGCATTTTCTAGCCAACATCTATTGGGATTGCCTTGGATTCCCGAACCACTGAAAAGAACCACATATCACAGTACTATTTGTGGTTCTTTTCAGTGGTTCTTTTCAGTGGTTGCTACTGTATACAATGTATTCCTGGTTCTTCTTGCTCAGCACCAGTTCATGTAAATCTGTCCAGGCTTTTCTAAAATCAGCTTGTTCATCATTTTTTATAAAACAATAATTTTCCATTACCTTCATATACCACAACTTATTCAGCCATTCCCCAATTGATGAGCATCTACTCATTTTCTAATTCTTTGTCACCACAAAAAGGCTGCCACAAACATTTTTGCACATATGGGTAATTTCCCCTCTTTTATGATTTCCTTGGGATACAGACCCAGTAGTGGCATTGCTGTGTCAAAGAGTATGCAAATTTGACAGCCCTTTGGGCATAGTTCCATATTACTCTCCAGAATGGTTGGATCATTTCACAATTTCACCAGCAATGCATCAGTGTCCCAGTTCTCTCACATCCCCTCCAACATTTATTTTCTTTTCCTGTCATCTTAGCCAATCTGAGAGGTGTGAGGTGATACCTCAAAATTGTTCTAATTTTCATTTCTTTAAGCAATAGTGATTTAGAACATTTTTTCATATGACTATAGTTGGCTTTAATTTCATCATCTGAAAATTGTTTGTATCTTTAGACCATTTATCAATTAGGGAATGACTTGTATGCTTATAAATTTGACACAGTTCTTTATATATTTTAGAAATGAGATCTTTATCAGAAACAATCCCTTTCCCAATGTGCATGAATGTTTGTGGCAGGTCTCTTTGTAGTGGCCAGAAACTGGAAACTGAGTGGATGCCCATCAATTGGAGAATGGCTGAATAAGTTATGGTATATGAATATTATGGAATATTATTGTTCGGTAAGAAATGACCAACAGGATGATTTCAGAAAGGCCTGGAGAGACTTACACGAACTGATGCTGAGTGAAATGAGCAGGACCAGGAGATCATTATATACTTCAACAACAATACTAGATGATGACTAGTCCTGATGGATCAGGCCATCCTCAGCAACAAGATCAACCAAATCATTTCTAATGGAGCAGTAATGAACTGAACTAACTATACCCAGAAAAAGAACTCTGGGAGATGACTAAAAACCATTACATTGAATTCCCAGTCCCTATATTTATGCACACCTGCATCTTTGATTTCCTTCACAAGCTAATTGTACAATAATTCAGAGTCTGATTCTTTTTGTACAGCAAAATAATGTTTTGGTCATGTATACTTATTGTGTATCTAAGTTATATTTTAATATATTTAACATCTACTGGTCATCCTGCCATCTAGGGGAGGGGATGGGGGGGGGTAAGAGGTGAAAAATTGGAACAAGAGGTTTGGCAATTGTTAATGCTGTAAAGTTACCCATGTATATATCCTGTAAATTAAAGGCTATTAAATAATAAAAAAAAAAAAAAAAAAAAAGAAATGACCAACAGGATGATTTCAGAAAGGCCTGGAGAGACTTACATGAACTGATGCTGAGTGAAATGAGCAGGACCAGAAGATGATTATATACTTCAACAACACCATGATATGATGATCAATTCTGATGGACGTGGCCATCTTCAATAAGGACATTAACCAAATCGGTTCCAATAAAGCAGTAATGAACTGAACCAGCTACACCCAGCGAAAGAACTCTGGGAGATGACTATGAACCATTACATGGAATTCCCAATCCCTCTATTTTTGTCCACCTGCATTTTGGATTTCCTTCACAGGCTAATTGTACACTATGTCAAACTCTGATTCTTTTTGTACAGCAAAATAACTGTTAGGACATATATGCTTTAACATACTTAACATGTATTGGGCAACCTGCCATCAGGAGGAGTGGATGGGGGGAAAGAGGGGAAAAATTGGAACAAAAGATTTGGCAATTGTCAATGCTGTAAAATTACCCATGCATATAACTTGTAAATAAAAAGTTATAATAAAAAAAAAAAAACACTGTGTCTCAGATGTTTTATGCTGCATTTTGTATATATACTCTTCAGTTACTCCTAATTCATTAAAGAATTTCCTTTATAAAAAAGAAAGAAAGAAAGAAAGAAAAAGAAACAATGGCTGTAAAAATTTTTCCCAACTTTATACTTCCCTTTTAATCTTGTTTGTGTTGGCTTATCAATATGTCTTGTCTACTTCATGGGAATTCACTTTCTCCAGTGTGAAATACTTTAAAGTATTTGAATAATATTAAGGTTAGAGGGGAGGTAAAGGTGATTTGTAATTAATATATAAATTATAAGGAAACTAAGAACTATAAAAGAGAACTAAGGAAGATGTGGTTTGGAGTCAGAAAGTCAGAAAGGGAACTCTTTTTTTCTGTCCCCCCACTGTACCTATTTGCCTAAAGAATAACTGGAATCACTCCAAGACTAGAAAGATACTACTGATATCCCTTTTCTTTACCTCTATTAACTGGATCTCCTTAAAGGAAAGATAGGAAAGAAGAGTATTCCTATGCCGCCTCCTCCTCTCCAACTCTGTTCACTTGCTCACTCCAGAGTCAGTACTGTATTCATATAGATTCTTATAATAATAACAATATATCTATGTAGAATTATTCTTCAACACTTCAAAAGATCTATTTATTTTATCATTGCAGATTACAACCCCATCATGGCTTTTGGCCAAAATAACTTGATAGCCAACAGTTCTGGTAATGAGCCTTTTTGAATTCTTTAACTGGGATAACCAGATGCAAAATCTACCCCCCTCTCCTGCTATCCCCAGCCTATACCAAGCTACCCCAAGCCATTTAATCGTGATATGACCAGCTAGAGTTTGAGGTTCACTGGAACAGTCATTGAGATTAGACTCTAGAGAAAGTGGAAGCATATTGGAGAGAGAATGAAAATTGTTTTGGCTTATTCAGGGGCTAAGGTTTAAGTCTTTGGGTTTTTCTCTCAAGTTAAATAAAAGCCTATTTTATACTTACTGTATTGTTATCCTGGATATTTGCATGTGAGCTCAAGGTCCTTTTTATCTTTTCTGTAGAGCCTAGATATGATCTATATTCTAATATTCTTGGGGAGAAAAATCTAGGAGGCAACACCTACTAAAGAATGATTTGTGTGAAATCCCAAATATTGAATTCAATCCACAGCAAACATAAAATGTCAGTTCTGGGCCATGGATTATGACAGACACTAATATAGGCTATTAATTAATGAAATTAATTAGTATTCAATAGGACAAATTTATGAAATGATAATTAATAAATATTAACTTTAAAAGATTATTCATATATTTATCAGTACAAAGATTTTTAAATTTTCTTTAATGTTTTCCTAATGTTGGAGTTACCTAAGATAAGGGCTATGTGCCCTTCAACCTCCATCTTCTATTTCTATATATACTCTTCATCCATGGGTTTACATCAATTGATTGACTGGCAATAACTTTGTAAATCTGTAGTATTTTCCCTTCTGGGAAAAAAATTAGAATTTTTGTACAAATGTCACTCTAAACTGATCAGTCATAATCTTTGACTCAGTCATCTTACTATTGGGACATGTGACCCAAGGAGATTAAAAATAGAAAGCATCAATTAAAAAAAAAAAAGCTCAACTAAACAAAGTATCCACTATTTGAAAAATAGCTGAGGATTTGTAGTACATGTGTGTAAGATTCAGCAAATTATAGGAAGACTTATATATACTGATGTAAAACAAACAAAAAAATGGAATCAGAAGAACAATAAATACAATGACTATGTTTGGGACAAAAAGATCTACCCAATTTGACTACTACAGAGAATACTCATAGAAAGCAGAATTATTTATTAGAATCTCGAGAAGCGGACCCCATCCTGGTCTGCAAGCCAAATTTCACAGCAGGATAGGGCCACAGAGCCTTGAAAATACTTACAGCTTTTATACATTTCAGTCAAAGAACCTTCAAAATTCCGCCCTCTATATGTTGTGATTGGTCACCTAAGTCTACTGTTCCCCTAGTTGATCAGTGGAATGTAGTAGACAAGGTGATATACAGCTTCTTTGGCCATGCTGGACAATGGAATGTAGTCCAGGCCTTATCTAAAATTATGTAACTCTGGAGAAGCTGAAACTGAGGTCCATAGGCTTGATCTACTTTAGCTAACAGTCTCTAATCAATATGTGCTGTAAGTTCTTGACTTTTTCCCACACAACTACAATAATGTGGATTAAAAACAATACAAGAAGATAGCTGAACTTAGATTAATTGTCATGAATTATTTGTCATTATTGTCCAAAACCAAAACTAGTCTTGGACAATAGATCATGAAACCCACTTCCTTTCTTTCAGTGGAGAGGTGGGAAACAACAGATGTGGAATGTTCTATGTGCTGTCAGATATAATCCTTTTGTCTTTGTCTTGTTTAAATGCTTTGGATTTTTTTTCCTCTTTTGTTACAAGCACAAATTAAATAGAGGAGTATGGAAAATTATCATGGGAGTGACCATGATGTAAAAAATCAAAAGGCATCAATAAACTATTGTGCCAGACTCTTCAATATATTTCATCTCTGTAGGAGTCAAATGAACCTTGAAAGATGCCACAAAGGAAACTTACTCTGCTGAAAATTAAAAGTAAGGTTGCTGCCCTGGATTCTGGAAAGGGATAAAACTACAAGACAGGTTGAGAGACAGAGCAAGATTTGATTCAATTATTTCTTTTTTTTTTTTTTTTTGGTGGTTTTTACTCTTGGAAGAAATATTAGTATGCCTTTGCATCAGTCTTTTTATGTGTCTGGGAGCAGAAGAAGGAAATTGAAAGCTATCAGAGTGACAATCAGTTTCTAATAGTTGCTTGCAGCTTTGTAGCTCCTGGATATCAACATTGCAAAGGCAGATCTTTGCAGATCATGGTATAGATCTTAGGGAGTTTCAGTGACTGATATGGAAGTTCTGAGGATTCAAGGCTAAGATATAGCAGAGACAGAACAGAACTAGACCATCAGCAACTATACAGCTGGTGTACAGATGGTGGAAGCAGGCCAGGAGACTTGATTCCCAATACCCTGTAGTTTTCCCTATTTCTCAGTTTCTTGCCAAGCTGACCTTTACAGATTATATATATATATATATATATATATATATATATATATATATATTTTCCCCCTCCCCCCCCCTTCTCTCCATCTTTCCCATGATCTGGATGAAAGTTTGCAAAAAACAATGGGCTTCATTAGCCCATTAAAGTTTTACTTTACATTTTAGTAAAATATATGGCCACTAGAAAGTCTCACTCTCTCCTCCAAATTCAGTGGAGTCCAATGGCAATACATAAGTGTGATGACTGTGTTTAGCACCCAGAATATTTTAAAATCAGCCAGAGTCAGGATAAGTGAAAGTCCTTGATTTTTTATTCTTTGTGTGGAGGTGAAAGGGAATGGCCATAGGAAGTAAGAACAATCACAACACAAATCCAGCCAGCAGTGCCTCTGGCTCTCACACTCCACCCACCTAATCCTCTATCCAGTCTCCTATACAAGACATCAAACTTGCACAGAGAGTGGGCAGGACCATTCTTTCTCCATGCATATATTAATAGAGTATTGGCCAATTGCTAATTAGCCTTAAGTGCTCACACCTCAGTGCATCTGCTCAGCTTCAACCCATTACACAAGCATAGAAGTGAAGGAGTAGGTTCACAGTAGGTTTTCAAATAAACACGCAGAATCAAATCCAAAGTTAAGTAGCAAAACAGAAACTCAGTTCCTGATGGCTTGAAGTCTGATATGGTGAGAAGGAGAAAGAGGGGAAGGTCTAGAGTTGGAAGGCAATGACAATTGTTCAAATGTTAGAATCCTAATGTTAACTCAATGGAATTGATACAAGGCTTATTGGTTCACACCTTAGAGTGAATCCTTACAAAGTGATGTCAGTTGCCTAATTTAGCATGGTACATAGCAAATTCTCTAGCTCACTAATGTATTTAAGTACTCATTGGAGTTCACACTTTTGGGAGATTCACAAATTAGTATTCAGTATGAGATTGACAAATCAGAAACCCATAATCCCACTCTCAGATCCCATAATACCACTCTCTCAGAGGAGGAGTCAACCTTTTACACCCAGCATAAATAGAGCTTCATAAATAGAGACTGGCTTGAGCCAGTCAAGTCAGTTCAACAGAAGCCCTCTCTCGGAGGCAAGACAGATTCATTCCATCTTCCACCTTTGTGCTGGCTGGAGACTGGAGAGAGCAGAGGCAAAGGACTAGCGGCAAGAGCTCTTGGAACCAAGGAGAGAGAAGGCCTCCAGAAAACTAGCTGAGCCCCAAGTGAAGGAGATAAGATTTTGGAAGAGACAATAAAAGACTGTACTTTAATCCCTGGCTGCATTTGGGGTGATTATTGATCTGAACTGATACTCGGGCTACCTCCCCAAGAAACCTGCTCCCAGAGAACCATTATATTTTAAAGAAGAAGAACACCACATTCAAAGACAATCTAGTTCAACTTTCTTAATTTTACAATGAGGAAATTGAAGTCTAAGCAGGTCAAGTGGTCTGAATTCAGGAAGGAAGGAAGGAGAAAAAGTTAAAAGGTTAGCTACAAAGAATTTTGCAGCTTATCTTCAATACTTGGGTTGCAACATTTTATAACCTCAGTCTGACACTCTGACTCTCCCTCCCTTGATCATTACCCTTGGGCATGTAGCTGATTTCATCAAAAACTCTTCTTATAAAAAGATTTGATTACCTTTCTCCTAATGTGCTATAGATCTAACAGTTATTAACGCCTTTTCACTTAGTACTCCCTATGACTAATTAACCCATCATAGATGAGCTATTCCTGATGACATGAAGCTAGATCAGAAAATAAGAGCCAGTGGGACATTTTCTAGGAAAGACTCTTTTTTGCCCTGAGGGGGAGGGAGGAGTAGAAACATTAGTGATCAGACCTGCAGGAAACTTTGTCCAGTGTCCTGCTCTTGAAGGAGATATCTCGATTGCTTGGAAGTAGGAAGAGAAGTGCTAGGAAGATAGGAGAATTATCTAGTCTGGGAGATCTAAAATGTGGTAATACCGTGATGAGAGGAAAGTTAGCTGCTCAGAAACATGCATTGGCATTTTAACTTCTGTAGTCATGTAGAATAGGGATGAATTCCTTACTCAGAATACTCTTAGCTGTGAGTCTTGAGACTAATTAATTTCTTGTCCTTCTGTCCTCTGCCTCAACTTCCCCTACTTGTCCAGTTGAAAGTTGGTCATAAGAATTCTTTATATTTCTGTGGGCATTCATGCCTTTAAAAGCACTTTAACACCTCATTTGATACTCACAATTCTGTGAGGCAGGGTAAGCATGTCATTGTCTACTATGAACAAGAGTACATTATTAGTGGGAAGGGGAGCAGAGATAATCAACTATTTATTTAAGGCATAGTCCCTGCTCTCATAAATGTTTTAGTCTAGTAGGGAAATAAGAAATGAAAACATAGTTAACTACGATATGCAATAATATATAAGTCCATTCAGAGTATCCATCAGTACACATTCAGCTTATTTATTCAAGCGGGATGGACCAAATGATGTTGAAGGTTCCTTCCATTTTTTTCAGTCTTTGGGTATCTGACAAGGCATCTTCTATGAGGCAGACACAATGATGATTCAGAGCAGAATAGTGACCTCTGCCTAAGCCTATAAGAAACAATCTAGTTGGAAAGACAAGCATTATAAATGTGAAATAATTAGCGGGAAAAAGATATTGATATTACATGCTTGCGTTTAATAATTACAAATATTTCTTGCGTGATGCATTTAGAACTGTTTGATCTGACAAACTCAAGAATAGTCCTAAACTTATATGAACTGACATTGAATGAAGTAAGCAGAACCAAAACACTGTACACAGTAACAAGAAGATTATGCTATGATCAACTATGATAGATTTAGCTCTTCTCAGAAATATAGTGATTCAAGATAATTCCAATTGACTTGGGATAGAAGATACCATCTGCATCCAGAGAAAGAAAGAAATAATAGAGATTGAATGCAGATAGAAGTACACTATTTTCACCTTTTTTTTTTTCTCTTGGTTTTTCCCTTTTGTTCTGATTTTTCTTTCACAACATGACTAATATGGAAATATGTTTATAAAACAAATCCAATTTACATGGAAGAAAAAAAAAAAGAGGAGTCTTTAACAATTCAATGTCATCTTGGAAAGAGGTCTCAAGAGGAACATCTCAGACACATGCTGAGGCCTGTGCTGTTTGATACTTTTATCAATTACTTGGATTAAGGCATAGAAGGCATGTTGGTTAAATTTCCAGATG
Organism: Sarcophilus harrisii; assembly: GCF_902635505.1. Lineage (NCBI taxonomy): Eukaryota > Metazoa > Chordata > Mammalia > Dasyuromorphia > Dasyuridae > Sarcophilus > Sarcophilus harrisii. The sequence goes on from NC_045427.1 coordinate 370,672,956, forward strand.
ATACAAAGAAGGAAGGACTAGCTTCCTATCTTAATATTAGTGTCAGAATGCAAAAGTAACAGTTTCAGGATCTAGGGCTAGTACTGGACTGATTCTAATAAGATAATGTTCAACAGGGATAAATATAAAGTTTCATACTTGGGTTCAAAAAGTCAGCTTCACAAATACAAGATAGAGCAGACATAGTGAGAAATCTGTGTTTTTTAAAAAGATCTGGCTGCTTCAGTGAAATGAAAACTCAAGAAGTCAGAAATATGGTGAAGTAGCAGAAAAAAAGCTAATGCCATATGGAACTATATTTTTTAAAGGCGTATCTTCCAGGAATACATTTAGAGTATTGTGCTTGCTCGGGGCACCACAGTTTAAGAAGGACATTGATAAGATCCAAAGAACAAGTAAGAAGCCTTGTGCCCATATTACATGAGGATTGGTTCAAAGAATTGAGAATGTTTAGTCTGGAGAAGAAAAGAATCAGGGCAGAAAATCTTATCTATCTTTAAAAATATGAAGACCTGTCTCATTAATTGGGAAAGAACATGGGGCAATGGATATAAGTTGCAAAGTTGCAGAGGCATGTTTAGATATATTGATGCTAGGAAAAACTTCCTAACAATTAGAGATGTCCAAAAGTAAAAGTCTTGCTTGAGAGGTAATGGATTACTCTTCATTGGAGATCTTCAAGACAAAACTGAATGAACTTTTGGTGAGTGTGCTACAGAGGAATTTTCTTTAAAGAATGAATTGAATGAGATTCTGTGATATTATGAATATCCTGAAGGAAAGTAGAAGGTGAGGAATAGTATAGGAAGTTTGAGGAGAAAAGAGAAAATTTAAGACAAAGCTGTGGGAAATAGGATAGAAAAAGTAAAAAGAAGTAGAATTTCCTTGCTACAGTGACAGCCCAGCTGAGATTTGATAATATAAATTTTATACTGGATTTAATCACTTTAGTTGTGTGACTTCCCATAGTTCCATTCTTTGGCATGTGAGGAAAAAAAAAAACAGAGGAGGCTGAATAGAAAAACAAATCCTCTCCTCCCACCAGAAAGATAATCCGTTCTTACATATTCCATTTCTGCCACCCAATACTTTGAGGTCTACTACACTAGCAAGTGTTCTTAACAAGCAATAATACTAAATTTTATTACCATAAGATTCCAAAAAGATATGATGCTTCTTTAGCTTCATTGAAATTTAGAAACCCACTAATCCATGAGTGAGAAACAAGGGCAAAAACGGGAAGATCAACAACATGGTTTGGAGAATGGAGAATGAGAACATTAAAAACTAAAAGCATAATTATGATGGGAGTGTTACAAATTTGAGAAGCAAGGGAGAACAGTTACCCAAATGAGTGGCTTGGGAGTTCGTTTAAGAAGTTCACAGAAGAGGAACTGGCTAGTGTGGAAAAGCCCGGGCAGGAGTTAGGAAAGCCTTAAGGATAGAAGTCTCTTAGCAGATTAGTCAGTCAGTCAGTCATCAAGGTGAAGGATCATTATAAATAGCCAAGGAAGTGGGATATTTGGCTTTAAAAGATGGGAAAGAACTCAACAAATAAAGAATGGGTGGGAGGAATAGAAAAGGTGAACAAAGGCATAGATTCTGAGAATTATTATTCTCATTTTCCTGGAGAAAAAATTAAGTCCTAGAAAATGGCTACACCAAAATCACATAACTAATTGGTAGTAAAGTAGCTGAAGTATTGGCAATTTCAGTAGTGAGGGCAAGATTATCACAAGATAGAGGAAAAGGCAGAGAGGGAGACATTAGGATACCCAATGCCAGAAGTACCCATTGCCAACTTTCTCAAATATATCATAAAAGTCTCCAAGATGATGACAAAGTGCTGCTAATAGGGAAAGGCCTGCCCAGTAAAGGGAATGATGGAAGTGGGAGAAGAAGCAGGGATGGAATGTGTGGCTAAATTCCTTTGACAATAATTTCAAGCTCTCTCTGACAATCCCATCGGGCCCTGGAGCAAAAGCATTCGTCTTTCACTGAGATTAGAATCCTACAAAAAGGAATAAGCAAAAACCTAGGTTTCCTACCCCCCAGTATAATACACTTTCCACATTTATCCTCCCAACAACTCTGAGGGTTTATTCACGGCATTAAAAGTGAACTGAGATCTTAGAATGGACAACATGATAAAAGAAGATAATATAAAGACAGCTTAAAATGTTTTGTTTTTTAATAACCACAAAAGGACAATCATTTTTCTTATGGTCCCATCTTCACTTATCTAAACTCACACTTAAATGGATATCTACTTGAAGAGCCATTTCTTAGCATAATGGAATTTCTACCTCCCTAAGGTAATCACCCTAGGGACATAATGGACCATCGTCTGCCTGATGCAGTTTCCTGCCAGCAGTCTCTCCACTCCTTTCCCTTCCCCAGGGCCCTCCCCTCCCTTTCTTCTGATCATCACATATTGCTCAGTACCATTCTCCACCCTGCTCCTCCCCCCAAAAAAGTCTCACCTCCAAGGTCTTGGCTGAAAGCAATCAAATGGGAGAAAATTGATTAGTTGATGTCATTGCTCTGCTTGGAATCGCCATTATGTCTGTCACCCACAGATGTGTTAGAGGATGTTAGAGAAACAATGTTAAAACTATAAGGAACTTTTAAAAATCATCTACTCTTACTCCTCTCACTTGACAGATGGTGAAATTGAGTCTCAGGACACATGACTAGTCCAAGGTCACCTATCAAGTGAGCCTGCAGTTTCAATTTGACTCTCCTAATTCTCAGTCTAAGATTGTTTCCAATACATATGCCATGATTAATTTTCAAAGGTTAAGTTTTAAGAATTTTATTTGGTTTTTTTGCAATAACAAGTATTTATTTTCTCTTCCCCTTGTTCCCACCTACCCACATGAAACCAAAAAAAGAAAAAGAAGAAAAGCCTTTTAATAATTATTCAAAATCATATAAAGTAAATTTCTTCATTGGCTTATGTCTCATTCTACATTTGATCCCATCATCTCTCTGTCAGGACAGGGAATAGCATGTTTTATGTTTGGTGCTCTTGGATTATAGTTTGTCATTACATTGAACAGAGTTCTCAGGTCTTTCTCTTTTTTAAAAATTACTTTAAAATTTTTATTTTCAGTTCCAAATTCACTCCCTCTCTCCACCTCTTCTGCCACTCATATTTCCTGTCCCAAGGCAGGAAATATGATAACATATGAAAATCATATAAAACATACTTCAGATTTTTCAAAGTTTTTTTTCATAAAGTTATAATTATATAAATTGTTTTCCTTGTTCTGCTCATTTTATTTATTTATTTGTTTGTTTTGTTGAGGCAAATGGGGTTAAGTTCAGAGTCACACAACTAGGAAGTATTAAGTATCTGAGACTAGTTTTGAACTCAGGTCCTCCTGACTTCAAGAGTAGTGCTTTATCCCCTAGGCCACCTAGCTGCCCTGCTCACTTTATACAGGTCTTCCCAGTTTTCTCTGAAACTTTCCAAAACTTTCTATTTTGTTATTTTTAATGATATAGTAACATTCAAATATTATAAATTGTTTAGCCATTTCCCAATAAGTGGACACCCTCTTAATTTCCACATTTTTGCTATAATGAAAACAGACACTGTAAATTTTTGTGAAAATGGGTTCTTCTCTATCTCTATCTATCTATTTATCTATGTCTCTCTCATTCTCTAATTCTTTGGAATATGGATCTAGTAAATGATATTACTGAATCGAAGGGTCCCAATTTAATGACTCTTTGAACATTTCAGAAGTCAACTTTTATAATAATAAAACCTTCAACTCTTCTAATACCTGAACAATAAAAAGTTCAACAACCTGGTTTTCTTCAGACCAGCAAACACCCCTTCTTCTTAGTCTCAATCTATAAATGTCTTTGTGATTTACCAGAATCTAGCCTTGCCAACCAGCTGAAAATCTGGTCTTTATGCCCAGACTAGGTGTCTCATTGATAGACACCACTGAGATAGCCTGCTAGGAAGACAATTTACAGGACTACTTTCTTTCCTGCCAGCCCAGAGTTTAGAATTTCAATACTAAAAAGAACCCAACAGCTTTGGGATAAAATCATTCATATTAATTTGATTCAGGTGTTTGATTCAACAAGCATCATTAAACATTTCTTAATACAACCAAGGCCATTTTTTTCAGTTGTGAATCTTGGTGCTCAAAAAATTTCATTGGTGATGATACAGAGTCAGACTTCTGCATAGGAAGTGACTCAATAGGACTTTTAGAAAATGGGAGAATCCACTACTAGAGGCCTTGAACATTCCAAACCTTTCACTGTTTTTCACATAAAGCCAATGTGATGGTCTTAAGAAAAGGAATATATCACTCTTCTCTCCCAAATACCTTGCCCATTGCATGTCATGGTCCTGAAATTTTACCATTACAGAGTCATCTAATAACTCTTGAAAGATGGAAGCAGCAAGGTACATTGCATTGCAACAGAAGCTTAACAACATTACATTCATCTGTGGTTCATTTACTGATTAGTTCTGTAATTTCAATTCCCCCCTTTTTTCCTCTGGACTTCAATTTCCTCATCTATAAAATTAGCATCATAATCCCTTTCTTGCATCCCTAAATGGTTATGAAGTACAAATGAAACTATGAGGGAAGAGGAAAGAATGTCCCATTCAAGCCAGAAGACCCAGGTTCAAGTTCCAGTTCTGCCCATTACTAATTGTGTGATCTTGTAAAAGTTATGTCCTCTCCTTGGGCTTAAATTTTATCAACTGTAAAATGAGGGGGATTGAACTAGGTGAAATATAAGATTCCTTTCAGCTTAGTGTAAACAAGAGTGTAACCTTAAATATATATGTGTGTATATATATATATATATATATATATATATATAGTATTCAGATGACACAATAGATAGAGACAATAACCTGGAGTCAGGAGGATGTGAATTCAAATTTGGCCTCAGACACATACTGGCTGTGTGACCCTGGGCAAATCACTTAACTCAGTTTGCCTCAATTTCCTCATCTGTAAAATGAACTGGAGAAAGAAATGGCAAATCACTCTAATATCTTTGCCAAGAAAATCTCAAGTGGAGTCATGACTCAACAACAACAAACCCTAAAAGAAGCATCAGTGTTAGTTACTAAAGGCCTTTTTGAGGTTTGTTGAAATTCTAGGGTAATTTGCTTAGCTCTGAAGGTAGCTGCCAAAAGCATGATGAAAGCAGAAAGGAATTTAATCATCCCAATCTAATAAGAAGAGAGTAGTAGTGAGAAAATTCCCATAAAGGAAAATTGAATGGACTTTTTTTTTAGGGGGGGAGGGAGAAGAGAAAATAGAAATTTTTTCTGTTCTGAGGCCTGTGGCTGCCATATGGGCTCAACTATCCTAGGACTTGAAAATGTGTTGATTAGCTATAGGCACATTTTGGCTGAGTATTCTGAGTGATAATATTCCTACTGAAGAAATGTTAGTGGTTCCTCTTCCACTGTTGTGGGAAATTTGTGGAAGATTATACTTCTTGGTGTCCATTATTACTCAGTCAGCAACACTTAATAAATGTGTTTCAAGCACTATGCTAAGGACAGGAATTTTTTTTTTAAAACAGGAGGGTGAGGAGGAACAGGCCAGTTCTCATAGAGGTCTCAGTCTAATGGAACAGTTGACATCAAAACAACTTTACAAACAAGCTATGATCAGTCTAAATGGGGGTAAATTGATAGAAGGAAGGCACAAGAATGAAGAAGGATCAGGAAAGGCTTCTTATGGAAGTTGAAATTTTACTTTAGGATTTGATAGAGAAAGGAAGGGACTATTCTTTTACCTATAATTCTTGATATAATGAGAGAGAATACCTGAATGGGAGATTGAGCCATGCATATTTAGGATTATTCCTAAAGACCTCATATTGAAATTTGTGGATAACAAGTGACTCCAGAGTATGTAGGACCTGGATTTTGTCTATGGTTCTATGAAGGTAGCTTTGTTACTCTAGAGACTTCACAAATGTAAAATACATTATATCTCTTCTCTGAACTTCCCATATTCTAATGTGAGTCATCTTTATATGTTTCTTATGACTGTTGGATTATTGGATTATAAGATCCTTGAACATAGGGAATGAATTGTATTCATCTGGCCTTACATTTACTAAATGTTGAATTGAATGGGGGGCTTTTTTCAATTTAAGACTTGGGAATTTAAAAAGATTTATTAATTTCTTTTTCACATCACATTAATTCCTACATATATGTTTTTATCTCCAATTTAATGAGCTTTTCCTTGTAACAAGGATTAAGACACAACAACAATAACATCTCTTCAGCAAAATCAACCAAAAACAATCCACTGCAATCTGGCAATGTTTCCAGATGTTTATATTAAAATGTAGTATCTACTTATCTACTTCATAGTTTTACCTCAGTCCTATCAAGGAGATTCATAGAATCCTATGATTTATAGCCAGGAATATTAGGAGTCATCAAGTCCATTGAAGATAATAAAAACAGGAGAGGCAAAGTGAGATAATGGATATATTCAGTGCCAGGAAGACCTGGGTTCAAGTCCCATCTCTGATATATTGGCTGTGTAACCCTGGGCAAGTCACTTAAACTCTGTGTTCTAAGCCACTCTTTAAGACAATTTACAGAAAGGAGCTATTAGTAGGAGATGTTTCCTCATCCCCAGATTCCCCATACCAATAAAACCATAAGTTTATTCGCTATTACACATTTATACAGTGCTTTAAGATTTACAAAGTATTTTCCAACCATTGTGAAGTGGCTGGTGCATATACGCATTTTTCATCTAAGAAAACTGAGGTCCAAGGAAGTAAAATATCTTGTCTAGTGTCATACAGCTAATAAGTGAGAAGTGACTCCAGGAGAAAGAGAACGGGATAAGGGGGCAATAGAGGGATGGGAAGTCAACTGCCAAGAGATCTTTACCAAACCAGTCAAGAGGCAAGGTGATTTGTCAGAACTTGTTTCCCCTTCCTCTAAGCTTACAGGATTCCAGACAGGAGATGGATCCCAAGGTTCGATTTAACATGGTTGGAAAAGGAGGCTGCTGAGAGTGGGATAATTCAATTCTCCCCACTGGCTTTCTAAAGAGAGCAGTTCATAATTTCTGAAGTTCTTCAACCCCATCACAAAATTTATTCCATTAGCATCCATGCTTAGGGCAAGAAGTAAAGGACATCTCACTTAGATCTCAGAAGCAGGCTCTACCAGACTCATTCAAGGAATGAAATTGTAATCTTAACTTGTAGGTGGTGACATCATTATTGAAGAGTGATTGTTATCCTACAGATGTTTCTCTAGGAGAAGAGGGAAAGTGAATCCAAGACTCCTCTCTCCTGTGCTTGCATGGTCTAGTTGGAAGAGAGCATTCAATGTTTACTGACTTAATCAAAGGCTGTAAAAGGAAATAGCTCCAAGAACAAGCATTTCTCAGGTTGTGGTTCAAGCGCTCTCTCCTTAGGGAATATTTCAAGAGGAGAGGAGGGTGTTGAGGTTAAGAAAGGGGACCCCAAAAGGGGACTGGTTCTAGACCAGTGTTGTAAGCTATCTCAAAAGAATCTGTAGGCTTGAATCCATCTCCTAGTCAAGGGGCAAAACTTTATGGTGTTTTGCAATAGTAACACCATTACAAAGCAGACTGAATTATAAGGGAATTCAGCAAAGAAACAGAAGCCAGGAGATACTTTTATCCAGCTTCAGTCCTAGATACGCTAATTCTATGGCTCATAGGTAGGAAACAGTACTCTCTGAAATTTGGTTCTCTTGACCAGATTATCACTGACAAGATTATCAGTCAGAAATGAATTGAGGAGTGTTCTTACTCACTATTGTCCCAAGAGTTTGATCTGTGGGACTTTCCTGAAGCCAGAAGCTATCTGACTAAGGAGTGGTCAGAATTAGACAGAGCAGGTGTGGGAGTTTCCTGAGGCAGAAAATCTAGAATCACTGTGTTATTGTCAGAACAGAAGCCTCCCTAAATCAGGGGACCACAAAATCATATCATATCAAGAGAGAGGGTGGTCCCACTCAGAGAAAAAAATACTGGATTTGGAGAGTTATTGCTGTTCAGTCATTTTAATCATATCTAACTCTTCATGACCCTATTTAGGATTTTCTTGGCAAAGATAATAAAATGGTTTGCCATTTCCTAAAGACCTAGATTCAATCCAGACGCTGTTATTTGTGTGATGTTGAGCAAGTTATTTTTCTTCTTTAGGTCTCAGTTTCCTGATCTGTAAAATAAGAGATTGAACTAGCTCCAGAGTTCTTAACTTCTGAACAACGAAGTAGTATGTCATGCGTATGTATTTAATATATTAATAACTATTTTCACTATAATTAGTTTGCTTTGTAATTTTATATTTATATATTTTATTCATTTGAAGACATTTTAAGAAAGGATCCATAGGCTTCACTGAATGACCAGTGAGGTTCAGGACACACACAAGGTTAAGAACCCTAAGGTGCTACTTAGCTCAAAATAAACCTGGGGAATCAGTGAATCACTCAAGAAGCATTCATTAGGCACCCATCACATGCCAGTCACTGTGCTAGAAACTGAGAATACAGATACAAAGAATGAAAACTCCCTACCAACAGGGAAAAAACTGGTGTGTATAAATAAATACAGAATGGAATTAAAGAAAATAATTTAAAATAAAATTAATTAATTAAACTTTGAAATATTGTAAATATCCAAATTATTTACAAAGGATATATGAAGGAAGATTCTATCTGCATCCAGAGAAAGAAAAAATAAATAGAAGTATGTGTAGAATAATTTCATAGATAGATAGATAGATAGATAGATTTGTGTCTAATGGTAGCCATCTCTAAGTTGGGAGGGAAAAATAGATTTTATATTTAAATGGGATAGCAAGTTGTAAATAATAGATTTGCAGTTTCATATGGTCTTTTTTATTATACTATGTTATGGAAATGCTTATCTCACAAATTAAAAATTAAATTAATTTTAAAGTAAATATTCATGTTATTTAAATACATGCTGGTTTCAGATGGAGGACATTAACAAAGGGGAATCAGGAAAAGCTGTATGTAGAAAATAGTGCTTGAGGTGCAGCTAGAAAGCATAGTGGATAAAGCACCAACCTTGAAGTTAGGATCCAGCCTCAGATATTTAACACTTACTAGCTATGTGACCCTAGGCAAGTTACTTAACCTTAATTGCCTCACAAAAAAAGAAAGAAGGGGGGGGGGGAGGAAGGGAGAGGGAAGGAAGGAAGGAAGGAAGGAAGGAAGTTAGGAAGGAAGGAAGGAAGTTAGGAAGGAAGGAAGGAAGGAAGGAAGAGAAAGAAAATAGTGCTTCAATTGGACCTAAAAGAAATAAGGAGACTAAAATCAAGATGAGAGGCAAAGACACAGTATTTAGGAAGATGAAAAAGCCAAGTTTGATTGGTTCCTGGAGTCTAAGAGGAGAATTGATATACAATGAGGTTAGAAAGAGGGCCCAAGGCAATGTTTCAAAGGACTAAAAACCAAATAGAGTGATTATATATATTATTATAGACATAGCAGTTTATTGTCTAGATAAACTAGACAATAGATAGAGTTTATTGAGGATAGCATAGTCATCTGACATACAGAAAAGCAAACACTTCACAAAGATGTGTACTATCTATCCTTTTATCCAATTCATTGATGAAATCATTAACCGACATAGTGCCAAGCACAAATCCCCGGAGATCAGTTGTAGTCTGATCCAGCATTCCATGGCACAGTGCCAGCTTCTACCACTCCCTCAACAATAGTGTGCCTTCAGGGAAGGAATAATTAATGTCTCAAGGGTCTTGTGCCTTTACTTTCACCAATATCTCTCCTCACCAACCTTTACTCTATAACTGAGCTCTCTGCCAATAGTCCATATTCATTCTGGACAGGAAATATGATTCAAAGCCACAAAATGGCACTTTCTTCAGAATAAGTCCAAAACTCTTGGCCATGATATTGCATTTTAGTAGCTCTGCTCCTTTTCTGCTACAATCACCTGATTCAACCCATTCTTCTATGGAATTCCTACTGCACAGTGTTCCTTCCACAGTAAGTTCTCCATGGCCAGCAAAACATACTGAATTCAAAGCTAGCAAGAGTTTCTCCCTACCTGTGAGCTCCCTGAGGACGGGGATGCCTTTTTTTTTTACCTTTCATTGTATCCCTAGTTCTTAGCACAGCGCTTGGCAAAGAATAAGTACACATAAGTGCTCCATAAGTGTTTATTGACTGCCTAACTGACTGAAGGCCAGTATAAGTGTCTTCTAATGGTCATTTATTTCTCCTGGTGCAAAACTGTTCCAGCTCCTAAAGGTTGGAATTATAATGCATATGCAATATGAAAGGATCACAGGATCAGAGGTTTGGAGTTGGAGGAGACAATGGAGACCAACAGATCCAACCCTCTCATTTTACAAAAGAGCTAACTGAGGGCCAGATAAGTTTAAGTGACTTGCCCCATGGCATATTAGAAAAAGCCAACTATTATTATGAGACAGAAAACCAAGTCTTAATAAACCTAATTCTTTTTCTTATCCTAACAGTCTCTAAAAATGCACCAAGGAATCCAGGGTGAATTGCTTATGGTTCTTTTTAGCCACTTATCAAAGTGTGAAATCATAGATAACTTCTGCAATGATAAGTCATTCATAGATCTGATAATAGGTACCATATTCCAGAAATATCTTCAGCAATCAATAATTTTTTTAGATGAAGTCAAGTGACAAGTGCTTCTGTCTTCTCAGGCTGAGCACTCTTCTTCTAGAAGCAGTGTGGCGTAATGGATAGAACATTGGACTTGGAGGCTATTCATTCTTTTCCCAGATTCTTCTCTTCCTGACTCTTTGAGAGGATGGTTTTTTAAGAGCAATCTCAAAGAGATTGTGAGTCAGGGAGGGGAATTATGTTCATTGGACCTTTGGTTCATCCCCACTATATCTCATTCTGGTAGTGAAGACACACTAGGCATGAGACTGAGTTTCTTCCTCAGATAATCCTTACATGCTTTGGGCAACGGAGAATCTTCAAAATTGAGCTTCTCTGGCTCTATTTCCAAGCTAGAGTTTCTCATTATTCTTATCAGCATTACCCTCTTTCTTCTATTTAGGTTTTGCTTAAAAGACATGCATTTATTCCGGTGCCAAGGTACTGAGTTGCTGCTTGCTACTTACAATGCTCTGAAGAGATAGCAGTTGGACCCAATCAATGTCCAAACATTAAAAATATTGGTCAGGTCTTCACATACAGAGCTGTGGTGTCTACTTTCTTCCAGGTACCCACAAATCATCTGGGAAATTATAGATTTATTTCAACAAAGGTGAATGGTGTGGTCTTTTGTTACATTTGTGGTCCTTTAAAAATAGGTAAGACCATGGTGAGGAACAGTTGTCAATCAACATAATGCCACACCCAAACTGCTACATTATTCCTTTTTTTCCTAGGGTCTTATCTAAGAGTATACTTTATTCATTTTGCTGTCCCAATCCCACTAACTACTCCCCTTTTTCCTTCCTTAACTTTGTGTCAATTAAAAGCCTTTGATTAAAAGAATATTATCTCAGGAGACAGTTTAACTGTATTAGAAAAAGAGCGTATTAAATTGAAGCAATAAACATATATTTTAGAAGTGGCCACCATTTCAGTTTTCAATCCACTGGCGCCCTTTGTAGTGTGAAACAAAAGTTAAAATGCTTAGTACAAAATTTAAATCTAATTCTCACAAGAATCTAGAAGAGAGACAAACAAGTCAATTGCTATAACCAGTGCCAGCAAAGGAACTGAAATTATCTTTAAGCAAATGATTACAGAAATTTTCAATAGCTACCCTTATGGCTTTTCACATCTTTCAATCTTTAGCTTGAGTGGACAGAGGCTCTTTCCCTCATACTCATACCAAGATGTAGCTCACTTTCATCCTTCCTGTGAGGGATAGAAATCCTATTCAAAAATGATTACTCAGAGACCTCTCGAAGTAAAAAGCAGAAAAGCTGTTTATTTAATTAATTCTCATGAGAATGGGCAATTCCACCGTGAGGAGGGAAAGACAGAAAGCTTATGGTAGAAGGGCTAAAGAAAGGGATAAGATATACAGTTTTTATAGGTTTTAAATACAAAGGATTACATCATGAATTGGAGAACCTTAAAAGCTAGGTGCCCCCTCCCCTTAATTAGATGTTATTTTTGCCAAAAACAGCAGATTCCCTAGTTCCGGGAGGAACCATACATCAGACAACTAATTGGCCAGATATTGGTAACTTGAACAGCGATAAATGTCATCATTTGAGGTTAAATACATATGTCTAAAATCTAAGTACATGTTGGCTACCACTCAACATACTCACACAGGTCACAGAGACCCAGAGAAACTAAAAATAGCGAAGAGGAAGTTAAATGTCCTTGGAAGTTCAGCTGCTGGAAGTTCTTCACCTTAGCTTTACTACATGCAGCTGCTGGAAGTTCTTCAACTACACACACACACATTCCCATGCTTTCAAGTTTCTACTCTTAACAGAAATATGTATTTTTTTTTTATTTAGCATTGTCAAAGACTTCCCCTTTGCTATTACACCTTTGTATTTCTATTTTCTCTTATCTTTAGCTTCGAAATCCACATCCAGTGACCTCTGTGTATCACCCATGGGACCTTGAGAAATTATTTTCCAGACCCACATCCTTCCTGGCCTACATACTTATGGGGAAGTGAAAGTTGTTTATGGGGTTTATGAGGTGTTCAAAGAGGATTAGCACCTCTGATGAGAAGGATTGCCAAATCCTTTTCAGGGCTGCTCATTCACCTTTGGTGTCTACCTGTCACCCAGTACTCAAGAAGCTGTAGCATGATAGAGGACATATCCTGTTAAAATCCATCTCAGTAGAAAGACTAAATCACATTGAGGGTAACCGACAGACCTCTAACCCATCAATGAGTTAGGGGGATGTCTGCTCTAAGCATATGAAAACTTTGATATGGCAGAATAGGTGGATGAGAATAATTTGTTCCAAGAGCCATAAAGGGAGCTGAAACAGGGCAATGGGGAGTGCTTAGAGTTTGGTCAGACATTGAGGAGATCAAGGTCATTCACTGCACTCCAAAACATTACCTATCAAACTGATTTTTGTTCTGCCATTGGACTTGGATGACTCTGAAAGACAGACACCATTACAGCTTTATCTCACTTAAATCCAATACACTAGCAAGTCAAGATATCCCTCAATAATGTCAGTGATCCTCTCTTAAAATGAAGAACAAACAATTTATAGGGAAAGATCTTAAGTCTCTAAACAGAGGCTTATTACAGTTTTATGATCTACCTTCTGCATGTGCTGTCTTGGCAATATAAAGAGATCAATTGCTTCATAAGTTAAATATACCTCAGGCATATACTTAATAGAACAACTGAAATACACTTGTCATTGAGTATCCAAAACAAGGCACCAGATCTTCAGTTCTCATGGCCATTGCTGTCCTATGAATTCAGAGGAAAGGACAAGGAAAGATTTCTGCAAAAAGAGTTCAAAAAGAGGCCTGCGGTAGCCCCTGGCCCTAGTCTATCCTCTTCAATTTCTAGCAGACTATTGTTGTTTGTCCTTCATTCTGAAAGAGGACCATGACATCAGGGAGGTGCAGCCACGGACATGCACCATGCACATAGGATTTAATGAGGAAGGGCTGTGAAAAGTCCCCACCCTCTCTCTCCCCTCCAAAGCCCTTTGGGTCCAGTGGCCAGAAATAGATCAGGACAACTGAAGATGGCCCTGGATGCAATGGGAGACCCTGGCCTTTTTAAGCTAAGGTCATCAACAGGTTTCAGTTTGCCTGAGGCTGTTATTTGTTCTTTCGGGAAGAGGACCATTAACATTATACTCTCAAGTATACTTAGTATGCTTTGGTTCATCTTGCCTATATTTGTAGCCAAATAATGCCCAGCCCAGTTGGGTGGGCTCTTAAGGTGCCATCCCCAAGTTGGCAGTTTTGTCTTCTGAAACTGAGCCGATTTGATCCTCTGGAATGAATGACTGAACAATAGTCAAGCAAATAGAAATCCTGGCTCAGACTTCTACAGAAAGGATTCTCTTATTGACAGTGCTCTCTAAAAAGAGGTCTACTTCTGCTCCACAGCTAAGAAAGTCACTTAGAGCTCCATAAGGAAATACTTCTCATAGCCTCTGGCTATGAACCATGTGTGCGCTGCCTCTTTGATTGATAGGGCCATGTAACTGGGTTCCTAGAGTGCAGGCTGCTCTTATTGCACCAATGAAAGTTTAGCATTCAGTGATTCCCTGATCATTTGGCTCAGCCTGATATGGTTCATGTACTACAGAGTCATAGCAATTCTGATTTCTGCTTTTTGTAAAAGTCCTTCTAGCCTTTTTTTTTTTAACTTTCTTTCAAAAAAATTTTTTGGTCAAATAGTGAGTTCTTATACCAGAGGTAGGATCTTTGGATTCATCAAACATTAGTTACTATAGTCACTTACCATTTTGTCTTATATACTTAATTTATTCTATTAATCCCCCACTCTATTTTTTAACCTATAGTAGATAGCTTTGATGATTACTGCTTTATAATATAGTTTGACATTTAATATTGTTCTCTGCAAACTTCCAATTTTGTAAAACAAAACAAAATGTAACCACTGCAAAGTTGATAAAATGAATTATGCTTATAATGGAAAGAATTGATTTGAAATCAGAAGACCTGAATTCAGACTTGTATTTCCTTAAGCAATACACTTAATCTTTCTATTCCTGTTTCCGCATCTATAAAATGAGAAGGTTGGACTAGATGTATTTTAAAGTCCTTTCAGCTCTAAATCTATAGTCCTGTGAATACATCTTTCCTTTCCTCATTCCTGTGCCCACATGATATATTAGAGGTTAAGGTACTTAAATGACATCACATAGCAAAAAATTTACTGAGAGAGGAAAATGACCTAAGCATTCTAGTTCCCACTTCAGAACTTGCTCCAGTAGACCAATAAGAGAGTTTCCTTCAGAATGCCTAAAGTCTGCTAGTTGCAGTCCCAGTTTTCTATATTTCTAAACTAGCAGAGGGCAAGATTCCCCTCAGGACAATGGGACAGTGTCTTGATACAGGTGAATTGAAGTTTGATACATAAGGAAACACAGAGCACACAACATGACAGTAAAGAAGTCAGCTTTATTGAAGGCATATTAAAATTAGGAGCCTGAGTACTGGTGTTGATTTCTTCCTGTACCAAAGACTCCTGGAGAATTTGCAATTATTTGATAGTCAAACTTCCAGGGGGCACTCAAACTTTGAGGCTTCTTCATTTAGTGCAGTTAGAAAAATAACAAAATCAAGGAAACTCATTTTCTTTATACACCTTTTCCTAAGAAAGAGGAAGATGACATAGTTGTGTCTTGAGTCCCCTGTCTTATTAATATTGTTTCCTGGAGAAGGGTCCAATCCTATAGTCCAATCTATGATGGCTGTGATTCATTTCACAGTGTTTATTTTGTAGTCTCTCCTTTTTTAAGGAAATCAGGATACATTTGCTTCTTAGAATTTTGTAACTACAAGTGCCATCCTTTCTCAGGAGAATATAAAGTAATTACTACTACTTTATATTATATATTTATACTTGCCAGGGAATATGTACTTTGATATGCTCATTTATTCATTCAGTTCGTCAATGAACATTTATTAAGAACCTACTATGTGCCAAATACTAAACACTGATGATATAAAGAAATGTAAGAGACACACAGTCCTTGCCTTCCAGGAGCTCACAACCTAATGGGAGAAATAACTTGCAAAGAAAGTATTGCAACTACAATAACTATAGAAACAACTGAATGTAACCCCAGTCCCAAAGCCCATTGTTATGGAACACTCTGTTAGTGAAGATCCATGTTCTGGGCCTGCTTAAGGGACAAGGCAGAGCTGGCAAAAGTAGCTGAGACAAGAGCTCTTCAGTTCTCTTCAAATTGAAGAGTCTCTTGAGGGCACTTTAATTGATTCAGGGGCTTCCAGCTTCAAAAGAGAAGATAGAAAATGCCAACTCCACTTCAGATTGCTGAAAGAAAAGACTCCTATGAAGTTGACAAGAGACAAGCTGGTCATTTTTATCATGTCCCTATTCTGACCCTATTTGCTACACTCAAAACTTCCCCTTGGGGGAGACTCTCTCTTTCTCTTGATTAAACTGAGTTACCTCATTCCCAGTGGGAAAACTCCCAAACTCTATATTGTCTGGTATACATTTTTATATGTATATCGCCTCTGACATCTGTTTTGCTATCAATTTGGATAAATGGCTTTCTTGGCTAAGTAATATATGTGTTTATTATGAAACTAGTATTTGCTAGGAAGAGAGTCAAGCCTTGGATATAAAACTTGGCATCCTGTTTCTGCCCCCAGTTTGAATCTGAAAACGATATCACCTGAATTAATAATATTTAAGGTAACAGACATATAATTCCAACCCTATACCTGTTCTCTGTCAGGAAAACAGAGTGACCAAGTTTCTTCCTTCCTCCTTCCCCCTCTGGCAGGAAATAAAACCTCTCTTAAAGAGAGTGAAGGGACAAGAAGCTAGCCTCTCTTCAAGAAACACTGATACTTCATGCTATAGCCCCCATAACACCACAGATTGGATCCCCCACATCCTAATTGTGCGTCAACCTAACTAATCCAATAGATTGGAACGAATTCCAGATCTATAAGTTCGTCACTCTAAATCAATCACTGTGCTCAAAAATCCCAAAATAGAAAATGGAGGTAACAGACAACTCCTTGCTCTTAGTCAATCACCATTCTGGAATTACTACTGAACTCCCCCTTCCTACCACCCTGCAAAAAAAAAAAAGGATGAAGCATTCCTGACAAGTATAGGACATAGGACTTTTCATGTATAAAAGGAAAAGCTGGGAAGCCATGAGATAGCTGCCATACTACTATCCCAATCTGGATGCAGATTTGGAGGATAACAGCGCCCTTCTCCCACATACATCTTTTAATAGCTCTCATTTGAACTCATGTTAAGTCTTATGTATGGGGTTGTTTTTTTTTCTTCTTACCCAGTGCAGGTATTGAATGAATACATAATCATTATTTGGAGAGGTCTTTGCAGCCAAATGCAGGAAATGAATTAAGAAGGAGAAATAGATCAAATATCCTAGAATTCACACTAAGCTCTCATTTAAACTGCTTCAGTGAATGGTCTTAATTTACCTAACAAAATAAGGGAAGCTTCATTTCTTCCCTGGTTTAGGATCTGATTAAGAGCTGGTTTCTTGTATCTGGACTAAGCGATAGATACTAATTACTTGGCTGTAATGCCTGGCTGACTCCTGGGAGTCAGTGGGGCAGTGGGAAGTAGAACATGAGAAAGCTCAGAGAGAGGAGAGACAGTTCCTACTCTACAACTCTCTCTTGGGAGATGTGGGAATCTCCAATCACTCCAAACCACCAATTTCAAAACCTGACGCCTCTTAGACTCAGACACGGACAAATTGTTTTTTCTGTGCCCTGATCAGTGACCTCTAGCACAGCTTCAATTGTATGTTCAAGAGCTCCTACTTATTAGAATCATTCTTGCCCATAGGAGAAGTGTGATGACCTCAGATTAGAACAAAAGCAATTACCCAAAGATGCAGAGAATGGAGTCTCCCAGTACTCCAGGCAGGCCCCCTGGAGCCCAGTCTGATTTAATCCTTGTAATGGGATATGATTGAGATAACGCTTTTATCAGCCTCGGCTGGGCTGCCTAATTCAGTGGATGCATCAAAACAAGGAGCATTTCAGCAACTGGATGCTTTCCCTGCTTGATCCTGGGAAGATCTACAGGAGTCAGAATCAGCTGGGGATGCAGAAGAGGCTTTCAGAGAATAATGAGGATCAGTTTGCTTTGGAAAGGTAATAAAGAGAGGACTTCAAAAGAGGAGTGGACAGACATTCAGCATCAGAGTTAGAAGGCAGGGGAAATTATGAACGAGTTAATCCCATTTTATCTGCCAGAAAAAGAAGCAATCCTCCCAAAGAAACTCTACACTTCCATCATCCATGACTTGTAAACCTTCCTTCTCTAGGAAGCCCCTAAGAAGGCACTCTGAAATGAAGTCTTTACCAAACATCCCAGTTATAACAAAATGGAATAAGCAGAGGGAGAAAAGGAATACTTAAAAAGTATTTATTGAAATGAATTTCATTAAAGTAGTAGTTCCCTCCAATTCAGGTAGCAACTATATGGGTATTAAAGGTGCAATTTCACCTCATCCTATAAGCAAGAATACTACTCTCAGTTATAAGACCTGAATCCTGATACCCACCAGTTGTATGACTCAAAACAAATCACTTTATCTCTCTAACCCTAAATCCTGATACCCACCAGTTGTATGACTCAAAACAAATCACTTTATCTCTCTAACCCTATTTCCTCAATTGGAAAATGTAAAAATAATACTTATATTACCTAATTCACCAGGCTGCTAGAAGGTAAACACATTTAAAATTTTAAAGACCTTACAGAAATGTGAGCTATTATTCTACTAATTGCCTCCTCCTTTCTCCTATCCTTTTGATTTCTGTTCTAGCTGTCTATCTTTCTCAATCTCTTTGACTAAGTGAATATAGACAGGAAAGGCAGGAGAATAAAAAAATGAGAGAAGTTAAACTTTCACCCTTGGTTTAGGGACCATATCATGAATTTCCCCATTGCAGTTTTGATAAGAAATTAAGGCAGGTTTTGAAGAAGGCACAGATGACACGCAAAGGCCAACTGATGACAATGAAAAAAATTTAAAAATTCAGAAATGCATAAAATATATGTATGGTATTAAGAAATATCAATATATTTTATCTTTAAATATCATAATAATTCAGACTTTTCTTCTGGTACAAAGGGAAGGTCAAAAATTTTTACTGGATTTTCCAGATCACAGATTAGAGGTAGGGGAATGTCCCTAAATTTCCTCCCCACCATGTGAAAGGAATAACATTATATGCCTGTAACTTCCTTACTGCTCCTTCAGCCAGTCCCCCAACTCATCTGATTGGGAAAATAAAAGGGGTTTGTGGGGATAACAATTATCCCACCTACAATAAGAGAAACTGAGGCAGAGATCTGAATCAATGACACTTTATTAAAGAGTCCATGATTTTCTCTACTGAAGTGGACTTCAGATCTTCCTCATTATCTAAGATGCCTTCTTCCAGGGTCCTATTTTAAAAAATTATTATTATTATTATTAAAGCTTTTTGTTTTCAAAACATATGTATACATAATGTTCAACATTCACCCTTGCAAAACTTTGTATTCCAAATTTTTTCCCTCCCTTTCCTCCACCCCTTTTCCTAGACTGCAAGTAATCCAATATATATTAAACACTTCAATTCTTTTCTATACATATTTCCACTATTATGCTGTACAAAAAAAATCAGATCAAAAAGGAAAAAAGTGAGAAAGAAAACAAAATGCAAGTAAACAACAACAAAAATTGTGAAAAAACACAATCAGTCCTCACAATCCTCTCTTTGGGTGCAAATATCTCTCTTCATCACAAGACCATTGGAACTGGCCTGAATCATCTCATTTTTGAAAAGAGCCATGTCCATCAGAATCAATCATCATATAATCTTGCCATTGCTATGTATAATATTTTCTTGGTTCTGCTCACTTCACTTAGCATTAGTTCATGTAAGTCTCTCCAGGCCTCTCTGAAATTATCCTGCTGATCATTTCTTATAGAACAATAATATTCCATAGCATTCATACACTATAACTTATTCCACCATTCTCCAACTTATGGGCATCCACTCAGGTTCCAGTTCCTTGCCACTACAAAAAGGGCTGCCACAAACATTTTTGCACATGTGGGTCCCTTTCCCTCCTTTAAGATCTCTTTGAGATATAGGCAGGGCCCTATTTAAGAGGGTAGATGTTCTGTCATTTCCAGAACAGCTAACCACAATACAGAATAATTCCACTGATTGATGTGCTAATGCATAACCTAAAATAAACAATAGGTCAGTAGGATCACAAGCTGGGTAAAGCAAGTAATATGTCCGCATAAGATAGACAGGGTTCTGCTTAATTTGGGCAGGAGGAAATGGTACAAGCTATTACAGCTGGTGACCTAAGTGGTCATAAAATGATAATCTGCCCCTATTGGATAAGTGATTGGTCCAAAGGTACAAAAATATTTTGGAGTACTTTCCATGTAGTTGTAATCTTGGCCATGCTGGGTTTGGTCACCATGACAAGGAAAAACAAAGGTGTAGGGCCTTTGGCTAATTCCCTGTAATCAAGTAAGTGAACTTAGAATCTGCAACTCACAACTCCGGGGTCTTATGTACAGAACTTTAATATGATTCTATCAAATGAACTGATAGCGATTGGAATAACAATAGAGGGTCAAGGAGAGTTATTTCTTTCAGGTTTGAGAATTAGAGAACTGGGGGTTTGGGGACTTAGAATAGCTTTGACAATTTTGGGCATAGTTTTCAGAGATTAAAACTGGAAGGCATAAGAAATAATATTAAAGTATAATATCTTTTGACAAAGCCCACAGGGTCAGGAAGACTTGAGTTTGAATCCTAATTCAGACACTATCTGTGTAACTCTTGAGTGGGATAGACAGGTGAAGTTTTCTCAAGAAGTCTATGAGACTAGGCCTAAGTCACATGATCCCTATTCCCAGAGGTCGGCAGAACCAGAACAGGTCTTGGGCCCAGATTGCAGGAAGTCACATGATCTTAAGGCCTAGAAGTCTCTAAAGGCCAAGACCCTAGGTCAGTGACAGGAAGTGATAGGACCCACAGGAAGCAGACAACATTGGTGACCATTGGTCAATGATGATTACTTCCTTTTAGTTTATCCAATGAAAAAAATTGGGTCTTTTGCTATTTAACCAGCTTTCCTGTTTCCAGTTTGTCAGGTCAAGCATATGTTGGGACCTGAGATGCTTCCCAAGAATGCTTGGGCCTCTCCCTGCAAGGGCTGAATAAATGCTTTCTCTTTGTACCTGAAGATGTCTCAGATTAGTTAATTTGGAGAAGGGGGTCCCACACACTCTGAATAAGTCACTTAAACTCTCTTTTCTTATCTATGAAAAGGCAACTTCTAGTAACATCTTTCCCATCAGCTTGCTGTAAAAATCATATGCAAAAATATATGTAAAGTGCTTTGTAAACCTTAAGGCTTTGTGTAAATGTTAGTGATCAGTATTGTGTTTTGGCCTAGTCACTTCTGACACAAGGCTGAAGAAATCAGGACTACTTTCTCTCATTCTAAGAAAGGGCTAAAATCTCTAAGAGAAATGGGAAATGAGCATAGAAACTTCACAACATATCCAAGGGGGATTTGTTGGAAAGCCAGTATATTCACCAGAGCAGCCTCTTGCAAAGAACCACATAAAGCAATTCCCTCCATTAGAAGCAAAGTGAGATCATCAAAAAAAAAAAACATCAGCAGCCCCAAAGCATAGGCAGGAGTGACCCCTCCACATTTCCCCTGCATGAGGCATCTAGGTAGCACAATGGATAGATCCTTGGTCCTGGAGTCAGATGGACCTAAATTCAAATCTCATCTCACATACTTATGAGCTGTGTGACCCTGGGCAAATCACCTTCAAAGCAAAATGGAGATAAGACCAATTCCTATCTTACAGAGTTGTCATGAGGATTAAATGAAATAATATTTATCAAGAGCTTAGTACAATCCCTGAAACAGAGTAGGTGCTAGCTATGTACATCGTGGCTTTACCTTTTCTATAAATGTCTACTCTTCCCACTGATGGCCATAAGATTATTGGATCATAAATAGAAATCTGAAAGGGACCTCAAATGAAGCCCAAGGAAAGTAAGCGATTTTGCTCAAGGTCTCCCCTGTGCTCTTGTAGAAAAGTGGGCCCCAAGTTTTATGAGGGATTTCTTTCATTACTTCTTTTCTTACTCTGCTGGATCATTTGCTTTTATGTTCAACTGACTCCCTTGACCGAATATTAAAGGTAATTTACATCATGGGGCGGCTAGATGGCGCCATGGATAGAGTACTGGCTCTGAAGTCGGGAAAAGACGAGTTCATTTCAACCTCAGACACTTAACACTCACTAGCTCTGTAACCCTGGGCAAGTTAGTTAACCCCAATTACTTCAGCAAAATAAATGAAAAAAAATTATTTATATATATATATATATATATATATATATATATATATATATATACACATCAATAAGGGTTAGGGTTAGATGTTTCCCAAACATCTTGGGAAAGTCATCAATCAATCTCCCAAACCTCAGTTTTCTCATCTATAGAATGAGAAAATTGAATTATATGGCCTCTGACTCCATTTTAAGCACCAAATCTAGGATTCTAATATGTTTATTATGTGCCAGGCCCATGCTCACGAGTACTGAGGCACAAATAAGTAAAATATAACTTTTAGCTTATGGAGCTAATGGTATAGGAGAGAGATTTGAACCTTGTTCAATCATTTTTTAGTCATGTTCAACTTTTCAGGAAGGAGGGGAAGGAAGAGGAAAATACAAAAAACCTCATTTTGGATTTTCTTGGCAAAGACCTTGCAATGGTTTGTCGTATCCTTCTTTAGCTCATTTAACAGATGAGGAAACCGAGGCAGAGTTAAGTGACTTGCCCAGGGTCACATGACTAATAAACGCCTGAGGCCAAATTTGAACTAAGGAAGAGGAGTTTTCCTGATTTCAGGCCCAGCACTCTATCCACTGTGCCACCTTGCTGTCCCTAGACATAATCTGAAAGAAAGGAAAATTAGGAATCTTCTTCAATTTTTTCAAAAAGAAGAAAAAAGTAGTCCTCAAATCATCTCCCAAGATAGTCTCAGGGTAGGATGGGAAATTTTCATCCAGTTTTATGGGGGAAGAAACAGGAACTTAGAAAATGAAAATTATTCCCCCCCCAAATCATACAACTAGTAAAGTAACAGATATACACAAACACAATAACAATAATCAGGAGTAGAATTTATTAGAAAAAAAAAGTAGCCGTAGTAATCATTGATCTCAAAGTCAAAGAAAAAAGATTCAATCAAGAGAAAATTTATTATTATAAAATTATTATTAAACAATTATAAAATTATTTATTATTATAAGAGACATTATATGTCAGCCATTTTAATGTTGTTTTAGATGGATGTGTATGTGCATATATATGTATATATGTAGGTAGGCAATATATAGGTATATCTATATATCTATATATGGGAGTGTGTATGTGTGTGTTTATCTGTGTATGGATGGATGTATACATAAATATATCCATGATTAATTGTAGTTTGCTAGGGAAAGAGGAGAGAGAAGAAAGGAGGAAAAAGAATAAAGTAAAAAA
Source organism: Sarcophilus harrisii (assembly GCF_902635505.1). NCBI lineage: Eukaryota > Metazoa > Chordata > Mammalia > Dasyuromorphia > Dasyuridae > Sarcophilus > Sarcophilus harrisii. The sequence continues at coordinate 370,696,286 of NC_045427.1, forward strand.
CGCATAGCAGAGAACAAAAGAAAACCTACAAGGAAGTACAGAAAAGATGGATAGTTCTGAATACAATTTCTTCTATTATTACATATGGTTTTGAAATGTCAATTTACTACTTCCCTTATGTTCTACTTTGCATATGACAATGTTTTTTTTCCCTAATTTGTATTCAAGTTTTAAATGAATAAATACTTTTTTTTAAAGGGACTGACTCAGTAGATCGCTTATCTTGTCACTGGAAATATTCACAGCAGAGATGAATGGATATTGGACATTAAGATATTATAGAGAGAATTCCTAATTCTAAGTGGAGTAACTAGAATTCAGAGGTATTAAAACACAGCCTATTGGCTACATTGTAGCCTAAACATTAAACTGTAATTGGGAAATACTTAACCAAATAAATGAAAATAGAATAGAATATAGATAATATTAATATGTGGTTTTCTAAAACAATATGCTGCCCACAGGGAGCCTTCAGTACCAGTTAGTGGCTCAGCTTTCTTTTTTTTTTCTTCTTTTTTCTATTTTTTAAATTATTATTATAGCTTTTTATTTACAAGATATATGCATGGATAAATTTTCAGCATTGACCCTTGGAAAACCTTCTGTTCCAACTTTTCCCCTTCTTTCCCCCACCCTTCCTCTAGATGGCAGGTAGACCCATACATGTTAAATATGTTAAGGTATATATTAAATACAATATATGTTTACATAGCCATACAGTTATTTTGCTGCACAAGAAAAACCAGACTAAGATATAAGGTAAAAATAACCTGAGAAGGAAATAAAAAATGCAAGTGAACAAAAACAGAGGGAGTAGAAATGCTATGTTGTGGTTCATACTCATTTCCCATAGTTCTTTTGCTGCATGTTCTCTTCATTATTGAACAAATGGAACTCATTTGGTCCATCTCATTGTTGAAGAGAGCCACGTCCATCAGAATTGATCATCATATAGTAGTGTTGTTGAAGTGTATAATGATCTCCTGGTCCTGCTCATTTCACTCAGCATCAGTTCATGTAAGTCTCTCCAAGCCTCTCTGTATTCATCCTGCTGGTCATTTCTTACAGAACAATGATATTCCATAATATTCATATACCACAATTTACCCAACTATTCTCCAATTGATGGGCATCCATTCATTTTCCAGTTTCTGGAGTGGCCCAACTTTCTGTCTGAGCTTGACACTATTGGACTAGATGACCTTGTGTTCCCAGCTTCCTTTTCCCTCAAAAAAAATTCTGGCAAAAATTCCATATCCATCAGAGAAAGAGACAGAAAGGCAGAGACAAAGAGAGAAACAGAGAGACAGAGACAGACATAGAGAAGAGAGAAGAGAGGGGAAGAGAGGAGAGGAGGGGGAGGAAAAGGAGGAGAGGAGAGAAGGAGAGAAGAGGGGAGGAGAGGAGAAGAGAAGAGAGGAGAGGACAGAAGATATCAGGGCTCCTCCTATAGTTCATGGTCAAATACCTGGAGAGGGGTGTGTGTGTGTGTGTGTGTGTGTGTGTGTGTGTGTGTCCCAGGTATAAAGAATAAGGGTGGACAGTTGGAAAAGCCAAGAGATATTCTGGCTGTAACAGTCTCTTCTTTGCACTGCCTGGGTTGCCTGGACAAGCTTGGGCAGACTGTCTCAATCTGACATCTTGTTTAGCTTTGATAACGTTACAGAGGGTCCAATTAAAGTGTTTCGTGCAGCCGCCCCAACACAAGCAAACATTGATTGCCTACTAATGTGTATTGAATTTTAGCTAAATAAGACCCCAGGTACCTGGAGAGAGCTCAAGCGATTCACTGTCAAAGGCTCTTAATTCTTTTTGTATTGATTCCGCAGCTAATGACATAACCTTCTCCTCTAATTAACTGACTTCTACATTAGGCTATCCCTGCCCTCCCCCACTCCTGAGGAAGCTCCATTCATTCCCTGGCTACAGGGCTAGGCTGGACTCTGACACCAAGAGACACACAAGTGTTTCCAGCAGCACTCTTCCCTGAAACCATGTAGTCCCTAAGGAAAAGTTTAGTCCCTTAGGTACTTCTTCCCCCACATTCTCTTCTTCCCAACCCAACCCCCTCACTTTCCTCATTCTTAGATCCAAACATTCTTGCCTCTCATCTTATCCCTCCCAAGAGCAAAAGGGAGCCTTCCAGAGTCTGGGTAACTCATCATTCAAAGAGCTTTTAAATAGTGTCTAATTTGTGTGCTTAGAAAGGCTATATGTTATATAAGGAGAGTTACAGAGTTGGTTCCCCAGAGCTAGAATTAGGAATAGGCAAAGTGGATAGTCACTGTAGTTACTTAAGAAACTCCCCAAGAGGAAGAAAACAAGGTGGAAGGAGGGGAAGGATGTGTGTATATACATTTTTAATAATATTTTATTTTTCAAATATATGCAAAAATAGTTTTCAATATTCATCTTTGAAAAACCTTGTATTCTAAAATTTTCTCCCTTCCTTCGCACCTTCACCAAGACAGCAAGCAATCTGATATAGGTTAAACATGTGCAATTCTTCAAAATGTATTTCCATATTCATCATACCATACAAGAAAAATCAGATCAAAAGGAAAAAAAACCATGAGAAAGGGAAAAAAAAACAAGCAAGCACACAAACAACAACAAAAGATGAAAATACTATGCTTTCATCTACATTCACTCTCCATGGTTTTTTCTCTGGATATGGATGACACTTTCCATCACAAGTCTATTGTAATTGTCTTGAATCACCTCATTATTGAAAAAAGCCAAGTCTATCACTGTTGATCATCACATAATCTTGTTATTACTGTGTACAATGTTCTCTTGGTTCTGCTCACATCACTTAACATTAGTTCATATAATTCTTTCCAGGTTATTTTGAAATCAGCTTATTCATCATTTCTTATAGAACAATAAAATGTCATTACATTCATATACCATAACTTATTCAGCCATTCCCCAACTGATGGGCATCCGCTCAGTTTCTCATTCCTTGCTATACAAAAGCTATTTTTGCACATATGGGCCCTTTACCCTCTTTTATAATCTCTTTGGGATACAAACCTAGTACAGACACTGCTGGATTAAAGGATATGAACAGTTTTATTTGGGCATAGTTTCAAATTGTTTTCCAGAATGGTTGGATCATTTCACAACTCCACTAACAAGGAAATGCACTCATTTTTAATTCCAGAAAGTTCTGCTCTTCCTAGTAGGCAGATATTTTTGCTGATATAGTATTGTATGTGTTTCCATAAAAGCTCAAAGCTTATGGTGAGTATTACCATCCAGGAGTATACTTTTTCTTTTTTCTTTTTTTTTATTTAATAGCCTTTTATTTACAGGTTATATGTATGGGTAACTTTACAGCATTGACAATTGCCAAATCTCTTGTTCCAAATTTTCACCTCTTACTCCCTACCTCTCCCCCAGATGGCAGGATGACCAGTAGATGTTAAATATATTAAAATATAAATTAGATACACAATAAGTATACATGACCAAACCGTTATTTTGCTGTACAAAAAGAATCAGACTCTGAAATATTGTACAATTAGCTTGTGAAAGAAATCAAAAATACAGGTGGGCAAAAATATAGGGATTGGAAATTCAATGTAATGTTTTTTAGTCATCTCCCAGAGTTCTTTCGCTGGGCGTAGCTGGTTCAGTTCATTACTGCTCCATTGGAAATGATTTGGTTGATCTCATTGCTGAGGATGGCCAGGTCCATCAGAACTGGTCATCATCTAGTATTATTGCTGAACTATATAATGATCTCTTGGCCCTGCTCATTTCACTCAGCATCAGTTCGTGTCTCTCCAGGCCTTTCTGAAATCATCCTGTTGGTCATTTCTAACAGAACAATAATATTCCATAATATTCATATACCACAATTTTCAGCCATTCTCCAACTGATGGGCATCCACTCAGTTTCCAGTTTCTGGCCACTACAAACAGGGCTGCCACAAACATTTTGGCACATACAGGTCCCTTTCCCTTCTTTATGATCTCTTTGGGATATAAGCCCAGTAGTAACACTGCTGGATCAAAGGGTATGCACAGTTTGATAACTTTTTGAGCATAGTTCCAAATTGCTCCAGGAGTATATTTTTTCAAACCAGAAGACAAATACTGGCTTTGTCTCACTTTTGCTGGCCCTGATATTGAGAAATTTATTAAAATTTTCATATGAGGTTCAGAGCCAGTTATTTATTTATTCATTTACCAAATATGTTTTGAGCCCTCCTGTTTATTCATTCTTTCAATACCTATTTACTAAGTGTTACTTAGTTTGTTAGACCCTATTCTTAATGCTATAAGGAAAAGAGATGAACAAAACTTAGTCCCTTAATATAGTGGGAATGTTGCTCAGTGATGTCCAATTCTTCGTGGCCCCCATGGACCATAGCACACAGGCCCTTCTTTCCTCCACTATCTCTTGAAGTCTGTTCAAGTTCATGTTCATTATTTCCATGAAATATATTATCTCATCCTTTATCATCTCTCTTTCCTTTTGCCTTTGATCTCTCCCAACATCAGGGTCTTTTGCAGTGAGCTTTGTCTTTTCATCATGTGATCAAAATATTTAAGCTTCAGCTTCAATATTTGACCTTCCAATGAAAAGTCTGAATTAATTTCTTTAAGTATTGACTGATTTGATTTCCTTACTGTCCAAGGGACTCTCAAAAGTCTTCTCCAATACCATCATTCAAAGCATCAATTCTGTGGCATTCAACTTCCTTTTAGTTCAATTCGCAAAGCCATATATTGCTACTGGAAAAACCGTATCTTTGACTATATATTATACTTTATTAGCAAGGTAGTGTCTCTACTCTTTAGTATGCTGTCCAGATTTTCATAGCTTTCCTTCCAAGGAAAATGACTTGTGGCCACATTCATTGTCTACATGATCTTTCTTAACTTGAGATAAGCAACTCCATTTTGTGACTTTTTTGTGAGTTGTTGTGTTAAGTTGCTTTTCTGTAATAAGTTAAGGACTTGAGTGATGCGGTTTGGCAATGATGTGTATGTTGCCCAAATTTGGTTTAAAAAATCCATTGCTTATATGTTTTTGAATCTCAAATATATAGGTAACTCATAAATACTAATTTTAGAAATTAAAGTATTGACTAATAGTTTTCTTCTATCATAAGATTCGGTAATTGATCCCCAATCAGAACATAGATGTAATTTATAAATGTCTTCAGCCAGAACCATAAAAACTCACCAGTCCCCTGGCTACCAATTTGCCTTTGAGTAGACACCCAGAACTGACTCCCAAATTACCCCAAATTCAAAGATTTAAGTACTGTGTTCACCCAAGAAGAGTACTAACTGGCAAACACTTATTAAAACATTCCATTGAAGAGATATACAGCCTCCAGCTGGGGAGAGAGGGTACCTTGTCATGACCATTAGTAAAAGATAATTTTCCAGGACTCTTAGGAATCATATTAGTGGGATATTCCTAGAGGGGTTAATGTATATATTGTTTGCATGTATTGATTAATAAAGTTTGATTCATTCATTGATTATAGATCTAATTTGATGTTTCTATTACCCTAGTTAGCATATATACCAATAAATACTTTTATGTATATACCATACACAGCTTTTGGTGACAAAAATGGGATGCTGTTAAAAGCATCCCATAAGTATAGAAAACAATTAGTGAAGACAGACTGACAGTTGACTTCCAACATATCCTTTTAGTTCCATGAGTCATTGATGAAGGCTGGGACCAGTTTTATCTACAACCACACTTCTGAGATCAAGGTAAGGAAAGAACTTTGTTGATATCCCCTATCTTCTCTGGAGACAAGGAGAGAGATACAAAATCCCATTCCTTAATGACAAGAAACTCCTTCTCCTTTAAATTCCTAAGTTGCTGATCAGAACTGGGACTAAGTCTCATGGCAGCTGTATCTTTACTTATACCTTGTATCATCCCTGGATGAATAAAGGCTATATTATTAAACTCTTTGTCTTAGCAAAAGGGAATCTCTCTGTCTTTCTCCCTGTCTCTCTATCTCTCTTTTCTCAACCATTGTCTTTGTCTGTCTGTCCATCTGCCTCTCTCTCTCTTTCTTTTTCTCTCTCCCTATCAAATCAATAAAATTTTCTACATGTCCCTCCTCGAGATGGAATTCTGTTATTAATGAACTCAGCTATAATATTACCAAGTATTAAAAGAAAATCTTTATTTTTTTCCCCATTGAGGCAATTGGGATTAAGTGACTTGCCCAGGGTCACACAGCTAGGAAGTGTTGAGTGAGGCCAAATTTGAACTCAGGTCTTCCTGACTTCAGGGCTGGTGCTCTATCCACTGAGCCACCTCAATGCCCCAAGAAAATCTTTCAAAAGAAAATGTTTTACTAGACCCATCTCTCCTGGTAGCATAGGGTGGGACTTTGTAAGCAGCTATAACAAATTTACTTTGTACATTTAAAACCAATTTAGCAGATTTGGGAAGTATTTCAAAAGGCATGGCTAGCCAAGGCAAAGATACTTATAACAGCAGCAAAAGGCCTCATGACTTTGATAAAAATCAAAACCACTGGAACAAAAAATTTTAAATTCTTCTTTGCAAGATGTTGGGAATTTCCAAATTAAAAAATTAGGAGAGAACAATAGATTTTATTTTACGGAGAAAAGTATCTCTTCCTTTGGAACTAGAAAATAGTCTAAGAAATTACAAAGAACAATAAACAGATGTTTTGAGTTTTATTAGAGACATTATGCCAAGTAGCCTTCAAACATAACAAAGTTAGAGCAGCAAATAAAAGACAAAGGAGGAGTAATGAATGACCCATTTGATGGTAGGCCAAAGAATTCACTGTTGGGGAGAGCAGGATATGAATGACTCCTAGTGAGTTTTTTGTCCTAAAACATTTTAGATAGAGAGGAAATAACCACGAATTCAGAAACTAGCATTTATAATAGTACTGAGTTGATCCAGATTTTAAAAGACTGTTCAGAAACCAGACTTGGATGTCATCTGATTGTGAAAAATGTATTAATTGTAAAGAGGTTACATATATAAGGATAATTAGTATGGATAAAAGACAGACCCAGACTATTAAAACTATGGCAGTGAAAGGTAAAGGGTTAAAGTGGAAGATGGTGGGCATGACATGGATGAAGGACCAGTAAAAAAGACTAAGCATAGCACAGGTAGGTAGTATAGTGGCTAGAGCCCTGGCCCTAGAGTCAGGAGGACCCATGACCCTGGGCAAGTCACATCCCTAATTGTCTTGGAGAGATAGACAGACAGACACATAGAAACAGTTAAGAGTGTTCAACCAAGTAGGAGAATTAGAAGAGAGTAATGTCATAAGAACCTAGGGAAGAAAGTATAGAGGGCTGAAACTCTTGAGTCGTTGCACTGAGATCGGTTCAAGCACTTAGGAATAATTACTGATCAGACAATAGTCTATGGTCCTTTCCACTATCCTGTGCTGGCTCAATGATTGGTGTATACAGAAGACTGTAGGAGGGACTGTGTGGGGTGGGGTAAGATGAGCCAGAATCACTCTTTGGAGGTAGAAGAGGGAGAAGGCAGTTGTGGAGATTGCTTCCATCCTGTTCAATTCTTCATCTGAAGACCAAGAATAAAGACTAAGGACTTTTGCTTATCCTGACTACAGCTAATTCTGGGATGTTCTGGGTGCTAGCACGGTCGTCACAAGAAAGTATTCAGGAGGAAATAATAATCAGTTGTATTAAATATTGCAGAGAAGTAAAGAAGAATGAGAACTGAGAAAAGGCTATTAGATTCAGAAAAGGCTTTTGACAAAATCCAACACTTATTTCTAAACTCTACAAATCCCAAGAACAAATACATGTTTCCTTAATATAGTAAATAGCATTAATCTAAACCCAAGAACAAATAAATGTATTGGAGAAATTAAAAACCTTTACATCAGAGAAAAGTAAGGATGCCCCTTATCACATCTATTCAACACAGTGGTAGAAATGCTAGTTATAACATGACAAGAAAAATAAAAGAGGAAATAGCATAAGCAAAGAGGAAATAAAATGACTAATTTTTTCCAAATGATATGATAGCAAAGTTGTAGGATCTAAGACAAATTCATATAAACCATCAGCATTCCTATAGGCAACGAACAAAACCTAGTAAGAGTAACTAAGGAAAATTCCATCAAAAATAACTGCAGGATTATATTGATATTTCTTTCTCTCTCTGCAAGGCAGTCAGGGTTAAGTGACTTGCCCAGGGTCACATAGCTACTAAATATCTGAGACTGGATTTGCATTGAAGTCCTCCTTATCTAGAGCCAATGCTCTATCCACTGTGCCACTTAGTTATCCTACAGTTAATATTTCTTGCTGGTTCTTCATGCCATGCCCACCAGCCTTCCATTAATCCTCTACCTTTTACTGCTGTAGCTTAATAATTTGGATTAATCTTTTATAATCCAATATAATCTTAACTTGCCCTTCCTTATAGTAAATAAATACAGCTGTTTGAAATAAATCATTACCTTGGTTTTACCTGAAAATATTTGTTTTATTTTGCATCTCCAAGCCACTATCTCTCTGCCAAGGGGTAGGAAGCATGTTTAAGTATTTGTCTGAACAAACAAGCAATTTCCACAGTATGACAATAAATTTATAATTGGTAAATTGCTATTGATTATTCATAGTCACCATACATTTTTCCACTGTCCTTTTGGGTGATCCAAAACTTTCATTCTATTGAGAGAGTAATATTCCATGATTGACAATCACATAACATAGCTAGAAGAATATATTGGTGATAAAAAGATAGGTCTTATACTGATCATATACTGATTCAAACTATTGTCTAAATAAATACATATGCACATATATATTTAACATTTTAATAGAATATTACTGAGCCATAAGGAAGAATAGATATGAAAAATTCATGTGCATATGTTTGAAGTAATATAAAGTGAAGAAAAAGTAGTCAAAAGATCAAGGTACATAATGTCTAATGCTAACTATATGCCAGGTACCATATTACAGATCCAAAGAAAGGCAAAAACAGCCCTTGCTCACAGAGCTCACAGACTAATGGAAGAGATAACATACAAACAAATACAGTATATATTTTGGGTATATTAGAAATAATCATAGCAGAAAGGCAATAGGAATGGAGAGCAAGGAGCAGGAGAGAGCAGGAAAAACCTTTTGCAGGAGGAAAGATTTGAACTGAGTTTTGAAGAAAGGCAGCAGGCAGATTTGAGAAGGAGACAGACAATGAAAAGGAAAGTTGGATGTTGGAGCATCATGTGCAAAAAACATCCGGGAATCTAACATTATGGGAGGGAGTAAAGTGTATGTATCCCAAATCCCAAAGCCCTTTGGTATGGGATTTTCTCCTTATTGGTGAAGATCCACACAGGTATGAAGGGAAGGGTGGAGCAGAAAGATCCAGTCTCTTCAGTCCCCTCCCATTCTTGAGTCTTAAAGTTCATCTTCTGGTGTCCAACTTCAAAAAAGAAGATGGGAAATCCCAACTTCTCTTCAGATAACTGAAGGGGAAAAAAGACCATAGGAAGAAGTCAACTAGAGAGGAGCTTGCAGTCTCCGATATGTCCTTATTTGTGAAGACTGCGTATTTTAAAATCAGCCAGAGTCAGGAATTCAGATTAGGGGAAAATCATCAGTCTTTATTCTCAGTGAAGAAAGATCGGAGGTGGAAGAGAATGGGCAATAGCAATGTGTGCAGCTGAGTCAAGAAGCTAGCTAGACCAGCAGCCACACGACCAGCAGCTACGAGCATAGAACCCAGGCCAATCTCTCCCAGCCTCTCTTCCTGTCCCTCTGCCTCCACCCACAAAATCGTCATTTCCTATACAACACATCAGAATTTGCAAAGAGAGTGGGCGGGGGCCATTCTTTATCCAATTATGTATATTAATATAGTCCAATTACTATTTAGCCTCACACGCTTGGGACCTCAGTGCATCAACTCAAGCCTCAGCCCATTACACTTATTCATAGTTTGTTCCACTAGATTTTTCAGAGAACTTCCTCTTAGATGAGATCAAAGACTGTCTCTCTTGATTGAGCTAAATCACCTCGTTCCCAATGGGAGAGCTCATTGAGTACCATTGAGTACCATGTATTGTCTGGTATGTATTATATGTATACTTTTTCTGATTTCTGTTTTGTTATCAACTTGGATAAATGAATTTCTTTACCATTTGCTCTGTGTGCTTATTATGAAACTGTCATTTGGTGGGAAGGGAAAAAAACTTGAGGTCTCCTTTCATATATGTATATGTTTTGAAAATAAAAAGCTTTATAAATCTTAAAAAAAAAAAAAGATCTAAAGTTTCAATTGACTGCAATATCAGTAAGAGCCAACAATGTTATTTTTCAAATAATAAAGCTAAAATGATCTTGGGCTACTTTTAGAGAGGTAAAAAAAAGAGAGAAGGGCTCCATTAATTCCCATGCTTTCTGGTGTTTTTGTTAGAGATGGGTGTTGTATTTTGATGGAGTATTTTTCTGAATCGTTTGAGATAATTATGTAATTTTTGTTTTTGCTCTTGGTGTAGTTGGTTGTACTGATGGCTTTTTTCCCTAGTTTTGAGACTAGTCTTCATTCCTACTATGAATCCCACCTAATTGTAGTGTATGATCCTTGTGATATATTGTTACAGTTTCCTTGCTGGTATTTTATTTACAAAATTGAATCAGTGGTCATTGGGAGTTTTTGTCTATGGTTTTCTTTCCCTGATTTTTACTTTTTCTAGCTAAAAATCAAAACCATATTTGTGTCACAGAAAGAATTTGGTAGGACCTATTTATCTTTTTTTCTTCAGGTAATTTGTATATTGTGTCCTGCTTTCTAGTGCCCCCAAGTTGGGGTGACAAAACATACCATTGCTTTCTAGAGCCCCCACACCAGGGTGATTAAAATATACCTTCCTAGTGGAGAAGTGATGAGGTGGAACTCCCGAGAAGGTGGAAAAATGGAATCTGTTTATTTCAAGGACCTTCCCTTTTATATAATGTAACAAAAACAACACTGAGCACACAGGACCACATAAACAACTTGCTATTGTATATAGTTTGTCACCTGGTATATCACTCTTGCACCTGCTATCACTTTGCTTCAATCTCCACACAGGTTGTCACCACCTCCTGACTTCTCAGGAAGGCCAAGAGCCCTTAGGTGAGATGGGGAGCTGAACCAGAGATTGTTAGCGGGTTCCCTCTGGGCTGAAGGGTCTTATACCTCACCCAGAGTTTCCCCACTGACTGAGACCCTCTACATTTGTATGCTGTTGGAATTAGTTGTTGCTTGAGTGTTTGGTGGAATTCAGTTGTGAATGCATCTTGTCCTGATGTTTTTTCTTGGAGAGTTCATTGATGGCTTGTTCATTTTCCCCCCTAAGAACAGTGTTATTAAATATTATATTTTATTTTCTGCTAATATTTATAGTTTATATTTTTTGTGGGTGTTCATCCATTTCACTTGGATTGTTGGTTTTGCTAGTATGAAGGTGGGCAATACAGACCACTGGGAGTAGTGCTTGCTTTAGTTTTGTCTTCATTGATTATATGTAGAGGACTGAAACTCTTGAGTCGTTGCACTGAGGTCGGTTCAAGCAGTTAGGGCTAATTACTGATTGGACAATATTCTATAGGCATATGCTTGGGGAATGGCCCTTCCCACCATCCTGTGCTGGCTCAATGATTGGTGTATACAGAGGATTGTAGGAGGGACTAGGGTAGAGTAAGCTGAGCCAGAGTCACTTTTTTCGGTGGACGAGGAAGACAGCAGTCGGGGAGATTCTGCTTCTACCCTGTTCTATCCTGCGTCTAAAAACCAAGAATAAAGACTAAGGACTTTTGCTTATCCTGACTCTGGTTATTTCTGGGGTGTCCCAGGTGCTAGTGCAGTAGTCACAGTTATACATTCATCTTTTTAAAAATGTTGATGCTGGTAATTTGGTTTTTTCTTTTCATAATAAAATTAACCAATGGTCAAAAAAAGAAATAACAATTGAGAATTTATCTTGAGCATAAATATCATATTCCCCAAATTACTAATGTTTAAGGGAGCAAATAAATATAACTCTAGCTTGGTAGCCCTGCCTTCTATCTAAGGAGGCTCCTCTTGACAAGAATTAAAATCTTTTTTTTTAATAATTATAACTTTTTGTTGACAGAACCCATGCCTGAGTAATTTTTTACATTATCCCTTGCACTCGCTTCTGTTCCGACTTTTCCCCTCCTTCCCTCTACTCCCTCCCCCAGATGACAAGCAGTCCTATACATATTAAATATATCACAGTATATCCTAGATACAGTATATGTGTGCAGAACCGAACAGTTCTCTTGTTGCCCAGGAAGAATTGGATTCCGAAGGTAAAAATAACCTGGGGAGAAAAACAAAAATGCAAACAAATAGTTTACATTCATTTCCCACTGTTCTTTCTTTGGGTATAGCTGCCTCTGTCCATCATTGATCAATTGGAACTGAGTTAGATCTTCTCTTTGTTGAAGAAATCCACTTCCATCAGAATACATCCTCATATAGTTCGTTGTTGAAGTATATAATGATCTCCTGGTTCTGCTCATTTCACTCAGCATCAGTTCATGTAAGTCTTTCCAAGCTTCTCTGTATTCATCCTGCTGGTCATTTCTTACAGAACAATACTATTCCATAACATTCATATACCACAATTTACCCAACCATTCTCCAATTGATGGGCATCCATTCAATTTCCAGTTTCTAGCCACTGCAAAGAAGGCTGCCACAAACATTTTGGCACATACAGGTCCCTTTCCTTTCTTTAGTATTTCTTTGGGATATAAACCCAGTAGAAACACTGTTGGATCATAAAATCTTTTTTGAAGAAGAATTGAGGAAGGAGACTCCAGAGCTGCATGTATTCTTACTTGACAGCTTCACTACATGTTACAAAGACTGGAAAGATAGGAAAGAAGCAACCTGTAATGGACTTTAATAGCCAGAGGATTTTATATTTGATCCTAAAAGTAACAGGAAGCTACTGGAATTTTTTGACTAGGAGAGTGGTTTGATCATAACTGCGCTGTAAAAAAGATAACTTAGAAAGCTAAGTAGAAGGTAGACTGGAGTGGACACAGTTTTGTGGCAGAGAGTAAATAGTTCAGGCACAATGCCTGCATCAGGGCTGTGGCTGCATCAGAGGAGAAAAGGGATGAACAGAAGAAATGTTAAGAAGACAGAAACAATATGATTTGGCAAGAGATTAAATATGGGATAGAAGAGTAAGGAAAGGATGACATCTAGGTTGAAAGCATGAGTAAATGGAAGGATAGTAGTGATCTTGACAGTGATAGAGAAGTTAATGAAAGGGTAAGGATTTGGGGAACGGAGGAAGATAATGAGTTCCTTGGTGTACCCACTACAACAAGAGCAAAACTCATGAAAATCATGAGTTTTGAGTTTCAGATTTCCATGAGACATCCAAATCAAGATGTCCAAAACACATTTAGAGATGTGAGATTAGAAGTCAGCAGAAAGGTTAGGGCTAGATAAGCAAATTTGAGAATATCTGCATAGGAATGATAATTGGACCCATGAGAGCTAATGAGAGGATATAGATCAAGAATAGAAGAAAGCCAAAGACAGAGTCTTAGGGCATGGTATCCAGTTAAAAAAAAAAATCCAGTAAAAGAACCCAACTGCAGAGGGGTTAGGGGAGAATGAGAGAAGAAGAAATGGAGGCACCAGTTATAGCTGCTTTTTTCAAGGAGTTTAGCCACAAAAACATCAGAAAAATGCATTCAATTGTAAAGTCCTTGAAGGTAAGGACTGTCTTTTAACTCTGTATCCCAGAATTTAGCACAGTGCTTTGCAGAGAGTAAATGTCCACTGCCTGATTATTAATTGACTAAAATATAGGATAATACTACTGGTAATGGATGGATCATGTGAAGACCTTTTTAATATGGGAGAGACATGGGGGTGTTTGTAGGTCAGAGGGAAGCAGATAGTAGACAAAAAGTTATTGAAGATTAATTCAACAGTGGTGGGAACACCAGAAGCAATCTGCTGGAGAAGATAGGATGGGATAAGATAATTTGTACATGAAGTGTCTTAGTAAAGAGAAGTGTTATCTTTTCATGTGAAGCAACAATGAAAAGAGATAGTTGGGGAAGGCAACTGAGTAATGTAAAACAAAGAAGGAAGAAGGAAAAGCTTTCATCAAATAGCTTCAATTTTTCAGTCAAGTATGCGACAAGATTCTTGGCTGAGGGGTGAGGGAAAGAGTGCCATGGGGATAAACTTTTTGGAGTAAGATTACTCCAAAATCTTGAGTATTAGGGGAACTGTGAAGGTTAACTAGGGAGGTGTAAAGAAAGATCTCTGTTGCAGTGAGGGGTTAGTTGACAACACTGAGAGGTAATAAAATAGTTGTCAATTCTAATAGACAATAGTATTAAAGTTGGAGCATACACCTTTCTTTTTTGTTAACAATAAGTAATATGGAAGTTGACTCATACTATTTGTTGCAAACATACTAGTCCAGTTTTACTTAACAGTTTTCCAGGAAGATACTCTGGAGCAGGGCAGAACCATGAGAGGAAGAAGGAGTTGTTTGTGTATTTGTTGATGTATTGTCAGAACAGATTATTTATAAGTGAAAACAAAAGATAGGAGGCTTTTTTTTTACCCAACAAGAAATTAGATATTATTAAAAAGAACTGCAAAATTCTCAAATACATTCAGTCCATTCTCTCCCTTTAATGCAATTGTAGCCTCAGTTTATTGTCCCACTGAGGTGTCTGACCAAAACGCTGATGCTGAGCTCAATGGATAATCCAGAGTGGTATATTATAATCTGTGTAATAAACATTCATCTTTCCCTTTGTTTTCCTTCGTGGAAAAATAGGCCAAACTGAGGCAATTTTTGGATCTAATTTAGGAGCTTCTTAGAAGGCTCACCCTAGGTCTTGATTTAATTCATCACAATGTCATCTGCAAACAGTAGCATCTGGAAGACCTCACTGTCTGTGGGTGATTCTCCCTTCCATTTGGATTGTATGCTGATTTTCCTTCAAGACAAGCTAGGACATTTAGTGAGCATGCATATTTGTTTTATGCCTTGTTCAACATTAATAATCAGAGGGTCATTGAAAAAAAATTTGTTATATTACTCAAGGAATGTTGTGTGATTTTAACATGTGTATGAGAGATGCTATTTTTCCTCAATTAAATAAAATGCTTTAAAAAATATTTGCAAACCCTAAGTATCATGGATCTTTCTTGGCATTGTTGTATCTTATTATGTTGATTATAAAAATGTGCTCTGTGGCGGAATACTGGTTTGTGAAGGCCCATAGCACACAACCAGTGAAGATCTGAGCCATAAAAGTTGCACAAAAGAGATGACCAATCAGATGAACAAGTGGAAAAGGAAATGGCTGGTCAAGGAACAAGACCTAGGGATGATAAATAAGCAGCCCATGGGCTTCATTGGAATCCACTCAATATCATGAGATCTAGTAGAAAACTTCTACCCTATTTCTAGGATTTCTAGTGGAAAGCTTCTATCACATTTCATAGATCTAGGGCTGAAAAAAATATCAGAGACCATCTATCTAGTCCAATAAAACTCATTTTACAGATGAAAAAAACTGAGGCTTGGGGACTTCCCGATGGTATCACAGTTCGAAATAGCAGCCAGGATGGATCCTGTGTACATTCAGGCTGAATATTGGGTAGAGATCCTGTGAGAATTTATTGGAGTATCTAAACAAAAGTCATATGGATTTTTAAAAGTATGTATGGGTATTATTTGTACTGCTTGAGAGAGTACCAATTAATGAGGTTGTAGAACTAAATCAATTTAGTTTCAGACTGAACATTCTGACACAATGAGAACTAATATATAGAATTTCAACTTAGAGTCCCTATAGGATATTGACTCATTATAAAAGTATTCCATTTTGTTCAATATTCCTGGTTAGCTTACTGTGGTGGGAAAGTGAACTAATAGGATCATTGATTTAGACTTGGAAGGAACCTAAAGTCTATCTTGTCCATTCACATCATTTGATAGATGAGGAAACAGAGATCCAGGAAGGTCAAGTGATTTGTTCAATATCATATAGTCAGCAGACATCAGATGTAGAATTGGAACCCAGGTCCTTTTATTCAAGAGTCAGTGATCTTTCCACAGTGCCCCCACTACCTCTAATACATTTGGAAAATATTTTCAACAACATAGACTCATCCAGAAAGGAATTAGGTGAAACCCTGACTTAATCAGAAAATTTATTTAATTCAAACATCTCATTCTCCAAACATTTCTGTTAATGGAGATTTTAGTATATTATTCATATCTCCTGACACACCCATTCAGTAAATTACCATTCTAGTATACAAAAAAAGGACAGAATGAGAGAGTAATTTTGATGCTATGGGGAATTTTCTGCAGAATTAAGAAGTCTAAATTGAAGATCATCTATGTTTAAGGCTTTTTTCTCCCCCCAAAAATATTTGTCTCCACTCTAGGTAGCTGACAATTGTAATGGCAATTGCTATTTGTATAGTAGTTTAATATGAATTTTCCATGCATATTATCTCATCTAACCCACATGACAGTCCTTTGAGTTAAATTGCTTTGACTGAGAGTACCTTCCCCATTTTTCTATTGTCAAAATTCTGTCCATCCTTCAAAACAATCATAATAACTTTTTTTATCCCAGTCTGGAACTTGCTCCACTATCACCTATTTGCCACTTAGAGTTTTGTTTGGAACAAAAGAGTTTGTGTGGCTTGGCCAAGATCCTATAGCTATTATGTGTTAGAGCAGGACTTGAATGCAAGTCCTACAGACTGAAAAGTGGGGCCTGCCATCCACCAAACCCATATCGCCCCTCAATATTAGCTTACAAATCTAGTAATAATAATTCTTGCACGGCCACTTCATAGAGTTGTTGTAAGGATGAAATGGAATAATTACTGTTAAAAAGCTTTGTAAATTGTGAAGGCTAAACACATATAAGGCATTGATATCATCCCCCTTCTCTTCTCTTCTCCACCCCATTCCCTGGAGCTCTTCCAAAGGCCAAGACTTCAGACAGCTCAGTGCGCCCAAAGGAAATAAAGAATCTACTTAGAAGAGTCATTTCAAAGAGACTGGGACATCATAGTCCCATACAGGATCTTGCACTGGCCAGATTTTTGTCTTGGTCTTGCTCAGTGTTGGCAGGACCGGGGTGCTCCTCCCCCCTTTTCTTTTCATTCTCTCCCTAATACACACACACACACACACACACACACACACACACACACCCCACACCACACCACACCACCTCCTTCCCTAGGGAGACAACTCTCTTCTTGCCTGGCTGTGTTCCTTACCGCTGCCTTCCTGGAAATCAACCCCCCTAGGCATTTATCCACTCCCAGCTTCTTGCCCATCCAATCCACAGAATGCCTCCCTCCCTCCCTCATGCCTCCCGGTCCCCATCCGAGCCAGACTAGGAGGGAGCCTTACTCCGAAGGCGGGAAGCAATTGTGAATCAGAGGGTCTGTCAGAGAAAGATTGGGAGATACAAGGAAGCTTTGTGAGGGAAAGTGTTTGGAAAAGTCCAACAAAGACCCGCCTGAGGCAAAACTGAGAAAACAGGGTAAAGTTTTGTTTTCAGTGCAATTCACCAGCTGACTTCTCTCTCCTATTTACTCTCTGTGTGCACTTGAAGGTTACAATTTCATAACCAGAGGCTGTGGAATCCAATGACTATGGAGCAGCAAACAGTTTTGGCTTGAATCCTCTGGACACCCAGTCCATGTGCTGGGTAAGCCTGCTCTGGAATAGAAGAGAGGCATCTCACACTGACCTCAAAATATAAAGAAGCCAGTGAAGACAGGGTCAGTGAAAGGAATGCTTTGGGTTTCAGTAGACTGAGAAGACAGATAGGGGTCAAGACAGAATGGAACAGATTTGGCACTGTCTCCCCAAGAGAGGATGGATCCAGTGTTTTTGCTCCCCCATCACTAGGAACTCAGACACAGCTCCCAATTCATCTTCTCCTTCACATACAATGACCTCTGCATTTCACTCCACTTTTGGTTGCTCTGAAGGAGCCCTGGGTTTGGGGATAACAAATATAATTCAGACTCTAGTCCCTGTCCTGTTTCTCCAGGGGAGTCCTAGGGCCAGGTATCCTGAACATCCAGGAACCATTGTGAGGTATTCTGTGTGATCTGTCACACTCAAAGAATCCTTAGAGTGAGGAGTGGATATGAAACTTGAGTAGTGGCTATTTGGCTAAAGGAAAAGAGTAGACCCTTGGGGATCTAGAAGAGACCTTAGAGGCCATCTAATCCAATCCCCTCATTTTACAGAGGTTGCTCAAGGTCACAGAGTTAGTAATTTTCAGAGACAGAATTGGAACTGCATCTTCTGATTCCAGAGCCCATGAATAGGAGAATCAAGCAGGACCTGAACTGGGTAAAGAAATATTGTGTTAAAACTTTAGTACAAAAGAGAAAATGGAGCAAGGTTGCAAAAGACCTACAGAAGAGGCTCGAAGTCAGTAGGGATAAATTTCTATCTAAGAGAATTCAATTCAATTCAACAAATACTTATTTTTTAAATCACTTAGCAATATGTTTTATTTGTAAAATAATAATAGCTTTTTATTTTTCAAAATACATGCAGATTTTCAACATTCATTTTCTTTTTCTTTTTTCTCTTTTTATTTATTTTTATTTTTTTCAACATTCACTCTTTTCCCCCCTTTTTTATTATAGCTTTTAATTTACAAGTTATATGCATGAGTAATTTTACAGCATTGACAATTGCTAAAACTTTTGTTCCAATTTTTCCCCTTCTTCGCCCCACCCCCTCCTCCAGATGAGAGGTTGACCAATACATGTTAAATATGTTAAAATAGAATTTAAATACAATATATGTATACATGTCCAAACAGTTATTTTGCTGTTCAAAAAGAATCAGACTTTGAAACAGTGTACAACTAGCCTGTGAAGGAAATCAAAAATGCAGCGGACAAAGGTAGAGGGATTGGGAATTCTATGTAGTGGTTCATAGTTATCTCCCAGAGTTCTTTCACTGGGTGTAGCTGATTCAATTAGTTACTGCTCTATTAGAGCTGATTTGGTTCATCTCATTGTTGAAGAGGGCCTCATCCATCAGAATTCAACATTCACTCTTGCAAAATTCTGTGTTCCAAATTTTTCTCCTTTCTTTCTCCCTCCCCCTTCCCCTAGACAGCAAGTAATTCAATATAGGTTAAACATCAAGAAATGTTTGTTAAGAATCTATGTGCAAGACACTTTATAAGACTGAAGCTAAAAAAGCAAAACTTCACACCTTCAAGGTATTGGCAGAATACAACCTATTTATAAATATGACCCTTCCTACAAAGTTTCCAGGGATCAAATATATACAAAGTAATTTCAAGAAGGAAAGAGGGTTAACGAATAGGTCATCTAAAAGATTAGGAAAGGTCTTCGGTTGAAGGTAGTATCTGAGTTATTATGCTTTAAAGAAAGGTAACAAATCTACAAGGTAAAGGGAAGAAAGCACATTCCAGATGTGGAAAAAGAAACACATCCATGCTGCTCCTGAACCCTGCCTATGCACACATGCTTCCACAAAGAGCTAAACTGCAAAACAGATTCGATGACCTTCATGTTAAAATCCCTCTTCTCCATTTCCTCCTAAATTCTCTAGCTCTTCTCCAGTTCCCAGTGAAGCTCCCTAATTTTATACCTGGGAAGATAAAAGACCTACCTAACATCACAACAGGGACCAAATGCCACCTCCTTCTATGCCTTATTGAGGAAAGATGGTCAGAAGAGACTCCTTCAAATCCAGGAAGAAGGAAACTAGGGGACAGAAAAATGGATCATTTCAGTTCTACCACTTTGCCCCCTTTTAGTCCCTATTACTCCAAGTGTAGAAGAGCTGTTTTAACCAATAGAAATTTTAACTGAGCACTTCTGACAATTTCTGATATCTAGATCCCAGGCTACACAGTCCCAAAGAGAGTCATCACTTAGAATATAATTTATTGTGCAAAATGGAGCTTTGGGAATCCTTAGATCTGGAGACTGGTGCTAATTGTTTCTTTTACTGATTTGTTCATTTGCCTCTGCCTGGGCCCTGGGGCAGCAACTCAGGCATGTACCAGCCCATTTGGGACTGGTTGCTTAATATCCAGGGTGACAATTTTTTCTTAAAACACACACACACACATCTTGCTCATTTTAAATAATCTTTCCTATGATTCTCTGAACTCTGCCTTATTACAAAGAAAACCAACACACTGACTGGGTTTGCATCATTCTATACTCCCTCTTTACAAAAAGAAGAAAAGCAATGCTTCATTGCCTATTCTCTTGTATTGACTTAGTCATTAAAGACCTGGTGGAAGGTCTCTGAGGGCATTTTTGTCTTTGTATTTGAAGAGTGTTTGCTCCCCCTCCTAATACTTCAAAAATGCTTGTTGAGTGATGTTCATTTGAATTATCTTTTTAGCATGGTTATCCTTATTACTGGTCAGTATATATATTATTCTTTTGACTGTGGTTTTATTTCTCTATTTATCATTTTACAAGTCTTTCTAATTTTCTCTGAATCCCACAATTTGTCATTTTGATAGAGCAATCGTCTTCTCTTATGTTCACATTCCAAATTTGTTCTGCTATTCCCTCATTGATTGGTATCCTCTGCGTTTCTAAACTTTTCCCCCCTTTCCTCTCCTTTTCTTTTTTAGCTATTGCAAAGGAGGGTGGGGAAATGCCATTACAAACATTTGGGTATATATGAGCTCTTTCCTTATGTCTTTGTTCTCCCTGAGATAGATGCCCACTACTGGTAAAAGGCCTTATCTCTTTTCTTCCTTCAACATGTTGATTATTGACTTATATCTCCTTATTCTTTCTCCTCCCTCTTTGTTTTCCCTTCTATTCTTCCTTATTTATTAGCCAGCCTAATGGTCATAATAACACAGATCTGACTCGGTGGGACCCTCAGAGATGAAATCTTGACGCTTCATTTCCCTACCACAGCTCTTGGCTCCCAGCCCAGGAGGTGGGAGCTGCTAGTTTGTTTACCAGGAATTTTGTACCACATAAGAGCAGGAATGAGCAGTCGTCTATTAGTCTAATTCAAGCACTTAGCTGTGACTGTTCTGCTCCTCTGGCCCAGGGCTAATGGAGAGAGCTACAGCAAATGGAGACTGGGCACTGAGAGTGAGGGAGATGGAAGTGGAGGAGTTGAAAGGAGACAGGAGTTAGTGGGGTTGAACAGGAGACCCCTGGAGCATATAGAGAGGGCAGTCAACAGTGGGAGGTGGTATTGAGGGGAGCAGTATAATAATTAGAAAACTGGACTCAAGGAACTAGATCCAGTTCTATCATAATTAGGCTTAGGCGATTTTCTTACTCTGGAAAATTTCATCATCTGGAAAATGAGGTGGATAGATGGTCCCTGAAGTCTCTTGCAGCCCTAAAATTCTCTGGAATCTGATTTTCTGTGAGGGTTGGAATGCTAGATAGAGACAGGAAGGCTTCCTGATCTTGCCTCTCTCTGGGCTTTTTTACTGGGTATCCTTCCCAAGTGAATATCCTCCCAGATTCTTTAGGCCAAACTGCCCTTCACCCTCTTTAAAGTTCTACTCAAAGCTCACTTTGAGATATTCAAGGAAGGAGAATTTTTTACTCCCCTCACTAAAAGCTCTACTTTGTACTTATGTGGTACATTCCATAAACATTCTCTTTCTTATATGTGTTTTTTCTCCTCATTCTGCACTCTGAAAGGGGAAGAAGCCAGACCTGCTTAAGGACTGAGGTCTGAAAGTTCAACAAGGTGAATGGCTAGAAGTGTGTGCTGGGAGTGAGGAGCTGGGCAGCAGATTCCAAGGAGAGAGAGAAGTCTCCCAGAACTGGTTGCAGTGCTAACAAGACCAGAAATGTCTGAGCCTTCCTCATATGGGCATGAGAGGTTCATTGTTTAAAAAAAAAAAAAAGGTACAGAGGTAGAAGGACAGCTTAAGTGGGCATGAGGAGCAATAAAAGAGGAGATCCAGTTTTTCAAATAATTAAGGAAATAGTGCTCTGTTTAAATGTAACATGGAACAAAAAAATATGAAAAGAACCAAGTTTTAAACTGAAATGTTTAATGATGATGTAACTGAAGGAAGGGGAATTGGGGTGGAATTAGCATATCAGAAAAGGGCATAGGGGGACCCACTCAAGAACCTAAAAAAGATCTGGGTGCCTGCTCTAGAACTACTGTCCAGAATGCCTCTTTTGTCATTCAGATTAGAGGCTAAGGATTGGACAAGATGTGGGAATTTTATTTTATTTTATTTTACTAAGAAAGAGGAATGGGAGATATTAACCATTCTGCTTGGCTAGAGACACAAAATTGGCAAATTATTTCACTGGGTTTTAAGAGAATAACCAATGTTGCACATAGTAGGCATTTACTACATCTTTGTTCCATGATTAAATTTTAAAAATTGTAAGAGTGGAGGGAGAATAGCTCTTGGGGGAAAAGGCTTTAGACTAGGGAAAGTAGAGAGAATTTGATTTAATTCATAGGCTAATTCCCACTGCTAGGCAATCAGAGAAACTCATTCAATCCACAATCCCTAGAGGCAAATAACCCGGGGTGGAAGAGACTGACAGCCCAAGCTAGCCTCATTCAATTGAGCTCATTCTATAAAGTTTAATATTCCATCTTCTGTTCCCTCCAATCCCTGAGTGTTGCCTCATCTAGAACACAGGACCACTATGAAGGGTACACCTTGGAGGAATAATCATAGAACTCCTTTTCTGCTATGGAAAGAACAGCCTCAAAAGACAGTACCAGTTCTTATTTTCCATTTTTTTTTCTCCATGCTATATGACAGATTTTTCTTTCTTTTCAGACCTCTTCTAGTAATTATTTTTAAATGAAGGTCTGGGGCAGGCAAGGTACAATCTTTTTTTCTGCCCCTCCAGGTTTTCCCTTCTGCATTCTTAAAACAGCCCTGGCTGGGACTCTCAAGGAGATGATATGCAAGGCGGGAGAGGGACCATAAGCAAAGTACTATTTATTATAAGTGACCAAGAACAGGGAGTGGAAGCAGAACTAAGGTCAGGAAACCCAAGGAGATGATGGAGACCCAGGGTTGCAGTCTTCCAGCCAGACTGTTATTCTGAGAAGAAAAGAAGATGGAGAGGCTGGGGTCAGTGAGGAAGGTTCTGTCTCTTGACTTCTTACCCCTCTCCAACCCTTTTCCATTTATCTCCCATCAGGCATCCCTTAGCCCCTACAAGAGGCTTCTAAGACATAAAGCTATCTCCTTTCTAAGTATCAGAAAACTCAAAGGGACAACACCTTCTCTAGGGGAATGATCTGGAGAAGATGCCAAAATAAAAAGAAGAGCTCTGTACCTGGTTTACATCCACAGAATAGGAGGGATTCCCCAGGTCTTGAAAAGTCTCCTGAGAGATGGCAGGGGGAGAGCTTTTGGAAAGCCGTTGGTGGTAGAACTGCATCTGAGTTTTAATAGCCTTTGCTAGAGAATAGGAAGGAAGACAGAGAGATCTGAGAAGGAGAAAGGGGGATTATACTATAGGGTCATAACTCTAGACCTATAATGGAACATGGAAGAAATCTAGTCTAATGATCTCAGTTTATTACCAGGAAACTGAAAGCCAAGACGTGAGGGATTTGCCCAACATCCCATAATATTAGAGATCAAAATCAGATTTTGGACCCAGGGCTTTTGATTGTAGCATTAGTGTAAAAAGATGGGTTTGCATTTGAGAAAGGGGTCTCCCTTAGCCACTAGGGATAAAGATGAAGCCTTTAAGGGACATCTGAATGGAGGGGGGGGGGCAATGATATGGAAAATCACTGGATTACTGCAACATATTTAACATATATAGGACTGCTTGCCATCTAGGGGAGGGGATGGAGGGAGAGAGGGGAAAAATCGGAACAGAAGTGAGTGCAAGGGATAATGTTGTTAAAAATTACCCTGGCATGGGTTCTGTCAATAAAAAGTTATTTAATTAAAATAAATAAATAACGAATAGCAAAACCTAAAAAAAAGAAAAAAGAAAATCACTGGATTTAGGGCCAGAAAATTTGAGTTTAAATCTTAGTTATACTACTTATTCCTGGGTAATCCTCATCATATTACTTTCCCTCAAGAATGAAAACTCTTTGAAGTCTTCATCTGTTCTATTCTTGTGCTTATATTCACACTGCCTTGCATGTAATAGGCACTTAATAAGTCTTTGTTGAAATGTAAAGAAAAATATTAAAGTGAAACTGAATATTATGTAATTACAATTACCAAGATTGGTTCCCCTGGAAGAGTTGAGAAAAATGACCCATTATCCCCTCATTACAGAGGTGGGGAACCATGAGTACAGAAGATTGTCTCTAGTACCAACTTGAGTGGATATGTTAATTTTGCTCTACTTTTTTTCTTCCAATTTTTTTTTAGTCTTTGTTCTCAAGTATGACACACTGGAGGAGAGGGGGAATACAGTTGAAATGATATTGATATAAAAACAAAAGAAAACAATAAAATTTTTGAATTTAAAAAGTCTGTGTGTTCTGTTTTTCTTCTCTGGGTTCTAGCTTCTGTCTCTGCAAAATGAGAAGTTTATGTAAACACTGACAAACGGTTAATGGGAACCTATGGTTCCTTCTAATTCTGATATTCTCATTTTCAAGTAGCCTAGGATCAAACAGTGAGTAAGAAAAAGACATATATATATATATATATATATATATATATATATATATACACTATGGTTTCTTTCCCCACAAAACACAGACACACACATATAAACACACACAACTCACTAAGGCAGGGATTTCTGGAAAAGGAATCCTGTATGTGCTTGCACTCTTCCAGTTGGTTACCACTGCCCCGGCAGGAACAGCCCACAGCAACCTCAGTACTGAGGTTGCTGATGTAATTGGGGGTCATAACAGTACCTGTGCAAAAAAAGTGATGGCCACCATTAGAGCTTCCTCCAATACTAGACCTCCCTCCATCTGGCTTAATGCCACCTTATCCTTGGTCTCACATATCTTGCCATACAGTATTTCCCAACTGGTTCCCCTCTAGGTAACCATTCTTGGTCTTACCAATCAACCCCATATATGCCTTTAGGCACCGGTGGAGCTGGGTCCCCACACAAGTCACCAGAGGGTCCATGTGAATGCAGTGCATCTGAAAATCAGCCAGGCGAGATCTGGAAAAAAGGGAAAGTTTGGGAATTGAGAAGATCTAGGAAAAAGTGGGGACTTAGGACTGAAAAATTAAAAAAAAAAAAAAACAAACCTTCTCTCATCCCTAGTTTTATTGAGAACTGAATTTGTAGAATCAAGCATCACTTTAAGGAAGGAAACAGCAATGTGAGAGGAAGGGGAAGGAGAAGGCTAAAGTCAGGAACCTAGGAAAAGGGTGGAAGGCACCTAATTCTTCAAATTCTCATAAGGACCTCTTGGAATTTAGGGATCTATGCCAAATTTATGTGTTATTCTCCGTCACAATAGCCTGAAAAGGCCAGAATTTTTTGCCAGGTATGGGGGGAAACCCCTTAGAATATAATATTAGGAGTAAGTAGGCAGGATAATACCAATAGTGTTACCCTATAAGAATAGTAAAGAAAGGATATATGACCATTATCCAGTGCAACAGAGAGGCTGCAGCAGGCACTATTAATTTTTTTAAAATCATTTTATTTGTCTTTGGAGTGAGTGTACTGTAATTGGTTTGCTTACATATTTCCCTTTCTAACACCTCTTTGTTAGTTCTGTTCTCTGAGATAAGAGACAGGAAAGCCAGATCAAGATCAAAAGTTTGCCACAGAAAATCTACCAAAATCATGTAACCCACCACTATGCATAGGACCACGGGGATCCACCTGCTAATATACTTCCCCTCTGGGCAGATCCCAATGATAGATGAAAATGCTTCCATTTCTTGGGAGGAGAGGGAGAGATTCTCCTCTCGTCCCATAAGGCCAGACCCACCTGCAAAGCAAGTCTTGAAGGCACATATTCCAAAGCATCAGGCAGTTGTGGGGGTCTCTGGTTGGAGACGCACAGCTAGGGGCAAAGGTGTTGCGCCGTCGTGCTCCACAGGCATCATCCCCATCATCACAAGGGCAGAATAGGAGTGCTTGGGCATAGTGGTCTGCTACCTGCTCAAAGAAGACACGGAGCTCCTGCTGACACTTTAGGGGTTGACATCGAGCCACTGAGCAGACTTCCCCATAGGCCAGGCGCAACTTGTTACATTTGTCATTCAAGGTGCACAGAGTGGTGGACTTCAGGCAGAGATCAGGGCTGCTTTGGGACACGGAGCCTAGGAGAGAAGGGCAGCAACCCCCTACTATTCTCCTGTACCAGGAAGCTGGAAATGGGCTGCCAACCACCCAGCACCCTCCTCTTCTCTTCTCCTAAATATAGCCCTTAACTCTCTTCTCTACATCCCATCCAGAGTCCAGCATCCTAACAGCATCTGGAACCTAGACACACACACACACACTCTCTCTCTCTTTACCTGGAACCCTGATCCCCAGCAAATCCTCTAGCCTTCCCTAAAAATCATCCAAAGTCTGAAATTCAAACCTACCCATAACCTTTCCTACTGTTTGCTTAGAGATATGAGCATAAATGCAGGTGCTAGCTCTTTCCACGCTCCTCTGAGGACTCAAGATGGTCCAAAAGTTTTGGATTTTTGGATAAAAATCCCAAAATCCAAACTTCTATTTCTATAAAACATACCTCCTGGTCATAGATTTAGAGATGGAATTGACTTCAGACATCAACTAGTCCAGAACCTTTAGTTTATGGATGGAGAAACTGAGGCGAGAGAGTTAGGTAATTTAGAGAGAATTAGGTAATTTACCAAAGGACAGAGCTAAGATTCCTGCCCAGATTTCCTGATCCCAAATCTTTCTGTTAGCACCAGATTGTCTCTATTATTTTCCAATATAGAAGACAATGTGGTTTAGTGTGAATGAATACTAGCTCTTAAATCAGAGAATCTGTGTTCAAATTCATATATCTGCTACTTACTACCTGTATGACCCTAGACCTCAATTTTTCACCTGTAAAATGTGAGGGGGCACATGAGACTTTTTTTTGTAAATAGTATTTCATTTATTTATATTATTTAGTACATAGAATTTATCAGCTTTCATTTTTATAAGATTTTGAATTTCAAATTTTTTTCTCCTTCTTTCTTATTCTCCCATCCAAGATGGCAAGCAACCTGATATAAGTTATATATGTGCAATCATGAAAACATATTTCCTCATTATGGACCAGATGTTTTCTAAAATCTCTTCTAGCTCTAGACCTATACAGGCATGGATTTATATATTTTTGTTAGCTTTTTCCCATCTTCAGAATATTTGAAAACCTTTTCAAGTCTTCAGGAATATAGAGCATTTTCCAGTATACCTAGGACGAGGGTTAATTATTTCATTAATTTGGAATCTAATGTCACACATACCATACCCTTGCTTCCCTAAACCATGTGGATCTGATGGCCATATGGTTTAGTCTGTCTTCCTTAACAATTGTTGTTTTTTTGTCATTGCACTTTGACCAGGACAAACAACACTTTCATCTACCATCCTGACCCATACAAGTAGCCCTTTGCTCTCCCTTGGCTATAGAATTCTTTATCCTATAATTCAAGAATAAGGATTCTCCCCCTTCCTCTGATACCCAAGCTCAAACTTCCATCTTCCCATCCTATGTCTATTCCACAGACCTGACTCCAACAAGTCCAGATGATTAAATTTCCAGGGTTTGTTGATCACAATTTCTTTATATGGTGAGCCTCCCAAATCATAGTGACCTAGAAAAAAGAAGTGAAAACATCAGAGAACTGTAGTCAACTACCACAAAGAGGGATATGAAATGAGGAGACAGATGATAGCACAAGCCACAGATTCTCAAAAGAGATAAACACAGAATCCTACCTGATGTAAGGGAGACTGCAGGCAGAAAATGAAAAGAAAGGGACTGGCTGGGTTCTCTGGCCAGGGAATATTTATGTGACTTGCTCAGGAGAACCAGGAGACTCAATATTTTTCAATGGAGAAAAGCAATAGGAAAAAGGACACTGTTTTCTATGAGAGAAGAAACAGTTTGTCCTTCAACCAGACACATCTTCTAGGAAGGAAACTAACATGTTTCATGGTAAGGAAGAAGAAATGGGATCTGACTTCGGAGGAGAAGTAAGACGAAAGTTTTCTAGGAAAAACAATAGAGAGAAGGTACTAGAATCTAAAAACAGACTGTTTACCTTACAATTATATGTCTATGTGTGTAAGTTTCCTTCCATTTGTAAATCTATGCCTTTTGATCTATAAAATTAATACAAGATACTTGGGTATGACCCAGAAGGGCTCTGGGAATGTGATTTCAGGATCTGGCAAAGAAGGGCCAAGTCAGGAGAGAAAGCAATGGGTATCAGGAGAGAAATGGTTGGGACACTCTGCCCTGCTTCAATGAGCAAGTGGGAAAGAGAGAGGGGGAAAAAAGTATCTAGTACCAAAACTGATCTTTGGGAGTATATCCTTCCCCAAAAATGGAATGATTGAAAGGAATCAAGGGAGAAGAGTCCCCCAAAACAAGAAGGAGAGGCTCCATTTTTGCTTTTCTGCTAAACAGCTTTCTCCTTTGTCTTATCTATGTCTTTTACCTTCCTGGTTAATGAATACCCTGTCTATCAACAGCAGTGCCAAACTCCCTGGGGCCTTTGATGATGTTTGGGAACTCAATCTGTCCCACATCATTCTGCACTTTCTGATACTGTGCATAATTTCAAGGTCAGTCTGAGGGAGTATGTATTGTCTTCTGAAGAGTTTGGATGTAGTCTAGGATGGGAACCACTTCAAGAACCATTGGGTCAAATACAGTAGACAGAAGGCATTTAATTCACCAAAGCGATTTTCTAGGGTCAGAGGAAATAGGAAAAGAGACCCATAAGAATAATTAAAGCCCTTCTTTCCAAACCCCTAAATAATTCCACATAGTGCAGGCCTCTTTGGCCATCATGGTCTACCACACCCTTTGTAATCCTGCAGAAACAGGGAAAAGGCTCTAAAAGCAGTCCTCGTTTCTATCTTCACAAGGGACTCACCAAAGCCATAAGGAGAATGGATGGTCCAGTAGATAGCCAGGCAGTTGTCCTGATTCTTCATGCGCCATAGGCATCTGCAGGTGCTAAGAGAGTTATTCTGAAGCTGTTGTGCTGCCTTCAGGCAGTCTTCCTGGTTTTCAGGCTTTTGAGTTGCTGAGACCGTAAAAGGAAAGCACGTTTCCAAAAAGAGGAAGGAGGTACTACAAGTGAAGTCTTCTAGGCACAGTGTTTTGGCATTGATGCAGGTGCCGGTAGACATGCTATCCATGGTTGGGAGATCTCCTGCATGGAGAGATATGCCAAGTGACAGCTGATAAGAGGTAGGGAGCAGAGCAAAGACAACCAACAGGAAGGAATGTGGGGAGTGTTGTAGGTAATATAAAAATGGCAATTATGAAGAAAGGGAGATTAAAAAGAGGCCAGAGGTAGAGATTCTGCAGATACCACAAGCTAAGCAGAAGAGGGCCTGAATCAACAATGAAACCAGCACCATGAGAGAGTCCCTGTCATGGAGGAAACACAGAGAAAAGAATATCTTAACTAAGTCTAGGGGTACTGCCATTCATCACGGAGAGTGTAAGCCTTAGCAAGGGCATGCTTGGGTTATGGTTGGCAATATTACAAACATGAAGGACAGGAAGAAAACCCTAAGTCTCTAAAGGGTACACAGATTGGTGTCTCCAGCCCCCAAAATGAAAGGCTAAGTACCAGAGATAGGGTGCTAAGTACAGTTCTGATACTCCATAAAGTATACTTAGATTAGAGTGATAAATTCCATTAACTCCTTTCCCTACTTTTCCACTCCATTGGACTAAGGAATCTATTTCCACAGCTGGAAGGAGAGGAAAGAATCCAAAAGAATTGCCTTGCCTGGGTGGTCTTAACATGGGATAACCCAGACTATATTTACTGAGACTTTCATACTATCTCAATACCTTCCTCACTTCAGGGTTCTTTCAACTATCCTAAACTGTCTTTCTCCAACTTAGTGAACATTCTCAAGCCTGTGATATTAAGAGATCTCTAACATTAGTGGATCCTGTGTGCTTGTACATACTAATACATTGTTAGTAGAACTAAGAATTGGTTCAACTAATTAGGAAAATAATTGGACGGACTCAACCATACATTGCCTTTCATTCTGTGATATCACTAGTAGCTATATAAGAAAATCAAAGATAGAGGGTATGGTTCCATTGATAGAAAAAATTTATAGATGCATTTTTAGCAGTAAACAGGAAACAAAATCAGTGTCCATCAATTAGGGGATAGCCAAACAAACCATGAAATGTGAATGTAATAAAATGTTATTTTGCTGTAAAAAATGATAAATATGAGGAATTCAGAGAAACCTGAGAATGACTGAATGAACTGATGTAGAATGAAACAAGCAGAAGCAGGAGAGCAATTTACATAATGACCACAATATGTAAAAGAAAACAGTACTGAAAGATTTCAGAACTGTGATCACTGCAATGACTAATCATTTTCCCCCACAGGAATGATGGTTAATTATGTCTCCCACTTCTTGGCAAAGAAAAGGTGAACCAAAGGCACAAAACAAAGCATACATTTTTTAAGATATGGCCAATGTGTATTTTTTGTTTTACTTGACTGCACTTGTTACAAAAGAAGGCTCTACTGGGAGAAGGGGGAGTCAAGGGGAGGTGACAATGCTAGAGACAGAGGGAGGGAGGGAGGGAGAAAGAAAGAGAGACAGAGACAGAGAGAGAATATCAAGAAAGAATCTTTACAAAATAAAAGTGTTAACTTGAGGGGGAAAAATTGAACCTATTCTCCAACCCTGCTTTGATTTCCCTTGATAGGGAAATGATTTCACATTTTCTCTTAATTATAAGATGGTCATTCAAACCATTTGGAGCACTGGAAAATTGTCTGGGCAAGCATATTAATGCAACAATGGCCATTCCCTGAAACTGCTAAATGGTGTCAAAGTTTGGCTTAGTGGCCAGTATTTCCTGAATTTCTTCTGTTTCTGCCTCCATCAAAGGCAATGTCTTGAAGTACCACCTTGTGGACTAATGCTTCAGTCCAATTCTAAGAGAAATTGTTGGCAGTCTCTGCTAGTCAAAAAACTGACCAGGTTTTTGAGAGCAAGGAGATTCGGAAACAGGAACAGTTTACCAGGATTACAATGGACTTCAGTATCTCTTGGAATTATCTGTTCAGTTTGTCTTTTCCGGGGATGGGGGGTGGGTGTGGGTGTGGATGGAGGTGAGGAGGGAAGTTACATTAATGGCCAGAGTTGTAAAATGCTCACTCACTAAAGAAATGTTTAAGTTGTTGTGATGTATAAGTCACAATGCTAGGCACAGTCAAGCATCATTCCGTTACTCAAAGTTTGCAATGGGCAGGCAATATTCCATACCAAAATTGGGTCAGCTATGTTACCTCTGTACTTAGCTAAGTTTGAATGGCATCTGTGATAGTTTCTTATTGTGACACCATGGGTGAACTCCCCAAGCCTGCTTCTTCATCTATAAGATGAAGGTTACAATATTTTCATTAACTACCTAACAGGGTTGTTGTGAGAAAAAGCACTCTACAAACCTGAAAGTGCTATACCACATAAATGTGAGTTATTTCATCTCCCAAATTCCATTTAGGTATTTCTGTACCTTAAATGAAACTGGAAATGGCAGTGGTTATATCCTCCTTCCACGTGTTTAAAAGAAAAAAAAAAAAATCCCAGCAGGTTCCAGATTTGAAACAACCTTGACCTGACAAATTCTTCTCCAGTTCTAATCTAAATTCCTTTCAATTAAGCTGCTTTTTGCTTTCCCATTTCTTACAAGGCATAAAAGAATCAAACCTCAGAATGGGCAAACCCTTCAGTGCTCAGGGATGTGGGAATGCTTGGAGGGAAAGACTTCAGATTGAGGGAGGCTGGGGAAAAGGGCGGAATATCACTACTTAGGCTTTCAGATCTGCACCCCAATAAAGGAAGAAAAACAGAGGTAACCAGAATATTGGGTCAGATACCTAAGCCATCCTTAACGTTCAATTTGCCTTAATTCAGATACATAGCCTAAGTATCCAGCCAGTTTTCCCGGAAGTCCTCTGATTTACCACCTGCTACCCAACGTCTTGGGCAAAGTTTCTCAGGTAAACTTCATTCGAACCCAACTCGGTGCTTTGGATAGAGCCTTCAAAATTGTCTGGGGCGGCTTGGGGCCCCAGGCAAACATTTATCCCTATTTTTCAACTCCTACAGATGTCTCCGGACAGAGAAACTAGCCAGTTACACTCCGTTAAGTAGATATCCCAGACTAGGAGCCTCCGTTGCGTGTTCCATTCGATACTCACACTTATATACGTATATGCAGACATACACACATATACCAATATATTTAAACATACCTATACTCACCAGCTTGGGGTAGAGGAAGCAGGGACTGGAGCAACAAAGCAAAAAAAACTGGTAGAACGGCCGGCGGCATAGTGCTCCGCGGACTTAGTGTGTCTGACTCCTCGGGCACTCCCCTCTCAGCGCTGGTGCACCCTGCCCAGCCCTGCTCTGTCCTGCCTAGTCCCTTTCCGCTCCAAGAGTTGCTCTTAGGCACCGCCTTAGCCTCCGCCCCTATCCCCACCCTAAGCCCCGCTTACATACTAAGCCCCCCACCTCCGCCACACATTCAAAAACTCCCAAGTAGAAAAAAAAAAAGAACTGATACAAGCGTTGCACAGAAAAGGGGTTGGATCCTGAGACTACGCAGCTAGTGGATAGGGAAGATAAATTCCTTGGGGGCGAGAGTATGCAAGATGAACAGGTTTGGGACCCTTCCTCTCAGGGAGAGAGTGGATGGGGGACACTCCTTTAGTTCCATGTCTATACCTTAGGTACTAATTAAGGAAACTTGATGGAACTGGAGAGTGGGGATAAGAAGTGGGGCAAAGAAGGAAGCTATCTGCTTGCTCTTAGAGAGAGGTTGCTGAGACTCAGATATCTGGGTGCCCCCTCCTGCAACCTGCTGGTGAATAGAGTTCAGAAATCATTCAGTGGGCGCAAGGGAAATACTTCCTTATTCTCCTGTATCAATCCAATCATCCAAAGAATATTCAAGATCAGCACTAAAAATTATGTAACAAAACAAAAAGTTTAAATATCACAAACAAAACCAACATAAATTCAACAAGCCACCATAAAACGCTTTTTTCCCAAAGCATTCTCACATCTATTATCTAGTTTTATCTTTAGAACAATCATAAAGAGATGCTATACGATTGTTTTATTAATTGCTTTTTGCAGATGGGGAAACTGGAGCCCCGAGAAATGGAGGTACTTAGCTCATGTCACTTCCCCCCCACTAGTTTATAAGTATATGTAATTACATAAACCCAGCTCTCGCTGCTCTATCAGACAGAATTTGGCATCTGGCATATTATTTATTTTTATGACTTAGAGGGATCATTTGGTGTCAAATATCCCAAACAGAAGCAGGAAGGCCAAAGGTGCTGATGGCAGTCTTGAAGTTCTTTCTATTTCTAACTTCCCTCTTTCATGATGCAGTTTCAACATTTCCACTTTTTTAAATCCATAGTGAAGATGGACTGAATGGTGGTAGCCCTTGGGAAATTTAGCAATATGATGTTAATTGGCTCCATGGAATTGGATGATGTATCTTGGGATAAGAAGCTAGGTTTTTTGGTTACATTTACTCCTTAAAGAATGCCATGGATGATCACCTGTAAATGGTTTTGCTATTCTCAATAGTACAATAATCCATGACTAATGATGAAAAATCCTATCCATACCCAGGGAAGGAACTGATTGTGTCTGAATACAGATTGAAGCATTATCTCTCTCTGTATCTCCCTCTTTTTTTTTTTAAGCTTAATTTTAATTTGAGGATTTTTATTTTTATTAGGCTGAGGGATCTATATTTCTTTCACAATTTGACTTTTATGGAAATGTTTTGCATAACTTCACATGTGGTTTCTTAATTGTGGGTAGGAAGAAAAGAGAATTTAAAACTCAAAACAAATCTAAAATAATTTTTGTTCTAAATGTAACTGGGGGGAAATATTGAATAAATAAAATAATAATAAAGAATGCCATGAGAAATTGTGGGAAAATAAGCAGGACCAAAGAAGAGTAGAGAAGACTTCTGTTTTACTGGTGATGGAACAGGGATTTTTTTTTCTCTTATCCCTTTCTATTCCCCCTTTCACCTCAGCGCCTCTCCTTTACTACAGCAGCAGTCTTGGCAGACCGCCCAGGAAGGAGGGCATTGAGAGACTATATAAACCCCTGAGATTTATCAGCTGCTGTGCCTGAATACTCCCATTTTGTAGTGGCCTCTGGGGGCATTTGCTGATGTAATCATCTGGGAGAAAGAGAGAGCTATTCCAGGTGGGGGTGTAAATCACCCTTCATGAAGCCGAAAAGGAGACATGTGGTCCCAGATAAGGAGAAAGACTGACAGTGGCCTCCATGTCCTTCTACCCCTCATTAGCCACTAGTTTCGAAGCTTTAATGCACTTTAAATGGAGTTTGAGCTTCATTTTATCTGTCTGCACTGCCAGCAATGAAGGGGAGCCAATGGAGTAAACATCTAGATTTCTCTCCTTTCATTAGAGAGGTGAGTGTCTAAGGTTTGCACAAGTTGTGGTTGAGTTAAATTCTAGAAACAAAATAACTCCTCCCCAAAACCCCATTTTGGCACAAGGAGAGAGACAGAGAGACAGAGACAGAGAAAGACAAAGATAGAGATAAAGAAAGAGAGAAAGAAGAGGGGAGGGAGAGGGAAAGAGAGAGGTATTTTAATATGAATTATATTTTTAAAAAGTATTCGGGGCTAGATGGCACAGTGGATAAAGCCCAGGACCTGAGTTCAAATATGCCCTCATACACTTAATACATCCTAGCTATGTGATCCTGAGCAAGTCACTTAACCCCCAATTGCCTGGGGCGGGGGAAGTAATCAATTAAAAAAAAAAAAAGCTGCCTTTCCATTCATTTGTCCTGGCATTGGCTCCAGGTTCGTTAGTTTTTTTTGGCCCAGTTTATTCTAGCCCTGTACCTTCCTTTTCCATGTTCTCCCTTCTCTGAGACTTAGGGAAAATCTTATATAGGATGCCACCAATTCCTTTTTCATGTTGCTAAAAATTCATGAAAAAATTACATTAGAAAGGAAAAAAAATATTAGAGGTAGAGGGAGAACTGAGATTCCAGAAAGGTAGGATTTAATTATGATTCAAATTTCATCCCTCCCTCACAAGTAAATCTAGGGGATGGGAGAATGGAGTGGAAAGGGACTTTTGTTCAGTCTATCCCTAAGATTTCAGCATCAGAGCTATTGACCTAGTTTAGAAATAAGTGTCAGGGTTACCAGCTTGATGATGCCTCCCCAATCTAACAAAGTTGAGGCTGGTTAAGATTCATTCTAAGATCCTTAGAATGAATGGAAAGGTTTTTAGGACCCTACAAGTCAGGAGATTTTGTGAGAAGTAACCAGAGCTATGGGCTAAAAGGGTAAGATGGTACTAATAAACACTTCATCTGGTTAAGGCTACTATTTGCAGCACCATCCCTTACTATTATCCTTTGTGACATTCCCAGCACTTATTCCCAGCCACCAAGAAAGAGGCCACATTCTTTGGATACCCAACAGATAATGTCAACCCTTTTAGAGAGATGAAGTTCTTAACCTATCATTATCATCAGAGGAGATAAGTTTGTTTTGGGGTCCCTTTTGTAACAATATATAGATTTATGAGATGACTGAGGTTAAGGATAAATTTGTAACTGTGGAATATTATTCATTGTGCAAAGCTAACTGACCCAATGAGGAGAATTAGTAGCACATTTTAATCAACTGAGAGAATTGATCATTGAGAGTGTAGCAGAGGACCAGGAGATCATTATATACTTCAACAACAATACTAGATGATGACCAGTCCTGATGGATCAGGCCATCCTCAGCAACGAGATCAACCAAATCATTTCTAATGGAGCAGTAATGAACTGAACTAGCTATACCCAGAAAAAGAACTCTGGGAGATGACTAAAAACCATTACATTGAATTCCCAGTCCCTATATTTATGCACACCTGCATCTTTGATTTCCTTCACAAGCTAATTGTACAATAATTCAGAGTCTGATTCTTTTTGTACAGCAAAATAATGTTTTGGTCATGTATACTTATTGTGTATCTAAGTTATATTTTAATATATTTAACATCTACTGGTCATCCTGCCATTTAGGGGAGGGGGTGGGGGGGGTAAGAGGTGAAAAATTGGAACAAGAGGTTTGGCAATTGTTAATGCTGTAAAGTTACCCATGTATATATCCTGTAAATTAAAGGCTATTAAATTTAAAAAAAAAAAAAAAAGAGAGAGAGTGTAGCAGAGGTTTTGTAGCTCAATATGGCTACATGTTTCAAAGTCAAAAGACTGTTCAGTGAATTCTGTAGGTAAAAGATATAAGCCAGCAGTTTACCTCATCAGCAACACTGTTACTCATGCTCATCCATAAAAGGATGTTACCTTCCCCTACCTCTTTGATATCAACATATAGAATTCAGTGTAAAGTATACTTTCTATGGGGTGGTTGAATCTAGCGTCTAAACGCCAGACTTCCAATCCTATTTCCTTGAAATAATTTGTTTTTCTCAATTTCTTGTCAAACTACTATTATTCTGTACCAAAACCTTAAGAGATGGAGGCAGCTAAGATTGAGTGGAAGGAGAAAGGTTATAGCATGACTTGTGGTTTGTTCTTCGTTCTGGAGGAGGACCAATGACATCAGGAAGATAATGTTTTGACTTGCAAGTGAAGCCTTGAAGAAAGAGACACTTAAAACTCATAGAGATGTGGCTTTAGATCCACAGAACCTCTTTTTCATTATTTGTCAAATGAAGGGAGCCAAAGCACAATGAGATATAATGAGAAGAGCATTGGACTGTAGCTTAGGGGACTTTAGTTTCAATTCTTAAACCCCAGCCTGAGCTAGTTCTGAACTTCAGTTTATTTATTTCTAAGATTACAATGAGATAAAATATATATGAAAGAGGAAAAGCTATATAAATATTATTATTAAAGAAGCTCCCTATTTAGTTGATATATTTCTATGATAATATCAGCATACATTTTAATAGGCTAATAAAACACTTTAAATACATTTTCTCACTTGGTCCTCAGGAAAAGTCCAACAGCTATTATTACCTCTATTTTTTTAGGTGATAAAATTGAGGCTCAGTGAAATGAAATGATTTGCCCAAGGCTCATGGCCAGTAAATTGCAGAATTGAAAATTCAAACCCAGAACTTTCCTGGCTCCAAGTTCACAAGTCTAGTTTAATAAACTAGTTTTCCTTTTTCCAGTCTAATTTAAAGAAAGTTGTTGGTCAACTGCCTCAGTCTCTGTAGATATAGTTTCTATTGTGGCAAGAGATTTAGATCAGATTGTGGGAGAATTTTGAGACTGAGATTAGTTGGACTGGAACAGATTATTAAAGAGGTGGTTGCAGTAATTACTTAAATGGAAATTACTGAAGAAATATAGACAAAGATCTTTTAGAATGGACCATCCAATAGACACAGTTGTGTATAAAGATAGAAAAATGGAATAAATGGTTCTTTCCATTCCAGTGATTCACATTAGAGAATACTCTTTCAGCACCTTTTCTTCTGACTACATTATTGAGAAATAACGTAGGGAAGGTGGAATAAATGCTCCATTGTTCATTGTACTGAAGAGAAGCTCTGATGACAATATTCCAAAAAAAAAAATTAGGTAATCTCATTTAAATGATGCTAATAAGATGGAGTATTTTTTCATAATAAAGCCATCTGTTGTTAGCTTTGCCATGTTTACTTTGCAACTTGGAGGAAATAATAGATTCAACCAATAACTTCACAGACACTTTTAAGTAGATAGATTCTACTCTGTCACTACTACTCTTGTATGCATGATTCCCCTTACCTTGACTTTAAAGTGGGAAACAGTGTGGTATAGTGGAAAGACTTGAGTCAAAATCCTGGCCTGGCTACTTATGACCTGGGCAAATATTTCTGGACCCGAGTTTTCATATCTGTAAAATAAAGTATGGAACTAAATGACCTCTAAAATGGCATCTCAAAATCTATGACTCTATGAACTTAAAAAAAAAGTTATCAAAAACCAATTTTCACTTTTATTTTTTCTCTTTCTCATGCAGACTAAGGGAGATCCCCTGGTATATGGGGGGATTGTAGAGGCTTATGGGCTTTACTTCACAAAGATAAGGGGTAGAAAGAAGAAAGTTCAAAGATATTTGAGCTCTCTCATTTTTTCCATATATACATACTTATATATACACAAACATACATATGCACCTAATTCATATACATATATGTATGTGTGTGTATGTGTATATATACAAACACACATACACACACATACATACATCTCCAAGTATTTAACAGGATTTAGTTTCCTTTAATATCATTTAAGCCAACATTTGAGGAAGCATGATTTGAGGAAGCATGATACAGTATAAAGAACACTGGTTCTGATGTCAGAGGACCTGGGTTCAAATCTTCCTGATATGATTTTGGACAAGTCACATAATTTCCTTAGAATTTAACTTTTGCAAAATGAGCGGGATTATCTAAATAGCTTTTGAGGTCCCTTCCAACTCCAGATCTATGATTCTATGGCCTAGGTTTAAGAGGCACTTTTCCTCTCTAATCAGAAGGAACATTATCCTAGGCTGAGAGCAAAGAGGAGCGGTTCTCCATACCGTATTACCTTCCTCCTGACTTTTAATTAGGGCAGTATTTGGCACTACAGAAGCTCTGTTACTTCTACAGTATCATCTCCAGCTTCTATCCAGCCATAGTGTAACATATTTATCAATAACGAACTTAGCACTCCTTGGACAATGTGGGCTTAGAGCCCATCTACAATCGTTCCCTATTCCTACCGACTAGTCCATTGAGGGCAGCACCTTCTCAAGGACTTTCCTGAGCCACCCTCACCTTCACTCCTGGCTCTAGTTAGCTGATCCCCAGTGGTAACAATCACATCTGAAAAACCTACCTTCCTTTGTGTTAACATAGCACAAATTATAGGGATGCATATTATTTCATAATGGCATAATTTAGATGGAACTCATTTGATCCTATAATACCACAAAATTATGTGTATATAAAATCCCACTTCATATATACCAGAAAAAGTTTAGAATGTTGCAGAGAATAACCACCCACATTTGCTTTATAAATTTGAATTTTCATATAACAGGTTGACTTAAAAAGCATACCACACTTGGTTTTGATACTAGCTTCCTAGGAAAGATGCTCACCAGTTTTACCTGGAGATAGCGCCTTTATCTGAGGAGGTTTCTAGGAGAGTGTTTACTGAACTATTAGGTCAGAAATTGTTTCATAAAAGTTCTATAAAAGTAAACTGCATCAGTTCCATAATTAAAGGACCAAGTTAAGGACATAAGATCTTTACCATGGTACTCAGAGGTCCCACAAATATGAGGTTGTTGTTTTTTCTAATTGACATAGCTAAAGGGAAAGAGTTATCTTTCTTTTTTTTTTTTTAAATTTTTATTTAATAGCCTTTTATTTATAGGTTATATGCATGGGTAACTTTACAGCATTAACAATTGCCAAACCTCTTGTTCCAATTTTTCACCTCTTACCCCCCACCCCCTCCCCCAGATGGCAGGATGACCAGTAGATGTTAAATATATTAAAATATAAATTAGATACACAATAAGTATACATGACCAAAACGTTATTTTGCTGTACAAAAAGAATCAGACTCTGAAATATTGTACAATTAGCTTGTGAAGGAAATCAAAAATGCAGATGGGCATAAATATAGGGATTGGGAATTCAATGTAATGGTTTTTAGTCATCTCCCAGAGTTCTTTCTCTGGGCATAGCTGGTTCAGTTCATTACTGCTCCATTGGAAATGATTTGGTTGATCTCATTGCTGAGGATGGCAGGTACATCAGAACTGGTCATCATATAGTATTGTTGTTGAAGTATATAATGATCTCCTGGTCCTGCGAAAGAGTTATCTTTCAAGACTTTGGGGGAGGGATTGAGAGGAACCAATGATTCAAATTTTACCCCTCTTTCTTTTTTGGTGGATAGCTAACACAGAGGTAGAAACCAACTAATTTAGAATGGTATAACAGTGCCCTCTGCTGTAAGAAGTCTTTGCCACATTCCCTGCCTGAAAGTAATCTGCAGTTCTGCAGCCACATTACTCCCTTGTCATCTGACTTTAAAATTTCCTTTTTTCCCATAGAAATGTAAACTGAACTTTCTAGTTAAGATGGAACAAAAGGTTCAAAATAAATCAGGATTCTCACAAAACCCTCAAAAAAGAGGAAAAACTGCTTATAATAAAAACAAAAAACTAAATTCTAAAGTTTATGGAGAATAGGCGATTTAAACTCTATTCTCATCTCAATAATGCTTTCCTAATCTCTCGGTTCTTTTCCCAGTTAGTTGTTAGTATTCTTCAAATTTGTTATCTAATTCAGATTTTTATCATCTCTCATCTATAGATAGCAATAACATTCTAGTTGGGATCCCTATCTCATTTCTTTCCTTTCTGATTATTCCTCCACAGTTTCCAATGTAATATTGAGCCAAATGACTTTGTATACATTTTGTATTTACTTATCTGTATATATCTTGTGGTTCCCACGCCCCTCCTACCCTGGGAGATTAGGTTCTTTAAGGAAAGGGACATTCATTTTTATCCATGTGTGTCCAGCACACAGTTGACACCCAATGCTTATCATATTAGATTCAATCTCCAGTTCTGGGTCACCAATGCTTCCTTCACATCCTCCCCAGTAAACTTTATAAAGTCACAAAGTTTGATGGAATCTCAAGGTGCCATCAATTCCTCCAATTCAAGCAGAGTTTTCACCCTTTTATTATCTAGGGATAGATGGCCAAAGTAGCCTGAACAATTATCAACAAGACTCACATTGAACACAATGGATGACACTGGTACTACCTTGTTAAGATTAAAATAAAATCCATATTAATCAGTAACAATAGAAAAGTTGAGTTAAATATTTGCGATCATTTTTCATATATTGGTGGTTTTCAGAAATGTTTTTAATCTTTGGTTTTGTTTTGGTGGAGCTTTTTGTTTCTTAAAGATTTTCCTTGTCTTTTCTTTGGGTCTTATATACATGAACACTTATGGGTTGACTTTGTAGTTAAGAAAAGTTATCAAAAATATTTAATTTTTTTTATAAATAACATTTTTCTTTTGTTCTCTGTCAGTCTCAACTATCCTAAGCCTCATTTAAAAAATTATGAACTTGTCAACAAAAAAAATATTTAAACATACAAAGAACAGAAAATTATGAACTTCTATTATATAATTCTTTTAAAAGTATATATTAAATTTAACTAAATAGAACTCAAGTTATCCTACTTGTCCATATTTCCTTCTTAACTTGACTTCTGTTTTTTTTGTGTGTGTGTAGTTGCTGCTCTATTAACACTCTACCTATTTCTCTTTTTTTTAGTATTTTATTTCATCCCAGTTACATGTAAAGACAATTTTTAACATTCTTTTTTTAAAATTAAGTTTTAAATTTTCTCTCTCCCTTTCTCACCTCTCTCTCTCTCTGGGATAAGCAATTTGATAAAGATGTTACATGTTCAATCATGCAAAACATTATCATATTAATCATGTTGTGAAAAAAGACAGACCCAAAAGGAAGAAAGAAAAAAAAATTCAGAAAGTGAAAAATCTGCATTCAAACCCTAGAATTTTTTTTTTCTGGAGGGACAGCATTTTCATCATGAATTCTTTTGAATTGTCAGATAGTTGTACTACTGAAAATAGCCCAGTCATTTACAGTTGATCAAACAATATTGCTGTTAGTGATAGGGTGAGCCCTGAAATTCTCCCAACAAGGACCCACCCTTGGGGTTGTTAAATGGTTTCATTAAGATTGACCCAGGACCATTTCCTACTAAGCTCAAACTTAAGTGGTCTCATTTAGCTAGAGATCTAGATTTGATATTTCTATTGACCTCTATTGAGCTGAAAATTGGCTCAGGACCACTCCCAGTAAGTGGTCTCATTCAAGGAGAAATCTAGGCCTGGGGGCAGTAACAAAATTTAAGTAATCTCATTCAATTGAAACTTCAGTCTCAGAATTCCTATTTAAAGGGCAATTTGGGGGCTCATTTCTTTAGAGGCCCTAAAGCAGGACCATGCCTTGTCAAGGAACCTCTCTCTCTCCTTGGCATAGCTGCCAGCAAAGAGCCCCTGCCTGCTCTCAGCATTAACCTATTCCTCCCCTCCCCTCCTTCTCTCTCTCTGTCAGGATTCTCTGCTAGATCTTTACTTCTCTGTAAAGTAAACATAATGTTTACTTTGCCACTGAGGAAGTCAGCCTCCCTAGCAAAAGCTGACTTCTCAGTGCCAATAAACTTATTTTTGCCAGTCTAACTTTTCAGGTTTGTGAATTCTTTTATGTTGGATCTGCACTGACCACAAAGGGTTCCCACAATTCTCTGCACTGCACCAAACCTCATCATTAATGCATATGATGTTTTCCTAGTTTTGCTCATTTAACTTTGCATCTGTGCATAGATGCCTTTCCAGGTTTTTCTAAAATTCATTTGCTCATTTTTTTTTTTACTAGTAATTTATTTTCCCCAATTAAATGTAAAGACAATTCAAACATTTTAAGATAAAATTTTGATTTCTAAATTTTCTTTTTCCTTCACTCCCCTTTACCTCCCTAAGGCAATATGCAATTTGATATAGGTTATATATGTATAATTGATGGGATTCTAGTGGCAGTTAGAGAATTGTGGAAATCTCCTTTTGGTTGGAGGCGCAGGTTCTTCATGAAAGAATTCACGAACTGGAAGAGTTTTAGGTGGCAAATATGAAAGTTTATTGTTGGATGAGAAGTCAGCTTTGCTAGAAAAACTGACTTCTTTAGTGGCAAAGTCCTATTAGGGAAATGGAGACTGGCATTGAGAAGAGGGCTGTGTAGAGGGCTGAAACTCTGTATAACTGATTTAAACAAGATGTTAACTCAGTAGAATTGATAATACAATGTCTATCTAGTTTAGCAGGAGAGTTCTCTAGTTCAGTATGATTGATTTAATAATTTATTAAATCAATCTTACAACAAATGATGTTTCCCTAGTGATATGATTGGCTTATATTTAGTATACTGCATATAAACTGGGACAAACTCAGCCAGAGAGAGACTGGAACAGACTCAGGGAAGACAGAGGACTGGAGACTGGAGCACAAGCTCCCGGAATCAGGGAGTCAAAACAGGGACCATTGTAGTGGTCCTCCTGCCTCCCCCACAGAAACCAAGACACATTCCAGAGGACCTCCAGAAAGCTGACCGGGGCCCCA
Source organism: Sarcophilus harrisii (assembly GCF_902635505.1). Lineage (NCBI taxonomy): Eukaryota > Metazoa > Chordata > Mammalia > Dasyuromorphia > Dasyuridae > Sarcophilus > Sarcophilus harrisii. Next base: position 370,739,803 of record NC_045427.1, read on the forward strand.
GGCAAGGAGACAAGGCTGTGAAGGAGACAATAAAGATTTTTGGACTTTTATCTCTGGTTATTCTCGTGGTGATTACTCTGCTGAAATGAAGGCTATCCAGAGTCCTCCAGAAAACTAACCAGAACACTACATCAGTGGGCAGGATCCTGGCAGCTACTGCTTTGGACATTCTGCAAAAAAGTGAGTTTAGAAATATCCTTTAATAGGGAATCCTGAGGCTCTGGTTTCAGGTCGAAAAGAAAGCCGAAGTCCCCAGGCCTTGATCTCCAATTGAATGGAAATTACTTTTTTGAAAGGTTCTGGAATTTGGAATTTCCTGAAAAGGGTCTGCATCAATGGGGTGATTTGCCTTAGAAAAGGTCAGCCTTAGAAACACAGACTCCATGGAGCCGGGGTGTTGGGGGAGGAGACCCTGATCTCAGATCAAAAGGGAACATAATTTCAGAGTGATAATTTTACAGATTAAAGGGAACACAATTTCACACACACACACCCATCATAATCACATAAAACCTAGTTCCATATTAGTCATGTTGTAAAAGAAAAAAGTTTGCAAATGGGGAAAAAAATGAAAATAATACACTTTAATCTGCATTCAGACTATCAGTTCTTTCTCTGAATGTGGATAGTATTTTCCACCAAGAGTCTTTTGGAATTGTCTTAGTTTGACTGACTTATCTCTTCTCAGCAGTACAAGTTAATCATTGTACAATGTTGCTTTTACTGTGTACAATGTTCTCCTGGTTCTGTTCATTTCATTTTGCATCGGCTCATCTAAGTTCAGATTTTTCTGAAACCTACTTACTCATCATTTCTTATAGCACAAGTAAAATCCAATTACAATCACATACCACAACTTGTTCAACCATTCTCCAATTGATGATATCCTCTCAATTTCTAATTCTTTGACACCACAAAAAGAGCTGTTATATTTTATACAATGAGGCCCTTCTCTCCCCCACCCACAGATCTAATAGTGGTATTTCTGGATCAAAGGATTTGCACAATTCGATAGCCCTTTGAGCATAGTTCCAAATTGCTCCCAGAATATTACTCAATCTAATTCTTTTAAAATGGAATTTCTCTTTGCATCTCTTGCTGTTGGATTTTGTTAGTGATGTATAAGAATGCTGATGATTTATGTGGATTTATTTTGTATCCTGTAACTTTGCTAAAGTTGTGGATTATTTCTAATAGCTCTTTACTTGATTGTCTGGGAACTCAATCTAATTCTTGAAGTTCATTCTGCTGGGCCATGACAAGAATAGAAAGCTGGAATGATATCCATCTCTGGCTAAAGTCTAAGAAGATTTTGTGTCCAGTTAGGGGTATATCTGATTATGAGTTGTCAATACTCAAGTCACAATGTTTTCTGAATTTACATGTCAGATAGAGAAGAGCTTGGGGTAATAAATATTACTGAATGGATCACAGAGAGCGAGACAAAGATTTGGGTAGCAGATAATAAATGAATATAGTCATACCATGACTGTTTAAAGTTCATGCTGGGATGTCACAAGTAACAAGATAATTCTCAATTCATGTGGAACATGAAAGAGGGAAAATGTTTGCTAACTCTTTTTTTTTTTTTTTTTTTTTTTTGGTTAAATGGGGAGAAAGGAAAATTCAGAGAGAATAAAAAATTTACTACCTCAAGCCTGATAAGAAATTCAAGTAGAGAAGACAAGCTGATTGAAGGAGGTAAAAACATGTAGTAAAGAAGGAAAAGAAGAATTCTCTCTGATTACTATAAACTTTATAGCTAAATAAGGATGGACAGCCTTCAGGACATAGCCCATACAGAAGGTTCCTATTCTCACTGGAACATAGGTTGATTTGATTTGTACAGCTGAGTATTTTTCTGTAAACCATCGGGCTGATTTTCCGCAGAAGTCACTTCCTCTCTGGGGTTCACATTGTGAGCTAGTAACTGCTATGATGACAGTTCTTTCCTCAACTTGAATTCCCATTCTTCATGAGACAAGCAATCTGTTCCTGGAGTTGCCGCTCTTCAGTCCATGCTTTACTCTGGCTGCGACACTTCAAAAGCTCAGTTTTATGGTCCTGATGATGCATTGGGCAATAGTTTTGTGGTTCACACAGTTCCTGGGGAAAAGCAAGAAAAAGCATTAAGAGATTTTCCAGACCTAAGGGCAGAAAATCAGCTCTATGCTTCCAACTTTGGCCACTAAGATCTTTTTTTCACAGCCAAACTCTAAGAAAGAGTAGGCTAGCTCATTTCCTCCATTTCCTTGGTCAGTCATTCAACTAAGTCTTATTAAGGATCTCTTAACTAGAAAACCTAATGGTTTTTTCCTCAATACACATCTTTCCCACTTTGCTTTTCCTTACCCATCTGAAAGCTCCTTCTCAGTCATATTGGCTGCATTCAACTCCCTAACAATATGGGTAAACCCCAATATTGGGTTGTCCTGGGCCCCTCTTTTCCTACACTCTGGTCCCTCCCAAAGATCTCATCTACTACTATTGAGGTTCAATTATCACCTTTAGCCAGATAATTCTCAAATCTATACATTTAGAAAGTAAATGTTACATTGGGGGAGGGAAGAACCCAATAAAATAAAAGAAAGGAAAAAACTGGAAATTGAGGAGATACCCATCAATAGGGGAATGACTAAATAAGTTATAATATATGAATGTAATGGAATACTATTGAGCTATAAGTAATGATGAGCAGGTCAATTTCAGAAAAAGCTGGATTTACATGAACTGATACAAAGTAAAATAAGTAGAACACTGTACATAGTAATAGCAATATTATGTATTGATCTGATTATGAATGATTTAGTTCTTCTAAATACATGTGGTTTCCCACCCAGAAACTATTATTACCAGCTACTCCTAATTCCCAGGCCCTCAGATAAATCTCTGGCCTGTCTAGTATAGTGCTTCTTACCAATTTTACCTCAATCAGAGGTCTTCAGAGATATCTGGCCACCATTTCATTGAGCGGTGGTTCTATGTTCAACAGAACACCGGAGAACAGTCATGCAAGCTTAAGATTTTAGTTCTAGTAAAACTCCTCCCACTTTTAACTTATATTAGGTCTATGAGGTCACATGCACAGCCAATTAGAGAAGGAGACACCTCCCATAGATGATGCAGATCTCAATGCAATCAGAGCTCCTGCCCATGAGGTGGTCCGTGCTGATCACAGAAAATTACATGGGGATCTCAGGCTTCAAGGCCTTTGTACTTCCTGATTGTACCATACTCAGCAAATCCTCTGAACCTTACAAATACAGTGATCTAAGACAATTCCAAAGGACTGATGATGAAAAATTCTATCCATATCCAGAGAAAGAATTGTTGGAATGCAGATTGAAGCACTTTTTTCACTTTTTTTATATGTATTTTTTTTCTTTTGCTCTATTTCTTCTTTCACAACATGACTAACATGGAAATATTTTGCATGATTGTACATATATAATTTATACAAAATTGCTTACCATTTTAGGGAGGGGAGAAAGGAGGGAGAAAGAAAAATTTGGAATTCAAAATTTTTAAAAATTGAATGTTAAAATAGATCCAGGAGATATCATTTAAAAATTATTGATCTACCTGAAATCCACAATCAAAAAAGAGCCTAGACATCATCTTTTAAGAAATTAACAGGGAAAACTGCCCTGATATTCTAGAACAAAAGGCTAAAATAGAAATTGAAAAAATCCACCGATTATCTTCTGAAAGATTCCAAGATAAAACAAGATTATAGCAGCTTCTATATTAAAGGATCAGAGGGCTTGATATTCTGGGGACAGTGATGCCAGTTTTACAACCAAGAATCACTTACCCAGCAAAATTGAATATAATTCTTCATGGAAAAAGGTGGACATTCAATAAAATAGAGGAATTTCAAGCATTCATGATAAAAAGACCAGAGTTGAATTTTAAAATTTTTGATTTTCAAATACAGGACTCAGAAGAACCAAAAAAAGGAAATCATAAGGAACTTAATAAGATTCATCTGTTTACATTCCTACATGGAATGTAACTTGTAACTCATAAGGACTTTGTCATTATTATGACAATTTGAAGGAGTAGATATAGACAGAGGGCACAGGTGAAAGATGAATATGAAGGGATAATATTTTTTTTAAAAATGGGGAGTGAAAGAGGACTGGAAGAAAAGGAAAAGGAGAAGTGGAATGGTGTAAATTATTTGCCATAAAAGAGGCCAAAAAAAAAAAAAAAAAGCTTTTTACAGTGGAGAGGAAGAGGGGGAAAGAAATAGGAGTGAACCTTCCTCTCATCAGAATTGGCTCAAAGAGGAAATAGCATACACAATATGGGTGAAGAGTTCTATCTTACCCTGCAGGAAAGTAGGAAGGGAAGGGGATATGAGAAGGGAGGAAGGTAACAGAAAGAAGGCATATTGGGGGAGGAGGTCAGAAGCAAAACACTTCTGAGGAGGGTCGGGATGAAAGAAGAGAGAATATAATAAATGGGGGAGAAGGAACACAGTTAGCAATAGTAATTGTAAAAAGAATTTGGAAGGAAGTTTCTCTGATAAAGGCCTCTTTTTTCAAATATACAGGGAATTGAGTCAAATTTATAAAAAATTAGAGCCATTCTCCAGTTGATAAATAATTACAAGATAATCACAAGATAAGAGCTATAAAATCATACACATCCTTTTTTTTTTTTTTTTTTTTTTTCATTTTTAAATAGTATTTTATTTTTCCAAATACATGCAAAGATAGTTTTCAACATTCACCTTTGGAAAATCTCATGTTACAAATTTTTCTCTCTCTCCTTCTCTACCCTTTCCCTAAAACATCAGGCAATCCAAATATAGGTTAAACATGCATACACATCCTTTGACCTAACAATAACACAACTAGGCATGATTCCTAAAAGAAATTAAAAAAAAAAAAAAAAAAGGAAAAAGACATATATATACAAATATTTATAGAAGCTCTTTTCTGGTGGCAAAGAATTGTAAACTGAGGAGATGCCCATCAGTTGAGGAATGGCTGAATAAAATGTGATATGTGATTATGATGGAATACTATTGTGCTATAAGAAATGATGAACAGAAAAATCTATTAAGTCCTTCATGAGCTCATGAAATGTACAAAGTAATAGCAATATTTTACGATGATCAGCTGTGAATGACTTTGCTATTTTCAGCATTATAATGATCCAAGATCACTCTGAAGGATATATGATGAAAATGCTATCATACTTACTGCTTGTGCCTGAATACAGACTGAAGTATGCTTTTTTTTTTTTTAACTTTATTTTTCAAGGTTCAGTGCTGTTTTGTTTTGTTTCTGTGAGGGTGGTGGTGGTGAAGATTTATATTTTCTTTTGCAACATGACTTTTATGGAAATATTCTGTATAAATTCACGTATTTCTTTTCAATGAGAGTAGTAGGGAGGAAGGAAAGGAGAGAATCTAGAATTTAAAGTTTCAAAAGTTTTTTTTACAAGTAACTGGAAAAATTATACATATATAAATGTGTGTGTATATATATATATATATATATATATATATATACACACATATATATATGCACACAAATAAATGTTAAAAATTCTCTTTACATGTAATTGAAAAAATAAAATATATTTTAAAAAATGTATATATCTATCCCTACTCTCTCTCCTGAATACTTATATTGTCAAAATGTCAACTAAGCCTCTCTACCTGGAGATTCCATTAAAATATCAAAATCTGTGTGTCCAAAATAAAATTCATAATCTTTACTCCTAAAACACTCTTTATTTCTTTTTGGGGCACTGTCATTTTCCTAGTTTACAACCAGGCACTATGCTAAATGCTAGTATTCAAGACTGTCTAAAATCTGGCTCCAGACTCCCTTTCCACTCTTTTTTCCCCCACATTGTTTTTCTTTATATGTACTCTTCATTCCAGTCAAACAGCACCATCAGCTGTTCTGAACTTGGTATTTCAATCTACTGCCTCCATGAATCTAAAACATTTGCTTTGCTTAGAAGAATTTGCTTAATCTCTCTTCCTCTTTGCCTCTTTGTCTCCAGTGCTCAGCACATATACTATTTTTTCCATTAAATCTTCCTTAACATCCCCTCTTCCCCCACCCCTTCCCATTTGCTAGTGTTCTGTTCCTCTCCAAACTACCCTGTATTATACTTACTTTTGCAAATACCTTACCCTTTGAGGAAAGGTACTGTCTTTGTATTTCCTGTGCCTACCACAGAGCAGGTATTTAACAAATGTTTGTTGAACTGAATTGCTGACTAAATTTAAGAGAATGAGCAGATATACTTTCTTTAAGGACTGAACATGGGAGCCAAATGCTGGGAGATTCATTGAGGGACAGGAATTGGTTCCTTCTATATTTAGACCTTGCTCTGTTTCCATGTACTCTATACTCTTACCACATATTCCAGGAAGAAGTCTCGGTAGCCTCCCTTGAGGATGTACAGCTCAGGGTAGTATAGCGCAGGGTACTTGTTCAGAGCTCTGTCTTCTTCTCTTAAATAGCGGCACCTTCAAAGGGAACCCCAGAGCTAGAGTTGGGGATGCCATATCAAAGGGAGTGAGGGAGATTGATGGGCCTAGCCCTGAGTCAAGGTAGAGAGGGATTCAAATATTTCAAACTAAAGTATTATCAGAACTCCTTCTTTTCTGCACTTCTCTACATACTATTTGTGTCAGGGCTATATTCCCAATTTTTTTGTTCCCTGTCAAAACCCTCTATACTATTCAAGCAATAAAATCAACTTCTCCATTCCTCTTCTTCATGCTAATTGCATGTTTGCCTCAGTTTCCTCATCTGTAAAATGAGCTAGAGAAGGAAATGGCAAACTATTCCAGCATCTCTACCAAGAAAACTTCAAATAATGTCATAAAGAATTGAACATGACTGAAATGATTAAATCATGAATGTTCTAAATAAAAAAAACTTAAGCTGTAACCGCAATCCCTTTTCACTCCTCAAGGACTGAGAAGATATTGGGGAAGAATATTTACATGGGGTAATATTATGTAGGGGAGGAATGTTTATTCTTGCCATCAACTGACTTCCAAGTAACTATGGAGACATTTTTGGGAACCAAATCCCAAACCAATGCTCTGTCTCACCCAGGACCCCATTCTCACATTCGGGGGCCTCTTTCCGAAGAGAATTCACAATGAAACACGATGATTATTCTTTTCTGGGTACTAGAAGGGACAAAAGGCTTCTTCAGGAAGAAATTATGTAGTTCTTCCTGACTGTGCAGGTTCAGAGCTCCCTGTAGAAGAAAAGAATCTAAACAGCAGATTCCACAAAACTCTTCAGATAGCACAGACACTTAGAAACCCCTAAGCCACCATTCTTGGGATAATTGGGCCTACCTCATATTACTGGGGCCAATGAATCAGCAAGTCTAATAACAGAGAAGGACTCAGGGAAACGACTCACATTAATCTCCCACAGAGAATAAGACTGGTCTCCATATAGTAAAATAGTTGTTTAAGACTATTGCTACTCTGGCACTAAGATAGCATGAGGACTCAGTTCTGACTATCCAGGACCTCATGATATCTAAATATACAATTTCTGCCCTTTTCATTCTCACTGTTTCCTGCTATGGAGCTTTCCTATAGTAGTCCTTCTTCCACATATATACACCTACCCAATTGTGGATGTCTACCCAGTGCTCTTACCTGGATATGACCTCCTTGATACTCATATGGGTAACGGCAATCAATAATATAAAACTTCTCAATCAGGTCTTGCAGCTGCCCCCATATCAGAGCAGCCACCTGCAAAGGAGCAATAATGATTAAATGTGTTGGTCATTGTAGTTACTTTGAAGAAGTGAGGCAATGGCCTTTTTGGTGTGTGGTCCTGCCCTAGCCCCCACAAGTCTTGCCTTCTGACGATGTATTGCAGAAGAAGTTTCAGTGGCCTAACCTCCCTTGAGGACATGCTGTTCAGGAGAAGACAGTGATGGGTACTTTTGCAGTACAACAAGCAACCATACAGAAAATGCAAGACCCCGAAACTGTTTGTTCTGAGGCAGAAAGCCAAGCAAGGGAAGAACTGGCCAACTAGAGGCAACCATTAGAATTGTCTCCTTTGGATACCTCAAAAAGTAAAACAATTGGGAGAAAACAGGCAAGTTACTGAGAATGTCAGTGACTCAGAAACCATGACTGTCTTTGAAAGGAAAAGAGAAAGGAAGGAGGGAGTTTCCTTAGCCTCCAAAAGAAAGTGTTAAGATTAGAGAATATTAATTAGAAACGCTCCAATCCAGTTTATTTGGCTAGAAGGACTATGTTAAAAGGGACAAAGACAAATGGGAAGTGATGAATGCCCATATGAACACCTTCCATCTTCAAAAGCAAATTTACCATCTCTGGGTTAATGTACTTCAGATCTTGATGCTTTCCTGTCACTGTTGGTAGTATGTACACCTAGGAAAATGAAAAATGGAAGGGAAATCAAGTTTACCATGCTTCTCAAACATGTGAAAATATGACCTAGTGGAATCAAAAATTCACTAACCCTTAGACTTTTCCTTTTTAAATTTCCCTAGTGCCTCAATGGTTTCTCAAAAGAATAAGTCACTGACCATCCCTCTTTTCCCCAATTCCATGGGGCAAGGTGTCTCATAAGAAAAGCCCAGTGAGCCTGGTGTTGCACTGACACTTTTAGGCTGCTCACTATCACAGGTCCCACATCCTATCACTAGGGGGCATGTGAAAGACTAGGCATGAAGCACAGTCCCTCATTCATAAATGTGAATGCTCTTCTCTTAGGGCAGAAGAAAATATCCCATCCCAAAGTGGCTGAATGAAGCCCAGAATGGGGAAAGAACACTCACCTTGCTGAAATCACCTATCAGCTGCCTCTGGTCAGAATTTTCCCCCAAGATCTGAATGGCATTAGCATCAAAGAATGAAACTGTCTTCTTTACATCTGATTCCTAAAGATGAAAAACAAAAGTAAAAAACCTCCTATTTCTAACTATAGCAGATTTAGAACTTAGGTACATGGCTTCTTAGCAATCATTCTCTACCAAAGCATTTTAACGTATAAAACTGGATCCTCCTCACTTCACATGCACAATCTAAGATGTTTTCCTCCAGTGGTACCTTACCAAAGATCTCTAGTTAACTAGTAGACTTAGAAAGTAAGATTAGCGTGACTATAGTATTTCTAAGAATGTAATGGAAAAAATTATACTTAATACTGACATTTATTACACTAGGATGTGATAAAAGAAATTATGGGACAAAGATAGGGAAAAGCAATGGATAAGAGCAGGAATGGATGAAGAAAATAGTCCAAGGCAATTCTTATCCTGTAAAAACTGAGAAAATAATTAAATAGAAGTTCTAAGCTAAAATTCTTTCTTCTTCAAGTTCTCTGACACCAGAGCAACATTTTTTGGTTCATGTTGTCTTTTTTCTTCCAGTCGTTTTAAGTTTGCCTTGTCCAACTACTGTAGGGAATGGTACAAATAGCTTTTATTCATGGATACCTGCTCAGGAATGTCAAGTCCCTTGGGCAAGCTTCATTCCTCCTCTATTGCTGTAACATGTTTCCCTTTAATCTGCTTTGGGATGCCATGAGCTTCCATCTCCACTTCAATCAAGAGCCAACTCTTTCAGCACACTGCCTCACACAAACAAGTCTATCCTTATAGGGAAAAGAAAGCTCCAGACCAATTCCTTCATGGAATGCTGGGATGCTGACAATGAAAGGATCAAAAAATCCAAGAGAGCTCAGGAAGCCAATAAAAAAGGAAAAAGTGGGGTCATCAAAGAATAGCAGTAAACAATGGATACTGGTTGCTACTTTCTGCTTAATGATTTCTTTTGAGACACTTTCTTGTAGTAATTTCTTTTTGAGAAAGTGAAAAAGAGGAGAATTTTCCCTTCCCTTCCCTCTTCTAATTATATATCCAAACTAATTGAAATGGAAGATGAGAAAAGGGAGGGAGAGAGCAAAAGTGGAAAAGAAGTATATAAAGAACTTTGTACACAAAGCAAACCATTAGATTACTTGGATATAAAGTTAAAATCATCAAGATTTTATATCCCATCAAGGGGATATATACAATGACTACAATGTACATGGGAAGAACAACAACCAAAGAAAAACCCAACATTGTCTAATTATAATGATCAAGCTTGTCCTCAAAAAGAGAAGAGAAAATATATCTGAGTATCTTTTTTGTGGGGAGGAGGTATGGCAATGATGGAGACTAAAGATGGGGACTTATGTGGAACATTACCCTATAATGTCAAATTCTATTGATGAGTTGAGTAATGCTCACCTGCTCTCCACTCCCCCCTTCTCTTTTTTATCTTAGCAGGTGATATATTTGGAAATTAAAGTGGTATAAAAATTTTAAAATAGGAAAAAAGCTTTAAAAACTTAAAAATCACCAGAGAATGACTTTTATGACTGTGGAAGCATTAATGAATTAAATATTAGGCTATTTATTACAGAAAATAATTCTAAGAAGGATACAGAACTTTTTATCAGGGAAATAGAATAAGAAGAAATAGTCAAACTTCAGCATGTGAACAAGAAGTGCTTTCTATAAAAATTTATATCACTGCATTGGTCTGAGAGCTAAAAATCATATATACATATATATATACATATATATATATACATACATATATATATACATATACATATATATATATATATATATATATACGATGATTTGATGGGAATGACTTAGGTACCATTCAATAAAACTTATTAAAAGTACCTATTATGGTTAAGATGCTGAGTAGAAGTTAAGGATAAAAAGATAAAATGGGGGAAAAGCCAGTTCCTATTCTTAAGGAATTTCCATTTTACTGGAGGAACCCAACATCTAAACAAATAGATAAATACAAAATAGTCTGAAGAAGAAATCGACTTTTTGACCCTTGGAAATGTCTTCCAACAGTTTTAAAAAGGTTTCCATTCCTAAATTCTATATGTTTCTGGCATCTCTCTAAACAGTTCTAGTTCTGCAAGCTATTAACCAACTCCCTAAGAAAAAAATCCCCAGGACCAGATTGATTTACATGTGAATTCTACCTAACATTTAAAGAACAATTAACTCCAATGCTTTATAAACTATTTGAAAAAATAGGGATTGAAGGAGTCCTACCAAATTCCTTTTATGACACAGACATGGTACTGATACCTAAACCTGGTAGGTTGAAAAGAGAGAAAGAAAATTATAGACCAATCTCCCTAATGAATATTGATGCTAAAATCTTAAATAAAATATTACCAAAATGATTACACAAAATCTTCCCCAGGATAATACACTATGACTAAGTAGGATTTATACCAGGAATGTAGAGCTGGTTCAATATTAGGAAAACTATTAGCATAATTGACTATATCAATAACCAAATTAACAAAAACCATATGATCATCTCAATAGAGTCAGAAAAAGCATTTGATAAAATACAACATGCATTCCTACTAAAAACACTTGAGAGTATAGGAATGAATGGACTTTTCCTTAAAATGATCAGTATCATTTATTTAAAACCATCAGCAACATCAGATGTAACAATGAAAAACTATAACCATTCCCAATAAGATCAGGGGTGAAACAAGTTTGTCCACTTGTATTAGAAATCTTACCTTTGGCGATAAAAGAAGAAAAATAGATTAAAAGGTTTAGGGTAGGTAATGAGGAAACCAAACTGTCACTCTTTGCATATGATATAATGGCATTCTTAGAAAATCCTAGAGAATCAAATAAAAACATACTAGGAAAAAAAAAAAAACAGTTCTAGTTCTGGATTAGAGAGGTTTTAGACCACTACTCCTTTCTCACACACTCGCCTAATTGTGATGTTAAGATTTTGAAGAGGACTAAAAAACAGGACAGTCATACTAGAAGACAGATAGATATCCCAATGTTTCTAGGGAGTTCAATTATTGTAAACAAAGGAATCATTTTGCCAAGAATTTAGAATTATTTCAGTTACTAGTAAGAGAATTCAGTCAGCATATCTGTATCTAACACAAATTTTAAAATTTCACCAGAAGCTTCTCAAGGTTTTCTGTGTATTTGATTCAGCTGATAGGTGCATACTGTGAATGTTTCAAAATATTAACTGTCAGTGTCAGAGAAGTTAATAATTATCATGCTTAGTTTTCATAATCTAAGGACAAGAAGCCAAAAATAAATGGACATCAACAAACTCCCAGCTTCCATAAACACAGGGAAGCATTACAGTTATATCATGACCTTTCTAATTTGCTTAAAAGGAGAAGAGTTATCCATCAGGACCTAGCAATTTATTGCACCCAAAATGAATGTAAGATAACTTAAGAATGCTATAATTGTTCATATAGGTTATATGCCAAACTTTTATCAGAGAAGTTCAATACAATTTTTTAAAAAACTATTTGACCACTTTCCTGCTTATCCTAAGTGCAAGGTTTTTTCTGCAGAGAAGCTTTTAAATTTAATTTTACCCTTGTAATTGCCTCTATCTTTTATTTGGTTAAAAATACATTTCCTTCTTTTCATATGTAACTGGGAGAAAATAAAATATTAAAAGATTTTAAAAAATGGAATCCAGGAGTAGCTAGTTGGCGCAGTGGATAGAACAACAGCCCTGAAGTTAGGAGAACCTGAGTTCAAATGTGACCTCAGACATTTAACATTTCCTAGCTGTGTGACACTGGGCAAATCACTTAAGCCCAAATGCCTCAGCAAGCAAAAAATAAATAAATAAATAAAAATAAAATGGAATCCATTTTCTACTCAGACCTGTGGGAAGTATATGATCTGTTTCTCTTCTAATTTAAAAAAAAAGTATATTTACTATTAAGGTAATATGTCCACAGTACAAAATGTACGGTGGAGAATAATAATACAATGTGCTGGTCTAAATCCAATTTCTGCTAGATTATTTTACAGTTTTTCCATCAGTTTTTGTCAGATAGGGACTTCATTCCTAGGTAATTTATGTTTTCCACTTTATCAAACACTAGTTTTTGAGTTCCAGTGTTTAGGATTCTTCCTTGTGTAGTCTATTCCATTGATCTCCTTCCATTTTTAAACCAAGATTAGATGTTTTTGATGACTGTTGCTTCATAATATAGTTTGAGGTCTAGAAGTATTATTCCCCTTTTATCCTTACCTTCTTTTCATCATTTCCCTCAATATGTTATATCTTTTGTTTTTCCAAATGAATTTTATTATTTTTGCCAAGTACTTTCATGAATGTCCTTGATAATTTTATTGGTAGTAAATTAAATGTAGAAGTTGATTTTGGTCCTAACCAATGATCTCTTAATTGCTAAAATCATTGACCTTTTTCTCAGTCCTTCTTCATAAGTTCTCAGTAGCTTTTGCCACTGCTAACTAACTTTTTGTCCTTTCTTGTCTCTGTACTTCCATGAAACTATTTTTTTCTTGCTTTCCACTTTCCTCCTACCCAACTGATCCTTCACAATCTCTTTTGAAGAATCATTATTTATCTCCTGCCCCCAACTATAGATGTCCCTAAGATTCTTTCCCCTTTTCTCTTTTTCCTCTCTATTCTCTTCTTTGGTGGTAGCATCAGGTGCCAGAGATTCAGTTATTATCAATAGACAGATGACTCACACATCTATATATTCATATACAATCTCTTTTTTAAATTTCAAACTTGCCCTATATACTGCCTATTGGACTTCTCCACTTTGATGTCCCATCAAAATTTCAAACTCAACATGTCCAAAAAGAAACCACATTCTATTTCACCAAAACTCTCTATTCGGTCAAACTTTCCCTTATTTCTGTTGAGAGTATTTTTCTAGTCACCCAGGTGTACAATCTCAGTGTCATCCCTGAATCTTCTCTCCTATTCCCAAATGTCAAATACAATCAGTTGTCAACTCTTATCAACTCTACCTATACAACACCTTCAACTTTGTTACTTACATGACAATCATTTTAATTTAAACTATTACTTTTTCCTTGAACTACTGAAATAACCTTCTAATTGGTCTCCCTCCTCGTTTCTCTCTAGTTCTCCACAGTTACCAAATTGCTAAAGCACAGGTCTGTCTACATAACTTCCCTACTAAAAAATCCTCAATAGTTCCTTTGTCCCTCTAAGATAAAATATAATTTCCTTAGCCTGACATTTAAGACCTTCATAAATTAACTCTAGTTTACCTTTCCAGACTTTTTTCATCACATTATTTCCCTTCATGCACTCTATTTTTCAGTCAAATACTGTTCTGTGAATTTTTCATTCCATCTCCCAATGCTATGCCTTTGCACAGGCAGTACTTATGGCTGAATTATGCTCTTTGACTTCTTACCCATGTTTTTTCAAGATAACTCAAATGCTACTCACTATTTAAAGCTTATTACAATCTCTCTAGTTGTTGTTGCTGTCTTTAAAATTAATTTATATTGACAGGTTGCATATTCCAGCAGAATTTAAGTTTCTCAAGGAAAAGAACAACTTAAAATTTTGACTATATACTCTTTGTACCCAATATACGGTACTTTGTGTTTTTGTAAGCACCTAATAAATATGTCTTGAATTGAACTAAATTAGCCAGAACTTTCAATTAATCAGATGTTTCTCTTTACATTCTTTTTATAAGAAAAAGAAATACAAGAAAATAAATTTCAGAGCTCATTCTTAGATCTCTTCCAATAAAAGCTAGAAAATGTTATCAGGATAAATTCCAAAGGAGAAATAATTTTTAAAAAATACAAGTGAGTAATTTTTTCCAGCCAAGGTAAGCAGAAGGAGGCAGATAGAAGGGTCTGTGATCAATAGGGTTGGCATCTGATTAGAAGCCCATTGACAAAGCACTAAATAGCAAGACAAGCTGAGCATGATGGAAAGAGGAGGTCCAAGACTCATACTGAACACCTCAGAACAAGAAACAGAAATGTGCCAATTAACAGCTTTATTTATCAATACCTAGATCAAACTCACAAATTCAGAGTAATTAGAAAGAAACCTGTGTCCAGAGAAGTTCTTCCTGAGTAACGGCAGATCCTGGGTTGTACACTCAAAGGAGCAAGTTCAGAAGCAAGTAGCAATGATGTAGGGACTCAGTTCCAACTTTTAGCCCAGTGTGAAAGCCTTCAGAAGAAAAAGCAGGAACCAAAGTGAAACCTATACTTCTGTCACTCTGTACCAGCAAAGCTTCCCTGACAGTGACTAATATAACAGCCTACTGCTGCTTAGATCCAAACTTAGGCCAAGAACTTGGAGTTTAGTCCACGGGAACAATACACAGACTTTCTCCATGATCAAATGATATTGAGAGCACTGGAACCTTGCAGGATCCCAGCTTCGGTTGACCCTGGGAGCCTGGAATAATGCAATACACAATAATCCAAGAAACCAACAATAGGACCATCCCAGACACTCCCTTCAGAAACGCACAAAGTCTGGCCCTAGCATCAAATTTTAAATCAAGGACTAAGATGGGAAAAATGAGCAAATCAAAAAAGAATCCCATGATAAGCTATTATGGTGACAAGGACACTCAGTTCACAAATCTAGAAGAAGAAAATGACTCTAAAGTATCCTCAAAAAGGGGAAAAAAACACATTTGGGTACAAAAATTGAAAATATGAAGACTTAAAAAAAAAAGGTTTAAAAATTTAAATAAATAAAACAAGAGCACAAGAAGGAAAAAAATGGAAGAGAAATGAGAACTATGGAAGAAAATACTAAAACGGAAATTAATGACTGGCAAAAGGGGTGTAAAATTTTACTCAACAAATTCCCAAAATATTAAAATGGATCAAAAAGAAGCCAATAACTCCATGAGATTACAAAAAGTATCAAAACAAAATCAAAAGACCAAAAGATATAAGAAAATATAAGACATCTCATTGCAAAAACAAGTGACTTGGAAAAAAAGGCTGAGAAAAATAAAATGTAAAAATCATTGAAATAGGTAAACACTGTGACTGAAAAAGAGTATAGACATCATATAGTAATACTAAATAAAAATTTGTGGCCAAGATAGTGGAGAAAAGGCAGTGATTCACCTGAGTTCCCCACCCTTCAGAACACTTTAAAAATGTTATATAACAATTTCGGAGAAGCAGAATCCACAAAAGGATAGGGTAAAATTATTTTCCAGCCAAAAACAACTTAGAAGCTTAGCAGGAAAGCTAAGCTAAGCTGTCACATCTGGGTGATGGTGTAACATAGTCAGGCACAGGCTAGGTCAACACAGACTGGGCCCAAACAAACCAGGAACAGACCTGGGGAACCATTGAATCAGAAGTGACAGCAGTTTCCAGCTCACAGTTGGTAAACAGATCAGACAACTGCTCAGAAGGACATTATAGAGGTATCTCTTTGCTAGCACTGAGGCAAGACTCTGTTGCTTTATTCCTGTTCAGGTCTGGACCATAATCCTGGATGGCAGTCCTAGGGCAAGGAGGAGCACTAGCATACCAGAGTTTGAAGCCATAGAACCTTCAACACAGTTCCAGGGCAGAAAAGAGTGCTTTTGGTCACTCACAGAACAGAGTACAGGCCAGAAGAATAGTACACACACCTTTTTTTAAATCATACCACTTTGAAAGAACTGAAGTATCTTTGAACATAGCTACACAAAACCTCTGAAGTTTGAGACAGTGTAATCTTCCAGCCTCAAAGAAAAGCCTTACTTTAACAAAGAGTTAAAAGTCAAGAAATAGGCTGGAAAATGAGCAAACAGGAAAAAAATCATATGATGAATAGGAAAATCAAAACATGCATACAGAAGATGATAAAGTCAAAGCTCCTACATCCAAAGCCTCCAAGAAAAATATGAATTGATATCAGGCCATGGAAGATCTCAAAAAGGATTTTGTAAATCAAATGAGAAAGGAAGAAGAAAAAGTGAGAAGAGAAATGAGAATGATGCAAGAAAATCATGAAAAATAAATCAACAGCTTATTAAAGGAGACACACACAAAAAAATACTGAAGAAACTAACACTTTAAAAAATAGACTAGACCAAATGATAAAAGCAGTACAAAAAGTCAATGAGGAAAAGAATGCCTAAAAAGCAGAATTGGCCAAATGGAAAAAGAGGCATTGAAGAAAATAATCATTTAAAAATTAGAAAGGAGTAAATGAGAGTTAATGATGTTATTAAAAACATTTTTAAATAAAGCAAAACCAAAAGATAGAAAACACTAGCAAAACAACTGACTTTGAAAATAGTTCCAGGAGAGATAATTTTAAAATTGTTAGATTATCTGAAAGCCAAGATCAAAAAAAGAACCTAGATATCTTTCAAAAAATTATTAAGGAAAATTGGTATTCTAAATATTCTGATTTTCTAGAACTAGAGGGTAAAATAGAAATTGAAAGAATTTACAGATCACTTCCTGAAATAGATCCCCAAGTGAAAACTACCAAGTATATTATAGTTAAATTCTAGAGTTCTCAGGTCAAGGAAAAAATATTGTGAGCAGTCAGAAAGAAACATTCAATTATTGCGGAGTCAATCAGGATAACATATGATTTACCAGCTTCTACATTAAAGGACTGGAATATGACATTCCAGAGACAAAAAGAGCTAGAATTACAATCAAGAATCACCTACCCAGCACAACTGAGTATAACTGTTTAGGAGAAAAAATGACTATCCAATAAAAAATTAAACATTCTTGATGAAAAGATAATTTATTAACTGTTTATATTCCTATATGGGAAGATAACATTTATAACTTACAAGAATTTTTTCATTATCATGGCAGTTAAAAGTACTATATATAGACAGAAAGTACATGTGTAAATTGAATATGAAAGGAATGATATCTAAAACAATAAAATTAAAAATTAAGTCAGACAGAAATGTGCTGGGAGAAAAGGTAAGAGAGGTAGAATGGGGTGAATTATTACACATATACATACACATAAAAGATAAGAAAAAGCTTTTAAAGTGGGAGGGAAAACAGGATGATTTCAGAAAGGCCTGGAGAGACTTACACGAACTGATGCTGAGTGAAATGAGCAGGACCAGGAGATCATTATATACTTCAACAACAATACTATATGATGACCAGTTCTGATGGACCAGGCCATCCTCAGCAACGAGATCAACCAAATCATTTCTAATGGAGCAGTAATGAACTGAACTAGCTATGCCCAGAAAAAGAACTCTGGGAGATGACTAAAAACCATTACGTTGAATTCCCAATCCCTATATTTATGCACACCTGCATTTTTGATTTCCTTCACAAGCTAATTGTACAATATTTCAGAGTCTGATTCTTTTTGTACAGCAAAATAACGTTTTGGTCATGTATACTTATTGTGTATCTAATTTATATTTTAATATATTTAACATCTACTGGTCATCCTGCCATCTAGGGGAGGGGGTGGGGGGGTAAGAGGTGAAAAATTGGAACAAGAGGTTTGGCAATTGTTAATGCTGTAAAGTTACCCATGCATATATCCTGTAAATAAAAGGCTATTAAATTAAAAAAAAAAATAAAGGGGAGGGAAGAGAAATAAAGTAAGAAGTAGTGAATAAACTTTATTCATGTCTGAATTGACTCAAAGAACAAATAACATATATAGTCAATTGGGTACATAAATCTATTTTATCCTACAGGAAAGTAGGAGGGAAGGAGATAAGAGAAAGGAAGGGTGATAGAAGGGAGGATAGAAAGGGGGAAGGTGATCAAAAATAAAACACTTTTGATGAGGGACAGAGTAAAAGAGAGACTAGAATAAATGGGAGGGTAGGAATAGGATTGGGGAAAATAGTAACTGCAAAAAAAAATTTTGAAGCAAGTTTTCTGATAAAGGCTTCATTTCTCAAACATATGGAGGACTGAATATAAAAAAGCAAGAGCCATTCCCCAATTGATAAATGAACAAAAGATATGAACAGTTTTCAGATAAAGTAATCAAAGCTATCTATAGCCACATTTTTTTAAAAAATCCTCTTACTATTGATTGGAGAAATGCAAATTAAAACAATTCTGAGGTACTACCTCATATCTATTAGATTGGCTAATAGAACAGAACAGGAAAATGACAAATGTTGGAGGGATATGGGAATAATGAGATGCTAATGTACTGTTGGAGTTATGAATTGATTCAATCATTCTATAGAGCAATTTGGAACTGTGCCCAAAGGTATACCCTTTGCTAGCAATATTGCAACTAGGTCTGTATCTCAAAAGAGAAAAAAAAGACAGAAAAGAAAAGAAAAGAAACTATACGTACAAAAATATTTATAGCAGCTCTTTTCTGGTGTTAGAGAACTGGAAATTGAGAGGATGCCCATCAATTGGGGAATGGCTACACAAATTTTAGTATATGGTTATGATAGAATAAAATTGTGCTATAAAAAATGAGGAGGAGGGGCAGCTAGGTAATGCAGTGGATAGAGCACCAGTCCTGAAGTTAGGAAGACCCGAGTTCAAATCTGGCCTCAGATACTTAACACTTCCTAATTTGTAATCCTGGGCAAGTCACTTGACCTCAATTGCATCAGCCAAAAAAAAAAAAAAAAAAATGACAAAGAGGGGAGGATTCTGGGAAGATGGTGGAGTAGGTTGTTAAATTTCAAGCTCTCCTGATTTCCCCCAGAAAGAGAACAAATTTGCACCTCAGGGCAAACATAGACTGGTGAAAAATCAAGCCAACTTGGAGAAAATAGGGGTTCTCCAGATACAGCAAGAGAAGATCTGAAGAAAGACCCCAGGCAAGCGATTAACCTGTGGAAAGTGCAAATACCTCTGGACTAGCTCTACAGAAACATCAAGTAAGGAGCCTTGGAACTAGCTGGATTTGGCTGAAGCTTTAGCATGTACCACAGAAACTTTCACCTCCTCCTGTGGAGTCAGAGTCTGAGTACAGGGAAAACTGAGGAAACCTTGGCTAATTAGGAATGTCACCACCATCTGTGCTACAGGGATTCCATTCTGAGCAGGAAGGAATTAGCTCACCCAGTGAGAGCAGGAGTAGGGCAGGGATGCTGCTGATTGTGGGTACTTTCTGGAGAGTGGAACTCTTGGTTTAGGGTTCCTGGTCAGAGGAGAGAGCTCAGGTCAAGTTAGAGGGACCATCCTTTCACCCCACGATTAGAGGTGCTTACACTAATCTTATTTTTAAAAAATGAACCCATGGGGCAGTTAGTTGGTGCAGCAGATAGAGCACCATCCTTGAAGTCAGAAGGACTTGAGTTAAAATCTGGCCTCTGACACTTAACACTTCCTAGTTGTGTGACTCTAGGCAAGTCACTTAACCCAATTGCTTCAGCAAAAAAAAAAAAAAAAAAAAAAAAAGACACCACAAAGAAGAAAAAAATCCACCATAGAAATTTACTACACAGGAAGGCCAGAGTTCATCTTCAGAGGAGGACACTGAAGTAAAAAAAGCTTCTACCCCAAAGGGTAATGTGAAATGGTTCCCTGCCCAGAGAGAATTTATAGAATTCAAAATTAAAAAAAGAATTTAAAAGTCAAATGAGAAACATTAAAGAAAAAAAAAAAAAACCATCCAAGAAAAACAAGATTATGAAAAAAAAAAAGTTAACCAATCAGAAAAGGAAATACAGAGTCTAAAAAAGGAAAATAACTCTTTCAAGATGAGAATTGGGCAAGGGGAAACCAGTGAAGCACTGAGAGACCAAGAAATAACAAAACATTCTAAAGAATGAAAAAATAGAACAGAATGTGAAACATCTTATAGGAAAAACAACAAATATGGAAAACAGATCAAGAAGAGAAAATATAAAAATAATAGGAATGCCAGAAAGTTGTGACCAAAAAAAGAACCTTGACACAATAATGCAAGAAATCATCCCAGAAAATTGTCTTAGAATGATATAGCATGAGAGAAAAGTAGAAATAGAAAAAAAAAATCTACCAATCACCATCTCAATGAGATCCTTTATGGAAAATATATAGGAATATTTTTGGCAAATTTTGAAATCCCAGATCAAAGAGAAAATTTTGCAAGAAACAAGAAAAAACAATTCAAATATGCTGAAGCTATAATTAGAATTGTACTGGACCTATCAGCAGTCACAAAAGACTGTAAGTCCTGGAATCATCTCTACTGACAATCAAAGAACTAGGCCTGAGGCCAAAAATATCATGTCCAGAAAAATTATCTATGATATTTAATGAGGAAAAAAATGGACAATCAACAAACTTGCAGATTTTTCAAGACTTTATATCAACTAAATCTGAACTTAATAGAAAATTTAACATATAAGAGCCAATATCAAAGATCAATTTCAAGGAACTCAACGTGGACAAATTGTTTTGTTTTTAACATGGGCAATGTGTATCATATGTTTGAGATTGATATTAACAATAGAGTAGCAAAGAAATATTGGGGCAGAGTGAAGGTAAAAATAGTAATTATGTTATATAAATAAGGTACAGAGAAAGAATAGACATAAAAGCATTAGAGGGGGGAGGAGGGCTTGTAGTTCTTAAAACCTACTTACATAGGGAATGGGTTCAATAGGCAACACTACATATACTATGAAGGGTATAGCACCCTCTAAAATCTATAAAGAAAAAAAAGGGGAAGAATGGGCAGATGGGGAAGCAAACGGTGAGGGAAGAAGACAAGGGAGGAATCCATGGGTAAGGGAAGGTTAAGTAAATTTTAAATAATAGCAAGACAAGTTAAAGAATAGAATTAAAGGGTCTGCAGGGATAGAAAAGATGTGTGTGTGAATATGGAGGAGTGTGTGTGTGTGTGTGTGTGTATGTATATAACTACATATATCTACATAAATATATCCTTTCTTAACTATAACTTGCTTGGGGGTGGTAAAAAGGGACAAAAAGAATAAAATTTAAAAATATGCAGAAGAGAACAAAATAACAATTTACTATGAAGTAAAGAAAAGATGAATACTCATGAATATAATTTCTTCTAAAATATATATTTTCTTGAACCAGGAATTTGCTACTATATTATTTTGAATCCTCCTTGATATTCTGCTGGGCACATGACAATGTTCTCTTTTGTTTTTTATTCCTTTTCTGTTTTTCTTTTTCTTATTTTATTTTTAAAAATAAAATAAAAAAATTTTAATAACTTTTTATTGACAGAACCCATGCCAGGGTAATTTTTTACATTATCTCTTACACTCACTTCTGTTTCGATTTTTCCCCTCCCTCCCTCTACCCCCTCCCCAGATGGCAAGCAGTCCTATATATGTTAAATAGGTTACAGTATATTCTAGATACAATATATGTGTGCAGAACCAAACAGTTCTTTTGTTGCACAGGGAGAATTGGATTCAGAAGGTATAAATAACTTGGGAAGAAAAACAAAAATGCAAGCAGTTTACATTCATTTCCCAGTGTTCTTTCTTTGGGTGTAGCTGCTTCTGTCCATCCTTGATCAACTGAAACTGAGTTAGATCTCTTTGTCAAAGAAATCCACTTCCATCAGAATACACCCTCATATAGTATCATTGTTAAAGTATATAATGATCTCCTGGTTCTGCTCATTTCACTCAGCATCAGTTCATGTAAGTCTCTCCAAGCCTCTCTGTATTCATCCTGCTGGTCATTTCTTACAGAACAATAATATTCCATAACATTCATATACCACAATTTACTCAACCATTCTCCAAATGATGGACATCCATTCATTTTCCAGCTTCTAGCCACTACAAACAGGGCTGCCACAAACATTTTGGCACATACAGGTCTCTTTCCCTTTTTTAGTATCTCTTTGGGGTATAAGCCCAGTAGAAACACTACTGGATCAAAGGGTATGCACAGTTTGATAACTTTTTGAGCATAGTTCCAAATTGCTCTCCAGAATGGCTGGATGTGTTCACAATTCCACTAACAATGTGTCAGTGTCCCTGTTTTCCCACATCCCCTCCAACATTCGGCATTATCATTCCTTGTCATTCTAGCCAATCTGACAGGTGTGTAGTGGTATCTCAGATGTCTTAATTTGCATTTCTCTGATTAATAATGATTTGGAGCATGTTTTCATATGGCTAGAAACAGTTTTAATTTCTTCGTCTGAGAATTGTCTGTTTATATCCTTTGACCATTTATCAGTTGGAGAATGGCTTGATTTCTTATAAATTAGAGTCAATTCTCTATATATTTTGGAAATGAGGCCTTTATAAGAACCTTTGACTGTAAAAATGTTTTCCCAGTTTATTGTTTCCTCTAATCTTTGTTGCATTAGTTTTGTTTATACAAAACTTTTCAATGGGATATAATCAAAATTTTCATTTTGTAGTCAATAGTGATCTCAGTTCTTCTTTGGTCATAAATTTTCCTCTTCCAAGATCTGAGAGGTAAACTATCCTGTGCTCTTCCAATTTATTTATAATCCATTCTTTATGCCTAGGTCATGAACCCATTTTGACCTTATCTTGGTATACGGTGTTAAGTGTGGGTCAATGCCTAGTTTCTGCCATACTAATTTCCAATTTTCCCAGCAATTTTTGTCAAATAATGAGTTCTTGTTCCAAAAACTGGGGTCTTTGGGTTTGTCAAAACTAATTATTAAAAGACTGTTTTTCCTTTGAACCAACTCATTATTGATCAACTAGTCTATTTCTTTAGCCAATACCAGATGGTTTTAGTAACCACTGCTAATAAAATAAATTTTTAAAAAGAAATAAGGATAATCAAGAAAAATATATTGCTTGCATACCAAAAAAAAAAAAAAAAAGAAAAAAAGAAAAAAAAGAAATGATAAAGGGAATGCTCTCAGAAAAACCAGGAAAGACTTACAAGAGCTGATGTAAAGTGAAATTTACTATACAAAGTAACAGCAATATGGTAAAATGATCAGTTGTGGATAACTTAGCTATTTTCAGCAATATAATGATCCAAGACAATTTTAAAAGACTTATTCTGAAAAGTGCTGTCCATCCCTAAAGAAAGAACTGATGGTGTCTGAATATAGATTGAGGTATTTATTTTATTTTTTTCTTGGTTTTTGTTTCCTTTTACAACATACTAATAGAAAATATTTTGCATAACTCTATGCATAATCTATAACAAATTGCTTGCCTTCTCAATGAAGGGAGATCAGGAAGGAGAGACTCTAGAACTCAAAAGTTTTAAAAATAACTGTTAAAAACTGTTTTCACATGTAACTGGGAAAAAATAGAATACTAAATAAGTTTTTTAAAAAGGAAAAAATACACACAATTAAAAGCTTGCTTTCATTGTTCTTTCCCCCCTTCTAATGGCTTTCTACTTAATGTATTGTGCTAATTAATCCAAACTTACTTCTACCTTTCTACACTTTCAAAATACCAGATGTATCTATTATCAGCAAATTCTAAAAAAAAAACCCAAAATCATAATAGTAGCATCAAAGATCACTGATTCCAGACCACTATAATAAATATAATGGTAATGGAAAAATTTGAAATATTTCAAGAATTATCAAAATGTGACACAGAGAAATGATGTTTAGCACATGCTGCTGGAAAAATGGTGCTGACAGACTTTTTCAATGCAAGATTGCCACAAACCTTCAATTTATAAAAAAAAAAAAAAAATGCAATATCTTTGTAATAAAGTGAAACACATATGCCTATATATATGACTCCCTCCTTAATTTTGCAAATATTGCTTAACTATTTCATGTGAATATATATATATATATATTATCTGCACAACACAATAATATATATTATCTGAACACTAAATTTCTCAAGGGCACGGTCTACATCTTAAAACTGTTTTATATCCTCCTCAGTGATAAGCAGAACTATGCACACACTACTACTGGGATTATATCCCAAAGAGATTATAAAGAAGGGAAAAGGACCTGTATGTGCACGAATGTTTGTGGCAGCCCTTTTTGTAGTGGCTAGAAACTGGAAACTGAGTGGATGTCCATCAGTTGGAGAATGGCTGAATAAATTGTGGTATATGAAAATTATGGAATATTACTGTTCTGTAAGAAATGACCAACAGGATGATTTCAGAAAGGCCTGGAGAGACTTACACGAACTGATGCTGAGTGAAATGAGCAGGACCAGGAGATCATTATATACTTCAACAACAATACTAGATGATGACCAGTTCTGATGGATCAGGCCATCCTCAGCAACGAGATCAACCAAATCATTTCTAATGGAGCAGTAATGAACTGAACTAGCTATGCCCAGAAAAAGAACTCTGGGAGATGACTAAAAACCATTACATTGAATTCCCAATCCCTATATTTATGCACACCTGCATTTTTGATTTCCTTCACAAGCTAATTGTACAATAATTCAGAGTCTGATTCTTTTTGTACAGCAAAATAATGTTTTGGTCATGTATACTTATTGTGTATCTAAGTTATATTTTAATATATTTAACATCTACTGGTCATCCTGCCATTTAGGGGAGGGGGTGGGGGGGTAAGAGGTGAAAAATTGGAACAAGAGGTTTGGCAATTGTTAATGCTGTAAAGTTACCCATGTATATATCCTGTAAATAAAAGGCTATTAAATAAAAAAAAAAAAAAAAAAAAAAGAACTATGCACACACAAGGTACCCAATATGTACTTGTCAAGTTACACCACGGAATCCATTGGCCAAGAGTATGAAGTTGGAATAGAAAGTAAAACTATTCGACAACTATCCATGGCACACACTCCAGGGTTTCTAGCATTTTACAAACTGTTAGACATAACCTTCTTTTCAAAGATTTGAAGAAATAAATAGAATTAGAGGATATAGTATGAACTATTTGGAAGTATACTACACATATGTAGGGATCATCCCCAGGAGGAATGGAGATTCTTTTAATAAAGTTAACTCTTTGTTGAGGTTAATTCTACACAGATGGAGCCTTATTTTTGGTATTGATGCTGTTTCTAAGAGAAGGTATGAATATGCTTAGTCCTAAGGATCACTGAATTAATCACACTTGTCCAATAATTATCTCATCACTGAAGTATTAAAAAGTTTTTATTGAAGTCTTCTACTTCTTCTATCATCATTGTTATCCCTATTCTCTATCTCTATCTTCTCTCTCTCCCAGAGACTCATCCCATATAAGAGTATTTTTTAAAATATTAAAAAAAAAAAAAATCAGCACAACTGAATAATACATTGAAAAGGTCTGAAAACATGTGCAATGTATAACTTTAGCAAACTTCCTACCTTTAGATATAACCTTTTAAAAGGGACAAAACTTGCCTGGAGAGACAGAGAGAAGCCAGTCACAAGGAGTCAGGTCCTTGGAGGCAAGCCTTTATTTCCATGTGGTCCCTACAAGTTCCCATATATACTAAGAGATCATTTGGTCTGCAATAGCGTCAATAAGCCTCCGATAAACCTAGCCAAGGAGGCTATAGGAACTGGACTCAGCAGCAAGGGAACAGCAATGGGAAAGCTATGGACCAGATGCTGGAACAGTAATGGAGCAATCCACTATATGAAGAAAGAAACAGGTTTATGTTCTTAATACTGTGAGTTTCATGTATGTGCAAGTGCAGGGAGAGGAATATGGTGGGCAAGAGTTGGCTCTCTAGCAACTCTGAGTGTCTTTTCCCTTGTGGAGAATGCAGGGACTCCACCCCAGGATGGAACCATAAGTCTGGAAGAGAATATAGGTCTCTGGCCCCTTTTTTCAATGGATCCTACATCCCTTCATGACCTATACAGCTCCTCTGATGTAAATTCTTACCCTGGAGTGAAGTTCATCTTCAAGATGGAGTTAACTCAATGATATCCAGAACAAAGAAAGTTCATACCTCACCAAAAACAACACATCTAAACAAAGGTTTAATCTGTCTTAACATTGTTAATAAGTAATTAACTTTGTAAAGTGAATCTTAAGTCCTTAAGGAAATATAAGGATTCATGATAAAATCCTTCTGAGCATAAACCCTCTATATATTTGTTACTACAATTTCTGGACTAATGACAATTCAGAATTGATAAAACTAAAGATTTTATCTAAGTCAGATCATATAGATGAGAAATGGAGCTTTCTGGGTCATAGGGTCATAGATCTAAGTCTGGAAGAGATCTCAGAGGCCATCTAATTTAAACCCTTCCTTTTGTAGATTAGAAAGCTGAGGCCCACAGAGGCTAACTGGCCTGTCCAAGGTCACACAATAGATCTATCAGAGGTGTGATTAGAAGCCACACTGACTGGACTTTCCACATTAAAGTAAATGATGTCTAAGTAAAATATCCACAGCATCCATAGTAAAGATGTCTAAGGCATTGTAGAATCATAGCATGAGAGATTTAGAGTAGAACAGGAGCCTCAGCAATCATCTAGGAGAATTTTCAAGTTTTAAAGAGGAGGAACTTTGACCCAGAGCAGAGCCCTTGCCCAAAATTACAGAAATAGTAAAAAACAAAGCCAAGATTTGAACCCAGTTCTCTAGTCCTCCTTTCATTTTACTCTCAAGAGAGTATTAATTTTTTTTTTTTTTTTATTTGTAGTGGCCTTTTATGTAGTGGCAAGAAACTGGAAACTGAATGGATGCTCTTCAGTTAGAGAATGGCTGAATAAGTTATGTTATATGAATGTTATGGAATATTATTGTTCTATAAGAAATGATCAGCAAAATGATTTCAGAGAAGTCTGGAGAGACTTACATGAACTTATGCTAAATTAAGTGAACAGAACTAGGAGATCATTATACATGGCAACAAGATTATAGGATGATCAATTTTGATGGGCACAGCTCTTTTCAACAATGAGATAATTCAGGTCAGTTCCAATGGTCTTGTGATGAAGAGAGACATCTGCACTCAGAAAAAGGACTGTGGATCACAACATATTATTTTCGCTCTTTTTGTTGTTGTTTGCTTGCATTTTGTTTTCTTTCTCATTTTTTTCCCTTTTTGATCTGACTTTTCTTGAGCAGTACAATTATTATGGAAATATGTAAAGAAAAATTGCCCATGTTTAACATATATTAGATTATTTGTCATCTAGGAGGGAGGGAGGGACAAAATTTGGAACATAAACTTTTGCAAGAGTAAGTGTTGAAAATTATCTATGCATATGTTTTGAAAGTAAAAAGCTTTAATAAAAATTTGTTTTTAATAAATAGATTTAAAAAAAAGTCTTTACCTTGACTTCTTGCTCATCTAGGAAAACCTCCATTAGCTCAAGTGAAGTCTCCCCTACACAGTCTTCCTCTCCATCCTGATGCAGTGGAATTCTGGTAATAGGGCTTCCCAAATCATTCATTTCATCTTCCACAGAATTTCTGTTGTCCTGTCAAGAAAAATGATATTGTATTGTAAGAAACCAATTGGCCTAGCCAGAGATCTAAAATCTGAAGCATGATAATTTTACTAAATCTAAAATATGTGGCCACTTTTCCACTAGACTGGAACTAATACAGAAAGTTTGAATTCTGATCCAAACAAAATGTGAAAGAATAATAATAAATGAGTAACTTGACCTATCTCTGGGGAGAAAAGCATTTTAAAAATAAAATAAAATCACATTCTTGATCATTTCCCCATTAGGAATTATATATCACCATTAAGTTAAGGTGGAAAGGTCTAAGATGGCTCTCTATCATTCTGGGCCCTGATTGATTTTGAGATGTGATTCAAGCAGATGGCATTTGTTTCAATAATGATCTGTTTTATCTAACCTGTTTATTTTATCAGCCTTTCTATTCCCAGTCCATTTTGAAATAACTCAATATCTAATGAGACCAGCTCTTCCAGGAGTCCTTTGCAGGTGATCATAGGGCCCAGAAGCTAATACTCACTAGTAGAGAAAGAGGAGACAAGAGGGGTTTTCTTAATCTTTCTTGAAGTCTTAAGGATCTGAGCATTGGCTGTGTAGGGTGTTCCAGAAAGTTGTTCTCCTGTGGAAAAAAAAGAAGAGTTGGTGTTGAGAGGGGGAGAGTGAAAGAGATATAGCAGGTACAATACCTGTTTCTTATTTGACTCTGATGGGACAAATTCTTTCTTCCCATATTCCACAGAATGTAAAATTTTTAAACATCTTTTTGTTCTTTATACAAAAATTATATGATATATGGTATGTGAGTGCATTTTGGATGTTTATTTTATCATAACAGAATGACAAACTCTTGGACTAAATAAGGCTACCGAAGGGAAGGATGCCTGATAGAGGAAAGGTGGAATGAAGTAAAGAACTCACTTGAAAAAAGGGAGCAAAAAGGAGCTATTTGTGATGGGTGTCTTGGGTAAGGAGGCCCAAGGAAAAAGATGAAAGAGGAACTGATTAAAACATTCTGGGAAGTGAACAACTAGATTAATATTTAGATAGCTGTGGAAATAGTATAATAAAGATTTGTATATGGGGTCCTGATAGAGAAAACATAGCTTTACCAGAACAAGTTTGAAATAAAAAAGTTAGACCTGCATATTAGGCCACAGCAAGCAGTATTTGTGACTAAAGCAAACTGCCATTAATCTGCTTTTTTTTTTTTTTTAAATAGTACTTATACTTCTCTCCCTCAGACTAAGTTCACCAAGTTCTTGCCCTCTAGTACAGGGTGCATTCTAAACAATTGAAAATATGAGACTCTAAGTGCTTGCTTAGAGAGGACCTGCAGCACTGATGTGCAGAGAGAAAGACTTCAAATGCAAATTTAAAAATTAAAGTGAAGATAGGGATAGGAACTGACCCTGTTATGGCATTATATGAGGAATTTTCAGATGAGAAAACCCTCCCTACAAATGAAGTTCCATTGAAAGAGGGCTCAAAATCCCGGCCAATTCTTGGTTTTCTATTAGCTTTTTTCCTTGAATTTGACTTCACCATCATCATGCTCTTACACTAGGTACGTCCTTCTCCTCCCCCATTCTTTTCAGCTTCCTTTTATAAGCTGTCTTTCCCTATGAAATTGTAATCTCTTTAAGGGGTCAGCTTATCTTTCTTTTTCTTATTGTATCTGGAGCTTATCACAGTGCCTGTCACGCAATTGGTGCTTAAAAAATGTTTGCTGCATTATATCATATTAAAGAATTGTCTCAAGCACTGAGGAGTTGTATGACTTACCCAAAGTCACACAACCAGATGTGTCAGAGACAAGACCAAGGAAGCAGAAAAGATTGGTAGCAAACAAAGGGTACCTGGCATTTGAGAATATCCATCTCCAACCAATATGGAGAACAGAAATGGCACACTTATCAGGCACTGCTCCATTCAGCAACTTAGGCATAGATACTATATCCTCACATAGATACTAATGGATATTTTCATCTGAGGGAAAGTAATTAATGGACTTTTCCTGTCCAAAAATGCTTGGGGAAAAAGAGAACCAGCAAAACCCCCAACCACTGTTTGTGAGCAAGCCAAGTCCCTTTTCACACTGAACACTTACATTTTCTTTGTCTGAAGAAGAAGTACCTATTGCATCTGTCTTTTGGCAGAAGGAACCTAGAGCACTCGGAGTGCTACACAGCAGCTCTACCTGGAAGAAATTCAAAGGTCATATTTCTAGAGATGCTGACCCATGTACAGCATCCAAGAGCCTATTCTCTGGTTCCTAAATAATTTCCAGCCCCCATCTGATATGAGAAACTAACTTTATAAAAAGCTGATACTCACAGGAATGTATTTCCTAATATGCTGATGATGACATCTGCAAAGAATAAATTAGATATCAGTGAACTCCCCCAAATCAATTTCTTCTTTTATCATTTGGGAAATTCCAAAATTCTTCCTTTTCCTTCTATCCTAAATACTCTGGACCTAATCTAACCATTTCTTGATCATATATGATATCTGAGGGTAAGACTATTTTCAAGAATTATTTTCCCTCATTATTTCATTTGCTAAACCATATGTGTAATGGTCACATGTGTATAAACCTATATCCAATTGCTTGCATTCTCAAAGGGGAGAGTAGGGAGAAAGAAGGGGAGAGAATTTGGAACTCTAAAGTTTTAAAAATCAATGTTAAGAACTGTTCTTACATATAACTGGAAGAAAAAAGTACTAACTTAAAAAAAAAAACCTATATGCATAGATGTCTCAGTGATGAATCAGTCTGAACTCATCTTTTTTTTTTCCTTTTAAATTGGGCCTGTGATATCATTAGTGTAGGAAACATTCCATGAGGAAACTATCAATTCAGGTCACAAGCTGCTCACCAATTTACAGTCTTTAAGAGTTGTCTGAGGCAGAGATAGGTTAAATGACTTCCACAAAGTCATATATTCATTCTTGTCAGGATTTAGAACCTGAATGTAGGTTTTTCTGACCAAAACCAGTTCTCTTCCATTGTCATGCTCTCTCTTATACACTCATCTTATGCAAACACAATTGAGCTACTTTTAAATTTTCATATATTGACATTCTTGTCTATATACTAATCTTTTGTCTGAATTTTTCACATTTTAAACCAAACTTCTTGTACTACATGGTTTGTACATGTAAAACAAATGAGAAAAAAATATGAGATTTTCATAAGTGCTAATAAAAACTCAGTGTAAGTATACAGAAAAATAGTATATAATTCATCTACATAATTCAATGTCAAGCTCTGAAGGGAATCAAACATATCAGTCCCTATGCCCACCACTAAATGGAGTAGCAGCTCAGTGAAATGTAAAGGCTTATAATCAAGGCAGATAAGAGATCTTAGAAATAATTTGGTCCAACCCCCTAATTTTACAACTGAGAAAAAAGGAGGTCCAGACAAATAACATAAATTGCTCAAGGTCACACAGATAGTAAATAGCAGAGACAGATTTTTAACCCAGGTCTTTCTGAATTCAACTTTTTTTTTTTTTTTCATTATAATTACTTTGCATTTGTTGAGAACATCCACATTAAATAGTCAGGGGAGGTCAACTAGAATGTGCTGAGTAACAAGGGCAAAGAAATTGATTAGCTATTAAAATTTACACCAGATAATCCATATGGCAAATACAAATATGACACTGTCCTTCATATCTATGAATAAAAAGATCTATAGTCTTTTCCACACTCAATATATGCTATAATATTTTTCATTTTACAACATTCCTCCAACATCAATATTTTATTATGTCCTGTTTCAGGAGTGGGAAAACTTGAAAAAATAACCTAAAGTGAAAATTTCTTCATTTTACAAAATGCCCAAAAAAGATAAAACTGTCCCATCAATAATTTGGAAAGATTAAAAAAAAATATTGAGAATAAAGGTTATTTAATAAGTTTTCAGGTCAAGTAACTTACAATTCAGTTAGCTGTACTTCCTGAGGTTCTGAAGAATCCAAGTTACCTGTAACCAGTTAAGAAGAGTCAGACTAGCAAAAATCTTTTGACTTAGTGTTTTCAAACTATAGTACTGGGATATATTAATATACTACAAAGATGTCAGTGGCATGTCATAGGCAAGCTAGTTTTCCTCAAACTTAAATTCCTCCTTACTTTGCCCATGTACTATTCTTCTTTCCCCATTGTTAATTTATACCACTGATAATTTTGAATAGGTCCCAAATTAGGAGTTAGTTAATTATAAATAGTCTATTCAGAGGCAGCCTATTTCAAAATAGCCAAACGATCACTATTATTAATTCTGTCATATATAGATCTCCCCCAACTAGTCAACACACATTTTCAGAGACTGAAGTCCCTATACCCTTTAAACATAGCACATCACAAAATGTAAGCTTCTTGACAACAAAGAGTATCTTTTATCTCCAGCATTTAGTATGATACCTGACACAGAACAGACATTTGATCGAATAATTTTCATCATTACCAGATCTCATCTACTATACTTCTTTCCAAGCTAGCCTATTCCAAATGATAAAATTGAAACTATTAAATTATCATCATAAGTAAAAGTTCTAACTAGTCCACTATGCGATTTTCTGATGAGGACAGGAAGTCACCTATACATTCTAAATCTGACAGTAAATCATCAATAATGAGATCTATTGATAACAAAGTATCTTTCAGTCTCAGAGATTAGTACTTACCACAAGAACAGACATTCTATCTTTATATTGATCATCTCAGATTCATTATATAAACTTAGCTCCTAAACTAGATATTCACTGAAAATTGAAATTTCCCATGTTCATCAACAGTCCACAAAAGTTGATACCTCTCCATGGTTATACTACCAAGTTTGATAGGATAGATAAATTATAGAATCTTCTAGAAATCCAGTAATTATAATGGACATTGATAAAATATTTCTCTAGAGGATGACCTCTAAAAGAGCATTGATCCCTTAGTATTTAGAAATTTCTAACTTCATAACAAGTTCACTTCACTGACTTCATTTTCACCATCCTAAGCTTGATCTCTCCTGAGTTGCTACACAAGTTAAAATTTAGATATAATCCTTAGAAACCATATTATTAGACTGATAAAATACTTGAGGCCTTGATAAAGACTTATCCTTTTAGATAAAATTTCTAATTTCTTTGACTTCTTCCTACCAACTTTCTCCATCGTAGTTTCTTCTACAAATTGTAGATATATTAGTAATTATCTAATACTAGATATCTATAATTAAAATCCTTCTATGATTTTTTCTTCTCCATTTCTGAGTCTGTGAGCAGGGCACTCCTCAACATTTGACAAGTCAAGGCAACACTTTGGAGTTTCTCTGTAGTCATTAAAAAAACACACACAAAAACACATACATGAAAAAACAAACATCAAAATCCTTGTTAGAATGGAAGTTCCACAACTTCCACAATACAGGACTTGTGTCAATGTCTTAACATTGTAATACTTCAAAGTCCCTAGTTGAGAGTATCTCTATGTATACTAAATGTACAGATGTTATATGAAAACCAGATTTTGGTAAAACCAAAGAAAAAGGAGAATCTATTTACACAAAAATATTTATAGCCAAACATTAGAAACTAAGGGGTTGCTTTTCTAAGAGGAATATTTAAAACATTATTATATGTGACTATAATGTAATATTTATTATGCCATAAGAAATGATGAAACAGGCAATGTTAGAGGGAACTGCAAAGACTTTTATGAATGAATCCAGGGCAAATGAGCAGAACCAAAAGAATATATGCTGATAATATTATAGAAGAAAACTTTGAATGACACTGGAAGTTTGATCAATACAACGAAGATGAAACATGCTACTTACCTCTTGACAGAGATGTAATGAACTTTAAATGCAGAGACAAAAAAACATACATTTTTAGACATGGAAAATATGAGCATTTATTTTGTTGCATTACATAGATATAGACTGAGAATTTTGCTTTTGTTTTTAATTTGCTCAATGGGAACAGGGAATAGAGGGAAAAATCAATTTAAAAAGGCTTAATTTGAAATCTAAAAATAATTTTTTAAAATGCTCAACAGTGTTCAAAATCATATCATATCATAGTTCTCTCCAAATTTTACAGAACTATCTAAGAACAGAAAAATTGAACTGAATGCCAAGACTAAGGAAAATTCTCTTATCTTCACCATTTTAATAGTTAGTACTTCTTATTTGATTACTAAAAACTCCCCCCAACATCATGATACACCAGAATTCAATTCAATTCAAAACATGAAGGCTTTGCTATGTGCAAGGCACTAGGACAGTCATTGAGGATACAAAGAAAAATGGGGGAATGAAGCCTATCCTCAAAGAGTTTGCATTCTATCAAGAAAAATAAAACATGTATATGATTAAGTTAAAACAATGCATATAAAAGTAATTCCAAGAGAAATAAAACATTAACCACTGAGGGGTTCAGCAAGGCCTTGGTATCTAAGTGGTATCTAAACTATACCTTGAAGGAAAATAGGAATTTCCAAAGGCAGCAGTGAGAAGGGAAAGCATTCTAAAGACAAAACATCTCTGCATAAGGAATGGAATATGCAATGTTATAAATGGAGGCCAGTATGACAGGAATAGAGGTTGCATAAAGGGAAGTAATATTAAATAAAACTGGAATGACTGGTGAACCCCATATTTTAAAAGACCTTTATTGCAAAGCTGAGAATTTTACATTTTATCTTAAGAAGATATAGGATTGGAGATTTTTAAGAAGAGAGTAACAAGATTGGATCTACATATTAGGAATACCAATCTGGCAGATATGAGGAAAATAGAACGAGGATAGAAGAGACCAGAAGAAGGAATAGGTACTATTATATTTGATCTGTCCATCCCAGATAGCAATCATCCTATCTCTCTCCTCCCTTTCACAGCCTTCATCACCTCACACCTAGAATACTGCAACAGCTTTGTGACTGGTCTTCCTGATCTCAAATCTTTCTCCATTCCAGTGCACCTTCCACTGAGCTATCAAAGTGTCTAAAGTGCAGGTGACCATATCATCTCCCTATTCAATAAACTCTAATGATTCCTTATAATGGATCAAGTTAAAACATTTGCCTGGTTGGCTTACAATGCCTTTTTTTTTTTTTGATTTGCATTTTTTTTATTTTGAAGAAAATTTCTTTATAACACTATCCCTTGCACTCGCTTCTGTTCTGACTTTTTCCCTCCCTCCCCTCCACCCGCTCCCCCAGATGGCAAGCAGTCCTATACATGTTAAATATGTCACAGCTTATAATGCCTTTTTAACCTTTCCAGTCTTTTCATACTTCAACCCCATTCCACATACTCTGCAATCCATTAATACTGATCACCTTGCTGACAATTCTTTCCACACTCACACTCCATCTCCCTACTCCATGCATTTTTATTAACTGCTTCTAGTGCCTGGGATTTTCTTCCTCTTCATTTCTGACTCCTGGTTTTTCTCTGAAATTATCAACAATTTACCCTGTAAGTTTATATCTTGTTTGTACATAGTTATTTGTACATTTTCTTTCCCATTAGACTTTGAAGTTCCTTGACAGGAAGGACAGTTTTTGTTTTTCATTGCATCTCCATGGATTAGCACATTGCATGGCACTACAGGAACTTATTATTTGGATGAAGAGAAAGAAGCAAATGAAAGAGTTGCTGCACAGGTAGAATCAACAAAATGTGGCACCTGATTAAATGACTCCAAATATGAGCTATCTGGATCAGCAGACAAATATAACAGTAAAGGGCAGTAATAAAAAATGGATTTACCCTGTCAAAGAACTGAGGTTTCCAGAATCAATAAGGATCTTGTTAGATGGGGTCTTGGGAAGTTCTGAGTAAAATGAAAAGGAAGCATCTTTCTCTAAAAGCAAGTTCAACTTCTCTCTGTAGTTAGACCTAAAGCAGGATCTGAAGGGAGTCCCAGACATGGCCTCAAAGGAACCTTATCCTGGGGGAAAATGAGTCCCTGAAAAATCAAAGAGAAAATGTATTTCAACTGTATATCTACATCACAAGTCATAACCCTCTTCTCCCATGTATTCTCTTTACTCAAATTACCTATCAAGAAGACAGCAACCAATAATAACAGTGGAACCAAAAGGAAAAGTTGAATGCTTCCAGTTACCAAAAATAGATGGGCAACATTGCC
Organism: Sarcophilus harrisii; assembly: GCF_902635505.1. NCBI lineage: Eukaryota > Metazoa > Chordata > Mammalia > Dasyuromorphia > Dasyuridae > Sarcophilus > Sarcophilus harrisii. The sequence goes on from NC_045427.1 coordinate 370,776,106, forward strand.
AAAGTGGAAAGATCACTGGATTTGATGTCAAAGACCTAAGTTTCAAAAGAAAAAAAAAAAAAAGACAAAGACTATGAGATGAGGACTTGAGTTTCAGTTAGAGGATCCTGCTACTCTGTACTTGTAGGATCTATGGTCTGGTCCCTTCCTCTCTCTGAACTTCAGATTCCCTGCTGGCAAAATAAAAGTAATAACACCTGCTTTACTCCACAAAGATCGTATGAAGAAAGTATATTCTATAAACTCTAAATTGCTACAGTCATTCGACTAGGAACAGAGCACAGAACAAAAGCAAATTCCCTACTGCCCCAAAGAGCTTTCTTCTCTCTAGTGTTTACCTCTTAAGAATCATTCTGCATGCTGTGTGAGGACTCAGCAAAGTATAGCATATAAAAAAATTGAATTAGAAACCAAAGGACCTACTATTTACTATCTGCTATTTCCTATACTTGTGACTTTCACTGAAGTTCAGATTCTCCCTTTGAAAAAAGAAATCGCCTCTACACTGAAAATTGTGTAATTATAATAATCAAGCTTGGCCAAGAGATGAGGAAAAAAATGCATCTCCTTTCTTAGAAAGAGGTTGATGTTCTCCTCCAGCCCAGTGATTCAGGCTTAGAATTAAATGCAATTTAAAATGATTAATAGCAAAAGTTAAAAAGGCTACAGTTCCTAAAATTAAAAAATAGTAATTCAGATTAAAAGATTGGCCCCATCTTATCCTACAAGCTTCCACAAAACAGAAAGAATATACTCTAAAGGATAGACGTTCCACTAAAAAAAAAATCTTCCATACCAACTCCCCATGGGCTGGGCCTCAGGTGGCAAAGAAGCCAAACTGATGATAATCACTAGAATGGCTTCCCCATCTTCTTAATGGGAAATTAGCTCAGCCTACATAGAACAGGTGCTACTTATGCCACAGTGGAGATTGTGGGTGTAAGAACATCGAATACATATGCTGTGAGGCACAATTAATGTATTAGTTTTGTTCTTCTGCCTTCCACAAGGCCCCTACCTGCCTTGCTTTTAACCCTCCATTCCTTAAGTTTCTACCTTTACTTTTTCTTTGTAAAGTTGAAAGTTACTGTTTCTACTATTGAAGGTCAAATAGCTACATAAAAAAATATACATTGTAATATCAAAACACAGTTATATATTTTGAAAGGCTGGAAGAAAAGTGGTTGGTATGGAGTAACATTCATTAGGAGGCTGTCCACACAAATTTATCAGAATTATATAACTAAGAAACAGCTAGATGGCCCAGTGGATAGAGCACTAAACCTGAAGTCAGGAGGAGCTGAGGTCAAATCTGCCATCAGTTCCTAGCTATGTGAAACTGGGCAAATCATTTAATCTCAATTGCCTAAGGAAAAAAATACATGTTTAATTAAAAAGTTTGAAAACTGGCATTTATTTTTCTATGCTTTCTTTGCTGATATACTATATTCTCTTATTGTTTAGCTATTTAAGCTGCTCCTGGCTAACAAAGCCACCAATTTTGTCCTGGGAAAATCCCTTTCCCTGTTTTTTTAGTCCACTGTAGGTAGTACTTTAGTATGTTAGCCATAAGTATTTATTTACGTGCATCTAATCATAACAACTATGAGGAAAGTATGTGATCCTCATTTTTTAGGTATTTTTATAGTATTTTTCCAAATATATGCAAAGATAATTTTCAACATTCATCTTTGCAAAATCTTGTGTTCCAAATTTTTCTTCCTCTCTCAAGACAGCAAGCCATCCAATATAGGCTAAACATATGCAATTCTTCTAAACATATTTTCATATTCCCATGCTGCGCAAGAAAAATATAAGGGGAACATAAGAAGAAATACACAATAAGGGGAAATACACAAGAAAACAAACAAACAACAACAACAACAAAAGGTGAAGATACTATCCTTTGCTCTACATTGTCTCCATAGTTCTTTCTGGATACCACCTTCCATCCCAAATCTATTGGAATTGCCTTGAATCACCTCAATTGCTGAAAAAAGCCACATCCATCATAGTTGGTGATACTTAATAGATTGAGATTCTAAAATAAGAACAGTACTGAGGGAAGCCTGGCTAAACAAAGAAGTACATATACTACTGCATCATTAAAAAAATAATGAATTAAGGAGACTTCGGAGAAGCATGAGATTTATGTAAACCAATGTAGCAAATAAGCAGTACTAGGAAAAATAATATACCCACAACGACTATAACAATATAAAGTTAAAGAAACAAAAGCAGAAAATAAATTATGACCAAGCTTGGACCTACCGAAGGACTGAGAAAATGCAACTTCTCTTTCTTGCAGAGGGGCGGGAACATGGGCTCAGAAAGCTGCACCAGATATCAAAATACACGCAGGATTTATATATAATCAGGAACTTGAATATGTGAGTTTGTAATGGGATCGGCTCCGGAGGGAGAAGGAGGATATATCCGGAAATGGTAGAAAACGATAATTAGTCAAAATATGAGAGAATTGAACTAGATATTAACAGTGATCGTTCACCCGTAAGTAGATATATGCTTTACGTTATTCTATTTAATCCTGACTACAGTGGAAGACAAGTAAACGAGTGTAATGCCCGTTTTACAAATAAGGGCACTGAGGTCTTTCCCCGGGAAAACGAGAAGAGGGATCGGGGATTTTTGAGACCCCTTTCGGTTCTAGAGCTAGGATAGAGCCTCGGCAAACATACCTGCTTCCCCCGGGAAGTGGGAGAGGATGTAGGGAGGAATTAAGTCAAATGCAAAAACAGTTCCGGCGAGATCGGCGCCCCTCCTCCTCACCCGGGTCCCCTAAGGAAATACTGAGAATTCTTACAAGGGGACACTGACAGCCCAACAGCCCACAAAACTTGTACAAAGTTTAAACCTTCCGCCGGCCCTCAGATCTGCGCACGCGCCTCTCGGCCAATTCCTGAGCGCCTCCTGGAAGTCCCGCCTCACGGGCGGCTTTTGACCAATCATCATGCGCCTTCCAGACAATTCCCCCCGCCCCCAGGGTGGCTCAGCCAATCTTCTAGTCCGTAAATTCGCTAGGTAGGGCGTCACTTGCCGCTAGGCAGGACCCCACTCAATGGGACGGGTGAGACTCGGGATTGGGCGCGTCTTCCCAGCAAGCGTGAGAAGGCGGGGGGGCGGGGAGGGAGGTTACGTATACGAGGCTGCGAACCCGTCAATCGAGCTAAACTCCGCCTTCCAGGGAATCGGATCCATGATTGGCTCATGCTCTGGCCATTCATCCCGTCCGCTCCGACCTCACCCTTTCCACGCCTTCCACCCGGGAGATTTAAATCTCCCCTTCTTTCCCCTACTCCTAATCTCGCACTGCCTTTTCTTTATCACTACGCCACCTCACCTGACTAATTTCTTTTGAATGATACCTGGGAAATATCAGGTGAGTTCAGGTGAGAGTTTCTGGGTTTGTTTTTTCCCTCCTGCTTTTTCGCCTTATCTAAGGCATGGACTTCTCACCTTGGTACTCCGTGAGGTGATGGGATAAAACGGAGAATCTGTCTTTGAAACTTCAGGTGTTGAGAAGGGAGAGGTGTGCATTGGGATGTGCAGATTCCCTATTCCTTGCTTGGAAGAGAGCGGAAGAACGAAATGCTTTTCTTGGCTGATACCATTTTCACGTTGGTAATCGGATCTCTTGATTTTGCACTTTTCCATGCTCTAATCAGGCATAGTAATGTGCAAGATTATCTCTGTGTCTCCCTCTCCGAAATTGAAACTGTCTAGGAAGGGATTGTGTCTTATCTGAACTCGATATCCCCCAGAATCTGAACACTGTAGGTGCTTAATATCTAATGTAAATTCCGTTACATTTATTGAAACTCTCAGGATTCTGGAGAGTGTGTTAGAGATTAGTATTGTATCAGATATGGTTTTTTCAAGGATATGTTTCTTTGAGAAAAGCAGAGCAGCCACCTCATCATTCTTATACCTTCTTTACTTATAGAACACATATCTCCCAAAAGAAGATGCTTGAGTTTGGGAATTCTTCCTCTGGAGTGAAGATGGTGAGTGTGGGGGTTGGCACAGAACCCAGCCATGGAAGGTTTAGGTAAGTAATGAAGTCTGGCAGATGGAGTGAATTGGCCTTCAATGTAAATGAGATGTGTTTTTAAATATTTTACATTTTTTTTAAAAGACATTTGTTTCTTCACAGGCAAGAGGTAGAAACAAATGAGATTGTTCTTCGAAGGAGGCAGAAGCAGATAGACTATGGAAAAAGAACAACTGGTTATCAATGCTTCTTGCTTCAAGTCCCTAAGTAAGAGCAGATAGGACATTTATCGTTTGAAGAATGGGAGGAAGTGTCTTTAACACCAAAGCTGCCCTTGATAATTCATATTAGAATGCCCTAAGAAAAATCAGGCAGTTAATCATTTAATCTTGCTATTTTCTAAACATCTTTAAGCATTTTACATAGTGTATAATATTTGTGCTTATATTGTTGATAGCTATCTTTTCTTCCTAGACATTCTCACTACTTGCCTTTCTGCATCCCTATAAAATCTTCCATTTAAAAATGTTTATTAAGCTGAAACTTTTCTAAATTCATCTTCTCATCTCTTAGACTTTGAACATGTTAGTTCATTATTATTTCTTGGTAAGGAAGGCATTTTGGAAGAGTTCAATCTTGTAAGCAGCATGGTCTAGAAGTGGTGGATTTTGCAGCAGAGGACCAGAGTTCAAATTCTGGCCTTATTTACTGTAACCCATGTGATCTTCTGTACAATTCACTTAATCAGCAATTTTTTTAAAGCACCTACTACATGAAGACATGTACATGAAAGTATACAAGGTAATTTTGGGGGGAGGTGGGGGAAATTGAAGGGGATGAAGACTTCAAACAAAAAAATGGCCTTTGAGCTTTGCTTTAAAGGAAATTAGGGATTCTGAGAGGCAGTGGTGAGGTGGGAATACATCTAGTTTGCTAGGAATATAGCTACTACAAAGGCCCAAAGCTTAGTCTTGGCTTCATCTTAGTAAAATGATTTGATCTAAGCAGTCTCTGAATTACAATTCCCGTCCTGTACACCTTTTTAGCTTTTCAATCTGTGAGCTTATAAACACTGTTCTATTGTCAGTGTCTGACACCTGCAAACAATCAATGAACTATGTCTTATCATTCCTGAAGAATTCTTTCTTCAACTAGGTTGATTCTTAACCATGTCAATAATACAGAAACACTGAGTCTCAGCCAGCTATTTATAGGTGTTTTGGGCCATAGTTTAAGATCTTCATTTTAACTCTAGGGCAGCACGGCAGCCAGGACTTCACCCTCAAACACCTGACAAATATCGAAGGTACAGTCGACGTTCCTGGGATGCCCAGATCAGGCAATGGCGACGAGCTCTACATGCTTGGGACCCTCCTAATCAGCCTTTGTTGTATAATGACAATCATGTATGTTTTTCTTGTACCTGGCTACATTGAGTTGTGGGATTTAGGTTCTAAACTTTCTCTTCCTTTGGCAAAGATTAGGAGAGATAACTAGAGCCAAAAATCTCTTAATGGAGTAATTGTAATGATATCTGAATCCTAGCCTAATCCAATCCTTTTTCTTGCTCCCAGTTCTGACAATCTAGTTACATAAAGAGTGAGTCTGAATTGGTCCTGGTTTATTCTGCTCCTGTCTCTTCCCATAATAAAATATATCTCTGCTAGGCAGGGAGTGGAGAATTGTCCAGCTACCATGGATTCAGGCTCTTTGGATGGCTTCTTGGAAGACTGGCTCAATGTTCTGACTCCCTTGTGGAATCTAGATCAAGTCCAAATGAGAGCACAGGTGGGTTTTTCTGATAAGGTTCACAGAAACAGCGGCAAAAAAAAAATTGTCTTTCAGGATGTGGGTATAGTTCATAATATGGTTGGATTAAAGCTGAGTTCAAAGCAGGTATATTATACACTAGAATAAAGAAACTGGGGTGGGATCAGCATGGTAAACTGGAGACACTAGTGATAAGAAGCCAATGGTGTAATGAGAGGAAAGCTTAAATATAGGAAATTTAAGCAAGGGTAGTGGGTAGTAGCCCTAATTTTAGCCTCTGCCCCATAAAGTTACATTATCTACAAGCCTATTACCTTAAACTTTGGAGTAAAAGTGTTTAATGCTTTTACATTCTGATCTCTTCTGAGGTTTTAATTTCATAAAATGTTTGTGATTATTATACTCCTTTTCCCCATTCCGAGAAAAATAAAGACCCTAATGAAAACTGTTTTTCCTTCCAAGCTTAGGCTACCTATTTGAGGAAAACAGGGAGGATACATTTTAATCTACCTCTTGAAAATGCCATCTTTTTCCTCTTTTTAGTTTATTTTGGCTCCTTACTACCTTCCTTCCTTGCCTTTAGCTGGAAGCTACCTGTCAGTGGCTGTACTGCTTGGGGGTCGAAACTACCTACCACTTTCATGTGGTGGGGTGCTGAGAAGAATAGCCTTTATAGGAAGTTGGTTGGGGAGGCTGCTCAGCTTTCTGGGTCAAGACCATCGTTGACCCTTGATGAAGAAAATACCCCCCTTACTTAACTTAGTGTCCCACCTTTGTTTTTTAAAAAAAAAAAAACAAAAAAAAACAAAAAAAACTTGCCAGCCTCCAGTGAAAAACCCTTCTTGGTTAGCTCAAACTTGGGTTAAAATCTCTCCGTTCTCCCTTTGCTCTCTGAGAGCAATGTTGATTCATTCCTTATTTGCCTTGTCAGTCTCAAGTCTCTGCCCCTGACCTTTCCCTCTATTTTAGCTTCTTTCATCTAGGCCTTTCTAAAGGGAGACTGAGTTTTAGGTTTAACAAGCCCCGTTATTTCAGAGCCAGAAATCCTGTGGCTTTAGTGAAAAAATAGTTCTTTCCTCTCCCTGACCACCTCTGCTTTATAGACAAAGCAGGTATTTACAGGATATGATCTCTTCTATACAAAGAATGGGAAAAAAAGAAGCTTGAGAGAGAAAGAGGAGTCCTGCAGACGCCGCCTTTCAAATAGGGGGGAGGAAGAGCTGAGCTTATTATGATGTCATAATCACAACCCAATTACCTCATCCTGCTGTGACTGGGGGGAGGGGGACGGAGGAAGAAGAGAAGAGGCCCAGGCCCGCTGAGTGTGATAAGACATGCAGGCGCGACTTCGGGAGAAAGAAGAAAGGGCACAGGCTGCATCTAAGATCTTGGGACCCAGAAGGAAAATTCAGTCTTCACCCTACTATTTCTCCATCCTCCCCCCCCCCCCTCCCGACTTCAGCCTCACTCCGGCTGCTTATGGTTCTGGAGATCTTTCAAGCAGGCCCCTCCCTCCCTTCCCCCCCCCCAGTCTGGCCCGTATTGGACTACATCTCCCATCGGCCCCTGGGTCTCAGACGAGTCCTTAGCGGCAGGGAAGAGGGGTTTTTTCCAAAACAGTAGCAATATAAGAAGACATAAAAAAATAAACACTGGGATGCGAGGCTTGTTCTTTTAGACTACAGGGCAGGAAAAGGCGGCTCAGGCCGGCCGGATCAGGAACTGTAAGGAGGGGGGCCGAGTTTGTTTACCTCCGTCTGTTCTCCCCACTGGTCCATTAGTTAGTTCATCCCATAGCTGGTCCCTTCCACCTTCCGCAGTTCAGCGGGGGAACTCGGTGGGGAGCAAGACCCCTTTAAGGCTAAGTCTATCAGAGAGAGTAAGTGAAGCACTTTTTCCATCACAAACGTTACTGTTTGCCAACAGTTTCTTGGGAAGTGGAAGAAAACCCCAGGGATTTTTGTCTTTGCATTGGGCTTCGTGGCGGGTTCTGGGAGTGGGCAAGATACCCCCCCCTCTCGGGGAGAGACGCGATTGGTTCGCTCCGGCGTTATTTAAGGGCGCCGTGGGGCGAGTGGCGAGCTCAGAGCTGCTCTGGCTGCGGCCCTGGGAAGGGGACCGAGCTGCGGTAGGTAGCGGGCGGGCGGGCCCTGGGGGCAGATGGCGCTGGGCCCCGGGGCGGAGACCTGAGCTGCCCCTCCTTCCCTCCTTTCCTTCCCTGCAAGCCCCTCCCCGCGGCCTGGCTTTGCAGGCCGCGCCGTTGCGGGGAGCCCGGGATTGGTGGGGGAGGGGGGCCGCTAGAGCGCTGTGTCCCCAGACCCCCCTCCCTTTCCCCAAAACTCCTTTACGGGCCCGGGTCCCAAGCCAGAAGGCTGGCGTTAGGGGGCGGGTAGTGACTCCCCTGACGTCATCCGCCCCCACCCCCACGGGTTCATAGGTCACTTAATGCCCCGCCCGTGGATAAAGGCAGTGGCTACTCAGGGATGGGGAGTGGGAGGGGGTGGCGTATAGTCTTATTGTGGGTGAAGGAGGACGGGTGGACTGCACTTATGACACCTACTCTCTGGTTATACGAGGGCCATGGAGAAGGAAAAACTCCCCCACTATCTCTGCCGTTGTTTTTATTCAGACTAACCCCAAGCTTCCGAAGGAAGTGGGAGTAATTGAGGGAGGCCTACGGTCCCCCGAAAATCTCCCGCCAATCTGTCCCACTGAACTAAGTCGGTCTACCCCCAAGAGAGACTTTTGCTTTTCAGCTCTGGCACAGTGTTTCTCAGATCCAAATAGCCAATCAGTGGTCACTTAGATCTTTGGGGAGTGAGTGAGGCAGTAGCAGTGCCCCATTTGGGGAGAAGACAGGAAAGTGTGTGTGGGGAGGGTACGGTTGTGAGAGGGCTGGCCCTGATGGGTGCCTAAGAGGCCAAAGCCAGCTGCTTCCTCCCGAAAGGGCTTTCTTTGCTCCTTGCCAGTTGTTAGGCTGAGAAGTTTTAACTTGTTTAGTGTGGGTTCAGGGCTTTCTTTATTCTGCAGTTAGATAAGGGTAAGGAAAGAGCCAAGACTAAGCCTGCTAATGCTTTAAACACGAATGCCTAAACTAGGCATTCTTGAAGTTAGATTGCCTTCTTTGTATCTTGGTTCAATTGTTTCAGATTCCTTCTCCCCAACCCCCCACAAATATATACTTTGTTTTAAGAAATGTAGGATCCAAAACATCAATTAATGTTGCATTATTGCAGTAACTCTTGTATATGACCACATTTCAGCGATTAAAATGCAGAAAATATTAAATCATCCTTTTCATTTGATTATAGAGAGAATTAACTTTACTCTTTGGAGCAAATCTTAAGATCCGCTTGGAAATGACTGTCTCACATTGTAAATGTGAGTCTTAATGCAACTATGTACCCTTTTCCATTATGGATCTCCAAAAGAACAGCTTTAAGAAATTAAGAGCATGAAGTGTGATAGAGCTTGAGTTTTAATAGGGGGAGCTGAGGAGAAATTACAGTTTATGATTTCTGTTATGGTTTGTTTTTTTTTTTTTTTTTTTTTGAAAAGCTTAGAGAACTTTCCCTGATGTCTCAGGAAACTCATTGTCTTTCCATGAGATGGAAATGAATTAGAGAGTATTCTCCTCATTTTACAGAAGAAAAAGTCACAAAATAACTTGCCCTCAAGGTCACTTAAAAAGCAAAGTTTGTCACATACAAGCAGTGCTCCTTTAGACTTATGTGAGTACACGAGTACAAGTGAATGAATGAGTGAATGGTGTCCAGCCAGAAAGGTAGAGCAGATTGCCTTCTGCATCTTAATGATGTCATCACTCCCAGCATCCCTAGGCTTTGTGGTGCATTGAACAGGAAGAGTGAGAGATGATACTCTGCTGGACTCCTGAAATGATTCCTTGAATTTATTGTTCAAAAAAACTCAAATTGCTTTTATCCCTTATCTTAGTTGCCAATCTGCTATTCTCCATTTTAATTATGAAGAAACTGAGGCCCATAGAGAGAGTGATGTTATTTGCCTGTGATTCATATAGCAAGTGAGGTTAGAATTGGTTTAACAAGTTCTATTAGAATAAATTTTGTGCTTTAGAAGACTGTATTATCCTCTAGGTCATTCCTAAAAATGCATAAACAGAAGCCAGGACTAGGTTACCATTTCTCTTTCAATCCAGCAAAAGTCCCACAACTATTGTGAATTCTGAGCCTACAGTTAAATATACGTAGTAATGTTCCTTAGAACTCTTTATCAGGAAATTGCTTTGCTATCAGTATGTATTGTATATCCTTTGAGCCAGAGCAGCCCCAAAATAGAGAAAATTGAGGTCATGTAGATCTGTCAGATTTAAGTGGGATTGTATTTGTTCTTGCCAGTTTTGGGGTTTAGGAGTTTTCATTCAAAAAATTTTAAAAGGCACATAGTAAACATGATCATTATGTCAGGAAACAATTTCTTAGTACCTCAAATTGAATACAATCTGTTCTGCAAAAACAAACAAAAAAAATCCCACTATTTTATCCTCTTCTCTGTAGTTTAGGCATATTAGGAAAGAATACTTCTCTAGTACAAGCGAAATTTCTTGGCCATTGGTTTCATTGCCTTTGAAAGAAAACATTCTAACTTCCCATCTGACTGAACAAACAAACTTTGGCTATACTAGTCTGACCCCCTAGCAGTTGGCACCCCATTCAGTTCTTATGTTGCTTTTTGTTGAATCTAATATTTTGTATCACTTATAATATTTGTATATTTCACATCCTTGTTGCAAGACTGTAAGTTCCTTGAGGGTAGGAAATTCTTTTGTTTAAACTTTGTATTATCCCCAGCAACCTCTAGAAGCCACTCAGTAAGTCTGATACATACTAAGTTGAAAGTTGAAAAAAATGTTAGCAAGAGACTGAAATGGGAATGACCACTTGGGTGTCCAATTCTTTACCAAAGTTGATAGCAATAAAATGTGTTTATGCTGCAGGCCTACTCAGATAATACAAAAACAAAACTTAATTAACTTAGATGGGAATATAATAGACCAGAAATACATATTCTCTAATATTGGTGGTAGGGAGCTTGGTCCTTGTATACCTTGCAGATTTCAGCAGGCATGAATCAAGTGAGAATTCCCGGCAATGCTAGAACAGTGATGGAGTGGCAGAAGGGGACTCAGAAGTGAGGCGGTTAAAGGTCACAAAAGAAGATACAGGAGACGTTCAACTTCTCCACTCAAGTTCTGCCTCTTGGGGAGAATCATGATAACGTTGATTACTGAGCAACTACAGAAGCAGAGTTTGGAGGAATTGAAATGCACATGCTTCAGGATCAGTTTGGTAAAAAAAAAAAAAAAAAAGTTTCCCTCCATATGCCCCACTTTTCCCCATTCTTTAAGTCTTTAGGAATAGTCTTTCGTAGTATCTTGTTCATCACTTCATGCTGCATGCTGTTTGCAGTCTCTGGATTAAAAGAGCTATCTAGATGAAAATTGACCTAGGAAGGGGAAATGCTTTAACCATGTACCTAGGAGTGAGAACTTTGTTTAGATTGTGGGGGAATTCTGTTGCTTGCTTTGACTCTAAGTTGAGGTGAGGAATAAGTTATTTGGTGGGGGAGGGAAGGAATGATCTGGTTTAATATCCAGACTCTCTTGTATCACATGAAATGTTTTGAGCCATATAGCTAGCTGGGGGCTTAGGCAGAGATTCTTCAGTGTGTCTTGATTTCCTGTTCTGCTTTCTTTAATTAAAGCCTTTGCCTGATCATTCTGACGTCTCTACCTGTGGGGACCCTTTCCAGCTTGTTTCTGGTAAGATCAAGAGTAATTTTTGATGTGTTGTCACACATGTCCTGTTTGCATGATACTCTGCATTGAATAATGACTGATTAGTGACTTAGATATATGCTCCTTTCTGACATTGGCTGAGTCTGCCCACACTTTGAAAGGTCCAAGGGACAGTGCAGCTTTTGATTCAGAGATTTCAACATGTATTTGTTTTCCATTTGTTTTGCATTCTGGAGTACTTAGAAGGATGTGAGGAGCTTGACTTATTCTGCAGAAGTGGTTTGTCTGTAAGTTTAGAATTCTCCCACTTTTGTTATTCTTTTTCCTGGATAATGTGGCCAGGGAAACAAAGAAAATACTACTTGAGATATATATATATGCTCCTTGAGGTCAGGGACTGTTTCATTTTTGGTGTTGTATCCCTTGTATGGCAGAGTGTCTTGATAATATAGCATTTGCTCAGTGTTTGTTGGCTTGAATTGAATTTTGTTTCTGCTGGCAATGACCCTGTAAATTCCACGTACCTTGTAAGAAAAAAAGAAATAACTTATGGGTTGACCTATTAAAAAGGACTAGCTAGGCTAGATATCTGAGGCAGATAATTCCCAAGAAGAAGACATATGGTTGGAGAAGGTTTCGTTCAACTTTATCCCAACTGTGCACTGGTATCCTTAGAAGGAACAGTAGAGAAAGTTATAAAGTATATTGTATATTTCAGAAAGAGGTGGAATTAGAGAAGAGATCAGAAATATTTCTATGTGTTCTGTTCATTTCTCTTAGGGATTTGATTTTGCAATCATTTAGCAATTTGATTTCTCTGGTTTGGCAGAAAAGGAATGATTTAAAATCTGTTTTTTTTTTAATGTCTTCCAGAAGGTGCTTCCTGGAGGGGTCTGCCCCCCTGTCCCTGTGCCGGGCTCAAGGACAGCCTTAGTCTCAGCTATCATCACTCTAGTCTGAGTTTGCACTTCAAACCTCCAAGCCGGGGAGGCTCCCCACAGGAGAAACCTCTCTGCCAGGGCCTTTCCCCAGAATCTTCAGGCTCAGAGAAAGTTCCTGTCCCTCCTGCTCCTCCATCCAAGCGGCATTGTCGCTCTCTATCAGTACCTGTGGACTTGTCTCGATGGCAGCCTGTTTGGCGGCCTGTTCCTTCCAAGTTGTGGACTCCTATCAAGCGTCAAGGCAGTAATGGAGGAGTGGGTGGGCCACTGGTACCGCATCAGAGCTCCCCCAAGCGGGTCTCCAGCCTCAGGTTCCTCCAAGCCCCGAGTGCCTCTCTTCAGTGTGTCAAGGCCAACAACAGATCCTGCAGCCCACCTTTCTTCAGTTTGGCCCTGACCCATCATGATTCCCCAAGACCCTGTGCTGCATCCCCTCCCAGTGGATCATGGGAGAGTGATCATGAGCCCCTATCCCCTTTCCCTCCACAGCGTCGCTTCTCCTTGTCCCCCATCCTCATCCCACAGGCAGGCAGGTTCCTGCCCTCTGCCCGGAGTTCCCCTTCCTCTTCCCCAGAGCTGACCTGGCGACTCCATGGTCTTCCCCGAAGCCGATCGCAGCCTTGTGACCTGGATGCACGAAAGGGTGGGGTCAAACGGCGTCATGATGATGACCCAAGGCGTCTGCGACCCTCTCTGGACTTCGATAAGATGAATCAGGTGGGGCTGACGGGGATAAGGGAGCTTGGGGGAATCTACTCTGCTCCCACCCTTGAGTCAGCCCCCTTTCCCTCTTAACTCCCTCCCCAAGCACCAAAAGAGCTCTGAGGCAGGGGCGCTCCCTAAGATCCTTCTCTGAGTTTTTCCTGTCCTAGGGGTTTGGCAAAACCCAGGAAATATTGAACCATTGAGATAAGTACCTGAACTGGATCATTCTGGTATATCTTCCTTTTATTTCCCTTTGCCTTCTACCAACCTTTCCCATCCCACATTTCCCAGCTTTCACAAAGAACGTTGGTGGTAAGAGAACCAAAATCCATAATTCCCCCCCACATTTCCAAGGTTTTACCACTTCTACCTCACAGCCTCTCTCAAGTGAAAAAAAAAAAAAGGTAGGAAATCTTTCCCTAAGGCTTCATAGCAGCAGCTTGAAACCATTGAGTGGTTTAGGACACCTGAAACAGGTCTATGAGCAAGCACTTTGGGATAGGCAGGCTTGGTACATGTGTCTTTGAAAGTCTCTGAAGCTTAATTTTGGGAGAGGTTGCCTCAGACAGGAGGGGAGTAGGAGAGTAAAAGACCTTATGTGGTTGGGCTGTTTGCCCATTAGAACAGAAGACTGATAACTTGCACTCATGCTCTGGGGATTCCCTTGGTTGGGAGGTAGGGACAGAGCAATGTTGCCTTTGTATTCTTAACTTTTGTCGTTTGTTTGACAGAAACCGTATTCAGGAGGTCTCTGTCTCATAGATACAGCCCAGGAAGGCAACAGCATCTCCCCACCGTGGTTCATGGCCTGTAGCCCTGCACCCCTCTCTGCCTCGTGCAGCCCCCTTGGTGGCTACTCCCAGGTTCTGAGTGAAAGCGAAGAGGAAGAAGAGGGGACCAGGAGGTGGGATCGATCCCTTTTTACCAAGCGGACACTCTGCCAGCAGGACTTTGGGGACCTGGACTTGAATCTGATTGAGGAAAACTAGAGCTGAGAAGCTGCTTCTTGGGGGGAAAGCAAACTTCATGTCTACTAACAAGTGATGAGGCCTCCAGGCCAGAGACTAAACCTGGGAACTGGGGTGAGTTGAGGGCTCCAGTTCTGGGCAGCTGGGAAACAGCACGCACCATGAAGCTCCACAGTGCAAACCCAACAGTTCAATATGAGGAGCTGAGGAGCTGATTTTGGTTGTAGGAAAGCAAAGGGGTCAGATGGTACAGAGTTCAACTTCTGTTGAAAGTCTTTAGCTAAAATCTGAGAAGAGCTACTGTGGGTGTTATCAAAAGAACAGTGGGATGAAGTCTAGAGGAGGGCTTTGTGGTCCCATGTTTCTGTATAGGAATGGTTCACAAACTTCTTTGACTTGAGGGATCTGTCAGGTCTTAGAATTTGGCCAAGATGACAGATGATCTGTGTGTGGGGTATGTGTGGGGATATGACAGGTGTGTGTGTGAGCAGTCCCAGGGAAAATGTGGCTAGCCCATCTTGGAGTGTCAAGTGGTTTCAAGTGGTATATAAGATCCCAAGTTATAATGAAAAATTAGGGGAAAATCTCTAAATGGGAGAAATGAGGACCCTGACCAGGGTACCCTCCTTCCAATTCCATTCTTTCCTAACTGGTCATGTGCTGGTATATGGTCAACTGTCCCTCTGGTTCACTATGATTCTATTTTGGGTGGAAGCTTTTTCTTTGGAGGGGGGGGCTGTCCTAAAGTTGGGGACTCACAGAGATGTCTCCTGTGGGACATCTGTATTGTCCTTAAAACGTGCTATTATCCTCCCAACTCTGGAATAGTACCAGCTGTTGGGGGTAAGTATATCCTGTTTGGTCAAAGCCAATCTTTTGATCCCAGTCAGAATGGTTTTAATATTCTGCTCCCCAGCCCATCTTTGTATACACAACTGGTAAATGTGGGGGAGGGATGTTGAAGAGGAACAGTGGCTATGATAACCCTGCATGTTCATTTCTCCCTTTATCCCTACTTAGAGAAAGGTGTCTGCCATAGATACCTTTTCTCTCTGACCTTCCCCCATCCTCCACCCTACCCCTGTCGTTAGTCTGGGAGAGGGAAGCTTGGGAAGGCACCCCTTCCTGTTCCAGATCAGATTCACCGGTCTCCATCTTCACCAAGAATTGATGAGCACAGCAGCAGGAGGAGTGACAGCAGGTCCCAGCTGGCTTGGGTGAGCTCACCACATCACAAACATGTGAAAGCAGATGGGGAGGACAAAGTGGGAGGTTATGGGTGGGAGAAATCACTCTTAGACCCAAGCCTAACCTGGCCCAATTGCTAAGTTTGACTCCTAGAAAGAATTGGCATTATGTTGGATTATACTAAATTCCTTTGAGGAAATGTTACTGTTTCTAATTGGCCCTGGGATATAATAGGGAGGTTGGGACTCACTGAGAAAATTAATTGGCTGGATATTTTGTAGCGAAACCTGTGAAAAACAGTTGGGATTTTTTTGTTTGTTTGTTTTGTATTATTTCTATCCAGTGACCTGAGCCAGAGCATCAGGCCCTGTTGGTAGTGGTGAGACTTTAAGGGCTATGCTGGTGACAGTGGGTATCACCTTTCTCTGCTGCTGTACCTGCTACCACAGTTGCTAAGTAGGTAGTTTATCCAGTATTTGGCTGGACCTAACATAGAACCCTGCCTTTCCTATTATAGGTATGGGGGGAATGTCTGTTGCCTCTTTCAGTTACTAGGATGTTCTAGGGGGTTTTTCCTGGGTCCTCATCTCTGGAGGCTTTGTATGGGTTTGAACCTGCTGTTTTTTCTGCTTCTCACATTCCCATAATAGTTACACCAATGAAAGATGCTGACTATTGGGATCTAAGGGATCCTATAGTAGGTGCTAAAAGGGCCTTGCTGAACTGGGCATGACTACTGAGGTTCCTTCCCTTCTGTCTCTTCACCATCCATACCAATTTCATCTACACCTGAAGCTTTCTACATTCTTGAATGTATCCTGGCTGTAGATGGAGGTGTAAACCTGATAAAAGACTGGGAAATACAATACTGGAGATTGTCAGTCCTTTGTTTCTTTCTTTCCTGCTTTTGTTTCTTCCTGCTTTTCTCCTTCAGGTCAAAATTTCTTCTAGCCCAGGCTTCACTATTTTCAGTATCACATCCCTATCTCACTACCTAGGGAGTGCTTTTCTTCTGTTGGTGACTGTCAGCTTAAATCTTCTGGTCTCTTCTTTTGAAGGGAGATACCAACTAGTGAAGGAGAAGGGCTGAACTCAATAATTTGCATCCTTGATCTGGCTCTCCTGTTGCCTTAGGGGGTATATTCAACTAAGGGAAAAGTCTATAGGAGTTTAAAATTGAAGAGCTTGAACGTGTTTATATGAAATCTACTGGAACCACTTGCCCCAGGACGAGTCTTTTAAAGAATAGGTGGATTTTACTTTAGTGAATATATTCCTGAAAAATTTGTGTAACCTGGATCCAAATGTTTTAAATATACTAAAGGAAGTTCACATTTTTAAAGCATCCTGAAGCCAACTTTTGTCCCAAAAAAACAAAACTCCCATCCAAGTTAATCTTATTTTGTAAATCTAGATTTTTCACATATTGGGTTTGCCTAACATAGGGATACCCTTGTGCCAGATTTATAATCGGTATTGTTGGGTGGAAGTCTCCATCTGTGATGTGTTGGGTTGTTTGGCTGACCCATGGGTGAGTATTTCTATGTGTGACTGAAGCTGTTGTAAGACTGGTGCTTTCATCCTCCTCAATCCTCCTGTCCCCTGGTAACTGCCCAGCAGCAATTCCTGCTGCCGTGTACACTTCCACCTGCTGCCAAAGTCCCTGTGCTAATGGGATTAAAACCCACACAACAAAAGAAAATTTTGGTAACTTTGTTTTATATTAAAAGAAAAAAGTCTGTGTGTATTAAACATGAGGTCCTGCCTCTGTGGCTGTGTTTGAAAAAAATAAAGTTTTATTAGAATAAGTTTTTCCCAAGCATCCCTTGTGGGCTGCAGTGTCTTTGTCCCTTCCCAGTTTCTCCTTCTTCTTCCTCAGTATCAGAGAACAAAGGATGTGTTGTATTTTACTTATAATGATACTACTCCTTTTCTGTCCTCAGATCCTTCTGTAACTTCAGTTTGTAGGAGCAGTGACCAAAGATAAGTTATTTGCACCTTTCTGCCCCAGGCTTTGCTTTTCCAAGATTTTGTTTTTTGTTGATGTTAGTATATTCTTCCTTACTCCATATTTTTTATCTTTTTGCCTTATCTTCCCTATTGTCATGCCTGGCTACAGCTGGTAGAGATGAATGTTTCCTTACCCCATGAGGACTGTTTGATTGTACAGAGATAGAGGGAATGGAGTCCTCCATCCAAGAAGTAGAACTACTATTGGCACTCTTTCGTTTTCTGAGAGTGTTACTTGATTACAGTGAAATCTCATGACAATGGAGAAATTATCAAAATTAAAACACCAAAAGTACAAATAGGTTTGTTTTTTTTTTGTTTTTTTTTTTTGGCCATCTTGGGAGCATTGATTTTGAAATGGCTGTTATTTGTCCCATATTAAACAAAAAGTTCTGTCTTATAGTAAGGGTATTTAACCTCCTGATTCCTCAATTTGTAGTATTAGTATGTTGAAGAAAATTTAGTGATCCTTTGGTGCAGAACCCCTTTGGGCTTTTTAGCCTTTAGTTCTTGATTCTGTTCTGACTTAGCAAGTCCTGAGATTCAAGTTTTGCTTAGATTTTATCCTAAGTTCCAGTCTGAATTGGTGGTACTTGCTCAAGAATGGGGTGGGGTGGTTAATTATTAATATTTTAAGGATATGGAATTTCTTGGATTATTTCAAACAATATGCTTTGAAACTGATGAAAGCTCGAAATAAATGGAGTTGCATGGAATAACCAATAGTGAAAACAGAATAATATGGCATGCAGCTGACTATGCCTGGCTTGCAATGGCAGGAAAACAGCAAAAATATAAAAGCTGGGCTGAACTATGCAATAGTAGTCTCTGCTTGGATTTTTTTTTAAACATCTCTAGCTCTTGTTTTCTGAGAGAGTTAACAAAAAGAGGTGTGATTGTAACAAAAGGGTTATGAGGACAAAAAAATGAGTAGTGTACTGAATTTTTTCAACAAAGGAGCATTTCATTTGAAGGATTGGATTACCTAACCCAAGAAATAAGGAGACTTACATTTTTAGGCATTTGTTCCAATAATACTTAACTAATTCAACTACTAATAGACGCTCATCTTGTTTTGGTGAAAATTTGAGGACATGATTGTTTTCCCTATTTTTCCTTTCACTACTGAATTAGAGAAAGGATGATTTCTCTTATTTGTAGCAATAGTTCTGGTTATGGTAGCTAAGGATTGTATCATCTTTCTTCCACCAATGTTTCCCTTCATTAATTAGAGCATCATATGGAAAGTGGCTCTATTAATATTAATGTTGGCTAAAGGGCCAATGGGCCCTAAGTGTGAATCTAGACCAGACAGCTGAAGGAAAACGCCTGCAGCCTCTAGGCCCAGGGCCTCGGTATTCTCAGCTGCTGGTATTGTCAGAAAGACACATTAGTCTAGAGGAAAAAATGTATGAGGTGGGAGGGCCAATTAAAAGAGGGAGAGGTGAAGACGAAAGAGACTATGGGTCAGAAGAGGAGTCAATTGATTTTTGTGCATATTCCAGCATAAAGTTCTGTATTCTGAAAACCTAGTATCTATAAGAAGAGAGTTACCAGCAAAAGAACTGTGAAGCAGGGGAGCAGATGAGATTTAAGAACACCAGTAATCGGTCTTAGTTTGAAATTCTAGAATATTTGCCAGAACACAAAAAATAGAAGAAATGACCATCCTTCCCTCAGAAAGCTAATGATAAACCTTGGTCATTTAATACTTTTATCCTCTAGTGTTTTTTCTTTTGATTAAAAACTTACCACTTCTAAATTGCATATGCTTCTTTAAAATCTTCATTTATGTGGATATTTCTTTCCATGGGAATTCTGAAATAGAGATCACCTTGTTCTATTTCCAGAGTTGCAAAGGGCTTTCAGATACTCTGCTTAGCTAGCAGATGAATTTGACGGCATTTTCTTTCTGCTGCGCCACCTTTCCTCCACTAGTACAGTTTTCAAACGATTCCTAAGATGGCATTAACCTGCTTTATTTTATTATTAAGTTGGTCTTTCATGACAAAGGAAGCCTTGACTCTTGAACACCAGCCATGAATCTTGAACACCATTAAGATTTTTCATATCACACCACCCCATTAGTTGGGTTTCAGAAGAAAGCCATAGGGATACAACAACAAAAAAAAAGCTCAACCAGACCACTGGCTTATTATCCCCTGTTTTGCACAGAATGTGGGGTGTCTAAAGTTAAAGAATAATGCTTGTAAACAAGGAAAGGCAAATGTGCTAGAAAATATGATAAAAAAGATGCTGAAGGTTGCTAGATTGGCCTTGAGCCAGTGGAAAGGGAAATAATCACGTTCCAAGGTTCAGTGGCCAATGGGAAAAAAGGATTTAGGCCATATGGGCCACAGACCAATGAAAAAGAATGAATAGATACCATGTGCTTTGAGAACCAATGAGAAGAGAGAGATTGCATCTGTGAACCAATGGGAAGAAATAAACTAGCTCATGGGCCAATGGGCAGAAAGGGATTGAACCTTAGGTCTACAAGGTGAGAAGCTCAGGGGTTTAGTTACTTGACCCTAATCTGTACTAGGGAGGACTACTATTCATGCTTATCATCCCCAAGTTAAGAAAATTTAGTCCCCGATGCAAGGAAGATGACCTCTAGGGGGGTGAAGGGGTAGGAAACCACCTGAATGAAGAACCATGACTCCTGCCTCGAGTACCTTCGTAGAGGGCGCTGTTTATCAGAGGCCAGAGTTGGGGGCAGAAGAAAAAAGGACACCCCACCCCGCCCAGCGTGCAATTCCCCTCCCGACCGCAGGAGGCGCTGCAGCGAGGGGAGACTTGGGGTGGGGCGCTGTGAGAGGCCCGGGGCTGCGGCCCCGCTCCGGACCGCGGGGGGCGCTGTGAGGAGCCCGGGGCTGCGGCTCCGCTCCCGGCCGCGGGGGGCGCTGCACAGCGGCGGTGGTTGGTGGTGGCTTGGGGGTGGGGGGGAGGGGGGTAGGGGGTGCGGAGGCCTCGCGGGCGGATCGGGCGCTCAGCGGCGGCAGCTTCTGGGCTTGGGGAGGCGGTGGGAGCGGCGGGTCCGGCCGGCCCTGGTCATGGCGGACGCGGCGGCCTCTCCGGTGGGGAAGCGGCTGCTGCTTCTGTTTGCGGATGCGGCGGCGGCCTCGGCTCAGGCACCGGTGGCGGCGGCGGCGGCGGCAGCGGCAGCGGCAGCGGCAGCGGCAGCAGAGAGCGGGGATCCGGGGCCTGCGCTGCGCACTCGGGCCTGGAGGGCTGGGACAGTGCGGGCCATGAGCGGGGCGGTGCCCCAGGATCTAGCGGTGAGTGGCGGGCACGCTGGGCACGCAAGGCCGGGGCTGCGGGGCCTGCGACGGGCTAGGGGGCAAGGGGGCGGCTCCTGCCTTCTCCTCCCTGGCAGGGACCTCCGTGAAGGAGCGAATAGGGGCCCAGGACCCCGGGGCCGCAGGAAGGGGTGAGCCTTTTAAGAGTGTCCCCCATTTCCTCCCGGGAGACATGCCGGGGACTAGGAGCTGCAGCTTTCCAGCCATCAGGCCCCGCCTCCTGGGCGACCCCTTTCCCGACGCCCCCCTCTCCCCAAACACGCCTTCCTAACAGTCCCCCGGAATCCTTCCCCCCAACCTCGGGGCCCTGCTGGGCCTCCGGGCCCCGACCAGCAGCGGGCGCCCCCGGAGCTGCAGCCCCTTCTCTGCCTCCCTCCTTGCTGGCAGCTGCCGCCGGGAGGACTCGGAGTTCGGGCTCCTCTCTCTCGCTCCCCCTTACTGGAGTCCAGCACCCCATCCATCGCCTTCGGCCAGTCCCGGAGCCCGGGCAGCGTGCGGGGGGGAAGGCGGGACGAAGGGCAGGGGCCAGTGCGGAGCGCGGGGCTGGGCTCGTCTCGGCGGACGGCCCACCTCGGAGGAGGCCCCGCAGCTTCAGGCCAGCCGCTCCGGGCCTCCCCTACCCGCAAGGTTCCTGGAGGGTGACAGCAGCCTCGGCTCGGCTACCGTTCGGGGCTTCCGCTTCTCCCCTGGGGCCCGTTGGGTCACCTGGTCCTTCTTCCTGCTCCTGAACCCAGCTTCCCCCCGTCCCGAGAGAGGTTCTGGGTCTTGTGTTTTGGTTTTGCTTTAAACTTCGGGTTTGGCCTCTGCCGTTTGGGTAGAAATGGGGAGTGGGGTTCGTGATCCAAGTTACGAGCGTCCAAGCTTAGCCGCCTGAGAGCTTGAGGGCGAGATTTTTGTGGAAGAGGCAAGATCTTGACCGGGAGCTTCTGCAGGCCTCCAGTACTTCCTTCTCCTGGCTGGCCAGAGCTGCTCTTTTGTGGGGTTAGCCTGTGAAATGGGGGGGTGGAGGGAGGACAGACTCTTGGAGATATGTGACAGTTAACGTCATGCTTTGAAAGTTTTGTTTTCTGGAATTTGCACCTGCTTATATCAGTAATTAACTTTAAAATTTTTTCATGATTTTTAAAGTTTGGGAGTGGTATAATTTAATAAATATTGGTTGGTTTTGGTTTTGAGTTTGTTTATTTATTTATTTATCTTTTTAATATTTATGAGTTCTGTCTTGAGGGGGGAAAGTTGTAGACTTTGAACCTCTGGGGTGTGATTTGGATTGTAGCTTTTTGGCCGTCTTTTAAAAACTCAGCCTTCGGATTGTTGTTCGGTGACTGGACCCAGAGATTCTGAAGGGAGCGGTGAAATGATTTTTTTTTTCTTTTGAGATAGTGGGAATGTGGAAAGGAGGAGGCCAAGGCAACTGAGATTTGGAGGGAGATCTCCTGTGATCTTGTTTCATACTTTGACTTGGGAAAATAGGGTCAATTGGTATTCCCCTCACATCTGATTTCCAAAGTGGAGTTGGTATTCTCATTATGCACTTTGAAGTGAAGTTGTAATGGAGGTTTAGGGGCCCATTAAGATTGTTGGAAAGAGATTGGTCCACATCTCTTCAATTTGAGTCCAGTGTAGTTAAGTGTAACAGGTGAGTTAGGATTAGCTATGTATTTTAACCTGTTATTTTGTAGTAATGGTCTTTAAATAACCATTTTCATATCTTCAGAGGAAGTTGAATATTTGGAGCAAATTGAGTAAGCTTAGCACCTATTAATTAAGGAGGACCATAGACTTGGTTCCACCGAGTAGGTAAAGTTGCAGTCATTGCAGAAACTAGAGTGTACACTTTGAAACTTCATTGTGAACCTAGCAGTGGGACTCTGCATGAAACCAAAATGGATTTTGTATTTTTAAAAGCTCTTGTAAAAACTTGTGGGAATTTTGACTAATTTGCAAAATATTTCTTCTTCTTTCACATTTAACCATTGTTATGGTAATAATCTGATAAGAATGTATATTTGAAATTTGAAAATGTATAGAAGCCAAACTGTATGCCATATTTTCCATGTTGATTAAATTTCTTGTTTATCCACTATCTTATTTCTTGTAGACCATAGGCTTGTGGGCCTTTCTAATTTGCATGGCCGTTGTACAACACACTGTAGTAAACATATCACACTGTAGTAAACATATCCATCCACCAATCACAAGTGCTCTTCCTGTACTCATGGGTGGAGTTTGTAGAGAGCAGGCCAATGATTGGGCACATGTTCTTTCTATTATTTTAAAGATGTTTTCAGGCATTTATAGTTTTGAATAATACATAACAGGACTCCCCTATTTATTATGAATAATTGAGGATTGACTGAACAAGTTTTTGGAGTGATTCAAAACATTCCTCTTAACTTAAGGCACAAATGATAGCGTGCATTTCTAAATACACTTTGATGCTGAATTGCCCCGAAGGTAATGCTCCTCTGTCATATCCATAGTGACAAAACAATGTGGAAGTTTATATTCTCATTAAAGTAGAAAATGGATATGTAAAAACCTATGTCTTTTAGCTTAGACATTAAGTCTAAGATGATCTGGAGCTACATTAAGTTTTGTGCCATTTGTGTGTGTGTGTGTGTGTGTGATGAGATGCTAATTACTATAAAATCAGATGCTGCTTTTGAACAATTAACTAAAGTTTTTAAAATGATATCAACTTTTCCTTTCTACTCATTTAAGGTTTATTCAATATATTTTCCTATGTTCATATTTTTTCACATTCAATAAATAGTTGTTAAATGAGTGAATGAATCATAACTTCCACATTTTCTTTAGAATATCCTCTATTAACTGATCTCTTGATATCTTTTTAAATAGTTCCAAGTGAGAAATACTCACTCTTCACAGACTTCTCATAGGCTAGGTCTAGTAATTTTCTGCTTCATCAAGTGTCTCCTTGTCATGGATTTCCTTCCTTGAGAACAGGATTTTACAAATCTTACTGTTTCTGTTGTTTTCCCTGATAACCATCTAACTTCCACCTCATCATAGCTACTAGAAGGTAATAAGTCAATTTCATTTGTTACAAGCACCCTAAACAACAGCTGGGGTGGGCTCCTTCAGGCTTTTCTTCTCAGCAGGGCTGGGGGCCATAGCACCTGCTACTGCTTCTCAGTTTTCATTTGCCTTTGACAGGTTGATGTTTTTCAAGACTCCAAAAAATGCCTTTGCTTCTTGAGATTGACTATTATTGTATAACTAACTGTTTCAGGAAGGTTTTCTTGTGGTAAATGCCTTTTAGGAAGGTGGAGGGGAAGTACTCTGTCCAAAGTATTGCAGAACTTATTTTTTTATCCCTTCACCCAGGAGTTGTGATCTGAATCTTAAAATCTAAATTCACAAGAGACTGGTTTATAAACCCAAATGTCATTTTATTAAAGCTATGTTTAGCCTAACAACTGGGTTGGATAGTCTGTATAAACTGGATACTTAGTCTCTAGCAACTACCTGGAGATTAAGTCAACTCTGGAGACCAAATTAAAAAAAAAAAAAAAAAAGTTGAATATGTAGCCAAAAAAAACCTCTAAATATTTATTAAACAACAGCTCTACACCAAGAACTGTGCTAAACAAAGGGTATGCAAATATGAAAAAGACAATCCTTGTCCTCTTGGAATTTGGGAAAGTGGGGAGGGGGGAGAAGACTTCGAAGGAAAGTGATGGAAACAGGAGATGGCTGGATTAGGAGACCTCTTTAAATGAAAGGGGTTATTTTCTGTTGTCCATCCCTGCAATCTATCAGAAAGGCAGGGGATATTGAGGGTTACTAAAGTGAGGTGAGGATCAAAGCTGATGTACTCTAGTAGAATGATGAATTTCCTGAGAGTATGATAAAGTCCTATCTAAACCAATATCACTGGCTTGGTAATGAAGAGGAGAAAACATATCCCAAAAAGATTTAGACTTGAAGGCTATACATAGCCTTTTGTCTACTTTGTTCTACTTAAAAAGTATTTCTGCATTAAAGATAACGATTATGTTTATTTGACACTTATTGAGACATTAGCTTTCCACTCTTTCTGAGTATACAAATGCAAATCAAATCAGGCTTTGCCCTCAGGGACCTTACATTCTTGTAAGGTTACCCTTTTTGGGCAGCTGAAAAGAATTGGGGGGGGGGGGGGATTTTAGCCATTCTTTGGAGCTGTAATTAGAAAATATGAGAGAAGCTTCTCACCTGGAGTAGATGAGGCCAAAGGTCACTTGTCGGGACTCCTGTGATTGGGGTTTGGTATGTTGACCTAGGTAAAGACACTGGTTTGGAGCTGTTGGCAGGAAGTAAATTAGGAACTGTATTCTGCTGCCAGAGCATGGATAATGCTAAGGACATATTAACCCATTCTTTTTTTTTTTTTTTTTTAATGACTTATAGATTAGGGGTTTTTTTATGTAACATTAACAGATTTTACTTTTTAAATAAATAAAAGCTAGACAATAAACCTATAATCACAAAAACCCTGTATTGACCCCCTCCAAAAAAATGATGAATAAAACTGATAAAGGCTACTGTTATAGAAATGTATCTTTTCCTAGACTGTTATAGTCTAGTCTAGTCTAGTTTAAAAGCTGTTATAGTAGCCTTTTCACTGGATTTCTCTCCCCACTCCAATCTGCTGCTAAAGTAATCTTTTTTTTTTTTTTAATTTTCAGTAGTATTTCTTTTTCAAGTACATGTAAAGATAGTTTTCAACAATCGTTTTTGTAAGACTTTGTGTTCCAAATTTTTCTCCTTACTTTCCCCCTCCCCAAGACAGCAAGTAATCTTATATTGGTTAAATATTTACAATTCTTTTAAATATATTTCCATATTGTCATGTTGTGCAAGAAAAATCAGACCCAGTAAGCTATTCTTTCTTAGCTGTCTTTTTTTTTTTTTTCAGTCTATTATCTGCACATTCCATTATTTGACATCATTTGTTTTAGTGTAAATTACCACTGGAAAGACTTTAACAACTATCTACTTATATGTGTATGGAGCTTATCTTTTTTTGGACCTTACCATACCTTTATGGCTTGGACTGACTCTATTTGTAGTGATATTCATCTTCTATACCTTATCTTATCAGTAGAGAGAAATGCTCTAGAGATACCTCTAAGCCAGATCCCTTCTCATTTTCATTCATTGATAATATTTCTACTAAGTTCTACAACTTTTTTTTTTTTTTTTTTGCGGAGGCAATTGAGGTTAAATGACTTGCCCAGAGTCACACAGTTAAAAAGTGTTAAGTGTCTGAGGTCATATTTGAACTCGGGTCCTCTTGACTTCAGGATTGGTGCTGTATCTACTGCACCACTTAGCTGACCCTACAACTTTGGGTTTTTTTTGCTAAAAGAGGGGTGAGGAAATAGTCTTTTTCTTTATATGTCAAATGAATACAAATTTAAATTTTTTATTGTGTGGAGGAAGGAACAGTGTCAAAAGGAGGGGGATATACCACACTAACACCAAAATAAAACTTATTCTTTCCCCTACTCCTGAAACTTAACTACCCTTCCATAACAGTGTGAATATCCGTGCAAAATATGCTTGCCTCTTTAACTCTATCTACATTAACCCAATATCTAGTCATTTGCCCACTCACACCAATGCTTCCTCCACAATACACCTTTCCCATTCTCAATTCAAACTATCCTACTTCAGGTTCTCATCATCTTTTACCTGGACTATTGTATTCTCAGTAAAATTTCCAAAATAATTTTCCTCAAAGTAGAGGTCTGTCACATTACTGTGCTCTTACTCAAAAATTTTAAGTGTCTCTGTATTCCCTCTAGGATAAAATATGTACTTTTATTGTTTGGTCATTTCAGTCATGTCTTACTCTTTGTGACCCCATTTGGGTTTTCTTGGCAAAGATACTGAAGTAATCTGCCATTCCTTCTTCAGATGGTTTTATGAATGAGGAAACTAAGGCAAGCAGAGTTAAGTGACTTATATAGGATCATATAGCTTGTAAGTGTCTGAAGCCAGATTTAAACTCTTCCCGACTTCATGCCTGACAATCTCTCCATTGGGTGTCACCTAGCTGTCCAAGTACTCTTTACCTTGGCACTTAAAGCCCTTTGCAACCTGATTCTAGCCTACCTTCCAGACTTTCAAGTTACTCCTCTACATTCTAGCCAAACTGGCCTATTTTTAGTTTCCCCAAGGTAGCATTAAATCTCTTGCCTTTCTGTACTTATTTTGTACTTTCACTGTGTTCTCACTTCTGCTTCTTTGAATCTTAGTTCCTTTCAAGGCTCAGCTCTGCTCAAATTTTTTTGTTCGTTACAACTTTGTATCTGTTTCCTCCTATTGCAAATACCTGGAGGGCTTGGGACTGTATTGATTGGGGGAGGTGGGGTATCATAGCTCCTAGCCTGATTCCTAGTTGCTGGTAGGCACTTAAATACTGATTGATTGAAATTCTAAAGCCTTTGTCTTATTTTTCTTTTCTTTTTTTCTTTAAAGGAAAAAAATAAGGCTTTGTAGTCTCACTTATGGAGTTAACCTTCATCTTTGACGTCTTTATGTAGGAAAATGTGTTGTAGACTACAAGTGACACCAACTTAGAATTTTGGGGGGACAATCCATTCCTAAATTGTTTTTACCTTTGGGGGATAAATCCAATCTGAATTTCCAATGGTTTTCCCTCTGTGCAGCTGACATTTCAGTGATGTACTTCATAGAGTTTATAGTCATAAAGTCTTCTGGATTTATCTAGGGATGGTGGAATCATGCCAGTAATTTGTCTTGAGACTTCTGAAGTCATTCTACATTGGGCCCTTTATACTGTTTTTCTGGATGAGGATTGCTAGAGAATTATGTTACTCAGGGAGCAATGACTGCTTATTTGTTTAAAATAAATTACTTCTTGTGTTCCACATTTCTATTCTAAAATGTTATAACATTGTTTTAACATTATAAAGTGACTGTTGAAACCACATAAGGATCTACTTCTTGAACTATCCTGAGATAAGATTTTCATCAGTTTTTGGAAAACTGAGATCATCTATATTTTCTGCATCCTAATTGGTACATTTAAAGTCTTGAATGGAAAGTCCTTTTGAGTATTTATTACTGGCAGGGACCAGCATCAACTCCTTTGGGAGTTTCCTTCATCATCTTTCTTTGGGATATTGTTTTTAAATTAATTAGACTGGGATATAAAATAAGATAACGAAAAAAAGAATTTTTTCCCATTTTTGGAACATATAAGATTTACCTTTAAAATAACTTCATATTGTCATATACTCAAATGGATTTGTGATTATAAGGTTATTGGTATTGCCTCTAGCTTATGTGTATTGTTCCCCACCTAAACCTTTACATTTTGTGTGACTCTTATTCAAATCTAGCCATAAGCTTGCCATGGAAATAATTCAAAAGTACTTGTGTTCTGATGCCCCATAGCATATGTCCATCAGTATCAATTGTACTTACCTCACTTGTCACGTGTATAGGCCATGTTGGCTTTCTGCTAATACTTTTTTCTATAATTTCCTTTAAACTTGTCCTCTGTTGGAATTCCTGACTCATAGAACAAACTACAAAAGTTTATTTTAATCTCCTGTATTAAGTTAATACTTTGGTGAGCCAAGAAAAGGAAAAGGTTTGACAATTCTAGTTATTAATCTGAAGTGAGTTAATAGTTTGCTATTTGAAGTTGGGCAAGTAGCCTCTTAATGTTGCCCTAGGTGAGGGTTACAGGGTAATAATGGAGAGAAGGGAAGAAAAAGGATCCATCTCAAGCCTTAAGCAGGTTAGGGAAAAAATATAAACCAGAATAACCAATGAGATTGGAGTTTGGAAGAAGAAGATTAAGTATAAATTGATGACATTTTATTTAATATACATGAAGGTGTTTTTGGAGGTCCCTGAGGTACCTAAACTATTTAATTTTAAGTCATTCTGTTCAGAGATGTTTGAACTAAGTTTTTATAGGGGTAGCCATCAGAAGAGAGAGAAGGGAAGGAATAATGTCTACAAAAGATTCTCTCAGAGGTCTTTTTCAGCTCCAGATACTATAATGCTATAAAACAATTGGTTCTTCTCCAATATTGTAGAATATTTTGGAAAACTCACATTTTGTTGTGAAATATCTGACTTTGTCACTTTGAAAGGTCTGTGTTTAGGAGATTTTTTTTTCTCCTCTCTGGAGAATTTATGAAAATGCAATGTTTCAAAGCTATTTTTTCCCTTATTTGATTTTTAAACTCATAAGCTGATCAGTCTGGAGGGAATCTTTTAAATAAAAACAAACAGTTGCACTACTATATCTGTTCTCTTAGGATAACTCATTCTCTGGTCTCCAAGTACCAGTACCTGCAACCCCTTGTTACTTTTTCTTTTCAAGAAATAGTGCTTATTTTTGGCTGTGTTAGATCACGTTCCATTTAGAATTTGTCATTTTGCTTTCAGTGTTCTGTGGATTGATCCATATATTATCATCTATTTTGTCTTCATCTTTAATACTGGCTAATCTATAATCATACTCTTGTATGTAAAAATGTTATGCCCTTAACTCATTTCTAAGACCTTTATTTCTAGATATGAATTAAGCTCATTATAGCAAGCATTTTTAGCTCATCAAAAACACTCAACATTATTTTAATCATTGTCATGTCATAATTCATTTTTTAAATTTTCTTTTAATTCTAAACCTTACAAACACTAGTTAACATGAATGTTTCCTTATGCACAGAACAGAAAATGAAGATTGATTATACATGAAACTGGAAGTCTTATGTATAGTTTGCTTTTCTTTTTAAAATATTAATAAACTTAGTATATAATTTCCAAAACTTTCCTGTTTGTGATGTTTCCTAGTCTCTTCATGCCTCAATGACCCTGTCTTTATTTCCTTCCTCTTTTTGGTTGCCTTCTCCCCTGTCCCCCTCCCTTCCAACCCCTTTTGCAGGGAAGGAAACCTTATAACAAATTCTTACATTGGCTATAGTTGAAGATAACTGTCTTGTTTTGTGCTTCATCATCATTCCTGTGGAATCATAGTTGGACATGCATTAATCAGAATTCTTAAATCTTTCAAAGGTTTTTTTTCACAGTTTAAGGCTGTTGTATAATTCTCTCGATTCTGTTAACTCTGCATTAGTTCATTGAAATCTTTCTAGTTTTCCATGAAACTGTTCCTTTCATCATTTCTTACAACAATAATGTGCTAAAATTTATTGAGCCATTCCCCAGTTGATGGACACACTCTGAATTTCTAGTTCTTTTCCCCTACAAAAAGCTGATTTAAGTATTTTTTTAAAATAGCGGTTTTCTTTTTTCTTTTCATGTGGTTATTGATAGCTTGATTTTCTTTCTTTGAAATTTTCATATCATTTGCCCATTTATTTTTTGGGAATGATTCTTGTTTGAACACATTTGAATCAGTTTCTTATATATCCTGGGATATGAGACCATTATTTGAGTTCTTAGTGCTTAATCTCAAGAAAATAGTTTTCTTTGGCCTGCCAATGGCTCAGTTAGCCATCAGTCTTTATATACTAATTAGGGAAATTAGGAAATAAGGGGGAAAAGGAGGGAAGAGATCATTGTAATAGAGGGAATTAATGTGTTGGTTTTCATTGATGAGCAAGGTGACATGCCAATTAGGTGGCTTTTTAACTGTATCCCAGCTCTTTCTTAGAAGTATAAAGCAATTTGGAGAGTACCTAAAAATTTATCTTTTAGATTATTGTTTTCAATTCCCAAGATTAACTGTAATAGAATAGTATTAAAGCATATATGAAAATTGATTTATTTGTCAAAAAACACTTGAGATTTTGAACTATAAATTTCGGAAAATCATTTAGTTAACCAACAAGCACTTATTACATACTTACTATGTTCCTGAATGGTTATGTAAGAGAATATTTGTAATATGTTTAGTGTATAGTGCCTATCACATAATAGGTCCTAATAAATGATTGTTCTTTCACCTTCCTGAATACTGGAGAGAGAAAGAAAAAAACAAAAACAATTCTCTGCCCTGAGCAAACTTACATTGTAATGTATGTAAGTACAGAAACTGGAAAATACAAGATAAAAACAGTAAATTAGATGATAACTTTAGAGTGAATATTATTAGCAACTGGGGGAATCAGGCAGTGCCTCCTGGAGTAATAATGGTGCTTGAGCTGAGTGTTAAAGAAAGTTGAGGATTCTAAAAGTTAGATGGGAAGGAGAACTTTCCAGGTAATAGCACTCGGGAAAGATGAAGGATCTTATGTAAGGAATAACCAGCAGGCCAGTATGACTGGATCATAGAGTACAGAGGATAGTAGAATGAAGTACAAGAATGGAGAGATAGGAAGAAGTCAAGAGAGAGAGATAACTATCAAACAAAGGACTTTATATTTGATCCTAGAAGTAATAGGAAGCCACTTGAGTTTATTGATTGGGGAGGTAAGGATTGGGGTACAGATGGTAACATGATTAGACCTACACTTTAGGAAAATCACCTTGGCAGCTGTGTGAAGGATAGATTGGACTATAACTGTAGAGAAATGATTGTTCTAAAGATATTTTAGAGAAGATTTTACATGATTTGGCACCTGATTGGATAAAAGATTAAAGAATTACAGTGACACTGAAAGGAGCTTTTGGTGTCTTTGACAATGAATGCATAAAGGAAATTCAGAAATGGGGGAACTTTGAAGGGGAAGATACTTAGTTTGTCTTATGCTTCAGAATATTCTTTGACAGCAAAGTCCCATAAGGATGGAGAATTGTTTGTGGGGTTTTTTGTTTGTTTTTTGATAAATCAAAAGGCCTGCTTTAATGACATTCTAGACCTACCAAAAAATGCCCACATCCCTGCTCCCCTTTAAATATTGGGGTTAAGTTGACCAGCCAACTCATTTTTTAACCTTCATCCCACCACACACATACTTCTTTCCTCCCTCTCAAGGCAATGTGCTTCATTCTATGTGTACTACTCAAAACTACAGCCAACAAAGAGGCCTGGCGATTCCTGCTGCCTTTTACGCTGTGATTCTACCTGGTAAATGTTTGGATAACAGAGGCCAAAAAACTCAACCACTACCATAAGCTGAATAAAATATGGCCAGCAACTAAAATGGACTTTTGTCTCAATTACCTTTTGCCACAAAGTTCTTTGCTTCTTAACAGAAGAGTTCTGCTTCTGATCATACATTCCCATTCCATTTGTTCTGCCTCTCTGGTGGCTGCTATAATGACTATAAGGCTTTAATCCTTTAAGTTCTAGATATGTACATATACCCCATATAGGTTTTTTTGTTTTTAAATTTTAATTTAAAGTACAAAAAAAATATTTAAAAATCTGACTTGCAGGAAAGGGAGGAAGATAATAGTAAGAAATTTACTTTTTTTCTAAAGTTGAGCAGTCCCCATTGATTCACACAGCCTCCCAACCATCTTTGGGATGTTCCTCACTCTAAGTCAGGGAAAATGGAAAGAGGCCCATACAATTAGAAAACAGAGTTTATTTTTCTGCCTATCTAAGCCGAGATCACCACCCTTTACTTAATCTTACCTTATAATCTTAAGGTAATTTAATTACCTTATTAAAATAATAATTTGATATTCTTCCCCTCATCCCAGTAAATCACTTCCTCTCCCCACCCCAACCCCCAGTTCAAAATATTTATTCTTTTTTTTTCCTCCCAGAAGTCACAATATTCTGCTAATATACAAACCTGATTAGATGGAAGCAGTGATTGTTTCCCCAGCCCCTTTCTCACTAACACACCATATCTCAGGTATCAACAATGGGTGGGAAAAGACTCCAAACACTTCTTAACCCTAATCCCTTTCCCTCTCTTTTACTCCCCCACAAAAGCAAAGAATTTCCCATGGACACCTAAAAACATATGCCATTTTGTACCCTGAGTTATACCTCATAAGGAAATTTGGAAGAGGTAAAAGGTGAGGTGGAAGGAGGGGCATGAGATTATGGAATTGGAACTAAGACACTAAAGAAAAGGTTTGGAATATGTGGAGAATGAGATATGAAATCAGAAAGCACTGCTTTGCCACAGAAACGGAGTGAACAAATTCTAAAAGACGGGAGGGAGATTGGAAGTTATGATGTGAATGAAAAATAGGTTTAAGAGGGTAAAGCATAGTGATAGCTGGAATTTGAGAGGAGGGTTTTGGTCATACAGAAGAATGTCAAAGTTTTTAATCAAGTTAATAGATAATGGTGAGATCTTGACTATGATCCCTGTGTCTGAATAAGATATCCTCAAGGAGGGACGCCATGGGATTTAAAGAGATTGAAAAAGTGAGAGGTTAGGAACATCGACATGGAAGCTGAAATCTCTTCAGTTCAGGCTAATGATGAGAGAAAGACAGTGAGCCAGTTAGGTGCCCAATTCCTTGAAAAAAGAAGGAAAATGAATTGGGTAGAAAATTTAATTGGCCAAACTTAAAAGGAAAACAGGTAACTGAATTAGAAGGTGGCAAAAAGTCTTTTAATTCCTTTTCCAGGCCCATAGTGAAGGTGCAGCAATCGCTGGATAGGGTGGCCTGGAGTGCACTGTCATCAAGGGGAAGAGCAAGTAGATAGAAGGAAGATGAGAGAAAGAGGTCCAGAATGAAAAAGAAATTCCAGAAGGTACAAGAAAAGGCAGGATTAAAGTTGACAAAGGTGGGATAGGGTCACAAAGGATAGGAATGAAAGAGCAAGAAGTTTTGATTAAGAATAATTTTGCTTCTAGGTATCCTGTAACTAAATAATAGAAGGTGATAGGCAGAGTAATAATAGGTAGAGGTAGTAGTGTACTAGCCATAGGAATAGTAGTGGATAGTATCCTTGAGAACAGTGACCATTTATCATGTTCCTTTTGTTTCCTTTCATTGGCTTAGTAAATATTTGTGGAAAGAGTCAAACAGCCACTCTTCCAACACCCTACATTTAGATTGATTGTTTGGTCCCAGAATAATTATGTAGGATGTTGATTTCTCTAAGCCTATTCAGGCTGAAATGGATATAAGAATCTGGGCCCATAGTGTATAACATATTTTATAGAATACTGGGAAACTAATTTTGCATATATCAATTCATTGTTTAGACAATGTTTTTAGTAACATCTATCCACAAATATTTTAGTGAGAATTTGTTGTGTTTAGCTACTAAATGGATTATTTTCTATATTAATTCCATATCTGTATAGATATATCTTAAATGCTTTGTGAATTTATGTTTAGAAGTCAAAACCAAGTGCAGATGGGATAGGAGCTCATTATTAAAAGTTTAGTATGAACTATTTTCATGTACTAATTTCTAGTTAACTACATTTTAAGAAACTGACTCTTTAGGGGAGAAATGAAAGCCTTATTGTGACTACGGCATTCCTTGGCCAACAGATTATAATCACTTATTGGCCACAGTAAATAATTAAAATTATTATTAATTCACATGTCCCTCCTGTAAACCATTTTCAGCATAGATAGGCAGTGTTGCTACACACTGTAATCTTGCCTAGAACCCAAAAAGGAATTTAGAAAGCTAAAACCATAATTTCATTTTTATGTTTGATCATATTATAATTTATATACATGTACATACATATGTAATATATTAAAATTATTCATTGGCTTTGAAACGTATTGAGAAAAAAGTGGAAAACTAGAAATTCTTGTGTATACCCTGCTGAGAATTATTGTCTCTGTGATTGTCATTGTTTTACTTCTGTTTCTTAGTGATAAAATGGGGTTGAAAACCAGCTTTCTCTCCTCATTAAACAGTGCTCAGTAACTCTTAAAATGATTTCTAAAGTAATTTTTAAAGAATGTAATTTTTTTTTTCTTTAACCATTTACAGAGTACAGGGGGTTTGCATTATTTTGTTGTAAGATAAAGGAATCCTAAAATAGAGCTTCTGAATCCTTTTTTTAATTATCTGGCAGATATTTGTGGAATTTGATGGCTGCAACTGGAAGCAACACTCCTGGGTGAAAGTCCATGCTGAAGAGGTTATTGTGCTGCTCCTAGAAGGCTCTTTAGTTTGGGCTCCTCGAAAGGATCCATTCCTCCTCCAGGGGACCAGGGTCTCAATTGCACAGTGGCCAGCCCTGGTGAGTATAGTGGGTGGCAACCTATGTAATCTTCTGCCTTTTGAGTTTGATTTGGAAGATGGGATAACCAAATCTATACTTATGTATGAAATTTTTATTAACAGCCATGCTTTTGAGAATTAAATTAATCTGCATAATTTAGAAACATGGACCTTGCTCTCAAATAATTTTCTGAAGGACAAGACAACATAAATAGGAAATGTTTTCTCAAAAGTGCTCTGAAAGTTTTTATATCTTAAAATATTTACTTTCTATCTCTGGGGAATTGTGTCATCTTCTATATGTTCTCATAGAAAATTTTCAAAATGGGTATATTCTTGAAGAATTTTTTAAACGATCCAATGCCCTTTTAAGGCATCTGCTAGAGACCTAGCTTCAGAGCCAGTTAAATGTGGGTTCAAGTCCTGCCTCTAGCACTACTGGGCTCTGTGAACCTGGACAGGGCCTGATTTAACCTCTCAGTGCCTCAGACAATTCTCTACTTCAGGCAAGTTTGGGAAACTGAGAAGGTGCAGACTGCCTTGGTAGCCGTTTCCTCTCCTGGGAGTTGCCCTTATCAGCTAAATTACCGGTCTAGTCCCTTTCCCTATCTCTAAGGTAGGATATAATAAACAGAATTTAATTCTAAAGGTAAGTACTTTTTTCTTTCTTATTCTGTTGTTGAAAACATTAGGTGAAAAGTGGCAACAACTAAAAGAAAATTAAATTGTTTCATAGTTTAAACTTAAATTCATAAAAAAAAAAAAATCTGGACTTAAAACCTTTTGTCAGAGTGAGATGTATTTTCATTTGCTAGCGCAATTTTTCTTTTCTTTTTTATTTGTTTTGGGAGTGGCATTAAATTTATTTTTCCTTTTATAATTATGTAAAAGCATATTTAACAAGATAGAAATAAAATTGTCCTATTGGTTTTTTAAGACTCCTTTTTCATTTCTTTTTTGTTTATTTTATAGGTTTTTGTTGGAATAGTCATTTTTTTATCCTTTAGTTGTTGTGGATATTATGTATGTTGGTGGTAGTTTTCTTAGTTCTGCTTCTTTCATTCTGCATTACTTCTATTTTCCCATATTCCTCTGTATTCTTCCTGCTCAACATTTCTTGTGATCCAATAATATTCTATTACATTCATGGGCCATAATTTGTTTAGCTACCTCTTTCATTAAAGCTTTGAATAACATTTATTGTCAGTTTATATTTAAAAGTTACTGTGTGCATATACATATACATTTTTCAAGAACCTTGCACATTTTAGACAATGTTTGTCAAATTAAATGATTAGGATTAATTTTTAAAACCTCTCAGATTGTAGGAACAACATTCAGAGGTCTTAAATTTGAATTTGTTTTCCCTGGGTCTCTTTACGCGGGCTCAATCCTAACAAGACCTGCCCATGAAGGTTAAGTTCCTTAGAAATCATAGAGAATTTCAGAATTTTTTTCATTTTGATCTTAAATTAACTTTTCTGTCCAGGATTGCCTTGCTTATGATGGTGATTAAAAAAAAAAAAAGACAGAGAAGGTTTATTTAAAGGATTGGTGCTAGGTTAGGAATCATTCTGTAGGGCTTTATGCTTTATATTGTCAATCACATTCATTTACTGTAAAGTGGTGACAAAGAAGTTTATAAACAAATGGAAGCTTTGGGGTCTGGCCAGGTAAGAGTTTTGGCCATTATAAGCTTCTAGATACTCAATCTACTTCTTCTCCACTTCACAGACCTTCACTCCATTAGTGGATAAATTGGGTTTGGGGTCTGTGGTTCCAGTGGAATTTCTTCTGGATCGAGATCTCCGATTCTTGTCAGATGCTACTGGATTACGCCTATTCCAGGTACTTGAATTCTGTTCTAGAGCCTAATACTATTCCTGTTATCATTTCCTTGACTAAAGTATGTGCATTCAATTAATCAATAAACATTTCCACAAATATTTGCTAAGTGTCTCCTGTAAGCACTGAAAAGGTATTGTGGAAAAGACCAAAGGAAAAAAACTACAGTACTTGCTCTCAAAGAGTTTACAGTAAGAATGTATGTGTACTTCCTTGAAGTATTCTAGACCAAAATAAGCTTTAGTGATCCCACCTTTCCCCCTTTTTATGTTCTCTTGTTTTGAAAAACTTAAAACAGAAAGCTTTGTGACTAGAGAAATGATCAACAAGAAATATTATTAAAAATCTAATGGGGAAAATGATTTTAAAAAAATATGGAAAGAAGAAAAGGTACTAAGTGAATGATAATTATGCTTGAGGTAGAAAGATACTGTTTGCATTTTGTGCTTAGGCAAGAATTGGTAGTTTGCCTATCAAAAGCTGCTAAGCAAAGTAGCATTGTGTCCCCTTAGTCTGCTGTAACTAACTGAAGTCTCATTTAGAAGTTCCTGTCAACAGACTCTCTCTTCCTTCCCCACTTTCTCCCTCCACCACAATATATTAATATATAACAGTGCTAGCAACCTGGCAGTTTGCTACAATGTTTCTCCAAGAGTGGTCAGTAAGAAGTACAGAGGTAGACCCTTCCTTCTAGCAAGTTCAGAGACAAGAGAAATTTTTGCCATGGTACGTGTTCATATTTTTGGTAGATATAACCAATAGGCTGCTCCCTCGATAGAAGAAAAAGTGACAGGTTGAAAGGAATCCCTCTCCAGCTTGTCAGAGAGACCAAAGTTTTTCTAAAAATAATGGATGAAGTACTTTGAAGTAAAATAAAATAAACAGAGGCATTTTGTTATCAGGATACTGGGAGAATGATGAAGGAATATGCCATAAAAGAAGGATGAGAAGTACCCCAAAACATTTAACATAAAATCTGATATGGAATAGATGCAGGCAGGGGCTTTGATTATCTCAGAAGAGAGGAAAAAAAACACCAATGGATTTGGAATTAGAAGATCAGGTGAATGTGATCTCTGCCAGTTATCACCTAAGTGTACCATCTGTGTGTTAGGTTAGACACTGTGGTAAGTACTGAGAGACATTTAAAAAGGCAAAAGGCAGTCCCTGCCCTCAAGATTTTTCCATGATCTCTAATGGTGGAGCCAAGCAAACAAATATGTACAAACAAGCTTGATAAATAAGGAAATGATTGAAGAAGACTTTAAATTAAGAAGATGTGTGTTCTCGTTGCTGACCATCTAGCTGCCCCAGGGAGACTATGCTTTAAAGGGCTTTGAAGCCTATTGATTCTGAAGGCAGTAGGGAGCCACTGAAGTGTAAATGAAAGTGTGACATCATCAGACCTGAATTTTAGGAAAATCACTTTAGTGCTGTATGTAGGATAGATTGGAGTAGGGAGAGACTAGAGATAGGCAGACTTACCAGAGATAGCTCAGAAGGCTCTTTCAATAATGAAGGCATGCAAGGAAGAGGGCCTGCATTGCAGTGGTGGCTCTATCAGAGAAGAATTGGCATATTTGAGAGATGTTGCAAAGGTGAGTAATCAATAAGTCTTGGCAATACATGGAGAGGTAGTAGGGAATTGAAGGTAACTGCTAAATTATGAGCCTGAGAGATTGGGAAGATGGTGTGGCCCTCTAAAATAAGACAGGGAAGGTAGGGGAAAACACGAATTTTGTTTTGGACATGTTGGATTTAAGAGATTTATTGGATATACAGTTTGAGTTGTCTGAGAGGCAGTTGGAAGTGCAAGACAAATCAATTGACCATTCTGGGTCTCATTTTCTTTATCTGTAAAGTGAGGGGAATTGTCCTACATGGCCTCTAAGGTTCCTTCCAGTTCTAAATTTATGATACCCCAGTTTTAGTGCTTTCCTCTCCAAATTATTTTATCTGCGTACATATTATTTAAAACCTCTATGAGGGCAGGGACAATTTAATTTTTGTCTTTGTATCCCAGTATTTCCAGAGTTCTACTCAGATGTCTCATCATGGTTTCAAAGTGATTCTGAATTCTTAAAGGCTTTGCCAACAGAATGTAAGAACCGGCAAGTTCTAACATGCTGAAAAGGTTTCAAGTATGGCCTTTGAAACAATTTTGAGAACTAAACTAGCTGAATATGAAGAGGCACATTATCAGACTAGACAATGAATGTTAGATCTTTTTTTTTTTTTTTTTTTTTTTTTATCATGACAATCCATGAAATGAAGAAAAATACAAAATGACCCTTTCTCCTATAAGGTTTCTTTCACTTGTGCAGTTATTACTGCAGAGGATGCCAGTAACAACACATTTTTAGACCATAACAAAACTTTAATTTTACTACTACTCTTATAACTGTGAGATACTTGTCCAGTAACTATTGTTTAATCATATGCTAGAACTTGATCATATCAATCTTAATATTCTCAACATAAATGAAACCAGAATAAAGACAAGTGCAGCTAAATGGAAGACTGACTCACAGATACTTCTTGTAAAAGAAAATAGTTGGTGGGGATAGGTTTTATTATATACCTAAAAGTAATAAGAAACAGTATTTTTATGGGATGTTTTGTCATTGTATACTACAATACTGATGATAAATATTTGTGTGAAGATTTACATTAAAAGAAAATTGGAACTTATACACTGATATTAGTTGCCTGAGAGTTAAGAAATAGCTAAATACTGTGAAGAACTTGATAAGAGACCCTTCAAATTAAATCAGTCTACACACACTTATCCTTGGAATAGCAGAATGAAAAGGTGGGAAATATATGGAAAAGCATGAAGGTTCAAGAAGGAGGAATGAAAGAGACCAGAGATTTGAATATCACACAAAAGCTTCCACACCTTAATATCATGAACATTTTTACTGGAAGAAAAAGAGGTAAGTACCGAACATGTTGAGGACCATAAGTAAAGGAAATATATTATATTTTACTAAACAAGAAAATATATGTTACTAAAGTGGGAGTTAACACTGAATTAAGTCTCTAGAGACTAATTCTTAATTAGTTTAAAAAAGAGAAAGATTGGAGCTCAAACATGATATTCCAGAAGGCAAAGAAGCTAAGACTACAACCAAGAATCACTTACCCAGCAAAATTAAGCATATTAAATCAAGGGGGGGGGGGGGGGGGGGGTATCATTCAACAAAATAGAAGGATTTCAAGCTTTCTTAAGGAGAAGACAAGAACTAAACCAAAAATGTGACCAAGATCCAAGAGAAGTGTAAACAGGTAAAAAGGGAAAAGAAAACATTAATTGATAGAGCTAAACTTTTTACATTTGTAGTATAGCTAGGAGAAATATACATAGAAGGTGTACATCTAAGGTATATTTGAAGGAATGACAAAAAATTAAGGAATGAGAAAGAGGAGTGCATTGGCTGCAGAAGAAAGGGAGAGAATGGTGTAAATTATTTCATTTGGAGAGGCTTGAAAGACATTAAGTGGAGAGTGAGCAATGAGCATCACTTGAACCTTACTCCCATCAGTATTGACTCAAAGAGAGAATGATATACACAATCAGTTGAATATAGAAATCAGTCTTACCTGACAGGGAAGTAGGAAAGGGCAAGATTGAGTAAAAAGGAGAAGAGGGGACAGGGCAGTGACAGAAGGGAGGGCAGATCATGTGTGGCAAACAATAGCAAAATACTGGTGAGGAAGGAGGGAAAGGGTGAAAGGAGAGAGAGGACAAATAGGATGAAGAATAGGTGGGAGGAAAATATACAGATAATAATCATAACTGTGAATGAGATGAACTCATAAAATAGAAGTGCATAGCAAAAGGGATCATCCACATCAGAATCCTACAATATGTTGTTTACAAGAAAAACATTTGAAGCAGAGGGGGACACACGGAGCAAAGGTAAGATTTGGAGCTTCAGCTGAAGTTAAAAAAAAAAAAAAAAAAAAACATTGATAGAAATCCTTATTTCAGACAAAATAAAAGCAAAAATCTAATTAAAAGAGATAGGAAAGGAAACTATATCTTGCTAAAGGGTACTATAGACAACGAAACAATATCAGTATTAAACATATATGCCTCAAGTAGTATAGCATGAGTTAGAGGAAGAAATAGACACCAATATTTTACTAGTATAGGATCTCAACTGTCCCTCACAGAATTTGATTAAATTAACCAAAAATAAACAAGACTGAAACTAAGGTAAATAGAATGTTAGCTACTATAAGCAAATTAGAAGAGTAAAGAATAGTCTTATCTGTCAAATCAATGGGAAGGGGAAGAATTCATGATCAAATAAGAGAGAGCATTATTAAATGCAAAGCAGATAATTTTGATTAATTTGTACAAAAGCCTTTTAATTTAATATAAACTAATGAAACCAGGATTAGAAGGAAAGCAAAAAGCTGGGAGACTTATCTTTGCAGCAAGTGTCTCTGATAAAGACCTCATTTCTCAAGTATATAGAGAACTGAGTCAAATTTATAATACAAGCCATTCCCCAAATGACAAATTATCAAAGATATTACAAGCAGTTTTCAGGTAAAGAACTCAAATCTATAGGCATATGAAGAAGTGCTCTAAATCACTTTTTTTCCCCATCTCCAGCAATTGGGGTTAAATGATTTGCCTAGAGTCACACAGCTAGGATGTGTTGTTGGCCAAATTTGAACTCAAGCCCTCCTGACTTAAGAGCTGGTGCTCTATCCACTGTACCACTTAGCTGCCCTCTCTAAATCACTTTTGATTAAAGAAATGCAAATTAAAACAACTTTGAGATGCCATACCTACCAGATTGGCCAATATGACAAAAAAGAAAAGTAATAAACATTGGTAGGAATGTGGAGAAATTGTGGCACTAATGCTCTGTGGGTAGAGTTGTGAACTGATCTAACCATTCTGGAGAGCAATTTGGAACTATGCCCGAAGGTTAGTATGCAACTAACCTTTGCATAGCATATTCCTTGACCCTCTGCTAGGTCTGTAACCCAGTCCCTGTATCTGTAAGGTCTGTAAATGGACCTTAAAAAAAGGAAAACTATCTACATGTGTAAAAATATTTATAGCATTCCTTTTGGTGGCAAATTGAGAACTGAGGGGATGCCTAGCAATTGAGCAACAGCTAAAGAAGAAATGGTATGTGAATGCAGTGGAAATTTTTTTGTGGTTTTTTTTTTTTTTTTTTTTTGGTAATAAGAAATGTTGAACGGGCAACTTTCAGAAAAACCTGGAAAGACTTGTACAAATTGTTACAAAGTAAATTGATCAGAACCAGGAAAACATTGCACACAGTATCAGCAACATTGTGTGATGATAAGCTATGATTGGCTCAGCTCTTCTCAGCAACGCAGTGATTCAACACAAGTACAAAGGATTCATGAAGGAAAAATGCTATCCATAACCAGATGAATAATTGATGAACTCTGAATACAAATTGAAGAATATTTTTTTCACTTTTTTCCCTTTTGATCTATTTCCCCTTTCAGAACT
Organism: Sarcophilus harrisii; assembly: GCF_902635505.1. Lineage (NCBI taxonomy): Eukaryota > Metazoa > Chordata > Mammalia > Dasyuromorphia > Dasyuridae > Sarcophilus > Sarcophilus harrisii. The sequence continues at coordinate 370,818,200 of NC_045427.1, forward strand.
ATGATTAATATGGAAATATATTTTACATGATGACATATGTATAAATTCTATTAAAATGCTTACTATCTTTGGAAGAGGAGGAAAGGAGAAAAATTTGAAACTCAGTCTTGTAAAAATGCTAAAAGATGTTTTCTTGACATGTAAGTGGGGGGGGGGAAGCACTTAAAAAAGAAAAAGGGAAACAATGAAGGGACAATGTACACTAGAAACAACTTAATACTAAAAATACATATTTATTTATTTCCTCTCCCCCCCCCCCCTTGCTGAGACAATTAGGGTTAAGTGACTTGCCCAGGGCCACACAGTTAGGAAGTGTTAAGTGTCTGAGATCAGATTTGAACTCAGGTCCTCCTGACTTCAGGGCTGGTGCTCTATCCACTGCCCCACCTAGCTGCCCCAATACTAATATATTTAAACAAATAATTGATCATTAAAATTGGAAATTAAGAACATATCGATCCCTGTTATAATAATTTTGTTTAAAAGTTTAACAAACACAAGGAATTGCTACAATAAAAAGACCAGAAAACCCAGCTAAGCACCTTATTCGTTATCTAACTTTTTTTTTTTTTTTTTTTTTTTTTTTTAGCTGAGGCAGTTGGGGTTAAGTGATTTGCTTGGGATCACACAGCTAGGAAGTGTTGTGTCTAAGACCAGATTCAAACTCAGGTTCTCCTGACTTGAGGGCTGGTGCTCTATCCACTATACCAACTAGCTGGCCTTACCTTATTTTCCAAATAAATAGAGATGACTGCCAAAGGCAATGAATGTCAGGTTAGAATATAAACTAATTTATAAAACTTTATGAAAAAGGCTGATGGAAAATTATGAATATATCATCTAATAATATGTAATATAATGGAGGACAAAACTATCTTTAAAAAGCCTTGGCAAGACATCTAACTAAGCAAAATCATTCTAGAGGCATTTAAAGATAAAAATAGGAGAATAACAAAACAAGTGGAAAAGATTTCTAAAAGTCATAACAAATACTCCCTCCAGTGATGGTGGAACTATCATATTTAGACCCTAACTTTACAATCCCAGGTTTGCTTTTGGGCAGGTATTAGTGGCACTCTGAGAATATGTAGGCAAAGCAGCCTGATAATATTAAAAGAGTGTGTGTGTGTGTGTGCATATAAAATATCAATGCTGGAAGTTACATAATGTGAGGGTATTGATGAATTAGTGGACAAGTATCTGAAAGAAAAGAAGATAACAAAAGCATGGAGGGGGGGGAGGAAGTTTCAGACCTTGTTCATAATGAAAAATGGTGACCAAGAGAGCATTAATATTGTCAGCCTATATGCCTTCTTTATGCAGAATATTTATGGGAATCATATATATCATGGATATGTTAGTGAAAAACAGACAGGCTTTCAAAAGGAATAATCAGTAATTGAAAGATACAGAATAAGAGGATCTCATTTTGCTTGTTTGGTGATTCTTAAGAATAAAATATTAATATACTCTTTTTCAACACAGTGTCTTCAGCTCATATGTTAAAATTATTCAGGGTTATTTATTTATTTTTAAATTTTAATAGCCTTTTATTTACAGGTTATATGTATGGGCAACTTTACCATGTTGACAATTGCCAAACCTCTTGTTCCAATTTTTCCCCTCCTTCCCCCCACCCCCTCCCCCAGATGGCAGGATGACCAGTAGATGTTAAATATATTAAAATATAAATTAGATACACAATAAGTATACAAGACCAAACCGTTATTTTGCTGTACAAAAAGAATTGGACTCTGAAATGTTGTACAATTAGCCTGTGAAGGAAATCAAAAATGCAGGTGGGCAAAAATATAGGGATTGGGAATTAAGTGTAATGGTTCTTAGTCATCTCCCAGAGTTCTTCGCTGGGTGTAGCTGGTTCAGTTCATTACTGCTCCATTGGAACTGATTTGGTTCATCTCATTGCTGAGAATGGCCAGGCCCATCAGAATTGGTCATTATATAGTATCGTTGTTGAAGTATATAATGATCTCTTGGCCCTGCTTGTTTCACTCAGCATCAGTTCGTATAAGTCTCTCCAGGCCTTTCTATTCAGGGTTATTTGAAAGAAATAACAGAACCTGTATTCTGTTCAGTGACTGTCTTATCATAAACATCAGAGAAAGCATAAAAGAGGAAAATGTAGTTTTCATTTTTATGATGAAATGTAGACTTCTCTATTTGTGTTTGTATCCCCAGTCGGTAGCATATAATTGGCACTTTGTAATGATTGCCCAACTAGGTTGATATAGTGAGGTATCTTCTGAACAGGTAAATAAGCCCTCAAAGTAATAAGGGGTCAATTATATTAACAGAGAAATTTTTCTGGTGGAATGTTTGGCTATGTACTTGTCAGCATCTTTAGATAAAAGCATTTACTTCAAACTAGCTTTTGGGTGAAGCTTTGTGAAAGTCAGAGATGGATTCTCTACTTTAAAGCTTATAGTAAAAATATATATATATAGCTTATTATGAAAAGGACCCGGGTTTAAATTCCACAGTGTTGCTTACTGCCAACTGAACAAATCCACTAAACTTAATTCCCTGGACCTCAATTTCTTCATTTGCAAAATCGAGACATTGGAATAGATCAAGGTTTTTAAGCTGAGGCCCACTTACCCATTGTGGACAGATTTCAAAGTTAATAAACTGGATGGGAAAAAAATACATCTTTATTTCAATGTAATTTGTTTCTTCTGTAATATTATGTATTTTAAAAACATTCTCCTGAAAAGGGAACTGTGGGCTTCCCCAGATTGCCAAACGGCTCTACAACACCATACAAAAAAGTTAAGAACCTTGGGGTCCTCTTTCAGCTCCAGTACTATAAACCTAAATCTAGAAACATGGCTACTCAGGAAGCTAATTCTTTTTATTCTCACCAGCTAGATGGGAGCTAACTCTTAACATGTGGTATCTTTTTCACTTATTTTTGACAGATGGGAACAGAGAGCCAGAACCAGATTCTTCTAGAACATGCTGCATTGAGAGATACAGTTAATGCTTTGATCAGTGACCAAAAGCTCCAGGAAATATTCAGTCGAGGTAAGAACAGATAGTTTCCTGTGCCCTGAGCTACTTAGAACAAACCTATGGCCAGTGTTTAAGATGGTGAAATTGTGCACCATGTTCTTTTCCTGACTAAAATAAACCAAGTAATATAGTTTATGCTCAGCAGTAAAGATGTGCAACTTTGGAGTTATGTAAAATTTCTCTTACATATGTTATTTCATAAGAGATTAAAAAGTCCACCCCAACACACATTTCATCTAGTGATCCAAGTTGGCATTGACTATTGCTTTGCTTATTTACCACTTCCTTTTCCCCAGTGACTCTTGTAAATATTTCGATTCATTGGCATGGGATACCCAAATGTTATTGTGACTCTACAGGCAAAGAAAGTCTAAGCAGATTTAAGTAGGAAAATTGACCTGCTGGAAGGATGAAGAAAGGGGAAAAAACAGGGGAGAGAAAGAGTTAAGACTGTGTGAGGTGTAACTGAGTATAAAGGCGACTAAAAGATGAATGTAGTTTTTGACTTAGTAAGGACTCAAATGTCTGTGAAATAACCAGCTGGGTTCAGCAGAATAGTCTTAATATATCAGAAACAATTGTAGCATGAGAGGGACATTATCCATCAAGAGGATCAGTTAAATAAGGAGAAGATCACTATTACATGCTGTTGGAGTAGCATTCTCCTAAGAAAACAAGGTTTAAAATTTGATAGGTTATTAGCATAGAAGCTGTATCTTTTTTGCCCACATTGAGCTTTCTACCCCCTCTTTTTGAAGAAGTGATGTATCATTCCTAAGCCCAATGGTTTATTCAGTTTATTAATTTTCCTTTTTTTTAAACCCAATATAAACTTTTAAATTTTTTATATAATTTTTTAAATAAAATTTTAAATTTTTCTTTGTCCCTTAACAAAGGAATATAAATCTAAGTGTTTTAGAAAGTCTGAGAAGTTCCCAAATAAATGACAGAATTATGGGAGATTTTTAGAGGAACAATGTAAAGTTTTATTTTAGGTATTTCCATATCTTTTAGATGGCTAAATATGGTAGATCTATCTTTTCCAATTTATTTACCTCTGCTTGGAAACTGACAACACAAATTTAACTGACCAATATAAATATTAATGCTGTACAATATTCTGCTTTGATTGCCCTGGTAAAATGGAACTGACATTGGGCTTTTTATCATTGATGCTGACTGATTTCACTTCTAGGTCCCTATAGTGTCAAAGGCCAGAGGGTCAAAGTGTACCAGCCAGAAGGTGAAGAAGGTTGGATCTGTGGTGTTGTAAGCCGACAAGACTCTCTCACTCGTCTTATGGAGGTATCTTTGTCAGAGGTGAGAACCTTGGGGCATTTAGTTTGCATTTTTTTATATAAGGTACTATCGTGTTTCAGAATCCCAGCAATAGTTTAAGAATAGTAAGCAAATGACTATATGTGGCTTTAAAAAAAATCAATTCTTACAAGTTTGCTTTTCTTTTGAATTGTGAATGGAAGTGAAAAGAACAGAAAATAAAATACTTGTTCATTTGAAAAGGGTAAGAGGGGCAAAGAATATATTGCAAATATGGATTTCTGAAGTTCTTGAAATGTACTTTGCTCATAGAATACAAGATATGGTTTCTAACAAAATAGATGAACTGAGAAACAGTCTAGACTCAGTAATAAAATGCTTTATGATCAAGAAGTGGATGAAAAATATTTCTTAGAAAAATAAATGTATTTACTATTCTGAATTGGTTTCAAGCCTTTACTTTTGCAGACACACTTAGTGCAAATATTGCGAGTTGTATATGATTAGTTTCAGAAGCATTTTCACTCTTCTGGTCTCAGTAACATATAAAAGAAGAGTTTGATAGTATAGAAGTAGAAAAAGTCATTTCTAAGAAAAACCATGAATGTTGAGTTAATTGATAATATGTCATTGATTTCTTTTGGCTACTAAGTTTAAATGTCTTTTATTCTCATGATCCTTGCCATCTTGCTCCAACCTCTCATCAAATCTGAAAATTATCATAGAGTGGTGAGATTAAATCAGTGGATCCCAGATTGATACATGTGATGTTGATGGACAACTCTGCTTCTCAGAATGAGGTACAGTAATTCACTGAGTCTCTGGGAGTAATGCAAATAAAGTCTTGCCTTTATTGTTTAATCTGTACTTACTCTGCATACTAAAGGAAATGTTGGATATTAATTATTGTACCTCCTTTTCTTCCCCATTACTGTCCCTGCTCCACATTTCCTCCCTCCACCCCCAAAATACATACATATACTTTTTCTTTCCCATTGCATCATTAATAGTAGCTCCATTTAAGGTAAGAGTGAATAAGAGGGGATGTTGTTGTTTTACATATTCCATAGTGAGCCTTTCCAATCACAGTCCTGTTATTTACCAGTCACTTCTCAGATTTAAAGCCAAAAGACCAAATTTTTGCCTTCTTAGTTGTTTTATCCAGTCTCATATGTTTGAAAGATGTACTGGACCTAATTATCTTATTAAACTTATAGAATGATAATTTTTTTTTAATTAAAGCTTTTTATTTACAAAATATATGCATGGGTAATTTTTCCAAGATTGACTCTTGCAAAATCTTTTGTTCCAAATTTTCCTCGCCTTCCTCCCATCCCCTAGCTGGCAGGTAGTCCAATACATATTAAATCCAATATATGTATACATATTTATACAGTTACCTTGCTGCACAAGAAAAATCAGATCAAGAAGGAAGAAAAAGAAAAACTGAGAAAAAAAACAAAATGCAAGCAAATAACAATGGAGAGAGTGAGAATGTTGTGTTGTATTCCACATTCTGTTCCCACAGTTCTCTGAGTGTAAATGCTCTCTTCATCGCTGAATAATTGGAACTGGTTTGAATCATCTCATTGTTGAAGAGAGCCATGTCTATCAGAATTGATCATCGTACAGTCTTGTTGTTGCCGTGTATAATGATCTCCTGGTTCTGCTCATTTCATTTAGCATCAGTTTATGTAAGTCTCTCCAAGCATCTCTGAAATCATCCTGTTGGTCGTTTCTTACAGAACAATAATATTCCATAGCATTCATATAACATAACTTACTTCAGTCATTCTCCAGTTGATGGGCATCCATTCAATTTTCAGTTCCTTGGCACTACAAAAAGGGCTGCCACAAACATTTTTGCACATGTGGGTCCCTTTCCCCCCTTAAAGATCTCTTTGGGATGTAAGCCCAGTAGAAACACTGCTGGATCAAAGGGTATGCACAGTTTGATAACTTTTTGAGTATAGTTCCAAACTGCTCTCCAGAATGGCTGGATCCAGAATGATAAATAAATTAAAGAGAAACTGCATTTCATTCATTGCTGTGTTGATGGGCTCCAGAGGGTATTTGAAATCTTATGATAACATTTTCTTAGTGCCTCCTACAGTATGCAACACTCACTGAGTTAATCAGAATTGTTGCCATTGTATATTATAAAAGGAGCTTGTATCAGTTAAATTGAATGTGAAATTTCTTCAAGCTAAAGCCACCTGTCAGTGTCTTTTCAGTATTGTTTCCACAGCTCTTTATTGATGTTGTTGCCTGAGTTCTTTCTTCTAGGCAAGATACTCTTCATGAAGCTCTATAGACATCATTTTTGCCCTAATAGAGTGCTGTGAGGGCTGGGTCAAACATACAAGGAATGTTTGAATATTTGTCATCCCTTAGTATAATACTTCTGATCGTAATATCTTTCAGTGCACTGTATGATGAGAACAGTGAAGATGATGATAAAGTGCAGAATGTATGGAACTGGCAGTAAGGATCAAAACAGTGAAAGAAAACAGATTATCAGCGTTTTATCAGTTAAAAAACATAGGAATAAAAATAAGTAGATCCAAGACCAGTATTTAATGAATTCAAATAAATGAGAGTCCTTAAGACTGAGGAAAAATGTATAATTATTGCCCATTGTTAACTAAATGGCCAACAATCACAATTAAAGAAATGCTTGTGGATAGCATATTTTAAGACTTTGTCTAGCAGAACACCTTATTGTGCTCTACAGACAGCCCTGAGAAGAATCTCTATGATTCAGAATAAGATGCCCAGACTAAGTAAATCAAAGTTATAAACCATCAGCAAATACTGTTCAAGACTATCTAGTGACTGACATGAATCACAGAAGACCAGCTGGATCTCTGGGCAATTCTTTAAAAGAAAGATAGTTCTCAGGAAATCATTATACACGGCAATAAGAAGATTATAGATGATCAATTCTGATGGACGTGACTCTCTTCAACAATGAGATGATTCAGACCATTTCTGATTGTTTAGTGATGAAGAGAGCCATCTATACCCAGGAAGAGGACTGTGGGAACTGAGTTTGGTTCACATCATAGCATTTTCCCTCTTTTTGTTGTTGTTTGCTTGCATTTTATTTTGCTTCTCTTTTTTTCTGGTTTGATTTGATTTTTCTTGTGTGGCAAGATAATTATATAAATATGTATGCATATTTAGATTTAGATTTAACATATATTTCTACCATGTTTAACATATATTGGGCTACTTGCCATCTAGAGGAGGGGATGGGGGAAGGGGAAGGAAAATTGGAATACGAGGTTTTGCAAGGGCTAATTTTGAATACTTGTCCACACATGTGTTTTGAAAAATAGCTTTAATAAAAGAAAATAAATAAATAAAAGATGGTTCTTTCTAGTCCTCTGCTACAGTGATGTGAGACCATTCTCACCAGTGATGCCTAACTTAATTCCATGGGCTCTGACATTATTACTACTGAATTGTTATAAGAGATCTGCCTGTGACAATATTGTAGTTTACACTTTTTTTCTTCAAATTTATTCTTTTGTGAAGTAGAAAATTTGGGAGATTGTTAGTAAAGCTCCATAATTCATACACATATTTGGAACTTGTGGCAAGAGCAAATGGTAGTATCTCTTTAACTGCTGAGGTGTTTGTTTATATGTCAGATAGATACATGATGAAATTCTTTTTTCTTTAAAGAATCCATAAATCCCTTATCTTGCAAAGATTGGAAGTTGGCATTTTATACTAGAACATTCTAGTATGTGAGAATATGTATATTTTGAATCCTTGTGAATTTTTCATATGACCTTTGCCACGCAGATAATCTTTTAGAATGGAATGGTGTTAGAAAAATATCTGTTGTACAGAAGATCTTTGTTATTTGAAATCCCTCTGAGATGACAGGGGCTTCTATAAAGGGAAAAGGTATGCTAAAAAAGATGATAGAGGGAGTTCATAATTGGTTGAAATAGTTGGAATATATGTTAAAGCAGAAATTAAAACTTGAATATCTTTTCCTCTTTGCTTTTTGCTTTGTTTCTAGAAACAAAAGCAAAATAGAAGTTCCTTTTTAATAAAATCTTTCTGAATTTTGCATTTGTAGGGAAGCACATTAAAAGCTGTAAAACCCCCCAAAGGAAAGAAGAAAAGAGAGAGCATAGAGGGAAAAGATGGACGAAGGAGGAAAAGTGCTTCAGACTCTGGGTGTGACCCTGCAACAAAGAAATTAAAAGGAGAAAGGAGTGAAGTAGACAGTAATGGGAGTGATGGAAGTGAAACAAGTCGAGGGCCCTGGAAAGGGAGTTCTAGTGGAGAGCCAGGGCTGGATCAAAGGGCCAAGCAGCTGCCTCCATTTGTTCCCCAGATCAATCGAAACATTCGATTTGCCACATACACCAAAGAGAATGGCAGGACTCTGGTGGTTCAGGATGAGCCTCTAGGTGGGGACATGCCTGTACCTTTCACTCCATATTCTTCAGCCACGGGGCAGTCACCTTTGGTTACAGAGGTGGGTGGAGCTGGAAACAAGGAGGCTGGAAAATCACTGGATTCAGGTGCTCAGAGTCTGGCAGTTTCAACAGCCGTGATCACAACCACCAGCTCAACACCAACCACCGTGAGAATCTCTGATACAGGCCTTTCAGCAGTGACCCTGCAGGAGAAACAAAAAGTCAACTGGTCTCAGACTCAGGGAGAGGTGAGTGACTGAAATTTGAGGCAAGTATTTTACAATTACTTTTCATTTTTTTGATGTAATTATCTGTGACTCACATTAGAAACCATCTCAATTGCCAGAGGAAAATATAATTTCTTTTTTTTTTTTTTTATTTAATAGCCTTTTATTTACAGGATATATACATGGGTAACTTTACAGCATTAACAATTGCCAAACCTCTTGTTCCAATTTTTCACCTCTTACCCCCCCCCCCCCCCCCCTAGATGGCAGGATGACCAGTAGATGTTAAATATATTAAAATATAAATTAGATACACAATAAGTATACCTGACCAAAACGTTATTTTGCTGTAGAAAAAGAATCAGACTCTGAAATATTGTACAATTAGCTTATGTAGGAAATCAAAAATGCAGGTGTGCATAAATATAGGGATTAGGAATTCAATGTAATGGTTTTTAGTCATCTCCCAGAGTTCTTTTTCTGGGCATAGCTAGTTCAGTTCATTACTGCTCCATTAGAAATGATTTGGTTGATCTCGTTGCTGAGAAGGGCCTGATCCATCAGAACTGGTCATCATATAGTATTGTTGTTGAAGTATATAATGATCTCCTGGTCCTGCTCATTTCACTCAGCATCAGTTCATGTAAGTCTCTCCAGGCCTTTCTGAAATTATCCTGTTGGTCATTTCTTACAGAACAGTAATATTCCATAATTTTCATATAGCACAATTTATTCAACCATTCTCCAACTGATGGACATCCATTCAGTTTCCAATTTTTAGCCACTACAAAAAGGGCTGCCACAAACATTCGTGCACATACAGGTCCCTTTCCCTTCTTTATAATCTCTTTGGGATATAATCCCAGTAGTAACACTGCTGGATCAAAGGGTATGCACAGTTTGATAACTTTTTGAGCATAGTTCCAAACTACTCTCAAAATGGTTGGATTGTTCACAACTCCACCAACAATGCATCAATGTCCCAGTTTTCCGCATCCCTCCAACAATCATCATTATTTTTCCTGTCATTTTAGCCAATCTGACAGGTGTGTAGTGGTATCTTAGAGTTGTCTTAATTTGCATTTCTCTGATTAATAATGACTTGGAGCATCTTTTCATATGACTAGAAATAGTTTCCATTTCTTCATCTGAGAATTGTCTGTTCATATTCTTTGACCATTTTTCAATTGGAGAATGGCTTGATTTTTTATAAATTAGAGTTAATTCTCTATATATTTTGGAAATGAGGCCTTTATCAGAACCTTTGACTGTAAAAATAGGAAAATATAATTTCTAAGAAACTTATAAGAGTCTTTAATGTTTCTTGAGATGTCATTTTCGTCTTTTGGCGAGTGCATTTATTTTAATAACTATCAGTTCTTGATAGGTGCCTCAACAGTTGGGCTAATCAAAAAATAATTATACAATCCACTTTAATGAGATGCTAAGATGTTTCTTGTGGAGAATCTTTATAAATTCAGTTATCCATTTGGTTCATATAGCAGTTGCATCCTTCACTAGGTTTATAAAAGGCAGGGTTAATAAATTGCGGTATTTGTAGCAATAAACACTATAAAGCTTTATATAGGCTACCATTACCATTTTCTGTTTTCAGTTCATAATTTTCTAATACATTTTTCCTAAAGGCTGATATTTTTCTATAATAGGATTAAACAAAATTCTTTTAAGTTTTTTATATTTCAGATAATTTCCTTAGGCAAATTAACAGAATTAGTTATGATAAACAGCTACCTCACATGTTCTTAATCTACTTTTGATATGTAGTTTGTTGCAAATATGTAAATTCAGTTTTATCTAGATTGCAATAAGCAGATTTCCCAAATACAGTTTTTTAATGCTATCTAAAACATTGGTACACTTTTATGTTTACCACTATAATGTATGCTGTTGTCTTTTTTTTAAAACTAGTAACTAACTCATAACTTTAAAATAAAATACAAAAATTGAAGGTTTCCACTGTAAAACACTGTGCCTAATAGATAGAATTGTGATCTATACTTTCAAGGATCCTGCATCCTTAAGAATCTAAAGATTAAAAGATACACATAAAACATATAATAGGTATCTTACATGTATCAGCTAGGTATCTTAGCTGATATTTGTCAAGTATATGATTTTAAAAAGGGGAAATTTTTTAAATAGTAAGTATATTTCACCTGGATGAAGGCTTATTTCTTCCCTGATAATAATCTCTTGATATCAAGGGGAAAGTAAGGTTGGATGTGTCCAATAGAAGAGAAAAAGGGCACTTCAAATAAAGATTTTACACAGATTATTGTTCTTTCTGGAGGAGAGACAATCACAAGTAGTGAGATCTCTCTGTTCTCAGCTGTGAGCCAACTATGAAATTCTCTAGGGAACCCCAGATAAGAAATTTATGTTGTCACATCTATCATGTTTCAATCATTACGTAGTTTTGACTCATTTAAAATGGTCTCCTTAAGGTGATGTGGATCTAAATAGGCCAAGCTTAACATAAAAAGAACCACAAAATGCTGCAGATCTATAAAATTCTTTAGAAGCTGAAGAGGTAAAAATGTATGTTAGAAAATATTTTCTAGTTAGACTGTTGAAATTTCTTGGACTGTTTCTGTCATTTTGCTGATATTTCAGTTCTGGGTCTCCTCTGGGAATATAATTTAAAATACAGGAAATGATGCCTACTTTATAATACCAGATTCCAGAATGGGGACATCTAGCCACTGGAAAACTTAGTGCCTTAAATAAATGGCAAGTTCAGATGTAATTTTTCATCATTTATCCTTTGAGGAGATTGAATTACTTGAAGGAAAGTAGGAAACTTTATAAATTATATTCCCTCTTTTCCCTTTTTTTTTTTTTTTTTTTTTTTTTTTTTCCTTGTGCTGAGGCAGTTGGGGTTAAGTGAATTGCCCATGGTTACAGAGCTAGGAAGTGTTAAGGTTGGATTTGAACTCAGGACTTCCTGATTTCAGGGCCAGTGTTCTATCCACTGCACCACCTAGTTGTCGCCCCTTCTCTCCCCACCCCACCCCCCCGCCCTTTTTCTCTTTTTGATGAAAAAACATAACTTTAATATTTGAAATCTGTGCTACTTATACTATCTTCAAAGAACATGGCTAAACCTAGCCAATAAAGTAACAAGGAGTTTTTAAGTACCCAAGATAGAGTTAGTTTCTCCTCTGTACATTATTAATATATGGGATTCAAGTCAGTGATTACAGGCAAACCAGAAGTGAAGGGGAAAAAATTTTGTGGCACCATTGGGGAGGGATTGTTCTATTTTAACTTTAAAATAGCTGATAATAACCAGTACAATTGCTAAAAAATATGCAAATTACTCACAAACTATACACATATCTGATGACTCCTTTGATTTATACCATAAATGGTCGTCAAAAAAAAATTCTAATATTCTTGTCCTGAATTTTTCCCTGTTCTTAGACATTAAGCAGGAGAAACCCTGATTGACTTCAAAGAATAATACTCATATTAATCACAAATGCTAATAATAATTAACAATTAAGCCTTATGTTAATATTAAAGCAGGAGGGCATCAGGGAGTAAAAAGTGTTTGGATTGGGTTCACAACTTGAATAGAGTCCTAGTCCCTTTGTGGTCATGAGCAAGTCACTTAATGTTTCTAGGCCTCAGTTTCTTCATCTATAAAATAAGAAGTTGTAGATGGCCTCTGTGGTCCTTTCCAACTTTAAATCATATTCTATGATGAACTGTCAAATTGGTCAAAAGAGATAAATATTTGTAAAAAGCACTTAGCACAGTTACTGACACATAGAAAGCTTTTGTGTGTGTGTGTGTGTGTGTGTGTGTGTGTGTTTATTCCCTTCTCTTTCTCCCTTGTTGGGAATGTTAGATTTCTCTTCAAGTATGGGTTAGACTAAATGAATTTCAGACTTCATTTTTTTCCCCAAAATATGTCATTGTGTTATAATTATGAATATCAAAATATTAAACCCATTTTTGGGGACATCATTTCTAAAATTGTCCTTTTATTTGTTTTTAGCTATTTTCACTTGTCAGGCATGGTTTCACATACATTTTGTGATTTATTTTTTCTCATCTCATATATCATGATTAAAATCTTTCATATCATAAGACTGGTTTCTTCATAAGTAAAATACCAATGTTTGGATTTACTTTTTTTTTTTATTAAGTATGTATTAAAGAGACATATATCTCTAAACAATCTTTCCCCCAAATAAATGAAAGACAGCTTAAACAGTTTCTAATGTAATTTGGCGTGTTTTGTGGACTCAAGGTTCAAATATGTACTAATAGGGCTGGGCTTATACTTAGAGTTCATTGAATTCTAAAAACAAAACAAAATAATCTCTGAGAGTTTCCAATTAATAATACTTTTTCCAAGTATATAATTTCTTTGCAGAACTAAGCTTACCTCCCAACAAGACAGTTTGGCAGTTCGCAGTAACTTTATCCTCTCTAACAGTCTTTTAAAACAATTGCCTTAGGTAAATGTTGCATGGTGTGCTTCAGATTTAGTTGATAATCATATGGGATAGTGAGGGGAAAAGCCCTTTCCTAAATTTCTAGTAGAATTACTTACTTTTGAATATTGTATAGGGAGTTAGTTCAGTCTTAAGCTTTTTGTTTTTCAGTATGTGATGGCCAACCAGATCAGCTACAGAGGGAAGGCTACAGAATGATTATTTTTGTCTTGTTTCTGCATAACTTCATTAAATATACTATTCATATACTTTTTAATAAAGTTATATTTTATGTTGTTATCTATGTTTCCCTCCGTCCTAGAGAGCCAATACTTAAAATAAAAAATAAAAAAGAGGGGGGAAAATAGTACGGAAAAATCAACACATCAGAATCTGATGTTATATGCAGTATTCTATACTTATGAACCCTAACTCCTGGAAAGAAGATGGGAAAGGACATAGCTTCTCATATATCTCATACTTGATCCATAGGGCCAAGCTTAAGTCATTATAGTTTCAGGTCTTTCATTTTAAATTGTCATGTTCTTTTCATTTGGTGTGTATATTGTTTTACTGTCATTGCTTACTTAGCTTTTTGTCAGATCATCTCAATCTTCCTATGCTTCTCTGTATTTTCAACCATGTTATTAAGTACTTACTATGGCTCTATACTAAGCATGGTGAACAAAAGAGAAAGGCAGAAACTGCCCTTAACCTCAAAGAGCTTACATTCTGATGGGGAAAAGAAGATGTGTATAAATAGTTCATACATGATGCATTTTTTAAAATATAGCAAAATTCCCTTGTATTTATGTACCACAGTTTGTTATGCATTTCCTGGTTAATGGGCATCTATTTTGTTTCTAGTTTTTTATGGTAAGAAGTGTTGCCATAATATTTTGGTGTTATGTGGGTCCTTTTTGTCTTTGAACCTCTTCAGATATGTCTAGTAGTGGAATCTCTATATAAAAAGTTATATACATTTTAGTTACTTTCTTTGAATAAATCCAAATTGGATCACCTCAAAGCTGTATCAGCAAAGTATTAGTATGTCTTTTTCTGTCTCCTCTAGCACTGATTATTCCCATCTTGTCTCATCTTTGGCAATTGACTAACATCTATGCACCATTAATTGGTATCTCATGTGACCAGGATACCATGGCTGTACCTTCATGGAATTGTGGGTAGTGGATAGTAATAGAATGTTTGAGTCATGGGATTCACTGATGAAAATATGAATGGTATTATCTCCCAAACCTAAGAAACAAACTGTAAGATTTGGGGGAGTTATAATAAGTAAGTCTTTTTAAAATCACTAAATAATGGTTCCTTCCTGTTTCAGAATTCCAGAAACCCTCTCTTGGCTTCTTCTGGATTTGGAGCATCTCTCTCAAGTTCTTCCCAATCCTTGGCTTTTGGAAGTGTTAGAGCCCAGTCCAATGGGGTCTTGGCTACAGAGAGCAAGCCTTTGGGGTTTTCTTTTGCTTCCAGTTCTGCTACAGAAACCCAGAAAGATTCTGATCTTTCAAAGAACTTGTTTTTTCAGTGCATGTCACAGACTTTGCCCTCAAGTAACTACTTCACAGCTATTTCAGAGAGTTTATCTGATGAATCCTCTGCTCGGGAGTCATTCAAACAGAGCCTAGAGAGCCTGAGCTCTGGGCTTTGTAAAGGCAAACCTACCCTGGCAGCAGATACGAAGGCTGGCAGTGCCCTGGATCGAAAGATGCCTGCAGAGTCCATGCCTACCCTCACTCCAGCCTTCCCAAGGAGCCTCTTGAATACCCGAGCCCCAGAGAATCATGAAAATCTATTTTTGCAGCCCCCTAAATTGTCCCGTGAAGAGCCATCCAACCCTTTCCTGGCATTTGCAGAGAAAGCTGATCTCAGTCCTTTCAGCAGTTTTACATCTCAGACAGCAGGTGGCTCCACTTCTGCTACCACTGGAGCACTCAAAGCAGCTTCTAGCTGGCCAGAGTCTCACACCTCTGCTGATTCAGCATCTTTAGCAAAGAAGAAATCTCTCTTCATCACAACTGATTCTTCCAAGCTAGGCTCTAGTGCACCTAGCTCAGCTGTGCCTCCTGGTGTCCCAAGCCTCTCTGCCATGGGAAATGGCCGCTCTAATTCACCCACCAGCAGTCTTTCACAACCTATTGAGATGCCCACCCTCTCCTCCAGCCCAACAGAGGAAAAGCCATCAGTTGGACCTGGGCAACAGGACAATCCCCTTTTGAAAACCTTTACTAATGTCTTTGGCAGGCACCCAACTGGCTTTCTCTCCTCAACAGAGTTTTTACATGATAACAAAGCTCCTTTTGAAGCTGTAAAAAGGTTTTCACTGGATGAGCGAAGTATGACATCTAAACAGGACTCAGATTCCAGCACCAATAGTGACCTGTCAGACCTGAGTGACTCTGAGGAGCAGCTGCAAGCCAAGGCTGGGTTGAAGGGAATCCCCGAGCACCTAATGGGAAAGCTGGGCCCCAATGGAGAGCGAAATGCTGAACTATTACTGGGAAAAGGAAGAGGGAAGCAGGCTCCTAAAGGCCGACCTCGAACAGCCCCTCTGAAAGGTGATGGTGCTGAGCCAAGCTGAGCTACCAGGGTATACACAGGATTGATTTTCTGTGCCCTGGCACATTCCCTCATATATAAAATCCTTAATACAGAGCTTTTTGCCCTATTAGCATATAGAATCTGATGGGAATGGTTTGTAATCTAGATCATTCCTTTGTCTCTGGGCAAGATTTCATCTAAGCTAGAACAGTTAAATAGCTCTCTCTCTTTAACATCCAGAGAAGTAAATGCTACAATTTTTCTTGACAGTAATCCCTATAAATGCTGTTCCATTGTTGTTTTGGTTTTTTTTAATCAGTAAGTATTTGTTTATACTCAGCTTCCTTCACTCTTGCTTCAGTTTGAGCACATTTTCCCTTGTTTTGTCTTTAGGAAAAATGGAGAGTAGTTGGGTACCATTCTATTCTCCATTGGTTGTACATATATTTTTTGTATTATGCTGGAGCCTTTAATTACAGTGATTTGGAGATAATTACAATAATGTGCACAAGGTTATTGACTCAGTGTCCAAGCACTTTCATATTATTCTGATTTGAGTAAAAGACAAAATGGAATAATGGGTAGAAAGCCAATTTCAAGTCAGTCCTTTGTAAGCAGATATGAAGAGAATTAAACTGCCCTTCATCATATTAGAACTGTTGGCCCTGGAAAGAAAACATTTTGTGATAAGTAGTTCTGATGAAGAATAGTATAAAGTTGTTTGTTTGCTTTTTAATAATTTTAAAGAGCTGTGGTTCACCTGAGAAGAGTACTTGTTATTAATTGGGGGAGGGGGGGGAGTCTATTGAAGCTCATAGGGTTTAAAACATTGACAGCATGGCTTGATTGGGATCAGTTAGCAAAATCTTTTAGGTGCTTAAGATAATTGGCAAGTGCCACTAATATTTTGGAGTTCCTGGTCTCTTGTATCCATCCTATCTTTGAGGAGGAGCAACTAATATGGTAGGACACTAGCCAGCACAACTCCTTTCCCAAGCTCTCTACTGTCCTCAGTTTCTAGCTGCTGTGTCCCTTCTCTCTCTCTTTCTCCTCTTGAGTGAGCAAATTGAAGAGGAAATAGACAGGTAAGTTACACTTTTTTTACTAAGACAAAATAGTAAAAAGTCACCATTAAGCCAAGTAAGGGACTATAGGAACTAGAAGCTGTTTTGGGCAAAGAGAAGATTGAGTGATGTCCCTTGAGAAAAGAATAGTTGCGAGTCAAGTTCCAGCTTTTGTTTTGGGCTGTTTTGACCAATGTTTTCTGATTTTTTTCCACTCTTCTCTCCCACCACAGTTGGCCAATCTGTGCTAAAAGACATGAGCAAGGTAAGAAAGCTCAAACAGTCAGGAGAGCCTTTCCTCCAAGATGGATCCTGCATTAATGTGGCCCCTCACCTCCATAAGTGCAGGGAGTGCCGCCTGGAGCGCTACCGAAAGTTTAAAGAGCAAGAACAAGATGATTCCACTGTGGCCTGCCGATTCTTTCACTTCCGCAGGTACTTTTCTGATACCTTTCTCCATCACATCCCTTATGTCTCTCTAACTCTTCACTTCACCCCCAGACTCTACCTATTCTCTTATCCTAAGATTGTAAACAAATAACCTGTCCTGCTTGTGCCATAACTGCAATTTAAAGTTTACAGAGTACTTTTTCATCTAATCATGTAAACACTGCTGTAAGATAGAGACTACAAGCAGTACTATTTTACAGATGAGGCTTAAAAAGAGGATTCTTAGCCAAGCACATACATTTAGTATGTGCCAATAAGAGCCAAAACCTGATGCCAAGATTGTTCACCATACTTTGCATCATATTATATTATCCAGTGAAGAAATCAGCTGCCCTCAGTATTTCGTATGGTAAGGAATCTTGTTTTTCCCATCTAAGTTAACAATTTCCCCATGAGAGTTCATGGACAAGTTAAGTACCCTTACTCTAAGATGATTAAACTGCAGAGCAGATGCCAGTCTGTGCTAGTAGAGAAAGAACACTTAGAACACACTTAGAACTTTGCTGTGCCAATGACCAGCTCCATCCCATTAGGTTTGAGTGCTTTTGGTTCATTCTTTGACAGTTCTTAGAGTTCAAAAGATAGATTCTTTTGGAACTCTGAAGTATTCTGAAGTTTTAACATATTATCAAAAATGGGATATTGGATATCTTTTTTTTGCTGAGGCAATCGGGGTTAATTGACTTGTCCAGAGTCACATAACTAGGTAGTGTTAAGTGTGTCTGAGACCAGATTTGAGGTCCTCCTGACTATAGGGCTGGTGCTCTATCCACTGTACCACCTAGCTGCCCCAACATTGGATATCTTTGACATCTTAATTCTTTGTGGTACTGCATCACATAGTCATAACTTAGTTAACAGGTTTTACCTTTGTAGGATAGACGTATTAATGTTTGTGAGCATTAGCCATCAACCCTCTAGCTCAGTTTAGTTTCCCTATTTAAATTGGTAAATTAAGGGGAATGAATCTATCCCATATTCCTGGTCTGCTATTGTGCTTTTTTTTTTTTTTTTTTTTCTTTAATCTTTAGAGTAATTTGACCTGTGATTCAGAAAGGAAAGCTGTAGGCTATTTTCAACAAATGTAAATATGCCACTGAACTATAGAGAATTTACACTAGGCCTTAGAAAGATCCCCTGCCTTTACCAAATAATAGAAATTCCCCTTAGATATGTAACTTCATCACCACTCAAGAAATAGAGTGGAGTAGCTGCTTATTTCTCCATTACATTTTTCCTTCATTACAGAAAAAACAAAGGAGTTGAGGCACTCAAAGGAACATAGAAACTGATAGGAATTAAAGAACATCAGGAACCTGAGTGATAGGACCAGTGCTTAGGTCAAATTTTCAAATTCAGTGAGAATTTTTACTTGGCTATGGCTGCCATGCTTTTGACTAATTTTTTTCTTCACAGGCTTATCTTCACTCGGAAAGGCATCCTCCGTGTAGAAGGGTTTTTGAGTCCGCAGCAAAGTGA
This sequence comes from Sarcophilus harrisii, assembly GCF_902635505.1. NCBI lineage: Eukaryota > Metazoa > Chordata > Mammalia > Dasyuromorphia > Dasyuridae > Sarcophilus > Sarcophilus harrisii. The sequence goes on from NC_045427.1 coordinate 370,837,198, forward strand.
TCCAGAAGCCATGAATCTGTGGATTCCCTCTTCCTCCCTTGCAGAAGGAATCGATCTGGAGACCTCAAAATACATACTAGCCAATGTCGGGGACCAGTTTTGCCAGCTTGTCATGTCAGAAAAGGAGGCCATGATGATGGTAGAGCCACACCGTAAGTCTTGCCTTTCTGTAAGTCATATTACCTAGTTGGAGAAACTCTTGTTTCTTTTACTTAGATGGAGTTATGTTTCCTTTCCTTCCCTATTTTTTACTGGAATAATTACTATTAGAATGTAGGAAATTTTTCCCCATTATTGAAAAGATTTCCACTTATAGCAGTCTGTTTAACTAAGGAACTTTAGAATATAGCTGTTTGTTGAGATTAAGCTCCTCATGTCTGGGGACAACCTAACTTGATTCTTCTTGTCCCCAACCTACTATTGAGATTATGAAAGATTTATATGGAAACAGACTAAATTCAGAATTTTTGTTTTAGGACCTCCAGAAACTGACACAGTACATTCCATTCCCTCATTTTCGATGCGAATGAACTAATTTTACTCTCCACATTTTGTTTTATTTGAACAAGAAGATGATGCTCTGTTGTTTTTCCCTATCTAAAGTGCTCCTAGGTACCAAGGCATAGCATTTAACTTGTTATTCTTACAGTCTGAATAGGAATCAGGAATTCATTATGTGATCCTGTATACAAGGTGCCACATTTTATTTTCAGAGTAAGGTAAAGTTTGCTTTGGAACAACATCAAGACCTCTCCTTGCCTGATTGAAGGAAGGCTTCTTGATTTTCATTCCTCAAAAGCTACAGTACCTTCATATCCCTTTATTCTTTTATATTGGCATGATCATGAGCATTTGATACATCTGGTACAGATTTTTTTTACATACAATCTACTTATAAGCATGTTTTAAGACTTCGTGTACCTTTTGTGTCTCCTTGGACACTAATTTTTATGAATTGGAAGATTTTTACCCTGAAAAGTTTAGATAGATAGAGCCAAAGAGTTGCTGCTATTTATTGGGTCAGCAACCATAAAATTACCTTCCTGTTGATCTTCTCCAGAAAAAGTGGCATGGAAACGAGCTGTACGTGGTGTCAGGGAAATGTGTGATGTATGTGAAACAACTCTCTTCAACATCCATTGGGTTTGTCGCAAATGTGGATTTGGAGTCTGTCTGGACTGTTACCGACTTAGAAAGAGTCGTCCACGTAGTGGTAAGTGATTTTTCCCCTACCTTGTTTGAAAAAGAACACAGGAAAGTTCTGCTGGAATCTTTTAGGGATAAAATGAGTTGAGGTTTCAGGGCCAATGAATGAGGAAACAAGAAGATTATCATGTGCCTCAATAATTGGCTAAACTCAGCAGTCTACTCATATCACAGGATCATGAACCAGATTTTGAAGGGACCTTAAATGTCATTCATGCTAATCTTCTCATTTTATAGATGAGGAAACCCTAGCAGAGAGTGAAGATGATGTGACTTGTTTGGGGTCATGGGGTGGTGTGCAGTAGAGGGGGTGAATGGAACTTGTATTCACTTACTCCTCAGCTAGTATTCTTTCCAGAACAATTCTTACCACTTTTCCTCTATTGGGGAAATCATTATCAAACCAAGAAAATGTGTTCTTCCTGTACTTTTCATTCTTGGTTGCCCAGGCCACATGCCAAGAACATCTTCACACCTGCTTCCCTGGTTTCTTCAGTGTTGCCTGGTGTCGCAGACATTCTTTTTAGAGAAACTCTGAGAATCTGAAGGGGGTAACTATTGACTTAGAAAGAGGAGGAATTAGGGATATCATTAATCTAAGATAGGAAATATATCCAGAAAAAAACCTAAATCAAGACTCTTCCCATTTCAGAGACCGAAGAGATTGGTGATGAAGAGGTTTTCTCTTGGTTGAAATGTGCAAAGGGGCAGTCACATGAACCAGAAAATCTCATGCCTACACAAATCATCCCTGGCACAGGTAAATCTTAGACTGCACACTCTGTGTTATGGAGAAGGGGGGTGGCTCAGCTGGATATTTCAGATTAGTGACATTTTGACGTTTGCAGCATTTGCAGTCTGAAAATTATACTTTAAAAAAAATGAACAGTAATAATGTTAATAATGACACTGGTCTTAAGCCTTCTATCCTGAGGCTTTATTTTTCCTTTTGCACTTAATATAACTTTTTTTTTTTCTCATTTATATGTAAAGGTAGTTTTCAACATACATTCTTATAAGATTTTGAGTTTCAGATGTTTCTGCCTCCCTACTCGCTCCCCTCCCAAGACATCAATCAGTCTGATATAGGTTATACCTTGTTTTGATTCTTTAAAATTTGAAAATCTATCCTTGTTTGTTTAGGGAAAATGTAACTGAAAACTTAATGCTTTGATTGTGACATATGAAGGTCCCATCCAAGTAGTATTAATAGATACTTGTGACTGGGTCTTGATAGAAGTTAAATTTTTTTGAGTTTCCTCTATTAAGTCTCTATGTTTAAGCTTATGTTTTGAAATATACATGCTATAAATAAAAGTGAATCCAGAGATCTATTCCCTGCATTTCCTTTTACTTAAGAACTGTTTGGCATTTAGATGACAATCTCAGTGTATTCAAAAATATTTATAGTGAAAGAATACTTTCAAATGTAGGGATAGTAATTTTCTTATTGAGTTGATAATTAATTTTCTAAATTTTCCAAGTTGACAAATCTATCCTATGTCTAAAGATCTCTACCATATAGAGAATTCCCAAAAGTTCCTCTCCTTGGCCTATCTCTCAAATGTTTTTTAGGCAAATCACATTTCACTTTTATTTCCAGCTCTTTACAATATTGGAGATATGGTACATGCAGCCCGGGGCAAGTGGGGAATTAAAGCCAATTGTCCTTGCATTAGTCGTCAGAATAAATCTGTATTGAGGCCTGCTGTCACTAATGGGATTTCACAGGTAAGCAAGTCAGGAACCTACTTACTTATAGATTAACTGTAAACTGTGTCAGCTGAAGTACACACCATGGAGTCCTTAAAACTTGTTCAGGCACCAAAGACGCCAAGGTCATCTCCTGCATCCTGGACCATTGCCATTGTCTCAACTTTTGTCCTGTCACTGAACTTTGATGACTTAGAAAGACAGAGTGAGGCTAATGACTTTTTATAGCTCTGCCTTACTTAAATCCAATTCGTGAGCAAGTCATAACATCACCATGATATCATTGGTTCTCTAAAAAAATCCAAGACAAACAAGAAGTTATATGTTCTAAATCAATTTTGGAATATAGGTGTTTGTTGAGGTTAAGCTCCTCATGTCTGGGGACAACCTAACTTGATTCTTCTTGTCCCCAACCTACTATTAAGGTTATGAAAGATTTATCTGGAAACGGACCCAAAAGTTGTTCTGGCTCATCTGCTAGGAGCCAATGAATGCTTTAGAAATTTTCCAGTGACTTCCTAATTTCTCTTCCTTCATTTTAAAATCTTTCAGTATTAAAACACCTTTGACCTAGAGTCTAGATTGCATTGTCAGGGTCCAAGTCTTTGTGTATTTAACTTTCATTAGTCTGTTCAGCCACACTGCACAAGCCAAGCACAATCACATCTGCGGCATCATCATTTTCAAGCTTGGTGATGGGGGTTGATTCATTTGTTTGGTATTGTCATACTATAAACTCTATTCCCAGTAATCCTGATGTAATCAAAGTAAAAAAAAAATCCTGAAGTTGATTAATTTTATTCTAAGATGCTTTCAGAATGAAGAACACAGCCAATAATAAAAGCATAGAAATTGAAATTGCAGAGGGAAGAGTAGGTAGGTAAAAAGAAAGTAAAGCATGAAGTTGTCCACAGAAATATTTTTATTTTTAATAAGGTTCAAGTATTAGAACAAACAGTATGAAAAGTGAAATGCATTTTTAAATTAGCCTAAAACAATTAGGGTACACTAGCACCACTTTTAGGTATTCTCTGTTATTCTGGAGTTCATCTATTTTCCTTTCACAAGTACTTTAAATACAATTGGTGATTATATATGTTTCAGCTTCCCAGTATAAATCCCAGTGCTTCCTCTTCTGGAAGTGAAACTCCCTTCTCCAGTGGAGGAGGGACAACAGGGGTGACAACACCAGAGTCTGACCTATTACTCAAACCTGACACTCTGGACAGCAGGGGTGAGGAGGCACTGAAAACTGATGCATCAAGTAGCAGTAGTGAGACAAAAACCAGCAGGCCACTGTGCCCCGAAACAACACCACCATCCTCTGCTTTGCACTGGCTGGCAGATTTAGCAACACAGAAAGCAAAGGAAGAAACAAAAGGTAAGTAAATCAGATTCATTCAAAAGTTAAGGATGAAAGATAATGGCATGGCACTATGACTTGGCAAATTTATCCCGAAACATTGGGTGAGGGCAAGAATTGTGTAGATACCTGGTCATACAAAACGATGTAGTCTTGTCTAATTACTCCCCAGGAAGATGTCACAGCACAAGGGATCGTCTGAGGGAGGGCAGAGACCCAGCAAAAAATGTAAAATGAGAGATGAATAATCGAAGTAACCCAGCAATGAATGCAAAAAGAGATTTGGATGAAAAGAGTTGGGGGTGGGGGAAAGGAAATGGCAAAAACAGGAAATGAGATGGAAGGGAGCAGAGTGATAAAGCACCTACTGTGTTCACTCTTATTACACTTAAATGTACAGTATGCTCTCCCTCTCTGATGAAGGTTTTAGATTGAAAAGCCTTATTCTTTTCTACTTTTCCCATTGTGTTTATGGTTTATTATAATGTTTCCAAAATTCAATTTCTCTTTGTTTCCTTCATTACATTGGCTTTACTAAGCTCCTCCTTATGATTTTTTTTTTTTTTTTTTTTTTTTTTAACAGAAGCTGGATCCCTGAGATCAGTACTCAGTAAGGAGTCTCATTCCCCCTTTGGGCTGGATTCCTTCAACTCTACAGCAAAGGTTTCTCCATTAACTCCAAAGCTCTTTAATAGTCTGCTACTGGGTCCTGCTGCCTCAAACAACAAAACAGAAGGCTCCAGCCTTCGAGACCTACTACACTCTGGACCCGGAAAGCTTCCCCAGGCCCCCTTGGACACCAGCATACCTTTCCCTCCAGTCTTCTCAGCATCTTCAACAGTGGGTATCCTCTTATACATTCAGCCACTGAATCTGTTTATTTTTTTTTTAATTTATATTTGTTTCAATATTTTAACATTATAGTGTTATAGTTCACCATTTCTTAAACTGAAAAGAAGGAAGCATGTTCTAATCAGGCATCTTGAATTAACTTGGCTATTGTATTCAAGTTAATCCTGTTGTCTTTTAGTGTTGTCTTCATCGAAATCATGATATTCATTTGGACATGTTCTTTTGGATCTGCTTTATTTCTCTCTGCATCAGTTCATACAAGCCCTATTTTTTTTATTCTTTGAATCCTTCACATCCTTCATTTCCTACAGTTTAGTCCTATTCACTTGCATCCAGATACCACAGTCACCCTTAGATCCCATGAAAGGATCTTTCACAAAAGGTATAATGGCATCCTTTTTGTATAGGTCTCTAGATTGAATGCCATACTGACAGGCTCCTCTTGTGCTGTTGAAGCTTTGTGAAAATGCCAGATTCTGTTGAATAATCTCTGAAATATAGTGAAACATCATTTCATTGTTTTTGCTAGAGAGGAATAGAGCAGAAATTGCAATGTATGTCCAATTCTCAGTAGCAAAATTATGTAGTACTGGCAAAAAAGGTAAATTAGGGGTAGTTGTGTCTGATTTGGGAATCTTTTGGCTGGGTAGGGAACCTCTTTCTAAAGGAGAATTAGGCACAAGATACAGGCGTTTTTAAAAGCTTTTCTAGTGTCTACAACCCACACACATAGGTTTATTACCATTATATACTCTTAATTACAATATAATTTCTTAGATCTTTTATAGAGTTACTGTGCTCTTGGGTAGGAAGAGTAGAGAAAATACAGTGTTTCTTAATACTCCCCTATTTGATAGGGGATGTTTTAAGAACCTACACAGAATAAGGCTAGCTAGGTCAGTGACTGTTTTTCTGTGTTAGTATGAGTCTTTTGACTGTTTTGGGTTTTTTTTGCTGATGATTGTGAAATTAAATATAGCTGTTGGGCTTCTCTCAGGGCGTGAAGAATAAGGCCAGTCTTCCCAACTTCCTCGACCACATCATTGCCTCAGTGGTAGAAAATAAAAAAACTTCTGATGCTGCAAAACGGGCCAGTAACTTGACAGATACCCAAAAAGAAGTGAAGGAGATGGTAATGGGGCTGAATGTGTTGGATCCACACACCTCCCACTCATGGCTCTGTGATGGGAGGCTCCTATGTCTCCATGACCCCAGCAACAAAAACAACTGGAAGATCTTTCGGGAGTGTTGGAAGCAAGGCCAGGTCAGTGCATTAAGGACCTTGTTTAAAGCCTTGAGCCCACAGAAAACACGTGGCCAGGTGATTGTAGTTTGGGTCTGACTTCCATTCCAGAGAATATTTAGTCTGTTTTATCATGTCTCAAGGAACTACTAGTGAGATTGAGAAAAGGAGGAAGGAAAGAGAATTAGTCACAAAACAACCAGCTTGTATATAGTATTATTTTTGGAGAACCTTTGATGACTATAAGTTCTGACATTCTCAGTTCTAGAAAATACCATGGAAATTCTTGGGAAATTAGTAATCTGATCTGGATATTGTCTTTGGAAAAGGAAAGCAACAATAGATATAATGAGGTGTGGAAGGGGTGGTGGTAGGTGGTAACACTTTACTAGGAAAATATTTCTTGGCTCTATCAAGTATATGTTAAAGCAGTCATTTATGTATACATGTTTCAGATCCATAAAGAAGAGAAAGGGTGCAGGATTTCTGGAGTTATCCTTTTGAAATATGAAATGTCACCAGAAGTTGATTTTTTTCAGTGTTTGGCCTTCCACTTTCTTTACATAGTAGTAGGTATCCAGAGCAACAGAGGTGATTTATCTGATTGAACCTGGAAGGTAGTGGGGGGGGGGGGGGGGGGGGGGGGGGGGGGGGGGGGGGGGGGGGGGGGAAGGTGATAATAATAGAGTGGAGGCAATGCCTTATAAGCCTCAGCTGATATTAGAATCAGGGATCACATAAAAGATGTCATGCTAAAGAACTTGGGAGAAAGAATAGGAGGAGGAGGAGGAGGAGGAAATGTTGCTGGAGGATCTTCCTGTTCCTCCTCAGCTCTGGGGGCTCTTAGTATTTTTCATGACCTTGTTGAGCAAGGTATTTTTTCCACAGCCTGTCCTTGTTTCCGGGGTGCATAAGAAGCTCAAATCTGAACTTTGGAAGCCAGAAGCATTTAGTCAAGAATTTGGAGACCAGGATGTGGACTTAGTAAACTGTAGGAACTGTGCTATCATTTCTGATGTGAAAGTGCGTGACTTCTGGGATGGTTTCGAAATCATATGCAGTAAGTGGCTTTAAGGTCATATCCACTAAGTGCAACCTGGGAAGGAAGCCAGTTCTCTTGTCTTTTCAATATTACTCTTCAGCACAGCATGCTTCTGTAGAAACAGCCACAGAGGTCACTGTAGCATGGTGGGAAAATCTTGTCCTTGAACTGGCCATAATAGAAGTCCATCTAATGGAATAAATTCCTAGTCCTCAATTTGTGGTCCAGAGAGGTTTGTTGTTGGAGCCCCCTTTAGACAGATGTGTATTAATCTCTGAAGCTGTGAGTAGGGGAAAAGTTATATATCTAATCCATTATGGGAGACAGAACTGAAAATAAAAGGCTAGACTTCTGTGAGATTGAGTATCAGGAAATTTTCCATCATTAAGTGAACCAAGCCTAGTAAAGGACTACTTTATTTCTCACAGAACGGCTAAGGTCAGAAGATGGGCAGCCAATGGTACTGAAACTCAAAGACTGGCCTCCAGGGGAAGATTTCCGAGACATGATGCCTACAAGGTTAGCAAACTAAATCAAGCTACAACATCTTTAGGGATCTGTCACAAGAGAATTAGAGTTATAAGGGATCAAGGTTTGAACATCATCAGAAAACTGGCTATTAGGGCGTAAATTGTTCCAATCACAGCACCTCAAAATTGTCTTTTAAGACAGGGAAACTTCTCATCTGTTTTGTTTGAGCAAATGTCCCCATCTATGAAATCATAGTTCCTTGAAATATCAAAGTCAGGGGGACCCTAATTTAGTGGGCTTTTCTTCTGTAGCACAGTATGTCCTCTCCTCTCTCTTGCCCTTCTTTAGGTTTGAGGATCTGATGGAGAACCTCCCTCTGCCAGAGTACACGAAGCGAGATGGAAGGCTGAATTTGGCTTCTAGACTACCCAGCTATTTTGTACGACCCGATTTGGGTCCCAAGATGTACAATGCCTATGGTATGAGGGGATAGACCCAGGGATTCCCTCTCTGACTCCTCCTCTCTTGTAACAGCTAAAGAATGATTTGTGGACAGTGAGGAACCAAGAAACATTTCTTTCCAGAAAGCAGTATAGCAAGCAACTCTTTATTATGGAAGTAAACTGAAAATTGACATTTGTTTTTTCCATACTGACCTATGTATCAATATTTGTTCCCCTGAGTAGATGGAAAGTACTCTTTTAAAATTTCATATATTTTAAATTTGAGAGAAAATAACAGGGGTGGCTAAATGGTGCAGTGGATAGAGCACTGGCCTTGAAGTCAGAAGGACCTAAGTTCAACTCTGGCCTCAGACACTTAATACTTCCTAGCTGTGTGTAACCCTGTACACCCAATTGCCTCACAAAACAAAGAGACGCTGCAGTATTTTCTTATCTGTAAAATTATATTAGTCATACTTACAAACATCCATTATTGTAAGAAAAGTGTTTTTTAAATTCGAAAGCACTATATAAATGTGAGTACTGTTGTTAAAGAAATATATGAAGAAGTTTGAATCCAAAAGATAATCCAGCATATTGGGAAGTCCTAGTAAAGGACATTATGGGGGAAGATGCCAGGTTTTTTATAGAGCTGAGCCCAACCTTACTATCTTTTTAGATTTAGGTGGGAAAAGTGAGGTAGATTTTTTTTTTTTTTTGGATAAAAGCTCGTTGTTTAGTCAAAGATTTGGTTTGGAACACTTACTATGTTAGTGCTGTTTACTGTGTTAACCTGGTTAAGAGTAATTGTTCAAAATGAACTGGAAAAGTTTTAAAATCAATAATTTGTTTGGAAACAGACTATATAAAGCCATCTTGATTCATATTTCTGGCAAAGGGTTTGTCTGGATTATTTAGAATTGGCTTTTCATCCAAATTTTTTTTTTACCTTTAGGTTTAATCACTGCAGAAGATAGAAGAGTTGGTACAACAAACTTGCACTTAGATGTATCTGATGCAGTTAATGTGATGGTGTATGTTGGAATCCCCATTGGGGAGGGAGCTCATGATGAAGGTAAGATCCCCCAAGCACATTTATTTGATAAATTATTCTCTATTGCTTCAAGGTTGTAGTACACAGTGGCTAATTGGTGGCTCAGTATAGATTGGGCACTAGATCTGGAGTCAGAAGTCCTGAATTCCAATCCTGCCTCAGACATGTTGAACAAGTCACTAAACTGCTGTCTGCCTCAATTTCTTCATCTGCAAAATGGGGAAAATAATAGCATTTAACTCCCAGGATTGTTGGAAAGGACCAAGTAAGATGACTGTAAAATGCTTTGCACAGTGTGCATAGTAAATGTGGTAATAGTAAAAGTATATATGTGTTAGCTATTATCATCATCATCATTAGCTAAGTGTCAGTAGAAAATATTTCAAATCCTTTTCCTTATTTTAAGTTCCTGAACAGTGTATCAAAAATACCCCTCCCTTTGCCACCCTACCACCTGTCATATTAGGATATGATTCAAGATATAAGAAATGACTACAGTCTGGCAGACACCAAAACACTTTGCCAATGGGGGACTGAAATTGCCTTCCTTCATAAGAAAAGGGAAAGGTTCTATCTTGGAAGGTTTAAGTTGTTCACTATGGCATTTGATCCTTTTATCTTCTGATTTATTCTCTAAAAAATAAACAGAATTTAGGGGCAGCTAGGTGGTGTAGTGGATAGAGCACCAGCCCTGAATTCAGGAGGTCCTAAGTTCATATCTGGCCTCAAGACACTGAACACTAGCTGTGTGACCCTGGGCAAGTCACTTAACCCCATTGCCTCAGCAAAAATAATAACAATAATAAAATAAACCGAATTTGTAGTTTTGCAATCAATGGAGTAATAGGCTTTATTTTTTTTTTTTAGTCTGTGGCAAACAATTGACTTGGGTCCAGCTGGTGGAGATCTGTTTACGATTTCTGTTTGCCCTTACAGAGGTGCTAAAGACTATTGATGAGGGTGATGCTGATGAGGTAACAAAACAGCGGATTCATGAAGGGAATGAGAAACCTGGAGCGTTATGGCATATCTATGCAGCTAAGGATGCTGAGAAGATCCGAGAACTTCTCCGAAAGGTGAGGAGATGTCTGCCAGTCCCTTTTCACATGCACAGAAGTGATTCTGAATGCTGAAGAAAAGGCTGAATGAACTAAGACTTTGGGATATAGCCTGGATTAACCTTCCTCTCAGGATATTAGTGTTTTTGTGAACCTAATTTCTTGACATTTTTATTGCTAGTTCTGTCCCCTATCCCTCCCTACAACATTACTCACTTTAAAATGCTTATGCTCAACACAGAGGTTGTTTCTTTTTGCATTGTATTAAATGTCCATTTGGTCTAAATCCCTGCCCTCAAGATGTGGCAGTTAAAGTACTTTTTAGCTCATGCTTGTCTCAAACCCTGCTGCAGGATGTTAGGTAGCTCTGTAGGATGTGATTCTATGGCTCATCCACATTTTACTTTGGTGTTTGGTATTAGGTTGGAGAAGAGCAAGGTCAAGAAAATCCTCCAGATCATGATCCAATCCATGACCAAAGCTGGTATCTGGACCAGACTCTTCGTAAACGTCTCTATGAGGAGTATGGCGTGCAAGGCTGGGCAATTGTGCAGTTTCTGGGAGATGCTGTCTTTATACCTGCAGGAGCCCCTCACCAAGTAGGTATAGTTTTTGAGGCAGGCAAACATGGAATCTGAGGTAGCTGAAAACAAACTGTCCTTTTACCCTTGAAAAATCTAAAAGTTTAAACTCTGTAGTGTCTAACTTAGCTGATACTCGATCGCAGCTATATTTCTCTCTAGAAACCAGTTTCACAAGCTGTTGTTTGTATTCTAATATATGGGAATCACTCCTATATGTCTTGCATGGTAAGGTAAGAGGTTAAAGTGGCTAATGTTAGAACACTGAATTTTTCACTGTATCTTCCAATGCTTGTTAATTTACACATATCTTTCTCAGGTTCATAATCTGTACAGTTGCATAAAAGTGGCAGAAGATTTTGTATCTCCTGAACATGTAAAGCACTGTTTCCGCTTGACCCAGGAGTTCAGACATCTGTCTAACACCCACACAAATCATGAGGATAAACTGCAGGTGATTATGAGCCCTCACAGAAACATGTCCCATTTTCTGAGAGAAACCATAGAGGAATGTTGATGAAAGACTGGATTTTCTAGAGATGTTGTTCCAGTCCTGTCTAAATCATATTGCTCCAAGATTTAGTTTTTAAAGAGTACATTTATTTTTTCAACCTAATTTCTTTTTGGTTATAATTAATAACTATCTGAAATCTAGCTGTACCAACCAAATGGCGCATTTTTACCAATCAGTATCTGCCAGATGAAGTAGAAGAGAACAAGTGATTACTTATCTCAGTGCCATCAGTCAGGTGACTCTTAAAATATGGCCCAACCAAGAGATCCATCAGAAAATAAATTCTTAGGCACAGAGTTCCTGGTTCTCCCTTTGGAGTTCTAGCTTGGGTACTTTGGGTCAGATTTTGGTTTGGTTTGCTCTGCCATATTTCTCTTAAAAGCAGCTAGGAAGCATACTGGGAGCACCAGACCTGGTACTGAGTTCAAATGTAGCCTCAGACAATTCCTAGTTGTGTGACCCTGGGCAAATCACTTAATCCTATTTGCCTCAGTTCACTCATCTGTAAAATGAGCTCGAGAAGGAATTGGCAAACCCCTCAGTATCTTTGCCAAAGAAAAAACTCCAAATGGGGTCACAAAGAGTTGGACTTGACTGAACTGGATTTCTTTTATCCTTTAATACCCTTCTTAAACTCTAAGATTTAAAGATCAGAATCATGGTATCTACCAGTGCATCTAACTTGTAATACACAAATAATGAAGAATAAGGAAGTAAAATAGCTACCTTGCCTGTCAATCTTGGCTTTACTTGCCTAATTAATGACTCAGTCACCTTCTCAATTCACTGTATCGGGTGGAGGTGTCTCATTCGTTTGGAAATTGTCATCTTCACCTCCATGTTAAGACAATTCATTTTGATGCTGGGATCTCATCCTTGAATTTAGTTCTATATTTTCTTTCTTTTTTTTTTTTTTTTTTCTGAAGCAGTTGGGGTTCAGTGACTTGCCCAGGTCACACAGCTAGGAAGTTTTAAGTGTCTGAGGCCAAATTTGAATTGAGGTCCTCCTGACTTCTAGGTTGGTGCTCTATCAACTGCGCTACCAGCTGCCCCTAGCTCTATATTTTCTATAATATTTATGTTGAGGAACCAGAGAAGAACTGGAATTTGGGAGGTATCTCTGTGATATGTGGAACACCAGGTCTTGCACAATAAGATGGTATTAATTGGAGCACAACACTCATTTGTTTTCACAAGTATAAGCAAGGACTGACTCTGTCCTTTTGATCTCCCAGGTAAAGAATATCATTTACCATGCAGTGAAGGATGCTGTTGGCACACTGAAGGCTCATGAATCCAAACTGGCAAGATCTTAGTTATGGCTAGTTTCCAAACACTTGTGAAGCAGGCCTTTCACTTACAATACTTAACAGGGAACGGGCAAGGGTCTCTGCTGGAGCAGGGACCCCCTCACTGGGAGCCAGTGTGGTCAGTATTACAAACTCTCCAGCCACTGTTTTCTACGCTGCCTCAAACATTGATGGTCGAAACGGGAAAGTCGCACTGTTACACACACAATTCCAGACTTCAAGCCGAGGGTGCCACATCCCCCATCCTGCGGCCTTTTGGGAATCCAGATCACCTAAACACTGGGTTTTCCTGCATATTCTTGTGATTAGAGAGTCAAAACCAAGAATGTGGGCACTTTTCCTCCTTTTTTTCCCCCTTTTCTTTCCTCATGCCTAGTTAGTTGGGAATATGTTTGGAGGTGGGGGGATCTGATAGCAGGTACAGTAGGTGGCATTTGCCGAAGTGTGACCCATAGAAGCCTGACAGCATATCTCTGCATATGACCTTTTGTATGACCCAGCCTGAGGAAGAGGGGTGAAGCTATCCCCATACTCCCTCCCTTGTACACCGTAGACTTGCAGAACCCAGGGAGAATCCACTGCTTTTCCCAGGAGGCTCCAGGAATAGGAGAATTGTGTATTTAGTGAAAAACTAGGTTTGTAGTGAAACAGTTAACTATTTCATGAAAGTAGATATTTTTAGAATTTTTGAAATACCACAACTGTTTTCCTGGATTATGAGGAAAGGCACATTACATATTTAGTCTTCCTTTCAATAAAATCTTTGAAGAGAAATGGTTTTTAGGAATTAAATGTCCATAATAGCACAAAATTAGCCAAAGGAGAGCTCAGAAGAATTGGCTTTTTAGGGTTTCTTTCCTTTCTCCCCCTCCCATCCCAGCAGTCTCTACAGAGAGGGAACAGTAAACCAAGAATGAACTTTTGTCATGTCTGTGAGCTGTGGTGTGTATGTCCCTGCACTGGTGACTCCAGGAATCATTCCATCTGTTACCAGCGTTCCCTTGGGACTCAGAATACTTTCCAAACATATGAAAGAAAATTTAATTTCCAACATCAGGTTTTTTGTCCAGAAATATTTTCAACAAAACTTTACAGCTCAATGGAGTTTTATTCAGATTTCAATGTCAGCATTTGAAAATGATGGATTTCATTGTCCCAGAAGTACATTGGGAAGTGTATCTACCTTCTTTTCAGCTGTACTGTAGTGCCCCCTGCAGGCTTGTTTATATGTTCACAGTTACTTCATTTTTTAAAAAATAAAAGTCATTTACTGTAGAATACTTTTAATTTCATTTTCTGTATTTTCATTTTGTGAAGGGCTGATTGGGGTTTCCATGTTCTTATTAAAATATAACAAATCTCTGTGGCGTGGACTAACTTCTTGCCCCCCCTATACCCAGGCCAGATTTTGGATGCCATTACATATATAGGTCACCTTTGGTTCTCTGTCCAGTACGCACCAGAAAACCCACTGTTGCTTTGCCACTTTTAGTTATCATTTTTGCCAGTGTGTGGCCAGATGTTATTTTTCTAGTTTCTTTGGCATTTTATTGATAAGTGGTGAGAATTTCCACGGGTAGAAAGTGGAGAAGCGGTTTTGTATAGTTTTATTTTTGAATGAATATGAAATCTTTTCCATCTCAGCTGGCACACAGGTCCCAGGCCATAGTCTTAAGTTTTAAACAATGCTTTCCCTTTTACAAATGATGTTTTGTGAACTTCTGTAGGCTGTGAAGCTTCCAAGTTTCCACATATTCTCGTAAGGAAGAGTCATACTTTTTAACTAGTTGATCTTAAAAGTAGTCTTCCTACATGTTTAAAAATGGTTCATTTTGAGAAAGTGAAAAAACTTCAAAATTGAAGTCCTTGACAAGCAGGAAATACTTTACTTTGTGAGAAAGGTCATCAAGGGGTATTTCTGTGGATGCCTCTGAACATTTGACATTCAAAATGAATTGCCTCAGTGAAACTTTGATTTGTAGAAATTGAACAGTACTTAGACTTAATGTTTTGAAATACATAGATGGTAAACTTGGATAATAGGTCTAACCTTTTGAAACGAACCATCTTTTTCAGTAGCTGGGGAGGGGGAAAGTTTTGAAAATGTTACACCTATGGGATCAGAAAGGAAAACATGGTGCCAATATTGGGCAGATGTAAAATATAATGAAAAGTGGAATTTTGCTGCTTCAATGAAGTCATAAAGAGATAGCCTACATTTTGTCTATAAACGTCTCAGTAATTAGGGCAGCTATTGCCTTGTGGGAGCAGGGCCTAAATTCCCTGTCCATTTCCTCTACTGGCTTTCTCCCTATTTCTGACCCGTTGCTTCCTGATTAAGTTTTCCTTGTATTTCTGTGGGTCAGCACAAACATCCCCCAACATCTACCTCAAAATCGTGTTTTGGCTCCTAGCCCAGACCTGTCGCCTCTGTCCCAGAAACTGCTTTTTCAGCCCTTTGGTCCCTGGCATCATCAACGTTACACCCACACACTCCACCCCCACCCTCCCTCCCAAAAATGGAGGATTACTAAGGATGCCCTTATCTAGTCAGACTTATTCCTAAATCCTTGACTCCAGCTCCAGTCTCCTTTTCACTGACAAGGATCAATGTTCCGATAGTTACACAGAATTTTAAATCTTTGGTGGGAATGTAGTCCTTGTCACGGTGCTTAACACATAATAGGTGTTTAATAAACCTCTTTCATAGGGAGGCGGGAGGTGGTGCATTCGGGCCCCCCTTAAGGGTTCCCGGTGGTTGTGGCCTCACCAAGGGGGAATGGGCAAGGATATAGGCCGGATTTTCTAAAACCAAGAGCGAAGAGCCCAGTCTGGGTTGAGAGGGGAGGAAGCAAGGATGGAGAGATGATTCTGAAGTCGGTAGGTGGCCCCAGGAGGGGAAAGGGAGTCCGTGGTGATTGAGCTGGAAAACAAGAGAAAGGTTCCGGACTGGGTCGAGGTGGGAAGGTTAAAATCTGGTGAGGGATGATCCGGGTGCAAAAAAGCATCGGAGAGGGTGGCTCGGCCCCCACTGGGCTGGACCAGGCGGAGCAGGTGCAGGGGAGGGGAGAGGGGGAGGGGCGGGCGCGGGGCGGCCGACAGCAGCGGCCTCCCCTTTAAGAGGCGCCGCCGCCGCCCGCAGGCCCCGCGGTTGCTGCAGGAACCTCCCCTTTAACGGCCGCCGCTGCCCCACTCGTCCGCTCGGGCTTCTCCATCCTCCGGCCCGGGGCCCCCGGCCCGCGGACCCAGGTGCTCTTGGGGCGCACACCTGGCCCGGTCCCGCCATGGTGTCCTGGATCATCTCCCGTCTGGTGGTGTGAGTAGGGGAGGAGCGGGGGCGGAGAAGGGATGCGGGCTCGGGCCGGGGGCGGAGGGGGGTGGTGAACACGGGGAAATGGGGCAGGTGCGAAAGGGCATCCCAGGATGGGAGCATTCAGAGGGCCGCGGAGGGGCGGAGGCGGGGGTGGTGCTGGAACATTCCCCAGGGTCTTAGAGGAGGCCAGGAGGGGTCACTGTAGGGGATGACCAAGCCTCTCCTCTTCCTGGGGTCCTCAGACTCCCATCCCCGAGGTCTGGGCTGCTCCCACTTGGCCAGTGAGGCCGGGCAGGGCTGGAACGTTTGCCGACCCCCTCCCCCACAGCTCATCCCCACCCCGAATAAGAATCCGAGGGGGCTGCACTTGCGTGGCTCCCCCTGCCAGAGCCATCTCTGGGCCCATTTGAGGCAGATGGGGCTTGTCTGGTCCCCGTCCTCCCTCCCCGAGCATCCATCCCTTCTGCCAGCGAGCCCGCCGGCCTTTCTCTCCTCTATCTCCCATCCATCTAATGCCGAGTGCCATTAGATGGGTGGAAATCATCCCCCGGGCTCCCGGGGCAGGAAGCAGCAGGACCAGCTGTGGGCTCCCTGGGGTGTGAGGGAGCTTCCCGGGAGAGCCAGGCTGTGGCCCCGCCAATCCGGCAACAATCTGGCGAGGGAAGAAAGGCGGGTGCCGGGCTGGAGGGGTCAGCGGGAACGATCCCAAAGGGCAGTGAGCTTTTAGGCCCAAAAGGGCCTTAGAGATCTTAAATCTTGCAAGGACCTCAGAGGCTAATTATCTTACAAAATGAAAAAACCCAGGCCTGGGGAGACCAAAGGATTCTTCTACAATCCCGCAGATATTAAGCTCAGATCTCCGGATGCCAAATCTAGACATTGTGCCATTCTGTGCAGCTCTCCCTGGAATCAAATGGTGCCTGAGCCTCATCCATTTTAAAGGGGGGATGGACTGCAAATTTAGTGGGCAAAACATTTATTTCTAGATAGCTTCCATGACATCTAATGCTACTTTTGGTGGATCTGGGTCCTCCTCTGAAGACTCCTAGAATAGCTAGTTGGTTCCTCAGGGCAACTGGACCTGGCCCAATTCTCCTGAGAGGAATTTTGTCCTCAGTTCTATGTTACTGACATTAAGCAATTTGGGGAGCGGGATTCTCAACAGGGTAATGGGAAAGGTAAACTTGTATCGATTTACCCAGCTGAGCTATCCTCTCCATCCCTACTTCCCCCAGTCCACCTCAGGAGATGGGTTACCCCAGGTCTGGGGAAAAGGAAGGCAGCTTATGCCTTCCAAAGCCAGGTTTTAGTCGGGGTCTTGAAAGATCATGGTTGGGAGGTAGGAGAGAAGTTTGTTTCTTTGTTATACCAAAGCAGAGAAAATGGATCGTTCTAAAACTGCTGTGATTCTAACCCCCACTCCCATGCCATTCCTCTTCGGCCCTAAGCAGAAAACTGCCCTCCCTTCCCTTCCCTCAGAGAATTTCTATTATTGAACAGGTTTGAGGAAGGTCCCCTAATAAGAAATCCTGACTCCCTCAGCTCTCCATTAGTCAGAAATAGGAAAGGACTGAAAGAATGAAAGCCCTTAGTTCAGTCTACTAGCTAGGGCCTAATCTCTCAGCTACCCTGTTGTCCCCAGAGCTGGTAAGAAGTCTAAAAGACAAATCATGTCTTCTTATTCCCAGCTACTGTGTGCCCAACTTTTCTACCCTAATCCATAGGCTACAAGAAAGGGGAAAAGCAGGAGACTTGAAAAATCACCTCTTAGAAGTTGCTAGATTCCACCTTCTAATGACTTCTCTCTCCTTCCCCTCAATTGATGTTTAATCATATCTGACTCCTCGTGACCCCATTTGAGATTTTCTTAGCAAAGATACAGGAGTGGTTTTTCATTTCCTTCTCCAACTCATTTTACAGATGAGAAAAGTGAGGCAGACTGGGTTAAGTGACTGATTTAAGGTCACAGCTATTAAGTGTCTGGGGAGCCAGATTTGAATTCAGGAAGCTGGGTCTTTCTGATGCCAGGCCCAGTGCTCTACCATCTGAGCCACCTAGCTGCCCCCCTTCTCCATTTACATGTGTTTGTACACACTCACACATATACACATGCATGTATATATATACAAATTCATGTACACATGTGTAGATAGATAGTGTTTAGTTAGCTCTGAATGTACTTTCTCTGCCAATAGGGTATAAACTGGAGAACATGGATTTTTTTTTCTTTTTTTTCATCTTTTGTTTCTCTAAAATCCTGTATAGTGCCCAGCATGCTATGGGGGGATAGAGCTAGGGATTGGAATTGTGATCTCAAGGGTTTAAGCAGCTCCTGCTTAAGGAAGCTCCCTTTACCAAATGTAGAATAGTATCATCCCTGTGATTTAGAGTTGCCTTAAGCCCACCTTCTTAAACTGTGGTTTTCAATCTCATATGAGTTCTCAAAACTGAATGTAGGGGTTGAAAAATTATGATTTATTATCAGTAAAAATTTGATTTGGATACTGATTTTATATATCTAAATATCAGAAGTCATGTAAAAATTTCTTAGAAGAAAAGGGCTTGTGAGTGGAAAAAGTTTAAGAAAGCCTGACCTAAAGAATAATGATTTGTTTAGATTAGCATATTTGGCATAGCCAATTATGTGTCAGAGGTAGAATTTGTCCTCATGGCACATAGTAGACATCTAATAATATTTGTTGAATAAAAGAGCACATAGATAGGTATCCAAGGTAGTCTTGAATGGCTTCTCTTTCTAGTCCTATTTTTATTGGCTGGACCACTCAATGTCCCTTTCTTTACCTGGCTGAACCTTCCTGTCCCCTCCTTTCACCCCCAGAGAAGATGAGTTATCTCAGAAATGGGAAAAAGGAAGTCTCCTTTATCTTCCAGAACAGTTCAGGGGCTTCCACTCCAGGTCCAAGAAACAAGATCATAGCTGAATTGTGTAACCAAGATGCTCTGCTTCTCCCCCCTCCGTTATCTCCTCCTCATTGTATCCAGTGTCTCAAGGTCTTCACACACACCCCCTCATACACCATCTGATCCTCTGTCTTTCCTCACTCCAGCTTAAACTCTTGTCTTTCTCCCAGGTAGTCCTGCAACTATACCAGCAGCCCTCTCCTGGTTCCTATGCCATTGTGGTCATCATTCTTTAAGCAAGCATTTTTTTAAGCATACTGGGGGTAATAGACAAAAAATGAATAAGCTTGCCTTTAAGGAACTGCATTACATTGAAAGGAAATAACATGTGCAGAGATAGGTAAGAGACAGGGACTAGACTTGAGATTTCAAGGGTATGCAGGAACTCTCAGGGGAAAAAATTCTACCAATGCAGATTAACACCTTTGCTACAACTTAAATTCTTTAAAAGGGACCTAGGAATTGAAAGGTTGTTACTTGCCCAGGGTCACATAACCATTATATTAGAAAAGAGACTTGAACCCAGATTTTCTCTTCAAGGCCATTTCTCTATCCACTATGTCACATTGCCTCTCTGTCCATGAAGAAATGAGTGTAACTTAAATAGAAATTAAAGGCAAGGCAATGGGGAGGGAAAGCAGTAACAATGGGGGGGGGGGGGGGAAGAGAGGAACTGCAATAATTGTTGTATGCTCAGTATGAAACAAGTACTAGATCATTCCCCTCCTTCCAAGGTCATCTACTCTCCAGTCATTTGTCATATCCCAGATTCCCTGTGATCATCTCAGGCCCATTGACTATAGGAAGGTACTGAGTTCTAGCTCTCTTGAAAAGTTAACTCTTTAAGACCTATCCCCCCCCTCTCAGATAGTGCTCTGGGGAGAGCCAATAAATGTTTAACATTTAACAAAAAAAATAAAACTAAACTTTAAAAACCCTTGAAAATGTTTGTAAGACACATTTTCAAGTTCAATCTGCATTATTAATGCATCTATTTAAGCCTAAACTTTCAATGAGGTAACAAATCAATCCCTGATTTGTGGTGTTTGCCAATTTCTGGAGTATAAATACTCCCTGAAAATTCAACAATCAATTCTGTGAGTCAGTCCAGATTGGCTTTAAGAAATCCTCTCAGGAAGTTTGAGATGGTGTGCTAGATGTATCGAACAGAAGAGGACCTTTTGTATCCTTTGAGCTGTTTGGGCTGAGAGTAGGGCTGAGGGGGACTCATCTACTGAATGGGATCTGTCCAGTAGGCAAACCTGAGCAGATTCCCTGACCAGTAGAAAGGGAGTTATAGATAAGAAAGGCAGGCTCCTCAAGACCCTTAGCCAGAAACAGTGGGAAAGGGAGGGTTGAAGTAATGGGAAAGGACTTTATTTGGTCTGTAAATAACAGAAATTGTGTCTGCCTCTCCTCTAGGCTGATCTTTGGCACATTGTACCCGGCCTACTCTTCCTATAAGGCTGTCAAGACAAAAAATGTGAAGGAATATGTGAGTGTGTGCTTGAGATGGGGGTGGGTGGATGTGAGGTGATCCCTAGGATCAGAGTGGGATGGGGGGAGGAATAGATGTTCGACCTACATGACTTCTCTCTCACATACACCCCCCTGCTGTGCCCACAGGTGAAGTGGATGATGTATTGGATTGTATTTGCCTTCTTTACCACTGCTGAGACCCTCACTGACATTGTGCTGTCCTGGTAAGTACTGTCCCCAGCCCACATTTCTAAAGCCCCTTTACACTATTCTTCAGGGTCCCTTCCCTAGGTAAGTCCTATCAACCTACCCAAACTCTACTGGATTAGGCAAATGGAGACTCCAGAGGCAACTCAGGACATTTTTCTGGAACTCTTGTGGCCAGTACAGACTCTCATCTCTTTCCTCTTCTTATTATAGCAATAGTGGTGCCCTCTCCTGATTGCATTAGAATTTTGTGCTTTTCAAAACCCTTTTAGATCATTAAACTGTCTTGAGAGATTAGGCAGGACAAGAATTATTACTCCCATTGGACAGGTAAATATAATTAATAAAAATAATAAATATAATAATTCAGAAAGGATAAATGACTCAGAGGCAGCATGTTACAATGGAAAGGAAGGAAAGGAGAGAGGATATGCCAGGCTCAGTGCTAAGTGCTTAATATCTCATTTAATCCTCATAACAGAGGCAAGTGCTGTTAGTATTCTCATTCTACAGATGAGAAAACTGAGGCAGACAGAGGATATATAACTTGCTAGAGGGTGCCTAAGGCTGGATTTGAACTTAGATCTTCTTGACTCCAAACCACAGGACTCTATCCCTTAGGCCATCTCATCTGACAGCTTTAGAAAGGGGCATTAACAATTTACTACTTGTTCTTAAATGACTTTGGCAAGTCATTTAATGCCCCAGGCCTCAGTTTTCTGATAAAATAAGGTAATTGGACCAGATAGATCCTGGGCCCTTTCTGGGTTTAAAGGTGTGATGGTACCACAGAAGCTCAGAATTAGACAGAACCTCAGGATCCCACACCAGACCTGGCCAGGAAGCTCCTCTCAGAGGATTTATCTTACGATAACCATGTGGGTTCCAACAGAAACCCCTGATGTTGGGAAAACTCATCCCTCCAAGTACTAAATATGCACCAGACAACATGCTGGCCAGTGCGGATACAGGGAGAAGCAAACACTGTCCCTGCTCTCAAGAGCTCACAGTCTGGAAGAGAAAGACATGCAAACCACTGTGGGCAGACAAGATATATTAGATAAAAATTGGGAAGAGTTGGGATTAAGGAGGACTGGAAAAAGGCTTCTTGCAGAAGGTGGGACTGCAGGACATGAGACATAAAGAAACACACAGGGGAAGGCAAGAGATAGAATAATGAGGGAGAGGTGCTCCAGATGTGGGGGCAGCCAGGAAAAATTCAGAGATAGGAAGTCAGTGTCACTGGATTGCAGAGTACATGAAAGGGAGTGAAAAAGTAGGAAGGGCCAAGGTTTATGAAGAAGAACTTTAAAAGTCCGAAGATTTTATATTTGATCCTAGAGATAATCAAAAACTAGCAGTTTATTGAATGGAGGGACAAGGGGATAGTGGCTAGAATATGTGACATATAGGAGACATGGTCAGATCCTGGGCTTTAGGAAAATCTATTGGATAGCCAGTGGAGGATGGCCTAGAGTGAAGAGACTTAAGTCAGGGAAACTCACCAGTAGGATGTAATCATCATATGATAAGGACATATGATAGAATGGTGGTAATGTCTGAGGAGAGAAGGGAGCATGTGCTGAAGATGTCACAAGAGTAAAAATCAACAAGCCTTGGTAACTGAATGACTAGGGAGAAGAGAGAGTCAAGGATGATCCTACCTTGTGGGCCTGGATGATTGATGACATCACCAAGTAAAGTGATTCAGAGGAAGAAGAAAAGGCAGCCCAGGACAGAGTCTTAACAGATATGGGCTATTCAGTAAAGGAGACTGAGAAGAAATGGTGAGGTGGGAGGAGGAGCAGCAAGAAAAATAGTGTCCCCAAAATTCAGAGAAAAGGAAACCTGGAGGCGAGGATGATTAACATCAAAGGCTGCAGAGAATCAGGGTAATGAGAAAAGACCACTGGATTTGCCAACTAAGAGATCATTGGCAACTTTGGAGAGAGCAATTTCAGTGGAATAGTAAGATCGGAAGCCAGATTGTAAGGGGTTAGAAAGAGAGTTCAAGAAGGGAAAGTGGAAGCACCCATTGTAGACAGTCTTTTAAGAGGAGTTTGTTACAGAGGGCAGAAGGGGGGGTGTAGTGATGATTAGCAATGATGGAAGATTCAAGTGAGTTTTTTTCAGGATGGGGAGATAAATGGTCATGTTTCTAAGCAATAGGGAATGAGCCAATTGAGAGAAAGAGACTGAAAATAAGTGAAAGAGCAGTTATGTCTGAGGAATCAATCTGTTGGAGGAGATAAATTGGAATGGGATCAATTGACCAGGTAGAGGATTAGCCCTGGTATAAGGAGTAAGCGCCCTTCATTATGTAAGGCAGGGTGAAGGAGAAGATAGTGACAGAAGAGAAGAGAGAGCTCATATCAAACAGCCTCAGATTTTTTCTATACAATATAAGGCAAATTTCTCAGCTGAAAATGGGGAAGGAGGAGCGAGTGGAAGGTTTAAGGAGGGATGAAAAAGTTTGGAAAAACTACTATGGAGAGTGGAATAGCAAGTTGATGAGGGTATAGGATTTCCTACTGGTAGTAAGGGCCAATTGAGGTTGTAAAACATAAATTTATAGTGGGCCCAAGTTTTTTGGACATGATTTTCTCCACCTTAGTTCAGCAGCGCATCTGGAGAAATGAAGATGGTGGATGGTGAGAGCTGAGTTTATGTAATATAAATTTGTAATGGACCCAATCAGCATGCTTTCATGATTTTCTGTAGCTTAATTCAGCTGCATGTGGATAGAAGTGAAGGCAGAAGATTGGTGGAAGTAACTCAAGACTAAGGCTTAGTAGGGCCAAATCATCAATAGGATAAAAAGGAAAGGTCATGAAGAGACAAGAATAGTATAAAATTACACTTGTTCACTAAGGAATCAAGACAGGGAAGAAGGGAGATGAGTGTAGGCAGTGCAGAGGTGATAACCAGAAAGGAAAGGTTTGAGAATAGAGAGTTTAGAGATCCTGAGGAGGAGAAAGGCCAAAGGCAACCCATTCTACCTCCAGGCAGCCTTAATTGGTTTTCCTTTTTTTCCTTTTCTTTTTTTAGGTTTTTTAATTAAAATTATTTTAAACTTAAGTACAAAATAAGAAAAGAAAAAGAAAAAAAATTTCCATGGACACAGCAAAACATGAAAGATTTCAATATAAAGCAATACATTTCCATTTCAAGAAAACCTATATAATAAAAACTACACTTTGTTTTCAAACCTGTTCAGTTTTCCTTTACTTCCTTATAGGTTTTATAGGGTTTTTTCTTTTTCCTACAGTACACTTTTTGCTTTATTCCCCACCCCCTCCAAAAAAAGTTACAATTAAACGTGGATAAATGTGTGTGTACATCTATACACATACACATATATAAATCACATACATATATGCATATATAGTTATATTTACACATAGATATATCTATAAACATATGTAAGATTGTACTATGCTTATTTCCGCTTATCATCTGCTTCTCTGAAAATAGAAAACATCTTCTTTCATAAATTCAAGTCTTTCCATGCTTTTTCTAAATCAACCAGCTCATCATTTCCAATACCACAGCAATATTCTGAACCAATCACATTCTAAGAGAATAAAATGTTTTTCCCCAATTTTCTGCATTTCTTATATTCATGGTTGCATGGTTTTAAATTTAAAATATTTTAAATTATTCATTTTACACTTCAACAATGCTCTCACCTTATAATATGGTTTAAAGTTTGATACTATTGAATCCATTTCCCTTATATTTTTTCCCTAGCTGAAAAGTTCCTGACCTATTCTAAATGAGCTTTATTATAACTTTTTCTAATGTAGTAAGAAAAATTTTTAGTAATTTTAAAAATGGGAGACAATATAAAGTGAATAAACAGACATATAGACAGGTGATTGAAAAGAGAAAAAAAAATCATTTAATTGGGATGGCATTCCATAAATAGATTAATTAGATAAAATGGTTGTTTTAAAATTTATATTGGCTTTAGTTACCCATGAATAGTTAATTATAAATAATAATAATACCTGGCATTTATAAAAACTTTAAGATTTGTAAAATACTTCATATATATATATAAAATCTCATTTGAATATCACAAAATCCTTAGAGATGTTACTTTCATCTTACATTTTACAAATGAAAAAACTAAGGCTGAGAAAGGTTGTCCACAGGTTCACACGCTTAGTAAGCATCTGAGTCAGGATTTAAACTAGTTTTCATCAAGCCCAGTCTTCCATTCACCATGCCACCTGGAAGCCTAGTCAAGCCCCAACTTTCCTCTTTGCAAGCTCTCTCATTACTCTCAGTTCTAACTTCTGAGACCCAACAAAACTAATCCAATATCTCTCCTTGAAGAGTACTTGCCCAAGGTCACATAGCTATTGGTAATGGAAGTAAGGTTGGAGCCCAGGCCACCCAACTCCTTATCCAGATCTCTTTCCCGCCCCAATATCTTAATGCACTTCTTGGCCCTTTCCCAGGTTCCCTTTCTACTTTGAGCTGAAAATTGCCTTTGTGATCTGGCTGCTATCTCCATATACCAAGGGTTCCAGTGTGCTCTATCGAAAATTTGTCCATCCCACGCTCTCCAACAAAGAAAAGGTTTGGCTCCTGACCTTCCCTTCCCCTTTCTTACTCATGGACCTTTTCTCCTGAATCATTGTCCAAGATGGGAGAGGGAAAGAAGGGGCTCAGTGGCAGTCTGAGACTTGCTATCTCTGGAAGCCATTTCTCTGGACCAGCAGCCTTGAGGGACTGAAACACCCATGGTGGGCAGGCAGGTAGTACCAGGTTCTCCAGACACTACCACCTGGGTGGGGCTTGGAGGGAAGCCTCATAACTTGGGAAGGAACCCAACGCCTCACTCCATTCTCCTTCCCTGCCACAGGAAATTGATGAATACATCACACAGGCCCGGGACAAGAGCTATGAGACCATGATGAGGGTGGGCAAAAGGGGCTTGAACCTGGCAGCCAACGCTGCGGTCACTGCAGCTACCAAGGTAACAGAGGGACCAGGGTCAGGATGTGGGCAATCAGGGCTTCCACCCAACTCTACCCCATCCCTCTTCAGATATGGCTTTAGAAGGACATTCCTTCCTTTCTCCACCATGTCTCACAAGCTTCATCAGCTCAAGTCTGATTCTTCTCTCCCAGGTGGCTCTCTGAAGAAGCCCTAGCCCTTTCTCTCTCAGCATGCCTTTTCTATTGTCCTTACTGGTCAGGGGGAGGCTTTCTCTCCTTGACCGTATATGTATCACCTGCTAGGGCCAAGGAGTATTGTCAGAAAAGCTAAGAAGCTTCAGCATGCAAGACCTGACACTGATCCGAGACGACGAAGCCTTGCCCTTGCATGGTCCTGATGGCCGCCTCCGACCCTCAGCCAGTGGCCTCCTGGACCCTATTGAGGACTTAGGTATCTGGCAGGCCTAGAAGGAGATGGGCAGGGGGGGAGATTGGGAGGGAGGAATTAAGGGTGTGGAGATGGCGCCCAAGCCAGAAGAAAGGGCTAGTGGGGCTGGAGGAGAGGAGTGCTTTGTCTGTAGAGGCACCCAGAACAGGGCCTTGGCTTTCCGTAGCTCCCCAGTGGACTGTCCCCACATCCCCCCTTGCTCCTAGCTTCACTTTGCTTCTCAGGAGATGACCCTGGCCTGAGCCTTCGGTCCTCAAGTGGGAGCCAGTCAGACACACGGACAGAGGCCTCTGAGGATGACATGGGGGACAAGACCCCTAAGCGCGTCAAATCAATCAAGAAAGTGCCAAAAGCTGAGGTGAGCCCCAATCCCAGTCCCTTCCCCTATAGCCCCACCCCATACAGGGTGTTCAAAGGGAGCCTTCTCTCCCAGGCATTGAATCCCATCCCCTCCTCTACAGCCAATCCCCAAGACGCTGAAGACCCGCCCTAAGAAGAAGCCTACAAGTGGGGGAGAATCAGCCTGATGTGAGCCCTCCCCCCCACCTCTGCGCAGAGGCCCTCGTGGGGGAGTCATGTCTAGAACTGCTGCTGCTTCCTAGGTTGAGGGGGCCTCAGGGCGATTTCTCCATGGGAGCAGCCCCCTGCCCCCACCCCTTTCTCTCACTGAGAGTCTGAGGACCAAGATGTGAGATGCTGCCTCTGGGATCTCCCAGGGAGGCTTCTGGCCAGGGTTGGGTGGGCAGGTATGAGGGGTGATGGGTCTGGGAGCTGACTGGAGCCAGGCACTTTCTTGTTTGGACCGATGGTTTGGGAACACAAGGGCCAAGGTTGGGGATGGGGGGTGGGGTGGAAGAGGGTGTTATGTCCACAGAAGGACTATCTCCTTGGAACAGTAGCCTTTGGGGCCTCTTTGGTTGAAGGCTTGGGGGTATGTGTGTGTATGTGTGTGTGTGTGTGTGTGTGGTGTGTGTGTCTAAGAGGGGTCCTGAGAACAAAGCCACTTCAGGGAACTCTCCAAACATCTCTCTCCTTTGTCTCTGTTCTTCCAGCCTTCTTAAGTGACCTCCCCAACTCTAGCTTACTTAGTGCCTTGCTGGGTGCCATGGCATGCTATGGAGAAAGGGGCTAAGGGCCAAAGGGTTCATCTGGCTTTACCTCATATATTCTGCCCCCTCTTCATCTATCCCTTTTTTATTGGACCTTGGCTGCCCCATGTCCTCCAGTTGCTATAGATTGGCTAAAAAAACTGGCTAATGAACTAAGACTATCATCCCCACCGACCATAAGGAGGCCCCTAAGAAGACTTCCCCTCCCTCTGGGAAAGTGGAAGGGGAGAACACTAGGACCGTATTTCTCTAAATTGAAAGGGGTGACTAGAAGGAGCAATTTCTCACTGAAAACCCAAAGTAACAGTAACCAGGATTTGGGGTTGGGGGGAGAAGGCGATCAGGGCCTACCTGGATCCACACTTTCTTTTTTCCATCTCCTCTAAGAGGCCATTTCCTTGAATAATCCCTCTTTTCTTCTCCCTTCTCTTGTCAACTTTCCCCCTCCCCCAGCTTCTGTTCATCTAGTTCCCAGGATGAGGGTGGGAGGTGGGGAGAAGGGTCCCTTGGGACATTTGAAGAAGCCAAATAACAGAAACTGACTTGGGCAAGGGGTGGTAGGGCACAGGAAGGGAGTGGGAGATGGGGAAGCTGTGCTTCTGTAAGTGAGCATATGAACCAGTAAGTGTGAGCATATGTGAGTGGTGGGTGTGTGTGTGTGTGTGATGCAAGTGGGGACCTTTCCCTGAGAATCCAGGTCATGAGGCAGTTCAAAGTAAGTATGTGGTTTTTACGAGGACACATGCATGGCCCAGCTACGTAGTCTCATCTCCTGGGCTGGGAAGAAGAGAAAAGCCCTTGTATTGTGTGTTTACATACATGCATGTGTTGCTCCTTGGCTCTGTATCTTTATCTATGGGTCTGTTCATCTTGGCCAGTGTCTTTATATGTCTGTGCATGTGTCGCTATGTTTCCTCTCCCTACTTTTCCCAGTAGGGGGGCCAGCCATAGAGCTAATGCAGCAGAGGCTCTAAGAATTGCTGTTCTAGTTGCCACTAGCCTTTTCCCTGCTCTGTTTCCATACTTGATCTTGCAATTAATTATCTGAGGCTTCAGCTCCTATTTGCCTTTAAGGGGGATTGTGAGGTCCTGCTTGGGGATGGTGGGAGATACTTCTCACATTCTGGTTCCGATTTTCCTTCCATCCCTGCAAGCCCATTCTTTCTGGGCCCTCTCAGGAAGGCGAGTGCAGGAAAAAGGAATTCCCGGGAAACCATTCACCAGAGAAACAGCTGGTGATGGAAACTGGACTTGGATTGTGGGGTTTGTCCCTTTGTCCTTCCCTGCCCTAACATCAGCTTCTGTCCTTCCTCTTCCCTTAGCAGTGAGTATAATGAACTGACCTCAGTCCAAGAAGATTTTAAAAATTATATCCTAGGTCTCCCCAAAGTATAGCAGGTTGGGGAGAGTGTGTGTGTGTGTGTGTGTGTGTGTGTGTGTGTGTGTGTCTGTATGTGTGTGCACGTGAATGCCTGGACTCACTAGAGGATTGGGGGAAGTGAGGAAAGGGAAGGCTTATGGAGAGAAAGCTTGGACCCTTGGCCATGAAATGATCCAATAAACTAAAATTCGGCACCCTGTTGTTCTTTGTTCTTTGTTCCCCAACCCAAGTGGAATAAGGTGGAGATGAACTTGGGGAGAAAAGCTGAGATTGTGCGGTAGTGGGTCTTGGCACTCCTTCCACAAGCATGTAGGCCAGAGGGAAAATGAAGGAAAACGACTCCTTCCAGAATCCAAACACTAAGATGGGGAAGTCGGCGGAAGAATTAGGGAGAGCTCAAACTAGAGTCAGCTCTTCCCCAAGATTACAGAAGTTAATCTAAGGGGCTGTGTTTGATTGGCCCAGCATGGGTTCCCTGACCACTAACCAAGCAGATGCCAAGGACAAGTGCATCAGGGTGGTTGGGACACGTGGAAGAGATGTCCTGCTTGTCCTCCCCATCTCCTGGGACCTAGAGATGCAAGCAGGAGGAATTCAAGTCAGACATTAAGACAACTGCTGTTCAAGACGGAAGAGCAGTGAGACCCACTTAAGGATGGCAGTAGTCTCCCTTGGAGCACACGATTGGGCATAGATTAAGAGGAATGACTCCTGACCTTCCGAGGGCCCCGCTGAAGCCAGGGCCAAAACAGAGCCAGGGCCAGTTCTTTGGTGGAGGCTTCCCTATGGCCCTCCCCCTCCCCGTGGAGGGGCAGTGTGGAAAGGGAGGCGGGAGGGCAAGCCTGGCAGGAGGAGTGCTGAGGCAGCATTGACGGCTACAGCTGGAATTCGGAGAACAAAGGAACCCCCTGGGAGGCCCCACAGCGGGAGGGATGCAGAGTAGGGCCAGGGGGCCAAGGAGTGGCCTTCATGTCCAGGATGAGTGCGGCCTGGGCCGAGGACACCAAAGGGAAAGGAACCCAGGGACAGGCCAAGAGGGAGGAGAAAGGAGAGCAAAGGGCAGGAGTCAGATGAGGGCCACGGAGAGAGCTGGACTTGTTCCCTGACCCCTGCTGGTGAGAGCAGATGTGATGGCGGGACACCGAGGCCTCTACCGAGGAATCTCTGCTAATGCCTAGAACAGAGCGATGTCGAGGCAAAGAAAGAAGCCGGGGACAAAGACATCCCGAGAGAAGCAGAGAGGGAGGGGGAGACACCCAAGCCAGCAGGGCACTGGTAGAGGCAGAATTGAGCCCGCCTGCCTTTTAGGGGGAAGCAAAGAGCAAGATGGAGGTGATGGGGGCTGGGGGCAGAGCTAGGGCCGGAGCAGGTCCAGACAGTGTAGCCCAACTGTGCCGGAAAGCGACCTCAAAAGGGAAGGGGCAGAAACCTGAGCAGCTGAAAAGGGTGGGAGCAGGGAGTGGGGGCCTGAGGGCAGGGGCCTAATTGGAGAAGGGAATCATCCTGGGAAATGGATTTTAGCATCCATCTGAAGGAGCAAAGAAACTCATTGAAGTGGAAAGAAAGGAGAGTTAATGGAGAAATAGGGACTTTGATTACAGGGAATAAAGAAGTCAGGTGGTAAATGTCTGAGAAAAAGGTGAGGTTAGAGCAGGGGTAGTCACTGAGAAGGGGCAGCTGGGAGGCCCAGCAGATAGAAGCCGGGCCTGGAGTCCGGAAGACTCATCATCCTGAGTTCACATCTGGCCTCAGGTACTCGCTAGCCCTGTGACCCTAGGCAAATCATGTAACTCTTATTTGGCTCAGTTTCCTCATCTTTAAAAGGATCTGGAGAAGGAAATGGCAAACTAACTCCTCCAGCACCTTTGCCAAGAAAACCCCAAATAGGATCACAAAGAGTCAGCACACAATTGAACAATAGTAACTGAGAAACAGAAACTGGGATCGTGCCAAAAGGGCCACCTTCCCAAATAGCTCGGCATGCTTTCCTGAAATGAGGCACAGGGCCCTTTTCACTGCCGTTAGCACAATTCCTCCCAGATGCCGGCACAGCAGAGGCCGGAGGAGAAACAGAAAACTCAAAAATTCTCCACCAGGCCTCTCTGACTGGGGCTTCCCAACATCTCACGCATGTTAATTGCAATGCCTCAGAAAAGATTTTCCCAGCTTCCTCAGTTATTTAGAAGGAGCATAGAGGGTCTCTCACATAAGCTATGCTGAAAGGAAGCCCTCTGGGGTGTCAGTAGAAGAAATAGGAAAAACACGTTGTTGGGATGGGAAACTAGGCTCATGAAGGTCATTCCCTTCAGCCTCTGCCTCTAGACAGAGCAGCCCTTCTTCTCTCCCTTTAGAGAATAAGGTGGTAGGGGGTTTGAATGAGAGGCCTTTGTTTTAGCTACCAAAGTAAGATAACCAGGAAACTCTTTCCTGTATCTAATCTAACTTCCTCTTCAGGGTCTATACCAAAGCTTCTTAAACTATGGGTTGACATCCCATATGGGATTATATGAGTGAACATGGGCGGGGGGGGGGGGGGGGGGGGGGGGGGGGGGGGGGGGGTCTAAAAAATTTGGCAACAATAAAAGGTATCAAATAGTCAAGATTTAATTCTTTATGTAAAAATAAACAAGCCTATTCATTTCATTAATATGCAAATTTACTTTCATCTTTAATAAATGGTAAAATTATGTGTACACCAAAGGATTGTTTTAAAATAAATTTCTTTATGGTTATAAATAAATGTTTGATTTGTATACCTATTTTACATATCAATATGCCCCAGGGTCATGTAAAAATTTCTTGAGTGAAAAGAGGTCCAGAGTAGAAAAAGTTTAAGCCCTGGTCTACACCGTGCCATACGTCCCACCCTGCCCCTGTGAGGGTTAATGGCAAATTTACTTTTCAGATGTTTGTTTTTTTTGCTATGTGTACCAGGGTTTTCCTTTTCAGAATGAGCAAGTCTAAGCTACCAGGAACATCTGTCAGTTGCCATGGAAACACCTAGGTCTTCTAGAACTACAGCCTTGCTCCTATGCTATTAGTGCCGTGAGGAAAAGATAAATGAGGGTTGTTTGGAAGACATTAGAAAAAAGCTTCTGGCTCTGGCCCCAATCGGCCCTCTCTTTTCCCTTGCTCTTCCATCCAGGACTGTGTGTAACAACCCGCTTTCCTCCAACTTTAGGCAGATAGCTGCAAGGGGGTGAGAAAGGAGCAGAAGTGAGTGGAAACAGCTGGGTGTGAAAGGGCAGACAGTAGCAATCTCCAGCTCAGGAATACCCTGAGATCATCCTCAGGGGCCTGAGGGGAAGAATAGGTTAGAGCCCATCAGAGCTACTTCTGAAACCGCATCTCCTACCATGGATACCCTGACTTTTATTGACTCTTTCCTTGCCTGTAAAATTCCAGCCACTGAGCAAACATTCTTCAGTTGGGATTTGCAGCCTGTGATGTCAGAGGTAAGCCAGCAAGATGTCCAAGTGCTCCCAGGTGGGAAGACCCCATTTCCCATTGGTCAGACGCCCCCCTCCTCTTCCTATAGACACAGAGAAACACGATGTCACGTGTGACCTCTGTATCAGATCTCTAACCCCCATCCATCTTTTACTGAATGAAGTTCAAACCCCTCTCCTTGTGTTTGGATCCTCAGTGGAAACAAAACACAAAGTCTCCGTGACACTTCGGCTCTTCCCCTGCCCTTCCCAAGCCCAATCTAACCTTTGCTTGTCTGGGATGGGCCGCTCTGGCCATGGCCTGCAGAGTGACCACCTCTCTCCCCCTCCCCACATTCCCATTCTCTCCAGGAATCAGCCTGCCTGTACTAAGATAAAGAGTTCACTAGGTGGCACTGCTTCCCCTTTATGCTTTTCCCCAATGCTGTATCAGGACCACGGGGCAGGTTCCCAGATTTCTCATTCCAAGCTGCAAGAATCGTCTTTTAGAATAAACCTTTGGAAGGGCCCTCTTCCTCCATCCCCACCTACACAGGACTCATGAGGACATGTGGGAGTGAAGACAGTAACCTTCCCTGTCAGGAAGCTAGGGACTAAGAAATTCTCTTTTAGAATACTTGTCCCACTGGCCCCCAAACCCTGCGATCCGTGTTTCCCCAGATTGATCACTCCCCATGTCAGAGATTTTGGGGAAGAGGATGTTGACCAGATCAGTAGCTTTTTTCTAAGGAGTTTTGAGTGAGGAATTCCCCACTACAAAAAAAGATAGTCACCTTTTCTTACTGCAGAGTAACTTGCCCAAAGTCCCACAGTTAATATGTGCCAAAGGTTGAATTTGAATGCAGGTCCTATTGACTAAGCTTTCTATCCACTATAATTTGTAACAAGGAATCAAGGTTGGTTCCTCGATTTTGCCCTATGATAAACGCTGGCTGTGAGATTCTGGAAAAGTCACAAATCTCAGTGTCCTTCTAAGATCACAATTGGTAAAGAATTTGTAAAAAAAAATTGTAAAATTTGCATTGGTAGGGCAAGTTTCTCACCAGATGCCCTGTACAATGATGAAATCACAGGACCATAGGTTCAGGTTTTTTTTTTTTATTAAAGCTTTTTATTTTCAAAACATAGGCATAATTTTTCAGTACTGACCTTTACAAAACCTTGTGTTCCAAATTTCCCCCCCTTCCTTCCCCCCACCTCTCCCCTAGATGGCAAGTAATCCATTATATGTTAAACATGGCAAAAGTATATGTTAATTACTATATATGTATACATGTTTATATAGTTACCTTGCTGCACAAGAAAAATCAGATCAAAAAGGAAAAAAAATGAGAAAGAAAACAAAACACAAGCAAACAACAACAAAAAGAGCGAAAATGCTATGTTATAGTCCACACTCAGTTCCCATAGTTTTCTCTCTGGGTGCTGATGGTTCTCTTCATCACAAGATCATTGGAACTAGCCTCAATCATTGTTGGAAAGAGCCACGTCCATCAGAATTGGTCATCATATAATCTTCTTGTTGCCATGTACAATGACCTCCTGATTCTGCTCATTTCACTCAGCATCAGTTCCTGTAAGTCTCTCCAGGCCTTTCTGAAATCATCCTGCTGGTCATTTTTTACAGAACAATAATATTCCATAATATTCATATACCACAATTTATTCAGCCATTCTCCAATTGATGGGCACCCACTCAGTTTCCAGTTTCTGGCCACCACAAAGAGGGCTCCACAAACATTTTTGCACATATAGGTTCCTTTCCCTCCTTTAAGATTTCTTTGGAATATAAGCCCAATAGAAACACTGCTGGATCAAAGGCTATGCAGAGTTTGATAACTTTTTCACCTAGGTTCAGTTTTTTTTTCTTTAATTATACATATGTGTGTAGCTACTAAAAAAAAATAGGGATTTGGCCAAGAAGTTCTTAGAAATTCTCTGTCATCCCCAAGGTGGCAGATTGTTAGATTATGAAGATGGTAGCCACTGTCAACAAAATGAAAGTTGTCTTTAGTGAAGAGGGAAACAAATGACCCAGTACCCAGGTACCACCCTTCAATCCCATATCAGAGCTTCTAAGATGGTGGTAAAAATATCACTGTACCATGTCTCAGAACCTGCAAGTAAACTGGCAAGTGGGCATTGAAATCTACTCAATTTACTTAATTAAACCTTAGTGGCACCCCTCCTCATGACTCATTCCAGAGGAAGTCATGATAAAGACCAATTAAACTAGGAAATCTCCAAACTTAGAACCACAGGCCCTCCATTCAACATCCTAGGGCTGTTGACTCAAAATCATTCCCAAGTTTTATATGTCCTTTGCTTGATGTTCCTAGATTGTCAAAATACATATAATTCAAGGGGCTCTGTACCTTTTTCTCCCTACCTTCCTAGTAATTCTATAACTCTGGCTCTTCTTCCTCTCACATCCCTCCATTGTCCTTTTTCTTACCAGAGCATCTCCCAAGAATCAACCTAGTCAAAATGTAGACCATGTAGACTGCTCTCTATCCTTATTTATTTGCTCACATTGACATAGTACTTTAAAAATGAAAGGAACCAGACTTTGGAAATATATCCAGACAAATTGCACATTAACCTATATTGGATTGCTTGCTGTCTTGGGGGGAGGATAAAGGGAGAAAATTTTGGAACACAAGGTTTCACAAAGATGAATGTTAAAAATCATCTTTGCATGTGTTTGGAAAAATAAAATACTATTAAAAATGCAAAGTGCTTTACTTTATATTTGATGTCCTCCCAAAAACCTGTAACATGAGTGCTGTGCATTTTGCAGATTGAGGCTTAGAAAGACATTGGCAAGCTAGCAAATATGAGTGTTTAGATCTAACTGATTCTAAGACTACCTCTTTATATTGCCTCATTCCTCACTCTTAGATTCCAGCATGGAGCCCTTTGGAAGCACTGGAAATGATTCAAGAAAGGTGGTAATTCACCCCATTCCTGTCCTACCAATACCCTAGTTGGGATTCCTCCTTAAACTGTCCACAGTCTTGGCTGTCCCACTTATTACATCAGATGGAGTGGGGAGAGGGCGAGGGCAAGAAAATGATGCTAGTCATCTGAGCCACCTCTGAAATACAGGTGGCTGATTTTGCACCAGCCTCCTTTAGTTACCACTTTCATTCAGAGACCCTTCGAGATATTGAGAAAGAAAGTGCCATACTATGGATAACATTTCATCCCACCCCCATCCTTGGGTGAGGAACTACAACCTAGCCTCTGTGACTCTGGTTTAGAAGGTATCCTAGACAGATGCGGATGGGAAGGAGAGAAGAACTATATAGGAAAATTCTGTCCACATCTCTCCTTGGAATCCTGGTCCGAGTTGTCACATAAGCAAGATGTTTTTCTTAATATCTAATCCTTGGGGCAGCTAAATAATGCATTGGAGAGAGCACCAGGTCTGGATTCAGGTGGACCTGAATTCAAATGTAGCCTCAGACAATTAACGCTGGGCAAGTCACTTAACCCAAATTGTCTTGAAAAAATAAGACAAAAACTATTTATCCCTTGTCTCTGTTGCTCCAAACTGAATACATTTTCCGTAAGCACATACCCTCATCGCTCCAGCTTTCCCAACACCATAGGAATGGATTTAAAGGTAGCTGAAGAGCTAGATTACTTTTCGTCCCAATGCCCATGGTAAATAGATTATATCCTTCCCAGATTTCTCTGAAGCTGTCTGGGTCCTCCTTTGAGCTCTGCCTGATCTAAGCAGCATCAGTGAGTAGTAAAGAGTGAGCTAGTGTTGCAGTCAAGAAGACTCACCTTTGACAAAACTATAGACACAGTAGTAGCCCAGGCAACTCTAAAACTGGCTAAATGACAATTGGCCATCATGTCGGTGTATCAGTCAGTAGAGGGCGTTTCCACATAATGAGTTCCCCACACCGAAGAAACCACCAAGTTGCTATATATATAGCAGATGTCATGTATATAGAATATACACATTACATATATGTCCGGTGTATGTATATTTATTTATTTTAATCTTTGTACATATATATATATATACATATATTTATATACATTTGCATATGGGTGTGTATGTTTATATAAATAGTATCTTCTCAGTTGAGTTTGACGTGATTTACATATTCTTAATAAATAAATTTTAATCTCCCATCAAAGAAAGAACTATTTATATAACTTATAGTTGTCTCTAGAGAAACCAATATATGGGAAGAATGAATATTGATACTTTATTTTCTTTTTCATGAAGCAATTGAAGTTAAGTGACTTGCTCAGGATCACACAGCTAGGAAGTGTTAAGTATCTGAGATAGAATTTGAACCTGATTTCAGAGCCAGTGTTCTATCTACTGTGTCATCTAGCTGTCTCCTCATACTTTATTTTCTATTTATGTTGTATGTAAATACACCTTTATATTGTATATATGCATTTAAAAAACCTTCTAGATATCTCAAGCTTTGATAAAATAATATATGTAAAGCATTTTGGAAACTTTAAAGCGCTATGTAAATGTCAATTACTATTACTTGAATCATTTCTTTCTCTAAGAAATTCTTGGTTCCCAACTCCTTGGTGGAAAGGAAAAACCTTGGTCCAAGTCCATAATTACAGATAATCACCTTGGCCTCTCCCCTAGACCTCATGCTTCTATAGTCAATCAGTTGCTAAATCTTGTGAGCTCTCCACTAAGAGCTGTACTTTCCCCTCTCTCTATCCACCACCACCAGCCCTTTCCCCCAAACTATTGCCCAACCCTTCTAATTGGACTAGCTTTCAGTGCCTTCCTTTTCCAGTCCACCTTCTACACAGCTGCCAAATGTATAGATTCCTAAAGCTCAGGTTGGCCCATGTCCCTTCTCCTGTTGAAGAAACTATAATGGCTTGTTATTGCCTCGAAGATAAAATATATCCTCCTCTGGCACTCATAACTCTTCCCATCCCGACTCCATCCTTTCTTTCCAGATTGATTTGCTGTTGTAGCCAGGCTGGCCGACCTTCTGTTCCCTGAAGATGGCATTCTTTCTCTTGCTTCCTTGCCTCTTCCTAGGTCTAGAATGCTCTTCCTCCTTCTTTCTGCCTCTTGGCGTCCCTAGCTCCCATCAAGGCTCAGTCTGAGAGTTATCACTTGGTAAAAACCATTCTTGATTTCTCCAGTTAGAATAAGTGCTCTTCCTCCTCTGAAATTACATTGTATTTATTTGGCAAATGCACATAGAAGAGTGGCTAGAGAGCCTCCTCACATTCAGAAAGTCTCATCTTTAACACAATCGGGCAACTTAATTAACCTGTCAGAATCACAGGCAACATCTCTAACACAATAAATTGCAAAGTAGTTGTCCATGTGGGTGGGGAGAAGGAGTTTCCTTTCCAAATATCTTCTGTGTCTATGGAATTACAAGTCCTAAATAAAACTAAAAATTTTTATTTTCTTGGGATCCTGGCTCATGGGTTGGAAGGCACCTCAGAGGCCATCTAGTTCAGTCGTTACAGAACTTGGAGTCAGGAAATCAGAGTTTCTATCCTGCCAGAGACAATAAGACATGTTACCTTGAGCCTCTTATGGCCTTATGTTACAAACCTTAAAGTTATGTGTAAGTGCTGATTATTATTATTCTTTGTTGTTATTATTAATAATTCAAGACAAGGAACCATTAACCAATTAAGTGACTTGTCCAAGATCATACAAGCGGTATTTGTCATATGTGGGATTTGAATTCAAATCCTCTGTAGTCATTTCTCTTCCTTCTTATCTGCATACATGTTTCTTCATAGTAGAATGTAAGCTCTAGGGATAGTACAAGACGCAGTGGATAGAGTGCCAGCCCTGGAGTCAGGAGGACCTGAGTTCAAATTTGGCCTCAGACACTTAATTCTTACTAGCTGTGTGATCTTGAGCAAGTCATTTAACCTCAATTGCCTCACACACAAGAAAAAAAGAATATAAGCTATATGAGGCAGGGATTGATTAATTTTCATCTGTATCCCCAGAATCTAGCACAGTGATTGGCATGTAGTAAAAGTCTAATAAACACTGAATTGAGGTTAGACACCAAAACATAATTATTCACACACACACATTATTCCTTCTCTTGTATTTTTTAAATGAATGACAGTCATAGCTTCACAGATCTAGAGTTTCAAGAAAACCTAGACATCACGCACTCCAGCACCCTCCCTTTAAAGATGAAACTAAAGCTTGATTACATTAATGTTTTGCCCAAGGTCACACAGGTAGTTAGTGGGAACCCTGGAATTTGAACTCAGGTTCACTCCCAAGTTTAGTGTGCTTTGTGCTTATCGCACTGCCTTTCAAACTGCCCTTCATCTTAAAGAGGGGAAAAGCCAACCCTAAAATTAAAGGGCTACTTTCCAAGGTGAGGATAGCAGACCCCCATGTGAATGGGGAAAATACCCCAGTCAATTCTCCTCTATTTCTGGGCCAAAAACAGACAATGGTGAGTGGATTCTCTCTGCCCATCTTATGCCTAAATGAAGGCACATATAAAGTAATAGAAGGCTGTCTTCCAGTCACTTTCAATTCTCACTTTAATACAAAATCTAAATTGGGAAGAAAAGCATCTTCACACTCCCAATTTAGCCTGGGAGAGAAATCAAGAAAGTCCTGATTGTTACCAGGGGAAGACAGAGATTTGGGGTTGGGACCAGAGCAGAAAGGCTGAAATGGAGAATCTAACTGGAATAGAAGACAAGGGGAAAACTCTCACAACTACAAAATAAAGCCCACCCCCCAACTTCTGTGATATCAGGTATAACCAAAAGTAGACCCTGAAGCTTCTCTTCCCTGGTCGTTCATTCATTCCTCAGCTGCTTGGTAGCATAGCCTCATCTTCAGATTTGAGGAGTATCATCTAGGTTGGGGTCCTCAAACACTGTTAATGCTGGCCCTCCCTCAGCATTTTGCTTACTCTGCTCACAGCTCAGGGCAATGGTTTTCATTATTTTGTTTCTACTGACTGTAGCTAATCCCCTTGCTTTCTCTCAATTTTGTAACTCTTTACTCCAGGCTGTTCCTCTTCATTGGAGTTGACTTCCTCTCTTATTAACTTTATGTCTATCTATTTGATTATCTGGACTAAAGTTCTTCCTGCTTCCTGAGGTATGTGTCTCACCCTCTACCTCACCTCTCCTAACCTATTGTCCTTCCTCAACACAACCTCCAGTTACTATCCCTGTCCCCCCACCTCCCCAGATTACTGCCCCTGCTTTGGTCTCAATTTCTGCTCTTCAAAATGTTAACCCTTCAATAGTTTAATTTTATACTGTCTTTGATCCCTCATCAAACCCTTCCACCCCACTTCCTAATGCTTCCATTCCTTTCCACAGAGAAGCTGTAAAAGTCACAAACCTATGCTAGCTGGGTCCAATATGACTTTATCTCATCTAATATCAAATAAGGGCAGCTAAAGTGGGCCACAGTGCACAGAGGACTGAGCCTGAGTAAGGAAAACTCATCCTCCTGAATTCAAATGGGGTCTCAGACATTGCCTAGCTGTGTGACCTTTAGCACTTAAGCCTGCTTGCCTCAGTTTATCTTTAAAAATGAACTAGAGAAGGAAATGGCAAACCATTCCAATATTTTTGTTAAGAAAACTTCAAATAGTGTCAAAGAGATTGTTGTTATACTTTTCCCCATTGGATTCTCTACTTATCTCACCAAATTAACTGTTCCAAAATCCCTCTTTTGGGCCCTCTCCCCCTTAGCAGAAAAACTTTATAATTCACCCACAGAAAAAAGAAAAAAATTGAGGCCTTCAATCATGTCCTGTCCTCAATTTTATATCCCGAATTCTCTCAATATCAACCTTTATTCTCTTTTCCCTTTGCTCTTACCTTGGAGGAATTGGTGATTTATCTCCTTAGTAAAGCTAAACCCTATTATTGTGCTCTTGTTCCTTTCTTTCTAAGCTTCTATTCAATTCTCATCTTCCCTAATTTTCTACCTCTCTTTATCCATTGATCCCTACCATGCTCTTTGTAAACATGGAGGTCTTAAAAAGCTTTTCCTTGAACTTCTCTCTCCCTTTCTCCTCTCTCTCTCTCTCTCTCTCTCTCTCTCTCTCTCTCTCTCTCTCTCTCTGTTTCTATTTCTCTCTTTGTCTCTGTCTTTGTCTCCCTGCCTCTGTCTCTCTGTGTCTTTGTCTCTGTCTCTGTCTCTCTCCCCGTCTCTTTCTGAAAATTCCTACAGAAAACAAAACCAAAACCAACCACTCACACTCCTTGCTTCTACTTCTCATTTAATTCTTAACTTTGCAATCTGGTTTCTGACCCCACCCCGTCCAATTAAACTGCTTTCTCTGAGGTCATTAAAAGTCTCTTAATTACAAAATACAGTGACCTCATTTTTGTCCTCATCTGTTTTGATCTTCTTTTGACAATGTTAATCACCTTTTCCTCTTGGATACTCTCTTCTTCTGGTTTTAGTGACAATGCTATTTCCCTATTCTCTCTCTCCTCTCCGCCCCCCCCCCCATCCCCAGCTATGTGACCATTACTTCTCAGCCTGTTTTCTCTCCTCTCCTCCTCCTCCTCCTCCTCCTCCTCCTCTTCCTCCTCCTTCTTCCTCTCTCTCTCTCTCTTTCTCTCTCTCTCTCTCTCAGCCTCTCTGTACTTGCTCTCATCTGAAGATGACTCCCTAAATCTATGTATCTAACCTTTGTCTTCAAACTTCACTCCCACAACTCTATCTATATATCTATATATCTATGACATCTCAAACCCAAAACAGAACTCTGCCTTTAATTTCACCCCTTCTTTTAAATTATCTGTTTCTGTTGAGGGTATTCCAAACCTTCAAGTCGCAAAATTTGGGACCTAAGAGTCATCCTATAATCTTCATTTCTCCCTACTCAAACATATCCAATCACTTGCCAAGTCTCGTTGATTCTTACTCCATAACACCTTCAAATTAGTCCCTTTTTCTCTCTTCTTCCTCCCTCCCCAATTCCAAAAGGTAGGTTTTTGTTGTTGTTGACTTATTTTAATCATGTCCAACTCTTTTTTGATCCAATTTGGGGGTTTCTTAGCAAAGACACTGGAGTAGTTTATCATTTCTTTTTCCAGCTCATTTTACAAATAAATAAATCGAGGCAAACAGGATTAAGTGACTTGCCAGTGTCACACAATTAATAAGTATCTAAGGCCAGACTAATCTAGTGATTATAGTTTTATAAGTCTATATACAGTCTTTATGATTCTAGTGATTATAGGCTCATATTATATAGTCTTATTGATTCCAAGTCCAGTGTTCTATTCACTTTATCATCTAGCTGAGCAAGACCCTTCTCATCTTTCTACTAAACCATTTCAATAACCTACTAGTTGAATTCTCAGCATCCAGTGTATCCCTCTTTCCAATCCATCCCCCCTACAAGTGTTTAATTAATATGACTAAAGCACAAGACTAAGTCATTTCCCTAATCAAGAAGATCAAGTGGCTCCCAGTTGCTACCAGGATAGAATGCAAACTTTCTTGGTGTTTATAGTCCTTCATATGACTCCAAAGTATCTTTCCAAAACTGATTTTTCACATTATTCCTTTTTACACATTCTTCAAGATGCTTTTCCTAATTTCCCTAGTTCTAAGCATTTTTTTACATACATCCTCACATCCAAAATGCCCTGATGTTTTCTCAGCTCCCAGTGAGGAAATTCTTCTGAAAATCTAAACTAAACCTCCCAAACTTCCCCTGAAATGTGACCTTGTTCTCCCTAAAAATCCATGTCCTTTCCAAGAAAAGGCAAGGCTATTCCCTTGTCTTGCTGTTAGTAGCAACCTACCACCATTACTTGGCATACAGTAA
This sequence comes from Sarcophilus harrisii, assembly GCF_902635505.1. Lineage (NCBI taxonomy): Eukaryota > Metazoa > Chordata > Mammalia > Dasyuromorphia > Dasyuridae > Sarcophilus > Sarcophilus harrisii. Next base: position 370,879,126 of record NC_045427.1, read on the forward strand.
GCACTTAACAATTGCGGATCCATTATGTCTTTTAAACACGAGCTGAACCCCCTTCAAAATAATACTTTCTTTTCCAAGACTACTCACCCATGTACCTGTAATCTGTTGTAGCAACAGCTCGACTATCAGTTATGCAGAACACACATTTTGGAAATGCAAATTATTTTTATTTTCCTTCTTATAGAACATAATCTTGTTGAAGGCAAGATTCTCTCTGTCTCTGTCTTCCCCTCCCCCATCCTGCTTGTTTTCCTGTCTTTAGATCAAACATTGAGCTTGTTTTAATACCTGCTGAACAGGCCTTTAAAATATCCAAAGAATTTTACCAAACATTTCACCTGATCCTCATAACACAATTAGGAGGTTAAAAACTACAGGTCTTCTTATCAACATTCTACAAATGAAGAAACTGAGGCTCACAGAGGGTTAGTTTCTTGCCAAGGTCACACAGCTGGTAAGTGATAGAGATGAGATTCCAACCTAAGTCTCTCTAGATTGCTTCAGGTCTGGTCCATTTAACCTTCTCTTGAATTGTTTTCTCTGACTTTGCCTAGTAATAAAGCTGCTTTATGCTTGGAGGAGATTCAGGGAGGAACTTGACCCCCTCTAATTGCAAAATTCTTCTCTCTTCGTTTTCCAGTCACTTCATTATAAGGGATAGAAACACCCTCTTGGGGTGTTGAATTTGGGGATCTGACCAGGGTGTCTGTGTATTTCCCACAGTGTTTACTCTGGCCTCTGCCAGAAAGCCACCCACCCACTCCTTCACCGGCACCCAGAGATGAATTAGTCCTTCCTACAATTCCTGAACTAAGTTAACCCATAGAAAGGCTAGAAGCCAGAGCAGCTTGGCCTGGGAAGTACAAGGGATAGTGGGGAGGGAAACAGAAATAACATGCAGTTTCTATTCCTGCCTTTTTGGGACTAGATTAAAACACCGCCTTTCTAATCTAAAGGCTGCTCTTTACTTCCTGGCCATCTCTGGCTTCTTATGTAACGCTCTCCTCCCTCTGCCTCCACAAGCAGCTTCCAGAGATTTCTGCAGCCAAGCTTTACAGCACACTCCAGAAGGAAACTGCAAAGAGAATCCTGGATTGTCCTTTGTGCTCACAGCCCAGAGCTGGTGGCAGGCAGGAAAGAGCCAAGAAGAGGGGTCTGTTGTCTGACAGAGCCTCTCACTTAGGGTATCAAAAAAGGGCTGGGAAATAAAATGAACCCATTCCTTCATCTCTGGGGTCATGTCTTCTCACCAGGGTAGAAGATCCCATTAGTGACCTTGAGAGATCATCCAGCTACAAGATACCTATAAACAAAAAGAGTTCTCCTTTCTTTAGACCAATCTTAATAAGAGTAGACTTTTATCATTTCCCAAGGTCACAAGCTCTGATGTTCCCCAATTCACAGTAATAGGAAGTTCTTCTAAACATCTAAAGTAAAAGCCCCGACTGCAACTTAAATCTGACCTTGTTTTCCCTAAAAATCCATGTTCTTTCCAAGAAAAGACAATCCTGTTCCCTCGTTCTTTTGTCAGTGACTACCTACCCTCATCACCTACCTCACAGTAGGCACTTAATAATCTGCCTTTGTCTCTGTCTCTGTCTCTCTCCCCCAACTTTCTTTTTTTTGTCCCCAGATCAAACATTGAGCTTGTATTTAATACATGCAGAATAGGCCTTTAAACTATCCAAAGCATTTTACAATGCTTCATCTGATCCTCATAACACATTGGGAGATAAATACTATCGATATGCTTATCTTCATTCTTCAAATGAAGAAACTGAGGCTCACAGAGGGTTGGTTCCTTTGCCAAGGTCACACAGCTGGTAAGTGATGGAGATGAGATTCCAACCTAAGTCTCTCTAGATTGCTTCAGGTCTGGTTGACTGTCAGTATCCTTTAAATATAAGTTGAGCTACCATCAAGATACTTTCTTTTCCAAGATCACTTATCCATGTGCCCATAGCCTGTTGGAGCAGTAGTCTCGACTATCAGTAATGTAGAGCATATAATTTGGAAACCTAAAGGACTTCTACACTCTCCTGAATTGCTATGAAATCTTTTCTCTCTTTCTAAGTGACCTGAAATTTAGTATCAGATCTGCCATTCACTCTCTGTGGTGTCAGACAAGAAATAAGCCACAAGTCACAGTTTCCTCATTTATAAAAAGCAAACAGGATGGACTAAATGATTTCTATGGTCTCTTCCAATATCGTTTATGTTCTTCTCTCTAAGTTTCTTTTGCCTTTCCTATTTCTTTCTTTGCACATTGCCTCCTCTTTTATAACCTGCCATCCTTCTCCCACCCTATTGGTAACCCCACCCTAGCCCTGGTTTTGCCTCAATTCTCCCTCTTCATTCCTTCCTTTCTTCCCATTCACTCCCCATCTCCCAATTCCTTTCCCAGGTTTCCTTGGGGTTCTCAGCAGAGAACGGGACTAGATTTTCGATCCCATTTAACCTCCCATTTAAGGTTAGGCTCCTCAGCATTTCCGGCTGGTGCTTGTCACCCTGTCAGCCATTGGAAAGTGTGACAGCTACTCAAGTCAGAGACAGAAAGAATCACTTCCTGAGGCCCAGTCACAAAAATAAATCATGGGGCCTGAGCTGATGGGGAACCATGCTGACGTAGCTGGGCGGAAGTTGTGATGGAAAAAGAGGGGTTTGTTTGCCTCCAAGTGTGCCCTTCTCAATTAAGGGCCTGGGGAAACAGATCAAAGCATTGGTGAAGGGTGGGTATGATTTTGACTTTCTCTGTTTCTCTCTGACTTTCCAGTGGAGCCCAATCTGCCGTGTCATATTATATTATTTTGTTCCCCTTCCACACACCTATTCAAAAGAATACTCCACATCTTCAGTGCAGACAGCCAACCCAAACTATACTTTGTTTTTTAAATCTCAGATCCAACCCTAGAGTTGCCAGAGACAAAGGTGCCCTGGCAGAAAGGTTGGACAGGCCAAGGCCATTCACAGAGACTGCTACTCCATTCAGGGTTCCTCTGCTAAGCCAGGACAGGCAGCAGCTTGTGGAAAGACAGAAATAGCAGGGTCAAGGGAAGGGCACAAGATGCAGGGAAGCTTCCATGTTTGATTATAGTCTTTCTTGCTCTAAAGAAATTGCTGGGGTCTAATCTATGCTGAGCTCTTAACCTCATCAGGTGGTTACAATGTTCCAATGGCTTTTTCTGGAAATCAGAATTCATAGAATTAAAGATTTTAGAAAGATCCTTTTCCAAAGGATTTTTTAAATCACCTTTATTTTTCAGATGAGGAAACTGAGACCAAAAGGGATTTAGTGCCTCATGTCATGCAAATAATAAATGGCAAAACTGTGACCCTCAATCCAGGGCTCTTTCTACAACAATGATCAAATTCCTCATCCTATTTCAATATATCTTCTATTTTATAGTTCCCACTGCTACTGTTGTTCAGTTGTTTTCAGTCATATTCAATTCTTCATGACCTCATTTAGAGTTTTCAAGGCAAAGATACTGGAGAAGTTTGTCATTTCCTTTTCTAGTTTATTTTTAGGAGGAAACTCAGATTAATAGGGTTTATGGGTAAATGACTTGCTCGAGGACGCACAGCTAACAAATGTCTGAGAACAGATTTGAACTAAAGGAAGATGAGTTTTCCTGACTCCAGGCCCTAAATTCTAACTCTAGCATTATCTAGCTGACCATTTATAGTTCCCAAGATTCCCCTACTATATTCCAAGTATATAGGTTCATTATTTAGTTCCTTAAACTTCAATGAAAATTCTCATCCCAACTCCCTCCTCCACAACACACACACACACACACACACACACACACACACACACACCACTGCTTATTTAAATCCAATTTTTGATTTCAAGTCTCAAGTAGAATCCCATAATGTTAAGACCTGGAAGAGACCTTAGAGAATCATTAATTTTCATCATCTCATTTTATAGATGAACAAGGAGGACCTGCTTCCCCCAGGAAGCCTCTCCTGATCATTCAGCCTTTCAGGATCTCTGCCTTCTTCGAACTTCTATACCTCTTACTATCTATACCCTTTATATGGCACTTACCTTTTGCTTTGCAGACAACAAAGTGGTGAAATGGCTAGAGTTCCAAACCTGCAGTCAGGAAACCTCATCTTCCTGAGTTCAAATCTGGCCTGAGATACTTCCTAGCTGTGGGATCCTGGGCAAGTCACTTAAACTTGTGCGCCTTAGTTTCCCCATTTCTAAAATGGGCTAGAGAAGGAAATGACAGTATCTCTGCCAAAAAAAAAAAACAAAAAAAAAAAAAAACCCTAAATGGGGTTATAAATAGCAGTACGTGACTGAACAACAATTTGTATTGCTATTTGTCGTTCATGTAGTTTGAAGGATCTTGAAATTATCTTGCAGACAATCTTGTGCTAGTTCCCTAGAAGACTGTAAGGCTTCTGAAATAAAATCCTTAATCATTCAATTGAGTTTGGCCTTACTATCCACATAAGGAAAAACAAGTGGGTGAAGCATATCTATTGACCAGTTGGTTATTTAGTTGGACAGACAACTCTATGGCGCTCATTCATTGGGATATATGGCTTAGCACTGCAAATGAACCATGAATTGACTGATCCCAGAATTGAACAGAGGGAAAGGAGGGTGGGTTGCCTTTGGGAGACTGCATAGTTTTTTAATGGTCCTAAGCCTTTGTTTTTCCCTCAAAGTTTGAACACCAATAATCTTCTGGTGTTATCCATCATCTCTCAATGACAATGAGACAATGCATAATGGGCATGAGTAGACTGCAACAACATTACATCCGAGGAATTGCACAATAGGAGAAGTGAAAGGGTGTCATCAGAAAAACTTATGACTGGAAAAAAAAAAAAGATGAATTGGTCATGTAGCAAGAGGAAGAGTTTGACAATGCTTAGGCTTCACTGGTATTCAAGCAATGGTAAGAGAACAAGAAAGCTCCCTATATAATGGGCAGATCTAGAGAGGACATGGACAAGAGTCATAGACATAAAAGAGCTGCCATGTGCATTATTGAAGGGAGAGAGCTTTTCAGTAAAACAAGACTTAATTATTTGCGTTCTAAAATGCTTTAAGAGCAGACCTACCAAGGATCCAGAGCCTGGATGGCATAGTCTTGGGAGAGTCCTGTCAGTTTCACAATAAATAAATATCACAACTCATGGGCCTTCTTCTAGGGCCCACTAGTCATAAGTATGCCCTACCTGTGTCCTGGGAAGAGCAAATAAGACAATTGCAGTTGGGTAGGGATGTTTATCATCATTTTGGATGTGAGGGGGAAGTTTAGGCCTAGGTTCTTTTAAAATATGTTTAATAGAAGGCTTGCAAAACTTAAAATGGTACTGCTGCTTTCGATATCCTTGTATAAAATGGAGTTTCATTCCCGGGATGATTAAAACAAAGAAGGAAAAAAAACACAGGGAGAAAGATGGGAAAAAAATATTTTCTTCTTGTAAATTAAAGAAATCCATTTATTGGTTACTCCAAGTGTGACTGACACACAGGTGCTTGGAGACCCTGGCACTTATCCTTTCTTTGATCTCAGTAACCCCATGCTTCAGCATTTTTTTATTTTTAATGCTCCAAAAACATTTCCGTTAGATTTATGGCAACAGTTCAGTGGGCCGGGGAATGCAATGCCTAGCGATCAGAGCCCCCGACCCCAAATATAGAGGCTTCACTCCAAGGAAACTCTCCCTTGGATTGAGAAAGAAAGGAGGCAACTGAACTGACAAGTAGGGTGGAGTTGATAATGGTGAAGGAGAGTGTTAGTTGTTTTGGAGGAAGAAGGCGGCAGGGGAAGTCCCCTTCTAGTTATGTTGGTCCTGGGGAGCGTGGCAGACATTCCCTCCTCTTATTTCTTTGCCCTGTAAAGGGGAGGGCGCAGGGGTGGGGGCGGCTGGCTCAGGCTTCCAGCCCCGGCAGCGGCGGGGAGATCCCAGCGTCTGGGCTGCTCCGGCAGCGGCGGCGCATCTCCGGGGAATGAGGGGGGGAGCCCGAGCTGGCGGCGCCTGCTCACTTCGCGCTCACTGCGTCGGAGTCTCCCCCAGCCTGGCCCGGTGCCGAGCAGCCAGGGGAGGAGGGGACGGAAAGCGGCGGTCCTTTCTCCCCCCCCCCCGCCCCCCCCCCGCTCCCCACTCTCCATCTCTGCTTTCCTTCTGACCCCAGGAGACTGGAGGACCCGCTTCAACCCCTTAAACCTCCGGACCCTCTCGTTAGAAATAGGAAGGGGGCAGCACTGAGTCGAAATGGCCCTCCATCCCCGCCCCACCAAAACTGGGGCCACCGGACCAAGTCTCCGGGCTCCCTACATCACTGGGCGGTCCCGCCCCGGCTCTCTGCAGCACTTGTTTTCCCAAACAGGTCCAGACGCACCCCCCCCCCTCTTCCCGGGCTCGCCGCAGTGACCAGTTTCAGGCTCGGATCTTGGGGGGAATCTTCCTCCCCTGGGGCCCTCTCCCCACCGCCCCAGAGCTTCAGGGAAATATGACGGGGGTGGAGAGGAGGGGGAGAATCGGCGACCTCCGGCCCCCGAAAACGGGATTCCCTCCCGCCCCACACTATTCCCCAAACGGAAACACGTCTCCCTGGCTTCGAGAGGGTTGGAAAGGGAGCTTCCCAACGCTTTCTGCAGGAAGAGCTGGCGAAGTGCCAACAGCTGGCGGGGATGGGTGGGTCTCGGGGTCTCCCAGGCTCGCCTCCTTCTAGGGGCTCCTGAAAGGCGACACAAGGATTTCCCCACCCCCACCCCCCGCCCCCAGCCCGGCCCTGCCCCCAACGCAGAAGGCTAACCTGGGGACAAATGCCCGCACAGTTCACTACCTCCCGCCCCAGCCAACAGGTGCATAAAATGAGCTTCCCCTTCCCTTCCCATCCCACGGGGACTAGGGCTGAGGAGACCGCAAACGAGGCGCGGGCTGCATAAAAAAAAGAAGGAACGGAGACGGCCCAGCCTCAGTTTCCTTTCCCCAGCTTCTGAGGTAGCCCTTCTCCCACAGCCCGAAACCGCGGGTGTCCTTGCCCCGCCTTTCTCGGCCACGGCCTCTGCCCTCTGCGCCCAGGCTACTCCTCCCCTCCCCGCTCCGCTCCGCTCCCACGGTCCCAGGAGGTGGGCGGGTAAACTCGGGGATGACGGCGGAGCTCCGGAGCCCGGGCTCGCCCTCGCCCCCGCCCCAGGGACCGGGGTTTCCCAGCCTCCCCAGCCCAGGGCAACAGTCCCCGTGGGGAGAGCGATCCGAGCGGCGGGGCTCCCGGGCTCCTCGCCCCTTTCCCGCCGTCCCCCCTCCCCCCTCCCTCGCCCGGGCTCCCCTCTCTCGGGCTGGGAGGGAGAGCAGGGGAAGAGGGAGGGAGGGAGGGAGCGAGCGAAGTGCAGGGGCCCGGAAACACCAAATATGGAGCAGGAAGGATCCCCCGCCGGAACCGACCTTATTTGGGCAATGCCTAATATGGTTGGGCCCAATATGGCCTGGCTGCTCGGGGCTTCCGGCAGAGGCGGGGTGGGAGGGGGGAAGTGGGAGGAGGGAACCGAAGGCTGGGGGTTGGGGAAAACACTGCCTCGCCGGGAGCCCCAGCAAGCCCGATTGAGCGCCAGAACCCCGAAGCTGGCCCCGGGAGACCCTAGCTCGGGCTCGGGTCCCGGGATCCCCGGATTCCATGGGGGAAGGGGGAGAAGGGGGAGGGGAGAAGAGAAGGGAGGCCTCGCGTCACGTCGGGTCCTCCTGTCCCGCCCTGCCATATAAGGGCTTCCTGCTTTCCATATATAGCCATGTACGTCAGGAAGGGGGCGGAGCCTCACAAGTCCAAATCCTTCAAATAGAGGCGGATCCGGGGGAGTTGCGAGAGATTCCAGGCAGCAGAAGTGGGGGAGCCGCCGCAGCCGTCGCCAGCGCAGCAGCAACAAGCCGCCGCCGCCGCAGCCGCACGGACCAGCCCAGCCTCCGCCAGCAGCAGCAGCAGCAGCAGCGCCACCTCCGCACTGAGCAACCTGCGGGGGCAGAGCCGGCAGGAAGCCCCCTCCAAAAACATTTTTTTTGCCTCCTTACCATGCGCCACTGAGCCCCGCATGTGAACTGCCCAGTCCCCCGCACAAGCGCCCCTTCGGCCCCAAACCCGCGTCCACCCCGTCCAGAATGGCCGCGGCCAAGGCAGAGATGCAGCTGATGTCCCCGCTGCAGATCTCCGATCCCTTCGGCTCCTTCCCCCACTCCCCCACTATGGACAACTACCCCAAGCTGGAGGAAATGATGCTGCTGAGCTCGGGGGGGCCCCAGTTCCTGGGACCCGCCGGCGGACCTCCCGAAGGCAGCGGTGGGGGGGGAGGCGGAGGAGGAGGCAGCAATAGCAGCGGCAGCAGCACGGGTGGTTTCAATCCCCAAGGGGAAGCCGGTGAGCAGCACTTCGAGCACCTGGCTGCAGGTAAGCAGTGGCCCAGAGCGATGGACTTCCCCTTTGCCTCTCTTTCCCGGCCCCGGGTTCTTTGCTACTGTCTGGGAGAAGGCGCTTTGCTAGCCTTCCGACATCAAACAAACAAAAACAAAAGTCCCCCTTCCACCTTCTCGGCCCCCACCGGGGGTTTGTGCCCAGGAGAGAGCATTTGTCTGAGGAAGACGCTACATCCCTTTATGCCGCCTCTTTGGGGCTAAGTACTGCCCTGGAACCGGGCATGCCCGGTGGAGGATCCCTGAGCTGTTGTTTTGGCTGAAGATGCACTGGGGCTGCGTGGGTGGGTGGGGGTGGAGGAGGACTTGTTTTGAGGAGGAAAAATGAGCTTTCTCTAGACAGCCAACCCTTGTCCCTTATAGCGAAGGGACTGTGATGCACGGAGCTTGGGAATACCCTGAGGAGGGGAAAGAGGAGGGGGTCCTGGTGTTGCTGGGGAGGCGACAGGACTAGCCGGGAATCCCTTGCCTACTGTGATGCGGAGCCCTGTTAACTGCAGTAGAGGGGGGATTCTCCATATTTGCGTCAGCTGTTGTTGAAATGGGCTCTGCTGCTGGAGCTCTTCCAGGAACATTGCAATCTGCTGCTATCAATTATTAACTAGCCCAGTAGTCAATGGCAGCAGCAGCACAGCCAGTAGCGGCTCTTTACCTCTCCAAATGAGATCTTGCTCCAGTAACACGGATTGTTCTCTTTCCTCCTCACTAGACACTTTTCCTGACATCCCGCTGAACACTGAGAAGGTGCTATCGGAGACAAGCTACCCAAATCAGCCCACCCGGTTGCCCCCAATTACCTACACTGGCCGATTTTCCTTGGAGCCGGCCCCCAACAGTGGCAACACTCTGTGGCCAGAGCCACTTTTCAGCCTGGTCAGTGGACTTGTGAGCATGAGTAACCCACCGGCCACCTCTTCAGCAGCCCCATCTCCGACAGCCTCCTCTGCCTCTTCCTCACAGAGTCCTCCACTAAGCTGTGCAGTGCAATCCAGTGAGAGCAGCCCCATCTACTCAGCAGCTCCCACGTTCCCCACTCCCAACTCTGAGATCTTTCCTGAGCCACAGAACCAGGCCTTCCCTAACTCGGCAGGCTCAGCTATCCAGTACCCACCACCTGCTTATCCCACCTCCAAGGGCAGCTTCCAGGTGCCCATAATCCCAGACTATCTGTTCCCACAGCAGCAGGGTGAGTTGGGCTTGGTCCCACCAGACCAGAAACCCTTTCCAAGCTTGGAGAGCCGAACCCAGCCTTCCCTCACCCCACTGTCCACCATCAAGGCTTTTGCCACACAGACTGGCTCCCAAGATCTGAAGACCCTCAACACCACCTACCAGTCTCAGCTTGTCAAGCCAAGTCGCATGCGCAAGTACCCTAACAGACCCAGCAAGACACCCCCCCATGAGCGCCCCTATGCCTGCCCCGTGGAGTCCTGTGACAGGCGATTTTCTCGTTCTGATGAGCTGACTCGCCATATCCGAATCCACACAGGCCAGAAGCCCTTCCAGTGTCGCATCTGCATGCGAAATTTCAGCCGAAGTGACCACCTCACCACTCACATCCGCACTCACACTGGAGAGAAGCCCTTTGCATGTGACATCTGTGGGAGAAAGTTTGCTCGAAGCGATGAACGCAAGAGGCACACAAAGATTCACCTTCGACAGAAAGAAAAGAAAACAGACAAGGGTGTTGCGGCCTCTGTGGCCCCTTCCTCCCTCTCCTCATACCCATCCCCTGTCACTACCTCCTATCCATCCCCTGCTGCCACCTCCTACCCATCTCCAGTACCCACCTCCTATTCTTCTCCTGTGTCATCATCCTACCCCTCTCCAGCACACAGTGGCTTCCCCTCACCTTCTGTGGCTACCACGTACTCCTCTGTCACCTCTGCCTTTCCACCCCAAGGCATTACCAGCTTCCCCTCCTCGGCCGTCACCAACTCCTTCAGCGCATCAACAGCGCTTTCGGACATGACGGCCACATTTTCTCCCAGGACAATTGAAATATGCTAAAACAAAAACCAAACCCCCCCCACCCCCCACATGAGACTCAACTGGGACAGGAGGGGAATCTGGCCAGGTGAGGGAGGGGAGGACTCATACCTGAAAGAGTTCTGACCCTACTCCCTCAGTCCCCAAAGTATGAATGGGGAATATTCATCAATAACCCTTTCTACCCTGTTTCCCCTTCTCATCATCCCCTATTACCCTCTGACTTCAGCTGCCTGAAACAACCATGTCCAAGTTCTTCACTTTCTATTCAAAGGACTTGACTTGCATGGATTTTGGATATATCATTTCAGTTTCATTTCCATCATTGCCCTCCCCATTCCCCTTTGATGCTAGAAAATTGAGTTGGTAAGATGGGGAAACTGAGCTTTGAAGCTTAGTCCCTTTTTCCTTTTTGCCCCTGTACAGTGTCCGTGCCATGGATTTTGTTTTTCTTGGGGTACTCTTGATGTGAAGACAATTTGCATATTCATATTGTAATTATTTGGAATTAGGGCCTCATTTTGTTTAAGGGGGGAAAAAAAACAAAGAAAAAAGTTGAGCAATGGTGATATTTTTTTTTTTTGTGAGATGCTGTGATGATGAGTTTTGAAGCTTCTTTTTGAAACAGCAATTTTTAGGTATTAATCAGCATGTGTCAGAGTTGGATGTTCCGTTTACTTTGTAAATATCAAACAAACTTGTACTCTCACATGTGGCAAAAAAGTTGTTTTTTTTTTCCTTTGGAGGTTCCCCCCCTTATTTTGTTTTCAAAGTTCCATGTCTTGGTGCCTTTTTGTGTGAATGCCTCGCTGACGCCTTGACACGTACAATTGTGTAAGAATGAGTATTATATCCACCTCTGGCCTTAAGGAGGTGGGAGAGGCAGGGAAAGATGATTCCAGGGAGGCTTTGGGAGCAAGAATGGGGAAAGAGGGCTGAGTTCTGCTTTCATTTCTCCGGAATGTAAGCAAGCAAAAAAACAAAAACTAAACTAAATCTGAACTCTCAAAAGTCTATTTTTGTAACTGAAAATGTAAATTTATAAATATATTCAGGAGTTGGAATGTTGTAGTTTACCTACTGAGTAGGCAGCGGATTTTTTGTATGTTATGAACATGCAGTTCATTATTTTGTGGTTTTATTTTTACTTTGTAATTGTGTTTGCTTAAACAAAGTGACTGTTTGGCTTATAAAACACATTGAATGCGCTTTACTGCCAATGGGATATGTGGTGTAATATCCTTCAGAAAATTAAAATGAAAATAAAGAGCTTGTGGTGGTTGGATGTATTTTTCCCAAGAGGAGGGAAGAATCTAAACAGTGGTTCCAGTTGAGTGGGATAAACTGGGGATTTCCTTAAGGCCCTAGGGAAGCCCTTTTCTGACTAAGGGGGATGGCTGGGGTGGGAAGAAGAGAGGATTACAATTTGTCTAGTTTATTCTGGCTTAGTCTACACTGACAAGGGAAGTCCTTTGGGACTTGAAGACAATGGTTCTTGCTAGCTTTGGCTGTCTCCATACTGCCAATCTCTGGGGAAAGCCCCTAGCAACATTTCCACATGACTCCTGCCAAAAGTGTGTGTGTGGAGGGGATATATCAGACTGGACTGGTAAAGTGGGAATATGCTGTCCTTGAGGATCTCAGTGGGAAGATACCCTACCCCCCAAAACCAGCTATCTTCAACCCTATCTGTGCACATAGGAGTTCAAGGGAACTACTACTGTCACCTCACAGAAAAATTTTTTTTTAAAGGGGATTAAATACATAGATACTTTAGGATACAGTGAAACCTTGATACAATGAAACCAAGATCAAGGCCAGGCAGTCTGGGTCTACCCACCTTCTTCCCCTGTTTTCCTTGGAGTTTTGTCTGTCTGGGGTGGGAAAAATAGAAAGAGAAAACCAGTTCTCAAGCCAAGAAGCAGCCTTCCAGGAAGAAAAACTTGTCCATTTGCCAGCTGGAGCTAATACACACCCCTGGCAATAGCCAAGGAGCAGACTGAGCAAAGCTTGTCAAGGTTGGTGTCAAGGGTCTCCAGCCATTGCCAGAACAAGTCTCTCTGGAGTAAAGAAATATCTGCCATTCAATTCTCACCCCCACTACCACCTACTCCTTAGAAAGATATCTGCCACTCAATTCCCACTCCCACCTTTCCCTTAGAATACCTCAGCACTAGAGCAGTTTTCTTAATATTAAGGGAGTAAGGAAAGGAGAGAGTCAAAAAATGGGGATGTTTACTAAACCATTATGGAGGTAGCATTTATCCTGATTTATAACTGGTCTTTCCACAGGTCATTAGTGACCATTATAGATGTTGGATGGTTAAAGATCCTTCTTTTCCACTTTCCCCCTATTCTTCCTTTCTTTCACTCTTTTCTCCTACTACCAAGGCAGCAGTCATCACCAGGACCCATCAAGATTGTTCATCGACACCAATAGTTGAATCAATGGGCCCTAAACAAATAGTACCCAACAGACTTTCTGCTGGCATCCAAATTTTAGCTATCTTTTCCTTCCATTTTTGCCTTATATTTTCTTCTTTATTTAGTGTGTTCTCCTCTTGTTCTCTTCTTGAGCCCATTAGATATTATCAAGTGTCTGTTTCCTAAAATTCCAAACTTCCTCTGCTTGAGGTAATTTTGCGTGTATGTGTTTGTGTTTGGAGATGTAGATGATTTCTTTGGGAAGCAAGAAAATAGGATATACCACCTTGGGAGGAAGAGATGGGTTAATGAAATGTCATATCAAAGAGGGGAAATGCAGCGGACTCCACAAAGATACCAACCACCTTTGAAGATTCTCTATCCCACACCTGGACCAACTTTTTTTTTTTTTGAAGGGGAGCACTAACTTTTATTATTCTTTCCTAGACCCAGGGGATACAAGCTGCCTATTGTGAAAGCAAACATTTAAGAATTCTGTCTCCTCCATTTCCCGACCTCCCCCTCTCTCCAACAGGAGTCAGAGATCATTAATTTAAGCTGCAAGGGACCTCAGAAGTTACAGGAATTTTGGAATTGGAAATAGAAGGGAACAAAGTAAGTAGCTACCTATTCCCAATCCAAAGGAATCTTCACTATAATAATATACCTGACAAGTAAGTGGGTCATCCAACCTCCGCTTCAAAGACCTCCAATGAGGGGGAACACCGCCTCCCTAACTCTCAAGGCAGCTCATTCTACTTTTGCAGAGTTCTATCTAATTAACATTAAACCTAAATTGCATCTTTAGAACTTCTACTCTGGGGCCAAGCAGAACAGATCTAATACAGCCCTTCAAATAGTTGAGATTATCTATTATGTTATTAAGTTTCCTCGGTTCCTTCAGGCTATCTCTGAAAATATGATATGGATTTCAAGGATGAAAATTCTAGAACCAACTTATGATTGCACTTAAAACTGCTGTGCCAACGGAACTTTAAAACAGAACTTCAGATGTAGCAGAATAGGAATGATATTACCTCTTTCAAAACTGTGGGCTGTCTTAATAAGTCAAGGTTAAACCATAGCTCTTTTTGTCTGCCATATGGATATATCCCATCCTATATTATTAGTTGAGTGAATACTTGATTCAAAACATATAGTCAGTCTCTACTAAATTTCATTATCAATCCAATCTAATGTTTATCTAGCCTGTAGATCTTTTTTCAAAACTTGCTGTCAATCCATGTTAGCTATCCCTCTCAGCTCATAAAAGAGGATGCCATCTAAATTCATTGACATCCATAATTAATTAAAGAACATCCAAGAACAGATAAGATTCCTAGAGAGCTCCATTGAAAACCACCGTCTTCTAAATTGACAGTGAACCAGAGAATTCAACCAATTCAAATTCCATTTAATGTATTATCACTCAGTGTACATTTCTCCATTTTTGTTAGAAAAATAGTATGAAGTATTTTATCAAACAGAATGCTAAAAATCTAGGTAAAGTAATATCCAAGGCATTCATTCATTCTGTTGTGTTACCAGGTTAGTAACCTTGTCAAAAATAGAATTAAGCAACGTCTAGTATGATCTTGTTCTTGCTGAAGCCAATTTTTTGTGATTACTTCTTTTTCTAGAAACCATCTCTTTAATGAGCATTGCATTCTAAGATTTTCCCAGGAATCTAAATCAAGATCATCTGGCCTATATAGAATATTATACCTATCCTGTTTCTCTTCTCTCTTTTTAAAAATCAGGCTATTAACTGTTCGGTTCTGCACACATATATTGTATCTAGGATATACTAGGATATATTTAACATGTATAGGACTGCTTGCCATCTGGGGAAGGGAGTGGAGAAAGGGGAAAAGTCGGAACAGAAGTGAATGCAAGGGATAATGTTGTAAAAAATTACCCAGACATAGGTTCTGTCAATAAAAAGTTATAATTATTTTTAAAAATCAGGCTATTTTCACTTCTGCAGCCTCTCTCATAATTTTTTGTAAGTTTTCACATATGACAGAATAGTTGTTTGGTTATTATATTGTCAATCAGTCAATTATTGTTTGTTATTTCATTCTCTAAGAGGACCATGACATCACGAAGGTAATGCATGACTGGCAAGTGAATTAGATTTAAGTGAGAGAGGGCTATGCAAAATCAGCCTTCTTCTTTCCTCTGGGTTTGATTTATATAGATCAAGATAACTAGAGATGGCCCCAGATTCAGTGGGAGATCTTGACTTTTTCAAATTAAGGTCTTTCCCAGGTCTCAGTCTAACTGAGCCAAGCCCATTTAAGTGATTAACACTAGGTGGGAAATGAAGTAGAGAAAGATGCCTCTTTTACTTAGTTTAGATATCTACAAATCTGGGAGGGAAAAGAATTTCAGGGTTTCTGATCCAAACAGAAACAATTGCTATTGTGTTTCTACTGGGCTTATATCCCAAAGAGATCAAAAAGGAGGGAAAGGGACCCACATGTGCAAAAATATTTGTGACAGCCCTCTTTGTAGTGGTAAGAAACTGGAAACTGAGTGGATCAGTTGGAGAATGGCTGAATAAATTGTGGTATATGAATATTATGGAATATTATTGTTTTGTAATAAACTGATGAGGTCTAGATTTGGGGTACCTAAATGAAATTAGGGTTTAATTGAGGTCTAGTGGCAGGTTCAGGGTACAGGGAGTCAAATAGAGCTCCCCTGCAACCCCTTTGGATTCAGCACAAGGATACAGAGTTAAATGAGGTCTAGTAGTGGCGCAAGAGTTCCCTGTAAAGGAATTTACGGACCGGAAAACCTGGATTGATAAAATAAGTTTGTTATGGGCATAGGAAGTAAGGTTAAAGTCTAGTTAAGGAAACAGGTGAGGATAAAGAGAGGAGGGCACCAGAAACAGAGTTCCAGTGGACAGAGGCTCCTTGTCATGCCAGGAGTAAGGCTGCCATGTTTGGAACCTCTGCAAAGAGAGGGCTCCAGTTTAACTCTTCTATAATGAGAGATTTAGCTAAAGGGGCCTGTGGGTAGAGTCTCAAGTTGGCTCCTCATTGGGTTTCAGTGGGGCTAGAGTTTGCTTGGTGGGGGTTGGGAAACCTGAGCAGATCATTAGAATGGGGGCTGGGACAGCCCATGTTGGCTCAGATCCGATGGGGGCTGGGAGAGCCCGGATCTCCTATTGGAATGCAAAGGGGTGCTTTTTTGACCAGGATTTGTGAATCAAAGGTCCTAGCTTCCTGAGTTGATCAGAAAGGAATAAATCAATCTGAAAGGACTAGTTTCTTAAAGGGACCACAACCTTCATTAAAACGACCAGCAGGATGATTTCAAAAAGGCCTGGAGAGATTTACATCAACTGATGTGAAGTGAAGTGAGTAGAACCAGGAGGTCATTATACATGGCAACAACAAGATTATAAGATGATCAATTCTGATGGATGTAGCTCTTTTCAACAATGAAATAACTGAGGCCAGTTCCAGTGAAATGCAAATTAAAACAACCCTGAGGTACCACTTCATACCTCTCAGACTAGATAAAATGATAGGAAAATATAATGATAAATGTTAGAGGGGATGTGGGAAAACTGACATTAATATATTGTTAGTGGAGTTGTGAACTGATCCAACCATTCTGGAGAGCACAATAGGCTATCAAACTACCCTTTGATCTAACAGTATCTGCATCCTTAAGAGATCATAAAAAAGGGAAAAGGACCCATGTGCAAAAATGTAGCCACTTTTTTTGGGTAGTGGCAAGGATGGAAACCTGGCAGATTAGATAAAATACAAAGAAATGGATTTCCAGAGTTGGTTAGACAATTGGATTCAAATGTATTGTCTTTATTGGTTTAATGTCAAATTGGAAGGAAATGATTGTCAGGACAATACTTCCAGTGGACTTGGTCCTGTGGATGTTTTGGGTTTTTTTTTTTTCCTCCAGAAATATATTGTTTCATATTTTCTCTTATTTGTCTTCCTTAGACTTGTGAAAAAAAATGACAGAGGTTTATGGAATTCTCCTATCACTATTGTGTTACTTCCTGTCTTTTTCTTTTCTTTTGTTTGTTTTATTTTGAGGCAATTGGGATTAAGTGACTTGCTCAGTCACACAACCAGTAAGTGTTAAGTATCTGAAGCCACATTTGAACTTAGGTCCTCCTGCCTCTAGGCCAGTATTTTATCAATTCAACTGTACCATCTAGCTACCCCTAATTCCTGTCTTCTTGCAGTTCAGGGGTTTCCTTTAAGAATTTGGATGCTAAAGCATTTGGAACATATTAAGTTCATTTCTGATGTTAACTTGTCTATAACTGTCTTTCAGTATAACATAGTTTACTTGTTTATTCCTTTTAAATTTTGAATGTCTTTGCTTTGCCTGATAGTATTAAGACAACTCTTGCTTTTTTGGATTCACGTGATGCATGATAAATTTTTCCTATCCTGTTTTGTGTATACCTTTGTTTTTTTAAGTATTTCATTTCCAGTAACAGATTGTAGTCTTTTTTTCTTATGTCACTTTTTCATTTTATTGGATATTTAATCACATTTTAATTTTGAGTCAATTTATATTTTCCTCTGTTTTTTAAAGTTTTCTTAACCCCTTTGTAATACTGTTGTAGGTGTGTATTACTCTGTAATATTGTATGTTCCTTCAATTAATCTTTTTTTTTTCAAATTTATTTTATTTAAAGAAACAAAAGAAAAAACAGAAAAGGAATAAAAAACAAAATGAAACAAGACAAAAGAGAACATTGTTGTGTGCCTAGCACAACATCAGGGAGGATTCAAAGTATATGACAACAAATACCAGTTCAAGAAAGTATATATATATATTAGCAGAAGAAATTATATTCATGAGTGTCCATCTCTTTTTTTTATTTCCTTGTAAATTGTTCTTTTGTTCTCTGCTGCGCACTTTTTTTACTTTATTCTTTTTTCCTCTTTCAATCCTCCACCATCACCCCCAAGAAGGCTATAGTTAAGAAAGGATGTAGTTATATATATATATATATATATATATATATATATACATACATACATATATGTTTTATGCACACACATATTTTTTTATCCCTCCTGATTCTTTGCTTTAATTCTGCTCCTAACTTGCCTTGCTATTACTTAACCTCTTCCCACTCATGGATCCCTCCCTTGTCTTCCTCCCTCACCCTTTGCTTTCCTGTCTGCCCATTCCTCCCTCTTATTTCTTTATAGATTTTGGAAGGTGCTATACCCTTAATAACATATATATATTGTTGCCTATTTAACCCAATCTTGATTTGAATAGATTTTCAAAACTACCAGCCCTCCTTCTCCCTCTAATGTCTCTGAGTCTAGTCTTCCTCTGCATCTCATTTATATAACATAATTATATAACCTGGGAAAGACCATAAATAGTTTCTATATAACTCTGCCCCAATCTTTCTTTAGCGCTGCCCTATTGTTGATGTCAATTTTAAATATGCTATGCATTTCCCATGTAAAAAAATAAACAATTTGTCCACATTGAGTTCCTTAAAATTGCTCTTTGATATTGCCTCTTATATTCTAAATTTTCTATTAAACTCGAGTTTGATCTCATTCATTGAATATCCATTTTTTTTTTCATTCAACATTATAGATAATTTTGCTGGATATATTTTTGGCCTCAGGCCTAGTTCTTTTAAATTTGTCAGTTGATACAATTCCAGAACCTTCTGGATTTTATTGTGGCTGCTAATTAATCCTGTACAACACCGTTTCTGTTTATCTGTCTGTCTGTGTATGTGTGTGTCTCTCTCTCTCTTTTGCTGAGAGAATTTGGGATTAAGTGACTTGCCCAGGGTCACACAGCTAGGGAGTGTTAAGTGTCTGAGACCACATTTGAATTCAGGTACTTCTGACTTCAGGGGTGGCGCTCTATTCACTGCTCAACCTAGCTGTCCTACAATTCTTAATTGTAGCTCCAGCATATTTGAATTTTTTTTCTTGTTTCTGCAAAATTTCCTATTTGATCTGGGGGTTTCAAAATTTGGCAATAATGTTCCTATGCATTTTTCACTAAGGATCTTGTCGAGGTGGTGATTGGCAGATTTTTTTCTGTTTCTACTTTCCTTTCATGTTCTATCACTCAAGGACAATTTTCTTGGATTATTTCTTGCATGACTGAATCAAGGTTCTTTTTTTGGTCACAACTTTCTGGCAGACCAATTATTCTTATATTTTCTCTTCTTGAGCAATAGATCTTCCAGATCTGTTGTGTTTCTTATAAGATGTTTCACATTTTGTTCTATTGTTTCTTTTTTTATAATCTTTTGTTATTTCTTGGTCTCTCATAAGTTCATTGACTTCTTGCCTAATTCTAAATTTCAAAGAGTTATTTCTGTCTTTGAGACTCTGTATCTCCTTTTCTATTTGGTTAACTTTTTTTTATATCATCTTATTGTTTTTCTTGAATGGTTTTTATTTATTTATTTTAGTTTTTCCTCAATGTCATCTCATTTCATTTTTAAATTATTTTTTGAGTTCCATAAATTCTATTTGGCCTGGGAGCCATTTCACTTTACTCTTTGGGATAGATGCTTTTTCATTTCAATATCTTCCTCCGAAGATGAACCCCAGTCTTCCCTTATATAGTTCCTATAGTAAGTTTCTATGGTGGGGGTCTTTTTTCTTTGCCAGTTCATTTTTTTTTTTAAATAAGAGGTATTAGTGTAAGCACCTTCAATCATGGAGTGGGGAAAATAGTGTCTCTGGCTTCACTTCAGCTCTCCCCTTTGATCAGGAACCCCAAACCAAGAACTCTTTGCTCCAGCAAATGTTCGAAGCCATCAGTGTCTCTGCCCCCCTGCCTTTTCACTCACCGGTGTCACCGCTGGTTCCTTCTCACCCAGGGCTATGTCCCTGCAGCACAGCTGGGCCTGGTGTTCCTAATCAGCAGAGGGTCACTCAGTCTTCTCAGACTCAGACCCCAACTTCACAAACCTTGGAGGCAAAAGTTTTTGTGGTTCCTGCTGAGGCTCCAATCACACCCAGCCATCCCAAGTCTTCCCACCTGA
The DNA here is from genome assembly GCF_902635505.1 of Sarcophilus harrisii. Lineage (NCBI taxonomy): Eukaryota > Metazoa > Chordata > Mammalia > Dasyuromorphia > Dasyuridae > Sarcophilus > Sarcophilus harrisii. The sequence continues at coordinate 370,899,011 of NC_045427.1, forward strand.
TGTTTCTGTGGAGCTAGCCTGGAGCTGTTTGCATTTCACAAGGGTTAGTCTTGGACCTCAGATCTTTCTTCAGATCTTCAGGTTGTATTGGGACCCATATTCTGCCCCAAGTCTTCTTGATTTTTCACCAATCTATGTTCGCCCTGAGGCACAAATTTGTTCTATACATATGGAAAAAACTGGGAGAGCTTGAAATTTACTAACCTACTCTGCCATCTTCCCAGAATCCTCAGGTGTTTAACATTAACAATAATCTTGGTAGATATAGATGATTTGAATCTAAGTAGGGAAAGATTGTTAATAACTCTGTGACAAAGTCAGGATCGCAAAAGACCTTGACAAACGTGTTAGAATTGGGTTGAATAAATAAGATGAAATCTGAATATAATAACTGTCTTGATAAATATGTAAAATGTTTTAAGATAAAATGTAGGAGGGCCTGTGTAGTTTGCTTTAAAAAGACTTGGTGGGAGCACTCTTCATTGGTAGAAGTAGCAGAACTTCTTTTGCCTAAAACTTCTCCAAACAAATCTAAAAAATGCACCAAATCAAAGATGGGCAAAGCTGAATGTCCTTTTTTGCTGTCTCTATGTATAGCATTCCATTTTTCACTTCCACGCCTTTTTTTTATAGGTCTATGCCATGAATATACCCTTTCCTTCCTTGCTTCTGCTTCCTGAAAGTCCTAGCTTCTTTAAAACTCAGTTCAAGTGCCTCTATCTACATAAACTTACTAGATTTCCTCAGCTGCTGCTAGTGCCCCTCCCTTCCACAAATTACCATGAGATACCATTGTATAGATCTTGTTATATGTAGTTAAAGTTATTCAAAGTCTCAGTTCATTAGAGGCTCTCATACTGTAATTTGCAAATAAATTTCTTACAACTTCATTGATGTAGAGGGAGTTTGCCCATCTGGGAGTTCCCTGTACTAATAAAATCACAGATCCAATTTTTCTCTCATATGCAAGGTGTACCAAATCTTAGAGTACTTTTAATCTTTAATAGTTTCTATACATGCAGTCATTCTCCTATCTACCTGCCCACTAATAGAAATAAGTTTCTTGAGGGCAAGGACTATTTTATTTTTGTTTTTGTATATCTACCACCTAACAGAATGTTTGACAAATAACAGCTGCCTTTAATAAATCTTGCTAATTAAATTGATTGCTGGGGGAATGGTAAATGAAATATACAGGGAGAGAAGGAAAGAGGGGTGGGGAATAAAGAAGAAATACAGAGAAAGAATCCTTCAGGCCTTCTCAGGTGAATATGACCTAAAGTAGTATTTAAGAGATGGGGAAATAGGAGTTGAGGAATAATATTGCACTAAAATCAACACAGCTTTACAATTCATCAGAAACAACTTGTAATGGAAATTACTAGTTAGCTGTTGAGGTCAGGAAAGATTTCTTTTGAGAAGTAGCACTTGAGATGAATATGAAAGCAAGAGTTTGTGGATGACCTAGGATCACCAAACCTTGGAGGCAAATTTCAGACACTTAGGAACCAAGTTTTCTGTGTCTTAGCACGGACCTGGTTCCATATACCTTCAATGAAGAAGAGCCCCCCAGATGCTTCCAAAGAGGCCAGTCAGTCCTACAATCTCCTCAAAATGATTGCTTTGGATCATTGAACAGTCTATTGAGAAGAACCAAATCTGTCCTTGTTAATCAATTGATTCTTTTTTTGAGCACGCATCCACTAGTGCATAGAAATCCTGACAAAATCAGTGTTCAACTTATTTTTCCATCTTTGTATCCTCCATAGCACCAAAAACAATGGTGCTCATGAAACGCTTGTCGAATTGAATCTTTTGAATTAGCTGGTCACAGAGAATGAACTTATCAGGAAGCCCATTTGGATTCCTTTCTCTTGAGATATAACTTCTGTTCCCGAGCATTCACAATTCCTCTGTTACTCTATAGAGCTCTTTTTCCCACAGACTGGCTTTGCACTCTCTTTTGTCTCTTTCTCCAATTTCCTGGACTCCTGTTCTTTAACTGCAGGTACTCTCTGAATACTTGTGCCCTTCTCAGAGGAGAGAGCTGCCCTTATGCTCAGCAGGATTCAACCTCCCCTATAATAAGAATGGGCTTCTATTCATCTTTCTCTACATAAATAGAGCTATCAATACTCTTCCTCATTTTTATTGTTCTGTCCTCCTAAACTCCTTCCTATTTGTTTGTATCTTCTTTGGCAAGAAGCTTCCTAGGACAGAACGGGACATATCATCATAAATGTATTCAGTTTTTAGGTTTAGAGGGATGAATACCACCTGATAAGGCTCAAAAATTGGAGAGTCCACAGATCCAATGCATTTTCTTACTTGGAAAAAGAAAAGAGGGAGAGCTAAGGAAAGAAAAATTAAATTATCTAATACCTGGGACCCTACCCTTAATTTTTTGTCTTTATCATTTCTACTTGTTTATTTTTTGGGCTTTCTCTCTCATCCAGTTGGATTTGCTAAGAAATTATCTCACCCGGGGACAGCTAGTTGGTACAGTGGATAGAGCACCAGCCCTGAAGTCAGGAGGAACTGAGTTCAAATTTGACCTCAGACACTTAACATTTCCTAACTGAGTGACCTGAGCAAGTCACTTAACCCCAAATGCCTCAGCAAAAAATAAAAGAAAAAGAAAAGAAAGAAAGTAAGAAAGTAAGAAATTATTTCACTCATAACTATAGTCCAGCCTATTTTAGATCTGAGATCAAATGTTAGAGTGGACATGTAGTCTTCTCTCTTTTCCAATTTGGCTTCAGAAACTTCTAGCTGTGTGATCTTGAGCAAACTTAACTATTGCTTATCAGTTTCCTCAACTGTAAAATGGGGATAATAATAGATCTACCTTATAGGGTAACTGTTGTGAGGCTCAAATGAAATATTTGTAGAACACTTAGCACAGTATATAGGGCACATAAAGACATTTAATAAATGCTTTTTCCTTCCCCTCCCCTTCCTTCCCTTTTTCTTCCCTTCTTCATGTTTGAAAAGATAAGGGGATGAGGCTGCTTGGTGTCTACTCCTGCTTTCTGTATATTCTTTTTGCTGTTGGGGAAATGGCCACCTGACCATCTGGATTGGGGCAGGAGATTCATTTTTAAAAGTTTTCTTTGCCTATTCCTCCCTGGTAATGTATCTTCATGTGGGAGCATTTAAATGTTCCAATATTAGCTTGTTGGGACTCGTAGATTTTTATCTCTTTAGTGCTACTTCTGAAGGTTCACTACTGACTACCAGCCCTCTATTTGGCCAGATGCTCTTCTCTGAATATGGCTTAACTCATTCACATCTAAGAGAATGTAGCTTGGTGAGAAGGTTGTCTTCCAGATGAAGATGAAACCTTAACTTAAGGTCAGGCAGAAAAGGGGGGCAGGGTGGATCCCATTGGCATTGGTGGGAAACAAACTCCTCTTTCCACTTTGCCATCACATTTCAAGGGAGAAAGTTGGAAATTTTGCTGAGCAACATAGTAGTGAGTAAACAATTAGGTCAAAATTTCCTCAGAACCAATCTTTAGTGTCCTCCTTTCCAGTTGTCATGTGGGTAGATAGGTGGTAAAATAGATAGAATGCCAGGTCTGGTGTCAGGAAGACTCATCTTCCTGAGTTCAAATATGATCTCAGACACTTACTAGGCTGTGTGACTCTGGGCAAGTCACTTAACCCTTTTTGCCTCAGTTTCCTTATCTGTAAAATGAACTGGAGAAGAAAATGTTAAACTACTCCAGTATCTTTGCCAAGAAAACAACATAGTCACAGAGAATTGGAATGACTGAAAACAACTGAACAATAACAAATACAGCTGCAACCTCCTCAGAACAAAATCAACTATTAGTTTTCCTTAGAACCAACTTTACCTCTTCAGAATAATTTTTATTCTTAAAATCTAGTACTAGTCTCCTCAGACCGAGCTGTCATTACTTTTATTTTTCCTGCTCGGGTCCAATTTTTCTTCTCAGAAGCAATTTTCTCTAATAAAAAACACTTATTTTCATTATCTACTTTGTTTCCTCAGAACCACCATTTATTTATCTTTAGAACCAAACTTGTAGTTAGCTCAGAACTAACTTCTACAATCTCAGTTCATTCAATGAATACTAATTGAACCTTCATTAGGTGCTGGTCCCTGTACTAGGTGCCGTAAAAATGAAATGACCTGCTTCTGGTCTCAAGCCACCTTGTACTTTCATCACAATCAATTTTCTGCCTTCTCTCATCCCACTCCCAATCTTTTAAGCTGGAAATGTCGGCCTCTTTAGAAATAGCTTTCAGGTTCTTCAAAACTAACTTTCAGGTAGGTACGCTAATACACTTCTAGTGGAGTTATGAATTGGTCCAATAATTTTAAAAAGCAATTTGGAATTTTACATTTTTTAAAAAGTACCTAAAATGTCTATAACCTCTGTGTCAGAGATCCCATTTCAAAGGTTATGCTTTCAGGAAGTCATAGTCAGGGAAAAAAAGGGTTCCATTTATACCAAAATATCCTTAGCAGTTTTATTTTTTGGTGACAGAAAAGAATTGGAAATAACATAGATGTCCATCAATAAGAGAATAACTAAACAACTTTTATGGCACATCAATCTGATGAAATCTTAGTGCACTATAAAAAGTCATGAATGTTGGCCAAGAAGAATTTTGGGAAGACTTAAAAGAACTGATACAGTGAGAAATAAGTATTAGGAAAACGATATATACAAAGACTATAGCAATGAAAATCAAAAGAAAAGGCTGGATGGGAATGGGGTGGGGCAAGATAATTTTAACAACTGAGCTCAAACCTGGAAAAAAGAAAGAGAAATGTACTTCCCTCCCTTCTTCCAGAAGATGGGGAAATATGGGTGCTGAACTCTGCAAATTTTCTCTGTTGATGAATTGTTTAGTTTTGTTGAACTGCTTTTCCCCCTTCTTTTTTGCTCTTTGTTATAGTCTGTGACTATGTAGGGAGTGCAGAGAAGATGGATATATTTAGAACAAAACACTAAAATATCAACAAAAATAGTATAAAATGATTAGGAAGACGCCTAGCACTTTCAATCTCCTTTGATATGACTATCAGCTTATTTAGAGTCAATTCTGAGATTTTTCAAAAAACATTTTCAAAGTTACTTAGTCAGATAAGCCCTGTTTTTTTTTTTAACCATAAAATTAGGAAAATACTACTTAATGGATAAATTATTGTCATAATTATAAGGATCAAGTATATATATTGGAGGCTTTATGAAGGCCCTTAGCCATTTATTCTTCCTATCAGAAAGAAATGTTTTCCACTGTAACTATTTTATAGGAAAAGGGCTGGGGAAGGGGCAAAGGTATCTTACTTGCTCTGGGTCTTGTGCTGTTACTATCCAAGCTGAGTGGGTGCAACTTGGTTTTTTAATATTCCTTGTAGGTGGATTCTGTCAGAAGCTAGTACAGTAGAAACATCAGGCAACTGCTATTGCTATTGCTGATTTTTAAGTTCTTTGGACTTCAAGCTTTTTAAAAAACAGAAGCACTTATCTTGATCAGCTCCCAGAGTACCCTTCAACTTGGTATTTGGGAGCCCTTGGCCTCCCACCCCTTCCAGAAGGCTTATCCAATTTCAGTTCTAACAGGCAACTCATACATTCTCTACAGCTGGAGTTCTTAATTGAGGGCAGTATCCATGAACTTATTTTTAAAAATATTTTTATAACTATTTCAATTTACTTGGTTTCTTTTATAATCCTGTGTACTATGATCTAAAACAATTCCAAAAGATCCATGATGAAAAATGTTATCCACATCCAAGAGAGAGAATTGATGAATTCTAAGGATAGATTAAAACATACATTTTTCACTTTATTTTTCTTGCTTTTGGGGGTGGGAAGGCAGAAGTTTGTTTTGTTTTTGCAACAAGGCTATTATGAAAATATGTTTTGCATGACTTCACATGTATAATGGATATCATATTGCTTGCCTTCTCAATGGGTGGGGTTGGCTGAGGGAGAGGGAGAGAATTTGGAAATTTTTTAAAAATGTAAATGAAAAATTAATCCTGTATATTTTAATGTATGCATTTTAAAATGTTATTCAGAGAAGAGATTCAAAGGTTTTACTAGACTGCCTAAAAGGTCCATGACACCAGAACCGAGTGAAGAACACTGGAACTAGATCACATAAAATCGGGATGGCATCTCTTGAAGCTGGAAGCCAGAAGTGCCAGAAGCAACTGAAAAGCCAGAAGAAACAGAAACCTGAAGAGATTTAAGAGACTAGTAGAGATTGAAGAGTTCTCTTTTCTCCTGCTCTTCCCACCTCTGCCAGCTCCTCATTCTGGGGCAGGACACTGATTTCTACCAATGAGGAAAGAGTCCCATATCACAGATGCATAGAACCATGCATCTAAAGTAGGAAGGAGCTTAGAAGGTCAGTAATCCAAAGTGAATATATGTTTAATATGATTGTACATATATAATCTATATCAGATTGATTGCTACCTTGGGGAGGGAGGAGGGAAAATGAAATCAAGATATTATAAAAGTAAATGTTGAAATCTAATAAATAAAAATTTTAAAGAAGCATTAAAAAATATATATACCATTAAAAAGCTGTCCATTTAATGATTTTCATAGTATGCTTCAACATAATTGGATGCGAATGGTCAAAAAAAATACTAATGGAGAGTCAGAGGGAACAAGTATAAATTTGCTATTCTTGATGCACTGAAATGGATATTTAATTAATGAATTATCTTGATGAGCAAAATTAAATAAAAACAAGTAACAAAAGGAAAAAATGGTCATTAGTCCAATCCCCTAATTTCACATATGGGGAAAATGACTTCAAGGACTTGTCCCAAGCCACACATATTATCTAGTCGAGGTCCTCCAACTCCAAACCCATGTAGTCCAGTCAATTCCCAGCTTTGTGGCTCTCAGAACTCCTAGCCAGAACTTGAGGATCATATAGAATCCTCCTTTCTGGTGAAGTCCTGAATCCCCAGAATCCTTCCCTGGTGATGCTGACATTTTGATGCCCTTTCCTGGCACAGGTGACTGAGCCTGGCCTAGTTCTCAACTTATCCCCAGTACTTGGCTGCATTTTTCTGTCTGTGTTGTTTTGAGACCTTTCTCCAACCTCCCCCGGTGCAAGTGAGCCTTTAGCTGCTTCCCTCTAGAATTTCTTGATTTTACTTATTTTGGGATCAGTGGCTACTCAAATTTTCTGCACGTCAGCCTGTCCTTGGGGCATGTCCTGTTCATGCTGCTGTTGTATGATTTCAAGGGGCACCTCTGTGAGAACAAGGTCAGTTTTGTGTAATTTGGTTGATATATGACTTACTTGGCATAGAGCCACTCATAATAAGCATATGAGTGGGTTTACAATCAGTTATGTTTTCCTAGTCTTAGAAAGAAATTTGGTTAACATTCTGAGAGTCTTAAGGTTTCTTGCCATCTCAGGAGGGCCCAGAAGTCTTTCTGTGCACAGAATTGTGCTTGCTAGAGCTGCTAGCATTTCTATTAGAACATTAAGATTTACAAATTTCACAAATATTACCTCATTTATTCTCACGACAATCCAAGAGTTGATGGGGGTGTTATTTCTATTTCACAGATTTCACTGGCAGACAGAGGTTAAGTGATTTGCCCAACATCAGAGAGCTAGTAAATGTCTGAGATAAAATTAATACTCAGGTCTTCCTGACTCCAGACCCATCATTCTCTCTCCAGGAATATCCTAGTTGCCTTTAGGGCTCCCTTTACACATGAGCCCCCTAAAGTGGGTCAGCATCCACCCAAAAGCATAGAACACAAGCTCCCATTGATTGATATGTTTATTTTTTTTTCTAGATCAACTAATGGACACATTAGTTTAAAGCAAAAGACATTTAATCAGACAGCATAGAACTAAGTGACAAAAAATAAATCCATCGTATATTTATGATGGATTTTACAATTTCTTTCTTTTACAATTGAGGGAACTGAGGCAACCAGGGCTAAGTGATTTGCTCAGGATTACACAACTAGTCAGTATCTGGTTTTGAACTCAGATCTGGTATTCTGGTACTGGTACTCTATCCACTGGGACACCTAGCTGCTCCCTCCCACTAGTAGGGAAGGAAACATGCTAGGAACATGCATGAATTCAGAGTAACTCATGTCTCAGACACTGAATAGTTATGAGAATCATTAGGGCCATTGCTAGCTCTATCTAATGTCCTCTGCATGTTTGCTAAACTTCCTAATCAATAAACATTTATTAAACTACTCTGTGCTAATCATTGTGCTAAGCACTCATTTCTGAATAGTGATCTTCTGTTTTCAGCTGGATCTCTAGCCTTGATTCTCTCTGGTGCTATCCCCTTATTTTCTGCTGCAATGTGATTTCTTTTCCCTAGAAGAACACCTTTAACTTATAGCTCAGAAGCAAATCTTAACTCTTTTTGGAATGGGTATACCCAGCTAGCTGCTCCTAATCTACTAGTTAATGAAGCCTTTAAATATTTTTAGATTTATCAGTCTTAATTTCTTAACTGCATCATGGTCAGAAAATTCATTTTAAAAAACTTTGTGGAGAGAGAGAGAGAGAAATAAAGAGAGGAAGAGAGAGACAGAGAGAGACAGAGAGAGAGAGAGACAGAGTTTTTGATGTTGCAAGTTGAGTTGTAGAGAGGAACAGGTCCAAGGAGCCTCTCTGAGCATCCTTCCTAGCTGACAGGCAATGCCCAGGGAGAGCAGCCTGAGGACACTATGAAAAGGGTGTAAACTACCTGGACCATTTATGTTCTCTGTGAATGTGCCTTTCTACAGAGCACAGTGTGGGCATGGAACTCTATGTGTGAGTCCATTCTTTCCACTGATGTTGTGTGTCATTGTGGGAGAGTATCCCCCAGATGTCCTTGAAAGAATGTTTTGTTGCTGTTGCCATCTCAATAAATGATTTTGCTTTGAAGTAAAAAAGAAATCCTTATAAATCCCATTTATCTACTAGCCCTTGGAAAAGCACTCGGTGGCTCTACTTCAGTTTTGCTAAACTGAAAAAGAACTAGGCAAAAAATATTTTTTTTCTCAATTCCCTATCATATTTCTTATGTACTATGCAATCACAGAATATAGGCTAGATAGAGAAAACTGAAAGGGTTTACTTTTTACCCTATTATCTACATGAAACAAAATCTATCTTTCTCTACTAATACTAATTCTCAAAATCTGCTTTATAGGAATAATAAATAATAAAAAAACAATGTTTACAATAATCCTATATGAGGAAAAACATTGCTCTCTTCTCAGATTAAACTCAAAATATATATGCTCTGCTAAAATAATAGAAGAGACTTATCATCTTTCATCTATAATACAGTTAGATCTCTTTAAATTTGCAATAATTTTTTACTTTGCTCTCTCATTCATAGCATGCTTGAGGTCTGACATAAGTTCACCTTTAAAGTACAATAACCCTGTTAGTTTCCATTCTTCTCAGGATTAAAATAAAAGCAATTGCTTTAGAATATATCTTCTTTATTCATTCGCCAAATATTTATTTCTCTAGTCCTACATTGTTTCTATAGATACCTGAATTCTGTATGAGTAATGTGCTTCATCTTCAGATATAATAACAACAAGCACATTAAGTGATCCATACAAGTGCCTTACTTGTTGGAACAATATACAATATTATTGAAAACTTTCTCTATGTAGAGCCTTGAACTAAGCACCATGGGATTTTCAGCAGGAGGAGATTTGGGTAGGATGTTGTTGACAGAGGAACATCCTTATATTTCCCTATTTCAATAAATATCTATGATCTCAATAGCGTGGATATTGTAAACCAACCATACCTTCTCATCCTACACAATTCTTGCCCAAGTCTTTCCATAAATCTTCCATAGAGGACCTAGCCAAATAGCTGAGTGCTTTCCTTTGGGTCTTTTAATATGCTGTGAATATGAGTGCAGCACTCAGGTTATTTTCTATATATCCATCATCCCTTTTTATATATGATCTAGTTCTTTGCTATAGAGCATGGACAGATATTCTGTGACTGATTTCTATTTATGTACAGTGTTGAAGAAAAACCTTTTAATTAGCTGCTGAGTTGGAACTGAGTATGCAAATAAAAAAGTGGGGGGGAACACTACCAGCCAAATTGTCTTTCTCTTGCCCTGGCAGTTTGAATTAAGAAGAATATGTTGTAAGCATCTGGTTGGAGAAACTCCTTCCCAATCTTAGAAGGTACGGGATGCCTATATTTCATCTGTTTCTATTGTATCTACTCTCTCCTGTTCTTAGATAAAGGAATTTTGGAGAAGGGTAGACATTGTGAGATTCAAAAGATCAGAGAACCAGTGATGGAAAACCATGACAGACTGCCCTATCTACCTAAATTAAAGGGTAATGTATCCATTACAGCTCTAGGAGCAATCTGTGGGATCTAGAACAGCAATTGATACATCATGTCCCACAAGCAAAGATATAACTCCATCATTGATAGTACAACTTGATAAGCACAAGTAAACTTGATAGGATTCCTTTGAGTTTGAGTCTACTTTCTTTGGGGACTAAAATGACAGAAGGGAGAGTATACATTTCTTTCTACAATTTTGGATGTGTTTGTACTTCTGCCTTTGCCATATCTTTTCAGTAAATATCCCTCTGTGGAAGCTAATTGAAATTAATTGGTTAGACAATTTTGGGGGAGATATTAACTGGCATTTGATATTGGGAAACGTCCTAGAATAGGGCATCAAACTGATATCGTTAGAAGAGTCCCAGTTTTCCCCAGGAATTATTCATTTTTTTCCTTTGAATCCAAAGTCTCACACTGCTATTCAACAGTTCAGTCATGTCCCAGTTCTTTGTGACCCCATGTACCACAGCACACCAATAGAATTCATGGGGTTTTCTGGGTAAAGGTATTGGAGTGGTTTGCCATTTTCTCTCCAGTGGATTAAGGCAAACAGAGATTAAGTGACTTGCCCAGGAGTGAACAGCTAGTAAGTATCTGAAGCTGTATGTGAACTCGTCTTCCTGACTGACTTCCCAGCACTCTACCCACTGAACCACCTCGCTGCCTCCATAGTCTCATATGTGAGACTTCACATAGAAATAGATGCTTAGTTGTAGGATTGGATTGAAGAAGGAATGTCATGTTCCTTGTAGACATGCAAAAACCACAATGTTATGTAAAGAGGAACATCAGAGGACTTTCCCTTGTGTAGGGAATCATAGTTCCATTTTTAAATTTTTCCCAGAGCCTCCTCCATGTCACCACTATCCTCCCTCAGCTACACTCAGACTCATGATATTGTTGGGAAGTGGTCATCTATTGGAAATCATCATTCTAAGTCCACACCAATGTGTCACTTTATAGAATACTGAGCCAGAGAGCAAATGAATTCAAAGCAAAAGTTATTTAATTACACTAAATAGCAAGAGAAATAATGAGGGAAAATTCCCCTTTTGCAAAGGAGTGGTTTTTCTATGCTGACAATGGGAAAGAGAACTCTCCCTGGACAGTTCATATTCCTAAAACTTTGTCTGAGATGAAAAAAAATCTTGCAGCCACATTGGTTCTGCTTTCTGGCAAGCTTTTGACTTCCACTCCACTTCTGCTTGAAACTTTCCCTCAGAGTTGCTTCTGTTATCTGGCACTTGGTTACTTCTCCACTGGGTTATTTTTCTGAGCCACTGCTGCCCTCTGCTACTAGGTTTCCTATTAAGCTGCTCATTTGCTCTATAGTTTTTCCTCCATATGCTGGGGTTTTCCTTCAAAATGGGCATTATCCCTCTTTTAAGAGATTGCTCATGACAAAGCTATTTTAGTCCTTTTTTTAGTCAGGTCTTTAGCTTCAGCCAGCAAGGATAAAAAGCCTTTAAAAGCCAAAGTCTTTCTTTTTAATCACCTCACTCTCCTCCACCCAGAACACCCTCAGGTCTACTTGTTGTATAGATTGCAGTGAGTGAGTAATTTGCTTTCAGTGTCCACCTTGTATCTGTCTTGTAGCTAGCTCCAGTTCATTAAAATTTCTCGGAGCTACAGTTAGCAACAATGAAGGAGCCCATAAGAATGGTGAGTTTTGTCCTATAGTCCTATGTTTAAAAGTAAAAGTAAAAAGATACCATCTAATCCAAACCCCCTCATTTTGGATAGGATAGGAACTGGATCTGTGATTTTATTTGTGTAGGAAACTACTAGATTAGGAAACTCTATCAATGCAGGCTAACATCTTTTCTGCCATTTGCAATCTGAGTGTTGCCTAAAGCAATGAAAAGTTATCATATATAGTCTATAATGCATCAGAGATAGAATTTGAACCTAAGTTTTTGTGGGTCCAAGACCAGTTTACACTATGTTATACTGTCAAGGTTGCGGTATAATCAAGAGACTTGTCCAATATCACACAGTTAATGTTCTTTCTTTCTTTTTTTTTTTTAAGCTGATGCAATTGGGATTAAGTGACTTGCCCAGGGTCACACAGCCAGGAACTGTTAAGTGTCTGAGATCATATTTGAACTCAAGTCCTCCTGACTTCAAGACTGGTGCTAACCCTAACCCTAAATTTGTGCACTGCACCAACATTGGGGCCAATGTTCTTTCAAAGATGCAATTTAATCCGGAGCCAGAGAGCAATATTAAGTATAGTGGCAAAAGACTGTCATTCCCTGATCACAAAGGATATCTTCCATGAATGTAGCGAACATACATCTCCTTGCTTTAAGCCATGCTTGATAGCTATTTCATATTTAATGGTATCCTTTTTCCCAAGTTTTTGTGTTTCTTTTTTATTATTTAAAAAAATAGCTTTTTATTTTCAAAATACATGCAAAGATAGTTTTTTTGTTTTTGAAAAAAGCTGTTTATTTAAAAAAAAACATATACATAGTTTTCAACATTCATCCTTGCAAAACCTTGTATTTCAAGTTTCTTCTCCCTCCCATCCCCCCATCCCCTCCCCTAGATGGCAAGTAATCCGATATGTGAAACATGTGCAATTCTTCTATACATATTTCCACAATTATCATGCTGCACGAGAAAAATCAGATAAAAAAAATGAGAAAGAAAACAAAATTCAAGCAAGCAATAACAAAAAGAGTGAAAATACTATGTTGTGATCCACACTCAGTCCCAATGGTCTTCTTTCTGGGTGCAGATGGCTCTCTCCATCATAAGACCATTGGAACTAGTCTGAATACTTGTTGTTGAAAATAGCCATGTCCATCAGAACTGATTGTCACATAATCTTGTTGCCGTGTACAATAATCTCCTGGTTCTACTCACATCACTTAGCATCAGTTCAGGCAAGTCTCTCTGGGCCTCTTTGAAATCATCCTGCTGATCATTTGTAAGAGAACAATAATATTCTATATCATGCATTTACTATAACTTGTTCAGCCATTCTCCAATTGATGGGCATCCACTCAGTTTTTAGTTCCTTGTAATGACATCCTTTTGCAAAATGTATTGATACAATACTAATATAATTGTAGAATTTATTCCCCCTATGGGGGAAATAAAGGGGAATAAGCATTTATTAAGAACCTATATAGCAAGTAACCCATGTAACAATGGATAAAACACTGGCCCTGGAATCAGGAAGAGGGTGGGAGGGAAGGAAGGAAGGAAGGAAGGAAGGAAGGAAGGAAGGAAGGAAGGAAAATAATTTACTATGTGCCAGCCATTGTGATAAGCACTTTATAGTTTTTATCTCATTTGAGCCTTGAAACAACTCTGGGGGTTGAGTGCTATTATTTATCCCCACTTTACAGCTGAGAAAACTGAGTGCTTAAATGACTTAGCTGTGATAAGGTATGTAACATATCTAGTAAGTATCTGAGGAAGAGTTAGAACTCAGTTTTTCCTGACAGCAGACTCAACATTATCTACTTCGTCACCTAGCTGCCTATAGCTTATGTGCTCATTGTGTCAGATTAATATCACATGTATAAAATTGGGTTTTTTACTGATGACTTGTCTAAAGGTATGCAGATTTAACAAAGCAGGGTTCAAAGAATAATTACCTAATGACACACCAAAGGCACCCAAATTCAGTTCAAATGTAACAGATAATGTTATACTTTCTATTAACAATGGGTCAAGCACAAAAATGGGAAAATGGTGGGTGCTGTCAATGGCCATCTTACTATATCAGGCAGTTTTGCTTAAACGTGTTTGGGAATGCACTTTCTGGGAAGGTTTGGGCATTCATTGGAGAGTTATCTATCTCTTTTCCAAAAAAAGTATCAGTGAAAACACTTTACCTTCAAGAATAGGGAATAGGACTGTGATTCTACTGAAATGTTTTAGAGAAGATATACCTTCTACCAATGCATGTTGGTTCTTTGCAATTTATAGGAAGAGTTGCTTGATTTGCTCAGAATTTCACAGCTAATAAGTGTCCGAAGCAGCATTCAAACTCAGGCCTCCTTGATTTTGAGGCAATTCTATCTACTCTGCCATATTTTCTCTCTTTAAGGGGTGGGAGGGGGTGAGGGGAGAGGGAAATAGATGAGGTCAAACTATTACTTAGGGGTCTTGTCCTAGAAGAAAGAAAGTTGGGGATAAAAATTACCAGGTGTTCTTTTTGGTCTGGGATTGGGGCTTCTGACCTCCAATACTCCTAAACTTATACTACTGTCAGAACAGGACTTCAGGTTTAGAAGACTGCACAGGGCTGAGAAAGAGATTAGCATCGTATGTCCTATTTTTTTTTTAACCAAATGCCTGTATTCCTGAATTCCCTTTGGAAGGAGCTGTCTTAGGAGGATACTGGTTCTCCTTCACCCTTTGTAGCCACCCACTGCAATTGTCCATCTTTCTTCTCTACATAGCCCCCATCCTCATCAGTCAATCTCTCATCAGCCTCTATTTTTCCCTTCCAGAAAAAGTGAAGTGAAACTTTTCCTTTGTATCTACTCTGACTCAGGTTTTCAAGCATTTCTCACCCCCACAGCATCTGCAGCGGGGGTGGGAGCAGCATGGAGTCATGCTTCTCTAATGGTGTTGTAGGAGCCTCCTAGAATGTCCCTTGGGAGCCAGCTTGGTTAAGAGGCCCTTGTTGCCTACGGTCATTTTCTAAGTGGCTGCCAGCTTTTCTGCTGGTGTGACAGAAGCCGGTTTGATGGCCTGTCCCTTTCTCCAAAGAGCATCACCTCCTTGGGCAACAAGTCCCAAGGGAACCTCCTCAGGACTCTTTCTAGGTCATACAAGTTGGAGGGATTTTTTCCCTTCTCTGGAGGCAGCCTCTCCTGCTTAAGGATTCTCTGATCAGATCAGAATGAGTCCCTTAAGGAAATAGGTGATGAGGCAGGACCCTCAGCCACAATGATGTGATTTCCCACCAAAATGAAATACAATATCCAGATCCTAACCAAAGTCAAGCATGACTTTTGCCCATGACTTGTAGGAAACTACCTCTGATCATGTACTCAAGGACTGGTATATAGAGGTTGAGGGGAAGGGAAGATTGCTGGGTAGAGTTGATACAGGCAGGCAAATGCTCTTAGCTTATTAATATAAGGGGCACAGAGGGAGGCAAATAGAGAAGGACTAGGGATGTGGAGAACCCCTTCACAAAGCTGTTGCTAGAATGTACAGCGCAGCTATAGTTGAGTATTTTGTACTAACACTGTCTTTATTCCAACAATACCTCTTCCACCCACCATACTGCTCTGAACTGTTCCTTTTCTCATGAGTCCTTTGCTTCCCAGTTAGCTGTCACCACACAGAATGTCCCAGAAAGTTTATCTGTATGGCAGCTGTGGAGTCCCAATAGGGAAAATACTTAGGCTCTCCTGAACATTGACCTCTCTTTCTAGACCCTCATAAGTCACCAAAACAGTGAAAAAGCAAAGTCTGCTTTTGTTTCTCTTCATCAGAGGTCTTTACTGCTTAGTTCCTGCTTAGTCTAAGTACTTCCCCAGTGGATTCAGGAGCCTTGGTCCAGGAGATTTGATTCAGAAACCCCTTGGAAACCATGTTTTTTTTTTTTTTTTTTTTTCCCCTAAAGGCAGCACATTGCCTAATAGGCTTTCTTCCTGGAAAATAAGATTTCTTTTAAAGAATCATTAGCTTTTGACATTTACCTTTTTTTGCTAAGGCAATTGGGGTTAAGTGACTTGCCCAGGGTCACACAGCTAGGAAGTGTTAAGTGTCTGAGGTCACATTTGAACTCAGGTTCTCCTGACTTCAGGGCTAGTGCTCTATCCACTTCACCACCTAGTTGCCACGACATTTACTTTTATAAGATTTTGATTTCCATTTTTCTTCCTCTCTCTCCTCACTTTCCCCCAAGAGAGCAATATAGCAATGTATATGTATATAGATTACACATATACAATCATATTAAACACATTTCTACTTTAGTCATGTTGTGAAAGAAGAGTCAGAACAAAAAGGAAAAACCATAAGAAAGAAAAAACAACAAAAAAAGTGAAAACAGTATGTTTCAAATTGCATTCAGATTTCATAGTTCTTTCTCTGGATGTGGATGGTATTTTTTACATGAGTCTTTTAGAATTGTCTTAGATCATTGTATTGATGAGAAGAGCAAAGTCTATTGGGATAGAAAATGCCATCTGCATCAAGAGAAAAAATTATGGATATTGAATGGGGATTGAAGTATAGTATTTTCACCTTTTTTTTTTGTTTGCTTTCTTTTTTCATGGTTTTTCCCTTTTGCTCTGATTTTTCTTTCACAACACAATTAATATGGAAATATGTAAAAAACAATTATACATGCATAAGCTATATCAGATTGTGTACTGTCTTGGGGAGAGGGTGATAGAGAAGGAAAGGAGAAAAAAACCTGGAACTCAAAATCTTATAAATATGAATGTTGAAAACTATCTTTATATGTAATTGGAAAAATAAAATAATATTGAAGGACAAAAAGAAGTCTATCAGATAAAGTTGATCATCCACACAATGTTGCTCTTACTGTGTACAATGTTCTCCTGGTTCTGCTCACTTCACTCAGAACTGGTTCCTGTAAGTCTTTCTAAGATTTTCCAAAATCTTCCTGCTCGACATTTCTTATAGAACAATAATATTCCATTACATTCAAATACCACGATTTGTTTTGCCATTCTCCCATTAAGGATCATCCCTGTCAATTTCCAATTCTTTGCTACCACAGAGAGAGTTGCTATAAAGATTTTTGTACTATTTCAAAGTCCGATTCTTTTTGTGCAGCAAAATAACTATGGGAATGTATACATATGTTGTATTTAACTTATACTTTAACATATTTAACATGTATTGATCAACCTGCCATCTGGAGGAGGTGGGGGGAAGGAGGGGAAAAATTGGAACAAAAGGTTTTGCAATTGTCAATGCTTAAAAATTACCTATGCATATATCTTGTAAATAAAAAGCTATAATAAAAAAAGATTTTTGTACTTTTCTATTTTTTATGATCTTTTTGGGATACAGACTGAGTAAAGATACTGCTGGGTCAAAGCCCAGTTTTATAGCCCTTGGGGCATAGTTTCAAATTGCTCTGCAGAATAGTTAGATCAGTTCATAATTCCACCAACAATGCATTAGTGATCCAATAGGAAATAAGTTTATGGATGGACCTCACTGGTTTTTCTGTCTGGTCTCTCAGTTCTGATCTTTTCTGTATGTGTCCAGCCTCCCTCCATAAAAGTCAAGCCTAAAGTTATAGTTCAGGTATTTGAGCTGATTATGAATCAACCACTCTTTTTTTTTTTAATTTAATAGCCTTTTATTTATAGGCTATATGCATGGGTAACTTTACAGCATTAACAATTGCCAAACCTCTTCTTCCAATTTTTCACCTCTTACCCCCCCCACCTCCTCCCCTAGATGGCAGGATGACCAGTAGATGTTAAATATATTAAAATATAAATTAGATACACAATAAGTATACATGACCAAAACGTTATTTTGCTGTACAAAAAGAATCAGACTCTGAAATATTGTACAATTAGCTTGTGAAGGAAATCAAAAATGCAGGTGTGCATAAATATAGGGATTGGGAATTCAATGTAATGGTTTTTAGTCATCTCCCAGAGTTCTTTTTCTGGGCATAGCTAGTTCAGTTCATTACTGCTCCATTAGAAATGATTTGGTTGATCTCGTTGCTGAGGATGGCCTGGTCCATCAGAACTGGTCATCATATAGTATTGTTGTTGAAGTATATAATGATCTCCTGGTCCTGCTCATTTCACTCAGCATCAGTTCGTGTAAGTCTCTCCAGGCCTTTCTGAAATTATCCTGTTGGTCATTTCTTACAGAACAGTAATTGAATCAACCACTCTTAAAGAAATGTCATGGGATAACTCAGAAATTTATAAGGATCAAGGAGTGAACTTTGCCAAAGGAATTTTCTACCTTGTTAAGATGTTAACAATGGCCAAAATTGTCCATTTTGGGACAAAGAGAATCCTGGACAATATTAGGAATACCCATGGTTCAGAAATGAGAAAACTAGATGAATCAACAGACTCATAATCAAAAAGGTTTAACAAACCCAACCTGAATATGATTTTAGGCTTTGTTATGAGGGACAAAGTACCAGGACAGCAAAGTCCTATTCTTGGTACTATATTTTAACTTATTGATATATTTTATTGTGACACAACAGACATTTCTCCAAAACACCCAAACTTCCTTCCTCCCTTTTAAAGATATATCTCCTGCCCAAGGAGTTAATACCAAAACAATTCAGCAGAACTAATAGTATGATTTCAACTGAAAGAACATGTTACTCTCCATATTGATCAATGATTGATTGTTAACACCAAGTAAGATTGTTTCCTTTAACTTTGACAGTAGCATACCAACAATGCCTTTTAGAATGAAATGGGGTAAGAGCCATGGAATCAGAAGGAGAGGTTCCAAATCCTGGCCCTATCATTGGTTCTTTGTGTGACCTTAGATAAGATGGATAAGGAAACTGAGGCCCAGAGAGGTAAGTGAGCCATATAGAGATAAACTATATTAGGTGACCTCTAGGTTCCCTTCCAGCTCCAAAACAATTTCACTTCAGTTTTGTCCAGTGTCTTCTGGAATAGTGGTTTCTGATTAAAAATTCCCTTTATGTGAAGGAGAGACAAAAGAAGAGGAGGAGAAGGAAGGAGGAGGAAGAGGAAGAGGAGGAAAGAAATAGAAGAACAAAAAGAAAAAGAAAGAGGAAGAGGAAGGAAGATGAGAGGAGGAGGAGAAGGAGGAGAAAAGAAGTAGAGGAACAAAAAAAAAAGAAGGAGGAGGAGGAGAAAGAAAGATGAAAGGAGGAGGAGAAGGAGGAAGAGGGGAGGAAAGAAGTAGAAGAACAAGAAGAAGAAAAAGGAGGAGGAGAAAGAGAAAGAAGAAAAGAAAAGAAGAAGAAAGGAGGAGGAGGAGGAAGAGGAGGAGAAGTAGGAGCAGTGAAGCAGTAAGGAGAAGGAAAAGGAGGAGAATTTTTTAAAATAATGGGGAAAATATCTCTCCTCCTCCCTTATATGAGAAGCTAAAAGACCTTGGAGGACACAGGAAGTAGGGACTAGCTCTACTATATTATATGAATGAAACTTATGACTGAAAGCCTTTTCCCCCTCTGTTTGCCCTCTACCCAGGAAACTCCACAAAAAGAACTCTGTGGTTGGCTGAAGGGAAATCAGTGAAAGAACTAGAATTATAGAAACCCAGGATTTAGATAAACCTAGAAAGAAACTTCAGCTCTCTAGCTCAACTTGAAAGAAATGTCTTTACCTTATGTGAAGGTACATAAAATATCCCAAAGCTGCTAGTACAGGGGATCATTTCAACCCACCCTTCCTTTACTCCAAAAAGCTAGTCTCCTGGAGCCTTGTGTTCCTGAATTAGAAGAGAGAATGCATTATTGATTCCTTGTCTCTGGTTAAAGGAGGAGACCTAAGGGCCCAGCCCCAAAGAAATGTTATTTATTCATTTAGTGCCTATAGAAGTGGTTTCTGTGTTGTACTAGGAATCAGAAAGACCAAGTTTCAAATATTGCTGCTGAATTTTACTAGTTAATTAGGCAAGTAATTTAGCAAATTATTTATTGTTGTGATTGTTGGGTTGTTTCAGTCATGTCCAACTTTACTTCATTTGAGGTGTTTTTGGCAAAGGTATTGCAATGGCTTGCCATTTCCTTCTCCAACTCATTTTACAAATGAGGAAACTGAGGTGAACAGGATTAAATGGCTTGTCCAGGGTCACATAGCAAAGTCTGAGACCAGCTTTGAACTCAGGAAGATGAGTCTTTCTGGCTCCAGACCTAAAGACTTGGCCACCTAGCTGCCCTGAAACATATTATAGGGGTCACTTAATAAATATTTGTGGATTGATTGATTTTATTGGAAAAGATATGTGTAGTCTCAAGACCCAAGATGCCTTCACATTCCTTAAAAACCCCAGACCTGATTATTAAGCTTTATTAAGTACCTCATATATCTGGACTCTGTACTAGGTGCTGAAGATAAATAAAGAGGGAAAAAATATTTTCTTTCAAGGAGCATACATTGTACTAGGAGGGGGAGAGGGAGGATCAACACAGATAAATAAATGCAAAATAATTTTGAGTTCTGAGAGAATGTAGTACATGAACTGAGTCTTGTAAGATTAAGGATTCTAGGAATGGAAGTGAGGAGAAAGGTAATTAAAGGCATGGGACACAATCTCTACAAAGACTCAGGGTGGAGAGGGGACATGGTGTTTTGACACTTAGTAGGCTAGAATATAGGTCATATTGAGGGAAAATTCTATAAATTCAGTCTGGAAAAATAAGTTGAAATTGTATTGTCAAGGGCTTCAAATGCCAAATAGAGGAGTTTGTATTTATTTAAAACAAAACAAAAAAAAACAACCCCCCCCAAACTTGTAAAGAATTACCATACCAAATAGAACAAATCTATTTTGAAAGGAATAAAGCCAGATATCTCTTCTGTCCTTGAAAGACTTCATGAAATAAATTACATACATCTAAGGAAGACCAGAGGAATGTTATATAAAAAATTCACATTAGTGATTCCATTATACTTTTATTCACTTGTTTTGTGAAGTTTCAACTCTGTGTGAGTCACCTGATTTCCAGGGACATAGCCAAGTACCAAGTGGCCATCTTCAGTAGGTAAAGAAAAAGTGTCTTTTGGAATGAAAAAACATCCTTGAAAGCTGCAACTTATAAGAGGAAGGTTACCATGCCAACCATTCAGGCTTCTTGCCCAACAGGGACAAAGGAGAAACAAGGCCATGAGGGAAATTCATGCATTATAGTGTGACTACAAATTGGCTTGTAGCTCATTAGGAATTGCTACTGTCTATTAGGAAATGTTAAGTGAAGACATCCCCAAATGTAAATGGAAAAAAAAAAAGTTTCAGTAGACTGAAGGAGGACTTGCTAATGGGAAAGGTTTTCTAGGCTAGGCTAGAAGGAAGATTATGGAATCTTTCCTCCCAGTTGATGTCAATGTATGTCTGGACATGCTTTGGTATGGTATTGCCTAAAGGAAAGTAGGATGGCAGTGTCCCAGATCCAAAGTTCCCAGGAGCTCTTCCTGCCCTTGAACAGAAACTTAAGGTCACTTTTAACAACTCAACTTGAATAAGTTGAGCAAACCAAGTCCCTGCTGCCATCTTCTAGAATTCAACTTAAAAAAAGATGAAATGAATTTAGGGCTGAAAGGAAACTTAGGAATCATTGAGTCCAAATCCATTCATTTTACAGAGGAGAAGAATGGAGTCAATTTGCCCCAAATCTCATAGATAGTAAGCAGTTCAGTGTGAATATGAACCCTATTATTGCCTAGTCTAACAGTCTTTCTCTGTGCTATACTGACTCTTCAGGTGAGCAGATATAATATTCTGAGAATCATCAGGTAGATGGGAATTGAGGAAGGGACTCAAGTAATAAGCGAGATTCTCTTACACAAACTTTTTTCTGGGTGGTGTCATTCACTGAATCAGAGTCTCAGAGATTCCTAAAGTGATTCCTTTCTAGGGATAAAATCCAAGCGTGTAGGAAGGATGACTGTGGCTCAAATGGCAGAATTACCTTAGGTGTAGTAAAGTTGGTCCTCTAGAGAGTCCTTCCTCATCCCTTTGAGGCTGGGCTTAGGGAGGAAGGATTTAGTAAGGAAGGCAATTGCAACAGGCCCAGAAAGGGGGTGATATGGGATAGTTGAGCCCTAGATCTCTAAAGAATCAAGGGAAGCTGGTCACTTTCAGGAAGAAGTTTACTCCCTAAGAAAGCATGTTCTGGTGCCAGTGAACTGAATTAAAGGCTCAGTTGATACTAACTAGATAAGCTGCTAGATAACAGAGTGGATAGAGTGCCAGGCCTAGAATGAAGAAGACTTGAGTTTAAATTCAATCCCAAACTCTTATTAGCTCCTTGGGTCTCAGTTTAATTGGCAAGATAAGAAAGTAGTATATTTCTAAGGTTCCTTTCCATCAGAAAATTCTATGACTTTGAGTCTGTGGTTTTCTGGATAGTTTCCCACCAAATTCCTTTTCCTCTTGAGAAGAAAAAGGCAGCTAAGTGTTATAGTGGATAGAGCACTTGGTCTGGAGTCAAGAAAAAACTGAGTTCTAAACCAGACTATATGATGCTGGGTAAGTCATGTAACCTTTGTGCCTCAGTTTCCTCAACTGTAAAATGAGGCTAATGAAAAGAGGACCTATCTCTCTCATGATCCTCATTTTACCTCTCAAGGTTTCTGTGAGGATAATATTTATAAAGTGCTTAGCATAATGCCTGGCACATAATAGGATATATAAATGACATATATATGCACATATATACTAGCTATTATTATTAAGAATAAATAAATCCATTTCAATTAGTGAGTTGAGAAGTAATAATTATCCCCCTCCACAGCTTAACCAGCAAGTAACCAGCTAGCTTCTACATGAAAATCACTCTCTCCTGAAGCAGCCCCTTGGATTTTAGGACAACTCTTTTTGGGAAGTTTTTTTTTTTCACCTTTATGTCTTTTTTTTTCCCCCTTTATATATCAAGTAGAAAGCTGCCTCTCTGTAACTTCCATCCATTGCCCCTAGTCAGTTCTGTCTTCTGCAGCCAAGGAAAACAAGTCTAATTCCTTTTCCACATGGCAGCTCTTCAAAACCTTGAAGACAGCTAAGGCTCCTCTTCCTGTAGTCCTGATTGGAATCATCTCTGGGATGCTGACCTCCTGGACCGAGCTTATGTGTGACTGCGAAGAGTAGGAGGGGAAGGGGAAACGGGCTGTAACAATGCCACGGCTCCGAGCCAGATTCCTGACCCGGGTTGCAGCGATTGTAATCCACAAGCCATTATAGCCCCCTGTGGATTGGTGACTTAGTGTCTCAGCAGTGTCCCCCACCTTTGCCCACCTCTCACCTTTGGGATGGATGGCTTACCCTGGAAAGGAACTTAGCTAATGAACGCTGTGTCCTGGTACCTTTGGCGTACCGAGAAAGAGAAGGGGCTAAAAAGGAGGGTTCAGAGGTGAGCGGCAGGGTGTGTGAGAGTCGGGGGAAGGGGGAATAAGCAACGGGACACATACATGCAGAAGGAGATTTTGAAGGGAAACGGGAGGAGGGGAATGGGCAAGGAATGGTCAACTGGATATGGGAGAAAAAAATAGTAAAGGTGATGGAGAAGAGAGTGGCTATGAGTGTCCAAGGACAAGACGCAATGGGGCAAAATATGAGGAGGTGGGACAGTTTTGGAGAGCAGAATCTAAGTTCCTTGAGTCGTGCTTATGGTCCTAATAACTGTCTGCCTGGTACGCGGTAGCGCTTCCTAGATGGTTAATGTTTGGTTGATTTTATAAGGGGGAAAGGGGGGGAAATTAGATTGAGGCGCTGGGGATGGAGACATGAGTGATGAAGGAGGCTGCAGAAGCTCAAGGAGGCTGCAGAAGCTCAAGGAGGCTGCAGAAGCTCAAGGAGGCTGCAGAAGCTCAAGGATAGGGGATTTTGCAAGGAGCGGAGAAAAGAAACTGAATTAGCGGCCGGGATGGAGGGAGCTTGGCAGAGGGAGGGAATTTCCATATTCAGGGATCTCTCAGGGAATCCCTGCCACAGCAACTGGGGAAAAGGTGAGGAGTCCGGCTGCGCAGAGAGATGGGGAAGACTGGCCGATTGGTTAGAGGCTGACACCCGATGCAGCCCAGCCTGGCGGAAGCGGCTTCCTTACCGGGCGCCGATCCCTCCTCCCCGGACAACCCCCCTTTCCTTAAGCCAAGCCGGCCTCCCAGTCCGCCCATCCCCTTGTATGGCGCTTCCTCCCGCTGCCCTAAAAGGCGCTTCCTCCCTCCCCGCGGCCCATACAAGGAGTTTCCTTTCCGGCGCGGCTGGCTGGCGGCCCGAGGACCTGGCCGACTGGGAGCGGATCCCTCCCGGGCCTTTCCTGCGGCCCTCCGCCGGCCGCCAACGCGGGGGCCCCTGCCCTTGGCCTTGGGGGGCTCCAGAATCCGGGCCCGGCCTGTGGGCGTCGGGGGCGCAGGGAGGGAGAATACAGCGACCTGGACAGATATCGGGCGGGAAGCGGCTGCTTGTCCCCCTTTTCCCCCAAAACGCGAGTTTTCTCCCTTCTCGTTCCCAAGCCTGAATGCCCCTCAACTACATGTAGCGGAGGTCCACTTGCAAAAGCGAAGCCGCCCCGAGCCCGTCCCCCGGGAGTCAAGACTTTCCTGCTCCTCCCAAGTCCCCTAGTTTCCTTTTTGTATCCTTCTCCCCCCTCCCCAAAAGCTTCCTTTCAGGTGAATGTTCCAAAGAATTCCACTTAGGTTTAGAGGACCGCTATTAAGGCTGCTTAACATCTCTCCACATCTCCCCCCAACCCCAAATCCAAAACACACAACCCCCCCCCCATCCCCTCATCCACGCGGACCACCCCCCGAGCCCGCTGCTAAGAGGGTATCCTGCTGGGTTTCTTTATTCTCTGGGCCTCACTCAGTGCTTTGACACCCCCTGTTATCAACGGATTTTTAAGGAACCCCAGGGCTTGGAGCCGGGAACTTCGAGTCTGGCTCACAGCTTCTCCTCTGCAGCTTCAGCTCAAAGTGGAAGTGAAACCCAGCTCACATCTCTGTCGTTCTTGGGCTGTTTGAGTCTGGGAACAGCAGCGCTAGATGGGAAGGAGGAAGCAGGGTGTGGAGCAGAGTTTCCAAATATAGCTAGATAAAGCTACCCCCAGACAAAACAAAATTGGGGGTACAGCCCAGCAGATTAAGAACTAGACTAGGAGCTGTGGGAGAAGGTCCTCCCAGGCTCCAGCTCCATAACAAATGGTTTCCCAACCTCAGATCTCCTTAACCTAATCTTTCTCTTTATCCACTGCGTTAGGGTCTAGTAAAGTCAACACACTTCCCTAGCAGGTACCTCCCATACCTTCAGGCTAGGGTGAGGATGGTGCTGGTGGAGGAGATGGGGGAAGGAAGGAAGAACCTGCTTCCACATTTCCAGTAGGAGCAGGCTCCCTGAAATATAATAAACACTTGTGTGTCAACACCCTGACCTTGGTCTCCACCAAAATGGGCAAAGGTTACAAGAGTTGTCTGTCATTTCTGCCCTCCTGGACATCTGACAACTCTGGAAAAACTGAAGGCTTCTAGCTAGGGATTAGGCAGTAGATAAAAACATTAATCTCTGTTCCCTTAGGTTTCTTTACAAACTTCTCCCAGCAGTCTGGGTGCTGTGCACTGGGAGAGTGAAGGAAGGGGAGATTGGCTCATGGCTGGGGACTGCAGTGGGTGTGGCGAGATGAAGAGGCTGGTTCTGTATGGTGGGGAGATAACTCCATTTTGTTGACAGGACTCATCAAAAAGAGGCTGAAAAAAAGGAGACAAGTGCTTAAAGTGTGGAGGTGAGAAAAGTTAGGGTTGGGGGAAAAAGGAGTTGTTATGGAAATTTTAATATTGGGAAGATGGAATCCATTCAGGCTTTCTGGAATGAAAAGGGGGTACAGCAATCTGGAAAGCCCAAATACACTCGTCACCATAACAACAACAACAAAATTATTAATAGCTCTATCTGGCAAAGACAAATTCCCAGAGCCTAGGATACATATAGTTGAGATATAAGACCAGCAAGGAAAGTCCCTGCTGAGTTCAGTGTATTCTAAGTAAGAACAAGGAGAAGATTTTGATTTCTTACTACTCTTTCTGGCTAGGGGTCGGGGAAAGGAGGATGGTAGGGGAGAAGGAAGGGTTGGGAATAGGGAGAGGGTAGCGGCTCCTTTAAATCCCTCCGGTCTCTTTTCTAATGGGTCCCATTTTCTCAGTCTCTAAGGCAGCTCTTGTCCCACGCGTTTCAATCAGGGCTTCCTAACCAACGTATGAGACGGCGGTGCAGGGCAAACATTTCCCAGAGTGAAAGCCTGGGGGCTGAGGACAAACTTGTGGCAAAGTAGGTGTCCGAATCCTAAAGCATCTTTGCCTTCAGCCCTGTGTTGGAAGCTTTTCACCTGGGCAGAAGCAGCCCAGTTCACCGTTTTCTTCTTTTCTGAAGCTAGGATTGTGGGTAATGTAGTCACATTGGAACAGAGGTTCCCACAATGGCTAACTTTAGCTCTGTTACTAAGGCTCTTACTGAGCTAAAGTTGGCCATTGTAGGAACCGCAGTTCCAATGTGACTACATTACCCTTAGCTTAAAAAGGCCCGAGTCTCCCTCTGCATCCAGGGCCATCTTCAGTCATTTTAATCTATACCTGGCCCCTGGACCCAGATGGCTCTGGAGGGGCACGTGAGGCAGGTGACATTGCCCAGCCCCCCTCCCTCAAATCCAATTCCCTTGCATGTCATGGCATCTCCTCCCTGACGCTGTGGTCCTTTGAGAAGGAAGGACAAACCACCGCCACTACTTAGCTCATTGGGTCCCCATCGTCGGCTCCTCCCCATGCCTGTTAACCCTCCTCTCCTCTGCAAGGCCTTCCCGGTGAGGGCAGCTCAGGTTGGGAGGGGGGATGCCTTTTCTCTCAGCACACAGGCCGGGGAAATCCCCAGCTGGAAACAGGCCGGTTATTTATAGCAGCTGCACCAGAGAAACCAAATGAGAAAGCAGAGGGGAGGAGAGCTCCAGGCAACCTCTTCCTCAGCTGCAGAGTCTGCACAGACTGGCACAAGCTTGGGAGCCGATGGGGGTGATGGGTAATGGGGGTAATTGGTCTACCGCGTGCCCTCTTCAAGGGAGGAGCTGTCAGAGTGCCCAGAAATGATCAGCGCGCTTTGAGATCATGCAAGAGAATCAGGTTAAGGACTGGGACCATTCAGGTCCTAAGTGACTCAGTGCACTCTTTCCACAACACGGGAAACCTCACCCGGCCCGGACACGGAAAGGATTGACAGATTGATAGCTCTCTTTCTCAGTGCTCTGGCCAGACTAGATACCTTTCTGCTGTTCTAACACACTCTGCTCCCATCTTCTTGCCTTTCTCCGCAGTTCTCTGTGCTTGGAATTCCTTGCCACCCTCTCTTCTGTTGACTCTAACTCATCCTTTATAGTTCCAGCCAAATGCTACTACTTCTTCAGAAATCCCCCCATTTGTAAGGATTATCACATCCTGGCACACATATCACATAATAGTGTATTTTATCACTACATGTTGTCTTGTCTAACTACTAGACTATAAGCTTCCTGAGAGCAGGAGCCCTGATTTAAAATTTCTACCTTCTCTATCACCCAAGGCAGTGTTCACTACACAGTAGAGACTCAATGTGAATTTGTTAATTATAAGACCATGAGTAAACACAACATTTGGATCCCGCACCTGACTTCTGCTACTTCTTGCTCTCAGAATCTCAGAGGCTGAGGATGTGGGAAATGAGGACATCAAGAAAGGCTGATCTGTTGAACCTCTTTGCAAATTTAATTTAGACTTTCACACGAAGGCTCCAAATAGTTTCTCCAGGTGTAGTGCATCATTCAATAACTGCTATCAGAGGTCCTCAAACTTTTTAAATAGGGGGCCAGTTCACTGTCCCTCAGACTATTGGAGGGCCGGACTATGGTAAAAACAAAAGCTTTGTTTTGTGGGCCTTTAAATAAACTTCATAGCCCTGGGTGAGGGGGATAAGCATCCTCAGCTGCCGCATCTGGCCCTCGGGCCGTAGTTTGAGGACCCCTGTTAGACTTTTCTTCTTAAACATAAAGTTCTTGAGGGCAAGGCCAGTGTCTTTGACTGCACTCATTATAAGCACAACTCTGTTAACATCTAGCAAGTTTTCAGTAAACACCTGATTAATTCATCGGAGAAACTAAATTTCAATCCAACAATAATTTAAGATATTGTGCCTAGGAAACATGTCCCTGCCCCTTGACAGATAACACATAAGCAGATGAGTTAATATGAGATAATTTGAGAAAGAAGAGAACACCTAAGAGAATCTGGAAGGTTTCCAGTAGGTGTTGACATGGGGGTTGAATGCCAGTTCTTACGGAATCTAAGGAGTCCTAAGAGTTAGATATAAAGAGAGAATATATTCGGGTGTAGTCTTTGGGATATTCCTTCTTACAAGAGTCCCCAAAAAAGCCACCTTAGAATTGAGATTCTCTGTGATTTATCATCTACTAAAACATGGTATGGGGCTAGCTTCTCTCACCAACATGTGTACTTTTATCAGCTGGCCAAAGGAAAATTAGTTCAACAAAAGACATTTAATCTGATAGTGTGGGAAATAAGGCCCAAGATTCTTTCCATAGGGAATGTCCTTGAGAAGCTTACCATATTTCCGGCTGGGAAGACCCAGAACAAAGGTTCATATGATCCTTCTGATCAGAGAACATACAAGGAGGATAAATTGGGGTGATTCATATCTTCAACATTATAGGGTTGATGCTGCTCTCTGCTGGACATTCCATCTCTTCATTCTGAGAGATCTATCAATCTAAGTCAGGTTTCCTCTCTCTGGTTTGCTAGGGTGTTAGGGCATAACAGCCAGAAAGCCTCTTCATAATGAGGGCACACTGACAGTTCTTTGGTCGTGGTCAAAAGCTACAAGGTCCCCCATACTCATCCAAACCCCTCTTAATTCCAGTTTCTTCCCCCTGTTAATTATTTCCTATTTATCCTGAATATAGCTTGCTTTGGAAATATTTATTTCCCCCATTAGACTGTAAACTCTTGAGGACTATCTCATTGCCCCTTTTTGTGTCCCAGTGCTTAGCATCGTGCGTGACACATTGTAGGTATTTAATAAATATTGATGGATTGACTGACTGATCAACAGGCCAAATGAGAGATGAAGACAGCTTGAACTAGTATGGTAGCTATATAAAAAGAAGGATGCTATAAAGCTAGAAAACAAGATTTGGTGTCTAATTGTTTGGTGAGGAAGAGGTTTGATTTGATTATGACACTGACAAGATGGATGTATGGCTTTCAAAAAAAAAAGAGGCATGTCTTCCTCTGGGAGTTTTCCTCGCTCCATAGTGCTATCCTGAAACCTCACTCTTAAAATCAATTTTTATATATTTTGCCTATGCTTGTATATTTTGTATTCTTTCAGCAGAATGTAAGTTCCTGTAAGGTAGGGATTATTTCATTGATGTGTTTGCATCTCCAGTATCTACATACTGCCCTTGCATACTGTAGGAATACAGCAAGTTTTGTTGAAAGATTAATCGGTCAAGGAAGAGTAAAATGACCAGATTTTGTTGAATTGGATTGAAATTTGGATGAGGGATGAGTTTAGAGAGAAAGATAATGAATTCCATTTTGTTGAGTTTGAGATGTCTGATTCAGATGATGATGTAGAAATGGAAAATAAGATATGTCAAATATTAAGATTGATGATTCACTTTCCAGCCCCAATCCAAAGATAGGATGGGAACTAATCTATTAAAACATCTCTGCTGGATAAACTCCAAAAGATTCCTTATTCAAGGCTGGCCCCAGAATCACATCCCCTTTCTATTCACAGATCCATTAGAAGATTCTAGTAATGGTCACAAGTTGACACTGTCCTTCATGGCTAGTTTTACTGTTTAGTAAACTGTTTCAGGATGGATGAATCTGGGAAACATTAGGTGTAGATATTTAGGGCTTTTCCCAGGAAAGACCTGGGAGCCACACTGACAGTAAGGTTATCTCAGATTGTGTGATGGGAGGAGGGTGAACAATAAACATATTCTTCCTCCTTCTAAGAATTGTTCCTCTAGATCAGCCAAATGGGTGATAAGGAACCTCAGACATTTTAACTTTCTGAGTTTTCCCTCTATCCTTCCATCCTCAGGGTCCTGTAGCTGGCTGGTGCTTTTCACCAAGAGAGAGAGTGCTCAGTCCTGAGGAGTAACTGGGTCTCCTTGAGTCTGATGCCATTCTCTGTACTGTATCAGACTATCCAGGGAATATCCAGGCAATCATAGGGAAAGGGCTGTCTTTTCTGATTGCTTTGTTAAGTGATGGCTATTAACCTTTTTTTTCCTTTTTGAATGTTTGGGAGGGCCCATTCTGAGGGGTAGCTTAAGCCAAATAAGGAAAATCTACAACAAATGTTCTTGGTAGAGAATGATGGGAAAGGGCAAGAGTCAGGTACTATGATTATAATCAACAAAAAAATATATTAAATGCCTACAATTTGCAGTTAGGCATCCTGGGCAGGGAAATCAAATGAATTTGAAATGATCACACAAAACTTTGAGGCTGAGCTGCATTAGTCCATAGTTCCAAACTAGGCTCCCCAATCTCCTAGTAAAATGATACCATAGAAAAGTTCTCTTCTGCTCCAATGAACAAATCAGGGTCTTCTCCAAAAAGCAGAAATATTGGCCAGGTTAGGCCCAGATGAACGTGAACAAGATCATAGAATAGGAGATTGGCTGGCTGGCCAAAAAGGAGACCCAGGTTTCCTGCCTCTCAATCCTTTTATGGTCTCTGTAATCAGAAACTATAGGCAACTTGAGGAGGGAATTTCCAGGGGCTGATCTTGATTTCCTAGCTCTTTGGCTTAAGGCCACTTTTGACAAAATGAGTCTATAGGGAAGGAAACTAGGAGGATGTGGGTGGTGGGCAGCTGAGCTTATTTCTGCTCCCTTTGGTAACCCTAGACCTTTGGGTGAGGGGGGAAGAGGAGTTTTTTCTATGCTTTCTGCAGTCTTCCTTGAGTGGTATCATTTGAAAACATTTATATTTTCTTGTCTTACAAGTTTCAAGATGCAGTAATCATTGAAAAATATAGCTTACTCCTGATCACCTTTTTGTATTTTCCCTCCTCTTCCTTTTGATTTCTCTTCTTTCTATAATGACAGTTAATTGTCCATTTCCCCCTAATTTTCATCTTTCCTTCTCCTACCCAATTAAAGTTAATGAGAGCTGACTCCAATTAAATCCATGAGTCCAAGGAAGGAAAAGCACTTATGGAATGGATTCTAGAATTGGGAATCAAGATTCATGGTTTCTAGTTCTACCTATGTGGGTTTTTTTTGGGGGGGGAACAAGACAAAACAAAACCAAAAACCCTTGCTTTACCTCTTTTTTTGCGGTGGTAAAGACTGGCTGAACAAGTTAGGGTATAGGAATGTAATGGAATACTATTGTGCTATAAGATGAGCAGGCAGTTTTCAGAAACCTGCAAAGTCTTGCATGAACTGATACAAAGTGAAGTGAGCAGAACCAGGAAAACACTATACATGGTAACAACACTATGCTATGATCAACTATGAATGACTTAGCTCTTTTATATATATATATAAATTTATATAATAATCATTATTATTGCTTATATAATAAGCAATATAATAATCCAAGACAATTCCAAAAGACTCGTGATGGAAACTCCTATCCACAGCCAGATGAAGTCTGACTGTAGATCAAAACATACTATTTTCACTGTGGGTTTTTTTTTTCATTTTTTTCCTTTTGTTCTGTTAGTTCATTCACAGCATGACTAATGTGCGTTACATGTGTAAACTTGACCAAACCAGCCTCTAACCTGGGGATGGTTGGAGCCAAACAGACCAGGCCAGAGAGAGGAGAGTCAGGAATCAAACAGGAATTTGATTTCTAAGGGAAACACCTTGCAAGCAAAGACATGTGCTGGACCCCTGCCCCTAGCTGGGGGAGAGAGGGAGGAGGAGGAGAACCTGCTTTAATGTGGGGGGATTTCAATACTTAATACCAATCAATATGCAGTGAGCTGTAGCCCTGACAATGAGGGATAAAAGCAACAAGGAGACATTTGATTCATAGCAGGGGTTCATGACTGGAACCATGACAGACCATGGATACCTGTCCAGGGCTTGCCTGACCTCAGAGAACACCTGCCATTGGTCAAAGCAATATAATAATTATGTGATTTTGCCAGAGGGTAAGGATTGTTGTTATGCCAAACTCAGGATACAGTTTTCATGCTGGGATGTAGTTCTAAGACACAGGATATCTCCTAAAATCTTGACATGATTGTACATATTTGCTTATCATCTTGGAGAAGAGGGAGGGAAAAAAAGGAGAAAAATTAGGAACTCAAAATCTTATGAAAAATGACATTTGTTTTTATATGTAATTGGAAAAAAATAAACTAATTTTTAAAAACCCACTGCATTGTCCTGGGGCTTTGATTTTTCCCCTTCCATGAAATAAGCAGAGTATGTGAGAGGGCAAAAGGATTATTAATAACAGTTGAACTTAATATGGCATTTTAAGGTTTACAAAGTGCTTTACATATATTACCTGCTTTAATCCTCACATGAGAAGCATATTCTTTGGATACTATCTTATCAATTTTGCAGAGAGGTTGAGAAGTTAAAGATTTACCCATAGTCATACAGCTCATAGAAATAATAATGGCTAACATTTATATAGCATTTTACAGTTTGCAAAATATTTTATCTCATTTGATCTTCACAACAATCTTGTAAAGTAGATACTATTAATAGCCTTATTTTACATGTAAGACTGACATTACTTAGATGAGTTGTCTAGGGACACATAGCCAATAAGACCCAAGTGTGACCTCTTGCACTTACTTGTTGTGTCATGCTGGCCAAGTTACTTAACCTCTGTTTGCCTCAGTTTCATCATCTATACAATAGGGATAATAACAGCTCCAACTTCCTGGGGTTATTGTGAGAATCAAATGAGATAATATTTGTAAAGTGCTTAGCACAGTGTTTCTGAAGCAAGATTTGAATTTAGGTTTTCTGATTCTCTAAGCACTTTATTCATTACCCCGCTTTGCCTTCCTAATAAATTATGTGTGTAATGGTTTTTTAAACAAGATTCCCAGCAACCAACAATATTATTACTTTAGCACCTCATTGAACAGATTATCTTTCTGACAATCTGAAACTCATTTGATGTTGATAAAATTGTAAATTTATAGTTGCTGAATAGCCAAAACATGACAGAGTTCATATGCTAAGGTTCATGTATATGATTCACTGAAAAACCCTTTCAGCCCAGCTCATTGCCTGTTTACACTTATTCTAAGTCTTGTTCCCAATTAACTTGGATACCTGGTTTCTGAGTTCAGAGGAGGTTAGAAGCAGCAGGATAGAAGATCATAAAGGCACTCAGACATCCAATAGTGCAACATTAAAGGAGGAGAAAAAATAAGCAGCTAATCTAGAGCTATCCCAGTTTAGGAACATTAACTTTTTAAAAAATTATATTCCATTTCTCCCCAATTACATAAAGAATTTTTAATATTCATTTTTTAAAAATTTAAGGTCCAAATTTTCTCTCTCTCTCTTTGAGAAATAATTTTATATAGATTATATAAGTGCAACCTTGCAAAACACATTTCTATATTAGCCATGTATGTTACAAAAGAACACAAACCAAAAACCCTCTAGAAAAATAAAGTTTAATTGTTGGGGGAATTATGAACAGATCCAAACATTCTGGAGGGCAATTTGAAACTATGACCAAAAGGCTATCACACTGTGCATATCCTTTGATCCACCAGTGTCTCTATTGGCTCTGTATCTCAAAGAGATCATGAAAGAGGGGAAAGGATCCACATGTTTGTAATGGCAAAGAACTGGAAACTTAGTGGATGCCCATTGGCTGGGAATTGGCTGAATAAGTTATGCTCCACGAGTGTAATGGAATACTATTGTTCTATAAGAAATGATCAGCAGGATGATTTCAGAGAGACCTGGAGAGACACATATGAATTCATGCTAAGTGAAATAAATAGAACCAGGAGATCATTTTACACAGTAACAAGATGACTATGTGATGATCAACTATGATATTCTTTGTTCTTTTCAACAATGAGGTGATTCAGGTCAATTCCAATAGAACTGTGATGGAGTGTCATCTACATCCAGAAGACTATGGGGACTGAATGTGGATCACAACATAATATCTTCACCTTTTTTGTTGTTTACTTGGTTTTTTTTCTTTTTGTTTTTTGTTTCTTTTTTATCTGATTTTTCTTGAATAGCATGTTAAATGTGGAAATATGTATAGAAGAGTTGCACGTTTAACCTATATTGGACTACTTGCTGTCTAGGTGAAGGAGAAAAATTTGGAACACAAGGTTTTGCAAGGGTGAATGTTGAAAACTATCTTTGTATGTATTTTGAAAATAAAAATAACTATTATTAAGAAAAAGTTTTTTAAGAGTATGCCATTAATTGCATTCAGAATTAAGAATAGATATTTCTAACAAAACTCAATAGCTTCTGAAGATATTCTATTATATATAGCAATATTTATTTGTAAAGACTTAGCATGATGCTTGGAACACACACAGTAGGTGCTATATAAATACTTAAGTCTCCTGTACTACCCTCCTCCAATAAAATATTGGATGGAATCAACAGTAAGCAGTTGCCAACTGACATTAGAAGAATTTTCCATACCAATGAAATCATGGATCTGATGCTTTCCCCATTCCCCACCAAGTAATAATAATAATAATGAATATTCACAATGATGAACGTGACTCAACACTTATGTTCAGTATTATTCTGCTTGGAGGCAGTTATGCGCCATAATATGCAGGCCTGAACTCAGGTAGACCTGAGTTTAAACAAAACTCCAGACATTCACTTTTATGATTCTGGGCAAGTCAAACTTCTGTTTGCCTCAGTTTCATCATCTATAAAATGGGAATGTTAATAGCTCTTACCTCCCAAGGTTGTTGTGAGGATCAAGTGAGATAACTGTAAAGTACTTAATACAATGCCTGGCACATAGTGTGTGCTATCTAAGTGCTAGCTGTTATTACCATTATTAGTTTAAGGAGTAAGAGAAGAGCCAGGTGTGGCAGTACATATTTGTAACCTCTGTTCCTAGGGAGGCTGAGTGTCCTTGAGCTGAGATCTGAGCTGCAAGGGGTTAGAGCGACCAAATGTTCATTGGAAGTCTGGCACCCATGCGATGAACCACCAGGGAAAGGGGACAGTGCTCCATCAGACAGCCTAATGAGGTTACCCAGTAGGTGGGTTGGAAAACAGACAGGTCAAAATGCTGACCAGCAGTGAGACTGGGCAGTGAGTGGGACTGCATTTCTAACCTGGTGACGTAGAAACCCAGACAAAAACAAACAAGCCAGCCAAAAAAAGTTGGGGAGGTGAGGGACAGAGGAAACAATATATTTTGCTAAGGTTTCCAGGAAGTTTTAATCCTTATCAGGGACAAGTTCCTCTTAACAAGTCATTCTTTGGCAATGTCAGATAAATGAAGGGTTAAAGTACTGACCCCTCTCACCTGACCCAAGCAATTCTTACTCAGCCTGATATTTATTGGGATTGCATTTTGGGCTAGTTAGGATTTTGGAAAGATTGAGGAGAACTCTAAAGTGCCACTAACTGTAGAATAGAGGTGACAGAGAGCTAATTAGCAATCATTCTATCTACAGTCTTCCTGCTCCTTCCAGATAAATTCAGTTGATTAAATGATCTTGGTGAAGGCAACCTACCTCTCCTTTCTCAAGTTATAGATATCTCTATCTTACTGATAGGGAAGCTGAAGAATAGATAGGATAAGTACTCCAAGTAAAATCAAAGTGACTCAAGGCAGAAATGATAGTAAACCCTATTTTTCTTTACTCCGTATCCAAGTCTCCACCAGCACTTACTGCAATGAACAAATTTATTTCTCCATTCCCAGCTCCCCAATTTTATGGATAAACAACCAGTCCTGTCTTCTATCACACTATCTTATTTATCTTCAACCTTTTCCTGTCTCTTGGATCTTCTCTGCTGCCTATAAACATGCCCATGTCTTTCCCCTATCTTCAAAAAATTTTGATGCACCCTTCCTTAATAGGTACTTTCCTATATCTCCCTTCCTTTTTGTAGCTAAATGCTTTGTGAAAGGCCTTCTACAATAACTGCTTTCATTTCTTTTTCCCCTACTTTATTCTTAATTCTCTATAATTTGGTTTATTCATTGGGAATTGGTCTCTCCATAGTTATCAATGATTTCTTAATGACCTCATCTAATAGCCTTTTCTCATTCCTCATCCTTTTTGATTTCTCTGCTGCATTTGCCATTGTCAAGCACCTTCTTTTCCTTTATACTCTCTTCTTCCTACGTTTTTGTGATGCTATTCTCTCCTAGTTATGTTTTTTTTTTCCAGTTTCCTGAATCTTCATCCAGGACCTATCATGCTAATAAGGCTCTGTCCTGAGTTTTCTCTCCTTCCTCCATTTTATTTCCACTTAGTGATCTCATTAATCCCCATGGATTCAATTATTAATCATACTGATTATATTCATATCTATGTATCCAGTCCTAAACTCTCTTCTGACTTCCAATTTCAGATCATCAACTACACAGTGAACATCTTTAACTGGATGTCCTGTATATCTTAAACTGAACATATTTGAAACAGAATGCTTTCTTCCCAACCCTTCCCACTTCCAAACTGTTGAAAGAAGGCACCTTCATCCTTCCAGTCACACAGACTCCTAGCCTCCTAGATTCCTGATTCTCAACCTTCTCCCCACCTTATCCTATCTAACCTAGTCAGGGGCTGTCAAATTCATCTTCATAGTGTCTCCCATATGCTACCTTTTCTTCTCTGACACTGCTACTGTCTTGGTGCAGGCCCCTCATCACATCATGGCCAGATTATTGCAATAGTCTGCTGGCTGTCTTCTATCCACAACCGTCGCTCTACTCCAGCCACTCAAAATTCAAGTACGGTCACATCAATTTCCCTTCCCTTAATACATTATTGACTCCCTGTTACTTTTAGCAAAAGTGTCAAACATATGTCAATATGGTACTCCCAAATATAATGGGAACCAAGTTAAAAGATGTTAATATATGCTTTTCTAAGTAAAAATGCAGCCGGCAGAGTTCTTTATGTAGTTTAGTAGTCTTTGGCCCTGCCACTGCCCCCACTCATTTCTACTTGTTTAATATCAGTAACTTACAAAATCAGACCTAAAACCCTCTCTAGCTTTCACAGCCCTTCATAATCTGTCTACTTCCCCAGTCCTTACTCTTTTCCATGCCTTCTTGTACCTGGCCTCCTCATTGCTCCTCAAACAAGATAAATCTCTAGGCTTTTTCAGTGCCTGTCACCCATACTAGAAACACTCCCCTTCTCATCTCCTCCTGGTTGTTCTAGTTTCTTTCAAGTTCCAGCTAAAATCCCACTTTCTAAAGAAAACATTTCCTTCTCTTTTAATTTTAGTATCTTCCTTCTGTTATTTCCAGTTTTTTTCTGTACACAATTGGCTCATGCAGAGTTATTAGTATGTTCTCTTCCCCCATTAGTCTGTAAACTTCTAAAGAGAAAGGATTGGTCTTTTATCTTTCTTTGAATCCCATAAGGTACAATATTTAGCATATAGTAAGTACTTAATTGTTTAGCGACTGATTACCTTCAAATTCTCTACCTAGAGATTCTCAAAGTGTGATTTATGGTCCCCCCAAGACACTTTTAGGTGGTCTACAATGTTTAAAAAAATTTTTTTTCACAATAGTAAGATTTTGTCTATATAAATTTCTTTTCCAATTACATATCTGAGATACCAGATTTTCATGTACTTCCAACCAAAACAACATTGTGCAAGAATGAATGCAGAGATATCAAAGAAATTTGCAAGAATTTGGAAGAGGAATGTCACTCTTCACACTCAAATCTGTTTTGGAAATCTTGTCTTATTTTAAAGTATTATGCTAATATTATGGGTTTATTTTTAAATGTTACATTTAATTTTGTTACAATTTCCAATATAGTAAATAACAATAGACATAACTCACACAAACAAAAAATCTCTAGGGTCCTCCATCATTTTTAGGCGTTTTTGAGACCAAAAAAGTTTGAGAACTACTTCTTTACACAAATGCTTTATACCTCCATTATCTTTAGCTGCAGCGCCATCTAGTGGCTCCAGTGCAATGTCACCTGTGCAAAATGGAAGCTCCTGGGAGATTGTGCTATTGCGATCTTTACCTGAGATAACAGGATTGAAGGGAAAATAAAATGAGATAATATAAAGTGCTTTGCAAATCTTAAGTTCTTTCTGTTAGCTATTATTTAGTTTGTCAAGTTGTTTGCTGTTCATTTGTTTCAGTCTAGTTTGACCCATTTGGGATTTTCTTAACAAAGATACTGGAGTAGTTTGCCATTTCCTTTTCCAGTTCCTTTTAGATGAGGAGACTGAGACAAATAGGGTTAAGTGACTTGCCCAGTCATATGGTTAATGCCCAAGGCCAGATAGGAACTTCCATACTTCAGCCCGTCCCTTTTTCCCCTACTCCACTGGACTGCCCTTTTTAAGTACCTCTCTGCAAAGTTCTGTGCTAGGAGACCAGGCTGAGGAAAGAGATAATGAGGCTCTAGTATGTATATGGGATGCTTACAAAAACTTACATATATTTAAACTCCATAATATAAGCCTTTATCTATGCAAACCTAGGCTTCCTCACCGACTCTTAACAGTCACTTTTTTGTTGTTGAGGCAATTGGGGGGTTAAGTGACTTGCCCAGAGTCACACAGCTAGCAAGTGTTGTATCTGAGGTAAGATTTGAACTCGGGTCCCTCCTGACTTGAGGGCTTGTGCTCTATCCACTGCGTCACCTAGCTGCCCCTCACTAGAGACTCTTTATAGATCTCCTAATAAAACCGTCTTCCAGGCTAACAGCCAGATTTCTAGCAGCTTGAGGAAGAGACGTCACACTCTAGGGGGTGGAGCTTGACAGGTATGAGAAATGGGAGACCTCACAGCTGGCACCCATTTTAATTGGCAGCATGGGGTAAGTTGGCCCAGGGTTGAAATTCTTCCCTGGCTCATAGCCATATAGAAGCAGTGCCAGGCTGGAAGCAACATGAGCCAGGGAACAGACCTAGAAGTGCCGTAAGACTTCCAAGATGGATTAGAAACCTTGACCTATATTATTGGACTGCTGTGGTTTCCTTGTTGAACCTCCATGTGCCCCTCTTAAAACAGGTTTATTTTTTCCCACTCTGGTTCTGGGCATGTTGGGCTTTCTGGGTCTCAGGAACCAGTCCAGAAATTTTATGGTTTCAAAGAAGTGAAATTAGCTAATCAAAATTTACAGCTCAAACCAAGAAACCAATGCCAATTTCTGTTACTGTATTCCACTAATAAAAGTGAAAAGCAACCTGAAATAGCATAAAATAAAAAGCACAGACCTAGGTGAACTAATGCAAAGTGAAACAGAACCAGGAAAACTATACACAATGTAAACAGGACAATGAAACAATAGAATAGGTTTCAAAATTACAATAGCCAAGCTTGGCCCCAGAGAAGAGACAATTTCCCCAAATTCCTTCCTTTGAAAAAGTGGGAAAATCAGATGAATGAGGGTTACCGAATACATTATTTTTGCTGTTGTCACATTTTTTAATCTTTATACTTTCTTATAAGGGATGGCTCAATGGGAAGGGCAGGAGAAATAGTGAGATGTGATGTATTCACTTTTTTAAAAAAAGCTTATTTCTAAATGGACTTTAGAAACAAGTTTTCTTGAAATTCCACTTCTCAAAAAAGACCAATGTTTTCGTATCAAAGCCAGCTTATAAACTCTTAAGGATTCTAAGTATTTCATTTTTTAGGAGTCCCGAGCGATTTCTTCTTACTCACATTTCGGATTGGGAGAAGGCCAAACCACACATTTGTAAAAGCCCATGGGAGAGATCTCAAAATTGTGGACTGTTTTCTTTTGACTACCGAATGAGTCTGGACAAGAAGAGTCCTTCCTTCCTCCTCTTAAATACTGGGAATGGTACTGAAAACTATTTCATTCGGAAGTTAGACCCTTTAGACCAGGCTTAAACTTGAATGGATGGGGAAAACTTTAATCTGGTATCTTTTTCTCCAATTTGACCACATCTCCAGCGACTAGCCACTTAGGCCTATGAAGAGGAGTATTTTGTAAAGGAAGAGGCACTTTGGCTTTACTTGGGCCTATTCAAAAATCCAGATTTTAATGAGACTTTAAGGAACTGTTGTCATCCTTCCCCAACTACAGAGCTTCACCAGGATAGTTCTTTACCTGCCCAACCACAGGGACATGATCCTGCGTGAGATACAATACTCAGATCAAAACTTGTAGAGAAGTCACTAAAATACCAATGACCATGGACTGATTGGAATGTGGGTCTCAAGAAAGTCAACACCCCCACCCTCCTACCACAATATTACCCAGCACCAATCCTAAAAAATCTCAAGCACACAGATTATATTCTTAAATATGGTTTAATACTCTTCTCCATTTCTGTACATCACAACACCAAGATTTCGCTGCTTAAGATCTCTCTGCAGAGGCTATATAGAATGCGAAGGCTACGATTTTCACCCCCTCGTATGTGTATGTGTAAGTGTAATACATATCAGTATATATTGATACACACATCAATATATAATGCAATATATATCACCAAAGAGAACACATTGATTAAAGAAATACAAAAATTTGGCATCATTTCCAAACTTAAATAGTAAAAATAAAAACTACAAAAAAAGGAGCTGCATACCCTAAATGTATCATGTGAAACAACAAGCAGTATATTCAAATATGTAAATTTACATCCAATTTTTCTGGTCTTGTCATATCACATTAGACCCATTTACAATGGCAAAACCCTAAGGTACTGCTGCGAAGAGAGCAATTTTGTTCACACTTGGGTTTTCTGCAAATAAACAGCAGAGCCCAAAGCAAAAGCCTGTTCTGGTGAAGCCTCCCAATCCAGTGAACATCCAAACATTTATTCTTACTGGGAGATTTGACACATCAGGTTACACATTGACAGACAGTCATTTGGACCTCAGAGTACAGTGTGAGAACCAGAAGCGTTACATTTTAAGACATACTCCCTT
The DNA here is from genome assembly GCF_902635505.1 of Sarcophilus harrisii. NCBI lineage: Eukaryota > Metazoa > Chordata > Mammalia > Dasyuromorphia > Dasyuridae > Sarcophilus > Sarcophilus harrisii. The sequence goes on from NC_045427.1 coordinate 370,940,184, forward strand.
CATTCAAGTGAAACAGGATTATTGGAACGATAAGCAAGTCTGCAACCTTGGAACAAGGAGTTGGTTCAGACCAATAAAGCTACGAGTGACTGAATCAAAAGTCAGTGAAGAAGCAGTCAGGCACTAAAGTGTGAAAAGTACCCAATCTGAAAACCAAATGAACCCCACTACTGTCAGTATGTGGGTGATATACCACATTGACTTTTAAAACCACTGGCTCAAAGTCCATTTGGTACACTTTATCCATTGCTATCATGGGGTACATTCTACACTTTATCCACTGTTACCTTCTTGGGCATTCCACAGCACTGCACATGAGTTGGATACAAGTCCAACTTACTCCCCAGAGACAAGCTCAGGCTTCATATTTTGGGGGCTACTTTTGGATCTAACATGGTTAAGTCCTTGATGCCAGGAGCTGGGTCCTGACCCTTGTCAGCTCCCTTACCCCAATCCTAACTTCCCATGTGAGTGATGCTTGTGCGTCCCAAATTCTAAAAAGAAGCTCCAGGCCCACCAGAAAGTTTGGGGGTTTCTAATCACATGCACAGTCATACACGTCTTGTCTGTCATCCCTGTGAAACATCTTTCAGTTTGTTTTTTTTTTTTTTTAAATCAAAAAATTCACATAATCTCATGCTGTCCCAACACAAGGAAAACACAACCACCTCCCTTTACCAAGGAATAGACCCGAGTGTAAAAAATAAAAATTTCTTTAAATTACTTTGCTTCCACTTAAATTGCATGTTTTATTTCTCACAATCCCAGCACAAGTGCCCCATTACTCCCCCCACCCTCCCACCCACCCCCCGCTACCCCCAACTAGTTTCTAGCAGGCTAAGATCCTGGGCACCCTCCTTAGAGCATACAGTGATGAAAGCTCCTGAAACTTGGGCACAAATGCTTCTGCACAATGGGCGTGAGTAAACAGTCCAGTGACTCAGCGATTCCTAAGTCAGTTTGAATGTGCAGTGCAACTTGTACCCTCTGAACCGACTGCTTGGGGTATGTGGGGTGTGGGTTTAGGGGAAGAAGCTGACGCTGCCTTCTGTTATTTTACCCTTTCAACATTAAACAGAGACCAAGAGAGAAATGGTTCCAATATTTCACCACATATATTTCTTCTTATGCAGTCTAAGCTGAGAATGCCATGTAAATGGGTCACCGCGAAATGCAGCAATTGAAATTTTCTCCAATCAAAATAAGAAACAAACCATTATGATCTTACTTCTATTAACTTTTGAAGGTTTTACAGCAGTTAAAGTATTTTTGCTTCTATGTATGAAGGTTAAAAAAATCATTTTTTTTTCATAAAATACAAGAGCAACCAATTTCACCATTGAGTAAAAGTAAAAACTGCGATTCTTTTTTTAAATTAGTCCAAAGTGGCATTTAGGAACTTAGTAGTTTGCTGCTGCACTGACACCATGACAAATCAAAGTGTAGGGTTGGGTTTTTTTGTTTCTGTTTTGTTTTCAATATCCAATGCTCATGGATCAAGTTCTGGAAATGTTCCAATCATAAGGCAGGGATCTGTTTTGTTTCCACCACGCATTTGCTCCTTGGGTTGGATGCTGGAGGGCGAGGCACGTTTTGCCGGACCCAGGTCGACTACCTAGTAGTCATCAAGGTCAAAAAATTCATCATCTCCCCCTTGGTATTCCATTCCCTGGAAATCTACTCGGTACCTCAAGATACCTGAGGGAACAAACAAAGAATAAGCTCTTAAAGACAGAAAAGTCTAGGTTTATTATGGAATCAGAGGTGCCAAATTAGCCGAAGGGAGGAACTTCAAGCTAAATTTCCAATTCTTCCTTGGCTCCTTCATGCTCATATTCAATTTGGATGTTTACATGAAATGAGACTGTCCATAAGTATGTTTTAAATCTCTCAAGTCCTGAATGCTCCCACCCTCCCACCAAGGCATGAACATGAAAATGAAAGTATAACAGAATTCCCTGGGACAAAGTCAACTGTCTAAAGGCACTGAGCAATACCTGAAACTGGGACACTGACCAAGCTCTTTGGAGACCTTAATTTCATATTTACAACTTGTTGCTTACCTCCAATTCCACCAAATCCTTTCACAAACTGGGATCCTTCCTGTGACTTGTCTGTAACAATTTCCAATGTTGCTCCAAATTTCTTATAGTTATTAGCAAACCATTCCAGTAGCGGCATACTCTCTATCAGCTCATGTTCCTGTCCTGTCTATGGGAGAACACAGACCAAGGGATTCAGATTCAAAGACAATCAGGTGAAGACACTCTGGCTTGGATGTCAGCCCCATTTCCAGCTAAATTCCCAAATCTGAAAATTAGTTAAGCAAAACTTCTGGAGTTTTGCCACATTAAAAGATATTCTAAGATCTCAAATATCTCTTGTTCTTTAGCTTTAACAGGCTGGACACTACACATTACAGTATTAAATTTCCAATACACACACAAAGCAATTTTACAAATTATAATTCTCACTAATTGCTCCCTAAGTCACACCATTTAAAACGTCCTAGGAAGCACTAAAACACTCATAGAGCAGCTTTGCCAATCAGATTTTCCAGAGTAACGCAGAAGACCCTCAGACTTAGAATTAAAGAAGGAACTGTTTGAGGAAAATCAGAATGTGAAACTGATACCAAATCAAACAGCTCAAGCTTTGGGATATGTGAAGACCCAACTTGAAGAAGGCAATCAAAGACTTAGTTTAAAACCAACTTTAGTTTTTCAGATGACCAAGATAAAAAGAAATGAAGAACTTATATTGTGACTGGATTACATTTTCCTATTCTTGGGAAAGGATATGATATGAACTGATGCAGAATAATAGTAAACAGAGTCAGGAAAACAATATATTTAATCATTAAAACAATGAAAAGAAAATACCAAACTCTGAACATTGCAATTTTAATGACCAAGAAGCTAGGCTTTGAAAAAGTATCTACTCCACCCTTGTGAAGAAGTGGGGGACTATGGATACAGACTCTTAGTAAACTACCAGACTCAGTTGGTTTGTTATGCTGAATTGCCCCCCTTTTTTCTTCTTATTGTTAGAAGTGTTCAGTGGATAGGGGAGGAGGTGGGATGTATTCAGAAATGAAGGTGACAGAAAAACAAAAGACTCCATTTTAAAATATTCTTTATTGAAATCTTTTTTCTATAACCTTCAGTTTTGAATATATTTCTCCTCCCACCTCAAGGTAAGTTAGCCCTGTAACAAAAGAGAAGGAAAAAAGAAACTAATCAAGACATTCATTAACTTTTACATTATATGCACTATTCCATAGTCTTCCACCTCTGCAAAGAAGGGGAAAAAATTATTTTCCTATCTCCCTCTTCAAAATCAAGTTTGGGGAGCAACATTTAGTTTCTCTTCTTTTTTTAAGTCTTTTAATTTACATTGCTGTATTTACTCTGTGTTCTTTTTATTTTATTCTGTATCAATTTACATAAGACTTCCATATTATGCCCAAAGGACTATAAAATTGTTGCATACTCTGATCCAGCAGTGCCACTACTGAGCCTGTAACCCAAAGAGATCATAAAAGAGGGGGAAAGGACCCATATATACAAAAATGTTTATGGCAGCTTTTTTTTTTTTTTGTGGTGGCAAGCAACTAGAAATTGAATGAATGTCCATCAACTGGAGAATGGCTGAATAAGTTGTGGTATTAAATGACTATTACAGTTCTAGAAGAAATGAAGAACAAACTGATTTCAGAAAAGTAGTAAGACTTAAATTAATTGATGCTGAGTGAATTAAAAACTAGAATACTGTACACACTAACAAGACTATGTTACGATCAACTATAATACACTTAACCTTTTGCAGCAATACAGTGATTCAATACAATTTCAATGGAATGGAAAATGCCATCTATATCCAGAGAAAGAACTCTGGAGACTGAATGCATTTCAAAACATACTATTCTCACCATTTTTCCCTTTTGTTTTTTATTTCCCAACATGATCAATATGGAAATACATTAAGTGATTGTACTTGTATAACATAATACCAGATTGCTCTCTATTTCGGATAACAGGAAGGTAAGGAGAAAAAACATTTGAAACTCAGAATCTTACAAAAGTGAATGTTGAAAACTATCTTTTACATGTAATTGGAAAAATTAAAATACTATTAAATACAAAACAAAAATCCATAAGCCTTTCATGTTCTCTGAATTCTCCATCTTCATAATTTCTACCAAAAAGTGTGACTTCATTTATGTATATATGACTTTTATAACTTTGGGGTCCATTCCTAGTTTAGAATCTCTGCTTTAAATGATACATATTTTAGTCATTTTCCAAGTGATTTTCCGCAATTCCAAATTACTTTCCCGAATAGAAGAACCATACACAGTTGTGTTAACAGTGTATCAGTGTACAATGCAACCTCATATTGTAAAGAGTTTATAATTCTTTTACTTGTCTATATCCTTAGAGTACCTACATCTTTGTGTTAGTTTATTATATACTTTTGATGTCAGATCTATCACATATTTTGATGCAGATTTTCCCTAACCAGTAGCTTTTCCTCATCATAAACTTGCTTTCACAAATTTATTAGTGCAAAAACTTTTCAATTTCACTCAATTTTTATTATTTTGTGATTGCTTCTTTCATCATTTGGTTAAGAAATCTGCCAAAAGTTGTGACAAGTACCTGATTTTGATTTTCATTTATATGGTATGAACTTTAAAATTCAAGTTCAGTATTCACTTTGAGCTATTTGTGGAATATGGTGTAAAATGCTAACTTCAAGTTAAATTCTGACAAATGGTTTTGACAGTTTCCAGTTGAAAAGCAAAATTAAATCCCAAAAAAGTAGGCCCTTGCTGTCTCAAAAACAAGACTAAATAATAAATAAAGAAGGTTAAAAATAAGAAGGCTGAAACGAGAATTTTAATACTCGAATGTTTACTCACCCAAGAAACAATGAGAATGTTAGAGCTGGAATCCTCTGATTTTTATGGATTAGAAAACTGAGGCCCCAAAGAGTCACTGTTAAGTCAAACAGTTAGTTATGGTAAAAGATTGGAAACAAAGACCCACACATACCTCTTTGTCTGTAAAGTGAGATTTATCCTTCTCTTGCTCTGGAGTCAAATACAGAATCTTCTCTTCTATAGATTTTGGGAAAGAGGGAAAAAAAATAAGCCTAGTCTTGATGGTATCACAATCACTGATCTACTAGGTGAAGTACAAATTCTAAAACTACTCTAAATACCCCATTTAGAATGTTAAGAACTTCCAACGTGAGGACTAATTAAGAGGAAATACAGAAAACAAAATCTCCCAGAAGAAATTATTCCTGTTTAAATGATATAATAATTAGCATTTAAATAGCACCTGCTATGTGCCAGATACCATGCTACAAATTTTACAATTATCTCATTTAATCCTCATAATAATCATCATCTTGGGAAGTACATGCTATTGTCATCCTTGCTTTTAAAATGAGGAAACTGAAACACAAGTTAAGCGACATGCCCAGGGTCACATAGCTATGAAGTGTCTAAGACCACATTTGTACTCAGGATTTCCCGACTCCAGGCCTAGTGCTCTATCCAATATCATCTCATTGGCTCAAAAAGAATACTGAGAAAAATCCATAGGAGTGTCTCTGTATTTCAGAAAGGACAAGATTTTTTTGATGGGGAGAAAAAAAAGTAAAATAGAAGAGGTAGAACAGAAGTGGTAACAATAAAGTTAGCTTTCTTGATGCCCATGAGACCATGCAATGGACCTTTAAGACTCTATTCCAGCCACCTTGAATTCCTAAAAAGAATAATTCCATCACTCTATCAAAATCATACCTTCTGTGCCTTGGCAATGAAGAACATATCTCATTATATCTAGATTTTCATAGACTATCAGGATCTCTACAGCTCCCATTTCCAAAGCCTTTAGTGTGTCTTCAACTCCAAAACAGTATTTCCCGGTGTCTTGGCTAATTTCATCAAAGTATCGTCCTACAATCAGAAAATGTCCAAGAGGACAAGTCAATTCAATACTCCAACAAATGTTTATTAAACACCTACTATGAAAAAATCATTGGCTAGATGTTGGGGATAGAATGATAAAAACAAAACCATCCTTACCCTCAAGGAGCTTCCATTCTATTTGGGGGAGACGTCATGTATAACAATATACTATATATAAAAAACAATTTTAAGAGGGGGATCAGGAAAGATGTTAGGAAGCAACACCTGAACTATGCTTTAAAAGAAGCTAATAATTCAAGACAAGGACAAGGAGCTAATGGATCTCAGACACCGAGGACTCCTTATGCATAAGTAGAAGGTGGACTATTAGGAAAATGAAGACAGCAAGCAGTCAGTTTGCTCATAATGGACAGAAAATGAAGGAAAATTATAATCTACAAAGATAAGTAGAAGGCAGATTGCAAAGAACTTTAAAATGCTATACTCAAAGATTTCTATTCAAGGTCCTCAAGATAACAGAAGTTGAAGTGTTTTCAATAGAAGAGTAACAAGGTCAGGTCTGTATTAGAAACAACAATTTGGTTGCTTTTTGGAGCAAAGACAGGAAAAGGAAGAAGACAAAAGTCAGGAAAACCAATTAAGAAGCATCATAATAGTCTAAGAGTGTGATGGTAAGGATCTGAAAGAAGAGACTGAGTAGAAAGAAGGGAATGAATGGATGCAAGAAATACTGTAGATTTGTTAAATGACTGGATATGGAGATAGAAGAGAGAAATTAAGAACTTTAAGGTTTTAAATTTGGGTGACTAGAAAAATGGTGATAACAAAAAAAGGTAAGTTAGAGAAGGGATTTTTTTGGGGGAGGGAGGGGAAGAAGAATAATGACCTCCACTGAAAACATTTCGCACTGGGGATTGTTTACAGGATAACCAGCTAGAGATATCTAGCAGGCATTTTTGGGTTACATGGGACTGGAGTTCAGAAAAGAGAGTAAGGCTGTATATATATATAGTTATGGAAGTCAAATATAAAGAGGTAAATGAACACTGATCAGCAAAGAGAACAAGGAGGATACAAGATAGAATTTTGGTATACACAGTATGGGAAAAGATGATTTGGTAAAGACCACCAGAAAGTCAGGTAAGTGAAGAACCAAGAAAGATCAGTCACAGATGCCAGAAAACATAGACTCTAAGAGGAAGGAATGGTCAATAAGTGTCAAAAGCTGCAGAAATAAGAATGATTGAAGGCTTTTTAAAAAAAGGTTACTGAGGTTAACAGGAAAGAAAAGTTTTAGTGAAATTGTATGTAAGTCAAACTACAAAGAGTTGAGGAGAGAGAAGTGAGGAAAATAGAGATAAATATAATTCTTTACAGGGGTTTGGCTCTTAAAAGGAGGAATAAAGGATAACTTTGGGGAATTAAGAGTCAAGTAAACATTTAAGGATCAGGGATATCTGAGCACGATTGCATATGGAAGTAATGGAAGGGAATGACTTGATGGGCAGAGGCTTCTGGGCATGTGAGATGACAGGATCAGGAATATAAGTGAAGCATTTTTAGTCTTGGCAAGGAGTGTTCATCAGAGTAGAAACAGCCTAGAGGAGAATGAAAGAATGAAAGATGAAGATAGGTTTGTTAGGAAATGCAGAATAGCTCTTGATGGATGTATCTCATTTTCTCTATAAAGCAGGAAGTCAGAAAGAAAGGTGACAATGGAGGCTACAGACCTTGAATAGACATTGTGGAAAATGACAGTCATTCAGGAAAGAATAAAAGGATGGCCATGCTGCAGAGAGGGCCCAATTGGGATTAGAAAACATGCATTTGTAGTGGAACCCATCGGAATGGGCATACCACTGTCTTCAAGAGTGTTCAGCAACATATAATTAGGAATGGAGAAGGTAGACAGACAATAAAGATACACATTAACTTGCACCTTCCAAATGCAGAGCAAATCATTGGAGGAAAAAAAAAAAAGTTTACAACACATTGAAGATAAGGCATAAGATTACACCCCATCTCACCCCTCCCCACAATGGTCAAGAGTTCATAGAATGATACACGAAAAGGAGTTTTGGTGCTCTGGGGACAGTTTTATACATAAGCAATTTTTGGGCTAGGATCACCATGAAGCTCTACTGTTTCTATTTTCAGATTCATAGAATTTTATAATTGAAAGGGACCTTCAAGAACATTATTCTAATAGGACCCTAATTAATTTTCTAATTATTCCTTCCTATTACTTTCCTATATCTTTGAAGCAAAAATGTAACCTGCTTCAAAGATGGGAAAATACTGGTATAGGGAAAAACCTAAAGATACTATGGAAATTAGCTACATTCCATCCATACCTATTAGTTTCTTCTCTTGAATGAATTTCACGTTGGAGAGGACTTCAGTAGACAACTCAATTGCCTGATTGAATCCATTTTCACCACCATAGGAGATATCAACTAATTTTAAAACTTTCGATTGCAATCGCTTTGACACAAATAAAAAAAACATCATCAGTATTTTCAAAGCACGGCATTATGATCACTGGGTCAGTATGTTTGAATTTGGGGATTGAGGAGAGGAGACAGGTTTAGTTTACTGAGCAGGGCTCTGCTTTCACTACGGAATACACTGCTTGACAGCCTTCCCTAGTCAACTACAACTGACTCTCTCTCTACCTATTCTGAGACATTACACAAATAGAACTGCTTTATGACTTAACCTAATGAATTGGGAACATGATCATAAGATCATAGCTTTAGAATAAGGGAACGTCAAGATAACTTATTCTAACTTTTTTATTTTAGAGATGAGGAAAGTAATTTGTCCAAAGATATGTAGCTCCTAAGTATTAAAGCCAGGATTCGAACTCAGGTTCTCTTAAACCAACTGAGCAATCACAGAGTTGAAAGGCAAACCCATACCACCCAAGCAAGAATAACCCCCCTATTCTAGTGTGTAAGGGAGGGACCTTGAGATATTGAAAGCTCTCTACCAGTGTCTACCAAACTGGAAAGTCTTCTATGGGCCAATAACTAACTATGTCTGCTGCCTAAGGTCGAGTCGAATCAAGCAAGAAAAACTTTTCCCAGAAGTGTGGCTACCAGGTGATAAAGTTTTAGGGCCTGATGATCCACAAAAACAGGCACAAACTACATCTTTCTGATCAGGGAACCTCTCTGAATTGAACTAGCATGTTAGTAAGGATTTAAGGTATTTACAATTCTCATTTTTTTTTTTTTTTTTTTTTTTTTTTTTTTTAGACCCAAGGTGTCACTGCTTTCCCTTATTTCAACATGGATGGATATTCTGGGTTTTGCAAGAAGTGAAAAGGGAGAAATAGCAAAGAGGGACAATGATCTCAGCCATGGCAAGGCAAACCAGTAAAGGACAAGGAAAACTTAACTCTAACACATAAATGAGTGACCCTTTATAAAATGACACTTGTTTCTTTGGAATAAAGCATAATTTCTAAACCAGTGCTGTGTGCTGCTTCCTCAACCATCTATGTCTTCTAACTGCTGTTCTAATCCAAAGCTCCTTCTCATCTCCTTACTTTCTCCCAGAATAAATGATAAGCTCCCAAAGCAGGGAACAAATCCCTTTAATGCTAAATCCCTATTATTTAAACTAGAATATTTACTGTCACTGAAACTGGGTTCTCCAGCTGCCAAAAATGCTAGATACATGAGTGCCAATGCATATTTTGCAAAGTTCCTGAGAACTCTTACCCTAAGGCACATATAATGAAAAGCTTCCCCTCTTTCACTCACCTGATCAAACATGTCAGATTGACTTAGTTCAGTTTTGAAGTCAGCTGATCCAGCTAAAACGAGACCAGCCACATTCACTTTGTCCCCAGAAATAAACAGCTGCACAGCAGTTTCTGCTACCTTCCTTACATAGTTGTGTCGTTTTTCCATTCGTAAACGGGCAAAACGCAAGGCAGATTGACCTCCCCTACCTTAGAAACAAAGATATAGTGAGAGTAAGACAAAGTAATGATTTCCAAGAAAATCAAAAAAAAAATTACCAGGCTCATCACTCCTCAAGTGGACTACAGGCAGTCAAATAAATGAAATTATTATTCTTTATTACTTGACCAGATTAAATGATTACTCTTTAATATTTAACAAGATGGGTTTAAACCTCAGATTTCTAGCTTTTTTTTTTTTTTTTTTTGAAAATTTCAGAAAGGAAAAATGATCATATCTTCAATCATTCAACAATATCTTCAAGCCTAAAATCTGTATTTTACTCGGTTGTTCTTTTCTCACACGACTTCAGCTTTCCTATTATTGTTAGAAGAAAGACAAATGAGTTCGTGTTCTCTTCCTAGTTTACCGTGTTTCTTTGGGAGATCCACAGTGAATTTGTGCAGGACTTCTCTTGTGTTTCCTTGCAGAGTGCCAAAGAGTGCACCACTACCATCTATTACAATAAAGCCAAACTTGCTATCATCAGACAGTAGCGCTGTAAGAGCCTAGAAAATGAACATCACACAATAAGCAGACGTCTTAATGGCTCAGAGCAAAAATTCTCTGAGAACTAAGATATCATAAACAACAGGACATGCTTTTGCACATGAGATGTGCTTTAAAGTTTGTTGGACTGAATGAGAATAAACACACAAAACGGATTTCTTTTTGATATTTAAGTTAGTGGTGCTGCAATAAAATGGCTAGTGATGCTAACTTTAGATATAAAGTAATTGATTTCAAAGAGTTTTGAATTTCACCTGAGTTTTCTGAGCTAATCATTAAAAGGACTGTGGAACATGTCAATGTACTTGACCAAAAGATAGAAAAGAAAACAAGTACCCAATTCATTAAAAGGAGATTTATATTTTGAACTCACCCTTGTATCCTAATAAATATGGCAGAGGAAAGAACTAAAACCCTCAGAAAACTCATAGTGTAAAAAACTTACAAATTAAGGATCGGAATTTCCATTGTTTAAAAAGAACCTGTCATTTAACTTTCCTTCTTTGAAGTGGGGGGGCATAAGAAGTGTGAGTCTGAGAACAAGAATCTAAGAGGTCATCTTCTGATTCAACAATATAATTTCTTATGATATATTTGTGTCATTTTTGTTTGCACACCCGAGATCGCACTCATTGGTTAGGAAACTTCCTTCACCAACGTAGATCAGTAAAACTTATCCATATGCAATCAATAAGCAATTATTAAATTGCTTATGAGCTAGGTACTCTGGTGAGTGCTGTGGGTACAAAGACAAAAGTGAAATAGCCCCAATTTCAAGGGTCTTATAGTCAGGAGAAACAATATGTATATGTACTCGTACAGACATACAAAAAATAAGATAAAAGGTAAAATTATGGAGGCAGGTACTAATGACTGAGTATTAAAAGATTAAGCAAAACAGTTAAAATGTGTATTAGGTAGCACTTAAATTTTGGCTCAAAGACCAAACAAAACACTATATACTAAGCTATATCACACAAAAATGAGATCTCTTCCAATAGGGGGAAAAAGGTACAAGGACAGGGCAATACAGTACTTAAATGACATCTGGCTACAAATTTCAACATAAGGCAACTTTTGTGTATCAAACAACGCCCCCATCCCCAACCTTTGGGTTTTAATTGAACCAAGGATTCAAGAGTGTGTTTTTTTTTTTTTTTTTTTTGGGGGGGGGTGTTAGGGGATCCTCTCCTTAGAATAAAAATTTCCCACCCCCCCATATGGCAAAGTAGGAGCTTTTAGGACAAGATGATAGTTTATACCCTATAGACTTGGCAAACTGACAGTTGCTGGGTGGTAACCTTATACTTCAGAAGGTACATCCCATTTTAAATCGGGAAAAGGAAAATAGTGTCTTTAAATATCAATTAGGAAATTACAGATTAATCACTGTGATCAAGAGTCTGTTCTATTTTCTTTTTAAATCAATCTTTGCCCAATTCTGGAACAGATGTTTCCCTATATCTACCATGCGGTAATTAGCATCAAGGAAAGGCTGCTGCACATGTCAATGAAATTGTGTTCTTAATGATGATCTCTTACACTGGCTTGAAGAAGACCAGATATAACACTGCCACCTGTGGGGAACTAATGTTCCTCCAAAGTATTCTTCTCCATTAGCAGACACAATTAGCTTAACTTTGCTTCTGATGGAGAACACACTGTACATCAATGTAACCCCGGATAAGTCCAAAGGAGGTAGAACGAGGAAGATTACATAGACCTTTGAGGAAGAAGTTAGGATTTAGAAAAACTAATGAGGGTAAACTTATTAAATAAGTTAGGCTGGCAGGCAACAACAAAACACACAAAATTCAAACTCTGCCATAGTCAAACCATAACTAGGTTAAGTACAGAGTGGTGACTTCTAGTAGAAAACCTGCCAAAAAAAAATTTTTTTGCAAGTCTGTTATATTAAGAGATGCAGCAAAAAAGTCCCTGTTATCATGACTGCACACATATGACTTATATCAAACTGTTTGCTGTCTTGGGGAGGGGAAATGAAGAAAAAATTTGGAACTAAAAATTTACCCAATATCATCTATTGGATGAATGTCCATCCTGATTCCACCGTAGAATTTTTTCACTACAATGGTCCATGAAAGGCAATGAAACTGAGCTAAGAGCCAGTTTCAAATTTTGAATTGTCATTCTGTCTGTGGATAAGGGTCACTTTAGTGAAATCAGCTGTCTGCTAAATTACTAATACAACTGCAATGCCATAAAAATACTTAAAAACTAGGTTCAAGGAAAACTGTATTATGCAATGTTTATAGATTATTGAGATGTTTAATGAAAAAAAAAGTATATTCAAACAGAATAGATAAATAGGGGTAGTAATACTTCAAATGCTATCTTTTTCTACCATTAAAAGCCCATTCTAACCTATTTTCCAAAAAGTAAAATTGGTTAATACATGCCATACTGTAAACAAATTCAGAACTCAACAGCATGAGCTCCCATAGAGAAGATTAATGTGATGGCAACAACTGAGCAAACTCCTTTATTTCAAAGGATTTTTTCATCTTTTTACTAACTTCTTTTAAAACCTATCCTTTTTCTTAAGGATTTAAGACTTTTCTATCTGATTTTCTTGAAAATGGTTTGTCCTCATGCTTGGCAGAAAAAGGTTAAGGTCCTCTCTTTTTTAGTCACTGAACATCTGGAGTGGTGACATTCCATTTCCTCACCAAATCAGCAAGAACAAATTGGCAGCAAAGACTATTTAAAGACTAATGAATGTCCCATGAGCTTCCCGTCTCCTTGTCTGCCAAGTAAGGCCCCACCTACCCCAAATATAGATACAAGGTTCGTTTAGCTTTCATATAAACCAGTATGTTGTGTGGATATTGTATAAAGCCAGTATTTTACTACAGTAATAGTACATATTTCAGAGATAATGTGTATCAGACACAGAATTAAAAAGTATCAGGCACAGCTACTTACAACCCTCTTCTTTTACTACTCCTTCCCTCCACCCTCTTCACTGAACAAATGAATGACATTCTTTCAAAACCCATGATAGAAAACTGTCTGGATTCTTACCTCTGTATGGAATTTGTTGTCACACAGATACAATGATGTATTGATTGGTTTGAAAGGTTCAAAGTCAATGTTGACTTTCTTTTCCTTTCCTTCTTCTGTCACAATTGTTCCACAGTAAACAACCAGACCATTTGGAGGTACTGCAAAAATACAATCATTTAATACCATTGAAACCAGTTTCCTTAGTTTCTTGTCTAAAAATAATTTTAACATTTGAGAGGAATTCGATTTTAGCTTTTGTCCTCCCCTTCAGAAGACTAGGAATCAGTCTAGGGCACAACATAAGATAAAGATTTTAAAGCACAAGTCTGTCTATATTTTGAAAATTGTTCTAAAATGTCCAAATTTATAAGAACATGTTAACACTTGAGGTCCAATACCTTAAAAACTACCACTTTAAGTCTCCAAACAAAATAATGCTTTATTTCATGGGAATAATAATAGCACCTACCTCACAGGGTTGTTATGAGGATCAAATGAGATGACATATACATAAAGCACCTTTCAAAGCTTAAAGTGCTATTAAATGCTATTATTATTTTAATTATTACCACCACTAAGAAAAGGAGATGACAAGTAGCCTAGGGAAACAAGTGTGACCAAAGTACTACTGCAGCATCCTTGACCAAAGTACTACTGCAGCGTCCTTGCTACAGAGTCCAACAAAAAACCTTGCCACGAGTGATTTTCTATAAAGGGACACAGAATGGGAAAAAAGTCATAAGAAGAATTAAATATATTTTAAGTCCGTTAAGTGCATGTTGACAGAAATTACAAATGTTTTTAATGACGGGGAAGAGTGAGGGAAGAATAAAATCATGTTATAAATGAGATACCTTTGTTATAGAGTTTGAGTCTTTGCTGTACAGATGTAATGGCTCCCAGAACTGAAAGTCGGTTTACACGAGATTTTATATTGGATGCAGTTCCAAACTCATCAGCTAACATTTTTGCCACTCGAGAAATCTGGTCTTTGGGAGGAATGATCAGCGATATCATACTGGTGCCATTGCTGAGAAAGAGAAAATAGTATTCCTTAGAGAATTAATTAAATATCACATACTATTTGTATCATAATGAAAGAAAAAATAGCAGAAATCTGAAAGAGCTTTTCATCTGTACATCCCAAGACTTCAGTTTTCAACACTAAGATATTTTAGACTGAAATTCCCATGGTCTAAGCAAAGCACAGAACAAAAAAATCTCCTTCTTCATTTCATTTCTAGTTTTAAATAAAACATTTACATCTGCTTGTCTAATAAAAGGAAAAAAATATTCAGCATTTTTTGGAGTAAATTATGATAAATGAAGATTGAACTGGGAATTATACTTTTTAACAGAAATAAAAAATCATACAGCACTTTGATGTAAAAGTTCCCATGGATAGGCATCTATGCCTTTATACTGAGGTTCAAAGACAAAAACAAAGGTCCTATATACAGCAAAACATTAACAGCAGCACTTTTAGTCATAGGAAAGAATTGGAAACAAAATAGATGGCCACTGATTGGAGAATGACTAAATAAAGTTTGAAGTAAACATAATGGAAATATTATTCTAAGACAGGGATATTGAAAATTCAGAGAAGCAAGGAAATATATAAAGAATATATTAGGAAATGAAGGTTATGTAAAAAGAAAAGTCAAAAATTTAAAAATCCTGCAGTTTTAGATTTCTTTTGTGTTGACAGTTCTCTTTCAAAAGGACTTGATACCTCTAAATTATATTTGCATAATGTATTGATTCTGGCCCTCACAATTCCTTTTTCTTTTCTTTTTTTTGTTTAAAGCTTTTTTTTCTTGTTTTGAAATGTGCCTGAAACTAAACCTATACTAATATACCAAGCTGAAGATAAGTTTAATGTTTTATATTAGACTAATTCCATTCCTTATAAAGTCAAAAGAACTGTGATTCTCAAAAGACCCCAATCTACAACGACATACCAGACACAGGATAAAACCTGCCACAACCAGTTTGCTAAGGGGTTATTACAAAAGCTTTTAGTACTATTTAAACCAATCTTCCTTGTAAGTACATTTATCTGTTTTAAGATAAAGCATGCTTTAAAAAAAAAAGATAAAGCATGCTATGCAATTTGATGCTAAAAACACATTCCTATCTAATTCTCAAATTTGGGGGATTGTGAATTTGAAGCCCTTATACACAGAAAGAGGGAGAGAGGAAAGGAATAAATTAAAAGGAATACACTTCAAAAGTACTGAATACTTTCCTACTTACTGAGTTTACCTTTTCCTTATTAGACTAATATACCTATTTCAAATATAAATTCCATTTACCCATATTTTAGAGTAGGGCTTCTTGAACTTTTTCCACTTATGGCCCCTTTTCTCCCCAGAAAGTTTTATGTGAGCCTATGTATATAATATACAAACCAAACATTTACTGATAATTTATAATTCTGCAATAGCCACATTTAATTACAAGACCATATATGGGGCTTAGACACACAGTTTAAGAAGCTGGGCTTTAGAGAGAACTGGCAAAGAAGTAGAATAAAAAACAATCAGGAAGCATGTAAGACAGAGAGAAGAAAAATAATTTACAACAATGTTTGTTCTGTTCCCCAGTATTGAGATATAAATTATACTATTCATCTCTCCCATTCATTTCCTTTACACTGAACTTGATAGAAACCGTGCATATAGTAGCTTTATTTTAGAAGAGATACAAGTAGGTACCCTGTCCCCAAAACTCATATCTTCAGGTTGCCAGGTGATCTAAAAAGGTGAAACTCTACACACTGTTTCTGTGTGAAAAAATGAAAACCCCAGTATTCAAATTATAAATAGAGGTATCAAAATTTAAGTTTAATTTACTGAGAAAATTAATTAATGATACCACTGTAGAGGAGCCAGTTAGCTAGCAGAATGGCTAAAAGTCCTGAGTTCAAATCTGACCTCTGATACTTACTGGGGGCAAGTCACTTAACCATGTTTCCCTTAGCTTCTACCTGTAAAATGAGCTGGAGGAGGAAATGACAAACCATTCCAGTATCCTTGCCAAGAAAACCCCAAATGGGATCAGACACAACTGAAAAATGACTGAATGATAATCGTGGTAGAGAAAATAAAATCATTGGGATAATATGATAAGCCTCTGCTGCCACCTTCTGGATAGTGAAATAAGCTCTTTTCTCCAAACTAAAAGATAAAAGAGAAAACTGAGGGAAAGCTCTTAAGTGGGTCAAATCGTAGAAAATTATTTGAGCTCATTAACAATTTCCTTGCCGATTTAGACAAAATTCAATGGTATGGTAGCCTCTAGTTCAAAGATATAATACCAAACTAAAAAGAGGATGATTCTTTTCATCACAAATTTCATTTATAAAACTTATTTAAAAACCTGTTTCGCATTACAAATATAAGAACCCATGATATATAGTTACTTCCAAAGACAACTTTCATCTTTCTAAAGTAAAAGAGTTCATACATTTCCTCAGAAATACTCTCAAGAGGCCATTATTATTATTTAAGTCAGATAAAGTTTCAAGTATCAGCAGATTAGAATATATTCAGTTAAGTCTCTATGTTCCTCAATAGAATGTAAGCCCCTTGAAGTTAGGACCAGTTCCTTCATTTTTTCTTTGTACCACAATGCCTGTATATGGTGAAAATTTTAACAAGTGTTTAATGGAAAGAAAGATTAAGGCAATATTGCTTTTTTGGGGGCTTTAAACATCACAGCAGAAACAGCCTAAGGATTAAAGACAATCTTCTGATAGAGTAAAGGAACAATAACACATCAATTAAAATACTGCACATATGTAGTTCTATCAGCTGAATCCAGACCTCAAGTTACTGTCAGGAGAACTCTTATTACAAACCCAAATTAAAAAGTTCCTTTACTTTATCAAAAACAAAGCCTGGCTGTCTCAAATGGACATTTCCACCATGAAAAAAAAAAAATGGCAGGGGAAAAATCCACACAATTAGACTATTAAAGTTGGAAGGAACCTTACAGCTATTTATTTTAAAAATAAAAAAACTGAAGGACAGAGAAACTATTTGACAGTGACATTACACAGGTATTAAGCAGAAGAGTTGGGATTGTAACTCAGATCTACTGTCCCAATTCAATCTTCTTTCTTTCCACTATATTACAATGCATTCCTCAATAAGCTACTTGAAAAACAATAAAACGAATGAAAACAAAGACTTCACAAAAAATCATGTGACAAAGTGGATATTTCCACCCACCAACTTAGAATAATACTATGTTGTGTAGATGAAAACTCTTAGGAAGCCTCCTTGGTGGCAATGGTTGGTCTGCTTGGGAATTATTCCAAATGTGCATTAGTCAGGGATTACCTTGGTGGGACTGGGAGCATGCAGAACTAGGCACCTTGATAGCAGAGATTTTTTTTTTTTAAAAGAAAGGGTCCAGATGAAAAGGGCAGTTTTGCTGTTATAATGTTCGATTTAAAATACAACTTTAAATGGCATCAACCATTTTTACTAAATTCACAATAAAAAGAAATCATTTAAATGAGTTTATGTGGGAAGCTGCAACCATTTTTCTTTAAACAAAGTGGGGGTTCTGGGGATGGGAGTTGATATCTAAGTTTGGAAACTACTGTAAGTGATGGCTAAAAATGTCACACAAACAATTAGAAGCATCAAAGTAAGGTTAATTTAACTTGTGAACTACAATTTCAGTGTCTTTTCTACTATATCATGTGATCTCTTTAGGAGAAAGCTTTTTTAGGAGGTAGATTTATTGAAAAAAAGTAACTTATAGGATATAGAATGTAGCAGACAGAAACAGGAGCAGTTGAAGGAAGAGCAAAAGAAGGTTTCAGAGAATAAATTTCAGAATGAGGGATGACTGACCATACAAACTCAGAAAGATGTTGATATAAAAGGCTGTGGAAATTTATAAGTATGACAGGTCAAAGCAACATCTTTCATATAAATGCCAATTTATTTTTATCACTAGACCATTTAAACAATAAATAGTATTACTAGTAGAAAGTATTGACCAAGGAAGTTTATACTTATTTCTCAAATGTTTCCAATATAGCCAAAATAGTGAAAACATTGTTCATTAGATCACGAATACGAGAAAAGAATTTACACTATGTAGGTTTCCTTTTTAGAAAAAGTTCATACTTTGTAATAAAATAATTTAAGTCCTGTTACCAAGTAGCTGTTAAGCTTGAGTCACTATCATAAAGTTACTAAAAGGAAACAATAGTTAAAAGTTAAATGAACATACACTTAGCTTGTTAACATTTTGGTAAGATACAGAGAGTATTTCAGTCTTCATAAAAACAAACAAACTCTAAAGCTAAATCTAACTTTGTAACAATCACTTTAACTTCTTTATGCAGCACTATTTTTACGTCTGCTACAGATTTCATCAATATTTTTTCCACTGAAAAAACTCACTTTGCATATTATTGACTTTTAAGATACCTAGTCCAGAATAAAGATCTCAAGATCTTTGGAAAATTAAAAGATTACACAGAAACATAGACAAGATCAACATTAACATTTCCCCGAAGCAATTCTTAAGAGTTGCTAGACCAGTTTGTATAAACATGGAAAGACACTACAAAAGTTAAAATTTTTATGTTACAAGTTTTATAGACTCTCTGAGAATGAGAATTTGTGAAATAAGCTGAATAAGGAAAACCAGGCTCATAGAATCATAGATTTAACATTAAAAATTACTTATACATCATTTCACTCAATCCCTTCATTTTACAAAACGGGAAATTGAAGCTCAGAGATATTAAATGAATTGTCCATGGTATCAAGTGGAAGAGTTAGGACTCTGGGTTCACCAAGTCCAAATCAGTATTCTTTCCACCATACTATACCTGTCACAATGGCAAAGATGATTTTTTAAAACCGAAAATGTTTGAGAAGTTTTAGGAAGACTGCTGCACTTATATTCTATTGGTGGAACTGTGAAGCAGTCCAACTATTCTGAAAACAATCTGGAATTATGAGAGCAAAGTCATTAAAACTATAACCATAAGGGGATAATTCTGACCAAAGAGGCCAAAGAGAAAATAAAAAGGTCTTATATATGCCAAAATGTCTAGAACATTTTTTTTGGTGGTAACAAAGTAGGTACTTATCAATTAGAGAATGGTTAAATTGTGGTATATGGATTGTAATGGAATATTGTCACAAAAACTGAAGAATGAGGAATTCAAAGAAATGTGAGAAACACAACTAATGAAAAATTTAAAAAGTAGAACCAAGACAATATACATAATTATTATAACGCCAAAAATTACTCTCGATTTCCCCCCCATGCCCAAAAATGATGAAACAATTTTCCTTTTTTTTTTTCGTCAGATGAGACAAGCTAATGGGACCAGAATGTTTTGCTCAAACAAAACAAAGTCAACCAAGGTTAGCATATCTGTTTAATTTTGTTAAGAAGGAGGGCCAATGGGTGAAGTTATTGGGTATTTTTTAAAAACCCAAAGACATCAATAAAACTTTAAAAGGCTAAAAAATCTGGAAAATCTGAAACTGAAGAATATATGTAAAGTTTTTAGCCAAATTAATTTATTTTTCTTGACTCATAAATTCTACTGAATAAATTGGGAAGAAGAATATGTAAGGACACAGAAAATACACTCTGAAAGAAAGAGGGAAAAAAAAAATAAGGTAACATAAGAAGGAATGTCTTAATAATTAGAGCTGTGCCACACTGGAATTAGCTGCTTCAGAAACTAGTGAGATTGTCCAGGCAGTTAGATGGCATAGACCCTAGAGTCAGAAGGAACTAAATTCAATTTTAATCTCACCTTGGATTAGTCATTTAATCCCAACTGCCTCCCCAAAAAGGCAAAAGAAAAAAAAAAAGAATAAATTAGAGAATATTTATGAATTAGGTGGTTTGCACTTATACCTAGAGGTCATAACTGATCCCTAAGTTATATCCTCCTATGAAATCTAAACAAATCTCTTTCAAAAGCACAAAAGATACACGCACAAGCACATGCACATGCCTAGGCATAGTTTATAATAACATGGATGTGTCTGGAGTCTTGGAAGCTTGACTACCCTACGTTCTCCTACAAATGGACCTTGGGAGCTTGTTCTAGCAGGGGAGCGCAGCTACTCGTATACCCTTGACCGAAGAACGGTATGCCTCTATGGGGGAAGGTCGTCCTCTTCGATGGAGCGCGCAACTTCGGGAGGGATGCACATGGAGCAGTGAGGGAGGAAGGGGACACCCGCCTAGCCAGCCAGATCAGCATGGAAGGAAATAGAAGCATGTTTGGGATAAAGCAGAATAAGGAACTTGTAGCTATTTGTACAGTAATATATTTCGTACTGGAAATGCAAGACTTGTTAGAAATGGTCATAAAGGATAAGGAGACATTTGCAAAAGGTTAATAACACTAAAATGCAAGAGATGAAATCAGAGAAATACAAATGGTTTAATGTTAAGGAATGAGATTCACCATAGAAACATGGAGTAGATAAAGAATGTGAGAGGTAATCTTATATCTGAATAAAAATTCCCTCTGGAGTAGCATTGGATTTAAGTCAGAAGACTGGGGTCCAAATCTTCTTTAATTATCAATATAATCTTAAAGCAAGTTATTTAATCTTTCTGTTTCAGTCTCCTCATCTGTGAAGAGAAAGAGGGACGATTAGACTACCTCTAACTATATAATTCTATAATCTACAAGCTCTTATAAATGATCAGTTGGTCTTTGTTCTAAGACCTTCAGCACTATTTTATCAGGCAGTTAATTCCATTTCAGGACAAATCTAATTGTCAAAAAGTTTTTCCCTTCAAGAAAAAAACTTCCCTTAAATTCCCCACACTTTTGTTGTTATGAATTCTACATATTCCTTTCTTTAAATTTATAAACAATTTTTAAACATTTTTAAAAAATTATGAGTTCCACATTTTTCCCTCAATTTCCTCCCTGAAATGGTAAGCAAACTAACATGTTATACCCGTGCTATCATGTAAAACATGTCTGCATAATTTTCGTTTTTTCTTCTCAGGTTATTATTTATTTCTAAATCCAATCTTTCTTGTGCAACAAGATAACTGTATAAATATGTATACCTATATTTAGGGCTACCTGCCATCTAGGAGGGGGGTGGAGGGAAAGAGGGGAAAAGTTGAAACAGAAGTTTTTGCAAGGGTCAATGTTGAAAAATTATCCATATGTTTTGTATATAAAAAGTTATAATTAAAAAATGTTTGCATATTAATGATTTTGTAGAAGAAAACTCAAAAAAAGAAGAAAGGAAGGAAAACAGTATGCTTCCATTTGCATTCAGATTCCATCAGTTCTTTCTTTGGAGGCAGATAGGATTTTTACAATGTTCTCCTGGTTCTACTCACTTCATTCTGCATCAATTTGTGTTAAGTTTTTCCAGTCCACATATTCCTCACTCTGCCATATGAGAATAAACAGTTAATAAGTCTAATTCTCCTTCCATAATTCAGCCCTTCAAATATTTGAGGTATTAAGTACAAACTTTTAATTTTTTTTAAAGGCTAAGAATCCTCAATTTTATTCAATAAATCTTTTTATGGCATGATCTTTTCAGTTTCTTCACTAGCTTGATCAACTTTTTTCTGGATATACTCCAATATTAAAAACTTTCCTCTTTAATGTGGCACCCAGAACTAAATACAACACTCCAGATTTGGAACAACTAATAAACCTCTTTTATGGATATTTAGTCTTATTATTGACTAATTGAATTTACTAAAAACCCTAGATCTTTTACTGACCTATACTTGTCAAGTTGATTTCTGAACCCAGCTGAATGACTCTGAATCAATGCATGTTTGATAAGCATTTGTCATGTATGGCTTGACCCAATTCACTGATAAAATGTTGAAGATATGGTCAATCTAGGGCACTTTCCCTCCAAGCAGATATGACTCATTTGGGGGTCTAGTCATATAACCAGTTCCAAATCTACCTACATACACAAATTAAACTAACCCATTGTGAGATCTTTCCAATGTGTTCTTAAGGGTAGCAAAACAGATTGTCAAATGCTTCAATTAATTCTACCTAATATCTACACCATCCCCTTTCTCTTTTCCAATAGTAAAACAACAATAATAAAATTAGCATGGCATTATCTATTTTTAAATGAAGTCATTCTGGCTCTATTTTATTATCAACATTCAGAAAATTTTAGCTAGCCAGATGAAATGATTCCTGAATAACAAAATGTGAAGAAATACTGAATAGTTTGGTCTATTCCCCTCCATCCAGGATATAAGGCAGAATCATACTTAAGTCACCTCAGACAGTTTCTCAAAAGAAAAGCCCACAATTTCACAAACCACCAGGCTCTCCCACAAGAGCCTATTACTATTTTACTAGATTATGACAACCCAAAGAAGCTGAATTCTTATCACAGAAGTTAAACTAAAACTTTCTGTCCCCAACTTCACTCTTTCCAAAACTCCTTATTTTTGTTCTCTATAATTAAAAAGCAAAAGAGACTAATATAGGTCATTATACCTTTTCTGCATGAAGTGGATCAAAATGAAAGAAATTTTATTTTCAAACTTAATAGGTTATAGGAGATCTGATACTAGAAATTATAAATGACAAAATCTACTATTGAATTATCATCAGATACAACCTTTTCCCCTCATCCTCATCTTACCCCAAGAATACAGACTGGATAGAAGAAACATTTGACAGCATATCCATTATAAGTAAAACGGAAAATGAGGGTTATGTTACTTGATATCAAATGCCTGAGGTAGAAGGGAAGAATGTCTTGATGTTGAATAAGGCCAAGGAGGTTTGGGGCAGAGAATGAAGGAATTTGGGTTTTGGGCTTTTTGAGACAGTGGGGGTGGGGGAAAGTTTAGGGACACTGTCATAGATGACAAAGGTAACATAACCTTCTAGCCATAGCTAGAAATATAATGTACAAATCTTGAAAAGGCAGGAATTTCCTAGATAAATTTTACTAAGCTAGAATTACAAGGATTATAAGAATCTTTTGAAGACAAGTATCAAGTTAGTTGACAACAAGTTTATCCTTTCTTTCTCTTTTACTAAGATTTAAGAGCTTTCGTCTTTGATTCACCGCCAGGTTCCAAAATTTTGATGTTGGCCAGGAACAGATGCTTACCATGTGACAGTCAACCACTTTTAATGGGGCAGTGATTTGTACTCAGTTTATACTCCTGCCATGAGCCAGAAAACTCAAAATTCTTATCCTTAACTGATAAACTAGAAATCTGTGACAGTTCCTCTTATTCACATTTCCTTTTAGATAAGGACTAGGAGACTGGACTTGAGATTTCACTGGGGCAGGGTTTCCAGTTATGAATATTTCCTCTACCAATCCATGTCTAGACTTTCTCTGCAACCTATAATCTTACAGTGCCGTCTAGAGCTTTGAGAGGTTAAGTTCTTGCCCAAGGGTCAATATTTTATCATAGATTGACTTTGAACCCCAGTATTCTTGGCTAGCTCTCAGATCTACTATGTCACTATCTCTCCTCTAGAGCAGGGCTTATAAACTAAAGTCCCTGACTTTTTAAATTTAGGAATGCCAAAATTTGTATTATTATTATTGAAATGCATTAATGTATCTCAATAAAACTGATTTCCTTTGCAATGCCATTTTTTATTCAATTGGAAACATTTTGAAAGGAGTACAAGGCCTTCATCAAAGGGTCCACAATACAAAAACAAAAAGAAACCCCTCTGTTCTAGAGAAGGGCTAGAAGATCTTCTCTCAATCCCTCTAAAAGAAAGAGGATTGTATGTACCAAATATACAAATTGTATGTACCAATAATTTAAGTGG
This sequence comes from Sarcophilus harrisii, assembly GCF_902635505.1. Lineage (NCBI taxonomy): Eukaryota > Metazoa > Chordata > Mammalia > Dasyuromorphia > Dasyuridae > Sarcophilus > Sarcophilus harrisii. The sequence goes on from NC_045427.1 coordinate 370,964,458, forward strand.
AGCTGATATACAATTGCCACATGACTTAACTGCTTCCAATCTATCCAAATATCCATCCTATTACCAAATAATCCTATTAAATAACACTTTCTTCAATGTTCTTTTCCACTACTCCCTAATTTTTTAGGCTGTTCATTCTCATCTTGCTCCAATTTCCTGGAGTACAAAACTAAGGACATGTTCATGATCTCTACATAGTCAGGCAGCACCTCAAGATTCTACTGTTGTGCTAAACAAAAAATAAAGTTTATCCCAAGACAAGGAGCTCCCCATTGACTAAAGTTACATAGTATGAGATCAACTAGTGGTTTTTTCTAGCCTTGTCTATTTTTCTATTTTTACAATAACATATATCGTAAGAGAGACCAACAGAAGAGACATGGATCTATATAAAACACTTTTCTTAGAGAGTTTAGGGTTTTTTTTTTGTTTGTTTTTGTTTTGTTTTGTTTTGGTGGTGGTGGTAGTCGTGATTTATGTGCTCAACTCTATAACTTCTATATGTCTGGAACATTTTCCAAATGGAAATATAGACACACCAGAAGGTTATAATAATTCATACCTGTGACTTTTAGGGCCAGAAATGGCAATTAGGTTGAGACAGAAGCATATCTTTTGATGTGATGAAGGTAAAACAATTTAGTAAGAAGGTTCGAAATGGGGAGTGTGTGTGTGTGTATATATATATTAGAACAAAATGCTCCCAAAATTTTTGGCAGAGAGGTTGGGAAGCACAATTTTTTCTATCTTATTCCTCAAGAATATTAGAACTACACTAACACTCCACACTAATATGAATACACCCACTACTATATGCTTTTCTAGAATTCTAGCCACTTACTCTGTAATTATTTTTTTAAAAGACAAGAGAACACATTTTATAAAATGGTATTAGAATATTCCACCAAAATGGAGCTAGGAAAAATACCTAAGGTGTTTTCAGAGCTGCATTAAATCACAAAGTAGAAGAAATCAACAACATCAAGGAATTCCACAGCAGTGATTCATCAAATTCCATGTTATCAGAGTCCCCTCAACTGAAACAAACAATGCTCAATACAGTAACAGCATAAGGAAGCTGAATATATATTTCTCAATTATTACATAGGAGTAACCAAAGACTAATTACACAGTTTTTCTTAATTTGCTGTCTTTAAACCAATTTCCTACCAAGGTACTCTGTATTACCTCACTAGTGATGCTCATTAAAAACAATCAACAGATAGTATAAAAATATTTACAGCAGCTCTCTGTGACAGCAAAGAAATGGAAATTTGAGGGTGTGACCAATCAACTGGGAATGGCTGAACAAGTTATAGTACATGAATGTGAGGAAAGTTTTAGCAGAAGCAAAACAACTTATATCATTATATCACAATATTGTAAAGACAAACAACTTTGAAAGATTTAAAATCTCTGATCAATATACAATGTCTAACCACAATTCCAGGACTCATGATAAAACATGTTGCTCACTGTCTGTCAAGTGATGGAGTCAGAATGCAGATCTTTTTCAAACATGGTCATGTAAGGGTTTTGTTTGCTTGACCTTAAGTTGGTAATGAGGAGGGGTTATTTTTCAAGCTTCTTCAACTGAGAGAAGGTGGAGAGACTAGAAGACAGATCTCCCCTAGAAAACAAGATCTAATTAGTTTTTAAAATCCACCTGCTCAATATGCAAGCTTCTAAAACTTTATCTACCCTTGGTCTCCATTAAGCTTAGTTTAAGAAGTCTCGATTCTATGATTTTAAAATCATTTTTACCGTATGTGGAATAGGAGCCTAGTAGGCTGTCTCACATTGCCACCATTGTAATCACATCTGACCTCAGTTCCTGGCAGATGCAACTATATAGCACACAAATTTGTGAAAAGATTAGTTGGCAGGGCATATGGAAAGAGTGAGCCCACCAGAATCTAAAGTCAGAAATCAAGGTGTCTCCTTCCAGTGGCTACTCCTTAATCTGCTATGGCCAACATGGCATTCTGGAAAAAGCACTAGATTGGTAGTCAGAGAATCTGGATTAAGATCCTAGCTCTGTTACTACTTCTACCTCTGTGATCTTGGATAAATGAAATATCCTATCCCTTGGGCATCATTTCCCTCATCTGGGGAACGAAAGAATTAAAACTACACTGCCTCAGAGATCCTTCCAGATCTAAATCTGTAATGATGATACTTCTTTCTTCCCAGAGAATAATCCCCTATTCAACATACTGGAAGTCCTCAGGTGAGAGGGGGAAAAAAGTAAAAAGGAAGGATGGTTCACTTAGACTCCAAATATGGCTGGATCCTACAAATTCAAAGAGGTAACTGACACAAGGGCACCTAAACTCCCTCTGGCAGTGGAAGCAAAAACTGCCTGCTTTGGGACCACCTATAATCAAGAAATTCCCATGATCAGGGAATATATTTTTACATACACCTCTCAAGTTCTGCCACTTACTACATGTATACCTTTTTACTCTCTGGCCCAGAATTCTGTCAGTGAAAAAAATTCCAAGGCCCCACCTTAGCTCTAAATACCACACCCACTGCCTTTAAGAAGTAGTTCAAAATATTTCCTCCCAAGAAACCTTTAGAGATTAAGCTTGATTACTGACAAGTAATTTTTTTTTTGTCTATTATCTTGTCCTTGTAGCTATTATATTCAAATACTTTATATTATGTCTCTCCTGAAATTATTACAATTGTCCTGAGATACTAATTCTATTACATATTCTTATAAAAATATTTGGGATTTTTTATATTCGAAGCATGAAATATCCAGGAAAGCATAACTTACTGGTTTTTATATCCCTGGAAATCATCTCTACCAGTCACAGATTGGTAGAACCAAAAAATGTCACTGAACTGCCTTGTGCTGATCTCTTTAGAGTCTCAGCTCAGATGGCACCTATACCATGAAACCTTTCCAGACCTATTAAATGGTCTCTCCTCCCTTTACTTTCCACTTATTCTATTTAACTATATGAAGGAAAGCCCCTAAAGGGAAATCTTCAGTAAATAAAATGGAAAATATAATAGTGAAAAATCCACTATTACATAAGTTATATTACATTACAGGCAGTAGCTGATGCAGGTTTTATCTTCCCAATCTGGAATCATTACTTCAAGAAGAGAGGATGATCAAGATGGTTTTGTTGTAAATTTGCAGTTCCAAGTACCCTAACACTCAAAACATTTGTCAAGCACTCACTGTACACACAGTATTATGCTAGGCACCGTGTAACATATACCTAATAACTCAAAGAAATAAGACCTCTAGAGATAAGGACCCAAGCTGGGGGGATCCTCAACCTATGGTGAACTCTGTCCTAAATGGTATGTTAATTAGGTACTCCTATTAACCTGGGAGTATGTCCAAAGTAAGCCTTCTCTCAAATAAATTGCTGCTACAATGAAAAGTCTGTAAAAAGTGGAAATTCAAAAAGGAGAATATTTATTAGGTTCACAGTGTAGACACACTACCATACTGTAGCAACACATTGTTGGGACCAATATTGTGGAAAGTTAGTAACCTGTAGCTTTGAAGGTTTAAGAGCAGTACTCTAGCACTTTCTACCAAATATAACTACTCTCCTTCTTTTCCATCTCTTTTTCCCTCTCCTTCAGCTTTTCTTATAATTGCTTATAACATTCACAGATACTGTTGAAACATGTTTAAACCCCCAAATTGCTATCTCTCTGAGTAGAGCCCACAAAAGTATTTATTTTCCAATACCTATAAGGGTCATCAGAACATTTACCCATGACTAGTACACACCAACAGATATGTTGCAATACTCTCATTTTTAATGATATTTTAAAAACAAACATATTTTAATCTCCACTTATGTCCCTCACCAATACCTAACTACAACTCTGGATTTTCAAGAACTATATTACTAAAGTTCAATTCCAGCAGGGCTTATACTAACCTAGAAAGACTTTGGAAAGTACAGGTGAAGAAACATTGATATATATTCTCCTAATTCACCATCTGGACATCACTCCCATCCAAAATGCTAACTGATCCATAAATCCTTCAGGTACCAATTTGATTAACATATGTTATCACATAACATAAATGTGTAACTATTGCGACCAATAAATTCTATTTTTGAGGCATCAATTGATGCTTTAATTTATTCAAAACAAAATAGTTCAATCACTGTACACTGAACAACTAAGACGACTAAAAACACCAGTAAGGGCTCACAAAATGAATGTTTTCTGCTTCATTGTTCTGTTGGGTAATTTCAATTTCTGTCACAACTAAGATTCTAAGTGGATATTCATTCACTTTTGTAATAAACTGAACACTGGAAGAAAATTTTCAGCAATAAAAGCAAATGTATTAAAAATGGTTTATACTTCTGGTTATATGATTATTCACTACTACACGTTTCAGGGAAGGGCTAAAGATTTACAAATTATATTTACAAATTTTCAAGCTCTGGGCATGAGTAAGAGAAAAGTATTTTTTCCATCTATTATGTTTTGGACCCAGTTATAAAGCCTTGAGGCAAACATAACTCAGTTGAATATATGTGAGAAATAGCAATGGCAGTTAAAATAATTTGAGATAAATATCTCAATCTTTAGTCAACATCTCAGAATAGGGCCCAACCTGGATTCTTTACCATATAATTGCTGATGCTGAGAACAGTTTCTGATTATCAATTCCTTAATACTATGGAATAACTATAATATAAGAACATAATAAAAGTGGTACAATCTAAAAGAAACCACTTTATTTAGAAAGGACATCCATATTCCATTCAATTGCTTATGGTCAGGTCTTTACAACTCTTAAATGCAGTGTTCAATTTATCAAATGGGCCAATATCTTCTAAAGTGGTCTTATTAAGAGCTAAGTAGAATAAATAGAGCACAATTAGAATTGTGAGAAAGTCTTTGCACTAAAAATCTATTAAACCAACTTAGAGAATGGAGGACCTGATTCTGGATTCTTGAAGTCAGTGTGGCATGTGGTAGTTCCTACTGAGATAGATTGTATTACTGTCATCTGGGGCTCAGTCTAGATCTTTCCCAGGTTGGCTGCAAACAGATGAATTTTTTAATCACAGTAACATTTAAAGGTCGTGATCTGTGATATGAATCCTTGAAATATTGAAAAAAATTTAAGGTTCATTTGGCACTTTAAACAGGCACAGTTCATCTGAAATACACACAAAGGTGAATCACCAGAGTTTCTAGATTTTAACTAACCACTGCTCTCTGCTTTGCCAGGATATTTTTCTATGGCTTTCTTTTTTAGCCAGTTTATACTTGTGTCATGTCATATGGTTATCTATAAACTGGTTATGTGAAATTCAAACTTATATTATGTTCTTAGACTGAAGTTAAAGTTAATGGGAAAACCCTGCCACTATGGATCAACGTCAAATATTCAACAGTAATGAAAATATCAAATGTAAAATACAAACTAATAGCTTTCTTCTGCCTTTCCCTACTTCCAGAATATTTTTATTCACCCACCATTAATTTCATGATGTTTCTTACCATTAAAATCAATTGTATACTCCTTCTAATTTATACTAAAAACAAATTCATATCCCAAATACAGTGGCAAATCTGGAGTCATTTGTCATACCTTAACAATTTAGTTTATTAGAATTTTCCTATGAACTTTTAACTCTTAGGCAAAGGAGCTAAGATATTTCTCAAGATTAGATATCACCTCTGTAAACATTATTTTATATACACTCAAATATCAGAAATCAAAGACAAAAAAACTCTCAAAAGTTTTCTAATATCCAAGAGAGTCAAAGACTTTATAATATAAGCTGTTGTGTCAAGATGACTAAACTCTAGAGTATGAAAAAAAAGCAAGTCAAATTGTATTGTGTGTGCATTTGTGTGTGTTAAGAGGGGTGGAGGGAGAGAGAAAAGGAGTCAGATAGAAAGGAAAAACAGACACACACACAGAGACACAGAAAAAGAGCTAGACATTTTGATAAGTCAATTAACTCTTCCTATGACCTGGAAAAGACAATACCTGGTACTGCCATGTTCTCAAACTCTTTCCCAACCATGAAGCATATTTCAAGTTATTTTATTATTTTTGCCCTGATCTATAAACCACATTTGTTGCTACACCTAGTCACATCACGTACTTTATGAATTATATACAGATAAAGAAGACTGCAAGAGGGAGTGTTTAAGTTCTAAAAAAGGAGATATTTACAATCTATGAAAAGTTTTAAGGTTGTATGGTGACATACCTGGAAATAAATTTAAGAACTGGCTTCTTTCACCAACAAGCAGAAAGAAATTAAAACTAATCTTGTTAAGCCAAGTTACCTTATTCAGAAGACTGGGAAATTACATCACTGAAGTGACTTTCTGGTTGCCTTCAAAGAACTTAAAAAAAGTTTAAAACGATGTACTTAGGGAAGCAAATGGGTTGAAACACACTGTTACCTAAGCTGTAAAGACCGAATGAACATACAAATCAAATGCAGTTTTAATCCTTCACATTAAAAACAGCTTTGAAACTAAGAGATTTCTTAAACTACTGCCTAACAGAGAATAATTTACTTTTTTAAATGCCCTGAAATCATAATTTTACTTAGAATTATTTAAAACCATAACTAATATTGAGATTCAATGAAATGGAATCAAACTGCTAAACAAACAATGATTTAGTTACCTAATATTCCCAGTTCCTCTACCCCTTCCCCCAATTCTCTTTTACAAAGAAGATGAAACAAAGAAAAGCTTAACAGTTCAAATCACTTTACCGGACCAAAATTCAGAAGCTTCATTCTAATGTGATCATAGGTTTTTGCAGAAACTAAGAACAAAGTTTAACACAAAGATTTGTTCAGACCTTGATCAAGAGGGAGAAATGCGAACAAGACAGAATAGCTAGAGAATACCAGAAGTTTGGTAGTGCTGGGAACCTGAACTTTTATTTCATGCTCTGAAACTAACTTTCCATATGGCCGTAGTCAAGCTACTATATAACACCGAATATGCATATAAAAATATGTAACATGCTTCAAAGAATTATCAGCTTCACCTCTTGCAAAAGTTCTTTTACAACTAAGAAAGAAAAGAGACGCTGAAGAAAGCTTTACAAATTGTGGTCTGAAAAAGGATATCGGCTTTTCATAAAGCATATACCTGTTCTCGAAGAAAAATCCAATTCCTGCTCTTTTCCTACCAAAATTCAGTAAATAGACATTCAAAACATCTAAACCTGGCTGAATGTTTTAAAACAAGAGTATTCTTAAGTTGGCTACATCCATTCTCCAACCAATGACAGCCCCAACTCCATAGGAATGGTTTTAGTAGAACCCAAATGTAATTTCATTAGATACAGTATCTAGCAAAAACCCGGTCACTTTAAAAACTTACTAGCCATCCCATCCTTTTTTTAGATTTTTACCACCCAGGAGTTCCTTCGAAACATCTGGAAACAGCACCTCAAAGCTTCCATAGGTAAGGACAACCTTCCCCAAACACTGTTGCAACTTCAGCCCCTGCCAGGTCCCCCGAGGCTGGCAGCCCCCCCCCCCCCCTGCAGGGGGTGGAGAATAGAGGAAGTCTGAGACGGCCCCCCAAGTAGGCTTCTCTTTACAACCCCGTCCCAACATCACTTTCCTCTCAAGCCTCGTCAAAATGGCCTCCCCATTTGGGCTCTCGAGGCTTCATAGAGAGAAGGGAGATGAGGGAAAGTCGAGGAAAGGAGGCGCTCCCCGACTCATCCCCCGGGAGGCCGTCGGGGCCCCATCCCCGGGGCCGACTAAGCTCTAGGGACCGAGAAAGCCAGGAAGGGGGCCCAGGTTGGTGGAGCAGGAAATGGGGAGGGGGGTCGGCGCCCCCGACGGGCCGGAAGGAGGGAGGTGATGGACGCTGGGACGGCCGGAGCCGGGGAGAGGCCCACGCCGGGGGCCCCACCCAGAGGCGGCCCCCGGGGCTGGCCGTGCCCTCTCTGGCCCGGCTCTCCACAGTCGGCCATGCGGCGCGGAGAAGGGTAGGCCACCTCTCCCAAAGGGAGTCCCAGAGCGGGGCGGGACGGGGGCCGAGGGAGAGAGTCCCGGGATCCCCGGGCGCGGCGCGGCGCGGCGCTCACCCGCGGGCCGCTTCTAGGCTCTTGATGAGCTTCTTGATCTTCCAAATCTCTACATTCCTGTCGGCAGCGCTGGGATCGTCAGCCATCTTCTCGCCTCTTCCTCCCTAGAGCGGCCCGGCGGGGCCCGGAGACACCAAGACCACAGAGTTAGCGCCGCCGCCGGGGCAGAGCGGCCCCCTTCCCCGCTGCCCCCGAGCGGCCCTTTTCTCCCCCCGGACCCCCTCCCCCAAAGCCGCCTGTACCCTGCGGCCACGGTCACTGTAGTTCCTATCCTCCAGCCCTCACCTAAGGGCCCAGTCCCGGGTGGCAGCGGCTCCTCCCCGGCGGCGGCGGCTCCGCGGCGGCGGCGGCAGCGGCGGCGGCTCTGATGTAGGACACCGGCTCCCTCTCTCCAGGCAGCTGCATGTGTTGCAATCCGCTCACATGGGGCCTGTGACATCACTTCCGCAGCCAGGGGCTGGGTGCGGAGGGGGGCAGCGGCAAGAGGAAAGGGGGAGGGGTCGGAGGAACTCGGACACGCGCTGCTGCGCTCCATTGGCTCATCGCGCGGCCTCTAACAACGAGCCTAGTGATTGGTCGCAATCGGGGCCGCGCTGCCTTGTGAGGTAGGGCTGGAGGGTTGAGGCGAGGAGAGAGAGCCACCACCTCTTCCGGGGCGTGGAAGACGGGAGTGAAAAAGAACTTGTCTGTGAGACTCTCGCGAGCTTTCAATCACTGCCGCGTCAGGACAGTGAAGTGTGGGTATATAGAGGGCAATGCATGGTGGTCGGAGGTGGCAGCTTCTGCTTCTCTCCGGATTTCTAGGGCATGGGATCCCCATGGTTCGGCTTCGAATGCCCTCTGGGGATCGATGGGCTTGGTTGGCCGCAGCTTTCCCCACTCGCTCCTCGGCTGAGCCAGTTAGGTTACGGGCGCCGCCTTGCGCGCCGGGAATGGCGCCTTGCAGGCCTTGGACTAGAGCGCTCCTGGCCTCCTCAGTGACGTCGACCCCGGGCTCCGTGACGTCACGGCCTCTGGCTCTAGAGTGAGGGACTGGCGGAGTTGCGGTCAATTCAGGGTCGGGGTCCTCGTGGGTCAGGCAGTAAGGTCTAGCGCTGGGACCAGGATACTCCATGGTTGGGGGGGGGGGGGGCGTGGAATGTGCAGTCTTAACCTATGACGGGCGTCAATTCTCTTTCTGCGCTGCCCCCGAAGCGTGCGTGAAAGAAAATAGAAAAGGGTGAAAACACTGGCGGGAAAGATGAAAATGTTGAGAGTTTTTTCATCTGTAAATTGAAGATGGTATATGTCATGTTTCAAAAGGTCGTTGGGGTCCTCATGTTTCAATGTTAGTTGTAAAACACTTTGAAAACTTTAAAGGGCTACATAAAGTGTAATACTTAGCATTGTAGAGCTCTGAATTTGGGAATCCGGAAGACTTGTATAAAGATACAATTCTGATATAACTTTTATATAACCATGGGCAAGTCTCCTAAATCTCTTTGGACCTTAATTTCCTCTTTACTATTTGAGATAATATTTATAGTACCTATATATCTTATAGATTATGATGCTCTTATAGCGTCATAATGTTTTAATGAAGTATATACATGTGGAAAGTCTTAAAAATTTGAAAATGCCATCTATTTAAGTTGCTACTGTAACTTTTATGACCGGGGGGAAAAACTGTGATAGAATGTAATGCATACTGTTGATAGAATGTAAACTTGGAAGGCTGGGAAGCTTAAATATTTTGTCTTTGTATCTTTAGGAATAGAGGCTTACATAGTCTTCTCAGCTAGATTATAAATGCCCTTTAGAAAATTTTTTTGAAGGGAGGAGGGAGGAAGGAAGTATTTACTGTCTGCTAAGATAAATATATGTGTATGTAATTTTTATATAATTCGTGTATATATGTACTTAGACACATACAGAAGGTCTTTGTAAAAGTGACTTGCTTGCCAAGACCAGTTTACTATTTATCCTGTTCATGCAAGTTCCTTTCCCAAAGAACTTGAATAAATTTCTCTTAAGTTCAAGTTTGGTTGATAGTCCTAAAAATCTGCAAGTTGATTGAATGTCCATTGTTTTCTCCTTCAATAATATAGATGACTATGCTTGATATAATATTTTTGACCATAGGCCTGGATCTTTTGTTTGTTGGTAGAATTTTAAGATTTTGGGTCTTTTATTGTGACTGCTGATAAATCTTGTACAATTCTAATTGAAGCTCCAGCATATTTGAATTTTTTTGTTCTTGTTTCTTGCAAAATGTTCTCTTTGATCTGAGGATTTTGAAATTTGGCAATAATGTTCCTATGTGTTTTCCCACAAAGGTGATGATCAGTGAATTTTTTCTATTTCTACTTTCCCTTCATGTTCTTTCACTCCAGGACAATTTTCTTGGATTATTTCTTTGCATCATTACATCAGGATCCTTTTTTTAAAAATCACAACTTTCAGCTAGTCCAATTATTATTATATTTTCTCTTGATCTATTCTCCAAATCTGTCAGTTTTTCTTATAAGATGTTTCACTTTTTGTTCTATTTTTTTCATTCTTTATAATCTGTTTTGTTATTTCGTGGTCTCTCATAGCTTCAGTCTTCCCCTTGCCCAGTTCTAATTTTCAAAAAGTTATTTCCATCTTTGAGACACCTTTTCTAGTTGGTTAACTTGTTTTTCATAATCTTGTTTTTCTTGGATGGATTTAATTTTTTTTTAATTTTTCCTCAGTGTCTCTCATTTGATTTTTAAATTCTTTTTTGAATTATTCTATAAATTCTCTCTGAGCAGAGAGCCATTTCATATTACTCTTTGAGGTAGAAGTTTTTTGTTTTTTTTTTTTAACTTCAGTGCCCTCCTTTGAAGATAAACCCCAGTCTTCCTTCTTCCTGTAGTATGTTTCTGTGGTGGGGTTCTTTCTTCTTTGCCAATTCCTTTTTTTAAAAATAAGAGGTATTAATATAAGCACCTCTTCCTGGGGAGGGGGAGATGCTACCTCTGGCTTCACTTCAGCTCTCCCCTTTGATCTCCAAACCAAGAGCTCCTCCCTCCAGTAAGAGTACCTGCAGCCAGCTTTCTCCTTGCACCTCTGCCTCTTCATTCATGGGTATGCTAGTTCCTTGGTCCAAAGCACAGCTGGGCCTGGCATTTCCAATCAGCTAGGGTTCCCACAATCTTCCCTGACTCTCAGACATGGACTCCACAAACTGTCCAGGGAGGTGAAAGTTTTTGTGGTTCCTGCTGAAGCTCCAGCCACACCCAGCTAACCCTAGGGCTCCCCACTTGTTTCTATGGAGCTAGCCTGGAGTTGTTTGCACTTCACACAAGTTAATGTGGTCCCTGTTCTTTCACCAGATCTTCTCTGGTTTGTATCCAGAGGACTCCTGTCCTTCCCCAAGTCGTCTTGATTTTTCTTGAGTCTATGTTCTCCCTATGGTGCAAATTTGTTCTATTTGTGGGGGAAATTAGGAGAGCTTGAAATTTATCAACTTCTTCATTTTCTCAGAATTCTCCCCTAGTAATATTTCTAAATCCAGGCATTTCCAGTTTAGAGAAATGTACAAATTGCCAATTGGTAATTTTCCTACCACTCCCCAGGCATGCACTCTGCAACTTGAGTGTAGTATATATTGGAAATAAAAAAAAGTTCTTGATAGGTTAAAATATGGTTCTGAGTTAATAACAGATTAACAATCATTTTCCCCTAAAACTACTCAGTTCCTTCCTTGCTCCACTCAAGGATGGAGCCAATCTTTCTTCTAGTGATCTTCCCTAATCCATTCTGATTGGAGAAGAAGAGGTTATCTAATAAGTCCCCCCTCCAGTAGGTAGCTTTTAAGTAATATCATTGGGAGTGAGTGATATTTACTAAACAAATATTTGTTTAAAATTTGGTTCCCACTTTTAATTTGTTTTTTAGACCTTAGCATTTGTTCCTGATCTTTTCTACACCCTCCTAAAGATTTGAAAAAATCACTGTCAGTCAACCAGCATATAATGTCTGCAGTATATGTCAAGAACTGTGATAAGGGAGGGGATGGAGGGATGATATCATGGAAAGACAAAAATAGGGAACATATCCCCAATGGCTTCAGACTAGAAAATTAATATTTTTAGTTGATCTAAAAGGGAGATTAATATGCTTTTTTCTACAGGGAGCGGTTCTCATCTAAACCAAGAGATAAAAGAATTGTGAAAATATTTTTCAAAATATTCCTGTTTGAATTAACTAGTAAAAAGGCATGAAATTAGAATCTATTAGACCAAGGCAAAGAATTTAGTTTAGGAATAATGTGGCAGACTGGGAAGCCAGGGGAAATATATGAGAAGCCTTTCCGAAATATTAAAGCTTTTATTGGTTCCTTTATTTTCTTTTATTATCCTACTTCCCCAACACCTTTTTCATCTTTGTTTCCTTTTTATCCATTCTGCAGTACAAAAAAAAAAAAAAAATGTCAAGAGGCCAAGAATAATATCAACGAAAAGTCAGATTTAGGAGTGGTCTTCTAATTCTTTACCCCCTCATCGCTTCCTGCCATTAATCTTTTTTTTTTTTTCTCAAAATGTCCATAATTACCTTTTCTAGCTAAATTCATAGGCAATAATTTGTTCAGCCAATTCCCAGTTAGTGGGCACTTTGTTTCCAGTTCTTTGCCACCATAAAATAGAGATATTGTAAATATTTTGTACATAGGACTTCCTTTCCTCTTTGATCTACTTTTTGTCTAACCCTAGTAGAAGTTTGTCAGGTAAAAGTACAATTGAGTGAAGAGCAAATAATGACTAAGTGACAGTTTCTATTGACTCCAGGAATTGAAAGGAACAAATATTGAGATAATATTTTAAACAGAGTTAGTTGAAGTATACTAAGGTAAAGTATATTGGTACTTTAATAGCTACAATCTCACTTTTTTTTTTTTCCATAAGAGAAATACATCATCTTTCAAACTGTAATTAAATTCACAAAGCCAGACTAGACTGTACCTTGTTTGAATGGGGATCAGGAGATATGATTCTGAAGACAAGTGACTGTGTCATTGATATGAAACATGAAATGAAATGCTTCCACATATGTGGTCCTAAACAGAATGGGGCTGTTGTCCATACCTTTTTAAAGACTGGTTAAAGCCATCAATGTGTCAGGGAAAAAACTCTCAGATTTGTTTTTGTTAAGCTGTCAGACAGTTCCAGGACTAGGAGAGGCCTTAAAGACTAGATTTAGTAATTTTGGACAATAAAAACTATACTAGTACTATGCTATATAATACATTATTTTTTGAAAACAGATATTCTACCTTCCAGTCAGCCAGAGCTGGCAAAATTGAGAAATATCATACTTTGTCAGCATCTTGCCCAAGAAGGCCACAAGGTATATAGTGTTAACATACTGATAGCAGGGACTTCAGGAGAGTGGAATCTTATTAATGACATATTATCTAAATTAAAGGTCTGTCCAAGATAATGTTAACCCAATGAAAAAGATGATGATATGAAAGCCTCTATCACAACAGGGACATGTATATAGAAAGCACACAACCTAGAATTGGGTAATATGCAAAATGAATTTAAGAATATAATGAGGAGTGACTATATGTTCTTATTAATTTTATACAGTATCCTTTAGTTTTCTTGTGAACTATTATCTTATTATGTATAAATGTAATGTTAATCTCTGGGTTTTATATTGCACTATTTTCTTGATTATTTGATTATCTCTGTAAAATGCATTAGACACCTTATGTTACCTATAAAATCTGTTGAATTAATTATATCTGGGTCAAAGGTCAGTTTAGTGACAACTTTTTGGGCATAGTTACCAATTGTTTTGTAAAATGACTGACATCATTATTCACAGTTAATCATCAAAAGTGTATCAGTACTCCTATTTCCACTGTTCCAGTATTTCTCATTTTCCTTTTTATCAACTTTGTCAATCTGATGGATATAAAGTGGAACTTCAGGACTACTTTATCATGTATTTCTCTAGTTAATAGTAGTTTGGAGCACTTTTTCCCATATATTTGTTGATAACTTGGATTTCTTCCTTAAGAAACTGCCTATTCATATCCTTTGACCATTTATTACTTGGGAGATGACTCATTCCTTTATCTACTTATCCACTGTAGAGAGGAAACCACTTAGATTTGTATCCTTTTTTAACATTATATTCAGTTAGATGCCAAGTTTTGTTAATACATGTCTCATATTTCTTCCCCTTTTCTCTATAACATGATCATTATATGACATACAATGAATGCCATATGCCTGTTGTGTTTGTGTTTGAGAGGTTGATGAGGATCACAGTTCTGAGAGCTCTGTACTTGGCTATTTGAGCCTCAAACCTGGCAACAACAGCAGCCACTCTGTGGCCTCTTGCTAGATGCTGCTTGCTTTTGACTCTTGGTCTTCCTACTGCTGACCTGGCTTTATATCATTTCCCAAGGTGAGGCAGCCACTCCTAATCACTTGGACCTAGAGAAAAAAAAGAGCTTGGATAAGAGTAGCAAAGAGTTCTGAGACCTGTGCATCTTGGGCTGTGGAACAGTTGTGTTACAATGAAAGTGGAGGAGTAAATATTGGGACCTCTGAGAGTGCCCTTGGTACCTGCCTGGAGAATGGAGGGTAGCATCTTAGATGCAGACAGAGAAAAATAAGGAGAGTATTTGAGGGTAGGCAGTGACTGAAAATACCTGTTATTTTATTTTCTTCCTATACCCCAGTGGGATAACTTTGTATATCCCCTATAGTGCAGGATACTTTATCCCTGATTAGAGACCCTTGCTTTAGAATATAATGATTCTCTTCATGGGTAAGTCCCTTGTCCAAAGTAATAAGCCTTTTCACTAGGCTAAAAGCAGCTGTAGGAAAAAGGTGAAAGGATAAAAGATCCTACTTACATAGTCAAATTCAAAAGCTTAAGCACAAAAAATTCCCCAAGACTTAAAAAATAGCAGATTGGGAAAAATCTGAATATTTGACAGCTAAAATGTATAAAGATCTATTAAATACTTAGGACCTCTTAGCCCATAATAAATAAATGGTCAAAAATACAGATAAACAATTTTCAAAATAGGAAACATTTTTCATAGCCGATTAAAAAGATGGTCAGCCTCACTAATGGAGATAAAAATAACAATTTTGTAGTGATACTTCATTTGTTAAATTGGCAAAAATAGTCAAGAGTAGCAAAATGCATTGCTTTCCTGATTATGGAGAAACAATCTCATTGCTGACAGAATTACAAACTTAGAGCATTAAAGTAAGATAGACAAATTTGACCAAAAACCCCTTTTAGATCTGTTTGAAGTAAAGCAAAATGAAAAAAAAAAGAACTCAGGAGAATAGTTTTACCTTGTCAACTACAGTTATGAACAAAAAATTAATGCAAATAAAAGATTGTGAGGACAACAAAGGAAGGACTTGAAAATTATATTTTATGCATTGAAATTAAATATAAATCTATCATTATGAAGTATATTTGTTTGTATTGGCGTTTAATGTTTTTAACACTCGATTTTAAAATGGATTTCTGACTTCAGTTTTTGGATGAAGTTCTTGTTAGTGATGCAGATCTCAACTCATCCATGCCTGCTCATGCATCCTTTACAACTAGCTCTTGCTTATGTAGTCTTCTTTTTGTTTATTTACCACAGTGGGGGGTCTGTCTTTCCACCTTGCTGAATGAAATCTTCCTCATGTTTTCCAGATATTGTGAAAATACCATTAGACTGTTTATCTATCAACATTCTTTGGTTTTGCTATGTGATTAATTCTTCTTTTTGTATGATACATTTCCCTAATGAAATTTTTACTTTTGTTCTTCATTGGTTATATGTTGTAGCCTTTTCACACTCAACATTATGCCTTTCCATTGCCCTTTATGTGATATTTTTCCATTCTTTGGAGACTTCTATTCCTGAACATGCAGCCACACAGCACCATTAGGTATTGATATCAAAAGGATGACTTTTGTTTTAAGAAGACTGATATCTTTAAAAGAAGTTTTAAAGTTTCTTGAAGGCAATTTAGCTCCATCAACTTCTTGTTCAACTTTGGGCCGACTTAACTGTGTGCATTGACTATTCCAGATAAACATAATACTGATGAATAAACTTATAGAGTTTATTGTTGTCCAGTTGCGTGTCACTCTAAACATACGTTTGATCTGGGGATGTTCTGCCCAAAAATGTTATAGATCTCTTAAAAGAGGCTGTGTCATTCTTTGGCTTGATGCTTGTATATCATCTAAATATGCATCTGGAGGACTTTAACATTCACAAAGGATCCCTCTTCAGCTTAGATTCTACCCTGGATCTGTAGTACACTGGTGTGATACATAGATCTCTCTATGTATGGTGGTCTTTGATCTTTTATGATCAGAAGGCCATCTAACAATTATTTTGGTTGGGGCAGCTTGGTGGTGCAAATCTGGTCTCAGACACTTAACAGTTCCTAGCTGTGTGACCCTGGGCAAGTCAATGAACCCCAATTGCCTCAGCAAAAAAAAAAAAAAAAAAAAAAAATTGGTTAAGAACGTTACAAAGGAAATCTTTGATGTTATTTCACGTGGGAAACATCTTGTTAGTGTTGAAAAGAACTTTTAAATCACCATTTTGTTTTACCAAATAAAATGTTTTCATATTAAATAATAAGCAATGGCATTTTGTATTCTTTATATTTCTTTTTTAGTTATTTGTGAAATAATGGTATAATTCATTGGTCTTCAGTGTGAATGCCCTTGATTCATGTCTTGAGTCTCTTAAGATTTTCTTAAGATGGGAAAATAAGCATTGGTGGTAGTTGATATTCTCTCATCACTTTTGGGGGGGGGTGGTATTAATATGATTTTTTTTTTGGCCTCTTGAAGATATTTTGTGAACTGATCTCTCAATACTTTTAACAATTTTGATAAATTAGAAAACATTTGTAAAGTATCTGGCACAATGCTGTGCATGTTCTAGGCACTTTGTAATTACTTAGTCCCTATTTTCCCCTATGTATGCATTTCAGTTAAAAATGGCTGACGGTTCACTC
The DNA here is from genome assembly GCF_902635505.1 of Sarcophilus harrisii. Taxonomy (NCBI): domain Eukaryota; kingdom Metazoa; phylum Chordata; class Mammalia; order Dasyuromorphia; family Dasyuridae; genus Sarcophilus; species Sarcophilus harrisii. The sequence continues at coordinate 370,981,561 of NC_045427.1, forward strand.
AATCGCTGATTTTACTGTTCAATTGAACACAGAATAATTTTGTTAGAGATTTTGTGCTATACCTCACTACAGCTCTTATGATAATTATGTACCACCTTAGACCTGAGTAAGCATACAGCAATGTGTTGCTTTTCTTCCCTTATTTCCCCAAAATGACTTTTATCTATAGTTACTAAACCATCTCTCTCTGGTAACTGATTGTTGACATGAAAGTTGGCTGGCTATAATGCCAACCTCTCAAGATTAAAATGACACATGAAGTATGAATCTTATTATAAGTTCTATAACCTATCATGAATGTGCATCTAGATGTTTTAGAATTTGGATATTGGATGTTCTAGAGTAATTTAATTCTGGGTTTGTGTCCTGAGTGTCCCCATCACTACACTATTTCTTTATCGTGGGATTTTTTTGTTTACTCAATCCTTCCAGCCTGGTTCCCGACTTCTGATTTTAAGGCTGGTCTCTACATAGGACTGGGCTTTTTCACTCTTTTGGGTCTTTTTTACCCTCAATTACATGTTAAAACAATTTTTTTAATATTAAAGTTTTGAGTTCCAAATCTTACCCCTCTCTTCTCCCTGACAGTAACCAATTTTATATAACTTATACAATCATGTAACACATTTCCATATTTTGTATAGAGGACTAAAATTTTTAAAAAGTGAAAAATAGTATCTTCAGGCTGTATTCAGACAGTATCAGTTTTTTCTCTGGAGGCAGATAGTATGCTTCATCATGAGTCTTTTGGGAGTGTCTTGGATCTTTGTTTTGCTAAGAGTTAAGTCATTCACAGTTCACTGTGCAATTCTGTTATGTAGTATTCTGGTTTTGTTCACTCTGCATCAATTCTTTTCAATCTTTTTTGCTGCTTTCATGGGGTATTGAGTATTGTTATTACAGGACTTTAGGCCAAAGACCTGAAATCAGGGATCCCAAAGTAGCTTTATTTTAGGGGAAGTCTGATTTAACTACCACTATGGTCTTACATCAGCAAGTCCTGGCCTAGATTTGTGCAATACTCTTTTTTCATGCCTCTGGTTAGACGTTAAGAGTAAACTGCTGCTGGAGTGTAAGGGTCCGTTAGAGAGGTCTGGCAAGCACAATTGGGATGTAAGTAGGCTAATGGTCTCGAGGTCCCCGGATATGATTGGGTATGAGGATGTAGGGACTTCCTTCATGTATGGGACCTTCAGCCACGGAGGGAATCGCATCAGGAACGTGATATAATCTTCATCATCAATTGGCTGTAGCATATTTCCGAGCTGATTTAGTAAATTCTGATATCCATACTACTGATTGACCAGGAATAAACAAGCAGATGCCATACATTTCCAATCATTTGGGGTAAGGGCATATTTACTTGATATTACTTGTAAAATCTGCATAGTATGTGGCGAGTTCGAGCCATAGCTTTCACAAGCTTGTTTCACCTCTTTTAACATTTTAAACAGGATTGGAACACGTGTCTGGCTTCCCGCCCTATTGTCCTCTACAGGATAAGCTTGTAGGCCCCAATCAGAATCCCATGGCATTATATCTTCGCCTTCATTAACCCTTCCTGTAAAGCTATGCAAGGGTGGTTTTTTCTGTGCTCAATGGGACAAACAGCTAGCCTTTGCAATCTCCTGTCTCTTCTCTAGCTCAATCTGTGGCCAGAGCTCTTGCTTTCCTCTCTAACTTCCTTTCTCTTTGTCTTCTACCTCAGTTTTTTGCCGGAACTGTGGTAATCTAGCCTTTGCCGTCTCCAGATTCTGCTTGAAGGCCTAGTTCCTGTATCTTTTGTTCCATCTGTTTAATCCCCTCACCTGTCCTCCCAAGTTCAGCTGTACTTAAGGGGTGTGGGAGGTAGTTTTCTTTATTGCCTTTATCACCTGGAGGCACATATCCTGATAAGCCTTCTAAAGAAGGATAAATGCTCTTTGATGCTGGGGAGCATTTCTGCTTTTCTTTTTCTTCAGGTGTTTTTTGTTAGTCCATCAGTTCTAGTTTCTAACTCACAAGCTTGCTCTGCATTTACAGCTCTACTCTCTGGTCTGGTCACAGTTTGACCCATAATGTATCTCTACCTTCTCTTCTAGACAAGGACCTGTTATGCCTTCTTGAATTTTATTTCAAGGCTTAAAAGTTTATTATTATGCCTCACGTCTTGGCACCATATGTTCAGTGCTATTCTCGCACTTAACTACTGCTAATCGATCCTGATTCCTAGATCTAATCAAAGAAACTCTGGTAAATATTACAAATCTTCCGTTTTGAGGTCTCCAGAAATCCCCTGGCTGCTATCTCATATGGACAGTTTGAGCACAACTTTTGGCAGACATGCTTACTTTATTCACGTGGTTTACACTTCACTTTATGACCTCCTGCACTCTTTTAGTATCTCTCTCCAAGGCCGAGCTCCAGGTGGAAAGGAGATGGAAAAGAGTAAAAAAAAAAAAAAAAAAAAAAAAGTCGAGCCCTTCCTCCTCTGAGCTTATATAGGATCTATGAGGTCACAGGCACAAGCCAATTGATGATTACATCCCGTTCCTGATGTTCCAGACTCGATTTCAGAGAGTTTAGGATCCCCGCCCGGGCTGGAGGTCCCACCCACGAAGTCCCTATTTACTTACATCCAATCACATCCGGGGCCTACTTACATCCCAATTGCACTATCTAGCATCTATTGTAGTGCTTTGCAATTAGTAGGTGTCCCTTAAATTCATAATTCAGCCAATGAGGATAGATCTGCAAACTGGACTGGGGACTGGAAATGAGACCCTGCTCAAGTCCTGGGGTCAGCACTATTTCTCATCTTGTTCTGAGTACAAAGTCTCAAGCCCAGCATGGTTCCTCACCCTGGAATGCTAATCTTAAAGTTTAGGTTCCTTTCTTAGTCCTTGTGCATGTGACTTAGAATGGGGGCAAATGACAAAACTGCACATTAGACAGCCTAAGTTAGAAGGTATAAATCTAAGGTTGCTCTTGGGTTATTGCTAGCCTAAGGGGCACATTATTATTGTCAGTCGTTTTCTCTATGCATATCCATGAGAGTAAATTTTGATAGGAAATCTTCCAAGATATCTTGCGATTTATGGGCCAGTATCATGCCTTAAAACTCAAATCACTGACTCTCATTGATTCACCAACAATAGGTCCCAGGCCAAGTTCTACCTGGTCATGATTTGGGCCTCCACTGGCTCAATGAACACAAATAGCACATGAGTTGGTGGGGTTTTTTTGGACTAGGTAAAAGAGGTCCCTTTCTGCCTTTTTTTAAAAATGTCAAACATGATAAAAGTATATGTTAAATGCAACATATGCATACGTATTTATAAAATTATCTTGCTGTATGAGAAAAATCAAAAAGGGAAAAAATGAGAAAGAAAATAAAATGCAACCAAACAGAAAATGAAAATGCTATTATGATCCACACTCAGGTCTCACAATTCTATCTCTAGGTGTAGATGACTCTCTTCAACCCAAAATCATTAGAACTGGTCTGAACTGTCTCATTGTTGAAAATAGCCCCATCCATCAGAATTGATCATTGTATAATCTTATCGTATACAGTGATCTTCTCATTTTGTTCATTTCATTTACTATCAGTTCGTGTCTCTCCAGGCCCCTGAAATCATCCTGCTGATCATTTCTAATAGAAAAATATTTATTAAAAATAACATTCATATACCATAACTTATTCAGCCATTCTCCTACTGATGGGCATCCAGTTTCCAGTTTCTAGCCACTACAAAAAGGACCGCCACATTTTTGCACATGTGGGTCCTTTTCCCTCCTTTAATATTTCTTTGGGAGTTAAGCCCAGTAGAAACACTGGAGGAACAGCTAAATGGGGCAATGGATAGAGCACCAGCTCTTAAGTCAGGAGGACCAGAGTTCAAATGTGGCCTCAGGCACTGCAGCAGTGTGACTCTGGGCAAATCACTTAACCCCAATTGCCTCAGCAAGAAAGAAAAAAACGCTGATGGGTCAAAGGGTATGCAATTTGACAGTGCTTTAGGCATACTTCCAAATTGCTCTCCAGAATAGTTGCCATTACTCCACCAACAGTGTATTGGTGTCTCAATTTTCCCACATCCCCTCCAGCATTCCTCATTGTCTTTTCATATGACTGGAAATAGTTTTAATTTCTTCATCTGAAAATTGCCTATTTACACTTTTTGACCGTTCATCAACTGGAGAATGGCTTGAATTCTTAAAAATTTGGATCAAATATGAGGCCTTTATCAGAACCTTTGAATGTAAACAGTTTATTACTTCTCTTCTAATCTTGTCTGCATTCGTTTTGTTTCAAAATTATCTGTTTTGTTCAATAACGATTTCCAGATCTTCTTTGGCCACAAATTCCTTCCTTTTTCACAAATCTGAGGTAAAACTATGTTCTAATTTGCTTATATCACTCTTTATGTCTATAGGTGTGAGTCCTGCCTCATTTCTTACATAGCTTTAATCACTGAGTGTTGGCTCAGAGATTAAAAGACCTTTGATAGAAAAAAGGCCACATCATTCATTTTAACCTCATAAAACATGATATCAAACATTTTATTTTCAATCAATGTTTGCTGGGGCTCGGTGTCATTGCTAAACTTTGGTACTCTGTGGTCTGACTAAAAGAAACCATTTCGTTTTCCTGAACACAAAGCCTGCTTCTCATCGAAGCTCATGATTGCATTGCTTTTTTAGCTGCCACATCACCTTTTCCACCATTAAATTTTTCCCTAACTGTGTACTTGTTGTTTGAACCCCACCATAAGACCTTGAATTTATCCCTATATCCAAATTCACCCTATTAAACTTGGCCTAAGTTAAGATTTTTGGAACCTGTTATCCATTATTAGCTATCCCAACTGTGTATCACCTGCAAACTTAAATGAACATTTTCCTGTCTATGCAAGTCACTGATAAAAATGTTAAAAAGGACAGGACTAAACGGCCTGAAGACCATCTACAACACTTGACTATTAAATTATCCTTTGAGCCTGGCAACAAATATGGCACCTATCTCATCAATATTTTGCGCAGTTGATATCTCATTTCTCAGAATAATAGATTCTAATTCTAGGCAAGCTATTATTTCTCTGATATATCTAGTTAACTATCAATAAAAGAAATAGTCTGATAATAATCCCTTCTTGATCAAGTTATGCTGTTTCATAAACATTATTCTTTCCTAAATACTCATTAACAATCTTTTAATTCTATAGCATCTCCATTATAAGATTACTCCAATTATCAAGGATAACTATTTACTACTTATCAACTCCCACTTATCCATTTTTGTCACTTTTGTTAAAAACATTCTAATTGAAAATACAAACAAAATAACTGGGCGAGCTATTAGTTTCATGAGATGATCTTTATGTAATTACTATATATATATGTGTATATGTATATTCAATTCTATTAGATTACTGACTGCCCTAATTCTACATGCTCTGTGGGGACCAAAAATTATATAAAAAAATTATGGCAAACTTGCCACTCCTCTAACAACACATCCAGTAAAAAATTCATACATGAAACCCTTCACATGGGCACTCCCAATTTTCCCGCATCTCTTTTTAGTTTCCACCAAGGCTCTATCAATTGCCATTATCTACAGGAAGCCTTTTTGTATCTCATCATTACTGGTTTAGGCCCTTTTCCTCCAATCACCTCTTTTCTAACCCTTGTTGAAATCTTAGTTCCTTTCAAGGCCTATTTCTCATCTTTGTATTCCCATAGCACCAAGTCTTCCCTGAGAGTTCTAGCTATTGAATAGTGACTTCATCCCACCCTCTCATGGATACAAAGCCCAATCTTAAAGAAGGAAATAAACAACTTTTCAAATGTGAATGGGCAATAAGATCTGAACTACCGCATCTCTGACAGATTGATCAACAGGGCATCTGAACTAGACTACCTGCTAAATTCATCTAGGATTACCACTTCCAGCATTCCATAAGAATCATGGTAGACAAGTCTCCAAAGACAACAGATGGTGCAGCAGGGGAAAAATGTTAAAAGGCTGTACTTGAAACTAAAAATTACTAAGAAAAACTATTTTTTGTGTTCATTAGAAAGTAGTCATTTTTAATAATTCACATTGACCATACTAAATTTTCCATAAGTTACTTAGATGCCAAGCTAGTTAGGGCCTCTTCACAAACAACAAAACAACCTTCTTTTCATTTTTATTTTTCTTAAAAAATCCAGAACGGATCAAAAGAACAATTACCAATTAAGTAGGTACCCAAAAAGCAAAGGCTAGAAGATGGAGGAAAAAAATGCTTGGGTAAGCTGAAGAGCCTTATTAATCACCTAATTTCAAAAGGAATAGTTGTAGATAAAACAAAGTAGAACCATGTCTTTCAATCTAGTTTCTCTCTTCTCTGGCAATGCAGCTGGTCCTGCAGGGACTACGGATTGGGAGCCCACCAGCCATGGCAGATCAGTACTTGACTAACTAGAAGGACCTGTTCCTACTGAGTCTTATAAGGATTATGGTGGTCCCCTACTCTCAATTTTGTGACATGGTTTTGTTTCACTCCTTGGAATTACAGTCACTGCTGCAAACAACTGTGTCAAGCCTTTATAATGATCAGCGAATCAATCCCCTCTTTCTTTACATGCAGTTGGAAAATAAAGATAGGCTGGGGATGAACATTTAGAACTCTGTATTATCTGAATTACCTGTCAAATGATAATTAGCTAATACACTCACTAGATTTATACATTAAGGAAATTATATATAGAATACTGCAAAAACACAGTAAGACTGAAGTTTGCCCATTTCTGCTCAGGAAGGTCCTTGTGCCCCTTTGTTCCCAAGCTTCACAAATGATTTCCCAATTTCTGCTCCAGTCAAGATCAACTGGTGACATTATTGCTTTCCTTCTTTCTGATCTTCCTTCTGTTCCCCAGAAGTAGAACTTCCAGATCCTTCCCTCTCAGATGCCATCTAAAAAGAAAATATTTGTGAAATTATTAAACTGGAAGCTTTAGTGTATCTGCATTTTTGTTTTAGCTAACATAGCTTCAATTTCACAATTGTCTTTCTTGTCCTCTCTCCCAATGCTTCTAATACAAACAAAAAAAACTCCATACCTTTTTATATGCCATCTCAAAGAGCTTTAATGATGCTTGTTGGAGAGTAGATGCTGCCTGCCTGATGTTTTCTCCCGTTTCACTATCTTTGCGAGCCAAGAGCTCTCTCATTTTAGAAATTTCTTCTTTTAGTTTATTGCACTGAAGGAAAAAAAAATGCAAACACATGTGATCATTAGTTTACATACAGCCTCACTTTCTCTTTGCCTCTTGTCATCACTGACATAGTACTTTTTTGATTAACTCTGGTTTAAAAACACAACTCACCTCATCTGCTGGAAGTTGATCTTTGAATTCTTCCATCTTTGTTTCAGTATCGTGAATGATTCCTTCTGCCATATTGACAGCTTCCACACGTTCCTGAGTGAGATATTAAGCCCCAATATTAGAGTGGAATATTATTAACACACAGCCTCCTAATCAAAACAGCAAACATAGGTAATAAGAGGTTCTGAAAAGACAACAAAAAATATGAAAGACATACCAATTCCACAAGGACTTGTAATTTCATCAATATAATTTGTAAAAACCCCACTTTTTATGGAATTTACACAGTCTTTAGAATTACCTAAAACAGAGGCTCCCAGGCTAGGTCTCTATTGACAATGACAAGCTACCTTTTGAGCTCTAGATTATTATTACTTATTTTAAGGAAGAACATTAGTAGGGCTCCCACCCCCGGCCCCTGCAGAAAGAGACACAATAGGGGTATTACTATGGATTACAGCACTCTGAGATGACTTCAGAAGGCAGAATTAAAATGACAGGTAGCATAATGGGATTATCAAAGAGGCAGGGTAAATAAATAGAAGTAATGGGAAAATAAACAAAAAACAATTACTTTCTTTCTCCTGTCTTCCTCAGCATACTTCTCTGCATTCTTAACCATATTCTCAATGTCATCTTTGCTTAAGCCACCAGAAGACTGGATCACAACTACAATAAGAAAGGATAAAACCATAACTTAAAATGCACATTAAGTGGTTCATTTCGGATGCTCCAAGTCATTATTAATCAGAGAAATGCAAATTAAGACAACTCTGAGATACCACTACACACCTGTGAGACTGGCTAGAATGACAGGGAAAGATAATGTACAATGTTGGAAGGGATGTGGGAAAACAGGGACACTAATACATTGTTGGTGGAACTGTGAATACATCCAGCCATTCTGGAGAGCAATTTGGAACTATGCTCAAAAAGTTATCAAGCTGTGCATACCCTTTGATCCAGCAGTGTTACTACTGGGCTTATATCCCAAAGAGATCATAAAGAAGGGAAAGGGACCTGTATGTGCAGCAAAGTTTGTGGATACCCATCAGTTGAAGAATGGCTGAATAAATTGTGGTATATGAATATTATGGAATATTACTGTTCTGTAAGAAATGACCAACAGGATGATTTCAGAAAGGCCTGGAGAGACTTACACAAACTGATGCTGAGTGAAACAAGCAGGGCCAAGAGATCATTATATATTTCAACAACAATACTATATGATGACCAATTCTGATGGTCCTGGCCATCTTCAGCAATGAGATCAACCAAATCATTTCCAATGGAGCAGTAATGAACTGAACCAGCTACGCCCAGAGAAAGAACTCTGGGTGATGACTAAAAACCATTACATTGAATTCCCAATCCCTATATTTTTGCCCACCTGCATTTTGGATTTCCTGTACAGGCTAATTGTACAATATTTCAGAGTCTGATTTTTTTTGTACAGCAAAATAACGGCTTGGTCATGTATACTTATTGTGTATCTAATTTATATTTTAATATTTAACATCTACTGGTCATCCTGCCATCTGGGGGAGGGGGTGGAGGGAAGGAGGGAAAAAATTGGGACAAGAGGTTTGGCAATTGTCAATGCTGTAAAGTTACCCATGCATATAACCTGCAAATAAAAGGCTATTAAAAAAAAAAAAAAGTGATTCATTTTCCTCTTCCTTACTTTCAGTACACTGAAAGGACAGATTGGGTAGATAGTCTGTTGAAATTAACACTCACATCTAGCATAGATGATTAATTGCTAGCAAATGGAAACGGCAAACTACTCTAGTATCTTTACCAAGAAATCCTCAAATGGAGGAATGTAGAGTTGGACACAACTAAAACAACTGAAAGAAGCAATATTATTTGTGGTCCAAATAAGTTGACTTCCAGGTAAACATAACTTTAATAACAGAAAGGAAATTTCAAGTGGCTTTAAAGTTCGATGTCTGCTACTTGATTTTGTTAAGATCAAAAAGCCTACAGATTTAACATCATGGCCAAGTGTCTATCTGGTAGTGTGTGAGCACATTCTTATCTCAGTGTCAGTTAGGTAAAAGGAGAGAACAAAATCCACTCAAACTAGAGGACAGAGGGAAACTACAGCTTAACAGGTCTAATCAAATTTCTTTGTTCTTACACTACTTTTTAAAAACCACATGATAAAAATAAGTAAACTTACTTTGCTGTTCACGTCCTGTGCCTTTATCTTTTGCAGAAACATGTACAATCCCATTAGCATCAATGTCAAATGTGACTTCAATCTGTGGAACCCCTCGTGGGGCTGGTGGAATTCCAATCTGAAATATGACCATGGCCTTAAGAGGAAGCTCACAATATTCCCCATTCTATACCCTGTTTTTATAAATAATTTAGTCAAAAACAACAAAAGTTTCTAAAACTTTAGGATGTTCAGATAATGGAAATAAGGGTCCATTCCATTGCCAATTCTCCCTCCTCCAAGAAATTCTAACTGGGGAAACCAAAAATGGTTTGCCAGCAAATCACAAATGCTGTCAGTTCCTCCAAATTACAGGTTGTTTTTGTGATTCTGTTAATTTACAAACTCCTGGGTGGAGCCTCATGCCATCTAGATTTTATAGGTGGCAGTACAAGTTTAACTCAAGAGAATACAAATGTACTCTTTGGGAACTACAGGCCTTTTCTAATTTCAGGATTATATACCAAAGTAAACTGTCCAAGAAGCTTGTTGTCTGCAGCCATTTCTCTTTCTCCTTGGCACACTTTAATTTCCACTTGTGTCTGACCATCAGCAGCTGTAGAGAACACCTATTGGGAAAAGAGACAAGTCAATGGACAGGGAAGACCCACAGGATCCCTTTCTTACACCCTAGTTTTCATGAAAAGGGAAAACTCCAAAGTACCTTGTGTACATAATAGTTTCTTCCCTATTGGGAATGGAAGTGTTTAGAAATGCAGTAAGACAAGCAACATCTACTTCAGCATTTAGGCGGCAGCCAAAATATGATCGTGAAAGAAAGGGTAAAATGTAAAATGTGACCTACACTCACAGAAGAGCTATTTAGAGGTATGTATCTCCAACAATTTTTAATTTGGGACCTAGAGAATTACTTTTGAGAAATTATTTTTAGGGGAAAAAAGTACTGTGCTCAGTTTTAGTAGTTACCACATTTTTTCTTTCAGAATGAAGGGTTGACAAAAACATCACCGCACAAATACAATAAATAGTTTTAATTTCTTACAAACTCTTGAATACACAGCACCAAAGGTGGAGATTGTGGGAAGGAATCAATATAATCATTCCAATAGTTCCTGCCAACTAAACAAAAAAATCTTTTTTTCCCCCCACCCACTATAAAAGTTACCTTACAGATGGTCCCTTACATAATTCCTTCATATTCCACTGATATTAAAGGCCACATAAGTACATTGAAACAGCCTCCATAACTTTCTTCCCAAAACATCTGAGAACTGTTGATCAATTAGTCATGCTCTTGATCTCTCTTTCTGGGAATCTGGGAAGGATAAACCATTTATTCCCCCTTCATGCCACAAAGCAGCATTCATTGATGCTGACCACCAAGAAAGTGAATTTCTAGGCAAGTTCAGATTACTTGAGGAAATTCCACCAATAGGAAAACTAATGGGAAGAATAGACTAAGTCTATCTACTTAAAGCTGACAATCAAAAAAAGATTCTTTTTGGAAAAGACCAGAATACTAAAGCTATAAAGTAAAGAGCTTTGAGATAGGCTGAAAATGAACTTACCTGGCTCTTCTTAGTTGGAATAGTTGTGTTTCTATTAATTAGTTTGGTGAAGACACCTCCTAATGTCTCAATGCCCAGAGAAAGGGGAGTGACGTCCAGAAGTAGCACATCTGTGACATCACCAGCTAATACGCCTCCCTGAATGGCAGCTCCCATAGCCACAGCTTCATCAGGATTGACAGCTTTACTAGGGGCCCGGCCAAAGAGTTCTTGTACTGTCTGCTGAACCTAGGGACCAAGGAAAAAGTCTAATTATTCAGGGATCATTTATATTCCATCAGAATCAATCCATATCTGGGGAATTAGGGAAGGGAGGAAGAGGCAGAGAGGTTATACCATGATTTTAATTTCCCTAATGGAAAGGGCTACTTCTGACAAGTCCCTATAGAAGCTTTCAGGTTTTGACAGACTTCTTACTTACTGCTCATTATGGTGGAAAAAGTGATTCTTTGGATAACATTGCCCTCTTTTTTTTCCCCCGAGGCAATTGGGGTTAAATAAAACTGGGGTTTACTTGCCCAGAGTCACACAGCTAGGAAGCATTAAGTGTCTAAGCCCAGATTTGAACTCAGATCCTCCTGGCTTCAGGGCTGGTGCTCTATCCATTGTGCTACCCACCGACCCCAACACTGCCCCCTTAATCCTGGATTTTACTTAACCAAAGACCACCACCCCAGCCCCACTCTAAAATACCTTGGGCATTCTGCTCATGCCACCAACTAGGATGACTTCTCCAATATCACTCTTGCTGACTTCAGCATCTTGCATGGCCTTCTGGCATGGGGCAATAGTCCTCCTGATGAGATCGGTGACAATGCCCTCAAACTGAGCTCTAGTTATCTTCATGTTCAAGTGTTTGGGCCCAGAAGCATCCATAGTTAAATATGGTAAGTTGATGTCGGTCTACAAAATTAACATTCAATGTGAGCAGACAAGCCAATAATAAAGTGCTTATAAAAAATGTAAAATAGGATTATTCACTTAGTTCCTACAAAGATAGAATACAATTTCCATTGAACTATATATAGCAGTGAGTCAGAAATGTTAATTTCCAATTGTCTTGGTTCCTTTAGGATAAGAATCAAACATGATTAATATTGGGTTCTGAATTCTTCCTTGGACAATTAGGCTAGTCATGTCTCAGTTTCTCTATCTGCCACATGGGGGTATAGTAGTACCTACCATAGAGGGTTTTATTAAATGACCAAATAAGATGATACATATGAAAAGCTGTGCAGACCGTGCTCTTATATACTGATGCACTGTAGAATAGAGCAATTAATCACAGCCTGAAGGCAATTGCAGTTAGGAAGGTTTTTAACCCGATTTTCTATGAGAATGTTACATGTTACATAGGGTCCTTCTAAACCAGAGCTTCTTAAAGCACTATAGACAGTACTCAATCATGGTGTAATTTTTTGTGTTAAAAAAGAATTATTTTTTTCTCAGTAATATCTAAAAGTTAGTAAGTCTAACCCTCAAATCTTGAGACAGATCATATTGATTCTAGTGATTTAAGATAAAAATATTTCATGCAGGAAGAAGTGCATGTCCTTGACCTACATTCTGTTTCCAAAATATGAAAAGAAAAATTCTGGTAAAGTATACTTATTTAAATGGGGATGACATTTTTACTTCAAGTAACTATCACAAAGGTAAGTTCTTTTTCAAGCATATTCTGATTCTAACTTTGCGAAAGGATGTACTCCTAAAAATTATTAGTCAAAATCAACATACTATCAACATCTGAGCTCATTGATGTTTTAAACACCATTCAATGGATGTATCACTCCAATAAACAAAACTCCAGAATTGAGATTCATTAATCTCACCTGCACAGAAGAAGAAAGCTCACACTTGGCCTTCTCAGAGGCCTCCCGTACACGCTGAAGAGCCATATTGTCTTTGGTCAGATCAAGTCCTGTCTAAGAGATGAACCATATAACATTTTGGTTTGGTGAAGCATCTATTATAGTAGTGTAAGAACTGACATCACCTTCAATATTCCATATTCCCTCCCCAATTACCATCACTTACATACAATAAAGAATTTTAGAAAGAAAAAAAGACTGCCTCACACTTTTATTATGTTATCCTGAGCACATGTAATTTTTCTTATCTAGGTTTCAATTTCCTAAGTTGTGAAATTGGAGGGTTTTAGTTGAACTGGACACCAGGTTTAAAGATGAGTAGAGAGATTATATAGTGTCTTAGATGACTGGTGATTTTTCAGTGCCAAGATTCTTTTACTTACAAGTAGTTGTTAGGACATTTTTCCAGCCCTTGTATATAAAGCCAATCTATTTTACTAATAAGTATTCAAAAGTATTCAAGACTTCAATAGCAACATTAGTCAAACTGGTCACCAACCTCTCTCTTGAATTCCTTTACAATGTGCTGGAGCAAGGCCTGGTCAAAGTCTTCACCACCTAAGAAAGTATCCCCATTGGTAGATTTCACCTCAAATACACCTTTCTGAATTTCCAGAATAGAAATATCAAAAGTTCCACCACCTAAGTCGTACACTGCAATGCTTTAAAGGGAAGGGAAAAAAGGACAGTTTAGTAAGACTGGACAAGGAAAGTACATTTCTAGTAACTGGTTAATTGGTATAAAATGTCAAAATATTTTGGTTAATAAAACATTACTTTAATATTGGTTTATTTCTGAATTTCTAAAACTGGTAATTTTAACAGGTACTCAGCAATAATAACTTGAAACCCATTATATACTAAGAACAAATGAAACATCAAATTATACTTTTATGTATCCAGCATGAACCAATTTAATTTACAGAATTTAAAAATTCTCTTGCGGCTTCTGAAAGATCCGATTTTCTTAAGATGAAAAACACAGCGTGAGTACACATATGTACAAATAGACTAAGGAATGTCCTCCTAAGGAAAATAGCAAATTTTAATTCTAACTGCAAGGCTCAAACACCAAAAGAACAAATGCATATATGTTGACTGTTCCAAATGCTTGTATAAATAAGGTATTCCCATCTTAAACAACTCAACCCTTTTATCTTTTTGGGACTAGGGGAAAATGACCTTAAGACTTGCTTAAAGTTTCTCTGAATAAGGCCTCATTTCTCAAACAAAGGGAACTGAATCAAATTTATATAAAGAACCACACACCGCTATTTTAAACAACCAAAAAATATGAACTACATCCAAAGGGCTATATAATCATGCATATCCTTTGACCTAACCATACATTTACTATGCATGAATCCCAAAAAAGACCAAAGGACCAAAAATCTTTATAACACCTCCCTTTTCTTAGGGCAAAAGATTGGAAACTGAAGGAATGCTCATCCATTAGGAAATGATTGAATGAATTATAGTATGTGATGATGGAATAAATGAGAAAAATGCTCTCAGAAAAACTTGGAAAGTCCTCCACAAACTCAAGCACAGTGAAATGTACTATGTTCAAAGTAAAAGCAATGTTTTGGGATGATCAGCTGTGAATAACTTTGCTATTCTCAGCAATACAATGATCCATGCCCAATCCAAAAGGCTTAGGATGAAAAATCCTATCCATACCCAAAGAATTTGTAGTATATGAATACAGATTGAAGCATATTTTAATTTTAACTTTATTTTTCATGGAAGTTCTTTTATTGGGGGGAGGGGAGAGGGAAGGGAGAGGAGATGTTTTCTTTTACAACATGACTTTTATGGAAATTTTTTGTAGAATTTCACATGTGCTTTCTTAATGTAGAGTGGGGGGTGAGAATAAGGGAGAGAATCTGGAACTGAAAGTTTTAAAAACAAATGTAAAAAAATGTTTTAAATGTAACTGAGTATTTTTTTTTTTTTTTTTGCTGAGGCAATTGGGGTTAACTAACCAATGTCACAGAGCTAGGAATTGTTAAGTGTCTGAAGCCAGATTTGAATTCAGGTCCTCCTGACTTCAGGGCTGGTGCTCTACCTACTGTGCCACCTAGCTGCCCCTGGAAATTTTTAAAAATTAAAGAAAAAGAGATTATATTCTGAGAACTATCAAACAAAAATCTTTTCTGAAGAGAGAGGGATGCTCTAAGGAAACATTAACCTCATCACTACCATGGAAATAGTGGTTTAAGACTTGCAAAATGACATACATTATTTAGTCTTTATAACAACCTTGTGAGTTTATCAAATTACTTAACTCAAAAGAGATAAAAAAAAAGGGGAGAAAATTTGGAACTCCAAATTTCATTAAAAAAAAAAAAATGTTATAATTGCCTTCCCATGTAATTGGGAAAAAATAATATTAAAAGCAACAACATAAGACTTTCTTACATTTTGTCTTCAGATTTGTCTAAGCCATAAGCCAAGGCCGCAGCTGTAGGCTCATTGATCACTCGAAGTACATTTAAGCCAGATATTTGACCAGCATCTTTGGTAGCCTAATGGGGAGGGGAAAAAAATCAATTTCTACACTGTTCATTTTAAATCATCACCAAGTTTCATGAAGAGAAGTCGATGTGATCTCACCTGTCGTTGAGAGTCATTGAAATAAGCAGGCACAGTAATAACAGCATTTTTTGCTGAATGTCCTAGATAGTTTTCTGGAAAAGAATCAAAAAACTGAAATCAGTGAGGGCATTTTTTTAACTGCACAATTTTCTAATGTATTATCCACGCAAGATAAGACTCAGACTAAACAATCACTCCAATGTGATTGAGCCAATCAAAACAGTAAAGACTTTTATGGAAATAGTTTAAAGATTTTATTTGTTAAGGAGACTCCAATTCTGTGATTCTATTGCCATAATATCTTTGAAATACAATGAAAAGAATTTAACGACTTGTTTATTCAAAAGATACATAACAGATATTTAAAGTTACAGGCATACATGTACAATGGTCTGAAATTTAGAAATATATCGACATAATGCAACAATATGCTATGATAAAAATTTGACACCTTTTTACTTTACCCCTTACCTGACCATGGTCCCCAAACCAGAATATAGAACAATTCTACCACAATGATTTAATTTCTTTTAAAGTTGATACAAATTTCTTAAAACAAGAAATTCTCTCCCTCAACCTTTATTTCAAAAAATCATGAACAAGGTATTGGAGATTTTTTTTTTTTTTTAGGATTTCTTTTTTTTTTTTATTAAACCCATCTTCTAGGAAAAAGGAGGAAAGAAAGGAAGGAAAATCTGACTAAATTCTTCACTTAAACCAGATTATCAGAACCAGTAAACAATTCTTTTCATTGTTAATTTTGTTCTTGGTTTAGTTTCAACCAAAGTACAGAATGAAGATATAACATTACTAACAAGATTGATGTTATATACTTATAAATTTGTTCTAAATTGTACTTTTATTAAGTGGAAAATAAATCAATGGTAATCTATACAATAAAGTCTAATAAACATTAATTATCCAAATATTGGCCATGTTAGAAAGGATAAATACATTGAAGCTTTCTGTGTCTTTGTTTAAAAAAAAAAAAAAAAAAAATCAGAACTACTACCTACCTGCAGTCTCCTTCATCTTCATCAACACAAATGCACCTATCTGACTTGGGGAATATAGTTTCCCATGGGCTTCTACCCAGGCATCACCATTGGAGGAACGGATAATTTTGAAAGGAACATTTTTACTGAAAGAGACAAGAATTGTGTTTTACTGAGTAAACTGGCTTAGGACAATTCTTTTACCAAATGCCTCAAAAGCATGTCTGCAAGCAAACTAATTCTCTTTAAATCTAATAATCAGTGCCCAAAAGATGGCAAAATTCAAGACACTTCACTGCTAAGAGCTTATGATGTCAAGATTCATCCACTACTCTCTGAAAGAATTGCTCTTCTAATATTTGGGGAAGGTCTATACCTAGATTTAAATACTACTCATGAATTGTAGTAGTTGACAGTTGATCAACAGGTAAAAATCTACTAGTTTTCCTACATATGCAATTAAATGCTATCTATATGATCTAGGAGTAGAGTCCTAGTCAAATTTTTAAAATCTAAATGTATAGCCAAGATAAAAACAAGACAACCTAGACCTATCATTTTTGAAACAGCTTTTATATAAGACCACCTTTTGGATTGGCACTTTTTTAGTTAGCTGATCCTTTAAAAGAATTATCTTACAATAATTCTCAGAGCTTTTTTGGATTCTGAATAAGAATTTACAAATCAATTTAACTCAAACATTTGTCAAGCACTGTGTTTAAAAATGGATGGTAAAAAAAAAGCAAAATGAAAAAATATAGTCTTTGACCTCAAGGAATTGTAAACTAACCCTTAAATAATTAAAGGGAACATGATTTTTTTCCTCCTTTATTAAAGCTTCTTATTTTTTAAAACATATTAGTGGACAATCCTTTAACTAATTAGCCCTTGCAAAACCTCATGTTCCAATCCCTTCTCCCCTTCCCTCACGCCCTCCCCTACTTGGCATGTAGTCCAATATATGTTAAAGAAAAATCTAATCAAACCAGGACAAAAAGCAAAATAAAAAGCAAGCAAACAACAAAAAGAGTAAAATGCCAAGTTGTGAATCATACTCAGTAAGGAAACATGATTTAATAAAGGAATAAGCACCAATAACTAAGAACAGGATTACACACAAAAGTGAAAGAAAACTTAAATGCCATCTAGTCCAGTTCAATTTTAAATAGGATACTGAAGCCCAGGAGGTGACTTGGCTATTATTCAAAGTAATATGGAGCAAAAATGGGATTCAAAACCAGGCTCTGTGACTCCAAAGTGACTATACCATATTGCTGAATCTTAAGGAAGGTGAGATTCTCTCAGCACAAAGGTACATTCTAGGCACAGAGGTAAATTAAAGGGCTTTTAAGAGGGCCTAACTTACAGTGGTCATAAGAATTAGAAACTGAATGGATATAATGAAAATAAAGAAAAAAGAGCCAATTTAGATTATAAAAATTTTAGTGACAGGACAGAACTTGGGAGTAAGGATACAGAGGAGGGGAGTTAAGAAAGAGTTAAATACTCACATGTCTTTCTGAACTTCAGGATCCTCAAAACGACGACCAATGAGGCGCTTGGTGGCATAAAATGTGTTGTTTGGATTGGTGACTGCTTGTCGTTTGGCAGGCATGCCAACAAGGCGCTCATTGTCTGATGTGAAGGCTACAACTGAAGGAGTAGTTCTGGCACCTTCTGCATTCTCCAACACCTAAAATCTCAAGATGGCACAGCCATAAGAATCCATAGGATGAAGAGTTGCAAAACACAGCAAAATTTATATGGAAAACCCATGAAAAAGGGACTCAATTTACAAAAAAGTATCCTCAAAACCTTTTCAAAATTAGTAATAATAGCAGTGGCTAATTAGTGACTTTTAAAATTACAAGATGATTGAAAACTGAAGTCTTCAAAGAAGCATACCAATCAGAAATGATAGCTTTTTTTTTTTTTTTTAAAGAGGTCTTCAAGCAGAGGCTGGATGTTATCATAGACAGGATTTCTTTCACGCATAATTTGGCTCTAAAGGGGTCTGAAATCTTTCAATTCTTAAATTGTATGATTTTATTGAGAGAGAGATAGGAATGAAGTTAGCCAAAACAGTTAGATCACAATCAGTTAGATTTGAAATGGGAACTAAGTTCTAGGGACCAATTAACTTTGTTTGGCTTCTGCAGCACAGCTTGCACCCTCCCTAATCAAAAGAGCTACAAACGAAGGCCACTGAACACAAGGAAAACATTCTCACTACTGGCACTTAAAAGCTACATGTTCTGTCAAAAAACCAGAAATACACACACACACACTTCAAAAAAAAAAAAGGGGGGGGGGGGCAGGGGTCCTAATTTCATTTTATTTGGGGAAAAAAAGAAAATGTTCTAAGTTTATGGATTTCTTAAAAGCTAGGAGGATAAAGTAAAAACTCAGAAGAAATTTTAACACTAGACCACTTTATTTATGGTGCCTGCAAATTAGAATATTAATTAATTCTATGACTTAAAAGCTGCATTCAAAAGAAAAACTAAGCAATAAATTTAAATTTCTTAGTACCCATGTCAAACAGATATAGCAAGAACAACCTTTCTCTCCCAACCCAAACATATATTTTGTACCAACACTCACCTTTGCTTGTTTCCCTTCCATTACTGCCACACAGGAGTTAGTTGTACCCAAGTCAATACCAATAACGGCCCCCTTGATTGCCTCTGATCTGTAAGACACATAAAATAATGTCAACTACAGATGTCGATCATAAAGTTTACTATCGATTTCCTTGCAACGAAAATCCTGCTATACTCACGCATAGTCTCGTCTTGAAATGATTCGAAAAGCCTCATGACTAAGACCATTCCAGCCATCCTTTAAGGGGAAAAAAAAAGTTATTAGTACAAAAAATAACAATAACCACCATATGGAAATACTGAACCTAAGCGCCTAATTATTATATAAGTACAAATTTGGCAGGCTCAAGGACTAGAATCCAGATCTCTTGCCTCAATCTTTTCATTATACCAATAATTTTAACACAATGCAATTCATGCCACAAATTGCTTACTGTCCAACATAATGTAGACTGGTATTTTTGTCTCTGTATGCCTAGAAATTAGGGATTTGTTGAACTGAACCATTCTTATAACACTGTGACAATACAGATTACAGATCCTCCATCAATGATATCTATATACATGATATTGCAAAAAGCATTCAAAATTCTCAATGACGATCATTATAAAAATAAGTTTAGAAATCTGCTAAACCATTGGGATTCAAACTGCAGGCATAAGGCCATCCTACATGAAAGCAAAGTGGACTGATAAAAAAATCTAAATTTGATTTCCACTAGTACAAGCAAATCTGACCATGGTCTTTGTATTAAGGTTTAAGTAATTCTAAGCCACTTCCTATGACCTTGTGACATCACTAGTTAAGTGGAGTAGGATTTATCTAGCAGAGTCAAGGACCTGAGAGGTTGGTGGGTAAAGAGAAAAAACATTCCCAGAATGGCCTTCAAAGTTTGTCTAACTCACAAATCCTGGATGATCTTTGCAACCTTGCCTCAGCCTAGAACCCAATTCTTTATAATCTATGTAAATAGAGGTAAAGAGAATAGAGATACTTTTCAGAACATATTACTTTAACTTTTAACCTTTAACTTTCCCCACAACCTCTCTATATAAAGCCCAATATAAATCTCTTTTAAGTTTTTGTCTGAAATGTAATCACAAGAGTTACTTTATGGAAACTACTTTGCACTGATGTTGGGAGGGAAGGGGAGAAGAATGCCAAACCCCGAGGAAAACCACAAGAAATCTGAGGTAGAGAAAGGGATGACCTACTCATGCATGATCTAACAGTACTAGAACCCAGATCAGTTACTCTGCCTTTTATCCCTGCTAATACCCATGCAGCAGAATGAAAGAGATCAAGAAATCAGGCTTGAGAGGGTGGGAATGCACTTGGCTACGGTTCTCACCCTCCTTTCCTTAGGGGGGCCTCCCCTTCTCTTCTCACCTACAGTTAAGCGACCTCCTGAATGACACACGTACCTCATCAAGATTCAAATCTCCTGACCTAGGGAGCTCAGAAATAAGCTTTCAATTGATACCTGTTAAATCTCTAGACAAAAAGACCCCAAACAAGTGAAACTTGTAATATAACACAGGAGAGTTGCAATCGAGAGTCAGAATAAACTAGGTTCAAATCCTATTACTTACATTTCCTAACTTGATTATCCTGTAACCTTTAAAGGCCTCAGTTTCCCCAAGTGTAAAAAGTGGAATACACCCTCCATAGCCATCCCCTCCACAAGATATTATTACGTAAGATGACCCAGCTCCGCCACCTGTACGTCAGTTATGGCTCTCGCCCGGCTCCCAGGCCGGGGCCGATCCCCGTGATTTCTATTAACCCGGGGTACCCGCTGACTTCCAGACAGTGGAAAAAGGGCCCACCGTGACTCAGCAGGAAGCAGACCGGAGGCCGGGCTTCAGGACCTCCCGTCGCGCTCCCCCACAGTCAGTGCTGTCCCCCCCCCCCATCTTCGATTCCCTTCTTCCGTGACATATTTTGTTCTCTTCCCCTACTTCTCGGTGGGGCGGGAGAGAAATCCCATCTTGGCCTCCCGAATCTCTGAAATCCCAAATCGGCCCGCCCCACTGCCGCGTCTCGCTCCCCGGAGGCCTAAGAGACCGCTATTCACTAAGGCTCTAAGGCCAAGATGGTCCCCAACACTCCGCTCACCTGGCGGAGACTGGCAGCTGGATTCCGGGAGGCGGCTCCGGCGAGGCGGGCAACAGCGGCGCGGCTGGCGCTGAGCATGGTGGGTGGGCGGGCAAGGGTCGGCGGCGAAGTGGACCGAGGGGGCCGGGAGGTGCGTAGCACAGCGGTCGCAGCTCTTCTGGAAACCTCTAACCACGTGGGGGGTGGGGGCGGGGGTTGGGTCACTGCGTCCCGCAAGACCGCTCTCTCTAGGAGGAGCCCACGTAGGAGCCTGAACATAAAAGCTTCATTCTTTGGCTCCTCAGACCCAGGCTTATCTAGAATATCGGCTTGATTTGATTGAGATAAAGACAGAACTAATTTTTTTTGGCAGATTAGGGCTTCGGGTCCAAGAAAAAGCTTGCAAAATTAGTTCAATTATGTAGGCACTACTTTAGATAGCCCAGGTCCTCGAGGGCCGGCAAGACTCAAGGTCACACCGGATAAAGTGCGAACCTCTTACAGTCGCCTTGCGTCAGGTACGTGGGAGGCGGATGCTACTACGCCTGCGCAGCCGGCAACGGCGCTCTCTCCAGTGGCGCATGTGCACTGGAAGAGGCGGAAGAGAGAAGTGGGTGTGGCTGTAAAAGATGAGCTCTGCATTTCATTGGCTATCCTCGGCGCATGGCTATTTGGAAAGCGTGGTACCTCAGAAGAAACCTGGGGCGCGTGCGCGCCTGGTGTCCTCCAGTGCCGAAAATTGGGCGTTTTCTTCTCTGGGCTTGGCTGGGCGCCATTTTACTGTAGAACCTTGAATCGCGAGTGATTTACTAAGGGAAAATTATCGGCCCTTTCAGTTACAGTCTTTGCCTTAATTTTTGCAAGACTTAAAAATACAGACGACCTCAGGTCTTTTAAATAAGTTTGTAAAATTTCTGTACCACAGACAATTGGGTGACGTGGGTGAGCAGTTCTTCCTTCTTGTAGCAAGCATTTATTAAGCACCTGTATTGTGTTACGGGCGTAGTGCTGGGCCCTTAGGAAACAAAGATACAAATAAAAGATCTAAGTCATGCAGGAGAAATTAAAAATAACACGGCGGAGGAAAGGTGATGGAAGTGCAGCTTCCAGATTAGATGTGGCAATAACTCTTACGGCCACCTGGCCTTGGGAATGCTGTAGTTCCAGGAACGATGGCTGGCTGTTAGATAATAATCTGTATGTCAGTGATAACGTTTCTGAGACAATAATAAGGGGCAGATCAGACTACTCCTCACCTCCACCTATAAAAAATTAAAAAATTATAAAAAATTTAAAAATATGTAAAAAATCAGCATAGGAGTGACAGGAAGCACCTGGTTTTTCTAAGGTTTCCAATAAATTTAACTTTTTTTTTTTAAATTAAAGTTTTTTATTTTCAAAACACATGTTTTGCATATCTATTTGCATATTTGCATATGCAAAATGCATATCTATGCATATATAGATAGTTTTCAACATTCACCCTTGCAAAACCTTGTATTCCAAATTTTTCCCTCCATTTTCCCTATCCCCTCCCCTAGATGACAAGTAATATAATATATTAAACGTGTGGAATTCTTCTATAGGCATTAACACAATTATCATGCTGCACAAGAAAAATCAGCTCAAAAAGAAAAAAAAGAATGAAAAAAAAAAATGCAAGCAAACAAAAAGAGTGAGAATACTATGTTGTGATCCACACAGTCCTAATAGTCCTCTCTCTGGGTGCACATGGCTCTCTTCATCAGGAGACCATTAGAATTGGCCTGAATTACCTGGCTGTGTCCATCGGAATTGATCAATGTATAATTTTGCAGTTGCCGTGTGCAATGATCTCCTGGTTCTGCTCATTTCATTTAGCCTCAGTTCATGTAAGTCTCTCCAGGTCTCTCTGAAATCATTCTTCTAGTTGTTTCTTACAGAACAATAATATTCCATAACATTTGTATACCATAACTTATTCAGCCATTCTATACAACTGATGGGCATCCATTAAGTCTCCAGCTTCTTGCCACTACAAACAGGGCTGCCACAAACATTTTGGCACATACAGGTCCCTTTCCCTCCTTTAAGATCTCTTTGGCATATAAGCCCAGTAGAGATACTGTTGGATCAAAGGATATACACAGTTTGATAGTCCTTTGGGCATAGTTCCAAATTGCTCTCCAGAATGATTGCATCATTTCACAACTCTACCAACAATGTTTTCCCACATCCCTTCCAACATTCGTTATTATCTTTTCCTGTCATTTTAACCAATCTGAGAGGTGTGTAATGGTACCTCAGAGTTGTCTTGCAATAAATTTATCTTCTTGATCCTGATTCTTTGCTAAATTCTTTTGAAATTAGCCTGCTACAATGCAATAAATCATGGCCCCTTAACTGTGAGACAAACTGAGTTTGCAAATTCTTTCCCGTACTTGTGACACTGACCTGGGGGACCCTAACATTGTTGGGATATCTTCCACAGCAACAAAAGGAATCAGAAAGTGCCTCTTGTAGAGAAGCTAAGCTTGAAGAAAGTTGGGGGAATTCTAAGATTCAGAGACAAGGAAAGAATGTTTGGAAGGACAGTCCAAAAACTTGGAGGAGGGAAATGGAAAATTATATAGAGGGAATAGCAGGTAAAATAGGTCAGATTATCTAGAAATGCAGAGCATTGTTCAACTGGACCAGAACCATCTTCTAACCTGGAAATTAAGCAGAGCGGGCCAGAAACAGATGTGTTGGGAAACAAGTAGCAATTTAATTAATTTCAGAGTGAGGAAAAGATTTGAAAGTCCTTCTGTCCCTCTATCCTAATCTGAGAAGGAGAGTTTAACAAACTGGGGCAAAGACACGGTTTATATACATAAAAAACCACCAGGGGGCTAGTTGATAGCATAATTATTCTTAGATATTAAGTAGCAATTCCCAGGCAGATTTGTGTGTTCTGGGTCCTATAGGAACGGTGTCCAGGTTTATTGTCTCAAAAGTTGTTGAACCTTGTGATTTTTCATAGGGGTACAAAACCAGAGTTAGTTAGCGTGGCAAGAACTGGAATGGAACAGCCTCTGGTTCAGTAATATAAACACAGGAATTCAGGCATTGTTAACATGTTAGGAGATGTGATAGATGGCTTTAGACTGTAGCATGTCACCTGCTTCTGGTTCTCAGATCCCTGGGAAATAGGAGAACTCCAACAAATCTAAACAGTTAATGTTTAACAGGAAAATCAACAATCCTTCAATGAATATTTAGTGTGCGGGTCAAAACAATATACTTTGCCAGAGGGAGAGATCTTGCAGTGCAAAACCTGCATGCTAGGCCTTAACTCTAGGAAAAAGGGTGACTTCAAATATCTTGACAATTCATCTATATGGAGTGTGGATAAAAGGGAGTTCAGTTTACCCAATTCAAGGACAAAAACCACCGATTTTTATTTATTCCATGCTCAAAGACCTTGTTTGGATTTGCCTGTTCCCTGTTTGGAAGGGAAATTGTGAAAACTAAGGCCAACATTGGTCCTCTGAGTTCAGATGATTATAGGTATGGAAAAATGGGGGATTATGAATGACATCAAACTTTCTAGCAAGAAAGAAAATATCTCTTATTCAGATCCATGATTGATACACTAACTTTTAAGGACACATGATTTTTGTGAAATAAAGGTATGAACTGTGCTTTACATACTAATCCCTGAAACTCTTTTCAAAGAAAAATCAGCACCACCCAATTCCTTCAGTGAAGTCAGTAGCATTGAGAGTGGCTGGTAATTTCTCCCCTTGGAAGAGTTTGTGATCTGATAGAGATAGAATTATTGCAAATAAGTGAACAAAAATCCATTGTAAATATAGCAGAAGCACAAATAGAGAAGTATCTGAAGCTGCAGAAAGGAATACAAGTGCTAATTCAATTCAACAAGCATTTATTGAAGCCCTACTCTTGCAGAGCACTATGCTAGGTAATGGGATACGAGGATGAAAATAAAAGTTCTTGCTCTCAAAGAGCATATTTTTTTTATTCTTTAACATATACACAAGTAATGAAGTACAATTAAGTACAAGAGCAATAGAACATACTGGAGTTGGGTAAAGTTGAGGACTGAAAGGATCAAGAAAGGCTTCATGTAGGAAATAAAGGCTTCTGCTTTGAAGAAGCTAGGAATTCTAGGGGGTATAAGTGATGAGGAAAGTGTAGTCAGACGCAGAAGACTAATTGTACAAAGACACTACTGAAAGGATAAAAGGCCAGTGCAACTGAAATAGAGAATATGTGAAAGTGAGTATATTTGAAAAAGGAACCTGATTGTAGAAGGCTTTAAAATTCCAGACCAAGCAGTTTGTATTTTATCCTAGAGTCATTGAAGGTTTTTGAGTAAGGGAGTGGCATGGTCAGAACTATATTTTAGGACTATAAATTTGGAAACTGGAATCAAGGAGATCAATTAGAAGGTCATTGCAATAGTCAGTGAAATGTGATTTGGGGAGAGATGTGAAAATGAGATTGACAAGTTTCAACAAATGATTGAGTGTGTAATTAGTGATTAGGGAAGGGGCCATCATCATAAAACATTAAAAAAATTTTTTCTCTAATTTTTTTCCTATCTTTTTATTGTCTTATTAGAGTGTACTAGGTGTTCAGAGAGGACTAGCACCTCTACTGTTAGGGCAGCTTTTCAGGGTTTCTCATCTACCTTTGGTGTCTACCTGTCACCCAATTCCTACCTGTGGCTCTAAGAAGCTGCAGCATATGCACCATGTCTAGGAATAACTGTCTCAGCAGACAGACCAAACCAGATTGAGGATAACCAACAGCCCTGAAACCTGTTGGAGAGTTAGGAGGATGTCTACCCCAAGATTGTAAAAACTTCCCCTGGTAGAATGGGAATTTGTTCCAATGGCCATGAAGGCAGCCAAAGCCAGTGCTGTGCAGTTTGGTCAGACATGGAAGACATCAAAGTCATCCACTGCATTCTGAACTATTTCCAATTGTCTGAACTTTCTCTTCCCACTAAATTTCAGTGACTCTGGAAAAGAGAGTGAGGCTGACAACTTTGTGCAACTCTGCCTCACAAATCAAATTCGTCAATTCATGAGCAAGTCAAGACATGACCATATGATGTCATTGGTCCTTTTTGAAAATGGATGGCAAGCAATAACAATTGTCGCTACTTTTATTTGCCTTCCATTCCCTCATTCCTTTACTTATTCCTTGGAAATCAGTAGTAATTTAATGACACATATTTGTAAGAGATTTTGCTTTTCTTACTTTTTCAATAGATGGGGAGGGAGAAAATTGAGAACTGAAAATTAAAATGGATTTTTTTTTTACAAGGGAAAGCAGGACTGAAGAAATTGCTGATCTTTGTTCTAAGGGCTTACATTGTAAGACAGGCAACAATGATATATAAGAACAAATAATGGAAATAAATACAATTAAGTAACAAATATTGAACCAAAATATAAGTAGGACAGAGACTGCATAACAGAACATGCTGTGAACAAAAATACTATACCAGGTACTGAAAGAAATACTGACATAGTATTGAGATATAAGCCCAGTAGTAACACTGCTGGGTCAAAGGGTATGCACAGTTTGATAACTTTTGGGTTATCATACATAACCCATACATAGTATACAAAGTAAAATTTGAAGTAAAAACTATTAGTTTGTGTAGCTTAACCCAAAGCAAAGCACTGAAAATGCCTAGATGGACATTAATAAGTCCCAGAGTTTGGAAAAGACATTGACCCTCCCCTCAAGGGGCTTAATATTTATATTTCAATAATATTAAATTACAATATTATATTGCAATAATATTACAAATAATGGAATTAGAGAAAGATACCCCCAAGTTCTCAAGGGTATCCCTAGAACTCTGAGGTGAGATGTTTCAGCTCCGGGGAGTGAAGTCAGAATATATTTACTACATATAATATATATGCATGTACAAATATTTGCATATATGTATGTATGTATATTTAAAAATATTTTGGTGAGCCTAAGACTAAAGACAAAGAGGGAACAAAGATGAAGACTGGGCCAAAATGGGCTATTCTCAGTTCCCTTAACCCTAAGGTTAACCAGAACTTGTGTTATAGGGAGGGTACCCATATTTGTAGGTGATTTGGTAAGGATAAATTAGTAGAGACTTATATATAGTGAATAGAGATAATTTATATGATTTTAAGTCTTTTGTTTTTTTCTGCTCATCTTTCTATGAATTTACTTATGTCATTCTATACAGACATGTTTCCCCCAAGGCAGGACTCTGTTAAAACAAATTATTATTAAAATTAAATGGAATTAGGCAAAGAACTTCTTGAGGCAGTGATTCTGTCCATTTATTCATGACTGTGTTTCCAGTTAGCTGCTGACCACAAGAGGGCTTAGGAAGAGAATATGAATGGCTTATTATAAAGGTATCATCAAGGTTGTAATGGTAATTCAAAATATTTATCCTTTTTCTATTGACTCACTATTATCATGTTCCTAAATGTTTCTGGTCTGGCACATAATCCTTCCTCTCCCAAATCTATTCCCCAACCTAATTTCACAGAATTTATTTTATATTATTTCTCTTCAGCCCTCTATATTTCAATTAAATTAGCCTGCTTGCAATTCCCCAAACTTATCATTATATTTCCTGCCTTTATGCTTTTGCCCAGGCTATTTACCCCAAAGTGGAATAATCATTTTAAACACTCTGCTTACATAGTATATAGGTAAAGTTCCTGTCTGTAACACAGGTTATAGTGCTCAGGTTAAGGGAATAAGGAGAGCTCATTTTGCCACAGTCTTCATGCTCTGTTCCCCTTTTGTCCTTAATCTTAGGCTTACCAATATATATTTAATATACGCCCATACATATACAAATATGTGTACATATGTATGCATATATGTGTAGTGAACTTATTCTGACCTCACTCCTCTGGGCTGTGACATATCTCCCCTCAGAGTTCTAGGAGTACCCTTAAGAATCTGGGGATATCTTTCTCTAAGCCTTTTATTTCTAAGCACTTTTCCTGTTATATCCCTCTCTTGGTTACCTGCTAATGATTAACATTCATTTCCATTTAATTAATTGAAATCAATTAGCTTTTACAGATATTTAAAAGATTAAAAGAGATAATTTATTTTGAAGACAAAGCAAATACAGAAGTACATATATTCCTCCTCTCTTTAACACCTCTGGCCTGGGAAGAGTAGTAGAAAGAAACTTAACAGTTTCTACATTAATACCGCCAAGTTTATGTCCAAATATAGTACAGTTGGACTAGCTGAATCACAGCTCAGCTACCAGGGTCTCAAAGGTTATCCCTTGGAGCCTAAATGTTCGACAGAGTTGGTTGCAAAACCTGGTATGAACTTTGTTCCTAGATCACAAGTACTTCATTCTCTTGCCTTTGCTCACAAGATTATAGTCATTTCCATAAATCACTAAGAAACAGGAATGAATAGTCACCACAGAGACAAAAGCTACAGTAGAGGCATGTGCTCTCAGCCTCTTGCTAGTTGGGAGCCCCTTTCTGGCCCAAAGCTTTTATCCTTGTCTAGTTCCAGCCAGTCAGGAAAGAATTCCTGCCAAGGGTGTATCCCTGGACTACTGGCCCTTTTCTTAATGCCTACAAATCCAGTCAATCAATAATCTGCTTCTTCATTATAAGGTTGGCTGACTGGAACTGGTTATAAAATGTACATCGTCTAAATTCTACACTCAGATTGCATCAGAAGAATGCTTTTCATATTCTTATGAAGACTGGGCTTGTCACACACATACTAAACATGGATATGGGAATGAGGGTTCAGACTATAGATTTCCTTGCTTGTTATTTGTTTCCTCTGATTAACACCTTGGGAGAGCTCAGAGAATACTTGTAGGAAGCTCTAGCTCATTGTTCTGCCTCCCTTAGGGGATGCTAGATGAAGGTACTGCATTATTCCAGACTACAAGGTTCCCAATTTCTGTTGCTCACATTAATACATAAGCATATTGTTATATGTTATATGAAAAAATAGCAGAAGAATGCAAAGAAGTAGCAGGGTTAAGAAAAGGGGAATCACTGTGGATGTACACTGATAATGTGCTACCATTTGCCACAGTAATCAGGACTTTCCTGCTTAATTCCTACAATTTACAGGAAAGAACTAAAGCAAAAATTGCTGGAAGTGTCATGACTAAGGGCAATTTCCTTTTCCTTTCAGAGCCATGGAGAAGAATTTATTTGTCTTTAGGGCAGTAAAAGATCATTGTTCCACTTGGCTCCGGGCTCATTGGTCACAATTTTTCCATAGGACTCAACTATATTGTTAAATGATTAGCTGTCACAGTTGCTAGTTATCAATAATCCCTTCTTTCAAAGTCTTTGAAGAAAATAGATCTCATGCTTAATGGTTAATTCTGCAAAATCTGCATGGTCTGAAGATGGAGGTGATCTGACCATCCATCCCTAAACTGTAGCCTCCTTTTTCAGGCTGATTTTTTTTTCTTGGAACTCTCCATAAACAATCTCAGGAACCTTTACACAATTCATGACTTCAGTGACCAATCAAATCCAAGAAGGCTTTCAGAATCTCTATGGTTACCATGGCTCAGAGACAGATTCCAGTGTAGGGTTATATTTGGAATACATTCCCTCCTAACCTTTCTGTCTGGTCAATTCTTTAGTTTCTTTTAAGGCTTGACTCAGCTTGGGTACCACATCCTACAAGAATCCTTGCTCCCAAGTGGTTAGTGTGTGCTCTTCTTCCTAAAAATATGGGAATATGCATGTACTTAATCTGTATACAAGTTGTATTCCCTCTAGTAAAATGTACAGGCTTCTTGGGGTAGGCTGTTTCATTTTTGCCTTTGTCTCTCCTCTGCAATAGCACAGTGTTTTGCACATAGCAGGCTTATAAGTGTTTGAATTAAATTGCTTTCAGTGCTGTGCAAATTAATACTGACTGAAAATTTGAATGAAGTGAGGCAAAAAGAGACAGAAAGTAATGACACATATCAACAGAGATCAGGCAACAAATAAATAAGCATTCTAATAACCACTGGATGATAAGCCTAATAACAAAGGAACTGTAATTCTTCACACTCCTATGGCTCACTACTGACAAATTTTAGAAAAACAGGTACAAAGTTTTGTGGATTACTATATAGAAAATGTCACAAAGACCTTGAAAGGCAGGTAAATAAATGTCTACTACTAGGCTAGATGGTTGTTCAATTGTTTTAAACTATAGCACTGTTTTATTATGAAAGACATAATTGAGTAGGATTAAAGTCTTTACAACATTTTTTTTATACATGATCCTTTATGTACTTAATGTATTTATATCATGAATATTAATATAAATTATTTGGATTTGGATTAATGTAATGTGGGTGTGGTCAGACACCCTCTCTCTTTAGGGTTATATCTGACTCTATTTCTCTCTTTCTAGATTGGCTTGTTCGCATGTTGGTAGGAATTTTTTGGTGAGAGGAGTGATTTCCCTTCCTCAGTGATTTCCAAATGCAACTATACTGCCAGAACTCACTCTCAGTATAACAGAGATATAGAAGAATGAATTTCTTTGTCAGTTATTCACACCAAAATGATTTCCATTTAAACAAATCAATCAAGATGACACTATTAATCATGAAATATTTACTACACAGAATGTAAAGGTGGAATTAATTATAAAAGTCCACCCATAAAATAGGTCCACATTCTCCCACCAAAATACAAGGTGTCCTTGGGAAAGAGTTAGCATGAAGTTACAGAAACCTAGCAAAAAGACTCAGGAGTAGAGAAGGCCATATTTCTAGGGCAATTCCCACTGGACTTAATGTCCTTTGTCTTCTTAGGGAATAGTATGTACCAAAAGTCATCTGCTGGGCAGGTTCTCTTTGGTTAAGTTCTAAGACAACATTATGCTCTTTTAGCCAAAAGCAGTTTCTTAAACATTGGCTGTGCAGCCATTTATGCCAGCTCTCTTTAGGGTCCTCTGAGTGTTTTTTTTCCCCTCCTAATACCTAGGTAAAGGACCAGGCCAAAAAGTCACTACATTTCCCTCCTCAACAAACTCTATTTAATAAGAGAAGATTTATTCTCTCTCTAATCCATTGTCAGCAGCAATGTTTTTCTTCCAGTTAGCTTTTAATTGGAAAGTTTTTACTCCAATCAGTTTTGTTCCCAGAAAAAAAAAATTGCAAAACCTATTTTCCTCCAGCCCACTCGTCTGAGGAATAGACTAAGTTCTAGGCTCTTTTCTCA
The DNA here is from genome assembly GCF_902635505.1 of Sarcophilus harrisii. Classification (NCBI taxonomy): domain Eukaryota; kingdom Metazoa; phylum Chordata; class Mammalia; order Dasyuromorphia; family Dasyuridae; genus Sarcophilus; species Sarcophilus harrisii. The sequence continues at coordinate 371,013,067 of NC_045427.1, forward strand.
ATTCCCAGTTTGATTATTTTTCTATGAGCCATCTGTTCAGCTAGCCTTGGCTAGGCTCAGACCCTTTAAGCAATAGAAAGCATTCTCAGTTATTAGTTTTTCTTTTAAGTGGATTCTGCTTCTCTCTTCAATTAGCAGGAAACATTATTGGCCTTTGCTTTGCTTTTTAAGTCTCATTTCTTGTCTTCTGTCTCCTCTGCTTCTATTCTCATTCTGTTTTGGTTTTACTTTGTGAAATAACAGACTCTCAGCCATCCCCTTTCAGAATCAGACAAATCTAACCACAAAATAAACAAGAAAGAAAGTAGGGAGATTGATAACTTCCTAGAAAACCTAGAAATGATAGACCTCTGGAGAAAATAGGATAGGAATGGAACAGAAGTGAGTGCAAGGGATAATGTTGTAAAAAATTACCTTGGCATGGGTCCTGTCAATAAAAAGTTATTATAATAAATTTAAAAAAAAAAGAAAATAGAATAGGAACAAAAAAGAATACACCTTTTTCTCCATAGTACATGGCATCTACACAAAAATTGACCACATATTAAAATGCATAAAAACCTTACAACCAAATGCAAAAAAGGCAGAAATAGTAAATGCTTCCTTTCCAAACCACAATGCAATAAAAATTATATTTAATAAAGAGCCAAGGAAAGATAGACTAAAAACCAAATAGAAATTAAATAATCTAATTCTAAAGAATGAGTGGGTCCAACAATGAATCACAGAAACAATCCATAATTTCATCCAAGAAAATGATAATAATGAGACAACATATCAAAACCTATGGGGTGAAGCCAAAGCAATTTTTAGAAGAAATTTTATATCTCTAAATAGCTACATAAATAAAATAGAGAAAGAGGAGATCGATAAATTAGGCATGCAACTAAAAAAAAGCTAGAAGAAAAACAAATTAAAAGCCCCCAATTAAATACCAAATTAGAAATTTTGAAACTAAAAGGAGAGAGTAATAAAATAGAAATTATAAACCTTTGGTTAATTTGATCAGAAAAAGGAAAGAAAAAAAAATCAAATCACCAGCATCAAAAATGAAAGGGGTGAACTTACCATCAATGAAAAAAGAAATTAAAGCAATAATTAGGAGCTATTTTGCCCAATTCTAAGGCAGCAAGCAGATAATCTAACCGAAATGAATGAATATTTACAAAAATATAAATTGCACAAGTTAACAGAAGAAGAAATAAAATACTTAAATAGTGAAATAACTTATTTAGAATGAGAGATTAAAAACCTAATTTCTTTCAGATACACCAAAATGAGAACAGGTAATTGTCCCATATTTATCAAAAAGTTCAAGTTTTTAGAGTTTCCTGGCAATTCGTCTCAAAGTCTTCATTATAGGAATATATAAATTAGCCGCTGAGAAATAAGATACCTTGTTCATCTTGGCCTTCAGTTTTTGTCTTCTTTCTCAGAGTTTCTTTCAGAATTGTCCCTGTTTTTTCTTGTTTTCATAAGTAAAATTGTCTAAATCAAAAGATGAACCTTACATTAGAATTTGTTGTAACCAAGTCTGGACTTTCCTCAATCCATTTTACATACCTTGAAATGGAGAGAATTTTATTTGGTGTCATATACTGCCTTTCACTTATCACCTATGTGGCCTTGGGCTAGCCACAAGTTCTCTGGACCTCTTGTTCCTCATTTATAAAATAATATGTTTGGACTAGATGACCTTAAAGTACCTTCCAGCTCTAAATCTGTGATCCTATGATTCATAATACTGTAGCATCATTATTACTATGACCCTGGTGTCAGAGTGTTTGTCCTCATACAAGAACTGCAATATAAAATCCCTCTGGCTCTTAAAAAATACCTGAAATTTCAGTGTTTAACATTCTTTCTTCCCCAAGAGTCCTCAATTTTCCTGCAAGCCTTCAGGCCAACAATATAGTTAAACAGAAAAGATTGTACAGCAAAGAATAGAAAAGTCTTTTTTCTGAACCCATGAATCCCTGAAACCCAGAAAAACTCACTCCTTCCAATAGGGATACACATACACACACACACACACACATACACACACACACACACAAACATGTGTGTGTGTATATGTATATGCATATTATACAATTATATTATGCCATGTTTTGTTACTTGAAATTGCTAGAAAGTCATCCTTCTCTCCTGGACCTACAATCCACATGACTCTTTATACCAGTGAGGGGGAAGTTCTAAATTTTTGCCTCTCTGAGGCTTTCTTTCTGCCTTTTGGATACTTGGTTTTGTCCCCACCTCCAGGGCTTACTTAGTTCTGTGGTTCTCTGCTATATTGATCTTTCTTTCCTTTTCAGGATTCAGTGCTCCTACTGATTCAGTGTTCCTGTCTCACATAAGCTGCTTCTTTTCTAGAGAGTGGTTTTTAGCATAGGCCTTCCTCCAAGTCTTTGTGAAGTTTAGTGTCCCAATTTGTTCTGCTAATGCATCTAAAAATATCACTCCTTCCTCTTGTCTATCATCTATAATCTGCTTGGTCAAGTAGCTGTCCCCTTGCCCATATACTTTGAGAATTTCATATATGAAAGGGGAAGGACTTGGACCTAACTCCTGCTTCATGCTTGCTACATTAATTGTACTATATATATATATATATATATATATATATATTTAGGTAATGATACAGAAAATAATTTTTATACTAATAGCTTTTTATTCAAAATAAGCCCAAAGATAGTTTTCAATATTCACCCTTGAAAATCCTTGTGTTACAAAATTTTCTCACTCCCTCCTTTTCTCTCCCCTCCCCTAGAGAGCAGGCAATCCAATATTTAAACATGTGCAATTTTTCTAAAATTATTTCCACATTAATCATGTTACACAAAAAAATCAGATCAAAAGGGAAAAAAGGGAAAAAAGAAAAAAACAAGCAAGAAAACAACAACAAAGGTGAGAAGACCATGTTGTGATACATGCAGTCTCTACAGTCCTCCCTCTTGATGTAGTTGGCTCTTTCCATCACAAGTTTATTGGATTTGTCCTGAATCATCTCATTGTTGAAAAGAGCCATGTCCATCACAGTTGATCATTACATAATCTTGTTGGTACTGTGTACAATGATCTCTGAGTTCTACTCACTTCACTTAGCATCAGTTCATGTAAGTCTCTCTAGGCCTTTCTGAATTCCTCCTGCTGATCATTTCTTATAAAACTATAATATTCTAAAACATTCATATACCAGAACGTATTCAGCTATTCTCCAACTTGTGAGCATCCTCTCAGTTTCCAGTTTCTTGCCACTACAAAAAGGGCTGCTGTAAACATTTTTGCACATGTGGGTTCTTTTCCCTTTTTTTGTGATCTCTGGGACACAGACTCAGGAGAGATGCTACTTGATCAAAGTTTATGCTTTGGTTATAGTTTCAAATTGTTCTCCAGAATGGTTGGATCAGTTCACAACCCCACCAACAATGTATTAGTGTCCCACTTTTCCTACATCCCCTCCAACATTCATCATTATCTTTTCCTGTCATCTTAGACAATCTGAGAGATATGTAGTGATACCTCAGAGCTATCTTAATTTGCATTTCTCTGATCAATAGTGATTTAGAGCATTTATAAAAAAATGCTAGAAATGGCTTTAATTTCTTCATCTGAAAATTGTGTGTTACATCCTTTGACCATTTATCAATTGGAGAATAGTTCGTATTCTTATAAATTTGAGTCAATTATCCCTGTATTTTAGATATGAAGCCTTTATCAGAAACCTTGGATGTAAACATTTTTCTCAGTTTTCTGCTTCTCTTCTAATCTTTGCCTGCATTTTTATTTTAAACTTTTAAAAAACTTTTAAACTTAATATAATCACAATTATCCATTTTCTATTTCATAATGTACTATAGTAGTTCTTAGGCTATAAATTCTTTCTTTCTTCATAGACCTGAGAGGTAAACTATCCCTATAATGCTACACTATTACGAATCATATAAAAGGTGATATATAACGTCACCCTTTATATCTAAATCATGAAACCATTTTGACCGTGTAGGGTATTAGGTGTTAATCCATGTCCAATTTCTGCCATACTATTTTCCAATTTTCTCAACAATTTTTGTCAAATAGTGAGTTCTTATCCCAGAAGCTGGAGTCTTTGGGTTTATCAAACATTAGTTACTACAGTCATTGACTGTTGTGTCTTGTGAACCTAATATATTCCACTGATCCATTACTCTATTTCTTAGCCAGTATCAAATGGTTTTGATGACCACTGTTTTATAATATAGTTTTAGGTCTGGTACAGCTGGGCCACCTTTGTTTACTTTTTTTTTTTCATTAATTATCTTGAAATTCTTGACCTTTTGTTCTTCCAGATGAATTTTATTATTTTTTTTTCTAGATCTATAAAATAATTTCTTGGCAGTTTGATTGGTATGGCACTAAATAAGTAGATTAATTTAGACAGAATTGTCATTTTTATCATATTGGTTCAGCCTACCCGTGATCTTTTGATATTCTTTCAATTGTTTAGTAGTAACTTTATTTGTGTGAAAAGTGCTTTATAGTTGTGCTCTTATAGTCCCTGGCCTTGTCTTGACTGGTAGACTCTCAAATATTTTATATTATCTACAATTATTTTATATGGAATTTCTCTTTCTATTTCTTGTTGCTAGACTTTGTTGGTAACATATGGAAATGCCATTGATTTTTGTGGATTTATTTTATATTTTATAACTTTGCTAAAGTTGTTAATTGTTTGTAGTGGTTTTTTTAGTTGATTTTCTAGGATTATCTATGTATACCATCATATCATCTACAAAGAACGATAATTTTATCAGAAAATACTTTTCTTAATTTGCTTTTTATACAATGAAAGACCCAGCAAAACAATGAAGGCAGTTCATCCTGTGAAATAAAATATGATTACAGTAAAAAAAGTAATCTATTAAAATTAGCAATGAATTCTTTTTACAAAAAAAAATCCAGTCTCCCAAAAGAGGAATTTCTTACATGCTATCTGCCATTTTTATGGTAATTGCCATCAGCAAAAAATGTTTTAAATGTGGCAAATTGCTTGAATGTGTCCTTTTCATTCTTTATGGAAATTTTATGCAAATCTGAAGAGTCCCAGTTTCCCCTTTTTTTTTTTTTTTCTATTTTTAATACATTTAAAACACTGTCATCTTCAAGCACTGGAGGGCAGTGCTCTATGTTGCACTACTAAAATCTGGTTCAACAGAGAGCACCCCAGTGAAGCATGTAAAACACAACATCAGGTTGATAACTCTCTCCCTAAGGGATTGTGACAATTAGCAGGTTTCATTTTATTGAGTTTAGTGAACAGATGCTTGGTAATACACCAGACATTCCTCTACAGAGAAAAAGAGAAATGAGGAATAAAAGTGAAAAGTGAGTAACAAACCAAAGAAATGTAACTTTGATTAGTCAATATGTTTGCACCCTGACTATAATGTGGTTTTAATGCACAGAGAAAGTCAATTAAAATGGTTATAGATTTTCATTCATATGCAAGATATGGTAGGCTGTAGGGCAAGCCAAGGACTCTGACCTTAGGTAGATTTAAGCCTAGATGACATCTACTGAATGATCCATGTGAGAAGGTAATCAAAAATAAGATTTCTTCTCCATGGTGACATATTAAATTGCAATTAATAAAAGATAAGGCAGTTCTTCCTGAAATTTTTGTTATGGGATCCAGAATCTTATGATATTTGACTAACATCACATAGAATTTTCACTTGAATGGGAATCTGGAGATCTGGATTTTAGAAACATAAAAACAAAAGATTTTATACTTTAAATTATCTAGTCCAATGTTTCTCAAATTTTCATACACTAATCCCTCATCCCAAACCCATACATGAAGGTAGCTATTAAATGAGAAAAAGCATACTGACAGATACCTAGTACGAATTATGCTTTTAAATGGATTTCTATTTTATCAGTATCAATAGCATCTACTACAACTGAAAAGCCTACTATTTTGTGCTATATCTTTTATGGGAGCTAATTAAAGACTAAAATTATAATGCTTGTTATACATATGAACTCCTTATAATCTCTTCGGTGATCTTGTATAACATCTTCATTTTGTAGATGAAGAAGCTATAGTCTAAAAATGTATTTGCCCAAGGTCCCACAGTTGATGAGTTCGACATCTATTTATTCCCATCCAAGTCAATGATATTGAAGTCACTTCACCTGGATTACCAATCAGTGAGAGTCACCAAAGAGACTAAAGATGCTAGAGGTCCTATGGCAACTGAAGAAACCTTTACCCACAGAAACAGTGATGTTTTATATTTAGAATTTAGAATTCTGAAGAAGAAAAAAAATAAGGAAAATAATCTATATTGCTAATTCATGGGGAAAAGTAGAGTTACAGGGGGTTAAAAATAAGCATGTTGGTTTGGGATGCTCTCTCCCTATGACTCTTTCCATTCCCAATCCTAGGACTAAATTGGCAGATTACTGATGAGAACATTGGAACATGAAGGGACAGCCTAGAGATTACTGGGAGTGATTGGCTTTTCCCTAAAGTTTGAACTGCCAGGAGCCACTTGAGAACTTTGCTTTTTCTCTCTTCTTATTAAAGGGGTTACCTCAGATCAACTATGGACTGACAATTTGTAGATCTCTATTTCCTGCCAATCTGAGGAAGAAGAGAAAGAAAAAAGGACAAACTCTTCTTTATAGGCTGCCAATAAAAAAGTGGCAGGTTTTTTTTTTTTTCACTTTTATTACCTTGATTGTAACCTTTTCACTTCTAATGGTATTTTAAGAGTTTGATATAAATGTAATTGGGCATAAACATCTGGCTCCTCCAGTCTTCTCTGGCTAAAATACACTTTATAGAATACTGAGTCTATACCCTGGCCATTTCCAAGAAAATATATGGTCTTTGATTTTATGTAGCAAACCCTGGCTTGTTTCTACTCTTTTCTTTCTATGATAATGGCTGAGATGGAGTGTTGGGGTCATCTAAAAAAGACGATATAACTTCTATACCTTGTTCGTTCTTATTCTCTTTGTAATGTGTGACAAATAGCTTTCTTTAAATAGTGGGAGAAGGACAATACCCTTTATTCTGCCCTGGCAGCATATTGACTACAACTGTGTGGAATCTAGGAGAAGAATTCAAGTAGGTAACTGAAGCTGGGCCTTGGGTCTGCAACTGCTTTTTTGTATTTTATGCTTGTTTCCTGAGCATGGGTGAACAAATCTTGAGATGGACAATTCTGGCTTTGGAGATTTGTGTTCCAGAGATCAAAGCTTCTGAGTCCTCCTGTAATTGGACCTGGCTGCCTTTCTGCATTGCAAAGGAAGAATACAAACCAGAAAATAACCCAAAGTTCTGACCTGGCTTGGTAGAAAACTGAGACCTGGAGAGAATTCTTAGAATAGTGCAAAACTGAGATGAAATGGAAAATATCAATTCAACAGTCCCACAAATATTTTCATATTCTACTGCTTAAGTCAATGTCCTGCAAGACTATAATAATAGTTCAAAGTTACTGCTTCTTTATGTAACTTTTGTGGAGTTTGGGGCCAATTTGAATTTGTGAGCCCTTGAAGTTTAGTCCTTAATGTCCCTTCTTTTGTGTGTAGAAGAAATAAATGGCTGTCATATACTTGATTTATGTTGTACATTGAGACCCTTTCTACTCAAAACAGAGCAATCTCAGACATCATCCATACCTGCTATTAGTAATTTTCTCTAAGGCTTTGGGTGGCAAGTTAAGGAACCTAAAACTTGAAGAAAATGAGCCCAGCCTAAGGGGAGTTACATATTCCTGAAGTATGGCTGAGTTGACACTGGATTGCAATGGATCTTTCTGACCCATGATTATTTCTCTGGTGAATTCGGAGGGGAGCAGAGTATTATAAAATTTTTTTTTCGTTTTCATCTTATTTTCAGTAGTTAATTTATGTTTCTTTAATTTTATGGTCCATCACTGATGCATTGTTGGTGGAGTTGTGAATGAATCTAGCCATTCTGGAGAGCAATCTGGAATTATGCCCCAAAAGTTATCAAACTGTGCATACCCTTTGATCCAACAGTGTTAATACTGCGCTTATATCCCAAAGAGATACTAAAGAAAAGAAACGGGCCTGCATGTGCCAAAATGTTTGTGGCAGCCCTCTTTGTAATGCCTAGAAACTGGAAATGAATGGATGCCCATCAATTGGAGAATGGTTGGGTAAATTGTGGTATATGAATGTTATGGAATATTATTGTTCTGTAAGAAATGACCAGCAGGATGAACACAGAAAGGCTTGGGGAGACTTACATGAACTGATGCTGAGTGAAATGAGCAGAACCAGGAGATCATTATGCACTTCAACAATGATACTGTACGAGGATGTATTCTGATGGAAGTGGATATCTTCGACAAAGAGAAGCTTTAATTCAGTTCCAATTGATCAATGATGGACAGAATCAGCTACACCCAGAGAAGGAACACTGGGAAATGAATGTGGACTACTTGCATTTTTGTTTTTCTTCACAGGTTATTTTAACCTTTTGAATCCAATTCTCTCTGAGCAACAAGAGAACTGTTCGGTTCTGCACACATATATTGTATCTAGGATATATTATAACATATTTAACATGTATAAGACTGCCTGCCATCTAGGGGAGGGGGTGGAGGGAGGGAAGGGAAAAGTCGGAACAGAAGTGAGTGCAAGGGATAATGTTATAAAAAATTACCTATGCATATGTTCTATCAATAAAAATAATAAAAAAAAATTTTAAATAAAAATTTAAAAAAAATTTATGATCCATGTGTGTGTGTTTCATTGAATTTTGATTCTGAGTGAATTGCTAGATGGGCTAGATAGCACATTGCATCTAATGCAGGACCTGAGTTTGAATTCTGTTTCACATATTCCCTAACTGATGGTTCTGAATAAGGTAGTTAATTTCTATGGGCCTTGGTTTCCTTTTCTATTCTACTCCCCAGTAAAATGTGGATAAATAATAGTAATCCTCACAGGATTATTGGGAGGATCAAATGAAAAAACATATACAAAGTGGAAATCATAAAACATTATATAAATGCTACCTATTAACATTATCATCATGGTCATCATCATCGCTAGGCTTGACTGAGCTAAGCTTGGCCCAGAATAAGGGGTAAATAGCATTTATACAGAAAAGTAAATACAAAATCCATATATTACATACAAAGTAATTTCACAGTGGAGAAAGTAGTAACAACTGGGGAGATCAGGAAAGGGTTCATATGGTAGATGGCATACTGGAAGGGACCTTAGAAGCCACTGAGTTCAGTTCCTCCATATCTATAGTTTTTTTGAGTATGATAGGGCTAGTGACAAAAATTCATAGAGTTAGATCCTGTTTGATTGTTTACACACTTATTTTAGGCTCCTGCTTCTGTTTGGACTGGGAAAAAAAAAATATAAAAAGAGAATGTTTTCTTTTTTTTAATTTTATTTATTTTTTTTAAATTTATTTAATAGCCTTTTATTTACAGGTTATATGCATGATAACTTTACAGCGTTAACAATTGCCAAACCTCTTGTTCCAATTTTTCACCTCTTACCCCCCCCCCCCCACACACACACACACTCCCTCCCCTAGATGGCAGGATGACCAGTAGATGTTAAATACATTAAAATATAAATTAGATACACAATAAGTATACATGACAAAACATTATTTTCATAAAAAATGAACAAAATATTTACAATTAACTTGTGAAGGAAATCAAAAATGCAGGTGGGCATAAATATAGGGATTGGGAATTCAATGTAATGGTTTTAGTCATCTCCCAAAATTCTTTCTCTGGGGTAGTTGGTTCAGTTCTTACTGCTCCTTGGAAATGATTTGGTTGATTCGTTGCTGAGGATGGCCAGGTCCATCAGAACTGGTCATCATATATATTTTGTTGAAGTATATAATGATCTCCTTTCTCATTTCCTCAGCATCCAGTTCATTAAATCTCTCAGTCCTTTCTGAAATCATCCTGTTGGTCTTTTTTTTTTTAAAATAGCCTTTTATTTACAGGATATATGCATGGGTAACTTTACAGCATTAAATTGCCAAACCTTTTTGTTCCAATTTTTCACCTCTTACCCCTCCACCCCCTCCCCCAGATGGCAGGATGACCAGTAGATGTTAAATATATTAAAATATAAATTAGATACCAAATAACTATACATGACCAAAACTTTTTTTGCTGTACAAAAAGAATAAGACTCTGAAATATTTACAATTTGCTTTGAAGGAAATCAAAATGCAGGTGTGCATAAATATGGGATTAATTCAATGTAATGGTTTTTAGTCATCTCCCAGTTCTTTCTCTGGGCATGGTTAGTTCAGTTCATTACTGCTCCACTGGAAATGATTTGGTTGATCTCGTTGCTGAGGATGGCCGATCCATCGAACTGGTCATCATATAGTATTGTTGTTAATATATAATGATTCCTGGTCCTGCTCATTTCCTCAGCATCAGTTCGTTAAGTCTCCAGGCCCTAAATCATCCTGTTGGTCATTTCTTTTTTTTTTTTTTTTTTTTTTTTCTAGTTTATTAACTTCACTTTTTTTTTTTTTTTATTTTTTAAACCTTTTATTTACAGGATAATACATGGGTAACTTTAAGCATTAACAATTGCCAAACCCCTTGTTCCAATTTTTCCTCTTACCCCCCCCCCTCCCTAAATGGCAGGATACCAGTGTTTAAATATATTAAAAATATAACTTAGATACCAATAAGTATCATGACCAAAACATTATTTTGCTGTACAAAAAAGAATCAGACTCTGAATTTTGTACAATTGCTTGGGGGAAATCAAAATGCGGTTATAAATATAGGGATTGGGAATTCAATGTAATGGTTTTAGTCATCACCCAGGTTCTTTTTCTGGGTTCTAAATTCAGTTCATTACTGCTCCATTAAAATGATTTGGTTGATCTCATTGCTGAGGATGGCCTGATCCATCAGAACGGTCATCATCTAGTATTGTTGAAAATATATAATGATCTCCTGGTCCTGCTCATTTCACTCACCATCAGTTCGTGTAAGTCTCTCCAGGCCTTTCTGAAATCATCCTGTTGGTCATTTCTTACAGAACAGTAATATTCCATCTGTTGGTCATTTCTTACAGAACAGTAATAGAGAATGTTTTTCTTAGAAGAAAAAAAAAACTACAACAAAAAAAAGAATTGAACAATTTAGCATTCAGACTCTCATTGATTATCATCATTTTGACTATCAGACCGTTGATCCCAAGAAAGCTTAAAAAATTGCTCAGATAAATACAGAGAAGTATGAAAAGATCTCTATGAACTGATACAGAATGAAGGAGACAGAATCAAGAAAGCAGTATACACAGTGACTACAACTGTAAATGAAAAGAACAATGACACATCACAAAATCAGAAGTAAATACAAAAATTATAAAAGTCAAGTGGAACTTATATTAAGAGATGTAAAAAGATACCCCTAATTTATCCCTTTGTGGATATGGCAGGTCCACAGGAGTTATATATTGCACATTTTAAAACTTTTTTTTTCTATGTATCAATCAGTTGTGCTGACATTTTTTCCCTTTCCCAAAAATACTGTTGTCATATTGGGATAGTTCTTTGAGGTTATAAGAAGGATACATGGGATACTATGATGATGTAAGAAATAAAAAATAACAATAAAAATTTATTTTAAAATAATGATAGATACAAAAAAAATTTTTGGTTTGTTTTCCTTCATATTTTTTACCTGTATTTCCTTATAGTAGGCTTTGGTGCTCCTGACAATTCTTATAGAACTGTATTGCTCTTTGTAGTCATCTGAGAAAGGTGGGTAGGATGGGGGACAGAATGGTAGAGAGAAGGTTTTTATATAGGCTTAAGGTTAAATCTAGGAATATTTGTCCAGAGGTTCTCCTTTGTCCTTCCCACATAGTTTCCCAATCCTCATAGAAATAATTAATATTTGTATATGTATGGTCTTATTCTTGTGAGCATCCTCTCTCTCCTGAACCAATTTTTCTTTCAAAATATTAGGTAATTTGATACTAACTCTTCCTCAATATCATGGACTCTCCAATGGAGTTAAGTCATTACCTATTGTTTCTACTTCTGCAACCAGTTTCTCCTTATTGGTCTGAATCAGGCGCAGACTAGCAATTCTCCTTGTCATTTGCTCCACTTTTGTAAGACTGAAATTATCATTAAGGCAAACTTATCAATTGCTTTACTTTTGGGAGGAAAAGAGAGAGAGAGAGAGAGAATGAGAGAGACAGAGACAGAGAGAGAAAGAGAGAGAGAGAGGAAAAAGAGAGAGAGAGAGACAGAGACAGAGACAGAGAGAGAGAACCAGCAGATGACCAGATGGTTAGAGGAAATAAGAAGTTCCTTCTTAGTGCAATATCATACTTTCATTCCAAATTTGACATTTTTTCTATATTCCTTACCAAAGAGGTCTATAGTTTACCTCTAATAATAGTATTACATCTGTTTCTATCTCCGTTTATCCTCATCCAGTTGTTATCCACTGTATTTCTCCCCTTAGTTTATGGAAATTCCTTAAATGAGTTTTAGTATACAATAGAGTGCTGATATATATAGCAGTTATAATTAGACTGGGACTTTGTCCATGGATACCAGCATTTAGAAGGTGCTGATAGCTTTATATTTCAACAAGTGGAAACAGCTGAGATTATCATATAATTAACAAGAATAATTAAGAGGAAATTATACTTTTGTGGTAGAAAAGTATTACAATGACTGAACAAACTGGTGTGTGAACATAAATGGATATTATTGTGCAATAAAAATATGGATACAAGGAATTCAGAGAAACATGGAAAACTAGCATGAACTGAGGCAGAGGGAGGAAATAAGCAGTCAGCGAAACAATACATTCAATAATTGTAATAATGTAAATGAAAATGATACTAAAAAGGAAGTTAAATTCTAACTATATGATCAGTCTTGGTCCTGTAGAACAGATAAAGAAACACACCTTGTTTTTCCTGTCAGAAAGATAAAGGACCAGAGGTTAAATGCTTTGTGTAGTGTCAGAGCCCATTTTCTGTGTTGGTTAGTTTTTCTCATTCCTAATTATGACCAACCACAAAAATTTTCCCTTGTATTTTTATAAAGATGCCACGGGAACAGAAAAAGTCAACAAATTGACTTGGCAGTTGTAATGAACCAGGTTAGACTACAGGGAAGTATCATTAATTGCTATACTGAATGGGGCATTTAAAACCTAGGAAGTGGATTGTTTTTTGGCAGATGAGCATACCAAGGCACCATGCCAGGCAACTGTGCCAGAGAGTCAGTGTAGTGTGCCATCAGTGTGGAGAGAATTGGGAGTGGATGGAGTCACTCTGTCTATGATGTAAGCATAGGAAGACCCCACATTTCTCATGGGCATGAGTTTAGACCTAGCAGAATCTAAGCTGCTAGAGAGAATATAGTTATTAGGATGCATGGAAAATACCTCTTAAGATACAGCAAGGATGATGACTTTGCAGCATGAGTCTGCAGAGCTCTGACTCAAAAATGCACCATAAGAAAATACTGGAGATTTCTGATGGGATCTCTGGTAATCTTTGGCCTCTAGAGTTCATGTGGGACATGATTAAGAAGTTATTGGGAAATTATTCCTTTCTCCTCTAATTATGACTATGATTAAAGAAGAAAAGCCTGAAATTCTTCTCTACAAGAAAAATCTGGGGGGGAAATGAAGGAATTAACAGCATTAGGAATTCAGACCCTCATAGGAGATGCTTTAAGTTTTATAGCTTTTTTTAAAAAAAGCTTTATAGCTTTTATAGCTTTTTAAAAAAAAATCCTATTTCATTCAGTGACTGTGTTCAAGTCTGAAATGGTATACAATCACATAAAACTACTAAAATTCTACTCTACTTCTCTTCCCCATTTTATCTATTCTATTCCTTTTGAAATAAGGAAGAATCAAGTGGAAGATTCTGGGAAGATAGTGAAATAAGAAAGAAAAATAACAATATAAATAATTAAAAATCCGGGTAAGGCAATTGTCTAGCCTAGAACAACTTGGGAAATAGGAAAACCCTGATTTCCTGGAGTTTGGCCTGACTGAAGTAAAGATACCAAAACACCAAATTAACAAATAGTCCTAGGGAAGCTTTGGAGACAGTATTCTCAGTTCCAGGAATTTTCACCCCATAAACATAGTGGAAGTCAGAAGACTGATAAGGGGAAAATTGCAGGGCCCTTTGCTAGTCCAGGTGCACTGTCCAGACATGGTCTCAAATTGTGCCTGTGGGCAAGGAGAAGTGAATGGTAAATGTGGTAGTAGAGGGTGAGGACCCTGCTAGCTGTGAGCACTCACAAGAAATCAGAGTCTGATTTTGTTTCCGGGGAAGAGGTATGAGCCAGAGCTTGCACCCAAAGGAGGGACCACAGGGAATAAGAACATTTGCAGTGACAGCATTGCTGGGGGGCAGGGCCCAGTTTGTGGCTTAGGGATGGAGTACTTAAGGTCAGACCCCTAGATAGAGCTCAGAAAACAAAAGCATGAAAAACCCAAAGCTTGAGATATTATCTCCTAAACGTTTGGACAAGAACTCAATTCTAACAAAGTTAAAAATCAAGAAATAACGCACTAAAAATGAGTAAGCAAAAGAGAAAGGACCTTACCATAATGGAAAATACTACCTGCATCCAGAGAGAGAACTATGGAGACTGAAAATGGATTGAAACATAATATTTTCACCAGTGTTGTTTGTTTGTTTGCTTTCTCATGTTTTTTGTTTTCCTTTTTGATCTTTTTCTTGCACAATATGACAAATATGGAAATATGTTTTAAGAGTATTGTACATGTATAGCATATCAGATTGCTTACTATCTTGGGAAGTGTGTGGGAAGGGTGTTAGACCCCCTTTCCCAAATTAACTACTCAGAGACGTCTTCAAGTACAAAGAGAAAGCATTTATTTAGTCCCTGCAGGGAGAGGCCGGGACACACATATGGGAGCCATCCCAACTCCCACCATGTGCTTGTGGAACCTGCTTCCCGCTTGTTGGGGATTTTAAAAAACAAAAGACCCAAGCCTTTTCATTAGATAGACTAAAAGGATTAACTATCCTTGGCCAATGGTGTCTGCTTCCCATGGGTCATGTCACTTCCTGTCACTTCACTAATTTCCTAAGGGTCAGATCTTTTAGAGATCATGTGACTTTGCAGGGTGGTCCTTGGACCCAGGGTCCAAGGCCTGATCTTCCCGATCTGGGAATATGGATCATGTGACTTAGTCTCAAACCGAGAAAACTTCATCCAATCAGTCCCATTCAGAAGGGAGGGAAGGAGAAAAAATATGGTGCACAAAAACTTACAAAAATGAATGTTGAAAACTATCTTTACATGGATTTGGAAAAATAAAATACTATTGAAGGGAAAAATAATGACCAATGAGGGACAGCTAAAGTGGTATATAAAAAAAATTTTAATAAGAGTTCATTAAATGGTGTGACTATTTCAATAAAAGGCCAATAATATGATTTTAAAAATGAAAAAGGAAAAATAATTATGGTTTGGGTGAAAAAAGAACCCTGACCATAGAGAGCTACAAGAAAATAATGAAATCAAAATGACAACTTCTGCTTCAAATAACAATGTAAAATTGTCACAGGATCAAAAAATCAAATAAGAGAGGTTGAGGAAAAATTAAGGGGAAAATATGAGAAATGCAAAAAAAGTAAGAAAATTATGAAAACAAAGTCAACCAATTGGAAAAAGAGATCCAAAAAGTAATGGAACAAAATAATTCCTTAATTATTGAACAAAGATAATGACTTCATAAGACACATAGACAAATTCTAAAACCCCTGGATACGGGAGAAGATATTACAAGCAACAAGAAAAAAAAATTAAAATATGGTGGAACATATGGAATTAAAATCACACAAAACCTAGCAACAGCTCCATTAAAAGACTGAAGGTCTTGGAACGCTATATATCAAAGAACAGAACTAGGGTTGCAGCCAAAAATAATATAGAGTCAAGCATAATCCCAAATGAAAAAAAAAAGAATATTCAATGCATTGCCAAAATTGTTACAAAAAGAATTAGAACTTAATAGAAAAGTTGATAGAAAAGGTCGAAGAGAAATTTAAAATAAACATTAAAGACTAATTTCAAGGGATCAATAAGGAGAAACAATTTATGTTTTATACATGGAAATGTAAACCATATGGCTAAGATTCTCATTAGTTCTTGGATTTGAACTAAGAAGAACGATTGGAGAAGATCTGAATATATGATTCCCAAAAGGGAATTCCTGTAGGAAAAGGTAAAAACTGTAATTATATTAGATGAATAAATTGAGAGAGACAGTTAGTTGAAATAACTAGATAGTTTAAGTTTGGAATATTGCTGTAGTATGGGAAATGATGAGTTGTATTTAAGTTAAAAATAATTTTTAAAATAACATAGCAAGAAATAATAAAAGCAAAATCAAAAAAATTAAAAAATAGAAGAGAATTTGAAAAATAACTGATCTTAAAGGTTCTGCTAAAGGCCTCATTTCCAAAATATATGGAGAATTGACTCTAATTTATAAGAAATCAAGCCATTCTCTAATTGATAAATGGTCAAAGGATATAAAGACAATTTTCAGATAAAGAAATTGAAACTATTTCTAATCATATGAAAAGGTGTTCCTAATCATTATTGAGCAGAGGAATGTAAATTTAGACAACTCTGAGATACCACTACACACCTGTCAGATTGGCTAAGATGACAGGAAAAGATAGGAAAACTAGGACACTGATGCATTGTTGGTGGAGTTGTAAATGGATACAACCATTCTGGAGAGCAATTTGGAACTATACCCAAGGAGTTA
Organism: Sarcophilus harrisii; assembly: GCF_902635505.1. NCBI lineage: Eukaryota > Metazoa > Chordata > Mammalia > Dasyuromorphia > Dasyuridae > Sarcophilus > Sarcophilus harrisii. The sequence continues at coordinate 371,029,899 of NC_045427.1, forward strand.
TGAAACTGTGCATAGCCTTTGATCCAGCCGTGTTTCTACTGGGCTTATATCTTTTTAGATAAAGAAGGGAAAGGGACCCGTATGTACAAAAATGTTTGTGGCAACCCTTTTTGTAGTGGACTGGAAATTGAATGGATGCCCATCAGTTGGAGAATGGCTGAATAAATTGTGGTATATGAATGTTATGGAATATTATTTTTCTGTAAGAAATGACTAGCAGGATGAATACAGAGAGGCCTGGAGAGACTTACATGAACTGATGCTAAGTGAAAAGAGTAGAACCAGGAGATCATTATTATACACTTCAACAACAATATGATCAGTTCTGATGGAAGTGGCTATCTTCAACAATGAGAGGATCCAAATCAATTCCAATTGATCAGTAATGAATAGAACCAGCTACAACAATCAAAAGAACATTGGGAAATGAGTGTGGACTACAACATAGCATTTCCAACTCTTTCTATTATTGTTTGCTTGCATTTTTGTTTTTCTTCCCAAGTTATTTTTACCTTCTTTCTAAATCCGATTTTTCTTGTGCAAAAAGATAACTGTATAAATATGTATACATATATTGTATTTAACATATACTTTAACATATTTAACATGTATGGGACTACCTGCCATCTAAGGGAAGGGGTGGGGGCAAGTAGGGGAAAAGTTGGAACAGAAGTTTTTGCATGGGTCACTGTTGAAAAATTACCCATGCATCTGTTTTGACAATAAAGAGCTATAATTAAAAAAAAAATAACTGACTTGGTTGAAGAGAAACAATCTAAGAATTCTTGGACTACCTAAAAGTTCTTTTTTTTTTTTTTTTTTTTTTTTTTTAATTTAATAGCCTTTTATTTACAGGTTATATGTATGGGTAACTTTACAGCATTAACAATTGCCAAACCTCTTGTTCCAATTTTTCACCTCTTACCCTCCACCCCCTCCCCCAGATGGCACTACCTAAAAGTTCTAATCAAAACGTGTCTAGATACTATGTAATTCAAGAATTTATTAAGGAAAATTACCCTAGAGTTTTAGAACTAGAGGGTAAAATGGAAATGGAAAAAATCCATCCATCACCACCTGAAAGAAATCTCAAGATGAAAACTAACAGGAACAATATAGCTAAGTTTTGCAATTCCCAAGTCAAGGGGAAAATACTGAAAGTAACTAAAAAGAAACAATATTTTTGGAGCTGCAGTCAGAATAACACAAACAGCTTCTACATTAAAAGATTAAAAGATCCTGAAACGTGATATACCAAAGACCCAAGGATTTGGGTTTACAACCAAGAGTAAGTTGGGGGGAAAAAAAAAAAAAAGCAAAGCTGAGTGTAATCCTGCATAGAAAAAAATGGGTATCTAATGAATTAAAAACATGTTCAGATATTCATGAGGAAAAAACCAGAATTGAATGGACAATTTGACCTATAAGAATTAGGAGAAACATAAAAAGGTAAACATGAAAGACCAATTACAAGGGATTTAATGAGGTCAAATTGTTTATTATTTATATAGGAAAATGTTATTTATAACTTAGAATATTATTATTACTGGTGTAGTTTGAAAGAGCATATATAGATAAAAGGCTTGGAGGTGAGTTGAATGTAATGGGATGATCCTAAAAATAATTTCTGGGGGCAGCTAGATAGTGCAATGGATAGAATACTAGCCCTGAAGTCAGGAGGACCCGAGTTCAAATTTGGTTGTGTGACCTTGAGCAAGTCACTTAACCCCAATTGCCTCAGCCAATAATAATAATAATAATAATTTTGGGTAGAAAGAGGTAAAATGGAGCAATTATATTTTACACATGAGGCATGAATGGAAAAACTGTTACAGTGGAAGGAGGAGAGAGTAGAGGGCTGAGTGCTTTATAACCTTATTCTCTTCAGAATTGGGCTAATGAGGGAATAACATATACATCTCAAAGGATATAAAAGTTTTCTTATGGAGAAATAGGAGATCTAGGAGATAAGGAAGGAATTTTTAGAAGGGTGTGTAGAGCAAAAAATTGTAAGGTAAGGGGAGAGGATAAAGGAAGGTCTCTTAGAAGGCTAGGTAGATTAAGGAATAGGAGGATAAGAGGAAAAGAAAAGGGAGAAATTTTAAGAAGGGATACAAATTACGGAGTCAATGGTCAGAAATAAATTAAATGTCTGAAGAGGGGTAGGATAAAAAGAAGGAAAAAAAGATGTGATGAAAAATGGGATGGAGCAGTATTTATAACTTTGAATGTGAATGGGATAAATTCACCCATAATTGGATAGCAGAATGGATTAAAAAACAGAATCTGACAATATGTTGTTTACAAGTGTTGTGCCATAGTTCCCTTTTAATGTCCTAACCCAGTTTCCCTAATTGTCCTATTCAGTTACTCTGCCTCAGGTTATAACTATTCTCTCTTAATGTTAGGATAAAGGTCTTATATCTTAGATCTTAGGCTATAATCATTCCCTCTTAATGTTTGATGGGATAAAGGTCTTCCATTTTATTTTATTTTATTTTATTTTATTTTTGTGACAGATTAGTTCTTTTTTTTTTTTTTTTTTTTTTTTAATTTAATAGCCTTTTATTTACAGGATATATGCATGGGTAACTTTACAGCATTAACAATTGCCAAACCTCTTGCTCCAATTTTTCACCTCTTACCCCCCCCACCCCCTCCCCTAGATGGCAGGATGAAGGTCTTCCATTTTAGACATCATTAGAATATCAGGAGCCTCTCCAGTACTTCCCTCCATTATGTTATCTTAAGTGCCTGCCTCCATTATGTTATTATCCTCATCCTAAATTCCTCCCCCCATTAAGTCATCCCCATCCAGGTACCTCCCCCATTATGTCATTGTTCTTGTAACCCTATTAAAGAATCTTGTATTCAGCCCTGGGACCAAACCATGGATCTATTTGATCCCAGTATATCTCTCCCTTAAATAAATTATTAAATACTCTCTAATCTCTATGTAGATCAGTTTTTCTGGCATTACATAAGGAGCACATTTTAAAATGAGAAATAGAGTAAAAATAAAGAGCTTGGGTAAAATGTATTATTCTTCACCTGATGCAAGAGAAGCAAAAGTAGCAATCATGATTTCAGACAAAGTTAAGACTAAATAGATTTAATTAAATGAGATAAATAAAGAAACTATATTATGATAAAAGGTGCCTGAGAAAATGAAGCAATCAATAATAAATCCATATGTATCAAATGTTACAGCATCCACATTTTTAAAGGAAAATCTAAATTAATTATAGGTGAAGATAGACAGCAAAATCACAATAATGAGGAACTTTAAACTTTTTTCAGAACTAGATAAATATAAGTAAAAAATAAGAAAGAAGTTAAGGAGATGAATAGAATCTTAGATAAGCTAGATATGAAAGTTATTTGGAGAGAATTGAATGGGTACAGAAAGAAATATCTCTTTTTCTCAGTGGTATATAGTACAAAAATTTACTATGTATTAGTACATAAAAACTTTTTAATGAAATGAAGAAAGGCAGAAATATTAAATGCATCATTTTCAGATCATAATATAATAAAATCACATTTAATAAGAGATTATGGGCATGCAGATTAAAAAATAATTGGAGAATAAATAACAATCTTAAAGCATGAGTATGTTAAGGATCAAGCAATAGAAACAAATTGTTTTATTAAAGAGAATGGTAATAAGACAAATAATTATGAAAAAATTGCTAAATAGAAGTATGTAAAGTATGGTTTTACACATATATAATATACATATTATGTGTATGTGTATGAAAGAGAAAGAGAGAGAACTGGTGGCCTTCTCTACTGTGGGGTGGGGAGGAAGGAAGGCAGATAGTTTAGAACTTAAAATGTAAACAAAAATAAAAATAAAATTTAATAAAAGAAAAGAAATAAGGAAGAATCTTTTGGTATATGAAGAATGCGTTTTATCCTACAAAGTCCTCAGAGATACCTGTGAAGTCAAACCTGCCTTATTGAAGTAAGATTTTTAGTTTACCCAGGAAAATATAAGTTCTTCAGTAGAATATAAGCTTTCTAAAGGCAAGCTTTTTAAAAAATCTTTTTAGTCTCAGCATTCAGTACAGTGCCTTGTGTAGAGCAAATGTTTAGTAAATACTTGTTGAATTGAATTACCCATAATCTTCATATTTGTATATATAGCCATTATTGACCATTATTACTTAGTCACTAAGTAGGTGTTTTGTGAATTACTTGTTCTCTCTTCTGCTATGCTTCCTCCTATGTTGTCTCTGTGTGGGATGGCAACCCCTAAATCAAAATGACTATTCAGAGATTTCTCAAAGTGAAGAACAGAAGTTTTATTAGAATCTCAGAAGAAGCGGGCATGGGTAGTCCACTCACTTGAGTCTGAGAGAGAGGAGAGCCAATTCTACAAAGGCCAAGAGATGATTTAAACAGTCAAAAACCACAAGAACCTATGACCTCCCCTTCCCCAATATGGTTAATTTTCACTGCCTGCTTTGGTGGAAGGAGCAAAGGTTTGCTAAATTCTAGTCAAGCCAATATAGTTGATTTATTGCAGATGTGTTTGTCTAAGTTTATAGTGGTCAGTTTTGCAAATGCTTGCAGGTGTGTTTGAGCTACTCTGAGTACTCTATTGTATTCATTTTTCCCAAACCCATCATGGATCTTCATAAACTAAAATATAGATTATAGGTTCAATCTACCTTAGTTAATGATTTTATGAGAAACCACATAATCCCTACAATAAGGAGATATGTTTAGAGGTAAGTAATCGATTAAGCCAGAGGGGTTAAAAGGTTTCTAGAATAACCAAGGAGATTTAGTTTACTTCAGGCTTGCTCAATCAACAAATAGAGATAGCTAGTTTGGAGACTTTTTGAATATCTCCAGGCCATTAAATAACTAGTCAGGTTCTTCTCTCAGCAGTTAAGTAAAGGTCAAGGGAGTTATCTCAGGTATTTCTGCTAGAAGAGCAAGTCTTTTGCTCTTCTTTCGGAGCCTTAATGATTAACAGATCCTTGGTACTGAATCTTGAATTACCCAGTTATTATTCTGAGAAGTCCTCAGTTTCCCATTTTGCTCATTTCTGATGCTTTTTCATGGTACTAGGCTTATCAGATCTTGATGAGAAGTTTTTTTTTTTTTTTTCCATTTTCTATTTCCAGTTCCAGTTGAATAAGTAAATATTTTTTATTGGCTTTTGTCAAATGCACTCTATTCCTTGCTATGAGCTTATTATACCTATCTTTAAAGCTGTGGGTTAGTAATCAGAATCTCATTCTGAGATATCATCTCCTCAATCAACTCTTTACTTCTCTAATCTGCTTTGTTTTTATCTCCTATCTTTAGAGAGTAAGAGTAATGAAAACACTACTTATGGCCCTAAAATTGTGTGTGTGTGTGTGTGTGTGTGTGTGTGTATGTGTGTGTGTAGGATTTCGTTGTTCTTAGCAATGCTTTTTTGATGCTTTCGTTTCTTCCTACCTGAATCACAAGCTGCACATGTAGACATTACTTCTGTCAATTTGGGGGAGGCCCTCTGTTAAATCCCAGGCTACTGCCCTGGGAAGACAACAGATCTGGTCTAGTTTTTATTCTAAAGTTAAATTTCCAGGAAAGAGTCAGGACAATTGGTAAGCTGTACAAGTGGTTATATATGTAGGGTTTGGTGAAAAATAGTAAAAATGGAATTTTGGGGATGTTTGTTTTTTGATTTTTAAAGAGCCTGAATTGGGAGCCAGGAAAGCTCAGGTCTGATCCTCGTTCTGCCATTTCCTCACAGTGTGACTTTCAGCAAGTCCTTGAGCCTGACTGGGCTTTAGTTTCCTCATCTGTAAAATGAAGAATTTAAATAATCTCTAAGGTCCCCTTCAGCTCTAAATGCCATTCTTGTAGCTCATTATTTCTTGATATCATAGAATTATTTGCTTCCCATGAGTTTTCTAATTTTCCCTATTTCTGTCATGGGTACCATCATCCTTCTAGTCACCCAGTTTCACCACTTCTGAATCATCCTTGACTTTTCACTGTTCCTCATTCCCCATATACCATTAGTTGCTAAATCTTACAGACTCTTGTCTTCATATCATTTCTCCCATCTGTCTCTGTCTCTCTATTCAAACGCCCCCTGCCCTAGTTCTGGCTCTCATCCCCTCTTTTCTAGACTACTGCACTTGCCTCTTAATTAGTCTTCCTGCTTTCTGCTTCTTTTCTAATCTACATTTTCCATGGTTGCCAAAATAACCTTTCTAAAACACAGTCACTGTCTATGATACTCTTCTATCTACCTCCCAAGGTTGTTATCAGGATCAAATGAGATAATATTTGTAAAACACTTTACAATTCCTGGCACATAGTAGGCACCTAATAAATGCTTATTTCCTTTCCCTTTTTCCCCCTTGCTAAAGAAATTTAGGTGGTTTCCTCCTACCTCGAAGATATAATACATAGTCCTCTGTTGGGCATTTTAAGCCCTTCATAATCTGCTTCTAGCCACTCTTTGTTTCCCTATCATGCTATATTGGCCTGTTGACAGTTCCGTGAACTCAGCATTCCAAATTCCATCTTCTGACCTTGCATAAGCTGTGTCTCACCTGGAATGCTCTCCTTTTCACTTCCATTTTTTTAAGAGTCCAATTCAGGTGCCACTAAGAAGCAACTAGAGGCATAGTAGACAGGGTGCTGGGCCTGGAATCAAGAAGACCTGAGAATAAATGTAGTCTCAGATGCTTACTAGCTCTGTCAACCTTAGCAAGTCCTTTATTTTCCTCAACTGTAAAATGGGAGAATAATAGGGTTATTTATTCCTTTGCCTCTCCTTTCCCATTTTTTTTCTTTTTACACAAGACCTTTTCTGATCTTTCCAGTAATTAGTGTATAAGTTGTATCCCTTCAGTAAAATTAAGTTCTTTGAGAGCAGGGACTGTTTTATTTTGTTTTTGTATTCTCAGGGCTTGATAAAGAATAGATATTTAATAAATCTTGTTGAATTAAAAAACTTACCTTTAGGTTTTTTACAGCTGCATTAGAACTGAGCTTGCATTCTCAAACTCCAACCTCAGGGCCCAGAGTTTGTTTTTCTTTCCATTATGAGAATATATAGGAGGTCATTGGACAGAACAGTGTATTGAGCTGTCTTCTCTGAAGACCATGGCTAGGGCTTTAACTGGGCTGTTTGATGAGAAATCAGCCACAAAACTGGGGAAAAAAATTAAACTGACAGAGTACTTGATAATTCCAAAGAGTCACATAGAATTCGTCTATTACAGCAACTGTCAGGATGTAGACATAGTTCAGTGCTGTGATTAAAGTGACCTTCTCTGTTAGTTGCCTTTTTTTTTGGTGGGAGATGTAGTGGATGGCTATAGCCCTTTCATCATTTGGTGGTATAATGGGTAGCTGAAGCTATTTTTCTCCTAAGGGCCAGTTATTTCTTTAGCTTCCCCCCAAACTTCATCTTCAGCAGGCAGGAGCCACAAATTATGTGACATAGATGACTTTTCATCTTTCTGGGGAATTATAGACTGCACACATAAGACAATTCACGTACCTCTGCATAATGAGGTGAGTTTTATAAATCATAAATCTTTACTTAACATGCAGGTGGTGTTAGATGCCAGGTTTAGGAAAACTGATGCAGTTGCCAGGTTCATGAATGCCATAAATCATTCATGCTAAGGTAGCCTAGAATTGCTTAGTCCTAGGAGACAGGCCAATTTCAAGGTGGTTGTTAAACACAAAAATGTGAGACTTGCTGATTGTTTTTCAAAATCAAATGCACTTTTTATTTGAAGAATAAAACCCAATCACCTTTCTGTTTTTCAGTTCTCCAGCATCCTTTTGCCCTCAAAGAATCCATCTGCCAAAAATATCTTTTCTTCCCTCTTCTTTGAATTTTGTCAGAAATATATTACAAAATACATAACCTGTAGATTTGTAATCAGGTCCTTTAATGTTCTGGAAATGGGATTAGCTAACTCAATAAATCTTGAGGCACATTATTAGAGAAAATCCCTCTGGAGTTTTGAGAGTTTTTTTTTTTTTTTCCTCATGCTACATTTTATAAGAAAATGCCATGAACTTGAGATATATTGACCCTACTTGATCAGTTGGATGGATCTTTCTCTTCCATTCTATTTGAAAACCTTACAAAAAAAGAGAAGTTGAGAATTGACCTCTGAGGCAAGAATACTTGAATCTGATCAGTGTGGCTGTATCACTCCAAGTTCCAAGACCTTAAATAAGCTCAATATATTTATTCAGATATCAGACTTCTGTTTTCCTTTGAAACAGGTTTACCTAATAAATAGCTGGGATTTCAAGATAGTGACACATTTAAGAAGAGAGAGGAGACCTGTGGTACTTTTTGTTGGAAAACCTTCTAAATAAGGAATTGTCTTAAATTAGAATGTATACAAATTATTTCATAAAATTTAAAGTATTATATAAATGTTAAATATCTGCTATTAATTATAATAATGGTAATAATAGTAATTTAGTATAGTATAGTATATATATAATATATAGTTATATATATTATATATAATATAATATGTAGTATAGTATATATATATAATATATAGTTATATATATTATATATAATATAATATGTAGTATAGTATGTATATAATATATAATATAGTATAGTAAAATAGTAAAAAAAATGAAAAACATTTCATGTGGTTATGACACAGAATCATAGATTTTGAACTGGAAAGGATCTTAGAGAGCATCTAATTTAATGCTCTCATTTTATAAATAAGGAAACTGAGTCTCAGAGAATTCAAGAGTTCTTTATATTTATCATGGTTTCAAGGTTCTTCACCATTCTAGGTGCCTTGTTCCAGATGCTTTCAACCTATCAGTGTCCATCTGAAATATAGCAACCTAAACTAAAAACAGTGTTCCAGAAGTAATCTAACCAATGCAGATTATAATAGAGTCCTGGAAATTTTGACTATCTTAGTATAAACTTTCTTTTAGACCATAAGCTTCCTAATGATAGATACCGTGTCAATGTCTTTGTGTGATATACCAAACCCAACATAGAGCTGTGTGCCAATTTACATCTAATGTATTTTCCTCAGAAGGTGGAGCCCAGGTGCTGGAGTAAAGGTTAGGATTCTCCCCCAAATCCCTGTAACACCTTTAAATAATGACTCTAAACAATTCTAGAATATCAGAATCTACACAAAGAAATAATTTTCTAACCCAAAACAATTTAGAGGTTGGCCGGAAAGGTCTTTTGTACCAGAGTGAAAGCATAACCCAGCACAGGTTGCACCAACACAAACCCAATCCTAGTGAACCAAGAACAGGCTTTGGGAGCCAATGAATCAACTGCAGCAGTGACTGCTTCTGGAGCTCTCAGCCTACAGATAATGAGAAGATGAACAACTAGTGAGAAGGGTCTCTCTGCTAGCACTGAGGCAGGACTCTATTGCTTTGCTCATATGTGGATCTGGATCACAGGCCAGAGCTTGTGGTCACAGTAGAGTAGGGACCCTCATCACAATTCCAGGGAAGAACAAGTGACCAAAAGTGACCAAAAGCAGACAAGGAGAGTAGTAAAAACTTCTCCTTAGATCATACTAAGCAAAAACTTACATGTACCTAGAAGTATCTCCGAAAACAGCCGCTAAACTGCTAAAGCTTGGGACAGTGAATCCTCTATCCTGGAAACAAAATCCTACTTTAAGAAGAATTAGAATTCAGGTAATAGCCTAGGAAAATGAACAAATCACAGAAAGAGATTATGATTATAGAAAATTACTATGGTGATGAGGAAGATCAAAACACATACTCAGAAGATAGCAAAGTCAAAAACTCCTTCATTCAAAGTCTTCATGAAAAATATGATTTGGTCTCAGGTCATGGAAGAGCTTAAAAAACATTTTGAAAATCAAGTAAGAGAGGTAGAAGAAAAATTGGGAAGAGAAATGAAAGTGATGTAGGAAAATTCTGAAAAATTTATAAAAATTTATGAAAAATTTGGGTAAAGAAGATGCAAAAAAGTACTGAAGAAAATAACACCTTAAAAAACAGACTAAATCCCTATGAAAAGGTACTCCAAATCATTATTGATCAGAGAAATACAAATTAAGACAACTCTGAGATACCACTACACACCTGTGAGATTGGCTAAGATGACAGGAAAAGATAATGATGAATGTTGGAGGGTATGAGGGAAAACTAGGATACTGATACATTGTTGGTGGAATTGTGAATGGATCCAACCATTCTGGAGAGTAGTTTGGAACTATGCTCAAAAAGTTATCAAACTGTGCATACCCTTTGACCCAGCAGTGTTACTACTGGGCGTATATCTCAAAGAGATCTTAAAGGAGGGAAAGGGACCCATATGTGCAAAAATGTTTGTGGCAGCCTTTTTTGTAGTGGCCAGAAACTGGAAACTGAGTGGATGCCCATCAATTGGAGAACAGCTGAATAAGTTATGGTATATGAATGTTATGGAATATTATTGTTCTGTAAGAAACAACCAACAGGATGATTTCAGAGCAGCCTGTAGAGACTTACATGAACTGATACTAAGTGAAATGAGCAGGACCAGGAGATCATTATATATTTCAACAACAATATTTTATGATGATCAATTCTGATAGACAGGGCTCGCTTCAACAATGAGATGATCCAAACCAGTTTCAGTTATTCAGTAATGAAGAGAGTCAACTACACCCAGAGAGAGAACTATGGGAAATGAGTGTGACCCACAACATAGCATTTCCACTCTTTCTGTTATTGTCTGTTTGCATTTTTGTTTTTCTTCCTAGGATATTTTTACCTTCTTTCTAAATCTGATTTTTCTTGTGCAGCAAGATAACTGTATAAATATGTATACATATATTGTGTTTAACATATATTTTAACATATTTAACATGTATTAGACTACCTTCCATCTAGGGGAGGGAGTGGGGGGAAAGAGGAAAAGTTGGAACAAAAGATTTTGCAAGGGTCAATATTGAAAAATTACCCATGCATATGTTTTGTAAATAAAAAGCTATAATAATAATAATTTAAAAACAGACTAAGCCAAATGGTAAAGGAAGTATAAAAACACAATGAAAAGAAGACTGCTGCAAAAAACAAAATTTACCAAATAGAAAAAAACTAACTGAAAAAAATAATTTCTTCAAAATTAGAATTGAGCAAATAAAAACTAATGACTTTATGAGAAACCAAGAAAAAATAAAATTAAACTAAAAGAATGAACAAACAGAAAACAATTTGAAATATCTCATTGGAAAATAGATCCCAGAAAGATAATTTAAAAATTATTGGACTATCTGAAAGTCATAGCAAAAAAAAAAAAAAAAAAGACCCTAGACATCATCTTTCAAGAAATTATTAAGGAAAACTTCTCTGATATTTTAGAATTAGAGGACAAAATAGAAATTAAAAGAATCCATGCATCACTTGCTGAAAGAGATCCCCAAATGAAAGCTCCCATGAATTTTACAGCCAAGTTCTGGAGCTCCCAAGTCAAGGAGAAAATGTTGCAAGCAGTCAGAAAGAAATAATTCAAGTATCATGGAGCCTCAGTAAGGATAACATAAGATTTAGCTGCTTCTACATTAAAGGATCAGAGGGCTTAGAATATGATATTCCACAGGGCATAGGAGTTAGATTTACAAACAAAAATCACCTACCCAGCAAAACTGAATATAATCCTCAGGGTAACAAATAGATAGTTAATGAAATAGAGGACTTTCAAATACTCTTTTTTTTTCCCCCGATGAAGCAACTTGGGTTAAGTGACTTGCTCAGGGTCACACAGCTAGGAAGTGTTAAGGGTCTGAGGTCATATTTGAACTCAGGTCCTCCTGACTTCAGGACTGGTGCTCAAGTATTCTTGATGAACAGATTAGAGCTGAATAGGAAATTTGACTTTCAAGTGCAAGGCACAAGAAGAAACATAAAAAGGTAAACAGAAAAGAGAAATTATATGGGACTTAATAAACTATTTATTTTCCCACATAGGAAAATGTGGGAATTTCCATCATAGGAAAAATGATACTTGTAACTCATAAGACCTTTCTCATTATTAGTGCAATTAGGAATATATAGATAGATAGAGGGCATAAATATGAGTTGAATATAAAGGTATGATATTTGAGAAAAATAAAATTAAGGCAAAAGATAGGAATGTACTGGTATCAAGGGAAAGGGAGAAATAGAATGAGATAAATGATCTCACATCATAGAGATGAGAAAAGCTTTTATAATGGAGGGGAAGAGGTAAGAAGTAAGGGGAAAGTGAGCGAACCTTATTCTCTCAGTATTGAGTTCAAGAAGAAATAACAAACACACTCAATTGGATATAGAAATCTATCTTACCCTATAGAATGTAGGAGAGAAAGGGGATAAAAGAAGGGAGGGCAGATTGGGGGAAGGATAGTCAGAAACAAAACACTTTTGAGCACGGACAGGATGAAAGGAGACACAATAGAATAAACAAAGAAAAATACAGTTAACAAGAGTAATTTTGAAAAAACTTTGAAGCATTTTTTTAAAAATAAAGACTTCATTTCCTTTTTTGTTTTGTTTTTATTTATTTTTTAATTATAGCTTTAAAAATATATATACATGGATAATTTTTTACATTCACCTCTATAAAACCCTGTATTCTAATTTTTTTCCCTCCCTTCCCTCATCCTCTCCCCCAGTAGGCAAGTGATCCAATATATGTTAAATATGTACAATTCCTCTCTATATATTTCCACACATATCATACTGCACAAGAAAAATCATATCAAAAAGAAAAAAATGAGAAAAAAAAAAACAAAATGCAAGCAAACAACAATAAAAAGAGTGAAAATACTATGTTATGGTGAACAATAGGTCTTACTGTCCTCTCTCTGGGTGCACATGGTTTTCTTCATCACAAGATCACTGGAACTGAAGACCTCATTTCTTCAACATACAGGTAATTCAGTAAAATTTGTAAAATTTAAATTGTAAAATTAAAAAAAGATCCATTCCCTAATTGATAAATGATCAAAAGAAACGAACAGTTTTCAGATGAAGTAGTCAAAATAACCAGAACTAAGAAAACATTGTATACAATAACAACAAGATTAAATGTGAGGGACTTGGTTGTTTTCACTAATGAGGTGATTCAAGGCAATTCCAATAGGTTTGTAAAGGAAAGTACCATCCACATCCAGAGAGAGAACTAAGGAAACTGAACATGGATCAAAGCATAGTATTTTCTTTTCTTTTCTTTTTTTTATTATAATAACTTTTTATTGACAGAACCCATGCCAGGGTAATTTTTTTACAACATTATCCCTTGCACTCACTTCTGTTCTGATTTTTCCCTCCCACCCTCCACCCCCTCTCCTGGATGGCAAGCAATCCTATATATGTTGAATATGTCGTAGTATATTCTATATACAACATATGTGTGCAGAACCAAACAGTTTTCTTGTTGCACAGGGAGAATTGGATTCAGAAGGTAAAAATAACATGGGAAGAAAAACAAAAATGCAAGTAGTTTACATTCATTTCCCAGTGTTTTTTTTTTTTGGGTGTAGCTGTTTCTGTCCATCATTGATCAATTGAAACTGAATTAGGTCCCTTTGTCAAAGAAATCCACTTCCATCATACAGTATCGTTGTTGATGTATATAATGATCTCTTGGTTCTGCTCATTTCACTTAGCATCAGTTCATGTAACTCTCTCCAAGCCTCTCTATATTCATCCTGCTGGTCATTTCTTACAGAACAATAATATTCCATAACATTCATATACCACAATTTACCCAACCATTCTCCAATTGATGGGCATCCATTCATTTTCCAGTTTCTAGCCACTACAAACAGGGCTGCCACAAATATTTTGGCACATAGAGGTCCCTTTCCCTTCTTTAGTATCTCTTTGGGGTATAAGCCCAGTAGTAGCCCTGCTGGGTCAAAGGGTATGCAGTTTGATTACTTTTGGGGCATAATTCCAGATTGCAAAGCAAAGTATTTTCACTTTTGTTGTTGTTGTTTGTTTGTTTTTTTCCTTTCTTGTGTTTTTTCCCCTTTTGATCTGATTTTTTTTTTTATGCAACATGATGAAATGTGTTTAGATGTTTAGAAGAATTGAACATGTTTAACCTATAGCAGATTGCTTGCTGTCTTATGGAGGAGGAAGGAGGAAGGAGAGGGAGAAAAATTTGGAACACCAGGTTTTGCAGAGGTGAATGTTGAGAGCTATCCTTGCATGTATTTGGAAACATAGAATAGTATAAAAAATTTTTTTTAAATGCTCTAACTCACTACTGATTGGAGAAATGCAAATTATCACAATTATGAAGTTCTACCTCATGATTATTGAATTGGCTAATAGGATAGAGGAGGAAAATTACAAATGTTGGAAGGGATGTGGGAAAAATGAGACTCTGATAATACTGTTAGTGGAACTATGAACTGATTCAACCATTCTGTAGAGCAATTTGGAACGATGCCCAGAGAGTTGTAAAACTATTCATGGCCTTTGACATAGCAATACCACTCATTGGCATTAATCCCCAAAGAGATAAAAAAACAAAAGGGAAAGAGGACTTATATGGACAAAAATATTTATAGCAGCTTTTTTTCTGATAGCAAAGAATTGAAAATTGAGATGTCTATCAATTGGGCAATGGCTGGTATATGATATATAATTATAATTAAATACTATTATGCAATAAGAAATAATGAATAGGATGCTCTCAGAAAAATGTGAAAACACTTCCATGAGCTGATACAAAATGAAATGTACATGTACAAAATAACACCAATTTTGTAAGATGAACAACTGTGAATAACAACAATTTTCAGCAATACAATGATACAAGACAATTCTGAAGGATTTATGATGATAAATGTTATCCATAACCAGATTGAAACATACTTTTTTAAAACTTTATTTTCCTTAAGTTTGCTTTTTTTGAGGGGGGAAGTATCTTTTTTCTTTCACAACATGACTTTTGTGTAAATGATTTGCATGATTATATATATACCAATTGCTTGCCTTGTCAGGGGTGGGGAATGAAGAGGAAGTAAGGAAGAGACTGTGGGACTCAAAGCTTTAAAAACAAATGTGAAAAAATAGTTTTTATATGTAACTGGGAAAAATAAAATACTAAATTAAGTGGAAAATATGTTTATTTATTTTTTAAATATAATTTTCAGAAAAAGAAATTGAAGGTATTATAGTAAGCAATGGGGAAGCAAAATTATTAGTCTTTGCAGGTGATATGATGGTATATTTAGAGAATCTTAGGGAATCTACTAAAAAACTACTAGAAACAATAACTTTGCAAAGTTGCAGGATATAAAATAAACCTATATAAATCATCAAGATTTCTATATGTTACTAATAAAACTCAACAGCAAGAAATAAAAAGAAAAATTCCACTTAAAATAATTATAGACAATATAAAATATTTGGGAATCTATTTCCCAAGACAAATACAGGAACTACATGAACAAAATTATAAAACACTTTTCACACAAATAAAGACATATCTAAACAATTGGAAAAAATCAATTGCTCATGGGTAGACCGAGATAATATAATAAAAATTACTGTTCTACCTAAATTAGTCTATTTATATGCTTATGTATACTTATATGCCAAAAAATTATTTTATAGAGCTAGAAAAAATAATTACAAAATTCATTTGGAAAAAGAAAAGGTCAAGAATATCAAGGGAATTAATGAAACGAAATTCAAAGAGCAGTGATGTAGCCACCAGACCTGAAACTGTCAAATGTATATCAAAACCATTTGGTACTGGCTAAGAAATAGAGATTAGGTATACAAAATACAATAGTCAATGATTATTGTAATTTACTGTTTGATAAACCCAAAGACTCCAGCTTCTGAGATAAGAATTCACTATTTGACAAAAATTTCTAAAAACACTGGAAAATAGTATGGCAGAAACTAGGCATAGACCAACATATCACACCCTACACCAAGATAAGGTCAAAAGGGTGTACATGATTTAGAGATAAAGGGTGATATTATAAGCAAATTCGGAAACAAAGGAATAATTTACCTCTTTGATCTTTGAAAAAGGGAAGAATTTATGACCAAACAAGAAATAGAGAGCATCATAAATTGCAAAGTATATACATTAAATTAAATTTTAAAATTTTTGTACAAACAAAACTAATGCAGCCAAAATAAGAAGGGAAGAGGAAAGCTGGATAACTATTTTTATAGCCAGTGTTTCTGATAAAGGCCTCAGTTCTAAAATATAAAGAGAATTGAGTCAAATTGAGCCAAATTTAAAAGAATCAAGTTGTTCCCCAATTGATACATGATCAAAGGATATAAACAGACAATTTTCAGATGAAAAAATTAAGTCTATCTATAGTCATGTTAAAAATGCTTTAAATCACTATTGATTAGAGAAATGCACATTGAAATAATTCTGAGATACTATGTCACATCTATCAGATTGACTAAAATGACAGGAAAAGATAATGATAAATATTGGAGAATGTAGAGGCCCGCAGATAGTGGGGGAATTCTAGGTAAGGTATAAAGAACCTTCAGTCAGAGAGAACCTGCTGACAATGTCTGGTTTCGCTCCCCATGTCCTCTGAGGGTTCTCACCTTTCCTGAGAAGTCAGGGAGGGCATGACACCTGTGTTCTACTTGAAGCAGGGGACACTTACAGTAAGAGGAATTTGCTTATCAATAACAGAGTACTTATAATAGTTAGCACTTGCACATTGTGATATGGTGATATAATGGTTCTACAGTTGGCACATGCTCAGTATGCTATAGTGATGTAATCATTAAGGTATTTAAGGGCTGAGAGGACTTGAAATAAATGCTCTCCATCTTTGACCATCCTTGTGAGTCTCCTGACTTCATCACTCCTCCACTAAGACCAAGGATTTGGGCTGGTCCTGAGGTCCTCTAAAGAGCTAGTCTGGATGGCATATTTTGTTGCCCCAACTTGGGGCTCTAGAAAGCAGAATATTTTAATCATCCTGGTGTGGGGACTCTAGAAAGCACACTACAGAAGCGGGTGTGGGAGAACTGGGACTATAATGCATTGTTGATAGAATTTTGAATTGATTTAGCCATTCTGGAGAACAATTTGGAACTATGATCAAAGGGCTATAAAACGGTGTATATATCCTTTGATCCAACAGTGCCACTATTAGATCTATATCCCAAAGAGATAATAAAAGAGGGAAAAGGACCAATATGTGCAAAAATGTTTGTAGCAGCTTTTATTGTGGTGGCAAAAAATTGGAAAATGAGCATATCAATTGGGGAATGGTTGAATAAGTTATGGTATACAAATGTAATGGAATACCATTGCTCTATAAGAAGTGATGAATAGGCTGATTTCAGAAAAGCCTAGAAAGACCTACATGAATTAATGCTAAATGAAGCTAGCAGAACCAAGAAAACACTATACACAGCAATAGCACAAGTGTATGATGATCAATTATGATAAACTTAGCTCTTCTCAGCAATTCAGTGATCTGAGGCAATTCCAAAGCAACTTTGGATAGGAAATACCATCCACATCCAGAGAGAGAGAACTTTTTTCCTTTTTTTTGTTTGTTTCTTTCTTGTTCTACTTTTTCTTCCCCAATATTACTTTTATGGAAATATGCTAAAAATAAATGCACATATATAATCTTTAAAAAAAATTTAATAAAGAAAGAAAAAAAGAAAAATTTATTTTCTCAGTCTTGAATTTTAAAAAATTGGGGGATCAAAGAAACTACAAAACCCAAGGATAGGGGACTATAGGAGTTTTAGGGATTATTCAAATGACTGGAACATGTTAGATTTCCAGGAATTGAGAGCATCACATCCAGAACTTTGAATCCAACACAATGTGTAGAGCTGGCATCTGTAGGAATCATGGAAGAAAGGTACATAAAATGAAAGAGGTGTCTACTGGGCATCATAAAAACTCTAAGTGATACTTATCCTGGATAACAAACTAATTAAATACCAATATGAAAAGCAACTTTTAAAGGCCTGAATAAGCAAAGCACTGGAACATGGATAAAATTCCTGTGGCAATATATTGTGACTTGTCATCAAAGGTATGGCTTACTCAGTTGGAAATTGGAGGGGAAAATGGAATGAAATAAATATAATAAATAGAGACATTATTGACCACACTCCAGAAAGCTAGATATCCCAGATGTTGAGTAGAAGTATGCTATGGCTCAATCAGAAGTTAAAGGCAATGATCAAGTTCATGGATTTGCTAGAAAAGGGGCTAGAAAATAAGATGACTCAAGATGCTAGCAAATGCTGAGTATTATGGCTTCGGAACAATCTCTATTCCATCTTCTCTGCTATCCTCTGGTGTGAACCACATTGATTATAGACAGGCTAAGCTAGTTTCCCCTTAAAAGGCAGTAAACCTGTCCTCAAGATTTTATTGGTCTAGGTTACTATAGCTCAAACCATTGATGTACCTTCTTGGTCACTTAAAAGTCACAAGGAGCCTGGGACTTCTGAGATTTGACAAATTTTTCAGATTTAAGCATACCATTTGGGTAAATATGGAGGGAAAAGATGTTGTTGCTCCCACTTGGACCAATGTTTTTCATGCTATTGTTAAGTAAATTTCCATTTGTTAAATATTAGATAATTCATTCCATTTCAGTCTTTAGCATGAACCACTGAACCAGCCTGAGTCAGGCTTGACCCAAAACACTTCTTTGACTTAGAATATATATATATATATATATATTTGACCATTTCCTTCTCTGTCTTTTCATGTACATTTTGTAGATTTTTGTTTGTGTTACTGTTTTGAATTTCTTTTATTTATTTATTTATTTATTTATTTTTTATTTAATAGCCTTTTATTTACAGGTTATATGCATGGGTAACTTTACAGCATTAACAATTGCCAAACCTCTTGTTCCAATTTTTCACCTCTTACCCCTCCACCCCCTCCCCTAGATGACAGGATGACCAGTAGATGTTAAATACATTAAAATATAAATTAGATACACAATAAGTATACATGACCAAAACGTTATTTTGCTGTACAAAAAGAATCAGACTTTGAAATATTGTACAATTAGCTTGTGAAGGAAATCAAAAATGCAGGTGGGCATAAATATAGGGATTGGGATTGAATTTCTTTTTTAAAAGGACTTGAAAATGTAGTTTTTAAGAGAATACAAATAATCAGTAGACCATTTGAATTGTTCAAATTCATTGATAATTATAGGTCACATTAAAAAAAAACTTTGAGTTATCACTTCTTGTCTATAAATTAATAAAGATGAATGAAAAAAAAATTAATAGTAGAGGGAGGACTGTAGAAAGATAGAAAAATGGGTCTGATTAAGAATTCTCATGAAGGAACCTTCGAAGTTCTTTAGATCTGAAGATTCTGGAGTTTCCGCAGTAGAGATGACTTCTCACAGGGGGAAGAGTCAGACTCTTGTAAGAAGACATAGTCTGGAAAGAATTGCTTGAATATCTCATGTAATTTTTGATTATGTTCATCAAAAGATCATCTATCAACTCACAAACATTTATTAAATATCTACTGTGTGACAGGCAGTGTGTTATATGTAGGGGGTATAAATATAAAGAATGAAACAATCCCAACTTGCAAGAAGTATACATTCTCACAGGTGAAACAACATGATTATATATGTATGTATGTATGTATATAAAATGAGTAAGTACAAACATGTACAAATGTGGTTTGGGAGAGAGGGCACTAGCATTTTGAAAAGCAGGAAAAGTTTCCTGCTGTTACTGCTGCTTCTTTTTTTTTTTTTTTTAATTTAATAGCCTTTTATTTACAGGATATATACATGGGTAACTTTACAGCATTAACAATTGCCAAACCTCTTGTTCCAATTTTTCACCTCTTACCCCCCCCTCACCCCCTCCCCTAGATGGCAGGATGACCAGTAGATGTTAAATATATTAAAATATAAATTAGATACACAATAAGTATACCTGACCATACTGCTGCTTCTTAATGATAAGTCTGAAGTATCTAATAGGTAATTGCTGATATGAGACTAGAGTTCCTTAGAGGAATTAAAGTTAGATAGATAGATATGGAAGCTTTCTAAGTAGAGATTATAATTGAATATATGGGAAATTATGAGATCATCAATAAAGAATATATAGAACAAGAAGAAAATAAGTCCCAGGACAAGACTTGGAGTTAGGCTAAAGAAGAGGAAGCTATAAAATGATTTTGCACAGCTAAGTGGAACAATGAATACAGTGCAGAGTCAGGAAAGATGAGTCTTCTTGAGTTCAAATCTGGCCTCAGATACTTATTAGCTGTGACCCTAGCAAGTCACTTAACTCTGTTTGTCTCAGTTTCTTCATCCTTAAAATGAGCTTGAGAAAGAAATAACAAACCAGTCCACTATTTCTGCCAAGAAAACCCCAAATGGGAACATAGAATTAGACATGGCTGAAATGACTGAACAATAACAAATAAAATGATAGCTAACTGGGATTATAGGTTCCATTAAAGATTTTTTTTTTAAGGATGAAAGAGATTTTGTGGTTGTTGGCTCCTGAAAGGAACTGGTAGCTGGGGAGGATTAGAAAAGGTTAGAAAAAGAGGATCATAGCAAGGGCAATCTGTTGAAGGGTACCAAGAAAATTTGTAGAGAACTTGGCTTTATTAAGAAAATAGAATCATCTCAGATATTGGAGTAAAGGGTAATGGAAAGTGGAAGATTATGTCAAGGATCAAAGAGTAGACAAAGAAAAGAGTGAATTTAGGAAGAATAGTCTTGATTTTCTAGATAAAGTATGAGTGCTGATAGAGAATAGCCTTGAAGTATGAGTCAAGATTTTAGAATGAAATGGGTTTGGGATGGGGTGGGGGAGCTATAGGAAGCATGAAGAGAGAATATTTGAATAGCTGCTGTGCCAGAGAATCAATTAGGGAGCATGTTGATTGGCTTAAGGGAAGATCAACATGTATGTTGATTTCTCCTAGAATGAAGATAGGAATTAGAAGGAAAAGAAAGATTTATAACTAGGCACTGAATTGACAGAAAAATGGGCAGGGGAAAGTTAAATTGGGGGATAGTAAATAACAGTTACTAGAAGATATGCAGTGAGTTGTAATGCTGAAGAAACTGAGGCAAGACAAAGGTTTTTAATATTTTAATAGGGGGGAGAAGTTGGACTGACCATGGCCAGCTGGCATGGATGGGACTCTTGTCTCAAAGCATCCAGCCATGAACAAGTAATTCCAGATACTTTTATAGGGCTCCATCGATCAGGGAAACAAAGGCTGGGGGGGGGGGGGGGAAGGAGGGGGGAAGAGGGGGATGGCAGAGTACTGGTTGAGTGGAAATTCTAGGAAGGATCATAACTTTTTAATTCTGGCAGTTTGTGTCAAAAGCAGGAGACAGGAAGTCTGAGCCAGAAAGATAGAGAGTGCCATCTAAGTATTTGAGATAAACTATCTGGAATTTTATGACTCTTTAGTATCATAGCATTTGGGAGAGTAAAAAGGGAGTGATGTTAATAATCATTAATAACCATTAGAAAAATGAGGTCACTACGAATATCAGTGGCAAGGAAGAGCTCATTAAGTGGAAGAGTTTCCACTTACTGGCTTAAAGAAGTTCAAGTACAAAGATACTTAAATGTCTAAGAGCTTCTCTACTTACTTGACTAATTACTCAAGGCTGCCCAGTCCTACAAACTAGTAAGCATCTGAGCCTGGATTTGGACTCAGATATTCCTGACTCCAGGCCCAATATTCTATCCAGTGTAACACTTAACTGCCCATGAGTGGATTATGATATCATAAGAGCTAAACTATCCCTTGGGGCTATGAACTAAAGGAGCTGATAGACCAATATCTATGGTTAAGAAGCTGCACAATATCTGAAGACCAGGAGGTGGCAGCAGACAGTAAACAGAGAGCCACTTGGCTGGAGCTGAGATGCTTTAGGCTTAGGGAATAACTAAGCAGAGAAAGCAGTTTAAAGCATTAACACAGCACTGCCAGAGAACAAGTAGCTATATTAGAGACAGAGAAGTTCCAGCGAGGATGCTGCTTTAGTAACACAAATTGCTAGCTGCACATATTCCCCAGTCGTGTATTCGTTATGTGTGATTCTCCATGTGTATTTCATGGACCATATGTGGTGCTCTCTATGTATGTCCCACTGATGCTCTGGTAACTTGTAAGAGAGCATTCCAGGGAAAGTTTTCCTTGTCATTTTGTTATGCTATTTAATTAAATGCCTTTTGTTTTGAATAAACATATTCTCTAGTTGGCTGGTAAAAATAACAACAAGATTACTAAGGCTTTGGGAGTTTTGATTTTGAATAGATACAGGTCCACAAAATATCTTTAATCTAGAAGAAGTTTCAGAGTCAAAGTGTGAAGAATCTCCATGTGAAACGTAAATGTTGTTCAACTTTCAGAGAGGATCCATGATCTCACTAGTGTGATGTTTTGATTTGCATGTGAATTTGAGCAAAGCCAAGCTGTATAAAGTCAAAATCCCAAAGTCCCAAAGATCTTTGCTTCTTCCTTCAGTCATCCAAGCCCAGTGGCAAGACAAAGCAAGATTACTGAAGATGGCCCAGGATGCAGTGGGTAACTGTGGCCTTTTTAAATAAAGATCTTTCCCAGGTCTGTCTGAGGTTATGCCTTTCAGTGACTAAGGGGTAAGTAAGAACTGAGACTTAAGATGGCTCAATTTACCCTCCCAAAGATATCAATCTGGGAGTTTGGGGCCTGAACATAAAGCAATTGATATTTATATTTGTTCTAAGTCTTAAAAGCCTAAACAATGGGCTGCAGTGGTTTAGGCTGGACTGACTATTAGACATTCAATGAAAGATGGAGTCTGATTGGGTTTAAAGCCTTTGTCAAGTAGCTCCATTTAAAACACAATGGACTTTTTAAAAGTCTGTTTTTCCAGATTTATATTTCAAGAAATTAAAAAAAAAAAAAAAAAAAGAAAAGAAAACTGCTACAGACAGTTTTTTGGGAAAAAATTTTAAAAAGCAGGTTGTGTGGGACAATGACCACCAACCCAAAATAATTCAAATAGATGATTCTCAGAGCCAGAGCAAAAAGCAGTTTATTCAATTCCTGGAGGAATAGGGCATCACTTTCAACTAGTATAGTCTATTAGAGTGAGGCAAAACACAGACAACAGAACAAGGTTTTTTTTGTTTTTTTTTTTAATCTCTGAAACAATTTTACCACATCTTGGGCCTCAGCTATCCCTGATTTAGAATTAGGGCTCACCTCAATCTGTCACGGGAATCCATTCCACCCAAAACAGTTTGTCAAGATTAAGCAAGAATAGAAGGTGGAGTTTTCCTAGAATTGTAGCCCTAAACTATGGTACTTTTCCAGAGATCATTCTTCTAAGGAGGTCTCACATCCTCTCCACCCCACTTAAAGTAAAGAAGAAAAAGAAAAGAAGGAGGAGGAGGAAGAAAAGAAGGGGGAGAAGAAATATTTGAGTTGGGTCCCCAGAGACTAATACTATTCAGGTAACATAATAAAGACAGTTAACCTTCTTTTAAGAACCAAGTTCATTCCTTTCCATAAATAGACAAAACATCCATGGGAGGAGGAGTATTAGTAAAGCACAAGTGTAAGAAATATGTGAAACAAAGTTTAACTCATATCCTGCTCTGGAAGTCCTCTCTGTGTAGAGACCTCATGAAGAACCCTTGTTGTTGTCTTTTATCCTTGATGTTTATTGATTGACTAAAATAAGCTGCAGCATATTAGCAACGATGACTTGTGGACAAGAAATTTTAGAGAAGTTACTGATGTGGGGAATACTGAAACTGTCTCTCTTTCTCTCTGACTTGGGGGGAACCCTTAAAAAATCCTTTGAACCCTCAGGGAAGCTCCTCCTTGAGAAAGACCGGCCCTAGGGAATAAAGATAAAATGGTTTCATTCTGTTTATCTTGGTGGGACTAGTTGAGCCCAGGACCACTCCTACTTCTATCCCACCTCTATTGAGTTAAAGATTAGTCCAGGGGCACTCATTCAAATGGAAATTTTCTATTCAATTCGAAGATTTCTGTCTGATTCCAACTCAAACTGCTCCCAGCCCCTAGCTAAAGTTTCAAACTATAAAAAGGGGCAACTTGGGGCTCATTCCTTGCAGAGGGCCGAAAGCAGTTAGGATGCCAGGGAAACTCTCTCCTTGGCATAGCTGCCTTTGAGGATCCTCTGCCCACTAAGAAGACCTCTTTTCAGGGTTAATTCCTCTTTCTCTCTCCTATTTCCCTAACAGGATCACACCCCTCTTTACCTCTCTAAAAGGATTTCTCTGCTACAAACTTTACCTTGCCTCTGAGGAAGGCTGGCTTCTCAGTTCCAACAATAAATTTCTTTTGCCAATCAAACTTTTCGGGTTCACAAATTCTTTTATGAAGGACCTGTGGGCCAATCAGAGGGGGTTCCCACAACTCTCTGCTCTGCCCTGAACCTCATCTTTATCACCTAGGAAATGTGTAGTCAGAAAAGAAAGTAGGTCAGTCATGTAGACTAAGGGATGACAGTTGGACAGTTGCTCAGGTACTTGTGTGATTTCTAGGGAGTAATGTATGAAAGTAGAAAAGGATGGGAAATGGATAGGTTGTTCAAGGACCCACTGAAGAAGAATTGAGGAAAAGGAAGAAGTGGGGTTGGAATGATGAAGTCAGACCTTACACTTTAGAAAAATCACCTTGGCAGCTGAGAGGAGGTTAGATTCTCTCAGACTTCTTAATCTCCAGAAAAATCATCATTCTGACGGATAAAATCAACTTTGAACCTCCTATCTCCTCAGATCATTTTGTTGAGGTTAGGAACTGAATGTTGAGGTGTAGACCACATGTTAAGGTCTACATTTGGGGTACCTAAATGAAATTAGGGTTTAGTTAAGGTCTAGTGGCAGGTTTGGGGTACAGGGAGTCAAACAGAGTTCCCCTGCAACCCCCTTAGATTCGGTGCATCTAGATGCGGTCTCTCTAGATGAGGTCTAGAAGCGGCGCGGATTCCCAATAAAAGCATTTATTAGCCCAGAGAGCTAGATTAATAAAAGAGGTTTATTATTGAGTCTAGAAGTAGGAGATAGATGAAGGTAGAGATAAAGAGGGCACTGGACAGAGGGTCCAGTGGACAGAGGGTGCTCACATGGCGACCATGTTTGGAATCTCTGCAAAGAGGGGTTCCCAGTGTGGTCCTTTTAAGTCGGAGACTTAGCTCGAGGGGCTTTGGGGTGTAGCCCCAGAGTTGGCTCAGATCCGGGTGGGGCTGGGACAGGTCCGGACCTTCTATTGGAATTCAAAAGGACCAGGATTTGTGAGTCAAAGGGTAATTTACATTAGCTAGGGAGGTTGGGAATCAAAGATTGGAATCTTTCCCGCATCAATTTCCCTTCTGGCTGCAGGATTTCATTTTGCCCATGAGCCAGGTAATCTTTTTTTTCTCTCCAACTTTTCAACTGCTTCCTCTGAAGAAGGGACCCCGAAAAAATCCTTAAAGGAGAAAATCTCCTTCAACTCTGTTTCAGTGAGGGACCCCGCCCCAAGGGACAAACAGTCGGGACTGGGTGGGGTCAGCTCAGTCCGGAAACTCAATGAGCTGACCCCAACTAGATAACAAGGATGAGACTGTCCTTTAGGGCGAGGTCCCCTCTTCAGAAAGATGGCTCAGAAGATTGTTGTAATAGTCTGGAAACTCTGTATATATATTCATACATATGCATATATGTATATTTATATATACATAGACACATTTATCCACATATACCTATACATGAGTATATATATATATATATATATATATATACATACATACACATACAAATAACTACCTGCCTATACATATGCTTATATGTACAAAGACATAACTATACATTCATATATATATATATATATATATATATATACACACACACATACATGCATACACACATAGGAGAGAGCTATTTAAAATTTGAAATAAGATTTGGCAATAAGTTATACATGTAGAGTGCATGAGAGTGAGGAGTTAAGGTGATGACACTGTGTATGCAAATCTGGGTGACTAGGAGAATGTTGATATCCTTGACAGTAATAAAGAAGTACCAGCAACTGGCACAAACTGCAGGATGAAGTAAGGCATGAAATGAGTGGGGCCAGGTGAGTTCAAGCTTAAAGCATGGAACTGACTTTATTTCTTACAGTTTGCCTTTTATATCCCACCACAATCACATTTTTCTCTGTTATAGATTACACAAATGCCAGAAAACCACAGAAAGTATAACCAAGGCTGTGACATTTCCTTGTTCTGTTAGTCAAGGGACATCCTGTTTTTTGTTTTTCCTTTAGAGGGCCCTCTTATCTACTAGATAAGATATCTCAAATGAAACCTCAATAACACAAGACAAATATTCTATTCTTCTCTAATTGATATCCACTGTTCCATTCTTATGCTGTCTATTCCTATCATACTCTGTCCTCAAACCTCCCATGGCAACCTCTTCTCTTACCCTCTCAGTTGAGAAAATCAGTTTGGTCATATTGACCTTCTTATTTCCAGTAAATAATCGGAGGGAACTCAGGCTGTGGTATAGGTTTGGCTGTGGTATAGGTTTTATCATGTCCCCCTAAAGTTCTCCAAGTGACATCACTTTGCTTCAGTCTTCCTTTTTTTTTTATTTAATAGCCTTTTATTTACAGGTTATATGCATGGGTAACTTTACAGTATTAACAATTGCCAAACCTCTTGTTCCAATTTTTCACCTCTTACCCCCCACTCCCTCCCCCAGATGGCAGGATGACCAGTAGATGTTAAATATATTAAAATATAAATTAGATACACAATAAGTATACATGACCAAACCGTTATTTTGCTGTACAAAAAGAATCAGACTCTGAAATATTGTACAATTAGCCTGTGAAGGAAATAAAAAATGCAGGTGGGCATAAATATAGGGATTGGGAATTCAATGTAATGGTTTTTAGTCATCACCCAGAGTTCTTTCTCTGGGCGTAGCTGCTTCAGTCTTCCAACGGACTTACAGCTAAGCTCCCTATAGGGAAGTTTAAAAGAAGAGAAGTTTTGGGGGTGGAAAGACAATTCTTTGGGAGATATATTGATTGAGTTTAAGGTGCCAGTGGGATAAACACTTCAAGATCATTGGAGATATAGTTCAGGAGAAAAGCTAGAGTGAGATATATAAATCTCGGCATCATCTGCATAGAGTTAATGAATGAGTCCATGGAAAAAGATGAGACCCTCAAGTGAGATAATAAAGAGTAACAAAAAGAGGACCCAGATCAAAGTCTTAGAAAGGCACTGATGGTTTGTGGGTATGTCATGGATGAAGAACCAGTAAAGAAAAGTGAGACCTGATCAGACAGAAGAACCAAGAGAGTAATATCCTGAAAACCTAGAAAAGAGAAGGTATCTAAAAAGAGAATGTGATCATATGAGTCTTTTGATCACTATATATGTATATATATGCTACAGAAATCAAGAAGGATGAAGACTGGTAAAAGCCATTAGAATTTGACAATTAAGAGTTCATTGGTTATTTTGAAGAAATCAATTTTAGTTGAATGACAAAGTCAGAACCCAGATTTATAGAGGGTTTGAAAGAGAGTAAGAAGAAATGGAAACTCTAAGTGTAGAAGTCTTACTCAAGGAGTTTAATTATGCAAATGAGAGATATAGGATGATAGCTATCAGGAATGGTTACATCCAGTGAGAATCATTTTAAGGAAAGATACATTTGTAGGAAGTGGGAAAGAACTTATAGGTAAGAAGAGGTTGAAGAGAGAATGGGGAGGATAGAACCAGTAGAGAACATCCTTCTTGCTAGAGAAATTGTGGGTAGATGAGATCAAGATCATATAGAGGGGTTGCCATTAGTGGGGAGAAGGGCCACTCTTCATCTGAGACTAGAAAAAGAAGGCGATAGTAAGAAAGATAATTTGAAAAATATGAGATGAGGAGGAGAGGAGAAAGAATTCTCAGTGCATGGCCTCAATTTTTCAGTGAAGTATGAACTGATTTTCTCAACTGAGAGCGTAGGAGAAGAGGGTGCCATGGGAGGCTTGAGGAAGAGATGAGTATGGTAGGAATAGACAGCATAAAAATGGAACAGTGGATATCAATTAGAGAAGAATAGAATATTTGTCTTGTATTATTGAGGTTTCATTTGAGATTATATAGTATAAACTTGTAATGGACCTAGAAGCATGTTTTCATGAGTTCCTCCAGCTCCATTTAAAAAAAAAGAGAGAGAGAAGGAAACAAACTTTGGGATTCAGTTTTGAGATTTGTCAAGGTGTGATTGACAATAGGACAAAACAGTGAAGGATTATATAGTATAGTGTAGAGTAGATTTGCCCAAGGAGTCAAGATTAGGAAGACAGAAAAGTATTGTATTGTATTTATAGTAAAATATAAAGGGATAAGAAATTATATAGCACCTGCTATCTGCCAAATACAGTGCTAAGCTTTATTACCAATATGATCTCATTTAATACTCACAACAACCCTGCAAGGTAGCTGATATTATTTCCATGCTGCCATTGAGAAACTAATGCAGAGATCACTCAGCTGGTGAGTGTCTGAAGTCATATTTGAATTCAGATCCTCCTAATTCCAGTCCCAGCATTCTAACCACTATGTCACTTAGCTGTTAGAGCCAGTCCAGAAAGGTGGTAATAAGTATCTTTAACAGGGCAACAGCAATAGGAATAGAAAGATTGGGTATGAGAGAGGTAAAAGTGGTTAAATAAGCATAAGTGATAAGTGATTAGTTATGGGATGTGAGAAAAAGTGCTGACTCAAAAAAAAAAATCCCAAGATTTTAAAAATGTAAGATTGAGTGAATGAGTAGTCTATACAAAAACAATGAAGTCAAAAGAAACAGCAGGTTTAAGTGTAAAATAATAAATTCAATTTTGGATATAATAAGTTGAAGTTATCAATATCTAGGTTATTTGAGATATGAGACTAGAGCCCAGAAAAAGTAGTGAAGAAATAGATTTGTGTCTGGGCTCCACTCTCATATTGTATATATTTGTCCATAAATTTTGTAGCTCATCTGAAAGGGGAAGGAGGGATATATTAGTCATTGCCTCATCCTTGTGAATATAGTCACAGAATGTAGATCCACATGATGAGGTTTTAATGTGTAAACAAGATGAATCCTCACCCCACCCTTTTGTAAGTTGTAAACTTTTATTGAGCCGAGAAGAGAACTCTATCAGTTGAGAAAACAAATTAGTCACACCTCTGGGGGCTTTCAATAGCTAAGCCCAGAGGAACTCCAGACAATTAGATCCCTGCTGTGGGGAAGAAGGGAATTTCACTTTAGTCTCACTCCCCATTGGTCATGGCATCTACTATTGAATTGCCCAAAGGGAGACACCCTATCTAGCAGTGTAAAGAATAACTAAGAGAGCAGAAACTTTCTAAAACATAGAGGCAGAAAGACAGTCACCCAAGGAAGGATTATAATCCATGGCAACCTGAAGCAGCTATGAGGAAGGACTAAGCATTTTTCAGGGGTCCTCAAACTTTTTAAATAGGGGCCAATTCACTGTCCCTCAGACTGTTGACGGGTGGGACTATAGTAAAAACAGAAACTTCGTTTTGTGGGCCTTTAAATAAAGAAACTTCATAGCCCTGGGTGAGGGGGATAATCATCCTCAGCTGCCGCATCTGGCCCACGGGCCATAGTTTGAGGACCCCTGATTTATATAATGGCTACTACATGCTAAATGCTGTATAAAGCACTTTACAAATATCTTGTTGAGTCTCACAGCATTTATATCATTTGATTGACATCATTTAGACTATTTCTTGCATATAGGTCATTGGTAACATGAAGCAGCCCATTTAAACCTACCAAACACCTTTCTGTTGGCCTTTTGGTCATCTGCAGTTTTGTGGCCCTGGAGGTGTGGTGGGTACACCCTCCCACAAGTACGCATAGTGTCTGTAGGTGGAGTGGACAGAGAATACAATAGTACTAAGATATAGAATTCATGGAACTAAAGAATCTGAAAGTTGGATGGGTTATCAGAGATCATGTAATCCATTTAGGCCAGTCCACTCACATAAAAAAGAAATCCATTATATAGGTAGATGTGTAGCCCCTTTCCACAAGGATTCTCCTAGCTTAGATTGTCTCAACACTATGAGCCCAGTCAATCATCTTCCAGGTTGCCAGTTTAGCTATTTAAAGGCCTCCAGTAGCATACCAAATTTCCACCTGGCCAATAGTGTTTCCCCTTCTATTTCAATTAGGGAAAGATTTCATTAACATTTTATAGAGATAACCGTGTTAGGATGCTAACACCTTGTCACCTGCTATTATATCACATATCTATATCTATATATACATATACACATTGATAGACTAGCTCTATATATTATTTATTTGTCTGCATGTCAAAATTTGGGCAAAATGTTATTTTCACCTACTGGAAATGCAGCCTAGTATATTTAATAGAGCTCTAGATTCAAGTAATATCTTTGACATGTATGATTGTGTGCCCTGGGTAAGAAATTTAAACTCCACTGGCCAGAGTAATCCCTTAAAACTAACTATTGCTCTAATTATACATACATATATAAGTTTAGATATATGCTTGTGTATATATACACAAAACATACATCTATATGTATATATGCATATATATGTATATTTATACATATGTTTCTTACAGTGTCAATATATTGCTTTCCTGGTTAAATTAGCATTAAAATATATTAGCATTAATAGTATATTGTTTTCCCAATTAAATTAGTTTTTTTTTTCCCAAACAAGATTTTATACAGTGTTCTGAACTAGGTCTGATTGAGGTGGGTTCCATACTCCAGCCTTGAGACTGAAATAAAATTGGATACTCTTAGACTAACTTTCAACAGAAATAAGTTTATTTAAGAGTAATACATCAAGGATACTTAACAAGGATACAACATTGGTTCATGTGGGTACAATCCCTTTGTTTTGCCAACGTCTCATGGGCCATCAGAAATTTGGGTCAGTTCAGAACTCAAAATGTAAAAAAAAAAAAAAAAAAAAAAAAAAGAATTAATAATAAATTATATAAAGTTTTTTTTTTTTTTTTTAAGATGATTATATTGCCTTTTTTTAGGGAAAAACTATCTTAGGCTACATGATAGGGACTTACTAGTCTTAGAAGACTATATATGATAAACCCATTCTACTTGAAAAGCCTCATTGCCTGAATGTAGTGTTCAGATTGCTCGAGATCCCTATAATCTGATTTCTACCTACTTCTTTAACGTTATCTCTCTATTCCTCTTCTTCCTTAGGCTCTAGTCAATTCCATCTACATACAGGAGATCTCCATATGGTAGAAATTCACTGTTTTTCAAATTTATACACAATTTATTTCAAATTTCAAATCCATAATATCTATACACACATACATGTATACATACATATATCACATATATATATATACACACACACACATACATACATATATCACCTTTATATTTATGCTTCTTCTTTCTCTACCCAGTGAACTATTTCTTATGACAAGAAATAAAAAATAAAGGGAGTGGAACCGTTCAGCAAAATATTTTCATCTCTTCTTTAAGGGCCAAACTTAGTTATTATCATTATCCAGTGTTGAGGTTTCAGGTTTTATTCTCTTTTTACTCCAAAAACTTTTTAATATCTTTTTTTCTTTTCTTTTGCAAAGCAATTGGGGTTAAATAACTTGCCCAGGATCATATAGCCAGGAAGTGTTAAGTTTCTGAGATCAGATTTGAACTCATGTCCGCCTGACTCCAGGGCTGGTGCTCTATCCTTGGTGCCATCTAGCTGCACCCTGCAATACATTTTTGTTGGTGATTTAGGATGCCAGGACTCTCTCCCTGGATATATCCAAATAGACCTTAGAATAAAAAATCAAAATAATGAAATGAGCAGGAAGCCAAGTTTCTTTTTTTCTCTCTTCTCTAGTAATAATGTCAAGGTTAGTGAAAGGATAGAATGGACTCCAGGATGGCCCTAATTGTAGGATTTCAAGAATTGACACTGAAGTGAAAAGGCAAAATTTCTTTCAGGTACATTCTTAAAGCCTTTTCTGTGTTTATCCATCTCAATCCTTTGTTCTCTAGAGTGTTATACAGTCTTTGGCCAATAATGAAAACTGAATTCTGGTTTTCAGATCAATAGACCCAGGGTACTTCCAAAGGATGAGGGACACTGGTTTTGTGGTCATTTGTCTTGCCCCTTGGTTTTCCTGGCTCAATGTTATAAGATGAGTATTTCTGTCACAAATGCTAACTAGATAGGTCTTTTTGAACAAACCAACCGCCCTGACACCTGCTTGGAGTAATTATCATACCACTGAGCTGTGGTTAATAAAAATGAATGGTTGTTATCCTCAAATTGCTCTCAGTAGATCCTACTTTCTTTTAGTCAGGCAGGCAGGCAAACTAACAGGGCAATTCAAGTTCATACTGTTGCCATTCTCTGTCACAGGAGTCAGAACAAGAGCAGAAATCTATTTCATGGAACTTCTAAGACCTTTTTGTCTTATGATTTGGGTCTAATTCTGGTCTTCCTTTCTCCTAATTATACCTACTTGCTGTTCCCCATACATGACATTCCATTTTGACTTATGTTTTTTTACAGGTTGTCCCCCACGTCTGAGATGCTTTATTGAAATTTATATGGTGACTCCCATTGTCTCTAGTTACTTGTTTATCAGTTTATCAGTGTTGTAGGAGATTCAGTTGAAGGAAGCTTTGTCAGGGAGGATTCACTGGATTTGCAGCTTTTGTATTACCTGATATCTAGCATTTAGCAGATCATCCCCTACTTGTTAGTCAGCACATTAAAAACCCATTCCCCATATCTACAATCTCATTTCCTTATAATGTAGAAATTAAGGAAGAGCTGAAAAGCAATAACCCATCCCCTTTTGTTGATATGTTTTTATCCAAATTGTCTTTTATCTCATTATAAAAATTCACAATAAATGTTGACTCCATCTTGAATGCCTTCCTGATGTCTAGTAATCAACCTGTCAACAACATGTTGCTACCTTGTTATATTTTTTTTAACAAAGTCTTTTTAATTCTCTTTTCCCCTGAGTTTTGCCTCATTAATCAGGGTGAAAGAATTTTTTCTTTTAATAGCACTCCCTCTTTGCCAACACCTATTAGAATCCCTAATTCTTCTTAAGGCTCAATATATGGGTCATCTCTTCAATGAGGCCTATTCTAATCCTCAGTTGCAAGTGCCTTTTCCCTGCAATATTTTTTTATATGTAGTAGAAACTGGACAATGAGGGCCCCCTCCTTAAGAGAATACACAACATCTTTGGCCTAGTGCAATGCCTTATGTGGAGATTGAGCGAATTTCATTTTGTATGTGGAGTGAAGGGGCTTTACTCTTCAGAGTATATACAGATATTTTGTGGCTATTTCCTCTCTACTTCCTCTATGATGAAGAGTTTTACTGTTAAGTTGGAAACTGAAAGGACCTGTAAAGAACCCCAATGGAAAAACTCACTTGTTAAAAAATTATTTTTTTTCATTTTTAATCTTTTTATTTTCAAAACATATACATATTTTTTCTCCCTCCCTTCCCCAGACAGCAAGTAATTCAATATATGTTAAACATGTGCAATTCTTCTGTTTATATTTCCACAATTATCATGATGCCCAAGAAAAATCAGATCAAAAAGGAAAAGAATGAGAAAGAAAACAAAATAAAAGCAAACAACAGTAAAAAAGTTATGATCCACACTCATCCCTCTGGGTACATATGGCTCTCTTCATCATAAGACCATTGGAACCTGCCTGAATCACTTCACTTTTCACTTTAAAAAGAGCCACATCCATTGTATAATCTTGCTGTTGTTGTGTACAAGATTCTCTTGGTTCTACTCACTTCACTTAGCTTCAGTTAATGTAAGTCTCTCCAGGTCTTTCTGAAATCATCCTGATGATTGTTTCTTAGAGAACAATAATATTCCATAACATACATATACCATAACTTATCCAGCCAATTTCCAACTGATGGAGTTTCACTTCCTTGCCACTACAAAAAGAACTGCCACAAACATGCGGGTTCTTTTCTCTTTTTTATGATTTCCTTGGGATACAGGCCCAGTAGAGACACTGCTGGATCAAAGGACATGTACAGAAAAACTTTATTTTGTTAATTGATATTTTGAAATAATGTTTTATTTTTCCCAATTGCATGTAAAAAATTTTAGCATTCATTTTTCAAAAACTTTGAGTGCCTAATTTCCTCCTTTCTTTTTCCCCTCCCCAAGATATCAAGCAATCTGATATAGATTGTATATGTTCAATCATACAAAACATATTTCCATATTAGTCACGTTGTAAAAGAAAACACTGACAAAAATCCCCACAAAAAATAAAGGGAAAACTAGCATGCTTTGATCTGCATTCAGACTCCATCAGTTCTTTCTTGGGAGGTGGATAGCATTCTTTCATCACAAGTCCTTTGGAATCGAAAGACAACTCTAAATTTGGAAGAGTCAATAATGGGTGCCCTTCTCTCTCCTTCCCCCTTCTACTAGACCTGCCAGTGAACGCACAATTTCCTGGACAATCTTGAGTCTGCAATAGGACTACTATTGTTTGTGTCTTCTTTGCCATGATTTAGAGCCATGGTACCCATGCATTGAACTCACAAAGGTACCACCAAGGTATTTTAAATGTTTGAGTGAAACACAATAATATTCTACATCTCTTAGTGCATAAACTGCTAGTTTGAGGTAGTTTATAGTTCTCACATTTGGTAACAACATTCTTTTGATGACATTCTCAAATATTTGAGATATGTTTTTATTTACTTGGACTTTTGAATGAACCAGAAACTTCTTGGACTTATTATTTTTTTAGGATATGATAATAAAGGCAGCTAAGTCGAGCAATGAATAGAGTGCCAGTACTGGCATCAGAAGGACCTTAGTTCAAATATGGCCTCATTCACTAAGGTGAGTGATTCTGGCCAAGTCATTTCATACTGTTTGCCTTAGTTTCTTCATCTGTAAAATGAACTCCTGAAGGAAATGGCAAACTACTGCAATATCTTTGCTAAGAATGTGACAATTTTCAGATTGGCCAGAATGACAGGGAAAGATAATGCAGAATGTTGGAGGGGATGTGGGAAAACAGGGACACTGATACATTGTTGGTGGAATTGTGAATACATCCAGCCATTCTGGAGAGCAATTTGGAACTATGCCCAAAAAGTTATCAAACTGTGCATACCCTTTGATCCAGCAGTGTCTCTACTGGGCTTATACCCCAAAGAGATACTAAAAAAGGGAAAGGGACCTGTATGTGCCAAAATGTTTGTGGCAGCCCTGTTTGTAGTGGCCAGAAGCTGGAAAATGAATGGACGCCCATCAATTGGAGAATGGTTGAGTAAATTGTGGTATATGAATGTTATGGAATATTATTGTTCTGTAAGAAATGACCAGCAGGACGAATACAGAGAGGATTGGCGAGACTTACATGAACTGATGCTGAGCGAAATGAGCAGAACCAGGAAATCATTATATACCTCAAAAGCAATACTGTATGAGGATGTATTCTGATGGAAGTGGATTTCTTCAACAAAGACAAAATCTAACTTAGTTTCAATTGATCAAGGATGGACAGAAGCAGCTACACCCAAAGAAAGAACACTAGGAAATGAATGTAAACTGTTTGCATTTTTGTTCTTCTTCCCAGGTTATTTATACCTTCTAAATACAATTCTTCCTGAGCAACAAGAAAACTGTTCGGTTCTGCACACATATATTGTATCCAAGATGTACTATACATTTAACATGTATAGGACTGCTTGCCATCTTTGGGGAGAGGGTGGAGGGAGGGAGGGGAAAAATCGGAGCAGAAGTGAGTGCAAGGGATAATGTTGTAAAAAATTACCCTGGCATAGGTTCTGTAAATAAAAAGCTATTTAATAAAAAAAAAAAAAAAGAAAAAAAGAAAAGAAAATATATTTTAATACTAAAAAAAAAAAAGAATATGACAATTTTATTAAGGTCACAAAAAGTTGGATATGAGTCTTGTGATTGAATAACAACAAACAACAAATCTTTGCAATACTGGGTTGGGTGGTTGATAAAAAAACAAGTATTATTTTAAAAATCAGTGTAGAACAGGAAATGAAAGTAATAGTATCCCATCTAATTTCAGAGTTTGAGAAGTATGTAATGCAAGGAGCATACATCCCATTAGTAAGTAATTGTGGTTA
Source organism: Sarcophilus harrisii (assembly GCF_902635505.1). Taxonomy (NCBI): domain Eukaryota; kingdom Metazoa; phylum Chordata; class Mammalia; order Dasyuromorphia; family Dasyuridae; genus Sarcophilus; species Sarcophilus harrisii. The sequence continues at coordinate 371,066,124 of NC_045427.1, forward strand.
AGAGTGAAATAAAGTTTTATTTTTTCTTTCAATTTATGTATATTATTTTTTCAAATTGCTACTGTTATTAGTTCATAAAGATTTAATAAGTTGTTTGGTCCTAACCATGTAACAAATGGAACTGTTAATTATTTCTTTTGGCTTAGAGCTGCCTTAAAAAATTATTGAAATAATCAAGAAAGTTTGGGAACCTCTGGTATAGAGCTTTGCAAGATCCAGGAACTTGAATCCGTATCAGAATTTGTTGTCCGCCCAGCAGTGGTTTGGGAAATTCTGGATATATTCTCTCCATCAATATAGATCAGCAATTATGTATAACTTAGAGTTTTGGAGTGTTCCCTGGAAGCACTGAGAGGTTAGGTTAGGTAACTTGCCCAGAGTCATCAAATTGTAATGTGTCAAAAGAAGTATTTGAACCCATGTTTTTCTGACTCCAAAGTTAGCTACTACACCATGCTGCCTCTCAATTAAAAACATCCTGAAATAAAATGTTTTATTCTCTAATTATAGTTGAATGTCTCTTCATTATTTTCTATTACAAATAATCATTCTAGATGAATCAATCTACTGTCTGTCTCACAGTGAATTCCTAGAGGACAGAGATCCAGAATATCTGATTCTCTGTGTATGGTATCACGTACAATTGTTTTCTCCAATTTCTCCCTTTGGGCTAGGGGGAAAGAGTAAAAAAGAGAAGGTGGGGAAGAAAGATTATTAAATAAAGAAAGGCAGACTGCGGGATGATGAACTCTGACACTGTCAAGATGATTCAAAGAAGACGGACATAGTGAGAGGAGGCAAATTCTGGGGGCAGGAGCAGATGTTCATTTTTGGAGAAAACATTATAATGGTGGTGACTCATCAAGGAGCTTCCAGACAAAGTTTCTATCTTTAAAGAAATGGTGAAGACTATAAGAAGTGGGTGGAAAAAAGTGAGAGAATCTTGTGTAGATCCAAGAGGAAGAGGGAAAGTAGAGGGGACTTGATGCCTAAAGGTCACAATTAAAGTAGAGAAATACTTCAAAGACCCAACTCAACCATTTTTTTTTTCTATGTAGATAGCTTAAAAACATAAATGATTCAAAAAGCATTTATTAAATGCCAATTGTGAGCCAAGACCTGGGGGATACAAATACAAAAGCTGCCCTCAAGTAACTTGCATTCTAAAGGAGGAAGCAACTCTTATAGGGAAGTGATGGTCACAGGAAGATGTTCTGGTCTAAAAAGGCTCAGGAATGGTGAGTGGAATAATAGAGCAATCTTTTGGCACTTCCTTTCTAGAAGTTATGCTAATGTTTATTTAATTACAAGATGTAAGTGAGGACTGACCAATGAGAGCCTAAACTTTATGAGTGTGTCTGGTGTGCTTGGCTGATTTTATTCCCCGTGTAGCCAGGCAGGAAAAAAGAACAAAGTTTAGTAGTCACTAGGGCTTTTTGTAAGTATGCTCAGTTTCAACTCAGAAACCAATTGAAAAAACCTTTTCTGACCTTACTAAACAGACTGGAAACAGCCCCAGAACATCTCTAAAGTCCACTTGGGGACAGCCTCAACCAAACATGCTGTAAAAACTCATAGGTACTGAGCTTGCCTTGATCAGCCCACTGCTTTACATAGCAAGAGGTAGAAGGGAGTTGGGGAACATGAGGGACAGCTGGGCAGAAAATGAGCAGGGCTGAAGATAAGACTGTATGGTGGGCTTGGGGAATTTAGAGCTGGTCCTGGACAAGGCTTCTGGAGAACCACTTTAAAGAAGAGGAGGAGCAGTAGCTTCATGTGACATAATGTAGTCACCTTTCAAATTAGGAAGTCCTCGGTTCCTTTTCTTTTACCCCTCTTTTTTCCCTCTGATAAATAAGAGAAGTCATTTAACATCTCTGTATCCTAAACAATTATCTAAGGCCAAAGTGGCAGATGAGTGGCTCATATACGTTAGTGAAGGGAATTTTCACACTGGGAATTTCCCTCACTGATGAAATTATGGATCCTCACCTTTAAAAAATGATTGCAAAACTAAACAAAGAAATTCAGGTAATAAGAAACACATTTAGAACCATGTGCAGACATTCTCCTTACTCTCTTTTATGCTCTTACAAAAAGGAAAAAAAAAGTGGGGTGGGTGGGGAGAAAGCAGTTTTCTTCATTATAAAAGGTATCCCTTTTCTGTTTTTGGTCTCGTTGAGGATACATGAGATGCCACGCACACAGCCCCAGTTTTTGCAGATGGAAGATCCTAGATAGACCTGAGACCCCTAGGGAGAGTTAACTGATTTAGCACAAAGAAATAGATGTATTTTGAGCAAGAACCTTGAAATAAAGACAGCAGGAGTGAAAGAGGGCTTGACTGCATGAGAAATAGAACATTTCTGACTTCTTTAACACTGTTCTGAAAGCCTGTCTTCGATTTGGTATAAGAATGCTGGGGAGAGGAGCCAATTCTCTTCCCTGTGTCCTCATTGAACCCCAATAACTATGCCTTCCCAGATGTCTCTTCCCTCCCCTCGAATGAACATCCTGCCCATTATGAAGTCTGACTCTTCTAAGCAGGGGCAGCTGCTGTTTGACTTTCTTCCCCAATTTCACATTATGGCTCTCCTACAGCTCTGTTCTTGTTTCAGCTGGAAAAGATCAATAGCCCATTGGGTGTTTGTCCTTGGATGGGTGGGAGGCAGAGATAGTGGGGGAAGAATCATCATTTTTTTATGCAGCAAACAAATTCCTCTGCTTTTTCACTATGAAAAAAAAAAAACTATCTCCTCTTCCTCCACCCAAATCAATCCAGTTTCAGTGGCATTTGGGGGCTCACGACGCAGGGAGCTTAGCCCAAAATTTTAAAGGAATCATCAAAGGAATTCCTGTCAAACCAGCAGATGGAGTAGCGGTCCATCTGTGTATTGCATATTCAATCAAATCTCTTTCCTCTGCTTTTGGTGTCTCCCTGCTAATATGTTGAATAATACAGAGATAACCCAGCTCTGTGGTCAGAGGGAAAAAGGAAACAAATGGAACAATATCTGTAAATATAATCTATTGTCCTGTCTGTGGTGAATTATTGTAAGAGATCATCCCAGGGGGACACTTTTAGGGTGTCTGCCTGACAGTAGGGTAGGATGTGGTCTGTGTGGTCCCTGGCTCTATCTCTCAGAGCTCTAGAATGGCTTTGCACACAGCAGTTCTTAGCTGGAAGGGGAGGCTGTAACAACAGAAACAAACTAGGAAGATGGGCTTGAGCTATATCCCCCTTTTCTTCCTTCTAAATTGGAGGGATCTGAGCCTTTCTTATTATTTCTGGTTTGTTTTACCAAGGTAAAGTTCAGTATGGCTGACTGTCCAGATAAGAGCAATATCCTCAGGCTCTGTTCTATGCAGATTAGGCTAGTCTTTCCTAAAAACATGTTAAACTTTTGAAATTGTTCTTCAGATTAATTGGTTTTTGTAGTCATATAAGAAGATGCTCTAAATCATTATTGATCAGAGAAATACAAATTAAGACAACTCTGAGACACCACTACACACCTGTCAGATTGGCTAAGATGACAGGAAAAGATGATGAATGTTGGGGGGGATGTGGGAAAACTGGAATATTGATGCATTGTTGTGAACAGATCCATCCATTCTGGAGAGCACTTTGGAACTATGTTCAAAAAGTTATCAAACTGTGCATACCCTTTGACTCAGCAGTGTTACTACTGGCTTATATCCCAAAGAGATCTTAAAGGAGGGAAAGGGACCCACATGGGCAAGAATGTTTGTGGCAGCCCTTTTTGTAGTGGCCAGAAATTGAAAACTGAGTGGATGCCCATTAAATGGAGAATGGCTGAATAAGTTATGGTATGTGTATGTCATGGAATATTATTGTTCTGTAAGAAATGATCAGCAGGATGATTTCAGAGAGGCGTGGAGAGACTTACATGAACTGATGCTGAGTGAAATGATCAAAACCAAGAGATCATTGTACACGGTAACAGCAAGATTATATATGATGATCCATTTTGATGGACATGGCTCTTTTCAACAATGAGATGATTCAGACCAGTTCTAATGATCTTGTGATGAAGAGAATCATCTACACCTGGGAACTGTGGAAACTTGATGGGAACTGAGTAAGGATCACAACATAGATTTTCATACTTTCTGTTGATGTTTGCATTTTGTTTTCTTTCTCATTTTTTTCCCTTTTTGATCTGATTTTTCTTGTGCAGAAAGATAATTGTATAAATATGTATACATATATTGGATTATATATATATATATATATATTTTTTTTTTTTTTGCTGAGGCAATTCGAGTTAAGTGACTTGCCCAGGGTCACACAGCTAGGAAGTGTTAAGTGTCTGAGACCAGAGTTGAACTCAGATCCTCCTGACTTCAGGGCTTGTGCTCTATATACTATGCCATCTAGCTGTCCAGATTTAACATATATTTTAACATGTTAAACATAGATTGGATTACTTGCCATCTAGGGGAGGAGGTAGAGGGAAAGAGGGGAAAATTTGGGACACAAGATTTTGTAAGGGTCAATGTTAAAAAATTATTCATACATATATTTTGAAAATAAAAAGCTTTAATAATTTTTAAAAAAGAGATTAATTGGTTTCTGGGACTAAATTCAAGTTTTTGACTAGGCCTCCTTCTTGACCTGTAGACCACTATAAGCAACACAGAGGCAAGAAGTTCTATTCTCAGTGGAATCAACATGTCTTTCCTGTATATTGTTAAACAGCTTTCCCTTGAGATAGTTGAATAAATCTCTGTTGTTGTTATTGTTGTTTTTTAAACTATTAGATCTTCTACCACTATTTCATTTTATTCTAATTTAAAATCTGAGGTCCCAGATCAGTTTAGACTATAACAACTACTCTAGAATGGTAAAAAAATAAAACACTTTATTGCTTTTTGGCAGCCCTTTAGCATACAAGCCTAATGCTTTGGTTAAATATGATCATTTTGGGAGCAGTTGAATATGTTTCTTGGGGTCACAGACATATCTTCTATATTGTACTCAACACAGTTTGAGGTATTTATTGGCTCATTAATAAATACTTGATCACATAGCTGGATAAATGATTTCCTAAAGCAAAGCTTATTACATTGTGGGTCTCGACCTCATATGGGGCTATGTAACTGAATGTGAGGGTTGCAAGAAATTTGGCAACAATAAAAGGTATCAGATATTCCACCAAGATTTAATTCTTTATGTAAAAATAAACAAACATATCCATCTCATTAGTATGCAAATTTACTTTCATCTTTAATAAATGGTAGAATTATTTCAAAATAAATTTCTTTATGATTTATTATCAGTCAATGTTTGATTTGTGTACTTATTTTATATACTTATCTTCCTGGGGTTGTGTAAAAATTTCTCTGGTAAAAAGGGGTAGTGAGTGTTAAAAGTTTAAGAAGCAATCCCTGTCCACACAAGTATGATCATATTATTCCCCTTCACAATAAACTACAGTGAATTCTTATTATCACTAGAATGAAATATCAACTCTTCCATTTGGTATTTAAATTCTTTTACAACTTGGCTTCATCCTATCTTTCCAGTCTTATTATACATTATTCCCTTTTTTTTCACTCTTTGATCCAGCCAAACTGGCTTTCTTGCTGTTCCTCAAAGATGACACCCCATCTTCAATCTCTATGCCTTTGCACAAGCTGTCTCCTATGTCTGAAATATATTCCTTTCTCACCTCTATAAAATAGTCATTTTGAATGACTATACTTAACTGAACTGTTATGTTCTTGTGGTATATAGCCTCTGGGGCTTACTTTCCCAACCCATTCTTGACTATCAGGTTGAGTTCCCAGAGCATTGCCGGCTACCTTTCTATCCCCATTTCTGTGCAACTCTAACTGTGTTGTGTGTGGGGGAGGGAGAGAGCTTTTTAGATCTATTTCCCAAGAGTCCACGTGACCATTAAAATCTTCTAATATCAATTAACATTAGTCTTTATAAAAGAATATTTGCTGAGAAAGTGTATCAAGGACCAAAGTACAGCAGTCTCCCAAATTGGGAGCACATTCTTCCCTTTAAATACTCATTTGGTACCTGGGAAAGGAGCATTTAAGAGTGTTTGTTACAAAATGTTCCCCCTTCCCCATCTAAGGAAGGGGATGGAGTAGACTCCTGAGTGTAGCATAGCCAATAGAAAAGGAGTTCCTTTGTTTTCAGGACATCCTCTCAGCTGCTGAGTGGATTCACTGGGCCAAACTTGTCAAGGATGGTTCCTCAAAGGGCTCAGATTGTTGCCTCCTTCTAATGCTGACAGAACCAATGATCATTCTTTAAATATTTCAAAGTCCATAAGATTTGAACTTGATCTGTTCCGTTTTCAATATTCATTCACCTAAGATCAGAGGATATCATGTGGTCAAGATCACATGTTGGCCAGGTGGGGCAGCTACCATTTCCTTTCCACCTCTTCCTCCTGCAGGCTTACATAAATTTTTGGCTGAGGCACCATCAGGAAAAAGAGATTTTGTTTGTTAGAGCCTTTTGTATGTTCAGTCAGTTTTAGCTCAATAGCCAATTAAAAGGCTTTTCATCATTCCTATGAACAGTTAGAGATATTTATAGATACTCTGAATTGAGAAGGAAAAGGGATCTTCCATCATTCCTTTTAAAATTAAATTTTTTTCTTTTTGAAAATTCTAAGTCTTTCTACCTCGTCCAGATTGGAAGTAAAGAGGCCACTCATGGGCTTGATTCCAGTCTGATTAGCACAAGAGCTTTTACCTTAATCTGTTTCTGACTTGTGGTAGTTTGTCCCTTCTTAAGCAAACTGGTTCCCCCCCCCCCCAATTTTAGGAAGGTTAGTATATTAATACCCAACTTAGTATGGATACCCAATACTTCAAAGAAGTTAGAACTCTTGAGCTCATCAACTGCTTGTCATCCAATAGATGACAGGAAATACAGAAGTATACTACCATCTTTGGTTATCATTCATTTCTTGGAAGCAAGCTTACTAAGACTCCATGTGACTAAATAGCATACCGAGTATATTGTACATGCTCTAAAGACTGGGTCTTCTATGGCCAGTCCTCAATTATATATGTCTGCCAAAAATCAATTTAGTATTTTTATTCTTTTTTGTGTTTTTATGGCAATTAACAACTAACATTACTCAGTTTTATCATTGCATAACCAGACCCAGAATAGTAATAGAGACCAGATCTCTCCAATGTGGAAGGAAGACACGAATGGGTAGACTCAGTTTAGACCTGTCTTCCTTAACTCCAACCAGGAACCTCTGAGCCACTCATGTCTTTGAAAAAAGGATAAGAACACCAGTTTCTGCCTCGCAGGAAGTAACTTAGACCAGACTGTGATCATCCCTATTGCACCTTTAAAACCATCTCAGATGCTATCTTTTACATACGTTTTTCTCATTTTCCCAACTTCTATTCCTTTCTTCTCAAAAATTACCTATTATTCATATGTATATATATGTGTGTTTATGTATATATTATTTCTTTGTGTCTGTGTTTTATCTGTTTCTATAGCAAAAGCTTTTTTTTTTTTTTTTTTTTTTGCTGCTGAGGCAATTGGGGTCAAGTGACTTACTTGCCCAGGGTCACACAGATAGGAAATGTTAAGTCTCTGAGGCTAGATTTGAACTCAGGTCCTCCTGACTTCAGGGCTGCTGCTCTAGTCATTATAGCACCTAGCTGCTCCCAAGTAGAAGCTTCTTAAAGATCAAATGATGGCAGGCACCAAAAGTTGGGGTTCAGTCATGTACAGAATTCACAATGGCTATTCTCTTTGGCAAAAGGTAGATTTATTTAGGGGAATGGATTAGAGATAAAATGATGGAATAAAATAGATACCAGGAATGATAAATATGATATAGAGTTAGGAGAGCATAAAAAGAGGTTTTAATAATGATGGAAAGGGCAAGTTCCCTTGTGGAACTTGCCATTTACCAGGAGAAAGGAAACACCCCATGAGGTTGGGGCAAGCCTTTAGCTGGCAGGTTAAATCCTGAAAGGGACTTAGTACCCTAAAAGAGTTAGCTATAAGGAGGGGGATTGGCGTTAGGGGAGACACCATGCAGCATAGGAGAGGGATAAGGAGAAAGGCACTGAGAGGCAGACTGCCCTAATAGACTGACCCAAAGGAGGACAGTGACTATGGCATGGGCCATAAGTGGATTTTATAGGGATGATTTAACTTCAAGGGACATGACTGGGAACTCTGACAGGACATGGCAAGATGAGGCTGCCCAAGACCTCTACAGAGAGTGAGTCTCAAGGATTGACATAACTTGGATTTCTGACTGGATGACCTCCCCAGAGGTGGGACCAGGGAGCTAAATTGATCTCTACCAGTGCCTTCTCCCTGTCTGCCTTTGGGAACAATTATTTACTTTCTCTCTGCCCAACACACCCACCATTCAGGACCTCATCCATAGTTACTGTTTCATTTTTGTTTCCTCAGTGCCTAACAATGTGTCTGCTATATAGCAAGCTAGTAAGTTTTATTAATTGTTATCAATTAATGATACTCTTGATGACAACTCTAGGGGCTACTTTTGACTTTATTCCCATCCCATTGCCTTTGGGATCTTAGGTTCCTCCACCAGTGAATTGGAGAAACAATCCCTCCTCCTCTCCAAATTTGCAGGGTGAGGAGGTTGTAAGCTGCCAGCTTTCCCAGAATACTTTGTCTCTTCCCTTCTTTTTGATTTCTTCCAGTCATCCAGGATCCAAGAAATCAGTCTAGCTAAGGGAGGACAACGATGCTTGGGGTACCTTAGAAAAAAAGTGGTTCACATACGAAAGCAAAAGCCACTGTGACTGTGGCACACTTGCCTAGAAGCAGGAGGGAGAGTCAGTGTTCTGTTCTTACTTTTTCCAGGTTCAGGAGAACAGCTGCCAATCCACCTCTTTGGGAATCCCGGGGTATATGGCAGGTCTTTTGACTGGGGCCTCAGTGGTGAATAGAGCACTTTGAAGAAAAGAATAAAGGTTTTAGGAACAAGGAAATTGCTGCTCTTGATGAGGGGAAAAAACTCAACCTCTGCCTGTTGGAGTGAAGGGAAGATGAAACTAGTAAAGGATGAAGGGGACTGCCTGGGAGCCAGAAAGAATGCTTAATGACTGCACTGCAGATGATCAAAGGCTTGTCTAGGAGATGGAGCTCTCACTGTGCAGTTAGTCAATTACCAAATGTTTACCCTTCACTTGCGTTTGTAAATAGCCACAGGGTCCATTTGCCCAGGGCAAGTGTCTGCTGGGCCAAGAGGAAGCTAGACTGGAAGATCCAAGGCTCAAGACCCATTCTTGAGGACCAGAGAGCCGCCGTTCCAGACCTAAGAGCAGGTGTGTTTTCTAGAAGGATCAAAGAAAAGAACAGCAAAAGAGAGGGGCCAAATGACTACCACAGCTTTCCTGGCAGCTCCAGAAATGGCCAACAGGGTCGCATCTGTTGCTATGAAATGCCCTGTCTTTATGTAGCTCTCGGAATGTGAAAGGCGGCCAGGGAAGGTGACAACTCTGGCAGTAGTGAACAGAAATAGAGATAATTTTGAAGAACACCCATTGCTCTTCTTTGTTTTTTAATTTAATTTTTTTTTTCAGTTTTGAATTCTTTCTTTCCTTCCTTTCTTCCCAAGGCTCTTCTACTGAATGTAACCTCCTTGATGGCAGAGACCATTTTAAATTTATTTTTGTATCCCTAGCATCCAACAGTTCCCCACACATAGCATGTGCCTAATGTGGGTTTGTTGAAGTGGATTGAATTAAATTGAGAGGCAAGTCAGTCAACAAGCATTTATTAAGTGCTTACTATTTGTTAGCTAAGTGCTGGGAATAGAAATATAGACACAAAAAAGATAATACCTACCTTCAAAAGCTTCCATTCTGATGGGGAGGAGGGAAGACAATACATAAAAAGAAACTGAAAATAGGGGAGGAGAAAGAGAAGGTACCTTATGATGAAGACAAGCAGAATAACCAATCCAATGGGAAATAGAGGGATGGGCTGTTCTGGGTGACTCTCTTAAATGGAGGTTCAGTGAGGACCCGGGCAGCATAGGACGATGAAAAGAGGATTGGCTTTGAAGTCAAGGGACCTGAGTCCAAATGCCATCTTTGTCACTTACTACCTAAATAGCTTGGTCTCTTTTGGATTGTCTTCCTCATTTGTAAAATTGTAGGGGAGAGGGAAAGAGAGAGAGAGAGAGCGAACTGGATGACTTCTAAGGTCTACTCCATCTATAAATCTATGATCCTATGAATTGAAAATTGAGTCCTCAAAGGATAGCACAGAGGAGAATTATAATTTAAGTGAGATTGGAGAGCTAGGTATAGTTTTTGAAGTGGCTTCTGGTGATAGCCTATTTCCTTGACAAGTGTATGAGTATCTGGCTGTGTGTGCCCTATCTACTAGAGGAATAGTTTTGTGCTAATGGAGAAGAGGACTGAGGCTCACTGGAGTTAGATACTTAAGGGATCTCAATTGAGAAAATATTTGAGTGATCACTATTGTGCACACTAAGCGCTTCCAGCTTTCTCCCAAGTTGATAGAAGGGACCATTGAACCTCTGTCTTTGAGGTCTGACTTTTTAGCCCCTTTTGTACTTTTCCAAGTTGCTTGGTTCATTGTTATGTGTTGCAGTTTGAATTTTCTTTGATAACAAGTTTTGAAGGATTTCTTTCTCTCTTTTCTATTTTGTGGGTGCGAGAAGGGGCTGATGGATATTATCGTGAGCAACCTGTAGAACTCTTTTCATATAGAGACAAAAGACTTAAGTCCATGTCAGTTGCCACAAATTAGTTATGTAAAAGAAGATACTGAGCCATTGAATTGGTAAACTGATAAAAATCACCCAAAACAAGAAGTGGGTGAAAGATTACTGCAAGCACTGAGTGAGCATGCTCAATAAGTTAATTAATATTAACTTCTCTTCCCCAAAGGAGTTATTATTATTATTTTTTGCATTTTTGAACATGGGTTGTATGATGAGGGAGGGGGCCATGTCAAAGAAGAATGTGCAATGGGAGGACTAGGAAGTCTGTTAACTTCATCATTCCCAGACAATGAGGCCATGAGAAAGGAACCTTGTACTTCAGGACAGGAGATTATAAGAATATATTTCAGTTCCTTTTGCTCTTCCCTACTTTCCGGTTGTATTTTATACCCCTTTAAGGGCATAGACAAGAACTATGTTAATGTAGCAGTTTGCTCAGGGAGACTTTTATGCTATGAGTGGACTTTTTGTCACAAGACAATCTTACCTCACTGTTGCTGTTATAACCTCACCTTTTATATGTTATCTTTCCTTATTAGGATATAAGCTTTTCTTCCCCTGATTCTGGTAAGATGATGAATTAGATCAGAAAACTCTACAAATTTCCTCTACAAAAAAAGATAGAACACTGCTTTAGAGCAGCAGAAATAAATATAGGATAAAGCAGTTATCTTCCTAACATAATTTGAGAAGACCCCAGAAAACAACTGACTTTCAGGGATGGAAGTTTGGACTGAGTAAAGTGCAAACTCCTCCAGGCCAACTCTGCTGAATCAACAAACAAGCCCTGGCAGCAGCTGGGCTAAGAGGCAGACAAAACTTAGAAACTTTCATTTTGCAGACAATGTTGGGGTCTGAAGGCTGAGGAAAAGAAGATGAAGGATTTTCCACTGTTAGGGGGACAACAGCTCATCCGAGGCTATGGCTATGGGGAGAAAGAGCTAGCACACACCTGGTGAGGGCAGTAGTGAGAAGCAGGGAATCCTGATTACTTCAAGCACTTGCAGGAGAGCAGGGTCCCTTGATTCATTCTAGAGGCAGAGAGGAAAGTTATAGTTTACAACCATTGAAGGGAGTGTAGGAAGCAAGATCATTTGCAAGACAGTGTGACTGGGGGCCCTAGCCATGCTTAGGAGTGGAGAGGGAAAGCTCAAGGTGGGGACTTTTGACAGATCTCAGAAAATAACAGTATGAAGGACCTGAGACTTGAGACATTATTCCTTATTCCTTGGGACCAAAACTTGGCTATATTAATAGCTGCTAAAAACAACAACAACAACAAAACTAAATAAAAATGAGTAAACGGAGGAAAAAGAACTCAATCATAAATAATTACTATAGGGATAGAAAAGATGTAGGTTCATATTCAGAGGAAGATGATGGACCTAAGAAAGCTATTCTTTTTTCATTGAGAAACATCAAGTGGTTCTAAGCACAAAGAGTTTTTGGAAGCACTTAAAAAGGACTTTAAAAAAATCAAATAAAAGACTGAGGAAAAATTAAAGCCGAGAAAGAGAGGAGGGGAGAGAAGAGAGGAGAAGGGGAAAAGGGAAGAGAAAAGAAGATAAAAGTATTCTAAATTCAGAAAGACATAAGAGGGCAAAGGTATAGTTTGGGATTTTTAGAAGGGTGGGTAGATTAAGGAATAGGAGGACAAGGTAGTGGATAGAAATAAAGCAGAAAAGAGAGAAAGGATAAAGATAGGGTAAAGGGAAAAGAGAGAGGATAGTGAGGAAAAATAGGAAGGAGGGAAATATACCACAAATAATTGTAGCTTAAAATGGGAATGGAATGAATTTACTCATAAAACAGAAATAGATAGCAGATTAAAATCTGAATTCAACAATATATTATTTTCAGGAAAGATTTTTAAAATGAGAGATACACACAAAGATAAAACGAAGAGCTAGAATTTATTATGTAAAAATAAGATAATAATCATGATCTGAAACAAAGTTAAAGTTTAATCAAAAGTGAAAAACAGAGCAATGATACTATGTGTCAACAATATTATTTAATATTGTTTTAAACCATTTAAATACCTGGGAGTATACTTGTCAAATTCAGGAACAATGTGAACATAAGCATAAACCACTTCAGATTTAAATAAGTGAAGGAATATTTATTGTTCATGAGTAGGTAAAGCCAATATAACTCTTAAAATAACAATTTCTTTCTTTGTTCTTTTTTTTTTTTTTTGCTAAGGCAATTGGGGTTAAGTAACTTGCCCAGGGTCACACAGCTAGGAAATGTTAAGCTTCTGAGGTCAAGTTTGAACTCAGGTCCTCCTGACTTCAGGGCTAGAACTCTATCCACTGGGCCACCTAGCTGCCCCTTTAAATAGCAATTTCACATAACTATTTATTCAATGTCATCCCAATTAAATTACTAAAAAATAATTTACTGTGTTAGGAAAAAAAATAAGAAAGTTTATTTGGAAGAGCAAAAAGTCAGGAACTTCAAAGAAACCAGAAAAAAACATATAAAGGAAGTAGATTCAACAGTAAATTATGAGAGAAGATTGTTGAAATGTAAAAAGGATAATTAAAATTATTTTAAATTAAAATTTTTTTGTTTAAATAATACCTGTGTAACCAAGAATAGAAGAAATGCAAAAAATTGGGGTGAAAAAGTTTCATAGACAATCTCTCAAGCAGGATTAAGTTGGAATACTGCTGTGGTACAGGAAATGATAAGCTGGTTGATTTAGAAGACTTGGACCAATGAAGGAAGATGCTATTCACCTTTAGAGCAACAGATGAGAAGTGGAAATAAGCATTACTAGTATGGTCTTGAAGAGGGAGGGAAACTGTTCCCTTTGGTGAAACTGTTCCCTTTAAGATTATCACTCTGAAACTGTGTTCCCTTTTGATCTGTGATCCCTTTTGGAGTCTCCCCCCAGATAAGTTATCTTTTGGGGATGCCAGATCCTTTAATTCAATTAAAAATCTTGGTCAAAAAGCACCCCTTTGAAATGTTGTTAATTCCAATAGGAGACCTGGGATGGATACCAATAAGCATCTAGGTCTGGGAACCTTGGCTTCCTGAAGCCTCAAGACTCCTTTTAAAGGGCAGTTTCTAAACTTACTCTTTGCAGAAGGTCCAAAGCAGCTTGCTAGGACTCTGCCTGCTGAGAAGGCATTCTCTTCTCAGTGCCAGACTCATTTCCCTAATAGGACCTTGCAGAAGGTATAAAGCAGCTTGCTAGGACCCTGCCCGCTGAAAAGGCATTCTCTTTTCAATGTCAGCATCCATTTCCGTAACAGGACTTTGCCAGGAAAGAAGCCAGTCTCTTAGCAGAACTGGCTTCTTGTTCAACAATAAACTTTCATTTTTGCCAATTAATATTTTGGGTGTCATGAATTCTTTCATGAAGAATCTCTACGCCGATTTTAACAACTTTGACTCCCACTAACCTCAGCAGTCTTATATAATTTTATAAGAGGGTATATACATATGTGTATTTTTATAGATATCTATGTATTTATATTTAGATCCATGCTTAATTGTAGCCTTCTTTAGGATGGAGGAGGGAAGGAAGGGAGAAAATAAAATAGAAACAGTAGAGAACAAAAGAAAACCAATAAGGAAATGAAAAAAAGTGAGCAGCTTTAAAAGCAATGTATTGTATTTATTATATAGGTTTTCTTAAAATGGAAATTTATTGTTTTATATTGAATTCTCTCTTATAATCTGCAGTGTACATGAAAAACTTTTTTTCCTTTTCTCATTTTGTATTTATTTAAAATAATTTTTTTAATGAGGTAAGCTTCTTGAGGGCAAAAACTTGTTTGACAATATTTATAGCCTATGTACTTAGTATAATGCCTGGAACATAATAAGTTTCAATCTGTATCTACTCCCAAAAGACCCATACTGAGTAAGTCAAGTAGACATTCTTCTTTCTTTCTAGTAAGAGGCAATCAAAGTTTCAAACAAAGTTTACCTCCTTGTAAACTCATTAAATTGATCAGGGAACACTACTGCTCAACTTTCTACATAAATAAAATTCCTTTAGAATTTTTTTATTGTATTAATAACTATCCCAGTTTCCAGGATTAAGGAGGAAGAGATAAATGGAAAGGACAAGTCTAATTGGACAAGGACAAGCAAAGAAACTGTTTTGGGATGGAACCGAGTTATGTAGGGAAAGAATTATATGATCAAGGTCAAGAAACTAAGGATACAGGGCTAAAATGTGCCTCAGAGTATATCTTCAGCCCCCTTATTTTGCAGATAGAAGAATGAAGTGCCATGAAGACTATTTACCCACAGTCACACAAGTAGTAAATATCAGAGGTGGGACTTGAACCTGGGTCCTCCCACTTCAGAATCAGTGCCCTTTGTCCTATCCCATACTGTCTTCCTGTTGATGAAACTTAGTTGGGGATGTTGATGAACTAGAACAATTTTGTCTTGAATCTAGAGAGTGTTCTGTGGGAACCAGATCTAAGGGACCTTGCTCCTTCAAGGATTGGGGGTTAAGAAAGAACACTTGAGTGATTTGATGTAAAGTAGAGAGAAGCTGTTAATGTTTAACTTCAATAAAACTTTCTACCTTAGGCAACTAGCTGGCTCAGTGGATAGAATGCTAGGTCTGGAGTCAGGAAGAACCAAGTTCAATTCATTCTTAGATACTAACTGTATGACTCTGAGCAAGTCACTTGAGGAAGACCCTTGTCTTCCTTAATTCCCTAGAGAAGGAAATGGCAAACTACTCCAGTTTCTTCAAGAAAATCTTACACAGAGTATGGTCTACAGAGTCATAAAGAGTTGGACATGACTGAACAACAATAACAAACTTTTTGTCCAATATAGATGTGAAGCTAAATGATGCTAGAATCCATGATTGAATTATATAAAATTCCCTGAATTGCATGTAAATTTGCTTTCAATCTTATTAATTTCTCCTTTGATTTTCAAGATTTTCATTTTGGTATTATCTGAGGATTTTTAATTTGTTCTTTTCTTGGTTTTCAAATTACAAGCTAAATTCACTGATCTCTTCTTTCTCTATTTTATTGATGTAAGCATCTTAAGATATAAAGATTTCCCTGAGTACTGGTTTGATTGTATCCCATAAATTTTGGAATGCCATTTTATTGTTGTCATTCTCTTTAATGAAATTATTTATTATTTCTGTGATTGTGCTTTGTCTTTCATTTTTTTAAAATAGTATTTTATTTTTCCAAATACATGTAAAGATAGTTTTCAACATTCATTTTTATAAAACTTTGTGTTCCAAATTTTTCTCTCTCCTTCCCTTACCTCTTCCTTCCCAAGACAGCAATCAATCTGATATAGTTTAAATATATGCAATTCTTTTAAATATATTTCCATATTTGTCATGTTGTGCAAGAAAAATCAGATCAAAAGTGAAAAAATCATGAGAAAGAAAAAAAACCCCAAACAACAACAAGATGAAAATATTATGCTTTGATCCATACTCAATCTCCATAGTCCTCTCTCTGAAAGCACCTGGCATTTTCCATCACATGTCTATTGGAATTGTATTGAATAAGTGTCTTCTTGAAAAGAGCCAAGCCCATCACAGTTGATCACATAATCTTGTTACTGTGTACAATGTTCTGTTGATTTTGCTCACTTCACTCAGTAGAGTTCATGTAAGTCTTTCTAGGTTTTCTGAAATCAGCATCTTCATCATTTCTTATAGAACATTAATATTCCATTACATTCATATACCATAACTCATTATGATAATATAATATTTATATGATCTAAAAAAGTATTCATTTAATATTTCTACTTTTCTGCATTTGGTTGTGAGGTCTCTGTGCCCTAAGACATGGTCAATTTCTGTGAAGGTGCCTTGCACAGCTCAGAAAAAGGTATACTTCTTTCTATTCCCCTTCAATTTTTTCCCAGAGGCCTATCATATCTAACTTTTCTAAAATTCTATTCATCTCTTTAACTTCTTTCTTGTTTATTTTATGGTTAGATTTACCTAGTTCTAGGAAAAGTTAAGGTCCTCCACTAGTGTAGTTTACTTATATGTAATTTGCACTCTGAGACGTCTCATCATATAATACAATAATAATTGTCCATCTAATATTGATGAATGTGTGATATTCTGGTGTTGCCCTATGTTGGCAGGAAATTAAATGGAAGTCAAGGATTAAAGAATCATAGATGAAAGGGACCTTAGAGACCAGTTAGTCTAATCTCCTCATTTTACAGATGCAGATACTGAGGCCCAGGGATATGAAATGATTTACCCATAGGTCATTTATATCATTTGCAGAATCTGGATCAAGATCCTCACCCCAATGCCACAATCAAAGAGAATATCCCTTTAACTCCTTGGAAAGTAATAGGAAATAAGATTAACTTTGAATGCAGGGAGCCTTCTGCTTATGGGTAACTCTGAAGAGTGGTGACTATCTTTTTGTTATTCCTATCCCCAGTGATTAGTTCAGTGCCTAGTACATTGCAAGCAATAAATATATATTGAATTGAAATATATGACATCACATGGGATATGTGTTTGGTTTTTTGCATATTGCACTAGTACTTTAGAAAAAACTTAATGAAAGGGTTTAAATTCACTCAAAGTACATTAAGTTAAAGACCAAGTGGCATTTGAATTTGTGCTATTTATCTGCTAAAATAAGGTATTCGGATCCTAGCAAGCCTGGCTGCATTCCCTTCTGGGCAGCAATCAATTTTCCCCTTTAGTCTGCAAAAAGTCTGTGCCTTTCTTTGCACAAGCTATAGCTTTCCCCATCCTGGGTTAAGAATATGGGGAGTAGACCTGCAATTTCACTAGTACAAGGAATGGCACCTTCTCTGCTGATTTTCCTCATAGAGTGATTTAGAGAAGTGAGCAGTTAAGTGATCTGCTTAGGATGACATAGGCAGTATGTGTCAGGACTTAAATTTAAGTCTTGTTCCAAAGCTGTTTCTTTATCCACTCTATGAAATATAAATAAAATGTAGGAATAGTTAAAATTATCTAATCCCCATCCTTTCAGACAATTCAGCTCTTGTTGGTCTTCTGTACCCATATTTGTTCTGTCCTGCAACACATGGTTAACTGGCCTCAGTATTATACATCCAGGATAAGGAGTGTCATATTGCTTACCTTCTCAATGGGTAGAGGATGGGCTGAAGGGAGGCAAAGAATTTAGAACTCAAAATTTAAAAAACAATGATTGCTAGAAGTAAAAGATCACATATATATACATATACATACATATATACATACATAAAAATATTCAAATTAAAGGAAAATGTGTCAACCTTAGGAAGCTAGGTGACACAGTAGATAGAGTGCTGGGCCTGGAGTCAGCCTGAATTCAAATCTGGCCTCAGATACTTTCTAGCTGTGTGATTCTAGGCAAGTCATCTAACTCTGTTTTCCTCATTTTAGAGAAGGAAATGGCAAACCACTACCTTTCCTGAGAAAATCCCAAATGGGGTCATAGTCAGACATGACTGAACAACAGTGATAGACCAACTTTCCATGACCTGTGCAGAGGTAGTCATCATTAACTCTTTTTCTCTGTCATAACTTTTTTTTTTCTCCCTGATTTTCTGCATGGGAAAAGTCCCCAACTATGAGGAGATATAGTGGAAGAGGCACTGTACTTATAGCTAAAAAAAACCTTGATTCAACCTTCCTCAGGTATTTACTAGCTGTGTGATCTTAGCTAAATCACTTAATTTCACTGTGCCTCAGGTTTTTTTTTTTTAAATAATAGTTTTTTTTTATTTTCAAAATACCACACAAAGAGTTTTCAACATTCACTCTTGCAAAATCCCATGTTCCAAATTTTTCTCCCTCCCTTCCCCACACTCCCTCCCTTAGACAGCAAGTAATCCAATATATATTAAACATGTGCAATTCTTTTAATCATATTTCCACATTTATCATGCTGCACAAAAAAACAATGAGAAAAAAAGCAATCAAGGAAAAACAAAAAAGGTGAAAATACTATGTTGTGATCCACATTTAGTCTCTGTAGTCCTCTTTCTAGTTCTGCCTCAGTTTCCTGATCTGTAAAATAAGGAAAGCATATGATAGCTTCTTAGGATCCCTTATGACTCTAAATCTGTCCCATTGTGATCCCAAAAATGTATACCATATACAAAAAAATAGGAGAAGGGTATTTGCTTCCTTTTCCAGGAATGAAGAAAATACTTCCTCTAGATCATCAATTTGATAGTTGGCAGAATCAAAGGATTGTAAACTGATTTAATGGCCATCTAATCAAACTTTCATTTTACAGATGAGAAAATTGAGGACCAAGGAAGCAACATGACTTGCCCAAGATCACATAGGTACTAAGTATCAGAGATGAGATTTGAACCCAGGTCTTTGGACTTCATCATACCACAATAGCTTATATGCAGAGAGGAACATGGCTCGGTATCTTCTTTCTGGTTTTTAGTCAATACTTCTTACTATAGTAAGTGCAGATGATCTCTGGACCCTGGGAGTTCCAATGAGAGAAAAGCTGTAAAAATCTGTCAGTGTCACTTTTATCCTGTCCTTTCTGTCACATGGAGGTTAATGTAACCTTGAGGCAGCCTCATTTCTGTCTGAAATCTGCTCCTCTCCCATCCATTCTGAATCTGTTGCAGCTTATGGAAAAATTCAAAGAAGCAGTAAAAAGGAGGCAGAATTCCCCGGGGCTACAAGTAGAATTGTAAATAATTGAATCTTTAAAACTTCCATAGAAGGAGATTTTACAAATGTGGGAGTTTCATTTCTCAGATGGTATAAAATATTTTCATACTTACATATGTATTTTTTCCTTTTCTGAAGTTTTTTATTGGTGCTTTTTTTAGGTTTTTTTTTTTTTTTGATATGCCCTAAACATCCTTGACACACACAAAAAACATTTAAGCAAAACTATCCAGTAAAGCATCCACATCTGACAGCATGTACAATATTCCATGCTTCTATTTCCCTCCCTCCATACATCTATTTTCCAAGACCAAAACTGGTTATCACAATTTATCCTTCACTTATATTTAACCTCTGTCACCTTGGGAATAATTTGACTTTAGGTGATTTGTAGAATTACTCCATCCCCTCCTATCCTCATTCTCTCCCTTTGTGCCTGGCAGGAATCATTGTGTGCCCTGAGGGAGAGTGTGTGGGCTCTCAGACAGGCATTTGGCACTCATGGGCCTGGCTGAAGCTCAGTGTCTAAATGAAAAGATACAAACGTTGAGATACATGAGGAAGGCTGCAGCTTGGCCTGAATGGGATTCGGCCCTCTGCCCAGCCCGCCTGCCACACCATCAACTGCTGGGTTAAGGGATGGCTCCATTAACATATCCCCAAGGTTGGGGAGGAGGAAGAAGACAGGGCTGAAAAATCCATAATCATCTTTCCTTGGTCTCTCACTTGGAGTTTTTGTCTGCAGTTATTATAAATCTGGCATGTTGGTCCTTGTGGGTCCCTTAGGACAGCCCTACCGTCTGTGGCTGAGCATCGTGTTTAAATAACCATCAGGGTCCCGGCTGGCAGGGAGAAGGACGGGAGGTTTTTATTCAGGCAGAGCTGATGAGAGGCAGAGAGGGTAAGGGAACTTGGAACTCCTGAATGCTGATCTTTCCAGAGCCAGAGAGTTTACTGGGAGAATCAAGGAGGGATTAAACCATCCACTTGTTTATCAGGGAAATGAAAACTCCTAGAATCAAGGGTTGAGGAAGAGAGAGGAAATATTACAGTGAAGGGAAACACATTGGTTCCTGGCTGAACCAAGCATTTAGAGGTTGGATAGAGCCTAAGAAAAAACTGATTAATAAAAGAGAACTATCACGGTTAGAGTGGGTATCAAATGAGATCTTAGTGACTCACTGCTGAGTGATCTCTGAGAGTAAGAGATAGCCCTTCCTACTAGTGATGCTTTAGCTGCAGTCCTTTCTAGATGCAGAGTGACTTTAAACCGTTTCTGGCAGCTTCTGGCTTTCTAATTTATGTGAATAAAAACACACCTGATAAACAGAATGCCAGGATTACATATGTCCCCAAAATTCAGAGAACATAGAAGATAGCACCACTAATACATCCATACTAAGGGATTCCAGGTGTAATTTTTTCTAATGTCTGCTATTCTGCCATCAGAATTCATCCGAGCAGAATGATGAACCCAATGTGATCACAGCTGCTGAGATTTCCCATGAGGATAGCATGAAACAACAGCCAACAGAGAAGTTGCACTCTATAGCTCTGGGCATTCACTTTGCCTGAAATGCCCTCCCTACTTCCTCCCAAGTTTATTCATGCCCTTTGCCAGCTCTAAGACTTTACTCAAAATTAATCTGCTCCAATCCTTCATTATTATCTCCCTCTGAATCACATCACTTCTTTATTCTGCATTCCTTCCCCATTTAGTTATTTAGTCTGTATTACATTACTTTACATATATTGAGAGGTGATAGGGATTAAACCTGTGCTTTCATTGCTTTGGGAAATTCCCAGATGAGGGAACTCCCTCCAACAGTGTAGATTGGCACCTTCTCTATAAATTACAGTCTTTTTTTTTTTTTTTTAAATTTAATAGCCTTTTATTTACAGGTTATATGCATGGGTAACTTTACAGCATTAACAATTGCCAAACCTCTTGTTCCAATTTTTCACCTCTTACCCCCCTGCCCCCTCGCCCAGATGGCAGGATGACCAGTAGATGTTAAATATATTAAAATATAAATTAGATACACAATAAGTATACATGACCAAACCGTTATTTTGCTGTACAAAAAGAATCAGACTCTGAAATATTGTACAATTAGCTTGTGAAGGAAATCAAAAATGCAGGTGGGCATAAAGATAGGGATTGGGAATTCAATGTAATGGTTTTTAGTCATCTCCCAGAGTTCTTTCTCTGGGTGTAGCTGGTTCAGTTCATTACTGCTCCATTGGAAATGATTTGGTTGATCTCATTGCTGAGGATGGCCAGGTCCATCAGAACTGGTCATCATATAGTATTGTTGTTGAAGTATATAATGATCTCCTGGTCCTGCTCATTTCACTCAGCATCAGTTCGTGTAAGCCTCTCCAGGCCTTTCTGAAATCATCCTGTTGGTCATTTCTTACAGAACAGTAATATTCCATAATATTCATATACCACAATTTATTCAGCCATTCTCCAACTGATGGGCATCCACTCACTTTCCAGTTTCTAGCCACTACAAAGAGGGCTGCCACAAACATTCATGCACATACAGGTCCCTTTCCCTTCTTTATGATCTCTTTGGGATATAAGCCCAGTAGTAACACTGCTGGATCAAAGGGTATGCACAGTTGGATAACTTTTTGAGCATAGCTCCAAACTACTCTCCAGAATGGTTGGATTCTTTCACAACTCCACCAACAATGCATCAATGTCCCAGTTTTCCCACATCCCCTCCAACAATCATCATTATTTTTTCCTGTCATCTTAGCCAATCTGACAGGTGTGTAGTGGTATCTTAGAGTTGTCTTAATTTGCATTTCTCTGATTAATAATGACTTGGAGCATCTTTTCATATGACTAGAAATAATTTCAATTTCTTCATCTGAGAATTGTCTATTCATATCCTTTGACCATTTTTCAATTGGAGAATGGCTTGATTTTTTATAAATTAGAGTTAATTCTCTATATATTTTGGAAATGAGGCCTTTATCAGAACCTTTCATTGTAAAAATATTTTCCCAGTTTATTGCTTCCCTTCTAATCTTGTCTGCATTAGTTTTGTTTGTACAAAAACTTTTCAATTTGGTATAGTCGAAATTTTCTATTTTGTGATCAGTACAAATTACAGTCTTAAGAAAATTGCCTAGAAACAGGGTTTCCTGACTCTTTATCCTCTACTGTAATGCCGGAGAAACTGAGACAAGAGTAAGATTAGAGAGTTTTTAATATTTTATTTGAGAGGGAAAGATTGTTCTGGGGGCATGTTGCCCCCAGGGCTGATGTCCAAAGATCCAGCAGAGAATGTGGGGTTCCCATGAAATATATAAACACATGTGGCTCCAAGCTACAGTGGTAGACAGAGGCATTCTGACAAGTTGGGATCAAGAACAATGACAGAATTGGGTGAGTCATCGGACATTCTGATAAGTAGGGAAAGTCTGGGGTTATGATGTCTAAGATAAAAGGTCTTTCTCCTTATTTGGATTAAACATTTACAGTTTATAATCTTAGCGTAGCCAGCCCTAAATTATATCAGTTCTAATGATTAGGAGGGAGGGGTGATGTTGCAACCAAGGGGATTGAGGCAAAACAATTAAGGGAAACTGAGGTAGGACAGTAAAAGGGAACTATGGCACAACATTACTTCCATGAAAAGGAAGTAAATTGACATTTCGCATAAACTTTTTTTTTGGCACATCTCTCCACTTAGATTGTAAATTCTCTGAAGCCAGACACTGTATCTTCCATTCCTTTGGATGCCCTGTAACATGTAGTAAGTACCATATTCTGAATATAATAAATATGGAAACATGTTTTATAACCAGCAAGGTAACTTTTGGAGGGAAAGGTTTTTTTGTACAAAAGTTGTGTGTACTTGTATCCCCTAGCACCTAACATAGTCCCTCCAATTTAATCAATGTAGGCACTTAATCAATTTTTGTTGATTGTTGATTGATCAAGTGATGATGATTTCAAGATGAAGAAGTCTAGAATTGAAAACAAACTTGGCAGAGGGAGTCTGTTTATTATAGAGGGTACTACCAACAAGGAAGGAGTTCAATTTCTGACCTGTGTTACGGAGAAGCTTCCAAAGTTGTAGGGGAGGCATGTGGCCCTCCAAGAGAGTTAGTGTAAGGCAAAGAGTGCTGGATTTGAAAACACAGGAGCTAAGTTTAATGAATATTTATTGAGTGAGTTTGAACCTAAGTTCTGCTCCTTATTACCTGTGAGATCCTGGAAAAATCACTTAATCTGGCTGGGAAAGGGAAGGAAATACACATTTGTATAGTGCCTATTATGTGTCAGGCAGTGTGCCAAGCACTTTATAAATATCATCTTATTTTATCCTCTCAGCAGCCCTTTGAAATAGATTATTATCTTCATTTTACAGTTGAAAGTTAAGTGATTTGCCCAGGGTCACATGGTTAGTGTCTGAGGATGGATTTGAACTCAGGTCTTGCTGACTCAAGAACTCTATCCAGTGCACCACCTTACAAACAGTGGGTGATGCTAACTGGGCCCCAATTCCTAATTTATAAAATGAGACTTGGACTAGATGACCTAAAAGTTGCCTTGACTTTCCAAGTCTACCATCCTATGATTCCCATAAATTTCCTGCTCCCAATATCTCTAGATCTAAAGATCTTTTTTCATTTTCTCTAAGTCTACAAGATAATGATATGAAAGCTATTGGGGGTTTCCTTCAAATGCTATCTCTTCCATGAAGCCTACCCTAATTTCCTCTGAGCCCATGTTCTTCTCTTTTAGACCTCCTATTACATTGTTTCAAAACTCTCTTTTTGTTTGTGTTTTAATTTAGACTTAAAAGTTTCATTGATATAGGGACTCCCAGTGAATAGATTCTATGTATTAAAGCAGGTTTACCTCTGCTCTGAAGCTTCAGAATCTTAGAAAGTTGCCTTGTGGCACCAAAAAAATTTAAATGATTTGTCCAGAATGACACTGCCAATACATTTCAGAGGCAAGAGTGAAATCTAGGTATTCCTGATTTTCTTTCTGCCCTACCACACTGCCTCTTCCTAAGGACATTCTTGCAATATTTTATATTTTGGTTACTTGGATTTTTATCTAATTGTTGTAAGCATTCTAAGAACTGAGACTGCGATGAATACAAACTTCTTACCTTCTCCAATCCTTAGAATAGTAATTAGGAATTTCTGAACCTAAAGAGGTAGGAATGATATACTCAACTGGGTATTGGGAAGGAGAAAGAAACACTGGAAACCATTTGAGATGGGAAAGAGGGATTTATATATATGGACCATCCTATTTTTACAAATTCTTGCTGGTGTTAGCTCACACATGGATAGTTCAAAACTTAGGAATGGTAAACACATATGGTGGGTATGAAGGCTAGATCCAATGTCCTCTGCCTTTATCAATACCATACTTATCTGTCCAAAGGTGCACTAAAGGAACCCTGTCTGTCCCAGTTTAAACTCTTGAAAAGCATAACTAGGCTTCAGACAGTGCAGAGCAAGAGGCTGGGACCTTTAGTTAGAGTGAGAAGATTGTAGGATTAAGAATTTATAGTGGCTTCCACAACTATATAATCTGGGCTGAGCAGGTGGGTACCTCATAAATGCTCTGCTCTATATGTGTGTGTGTGTGTGTGTGCATGTATGACTATACATGTGTGTGTGTATATATATATATATATATATATATATATATATATATGGGAGGATTAACAGAAAAAAAATTTACACTTTGTATTTAGTTGGCTCAGAGAATGGTGTGGACTAACTGGATATCTTTGGACACTGTTCAAAGAAGATCCACTGTAGGCAAAAGGGCTAAGATCTTTATAATGTGAGACATGATGGCCATAAAAGGTAGCTAGATAGATAGGTACAGATATAAATAAAGATAGAAAAATATAGGTAAAGATAGAGAAATAGAGATAATATATCTAGATATAGATGCATATCTTTATCTATAGAAATATATCTAGAGAGAGAAAGATATCTAGAGATAGAGAAATATACAGATATCGAGAGATAGAGAGAGATTAAATATAGAGATAGATAGAGCATTTACTATAGGCTAGGCTCTGTAATAAGCATTGGAGATAGAAATGTAAGTAAGCAAGATAGTCCTTAACCTCTTTAACAGCACACGACAACATATGAAGGGGACCTAGGGAGGTATGTAGTGGAGAAAGGAATAGGGCAGCTTGGAGTAGAAATAACCACAAAGGAGACTGAACAGAGGCTTGTTTCTATAAACTGGAGTTTGATAAAGTCCAAGCTCTTTAGCCTCGTATTCCATAGTCTATTCCCATTCTATTTATTTAACTTTGTGTCTAATAATTCTCTCTAATAAACATTTCTCTATAATCAGAAAGGTTCTATATAAGCCATATTTATTCCCAACCCCAAGTCCTTAGGGTTTATGCTGTTCTCCCAATCAGGATGGCCCTTCCTATTTACTTATTAAAATTTTGTGATCTTATTTGGAATTTTCTTGTAAAGATACTGGAGTGGTTGCCATTTTTTCTTTAGCTAATTTTACAAATGAGGAAAGTAAAACAAACAGTTAAATGACTTGCCCAGGTCACTCAGCTGGTACATGTCTGAGGCCAGATTTGAACTCAGGTACGCTATCCATCTAACTGCCCTGGGTTGATCAAAATCTTGCCATCCTTCAGAGCCTCACTCAAATCTCACCAATTCCACTCTACCCAGTCAGTTGACACTCACTTATTAAATGCTAACTGTATGCAATGTGCTATACCAAGTGCTGGGGATGCAAAGAAAGACAAAACTTTTCCATCTCTCAAGGAGTTCATATTTTAAGGGTGGAGAGTATACAAGCAATTATTTACAAACAAGTTATATTAATAATAACTTGGATCTAATCTCAGAGGGAAGCCTCTAGGGATTAATGAAGATTGGAAAAAGCTTCTTTCATAAGGTGGGATTTGGCTGGAAGCCAGGAAGCATAGATGAGGAGGAGAGCACTCCAGGAATGGGGGACAGCCAGTGAAAGGGTTCAGTGTTTTGAGTAGGAAATAGCAAGAAGGCCAGTGATATGACTATATGAATACATGAAAGGAAGAAAAATTTAAGAAGAATGGAAAAAATAGGAAGGGGCAGTTTGAACATTGCAGTGTCAGTGTTAAAAGAAAGCTGCCTATTCAGCAGTTCCACAAATTGTATCTTGTCATAGGTTTTAACTATCAGCCTCCTAAGAGAGTATAGTCATTATTACTGCCATTTGTTTAAAGTCTTTGTTGATTCAAACTTGTGAGAGCCTTTTTGTTATTGTTGTTGTTAAACATTTATTTTATATACATACACAAGAACAGCTTTGGCATACCTGATTCATATTATATAGAGAATTTCTTCCTCCTCCTCCTTGGGGGAGGCCCTGGTCATAAGTCAAACCTAAATTACAATTACTTTTTCCCAGGCAAGCTGGGATAGGGATGTAACAAGTCAAAGGGTGTGAGTAAATGAGTGTGAGCTCCTCATTAAAAGGCCTTGTTCCTCCAGAACTGAGTCCAAGCCTTATGCTCAGTGGAGATGGAAGGGCCACCTTTGTAGAGGAGGAGAGGGTGAAGATACCCATATCTTTCAGCCCAGCAGTGCATAATTAATTACTCATTTTTTAAACCTGTCTCATTTAGATTTGTTTCAATATATTAATTGTCCTCTACAATGGCTAGGCTAGCTCCCTGGAGGGCCTCAGGATCAGTCAGAGTCAGGATCAATCAAAGTCCTTGGTTTTTAGAGGGAGAAGTGAAGGAGGTAGGCAAACTGCCAAGAGGCTTGCCAAAGATGAATCCTGGAGTCTCCAGCCTCTTTCCTCCTCACCCTGCAGCCAATTGACTCTGACCTCTCTCCCTCAGCCCTCCAATTCTTGCCTAGGATTACCTCTCCCACCAAACATTCAGCAAGCACCAATGGTGAGCAGAGCCATCATATCACCATCTCATCTAAATATATGTATATAGAGCCATTATCTCACAATGAATAGGTAATTAGTCTTACGTGCTCTGCTGTCTGATTCAAGCAATCTTTCCAGTTTCAGCCCTCTACAATCCCCCCAGCTAGAAGTTAAGTTTCTCAGATTAGTGTCCTTCCCTCACCTTATATCTAAGACAAACTTTAAGAAGATATTTTAAAAATCAGGAGCTTCCCCATTTATGCCCTCAGTGACCCCAACAAAAGAAAAATAGTATGGGGAGGAAGGCAAGGTTGAAAGTCCTAACTCTTCCATGGTTGTCCTGTAAACCCCAGTTGCTTTTCTTATGCCCTATATGGGAGCTTTGGCTTTGGGTGTGAATCCTCTCAATTTGGTGGCTTCCAGGGAAAAGCTTCAGTTGCCCCATCCTAATTATCTCTCTGTACCTGGCACATACTAAGTGGTTTTTTTTTTCCAAATCAAATGAAAGGAAGACATCTGGAAATGTGTGTGTATGTGCCCATACCTGCATGTGGAGCAGAGATAACACAAAGTCTTGCCCTAAGATGGCATAATCTATTTAGGGTAAGCACTTTTTCCTAGTCAGAAAACTGGCATATTCCTGCCTCCCTTGGACTCCACAAACTCCTGTTATCTGACACCTTGGCTACATTGTCATTAGCTTGAGGTGCTCATAGACCTGATGCTCCCTTGCTAGTAGAGTGGTAAGAATAGTCAGCCAAAGAATTCAATTCTGGGCATGGATGGTGAGATAGAGATCCCTGGAACATGCTCAGATCCAAGGGCAATATGCCTCTCATTTTCAGGCATTTCTCCCAGAGGCACCATAGGAGAGGTACCATGTGAGAGAGACCCTGGTTCTCTGCTTCTCCTTCTTGCTTTTTTTTTTTTTTTTTTTTCATTAATATATATTCTCTTCCAGGCTAATCTTTCTCGAGGGTATTTGGATAAGGAAGCCCAAAGTAGTTTCTATGTTAATCTGGAAGTTGCCTTGTCTTGCCCACCCTGTTATTGCTATCCCTGAAAGGCTGCTGCCTCAGTTGTAGAGAGTTTCTGTTTTTTCCTGTGAACAAGGGGTTCTCACCGTGGCATATGTGCTCCCCTCCATGGATAAAAGAAATTTGTCAAAAGGGATATAGAGAAAATTTGGTGAATAGCTATTTTATCCTATTGAAATTAATGCATCTATTTTATTTTCTATGTGCACAGTCAAGGCAAACTAGAATTTCTTTCTTTTTATATTGAATATAGGTTTAGGAAGGTTGACTGAAATCCAAGGAATATGGGAATCACAAAAGAATGGAAATGCCTACTAAAATTCCTTCATATTTGGGAAGACAAAGTGGGTATATCCTCTTGTGGCTTTCCTAACAACTTAGCTTATACTGCTTGCCTTCTGTAAACAGGAAATAATAATAGCACCTGCCTCCCAGGGTTGTTATGAAGAGCAAATTAAATAATAATTGTAAAGCACTTAGCCCAGTGCCTGGCATAGAGTATATACCATATAAAATTAACTATTATCAATATTATTATTGTTGTTATTTTGTTTTGGTTTTTAATATATTTGTCCTGGCTCCCCATCTAGATTTTAAGTTTTTTTAAGGCAGAGATTGTGATTTATTACCTCTTTGTATCTGCTCTACAACTGATATGGTGCTTAGCATTTAATAAGCACTCAATAGATATTTGTTGAATGAATAAATTAATTGTCAGTCTTTCCAGATTTGGACTACTTTCTTTTAACAAACTCTGTGCCCATTGATGCAAGTTATAGGCACAGCTGACCTTAGTAGAGGAATTCTTAACCTGGGGTCTATTAGTTTGGTTTTTAAATGTCTTGATTGCTACATTTCAATATAGGTGGTTTTCTTTGTAATCCTGTGTATTTTAAATCTACGAATTTTAAAATATTATTTTAAGAAGAAGCCATAGATTTTCCCAGATAACCAAAGGGGTCCATGATACAAAGAAAGAAAGGAACCCTACCTTAATGCAAAATACAAATATGTGCCCTTTTCTCTATTCTGTAGGAGATTCACTCTCTAGGAACAGACTTGGGTGGGAGCCTTCTTTCCTCCTGTCCTTAGTCCCCCATTCCCCTCCCAACCCTTTCTCCTGCAGTTTCTCTTTTTTTCTCCATCAAAGAAAAGAACCATCTAATCCACACGCCAGGAAACAATTAGACTTCTTCTGTGTGTATGTGTAAGTGCCTGTCGCCTGTAGGATGCATGGGTGATTGTTAAAACCACTGGGCATGGATGGCAGGTGAAGCAGAGCAGGCTGGCTCCAGTAATGAGCACAGCAGGCCCAGGGATTCAGTGCAGAAAGAGGGAGGAGGGGACTTCTGCGGAAGGGGGGAACATTTGGGGTACCTGTTTTTTTTTTCTGTCCAAGAAAGCACAGAGTGGGGGTAAGGAAAGGAGTTATTAAAAAAAGGTTTACCCTGTACCAAAATCTCCATTGCAGCACTTTTTTGTGGTAGCAAAGAACTGGGGGTGGGAAAGGGGGAGTGACTAAGGATGGATTGGGGGGGGTCTGTGGGGGATCATCCTCAGCATATATAGGATTGAGATTCAACTTTCTCAGCTTGTAATATTGATTAGGGATGGGCTGAAGCAATTGTGGTCTATGAATATAATGGAGGACTTGTGTACAAGGAAAAGCAGCAAATATCAGACATACAGAGAAACATGGATAGACTAAGAATGATTTAAACAGAACCTGGAAAGAAACATATAATGGCTATAATCTTCTTCCTGTCCCCCACCTCCCATTTTCCTGTAAGCTCCTTGAGACTGATAGGGGCTGTATCACTTCAATATTTGTGTCCCAAGCACCTATCCCAGTGCCTGGTTCATTGCAAGCACTCATTAAATGCTTGTTAAATTAGATTAAATAGAATTTAATTGAATTATGAACTGTAGCCTAGGGAAACAGGAAATAGAATGATTCTATATTTTGTGTGTGTATATATATATATATATATATATATATATATATATATATACATATATATATCCAGTGAAATCACAGATCCAGTCCCTATAAATATATATAGGGCTGGGATGAGGATTGCTGTAGGGAGCTCCCTGGTTAAGGAAATGTCCTCTGCCAATAGATTGGTGCTTCTCTGCAACTTACTATCATAGAGAATTGTCTGGAATAGCCAGAGGCTAAGTGACTGGTCCAAACTCACACAACCAGTATATATCATCAACAGGAATGAAAGCAAACACTTTGTAATTATAAGGACCATTCTTGGCTCTGGAAATGAGGAAATGCCACATTCTGGTTATCCTGAAGATGTAGGGAGCTATGGTATAGCCTATGCTTTCAGCTGTGATCCTTACTTCAGCTGGGTTTATTTATCTGTTTTTCTTTATTATAAAGGAAGATTCACCAGTAGTGGTGGGAGGGTGTCTATGTATATTATATGTATACATTATACCATACATCATATATATTACACATAGTCATCTTCATACACACATATATGTCTATTTATTTCATCATAGTTATAATTTATTCACATTATAGTCATAGACATAGATACATGACAATGACTTAAAAATCAAAAGGCTTCAATATAATGAAATGCCCAGAGGAAAGTGCTAGAGTCCTGAAGGAGCTTTACCTGGAAGGCAGGCTTAGCTGGGTCCTACCCACCCAAAGTGAGATAATCATCTTGCTCCAGAGCAAGGTAGGCACATGCACAGGATGTGTGGACTTGAGGATTCAGGGATGTTTGGAAAGCAAATAAGACAGGTGATTGATTCCCCCTCCCCCCAACTAAGAAAAATGCTTATTTTTCTCAGATTATATTTTAGGATGCTCCTTCTATTCTCTGGATGGGAATGCAAGGATGGAGCAGGTGAGGGAAGGCTGTAACAGGCACAGGTGGCGGCTGACAGGCCAGAGGCGAGTTGACAGGAGATGAGATGGGAGATGTCTGCCATGTGGAACTGATGTGCTTCCTTGAAATATGTAGTACCACTGCCCTTCCAACTCCTCCCTCGCTCCCCCACCCCCACCCCCTCCAGGCTCTCTGCGCCACAGGCTGTCAGTACTTCAATTCAGCTTGGTTGCCAAGGGCAACCCCAGAAGACAGCATTATCCCAGAGTCACTCACTAAAGGACCCCTATGCAGACCACTTCAAAGCTCCTACTTTTCTAAACAGGGGGTGGGCCTTAGTTGTCATAGCATTGCAGACAGACCCCTGTGCAGTAGCTAGGCAGCTAAGGTTCGATCAGGTGGACTAGTGGGCCCCTCTTCACCTGCAGAGAGACTTAAGATTTCAGTTTTTTCAGCTTGCTAGCTTTTCTTGCCTTTCTCAGTGTCCTGGTGAGCACTAGAATCCTAAAGAAAGGATGGCAGCTGGAAAATTAAGGAGCTTTTAATGCCATAAAAATCTGTATTTGCACGAAATTTGATTTCTCTCAGGCACTGCCTAATTTATTTATTTGGGCCCCAGGCTTGGTAATCATTGATAATCTGCAGGACTAAAGTATACTAGTATATAGATATTCTGTCCTACAAAAGAGAATGTGAACATCATCCTGACTCACTGTTTTTCAGCTCTCCTGGGGCTAGTCTGTCCTTGTATCTACGATCTTAGCCAGAAGCAAAGACCTGGAGACATGCGAATTATTTAGATGTGAATATCGAGGCTAGAGGCAGCATGGAGTAACGTTTAGACAGGATCACCTGGGTTCAATTCTTATTTCTAACATACAAGGTGTCACTTAATTTCCCAGTGCTCGAATTTATGAACTTGTAACTCTTATATTCTGCCCCCCTAATTCCATCCTCCACCCCCAAACCCTAGAGACTCCTCTGAATGATGTCTCCTACTGCAATGAACATGATTACACTTGCTTATACAACTCTCTCCTGGATGAAATGTCCACTATTCCATTTACTCAGACCTTGTGTGCATCCTTCAAGACAACTCATAAAGCCTATTTATTCTATCTCAGCCCATGGTGATCTCTTCCTTCATTGAACTTGTATTATACTTATCACTTCATCCATGGTGAAGAACCAGTTTTTCTTGAATCATTCACTGCAAGTCAGTTTTGTTTTGTAAGCTTTTGGAGAGTAGAAACATTATTTTGCAATTCCATATGCCCCAAACTAACCAATATAATATTGTTAGTAAATGCTTTATCCTCATGTAATGTTGTATTACTTTGCTAAGCAACACAGAGGGAACATATATTGAAATATGGATTCAGTAGACTGTCAGCCTCTGCAACAGAATGTAAACTCATAAGAGCAAAGGCCTTTTGATCTTTGTATTTCCATTGCTTAGCACATAGTAGGTGCTTAGTGAATGCTTATTTAAAGGGGAATAAATAGAGAATATGCCTGTTTTTGCCAAGCCAGTGTCCAGAGAGTGAATTAGGAAGATGTTATAGGGCGTAAATTCTATTGGACATTTCCTGCCTTTTCTACCCTGCCACTCTAATCATGCTGAAAATGTAAGGGCTTGAACTTGACTTAAAATTGTAATGCTTTTTTTGTTGTTGTTTTTCTTTTTCATTTTTTCTCCTTTTTAAAAAATGCTTGTTGAGAGAGAAAGAAAAGAGAGAGAGAGAGAGAGAGAGAGAGAGAGAGAGAGAGAGAGAGAGAGAGATTAGAGTACTTGAGCTTAGATTTGGGACAAGACTTTCCAACCATTTCCATGTTAGGATATGGGAGCAGGAGACTAATGGAGTATGGAATTAATGACTTCCCTCAGCCCCTTTGAATAGATCTTTTTGCTCCTCCATATCTAAAGCGAGTGGGAGTTATGAGAGGAACAACCCTGTTCAGAGGCAGGAGACTGGATGAAGTGACCTCTTTAAATAGTGCTATATATTAAGAGCACTCTTCCACTAGCTGGAGTAATAGGGAATTAAATTATTCTCATAAAAGGAGCTCAAGTCCAAATTCTTTACCTTATTCAATGCTTTTTCTTTGCTTCCTGTGAGCAGATGCAAAACAGTATAACTGTCCTTCTGGGAAATGCTCCAGGAGGGAGAGGAACAGATTCACCTCTTCTCAGCAGAGCAAAAAAAAATATATATATATATATATATATACACAACCCTTTTCCCCTTCCCACAAAAAAAAAAAGGCAAAACTAGGAAAGCCATCAGAACCTGAGGAAGCTGTTCAGTTGGCATGACAAGCTTTGCAGAATAACAGATGCCTGAGGGAATGGACTCTCTCTGCCAGAATGATTTGGGTAGCAGGACAAGACTAGGAAGAAGGGGGATGGGGGAAGGGAAAAGGAGAAGTGAGTTGGGCAGATTCTGGCTTAGGCAGCACATCAACTCTGAGCAAAACATCCTTCATCACCATGTGCTTGTTAATTTAAAAAAATGTTTCCAAATCAACAAATTCTCTGTGTATTAGAGCCAGGCTTTTTGCAGGCAAATCAGAGAAAGATGGAAGGTTTCTTAATGGACCAAACAAAGGGATGAAGAGTGGGGGGGGGGGGAAGAATATTGCTGATTTAACAGCTGCCTGAATTAGGGAAACAGAGGGTTAACTCTGTCTTGGGAATGGTCATTTGCAGCTCATGCTGGGAGCATCATTATTTATTTCTATCTAGCAGAAAAGAGAAAAGAGACAATCTTTTAAAAAATTAAATATATTTATTGATAGCGTTTGTTCTTATATCACCTTCATTCTGAATATATCTCTCCCTGTCTTCCCTATCCAGTGAACTATCCCTTTAACAGAATAAAAAAGAAAGAGGGAGGAAATGCAGTTCAGTAAAACCAGCTGGCACATTAACTGAGTCAGATGGTATATGAAGTATTCCATATCCACAGAGAATGTCCTTTTGAGTAATAATAGTTGATATTTTTAAAGCACCTAAACCCTAAGAAAACTCACTTTCTCTCCCTCTCCCTCCCTCCCTCCCTCTCTCTCTCTCTCTCTTTCTGTGTGTGTGTGTGTGTGTGTGTGTAGAGACATGTAATTTTACCTATTCTCACAACAATGTGATATATTATTATTTCCATTTTACAGATGAGGAAATAGAGACTCAGAGACATTAAATTTCTTAATTATAGTCTATTCAGCTAATTGTCACAGGCAGTATTCCACCAATGCTTTTCTGGCTCCAAGTCCTGGTACATTTCCTTCTATATCATGTAGACTTTCCAATTTCAGATGCCAACACTGTGTTCTTTATTTTTAAGGATGGGTTAAAACTGACATATTCTGATAAGCCTGGAATTGTGTGCAAGCCAAGATGGCATTTGAGAGACCATTTCATCCATCTCTTTTTCTCTGTTATAACAGGACTCTCTTGCCTATTCAAGAAAGGGAATTTCCTTATCTCTGGAGCCTTGAAAGAAAGTTTAAATTCCCTTTGGTATCCATTTCTTCCCACTATAATCATGACTAGAATTCTTGATTTCCCAGTAGACTCTAACCTCCTTGAGAGCAGGGACTGTCATTTCTGTATTTTTAGCTCTTGGTATCTAGTAAAGCTCCTGCCACATAGTAGGTACTTACTAAAATTTTGTTCAATTGATTATTTATTATAGCTAATAGCTACCTTGATCCTTCTGTCCTTGGATCCTTGGTGAGTTATGCAAGACTCCAAGAATTTATTCATTCATTCAGTGTTGACTTAGTTTAGGTATCAGGAGCCGCGATTGGGGGTATTTCCTTGCCCATGTGTTGATGTGTGTACATGCATGTCAAGGGATAGGTAATTATTTCTATAAGACATATATCATTCATGGGTTGTATCTCTGAGCGAGGGGTGCTATTATTGGAGAAGCATTCGGAAAGTCTTTTTGGAGTCTCAGAGAAATGGTCAGTGGCTAGCTTCAGTGAAGCCCAAGCATCATGTCATTTGGCTAAAGAGTTACTGCTAGCAATTTTGGTGTAGGAGGAAGGAGAATAGGAAAGGATATGTCCATATTAGGGGAAGTGGAGAGCACACCATATACTAGTTACCCTAGTTTAATTATTCTTAGCTAACTAAATTGTTAGGCTTAGTTCAGTTGTTTCTATATTTCAGAAGGAGTTCAAGCATTGACAGAACCCTATATATTTTGGCAGTCTGGGACAAAAACCCGATTGTCCTATTTTGATTTTGTCTTGTTATTCCATCGATGTTGATCATGCTTGCCCCTTTATGCTTTTTGGGTAGCTTCTTAATGAAAATGGACTTAAGATAATAGGAGT
Source organism: Sarcophilus harrisii (assembly GCF_902635505.1). NCBI lineage: Eukaryota > Metazoa > Chordata > Mammalia > Dasyuromorphia > Dasyuridae > Sarcophilus > Sarcophilus harrisii. The sequence goes on from NC_045427.1 coordinate 371,101,682, forward strand.
ATTCATGTTGTGTCTGCCCTCTTGTATCACACACCACCACATGGTAGCATTATCTAACTCATAAGAGAGAGGACAGTATAGCACCAGTAGGGGAGTGAATAGGGGGAGTTCTATGGCTGCCAGTGTCGATTCCCAGAAATTGCCAACTAAATACTATCCACAGGACAGGAAAGCCAGCCTAGCTGAAGCAGCAAGGTACACTGAGGGAGAGACGGGAGGCAGCATGTCCCAGGTAAGGCAAACTACCACTACTACCTTGACCACCACCTTCACTCAGACCCTGATGCAGGTAGTTCAAGACCCCGAACCCAGGAACTTTTGCTCTTAGTTGTCATTCTGGTCAGCAACCCCTGAGGAGATATAGACTGGCAACTACTCCTGCAGGAGCTGGAGCCAGATCCAGAAAAAAGAAAGTTCTTATCATCAAAGTCCTTGACATTGTCAAATATTTCAACATCAGAAACATGTCATTTTATCAGTGAAAATCATTAAAGAAGAGACTTGATCATCTCTTTGCTTCTGTACCCTAAGGACCAGGACATCTTTCCATCTGATCTGTGGCTGAAATCCTCTGGATGTGTTGTTCCCCCCATTAAAATGTGAGCTCGCTGAGATGAGCGACTGTCTTGCTTTTCTATTTCTACCCCCAGTCCTCAGGACAGTGTTTTGTATCTAGAAAGTGCTTAATATATGCTTTGTTCATTTATTCACCGCGGACTTTGTTTAGCGTCAGAAGCTGTGAATTGGCTGTTTTCTGCGTCCGCATTGATGTATGTGCACGCGTGTCAGAGGACGTGTGGTTATTTCTATACGTATGCATCACTGCATGTGTTATATCCCCGAGTGAGGGGCGCTATTATTAGACACGTGTATAAGAAGTGTTTTTGGTTTCATATTCATGCTTCTGGGAAAGAAATGGCGAAGCAGGAAGGGAGTCTGCAGGAGGCCAGCGCTCACCAGCCCCAACCAACCAAACTGCCGCCCTTCCTTTCTCAAGTGTTTCTTCCACCTCCTGGCTCCTCTCCCTCCCCTCCTCTCCCGAGTCTCCGCGGTCCTGGAGGGGGAGCTGTAGCCACAGTCCAAAGGCTGGCTGGCTTACTGTTGGGATGGATCCTCACTCCTTCCCCTCCCTCTCCTCTTCTTTCCCTCCCTTCTCTCCCTCCCTTTCTCCTTACATTCTGTCACAACAAGAAGCTTTGGCAGGAAGGGAGGGAGCGTGGGTGCTGCAGAGAAAGGGGGGAATGCTTCAGCAAGGCAGAGCAGAGCCCTCTATTCTTCCCAGTCCGCCCTCCTGGGGGTGGGCTGCAGGTGGGGGGCTTACTCAATCATTTCCTTTCTCTCCTTTCCTGCCTCCTCTTGATCCCCTGAGAGGCTTGGATTTAGGGAAGGGAAAGCTGAAGGGGAGGGAGGCTTGAGTTTAGGGAAGGGAAAGCTGAAGGTGAGAGAGGCTTGGATTTAGGGAAGGGGAGAGGAAAAAAAGAGGGTATAGAAGATACTCTTCTTCCAGATAAACTTATTTTCATTCTGGAACCACCAGGAAAAGCAATAACAATATTTCTGGAGGGGTCCGGGATTTGGGGAAGGGATGCTGGATGAAGAGGTTGTGGGGAGATAGATGAAGATGAACTGTCTTTAAATAAATTTTTTTATGGATATCTTTTGTTTTTAATGTCAATTAGACACTTAGGAAGCATTTTGTTAAATGTTTATTACAGACCAGGCATTAAGTTAAGCACTAAGATACAAAGACAACCTAAAAACAAAACAAAACAAACAAACAAAAAAAACCACCTAACCCAAAACAAAACCTAATCCCTGCCCTTACCGAGCATCAATTCTAACGGGGAGACAACATGTCATTAAAACTAGATATATGCAAGATAGATATAGAGTAAGTAGAAGGCGATCAAAGAGGTAAGAACATTTAGGAGCTGAGGGAAGGGGGAAAACCTTCTGCAGAAGGTAGGGATTAAGACTTAAAGAAAGTCAATGAAATTAAAAGGCAGAAAAGATGAAGGGGCAAAGTGTTGTAGGTGTGAGGATAACCACAGAGAGATGGAGCAACGTGTTTGAGGAAATACAAGTAGATCAGTGTAGAGTAGATCAGGAGAGCTCAGAAAGGTAGGAAGGAGCCAGGCGATGAAGAGTTTTAAAATGTCCAACAAATAACCTTACATTGATACTGGAGATAATAGGGAGCCACTACAATTTATTTGGTAGGGATGATGGTATGGCTACACTTAACTTTAAAAAATACCTTGGCAACTGAGTAGAGGATAGATTGAGTCAGGAAAGAAGGGTTAGGGAGATGAGGCTAGTGCAGCAGTCCAAGGGGAAAGATGATGGAGGCCTGAACTAGGATCACAGTTGTCTGAGTAGAAAAAAGAGAGCAAATGAGAGAGATTTTGTGGAGCTGGAAATCATGTGATTTGTTTATGAATTGGTTTTGTGGGGTGATGAGAATTAAAAGTTACTCTGGTGTTGTAGCACATATTTGAAATTGTTTGCTATCGGGGAGGTTGAGGTTGGTTGGTCACTGGGGATATGGAGTGCTGAGCTGCAGTGGGGATAAAACAGATTAAATGGTCTTCATTAAGCCCAGAACTAATATGGTGAGCCTAGTTTGCCAGAGAAAAGATATCTATATATGCTGGAAACAGAGCAGTTCAAAGCTTTTGTGCTGATCAGTAATTGGAACTGGGTCTGTGAGTGATCACTGTATTTCCAACCTAGATGAGAGAGACTTAGGCTCTGAGACAGAGACAGAGATAGAAAAAGAAAGAGACAGAGTGAGGAAGGAGAGAGAGAAAAAGAGAGAGAGAGAGAGAAAGAAAGAAAAGGATGATACTGAATGATAATGAGATTGTGTACTTGGCTGACTGGGAGAGTGAGAGTGCCCTCAACACTAATATGGAAGTTTAGAAGGAAGAAATCATTTTCTAATATATCTCTCCTTTCTCCCAGAGAGTCATCCTTTATAACAAAGAATTAAAAAATAAGGAAAAATCATTTAAGCAAAACTAGGCAACACCATCAATCAACCTCAACAATATATGCCATGTTCCACACCCATAACCCTCATCTATACACAAATGGAAGGGAAACATATTTTCATATCTCAGAAGAAATATCTGCCTTGGATGTAACCTGAACACGAAGAATGGAAAGTTAACTATGCTTGTATATGAAGTGTCACTATGCTTTTTTAGCTTCAAGATGAAAATAATTTATGTGCAAGAGGAAAGAATATAGAGAAGTCCCTTTTAACATTGAAAATAGGGTAGGTTTTATTTATGCAGGGCCTTCTACTTGCATAGATAGTGAAACCTCATTAATTCAAACCTTGGAATTTAGAATTTGTGATCAATTTCACACAGGCTAGGTTGGAGTTTATCTTTGTACCATTTGCTTAGAAACCCCTTAGATATGTAAACAAAGAATAGTGTTAAGCTTACAAACTGCTTTCAAGCTTTTATGGTGTCTAATTATAAATCACTCATCTAGTTTTTAAAGCATATCCTAAAGGACCACTATTTGGCATTATTTTTGTAACAAGTGACTTTCACAAATGCAGTGGGGGATGGTGTAGGCCCCATTACAACTATTCTTTGATTGACTTGTGTACCTCATCTCCTTAAAAGAATCCCTATTACATCTTGCAGGATTTTTTTTTTTTTTTTAACAAATCACCTTGGTCTCATGTTCATAGTTAAATAGTTTCATTAGATTAGTAAAAGCATGATAAAAAAATCAATATGCATTAGATATAAGAGGTACTAGAGCTTATACTATGAGAGCTTATTGTTAAATTTTCACTGTGAGCTCTGCATCTTGAAAATTAAATGCTACAAAACAGGGCTTGATTTATTGCTTTGTTGACTCTCTAGACTATAAGAAAGTGAGGGAGAAAATGTTAGATGAAACTTAACAGCATGTCATGTGTCCTTCACTAGTTATTAAGCATTTAATAGCACACTTCTGGATCTGTGCTCATAAGATGCCATATCCCAAAGTCTTTTCCCAAATCTGTTTTTATAGGGTTTAGGTTCCTATAAACCATGAAAGTACAATTGTATTACAGTGAGAATAAAGAGTTCAATTACAAATAACAAAGTTACAATTGAATAAAGAGTTCAGTGTCTTATAATAAGCCTCTGACTTCTAGTAAAATGAGAACAAGTAACAAGAAATTAATTTATAACAGATTATCCATACCCTGATTGGAAAATGCTAGAACAGTTTTTAAGAATTGTCTTGAAATGCAAATTAAGACAACTCTGAGGTACCACTATATATCTCTCAGCTTGGTTAAGATGACAATGATAAATATTGGAGGGGATGTGGGAAAACTGGGACACTAATACATTGTTGGTGGAATTGTAAACTGATCCAACCCTTCTGAAGAGCAATTTGGAACCATGCCCAAAGGGCTATCAAACTCTGCAAACCCTTTGATCCAGCAGTGTCTCTACTGGATGTATCCCAAAAAGATCATAAAAAAGGGAAAAGAACCCACAAAAATGTTTGTAGCAGCCTTTTTTATAATGATAAGGAACTGGACACTGAGTGGATGCCCATCAATTGGGGAATGGTTGAATAAGTTATGGAATATTATTGTTCTTTTTTTTTTTAATAGCCTTTTATTTACAGGTTGTATGTATGGGTAACTTTACAGCATTGACAATTGCCAAACCTCTTGTTCCAATTTTTCCCCTCCTTCTCCCCACCCCCACCCCCAGATGGCAGGATGATCAGTAGATGTTAAATATATTAAAATATAAATTAGATACACAGTAAGTATACATGACCAAACCATTATTTTGCTGTACAAAAAGAATCGGACTCTGAAATATTGTACAATTAGCTTGTGAAGGAAATCAGAAATGCAGGTGGGCAAAAATATAGGGATTGGGAATTCAATGTAATGATTCTTAGTCATCTCCCAGAGTTCTTTCGCTGGGTGTAGCTGGTTTAGTTCATTACTGCTCCATTGGAACTCATTTGGTTCATCTCATGGCTGAGGATGGCCAGGATCATCAGAACTGGTCATCATATAGTATAATATAATGATCTCAGCTTACATGATCAGTTTGTGTCTCTCCAGGCCTTTCTAAAGTCATCCTGTTGGTCATTTCTTACTGAACAATAATGGAATATTATTGTTCTATAAAGAAACAATCAGCAGGATGATTTCAGAAAGGCCTGGAGAAACTTACATCAACGGATGCTAAGTGAAATGAGTAGAACCTGGAGACCATTGTACATGGCATCAACAAGATTATGTGATGATTAACTGTGATGGATGTGGCTCTTTTCAACAATGAGATGATTCAGGCCAGTTCCAAAAGACTTGTGATGGAGTCAACTACATCCAGAAAAAGAACTTTGGAAACTGAATGTGGATCACAACATAGTATTTTCAACTTTTTTGTTTTTTTTCCCCTTTCTCATTTTTTTTCCTTTTTTATCTGATTTTTCTTGTGCAGCATGATAAATATGGAAATATGTATAGAAGAATTACACACATTTAACATATATTGGATTATTTGCTGTCTAGGGGAGAGGGTGGGAGGAAGAAAGGAAGAAAAATCTGAAATACGAGGTTTTACAAGGATGAATATTGAAAACTATCTTTGCTTATATTTTGAAAATTAAAAGCTATTATTAAAAAAGAAAATTCTCTTAGTCTAAAACAACTCATGGGTTCTACTTCATACCCATCAGACTGGTGAAGTTGATAAAAAAGGAAAATGACAAATACTAGAGGGGCTGTGTGGGGAAAATAGGCACATTAATGCACTGTTGATGGGATTGGGATATAATCCAGCTCTTTTGGAATGTAATTTGGGAACTATGGTCAAAGCTATTCAATTGTACTGTTTATATCCTCAAGAAATCAAAGAAAGAGGGAAAAGACTCATATGTTCAGAAATATTTATAATATCTCTGGGATAGCGAAGAATTGTAAACTGAGGGAGTGCTTATCAATTGAGGAAAAGTTAAACAAGTTATGGTATGTGAATGTGACAGAATACTGTAGTGTTATAAGAAATGCTGAAGGGGATGGTTTGAGAAAAACCTGGGAAAACTTATATGAACTGATGCAGAGGGAAATGAATAGTCCCAGGAGAACAATGTATACAATAACAGCAATATAATAAAGATAATCATCTTTTAAACACTTGAGAATTCTGATCAACACAGTAACTAATTATGATAGAGAATTCATGGTGAAGCATGGTACTTCTTGATAAAAGAGATGATGGACTCAGAGAGTGGATTTTGAAATATTTTGTGGGGGGGCGGGGAGAGAGAAAACATGTTCAGTGTGGGAATTTGTTTTGCTTGATTACATGTTTGTCTTTTTCTGGATTTCTCATTTGGAGGCAGGATATGGGAGGGAGAAGAGGTAAAGCTTCATTTAAAAATTAATTAAAATTTTTAATTAAAATAAATGGGAGGACTTAGAAAAAGAAAAAACTGAATGATAAGTTATACTACTTTGTATGTACAACTATGGTTCCTTCAACAAAGTAAAACTGATAAATTAAAGAAAAAAATTTCTTTGTAACAGTTGTATACTTGACTGCATGGTCTTTTTGGTTCCCAGATCCTGGAAACAATATAGTGTAATATATCTGGCTCATAAACTCATCTATCCCTTCAACTTTAACACTGAAAGGGGGAGAATTTATCAGAATGCCTTATGGGTACTACATGTCATAATTACAATGCCAACAAATTTTTTTTTTGAGAAAAACCTGGGAAGACTTATATGAAATCTTATATGAAGGTGCATAGGCAAGGCTGTATTGGGATTTTATCTCTCTCCCATCTCATTATCTCTCTCCCTTTCTTCCCTTCCCCTCTCTCTGTCTCTGTTTCCCCCCCCCCCCATCTCTCTGTTTCTCTCCCTCCTGTTCTTACTCTTCCCTTTCCTCTTTTTTTTTCTCCCTCTTTGTTTCTATTGTTCTTTCTTTAATTTCTGTCTCTCACCTTCAGAATTCTTCATACTGACCCTTAATCTTTTTTCTGAACACAAATCAATTTGTTCTGTCCCCTCACCAAAATCAACAGGAAAGTGTCTCTCCTAATTCTTCCCTATCCTTATGGAAACATTGTGTCCCAACAGACAGATTCCTTGTACTGTATTGGGAAATATTGTATATACTTTACAGTAATACAACTACATTAAAAAAAAATCTCAAGACAAGTTCTAATTCTGACAGGTTACTCTAATTAATCTGAAATAATGGTGCCTTGTCTTTCCTTCCACTATTTTTTTGCTGCTTTATGGGGCAACACTTTCTTTCACAATCTACCTCCATAAGATTTTTCAAATGAGTTTATGTTCTAAACTGGTGCCCCTACATCTTTCTGCTTAGCAAGAAAATTAAGTGTCTTCTGGGTTAGATGATTTCTAGGATTTTTTTATTCTCATATAATAGTTCATTTATATGATTAAATTTCTATGAGAAATAATTATGATCTGTGTCAATGTCTATACTTCATCTATTCCTCCCTCCTTTTTTAAAGCCATACAAAACTTAATTGTTGTATTGGACTTGATTGTTAATTTTATCTTAATATTTTATTTTTTCTAACTTACATGTAGAAAATTTTAACATACTTTTTTCAAATTTTGAATTCCACATTTTCTCCTTCCTTCTCTCCCCCCCCCCCCCCATTGATAAAGCAAGCAATTTAACACTGGTTATATATGTATAGTTATGCAAAACATTTCTTTTATGAACTTCTTTTAATTATACACTATATATTTTTCTTGGACAGCAAGGTAGCACAGCAGATAGAGCACAGGACTTGGAATCAGAAGACTCATTTTCCTGACCTTCAGACATTTGTAAACTGTGTGGTCCTGGGCAAGTCACTTAACTCTGTTTTCCTCAGTTTCTTCATTTATAAAATGAGCTCTAGAAAGAAATAACGAATCACTCCAGTATCTTTGCTAGGAAAACTCCAGTGGGGTCATGAAGAGTCAAGCATAGCTGAACAACCAAATCTTTTTCTTGCTTTATGCTATTGATGTAGCATAGCATATATCCAAGAATGAGAGAGAGAGAGAGAGAGAGAGAGAGAGAGAGAGAGAGAGAGAGAAATGGTACAATATAGCCTTGCCTATGCACCTACCCTTTGTTGGCATTGTAATTATAAGAGAAATGGATGGTTCTAAAGTGAGAAAATGAATTTACCTTGTGGATTTTTTTTGAGACATGGGGTGTCTATGGAAAGTCAGTCAATAATGTTTTTTAAGTGCCTACTTTGTGCCAGGTGTGGCTCTTAGCTCAAAGGATACCAGAAAAGGTAAAAGATAGCCTCCTACTCTAAAGAGCTCAGAGTGTATCATTTCTGCCCTCATAGTAAACATAATACCGGAGAGGATCAGTAATTAAGAAGGATATTAAAAGTCCTTGACTGACTTCACAATCATCAAACCAGCAAGGGTGACTGGTGAAAGTTCGTTTCATATGGAATAGGGGACTTGGAGGAAGACAGTGTTTCTGATATACCTCTGAAAGTGAGATGAGAAGGCAAAAGAATAGAATGGGGAAAGAAGGCTGGGATGGGGGAATGTAAGAGGAAGATATAGAATTGACGATTTAGGATTGATGAATGGCAGAGAGCCTTATTGCTTTTGATTTTATGACATAAGAACAGGTTATAGAGGTAGGGGAGAGCCGCTTTTGAATAAATGAAGTGGGAAAAAATTGAAATCATTGTTTCTGGCAGGTTTGATGGGCAGATCTTGGGAGTAATATTCAATGGAACTATTTCTTACACTTTCTTTTAGGCCCAGTGCTTGTCTGAGGATCTGTGTTAGAATCTAGAATGGTCCACAGGGATAGCTTGGAAGAACTGGGATGTTATTCTATGTGGGTTTCACTTTTCTGAAGCTTTTATAATAATGAGTCTTGGCTCCTGCATTATGGTTCAATTCTTACTACCCTGGGTGACCTTTGCTGGAGAGGTGGGGGGGTCCAGCCCAGTAGCTCAGCAGTTTCCCCATATGTGGAAATGGAAAAAGTAAATCCAACAATTCCATGGTCATTAATAGGAAAAGGGTAGGGGCAGGGATTAGTGCCAGCTATTCTATATTATTGTTAATGGAAAGGGCAAAAAAAATGTTTGATATGGTAATAAGAATTCCAGTTAGCTATGAGGAGGAATGTCTTTACTGAGAAAACCTGGAGAATTTGGAATAGGCAAGCAAGGGAATCTATTAAGGCCCCCTCCTTTGAAGTACAGGCATTCTATCTGATTAGGTTTCAAGGCAAAAAAGAAAGTAACTTGGGAACCCTTACCACAAATCTCTAAGCAGATAGCAGAGCAAAACAGAGCATCCTAGGGGGAATTGGAACAGAGGCTGGTTGAGGAGAGAGAACTCAGGCTAAAGAGTAGAAGCAGGGCAAATAGGTCAACAGAGGGAAAACAGCAACCAAAACATCATCAATTAAAGATAAAGTGAAAACTGGTAAGATGCCCAGAGTATAAAGTGGTTTGGAACAGTCCTAACAGGCAATATCTGTGAAGGGGAATGGACAGAGAGGTGGAAAAGGGGATCAAATGCCTTATTGTCCTTACCTAGAAAGAAATTCCCTTGTGAAGAACAGCTCACAGCAAATGGAGAACAAGCAGATGGGGTTATATATCAGGAAGATATTCTGGGCTAATAATTCACTTGGGGCCCTTCAAAGTCATTAGTTTGGTCTTTTAGTTTATGTAACCAAAGTAAAGTATTTACTAATCATAGAAATAAAGCCCCAACTGAACCATTCTATGGAGCTAAAGCAAAATCTACAGGTTGAGGCTTGTTTAAAGTAATTTTCTTAGGGCCCTGATTCAGCATGGACATAATTCCTCTGGTATGATTTTAGATCACCTTTATATTCTATAGAGATTAGCATAGATTCTTTTCACATAATAGACCTTGATACTTATTGAATTGGACTGAATTTCTTTGCCTTAAGGACATAAAACTTAGAGAATAGAAAAAGGTATGAACATCATGATATCTGTTATGAAGTAGCACTCCTGCTGGGATTATTCCCCTAATTGTTGCTGACACTAGAGGGTTTTTTCCTCAGAAGGAGGCTACTTCTTTGGATTCTAGGGGTAACTCTTTAGGGTTTCACTTATAACATTGTAGTTTATGAGCTCCTAGTGATATGCTTCCCATTAATAATGTCAGTAACTTTGGACACTTACGAAGATGATATAATAGGTATAATAGAAGCCTGATACTATTTTCTCGTAAATACATATAGATCCAGGGGTAGAGTGGGATCAACCTTAGGTATGGTTGTAGTGAGACACAAATATAAGGAAATGTAGGATAAGAGGGTAACTCAGAAGATCTGGTATTAGAACTCCTTTCTCTCTTTGTAAAATCTTCACATACCTCCTACTAAGACAGTATTTCTGGCCCTTTCTTCTGCTATCAGGGGCCATACTTACTGCAGTATTGTCTTCCCTCAAGTAACTGTCTTTCCTCATCTCTCTGTCCTCAGAATGTCTATCTGCTCCCAGATGAGTGCCTTCTGTCTTACTGATCCAGTCTCCACAGTGACATGATCACAGTGGGGAGGGGAGAGGAATGAAAGTCTGAAAGCATTCCCCACCCATGACCCTCATCCATTCATCTAGGCAATTCTCTCTCAAGGATCTGTTTTTTCTTCCATTTCTGGATTCCACGCCTGAACGGGGAGACTCCGAACTAGAACTTTTCTATGGATAAGACTCAAAGTGACTCTCTCAACCAATCACAAGATGTTTCCTGTGTGATGTTATTATTTTTTACAGCCAAAGCAGCTTAGTTCAGTCCATTTTTTTCTTTTCTTTTTCTTTCTTTCCTTTTTTAAACAGTATTGGAGTTATTTTATTTATTTAACTGCCAAAGACCTAAAATCTCAAAATGATTAATGATTTGTTCACATGTGAAGAGATTGTAGGAAAATTCCTCATCTACATTTAGCGATTACATTTTGGCTCCCACTGATTGATTCTTCAACTAAGGTGGCTAGTACTTCTGTGATTATATGAGTTGGTGGGAGTTTGAAAATAACTAGAGATATAATCATGAGACAGAATATATTCCCATTCAAAGGACCAGGCTATAAAGAAAACTGTAATCAAAACAATCAATTTTTATTGAGTACCCACAAGGGACAAACCTATCCTAAGCTCTGTTGGACAAAAAACACATATTGTAGTCTTTACCCTTTAAGACTTTGTCATTTATCTACTAAATAGAACCATTGATTATAGCCTTACAAAGACAGTCTCCTTCTTCCTTCTCTTCTTGTTCCTCTTTCTATTATTCACCAATGTATGCTCTTTTTTCTTTTTCTGCTTACAATATTTCCTTTCTTTTTTTTGAAATTTTGGTGAGACAATTGGGGTTAAGTAACTTGCGAAGGGTCACACAGCTAATAAGCTTATAAGTTAAGTGTCTGAGGCCAGATTTGAATTTAGGTTCTCCTGATTTCAGGGCCAGTGCTTTTATCCACTGCATCATCTAGCTGCCCCTTACAATATTTCCTTTTTTTTCTGGTTCTATTCAATATTTGCATCATAGCAAGAAAAGAAAAAAGCCCTAATCCTTTCTTTTAGTTTATCCCTATCTCTGACTTTCTGCTGTTCTTAACTCTTTTCCCAACAATTCTTTTCTCCCCCTTGTGCTGTCTCATTTTATACTTTCTAATCATCCTTCTGACTATGTGGGTGGAATGGCTGCTATTTTGATTTAGATAGAGATGGGAGGACTGTGGTTTCTGGGTGCATCAAGAGTGGGTTAATATTCTCTAATTCTGACTTTAGCCAAAACATTGATTAGAACAGGTCAGTTTAAATCACTATCATTCTCAAATAAGATAAGTGACATAGAAGATAGAATACATAGCCTAGAGTCAGGAAGGCTTGAGTTGAAATCCAGCATCAGACTAGCTGCGATCCTATACTTTGGTTTCCTCATCTGTAAAATGGGGGCAATAATAGCACTCACCTCTCAAGATTGTTTTGCGGATAAATGAAATAACATCTGTAGAACACATAGCATAATGCCTGGCATATAAATGCTTGTTCCATATTTCCTTCTTTTCTCTAACAGAACCCTTACTTGTGATAAAGAAGCACATTAAAGTAAAACAAATCAACACATTGACTGTGTCTGACAATGTGTATCTTATTCCACACCTATAATCCTCTACTTCTTTGCCAAGAGAGGGGGCCTCCTTCTCCATCAGTCCTCTGAAATCAGGATTAGTCATTACATTGATCAGAGTGCTAAAATCTTTCTGTGTTGTTTTCCTTTCCATTACTGTGGTCATTGTACAAATTGTTCATTTGGTTCTGCTTACTTAATTCAATATTATTTCATATTTGACTTTTTATTTCAATGCCTTTTTTATCTCAAATCACAGATGTCAGGAATGGACTTGTCCATCTGTGAACAGATGGAAGAACCAGGCATTCTGGTCTGAGAGAGTTAGAAAAACAATAATTCCATAAATAGTCTTCTAGTATTATTAAAGAGGTGACACAAGGAGCACATTCTTCTCCCCACCCCCATTCTTAATATAATGACTGTGGGACATGGAACCAATTAATATGGAATTGATGAAGGGTAACTAATTAAAATTAATTATGGCTGTAATTAGGAACATGCAGAGAAAGACTATAGGAAAGTATGGCTCAGGGAGATAGAGAGACACAGAGACAGAGAGACACAGAGACAGAGATAGACAGGCAGAGATGCCAAGACAAGCAGACAGAGATAACTGACAAAATTATATCTAAAATTTTAGGAGAAAATACTCCAAGCTTTATTAGAGGCAGGGTGCTGGACTTGGGTTAGGAAAAGTTGGCTTCAAATCCTTCCTTTGACACTTCCTAGCTGTATGGCGCTGGGAAAAATCATTTAATTAAGTTCTGGTGTTAATTTTCTTATTTGTAAAAAGGAGATAATAGCACCTTTATCTTCCAGCATTTATCTAAGTTCCAAATAAAATATTGTGCATAAACTGGATGTTCTGTAGTGATCTCAAATTCAGCCGTCTAAAACACAATTATCTTTCCCCCCTTCCAAACTTTATTTTTCCATTGAAGACACCACCATCCTTCCAGGTTTGCAAATTCAATATTATTCTCTACTCTCCCCCCTCCTTTACTCCATGCAATTAATCAATTGCAATGTCTTGTCATTACTAGTTCCACAGTATCTCTTGCATCTGCTCTTCTCCTTTCACTCACAAGGGTACCACCTTAGAACAGAGCCTTATCTTTTCTCATCTGGACTATTGCAATAACCTCCTAATTGGTCTCCCTCCCTTAGGTCTTTTCCCTCTCTAATCCATCCTCCATAAAACTGCCAAGGTGATTTCCTTACAAACAGGTATGACCTGTATAATTGATATTGTATTGTTTGCCTTTTTGGTGGGTGGAAAAGGGGCAGGAGGGAGAGAATTTGGAACTCCAAATTAAAAAAAAAAAGAATTAAAAATAGAAGTAAATGTGGAAAAATTATAAAGACCAAGCATGACTCAAAAGAAGAAATATGAGATGACAGGTCCCGCCCACTCTTTCTTGGAGGTGGAATTTGGAGGTTCATAGGTGGTTTACATTGTACCTGTTTTCAGGTCATTGCATTGATCATTTGTGCTGAATTTGTCTTTAAAAATACTATTTGTTATATTGGATAGTTCCTTGAGAGAGAAAGAGGAAAAAATATATTACTCAGTCATGCTCAACTCTTCATGCCCTCATGGATTTGTCCATGGGATTTTCTCAGCAAAAATATTGAAACAGTTTGCCATTTCTTTTCCCATCATGTCCCCATTTTACAGATGAGGAATTGAGGCAAATAGGTGTTAAGTGACTTGTCCAAGGTTATATAACCATGTTTGAGATCAGATTTGAACTCAGAAATAATTTTCTCCAAAATAATTTAAGGACAGCTAGGTGATGATGCAGTGCCAGACATGAAGACCTGAGTTCAAATCTAGCCTTCAACACTTACTAACTATGTAACCCTGGGCAAGGCCTCTCTCAACAGAATGTAAACTTCTTGAGGGAAGAAATTCTTTTTTGTTGTTCTTACTTCCGTTTCTATCCCAGAGCAGGTGATTGATAAATACTTGTTGACTGATTGACAGAGGCAAACATAAGAGAGAAAGGAAGGTGGCATATGTAGTAATCCTCATTCCACTTGGGATGAGGATTGTCATTGTATGGCTTTAAGGGAAGCAGATAAACATCTCTAGCCTCTTCTCCTTCTGCCTTTCAAGGGAGCCTTTCATTCCTGCCATGAAGGGGAGCAGGAGGTTAGGATCAAAGCCTCTCCTTTGCTCTCCTCAGAGGGAGAGGGGTGGACTAGAATTCTATCTATCTATTCCCTTAAATATTGCTAGTCTAGGGAATATAATCGGGTTCAAGCTAACTTTTTATCACTTTGTCATTCTGTTAGAAATATGCTGCAAAGATAAAAAGGAGTCAGGAGTGTATGAAGTAATTTGGTTTATTTAGGTTCTTGAAAGGAATGGGTAATCCACCCCAGGGGCAGTCTCCCTGGGTAGATCCATGCTAATAGATGCTGGAATGAACCTTTTATTTCTGATGCCAAAGTACATGTCCCAAATTGCCTAGGGATGGCAAAATTAACGAAATTCTGTTGCATGTTCCTCCTTGGCGTGTTCCCCCTCCCTCATCATACAATCCATGTTTAAAAATGGCAGAAAACTCCTCTTTGGGAGAGAAGTAGTTAATTAACTCATTAAGCATGTTCACTCAGTAATCACAGTAATAAATAAATTTATTTATTTATTTTGGAGTGATTTTTATCAGTTTATCAGTACAGTGGCTCAATCTTGTTTTGTACAACTGTCAATTGATGTGACTTTCTCTAAGTCCTTTTCCTTATATGAAATACAACTCTACTTTGCTCCCATTTTGGGGGGAAGAGGAAGAACTTGAAGCTCAACATCCAAGGTTTGACCCCCTTCTCCACCTAATTGCAGTTCTACAATGAACACACATAGCAAAAAGCAAAAATAAATAAATAAATCTATTTCTCAAAGTGATAACAAAATAGAAATCAGAGAAACCATACATAGAATATATGCCAGAGGGAAGGAACTCTCCTATTGGAAGCAATGTAACTCATTTCAACAAAGAGGGAGGGCCCTAGATCTAACCCATAAGGTAACTTCCTGAAATTTCTAGAGTAGCAATCTGGGAATAGGGACATGATAAAGACTGCTAGCTCCTCTCATGTCTTCTCAGATTCTCTTCCTTAAGCAACCTGATATGGCACTGACCTTTTCTATTTTCTCTTCCCCTCCCCAAGTTTTTTTTATCTACTTATATTTTTCCCCCTTTTTTATCATTTTCTTTTTTTCTGGAGTATATTTTGGATATACATCCAAAAATAATGTATATTTTAAATATACATTAATTTTTTAAATACACATTTCTTTTTGAATCATTTTGGGAGAGAGAAATCAGAACAAAAAGGAAAAATCATGAGGAAAAAAAAACAGAAGAAAAAAGTGGAAAAAAGTGAACAAATTGTGTTGATTTACATGCAGTTTCCATTATTTTTTTTCTTGAAGCTGGAATCTGATTCAATGCTCAAAGAAAACTTGAAACTTAATCATTCCCAAAGTGAAGACTCCTGCTTAAAGAGTCAAGATAAGGATGTGAAGCTTGGGGACTGGTGAAAGTTTGAGCTCTTGTATCTCTCTCTAACTCCACCCTGCTCTTTTTACAAGGTAAGGCATTCAGGTCCACTATTAAGAAGGTAATTTCAATTCTTAATAGACTTTGGGACAGAAGTTATAAATTCAGTCTGGTATTAACACTACTCAGTCTTCAACCACAACTCCAATCCTTGATTCATTCTTGAGTTCACAAGCCCCAAACTTGAAAACTTTCATCTCAATTTTCTTTTTAAAAAAATTCCTGAAAAATAAAGGATCAGTATTCTTGCCAATAGTGGTTTCAATATAAATGAAGAGAGTCCCATGTGAGTGAAATGACTGATTTTTTCTGCCTGTCCCCAGTTTAATCACTGGCATTAAAGATAATTAAAAGACACTTAGGGCTTCCTGGTAAAGAATAAGATTGTATGCTTTCTTCTCAACCTTTACAATGAAACCCATACTCAGTTCTAAACTACAATTGCCTTAAACTTTTAGCTTTCTTCTTCTCTAACAAAAAGGCTAGGAGGTAAAGTATGAGAGTGGGAAACAATGTATTTCTAGGATACCAGGTTGACTTAGGATTTTCTCAGATCTGAATTGATAAACATATTTTCAATCATGCTTTCATCCTCCTCCTTCACTGGCAGGACCTCACTAAAGGTTTCCTATATTGCTTCTTCCCACATTTCTCATGTAATTCAACCTTCAGGTCTAAGCCTGAATATTTCAATAGATGACTGGATGAATGTATTAATTTTATTTTTATTTTGCTGAATTTGGGGCTTAGGAACTCAAATGGAAATATGTATATGAAATTAGATGAAAGTTGGGTTTGGGAACTACAAACCTTTGCACTTTTAAAACATCTGACCTTATTTATAACCATTTATCTTGTCCCAAATCAGGTTTACCCCAAATCAGACTCAAAATGGAAACTAAGGATGTTGGATGGGAAGAGTAAAGGTGAAGGTCAGTAGTAATAGAAAAGGAGTAAGGCCCAAATCAAAAAGGGTCCCCAAGATTTTCATACCTTTTTTTGGCTGTAAGAAATGGAAAAAAATAATTGGTTATCTAAGGATATTTTGGGAGTTTCAACACCCCTTTGGTAGTAAGGAAGAAGATGGTTATCTAGATATTTTTCCTTTCCTGGAAATGTATAGAAACAGAAGAACCTATTTACCCTTGCTTAGGCATTAGATGGTAGGAGTGGGAAGTATGTTAAGTCTAGATGTCAAATACAGAATTCCAATTCCCAGAAGGCCTGGGGCCAGAGCCTAAGTAATCATGAGAATAATAAGGATTCCATTTCCCATGAACTAATCAACCTTTCAGAGATTAAGGAAGCTTCTGGGAACCTGGAGATTCAATGGAATTCTCTTCCCAAGTTCCTGACCAGTTAGAGAGACCTGAGATAGGTTGCTGAAACTTCAATGATGGTATTCTAGAACCCAGAACTCCCTGAATTCCCAAAGCACAAAGAGAGAGCATTCAAGCCAGCAGGACTCCAGGCAATAGATAATGACCTCAATAAAATATGAATACTTCATAGATAAAGTTTCCTATCCCATACTCTTTTCCACACTGACTAGAGAGAGAAATTACTTAGTTTTTCCTCTATGGGAGTTGTGAATCTGTTGGAGGAGGTTTTTCCCCAAATTACACAAGAGGGGAAAGGAATGAAACTATATTCATTTAAAAAATGAGAATAAGATGATTTTTTTTTCCTCCTTTGCTATGGGAAATGCAATCCTTGCTATTCACTTTTGTCTCAGTTATATGTTTTTATTGCTTCCATGCTGTTCTTTGCTTATATCTTTTGATATAAGCAATTAAATATCTATACCTGAGTTAACTTCCAAAGTTCTAGAAAAGGGCAAGAAAGCCAGTTAGGCAAATTTACCATTAAAATCACCTTGAACTTAAATCTATGTGAGTCCTGAATGTGTGAAATCTAGGAGTTTACATTATCAAGGCCTATCCAGGATGTAAATTGATTCATAAACATTATAGAAATCCATTGAAGTTCTAGAGGTAGTTTTGATGTTTTTGCATTCTGAATTGCTAATTGTTAATATTTTTTATTGTTTTGGGGTAGAAAGTACCTTTGTTTGCTGCCTTGAACTAGCAAGCTCCATTTTTGTGTTGGGTGTTAGATTACATTAATATTCGGGGACTTAGAATGCATGCTACAGAAGAGTCTAGGCAGTTGGCATAGCAGTATTTTTTCCTATAAATCAGGCAAGCTTGATTCCAGGAACCATTGAATCTTTTCTGTGTTGGGATGGCATTATGTAATTGTATACTCAGGTAAATAGCTACTCAGTTCCTAAAGGACTGGTGCTTAGTAGTGGGAACAGGTCTTCATTATGGACTATTGTTTTGGGGAGTACATGCAGGCTATTATAGGGAACACACTGAAAGAACTTGCTCTTCCAATGTCTTGCCAAGAAAAATTAGTTCATCCACATATACCAGAACTTCTAGGCACTTTATATCAACAATTACTATTTTTTCTGAATTATAGAAGTCTCTGAAAGACCTAGGAAATGTACCTGTATCAGTAAATTTGTATAGATGAAGGCCATTTTTTCCCTTTTCTTTCTCTTCCATGAAGATTACATAGCATCAACTACCCAGAACTAATATTCAGAACTATTAGCTGTCCAATAAAGTCAAAAGACATACTGAATTCTTAGAATGATGCACTGATCCACTTGTATGCTCTTCAAAGTCCAACAGTGACCTTTGTCTCTATCTATCTTTTGCCAAGAGTTGGAAAGTCTTCACAGCTTTATGTTAAGGTAAATCATGCTGGTAATAGAACTGGTATTATTACATTGCAATCTTCTTTATAAGAATAATTATGTGTCTTATATTTTTAGTATTACTGTTAAGGATTCTATTTTTTTATTACATAGAAGTCATTTTTGGTAGATTTGAATTTTGGTTATTGAGCTGTTAATTTTAGCTGATAGTTTATGTGCTCAGTGGTTCAACTTATGCTAGAGGTGTATGTTTGTTACTCAGCTAATGATTTCCCCTGATAGTACATGTGCTTGAAAGCACCTTCATTATTGATCTAATGATTTCACAAGAGTAACACAAAGGGAGCCTATCTCTACTGGCTGGAGCTAAGCCAGGAAAAGAATGCATCACCTAACCCCTATACAAACAGCTAGAAGCTGTCTGTTGTTAACTCGGATATTTTAAGGTTGGTGGAGGCTTTGTTAAAATAGATAAGAGTGTGTGAAAAGGAGCAGTGTAAAAGAGGTCAGGGTGGAAATTGTTTACTTAGCATGTATAAATAACAATACCTTTGAAGCTGATATGTATAGACTTCTTGTCTTGGAAGAGGTCAGGTAAAAGCACAACCTACCAGTACAGAATATATCCTCTGATATATAAACCTACCCACTCAAGAACTATTCTGCTAATATCTAATTAAGATCTCATGAGAACAATATTTTTCAGGATATTTCAACCTCTCTCCATTATGATCAAGGCTGAGATTTTGAAATCAAAGTTCTCAATGAGGTACCACCTTGGGCAGGGATAGAAATAGCAAGGTTTGATAACTGACTGGATATGTGGAATGATGAAGTGTGAAGAATTGAGGGTAATTCTAAGTTTACAAACCTGGGAAACTGGAAGAATGGTGCCCTCAAGATAAATAGAAAAGTTCAGTAGAAGGTTTGGTTTGGGAAAAAGAGAATGGATTCTGTTTTGAATAAATTGAATTTGAGATGTCTGTGTGGCATCCAATTTTTTATTAAAGCTTTTTATTTTTCAAAACATATGCATGGACAATTCTTCAACATTAGCCCTTGCAAAACCTTGTGTTCCAATTTCCCCTCCCTTCCCCCATGCCTTCCCCTAGATGGTAAGTAGTCCAATATATGTTAAACATGGTGTAAATATATGTTAAATCTAATATATGCATACATATTGGTTTATTTATTTTTAATTTTTATTTTATTATAGCTTTTTATTTATAAAACATATGCATGGATAATTTTTCAACATTGATTCTTGCAAAACCTTCTGTTCCAAAATTTCTCTTCCTTCTCCCCACCCCTTCCCCTAGGTGGCAGGAAGTCCAATGCATATGCATACATGTTTATACAATTATTGTGCTGCACAAGAAAAATCAAATCAAACCAGTAAAAAAAAAAGGCAAAATAAAATACAAGCAAGCAACAACAAAAAGTGTGAAACTGTTATGTTGTGAACTACATTGAGTTCCCACAGTACTGTCTCTGGGTGTAGATGGCTCTCTTCATTACTGAACAATTGGAACTGTTTTTATTTCATCTCATTGTTGAAGAGAGCCATATCCATAAGAATTGATCATGGTATAATCTTGTATGGCATCCATTTTGAAATGTCCAAAAGGCAGTTGTTAGAGGCAGGACCAGAGCTCAAGGAGAGAGATGGACTGGATATATGAATCTATGAGTTGTTTGCAAAGAATTTATGATTAAATTAAGGAGAGCTGAACAGGTAACCAACTAAGAAAAAGTAGAGAAAAAAGAATGAACCTAGAACAGAATCTTGGGGATACCCAAAGTTAGGAAGTGTGACAAAGATGTTGAGCCAGCAAAGGAACCTAAAAGCTATCATACAGGCAGAAAAAGAATCAAGATAGGTATGAAAAATATAGTCCATCTTCCTCTAATTTTTTAAATCATGTGACCTTTTTATAATTTGGTTATATATTCATTTCAAGCTTATTGTGGCATGTGGTATAAAATGTTGGTCTAAATCAAATTTCTATTAGATTGCTTTCAAAGTTTTCCAGCTATTTTTAATAGCTTTTTAAAAGGGTTTGTAAAGTGCTGAACATTATCTTATTTAAGTCCCCCAAAGCTCCTTCCTAGCTCTCCCTTATCAGTTCCCATGAGTTTAATTAATCTGTATGTATACTTTTCCCAGACCTATATATCCAGTCTTAATCTCTCTCCTGAGCTATAGTCATATATATCCAACTGCCTCTTGACCCTCTCCCTTCACAACATTTCTTTCATAATATCCCCTTCTCTCCACCCACTAGCTACAGCCTAATTCATGCCCTCATTCTGTTTCACCTGGATTACTCCAATAGCCTTCTAACTCTCCAGTCCAAGTCTCTTTCCATCCCAATCCATCCTACACTCAGTCGACAAGGTTATTTTTTTTTAAATGTAGGATTGACCATGTCACACCCCTTGTTCAATGATTTACAATAATTTCCTCATTACTCACAGGAGCAAATATAAAGTCCACTAAGTGGTATTTGAAGCTGTTCATAATTTGGCCCCCTTTCGACCTTTCTAGCCTTATACCTCGCCATGCTTGGAAATGATGAGGTCCTAAGTAACTAGATGCAGTTGACAGAGAAAGACTGAAGTATTGATGGAATTACTCCCTGAGACAAGCAGGGAAGGACACTGATGGGGACCAGTTTAGACTCATAGTTGTGGGTAGCCCCATCTTGCTATGTCTGCTCAGAAATCTGAATTATATCATACCCCTGCATTTAAATTTCCCCTATAAATCTGTCCATGGCTCATGCCATTTTTGCTGACTCTTCAGGTTAAGCCCAACACTCTGTCTCATGGTGTCTTTCCCCTCATGCCTTATATATGCCATATGATGTCTTTCTTCTTATCTCCTACCATGACTTTCTCCTTATAACCAACTAACTCTTTGGGGTGCTAAGTCCTTTTAGGATTTCTCCTGCCAGCTAAGGGCTAAAAATGTTCCCTTTCTCCTGGTTAATTGTGAATTCCACTAAGGAACTTGTCTTTTCCATCATTAATCATTAAAAATCTCTTTCCTTGCTAACTATATGCTCTCCCAACTCTATTTCATATTTACCACTCCTGGTGTCTATTATATCTCCTCCATTTGGTCTATAACTTCTTCTTCTAAATAAATCTACTTTTTGCTAAAGAGAATGGCCATTGTGAATTCTTCACATGACTGAACTCCAACATTTAGTGCTTACAGCCTCATCATTTGGTGCCTTAACATTCAATGCCTGAACCTCAAACTAACTAGCAATTGCTCTCTAAAATCACATCATTTGGTGCATTTATCAATCACATCACTAAGATCTAACTCTACTGGCTTATTTGTAGTTCCTTGAACAGGACATTACATATCCATCTTCATACCTTTGTACTGGCTGTTTTCTGTATCTGAAATGCTCTGTCTCCTCATCTCCACCTCTCAAGTCTCTGGCTTATTTCAGAACTCAAGTTAAAGCCCATCTTATGCAGGACACATTTCTGTGTTATCCTCAGGTACTAATGTCTTCCCCTTTCAGATTGACTCTCATGGACCATATTATATCTACTATACTATCTTGTAATTTATATGTGTTCTCTCCCATTGGAATGTAAGCTTCTTGAGGGAAGGAACTGCCTTTGTCTTTCTTTGTATTTCCTGCTCTTTAGCAGAGCCTGCATATAGTGTTTATTTGACTGACTTACAGATAATAACCCCATAAAGTAAGCATGTTTCTCCATAGATTTTGTCAAATAGGACAAAACATTTTGTTCTTACTCTGGTAGTTGATATCCTAGAGTTTATTGAAAACTACATTGTTTTATTTCTCTGAATCTCTTTTATCCAATCTTTTTATTTGATCAGCTTTCCTTTTTTAAAAACCATTACCAAATAGTTTTGATGATTTTTGTTTTGTAGTATAATTTAAGATCCAGAAATGCCAAGTCCCCCTCATTCTATTTTCCCCCTTCTCCCTTGATATTCTTTTGCTTTTTCCATTAAAATCTGCTATCATTTCATCTAATCCTATACATTTATCTTGATAGTATGATTGGTATGGCACTGTACCTGTAAATCAATTTCAGTGTTATCATTTTTATTACATGAGCACAGCCCAACCATGAACCATTCCCGGTTTTTGAATTATTTAAATCTTCCTTTAATTCTGTAAAGAGGGTTTTATAAATGTATACATATAAATTCTGAATATGACTTGGTAGATTCAGTTCTGATGGATCAGGCCATCCTCAGCAACAAGATCAACCAAATCATTTCTAATGGAGCAGTAATGAACTGAACTAGCTATACCCAGAAAAAGAACTCTGGGAGATGACTAAAAACCATTACATTGAATTCCCAATCCCTATATTTATGCCCACCTGCATTTTTGATTTCCTTCACAAGCTAATTGTACAATAATTCAGAGTCTGATTCTTTTTGTACAGCAAAATAATGTTTTGGTCATGTATACTTATTGTGTATCTAAGTTATATTTTAATATATTTAACATCTACTGGTCATCCTGCCATTTAGGGGAGGGGGTGGGGGGTAAGAGGTGAAAAATTGGAACAAGAGGTTTGGCAATTGTTAATGCTGTAAAGTTACCCATGTATATATCCTGTAAATAAAAGGCTATTAAATAAAAAAAATAAAAAAAAACATGCTTTCAAATTCCAAATATGATGAATTCTGTCATCTTTGTCAAGTCAATTAAACTCCTTAGGTTTCTGTAAAAAAAAAAAAAAATGACTTGGTAGATTGACTCTCAGATATTTTATATGTTTTGTAGTTATTTTGAATGGAATTTTCCTTTTATATCCTCCTGCTGGGTTTTGTTAATAATATATTGAAAACCTGATGATTTTGTAACTTTAGTTTATATCCTACTATTAAAATATGATTTCATATCTCAACATTTCAAAGTAAAATACTGTATTGTCCTCCTCGGCATGAGAGATGTTTATCTTCTTTTGATAAAAGAGTTTTCTTTTCTCTTCATCACTCATACATACCAGGGGTTCCTTGAACAAGAGAGACATTCCTAGCATGGTGTGGGAATTATGTCCAAAATATTCTTTCTGGCTTTTTAGGAACCCAGGAAAAGAAATCAAAGTTAACCTGTGAACTAGAGACTGAGCCTGTCCTGGGAATGGACCCCGGGGCTCAATGTTCTAGGAGAAGATAAAAAGAATTAGAACACAATTCTTGACCATAGGAGTTCCCATTGTGATGGGAAAGACATGGCCTAAGGAAAATGTATAGTATGTACCACATCCTGAGATGGGAGAGAGCAGCAGTGGCCTAGTCATGCAAGATGTGTCCAATTAGCTTTGAGAAAGTGTCCTACAGCTCATAATTCTATAAAGCAAGGATTCATAGCCTTTTGTGAATGTCATAGATCCCTCTGGAAATCTGTTGAAGCCCCTGGATTCCTTCTCAGAATAATGTTTTTAAAACAGAATAAAACACATATGAATATAAAGAAAACCAATTATATTGAAATTTAGCTATCAAAATATTAAATTTATTGCTATCAAAATATTCTAAGTTTATGGATCTGAGGTTAAAGTTTCCTATAACAGAGGAAGGAAATACATGTGAAGAGGATACAAGGCTTCCCCAAAATACTGTGAAAAAGTAAGTACAAATGAATACACTCCTAAGAAACATTTGAGTGCTGGAGAGAATTGTTTCATTAACCCTGTCTGCCTTTAATCATATCATTCTTTCCAGAGTCTTGGAGCCTCTCTAAGCCTTCCCTGTGAATTAAGAACTAGGCTGGAACTATGTTCCCTGAGGTCTAGCCTAAATCCTTACCACTGCATTTCATACCAGCCTACTTCTTTTGGTTCAGTCCATTATATGTCAGGTGTGAAGTCATAGCAGTACCTCTGCTATCACCTAGTGATATAGTATCTACAGTAACATATTTCCAAATGCAGATAAATCTCTCTCCCTTTCCCCACTTCAGGGAATCTGGGAAAACAATTAATTCAATGTTTTTCTACCTATCAAATCCCCTGGCCTTCTCTTACTGAAGCCTGATGAAAATTCTATTTTTTAGATAGCACAATGGCTTAGGAAGACCCAAGTTCAAATCTGGCCTCAGAGAGTTAGTAGCTATTTGACTCTGGGCAACTACTTAACCTCTGTTTGCCTCAATTTCCTCAATTGTAAAATTGGGATAATAATAGCATCTACTTCCCAGAGTTGTTGTAATTTTATATATATATGTATATATTTGCATATATATTAAATAATAGCTTCTTATTTTCAAAATACATGCAAAATTTTTTTTCAACATCCACCCTTGCAAAATCTTGTGTTTCAAATTTGTCTCCCTCCTCTCCAATTTCCCCCTCCTCTAGACAGCAAGTAATCCAATATAGGCTAAACATGTGCAATTCTTCTATACATATTTCCACATTTATCATGCTGCACAAGAAAAATAAGATTAAAAAGGAAAAAAAATGAGAGAAAAAAAACAAGCAAGCAAACAACAACAACAAAGGTGAAAATACTATGTTGTGATCACATTCAGTCCCCAAAGCCCTCTCTCTGGGTGCAGATGAATCTCTCATCTCAAGACTATTGGAATTGTAATGGGCTGAGGCTTGAGTTGATGCACTGAGGTCCCAAGCACGTGAGGCTAAATAGTAATTGGACTATACTCTATTAATATACATGCTTGGATAAAGAATGGCCCCTGCCCACTTTCTGTGTAAGTCCTTATGTGTTGTATAGGAAATGACGATTTTGGTGGGTGGAGGCAGAGAGACAGGAAGAGAGGCTGGGAGAGATTGGGCCTGGCTTCTTATTCTCCTGGCTGCTGGTCGTGTGGCTGCTGGTCTAGCTAGCTTCTTGACTCAGCTGCACACATTGCTATTGTCCATTCCCTTCCACCTCCGATCTTTCTTCACTGAGAATAAAGATTGACGATTTTCCCCTAACTTGACTTCCTGACTCCTGCTGATTTAAAAATACGGGGTCTTCACAGAATTGCTCTGAATCACCTCATTGTTGAAAAGAGCCACGTCCATCACAGTTGATCATCACATCATCTTGTTGTTGTGTGTACAATGTTGGTTCTACTCACTTCACTTAGCTTCAGTTCATGTGAGTCTCAAATGAGATATTTTTAAAGTACTTAGCACAGTACTTGACACATAGTAAGCACTATAACACTGCTGGGTATTCTCCAATCAAACTGGAGGTGATCTGGGCTCAGAATGAAAGAAGGTCCAACTCACCCTAGTGTGAACTAAGTACCTTCATGGGAGGTGGCCTGAATACTATAGGAGAGCTGGCCCTAACTTTTGGTTGGACATAATTCCACAATGGCTGGACATTGGACAATATCTCAAGGGGAGTCTCAATATCTCAAAGTCACTGTTCTTCCTTCCCCTCAGGCTAGAGCCAACAGGGCCATTCCTGGGACCTCAGAAAGAGGGAGGAGTGAGAAAGAATTAGTCTCTCTAATGAACTTTTGCTTCCCCTGGAAGTTCTGGTAGCTTATTCCCAAGGTGGAAGCTTTGGAAACTATTTTCTCATACAAATAAGGGTGATGCTCATTTTTTAGTTCTGACATTCACTAACTAGTTACCTTAGTTTTCTTCTCTGTAAAATGGAGATAGTTTTTCAACCACCTACTTCCCAGGGTTGCAGTGAAGGGAAAGCTTTTTTAAACCTTAAAGTATCATGAAAATGAATTATTGTTATTACTATTTATTGAACAGTGACTGTGCTGGAGTCATTAGGATTGGAGATAGAATTCTGTCCAACTCCTCTCATTTCTCATGCTATCTCTTCCCCTCCCCTTATCTACCTTTACTTGACATCTGATCCCCTCCTTTTTCTCCTCTCCTCTTCCATCTCTTTCCCTCTTTCCTCTTTGCTCCTCATTGCTTCCCTCTCCCAAGCCTGCCCGGCGCCTGTGTTAATGTGATAATGCAGTGATAATGACTAAGACATGGCATTGGCTCACTGATCAGGCACTCTGGAGTCGCATTCGAGATTTGGGTTTAATTCACCGGCCAGGGCTGGAACATAGCAACAATCCCTGGCAAATTGTATCTGAGAAAGCACTGAGGGGGAAAATTGGAAGCATTAGAATCCCCCCAGTTGCTATTCCACAGGGCCCAAAAAAATGGTTAGTAACAGCACCAATTATGATCTGGATGAGCTGGACCTTATTGCCTCCCCTGGAGGAAGGGCTCCTTGGCAGCTGACTTACCTGGGAGCCCTAGAATCAGAGCTGGAAGCTGGAGAAGGCAAAAGCACTAAACGCGTGCATGACTGAGAGGCTCCATGGAACTCCACACAAAGGGAATCTGAGGTGGGGCCAGGTTCTGTACTGGGATGCTCCTAAGCCCTCAGACAAAAATGGCGCAGCACTTCAGTTCAGGGGTGGAGATTAGGCTCTAGGAAGAAGTCAGGAAGAGTAAGCATGACTGAAAAATAACTGAACAACAACAAATAGGCCAGATACTACACAAGCACAAGATATAGAAAGAATAAAATAACTGCTATTTTCTTGTCAGGAAGGCACCAAAATGAGCAATCAAAGGTGGCTGGGGCATCTCCTTCCCTAAAGATTTCTGGGAACAGAAGGCATTCAGCTCTCTTCTGAGTCTTCTCTGGGGGTTTCACTGTGAAGATAGACTCATTATACTCTACATCTGGAGCTCCCTTAAGAGCAGTGGATTTGAAGCCAGGAGATTGGGTTTGAATTAGCTTTGACACTGACTAGCCATGTCAAAGTCACACATTCTTTACCTGCCTTAGTTTTCTCCTCTGTAAAATGAGGATAGTATTCCCTGCCTCATAGTGTTATTATGGGAACAAGGGGGAAGAGAAAAGAAAAATTTTAAACTGTAAGGAACAATATAAATATGGGTTATTATTACTAGTCAATGTGTATTTATTGAATGCTGAGTGTGTCACTAGCACTGGGCTACATAGTATAGGGGATATAAGAGAAGTAAAAAATATAGTTCTTGTTCTCAAGGGGCTTATAGTCTGCAGGGTGACCTAAGTCTAATGCTGTCCACATAAGAACAAATAGTTAAAGATGAAATGATTTCTCTCTTTCTATTTCTGAATGAAGAAGAGTGAGATTGCCAAAAGTGGGTTCAGTGACATCTTCATAGAGTCAAGGCTGCATCATTCACACAGAGTCTAGGTAAAAAAAAAAAAAAGACTATTAGAATGTAATTTTGAAAATAGCAGTTCTTTTGTTCTTTCTATAGCTGTGCTTATATAGTACCTGGCACATTTGTTGTTGTTCATTTTTCAGTCATTCTTGACTCTTCCTGACCCCATTTGGAGTTTTCTTAGCAAAAATACTGGAGTGATGTGTTCATTTTACAGATGAAGAATTGAGGCAAACAGGTTAAGTGACTTGCCCAGGATTACACAACTAGTAAGTATCTGTCTGAGGCCAGATTTGAACTCATGAAGAAGAGTCTCTGACTCCAGGTCTGGGACTGTTTTGCCACCTAGCTGTCTTGCCTGACACATAGTAGGTGTTTAACAAATACTTGTTGATTGATTGACTAACTGATTTATCGATTGATAAAGGGATCTGGACCAGATTACTCACTTTGTTGAGGGAAGCAGGAAAAGAAGGGAGAGATTATAGTGGAAGTAAAGAGATGATGGTGACTGAGAAGTGAAGATTGTGTGGATCAGGGATAGACTATTTGAGCAATGGTGGAAATAAATTACCTAAAGCATGGCTCTATTATCCTTTCCTGCTGTAGGCAAAATGGAAAAGATCACAGTGATTTTCTTCAGTCTGTTCTCTTTTAGGCTACTTAGACACTTCCCTGATATTTATAAGGAAAGAAGCCGGGGCTACCTCTGCAACTGGTGGGGCTAGTTTCCCTTCTGGAGAACAGTTTCTTCCTTTTCTTCCAGCTTTCCACCTTCTTCCATCTTTTACCTCTTATCCCATCTTTCCCCCTGTGCCTGAATTATCTTCATTCCCATTTATTGATCTCCTTCCTCCATCCCCTAAATAAAGGAAAGTAGGTTGAGTTGTATACCTTGTGAAATTTAATTAGACACCAAGAAATACTTGACTAAAGGTTATTATGGTTTTCAATGGATCTCCTCTCCACATCTCTTTGATAAAGGCACCCCTCTCCAGCCCCTTTCTGATTTTGTCTGGGCTGGGTGAAAGTCTGCCCTCCTTAGAGTCAGGGAATAGATAGTATAACCTTTGGAGGAGTCCTGCCAATTTAAGTTGAGTGCCTCAGGTGGGAGCTAGATTTAGGGGAAGGTAGTGGCAAACCAAACAAATGAGGATTGAAGTAAATTGAAGCAAGAAATATCCTATCCTTCAGTTAGTTGTTTTCTTCAGCCCCTCATTCTATTCATTACTTATTAAAATATTTGTTTCTTCTTTGTGCTCTGCTCCTCCACACATCTGAAAAAACATTTATACTTAATGTCCCTGGCCCATTAACAGCCTGGCATGGGGCTCTACTAATCAGGCTCATTAATGGTTGAGCTTAGATAAGTGAAGTTGTCCTGGAGTCAGCCAGGACTCCAGGACTCAGCTGGAGAATCAGTGTCTAGACGGGAGATTAGGGCCTGAGTCTGGCCAGACAGCTTGTTGGAAACATGATTAACTATCATTTTGGTTGAAGTGGATTTTAAGAATGATCTATCTCTCCTGCATCAGTTCTCGGGGAGAATTCTGGAGTGCGTTACAGAATCCTAGACTTGCAAGGGACCTGGGAGGCCATCTAATTCAATCTATACTAGAACAAGAATTCCCCCTACAACCTCCCTGACAAAAGACCATCCATCCTTCTTTTACTTGAAGCTCTCCCATGATGCTTGAGCCCAAGGCAGCACACTCCACTTTGATATAACCCATATTAACAAGAAGTTTTTCCTTAACTTAACCTAAATTTACCTCTCCAGACAATTCCTACCTAGTACCCCTAATTCTGTCCTCTGGGGCTGAACAAAACAAGTCTAATCCCTTCAAATACTTGAAGATATCTATCAAGCTCCTCACTTCCCCCCAACTTTATTCTTCACTCATGGAACCAATCTGAATACTGATCAGCATAGAAGCTTTATCCTGGCTAGTTTGCCCTTCCTTAGGCAGCCTGGAAGGCTTCCACTTCTGGAGTAGAGTTCACCATGTTGGGTTGACCCTGGTGGGCCACTATGGCCACATAGCTCCTCTATGTCTTAGAGCTTCTGAGCTCAAGAGATCCACCAGCCTCAGTCTCCCAGTAGTAGAGACTATAGACATGTACTATCATGCTCAGCTCAATGGATCTCTTATTATAGCATGATCTCAGGGCCCTTCATTATCCTGATATTCATCTTCCTATTTTTCCCAGCTGGAGCCTCAAGAACTTCTTTACTTGTCTTCTCCTTGCTGCTACTCCCCAACCCTTGGTCTTGGTCTTTTTTAGGATCAACTTCCTAGGTCAGGTTTTTACATTTTATTCCCTCTAATTGTCTTCCCTTTTCCTTATTACTGTTATAACCCCTCCCTAAAATTCAAACTTCATTTTGTGGCAGTTCTTCAGGGTTCAACAACTATTGAAAAATAAGTAATATTTTGGGGAGAAGTAATTGGGGTGGAATGACTTGTTCAGGATTACACAGCTAATAAATGTCTGAGACTGGATTTGAACTCGGGTCTGGTGCTTTAACTACTGCACCACTGAGCAGTTCCTTATATAGCATTTTAAGGCTTGTAATGCATTTTATATACTTATGTGTCTCTTATGTGTCTAAAGAACAAATCCCTGAGGTGAGTTTGCTATAGGCAATATCATTTTTCAGATAGGGAAAACTGAGGCTAATTGAGATGAAGTGAATTGCCCATGATAACAGAGCTAAGTAAAATATGAGCATTCTATGCATGTTTCTACTACACTGAACTCTGTAGTCTTGGTCTCCTTCTTGATATTACAATTTTAAAGTCAAAGAGGATCTATTGAGAAGGAATCAGAAGAAACTCCATTCATATTACCCTAGGGTCCTCTACTTATCACCAATGTTTGAAATCATGAGATGAGGGACAGGTGGATGATGCAGTGGATACAGTACCTGGTCTTGAGTCAGGAGAACCTGAGTTCAAATACATCCTCAGTACACTCTTTCTCTGTCTCTCTTTCTGTCTCTGTCTCTCTGTCTCTGTCTCTCTGTCTCTGTCTGTGTCTCTGTCTGTCTCTGTCTCTGTCTCTCTTTGTCTCTGTCTCTGTCTCTGTTTCTCTCCTTCTGTCTCTGTCTCTGTCTCTGTCTCTCTCGTTATATTTTCTATTTTCCCATCTTGATCTATGGGGTCCCAGAGCTGACTTAGAGTTGAAGGAGAGAATCATCTCTTTGAAGAGAGAGAAAATCTGGCCCTTGGCCCCAGTATAAAACAGAGTTGTGCAATGGGAAAATGGCTGATTTTCCTCCCATTCCAGGGGTTGATGGACCAGATGGTTGCCCACATTCTAGGCTAACAAGCAGGCTGGTTAGCCAAGACCTCGGTATCTTCCTTTTTCTCTTCTTATTCCATCCTGGCTTCTAGGGTTGGAGCCATGGGGTCCTCCCTCCCCTCCCTTGCCTTTGCTGGAACAGAAAACCATGAGTTAATTGCTGTGGTCTGTGTTTTCCATCTTCCTTGACTGCTGCTGGAATAAAGCAGAGATTTCAGCGTTCTTCTCTCCCCAAATCCTCAGCCCCCAAAGGTCTCTCTTCCCCAGATCAACAAATCTATTTGCACATTTGGGAAGAGGCATCAGCAGAATGAAACAATTTAGCAGGAAGAGGACATAATGTATATATGTGTATGGGGAGGGGGGAGAGGGAAGCCAGAGAGACCCAGATTGTAAATTGGCCTAAGCCATGCTTTAGCAAGGCTAGACAGCTGCCATGTTCTTTCCCCAAACAGGTGGGAGACATGCTCTCCCTGAGCCCAGCCTCCCGCTATGGCCTATCTAAGCCCATCTGCTGTCTGCTGCTTCTTTGATCTGGGAGCCCTCGGAGGAGCTAGCTTTTCCCATATTCCCACCACATCTCACTCAGTCTGGCCAGCTCGAAGCATTTTCAAACCACATCAATTGGAGTCAGGACAGCCTGGGGCTGGTGCTGGGAGAGGGTAAGTGGTCAGGGGGGTTGTATTCTTGGAAATTCAGGTTCTAGTCCCAGCTCCAACTCTTTCTATGTGTGACCTTGAAGGTATCTCAGCCTCAGTCTCTTCCTCAGGATTGGGTATAATAGCATTGCTTCTGCCTCACAGGACTGTAATGAGGGTCAAATGAAGGACACTCTCTGAAAATATTTTGGGTACTTTTTCACTCTAGATTGAAAAATAGATTGTTGGGAGGGGACATGTGGTCTCTCCTATAAAAGAGTCTGACTCCCTAAGAGGCTGTCAGGAGCCCTGCTGTAATCAGAAGTATTTGTAATCAAAAATATTTCATGTGTGTTAGATTTTCTGCCTCGCATCTCCTTACAGATGGGGATTTCCTTTCCTCATCCTGGGCCAGGTTTGAAAGTGGAGATTTATTTCCCTGAGTAAGGTTGGTTTTTGCTCCATCTCTTTCTCCCGGAATTCTCTCTCTCTTCCTGGCCCCCATCCTCAACGATTTAAATAAATTATTCAGGCCGAGAAGTTAATAGAAGTGGGATGCTGGCATGTGGGTGAATTCATTATTGTCTCTCTGCATTCACAATGCATATCCATCTTTCCAGGTGAGGGAGCTTGGAACAATAATGTCTGGGGCTTCCCAAAGTTCCTGTGGGCATTAGGAGGAAGATGCTGGCCAGGGAGGTCACAGATGAAGCAGCTACAGTGTGTGTGTGTGTGTGTGTGTGTGTGTGTGTGTGTGTGTTTATAAAATAGCAATGGCTGAAGAGAACAGGAGACAAAACAGGTTTTTCCTACCCTGCCTCAGCCTGTCAAAGACTATTTTCTTCCAGATTCTCAGGCTGCTTCCTATACTTTCAAGTCCTCAACCCTCCTCCTCCTCTTCCCCCTCCCCATTCTAACAGGAATCATAATGAGGACCCCCTTCAGGGGTCACATGGCAAGATCCTTAGGTTGGATTGGATCCAGGACAGATCAGCCCTAGCCTATTCTTCCGCAGCATTGCTTTTCCATCAATTTCTCAGCAGGCCCAGAGATTTCTCTCCTTTCAACTCCTTCCCCAATCCCCCTGCCAATTCTACCCTCACTCTGGCTACTCAGGGAGGGAGCAGCCTACCCATGTTCAGGATGTACTTAGAGATTTCGTTTTTGTCTGTGCCCCCTCTGTGCCTAGCACAGTGTCTGGCAGGTAGTAGGTGTTTACTAAATGCTTGATACGCTGATGAATGAATAAGATATATTTACATCAGACTAAAGAAGAACTGGCAGACAGTGTGGGAAGGATCGAGGGAGGGACCGAGGGAAGGGCAACTGATGGGTGTGGGCTTTGAACTTTCCTTTCCTGGGCCTGTGTGGTTCTGCCAATGATAATACAGATACTGTTCATTGAGGGATGGGGGAGGAACAAGAGATGAACAGGCCCCCTCCTACCTCTTCCCAAACTTGGCAGGCACAGAATTACTCCCCACTCCCCCACTCTCCCATGATTCATTGAATATGTCAACGCATCCTCTTTTTTTCTCTGAGGATACCAATTTTACTTTTCTTCATATTACTTTTCCTGGAATGTTTTTTTTTCCTGGGATATTTGCAGACAAATGAGGGTAGCCACCCAAGCGATCCTCCTTGTTCTGGAGACGTTAGGTCACTGGAGAAAATACACAGGAACTTCAGTTCTTGCTGTTTTTCTTTGCCTTGGAAAAGGACCAGTGGCTCAGAGTTCTCCTTCCCCTAGATGGTAACTCCCTGGACACAATTATATTTGCATGTTATTTCATTTGATCCTCACCTTGAAACCCTGTTGAGTTAGGAATTCTTATATCACCCCCATTTTACAGATGAGGAAATGGACCAAAAGAGGCTTTGCTCAGAGTTACACAGCTAGTCAGCGCCCAAGGCTTAGAGCAGATCAGGGCCAGACACAGAATGGGCTTTGGCCCAAAGCTCAGGTTAGTATGGCTTGAAGCTCCAGGCCTCTAGAGGTGTCAGATCTGAGGGACTTATTGCTGGAATTGATAAGACTGCATCCCTTTCTAGTTCAAAGTTTAGTTCTCACCTCAAATGGCCAGGAGGGGGTGCTCCTTGGCCATCTTCATTAGGAGACTGCAAGGCCCTGATGCCTTAAAGTCCAGTAGACCTGAGCTGCCTCAGAATTCTCCTTTCCCCCATTTTCCTCCAAAGGAACTGTGCAGGTAGGAATCTGTATAAAGGAGGGGCAGCCCAGAGCTTGAAATCTGCCTCAAATACTTGTTAGCTATGTGACACTGGGCAAGTCACTCACTTCTGTATGCCATAGTTTCTTCATCTATAAAATGGGGTTTAATAACAGCACCTCACAGGGTTAGTAAGGATCAAATGAAACATATAAAGTCCTTTTCAAACTTTAAAGAGTTATTTAAATCCCAGTTACTACTCTTATTATTACAAGGAAGTCATAGAATCATAAAATGTTAGCATTGGAACCGATTTCAAAGGCCATATAGTCCAACCCATATCTAAATAAGAATCATTCTTATAACAGCCTAGACAAGTCAAAAAATCAAAGGCAATCCTTGAGAGGAAAGCTATGACAAATCTGAACAGAATACTAAAATGAAGAGACATCATCTTGCTGACAAAGGTCAAAGCTATGGTTTTTTCCCAGCAGCAGTGTATGGCTGTACGAGTTAGACTGAAAGGAAAGCTGAGCACTGCAGAATTGATGCTTTCGAATTGTGGTGCTGGAGAAGGCTTTTGAAAGTCCCTTGGACAGAAAGGAGGTCAAATAAGTCAATACCTAAAGAAATTAATTCAGGCTACTCACCAGAAGGTCAAATACTGAAGCAGAAATTCAAGTGTTTGGCCACAAGATGAGAAGACGGGGTTCATTGGAAAAGACCTTGATATTGGTCAAGATTGAAGGCAAAATGAAATGGTGATGGCAGAGAAGGAGATGGATAGTGTCATGGAAGCAATGAACATAAACTGGGACAGACTGAGAAATGTGAAAAATAGAAGGATTTGGTGCATTATGTTTCATGGAGTCACAAAGAATCGGACATGATTGAACAGTTGAACAATAACTTGGCTTAAAAAACTTCTAGTGAAGGGGAACTTCATGAACTCCATAGGCAATTCATTCCATTTTAAATATAATAAGAATAATGATAAGTAATATTTATATAGCACCTACTATGTGTCAGGCATTCTAAATGCACAATTGCTATCTCATTTGATCCTCACAACAATTCTGGAAGGTAGGTGGTATTATTATTCTTATTTTACAAATGAGGAAACTTAGGCAAACAGAAATTGAATGACTTACTCAGGATCATGTTGATAGTATCTGAAGCTGGCTTTGAACACAAGATTTTTTTTACTCCATTTCCAGAGCTGTAATCATTAGAGAATGATTCCTTCCTTATAGCAAGCTTTTCAATATAATATTATATAGTAAGTGATGGTTGTTTTCTCTACCCCTCCCAGTTTCTCTTCTTCCTACCTTTCTTCTCATTTTCTTTCTTCTGATCCAAAGCTGTGAAACCATATAAAATAGAGTGGGTATCTAGATAAGGTTCTTAGCCTTAGTTTCCATCTTTCACAGGGGTTTTCCTTCTCAGTCACCAAAAAGGTACAAAAGAATGTTAGAGTCAGATGGTCTGTGCTCAAAACCTGACTCTTATACTCACTATCTCTGTTACTCAGTTTCTTCATCTTTAAAATAAATCCTGGCTTCCTTCAAGACTCACCTAAAATATCATCTATAGAAATCCCTTCCTGGTTTCCCTAAATTCTACTGCCCTCCCTCTGTTGATTATTTCCAAGGTAGCTTATTTGTTTGTAGATATTTGAATGTTGCTCCCCCACTTCCCTACCATGATCTTAGACTGGAGCTCCTTTAGAGAAGGGACTATCTTTGGTTTTTCTTTGGATCCCCAACACTTAGCTTGGTATACAGTAGTCCCCTAATAAATATTTATTGACTTACTGACTAGATGATCTCCTAGGTCCCTTGCAGCCTCACATCTATAGTCTTAATAGTCAATAAGTCTGAGATCTTTTTTTTTTTTTCAGCAAAAAGAAGGGATGTACTGAATGAAAATGGGCTTTTATACTTGCACTCAGAGAGTCCCTGGAAAATTTCAAAATTTTCCTTCCCTTGCCGCCTGTCCCTTACCAAAAGAAAAGGTCAACAGGCTGAGATTAGTATGCCACTAAGTGTTCCCCCATTTGGGACCCATGGCCTGGACAGGGTAATTTCCAGCTTTGGAACTGGGATTCCTCCTCCCTAGCTAGCCCCCAGCCTCCAAGCAGTCTCTGACTGAGGCTTCTTTTATACCATAGAGTTTCTTTAAAGGATCATTTCTAAATTTAAAACCATCCTCTCCCTCTTCTCCCCCTACCCCTGTCTCATCCCTGATAGCTCAGCCACCACTGCCACTATCATCCCCAGCCTTTTGGGCTGGTTTTGGCATTTTTTTCCCCTAACAGAGAGAAAAATTACTTTCTCTCTTTTTTTTTTCTCTCCCCTCTTCAGTTGTGCCTGTGGGTGTGTATGAGATGGGGAGAGGGGAGGTCTAGGCTTATTTGAAAGAGTGGAACAAAGCTCTTAACTCCTTCACATTAGTTGCTGTGAGATTTTTCTAGATAGCAACTTCTACCTGGGAAAAGCACCAGGAGGAGGTCTCCAATGGCTCGAAATTTTAATTTTCTTCTCTCTCATTGCAATTGCCTTTCAAAGCCACAGGGTCATCAAGGGGGTCCCTGGGCTTGGGCAAGAGGATGCAAAGACATTTGTTTCAGATCACATAGCTCCAAAGGAGAGAACAAACTCAGGACTTCTGATTCCCAGCCCTTCTGGTATCTCCTCCCTCCCCTCCCTTAAGGCCATAAACCAGAGAATTTTACAAAGTAGCTGAGTATTTGTGTTTAGTCCTCAGTGGGAGATTTTAAAATACTCTTTTTTCCAGGAATTGGGGGGAAGGAGGCGACAGTCTGTAGAAAAAGAGGGCTCCCTTTTAGGAGTGAAAGGTCCATTGTTAGGGATGGTGACAAGGCCGGTGAAGGGGGAAGGATGTACTGGACACTGGGGATGGGGTGGGATGAATTTGTTAATTTCTGTCAGCCAGTTCCAATCATTCTCCTACCCAGCCCCAGTCCAGGGTCCTCTGTTAGCTGGATGCTTGATGACTCATCTAGCCATCTCATCCTCATTTACATGAGAGGCCTTCAGGCTGGGGCCCCAATCCCCAAAGAGGCCCGAAGGTTGCCTGCTCCTGTTTGTTGCCATGGCAATTAATGCAGTGTCTCTCTAATGCAAGGGGAGGGAGGATTGGGAAGGAGTGACGAAGGGCTGCCAACCATTTCTTACCACATCCCCTCCTTTCTCCAACAAAGGGAATGTCCCAGGGAGGTGTGGAGAGCTTGGGGAAAACTGGCGCTTTCTCCTTTTAATCTTCCATTTCTGACTGGAAGGCTTCCACCAGACTTTTCATCCATTTCCTTCACACAGAGCTGTCCACAAACTATTCTACGAGGCTGAAGGCATCTCTACCCTCCTCTTTAAAAAATACAGAGAAGGAAATGCCAGATTTTGTTAATTCCAGAGTCTCTTCCATCTGGAAAATACTGAATGAGAATTCACCAAAATAATTCCAGCTACACCTTAAGCCCCTTCCACCTTATTTTATCAGCTCTGAATACAGGTGATCACCAAGACCCAGTAACTCTGCCATACGTTTTCTTCTTGGGGCTAAATCGTGCCTTAATCAATAAAAAAACATTTAATAAATACTTATTATGGGCCAGGTCCAGTTCTAGGAGATGAGTATACAAAGACAAAAATAAAACAGTCCCTGACGTCAAGATGCTTACACTCCACCCCCACTGAAAGCTCTTGTATAGCTCTATATAATATATACAGAATCTCTTTAAAAAGTCAGTGTAATTTAAGCCTTGATATATTAAATTTTAAGCTTTAATAGCTTGAAACTGCACTAAGACTTTTGGGGCAGCTGAGTAAGGCAGTGAACAGAGCACTAGACTTGGAATCAGGAAGACATCTTCCTGAATTCAAATCTAGCCTCCGATACTTACTAGCTGTGTGTGACTCTGGGCAAGTCACTTAATCCTGTAGTCCTTAGTTCTCATCTGTAAAATGAGCTAGAAAAGGAAATGTCAAACTACTCCAATTTCTTTGCCAAGAAAACCCCAGTGGGATCACAAAGAAAGCAACAACAAATTCTAAGATTTTGGGGACACCCTGTATACTTTTCTTCAAAAGAGAGAGGGAGAAGTAATGCGTATGAGTCAGGTGTCTGAAAGACCTGGGTTCAAGTCCTGTCTCTGACATCTATTTGCTGTGTGATCCTCCTTCCAGGCAACTCTGAGACAGTACATTGCAGAACAATAGCCTGCTTTGGTAAAGATGAGAATGAGAAGTGAGGGAAGGAAACAAGCATTTATTAAGTGCTCTTGTTTGAGGGAATTTAATCTTCTGGGAGTTTTCTACACCAGAACTAACAAAGGGGAAGCCCACTGGGCAAGAGATGCAGCTACAACACTCCTGAGTACAGCCCCAACCAGATTAAAATGTCACTGAGAAATAATTAACAAAATAAATGCAAATTCAATGGAACCTAATGTTAATATGTGATTTTCTAAGTTAATATATGCTAGCCCACAGGGATCTTTATGTATGGCTTAGTGGTCCCACTGTCTTACATACATCAACAAAATCACAGGACAAATGTGTATGTGTGTGTATGTGTGTGTGCACACATGGGTTTATACACACATCTTTATCTCTATCTCAAACTGGCACTTATTCTATGAAACAATTTTTTTCTGAGTTAGTGTCCCCAGTGCTATAGATATAATCCCTTGTGTTCCTCTGACCTTCTACCCTTGTTCTTATAAAATGAGTTCCTACTTGGTACAATGTAGTCTGGGCTCCTTTGATCCTTTTTATCTGGAAATAAATAAAATTTGGTCATCAGAGAAATTTATGAACGTAGCAGTACCACCTGTTCTCCTCCTAGAGACCAGACTTCACCACCCCATTTTCCTTCTCTGTCTCCCCCCTCCCTACCTCATCCCCTACATGGCTTTTTCCCTAGCTTCACAAAACCTGAGTATCCAGTTGGAAGTTGTTAGGGAGATCTAGAAAGGGTGGAGTTAGGAGGATAAAGGTGAAGAATCCAAGGCCAGAGACTGAGAAGGACACAGCATGACAATAATAGAGTGTCCATGTGAAGGATATTGGAGACATTAGGCTAATGAGGCGTAGGATTATACAATTATATTATTTAAGTCTTGAGTCCATCTTCCTCACTTTACATATGAAATTCATCAAATATTTAGTGAGCACCTGTTAATTGTAAGATCCTGTGCTAGCTACTAAGGATACAAGGATGAAAAAGTATAAACCCCTGCCCTCATGGTGTTTACATTCTAAAAGGGAGGGTACATATATTCACAGAAAAATGGATCGTGAAGGGGCAAGGGATCAGAGGGAGATCTGGACATAGTAACCTAGGAAAATGTAAGGAGGAAATGAACATTATTATATATATATTATATATCCTAACAATATTATTATATCAAGGAAGGTTAAAAAGTTCAGGTAGCAAAGAAACATTTGAGCTAAGCCTCCAAAGAAGAGAGAATTTTTTAAAGTTAAAATAAATTTAATCAAAAGTAAAAATAGAGAAATTATACTGTGTCAGCAATATTATTCAGTATTTTTTATTTCAATAGTATTTTATTTTTCCAATTACATGTAGTTTTCAATATTCATTTTTGGTAAGATTTTGTGCTCCAAATTTTTTCTCCCTCCTCTTACTTCCTCCCTTCCAATCTGATATAGGTTATACATATACAATCATTTAAAAAATATTTTAGTCATGTTGTGAAAGAAAAATCAGAACAAAAGGGAAAAAATATGAAAAAGAGGAAATAAACAAAGTAAAAATAGTATGCTTCTATCCACATTCATAGTTCTCTGGATGTGGATGGGATTTCCCATCCTGCATCTATTGGAATTTTGTTGGATCACTGCATTGCTTTCATTGCTATTCATCATATAATCTTGCTATTACTATGTACAATGTTCTCCTGGTTCTGCTCACTTTACTCAGCATCAGCTCATGTAAGTCTTGTCAGGCTTTTCTGAAATCAACCTGCTTATTTCTTATAGAACAATAATATTGCATTACATCCATATACCATAACTTAATCAGCCATTCTCCAGTTAATGGGTATCTATTCAATTTCCAATTCCTTACTGCCACAAAAAGACCTGCTATAATTTTTGTACATGTGGCTTCTTTCTCCTCTTTTATGATCTCTTTGGGATATAAATTCAGTAATGACACTGCTGGATCAAAGAGTATATACAATTTGAAAGCCCTTTGGGCATAGTTCCAAATTGCTATGCAGAATGACTGGATCAGTTCACAACTCCACCAACAATGCATTAGTGTCCGTTTTCCCCCATTCCCCAACATTTAGCATTATTTTTTCCTGTTAGTTTAGCCAATCTGACAGATGTGAGATGGTACTTGAGAGTTGTCTTAATTGGCATTTTGAAGAAAAGGATTTTGAGAGACCGACATGAAGGAAGGAATATA
Organism: Sarcophilus harrisii; assembly: GCF_902635505.1. Classification (NCBI taxonomy): domain Eukaryota; kingdom Metazoa; phylum Chordata; class Mammalia; order Dasyuromorphia; family Dasyuridae; genus Sarcophilus; species Sarcophilus harrisii. The sequence continues at coordinate 371,141,884 of NC_045427.1, forward strand.
TCCTGGGCATGGGGGATGGCCTGCACAAAAGCATGTGGAAAATTGAACTCTGAGAAGCAGATTTGCTTCTCCACATAGATGTCTCTAAAGCCTTTTTGTCCATGCTTTGTTACTTTTTCAACCAAAGTTCTCCTCCAACCAATCTTCCTCTATCATGAAGTGTCAGCTTCTATTAGTCCTTTTTCTAATGATATACTTTCCCTGGTGTCCAGTTGTACTCCAGTAGATGGTGTTTATGACCTCCTGTTAAGGGTCCAGTTCTCAAGTAGCTGCCCCCAGTATTTGATTGACAATATTAAAGATAAGCAATTAGGTGGTACTGTGAGTAGCATACTGGGTTTTTAGTCAGGAAGACCTGAGTGCAAATCCAGCCTCAGATACTTATTAGCTTGTCACTTAAATATTTCTCAGCCTCACTTTACTCAATTGTGAAATAGGGGTAATTATACCATTTACAACCTTCGGCTGAATTTTGGGATTAAGAGAGGGATAGTTCTGCTCTTTCTATTTGTCTCCCATCTTCCTCCAGGGCAGCTGGACTAGATTATATAGATCCCAAGTCTGCTTTAAAAAAGATTCCACAAGGGAGGAGGTAAAGTGTGGAACCAGTGATTTTTGGCAGCTACTCCCAGAGAAATAAATGTAGATGCATTGATCAATTGAATTTTTTAAAAAAAAGTATTTGTTTTGAGAACACATCTAGTGTTTTCATGCATTTCTTGGTGCCATGTTATGGAAAGTATGCTAATTAGTAAGGGGAAGTCTGAGGAGAGTAGCTAGGTGGCAGAAATCCCCATATCAGAACAGGTTGAGGAAACTGGAAATGTTTGGCTTGCATTAGAGAAGAATTGCATTAGGGGGGGATTTAATAATTGTCTTCAGATATCTGAGACTTCATCTTGTGGAAGAGGGCATTTAGTGTAGTCTGCTTGGTTCCAGAGTGGAGAGCTGAGAGTGATAGGTGAAAGCTGGAGAGATGTAAATGTGAACTTGATGAAAAGAAAAACTTCCTAATGATTAAAGCTCTTCACAGGTTGAATGGGCTGCCTTGAGGGGTAGTGGATTTTCCCCTGAAGCAGAGACTGTATGATAATATGTCAGTTATATTGTAGTGGGAATTCTTTTGTTTAAGAATTGAAATTAATGGCTTCTAAGGTCCCTGCCATAGTCGAAATTCTGTGAAATTGTTGTTAATACTGTATATAGATTTGGGAGTTATCTATTTAGAGGTGATAATTAAACCCATAGGAATAGATGAGATCACTGAAAAGAGTGTACATAAACAGAAAAGAGCTTAGGATAGAATGATAAGGACTATCTATATTTAGGGAATATGGAAAAATAGATAATGAACTATTGTAGTAAATCAAGAAGAGACAGGCTGGAGCTGAGGAAGGAGAGAATATTTAAAAGGGGGTAGTTCATTGTCCAATGCTGCTGAAAGGTCAAGGAGGATAGGATTGAGAGGTTATTCGGTTTAGCAACTAAAATTGTTGGTGACTTGAGAAAACAGTTTCAGCCAGATTTCAAGGGCTTAATGAATGAGGCAGAGGGGGAAGTGAAGGCAGTGAGTATAGATTCGTCTTTCTAGACACTGAGCAATGAAAACAGGGAAAAATATAATATGATAACTAAACAGAACAGTAAGGTTAAATGTAGCACCTCTTCCAAGGCTATTCTCCCAATGTGTACTCATTCTGGTAGTCCAGATTTCCAGAGGTGTGCTGACTATGACTCGTTGTAGGATTTAAGAATAACCCTGAGGAGATGGGGTTCTAGTACTATCACTTATGAGCCCCTACTTGGGTGCTCTCCATTTATTATCAGCTAGACTTAATGAACTTTTAGCAGGAGTATTTACTAAACTGTTAAAGGAAGAACAATTGTTATAAAAAAAAAAAAAAAACAATCCTCACAAACTGAGGGTTCTGTACTACTCTTTCACACAGAAGATTCCTAGGTAAAGGAGGCTCAAACTTAGCATTTGGGAATGATTTGTCACCAAAAGGAAAATTCACTCCTTTTCTCCCTTTATGGAGCATTTCTTGGAGTTTCCCTTAAATAGTAGCTCTCTACTTGACTTTGAGGGTCACTGTCCTTCCAGAGTCTTGAAAGTATCTTTCTTCTGTGTGTATTTAGTTTATCTTCAATGTGTCTAGAGGACCCTAATGCAGTCTGCCATCAATCACGGGGGACACTGATACTGGTTCCAAGAAGATGTAACATGCACAATGGCCACCTCCTGGTAAACTCTTCTTGGCAGTTGAAGGCAACCGACAAGACGCAAACCTGTTGGTCTACCAGGGATGTCTACCCTCAACATGTGAAGACTTCCACTGGCCAAATGAGCAGATGAGAATAAGTTGTTCCAAAAGCCATGAAGATGGCTGAAACAGGCAGTGATTAGATCTTAGACACTGAAGACATCAAGACCATCCCTGGATCCTGGGCCATCATAATCATCTTTTTTGCCTTGCCACTAGAACTGATGACCCTGGAAGAAAAGATAAGGTTGATGACTTTGTGCAATTCTGTCTCTCTTAAATCCAATTCACACACAAGCCTAGACATTCGTGTGATGTCCTTGGTCCTCCAAACAATTGGCTTTGGTGGACACTTCTACCATTGCTGATAAGAACTTCAGATCTTCCTATCTTTTGTAATTGACAGGGCTGTTACCTGATCAGTAGATGAGGAAGGTAGACAGAACACTCTCCTTACCTTCTCTTCCAGGGGAATTGCCGTGACTAGAAATCCAACTTTCAGTTTTTATATATGGACAGACCCATAGTCAGAAACTAATTCTTCTTAGCCAATCAGATGTTTGTGTAGTATCATCTGCTTTCACTCAGTGACTCAAAACCCCTATAATCTTTTCAAATTGATTAAAAACTTTTATACCTAATTTACATTTTATTGATTGATTGTTCCAATCTAGTTGACTGGGCCTTCTGAGATGGCATCAATTAAAATGAATATAATTAAAACTTCTACCCTTATCCCTTTGTGCCTCCCCAAGTGTCTCTTTTAAGAATAAGTCTATGTGACACAGTTCACAATAAGGAAATTAGCATTCTTCCATACTTACATACTTACAAATAAATGGTGATAGAACTCAAGAAATCATTTTACAAAATTCATATAGGTTGCTACTTGTCGTTACTTGCACAAAACCTTCCTCCAACACAAAAAGAATAAAGAAAAAACAAGAAAAAAATTAAGTACTTTCTCCCCAGTCTTTCAAGAGGAAAAGCCTCTATCCTGACTGGGTAGGATTCTCCCCACAGGGATTAAGGATCTGGCCTTCAGGAAGGTCTTTATGACCAAAGCAGAACTAGAGATCATTACTGATCACAAAATAGAAAATTTCGATTATACCAAACTGAAAAGTTTTTGCACAAACAAAACTAATGCAGACAAGATTAGAAGGGAAGCAATAAACTGGGAAAATATTTTTACAGTCAAAGGTTCTGATAAAGGCCTCATTTCCAAAATATATAGAGAATTAACTCTAATTTATAAAAAATCAAGCCATTCTCCAATTGAAAAATGGTCAAAGGATATGAACAGACAATTCTCAGATGAAGAAATTGAAACTATTTCTAGTCATATGAAAAGATGCTCCAAGTCATTATTAATCAGAGAAATGCAAATTAAGACAACTCTAAGATACCACTACACACCTGTCAGATTGGCTAAGATGACAGGAAAAAATAATGATGATTGTTGGAGGGGATGCGGGAAAACTGGGACATTGATGCATTGTTGGTGGAGTTGTGAACGAATCCAACCATTTTGGAGAGTAGTTTGGAACTATGCTCAAAAAGTTATCAAACTGTGCATACCCTTTGATCCAGCAGTGTTACTACTGGGATTATATCCCAAAGAGATTATAAAGAAGGGAAAGGGACCTGTATGTGCACGAATGTTTGTGGCAGCCCTTTTTGTAGTGGCTAGAAACTGGAAACTGAATGGATGTCCATCAGTTGGAGAATGGCTGAATAAATTGTGGTATATGAAAATTATGGAATATTACTGTTCTGTAAGAAATGACCAACAGGATGATTTCAGAAAGGCCTGGAGAGACTTACACGAACTGATGCTGAGTGAAATGAGCAGGACCAGGAGATCATTATATACTTCAACAACAATACTAGATGATGACCAGTTCTGATGGATCAGGCCATCCTCAGCAACGAGATCAACCAAATCATTTCTAATGGAGCAGTAATGAACTGAACTAGCTATGCCCAGAAAAAGAACTCTGGGAGATGACTAAAAACCATTACATTGAATTCCCAATCCCTATATTTATGCACACCTGCATTTTTGATTTCCTTCACAAGCTAATTGTACAATAATTCAGAGTCTGATTCTTTTTGTACAGCAAAATAATGTTTTGGTCATGTATACTTATTGTGTATCTAAGTTATATTTTAATATATTTAACATCTACTGGTCATCCTGCCATCTAGGGGAGGGGGGGGGGGTAAGAGGTGAAAAATTGGAACAAGAGGTTTGGCAATTGTTAATCCTGTAAAGTTACCCATGTATATATCCTGTAAATAAAAGGCTATTAAATAAAAAATAAATTAATTAATTAATAAATTAAAAAAAAAAAAAAAAAAAAACAAGGATCTGGCCTTCAACTAAGAAATCAAATTATCCTAGAAACTTCCATGATTCCTTTTAGCATATGGGATAATCCAGTTGGAGTTCTAAACAAAATATGCCCAGGTGCCCTTTCCATTACAAAATGTGCTTTCACATTTTAAGACTACAAGACTTATAAGACACTATAAGACAATTCCATCAGATATCCAAACAAAAAATTCCTCCGAGTCCCTTTACCATGGGGCACCTTAAATTCCTTCAAAGGACCCCTATCAGCACAAAAGGAGTTCCCAATTCACTCTTCACTAGAACAAGCAGTAAAATAAAACAACCCAGAAAAGCCCCAAAGAGACCTGAGGCTCCCAAAAGTGATTAAACACTTGGGGTTAAAATTCTGGGTTTCTTGGACATCAAGCTAAGTCTATCCTGAAAACCTGCAGTCCATCAGGATCTCAGTCAGGCTGTCTGGGTTCATATTACAATAAGGAAAGTAATCTGGGTCTGCTTAAAAGAAAAAAAATGAATATTTATGAACTCTCATAAATATTCCAGGTGAACTGCTAGCACAAGTATTTTAGGGATACAAAATCCATTTCTCTCATATCAGTCTCCATACTTGTAAATGTAATGGGGGTCTAGCATGTGTGAAGACCCCATCAGTCTTCTCAGGAAACATGGAAATTTGAAGTACTTGCTTCCAAGTGAGTCTCAATGACAGATAAGGGAAGTTTAGAGAGATGGGAAGCATACATAAAAATCCTGTAACTGGCTCTAGTCTGTTAACCATAGGGTCCAGAAGAGCTTTTTTCAATTATTTTCATAGCTGAAACTAAGGACATCTTCTAAAAATTCCTGAATCAGATTTGGCTATTTCTCTTCTTGCTGATTGGTGACTCCTTTGCTCACTGTGTCAGTAAGAGATGGAAAGGGAAAGGCCTCAGGACCTTCTGTTCATCCAAGTCACAAGGTTCAGTTTTAGGTGAAGGGAGTGGAAACTCTGAACCTTATAAATCTGAAAGGTCCCGAAGCATCTTGACAACCCTTTGTTCCAGAGATGAGACTTGTAGCCGTCAGCAGTAATGCCCTCAGGAGCAAAGAGTGACCCTTTGCACCCTAGCTATTGAAAATTGAGAGGACTCATCTAGCAATCATGTTGTCCCTGGTCCTGTATTTGATGGAACCAGTGCTCTGTAGGAAATGAGCTAAGTTATGAGCCTATGTTCAGAGACTGAGGTGATATAGGAAAGAACAGGCTCCCAATGTGATGTTTGTGCAATAATCCTGGCTATATTTTTGAGGTAAATATCTCTTTGTAAATGCTAATTGATGTTAAGTGATTACATGGAACTAGGTCACTAATAATTAGCTCCTGTGAATGGTGGAATGCAGCCAGTGGGGGCTTGAGCTGATGGCTGTAGCAAAGAGCCTGCTCAATCCCTCAGGATTCCCCCTGGAACTCTGAACAGCTAATATGGCCAGCTTTGCTCTGTAAGAGTGAGTCAGAACACAATTCATCGCATAAAAGATTCAATAATACAATAGATATTAATACTTATGCATTCAAACAAGCAAAGGTCATCTCAAAAGAACTGGTCCAACTCTCAAGGGGAACAAATTAGAAAACAAACTGTCCAATTATAATCTAAAACAAAAAAGAAAAATGCTTATTTTTCCTCTAATGGATCCTTTAAAAGTAGAGTATACAAATGGAAACTCTCTTCAGTGGGTCCTTGCATATTTCCTCATCTTCTGGGCATGGCAGAGACCTACAGCTAAGGAGGCTTCAGAAAGGGACTTCTAGAGTCTATGCTCTCTAAAACTTGTTTGTGCAAGGGGCACTTTGAGGGAAATCATTTCTTTAACAATTATTCTTGCTGTTTCTGCTTAGTAAACATCCCAGCATAGAGGAGTGGGAAGAGGCAGCTGGCCTTGAAGTCAGGAATACCTGGATTCAAGTTCTGCCTCTTACACATATTGGGTATAAGATCACATGTTTTTGAGCACAATATGATTATGGGAGGAAAGACTGCACAAATATATGGAGGCAGGAGATAAAATGATCAATTCTGTAAACAGCTAATGGTCTAGTTTGGTTCAATAATATTCAATAAGATCACAGTCTTGGACAAGTTCAGTTAACTCAGAATTTTAGACTTCAGTTTCTTAAAACTGGGGCTCAGGACCATATAGGGTCTTTTAATTGAATGTGGGGGGTTGCAAAATTATGATTACTATACTATTTTGTATACCCATATATCCAGGATCACACAAAAATTTCTCAGGTGAAAAGAGGTCTTTGGTGGGAAAAGTTGACGAAGTTCTACTCTAGGCAACCATCTAAGACCATAGTATCTGAGAAAATGGATGTCTTCCATTGGTAGAGAGAGTTTCTTTATTTAGGGAATTTCCTATCTCATTTGCATCATAGATCAAACCTAAAATCACTCATCACTAAAAACTAAGTTCAATTTCTAATCAATGAGGAACACACCAATGGGGACTCTTGAGCAACAGTAGCTCCTTACAGTTACCCTTAGAGCCCAGAGGAGAGACGTAGTCAGCTGCTCTGGGGACCCATCTCTCAATTCAAATAAGAGTTGGGAAATTAGCTGTGGAGGATATGCTACTCTGAAAATTTTTTTTAAATGTAGATGATATGTGAGGAAACAGATCCAGAAAGATTACATAACTTGTTCAAAGGACATAGGTCTCTGAGCTAGATTCCAATTCATGTTTTTTTGTTTGTTTGTTTGTTTTTTTGGTGTGGTTTTTTTTTTTTTTCAACTCTCAAATCAATTCTCCCAAAACCTGGTTTGAGACTCAAATCCAAGAATTCACAGGTTAATCTAAGTAGTGTGGAAGTCTCTCAGCCTAGGATTCTAGATTAGAAGTCTTCCAGGGGGTCATAATCTTGCCTGTAATTATGTGACCAGTCTAGAAATTCTCCAGGCTGGTTACTTTTTTAGTTTAGCTTCTATGTTAATCCCAGGTAAAGCTGTCCTTGATTCAGGGAGACCCCAGGTCTGCTAACAGTTCCCACAGGGGCCAGGTAACATAGAACCAAACTAGACCATTAGCTGTTTACAGAATTGATCATTTTATCTCCTGCCTCCATATATTTGTACAGTCTTTCCTCCCATTTGCAGGCCATTCTGCAACTTGTATTGTGCCCAAAAGCATTCTGTTTTCAGCCTTGTGAACCTGAGTGCTTGGAAATAACCAACAAGAAAGAAGTGGAAGGAAAAAAATGGAGTGGAGGAGACAGAAGACAGACAGACAGACACACACACACACACACACACACACACACGAGATATAGGAAGTAAAAAACTGGGGGAAGAAACAGAGAGAAAGATTAAGAGTCAGATAAGAAGCCAGATAGAGTAGAATAGAGAATGTCATTGACTGTCTAATGGGGAGCCAAACCTTGGCTTGGATATGAGGATACTTGGACTTAAAACTAACTCACAATATGTCACATTAAGGCAAGTCTGTCAAACCCTTTGCTTCTCAATTTTTGCATCTCTCTTAGTGAATTTCCCCCAACACTTTTTCTTCCTCCTATTAATTGGTATGAACAGAAAAAAGATTGTAACTAAACAAAGAGCTTTGAGAAAGTGGAAGCTGTAGAAACTGAGAGTCTTCTTATTCATTTTTACTCTTCAGTTTTTCATTCCTTCTTTGCTATCCCAAGTGGCTACCTTAGTGCCTAACTCTACCCTTCTTTGCCCTACTACAGATTCACCACCATTTTGGTGAGTGCTAAGTTTGCTGTTGTCTTGGCAACTTTTGGGGAAAGCCTTTATTTCTCCCTAGATTGTGAGAGCTAAAGATGTGGAAATCAGACTTCAGGTAAAAAGAAAGGAAGAAAACACCCTTGTGTTCAATATCCCTTAAGTCTGTCTGCTGAACCAGTATTATATTGATTTAATAATAAATACTAGTAGTTAATATGATGTTTCAAGGTTAACAGAGTGCTTCACATGTTATTTCATTTGATTCTTACAAAAACCTTGTAAACTAGTTTTTTATTATTATCTCCATTTTACAGATGAAGAAACCAAGCCTGAGAAGTTAAATGATTTACTAAAGATCATACAGATAGTGTCTGAAGTTATATTTGAACTCAGATATTCCTAATTTAAAGTCTAATATTCTCCCTAATGTACCATTGAACTACACTGCTAATCTAATACTCTCCTCATACTAATATTTATTGGATTTAATTCCTGCCATGATTTGGATATATTACCTTTGAAACTGTTCTTTTTCAAAGGAGATCCTGGGACAGAATCCAGAAACTGTCTGTTGAATGATCATAGGTTCCAATGCTGACAGAGCTCCTCAGGTCTACCCCTAGATCCCCTGGTGTCCCTGGTCCTTTAGTTTTAATTGGTTTTTATTAAATTCAATACCCATTTTTAATGAGATGGATAATTACATCTAGAAAAGGTCAGGACCTCCTTGGTTTGTGTGTCAGGATTTTCCAAGCTACTGATTGCCCAATCTGTACTGGTCAAGTAGAAAAGGCCAGGAATGGACATTGGGGAACTGGGTCATGCTGATGATATTGGCTCTCAAATTCGGAGAACCATAGTGCCAAGTTTCCTAGGCTTTATGACCATATGGAAGAGGGAAAAATCAACCTTAGATGCCCAGAATCTGCACAGGACAGAGTATTGCCTAGGAAATCCACAATTTGAAATTTACCCCTTCCCTTTAATATTGGAGAAAAAATCCTTGGTGGGAATCCAGTACTTTTTGTCCCTGTGTGGGGCGTCCTTAGAGACAATAGAAGGGGCTAAACCCCTAGACACCATACAGTGGCTGGGTTTTGGTGAGATGGGAAGGGTATTCAGGGGATGTGCTCACAGCTTGACATTGTGCTTAAAGGGAATGCTCTGAAGAGGTCCCTGCCTTTACTGAGTGGTTACTGATCTTTAAGTCACTTTCATGGTTCATATTAGTTCAGCCCCACACATCATTGTCTATACTCTTTCTTTCCTCCCATATTCTTTTTCTTTCTATTCTTCCTGTTTCTACCTTTACTCCTTTTCTCATTGATTCAATAAGCATTTATTAAGATACATATAATATGTATGAGACACCAAAAAAACTATGGAAATACAAAGAGAAAACATAAAATAATTCCTTCATTCCAAGAACTTAGCATCCTTCTTTTAAAATTTATTTATCTTTTTGGTTATTCTGCATTTATCAAACATCACCAAACATGAGTATTGCCATAAGGTATGTCATTCATGTTCCCTTTCCCAATGGCTCTATTCTCCATTCTCATAATTTCCCACCAAAGTTACCTCTCAGGCCATCACTCTCCCACGATGTTCATTTTTCCCATTAAAATATAGGTTCCTTGAAGACAAAGACCATCTTAACTTTTGTACCCCTAACATTTAGCACCATGCCAAGTAGCCACTAATAAAATGCTCCTTCCTTCCTTGCTTCCCTTCCTCCCTCCTCCCTCTCTCCCTCCCTTCCTCTCTTCCTCTCTTCCTTCCTTAATTCCTTCCTTCCTTCCTTCTTTCTTTCCTTCCTTCCTTCTTTTCTTCTTTCCTTTCTCCCTCCCTTCCTCCTTCCCTCCTCCCTCTCTCCCTCCCTCCTCTCTTCCTTCCTTTCCCTTCCTTTCTTTTCATTCCCATATTTAAACCAGAAAAGGAGAATTGTATATGAAAACAGTAATCTTTTTTTTTTTTTGGATTGTTTTTATTCTTTATACCAAACCTCTGAGAATATAAATATTCATTTTTTTAATTTAATAGCCTTTTATTTACAGGATATATACATGGGTAACTTTACAGCATTAACAATTGCCAAACCTCTTGTTCCAATTTTTCACCTCTTACCCCCCCCCCTCCCCTAAATGGCAGGATGACCAGTAGATGTTAAATATATTAAAATATAACTTAGATACACAATAAGTATACATGACCAAAACATTATTTTGCTGTACAAAAAGAATCAGACTCGAAAACAGTAATCTTTATAGTATATAGTTTGCATTTATTTTTTAAGACAATAAATTCAACATGTTGATTTCAAAGGTGTCCTATTTATATCTTTTTCAAAACCTCCTTATTTTAAAAAATGCTTCAGTGGCCCTCTTTTCTCTCTTTACTTCCTTTATTTGGCATCCCTGTCTCTAGTCTCTCCCAAATCCCCATTCCTTCAATTAAAAGCAAGAAACTCACTTATTGAAGCAAAATGAGTCACAAGTTGGACATGTTCAAAAATGTGTATCTTTAACTGCTTATAAGTCCCCCATCTTCAGCTTATATTCTCTTATATGGATAAATGTAAAATAATTTGAGGAGGCAGAACACTAACAACTAGGCAGATAATGAAGCACTTTCTGTAGGAAAGGGCTGGTGTACTTTACCTAAGACTTATAGGAAGCTAAGGATACTAAGCAAGGAAGATGAGGAGGGAGAGAAATACTTGACAGTCTATGCAAAGACTATCAGAAAGAGAAAAATCTAAGGAATAGTAAGTAGGCCTTTGTGCATGAAGGGAAATATTGTGAAGTATCTGGAAAGAAGGAAGGAAGGAAGATGAGGAGTTTATATTTTAGAGACAATAGAGAGCTACCAAAGTTTCTTGAGCAGGGGAATGACATGGTTGGATCTGTGTTTAAGGAAGATACTTTTGGCAGCAATTGTAGGGGATGGATTGTAGAGGGGAAAGAATTTTTCTATTTGACTCTCTTTTCCTCTTCTTTTCTTTTCTTCCTTCTAATGGGGATTTTTTATTTTTTATTTCCTTTTTTTAAAATCAACCAACAATAATTTATTATGTAGCTGCCCTGAGCCAGACACTGTATTAAGTACTGGGAATGCAAGTATAAAGAATGAAGCAGTCTCAATACCAAGGAGCTTCCATTCTTTATTTTTTAATTTCCTTTTATTCTTTCTGCAACATTTGGTTAATATTAATATCACCTGATCAAAACCTGTCCCATGAGATGTGAAAATTTACTTAAAAGCCTTAAGCATTTTTTAAATAAGAAGCTAAAAGGAAGAATCTCAACTGACCTTGACTCCTGCGCAATATGCAAATTCTCCCTTTCAATCAGCCTATTTGTGAAATCTCTTTATTTTAATCTATAACATGACTTAGTTTACCTATAGAGTTTGTTTGCTATTTAACTAAGTTTGTTCAACTTTTATGACACTGAAGGAAGTGTGGAATTATGGAACTATCTTCTCTTTAACTTTTATGGCCCAAGAGGAATGTACAAGATTGCAATATGTAAAAGAATTATTTCTCTGTCACTCGGTCGTGATTTTGCCTATAGGAGGGCTTGTGAGAATCTTAATAGGGTTTGAGGCTTTTTCTGAGGCTTGAACCTTTGCTTGAGCATAATAATAAAATCTAGATTTTTATCTCTATAATTTCTATGTTGTGGTAAATATATTTTGGCAGTAGTTGCATACTCAGAGAGGAGATATTTCTCTCTTAATCCTTTCCTCTGTTTCTCTCTCCAGTTCTGCCTTACATTTCTCTGTTTTTTCCCACTTTTCTCCATTTCTCTTTTTTATGTTTTGCCCATTTGCCTTTTGTATTTCTCTTCCTCCCCAGTTTTCCTTCAGCTCACCCCTTCTTCTTTTTCTCTTCCTTTCTCCCACTGGCTTTCTTATTTCTACCTTTCTTCTTTCCTGTCCATCCTTCTCTTAGGTTTTCCGTCTTTCCCAGGTAATGTAGGCTTGATTCCAGGTAGGAAGTGATTGGCAGTTCTATAGCTGGCATAGGCTGGTGCTTTGGGGTTGGGCAGGAGGTGGAAGCAGTGAGTAAGCAGGAGGAGGGTAGGGGGAAATGTAGGCATTTCTCTGGAAAGTCTCTCACTTTGAAATCTCCTTTACTGGAGAGGGCAAATAGACTCTATAGAACCAGACTGGGATTTAAGAAAGTCTCTAGACTGGCTGCTGCTGCCCAGGAATATGAACTCCAGACTATTTAGGTGTTTTATTGTCTGCCCCGTTTCCAATGCATTTCAGTTCAATCCACCAAAAATTTACTGAATGCGAGATATGTGCAGGAAATCTTTTGCCCTATCACTATAAGATCATAGACTCATCTGATCGCAGCTCTAGAATAAAGAGAATAAGTATTAAGTTCTTGCTATGGGCCAGGCTCTGTGCTAAGCACTTTACAAATATTTCATTTGATTCTCATGACCCTGCTAGGTAGGAATGATTATTATTATTTTCATTTTACAGTTGAGGAAACTGTGGCAGACAGAAGTTGTGACTTAGTCACACAGCTATGGAGTATCTGAGGCTACATTTGAATTCAGATTTTTCTGATTTTAGGTCTAGTGTTCTATCCACTGTGCCACCTAGCAGCTTAGGAGTAGAGAATGGTCTGTTCTAACCCCCTCATTTAACAGCTCAGGAAACTCAAAGAGACTACGGTTACAAAGGTGGTAAATGGCAAAGTGGGGTTTGAACTCAAATCTTTCCTGTTGACTTGTGAGTTAAACATTTTGATTTAATTGACTAATTTTTATTAATTATTGAATGCTTTTACCACATTGATTTTATATAGGTTCTTTGCAAGCATCATTTTCATTGACTCTGATCTCATTGCATTCTCTACTGAGGGCTAAATAGGAGAAAAATGGATAGAAATCATAGAGAATCTAATAATTAGAACCATTCCAAATGGCCCAGTGGCTACTTTGGGTGATAATGAGCTAAATGTTCCTGGAGGTCTTCCAGTCAAGGCGGAATGGCCACTTTGTCAGGTAAGTGGTAAAAAGATTTCTGCTAAGGTACAGAATCTAGGAGGTCTCTGGGGTCCCTTCCACAACTCTGAAATTTTCTGATTCTTTGAATGGAGTTTGCAGAAAGGCAGGTAAACTAGAGCCCAAATCTGGAGATATCCTGAGAGGGAAGCAGATTAGCAATGGAAGGCTCCAGGATTCCTTTTTTCCTCAAAGTTTTTAGGAACAGAAACATTCCTGCCATGTCTGGGCTGGGGGGAGGAGCCACCATGCCAGGAAGCAGGGGAAATGGATAAAGGAAGGCTTAAGAGCCCTGCGTGCTCTTATGAATGATTGAATCTCGGCCCCTCCTATCTGCCCAGATGTCTGTCTGATTGAACAGCAAGTCCCCAAGCAACCTACCCTCCCTGGATCGAATCCAGTGTTACAGGGAAAGAGAGAGATGAGATTTGGGGAGGGGGAGGAGGTTTGGGGGGGCAGGGAGAGAAGGGGGGCCCTCAAATCCCCGAAGCTCTGCAGGCCACTGGCCCTCCCTCGCCATTTAATTAGCTAATGTCTGGCGAGACCAGTGCTGCTGAAAAGCCCTTTACAAATGTTGAGCACGGTTTCATTTCCAAGATCTGCCAAGAATATATTTACAGATGTGAGCAAAAGGTCACCATGGCTGGGGCTGGGTAGACTCATCCCTGAGCCCTGGGGAAGAGGATGGGGGTGTGGGAGGGGATCGAGGATGGGGGCAGGTCAGGAGCCCGGGGGAGTCTGGTGAGAGTTGGACACCTGGGGTCCGTATTTTGTGGAGCTCCGCCTCTGCCAGACATCCTTGCCTCATTCTTAGGTCATGAGGCTCCATGCTGGGTCCCTCCCTCCTCCCCACAGACCGTTCGGCTTCTGGGCCAGGGAGGATGGGGAATCATTTCTAGAAATAAAAGCTCTGAGCTCTCTCCGAGTAAAGAGAGTGAGAGCATTTCCCATCCAGGGAGATCCTCCTGGACAAGTCTGCTCACTCCTTAGTGGGGGTAAACAGCTTTTCTAATAAGCCCCTAATGGACCCATCTACAGTGATTACTTGCCTGGCACAAAAATTCTTACTTATCCAACAGGATGAAGGATTCTTTGTGAAACCAGTGAGTGGAGGCTGGCTGGAAGCCCAGGGCAGAAGGAGACTGTCTGAGGTCCCAGGCCCTGCCGGAATCAAAGCCCCTCTTCCTCTCCCCTACAAATTCTCTGCTGTGCACATAGGATTGATCTTCCCCTTGTTTAGGCAGGGTCCTGCCCTTTGGGCAGGGAAAGCCTGGGCAAAAGGGGCAGAGGGTTCTGATCTTCTCTATAACTCCAAGGCCCGCTCCTGTCTAGTGCACATGATTGATTAAAATGAGGGCATCTGAGGGTGAACATAATTCAATTCAACAAACATTTATAAAATGTCCATTATATGCAGGGCACTGTGGTAGGTACTGAGAAAACAAAATCTTTCTCTCTGCCTCCCCCAACGGAAGGAAGGGCAGTCCGGGCCCTCGAGAAGTTTGCTTGTACATACACACAAAATAGGGAAGCTAGCTGTTGCAGTGGATGAGGTAGCCAGCAAGATTCAGCTTCAGGAGTTCAAATCTAGCCTCACACATTTACTAGCACCCAAATGGCACAGCCTGAAGTCTGGAAGATTCATCTTCCTGAGCTCAAATATGGCCTCAGGAACATACTATTGTGTGACCCCAGACAAGTCACTTAACCTGCTTGCCAGAGTTTCCTCATCTGTAAAAATGAGCTGGAGAAGGAAATGGGAAATCACTGCAGTAACTCTGCCGAGAAAACCCCCAAAAGGGGTCCTGAAGAAATGACTGAACAGTAACCCACAAGAAAATACAAAGTCTATGCAGAGTAATATGAAAAAGGAGAAAGGTCTAAAAACTAGGAGGATAGGGAATGGCCTAATGGAGAAAGCGACCCTTGAACTATGCCTTGAAAAAAAATGTGGGTTTCTGGGATAGGAAGGTAAAAAACAGAGACACAGAGAGAATGAAAGGGAGTAATGGGATTTAGAGTTGGACATAAGAGGGGAAGGAGAGGAAGGAAGAAATGTTGTTTAAGAACCTACTATGTGCTAAAAGCTAAGCTCTTTGTAAATATCTTCTTTGAAATAATAGGATCTAGTCCAATCTTCTCATTTCGCAAATGAGAAAACTGTAGCCCTGGGGAGGTGGCTTTTAGTAAATCCTATATAAAATGTTATTATTATTATTACTAGCTGTGTGAGCCTGGGCAAGTTACTTAACCTCTGTTTACCTCAGTTTCCTCAACTGTAAAATGGGATGATAATAAGCATTAACTACTTCCTAGTTGCTCCTCCCTTAGAAAGTTCTATTGGAGAGAAAGAGAAAGGAAGAAAATAGCTACTTATAAAATTATCTACTATGTGCCAGGGCTTGTGCTAAGCACTTTTCACAAATGTTATCTCATTTGAATGGGACGTTTTCCTGATTCCAAATCTGGCACTTTAATCACTAAAATAGGGGTTCTTCACTTACAGTAAATGGATCTCCAGGGAATACAAAGATCCTTTTTAGGAGTCAGGAAGACTTGTCCAAGCTCACACAGGTGGTATCGGAGTTTGAACCCAAGTCCTCTTTTACATGGGTAGTTAGGTGATGAAATGGAGCCTTGGCGTCAGGAAGATTCATCTTCCTGAATTCAAATCCAGCCTCAGATACTTCCTAGCTGTGTAACTCTAAGACAAGTCACCCAACTCTGTTTGCCCAGTTCACTCATCTGTAAAATGAGCTGGAGAAGAAAATGGCAGACTACTGCAGGATTTTTGCCAAGACAACCTCAAATAGGGTCACGAAGAACCATTCACAACTAAACAATAAGAAATGAACTTTTAAAAAATTAGATGGCAGGGAAGCTAGGTGGAGCAGTACACAGAACACCAGCCCTGAAGTCAGGAGGACCTGGGTTCAAATCTGGTCTCAGACACTTAAACTTCCCAGCCGTGTGACCCTGGGCAAGTCACTTAACCCCAGTTGACTCAGGTAAAAAAAAAAGATAGTTGTATTTCAACATAATTTATTTCCTTTTTAATTCTTTGTACTTTGGTACAGACATTTCAAAATCTTATTCTGAGAAGAGGGCCATAGGATTTACCAGACTGCCAAAAGAGTCCACGATACAAAAAAGGTTATAAGCTCCTGTGCCATTGGTACCATAGTCCTTCCCCTTCAAGCCTCTACCCCACCTCACCCCTTCTTCAATGTAAGATGAAGTGTGACAGCAGACACTGCTTCATTTTGCTTTTGTAACCTTAGTACCCAGCTCAGCGCATGGCAGTTCTTGTTGATTTTTCTTGATTGATATGTAATGAAAATGGATAGATAAGTAAGAGACAGAACACTGTGGATGGTTTAAATTCAGTGGGAAGACATTGAAGGTTTTGAATGTGTGTGTGTGTATGTGTGCATGAAAGGGGGAGGTGATGAGGTCGGATCAATTTTAGGAATATCAATTTGGCAGCTGTATGGAAGATGGATTAGAGAAAGAAATGGGAAGTGGGGACACTCAATTGGGAGGCTATTGTAATAGACCAAACAAAGAGAGCCTAAACTAGAGTAATGAAAAAATGAAGGTTTATTTACAATTGGCTGGTTGGAAAACCCCAAAAAGGACAGAGGGCAGCTAGGGGTGAAGTGGATAGTGCTGGAAACAGAGTCAAGAAGGCTTAGCTTCCTGAGTCCAAATCTGACTTCAGACATTTCCTAGTTGTGTGACCCTGGGCAAGTCACTTAATCCTAGATGCCTCAGTTTCCTCATCTGTAAAACAAACTAGAGAAGTAAGCCACTCCAAGTATTTTTGTCAAGAAGACCCCAAAGAGGATCAATCACTAAGAATCAGACATGATTGAACAGCAACAACAACAACCTCTTTCCTTCCCTTTCTGAAAGGGTTTTACTTCTTGGTTTACTTCAGATCTCAAGGGTTACCGTGTATCATCAGTTCATTAACAATTTTTAAAAAGTCCTTGAGCAATTTCAGTAGATTTGGGTTGGAAAGAGTTATTTGCATCCAGAGCGAGAACCATGAAGGCAATGTGAATCAAAGCATAGTATTTTCGTCTTTGTTGTTTGTTTGTTTGTTTGCTTGTTTTTTTCTTTCTTATTTTTTCCCTTTTGATCTGCTTTTTCTTGCACAGCATGATATATTTGGAAATATGTTTAGAAGAATTGAACATGTGCAACCTATATTGGATTACTTGCTGTCTAAGAGGAGGGAAGGAGGGAGGGAGGGAGAAAAATTTGGAACACAAGGTTTTGCAAGGGTGGAGGCTGAAAACTATCTGCATATATTTTAAAAAATAGAAACTATTATTAAAAATAAAATAAATAAAAAATAAAAGTCTTTGAAATGCA
The DNA here is from genome assembly GCF_902635505.1 of Sarcophilus harrisii. NCBI lineage: Eukaryota > Metazoa > Chordata > Mammalia > Dasyuromorphia > Dasyuridae > Sarcophilus > Sarcophilus harrisii. The sequence goes on from NC_045427.1 coordinate 371,159,639, forward strand.
TGACATGAAAGGAGCCCAGTCACTGTCCCCTTGAGAGGAGTTGAAGTGAGCACAGCTGAGAGGAGAGGGACCCTGGGGTGTCTCAAGGAGACAAGATTGTTGTGCATGAATGTGCATATCTACACCAAGAAGCATCCTCAGCATTTGTCCTCATATAATGCAGCATCAGCTTTCCTTCCCAGGGAACTTAGAGGCTGAGATCAGGGATCCTAGAATTAATTTAGACTTAAGGAAGAACTTTTCTAAGAGAGGAGCAACTAGGAAGTACCAAGGATTGGGAGCTAGCCCCGGAATTAGGAAGCCCTGGGAGCAAATCTGACCTCACACACTCACTAGCTGTGTCACACTGGGCAAATTGCTTAATTTTTCTCAGCCTTAATTTCCTCCTCTGTAAAATGGGAATAATAATAGCACCTATCTCTCAGGGTTCTTATGATAATCAAATAATTGTTATAAAGCATTTAACACTGTGCTAGGCATATAGTAAATCCTATATAAAATGTTAGCTATTGTTATTATTACTACTACTACTAGCTGTGTGAGTCTGGGCAAATTACTTAAGCTCTGTTTACTTCAGTTTCTTCAACTGTAAAATGGGATGATAATAGCACCCACCTCCCATGGTTGTTAATGAAGATCAAATGAGATAATCATAACGCATTAATACAGTGCCTGCCACATAGTATTATATAAATATTGGCTATTATTGTTATTTATTATTGTATCAAGTTAGGGGGATGAAAGCATTTTTGCCTAATTTGCCCAACTTTCCTCTTCTACAACTACGTAGAAAATATAACAGATCAAATTCTGATAGAAAAGCCAAGAAAATATCCACTAAGTCATTTTTCTGGTTGGGAGCAGCTTGGGGGGGTGGAGGGTAAACAGAGAGGTCTGTGGACAATGAAGTCGCAGGGACAGAAAGATACCTGAGACATTGCACCGGGTCAGAAAGAGATCCCAGGGAATCCCTGTACTACAGGAAGAGGTGCCACCTGACAGTTCTGTCACCCGTTCCCCAGGTTCAGGTCCAGGAAGGAGTGAACATACAGGGCCCTACCTGAGTGCGAAGCACAGAACTAAGTTTCAGAAACATAGCCGTGATGCAACTCAGTTCTATCCAGTTCCAGCACGTAAACCTGCAGTGGAAACCAGAGCAGGTCTCCCAAACCATACAGAAACCAGCAATTCAGTTGTTCTGAACCTGCCCAACCTTCTACCAACAAGCCATCAGACTTAAACTTGGATCAAGAACTTGTGGAGCTAATGGGCTGTGAACAGGCTTCTTCCTGATACAGTTCTGGGGAGCAATAAAAACTTGCAAGCCCCTGGACTGAATTGTGAAAGCATCAAAAGGACTTAAAGAGATAGAAGCTCAGACCAGAGAGTCCTTCACTCTTACCCCCAGCCAACACTAACATGAAACCCAAAGTTGAAGAATATGCTAGAAAAATGAGCAAACAAGAACCTGACCATAAAGAACTACAATGGTAACAGGAAGACTTGGGACATAAATATAGAAGAGAATAACCTGAAACATCTAAAAGCAAAGCCTCACAGAAAAATGGCAACATTAATCCAATAAACATTCTTAGAAGAGTTAGACTTTTTTAAAAGAGCAAAAAGATATTTTTAAAAAACCAAATGAAAGTGGTAGAAAAAGAAATAAGAAAAAAAATGAGAACTACACACAAGAAAGATAGGGGAAAAAAAAGTGCAAACCTTATCGAAAAAAATTATTCCTTAAAAATTAGAATTAGACAAATGGAAGCTAATGGCCCTATAAGACATAAAAAAATAATAAAACAAAGATAAGACTAGAAAAATAGAAGAAAATGTAAAATCCGATAAGAACTTCCTCTCCTGGGATGTAGTGAATGACCTTGGTGATTTGATTTCTGACCAAGCTCTTCACACTTGCTTCAGCAATCTTCTTGGCCGCTAGAACAAATTGTTCTCATCCATCCATTCTACTGATGGAAACCTTCACACACCCCTTTAGGTAGACTCACGACAGGTTTGAGGCTTGTTGGTTACCTTCAACTTGGCTTGGTCTGTCTGCTGAGATTGCATTACCAGGTGTGGCAGCTGTGCATCCTGCAGCTTCTTGGAAGCCACAGTTGAGAGCTGGGCAAAGGTGAACACCCAAGGTGGATGAGGAGCCATGAAAAGATTTTAGCACCTTCACACCAGAGGTGCTAGTCTTCCCTTATCTCCCCATACATCACAGTAGCCTCTTAGATGGTTATCACTGCGCAATTGAGTTAGTAAAATTGGTTTTTTAATGTTTACATCTCATTTGCACATTATATCTAAGAGAAATAATTATTTTTTCCCTATATTACAATTATCGTACCAATTATTGAATTAGAACTAAGGCTTTTTTTCTTTCATTTCTTTATTTAGAAGCCCCTTTAGGTTATTCAGGCAGCCTTTGAAGTACAGAACTCATAATGAAATGAAATCTTGAATGAAATTGAGTCAACTGAAAAACTTAGATCTGGTCAAAAGACATTTTACTTTAGGTGAGCTGATGGATTCTGACCCATTGTGTTATATTTAGACAGATTTGCTAAAAATGGATTCTCCCCTTTATCTAGATTACATTAGATGTGGTGATATAAGTATAGATAAGTCTCTTTAACCAAGAGTAAGTGATCTTCTGTCCTCTAGATCTTTATTCGAATAATCCCATCTCTCATTATAATATTCATTTTTTTATTACTTATTGATCAATCAGAATTGCTGCCCTCAAGAACACTCAATCTTCCAAGGGCATATCAGTGTTGAATGGATTCCATGAAGAGGTATTGGAGAGTATGACTGATCCCTTTTATTGATTACATGCTAACATAATTAATGAAATGATTATTCAGAAACTGTGTCTCTAACTTTTTATACATCATATATAACATACAACATATATAACATAAAACACACATATAACATAAAACACATAAAACAAACCTCTGCAAGGTCCTATTAATATTACTTCCCAAAAGAGAAGAAAAAGTGAAGAAAAGGAATGAGGAGAAATAGAACAAGTTTTTCAGAGTGCAGAGAGGCTTATGTTCTTGGCAATGAACATTCTCCTTCTTAGGAGTAGGAGAAAAGCAGCCTTGGTCTTTAATCCCTGCTCAGTGACCTGGCTACTGAGTGATGGATAGAGGAGAGGAAAATGTCAGTTTCCTGTCTTCAGGCATTCTCAATGGAAAGATCAAGGATGGGAAGGAAGAGGGAAGTCTTACTTTATAGCAGGGAGTTCTGTGCTATTTGACATTTGTCCTTTTTTTTTTTTGAACCATTTTTTGATTTAGATCAAGGCAAAAATGGCATGCTTATTAAATTTGTAAGTGACACAAAGCTGGACAGAATATCTACCAAGTTGGATGACAGAGTCAAGGCTAGAATGTGGAACTGAATGTAAGTAGGTGAAGTTAAAGAAAAATGTTTTATTCTTGGGTTCAAATAATCACCTTCATAAGTGCAAGATGGAGCATTCATGATCAGACAGCAATTTTTACTAAAAGGATACACAATCTTGATCTGAATCAACTATGTTATATAAAAGCCCAAAAAATCTAATTTGGTCTTGAGTTACATTAAAGACCCTGTTTGGGTCATACTATTTTGTTCAATTTTGGGGACCACATTTTAGGAAGAACATTGAAAGTATGAAAAGTATCCAAGATGGTGCTGAAGGCTTTAGAATCATCCCCATCTGAGTATCAAGGCTGAAGCAACTGGGGGTGTTTTTTTGTTTTGTGTTTGTTTTCCCAGGGAAGACATGACTTAGGAGAGATATAATCAGTGTGCATATATTTGAAGGGTTGTTAATATGGAAGAGGTATTAGGCTTGCTCTTGGCCCCAGGATAGATCTGGGGAAAATGAATGGAAGTTGCAGAAAGGTCGATTTGGGTTGATGTCAAGAATAATTTTCCAACAATGAAAGCTCTCTGAAAAGGGAATATTATTCAGTAATGGGTCAGATGGGTCAGAAATTGAGGTTCCTTTCAACTTCGAGAGTGGTAGGAGTAGACATCTCTAAGGGCATGCTAAAAAAAAATGAAGCTGCTTTAATTTTTTTCTCCCTTAATTATCCAAAGTGAAAATGGAGGTTTGAGGTAAGGATAGAGGTGACTTTATACACTTATGAGCCCCCATTAAAATGAATATGGGAGAGGTTGGTGATAAACTGCGACAACAAAGGATGTATGTCCAATAAACTACCAGGAATCATCAGGAAAATTCCACAAGCAATCAATTTTTTTACCCACATCAGGGTTAAGTTGAAGTTTTTGTCTTTAACCCAGTTCATCCCAGGTGGTTAGTACTCCCTGATTCTGAAAGATATCAAATGACAGATGACTACTGGCCTCTTTCTCAGGGACATCCTGCCATTTTCTACTTTCTTTGTGACTGAGCAAGTCAGTTCCCTCATCTATAAAATAAAGGGAATGGTCTGGGTAACCTCTAAGGTCCCTCCAAACTCCAAATCTACGATTCTGGCTTCCTGAGAAGGTACTAAGGACATTAAATGTCCTGGGAAATGTCACCTGTTGGGCTGAGAGACAAGATTCTCTCTCTAAATTTAATCAACCAAAATCTCATAGTTCTAGACAATCAGGCATATGGTTCAGGAGGTTAGCTCTTTGCCTATCTGTCTATTCTGAGAAAATCACTATTAATAAAGAGCTTCTCCCTCCTCTTGAAAGGCCCCATTGCTCTGCTAGGGAAGCTTACCCTCCAACACAGAACTATAACTTCTTGTTGTTCAGTCGTTTTTCAATTGTGTTTGACTCTCTGTGACTCCATTTGGGGTTTTCTTGGCAAAGATACTGGAATGGTTTGCCATTTCCTTCTCCAGCTCATTTTGTAGATAAGGAAACTGAGGCAAACAGGGAGAAGTGATTTGCCCAGAATCCCACAGCTGGTAAATGTCTAGGGCCAGATTTGACCTCAGGAAGTTGCGTTTTCCTGGCTCTAAGTCCAACACTCTATCCACTGTGCCATTTAGCTATCTCTAAACCATAACTAGCCCCGGGTAAATGAGGCTTTGCCCCACTGTGCCTATATCCAGCAGGGACAAATTTTCTCTTTTCAGTGACTATCGTCTGGTGCCTTGTTTTAGGCTCTACAGCAGCTTCTGTCACTAGGCTCCTGTTGCCATGGTGCCCTTTTTCTGAACTCACATTCCCCTTCACACCTTTATAGGGGCAAGAGCTGCAGCACTCCCTCCCTTGGCTTTACTATATTCTATAGTTGGATCCGCTCCTGGATGATTTTCTACCCCCCTTTGCCATGCAAATTTTTTTTTTCTCCCTAGTGAAAAGATTTTTAGTTATGGCTCCATCCTCTCCCACCTTCAAGTCATTGAAGACCTAAAGTCAGTCCCAGCCTCACCTCTGTTCTCCCCACCATCTGTCAAGGGATGGACGAGGACAGGAGACAGGAAACATGGCTAGGGAAAGGGGGTGAGCACACCCCAGAGATACAGGAAGATTAGGCAAGGATCTCAAGCTTGAACACTTACAGGTAGTATTCAGGATTGAAAACTGATTTATAGGCTGTAGGCAGGCAGGAAGGAGGAGGGAAGAAGGAGGAAGGTGGAGAGTGCTCTGTGTATGAAGCTGCCTTGTTGTGCATCCGTAATTATATATTACATTGAACTGTCCTTGCAACACTCTGAAGGGCAGTGGGAATGAAACAGTAAATCAACCCTTCCTGACACCATGTATAGCTCACCTTTCTGTGACATGGCCCTGGAGCCCAGGACTGACATCTCTCTCACCCTTTTCTCACTGAAACACCCTTCCTTCCCTCCTTCTTCCTCTTCTTCTTCCTCTTCCTTCCTCCCTCCTTTTTCTCAGGGAGTTAGTCCAGGGTGGGGTGGGAGTGGGGGTGGTGGACAGAAGGAAAACACAGGGAGCCTACTTCTCAACCAATCAGAAATATGGGGTGGGTATAAACCCAAGGCAGTTTCATTGGCTGCCTGTCTTGCTGTCTCTGGTAGTTTATTGGACATTCACATCCTTTAATGTCATGGTTTATCTCCATTCCCCCCCCCCCCATCCATTTTAGTGGGGGTTCATGAGTGTACAAGGTTCCATTGGAATCTAGAAGTCCACTTTTTTCCTGCTAGGGACCCAGATCTCCTCCTCTATCTCCCCTGTTGGGGGACTTAATGAACTGGAACCTGAACATCCAAAACATGGTACCTAAAACATAACAGCTCCTCCAGGAAGTCTTCCCTGATCCATTAGGATAGAGGAAAAGTTTTCCTTCTCCCTGAGCTATCTGGAGGTGGGATCCTTAGGCAAATATTGTTACTTTGGAAATTTGTGATACTGAACTCAAGCCAGCCTCTGCCCTCCAGAACCTGGGCAGAACTGTGCCTTAACGGGAGAGGGATTAAGGAGGGCCCAACTATTTTGGACAAAGTGTATGGCCATTCACAAGATCATGTCCCCAGGACCTCCCTCCCCTGGCCTCTAGCAGGTAGGAGACGATAGATGTTGGGGAAATGTAGTATGCAATTTGTATTCATGAGTATTCAGCATAGCCTATATCTATGTTTTATGTGTTAAGCTACAGATATATAAAATATATGTGTATATCTATACCTATATGACACAAACATATACACACATTACATGCATACATACATATGTATATATACAGAATACATATATATTCTCTCTGGTGTATATAATAAACATGCATTGATGTATAATTCACCAATCAAGCAACTCTTCCCTGAACACTCAGTATTGTCATGGCAGGGAAGGGGAACCTTTTTGGCACAAGAAATAGCTTCCTTCTCTCTTCCCCCCTCCCCACAATAACCTGAGGTCACCGAATCATGGAATCCTAGACCTGATAACTTTAGAGATCATTTTGTCCAAACCTCTGTCTCTGGGCAGATCCGCACAGAGAATAAGGGCCATCCGCCCCAGACAGAAAGGTCTCTCTCTTTCCTAGCATCTTCTCCCCTATTACTTGTCAGCTAACTCTTCAAAGCCAGGACCATCTTTTGGCTTTTTTTGTATTCTCAGTGCTCAGCGTAGTGCCTGGCACACAGTAGGTGCTTAAAAATGCCTACTAGCTGCCCGTCTGAATGAAGGACATATGGACGGGCTCTTAGAATCTTCCTCTTTTTGTAAGTTGCTGAGTCAACTAGATTGCCTATTGAGGCACTTAGGAAAAGCTTGTTGATTAATTGTTCTATGTAAAAAATTTCTTCTCTGTGTCAGAAATAGGCTGGGGACCCCAAGGGACCAAGGTCTTCATTTTCTCTCCCCATCCCTCAGCCCTGTCTCACTCTCCCTGTCCTCTGCCTGATACTAATTATTCTTGTACAGACCCACTATTTATTTTGGCTAGTGGTTCATTTGCATATCATTTGCATAATGTTAATATTCATACTCATGTATGGGAATTCTTCCTTGCCTTTAGTTTAAGTTGGCAGGGCTGAATACCAAGCAAGGCTGAAGAGCATCCTCTAGGAAATGCTAAGGGCGAAGCAGGGATGGCAATCATTTGGGGAGGGTAAGAGTGAAGAGTCAGAGGGTGGATGAAAATAGCCTTAAGCTTAGATTCCTTTTTTTAAAAATACAATTTTAAAAGTTTTATCAATGGCTTTGTTTTTATACTACAGTTATTTTCTAGTGTCTCCCCTTCTTCAGAAACCTCCCTTGTTATAAAGAAAAACCGTCGAGGATAGTAGAGGAAAATATCTATTATAGCATACACAGTGCTCTATATCCACAGACTCTTATTTCTCTATCAAGATAGAAATCTGTTTCCTCATCCATGGTCCTCAATTTTAAGAAGATCCTGCCCCACTCAAATTATTCTTGCTTGTGGTTCTCAAAAACTTTCATTTTCCCTATGTTGCCTCCTTAAAAAGTACTAGAACATATGGCACCATAATTTCAGCAGCAATATAACAGTAATACCTCAGGGATTCTCTGATCCTTCACTCTATCTTTGTGCCTTATCCTGAGAAAGACAGGAAAACAGTAGCAAGTGGGACTGCACATGTGAGAGAGAAAGAGAGGAAGAGAAAGGGAGAGAAAAAGAGGGGGATAACGAGAGAGACAGACAGACAGAAACAGAGAGACAGACAGAGACAGAAACAGAGAGAGAGAGACAGAGACAGAGAAAGAGAGAGAGACAGACAGACAAAGGGAGAGAGAGAGAGAGAGAGAGAGGGAGAGAGAGAGAGAGAGAGAAGGAAGGAGGGATGGAGGGAGAGAGAGAGAGGAATGCTAGCTTTTTCCCTGGGCAGTTCACAACCTCTAACATTTCACTTCTATCCTGGAGAAAATGCCATGTCCAAAAGAAGCCTATGAAGTAAAGGATGGTTCTAGGACCCCTAACCACAATAACTTGTATATCTGCATTGTATATTTTTTCTCTTGTGGATTATTCACTAGGTAGATTGTCTGGAGCAAATTTTAAATTTTAGCCCAAGTCCCCTATGTCTCCTAGCTGCTGAACTACAGCAGCAAAATTGAGCCCTAGGACAAGCTTCACAAAATGCATTATTCTTTGAATGTTGTCTCCATTAGAAACAGCATGAAATGGTTCCTTAAATCAATTTAAGACAGGTTTAGCTGAGGATGGGGAGATTGAGAGAGTCACCCCTGGGCTGCTTTCCCAGGATACAAGGACTTCCTTATGAAAAGGCCAGTATCTAAGGGAGGGAATTGGGCTGGGCTATGGGGTAGTTCACCTGGTCCATAGCTTATCAGAGATGGTAAAGGTTGGGGGAAGAGGAAGATATTGTGTGGTTTTCTATTTTAACTAATTATTATTGAGAGAGGGAGACAGAGAAAGGGAAGAAAAAAGGGAAAGAGGGAGGGAGGAAGGGAGAGAGAGAGAGAGAGAGAGAGAGAGAGAGAGAGAGAGAGAAACAGAGAGAGAGAGAGAGAGAGAGAGAGAGAGAGAGAGAGAGAGAGAGAGAGAGAATCACAGAGAGAGAGAGATATGCTTTTGTAAACATGTATGTGTCACCGTTAGTCTCCAGGAGCCATGGGCTTCTACAAGTGGTGGGGTTCTAGCTCTGAGTTTCACTGGAGTGGTATCCAGTCTTGCAGGAATTCTGATTCCTAAAAATAAAGGAATAAGTTTTTTTCTCTCATTATCTGACTCATTATATTCCACTCTGAAGTTATCTAGAACAAAGACTAGCTATGACTCATATCTAGGGTCTCCTCTACAAGAAATTATCAGGGTCTTTTCTAAAATCTGATCCAGACCCCTCCCTGATTAATGACTTCCAAAGATGCCCTATTACTTCCAGGATCAAATATGAAGTCCTCTATTTGGTTTTTTAAGTTCTTCACTTCTTGGACCCTTTCTACCTTTCCAAACTTTTTTATCCATCCAGCAATTACTCTCCCAAATGAAACGCCATCTTTTAGTTCTGTTTTTTCATTCTGGCTTCTCTGGCTTCCTTCAAGACTTAGTTCAAATCCTTCTGCAGATAGATGTGTCTTTCCTACCCTCTCACCCTTCCTTTTCTTCCTCTCCCTTCCCTCTGAGATTACCTCCTTTTTATACTGTATATCTTGTATGTACATTGTTCTTTGCATGTTGTCTCTCCTATTAGAATATGAGCTCCTTGTGCGTAGGGCCCATGTTTTTGTTTCTTTGTATCCCCAGTCTTTAGTGCAGTATTTACCTAGGACATAGTAAGTGCTTAATAAATGCTTGTTGATGTTGGTAATGATACTTCCAAGCTGTTCCTATGTTCATTTGGACTCGCTCTTCAATAGCATCTGTAGTATATATCACTTCCAGTTTTAGGCTTAGCTAGTGATCTTGGCTAAATTATTATTGCACTCTTTTTTTAAAAAAAGTGACATGGCTTAATCTTTACATTGGCAAAATCTTCTCTACTTCTGTTCCTTTTTAAGATTTTTCTTCTCTTTCTCCAACCTCTGAGCAATAAACAGTTCAAAGACTTGTGATCTCTGTCTTTTCATCTCCCTCTTATTTTTCTGGGTTAAGACTTGGTATTCTCTTTGTGAATAACGTGATTTTAGCTTATGGTAATGACCAAATTCTCATTTTCTGTTTATGATCAGGTAAATTACATTTGTCCCATAATCAGAGAACAATTCTCCTTTCCATATTTCCTCAACTATTAACTTTAAAATTCTCCAATTCTTCATATATAAATCACAGGACTAGAGTGCTTTCAATTTGCTTCAGTATTCTATAGTCAAAAAAGCAACTGATATCTCAGATCTTTCTTTCAGAACTCTGTACAGACCTTTCCCTCAGACAAATGAATTGTCAAGAGATATTTTCTTAAAGGATAACTCACATGCATATTGACAAATACTTAAAATATGAAATAATAAAACATCACTACTATTATATTCTTCTGGTAAGAAAGAACTCCCAGGAGACTTGTGGGACTTCTGAATAGATATTTTATATTTGTCTCAGATCTATACCAACTGAACAACTCACAAGGTCCAAACTTTCTGGCTAGCCAAGAATAATCTCTTGGGCTTTCTTGGTTCTTTTACATATAGCATCTTTCTGGCAGTGGTCATTTCCTCTTCAAAGAATGTATTTGAAGGAAGTATCTCCCCCAGTGAACCAGGAACTTCAGACCTTTCAGGCTAATGAGGCAGCCATTAAGGATACCTTATTCATCTTTCATTAGTGCCATTTGATCACCTATACTAAGGGACATAAAAAGCAGCCAGGAACCCAAGGTCCCCTCTCAGGCTTGTCTAGGTAAGCATGTGTTAATTATCGTTGACATATGTTTGATATGGACCACCATGGCTACTGTGAGTGAGATGTACAGAAGCAAGAAGCAAAGAAGGTATTTCTTCCAAAAGTCATTGGACAATCAAGAGAGGAAGGTGAAATTTTTCCATAGTTCTTATACTCTGCTGAGGATCTATCTGTATTTCTGATATAGCCTCTAAGTACAGAGAAAGAAGGAAAGATTGGATTGTTTTGGTTTTTTATTAGGTAAGATTCCATTCATTGCCTTAATTCTTAGCCAGCCTTAATCATTATATGAGCAATGCCTCAGTCAAATTGAGATCTGTTAAAGACTTTAGCTTAAAAAGGCCACAATCTCCCACTGCATCCAAGGTCATTTCCAGTAATCCTGAGCTATATCTTGCTACTGGACCCAGATGGCTTGGAGGAGTAAGTGAGGCTGGGTAACTTTGCCCAGCCCTCCCTCACTTAAATCCAATTCACTTGCATGTCATAGCATCTGACATCCTGATATCAGGATGTCCTCCCTGATATCAGGAATAAAGACAAATAACAATAACAACCACAGAGAATATATGAGGACCAACCAGAAGTCACTGGTTGGACAAGTCATTTGGGTTTTTTAAAATAATATTTTATTTTTCAGATAAAGATCCCTTTTATCTTCCTTTCCCCTCTCCCCATTGAGAAAGAAAGAAAATTAAACCTCTATTATAAATACGTATGGTCAAACAAATTCCTTCACTGACCATGTTTTGAAAAAAAGTGTTGATCAGTGTGCAGGTCTTTTAGCAAAGGATTAAAGCACATAGCTCACTGCAAGGGGTGAGGGCATATGGTTAATCTTATCATCCCTGTTATATATAATTACATGCTAGGAGAAGACGAGGGGAAAGAAGTAGGAAGAAGAGCTGAAAATCAGTCCAAGTTGGAAATCAAAAGATAGTCTGTGAATGAAAGAAAAAAAAATTTTTTTGCCTGCCCTTTTCTGTATTTTCACAAGTGCAACGAACTGAAGAAGGAGAGAGACAGTTTAATGCTATTCTGCTAATTTCAATTCATTTCAACAAATATTAAGCATCTACTATATGAAAAGCACAGAGGCAAAAGAGGGTAGACTATGTCTCAGAGGATGGAGGAAACACAGTTTTCTAAGGCATCTATATTAGCTTTGATGATGAAATCATTTTGTTTAGGATCTTTACCTTCTGTAATGGGCCAGTTTCAGGCTATGAAGGCCTTGGACCACAGAATCAGAAATACAGTTATTCTTTTTGAATGCCTTGAACTTTATTTATTTTTAAATTTTTTATTGTTGTTTCTTTTCTTTCTCCCCTCTCTTCTCCCTTTACCTTTCCTTCTTTCCTTTATTCACCATTAACACCATTTCCCCCTCTTAATCCCCAGCTCTAAACTCTATCGAACTCTTAAAATAATGAAAAATATTTAAGAAAAATCACCTAGTCTGACAGTGTAGATCACATACACACTACTTCTCTATTAAGAGAAAATAAATATATTTCATTGATAATTCAGTGAGTCAAATGAATAATTATAGTCAACCAGAGTGTCATGACCTTCTGTTCTCATGAAGTAGTTATACAGATAGCCTCAGATTTAGAAAAAACTGAGTTCAAATTCCAGTTCTAACACATACGGGCTCTGTGACTTTGAACCAGTGATTTAACCTCTCAATGCCCTAGGTAACTCATTAAACCTGAAGACCAGAATGCCTTATACAGAAGTCTCAAACACTCCCTATTGCAGGGAGAACCAGTTTAAAATGTAATTGATTATTAGTAAATATTTAACAAAATAAATAAAAGCATAATAAAATATAGAACCACATTCCATTTTAAAACAAATCAATATGGGGGTGCTAGTTGGTACAGTGGATAGAGCACTAGCCCTGAAGTCAGGAGGATCTGAGTTCAAATTTGACCTCAGATATTTAATACTTCCTAGCTGTGTGGTCCTGGGCAAGCCACTTAATCCCAATTGCCTCAGAAAAAAGAGAGAAGAAAAAAGAAGAAGAGGAAGGAGGAAGAGGAGAATAGGAGATGAAGAAGGAAGAAGAGAAGATTTATGAGGAGAAAAAAGAGAAGGAAGAGAATTGCTAACATTATTGTAGACATTGTAACTATTGCTTTCAGGAACCCATATCCTGTTTCTTGTTCTGTTTGGCCCTCATAACTCTCCCTCTCCCCCAAAGAGCTTTCAGTATAGCTACAGTTCTGGTATGGAGACACTCAATCCTATTCCCTTCATTCAGGAAAAAGCAAGAATTCTGCATCCTTTTGACATATATATCACAGAGAAAAAAAGACAGTCTCTTTCATTCAGTATTCATCAGTACCAGTATTGGGTCTGTGGAATGAACCCATAATCCTTTAGAGTTAGCCTCTGAATAAAGGAAAAGGGTTTAAGAGAGAGGAGAAAGAAAAGATGAAAGGGAAGATGGAAAACAAAAAGAAGAAAGGAATGAGAACCAGACAGGGTAAATTCTCCAGGATGCTAGCATTTTACTCATCTGGGAACCCCCTCCCTGGTCAAGTAACATGAGCAAAAAACTTTCAGATTCCCAGAAAGAGAAAGAGACCTTATTTTTCTGTGACATGAGCTGGGATGGGGGAGAGGGAAAGAAGAGAAAGGAGGGGAGAGAGGAAGGTGCTGAATGTTTACTCTGGAGTCAGTAGGAGGCTGGAAGATGTAGGCAGTGCCAGAGTCAGGTTCCCTGGTTCAGGGGAAGCAGACAATCCTTCCTCATAAAGGATGAGAACAGGGACTTCTTTGAACACATTTCTCTAATACGCAATTGATCTGACCTGAATGCTCTTTTCTCCTGATCCCTGATCCCAAGGGCCCTGATATTCTGAAATACTGTTTGTTTCTAGGGTAATTTAAGCTCTCCCTAAGAAATCATAGCCTTTTGTCAATTGAGCTCCTTGTCTTATTTACATCATTAACTTCATGATTCCAGGAGCTCTAGGGAAAGTAGGCATCTTGGTGTGGTAGAAGGAGCCCACATTCTGCGTCAGAAGATATGGGTTCAAGTTGTCTCTGACCCAGATTCCTGTTCTCAAGTGTAATCAGTTACTAAGTTCAAGCTCTGCTTATGGTGATTGTTTCAACCGAGATACTCTCTTTTTCTATGTAGAGACTTCTGGGTGCTTCAGAACTATGGCAATCAGGTATTTCCACTTGCCACAGCAGCACGGTGGATAGAATTCTGGGTCTGAAGTCTGGAAGACTTCTGAGTTCAAATATGGTCTCAGAAACTTTCTATTTATGCAATCCTGGGCAAGTCACTTTACCCTGCTTGCCTCAGTTTCCTCATCTATAAAATGGAAATGGCAAACCACTCCAATATCTCTGCCAATAAAATGCCAGATGGGGTTGTGAAGATTTGAACACAATTGAAATGACTAAACAATTTTATTTCAGGGGTTGGTGTTTCAACAGAATCCACTAGTATCCAAATAATCCCAGAATAGGTTCATAAATTTGGAGCTGGAAGGGGCATGAGAATCCAACCTCTTCCTTTTATAGATGTGAAAACTAGGGTCAGGAGAAGGAAGTATGTTGCTCTAGATCACATAGACAGACAGGATTGAGATTCAAACCCAAGTCCTATGCAATCTTTCCATTGTACCACACTGCCTCTCTACCCATTTGCTTGACTTCCTTGAACCTTCTAAGGATCTGGCACCAAAGATCCCCTAATTATAGCAGCTAGTTGGTACAATGGAAATCTTCAGAGATGATATTTAAGCGGAATAAGAGGCAACTAAATGTCAAAGTAGAAAAACCCTAGGTATGATGTCAAAGTCAAGAAGACCCATGTTCAAATCCAACCTTAGGTACTTATTAGCCATGAGCCCCTGAGCAGTCACCTAATACTTCCATTTGCCTCAGTTTCCTCAGTGGTAAAATGAGGATATATAATATCCTCCCAGGGTGTGCTGAAGATCATATGAGAATATTTGTAAAGTACTTAGCACAGTGCCTGGCACATAGTAAGTGCTAGATAAATGTTAGCTTTCGTTATTCTCTTCCCTTCCCTCCTATACACCCTCACACCGCCCCAGTGATCTTTAGCTGAATAACTCCTACCCCTAATCATAGAAATGACTCACACTTCTTCAGCTTGTTCCCAGTAACATCAACTAATCACTCCCTCCTCCTAACTCACAACACAATTCACTCTATGCCCGACATACTTTGTACTCTCCTCTCAACACTTTCTGTCACAAACACCCAGTGTCTGGCTTTCAACCATGCTCACCCGCTCTCCTGATTACTGACAGGAGACTATCTGTGATGCTCTTTTATAGCCTATTGGGTAATCAATCACTGAGGACAGCTGTGAGCCCTCTTGAACTTGGGCTTCTCAATTGATACCTCTTCAGAGACTATCGATATGCTAGCTGTATGAGACTGGCCCCGCTGAACTTCAGTTTGCTTATCTGTTAAACAGGGATAATAATGTTTGTACCGTAATCTTTTGAAAGAAAAAAAGCATATCATAAGCTGCCAAGTGCTCCAAAAATGTCAGCTATTATTAGGGTTTAGTTTTAGTTCTCATGGAGGAGGCAGGAAATAGTTTCTTATTCTAGGCAACTTTAAGGTGTGGGGACCATCATAAGCATGCGTATAGTCTGTAGACAATAGTCCTGAAAAGTCAAAAGGTACCAGTTTTCATTTTTTCTTGACCTTTATTCCTCAGTTCTTTGATGTCTGGAAAGAGACTACACCCTCCTTCTAACTGAAGTTCAATAGATCATTTTACTTGGTTATTCTACCATTATTCATTCTGTCATTCCAAGATTGTTATATATCACTCCCCTTCATTCATTCTTCAGTCCTACCAAACTGATGTTTCTGATCCTCATACCTGACATTTCATCTCCCATCTTGGTGCCTTTGCATAGCTTGTCCCTCATATCTAGAATGTATTCCTTCCTTACCTCCATTTTTAGAATGCCTAATTTTCTTCAAAGCTCAGCTCAAGTACTACCTCCTACGTGAGGGATTTTTCCTGAATCCTGCCCCTTCCTCAGCTTCCAGTGCTTGTTATCCAAAATGATCTTGTATTTATTTTGTATATGTATGTACTTATATGTATTCATGGTTTCTTCTTCAATAGAATGTAAAATCCTTAAGGGCAAAGGCAATTTTATTTTTGTCTTAGTCTTCCCAGCACCAAGGACAGTGACTAGCACATAGTAAAAACTTGATAAATGCTTTCTGATGGAATAAATCAGAGATTCTTAACCTAGTATCATTGAAAGAGGTTTTACTTTTTTTTTTTTATTATTTTGATGATTGTATTTCAACATTATTAGTTTCATCTGTATTCTGTGTGTTTCATTACTTTAATAAAACAAATTATTTTAAGAAGAATTTTGTAGTCATTATCAGGTTGCCAAAGGAATCCATAACATGAAAAAGGTTAGGAATCCCTGACTATATGACCTCTGATATCTTTTTTGTCTCTAGCTCTATGTTTCTATGATTAACAAAATATTTCAGAAGCTCCCAGTTGAGTGAGGCATACTTCTGGAATTCCTAAGGGGGAGGACGATAATAAAGAATGCATTCCAGACCTAGTGAGAGACTCACTGAGCTAACTTGAGTAGGGTCACAGTGGTCTTCAGAGGTGGAGAACAGAATTGTATGAAGCTAACAAAGAAGGAACTTTTTGTGAATTTTTTCTTTGCTAGAGGATGAGAGATGGTAGGAGCTGAGGGTAACATTTATCCGGAGAGCAAAGTATGGTTGTTTGCCAAGTTTGGGGGTGTATGAGCTTTCAGCTCAGAGTCCCACAGGGAGGTACCTGGCAGATCTGATGAGGTTGAACAAAAGGGAGAGTGGAAAACTACTGAGCTTTCAGGGCAGCCTAGGCCAGTTCCAAAGATTAAAATGAGAACCCTTGACTCTGGAGTCAGTGGCCCTGAATGCTAAGCTATAGGAGTAAGGAGTGTTGGGGGGTACTTTCTATCCATTCTGCTTGCCTGGTTTTTGTCTCATGGTTTTCCTGTCCTTCTTGAAGCAGAACAGTTTAGGTTCTGTTGAAAGTAAGGGCTCAAAATCTGTCTATCTTTTTGTCTGGACTCCCGTACACAATCTGGCAGGATGAGATATCCAAAAAGAGGAGGTTATTCCTCTGGCCCAGCCCTAAGGATGCCATTACTTCAAGACCCATTTATTGAATGGGAGGTGCTTCAAGCCAAAGGGCAGGTTTTTCCCACATTGTTTGTAGGAGTCCTGTTACAGAGTTGGCCAACTGTGTAACTAGTACATCCCCTTGTGCATTAATCCCCTACTTCCTTTGTCTCTGAAAAATCAGGGGACCCATGTGAGGACAAACCTTGGGTGGGTCCTTAAACTCAATACCCCATTTCTTGCTGCTCTGCATTTGGACTGTGTTTGGAATGCCCTCCTTATCAAGATCCTTGTCTTCCTTGAAGATTCTGGTCAATCAACAAATGTTTATTAAGTACTTACTACAACATGTTGCCATAAGCTAGGAATCACATAGATAAAAATGCAGTAAAAATGAGGAAAATACATGCATAATAAGGACCAGGGTGTTTGAAGGGACTGTAACATGTCCCTATTTATTATGATAGAGTTTGGGATAGAGACATAGACTGTTAACCAGGTACATATGTCTTTGCAAAAAGATGGTAAATGACCTGGGAGCCAGTAGATGATTTCTGGAAGGAGTTAGTTTGGATGATACAGAAACGGATGGTGTGAATCTCAAACTAGAAAAGAGATTGCTGAGTGTTATTTGCAGAAGGGGGGGATCCAGAAGTGTCAGTGAGAAGTATAGAATATTTCTACTCTTCTTCCTGTCTCCATGTGTTAGAGGTATATAAAGGCTATTCTCAGCAATACAGTGATCTAAGACAATACTGAAGGACTAAAAATGCTATCCAGCTCCAGAGAAAGAACGAATGGAGTCTGAATACATATTGAAAAATACATTTAAAAAAAAACTTTCTTTGCATTTCTTTGAGGTTTTTTTTTCTGTTTTCTTTTGCAAAATGGCTAATATGGAAATATGTTTTGCATGATCGCACATATATAAGCTATATTAAATTGCTTGCCTTCTCAAGTAGGGGGTGGAGAGGGAGAAAGAACAGAATTTGGAAAACAAAAGTAAAAAAAGCCCCACAAATGAAAAAACAATATTTTTTACATGTAATAAAGAAAAAGAAAAAAATAGGACATTTATTACTGGAGAATATGGCTAGGGCTTTGATTTCTCTCTCTCTCTCTCTCTCTCTCTCTCTCTCTCTCTCTCTCTCTCTGTGTGTGTGTGTGTGTGTGTGTGTGTGTGTGTGTGTATGTGTTGGAATAGGGAAGAGAGCTAGGATTTTGTGACTGCAAGAAATGGAAGAAGCATGAGAGGAAGAAGTAAAAGATGAAAGAAAGTCTATTTACCTTAGAATCATGGATCCAAAGCACAGAATGAAAATTATAAAACAGAGAATTATAAGGTCTTGGGAATGGGCAGAAATGAAGTGGATGTGGAGAAGGAAAGAGAGAAAGAAGAGGAGAGAGAGAGGCAGAGAGACAGAGAGAGACAGAGACAGAAAGCAACAAAGAGAAATGACAGGAGTGAAATTTTAACCTATATAGCTAATAACTGAATTTCAGAGATTAGGAGACGTGAGAGGAGTTTGCTAGTCAGGATGATATAAAACCAATTGACTAGAGCTTCCCAGCTTCAAGGTTCCTGTGATAGCAGAAAGTGGTGTCAGTTCTCTCAAGAACCTGAGAAGAATGAAGATTGGACCTGATATCATAGCTCCATTGCTTAAAAGATGTTTTTTTCACTTAACAAGCATTTATTTTCTCTCCTTCCTACCTCCTCCCACAACTAAAAAGAGAAAAGAAAAACAAAACCCTTGTAATAAATATACATAGTCAAGCAAAACAAATTCCCACACAGACTATATTTTTTAAAAAGTATGTTTCTTACATATCGAGTTCATCCCTTCTCTGTCAGGAGGTGCATAACCTACTTCATCGTTGGTCCAGAGGCCCCATTTTTAGAGAAGATAACAAGTTTGTTGCCTGAAGCTTTGATCTTTGACAAAGTTCTCAAATTGGTTTACCATAAGATGAATGATGAATTCTAAGTTTGTCAGATTCTAATTGGAAAATAAAGATGGGGTTAGGGATGAAGGCTGATCCAGGCCCTAAATAAGGAAATTCTTACTGTTCATTGCACATGGTACTCCATATTCCATCTCCATGTCTGGAACATACTCATTCTTCAACCTTATCTCTTAGAATCCCAAGTTTCCTTTATAATTCAGTAACAAAATTCCTATAAGAAAGCAAATTCATCATCTCAAACATGAACCTTTTTTGATCTCCTAATATACATATATATATATATATATATATATATATATATATATATAACTTGCATATATACCCACACATTTTATTTGATAGAGCATAAGCTCCTTGAAGATAGGGAACTTTCAATTTTTTTGTATCCCCAGCACCTAAGAGAATAAATCTTAGAAGATTACTCCATTTGACATCAGTTCCTCAAGAATCACCAGAAGGAGCAGGAATCATCAGAGTGCCATGCTCTAATTATCTTGTTCTAACACATAGGTCTGCCCTTGTTACTCTCTTGCTCAAGAAGTTTCAGTAGCTCCTTATTCCCTCTAGAATATAGTATAAATTCCTTAGCCTGGTATTTAAAACCATTTATGTTCAGGTTTTATCCTACCCTTCAAGATTTGTTACACACATTCTCTCCATAACTTTGTTTCACTGAAACTAGCCTACTTTCTTTTTATCAGTGCACAACACTTCATTTCTTGTCTGAGATCTTCATACCTGCAATGCTGTTCTTACTCATATAACTACTTCATAGAACCCTTAAGATCCTTTAAAGCTCATCTCAAGTGTTTTCCTTCAGGAAATCTGTGCTGGTTCTCCTCCTTTCCCTCTTCTCCCACTTGTCAGTGTTCTTCCTCTGGAAATTATTTACCTTTTTATGTATGTGTTATTTAACCCCAATAGAATAGAAATAGAATAGAATAGAGATGTTTTGATAGAAGACTGGGATGATCCAGATGTGTGTGAAAAAGGAATTAAAAATCTACAGTAGATCAGGACTTCATGCCCCAAATTCAAAATACCCTGAAATGTTTTCAGAATAGGCAGAGGATCTCAGTGTTGGATGCATGTGGTTGATGCTATCAAATCTCCAATGCAGAGGAAGACAAGTTAAAAGGCAGCTTTCATTTGTCCAGAGGGATTCCATCAAATTGAGTCCATACCTGGTACACATCTTTTGAAGATGAATGGAAAGAGAAATGTGAGCAAGCCTGCAGGGACTTGATCAACTGCCTCCCACATCACAAGCAAGTTCTCTGTATCACTTACTGACGCCAGCCCAGAAAACTTGGGAACAGTCTGATACCAGGAGAGTGATTTTCCAGAAGCCGATTGCATTTGCCAGTACAGGACTCCCTGACAGATTCATTATCCCATCCACAGGTTGGAGTTCTTGACTCTGAAGTGATTTGTCACTAATAGGACCAAGATTATCTCTGCTGAGCTTGATTGTAAGTATGGATGAACAATAATCTATTGTAATATACTCTGACAAGGGCTAAATTGGAATCTGCCAATCAGAGAAGGACCAAAGTACTGGCCAACCATGAGTTCAGCATGCATTAATGGCAGGGAAGACCGATGAGGAGGCAGATGCTGTACCCATTGGCCCAGTGTATTAGAAACATCGACAAGCCCCATAAAAGGAATGAAGGCCATTTGTGACATGCAGGGAGCAAGACTACTACCATGAGAAAATTCATGCCTGGGGCATCCTCCAGGAAGTGTCCCAACAGTGGAAGTCAATGGTTTAGCACTGAAGCAGTCCCTGCTGCCCTGATTGGCAGCAATTGCAGCTGCAAGAATATGTCTGTAGAAAGGGATACAGGCGATGGAAGATGTGGAACGAGGCACACACTGTCATCAATACCAATGTGTTGCTTTACTTTGTTTAATTATACTTTATTATGAAGAAAGATTCCACTTGGAGGGAGAGGGTTATTGGAGTGGAAGTATAGAGAAGAAAAAGAAGAGATGGGGGAGGGAGAAAGAAGGAGAGAGAGAGAGAGACAGAGAGAGAGAAATCTTTTACTTCTTCCAATTTCAGAGGCTTGAGAATGAATATTCTGTTTTCCTAGAGTACTGTGAAAGGAAGGGGGAAGGTAAATTTGCTCTGCTATAGAAATTGTTAAAAAAAATTTTCCCATTTATTTTTTAATTGTTTTCATCCCAGTTCAACATTTAAATGCATATTCCTTGTAATTATAATGACTTGAAAAAGAGTTGAGAAAATCCACCCCCCTCCCTTCTCTTCAGAGATGGGTATTCTAGGGATGAGGAATATTGCATTTATTGTCAAATATACTGACATACTAAACTTTTTTCTCTTTAAAAATTTTTTTTTTGTTAAAAATTGGGGGATGGCTCTGTGCTTAGGGGAAAAAATTATTTGGAAATGAAGATGATATGAAAAACCAATTATATTGGAGAAAAGATTAAAAAAATTTAAAAATATGTCTTTTATGTTTGGTACACCAATAAGGCACTGAGTTTACTTGATCTTAAAGTTAAGATCCATCCAATATAAGATAAAGGCTTGAGCCAAATGAGGTACCATTATTTCCAAAACTGTCCATATATTTTAGGGTTTGGAGGATATGGGCTATATTTTAGTTAGTCAGTCATCTGTCTACACACATATAACTTCAATTCAGATCATATGGAGCCATCCTTTGTGCTCCCCCAGGAGCAACCAGAGCTATAATGAGCCTTTGTTTTATTAATTTGGAACCAGGCCTTTCTTCACATCACTTTCAGATTATCTTCACATTGGATCATCACTCTCTCCCCCCACCAATCTTTCAACCACTTTATACTTTATTCCTCCATTAAAATGCTAGCTCCTGTTTTTTTTTCTCATTTTTTCCCCCTTTTTGATCTGATTTTTCTTGTGTAGCATGATAAATATGGAAATATGTGTAGAAGACTTGCATATGTTTAACATATATTGGATTACTTGTTGTCTAGGGGAGGGGTGGGAAAAGAGGGAGAAAAATTTGGAACACAATATTTTGCAAGGGTAATGTTGAAAACTATCTTTGTATATATTTGAAAATACAAAGCTATTATTTAAAAAAAAAGATTTAATTAAAATAAGTATAAAGTAAAAAATAATCTTAGTAAAAAGTATGCATGTCATATTTTAAAGTTTAACATATATATGTATTTTTTAAACACTTTCCCCATCACTTTCTTAAGTCTAGACAAGCAACAAAATAATAAATTAAGCTGTGAAAAAAAAAAAAAAGAAAGAAAGCTCCTTGAGGGCAAGGACCATTTTATTTACTTGTATTTGTATCCCACACAGTAAGCACTTAAATTCTTTATCTATCTAGCTATCTATCCTTAGACAATCCTGTAGAGTCAAACAGGATTGGCAAGTGTGCATGAATTTCAATCTGCATCATCTCAAAAAACTTCTATTGATTGGATAATTGGAATTTTGGAATATTCTTCCTCTGCGACAGATGTTGGCATTTGAGCTACCATTATTGTCAATGATGGTCTCTTCGCTTATGCTCATCAAGAATCCTGGGAGGCAAGATCACTAAGTGTCCCATGAAATGATGTTTCTTGTTTCCTTGGGGCACATGCTGAGACCAACCCTGCCAAGTCCTTTATTTGCTTCACTGAACAGATCTTGTGATCTGTCCTTCTATTTAACAGCAACTTCCTTATGTCTTTGGGTTTCATTTATAGCGAGAATGTCAATATTGATATGGTTCAGTTCCTCTAGTAGTATGTTAAACTGGATAAGGTCACTGGATAAAATGTCATTTTTTAGTGTGCTAACAGTTAAGTTAATATTTATAGATGGTCTAAAAATTCCTGGACAATTCTTAGTACCCAATGCTCCCATTGCTACAAGGCGCTGTGCAGGATGCAGTGCTATTTTGTATTTTCATATACTAAGTACTCTATAATGATCAAGTTGGAGCCTCCCAACAACCTTGGGAAGTATTATCACCATTTTACAGAATGAGGCAAAGAGAGATTAGAGGACTTGCCTATAGTCACACAGCTAGTTAAATTAAGCTAGATTTGAATCCATCTCTTTTTAGCCTCCAAGCCCTAATTTCTATCCACTGCACCCTGTGAGTTTTCATGGTTAAGGAGTCCATCATGCTCTGGTCAACCGACTAGTGAAAAACCTCTGCCTACAAAATGGATAGAGCACTGGCTCTGATTTCAAATCTGACCTCAAAAATGTACTCTGTATGTGACCCTGGGCAAATTACTGAACCCTATTTTGCTCAGTTTCTTCCTCTGTAAAATGAACTGGAAAAGGAAATGGCAAACTGCTCCAGTATATTTGCAAAGAAAATCCCAAATGGAGTCATGAAGAGTTAGGCAAAACTGAAATGATTTTTTTTTTTAAGATGGGCAAATTGTTTTTATTTTTTTTTATTTATTTAATAGCCTTTTATTTACAGGATATATACATGGGTAACTTTACAGCATTAACAATTGCCAAACCTCTTGTTCCAATTTTTCACCTCTTACCCCCCCACCACCTCCCCTAGATGGCAGGATGACCAGTAGATGTTAAATATATTAAAATATAAATTAGATACACAATAAGTATACATGACCAAAACGGTATTTTGCTGTACAAAAAGAATCAGACTCTGAAATATTGTACAATTAGCTTGTGAAGGAAATCAAAAATGCAGGTGGGCATAAATATAGGGATTGGGAATTCAATGTAATGGTTTTTAGTCATCTCCCAGAGTTCTTTTTCTGGGCATAGCTAGTTCAGTTCATTACTGCTCCATTAGAAATGATTTGGTTGATCTCGTTGCTGAGGATGGCCTGGTCCATCAGAACTGGTCATCATATAGTATTGTTGTTGAAGTATATAATGATCTCCTGGTCCTGCTCATTTCACTCAGCATCAGTTCGTGTAAGTCTCTCCAGGCCTTTCTGAAATCATCCTGTTGGTCATTTCTTACAGAACAGTAATATTCCATAATATTCATATACCACAATTTATTCAGCCATTCTCCAACTGATGGACATCCATTCAGTTTCCAGTTTTTAGCCACTACAAAAAGGGCTGCCACAAACATTCGTGCACATACAGGTCCCTTTCCCTTCTTTATAATCTCTTTGGGATATAATCCCAGTAGTAACACTGCTGGATCAAAGGGTATGCACAGTTTGATAACTTTTTGAGCATAGTTCCAAACTACTCTCCAAAATGGTTGGATTCGTTCACAACTCCACCAACAATGCATCAATGTCCCAGTTTTCCCGCATCCCCTCCAACAATCATCATTATTTTTTCCTGTCATCTTAGCCAATCTGACAGGTGTGTAGTGGTATCTTAGAGTTGTCTTAATTTGCATTTCTCTGATTAATAAAAACTGAAATGATTTAATAAGAAGCACAATTTGCCTAAACTCATTCTCAGACAGCAAACCTGGTGACAGCATGGTCCCTAAAGCCTTTCTAATTTAGTAGAAGTGACCAGAGCTTACACTTCAATAGGCACCCAGGATTACCTGTGTACAATCAAACACTAGAGTGGGACATTTGTAGACATCATTTTTATTTCCCTTTTAACATGTCTACGGACAAAATAAAATGCATGAAGGAGAAATTTAATCCTCAAAAGTAGGAGAAAGGCAAATGAGAATTGCCAACCCTGATCTCTTCTCTAGGTTTCAAGTCACCTTTAGGATGTTTTGGTTTCTCTCCATAATATGGAGTTTAGTTCTGGTCTTTATCCTGACCCTTATATGATCTCATGATCGGCTGTCTCTGTTAGGGTATGTTGAAGAAGTAGGGTTTTTTGGTTGTTTTTTTTTTTTTTTTTTAAATTTTTATTCCAATTCTTCTTCCCACTCCTTAAGTCTTACATCCTCATTTCCCACAACTGCAATTGTCTTCATTAATGAACTGAGCACCTACTAAATGCATAGTGCTTGTGCTAAGTAACTTGAGGCACTTTAAAATTCTGTTATCAGTCTTCAGTCTATGAATAGCGAGGTCTAAACAATTAAGATTCTGTAGATGGGTACTAATCCCTGCTCTGCCATTAATTAATGATATGACTTTGTGTGAATCATTTCACATTCCTTGGTCTCAATTCTCTCAACTATAGAATGGGAATAATAATCACCTACCATTGTGACAATTAACTGGAACAATGATGTGACCAAAATAATCTTAATACATTTTGTGGTGGCAAAAAATAAGAAATAAGTAGGTGCCCATCCATTGAGTAATGATTGAAAACCAGTAATTGTAGTTCATGAATGTATTGAAATATTGTTGCATTGTAAGAAACCATGAATATGCAAAATTCATAGGTTCGTGGTATATGATAGGAGTAACTCACCCCAAGCCACAAGAGCTGGGGATAGCTTTTCCTACATCCCCACCCAAAAAGTTCTTTAAAAGGCATTGACACTGTTCTCAGGACTTAATTTCAAGAACTTTCAAGACTCAAGGAAGGAAAAGGGCCATTCGAAGCCCAGACCTTACATACTTAAGACTAAATTGACGACTTCAAGCCAACAGACTTAAGCCAAGACTTAAACCATTAATGTAGCTTCCTTGTGGATCAGGTACAAAAACCAACACCAAAAGAGTCAGGATCTCCTCTCTTAGACTAAGGACTTACAGAAATGACTAGTGTGAAAAAAAAAAAAAACAGACCTCAATAAAAAGGTTTTTTTAAAAAATAGATGCAAAAGTATTTCTAAAGTGCTATTCAAATGCATTGGGGTTACTCCACTTACAAGTAGGTTGGGAGTACTGAGAGCTCCAGAAACAATGGAAGGCTCAATACCAATGCTGTAAGAGAGTAGGAGGCTAGAGCAATAGCTTGTCCTCTTCTGTATTGGTTACCTGCCTCTGGAGAATGTCACACTCCAACTTCTCAAGTTAAATAAGAAATGTAAGGGGACCCAGCAGCACAGTCTGTCCCTCACTCAGACTTTGCTTGCCCAAGGCAGAGGATTTTAATTTTCCATTCTTAATGAGAAAAAGAAATTTAGAATTAAAGAATATTCTAGCAAAGCCATCAAAACAGCTGCCCAGTCACTGAATCGAAAAAAGAAATGGAATTTCATTTCTTCCCTTCCCCGGCACCAATTTGGCTTAAATGATCAAGGGATTGGTCCTGTAGCAGCTAGAGACCATGTCTTCATTCCGACATGGAAATCAGATGAGAGGGGCTGGAAGCCCTGGGGATATGAAGACAAATTGGCAGAGTGAGCAGGAAGGAGGAAAAGAATCCAAATTGTGTCCATCTATCTCATTTGGAGAGTTTGGCTGACTCCAGGGTATGCCAAGGGCACTTTGTGCCCTACTTGAGGGCAATTTGTTTCTTCCCTTGTCCCAGGTCTCCAGCCTAGGAAACACGTCTTAGGCTTTTGGTCTAGAGAAGCAGGAGCCCGAATTGCATTTGCTAAGGTTAAGGAGGGGGATGGTGGCAATTATGTGTCTAGCCAAGCTTTTCTCTTCTCTTCATTGTGGTTGAATGAGGCTCTGAGGAACGGCTGACCTACTTCTCTTTTCTTTTCTTTCAAAAGCCTGGCTTAGTCATTTATAGTCTCCTTCTCCTAGGCAGGTCCACCTCCCAATTTCTACCCTGGTTGTCATGGGGAAGTGGCAAGGACAGGCTGTAGAGGGAGGCTCATTGGAGGAAAAAGGGCCACCCCAAACCCAGACCTCAAATACTTGTAACCTTAGTCCTGCCCATACAAATTATCTGAGTGACAAGAGAACACTAGAAAATATTCTGCTTAGATAACTGTCTTCCTCTTCAGCCTTGCTGGGACAGTCAAACCCTGCTATTGATTCTTACCTATTTGCTGACCTTCCTTTAAGCTTCTTTCTTGGAAAACCTCTCACCCTCGTTGAATGGCATTTCTTTTGTGAGGGTGATAAATATTAGAGAAAATATAGTAACCAGACTCCTGACTTCACAGGGGTAAAGCCTGTGGGTGCTCCATGCGAGCTGACACCACTGGTATCACCCAACTTCAATTTAACAAGCATCTAAATATGTACTAGTCCCTGGGGAGACCAAGAAAATAATATATAAATGGCTTCTGTCCTTAAGAAGTTTACATTCTACTAGGGGGAAATCCTACTTAAAGATTCATTTAAGATCACAGATCTAATTTTAACATATTTAACAGGTATTGGTCAACCTGCCATCTCGGGGTGGGGGTGGGGAAAAGGAGGGGAAAAATTAGAACAAAAGGTTTGGCAATTGTCAATGCCGTAAAATTACCCATGCATATGAGTTCTAAATAAAAAGCTATTAAAAAAAAAAATAAGATCACAGATCTAGAACTGAAAAGGACTTCAGAAGTCCCCTAATCCAACATGCTGAACCAAAGGCAGGTCTTCCATATCACAAGTGGGTTGAATTACGACATAATCACTTTTAGGTCTTGAGTTACTGTTCCCATGGACCTTGTGGGAAGAGTATTGTCACAAATGTTGGGGGTCATGTCCACCCTATGGGGTGCAGAATCAGAATTCTCTGATGAGAACCCTAGTGCAATACCTGTCGGTGACAAGGAACAAGAATTGTGAATATGTGGTGGATGGCCCTGGGAAAAAGGGGGAGCTTAATCCCTCACTGAATAACTGGTGCTGGTCCAAGCAGTACATTCTGCCATTATCCTGAGTGCAAAGGATTATTGTTAATCCAAGCTCAGGACACAGTTTACTTGCTGGGCTTTAGCTCTGAGAAGCAGAATATCTCCAAAATATTTTCACATTTCTCCTTTTTGGTCATAGGGAGGGTGTCTGAAAGAACCTCTACCCTTATGACCAATAAAGGTAGGTATATACCATGGGATATTGCCTAGAGGGTTGGTTGCTTGAGAGAATCTATCAGGGAAGTGTATCCCATTGCTAACTGTTGTTTGAAAAGAGAAGAAGCTAAGATTATCAGAGTGAGAAAATATCAACCGGACTTTAGTCAGGGTCTTGGTGGTTGGCTACATAATAAAATGGGAGAGGTAAAAAAATCTAGTTTGTGGGAAGCGAAGACCCTAACTCAAATTGACTACTCGGAGCCATCTCTAGGTACAAACAGAAAATTTCTTTATTTTGATTCTCGTAAGAAGCAGGGTGGTTCCTTCACCAGAAAATCCGAAGTAGGGAGGCTGCCTTACAGAAGCAGAAACAGGGTTATATAGCTGAAAATCACAACCCCACTCCCAACCCACCCACCTCATGTTAACCTTTAAAACTATTGGCTATCTCCATTCTCATTACCTTATTTTCTTTGAGCAATCAGGATGCAGGTGGGTCTCTACGCGGAACTGGGGGTCCTGGTTAAGCAATAAGGGTTGAGTTAGAAGTATTTCAAATATTCTGCTGGGTAAGCCATTAGGCAAGAGGGTCTGGGTTGGTTCAAATATTTCTGCTAGCAATTAAACAAGAGGGCCTGGGTTAAAAGTATTCCAAATATTTTTGCAGGTTGAGCAAAATTTGTTCTTTTTGCCCAAAGTCAGATAATTTAACAAAACCTTGGGCCTCAGTTTACTATCTTGAGAAGTTCTCAGTTCCTTGACTCACTCACTAGGAAAGTAGACTTAGCCCTCATCCCAAATCTTGGGACAACTGTCTTATCTGGATGTCAGTTGTTTCTGGGTCCATCCACTCAAGAGCAGGGGCTTTCTTCAGAAGATCCAGTCGCCCAGCTACACAGGCTAGGTTTAAATAATGCAATAAATGTTCAATTCCTGTAATTGCATAATTGCATTAAATCAGGTGGATGAATGAAATTACTTAGAGGCTCACCAAAGTAACCAAGAAAACTTAAACATTAACATCAAGTCCCATCTAACAGAGGCATGAGCTAATTGAACATTCTTTTAGCTTTCAGGGAACCAGGGCTGGAACAGAACAGTAAAAGCTTCCTGTTCTACAAGGCTGGGGCCAAGCAGGCAGAAAGAGTTGTTTAGAGGAACAGAAAGGATAGAATGGATAGTCCAAGATGTTTCATATAGTTATCTTGTTCTTAAATAACTATATCTAAGAATATGCTTTATTCTTAGTACAACTCTAATTTGAAGAATGTGCTTTATTCTCAGTACAATTCGAATTTGTTCCTCTGGTTCCAAAGCTAGGGGTTCTAACTTAATGTAATACAATTACTTACATTTAGTTCTCCAATTTTGAAACTTCAGAGCATTTCAATTTATATATCATTTTCTATCTCTATCCTTACCTAAATCCTGTGCTTGAGTAATGTAGCACAATGCTTGTAGAATTCACCAGGAGATACTGACAGACTAGGCTTTAGGGGATACAACAGAAGGCACTGCCTAGGGGCTATCATGTTTGGTGCAGGGACTTTCCCATTGGTGGTAGTTCCTGGTAGCAGAGCTCAGGGGATACTGTCTAGGGGGTCCTCCCCACAGCTGTACATGCTGGGGTTGGGGAATTGCTGGGGCAGGGTGGAGGAGGCTCTGCTGTGCCTGATTCCCCCAGCCCTCTTTCCATCAGGTGAGGAAGAATTTAAGTTTCTCTACAATTATTTAGTATTCTCTTTTCTTATCCTGATCTGAGATGAGAGAGGTTAACAGAGGGACATAGGCTATAATGGTCTTATTAGCAGTCCCCAAAACTGAGATACACTCATGACTCTAGGAGAGGTGAATGGGGGCATGCCGAGAGATGAGGATTGTAGAGAGGATCCCTTAATACTTTCTTATTTAAAGAAGACCATATTTTCCTTTCCTAATAATGCAGAAGGAAACCCAGGAATAACAGGATAAAAACAAAAAGTCAAGGAATATAGCAATAATAATATAGCAACAAAAGGTTGCTATTTATCATTTTTTCTTCATTCTCCTAATTACTGGGCTTTCTGCCAATCAACTTTCCTATCCTGTGCTAGAACAATAAAGCCATTAATTTTGTAGATTACTTTTAAAACTTTATAAGATCTAATCCTTATTTTTCCTTAAAATAAATTTTATAGAGTGGTACCTCAGAATTTACTAAGCTGTTTCAGAAGGGGAGGTGAGTTCTTGGAATTATCTCAATGTCTCAGGAATTTCTCTTGCAATCTTAAAATGGTTAATTGCCAAATTCCTTAATGATTAATCTCAAAACTTCCAGAATCTGCAAAGATGTTTTTAGTGGTTCTACCATATAAATTATTTAACTTTACTTCTGTAGTCCCAACTTGGTCACTGTTGGAACTCATATGCCATATGCACTCACTAGATTGGGGCTGGAGGAGGGCTCAGAGAAATAAATTTTCAGGGGTGCATAGTCCACCCCCACTGATCCAGTTGGTCCTGTTCCAAGTCAAATTCCACTTTTGACACCAATTAACATCAACCAGACCAGAGGCAGCCTCTAACCTGCAGGGGGCCAGAACCAAATAAACAGATCAGGCTAGAGTCAGGAGACAAACAGAAGTTTAATTAATTTCAAAGTGAGAATAATGCAAATGGAACACCTCTCTTCTCCCCTCCAATCCCCATTCCTAGGAAGGAGGACTTAATATGCTGGACCAAAGGCAGATCTTATATATCACAAGTGGACTGAATTCTGACATCTTTTTTAGGTCTTGAATTACTGTTCCCATGGGCCCTGTAGGAACAGTATTATTTCAAGTGTTGGGGGGGTCTTGTCCACCCTGAGGGGCACAGAATCAGAGATCTGTGATGGGAACCTGAGTGCAGTATCCCTCAGTGACAAGGAACAGGGGTGTGAATATGTGATGGATGGCCCTGGGAAATAAAGGGAGCTAAATCCCTCACTGAATAACTGCTCCATGCATTTTGACCGAGGGTGATAACCTCCTGAGTTTAAAGGATTGTTTTATACCAAGCTCAGCTTGCTAGACCTTAGCTCTGAGAAATAGGGTATCTCCAAAATATTTTGACAATTTGTTTCTTTATTGCAATTTCACCTTCTTTTCATTGTTCATTGTGGCCTCTTTGGTAACCAGAAGGATCAAGAGTCAGAAGAATACGTCCCTACTCTGGGCTGGGACCCCTAGGCTCAGGTCAGAAAATCTGACAAAGGAACTCCTGACTTCTGATATTGGCTTTGGTCTTTGGTCCACCAAGAAGCTACATCAAAGGTTCCTCTGGGGTTCATCCCTTGGACCAACTAAGAGAACGGGATCCTTTAGAGATTTTCTAAAGTACCCCTGCAAGGGGCAAAAAGCTAGGGGGAGAATCCACTCCTCTTGAGGTCAGATTCCAAGATCAGACCTTCTTCATGTGACCTCCGAGTCAGCCCTTAGAGGCAACTACTGGTGCAATGGACAGTGTTGGGCCTAGAATCAAGAAGCTCCAAACTCACATTCAGCCTCAGACATTACTTAGCTGTGTGAAACTGGGCAGACACAATCTTTTTTTTTTTTTTTTGCCTCAGTTTCCTCAATGATGAAATGGGGATAATAACATCACCTACCTCACAGGACTTGTAGTGAGGATCAAATGAGATTATATTTAAGTGCCTAGCACATGATAGGCACTATAGAAATGCATATTCCTTTCCCTTTCCCTATAGCCTTTAGGGAATCTGGGAAAGCTTCCTGGAGGAGGTTAAGCTCAAGGAGCTGTGGGTAGGGTCTGACAAGAGTAATCCAGAATGGAGCCTTTTCATACAATTGGCCAAGTGGTTGGGGATGAAGAACTATATTAAGACCCATCTGGTCTTTTCTAAGGGCTCGTCATCATTAAAGTTCAGTGTCCCTTATCCAGAAGAACTTTAATCAAGCCTCCAGGGCAAGCAGGATATGGAAACAGTTACCATCCCAACATAGGATTTCAGAGCTGTGATTCTATGCCTTTGGCTAGCTACTTCCATCCAGCCGAAGGGGTTTTGGAGTAGCCATTAGGGCCCCTAACCCAAAGCTTCTTAAACTGTGGGTCACAATCCTTGAATGTAGGAGGGGTCTCAAAAATTGGCATCAGTAAAAGGTATTAAATATTCCTCCAAGATTTAATTCTTTATGTAAAAATAAACAACCACATCCATCCCATTAGTATGCAAACTTACTTTCATTTTTAATAAATGGTAAAATATTATGTATACCAAAGAATGGTTTTAAAATAAATTTCTTTGTGATTTATTATCAGTAAATGCTTAATTTGTAGACCTATTTTATATACCTATATACCCCAACATCAAGTTTAAATTTCTCCAGCAAAAAGGGGTGGATCATGAGTGGTAAAAGTTTAAGTCCTGTTTTAGCCTAATTAGGGGAATTCATGATAGACTTTGAGAAGAACTTCCCTCCCGAAAGGAGTGATAAAATGGGGTATGGAAGATAATAATGAGGCAGGGGATCTCCAAGCACAAGCTAAGGAGCAATCTGCCCTGGAGGAAAAGAAGCTAATGAAATATCTTCTGGGGATTGATCCCTCTACTTGCCATACTCCCAGGGGCAGGTCTGAACATACCCCAGTCTCCCATGGCTGATAAATTCTATTCATTAAGTAGAAAAAGCCATGCGCAGGGTTTCTACTAATGAGAACTGTGTTGGCTCTGAGCATGCATGTGTGAATTCCAAAAAAAACTCTCTAAGAGGCAATTAGCTTTGTGTTGTCTATCCAGGCCTAGAGTACAGAGGGCCCAGATTTCCTGATCTACCATCATTGCCTCTGGCCTTTGACAAAATTAAAATTCTTGAGAAATAAGAATGAGTTGGTTCCCTCAGTGTAGTGGGGATTGGCTAAGGGAATTTCAATCCCCTTTTTGCCAGGGGCTTGAAAGGTGAGAGATGTGGAATGTGGAAAGTAAAGAGCAGATGGAATGAGACGGTAGGATCCCCTAGGGAGCTAGACCCCAGTTTTGTTTCTGGAGATGAATGAATGAAAAAGTATTTATTAAGCACTTACTCTGTGTATCCATATTTACCCCCAAGGCACATGCAAAACCTGTGCAGCATAAATGTGCACAAAGTATTCAAGTATATTCGTGTATTTACACACAAGCCTATAATTGTACACATATAAACCAGACCCAGTTCTCTGTATCAGAGGTAGTTTCTGAGACTTCCCTCTTGGGTTTCCACAGGATGAAACTTGGGCTGCCTTTGGCAAAGGTGAGTCATGTGCAGATGTAATTCAGAAATAAAATGCAGCACAAAGCACCATTCTTTTGTCCTACCCATGCCTTCCTCAGAAGCTATGTGGTGGAGGCCCTCCCCAGACTGAGAAATCACAACCCAAGGGGACGTGATGAGCAGCAAGGGTGAGCACTGTACCTGTGCCAGGTACAAGAGATCTGGACTCAAAGCCTCCCTCTGCTATTTCGTGGCTGGGCTGAACATGGAAAGTTCACTTTTCCTGGACTCAGTTTTCTCCTGTGAGGGCATGACTTCTAAGGTACTTTCTAACTTCATTATCTGTGGTCCTGAAATGGCAGAAATGGTAGCTCAGTCAGGAATAGAAATCAAGTAAATTTTAAGTCAGATCAAGGTTAATAATCACTGGTAAAGTGTAATTTTGTCAAAACTTCCCTAAGAAGCTAAGCTACTGAAAGTACAGGCCAGACCATGTAAATTCTGATGGCTCCCTATCACTTCTAGGCTCAAATATAAAATCCTCTTTTTGGCACACAAGATCCTTCCCTACCTTGTCCCCTATCACCTTTTCCTATCTTTTTACACCCTACACATACCACCTGTATTTTCCCTCCCTCTCCCATTCCTATATTCCCCCTTCAGGGATCCTGGCCTCTTTGCTGTTCCTCAAACAAGACCCTTTATTCCATGTCTCAGACACTTTCTGTTGTCTCCCATGTCTTGAATGCTCTTCCACTTCATTTCTACCTCCTGACTTCTGGATTCCTTCAAGGTTCATATAAAACCCCACTTTCTACCAGAAGCTTTTACTGATCTTTCTTCATTCTAGTGCCTTTCCTATTTCCCTACTTCCAGTAGTGGACATGGTTGTTTGCATGTTTCCACTGCCACAAGAAGTTCATAATAAATTATAAAAATATATATATATGTTTATATATATAATTTATAATAAATAATAAAGTCCATAATAAATACTTTCAAGGATGAGGAAGAAAAAGTATATAGGAAGAAATTTAGTCAAAATAAAAGCAAAAGATATCTAAAAATCTATTTCACTTTAAAAAGAAGATATTTGCCTACTCTGATCAATACAATCCATGTCAATTCCAAGGACTCATGATGAAAAAATCACTTCCTGAGAAAGAACTGATGAATACCTAGGGCAAATTAAAGCAGATTTTTTTTCACTTTAAAAAAATATACTTTTCCCCTGAGGCAATTGGATTTAAGTAGCTTGTCCAGGGTCACACAACTAATAAGTATTACGTGCCTGAGGCCAGATATGAACTCAGGTCCTCCTGACTTCAGGGTTGGTGCTCTATCCACTGCACCTACAACTACAAATTTCTTGAGGGAAGAAACTTTCTTTTGCCATGTCTTGTATCCTCAGCATTTAGCACTTTTATCTGGCACATAGTAAATACTTAAATATTGACCTGATTAATCACACTGGGGAATAAATTAAGGACAGAGCTCCCTATCAACTCTTTGTTTCTCTTCCTCTGAGAAAGAACAAGTAATACTTAATAATAGGTCACATTAACATAGCACTTTAAAATTTGCTAAACACTTTATATAAGTTTTCTTAACTGATATAACAACTTTATGAGATAGGAACTATTCTTATCAACATTTTATAGATTGAGAAATCAAATCTTAGAAGTAACAGTTACATACTATTGAATCTGTTAGAAGTAAGATATGAACTTAGATTTTTCTGACTTCAAGTCTAGACCTTTAGCCATGATTCCACACTGCTTCTAAATGCTACTCATATGTCACAAGAAGGTCAAAGATGGAGGAAAAGCTGTCATAATATAGAAAAATATTTATGGCATCACTCTTAGTTGTTGCAAAGAACTGGAAACCAAAGGGCCACCCATCAAATGGGAAATGACAGAACAAATTATACTATATGAATGCAATGAAATATTTTTGTGTCATAAGAAATGGCAAATAATGATGAATTTGAGGAAACTTAAAAAATCTTTCTATGAACTAGTGCAGAATGAAGAAAGTAGAACAAGAACAATTTACATAATGACTACAATTAATTTAAAAAGAAAAATGGCATTGAAAGTCATTAAAACTCCTGTCAATGCATCAACTTAAGAGTGACTTTAGAAGACAGAAGGTGAAGTGAGAATGCCTTCCTTCTCATTTGCAGAGGTGGGAGACTCTAGGTGAGGAGTAGGATTTATGTTGTTAGACATAAAATATGAATTTTGATTTGTTTGTTTGGGTTTCTTTTTTTAGGAAAGTGTTCAGTTGGAGGTACAAGTGTGGTGAGACATTTGGATGTAACCAATGTAAAAAACAAAAGAAAGGGCAACTGCAAAACTTTTTTTGGATAGTGGACAATTTTTCCTATTAGAGAATAAGTATTAGACCTATTCTAGGAATTAAGAAAGTCATAGACTTTCCCTCAGTGAGAGGGATAGGAAAGAGGAAAATGATTACAGAAATAGGGATGATCCTTTTCTGATGTTTTCTGTTTCAGACCCTTTGTCTGAGGGTAGAGAAATGGACTGAATAATTCTTAAAATCTCCCTTCTAGCCTTTGAGGCCTAAGTTCATTCTATGGGTTCCTTTTTTTAAGTATCAATATTGTTTGGTGACTTATTTTCCTTCAGGATGTTTCTAGGAACATTTGTTTCTTTATTAGTTGGGAAACACCATGCCCTGTGTGATGGAACAATTGCTCTGAGCTAGGAACAGCCAACTTTTTTTTAGAAAGCTGAAATGAAAAAAAGAATGTTAGCTCTTTTGCGGGCAGGGACTGTATTTCTTTTCCTAGTTATATCCTCAGTTCTTTGCACAGTGCTTAACACAAAATGTTTAATAAATGCTTTTTCTTTAATTAAAAAAAAAAAAACCAACCTGAAATGGTTGAACTAGATGATCTCTAAAATTGCTTCTGTTTCTAAACGCCATGGTCTATGGCTTTGCAGAACCATAATTAGAATAAGTAGTTGGTGCTTGAAATGGGCATTGCTTAAGGTGTGCTCAGATCAACCTTTCAAAATACATTTAATTTGGGGAGGAAAAGTGAACTTCAGACTTTAGGACTAAAAGCCCTGCATATAAATGAATGAATGAATAAGTATTTATTAAGTTGTGGTCCCTACCTCTATGATTATGTGCCAAGTGCTGTGCTAAGAACTATATATTAAAAAATACAAAATATAAAGGTGAGATAGTCCCTGATTTTAAGGAGCTTACTTTCTAATATGGGAAGACAATGCACACATAGGCGGAATGGCCAGGGAAGGGAGTATTGGGGAAGATGGAATTACAGGTGAGGTGAACCAAAAGGCAGTCAAATGACATAACTTTTCTGGGAACAGCAGCACTTTTATGGTATCGATCCGATACCAGAATCCAGAGGCATAGGGGGAATGGGAGGGGATGGAGTCAGGGCATATGCTTGGTGTCCAAATGAAGAGTAAAATAGCCAGGCTAACTGAATGGATAAAATGCAAAACAGGGTTAGAGCTCTTGAGAAGTGGTCTAAAACAGCTACACAAGATGGGCTAGTTGAGTTTCTGCTTACTCATCCACTAATCAAGATAGCTTAGCTCTGGGCAGGGATTCTAAACGCAGGTGCATTGACTACCGGAGTAATTGGAGACATTTTTTTCTGGAGGCCCAATATAGATAAGTAGATCCAGGTGGGGAGAAATCACAGCTTGTGTGGAGTGAGAGCTCAGGGCACTGATGCAATTGCTGTTGGACAAGTTGCAGGGAGGGAGCAGGAGAAAGCTGGATTGAAGAACATGTCTATGCAGTAGCCAGCGAAGGAAGGGACATTTTAGGCAACTTCCTATTGAAACTAACTGATAAAAACTAGGTGATGAGCTCATGAGAGGGGTAGTTAGGTGATGCAATAGATAGAGCACCAGGTCTAAAGTCAGGAAGACTCATCTTCCTGAGTTCAAATCTGACCTCAGACACTTATTAGCTATGTGACTAAGGGCAAGTCACCGCATCCTGTTTGCCTCAGTTTCCTCATCTATAAAATTAGCTGGAGAAGGAAATGACAAACTTCTCTAATATGTTTGCTAAGAACAACCCAAATAGAGCCAGAAGAGTGGGAAATCACTGAAAACAACAACAAGAAGAAGCTCATTATACCTCTTGAAGGACTATAAATACTGTCAGCACCCTCTAATTATCAATATCCTAGGGCAGAGCCTGCATAACTGATTCCAGCCCTGAAATATATTCCCCACAGGAATGTGGATGATGCTATAAAATTCTACCATTAGAGATTCTTTCCTTTAAGTTATCAGATATTGTTCTCTCTAAAACTATAACTATTCATAAGCCTGATAATAAATTAAGCATTTAATAATCATTAACTGAGTTAATAGATTTGAAAATCCTTTGAGAATGGCAAAGCATCCTCTAACTGTAAATAGTTATTATTATTATTATTAACAGTTTACTGGGAGTTATTATCAGATCCTTTACTTATTGATAACTGAAAGCAAGTTTTGCTGGCAGTAGGTACGA
Source organism: Sarcophilus harrisii (assembly GCF_902635505.1). Lineage (NCBI taxonomy): Eukaryota > Metazoa > Chordata > Mammalia > Dasyuromorphia > Dasyuridae > Sarcophilus > Sarcophilus harrisii. Next base: position 371,197,096 of record NC_045427.1, read on the forward strand.
GAACAAGGGAAGAGAGAGGTCCAGAGTGCTTTTGGGAAGGAGCAATAGAGTGCCAGGAGCTGGATCTCCATGAAGGAGGAGGGAGACAGTGATGCAAAGGTGGTGGAAGACCAAAGCCCTCAGAAGATGAAGTTGTCTATTTCAGGGGTTTTCGTACTGTCAGCCATATTTGCAGGGTTGAGCTCCCTAAGGAATGGGGATCATGATGCTGGTTCTCTTTATGACTGTCTTTCTCTTTTTGCCTTTGTATTTTTCTGGCTCTGGTTCTCTATTTTTTGACCTTACTTGCTCTTTCTTTCTCTTTCATGCTGTCTTTCTATGTGTCTATCACTTCTTCCTTCCTCATTTTGGTGACAAATCGTCTTGAGATTTGGCGGCTAAGTATTAATCATCTGTAATGGGGCCCACTGAGTTTCAGGTGCTTGTGAGGACAGCAGCCTAATGAGGGAGTTTTTGATGATAAAGGAACAGGATGATAATAGATAGGTTGAAGTAGGATTGGGGGAGGGAGGGCATTCAAAGTTCAAGGGGCTAATTTTCAGAGGCTGAAGAAGTGATCAGTCTTACTTATCCATTTCCTACCCTTAGGAAATACTCTCTAAAAGGGTGGGTGGTTGCCTGGAAAGTCTGGCAACATTTTAGCAAGATGAAAAAATAGTTCACACACAAACAAATTATGAGATTGGGGATCCCTCCCACTGGGATTCCTTATTGTACTCAAAGGTGTCATTGAAAGTGCCCTTTATAGAAATGATAAAAATATATGACAAAAAAAATTACCCAGTAGATAAGTGATCAAAAGATATGAAAAATTTTTAGAAAAAAAGAAATGCAAATGATGAAACAATTTTCTAAATCATGAATAATAAGAGAAATGAAAATAACCATTGAGGTTTCATCTCACATGTACCAAATGGGAAATGATGATTTAAAAAATGGAAGCAATTAGTACTGGAGGAGCTGCAGAAATACAGGTATATATTAATATGCCTCAACTATTGGTGGAATTGTAAATTGGTCTAAACATTCTGGAAAATAATTTGGAACAATTTAATAAAATTTATTACATTGTTCATATTTTTGGTATATGGTTTTCCCAATGACACACTCCAAGGAAGTCAATGAGAGAAAGAAAAGTCCTATATATATAACAAAATATTGCTATCAGCATTCTTTGTGTTGTTCAAAAAAAAAATGGAAATAAAATGAATGCCCATTAATTGAGGAATAGCTAAATAAATAGTGTTATAAAGCCATTCTCCAATTAATAAATGGTCAAAGGATATGAATAGACAATTTTGAGATGAAGAAATTAAAACTATTTCTAATCATATGAAAAAATGCTCAATCACTATTGATTAGAGAAATGCAAATTGAGACAACTCTGAGGTACCACTATACATCTCTCAGATTGGCTAAGATGACAGGAAAAGACAAGGATGAATGTTGGAGGGGATGTGGGGAAACTGGGACTCTAATACATTGTTGGTGGAGTTGTGAACTGATCCAACTATTCTGAAGAACAATTTGGAACTGTACCCAAAAGGCTAGCAAATTGTGCATACCCTTTGATCCAGCACTGTCTCTACTGGGCCTATATCCCAAAGAGATCCTTAAAAAAGGAAAAGGACCCGCATGTGCAAAAACATTTGTAGCAGGCCTTTTTGTATTGGTAAGAAACTGGAAATTGAATGCCCATCAGATGGAGAATGGCTAAATAAGTTATAGTATATGAATGTTATAGAATATTATTGTTCTGTAAGAAACAATCAACAGGCTGATTTCAGAAAGTCCTGGAGAGACTTACATGAACTGATGCTGAGTGAAATGAGTAGAAACAAGAGAACATTGTACACAACAGCAACAAGATTATATGATGATCAACTATGATGGACATGGCTCTTTCCAACAATGAGATGTGTGATGATCTTGTGAGAAAGAGAGCCATCTGCATCCAGAGAGAGGACTGTAGGGACTGAATATGGATCACAACATAGTATTTTCACCTTTTTTATTTGCTTGTTTTTTTTCTTTCTCATTTTTTCTTATTTGATTTGATTTTTCTTGTGCATTTTCTTGAGCTTGATAAGTGTGAAAATATGTATAGAAGAATTGCACATGTTTAACATATTGGATTACTTGCTGTTTAGGGGAGCCGAAGGAGGGAAAGGAGGGAGAAAAATTTGGAACACAAGGTTTTGCAGGTGAATGTTGAAATCTAGCTTTGCATATATTTTGAAAAGAAAAAGCTATTACAAAAAAAAAAAAAGAAATAATGTTATATTTAAGTGGAATGTTTTTGACCCATAAGAAACAAGTATAAGGTTAGTTTAGAGAAACATGGAAAGATGTATATGAAATGATACAGAGAGTAGAATGCAGAACCAAGAGGACAATTTATACAGTGACTGCAATAATGTAAAATGATTCCTAAAAAAAAAAATCAAACCTTGATTAATTGTAATTAATCTTGGTTAGCTAATGGGCATCTAGGTGAATAGAATGCAGGTTCAAGAAGATTCATTTTCCTGAGTTTAAATCTGACATTTCCTTGCTGTGTGAACCTAGCTATGTGAATCACTTAACTCTGATGCCTCGGTTTTCTCATCTGTAAAATGAATTGGAGAAAGAAATGGCAAACCATTCTAGTACGTTTAGAAATCTTTAGTACCTTTAGAAAGAAAATCACAAATAGGGTCACCAAGAATCAGATGTGATTGAAAATGATTGGAAATCTTGTGGATATTGAAATCTCCTTTTCTCAGTGGAGGGGTAGAAAACCATGGAATACATCATAAACTGTCAAAGTTGTTGTATAGGCTGACTTTGCTTAAATTATTTTTTTTAATTTCAAGGAAGAATTCATTCAGTAATGAAGGAATGACTGCCGTGTAATATAAAACCTAAGGCAATAATAATACTTCAAAAAATAAAATGCCAAATGTACCTGAAGGAAAAGCTCATTTATTACTTGTTTTGTTTCCTAATTTGTACTCTTGTGTTAGCTCATTATAACTTGGATGAGGATTATATAAACTCATTAAAACAGTCTGATGACCATTCCATTACAATCATTCATTGTTGGAATGGATATTACCTAGTGATAAGCTAATAATACACTGACTTGGTAGAGTCTTGATTTCATAGAAACTTCTTCCAAAGGGACAGATAGCAATCAATTTGTGTCTTCTTTTAACTGTTGGCTCTTATCCATATCCTCTTTGTAGTTTACTCTCCAAAAGGATATCCCTTTAGTTTTCTTAATATTATTACTCAGGTAGCAGTTTAACAATCAAGTTATCTTTCTGCTAAGCCTTCGCCTAGTCACATATTCATCCTGACTACTTTTCCACTCTTTACTGATAGATCATTTATTACACTTCTTGTTGATGTCATTGGCAATATCCTGGAACTTAAATATATCCACTGAGTATCTCCCTTCCTTTTGGAGCATTTTTTCCTGAAAATTTTTCATATCTTTTGACCACTTACTGTTTTTTTTGTTTTTTTTTTTTTTTGGTCTTATGTATTTGTGTCAAAACTGAATTTTTAATTCTACAGAGATTGTAGCATCCCATGATTTGTAGTCAAATTGCATCACTACTGGGCACTTTTTTTTCAGGAATAAGCTTGGCCCTAAAAGCACTACACAATTTCCCAAATGCTAGCCTTCCTCTTATTCCATTCAGGACCCAGTTTACTTTTCCATCTGCCACATGTTTCCAGGAGCTGATGGATCTCAATCTGGACCATAGGCATTCTTTATCCACTTGGTTATTCCTACATGAATAGTCAGGCTGGACTTTTCTGAGCCATTGTAAATCTCATTTAGGAGACTACAGTTATGTTTTAGGGATTGATTCAATCAACACAAAGTCATCTACCAACAAGAGTATCTGCAGGACCTGATCACTTAGAGGAATCCATCTTGCATTTGGACTCCTCTTTAGAGTCCTCTGCAATACTGATAACCACCTTTGACGGGGTATTTTATGTCTCAGGAGGAAATCTGAATTAAGTTATCAACAAAGTTGTTGTTCCCCAAACAACTCAACAAATATTTATGATGACATGGGTCTAGAAAAACCACCTTGAATACTACTTTCTGTACTGTCACAAAAACACGTATTTTTGTTTTACAACTTGGCATTCGTGCAAAGTGTTAAGGTTTTCTGTTTTTTTGTTTTTTTCAAAGGAAAGTGAGCCAGATGTTCCTCTTTTTCTTCTCAAAACTCAATTCTCTGTCCCTAAGGTCACATTTCTGTCTATTCCTTATTTAGCCACCAGTAGATGGAGATTTGAGTCCAGGCCACAGCCTTCCATTACAAGCTCTCTTTATCTCCAGGGAGGATTTCCCTGAGGTACAGTGTGTATGCTCCAGCAATTCCTTAAGGGAACCTGTCTTCTTTGTCCTTTTCAAAGAAACAGGAAAAGAGAGACAGGGGGCATCTCTGGGGAAAGCACCTCCCTAGGACCAGAGACTTAGTGTTCAGTTTCCAGTATTCTATGTCCAGAGCAGGGAATACAATTCTCCCTAAAATAGAACTTGAAGTACAGATTCTCTCCCCAAGAAAGAACAGAGATTTGTCAAGAAGGAAGAGAAAATAGGGGAAGGAGGAAGAGGAAGAATTCACAAAGGTTCTTGCCATGAAGCCCAGGCTGATATCGGGAAAAGGAGCCAGGAATCAAAAAGGCCTTTGAATTTCATTGTTCCCTAAGGGAAAAAAGAAGGAGCTGCCATCCGCTGCCAAATGGGCACTTAAGAGCCAGACTAGTCTCCTCCATCCCCCACTGCCTCTTTTCATCCCATCTTGCTAAGACAGGGCTGCAGACCCTGAACAAAATCAGGGAAGCAGCCCCTGCTCATGTCCCAGCTGCTAGGGCTGGGAGAAGAGAAGCCTGTCAGAATCAGAGCTAAACAACAAGTAGGAGAGGAGGAGGTAGGATGGAAAGGGAAGCAGTTACTCGGCCTTGTCACACTGCAGCCCCCCTGGACTGCCTTTCTAGCTTCCTACTAACTAATATGGGCATCCTCCAAGTGGCTCGGGCATCAGGTGGTCTCCCCCTCAGGCTAGGCTGGGTAGGGAGGAGCCAAGGCAGTGGGGGGATACTGGAGCGTTTGAAATGCCAGCCATCCTCCCCACATCCCTCAAGTATCTCCTCTAAGCCCTGCCTGGGCCTGACCCAGCTTAGGCTGTGAGACGTACCCTGCTCACAGCACGGGGGCGGCGCAGCTGCTGACAAGCTAATTAAGAACGCAGGAGGAGGGTGGGTTTTGGGCATAGGAAGAAATGACGGCAGGGGATGAGAAATCAAATAAAGATACTCTTGTTGCCTTGCCTAAAACCAGTCCCCTAGGTCTGCAGCCCTTGTCGGTCACTCTAACCTAGAATAACAGCGAGAGCCCCCACAAACTGTCAGAGCCCTCCAGAGATGATCTGGTCCGGCTCTCTAGGCCTGTGAGTGCATGAAGAGATGGGACAGAGATAGGGGCTGCTCTTCTTAAAAACCTCCAGAAGCATGAAGCTTCAACCTGCCTCAACACTGAAGTCATGGCTAAATAGTTTTTCAAATCTAACCTCAAATGTCTGGCTGTGGGGTTAGTCCACTGCTTGTACTCCTCAATAAGGAGAGGAAAAACTGCCCTCAGAAAACTGTTTCACAGCTTAAAGACTGATTTCAAATCCATAACCCAATCCTAGCCAGAGGCAGCTAGACAGTCCGCACAGCAAATAGAGCATGGCACCTGAAGTCAGGGAGAATTGAGTTCAAATGTGCCCTCAGACAATTAGTAGTTTATGTGAGGCTGGGTAAGAGCTTTAAATCTCCCTTTGTGAACATAATAATAATAATAGCTCTCAGTGTTGCTGTGAGGATCAATATCTGTAAAATGCTCAGCTCATAATAGGTGCTTAATTTAAATGCTTGTTCCTTTCCACACCTGGCATCCCTGAGCCTTTTCTAAGCTAAGGAATGCCCATTTTCTTTACAAAGAATAAAAATAAAAAGTTGTTGGACCAGGGCATTTAGAATTTAAAAGAATTTGCCTAATCCTCTTATTTTATAGATAAAAAAGATGATGGGAAAATAACTTGTCCATACATAATCAGACAGTCTACAAGAGACAGAGATGGACTTTTGACTAATCAAAATCCTGTCATTTGTACTATGAAAAATTCTTTATTACTTCCCCTTTTCCAGTCTCTCTACACCCACACTTGAAGGGAGGCAGAAAGACTGGAGGACACTGCCTGAGATACTATTCCTTTTTTTTCTTTTAAATGAAGCTTTTTATTTTCAAAACACGTGCCTAGTTTTCAACATTCATCTTTGTAAAACCTTATGTTACAATTTTTTCTCCCTTTCTTCCCCTTCCCCTACCCCTAGATGTTAAGTAATCCAATATATATGTTAAATATGTACAATTCTTCTATACATATTTCCAAATTGTCATGCTTGCACAAGAAAAAATCAGATCAAAAAGGAAAAAAATGAGAAAGAAAACAAAATGCAAACAAACAATAATAAAAAATGTAATAATACTATGATGCGATCCACACTCAGTCCCCACAGTCCTTTCTATTATTGCAGATTTCTCTTTCCATCACAAGATCACTGGAACTGGCCTGAATCACCTTGTCCTTCAGAATTAATCATCACATAATCTTCTTCTTGACGTGTACAATGTTCTCCTGATTCTGCTCACTTCACTTAGCATCAGTCATGTAAGTCTCTCCAGGCCTCTCTGAAATCATCTTGCTGATTATTTCTTGTAGAACAATAATATTCCACAGCATTCATATACCATAACTTATTCAGCTATTCCTCCAACTGATGGGTTCCCACTCAATTTCCTGTTCCTTGCCATACCAAAAGAGCTGCTATAAACATTTTTGCACATGTGGGTCCTTTTCTTTTTTTTTATGATGTCTTTGTGATAACAGGCCCAGTAGAGATATTGTTGGATCAAAAGGTATGCACAGTTTGATAGTCCTTTGGGTACAGTTCCATATTGCTCTCCATAATGGTTGGATCAGTTCACAACTTCACCAACAATGTATCAGTTTCCCAGTTTTCCCACATCCCCTCCAACATTTATTGTTATCTTTTCCTGTCATTTTAGTTAATCTGAGAGATGTGAAATAGTTCCTCAGAGTTGTCTTAATTTGCATTTCTCTGATCAATAGTAATTTAGAGCATTTTTTCATATGACTAGAAATAGTTTTAATTTCATCTAAAAATTGCCTGTTACTATCTTTTGACCATTTATCAATTAGAAAATGGCTTGTGGTTTTATGAATTTGAGTCAGTTGTCTATATATTTCAGAAATGAGACCTTTATCAGAACCCTTGAATGTAAAATTTTTTCCCAAGCATTAATTAAGTACCTATTATGATATAAGCATTTTACAGATATTGATCCTCACAACAACTCTGAGAGGTATTATGATTATTATGCTTACAAAGGAAGCACTTATCCAGCCTCACATAAATTACTAATTGTTTGAAGGCACATTTGAACTGGGCTCTTCCTGACTCCAGTTATGTTTATACAAAACTTTTTAAAATTTAATATAATCAAAATTATCCATTTTGCACTCCATAATGTACTCCAGTTCTTCTTTGGCCACAAATACCTCCCTTCTCCACAGATTTGAGAGGTAGACTATCCTTTGTTCTTGTAATTTGCTTTTACTATGCCTAAATCATGAACCCATTTTGACCTTATCTTGATATAGGATGTTAGGTGAGGGGCAATGCCTAGCTTCTGCCATAAAATTTCTAATTTTTCCCAACAAGTTTTGTCAAATGGTGAATTCTTATCCCAGAAGCTGGGGTCTTTGGGTTTATCCAACATCAGATTACTAGTCATTGACTATTGTGTAAGCCCCTACTCCTAACCTACACTGGAGGGGAAGAGGGCTTAGCCTGTTTCCCTGGAAGGTGCCCGGGCTGGGCCTTGCCTTTTTCAGGCTGAGAGTGGGCAGCATTGTAAAGCTTATTAAGAAAGTGAGAATAAAGGGAAGTGACTAATAGTGACAGGGCCAAGGAAGAGGTGGAGAAAAAATAATTAATTAGTAGGATCAGAACTAGTTGATATCCTTTCCCACCCACAACGGGAGATTCTAGCCTTGGCGTTGGAGTGAGAAATTTGAGAGCTAGGACCCATGTCGAAAAATCATCCCTGCCTCATGTAAAGAATGCTCGGCTTGGAAGCCTCAGAGAGGGAGAGGATTCTGCACCAAATCCAGCTCCTGCCTCCGTCCCTGCGCTTCTAGGCTGGTCTCTTCCTGGGGGAGGGGAGCGTTGAGGAGGGGAAGACAGCCTAGAGACCATCCCTTGCCTCCAGCACCCCAATGCAGCGGGAACCTAGCGGGGACCTAGCAAGCGCACTTGTGTTTACCTTTCAGGCTTCTAGCGAGCTGCAGGGCATCTATGATTAAAAGTGCCAACCGGCCAAATGCCAATACCGATAAGCAGGGCTGGGAATATGCTTCAGGAAGCTTGTTAATTCTAACAAACCAGGACCAGAGAAAATGCATCTTCTCCACCTCTCCCATTCAATGCCATCCATTGATCGGAGTGGAGGAAATCAGATCATCCTAGTTAGTATGGGTCTGTGCACAGCCCAAGGGAGGATCACTCCCCGCCCTTCCCCCTCCAGTCTCTCTTCGGTGAATCACTTTGTCCTTCCTTCTGCCTCCAGGCAGAACCAGGACAGATGTAGATCTTTTCTGTTCTTACAGCTTCCTAAAGTCATTCTAGTGATTCCCGATTACCTCAGAGACCAGCCTACATGCCGTCACCACCTGGCTCTAAACAACCTCTCCGGGCTTATGATGTATTCCCGCTCTTCAGGTTCTCTCTGGTCCCGCTCAAATTCCCTTTTCATTCCTCACCTGGGGTGAAGTCCCCTGTCTGGCGTGCATTCCTTCACCTCTGCCTCCCAGAATCTCTAGTTCCCTCCAAGCTCAGCTCAGGTACTTGGGGACTCCTTAGTGTCTCTCCTTAATTCAGTTTTTCTTGTCTGTTCTATCTGATACTTCATAACCCCAATCTGGAGTTTTCTTGGCAAAGATTGTAGAGAGGTTTGTCATTCCTTCTCCAGTTCATTTTACAGATGGGAAACTGAGGCAAATAGGGTTAAGTGAGTTGCCCAGGATCACACAGCTAGGAAGTATCTGAGGCCAGATTTGAACTCAGGAAGGTAAGATTTCCTGACACCAGGCCCACTGCTCTCTTCACTGTCCATTTACTGCCCCAAAGATACGAGGTCTCACCTTCACCCAATTATCTAGCATTCATTTTATATGTATTTTATATGTGCATGTCATCTCTTTGGATAGAACAAAAGCTATATGAGAGCAGGGGTTTTTGTTTTTATGTACCTTCAGCACCTAGATCAGTGCCCTGCATATAGTAGACATTTAATGCTTTCTCCTTTCTCTCCTCAAAAACCTAAAAAGCCTCCAGTGCATTAGAATAGGGTTTCCTCCTTCAATGATGGTGCCTCAAATGACCATTTCACTTTGTTCTGGATGCCAACTTTTCTGGTTTTAGCTCAGACCTATTCTGTATGAAACATTCTGCTAAATAGATTTTTTGGAGTTACAAAGAAGACTAATTCCTAGCTCTTGTCCTCAAATAGTTTTTAGTTCAGTAGGGAAGATAAGATATGTACACAGATAACTGTATTTCAGGAATGCAAAAGCAGAGCAAAAGAAATGCAAGTGGAAAGAGACAGAGACAGAGACAGACAGAGAGACAAGGAAGGGGCAAGAGAAGGGAAAAGAGACAAAAAGAAACAGAGAGACAGAGAGTCTCTCTGACTAAGGGTAGGATGGAAGTCTTCATGGAGATAGAATTTAAGCTGTAGTCAAGTGATACAATGGATAGAGCACTGAGCCTGGACACAGGAAGATCTAAGTTCAAATCCAGCAGTAGACACTTGCTAGCTGTGTGACTTTGGGCAAGTTAGTTAACTGTTTGCCTCAGTTTCCTTATTTGTAAAATGGGGATAATAATAGCAACTACCTCTCAAGTTTGTTAAGAAGATCAATAAAGCATTAAGCACAATGCCTATATAGTGCTTTATAAATGAGTCTTGAAGGAAGAGGTAGACAGGGTGGAAATAGAGAGGGCGTCGGGGAGGGGGTAATGGTATAAAAGCATGGAAGCAGAGAAAATGAGACACATTTGGAGAGTGGAGAGTCATCAAGGTTGGCTAGATTGTTGGGTACATGAATTAAAAGATAGGGAAGTAGACTAGAAAGGTAAATAGAGACCAAAATCTTGGAGGACCTTGAATGCCAAGCTATGTATTTGGAATTTATTCAGGAGTCAGTGCTAGCTTAAGAAATGCAGAATGTTCAAGTACAGATGACTTGAGAAAATAGACTTCCTGATCCTAAGAACTCATACTCTAGCCAAGAAATCATTGTGTACAAGTCACTCTGCCAGCTCAGTAGCAAGACACCTGAGGAAACACGGCTCTGTCCTTCTATCACTCCTCCTTCCTGGAGTGATTCAGAGGGCTGAATCATTTCACCCAGAACTGACTTTCAGGGGAATTCCTTTGAGATCAAGATAATAAAGGAATCTGAAACTGTAATACCTGGAAGGCCAGATTCCTGCCTCCCACAGAGCTGGGCTTATCAGAATGGGCTTTGTCCCATGTCTTTTCCAGACTGTTTCCTTCCCCGCTGAGATCTGCACTAGAGGCTGGGAGTATTTAGCCAAAGCCCAACTGGGAAGTGTTTCTTCTAGGCTGATCCAAGCATAGACTAATGATCATTGAGGACAAAAAAGCAATGACTATTAAAACACTGGTGAAACTAGAAGAGAAATTCGGGATATCCCTGGCATTAAAAGAATTAGACCCAAAAAATGCATGCCAAATGCAATGCAAATCAGCTCACGATTGTATGAATCCACAGCTCAGACCATTTTAGTAAAAGGCCTGCACCCTAAAAATGGGAGGAGGGTAAAATCAATAGGAAATGGTAAAGTATGGTTTGCCCTAATTCAGCAAAACCAGATGAATCCCAGGAGGGACCCCAAAGTAGAGAGTAGTGTAGGGCAGGGCATTGCAGGGGAGCAAGGTTTCCTGTGAAAAGTAGATACTTGGCTACTCTCTGAACCTGACACTCCATCTTCTCCATCTGCCCCCACTTCATGACTGGAAAGCTCTTCCTCCTTACCTCTGCATGCTAGAATCTCTGCCTTCCCTCAATGTCTAGTCCATGTACAATGTCTGGCAAGAAGTTTCACCTGATTCCCTTACTTGCTGATGTTCTCTCTCTCCTCCCCAAATTATTGTGTACTCTATATGCTTACCAGTTTACAGATCACATCTTCCAAATAAAATAAATGCTCTTTTAGTGTTGACACCTATTTATTTTGTTTTTATATCTCCAGTACCTGGTACAGTACCAGTAACAGGCAGTCAATAAATGCTCATGGGACTGATTAGAATATTAGAACTGGGGAAAAAAAAACTTCAAGGTCCATCCTTCTTATTTCTGAGGAGGGCAAGTGATTTGTCCAAGATCAATGAACTGGCCTAGGTAGGACAAGAATCCAGTTCATCAGTTTCCTCAGACAGAACTCTTTCCTATATACTGAATGTTTTCTTAGGATTAGAGATTTTTAAAATTGAAAAGCTCCTTAGGGGCCAGTTCCCAAGTGAAATGACTTGCTTAAACTTGAACCCAGTGTTCTTTCCACTGCATCTTGATAAAGGGGGTTTAGCCCATTCAAGGGCTGTTCAACCTTTCTTCCACCTGAGTAATTTGCCTTTCTATTATAGTGACTGGCCTGATAATTTTCTCACTTCTACTCAAAGAATTAAAAAAAAAAAAAAATCCAGGGATTATTTTGGTTTGAATGGTTCTATGGTTTGCCTAGTTCTCTGTGAGGGCTGTATGCTTTGGCTTTTTGACAGACCCCCAGCCTGATCCCTGGCTGGGACCCAGTTCCACAAACATCACCTGAGGGGTACAAAATACAGTTGATAATCTGAATGCTCTCCATCCTTGTGCCAGCCAGCAGCATGGTACCCCCAGAGAAGGTGTTCCTGAAATCCTCCTGGGCACGCCGGCTTTGCATGTGATTTTCTTCTGATGAAATCTTGTTTTGCCAACTAAATTAAGACTATGACAGAGAACAGAGACTACCTCTTGCAGTTTAGTTCAATTAAGATTTCACATCAACAAATTAAAATGCATCCTCGTTGCCTGTAAGGCAAATCTGCCTGTGCCTTGGATAAGGCTCCAGCATTTGTTGCTTGGGCACCTAGCCGGAATAATCTGAGCTCAACTGGGAGGACGGTCTCACCTTGACAGTTTGCTCATCTATCTCAGTAGTCTAGGGTCTGAGTGATGTCCTCATGACCTCCTTCCTCTAACCAGGGATGGGGAACATTTTACCAATATCACAAAGATCAAAAAGTCTTTCTATTCATTGATAGAATTGCAAAGTTATGAAGGAGCTTTGATGACAAGACTATAAAATCATAATAGCTAGCATGAAGGTTTGCAAAGCCTTTTATATATAAAGTGCTCATAATCCTCACAATAGCCCAGTAAGATAAATGCTATTATTATCCTCATTTTTAAAATTAGGAAATTGAAGTTGAGAAGTTCACACAGCAAGTAATATTTTAGGCAGGATTTGAATTTCTGTCTCCAGGACCAGAATTCTATCCCCTATACACCTAGTCACCCTGCTTAAAGATATTATGCTAGAAAGAAGACCTTTCTCTGTAAAATGAAAAGTGATACCAGATTTTTTTTTAACAGTAGAAAAGTCAGGAAGTAATCTCCATGAGGGCAGGAACTATATATTGTTTATTTATTCTTCTTTTGTATCTTCCCCTGGTATTCATTATGTTTTATGTACAATATACCACAGGATCACATAACCTCAGAAGTCTAGTCCAACTTAATTTTAAACTTGTCCCTAAATAGGAATTCCCTTTCCCCCCATCTTCCATAACAGCCTTTATGACTGCTTCTATGCTACTTGGATCTCCATTTCACATTCTTGCAAACCTAAAGTTGGAAATAAAGAATACTGTCACGTTGGACATGTCCAGTTGCTAGAAGGTATTTGTTCAAGTAGCACTGGATTCTTCCATCCCTCTACTATTCATTCTGCCTTTGGGGGCCAAGCAGAATTCATGTAGGCTCTTGCACATAAAAGCCCTTCAAATATTTGAAGATAGCTATTGTGTCTTCCCTTCTCCAGCCTAAACATTCTCAGTTCCTTCAATGAATTTATTAGACAGGTACTTAATAAATGTTTGTTGAAGTGAATTAAATTGAATCAAGAAGTTGGAGGTGGAGGTTTTCTATCAAAATGATGATCACTTGAATGCTTCTAAATTTAGGTAAGAATTAAAACACTTTTAATCTCAAACTGGAATCATATATTATTGGGGTACACAGGGAGAAGGTGTCTACATATAAAAACATCTGTTTCTTATAACTTTTCTCATAAGGGCAACTAAGTGCTACAGTGGCTAGAGCACTGTTCTGGGATCAAGAAGAATCATCTTTCTAAATTCAAATCAGGCTTCAACCATATCCTATTGTGTGACCCTGGGCAAGTCATTTAATCTTGTTTTTCTTAATTCCCCATCTGTAAAAATGAACTGGAGAAGGAAATGGCAAACTACTCCAGTATCTTTGCCAAGAAAAACCCAAATAGGGTCACAAAAAGTGAGCCACAACTGAACAACATTTCTTATAATCTAGAGGGCAGCTTTTTTATTATTATTTTTTTTAAGATCAGTATCTCTAAATGAGTTAGATCTTTGCCTTTTAGAACTTGGATAAACCTTGAGGATGTATTTTTGTTTCCCTTCTTCCCTCTTCCGTTACCCATCTTTCTTTTTCCCCTGCCTAGTCATAATTTAGAACTGTATTTATTGTGTATTTAACATTGAAATCCTACATGTTAAAGTTTTCCAGGTGTTGCTATTTAAGATCATAGGATCATACACTTAGAGCTCGAAGAGATCTTGAGTGATTTAGTTATGCTTCTCATTTTACAGATGAAGAAAGATTGAGATTTTAAATTGTTTGTCCAAGATTATCGGTGATATTGTGGTGATTGCCATAAGCTCCAGAATAGATTCCTCAGTGAGATCACCTTGTCAATTCACACAGGAAAAACCAAGTGAATCAAGAAGGGCTATCAGACTGTACAGCTTTTTTTTAGGTACTGTGGATACTGAGCTGGGCTCAGAATTGAGGAGGAAGAAAACATTTATGAAATTAAGTAGTTTTCAATGATTTCAGGCTTCTTTCTTAAGTCTCTCTAATTCATCTTTTTACAATATTATTGTTCTTCTAGGATTGTTATTTGACTGTGAATCATAAAAGATTCTGAATAATCAAAATCACTTATAATTCACAGGTTGCAACAAAGAGAATAGCAGTGGGCAAAAGTGGGCACTAGCATAATAATTGCAGTGTAGTGAGACTGGCCCTTTTCTGCTGACCATCACAAAAGACAACAAGCAACAAAAAACCAATAGTTTTGCTGCTAAGAGAAGTGTATCTGAGTTTGCCAGACCTTTTCACTCTTCTCACTCACTTCAGCCAATTACTTCAGTGGAACAAAATTTTAACATATGATGGAAGTGGGTGGAGTTGAAAGCAATTCTCTCCCTAGCCCCATAGCTTCACCTAGATCCTTTGTTGTTTGCAAAAAAAGGAAGCCCTGAGAATATTTACTAGGATGAGAATTAAAAGGGATTTTTCTTCCAGACTATAGCTCAGATGACAGTTAGCCTGAGGAAGTCAGAAGCTGCAGAAAAGCAGAGGTAGTTAAAAGAAGAGACAATCTTGTCTGAGATATTATGTTATTTTTGTCAGTTCTCTAGCTAGGTTTGATAGCTCATAATCCTTTGCTCTGTCCTAAAAGAGCTTTAGCTTTTCCTTGTCAAGTAGAGGCTTACCAACTGAATCACTTCAATAGATGGTAGCAAAGACTAGAAGATTGACCTGATGATATTGATGATCAACAGATAGTACCAGAGACCAAATTAGTGACCATAAAATCAATAGAGTACAGACATCATCCCCAGGACAGATGTTGTTGTCCAACATCCAATTCTTTGAGACCCCCATTGGTATTTTCTTGTCTCCACCTCATTTTACAGATGAGGAAACTGAGGCAAACAGGAATAAATGACTTGCCTGGGCTGCCACAATAGTAACTGTCTGTATCAGAACTTGAATTTAGATCTTAATGGTTCTAGGTCTAGTGCTCTATCCATTGTGTTACCTGTGTAGCACTTAGCAGAAAATTGCAATTATTTTACTACAGGGTACTGGCAACTCTGTGGCACTGGAGATGTGTGTTGTTCCAATCAGACATTGTACCCCGACCAAATGTATCCCTACATGTGTGTTCTCTATTTGTGTATCCTGGATACATTTAGTTCCTAGCTTAATTTGCCTTTATGCATATTTCCTAGCCAAATATAGTTCCTATGTGAGTGTTCTTAAATATTCTTTGGTTATACTTGTGCGCCCTTCATGCATGTCTCTAGTCACATTATTTTCTCCATGTATACTTTCTCCCACTGAGAGTAACCTCTGAGACAGCATTTCCCTTATATGAATGATGGGGTGGTAGTGGTGGCTATTTTATTTCAATTAATTTGCTAGGCTATTTAATTGAATGTCTTTTGTTTTTGAACTATTGTATCTTCCAGTTAGCTAATAGAAATAATCACATGAGCAGGGGCTCATAAATTACAATTTTTCATACCTTAAACTTTCTGAAGGATCATGGGTAAGGTGGTGTCTGGGTGGCACAGAAATGGTGATTTGTGTCCAAAGGTGGCATAAAGATATCATTCAGAAAATGTATGCTTTGAAAAATGGTGGAGTGGGTATAGGTGGTATTACAGATGAATGACTGAGGCTAGTATTACAGATGGATAGCCTAAGTGATACACTGGTTCCTACTGAATATTAAAAGACTTAGAGGAATATTTCCAGTATGTTAAATAGATTTTCTAAGAAGAATTTATGAGAACCCATGGATAAAATTGTACAGGATAAATGGTGTGGATGAGTTGAAATCTGTACATTGGAGGGAGTAACCATATCAGTGAGATTACAAATCTATCAATAAACATTTATTAAGCAATTGCTATTTGCTAGGCATTGTATATTGGTATATGTAAGAAATATATATTTGTTGAATGGAGTTTTATGTTCTCTGTTCTTAGTTTTAAAAGAGGATAAATAGATTGTTTTATATTCCTCTCGTCAGCCAAACAACAAATAACATTATGTTCTTTTTATTTGTTTAGTTTTTGAATGATTTCTTTTTCTTTTTAATGTAGTGACTATGGAGAAAAACAGTTCCCCATCTGTGTGCTAGTCTGGGGAAAATATTCCCTTCTTTAATGCAAAGGAAAAGACCAATAGAAGTAGGAAGTAGGGCTTCCCATCACTCCAATCTTTTCCTCTATCATTTATACCTTTTCCACATGTTAGACAGTCTGATCTTTTCAATTTAAGCCTAAAATCATCTTTACTTTCCTGATTTTTTTCTTCTCTGCTGCCTTCTTTACCTCATTTACATTTTTAAGACTTATACGTCTCTGACAGGAGAAATTCATTGAGAAAAGCATGAAGTTAAAGAGTTATAGGACTGGCTAATGCCAAAGCAGCCCAGGAAATCTTAGAGTCCCAGGAAAGAATAAGGAAGCTTTGAGAGCAATGGGCCAAAAGGGCACCATCCTTTGTGGATTCTGACTTAGAGGTTTGGAATTTAAGTTTAGAGCAAACCCATCCATTTTCAGGAAAGTCTATATGCTAAGGATCCTATGGAAATGACTTGCTTCTCTAGGGTAATAAAGAAAAGAGATTTTCCATATTTATAGCATTCAATGTTCTCTGGCTCCTTGAATTGAGTAGCTGTCATTTTAGAAAGCCATGCGCTTGAGAGGATGTGACTGGGACACCTTTCTGCTAGGCCTTTTACCAGATTCTCTCTCTGTCCCCACAAGGCTTTCCCATCAGAGAAACTCCTGAAGGGGAAGCTGTCTTATATATCCAGGGTTGGCTGATGTTCAGTAAAATACAAACAGGAGGTGGCTGAGTTATTATTTTTTTCCTTGATGAATAATAAAAACTGGATATATTTTCATTACTTGTAGAGTGCTTTTAGACGGTACAGATAATTAAGCCCTGAGAATGTAGTAATACATTTCACACTGAGAGGAAAATTTGAGGGACCTCTAACCAAAAGCCCAAGCTCCCAAGGAGCTAAAAACATGACCATTACCCAGAACAATAAGAAGCAGCAGTATATTTATGGTAATAAGCTCAATGAGGCCCCCAGCTGTCCCTAAGTGACTAACCCCAATATGGAAGCAAAATAGCGATAATGGTGATAGCAAGGATGATGATGATACTCTATGCACCTAGAGTGCTGTTCTTCCCTATGTTTCAGCATTTTGCAGATATTTTCCTACCTCTCCTTACATTCTCCTGGGGAAGTAGGCAAAAAAAAAAAAAAAAAAAAATTCCCTGTCATGGACAAAGGTAGTTTAGGTAGCAACCCAGCCAAGTTTCTAAAGGTTGGCTGCCCCTTGAATTTGTCTGCTGTGTCTTATTTCTTTTTTCATGACCCATTATCTCTCCCTTATTCCTAGTCAATAGGCAGCTTAGTACAGTGAGGGAAAAGAATGTAGTGACTGTAATGAACAGGAGACCTAAATGTGATCTTGGGCAACTTGCTAAAATTACTCAAGCCTCAATATCCTCATCTGTAATATGAAGATGATAATACCATTTTTGTCTACTTCAAAGTTGTTGTGAAGCTTCAATAAGACAATATGTTAAATAAAATAAGTACAGTTATCCTTTCCACATTGCTAGAGGCATGGCAGCCCTGCAGTCTGGAAGATGCACCTAAAAATTTTGGCCCTCCTTTCATATCAGAGAAGTCTGAATTATTGTGATATTAAAAGATAAAATATCTTGACATTATACTGTATTATACATTTATTTTATGCATTTTCTAAACTTTTTTTCTGTGTCATCTGGCTACCTTTCTTATGTTATCTGTGACTTCCATAAAACTCCCCAGAAACTCTGATTTAATTTTTTATGCAGACCTATGATATATTGAAGGGATAAGTAGCAACGTGGAAGAGATAACTGTAGTTTGAAATGTATGATATGCTGTAGCAATGTAAAGTATTATTGTTAGTCCAGTGATTTCAAACTCAGATTGAAAGGGAAGCCAATAAACCATAGATATGGATCCTTGCCAGACACGTATTGACTCAGAAAACCTCATATTAAAATTATCTATTTTCTACTGTATTTGTATTTATTTTGTATTTCCAGATTACATTTTAATCTATTTCTTCATCACATGGTAATGTTGTAGTCTACAATGTGGCTTGATTTTGACACCTCTGGTCTAGAGTATCTACTCAGCACTGAATCAATGTGAATTAAGAATGACATATACCCTGAGTCAGGGGTTCTTGTCCAGTGAGAGTTTCTGGTCCTTTAAAACATAGGCAAGACCTACCTATCTTTAATATCAGGGGGAAAATAAACTTTCAGGTGAAAACTAGAAATTATATCCCAAATTATCATTCTATCCAGTGCCAGAACCACAAAGACCCCACTCATAGAGTGCATCAGTGCTGCTGGGGTGGGAACTGTGAGCATTCAGGAATCTTCATTTCTTCAGTTATTCATCCAACCAGCCAGCATTAAACATGCTACGAAGAAAGCTCCATGCAAGCATGAGCAAATATGCAAAGCCTGGGTTTGCTGCAGTACGACCAGGATGCAGCTTCCCAGAATAAGAAGGAGCCAGAATGCGGCTGATCCCTGTGGGGCTGCCTGAAGATTTGGGACTGGAACAAAAGCTTCCCAGGAGAACTTTGGAAAGCCAGTTTCACGTTTCATTTCTCTTTATATTTCCACCACCTTTAAGAGATCTTTCCTTATTCCCTCATTCATTAGTTCTCTCCCCTGCAATCACTTTATATTTATTCTGAACATGTAGTATATTGCAAGTCTAACCTTGAACCCATCCTCTCTAGATGTTGCTGGATTTATCCTGTCAGTGCATCAAACAGTTCTTCAAGACTATAAGTCACAGAGAATGTGCTTATTTGCATTGGTAGGAGGAGTTTCCTTATCCAGGAATTCCCTATATCATAGAACCATACAATCCCTTTCCATTTATACTGTATTCATTTGTCTATGAATATGTTGTTTCATTCTTCCTGTAAAACATTTTTTCTCCTCTTTCTCTACCCTTCCCTTTCCTTCCTTCGTTATTTCTTTTCTTCCTTCCTTCTTTCCTTCTTTCTTTTCTTCCTTCCTCCCTCTCTCATGCCTTCCCTTCCTCTTTCTCTCTCTCCCTTCCTTTTTGTTTTTCTTGTTTTCTCAATGGGAAAAGAAGAAAGGAAGGTAAAACGGTGAGAAAGTGGATCTTTATTTGAAAATAAAATAAAATAAAAATGACTTGTCCAACTAGTGGCTCCTAGTTGGTTTCCATATGTTCTCTGTGGTTGTTGTTATTTGTCCTTTGTTCTTGAAGAGGACCATGATATCAGGAAGTTGAAGCCATGACATGCAGGCGAATTGGATTTAAGTGAGGGAGGCTGTGCAAGGTCACCTGTCTCACTTTTTCCTCCAGAGCCATCTGGGTCCAGTGGCAAGATATAGATCAGGACGACTGGAGGTAGTCTTTAAAGTTTAGGATGATTATCAAATGCTTCCTGAGCCTTCTCTTCTTCATGATCAACATCCCTAGTTCCTTCCCCCAGCTTTGTATGATATCATCTTAAGTCCCTTCACCATCCCCATCACCTTGCTATAAATGTCCTTTAGCTTATCACATTCCTTCCTAAAATAGGGCACTCAGAATTAAGGACAATACTCCAGAGAAGGTCTGACCACAGTAAAGTATAGTCACTATTTATTTATTTATTTATGTTTAAGCTCCAGTTTTCTCTCTGTTTACTGTGTTAGGAACGACCCTAAATCAGATGTGACCCTTTCCCTGCCTAGAGGAAGTTAGACGAGAAGGCTAGGCTGGTTGTCCAAGTCTATTATACTCCCCATTACTCAGGCGTATTCCTCTGAGCTCTACCATTTGTTCTATTATTTTATTTTAATGCATTTATTTGTATTAGGCCAGGGTCCAGCTTGGTCCAGCCAAAAGGGATTGAAGAAAAGGGGGAAGGGGAAGAGTGGAGGAACCAGGGAGAAATGGAGGAAAAAATAACTACCCGGAAGGCCCAGGCTGACCTAACCATGACTTTAATAGGAATCAAATTTACTCTAACCTGGTTTTCCAAAGTCAGCATTTCTGAAAGAAATAATTTCTAATTACCAAACTTCACTGAAGCCAAAAGACACTTCATTGAGGACTCTGATGAGATTAGGTAAAGTTTAGAATGCAGTTTTTATGGTTCTTATCCCTTCTGCTGTCAATATCCTAGAAAAGGTGAGCCTCCCTCCTTGGCCTGGGGGATTCTGGGACAGGCAGACTTGGCTACCACTAGGGCTTCATATCCTTGATGCTAATCAAGAATCATAATAATAGCTGCTGTTTCTATCAGGTTTTGAGGTTAGCATAGGAGTCTCTTCAGAGTCCCCTTAAAGAGTTCCCCATTTTATATGAGGAAGCAGAGATTCTGATAAGCCAATTGGTTGGCCCTTATCATGTAGTGTCAGAGCCAGGGTTCAAATCCAGATTTCTGAAATATTAGGTAATTTTAGCTTTGTAGCTCAAGTACTTAGCGTAGGATTATATGTATTTAAGAAATGTTTCTTGAATTTCTTGAAAAAGAACCAAGGTGGGGCACATTCTAACCCAGCAAAATTAATAGAGTCCCAGAAAAGGGTCAAAAATGTAGAATAGAGGTAATTATATTGGGACATAAGCGTTAGCACTGTTCTGGATGGAAAAGGAAGTTCAGTTCCTTACTAAGGGACAAGCACAATCTTGGGTGCTTCTTCGTGACCCAGAATGAGGGGGCTACCTCAAAAAAGACTGGCCACTAAATTAAGAAGAACAGCCCAATTAGTAGATCTTAAAAAGAGTGATTCTGCTTTCTGGCATTTTTATCCATAGTAATAGTCACATATGTTACCTAAGAGAAACTGAGCCTGGACATTGAGCCTTTGGATACTGCTTCTACTCTGTTTCTTTATTTTTATTTTTTTGCTGAGGCAGTTGGGGTTAAATGATTTGCCAAGGGTCACACAGCTAGGAAGTGTTAAGTGTCTGAGTTTAGATTTGAATTCAGGTCCTACTGACTTCAGAGCTGGTGCTCCATCCACTGCACTACTTAGCTGCTCCTATTTTATTTTCAATTCAAGGAACAAAGCAAGCATTTCTGTTACAGAAAACAACAAAAAAGATGACTGCACATGAAATTGCAAATTTACTATGTACAACTTGTTATTCCCTTCAAATATACAATAAAGTTGACATGTAAATTTCCTTCCTATCCCCCTTTTTTTTCCCTTTCTCCCTCTCTCTAACCTAGAGATGCCTATCATTAGAAACAAATAGGTGTATATGTGTAAAAACCAAATATCTTTCCTGAGAGATTAATTTTTTGAGAATGGTTACCTCAGAAATCTAAGAATTCTTGGATTCCCCTGTTAAAATTCTCTGGCAACAGCAGCAGTTTATTACAATTACCTCCTTTTTAGAGAAGATGACCACTGACAGCACTGGCTTGTTAGGTGTTTAGATAGTGTATGGTGGGGAGACAAAAGTGAAAATTTTTTCAATATTCCTCTTAGTGTTTCACATTTTAATGTTCTAATTATCCATAGCCGTGGAGAATATAATAGAAGTTATTTTCTATTTTGTAGTTATTCTTTTTCAATGATTGCTTATGAATCTTTTATGTTTGAAGTATTTCTTTTATGTGGAGGAAATAAATAGCTACCCTATACCTGATTTCCTTTATGTACTGAAAATATCTTTTCTCCCTTTTGGGGAGACCAGAGACATGAGCTAACCAAGCTTTCTTTAAGTAATTTTCCCCTGGGGCTACAGATTGGAAAATAAAGTGCCTGAGGAAATAAGAAATAGCTTCTCATTTTAAAGGAGAGACTTCCCCATTCCTGAACCTGGATGTGAGTGTGTGAGCTCAGCTGTAGGGACCCTTAGTGCAAAAAGTCATACACAGACATTGCACCTACCCCCACCCTGCCATCATGCACCTGTAACAAGTAGATTGTTCAACTCTAGTTTTAATGAGATCAAGAAATATTATAATTCAGGGTAAAGGTATGTCTGCAGGTCTGATTTCAGAAGAGCTTGGAAAGACTTACATGAACTGATGCTAAGTGAAGTGAGCTGAACCAAGAGAACATTGTACTAGGCAACAACAAGATTATGAGATGATCAACTGTGATGGACTCGGCTCTTTTCAACAATGAAGTAATTCAAGATAATTTCAATGGTCTTACGATGGAGAGAGCCATCAGCATCCAGAGAGAAAATAATGGATCAAAGCATAGTATCTTCACCTTTTGTTGTTATTGTTATCTGTTTGCTTGATTTTTTTTTTCTTTTCTTGTGTTTTTTCCCCTTCTGATCTGATTTTTTGGTGTGTGTACAGCATAATAAATGTAGAAATATTTTTAGAAGAATTATACATATTTACCCTATATCGGATTGCTTACTGTTTCGCAGAGAAGGAAGAGGTGATGAGAATGAGAAAAATTTGAAACACAAAGTTTTGCAAGAGTGAATGCTGAAAATTATCTTTGCATATATTTGGAAAAATAAAATACTATTAAAATCTTTTTAAAAATATATATCTGCAGAATAGAGACAGGACCTCTTCAAATGAGACCCCATAAATTTCATTTCTATCTGACAGCATCACAGTGTGGAATAAGAGTTGATTTGGTTCTGTTGTTCCATTTTATAGAAAGGGAAGGAAAGCTGAGACCTATCAATAGAAAGCATTAGGTGGGAGATCTCTTAGAAAGTCTATTTAGTACCTTAAAATATGGATTCTTTTCAGATTGTAACAAAATGGGATGGCCCTTTGGTGGCCATCAAGTCCCCCCAATGGCCATTATTCTGGAAAGCAGCCCTTGAGAAGATGCTTCTGCAGATGCTATAGCCCCACTTCATCAGGAGTCAAATGTATCAAAGACCGGAAAAAGACAATTTTTACCACTAAAGTTCTTATTGCTGTCAGATGATTCAGCCTCAGAAATGAATATGATTTTATGCATAGAAATGACATTATAAAGTAGATGGATTATCCCTTGCTTTACCACTGTACCCTAAGGACTCTGGGATCTATCTACCTGACTTACAGCTGAAATCTGTATATGTTGTCTCTCCCATTAGAATATGATCTCAAGAACAAGGATTGTCTTTTCTATTTGTATTCCAAATGCACAATGCTTTGCACAGAATAAGAGTTTAATAAATGCTTTTTTCATTTATTCATTCATTCATTCATATTTCAATACAATCTATCCAAACAGTATTATTAAGCATAAGACATGGCAGATAGAAAATAGGAAAACCTAAGTTAAAATCTCACCTCAGACACATACTGGCTGTGTGATATGGGGTATGTCACTTAACCTCTGCCTCAGTTTCCACAACTGTAACATGAGAAAAATAATAGGGCCTTCCTCCCAAGGTTGTTGTGAAGATCATATGAGATAATATTTGTAAAAGTGCTTAGTGCAATGTCTGGCACATAGAAGGCACTTTTAAATGCTATTTCCTTTCCCATTTCTCTTCCCCCTTCTTCATTAAGTACCTACTGTGAGCAAGGGACTATTCTGGGGAAACTTAAATCAAAACAAAAAACAGTTCTTGTCTTCAAAAGCTTATTCTTTACAATATGCAAAAAGGTAAATGTCTATATGATAGTTTGAGGAGGAAAGAGAAATGTCCCAGTAGAATCATGGCCTTGCTTTTAATGGTAGTAGGTAGATACCAGAGCATGGTTCCACTTGGTCCTCCTTCCCATCACCATAGAGTTAGGTCCCAGGCAGAATAAGAGGCAATAATTATGGTTTAATAAAAAAATCTCAAATTTTCCCTAACCTCCCAATAATGCCACCTTTCACCTCACCAGAACTTGACCAGTTATCTTTGGGCCACACTGTCATCAAACTGATATAAGCCCCTTGAGGACACAGATTATTTTGTTTTATCTTTGCATTTCCAGCAGCCTGTGCAGCTGCCATGTATGTAATAGGCACCTTAAAAACACTTCTGGAATTGATGGGAACAAATAGAAAAATGGAAAGAGGGAGAAGAAAGGAAATTGAAGACACGGGGGAAATCCTTGTAAATGAAATCCACAAACCTTTCTGAATCCATCTTTCCCAAGAGGCCCTCAAGATAAAGCTTGATACCTGCATCCTCTGAAGTTTCTCCCTAGACATAATAATCTTTCTCTTCTACAAATATTACTAAATCTAATATATATTCTTTACACTAAAAGACCTGATACTTGATTTCCAGCTAATTTGCAATGCTCTTTGGCTTCTATGCATATACACACAGGTCCTCTCCCCCCTGCTTATTTAGATGCTATCCCTGCAGGGACTGTGTATTTTTATATTGATATGACCCTTCCCTATCAGAACCTATTTGGCATAGCATTGTACACACAACACAAAGCATTTGATATATATATAAGGATTTATCTTATTTATGTATTGGATTACTTTAGTGATTAAGCTACCAGTAAAGAAATTAGAGCTTTAATACCTAGTCTCTAAGGGGACTGGGCACAAACAGTGGGAAACCACTCCTCAGATGTATGTATCTTAAAGGGAATTCTTGATTATAGGTATCGGTTGAATTGGATACCTCTGAAAACCCCTCAAATTCTGTGACTCTAAATGGTTCATATTCTGTGACTGAATGAATGAATGCTACAGAATAGGAAAGGACATGAGTAAAATCAGTCTTTTGTGCCATTTTCCCTGAAGTAACTTGTTACTAGCCACGGATGAGCGAGGAGGGAAAGCCCATTTGCCAAAGTGCATTAGAGGTGATACTTTAGCAACATGGCCCCTTAGCACATTAATGCCTCTTACACCCGGTGCCTTATTCTCTCTACTGAAGCTCTGTTAGATTTGCTCAATTGTTAAAAGCAGGATTGCAGCTGAAGTTAATTTATGTTAATTTTCTCTTTTCTGGTCCATTAACTTTTGTGATGCTAATATATCTTACATGGAATTTTCTCAGCCTGAGATGCTGCAAAGTTGGAGTGGGGTTGCTGGTGAAAAGCCCAGCATGGAGACCCCCGTTGCCCTTGCCTTTTTTTGGTGAGAACTCTGATTTGAAATCCTGCTAATCTCTAAAGAGGTTTTTTCCCCCTACAATCCTGCTTTCCAAATCTTCCTTAGGGATTCATGCCCTTCTTTTCATGCTAGGGGAAAATATGTGGGATAGATTTGGGACCCCTGAAACAAGGGTGGGAATGTTGGAGGAAGCCACTTAACATTTTTCAATAGTATCATTTTGGAAGCTAAAGTAGTTGGGATGGGGTCTGCCACATTTTATAAAGGCTCTTCCCTTCTCCTGTTCTCTATCATTGCTATTTTAGCCTTCCCAATCTAGTTAAGTAAAGAGTATTAAGTATTATTAGTTAAATAAGCATATACTTAAGCAATGAGAGAAGAGTATACTTGCAATCTTTTTTTGGTGGAATTGAGGAGGGGAGAGAATAGAGTCCTGATTCATAATAAAAGTAAACTTTCTCTTCAGATTAGGCAAAAGTGTCCTTAAAACTGAAAATTCTTTCTGCTTGGCCCCTTGCCCTATTTCATGATCCTCCAACCAGAAAATTCATACTTGACACAAGCCTGATCCACCTCCTCTAGCTTGATTTGAAAAAAAATTTTAATTGCCATGTTCATTTTTCTCCTCTATGCAAATTCTAAGTTCTAATTTCTTTTGAAGGCAAAATGTTCTTCTTTCTCAATAAAGGGAGAAGATCAAGGTTTTTCTTGTCCTTAATGAAGTATAAAAATTATTGGTATATATGCCAATAAAGGTAAGGATGCGTGAACCAAAGAGGACCTTGGGACTGAAAGGAACCTGAACATAGATCTTTGGAGGAATGAAGGAATCCCTAAAGTGGATTTTGGGGATGCATACTTATAATCAGAAAGTTGCTGTTATTCTATTGTCTCAGTCCTGTCTGATTCTTCATGACCCCATCTGGGATTTTCTTGGTAAAGATATTGCAGTGACTTGCCATTTTTTCCTCCAGATCATTTTATAGATACTCTCCAAAATGGTTGGATTCGTTCACAACTCCACCAACAATGCATCAATGTCCCAGTTTTCCCGCATCCCCTCCAAAAATCATCATTATTTTTTCCTGTCATCTTAGCCAATCTGACAGGTGTGTAGTGGTATCTTAGAGTTGTCTTAATTTGCAAAAGAAATGCAAATTAAGACAACTCTGAGATACCACTACATACCTGTCAGATTGGCTAGAATGACAGGGAAAGATAATGCAGAATGTTGGAGGAGATGTGGGAAAACTGGGACACTGATACATTGTTGGTGGAATTGTTAATACATCCAGCCATTCTGGAGAGCGATTTGGAACTATGCTCAAAAGTTATCAAATTGTGCATACCCTTTGATCCAGCAGTGTTACTACTGGTCTTATGTCCCAAAGAGATTTTAAAGAAAGGAAAGGGACCTGTATGTGCAAGAATGTTTGTAGCAGCCCTTTTTGTAGAGGCCAGAAACTGGAAACTGAGTGGATGCCCATCAATTGTAGAATGGCTGAATAAATTGTGGTATATGAAGATTATGGAATATTATTGTTCGGTAAGAAATGACCAGCAGGATGATTTCAGAAAGGCCTGGAGAGACTTACATGAATTAATGCTGAGTGAAATGAGTAGGACCAGGAGATCATTATAGACTTCAACAACAATACTGTATGATGATCAATTCTGATGGACGTGGCCCTCTTCAACAATGAGATGATCCAAATCAGTTCCAATAGAGCAGTAATGAATTGAACCAGTTACACCCAGCGAAAGAACTCTGGGAGATGACTATGAACCACTACATAAAATTCCCAATCCCTCTATTTTTGCCTGCCTGCATTTTTGATTTCCTTCACAGGTTAATTGTACACTATTTCAAAGTCTGATTCTTTTTGTACAGCAAAATAACTGTATGGACTACTGGTCATCCTGCCATCTAGGGGAGGGGGTGGGGGGGTGGTAAGAGGTGAAAAATTGGAACAAGAGGTTTGGCAATTGTTAATGCTGTAAAGTTACCCATGTATATATCCTGTAAATAAAATTCTATTAAATAAAATAAAATAAAAAAAATAATAAAAAGTTAAAAAAGTTCACATTCCAAAAAAAAAAAAATAACTGTATGGACATGTATACATATATTATATTTAACTTATGTGTTTAACATGTATTGGTCAACCTGCCATCTGGGGAAGAGGGTGGGGGGAAGGAAGGGAAAAATTGAAACAAAGGGTTTTGCAACTGTCAATGCTGAAAAATTACCCATGCATATATCTTGTAAATAAAAGGCTATAATAACAAAAATTAGCCCCTGCTAAATCCCAATCTTGGATTATATGTATCATCCACAGCTTTGTATGTGCTGCTGAAATTAAGTAGAGAAAAATCACTGTGTACTATGCCCACTAGACATTGCATTTACTTTACAGGATCTTAATTGGGCCCTTCCCGAAGCAAAGCAATTCTTTTACAGCTCCCTAATTGATCCTCTATCCTGCTCATCAAAGTAGCTTTTCCATGCCTTTTCACCCCTCCTCAAACTTCCTATGGTTCTCCCAACCCTACTATCTGAAGTGAGAACCTTGCTTCACAATGTGTATTAAAAATAAATAAATTTTAAAAGAAAAAAATAATAATCCAAGAATATTGTCCTGGGATGATAAAGCATCAGGGGAAAGTAGAAATAGAAAAAATCCACTGATCACCATCTCAAAAAGATCCTTTGTGGAAAACACATAGGAATATCATTGCCAAATTTCAAATCCTACAGAATAAAGTGAAACTTTTGCAAGGAGCAAGGGGAAAAAAAAATTCAAATATGCTGGAGCTACAGTTAGAATTGTCTAGGACTTATTAGCAGCCACAACAAAAGCAGGTCCTGGAATTATATATGCCAGCAATCAAAAGAACTATACTTCTTGCCAAAAATCTATCCAACAAATTTATAATACTGAATGAAAAAAAATAGACATTCAACAAACTTGTAGATTTTCAGGACTTTCTTTTAACTGAACCTAAACTCAACAGAAAATTTAACCTATGAGAGCCAACATCAAAGATTAACTTCAAGGAACTTAACATGGACAAATTGTGGGTTTTTTTTTAATATGGAAATATATACCATATGTTTAAGACTTACATAAATAATTGAGTATCTCAAAATAAAGATTGGGGCAGAATTGAGTAAAAAGAAAAATAATAAAGGACTTTGTTTTATATTTCACCAGAAAAAAAAATGAGGCTATTAAGAACTCTCTTTTTTGCCCCTCTTCCTCATATCATATCACACAAATGCCTTCCATTACTATCCCCTTCTTTATTCTGATTCATGTGAAAAGATAGCCCTTCTCCTTTCCAAGACAAATCCTTCTGTATGCCTGAGTGATCCCATTTCATCCCATCCCACTATCTTCTCCTTCTCCTCTTCCTACCTTTCTGACTGCTTCTTCTCATTCTCCTTTTCTGAATTTTCTTCCAGGTCTAATCCATTAACCATGGGTATTCAACAGTCTTCTGACACTTTACCCTCTTCCACATACTCTAAGACCCAGGGACACTGGCTTCCTTGCTATTCTTCCCAAAAGACACTCCATTTTCTAACTTAGTGCATTTCATTGGTTGTTCCCCATTCATAGAATGCGCTTCTACTTCATGTTTGTCTACTGGATTCCCTGACTTCCTTCAAGTCCCAGCTAAAGTTGGACCTTCTCCAAGAATCTTTTCTAGTCTTCCGTAATGCTAG
Source organism: Sarcophilus harrisii (assembly GCF_902635505.1). NCBI lineage: Eukaryota > Metazoa > Chordata > Mammalia > Dasyuromorphia > Dasyuridae > Sarcophilus > Sarcophilus harrisii. The sequence continues at coordinate 371,226,145 of NC_045427.1, forward strand.
ACAATTGACTTCAATTTATTCTTATTTTTATATAGTTGTTTACATGTTGTTTCCCATAAAACTTATGAGTGAGGACTGTTTTTTGCCATTTTTTTTTGCTCTTGGTGCTTAACACATTTCCTGGCACATAGTAGGTGCTTAATAAATTCTTGATGATTATTGCTGCATTTTCTATGCTTATAAAAGTAAATATATTTGTGGGGGTTCATAAGCTATGGTTTTTTGAATATGTGAAGACCTACAAGGATTCTCAAATCTGAGATAATTTTGGGGCATATGAGGAGAGATTTAGGCATTGCACTAAACTTTGTGAATTAAAAATATGCTGTAAATAGATATGTTCAAAGTTACAGAAAACTAAGACACTCCTACTTTTTAAAGGTTAATTAGTAATATATAACCTTACTTTCTGATGTTTGGTGTTCTTGTTTAAAACTGCAAAGTCTTTAGAAGGTGGAGAGAGTGGGTAGTCCTGGCTGGGGAAAGCTAGTGAAGATACTGAGCAAAGAAGAATGTATGGAATGATAGGAATAGATTTTCCTGGGAAGAATAATAGGTCTCTGTTTGACTATAGAAAAATTACCCTTGAAATAGAAAAGAAAAATTACCCTTGAGCTATTTGAAGACCCCATACATGTTCAGTAGGAAGGGTTGTTGAATTTATTTACTGGTCAATACCAGCTTCCCTCTGAGATTTGACTCTCTGATGATATTCCTTTGTTTGACAGCAAGAGCTCCAGGGAGAACTTGTGGTGATAATTTGGTCTCTGATCATGCTTCAGTAGCAATTTATTTAAAGTTGACAATAGAGTTCCCATCTTTTAAAAGGAGGTTTCATGTACCTGAATCACTGCAAGCATGATTTTTTTTCTTGATGAAAACATAGTTAAGTTTCACACTTATTATAGAACCTGGCACCTGACAGCCTCCAAGGACTTTATAAAGACTAATGAAATGAAATGAAATTCCCAGCAACATTATAAACAGAGTAGAGAGGGGAAATAAGACTGCATCCTATTTATTTCTCCCTTTCAGGAGACAAAGGATAGGTCCCAGCCTCTTCTGGGCCAAAACCCCAAATGAATCTGATTTTATTTGGCCAAGAAAAGCTCTTGGCTCTGAATCTCTGAAGAGACAACCCTTCCTGAAAACTAGGTCAACATGAAACTACCTACAAAAAGGCTCCTTGGAAAACCAGCATCCATACTTAGGAGTTCTTATACCCAGTAGCATACTCTGAACATCAGATAAGAAAACCAATCAGGAAAACTGGCCTGGTCTCGGGTGAATGATCCTAGGAAGCTATGGTACATGATGAGGGGTGGGGGGTATATTTTTGGCACATTTGGGTTGGCACTTTTGATAGGGATTCAGATGAGGATTAAAAAAATCTGAATGATACCCCTCTCCTAAAACAGTTTTGGTCTCTCTCATAGCAGACCATACGCCTTGACTTATCCAACAAGAAAAAGGGGAAAGAAGAAGAAAGCTAAGAGCAAAAAGAAAAAGAGACATCAGTGTAAATGGGGAAGAATCAACCCCATGTTTCAGGGCAGTTGGCAAGAGCTGCAGCTATCTCTCCTTGCTCCCCATCTCCTGAGGTCCTGAACTTTCAAATCCTGGAACCTGTTTTTTCCAGGCCAAAGATGGGATGGGGTACCGGGCAGGCCCTTTGGGTTACTGCCCTGTGCACACTTAGGGTACCACCTAAGGAAGGACTGATGCAGTTTAGGGGAAAGACACAGCCCAGCAGAGGCAGAAGGAGTTCACTGGGGGGGAAGCTGGCCTGTGACAACTTTGGAGCCCCCCTAGGGGTTCACCAGTTCCAGGTTTTAAAGCCAACTCCAACCTTTTCTGGCCCAAACTCCATTTACTCTTGGCAAACATTCGACATTGGTTCACAAATAGAGGAGAAGCTTTAACAGCCTCAGAGAAAAGCATCTCACGCATCAAACCTCTCTCTCTGAGCCACAGGGGGAAGAGGTGAGTGTAAATGAATCAGGAACTTGCTGCTTCTCTTCCCCTTGAACTATATAAGGGATTATAAATTAAGGGAGAAAACTGCTGGGGGAAAAGAAAAATGTACTTGGTGTTTCAGCCAGCTCTGAAGCCTTGAAAGGCGGCATCAGGCATCACGTTATAACTGAGAGAGCTCAATTTGCACAGTTTCCTCCAAGCCCGCAGAGAGATGTTAGCAAGCAGTCTAGCAGTGGGAGCAGGCTCCAAGAGGGAGAGGAGATTTTGCAGCAAGGTAGTTTGGGGAAAGGAGCAGGATAGGTTTATCCCTATTGCTAATATTTTTATAGCACTTATATATGCTGAGCACTATACTGAGCATTTTTTTTTACAATTTTTACAAATTTTTCTTTACAATTTTTATCTTGTTTCATTCTCACAACAGTTCTGAGAGAGGGGTGCTATTATAATCCCCATTTTACAATCGAGGAAATGGAGGCAAACACAGTTTAAGTGATTTGCCCAGGGTCACTCAGCTACAAAGTGTCTGAGTTCAAATTTGAACTCAGATCTTCCAGAGATTTAAAATTTTGATGCTGTTAGTTCATCATAGAATCAGAGCTCTAGAAGCTTTAGTGGCAGCAACTAAGTCCTGCCCCTCATTTTAGTCCAGTGCCCTATATACTCCACCATGCTGCCTTTCATGTTAGCTGCCTTATTGAGGAGCTAATTTCCCCATGTTCTGCCCTGTTCTCTGTGTCCTACTTTCTTTCCACTCCCTTCCAGGCTAATGTCCAAAGCAGAAGCAAAGCTTGAGAGGTTTGAGTCACTTTCCTTGATCTCAGAGGATGATCTGTCTTACTGTTCTTGCCTCCCAATATACACAGTCTAATGGTTAGTTCTTTAGATGATTGCAGCAGGTATTATATCTGTGATTTATCTAACATAGACTTATATAATCTCCTTATATACCAAATTATTTTTAGCAACACTATTTGTATGAACAAAGAATTGAAAACAAAGTAGATGCTCATCAATTGGGGGAATGGCTAAACAAATTATGGTATATGAACATAATAGAATATTATTGTGCTGTAAGAAGTGATGAATGCAATTAATACAGGGAAGCATAGAATGACTTATACAAACTGATATAGAATGAAGTCAGCAGGGCAAAGAAAGCAATATACATAATTACTACAGCAATGTAAACAGAAAAAATAATCACTAAAAAACCGTCAAAAGTGAAGGTTTCAAAATTACAATGACTAAGCGTAGCTCCAAGGAAGAGGTAGAAGATATCCATACATGAGTTCTTTGCAGAGGTGGGAAGGTGCATGAATCTGATACATGGTATATATTCTCAAAGTTTTGTGATATGTTCTTATCGCATGAATGATGTGAAATGTTTGACATTTTCCCTTTTTTGTCTTTAAAAATATTGTTCATTATATAAGATGGCTCTAAGAATGGAAGGAAGAAATTGTCTCTGGGGAAAAGGTTGATATCCTTGAAAGAAAACAAAAGACATCAGTAAAAATTTATTTTTTTAAAAAGATATAGAAAGAGATCAAGGAGTGGTATTAGTTCAAGGAGAAGGAGGATGAACAGCTGAAGGAGCTGTTCTCTATATCTGAATTTGACTTTGAAAGGAAAGGAAACAAACAATTATAAAGCTCCTACTTTGTGCCAGACACTGTGCTAAACACTTTATTAAATATTATCTTGATGGATCCTCACAACCCGTGAGGTGGGTACAATTTATTATTATTCCCCAGCAGACAGATTGCCTACAGTTACAACTGTTAAGTGTCTGAGGTTTGAACTCAGATCTTCCTGACTCCAGTCCTAGCACTCTATCCACGGGGCCATCCTGCTGCCTTGATTCTATTATACCCCTCTTAGACAACAGTCAACAAAAACCATGGGGTCTTACACAACCCAGGAGGCATCTCAAGGACAGAATTTAGGCTTCCAGGAAGCAATAGAGTAATGGAAAAACAGCAAGGAGCAATCACTGTTCTGAGGATCAGGTTCTCCTTGGTGACTTGATATTGAATATTTAGAAGGGTGGAAGTGGAAAGTGGAAAAATCAGATAGAGATTGCCTAAGTCATCATGGAAAACAGATTGGGGATGCTTGTGTTCTGGGGGGTGGAGGGAAGAATGATTTTAGGTCAAGATGAGAAGATTTTAGTTCAAGCACTTGAGCTGTCTCAGAACTCCAGTATTCAGAAATTAATTTTAGACTTTTTGGCTTTAGGAGGGGCAGTGGTTGTATATCCCTCACAGTTGCCATATATGTTTGGTTATTTGCTTCATAGCTCATATAGGACACAGCCACACTTTCCTTGTGTGATTGGTTCCATTATTCTATACTCAAATAATTAGGATCCATTGATATGTACCATGAAAGGTTACGGACAGAATTTTTTCATGGGTGGAGGGCAAACTAAAAATTTAATTGAATAAATGCACACTGATTCTACAGCACTTCCAACCACAAAAAGGGCCAGAGCTGGGGTTAGAGATGTCAACTCTCTGAGAACCATGGAAAGCTTAGAGTTTCTTCTGAGGGTACCCTGGTAGTTGGGAGAACCTCTAGTGAGGTTCCCAATACTGGGGCACTCATCACTGAAAAAAATTAGCCAGATAACTTGGTGACACAGTGGTTGAATCAGAATAAGACAGACAAAAATGAAACAGATCCAGCCCTCGATGGCTTATAGTCTAAAAATATAATTATGTTTTTTACTGTCTCTTGAGGACTTTTGTTTTTATATCATAGTCATTTATGGATAGAGTTCCCCCACCTCCCACTCCCCAAATCAAATGAAACACCATATTGATCATGCATATCACCTCCTCTCCTTCTTGTTTCCTGTCTCTCTGTTGAAAGGAAGGATTTATATTTCCATATCTCTGATGATCTGGGACTAATATTGGGCAACTCAATTACTCAGAGCTCACTTCCCTTCTGGTGCTCTTTTCATTTACCTTATTGGGGGTTTTTTTTGGTTGTTTTTGATTCCCTTACTTGGCCCTGTATCAATTCTTACAAATTTTCCCACATTTTTCATATTGGTAATTTCTTATTGTGCAATAGTATTTCCATTCCATTCAAATTCCATAATTTGCTCAATTATAACTGTCTCATGATTATGTTCCCTTTCCTTAATTTGAAGCCAGGGACTTAATCTCATATCTCCCACACACTTACTTTTGCATATTGTTATATATTAGATGCTCCATGAATGATCCTATTTCTGACAAAGGAAATTATTGAAAGGTATAATGGTAACAGATGTGACCTGGGCAACAGAAGTTTATGAGTTCAATTCCCAGTTTCTCAACCAGTTTATTCCTATGCTTTGATTTTTTCATCTCTAAATTTGGGCTGTGTGGATGTGACTGAGAACTGGAGGGAGGGACGAAGGCAGAAGTAGTCTGAAATATAGGTCATCTTTTGTGATCCAAGGGCCTAGATAGGCTCCCTGACTAAAAATATTTCCTCCACTGCATCTGCATGAAAATTTCACTCTTAATGGCATTCCTTTGAAAGTCTTCTCCAAAAGATTTGGACATTTTAACTAGGTTAACAGCACTTATATTGTGATAAAGGTCCCCTTCACTGCGAAACTCCATTCTATCTCAAAGTTCAGCATGCGATGTTTGGAATAACCAGAATTATGCAAATATGGTTTAAGTTCCCTTTCTAACACATATACTCTTTTAGAAACCAATAAGACTTTTAAATCAAATAACCAAATTATGTAGTTGATAAAGAATAGCAAAATAAAGGACAAGAAATCAAGAAGTGTAGTCATTCTCAGGTCCCAAATATAAACGGGTAATAGCTCCCTAGAAGGAGAAAAAAAATTAATAAAACTCTATCTTTCCTGGGCTAACAAACAGGATAAAAAAAAAGTTTCAGGTGTTTGATATGCTCTCACGTGGGCTTAAACAAATTTATATGTCAAGAAACTGTTACAGAGAAAAGGTCTGACATTCCTAACATTGTTACCACCAACTGCTGGCCAACAACCACGCTGGCCAGGTAAGGAAGGCCAAGAGCTACATGCCATAGGTCCCCAAGCCCTACTTCTAGGTTGAACCTCACATCCATCATCAAGTGGAATGATTTTGTAGGAAAAGAGTTCAACATCTCAAACACCACTAGTACCAACTGGCATAAATGGGGCAGGCAAGCCACTCTGGCTGGAGCAGAAATGTAACCTGAGGGAAAGATAAAAGGCAATTAATGGCAGGTGCTACACAGGTCAAACCACTACCACCTTGACTATTGTCTTCCTTCAGAACTAGCTGTGAACAGCTAGAATCCTATACCCAAGAGCCCAGGGAAAGAGCAACCCCACAAACCATCAGCCCTGGTTCCATCCTAACCAGCTGCCTTTCCTCCCCCAACCACTGTTCAGAGGAGCCACCCTTGTAGATTTGCCAACAGCAACTTCTCCATAGGCACCATAACTACTGAAAAAGGCCCCAAAAAGAAAGCTTTTGGCTTTGTCAAATAGACATCATGAGAAATAGATACAGTTTTATCGATGGAAATGTCACTAAAGAAAATGCATTTCCTTCTGCTTTTCAGAGGCACCCTAAGGGTCATTAGCCCTTTTCTCTATAAGTGGTCTCCCTCTACAAGAATGTAACTTCCTGGCAACAAGAAGATTTTACGATGATCAATTCTGATGGATGTGGCTCTTTCCAACAATGAGATGATCCAGGCCAATTCCAATGATCTTGTGATGAAGAGAGCCATCTACACTCAGAGAGAGAACTGTGGGAACTGAGTGTGGATCACAACATAGCATTTTCACTTTTTTTGTTGTTGTTTGCTTGCATTTTATTTTCTTTCTCATTTTTTCCTTTTTGATTTGATTTTTCTTGTGCAGCAAGATAATTAAATAAATATGTATACATATATTGGATTTAACATATATTTTTGCCATGTTTAACATATATTGGATTACTTGCTATCTAGGAGAGAGGATGAAGGGAAGAGGGAAAAATTGGGACACAAGATTTTGCAAGGGTTAATGTTAAAAAATTATCCATGCATATCTTTTAAAAATTAAAAAGCTTTAATAAATAAAATTTAAATTAAAAAAAAAGCAAATTGAGATTTGTAAAGTGTTTTAATGATGAAATACTATTAAAGGCAAGTTTTGTTGTTTAAAAAAAAAAAGAATGTAAGCTCCTTGAGAACAGGAACTATTTTACTTTTCTATTTTTCTCTAGAGCATAGCATAATAAAAACAGGGGTGAGTTTTTACAGAATCATTGTATTTGTAAGATTTGAGAGTTAGAAGGGGCCTTCCCAAATACATAGTGAAACTTCATACTCCCATACAAGAGATTCTTCCTGTAAGACACCCAACAAGTGATTATCTTCAGTTATTTTTCGTCATGTATAACTCTTCATGGTTCTATTTGGGATTTTCTTGGCAGAGATACTGGAATGGCTTGCCATTTCCTTGTCCAGCTCATTTTACAGATAAGAAAACTGAGGCAAACAGTTTTCTTATCTGTAAAATGAGCTGGACAAACAGTGTAAAGTGACTTATCTAGGGTCACATAGCTATTAAGTGTCTGAAGACAGATTTGAACTCAGGAAGATGAGTCTTTCTGACTCTAAGTCCAATACTTTCTCCACTGCAACTCTAGGAGTTGAGTGGTTCATTTTGCTTCTGCTCAATTGCTACTTAGCCTTAATCACTAAATGGCTACGGCCTCAGTCAAACTGAGTCCTGTTGAAGACTTTAGCTTAAAAAAGCCAGGGTCCAGAGTCATCTCCAGTCATCCTGATCTACATCTGGCCACTGGACCCAGATGACTGTGGAGGGGAACATGAGGCAGATGACCTTGTACAGTCTCCCTCACTTAAATCCTGTTCTCTTGTATGTCATGACATCCCTTCCCTGATGTCATGGTCCTTTTCCAGAAGGAAGGACCAACAATAATAAAGACCTCCATTGAGAGAAAGCCCACTAACTCCAGAAATAATCTACACTATTTCTGGATATCTAAAGTTAAAAAATTTTCCCCTGATATCAAGCCTATATTTTCCTCTATATAACTTCCCTTCATTGTTCTTTGTTCTGCTCTCTGAGGCCAAAGAGATCAAGTCTCATCACTCTTCCACGTGACAATCCTTGAAATATGTGTGACAATTATATTCTATCCTAAGTCTTTTCTCCAGTTTGGAAATTCTCAGTTTCTTCATCTAATTTTCATATGACAAGGACTCAACACTTTTTACATCTTGGATGAACTCCTCTAGATTCTCTTCAGTTTAGTCATTCATTTATTTATCTATTTATTTATTTATAGACAATGGGGTTTAAGTGAATTGCTTGACCACACAACTAGTAAAGTCGGAGAGCAAATTTGAATTCAAGTCCTTGAAACTCCAGAGACATTGCTCTGTCCACTGCACCAGTTAGCTGCCCCCTCTTCAATTTATCAATAGTTTTCCTAAATCACAACTAAATACAATTCTACAAAATATTTTCTTCCCAAGGGCAGAGTACAGAAGAAGTATTACTTTCTTATTCCTGGAAGCGATGTCTCTCAATGCAGACCAAAATTGCATTAATATTTTTGGCCGCCACATCACACTACTGACTAATTTTATGCCTGCAGTGCACTAACTCCCCTACATCTTTTTTAGGCACTACCATATAACTGTGCCTCCCCATTTTGTACTTGCAAAGTTGACATTTTGAATCCAATCATAAGACTTTACATTTATCTCCATTGAATTTCATCATATTCGATTCAATCCAATGCTGTGTTCTATCAAAGACTTTATTAAATCACAATGTTAACCAGAGTTAATTGTTTTGGCTTTGGGTCAGTTTAGTAACCCTGCATATTTGATGAATCTGCCATTTCTGCTTTTATCCAAATCATTAATAAAAATGTCAGATAGCACAGAGCCAGATACCTGAAGTATACCAGGAGAATTCCTGGCAAGTTGATATTCAAATTAACTATTCTTTGAGATTATTTCTGTAATGATTACTCTATGTCAACCAGGTCTAACTCCATCTAATTCTAAGTTTATCTAATTCATTTATCATCTTCTCCTGGATGACTCTTTGTAATCAAATCAATTCAATAAATATTTGTTAAGTGCCTACAATGTGCCAGAAAACTGGGCTAAGCACTGGGGATTGTTGTTGATCATTCTTTGTTCTCCAAGTGAACCAATGATATCAGGACAGTAATTTCTTGGAATTGAACTGAGTTTAAGACAGAGTTATGCAAAAATCATTAACCTCACTCTCTCCTCCAGTCATCAAAGACCAGGGGCAAGATATAGGTCAGGGCAACTGGTAATGACCCAGCATGCAGTGGGAAACCTTAACCTTTTAAAATTAAGGTCTTTAACAGGTCTCAGTTTGTCTGGGGCAACTCCCATTCAGTAATTAAAGACTAGGTAAGAATTCAGACATGAGATGGTTTAGATTACCCTCACAAAAGTATCCATCTGGGAGGTGGGAGACCCTCAGTTTAGGCCAGAACAAAAACATTTGCTTTTTATGCTCACTCTGAGCCATTAAAACCCAAAAAGTAAGTTGTGCTTGAACTGGAGCCTATAATTGGTCAATCAGTGAAAGCCAGAGTAATTTGGGTTCAAAAATATAATCAAGTAGCTCCATTTGAATCCAATGGGCTTTGTCAAAGCCTGGTTTTTCAGATCTATATTTCAAGAAATCATAAATAAAAAAGTACATGAAACAAAAAACTTAATTGTCCCAGCAATTTCAAAAATAAAACAAAAACAATCCAATGATAAAATAAATAAGGAAGAAAAAAACAATCTAGCCCCCCAAACCCAAGGTATCTTGTGAAATATAAAATGATAAAAATTTATATTCCTTTGAATAGAGCACCTACATGTAAGGTATGGCTCCCCATGTGAACAGAGGAAGAAAAAGGAGGGAGAGAAAAAGAGGGATGAGAGCAAGCACATGGGATACAAATGTCGCCTGCCCTTAAGGAGCTTACTGTCTAATAGAGAGAAACTACACCAAAAAAGAAGAAAACCAAAAAGCAGGGGTGAGATAAGTCTGGGCTGCTAGGATATTCAAGCAGAGCTGCTGATGGAAAATAGAGTTACCTGAAAAGTTCAGATCTGAGCTTCAGCTCCACATTCCAATCATACAAGTACAATCAGAGGGAAGAGGAAGCTAAGGGAGTTGAGAAGGCATTGAGTATACAAAACTGAGTAAATCGATATGGTATTGAAATTTCTCCCTGGGTAAGGCATGATGTTCCTTACAATCAAAACCAAGCAGAGCTGCTAATGGAAAATGGAGAGTTAGTATTTGATGATCACCATTTTATTTTCTAGATGTTCCTAACCATCTCTTTATTAATCTCTCATAGAATTTTCTCAGAAATTGAACTCAAGTTCAATAACCTATCTCTCCTTCCCTCTGCTTTTTTTTTTCTTCAAAATTGGAACTAATCCCCCTCTCCAGAGTTGGAGTACTTTTCCCTTTCCTCACAGTCTTTCAAATATCAAGACAGTAACTCTCACAGCCATCAGCACTTTTAGTACCTGAGAATACTGAGTCTATGTTCACCAGCTGGGGAATGGCTGAATAAGTTATGGTATATGGATGTTAAAGAATGTTATTGTTCTATTTGAAATGATCCATTGATCTCAGATCAAATGTGATCAGATGAATTCAGAGAAGCCTGGAGAGATTTACATGAACTGATGCTAAGTGAAGTGAGCAGAATCAAGAGAACATTGTACACAGTAATAAAATTATGTGATGTTCAATTCTGATAGACATGACCCTTTCCCACATTTCCAAAAAACTTGTAATGGAGAAGAGCCGTCTGCATCCAGAAAGAGGATTATGGGAATTTAATGTGGATTACAACATAGCATTTTCACTTTTTTTTTTGTTGTTGTTTGCTTGGTTTTTTTTCTTTCTCATATTTTTCCCTTTTTAATCTGATTTTTCTTGTGCAGCATTATAAATATAGAAATATGTATAGGAGAATTGCACATGTTTAACATACTGGATTATTTGCTGTTTGGGGGAATGGACTGCAAGGAAGGAAGGGAAAAAAATTTGGAACACAAAATTTTACAAGGGTGAATGCTGAAAACTATCTTTTCAAGTATTTTAAAAATCAAAAGCTATTATTTTAAAAATAAATAAGTTTTTAAAAACATGTAAATTGGCTTCTTAGTATCCTGGGTATTTTGGTCTGTTCGAAAACCACTGTTGTTTCTCCTCATCAGAATGATTTTCCTTTGTGCCTTTCAGAAGTATATTTGTATCTTTCAGAATTTCATTCTTGCCAGTTCTTCATTCTTACTAAGCTAATTTTCCCTATAGAATATTAATCTATAGTATTTTACCCATCATTCCTCTAAAGCCATCGAAATCTGCTCTCTCAAAAGTTAGAGTACATGTTTGATTACATCTAGCTTTTCTTTTCTTCTCTCGAACAAATTCTAGTGAGGTATGGTGACTTTCCCTCAAGATACCAATTTTACCTCAGCAATAAATTCTTCCCTATTATTGAAATACATATCTAGAATAGAATTCCCTCCTCCTCTCCTTTATTCTTCACCTTTTTAAGATTGAAAATTTAAGACAATGCAAAAAAAAAATTCCTTATTTTGCTTTTGTCAGAGTCCTAGCAGATTTCTCCCATAACTACTGTATTTTACCTTTTAAGCAGACTTATGATTTATTTCCTGAATTCTTCATCTATTTCCTCTTTCTGTTCAAGTGGTCTATTGTATACTCTGAAGACTAAATAATTTTTGTTCCTCCCACCATTGATCTTCACTCCACTGTTTCCTCCTCTAATCCTTGATTCTTCTTATTCTTCTGTCTTATTAGACAGTATTATTACACCCATTTCCTTTTTATTTTGTTTCAGACATGGGTTTCATCCCACCAAGTTTTAGACATATCTATTAAGTCAAATCTGTCTTTCTGCATTAGAACTTGCAGTTCATTTTTCTTGTTGCCTAAACTTTGAGCATGTGTCTAGATATTTGAGGCTTAAATTTCATAAGAAATAAAAGTTAAATCGAACATTCTATCATAAACATAAATCATGTAATTATGGGCACCAAGAAGAGTCAGTAAGGTGGCACAGTGGAGAGAATGCTGCACCTGAAATCAAAAAGACCCAAGTTCTAATTTGGTCTTAGACAATTACCATCTGTGTGATTTTGAGCAATTCACTTAACCTTTATAATATATAATAATTTATTGTTATATATTTTGAATCCTCCCTAATGTTCTGCTGGACACATGACAATCTTTTGTTTTGTTTTCTTTATTTGTTTTTGCTTGTTTGTTGCATGTTATGTTGTTTTACTTTATTTATTGTTTGGTTTTATTTGAATTTGTGTTATTTATTTATTTATTATTTGTATTCCTTTTCTGTTTTTCTTATTCTGTTTTTTTTAATAAAATTTTAAAATATATTTTAAAAAAGAAAGAAAGAACAATTTAGTACATACAAAACACTGACATGAAAGAATAAACCTGAGAGCCTCACCTTTCTGGGACCCTATCCAGGAGAGTGCTATGTTATAAACATGTCTAGAGGAGGATGTCCCATTGAGAACTTCTTATATCCATAAAGGCTTGATTGTGAACTCTTTCTGTGTGATTTATTGTGTAAATAAAACTGTTCTCTTTTTCTGGAAGCTTTGTGTCCTCGAATGCTTATAAAGGGTACTAGAAGCCACCTTTGCTAAAGCAGTGGCAGTTACTGAAGTTCCTAGGTGCCATTGGTAGTCAATATGTCAGAGAAGTGAGTGATCCCCCATTCGACTTCATTCCTTCATATCAGGAGAAAGCTTTGGCCTCAAGGGTTGTATACAAACTCATTTTACTAATCTATGGGGGGAGCGCTGCAGGCGCCCGGGGGGGGGGGGGGGGGGGGGGAGGTGCAGTTTAGCTTTGATGTCCAAACTCCCTTATAGTTCTCTCTATTTTTCCTGGTGATTATTAAATATTTGGGATGAACAGAGTGGGATAGATTTAATCTGGCAAGACTTGTCCAAGAGGAAATTGTGTACACATTCATGTAGGCACAGACAACCCATTGGGAAGCTATAGACCTCAGCTGGATGATGGAATTTATAGTGAGATGGAGATGGTGTAATTTGTAAAACTCCAAGGAAGTGAAATGATTTGTCCAAAGACCCCTAGATAGTGAGTAAGGAGTTGGGCCTGGGATCAAGCTCTCCTGACACCAAATCCAATGTTATTTCGACCAAATAGGCTACCTTTGATATTTCTAAGAAAGTCTAGAAGAGAAGAAGGAAATACAATTGCAGAGGGGACAGTAAGATGACGGCTGAGTGGTGCAGTGGATAGGGTGCTGGGCCTGAAGTCAGGAAGACTGGACTTTCTAAGTTCAAACATGGCCTTAGATACTTCCTAATTGTGTGACTCTGAGCAAGCCATTTAATCCTGTTTTCCTCATTTGTAAAATGAGTTGGAGAAGGAAATGGCAAACCACTGCAGTACATTTGCCAAGACCCCCAAATGGGGTCACGAAAAGTTGGACATACTGAAAAATAACAATTACAGAACTGTCAAACTTACAAGTAGTCAGCAAAACTCAGAATAGGGACAGAACCAGATTAAAATGTAATTGGAAAATATTTAATAAAATGAAAATACAATATAACTTGGTTAATTTGTGTTTTTCTAAGTCATTATATAAGCCTGTAGGGATCCATTTTTTAATTTGACACCACTGAATGAGAGGTTACTTCAGAGCAGAGCTTTAGCAAGAGCCAGGAAATCAGGGCTTTTCCCCAGAGGGTCAACATTGAGGTGGATTTCTATCCTCCACTCTTGCCTCTACTACCCTGCATCAAATGTCACAGGGCCTTAAGATCATAGTTCTAGAATTGAATAGGATTTTAGAGGTCGTTTAATCTAATCCCCTCATTTTACAGATGAGGCAAGTGGGAACTATAGAGGTGAGTCCCTGGACCAAGGTCACACAGGTTATATTACCTGACATAGTGGGGATGTGCCTCTAAGTTCATCATTTTCTCACACCATGTTCCTGATCTCATCTGCCACACTTGGGGGGGGGGGGGGGGATTTTGCCACGGAGCCCTTCTTGTCAGTCCATCTTTCCCTCCCCTAAATCCTGAACCTGATTCTGCAGGATCAGAATACAAGATGTTCCCTTCGACACAATTGCACCCAGCTAAACTGCCCCCTGCCAACTGCCCCCCTTTCCACCCACTCCTTCCCAGAATTGTTTTTTCTCCAGTGAAAAAAACATTCTTAGTTATATCTCTGCCCTCAGAGTGACAGACAAGAAGCTTCTTTTCTAAAAGAAATAAGGATCTTTATTATGAGAGGCAGCTGAGATTTCTCTCTGTATTCCTATGTACTGTACTATTAAAAAAACTGAGCCTGCCCTAGTAAACAGAAAGTGTTGACATCAGCAGTGATTTCTGAATTTGTTTCATACTACCTGTGTACACAGGGTGGAGATGTGATGATAAGGCACCCTTTTGAACACCAGACAATGCGAAGGAAAAGGAATGGTTTTCACTTTTCAGGGCTCTGACTTGCAACAGATTCCCACTGGATTCTTTCAGACTTAAATAGGCAACGGAGCTGGTACCCATTGAAACCCCTTTGAAAATGGGATTCCAAGTGAATCTGTCAGGTATGGAATATACCCTGTTGAGAATCAATCAATTAATCAATATTTATTAAGTGACTACTATGTGTCAGGCACTATGCTAAGTGCTGGGGAGACAAAAAGAGCCCAAAACCCCTGTCTTCAAGGAGCTTACCACCCAGTGGAAGAGACAAAATAAAAATAAATATATATAAAGCAAATTATATCCAGGGTAAAAAAGAAAAGATAAATAGAAGGAAGGCAGTGAAATAGTATCCAGGTCAGACTTGAAGGGCTTTTTTTTTTTTTTTTTAAAGATTTTTCTTTTCAAAACATGTGAATAGATAATTTTCAACATTCACCCTTGAAAAATTTTGTGTTCCAAAATTTTTCCTCCCTCCATCCCTCACCGTGGCAAATAATCTAATACCTTTTAAACATGTACAATTCTTCTATACATATTTCCACATTTATCATGCTGTACAAGAAAAATTAGATCAAAAAGGAAAAAAATGAGAGAGAGAAAAAACAATCAAACAAAAAATAATTTTAAAAGTAAGAATGCTATGTTGTGTTCCACACTCAGTCCCCACAGTCCTCTCTCTGGCTGCAGATGACTCCCTTCATCACAGTACCATTGGAACTGGCCTGAATCACCTCGCTGTTGAAAAGAGCCACGTCTGGCAGAATTGATTATCGCAAATAGATGTATGGATATGTACACCGCATGTACAATGATCTCCTGGTCCTGCTCACTTCTCTCAGCATCAGTTCATGTAAGTCTCTCCAAGCCTCTCTGTATTCATACTGCTGGTCGTTTCTTATAGAAAAATAACATTCCATTACATTCCTATACCATAACTTATTCAGTCATTGTTCAACTGAAAGACTTTTTTTTTTAAGTTTTTTTTTATTTTCTAAAAGAATAATCAAAGTACTTTTGAGGAAAAGCAAATGAATGGGTATAGCTAAATTACATGGTACATAAAGCACTGACTCTGGAGTCAGGAGAACCTGAGTTCAAAAATGGACTAAGATGCTAAATACTTCCTAAATGTGTGACCCTGGGCAAGTCATTTAACCCTATTGCCTTGCCAAAAAAAAAAAAAAAAAAGGTAAATGAAATGTAGCTTAGGACCATTATAATTGACTTTTGAATGACCTATGGTTTGATAACACTTTTTTGCCAGATTGTGTGAGCAATGTAGCTGCTATTTACCAACAGTGTACCATGTCCTGAAACGCTTTTTTTGCTTTGTTTTTGACATGGGTATACCCAAGAGAAAAGAAAAGTACTTGGAATAATTTGGAACTCAAAATATTACAAAAATGAATATCAAAAATTATCTTTACATGTAATTGGAAAAACAAAATACTACTGAGAAAAAAGATATTATCTCATTTGATCCTCTCAACAATCCTATGAGGTAGGGACTATTGTTATCATTTCTATTTAGAGGTAAGAAAGAGATAAAGGACTTGCCTAGCATCACACAGCTAATGAGTGTCTGATGCTAGATTTGAATTCATGTCTTCCTGATTCCAGGCTTAAAAATCTATTCCTCGTACTATCTGGCTGTCAAGGTGAGGAATAATAAATGTAAATAATCTAGAAAGATATACAGGAACTGAATTGTTAATAAGGGTTTTAAATGCCAAACAGAAAAAGCTATCTATCAATCAAATATATATTTCCCTTAAAGGCAGAGAGAACCACAGAAGATTCTTATAAAGGGGAGGAATATGATCAGACTTGCACTTTAGATATATTGGTGTGGCAGCTGGTTGGAGAGTAGATTGGAGAGGGAAAAAATGGATTCAAGCAAGCTACTTGAATTAAAGTAGCTTTAATTAAATTATTAATTAATAATTAATTAAAATTCATTAAAAAAACTACTGCAAGAATCCAAGAAAAAAGTGATCAGGATTTGAATGAGATGGAAAGATCTTGGCAATTGATTGGATATGAGAAGTAACCGAGAGAGGAGAGTCTAGAGTGATTCCTAGGTGGCTGGAAGAATAGTGGTGGTCTTGAAAGAAATTATTAGGAAGATGGTTGGGTTTGGCAGGAGGGAGGAGATATAGTAGGATGTGAGGGGGGCAAAAATCTGATCTGCCCTAATTATATTAATTGCAATGCCGTATAACATTCAAGAGACTCTGAGACACCAAAGAAAGTGAGGCTCATTGCCAATTGGTTATCAATAGGTTTCATTAGGGTTAATTAGGTTAATTGGAGGAGTTTACTCAAAAAAGACCAAAGTAACATCATGGATTCTACCACCAAGCCTGGGCTTAGGTGTAATATAGAAACAGAACAGGGGCAGCTAGGTGGTGCAGTGGATAGAGCACTGGCCCTAAAGTCAGGAGGACCTGAGTGCAAATCTGGTCTCAGACACTTGACACTCACTAGCTGTGTGACCCTTGGCAAGTCACATAATCCCAATTGCCTCAGCAAAAAGAAAAGAAACAGAACAATGAGGACATAATGCCAGGGATGGCCCAGGGTCACATGGGTGTTTTCTCATGGGATGATTGGAGCTTTTTTTGCTGTTTACCTTTACACAAGATGGTTTTCAATCTCCTGTGGAATCACAGATCACGTTCCCATTCTGGCTATCTCTGGACAGGTGGGAGATAATGAGTTTAGTATGGAATATGCTGAATTTGCCTGCTTATGGAATATCCAGATAGAAATATCTAGTAAATGGTTGGAGATGCAGATTGGTCTTCAGGAAAGAAATGAAGGCTGGACGAATAGATTTGAAAGTCATTTGCAATGAGATAGCAGTGGTTCTCAAACTCTTTTTCTCAGTATCTTTAGGATATTAACAACTAAGAATATGTCCAAAGAGTTTTTGTTTATATGGATTACATAATAGATATTTATCATAAATAGAAAAAAACCTAATTTTGAATTCATAGACCCTCTGAAAGGATTTCAGAGACCCTCCAGGATTCACTGCACCACACTTTGAGAACCACTGAGATAGACAGTGCCCAGAGAATGGTAGGGTGAAGGACCTCAAGTCTGTGTCATGTGAGGATCAATTTATATCACATTTCTTGCCTTCTTAGCAAGTAGGGGATGAGTGGGAGGAAGGGAGAGAAATCAGAATGCAATTAAAAAAAAAAAAAGAATGTTGATGTGCAAAAATGTAGTATCCCTTTTTGTAGTGACAAGGAACTGGAAACTGAGTGAATGCCCACCAGCTGGGGAATGGCTGAATAAATTATGGTATATAAATGTTATGGAATATTATTTTTCTGTAAAAAAGGACCATCAGGGTGATTTCAGAGAGGCCTGGAGAGACTTACATGAGTAGAGGCAGGAGATCATTATATTCGGCAACAACAATACTATATGCTGATCAATTCTGATGGATGTGGCCCTCTTCAATAATGAGATAATTCAAACCAGTTCCACTTGTTCAGTGATGAAAAGAGCCATCTACACCCAGAGAGAGAACCATGGGAACTGAATGTGGACCACAACATAGTGTTTTCACTTTTTCTTGTTGTTGTTTGCTTGCTTTTTGTTTTTTTGGTTTTTTTTTTCATTTTTTTTCCTTTTTGATCTGATTTTTTCCTTTTGCAAGCATGATCATTGTGGAAATATGTATAGAAGAACTAACTGCACATGTTTAACATATTTTGGATTGCTTGTCACCTAGGAGAGGGGTGGGGGAAAGGGAGGTAGAAAAAAATTTGGAATACAGGGTTTTGCAGGAGTTAATGTTGAAAACTATCTATGCATATTCTGGAAAATATAAAAAGCTTTAAATTTAAAAATGAAAATGAAAATAAATGAATGTTGAAAACAAAGGAATAATGACTTTTTTTGTTTAAAAATGGGAAAAAATAAAGAATTGAATTCTCTGATATTCTGCTGCACATATGATAATTTTTTTTCTTTTCTGTCCCTTTTTTCTATTTGTTTTCTTATTTTGTATTTAGTCTTAAATACATTTTTAAAAGATTGTTTTTTTTTTTTAAAAGAAGGGAAGAACTAGTAATGTTTATCCTGAAGTCTTCTCCCCACCACCCCCAATCACCACTGCCATCACCATCATGTCAAGGGTAATGTGAGCTGCCTTGAGTATTTGAAAAACTATCAATCATCTGGATGAAGAATTAATCTTGTTCCACTTGGTCTGAAAGGGGAACAGAACTGGGATCAAAGTGTAGAAGCTGCAAAGAGGCTTGATATTGAGGTAAAACTTTCTAATGATTAGGGCTTTTCAAAAGTGGAATGGACTGCCTAGAGAATTAGGTAGCCCAATGAATAGAGTATTTGTCCTCCCCTTCCTTCCCAGCTCAGGAGATCCTGACTTCAATTCTGACTTCAGACAGCTGGGTAACCCTAGGCAAGTTACTTTACTGTGATTTTAGTGTTCTGGGGAAAAAAAATAATCCAGCTTCAGATCCTATGTGACCCTCTCTGGATAAATCAAGTAATTTCTGTGTGCCTAAATTTCCAAATGAGAAAATATTTAAGTTAATATTTAATAAGATATTATTTAAAATATTAAAGTACTTAGCACAGTTCACATAGTAGAAGCTCAGCAAATGCTTATTCCTTTCTTCCTTCCCTCCTCTCTGGAGATCCCCAAGCAGAGACTGGATAGATGCTTCATAGATTATGTTTAGTGGGATTCTCTTATTTTATTTTATTTAAGTTGTACATATGCATCCATTTTTTGCATGGGATTCTTTTTGTGTATGAATTGGACTACGTATCTGTGCAGATTCCTTCCAATTTTCAAAATCCAAAAAGGATTTTTGAGACCCAGAAGGAAGAGTATTGGAAAAAGGTAATGGTGCTTAGCAATAAAAAGGTTATGGGTGACCTTGGAGAGAGCAGTTTTAGTTGAGTGGTGGAGAGTGAAGGCAGATGGTGAAGCCAAGGGGCTGATAAATGAGTGTTCAATAAGAAGTGGAAGCAGGGAATATAAAGAGTTTGTTTTGTTTTTTTTTTCTCCCTACAACTGCCTGTGAAAGGGATGAAAGATATAGGACAATAATTTGAAAGAATAGTGGAGACAAGTGAAGTAGGTTTTTGTTTTTGTTTTTAAAGACTGAAGAAAATCTGGGGCAGATAGATAGTGTAGTGAATAAAGTGCTGGGCCTGGAGACTTGAATTCAAATCTGTCATCTGACATTTACTAGCTATGTAATCCCCAGAAAGTCATTTAATCTCAGTTTCCTCATTAGTGAAATGGTGAAATCAGTGAAATGAAATAGCACTCCCTCGAATTATGAGAATTAAATAAAATAATAAGCATAAGGTACTTAGCACAGTGCCTCACAGATAGTAAATGAGAAAATAAATGTTTTTGTTGTTTAGTTGTGTCCAATTCTTTGTGACCCCATTTGGGATTTTTTGGACAAAGATCCTGGATTGTTTTGCCATCTCCAGACCCAGCGCTCTATCCACTGTGCCATCTAGCTGCTCTTATATAAATGTTATTGTTATTGAGGATGATGATGTTTGTAAGCAATGGAGAAGAGTGGAGGGATATCCTGGCTTTGCCACTTCCTACGGATGAGTTTCTGAGTGAGTCACTTACCTTCTGGCCACCATTTTTGGACTTCCATTTTTTCATCGACAAAACAAAAGGGTGAGGATTGAAGTGAGGAAGAAATAGAGTTTTAGGAGAGAGAAAGTCAGGAAACTCTCAGAAACACACCATCCCAGGCCATGTTCTCACTTTAATTTACTTCTCCAATGAGAGTATTTGAACTACATTTACATATAGAGTTATGGATTGCAGATATGGACCACTTATGGATGCTGATGATATCAAGAGTATTTCCAAACTACCATATGGTTGAGCTGGAGCAAATGTTTGAACTGAAAGATCATAGGAATTGAGGAGATCAATGAACAAAGGTATAGTATATGAAGAGACATCAATAGGTCATTTGCAACTCACAAGTTAAGGGCTGGATTTGGAGGGTAGATTGCCAGCCCCATTATTGATGTCTTTGAGAGAAGAGGAAGAATGACCTAGATGCTGGCAGATAACAGTCACCAGGACCTAAATAGGCTCATGTATTTGTATAAATTGAATTTCCAAGGAGAATAGGTGCCTGAATGAGTGATAGGGGAAGGAAGGCCTGGAAGTTGCTGTAAATAACAAGAATCATAGCTATTCTCCTTGCCTGGACCAGTGTGTTAGGAAGTGGGAGAAAGGGTATATATCCAGGTCTTCAGAGGTTGTCTAGGGGTATCTGCCAAGCAGAATCAGGTGTTTTCTGATAACTGTTAGGAGATGAAAGAAGCATGAGAAGAAGTCCAATATAAAGTCTGTTGTCAACAACAGAATCAGGTCTTCCCATAAGGGAAGAAGACCATACAGTAGAATGGAACTTGAGAGGGTGGATGTGGATATTTTGTGAGGTTTCTGGGAGTATAAGCCAGGGGAAAAAAGCTTCAACTTAGGAAAAGTTGACTGACTCAAGCTCTACTCCTGTGGTAATGAGGGTTTTAGATTATTTTCTCCTGAATCCTGAACAGGAAAGGCCCTGTCTGAGGCCTCCAAAGAGGCAGATGTCCAGATGTATGTGCTGACTAACTTCCTAATGTCCTGGTCAGGGGCTGGAGCCAGAATGACTGGATGGAATGAGGCTTCATCTAGGACCTGGCTGATTATAGAGAGCTGAAGTATGATTTGATTTCCTCATCTTCCAATCAAAAGCAAGGGCAGTTCCAAAGTAGAATTAACTTCCTTGGGGTGGGAATGGTGCAAAATCTCTGAAGTCCAGAAGGTCATTGCTCCTTGCAGTGAAGAGCAAGTGGAAATAGAGCAAATGGCAAGATGCCCATGTTGGCTAGACCCTAGTGTCCTGGAAAAGGGCCAGAGATCAGACGACTGGATGACATCCCACAGGGAAATCTAATCAGGTATGTATAGCTAGCTAAACCAAACTGAAAGATTTTTTTTTAAATATAGGGAGCTCTAGACAGATAAATCTTTTGATAGTGGCCAACAGCTAACTGAGAGCACTATCAGTCACTGTAAGGGGGAAAAAAAAGTTATAGTATATATGGGCAAGCTCAAACATTCATTTGGGTAAATTACTGAAGAAAAGATATGATAGTGAAGAATGAGAGGAGAAATGGGAAAAGATGACCGTAGAATAGAATATTAAAGCTAGAAGAGGCCTCAGACTTTATTGGGCCAAAGACTTTCATTTTACTAATCAAGAAACAGGTCCAGAAAAATAAAATCACTTGTCCAAGGTCATATAGCTAACAAATGGCACAGGAAGGACTTGTAAAGAAACAAGTTCTGAGGAGGAGTTCAAAGGTAGAACAAAAGCTTGTTAAGTGGGGGGAAAAAATTATTCTAGGTTCAAGGACTATGGTGGAGAAAATGCCTGGGGGAGAAGTCAGAAGCATTTTTTTTTCCAGGAGTCAAAGGAGATAAAAGAAATAATTGCTTCAGAACTGGAGATGTGGTAACTCTGGGAGGAAAAGGATAGGAGGTAAATGTGATGTGGAAAGCAATTGAGAGGAGCCTGTGGAGGGATCTGAAAAAGGAGGATGTGTTCATAGAGATGCAAGAGATACAGAGTCCATAGGGAAGCTGGGATGAAATGAAAGGGCTAGGAGCTTGAGGTAAGAACACCAGGAAGAGTTAGACAGAGGGAAGGACACTAAAAAGAAGGGCTTAAGTGAGAAGAAGGATTTGGAACACAAGAAACTCACATATTTCAATATCTAGAACACCAACTCTGAAGTCAGAGGCCCTGAATTCAATCCTGCCTCTGACACTTAACTAGGTATATGACTTTGGGAAAATCGTTTAATCCCTCCAAAACTCAGTTTCCTCATCCAGTAAACTTATAAAGTTAAAGTAAATGGCCTCTGAGGTCTTTTCCACCTCTAGATCAATAATCCTATGATCCTATCTTTAAAAGGATCAGTAACTTTTCGAAACAAGATGACTTGGACCCCACCATTGTACCTAATAGATATTCAATGACTATTTGCTGAATTAAATTGAATTGGATCAATAGAGCCTGATGATGAAGAATAAGCAACAGGATGATGAAACAAGGGTGAGAAGTAAACAGATTCAAATGGTTAAATAGCCCAACAGTTAAATAGCAACTGTGAAGAAGGGACATTGTAGTATATCTGTCATTATTGGTCCAACTCACCATCATGTCAAATAAAGCCCATCCATGAAGGAGGTTAGTGTCAGGTGACCTTGGACCGCAGGGATGAATCTTTGGGGAATTCAGCTTTAGTGGATGACATGTGTCTCCCTCCCCCTACTCTTCCTTTTTAGCTCTTGTATCTCCTGGCAACTGGCAGGGGAGGGGGGGAAGGGGGAAGGAAGCTCCTAGGAATGACAACACAGAAACAGATGCTCTCTCCCTGGGTCTGAGGGGCTCACAGCCAGAGACAGGCTCGCACTCTGCATAGCTCGGAGATGTTTTTCATGTTTTCTTCCCTGGAGCTACACTGCTTGAACATCAGTCATATCAGTATCAGTTTTCATCTGACCTAAAATGCCGAGCAGAGGCCACAGGTTCAAATCTCAGCAGGGTCAATTTAGCCCTTGGGTCTCTCTGGGAAGATAAGGCTTGTATTGTATTCTTTATTGACTTTTGGAGAAAAGCCAAAGAATCCAAGCTCTTCGTACTTGGCTGGAGATGAAAGATCCCTCCAGCCCTTTTTCCCCTCCCTTTCTCCCTCCTTCCCCCATCTCCCAAGAAGAATATTGGTACTCATGCTCTCTGAAAAATAAAGGCAAGAATCTGAGCGCTTTTAGGGCGCTACCTTATTTCATTGCTTCAAAACAAGAGTTTTATATTCTTTGGTTCCATCTCCCCATTCCTCACCCCTGGCCTTCAGTGGCCGAGGCTTGGGAAAGAGAAAAAAAAAAAAAAATGCTTGCTATTTGGGGGAAAAAACCCTACAGAAAAAATAATGAACTCTTTGACTATGAAGATAAGCATCATGTGATAGTGCACTGGCGTTAGACTCAAATTCAGCATACACGGGGCAAGAGAGCGCTGGGTTTGAAATCAAGAAGACCCAAGTTCAAATCTGAACTCAGTTTCCTAAATGTAATTCTGGGCAAATCACTTAACCTAGTTTGTCTCAGTTCAGTCATCTGTAAAATGAGTTTGAAAAGAAAATTTGACTTTCAAATCCAAGATGAAAAAGAAGCATAAAAAGGTAAACAGGAAAGAGAAATCATAAAGGATTTAATGATAAGAATAAAATGTTTATATTCCTACATGGGAAACTGATATTTATAACTTCTAAAAACTTTCTCAATATTAGGACAGTTAGAAGGAGTATACATAGACAAAAAATAGAGGTGTGAGCTGAATATTATGGCATGATTACCTAAAAAAAATTAAATTAAAGGATAAGAAAGAAAAATGCACTGAGAAAAGGGGAAATGGAGAAGTAGAATGGCATAAATTATCTGACTATGAGAGGCCTGAAAGAGATTTTATAGAGGAGAGGGAAATGGGAGAAGTGGGGAGGGGAATACCTGAGCCCTACTCTCATTGGAATTGGCTCAAAGAAGGAATAATATACATATTCAATTGGGTTAGAAATCTATCTTATCATACTATTATATAGGAAGGGAAGGGGATAAGAGAAAGGAGGGGAATAATACAAGGGAAGGTAGATTGAAGGAGAGGATAGTCAGAAACAAAACAATTTTGAGAATGGACAGGGACAAAAAGAGAGAATAGGAAAAACAGGAGGAAAATAGGGTGGTGAGAAATACATAATTAGTAATCATTACTGAGAAAAAAAAATTACAGTGAGTTTCTCTGATAAAGATGTCATTTTCCAAACATATTGAAAAGTCTAATTTAGAGAAAGGAGATATTTCTCAATTGTAAAATGAGTTGCAAAAGGAAATAGCATATCCCTCTAATATCTTTGACAAAAAACCTTTGTCATACCCGTCTAAAAAAAGAGAAAGTACCACAAAGAGTCAGACATGACTAAAAATGACTAAAACCATGCACCTCTGTGGCCATATGTTGATTTGGAAAACCACGTGTTAATCTTGACTATACATTACTGTATTTTTATTTATTTTGTTAAATATTTACCCAATTATAT
Organism: Sarcophilus harrisii; assembly: GCF_902635505.1. Taxonomy (NCBI): domain Eukaryota; kingdom Metazoa; phylum Chordata; class Mammalia; order Dasyuromorphia; family Dasyuridae; genus Sarcophilus; species Sarcophilus harrisii. The sequence goes on from NC_045427.1 coordinate 371,250,880, forward strand.
TTTAATAAGATTTGGACTCCATTTGGGATACTCTTCCTGTTTGACACCTTTATCTACAGCAGATAAAGGGCTGGCTACTAAACCAGGAAGACATGGACCAACAAACTGATTTGTTTGCATTATTATTTGCATTATTGTACCAATTTATTTGTTAGCAGGGCAAGTTCAATTGGTTACATGTGGGGGTGGCACTGGAAAATGAAAATGAAGATTAAAAAAGAAAAAAAAATCAATAAAACTTTTAAAAAGAAAAAAATAGCCTAGAGGAATAAGGAAGAAATTACCTTTTAGAGCTATGAATAGAAGAGTCCATGACCAAAGGGTAGAGAGGATCACTGAATAGACAATTTTTAAATAGCATTTTATTTTTCCAAATAAATGTAAAGATAGTTTTCAAGATTCATTTGTGTTCCAAATATTTCTTTCTCCCTTCTTTACCTTTTCCTTCCCCAAGACAGCATGCAATTTGATAGAGGTTAAAAATGTGCAATTCTTTTAAACATATTTCCATTTTTGTCATGTTGTATAAGAAAAATTAGATCAAAAGGGAAAAAAACAACGAGAAAGAAGAAAAAAATCAAACAAACAATAACAATAAAAAAAGGTGAAAATACTATGCTTTGATCCACATTCAGTCTCCATATTTGTCTTTCTGGATGAATAGACACCTAACATTAAAATATTTTTTGTACAAACTGATCCAATTCAGAATTGGAAGAGAAGCAGTTAACCAGGGAAAAAAACGTTTGCAGCAATTTTCTTTGATAAAAGTCTCATTTATAAGATACATAAAGAACTGATTGAGATTTATGAGAATGACAGCTATTCCCCTATTGATAAGTGGTCTAAAGATATAAACAGGCAGTTCTCAAGGGAAGAAATCCAGGCTATCTATAGCCATATGCCAAAATGCTCCAAATCACTAATATTTAAATAAATGCAAATTAAAGGAGTTCTGAAGTTTCTCCTTATACCCATCAGAATGGCAAAATTGACCCAAAAAATAAAGTGATATGTTGGAGGTACTACAGGAAAACAGAAACATTAATGCATTTTTAATGGAACTTTGAATTTATCTAGTCAGATAAATATGTCTCTTTGCTTGTTTCTTTGCTAAATTCTTTTGGAATTTAGACCACTTGTAATGACATTACAATAAAATTTCCCCCTTGACCAGGAAATGGGTTCAAGTCTGCAAACTCTTTTGAGATACCTCCTGACACCAGTCTGTGACCTCAAACTTTGGGGGTTCCTTTAGACCTCAAGAATACTACTTCTTGATCTATATCCCAAAGGGAATCTCACCCTAACCCCAAAATGTTTCATTTCCCTCTGACATTTCTATTTCTGATCATAACTTCCTATCATTCCATCACCCTGCCTAAACCTATTCTCCTGATGGAGATTTACAATCCCTTCACTCCACAGTATTTTCTTAGGCTATTCTTCAGTTCTGACAAGGCTTTTTTCCTTCCCTAATCTTGAGTCCAGAGTCCAGACAATAAAACTCTATACTGTCCTCCTCTCTCAAATCTCTTGCCCTTGGCCCTTCACAGATCATCCCCTGTCCAATCTCAACCCTGAATTACTTTTATGATTTGATTCCTCTACTCCTATTTGTATGATGCTGAAGAAATCATAATTATGCTGACTGGATAGACTATAACTTCAACTTCAGCTATAACTGTGCTTCCTGCAGTAAAACAATCCATTTATTCCTCACCAATTGAATACAATCTCACTCTCTGTCAAAGCATTTCCAAATTTCTTCTTTCCTCAAACCTCTCATACCTCCACCTCCACATTTTCTTTTAGCTGAGACCTCATCTCCTATTTTACTGATGTAAGATATAAATGTGCTGTCTAAATATATATAAATCAGTGTCATAGATAAATATCTGGGATCTGACACTGCTGACCAACATGTCCTCCTGGATATTCTCTCTTTTCTGGGATTTCATATTACTCTAACTGTTCCTACAACTACTTGTCTAATCCCTCCTTAGTTTCTGTTCCTGGTTTATTATCCAGATCATATCTTCTATCTGAAGTCATTTTCTCAGGCTCAGTTCTACCTCCCCTGTTCTCTCTCTACAATCTTTCTCATAATGACCCATCAGCCACCATAGGATTCATTTTCAATATTATACCAATGACTCCCAAGTCTTTATATCCAGCCATTGAACTTTATGCCTATTGGACATTTTAAATAGGATATCCAAGAGATAAACTTAAACTCAACCTGTTAAAAGATAAACTTTATAAATGTCCCCTAAAACTTATTCCTCTACCAAACTTCCACTTTTCTGTTGAAGCCATCACCATTTTTCCAGTCTCCCAAGGTCTTTACTTTTATGTTATACTGAACTCATTTCCCTCACTCCATATATTTAGTCCATTGCCAAATCTCTCACTTGTGACTCTTTCTTTCTTTTCAGAGAGCTATCACCCAATTCAGGTCTTTATCACCTCTTACCTAGACTGTTGCAATGACTTCTTAATTGGTCTCCCTAATTCATATCTCTTTCTAAATCAATCTATACTTCCTGGAGCAGCCAAAATGATTATCTTAAGCACAAATCTGATTGTGCCATTTTCCTCATATAATCTCCAATTGTTCCCTATTATCTCTAGAATCAGACACTCTTCTATTTGGCTTTTAAAACCTTTTATAACCTAGGCTCAACTCCTCTTTCCAATCTCATTTTACATTATTCCCTCTTTCAGCCAAACTGCCTTTTTTCTGTTCCTCAGATACAACAGTAGATCTCTCATCCTTGTGCCTTTGCCCTGGTTGTCCTGCATGTCTGGAATGTGTCTTTCCTTCACTTCTGACTCACATGATTGCTTTAATCCTTCAAGATGTAGTTTAAGCATAATTTCTATATAAAGAATCTCTTGATTCCTCCATCTGCTAGTGCCCTTCTGAAAGTACCTTGTATTTCATAGCTTCACATTTATTACATTTATTCTGTGTATATACTCATATAGTAAAGGTTTTTTCTCATTTGATGTATTTGCATCCTCATTGACTACCACAGGACTTGACCATTTAATTTAGACTTAATTAATCTTTGTTGATTAATTGAGAAAAACTAAAGCCCATTGGAGGAGAGAGAGAGGGGATGAAGAACTCAAGAAATTTATAAAATCATAGAGGAAATAGCTAGATGATTCAATAGAGTATTTGACCTGGAGTCCGCAAGATATGAGTTCAGATTCCAGTATTAGGACACTCAATGATTTTGGGAAAGTTATTTAACCTAATCCATTGGAGAAGGAATTGCAAATCACTTCAGTATCTTTGCCAAGAAAACCCCAAATAAGGTTGTGAAGAGATAAAAACAACTGAACAATAACAAGATCATAGAATGAGACAAGGTAGAAAGAGGAATTCTGTGTTATTCTGGCTTCTTAAACACTGCCAGGGCTCAAACAACTTAAAACCTAAAAGAAATCTATGTGACTAAAGTTTCTAAAAGTGTTTTATTGATATCATTTTTAAAATATTGGTGTTACTTTCCAATCATCTCCCATCCATTTCCTCTAAATAGAAACCTACCTTGTAACAAAATAAATGGGATAATTAAGTAAAGACCTCTCATAAGAATGTGGACTCCTAAACTAATCTATTTATTTAGTGCTATACCAATCAGACTTCCAAGAAAATATTTTAATGATCTAGAAAAAATAACAACAAAATTCACATGGAAGAACAAAAGGTAGAGAATCTCAAGGGAATTAATGAAAAAAAAAAATCAAATGAAGGTGGCCTAGCCGTACCTGATCTAAAACTATATTATGAAGCAGCAGTCACCAAAACCATTTGGTATTGGCTAAGAAATAGATTAGTTGATCAGTGGAATAGGTTAGATTCACAAGACAAAATAGTCAACTATAGCAGTCTAGTGTTTGAAAAACCCAAAGATCCTAACTTTTGGGATAAGTACAAAAACTGCTGGGAAAACTGGAAATTAGTATGGCAGAAACTAGTCATGGACCCAAACTTAACACCATAAACCAAGATAAAATCAAAATGGGTCCATGATTTAGGCATAAAGAACAAGATTATAAATAAATTAGAGGCACATAGGATAGTTTCTCTCTCAGACTTGTGGAGGAGGAAGAAATTTATGACTAAAGATGAACTAGAGACCATTATTGATTACAAAATAGAAAATTTTGATTACATCAAATTAAAAATACTTTGTACAAACAAAACTAATGCAAACAAGATTAGAAGGGAAGCAACAAACTGGGAAACCATTTTCACAGTTAAAGGTTCTGATAAAGGCCTCATTTCCAAAATATATAGAGAACTGATTCTAATTTATAAGAAATCAAGCCATTCTTCAATTGATAAATGGTCAAAGGATATGAACAGACAATTCTCAGATTATGAAATTGAAACTATTACCACTCATATGAAAGAGTGTTCCAAATCACTATTAATCAGAGAAATGCAAATTAAGACAACTCTGAGATACCATTACACACCTGTCAGATTGGCCAGAATGACAGGGGAAAATAATGATGATTGTTGGAGGGGATGCGGGAAAACAGGGACACTGATGCATTGTTGGTGGAGCTGTGAACGAATCCAACCATTCTGGAGAGCAATCTGGAATTATACCCAAAAAGTTATCAAACTGTGCATACTCTTTGTTCCAGCAGTGTTACTACTGGGCTTATACCCCAAAGAGATACTAAAGAAGGGAAAGGGACTTGTATGTGCCACAATGTTTGTGGCAGCCCTGTTTGTAGTGGCTAGAAGCTGGAAACTGAGTGGCTGCCCATCAATTGGAGAATGGTTGGGTAAATTGTGGTATGTGAATGTTATGGAATATTATTGTTCTGTAAGAAATGACCAGCAGGATGAATACAGAGAGGCTTGGAGAGACTTACATGAACTGATGCTAAGTGAAATGAGCAGAACCAGGAGATCATTATATACTTCAACAATGATAATGTATGAAGATGTATTCTGATGGAAGTGGATTTCTTTGACAAAGACTCGGTTTCAATTGATCAGTGATGGACAGAAGCAGCTACACCCAAAGAAAGAACACTGGGAAATGAATGTAAACTGTTTGCATTTTTGTTTTTCTTCCCGGGTTATTTTTTCAGAATCCAATTCTTCCTGTGCAACAAGAGAACTGTTTGGTTCTGCATATATATATTGTATCTAGAATATACTGTGACATATTTAACATATATAGGACTGTTTGCTATCTGGGGGAGGGGGTGGAGGGAGAGAGGGGAAAAATCGGAACAGAAGTGAGTGCAAGGGAAAATGTTGTAAAAAAAAATTACCCAGGCATGGGCTCTGTCAATAAAAAGTTATAATTATTTAAGAAAAAAAAAAAAGAATGTGGGCTCAATCTATGTCCTAATTGAAACCTTGAAATAACAAGTTGAGCCATAGCTAAAAGCTGTAGGTGTTTGATTATCTTAGATAAATTTACAATCCCCTCCTGTACCCCATCCACCTTTTCATTAGCATTAAATTCCTAATATGGTAAAGAGTATGTCATTGGCTAGTATTCTTTGTTTCTGGGATAGATTTTTAGCCTCCTCTAAGTAGATTTCGGCATTAGGAGATAAGCCTAGACTCCTCCAGTCAATGGGAGAAAAGGTCAGAAGGGGGTGGGAGCTTCCAGGTTAGGGTCTATATAATCCTATGTCTGCAGCTTGTGCTTTGCATTCTTCCATTAAAGACACCTTGTCTTTTGGGAGTTGCCCTTTCTCCAATATAGTAATAAATCTTTTTTGCTTTTTACCTTGAAAGTCTCTGATTTTAATTTTGTTAAGGGTCACTTCTCCATACAAGCACATTAACCATATTTGACAATGTACACCACATTCTACACCTATAATACTACCTCTCTGATGAAAAGTGGAAGTTCTGTTTCAGGATCAGTCCTTTTTAATGAGAGCTGGTGACTATAATGATCAGCGTTCTAAAGGTTTTCAGTCGTTTTCCATTAAGGTGGTTACAGTGAAAACTGTTCTTCTGCTCCTGTTCATTTCACTGAATCAATTCATATAAACATTCCCAAATTTCTCTTAATTCTCCATATTTATTGTTTCTTAAGACACAATAGTATTCTATTATATTTATAAACCACAATTTATTTGTTCCTTCTTCAAATGATGGATATCTGTTTTCCTTACACTCTGTGTAACAAAGTTCTAAGGGAACCGACTTGCATATTGGATTTGTCCTCCAATGGGAATAATTCAACCTTCCAGAATTAAAAAAATAGGTGAAGTCAATACTCTCCTGCTCTGTAGGGATAGATTGCCATTGATTAAGGAATAGAAGTTGAGAGTAGTTATTTATAAATCTGCCCTGTGATTTGGTTCTGATGTCAGCTGAGCTCACAACATAATAAGGAGACATGGTAAGGTTTTTACATCAATTAACCACTAAGGTTAATCAAAAGAGGTACCAAAAATACAAAAAAAAAAAAAACAAACAAAAAAAAAAAAAAGGAAGAAGAGAAATAATATCACTATATTACATATTAAGAAATGAGAGGGTAAAAAAGTCAAAAGAAAGATTAGTGAGAGATCTAGCTGAGCAAAACTAAGGGCATTTAAGTGTACAGAGAGTGGGGATTGATCAAAGATTCATCAATAGAATCCTCCAGGCTCTTGTGTAAGAGACAAGTAACAGAGTTGTTACGGTTATTGTTAAAGTTTAGTACTTTTCAGATTTAAGAGTAATCAGATTTTTACCTTGTAAAGAATAAGAAGGGCAGCTAGGTGGAACAGTGGATAGAGTGCTTGGAAAAACTTATCTTTGTAAATTCAAATCTGTCCTCAGACACTTACCAGCTGTGTGATCCTGGGGAATTCCCCCAGTTTAGCCCTGTTTGCCTCAGTTTCTGCATCTGTAAAAAGAGCTGGAGAAGGAAATGGCAAATCATTCCAGTAACTTTACTAAGAAAATCTCTAGTGGGGTCAAGAAGAATTGGACAAGACTGAACTGACTAAACAACAACAATAAAGGATAGCAGGTCTCTTAGATTTTTTAATGGTTAATTTTGCTATCAGTAAAAAGTGTAAAAAGGTTGAGAATTTCAAGGGAATTAATGAAAAAAAAAAAGTCAATGAAGGTGGTCTAATTGTGCCAGACCTAAAACTATATTATAAAGTTGTAGTCATCAAAACCATTTGGTATTGGCTAAGAAATAGAATAGTTTATCAGTGGAATAGGTTAGGTTCATAGGACAAAATAGTCAATAACTATAGCAATCTAGTGCTTGACAAACTCAAAGACCCCAGCTTTTGGGATAAGAACTCACTATTTAACAAAAACTGCTGGGAAAATTGGAAACTAGTATGGCAGAAACTAGGCATTGCCTCACACTTAACACCGTATACCAAAATAAGGCTGAATGGGTCCATGATTTATACATAAAGAATGATATTATAAGCAAATTAGAAGAACATAAGCTAGTTTACCTCTCAGATCTGTAGAGAAGGAAGGAATTTGTAACGAAAGAAGAACTGGAACTCATTATTGAACATCAAATAGATAATTTTGATTATATTTAGTTGAAAAGTTTTTGTACCACAAAAATAATGCAGACAAGATTAGAAGGGAAGCAATAAATTGGGAAAACATTTTTACATTTATGGGTTCAGATAAAAGCCTCATTTCTAAACTATATAGAGAATTGACTCAAATTTATAAGAATTCAAAACATTCTCCAGTTGATAAATGGTCAAAGGAGATGAACAATTTTCAGTTGAAGAAAGTAAAACCATTTCTAGTTATATAAAAAGGTGCTCTAAATCATTACTGATGAGACTGATTGGATGAAGTTTTCTCTGTTTAAGACTAAGTCACATGATCCCTATTCCCAAAGCCAGGTGAGACCCTCAGGAACTTACAGAAAGTAACATGATCTGTGGGAAGCAGACAACATTTGTGACCATTGGTCAAGGATGATTATGTCCTTTTTAATCTATCCAATGAAAAGACTTGGGTCTTTTACTTTTAAAATCTGAACAAGCTGGAAGCTGGTCAGGTTCCATGAGCACATAGCAGGAGCTTGGATGACTCCCAGGTATGTCTGGGCCTCTCCCTGCAGGAATTAAATAAATGCTTTCTCTTTGTACCTGAAGATGTCTCTAATTAGTTAATTTGGAAAAGGGGTTCTAGCACCCATTCCACACATTTATGGGGGCTCGTCCAGGATCTGGGGCTTTCCAGAGAAATGGCTAGGATCCTGATTCAAGGCACGTGCCAGGTTGGATTTTCTCTGACTGTCCTTGGGATCAGACTCTCAGCCTCCCTCACCGTGAAGAATGGGCTTAGGAGAGACTCAGATACAAACAGAACCATACAAGTCTCTGAAGATGAGGAAACCTGGGTGAAAGTGAGCCGGGTAACTTATGTATGTGTAATCCACAGGGGTACTATGTAATTTCCTTGAACTGTCCTTAGACAGCATGGACCTGTGATCATCAAGCTTTTGATGATCTAGTAGGGTGGGCTAGGAAGGAGGTTCTGTTAAAGACACAGAACAGTGGCACTCTAGTTAGCCAGGAAGGTAGGCAATCCCTTCTGAGCTTGATCTGCTGAGTCACCAAGGAAGGGGTCGACTTTGTGTATTATAAGGGATCAAGCTGTGAAATTGGATGCTCTGATGATCCAGTGGAAGAGGTTGTCCTCCAAATAGGGGACCCTGGGATCATCAAAAAGAGGGAGCAGTCCGACTCAAATCTTTGGAGCAAAAAAAAAAAAGAAAAGAAAAAAAAAAAGTGCACTTGGGTATTTCTATTGTGTGTGGGGAAAGGATGGTTTTCTTCCATGTAATTTTTATCTGTGTTTGTGTCTTTGTCATGTCTGTTCTGTGAGCTAGAATTTGTTAAAAAGAGGAAGGCCTAACTTTACTGTAGACTCTAACTCTGGCCAAAATTGGACCTGCAAGAAAGTCCATTGAGAGTAATGACTGGGGAATTTGGCAGTTCCAAAGTAATTCAATTAAATTGGGGCCTCCTGGAAGAAGATAGTACATAGAGTAAAGATAGTCTCTTTCTTCCTCCTTAACCTGTTTCCTGACTGCAGCAGGGATACATGGGCCCAGAGGGAGAGAAAGAAACTATGCTCAATCAGTTTAGTAAAATTTGTTATTTGAGACACAATAATAAAAGCAGCTTTATATTATTGGGAATTTAAAACTGTATTTGATTTGATTTTAAGTTAAAATATAGGTTATTAAAACAAAGTTCTGGTAGCTTACCTTAGGGGAGGTCACATTTGTATCCCCCTAATTAGATGGTATGTTGCTTTCTAAATATATATTGGGTAATTTATAAAATTATGAGTTCTGCCTTAAAATTTTGTCAGCTTTGCTGGATATATGTATAATCCATATATGGATATATGGAATTTGGTCCAAAGTTATTTAATTGTGAATCTTAAAGTTTAAAGTAAAAAAAAGAGAGATGGTTTGAGAGAGAAGGAGAAAGAGAGAGGAAAATGGAGTATTGGAAATAGGGGAGAAAAGTTAGATTGGATAGAAAGGCGCAAGCTCCTAGTGGAACTTGACATTTGCCAGGGGAAAGGAGACACACCATAAAGTTGGGACATATCTTTGGCTGGCAGACTGGATCCTGGGGGATTTGGCACCTTAAAAATGTTAGCTGTGAGAAGTGGGAGTCAGGAAGCATGGTGGAGTTGGGAGAAACATTACATGGAGTGGAGGAAGGGTAAAAGGACCTTGTCAGGTTAGATTACCAGGTGACAATCTAATTTCCCCTTTCATCCCATTATTTAAAGGGACTCTGAGAATAATATTGTTTTTGCCTTTGTCCCTTTGAACATGTTTCTGTTATGGACAATATGCAATTTAGAATTTTTTAATTATGTATTGGGCATTTTAAAAGCAAAATGATTTGTGTAATGTTTAACTTAAAACCATGTACTTAGAATAAAAAAAAATAATAAGCTATGAATCTCTTACTGTGATCCTTGAGTGCTAGCTTCAGCTTCAGATGATTAATGAGAATTGCTATTGGAGATAAAATCTCTTGGGACTGCAGCTGATATTTATTTGGAGTTTTAAATTCAGATATGACTGATAGATCATCAAGCCAGTGATCCACTGTCTGAAAAGAATAAGCCACAAGCTACTCAGAAGAAATTGTTACAGGTGGAAGTTAGTATCTGGGAACAAATTAGAAGGACAATCTTGGCCTCTGCTGGAGGTAGGATCCTTCTGACTCAATTTCCCAGGGGTGTTCTTTGAATGAGAACCCACCTGATTATTCCTGAGTCTGGCTTAAGGTGGAATTGTTAAAATTAGAACAGTTACCTGAAGTAAAATTTTGTTAAGGATGTTTTATCCTGTATGTGCTCTCAGGTCAAGACCTATAGGACCAGTTTTGATCTACTTAAATCATATCCCTGATTTTTCCTCTTATAGCAAATTTCTGTAGTCAAAGCAAGTGGCCAGTGGAAGACACTTATATTGATGGAAGGCAGAGCTAGATCCTTGGGGTCTCTGGAACCCTATCCTAGAACCCTTGCTTTCTTCTCAAGGATCTATACTGACTTCAAATACAATTTTCATGTTGTGTATGGTCATGGGGGCTATTTGGAAAGAAAGGGGATTTTTGGCAGCCAAACAATTCTCCATTAAGTATGCAGGGAAAACAATTACTGCTAGCTGTCTATGGACCTAGAGAAGTTTCTGTTGTTTTCCTAAAGGAAGGGGAAACAGGCTACAGATCAGGTGCCTGTTTGCTCCTGATTATGGCACCTTTAATTCCCCAACTTGTGACTCCTACATTCCCTCATATATCTCCCAGGCAAGTAAATTCTGAAAGGACTGTTAAAGGGGCCTGCACATGTGCCCCTGGCAGGGGTTTCAAACTGCTTTTGGTTTTGTTAACACCTGTACTAATTGGGTAAAAGCCTTTCCTTGTAAGACTCTAGGGTTTTATCTAAAGGAGCTCATACTCCCTTGGGGCCACAATATTCCACCCACTGTCCCTACTCTTTTGAGGGAACAAAAGCAGGAATTTGGGAAAATGTTCTTTGATATTTATTCTAGGAAAAGCTGTCTGGATGAGAGACAGTCATGATAGCTTCACCTTCCCCTCCAGTCTTCCTCTGGAGGGTCTCCTAGTTAACTGTCCCTAGTAAGCTCCATATTAACTCCACTTTTCTTTATTCTTTTTCTTTTGCTCATATTTGGTCCTTGGATTTTTAATCTACTTGTGAGAGTTGTTTCTTCTAGACTCTAAGCCGTGAAATTCTAACTGCTTGGTCAATCTGAAATCATCTGAGACCTGATTCTGACATTCAGCACCAGATGCCGCTGCCGCCACTTACAAGCCACTTGTCTCCCCTCCTCAGTCTGGACCCCATTGGGCAGGGCTGGCTCTAAGCCCCTTGTCAGCCTGAAGCAACTCCAGAAGATGAGACCTTCATCCCTTTGTCCCAAAGGAGTCTGGGTCTGGACAGTGGCCCTGAGGCCCCCAGGCCTCCACAGTGCTAGATTTCTATGGCTGCCAGATGTCAATCTGTTTTGTGATGACTGGGTTTCCAAGACAGACAGTGGAAGTGGGTGGAAGTCGGGCCTCTGACTCTTTCTCATTGTTTTAAACCCTCTCACCCACCTGCTTATTCTTAATTAGAGTATTTCAAGATTTAGCTAAGTTCAGGAGAAGCTAAAGTGGTTCCTGAAAGCTTCCACTGATGGGCAGGTTTTGGTTATAAATGGTAGAGGGCAGTTACAGTTAGTACTGGAGAAAGACCAGCCTGAAGGCCCAGGTCACAAAGATACCCTAGAGCAGTGGTTCTCAAAGTGTGGTGCAGTGAATCCTGGAGGGTCTCTGAAATCTTTTCAGAAGGTCTACAAATTCAAAATTAGTTTTTTTTTTTATATTTATGATAAATATCTATTATGTAACCCATATAAACAAAAACTCTTTGTACATATCCTCAATAGTTGTTAATACCATAAAGATACTGAGAAAAAGAGTTTGAGAACCATTGTCTTAGTGGAAGGTGTATATCGGGACTGGGATGAGAAATCTTCAAAGGGAAGAAAATGAGGGAGACTGAATGGGACTGATGGGATAAAGTTTTCTCATTTTATGAGACTAGTTTATGATCCCTATTCCCAGAGCCAGGTCAGACCCTCAGGAAGTTACAGGAAGTGACTTGACCCACAGGGAGCAGACAACATTGATGATGGTCAGGGATGGTTACGTTCTTTTAGTCTATCCAATGAAAAGGCTCAGGTCTTTTGCTTTTTAAACCATGATAAGCCAGAAGCTGGTCAGGTTCCATGAGCACATGGCGGGAGCTGGGATGGCCCCCAGGTGTGCTTGGGCCTCTCCCTGCAGGGACTAAATAAATGCTTTCTCTTTGTACCTGATGATGTCTCTGATTAGTTAATTTGGGCAAGGAGTCAAGCACCAGTCCCACACACTACTGATCAGAAAAATGCAAATTAAGGCAACTCTGAGATACCACCACACACCTGTCAAATTGGCTAGGATGACAGGAAAAGACAAGGACAATTGTTAGAGGGGATGTGGGAAAACTGGGACACTGATAACATTGTTGGTAGAGTTGTGAACAGATCCAGCCATTCTAGAGAGCAATTTGAAACTATGCTCAAAAAGTGATCAAACTGTGCATACCCTTTGATCCAGCAGTGTTACTACTATGCTTATATCCCAGAGAGATCTTAAAGAAGGGAAAGGGACCCACATGTGCAAAAATGTTTGTAGCATTCCTTTTTGTAGTGGCTAGAAACTGGAAACTGAGTGGGTGCCCATCAATTGGAGAATGGTTGGGTAAATTGTGGTATATGAATGTTATGGAATATTATTGTTCTATAAGAAATGACCAGCAGGATGAATACAGAGAGGCTTGGCTCCCCAAGTACTTACCTGAACTGATGCTGAGTGAAATGAGCAGGACCAGGAGGTCATTATACACGGCAACAACAAGATTATATGATGATCAATTCTGATGGACATGACTCTCTTCAACAATGAGATGTTCTGTTCCAATGATCTTGTGATCACCCAGAGAGAGGATTATGGGAACTGACTGTGGACCACAACATAGCATTCTCAGTCTCTCTGTTGTTGTTTACTTGCATTTTGTTTTCTTTCTCGGTTTTTTTTTCCTCAATCCAATTTTTCTTGTGCAGCAAGATAACTGTATAAATATGTATACATATATTGGATTTAACATATACTTTATACTTTAACATATTTAACATGTATTGGACTACCTGCCATCTAGAGGAGAGGGTGGGGGAAAGGAGGGGAAAATTTGGAACATAATATTTTGCAAGGGTCAGTGTTGAAAAATTACCCATGCGTATGTTTTATAAATAAAAAGCTTAAAAAAAAACGTCTAAGTTCTTGAGTGGCCCTTGGCCTGAGTAGTCAGTTGAGGAATGCTCAAGATTGTGTAACAGGAAGTAGCCCATTCAAGGCTGGTAAAGGAAGCATAAAGTATTTATATTTATTTATAAAGCATTTATACTTGATTGTTCCTTTAGGAAAAATAAAGAAATCCCTACAGCAACTTGATGGAATTATAGGGCAGCTATCCATTAGTAGGCTGAATAATCAACCACACCCCCAAATGGCTTTTAAAAAGCAAGCTAGCCAACTCTGCACATACTCTCTAAATAATAATCAACATTTACATAGTACTTAAGGGTTTGCAAAATGTTTTATGTAGATTGACATAGCCAAGGGATTTATCTTTAGAGGAAGCCTCTGGATCTATCCCACACAAGGTTCTTGGGCCTTTTCTACCTTGCCTAGGTTTTCTCCTTTAAATCAGAACAGCAGAGGAAAAAAAAAAGACAACAAGCACAAAAAATAAAATAAAATAAAATAAAATTTTGAAGGTAAAGCAATGAGAGAGTATACTATTTCTACCAGTCAAGAAGAGAGCCAGCTATGGATACTCTTTTTTTATTATTATTTTTTTCAATAACATAATTTTTTTTTAAATATGCAAAAGTAGTTTTCAATATTCACCCTTTCAAAATCTTGTATTCCAAAATTTTTCCCTCCCTTCCTTCCATCCCTAAACAGCAAGTAATCCAATATATATTAAATATATAGAATTTTTCTATACATATTTCCACATTTATCATGGTGCATAAGAAAAATCAAATCAAAAAGAAAAAAAAGAAAAAAAGCAAGCAAACAACAACAAAAAGGGTGAAAATACTATGTTCTGATCCACAACTAGCCTCCATAGTCCTTTCTAGATGCAGATGGCTCCCTCCATCACAATCTCTTGGAAATGGCCTGAATCACCTTATTGTTGAAAAGAGTCACATCCATCACACGCCTCAGAGTTGATCAACACATAATCTTGTTGCTGTATACAATGTTCTCCTGGTGCTGCACATTTCACTCAGTTCATGCAAATCTCTCCAGGCCTTTCTGAAATTATCCTGCTGATTGTTTCTTATAGAACAAATAATATTTCATAACATTCATAGGGATGCTCTTTTTTAAAGATTTTATTATTTTCTTAATTATATGTAAAAACAATTTTCAACATTCCTTTTATATAATTTTTGAGTTCCATTCCCTCTTTCCTTCTTCAACTCCTTGAAAAGATAAGTTCTTTGATATAGCATATACATGAGCAGTCCTGCAAAACATATTTCCATATGAATCATGTTACAAAAGAAAACACAGACTCCCCCCCCCAAAAAAAATAAGAAAAATAAACCAAAATACTTTAAAAAATACGCTTCAATCCACATTCAGAGTCCATCAATTCTTTCTCTGGAGATGGACAGCATCTCCATAAGTTCTTCAGAATTGTGTTGGATCATTATATTGCTGATAATAACTAAGTCATTCACAATTGATCACTGCACAATATTGTTGTTAATGTGTACAGTGTTCTCATCGTTCTGCTCACTTCACTTTGCATCAGTTCATAAAAGATGGGTGGTATTCTTGAGAGAGCATTATGGTATACCTTTTCCTTGTATTTCTTCCAGAATGATTCCTACTCTCTTACCTCATATGGCCTGGTAGGAGATGTCACCGTGTTCACATTCTGGGAGAACAATCTTAGAGAGTCTAACTGGGAGTGTAACTGAGTTGCGGAGAAAGCCCAAAGCCCCCAGTAGCGTTTATGTGTCCAGCAGTTGTACTGCACTTAGGAATGTATTAAGATTGAACATTAATACCATGAGAAGAAAAAAGCTATTAGAAGGTATAAGTTGTTTAGGTCATGTTCATTTCCTGTGTTAGGTGCCTTTCTACTAGCGATTGTATACACACACACACATACACACATATACATATTTACCCTACATGTGTGTATGTGAGTATAGATATAGATATAGTTGGTTGGTTGGTATCTTTCAATCTTGAAGAAGACCAAAATGATATTACTTTGTTTGAATCAAGCTGCACTGAATCTGACTGCAACTGATCAGACCAAACCTTCTACTGGCCTGAGGGACCAATTCAATATATATGTTTGTGTATACACACACACACACACACATTTCCTTTCTTCCTACTGATGTATTTATTTTTTATTTGTTTTATAAGAAGCATATTCCAAATTGTTAGAAGGACAGTTTTCTAACTCCTACCATTTCAATAAACTTCTTTGCATTGTGTACTTTGGCGGGGCACTCATGAACTAAAATTTTAGGAGTTTGGTCCTAAAGAGCAACCTTTGATTTGAGATAGTCATCTCTCTGGGGATCTTACTCTTGAATCCAAATTAGGAGAAAAGCCTGGAGGAGGTGTTACATAAGATTGAAGTTAAAAAGGAAAGGGCAGCTAGATGGCACAGTGAATCAGGTCCTGGAGTCAAGATCGGAGTTCAAATCCAACTTTAGACACTTAACATCTTACTAACTATGTGATCTAGGCAAGTCACTTAACCGCAATTGCCTCTGGGGAAAAAAAAAGAGTAACAAAAAAAAATTTTTTATGAAAAAAAAAAAGATTGAAAAGGAAGAAAACAGACATGAAAAAAAGTGGAGAGGGGCAGGTAGGTGGATAGAGCACCAACCCTGAAGTCAGGAGGATCTGAGTTCAAATGTGACTTCAGACATTTAATAGTTCCTAGCTGTGTAATCCTGGACAAGTCATTTAACCACAAATGCCTCAGCAAAAAAAGAAAAAGTAAAGAAAAAAAAGTAGAGAGAGAAGAGAATCCACATTTTGACTCCATCATCATAAATCTAGATGTTTTGCAAGAGGAAATAGAAATGGGAATAAAGAGAACAAAAATGGGAAGCATAGCTGGACCAGAAAAAGCACCGTCTTGGGATGATAAAAATGATGGGAGACTGTGACATTGGTCATTGAGTTACTTGAACATACCACTTTACTATAAGGACCTTGTGTTCCAATATCCTCCTCATTTTTCCACCTAACCAGAGGGGCTTATAATTTAGAACCCTTGATATATCTTTCCTTTGATCTCTCCTTTGTCATGAGAATGAGCTTTTATTCCATAAAAAAAAAAAAAAAAATTCGCTTTGGTTTTTTTTTGGAGGGGGGGGCGAAGGAGGAGGAGAAAGGGCCATCAGGATTAAGTGACTTACTCAGGGTCACCCAGCTAGTAAGTATCTGAGGCTGGATTTGAACTTTGGTCTTTCTCACTCCAGAGCAAATGCTCTATCCAGAGCAAATGTTCTCTGTCTATATCACCACCTAGCTGCACCAAGTGAATCTTATTATTATGAAGAAAGATGACATTAATTACTGCCAACTCATAACCATTTTCCTTTCTCTACAAAGTTGTTACTAGAATAATCTACACATGTATAATGACATCTTAATGAAGATTTGAAAAGGAAATATGTAAGATTTTGCAAACAGTATTCTACAACAATATTCTTAACTTTTCTTCATGTCATGGAAAACAAGTTTTAAATTTTACAGGATGACAACATAGAGTTGCCCACCTATTGCCATTCCAAGGACTATTAAGAAAGCAGTATTAAAGCAAAACCTAATAAAGGGGAAGAGTCCTGTTCCTTAAAAAATAAAATATTCTAATTGATGGGGACTTCTTCTGTCTCCTTTCCTAAACAGCTGAAAGATTTCTCTTTGGGATTTCAGATGTAAACATTGCCAGGGAAAAAGTAAGAGTCCTTCTAATTTCAGTTTGGATAACAAGATGGACAGTGTCTAAGGTCAATTTGGAACAAGCAGTAAATCCTTACTGTTTTCCTTTTGCAGGAAGAAGCAAGGTAGAAAGAATTTAGATGAAAAACAAAATACATATTATAGTACAAATGTAAGGAGTGCTGAAGTTGAAATGACAGGATATGAATTCTAATCTTGTATCTACCATTCACTTCTAGAGATCTCATCACTTAACTTCTCTAGGCTTCAGTTGAGTTCCTCTGTGATTTGTAAAATGTAAAATGAAGGGATTGGATTACATTAATTCTAAGATTTCTTCCAGGTCCAGAACTATGATCCTACTTATGTAAATAGAAAAAATTTGTGCAGAAAGTGAAACAATTTTGAGGGCACTGAGGAACAATCAAAGTATCTAAAAGAGGATAATATATCAAAGACAAGAAAAATCTTGAATCTCATTGTTAAAAAGAAAGGTGACTAAGAGGATATTAATTACTGCCAACTCATATAACCATTTTCCTGTCTGTGCAAAGTTGTTGCTAGAATAATCTACTTATGTATAAATGACATTCTTAATGAAGGTTTGAAAAGGGAGTATGTAAGATTTTGCAAACAATATTCTACAATATATTCTTAACTTTTCTTCATGTCACTTTGACAGTTTGGTGAATCCTTTGGATCCTTTCTATGCATTGGGTAAAATATATTTTATAAAACTATATTGAAATATAGATATCAAGATATTAAGAAAACAAATTTGTGATATAATATAATATCTAGCAGCAGGTCTAATTACAATAGTAATTTCAAAGTGGTAATGATCATACATGATATTTTGAGAGGGGAAGTGGAAAAGGGCAATTTGGGAATAACTGTGATGTATAAACAAAAGACATTAGGTAAATTTTTTTGAGGAAAAAATAACATAATATCTGAGAAGTGGATTTGGATTTTTGGAATATGGTTAAAATATAGGAATTAAGGGCTATTAACCCGGGATGAGATGAATTTAACAAGAGATGATTTGTCTAGAGACTTGTAAATCTACTTTAAACTGAAAATGGAGGAATGCATCGAAAACTGCTCATATAGCTCTGCTAAACCCAGTGCCATGAGGGTAGTAGATGACAACATAAAAAGAATATTAGCAGAAGATAAGATCAGTTATTCATGGGAAATGATATCTATGAAAAGAGTTGGTAATAAAGTCCATGGTCTCTGATGTCTATTTACAAATGCACAAAGAATGGTGCAATAAACAGTCCAAGAAAACTAAGGAATACTGCAAGGAGGCATATTTAGGTCAAAGTATACTAAGACTCATGACTAGAGGATGGTTTTAGAAGGGTAATAAATAAAAGAGCTGGTAGAATAGTACTGAATTTATGTATGTGTGTGTGAATACACAGTGCACATATGTATATATTATGCATACATATATGTGTATATGAATATGTATGTGTGTGTGATGAGGTCCTTAGACACTAGGTGGGATTGGATAAAATTACTCCCTGAGGCAAGCAGGGAAGAGCACTGGTGGGAATCAGCTCAGCCTTACAGTCTCACGCTCTGTGGAGGTCATGGTAGTTCCACCTTGTGTCCAGTCACAAATCCAAGTTATGTCAAACCTTGGAGGTTAAATTTCCCCTATAAATTTGCCTATGGTCCCTGCCATCTTTGCTGAATCCTTTTGGAGTTGGACTGCCATGGTGTTCTGCCTCTTAGTATCTTTCTCCTCCTCCCTGCCCCATGACTCACTCAGGGGGTCTATCTCCTTCTTATAGCTAACTAACTTTTTTAGGGTGCTAAATCCCTCTATGGATTTGGATGCCTCATGACATATTCCTTTAATGGACTATTCCACATTCCTTTCCTTGGTAACTATATGCTCTCCCAAATCTATTTCTTATTTACCATTCCTGGTGACTCTTGCATCCTTCATTTGGTTCTTTCTCCTAAATAAACTTATCCTTTGCCAAAGAGAATGACCATTGTGAATTCTTCACAATGACGCCCAACATTTGGTACCTACATCAATCTCATCATTTGGTGCTTTGACTAAAACACATCATATGTATGTGTGTGTGTGTGTGTGTGTATTTGTATGTACATAAATGTATATACAGGGTTATGTTTTTGCCATAATTTTATCCGGATTCAACTTGCAGAAAATATAAATCTCAATTTAGTGACGACTCTACTCACAGACTATGCAAAAACCACAAACCAAATATTAAGCATGTAAGTAGAATAGCAAAATATTCCACTAAGATGAACAACACAGAGAACTAGAGTTCTCTATTTGATGATAGATCAATGTGGTAGTGAAGTTTTTTAGGGAAAACTATGTGGTAGGATCATTATAAGCTCCCCGTACTTATAAGTAATTGAGAATAATCTATGATAGATGAACAGACAAATGGGAAAAGACATATTTCCCCAACAAAACTCACACTCCAAAGTAAGAAAGGCTGCTTTGCATTGTGGCCCACTTGATGAAATCTGCAAACTGTCAATGGTATAAGGATCAGTAGAGAGATCAATCTTGATTTTTTATGGTGGAAATACACCATAGACCACCTAGACAGCAAGGAGAATTAGATAAGGAGATTGAGGAACAGATCACAAACTTGGCACATAGGCAGGAAATTGTGGAAATGGAGAATTTCAATAATCTGGGTGTGCTACAGGTCTCTTTGCCATAAGAAGAACAGATGATAAATTCCGAACTTGCCTTAATGATAATTTCATCCTTTGAGAAGTGGAAGAAGTAACAATGGAAACTGCTATTCTGAAACTGCTTCTAACTAAATGAGGAAGAACAGGCTGTAAAGTAGAATTGACAGGAACCCTAGAGGTAAGTGACAATTCCATTTCTCAAGTGCATATTAGGAAAGGAGAAGGAAGTCAGGTACATTTGTTCAGAAACACTGAAGACATTTTTTTTTTTTTTGCTCAACAGATTTTTAACTTTATGGGGAAGAAGTAGGTGTGTGTATACATGCACATGTATACATATATATATATATATGTATGTATGTCTTGCACGTATATCTATTTATAGGTTATTTCTTCCAATACAATGTAGGTTCTTTAATTGTAGGAACTATATCATTTTTTGCCTTTTTATCTCAGTAACCAGTACTTTGCTTGGTACGATGCTTCATGAATTTTTGTTGAATGATGGGTTTGATTCTCAAATGAAATTCTAAAGACATAAGTAGAAATTATTCCAATGAAGCAGAAAATGGGAAGCTGCCTAAAGAAACTGGTATAGTTGTACTAGTAACTTAATGGTATACTAAGATTTTTTTATGTTAATTTAAAATTTTTCATTGATCAACTTTATTTTATATTACTTTCATTTTCAAATATATGCCTTTCCTGCCTACCCATCCCTAAAGCCATATTTATAATGAATAAAAAGAAAGAGAAAAAATCTTTAAAAACTCTAACCAGCATATCAAATATACCTGCATGTTTATGTAGAATTCCATATCCATTGTCCTTCACCTCTTCAAAAAAGGGAGGGAGATGTATTCTCATAGCTCCTCTTTAAGAGTCAGACTTACTAAATTCCTATTACACAGTATTAATTTCAATTGTTAATTGTCTGTTCAAAAAAAACAAACAAACAAACAAATAAATAACAACCACAACCTTGGTCCAGATGGATTTAGGGGTGAATGATATCTTACTTTTCAAGGGTAACTAATATCTGTATTAATCAGTGTGCTAGTAAATGTTTAAGAACTGACTCTCCAGAAAAAAAAAAAAAAACAAACATATCTATGATATACTCTTTAGTATATCTTCATTAATATTTTCTCCTTCACTTTCTTAAGTTTATGTAATTAACAAGGGAGTAAATCAAGTTCTGATTTGTAGTCATCTTCAACTTCAAGAAGTATAACTATTCACACTGAAAATTTAACAATTAGTATCTGTGAGTAGGTTCATATTGATTCCAATACAACTCTGCCTATCCTACACAAATTATTCTCAAAAACTGGGAAAGAAAACACTGTCAAACTCTTTTGATGAAACAAATATAGCCAGGTAAAGTAAAGAGAACCATAGACTAATGTCACTTATGAATATCAATTGAAAAAATTTCAATAAAACCCACCTCAGATTTTTAGAAAAGACAAGTACAAAAGATGGAAGAAAGGTCTAGTAACTGAAGAGAAATATAAAAGAATAATATGATCCTGTAAGAATAGTCAACATTGTAAAAGTCCAGAATGCCCCAAAGCTATTGAGGAGTGCTGGAAAGAACAAAAAGGCCTTAAAAACCCCGCAATTATATTTAGGGCAAGAGCAGAATCAAAGAAGGAATTGAATCACTGATTTGGGTGGATGGGTTGCTGATAATATATGACAGAAGAAATCTGAACAACTAAGCTCTTAATTTGCTTCTATTTTCTTTTCCAAGGACAAGAACCTAGAACAAAAAGGATTAACAGATAATGAAATCCAAATAATGGAACAGATAAGGATAATTAAGGAGATGGTAAGAGAGCACAGTATAGAGAATAGGAACGGAGCCCTAGGATTGGGGACATGACTAGGAAGGCTCTTGAAGGATAGGAGAGATGTTCAGTATTAGAAGAGGATAAATATTTTCTTCCCCAAAAGAGAAGTTGTAACCTGTAGACCAATTAGCTTAACATCTATTCTTGCAAAATTCTATAATTCAATTTTAAAAGAATGGTTTAGGAACATTTAGAAATGAAAGTTGTGATCACTAAAAGCTAACATGGCTTCATCAGGGATATATCATCCCAGGCTAATTCATTTCTAATCATCACCTTCATCAGGAAGTTAAGCTCCCACTCTTGTAACTCTGGGTTCCCATTGCTGAGTATTCACTTAATCACAATGTTTCAGTTTCACTAAAACACTTCCTCTCCAGGCCCCAGTTTCTATTCCATACACACTTTACTTTCTAACTTCAGTGTAGAGAGCAATAAAATCAACACTATTGTCTCTGATAAGGACATGTCAATCAATGCCCAATGACCCCATTCATCATTTTCTCTGACTTTTCTGTCCAAAAAACTTCTCCCTGGCAACTATTCCCCATATGTCTATTGTGTCGTACATGTATGCACTAAAGCACAATAGCTGGCACATAGCAGACAATGAATAAAAATACTTGTCAGCTATCTATGACTATTAGAATGTAAACTCCTTGAGGGCAAGGATTTTTGCTTACTAGTCTTAGTACAGTGCTTGGCACAAAGTAAGAGCTTAATAAATGTTTTTTTTATTCATCCATTTCTGTTTTGATAGAATAACAGGACCAGAGAATCAGAGAAAAAAATTTATATAGTATACTTATATTTCAATGAAAAATTGTATAAAGTTTCTCATGTTATTCTTCTGGACAAGATGTACAGGAATGAGTGCTTGCTGATAACAGATAGATTTTGAACTTGTTGAACTGAATCCAAAGGATGGTCATTAATGAATCAGTGTCTATATGAGGAAACATTTCTAGGGTTTTGCTTGAGGGCTCTGCCCTTGAATTTTTGCTCTTCAAAATTTTTATTAATGAATATATGCTTTTAAAATTTATAGATAATATGAAGCTGAGAGGGATACCTAATATGTTGGATGTCAGAATCATGATCTACCATAATTTCTACAAGCTTAATAAGGATAAACATATTTCTGCACTTGGGTTCAAAAATCAACCTCATAAAAGAGAGAATGGAAGAAACATGGCTAGATGACAGTTCCCATATCCAAAAAGATATGGGGTATCTTAGTAGACAACAAGCTCAATATACATGCTCTTTAAAAGGTAATTACAAAGATAAATAGGGTTTCCTGATTCTACATCCAATACTCTTCTGCTGTATATTGGGCAAGATCCAGGAGGGGTCAGGTCGCTGATATTTTAGAGCTTTCTTGTTTCTTCTCTCTTAACAAGAATTAGATAAGACTTTTAGAAACAACTAATGGCTTTACCCTTTGAAAGGATTAAACAAATCTACCTTTCCATTTTTGGAACTCAATTTAGCACTGATCTCTCATACTAGATACATTCTCTAGAAGAAAGTGGAAGACAGGATATGCTATATGCTTATTCATTCTTTAGTGCATTTACAAAGTACTTGCTCCCCAAAAGGCAGGATTCTTTAGGAAAAGTAGAGGTTTAAAAAATTGCTTTTCGAACCAAGAGTGTTCAATCATCACAGTCTAATTTTTCTTGAGAATCAAATGAGCCTGGGGTAGAGTAAGACTTTCAGCTTCTTCACGAAAAGGTTGAAAAGCTGATATTTGGATCAATACTTGGGCAAAGTCATTACCATCAATAACCTCCTTTTCTCTTTGTGCTTTTAGCACATGGAGAATGGATGAAACAAAAGCTCCATTGACTATAGTTGTCCATACTTGTTTCTATTCAAATAGCAGCATGGACCCTTTGAAACCTCAGGGTATAAAATCTCTCTAGAACCAAGGCATTTTTATAAATAATTGGGTCTATAGAAGAACATCATTGCCTTCTGGATTTGCAGACACCCACGTTATTTTTCCAACATGTTGCACTGACTCAGAACCCCCTCCCTCATTTTTTTTCTTTCTTCCATGAGCTAATTTTCTAATTTTTAAAAACCCAAATATAAGGGAAATTTCATTTTCTCTGTTCTGACTCATTTACAATTAAATACACTTGCATCCATCTGTGTCTGTATACATCTGCATACATTTGCTATATCACATCACCCTTTATATTTGAAGATGCTACTGCTGCTTTTTATTTTTGCTTAGCAGTGAAGAGCTAACTACAGAGATCCACAAGAGACCCAGTCACTGCTGTAAGGCATTTATATAGTCCAGGCTTTAATGGAGGAAGCCTAGGGGCATCTGGGCAGCAGGTGGTCTCTGTAGTTATGGTTATATCATAAAATTATATTTAAAATTATATCTTAAAGGGACCAATAACTGCTCTAAGAGTTGTTCTCTTTGTCCTCCTCTTTGAAATGGGGCAACATCCATAATGTTACTCATTGATAGATGAGATAGAATGTGTAGGGGGGGGTTATCATGGGAATTGTGTTACACAAGTGTCGCCGCCATTTCAGTTACATCCCCTCATCCTCGAGGAGTGTGGAGCTGTCGCTGCTCTTCAGAAGGGATGTGGTGGCGTGTGTGGGCGCCTGCCTCACCTACGTTCCTAAAAATATCATGTCACTGTTTCCTACCACATTTTTTAAAAATGAAGTTACGTTGAAAAGATATTCAGATTTAATGAGATGGTGGAGCTTGTCAGCACATTTAAGACTTTTTTATATCATTTCATTGAATAATTTCGCATATATACATATATATGTACATTGGCCAACAGGAATTATGGTGACTCAAAAAGTAAAATGTCTACTAGTGCCAATTAAGAAAGTTAATAAAATTGAAATGTTAATTGAAACACACTGGTTTCATATTGATAGATGATATTTTCTGGAAAACTATAATTGGCTAGTGAAATCTTACTGTCAGACAAGATTCAGATCTACTCTTAGGAAAAAACACAGATATTATGTGAATTTGTCTAACCATTCTAAAAAGCAATTAGGAATTAAGCTTGAAAAAAAGTAACTAAACTGTTCTTTCATGACCTTTGACCCAGACACCTAAATAGATATATACCCCAAGGTAGTTAAAAATATAAAGGCCCCATATATACTAAAATATTTATAAAAGAACTTCTTGTGATAGTGAATAATTGGAAATAGAATTGATTCCCACCAATTGGGGAATAGCCAAATCAGTTGTGGAACTTGAATGTAATGGGATATTATTGTAGTTATAAGAAATTACAAATATAAAAACATGAAAAGACTTATGTGACACAAAATGATATAAATAGAACAAGAAAAACATTATACACAACGCTATAGTGCAGATTAATAAAACAAACTTGTATGTTATTCAAGTTTCTCTTGTAAAGGTCTCATTTCTGAGATATATAAGAAACTGAAATTTATTTAAAAAAAAAAAGAATCATTTTTCAAAAGAATATGAATAGCCCAATTCTCAAAAGAAAAAACCCAAAATATCGAGTCATGTTAAAAAAAAATGCTTCTAATTACTAATAATTAGAGAAATGCAAATTAAAGCAACTCTGAAGTTATACTATATACCCATTAGATTGGCAAAGTTCACATACACAAAAAAGAACATGACAAATGTTGGAAGGGCTGTTGGAAAATAGACATATTGATGTACCAATAAGGTACTAATAGGTGGATCAAGGAAGTGGTATAGAGATTTATCTCTGAAAAAAGACAAAGAGAGAGAGAGGGAAGAAGGGAGGGAGGGAGGGAGGGAGGGAGAAAAGGAGGGAAGGAAGGAGGAAGAAGGAAAAGGAGAAGGAGAGAGAGGAAAAGAGGGAGATCAACATTTTTGTAGTGGTAAAGAAATGAAAACAGAAGAGATAGCCATCAAATGGGGAATAGCTAAGCAAATTATGATATAAGAATATGCAGTACAATATTATTTTGTAATAAGAAACAGTTTCAGAGAAACCTGGAAAGACTCATATAAACTGATACAGAGTGACAGGATGAATTAAGCAGAACTAGAATAATGTATAATATTATGACCTTGAAAAAATGAACTTTCTTTTTCTCAGTGGTATTTTATTTTTTCAATGACTTGTAAAGACATGAACTGATGCTGAATGAAATGAGCAGGACCAGGAGATCATTATATACTTCAACAACAATACTATATGATGATCAATTCTGATGGATGTGACTCTCTTCAACAATACGATGAACCAAATCAGTTCCAATTGTTCAGTAATGAACAGAACCAGCTACATCCAGTGAAAGAACTATGTGAAATGAGTGTGAATCACTACATAGCATTTCGACTCCTTCTGTTTTTGTTCACTTGCATTTTTGTTGTCCTTCTCAGATTATTTTTACCTTATTTCTAAGTCTGATTTTTCTTGTGCAGCAAAATAACTGTATGAATATGTATACCTATATTGTGTTTAAGATATACATTAACATATTTAACATGTATTGGTCTACCTGTCATCTAGGTGAGGGGGTGAGGGGAAGGAGGGGAAAAGTTGAAACAGAAGGTCTTGCAAGGGTCAATTATCTATGCACATATCTTGTAAATAATAAAAAAGTAAATGGAAATAAAAAATGTTTAAATTACTTGTAAAGATAGTTTTCAATATTCACTTTTGTAAGATTTTGAGTTCCAAATTTTTTCCCTCCCTTTTTTACCTCATCCCTCCCTAAGACAATAAGCAATCTGATATAGGTTATATATGTACAACCAAAAAATGAACAATTTTGAAAGACTCAGTGATTTGGTTGGTTTTATTGAATAGCTTAACTTGCTCTCTCTTTTTGAATCTATGTTTAAAAGAATGATTGCCTGGATACAGAGAGAAAATTAATTTGGAAATTAATATGATATAATAACAAGTACAACTCTAGATTCATTGATTTTTTTTTTTGAAATTACATTTTCTCTTTTCTAAGTCCGCAAAAATCTGCTTTCTTTTCCTCCCATTGCTCTCTAATTTTTTTTTAAAAAAAGAAAAGACAGCTAAACTCCTGTTATAAATTTGTATATACAAAACAAATTTCCACATTGGTGTGTCCCCCCTACCTTCCCCCAAAAAAGTCTGATTCTGTACTGTGTATTTATCTTCACTCTATAAACAAGTGGTTAGCATATCTCATTATTCATTTACTGATTCGATTTCTGAAATCTTTCAAAGTTGTCTTTATTTTTGTTATTGTATGAATTTCTCTGGTTCTTCTCACTTCACTTTGCAACACAGTTCATATAAGTCTTCCTAGGTTTCTCTGAAACCATTTTTTTTCCCATTATTTCTTATAACAGTGATATTCCATCACATTTCTATATGGCAACTTGTTCATCTATTTCTTAATTGATAGGCATCCCCTTAATTTCCAATTCTTTGTCCCCCTCCAAAAAGAGCCATAGTTTTTGTACATACTTAGTTTTTTTTTCCACTTAGAGCTAATCCCTCCCTTAATTATCCTCCTTTCAATTCCTCCTTTTCTCCTTTCCCTTCTATTTTCCTATTTAATGAGATGTATTTTTCTGAATATTCCTTCCCTCCTTTGAACAGTTCAGATGAGAATGAGGCTCCAAATGTCTTTCTCTTTCTCCCCTATCCCTTATTCTTTGTTTGATTAGTCTTCTACTCTGGTGATATGAAATAAATTCCCCTAATCTTCCCTTACCTTTTTTTCCCTAATATATTTTTCTCCCTCTCTTTCCATTCTTCTTTTAAGACAGACTGCTCCCAGTCCTTCTATCTAATTAGAATCTCCCTATGACTCCTTTTGATGGGTTCTGAGGGGACATATGTATCATCTCCCCAAATTTAAATTTATCCTTGTTTAGTTTCATGAATTTTTGTTCATGTTTACCTTTTTATGTTTCTCTTGACTCCTGTGTATGCACTAAAATTTTTACACAGCTCTGGTCTTTTCATCAGAAAGGCTTGGAAGTCCTCCATTTAATTAAAAAATCCATTTCTCCCCCTATAGGATTATACTCAATTTTTCTGGATAAATTATTCTTGGCTATAAGCCTATATATCCTTTGCCTTCTGGAATATTGAATTCAAAGTTTTTCACTCTTCTATAGCAGTAGCTCTAAATCCGGTGTCATTTTGACTGTAGATCCTTAGTATTTGAATTCTTTTCTTTATGGTTGCTTGTAATATTATTGCAGTTTGACCTGGAAGCTGTGGATTTTGGTCATAATGTTCTTTGAAGTTTTCATTTCAGGATTTCTTTCAGGAGATAATTGGTGAATTCTTTTTATTTCCCTTTTGCCCTCTGATACTAAGATCTGTACAGTTTTCCTTTAAAATGTCTTGAAATAGAATGCCTGGGCTCTTTTTTTTTTTTTTTTTGGCAGATGGGGGTGGGGTGGGGAGAGAATCATGGTACTAAGGTAGTCCTATGATCCTAAAAAACAATTTTCTCTCAATCTATTTTCCAGGTCTGTTGTATTTGTTATGAAATACCAAATTTTATTCTATTTTTGACCTTTTGACATTGTTAATATTTTTTTTATTATAATCTTATGAAATCAGTTTCTATTTAGTAAATTCTAATTTTTAATAATTATTTTAATAGGATTTTGTACATCTTATGTCATATTGCTAATTCCTTTTCCAGTTTTTTTTCCATAACTCTCATTTCTTTTTAAAAATTTTTAAAAAAATTCTTGCTTCACTTCATCCAAGACTTCTAGTTGAATTTGTGCCCAACTTGTTTTACTTTGAGATTTTGTTTGTAGATATTTTAGAGTCATTCTCTTCTTCTGAGTTTGTATCTTGAGTGTATCTGTCACTACAATAGCTTTTGATGGTGGGATTCTTTTTTTTGTTTGATCATTCTTTGATCATACTTTCTAACTTTAGACTCTATGTCAGGGTCAGGCTGAAGACAAGATTTGGACCAGTCCTGATGCTGTTTTCTTGGTGTATTGGTTATTATATTATTCCAGGATGTCAGGGTCAGCTCAAGCTAGGGACCTACAAGCTTTCAGTATTCCCAAAATAATCTGATCCAGGGCAAAGTCTGATCACTAGCTCTATTACTCTGAACTCTGCAAGTTCCTGACAGGGCTTTGGGTCTGAGTAATAGGCTTGTGTTCTTGCCACACATTTGAAGTTCCAGTAAATTGCTGCTGGACTCGGCTCCTGTCAGTCATCTAGAAAGCTCTGTTGGTTCAGAGCAACAATACTCCTAGAGCTCCTTTTAGCTGGGACTCCTGCCCTGGATATTCTATTTCAGGCTTCAGTCTGATCCAAAAGCTAGAACTGAGACCTGCTCAGCTATGAATCAGAACCATATAGCTGTGGCTTGTTTCTGAATTCATTCCTTGTTTGCGACACAGATTAAGGCCCACAATTGTTCTGGAATAGTTCAATAGGTCCCCTCTTCAATCTTTCCTGAAAGTGTGACTCAGAACTGGGTAGTAAGTAATAGAACGGCCAGTTGACCTGTGTTCCTGTGCTTTGCATAAATTTAGTCCCCTCTGTGTTAGATCTGGGACCTTATCTTGCCCTGATAAATGGTTTCTCCCTGTGCTGAAATCCTGGCCAACCCCCATCCCTAATGTCTACAGACCTCTCTCCCTTCCTCCCCATGCATGCTTCCATCTGGGCTGCAAAAAAAAATGACTCACTGTGGGTTTTTTTCCTTAGATTTCCTGATCTGCATTTGGTCTGATGAATTTTCTAGATTTGTTTGGAGACCTTGACGGGTAGAAGGAAGGGGAGGGAAGCTTGCTGTACCTTTTTCTGCTCCTTTGCTGCATAGTTCACTTCTACCACATTAATTCTTGAAAACTCATGGCAGGACCCCCAATTTTATGGAATGTAAGTCTACTTTTGACATATATTGGCTATATTAGCCTGGATGAGGCACTGGACATCTCAGAGTCCCCAGACAATTCTCTACAACTGTAAATTGCAGAACAGTTGCTCATCTGCATTAGTAAAAGGAATTTTCTCACTGTAAGTTAGATATATTATTGAAAATCACAGGTCTAATAAAAAAAAAAAAGTTGAACAGACTAGAAGAGATGTCATTATATTGTGTCATATGCACCCATGTGTCTTCCTCTTATCTGGGAAACAAGCCAGTGTTAGCATCTGCTAGCTGAGACATCTTTAGGGTAAGAAACACTGCTACCATCACTATCCAATATTGCTCGAATAACTTCTTTGTATTTAGCCATGTCCTAGACTTACACAGGGGAATTAGATGGCACAGCGGATACAATGCTGGACCTAGAGTTAGGAAGACTCATCTTCCTGAGTTCAAATCTGACCTCAGATACTTACTGTGTGGTCCAGGGTCAGTTAACCCTGTATTCCTCAGTTTCTCTCATCTGTAAAAATGAGTTTTAACAAAAATATTGTGTGATGATCAGCTTTGATTTAACGCTTTTCAGCAATACAATGATCCCAGATAATATCAAAATACTCATGACGGAAAAATGCTGTACACATCCAGAGAAAAAACTATGGAATCTGAATGCAAATCCAAGCATACTATTTTCACTTTGGGGAATTGTTTTTTGTTTGGGTTTTGTGTATGTGCGGTTTTCCCTTTTGTTTGGTGTCTTCTTTCACAACATGACTAATGTGAAAATCTGTTTAATATGCTTTCACATGTATAACTTGTATTAAATTGCATGCTGTCTTGGGGAGGGAGAAGGGAGGAAAATTTGGAACTGAAAATCTTATAAAAATGAATTTTGAAAATTTTTTTAAATGGGCTAAAGAAGGAAATGGCAAATCACTCCAGTATCTTTGCCAAGAAAATCCTAAATGGAGTCATAAAGAGTCAGATGCAACTAAAAAAAAAAAAAAAACTGGAAAGAAAGGAAGGAAAAGAAATGAAGGAAGAAAGGAAGAGAGGGAGGGAGAAGGGAAGGATGAGGGAAGGAACGAAAGAAAGAAGGAGAATAGAAAGGAGGAAAGGAAGGAAGGAAGGAAGAAAAAGTTTACTTTGTAATAAAAATTAATTTCAAGAGGAAGAGAAGACCAGAGTGATCAGAAAAAGCCTAATGTAGGAGGTAAATCTTGTACTGTATTTTGAAAAATACTAAGAGTAATAGGTGAGGAGTGAGAGCATTCTGGGTTTACATGAGGGACCACTTCTACAAAGGCATGTAGACAGGAGATAAAAGTGTCCTGTATGAAGAACATCTAGAAGGCTAGTTTGACTGAAACAAAGATTTCATGAATGTCAGTAATATAAAATAAGACCAATAAGGCATAGGGGATCCACGTTGTAGAGGACTTTAAAGACCTGATTGAGAATTTTCATTTTCTCTTAGAGGCAATAGATGGCCACTGAATGTTTTTAAAAGAGGAGCAACATGGTCAGAGCTAATATTTTAGAAATATTAATTTTTCAGCTGCATAAATTGGATTAGAGATGAAAAAACTAGAAACTGAAGCCCTAATAATCTAGGCAAGAGATGGATCTATGTACAAAGAAGTTGAATGATCTTTAAATCTCGATTTTTGTGTATTATTGTTTTGGATCATTTCCAAGTTATTTACAACAAAGAAGAGCCTTTTAACTCCATTTGTAGAGTATTTGTTTGTCCCAAATATCCAAAATTAAATATTTGTATAATTTTCTTATATCTAGGTATAAATTATAGCTTGTATTAGGAATATTTATGTCACCTATCTCCCACCCTTGGCTTGAATTAATGAGAACTTCTTAACACTGTCATACAAATTACTGTGAATTTTCTCTGCTGGGGTTTCTCAGGCCCAAATTTTGGTATTTTGGTCCCCTTATCATCATAGTCAGTAGGAGCCAGTGATAACCCTCAGCTTGTGGGTTGCTGAGAGACATTGCCCACTCTTAGAAATAGAGGTTGGCTTGTTTGAAATAGTTCAAGGTGAGAGCAAAACTGCTGAGTAAAAATAATAGCATGGGAGGGGGGTCATGGCCTCATATTAAGAAAATTAATGAGAAAGAACAAACTATTGAAATCTAAGCTGAATTTGTACTGTACCATTCCATGTCAGGGCCAGCCAAGCAAGAGTGGCTGGATACCCTGGTGTGGTCCACCCTGAAGGTATTAATAGTTCATTGCTTAGCTGAATAAGTCAGAAGCCTTCAAAATTCATGACCCTTGCAACACCTCCTCAGCTTGGGCCTGTAGAAAATATGTTAAGGAGGAAGAGAAGTAATGAGCAGACTCATGTCATTTAGGAACCTGGCTCTCACTCAGTTCAGTGGCATAAATTATCTCAAAAGACTCACCAAAAGGGATTTCATTGAGGGCATGAACCTCATTTAAGGAGCTCTGCTCGGCCAGATAGTGCTCGGTACATTGGAGAGGGTTTGGAAAATATTAATAAATGATGATGATGGTGATGATGGTGACAGTCTTCTGTGATCATTCAAAGAGGGCAATACCAGACTCATAAGTAGCTGCCTTGAAAAGCAATTAATTTCAACTAGCTCTCCCTGTGCCCTGATTAAATGAATAAAGCTGCAAGGCTGGCAAGGACCGAGGGAAGGATCCAGAATAGAGGAATGATTTTACCTTCCTGATTGGGCTGTAGCTTTATGGGATAATAGAATGTTAGAGCTAGAAAGGACACTAAAAGATTATTCAGTCAAGCCCTTTTCTCTAGCCAGGACTGAATCAAAATCCACAGGGACAAAGGAAAAACAAAAGCTGCCCCAACTTCTACTTTATTCTTTGCTGTCCTCAGCATGTCCAAGGGTAAAATGGAGGTGTAAAAATTCCAGGCAGAAATCTCTTCCAGCTCCCTTCCAATATATATATCTTTTTTTTTTCCTCAAATTTCTGGGGTTTGACTTTTTTTTTAGACTGTTGTCAAGCAACAGAAGCAATGAATGGAGACAGATGACTCATTCTCCAATAGTTCTGAGCTATAAAATGTATTAATTTATTTCGGCTGCCATTACAGCGCAGCAATTCCTATTCTGATAGCCCTTTTCACATCCAAAAAATCATAAAATGCCAAGCCAAAAATAATTTTTAAAATGTTGAATACAAAGAGTGAGGTTTCCACAATAAAGGCCCAAGAGAAGAAAAAACACCCCCTCCTCCTTCCTCTTTTTAAAAGATTTCTTTTTAGAGACACCTCGGGCTGTCATAGCACTTTTCCCATTTCTCTTTCTCCTTTTGTTATTAGCGATAATAACAGCCCCAAAGCAGCATGTTTGTTTTTATGTACAAATCTTTGATAGTATCATAGAGAAAGAATTGCTGAACACCCACTGTCAATTCAATTTAAAAGCAAAATCTAGATTGAGATTTCTATGGAGAGTTTTTTAAAATGAGTAACATGAATAAAAAATTCTTACATATCTTCCAAAAATGTCAGGGGACCAATTTTAGTTCTTTTTATTTAAAATTTAGCTCATCATCTACACCAATCAGTTTCCTCTATTAGAGGGGACTAGGAAAGGGAGGGCAGCAAGCAGTATAAGAAACCTACCTAGAGAAGTTCTGTTTGATTTCAAGAGAAAAGATAATATATAAAGAGCATAAAAAGAAAGCAAATATCAACATCTATTTCATTCCAATCTCTACACTTAAAAAAATTCTTTGGATATAAATGGTGGATTTTTTTGGACAAAAATAAATATCAATATATTATAGACATCTGACAGCTAGTCCCATTTCCCTGATGGGAAAGTCATGTTGGGTACAGTGGTGCAAGTCACACAGAGGCATATCATCTAAACCAGGTTGACCCCATTAATGAGTTAAGAGCCTGAAAAATTCATCCTTTTGTTCTCTTTCTTTACTTCTTCAGGACTGGCTGGCTGCCCTACAGAGTCATGGTATCTTGCCTTACCCAGTCCATCCTTTTATTCACCTGGTTGACTCATAGGTTTAGAGTGCATGAATTTAAAAGTTTTAAGGTCATCTAGTTCAATCCCCACATTTTACAAAAGAGGAAACTGGAACCCAGAGAAGACCAGAGTAGAAGTAGCCAAGGTAAGATAGACACCTAAATCTTCTCACTTCAAAGTCAGAGTTCTTCCCTAGTGATTGTCTATCATTACAACTGTCCTAAACCTTTTCAAATCTCCAAATTCAATTCTACTCTTCCTTTTTCTCAACAATCCTACATTATAGAGATGACTAAGACATTCATCAGAGCATCCTCAACTCTCCTTTTACACATCTCAAAACTTTTTTACCCATCCTGTCCCTTTTTTTTTTTTTTTTTTGGTCTCTCAGGATTAGGCAACCTTCTTTCTTACCAAAGGTAGCACAAGTGTGCTCTTGATCCAGTCAAATCACAATTCATTAATCACCCATTGCATGCAAAATATTATATAAGGTATGTGCTAATATCTTCTCTCCCATTCAAGTTAGGGTGGTTTTTCCCTAAAAGATTACAAAGCTTTCCCTGGGAATTTGGTTAGACCAAAGCACTAAGAGCTAAAGCTGTTCTTCCCTCGAGGAAACTTCCTATTAACCTCTAGTCATATTGCTCTGACTTCCTGGTCACCTAAGGGCATAACAAAAGGCTCACCCATTTGGAGGGCTCTTTAGAGTTAACAGATATGCTAAGGCCACATAAATCACAATATTCTACTCTGTTGACCAGGGACATTTTTAGAGAGAGACTAAGAGGTCACACTTTACCAAAGTTAAGTGCTAGAATATACTTGTTGAATATCCTCTTGAAAATTTTCACTTAAAAAATTTAATAAAATGTGTTTTGCAGTCTCCCCCATTAGAAAAATATCAAAAAACTTGCAAGAAATACAGATAGTCAAAAAACAAATTCCTGCATTGATCATGTCCAAAAAAATACATTGGTCAATTTATCCTGTCCATCACTTCCATATCAGGAGGTGACCAGGATGTTATCTTGGGTCTTCTAGAATGATGGTTGTTCATTGCAATGATCAGAGTTCTTGAGTCTTTCAAAGTTTCTTATCTTAAAAACATTCTCTTTTCTATTCCTATTCAAAATTGCCAGATGTCTATCATATAATAAAATAATAATTCTAGATAATATTTATATATTATTATACATATTGTATAATGTATACATTTATTATACATATATAATATACATATTACTATGTATTAGGAACTGGTGTAAGCACTTTAGCTCATTTGATACTCACAAGAATTCCAGGAAGTAAGTGCCATTTTATAGATGAGGAAGCTGAAGCAATCAGAAATTAAATAATTTGTCCAGGATCACACAGGTAATAAGTATCTAAGATATAATAATGTAATTATTTATTTGAACTAAGGAACTCCTGACTCCTAGTGCATATTGGATCCATTGTGCCGCCTCTTTTTCTCAAATTCTATTCAGGTTCTTGTTTATTTTGTCTAAATCTAAAAAGAAAACATTGAGGTTCCCCATTATTAAACTTTTACTGTCTATTTCTCCCTGTAACTTTTAAGTGCCATTTAGCAACATATATCTTAAATATGAATAGAATGTTTATGGTACTTTTCCCAGTTTATCTCTTCTAATCAAGTCTATTTTTGTTTTATTTTATCTCATATCATGGCCATAATCCCTATCTTTTAAATTTAATTTAAATTTTAATTTAAATATTATAAATTTTGTTCCAGCTCCTTATTTTAACTTAGCATGAATCTTTATGTTTCACTTGTATTCCTTGTAAGCAACATAGGGTTATATTCTGCTTTCTAATACATTCTGCTATCCTCATCTGCTTTATGGAAGAATTCACATAGTTCATATTTACAATGATATAATTAATCATTTGTTTTCCTCCATCCTATTTGCTTTTTCCTCTTTGCTTCCTGTCACCTTTTTACAAAGTATGGAGTAGTGATCAAGAGGAATTGTGCTCAGCACCAGCACTCTATATTTGATACAATCCTCTTGCTTGTCTCTTTTACTTACTTAGACTCCAGTAGCAAGTTCTTATTCTTTCTTTTCTTTTAAGCCCCTTCCTATTATCTTCTATCCATGTTTGCAGTTTATTTGGCTTCTTTTCCCTTTTACAATCCCTTTTATTCTCTTTTTCCTTTTGTTTCCCTGTTGAGTGAAAAGTACTTCTGTACCAAACTCAGGGTGTATCTGTATTATACCCACCTTTAACCAGTTCAGATGAAAATGAGATTTGAGTGACTCCTGTTCCTCCAATCCTTTTTTCCTTGTTTGTACATCCTTTAACTTGCATATTCTTAATGTGTAATCATTACCCATATTTTTACTTCCTCCTTTTTTCCCTATTATATTCCTTTCTCTCTCCTTTTCTTTAAACAAAACTCCTAGACCTTCTGTCTTGTTTAACTCCCTCTCTGGCTTCCATTAGGATTGCTTCCTTATATTTAACTTTATGTTTCTCTTAACTCATATCTTTGTATTTCAGAATTTCTAATCAGCTCTGGCTTCTTTCATCAGGAATTCATGATAAGTCTTCTATTTCATTAAAGAGCTATTTTTGTCCTTTTGGCACAATATACAGTTTTCCTTATTATAAGTGTATATATGTTGTCTTTTAAAAATATCTTATTCCAAGCTTTTCACTTTCTTCATGTGATGCCTACTAAATCTTTTGTAATCCCTATC
Source organism: Sarcophilus harrisii (assembly GCF_902635505.1). Taxonomy (NCBI): domain Eukaryota; kingdom Metazoa; phylum Chordata; class Mammalia; order Dasyuromorphia; family Dasyuridae; genus Sarcophilus; species Sarcophilus harrisii. Next base: position 371,287,139 of record NC_045427.1, read on the forward strand.
TTAGCTCCTTGATACTTTAATTTCTTCTTTTTGACTGTTTAGAGTATTTATTTTTCCTTTGACTTGGAAACTCTGGATTTTGGCTGATATTCCCAGGAATTTTTATTTTAGGTTTATTTTCAGGAAGTGACCTGTGAGGTTTTTTTTTTTTTTGTTTGTTTGTTTGTTTTTCTATTTTCACTTTGCTCTCTGATTTTAATAAATCTGGGAAGTTTTATTTCATGATTTCTTGGGAAATGATGTCAAACTGGTTTTTGGTTTTTGGTTTTTGGTTTTTTATCTTGGCCTTCAGGTGGGCTACAAATTCTTAAATTATCTTTTCTTGATTTGTTTCCAAGCCAGTTGCTTTTGCTACAGGATACGTGGTGCTTTTTTCAATAAAAAAAAATTCTTTCCACTTTTTAAATATTTCTTATTGTCTCATGGAGTTACTAATTTCAATGTTTGGCTCATTCTAAATTTCAAGAAATCTGTTGTTGGTTAAAGTTTGTAGTTCTTTTGCTGACCTATTCATTTTTTCTTCCAAGTCTTCCTCCATACCTTCATTTTTTCCCAGGTTTTTTCTTCTAACATTTCATGCCATTTGTAAAATAAAATTTTTCTAGGTTTTTTTTTAAACTCTTACTTCATTTCTTCCATTTCTAGTTGTATTTGTGTTGTAGTCATTCTCTTTCTTGGACTTATGTTTTGGACTTCTCTGTTATTATAATAGCCCTTTATGATAGAATTCTTTTTTTTTTCTTGCTGAGGCAATTGGGGTTAAGTGACTTGCCCAGGGTCACACAGCTGGGAAATGTTAAGTATCTGAGGCCAGACTTGAACTCAGGTCTTCCTGCCTGTGTTATCTACTGAGCCACCTAGCTGCCCCTAGAATTCTTTTCTTCAAAAATTCATTCTTCCAGACTTTCTGAATTGGACTTTTTTTATTATAACTTTTTATTTACAAGATACATGCATGGGTAATTTTTCAGCATTGACAATTGCAAAATCTTTTGTTTCAATTTTTCCCCTCCTTCCCTCCCACCTCCTCCCCTAGATGGCAGGTAGACCAGTACATGTTAAATATGTTAAAATATATGTTAAATACAATATACATGTCCATACAGTTGTTTTGCTGCACAAGAAAAATCAGACTTAGAAATAAGGTAAAAATAACTGAGAAGGAAATCAAAAATGCAAGTAGACAAAAACAGAAGGAATGGAAATGCTATGTACTGGTTCACACTCATTTCCTATAGTGCTTTTGCTGAGTGTAGCTGGTTCTCTTCATTATTGAACAATTAGAACTGAATTGGTTCATCTCATTGTTGAAGAGGGCCACTACAATCAGAATTGATCATTATATAGTATTGTTGTTGAAGAATATAATGATCTTTTTTCTGGTCCTGTTCATTTCACTTAGCATCAGTTCATGTATGTCTATCCAAGCCTCTCTGTATTCATCCTGCTGGTCATTTCTTACAGAACAAAAATATTCCATAATATTCATATACCACAATTTATTCAGCCATTCTCCAACTGATGGGCATCCATTCAATTTCCAGTTTCTAGCCACTACAAAAAGGGCTGCAACAAACATTTTTGCACGTGTGGGTCCCTTTCCCTCCTTTAAGATCTCTGTGGGATATAAGCCCAGTAGTAACACTGCTGGATCAAAGAGAATGCACAATTTGATAACTTTTTGAGCATAGTTCCAAATTGCTTTCCAGAATGACTAGATGCATTCACAACTGAACTGGACTTTATAGTCAGCATCTATAAACTTCCGAAGGAAATGCCTGGGCCCATTCTTGATTCTGTTTTGTATTCTTTAGTGTCCTGCTTTCTCTGAGTATAGAGTGCTATATTCTTCAAGTGTCTCAGATGTAGCTCAGGTTGGGGACCTACAAGTTTTCACCTAAAACCTAAAGCTGACTGGATCAAGATGAAGTTTATTTGATGCCCTCATGGTCTGAACTTTGCAAGACCCTAAGTTTTGCTTCTGGGCAATACAACTCTTGACTTGCCCTTGGCTGGAGTTCCAGGATACTGCTGCTGGCCTTAGCCACCACAGCTAGCTGAAAGTCTGTTTAATTCAGAGTGACAGAACTGCATTTTCCATTGGTTTAAGCTTCCCACCTAGATTATTCAGGTGCAGACTTCAGACATTTCTCAGCTATGGTTTTGCCTTTATTCGTTGATTTGATTATAGTAGATATAATTATTGTTCAAAATTTATTGAGGACTTTTGTCCCTAGTGCCACATATTGCCATTAGCATATATAAACTTTTAGAAAAATTCCTCTTCACCAATCTAGATTCCACAAGTGATTCCATGGTAATCCATTTAGACACAGTCCAAGGGGAAACCTGAACAAAGGAAAAAATGCTGTTCTTTTTTACAGTTGAGAAATTTTAGGAAGAAAATGAATCTTTGGGCTTTTAACACTTTCCTGGATGAAGGAAAAATAATTTAATGCTGAATAGATACCATGTTATACATGCTATATATGGTACATATTTTTTTAAATCATTTTGTAGGTTTAGGTTTGCAAATGGGAAGTTGATTTCCTCAGAGGTATTTCATCTGCAAAAATGCTATGCTGCCATTAAATACATGCTCTTCAGTACTTTCACTCACGCCCAACTCTTTGTCACCCCATTTGGGGTTTTCTTGGCAAAATCCTGGAGTGATTTGCTATTTCCCTCTCTAATTCATTTTACAGATAAGGAAACTGAGGTAAACAGGATTAAGTGACCTCCCCGGGGTCACACAGCTAGGAAATGTATGAGAGCAAATTTGAACTCAGTTCCAGCAGTGTGCCACTTAGCTGCCCTAGAGAGAAAGTAATATCTTCTACATGAGTTTGTGATTTGAACAGGCAGATAGGTTGCACACATTTGAATGGTTAACTTCATTTTTCTTTTTTACAAAGTAACATGATCTTTCTATTCAAAAAAGAGAATTCTCAACTTAAACACCTGGAAGAAGTATTGGATTTAGAATCAGAGGACCTGAATTAAATACCCCCGTCTGCTATTTATTAACTCTGTGGCCTTGGTCATGTTGCTTAACCTGTCTGAACCCTAGTTCTTCATCTGCAAAATGAGAGTCAGACTAAATGGTCTTTAAGGTCCCTTCTAGCTTTAAATCTATGATCTTATTAGCATAAATAGAGTTAAATAGAATATTCAATTAGATATATTTCTTTTCTAATATAGCAACTCAAATTCTTTATCAATCCATGCCACGTGGCTTTCCTGTCTCCTTTTTCTACTCCATGACACACAAAGAATCATAAAGCTGCTAGGGACATTCCTAGGAACAATCTACTTTTTACTTCTTGCCTTTTTGTGAAGAGAGTGAAAAAAGACCTAAGTCTAATAAGAAGGAGTAGGAAATGATATAAATGACTTGGAGGGACTTGCATAATGAAGTATGTCAGAGATTGAATTTGGGGAAGAGAAATCTGACAAATTTTAAGAAGAATTGCAGAATTTTTAGTATTTTAGTTTCCCAAATACATGTAAAGATAGTTTTCCACATTCATTTTTGTAAAACTTTGTGTTCTAAATTTTTCTTCCTCTCTCCCTTATCTCTTCCTTTCCCAAGATAGCAAGCAATCTGATATAGGTCAAACATAGGCAATCCTTTTAAACATATTTCCATATTTGCCCTGTTGTGCAAGAAAAATCAGACAAAAGGGGGGAAAAACAGGAGAGAGAAAACAAACCAACAAACAAAAAAAGCTTTGATCCACATTTAATCTACATACTTCTCTCTCTGGATTTAATTGGCATTTCCCATTCCAAGTCTATTGGAATTGCTTTGAATCATCTTATTGCTGAGAAGAACCAAGTTTATCACAGTTGATCATCACATAATGTTGGGGTTACTGTGTACAATGTTCACCTGGTTCTACTCACTTCACTCAGCATCAGTTCATGTAAGTCTTTCCAGGCTTTTCTGAAATCAGTCTGCTCATCATTTTTTATAGAACAATAATATTCTATTACTTTCATATACCATAATTTATTCAGCCATTCCCCAAATGTTGCACATCCACTCAATTTCCAGTTCTTTGCCACTACAAAAAAAACTGCTACAAATATTTTTGCACATGTGGATCTTTTTTCCTTTGGGATACAGACCAAGTAGTAAGACTGCTGGATCAAAGAGTATGCACAATTTTACAACCCATTGGACATAGTGAATTGAAGACTTTTTGAAAAACGGTATCTAGACATAAATTCTGGTCCAAATTCTCCTTCTAGATTGAAGGGAGATAAAATCAAGGAGGATATAAAAAGCACTACAGAGAATTAGGTAGTAGATCTGACTAAACAGACCAAAGACACAGGAGATTGGGTTACAAAGCCAGACAAGTAAGAAAAGATTAGTGGAATGAGTAGAGAGTAAAGTAGATTAATAGAATAGATACAATGGGGGCAAATTGGTGATTCTTTATGGATAAGGCAAAAGCAACAAAAACTATACTAAAAACCTCAACTGTTATGGAAAGTAGTAAAAATTATGCAGTGATTTGTATCAAGTATACAAAGCTTATATTTCTGCCATCATTGATCTCTATCCTGGAAGCAAAGTCAAAGGGACAATACTAATGCTTCCCCTTACTCCAGGTTGTTAGGGAGAATGAATTGCTCCTAAAGGAAACAATCAATCAATCAATAAACATTTATTACTTACTATGTGCCAAGAATTATTTTAAGCCCTAGGGATACAAAGAAAGGCAAAAAGATAGAGAAATTCAATATTTGTCTCAAGAGAAATTGGGCTTCCAAGAGCTTAATGAAGACAGCATGTAAACAAATGGAACATTTAAGATATATACAGAGTAGATGGAAAATAATCCCCTGGTGCCCTTTGAGAATTAGAGATTATAGAATGTTTGGGAATGAAAGATGACTGATTTGCTGGAGAAGAACAGAGGCCAGGTACATAGAGATGCAAGTAGAGGGGTTGGCCTTGGCAAGGAGAAAAATAGCCTTTTCATTGGACAGAAGTGAAGGAGAAAATAGTGAAGTTTGATATCAGAGGGATGTAAAATGAAAAGGAAGTACTTAGTAGATGACTTCAAAGACTTCAATGTTTTCAATAAAGTATAAAGTTTTCAGCAGTCTCAGAGTGTGAAGGAGAGAATATTGTTAGAAATTTTGGGAAGAAAGAGTTTTAAAACTGCTCCTGTATAAGTGGGATAGAGAATCAATGCACAAGATGGGAAAATGCCAGGTAAGAGCTCTATAGTGGACACAATTGCCAAAGTTTTGCTAATTCCTTAAACTCTGTTCAGCAGTGTGTGAATGGGATTTGAAGAGGTGTGATCAGCAATTGGACAGAAGGACTAGAGATTTCAGAATAAAGGACAGAAGGTTAAACTAGCTTGCCAAGAGGTTGAGATTGAGGATGGAGAAGTACAAAAGTTATGGATTGGCAAAGTGTTGAGGTGTGGAGGGATGGAGGGTCTTGGTGAAGATAAAGAACAGTACTAAAGATCTAAAGGCATGGGGAAAGATGGAATGATTAAAAAAAAACCTGATTCCTAGGTGTGTGACCCTGGGTAAGTCATTTAACCCCAATTGCCTCAGCAAAAAGAAAAAAAAATGATCAAAGGAATTCTAAGCTTGATGAATATAGCAGTGAAACATTTGTCAGTGATAGCAAGATCAGAGGTGAGATTATTTTTGTATAGCTGAGGTAGAGTACAAGAAAGTTGGGTTTTTTAATTATTATTATAGCTTTTTATTTACAAGATATATGCATGGGTAATTTTTCAGCATTGACAGTTGCAAAACCTTTTGTTCCAACTTTTGCCCATCCCCTCCCCTAGATGGCAGGTTGACCAATACATGTTAAATATGCTAAATACAATATATGTATATATGTCCACACAGTGATTTTGCTGTATAAAAAGAATCGGACTTTGAAATAGTGTACCATTAACCTGTGAAGGAAATCAAAACTTCAGGTGGACAAAAAATAGAGGGATTGGGAATTCTATGTAGTGGTTCATAGTCATCTCCCAGAGTTCTTTCACTAGGTATAACTGGTTCAATTCATTACTGCTCTATTGGAGCTGATTTGTTTCATCTCATTGCTGAGGATGGTCAGGTCCGTCAGAACTGACCTACACTACAAAGAGGGCTGCCACAAACATTCGTGCACATACAGATCCCTTTCCCTTCTTTAAGATCTCTTTGGGATATAAGCCCAGTAGTAACACTGCTGGGTCAAAGGGTATGCACAGTTTGATAACTTTTTTTTTTTAATAGCCTTTTATTTACAGGTTATATGTATGGGTAACTTTACAGCATTGACAATTGCCAAACCTCTTGTTCCAATTTTTCCCCTCTTACCTCCCACCCCCTCCCCCAGATGGCAGGATGACCAGTATATGTTAAATATATTAAAATATAAATTAGATACACAATAAGTATTCATGACCAAACTGTTATTTTGCTGTACAAAAAGAATCAGATTCTGAAATATTGTGCAATTAGCTTGTGAAGGAAATCAAAAATGCAGGTGGGCATAAATATAGGGATTGGGAATTCAATGTAATGGTTTTTAGTCATCACCCAGAGTTCTTTCTCTGGGCGTAGCTGGTTCAGTTCATTACTGCTCCATTGGAAATGATTTAGTTGATCTCATTGCTGAGGATGGTCAGGTCCATCAGAACTGGTCATCATATAGTATTGGTGTTGAAGTATATAATGATCTCCTGGTCCTGCTCGTTTCACTCAGCATCAGTTCGTGTAAGTCTCTCCAGGCCTTTCTGAAATCATCCTGCTGGTCATTTCTTACAGAACAATAATATTCCATAACATTCATATACCACAATTTATTCAGCCATTCTCCAACTGATGGGCATCCACTCAGTTTCCAGTTTCTGGCCACTACAAAGAGGGCTGCCACAAACATTCGTGCACATACAGATCCCTTTCCCTTCTTTAAGATCTCTTTGGGGTATAAGCCCAGTAGTAACACTGCTGGATCAAAGGGTATGCACAGTTTGATAACTTTTTGAGCATAGTTGCAAATTGCTTTCCAGAATGGTTGGATGTGTTCATAATTCCACCAACAATGTATCAGTGTCCCAGTTTTCCCACATCCCCTCCAACATTCATCATTATCTTTCCCTGTCATTCTAGCCAATCTGACATCTGTATAGTGGTATCTCAGAGTTGTCTTAATTTGTATTTCTCTGATTAATAATGACTTGGAGCATCTTTTCATATAGCTAGAAATAGTTTCAATTTCTTCATCTGAGAATTGTCTGTTGATATCCTTTGACCATTTATCAATTGGAGAATAGTTTGGTTTCTTATAAATTAGAGTCAATTCTATATATATATTTTGGAGATGAGGCCTTTATCAGAACCTTTGACTGTAAAAATGTTTTCCTAGTTTATTGCTTCCCTGCTAATCTTGTCTGCATTAGTTTTGTTTGTACAAAAATTTTTCAATTTGATATAATCAAAATTTTCTATTTTGTGATCAGTAATTATCTCTAGTTCTTCTTTGGTCACAAATTCCTTCCTCCTCCACAGATCTGAGAGGTAAACTATCCTATGTTCTTCTAATTTATTTATAATCTCATTCTTTATGCCTAGGTCATGAGCCCATTTTGACCTTATCTTGGTGTATGGTGTGAAGTGTGGGTCAATGCCATACTAATTTCCAATTTTCCTGGCAGTTTTTGTCAAACAGTGAGTTCTTATTCCAAAAGCTGGGGTCTTTGGGTTTGTCAAACACTAGATTATTAAAGTTATTGACTGTTTTGTTCTTTGAACCTAACCTATTCCACTGATCAACTAGTCTATTTCTTAGCCAATAACAAATGGTTTTGGTAGCCTCTGCTTTATAATATAATTTTAGATCTGGTACATCTAGGCCACCTTCATTTGATTTTTTTTTTCATTTATTCCCTTGAAATTCTTGGAGTTTTGTTTTTCCATATGAACTTTGTTGTTATTTTTTCTAGGTCATTAAAATAGTTTTTTGGGAGTCTGATTGGTATAGAGCCAAATAAATAGATTAGTTCAGGGAATATTGTCATCTTTATTATATTTGCTTGCCCTATCCAAGAGCACTTAATATTTTTCCAATTGGTTAGATCTGACTTTGTATGGAAAGTGTTTTGTAGTTTTGCTCATATACTTCCTGATTTTCCCTTGGCAGATAAGAAAGTTGTTATTATTCAGACATGTCTGACTCTTTGTGACCCTGGTTGGGGTTTTGGTGGCAGAGATACTGCAGTAGTTTGTCATTTCCTTCTCCAACACATTTTACAAATTAGGAAACTGAGGCAAACAGGATGACTTGTCCAGGGGCACAAAGCTAGTAAGTCTCTAAGGTCAGATTTGAATTCAAGAAGATGAGCCATTCTGATCTTAGCTGATACTCTATCCACTATGTCATCTAGCTGTCCAGGGTAGAGAAATAGGTCAAGAAAACTGAGCAGATTGAGGATCAGAAAACTGGCAATATGTATATTAATGTTACCTCATAATGGGGACAAGAGTTAGGGTGGAGAGAAAGATTTAAGAGGTAGGCACTGAGACAATTAAAAAGGAGGAGATAACTAGGTAGATAAGAAAAGATTCAGAGAGAGAAAGGGGGAGCTAAGGTCAAGGAGGGAAAATCTGATTCTGTTCAGGTAGGATGTTAGAAAGTGGAAGAGTGTTAAACGGGAAGAAGGAGAAAGGAAAGGACATCTATATAATTAAAGCATAAAAATAGACTTGAGGGTATCCCTGTAGAAGAGGGAGCTGGATGTTCTGGGTTAGGATAAAGAAACTGCTTGTTGTTAAAAGAATAATAGAGCAGACGGAAAGAAGGTAGTACAAGGTTATCCAGTAAAGGTCAGAGAAGTAAAAGTCAAAGAGTAGTTATTAGGGAATCCCCTGTTCAAAGATCATGCTCAACTCTTTGTGAGGCAAAGCAGCAATCGGATGCCCTGATAACAATAGAAATATTTGCTATCTTCCCAAGGCCCATGTCCAAAACATAACCGAAAGCTTCCCAACAGAGAACCCAGGTGACAACTACCCATTTTCAGGTGATGGATATGGGTACAATTGACACTGCCAGAAGGAACCTAAAAAGGATTGCTAGTGGTTATGAAGCCCTGGGAGAGAAACATACAGGTTGTGTTTGCCTCACTATTGCCCATTATGCACAAGGAATGCAGAAGAGAAAATTTAACTTGAGAAGTGAACACCTGGCTAAGAAAATGGTGGCTTGAAAATAGGAATTGACTTTCTAGAGACAGCTGGAGCATGTAGAGCATCAAATACTAGTCTTAGAGTCAAGAATACAGTCCACATCCTGCTTCATTTTCTTCCTAGTCTTCTTTTGATCTCAGGTTCCTCATCTGTAAAATGGAGATAATAATAGTATCTATCTCAGAGGATTATTGTGAGGATCAAATGCAATAAAATGAGTCAAGTGCTTTGTAAATCTTAAGGACTATACTATTTTATGGGAAATTTGAAGGGATGTAGCCTCGACAATAATATAACTAATGGGATTCAGAACTGGATGAATGACCAAAGTCAGAGTAGTCAATAATTATTTAATGTTAATTTTACAAGTCTCTGGTAGAATGATTTGTGCCATTTAATACCTTTTTCAGCGACTTGAATAGCAGCATAAATTTCAAATTGCTAACAAGAAGCATATTAGACACCTGCTGTATGATAGGAACTGTGCTAAGCTTTGGATACACAGAACAGCAAAAAAAAAAAAAAAAAAAGTCCCTGACCTTAATGAACTCACTGTCTAATGAGGGAGACAACATGCAAACAACTGTTTATGAGCAAACCACATGCAGGATAAATTAGAGATAATTTCAGAGGGAATGCACAAGATTAAGGACAACTAAGAAAGGATTCTTGCAGAAAATAGAACTTTAGATGGCATACTCATTAAGTTTGCAGATGACACAAAGCTAGAAGGACCAGCAAACATGCTAGATGACAGGGTCAAGATCCAAAAAGATATTGCCAGGCTCAAACACCAGACCTGAATCTAATAAGTTAGAATTTAATAGGTATAAAAGCGAAATCTTATATGTGGATTCAAAAGATTTATTTCACAAGCACAAACTTGGGAAGTGACTGATATCAATATATCTGAAAAAGATCTGGAGGCTTTAATAGACAGCAAGTTCAATATGAATCAATTGTGTGATATAGCAGGCTAAAACAGCAACTAATATGATATAGAGAGAAGTACATCTCCCAGGAATAAGGAGACCCTTTCATGCTCTAGAGACTACTGTTAGAGCATCTTCGCTCAATATTTTTGGAAGGACACTGATGTCTTGAAAGTGTTCAAAGAAGAGGAAATAGGATGGTTAAGAGCTTTGAGATCATGCCATGTAAAGATCAGTCAAAGACCTGGAGATGTACAGACTAGAAAACAAAAGACTCAGGGGGTCATGATAGATTCAATATTGAAAAACTATTATATAGAAGAAGGATTAGATATATAAAAGAAGGATTAGATTTATTCAATTAGTCCCCAGAAGCACCATGGGTGGAAGCCACAAAGAGGCAGAATTTAAGCTTGATAGTAGGAAAAACTTGTAACAATTAGAAATACCATATATGAAAGCATTCCATGTAAGGATAGTTTGGGAGAATTGTGAGTTCCCACTTATCGAAGGCTTTTGAGCCAAGGCTAGATGTCTACTTTATGGTAAAGATTACTAATTTAGATATTGACTGCATTAGATGTTCTTTGGGATCCCTGATAAAATTGAATTGTTCGCATCATTCCAAAGCAACAGGAAACATCCTGTGTAGGGAATATATTTATTATGCCTTACAGTGCTCAGGATGAACATAAGCAAACAGATGGTCAGGAAGACAATTGTGGCTTATGAACCAACTTCTGTTGCAGCTGATGAAGTAGCTAAATTTAATAAAGGACCTGACAAGATTCTCTAACATGTATACATCAACATAGACCTTGGATGCCAAGGTGGGCTGAGGGAAAGATGATGAAAAATATGTTGGAAAATATGGTTTGTGATCAAGAAATGAATGAGGCCAATTGCTTGGAGTTTTATGCCTGAAGATCCTGAATATTTTCTTTTTTCCATTTATAAATGTTTTATTGATTTTTTTAAAAAACCAGTGTCACTTCCAAACCAATCAATGAATCACACTTAGCACAGTACCTGACACACAGTAAGCATTTAATATTTTAATTGATTGATTGTATCAACCAATAAATATTTATTAAGTACCTATCTATTATGTGTCAGATTTTTCTTCCCCTTAGGATCCTCCCTTGTAAAAAATATAATTGGGAGCAGCTAGGTGCAGTAGTCCTGAAGTCAGGAGGACCTGAGTTCAAATCTGACCTCAGCCACTTAACACTTCGTAGCTGTGTGACTCTGGGCAAGTCACTTAACCCCAATTGACTCAACAATAAATAAATGAAATGAGTGAAAAAAATGAAAAAATGAATTTAAAATAAATAAATAAATGAAAATGAAAAAATGAAATATATATATATATATATATATATATATATATATATATATTTAAGCACAACAAATTAGCCATATCTAAAAATGTAGGCATCATCTATACCTATCATCCTCTTCCACCTCTCTATGAAGAGGCAGGAAGCATGCTTCCTTAGCACTTCTTTTTAGTTATGATTGGACACTGCATTGATCAGAGTTCTGAAGTCTTCCATTGTGGCTTTCTTTTATTTAATTGTAATCATCATGCAGATTATTCTGGTTCTGTCTGCTTTGCTCTGTATCAGTCCCTGTAAGTCTTCTCAAGTTTGAATACTTTCTAACAGAAAGGAATTGGACCTAAAGAGCACTGAACAATGCCACAAAAAAATGAAACTGACTGTAGCTTGATAGATTGGAAGTTATTGGTTATTAATGTAGGAATTACTTCAGAATCACTTGTCTGCGTTCAGTCACATCATTGAATTGCAAGAAAAAGCTGATTCAGTAATAGACTAAAAAAAAAAAAAGAAAAATATGAAAGGAAGCCATTGTATATGATTTCAGTACCAATCTAGTCTGTTTTAAGGAGCTATGGCCTTCAAAAATGAGGAAAGGGTAAAAGTAAAGGCACTAACTTCATCATGATTACCTAAAAAAGTTTAGTTGGTATAATATAGTTCATAGGATCCTAGTCTTTGGATTGGAAAATACCTTGGATATAAATCTCATTATATCTTCCCCAGCTGCCCTCCTGGACTTCATGGGAACCTCATGATCGCACAGAATATCAACAGTCCTGAAATACACACCTCTTCAGGACCACCTGCCCCTGGAGTTCCTCTCTCCCTCTAATTGGAAAGGATGGAGGGTAGACAGTGAAGAGCTCCTCCCAGATCCTGTACTCCTGAACTTCATGGGAATCTCATTGTTCTGAAAGATCTCATTAATCTTCAGATTCATACCTCCTCAGTACTCCTGCCCCATGGATCCTGGTCAGCCTTTGAATGAAGAGAGCAAAGGATACACTATGGAGAGCTTCTCTCAGCACTTCCCTTTAAGAAGGGTGCCCAAGCCCTCCCATCGCTTGTCACCCACTTGCACTCTTCTGGATTTCATCATTTTCCTGCCCTACATTACCTCCTTTTCCTTTTTAGGTATACCTCTTTTTTCATTACATTGTGAACTCCTTGAGGGCAGAGACTCCTTGTCTTTCTTTGTATTCCCAGGGATAGCACAGTGTCTGGCATATAGTAACTGCTTAATAAGTATTCAGTTGATCTACTCTAATTCTTAATTCTACAAGATGAAAAGAATAAGGACCAAACAGATTAAATTATCTGTCCAATATCATATTGTTGCCTTCTTAATGGATGAGAGAGGGATGGAGGGAAGAAGAGAGAAAATTTCAAACTGAAATTTTTTTTCTTTTTTTTAAATAGTATTTTTTTTTTTCTAAATACATGCAAAGTTAGCGCTCAACATTCATTCACCTTTGCAAAATCTTGTGTTCCAAATTTTTCTCCCTCTCCTTACCTCTTCCTTCTCCCCAAGACAGGAAGAAATCTGATAAAATTAAACATATGAAATTCTTCTAAACATATTTCCATATTTGCCATGCTACACAAAAAAATCAGATCAAAAGGGGAAAAAAGAACACAAAAAGGAGGGGGGGAGAAACCAAGCAAACAAACAACAACAAAGATGAAAATAGTATATTTTGATCCACTCTCAGTTCCCATTCTTCTCTCTCTGGATGCAGATCATACTTTCCATCACAAGTTTATTGGAATTGCCTTGAATCACCACATGGTTGCAAAGAGCCAAGTCCATAACATTGATCATCACATAATCTTGTTGTTACTCTGAACAATCGTTCTGCTCACTTCATTCATCATCACTTCGTGTAAGTCTTTCCAGGCCTTTGTGAAATCAGCTTGTTTATTATTTTTAACAGAACAACAACATCCCATCACATTCATATATCATAACTTATTCAATCATTTCCCAACTCTATTGCATTTCCAGTGAAACTGAAAAATTTTAAAAGTGTTTTTTTTTAAAAGGCAAAAAAAAAATTTTTTTTGCCCAGTATTACTCAATAAGTGGAAGAATAGGGATTTGAATAATGGTCCAAATAAATAAAAATTAAAAAAAAAAAAAAAAGAATGAGGTAATGAGGACCTGCACCAAACTGGTGGCAATTGTCAGAAGACTGAAGGCAATATGTGAGAGATGTTGCCAAAGTGGAGTTAAAAATAAAATTTGACAACAGATTGGGTATAAGATAAAAAAAAAAAGTCTGGTATTGAGGATGATAAATTTGTTAGTTTGGTTAACTAAGCTCTCGATAGTAATAGGAAAATTAGGAAATGGAGAAGGCTTGGGGAAAAGATACTGAATTCAGTTTTAGACCAATTTTAATGCATTTTAAATATCTATAAGGCATCCAGTTTGAGACATCAAATAAGAAATTATATCTCTTTCCAGTCTCTATCTTTTTACCTTTTATTTTTTTAAACAGGACACTTGCCCTCCTCCAGTCTTATGTTATTTTTTTTAATTCTCCAAAAATTGTCATAGATTTCTGACTTTGACTCAGAAATCACATCTGCTAATTCCCTTGGGAGCTATGTATATAGTTCATCTCATCACAATAAGGAGCTGAAAGGAACTACCTTGGCTAACAAACACCATGTTTATTTGCCAATTCAAGAGACAGAGAAGCCAAGGGCGACACTAGTTTAAAGCACAAATATTATGAAGAGGATGACAGAAGATTACATGCAGTTTTCTCTTCAGAAAACAGTGAGAAAAAACAGTTGAAGAGAAAACAAACCTTTAAAGGACTTGGCATGGGACCCAACTAAAGCAGATTATCAGCAGAACATGTGTAGATGAAGTTCAGTTCAGCTCAGCAAGTATTTATTAAGCACCTACTGTGTGCCAGATGTATAATAGATGAAACTAGAGGAAAATAACTAATAAATATGAAATGGGACAAACCTCTGATATGGTAACTATTCTCATCAATGACAACTATGAAATAATTTCATTTGGACCTCACCAATCTAGTATTTAATATATGTACTGAGTTTGAAAGTGACATTAGCATTCAGGAAGATGAAGTTGGGAAGAATGGTTAGATCTAATCAAATATGAAGACATCTGTGCTGTTAGGTGACATAGTTTTAATGATACTAGGGATTAGTTTTGAAGATATATCAGAGGTAAGTATGTGGTACAAATAGATAAAGAACCAGCCCTCAATTCAGGAAGAACTGAGTTAAAAATACAGCCTCTGACATTTACTAGCTGTGTGACCCTGGACAGGTCATTTAACTTCTGTCTGCCTCAGTTTCCTTATGTGTAATATAGGAAGAAGGATAGCATCTACCTCTCAGGGTAATTGTGAGGATCAAATATGAAGCCCTCTGCAAACCTTAGATTGCTAGCTGTTAATTTGTATTAATCTTTCTGTAGGCTCTCTTTTCTTTAGATTTTCATGATACTGCTCTTCCTAGGTCTCTTCCTATTTGACTGACCACTCTTCTTTTGCTTAGGTGGATCTGCATCCAAGTCGGGTCCACTAACAATGGGCATCATCCAAGGCTCTATCCTGGTATGAAACATTTGTTTGTTTTGTACTATTTCACTTGTGATTTCATCACTTCCATGGATTCAAGTATCATTTCTATATAGATGATTATCAATTCTATTTGTTTAGTCCTAAACTCCTGACCTTCAGTCTTACAACTCCAACTGCCTATTTGATATGTCAAACTAGATGTCTTATAGATAGTTTAAATACATTAAAATTGGTCTAAAATTGGATTCAGTATCTTTCCCCCAAATCGTCCCCATTTCCTAATTTTCCTATTACTATTGAGAGCCTACTCTGTTACCCAAACTTATAAACTTATTATCCTCAATACCAGACTGCTTTTATCCTCCATCCAATCTTGCCAAATCCTATCAAATTCACCTTGGTAACATCTCTCACATATACTCTTCAATCCTCTGACTGCCACCATTTTGGTGCAGGCCCTCACAAGGATCTCCCTATTCTAAGCCATTTTCCATTCAGGGGTTAAAGTGATTTTCTAAGGTATAAGGCAGACCATGTTAACCCCCAATTCACCAATCTTCAGTGGCTTTCTATCATTTCTAAAATTAAATATAAAATCTTTTTTTTTTGTTTTTAATGTTCTTCAAATCTGACTCCTTCCTGCCTTAGCAACCTTCTTGCTCTTTACTCCTCCACATGTACTCTGCAGTCCAGTGATACTGACCTCCTGATCTACTAGATAGTACATTTAGTACTTATCTAGTAAATAGTACATTTTCACCAGTCTTCTAGTTTTCTAATCATCTCTGCCTCCTAGTTTTCCTAGCTTTTTTTTTTAACTCTCAGCTCCTGCAAAAAATCCTTTCCTGGTCCCCTTAATACTCCTGACTTCCCTCTGAGATTACCTCCAAATTTAATCTCTCTCATCTATCAGATTGTCAACAACTTGAGGGAAGAAAGGACTGTTTGTGACTTTCTATGTATTCCCTTAGGATTTGGAACAGTGATTGACATACCACTTAATAAATGTTTATTTGGCTTGATAGAACTTATATTAGGAATTATCATAGTTTTTCCACTTACCTCCAACAATAAAATTTGTTTTGCTCCATAAATTCACGTGTACCTAACCTGCTCTGTACCTCAATAAAGTAGGCTTTAGGGACCATAGTTTTCCTTTTTGTCTACTCCCCTACCCAAAATGGTTCAAAAGCTCAAGTGGGAACAGAGGCTAGGGAAATGGAAAGATGGTAGTTATTATTAATGTGTAGAAGAAAGGAGTAACTGGAAATAAGATTCTACTTGAATCTCTCAACAATGATAAGTAGCTTTTGTTTCTATGTCGGCTTTGGCAGGAATGGCTAATCACCAATCCATACTAGCAGAGCAAGGAGCTATCCTGTCCCCTAAGCCTGGTATAAATAAATAAAGCCTCACTCAGATGATTACAGGGAATAAGACCCCAGAATACCTACTAATACTTAATAGGCAGTTTGCTGCAGCATATGCCATGAAGTCTCCCCACAGGAATTACAAACAGGAAGGGTAGGTAGAATTTTTCAGGGACCTGCAGAAAATGAGCTATGGTTGTGCTTTTGCCAGTGACAGGTAATAACTATGTATTTACAAAGCACAGGTTAGTTTCTCTAATAGAAGAGAAGGTGAAAGGGCCAGAAGAATGCTCCTGTATTCTAGCTTATTGGAGAAAATGAAATATTCTTGGAAATAAAGTATGAAGTGTTTCAAGGGGAAAAGAAGGAAAATGCAGTGTCTCTTCTGAGAAACACTACCTCCACCCCCAAGTCACACCGGCAGGTTGGGCTCTCTGGAGGACATTACCTAACGTTCAAGGAGTCTGTGTGGCTGATTCTTAAAACCATGGCTCATGAGCCTTTACTAGTGTCTCTACCAAAGGACACAATTATTCAGGGGAAAGACATTGCCTGAAATGGAGCAGGAGGTACCCTAGCATTATACAGTATCATCTTTCATAGGAATCAGTGGGGAGAATGATTGATTCTTGTGTGAAAGCAAACTAGACCATCTTTTGCCTCCATCCTTATCTAGCTTTCAATTACTTAATTTCAATTACTTTGTCTAGACACCTGGGAAAGGCCTTGGCTTGAAAAGGCCAAAGTCTCCCACTGCATCCTGGATCATCACCAGATATTCTAATCTATGTCTTGCCACTGGACACCAGTGACTGTTGGGGAGAGAAGGAGGTTGATGACATTGCTCAGCTAGTGGAGAGCAATTTGAGACAATCCCAATTGCTTTTAAATCCTATTCACTTGCAAGTCAAGACACATCTCCTGAAGTCTGGGGGAAGAGAGAACTTGCAAAATTTTGAGATATGGAAAGACATATGCATAAGGAATAAAACCTATGTGTGGGTAAAGCAATTTACATCCTCCCTCCCCAACTTCTACTCTCTTTCCCCTTTACATATCCTTTCCCTCAGCACAGAAGGGTTCCTCTGCCCCGAGTTTATAACTACCTTATATACTATATCACTTGATCCTCATGGAAATTCTTTGAGGTAGGTACTGCAGATATTACTAAGTAATTGCCATTTTATAAATGAAGTAACTGAGGGTGAGAGGTTAACTGATTTGCCCAGAGCTAGTAAGAGTAAAGGAGGCAGCTTAGTAGGATAGAGTGCAGGGCCTGGAGTAAGGAAGACCTGAATTCAAATCTGGCTGTAGACATTTACTTAGCCATGTGATTTAACCTCAGTTTGTCTTAAATCACTGAAGAAGGAAATGGCAAACCATTCCAGTATTCTCAGAAAACCTCGTGGACAACAATAATGTGCTTTAGTCCACAGGTTCATGAAGAGGAAGATACAAATGAATAATGACAAGTAAGAATAAGACTCTGGAACTTCTTTAGTTGTTAGGATCTTTTCCCTACCCCACTTTTTTTTTTTTTTTTTTAAGCTTCCTTCTCCCCTCTTCCCAATGTGATGGATAGTTAAGTGATACAGTGGATAAAGTACTGGGTCTGAAGTTATGAAAACTCATTTTCCTGAGTTCAAATCTCACTTCAAGCACTCACTGACTCTGTGACTAGACAAATCATTTAATCTTGTTACCTGTCTCCTCATTTGTTTAAAATTAACTAACTGAAGGAGGAAATGGCAAATCACTCTACTATCTTTGCCAAGAAAACATCAAATGGAATCACAAAGAGTTGGACATGACTGAAACAACAAAAAAATTATAATTAGTAGTATTCTACCACCATTTCCAACCTCTCTGACCCCTTAGGAGAATTCATCCAGGGTGGTAATTAAGTACATAATCTGGAAGATTAGATTAGTCAACAAGCATTTATAAATGCTCATTTTATACCAGATACTGTGCAGATAGGAAGGGAAAGAAAGGAAGGAAATAAGTATTAATTTATTAAAGAAAAAATTTCAATAGCATTTTATTTTTCCAATCACATGGCAAAGATAATCTTCAACACCTATGTTGAACTCTGTGTTCCAAATTTTTCTCCCTCTTCTCACAAGAGAGCAAACAATCCGATATAGGTTAAATATGTACAATTCTTTTAAACATATTTCCATATTTGTCATGTCATGCAAGAAAAATCACACCAAAAGGGAAAAAACTATAAGAAAGAAAAAAAAAACCCAAAAGATGAACATACTGTGATTTGATCCACATTCAATCTCCTTAGTTCTTTTTTTGATGTGAAGGCTTTCTCTACCACAAGCCTATTGGAATTGCCTTGAATCACCTTGTTGTTGAGAAGAGCAGGTCCATCACAATTGATCATCATATAATCTTGTGGTTACTATGTACAATATTCTCTTGGTTCTGCTCACTTCACTCAGGAGAGGTTCATGCAAGTCTTTTCAGGCTTTTCTCAAATCAGCCTGCTTTTCATTATGAACAATAACATTCCATTACATTCATATACTATAATTTATCCAGCCATTCCCCAATTAATAGGCATCCACTCAATTTCTAGTTCCCTGCCACTACTAAAAAGGCTGCTACAAATGTTTTTGCATATGTGGGTCCTTTTCTCTCCTTTATGATTCTTTGGGATACAGACCAAGTAGTGAGAATGTTGGATCACCTGAATGTTGGATCACCTGGTATGCCCAGTTTTATAGCATAGTTCCAAATTGCTCTCCACAATGGTAGGATCACTTCACAACTCACCTACAATGCCTTAGTGTCCCAATGGAAATAAATATTTATTAAGGACCTACTATGTGCAAGGCATCATACTAAGCACTTTTTGAGAAATGAGAAAATATTTCATTTCATTCTCACAACAACCCTATGAAATAGGTACATTTTTATTTTTCCTCATTTTACAAGTGAGAAAACTGAGATATACAAAGGTAAAGTCAATCAATGAACCAACATTTATTAAATTCCTACCATATGCTAGACACTATGCTAAGTGCTGGGGATACAAGCTAAGATTGTAAAGATTGCCTTTGCAATATAATACAAATAAATATGTAAAAAGAAAGCTATGTTCAGGATAAACAGTAAATAATTTAAAAAGGGAAAGTACTGGGATTTAGAGGGGATAAGGAGGGCTTCCCATAGAAGGTAGGATTTAATTGGGACTTAAAGAGGTCATTTAATTCATAAAGGACTTAAAGTTATTAAGTGACTTGCCCAAGATCACACAGTTAATAAGTGTCTAAGGCTGAATTTGAACTCTAGGTCCAGGATTCTATCTACTATCTTAAGAAAGAATTTCCTTAACTATTTATAGGCTTGAGTGTGAGTCCTTTTTGTATTTGTCAGATTAAATAAATTTGACATCTTGTTAGCCTGAAAACTTGGATGTGAGCTGAAAGCCCTTTTTTCTCTTCAGTCAATATCTAGACTTGAGCTGAATGCTGATGTTAGCCGCAGTAATTGTGGATAGAGGAAAAACAAAACCAAAAGCTGATGTTTCTATGGGAAACCCTGAGTGGTTTTATGAGCCTGAGAGTGATTTTGTGAGAGGCCTTCAAGACTGAAGCTGCATGGTGCAAACCCAAAGTGGTTCTGGGGCACAGATTACACATAGGTACAATATCCAAAATGAAAAGCTAATAATAAAATCCGTGGTCTAGAATGTCTATACAAAAATGCACAAAGTGTGGTAATAAGCTTAACCAGAGATCCTAACAAAAAAGAGAAAATTTAAATCCGAGATTATTGAGATTTGATAGAAGGAGACGCATGATTAGAAAATGTCTCTGGAAGGATTTACCTTATTTAAAAGGCATAGAATAGGACTTCTGATTAAGATGACTTCATGAATGGTCTCAGAGGAGTCTAGTTTATGTATTTCAAGAAAGATCTTAAAAAGAGAATCAGACCAAATTGTGAGCAAGAAATTCAGAGAGAAATTATAGTGAGTACTTTCATTCAGTCCCCATAGATAGAAGTTTCTGGGTATATCTGATAAGCCAGGTTGAGTACTGGTAAAGAAGCCTGAAATTGCCTATACAGATCAGAGTGACTACAGATCAGACTGAAACCTGAAGAAAACATAGTACTGAGATGGACAGAAATCAAGATAGTAAGAAATGTATACCAATCTGACCACTGACTAGTAGGCACAACTAGTAGCTCTCAGATTAGAACATGTGGAAGACTGTAGCAGTCTGACTTAAGAGCTCCAAAAAAACCTGCTAGCTCATATTACATCACTCAGAACCTGAATGATCCTGGAGGTTAAAATTGGCTAGCACCAGAGAAATCAAGGTCAAGGTCAAATGAGGTCTGACCATCTCTTCCAAGAGTACAAAATGGGGTAGGTCCTAGCTCTGGCACAAATTTACAAATCAGGAACAGGGGCTAGAGATGTGAATCGTGATTAAACAAAACATTACAAAGACATTGAACACTATTAAAAATATTTTGGATTCAAAGATAACTAAGAGATAAACTAAGAATAGGAGAGTAACTCTCTAAAAACTCCAAGTATAATACCAGAGGAAAAATAAAATCTTGGTTCCAGGGACTATAAGAGTTCTTGGAAGAAATGAAACAAGAAATTTAAAAATGAAATTTAAGTGAAATTAGAGTCTTGGAGAAAAGAATTAGAAAGAGAATAAACAGCTTAACACAAATAGTAGAAAATGTTACCCAGGTAAACAGGTTTCTGGAAAGTTAGAGTGAACCAAATAGAAATCAATGACTTCATGAGACAAGAAATAGAAAGTAGAAACATTTATTAGGCACTTACTATGTGTCATACACACAAATATAAGTAGACACTCTCTACCCTTACATTTTTTTTCTTTCTTTTTTTATTATTATTATGGCTTTTTATTGACAAAACATATGCATAGGTAATTTTTTTCAACATTGACCCTTGCAAAAACTTCTGTTCCAACTTTTCCCCTCCTTCCCTCAACCCCCTCTCCTAGATGGCAAGTAGTCCCATACATGTTAAACATATTAAAATATATATTAAATACAGAAGGGCTGCCACAAACATTTTTCCACATACGGGTCCCTTTCTTTTCTTTAGTATCTCTTTGGGATACAAGCCCAGTAGAAACACTGCTGAATCAAAGGGTATGCACAGTTTGATAGTTTTTGAGCATAGTTCCAAATTGCTCTTCAGAAAGGTTGGATCCATTCACAACTCCACCAACAATGCATCAGTGTCCCAGTTTTCCCACATCTCTTCCAACATTAGTCATTATCCTTTCCTGTCATTTTAGCCAATCTGACAGGTGTGTAGTCTACCCTTACATTTTAACAAGAGAAATAACACATAAAGAGAAGGTAGAAAGGAAAAATGGAAAAAAAAAGATGGGAATGGGATGGAGATGATCAATAAGTGGTATAGATGCTGGTTCTGGGAAAGATTATAAGAAAGTCCACTCACAAAAGCATGGCATCATCTGGGGGAGGGGGTGGGGGGTAAGAGGTGAAAAATTGGAACAAGAGGTTTGGCAATTGTTAATGCTGTAAAGTTACCCATGCATATATCCTGTAAATAAAAGGCTATTAAATAATAAAAAAAAAAAAAAAGTAACAAAAGCATGGCATCCCAGGAGCTGATCACAAGATTTTGGTGGGAAAGGGATAATCATGATGGAGTATAGGCAGTATAGTGGGGAAATGACCAAAAGTGACATGAAGGCTTGATTCTAGGTAACTAAAGGCAAAAGTTTCCAGTTGTATGGGAAGTTTTTTTTTGTTTTTTTTTTTTTAAGAGAACTCTTTGTTTATACTTTGACTACTTATATATTGGTGAATGGTTTTTAGTGATAAATATTAGATTCTTCTATCTCTTGTTTATAGGACATTTATCAGAGATATTTGATACCAAGATTTTATTTTATTTTTTTCCAATTAACAGTTTTTTTCCTTAACCTAGCTGCGTTGATTTTGTTCTCGTAAAATGCTTTTAATTTCATGAAATCACAATTATCTATCTCATACTTTGTTATTACCACTAATCCTTTTTTATTTATTTATTTATTTTGGTTAAGACTTTTTCCTTCAACTGTAGCTGTGTACCTGATCAGGTTCTTTGCTAATTTTCTTACAGCATTTTTTTATACATTTAGTTTATTGTGGTATATGATATAAAATATTTTTCAAAACCTAATTCCTACTGAACTGGTTTCCAATTTTCTTATCAATTCTGCTCAAATAAAAAAGTTATGCTTATCAAAGACAGTATTATTGTGTTCAATATTTATGATTCTTCCTTATCTAGTTTTTTCTACCTGATCAATTTTTGTGTTGTTTTTTTCTAAACCAGTAGCAAATAGTTCTGATCACTACTGCTTTATAATATAATTTGAGGTCTGGGTGCATTATTATTTACTTTTTGTCTCAATTTTTTTTCATTATTTCCTTGAGATTCTAGATCTTTTGTTCCTCCAAAAATTTGTTATTTTATTTAATGCTTGAAAGTGTAGTACATCCTTCATAGTTTGATTAGCAAATCTATAATTAATTTACATGACATTATCATTTTTACTTTATTGATGCAGTCCAACCTTAAGTAATAAATAGTCTTCCAATTATCTCACCCTTTCTTCCTTTAAATGTATTTTATAATTAGGTACATATATATGTAATGTGAAAGACTCATTAAAAAAATCTATAACTTCTTGAATCCATAATATTATTGCAGATCAAGGATTAGCACGTGTCTAAAAGAATCAAAATTTATGTTAACCTAAAGTGTGGTAGGAAGGTTTGATTGATGAAAGTAGATTCACTGGTATAACTAGGATGAGGTGATTAGAGTTTTGTAGCAATGTGGAAAATTTTAAGAGTGATACTTGGAATGTGGCCAGAGGAGTTTTACCATCCTCCACACCATGCCTGTGACGTAGTAATGCCCTCATCTCAAGGGTTCTTTTTTTCTTTTTAGTAGTCCAGAAAATTCTTGATTTCTTTATATATGCTTTCTTCCCTTCCAGATCATAGCACAAATGTATTTGCCCTTTTTCTTTTCTTCAGTATTTGTCATAAGGTATAGAAATTGCTGGTTATGGCTCCTGGAAGGTTATATTGTATATTATCAACAATGACTCATCTATGAGAAGTGAGACATCTCCAAGGACTTATATGATTGGATAGAAAGAAGAAACAGATGAGGGCATTGGAAAATAGATCCTAAACCTGGCACACAGACATGAAAAAATTAAGAAGTATTTCAATTATCCATATATTCTTTGGAGATATCTCTCTCCCCTAAAATAAACAAACAAACAATACTCAGCAGGTAATAAATAATAAATAAATCAGTTCTTTGTTTGCCTTAATGATAACTTTATCCTTCCAAAGACAGAAGAACCAACAAAAAGGAAAGTTCTATAAGAGAATCTGATTTTCACTAATACAGAGGAAATGAATGGAAAAGATGGGAATTTGAAGGAAAAGTGACCATTATGTTCTTAATTGCATGACACAGAAATAGAGAAAAGTTGATAGCAGATTTGAAAAAAAAAAAATGTAAATTTCAAAGAGCCCTGAGGAAAAATTCATTGGATATCATGGACTAAAACCCCATATGGGAAATCAGTACAAGAAAGATAAGAAATTCTCAAAAATGAAGTTCTACATGTATTGGATTACTTGCTGTCTAGGGGAGGAGGTGGGGGGAAGGGAGGGAGAAAAAAATTGAAATACAAAGTTTTGCAAGGGTATATGTTAAAAACTATCTTTGCATATATTTTGAAAATAAAAAGTTATTATTTTTTAAAAATAAACTTCTAAAAACACCAAGGGGAATAATTCTAAGGAGAGAAATAAGCATCGCTAATTTATATTTTTTAAAAGAAATATATAGAAAATGGGAAAAAGAACAGCTGAAAAAAAGTTGACTATCAAAGTATATCATAGTCTTGTAAGAATTCTAAAATTCAGAATGTCCTGAGGTTGGCAAGGGAACTAAGGAAAATAAAAAAAAAATTAATTTTAGCTATGTTAACAGAAAGAGGAGTGCTGTGGATAGTGGTGAAACTAGGGAGGTATGACTTAACCCTTATTCCTACAAAACAAATTGGGATTTTGACAAGCAAAGAAGTTTTCTTTTCATTCAGTTTTTGCTGTATTTTATTAACATCCCTATTGGGATCCTATCTGCTGCACCCAATGTGGAGATCATGAATTGCACTAGTAATATTCAAGAACTTGGTTATTTGTCCCTGCTTACCTCTCTTTTTCCACTACGTTTGAGAAGTTAGCCTAATGGCCTTTGTTTCTGTTCTGAGTCATTTATCCTCTTCAATTTCAAGTGCCTGGATTGATCCCCACAGAACCCGGAGTTTAAGACATGGTATCCTTGGAGTTCGGATTTCAAGCAGGGTGATGGATAACAAATTGACAATTCTAGTATTATGCTGGTATACACAAAATCTTTCAAGAAAAAGAAAAAACAGAGAAAGGTGTTCAAGAGGCTGAGTTGATGTTATTCAAAAAATTTATGGAAAGACAAAGACAAGATTCCCACAAGAAGAGAAGGCATGGATGATGAGCGGTGAGCTGCATTGTTGGAGCACTCACATCAATGTGTGTTCCTGACCTATTGAAGCACTAAAGTGTCTTAGAGTCCCAAAATGAAAAGCTTTATAATATCTGAAAGGGAAGGTCTTTACCAGCTGGAAGGACAGAGGATAGCTTCATGGAAATGATATTTAAGTTGTTTTTTAATGGAAGGCATTCTAGACATGGGACAACATAGTGTCCTGAAAATGCCATGTATATTCAGGAAAGAGAGTAGTCCATTTTGACTGGAGTATGGAGTGCATAGAGGTGAATAATAAGATATAAAAATAAAAGGTTGGGTGGAGTCAGATTGTGGAAGACCACGAATGACAAATGAATGAACCTGAACTTTATTCAGCAGATAATGGAAAGCCAATAAAAATTTTGAACAGAAGAGTGATATAACTTGATCTATGTATAAAGAAGGTGAAGAAGAAAGGAGTATGAAGAATGGATTTGTCTCCTTGCTCCATTGATCACTTCTCATGTCTCATTCATCTTTAGTCTCTTTTTTATTGGCTCTTTCCCATCCGTCTGCAAACACTCTCAGATCTCTACTGTCCTAACTCCCAGAAAAAATATTTTTCTTTGGATGCTGCTACCCTCTCAAGCTATTATTTTATTTCTCTATTCTCCTTCACTACTAATCTTATAGAAACAGTGATTTACATTTTGCCTTCACTGACTGACTCACTGTCTACTCTCTTTTCAATCCCTTGCAGCCTAGCCTGACTTCTCATTCTACTAAAATTTCAACCTCCAGAGCCATCAATGACCTCTTATTTGCCCACTCCAATGTCCGTTTCCTGTTCTTTTTTTCTTTTCTAAAGGAAGGAAGCTGTTCCTTCTTCTATTTTGATAGTGTCTCTTTTCTTGTCTTCTGTGACAATCTTTCCTTGGCCTGTCTTTCTTGAATGGATTTCACTGAGAAAATCCTGAAGCATTTCAGAGCTCCTGCGGTCAACATAGTCACCTACAAAAAAGGGGACTCCATTCATATCCTCCACTGATTCATTTATTCATCTTCCTTTTTAGGTTACACAGTGCTGGGCCTAGAGTCAGAAAGATCTGAAGTTCAAATGCATGCATAGATACTTTACTAGCTATGTAACTGGACAACTTAATTTTTGTCTGCCTCTTTTTTCTCAACTGTAAAATGGAAGTAATAATAGCATCTACCTCTCAGGATAGTTTTGAGGATTAAATGAGATTACATTTGCAAAGCAGGTTATCACAGTTGTTATCACAGTTTCCCTACTCCTCCCTTTTTCTTCCCTCCTCTTCTTCCTTTCATTTTTAAGAACAGACATCAATCAAGGCTTTGTCCTAAACTTTCTTCTTTAAGTCTCTGCTTTGGTTATCTCATCCATTGATATGTTCTTAATTTCCACTTTGATGTAGATAATTCCCTAAATCTGTATATTCAGCTATGGTCCTTTCTCTGATTTCCAATACATATAAGGCGTTCCTGAGCAACTAGATGGAAAACTTATCTTCATGAATTCAAATCTGGTCTCAGATAAACACTAACTATGAGATCACTTAACCCTTTTTGCCTCAGTTCCTCATCTATAAAATGAAATGTGGGAGAGGGATATATAGATTGGGATTTTGGAGTGTAGAAGGAGAAGATGGGGGGATTTTTAGAGGGGTGTACAAAATGAAATTGCTTAAATGAGGGGAGAAAATAGGGGAATTCATGGAAGGTAAGTGCAGTGAGAAATGGGAAGGTGAGGGGGAAGATAACAGAGATAGGGTAAAAGACAGGCTGAGAAAAAAAATAGTGAAATAAAATAAGATGAAGGGAAATTTACAAATAGTAATTAAAACTTTAAATGTGAAGGAGATATTTATAGCAGTTCTCTTTGTGAGAGCTAGAAATTGCAAGAATCCCCATCAATTGGAGAATAGCAGAACAGGTTGTAGTATGATTATGATGGAATACTACTGCACAATAAAATTTGCTGAGCTCATTGATTTTAGAGTCATGGAAAGACTTGCACAAAATGATGAAGAACAAAGTGAGCAGAATCAAGAAAACATTGTATATGGGAACAGTAATATTGTTTTAAGAACAACTTTTAGCAACTGAGTCATTTTGATTATTATAAATACATTGAATTGATGAGATGATTGTTCTCTAGTTCACATATATACTTAGTATGGTGATGTAATTACAATAAGGAATATAAGGGCTAAGAAGGATTAGAAGACAGACATTCTATCTTTGATCATCCTTGTGATGGCTCTTCTGCTTCTTGCACTAAAATCAGACTGGCAGACCAGCAGAAATCTGGCAGAGGAGACTGGGTCAGACTATGACAGATACAGACTGTGAAGGAGACAATAAAGACTTTGGACTTTATTCCTGACTATTCTCCTGGTGATTATTCTTCTGAGACCAAGGCTGGTCTCAAGGCTCTCCGGAAAGCTAGCCCGGACTTTACATGTATGGAACAATTTTACATATATGCCTAATCTCTAGGGTGGAAGGGGAGCGAAAAGAAAAAAAAAAGAAATGTACATGATAATTTTGTTGTATATTTGGAGGGAATATCAAGTTGTACATGGTACATTTGCATGTGCAATATTTCATGTGCAATAATTTTTTTATTGTATAGTGTTATGGAAATGCTTGTTTTGTTCCCTGAATCAAAAATATTTTTTTTTTAAAGAAAGAAAATTACATAGAGAAGAAACAATAGCATAGAGCATTTCTGCTTTAGTGTTCTACTGGTACTTTGAAATCCATAAATCTAAAACTGAACTCCTACCAGCCCTACAAAACTTTCCTCTTCTCACTGCTTCCTTATTTTGGCTGATAGTTTCACCAACTGCTAGCTTTTTTTGATTTTGACTCTTTTCTCTCTTTCACCTTCTGCATTCAGTCAATTGCCATATATTGCCAGTGTTAACTCCAAAATATCTTTAACATCTGTCCTTCTTTTCCCCACTATCTCTGCTACCTCTCTAGTTCTGTCCCCTATCAATCTCTTACTTGCATTATTTTAATAATCTCCTTACTGGCCTCCCTGATCCCAGTCTTTGCTCTTTATAACCCATCACTCATTCGTATGACAAATTAATTTTCCTGTTTCACATGTTTGATAACATTATTTTTTTATTCAGAAAGCTCAGTACTAATCAATAAGACAGACTAAGAGTAGCAGCCTTGGTTTATCTCCTTGAAAGTTCTGAGCTATTAAAACAGCTCTCTCTATACAATTCCACATCCTGTTGTTGTTGTCCCAGTATATCTGCTTATTGCCTATAGGATAAAATAGAAACTTCTTAGTGCCCCTTTGATTCAAGAGGAGAGCGTGAGGTGGACAACTTTAATCAGTTCTGCCGAGACCCTTAAATCCAACTCACTGGCAAATCAAGACATCACCCTTGTGATATTATTGGTCCTTGGAGAATGAAGGTCAGACAACACCAATAGCCTTTCACAGTCTGTAGCTAACCTGCTTTCAATTCAATTCAATTCAACAAGCATTTTGTTTTAAAAATATTTTTATTGCTATATTTTGTTTATTAACATTAGCAGTTTCCTCTAGCATCCCTCCCCCTCTCAGAGTCATCCCATATAACAAGTAGTATTTTCTAAGACAAAAAATGAAAAAATTAAAAAATCAGTATGACTGATTAATACATAGAAAATGTCTAAAAATACATACAATGTACACTTGTGGATCTTCTACCCACCTTTACAAAGTGGTGAAGTAGAAATATCTTCTTATATTTCTGCTTTCTAGGCATGTTTTAATAAACATTTATTAAGCATACATTATGTGCCAAGAATTTTGCTAAGAACTTTAATAGTTCCTGCTCTCAAGGAATTTATATTCTACTTGAGAGGAAACAGATAATTATATAATAGGGGCATTGCCCATCAACAAGTGGGGATTGCCTGCCAAGAAAGGGTCTTGGGTATGTGTCCCATTAACTGATAGGGGCAGGGTGTGGATCAGGGAAAGACTCTTGTAGGATATGGCCCTTAAATGCAAAAAGGACATGAAGGAATGCCTTTTACCCATCAAAGATAGCTATGCAAAGACATAGGGGTAAAGAGAAACTGCCTATATGGCAAGGAGACCAGAATATCTACATTTTATCCATACCAACTAGTTTCCTCTTTGAAATGAAATTCACATTAGAGAGTACTGCAATAGGCAACTAGTTATCTGATTGATTTTGTTTCCCTTATATTATAGTTATTTATGTATGTGTCACATTCTCCTAGGTTTTTTTTAGGTCCAATAAAGTAGGAGCCTGTCTTATTTAATCTGTTTCCTGTCTTAGGAGTTAGAACCAAGCTCTCTAGATAGTAGGCGTTTAATAAGTGTCTATTGAATTAAATGACTCAGTTTTAAGGAACTTCCAAATGCCATTCCTTGAGAAAATAGAAGCACAACATTTCTTCAACTGGTCAGTAGGCATTATTTATGAATTGGTCCAGTGAAATTTTGGATGGTCATATAGAAGAATATAGTTGGACATAAGCTAATCAAAGTACTATATCATATAAATTCAATTTACTTTAATAGAATAAAGATAGATATCAATTGGCTCAACTTTAAAGAATACAATGTGAACAGAACTGAGTCATTTCCAGCATTCTGTAAACAATATTCTAAAGGAAACATCAGTATTATGGTGAATAAACTGGAGCTTTATTTAACACAACAAAATGATCAAATCTATGAGATATTAATATTTTAATCAATCATATAAATAACTTTTAAAAGTTATTTTATTCCCCTCTTCTGGGAGGGGAAAGGAAGGGACATATTAGAAATGGTGATTATTAAAACAGTAGACACCAATAAAACTTTTTAAAGAAATAAGAGAACACCTAAGGGAAAAAAAAAAGAATACAGTCTAGGTTACTCAACTCTGTAGACAGTGGGATGCTTTCAGCTTCACTAAGTATCAATAAGCTGTCAAGCAAAGACTCTGTGGTTCTTGCCTGCAGTGGAGGCCTGGCCATATTCTATATTCAGGTATGGATGAAGGAACAAGGTCTTGATGCAGTTGCCTACCTGGCCAACACTGAACAGAAGGGGGACTTTGAAGAAGCCAGAAAGAAGGCTTTGAAACTTTGGGTAAAACTAAGGTTTTTATTGAGGTTATAAGTAAGGAATTTTCTTTTTGGGAACAATTGGGGTTAAGTGACTTGCCTGGAATCATGGAGCTAGTAAGTGTCTGAGAACAGATTTGAACTCAAGTCCTCCTGACTCCAGTGCTAATGCTCTATTTATTGCTTCATAAATAAAGAATTCAGGAAGAGTTTATCTGGCCAGCTGTCCAATCCAGTGGTCTGTAAGATGACTGTTATCTCCTAGGCATCTCCTTTGTCAGACCTTGAATTATCCAAAACAAGTGGAAATTGCCTGCCAGAAAGGGACCTTGAGTAAAGTGTCCCATGGAGCCTATAGGAATGGGGAATGATTAAATTTGGTTTGAGCTCAACTGCTACTCCTCCATCTCTCAGATTAAGCTCATTCCTTCCAATTCTGCTTGAATACCATAACAAGCTCAAAGGAGGTAATGACAAATAGAGCATACCAAGCAACATGGAATCTCAGTCCCAGTTACCCCCAAAATCCATGGAGTATGAATGAAAACCTTTTTGTTCATCAGTCACAACAGCTGAAATGCTAGAGCTCCAAGAACCAAGCACTTCCTGGTCTTTACTAAAAGACACATGGCCCTACAAGGGCTCCAATAGGAAAGACACTAGAGATTCAAAGGTCCAATCTTTGAAGGACCTCCAAAAGGTCTTCCCATGCAGATGAGCAAAGTCAAAGACAGTACATCTCACACATGTCCTTGGAGTTCTTTTTCTGCCTCAATAGAATTGGGAGCAAACATGAAATCTGCTTGATTGATAAAACTGCTTCATCAAGGTAAAGCCCACGAATGTCTAGGAGATCCCTCTCCTACCTTTGTTTAAATATTGAGGCTTTTGCTATTGATGGGCAAGTATGCAAGAACCAGAGTTTAGACTTGAAATTCTCCAAACTGGTTTACAATAGTTTCTGTCAAAACCCAAAATGTGAGAATCATCAGGATATTGCTAAATCTGGTGATGAAGGGCCAGGAATAGAAGAGTCAATAGTCTCTTCAGTCATTGTACAGTGGAAGAGTTGGTGAACACGAATGTGAAGAGTGATTATGAGCCTTCTGATACCCCTGGCTTCAAGATCAACTCCTCAAGCTAAAGGAGTATGATAGTCTGCAAAAAAGAGTCATTGCCAAATGCACCATGCAATTGTCATTTCTTACCTAATATTAATCACTGATTAGATTGCCTTAGTCATACTGAGACTAAAGACCTTAGTTTACAAAGGCCAAGGTCTCCCATTCTAGGGCCATCTCCAGTCATTCTGATCTATATCTTGCCACTGGACCCAGATGGCTCTGGAGGATTGCACAGCCCTCCCTCATTTAAATCCAATTCACTTATGTGTCATGGCATCACCTCCCTGAAGTCTTGATCCTTTTTGAAAACAGAGGACAAAAACCAAGTTGTCCCTAGTGTGGAACCTGATTTCCATAAGGGACAATACTAAATGTTGTGCATTTTGATCTTGTCCCTCATTCTTCTGGATTATCACTCAGTCAGGAATTTTTTTTATACCCATCACAAGCAGAAGTAGTCAACAAGAGATGGGAGTATGGGAGTAGAAATTACAGTAGCAAGAATAACAACAATAATAATTATGATAAAAGGCTACCTTGGATATGGTATATTGCCTGGGGGGAAATATAAAACATTTTTAAGGGACATTTAATGTGCGGACTTCCATTTTGTGTCCCAAGTCACATATGAAATATGTGGATTAAAAACAACTTTTAAAAGCACTTTATGATCATAATTAATTCATTAGATAATGGGTCATCACATATCTCGTCAATGACAGCAGAAAAAACCTCCAAACCATGGCTCTTTATTAGACTCTATATTTTTAATTCATTCAACAGACATTTATAGAATGTTTATGTACAAAGTGATATGAAAGATATCATGACTAATATGACACAGTCCTCACCCTTTAGGAGTTTACAATCTAATGGGGATAATATATATAAATATATAAATGTTGTAAGAATATCATGGGCCCTGAGGGAAATGACTTCCAAAGATGGCTTCCAAATGGGAAGTCCTCAGGGGAGACTTCATAGAGATAATAAATTTTGAGCTGTTCTTTGAATGATAAGGAGAAGGGGCAAGAGAGAATTCCAGACAAAGGGATCAACCAGAGTACAGAGAGTATTAGGAATAATAACAGCAGCAGCTCACACATTAATACAGAGTTTTATGGTTGAAGAACTTATAACAACCATGTAAGAGGCAACAGTGAATAGAGGGCAGAATTTGAAATCAGAAAGATATCAGGTTCTTGCCTCAGCTGTGTGATCCTAGGCAAGTAACTCGACCTCTGCTAACCTTAGTGTTCTTAATTGTAAAATGGGTATAATTACAACATTTACTTCAAAGGTTGATGTCAAGATTGAATGAAAGAGCCTATATAATACATCTGGCACATAATAAATATTTATTGACTGGTCAGGTTTCCCTTTTTCAAATATAATTTATGGGTCCCCAATACATATTTGGTGTGATAGGTCTAATAACCAATAATAACCCCTTTCTGCATGGAATAGCTTTCTTAAAAGGAGAAAAAAATAGTCCTAGAATTTGATTTGCCCTCAGTTTCTTTCCCTATATGTCCAGTATGAGTTATGACCAGTCCTTTCTTTTTCCTTCCTGTGACATGGACCAACTATCTCTAAAAGGAGGCAAAGTTGTACATAGGACCTGATTGACACCAAGTTTTCTGATGCAGCTTCCTAGTCACCACATACATTAAAAAGTCCCAGACACATGGAGCTGGATCTCCTCCAACTTGGGTTTTTGAAGGCCACATGAGAAACTATATCTTTCATTCTCTCCTCCCCTGATAACCAGACTTGTGACTTGTAGAGACTGGAGAGACAAAGGGCACCATGTCCAGAGATGCTAAATGCCACTGTGGCCTTGTTGAATTTTTTTGTTGTTCTAGATACCCTTAGGCAAGGTAAATCTCCTTCCCCGCCCCCCCCCCCCTTTCTTTCTTTCTTTTTTTTTGAGATAAAATTGGGGTTAAATGACTTGCCCAGGGTCAAACAATTAGTAAGTTTTAAGAGTCTAAAGCCACATTTGAACTCAGGTCCTCCTAACTCCAGGCCAATGTACCATCCACTGCACCATCTAACACTAATGTTTTTGTTAACTCTAATATTTTGCAAGTGCTTAATTTCATCTAAACACTGAAGCTGAACTAAGTGTTGGTACTTGAATCAATTTTAACGTGAGATATGGCTCTAACTCCTTTGTCTCACAAAGAGAGTATTAACATTCTGTTACCACTCTATTCTTCTACTCTCTTTTTTATATATAAAGTTGTAGGTATTACTTATAATTTGTATTTTTAAAAATTATATAATAAATTTGATATATTATTTCCAAAGCTGTCTTACTTATCCATCTCCCTCTGGACAGCCTTCTGTTCTCCTTTGTGCATTTAAAAAATAGATTTCTGACCAAATGTGGTTTTCAGGGAGGTATAAATAGATATCTATGGAATCTTGCCCACCCATCTCCAGGACAAACATTGAATTCTGCCTGGATGAGAGCAAGAGAAACTACAAAGATAGCCCTTCTGTTTTCCTCAGATAGGGATACCAGACTAGAAGTATATCTTTCTGCCATGCACCCCCTAAAAATTATTAGTCTAGGGAAATTATTTTTAGGTTGAAGTTGCTTATCTGTTTGCTATCCTTTAAAGGCAAAGGAGTCCTTTATCCTAAGGCTTGATCCTTTCCCACCAAATGTTCATTGCACAAATGAACATCACAAATAGTGAATAACAAATAAACTCATTTAAACAAAAAGAAAAAACTGAAATCATAGAAATTATATAAATTAGAATATATGACAACATACTGAGTGAATGAAGGAAGATATATCAGTTCAATTGAGAGGGAGTCACAGATTTTTCCACGGGGATATTCCTCAAAGTCTCCTAGACAAGTTGGAAATCAAGGACATGTTAAGAGGGGAAAAAGGAAAAGGAATCCTTCCAAAATCTGTTCTCTTTTTCTCTGAATTTCTCCTCGAAGAGGGTCTTATGTTCTCTCTTGAAACAAGAAGGAAAAATATCATCTTCCAAGCGCTGAACCCAATTTTACCCTTTACAGAGGCATGCCTCATTGAGTAATCATTCCCTCTACCAATAAGGAAGTCTTATGCAAATACACTAGGGTTGCATTCCATTGACATTACTTTCTTATTTTTACCTTTTTAGGTATCACTCTCATTACTTTCCTCCTTCCCAACCCCCAACCTTAAGCTTTCCTTGTAACAAATAAGCATAATTAAGCAAAACAAAACTACAGATGGGCCTTGTCTGAAATTTTTTTAGTCTATCCCTTCTCATTATATAAATTGTTTTGCTGGTTCTGCTTACTTCACTCAGCATTAGTTTTTACAAGATTTCTCAGGTTCTCCAAATCCATTCTTTTTATCATTTTTTAGAATAATATTCAATTACATTCACAGGATACCAAGTATGAGCTCAATCAGTCTACAATAATTAGCACCCTTTAAGTCTCCAGTTTTTTGTTATAGCAAAAAGCATTTGTAACTTTTTTTTTTTGGTATGTATGACATCCCTGTTTCCTTTGAACCCATTCACTCTCTTGCTTTCTGATTATTTCCACAGCCTCAACAATTGTCTAATCTCTAAAATGAGAATCTGACTTCTGGAGGTTTTAACAGTTTTACTTCTGGAACTTTTTCCTTGCTTATGACCACCCTCTTTTCCCTCTCATTTAGTAACTGTCTCTTTTTTGCCATTATATATATATAGATATATTAACAATTACCATTTTATATTTTAAAACTTAGCAAACTTCACTTTCTTCACTTTAAAAAAAAATTATTATAGCTTTTTATTTACAAGATATATGCATGGGCAATTTTTCAGCACTGACAATTGCAAAACCTTTTGTTCCAATTTTTCCCTCCTTCCCCCCACCCCCTCCCCCAGATGGCAGGTTGACTAACAATACATGTTAAATATGTTAAATACATATGTGTTAAATACAATATATGTATACATGTCCATACAGTTATTTTGCCATATAAAAAGAATTGGACTTTGAAATAGTGTATAATTAGCCTGTGAAGGAAATAAAAAATGCAGGCAGACAAAAATAGAGGGATTGGGAATTCAATGTAATGGTTCTTAGTCATCTCCTGGAGTTCTTTCGCTGGGTGTAGCTGGTTCAGTTCATTACTACTCCATTGGAACTGATTTGGTTCATCTCATTGGTGAAGATGGTCAGATCCATCAGAATTGATCATCATATAGTATTGTTGTTGAAGTATATAATGATCTCCTGGCCCTGCTCATTTCACTCAGCATCAGTTCATGTAAGTCTCTCCAGGCCTTTCTGAAACCATCCTGTTAGTCATTTCTTACCGAACAATAATATTCCATAATATTCATATACCACAACTTATTCAGCCATTCTCCAATTGATGAGCATCCACTCAGTTTCCAGTTTATGGCCACCACAAAGACGGCTGCCACAAACATTTTTGCACATGTGGGTCCCTTTCCCTTCTTTAAAATCTCTTGGGATTTAAGCCCAGTAGTAACACTGCTGGATCAAAGGGTATGCACAATTTGATAACTTTTTGAGCATAGTTCCAAATCGTTCTCCAGAATTCTTGCTATTATTTCAAGAAAATCTCAAGCATGCTTCACTTTACTCACCATTTTCCAGTTATTTCACTGCCCTTTCCTTACTCCTTTCTTTCCAGTACTAGAACCTAAGCAAATAAATTCTGTATTTGTTCTTAGATGATGTGGCAAGTAACAATTCTATGATAAACTCATCATTGCTCTAACTTTCAGAACCAAAGTTTCTCTCCCAGGCCACGACTCTTATTATACATAGGTCATGAGTGCTTTTGGTCCTGTAATTGATTGTTCTCCTCTTAGTCTGTTAAAATACTCCCCAAATGTTAAGTGTAATTCGATTATCATCTTCTATATGAAGCCTTTCCTAAAACTTCTCAAAGATGACTCCCCTTTTTATCCCCTTAGAACTCAAAAAAACCTTTGCTTTGCATCTTTCATGATTTGGGGGAATATTATAGTTAATACTAGTATCTATCTATCTAAATACACATACACATTCATTTAGATTGTAAACTCCTAGACATCAGAGTCAGCATCTTATCTAACTCCTAGTCCTCAATCTTGGTCTGCACACAATGGGATATTCATGAATTTTTATTGTATTAAATTGGAATATTTGTGCTTCCCCAAGATGTCCCTCATACCTTAGAAACTGAATTAGTCATCAAGACTTATCTTGTGTATATCAAGAAAAATCATAGTGTAATTATCCCTTTCACATTGAGTAGGGGAGGAGGGAGGGATTTAGAGGTGAAGGAGATGAGGTGAGATCTTTCAAGACAGTTGTGAAAATCCAGTAAGGCTTCCATCTATTTCAAAGTTTGAGTAGGCCTGAAGGACTTTAAGCATCAAGTCAAGGGCATACTTAAATTCCCTCCCTGCTATCCCCTAAGGGCACACTTTAATCCCCTTGTTATCCTCCTATGACATCAGTGTCTTTCTGTTAGGTCAAATATGGGCAACTATGTACTTATTGGTCAAGTTCAATTTCTTGGGTAGTTCCCCAGTTTAGAATGTAAGATCCTCAGCCAATAAGGATGAGGGTCAGTGGTGGGAGGGGGTATTTTCGTTAGGGATAAAAAGTGTTGACTCTGCTCCCTACGGTGCTTCCTCCCTTCGATTGTCTGCTCGATGGGTGGGACACCCGATTTTCGAGAACGTATAATAAACTTTGCTTTGCTTCTAGATATCTCTCCAGCTTTTTTATTAAATGCTGTACCACACAGAGGCATGATCCTATGTGATCTGGAAAATCCCTGTAATTTTTTTTTACTTTCCCTTCATACCAGAGAAGAAATTGGAATTTTTTTTCTTTTTCTTTGAGGTATTGACAATGCCTTATTGAAAAATGTGGGTTGATATTATGCATTATTAGTTTCTAAACTTTTTCTGTGTCATCTGTGGCTTTAACAAAATTCCATTCAAATTCCCATTTAATTTCTTTTGCCTACCATGTTATATCAAAACCATGATGGGGAAATTTCTTTGTGGAAGGGATAACTGTATAGTAGTAGGAAAAGACTTGAAATCAAAAGATGGGATTTTCAGTGCTGTCTACTAATTAGTATTAAGTCTCTTAACCTCTCAGGATTTCACCCTCCATTTTTCCTCATTGACAAACTCATCAAGGTTTTTTAACCAAGGATTCATGATTTCTTTTAAAAAAAGTGTTTTAAAAAGTGATAGCTATATTTCAATATAATTTAAATATTATAACTTTCTTTGTAATTCTACATATATTTTAAGTATTTAAAAATATCATTGTGAAAAGGGATCTGTAGTTTTTACTAGCGTGCCATAGAGTCTGCGACACTCACAAAAAGGCTTAAAAAAACTCAACCTAAGCTAGATCAGAGCTTCTTAAACTTTTTCCATGAGACTCCTTTTCATCTGAGAAATTTTTATTCAACTCTGACTACATAAGTATATTAAATAGTTATACAAATCAAACACTATAATTTCATAACCTCACAGTCAGTTATGGGGTGATGATGCACACTTTAAGAAGCTTTAAGCTAGATGAAACTCCTTCCAGTTTTAACCAGCATGAATAGATTCTCCTCTGTAAAGGAGTCCAGATGCTTTTGAGGATCATTTCATCTTGGTTGTGACAATCTAGATAATTGTCCTTGGTCTACTACAGAGTGAAAATGATAAGTCATCAGAATATTTATATCCACCAGATAACACTGTGTCTCTCTTCTTTGGAGACACACTGATACACTTTTACTCTTTGGATTTCCTTTTTCTACCCTCCAAGGGAACCACTAACTGTACCATTCCCTGGCCCCCTCTTGATTTTTTTTTTTTAAATAATATTATTTAAGACCTGCTTGCACTGTAGCTTTC
This sequence comes from Sarcophilus harrisii, assembly GCF_902635505.1. Lineage (NCBI taxonomy): Eukaryota > Metazoa > Chordata > Mammalia > Dasyuromorphia > Dasyuridae > Sarcophilus > Sarcophilus harrisii. Next base: position 371,325,282 of record NC_045427.1, read on the forward strand.
TTTATAATCTGTTTCACTTCAGAATTGTATCTTCCCAGGACACAATTTGGTGGAATTAACATTATCCATTTACTTCTTCCTTTTTTTTTTTTCTATTTTTTTAAGTGAGGCAATTGGGATTGGAATTAAGTGACTTGCCCAGGGTCACAAAGCTAAGAAGTGTCTGAGGTCAAATTTGAACTCAGGTCCTCCTGACTCCAAGGTTGGTGCTCTATCCACTATACCATCTAGCTGCCTCTACTCGTTTACTTCTACAGCTGATCAATCTAATTTTCAATGGGAAAAGGACTAGATTTGAACTAGACTGAATTTTGGTTTGAATCCTGGAGTTGCAACTTACTTTGATTTGGGAAAGTCAAGTCATCTTTCTTGGTCTCAGATTTGTTTTTAAAATGTTTAGTTAAGATATCTTTCAACTCTAAAGAATTTAGGCTAAGTACTCTAAACTATAAGGCAGCAGAATAGAAGGTACTTTGGGTAGATGTTTAACCTTACAAGAAGAAAACACTATTAAGAAAAAATTTTATTGATGCCTTAAAAAAAAAAAAAAGAAAATCAGTCATTTCTGGTACTCTCCCTCCAACATCTCATAGCCTTCTCTTGTAACCAAGAAAAAGTTATAAAAATTAATATTCACAGTGATCAATTCTGACAAAAATATTCTGCATCATTTCATAAATGTAGTTCCAGGCCTCTTTACTCAAAGGAGGAGGCTTAGTACTTAAATTTCTACTCCTCAAGGGAATAACAAAAAAGATTTCATAATTTAAAGACATCTTCAGGTCAGTAGTAGTTCTTAGCATATTGTTTAACATAAATGCAATAGGAAATTAATTTGTAACAGGAGACTCCATTCCTGAGGTCATTTTCAAGGTATGTTTGCTATAGATTACTTGTTCCAACATGTCCCATGATTCCAAGTATATAGTAGGTGCTTAATAAATGCTTGCTAATTGACTGACTGAAATGATGGCATTTGACATTACAATTTGGCAGTAGTACATTCATAAAAAGAGTAATGGATTTGGATCTTGGAGAGAATTAGAATCAAATCCTTTCTCTTACAATTACTCACTATGGATAGATCATTGGATTTCTTTGAACCAGGTATTAAGGCAAGCGTGCAAGGTGAGGTGAATGATATTAATAGTTCCTACCTCATTGGGTAGTCTTAAGCATCAAATTTGATAATACTTATCTTTAAGGTGCTGTCTTGGGTCTTCTTTCTCTATACTATTTCACTTGGGGGTCTTAGCAGCTTTCATGGTTTCAATAATCATTTCTATGCTGATGACACTCAGAACTATTTGTCTACCTTTCAGACATCTTAAAATGAATGTCCCATAGATTTTTAAAATTCAAATATACAAAACTGAATCCAAATGTCCAAATCTGAAAATTGTCTCCTCCTACCCCTAGCCAAATCTGTGCCTATTCCTATTTCCCTGTTACTGTCCAGGGTACCACTCTTCTCACAGTCACCCAGTTTGCAGTCACGCTCTTCTCTCTCTCTCTCTCTCTCTCTCTCTCTCTCTCACACACACACACACACACACACATGCTTTATGTATCATTTATCATGTCCTGTCATTTTTCCTTTGTAACATCTCCTGTATATATTTATACACACATATACACATATGTATATGTATCCTCTTTTCTTATCTGACACTACAACTGTGCTGACACACATCATTATCATCTCATACCTGGACTATTGCAGTAGCCAGCTCCCAGGTTCAAATCTCTCCCTTCTTTAGTCTATCTTTTGCTCAGCTATTGAATCAATCTTCCAAAAATGCAGATATGATCACATCCTGATCCCTTTCATCTGCTTTTCAGTCAACACCAATAGGCTCCCTACAGCTTGCAGGATCAAAAATGAAATCCTATTTGGCTTCAAATTCCTTCATCACCTGGCCCCTTTTTACCTTTCAGTCTTCTTGAACCTTACTCCTTTCCATTTATTGTGAGATCTAGTGGTATTAGTTCTTCCCACAAAACAACTCTGAAATCAGTTTTTATCTGCTATTTTAGGTGGCTGGGATTCTCTATTTCCTCATTCCTATTTTCTAACTTCCTTCAAGTCTTAACTAAAATCTTACCTTCTGTTAAGAAGTCTTTTCTGGTTTTTTTTGTTTTGTTTTGTTTAAAATCATTACACCTTTTCTTCAAGATCACCCCCAATTTCTGCTTATATCTTGTTGTACATGGTTTCTGGAATGTTGTCTCTCCTCTTAGATTTAGCCCTTTGAGAGCAGGGACTGCTTGTTTATTTTGCCTTTCTTTGTTTAGTGCTTAGCACAGAATCTGACACATAGCAGGTATTTAATAAATATCAGTTGATTGACTTTCCCTGGATTAGTGGAAAGTGCTACATTTGGGAGAGTTTTTCTTTAGTTGTTTGCAACTCTTTGTGACCCCTTTTGGGATTTCCTTGGCAAAGATACTGAAGTAACTTTTCATTTGACAGATGAAGAGAATGAGAAAAATTGGGTCAAGTGACTTGCAGGGTTACATTGCTAGTAAGTGTCTCAAGCTGAATTTGACTCAGGAAGATAAGTCTTCCTGACTCCAGGTCCCACACTATATCCATTTCATCACCTAACTACTGATGTAAGAGAGGACCTGGGTTCAAATGCTGATGCTACTTACCACCTTTGTGAGTTTGAACAAGTCACTTAATCTAACTTCTCGGGGCCCCACATTTCTCATTTCTAATGTGAGAGGCATGATCTCTTTCAGCTTCATATCTATGATCCCTATGATTCCAGCCCTAAGTCTATGATGCTACCAACTAATTTTTAGTTTGCAATGGGACAGACTTGCTGGCCAATAAGAGGTTTAATTTAAAAGATAATTTTTATTGATTTTCATATTGTCTACATTTCCCCCAGGATCCTTCCTAATTCAGATCTCCAGAGAGTCATCTCCTCTCATTAACAATACATTTGTTAAAAGAAAGGAAAAAGAGAAAAAATAATTCATTAAAACCATTGAGCATATCAAAAATATCTAATATTCTGTCCAATGTTTCCCTTTATGTAACTCCCCTCACCCCAATCACTACAAAGGAGAAAGGAAGACCAAGAAAGAGATCTTCTCATCTCATCTTTGGGGGCATGATCATTTTTTATATTTTCATTTTATATTTATATTTGGTGGTGTTTTCTGGCTCTGATTACTTCACTTTGTTAATACAAAGATGTTCATCTACAGCTTTCTATCTTTATATTATGTCTTTTTTTTAAAAGTGTTATTATTCAGTTGTATTTACAATTCTTTGTGACCCCAGTTTGTTTGTTTTCTTTTTCCTTGAGGCAACTGGGGTTAAGTGACTTGCCCAGGGTCACACACTCAGGAAGTGTTAAATGTCTGAGGCCACATTTGAACTCAGGTCCTCCTGACTTCAGGACTGGTGCTCTATCCACTGGCCACCTGGCTGCCCCCTATTTGAGGTTTTCTTGACAAAAATACTGGAGTGGTTTGGCATTTCCTTCTCCAGCTCATTTTACAGATTAAGAAGCGAGTCAAACAGGGTTCAGTGATTTGAGGGGACTGAGACAGGGTCACACAGTAAGTTAAGTGTCTGAGGCCAGACTTGAATTCGGGCCTTCCTGACAAGCTACATCTATTGTGCCATAGAACTATAATGAATTTGTTCCTCAACAGGCCATCTATTTTGTTTCCAATTCTTTGCTACCACAAAGTGCTCTGTATATAGTGCATACAGAGAGGTTTAACTAACCCTCAAGTCAATTTCCTTCCTGTGAAAACATTTCACTCAGACTTGTAGCGCTACATTATATAAAGAAGTACCTTTCATTCAAATGGTGGATCAAATAGAGAAATGACAGAATTCCCAGTACAGCCCCTTTATACTTACCTCAAAGAAGACAGCTAAAGTTAGGTCACAGAATAAGTCAAGTTCTTTTTTCGTCAAAGCTAAATTGGGAAGATCTTATGCAAAATGCCAAGTTAAAGTGTTTTTTTTTTTTTTTTTTCCCCAAGACAATCTTCTGGTATTACTTCTTTTTTTTTTTTTTTTTTTAAATTTTTTTATTTAATAGCCTTTTATTTACAGGATATATACATGGGTAACTTTACAGCATTAACAATTGCCAAACCTCTTGTTCCAATTTTTCACCTCTTACCCCCCACCCCCCCCCAGAGGGCAGGATGACCAGTAGATGTTAAATATATTAAAATATAAATTAGATACACAATAAGTATACATGACCAAAACGTTATTTTGCTGTACAAAAAGAATCAGACTCTGAAATATTGTGCATTACTTGTTAGTAGACAGATAATACCAAACTCTCCTTAGATCTAAACGACGATCCTGTCCAATAGTTTGTTATCTGGCGTTTTTGCAGGATAGTACTTGGTTATTCTGAAATACAGGGAGCAGAATTTCACGTTTAGTACTTATTATTTTAAAATTTGTTATCAATTTTAGGACATGTCAACAAGTGTGGGGCCACTGCTTCCAGATTTACTGCGTGTTTTGCCCCATGTTGGGAAGGAAGATTTTTTTCCCTTTTAACTTACAGGGCAATATAAATGTGAGTTATTACCTCAAGATTCAGTATTACTTTTCCGAAAGATTCATTTTGGGAACAGGATAAGCCTCAAGTATCCCATGGAGAAATCCCTCCCAGTTGCTTAGCACAGGGTCTGGAATATACTAGGCGCTTAATAAACTTTAATTGAACTGGAATAGTCTAGCTGAGTTGAAGCAAAAGGTTATCAGAGTTCCAACTCTATACCTGTTCCAGAGCTCCTTAGGTCTCGGGCTAAGGGGCGGAGCCTGCGTATAAGCCCCACCCTGACTCACCTGAACCGGAGAGCCGGATGACTCATTCTCCTTACCACCCCCACCCTCATCCCTTTCTCTAAGCTCTTCCAGGGTTTGGCTTCTCCTCCCCTTTCCCCTTTTAACCTCCTCCTCACGCCTTCCCCACTCCTAGGGACTTTTCCACCTTGGCACTGCAGTTCTGGGCTTGGGAAATTTATCTCAGGGGCGTACCCTACCGAGTCTCCCGCGCCTCCCAGAGAAATGGGCAGAGTTCTCTTATTCCCCAAGAAAAGTCTGGGAGAGGGCGCGGGACGGGAATGGCCGCGGTGGGAGGGGCCGGGAAGAGCGGCTAGGCGGGGCGGCTGCGGAGGGCGGTGCCGGGAAGAGCTTGGCGCGGGGCGGGGGGCCGGTGAGGGGCCGAGGGGCGGAGGCGCGGGCCACGGCCCATTTCCTCCTCGGGAGTCGGGACGGGAGACAAAGCGGCGGCGGTGGCAGCGCTTGGCGTAGGGGCCTTTGGGATCCTCTTCTTCCTCCTGCGCTCGCACCCCTCTTACCGCAGGTAACTCCTGGCCCTCCTCAGCTCCAGGCCAGGGTCGCTCCGGTGGGCCTCCCGCTAATGGGCGCCCCACCCCGGTCCGCGCCCCTCCTGCGGCTTCCCCAGAACTTTCCGAGACGCTCGGGGCGGCGCCCCTCCCGGCCTGGGGAAATGCGGGGGCCCCTGCCCCGCCATGTTCCGGGGAGCGGGGGGCGAGGCCTGCTCGAGGCCAGGAGAATTCGGGGTGGGGGGCGGAAGAGGTCCCAGGCCCAGCCCAACCGGATAGTTTTGTGGACAAGTTCGGGGCGCTCCCGGGGCTGCGGGACCGCGGGCTGCGGGTAGGGCCAAGTTTCTGAAGGTTCCGAACTAACTTTTTAAGTCGTTGGGCTCCGTCCACCTCTTCTCCCCATTACTCCGCAGATCGCCGGGGCGGGGGAGGGGAGTGCTTTTTCGGTCTTCTAGCCCAGTCACTTCTCTTTTAAATAATTCTCATTTTATTCCTGGGGCGGGGCGGTGGTCAACTTGCTTTCATTGGATTACTTTTCAAATAGTTGGATTTTTCACTATTTGTATGTGTGGTGTTTTTTTTTTTTTTCCTCTCTTTCTTTGCTTTTTCCCTCCCCCACCTAAAAGTTTCTCCAATCTCCGTGGTGAAACTCAGATTCTATTTTCCCGTACCTTTTTACCGGTGAAAGTGATGAATTGAGAAGAAAAAAAAAGGGCCTGGCCCTATTAAAAGTTGAGCGCTAGATCCATTCATATTTTTTTTTAAATTACGTTGCCTTGTAAATAAAATGTACCTACCACACCCATGTGACTATATCTTGTATTGTAAAAGTACTCTCAACTTTTTATGCTGATTATCGGACTGCGTTTAACTCCTTGCTTCCCACCCCCCTTTCAATCTTGGTGTGGAGGGAGACTAAATTGATAATTTTGGAGTTGACTAAAGTTTGCCCACTTCCCAATAAAAATGATTTTCTTTGCGCAAAATGCTGATATAAACTATGTTGTTTCACATCTTTGTAACATTTTTCTGCTTTGGAGAGTAGTCCCTAGCTAAATAGCATGAGTTGAAAACTTTTGTCGAAATTATCACGTCCTTAGATTTTCTTGATAGTAAAATAAGGATTCCATTTTGCTTTTAATACAGTACTAATTTTAAAACCTGCCCATATAGGTTTGCCTCACTTTAAGAAAATCACGTAATAAAAAGTATATAATTGTAAGTTTTTCGAATGGTAAATAATATGTGCCATTTTAAAAATAGCAAATCTATCGCTTTATGGTTTGCAAAGTGCTTTCTTCACAATCCAATGAGATCGATAGTGGAGGTGAATTATCCTCTTACAGAGGAGAAAAGAGGAAAAGCCATCTGCTTCTATCTTGAGTCCCAATGAAAACCAAGGTCATCATATCCACGGTGCCATGCTGCTCAACACTAAACTAGATGCTATTAGGGGTATAAAGGAAATATAAAATATGATCTTTACCTTTGTAAATAATGGTGTTATTGCCTCTGGATTAGTCTAAATCAGACTGATTATATGTTTCCTGTTTAGAAACCTTCATTGTCTATTCATTGACTGCAAAATGAAGGCTAAATCCCTTAGGCTGGCAGAGTTCTCCATAATTCTTTATTCCTTTCCCTCTGTCCCATCCATTTCAAACTTGTGGAGTCCTTGTCATTCACAGTTGTATTGTGTAGTGTATTTTAAAGTGGGGGGAGGGGGGCACGATGTAGAGAGTCAGAAATTTTAGTTTTGAGTTCTGGACTCTGCTTTTTCTTGATCAGCTAGTTCCTTTGTCTTGGTGAGATTCACTTTCCTCGATAGCTGATTTATCTAGTTACTCTGTAGAAATTTCTTAGTAATGGTTACAAGTCATTATCAAAGTTTGAACCAGTAATATCTTTTTTGTTTTTGTTACAGCCCTTTTCTCTGTAGAATGCTTCCCCTCCTCCCCCTTTCTCTGCTTGATGAAATTCTGCCCACCTTTCTTTTTTTTTTATTTTTATTTATTTTTTATTTTTTAATTTAATAGCCTTTTATTTACAGGTTATATGCATGGGTAACTTTACAGCATTAACAATTGCCAAACCTCTTGTTCCAATTTTTCACCTCTTACCCCACCCCTCCCCAGATGGCAGGATGACCAGTAGATGTTAAATATATTAAAATATAAATTAGATACACAATAAGTATACATGACAAAACGTTATTTTGCTGTACAAAAGAATCAGACTCTGAAAATATTGTACAATTAGCTTGTGAAGGAAATCCAAAATGCAGGTGGGCAAAAATATAGGATTAGAATTCAATGTAATGGTTTTAGTCATCACCAGAGTTCTTTCTCTGGCGTAGTTAGTTCAGTTCATTACTGCTCCATTGGAAATGATTTGGTTGATCTCATTGCTGAGGATGGCCAGGTCCATCAGAACTGGTCATCATATTGTATTGTTGTTGAAGTATATAATGATCTTCTGGTCCTGCTCATTTCACTCATCATCAGTTCGTATAAATCTCTCCAGGCCTTTCTGAAATCATCTTGTTGGTCATTTCTTACAGAGCAATAATATTCCATAATATTCATATACCACAATTTATTCAGCCATTCTCCAACTGATGGGCATCCATTCAGTTTCCAGTTTCTAGTGACTACAAAAAAGGGTCTGCCCACCTTTCAAGAGTTAACTCAAATGTTGACCTTTACATGAAAGTGTTCTTACTTGAATTGGAAGTAATCCCTGAAGTGCCAGGATACTTTACTTTTCATGGCATTTAAAAAAATAATTTCTGTACTTGTTTTATTTCCCAGATTTGAACTCCTTGAGGAAAAGGACTGTTCATAACAATCTTTATCTTTGCCACATTACTTTGCACGTAGGCATTTTGTAAATTTTTTAGTGAAAAAATATAAAGTCTGTAACAAGAATCTTTTTTTCTTCGACATCTGTCATTGATTGGACACATGATGAGTTATTATCTGATCGATAACAGGATTAGTTCTTTTAGAAATTGTATGAAAACTTTTTTATGAACTTTAAAAATACCTAGTTAGAAATTATCTGAGGTTGGATTTGAATTGGCGACTTCCTTGGTTAGCATCACCATCTCTGTTCTTCCTTTGAATAAATTCTACTATTTTAGCAAATACTTATTTGTATTTGCATTGGTTGTTTCTAAAAGAAAACTTTGGGATTCATATTGAAAGATTTAATGTTATGTTTTATTTTATAAGCTTGCACAATTGATTAAAATATATCCATTTTTATTCATACTTTTATTTTTAGATGTGATGAATAAGCTCTAGTTTATTCCCCTTAGTACTGTCACAGCCTTTGGACCTACTGCTTTCGGTCTTCAATACTTCGTAGCATGGTGGTTTTGGAGGTCTGAAGAGAATCTTCTAAGCCATTGAATCCAATCTCATTTTATAGATGAGGAAATAGTGCCAGGGAAAGGAACTGGAAGTGAGGTCTAACTTTTTCCCTAAAGCCACATCAATGAACAACTTGAATATATTTCTTTATGTAGTCTATTAAGACTTGAAAATCTGATATGGGTTTGATATAGCATCTTTGTTAGTTTTTTCATTTCTGTCCACAAACACTAGATAACACTGTACCAATTTACAGGTTATTCACCTGAACTAGTTGAAGAAATTCCATACTTCTCTATGAAAGATTTACTACTGAAAGCATGTAATACTGAGAAAGGTACACTGTTTACTACTGAAAGATTTAATTCAGCATGTATTTGTTAAACATTTTTTTTTATTTGAAGAAGCTTGTACCAGGTTCTGGGGAAGATAACAATGATTAAATAAGTTAGGTTACTACTTTATTGGACCATAACATCTACTAGGAGCATATATAAATAATAGGAAGATAAAGTAGAATATGATGTAAGTGGTAGAAAGGCTTTGCCAAATACACAGAAAGAAAAACAGTTGATTGGGAAAAGGCTTCATGAAAGAAGTGGCATGGGTCAGGTTAGCTTTAAATATTTAGAGGGAATGATATTTGAGTACTTAATTAGGGAGAGGGAAGTGAGGACAGGAATGATGAACGTTTGTTAGCAACTGTTATCTAAATCCTTACTGACACAGAAAATATTAACATGAGATTTAATTACGAATACGATCTTTTTAACATTTTTATCAATTTTAGATTAACTTTGATACACATGTTAAATATAAGTTCTGTAGTAATTCATTTATATAATGATTTATAAATTTCAAAAGACTTGAACATACATTTTTTTTTAATCCTTAAAACCTATATTTTGAAGGTGTAGGGCAGGTCCTGTAATGTTTCTTTCCTCCAAATGAAAAAGTTAGAACGTGAGAATTGTACCTGGTTTTCAGTTTTTGTTTTTCAGCTAATTGTGACTTTTGGCAAGGCAGGCTAAGGACAGACATCAGTTTTCCTATTTGTAAAATGAGAAGATTGTACTGATCTCTGATGTTTTTTCTGGGTCTAAAAGTCTAGTCTGTGGTTTAATCAAGGTCATCAGGTAGTTGTTGATGGACCTAGGAATAGATCCTTGACTCCCAGACATTGTGTACTTTTCTTATCATATAAAGTTGGAAAGAAAGTCAACTTAATTATAAAACTCATGTGGGAGAAGAAGTTGTGGGTCAGGAGATTACTAGTCTTCTGTATAAGCTTGATATGTAATACTGAGAAAGGTACACTGTTTACTATGCAAAAGTAAGTGATCTTATAGTTGCAGTATATAATCTGTAGTTTAAATGCATCTTGAGAAATCCATTTATACTTAATGCTTTCACTTTTTCTCCTTTCACTTGTTTTCTAAACTCTGCACTTTGCCATCCAGGCACATTATTTCAATGGATCACATTCTTTTCACTGATTCTTTCTAGGCTTTCAATACATTGTTCTTTCCTGGTTTATATACTTCCTACTTGATTCTTCCTTCTTAGTCTCTTTTGCTAGATCTTCTTCCATGTTATGCCTACTAACCTTTGGTATCCCAGATATAGTCTGTCCTGATTAGCTAGGTGGTGGATGTAGTTAAGCCTGGAATCATGAAGAGCTGAGTTCAAATTCAGCTTCAGACAGTAGCTATGTGATGCTTAACCTTTCTTTTGGTTTCCTCAATTGTAAAATGATAATAATACTAGCACCTTCCTGAAAGGGTTGTTGTGTAGATCAGATGAAATAATATTTGTAACTTGCTTAGCAAAGTGCTGGCATTTAATAGATTAATACATACCTGCTCCTTTCTTCTCTGAGTCACTGGTTTCATTAACTCCCATAAGTTCAGTTATTTCTATGCAGATAATTCCCAAAATTATATTCAGTCCTAATATTTCTCCTGAGCTCCAGTTTTGCATTACCAGCTGACTAATGGACTTAACAAAACAACTTGTTGTTTCCCTTCCCTCTGATTTTTCCTCCTCTTAACCTTCTAATTACTGTCCAGTGTATCACCATCATCTCAACCAACCAAGCTCATTCATACCTTTAGCTTTATCCTTGGCTCCTCACTTTCATTCAAACCATATATCTAATCTGTAGTTTAATTTTGTCCTTTCTACTTTCACATCACATATGTCCCCTTTTCTCCACTCACAGGGCCACCATTCTGGTGTAGGCATTGATAATTTAATGCCTAGACTTTTGGTGCTTTCCATAGACTTTTCTGGTTGTTCAAATCTTTACTCGTCAGCCCTTTTTCCATTCAGTTGATAAGTTTTCTCCCACAGATCTGACTCTCTCACTTTCTCCTCATTCTCAATTAGCTCTAGTGAATCCCTCTTACCTCCAGAATCCTCTGTATGAAATTCTCAATTTTGCTTTTAAAATATTTTATGACTTGAACTCTTCTTACCTTTCCTGTCAATTTTTCTCCCTGTTTTCATTGGGAAACATTTTATTTTCTTACATGATTATAGTTATTTTTGGTATCCTTCCTCTTCCCCTTCTAGTAAAAGCCATCTAATATATAGTATTTTTTTTAAGAGATTAAAAAAAAAAGGCAGAACTGATACATTGAAAAAGTCCAAAAACATGTTCAGTGTGTAAGACCTGTGGACCTCTCACCTCCACAGAAGAGTAGATTAGGAGTATCTTATAATTCTTCATTTGAACCCTGCTTGATCTTCATAATTTTATTACATTCATTTTTGATTTTTTTTTTGTGGTTCTTTCCATTTACATTGTTACAGTTTTTTTGCATATTGTTTTCTTAGATAAGCTTATATAATTACATATACATATCTATAGACACACATACACATACACTTATTTTTGATATATCTTAGATACCAAACTTTTATCAGAGAAATTTTATACAAAATTCTCCCATTTGATTACTTCCCTTATTCTGGATATATTAATGTTGTCTGTGCAGAAAGAACTGTTTCCGTTTCATGTAATGATCAAAGTTATCTATTTTATCTTTTATCAGTTTTTTCTAGGTATTTTCTGAGAGTGTTATTCATTTCCACTCTTTCTTATTATCCTTTGTCTAATCTGTTCCATTGATCTATTTGATCTATTTTTTTAATTAAAACCAGATAGTTTTTGATTGATGACTGCTGATTTATAATATAGTTTGAGATCTAAAAGTGCTGTTTCCCTTTCATTGCTATTTCTTTTTATCATTTCCTTGACATTTTAGTTTTGTTTTTCCAAATGAATTTTGTTATTCATCAAGTTGTATAAATTATCCCCTTGGTAGTTTTACATAGTATTAAAAATATAAATTAACTTTAGTAGTATTGTTATTTTTATTATATTGGCATGACCTACCCATAAGAACTGAATATTCTTTCAGCTATTTAAGGAGCATTTTGTATTTGAACTTCTAAGTCTTTTTGTGCTCTTTTCCATTCTTAAAGTTTATTCCTCCCCATGAACTCTACAATCTACTGCCATTGATTTTCTTGCTCTTTCTGGAACATCTCCCTGCCCTGTGCCCTTTCTTTGACTGTCCCTATGCCTGAAATTCTCTCCCTCTTGGGCTTTCTTTAATACTTATGTCAGATTTCTTTTGTTCGAGGTCTTTCTTGCCCTTGTCACAAATGGCTTCTTTCTGATATTCACTTTCATTTACACTATATATCTTGTATGTAACCAGTTATTTGCATGTTATCTCCTCCATTAGAATGTGAGCTCCTAGAAAGCAGAGTTCATGTTTTTTGTCTTTTTTGTCCTCAAGGCTTAATAAGGCATGTTGTTTGACTATTTTTCTCTTGGCCTTTCCTTCTCTGTTATATTACATGTATTCATACACACATTTCTAAAAAATAAAGGAATGAAATACAGCCGTCATCAATCTTTTCTACTCTCCTAAACTCAGTAATCAAGAAGCATTTATAAGTATCTACTATGCACCAGGCACTGTGGCTGTCCCTCTTCTTCAGGATATACTATCACATTCTATCATGAAAGATAAGACAGTTGTACATAATTTACCATATATACAATAAATGCAAGGTAATTTTGAGGAAACTGCCCAAAGCTCAGAACTATCAGAAAAGATTTTTATATAGGAGGGATCTCAATTAAGCTTTGAAGGAAACTGAGAATTCTGACATGGAAGTGAAGAAAGAGTTCCATTCCAGGCATAGGGACAGACAGCTTTTGCTGTCACAGAGATAAGAGATGGAATGTCATGTGTGAGAAACAGCAAGAAGGCCGGTTTGGCTGAACTGAAGAATGTGTGAAGGTGACTAATGCTGAATGAATAAGCCTTACTAGATTGGGGCCAGGTTGTGATGTGTTTTAGATGTCAGTAGAGAATTGGAAGCCACTGAGTATCTTGAGAAGGATATGGCAAAACCTTTAAGGATATCAGAATATCAAATGGTGGGTGTGTGTGTGAAGCATGGATTGGTGGGGGATATTCTCAAAGGCAGGGAAACCCTATAAGGAGGTTGTTGGGATTAGTGGTAATTAGGAATGTTCAAGGATGTTAGTTGTGTGAATGAAATGAAAGGACCAAATCCAAGTGATAGTCAGGATGCAGAATCCATAACACTGGCACTCATTATCAATATAGTGATTGAGAGTGAGGAGCTGGTGATACTTACAAAGTTGTAAACCTCAATTACTGAAAGCATAATGGTACTCTTAGAAGAAATAGGGAAGAGGATTGGGTTAAGGGAAAGCTTATGAGTTCTGTTTTAGACAAGTTTGAAATGTTCCATAGGCAGAGGTTAGGCTAGGGCTGACTGACTATATAGGCTTCATAGTATCATGGAAAGAATACTTGCTTTGCACTCACAGGATTGCAGTTCAAATCAAAATCCCTTCTCTGTCAGTTCATTTCTGATTTCTGTTACCCCTTAGACGTGTTACTTTGCAAAAGTCACTTGATTTCCATGAGCTTCACTTTCCTCATCTGTAAAATTGTTGGTGAAGGTGTTTTAGATGTTCTAGATGGTCTCTAAGACTGCTTCTAGCACTCAGTCTGTGGTCTTGGGGTTGTAATAACTGAATCTGATGGAACTGATGAAAGTATAGAGAGAGGAGAAGGCCTAATGCAGAGCTTTGATCCGATTAAACGGATTTCATTTAATAAAGCATGGATATTATTTGTGAGGGTATTATTTAAATTCAACAAGGACTTTCAGTGAATATATAGAGGTAGTGACCTAGGAAAGTCATTAATTAACAATTTGGAAAAATTCAGAGGATAGTGACCTAGAATGATTAAAGAGTTCTCCCTGCTTTAGAAGAAGATGGATTTGAAGAACTGGGAATACTTAGTCTGGAAAGAAGACTTAAAGAGGGGGAGCAGAATATTTGAAGGACTTTGGCATAGATATTAGGCTGGTTTTCTCTTCCATTCCAGAAACCAGAATCTGAAATAACAGGTGGCAAATGCAGAGAAGCTATCTAAAAATAGAATGTGGACTGCCTCTTGAAGTTGTGGCTTTCCTCCTCTATGAATTTTGAGTTGAAGGCTATGTGGATGTTAGGACTCCTTTACAGTTCTCACTTGGACTCGATGAATTATAAGATTCCTTCCAACTCTGAGATTATAAATAATTCAGTATAGAAAAATTAAGGTTTCCTTAAATAACCTTTTTTCCAATAACATAGTTAATATTGTATAAATCCTTCTGTAAAGTAGGAAAAATCAACTGTAATGTCCTTCAGCTGATTGCTGACCTTTTTTTTTTTTTTACTGTAACCAGTTATTATTTGTAACCCATTCATTCCAGAACTTTACCATAGTATTAACAGCATTTGTCTTCAGTCTTAGATTTTATAAAATGTGAATCATTGAGATCTTCTCTATTCCTAATGTTAGAGGCTAGGATTGATTGTGGTCCACTGACAGAACTGTTTGCAAAAACTTTTGTAATTCTGGATTCATTGTGTTTGATTTGTTCTGTTGTATGCTATTCACTTTATGCGAGTTCCAAACTTATTCCTAATCTAATCTCAAATGTATAGAAAAACTCACTGCAAAACAAATGTGTAGCATTGCTATTTCTCTTTAGAAACATTTAAATGTTCATTATTTTCTTTGTTTTTGTTTTTCACAAATTTTGAGACATTTCCCCCTTTTGTGCAAATGACTCCCTAACCCCATTTCCAATGGACCTTGAAATTAACATGGCATTTTTATTTACTTGTTGATGTACTGTCATCTATTAGAAGTGTTCAATTGGGTTTTAATTTATGCTTATATTATGACTATAGGTTACTTTTACAATATATGGTAAATACAATTATACTGGACATTGTAACTATTGCACATCATGTTCTGGTGTAATTAATTTTAACAATATTACAAAGGATATATAGATAGTTTATTTTTGTTTTTAAATTTGTCACCTTTTTTAGTCCTTCTAGTTTACTCAATTGGACGTTGGGGAGGAATGGAATTACTGATCCCGAAGTTATTTTCCCATATGGGCCTGAAATATTTTTTCAGGGTTTTTTCATACAGGGAGGAAAACACACATTTTCAGACTGTAAAGCTTTGTTAATTTCTTTATCCTTAAATTTGAAGATGTGACACTTCATCCAAGGTAATGTGAAGCTCAAAAATTATATGTTTTGACCTTTTTAAAAATTAAGTACAAGGTCTTGTTATAACGTTAAATAAAAGGGTGAATTCTCCAAGTTTGCTTTAAAGTATAGGATAGATTAGATTTGGTTATACAGAAAAAAAATCTATTATAATAAATATCAATGTACTTCTTAAATTCTATTATAATGCTAGAATTTATTAAATATTTTATAAAATTGTTGTTTCTAGATCTTGGTAATATTTTGTTGTGATAGTGTTTTTGTCATGATTTAACATATATACGTTGCAGGCCTTGCTGACTTATTTATCCAGAATAGTGTTGCTATCCTGAAGATCTTCCACTTTATTATTCAAACCAAATTTGACTGTAGTTTGTGCTTATACTTTAAATTGTTACTATGAGTAAAGCTCTGAAAATATTTTGAATCTGGCCCATTTTAAGTAATTTAAAATACAGGAAACTATTAATATGTATTGGTTGTGAACTGTCTTACCTCATTTCTGAAGAGTTACTAAATTTCTCCTGATATTTTTATATTTGGCATATTAATCACCTCTAATTATTATACTTAAAAGAATGATTATTATACAGTTAATAGGCGAGAATTGAGAAGGTGAAAATGTTGTTTAATTACTGATATACTTTTTCTGGAGTTTCTTGTTCATGAGATGGACTACAATGTATTCCCAGAAATATCAACAATCGTCATTTATGTTTAGTTAGGTTCCTGTAGTTTCAAGAAAAAAGGGACTATTTTTAGCTGAAAATCACATTATTTTCTCAATCTTCTGGGAATGGGGTGGGAGAAACTAACCTGGCTAAATAGAACTCTAGCTTGATCACTTAGAGTACAGATGTTACCTAGTCATCATTGTCCCTAAGAAGTTATGTTAAATATTTTCATTTAAATTTTTGTTGAATTGAGGAAGGGTTGGAGTAGCCTTTGAAAGAAATCAAAGTTTAATTGAAATCTTTAGAGTGAGTAAAAACTAGTGTTCTGTTTTTGTTTTATTTTTTAGTTAGCTGAATTTAAATGTATTACTTATAGACTTTAATACTCATTTTCTGTTGTTTTCACTCCATTTTCTTTCTGAGACTAAAGCATTTATGTTGATGAAGATTAACAATACCTCCTCAATACCCCATTCCTCAGTCTAATTGTTGAATGATTTCTTTCATCTCATTTCAGTTCTACATGGGCAAGGTCAAATCTACTTTAGATAATTCACCATTTTAGTGTGTTTAAAAAGTGGAACCAAGAAAAGGTTGTATGAAACTGGAAATAACTTGGTTATGGTGTTTGTCTTAAAAAAAAAAGTTATGCTGAGTTTAATACAATTGCAACAGAAGTTTGTGTTCCCTTCTGAACTTTTTTGTTTTTTCCCTTCAAGTTGTTTATCTTATTGGAGTCCCTTACTAGAAGTAATTTTTACTATTTACACTATTTTCTTTTGATCTATATTGTTCATTTAACAATTTTCTTGTGTGCTTTTTTTTGTGTATATGTCATTCACTTTCCCCTATTCTCAAAACCTTGATGTTATCTTTGTCTCTTCTTCTTCCTTATTCATAACTTTATTGTGAAAGAAACTAATCAAGACAATTAGCATGAATTTATTAAAGATATATGCCATAGACCATTCTCTAGTGACACACAAAGAAAGGCAAAAAGCTGTCCCATTTATAGTTTCAGTAACTATCAATACACAGAATAAATCTCCAAGATAATTTCTTTATATTACTAAGGAAAACAACAGGAAAAACAGAAAATGTATTCAGAACAACTTCAAAATACATAAGATACTTGGGAAATAATGTACAAAGACACAGAGGATTTATAATATAGCTACAAAATAAACTTTTCAGAAATAATATTAATGGTTGGGCAATGCCTAATATAATGAAAATTGTCACCTAAGTTGGTCTAGAGATTTAGTGCTATAGAAAATTACCAAGGGATTAATTTAAACAGCAGTAATAAAATTCATTTAGAAACAAAACAGATCAAGAAATGAAAAGTGTAAAACAAAAACAAAAAAAATTAAGAGAACCTGATATAAATTATCAAATTATATTATAAAATAGTAATTATCAAAATTATTTGATGCTACTTAAATAGTAGAGAAGTAAAGACTTGATAATCAGTAATAGAAACAAATAGATGAAGCCACTTCAGTGTTTGATAAACTTAAAAATTACTGAATACCTTATGAACAAGAATTCCCACGGAAACTAGAAAGCATTTTGGCAGAAAATAGGTTTAGAAAAATATCATAAACAATGGAAAACAGTTTCCAAAGGGAAAAAAATCACCACTAGTTTAGCCATTCCCAGGTAATGGGCATCTACTTTGTTTCCAAATCTTTGCTATCACGTAAGTGCTGTTGTAAATTGTTTGGTGTATATGGGAACTTATTATCAGTACATCTCTGAGGTACAAGCCTAGTAGTTGGAGTGGGCAGGTTGCCAAAATGGTTGCCTTACTGATTCACAGCTCCAACAATGATGCACTACAGTGTCTTCTCACAACTCCTCAAACAATGATTGTTCCCAACTTTTGTCATCTTTCTCAGTTTGCCAAGTTTAAGGTAAACTTAAGATTGTTTTGATTTGCAATTCTTGTATTAGTGATTAGAAGTGTTCTGTCATAGTTTCATTAATTATTTGCGATTCTTTTGATAACTGAGTTATGTCAACAATTTTTGACAACAGATTCAATATGTGTTGTGAGTTATGGAGTAAAGGTTGCAAGACTATGTGAGCAGAATGATGCATAACAGTAAAACAAAAGTTGGGAAGAGGAGAGGATTATAGAGAGAGAAGAGGAATAAAAGGTTCTGGTTTTGGATTTGTTGAATTTGAGGTGCTATAAAACAAAACTGGGTGAGATATTCAAAAGGTAGTTGGTAATGTGGGTCTGCTGCTTATGGCTTATGGCAGTACAAAGATAATTATTGGACTTACAGGAAATCCCCAAGTAACACAAGAAAGAAATGAGAACGTGGCCCAGAGCTAATTTCAGATGCAGATAGATAGAATGGTACATCAAGTTTACATGGGCCTCTGAAAGTTTGAAAAGGATTTTACATTCAGTTCTTTGATTTCTTTTTAAGATAGGTGAATGTGGAAACTGATGCTCAAAAACCTCCCATCTCCCCTCCTATTGTTAGCACTGTCCTAGCACTGTCCTTCTGAAATAATCTTTCATTTACACTGGAAGCATTTATACTATATGTTTTTGTTACTATTTTTCTTTGCCGTCACAACACTTAGGGTAATAAGTTCTTAATAAATATTTGTTGACTCATTGACTGACCCAGAGTTAGTGAGTGTGATGTTGATAAAGATCCAGAAAAGGAAATTGAGGAGCAAACAGGGTATATAGTGGGGAAAAGGAAGGACAGGAATGACAACATCCTGAAAAACTAGAGAAGATATTTCCTAAGGAAGATCGTCAATAACATCAAAAGCTGTAGGGTAGGAACTGAGAAATAATGCATTAGATTTGGCAGTTAAGACATTGATTTTTTTAAAA
Organism: Sarcophilus harrisii; assembly: GCF_902635505.1. Taxonomy (NCBI): domain Eukaryota; kingdom Metazoa; phylum Chordata; class Mammalia; order Dasyuromorphia; family Dasyuridae; genus Sarcophilus; species Sarcophilus harrisii. The sequence continues at coordinate 371,344,173 of NC_045427.1, forward strand.
GAGTAACACCATTTGAAGGATAAGGTCTATCTATATAGGTCCTTTTAAAGCCTTCTCTATTTCTAGTCAAACTGATTCCATAACCTAATGAGGTTATTATCCAATTTTAATTAATGAATAATAATAATTAAATGATTCTCGAGAAGGAGAAGCCATATAGAAGTCTCTTTCTGCCTTACCTACATAAATTAAAGTAGGACAAACACCAGGCAAGTTTAAGTGGCCAGGGGACAGAAATCTAGGAGTTGTGGTGGCACTTTTTAAAATGGAAGAAGAGAAAATGGCTATAGAAGAAAAAAAGGAAGAGGAGGAAGAAGCAACATTTCACCATATCAAAGGATCTGATTATGGCAAAGTATCTCATTGCATGCATCAAACTATATCCCTTTCTAAACACATTAAACATTAATTTACAAAGGAATAGTTGCATCACTCAATATGTCTGCTACAAAAACTTCATTCCATTTCTACAATCTACTAAATGCTTTTTAAAAAAATCCAGGTTAAGTTAGTGCAATGTTTAATGTTGTTCATTTAAATGCATATCAGGAAATTTAGCAATTAAATTTCCCAGAGCAGTGTTAACAGCTACATTGTACAAGATATTTTGGAGTATTCTGAGCCACCATATGAATGTTAGATTACATGAACATAAAATGGCATTGACACAACTGGGGTTCATCCTTGAATTTAACTGCCAAAAGCACAACTTAAATATTTTAAAGTATATAAATTATATGTATATAAATATGTTTATATAAACATGTTTTTAAAGTCTTTTTGATCAGATTCTCCATAGTTCCCCAAGCATGTCATTTTTTAAAACTCAGATCTCCAGAGACAAAGTGTCAAGGTCCCCTTCCCAAAGTGTGATCGATCCTGTTGACAAAAACTACTATTTCCTCCCCCACATTTCCATACCCAAAGATTTAAATTAATGACGTATATTCAAACCTTCAAATGCTGATCAAAACTATAATTTCAGGATAATAAACTTTCTACCAATTTATATTTTTCTAGCTTATGCAAATATTACATAGAATATATGGTAGATGATCTCTTTAAATGGCTCACCTGATAAGATAGCTTTTTTTATTATTGGTGTGTATGTATATATATATATATATATATATATATATATATATATGTGTGTGTGTGTGTGTGTAAGATAGCTTTTCTTATTATTGGTATATATATATATATATATATATGTATGTATATTATATGCATGTGTGTATAAATATGTTGGTTACTGATTGTACTAAGCAACAAACAAAAAATGGCCTAAAAGGGAGTATCTTCTGCCCACAGGGCACCATGGTTTAGATTGGAAATGAAAATATTGCTGGATCTGGAGTCAGAGGGCTCTGACTTAGATTCAAATTGGGTTCAAATTGGAGCTCTCCTAGGAAACGGCTTCTCTTGGGTCAGTGCCTTCATCTATAAAATAAAGGGGCTGATAAGATCTTTTGATCTTATGAAAAAAAAGACATGGTTGATTTTATTGAGATGAAATCACTTTCCTTTTGTACTGGGGAGAAAGGAAGTTCCCTACAATTATATTTATTGCCTTTTTTTTTATATTTTATCTCTTCCATGCAGGGCTTAGCACAAGGTGACAGGAGTGATGGGAAATGGAGGATTTGTAGTCAAAGGACCTAGGTTCATATCCCAACTTTACCATTTGCTACATGTGTGACCTAATAACCATTTAACACTCTAGAGCCTCAGTTTCTTTATTTGTTGAGTGAAAGTATTGGAATGTTATTCTGCTTTAAGAAATGAATATGATTAATACAGGAAGGCATGGATAGCTTTATTTTCTCTGATGTAGAATGGAGAGCAAAAAACCCTCACATTAACACTGTTATGGGCCAGAACTCTGGACTTGGAGCAAATGATTCTTTTTGTTAAACAATTAGATGGTACTAAGTCTGTGGAATTGATAGAGACAATAGTTATCTAGTTTAGCATGGTTCAGTATGGTTGATTTAATCTTATAACAAATAATGGTTTCCTAGTGATGTAATGATTGGTTTATACTCTGTGTAGAGCATGTAAGCTAGGGGCAGGATTCATTGGAGAATTCACTGAGCCAGAGAAGATGAGTGGAAAGAAGGCTGGAGGCTGGAGCACAAGCCCTTGGACACAGATTCATTCATCTCATCTCACACCCTGTGGTGGCAGGCTCTCTTCTTTCAATTCTCCACTGAAACCAAGACTCCCAAAGTCCTCCAGAAAACTATCAGAGCCCCAAGTGAAGAAGATAGGACTTTGAAAGAGACAATAAAGGATTTTGCACCTGGCTGCACTTGTGGTGATTACTGAATTGAAAGGAAGGCTGCTCCCAGAGATCCCAAGAAAACTGAACCAAAGAGAATATTACAAATACAATTACTATAGATGGTAAAATGGAAAATCTTAACAATCACAGAAAAATCAAAACTGAGTATTGCAAAAACAGCAAAGAACAAGCATGGCCTCAAAAAAGAGATAATGCTACTTCCACTCTACTCCCTTGTCAGAGAGGGAGGACCATGAATATGATGCAATATATATATTTTTCAGACTTTTTCAATGTGTTGGTCAATTTACGTTTTGTGTGTGTGTGTGTGTGTGTGTGTGTGTGGTTTTGTGGTTTTTTCTCTTAAAATGTTGTTAGTTATATGAGGTAGTGCTGTGGGAAAGGGATGGGTACTGGAGGAATTTTGGTGAGATTAAAAATCCTAAATGTATTAAGATAACTTTACTTAAAAAAAATAGATATAGAATTTCCTAGCTAACCTAAACTCTCTGGAGATACAGATTGTTGAATGAATAAATGGATATTGCTTAAAAAGTAATAATAGGGAGTAATGTTTTTGATATAAGCATGGAAATTGTGGTGCTGGAAAAGAGTTGAGAGTTTCTTGAACGTCAAGGAAATCAAGTCAATCAGTATTTAAAGAAATTAATTTTGACTACTCATTGGAAGGAGAAATAGCAAATCTGAAGCTTTAACTACTTTAGTCTCACAATGAGAAGATAGGACTCATTGAAAAAGACCCAATGTTGGGGAAAATTGAAGGCAAAGAAGGAAGAGTATGGCAGAGAATGAGATGAAGAATATATAATGTCATGGAAGCAAGGAACATGATATTGAGGTCTGGAGTTCCAAGTCCTGCTTCAGGTACTTAGTAGCTGTGTGACCTTGGGGGAAGTCTTGATTTCTTTCAGTCTTGGTTTCATCATTTGTAAAAATGAGGATAATGATATTAACAAGCCTACAAATGAGATAATATCTAAAGTACTTTGCAAACCAAAAAGTGCCATAGAAATGCTAGCTCTTTATCTTCTTCCCCTTCCTATTCTGCTGTCCTTATTTCTCCTTCCCTTAGTTCCCTCTGTACCTTTGCCCTGGCTTGCCTACATTTCTAGAATGCACCCTTTTCTCTCTTCTAGTTTCCCCAAGGACATATACCTCTTCTGTTCAGTTCTCTAGATGCCAATATGTTTCCCTGTGAAATTATTTTTCCATTTATTCATATCTTCACAGGACCACAAACACAGACCTGGAAGTCAGTGTCCAATTCCTTCACTTTCCAGATGAGGAAACTGAGGCTGAAAGGTGTTGAATTGCTCAAGGTCATGTAGCTAACAAGTATCTTGAGACTAGATTGGAATTAAGGTCTTTTGACTCTTAATTCTAGCTGTCCTCACATTGTGGCCACCTAGCTGCCCTGTACATATACAGTTTTTATCTAGTTATTTACCTGCTCACTTCTCTATGAGTTTGTGAGCTTCTTGAAGGTTAAGCACAGTATTCTTCACACATAGTTGACTATTAATAATTGCTTGACTCATCAGTCATTATTTTCAAGCTGACAGCAAAGCATTTCTGATTGTTCTTTAGACCAGCCGTTTTACTCATCACAGCAGTGATGGGACTGAATAAGGAAGACCTAAATTCAAGTTTAGCTTCAGACAGTAAGTAGTTTTATGACCTTGGGTAAGTTATTGAACCTCTGTCTCAGTTTCCTTATCTATAAAATGGAGATAATAGCTTCTGCCTCATGAAATGATATTTGTAAATCACTTGGCACAGTGTAAACAATATATAAATGATAACTGTTACTATTGGCCATTGCCTGCTTTCCCACAAGAACTTGAGAAATTTTAAAATTACGTTGAAATTATATAGCATTTCCCTTGCTGGACAGTGTATTATCTTTTTTTAAAATTTAATTTAATTTAATTTAATTTTTTATTTAATAGCCTTTTATTTACAGGTTATATGTATGAGTAACTTTACAGCATTAACAATTGCCAAACCTCTTGTTTCAATTTTTCACCTCTTACCCCCACCCCCTCCCCCAGATGACAGGATGACCGGTAGATGTTAAATATATTAAAATATAAATTAGATACACAATAACTATACATGACCAAACTGTTATTTTGCTGTACAAAAAGAATCAGACTCTGGACAGTGTATTATCAAAGAAAGAACGCTTAATCTGGCATGACCTGTTTCCCCTTCTCCCCCCAAAATATTTAAAAACTCAGTGCCTGCAAAAATAAATGAATATATAAAACAAAAATGACATGGCTTATTTTTGATGAAACAATGCTGACTTTTGGTGACTACTACTTGCCTTTTTTTTTTTTTTTTAAGATCTTTAGAAGCTATCCCTTTAATGTTCTGAATTTTATCAGTCTAGTTCATTTGCCTGTAATTTGCAAGCTCCATTTTCTTTTCATTTCTGAAGGACATTTTCGCCTTTTCATTTCTGTAGTATATTATCCTCAGTCTTCCAACATTACTGACATTTGCTTTGCAATCATATGTGTCATTGTAGTTTATCTGTGCTCTTTATTTTTCAGATGTTGAAATAAAAACTCTTTGTTGTCTCTCTAACATTTATTGAATGTTCTGGGGACAATCTATCATTAGTTTGGTTATCCTTGTGTCTCTGAATATCTAAAACATTACTGGGTTCTAATTATAATAAGCTACATTTTAGCAAGCTAAAACTTATATCACCACTTAAATTTTACTGGCTTGTAGGTTGACCTGTGCTAGTCCCTTTAAGCAAATGAATTCTATCTATAAAATCAAAATAATCAATTAGAAATAATAATATGATTATAAAAAGCAAATCTAAAACCCTGAGACATATTATCTATGGAACTGCATTTGCTTATATTTAATGGATTTGCATTAATAAAATCTGGTCAAACAGAATTTTTATTCTAATCACATTTATTTATGTGATAATGCCTAATCACAAATTTTTGAATAGCTCAACATTAAAAAAAAATCTAGATGAGACTTTTTAGCCCATGTTTGATCAGACCAGAGTTTATTTCAGATTGATATGTGTATGCATACATATACATAAAAATAATCAGTACATTCAAGTTGACCATTATAGCCTTATCTCTGATGGATGGTGTAGTTTCAAAATCCCACATGTTAACAGTTTTTATGACATTAGAAAAGTGATTCCTTTATAATATTGAGAATGTGATGAGTACTTTTAAAAAATGAGGCTATTACTTTAGAACAATTTTTAAAATTCTAAGCAAAATTGGAATGTAGAATCCAACACTACCTGCTTTTCTAGTCCATTGGAAATTTGACCCTTGTGACACTGTCTGGTGACCTATATATTTGATTAAGTATGCCCTGAAAATTTTCTGAGTAGTGAATGGTTTTGACTGGCATTGTGCAAGGTTAGCAGACTTATAGTATTTGTTTTAATAGAATGATATAAAGTAGTTTCTTAAATTTGATTTGCTGTGAACCCAGTATGGGAATAAGGATGGGGAGGGAGAAAAAAAAGGAGGGGGAAATGGATGAAGGTATGAGACAGGAAGGGGAAGCAGGGAAAAAGGGAGGAAAGGAGGGAGAGAGATTATACTCTTTGTACTGTTGCATAAATTATTGAACAACAGAATACATTTTGTTAAATATTAAAATAGTTTTGAAGAAATAATTAGGTGTATTCACTTACAAATAAGCAAAATATTTGTTGTCTTGGTATTCTAGTTTGGGAGTGTTTGAAGATTTGCTTGCAAGTTGAGGTTGCATTGGACAAATAAAATGAAACTAAGTATATTGGATTTAAAAAAATTTTTTTTGCCTCCTCAGAAATATATAAAATAGGATTTTGCTGAATGAAACATAGTTTGATTAGTCCCAGCCCTCAGGATGGTAAGGCTTAATTGGCATCTTCTCCTGTCCCACATGTTTTTATGCTGTGGCACAATTAGAATTTACTCATTTCTTTTTAAGCAATTCAGAGAATATACTTGTTTTAATGATTCAGTATATCCTATTGCCATACTCACTAGCCACTGGGCCTATTAATGTTGTATTAGCTCCTTATCTAAAAATTCTGATGTTTGTGATCTGGGATTGGGAGCTTGTATTCTGTATTTGTCAGAACTACCAGTCTATGCATAGAGCTAAAGATAATGGAAACTATATATGCTCAAAGCTGACCTTTGTTGGCATCTCTTCTACTGGAGTTGCTATCTCTGTGGCAGCATTGCTCTTTTAGCAATGCTTCCTTTCCATTTTTCATTGCGTTCACACTTTGATATTTTCAGTAAGTCTGTAATCTCATCAATGTAGAGCATTCCTTCCATCAGGGAATGAAGTCTACAGCTTATACATGCTATCTTATCCTGTACAATTCTTGTCTAAATTTTCCCATAGTTCTACCAGAGAATCTGCATAATATAGTGGATGCCTTCTGCTATATCTTTGTATGTGTTATATGAGAACAAGTGAAGTTGGTATTTTAGTTGCCCATCTTTTATCCCTTAGTTTTAATAAATTATTAGCAGACCTTCCCTTCAGGTGATACCCTTATCATGCTTCTTCTGAATGTATTATCTTTGGAAATGGTCTTCTTGTGTCCATGATGTCTCAAAATTAGAATTACTCATCAAATACAAATAGTTTCAAGTCGTGGAAACCATCAGGTCATAGATCCATTTTCAAGAATCTCATCTGACTTTTTCTCAGAAAAAGGGAGAAGTAGAAGAAAGTGTCCAGATTCTAGAAGGCTGGGAAATAATCTCCTTGACTGCCATATACTTTTACTTTAAAAAAAAGTCATTTTCTCTTCCCAGAGGGGAGAGCAAGAAAAGCCCCCTCCAACTCTGCCTTGTGCACAGAGTCCAGAAGATAAGATGAGAGCATATGAAAAACAAGATAAGCTATTTTATAGTCAGTGGAAGGGAGAGCTTTTATTTAGAGTTTATCCCATCTGATTCTGTCATATTGGAAATAACCCAAATCACGAGGAACAATCTGAGCAGTTCTAATGTTCTCAGCCATGTATATATGTATATGTTAAGGTTCATGTTTTTTCCTGGGAGGTGCCATGCTCTGAAATCACATCAGCTGATGAAGGATTTATCCATTTCATCATCAAGATTCAACAAATGTATTGGATTCAAGTATTTGTGAGAAAAGCACGACAGTCCAAGTTAAAATTTCAGTCCTACATTATATATTTTAATATTTATGCCTTTTTCAAATATTTATGTCGTTTTTAGTTCACCTACATTTTCCATTGCATTCCGTCTTCCCCTCCCAAAAAGCCATCTCTTATAACAGTTAAAAAGTGAAAGAAAAAAGAAATTAGTTACTCAACATATTGAAAAAGCCTGTGAGTTCTACATTCATTGTGTCTAACATGTGCAAAGAAGCAGACTGAATGTCTTCTCATATTGCTTCTTTGGAACCAGCCCTAACCATTAAATTTCACGACATTTATTTTCAAGTTTTTTTCTTGCTAGTCTCTTCATTTACATTATTAGAGTGGTATGTGTTTTTGATTTAATTTTGCTTGACCTCAGTTCATATAAGTGTTACATTGATCCTGTTTCCTCGTATTCTTGATTTCTTACAACATCGTAAGTAATCCATTCAAGTGCTCTACTTTGTTTAGCCCTTCTTTCTAAAAAGTACCTACTTTGTTACCAGTTCTTACTACAGTGTGGCTGTATATGGAACCATTTTTCTGTACAGGACCTTTGCGGTATATACCTTGTTAAAGCATGTAGACAACTTCAAATAGTTTGATTATTTTTGAGAAAAATTGGACCAGCACACAGCTCAACAAATAGTGCATTAATATGTCTTTTCTTTCCACAACCCCTTAACATAGGCTATTCTCAGTTTTTATTTATCATTGTTAGGTATGAGGTGAAATCTCAGGGTTGATTTTCATTCATCTTTAGTGATCAAGACCATTCTTTCATATGGTTTGTTTCCATACATTTGATCACTCATTTTTTTAGGGGATGGCTTTTCAGAGGCAGTGTGATGTACTAGTAAGATATTTGGCCTCAAAGCCAGGAAAACCTGAGTTCAAGTTTTGCTTCTGATAGATACTGCTTGTTTGACATTGAATAAGTTGCTTAACCTCATTTTTTAAGGCAACTCTTTTAAGACTAAATGGTAAAGAAGATGGTGACCTACATTGGTAGAAGAAATTCTCTGGTTTACTGAAATCTTAAGTTTAAGTTCATTATTGTTAGTTGTCTATATATTTTAGTTATTAGTCCCTGATGAGAAATATTTCATACAAAATTTTTCTGTTAGTTGACTACTACTTTTTCCTTAGTTGCATTAATTTGCAAAAGCTTTTTGTCATTTTATATGTCAAAATCATCTATTTAGTTTTTATTTTTTTGATCCTCCCTATTAGGACCTTTTTTTTGGTTAAAACTTGGTTTTAGTCTTAGTTGTGGCAAATACTTTAATTAAAATTTTTTGTTGTCGTTTGGTTTGGTTAGTTAACACCTAGTTGATGTTAGTAGTTCAGTTCAATAGTTTATATTGAAATTGTGGGAATTTTTCACAGAACCTTTTCATTTTTTATCCTCCATTTTAAAGATGATTTTGACTTGCTTTAACTATAATCAAGTGTATTCTGACAGCTTATTTCCAAAAAAATTCTTCTGGATGAAAGTATTAATAATTTAAGTGTGAGACATCTGGATAGTGAAATCATTTCCCCTCTGAAAACTGAGACCTACTATATAACTATAAAGAAGCCATCCTTCTTTATAGTCTTTGACTTAAGTGTTAAAGTACATATTGATTTGGTTTATAAGATCATCACTTTCTTTTTAGATTTTTCTTACCCTTTTTATCTTCTACAACAGATATTGATGCACATACCTCAGTTATTTTGCTTTATGCTTCTTAAAGCATAGGAAAGCAAGTTGATCATTGTCCCATGTCCCATTCTTAATGCCTTTTAGTGCATTTTGAAACCATCTCTGACAACTTTCTTTTTGTTTGCCTTTCTACGGTGAACTTGTAAGACATCCTGCTGCAGCTGCCTTTAATTTTTTGATTTTATCATGAGATATGAATATTGATATATTGATCTGGTTGAGAGAGAAACGGACAAGTAGATATATTGTGACCCAGTTTGCAGTCCTAGAAATTTTTTCAGGTTTACCTTGTAGTATGTTTTTCATTTATGTGGTTTTTATAAAAGTACCTAAAATGAAAGATTATTTTGACTTGAAACTTAGTGATCTTTTGTAAATATGCTTGCCAGAGTTTGACTGTTGTGTTGCTTGTATCTCCAGAAATGACTGCTGTACACGCAGGCAACATAAACTTCAAATGGGACCCCAAAAGTCTGGAAATAAGGACTCTGGCAGTGGAAAGACTTTTGGAGCCTCTTGTTACTCAGGTAAGAATTTACACACTTGTCTTGAAGCTTTATGGTGTCATTTGGGAAGGTGGGCCTTAATTTTCATGTTGAATTGTGTTTTTTGAAGACCTACAAAATTAGAGAATTAGAAGGACCTTTATAAATCATGTAAGCCAACTTTCTTATTTTTGTAGAAGAGGAAACAGAAGCCCTGTAGCTCCTGGTAGTAGTGCGACTAGGATAAGCAACCAGGTCTTTTGATTCATACTCCATTGTTCTTTAGCATTTGACCTTCAATATAAATATATTGATGGTTAACTATTACAAGTGATAATAGAAATTGACAAATCTTAGAGGTGGTATTTTTGTGCCATTTATGAAAACACTTTAATGATAGAAATTCACTATCTCTAAGTTGCTAGTACTATTGTATAGTAAAGTTTATGGTGGCAGTATCTTTATTTGGTAAAAGAGAGATTTGTTCATGGCTTTTCAACTGGGAAATGTCAGGACCAGCACGTAAATCCAGGGCTCATGACTGAGATCAGCATTCTTTCTACCACCATACATTATGCTTCTTTTATACAAAATTCTTGAAAGGCTGAACACTACCTACTTGGCTCATGCTTGCTTACTGTGTAAATAAAAAACCTTTAAAAGTAGTGGTAAGTTTTATAGGTCAGTCAATAAGCAGTAAGTGCCAGGCACTATGCTTGGCACTAGAGAAACCAAGAAAGGCAAAAGACAGTCCCAGTCAACTCCAGGTATAGAGCTCACATTCTAGTAGGGGAACAATATGAAAACTATTGTGCACAAATAAGAAGATATAAACAGTGTAAACTTGGAGGTAGTCAAAAGAGAGAATGCACCAACAGCAGTGAACATTAAGAAACCCTTCTTCTTAAAGATGGAATTTCTTTTAGGATTTGAAAGAAGCCAAGAGACGGAAATGAAAGAGGGAAAGTATGCTAGGCATGGGGAATAGCCAGTGACTATCCCTAGAGTCTAGCAGTGGAGTATTTTCTGTAAAAAAGATCAAGGAGGTTAGTGTCACAGAGAGCATTGGAAGGAATGGGAACTGGGGTGGAGAAATTTTGTGTGTGTGTGTGTGTGTGTGTGTGTGTGTGATTACGACTTGGTATACTTTTTGTTGTTATTCTTTTTTTTTAAATAGCTTTTTATTTACAAGATATATGCATGGGTAATTTTTCAGCATTGACAATTGCCAAACCTTTTGTTCCAATTTTTCCTCTCCTTCCTCCCACTCCCTCCCTCAGATGGTAGGTAGACCAATACATGTTAAATATGTTAAAGTATGTATTAAATACAACGTATGTATACATATCCATACAGTTATTTTGCTGCACAAGAAGAATCGGACTTTGAAATAATGTACACTTAACCTGTGAAGGGAATCAGAAATGCAAGCAGACAAAAACAAAGGGCTTGGAAATGCTGTATAGTGTTCATACTCATTTCCCAGAGTTCTTTCACTGGGTGTAGCTGGTTCTATTCATTATTGAACAAATGGAACTGATTTGGTTCATTTCATTGTTGAAGAGAGCCACGTCCATCAGAATTGGTCATCATAGAGTATTGTTGTTGAAGTATATAATGATCTCCTGGTCCTGCTCATTTCACTCAGCATCAGTTTGTGTAAAGTCTCTCCAGGCCTTTCTGAAATCATCCTGCTGGTCATTTCTTACAGAAAAATAATATTCCATAACATTCATATACCACAGTTTATTCAGCCATTCTCCAATTGATGGTCATCCACTCAGTTTCCAGTTTCTGGCCACTACAAAAAGGGCTGCCACAAACATTTGTGCACATACAGGTCCCCTTCCCTGATTTAAGATCTCTTAAAGCCCAGTAGTAACACTGCTGGATCAAAGTTTGATAGCTCTTTGGATATAGTTCCAAAGTGCTCTCCAGAATGGCTGGATGTATTCATAATTCCACCAACAATGTATCAGTGTGAGTGTGGAGAAATTTAAGGTATAAGAAGTCTGAAAAAGAAGTAGGGGGTCAAGTTGTGAAAGACTTTGAGGATTTTACATTTAATTCTAGTAGTGATGGGAGCCTCTTGAATTGATGATTGGGTGACAGGGACAAATCAAACTTGGGAAGATTACTTTGACAACTAGGTGAAGGATAATGGACTGGAATAGGGAGACATTTGAGATAGGAATAGCCACCAGTAATCTATTGTAATAATCTAATAGTGAGGTGGAAGTGACAGAGTAGAAAGTATATGTGAGAAATGTTAATTTGTAATTATAATTACAATCTGTATGTTTTTTGATTCTTATAATTTGATTATTGTAATGTGTTTGTTACAGTTGTAGGTGCCACCAAGAATGATTGTGACATTTGACTAAGAATTAATAACTAATTAATCTTGTCTATTATACAGAATATAGGGCATAACTGGCTAGATTACATTAATATGAGATTGAATAGCTTGAGCCATTTTTCCCCTTTTGAATTCTATCTCATTAATATAAATTAGTATTTATACATGTGAATGTAGTAGGAATTGTGAAGGAGATTTATAGCCTATGAACCCATTTACTGAGGTACTCTGTAGTTTAGTTCTTTCCATTTTTAACTATAACAAGTCTTTAAGCATCTTATGTAAAAGATAAAATAGCTGTTCACCATGTTACACAGATGATTAGTATTCAGAGATTTAAAATTTAACATTTATTATTTCTTTGGGCAGTAGTGTGTGTCTTTTTAAAGAACTCTTGACTAAAAAGTTCTTACTAAAGTAATTCATGTGAATAAACTATGAAAAGAAATTTATCTTCAGGAGCAAATTTTTAAGGATTAAAAACAACCCAAAATGCCTCTGAAAACCTGGCTCTATCATACTCTCATAATGTCACATTCTGCTTTCTGGATGGTTTGCTTAAGGATGCATGGGAAAGATGATGGATCTGACCCTTAAAACTTTTCCTTGTCGTAATGTAAACTTTAAAAACCTTTTTTGGAATGTATTATTTCTGCTTCATCACATTCTGCTATATTTTTTGCCTAAACCACCCAGTTGGCCTACTTCCTATGGAAGCTACAATTTTTTTTTTTTTTTTTTTTTTTTATTTAATAGCCTTTTATTTACAGGATATATACATGGGTAACTTTACAGCATTAACAATTGCCAAACCTCTTGTTCCAATTTTTCACCTCTTACCCCCTCCCCCACCCCCTCCCCTAAATGGCAGGATGACCAGTAGATGTTAAATATATTAAAATATAACTTAGATACACAATAAGTATACATGACCAAAACATTATTTTGCTGTACAAAAAGAATCAGACTCTGAATTATTGTACAATTAGCTTGTGAAGGAAATCAAAGATGCAGGTGTGCATAAATATAGGGATTGGGAATTCAATGTAATGGTTTTTAGTCATCTCCCAGAGTTCTTTTTCTGGGTATAGCTAGTTCAGTTCATTACTGCTCCATTAGAAATGATTTGGTTGATCTCGTTGCTGAGGATGGCCTGATCCATCAGAACTGGTCATCATCTAGTATTGTTGTTGAAGTATATAATGATCTCCTGGTCCTGCTCATTTCACTCAGCATCAGCGTGTAAGTCTCTCCAGGCCTTTCTGAAATCATCCTGTTGGTCATTTCTTACAGAACAGTAATATTCCATAATTTTCATATACCACAATTTATTCAGCGGAAGCTACAATTTGTAACCACTTACTTGAATTAGGAGCATCACTTTTAAAATAAAATTGTTTTCTTACATTTTGTATGAGTGACTAATGCCTGCTAGAAATTCACAAATGATAATGTTTTGTGGCTAGCTTACCTGAATGTTTGTCCTCACAGAATTTTCATTTAAAAGCCTGCAATTTATTCTTTAAATGTATAAAACTGTTTTAGGTTACAACACTGGTAACCACCAGTAACAAGGGACCCTCCAACAAGAAAAGAGGTCGCTCTAAGAAAGCCCATGTACTGGCTGCATCAGTTGAACAAGCAACTGAGAATTTCTTGGAGAAGGGTGATAAAATTGCCAAGGAGAGTCAATTTCTCAAGGAAGAACTTGTGGCTGCTGTAGAAGATGTTCGCAAACAAGGTGGGTGATGTTACTCTTTGGTAGGTAGAAAAATAGATTTTTCAGAAAACTTGGTTTGCTTTCCTTTTCTAGAATAGCTGGTTGAAATTCATTTGCTTGAATCTTTTAGGATTTTGAGTAACAAATACTTCAATGCTAATATCTTTTTATTTTTAAATAGAGGTTTGGATTCAGTTCTGTTTGGTGTTTGATATAACAGATAATTGGAAATTATGGAGTATTTGGGATTTATCTTTACCTAAACATTTATCTTGTAGAACATTAACTGGTATTTCACAGGATTGATAGAATGGAGCAGCTGTTATAGTGTAGAGATCATACAAATTCATCTGCAGAGTTATGTGTTGTCATTCATATAAATGAACACTAGGTTAAGATTTGACATAAATTAACGTGGGTCTTAAAAAAGTAGTCCTTTGAGAGACAACAGAATTTTACAAACACTGAAATTTTGATAGCACTAGTCCAATACTACTTCAGAATTCATAATTGACTCTGCTAGCAGATTTATTCATTCCATGATATTACTAAGTATGGAAAGGAAGGATACCATAAATTTGGGGAGTTATAACATGTTTTAGAAGTGGGAGTTGTAATAAGAATTTGATAGCATAATTTTGCATAAATTTTAGGAATGGTATTAGATTCTAACATCCTAAGGTGATTAAAATAAAAGTGTATGCTTGTCCTAACCCACAATAAATTGTATGGCACTGTGCAGAAAAGTTAACCCAAAGATTAAATGTGGAAAACATTTTTCTATTATTTTAACCATTCCCCAGAATGAGAGCCCTCTTAAGTTAAAACTGATATAAAACTTAAGACTTGTGAGACAGTGTAAACTGATTTAATGACTGTCTAATATGCATAGTAACAAAAATACTTGTTGAGGAGTTGGATATTTCTTTTAAACAGTCTCAGAAACATAGTTTACATCTTCTGAGCTCCATGTGGGTGTTAGTCTGATACATATATACCACACCCTCATTTTCTAAATTGTCCTTATTATTCACCAGCTTCTCTTCTTTTAGCTTTACTCCATTCAGCTTTATCACCTACTTCAGTTAAAAAGTTTTTACTTGTACTTTTACATTACTTTTTTCCAGGAGTTCAGAACCTAGTTCTTTTTTCATTCTATTCCCTCTGTCCTCATATTGGAACTACAACATATATATTGATGCCTCCTTGATATGCTCAATTTATATGCCATTACCATCATCTTCACTTCATCTTAATCACACAAGAATCTTTCTATTGCTCCATGATCCAAAATTCTGAAAATGCTCTATCCAGTCACAATATCCTATCCTACTATCTCTCTGCTTCATTCCTCCTAAATCTATTCCTTAAGCCCATCCTGATTCCCAATCCTTTTACTCATCTCTGTTCTCCCATTCCATCACCCCTTCCCTAGCCTTACTTCCAGCTCTCTTCAGTATTGGTTATCCTTGAATCCCTTACCACCTTGTTCTATTGCCAGTCCTGTCTGGCCAAACGCCAATGCTGGATTACTCTTACTGTCTGCCTTCTCCATTCCTATATGTTCATTTGTTACTAAAAGTCTTCTTTTCATTGTTGGTGCAGAGAAGAAAAGGAATCAAGCAATTAGGCAATTGGGTTTACTACACATGTAATTTATCCAATCTCAACTGGATCCTCCTGCTGCATTGAAGGAATATAAATATATATAATAAATATAAATATAAATGTTAGTCTTAATTTTGTTGACCTTTAAATGCATTTCTAAGTTGTTATTCCAAAGCATTACCTTGTCATTCCTGGAGGAGGAAGGCTTGGCTTCCCGGGCCAGGCCTTCCTCCTCCAGGAATGATAAGGCTTGGCTTCCCGGGCCAGGGCCTCACCTACTATTGCAAGTACTAAGTCCACAAGAAGAACTGTACACTTGGTTCTCAGAGCCTTCAAGGCTCTAGAGCTAAAGACATAATCCATGGATAAAATATCTTTAAACAGATTCTCAAGACCCAGTATTACTGACTGATTCACATACTGATGATGTCTATTCCCCTATTTTTTGAGAAAGAATAATCTGGTACATTTCTTCATCAGAGAACTCTTGAATATAGGAGCTTAAGGTAAATGCTACTTTAGCATTCTATGGCTAGCAAACTCTTCTCTTAATCCTAGTGATTCAGGGACACTGGCTGATCTAGGTGAAAACTAACTTTTTCTGTTACCTTTCTTGAGCCCCTCTCCTTCATTATGTTCTCTGAAATTCCCATTGTTTGGTTAAACTTTAATTTATCTTTATACCAGTCCTTTCAACCCCAAATCCAACTATACTTGGCAATTTGATGGTCTTGGGCTTGGAATAAGGAAGAACTGGATTCACATAATGCCTCAGATACTAGCAACATGACCATGGGTAAATCAGTTAAGCCTTTTCTGCCTCAATTTCCTCAGTTGTAAATTGGGGATAATAATAGCACCTATCTTCCAAGATTGTTGTAAAGATTGAATGAAAAAATATTAGAACAGTGCTTTGCAAATTTTAGAACTCTGTAGAAGTTCTACTTGCATAGTCTACTTCCAGGCAGATAATAGGTACTATTACTACCACAATCACTGCTCTTACTGAAACCCACACACACCCAAAGTTACTATGTCCTTTGGGTAACCCTTCTCGTAGTGATTCAATGATTAATTCTATGAAGCTCAATCTCAAATCTACTTCTCTAGTTCTAATCTCTCTGCTGACCCAGCTGCCTATTGGGCATCTTGAATTGATTATAATGTCTAAATAGCTCCATTCATTATAATAAATAATTTTTTTTTCAGAGAAAAAAGAGGGGGAAAAGTCAGCAAAATTCATCAATATATTAAAACAAACGGAAACAAAAATCTGACCATGCAATATTCTTTACCTGTGGACCTCCTCCCTCTGCACTGGAGTTGCAGGAGGTATCTTCTCATGTTTCCTCTTTGAAACCAGAGTCTTCTTTGTGATTGCGCAATATTAATTTTTTATTATTGTATGTTTTTTTTTCTTCTTCATTTTTCATTAGTTCATATAAGTCTTTCTGTGCCTTCCTTTGAATTCATTTTGTTCTTTCACTTCTTACAGCACAGTAAAATTCTATTACATTCCTGTACCATAATTTGTTTAGATGTTCTTCAGTTGGTGGATAGCTATATTGTTCCAAGTTCTTTTTATAGCAAAAAGTGCTGCTATAAGGGCATAGAGCACAGGCCTTGGAGTCAAGAGGACTTGTGTTCAAATCCAGCCTCTGACACTGCTGGAAAGCTATATGACTAGTGATTTAGAGCATTTTTTCATACAACTCAAAATGTTTTTAATTTCTTATCTGAAAATTGTTCATATCTTCTGGGGAATGACTTTTATATATATATATATATATATATATATATATATATATATATATATATATATATATATATATAAATTTGAGTTAGATCTCTATATTTTAGAAATGAGGCCTTTATCAGAATTACTGGTTGTAAAAATTGTTTTCCCTGTTTTCTTTTTCCCTTCTAATCTTGACCATTTGTTTTATTGTGCAAAAACTTTAAAGCAGAATTTTGCCTTTCATAATATTCTCTAGTACTTTCTTTGGTCATAAATTCCTGAATCCCCCTTTCTTAAAAAGAAAGAAAGAAAGGAAGGAAGGAAGAAAGAAAAGTATTGCTATTAATATTTTGTTAAATATAAAATCTTACATTTTTATCAGCTTGGACATTATTCCTTTCGTGTACTTTGGCTAAAGTCATCAATTTTGAATGTTGAACACAGGCAGGCAGGTGATACAATAGAGCATTAGGCCTAGAGTTGGGCCTCTAGCCTCATATACTTACTAGCTCTGTGATGCTGGACAAGTCACTTAACCTCTGTTTGCCTCAGTTCCCTCAACTTTTAAAATGACATTTCTCAGGATTTTTTAAGAATCAAGAGAGATAATATTTGTAAATTACCTAACCTATTGATAGCAGATAATAGGCACTATATAAACACTTTTTCCCTCCACTTTCCACTATGTATTCTGGTGCTATGCACAATTGAAGAATTTTGGCACAACTATGTTGTTGTTAATTAGTAGGATGGCCTCATCATAACAGGTGTCATGTGCAGATCTGCTCACTGAAGGATTGTGGTATCAGCCCAAATCCTGATCATGGGTGAGGAGTAAAAGGGCAGAACTCACATGGATGGTCAAACATGGAGTCCATTTATTCCAAATTCTGTCAGCTTTATATACCCTAATATCCTTATCTGACTATAGCACACTGTGCATACACTAACTATATACTGTGCATGTGGGACCACATAAACGATTTGCTACTGTTTATAGATGTCTCTTTGCCACTTAGAATAACTCTGCTGTAATTGTAACACAGGTTGTCATGTCTCCTGACTTCTTGGGAAGGCTGAGACATCCTTAAGGGAGATAGGGAGCCAAGCCAGACATGTCAGCAGTTTCCCTGGCTGGAGGGTCTTATACCTCACCCAGAGTTCCCCCACTATCTGTGACTCTTTGCACATAAGGGTTTTATTTTGTCAGTGTCCTTTTGGGTTTTTGATAATTGAGCATAGGCTTTCTACTTTAGACTAAGTTAATTATTAAATCCTCCTTCAGTAAGCTATTAACATGATAGAGATGGCAACATTTGGGGAGTAATCATTAAATTATAGGGTGTATACGTGTATTTTTTTTTCTAATTTTTATAGCCATCTTTTATTTTTATATTGCCTATATTTTTACTTCATCCCTAATCTTTCCAAGCCAGCCATCTCATGTAAGGTGATATTTTTTGTTAGAAAGAGGGAATGGAATAAAATAAACTTAATTTACTCTTTAATGGTAGAACACAATTTCTAGTGATCAGGGAAAGTTTTCTGAGCAGTAGAAGTTATAGTTTCTCTCTGAAGATATTCTTCAAAAGGACAGAAAAGTTTCATGTGAACAGGGGCTATATTATTTAATTTTCCTTCACTGCTTTCATATAGTAAATAAATAAATATTTAATGTTAGTTGAATTCAACAGAATTAGCTTTAGAGTGTGGATGGAGGAAGGCAAAAGTCCAGGAGTCAATTTTCACATCATGGCATAGGTGTACAGTAGTCCTATCTTCCTGATATACAAATGCTATTAGTCCTAAGGGTGTCATAGAACATACATTTAGATTTGGAAGCAACATCAGAGGTCATCTACTCCAATCTTTTCCTTTTACAGATGAGGATACTGAGACCATGGAGTTTAAATGATTTGCCTAAGATAAAAAGTATGGAAAGCATCTAAGAGAAAGGCAAAGGTTTGGCCTTATAAGTCTCCCATTTGGGAGCCTGGGAGAGTTTAGCATGGTCTTTTCTATAGCATTAAAAAAAAAAAACAACAACTCTTTATTACTGTCCTGTTTGAGTGTGTGGGTCATGTGAGGGATGTCTATCACAGTGAAGAATTGATGTCAGAATTTATTCCCTAAATTCTCTTCCCTACTTGGAATAATGGAAGTGTGAAATTTTATATTTCTCTCTTCTCAAATTCACTTGAATTCAAATAAGTGAGTGTCTTAAGATTTCTTTGGAGTTTTTATGCTCTCCAGGTTATGAGTCTCCATTGACTCATCCATGGAAAATACTGTTTCCAGTCAAATCAGATTCTGAGTCCAAATGTTATTCTTTTTTTTTTTTTTTTTTTTTTTTAAACTTACTGAGATGTGAAGAATTTGTTGATTCAGTATTGCAAATCAAAACTTGTATCTTATTACTATACTTATAGTAAAGTATATTATTGCTATTTTTTTCTGGAGAGAGATAAGATAGTTGTGAGGGGGGAGGTACTACTTCTTAGAGAATAGGTTTCTAATTTATGCCAGTTTTAATTTATTAGCAACTATTATTGAATTTACTAGTTAGAGTTGATCTTCTAGTAACTGTCAGTGTGTCTTCTGATAGTATTCAAAATGCCTTTAAACTTTTAAACTTTTGAAGTATAGAATAATTTAGTAGGAAATTATAGTCTCACAATATCACAAAGTTGTAGGTGAGCTTGTTTTTGTTTTTTACAAAGTTGGTATTTGAGTATGCAAAGCTTTTATGATGAGGTTATGTAACTGAACTATGGTAATAGACTAAATAATTTATGTGGGAAGAGACACCAAAACTTTTTCATATTGGTAAATCTGGGATAGGAAATTTAAAGAAACAGTAGGGCACTTGAGGAGTGGGGGAAGAAGGTATATTGATTACATAGTGTCAGAAGAAGCTCTTGGCTTTTTTCCCCCTACTACCTGACTTAAGGATCAAGCCAGATCAAAGAGTGGAAAAGATGTGAAAATTAACACTTGTCCATTATAGACAGAGACAACACAAGATTAATACTATGTGTAGTATAGGCAATCTAAAAGATGTGATGTTAAAAAAAAAAAAAAAGGCCATATTCCTCTCCAAAATAACTGTCAGTAACCTTTCAGAGTGGGGTTTGAGAGATTGAGGTTAGGATTGGGTCCAGGTGTGTAGAATTCTTGAAGTAGGAACTTTAAAAGAGAAAATAAGTGAATGATCCTGTTTTAATGGTCATATATAATTGTTTAAATTATGATGCTAATCAGATTGGGTTAACAAGGTTGATTTCCCACCCCCATGAGCCTGTAAGATTTATACATTCATACAACAAAAAAGGGGAGGAAAATGAACCATAGAACTTTTTTCCCTACCAAACCAGAAACAAACTAGGCTAATACCTTTTATCATTGCAAACTCAAATATCAATGCATAGAAAAGGAATAACATCTAAAACTTGTTTCCTTAATTAGGTTTCAACAATTATAGCCTAATCATCTTTTGCATTACACCTAATGAGAGAAATCAGTTGATTTCTTCAATTTTATGTTTTTCCTTTGAGGGTTTTTTTTTTTTTTTTTTAACTCCTTTCTTCTTTGTATGACTTTTAAACAGCTGTTTTCATCTTTAATGTTTTTGTCACTCTTCTAGTCTGTGTGGCACTACTCTGATTTTCCTTAAATCTATATTTGCCTTTAAGTGCTCTTTTACAATTTCCACCCTTCACCTGGAATTCTTCCCATTTCCTGATGTTTCTTACCATTTCCTTATTCTTGGTATTTGTGTAAAAATCTTACCGTTTCAAAGCACAGAAAGGGTTTTTAGTATTCTTATTCCTCCACATCTCTCTCCACTACACTCCCCCATTTTTTCTTTTTCTGGTAACTATGTTCAGAGTAGGAGAATAGGAAAAGTAAAATGCAAATTCCAAAGAATCATTAACAGGTTGTCAGTTGAATTTTTTTATGTTTTAGAGTTGTTTCTCTGACTTGAGTGGATTAGAGGGTATATTTTCTTTGTCTTAAGTTGTGCCAAGAATGCTATCTCCTTCCAAGTCATCAGACTGGTGTAAGCATATGCTGCTTTGCAAAGCTTCATATTTTAGGGTAGGCAGATTGGAAACAGGGGAAGAAAAGGGAAATTATTAAATCCTGATGCCTTCTGACATTGTGAAATTGCTTTAAAAATGTATTCTACATATCTTCAATTCAAAAACAAATAATTGTTATTAAGATACTAACTTCCTAAAGCTAAATGAACTAACTAGGTTACCTTGGGGATCTTAGCTGAATAGTAATATGTCTGTCTATCTTTTCTTTCCAAGACACACACACACACACACACACACACACTCCACCACACCACCGCAGTGACTGAAGATTTTCCTTGGAAACCATAATTTTAACTTTGATTAGTAGAATTTCAGCCATGACATTATTAACCATTGACAGAGTTTCCATTGGTTAATTTTCTTTAAAAAGACATTGCACATCAGAGTACATATTGTGCATGTATTTGAATGTGAAATCATTAGAGTATCTTTCTTTGGAATGTGTCTGGGTAGCCGCGGGGATCCTTGAATGAATAAGGAAAATGAGAACATGAATATATGTAGCATTCTATTTTAATTTTTACTTCCATGTTGCCTGTAAACAAGAATGAACTGAAATGTCACTAGTGTCTTGGGGGTTGAGAGGTAAATTGTATAAGGTCTGCTGTTTATTTTCAGTATCACTCCAATACATAAAGTCCTTTAAGAAATTTTCAAAAAATTATTTTGGAGATTAGAAACTGTGAGGTTATATGAGGGACTTTTTTTTTTTTTTTTAATTAGGAATTCAGTAGTTCTATGCAAATGTTTCTAAGCATTGTCTTTTCCATGTGCTGCCTTAGAAAATCTTGAATATTTTCCCTTGAAGCCATGTTAAGTTTGTGTGTTTCATTGTGGAAAATCTACATTTACTATCTTTTTCACATATTGTTTTTCATGTGAGGATCTATGATTTGTAGGTGACAAGTATCCTTTGTCAGATAAGAATAAAGCAAAAACTATGTTGAGCAGAATGAATATTCTTTCTACATTGTTTAGGAGACTCAAAATATAAACTGAAGATTTTAAAAGATAAATAGGCAGTGATGATTTCCTTACCCAATGGGATTGATCATGTTATTCTGAGTCTGTGTAATCTTTTAAATGCAACAAATTTAGCTTTTAAAAAGGCATCAAGTGTTTGAAAATACCTCATTTTTCTGATAAATTCTGTAGAAATCAGAATAAAAAAGGAATACTTTCACATGGAATGGATGTTAATTATCTTACAATTTTTTAAATAACATTTTATTTTCCAAATATATGTAAAGATAGTTTTGGACATTTTTTTTGGTAAGACTTTATCTTCCAAATTATTTCTGTCGTCTTACCTCACCAAATCAGCAAGTAATCTGACATAGATTAAATATGTGTAATGTAAAGCGTTTTAAATTAAGAATCATCATTTTTTTTTTTTTTTAGAATCATGCAAAATTTATTTCTATATTGGCCAAATTTTTTTTTTTTAATTTAATAGCCTTTTATTTACAGGATATATACATGGGTAACTTTACAGCATTAACAATTGCCAAACCTCTTGTTCCAATTTTTCACCTCTTACCCCCCCCACCCCCCAGATGGCAGGATGACCAGTAGATGTTAAATATATTAAAATATAAATTAGATACACAATAAGTATACCTGACGAAAACGTTATTTTGCTGTAGAAAAAGAATCAGACTCTGAAATATTGTGCAATTAGCTTGTGAGGGAAATCAAAAATGCAAGTGTGCATAAATATAGGGATTGGGAATTCAATGTAATGGTTTTTAGTCATCTCCCAGAGTTCTTTTTCTGGGGATAGCTAGTTCAGCTCATTACTGCTCCATTAGAAATGATTTGGTTGATCTCGTTGCTGAGGATGGCCTGATCCATCAGAACTGGTCATCATATAGTATAAGAATCATCATTGTGAGGCAGTATGCAGAGAACAAATAGATGTCTAGATTTGAATTTAGGATCTTGGTTCAAACTCAATTCTTCCACTTATTACCCATTAGTATTCTTTTGACAAGTCACCGAAGTACTATATATACTTCTGTCATTGTCAATCAGTGAACAAACATATGGCAAGCACCTACTATATACCTCACACCATATTTATGTAAATAAATCAATGTGTGAGTAAATTATTATAAAATGAATCTATGAAGCTTTGATCATGTTTTTTTTTGGCTTTGCTCACCTCCAAAAATGGAAGTATTAGGAAGAAGTAATTTTTCAAAACACTTTAATGTTATTAGAAGTAACACTTGATTTTTAGTTAAGTTGCTAAAAAATAGATGCTTCATGGGTGATTAGATTCCCCCTCCCCCAGTAATGGAGATTCTTTTGTTCAGTTCTGGAGTATTTAGCTAGAGCTAGGCATTACTTCAAAAACAAACCCCCCCCCCCAAAAAAAAAAAAAAAAAAAACCCAAAGACCAACCTTTCAAGAATCAGGAATTCTAGAAAAACAAAATTAGGTTTTGAACATTCAAATGTTGGAAATCTACTAAGGGAGTAAAAAGGTGCTCAGCTCTTGGGCCTCAGATATTTTGCAACAGGCTTATGATGTATGGGGTGTTCTATACCTTCCCTGTCTTAACACCTCTTTAGTTATTTTCCAAAGTAGCTTGATGTTAGGAAATAGAGAAGAAAGATTTGATTAAGGAGTTTATATTGAATACTGAAAGTTAACACCTCTCTTATATATTGATGATCTTAGCTTTATTCATCTTATATATTTCCCCCTTCCTGATAATGTACAGTGTCATACTCTGTAGTAAATAAGTCAGCTTCCAATTTCTGCCTGAGGTTTAGAGATTGTGTGAATTACTCAGGGACCAGACCAAGATCTGTGTCCAACATTGCCTATCATCCTCATCCCCTTGTATAGCAAAGGTTGCATCATTTAATCTCTTCATGGCTTTGTGATAATGGGAACCTCATTTCCGTGTCTGGGTTATAGGCAGTTTTCTAATTCTATTCAAAGAAGGATTTCACCTGCTTTGGTAGAGAAGAGTTTTCTTGTCTGGGAATTTCCTATCCCAATGAATTCACCAGTTTACTCCCTGTCATAATAGCTGGTAAGTGGTTTAAGCCTAGGATGTCAAGTTAAATTAGCAAATACATTTATTTATTGCAGACTGTATGCCAGATTCAGTACTAAATCCTGGAGCCTGGGCCATCTGACTGAAGATGTTATTTTATGACACCATTCCCCCACATCTGTTTCATTGTGGCCCATTCACTAGTTTTTATCTTCTGTTGGTTTGTAGGTTTCAAAATTTATTTTGGTTTCAGAATTTCTTTTGAACACCTAACTTGTAGGGTCCCCATTTTGCAGCTTCTCTTGACTTTCCTATTCCCTTTCAACTGGAAGTTGAAACTGAACCTGAAACTAAACGATGCTAGCAATGAACTGTACAAGCTTTTCATTATGTTTATTTTGTACTTCTTGAACACTGAATACAGTTATAGCTCTTGCCACTCTTGAAACCTTGATAATTTAAGCAAGAATCTCTGGTCTTGGTCTTGAGGAGCTGTCAAGTTGACACACAGTTCTTATTACCTAGCCTCCAAAAACTTTATCAGATGGATATCTTAAACATTTTTTTTTTCAGCACATTAAATAAATCCAGTAAGGGTCTACTATGTATAGTATGAGAGGTGGTATAATGTAGTGGATAGAAAGCTGGCCTTGATTCAGGTCTTGCCCCCTGACAACTTTGACCCTGGGACAAGTCAAGACACTTAACCTCTCAGTACCCTTCAGAAAATCTTTTAAGAGTATAGGTTGCATAGCTGTTACCAGCCCACATTGGAAAGGGAATTTCATCACCTGAAGTTGCCTATACTAATTATAACAGACTTAGTTATTTTTAAAAATGTATGCAAGGCACTATGCTAGTTAAACACTTTTCAGGATAGTTTTTAAAATACCAAATTTGGATAATTTCTTTTTGAATTCCCAGTGTCGAAGTTTAAAAAAAAAAAAATCCAAACCCAAAGACATTGAGTTTTTGATTATTCCTTCTTTATGGACTCGCTTAAGTCTGTTTTATACAAAGTTTGTATATAAGCAGTTTGAAAAGGCACTTAATCAACAAAATTCTCATTTTAGAGAATTATTTTAATTTCTTCAAAAAATTTTTACAACTTTTGTTTTTACCACACTTTCTGAATATGTCCCCTGCCCCCTTTCACATTCAGTGAGCCATTTCTTGTAATAAAAGAGAAAGGTGGGAGGGGGAAATATCTTGGCAAAATTAACCAACATATCACCTGAGTTTGACAGTATACAATCAATGTTCTACATCCATCGTTCTTGATCTCAGAAAAAAAGATGGGGAAATAGATTTTTCTTATTTTTTGGCGGCTCAACTTGGCCATTATAATTTGAGAATAATGGGAGTTTTTTTTTCATTAATATTACATAATTTAATGTTTTTTGTCTGCTTGCTTCTGTTTGACATTAGTTCATATGTTTCCCCATGTTTCTTTGAACTCTTCACATTCATCTTTCTAGTAATATTCCATTTCATTCAAATACCATCAAATTATCTCTATGTGGTAATGATATGATAATTTACTTAGGAAACTCCAAAGAATCATTAGAGAAACTAATTAAAATAAGTAATAGTTCCATTTATACTAATATCTCAAAACCATCTTTTTTCTTGGTTAGAAATATCAGGTTTTGATATTTTGAGAAGAAAATAATATCTTCCACTTTTAGGATATACTTTTCTTTGAAACCTTGTGATACAATATACAACATAAAAGAGAAGTATCTTTAAAAACTAATTTTTACAAGAAAGACATTCTTTCATTTTCACAATTGTAGACTGGATTATATTATTAACAAGATATTTGTTAAAAAAAAAAAAAAGGATTGAAAGCACTAAAATCATTTTCATTGTTTATATAATTTTGGATAGGAAACTTTCTTTCTGCCATATATTAATGAATCAATCACATTGGTGTTTTAGGAAAATGTGATAAAATTTCCTTTACTTGTTTAGACTGGACAACTGAAGGTTGTAGAGAATTATTTTCTCTCTCTTCCCTTGTCCCATTGAGAGGGGAACAGGAGGGAAAAAAACCTTGCAAAGAAAACATACATAGTCAAGGAAAAAAATTTCCCATGGTGGCTCTCTCTAAAAAACTGCATTTCTCATTCTGCATATTGGGTTCTTTACCCCTTGTTGGGTGATAGATAATATTCTTCATCACTGGTCATTTTATTGATCAGAATTCTTTCTTAAAGTTTTTTATTTTGACTGTGTTCTTGTTACTGCATAACTTTTCAGAGTGGTTTTGAAAAGCTTGGATTCCAAATCCATCAAACGTGTCTGCCACCTAATCATTCATCATAACTAAATAGTTTGGAATAACATATACATGATTGAGATATTATAGTAACAACTTTTGGGTGTGTTATGGGAGAAAGTCACTTTCTAAGAGTTTTATAGTGAGTGAGAATTTAGGGTATGAAGAAGTGTCAGAGCCTTTTGGTTTTGCATGCAACCTCTCCTCTTTGGCCCTCTCCAAGATCTAAAGATAATAAGGCATGAAGCAAATATTGCATAATGTTGCTTTTTATGTCGGGGGTAAGACTTGACTCAAGGCCAGTTTTGTATCTAGTACATTATGCTACTTCTTGTACAATAGATAGTAGGCCCTCTTTGAATTTATTTAATATGTTGAAAAAAATTGTTTAAAATATCCATCTTATTTAAGTTTTTGGAGGCTAGGAATTAAGAATTGTGTCAACATGACAGCTCCACAAGACCAAGACCTGAGATTCTTATTTAAGTGATAAGATTTCAAGAGTTGGAAGAGCTATAAAAAGTCTGAAATACTCTTTTCTGTGAAAAGCAATGAAGAGTCTAGTTGAGCATTTATTCATTGTTTATAGTTTCCATACTTCTTTATTTTGTCTTAATCCCTTTCCTTAATCCTTTATGAAACATATCAAGTGGCTCAGTCACTGAACAGGTAAGAAATAGTGTGGGAATGTGAGCAGGATTTTAAGAAGCCATAGAATACAAGGAGCAAGTATTCACTATCATCACTATGTAAAAGATTAATCACTTTTATTAAAATGTGGAAAACTTTATTTTCTTTTCTTGTTTTTCCAACACTGTTTCTTTAGTGCTTTAGTTCTTCTGTAATATGGTTTAAAAAAAGTTTGAGTGTGGGATTTCAAATGATGTCTAAGAAGGAAGGTTTTTTTTGTTTTGTTTTGTTTTGTTTTGTTTTGTTTTGTTTTGTTTTGTTTTTGCTTTAGTGGAATGAGTGCTTGATTGGAAGCCAAGAGAACCTGAGGTAAAATCTTGGCTCTGCCAATTACTGCTTGGTGATATTGGGTAGGTTAGTTAATTTCTGTTTTGTTTTCTTCCCTCTAAAATGAGGGTGTTGAACTTAATAACTTTAAAGGTCCCTTTCAAGTAGATATGATCTGATTAGACTAATAGATTGAAGTCTCCAACCCAAATCTTCTGATAGCAAATTAGTGTTCTTTCTACTAAGCTCTCAAAAAAAGCTCTGATCTAAAACCTTAATCTCCTTACCAGTAGCATTGTTCAGTAAATGATCAACCAGCCCAGCAACCTCCAAGGTACTTAGTATTTCTGTTTTCCTTTTCTTTTTTTTGCTGAGGTAATTGGGGTTGTGACTTGCCCAGGGTCACACAGCAGTCAGCAACTGGGTCCTCCTGACTTCAGAGCAAGTACCCTATACACTGCACCACCTAGTTGCCTGGAAACTTAGTATTTCTTGAAGTAACATTTCCATTTTTGGATTTCCTACTTTAGGAAGGACCTTCTTAATGAGTTTAAATATGCCTACTTATAACTTCTCTTCCTTTCTCCCCTTAATTTCTTTTACTGTCTTTTCACTTGTCCTTGATTTGAACTCCAAAACATTTTAACTTTAAGTTTAGTTAAGGGGAAGCCCTGAGGGGAGGGAGTGTTGACAGTTGTGATTTCTCAGCAGACACTGCAGCCTAAAGAGGTTTTTTTGCTTATTGTTCAGTTGTGAAGTAGATACAGAATAGAACTGGCTGCTTCTCTTTCTACTGTGTGTTGTAGGGTGAATTGTATATACCCCATTTTTCCAAGTAATGTCTATATAGTTTCGATATTTTGACACTTTAAATGTGCTTTAAAAAATGAATAATGGAGGGGGGGAGAATGAGATTATACACAATAACTATAAAAGAGCATTTATTTGAAAACTTTGCAGATGATTTTTGTCCTCAAATTAACTGGTTTCATCTCCTTTTTAATCCTTTTAGATTTTTTTCTTTGTAGGTTACTCTGTATGATTTTATTCTTCTCTCTCCCCCCCTCGCCCCGCCCCATTATTCCCTCTCAAGAGAATAGTATCATGGTTAACCCAAGTTTGCAATGCCAAAGTTATCCTTAACTTTTCCTTCCCATTAACTTAACCTTTCTTTCTTGTTTGTTGAGTCTGATCAATGCTATGTCAAAAACCTCTTTATTGGTTCTTATCATCTTGTTTCCCTGCTTCTGATACTTTATCCTCTCCAGTGTTTCTTCTATGTCTCTGGAAATAATAAAAACCTTTTTAAAACACAGACCTCAGTCAGCCCCCTAATCAAAAATCTTGAGTGTCCCTTTTTAGGAGTAAATAGTGTCTTCCCAGCCTGGCATTTTAAAAGCCTTTACAATTTGGTTCCTGGCTGTTATTCTAGGCCTTTTTCATTTTACTACTTCTCAAACATTTTATGTTCTAGGTAAACTGGACTTCTCCCTATGGCCAAAATTCAATGTACCTTTGCACAGGTTTTTCCTTACTTATTAGATTTCATTCTCTCTCTCTATCCTTTCTTCTAAGCCTTAGCTCAGCTGCTACCTCATAAAGGAAGCTTTTCCTGATTGTCATCTCCTTTCTGAAATTATTTTGTGAATTGTTCTTTTTGTGTATATTTATACATGTTGGTTTGCCCCTTTTCCAATGTAGAATGTAAATTATGTAAGGATAAGGCCTGGATCATTTCCTTTTTGTTCCATTCTTGTCCCATCTTGAATTGAATTAAATTAGGTCCCAGAGAGGTGAGAAGACTTAGCTAAGGTCTTACAGCTAGTAGCTGGAATTCAGCATAGGTCCTTTGATCCAAATCCAATCATTCCTGTTCCCATTTAGGCTTATTTCTTAACCATTAAACTTCCTTAGAGGAGAATTGATTGATTTGAAGCTATTAAAAATAGTTTTTTTTAATCTTTTTTTTATTCTGAACTTAAGAAATAAAATGAATATTTCTGTAACATACTAGAATAGAAAAAAAGATAATTATACATGAAGTTACAAGTGTATTACGTACAATTTGCTATTTCCTTTAAATATATAATAAAGATATTGTGTAACTTTTTTCCTTTTTGCTTTTCCTTCATCTTTCACCTCCCCAGTTACCATTTGACATAAATTCATATATGTAAAAAACTACTCTATACATAACTTTATCAGTTCTTTTTCTGGATGCAGATAGTGTTTTCATTTATATGTCTTTTGTAGTTAATTTGGGCATCTCTCTTGCTACTCAGGATGCCAACCAGACATTGTCTTTGTTTATATCTATAGTGATATGGATGTGTTCAAACTGACCTTTATCTCAACCCTCATGAGCCATATTAATTTGTGAATGAAGGAATACATAAATGAAACTTTTATGAAATTGTTACTTTTGCCCTAAAAAGGGAATAGGATCCTTAGTGAAGGATATCGCATTCTTTTGTTAAAACTAAAACATTTTTGCACTTAAAAATACTGGGATGGATTTTGTTCTAACTGGAAAGCTTTCCGTTAGTGATTTTGTCCTAGCGAGTAATAGTCCTACAGAAAATTAATGTGAACCCAAATTTTGCTTTGCATGGATATTGTACAGCTTAATTTGATAAACTGTGTCAGAATTTTATTCTGTTTAGCTCTGAACTAGTTTACCTCAGGTTCTTTCTTAAATTTGTGTTTTGGGGAAGTTGAAAACTTGAACCTTAGGGCTTCATTTGGAGGGAGCCAGACAGGGAAAGGAAGAAGAGAAGGGGTAGTAAAATCATGATTTTTTTTCTAAGTATATGATAATTGTGGTCCACCATCTAAAGTTACATTGTAGCTATTCATTTTTTCAGCAAGCATTCACTGAGAACTTGCTTTGTTCTTAGGAGAGTTGCATGCAAAAACAAAACAGTACTTTGCTACACTGGAGGGAGTGGGAGAGGGAAGAAAAGATGGGGAGGTGACTGGGAGAGGACAATATGTAGGGAAGTCCTTTGTGGGCTCAGGGGATTATTAAAGGCCAAATAACTGTGCTTTTGTTTCCCAGCCTACTGGGATAAAGCTTGTGAACTCGGGAGATTACTTCTTTAACAACAGATAGTTTGTCCCCTAACCTGAGAAAAGCCCTGGATTATTAATCAGAAGACTCTACATTCAGCTCCCATCTTTGTGATTTGTACAAGTCCTGTGGCTTTTTCAAAGCCCTCCCAGGCCTTCATTACTAGATGATCACAGTGGCCCTTCCAATGCTAAATCAGATGTCAGTTTTGTTAGTAAAAAAAGACTTGCCATAATATGCCAACTAGGTAAGTAGGATAGATAGTGAGTCAGCAGTTGCGAATTGTGAACTGCAGAGGCCAGAAAACTCTAAAATCCTTTTTCATATATCATGCTAACTTATTGTGGAACATTTTTATTTAGAGCTGAAATTTTTTTGACTCTTATAATAGGTGATTTGATGAAGAGTGCCTCTGGAGAATTTGCAGATGACCCCTGTTCTTCAGTGAAACGTGGCAACATGGTGCGAGCTGCCCGCTCTTTGCTCTCAGCTGTTACCCGGTTGCTTATTTTGGCAGACATGGCAGATGTCTACAAATTACTTGTTCAATTGAAAGTTGTAAGTACAATAGAACTTTTTGTAGTGTAATATAGTATTAAAGCTCTTGGCTGTTAGCTCAGCAACAGAAGAGAAAGTAGAAAGTACATTTCATCTTGTCTTAACCATTTAGTTGGTTCTTACCATATTCTAGCCTACAATGTGTTTCATTTCCATTTCATTTTCTACTCCAAATCTATCACATATGATTTTTCTGCTTTGGTATTTAACTCAGTGTTATAGTATAAATGAAATGGCCAAAATAATAATTGAAGTTCATTTTCTTTGGCAGGTAGGATTTCAATACATCTTAGGTCCTGGAATTGAAAAAAATCAAATAATTCACATTTCATGTGTTTAGCTGGAGGAAATAAAGTGTCTTCTTTGGGAAAAACCTAAAGCTTATATAATCTTGCACATAGCAGTGCTTTGTAAATATTGGACTATGACAGCAAAAACCTTGAGCAGGCTTTGAATAGCTATTAAAAGCACTCTAAAAATTGTAAGATACTAAGTTATTTGCCTGCTAACTTGAGCTGTTTGCATATTTTGCAGGTGGAAGATGGTATCTTGAAACTAAGAAATGCAGGCACAGAGCAAGATTTAGGCATACAGTATAAAGCCTTAAAACCCGAAGTGGATAAGTTGAACATCATGGCAGCCAAAAGGCAACAGGTAAAATGATTGTATATGTGTTTTGAAAATTATTTTATGTTATTAGCTGGTAGGAGGCAACAACTTTGCCTTTGCTTAGTTTTCTTTTTTAT
The DNA here is from genome assembly GCF_902635505.1 of Sarcophilus harrisii. NCBI lineage: Eukaryota > Metazoa > Chordata > Mammalia > Dasyuromorphia > Dasyuridae > Sarcophilus > Sarcophilus harrisii. Next base: position 371,375,991 of record NC_045427.1, read on the forward strand.
TGTTTTGCTGAGGCAATTGGGGTTAAGTGACTTGCCCAGGATCACACAAGCCAGGAAGTGTTAAGTGTCTGAGACCAGATTTAAACTCAGGTCCTCCTGACTTCAGAGCTGGTACTCTATCCACAGAGCCACTTAGCTGCCTTATGCTTAGTTTTCTAAAGGTGTCATGACTAGTAAGCATATTTAGTAAAGAAATTTTCAGTACTGTGTTAGAAATAATGAAGCTGTAGTTAAGAAGTCTAATTCATTTTAACTACATTATATACTATCACTTATTTTTGCCAATTTTGGACAAATAATGTAAGTAGAGATGGACAATAGTAGGAATTGAGGCATACTGAATTAGTCATTCATCTGAATAGTTATTGGGTTGTGATTATTGGGATGACATCACCAAAAAAAATTGCTTCTTTCTGAGAGAAAGATCACTTTTAAAGTACATTTGTTGGCAATAAATCACGTGGAATGCACTATAAGTAGACTTTTTGATTAATTGTAGAGTATGAGCATATATTTCGCTTTTTCAAACCAGGCCCTAAGGGCTTTATAGCTTTTAGAGTTTTGTTTCTTTTTTTTTCCCCCATGGCCTTAACTGTCATATGTTAGGCATTTGATAAATATCCTAAATGTCCTATGGGTTAGATATTCATAGTAATCCCAACACACATGAATCCTAGCCACTTTCTGAATTCTAAATTGAATTATTGAGTCATTGAGTTTTTCTACTGTTTGATTAAAGAAAAACAAATAGAATGTTACTTGCTATTGTGCATTTTTAGGAAATTGCATAATATATATAAATCACGTCAAGAGAAAATAGAAATGGCCAAATATCTTATGTTATTTGAGAACTTACATGTAAAGTGTTATACCTTGCACCAGGAAAAACTTCAGTATTTCCTATAACAGAAAATAAGGTGGCAAACTTCCCAGAAAGTTCTTTAATAGTGTAAGTGTTTAAAAAACATGCACAATATATTCAATTACCCAAGGTCCAGCCATAGCCGTTTATAATGGTTTTTGACTTGAAATTATTACCAAATTCTATAAATCTATTCTTATTTACAAAACCATAGCATACTGTTAAGTATTTAAGACATAAATTTTGCTGTAGAGTACTTGAAGTGCTTTAAACTATTAGATGAAAATTAAAATGCCAAATGAGTAAGATACTTTTGAAGAAAATAGTAAGTACACCGAGTAAACTAGGCGATCTGCATAAACTCTTGAAAGAGGAAAACAGTTTCATCTATGGACTTTAAGAAGTATCTTATTTATGAAATTTAACTTATCAGACCAGACTTAGAGGAGGCACTTAAACTCTTCAATTATAAGTCTTAATAAGTCTCAAGAGAGCCCTCCCCTTGAAAAACTGGAACCTTTCCCTGTAAGATCTGGAGTGAAGCAAGGTTGCCCACTATCACCATTATTATTCAGTATTGTATTACAAACACTAGCCTCTGCAATAAGAATTGAGAAAGAGATTAAAGGAATCAGAATAGGCAATGAGGAAACCACTCACTATCACTCTTTGCAGATGATATGATGGTATACCTAGAGAACCCCAGAGATTCTACTAAAAAGCTATTAGAAATAATTCATAACTTTAGCAAAGTTGCAGGTTATAAAATAAATCCCCATAAATCCTCAGCATTTTTATACATTACCAACAAAATCCAACAGTAAGAGATACAAAGAGAAATTCCATTCGGAATAACTGTGGACAGCATAAAATATTTGGGAATCTATCTACCAAAGGAAAGTCAGGAATTATATGAGCAAAATTACAAAAAACTTTCCTCCACCCAAATAAAGTGAGACTTAAATAATTGGAAAAATATTAAGTGCTCCTGGATAGGCTGAGTGAATATAATAAAGATGACAATACTTCCTAAACTAATCTATTTATTTAGTGCTATACCAATCAGATTCCCAAGAAAATATTTTAATGATCTAGAAAAAATAACAACAAAATTCATATGGAATAATAAAAGGTCGAGAATCTCAAAAGAATTAATGAAAAAAAAAATCAAATGAAGGTGGCCTAGCTGTACCTGATCTAAAACTATATTATAAATCAGCAGTCAACAAAACCATTTGGTATTGGCTTAGAAATGGATTAGTTGATCACTGGAACAGGTTAGGTTCACAGGGCAGAATAGTCAACTATAGCAATCTAGTGTTTGACAAACCCAAAGATCCTAACTTTTGGGATAAGAATTCATTATATGACAAAAACTGGTGGGATAACTGCAAATTAGTATGGCAAAAATTAGGCATGGACCCACACTTAACACCGTATACCAAGATAAGATCAAAACGGGTCCATGATTTAGATATAAAGAACAAGATTATAAATAAATTGGAGGAACATAGGATAGTTTATCTCTCATTGTGGAGGAGGAAGAAATTTGTGACCAAAGACAAACTAGAGACCATTATTGATCACAAAATAGAAAATTTTGATTACATCAAATTAAAAAGCTTCTGTACAAACAAAACTAATGTAAACAAGATTAGAAGGGAAGCAACAAACTGGGAAAATCTCTTAACAGTTAAAGGTTCTGATAAAGGCCTCATTTCCAAAATATATAGAGAATTGACTCTAATTTATAAGAAACCAAGCCATTCTCCAATTGACAAATAAATGGTCAAAGGATATGAACAGACAATTTTCAGATGATGAATTGAAACTATTACCACTCATATGAAAGTGTTCCAAATCATTATTAATCAGAGAAATGCAAATTAAGACAACTCTGAGTTACCATTACACACCTGTCAGATTGGCTAAGATGACAGGAAAAAATAATGATGATTGTTGGAGGGGATGCAGGAAAACTGGGACACTGATGCATTGTTGGTGGAGTTGTGAACCAATCCAAACATTCTGGAGAGCAATCTGGAATTATGCCCAAAAAGTTATCAAACTGTGCATACCTTTGACCCAGCAGTGTTTCTACTGGGCTTATACCCCAAGGAAATAACTAAAGAAGGGAAATGTATGTATGTGCCAAAATGTTTATGGCAGCCCTGTTTGTAGTAGCTATAAGCTGGAAACTGAGTGGATGCCCATCAATTGGAGAATGGCTGGGTAAATTGTGGTATATGAATGTTATGGAATATTATTGTTCTGTAAGAAATGACCAGCAGGATGAATACAGAGAGGCTTGGAGAAACTTACATGAATTGATGCTAAGTGAAATGAGCAGAACCAGGAGATCATTATATACGTCAACAACGATACTGTATGAAGATGTAATCTCATGGAAGTGGATTTTTTTGACAAAGAGACCTAATTCAGTTTCAGTTGATCAATGATGGACAGAAACAGCTACACCCAAAGAAAAAAAACATTGGGAAATGAATGTAAACTGTTTGCATTTTTGTTTTTCTTCCTGGGTTATTTTTACCTTCTGAATCCAATTCTCCCTGTGCAACAAGAAAACTGTTCTGCACACATACATTGTATCTAGGATATACTATGACATATTCAACACATATAGGACTGCTTACCATCTAGGGGAGGAGGTGGAGGTTGGGAGGGAAAAATCGGAACAGAAGTGTGTGCAAGGGATAATGTTGTAAAAAAAAATTACCCTGGCATGGGTTCTGTCAATAAAAAGTTATTAAAAAATAAAATAAAATAAATATACTCAAAACAGGAAAAAAAAGAGAGTCCTCCCCTCTTTGACTTCTTTCTTTCACTATTTATATGTGTAAAGGTTTAAATTTGTTCCCTTGGACTCACTTGGTGAATATTGACAATATGTTTGCATTCTCAAAACTAGTTAGCAGCTTCTTTTGTTGCATGTGTAACTTTTTATTCTTAGTAGAGGCCACATTTATTACAAATTTTATTTCAATAGGAAATTGTTGAAACATATTGAACATATAAAATTGCTTCCATATACATATTTTTAAAAATTATTTTTACAACTCTGGTTTGCTTGTTTTTCAAGACTTCGATCATAGAAGTTTTGCTTGTAGAAGAACTTTAGAGGGCATCTTGTCCAACCCTCTATATTATAATCAGTCAATAAATATTATCAAGTGCCTAGTAGGGTTCGAAACTATGCTAAGCAGTTAGTATACAAAGAAAAGCCATTTCCTCCTTTCAAGGAGTTCACAATCATACAAAGAAGCTGTGATAGGCTGGGGAAAGAGTATGATGAAATCCAGGAGTGAAGCCAGGTGGCAAAAGATAAGATGGATTCCTTACGCCCTCTCCTTAAATAGGTAATGGGAACCCTTTGCCCTCTTCTGTTAGAGGGAAATTAAGTCCTTCTCTCTTGATACTAGTACTTTCTTGAACTCTTAGAACACATCACATGGCCTTTCATCTAATTGTTTATCTTTATACTTATTCAATTAGATTATAAGATACCCAGGGATTTATTGTACTGTTTAAATTCTTTGCATTTACAGTACTTAACATGGCTTCCTGTACCTGGTATTCACTTACTATTAAGTGTCTCAATAGAAGGACAGTAATTTAAGTCATTTAAACTCTTGGGAAGAATCAATTTGACTTTAGATACAGCTAGAGTGTGTTGCTAATAATGTGTCTTTATGATTGAAAGGAGAATTTTGAAAAGAATCAAATAATAAAATTACATGTACGTGGTGACCATTTTTTATTTTTTCCTGATTGAACTACCAGTTTGTCTCCTTTGTGGAGTATGTAGAGGGCCAGAACTATGGAAAAGTATACTTGAAAGAAGGATACTATAACAAGGTGTTAACTCAGTGTGATTGATGAGATAATGGTTCTCTAGTTCACACATACTTAGTATACTGCAATGATGTAATCATATGAGGTAATTAAGGGCTGAGAGGACTGGAAATGAGACATTCCATTTTTGACCAGCCTCCTGGTGGCTCTCCTGCCTCCTGCAGTCCTTCACTAAGATCAAGATTGGGCCAGAATAAAGACTCTAGATTCTATTCCTGACCATCCTCGTGGTGTTTATTTTGCTGAGACCAAGGCCTGTCCAGAGGACCTCCAGAAAGCTAGCCCTAATTTATGTGGATCCCTAAAATGACTTGATTTAGTCCACTTGCATTCACATGAATACTGTTATTTACATCATATGTTATTAAATAGTTCTTAGAAACAAAATGTGAATAGCCATTAAAAAAAAAAAAATCTCTTACAGGAACTGAAAGATGTGGGCCATCGAGATCAAATGGCTGCAGCCAGAGGAATACTACAGAAAAACATTCCAATATTATATACAGCTGCCCAGGCCTGCCTTCAACACCCCGATGTAGCTGCTTATAAAGCTAACAGGGACTTGATATACAAGCAGTTGCAACAAGCTGTTACTGGGATCTCCAATGCAGCCCAGGCCACAGCTTCTGATGATGCCTCCCAGCAACAGGGCGGAGGAGGAGAACTGGCATATGCACTCAATAACTTTGATGTAAGTTATATTGTGAAAAAGAAAATTAGGACTGCTGTTGCTCAAATAAAGCTTCATTTGAAAAGGGAGACCAGCAGGCATTCTGTGGTCATTTGATAGAGATATTCATGAATGTGTTAGTATTCTTAAATAGAAAGAAATGCTTATGAAAATCACTTTATTTGATCCTGCCTTAGCTTGCTACATCAAAAATCCTTTTTTTTTTTAAAGATTTCTTATGAATTAATGCTGATTTCATTTGTATCAGTTTGCATTTCCTGTGAGATAGCTCATATTTAGGAAAACTGGATGAGTTATTTGCAAGTTAATCTGCCTAGAAATATTTATCTTCTCAGTGCCAAGATTAGAATATCATGCCATCTGACATTAATCAAGTAGGACCAGATATCGGGGTCAAATACTCTTGATGCAGTGCTTCAAAGCAGTATTTTTAAAATGCTGTTTCATATACCTTGTGGTAGGACATTTTAATAGAGAGCATTAGCATTAGATTTTTATGCTTCTTTCCTATCACCTTTGAAGCAGCAGTTAGGTTCCAAAAAATGCTATTACTATTTTCTCATCATATACCAAAGCACCTAAGCATTGGTGCATAATTAGCTCTTATTTCTATAGGACTTTGAGATTCATACAGCACTTTACTGACAAATGACCTTCAGAAATAAACTGCAAGTGTTATCTCTTACACGTGAGGAATCTGAGGCTTAGATCACAGTAAAGTCTCAGATGTCAGAATCAAACCAAAGTTTCCTGACTCTTACATCTTGCCTGCCTACCTGGTTTTGTTTATATGACCATTGTTTGCCTTGAATATGTTTAGCCTTGTGAAAATCACTCTACTTGCTTAGATCTCAATTTTCTTATCAGTTTCTTGTGGAAGTTGGACTGAGATCATATCTAAATTCACTTTTAAGTCAGTTCAGTGCCAAAATCTGAATAGTAGGTAAAATTTTGTTTTTTATTGGAATTATTTTCATCCCTGTAGCACAGATTCGTTTTTTTTTCAAATCCTCTTCCCAGGTTTTGAAAGAAGCTGGATTCTTTCTTGTTTGTAAGGGTGTTTTGATACTTATTATAAGCCACATTGTAAGCCTAAAATATTAAATAGCTACTATTGAATTATTGCACAAGGATCTTAAATATTAAATAACTTTAATCATTGAAAATTGTGATGATAAATTCTACATGTGAGCTGGCACTATTGTCAGGTCCTCATAGGAACAAAGCATCATAGAAATTAGATCTGAAAGGAACCTTAAGAGTCATTTTCCTCAACTAGCTCCTATTATCCAGGAGGAAACTTGAGACTCCGAGAGGTTTTTACTTGGCCAGTCATGGAAGTACTGTGGGGCATAATCAGTATTTGAACCCCAGCCTCTCTGACTCTAAATCTTTAATTCTCCCCACTGTACTAACTGATTTGAATATAAGCTTGTGCTCCACTTTAACTTTAAAACATATGGTTCTTTTTTGCAATAAAAATAGACTATTGCTTCAAGTAAATAATACTCAGTAGCAAATCTCTAAAGACTCTCTAGCCATGAGGCTATTGATCCTATTACTGCTTGAATTTCAGAAGCATATCATATTTATTGCTATTTATCATCATGCAGTTTTATTTGGATTGATTCCATAAGAACCCCTTCTGAAAAAATGACCAGATAAATTGTGGTGTTAAAATAAAATGAAAGAATCTACCTTTCAGTTTTCATTTTGTAGAAACTTTTGACTAAAGAGAAATGGGAAAGGAGTACATACTGAAAAGTAGGAAATTGTTTTGAGCATTTTATTTGACTAAAAAATTGAAGTTGACAGGGATGGTTTTGATAAGGGTTATGGCCCCTTTAATTAAGGACTCATGCAAATATTTACATAACTGTAAAAGCATGTTTATATGTAGTTAGGTAAATATTTTGGGGAGGAGAGAAGGTAAAACTGTTATTTGTCCATCTAAGGATATTGTATATGTTTTGTGTACTGTCCTGTGACTAGATCTCAGGAGATATCTTCTTGTGAGTTGCTATTAGTCTCATTGCTGATGATTTGATCCTTAAGTTGGCAACATTTACTTTGAGAATGGTAAAAGGATTTTTCTGCATGTGTTATTATGGCAAAGGAAACAATACTGATAATTCCCTCAACTGGTACATTGGCAAGATTTATTCCCTAATATTATAAATTATCTAGAAAGTCCTCGTAATGGATAGTTGATCATGAGTTCTTGAAGGTTGTGCCAGTGGATCATGAGTTCTCAAACATACTACTCCACCAGAACGACTTTGAGTATGGCCAGAAAAAAAGCAATTCTATTTCCTGAGGGCCAGGCTAGCTTAGGTACAATAGCTTAACTACTTGGTAATGAATTACTTGATTAGTGCAACCTATTAAATTCAAAATAAATCTCATTTTTATGTAGTCTCTTTCCATTATTGGAGTGCCAGTAATAGAGTGGTGAAAAAAGGTAATGGGGGCTCTAGAAAATCAACAGTTTTTAGATCATCTATAAACTTTGAGATTGTAGTCTAAATATAAAAACCATGTTCAATGACCAGTAAGTGAAAATAATGGAAAAGTTTTATTAATATTGTCTATAAAGAGAAAGATAGTTCATGGGTATTTCTTGTAGAGGTAAAGAAAATAATTGTCAGAATTTGTTTCATTCTGTACAGAAAAAAACATGATTATAAAGGATTTTGGGTAGTAGTTATTGCCAACCTTAAAAAACATTTGCAAGATGATTTATTTTTAAAAATTAGCAGTTAAAATCCTTCATATTAAATTGACATTACTTGTTGACTTGATTGCAATAGTGATGAATAAGTCTGAAAGCTTGAGCCAGAGAAAAGGAATTAGAGAAGTATAATGCTTGGGTCTAGATTCCAGAAATTTTGTGTTTTTATATCATAAAAACTTTTCTTTCAGAAAAGAAATGCTAGAAGTGGCAAAAAAATAATATTGATTATATTTTAACAGATAATAAAAGGCTTGTATTGATATGAGAGTTATTCTCAAGTTATCTTTCTTTGTACAGACATACCATTAACTTAAAGAAAACATCATTATATAGAATATAAAATAATAATGAGGGAAAAAAGTCTTGTAAGTATAACATCTTGAACTATTTTTGAACAGGTAATTAATAATGGAAATGGGCAATATACAACGCAACAGAAGCAAAATTAATACTGATTACAATACTTTTATTAAAAAATTTAACTATGAAAATCGAAAGGTCCTTTGAGAAACACTTGGTTGGACTTGGTAAGCAGTGAAAGATGATGATCAAATTCAATATTGGTTTAAGGTTTAAAATAATTTACAAATCTTATGAAGGAAGATGATAAATGTTTATTATAAACAGTATTGTTTTATAAGGAAGAAAGAAGTAGCACAGGATAAAAATAAAATTTTTAAAAGTCTGGTGAAAGAAACGAGAAATCCTAGGGGATATTTAAACTTTAAAATGGAAGGAGGGCAGGAAAAGAAAGAAAAATGGATTTGTATAAAAAAATTTTCTAGAAAACTATTTTTATCCATTAGATTCTAAAATTAAAGTCACTATAAGTTTGTAGATAGAGGAGGTGTAGTAATAGCACTATGGAGAACAGAACTTGGGAAAGCAGCTACATTGAACCAAGTCTATATTGAGGAGATCTCTGCTGAAGGTAAAAAAAAATTTTGGGAGTATGGAAGGCTCAATTTTCAAAACTTTGGATGAAGAAGATATCAAAGATTTATTTACCTACTATACCAATGATGTAGAATCTTTTGATTCATCTAAATGTGGATCATCTGCCTACATGTCAAAGGACATTCTTGTAAAGACAGTATCTCTCATGTGAAAATTGATAGATAAATGAAAAATATAAGATTACCCCTGTACCTATAGTTTGCGATTATGAAAATATATTTTTGCCCTAATGGTCTTTCCACAAAGTGCCTCCTATTTGTAGCTCCAAAATCATTCAAGATTTCTTGAACGATATAATAAAAGAAATGTCATTCTTCGTGACTTTGATCATAAACATCAGGCAGACATGAAATAAGAATGCAAATAGTATTCATCACCGTAATGGAGGGAATTCAATTTGGAATCATTATTGAAGAGGGATTCCTATGGATATCAATACTACCAAGTATTCCTGTTCATGAATGATCTTTTGCTATTTATATTTAGTCTGGAATATTAAAAGTCTCCTGGAAAGATCTGTAATCATTTGAAAGAGTTTGGGCCAACTATCTACTTGTGAAAAATCAAATGGATGAAGTATTTGTTCAGATTAGGATATGCAGATGTATACTTTGCATATCTTTGCTCTGCATATGTTCTATCCTGTAGAGCTTTGCCATCACTTTGCATGTTAGACAAAACAGTATAAATGGACAAAGAATTAGACACAGAATTAAGCAAAATTGCCTTCAGAAAATTACAGAGCTCTTTTAATGACCCCAAGCTTTTCCTGGAACAAAAAAAGACTCATCTTTTTAAAACTGGTATTTTGTTGGTATAGAGTGTAAAGTGTGGGATATAACAAATCCCATGCAGAGAGCAATGGAGAAGTATGTGATGCCCATGAGCAAGCTGCAATATTCAACCAGTAAGGAATTTCAAAGAATAAGAATAGATAATATCATTGGACTGACAAAGGGTAGGAAATGAGCTGATCACATGATGAGGGATGACAGGAAGATAGCCTTAGTGTTCCACTGGTTTCCTCAACTTGTTTGTTGGTCTGTTGTGGCAAATTTAGTAGAGTGCATGACTATGTATGACGATGTAAACTGCATCGTTGGAAGGAATGTTCAGATTGATGAACGCACAGATCCATTTGAATAGTATGCAGTCAGACAACAAGCATTTATTCAGTACTAGGTAGGCACTGAACTATGTTCTAAGGATACAAAGAAGTGCTTCTCAAGTAGATCATATCTACATGGAGGAGAAGGTATGTGAAACAACTCTGTCCATATAAGATAGGTAGAGGGCAAATTAGAGGTAATCTCAGGGAATTAAGGGGAAAGGCATGGAGTGGGCTTTTAGCTGAAACTTGAAATTAGGGAGGAAATTCAGATTAGCTGAAACTTTTAAGGAAGACAAGGAAATGAAGAGTTAGAGAAAGGGAGAAAATTCCAGAAATGGAAAATGTCCAGTGAAAGTCTGGACTCAGAAGATGAAACTTCTTATGTGAAGAACCAAGAAGTGACTTGATTTCCTTTGAAAAGGAATTCAAGATCATTAGATTTGGCTAATAAAGTACATCATGGATCATTTCTTATTTATTAATCATTCTATTTCTTATAAATAGGCTTATTGAGATCTTGGTATAGTGCCTAGGCATTGTAAGTACTTAATAAATCCTTGTTGATTGAGGCACAAACAGGAAGATTAAGTGACTTGTCCATGTTTATACAAGTATTTGTTAGCAGAACTTGGTAGATTCTGTGGAATATTTTTCTTAATGCAAAATTTAATTCTGTAATACATAAATCATTTGGTACCATGGTAGGAAACTGTTTTTAGACAAATTTCCTGCCCTTTGAAATAACGTAAAATGAAATCAATCAAAGAACTAAAGAATACATTTGGAATGGAAATAAAAGGCCAGAAGGAATTTTAAAAAGATTAAAAGGTTAAAATACAGGTGAGAATGAATCTAAGTTTGAAACTTGGAGATAGGCTTCAAAATTTTCTATTGGATAGTGTAATAATAGATTAACCACAAAGTGGATTTTATTATGAAACTGAGTCAGTGAGATTTGGGGGATTTGGGGGATTTTATTTTTGTTTTGCAGAGGCAATTGGGGTTAAGTGATTTGCCCAGGATCACACAACTAGTAACTATTAAGTGTCTGAGGCTGGATTTGAACTCGGGTTCTCCTGACTTCAGGGCCAGTTTTCTATGATTATTTAAGAAATAGTTTATCTAATGTTACATAGTCAAGCTTATTATATACAGTCTATATACCATGGCATTTTTACAGGTTCAGGAGAAAATGAACTGTTTGTTCATGATGAGGTAATTACTTTGGACAACTTTAATAGTTAACATTGTACAGATGGGCTTGTAGGTACTCAAGAGTTCAGTAGTTTAAATTTGATTTAGGCTGACATATTTGCATCTGTTTTTTTCTGTAACGTACCTCATGGAGGCCAAGTTTTGCTAAGTTTTTGGTTTGCAGTACTTAGTAAAAATGAACTGCCAATTGAACATGGCTCATCATTATGTGGGATTATCCCTGGAAATGTTACCTTCAATCTGTCATGAAGTATAAATTTCCTCCATATGTTTGATTGTATACTTACTGAATTGTGATCAGTTTTTATTTTATCAAAAATCAAGGTAATGACATAGTTATAGATAATAGATAATCTTTTCTTTTCCAGAAACAAATAATCGTTGACCCTTTGAGCTTCAGTGAAGAACGTTTCAGACCTTCTCTTGAGGAGCGACTGGAGAGTATCATTAGTGGAGCAGCCCTAATGGCGGATTCATCTTGTACTCGTGATGATCGACGAGAACGTATTGTTGCAGAGTGCAATGCAGTTCGACAGGCCTTACAAGATCTACTTTCTGAATACATGGGAAATGTAAGTATGAGGGCTTAAGTTGTCTTTATGGACTTTTATTCCTTTAAAAATGTGCTTTTATTAATCCAATTAATTATGGCAGAATATTGGGTAATTTATGGAGTTAACTTATTTTGACTAAATTATTGATACTTTTTTTTTCCTTCAGTATTTGGCTGGTATTATTAGCTTAACTACTGAATACAAATACTTTCGTTGGAGTCTTATATTTTTTTCACCATATTTCTCAACACTGAGAAGCTGTAGGCAGAAGACTTTTGAGAAGCTGCCACTTTTAATAATAAAATACCGTTTTAGATCTAATTGTGTGAGAATATGCATGCCATACAAATTTCTGTCTCTTCATAATTGTCATTTCTAAATTGCTTTTCAACCAGATGGACAAAAATTAGAATAGGGCATTGATTCAAGCATTTCCCTAATAGAAAATTATCAGACTGAATTTAGAATATTTTTGAACTTAGAATTCTGCCACCACAGAGCTTATGATCCTGAGTCTTTTTGTGCAAGATAATATTTACACTTCTAAAGGTCATTTTTCTCAGTCAGTCTTTTTTGTATCTTAACCCTCATGATCAAGAAGTTGGGGTAAGAAACAAGTGATTAGCACTTATTAAGTGCCATCTATTAGTGCTAAGCTGGTTGGTTGGTTGGGTTGTTCTTCATACTCGAAGAGGACCAAAATGACATCACTAGATTAGAATTGAGATACAGTGTCCAACTGTGATTGATCAGATCAATATGAGCTTGGAATGCTCTGCCACGGGTTGGATACAACCTGTGTTCAATAGTCCCTATGAACATTTGGTTATCTAATTTTATTCATCTCATTTCTTTTGGGTTAATTGAATTCTGTTTTAGCACATTCACTGATAAAGGCACACTGTATTGGGTGGTCCTGTACCAGTGTCTCCCATGTCATGTAATCAATTCTAAAGTTTAAACTCAACAGTCTCATCTGGGAGTCAATATGGAAACAACTATGTACAAAAAGATAGAAGCTAAATTGGTGGGGGTGGTCTCATAAGGAAGGCACAAAGATGAAGAACTGATATAGGCTTCTTGCAGAAGACAGGATTTTAGCTGAGATAGTAGAAGCCCGAGAAGCCAGAAGGGAATTCCAGACATGCATCTTTCAGTGAAAATGTACAGTGAGGAAGGAGTTGGAAGCTAGTGTTATTGGATAACAGAAGGGAGTGAAGTGTGAAAAGGGGCCAGGTTAGGAAGGGCTTTAAAAGACAAACTGTTTATATTTCATGGAGGAAATAGGGAGTCACTAGAGTTTATTGAATTGTAGAGAACGAGGATGAGGTATGGTGTGGTCAGACTTAGAAGATCAATTTGACAGCCAAGCAGATTATAATTGGAAAGAATTGAGGCAGAGAAGTAAACTAAAAGGTTTTTTATAGGCCAGATGTTGGGTCATGAGAAACTGCAGCAGGGTCATAGTACCATCAGGGAATAAAGAAGGGTTTATGGGAGAGTTTTTACAAAGGTAGAAATGACAAGATTTGACAACTTCAATGGATATGTGCAGAGTTAAAAAAAAAATAAGGAGAGTAATGTTTTGCAACTGGAATGATGATGGTGTCCTCAATAATAATAGGAAAAAAGGGACAGCTAAGTGGCGCAGTGGATAGAGCACCAGCCCTGAAGTCAGGAGGACGTGAGTTCAAATCTGACCTCAGACACTTAACACTTCCTAGTTGTGTGACCCTGGACAAGTCACTTAACCCCAATTGCTTCAGGGGAGAAAAAAGAAAAATTAGGAAGAAGAGAATGTTTTGGTGGGAGGGGAGGGGAAGATAATAAAAATTCTGTTCTGAACAAACTGAGTTGACTATGTCTATAGGACAACCAGGAGTTGGATGTGGTGAGACTGAAGGTTAGAAAAGAGCTTGGAGCTGGACAAATAAGAGCTGATGAGGTGACCAAGTGAAATAATAATAGATTTAGAGTGAGATCTGTGATTCACAGGTGTGACCTAAATGAAGATTATCAAAGAAGAATGAGGAAGAGCTGACAGTTAAGGAGAGAAATAGGAGAAAGTGTCACGAAATCTGAGATAGTTCCAAGAAGAGGATTACCAACAGTGTCGGACAATGCAGAAAGATGAAGGAGGGGGATTAGATCATTAGTGATTTTGGAGAAGCCAGTTTATGCAAGAAAACAAGGAGGAAAGGAAATGGTACCATCTCTTGTGGATTGCCTTTTGGAGGAGTTAAGCTACAGGAGAGGGGCAGGGAAAACAGGAATGGAGGGGAACAATATAGGACAGTAGCTACCGTAGATGAACAGATAAATGAATAAATTCTGTAAAATCAATTTGTAAAGAAAGAAGAAAATTTGGATTGTTACTAGAATGTTAGCAATCTATATTTTTTTATTTAAAATTTTTTTGACCTTTCTCCATATTCCTTCTTCTGTTGAACATGTTCAGGAAATTCTACTAATGAGTTATGAGTGTATGTTCTTTTAGTGAAGTTGAATGTATTCCCTTGTTTCGCTTGTTTCTACCATGTTGTAAAATTAGTGAAGCATATTGAATTTTTAAAAATCCATTGCCGTGTTGTGATTGTAGCCAGCCTACCTTAGAAAAATGAGATTAGCAGCTCAGTTAAATCAAGTGGAAAAAAACAGTTGATAAGCCATGGTGAAAATGTGGAACACATTTAAAAAAACCCCAAAAACCTGTATTTAAGCTTGAAGATTTCAGAAGTGGCTAAATTGAAGCATGAATTACACTGGTGGTGTCTTAAATAGGGAATCAAAGGACAGTAAAACAAAAACAGATCAAATGTATATGCTAAATTTGAACTGAGTAGTGCAAAATTCACTCAAATATGGATATGCTAAAGAAAAGGAAAAAAACATTTAAATACTTAAGCATATGGGGTAATTAATTAGTACCAAGTGTACTATCCTGAGGACAGAATGACTAAGAATTAACAATTAAGTAACTTGTACTGCATAGGCAAACATTGAGAGGGAGAAACCATAGTGTAGATTAGATGTCTTATGGTATAGTTGAAAAGAGCACTGAAGTTGGAATCCTGCCTCATTTACTTTCTAACAAGGTTTCTTAGGACAGTAATCCCTCTGGGTCTCAGATTTCAAAGTTGCAGAATGACAGGGTTTACTTTTAAAAAGGTTTAAGTTAGAAATCTTGAATGAAAATTAATGTTTTACTTGATATATATATAAATAAAATACAAAGCTTTTAATTATGTTTAACATTTTTTTTTTTTTTAGTCCTGCATGGGACACAAGGGAGTAGTTATTTTGTAGTCTTTACTATATTTTTTTTGGGGGGGAAAGTTGAGAGTTGTTTGTTGTTTTAGTATTAAAAGATGTTTATCAACCAGAACCATCCAGGCTCAGTGTTACTTATTGAACTAGCACATACAGAGCTCTTAACTAGCCAAAGGCCAATCAGCCAAGACTGTTTATGAACTTCAGGCCTAACTCTGTCAATAATGAAGACCATAAGTCTTTGACAATTTTGAGGGGGAAATAAATAAGGAAATATGTATGTTATATTGAAACTGTAGACAACTTGAACTAATCAAACCTGACCTATAGTGTGATATTTTAAGGAAAGTTTCATTATTCTGTGTGAATTCTGTGGATTGCTAAGATTCCATTCATTCTGAAATCAAATACATTGATAGCAGATGAAAATGCTTAGATTGTCATCAAATGTTGTCACATAATGTTTTAAAAAAAAAAAAAGGAACAAGGAAACACTTTAAATTCTCTGCTCTGGACTATCTCTTGATGTGAAATATTGTTGAAATTGAATGTAATTGTGCACTTTTTGTGCTATATAAATGATTGAGTTTATTTAATTTAATTTAAATTTCATTAGAATTCTAGGGTATCTTACAATATTTATCTGTCATACATTTCTTTTCTTTGAATAGCCAGATATATCTTTAGTTTCTTTTGACTCCCCAGTTTGAGCTTTTATAAGAGGATTCCTAGAGGATAGAGGCCATGTATTTATAGTTGGAAATGTTTGGATATTAGTTTTGCGCTGAATGAAAAGTTTGAATAAATAAAGGATTAACTTTTTGCCTTGCTGTAGTATGAGAACCATAACGGTTGGCAGTGAAAATATGACATTTTTATGGTCCAAACTAGTGGTATCAAACTCAAATTGAAATGGAGACTGTGTTTGACATAACTAAACTGATGGTGAAGTATGAGTTGTTTTTGTTTTTGCTTTTTAAACTACCTTAATGAATTAAGCCACAATTTAACTTCAAAACAACAAGCTTGAGAAGCATTTTGTGCCTATGGCTTGGCAGTTAGAAAGTACATGACCTTTTGTGATCATAAAATGCCATGTTCATTTATTAAATAGAATGTACATGCTTAATGAAGCAATAGTAAAATTGTCTTTTGAAGGAAAGATGATAGATCAGAGATTTGGAAGCATGATCAGTATGTTGGCCTGCAGATGAATAGGATTTTACATGTCAGAATTGATCTTGGATTATATTTCAGTATTTTAACTTAAAATGTATTAGAGAAACAGAAGATTTTGTAGAGCTAGAAACTCCTTACTGAGTTGAGGGTTGTTTTAAACAAACAAAAACCATAATCCTTTCAGTTTCTTAAAGTTTTTGAGTTGGACTTTTAATGTCTCAGATCATTACATTTGCTATTATTTTCCCACACACCATCAATCCAAGTAATGCACTTTTCCTAATAGGAAGAACTCCAGACAGTCCTCAACTGAGGCATTAAATAAGGTTTCAGCTTCTCTCTCTATTGTTACTTTAAACTACCACCCAAACTATTTTCTTTATCCAAAGAAGCACAAATTGCCTTGGAGAATGGATTATGAGGTCAAATTTGTGAAATCAAGATTTTAGAAGTTATAAGATACATCATTGTCTCATAAGGTTATTCTTTCTGGTCAAAAGAATTTTAGAATACTGTGACTGTCAGTATTTCGGATTAATTATTCAGGTGTCTAAAGTTTTTTAGCTTTTGTTTTAAATGTGGCTAAAAAACAATGAATTTTTGAATTTTCAAAAAGGTACTACATCTGTGTTAATATTTGAATGAAGTCTAAGTTTGTTTTTTTCATCTTAAAAGTGCAAGTTGATAGTGTGGAGCTAGAAGTTTATTAGTCTTAATTTGTACCTCCAAATGAGTTGCTATAAAATTAAATATAATTAGGTATTTAACATAATTCTAGCTTCATTTTTAAAAAAACAGATTCTTATATTTTTCACTTTTCATTTTACATCTAACCTTTGATACTTTCAGTTGACATGTTTCTTCTGGTCAGCAAGCCAGGCTCTCAGATAGTTATTTTTATAAAATGTTGAACATTGAATTTCAAAACTACCTTTTACACAGATGAGGAACCTTTCAGAATTCCATTCTTTGCCAAAACAAAATATTTCCTTCTTTCTCTGAAATATTTCTTCCTTAGATGCTTTTCAGATGCTTGTTATACACAAAGTTGTAACCCCATCATCTCTTCTAGTCATAAAACAGATTTTGTGAGGAGATCCACAAAATAAAACTTTCCCCCATGAGTCGATCTTTATTCAGAATTTTGCTCCTTTCATTTTAAATAAGGTGTTTGTGACTCCATATCTCCTTTCTTATTTCTTTTTGAATCTAAAAAGTTCAGGCAAACTGCTTTAGAAGTAAAGTTTTTAAGCTCTTCAGAAATAATGTGCCATGACCTTTTATTTATTTGTTTGTGGGCATAAGTCTTTTTTAATATTTGCAGATACAGCCAAAGTAATTGCAATTTAACATTAAGTTTAATTTTAAAAAAATCCTGTGTAGATTAACTTCTAGTTACTTTTGAGACCCCTTGTTAATCATCCTCAAATTTAGTTCTATAGGGCAGTTATCTGGGGAAATTCCCTTTCTTGTTCTAAGAAAGGATGCATGGATTTGATTTGTAAAGCAAAAAACTCATCTTCTGTTGTTTCTACACCTGCCCCCATTTTAATCTGTTTAAAGTAATATACATGCTCCAAAACCAAATGGACTGAAATAATTAGAGGTCAAACCACAAATATTTGAGTAATAATGTTAATTCAGCTATACAGTTTTGAAAACCTATTGCATATAAACAGATATTGTTGAGTGTTGGGCTGCTGGAGAGCCCAGCACTTAAATATATTACAGATCTTTAAGAGCACTTGTATAAAGCCACATGTATTAGGAAAAATCAGTATTTTTTTCCCCACATCAGAATTATGCAATGTGCATTAATGCAATGTGATAAAATGCAGTTTTATTCTTTCTGTCCATGAGATTAGTAAAATTTTATTATTAAAGAGAACTAATTGAATTCATCAGTTAAACTGTCTTTTCATTTTCTCCAAAAAATATTAATTTAATTTTTTTTTCAGAATTAATAGATTTTTAAAACAGGCAAAATCACATTTCAATTTCACTTCAAGTTCAATTCAAGTTGATAACTAAGATTGCAGTAATTATACAAGTCGTCCACTGCTCTCTGTATTGTTTAGATCAAGCTTTGTGTCTTAGTGTGATACAATGTAACGAAGTATATGTATTAATACAAGATTGACCAATTCAAAATAAGAAAAAATTATTTTTCTAATCTTTTTGTGTTGATGTTTTTATGTCACATACTGTATAAATGAGTTTGAGAATTAAAATTTACAAATTTGTGGCAGGATCAAAGAATTTAAGTAGACCTCAAAGGCCATATAATCTAATCCCTTCATTTTCCAGGTAAATAAGATTGAGTATGTGAGTCAACTGGGATTTGAGGCTCTCTCCATTATACAATGTTGAAAGTTTACTCTGATGGCCATAGATCTTGAATTGGACCTAAAAAATCTAGTTTCTTACTCTCTTCTATGCTTCATCCAAACTGAACTATTTGCTATTCTCTTTAAGTACCCATTTTTTCCCCTCCATGTCATTGTTTATGAACTTGGAGAGCTTCAACTCCTCCAATATACCTCCTGCCCCACAACATTATAGGGGTAGAGCTAGAAAAAACTTTATCTTATAGATGAGGTATCTTGTGACCCAGAGAGAGATCAAGTGATATAATGAATAAAAGGTTGGATTTGAACCCAAGTCTTCCTGATTCCAGAGCCAGTACTCTTTTACTGCATCTCTTTACTTCTCATTAGTTTGCTATTGTACATAAAGGACAAATAGGTTTACTGTCTTTACCAGCACATCTTAAGATGTATTATGCAAATAGTGCAATATGAGGAAATATGAAGAGAAACCAAACATTTTTAGCTGAAGAGGATCAAGATATGTGTTCCAGAGGAGTGTTTGAGCTGCACATTTGAAAAAAATACCTCTAAAGTTTAATTGGTTGATTGAGAAGACAGGGATATCTTTATTAGAAACAGAAAAATTTTGAGCTAGTGTTATTTTATGGGAGAAGATGAATTTTAGATATGCAAGTTTGTAGAGATTCAGGTATTATCTAGATTTAGAAGTCATTTGTTTAGAAGTGATCATTAAACCTGTGTGATAGCAGAGATCATGAGAGAGGAAAAAGATGATGAGTCACTAGGCAAGAACTTTGAGCTAACATACACTAAGGAGTTGAGAAAAGGAAGGCTTAAAGGAGACCACAGTCAAGAGTCTGATTTTTAAAGCCACGCTGCTTTAGGTAACCACTTATTTTACTTCTGCTTGCTTATGAAGTATATCAGTTAATTTTTATGTAATCAACTTTTTTTTTTTTTTTTTTTTTTTTTTTAAACATTATGCTTATAGATTGTGCACGATTTTATTGGGAACTTGCCTTTTATAGGTTTCCTGTTTGGGAAGAGTTGCTTTCATGTCAGAGAGAATAAGATATTTTGCTGTGGATGATCTCTGTCATTTAATCATCCTTGAGCTTAGTTGCCCATATTTAGGTGTTTACAGACTTATTTATTATTCACTTGCCACAGAAAACTTGATTTTTTTTTCCTTAATAAACTTCTTTTCTTTTAAAGAGACTTTTATCCCTTTCTTACTTTTGTTTCTACAAAATGCAAATTGTGCTTTCCATTCTTTTGAACATTTGAATTCATAACATTTCTAATAATACAAAATGTATTATTAGCTATTATGTCTTAAATAGCTCATTGGACAAAAAGCAAAGGGAGAATTTACAAAGATTGCATATTCTGGAGAAGTGTTTTGGAGGGAGAAGGAATGTTTGATATTAAATCTTTAAGAATATCACATTTTGTCTTGGCATTTTGCAAAAAGGAGAGGAAGAAAGTGACATGTGAGAGAGGTTTTAATAATTTGCATGTATTGGATGATAAACAGATTTGGTGTGGTATAACCATTATACAAAATGGGACTTTGGACATAAACTTTCTTCTTACTTTCTTGCTCCCAACCTCCCAATTTGTTGTTGCCTTGAGTCTACTAAGTAAGAGGCCTATAACCTGAATAAATAGTCTCATAATAATTTGCTCTGGAGAGCTGTGTTTCGATCATCTTACTAATTTAAAGCCTTAAAATGATGAGATTTTTTATTATATTTCCTTATAATTAAGAAAATGAATTTTAAAGCAAAAATTAATGGAAATCTGCTTTTTTCTAGCCTCTAGACAGCAACTCATTAAGGACAAATGACTGCCAGAAGAAAATGTCAAATTTAAGCCATTCTACTTTTTCTGGCAGCTTAACATTTAGTGAATCAACAGTTTTAGGGTATGTCTGTTTAAAGTGAATAGAAGAAAGTGTATTTAAAATTCTCTTATGTTCCTAATATGTATATCTTTGTTTGATAAAGAACCAATTTTTAGGCTTTAAAAAGTCTAAAATTGGACAAAGTAAAAAATGGGATTTTATTTGTTGTGATTCTTATTATATTTCTAGTGATGCATTTTTTAAAAGTAAAATGTTCAGAAAATGTGTTGGAGGTATTTGAAACCGTTTCCTCCAAAAATGTTTGGTATATTGGAAGGATTTGATCTGTAGATCAAAGTTATCAAACATAAAACTTAACTGGATTAAAATGTATTTGGGAAGCATTTAACAAAATAAACAAAAATAAAATAAAATGTAGACTCTATATCCATGAACAGCAGCTTTACATCAGCGGTACTTCCATCCTAGAGCTACAGAGAAATGTCTGAAGGAGGAATGGGGACTAAAGTCTGATGTGGTATTCTGAAATTGTTGGGGCTTGGGTTCTGTAGGTCTGCTCACAGCTGCAAAAATTCAACTTTACAAAAAAAAATTAATTTTATAGCTCAAAGTATAGATAACATTACATTAAACAAAATGAGAGATCTTCATGTATAGATTATCAATCCCTATTTCTTTTGAGTTTGACATTTCTGATATTTTAGTGTATATTGCTCATAAATAAGAGTAACTGAAATTTCTTTGAGAATGAAGTGGTAAAATGCATTAAGATTGCATTTAAGCGGAAATTGAATAATAGTTGCCTTGAAGTTAAAAATTGAGGAAGAAAAAAGTCAATATCTTTGTAGATAAACTTTATAATGTATGAAAAATTATAACTGTAGAGTTTCTAGTTTAGTGTTTTGTTTACACTGTTTTATGGAGTGTTTAGAAGGGATTGTTAAGAAAATGACTTTTAACATCATTTAAAGCAGTTGCAGCTCATATAAGATTTCTTCCTGATCATATTGGACTGGACTATAAGAATATTTTTCTTATAAGATTGAAACCCACGATGTAATAGAAACAGTTATCTTTAAATGGTTTCTATAAAGCAGACTTTTGGAAACATTTTTAAGGACAACAACATTTTCACCATCAGTGCACTTAACCTAGTCTGTGCTAGTCTTTACATTACAGATTAATTCCTTATTTCCCCTTAATTTTAGTATCTTCTTTCTTTTTATAATCTCCAATTTAAGTTAATGTTTCCCCCTCCTCCCTCCTTAGTTGTTTAGCTGTTGTACTCATTGGGGGGAAGTCTGTCTTTAAGCTTTCTTTGACTTCTTAGTGCTTGAAGCCAGACAGGTGTGCAATAAATGCTAATTGACTCACATACATGTTGTGCAACAATCATTTGACCTTTGACAGTTTGGGATATTATTGTGCTCAAATCATTGATAATTAAATGGTAATTTTTGGAGATTTGTGGCCTACTGTGAAAAATTACAGGAAATCTATTATAAATAGTATTTATAAAAAATAATTTCAGACTATATACTTCTCTTTGTTTCTCTATCATCCCAACTCAGTCATGTCATTTTCTCACAGTATGATCTTTGTATCTTGTGCTTTTTTCATAAGAAAAGGAAATCTGTGAAGTAGATGCGGCAGCTATACCATGGCTCTGAAGACTGTATATTGCACAAAATACTAATCTCTTTCCAGGATGCAACTTGTGTGGGTGTGGCATATTGTTTGATTTTGTTTTTGTATGTTAAATATGAGCAGAATTATTAAAAATGAAGATTTGAGGAGTTAAGTGGCTCAATAGGTAGAGCCCTGACCCTAAATTTAAGAAAGGACTTGAGTTTAAATTGAGCTTGCTTACTAGCCTGGACAAATCACTTAACTCCATTGCCTTCTTAAGTAAGTTACAAGTAAATGAACAAATAAATGACACTTTGGAATGGGCCAAGAGTTATTTGTAGTTTTTCACTTTTGTAGGGAATCTTATGTTCCTAACCCAAACAAATATCTAGGGAAGACTATATGCATATAACTTATTGGTAATTTAGATCAAAACGTCTTAAACTGTGGGTTGTTTAACTGAATGTGGAGATAAAGAAAAATTTGGTAACAGAAGTGTTTGAATACAGTGATCAAAAATAATTCAAAATCAAATACATAAGAAACCCAAAGTGTTTCATCACAGGATTTCACTTGGTTCTGAACATACAACATGCACATTTTGCACTGTGCATGCATGAATGCTGCCAGAATGCCTCAGTTCAGATTCAAAATGGCATTGTAAAAAAGTCTCAAGTGGAAGGTGTTTAAGGAGCCCAATTTAGGTCATGTTACCTGTAGGACCAAAGGATATAATTTATCAACATGCATCACCATAGACATTTTTGTGATCTTCCCAAATTGCTTTTTTTTTTTTTTTTTGGATGTCTAATTCACTTTATTTTTAAAAAGAGTAGGGGAAAAAACAGAAAAAGAAAATAAAACAAAATAGAACAGAAGATTGTCAAGTGCCCAGCAGAACATCAGAAAGAATTAAAAAAAAATCTACAATAAATTACCATTCAAGAAAGGATATATAATAGGAAAGAAATGACATTCATGAATTTCTTTTCATTTTCTTTGCTTTCTTGTAGATTATTTTTTTGTTCTCTGCTGCATAATTATTTTTACTTTATTTTTTCACAGGTACCCTCTTCATTCCCTTGTGTTACACACAGATATGTTTTGATTTATATATGTGTGTGTGTATTCATACCTACCTATTCACATATATCCATGTACATGCATACAGAGCAACATGCATTCATATCTATATATACTTAATATGTGTTTATATACACATGAATTTACCCATATGTAACATATATCTAAAACAATATTAGTATGGCTGACATATAATGTAGATTTCTCTCTTGATTGAATCTTTGAAACTTGCCTATAATTTAATGTCCTTCCATTCATGCATCTGTCTTATCTTCTTCCCTTCGTGCTATATATGTAGCATTGCCTATTTAACCCATTCCCAATGTGAGTACGTTTTAAGAACTGTGAGTACATTTTAAGAACTATGAGCTCTTCTCTTACTTCTAATGCCTCTGTGTCTATTCTTCCTCTACACTTCATATGTATACCATAATTGCTGTTTTTAGTATCAGATCATACTCAGTTTTGCCCATCTTTCTTTTGAGCTACCCAATTGCAAGTGTCATTCTTAAACATATGGTATATATTTCCACATAAAGAACATAAACAATTCATCTGTGTTAATGAAATTCCTTGAAACTGATCTTTGATTGGCTCATAAATTAAATTTTCTATTGAGTTTGGGTTTGGTTGAAAGTCCTGAAAATCTGCAAGTTCATTGAATGTCTTCCCCCCCACCCCCCATTCAATATTATGGATAATTTTGCTAGATATGATTTTTTTGGTTGCAGGGCTAGTTCTTTTGATTGCCAATAGATATGATTCCTAGACCTAGAGTCTTTTATTGTCTGCTAAATTCTTTATAATTCTAATTGTAGCTCCAGCATATTTGAATTAGTTTTTTTCTTGTTTCTTGTAGAATTTTCTCTTTGATCTGGGGATTTTGAAATTTGGCAATAATATTCCTATGGGTGTTCCACAGGATCTCTTTGAGGTGGTGATGGGTGGATTTGTTTTCTATTTCTACTTTCTCTTCCTATTTTTCTATTTCTACTTTCTCTTCCTGTTCTATTACTCCAGGACAATTTTTTTGGATTATTTCTTGCATTATTATGTCACAGTTCTTTTTTTGGTCACAGATTTTAGGTAGTCCAATAATTACTATATTTTCTCTTTTTGATATATTCTCCAGATCTGTGGTTTTTCTTGTAAGATGTTTCACATTCTGTTCTGTTTTTTCATCCTTTATATTGTTTTGTTATTTCTTGGTCTTTTATAGTTTCATTGGGGTTCTCCTTGCCCAATTCTAATTGTCAAAGAGTTTTTTTCATCTTTAGGAATCTCTATCTCCTTTTCTAGTTGGATAACTTTTTTTATAGTCTTGTTTTTCTTAGATGGTTTTTTATTTAATTTTTAGTTTTCCCTCAGTGTTTCATTTGATTTTTTAAATTCATTATTGAGTTATATACTTTCTCTGGGCAGGAAGCCATTTCACATTACTCTTTGGGGTAGTAGAAGAAGCTTTTTTTTTTTTTTTAAACTTTAGTGTCCTCTAAAGATGAACCACTGCTATTCCCGACTCCATCTTCTCTGTTCTCACAATAAGTTTATATTGTTGAGGTCTTTTTTTGCTCGTTCATTTTTTTTTTTTTTTTTTTAATGAGAAACACCTTTAATCATGGGATGAGTGAATGATGCCTCTAGCTTCACTTTAGCTCTCCTCTCTGACTTCAAACCCCAAATCCAAAGCTCTACCCCCCTGCAAGTGCCCACAGCCAGTAGTGCCCCAGTCCTACTGCTTCTGCACTCACCAGGTACATAGGTTTTGCTCTGTTTCTCTTTATTTTTGGCTCAAAAAGGACCTCATTTGGAGGGAGGAGATAATGGATCGAGGACAAGAAACAGTTTTTAAAAAGGTGAATTACTGGTTTTTATAGTATTTCCTATTTTAATCATATACAACTTTTTTTTTT
Organism: Sarcophilus harrisii; assembly: GCF_902635505.1. NCBI lineage: Eukaryota > Metazoa > Chordata > Mammalia > Dasyuromorphia > Dasyuridae > Sarcophilus > Sarcophilus harrisii. The sequence continues at coordinate 371,401,259 of NC_045427.1, forward strand.
ATTATTATTCTATAATAATTACTTCTGGCTTTGTTTCTGCCTTAATCTCTTAGAATGACAGTAGTGAAGTCCTCATAGAGGTTTCATCTTTTTATAGCTGTGGGCATTAGAGGAATAAAATAAAATCTAAAACAAGATGAATAATTTTTGTTGTATTTCTCAGTGTCATAATTCCTCTGTCACAAATGGCTCATTTAATTCAAGCATACATATTCTTTCCTTATTTAAGTGTGTAAGATTGTCACAGAGCGAACTATTTCTGGACTTGTTGACTATTTGGTTCTAAGTGGTATTACTTACTTTGTTTCAGTACAATAGATTTTACATTTGTTTTCATATTTAATAATTGAGGTCAAACATGGAGTTAGGTTTGTTATGAAGATGTATATACCCTTTAAATGGAATAAATTGGAGTGGATACTGAAAGGACCTTGGAAAAGAGGATATTGTTTACCTTGTCATGGAGGATAGGAAGGAAAGTTATTTTGCAGCCTTTAGTACATTACACAGTATTTTAAAAATTGTTGTCTTAGAATCAGAGCCTTGGTGGAAATGGATTTCCTGAAGTGGATGTGTGCATGCACGCGCGTGCGCGCACACACACACATAGTGAAAAACGTGGATATTAGGAGTAGCAGTGATTTTGTGTAGGTGAACATATTCCTGAGAAATTGTGAGTAACATGGACAGCAGTAGAGCACACTTATCATCCCATACTTGTAGCAAATGAAATTGCTGCTGTGTCCTTTCTAAATTTCTTCATGCCCAGCTGAGATGAAAGTGATCTTCTTTTATTATAAAACCCATTTCATTTGGGAACTTAGTTACTTGGATTCCTTTTACTATGGCCTCAGACAACTATGGTTGTCTGATATTTCTAGTTTGTTTCTATTTATAATATTATTCCCTAATCACACAATTTTCTTTCACCAAGGAGACAATATTGTATCACTTCTTTATACATACAACCAATTGTACTCATTCTGCCTATTTGGGATGGTCTCGGGCTATGAGGAGTATTTGTTACCTTGGACAGTCATCCAAATTTTTTTGCTTTCCAGACTGTTAATAGCCTTTGGTAGCTCCATTTCCAGTTTTGCTGAAGGAAAGCAGTTCATTTTCCTCTCCCTCTCCCCCCCTCCTCTTTCTCCTGCTCTCTCTCTCTTTCTCTCTCTCTCTCTCCCTCCCTCCTCCCTCCCTCCCTCCCTCCCTCCCTCCCTCCTCCTCTCTCTCTCTCTCTCTCTCTCTCTCTCTCTCTCTCTCTCTCTCTCTCTTTCTCTCTCCCTTCAGCTATAGTCGAATTTGAATAGTTGTGGGCCTTTTTTTTTTTTTTTTTTTTTTTTAATGTACATTCTGGTAGTAATGTGTAAAGACTATATTAATTTCCTTTTGCTTAGCAAGTGTGTCCCTTCTGACTGTGTTGCAGGGTTGTTTTATTACTATCCATTTGTCTGAGCTGTCTAGCCTAAAGTTGGTGGCCTTATTCCCAGATTCATAATATGTTCTCTTTACGATTAAAATACACATTTTGCATGGGTCTGGCTCACTTCTTTTTAGTTAATTCCATGTGGCATGGGGGATGGTAGTCTCTGAGAGTCAATTCTAATTCTACCAATTTAGTTCTTAGATTAGATAGCCCTGTAGTATATTTTTATTGCTTTTTTCCTATTCAATTTTAGATGTCTTTGATTATTGCCTTTGATGCTGGTTTTTTACTTGTATAGTGTATTTTGTGTTTTCTCATTTATTTTATGCTTTCCTTTTTTCCTTGACAATAGTAGGTGTAGCAAACTATATTACATTGCTGTGATGATATAGCTTGTTTTTGGCCTTTCTCAAACATACGGGCTTATTGTATAACAACATATATATAGTATTTGCTAAAAATAGTAACTTTTTCATGATCTGTGTGACATAAAAATGATAGTTATGATGGATAGTATTTATGGAAAAACATAGATTCTGAGCTTTTTTGTGTGTCATTGATCTCCTTGGCAGTCTGATGAAGCCTAGAGACTCTTCTCAGAATAAAGTTTCTAAATACATAGGATATATTGAATTACCAAAAAAAAAAAAAAAATCAATTATTTTGAGGAATATTAAAAAAACACGTTCTTCTTCACAAAATCTAATCAATCTGTCTCTTCAGATCATTAATATATCTAACAGACAACTTAAACTGTTTGCTCTTGGTTCTCATGAGTTAAATATCTTCTAGTCAGTATCTTCCATTGGTGGAGATGCAAACACTATTTATATATTATGAATCTGTTGTTTTCATTCACATGAATTTCTTGTTTATACAATAATTAATAAATAAATGTTTATTAATACCTGCTGTGTGCTGGGCTCTAGGACACAAAGACAAAAGACAAAAATAAAGATGCCTATTTTCGAGAAAGTTACATTCTTACGAGGAGAAAACAATATGTACTTATCTGTGAAATTGTTTAATAGTCAATAATGTGATTCTAATGTAAAAAAGCTATAATTTGGTGACCACTCTACTACTCTTGGTTGTTTTAACAGCCATTCATATAGATCCCTGGTTTTGGAGAATGTCTGAGGAAAGATCATTTCCATTGGAAAAAATCATTGAGTAACATCTCTTTTGTTGGGCTGATTAGGGTTTTTTTGATTAGTCTTATGAACCAAGTGTATTTGCTATCTATTATTTACCTTAATAATAATATAGATTATTGAATTTTGCCTTGGCAGTATCAGTTATTATTTATGAGGTGTTTTAGGTATTTTTTATGATCCTTTGAATCTCATCTCACCATTTATTTCTTTCTCTTCTGCATTGTCTTGTTGATTGCTGAAAATTCTTTTATCATGATGATTAATATCAAGTCTCTTTATTTTTCTATATTTTTACCCCCAGACATTTAATAGTTGATGTCTTTGTTTTCCTACCCCTGCCTTCAGTTAATGATAATTCTTTATTGCAATAAAATCTGTATATCTCTACAAGTCAGAATATATAATGATTATTTCTTGTCTTTTATGTTGAAATTGTTGTTTTGTTTTGTAAATCTCTTTGATAGGAACTCTCTTTATATATATATATATATATGATGTATTTTTTTTTCTTTTGCTACAGCAGTTAGGGTTATGTGACTTGCCTAGGATCACACAGCTAGGAATTGTTAAATTTAAGTCTGAGGTCACATTTGAATTCAGGTCTTCCTGACTTTAGGGCTGGTGCTCTACCCATTGCTCTACCCATTACCAAATTCGCTGCCCCAAGAAAGACAATATTAATAACAGGCCAAAGAGTGTTAAATGTTTGTTGTCTTTTTTTTTCCAAACATTGTTCTGTGAGCTTTTGAACTTTTCCTTAATTGTCAAACTCAATTAGAATTTCACATTTAAGCTTTATAAGCATTTTTCTTAGAAACAGCTCTGTGCTTTTGATAGTTCAGGTAGTTGAATGGTTCAACTCAATCAATTTATTTGATTTTTTTTGATGTCTTGTTCTTAATTACTTTTTGTATCCTTTCCTACAGCCACTACTGTGGTGTGAACTTCTTTTTCCCTATATTTTTAAGACGAATAGATTTATTTTATATGAACTCCACAAATACTTTCTAATTTTGAAGCCCAATTGAGGAGTGCTAATCTAGTAGGACCCTAACTACTGATTTTGATGGCAATGAGGGACCATAGTATATATGATACACACACACCATGCATAATATATGGACTCCTTAGTATAAGTATTTTTTTTCAGTGTCATTGTCATTTTTTTTTTTTTTTTGGTCTACCCTTTAAATCAGTAAAAGTACATAAAATAAGCAGAAAATACTATAGGTTTCTTTTCTTTGATTCAAGAAAGTTGCCTCTAATAACATAATTATAAATTTTTTCTACCAGCTACAAAGAATGTGTCAGAGTGCTTGATGGATTTTGGTGAGATTGGTTTGGGATTTTTTCACCTGTTACTTTAGTCTTCCTTTATGAAGTCTTGTTTTGCTTCTTCTCCCTAATACTTTCCTTCCAATTGGGAATACTGGCCAAGAATAACAGCAGCAGCAGAACCATACGAATATTAGAAAATGTGAGGAAACTAAGAGGAAGCAGAGAAGTCAACTCTGACAAAGAAATTGAGAACAACCATGACTTGATTCTTTTATAGATTTCAGGAGTCCTAATCACCCTTACGATGAAAAGTTGAGATAAATGTGTTAGTGAAAGAAAAGGGTCGTTTCTACTATGGGGGAGGGGAGGGAAAAGGAGGGGCATCATATACCTTATACTGTGTCGGAAGGATTCAATTACTATTGATTTAAGACATGCATAATTTCAGTTCTTCCCTTTAATCAATTCATTGAGGTACCCTAAATGGAAGGTTATGAGTAATATTCTGCACTACAGTTAGAGGCAGACAGATGGCTTAGCAAATAGAGTACCAGGCCTGGGATCAGGAAAACTTTCTCTTCCTGAGTTCATATCCAACCTCAGACTTTTACTGACTATGTGACCCTGGTCAAGTAATTTAATTCTATTTGCCTTGGGTTTCCTCATCTATAAAATGAGCTGGAGAAGGTAATGGCAAACCACTGCAGGGTCTTTGCCAAAACAAACAAACAAAGAACCCAAATGGGGTCATGAAGAGTTGGGCATAATTGAAACAGCATAACAAAAAATGGATAGAGCATTGTGCTTGGAATCTGGAAGCCCTGAATTCAAATCCAAATGTGTGACTTTGGGCAAGTTACTTCCCTCTCTCCATCTTTCCTCCTCCCCCCTCCCATTTGCCTTGGTTTCCTCATCTGCAAAGTAGGGATAGTAATAATGCCTACCCTTCCTCTCTCTACATATACAGCTATTGTAAGGATAAAATCATGTATTTGTAATATTTTCTCTAAACTTAGATAATACTAATTTTTGTTTCTCTTCAACTACTGCTGTCATCTGCATACGAAAGGGTTTCCACGTTTGTTTTCCTCATGCCTTTTAAAGAATATATATACCCTTTCCTATAATGTCTGTTGTTTTCCTCTCATTATAAATTTATGAAATAGGCCTTAAAATTGCTTTCAATCTAGTTGAATTTCAGAACTATATGATTTAGTTTTTTTTTTTGATACCTGAGCTGGCTTATCATATAAATAAAAAAATATATAAATACCTTGCATTAGGTATCAAATTATATTCAGTTAGTTATAAAATTAGCACTTATAGTTCCTGCTTTGAATGCAAGGAACCTATTAGTCTTTAGTTTTCATACAGGAAATCTTGAGTTCCTTAATTCAAAGGCATGTTAAAAGTGCTTGATAGCTGTTTTTTATGAATGTTCCCAAATAAAGGGTATATTTTAAAAATGTAAATATCTTCATAAATGCAGAGAATGGAGAGGCAATTATTTAAAACATTGGTCCATGTTTGACATTGCTTTTTAAAAAAATTTAAAAATTTAAATTTAAATTAGAATATTATATTGGCATACACCAAAATTCAAAATCCTTAGGAACTTTTTCACTAGTAAATGCAAGGTACTAATCTATAGAGCTTTGGCTTAAAGCTTATTATTTGGCTTTAAAAATTGGGCTTTCAAGATGAACTAGTTTTTCTATATGGTAAGAGTGAAGACCTTTTATGAGATTTGGTTGATTTTTCGGATTCTAGAATATTCTGGCAGAACTTTTCGTACTTTACCATTGAAATCACATGTGCAAAATTTTTTAAAAAATCGGTTTTGTCTAAGAACATTTATTTTGATTTTGCTTTTAGCCCCATCTGCAAAATTTGTGTCTTTACATAAACATTTGAATGTAAGCTTAACTGTGTTTTCTTTTCTGTCCAAATCAAAATGGACAAATACAAAACTTAGTAGGATCTTAGTAGAATCCTTTTGGTGAATCAGAGTGAAAATATCTTGATAAGAGATGGGTCTGAACATTTGGTTGTCTTTTCTGAATAAACTGGATTCTCTTTATCTTGAGCTGTAGATTTTCATCATTTCATTCTTCCACAGCTTTCTACAGCTGAGTATACATACTTCTTAAATAACCTTTTAAAATTTGAATAATTAAATAAAGGAAAGTACAACTCATAAGAAAGGTAAAAGTAAAATTTAGTGGCGGTACCTATGCTAGGAAGGAAAAGAGGGCAAAGGGATTTAAAAAAGGACAAATTTCCATCTAAAATACTGTAATTTAGAAATGAAATAGTAAGGTTCAAAGTAGAACAAAAACTAAAATTTTTAAATTCTTAAACTTATAAACTCTTTTGAACCATTTTGTCCAATATGGGGCTGATGAAAATATCTGCAAATAGTTCGGTATGATATTTCTCTGATCTTCCTTTTACTTGACCAAGTAATGTAAAATGAAAACAGTCGTGTATAAATTGTTATATCCTTCAAATACAAAGGTTACCCCATTGATTCTGTATCTGTGGGGCACATCTTGGGAGTGGTTTTTCTTGAAATCATAATTAAGGACATAGATTTTCAATATTGCTAACTAGAATTCATTTGGAATATATATAAAACAGTGCTGGCTATCATATAAAGGTATTGAGCTCACAATCTTTCCTTAGTATTTTCTGTTTCTTAATCTGCTAGTAGAAAGTACTTTCTCTGGCAGATTAAGAAACAGAATATGCATATTATTATATATACATACATTTACCTGCTTAAATGTATGTATATATAATAATATGCATACTTTCTATAGCTGCATAAAATTCCTTGGAAATTCCTACAGAAAAGTCCATTAATTTAAATAATGGAACATGCAACACAAAATGTCTTCTGAATTTTTTAATGTAACATACATTTTTGGTCAGATATTCCTTTGACTATAAAAATGTCTAGTCATTATTTACAACAGTTTAAACTACAACTGTATTTCAGTTGCTAGAAGCTATCTGGAAGAATAATATGAGGTTTGACTAAACTTCTAAATGTCCTACCTTTCATTATTATTTTCAAAGGCAGAAGGACCTTTAGAAATTCAATGATGGTTGACAAGAATTATTAAAGTTATTATTAAATCCATAAAGATATTAAAGTAATCTTTGGCACTTGAGGCACTATAGTTTATTTTTGCTATCCTTTTGTCTTGCCCTCCTGTCTTTAAAGCAAGCCAGCTAAAACATCAAGGAATTCTATTTTAAGTACTTCAGAAACTCTTTGGTTTCAGATTTTATTCTGTGGATGAAGTTTGCTTCCTTGTATCCCTGTAGTTTTCTCCAATAGAATGCTTCTTTTTTTCCTCTTTGTATCTTCTGCACACTGTAAGTTTTTAAACACATTTAATGCATTTCCAAAATTGAATTGTCTTAAGTAATTCAGTAAATATTTAAAAAGAATAAGCAATCCACTGTGTGCATAGGATTGTCAGCCTTTAGCGAGTAACTGTATATTTGTATTGTTGAGGTACACTAGAGAAGAAATTCTTAAAAATTGGAAGACTCCCGCATTTATTAATTTTTTTATTTATCTGTAAGTCTTTTGGAATATTTATTTAATATTTAAAGGGGATAGTGTGTTGAAGGAAATTTTGAGCCCGGTGGTAAACTTACTTGGGGAAAAAATGACTTGAAGGTCTGTAAATGACCACAATAAGGATTTAGATCTCATGGGAAGAAATACACTGCCTAGTCATGGATAAGGAAGAGTCTGAAAATTGCAGTGAGGGAGTAAAAAGAATGCTAAGAGATGATAGAAATGAAGAAAGAAATAAAAGAGAAATTTAATAGAAAAACACTTTTCCTTCAGTGAGTATCAGAAGATAAAAAGAATGTGAGAGAGGGAGTTAGGATGAAGAAGCCATCCCCTTAATAGTCATAATGCAGGAAAGTCCTAAAGGCACAGTGGAAAAGGAGGTAGAACAAATTATAGGGCAGATAGATTTAGCAACTGGATGGTGAAGGAGAGAGGGTAGAGTTAAGGATGGGTTGTATAGTTGGGTATCAAGAACAATGGTGGTACTCTTGGAAATATGAAGGTTTGGAGGAGGAATGAATTTGATAGCAAAGATAATGAGTTATGTATTATGCTTGTTAAACTTGAAGTGTAACATCCATATTTGGCTTCATAGATATAGAGATCATCTGCATATCATCATTAAACTCTGGGAGGAATAAGATCACATGAGGTCTTTTAGAACCCTGGATATAACTTAAAAGCAGTGAGATGACGAGTAAGAAAACAAAGATAAAGGAGCATCAGGAAAATCCATGGAGGAAAGGATAGTTACATGTGAAAAATAGAAATACTCAAGAAAATTCTTTAGATTTGGTCTCGGAAAAGTTTCAGTTGAGGTGTTTGTTTCTTTGTGAAGAATAAACATGAATAAAGTAGACTATCAAATAATACACAGGAGAGGCAGTATTTCTGAAGTCTGTGGTGAAACTCTGAATGAAAGCTTACTATCTAGAAATAAGGAAATTAGGAAATAAGCCAGTTTAAATGCCTCACACACAGAATTGGGAAATCATTTGCTTATTAGGTAAACTCTACTATCCTATCTTTCCATTCTTACCCTCTCTTGGGAATGATCCCATCCTTTGCAGAAAATTTTGGAGGAACTTATGGTTTCTAGAGGTTGAGAAAAGGATGACAAGTGTATGAAAGTTGAGAGGGGGAGGGAGTTAAAAACGTATTTTCTACAATGTTACTGAGTAATCCATCTTTCAGGCTCCTAGCTACAATGTATGGGAAAATGATATGAAAAATGAGTATACAAATAATTTTCATTGTAAAGAAAACATGGAAATACTGGGTGAATACAGTTTGTTTTTTCCCTTTCAAGAGACTTCCTAATTGAAGGTGAAATATTACATTATGAGAGAATGATTTATTCTAGGGCATGGAGTGTTACTAACGTGTTGTGAAAGTCATCAAAAGGTAACCTGTAAGATGTTATTTTTCATTCCTTCCACCTCCTATTAAAGTGTTAGGTAGTTATAGCTTTTGGATTTCGATTAAAATTGTATTTGGCAGCCACGTTACATAGCTTTTAACAAAAACACAGCAGTTCTACTCAAGTTTCAAACGGTGAAATCATTAATTAATCTCCTATACAGAAAGTAACAAATTAAACCTTTTAATAAGGTCCTTTTGTAGTATGTAAGTGAATAAAATTAACAGGCTGTCACTACTGTGTACTGTTGCATCAAGGAACTAGAAATTATTAGAAAACTTTTTCCCCTAATTTTTTTTTGGGGGGGAAAGGGTTATGTTCAAAGCAAAAAAGATTACAGTTGAACTTGTTCAGTTGTGTACAACAATTGTTTCATCTCTAGGAAGCCTGTTAGATTGACTAGGAATAAGAGCTTCCCTTTTATTTTTTCCAAAACTAGACATTTCTAATAAATACTCTCTATTTTTTTTCCTGATATGTTTATTCTCTGTCATTTGGGAAATGGTGTTTTTCTCATGTTTTGTGATAATCATCAAAGTGTAACTTATTTTCCCCTCTAAGACAATTGGAGTTAAGTGACTTGCCCAAGGTCATACAACTAGGAAGTGTTAAGTGTCTGAGATTAGATTTGAACTCAGGTCCTTCTGACTAGGCTGGTGCGCTCTGCCTACTGTGCCACCAACTTTTAAGATGCTATTTTTTACCTTTCATACTTACTATTATTAAAATGTTAGATAGTAACCAGAAAGATAAGCTTTTAGTGAACTATTTTCTGTTCCTAGTTTCCACTTTTCATTCCATCCTTACTCAAAAGACATATTTGTAACTTTCTACTCTTCCTCAAGCTTTCCTCAAACTGCACTTCTCCCAAAGGCTCTTTTCTATTGGTGAGAAGTGGGAATGATTATTTGTTTTGTTAAATAAAATTTGGAAAACTGCGAGACTAATCTTCCAAAATTTAGCTTTTATACTACTTCTTTTTTTACCCATATGGTACTTTATATTGACTTTTAAGACTTTTCATGCAATGACACCTTTTTAGCCATCTTACATCCTACCTTTTTACTCCTCAATAAGTTGGTTTTTCCTTTCTTCCTTAGGATGTTGATTCTACAATAGATAAAGTATGGTAGCTTAGGGCAGGACAACCTCAATTCAAATAGTATATAAAACATAATAGCTGTAGGGTGCTGGGTACATTACTTAATTTCTGACTTGGTTTTCCTTATTTGTAAAATGAGGGTAATAATACTTACTCCTCGCATTGTTGTGAGAATAACCTGTTATGATGTTGGTAAAGTACTTGGCAAACTCTGAAATGAAGTATAAATGCTATTTCTTCATATAATCATTATTATTCTTTGTATATTTTGTCAAAATCATACCTGTCCTTTAGGAATCATCGCTAATTCTACTTCTTTGATCCATTTTTCCCCCTCAGATTCAATAACAATATCAAATACTACTCCATTGTATTCCTTATTTGCATTTTTGTATTTTTTTAACTGTTGCAGGTGCATCAATTAAGCTCCTTAGAAACAGGGAATGTCTTCATTAAAATAAAATTTTTTTTCCCATAGCATATTCTGTAGACTGTTAAACATGTACTGGGTCAATGAGACTTGTTGATTTATTTAAAAACATAGAAATTACAAAAAATACATGCATTATATCTGAAAACAAATTTGTTGGATGTTCTTTTAGTACTTTTAGTGATGGTGGATTCTTTTTGCAGACCTTTTAGCTTTTCATTCTTGGTACATGGATAGCATGTTTTTTCCCCTCAGCTTAATCATCATCTCTGCCAATTGCTAATGTGGGAGGTATACTGATAATCACTTTGTAGCAATTAGCATTATATTTCTTAAATCGGTATGTGTCTGGGGACACTTAGTTAATAAATATTGTTTTGTTGTCACATTCTTTTAGATTGTTCTTATGTATTCAGACCCTTTTATTAGTCGTATCTTAATAAAGAAATATTTAAAGTTAAATCTTGAATGCCTGGTGTATAATTCTCACATTCTTAGTAGTGGTTTTGATAAGCCATTTGAAAAATGTTATTCATGTATTTAGATCTAGTGTGGGGTAGAATAATGTCCATCCAAGTCTTCTCTCCTTCCCCTTATTATTGATGAATCAATAAAAAGTTTAAATTGAATTGTTAATTATATATTGTAATCTTTTTGAGAAGTTGATAACACTCTACTTTTATTTTTTAATCTACTAAGAGGGTTGCAGTCTAGTCCTCATCAACCAAATATTTGATATTTTTGACAAAATGATTCCACTTTAATTGTGAATGGAATATATCATTGCCCATATGATCTGTATTTTTACTAGAAGTTTGGGAACATAATTTGTTTTAAATTGTATTTCTCTTGAAGGTGAGTGTTCATTGATCAAACCCATGTAGTCTTTTATTGAATTCTTCTACCCTTAGGAATAGTGACCTAAGGGCTTATGGGGAAATAGGGAAAATATGGCACCTAAGTGGTTTGGGGGGTGGGGAGGTAGGAAGGAGGAGAAAAGAAGTAACAAATTAAACCTTTTAATAAGGTCCTTTTGTAGTATGTAAGTGAATAAAATTAACAGGCTGTCACTACTGTGTACTGTTGCATCAAGGAACTAGAAATTATTAGAAAACTTTTTCCCCTAATTTTTTTTTGGGGGGGAAAGGGTTATGTTCAAAGCAAAAAAGATTACAGTTGAACTTGTTCAGTTGTGTACAACAATTGTTTCATCTCTAGGAAGCCTGTTAGATTGACTAGGAATAAGAGCTTCCCTTTTATTTTTTCCAAAACTAAATCCATAAAGCAAGAAGTTTAAACAAAACTTTTTTTTTAAAGACTGGTCCACAGAATAGCATGCCAAGATTTTCCTTTTTTTTTTTTTTTTTTTTTTTTTTTTTTTTTTTTTTTTTTTTTTTTTTTTTTTTTTTTTTAACAAATACTTTTCATATTCCAACCACATCCTACACCACACCCTTGGAGGGAAAAAAAGTTTTCTCTTTTCAGATACCAGATCTATAGAATAGTATATTACCTAATTTTGAATAAATCACTCTCAAGGATTTTAGAGTAGTAATTCTAAACATCTAAAAACATAGCTTGTACCACAGTAATGGCACTTATTATAATATATTCTTTTAAAAGTAAATTACTTGACTGCCAGCATTATATGAGTAGTAGAAGTGAAAAGTATAGCCAGCCTTTCAACCTCTAGCTAGAACTCTGGATAATCCACATTGTATTCACTTGGTTGGAGAAACTAAAAAAATAGGGAGCACACTTAAAAGCAGCAAAAAGTCATTTAGATGTTATAATGTCTCATGGCATTTAAATGGTGCTTAAAGGTTTGCAAAATAGCTTCCTCATAACAACCTTGGAACCTACAAGTATTACCATCTTTATTTTGCTGATGAGAAAATGGCTACTTTGAATTATGAATTATATGAAAATTTGAATTATATGACTTGCCCATAATCACACAGCTAATTGTTTGAGGTGAATGTTGAAACTGTCTTTTGAATCTAGGTCTAAGTTTCTTTACTGTGTTGTTATATTTAAGGTCAATAAGATTATTAAATTCTAAAGATTAATAAAATTATATTACTTCATTTTTTCACATCTTACTGCAGTAGATATGTGTATTTTATTCTAATTCAATGTATAATGAGGAAAATCATTTGATTTCATAATTTGAATCTCCATCAGCATTTTAAACCTAGTGACTAGTCAATAATCATTTCCTTTGGTTGGTCAACATTATATATTTCCTTAAATTACCATAGTTTTTTTTAGGTCCTGCTCCAGATTAAGTGAAAATCATTTAAGAGTAGTATAGGTATTCCTGAACGTGATGCCTAGGACACTAAGATTTGCCCCATTACAGAGGCCTTTTAGAAATATTAATTATCTTCACCTTCTTCTCCATATCTAAGGAGGACAGAGCAAGAGGAAATTAGTTTTAAGATTAAATCAAATTCTGATTAACTATAGAAGGTACTAAAGTGTTGACATAAAGAGCTACAGGGTTACCTCCTTCATTGTTAGAGTTGCTGGAAGGTGAGAGCCTGGGCTTTTTCATCTTTTTGAAATTATTTCCAAGTGACATAAAATAGAATCAAAGGATTATATGGTGGTATAACATAGCCAGGACTCTGTGACATTTCTTGATGGCAGACACTTTGGCCTTTCTTTATATGCCAATGCACAGGGCTGGATACATAGAAGTACTTGAAAAAGATTGTGATTTTTTTCATTATGAAAATCATAGTTTATGTATTTTTTATATTACATAGTTCCATGAAGTTTGTCTCAACAGATTCTGTGGGGTCCTTATAATATAAATTTCTAGTAAAGTGGCAGACCTATGAAGAGCTTTTAGTCGAAAAGAATTAAAAAAAAATTGAACTCCAGCAAGTTTTCCTTTTTTTCAGTTAAACAGCAAGCTTTATGGATAAAACGTGAAAAATTTCTAATTGTGAATGGGGTACAGAATATATTGTTAGGACTTGGGACATTTTCACATTTTCCATATGCTTGTTGAATTTTCCTACTTGGTGCCATATATTAATTACTGCAATATTCTTAATTTTGTTTAGTTTTAAGTTGTAAGACTTGTAGTTTGGGGGAAAAACAAATAAGAAAACACTTAAGTATATGCTAGTAAAGATTTAACAACTAGCCCTCCAGGGCAGAGGAAAACATAGGCATGATACATTATTCTAATTAACATTTTCTCCATCACAATCTACAAAATGGTAAATCAAGCCCTGATTTGTAGCATTTGCTTATTTCTTAGAGACAACAATTCACAAAGAAAATTTAACAACCAAATGGTTTGAGTTGCTTCTATCATATATCCTGAAAACACTTCTGTATGAGTTTGAAATTGGATTTATGAGTGAGGTGAGGGAAGAATGCAGTTTCTTGAGGGAGAATTCTGATCCAGGGCACTCAATGAAAACTGAGTCCTGTGACTCCTTTTAGTTTGCCTTGAACATTAGCTACTGTTGGGGGTGGAGGGAAGAATGTTGTGAATTGAAGGCTAAGTCTTTTGCTCCCTGCACTTAGGGGGACAGTTAGGCTAAGATTTATAGCCCTTTCTATTTACAGAGGGTAGTTCAGCTAATTGTTTAGAGGCCCTTGCTCTTTTAATTTTTTTTCCCAGTTAGATGGTTTCATAGCTCTTTAACACTTCAGGAAGAAGAAAGAATGATGAAATTTGATTAAATCAATTACTGTTGCAATTCCTTAGCAGTGGATAGTCATATGAAGCAAGATGAACCACTGCTTCAGAGACATTTTAGGCCATCTGATTTTTTATATATATATATATATATATATTTTTTTTTTTATAAAATCTCTTTTATAAAGATAATTGTAGTACATTTTGTCTCTGTAAGGGAAGATTGAGTACCCAGCTGGTTAGATATATTTAAAGAAAGAAAGGAAAAATCACTCTTAAGCAAGCCTGGTAAAGATTTTTTTATAAATTTGAGTGGGAACCTGAGAATGCTGCAGTATCTTGGCAAATTAATTAAAGTAAGAGATAAAGAAGTCAGATGTAGTTATGTAGGATTTTTCCAAGATTAAACTGATTGTAGTAGATAAAGTTAAATTATTTTCTAATAAGCTTCATATTAATTTTCTAAAGTAGAATGCTTTTGAGGCTGTCTTTCCCTTTGTGATTAACTTTAAAAATAGAGATATAAATTAACACAGACTGTTATATATCATGTTGCTGTCTATAGTGATAGAGTTGTAGCTCCATTCCCTGAAATGGAAATTGTCTCATTGTCATTAGTCTATCAGTATCATCACAAGTTCAAAAGAGCCCCTTTATCTAGTCCTTCATTGCTACTAAAATGAAAGGCAAGCATGCTCTTTTCTCTCTATTTGGTCAGATATCCTCTAATATCTGAAAACAGGACCTGTTGTATAATAGGCATTGGGTCATTTCAATTTTGGACTGAGTCTTTGCTGTTTAAAACAGGCCAAATAAACCACTACTATATAACTAACTGTTTGTTGGAATCTTCCTTGAATTTTTTTTTTGTTTTTGTATTGGGTAAAGGCTGTTCAACTCATGCTATCACTATTAGTCATTCACCTAATTGCCAAAGCTTGAATAATTTGTGAATATTGGGCAGTTTTTTTTTCTTCTTGCCTGTGCTGTTAAAATAGCACAATGGTAATTTGCCCTCTTTTTCTTTGTAGTCTTCTAACACCCAAAGGAGCTTCTAGAGATGTTTTAGAGTGTAACTATTTAATTTTTATCAAATTCTTACAATAGATTACATCACAAAACAGCTTTTCCTTTTATATCATGGTAACTGTCAAAAACTTGTTCTTTAAATTTCATGGATCATGATTGATTCATTGGAAAGGAAAGGTTAAAAAAAAAAAAGAGAGCCATTCACTTTTACAGTATACACAATTTTAATAGCAAAACTTTCCTGTACACTGTACTTTATTGTTTCCTTCTTCCCCAAGCCCTCCCTTCCCCTGCTCCCTCACCCCAGATTATATCCCTCCTTATCCCACCCATACCCCCAAAATGGCTCTTAAAGTTGATTTGAACACAATGCATTTGGGCTGTATTTTTGAGTCTCCAGGTTCATTGTTGATAGAAAAAAAATTACTATAGCATTCCTTATATGTGGGTTTTTATCACTAAATGAAAAAAGATTCATTGAAAAGAGTAGCAGAGGAGCTTTTTAGATGTTTGCATCTTCAGTATGAAAGCTTAAACAGTCATTTATATTTAGTTTTGTCCTTATTAGATCATGAATTTGTCTCTGATTAGATAGTTGTGAATTATTGTTTGTCCAGCTTTCTATGCCTTACTTCTCAAGATATTGTTTTTCGAAAAAGATATGAAAACTAGCCCAAAGTCAATTCTCTAGGATGACCTTTAACTGTATTGCTATGTTGGTTAGGAAAATGATAACAGGAGTTTTATACTTTATATAGATTCAAAGGTGTAATAAAGCTTTTGTGGTTACAATTCTTAGTCTCAGGTATAGAAAGTATGCCTTAAAAATTGAATTCTCAGTAGCTTTAAATTTTAAATTTAAGACTTTAGTGCTTCAACAGGGAAGTCTTTTTTATTGGAAAGATCAAGGAAAGACTCAAGAAAAAAAAAAATCCAAGGCCTACATGGCCTTAGAGAAAACAGATGAATTTTCATAATTATTGAAATTGAGAGATTTAATCATTTTCTATTCATTAAACTGGTGCAAAAATTAACTTAGGCACAGTAGAAAAGCATGAATTTTAGTTCTGATTTCTGTCTTAGAAAACAAGTATCTGCTTTCAGTTGTTGGCAGTGGATGCTCTCTCTAGCTCAGCTTTATGAATTTGTAAATATACTGGCTTTTTTCCCCTTTTCAATAAAGTGAGTGAAATCCCATGCAAGCTCAAAAGAGAGAGGCTGTGTGTGTGTGTGTGTGTGTGTGTGTGTGTGTGTGTGTGAGAGAGAGAGAGAGAGAGAGAGAGAAAGAGAGAGAGAGAGAATGAATGAGAATGATTGTAAACTAGCTCCTGATTACTAGATAGTTATAATATGCCATCATGGGTTTGGTTTTGTTTTCAGTGACAGTGTAATAAAAATGATATAAAACTTTTTGTGTGGGGAAATTAACATAAAAATACTCATTCGACTTCAATTAACAAAATACTGAGCTGTTGTTTGACAGTAGCCAGTTTGTGAGGAGAGAGCACAGATGAATAACAACCTAATCTCTGGTGCTGAAGCATAAAGAGATCAAAATTAAATAGATTCATGCCTTCTCTGGGTTACAGGAAAAGAAAGGTGCCTCATTAGTGAAAAAGGAAAATAAGTATTTATTTGGTTATTCACATTCTCTCCATGTATTACAAAAGGCAAAGAAGATCAATAATTTTTATCTTTTTAAGATCCACTTGAAAAGTCTCTCTTAGTGGTCTTTGCACATCTTATTCCTCAGAGGTTACAGAGCCAGCTTTTCCTGTCAGTTCTTAGAATTTACCTGTGGATAGTTCATTTGCTTTCTGTGTCTTGTGGGACATCTGTGCTGTTTCTTAAGAAAAAAAAATCAGTTTAAACTAATTGCTAATTTTATGATCAAAATTATTACAGATATTTCTTTTATTTAATTACCATACAAGAAACCTTCATTATGCCTGGAGCAGCCTTTTTCATAATCAGAAATAACAAAACAACCGTAGTTGCCCCTTAGGTATGGAATAGAATATTAGTACTGGAGCTAGTTATTTTTATCTAGTCATGTTCTGATCATACTTTTTGGTAATACTCTTTCATCATATATCTTGTGAAAATTAGTTTCTGCACTCGAACAGGCAAAAACATTTAACAAGAAATAAGAGTGATGTCTGCCTGCTGAATATCATTTGTGCAGCAGCACATAAGCTTAGGAATTAAAAAAAATATGATTTTACCTTATCAATGTGCCTTTCTATAAGGCAGTTGTATTATACCATAATTTATAATCGTGTTCCTTTTGTGACACAGGAAAAAAATTTCAAGGGAGAAGGAAAGGGAGCAGTTATAAACCAGTCTTGTTTCAGAAGAGTATGATAGTTAAACAGTACAATTCCATGAGATAGTATAGTCTGATATTTCCATTTTCCTGATAGAAAAGACTATCTTCATTGAAAAATATTATGCCTGGAGACAATATAATTGAAGACCAAAAAGGAAACTTTTGAGGGGTAGGATATAGGAAGAAGGTCAGGGCATATGTCTGTCTGTCTGTCTGTCTGTCTGTCTGTCTGTCTCTCTCTCTCTGTCTGTATATATATATACATACACACACACCATTTTTCAGGCAGCAAAAGCCAATGGTTTAAAAAAAACCCAAACAAACACACACTTTTTAAATCAAGTCAATGCATCTGATCCTACAGTTGCGTGTAATTACAAAAACATAATATCTTGTTTACAAGAAACTGTTAAAATATAATTTGGAATTGGCCTCTGAAACCCAAATTTCCTATCAATTGCTTTTTATCAAAATTGAAGTTAAAACAATACTAGTTAGGCAAATCTTTTCTGTATGAAAAGTTTATTAGCTCCCAGTTATCATTAAATTGTTTAAATCTATAGTAATACTGAATTATTGGGTTATTATTTTTTTTTAATGATTCACCTGTATGGGGAGGAAGGGAAACCTAATAGATACTATTGTATCTACACAAATGTATATCCATACATATATGGATATATCCATATCCACCCTATTTTTGCTTGCTTTAGTTAACTTTAGTTAACTTGATTTGTTTCGAGCCATTTAAATTCTATGTTTGAATTTTCATTGCTTCATATTAGCTCTACTATGTAACCACGTAGGCATACATTTTTTCTGACCGACAGGTTATTTTTAAGTAACCCACTCATCTTTATTTTCAGAATGCTTTGTTCCTGAATTAATTATTTATTTATTTGTTTTGGAGGATTTAATTCTGAGCATGAAACTCTGTGATTTTGGTAGTTGATTTGTATTCTAACACATCTTGCTAGTCAGTTATTTAAAATGTACTTTTTGATTGAAAAACAGAATAAAAGGACGGTTATAGAGTTTAAACCCCCTCTCTTGGGACAAGTGGTCATGACAGCTTTATGTGAATTAGCTATCTAGCTGGATTAAGAATGTCTTAGCTTTGTGGCATTGACTCATTTATGGATTTCCCCCCTCATCATTCTACATCTCTCCCTCCACTTAACCTTGTTTTTTTCATTTACATTTAAATGTAAGATTGAGCACATTAGTATTAAAATGCCACTTTGCCACTCCATTTTAAATAATTATCTAAATTTCACAAAAAGATTTGTTAAAGTCAAACCAGAGACTTAGTGATTCAATGTAATTATTTAGTATTGATTTAACTGTAATGAGACCATTTCATAATCAGTTGAATTCTTTGTTTAAGCATATGAACCAAGCATATTCAAATTTATAAAGTGTTCTGAATTTGCAATATAAGTTTTGACTTGTACTTACTAACCTAGGTAATGACTGTTGATAGACTTGGGCAAAGAGACTTTTAAATGGGCCATTTTTCATTATATGCAAAATTCCACTTACATGTGACTGTTGATTATAGATCTGATTCAATATCAAATTATAATCACAAATGAAATCTTTCATTAAGTCTTCCTTTACAGTTAGTGAGCCAGCTGTAACATATGAGGATCAAATAGCCACAGTGGAACAGATTACCATCTGTATTCTTTCATGCTCATTCCTTTTTCCAGACCGTTTCCAGTAAAAAAAAAGTAGCACATTGGAGACGTTAGTATAAATGTTTACACATGATGGTATAATTACATAACATGAAACATCTTACATTATTTTGAAGTGAGCATTTTTAGATTTCCATATAGGAGTGCAAAGTAATGTAATCATTGCTTCTTTTAACATTTAAAATATGGTTCCATTTAAAAAATAAAAATAAAAAATACTTCACCACTTCAAAAACTATGTCTCCACTTGTTTTGGAAAATTAGGCTTAATGTCACCATTTGTAAAAATTAGTTATATATTTAGCCCCCTACAATTTAAAATAGGTTACTTATCTGATGTAATTTTTGATGACTTGTAGGTATTATACTTCACATTCTTTATATGGCAGCTGCTGACACTTGCACTGTCCATAACCATTAATGATGATGAAGGGTCCTTCATGGGTGGGTTCATACTCATTATATGGTCCTTGGTCTGACATATTTGACATATGAAGTCGTGTTTGGGATCGGAGTTGCCTGTGGTTCTGAATCATTGAACACTGCCTAATTCTTCTTAAAGTAGGAGGGCAGCATTTCCTGGAGATGAACACTATAAAAATAATAAAAAAGAAAGAAAACAATAAAGCCATTGTTCCTGTAATTACCCGCTGAGTGAAGATGGCATTGTCTGGTTCAGGAAAGTGTTCATCAGTAGTAACTGCTATGCCTGCAGTAGTTGGAATTTCTTTGTCTCCCACATGGTAACTTGATGAGCTTATTCTTTTTGTGTATTCAGTGGTTGGATCTTTATAACTTGTGGCCATGGCAGTGACAGTAGTTGATAAATTCCAGCAAAGCTGAAATCCATAAACTGCATCTAGAATATCTTCTCCCTGGGTGTGGTCTGGGCTGTGGCACAGTATTGAGTGCTCCCACCGACCTTGGAAGCTACTCAACCATGTGGCCAGTGCACATATTTTGGGGCTGCATTCCCACAGATTGCCAGAGAAACCAACTGTAGTTAAGGATCTGAGAGAATTTAAGATCTTGGAATCCAGGCTGTGTAGCTTATTGTTATCCATTAGAAGTATTTTAAGATTAGGCATGGTCTCAAACACTGTGAAATCGATGGCTTTGATTTCATTTCCAGTCAAATCAAGCTTTTCTATGGTGCCCCAGGTCCACTCCATCCCACATGTCAAGTTGCTAATTTTGTTCCACTGTAAGAAGAGCGTGTGCAGACTGCTTAGCCGTAGGAAATGAGCAAAATTAATCTTTGTCAGCTGGTTGTGCTCTAGGTGAAGCTCTCTCAGTTTGATTAATCCTGCAAATCCATTGCGAGCCAAACTTCGCAAACGATTTGTGCTCAAATCAAGAAACTCCAGACTACGACAGTCCCAGAAAAGGCGAACAGGAATGGTCCGCAGGGAATTGGAACGCAAATGTAAGGTTTGCAGCTTCCGAAGGCCATAGAACAATTCTGGATGCAGAGATGATAACTGATTAAAAGACAGGTCCAAATTTTGCAGGTTAAGCAGTTGACTAAAAGTTGTGTTTGGCAAGTAAGATATTTTGTTGGAACTTAGAATTAATTCCTTAAGTTTATAGAGTCCTTGAAAAGAATCTTCTTTAACTGTTGAAATTTGATTATGGTCTAAGTGGAGCCAAGTAAGTTGACTGAAGCTTGCAAATTGATCCCTTTCAAGTTCAGAAATGTGATTGTGCCTCAGTGACAAACCTAGAGAGCCCTTGTCAGTGTTGTTTGGCACTGAGTGAAACCCCTGAGAGTCACAGTAAAAGAGCAGCTTCTCGCAGCGGCATTTTGGTGGACAAGCCATGCCCAAGGCAGGCAGCATTTTTAAAACCACACTCATTGCATATAGTGCTGCCAGCATAGGAGCCCCTAATGGCCACTTGAAATGTAAGCCTGCAGAATATAATTTAAGGAAACAACAAGATAGGATATTTTTCATCAGATCATATGGACCAAAAAAGATAAGCACAACATCATGGTGAAAGCACATAACTTACTATTCATGCATTGCAGAAAAGCTAATCCTCATAGGCTAAAAGGAAACTTATCCTTTTAAAAAGATGGCTAAGGTAGCCCCTATGGTCAGCCTTGCTATTTGAAAGTAGCAGGTCCAAAAATATATTCGATTGGTTTCATTTTTAAAATTTTAACTCACTGGCTTTAAAAAATAATAATGTTCACTGCTTAAGATTTATAAATGCATAAACTTACCCATTCTTTTGAGCACATTGGAGGTTGCATTCAGTCGTAGACTCAAAGCAGTGAGTCTGAAAAAGGCTCGAACATTCAGTCGCTTTTGAATAATTTACTCTTTTTCAGTATCCTAAGATATCAGAGTAAAATTGAATCCACCAGGCTTTTTTTCCCCTTTAGGATATTCCTTTTGAATTCATTGGCTTGATTTTCTGTGACAGCTCTGTAATTCTTGAATCAGTACTGAATATAAGTTTTATTTTTCTCTTCCTGCGTCTGTTCGGCTGTTTAATTGAAGCTTTAGTCTTCCTTTTGCACAGCTGTTAGTTCTCTTAGTCTTAACTTGTTGATGGCAGATGGGTAGCTTATTGCAGCGAGAAGCTCCTGTAGTAGCATGAGTGCATTTACTGAAAAGCTTTTCCGAGAAACGGTACAAGAATGGATTTGCTTATGTGCTGCGACCACACAGAACTGTATATAGGCTGACGTCACATGGTGACGTCTCTTTTGTTTGGGTTTTCCAGAAGCTTTACTGTTATAAAGCATTGTGCTGCATATTATGATCATGCAAGATGCCTAATTTTTTTCTTTAAAGAATTTGGGAGGAAGTGATATTAGTGGGGAATACCCCTAGCAGAAAAATTTGTTGTATTCCTTTAGTATAGGAAATAAAAATGAGTCTTTATGATAAAGGCAGCATTCATGAAGGCCACTTAGCTGTGAGCTAGAATAACAAAGTGATGATTTTTAATGCTTGCTAAAGCCAGTATTAGATAGCATCTTTTGCATAAAATGATAGCTTTAATGGGAGTGAGCCTGTACAATTTGTTTTCTAATAGAGAGGAATTCACACCATTCTAGGTGGCAGTTGGTGTTTTATTCCTTTAAACCTCAGTTCTGTTATACTTTAAAATCAAAAGTATAAAAATAATTTATCTTGATAGATATTGTTAGTAAGTTAACTGGGCAAGTTTCACTGTTGAGTCCTTCAGATCTTAAAAAGCCTAATCTAAAAATAAAGAATAAAAAAGCAATTTGCTAAAAATTACACATTTGATAACTTTGATACTTGAGATTGGAAAAAACTTTTCCTCTAGCAAAGTTGATTTTTTGGGGAGGAAGGGGGGGCTTTCCCCCTCCATCCTTTCTAACAATAACATGCTGGGTTTTAATGAAAAATACTGCTAAATTTATTCTTTATTTGGTGTGATGGTAGGAATTTCCTCCCAATCCAAGGGTGGATTGACTCAGTAGTTTTAATACCATAGACCCTCACATCTTTTAGGACAAATACCATGATTTGAGTTAAGTTTTATCTTACTCATTTATGTTTACCTTAGAATTTTACGGATTATTTAAGTTGACAGTCTCAATTGGGGGGGCAGAGGAGGGAACATAGTACTGGAATAATAGGGCATTTGCACATTTAATAGCTCCAACTGGCAGAATTCTACAGATGGAAGAGCTTACAGAACTGTCTTTGTGCGAAATACTGGCTGTTGTTGGAATCTCTAATGACGATAAAGGGGCACCCACATTTAGAGAGAATTTTAAAAATGTGGCTATTTTTCCTTAATGTAAATTATTTTGGCTTGTCCATTAATTTTTTTCTATTATTGAATAATAATTATAATTATATAACACTTTAAAGTTCAGGTTTTTTGTTTTTTTTTTTCCATAAGCAACTTGATGAGCTAATCACTCATTATCTTCATTTAAAGATAAGGAAACTGAGTTTGAGAAAAGTTAAGTAACTCTTGCTATGGATGTTAGAGCCAAGACCTACTTACTATATGAGTCTACTCCCACCTCCCCCCAATTGTTTTTTGTTTGTTTGTTTTGCTGAGACAATTGGAGTTAAGTGACTTGCCCAGAGTCACACAGCTATGAAGTGTTAAATGTCTGAGGACATATTTGAACTTGGATCTTTCTGAAGGTGCTGGTGCTCTATCTAGTGTGCCACCTAGCTGCCCCCAATTGTATCTTTTCAGAAGGTATAAATACAAATAGTATTTCAAGAACAATGTTTCTTACTCAATTTTTTTCTCCCTGCCTGCCTCTCCTGTACTGTTTTTTAAAAAATGCATTGATAGTGTTTTTTGTCTTGACCCTAGAAAGGAAATTGTAAGTTTAGGATTTAAAAACTATATATGTATAGAACTCATTTCTACTAACTCCAGTTGAGTAAAATCATCAACTGGAGTTCGTGGAAATAAATTTGTGAATCAAGAAATTTTGCTTCTATCAGGTACCATTTTATTTCTTGGAATTGGAGCTGGTGATTTCTGTGATTACATGACAATAGGCAAATAGTGATAACTTTCTGGTGACTGTTTTTGTAGGTAGTTTAATACAAAATCCACTATTTTCTTTCTTTTTGTGTTTTCTTTTTCCATTCTTATTTTTCTTTGCTATCTTTGTTTTTATATCACCCTCATTTCACTCTGTATATCTCTCTGTGCAAAAGTCATACCTGTAATCGAGATTAAATAATAAAATCAGTTCTGCTTAACCAGCTAAACCTCCTATGTATGCAATCTTCTATACCCATAGTTCTGCATATCTAAAAAGAGGGAGGCAGATCCATTTTTTTAGGAGCCAAGCTTGGTAAGTAGTTATAATTAAGCAGTGTTCAGTTTCATTCTCTTTCCTTCCTTTCCTCCTACATTGTTTTAGATATTTGTGTATTTTCTTCTTGTGTCTTTGTTTTATGGAAATCTTGTACTTCTCTCATTTGTTTGTATTTATAATCTTTTATGGTATAATAATATTGTATTGTGCATCCATATAGCTGATTTGTTTAGCCATTCCCAAATGATGGACATCTACATTTTCCTTTGTAACCACAAAAAGTGTTTTTTGTGAATATTTCAACCCATTTGTTTTTAATGAGACAATATTTGTGTGTGTGTGTGTGTGTGTGTGTGTGTGTGTGTGTGTATGTGTGTGTGTGTATTCCTTATTGAAATTGAATGAGTTCTTTCTCTGAACTCTGTAGAACTTTCTATTATAGATACATTCTAGTCTAGATAGATTATACTTGGCTATCTTCATTCTCCAGGAATGAAAAAATTTCCCAAAAGTTCCCCATCTACTTTAGGAAGCATTTTTTCCTGTTTCTCTTGTCAGGAGAAACCTGCTTCTTTCTTCACCTTTTAAAGAATGAAGTTCTTCAGCTAAGGCAAGATTTTTGTCAGCTTTGCTGCATTTTGGTAGAGCAAGCACTCCAATAACTTCCGATAATGAAAGTCTTCCATTATTACTTTATCATCGTGGTTCCAGGATTCTAGAATTTCTTATCTAATCATTCCTTCTGTATAGGCTCTCCTTTTTTGTACTTTTATGGTACTTTTGCCTATTTTTCCAGTAATCCTCAGACAAGTTATTGTTGTCATGTTTTCCCTTTCTGGTTTTTGGATTCCTTCATCTTGAAGGAATTACCTCACTTTAATCAATGATATAGCACTACGCTCTTTTTTTCTTTCATCATGTTCTCTAGTAGTATGCTAACCCTTGCTCTCCTAATTTGCTTGTAGTATCACTCTTTATATTTAAATCATGAACCTATTTCAATCTTTATCTTGGTTTATCTTTATTAAAATTTATCTTTATGTTGGTCTATGGCTTTTTTTTCCTTCTTAGTATATACTTTTCCAGAGCCATGTTACAATTATGAACTCCATCTCACATAATCTCAGTGATACTTGTTAGCTTGAATTTTCCCTCTTGTCTTAGGCTCTCTTCATGCCTTGTATTTAGACGTCTGAGGTGGAAGTTTTTTGTTTTTATTACTTGATAGTGTTTGTCATTTTATTTGTGGATTTCTGAACTGATAATCTTCCTGCTTATACTTACCTATATGATGGCTTCATAAGATACCCATACCCACTCACACTTTATAGAAAGAGATTGAAAGATAGTGAATTTTCTCCCTCTCTCTTTTTAGTATAAAAATATTTAGGTTCTCATGAGTGAGAAAGCATTTCTTTCTAATTCTTGAGAGAAATATTCCATCTTGGGGTAATAGCCCACCATTTCCCTATTTTAAAGATCGCACAGAGATCCAAATCCTGTTCTGGGATATTTTCTTTCTTTTTGTTTTTTTCTCAGCTTCTCCTTTCCCTTTAATAAACAATATTTATAAAGATATCATCTGAAGATATTCAGTTTCCGATGCAGGTCTTCACAATCCTGATTGTTGCTGTTGGATTTATCTGTTTAGCTGTCATTGCCCCCTTCATGGATCACCTGTCAGGGAAGCATTTGGCATGTTTGACGGTGGTTACTTCCTGTATATATGCCCTGGGAAAACAGCAGACCTTTCTTTTTTTCCTGAGGCACCACATAATTCAATCATTTATCTCATTGTTTCTATTCTTACCATTGGTAAAGAACCTTTTTCAAGATGGAGTCGGGACACCTTTCACTGGAGCCATCTTCTGTGAAGATGGAAAGCTGTAGGGTTCAGACTTAATTCAGAGTGTCTTCCTCTCATTGATGTCATGCTCTTCTGTTTTATATTCTGATATAAGTTGGGATTCTCTTCCTTCATATCCTTTTTTCTTAAATTCTCTTTAAAATACTATTGTTCCTTCAAGGACCAGGTCATTCTCCCATATAGCTTGGAGAATAGTAGGTAGACGTGGCTTCCTTTTTTACCCCAAGAGGGAGTCTTAAATAATGGTTGACAGTGACAAACCGTCTCTGCAGTATTCTCTTGCTTCTATAATTGGCACAAACAGAAGATTGGGTAGATTTATTGGGGGAGTTCAAATGCCACTGCTATCATTTACCTGCTCACGAAATCTGGTGCAAGTGACTTAAAAAGTCTTATATTTCAGTTTCCTCATCTGAAAATTCTGAAGTTAGGTTAAATGGTCAATAAGATTTCTTCTAACATCGAATCTGTGAACTTTTCTCTGCTTTTCTTTGACTGGCAAGTAGCATATTTCTGATGGGCCCAAGTGCAAGCTGAAAGTTTCCTCATTTGTACTCTGACAAGGTCACAAGTAGAAATAAAAGTTATGTTATGAATGTTGGGCTTGGAGTCAGAAAAACTTGGGTATGAATCCTGACTTAGATACTTGGAAACCCTATGGCCATGAGCAAGTCTCTTTAACTTCTATATACCCTAGTTTTCTCAAATGGAAAACAGGGATAATAGCATCCTCTTCACAGGATTGTTGTAATAGATGAAATCAATTATATAAAGCATGTTGCAAATTATGAAGTGCTTATTTAAATACTACCAATAATAATAACACCAATATCAATAATAAATTATTTTTTACCTTTTTCTCAAGAATATAGATACATACAGTTCTGTGAGAAGTCATTATGTTAATAGTTTTATCTTTAATAATCTGTGTACTGGTACCTAGATGAATTAGTTAATTTTGACAAAGTTGTATGAATCCCTTCTTTTTAACTGGTAAGACATTTCTAATTTTTATATGATATGATACTGGAACATAAATAATTAAAATATTCATGTCTTCAATATATTTCATTCATTTTTATAATTTGCCTGCCTACCGGTCATTGTCACCTGTTAGGGTATTAAATTCTGATTTTTCTCCCTCTATATTTGTATGTTGTATACACTTTGCCTTGGAATGTCAAGTTGGTCATCTCTGTGGTTTCAGATAGGGCCAGCTTATAAATCTATGCCACCTCATTTATTTCATAGATGCATAGATCATCTATTATATTTTTATCATTAGAGAGAGGAAGCATGGTTTAATGCAGAGATACTTAACCATTTCTGTCATGGACTAGACTTGGCCAGTGTGAAGTTAATGAGGATCTCTATTCAGAATAAATTTTTTTTAGTTTATTTATTTAACGTTTTCCCCGGTTACTTTTTTTAAACAATTGTTTTTAAAACTTTTGAGTTCCCAATTCTATCCCTTATCCCCACTCCCAGCCCCATTAAGAAATCACATGTGAAGTTATGTAAAACATTTCCATAAAAGACAAGTTGTGAAAGAAAATATAGATTTTCCACCCTAAAAAAGAAAGAAATTAAAGAAAGGAAGGAAGAAAGAAAAAAAACCTCAAAGGAATAAAGGGAGAGGGAAACACATACCACAATTTATTCAGCCATTCTCCAATTGATGGGCATTTCCTCAATTTCCCATTTTTTGCCCTGAGAAGAGAACTGCTACGAATATTTACCTTAATGAGCAAAATTTTTGTACTACTTTCCCGTTTGACCAATTTTGCTTTTTAAGACATTCTTCTCCTCATTAACTTTTTATATTTTCTTTTGTATCACTCTGAATTCTTCCTGTAATCCCATTTGAGTTCTTCCATAGCCTGAGACCAATTCTTATTTTACTTGGACGCTTTGGATGTAGGAGTTTTGATTTTGGTAATCTTCTGAGTGTGTGTTTTGATTTTCTTTGTCACCGTAGTAACTTTCTGTGGTCAGAAATTTTTCTGTTGAAAGCCCATTTTCCTAGCCTATTTCTTATCCATTATCTCTACCCATTAAAATTAATTACCTATTACCTCTTCAAGTAGGACTTTCACAAAGGGGTGGGGGTGCACTTGTCCTAAGATTCAGGGATTTTATACATCTGTTTTCAAAGATCCTTATAGGGACATGACCCCAAACCCTTTTCTCTGCCCTGGAACTGTAAGGAGTGTCCCCACCCGACTCTAGTTGTAAGAACTAGTATGCTAAAGCCACAAATTCCTACTTGGCTAGCGTGACTGGAGCTGGACTACCATCCTGTTGCCATAGATTTTTTCTGCTGACCTTCAAAAGTCCTTAGATCCATTTTTGTTTTACTTGCACGAGGCCACAACTGGGACTGCACACTGGACTCCCCTGGTATCACAGACCTTTGCTGCTGACCTTCTAAGTTGTCTTCAACTGAAAAGTATTTTATTCTGTCTTTTGTTGTCTTCAGCTGAAAAATATTTCATTCTGTCTTTTGTTGTCTTCTGATGTTTTAAAATTTGATTAGTCATTATTGGAAGGAACTTGGAGCGCTTTGGAGGAGAAGTTGGGTGGCATTTTGCTTTTACATGCTATCTTGGCTCCACCTCACCAGAATAATGTTTTTTTAAACATAAAATATATAGGATTACAAAGGGTACCAATTATCCTGAAATAAGGTTATCAAAATAATTTTTTATAAATTTATAAACCTTACAAAGGACCCACATGTGCAAAAATGTTTGTAGCAGCCCTTTTTGTGGGTGCAAGGAAATAGAAACTGAGTGGGTGCCCATCAGTTGGGGAATGGCTAGATAAGTTGTGGTGTATGAATGTTATGGAATATCATTGTTGTATAAGAAACAATCAGCAGGATGATTTCAGAGAGATCTGGAGAAATTGATACTAAGGGAAATGAGCAGAACCAGGAGATTATTGTACATAGCAACAAGAAGATTATGTTATCATAAACTGTGGTAGACTTGGATCTTTTCAGTAGTAAGATGATTCAGACCAGTTCCAATAGATTTGTGATGGAGATAAACATCTGCACCCAGAGATGACTGTGGGAACTGAATATGGATCACAACATAATATTTTCACTCTTTTTGTTGTTGTTTGCTTGCTTTTTGTTTTCTTCCTCATTTTTTTTCCTTTTTGATCTGATTTGTGTGTGTGTGTGCAGTATGATAAATGTATTGGGTTTAACATAAAAAAAAAATATACTGATATGCATTGCTTAGAGGGAGATCCTTTAATAGAAGTTGCCAGTACCAATGACATCTTCAGAAGTCTAATGAACAAGACATTTTAAAAAGTCTAATGAAATATAACACAGATTCATGTGAAAATGGGCTGGATATAAATAAATAAAACAATAAATTGTTTTGATAAAGTTAATATTTTATTATTTCAGCAGAAATAATAGTTTGGCTTTTAAGGTTTTATATAGTAACTTTCATATTGTGTTCATATTTGTTGAGACTGAAGCTGAAGTTTAAATACTCTGTTTTGGCCACATAAGAAGATGACAATGGGACTCATTGGAAAAGATCCTGATGATATGAAAAAATTGAAGGCAAAAAGAAAAGAAGGGGGAAGAGATTGAGATGGATAGATAGTATCATGGGCACAATGAATATAAACTTGGACAGACTTTTGAGAGAGAGTGGAAGATAGAAGGACCTGGCATGCTGTGTGTGGTCCATGGAATCACAGAGTTGGACATAATGGACAACGATGACGACAACAGCAAAACTGAGACATGTTGACATCTTGTTAGCAGTAGCTTGATCTTCTCACTAAATCTAGAATATCTAATTCCATAGTTCGTCATATTGAAGAATAAATTGTTTTAAAAACCATTGGAAATAGATATGGGTTTGTGACAACCTGAAGAGTGTAAGATTCTTAGTCTTTCTTTTTTTACTCCCTCCTGATTGGCTCATTTCTTTTTGTATTGGAATAATTTAAAATTATGTTAAGTTATATTGTTATGGTACTGTTTAAAATAATTTTTGTAAATAGGGAATACTGCTCAGCATCATTTTTTTTCCCAAGGAAGTTTGTGGTGCTTGCAGTGTTATCACAGTGTGCAAAGCATATTTTCTAGCTTCTTCTTTCAAGAGATAGTTACTTGGATTGAGTCTTATTTTGACATTTTGACAGCTTTGCTATTGACTTCTCTTTCTCCTATTGATGGGAAATACTATGGTAGATAATTTCTAAGGTCCTTTTTAGGTCTTCATTCATCAAGTATGAACTGAGTTGTATCTTTAGCAAAGTCAAGCAGAGTAAGATGTCATATAAAGTTAATAGAATATTGGTGTAGATGAGGGGAGAAGCTGAACTCGGCTAATATGTAATCATGATGTAAAGTAGTGGTAACATTTGAAATTATCATAACATCATATTGTGGACTCCTAATAACATATTCTAGACTTGCTTTCTGTTGAAGTAAGTTGAGCAAAATTTAGTTTTCATTTTCTAAAGAGACAAGGAAGAATTTAAATGGTTACAAAAGTTGAAAGAAGAAAACTGTTGGTAACTTATAATTATATAATACTTTCGATGGTGGCATTTTCATTTAAAAAAAGCAAATTTCTTTCTAGATCTGTTTTTTCTTATGCAGCAAGATAACTATAGATATGTATAAATATATTGGATTTAACATATCCTTTAACGTATGTAACATGTATTGGACTACCTGCCATCTAGGGGAGGTGGGGGGAGGGAAGGAAGGAAAAAATTGGAACAGAAGGTTTTGCAAGGGTTGATGTACCCATGCATATGTTTTGTAAATAAAAAGTTATAATTTAAAAAAAAAAAAAGCAAACACGCAGTTCAACAGTTTTAATGTAATTTATGTAAATTAATCATTCCTTCTACCAGTAGTTAATGAAAAACTTGCCACATTCCATACTTAAAAACTACCAAATGAATGGTCTTCTACACTGTATCAGTTGCCTTAGGGAATTTTTCATTAAGGAATAGATTATTCTTGCCTCTGATAACTACTGATTCTAGCAGGATTCTTTCCCAAAAAATTTTCTGTATGGTAGCATTCGTTGGAGTTCAGATCCTAGATCAGAGTCAGGAATTTATAAAGGTCCCCAGAACTGGCAGAAGAGTGATCTTTGTATGGTTGTCAGGGAAATTTCTTAATTAGTTCTTTGTTGTAGTAGAACCTGGATTATTGGGGAAAAGATACCATGACAGAATCCAAAATTACTTTGTCTGACTTAATGTGTTTTAAAGAAAATGTCCCATTTCATTTCAGTATATTATTATCTATTTAAAAAGTTGCATGTAACCTATAGCAACAATAGATATAAAGTATAGATTTTTTTTTAAAGTATAAACTATCTCTTAAACCTATCAAGTTGCCTGCTAGTATTTTAAAAATATACTTAGAAAAGATGAAGATGTTTAAAAAATAATCAAAACATCCAGCAGGTCTTCAGTGTAGATGATTATTTGATAAAGAAAATAACACACAGAAAATGTTTCTCTTTAGATCTTTTTCGTGTGTATTTATAAAGATACTACTGCCATTAAGTAGAGAGGAAAATTTTACTCTATTCATTTCTATTAATCTAACTTGCCTTTGTTTATTAGATTAGATGGATAACAACACTAGGAAAAAAATTTTTTTCCAGCTGTAGAAATTCGCATGAATGAACATGCACAATCACTATTCTAATATAATGAGTTATTCATATTCAGGATTTTATTTTCGACCTAGGAAAATGAGAGCTTACCATTCCATTATGTTATAAGTATAAGTAATAGAATAGAAAGGAGATAGCTTTTTTCTTTTTTTTAAATTAAGCTTTTTATTTTCAAAACATATGCATAGATAATTTTTATCATTCACCCTTGTAAAACCTTGTGTTCCAAATTTTTTCCTTCCTTTCCCACCCACCCTCACTCCTAGATGGCAAGTAATTCAATATATAACATGAGCAATTCCTCTATACATATTTCCACAATTCCTGTACTGCAAAAGAAATGTCAGATCAAAAAGAGAAAAAAAATAAGAAAGAAAACAAAATGCAAGCAAACAATAACAAAAGTGAAAATGTTGGGGGTCTACACTCAGTTCCCACAGTCCTCTCTCTGGGTGCAGATGGATCTCTTCATCATTGAAGTTGGCCTGAATCATCTTACTGTTGAAAACAACTATGTCCATCACAGTTTATGATTATATAATCTTTTTTTATACAAAAAAGTAGAAATATTGCCTATATATTGAACTACAACATTGAAGCCTAATGAACTTAATATATTATCATTTACCATGGTCATAGAAAGTTGTCCTGTGATCTTTGGGCATGATTCCTATCACTCAGTTGTCCTTTTTAAGGGAAAGATCTAGCTATCCTTGTTCTTATAAAATTATTTTCAATTTTGTACCATCAGCTCCTTGTTAGACATCTCAAGTTGGATATTCCACAGATATTTTAAATTCAACATTTCCAAAAACCGAATTCATTCTTTGCCTGCTTATTACTATTGAGGATGTTACTATCTTCCCCTTCACTCAGGCTGCCCCTCCCCTCCTTCAGTTTTAATTTTATTTTCACTCTCTTTTCTTCTTCCCCCTTCTCTACACTTATTCTTGAATGGCTACAAAACCCTTTTCTTTCATCTATTTGCCTCAAGTCCTTCCCCACTCCTTTCCCTATCCTTTAGTCAGTTATCAAATTGATCTCCCAAAATTGTGATTTTAACATCTCTCCATTGAGCACATTCAAGTTACTTCCTTTTTATTACTTCCAAGATTAAATGTAAATGTTCTCTCATTGTCTTCTAAGCCCCTCATAACCTCACACCTTCTTACCTTTCCAGACTTTTTTTTTTTTTTTTTTTTTTTTTTTTTTGCTGAAGCAATTGGGATTACGTGACTTGAGCAAGATCACACAGCTAGATTTCCAGACTTTTAAAACCTTATTCCAAGTACTCTGCAATCCTCTGAATCAATTTCCCTCTCTGTTTTATCTTGTAAGTGACAATCTCCCAACTCCAGATAAGCTTAGACCACTCTTGCTTCTTTCATGTCTCAGTTAAAGTATCACCTTCTACAAAAAGCCTTTCCAAGTCTTCCTTTAAATTTTTTTTTAATTGTTATTTTGTGATTCTTACATCACCAACATTATTCCAAATACCTCTCCCCCTCCCAGAGAACCATCTTATAGAAGATAGTATTTTTTTTGTTCAGAGAAAAAAAAAAGTCCGCACAAATGATTAATATATTGATAAAGACTGAAATATGTGCAATATCTAGCAGAAGGCCTCCTACCTTGAACAGTTATGTAAAATCACAGCAGAACTGAAAGAAACCAGATCATATTATGTACAGGGATAGGATAACAAAACCAAGAATACAAAAGACATAAAGGAATACTTTTAAAAAATGTAAAATAATTTTATATGAATCCCAAAATATAAAAATTATTCAGTCAGAGGTAAAGATCTACTTGTAAAGGAATTACTAAAGGGGGGAAAAAAAAACCTCTTGATCCTGACAGAAGAATTTTATCTAACTTTTAAAGAACAGTTAGTTCCCATTCTTCTCTAATCCTTCTCAAAAACTGAGAAACAAAGAATTCCACCCACCTCCTTTTATGAGACAAATGTAGTCTTAATATCTAAATCATGGATAAACATAGAAAAAACTCTATAGGCCAATATCATTAATGAACATTGAAATTAAAAATTTTAAATAAAATCCTCTTAAAAACGAGCTATTACCTTTCATCCTTTTTTCTTTTTTTAATAGCAGTTTAAGAAATCATTCATTATTGTTCAAGTGGAATTTATCCCAAGGATGCTAAGGTGGTTTAGCATAATGAAATCATATTAAAAACCAAAACACCTAAAAACTTCATGATCATTTCAATAAGTGTTTTCTTTCAATTAGAATTTCCACTACTGGGGTTATCCCCCTCTATTTTGCTTGTACTTTATACATAGTTGTTTACTTGCTGTCTTTCCCAGTAAACTGAGCTCTTTGAGAGTATTTTCCCGTTTTATTCTTAGTGCTCAGCACATTTTAGGCGCTTTTTAACAAATGACTTGACTGATACAATCTGTTGAAATAGTGGTTAGTTAAATTCCCAAGAAAACTGAACACTTTAAAAAATACTCTTTGGAGTTATGGTTGCACTTATTGCAGTAATTAGCTTAATTTGGTAAAATTTTCTTTCAGGCAAGAATCTTAAATTTTGTTATACCATGTATGCATTAGATGTGCTCATTGCCCATGTTCAAGTTCTTATTTACTAGTGTCATTCCTTTAATTTTACATGTAAACACCTGGACTTGAGAGGAAATATGGTATAGGGGAAGGATCAAAGAATAAAAATTCCATCTGTTTCTGCAATGTGATGTTGGCCAAGTCCTGGCTTGTCTCTTGGCTTTAGGTTCCATATCTGTAAAATGAACAGGTTGGGCTAGATAATCTTGTAAATCTGTTTTGTTTTGTTTTGTTTTGAGATCTGTGATCTACCTTCCTCATTCAGGTTGAAATTTATTTCTTCAACAACTGCCTGAATAAATACTATACGGGCATTAACCAAAATGTAATTAAATTCCTTGTTCCATTTTATATATATATTTAAATATAAAAGAGGAAAATGAAAATAAATCAATAGGAACTTGTAAAAGAAAAATTATGAATTATGTTCAAGATTCAGTACAAGTTTAGTTCTATTTTTTGTACCTTAAATGGAAAGTACTTAGTATGAAACCTACAGTTCTTAGAATAAAATGTAATATTTTGAATAGAGCCCAAACCCTAAGGAAAATTCAGAAAGTATATGTCTTGGGTTTTTTTGTTTTTGTTTTGTTTTGCTGAGGCAATTGGGGTTAAGTGACTTGCCCAGGGACACACAGCTAGGAAGTGTTGTGTTTGAGGCTAGATCTGAACTCGGGTCCTCCAGAGTTCTATCCAATTTATCCACTGGGCCACCTAGCTGCTCCTAGTATATATCTTGGTGACATTTTTGGTGTTTTGGTTTGTAAGAAAAAGTTTTCTGTTACCTAGAAAATTCAATGCTTAGTAGGTACCATTTGGGGATATGATTTCCTTGTCCCATCTACTTCATCAATTACCTCCATTTTGGTGCCTTCATACATAAAATTATATATGTGTATTTTTTTTCATTGAATTTATTTTATTTTTTTCTTTCTTTTTTATTATAGCTTTTTATTTACAAGATTATATGCATGGGTAATTTTTCAGCATTGACCCTTGCAAAACCTTCTGTTCCAATTCTTCCCCTCCTTCCCCTCACCCCCTCCCCTAGATGGCAGATAGACCAATTCATGTTAAATATGTTAAAAGTGTATATTAAATACAATATATGTATACCTATCCATACAGTTATTTTGCTGTACAAGAAAAATCGGACTTAGAAATAAGGTAAAAATAACTGAGAAGGAAATCAAAAATGTAAGCAGACAAAAACAGAGTGGAAATGGTATGTTGTAGTTCACATTCATTTCCCAGAGTTCTTTTCCTGGGTGAAGCTGGCTCTCTTCATTATTGAACAAAT
Organism: Sarcophilus harrisii; assembly: GCF_902635505.1. Taxonomy (NCBI): domain Eukaryota; kingdom Metazoa; phylum Chordata; class Mammalia; order Dasyuromorphia; family Dasyuridae; genus Sarcophilus; species Sarcophilus harrisii. The sequence continues at coordinate 371,436,599 of NC_045427.1, forward strand.
GGAACTGATTTGATTCATTTCATTGTTGAAGAGGGCCAAGTCCATCAGAATTGATCATCATATAGTATTGTTGTTGAAGTATATGATAATCTGCTGGTTCTGCTCATTTCACTCAGCATCAGTTCGTGTAAGTCTCTCCAGGCCTTTCTGAAATCATCCTGTTGGTCATTTCTTACAGAACAATAATATTCCATAATATTCATATACCACAGTTTATTCAGCCATTCTCCAACTGATGGGCATCCATTCAGTTTCCAGTTTCTGGCCACTACAAAGAGGGCTGCCGCAAACATTCGTACACATACAGGTCCCTTTCCGTTCTTTATGATCTCTTTGGGATATAAGCCCAGTAGTAACACTGCTGGATCAAAGGGTATGCACAGTTGAGTAACTTTTTGAGCATAGTTCCAGATTGCTCTCCAGAATGGCTGGATGTGTTCACAACTCCACCAACAATGTATCAGTGTCCCAGTTTTCCCACATCCCCTCCAACATTCCTCATTATCTTTCCCTGTCATTCCAGCCAATCTGACAGGTGTGTAGTGATATCTCGGAGCTGTCTTAATTTGCATTTCTCTGATTAATAATAACTTGGAACAGCTTTTCATATGACTAGAAATTGTTTCAATTTCTTCATGTGAGAATTGTCTGTTCATATCCTTTGAGCATTTATCAATTGGCATAAGATTATATTTTAGTCTTTTGACTTTGTGGTGTTGCTTTAAGGACTTTAATGTCATTCATTACATTAAAAGTTAAGTCATTTTAAGGAATGATAATATAACTGATCCTCCTTAGATATTGCTTGATATTAGTGATGGATAAGTTAGTAGTGAAAAAGATTCTTATAGAGCAGGTTTCCCATCATCTAAATACATTATAACTTGGTGAAACATGACACTTAGTCAGAATATATGTTGTTGTGTATCATAGCCAACATTCAATTGGGCATTGTTTATTTGTATGCCATTAGAGGGAGGAATATAAAAATAGAGAAAGGATAAAGAAAATGGTATCATGGAATTCCTTTCTGGGAACTGTGGAACATTTGATTTGTGAGATGGTCATTCGTAAGATAATCCAGTAACACTTTCTAAATACTTTCTACAAATGTAAAGGGGCAAGGGATTCAAAAGTTATGTGTACGTAGCATTAATCGCTTGTGGTTTATTTCTGAATTTTAAGATGTAACTTGGTCATAGGAGTGTTTTAACTTTATAATTTAATTTATCAGGCCTATCAAAACTGTGCATATCGTTTGATCCAGTAGTGTCTTTACTGAGTCTGTATACCAAAGAGATCATAGAAGAGGGGAAGGAGACCCACATGTGCAAAAATGTTTGTGGCAGTCCTTTTTATAGTGACAAGAAATTGCAAACTGAGTGGATGCTCATCAGTTGGAGAATGGCTGAATAATATATTAATGTTATATAATATTATTTTTCTATAAGAAATGATGTTGGGGGGGGGGGGAAGGGAAAAGAAAGAAATGATTAGCAGGATGATTTCAGAGAGGCCTGGAGAGACTTACATGAAATGATGCTAAGTGAAATGAGCCAGAACCAAGAAAACATTGTACACAGCAGTAAGATTATGTGATGATCAATTCTGATGGATTTGGGTCTTTTCAACAATGAAGTGATCCAGGCCAATTTCAATAGACTCGGCATGGAAAACATCATCTACATCCAGAGAGAGGTCTGTGGGCACTGAGTGTGGCTTTCAACTTAGTATTTTCACCTTTTTTGTTGTTGTTTGCTTGCTTATTTTTTCTTGTTTTGTTTTGATCTGATTTTGTGTGTGCATGATAAATGTAAAAATATGTTTAGAAGAACTGTAAATATTTTACCTATATTATATTATTTGCTGTCTATGTGAGGTAGGGGAAGAAAGGAAGAAAAATTTGAAACACAAGGTTTTGCAAGGGTAAAGGTTGAAAACTATATTTTTGTGTATTTTAAAAATAAAAAACTATTATAAAACAAAAATTTTTACCAAGCCCACAAAGTTATATGGTTACACACAATTCCCTGACCATAATTATCACCTTTTTAGCTCTTTTGAAGAATTTATGAAGAAATTTTTAGAGATATTTCTGGAAAGGTTTTTTCATATTGAGACCTAGCTATGGTTTCTCCTATACAAGGTTTATGCTTCAGGGCCACTTTCTCTCTTCCTTCCTCATCATTTGGGAAGATAAGAATGTATTCATTTCAAATCCTAGTTGTAGTTACTAGCCATTGAAGAAGATGAGTGGCTTAGTGGATAAGAGTACTGGCCCTGAAGTAAATCCAACAGCAGTCATGTTCTTAACTGTATGACTCTGGCCAAGTCATTTAATTTTTGTTTGCCTCAATTTCCTCTTCTTTAGGGGTAGCTTCATGTTATAGTGGATAGACCACCAGTCCTGAAGTCAAAAGGACCTGAGTTCAAATATGGCCCCAGGCACTTAGTACTTCCTGGGCAAGTCACTTAACCCAATTGCCCCAGCTAAAAATCAATTAAATAAATAAATAATGAAAAAAAGTTCTCTTCTTTAAAATGGAGGTAATAATAGTACCTACTTCCCATGTTGTTTGGAGGTAATAATGTTAAACACTTTGTCTAATGTGTAGGCTAGATTAAATGTTATTAATGTTAACTATTACTATCACCCTCATCCTTTCCATTTGATCTTTTAGCAAGTTTTTAATCTTGGTCTCAGTTTTTTCAGCTGAAAAGAATCATTTTAATGAACGAGTTATAATTCTGTAAAAGCAGAGATGGTTTGGGGACAGAATGCAGTTTCGTTTAAAGGGAGTATTGGAAGAAGTTAGTATGCACTTAGGTTTTCTTAGACTGAGTTTGAGATCCATCTCCCATTAGTAAGCTTTCTGTCTTGAATGGTGGAAAATGGGCTAGGTTTTGTTATTAGGAGGCTATTTGAGTTCCCAATTCACACACTTATTCTTAACCTTAAATATTTTGTAAAATAAAGGGACTGAATTAGTTGTTCTGTGATAGATGCCCCTTTCAACTTTATATTCTTTGCCATATTAAAACCTTCTTCTCCATTTCCAAAGCTTTTTATGCCCTAAAGTGACTGTACAATTTGAATCTGAAGTGTAGAGTGTTTTTTACATTTTGCATGTATCAGTGGAAGTCACTACTAGATGTTAAAAAATCATATCTAGATTGTAAAAATCTTTGAAAGTGGCTGTGCCTTAGTCCATTTCTTTTCTTTTTTAAAAAATCATTTTATTATAATGTTAACCTAAATAAAATATCAAAATAAGTTTTCTTTTTCATCTTTTCTGCTCTCTTTTTCATCTGTGTGCTTATAAAGGTTTGTATGTGGAGGAGGGATGTAGTCTCAAAATTTGTTTTCCTCATCATATTATTCTTATTTGGCATCATTTTCCTTGTGTTTTTTCCTTACTTAAACAGCGATAGGTTAGGTATGTTTAAAAAAAAAAAATCGTCCCAGAATTTATGTAAATCTGTTTTGTATTAGTATTTTGTGTGAATTAATAAGAAGAATTTTAGCCACTATTCAGTTTGACCTGAATTACTCCAAACTTCTCAGTAATCACAACAAATTTTCGGAGGCTTAGCATTCTGAATTGAACATGTTTCCCAACCCAGTTTGATTGGTGTCAAGAAACTTGGTACTGATGTGCCACTGTCTAATCTTCAAGTTGTAGAGCCATCTTCATTCATCTTGATCCATATCTGGCCACTGGACCCAGAGGGCTCTGGAGAGAAAAGTCAGGCAGGTGAACTTGCACAGCTCTCCCTCACTGCAATCCAGCCACCTTCCTGATGTCAGAATCCTCTTCGAGGAGGAAGAACCACCAAAAAAACAAAACAAAACAAAACAAAAAAACACCACACAAGATAACTTCTCTGTAAAGAGAAACTTTTAAAACTGAACTTATCTATATGTCAGATATGCCTCCCTCGCCAATGGAATGAAACTTCTGATTGACTTGGAGAAGAGCAACCATTTGACATTGAATCTAAGCAGGAATTCTCTAACATCTACAAGTAGTGATCCGTCCTTTGAAAAGGTTTCTATAATAATGAGACCACAACTTCCTAAAGTAGTTCAAATCTAACCCTCCCCTTCCGCATCATCAAGTCAAAATCTAGTTTTCTTTTAAAAGATCATATTTACGTGTTATAGAATGGACTTTGCTACATTTTAGTACAAATTATTTATTGCAAAATATATCTAAAATTTTTTTTGTTTGGTAACTTGAATTTGGCCCATAAAATAAGTAAATAATAATAATAAAAGATCACAGTTTAACCTTCAGTCCATTTACAGAAACCCCCATCCTCCTTTTCCCTTTGGGCTTTCATCTTAGGTGAGTGAAGAGTATTGGTTACAGGGTAATTTATAAAATGAATTGAAACTCCAAATTTGATTTTTGGTCTTCATTTTTATAAGTGATGTGACTTCAATTTAAAAAGCAATCTTTCTTATATAATACAAAAGTTTCAGTAAATAACTACTACAGAATTGCCCTCTCCTGATTAATGAGGCATAAACCTCTATTTCCCATAGTAACAAGAAAGACAAATTGATTTTTAGGGTGGTTTGAGTAAGACAAGAATTAACAAATTCATAGTGTGGGGTGCATCTTAAAGTATCTTGTTATTTGACGTAATTTACAGGAATATTGCTATTAAATACCTTAGTTGCAGTTTCCTCAAGGCTTGAATTTCTTGATAGAGAAATAACCTTATTGGAACTGAGGAACATTACTATCCAGAAAGCCATATAATGAAATACACATGCTTTAATGATAATCTCTTTAGAAGGCCAAGGCATTGCCTCTTAATTTCCTGTGTGGGCTCACATGTGTGAGGGAATGAAAATGTATATACATATACATTAGCACATAGGTTCTTAGTAGTCATTAACTTGATTTAGTTCATTTTTATAGTTATCTTGATGCTTTCTTCATTAATTTTGCATTTAAGACTGATGAACAAATTTCATTGTCCAATTTATACAACACATTCTTTATTACAACCCTTTTATGTAGATATACTGGGGTGAACATTAAGCCCATTTTACAGAAGCAGAAATTTGGACATAAACATGATGAGTTCGGTCATAAAATAGGTATATATTAAATCAGAGTCTCCTTAGAGAGAGTAACATTTGAAAGGCTCTGCACAATCCCTTTAAAGATTGTCTCCTTCATTCAAGAAACAATTAGATTCATGGCAAAGCAGTGTAGCTACAGAGACATCTTCTGCCTTCAAAGAGCTTACAGTTTTGGGAAAGGGAGTAATGGAATGCTTTGTAGAAGGCTGGTAAATTGAGAGTTTAAGAAGATAAGGATTATGAGAGAATGCTTTCTCAGGTGCGCTGTTTTCTCTCTTATGAAAATGTGAGTACGTAGGGTGCAGAGGGTTTTATTTGACTCTTCAGCATTGAGCACAGCATTTTGCACATAGTAAAGTGTTCCTATGTTAATTAATGTATAGTTTAATCTTAGAGGCAAAAAGGAGCCATTAATGTTTTTAAAAAACAAAACAGTTCCAATTTCTTCCCAATGAAAATATTTTGGGCAGTTATATCAGAGGATGGTTTCAAGAAATTAGAAACTATAATCAGGGAGCTGATTTAGAAGCCTGCTATAATTGCTCAGGGCAGAAATGAAGAAGCCCTGAAAACGGCTGGTAGCCATGTGGGTGAAAAGATGGGAACGGATGCCTCAATGGGACTAAACAAAACAAATCTACATTTCTTCTTCATATGACAGCCCTTTGGGTGCTTGAAGACAACTAATATGCTCTCCCTAGATACATGTAGACACATATGCATTCAAAAACATAGAAAATACATTAAACTCAAAAGGGAAATAGGAAGGAACAAGTTAAATAGTGTTAAGGGAGAGAAGAGAGTTTTCATAAGGAAAACAGTCTTATTTGTTGGATAAAGGAATATGAAAGGAGAATTAAAAGAAAAAAAGAAAGTAAAACTTTAGAGGAGGAGCAGATAAGGAGAAGGAACAGGAAATAAGGCTATTATTATGAAGAAATATTGTTATAAATAAATGATATAACAAGTAAGTTCACAAGCTTGCCAATTCTATTAGAAAATAAATTAAACTATATTTACGGAATGAACAGTTGAATTCACAAATAGTTAAAATGTGATGCTAGAGTAAAATTTATTATGCTGCAACTAAACTCATTGAAAGGATATAAAGAAGTAATCAGGGGAATTACATTATATCAAAAGCCACCACAGATCATTATCTGTGATTCAATATTAGTACTTATTATCCTAACATCTAAACATTGAGATGAAAAGTTAGAGGGAAATAAAGATTCTAAAAATATAATAGTGGGAGAGCTTAATATACCTTTTTCAAACCTATCCAAATCTACTAAAAGATAAATAGCAAAAAACTGAGGACCCAAATAAAATATTAGGAAGGTTAGTAATTACAGATATCTAATGATCCATAAATAGATGACCTCCCTCTCCCCCCTCCCCCCAAAAAAACACACATACTTCCCAGCTGTACATTGTACCTTTAAAAAAAAATTGACCATGTATTGGAGCATAGATAACCCAAATGAAGAACAAAATATATTTATTGATCATAATATAATAAAAATTAGTCAATAAAGAAAACATTTGAAAGCAACTAGAATCTGAACATTCTAAAGAACATGATAATGATGTGACAATAAAAATTAGGACATTATAGATAGAGCGGTTTTAAGGGGGGAAATTATATCTCTAAATGATTTGAGTAAGGCATTAAGGACCTCACAATCTAGTTGGGGAAGACAGCCCGTGCACGCGCGCACACACACACGTACAGGGGTCCCGTCAGGCTAACAGTGAAGTAAGAAAGGAGAATGAACAAAGCCAGGTTCTACAAAGTGAATTTCTTAAGAAGCCTATGGAAAAGAAGGTATCTCTTCCAAGTGGGGATCTCTTCCTAATGCCCAAAACAGTTATAAAAGGTGACCTCGACGACTCTTCCCTAATACCCTACTACCTTAATGTCTTGGTCAGAGAACAGCCTCCAAGTGGTTCACACCTTCTGGAGGCCTCCTAAAGAGCCAAAGCTGCTTCTTTTTTTTTTTTTTTTTTTTAAATATACCTATCACTTATCACTGATATGGGGAGGCTTTATACCCAGAAGCACTACAGTAAATTTTGCTTCAGAAAGAACTTTGAGTGGAAGTCTTGACATCTATTCACCTATGCTGGTGAATGATTATGAAGCAGGATTTGATTATTTAAGTCAAAAGTCTGATGAAAAGAACTTTGTTTAAAGGATGTGAACATCTTGGTCATTATATTTGCATAATTCTAAATTGCTTTCCAAAGTATTTGTCCCGCATTAGAGCTCCATCAATAAACTATGTATTGACATGCCACTTCTTCTACAATCCCTCTTAACATCGATGTCATTTTTGCCAAATACAATATTGTATAGAGCAAGCTCAGGATTATTTTGTTTTGCATTTCTCTTACTATTAATGATTTGGAGCTTTTTTAAAAAAAAATGGTTGTAAACATTTTGTAGTTTTCCTGTTGAAAAGTTTATTCATATTCTTTATCAGTTGGAGATAAGTAGGTAGATATTGAGAGATGGGCCTCTTTTTCCCAGTTTTCCTCTCCTTCCCTTCTTCCTTCCCTGCCAAACTGATAGAGAAATTTGATTAAAAGATTGTTTCTCAAGGCCTACTTCCTTTTTTATCCTAGATGCGTTAATGTTATACAAGCAGAAGCTTTTATCTCATGTGATAATCAAAGTTAATATCTTTTGTGATTGCCTCTATCTCTGGTTTATCTGTATACCTATCTATAGCTGATATATGTGTGTGTGTGTATGTATGTATGTATGTATGTATGTGTAGTTGAGAGAGATATAATCATTTCTTATATTTTTTTTTAATAGTGTGTTCTTTAGTATTAAGGTGATATCCATTTAGAATGTACTGTAAAATGTAGTGTTGTAAGGTGTTTGTCTAAGTCTAATTTCTGCCAGACTGCTTTTCAGCTTTCGTGATAGTTTTTATCTAATAGGGAATGTTCCCCTAAGTATTGTGAGGTTTTTATTTGTTTTGTTTTGTTTTTTGGAAAGGCAATTAAAATTAAGAGACTTGCCTGGTAAGTGTTAAGCTAGTAAACGTGTTAAGCATCTGTGGATTTGAATTCAGATTCTCCTGACTTAAAGGCCAGTGTTCTATTTCCTGCCTAATCTAGCTGCCCCTATCTCTATTCTTTAACCAATACCACTTGGGTTTTGATGACTCCTTGTTTTATAACATAGTTTGAGATCTGAAAGTGCTTTTGTGCTTTTTCATCATTTTGTACTTTTCATTATTTCCCTTATATTCTAGATCTTCTATTTTTCTGTATGAATTTTGTTCTTTTATTACATTTTATGAACTATTTCCTTGTTAATTTTATTGATAGTGCATTAAAACTGAAATTGAATAGTGGTAGTATTCTCAATTATATTACCCTGGCACTGCCTAGCCATGAACACTGAATATTCTTTTGACTATTTAGGTTTTTTCTTTATTTCTTTAAGAAACACTTTGTAATTGTATCCTTCCAAGTATTCTCTCTATTTTGAGAAGTTGATTCCCAGATATTTCACACGTTGTGTACTTACTTGAAATAGAAGAACTAGCCAACATTCTGGAAGAAATGTATACTTTATACCACATAGCAAAAGAGTTAGATATAAAACTAGAGGAGAAAGGATCCTTGCATCCATGGATAGAGAAAGATTTGAAAATTAAAAAAAAAAATTCATATCAGCAAATTGATAGTTTTAGTTGGTTACTGCAGTCTTTGCCCAAACAAATGTAATCTAAAAATTATAAGAGAAATGAATGCTTGGAGAAAATGTTTGCTATATAGCTATCAACAGTCAGATTAAAAAAAAAAAAGTTACAGCAAGTCACAGGTTCTGCTTTATATCTGTCAGTTAGACTCACAAGGACGATTAAAGAACACAATGTTAGAGGAGCTGTAGGTGCTGTTTTGATGGAGGTGTGAATTAGTCCAATCATTCTGGGTTACAATTTGGATATCAATACTCAGTATATCTTGTATAACCTTTGATGTAGCTATATCACTATTTGGCCTTTTTCCCAAAGAAATTAAAAAAAGATCTGTGTAAAAAATATTTATAGTAGCTCACAGTAGGTAGAAATTGGAAACTAAGGGAGTATCCCATTGAGGAATTGGTAAACAAAGCAAAGAAAAACAAATTTGTAAGATTTTAAAGCTCTGACGTGCACAGTGTCAAATGACCAGTCCAAATAAATAAAATGAAACAATATTTACTTCATGACAGAGAAGTAATGAACTTGTGTTGCAGAAAGAAATATGTTTTTAGACATGACTAATGTGGGTGGTTTTTTGCTGGCCATGTAGATATGTATTGCACAGTTTGCCTTTTGTTTTTTAAATATGATAAATTGGAAATCAGGTACTGGTAATAATAAGTTAATGTTTAAAATATTGATTAGGTGAAATATTTTTAATTTTAAAAGATGAAATTTCTAAACTAGGAGGTAGCAGTATTTTATGGCAGTGAATTTATTCAAATAGAATTTATTTTCTTTTATCGGCAATGATATCTAATGTATTGATTTATCACTCAATATAGTATCTTTATTAATATTAATACCTTTTGGCCCGTTCCTTTCTTTTACAGTTATTTTGAAAATCCAGGTCTTTGTTCTGCTTAGAATCATACCTGGACAAAGCTCAAATCAGCTTATCCTCTGAAGAAATAATGATTTACATACTTTTTGTTTAATAGTGGATAAATGTGTTTTTGCCTCTTTAGTACAGTTACATTAAGCTTAGTCTAGCACTTTTAAAAACATGATCAAATTGATATTACAAAGCTTTTCTATTCTAGCTGCATACTATATAGTATTAACTGCCTGACTGACTCATGGCACTTCTTATATTTAAATTCATTGGTTTAGTGCCAAATGCCATCTATAATATCTTGGAAAACTTAAGATCTTGAAGTTCACCAGTATTAGCTCTAACCAATTTTTTATTTGTAGACCCAAGATAGTTTGTTCATTAATAATGATAGTGTTTGACTGGACCTTTTGAAGCCAAATTTTGAGAAAAAACTTTTGTCTTTCCATATTTTTGAAAAATTGCATAATTTCCAATTATTAGCTGATGTTCTGCCTAAGGAAATTTCAGATCTAGATGTTTCTTGTAAACTTGTGAAGATTTTCCTAGTTTTTCCAACTTTTAAATTTAGAAAACATGTGAGTCATTTCTTCAATTTTGTGTTTATATCATCATTGGCTACTTAATGTCATCATTCTGTGTAAAATGCAAAAGAATATAATAGGATTTTTTTTTTTCTTTTACAGGCTGGACGAAAAGAAAGAAGTGATGCCCTTAATTCTGCAATAGATAAAATGACAAAAAAGACCAGGGATTTACGAAGACAGGTATTTTAGAGAAAGATATTAATATTTTCTTCCATTGGACCAACCTAATATTAAATGATTTTCCTTTTAAATGTTGATTTCTATAATTTTGTACTTGAGAAAGTATGAAAATATGTAAAAAGTAGCTTCTGTTGATATCAATCAGGGACTGGTAGGTTAATAAATTTCTCTGAATTTGGTGTAAAAAATGTTATTTCAAAGGGGCAAAATGTGCAAATGTTTTTTTTTTTACTTGCAACCCTATATTTTAGGTCATCTGCTTCTTGTATTCTGTTGTAGAAAAAGCATTGTCTTCACCTCCACTGCCCACTCCCCACTCCCATTACCTCCAGTTGAATACTTCAAAAAAAAAAAAAAAAAGCATAGAGCATTGTATATACTTTGTTTAAATCTTGCTTAGATCCCAGAATCAATAGAGATTGGACCCCAGCTATAATCATGATTTTCCAAGCTGTTAACATAGATATCTGTAGGATATCCAAGTCACTTTGATCATGGGTCAGTTCATTTCTTCTCCACTGAAAGGGAAAGAGCAGCTGGCTTTCTTGGTTAACTTATCCAATTACGTCTAGACATTGGTCTGCATAAAGAGACACAAACACAATGCACATGCATATATACACCCAAGAACTATTGAGTAATTTCTAGTATGCTCTAGTCCTCCACAAAAACCTTTTCTAACCATTTTTCACTAATGAGTTTCTAAATGACTAATCAAACCCCATGAGGATCCAGGCTAATTCTGTCACACTGGGACTAGCAAAAAAATTAGCTGCAGTGTGAAAAAGAAGCAACTTGAAATTCGGGTAATGGAATTCATTTAAAGTAGCTTAATAGCAAATGTGAGAGTATCCTGAAGAACCCTTAAATGTAAATCCATTTATGGCAGAGATTTTAGTGGGTTACTTTTCCTTTAGCATTTGATCAAAAAAAAAAAAAACAAAACTCTGTTCCTTTATGTTAAAGAAAATGAGTTATTTCTGTTCTGGAATGATGAATTTTGATAAAGTTTAACTTGTTTGATTATTTTTTTAGTGGTGCTCTTACAAAATACTACCTTCTAATGACTTAAGTAATGCAGATTGTCTCATTGTGAAGCAAAAATAGTAATGACTTTTCATTCTGGTTGTACTGCCATTATAGAAAGCAAAATTAAAAAGACTATCACTAAATAGTTTCCATTTCCACCTAATAAAGCTGTCAGAAAATATAACAGAAGATAGCATTTTTAGCATAGACATCCTATTTACATAAACTAGAAAAACTGCCAATTTTCCTTTATTGTTTACTGTTGGTAAGTATCACCAAAGTTAATTAACAGAGTCTTAGCTATCTTCTGCCTTTTTTAAAGACAGTCAAAAAAAGTGGCTGCCCTCAAGGAGCTCACAGTATAATGAACATTCATCGTTGTGAAACATTGTGCTTTTACTCTTTGACATTAGCTCAGAAGTCTGACACCATCAAAGGAAAAGATAAGGCATTGGGAAGTTAGAATGCTTGCCCCAAAATGTTATCATTCAAATACAATATTTTTATTTGTTCTAAAATATGTTTTTGCTGCTGTCATTGATTTATACTTGATCTTTTTGAAACTCTGCCTTAAGTAATAAGGCTTTAAACCCCCATTTAAATGACCTGCCTCATTTTTCTTTAGTACAGTCAAGACTAATGTATGTTTCCATTCGATAGAAAATAAGAAAAAGTCAATCCAGTTTCTGGCAGAAATAAAATTAAATTTCTGAAATTTAATTTTTAGCTCCGCAAAGCTGTCATGGACCATGTTTCAGATTCATTCTTGGAAACTAATGTGCCACTTTTGGTATTGATTGAGGCTGCAAAGAATGGAAATGAGAAAGAAGTTAAAGAGTACGCTCAAGTTTTCCGTGAACATGCAAATAAACTTATTGAGGTTAGTATGCCATGCTATTTTCCCCACATGCTATTTCATCAATATGCTTCTCTCTACCCCCCCCCCCCCCCCAATTGGGTAGGGGAGGGAAACTGATGTGTTTTTAAATGGGGCTGATTATTTTGAATGTCATTTTGTATAAGACAGTAGAACATCTTTAATTGTAATTTAATATATCACATCTCTAAACAAAAGCTTTTTTTTTCTGGTTATGTGATGTTTTGAACTAATAAGTTTATTTTGAGTAAAAGTCCTATTGTCCTACTAGTCTGCCTGTGTCTACACTAATCTTTTTGTCAACTTCCTTTTTCTTAATCGTGTTATATTTCTTAGAGCAGATTTCCATTTGAGAGCCCTCGATTACAATCTAGATTTCAAAGATATAATTCACAATTCTCTATATGCCTTGTAAAATTCAAGGATGATAACTTTGAGTTAAGGCAGTAGCTCATATTTTGTCTACGGATTTCCCAGTAATGTAAACCCAATTGAATATAAAATCGCAAAGATGGACTTAGCATATATCACCATCCTTTTAATTGCTTAGGTGTGCCAATTTGACTTCTTCTCCTTGCCCTGTTTTGCCTTTTATGCAGCTGTAGTTGCCTATCTGTTACTACATCTTGTGGAGTCTGTTAGTCCCCCCTCTTTTTTTTTTTTTTTTTTTTTTTTTTTTTTTATTATGATAGCCATATGCCCATTTAAGTTCTCATCAACTCTTATCTGTACTGTCATAGCAATCTCATGTTTGGACTCCTTATGTCTATTTTTTTCCCTCTCTGATCCATTTTTCACAGATGTAGCAAATTGGGATTTTTAAACCATGACCTGAATTTCATAATGTCTTGCTGAGGAGTCTCTAGTGGCTCTCTCTGGCCTCTAGGATAAAATAAAAAATCTTAGCTTGGTATTTAAAACATTTTACATCTTATTCTCTGTTATGCACTCTCTACTCTAGGCAAACTGGCCTGTGTAATATTTTCTTCATGACATTTTGTCATCTACTTTCATCTTCAAAAATGATCAGCGATTCTCTTGTTGTTTGTGTAATAAAATAGAAATTTTTTGGCTTGGAACCAAAAGCATCCAACTCCTACATAGATTGTACCAGATTTAATTTGTAGTTCCCTTCACATATTTTTTGTTCAAATTTCCTCATTCTTTACTCAAACTCAGTGTTCCATCTCTTTCCTCCACACTTTCCAGATAGGTTATGCTTCAAATCATTTCTTTCTTTACAGCAACCTTTTAGAAATCCCTAGCTTCATTCAAGTCTTAGCTGCTACTTTCTACCAGAAGTCTTCAGTACTGATTTCCTTAGTTTTCTATATCTGAAGATTAGCTTGTACTTGTATTTTATTGTATATGTGAATCCATCCAATAGAATGTTACCTTCTAGAGAAAAGCAACAGTTTTTGTATTTTCTTTGTTTTGGCAACCACTTGTACTTGTAGGTTTTTAATAAATGAATGTGGAATTCAGTTGAAATGAAAGAAAAAGTAGTAAAATAGGATCATTTTTCAGTAATGTGCTTGGCTTTCATCCTTTCCAGAAGTTATAAAATTTAAATAACTGAGGGGAAGAGGGGAAACCCCATAATCACTATTTTGAAAATCAGTGACAAATTCACAACACCCATAAAGAATTTTTGTTTAATAAAATGGCCTTTTGGCTCTTATACCAGTTTGGGGCATGTTTTCTTTTGAAGTAGATATGTAGGGGTTGACAATATAATCTTATAAACCCAACATTTTTACCTTACTTTGTATTTGCTCTTTGAGAAGAATTTCCCTTACCTTCAGGTTTTCATTAAGTAAGATTGTTATAATCAGAGCAGTCCTTAAAGTGTTTTATTTTTATGTGCAATTGCATAATTTATTGGCTGTTAGAAAAATGTACTTTTGAGAACAAAAATTAAAGTAAACATTTGGTTCCTCTGATGCCAATTTCTTCAGTTTCTATTGTACCATGCTGCTGAAGAATGCAAAATCTGTGTCCAGCATGAAAAAAAGATTTCAGAACCATATAGCTGTGTAATTGATATCCCTGCCACCAACTTTTTGGAAATGGGAGTTGAGCAAAGAGCTATTCTTTCACAAACATTTTCATACATTACCAAAATAAAATCTGAGCAGATGTATTTGCTTTTACCAACTTAGTTTTTGGAAGTCTTATGTATACCTTTAATTGAAAAAGAAAAACTACTTTTTTTCATAGACTAAATGAAACAAGGGAATTGTCTGTTCTTTTATGATAAATTTATTTACATACTTTAAAAAAAATTTAGATTTAAATTTAAATAATTTTATAATAATCACTTTTTGATTCTGCCCTTATAGTGCCTTTCATTTTGTGTGTGTGTGTGTGTGTATACATGTGTATGTATATATTTAAACACCAATAGTTAAGTAAAGCTATCCAATGACAATTATTGACACATGATAATAACATCTACCATCTGTAGTCCCATTACCTCAACTGAGAGAAAGAAAATAGCTTCCAATATGCTAACCATTTTGAAATCAATATATTAGTCATTGTATTTTAACTGAATCCTGTTAATTTTTATTGTTGCATTTATTTACATTATGAGTTGTGAATCATGTAACTCTTTTCTTAGTTCTGCACTCTACAGTCAGCACTCAATATCATTTCACACAAATTTTGGACAAAATTTTCTGAATTTCTCACATTTAGTATCTTAATTTCCCTAATAATATTCTAATTCATTTACATATCACAGTTTTCCAACTATTTCATCAGATGAAGGTATCTACCTTGTTTCAATAGTTTTTTGCTAGAAAATGTGTTTTTTTCCAATACCACATAAAGTTGCTTTGGGCAGATAGAATGGCAGGAGATGTAGTGAAGAAGATTTTATCTTCCCAGAATTCAAACCTTATCTCAGAACCTTACTAGTTCTGTGATCATGGACAAGCCATTTTATCATGTTTGTTTGCCTTGATTTTCCTCCTTTGTCAGATGAGCTAGAAGAGAAAATATCAGACTATTCCAATTTCTTTGTCAAGAAAACCTCAAATAGGGTCATAAAATGTCAGATATGACTGAACTATAACAAAAGTTGATTTAACTATATATTGGCATGAGAAGATTAGATTTTAGAAACTGACCCAGTTGTTATGAAAATTACTTCTAAGCTCTGGAACTAAACATCTGACTTAGGATCCTTGGATTAGAAATTACTTCCTTACTATGCTCAAAAAGTTATCAAACTGTGCATACCCTTTGATCCAGCAGTGTTACTACTGGGATTATATCCCAAAGAGATTATAAAGAAGGGAAAGGGACCTGTATGTGCACGAATGTTTGTGGCAGCCCTTTTTGTAGTGGCTAGAAACTGGAAACTGAATGGATGTCCATCAGTTGGAGAATGGCTGAATAAATTGTGGTATATGAAAATTATGGAATATTACTGTTCTGTAAGAAATGACCAACAGGATGATTTCAGAAAGGCCTGGAGAGACTTACACGAACTGATGCTAAGTGAAATGAGCAGGACCAGGAGATCATTATATACTTCAACAACAATACTAGATGATGACCAGTCCTGATGGATCAGGCCATCCTCAGCAACGAGATCAACCAAATCATTTCCAATGGAGCAGTAATGAACTGAACTAGCTATACCCAGAAAAAGAACTCTGGGAGATGACTAAAAACCATTACATTGAATTCCCAGTCCCTATATTTATGCACACCTGCATCTTTGATTTCCTTCACAAGCTAATTGTACAATAATTCAGAGTCTGATTCTTTTTGTACAGCAAAATAATGTTTTGGTCATGTATACTTATTGTGTATCTAAGTTATATTTTAATATATTTAACATCTACTGGTCATCCTGCCATTTAGGGGAGGGGGTGGGGGGGGGGTGAGGTGAAAAATTGGAACAAGAGGTTTGGCAATTGTTAATGCTGTAAAGTTACCCATGTATATATCCTGTAAATTAAAGGCTATTAAATAAAAAAAAAAAGGAAGATGAATGTCAAAAAAAAAAAAAAAAAATTACTTCCTTAGTCCTCTTGTCCTCTTTGATAAAACTTCGCTATATGGTCTACCTGAACTACTGTTAATATGTATTTTTTAAAAATTCTTATGAAAAAAATTATTTATAGTGAGGTCTCTTTTTCAGCTTATGTATCATTTGTTTAGTCAATATTTAATATTTACCCAAGGATTTAGAATTTTGACTATTCCATACAGCCAAAATGAGCTAAGTTTTCATTTGACAAAATATACTGATCCAAAAATTTTGGAACTTCTTTTGCCAATTTCATCTTTAAGGTAGTTTAAATACCTGTTGAAAACTCCTTTTCAATAACAATTCTCCATACTTCAAATACTTCTGGGCCTTTTGCTTAATCGGTTTTTATGAAATGTTCTAATTGTATAGATTATCTTCACTATAACAATAACACTTTTTGCATTTTTCTATTTTCTTCATATCAAATTAATTTTTTCAAGCTGAGCTTCAACTTAGGATTAGAGTAAAATGGTATTTTTTCCGTCAATATTAATATCTTCATTAATAACCCAACAAACCCAGTCTGACATCAGTTTTCTTCAGGTCATGTTAGGTGGCTGCAAGTCATATGTTCTTTTCAGTCTATTCGTTTTCTTTGGCCACTTGGTATCTCTAATTTTGCCCTTTGCAAAATCCTTTTAAAATGAGAAAACAAAATAGGGGAAGTGACGTTTATATAAGAATAGACTATTATTTAGTTTTAGAACATTGTCTAATAAAACACCTTATTCTAAAATTAAGAGACATTTTGTCTTTTGTGAATTAAAGACAGAGAATCTCTCATTAAATGTCATTAAATTATCTTAGCTCTCATTTAGACTAGTATTCTGTTATACAGTTTTAAGCCATAATACTTTAAACTGCCCTAAGATTTTTGGAATATCATATGAGAAATTAAGTGACTTGCATAAGATCCCACAGAGTATTAAGCAGCAGAGATGAGCTTCAAACCTAGGCCCTTATATTTCAAATTAAATGTTACTTTAACTATACATTGACATAATATTTAATATTTAATAACCATGACTATTGGTTTGAAAGGAGGAGGATGCATTTATAATTTTTAATTATAAATTATAACACATTAATAAACACAACATGTATATTAATATATAAATATGAATTATAATAAAAAAAAGTTCTCCAAACTGCAATCATAATTTTTTTTAGTCTTTGTTTATCCACATGACCCTTTAGGCAGGAATCTTTGCAATTAGCAAATTTGAATCTCTATTTTCTTGAGCTACAAGATAAAGAATTTCTATTCTTTGTCAAGTAAATGAGGTATTCTTGGGAAAAGTTGAAACTTTGCATTACGGTGCTTTTCTCTATAAAACACTTGGTTCTCTTGCATTTTCAAGTATCGGATACATTGGTTCATATAGAACAAAAGTGATGTTTATACCTTTTCCCTTCACAAAATTTGCTGATACCAATACAAAATCTGTTTAGCTTGTAGGAAGATTTTAATTAATAATTGTTTTTATTTTCCACGGGCTATTAAAATCTCATATTTCTAAAGAAAAGAAAAAAATCATAAGCATAATCACTGTTCAAGACAAGAGAAATGTTGCCAAGTGCTCTTGACAGTTGTCAAGGATAGCTGTTGAGCCCAGGGTCCAAAGGCAAGAGGCGTTGATGGTGTGTTTATGGCTGGTGGTATGTTTATTGTATCAAGCTTGGGAACGTTATAGTATTTTCTATGTATGATATATGATCACTTAAAAATGTGGCCAATCCATGCAGAAAAGCTTAAGTGGATTAAAGGTACTTGTCAGACTAAGAATACCTGTGATGGGCACTTGAATGGACAATCCACACATTTGACTTGTTGAGTCTATGTATTTCGAATAGGCATTGCAAAGAAATGGGTTGGGTCTAAAATTGAAGAGTAAGAAGAATGCAGGATAAATGGCAAACTGCTCAATCCTCTCTTTGAGTTTTCTTGATGAACTAAAACCCAGTCTATTAGACATCAGTTTTCTTCAGGTCATGTTAGATGGGTGCAAGTCATGAGATGTCACAGCTTCTGAAGAATCGGAACTGTCAATTAAAGTTGTACAGTAGTTGAATAGTTTTCCTTAGGAAGTAATGAGTTTCCTCCTCTTCCATTGAATATCTTCAAACAAAGAGACTCAATGGGACCTGTTATGTACAATGTAATGATTTTTTTTTTTCACTTAAATGTTAGACTAACGGCCCTGCATGGTTCTTTTCCAGTTCTGAAATTTTCTAAGATTGAATTTTCCCAGTGGTTTGCCCAAACCTATTCTTTGCACTTGGCTTATTCTTCCTGATAGCTAACTGCATATATTATTACATTAGTTTATAAGCTTCTTCAGAGCAAGGTCTGGAAATGTAGACATTTTTGTATTCCCAAAATTTTTGCCTTGAGCAAAGATGATATTCAGTAAATATTTAGTCCATTAATTAATTCCTGATATCTATATTTGAAAATTGGATAGAAGGCAAACATGGCAAACATAGGGAAGTAAAAAGGAGTAGTTGAAAAGGGAGAAAAATGATGAATGCAGTTCTAGACATGTTGATTTTGGAATGATGATGAAGCCACCCCAGGGGGTGGTCAATTGTAAAGGCAATTGGTACAGGTCTGGAATTTAGAAGAGAATTGTAGACTAGAAATAAAATTTTTAGTTAAGTGCCTCCTTTGTGTAAAAGCACTGTGCCAGGGCATACAAAGAAATAATAAAAACTATTCCTTCCCTCAAGGAGTTTGTCTGTAAATAGATGATAATTGGATATAAATGATGTTGCTGATGTGATAAGGGATTACAGGTCCAATTCTAAGGAATACTCACTTGTTTGACTTGTGCTTTGGTATGCCTTCTGTAGATCCTAAATAGTGTGACTATAGATATAAACTTTAAGAAATCTTTTTTTCAACTTCAAGCATCATTTAAATCTTTGTTAATGAGGAATTCTGAGACTTAATCTTGAAATGTAAGGCTGATCTGTTGAGAGAGATTACATGGAGAACACCTCTACTTCTCAATGCTTGGAATCCTTTTTCTGTAAAAATGAGAATAAAACTCAAATAAGGTCAAAGGATTGAAAGAATAATGAAAATAAACTAAGGATCTGGTATTTGGTAAATGCTTTAAAAATAAGAATAATGAGATCAGAGAAAAACAACAACAAATAAAGTATTATCAATGATATCAAGAATTCAAAGCAATCATTGATATTTTAAAAATAGAGAAATGAAGATTCAAAGGGATCAGATTGTCAGTCAATCATGGGACAAACATTAAATTCTAGACTTTTAATTTCCAATCATAAGGGATTTACCATAATCCACAGAGCTATCAGGCAAAGAAAGATATATGAATCCAGCACTCTATCAACTATGCCAATGGTATAAAATTCAAACAAAAGTGAATCCTGCCATAAGTTGATTTAGAAATTAACAAGTTAATACTATCTATGTTGTGCTGTATTTTTTATTTATATTTTGTTAAACATTTCCCCCACGGTAGTTTGGACAAGAAACCTGATTTCTCTGAACCTCAGTTTCCTCATTTGGAAAATAAATAAGGGAAGCTAGATCATATCTAACATTCCTTCCAGGTCTAATCCTTAAAGGATTTTAAGTTAAATATATTAGGGAATGTTAGATTGGGTTCCACAACTATATAAGATCATCTAACAGTGCTTACCCTGAGAGTGTTCAAAGGGGGAAGAAAAAAGGGGAATTAAAGTAGAATGTCTTTCAAGTTAAATTTCACACATTGTATTTTGTCTTATAATTGTGTAAGGCAAACTGGGCATTTTATTTTCTTTTATTATAACATGTTTTCAAGATTGTGTTAAGTAGTAAATTCACATAAAAACAGATCAGATAATAGGTAACTGCCTTTGAATGTAGCTGCTAGTTAACTATCAATGGCTTTAAACAATTTAATAAGTTGACCTTAAGGAACCAAATTGTGAAATAACTACCATACTCTATAGAAATCCCATCTTAGGGAGGAAAAAGATGGGTTTATTTTTATTGAGCTCCCCCTTTACCTAGAAGAACAGCAAAATTATTAAAATTTCTTTGGGGAAAAAAAATTGGCCAAAGTTAAATGACATTGAGTTATGCTTTTAAGCTCTAAATCATTTTCACTTAGTCTTCAAATAGTTAGGAAAATTGTTTTAAAACTGTATGTAGAAATATCACTTAATAATTTGCATTAAATATAATTTCTTTGCACTAGGCAAAAAGAATGTATGGACCTAACTGCTTTTATGTTAGCAGCTAATGAAGGTTAAATCATGTTGGTGGAATATTTCCTGAGATCTAGAATATTCAGATTTTCTTGTCGGACAGTAATGTGAGCTGGGAAAATACTGGATTTTTTTCCTTCAGAGCAATAAAAGAAGTATTTCATTTTTTTCCTTTCTTAGGTGGCTAACTTAGCCTGTTCTATTTCAAACAATGAAGAAGGTGTGAAGCTGGTTCGAATGTCTGCAAGCCAACTGGAAGCCCTCTGTCCTCAGGTAAAAGTACCTATTGAAATAATTTAGGCATATTATTTAAGAAATTATTTCCTAGTCCTGGTATAAGTAGAGTTAGTTGATTTTATGTTTTTGTGAGGGGAAAAAATTGGAATAGAGGAGTGGTTACTGAAACTTTGTTGGATTTTTCAATTTGAGTGAACTAGCCTGATTCACACTTGGTTTAGCTCTGTTTTTTTTATCTTTTTTGAACATAAAGCATTCTGTCATTATAACATGTTGAAACTATACTTTATGTCCCATTTGCTGGAAAATTATATGAATGTTATTGACAATATTACTACATTTACAACCCTCAGTGAATGGCAGGGCTTTAAAGGAGTACCATCAGTTAAATATCATTGAAAACTATGAAAGCTTTGAATATTTGAAGCCAAGAGGGAAAATGAAGCTGCAAGTTTAGAAAGAATTATTTCTGATATCTTATAGTCTGTACAGCATAAGAGTCAATAAGAGTAACTTTTTTCTGGGTCATTGAGAAAGAGGCCAAATTTGAAAGCTTGTCTATGGCTTCTTTCAGGTTATAACTTGGCTTCATTTGCTTTTTTAAAGTCTCATATTATAAATATTATTATTAGACTAGAGCTAGTGAATTAAAGATAATGTCAGCTTCTAGTTGTGGTGACTTCTGAGAAAAATAATTAGATTGATTAATGTAGATTCAGAAGTTAGGCTCCCAGATAAAATAGTGCCTAGATTTTGTGTTCCATTCTCTTAATAGTCATCTATAGCAAAATTTAGCATATCCTAGGGTCCTGGATAAATTTCTCTTTTTCTACCTCACAGTTGATGGTTGTATGTATCTTGGAAAGAAAGCAGCATTTTTAGGTCACCAGGGAGAAAAGGGAAATCATGAGCAAAAATCTTATGGTTCAGAACTGAGTTCAATTTGGAATGCATATTCTTCCAATGCTTTAGTCTCTCATCCAGTACTATTGCTCTCTCATTTTCACAGGCCTGGTAAATTAATTTAATATTGATAGAAAATTGTAAAACCTACAAATATTAGGATACTCCTCAGGAGTCATAACTTATAGAAAGTTTATATGAAATTCCTGCATTGACATTGAACTTGGCCTTAAAATTATAAAATGCATACCTTTTTTTCCCTCCTATCTGAAAAGAAACAGTATAACTCCTTATGTGACTTTTGTGACTGTTATCAAATAACAGAAATAGAAGGGAGTTTTCTTGCTTTGAGATCACAATCACTGAAAGAAGGAAGTATTTTATTAACTATCTTTCTGAATCTCTTTAGCTAAATTTACATGTCATATTAGTCCCTTCTCCTACATAGAGTTTTCACTTTGATACAAAAGAGATGACATTTCAGCCAGACATGGCATAGCAGAGCAGTAGCTGTGGGTGGGAGATCAGGGTATTCTAGGAAGAAGGAGTGAGATGAGAAAAGGCAAGATAAGTCAAAATGCATACAATAGTCTACAGTAAGGAAAGGATGAAATGATAGCTCCAAGCTGGGGTGGCATTCTAGATCATGCTAAAACATCTAGAAGATTCAAAAAGAGGAGGGACAGTCTTCATAAGAATAATTCATCAATATGTGAAATGTCTTGGCTTCTTTTGGAGCTCCAAGCCCCAAGGGGATGCATCAGATTTCATCCTCCTCAAGGAGAACCTCAGGCCACACTGTTGCCACCCTCACATTAAAATAAAATTGGCCTTTGCCAAGGAGTACTGAGACTTGTTTCTAGATTAGACCTCTTTTGGCAATTTAGCATTGTGGGAGATTGGTGATTAATGACCACAGAGGAGGTAGAAGTATAAGAAATCAGAACTTTGGTCAGCCTGGGACACTTCAGTCATTGAATTAAAAAAGAGAGAATATCAGAGCAGAATGACAGTGTGTAGAGCCCAGAAAGAAAGGAAACTAGAACCTAGCTGAAAAAAGTTAAGTATTCACTGAAGTAATTTGGTGTAGGTACTGAAGCTTTCCATGTGGTATGGGAAGAGGCAGAGATACCTTTGAGATGCAACCCTCAGGGAATCTGCCATCAAAAGAAAAAGAATCAGAAACTGAAAGATAAAGAAGTAAAAGAAAAAAGACTGACGTTAACCAAAAATTCTAGGGAAAAAAAATTGTTTAAAAAGTTGAGTGCAAGCAGATAAATCAACAGGTTAGCTGTTAATAACAGGGAGAAAGATGGTATCTAAAGAAATCCAGATATCTCTTGAGTAAATCTAACAAGACAAAGAAAAATGAAGCAACACATGATGAGATTGCAAAAACTTTGGATTCCCCAGAGAATATGGAATCCTAGCAGGATCTTCTTGAATGGTACAAAAGAGAAATAAGAATCTTTAGAGCAGAATGTATGACCTATACAAGAGAAATAATTGGCAGAATTGAAAAACTTAAATCATCTACCTTAGAAAAATCTCTTCAAAAAATCAAAAGAGAAAATGTCTTAATTTTGAGGAACACATGCTAAAGAAAAAATAAAGATTATAAAGGACTATAAATGAAAGAATAAAAGTTTAGAACAGATAGAAAAGAAAATTAATGAAGATGGTAAAGTAATCCTTTTTAGAAAAAGATTTAACTAATAAGATAAAGGAGAGAAGAGAAAGGATTTTAATAATTGGAGAAAGAAAAAAGAGAGAGAATTAAATTATGTAAAATGAAGAATGAAAAAGGAATTTATAATTTTACTCCAAAAACCAAAGGAAAGGATTACAAATAGGAGTTAGGAAAAATGAAGGGATGTTTATTTTGAGTTTCAGATTTTCTCCCTTCCCCATCCATTCAGTGGGCAGGCAATATAATATCTGTTACATTTGTAAAGTCGCTCAAAACATTTCTGTATTAACCATGTTGAGGGAAAGATGAAGGGGACACAAAAAATAATGATAATGAAAAAACAGTATTCTTCTTTCTGCACGTATTTCATCAGTTCCATCTCCAGAGTTGAATAGTATTTTTCATCATAAGTCCTTTGGAATTTGGAATTCAAGTTCTTGGATCATTATATTGATCAAAGTAGTTGTTTTTTTTCTTAGTTGACCATCATTAATAGTTTTGTTGTTTCTGTATGCATTGTTTTTCTAGTCCTGCTCCATTCACTTTGCATCAATTTGCATATCTTCCCATAGTTTTCCAAGGCCATTTTGTTCATCATTTCTTATAGCACAATAATATTTTACCAAAGTTATATACCACAACTTGATCAGCATTCCCCTAGATTTCTGGTTCTTGGCCACCACATAAAAAGATGCTACAGCATCTTTTTCCTTTTTCTTTGATGTCTTAGACCATCACAGACTTAGTAGTGGTATGGCTGGGTCAGAGAATATGTACAAAGAATATGCTTTTGGGCATGATCTTAGGCTATTCTCCAGAATGGCAGAACCACTTTGGGATTCCAGTAGCATTTCCCTGATATAATTTCTTTTCTCCCATACAAAATATTGGAAAGCTTTATTTAAATGAAAACAAAGCTAACCCTGGGATGTAATTTGCCTCAGCTTCAGTGCTGCATCATTTTCCCATGCTTATATGTGTTCTGTTCTACTCTCTATTCTTCTTAGATAAGAATAAGGTTCATGTGATACACTGCTTTCTATTCCTTCAAGCATATTTTTGCATAGTCAGATTTTATTTCTTTATTTGGGAATATATTTCTTTTGCCTTGCCTCTTTCAATCCTCAAAACGGAGGTAATATACCCCTGGATCCTTTTTAATTTTTTAAACTTCTTGATACTCTTTGATGACATTAGTTCTGAAGGAATACCTGTTTCTTCTCTCCCATTGATATGTGTTAACATTACATCAATTTGTTCAAATAAATTTACCTTTCTGGGTTTTTTATTCTTGTTTGAACATTTCAGATTCCTTCTCACCTCTGATCTCTTCCTCAGAAGTGTTTCGTAGACCTCTGTTAGATTATACTTACCTTTGGTATGATAAATTATTCTTGGGTTGTAAGCTTCTATCTTAAGCTTATGGAATAATATTACATTCAAAGATAAACCGTTACCTTTTTGGTAGCAGCAACAAGGTCTTGTGTGATAAACTAACTTTAATTCCTTTGTACTTGAATCATTTCTTTCTAGATGCTTGTAGCATTTTTTCTTAGATGTGAAAACTGAATTTTGGCCGAGACATTTCTGGGATAGGTGATGATCAGTGGATAATATCTTTAATAATAATAATAATAATAATAATATATATATATATAATACATATAATAATAATAATAATAATAATATCTGTTAATATCTTTACTTTGTCCTCAATAGATCTGGGAAATCTTTATGATGTATTGTGTCCAAACTTTTTTCATTTCATTGTTTTCAGGGAGTCTATTGATTCTTAAATTATCTCTCCATGACCAATTTTTAAGGTCAGGATTTTAAAATATATATATATATATCAACTTACATTTTCCTTTAAGTTTTTCAATATCTTCTTTTAATATTTCATGTCATTTCTGAATCATTGATTCCTGTTCAATCTATTCCAGTTTTTAGTGAATATATTACTTTGGTCAGATTTTACATTTTCTCTTAAAAATTATCCTCATTCCAGTTCATTTCTATAGAGCTTTTATTTCAGTTTTTATGTTTTGCCTCATTCCTTCTAGGTATTCATGTAATCCTCATAAAATCCATTTTTTTTTTCCAATTGAGCCTCTAGAAACTTTGGTATAGTTGCTGTGGAGGCACTCTTCCTTTCAATGATATGTTTTCAATGATTTCATTTATTTTTAAATACAGGCTGATTTTTTTTTTTTCCTTTGGATGTAGTCATCCTTCTGATATCAATTCTTGAATTGGAACTTTTTTTTTTTACCAGAGTCATGCTCTGTCTCAGGCTACACTTGTGAATGAGAATTTTGTTCCTGCTTGGTCTCACTCTAGGTTCCTGAGTTGTCCTCTACTTTTTAGAGTTATCTTTGAAATTGTATCTTTAGGACTTTCTAGCATGTGAGAACAGAGGGCTAGAGACCCCAAAGCACATTCTTCTCTATTCCCAGGATCTTTTCAACATATTATTCTTTACTCTGTAGACTATATTTAGCTTAGGAGCTTGGGGATAAGAGGTGCTCTCCTGTTTGCCCTCATGCCTCTGACTGACCTTGTGTAGTTCTGGGATGGGATAAGTCACTCACTGTTGTTTCTGATGGGATTTTTAAATCATTATTTGATCTCATATAAATATAAAGATTTTCCTCTGGCATATATGTGGAGCTGGATTGTCGGCCTTCCATTCAGGCAGCTGTCTGATTCAATTTTGTGGGAGGGGAAAATTTTATATCCCCTCCCACAAAATTGAATCATTAATTTGTGAATGAACAAACATTAAAAAAAACTGCCATGTACCAGGCACTGTGCTGGGAACTGGGGATAAGAGACAGAAAAATGAGTCTTTGCTTTCTTGTACATTACCTTCTGTCTGGGAATGCAATGAAATGGATACATAAGTATACTCAGAAGACACAAAGTATTTAGGAGGGTGCTGGTCATGGAAGGGGGAGAGAGTCAAAAAAGACTTAATGGAGAAGGTAGTACTTTGGCTTGTGTTTTAAGAGATTTGATTCTGAGATTAAGATGAGAAAGGAATGCATCCCAGATACCTCGAATAGTTAGTGAAAAGGCCTTGAAATAGAAAGTGAGAGTGCCATGTGTGAGAAAGAAAAGGAAATTATATAAACTGAGACTGGGATGGTGGATTGGGGTCAGGTTAGGGAGGGCTATCAAAACCAAGCAAGGGTTTTTCCATATATAGGTAATCAGAATACACTGAAGCTTACTAAGGGAATGGTGTGGTAGATACCGGTTCAAGCAGTAGCTGTGTGGGGCATCAGTTGCAGTGAGGATTCACTTGAGACTGTGAGACCATTTAGGAGGCCATTATAGCAACCCAGTGGAGAAAGATTGCCAGTGTGAACTAGAGTGGTAGCTTTGTGAGTAGAGAAAAGGGGACAATTGCAAGATGTAGAGATAGAAAAGGTAAATGGATACATGGTATCAAGAATCTGGAATAGAAGCAGAGCCAACCTTGGCAGAGTACAAGCTGGGACCAGATGAAATCTCCCAACGTTGCTCTCTAAATAAGTGTAAAACAACTACTCAAATCAAATTTTGGAGTAGCACAGCCAACAAAAGGTCAGAGAGAGGCTAAGACAACTTAGGAGGTTCACAGGAGAGATTTATAACACCAGAGAGAGCACAGATGGATCACCATCTTGGGCCTTGAAAGCTGCCACAGGACAGCACCAGTGGCTTTGGGAGTTTTTAGCCCAAAGACATTAAGAGGATGGGACAACTGGTCAGAAAAAGATTTCTGAAGAACTTTTGCAGGCACTTTGTGCATCTAATGTACTGACTGGCAACTCTGTTGCCCATAATCAGTTTGGAGTCATAATTCCCAGGCAGAGAAGATTGGTCACAAGGAAGCATTATGCCTGGATCACAGTTTTAGGGCCAAGAGGAACAGGGTTCCTTCCTAGGTAAGATCAAAGTACAGACTATGAGAATAGTGATCACAACTCTCCCTGATAATAGCACCTTGGGAGCACTGCAAATAACTTTAAAAGGCACCATGAAAAAAGCCTAAAACAATGCATCCCCACTTCCAAGTGAGAAGAAGCCAATCTTAACATAAAGTTCAACATGAAGAAATAGGCTGGAAAAGTAAGGAAACAACAAGAAAAGAATTTGACCATATAAAGTTAATGTCATGGCACAGAAGACCAAAGCAAAGTTAGGAGAGGATAACAGTATGAAAAGAGAAACCTTAAGAGAAAAATGGTACCTGGTCCCAAAGTCAAAATTTTTGGAAGATTTAAAGAAAGAGTGGTAGAGGAAAAAGGGAGTGGTGAAAGAAAATTCCTTAAAAATTAAATGTGGTTAAATGGAAGCTAATGACTCTCTGTGAGACTTCAAATATCAATAAGAATCAAAAGAATTTTTTTTTAATGGAAGAAATTAAATTACTACACATTGTCAAAGCTGCCCTGGTTTTCTGTGTTTCCTTTTAAATTTTGTTTTCTACTTTGTATTACACATGCTTCTACTTATCCATTCTTTCTCTGGATGCTTTCTCTAGCATCTTCCTTAATAGGTCCTCGAAATTGATTTACATATTTTTATACCCAGAATCACTTAATCATTCAAAAATTAAAATGATCACTATTGGATGATTGGTTTCTCCTTAAAGCAAAAATCACCTTCTTTTTGGAAAATGTATTTTCAAAGCATTCTTTTTTAAAAACAAAACAAAACAAAAAAATGAGATCTAAATTCTAATCCCCCCGCAAATTTTCCCAATAATTTTGTCTTTTCCCAATTACATGTAAAAACAGTTTTTAACATTTAGTTAACAAACTTTTTCCCATCTTCCCTCCCTTCCCCTATCATCGAGAAGGCATGCAATTTGATAAAGGTTGTATGTACATGTTTAGTCATGCAAAACATATTTCCATATTAGTCATGTTGTAAAAGGAAACAGAAAATGCTGAGAAAAAAAGTAAAACAAAACAAAACAAAACACTCTGTTTTGATCTGTATTCAGATTCCATTAGTCCATTCTTTGGAATTGAATGGTAAAAATAAGTCTTTTTATAAGAAACATTCTTAATCTTTTATGTGATGTAATGTTAGAATTGTTATCTGATTAACATTTTTCAACCATCAGTTCATTCTGTCTAGATTTGCACAGAAAGAAAAGTCTAGTCACCAGATTTGGTGTTATGGTTCACTAGTTTTGTGGATGACCACAGTGAATAGAATCACTTTTAAAGAAATTTCTGGAGAACTGGCATTTTAAAATTTAATCATTTTATCATATCAGCATTTTATTTTTAATGTCTTTGGTTCCACATTTGGTTTAGAAATGCTTGAAAAGCGACAATGCTTTTCACATATCGGCTGAAACAGATGGTAACATACGCTGATCACACCTACTGAGAGTATTTATAAAAATGATCTTAAAAGTCTGAAAAAGATTCACATGTACAGTCTAGTCAATCCTAATTAAAATGATAACTTCAGTACAGGACATATAATGTTGAAACATGTTTCCCAGGTTTGAGGGTAAGCTAGATTCATACTTTTGTTCTGAGAACATATTTTCTCATTTAAGGCAGCATCATGTAGTGTGAAGAATGCTGGAATTAGAATCTTAAGAGAACTGTATTTGAACCTTGTATGTGAAAAGCATTTCATATATTTAAAGTTCAGTTTCCTCATTTTTGATATTACATATTTGAAGTCAGAAGGTCTGGGTTCAAATCTTTTGTCTCTTGCTACCTGTGTACCCTTTGGCAGCAACAATAACAACAAAAGATAGAAATACAATGCAGTACAATTTATTACTACTATCACCTTCTACGACTTTAGTCAGGGAGTTAGATGGTGCAGTGGAAAGAATGCCAAGCCTGAAGTCAAAAAAACTCATCTTCTTGAATGGAAATTTGACCTCAGAAACTTATTAGCTTTGACCCAGGGTAAGTCATTTAACCCTGTTTGCCTCGGTTTCCTCATTTGTGAAATGAACTATAGAAGGAAATGGAAGAGTACAAATTAAAATATTACATATTACAAATTAAAATTACTATTTACATAGTAAAGTCCATATACCTCTTCCTGCAAGACCCCAAATGAAGTTCCAGTTTTCAGTTGTAACAATGAGCTAAGTAATGGAGATATAAATAAGAACAAGAAAGTCCCTGCCCTAAAGGAATTTACAGTCTGATGAGGGAAGCCAACCCCAAATGGAAACTGAATATTGGGGAGGGGAGGGGAGTTTTTTTGTCTAGTCCTGCTATCCCTGTAAGCAGAAGCAGAATCAGTCTAGGATATGAGGTTTAAGTAGCAATGCTGAAATAATCTCTGTTCATGAGTTTGTCCTGATGATGACAAGCTCATTCCTTGATGAAGATTTTGATGGAGTTAAGACAAAGAGAGCAAATGAAGAAGGGGTTGTTAGAATGTTTGTCTTGAACCCAGAATGTGTGGAGCTTGGACATGAATAAACCTGGAAATTAGATGGTTACCAGAGTACGAAAGGTTTTAAATTCTAAATAGAGGGTTTTAAATAGAGGTCATAGGGAGTTATTAAAGTTTATTGAACAGGGAAGTGATGACATCAGGTTGTGTCTTAATATTCACTTTGTATGTGGAAGATAGATGGGAGAATGGAAAAGCAGTAGGCATGGAGGCCAATTAGGAAGTCTGCAACAATCCAGCTGAGAGGGGGTAGGGACCTGAACAAGGTTGCTAGTCATGTGATAGAAAAGAGAGGATCAGATTTGAGAGACAGGAGACCTGGTAACTAGTGAAGTAAGCAACAAACAACTGCAACAAACCATGAAGTTTTACAGCTGACAAAATAATGATCAAAACAATTAAATGTGAAAAACAGTAACTTACCCCCACCACAGAACTACACAAAGGGTCAGCCAGAAGTTGATAAGAAAGCAATTGGACCCACTCCTTCCTACAAAATCAGCATCTGCCCATCAGAACCTCCCACTGAGATCAGAGGATCTGATCTTAGGATCTTAGGAAGTGACAGGAAAGGAATAGCATGGACACTAAAGGGCCCTGAAGTCTGTCTGTCTCTTGGGACACCAGACAGGGCTATAAAGGTACTGAGGTAAAAGGAAGCTAAAAAAGAGTAAATATGATAGTGTAGCGAGCAAGGACAAGAAAACCAAAGTAGGAGGTGGGAAGGAGGCAGATAATGGGAGGAATAGCATCAACATCAAGGGAGAAAAAGCTATTGGAATTAGCGATTAAAAACCCTCAGTAACTCTGTCTATAGTAATTTTAGTTTAGTGATGAAATCAGAAGTCACATAGAAGGACTGGAGAAATGAGAAAATCAGTGAAACTTGTGAGGGGGGAAGTCTAATCAACTCAGTCCTCTCCACACATCATTATTTTGTTTAAAGTCCACATATGACCTCACTCCCTACCACCCTTCAGTTACTTTCTTATACTTCCAGGATCAAATATAAAATCCTTTATCTCTTAAATCCATTTTCAGCCCGCCCTTGAGTTTTCCAGGCTTCTTATTTTTTACTCCCCTTTATGTATTCTTCAATCCTATGATACTAGCCTTCTCTCTTCTCTTCCTGGCAAAGAAAATGTCATCTTCCCACTCTATCATTTTTCATTAGCTGTCCCCCAGACCTGGAATGCCTTCTCTTCTCATCTTTACCTCTGATTCTCTTTAAGACTTAGTTCAAATCCCATCTTCTACAAGAGTGCAACATACCCTGTGCAGAAATGTTTGTGGCAGCCCTCTTTGTAGTGGCAAGAAACTGGAAACTGAGTGGATGCCCATCAATTGGAGAATGGCTGAATAAATTGTGGTATATGAATGTTATGGAATATTATTGTTCTGTAAGAAATGACCAGTGAGGCCTGGAGAGAGTTATATGAGCTGATGCTGAGTGAAGTGAGCAGAACCAGGAGATCATTGTATACAGTAACAAATCTATATGATGATCAATTCTGATGGACATGGCTCTTTTCAACAGTGAGATGATTCACACCAGTTCCACTGGTGATGAAGAGAGTCCTGTATACCCAAAGAAAGAATTGTGGGAGCTGAGTGTGGACCATAACATAGCACTCTCATTCTTTCTGTTGTTGTTTTCTTTTTCCAGTTTTTTTTTTTTCCTTATTGATCCAATTTTTCTTGTGCAGCAAGATAATTGTATAAATAAGTATACATACATTGGATTTAACATATTTTAACACCTGCAATTGGATTACCTGCCAACTAGGGGAGGGGGTGGGGAGAATGGAGGGGATAATTTGAAACATAAGGCTTTGTAAGAGTCAATGTTGAAAAATTATCCATGCGTATGTTTTGTAAGTAAAAAGCTTAAATTAAAAAAAAAAAAGAGTGCAATGTAAATACTAAAAGTGGCTTTGAAATAATTCATATTGTCTGGTTTTAGTGCATGATCTTTTCTAGAAACTGTAAAAGAGGTAAATCCTGTAAGATTTCCACTTAAAACTACTTTTTTTACCCCTAAGCAAAATAAATTGAAAGCCAAGTTCTGGAATGTTATCCATATGTCCCCCTTTAAACTTTATGGTAGTATAGATTCATCCCTGTAGACTTGCAGAAGCCCAGATTCTGTTAGTTTGACTGACACACTGAAAATCAGTAAATAATCCCAATTCCAGTAAGTTTGTCCACTGGGACTTGAGACTGAAGAACCTTTAGACTTTTAAATCTCTATGGTAGCTGGAAATAGAGTTGTAGCTTTTGTCCTCCACTAATTTTAAGCATGCCAGTCAGTGAACTTTTGGGTGACTGTACTCTTTTCTGTTTAACTTACTTTCTTTAGAATATAATTTTAAAGAACAGCCAAGGAATCTAGTCCCTACTTTTTACTAAAGAAATAGCTTAGTTCATTCCTTTCCCTTCAGGAAGCTATCAGATAAGGTCTGATGCTCATATATTATTGTTTTCTCAGAAGCCCCAAATAATACACAAGATCTTTGTACGACTGGGAGAGATTTTCTCTGAATCACCCCCTCTCCCTCAATCCAGGATTTGTGCCATGATAGAGCAACCCAAAGATATCTTTTCATTAAATAAAGCAAGTTTGAAAATTTAAGTTGTCAATACCATAACACCGAATACATTTTACTTGATACTATTGCTGTATCAAATGGTGAAACATGGGCAAATCATGACATATTCTTTAAAAAAATCAAGGGATTTGGGAATAGCTGTCTGTTTAGCAACATATAATAATCTCAGTATTGTAGATCAGGGCGTATGAAAGAAGCTTGATTCTTTTTGTTGGAAGTTTATTTCTTTTTTCTTGTCACAACCATTTGGTGTGTTCTCATGTCTTTTCTTTGAGCAGAAACTAGGCAGGATCTATTTTGGGTTGTGGATGTTATAGGAAATGTAGAAATGGTAGTAAAATACATATAAACATGATTAAATAGAAGACTTATACTTTCCATCTCATCTCGACTCAAACATATAGCTAATATTAAGTTACCTTAATTTTAGATAGTAATATTCACAAATTTCACTTAAGTGTTTTCCCATGTGATCTTAGGCTCTTTAAAAAAAAAATAGTGTCTATAGGATCCTTAAGATCCTGTATTAATGATTAGGCAAATTATAAAACTACCTAATCTTGGATTGCTTTTAAAGCATTTCCTTTAAATTGTCCTATTCATACTATCTTCCATTCTTATATGAGTTTGTTCATTATTGCCTTTTTACAGTATGACATGATATTTAGGTTGAACTAATCTTTTTAAGCATTAGACTGGTTGGTTGATTTTTGTTGGTGTAAAAATCTCCTCGTGAGGCACTTCCTCTATGGTAGGTCACCATCTTCTTTACAACCTATTTGGATTACTGGCAATTAAAGTGACATGTGTGATATAATATTATATTATTCCCCTTTTATAGATAATGAAATTGAGTTTTGTAATGGCTTATTTGCCTGTGGTTATAAAGTTAGTAACAATAAACAAAATTTGAATCTTGGGTCTCTTGACTCAAAGTCTATCCTGTATTCAAAGACTTGGCTTAGAGCATACCCAACATTGAGATTCAATAGTTCTGGGTTAGATTTATCATACTGCTCTCGATATGACCATAGGTACATCTAAGCTAGCCTATTCCCAGTTTTCTCACCTTTAACATTTGTCTAAATTAATCTCTAAGCTCTCTTTGAAGTAAAGTATTTGTAGAGGGAATTTTATTTGTCATCATACAGGAAATGTTGCTAATTTTTAATTATATAAAATATAAAGCTTTACCAGCTACTCTATGTACTATTGTAATTGGAAAGCTACATATTGAAATTTTCATTTCCACAGTAAAAGTTTTTCTGTCAATGTGATAGTTAAAATAGAACACAGGAACAATTTTTGGTCCAGTGGAAGAATGTATTTGGGGGAAGAACATAACTATTAAATTTTCTAACCAAGTATAACTGGTTTAATTGTATGCCATTGAAAATGAGATTAAATGTGCATTCCTTGATATCTTTTTTCAGGTTATTAATGCTGCATTGGCTTTGGCTGCAAAACCACAAAGTAAACTGGCCCAGGAGAATATGGATCTTTTTAAAGAACAGTGGGAAAAGCAAGTCCGGGTTCTAACAGACGCTGTTGATGACATTACTTCCATTGATGATTTCCTGGCTGTTTCAGGTAATAAGATCATGTATTGAAATATACATTTTCATATAGGTTGTAACAAGTAATAAGAAAAGCCTAGAATTTAGGTGGTAAATTGTTTTTTTGTGTTGCATCAGTAGCTGTCATTTTAAAGGTGGGAGCAGGGAAAAGCACAAGCTGATCGTGGACTTCAAGGTGATTGTTTAATCAGAACTGAGTCAGGTTTGCATTAAGCAATTCCATGTATTCTCCCCTCATAATCAGATGTGTGTATCTATGAAGTTTGTTGCTACTTGAGTTGAACTTTTCCTCTGACTCTGGGAATACAATCCATGACAAGTATCACAAAGACATGTACTTTTCAAGTTTTGCTTCATATTTTGAAAATTTATATATATGTATATAGAAAGGATTTTTTTTAAGGCTCTTCAAAAAAAAAAAAAAAAAGCCATAGAGTCTATAGGATCCTTAAGACCCTGTATTTAGTGATTAGGAAAATTATAAAACTATTTTTCATAATCTTGGGCTAGTTTTAAAGCCTCTCTTTTAAATTGTCCTATTCATACTATCTTCCATACTTAGATAGGTTTGTTCATTATTGCTTCTTTACCATAAGACATGATACTTAGGTTGAACTAATCTTACTTGGAACACTTTTTCAATAAAGGGAAACTTTTTTCTAAAAGGAGATCTTTTCTTTCCAAAAGTCTTTTCCTTTGCACATAAATGATAATGGACTTATCTCTTATTAAAAAAAAACAAAAAACATTAAAAGCTCTTCTGTTTCTGATACACAGAGAAAACAGGGAGGGAAATTTTAAGTGCCATTTAATTATGAACTAGAAAATAATCTAGGTAATTTACCTTATAAAAAATTTGATTTCATTATATAAACATAAAGTAGTAACATCACAGTAAATTACATCCGTATAGAAAACATTTATCAGATGAAATTCATAGTCTTTATTGCATTGAGATTAATTTCAACTCCATGTCCTCAGAGCTCAGTAAATATAATAAATACATTTTCCATTTAGCAAATGCCTCCTGTTTTCTTTGAATGGATTAAAGCATTCTCTGGGATTTCATAGAGCCACTGGTTGCATGGAGAAGATGGGTCATTTTAGGGCTAACCTAAACGATTGTTGCAAATGCAATGTAAAATTTAGGAAGTTTTCAATGGAAACAATAGGCTTTAAGTATGTCCAGGATATTGTGCTTTAGCTCTGACCTCTTTGAAGGTTAGCATATATTCTGTATACCAATACTGCAAGGCTCTTTGACTATCTTCCTTGAGAACAGTCTGTTGCCTATGTGTAGGAAAGCCTCTAGGTGCTAATTATTCAGACGTACCTAATCTGAGAAAAAAGAAGGAATACTATACATTATAGCAATTTAGCCATAGCTATCTGTATTTGCTGTTTAATCACCTGCAGACAGGTCCCAAAAATGCAGCTATATGGTTTTGTAGGAACTCTTGCCCTTCTACTGTTTTTCCAGTGAAATACGGAATTATTTCTTAGGTCTAAACAAGATTCCTATCTGTCTTTTTGTCCTTTAAAGCAAACAACAACATATTAGAAAATCTAAATGACAGGATATTGCATTCCTGAAGTTTTCTTCTTCTGGTTAGATTTTGTGGGTCCTAAGATTTGTCTCCAAGCAATTTGCAGATTTCTTGCAAACTTTGGAGACAAACTACAATATACCAAAAACAAATGTTCTCCTGCAGCATTTTTCAAA
This sequence comes from Sarcophilus harrisii, assembly GCF_902635505.1. NCBI lineage: Eukaryota > Metazoa > Chordata > Mammalia > Dasyuromorphia > Dasyuridae > Sarcophilus > Sarcophilus harrisii. Next base: position 371,472,421 of record NC_045427.1, read on the forward strand.
TCACCTAGAACAAAAGGAATTTTGCAGCAGCAGAATGGAATTTAGGCCTTACTTGTAGGGTGAGACACATAAAACAAAAGTATGTGAAAGAGAAATTCAGTTCTTTAACAAATATGCGGGCTGTTTGGAGCTATTTTTAAAATTTATGCACATGATGCACACATACACACACACACACATACATACATACATACATACACATATATTAGAGAGTTTTTTGCCTGTATATAAGACAGAAGCAAGAGTAGTTTGACTTAATGGAACAAGCCATTTCCCAGGCCAAAAAAAATATCACAAAATAGCTAGTTCTAAGTACGGAGATGGAAGTAAATAGTTTTGTTACATACTTGTTCCCATTAAGTTCACTTAGCAATGATAGCAAATGGAAACCATTTGTGAGATTACAATATAGCACATTGTGTCAGGAAGTATGCTTTTGGTGGACTTGAGTTAATTTGTAGTCAAGAAAATCACTATAAGGTCATTGTGATATAGAAACCATTTTATTTTCTTCTGAGTGACCTTAAGTGAGTCAGATGCTTTTTATAGTTGTTAAATCATCCATTCTCTTACTTTATAAGAATAATTTAGAGACATGGATTCTCCCAGACAGTTGAAAATAAGTTTTAAGTTTCCTTGCTGCCACTCATAACTCCTAACATCCACAATAGTTTTCTTTAAATTGTTCATCCATTCCCCCAATTTATTTTTGTTTTAAGTGATTTCCTCAGGATTACACATCTACTAAGTGTCAAGTGTCTGAGGTCAAATTTGAACTCGGGGTCCTCCTGCCTGGTGCTCTATCCACTGTGCCCCACCCAGTTGCACCTTCATTCTCCCAATTTATGAGCATCACTCAGACTCAATTTTTTTTTTTTTTTTTTTTTTTTGGTTCTCTCAGAGCTATTGAGATTTTTGTGCATCCTTTGGGTTTGTTTTACTTAGGACTAATCCCTCTTTTAATCCTCCCTCAGTTTAATGTTCCCTTTGACGTCCTTCCCTTTTCCCTCCTATTTCACTGTGGAGTGAAATATATTTATGTAACTAGCTGTATTTATGTGTATATTTATGTTTCTTCTTCCTTCTTTCCTTCAATTCAAATAAGACTGAACCCCTTCTCCTATCCCGATGCCTCTTTGGTTGTTTAGATGTCTATAAAACCCAGATTATGTAAGAGATTTTCCCTATTTCTTTCCTACATCCCCAGTCCCTCCCTTCAGTGTATTCCTCTGCCTTTCTCTTTCCATTCTTTTCTTAAGATCATCAAAGCATAACTGAACCACTCCCAGGCCTTGTCTTATTGGACTCCCTCTATGAACCCTATTCAGAATGTTGCCTGTAAGTATATAACACTTAAGATGTTAGTATTCAGCCAAGTCACAATATATTAATATTGACTGCCATTTTAAATAAAAGTTTGAAATTTATTAGTGATAAAGATTTTAAATTTCATTCTAATTGAATTTGATAAATCTTTCCATATAAATGCATTGTACTTGCTCATCTTTATGCTTACATGGTAAGAGTGTGTGTGTGTGATAAAGATTAGATCAGTGAAATTGATATTGTAATTACTCTTATGGCTAGGTAACTTAGAGCAGCAAATTTTGGAGAATAATTTGCCACCTTATTAATTTTAAACTATCCTTTTTGAACTGGCTATTTTATGGGGCTATTTTAAATTTATTAAATTGATAAATTTTAAAAATTGGCAGCAATACAGTAAATAATGGTGTCATTTTGTAGCAATGGAAATTTCATAGTTAAGATTGCTTCAGTATTTCAGATTAATTATTTTGTCAGTATAGATTCTACTTCTAACGTTATTAATGCAAAAAAATATCTCTTTCTTAGTAGACAGTCTTTATGAGTTGCTTTATGAATTGTTCATCAATGATGAAGGGACTTGTTTTGGTTACCTCAGATTTTAGCTGTAATGCCCTCAAGTAAAGTACATATAATCCATTGCTAGGCTCATTAATTTGTCCAAAGAACATAGCATAGAGTAAAGAGGTTTGAATGTAGTACTTGCTCTCTCTGTGACTATCTCTGGGATTCTTTCTTTGTAAAATGACTGAGTTAAAGTAGATGTTGTAATAGTAGTTGTAGTAGCAGATTCAAAATCCAGTGTGTTATTTCTTAGGTTTTATTGATCTCTTTGATTTTGGTCAGATTCTTCTGTATAAAGAGAAATGACTGATACAAAAATCTTCAAAAAAATTATCTTTGCAGTGTGTGCGTTCACTACAAATAACAATTGACTTTTATATAGCACTTAAACATTTGCATGTTTTTACATACATTATTTTGTGTGAGCCTCACAGGAACCCTGTAAACCTACTACAAAGAATATAATGCTACTTAATGAGAAAACATCAAGAGCTTGTGACTTAATTATCTACCCAGGTTTTGAATGGTTAGACTCCTCTTTAGCTCCACTGACAGTATAGTATTGATTCTGTCTATAGCCCTTCAATATTGGTATTTGTGAGTTTGGTTTGATTTTTTAATATTCCATACTGCCTCTAATTAATGTTGGTAACATATTTATTGCCTTTATCATTTATTTAAAGATTTTATTGATATAATTGAAATTAATGGGACTTAGAATGAGGTTCCATGGAAATACAGTTGGTACAATATTAATTTATAACTCTATGTGATTACTGCTATAATTCGCTTTTAATTTTGAATTCCTAGCTAAGCCTACTTCCTAGATTTTAATCTGTATCACATAGTTTATTTCTCATAATTTGTTTCTTATTTTGTACTCAATATTTATTCAGTGTCTTATATACAACATACCACACCATAAAAAAACAAGGTGAATTAACTAGGTTTTTACAGGAATAAATGTTTGGGAATTTAATATTGACCCAAACTCTTGTTTTGTTGTAACAGTTATGCATAGTTAAGCAAAACAAATCCCCTGAATAGTCACATATACTATAAATATATATGTGTGTGTATATCATTTTGTACCCTAAATCTGACATCTTTTTCATGGAGAACATGTTCCATCATCATTCTGGTGTTATGAATGCACATTTTATTTATTGATAATAGCGCTTAAAGTTTTCATAGTTGTTTGTCTTTACATTTTTGTTATTGTGCAGATCCCATTCATTTCATTAGTTTATAAAACTCAAAAAATTTTTCATTTTTGTTTAAAATTATTAAATTTAAAGTTATTCTTATTCTTCACTGTCACAGTTCACATAAATGTTTGTACCTTTTTGAAATCATTTGTTTACTTCAGCACAATAGTACTTCTATCACATTTCATTTACCCCAACTTATTCTGCCATCTCTCAACTGATAGACATCTTCATTTTCTGTTTTTACTTTGTTTTGCCACCAAAAAACAAAGTTGCTATAAATATTTTGTTCTTTCTTTGGAGTGCAGGCCTAGCAGTGGTAGCTGATTTTGTTCCAATTTGTTCCAAATTGCTTTTCAGAGTGGTTATACCCATTCATATATCTAACCAACAATGAATTTCTTTGCTTTTTTCCCCTCCTCAGCTCCTCCAGCATTATCCTTATTTCTCCCTACAACTATTGGACATGAGTTGAAATCTCAGAATTACTTTTATTTGCATTTCTTTAAGAAATCTGGAGTATTTTTCCATATTACAAATATCCTGGATTTTTTCCCTTGAGAATTATCTGTTCATATCCTTAGATCATTTAACTGTTCTAATGAATGGCTAACATTGTTGATTTATCAAACTGATTTCTTAGGGGAAAAATTTTGTTAATTGTCTATCCGTATTAGAGCTCAGATTATTTGATTTAAAAAAAAAAAAAACAAAAAACTTTAACAAATTAAATGTCCCCTTTCCTTAATTAGTAGAAGTTCCTGACTTTTCTTTTGTTTCAGATTATTTGGAAAGCCTTTGTATTCTTCCATGTCTTGAGTTAATTCTTCAATATTCCCTATCCCATATTTTTACATAGATTACTCTTCTCTCCGTCCTGAATTCTGTGAAAACATTTTTAAATTTGATATTTGATTTTTATAAAAGCCTTTTTAATTTTTCAATTCCAAATTCTCTTTCTCAAAACATCTTTATAGACATTTGATATCTCAGATGCATCATGTCCAAAATGGAACCCTTTTCTCTTTAAGAGAAGAAGAAAACTCTTCTCAGTTTTACTTATTTTTGAGAAAACCAGAATCATCTTCAAAAGTTTGGCTCTGCTTTAAAAAAAAAAATAGAAGAAGGATAAAACAAATAGGTCAGAATATAGATCACAAAAATCTTTCTGAAGGAATCGTATAGAAATCTGTAATCCAGTTTCTTACTTAGTTTCCTATTTTCAGTCCTGTGTTTATTCTATTCTATGATTTGACATTCTAGTTAGGACTGCTCACTCTACATTGGTAAAGATTATTCCCTACCCCTGGATTGTTCCTCTTCCTTCCTGAAGACCTTGAAGCCTCCAAGTGGCCTCTGTGCTCTGTCTCTTTTCTCTCTTTTTCTGTCCCTTGGATATTCACCCTTAGAATTCTCATCAACTGGCAGCACTCTCGATGAAGGCTACTGTTTTTTGTGTCTTCAGTGCATAAGGCAGGGCTTTAGGCATGGAGGAGCCTTCATAGATGTTTGTTGGGTTGGTTTGACTGACACAGGAAGTACAGGCAGACGGCGAGAGGCAGGCCGGGTAATGCCCTGGGTTTAAAGCAATAGGGGAAGCTATTCCCTTGGCCCACCAAGCCCAAGCTCATCACTGTGGGGGCCAGCTGCCTAAGACAGGCCCAGCTAGTCTAAAGTCTCTGTGCCCAACAACGTTTTAGGAGCAGGCTCATACACAACCACTGCATTTCTCATCTGGGCTCTTTGCTTCCTCTGGCGTGCCTGCAGACATTGCCAGCTATTTGACATTGCCAGCCACTTACAGAAGAGTGAACTAAGGCCCATTGTCACACAGAGAGCAAGTTGTAGGTTGGGTTCAAAATTTTCAGTGACAATAGTACTTTTATAAGGGAAGGGAAATCATTTAGGTTTCTAAGCAGAGAAAAATACTTATAACTTGACTTTGTAACTTAAGTGTATTTTTGCTGTCCCAATTGTTTGATTACTTTATATTTTTAGAAGGTGCCTTCAAAGATTTCTCTGCTTTTTTTCTCATCAGAGAATCACATTTTAGAAGATGTAAACAAGTGTGTAATTGCTCTCCAAGAAAAAGATGTTGATGGTCTAGACCGCACTGCTGGTGCCATCCGGGGTCGAGCAGCCAGAGTTATTCATGTTGTCACTTCAGAGATGGATAACTATGAACCTGGAGTCTACACTGAAAAGGTTCTTGAGGCTACCAGATTGCTTTCTAATACAGGTGAGTATGGCGAATGTCTTTTTTCACTCTTGAGGATCCAGTTAACCAGAATGTAGGGACCATTACAAAATTATTTTACCAGTTCATTGAAGAAGAAAGCTTAATCTATATGGAAATAATTGCATTTTAAATTTTCTCTGGTAAATATCATTTGCTTTTAAGGAATTCAGCCTGTTGGCCATAAATATTACAAGAAGTTTGACCATATATCACTTTTTAAAAATAAGCATTCAGCAAGAATGGCAAGGAATGGGGAGTTGATTTTGTTATAAAGTCTAGTTGACGAGGTTATAACATTAATTTGGTCATGTGACCCCACAGTATTGTTATTTTATTTTATTTCAGTTATGCCACGTTTTACTGAGCAAGTAGAGGCTGCTGTGGAAGCTCTCAGTTCTGATCCCGCCCAACCAATGGATGAAAATGAATTTATTGATGCCTCACGATTGGTCTATGATGGCATTAGAGACATCAGAAAAGCTGTGTTGATGATAAGGGTGAGGAGCTGTATTTGCAATAGTTTAACTGTGCGTGGTTATTTGTCAGTTTCATTAATGCAGCATTCTGGGGCTGAGCTGACTCAGTTACAATATATCAAAGTCATGATTTTAAAAGCTGTTAAAACCAGATATTTAATTATGTTGTCAAAAATGACTCTTAAATGCAACCTAAAGCCAAAACTTTGTCAAAGCAGGGTAAGTCCAAATAGTATTGATATGACGATTTAATGTAGAACAAATATTCAATTCAAGACTAAAAATTTTTAGTTCTTACATGGCTTAAAAATTAAATCTTTTAAATGAATTTCAATTTACTTTACCAAAATAAGTAGTTCTTTTAAAACAGATGTTTAGCAGTTCTTTTGGTATAGGGGATGAAACACTGTGCTTGGAGTCAAGAAGACCTGGTAATCCTTACTAAGATACTGACTGTGTGACCTTGAGTAAATCCCTCTCCCCACTCCTCACCATGTGCTCCATTAGATTTTTTTCCCACCCTGAGGCAATTGGGGTTAAGTGCCGTGCCCAGGATCACAGAAGTGTTATGTATCTGAATCTAGATTGGAACTCAGGTCCTCCTGACTTCAGGACTGGTGCTCTGTCCACTGCACCATCTAACTGCCCTCCATTAGATTTTTTCATTTATTTCCTGATGTAAGGGGACAGAAGAGTTGTTTTCAAGGTTAAACAAAGTGCAAATATTTATACCACACAGGTCAGGAAAACAGAAAATTAGAGAAGGCAAATTACTGATCAACAAATGGAAAATAAGTATTTGTCCAGCACATGTTAATATTTAAAATTAGTGTATTTTACTTTATTTAAAATCTATTCAAAGTAAAGTCTGGTTATGAGTACAACTTTAAAACTTTGGTTTCTTGAATATCTTCATTCTTCAAGACTTAGATTATGTAGCTGAAAAAGATATTGATCTGAAATCATAAAGATCTGAATTCAAATCCAACTGCAGACATATATTAGCTGTGTAATCCTGGGCAAGTCACTTAATCCCATTTGCCTCTTTCCCCCAAATCCTATATTTACAGGATGGTTCTTTCTATTCAGGCAGAGGAAAACGAATTCAGCGAAAATCCCAAGACACTTTTCTCTTTTCATAAGGTCTCAGAGAAAACTTTATAGATTGCCTATTGTCTAAGCTCACATGGGCTTCTAAATGGCTGTCATGGATGAGTGGAACAAAAGAGGGTCCTTGCCTGGTTGTTTGGGCTCATATCTGTCATTGGTGAAAAGTACTGTTCCTGGGGTTTCCCGTAAACATCAGGTCTTTTTGTGGTTATGGAACTTGAGAAATGTCAGCAAAAATGAAAACTTGAAAAATACCTTCAGCAGATTGCTAAGCCTCCTTAAGTTCAGAATAGGGAGGCTGAAGAGCCCTGCTCACTGTAGGGAAAGATGGTGGCATCAGGCCAGTTACATTTGCCCTTTGTGGAGGTGATCAAGAGCTGGCTACAAAATCCCCTTCCCTCGTTAGTGACTCCTTATCACGATATGCCTTAGTGCCAGTTTTTGTTATCTATAAATATTTGGGGGTACCAGGCTTTTTACTACTTGGTTATGAGAAATTCTCCATTACAAGTGAGGCAATGTGACTGCACAGAGTTTGCCTGCAAGGTGCTGATCTACACTAGTGGGAATTTTCTCACATGGAAATCCTTATATTCATGAACCCATAGATATCGATCCTGCATAATCATCAACAAACGTCTGTTTGCAGAAACTACTAGATCCTATGAATGTTAATTCCCCTTTGCATTTAATTGAATGTTACCAGTAATTCCTTTATTTGCTGCCATTGTCACTCTGAGAATGAGGCAGGATTTTTATTAATTTTTCTCTTAGTAGAAAAGGTGTAATGCTATTTAAGAAGCCTCCATTTTCAGTACAGTAATTATTCCATCCACAATAGTTTTCACTTTTTGTCTTCATTTGGAGGTTTCTGGGAAATCTATTGAGTCCTGCACACATATACACGAAGAATAACCAGCCTTAACTTGGCAGTGAACATTTAAATACTTAAGGCTTAACCAAACTTGTGTTTTCTCTACTTTACCAGGGTCAAAAAACATAACTTCCCCAAAACTGGGCCTGAAGAAACTTGGGCAGCAGAGGGATCAGTTGGTCACTTTGGATCAGTTTTCATCCTTATAGAAAAAGCTACAGCAAACTAGAGATCATTGTAATTTGTACCTCTGGTATTAGTTAACTAGACTCATATATAGAAATAGTACATGTAAGAAAATATTTTATTGTGCATGTTCAGTTACCTAGAGCCATTAAACACTAGATAGAACCCAAAGTCAGGTTGTGTGGGTTTATACATTTTGCACAAAAACTGAGCCATTGAGCTACAAGTGAGTGGTTCTCACACAAATGCCTCGGTCCTTGACCCTTTGAAGGCTTTTGTTCTCAGTTATGATCTGAACAACAAATTGATGCCCTGTGAAAGTGTAGGATATACTTTTGGTGTCCCTGGGGCTGAAACCTACCAGTTGTTCTTTAGTGTGATCTTATAAATGCTGAGCTTGTTGGTATGGTCCTTCTTACATGCACTTAGTGAATGTGGCACAGTCTGTGCCTGAAGTTGTCTGTCAGTGAGGATTCTGAGCAGTCGGGTATGGGGCACAGGGTGCTGCTACAAGAATTTGTGCTAAGAATGCTTGCCATCCTCTGTTTCCCCTAATCTGACTTTCTGGCTGAAAGGTGTGTGGTTTATTTATCACATGAAAGCAGCTAACTTTGACTCATCTGAAATGTTAACAAGACTTATACTGAGGTGGCTGTTTTTGGTTTTAGACTCCTGAAGAGTTGGATGATTCTGACTTTGAGACAGAAGACTTTGATGTTAGAAGTAGAACAAGCATCCAAACTGAAGATGATCAGCTCATTGCTGGCCAAAGTGCACGGGTGAGGATATGGTTTCGTTAGAAAAAATTGATATTTCATTTTAACATTTTAACCCCCTCTGAACTTTATGGTCTCATGTGTACGCATGCGTATACATACATACATACACACACACACACACACACACACACACACACACACAAATACAAATCCCTACTCTTTCCTGCAGAAGATACACTCTCAGTGCTTTGACTAACATTTTATTAACATTTTATCCTTTCATGCAGTAAAAATGAAGTGGAGAATGAAGGCACAAATAAAACTGCTGTATTGAGGCTGAGTAGGCTGCAGTTTTCCAAAATGTCTAGTAACATTTAGTTCAGATAAAATCTAAGGAAGGAAAGCCTACCTCTTTAGAACAGGGTTATGGCCCTTTCCCAGTGGAAATGAAACAAAGATAATGCATTTTCCTGAACCAAAGATTCCATTAAGCCAAGAAAATGACAGTGGCTTTCATCCAAAATCAACCCCTTCCCTTTGCAGGCTGTATTGTTTGGGCCTCAAATGTTAATATAGATGGGAAATAATTAATTACTGACTGCTGAAATATTAACAATGTTACAAATAGCTGATGCTGTTTCCTTTATTTGAAGTGTTACATCTTCAATCACTACCATTTTGTGTTCTTGGGAGGACACCATGGAAAACTACTAGAGTAGATTTTTTTTTTCTTCTAAAAAAAAAAAAATCACTTGAACAGTGATTTCCTATTAAACAAATTCTGAAATTTAACTTTAGAAACTATACGTAGAGGAAACTATTTCAGGATTCTTTGGTCTGTGGCATTTCTCTTGCACTCAGGATAAGGATTTTGCCTACCTTGAATTGTCAGAGACCTGTGACCTCCTTTTCCCTCCTGGTTTTGGGTGGCTGGCTGTTGCCTCATGCCACAGATTGTCACTGGAAGTGCTTCTGTGTTCAAGTAAAACTAAATGGAAGTTTGATGAAACTTAAATGCAGGGTGACATAGTGGAAATTTATATTCCTCAGTGGATTTCTCTTTCCTCCTTCAAAGACACACTTTTAAACCACTTCTGAATTACCTTGAAAAAAAATAAGATGTAAAGCATTATGCTGAAGTGAAAAAGTCCATTTTTACCATTCTAAGGCAAACTATTTTATGAAGTAACTCCTTTTGTAGAAAGTGGAGTTTGAGACTTGAAAGATTAAAATTGAGTGAGTTTTGTTACAGAAAAAGAAACATAACATAGCTGCATGAGTCTTCTGCTGATCTCAGTTTCCCTTTAAGAACTTGTTCTTGCAGATTGGTAGGTAGTTCAGGATGTTATAAACTTCAATTCAAGATGAAAAGAAAACCCTTCAGGCAAAATGAAGCTTATTATGTTATTATCCTATCTATATGTCATAGATTGCTTGTTGGAAATATTCTTGGAAAAACCAATAGAAATGCTGGATAATGTATTTAGAGAACTCTATATTCTCTTTTTATGAAAATTTTCTGTTCACTTTATTTCAGGCTATCATGGCCCAGCTTCCCCAAGAACAGAAGGCTAAAATTGCTGAGCAGGTGGCCAGCTTTCAAGAAGAAAAGAGCAAACTGGATGCTGAAGTATCCAAATGGGATGATAGTGGCAATGACATTATTGTCCTGGCCAAACAGATGTGCATGATCATGATGGAGATGACAGATTTCACCAGGTGAATCCTAGGGGAACATTTTGTAAGGCAACATTGGCTATATTTTAGCAATTGGGGTGGGGGAGGAAAGGGAGATGACTGAGGGGTCCTGAGTGCTTCCTGTTCTATTCTTGAGATTTTTCTAGTAGCATATTAAGGGAATACCTGCTTGTATAGGACTTCATCCTCTGAAGGGTGTTAATACTACCCTAGTTGCTGGTTTTTGTCCTAATGGTTATGATTAGATTTCCCTAGTGGGGGCCCAGCAACGAAGGCATAGTGCTTGACCCCCTCTGCCCAAAGAGGCCACTCTCAAAGGCACAGGTACCAGCCTTTCCCTGCTTATTCATAGGGTCTAGAATTCCTAGTTTTGATTATGTTTTATAATAATTATTTTTTTTTAACAGAGGTAAAGGACCGCTTAAAAATACATCAGATGTAATTAGTGCAGCTAAGAAAATTGCTGAGGCAGGATCAAGGATGGATAAGTTGGGAAGAACCATTGCAGACCATGTAAGTATCAGGGCTATATATGATATGAAAAATGGCCGCAATTCTTGTTTCTTAGTTGTTAATCATAATCACTCATAAAGAATATATGACATCATGGAGAGAGCCAAAGAACAAAGTTTGAACATAAAAAAATAACACTATGTCCTCCTTGAGCATTCAGCATTGTAGAGGATAATACAAGATCATTTAGCATTTGGGACATAGCAGCTTTGGAGTTAAAGAACACAGCCAGAGGTACAGAATGCTGCTGGTTTTAAAAAGAAAAGAAAAAAAAAAAACCCAGATTCTTCAGGAATTCAGTCACACTATTTTATCTAGTCTGAACAACCAGCATTTGCTTTTAGCAGAATTAACATAATATAGAAACTTTTTTAAAGCAATTTTCATGAATGTTAATTTTCTCATTTGGATTTCATCATCTGACTGGCTTTTATGTCCCCTTAATTTTCTTTTTTTCCCCCATATCACATTATGGGTGTAATTAGGTAAACTTGTGCTATCATGAAGCTTGTTCCAAACACATCCCAGTCGCCTGCTTTTCCTCCCTTGTGCCACAAGTCCATCTCTGATCCACCTTTTTAGTGAGCTGGTCCGAGTGGCAGCCGTGATAGGTGATAGTACACAGTGCTTTACAAGAGAGCCGTTACCTGCCCTTAGGTCACTCATGTGGTCTTCCCTTTCAGTGCCCGGATTCGGCCTGCAAACAGGACCTGCTGGCCTACCTGCAGCGTATCGCCCTGTACTGCCACCAGCTCAACATCTGCAGCAAAGTCAAAGCCGAGGTGCAGAACCTGGGCGGGGAGCTGGTCGTCTCTGGGGTGAGTTTTCCTGAATGCCAATAAACGTGCTCAGGTCAGAACAAACTATTTCCTATTAGAAAACACAGCCACGGTTTGGATTTCTGACCTAGGTCCTCGGGGAAAAATAAAAAAGGTAAGGAGATGAGAAGTTTAACATATATTATGTGGTGGTTCTAAGCTGTGCTGCTGAAACTAGCTGAGTGCACGGGCCAAGCCCATTATCATTAATTGGGGGGAAATAAGTTTATCCTGTCTGTTTGTTTTTTTTGCTGAGGCAATTGGGGGTAAATAACTTGCCCAGGGTCTCACAGCTAGGAAGTGTTAAGTGTCTGCGGCCAGAGTTGAACTCGGGTCCTCCTAACTTCAGGGCTGGTGCTCTATCCACTGTGACACCTAGCTACCCCGAAATAAGTTTTATATTTGAGTTTTCCATATTAGCCATAAAGAAGTGAAAGAAAGTCATGTAAAATGGGATACATGGGCTAGCAGCTTAGAGAACTTTTCCTTTTCCCTTAGAGAACTATGTATGTAATTATAGATCTTAAATGGAACCTTAGAAACAATCAACCCTACTTCCAGTAGGAGCTGCAATTTTCAGAATGTGGGCCTTTGGTCCCTAGCCCGAGGGCACCATGACTTGTGCTTCATAGGATGACGTGCCCATAATCTGCCATTTACATTTATCACTACCATCAGGGTAGAATTTGGAAAATCTGAGATTCCTAAAAGGAGTTATGGCATGACAAATGCATCATAGTCATTGTAGCTTTTCAGAAATTCAGGTGAGCTGGGTGGCTACAGACCTTGTCAAGTCAAACATTAGCAGTCTAGGATGAACCTCACAGGCCTGGTGCATGATTCATCCAAATCAGTTCTGGCATTGCTGAAGAGGGGTGAGCCATTATTTACAGAAAAACAGAAAAAAAAATCTTTACTTCTAAGTGCAAACTTACTAGGTTATAATGGACATGATTAATGTTGGTTCTTAATAGTAATACTGTTGAAAACTGCTGTCCTCTTCGAGAGATTTCTCCTAGAGGGAATTCCTCCTAACCTGACTTCATGAGAACATTTCTGAAATGTCCACTGGGTTGTCTCATCCCCACTGACTGCTTGACTACACAGGAATTATCTCATTCATCCAGGATCTCTAATAGTCTTAGCCAAAATTACATGAGCTCCTGAGGCCTTGCTCACAGTTTCTCTCTCATTGGAACGAGATAGAATTGCACCAAGGCCTAGAACCACCCGTGCTTTCCTTCCTTACTTCTGGTCATAGACACAGAAGAATGTTTGGGGATATTTTTTGCTTATGTTTCCAATGGAAAGAAATAACTATATTTTATTTATGAGTCTGGGAAAGTTAGGATATAGTTTTTTCCTTTCTATATTCATGTGCCCAATGATATTTTAACCAAGAAGCACTATATTAGTGGTATTGATTCTGTTGTTCCTATGACTACATAACCCACCATGAAGCAAAAGAGCTTTGCTTGCTATCTTTCCCCATTGCAATAATCTCTTCCTTCCTGCCTCTGCTTGCATCTACACTTACAGGACAAAATCTTAACTCCTTACCTGCACAGAGATCTCCCCTTCCCACTGCACCCACTTGTCTTATCTTCCTCTGGGGCCCAGAGCTTCTTCACTTTGGGTCTTGGATTCCCTTGGAAAATCTTGTAAAGTGTATACACTCCTCAGAAGAGTGTTCTAAAAGGGACAGGAGTACAAAAGAAACCAATTATATTGGAACGTGGTCATCCAGGTTTTAAAAAACAAGCCCAGAAATCCCAAGATGTCCTTTCACCACCAAACCAAACCACACCCTTACGTGTGTCTTACACATTGAGTAGATGGGTCTCTGGACAGAGATTTTGGGGGGGAGGGAGGGAGTCTTCAATTTGATCCAAGTGCTTCACCCCCTTCCATCCCTCAGTCTCTAAGCACCTTGTTCTGTTCTGTGACCACAGGTGGACAGTGCAATGTCCCTGATCCAAGCAGCCAAGAACCTGATGAATGCTGTGGTACAGACGGTGAAGGCTTCCTACGTGGCCTCCACCAAGTACCAGAAGTCCCAGGGGATGGCTTCTCTTAACCTTCCCGCTGTGTCCTGGAAGATGAAGGCCCCAGAAAAGAAGCCCTTGGTGAAGAGAGAAAAGCAGGATGAAACCCAGACGAAAATCAAGCGGGCGTCTCAGAAGAAGCATGTGAATCCTGTGCAAGCCCTCAGTGAGTTCAAGGCCATGGACAGTATCTAGAGGAGCCTCAGCTGCTCACACCCCATCACTGTCTCCTCCAAACTAATGACTTCAGATGGCTTCTGCAAATCATAGACATTTCCTGTTCATTCAAATGTATTTACTTAATATAATGTTGATATTAGATGCTGTGGAAATAGATTTTCTTTTTAAACCTGACCATGTGATGCCAGTATGAGAAAGCTTGTATTTCAGTGGAGGATGCTTTTAGATTCCAGAAGCATTATTTCTGGTAGCATTTTTTAAAAAAAAGTAAGCTTGAAAAAACCATAACCAAAGAGATTGCTACCATGATGTGTCTATCTCCATGACTGAAGGTTTGCATTGTGATTGAGGTTTGTGTTCTCATCAGTGAACAAAAAGGTGGGAACTGTTATTTTTACTATTCAAGTGGGGAATTGGTAAGAAAATATACCCTATTATACAACTTTCTAACTCAAAGCTTTTATATTTTTAGAAGAGAGCACTTGGGTATATTTTACTGTAGAGAAGGCTGTCTTCAAAAAAACTAGTTTGGACATACATAGACTTATTAAACTAAAAGGTGAAACTACAGCACGTAGGCCTGCCAACTCAGGAGTGTTTACCGAGGTTGGCAATAGCCTCTGTGTAAGGGATCTTATCTCATGTATGTCTGCAAAATGACAATCTATAAGAAATTCAGTAAAATATGCATCATGAAGAAAACTGATTACTCTCTTTAGGACACAGGATGAGAATTTTTAATGCTTGGTTACAAATTACTAATGTACTTTGCTGCAGGACATTAATAAAATTGCTCTTTCCAGCCAGTGTGTTGTGGTGCTGTAATAGTAACATCGTTTTTGCTTTCTCTCAGTATTCAAATGCAAATTTGTCATTGTACTCATCTCTAATAATTGCAGTGTTTCCTGCCTTGGGCTTATAAAAGAAGCTTTGCAAAATAGTGTTTATTCAGGCAATAATTTCAACTTTACATTATTTGTGATTACTATAGCTATTACTATAGCTACAAGGTATATAATCTTACTGTCTTATTTAAATTTTATGAATTTGAATATTTTTTACACCAACTTTTCCCAATAAAGTGCATGATGAAATCTAGCCAAGTGGGCCAAAGTTTCTCTTCCGCTTCCTCACTCAAACCGTTTTCGTCAAGTGCAGTTACATGAAGTAACCTACCTGTCTTAATCCATCCTCCACCTCATGTCAGACTCTGTATTTTTTCCCTTTTCTTAACTCCTAGTCTCTCAGGAAAAACTATATTCTCCTACCTTGCCTCCTTAGGGTGAGTGATCCTTCCATGTGGGAATGAGATGAGATTTGATAGTCAACTTACACATAAAAAATTTTTGTATAACTTTTTAAAAGAAATATCAAGAGTTTACCAACCAAGATTACTAACAAAATTATGTCCTTGTTTTGTACATTAACCCCTTCCCCACAATTCATATACTCAACTAAAACTAGTTAAATCTTGACAGTGTGGCTGGTGACTGATTTTCTAGTCCATGCAGGCTTATAGTTCATAATCCAAGAAGGCTTGGATTAAAATCTAAAAAAAAGGACTCTGAAAGAGTCCTATGAGGGTTCCCTGCTAAGAAAATGTATTTTGTATCTTATCCTATAGGGCTTTTAGCAGTCCATCCCTGCCCTCAAGGAACTCTCAATCTAGTGCCTGATATATGGTATGTGTGTGTACATACATTAGAATTTGAGATGCACAAATTTAGAATTATCACTCCGTGTTCATATGAATTATTTGTGCTTGACTGATGTAGTGGAGCATTCCAAGCTGGTATTAATCTGACCTTGACCCCAATAGTCATTTTTGGTCCCCTTCAAGAGTAAAGGGGAACAACCAACTTAGATAAAATGAGTTGTCATTACAGAATTATAAATATTATGCCTCAGCTAGATTTGGTCACTTGATGGAAGAAGGAACAAAAAAAGAGAGGTGATTTTGAAACCATAGAACCCAAGTTCAAATCACCGGCTCTTTCTGTTTATGACAATAAATCTATTTGTGGGTGTTCCACCAACCCCCTTTTCACAGCTGTAAAAATGAGCTGATTTGCAATAGATGAGAATTGTGTTGTGAGTAGCTCTCTATAGAGGGCTAAACAACAACAAAAAAAACCATTTATACAACCAACACATTATTAAGGAGTAATGATTTATTTTATAAAAGGATCCACAATAGGATTTTTAAAGAAAAAAGCCATCTCTCTTGTACATTTAAAAAGACTCAATTTACAACATCTGTTGCAGAAAGTAGAGCATCCATTGTAGCGTGTAAGGCACTTCCTTTCTTCATCTCTAATTGGGAATGGGCAGCAAGACAATCTGCAGGGAGAGCTTCTGCCTCTAGTTTCAAAGTTTTCCAGTAGCCCTTCAGTGAACCCTCCAACCAGGTATCTAAAGTGTTCATTTTCCTTTCTCATTGGAGGATATTAGATAAAATAAATGAAGAACTTTAAATAAGAGAAAAACACAGAGGACTCCCCAAACAGAATTTAAAAATATTTAGCTGCCAAGGTCCTGGATGATCCATTGTTCCTAGGTCTGGAAATTCTTGCCCATTAAGTTGCACCTTGCCTCTGGGAAATAAATCATTTTTCCCTCAGGGAGGTCTCAAGCTCCCATGTCATCCCTTCATTTCTCAAGCACAGCAGCCTGACCCCAAATTTAATCCACCAGAATTTCTTCTCATAACACATCATTGCTGTATTCTCTGTTCACATGGTGGAATCACCTTTGACTTTTTTTCTTCTATCTCCATTGTCAGTCTGCAGATCTTACCATTTCCTCCTTTAAAAACTAATTTTTTTTTTTTTTTAAACCCATCTTCATTTTCTCTGCCTTGCCTTAGTTCTGGATTATTGCTATGGCCTAATGGCCGAATCTCTTTCCTTGTGAAATGCAAAGAATCGAGGAATATTTCCAACACCACTCATACCAGCTCCATTCACTCCCAGGTCTAGTCAGATCAAGTTTTAACTACTCTTTTAAAAACTTTGCTCAATATAGCCCCAAATCACCCTAAAAAAGCTAAGGAGTCCCCTATGGGAACCAATGTTCCAAACGGGCTGATCACACTTACCATGTTGTACCCACAAGTCATTTATTTATCCCTGACTCCTAGGCAAGAAGAGAGAGGAGATATTGCCTATTGGTGGGGGTTGTAATATCCATCATGTCTGCAGTGTAATCTGTTCTCTGAACCACTCGGAGGATATGGCCAGTAGGAAAAACTATTCTAATCTGTCTAGCTCTTGGGCCTCAGGCTGTAAGGAACAATAAAAGCCACCCCCAATTAACCTCATTCCCTCAATTGTCATTCAGGAAATTGAGCCCCCACAGTAGCAGTCTGTATGTACCTCAATCACTGCGTCCATGATCATCATACTCCATACATTACAGTGACTGATACGCTGAAAATAAAGACCTGTGGAGGAAAAGAAGCCAGGTCGGGAGCCCAGCCCACAACAGACAGACAGGCCTCCATTTGTTACCAGAATGACAGCTCTTTGGGGTCAGCGACCATGTTCTCTGATAGGAATGGGGACAGGAAGGCACTCGGGGAATGCTGCAATGGCTTAACTAACACAAGAGCAAGTTGAGAAGCATTTACTAATGGATGATCCTCAGATCTAGCCTGGACTGTACAGACCAGCAGCCACATCTCGGGGGTTGGGTATCTCTGGTAATGTCTCAGTCCAATCTCAATCAAATGTGAACATGTCCTAGCCCCACAGCCCCAAACTGCAAGAGCCTAAGGAGCCTCCAGGAGGGGAGGTGTGACAGGCCCCACGAAGCCCAGCATCCAGGTCCGGCCCTCTGCAGCGGGCCTCTTCCTAGGAAGGAAATACAGCAGACTAGGGAGAAATTGGGCCCTAGATGTAGCTGATCTTGGGACAGGACCTGTCCTTTATGACCTCAAAGATCAAAGGTCGGGGCATGGTGCCCAGGAAATGGCCCTGCCCCAACCTTGCCTGCTCTCTGCTCCTAACTTCCCTTCTGGGACCCTGGGAGGCTCTTCCAACTTTCATCTTTCTTCCTTTTAAGTCCTTATATAGCAACTCCGGCAGTAGGGTAGGTGGGTCTGGGCAAGATATACTTCTGTTGTGCTGGGGGCTGGGCCACGTCTGATCATTCTGCTACCCCTGATCTTCTCATGCCCTGGTTGGTAAGGATTAGAAAGGGCTGAGATCATGGGGACAGAAATACTGCAATGAGGGAGATCCTCACAGAGAAAGGGCCCTAAGCTCAGCCAGCTGCGATGAATTCCTATTTCTGCTCTGAGTAGGGTAAGTATGGAACCCACCCCAGGACCATAATTCTTCCCTCCCTACTCAGGGAAAGGTGGGGAGCCTAGAAAAGCCTATTCCAAGTACTTTTCAAGCCTTTCCCGATCCCAAAAATAAGCTGGAGCCTTGGGTCAAGCAGAGAGACCTGGATGTAAAGTAAAATCAAGTTACCTGAGCATAATCTATATCCCAAATCCCTTCCCAATGGGCCTCAAATTTAATCCCTGGACCCAAGGAGCCAGTCCTCATCAAGATTTAAGTTTTCTCATGTTTTCTTTGGAAAGGAAGGGAGGGAGCCAGCCTAGTCCGGCTGGTGCATTGGGAAAGGTAGAAAAACAAACATAGGAATCCAAATTGGGAAACCCTAAAGCCAGAGTTGCCATAGCAACGAGGATGCGCGCTCACAGCTGCCATGCACAGTCTCTCCTTATTAGGCATGGAGACCACACAAGAGCCCTGGACCTTCATTTCTCCCCAGCCTCAGATAGGACCTCTCTTATCTGGTCATCAAAGGTCCCAGGACTGCCTGAAAATCATCTGATGGATGGAAGAAATGACATCAGCTGAAGTCAGGAAGAAAGGTACGAGTTCTTATAAAGTCTATGATCCAGCTCTCCCCTCCAATCCCTTCCTTGATCAGAATACTCAAGACATCCCTCATTTGTGACATCATTGGTCTTCCGTAACAGAAGGACCACCACATCAAGCCAAACACTGGCCACAAAAACGCCAGCATGAAAGAAAGATGCGTCTGTCCCACATGATGACCCCTCTGCTTATCGCTGGGGCTCAGCTCTGTGGCTTCACAATTAAAGCTGTAAATGGAGCTATCATCCCTCTTCTGAATTCCTTGGAGACTCTCAGGAGGACCAAACATGATAGCAACAGCAGCTCATATTACTATGCCAAGTTATATACTAAATTTAAGATTTGCAAAACAGTCATCGACATTCACCATTCCTCAGAAAGAGTACAAACGTAATCCAAATCTTGCCCGTTGACCACATCCGAGCCATTTAACATCTAACTCTGGACTTTGGATCCTTAAAATCATATAATCTCTGAACTTCAATCTTCTCATCAGTAAAATGTGCTAATAATAGCAAGATCTATGTCTTACAGGGTTATTGTGAAAAAAGTTTCTTTGAAACCTTTTAAGTGCCACAGAAATAGTGCTGGTTTTTTACAGAACTGAAAAACAAGGGTTCAAAAGGGTTTGGATTCAGGTCATTGGGGGGAGTCCCTGTCTTCAATACTGGCCTCACTGACTGAATACCCGGTTATTTAACCTAGGGGATATTCACATTCTACATGTCCTGGAACTTTGGACAGTCTGAGGAAATAATATGATCTTCTCAAAATAATGTTTCTAAATGCACAAAATAATTA
Source organism: Sarcophilus harrisii (assembly GCF_902635505.1). Taxonomy (NCBI): domain Eukaryota; kingdom Metazoa; phylum Chordata; class Mammalia; order Dasyuromorphia; family Dasyuridae; genus Sarcophilus; species Sarcophilus harrisii. Next base: position 371,492,070 of record NC_045427.1, read on the forward strand.
CAAAGGAAATTGATTTTCTCAGAATGTTTTTTCCTTTCAATTTCACAGACAGCCTTAAAAATTTGTCCACAAATCCCTTAGGGGATCCCAACTTCTGAGCTCCTGGTTTACCCTGATTTAGCAACACTGTAAATAAGACCCCACTGGTTAATTTTTTCCTTCATTCATCCCAGCCCGGCCACTTGGCTCCTGAATAATTCTGTGAATTTCTATTCCATACACTTGGGTGCAGCTATTCCTCTACCATGGGACGATCCCCAGATCAGAACTCTCAAGAAGATTAAAAAGACAAATGACAAACTCTCAACGCCTCCATTTAATGGCCAAAACACAGGGTCAGCAGGACACTTCAGTGTCAGTGTGAGAAGGCTTCCTTCACTCCATTAGAGTTCCTTTGAGCCCAGGCCCGTCTCTGTCTGGTGCTGCCCCGAGGGTGGACCTCATCAAAGTTCCTGGATGAAGCCGTTGATGGTGCCCAGCATCTCCTGGAAGTAGCCATTCTCCTCCCCGTCCTGGAGCTCCAGGGCAGCCAGCTCCTGGTACTCGTCCCGTAAGCCCCGGAGCATGCTGCTGAGGAGGGTGTCTCGACGGTAGCGCTCCCGGCACGGGGCCAGCAGGGCGCCCAGCGTCCGCAGCACCTTCTCCCGCATGTCATGCTCCGGCAGCCCCAGCAGCCCGGCCACAATGCCGCACCAGCCCTGCTCCTGAAGGCCCGGCAGGAGCTCCACCTGGCGGTACTGCTGGACCTTCTCTTCTGGCGGGCCCTGGTCCTGCTCTGCGGTCTCTACCAACATCTGGGGGCAGAAAAGCACGGTCAGGGCAAAGGTTGGGGACAACATGGCCGGAGGGCAGGAAATGGGGAAAAAGTTAGGAGTCCGCTGGTAAACCAGAGGCCGTATTCTTAATCTGAACGCTATCACTTTTTAACTAGTATATGACCCCCGTCTTGTACAGAGATGTTGCCCCGCTGACTCCCTTCTGCCCTGGGTGATCTGTCCAAGAATGAAGACTGACACTGATGTCATTCCCTGGGCACGTGCCGCACAGAAGCCGAGCCGGGCAGTGAGCTCTCGCCTGGCCCAGGAGGGCTCTGCCCTCGGCCCAGGGGAGCTGGGGAGGGGGGAAGCTACAGAGCAGGGGAGGTGGAGGGGTGCCTTTTAGAACCCTGGGCGCAGATGGCACCTCCTGGGATAATGACTATGTACACACTTTATTAATTAGATTGGAACACCACATGTCTGTTTGCTGTTATGGAAGATTATAGTGTCTCCAGTTTCAGTTGAGAGCAATTCTACCAGGCAGGGAGAAGGGGCCAGGAAAAGTCAAGGGGAAGGACGAGGAAAGAGAAGCCTGGAGGTTCCAGCCTCACTGACCAGGGAAAGGGAGGTGGGGATGGAGTCTCTGAGGTGTAGGGATATTTTTTTGTCTCTCACTTGAGAACCACTTGAGGGCCTGACTTGAACAGAGAGTGTTAGGGAAGTGGGCCCTTCCTGAGAGAACCCTGAGAGAACTGTGCCCATTCTTCAGAGAGCTTGAGTTCCTGTAACCTCCCACCCAGAGGTTACTGATGGCAGTCTTGCCTAGTCCCAGGCCTTCAGAAATCTTGCCCAATCATGGGTCTGTAGAGATTTCTGGCCCCCGCTCTCCAAGCAGGGGTTCTCCTGTCCAACAGAGTACCCAGACACAGCCGCTCAGGAGCTCAGGTCTTTATTTACCGAGATCACATCCTGCAGGCTTACTGACTCCCATTATTCCTAATGAACTCCACCTACTTCCTGGTCCCCACTGCTTACATAGGGTCTATGGGGTCATATACACAGCCAATCCCGTTGATGATGCATGGGACTAGAGCTTCCACTCAGAGACGGTCCGTGCTGATTGCAGAAATCACATCCGGGTACCTCTGGCATCAAAGCCTCTTTACTTCCTCTTATAGTATATGGGGTTCCTCCCCTGACCCTTACAAGTTCTGATCCACAGGCCCTTCACTATGTCACGTATTAATATATTTTTGGACTTTAAAACAACAAATTAAAAATCACATCCAAAGCCTGGGTCTCCAACCTCCCCTGATTATCACTTCTAACTCTATAATTTACTCAGATACATTACAGGCTCATCAAGTCAGAGATTTGCAGCAGAAATAGATTTTAGAAGTCTCAAGTCCCCCCAGAGAAGCTAAATAACAGGCCCGACATCACAGAGTTGGTGAGAAACCCAGCTCTCTGGGGTCTGGGCAGCCCTGGCTCACAGACTACAGTCAAATCCCCCCAGCCCTTGGAACAGAAAGCATCAAGCCGAGTTCAATTTAGCAGTTCCCGGCAGAGGAATCAGATATTCCTCAAACGTGTATTCTTCAGCTCTTTCTTTCCATAAACCCATCCTAAATACCCTTCTCAGGCCTCAATGGAGCAGGCATGGAGCACTGTTAAGTCCCCTCCTGTAGGGGAAGACAACAGAGACCCAAGAAGGAAAATGAGGGTTAGGAATGCTGAAGGGGAAGGAAGGATAGCTGAGCATCCAAGGACAAAGGAAGGAGTTCCTGAAGTGGCCAGGCATCTGGGGAGACAGGACAGAGAAAGGCCATCTTACCACTCTGCAAATCCATTAACAAGCATGGTACTAAGTACAAGGAACATGGAGGGGGGCTGATTGGCATCTCCCTCCCCTTCAAGCACTGATTCATTCGGTGTAGCCCTCAGGACCATTAAAAAAAGAGATCAATCCCAAAAAGTTGACTCCCCTAATTTTCCAGCTACTCACCTAATGAAGGTTACAAGAAACCGCTTGCCATGGTATTCCAGCAGCTAAAACCCTTTGGCTAAGCCCAGAGTCCTTGCATCTCCCTGAGGGGCTCCTGACATGGGACAGCATCCCTGTCTCCTCAAGGAATTCAAAAATGATCTCGTAAAACCAACCAATCATTTTTCCAGATGTCCTCGGCTTTGCACTCCCTTTCAAACAAAGCAAGATACGAGAGGCTGATTCTAAGCATCAGATCACAGGAGGGATGTTTGGGAGAGGCCTTAGAGATAATCTAATCTCAATTCTTCATTGTTAAAATAAAGAGGCAAGGTAGCTGGCAAAAGAGAGTGCAGGACCGCAGAGGCCAAGCTTGGAGTCAAGAAGAACTGAGTTCAAATGTAGCCTTAGATACTTAACTAACCATGCGACCCTGGGCAAGTGAAGGAACTCCATCTGTCTCAGTGTTTTACCCAGTAAAATGGGATGGGAACAGCACCCTGCTCTCCAAAGCAATGAGAAGCAAACAAGATAATCTACATAATACACTCTGCAAATCATAAAGCATCTTGTAAATGCGCGCTTATAAAGAAACCAAGGTCCAGAGAAGGGAGACAAGCTCCCACAGTAAATAAGAGACTTCAAACCACGCCACATCCTGGGCCTCCCCTAGCTCATGTCGCCTCAGAGACCCAAGCTGGGGTGGAGGAGGACTGGGACGACACTTGCCTTTTCAGTGACCAAGTCATAGAGCAGTGTGACCACACGCACGGCTAGCACCTCCATGCCTTTCTCATGGACCAAGCTCCTGAGGACGTGCAAGCCTCCCAGCTTCAGGAACTGCTGCTGCGCGTAGGGAAAATGCCGAAGGAGGGAAGACAGAGCGAACAGGACCTGCCAGACAGCAGGTACCCATGAGGCCATGTTGGGGCGGCAGACGGGAGACTTAGGGGCAGAGCTCCCCAGGGGGCTGGGCAGGTCCGCCCCCCTGGTTCCACCTCCCCGCCTCCCCACCCCCCACTTCCTGAGCACATGCTGCTCCTCAATGCCAACCCTTCTCCTCATGCGTCCTGGGGCTGAGGACAAAGCTAGACAGGGAGAGGGCCGAGGTACCTTCTTCTTCACAGCCAAAGGATGGTCAGTTGCCAAGATGACCAGCAGCTTCTGGAGAGCACCACCTTCAATGGCCTCGACCTGAACTTTGGGATTACTGTAAATGGAGAATGGAGGAAAGGGTGACAGTTCTTCATCTGTTCTCAGAGCAGCCCTCCCATCTATCTCAGGTCATCAAGTAAACAAGGATCTAATCGATTCATCAACACGCATTAATTGGGCACCTAGTATGTGCCAGGCACCGTGTGAAGACCGAGTTAGCACCCTGGATACTTTAAAATCAGCCGGACTCAGGATAAGCAAAAGCCCTTGAGTCACTTGGCTTGTGTTACTCCACCCTTTAATCCCTCCTCCAAATCTCTGTATATACCAACAGATGGAGCAAGCACAGAGTAGTGGGGTGGGCCATTCTTTCTCCAAGCAAATGCTAATAGAGTATTGTCCAATTGGTAATTAGCTTTAAGTGCTTGCTTGTCCAAATCTCAGTGCATGAACTCAAGAGTTTCTGCCCTTTACAGCACTGTGAGACCCTAAGGGCACATAAAGAGCAAAAGAATCTCAACTCAAAACTGAAGCATACACTGTAATGTATATAATGTACATGTAAATTACAAATATACATATGACACAGAATAAACATGAAATGAATAAATACAGATAGAGACAAAGCGGTTAGACAGAAGGCAGTTTGAGAAGGGAGACCCTATAACTTGTGGGGCAAGGTCTGAAGAGGCTGTGGCCTAGATGTGCTGGGATCCACCAGCTTCCCTCTATCCAATGAATCAAAAAGGCCACGTGCTTGATCACCACAAGAGCTAATTAGGGCCCTCCTAGCCACCTTGTGCCTGACAAATGCTCACCCAAACAAGTCAGGCCTGGGAAAGGAAAGCAGCCAGGCTGAGTGATTTACACAGACATCAAACATGGTTTTTCAAAGAAGGAGCACATCAGGCCTTTGAAATGCCACCAAGGAGCCTCATCATTTATTGTCCTTTGGAACAGAGAGGCAGAGGGAAGGCTCTTTAATAGACAGTGATGAGGCTCTCTGTCCTGGCCTGTAAATCTGCTAAGAATAAGATTCAGGGCAGAAGATGGGAGTTCTTAGAGAAAGGAAACTGGTGTGGCCCACCTTGAAAATGGGCTCAGAGAACAGAAAGGGAGAAAGGGGGGATTTTCTGATTGGTAGGGATAGGAAAGATTAGGAACCTAGGCCCTCAGCTACAATTTGGGGGGGTCCTACTGTCACAACGCACACAGGGATCTTTGGATCTTCACTGTAAGAACAGTGACAAAAAAGGTTCTCCAAAATATTTTCATGGAATTCTGTTTGAGAATAAAGGAAACAATATGTGAAAACACTTTGAAAATTATAAAATACCATACAGATATCTGTGGGTTAGCCAGAGAAGGGAGGGAGAGGGAGGAGGAGTCATTAAAGACCTGTGATTTTTCTGGCCTATGGAGTGGTTTCCCACTGGGAGCCTCTGCCCAGACTGATTTCACAACCCAGAATGCCCTTCCCCGACACCTCCCCTCAAATCCTGTTTATCATGGAAGACCACCACCTTTACATTTAAAATGATTTCTCCTCCTGGATTCTCAAAGCACTTTGTTTTTACTTTTCCTCCAACACACCCATAGGTCTTGTCACATAATTATTTATGTGTATACAGGATCATAAAACAAACTCAGGAAATGCAACATTGTGTTTTAAGGCTTACCAAATGTACCCCTCAAAACATGTCCGTGAAGTAGGGATACATTTACTCATCTGTTGGAAAGCTCTGAGATAGGCAATGACTGGCTTGAAGCCACACAGTCTGTCGGCAGTGGGTGAGGACTGGAATTTGCAGGTCCCCCAAGATCACCCCCTCCACAGGAGGCCCAGTGACAACTAGATGTCACCAAGTCCTCCTAATCCTTGTTTGGCCCTCCATCACAAGCCTAACCGGTCACTTCATTACTAGAAAACACTTGTGGCTCTGCTTTTCCTCTAGAATTGAATTCCCCTGCCACTGAATGCTCTTTACAACCTGGCTCCAGTTTCCCTTTGCTCATTCCAGGCCTGCTCGCTCCCTGCTCACCGTTCCTCAGTGCACACAGGATTAAGGGTGGATCCCTGGGCAGTCACAGACAGCGTGCCCCTTCCCTTCCCCCCACCCCCCCCCACCACCCCCCCGGGGTTTCTATGTGCTTGCCTTCATGACACCCCGCCCCTCTCCATAGCATGTTCCTGCAGTCTGGCTCAGACCTGGGCTGCCTTTGCACATGCCAGGAAGGAGTCACACACTTAGTGCAGGCCCAGATGTCCCCTCTTATCCACAGCCTTTCCTGATCCCTGCAGTCATTATTCCCTCCATGTCTATGCGCCCATGTGCAGCCCCAGCACACACTCAGCGGCCTATTCAGACTTATCTACCTGAAGGGAACTGAAGCCCCTCCAGAGCAGGGCTATCCCCACTTGTGCTTGATAATCCCAGGCCCCTCCTCTGCCATTCACTCCTCCCCTACACTGCCAGGTTGGGCTGATGGTGATTTAAGACCCACAAAAGGCCAGCTTGTCCATGTGGGTCCGCAAGTGGAAAGATGAAACCTTCTAAGCAGACCTGCGGGAAGAGGATGCAACTGCCCTCTACAGAAAAAAGGGGAAAGGGAGGGCAGGCCCAACCCCAAATGCCGTGCAAAATTATCTGCCACCACAGCACAGCTCATCCCAAAGGCCTGAGCGAGGGGAAAGGAGGCTGACTTGCCATCTTCCCATTTAGAACTCTCTTTCAAATCTAGACTCCTCAGTCCCAGTGAGAACCAGCACAGAAGAAATTCAGTCCAAAGTAAACCCAATAGACTTTGAACAGAAAATGCCATCTGCAATCAGAAAAAGAACTATGGAGCTGTAATCAGCACACGCTATATTCAATTCTTTTTTCTGTTTTTTTTAATCTGTCCCATTGTTTTCTCCCTTTTGCTCTGTTGTTCTTTCCCAACATGATTCATTAAGCAATGTGTGTTAAAAATAAATAAATTTAGTAAAAGAAAAATAAAACAAACAAAAAAAGAATTTAAGCAAAAAAAAAAAAATTCAGAGGACAAAGGTAATTAAGGAGTTAGAGAAGCATTTAAAAAGATGGATCAAAAAAGCTAATTAGATCTGACTAAAGGAAGGAATATGATTTTAAAAAAAGGGAAGAGAAGAAAAAATATTATTTGGCTCAAGTAATTCAACAACTGCATTGAAAGTGATTTCCTCAGGTAGTCTGAAGGGGGAAAAAATAGAAGTAAATAAATGGGAGTATAGGATTTTTACAAGTATTTCAAAACTCATTTAAGCATACACAGCAAGGGCTTATGTGTGTGTGTGTGTGACGTATCCTGGGCTAAAGGACCTAGAAAAATAAGTTGTTTGTTGTTGCTGGGGTAGGACACAGAGGTGACAAGATGTGCTAGGTGTCTTATGATGAGAAAGGGATCCTGCTGGCACAACTGCTCCATGGCATGAATATAATGTGCTAAACACCTTTCAAACTAGCCTTTTTCGGAGGCTGAAGAAAAACTGTCCTGGCTTCCATAGATCTTAGTTGGCATTTTCTAGTCCTCTGTTTCTTGAGAATCTGTAGCACATGCTCGCTCCCTGAACAAACAAAACCAATGCAATTCAACAGTCTATTTAGTTCTTGCCACAATTACAGAAGTGTTTATGAATGAGGCATCTTTTCAACAGCAAACGGAAAAGCAATGATCGTGGGAAGGTCTAAGGCTGAAAATGACAACACTAAAATACTTAGTTTAAAGGACTTGGAAGTCATATAGACAACAGAATTTTTCTGCTGTAGAACATACATAATAAGTCCCCAAAATAGTCTTTGTTTGCTTGGATTTTGCTCAGACATTTAAGAATTTTGACAGTTTAAATATGGTAAACAATATGGTGAACCATCCTAGTACTTATATCATTGGTATTTGCAATGATCTTTGTGAACAATTAGTTCTGAAAAGCAGGCACTAGCATTAAAGAAGCCCAGTTTCCATTGGGGAAAGAGTGAAACACTAGTTGGTTGGCTAATGTTATTATATATCATGGTGAAACCATAATTTTTTTCTCCCACCACGTACAGCTTCTAGCCAGCTCCTAGACAAAGGTTTGAAATGGTCATGCAGATTATTTCTGCTCAATTACAGAAATCTTTATTTGTACATGTTTCAAAAGGGGATTTGAGGGGAGAGAAGTTTTTTTTTCCTTTCCTTCAGTATTGAAATTTGAAGACCAGATCTTGCTTTGTGCACATTGACCCATCACATGAGCCAAGCTGGGTAAACAAGAGGAGCTACTAATTCAGAGATATCTCTAAGATCCTCCACCTAATCCTCCACCTACCAGGGCTGAAGAAGAAATGTTGGTACCAAATGGTAGATAACCTTTTTTCAGTTCTGAGACTGAACAATCATCTAATCAACATGTAACAATCCAGGACATATGCCTACATAGTCAGGTATTAGGCAGTAGAGAGGAGAAAAAGTTCATGTTCTGAAGACTTGAAATATCTTTGGTTGCTAAAGGAACATTTGTCCTTTTTGGAAAATGAGTACAAAGTAAGCAGAGGACTTTGATGACTTGACTTGAAGAAATATGCAGCATGCTAGCTCATTTTGGCAGTAACCTTTTTCATGATGCAATTTTCTTTGCAAAAATGGTTAGCCTGGGGAAAGTATTTATGAAGAAATTTCAGTCTCAAGGAAATAATGAGAATATAAAGGGAAAACGCAGATTATGTTCAGTCGTTTCTACTGGCCATGACCTTCTCTAATCTCTTATAGTATTTATCTGGAGAATGCTCAAAGTAATACCTTATCAGTACAAATATCATTTCTACAGGCAGTAGGAGAATGAAATTTATAATAGTCACATACATTTAGTAAAAGTTAAGTAAAAGTTACAGCCCGAGTGATAGAATCAGTCAATATGCATTTAAGTACTTACTATGTGCCATGGATACCAAAAAAAAAAAAAAGGGGGGGGGGAATTAAAAAAAAACCTCATGGTCAGTAAGCTTGAGGAATTTACATTCTGGGATGGGGGGGGGGGAGGAGAGGAAGAGACAAAATGCAAACAACTATGGACATACAATCCATGGCATAATTATGATATGGAAATAATGTCAGAGGGAAAAAATTAGCAGTGAGTAGAATGACTTTCAGAAAGTCTTCTTGCAGAAGAAGATATTTAAGCTGTCTTGAAAAAAACACTAGGCAGCTTGAGTTAAGAAGAGAAGGCAACTCCTAGATATGGAAATTAGCCAGTGCAAAGTTTCTAAGAGATGTTTGCAATTGTGAGAGCTCAGTGTTTGAGGAATAGCAGATATGTTAGATGGAGGCAAAATGAAAGAAGAATAGAACAGGAAGGGGACAATCTGTGAAGACTTTAAAAGTCAAATAAAGGTAGTAGACTGGATAATAGGAAAACACAAGAGCTTTACTGGGTTGGGGGACATGATACTATCACAGGCATGTTTTAGGGGTGGTAAAAGACCAAGCCAGAAGGCCAAGACGCTACATAAGAAGATAAAAGCCTAAATCAGGTGGCAAGACTTGGCAACAAGCAGGGAGTATGGCTAAAGATAAGTGGATGGAACAAGTGGATGACTAAAAAAAATTGGATGATGGGGCAAATGACAGTAATAAGAAAGACAGGAAGAAAGAAATAATGACAGGGAGAAATGAGTTCTATTTGAAACTGGAGACTTTGAGATGCATACATTCAATTTAAAACATCCAAAAGGCAGTTGTTTGATACAAGACTGGAGGTCAAAAGAAAGGGAAAAACTAGATAAACAAGGTTTGAGAATCATATTTATAGAGGTAATTGAACCCATGGGAGCTGATGATATTTCTAAGTGAGATAGCATAAAAGGGACACCTTTGCATTGTCATGCCTGAAATGCACACACAGATCCTAACTTTCTGTAGAGAATCCCTCTCTTCCTTTATGTGGCAGCTTAATCAGTCCCCTCTCCTTGAGACTTTTCCAACAGCTCATTCCCTCCTCAAAATGCTGCAGAATTTAAAACTTTTTTTTTTCTTTTTCTTTTGGTATTTGCTCTTGTTATAAGATTAGCCTTGGTGGTCTTGAGACTACCATTGACAGTTTTCTCTTAAAGAAGGCTGTAAGCTTACAGAACATACTCATGGAAAAAATACTGACAACAATATTTTTTGAAAGTTACAACTGTGTGTCTCCCAAATAATCTACCGTCAGCTTGTTTTTCTCTCTGAAGACAAACTCCCAGAATAATATTTTGTTTTGACTCCTGATAGGCAACTTAGTCAGGTTCCATTCTAGGATCCTTTCTGGCTCCCTTCCAGACTTAAGGGTACCCCAAATCATAGTGTCACCTTCATTGTGGAGCTCCCCTTTCTGCTGAATGAACCTGTGTCTTTGTGCTCCTCAATGCAGCATTGCCCTTTATATGAGTGACATTTAAGTCAGTGTGTATGCCCAAGTGGTATGTGGAACCCCCTTTTCCTTTTTTCCGCCCTCCTCCTCCTTTTCCCCATTGCTTACAATAGAATTTTGCATTGAGTGACTCCTGTTGACATGTTATTTTCAGCACCCAAACTCATTAAAAGATTGTTTTCTCCAACATCTCTGGCTGGTCTAGGGGCTTTTCCTTATTCATAAATTATAAACTTGGTACTTGGACAAGGACTTAACCTATTGAGAGTCTCATCTACACTGGGGGTGTAGAGCACTGTTTAAATCTGGCTGTAGAAAACAAGGGTCACTAGGGGACTCTAATGCCAGAGGACTATCTCCAAACAGTTCTTTATATATTTATTCTGAACATATTTGTATACAAAAATATATATTATGTTTATCATCAACAGAAAGAAGGGTTACTTCATACTTTTTTTTTTGTATCCCTGGTACCTAACATAATGGCTGGTACAAAATAAAGGTACTTGATAAATACTTATTGATTGGCTGTTCTTAAAAGATTTCGAATTTGGGGAACAAAACAAAATAAGTTTAAGTTGAGAAAACGTGTTCTACTAGAAAATAATGACTAATAGTAACACCAAAGAGCAGATGCTGAAGCCTGTCTTCTACTTTCTTGGAAGAGCAATGGTCCACAGGTGAAGAATTAAGATACACAATACCTTATGGTCAGTGGGGTCAATGGGCTGATTCATCATTCAACTATATATCATCTTTGTTACAAACTTCTCATTTTCAAATACATTATTGAGAATCATACTCAGCAGAATCTATCATGTTTCTGAGATGGCATAAAAATAACCTGCTGTTGAAATTATTCTGACACCAAATAATAAAAAAAGTTACAATAATAAAATAGTTAATGGCAAAATGTAAATGGTCTATTTAAGATTCAGTGATTGTTGCTTTTATCAAATGAGAAATCTCTACAGTTTGAATAGAGAACAACAAAAGGTTTTACAATTTAGTTCCAGGTAAAGCCTGTTTGCTTGAATGTTAGATTACAACTTAAAAGGAAAAACATTAAAATGGTTCAAATGCGAAGTGACATATGCGCAGCAGTCTTGGGCTTGGTGCAAATATAACATAAATGTGATTCATGGGTGGAGCTCTGGAGTAAGTTTAAACAGACTCCAGTAGTAATGCTGGGTAATGCCTCTGGTCCTAAAGCACCACAGGTGTCCAAGTGCATCACTTCGGTACAGGAGAAGAATCCTGTCTCTGGAGTCACAGGCTTGGCGAGGGTTCCCATCTCTCTGAGACAGTACACTGTAGGACCTCTGAGTCTGTTTTCTGCATCCATAAAATAAGGGGAACAGAAGATTTCTTGGAAGAGTGGAAATCTAGAAGACAGCTGAGTTCCCATGCAGACTGAATCTATGGTCCAGGTGATATATGGGAAAGAAAAGAATATCATTTACATACGCCAAGGAGAGAAATGACAGATCACAAGATGGGTTTAACCACCATGCAAATTCCCCTCCTTCCTGCTAGCTCCTTCAATAATGCTCACTAAAGAGACCAATCCCAAGTAAAAAGCTCCTTATGATCTATCTCTTCACACCACTCGCTCATTGTCATCTCTTGTCTAGTTTAAGACACTCTCACCTCCATTTTAGGCAGTTGGGGGAATTTATATCTGTGCTGGCCTTTATGCTATAGTTTCTCAAGAACGGGTTGATCCCATTAAGAAGAAGCACACTTAGAATGGGGACTTGTGAGCAAGAACTCTATGGAAACTGAGGATCCACCCTGCCAGTGCAAGGAGTAAAGAGATGAAGGCCAGATGAGTGCTCTAAAGAACACTTATATTTTCATGAACTCATAAGGTTTCTATTTCAATTCTTACTGAACACAATACTCTCTCTCTATGAAATTCCCAATTTGGGTTTCTGCTCAAAAACTTTTCATGAGTGGAAGCCCACTAGTTGTTAGGAAATCTTTAAGTAAAGGAAGCCTTGCAATTTTCACTATACTCTTCCTATTTCTGTTTTCTGGGCCAAGCAGAACACAATACTTGAAGACTTTTGTTCTATCCTTAAACTCAATGAATGGTTTAAAGGATGAATGTATCAAGTTTCCAGGTTTAGATAAACATCAAGTGGGGCACTGCTAGTGTCCAGGACAGTGTACTGACCCGCTCAGATTATAGCAAGAAAGTTCCAAGGACAGGATTAAGCTGGAGAGATTCCAAAGGGGAATCCTAAGGATGGTAAAAGGCTCTAAGGTCATGCTATATGGGAATGGCTTGGAAGAATGGGGAACCTCAGGCTGGTATTAGCAAATGTGAGATGCTGATTATCTTTGGTGACAGAGTTATGATAGAGAGAGAAATTAAATTTCTCTTGGCCCTAGAGGATAGAACTAGAAGCAAGGTGTGTAAAGAAGCAAATTTAGGTTTGATTTGAAGAAGAAATTCCTAACAAAACTATCTCAAAGGGGAGAGAAAGGGGATTCCACCTCACTGGAAGTCTCTAAGCAAAGGCTGGTTGTCAGGTATACTGGAGAAAGGATACAAATTGGACTAGATGATTAATCAAACCTAAATTCTTCACATTATTTTCCAAGATCTTCTAACTGCCCTCCTTTACTTTGATTACTTCCTGACTAGATTGACTGTTTCTACCAGTCATAACCAACTTAACATTACATGAACATAAACTTCTTCGCCTATCCCATTCCTGAGCTTTTTATATTTACATATACACACATACATACATATAATTTATTTCAATTCATGTTCATCTATATTGTATCCTATTCTTCTAAACAAGGATCTAGACCATTCTTAATTAACCAGTTATTTTTCTCTCTCTATGTCAGTTTCTCCATCTATAAAACAAGGAAGATGGATAAAATTAGCTCTATAGTCCCTTCTTACACTGGAAAAATAAAATATGAATTTGTCCTATCCCAGTGTTTCTTTTTGTACAACTCTTTTGTATTTTTTACATATATCTGGTTTTCTTTCTTCTTTCTTTCTTTTTTTTTTTTCTTTTTATGAGGCAATTGGGGTTAAGTGACTTGCCCAGGGTCACACAACTAGGAAGTGTTAAGTGTGTGAGACCAGATTTGAATTTAGGTCCTTCTAATTTCAGGGCTGGTGCTCTATCCACTGTACCATCTAACTGCCCCCATATATCTGGTTTTCTAAAATAACTTTTTAAACCCTATTTTTTTCCCTATGCTATTAAAAATTTATTCCTTAAATTGAAGAAAGGATTATATACCATCTTCTTTCTCTCCTCCCATTCTGTAGCCCTTCCAGGTTTTCCCCTCACCAAGCTGAATTGCTCCACCTCTGTAACTGATCCTTGATATGAAAGCCCTTCCTTTTCTTGCTTCCCTTCTCTGAATCTTCCCTAGTTTATCAAGGTTTTTCTTTCTTTTTTTTTTTTTTTTTATAACTTTTTATTGACAGAACCCATGCCAGGGTAATTTTTAGCATCATTATCCCTTGCACTCATTTCTGTTCTGATTTTTCCCCTCCCTTCCTCTACCCCCCCCCCCAGATGGCAAGCAGTCCTATACATGTTAAATAGGTTAAACCCTATTTTTAGTGATGTCTGAAAAGACCCTGCACATAATGGTTCTAAATTTCCTGATGTTGAAGGAATAGCTGAGACAGCAAAGAAGAGTAAGCAGAAAGCAGATCCACCAGGTATCAGCACTCCTGGATGCCAGCCTGGCTTCACACCGACCATGTGACTTTGGTTTTCTCCATCTATAAAATGAAGACAATGCTACCAGTTCTGGCTGGCACATAGGGAGAATCCCATGACATGATGGAAATGATAGCAAAATATTTTGAAAAAGTACAAATTGCTGCTTACATCTAAGAGATCAAGGTGATCATCTTTTTATTGTTTACTTGTTTGTTCTTTCATTTCTGTACCTCAGAAAAAGGTGGGGCCTAATCACCCCTTTCTTCATTTCCTGATAAAACTCTCTGAATAGACAAATAGACAAATAGATTTAAGATTATTTCAGAATAAGGTACATATCTAGCCACAGTTTCTTCTATCCTATCCAGAAAAAGTCTATTGGCAGTGGCCCGAGTCAGAATAGAGCCTCTTAGATCGAGGCCTTGAGAATCACTGTCAAGAAGATGAAAGACCTCCCAATAAATCTGAGTCCTACATGGACATGCTGATCAAAATACAATAAAGAAAAAAGCAAGAACTCTGACAAAAGGGAAATGAGGATTCAGTGGGGGACAAAATACAACAATCTTCTACAGAAGATGAGAAGCATATAAAAGGGACGTTAGATGTTCAAAAGAGCCAAGTGTCAGAGAGGCATAAAAATAAGTGAAGAAAGACAAAGCGTGGACATCAATGGCATGATGCCCTCAATCTAATGATGGCAATGGCAAGGAGCAGGAATGCCTAAAGACTAAAATCCACTAACCCATGACATGGCGGGCTAAAAAGGATTAATGGGGAAACTCAGGGAGGCAGTCAACAAGCATTTATTAAGAAAGAAAAAGGAGTGGACAGAAGAAGAAACAGAGAGAGAGAGAGAGAGAGGAGAGAGAGAGAGAGGAGAGAGAAAGAGAATATGAACAGCTAGAAAACAGAGAGAAGGAAATACTTAAGAAGAAAGCTACCTGGAAATATTTTCAAGATGTTTTCAATTTCTGTATGAAACAAATCCACAGACTTTAAATATAGGCTTTGTCTAATGGGGAAGAGGAAAACAGCTTTTTTTGTTGAATAGGATAACTGTATTTCATATATCTGGAAGGAAAGAGACAATTTGAAAAGGTTTCTACTTTTAGGGATGCCAGGATCAAAGGGTAAAAAATCTTTAAAAAAACAAAAAAGGAATCAACAAGTGTGAACCTTATTTTATTCAAGGAGGTCATTAGATGATTTTATATAACAATGAATCTATCATATATTTTATATGCATATTTAATTAAATGCAGCAGTCCTGGCAATGTTCTACTTAAATATGTCCCTTTCTAAATTTTCATTGATATTCTTTTTTTTTTATATCACCATCATTGCCTAATTCATAATCCACCCCCCCAAAAAAAAAAGACACACCACCTTATAATAAATTAGTCAAGCAAAACAAATTTGAGTAGTATTGATCAAGTTTGAAAATGTATGCTCCATGTTATACCAATAGTCATCATTTCTTTGTCAAGAGATGGGAGGGATTTTATCAAGATCTCTTCTTTCCTTTCATTCTCCATTAACTTATTTATGTTTACCTTTTCCATCTAGATTATGTATATACATTTAGAGTTTATTGTTCTGTATGATGAGATGTTCTAGCCTCATTTTTCCCAGTCAGATCTCCAGTATTCTGAACTCTTTTAATGGAAATGCTTAGTAAATCCTTAAACCAGGAGTCTGTCACATTGGGTATATAGAACATTATGTGCCTATAGGTCATTAACTTTTGGATCTTATGTAACAAATCTATTTCACTGGTCAACTTTTCTATTTCAACCAGTACCAAATAGCTTTGATGATTACTGCTTTGTAGCATAGTTTAAGATGTGGTACTTACCCAGCCCTTTCCCTTTCCCTTTTTTTATTCCATTATTTCCTTTAAGATTCTGGACCTTTTGTACCTCTAGAGAATTTTGTTATATCATTATCTCATTCTATAAGCTTATACTTTGGTAATTTGATTTATATGGTACTGAATCTTTTTTTTTTCCTAAAGCTTTTTATTTTCAAAACATATGTATGGATAATTTGACATTGACCCTTGCATAGCCTTGTGTTTCAGATTTTCTCCTCCTTCCCCCCACCCTCTTCCCTAGATGGCAAGCAATTCAATATATGTTAAACATGTTAAAATGTATGTTAAATCCAATATGTATGAACATATTTATACAATTCTCTTGCTGTACAAGAGAAATCAGATCAAAAAAAGAAAAAATGAGTAAGAAAACAAAATGCAAGCGAACAACAACAAAAAGAGTGAGAATGCTATGTTATGATGCACATTCAAGTCCCCACAGTCTTCTCTCTGGGTGTGGATGGCTCTCTTCATTACAAGATCATTGGAACTGGCATCAATCATCTCATTGTTGAAGAGAGCCACGTCCATCAGAATTGATCATCTTATAATATTGTGGCTGCTGTTGTGGTTCTGCTCATTTCACTTAGCATCAGTTCATGTAAATCTCTCCAAGCCTCTCTGTATGCATCCTGTTGGTCATTTCTTACAGAATAATAGTGTTCCATAGCATTCATATACCATTATTTATTCAGCCATTCTCCAACTGAGGGGCATCCACTTAGTTTCCAGTTTCTGACCACTACAAAGAGACCTGCCACAAACATTCTTGCACATACAGGTCCCTTTCCCTCCTTTAAGATCTCTTTGGGATGTAATCCCTGTAGAAACACTGCTGGATCAAAGGGTATGCACAGTTTTATCACTTTTTGAGCATAGTTCCAAATTGCTCTCCAGAACGGTTGGATCTGTTCACAACGTATTAGTGTTGTCCCACTTCCCTTCCAACATTTGTCCTTGTCTTTTCCTGTCATCTTAGCCTATATGAGAGGTGTGTAGTGGTATCTCAAGAGTTGTCTTAATTTGCATTTCTCTGATCAATAGTGACTTAGAGCACCTTCTCATAAGATTAGAAATAATTTTAATTTCATCTAAAAATTGTCTGTTCATATCTTTTTATGGTACTGAATCTGCAAATTATTTTAACTAGTACTGTCATTTTTAATCATATGAGCACAACCATGCCACGAGCAATTAATTTCTTTCCTATTATTTAAGTCTGTCTTTATTTCTATAAATAATATTTTGTGGCTGTATTTATATTGTTCCTATAGGGGTCTTTGTAAGTAATTCTGAATGGAATTTCTTTTATCTCTCTTTTGGGAGGCTGATGATTAATGGCCATGGACTTTCATTCCCTTCTCCTTCTAGGTCTCCAAAGACCAGAGGTAAAATTATGGATAATAAAAAAGTAAACTGAAAGCACTTTAAGGGCAGAATCTATTTTTCAGGTTACCCTCCATTGTAGGCACATTAGATATTTACTATGTGCTTGTTTAATGGAATAGGCAGTATCTCTTTTTTACCTCTACAAAAGTATACTCTAAAATGACATTAAAATCCATGTGGATTTAACATTGAGATAAGATGCCCCAAACTGCCCACTCTTTAAAGGGCTTCTACAGTGATTTCCTTCTCAGCTTGGTCTATACCCTCATCTCCTAAATCAGGTTCCCATCTTCACAATAAAGGAGAGTGGCTCCCTACTGCTTCTGGAATCAAATTCAGAACCTCCTTTTTGACAGAGCAAAGTCTCAGTTTGACAAGCAAGTCTCAACTTAAGTAAGTGCCTCTAAGTAGCCATTATTGCTTCTTCCTGAACTCCCTAGTCTAATACACCATTTGCTATTATTTCTCACATACCTCTATCTTCCACCTGGATCCCTTGACAGAAAGGCAACTCTGTTCTTCCCTCTAACTGATGGAATTCTTAGTTGCCTTCAAATCTTGGTTAAAAGGCCACTTCCTAAGTGAGGCATATCTTAATCCCTCAAGCCTCAGGGACCTTCTCTACTCAATTTACCTTGAAAACTTTAGTGTATGTTTATATTCATTAATGTTACTTATTGTCTCCTCCTGTAAAAAAAAAACTCCTTAATAGCAGGGAGTGTTTCAATTTTTTTTCTTGCTATGTATCACCAACACCTAGAAGCAAGTGGGAGCTAAATATATACTTGTTGATAGATTGACCGATGGAAAATACAATATCCTATGGTCACCTACCTAGTCTGAGAGATCAGAGTACCTGACAAAGGAACTGGGTGCCATGTAGTTAATGGACATGATATACTTAGGTTGGGCACCTAAGTGGGGCTTGTAATCTCTAAAGAGCTCTTTTACAAACTGATGGAACAATCACTAACTGCTCCACCATGACTGGCACCTGCCAAAATGCTACAGTTGGTAAAATTCTCTCACTATTTTCCTCATCTATCCACAGAATTAGCTTTAATGTTATTCTGAATTTTTCAGAACCAGTTTTTCTTTAGAAAGACTGACATAACCACCTAGTTTATAATGTGTTAAAGACCACATGCTATCCATGAGAAGGGTAATTATATTTTCAAACTGACCCATATAGATGGAGCAATATTTACTCTAAAGCAATGTATCTCAAGGGGAGAATTTTAGATGTATGTGACAGATGTTGAGGGATATATTTTTGGACATTTGGGGAATACCAGCATAATTCTAAGTGCTCCTAGAATCACACCATATAAATATCTACATTCTCTCCCTAACTGTAAAGCTAGACCATAATTAAATCAAATTGGCCAAGCCTGGAGAATGGTTCTGGGATGACCTATGTTTTTATTTTTTTTTTAAAACATAAACAAGTATTATTGATTTAGCACTAGAATATAGTAGGAAATCAAAGCTTATACAAAAGGATACTTGGGTGTTTACTCAAGCAATAAGTGGCTTCTCTTTTCATCTCCCAGGAAAAGGTATCCCTTATTTGTTTTTTTGTTTTGTTGAGAAAGGTATTCCTTATTCACAAAATTTTTTCCTTCCTTCAAACCAAGAGAGAGTTCTAGGCCAGATTGGGAGAGAGCCTAGGGTAGGATGATCCTCTTGAACCTCACCAACCAAAATGCCTAAGCATAGTAAGTTCATAGCATGTCAAAGATAATCCCTGGAGAAGCCATAAAACATGTCATATAAAATTGGTACCAAGGACAAAAGTATTAGGGAGAGCTCCTGGGAAAAGTCATTGAAGATAAAGAAGGGATAACCTTGTAGGAATAATCATAAGCAGCTACAGTCAGAAATGGGTACCCTTTGGCAGTGACAGGAGAGATTTCTCTTGGTGGCACAAAGCCATAAGAAAGGAGAGAATTTCAGAAGAGGGCAAGGTCAAGTTGACAAATGCCATACAATGAGAAAAAATTACACAAACCACAGTGCCATAATGTAGCATAACAGATGGATAATTAGATTTATTCTAACAGCTGTAAAAGTAAGTAATTAAATAAAAATATGGAACAATGAATCTGCCACTGAAAGACACCTAACAGCCAGAGAGCACTCTATGAAAAGAGCACAAGGAAGCTTCAACAACTGTAGTGTTGGGCACAATGAAATTCAGTACTAATCTAAACTCCATGGAAGGCTCATTTAAGAGGGAAATAAACACTTCCATGTCAGCAATGAGTTTTTGTTGAAAAAGAAATACTTATTGTTACCTAAATCTGATAAACAAACACTATTTGGTAAGACACCTACAAAACTAACTAATGTATCTCAAGGGGAGAATTTGTCAGTGCTAACTGAGAGGAGCCAAAACTCCTCTCTCAGTTAACACTCTCTCCCAGAGCTCAGTGCAAAGAGAGACAGTGATTTATAAGATGCTAACTTTTGCCTGAATCAACAACAACAACAAAAAATCCAGGAGTATTTGAGGCATGGGGGAAATAGGGGTTTGAGGGAGGAGAGAGAAGAAAAAGAGAATGACCACACTCTCACTCAATACTACCATGACCCTAGATAACTTAAAAACACTTGAACTCTCTTGAAAATGAATGGTAAAACAAGAACAGCAAGTATTCAACAGAAACTTCTGGATTCGCTAGAATGGCAACCTAGCAAAATTTACAGTTAGCCCAAAATTTGCTATCATATACCACAATAACCTGCAAAAAGATATATGATCTAAATATTAAAAAATCATAATTCCATAAACAAATGAGGAGAAAGGATAGAAACACCTTTTATATCTATAGCTAGGGGGGAAATTCTTTAAGTAAACAAGCAATTGAAGTAATCATTGAACATAAAAGATATAATGTGGTTACATAAAATTGAAAAGCTTCTTACACAAGCAAAATAAATGCTGTTAGAGTAGATGGGAATTAACTGGAAAAAAAATTTGTAGCAAATTTCTCTTCACAAAAATGTATAAGAAAAAGTTCCATTACCCAATACGTGGTCAAAAAAAGAAAAATTTTCCTTTTTTTCAATAGTATTTGATTTTTCCAAATATATATAATAAAGTTTTCAACATTCCTCTCTGCAAAATATTGTGTTCCAGATTTTTCTTCCTCCTTTCCTCCCTCCCTCCCCAAAGATAGCAAGCATTCTGATATAGGTTAAACTTATACAATTCTTCTAAATATCTTTCCATATTTGTCATATTGAGCAAGAAAAATCAGATCAAAAGTGAAAAAACTACAAGAAAAAACAAACAAACAAATAACCAAAAAAAGGTGAAAATACTATGCTCTGATTCACATTCAGTCTCCATAGTTCCCTCTGGATGCAGGTGGCACTTTTTATCTCAAATAACAGAAAAAAAAATTAAGTCATCAACATACATTTAAAAAAATAGGATATCACTAATTCGAATAATGTAAATTATTACAATTCTGCAGGCATACCTCAAAGCCAGAAAACTGAGAAGAATGACAAAAGAATAATGTTGCAATATTCAAGATAATATGGGAGGGCAGAAACACAAAAGCAAAACTGGTAAGATGGTGAATTGTATGGTCATTCTGGAAAGCAATTGGGAAAAATATCCAGTCACTAAACTTTATACTACCCTTTGTCACAGAGATAACACTATGAGGTACATACTCCCCAAAGAGGTCAAATAAAGAGAAAGAAACCCAATATTCTTAGCAGCACCTTTCGTTGTAGCAATCATCAACTGAGGAATGGAACATTATTGTACCATAAGAAATGAAAGATTAAAATAAACTCCAGAAAAGTTACATAAACTGATACTGAGTCGAATAAGCAAAACAAGAAAAAGATTTTATACACCAATGTAAAGGAAAACACCTTTATAATACTTTAGAACTCTGATCACTACAGTAACCATAATTTCAGATGAATGATGATGAAGTACATGTCCCACCACTTAGGAGAAAGCTAGACTAAAGGTGCAAGAGACACAGGCATTTTTTCAGATAGAGCTAAAGAACTGGTTTCTTTTGCTTGCTTATGCTCATTTTTTACAAGGGAAAGCTTCTCTTGATGGAATCAGAGATAGGGGAGTCAAGTAAAGATGGAGAGAAAGGAAGTAGGAGAGGGAGAAAGAAAAACAAGTACTTATTAGGCATCTACACCTTTCAGAGTTAAACAAACTGAGGCAGACAGAAGTAATTAACACAACTAGTAAGGGGATAAGGCCAGCTTTGAATAATGTCAATTAAACAGTAGAAGAATATACTTAAAACAAAAAGAGATCTGTAGGCAACACAAAGAGGGTAATTTTGACATTACTCTGTTAAAGTTAAAATACAGAATATAAGTTTATGACTTAATCGGCAAATTTTTTTGTTGTTTGTATTCTATGTTGATATTTGCTGTTAGTTAAAATGAAAAATGTTTTAAAAAGAAAATTAATGGCACAGAATTAGGTGAATTATGATCAGGGTATGGGTGGAACCAAAAACTACAACAACAACAACAAACAAACAATTAAAACTGCCATACTCTTTCATTCATAGTTCCTACAGCTTGACATTATGTCCCAAGACAGTCAAAGGCAAAAAAGAAAAGTCTCACATACACCAATATATTTATAATGGTACCTTTTGTGGAACAAGAATTGAAAACAAAACAGAGGATTGGAAACAAAATTCGATGCTGGCTAAATAAATTGTGATACATGAATGTAACATTTCATTAGTGTAGAACATAAAGAATTCAGGGAAGAACGGGAAGACAAAAAATGAAATAAACAAAACAAGGAAAACAATATCCAACAGTCTTTTCAAATTCCAGGAAAGCTATCATACAAGGGCGGCTAAATTCTCTAAATATGTCTAGGATTCCTGTACCACATCTGAAGGTCTAGTTCAGAGAACATTCATGCTAAGTCCAGATGTAAGACAACCTAAAAAGGAAATGAGTAACAGGACCTTCAAATAAGAGCTCTTTGAACCACTGTATTCCAAAATTAATAGGCAGAATTATTTTAATACTGAGAACTATTAAATGCTGCAGAAATCTCCTTATCTTTTTCAAAGAATCTGAATTGGGAAGCATCTTTGAAGTAATCTAGATCAAACCACACCTGAATGACAGTCCCTTCCCAACAAGTGCTCATTCAATCTTTGAAGATCTCAAGAATCTCAAGGCAGCCCATGAATCTTTGGGGAGCTGCTCTCTAAATCTTAAGATTTTTGCTAAACTCAGAAATTTACTAAGTCTTCCTATCTGCAACTTCTACCCACTGCTCTGAGTTCTGTCCTCTGGGTAAAAGTAAAATAAATCTAATCTTTCTTCCACATGAATACCTTTAAAACACTTCACTTAATAGTATTTTTTTTCAGTTATACATAAAAATAGTTTTAAAAATTCATCTTTGTAAAACTTTCAGCTCCAAGTTTTTCTCCTGTCCCTTCTTCCCTCCTCCCCAAGACAGTAAACAATTCTGATATAGTTATACATATATAATCTTTTAAAACATATTTCCATATTAGTAATATTATTCTAGAAAAATCAGAACAAAGAGAGAAAACTACGAAAAATAAAAAGCAAACAAATAAACAAAAAAGTCACATTAGTTTGGGGCTACTATACACATATACTCTTGCCTACAAAACACTAACATATCCAGATCTCAGTTTAAGTAAACCTCTCCTATCTTGTACTTCGATTCAAAAAATTAAATTTATAGGTTTACATTCATTTCTATTATATATACATACATACACACACACACACATACACACTATATATATATATATATATATATATATATATATATATATATATATATGTATATACACACCACATTTTGCCTCAAATTCTAATTTAAAATTTGTTTTTTGGATCAATTATCCAACATGTTAACTTTAGTCTTCCAAGTTGTGTTATAATTTTGAACCTCTGTACTCTTGCCTTTAGCCAATTCACTAAATAAAATAATAAATAGCACAAGGTCAAATACAGATTCCAAGCTAGCATCCCCCCACTTAGGGAGACACTCATCTTTCCCGCTAAGAATAAGTCCCAAATGTCCAGTTTTGATCACACAACTAGTTTGAAATGCACCTAACTATAATCCTCAAAGCTCCATGACTTTAACAAGTGCATATTTTATCTCTACAGCATTCTCCTGATCTACCCATCTAAAAACCTTAATTTAAAAAAAAAAAAAAATATATATATATATATATATGGTTATCCCATCAACTATTGCAATCAACACTTCCTTTTAAAACTAAATTCTAAATGTAAACCTCCCAAGCCAATAGAAAATTTTTTTCTATAGAAGACTCATGATTACATGCAACTTGCCTTTTAAAAAAAACCACATGTGTAGTTATGCAAAACATTTCCACAATGTCATCTTGTGAAAGAAAACAGAGATCTTCTACCCGAAAAAAAAAATAAAAACATCAAGAAAAATAAAATTGAGTGTGTGTGTGTGTGTGCGAGAGAGAGAGAGAGAGAGAGAGAGAGAGAGAGAGAGAGAGAATATGCTTAAATTTTTATTCAGACACAGTTTCTTCTCTAAGTATGGATAGAAATTTTTATCCCAAATCCTTCAAAAGTGTCATAGATCATTGTACTGCTGAGAATAGCAAAGTCATTTACAAGCTGGACAACCCAGAACACTGCTATTACTTTGTATTCAGTACATTATACTTTGCTTGAGGTTCATGGAGGAATTTACAGATTTTTTTTTCTGAGAGCATCCTGCTCATCATTTCCCATAGAACAATAATATTCCATGACAATTACATATCACAATTTATTCAGCCCTTCCCCAATTGATGGGCATTTCCTCAATTTCCAATTTTTCCCCCCTGAGAAGGCAGTTGCTTCAAATATTTTGTACATACATGTCCTTTTCTTTTATTAAATCTCTTTTGGAATTCATGCCTAGTAGTGGTATTGTTAGATCAAAGGATACGCATGAATTTATAGCCCTTTTTTGATCATTTATCAACTGGGGCATGACTTGTTTTCTATAAATTTGACTCCATTCCCTCTGAGTTTGAGAAATAAGGCCTTATCAGAGAAACTTGCCGTAAAATATTGTTTATAATTACTATTGCTAATTGTACTTTCCCCCATTTATTCTATTCTCTCTCTCTTCAAAAGTGGTTTGCTACAGACTACTCTCTTCCCCCAATATGTCTTCTCTCTTATTACCCTTCTCCCTTCCTATATCCCATTCCTCTCCTATTTCCCTGAAGGATAAGATAGATTTCTATACCCATATTGAGTGTGTATGTTTATTTCCTCTTTGAGCTAATTCTGATGAGAATAAGGTCCTCCCCCTTATCTGCAACTTCTGCCCATTGCTCTGAGTTCTGTCCTCTGGGTAAAAGTAAAATAAATCTTATCTTTCTTCCACATGAATACCTTTAAAACACTTCACTTAATAGTATTTTTTTCTTACACTTCCTCTCCTCCCCCTCTTTCCCTCTCTTTCCCACTCTAAAAGCTTTTTCTTGCTGCTTCTTTTATGGGAGATAATTTACACTATTCCACTTCTCTCTTTCCTTTTCTCCCAGCACAATTCTTTTTCACCCCTTAATTTCATCATTTTTTAAAAGATATTATCCCTTCCTATTCAACTTACATCTGTGATCTCAGGCTATATTCAAACTACCATAATATGAGAAAATTCTAATGAGCTACAAGTATCTTCCTCCCATGTAGGAATGTAAACAGTTAAATCTTATTAAGTCCCTTAAGATATCACTTTCCTGATTACCTCATGTTTCTCCTAAATCCTGTATTTGGAAATCAGATTTTCCTTTCAACTCTGATCTTTCCATCAAGAATGCTTAAAAATCCTCTATTTCATTTAATATCCACCTTTTCCCCTGAAGGATTATGCTCAGTTTTGCTGAATGCTGATTCTTGATTGTAACCCAAACTCCACTTATTTCCAGAATATACATTCTAAGCCCTCTGATCCTTCAATGTAGAAGCTGCTAAATCTTGTGTTATTCTGACTATGGGCTCCACTATAGTTGAATTGTTTCTTTCTGGAGCTTGCAATATTTTCTCTTCTAAGAGGGCCTGCCAATCCCCTTTCAGTCTTGGACATCACATGGGGCACAGTTCAGGTAATCTGAGGCTAGCCTTGTAAGGGTGAACAAGATGGCACTGGGGGAAAGGGGGTCCCGCCCAAAGGAGCAACATGGCAGTTCCCAGGAGAGGCGTGCCAGACCTTGGAGGGGAGTACCTTGAATAAAGGAATGCACACAACAAATCTACATCTACATGTAGCTTCCTGTAGAGAATCATGTATCTACTATAGGCTAGGATGTGATTATGTATGAAGTAGTAACTAGAAAAAAGCACCAAGATAATAAAAAGACCTGAAGTCTTTGTAATATATGGAATCTCACACCACTCTGGCTCTCGCCCTCACTGCTCACAGTCTTCGCCATTCAAGTGGACAGGCAGTGCTGGTCACATAAGGCCTGTTCCACTCAGGAGTTGGAGCCATGACCCCTAACATTCTCTTGACCTGGAAGTTTCAGAATTTGGGTATCGTATTATTGGGAATTTTCATTTTGGAATCTCGGGGAGGTGGGGTGTCAGTGGATTCTTTCAAATTCCATTTTAGCCTCTGTTTTGAGAATATTAGGGCAGTTTTCCTTGATAATTTCTTGAAAGATGAGATTCTTTTTTTTTCTTCTTTTAATCATGACTTTAGACCAATAATTTTAAAATTATCTTTCCTGAATCTAATTTCCAGGTCAGTTGTTTTTCCAATGAGATATTTCACATTTTCCCCCTACTTTTTTCATTTTTTTGGTTTTGCTTTTTTGTATCTTGATTTCTCATAAAGTCATTAGCTTCCATTTGCTCAATTCTAATTTTTTAAGTTTTTTTTCCTCAGTGAGCTTTTATACCTCCTTTCCCATTTGGCAAATCTTGCTTTTTAAGACATTCTTCTCCTCATTAGCTTTTTTATTTCCTTTAACACCACTCTCAATTCTTTTCCTAATTTTCTATCTCTCTAACTTGAAAGAAAAATAAAAATTTAGCTTATTTCTTATTATTATTATCATCTTCCAGGTCATGGAAGATCTCAAAAGGGACTTTGAAAATTGAGATCTTCCATGATCTGAACTCAATTATTTTTCTTGGAGGCTTTGGATGTAAGATTTTTGACTTTGTTGTCTCTTTCTGAGTATATTTTTATTTTCCTTGTACCCAAAGTAACTTTATATGATCAGAAACTTTTGTCTGCTCATTTTCCCAACCTATTAATTTTTTATTAAAGTAAGGCTCTGTTTTCAGGGTAGAAGGTACACTGACCCAAGTTTCAGGGATTTTGCACAGCTCTTTTTCAGAGATTCTTCTAGGGACTTGATCACAAGACTTTTTTTCTGCTTTCGAACTGTTAGTAATGTCCTGCTATAAAATCTAGGGTGCTAAAGCAACAAGAGTTCTGCTTTTCTGGTGCCAGAGCTGTAGCTGCGCTGACATGGACTGCCTCAGGACTGCATGCTAGGCTCCCACCCTGACACCACAGACCTTTTCTACTGACCTTTTCAGTTGCCTTTGTCTGTAAAATGTTCTACTCCACCTGTTTAGGCATTCTGATGTTCTAAAATTTGTTTAGAGTCATTATTTAAAGGGATTTGGAGCAGTTTGGAGGAAGAGATCAGGCAAGTTCCTGCCTTTACTCCATCTCGGTGCCACCTCTTTCCCCAGGTTTCTGAGAATTTGCCTCTCCTATTAATATTGGGTACAATTATGATCTTTATTCAGATGACTGCCAGTCTTACATTGCCAACTGCCTACTGTACATGTCAAACTCGATACCCCTTAGCCACTGCCAATTCAAAGCATACCTTACTGTCTTTGAACCAAACCCTTCCCTCTTTCCAATGTATCACCATCCTTGCCACACTGATGTCTATCACGCTCACTATTCATCTCCAGCCTGCTGCCAGCCCTGCTGTCTAATTCCTTCAAAACCTCTCTCACGCAGGCTGCTGCTTCTCTCTGCTCACACTGCAGAGACTCTGGGACAAGATCCTTCACCTTACCCGTAGCCTACTGCAACAGCTCTTGGGTGGTATAAGAGACTACGTGTACCACAAATGTCAACCAACAGAGTTACCAGATATACAACTGTGCTCAAAAGAATTACAGAGTAAAATGTTTTTTGGGGTGCAAAAAAGATGGTAGAAAGGTAGAAAGACAATTTTATGTCTTCTGGTTCAATCCCCTGATCCCAAGCATGGATGTAAAGAGGAGAAAGCTCAACTTCTCACTTAACATTCTATAGCTTAAAAAGCACACACAAATTTAAGAAGTTCCCTCTTCCAATGTCAGCACAATTTTTCTCACTCTGACCCTGAAGGGAAACAGAAATTATCCTTTGTATAACATCCCTTCATACCCTTTAAGACTATTATGTGACCATTTCTTCGTTCTTTCTCTTTCAGACTTGATCTTTCCATTTTTTCTTATCATTTTTCTCCACATACCTTTCAAATCATTTCTCTCCTGTGTCTAATCCTGTTCTGAATTTTCCATGACCCTCTTAACTATATCACTGAGAGCTAGATATAATACTCCAGAAAAAAGTGAGAAGAAGACAGAGTAAAATGGAAAAATGACAGTTTTTCATATATTACAAGGACCCAATTATTTATACTAATAAATCATTGGGGAAAAAAGCAGAAAAATCAATTCAACTAATTTGGAGAACGTAGCAGGCATGTGCAGATTTTTTCTAGGCAAATTAGTCATAATGTGGAAACTGGAAGTAGTATTTTCATTTATATTTCTAATATCATGAAAGGTGGCAACCTTGCATACTGTGAACAGTGCTATCAACCTTAAAAGCAAAAACACCTAGGCTGAAATCCTACCTTTGAGCTGTATGACCACAGAAAAGTAACTAATTTCATTGTGGTTTAGACAACTCCATAAATTTCAGGTGTCACTGATCAGCATGGAGGGAGATAGGAAAGTGAGGAAAGGGAGCAAATATTCCCACAATAGAAATTCTAGCAATGAAATAATTATTCTGGAAAAATGATCTATGGGGAAATTTTAGGATGAAAATTTACAAAACCAAAAAAAGTTTCAGAATGTGATGAAAAGAATATTACCTCTCCAGAAAGATAAGAGACTTGGGCTCTAGTTCTACCTCTGTGAATACCAGGTGATCTTGAACAAGTTAATGACCTAAGATCTTGAACAAGGTTAAGTCCTCCCTAGCATACTCCCTGCTGTAAAGCAATGATGTGCCCACACCTTAATGAATTTGCCACTGGTTGCTTCCATTTTATTCTCTCTATCTTGTTTAACATGGAACACTTATCTTAAGACTGGATGTCTGCTGTCTATAACAGGTATTAATGGCATCAAAATTGGATGTGCATGGGGGGAAAAAGTGTACAAAAAATGACATGTTTAGCTGCTGTTTTAATTTTTCCCAAGTGATATAAAAAATGATAGAAGAGGGATTTTTTTTTTGAAAGTGAGATGCTGCAGATTCTCCTGTTAACAAATGATATTGTCCTGACTTCCATTAAGCTCCAGATCTCATTATGAGATTCAAAAGTAGCTTTTCAGGTTATGTCACTAACAAGAAGAAGTGGTAAACATTTTTTTTCTGATCCTCAAGACTTTTTAAACCTCCTAAAAATAGAAATTACATACAGGCAATAAAGCAAGTTCAGCTGTATTCATGGTGAAGAACATAAAAAACTAATGAAATAACAATTCAAAGAACTAAAAACAAGAGAAGGCAATTCTGTAACTCCAAACTCTTATTACTTTTCATTCCATCCCTATTTCCAACTCTACCCTACCCCTTTCTCCCAATGCATTAGAAAATCAAAAAGCAGAAATAGCAGACCTATAGCTACAACAGACCCTCAGAGAACTGAGGGAGCCAGGACATAACAGATTATGTGACTGTAAGTTATTTCATTAAGCGCAAGGGAAAGACACTACTAGCACGCAGTTACTGCCATGAACTGCCCAAGTTTGGGAAAAGTTGGAATGGTTTTGAAGTAACCATCATTAAAGGGGAAGGAGTCAGAAAGTGAGTGATAGTGAAAACATAAGAGGTAAAAAAGAGAAATTACCAGCGATCTAGGAAGGAAGAAAATCTCATTCAAAATCGTGAGCAAGAACAGATAAAGCAACAGTAGAAACGTTAATAACTAAAGGTAATATGGACACCAGATTAACAAAGCAAGTCCAGAGAACTATAACTACTGCAAGACAAAGGAAAATGTACACCTGGTAAGACAAAAAATTCAGAGTAGTCCCAAGAAAGCAGGAACTATGGCAGATATTGTTAAATGGTTTAAAGGATGAAATAAGAATTGTGAAAGCAGAATTTATGACCTACAAAGCAGAAATAATTAGTAGAATAGAAAAACTTGATTCCATGTTGGCAAGTTTCATTAAAGAAGCAAAAGTGAGAACAACTGCTTGGAAATGCAAATACACAGAAGTGAAGAACAATCTGGAAGAGAAATAAAAAGCAGTAATAGTAAAAGAAAAGAAGGAAGATCTCCATATAAGCAAAGCATATTGATCTCAAAGACAGTATTCATAGAGATAACTTAAGAAATTAAGGAAATTCTAAAGAACCCAAATAAAAAAATCCAGAATTCAATCATGAAAAACAGAAACAAAACCAAAAAAATCCTCAGAATTATTGAACAAGAAAAATAAATTACTAATAGAAAGAATTTGGAGATTAGTTCAGAAATTCAAAGGTGAACATTCACATTCACTCTAGACAACCAACTAGTTATCCACATGGGAAAAATCAAAGGGGAAGGGGAAAAAAATGTTCAAGTACAAATTACAGTATATAGTTGGAAAAGCAGATCAGTGAGTTAAAATGATGATAAATGGTTCCCTAAACTGAAATAAAAGAATAAATCAGGGCTTGGTCCACATTTGGAAAATGATATATTATTACTTCCTATGATCTGGAGCTGCGTATTTCCAGAAAAAAAATCACTACTTTAACATCAATGTTCATTTGATAAACATGGAACACCATGGTCTCTGCAGAATAGTATTTGCAATGACCCAAAGAGTAATGAAAAGATAAGCTCAGTGTAAATAGGAGGCAAAATATTCTCCAATAAAACCAAAGCAATATACAGGCATGAAACTGACAAACACAGAGAAAGTAAATGTTAAAAAAGACCATGGGGGGAAAAGATACTAACAATTTAGGGAATGTTTGAACACACTGTGGCATATAAATACAATAGAATATTATTGAACATTAAGGAACAACAAACATGAAACTATAAAGAAACATAGAAGATCTATATGAATTTTAGCAGAGTGAAGAAAGTAAAACCAAAACAATCTCAAACATGACTAGAACCATGGAAATGAAAACAACTAAATTCAGAATTGATGGTGGGAAGTGAGAAGGGGAGGAGGGGGTTAAATTATTAAAGTAAAAAACCTTTCTATCTATTTAACAGAATTTTTTAAATGGAAACTATCAATTGCTTTCACTGTCAATCACAATTATGAAGTAGTTTTGCTTACGTAAAGATTCATAAACTTCTTTAATGGAGGAGTCTGTTCTCAGGGCAAGGCAAATGATGGTGCTTACTTAGGATCACAGGATTTTTCTTTAAACCATTTTGCCACATAGTTCTTTAGCTGATATAAATGAATATTTGGGTAACTAAAAAGAAAATGTTTGACATGAAAGGACATACTAGAACTCAACTATCTATGAAGAATCTGTCTACCAAACAAATATCCGCAAACACCACAATGCTTCTGTCTGCTGTCACAGGTCATGTGCTGGGCCAGCAAGACTTTTGTCACTTAAACTACATAAGAAAAAAATGCAACAAACTATGTGCCTCCAGCTGGCCAGGAAGCTGTATGCTATAGAACAGAAAAGAGTGATGGAAAGGGAGAAGAGGGAGAAATGTTTTTGTGGCCAGGAATGTCTGGGGCAGGAATATATTTGAAAAGTGAGAGCACAACGCCATAAAACATTTAAAACCCACATTAAAGAATAGGAAGATCAACTCCATTAGCAGCTATAACTGAGGAGGCACCAAAGGCCTTACTAAGGCTAGAAGAGATGGGAGTAGGAGGTTGAGGGTAGATAGTGAAAGATGGCTATCACCTCTTTGCCTCAGGAGCTTATTAATTAATCTGGGGCCAGGATGCTGGGGAGAGAGCAAGGCAATAAAGAGCCTTGGGGGATTCATCTTGGGGTCAGCTCAACCACAATCTCACCACACCCTTAGTATTAATCAGACAATTTTCCCCTGTGGGAAAAGAGGCAATCCAATCTTTCTATCTTCATTTCCTCAGCTGAAAAACAAGGACCTTCCACAACTCTGAAAAGTTATAACAGCTATTCTTCACTGCTCCTGACAGTGAGCTATATTAAAACTGGATGGATTTGAATTAGACACTAAGAAATAATCTTGCTTAAAATAGTTGTGAGGCTATGGTGTAGTATGTGGCAGAGACTCAAGTAAGAAACTATGGAAGTTCCTTCAGTCACAATGTTTAAAGGAAGGAGAAACATTTTTTGTCTGGACTCCAGAAGAGGCCTTCATACTTGGAAGCAGGAAAAGAGGCAGAATGACCTTTGGGATCCTTAGACAATGGTAATAACACTATATTTCCTTAAGAATGAGGCAAAGAAAATTACAGACCACTTTTCACACAAATTAAGTCTGATCTAACCAATTGGAAAAATATTAAATGCTCTTGGATAGGGCGAGCAAATATAATAAAGATGACAATATTACCTAAACTAACTCCCAAAAAACTATTTTAATGACCTAGAAAAAATAACAACAAAATTCATATGGAAAAACAAAAGGTCAAGAATTTCAAGGGAATTAATGAAAAAAAATTCAAATGAAGGTGGCCTAGCTGTACCAGATCTAAAATTATATTATAGAGCAGCAGTTACCAAAACCATTTGGTATGGGCTAAAGAATAGATTAGTTGATCAGTGGAATAGGTTAGGTTCAAGGGACAAAACAGTCAACAACTATAGCAACCTACTCTTTGACAAACCCAAAGACTCTAGTTTTTGGGATAAGAACTTACTGTTTGATAAAAATTGCTGGGAAAATTGGAAAATAATATGGCAGAAACTAGGCATTGATCCACACTTAACATCGTACACCAAGATAAGGTCAAAATGGGTTCATGACCTAGGCATAAAGAATGAAATTATTAATAAATTAGAGGAACACAGGATAGTTTACCTCTCAGACCTGTGGAAGGGGAAGGACTTTATGACCAAAGCAGAACTAGAGATCATTACTGATCACAAAATAGAAAATTTAGACCATACCAAACTGAAAAGTTTTTGTACAAACAAAACTAATGCAGACAAGATTAGAAGGGAAGCAATAAGCTGGGAAAATATTTTTACAGTCAAAGGTTCTGATAAAGGCCTCATTTCCAAAATATATAGAGAATTAACTCTTATAAAAAAATCAAGCCATTCTCCAATTGAAAAATGGTCAAAGGATATGAACAGACAATTCTCAGATGAAGAAATTGAAACTATTTCTAGTCATATGAAAAGATGCTCCAAGTCATTATTAATCAGAGAAATGCAAATTAAGACAACTCTAAGATACCACTACACACCTGTCAGATTGGCTAAGATGACAGGAAAAAATAATGATGATTGTTGGAGGGGATGTGGGAAAACTGGGACATTGATGCATTGTTGATGGAGTTGTGAACGAATCCAACCATTCTGGAGAGTAGTTTGGAACTATGCTCAAAAAGTTATCAAACTGTGCATACCCTTTGATCCAGCAGTGTTACTACTGGGCTTATATCCCAAAGAGATCATAAAGAAGGGAAAGGGACCTGTATGTGCACGAATGTTTGTGGCAGCCCTCTTTGTAGTGGCTAGAAACTGGAAACTGAGTGGATGCCCATCAGTTGGAGAATGGTTGAATAAATTGTGGTATATGAATATTATGGAATATTATTGTTCTGTAAGAAATGACTAACAGGATGATTTCAGAAAGGCTTGGAAAGACTTACATGAGCTGATGCTGAGTGAAATGAGCAGGACCAGGAGATCATTATATACTTCAACAACAATACTATATGATGACCAGTTCTGATGGACCTGGCCATCCTCAGCAATGAGATCAACCAAATCATTTCCAATGGAGCAGTAATGAACTGAACCAGCTACTCCCAGAGAAAGAACTCTGAGAGATGACTAAAAACCATTACATTGAACTCCCAATCCCTATATTTATGCCCACCTGCATTTTTGATGTCCTTCACAAGCTAATTGTACAATATTTCAGAGTCTGATTCTTTTTGTACAGCAAAATAACGGTTTGGTCATGTATACTTATTGTATATCTAATTTATATTTTAATATATTTAACATCTACTGGTCATCCTGCCATCTGGGGGAGGGGGTGGAGGGTAAGAGGTGAAAAATTGGAACAAGAGGTTTGGCAATTGTTAATGCTGTAAAGTTATATGTATGGACATATAACCTGTAAATAAAAGGCTATTAAATAAAAAAGAAAAATTAAAAAAAAAAGAATGAGGCAAAGAAAGTCTTTGAAATGCCTAAAGATGAAACATGTTCGCAAAATGTAAATTTGTATTAATAATAATCTCATTGCAAATTCCCAGTCTATCAGTCTCTCCCTTCAGCCATCACCTGATATCCAGGCAGGTCAAGGGGCTCAACCACACAGAGAAAACCTGCTCTCTGGAGCACACAGCTCAGTGGAACATCCTCAAGGCAGGCTCCAGGCTTCTGCACTGTTCAAAGCTGCCAGTGCTTTCTTGTCAATGCTGCTGACAAGCAAAGACTTTGACAGCAAAGAGAAAAATCCCAAGGTCTGCCAGCTCTCACCCAGCCACTGCAGAGAACATATAATAGATCTTAAGAGATGAATGTCCCCAAAACGATCCTCAATCTGATAGGCTACAAAATGCCAGGCTTGGTCCCCAGAAAAGAAGTCTTTATAAGAAAAGATGTCTAAGTATGGTATGGGAAATATGCACAGCTCAGGTCGAGTTTTCAGGCAGTGAGATTATACAGAGAGAGTCAAACCATTCAAGCAAGAAAAAATACAACCAGACAGGCTAGGGATAGGGGGAGGCAGATACCAAATCCAAGAATTATTTGGCAGCAGCATCTGAGAAAAGCCTTCTGAGACAAGGACCCCTACCCTGTCCTAGGCTCCAGGCAAGTCGGCTTCCAGGAGAGAGCCACACAGAGATGCTTCCTGGAGGATAAATAAATATTCATGAATAGCTCCATGTGTGAAAGGCAAGGACAGAGGATGACAAATAGTGCCAATTAGGAAGAGAGGGTGGTATATATTTTTAGAGTGGCTGAACAAACAGGAAAGGGTCATATGCTAAAAATACTACAGTGGACCCACTCCTTAAAGAGTTTGGGGTGTACATGCTGGCTTTTCTCCCAAGCACAACAACGAGTATAGCTACTCCACAGGGCCACGATAAATCAGACTGCACATAAGTGACTGTTACTCAAGAAATCAGTTTCGTCATCTAGAAAGTATGGGGGGTTGCACTGCCTTATCTATAGTATCTATTTCTAAATCTAAAACTCTATATGTGTATGGGCACTGATTTGTTCTTGGGAAGATCCATGTTGGATGTACTTGTTTCTATTCTAGCTAGCACTCAGAGATAATTTTTTTTTTTTGAGAAGATTTCTCTTATTTTAGGCTCAAACTGAGGGATATCTTTGTCTAAGGAAGGTTCTACACTCTGAAAAAAAAGTGGACATCAATTCAGACAGCATAGAGAATTCCATCAAGTAGAAGAATTCAATCTATCAAAAGAAACTCCCTATTTAATCTTGTACAAACACCCTAACCCAAGTTTTAGAGCAAAGATTGGAAACTCAAATAAAATTAGCTCCCAACTTGACTTAGAAAATCACAAATTAACAAAAATTACATTTTTATTTATTTTGTTAAGCATTTCACAACTACATTTTAATCTGCTCTCACAGAGTCTCATACCTCTGAGTTAGTCAAGAGACAAATGCTTTTTAAAATAACAAAGAAACAGTTTGTTTCTTAATAAGGAACCTGAATTTCTGGGAGGAAGGTTAGCACAGGATTCTCCAAGTAACTCTGCTTGGTTTCAATTCCATTAACAAGATGATCCTCCCAGGATAAGCTGACAACTTCCAATTCCAGGAAAAACCAAGAGCAGTTGCTCAGAGTTTATTGTTGCTGAGTTATTTCAATCATCTCCAACTTTTAAAAGATCTCATTTGGGGTTTCCTTGGCAAAAATACTGAGGTGGTTTACAATTTCTTTCTCCTTCTCATTCTCCAAATGAGGAAACTGAGACAAACAGGGCAAAGTGTCTTTCCCAAGGTCACATAGCTAGTATGTCTCAGAAGCCAGATTTGAACTCAGGAAAATGAGTCCTCCTGACTATGGCCAGCATTCTATTCACTGTACCAGCCGGCTATCAACAACACCAAGAGGTCCTACTCTGATAAGCTAATCACTTTCCATCTCAAAACTACATCCATAACTTAAACAACTTCCCCACTCCAGCGCCCTGTTCTCTTTGACTGGAAGACTAAAAAGTGGAACACAGAACTCCTCCCAAACTCCCCTTTGGCTTCTGGCTCACTGCACACTCATCTGTAGCTCTGCTTCAGGTCAGCTCCAGAGAAGGAGAAACCTGTTCTTCTCTCCCAATTTTTTTATCACTTTCTTTTGCGTGTGTTCCCTCCATTATATTGTAAGCTCCCTGGGGGCAAGGACTGTCTATCGTTTTCTCATTTGCATTATCTGATAAGTAGAAGGCCCTTAATAAAAATTTCCTGAATTGGACAGGAGGAGGATCATTTTCAATCTCATTTTAAGACTTTCCTCTTTGGAAGAAAAAAAGCTTTTCTTTTCTCTGAGAACAACCACCTTTGGACTGAAAAGAGCAGGAAAAAAGTAGCTATTACTGTACTTGATAGCTAATATATATTTTTTTTGATAGCTAATATTAATAGCATCTTTAGGTACTGAAAGAACTTTGATGAAACTATTGGACTAAGTGACATCTGAACAATCACAAAAAACAGGTGCTATAAGATTAAAGAACAAATATTGGGTTTGCTTATTTGATTGATTGTTTGTTTGTTTTTTAAGGGGAAAGGATATGTCCAGCAGATGCCACTGAACTGATTTTTAGCAAAATTCTAGAACAATTTATTAATGAAATAGCTAATGAATTCCTTCACAATCAAGTGGTTCTAGACCAGCCTTATTTCTACTTTTTGACAGCTACTAAACTGGTTATTCAGGCGAATGCAATAATATATTTTACTAAAATTCTGGCAAAGTATCTGATAAAGTCATGCCATGCTACTGTTGTGAAATATGTCAACATAATTAAATTTTCTACCCATTCAGAATGTGGTTACTGGAATATTGAATTTCTAAGATCATTTATGATTCTTTGCTCTTATAATCATCCTCTTTTCCAATTATCCTACCCTTATTCTAGAGGGCTTAAATTTCAATGCAGATGCTTTTGCAAACTTGCCAACTTCCCATTTTTTTCACCTTTCCACAATCAACCTTTTTACTTCATTTCGGTTATAGAAAGAGAATCTTGTCATTAACCATAATTGTTCCATTTTTCTAATTAGAAACTGATATTCTTCTAATGGACCCTAATTTTCTAACTTTCCTGCTTTTTACCACTCAATACTTTTTTAGGTTATTCATTATCCTTCCTGACTTTACTCTTCTTTCTCTCCAAAGTCAACACAATAAATAGCTATTTCAACTTGACATTGTCCCTTTCTGGCTTTATCCTATTATATTTCTTCTCTTGCTAACCTCAGCCCAGAATTATGGTAGCGACCATACCTCTGTTTCTGGCCATAAGCTGTTATACAAAGCTGGAAAAAAACTCACAATGGAGCTACAGAGTAATGGTACGTTACAAATTGATGTTATCCAACCTCAACTGGGCTCTCAATAGAGCAAGGCAGTCCTTTTATTCCTATATTTGATTTTACCAAACCTTTTCTTTACTTCTTAATAATTTCTCTTCCTCTCCATTTCCCCTGGTAACTAAATTCTCAAAAAGTGCACCTTTGACCTCTATTAGACAGTATCATTCATTAACAACCCCTCTCAAATTTTCAACCTTTTCCCAACTACTTTCAAACATGCTCAGGTCTTCCCCATCCTTAAAAGAACCTAATCTAGACTATTCCATCTGCTCAAACTATCATTCTATATATCTGTCTCCTATTCTTAAGAAAAATCTTTAGAAAAAGTTGTCTATACTCACTGCCTCCATTTCCTCTCCTCTAATATTTAGAGTGGAGAAAAGAAAACTCAGAGGGCATATTTCAGTTGATTTGAAATACTTTAAATGTTGTTATATTTATGAAAGATTAGACCTCTTCTATTTTTTCAGGGAGGAAATAACCAAGCACAAAGTGCAGAAGCTACAAGAAAGGAGAGTTAGTTTATGCTTTCCAAAAGTGCAACAAGTAGGCAGTCTGTGAGTTAAAGACTTTTCATTAGAGGTCTTTGAGCAGGTTAGGTGACCATTTATTAAATATTCCATAGGGAATTCTTTTTCACATATGGGTAAGCCTTGATGATCACTGAGGTTCCTCTCTAACTCACTAAAATTAAACAATAAAACTAAAACACTAATTCTGTTTCTGTGAAAAACATTTCTCATATATGGTAGTGATGGTAAAGTTTTGTACTATAAGAAATGATGAGCTCATTGATTTTAGAAAAACATGGACTTGTATGAAATAATGAAAATAAAATGAGAAAATGCATATAGTAACAGTAATTTTGTTTTAAGAATTTTGAGTGTCATTTTATATTCAAATTAACTACAAAGGACCTATGAAGGAAGAAAACATTTACCACTAAAGAAAGAATTGATAAACAGAAGTACGTATAATATGGTTGTGTGTGTGTGTGTGTGTGTGTGTGTGCTTCTCTGTCTATGTGTGTGTGTGTGTGTGTGTGTGTCTATCTCTATAGCTAGAAAGAGATATACACACAGATACACACAAACATATATGTATCTAATGGTAGCTATCTCTAGGGCAAAGAGGTAGGATAGCAGAGAATGCAAGAAAACATATAAGGAAGCACAGAAAGTAGAGTAGCTTTGAAAATAAGGAGTTGTACTTACTATTTGGTTATGGGGAAAAAAAGTAAAATATAAAT
Organism: Sarcophilus harrisii; assembly: GCF_902635505.1. Classification (NCBI taxonomy): domain Eukaryota; kingdom Metazoa; phylum Chordata; class Mammalia; order Dasyuromorphia; family Dasyuridae; genus Sarcophilus; species Sarcophilus harrisii. Next base: position 371,530,626 of record NC_045427.1, read on the forward strand.
TCATGATTTTATAGTGAATCTTTTTTAGATTGTGCTATGTACATGGAAATGTTCAAAATTCTTTTCTTTACATATTTAAGTTCAAAATGAATAAAACCCTTTTTCTTAAAAGCCGTTCTTAGTCACCTGGCCTAATGGCAATATTCCTGGCCAGTAGACATGAAAAACAACAAGTAAAAGGACCATAAAACCTCCAAAGAGGGAGTGAGATTCTGTTTCTAGTTTTGCTTTAACTCACTGTGACTTTAGACAAATCACTCAATCTCTGGGTTTTGGATTCCACATCTCTAACAATGATAATGCCATCTATTCATCAGGAAAGAACAAAATAAAAGGCAAGCTGGAGTGAAGAAAGCATTCTGAATTCTTGAGAATGATGCCCTATCAAATTTTAGGTGTCACTATTAATAACAACAACTGGCACAGATATAATATGTTTCTCCCAAGACAAAGTGTTCCAAGAGGATAATTGCATTAATCCTTACCATAACCTCAAAAGTTATAATAGATACTATGATATCTGTCATCCATGCAAAAGCATAAGGAAGTGCAATGATATGTCCTCCATCACAATAGATTGGTACTATAGCTAAGACGAACTCACTGCTCCTGTTAAAGCCTCCGCAATGTATCCTGCACAAAAACATTTCTGTGGCTTGCCCAGCTCAGTTGTTTCACAATGCTTTAGGAGACAGAATTGCCTCCAATGGCAAGATTAAATAAGCTAGAGACAAAAAGGGCAGAAGCCCTAGTCTAGGCCTGGAGAGTCCTTGGCCTCCCACCAGTTTGTACAGGGACCTCTCTGACATCTGTCATTCTGGTAAGGAAGGACTCAGCCATGATTCTGTATACAAGGCCTCTGGGGAAAGAAGGGTAGCATCGTATTTGTTTGTTTGTTTGTTTTTTTTAACAGCTTTCCTATTCATCATCAAGAATTATTATCAGCCGGGGTTGCCTCAGAGGCCAAAATACTGAATTACAGAGTCCCCCAAAGACATAAGGAGCAATGTAACAGTCTTCTCTCTAAGTGGTGCTTGGCTGTGATCCTGCAAACTACCCTCTTGTTTCTGATGGGCCCAAGCAGACCTCTATGAGGTGGAGCCTAGCTCCTCTCTCTGCCCATATTTTTCAATCAAAATAAAGAGTTCTGCATGTATACATATATTGTATTTAACATATTTAACATGGATTGGTCAACCTGCCATCTGAGGGAGGGGATGGGGGAAAGGAGAGGAAAAATTGGAACAAAAGGTTTTGCAAATTGTCAATGCTGAAAAATTACCCATGTACATAGCTTGTAAATAAAAAGCTATAATAAAAAAAGAATTTTCAACAAAATAAACTTCATAATATAACAAAAAAAAAAAAAAAACCCTAAAAATAAGAGTCCTGGTTGTAGATAGATACTAGGGGTGGCATAGGAGCCTGAGGAAGACTTTGTATGTTAATCATGACACAAAAACAGACTGTGTTGGACCCAAGCCAAGGAGGAGTCCTGCCTCTTGGAAAACAAGGACAATTACCTAGCTTACTTGGTCACTTTCTCCCTCCTAAAAACTCAACCCATCTCTGGACATTGGAAAAATACATTGGGTGGGCAGTGCAACAAGGCAGCAGATAATCATCCTGACAGCTCCAACAGGGAGAAACTTCTTGAACAGTCTATACTAAGTCAATGAAAGAGCAATGGCTGAGAAGAGATTTTTGAGAAAGAGGCAATCTCCATTCAAAAATGAAGATTAAGTTACATATTGCCAAAGCTTTTGTCCCTGCCCTAACCACCGAGTCTGGTCTGTTTCATTCCTTGTCATATGAAGAAATGGTATTCCTCTACTCAATAACAAAGGCAGATAACCAAACACAGGGCAGAACCAAATAAGTGGATTGCAAGATTCCCTCTTCTCCTAAATTGGCACACAAGGGTTATCTATTCCTTGCAAAAACCTGTCAAATGTCATTACATATCAAGGAATTTTATTCTTTTGGAGATAAGGGAATAAGGTAAGGACCAAGTGCAAGAAGTGCACAGATACGCCTGGGGACAATATTTGTGTCTTTCAAAGAAGCAAGATACACTCAATGAAATATCTTCCTTTTTTGGGTATGGACAATAAGGGAATTTGTTTTGCCTGAATTTGTATATTTGTTTCAAAAGTTTGGTCATTCCTTTTTTTTTTTTTTTGCAATTGGGAGAAAAGAAAAAAATAATTTTTATTCACTGAAAAAATAAGAATTAATTTAAAAACCAAAATACTTATTAAAATAAGGTAGGGACTGTTTTCTTTGTTTCTAAATCCCTACAACCTAGAATAGTGCCTTGTGTAGTAACTGTCACTTAATAAATGCTCGAAAAATGAATGCAGAATTACAGAGCTGACTCACCCAGCTTTCCCAGTCTTCTCTTAAAGGACTGGCCTAGGTAAAGCTGGAGAAATTGTAGAGAAGAAAGAAAAACTTCCTAAAAATAGCAAAGGCTGGATAAAATGCAAGGGAAATTAAGACTGTAATTCTGTCCCTTCTTAAAGGGGACTGAAATCAGGTACTTTTGTGCCTAATAGAATGGCAACCTCAGAAAGTTAGCTAGCTTTCAATTGCAAAGGAAATAAGCAGTGTGAAAGCAAAGGGACTTAGGAGAGAATACCATATAGGAGAAATGTCACCAAAGTAAAGGGAACTTTATAGCAACCAGCTCTCTAAATCCAGAAGTTTTGCTGTACTCTTTTCCATCTGGAGGATGAATGAAATTCCTCTAGCATTACATTTTAACCTGAAGTTAATAGAAAAATATACCATCTTTATACCACTACACACCTGTCAGATTGGCTAGAATGACAGGGAAAGATAATGCTGAATGTTGGAGGGGATGTGGGAAAACAGACAAATACATTGTTGGTGGAATTGTGAATGCATCCAGCCATTCTGGAGAGCAATTTGGAACTATGCTCAAAAAGTTATCAAACTGTGCATACCCTTTGATCCAGCAGTGTTACTACTGGGCTTATATCCCAAAGAGATCTTAAAGAAGGGAAAGGGACCTGTATGTGCAGGAATGTTTGTGGTAGCCCTGTTTGTAGTGGCCAGAAACTGGAAACTGAGTGGATGCTCATCAATTGGAAAATGGCTAAACAAGATTCGGTATATGAATGTTATGGAATATTATTGTTCTGTAAGAAATGACTAACAGGATGATTTCAGAAAGGCCTGGAGAGACTTACAGGAACTGATGCTGAGTGAATTGAGCAGAACCAGGAGATCATTATATACTTCAACAACAATACTATATGATGATCAACTCTGATGGACGTGGCCCTCTTCAACAATGAGATGAACCAATCAGTTCCATTTGTTCAATAATGAATAGAATCAGCTATACCCAGAGAAAGAACTCTGGGAAATGAGTGTCCACCACTACATAGCATTCCTAATCCCTCTATTTTTGTCTGTCTGCATTTTTTATTTCCTTCACGGGTTAATTGTACATTATTTCAAAGTCCAATTCTTCTTGTACAACAAAATAACTGTATGGATATGTATACATATATTGTATTTAACATATACTTTACCATATTTAACATGTATTGGTCTACCTGCCATATAGGGGAGGAGGGGAAAGGAGGGGGAAAATTGGAACAAAAGGTTCTGCAATTGTCAATGTTGAAAAATTGTCCATGCATATATCTTGTAAATAAAAAGCTATAATAAATAAATATATAGCATCTTTCTCCCTGACTAATTTTAAGGTGAATGAACCACCTGAATTGTGAAGCAGCTCATGAGGGTGCCCAGATTTAATATATCTTGTATATATTACATTGAAAAATATTAGTATTATTTTTACATATGTAAATATATAAAAATATATTACACTACTAATAGTTGCTATTGTGACCTTATGCAAGATGTCTTAGTAAAACGGGGATAAATCTACTTGCTATGGCTATCTCAAAGAGAGATCTTCAAGTTTAAATAAGATAACATGAGAGAGATACATAAGTATAACAGTGTAGTCTCACATGGAGAATGTTGCTTGGATATGCTTGATATATCCAGAACACATTCCCACAATACAGAAGAAAAAGAAAGATCTACAGGGTCCTTCTTTTAAAAATGTGGAAGAAAAAGCACAGTGGAACAAAAGCTGTTGTATTAGAATCAACTCTAGAAGCAGGTCTGATTGACTCATCTCCTATGACTACTATGATGATCAGATTCTCCTGCCTCCTTGTAAAAGAAATGGCACCATCAAGAAGGAGCTTCTCAAATACTACAATTCACAGCAATGACATTCTGCACTAAGAGAAATGTACTGGCAAGGGGCCAAGTGGCCTTTAAGGAGCACTTCCATTTTAATGGACTTGGTGATTAACATCATTCCACTCCTGCCAGCTCTGACAGTCTTTGCTCTGTTCCCTAGACTGCAGGGTCACTGCAAGCAGTGGCTGCCCCAAGTGACCATTTGATCCAAACATTAAAAAATAGATCCTTCTATTTATTGTAGAGAAGACACAGACATCATAAGCTTACACATTATGCGTTCGTTCCGGGGGGAAAAAAGAATGGGAGAAATTAAATTAAAAAGTGGCTGAAAAAGGATTATCTTAACCTTCTAAGATGTGGAAAGGATGGGAAAACATCTTTGTATCTCTCCCTACTGCCCAGCATCAAGCAGATCTCTCATTTCAACCTCCCACCCCCCCACTTCTGCCCAGGCAGCTATACCCCCAGATGTGCCTCTTTGAATTTCTTCTATGATTCACTTTAATGATAAGACCTCCTCCAGAACAAATCCTGTATACAGACTGATTTAGAAGGCAACCGGCACAAATACCTGTAATCTGCGTCTAATCTTGTTTGTTTCCATTCCAATTATACTACATCGTTGGTTTAAAAATGGGAACCGTCTGCTACATCCATCCAATCCATTTTGATAAAGAATAAATCTTTGTTATTGTGGCCCTTTCCTTCATACAGGCTCAGGGTAGCATCAGCTTTCTCAAGGCACTGATTGGACAGAAGCAGTTCTAACTCTATTCAACTCTTCAAGGATTCAATTAATCATAAAGCCAATTCCATTTTGGGCTCCATCTGTCTTGCCTCCTTCAGGGACTAATAATCACTCACTGTATGTTTTTTTACACACTAGTTGAACTGAAATTAAGACTGATTTCAGCATGGAACACTCAAGAAGAAAACACATTTCTTGGAGGAAAATTTCTGAGCCATTCAAATGTTCAGTTTGGGTAAGCTATCTTTAAATAAACAGCAACATTATAGTGAATCAGAATTCCTAAGACTGTGAAATAATTCTCATAACAAATCCCAGGAACATAGCTTTCTCATGAGAAAAGCAACTAAAACGTCACCATAGACTTCCTCCTTCCTAAATAATACCAATACAGCAAAGAAAAAGATTTAAGATTTCTGCTTTCTCAACATAGCAAAACTGTTAGAGAAGGTATAAAACAGCTGAAAAGGTAAACAATAGAAACCTAAACCTATTCCAGGGGACAAAGGCAATGAAAGAGCTATAACATAGTGGGTCTCCTATAGGTCTGGTCAACATCCTCAATATGTCACTAGTTCCCTATTGAGACAGTACAGATAGACAAGTTTCTAGTTTTATATTACATATTTATATTTGATATATTTCTCTACATGTTTATAAATTTTACTTCCAAGTTTTTGAAAAGACAAAGTCTTTTAGTGCCTATCAATACAGTCCAAATTATCAGTGCCAAATCAATATTCCTCCAAATTAGTAACTGAGTCTAGCAGAAATGCATATACTTGATTAAAATAAATCTTTTCTTCATTAAAAAAAGAAAATGAAATGGAGAAAAGAATAATCAGCATGAAGTTCTGGATTCTTCCTATGTTAAATTTCAAAGCCCTGATTTGACTGTCTTAGCTCATGAAACAAAAATAATGAATTAAAACCAAAACACCAAAAGCCTAATCAGAACAAATGGCACATTCATTGCAAACCTAAAATCTAAAACATTTTGTGAGTCATAGTACTTATTAAAAAAATCATCAATAAACATTTATATTCATCTCAAGTCATGTATATTTTTTCATTTAAACAATAAAATACACTTGATAATTAATCAATTGGAGGGAGATTGTTTAAAAGAAGAGAGTACAGTTTGTAGATTAGGTACAATGCATATATTTTATCAATAATTTTTATCTGAAGCATTCTACATTTGTCACTGTATAAATGATGATCTGTCATTTATTAACACCTGAATCTATCCAAGCTGCTCCTGCACATCTCTTTTCTACTTTTATCCTATCTTTCCGGATACAGAATTCCAAAGAGACAAAGATCAGTGTTTCCAAGTGAGGTCTACTAAAATTCTGAGCAGCAGCAATGCAAGCCAGAAGGCTGAAATAGAAAAGGACAGAAAGGGAAAACAACTCAAAAAAAAAAGAACCTAATAATAAGTAACATTACGAAGTGTTTTAAGATTTACACACAGCTCTTCACATACATTATCTCATCTGACTCTCATATTTAGCTTATGAACTGGGTGCCATATGTTTGTCCCCATGATGAAAAAATTGAGATTCAGAGATCACACTATGGTCTTATAAGAGATCACCTTTGCCAGCTAATTAGTATTAGAAACAGAATCAAACTCAGGTTTCCTCTGACTCCAAATCTGTTCTTTAAATGAAGGAATGAGATAAAAATGGAAGCCTGGCCATCGCAAAGGCCATCTGTTCAACACAACCCTAGCTTCAATCTTCTGCAAATCATTATCAGCTATGTGAAAGACAATGGAAATACAAACATAAACATTAAAGAATCCCTGACCACAAGAAGTTTGCCCCCTCTTCTACTAGAGGATGGGGAAATGGGGAGGTAAAACATATTCAGGTTAAGTTATTTACTTAACTTCCAAAAGGAGAAAGTACTAAAATCAAGGAGCATCAGGAGATTCTTGTCTCAGGAGATAGAGCTGCAGCTAAGGCTTAAGAGGACTAAGTATAGAGAACATTGTGGGAATAGAGAACATGCCTAAGTAAAGGCACAAGAGCAGCATGGAGCATAGCAAGGTGAGGAACAAGTAGGCAAGATGGCCTAGAATGTACACAGGAGAGTACATAAAAGTCTGAGAGTCAATTTATCATGGTCATTTGCTATCATAGGAACAAGGAGAAGTCACTCAAGATTTCTGAGCAAGGAATTAACTGTGGGTCAAAAACATAAATCTGGAAGCAGTGGGGAATGTGAGTTAGAAATCAGAGAGACTGGAATCATGGAAACTGATAAGACTATATTTTATATCTGACTTTAAAAGCAATGGGGAGCCACTGAAGTTTACTGAAAAGGGAGGTGACTTGGTCACACTTAAACTGTGAAAATCAGTTTGATGGCTCTATGAGGAATGGATTGAGATAGGGAAAGACCAAATAAAAGGCTATTTGCAATAATGAGACACTAAAAGAAGTGGTAAAACTAAAACTAAGAATGGTAGCTATCTGACTGGAAAAGGCGGGGGGGATCATATGCAAGAGATGTTATGGAAACATAAATGCAAGTTGTAACAATTACATATGTGGTGTGCTTGAGAAATCAAGGAAGACACCAACGCTGCAAGCCTGCATCACTGGAAATACAGGGCAAGGTCCTCAAAAGTAAAAGGAAAGGGCACAGGAAGCTCTGTTCTCTCTCAAATACCAGGGAGATGGTCATGTCAGATATCTGGAGATTGGCCCCGAGAGTAGGACTGAACTCACATTTAGCAGAAATTCCTTTGTCTTTGCCTTTCACAAGCCTGTAATAGATAATGCATAGTGAGAAGATACTCCAGTAAGGGGATCATGTGCTTGCCTCTTTGGTCCTGGAAGGGCAAGGCCTGTGGTCTAGGCATTCAATACTAAGGTGTAAGACCTTGTGGTTTTATCTTATATTTCAGTGACAAAAGGCAGAGTAGGTGAGTGAGCATCTTCATAAAAGACAGGAAGTTCAGACTTCCCAAACCAGAACCCAGGAATAAGGAAGAACTGAGGTGTTGCTGCCATGATTGTGAAGCAGAAGACAGCAGTGGGTTGGAAGACAACAGATTTCCCTAAAGGGAAAAAAGCCTCCAAATCAAGTCTCTGAGTAGTAACTGGGATACTTTCAGTCATTTATTAAGCAAGTGAAAGTCTGCCTGGTTTCTAACAATTTTACCTCTGCCCAGGAGATTCCCAGATTCTATCCTGATCCTCAACCTGTCCCTAGAATTCTACTCTCAAATGCCCCGACACCAGCTGGCTTTCTCTAATTCAGGGTCCAACCAAGCTCTTCACCTCAGCTGCCTAACAAAAAACCCAAACAGTGAAAAGACCAGAATATAGCATAAGGATCCGCTGACGGAATTAATTAGGTTTAGTCTGAAAAGAAAATTTCAGGTGGCAATAGTCTTCACATATATAAAAATAGGACTGGCTGTTTAGCCAAGAAGGCCAGGCCTAGAAGAAGAGTAATGTAAGATTAACAGTTATGTAAGGAAAAAACTTCCCCCCACCAATTGGAGAATGGTTGAGTAAATTATGATATATGAATGTTATGGAATATTATTGTTCTGTAAGAAATGACCAGCAGGATGAATACAGAGAGGCTTGGAGAGACTTACATGAACTGATACTAACTGAAATGAGAAGAACCAGGAGATCATTATATGCTTCAACAACAATACTACATGATGATCAATTCTGATGGATGTGGCTCTCTTTAACAATGAGAGTATCTAATCTGTTCCAATTGATCTGTAATGAACAGAATCAGCTACACCCAGAGAAAGAACACTGGGAAATGAGTATGAACCACAACATGACATTTCCATTCTTTCTGTTATTGTTTGCTTGCATTTTTGTTTTTTCTTCTCAGGTTATTTTTACCTTTTTTCTAAATCCGATCTTTCTTGTGCAACAAAATAACTGTACAGATATGCATACACATATTGTATTTAACATATACTTTAACATATTTAACATATATGGGACTACCTATCATCTAGAGGAGGGAGTGGAAGGAAGGAGAGGAAAAGTTGAAACAGAGGTTTTTGCAAGGATCAATGTTGAAAATTTACCCATGCATATGTTTTGTAAATAAAAAGCTATAATTAAAAAAAAAAAACAACTTCCTAACAATTAAAGATAGTCAAAAGTGCAATGGTTTCTTCAGTGGGAAGTGAGTTTGCTCTTATGGACTAGCAAATCCTCGAGAGAAGCAGAAGGTATTCTTGATCTTCCTCATCACATACCTCCAGTCATAAATCTGAAGCATCATTTCTTTCTTGTTTTTCTTCACCCTGTGTATCCCAACTAATTGCTGATTCCTAAAGATTCCACCTGGACAGTAACCTGAATTCATCCCCTCCTTTCTGCTTCTTGTTCTCTAGTTCAGGGCCTCATTTCTATTTGCTTAGATAATTAGAAAGAGTAAGTCTGTTTCCATCACCTATCTCACTTTACACTGTTTTTCAGAGAACCTTTATTGTGATCAATTGTAGAATCACCTCACTTTTAAAGAGTTCCCCAACTTCCTATGGAATAAAGTATAAACATTTACTCTGATGCATACACAATCTGGCTCCAATTTAACTTCCCAGCTTTATCTCTTACCATTTACTTTTGCAAACTGGATGTCCCAAGCAATCAGGGCTGCTTGCACTACTGTCTATCCCAAGACTCCTCTCCCATTTCTTTACCTCTTCTTAGCTTATTTTCTCCCATGCCTGGAATGCCCCAGCCCCACTCTCCACTTATGAATTTCTTTTTTATCAAAGTCCAATTCAGGTTTTCTGCCATGATACATTCTCTGAAGCATCCTTAATTCAAAAGTCAAAAGCATTAGTTCACTCCTCAATTTTCTCATTGTCTTTACACTTTACAGTTTAACACTTATCACATTGTCTTTGTACTATGTGAGTACATAGTCCTTTTCTTCAATTAGACCGTAAACTAGAGCTCAGAGGCTATCTCCCTACCATTTGTTGCAACACCTTACATATGTTGTTGTTTTATCACTTCAGTTGTATCTGACTCTTTTGTTATCCCACTGATTTTTATGAGTTATCCCACCGGTTTTCTGGGCAAAGATGTAAGTGATATGCTATTTCCTTTTCCAGCTCATTTTACAGCTGAGGAAACTAAGGCAAACACTGTTAAGTGACTTGCCCAGGGTCACATAGTTAGTATATGTCTGAGGCCAGGTTTGAACTTAGGTAGTCTTTAGTCCAGGTCCAGTGTTCTATCTAGTCTGCCACCTAGCTGCCCCTCCCTTGCACATAATTGGTGCTTAATATGATTTTTTAAAAATTGAATTAACCAGAGAAAAATTACTAAATTTCAGATATTCTCTTCTTTTGTCTTTAGTGCCTCTATCTGGCAGGTGCACAAGGTTTTGGTAACTCCCTGCCTGAAGTGTGGAACAGAGACCAGTTTCTGGATATAAATCTATGGAATGTTCTTAGTCAATCATCTACTAAGTCCATTTCTGGGCTGGGGACTCCTTCTTTTTGTCCAGATAAACTAATGCCTTCCTCACTCTTCTTAGGGTCTTCCCTAAGTCCCTCCCCATTCTCACCACAATCTGGTTATCGCTATACAGAATTACCTTGGCTACTCTGGGCCCTTAGATTCCCAACTATGAAATAAGAATGATAGGAAGACAAGGTTCTAGTTCTATATCAACCAATGACAGGAAATTTTCTTTCCTTTTATGCGCCATCAGAATTCACAGTCTGATTTCAAGCATTAATTCTGATGGTACCCATGTCAAAGTTGAACCTAATTTCCATTATCGTCCTCTCTGCAGTTGGATCCAAGTTGATAAAGTGGAAATGCCACTTTGTAACTAAGAGGAAAATTCCTGAGGGTAACACTTCCATTTTTCGAACTATCTTTTTTCTAGTTGAATTTTTTTTTTTAAATAAGCACTGAACCTTCTTATTCCTTTTCATTTTAAGGTCCTCTGCAAAGAAGGTAGCAGCAACAAGGTTGCTTTCAGGAAATGCATACAACTAATCCACCCTGACTTTGCCATCAAGGGAGACCAAAAGGAACTCTAAAAAAAAAAAAAAAATCCTCAGTGTACTGGTAAGACATTTCAGCTAGAAGGTCAGGGAACTTAGAAGCAAAGCTATAATCCTTTGCTGGTAACCTGACCAAAGTGGCAGTGGGACTAAGGCAAATGATTAAATGCAGTATAAAAGCAGAGAGCGGAATGGAATATATGGAAAAACAAATTAACTTTAAACCTCAAGGTTATATAAACCAGGAAAATGCAGTAATAGTGGGAAAGAAGATTGGGAGGCAGCCTGAGCAAGAGCTGATTTTAGAGATCTTTCTGAAATAGAATTACATATCACCCAATATGAGGTAACCTGTTGTTCAACAGCAATTAAGCAGCCATTCTTTACTCCCCCACAGTTCATCACACACAACATCATTTATCATACAGTTCTGACACAAGTTAAAATAATGAAATAAGAATTGACATTTATAACACTGTCTTCATCTGATCCCAACAATACCATCCTGAGATAAGTATAACAGGCATTATTATTTCCATTTTACATATAAGGAAAATAAGATCCAGACAGCCAGTCTAAGTGAGAACCATGGTCCCTGTCCACACACAGCCTCTCCTCACTGGATTTGTTCCACTACTCCCTCTGCCAAATCCAAACAAGTGATCAGAAAAGTCTTAAAGTTCAACCTCTCACCAAGAATCTATAGGTCCAGCTGAAAGAGAGCTTTCAATGTAGTCCTTTGGGGAAGGGAAAAAAAGTCAATATTGTTGCAATCCTTCAATCCTTTCATCTCTTGCCCTTTCTCCATTCTTATGGATCTCCTGCTATAAGTAATTTAAAAAAAAAAACCCACTACAAATAGGGAAAAGAGCAAAGAAAAAATTCTGATTTATTAGAATTTGGTGAGAAGAAGAAAGGTACAAGGAAGAAGTCTCTCTCTACCACAGTAGACTTCGACTTAAATTCTACATAGAAAAAAATCCACTTAAATGTTGCTTGATTCAGCTAAGATTTTATGAGAAATAAATCTAAGATGTCCAGTTTCAAGGTAGGCGCACTCCTTTTGTTTAATGCTTATTTTTATCAAGACGGGCAGGAGTAGAAAGTTCAGAAAAACTATCCATTTTCTAAAATAGTCTGTATCCTGGCCACTAAATTCTATTCAATTAAAATTTCAGCTCAACAAGTATTTACTGAATATTGACTATTACCAAGGTACACTAAAAGAAAAAGAATTAAAAACTATCTTTCCCCTCCTAATTCCAGCAGAAATAACTTTCAAGTTAAAAGAAATCCTTTACTCACATCATCAATCCATATCATAGAAAAAACAAACAAACAAATAAAACCCCCAAAAGTCCTTACTTAGAGATACCTTCCTGCTCTACTTCTAGGCAGTGGAAGGATGCCTTCAGATTATCCAGATTTTCCTACGTCCAGACTATAATATGATACTAATCAACCCAGAACTACTAGGTTATACTTTATTCAACACTGACTTAGAACACTGATTTAGAATAAATGTTCTAAGGCTTACCCAAATTTACAGATTAGGAAAATGAAATCTGACAGCACATATGAAAAAAGGTAAAAATCAGAGGAAGATTTCAAAATGACTGCAATCCTGGATGCTAAACTCTACTTGCTTAGAGAAATTAACAGTTTTCCCCAATAACTCTGACCTCAAAATGTTTAATAAAAAAGCTGGCAGACCTCAGGGTGCCTCTTTTTATTCTCTGTTCAGGATAATGTTTGACACTGTCTCACAAGTCTGATAAGATAGGTAGTTAGACAATGCAGATAAAGAGGGAAAGAACAGAGGTATGAGCAAAGTGTGAGAATACCATGACTAAGGCCCTACCAGGCGGGAGATGATTTGTAGAGCAAAGTTATGTACAGAGAATCAAAAAAACAGTTATTAGGTATCTTCTGTAGTCAAGGCTCTGTGCCACTCACTGGGGATAGGATAACCAAAAAAACAACAAAGCCTACCTTCAAGGGGCTTATATTCAATTGGAAGAACACAGAGAAAGGAGAGGGGGGATAAAACTAGTGTTTTCATTCCAACTGGAGAAGAAGAGCCTAGTCCAAGAGACACATGTGTCCACATTAGGAGAGGCACTCATGGCCCCTAACTCCATCCTCAGCATCACTTCCTCAGGCTATTTTCTCACTATGAAGGCTTGCAGTTGGCTGTCACAAGAAGGGAACCCTGGAAAAGTAAACTGGATTAGGGTTAAATTCCAAGAACCAGAAAAACTTAAACACTCAAGGATGTTTTATCTTTTAGACTCTTCTCATAATTCCACCTGATGCTATTATTTTATCATATCACAGTTATCTCCATGATGGCTATTTCCAGTTTCTGGATGTGATTTCACAAGAGACAATACAGAAACACAAAGGACCAAACAGTGTCTATCTTTGATGCTCCTAGGTTCTCATTTCTATACACATTTCATACCCTTTATTTTAGGGTACCTAGAACCCTTCATATTTATTAAGCGCCTACTACATATCAAGCACTGTACTAAATGTGAACGATACAAAGAAAGGCAAAAAATAGTCTCTGCCCAAGTTCACAGTCTAATCATCATCTTACATTTTCCATCAATAGGAAATTTTTAAAAGTAGTACAAGTCACAAGACAGTGAGTAAGCATTTTGAATGGGAGGGTGTTATGTATGTTCCAGCATGCATACCATCAGAGACTTTCAGGCAAGTAGAGCAAATGGTCATTCTAAGTGATGTGTAAACATGCTTCAGCCTGAGTCAATATTAAAATCAGTATTCTGAAATGATCTAACTTACAGCAAAGGCCTGTAAGTAGAATTGTTTCTCAATGTCATGGGACAAAGATTAATATCTGAAGGGATGGATAAGAAAATCAGAAATCCAAAAGGTAACGAAGAATATGTTCAGGAAATGGAAAATTGCCACATGTTTCAACAAAGTCCAGACTCTAAATTCAATTTTGCAAGTATTTATTAACTCTACTGTATCATGCACAGCAGATGCTTGGTACTATGTATATACAAAAGAAAAAGATCTTTAATTCAACAGACATTTACTGGAACTATAAAGGACTGAAGAGAGTCAAACTTTACACAATCAATGGAACACTTAAGAAAACTAAAAAATGAAAATGAACCAATATTTAAAAAATAAACAATAAAGAATGTTGCTATAATTTTTAATTATATTCCATCAACTTAGGTACCAGAAGCACCAGAAGTGGGTAAGAAACCACTCAAGATATGCTGAAAAATAAACACTTACATAGATAACTAAAACATACGAAGAAACTTAAACAAGTTTAAGTAAAGAATAAGAATAAAAGAAAGTAAAAATTCACATGAGGAAATCAAGCAAGAATTAAAAGATACACCTCCTCTTTCTTTCCCCCATCCCAAAACAAGATGAAACAATGAAAAAGAAAAATAACTAGCAAAGAGAAGAGAAAACTACAAAAATTCAGAAAAACAACTAACTACAGTAAATTGTACACAATACAGAAAAGCATATTGGTGTAAGTGGAAATATGCAGAAATTATACACCATGTAGCTGGAAATATAGGCTCCGAAAAACACACTGAAGTAATTAAAGGTCAAATTTAGACGGTAAGCCCAGAAAACTCAGAATTACTAATATCACAGATTTTAGAAAAATAAATTAATATGAATATTGTTGGGTTTTTTTATTTACTTTTTATTTACAAGATATATGCATAGGTAATTTTTCAGCACTGACAGTTGCAAATCCTTTTGTTCCAACTTTTTCCCTCCTTCCCCCAACCCCTTCCCCCAGATGGCAGGTTGACCAATACATGTTAAATATGTTAAAGTATAAATTAAATACAATATATGTATACATGTCCAAACAGTTATTTTGCTGTATAAAAAGATTCAGACTTTGAAATAGTGTACCATTAGCCTGTGAAGGAAATCAAAAATGCAGGCAGACAAAAATAGAGGGATTGGGAATTCTATGTAATGGTTCATAGTCATCTCCCAGAGTTCTTTTGCTGGTTCAGTTCATTACTGCTCTATTGGAACTGATTTGGGTCATCTCATTGCTGAAGAGGGCCACATCCATCAGAATTGATCATCATATAAGTATTATTGCTGAAGGATATAATGATTTTCTAGTCTTGCTCATTTCACTCAGCATCAGTTATGAATATTGTTTTAAGAGATCTTCAAAGACAATGCCCCAGAACTAGAAAAAATTCATTATATAATCCACATGATCCCTACAAGGAAAACCAAGTTTTAATAGACCTACAAATCAAAATAAATAATGCTCACTCTTCCTCAAACTCTTTTTAACATTAAGTATCTTACAGAGACATCTGTCCTGAGGCTTTCTTCCATTCTCCCTCTATACTACTTCACTAATGATCCCACCAGCTCCAATGGATTTAATTACCATCTCTATAATGATTCTCAAATCTACCTAATCTCTCTGCTGACCTCCAACCTCTCATCTCTGACTAACTTTGAGACTTCAAAACTGAACATTATCTTATCCCCTAAACCCTCATGTCCAACTTCCTTATTACAGGAGACGACAATAGTACCTCAACAACTTAGTGTAATCCTCTACATCTTATTATATCTCAGCCCCCAATCCTACAACCAATATGATGTGGTTGCAAGCATTGTCAAGTACGATGTGAACTGTAACCAAGTTCATCCAGTTCCCATCCACAACCTTATCATACACACAAAGGGAGACCAAATTCCTAGGACTGGTTTTATCCAGTCAGTATAACTAAGGTTTATTCAACTCACCAGATGAAGGGCCTTTCCCTCTTCAGAGCAGGCATAGAGGAGACATTCTGGCCTTATAAATACCTTTTTGATCAAAGTATCTTTATTATCCTGTATTAATTTATCCCTTTTTCTGATATCCCATCATGCAGCTGCTGATATAATGTACTTGTGAGTTTGTTCTCAATTAGGACCCTCCCTAACTCTTCCCTAACTTTCTAGACTCTGCCCTTACTCTTTCCCTCTGACTTTTTTGTATGTCTTTTTCCAACATAAAGGGCTCCTTGTGGCTATGGTAATGTCTGTGAATTTTTTTTACATTCCAAACCCCTCTCCCAGAACCTGGTGCTGCATCATATATTCCAAGTCCTGTCCATTTTTGCAACATCTCCCAAAAATTCCCTCTTCTCTCCTCTGACACTGACACCATTTCTAGTGTAGACTCTCATCACCTCATTCCTAGACTACTTGCAATGCCTTACAGGTGGATGTGACTGTCTCAAATCTCTCCCCCATTCTATCTCTACTTTATTCAGGAAACAAATACCTGGGTCTAATCTGCTACTCAGTAAACTCCAGTGACTCACTATCTCCCCAAGGATCAAGTACAAAATTCTCTGTTTGGTGTTCAAAGATCTTCATAATCCTCCTCTCCACCTTTTCAGCACTCCCTATTATGTACTTTTCAATTCAGTGACATTAACCTCCTTGTTTCCTCAAATAAGATACTGTTTCTTGACTATAGACATATTCTCTGGCTGTCTCCATTCCTAGAATATTCTCACTTCTCATCATAACCTACTAGCTTCCTTGGCTTCATTTAAGTCCCAACTAAAATCTTATTTTCTATAGAAAGCCTTTCCCAACCTTTCTTAATTCTAGAACTTTTCCTTCTTATTTATCCTATTTAACCAGAAATAAGCAAACAAATCTGTGCATACAAGCTATATACACAGATATGTTTGCTTATTTCTTCTCCATTAGATTATAAACTCCTTTAAGATAAGAATGACCTTTTGCTCCTTTTTGTATCCCAAGCATTTAAATATAGTGCCTAGACACATGGTAGGCCCAATGTTTATTGAGAGACTGATAGATTTACTGCAGTGATACAGGGGAAAAAAAAAAGATGTCCAATAATGTTCTCTGATTGGCACAAAAAATAAAACTAGGTGAAAGAACTCAAGGGGAAGCCTTGAGGAATGTAGTTTACCTTTTTTTGACATTCCAGAATCCAGATTACTGACAGCAAGTCAGTAATCATCTTGAGCAGAGCATCAATTGCAACTGGTCATTGCAATTGTATAGTTCTGGTTTTTCTACAAATAATTTATGCTTATAAATAGGAAGCTTTTTCGCTTCAAAGAAATTTTTAATCAAGTAATTTTGTTGCTGACAAGGATGCATAATAATAGTGAGAATGTGGAGAAAAAGTAAGGTGGATGGACGTTGTGTCTTTGCCTCAAGCTCATTTGAAAGCCAATCAGGGACCATCAGAAGAGCTAAGAAGAGTCCATGAAACATACTGTTATTCTTATCACTAGATGATTTCCTAGATCTTTGTTTGTTTGTTTTTTGCTGTGACAATTGGGGTTAAGTGACTTGCCCAGGGTCACACAGCTAAGAGTGTTAAATATCTGAGGACAAATTTGAACTCAGGTCCTCCTGACATCAGGGGTAGTGATCTATCTACCGCACCACCTACCGGCCCTTATTTCCTAGATTTTTAAGGGAAGCAGACAAGAATCTAAATAGGCCTTGTGACTCAATGTCAGAATTGGTTGGGACCAGGAATTCAAGTCAATACAGAAATTCAGTTAAAAAAAACAAAGTTATAACATAGATCCTATTTGTCTTTTCCAGCAGACTTCCTAAATGAGTATTGTGCTTCACAGACTTAGTCTCTGTTCTAAAGTAATGTATTCCTTCCCTGTTGATAAGAGATTTACTTGACAGGAAGAGACTTACTAATCACTTTGGGGTTGCTAAGTGGAACAGGAGATAAAGCAGGAAGCCTGGAGTCGAAATGAGTTCATATCCAGCTATGTGATCCTTGTCATCTACCTCTGTCTGCCTTAGTTTCCTCTACTGAAAAATGGAGATAATAGCACCTACCACCCAGGGTTATGGGATAATCAGATAAGACATTTGTATGATGCTTCTTAGCATCTTGTCTGAAACAATGCTTAATAAATTCTTAAATAATTTTTCCCCCTTTTGTGACAAAGGCTCTAGATTATAAAACTAGGTGTTAGCAGAGCCACTCCTAGAGCCTAGACCTCCTGAATCCCACAAATCTTTCCCTAGAAGTGCCTTTCCCCATTAGTTAGGTGGTAATCAGTAAAGGCATACTATAATACCATATATGTAGGAGAGAAAAATCTGTCCTTATCACTTAATTTACTCTGCTATCTAAATGTTTTTTTTGAATACATGGCATTGCAAAGGTACTAAGCTGTGGGTTTGAGTAGATGTTGATGCCTACAAGGTATACCCTGAACATGGGTAGTGTTCTGTCCTTACCAAAAAACACATCTAAAAATAATTCCCACTTCTCAAAACGCGCACACACACACACACACACACACAGCAAAATAAGCATAACAATATATAACATAACGACATTTTATAAGAATGTGACAATGTAAACGGAAACAATTTACTATGATGCAATGATATTAATGTTATGTAATTATAATAACCAAGGTTAATCCTAAAAGAGATGAAAAAAGTATATTTCCCTGCTTTTTCCTCAGAGATAGGAGACTATGGGAATGAAATATTGTACACACACTGTCAAAGCTGAATATTTTTCCTGAAAGTTTCTTTTTTCCCCCCAGTCTCTGTAACAAAGAAGGGAGAGAGATATCTTTGGAAACAAATATGATATAAAATCTAAGGTAACAAAATTCTGAAAAAGATTAAAATTCTTAACAAAATGTGAGAATCCATCAAACCAAATTACTTAACCACTCAGTGGTTATACAACTGGCTATATAATACTCTATATGACCATAAGTTGCAGAGAAGACACATAAAAACCAGATACATGGGTCCATAAAAATTTGCATTGGTAGATAGTTTCCACATTTGGGAGGTTTTCAGTTGAAATGACAGCCTCTCCTGAGATAACACATCAATCCCTATCCCTACTTATATTAGTGAATGAAGTCTTTTTTTTCTTTTCAACAGACCTTGAATTTGGTTTTAAGTGCATTAACTAGCTAACCATATAGACCAACCATAAGAGTGATTAAGTAAATTAGTATGTACAAATTGTTCTGCAACTTCTCTTTATCAGCTAAAAGCAATATTTATCACATATTGCCTATACCAGCAAGGCTGAAGACAAGGGGGATATAAGCTAATTTTTACTAAAATGCCAGTTTCCCCAAATTATGACTTCTTTAAAGCCATTGATACCTTCCAGGCCCATCAATGGGGTTGGGCCTAATCCTCATTGCCAAATAACATGCAAACACAACTTTAAATTTTAAATAATCACAGGCTCCTTAGAAGGAGAAGTCACAAAGATCAGTCATCCATTTTATGGAGGAGGAACCTAAAGTACATAAAAGTAAAGTGACCTGCCCAGAGCCCCACAGCTGGCTTCACTTACTGCATTTTTTTGCAATGCCACAAATTAGTTTCTGAATCTAGGACTAGCTGGTAAACTCTGAAAAGAAGAAGAGAGGCAGCATGGAATAGTGGAGTGAGAGTTGATCTCAGAGTCATGAGGCTATATGTTTCCAACAGACACATAGTGGCTTGTGATTCAGAAAAAGTCACTAATTTTTCTCAGTCCTCAGGTAACTTTCATTAAAACTCTCCATTGCAGATATGTATTAGTAGAGGGAATTTATCATTGCAAGGTCCTTAACCATTGCAAGGCAAGGTGGGAGGGGAGGGAGAAGAATGGCACAGCAAGAATGATCTTCCTCAAATTTAATCAATTTGAGGTTTTTTTTAAACAAATATAGTAGAAGTTGTGGGACTCCAAATTATAAGGCTAAAAAATCAGACTGCCAAAGAAGAGGGATAAAAAGGAAGGTAAAAACACATGCTATAAAGGGATTGGAGAAGGATAGACTACTAAAGGGCAGTCAGTAGACAGGGAATGCAAGATGTTAAGAATGGTAAGAGATCTCATCACTGGTAGGGAAAATTGCGGACACCCTCAAGGGAGATACTACAATCAACAAACAGAAAACAAACAATAGAAAGAAGGAAAGAAAAAAAAAATGCTGTTGATTTCAAGCTCCAGGAGAATATCAGAGGTATGAAGCAGCATTAGCAAACAAATCAAGGAGAAACACTAAGGAGAGATGTGAATAGTCAAATCCTGTGCCTGGAGATCAATTGTGGTCAGTGTTCACAATAGCCAGATGATTAGAAGAAAGATCAATTTGGGGGGGATTATAGAAACATTTACACAGTTAATTCAACCATGCAAATAAAAACCCAGTGTCATTAATATTTAAATAGTAATCAACATTAAAATGTCATAATATTGGATTTTGGCGGCAAATTACTGCATTTAAAATGACCTGACATGGCTTTGACTGACCACTGAAAAAGCATGAGGTGGATAATGAACAGACTGCAGTCAGGATTCCAACAAACCTGAAGTAGACCCTGTTAACATCAGAAAAACATAATTTAACATAAGCATCCTTATAAAAGATATGGATGTAAGGTAATCAATGTAGAAATCAGGATTTTGATTAAACCCAAGAAAAAAACATCATGATGTTAAGTATACACCAAAAAGAAGGGGGTGGGGAAGAGAGAGAAGGAAGAAAGAAGAAAGGAAGGAAGGGAAGAAAAGAGAGACAGACAGAGAAGACAGAGACAGAGAGAAGAAGAGAGACAAAGAGACAGAGAGAAAAAGAAAAGAGATTTCAGCACTGCAAATGACTTAAAAACTGTCCACCCTGATACTGGACACTTTGAGCCTTACCCAACACAATGCTTAACATGACTCAGGCATGAATGATGCACAACTGTTAAAGAGTGTGGGTGAGTCTTGCTTCCTTCATCAAGACAAGAACGTCAAAAGCATTCATTGCTTACTATGTACTCAGCCCTGTTCTAGAGACACAAAGATTTAAAAAAAAAAAAAAAAAAAAAAAAAAAAAAAAGAAGGGTAACAGCAACTGCTTAAAGAGCTTACGGTCTATTAGGAGAGACAGCATGCACATGTATAAGTCTATAAAAAAACGAACACACTGGCAGCTAGGTGGTGTAAGAGCACCAGCCCTGAAGTTAGGAGGACCAGAGTTCAAATTTGACCTCAGACATTTAACACTTCCTAGCTGTGACCCTGGGCAAGTCACTTAACCCCAATTGCCCCAACAAAAAGAAAAGTAGCAACTTAAAATGATGCTATAGATATAATGGGGTGAGATCAGGCTATATTGAGGGGCAGTCGTTTATGCTGCCTACCTCTGGCTGGATCCAAGTCTGAACTGAGAACTGTGTGACTACAGATATACTTTGGTGTAAAGATTTTTTTAAAAGAAGGTGGGGAAAGTGGAAAGACTAAACTTCTAGAAAATTTTTCCAAGACTGGACTGTAGTTACTGGGACTTATCAGACTGCTATTGAATTATCCTGAATTAGCCTTAAGTGACTGAACTTTTTGACATTTCTTCAACATCATGATTTTTTTCAAAACTAAATCTTCTATGCAGATACTTTGTGGCATATTTCTAGGAAAGGAGCCTTAGAATACTCATGGCATAGCCATGGGAATTTCACCTCAAAGTACAAGGAGCTAGGGCTTCAATACTTGAGAAGAAATGTATACTGTAAAAGAGGGAATGGGGCTTCTTACAAATCACAAAAGAGTACTGAAGGTCTCCTTCTCCAAGAGGATATATTCTTACCATTCCTAAAGTACCTTTTTGCATAAAACACTGACATTTTTAGGATATTGGGGACTCTGCCACCAGTATTCTGATGGCTTTGATGATACTGTGCTATCACCCTAAGAGCCCTCCGATGAGCCATCAAAAGCAGTGCCAAATCATTTTGAATGTTGCTGCATTCAAAGGTCTGTTGCCACCAAAACATGAAATCGTTAATATTTTATATTTATCTCTATTTAAATTTTAGCAACACTGAATAAATGTTAACATGCTCTTATGCTAATGCAATCACTGAAAAGTCCTAATAACACTGTATACTGGCATAGCCCCTTGGTGAGTTATGGAGATCAAAAGGCCCCAACCAACTGCTTGTGACTCTGGGTTAGTCCCCTTAAATCCGCCTTAAAAAAAAAAAACAAAAAAAAAAAAAAAACACAGAATGATAGATTATTTTTTTTTCATAAGAATTATATTTCCACAAGCAGCTGCAAAGGATTTCTAAGCTGAAGCTTTGAAACTGATGGCTATAATAAAGGGACTGGAATTACCAAAAAGGTTTCCAAAGAAAAGCAAGGAAGAGAGTAATAATGTTTGGCTTGGTCACATTTTAGTTAATGCAGTGGGAGAAGAAATAATTAAATGAGTCCAGGACTTCAGAAAGTCTAACGGCTTTTAAAGGCCACAAGAATAAGTTCTTTGACTTACCAGAGGTTGAAGTGAGACATTGGAAATCCTTTTCTTGTCCTCACTTAATCTCTCCTTCTCCCTCTCCCTCTCTCTTCCCCTTCCCTCTTTACTCTCTCACACTCACACCTCTTTTTTTCCACCTCAAGAAGTGATGATCCTGGGGTTAATGTGAAATTAGAGATGCTTTTCTGTAAACCGTAGATAGTTATAAACTATAGTTTACTATCTAAACTGAGGAAGAGGAAGTTACAAAGGGTAGGAAATAAGTAACCTACAATTCTGAATTGTTTTGCTTCAGTTACCCTTGAGAAACTTATTAAGATGTTGAAGTCAACTTCGCAGAGATTGGCCCAGGGGTCAGCATTTGAGAGGACTGTAAGAAGGAGAAACAAATGAGAAAGGCAGCTTCCTATGGCACTTCTTTCCACATAGTTTCCCTAGCCAGGATATCGCAATCTTTGTTGCCCCAGCACTAAGAAGTATCAGACTCTTGTTAAGTTTTAATCAAAATCAAATTCTAATTAAAATCATCAGAGAAAAGAAATAAACATAAAGAAGATGTTCTCCTATAAAATTCCCAGCTGGTCAGATATCCAGAGCAGTTTCTCACTCAAAATGTTATTTTTATGGTCATCCAAAGGTGCCTTGCTCCTACAAAGGACCAAAAGAAATTTATTCCTTAGCAGATTTCACAAGTAAAAAGAATCATGGTTCTGAATAACCAACTGTGATATAAAGATAACCTGATCTCCCTCATGGGAGAATCAATGGGATAGTCCCACAATTCTCAACAATTGCTCCATGGCTTTTTTGGCCTTCTGAAAAGAAACAAGTCAAACTTTGTGTTCTTAATTTCTAAATGAGGCATATCACATTAGTTAGTTGTTCCTGACTAAAGAAGAACAGATTCCCTAACAGGTTCTCCCTGGTCAGATTTTGATTACCAATCAATAACAAACCTTCTAGAACTTATGCCCTCTTTAATCCCCACATACTGCTGTTCTAAATGTTTTACTCACTTTATGCCTTATAAATGTGGCATAAAGTGCCTATATAAGATATAAGTTGAGAAATAGGATGCAGAAGAAATTCTGAATAAAGTTCACAGCATTTGAGGCTACCATCCCACAACTATCAGAATGGCTAAAGTGACAGAAAAAGAAAGTGATCAATGTTGGAGAAAATGTGGGAAAATTGGAATATCAATGTATACCTGGTGGACTTGTAAACTAATCCAAACCTTCTGGAAAACAATTTAGAACTATGCCCAAAGAACAATCAAACTATGCATATACCCTTTGAACAAGAACACCAATACTAGGTTTGTATCCAAAGGGATAATAAAAAAAAAGGGAAAACATGTAAAGGACCTCTATATACAAAAATATTTATAGCAACACTTTTTATGGTAGCAAAGAATTGGGAATTGATAAAATGTCCACCACATGAGAAATGGCTGAACAAATTGTGGTATGTGAATGCAATGGAAAAATACTGTGCTATGAAAAATGATGACCAGACAGATTTCAGAAAAATCTAGAAAAACTTAAATGAACTTATGTGGAATGAAGTTAACAGAACCAGGAGAAAATTTTACACAATAATAGCAATATTTTAAAATGACCAAATGTGAATGGCTTAGTTCTTCTCAGTAATACAATGAGATAAGACAATTCCAAAAGACTCATGATGAAAAATGCTGACCAAATCCAGAGAAAGAACTATGGAGTCTGAATGAAGATTATTTTCACTTTGTTTTTTTTTTTTGGTTTTTTTTTTTAATCTTTTGTTCTGTTTCTTTTTTCACAACATAATTAATGTGGAAATCTGTATAACATGACTGAACAGATATAACCTATATCAGATAGCTTGCCATCTTGGGAAGGTGAGAAGGAGAAAAATTTGGAACTCAAAATTTTATAAAAAATGTTGAAAACTATTTTTACATATAATTGGAAAAAAACAAAATACTATTTACATTTTTTTTAAAAGCAGTTGTAGGGAAAAGGATCTAGAAGCTAAAGAGAACTGAAAACTCAATGTGCATAAGCCATGTGACATAGCAGGCCCAGAAGACAATGCAATATTAGGTTACATGTGCTATATTCCCGAAGAACTGTCTACTGTTCAAGAAGGGAATGAAAGGGAAAAGGTCATAGGTACAAATCCTAGGAGGAACTACACATGTTGAATATGGAAAAGAGAAGTTATGAGTAGGGAGTCCGAAAAGAATGACAGATGTTTTCTTCAGCAATCTGAATAGCTATTGTATAAAAGAGAAATTAGATTTTAATTTAGCTAGAAGGTATAACCAAGTCTACTGGATGAAAATTTCAAAGGCAAATTTAGGTTGGTCAGGGAAAACTTCCTATTAAGTACCTATTATGTACAAGGTACACATTAGATGCCATGGATACAAGTAGAAAGAATGTAAGAAAATCTCTATTTACCAAAAGGTAATATTTTAATGAAGATAATATAAAAGGAAGGAAAGTTGGGAGAAAGGGAAGAAAAGAGGGAGGGAAGAAAGGAGTTTTATTAAATATTATTATTTAAGATTATTATTTATTATTTATTAATCCTCTATCTCAGGCACTGTGCTAAGTATTTTACTACAAATATTCTCTTATTTGATCCACACAACATCTTAGGACATAGGTATCCCCATTTTACAGAAACAAAGGCTGATAAAAATTGAGTGACTTGCCCAAGATCACAAACTTTATTAAA
This sequence comes from Sarcophilus harrisii, assembly GCF_902635505.1. Lineage (NCBI taxonomy): Eukaryota > Metazoa > Chordata > Mammalia > Dasyuromorphia > Dasyuridae > Sarcophilus > Sarcophilus harrisii. The sequence goes on from NC_045427.1 coordinate 371,555,716, forward strand.
TAGATGAGACTGGATTAGAATTTGGGTCTTCCTGATTCAAGACCTTATGGCCTATACATTGCACTGCTTCTAGGGTACACATTAATATAAAATTGATAAATACAAATCTATACAATGTAGTTAAAAACAAGGTTGCTCAGTACAGCAGTCGCTAGCAGTGGGGAGACTAAGGAAATACTTCCTGCAGAAGTTGGTGCTTGAATTGTCTTTTACTCTTTTGAATCACATCTTAAAGGAAGAGAGGGAAGCTATATTCTATGGGATTATGTAACAAAAGAAAGAATAGTTTTTTATTACCTTTCCCACAGGAATACCCCAAACTGTAGGTTGAAATAGGCCAGTAAAAGGACCAGAGCTTCTTCCCACAAATTTCCCCCTGCCCCAGGTTGATGAAAATTTCAGAAATATTATTTCTATCCTGGACATTTAAATGGCAGAACCCTTAGTCTAGAACTTACCTGGAGAAAGCAGCACCCAATACAAAAGCAGAATACTCCTTCACCAAGTCTTCAGTACTATTGAGCCCATTGATCACCACCTGAAGACCCCCAAAGGAGAGCAGGTCTCTGGCATTATCCATCTGCAAATGAAGACAGTGTTTAATAAGAGAATCTCAATCATTCAAACAAAAACAAGCTTTTTTACATCCATTTCTTCTGTGTGATGAAAAATAAAAGTTAAAAATAAGGCACATGTAAACACAAACAATGATAGATTTAGCAAAAAAGAGTATTTATCTAATAGCATACAAGTAATACTCTGCATCTGTGGAGAATTGATTTGAAATGAAAGCTAGGTATTACCTGATGACAAATTCTACGGAATTTCAACAGTATGATTAGGGTTCAAACTTTAATCCTGAGATGAATGAATTCCTCATATATTTGCTATTAACATAAAAACTACAAATTATCAGAAAAAAAACCAACAACATATCATCATGCTTCCTGCCTCTGCCTAGTTCTTCTGGGGCATTAGAGAATGTACTAATTGAATGAGGATTTAGTTTCCACAGAGTTACAAAACTTTAATTAGAGAATTCCAGAAAAATGAAACTTCAAAAAAATAAAACTGAAACCCAAGAAATGAAATCTAAAAAGTGAAGCCATAAATCAGAATAAGAAACACTCTATGAGATGTAATCGGGATGGAGACACCCTCATGTGGGGGAATTAGGCTCTCCAAATAGGTTAAAATCTCTATAATATCCAGCCAATGGGGAATCAGAAGAGGAATTTGTACTTCTGGGACAAGGTACAAAAAGGAATGCTTTAATGATTTTAAGTGTGCCTATTAGCTTAAATACTCGCTCTTGTAAAAACAAAAGATAAAAACCTTGGGGTAAGATGCTTGTCTCTTACAGTGAACAGCAGCATACAACACAATAGAAAACAACGACTATAAATAAATGATTCAGGCTAGGCATGGACCCCACTGAGAAGAAAAAAATAGAAAAGATGGTAAAGAAAAAAAAGAGAAGAGAATAAAATAAAAGACGAAATGTCCAGGTCCTCTGAGGTTTCATTAATGAGTTTATATTCCAAGGAATCCATTGATAAGAAAATACCCATATAAATCAAAAATATTTATAGTAGTGCTTTCTGTACTGGGAAAAAATTGGGGGGGGGGGGGGAAGACACGCATCCATTGAATACGGAATAGCCAAACAAATTGTGGCATATAAATGTAATGGAATGTGCTGTAAGAAATCGTGTAGGTAAGGAACACAGAGAAGCATGAAAAGATCTATATGCACTGATACAAAGTGAAAGAAGCAGATCCAGGAAAATAATATAAAAGGAATACAAAAATGTAAATGGAAAGAACCACTCACCTAACATAAATTAAAAATAATTGTAACCAGAGAAGAATGGAAGAAAAAGCAGGAAGGAAAGAAGCTAAGAAAATAACATACAATGTAACTACAATATAAAACAAACAACATACAACAATATAAATACAACATAATTAAATTAAATTTAAATTAATTAAATTTATAGTTGTAGAAGAAATAACTATGCCCCCCAATAAAAAATGAATATAAAAAAATAATAAAGAGTAAACCTGACTTGAATTAAGAGATATAAGAAGACACCTCTACTCCATTCTTTCATAGAGATAAGAGGTCCACAAGCATCACACACTGTACATGTTAAAGGACCTTTTCAATGTGGCAGCCAGATATGCTGATTTTTTCAAATCTATAAAAAGTACTAAAAAACATGAGATAGTTCTCAAGGAAAGAAAAGAAGAGTGAGATAACCACAACAGAAGGCATCAATAAAAACTTATTTTTTTAAAAAAGTAAACATATTGCCTGCCATCTAGGGGAGGGGATAGGGGAAAGGATGAGAAAATCTGAAATACAAGGCTATGCAAGGATTAATGCTGTCAAATTAACCATGCATATGTTTTGAAAATAAAAAGCTTTATAAAAAAAGTAAATATAACAAAATTGTAAAGATCAGACTTGACTCAAATGAAGAGAGATGTGAGTGGATGCCCTCCCCCAACCTCTCCATGGAAGTAGAAGGTTCATAAGTATTATCTACTGCAGATGTTTTCACATTTTTTCAGATGTATAAAGTTGGGTTAATTTTTTTCTTTTTTTTGTGGGGAGGAGTCTTTAAAAATACTATTTGTTATAAGGAGTAGCTCTGGAAAGTCAAGGAGGAGGGAGACTAGGTATAATTATGATGATGTAAAAAAAACAGAATATAAATAAAGAGTTATATATATTTTTAAAAGAAAAGATAAAGAGAGCAGACATCAATTTGTCTCCAGGAAAGAAATGCACATAACATGAGGCTAACCAACGTTACTCTAGTGTTCCTGGGAAACACACAAAAATTAAATTCTAAGGAAACAAACAAATAATTTCAATGAGGAAGAAAAAAGTAAACTATGTGAAGAAACCATAGCTGAGTATACAAGTAACTTAATAAGCAGCTAAGATTTTTTTTTTAAAATCTCAGAAGGAAAAAAGGTAAGTAAAAAGGTAAGAAGGAAGTTGGGTGGTACAGTGGATTGAGAGCCTAGAATCAGGAAGATAACTCTTCCTGATTTCAGATCTGGTCTCAACACATACTAGCTGGGGGACCACAAGCCAGTCATTTAACCATCATCTGTACAATGAGCTGAAGAAGGAAATGATAAACCACTCCAGAACCTCAGCCTCCCCCCCAAAAAACCCCAAAAGCTGCCTTGACTCTTGTCAAACATGACTTCAAACAACTAAACAACAAGAAGTATATGAAAACAGAGGAGTGTCAAAGATCCAAGTACCAAAGAAAAGATCAAATAATGGGCATAATAACTAAAGCTCAGAATGCATAGGGCAATAGCAATAGATAATGGAGGACAAAAACAAACTGCCACCTTACTTGGATACTTTTATTCTTTATCAAGGAGAAAGATAAGCCAGAGACAAGCACAACAAAAAACAATAGGGGGGTGAAGTTTAAAAAAATGAGGTGGTGATAACGATTCTTCCTAGTTGCCTGCAATGAATTCAAATCACCAGACCTAGAAAGAGCAGAGAGGAGAGAGAAAGAGAAAGAACTGGCAGAAGTGATAGCTGAACTAAAATTTTTTGTGATTTTTCACCTAGACTAGACTCATTTTTTGAAAGGACAACTAGACTAGAGAAATATAGGTTTAGAAAAGTAGATTTCCAATTATTTGAATTAACCAAAATTAAAGAGAAGTCATTATTGGATCAATGACATCTTGGAATCAATTTTCTAATGATGGATCCTAGGATCTCTGTTAGCCTTTTTGTTATTCAATACCTTTATCAATGATTTAAGAAAGACAATGGAGGATTATGAAAAATATTCTGAACTTATACCCAAGAGACTTATTAGTTGTTTAATGCAGTTAACTAGGGGAAAAAAATGTGCAAGTTTTTCTGATGAAAGGATATAAACCAATAATTTCCAAAGAAACACAAGCTATCAATAGCTATGTGGGAAAAAAAAAAACTTTTAAATTACTTCCAAATAATTAAAAGAAATACAAACTAAAACAAATCTGAAATCCCACCTTACACCCAGCAGAATGGCAAAAAAAAAAAAAAAAATCACAATATATTAAAATAACAAAGTTAGTAATAGTCATATTAATTTATTTTTGGTAGAGGTGTGAAATGGTACATTTCTTGTGGAAGTAATTTGGAAATATGTCCAAAAAGTTACTAAACTGCACAGTCTTAGAACCATTAATATTACTGCTAAGACTATACCTAAAAGAAATCAAAGAAAAAAAAATCAATATGTACAAAAATATTTGTAGCAACTCTTACTATAACAGCAAAGACCTGGAAATTAAAAGGACTATCTTTCAAAGGCAGAATTAGCTGGATAAATTATAGTATATGAATATAACAGAATGTTATCATGATGTATGAAAAAACAAAAGGGACAATTTCAGAGAAATGAGAGAAGACAAGTCCCAGCAATAATGCAGACTGAAGTGAGAAGAACCAGAAAAATAATTTATACAATAAAGACAATACTTTAAAAGACAACAACTTTGAAAGACTTAATAACTTAAAAATTAATGGTTTAACTTGGAGAACTGGTAAAAGGAGAGAGAGAATAAATGGGAGGAAATACAATCAGCAATAGTAAGTATAAAAACATTTTTTGGGGGGGAAGCAAGTTTCTCAGATGGAAAGTGATGAGCAGGATGCTCTCAGGAAAAAGAAAAAGAAAGAAAAACCTGGAGAGTCCTCCATGAACAAAGTGAAATATACTACATACTAAGTAATAGCAACGTTCTAGAAAGACTAGCTATAAATGACTTTGCTATTCTCAGTAGAACAATTATATACAACTACTCTGAAGGACTTAAGATGAAAAATACTATCCATATCCAGAGAAGGAAATGATCAAGTCTGAATATAGATTGAAGCATTCTCTATTTCTCTATCTCACTCTATTTTTAACTTAATTTTTCTTGAGGATTTTTATTTTCATTAGGGTAGGAGATCTATGTTTTCTTTCACAATCTGACTTTTATGGAAATTATTTTTTATATTGTAGGTAGTGATAAAGGAAAGAACCTAGAACTCAAAAATCCTAAAAACAAATATAAAAAAAGTTATTTTGAGTGTAACTGGTGGAAAATATTAAATAAATAATTTTTTTTAAAAAAGAAAAACATTAATGGCTTCATAGTCATGGATATTAATGTTAACTTAATAACTATGATTCAGGATGCTGAATGAGGATTTATGCCATTCAATTCCTGGCAAATTTGATTGATTCAAGATACAAAACAACTGACACATTTTTGTTTTTTTATAATAAATAGCTTTTTATTTTTCAAAATACATGCAAAGATAGTTTTCAATATTCATTCTTGCAAAATCTTATATTCCAAATTTTTCTCCCTCCTTTCCCCCCCCCTTCCCCTTTAGGGGACAGCAAGTAATCCAATAAGCAAACAAACAATAACAACCACCACCACCACCACCAAAATGATGAAAATACTATGTGTGATCCACATTCAGTCTCCATAGTCCTCTCTCTGGATGAGGATGACATTCTTCATCACAACCTATTAGAACTGACCTGAATCACCTCATTGAAAAGAGACTGACACATTTTTGAACATAGATTATGTAGTAATTTCTTTTGACACATTTTTATTATAAGACCTCTATTGTATGTATTTTTTCTCTTCATTTGGGAAGAGGCTGGGGGTGGGGGGATGCTTGTTAATTTAAAAATTAAATTAATACATAAAGATTTAAGAATGCTGATCAATGCAATGAACAAGCATTGTTCATCTAGAGCATGCAACACAACTCCTGACAGGAGTACTGTCTGTCAACAGAAATGAAACTTACTTGTTCTGAGTGATAGGTTGCTTCAAGCATAGGAGGAGTGAATTAATATCCCAGGATGAGATAATAGATTTTTATATAGAAAGGTCACTTGTTTTCCTCCAGGACAAAAGATTCTACTTTAATGATGAAAAAGGGCGCCAAGAAATAGCCATTATATAAGATACAAACAGATACAATGAATGAAGTTTCTATCGAAAAAGACAGACATTATCAGAATCTAGAACATCATGACTTTTACTTCTCTACTCCAAATACATTTATCAGCACAAATTCATGACTAATAGCATTCCTTTACTCATAAATGGAAGAGGTTTCTAACAATTTAACCTGAATTTTTCTTTTCCTGAGGCAATGGGGTTAAGTGATTTCCCAGGGTCACAGCTAGGAAGTGTTAAATGTCTGAAGTCAAATTTGAACTCGGGTCCTCCTGACTTCAGGACTGATGCTCTATGTACTGCGCCACCTTCCTGCTCCCTTTAACCTGAATTATTAAAGGACTGTTACATTTATACTAAATCTATACATTTAGGGGTACTTGGGATTGCTTAACCTCTCTAATCTATTTTTTTAACTGAAATTTCCATTAAATCTAAATGTTACAACAATTTTGGAAAGCAATTTGGAATTATACAAATAAGTAACTTAAATATCCATTCCCCTTTGAACCAAAGATTCCATCACTGGGCTTATATTCCAAGGGAACCACTGATAACAAGAAAGTATCCATATACTCCAAAATATTTATGGCAGCACTATTTGTGATAGTTAAGATTTAGAAACAAAGTAAATGCCCATTAACTAGGGAATGGCTAAAGAAATTGTGTATATTACACAATATTACTGGATTGTAAGAAATGATGTGGGTGATGAATACAGAGAAGCATGAAAAGATGAATATGAACTGATACAGAAAAAAGGAAGAAGAACCAAAAAAAAGTTATGTGCTATGATACTATGTGGTATGAATACTACAATGTAAATGGAAAAAAATGACTCAACAAAAAACAAATGTAATAAAAATATAAAGACAAGTAAGAATTGAATAAAGAGACATGAGAAGGCACTGTAAGCTATCCCTTTGTGGAGATAGGAAGTTCACAGTCCAGATTTTTAGACTTTTTCAATATTAATTGGGCTTTTTTTTGGTCTCAGAACATTTTCATAAAAACTTATTTTTAAGGAAGTACCTGGGGCCATCCAAGGCTCACTTCTCTCTCTATTTTGTTCCTAACTCTCTGACCTTTTCTACCTTGTCACCTTCTCCTTTCTCCCTCCATCTCTGTCTATAGGATTTCCAGCTTCCATTTATGTGTCATAAATTAGTAAGTAAGCTCCTTAAGGGTACAAACTGTCTTTCTTTTTGCCTATAGTGGAGCCTGGAATAGAATAGGTGCTTTTTAAATATATGCTTGCTAAAGTGACTTGTAAGAAAATCTAAATGGAATAATAAAAAGTAGGATTATATAGTGCTTTATTATATGCAAAATGCATCATATGCTATTTCACTGATCCTCATACCAATCCCATAAAGTAGATATTCTTATTAATCACATGGGTAAAAACATATGGGTAAAAGAAACTGAGGCCGAAAAAAGTTATGTGGTTTTCTCAGTCACACAGAATTTGATAGTAGAATAAACTAGGAACCAAACTCCAGGTTCTTTATCATAGTTTTTTAATTTTTTTTTATTTTTTTAACATGTCTTTAATGAAACCACAAACCATGAGCCATGGAAGGAGTTTGTCTATTTCTGAGGAATTTACTAATAAAATTCTCAATCCATAATCATCATTTTTCATCAGCCCAAGCTGCTCTTTTCAGTTAGTTTCATTGCAGATGTTTGACTTTCTGGGTCACCATCTCTACTTTTGGTTAACAAAACTTCACAGTGTGGGTGGCAATGTCCTAGAATAGAAACCCGGGGCCCCAGTATTCTCCCAGAACAGAAGAAATAATGGGCTTGCCCAAGGTCAGGAAGATTACAAATGATTCCTCATTCCAAATGTACCAATCTTTCCATTATATCCCTGTCTCCTTCCTTCAGTGTCATACAATATTACTTCTAGTTCTTTTAACCATCCAGGTCACTCTTCTCTAGATATGATTTGCTTCATCAGAGTCCTTCAGGAATGAATACAATATTCTGGATATCCTCTAACCAGGACAGAGAATAATGAAGCACATATCAATATCATCTAAAACCTCCACCTACAGTCTTGACAAGATATAGTTTCTAATTTGCAAAGCCAGTAAAAATATTTTTTCTTTTTTTTCCCCCCTCAATCAAATTAATTGATCTCTTCAAGATGAACAATGAGACACAAATCCAAAGGCCATTTCTCTGTAGCTATCTCTTAACCACTCATCATATTATTTGAAAATGTTTCCCCTTTTAGTGACTCTGACAGTGAATTATCTTTTATCCTGCTTCTTCCCCTCTTGATCAGTCTCTTTAGCTGACTTTTCTTTCCCTAGACCATAAATGTAGATACTGCCTAAGTTTTTTTCTCCTCAGCTCTTTCCTCTCTGACACTTTCTCTTTTTGCAATATAATACTGCCTAAGATTTCTAATTCATTCATAAGACTCAACAACTGTCTTTCTACCTTTAGTCATGGACTGCCAACTATTAACTGTCTAGTGGACACCTCCACTTTGATGATAGATTAAAGACTCCTAGTTCCCTGTGGAATACTGGATGATTTGGAAAGAATGTGTATCTGTCTGATAGTAAGGAATTTCTCTGCAATCAATTCTACTGAGAGTGAAACAGACAGACACATTTGTGTCTGCCAGTGATCTTTAAACTCTCTCCAACCTATCCCATACAAAGCAGAAGACTAAAAGAGGTAACAAAATGAGAGACTGCAGTGAAACTCTTGTTAATTAATCTATTCTCTTTCCAGGTCTTCTGTACTTAGATTAAACTCCGCAAGCCAATTCATTGGCCCATTCTTCCTCACATTGTTCTTTTTGATTTTCCCAACATAAAATAAAGCTTAAGTCAACAGAGTTTCATCCTGGGGAAGATGGGTATTATTGTGGGTACTATATAATTTATATAATGGTTTAAGCCTTACCTATATAATTTCATCTAATCTTTATTACTTCCTCTAAATATATTTAAAATTTTGGCAGTCTTGTTTGTTCTTTCTTAATAGTATTTTATTTTTCCAAACACATGTAAAGATAGTTTTCAACATTCACTTTGGTAAGACTTTGTATTCCAAATTTTATCCTTCCCTTCCTTATTGCCTTCCCTAGCCCCAAAGAAAGCAAGCAATCTGACATGGGTTAAACATGTACAATTCTCTTAAATATATTTCCATATTTATCATGTTGTGTAAGAAAAATCAGATCAAAAGGGAAAAAATGACAGAGAAAAAGCAAGAAAACAAACAAAAAAGGGTGAAAATACTATGCTTCAATCTATATTCAGTCTCCAGAGTTCTCTCTCTGAATGTGGGTAGCATTTTCCATCCCAAGTCTATTGTAATTATCTTGAAACACATAATCTTGCTGTTACTGTATACAATGGTTCTTGGTTCTGCTCATTTCACTTAGTATCAGCATGTAAATCTTTCCAGCCTCTCTAAAATCATCCTGCTGATCATTTCTTATAGAACAATAATATTCCATAACATTCATATACAATAACTTATTCAGCCATTCTTTAACCGATGAGCATTCACTCCATTTCCAGTTCCTGGCCACTACAAAAAAGGGATGTCACAAACAGTATTTGGAAATCTGTTTGTAAAGTAGTTGCTACCTCTGTTTTCAAAAAAGAACTATGACAACAACTACCTTATAATCACTATATTTACTACTGATTAAAATATACACAAGATTGTCAAAACTGCTTATATTAGTATACAGCTTGCTTTTTTATGCTCAAACTAACTCTGTGATAGAGGGTGGAGCTGGGATTATTCTGCCTCTCTAAATATGTAGAAATAATCTTGAATGTTATGTTTTTCCCAAAATTATATTTGGAAGAGCCAAAACTAAACTCCACATGGCTTGCTTCTAGTCTCCTTTTATACAAAATCAGTAAAAAAGAAAAAGGGCAGAGCAACGAGACAAGCAAAGAGAGAACTCTAGCCAGAGAAAAAGATACTCATTTCATCAGAAACAAATAGGTACCTGCTAAGCTAGACCTGAGCCTCAGCAAGGAAGAAGAAAATGCCAAATTAGTAGACCTTGGAAATTAAAAAATGGCCACCACTCCATCTTAGAGTTAATGATTAGAAAGAAGAGGAAATGCAGTCAGCCTACCTGCCATGTACCCTCATTTTAAAGGGAGAGATTTCAAAAGGATTAAGTCATAATCTTTCTAGAAAAAAAGACAGAAGAATTATAAATAGCTACTAAGAATGAAATTCTAAAGCTGGAAAAAGAAATTTTTTTAAAGAAGGCTGTAAAGGCCTTGAGGAAGACAAGTAGACATAAGGGGAATTTCATGGCCAGTTTAAAATTACAAATATGTATAACTTTTGAACTGGGCAGTACCATTACTAAGCCTCTATACCAAGGAGGTAAAATAACAGCCAAAAAAGTGCCATATAGACCAAAATACTCATAGCAGTATAACAGTTTCCAAATAACCCATACATGGCAAGTCAAATCACAGTACATAAACATAACAGACTATTATTACACATGCAAAAATGTGAATGATAGAAATTCAGAGAAATACTGAAAGACTTCTATGAAATAGTGGAAAACATAGAAAGATGAAAGGAGAGTAATATGTAAAAGAACTATAATAATGTAAAAAAATAATAACAGAAGACATAAAATTCAAATTATACAGTGTCTAATCTTAGTTTCAGGGAAATAATGATTAAACACACATCCCTCCTTTCAATAGAGAAGATTGTTCCATATAGTGTCAGTTTTCATTGCTATGTTAATTATAATTGAATAGTCTCCACATGTGCAAAAAATATTTGCAGCAGCCCTTTTTATAGTAGCAAGGAAATGAAAAGTGAGTGGATGCCCATCAGTTGGGGAATAGCTGAGTAAGTTATGTTATATGAATGTTATAGAATATTATTGTTTTATAAGAAACAATCAGCAGGATAATTTCAGAGTCCTGGAGAGACTTACTTGAACTGATGTTAAGTGAAATGAGTAGAACCAAAAGAACATTGTACACAGCAACAAGATTATGTGATGATTAACTGTGATGGACATGGCTCTTTTCAATAAAGAGGTGATTCAGGCCAATTTCAATAGATTGTGATGGAAAGAGCCATCTGCATCCACAAAAAGAACTATGGGGACTGAATGTGAATCACAACATAGTAGTTTCACCTTTTGTTGTTGTTTTCTTGTTTTTGTTTTTTCTCTCATTTTTCCCCCCTTTTTGACCTGATTTTTCTTGTGCAGCATGATAAATATGGAAATATGTTTTGAATAATTGCACATGCTTAAACATATGTTGGATTACTTGCTTTCTAAGGAAAGGAAGGGAGGGGAAGGGAAGGAAGGGAGAAAATTTTGTAACACAAAGTTTTGCAAGGATGAATGTTGAAAACTGTCTTTTCATGTATTTTGAAAATAAAAATTATTTTAAAAAATGAGAAAATGGTCTCTGATACTACTACACACCTGTCAGATTGTCTAGAATGACAGGGAAAGATAATGCGGAATGTTGGAGGAGATATGGGAAAACTGGGACACTGATACATTGTTGGTGGAATTGTAAATACATCCAGCCATTCTGGAGAGCGATTTGGAACTATGCTCAAAAAGTTATCAAACTGTGCATACCCTTTGATCCAGCAGTGTTACTACTAGGCTTATATCCCAAAGAGATTTTAAAGAAGGGAAAGGGACCTGTATGTGCAGGAATGTTTGTAGCAACCCTCTTTATAGTGGCCAGAAACTGGAAACTAAGTGGATGCCCATCAACTGGAGAATGACTGAATAAATTGTGGTATATGAATATTATAGAATATTACTGTTCTGTAAGAAATGACTAGCAAGATGATTTCAGAATGGCCTGGAGAGACTTACAGGAACTGATGCTGAGTGAAATGAGCAGGACCAGAATATCATTATATACTTCAACAACAACACTATATGATGATCAATTCTGATGGACGTGGCCCTCTCCAGCAATGAGATGAACCAAATCAGTTCCAATAGAGCAGTAATGAACTGAACCAGCTACACCCAGGGAAAGAACTCTGGGAGATGATCATGAACCACTACATAGAATTCCCAATCCCTCTATTTTTGTCCACCTGCATTTTTGATTTCCTTTACAGGCTAATTGTACACTATTTCAAAATCTAATTCTTTTTGTGTAGCAAAATAACAGTTTAGACATGTATACATATATTGTATTTAACTTATACTTTAACATATTTAATATGTATTGGTCAACCTGCCATCTGGTGGAAGGGGTTGGGGGAAGGAAGGGAAAAGTTGGAACAAAAGGTTTTGCAATTGTCAATACTGAAAAATTACCATGCATATAACTTGTAAATAAAAAGCTAGAATAATAAAAAAAAAAAAAAGAAAGAAAGAAAATGGTCTCTGAAGAGGGATGGGTATTGTAAAATGACATAGATGTAAAACAAAACAAAATAAAAAGACAGAAGTGGAAGAAAGTAAAATTTAAAGCTAAAAAAGCACCATATACTGAAATGCTAAATGTGTACTACAATATAATAAAACAGCATTCTACTTAGCCTCCTATCCCTCGCCCCCTAAACAGGCAGGTATAAAAGACAAAATGGCAGCTAAGTGCAAATTTATACAAAAGAATGAAAAGTACTGCAAGAATAATATCAGGAAGATCTATTCCACAATAGTTAGATGGTCATAAGTTAGAAAGAGCGTTCCAAAAAGTGCAAACAAGTATATGAAAAAAACTACTCCAAATCACAGTGTTATTGTTGTAGTTGTACAGTCATTTTTCAGTGGTTTTAAGTATACTTCATAATCCCATATGGGGTTTTCTTGGCAAGAATATTGGAGTGGTTTGCCATTTCCTAATTCAACTCATTTGACAGATGAGGAAAATGAGGCAAAAATCACTTGAGTGATTTGCCGAGGGTTACACAACTATTGTGTTTGAAGCCAAATTTGAACTCTGAAAGATAAAACTTCTTGACTCCAAGCCTGGCAGTTAGAAATAAAGTAAGGCAAATTTAGGGTTTTGTTCACATTCATCAAATTGGCAAACATTGAGAAAGGCAGAAATAGTCAATGTGGTAAGAAATCAGACAAATTAAAATAATGTTGAAGTAAATTGAATTGGTCTATGGGAAACTATTTGAAATCATGTGAGAAAACACTCTATACTTTTTGCACCAGTAATCTCATTAATTAGAAAATGCCCCAAAAAATCAATGACAAATAAAAAGCTCCATATAATACCAAAATCAATGTAGCAGCCAAAAATTGGAAATAAGTACCCACAGACTGGGGAACAGATGAACAAACAATGTTATAATATTCAGATAAAGTAATTATCACACCGGTCTAATCATATTAAAACTCCTTGTTGGATGTCAAGAAGAAATAGCAATGTCCTCTGAAATCCTTCTTAACCAAGCACCTTGAGGTTTTTCCTACACAAGGCCCAATAATATCCCTTTCATTTCTGTTAGGCTTTTTCTGAGGAAATTGTCATTATTATACAATATGGAATGAATATAAAGAATTCAGAGAAACATGGTATAGCATTTATAAATGAAAGCAGAATAAAAAAGTAGAAATAGCAGAATTATATAAAATTAACATACTTTTAAAAACTGTGGTAAGTTTATTTATTTTCAATACACATTGCTTTATGAATCATTTGGGAGAGAAAAATCAGAGCAAAAGGGGAAAAGCATGGGAGAGATTAAAAAAAAAAAAGAAGAAGTGAACATAGCATGTGCTGATTTACATTCAGTCTCCTTAGTTCTTTTTCTGTATGCAAATAGCATTTTCTGTCCATAGTCTATTGAGATTGCTTTGGATCATTGAACCACTATGAAGAATCAAGCCTTTCATAGTTAACATTCTTGCTGTTGCTGTGTACAATATATTCCTGGTTCTGCTTGTTTTGTGCAGCATCATTTCATGTAAATCTTTCCAGGCCTTTCTATAATCAGTTTGTCTATCATTTTTTATAGAACAATAATATTCTATTACCATCATGTACCACAATTTGTGGAGCCACTCCCCAATTGATGGGCATCCACTCATAAAATTAATAAATATTTATTAAACATCTACTGTTTGCCAGGGACTATTACAGATCTTAGGGTTACAAATACAATCCCAAATTGTGGAAGCTTACATTGTAGAAGAGAAGACAGATATGTATGTATTCAGAATAAATAAAAAGCAAATAAATATAAATGAATACAAATAAAATGAATACTACAAAGTAGTAAAATACAAGGAAATGGAAAGGGGGAGAGTGTACAAAATTGGTGCAGAAAGTGATGTTTGGTTCCTTGAAGGGAAAGAAAGACTCTATAAGGAGAAGGAAGAGACAAGAATAAAGTACATCATGGGTTTAGAGAAGAGCACATCTGGATCCTCAGTATGTGGAGTGGAAGTAACAGACAATGAAGTCATAAAGTCAAGTTGAAGAAAGGTTATGAAGGATTTTAAAAGATAATACCCACTTAAATTTACTGAATAGAAGAATAAAATTGTCATACCTGTGCTTAAGGGAAATCACTTTGGTAGCCATGAAAAGGATAGGATGACTCAGGAAGAGTGTTGGAGTGGAGAACCAATGAGAATACTGCAATAATCAAGGTAAGAGCTGGGCCTGAATTAAAGTAACAGCAGTGTGAATGTCAAATGTAAATGTTAATGTAGAAATGGCAAGAAATAGACATGTGAGGCAAGGAAGTGTGAGAAATGAAGGAAAACAAGATTATAAATCTGGACAATTAGCACAATCATGGTGCCTTTCAACAGAAACACAGTTATCCCTTCCATAGCATGAAACTCCAGTTTCAATATATCACAGGTGGGCATAAGAAATTAAATGGGAATTTTAGGAGAATTTTATGGAAACCATAGATGACACAGAAAAAGTTTAAAAACTTCAGAAATGTATAAAATCTATACATAGCATTGTATAATATCAAAACATTTTATCTTTCAATATCATGGTAATTCAAACTTTTCTGATACAAAGGGAGAGCCAAAAAATTGTATGAGAATTTTCTAGCTCCACAAGAGGCACCCCACCCCAACATCTGCAATATGGAAGAGATAACAGGAGTAAAGTTTCAAAGAAGGATGGATTCTGTTTTGAACATTTGAGATTTGGGATATCTCTGGAAAATATATCTAATGACTACAAACATTTTAAATCCACCAAAATCTGATTAAGTGCAATAATCGATATACTTTCCAAAAGAAAAGCTGATGAAACACATTCCCTTTTCTAGATAAAGATGTAGTAGGAGACTATGTACACACAATATTGAAAGAAATATCAGACAGGGTTGCATTTTCAGGCAGTGTGATCATCATTTTTTGTTACAGAGAGGATTCAATGGTGACAATGGAAAGTGGATGTCATAAAGACTGAAAAAAGGAGGGATTTGAAAAACAATTAAATAGGTGATAAGTACATGAATTAAAGTAGTGGCATTTAAATGAGAGAAAGGCACTGATGTGTCAGATTTCAAAGAGATAACATTAAGACTTGGTAATGGACTAGTTACAGGGAGGGAGATAAAAGAAGAATGGAAAATACCTCCAAATTTTACTTATCTCAAGCTAATATTTCCTTTATTTTTGAATAATATTGCCTTCTTTTCCAATTACATGTAAAAATAACTAGCATTCATTTTTTTTTAATTAAAAAAAAATCTTTGACTGGGATCACATATTTTAATATGTCTTTCCCCTGGCCAGCTCTTCACATACCCCATGACAACCCCAATAGAAAGAAGTCCACCATTGAGAGCACAAAATTGAGTTCTGACCCTTCTGGGCAAAAACATGCTATACACTTGGAGAGTAATATGACAAAGGCCTGTTCAAAACTGACTGGGAAATCAATCTTAGAGGTTATTTATTCAGTACATTTTGCTTGCTCACCTGATGGACATAATATTCCAGGTCATAGAGAGCCATTATCTTCTCTTCCAGAGTGGTACTGGAGCTGTTGAATTGATTGATCAACCGAACCATAATCTGAAGATCACTCTCGATGACAACATTCAAGGCTTCAAAGTCCTTCTTCAGATCTTCAATAGGACGGAAACGTTGCCTGACCTCTTCCTGCCGGGCCTAGAGAAAATAAGGACACATACAAGACAAAGAAGAATTGGTTCAAGATCATCAGTCCCCTAAGGGTCCTACATATCACATATCAATAAAAGAGAAAGCATGAGAAAAAAATGCAAGAGTATGAGCAAAGACTATGAGGGAAGACGGCAGAGAGTGAGTAGAAAAGAAGGTGAAACTATAAGAGAGAATTGGAGTCAATTTGGAGGAATTGGAGGTATTTAAAAGTTCCTGAAGGTTTAATAAAAGCAGGCCACTTTATAGCCAAGAAAATACTTAGATAAAAGAAAAAAGCTAAATTCTACATAAATAAAATAACCAAGCTTGGCCCTGGGAAGGAGTTGAGAAAAATGCACTTTCCTATATTCATTGAGGGATTGAATAGAGAACACAGTGGGCATGAAATATTACATATACTGTCAGCTATAATCATTGTGTTGGTTAAATTTACTAAGCTGCTTTTTTTCCCCCACTTTTAAAATATGTTATAAGGGATGGTTTTCTTTGTAAGGGGAAGGATGGATATATTTGGAAACAGATGTGACATTTTTTTTTTAAAGTATAAATTATCTTGTCAAGTATTTCCTTTACCACAACTTTTGATGCCCAAGAGGACATCAGGACCTGTCCTGATTCTTCACTTTCTAAAATTCTAAATCTTTCCACTATGTCCAGGTAAGAGGACCCCAGGAACCAATCTCCATATACTTAGACATTTAGAATATATTTGCAAGAACTTAAAAAAGGGGCTTCTGATTTGTAGGCTCAAAAAATAGCAACAATGTCCTTATGTAAGTCTTCTAGGATAGAGAATGGAACCTTCTCCTTTCTGCAGTTGCACGATTTCTAAATGTAAATAGTTAATTAGCTCTGGGATGGGAAATTAGCACATTGAGTTCTTCATGAAACTTATGGGATGCCAATGGTCAAAAATCCTAAAATTCAATCTCTGTTCCATATTTATATTCCCACCTGACATAAGTTTTCAAGGAAATCTAGGAAAGAAAAAAACTGTGGGCTGAGAGAAAGCTGTCAAAAGTGAGAACAATTTACTGATGAAAATTAAATCACTGTCATTACTGTCACAGGTGTACAATTTGTATGACTGTTTGAAATGGGTAAATTACTGCATGTACTGTGCCCAAATCCCTAATACTCTATATTCACTTTTCTCCATATATGTACACAAAGTATTTCTGAGATCAAGTTATGCTGTTAGGTGGGAAAAGATTTCTAATTTACTATTTCAAACATGTGATGGTTCCTATTTTTCATTCCAGTTGCAGAATATAATATTCACAAACTCTGAAAGAACAAAGTAGGTTTTGTCTCAAGTAATATGATCTCTATCATCCAAGAAAAAGTAAATAGCACAGATATTTATAAAATCAGGATGACAAGAAGCAATCAACTACAAATTGCTCATCTCTTTATCTATGGCTTTTCTTGTACCCACCATAAGCATCCCCTAGCAACAGCATCCAAAGAGAATGAAAGAGCTTAATTGAAAAAAGGACCATCCTTTTTGCAAAGAAACTGACCATGCAGAGTTTCAAATTTTCCTTCTTTAGGCCCAAATAGAGAGATCCTGTCATAGGATCCAACCCTAAGGATTCTCTTTAACAAGGTTGAATCAAAGGTGGCTAAGTTGAATAGAGAAATGGGTACCTCCCTGAGTCATATGCCAAACCATGAGCTGTAACTGCTTACCTTTTAAACTATGGTCCTTGGGGGCACCTAGATGGCACAGTGGATAGAAAGCCCTGAAGTCAGGAGAACTTGAGTTTAAATCCGACCTCAGACACTTAATACCCCCTAGCTATGTGGCCTGGGCAAGTCACTTAACCTTAATTGCCTCAGCAAAAATAAATAAATAAATGAATGAATGAATGAACAAACAGACTATAGTCCTCAAGATAATTTTACTAATGGCATTAAGTATGACATAAATTACATAAATTATTCTGTAATTGTTATTATTTGCTGATTTTTCTCCCTTGACTGGACCTGTGATTTCACCGTAAAAAAAGGCTCTCAATAAGAATTCCACCTCAGAGAACTGTCTAGTACATTGAAAGCTTAGTGACTTACCCAGAGCCACAATGCCAGTGTATGTCCTAACTCTGAGGCCAAGAGCCTACTCACTAGAACACATTGTGCCTCATTTCTTATTGTGGTTGTTCTTCTTAGTGGAAAGAGTTTTAGAAGTGGTAGTAGCAGCCATGCATGACAAAAGTCAGAATGAGCTTCAATAGAGTCTTGTGAAGAAAGCACATACCTTATCTTCTTTTTCAGCCCCTGCTCCCTCCTTGAATTTTTCAAGAGCACTCTTGAGGTCCTGAGTTGTGAAACCATGTGTATTGAGGTCCAACCTAACAAAATACAATCCCAAAGTAGTAAAAAAGAACCATTTTCTCATGGAAAAGCTCCCCACTGGGGAGCTGTATCAGGCTTCACCTGCACATCATACCCAAGAGTTCAAAGTAAAGGAGGAAGAAAAGAGCCAAGAGACCAGTTCTGTATTTGAGACACCCAGATACACTTCACATTATGCTCTATTGCATTTAAGATGATCAGCCATAGTCACTAATTACCAAAGAGCTGACTGCACAAAGGGAGTTATGTGTATATTCTTCTGCTGGTATTAAATACTATGTAAATTAGTCCACAGTTGTTGTTATTTATGAATAGCACAGACTAGTGACTCCTTAAAGGCAGTTACATATATGGCAGATATTAAACTGTATAACAACTGACCCTGATATCAACTGCCAAATGGTTTTGTGACCATTGTTTCCCTTTTTATTTGTCAAGCACATAGTCTCAATTGCTAAAAGGACAACTCCTAAAAAATAAAGAACTGACTGAATATGTGATAAGCATTCATGTGCACATGAGAGGACTTTGATTACAAGAGATCTGGGAATAAAAGGAAAGCAAATACAATCCCAGATTTAACCCAGAACAATATGGCTGACATACAGTATAATTTCCCTGTTTTTCTTCTTTTGATTAAATCTATTTTAGCTTTAATTTTGTCTGAGATCATGTAACTACCCCTGGTTTATTTAAAATAGTATTTTATTTGTCCAAAGATAATTTTCAACATTCATTTTTGTAAAACTTTTTACTCCAAATTTTTCTCCCTCCTTCCCTTAACTCCCCCTAAGCTCCCCAAGACAGCAAGCAATTTGATATAGATTAAATATGTGCAATTCTTTTATACATATTTCCATACTTGTCTTATTGTATAAGAAAATTCAGTTCAAAAGAGGAAGAAAAACACAAGAAAGAAAAAAGTAAACAAATAACAACAAAAAGGTGAAAATACTATACTTCAATCTACATCTATTCTCCAAAAGTCTCTCTCTAGATGCGAATGGCATTTTCGTTCCCAAATCTATTAGAATTGCCTTGAATGACCACATTGTTGAAAAGGGGCAAGTCCCATCAGTTTCTTCCTTGATTGGACCTGTCATTACACCAATAAAAAAAGGCTCTCAATAAGAATTCCACCTCAGAGAACTGTCCAGTACATTGAGAACTTTAAGTGACTTACCCAGAGCCACAAGCCAGTGTATGTCCTAACTCTAAGGCCAAGTGCCTTCTCACTAGAACACATTGTGCTTCATTTCTTATTGTGGTTTTTCTTCTTAGTGGTGAGAGTTTTAGAAGTGGTAATAGCAGCCCTGCATGGCAAAAGTCAGAATGAGCTTCAATAGAGTCCTATGAGACTCTATTGAAATAAGACATAATCTTGTTATTCTATACAATGTTGTCTTGGTTCTGTTCATTTAACTCAGCCTCAGTTTGTATAAGTGCTTTCCAGGCTATTCAGAAATCAGCCTGTTCATTATTTCTTATAGAATAATAATATTCCATAACCTTCATATATCATAACTTATTCAGCCAATCTCCAAGTGATGAGCACCCATTCAATTTCTAGTCTCCTGCCACCCCAAAAAGTGCTACTACTTTCCCTCTTTTATGATCTCTTTGAGATGCAAACTCAATAGAAATACTGCTGGATCAAAGGGTATGCAGTTTGATAAACTTCTGGGCATAGCTCCAAATCATTCTCTTGTATAGTTGGATCATTTAACAACTCTACCAACAATGCATTAGTGTCCCAGTTTTCCTATCTGCTCCAACATTTATTTATCTTTTCCTGTCATCTTAGCCAATCTGAGAGATATGAAGTGGTACCTCAAAGTTGTCTTAATTTGTATTTCTCTAATCAATAGTAAATTAGAGCCTTTTTTCATATGATTAGAAATGGCTTTGATTTTTTTTGTCTAAAAATTGTCTATTCATATAGTGATATGAAATTTGTGGCTTTCACTTGTAGAGAGAGAGATCAACCTGTGATCACAAAAGTAAGGCTGAATCATTCAAAAAACAATAAATATTACTGGGCTTATACCTCAAGTAGTCCATTAATAAGAAAGTTCTTATGTGCATCAAAATATTTGACAGTACTTTTTATGAGAGCTAATAACAGTAAATAAAGAAGATACCCACCAGTTGAGAAATGGTTAAATAAACTGGTACACGAATGGAATGCAATATTACTGCACTCTATAAGAAATTGATGAATGTGATGAATATAAAAAAGCAGAAAAATGTCTATGTGAACTGATATATAGTGAAGCAAAAAGTGCCTAAAAACAATATACATAATAAATATAACAATGTAAATAGAAAGAAAAACAACATACATAAAATAAAAACTCAATGTAGCAAGATTATAAAGATCAAGCATAACCCAAAAGAAAAGATATGACACTCTCAGTCCATTTGTAGAAGTGAAAGATCCACAAGCCATCTGTGTCTTCAGACTTTTTCATTGTATTGATCAGTTATGCTGATTTTTTTCTCTTATTTGTCTTTTTTTTATTATCTTTAAAAAGTAATTATTTGTTGTATGAGACAACTCTGTGAGAAAAGAGGAAAAGATGAATAAAAAAACAAAACACATCAATAAGATCATATTTAAAAGAAAGAAAATGTTGGAAGAAATTTTACAAGACATGAAAAATAATCTGCAGAAAAGTGCCCTGGAGCTGAGCCAAACTCTGACCATTCAACTCTGAAGAGACGAGGCATCCATCAGAGAGGCAGACAATGGATTTGCCAACAGTTCTTCTTATTTGTGTTAAATAGATAAATGGCAGATTTGTTTAATAGAGGAATAGAGGAAAATCCAATACCAAGGATAATGTATTAGCTATCACTTAGGAAAACCTGGAAACTCTTATCACAGGCTAATTCTCATTTTAAAATTTTCAGAGAAAGGGAAAGTTCTACAACCTCATTGCCCCCACAATCCAAGACCAATTCAATCCACCAACTCTGGCCATAGCTGATGACTGATGGCAAACCTCTTTTGGTTGGTCATCACTTGATTTATCAATCCTGGCTCATTATCATCCAATGTCTCTTCACTCTTTTGTGGACAAAATTGAGAAGAGCATTTTACAGCAAGTGTCCCCACTTATTTTCTTCTCACTCTTATCACCACAGTCTAGATTCCAATCTTATCATTAGACCTGAACTTCTCCCCAAAGTTAGCAGCAGTTGATGTCTTATTTGCCATATCCAGTGGTCTTTTCGCAACTCTAAACCTTTGCAACTCCTCTGTGGCCTCTGACAATATTGACCACACTCTACTTGATATTTTCTTCTCTTTAGGTTTTTATAACATTATTAGCCAAATCCTCATCCTGTGCATCTCAACATTCACTGTTACCGTTTTGGTTAGATCTTTAAGTAGTTCTCTCCTAAGGCTCTTAACCTAGAACCCCTTCTCTTCAACTTCTACATTATTGTACTTGGAGTTCATATCAGTTCCTGTGTATTCAGCTCCAACTAAGTCATTCTCATGTTTACTTATCTGGATCTAAACTCTACAATCCCACATCCAACTCCAACTCATTTTGAATAAGACATCCTCAAAGACATCTTAAACTCAACATGTCCAAAATCAAAACTATGATTTTTCCCTCACAGCCTCCCCCATCTTCTAAACTTCCCTTTTTATTATCAAGGGCACCATCATCTTAGTCAACAAGGATTACAATTTTGATGTAAATTTCAGCTCCTAAGTTCCTCTTATCACCACGTCACTATAACATATGTCCTTTTATCTCCTTTGACAAAACCATCACTTTGTTACAGGGTTTTATTACCTCATGCCTGAACTAATGCAATAGCCTTCTTCTTCCCTCAAGTCTCTCTATTCTTCAATTCAACAGCTATCAAATTGACCTTCCTAAAGCATATGCCTGACTTATATATCACTCCCCTCGTCAATAAACATTAGTGATTCCTCATCCCCTCCAAGAAATCCTGTTTGGCATTCAGAGCACTTCATAACCTGTTCCCTTCCCATCTTTCTCCTTACCATTCTTTTAGAAGATACTCTATGTTCCAACACTAGACATTTATTTTCATTGGCTGCTTCTCATCCCTGAAATTCTCTCTCTCTGACCTCCATCTCCAGGATTCTATGGATTCCTTAAAGTCTCTTCAAGTACCAATTAAAATCCCACCTTCTAGAAGAAGCTATTCTTGTTCACCCTTAAAGCTAATGTGTTCCCTCTCTTGATACCTCCAATTTTTTTCTACATATATCATGTTAGTATAGTTTCCACTATAGTTTCCACATTGTCTCCTCCATAAAACTATGAACTTCTAGAAAGCAGGGACTATCTTCTGTCACATTTTGTATCCATAGTACTTAATATAATGTCTCACACAGTAGGCACTGTGCCTATTGACTAAAGACTGATCTGTGCCTTGAATGGTAATTGTGAGTGCCATACCTTTTATGGCTACTATAAGAAAACTGATACCTATTCTGCTTTTTCCATATAATTCCCATAAAATGTCAAAACAGGTAGATAAATTGAGAGGCTTTTCCATGTAAGATACATTTAACTAGATTAATGTTTTTTGACTGGCAGTAAGTTCTGTTGGTATTTCCTGTGATATTTCCATGATACTATTTTTCTGTTAATGTTTATAGTGCCTTGCATTATAAATTTAGAAAATATTGCATGATACAATGATCCATGACAATTCTGAAGGACTTATGATGAAAAATGCTATCCACCTCCAGAGAAAGAATTGATGAAGTCTGAATGCAGATTAAAGCATACTTTCTTTTTTTACCTTCTTTATTATTCTTTAGGGTTTTTGGTCTGTGTTTTCTTTTTGAAACATGGCTAATATGGAAATGTTTTATACGACTGCACATGTATAATCTATATCAAATTGTCTGCCTTCTCAAGGACGGGAGGAGGCAAGGGGACTAGGAGAATTTGGGAGTGAAAATATTTAAAAATGAATGTTTCAAAGGATAAGAACAGGCAGTTTTTCAATGAAGAAATCAAAGTGATATACAGCCATACAAAAAAATGCTCTGAATCATTATTGATTAGAGAAATGCAAATTAAAACAATTTTGGAATATCATCTCAGACCTATCAGATTAACTAAAATGAGAGGAGAAAATGACAAATGTTGGAGGGGATATGAAAAAACTAGGACATATACACTTTTAGTGGAACAATGAACTGATCCAACTATTTTGGAGAGCAATCTGGAATATTAGTTGTAAAAGTATATACCCTTTAACTTAGCAATACCTGTAATGGGCTGAGGCTTGAGTTGATGCACTGAGGTCCCAAGCACGTGAGGCTAAATAGTAATTGGACTATATTAATATACATGCTTGGATAAAGAATGGCCCCCACCCACTCTCTGTGCAAGTCCTGATATGTTGTACAGGAAATGGCGATTTTGGTGGGTGGAGGCAGAGAGACAGGAAGAGAGGCTGGGAGAGATTGAGCCTGGGTTCCATGCTCGTAGCTGTTGGTCGTGTGGCTGCTGGTCTAGCCAGCTTCTTGACTCAGCTACACACAAGTATTGCCCATTCTCTTCCACCTCCGATCTTTTTTCACTGAGAATAAAGACTGACGATTTTCCCCTAACCTGAATTCCTGACTCCAGCTGATTTTAAAATAAGCGGTCTTCACATTTGGCGCCCAATGGTGGGAACCAAGGACTGAAGAAGTCTCCAGTGACCAGGAACTTGGGTGAGTATTGTTAATAGACAAACAGGGAACTTATTTTCTTAAAAAACTAAACTAGTAATCTTTTTTGGCTGAAATGGGACAAATGCTAGCTAAAGACTCTCCATCCCCACCCCCAACCCCTTCAACCCCACCCACGAGTGGCGCTATAGAAAGCATGCTTAAGCTGATAAAAGGACAAGGGCTACTTATAACTTGGGAACAGGTAGCTAGACTTCTAGGTACATTAAACCGCATCTCCCCTTGGTTTGTAGAGGAGAAGCAGATCTCTCAAGATAACTGGTGCCTGGTTGGACAACAGATGTCCGCATATTACAGTGAAAACAGTCCTCATTCAATTTCCATCGAGGCATTCTATTTATACAATATAATTCAGTTAGCACTAAGAAATCCTATCCCTAGAAGAAAGAAAAAACCCATTGCTCCCGCTCAGAGTAGCCAAAGAGGGAGGCCTGATATTAAGGAGGAAGGCAATGAAGAGATTAGTGACCAAATCTCCACAGGGCATGGTGACTTTCCACCTCAGGAGGCAGCTTCAGCCCCACCTCAGGAGCAAGTGATTGACTCTCCTCCAACAACTCCACCCTCTGGGATGGAGAGAAGAGGGGCAGTGGGGTGGGAGGGGGAGGAAGGGGCCCAGTGACAGCACCAACAAAAGCCCAACAAGCCCCCTCATAGTTCAGCCCCTCATAGTTCAAAAGTCCTATGAGATGGACTTTTGAAGGCAAAACAGGAGTTTTTACTACTTTTATAGTTGAAAAAAATCCCCATCAATCTGTGGGGAAGAGACGTTTTACAACAATTAGGGTTAAAAATGAGTACTTCAGTTTTTTTTTTTTTTTTAAGCAGGGCTGCTGTTGAAGGCCTGCCATCCAATTACTCCTATGAGTAGATTGCAACAGGGCTTAATGAAGGCCAGAGAAAAGGGTATAGATGTGGGAGAACTCCAAACACATATTTTTCCTGTAATTTCCCAGTTTAATTCCTCAGGTCAAGAAAGTTGAAGATACCCTCCTTTTAACATAGAAATCCTCAAAGACCTGAAAAAGGATTGCACTCTTTATGGGGCTACATCAGCTTATGTTAAGATGCTATTACAGAATTTAGCTTCTGAAATCTTGACTCCTAATGACTGGAAATCTATAGCAAGGGTATGCTTAGTATCTGGACAAAATTACATGTGGCTTTCTGAATATAATGAGCGCTGTAGGATACAAGCCCAACAAAACAGTCAAAATGCAGTTCATGCTGCAATCACCTATGACCCACTAACAGGTATAGCTCCCTATGCAGATGTCACAGTACAGATTAATTATTCCAAGCAGTAAGGCAAATTTGCTAATGCTATCAAAGCGGGGCTTTGTTTCCAAATAAAAATGAAAATGAGGCCTTCAAAAAATAACAAAAGGGCCAAATAACCCTTTGCTGACTTTGTGGGATTTGCAGACTGTATCACAAGAACTAATGGGGAAAATGCATAACAGATTTTTAATAAGGCAACTTTAAGGGAAAAATGCTAATGATCTAAAAATTATATAGGACTTCAAGGATGCTCCTTTGAGGAGTTCTAAACGCGGCCACAGTACTGCCTTTAGAGCTAGGTGGGACTTCCCAAGATCCCAACATGGTGGACAGGGTCCCTTCGCAAGGGATTCAGAGGAGCCCTACTTTACCACATGGCAGCATCTGAAAGCCAAATTTGGAGAGGAGAATGAGAAAGCAGGGTGGGGAGAACAAGACCCAGTACCCCATTAAAAAACAGGGCCCTTCCTAAATGCAGGTTCAGGGAACGGGATGAGGGGCCCGCCCCAGGGCCCCAGGAAAAACACTTGGGGCAGATAGCCAATGGGAAACCAAGAGTGCCTAGAAGTCCAATACCCAATTGATCAATCAGCCGGAAGCCAATGATGGGAAAGGGTTAAAATCAACCAGCCAGGAAGCAACCTGATGGGAGAAAGGGACTACAATTTGGAGAATAGAGTTGGCCTGAGACAATGAGAACCCCTGGAGAGGTAAAATCTGTTCCCCTCTCCAGCCTATTGATCCCGCCTCCAGGCACAGTAGGCTTGACCATTTTACCTCCTGAGGAAAGCAAAAACGTGTCCATCCACCCTGATGTGGGAAAAAGGGGAATGAAAATATCCCAGTCACCAAAAGCAAGGGACTTATCAAGGGAAATAGTAGCATCAGGTTTTTCATCAGAACCTAATAAGCAACCTGGTGATAGTCAATTGATTCCAGATCCAAAAACCAGCAATATCTGGACAGCAGCTTAATAATGACAGACCTATGCTCAATCTATAGAATGGCCTACCATTAGAAGGTTTAGACACAGGGCAGATCTCGGTCATTAAGCCAATTGGCCCAGTCATCCAAAATTAAAACAGAATTTGCTGGCAGGGAGGATCAATAAGCAAAGTTAGGTGCCCCTAGAGATGGACTTTAACAAAACAGGGTTTTTACCTTTATAGTTGAAAAAAATCCCATCAATCTGTAAAAGGACGTTTACCAAAGGGTTAAAATGAGCTTCTTTTTTTAAGCAGGGCTGCTGTTGAAAACCTTCCATCACCCTGTTCTTACCAATGGAAAACTGATACCCAAATGTGGATGAACAGTGGCCCTATAACGATAAAATTAGGCCTTATTAGATATAGTACAGGAGCACGACCAAGGACATTAAAACCTTCTAAGTCCTTGAATTCGTGTTTGTTGTAAAAAGAAATCTGGAAAAATGGAAAATGTTAAAGTTTTAAGAAAGGTGAAGAACAGATGAAACTATAACTCTTCAGCCTGGACTTCCATCTCCTACTCAGGCTGAAAGGGCCTCTTTGGGTCATAGAATTGGATTGTTTCTATTCTATCCCCTTGGATAAGGAGGATATAAAATTTGCCTTTTCGTGCCCAGCTTTAGCTGGGAGCCTTTAAAAGATGTGAAAGGAAGTTTTGCCACAGGAATGAAAAAACAGCCCTACTGTTCAAATGTATGTTGCCTGTTTGCTCCAGTAAGAAAAAGCTTCCCAAAAGTTATGCTTTAATTATATGGATGATATTATTGGGATGTTTTCAGGAACAATTGGAAACATTACTACAAAAAGACCATGAAAATAAAATTGAAATTATACATAGCACCAGAAAAAATTCAAAGACATGCTCCTTTTTCAATTTTAGGATTAAGATACCCTAAGGTCTAAATTAAAACTGTCCTTAAGAACAGAAAGGTAAAAACTTTGAATGATTTTCAGAAATTGATAGGAGATATCCAAGGATGCAAACAGTGTTATTGACTACCTAGTAGTTACAATTGTTATATGACATTTTAAGGGAGACAGTGCTTTAAATTCAAAGCTTTACAAAAGAAGCTCAAGACTTTGAGAGAAGTTGAACTGGTTTTATCCAATGTTGAAAGAGTCACCAAAATCCTTAAATATCAGTTTTTACCAAAAGAGGACCCACAGCAGTCCTTCATCAAGGAGAAGTGTGATAGAGGGGAACCTCCCAAAAACCCAAAACCTTATCCCTATATAATGCTTTGGCTAGAATTTTTTAAAAGGCCACTAAGGACAACAATTATCTGGGCAAGACCTGACAAGATATAATTTTATACCAATACCAAAATTAATGTGTGTTGTGAGACCTCCCAAGTGGAAATTTTATTACATGGTCAATTTTATACATGGGTCTCCATTAAAGATAACCAACTGTTACTAATTTGGGATGGATTCTTAAAGAAAAAGTTTCAAGCCCTCTTAAAGAACCAATATCTTCAGGATGATCCAAACATAATTTTTTGTGTACCTCAGATCTAACTATAAAGAGAGTAGTCAGAACTCCTTTTCTCAACTCAGCAAAATGAATTGTTTGATCATTCTAGCTCTTACTTATCCAGGAGACATAAATATAATATCTAATTCTATTCAGTAGGTGGAAAAAATTGCCACAACCCAAATAAAATTTGAGCCTCTAAATATATCAGCCTTGAAACTTCAAGGCAAGTGGAAAGCATCCAGGTAAAAATTTTATTACATGTCCACCCTCAATGGACTCCAGGTCCCATTTTGTGGCACCAAAGGCAGATAGCCTTTAACTATTTGGTCAATCCCTTTATTCCAAGAAGCCCAAACATCTCATTCTAAATATCATCAGGCTGGGCTTTCGTTTCAATTTGGAATAATAAAGGAGGGCGGAGCATAGTAAAGCTTTGGGTTCCTTCCTTTCCACGCCCCTAACTGGTCGGGAAGAACCCTCGGGTAAGACCCATTGAAACTAAATGGATGTAACCCATTATAAATCTTTTGTTTTTTATCTTTTATCCACATTTGGTAGACACCTTTTTGGTTCACTTTTTAAACCGAGCAAAAAAGGAACCATGGTCACTGAATTCCCTACAGCCATTATTGGGGTGCCACAAGCAATAAAAAGACAATTTTTGCATACTTCAAAACATTTTGCAAATTTTTGGACAGTATAAATTTTTACACACCACGGAATACCTTTTAATCCTCAAGGACAGGAATAGTAGAGAAGAAAAGATATTAAGACTCTCCTCCAAAAACAAAAAAGGGGGAGCCCGGTAACACTAGGAACCTAAATCTAACTTTATACTATTAATTTTTTTTGAAAAAGATGCACTGGCCCGCAAAGGTTTTTATAATGCACCGGAAGGTCGTGTCCATGCCAGCAGCTCCATATCTTTACATAATCGCCGGTGATGTGGGGAGACCCAGAAAGTGGTGAATGGAAAGGACCGATAGGCTAACTTTGGGGAGGGGTTTCTTGTATCTCTACAGGTGGAGAAGGAACGATGGGTGCCAAGAGCTTTCCCCTTTTGTCCATTGCAGAGAGACAGAGCAGACCTTGAAACAAAGGAGAAGACCAAGAAATATTGGGTGGTTCGTGCTGATTGTCACCTTGAAAGAGCATGGCATTATAAATTTGACCTATGGAACAAAGATTTTGATTAAAACCCTAGGAATGTTGGATTTCTGAGACTGATAAAGGTTGTTGGGATTGAAAACCCTCAGGAATCATGATTTCTGAATGGACTTGAAAACCTCTGGAATCATTGGATTCTCTGAGATATGATAAGACTGTTACAGGACTTCAAAATCTGCTGGAATAATTGGATTCCCTAACACATAAAAAGACTTTTGCAGGACTTCAAAAACTCAGGGGGATCATTGGATTCCCTGACATATGAAGCAATGGACAATACATTGGTTTTGAACTATCTCTTGGCTGCTGAAGAAGGCGTATGTGTGACTGTTGTTTACATACCCTCCTTCTAGGACTTCTGGTAATCTTTTCCAACACCATGTTGATTTATATTGTTTGTTATTCCGCTACTTGCGTGTATAATTCATGTTTGTTACACCACATCGAGCCTGTACTGCCTGAGAGGAGGGGCATCCCTAATAGCCTCTGCGTTATTGCTATGT
The DNA here is from genome assembly GCF_902635505.1 of Sarcophilus harrisii. Taxonomy (NCBI): domain Eukaryota; kingdom Metazoa; phylum Chordata; class Mammalia; order Dasyuromorphia; family Dasyuridae; genus Sarcophilus; species Sarcophilus harrisii. Next base: position 371,585,366 of record NC_045427.1, read on the forward strand.
GCTTCTGTAATATCTCCCATGATGATGGGTTTGTGCATAATAAGACCCTTCATCCCAGAAACCCGCTAGCAACCCCCACTTCCCTTTGGTGCTTTTCATCTCCCTTCCTGAGATGTCAGGGTGGGCATGATCGTCTCCTTTTTGGTGCTTTCACCGCCTTTCCTGAGAAGTCAGGGAGGCTGTGATCACCTCCTTTTCGGTGCTTTCATCTCCTTCCCTGAGAAGTCAGGGAGGGTGTGATCACCTCCCCTTGGGGGCTCTGACCTCCCTGAGGAGTCAGGGATGGCATGACTACCTGTGTTCTAAAACAAAAGAAAGCGGGAGATGTAATGGGCTGAGGCTTGAGTTGATGCACTGAGGTCCCAAGCAGGTGAGGCTAAATAGTAATTGGACTATACTCTATTAATATACATGCTTGGATAAAGAATGGCCCCCACCCACTCTTTGTGCAAGTCCTGATGTGTTGTAGAGAAAATGACGATTTTGGTTGGTGGAGGCAGAGAGACAGGAAGAAAGGCTGGGGGAGACTGAGCCTGGGTTCTATGCCCTTAGCTGCTGGTCATGTGGCTTCTGATCTAGCTAGCTTCTTGACTCAGCTGCACACACTGCTGTTGCCCATTCCCTTCCACCTCCGATCTTTCTTCACTGAGAATAAAGATTGACGATTTTCCCCTAAAATGAATTCCTGACTCCGGCTGATTTTAAAATACGCGGTCTTCACAAATACCATTATTAAGTCTCTTTCCCAAGGTTATCAGGAAAAAAGAAAAAGAATATATATGTTCTAAAGTAATTACAGAAGTTCTCCTTGTGCTGCCAAAGAAGTGGAAAGTAGGAGGTTGCCCATCAGCTGGGGAGTGGCTAAACAAGTATTAGTATATGATTGCAAAGGAATACTACAATGCTGTAAGAAATGATGAACAAGTTCATTTTAGAAAAAATTTAAATATTTGCTTACATGTAATTGAAGAATACAGTAAAAATTAAATGTAGAAAATATTGCATAGAAATATTGTTGATTTTTTAAATGATATCTACAATATGATACTTTGTTTGTATCATTAAGTTGCTCCTTTTTAGAAGCGAATGGTGTGCTTTTATAAAAACAAGCCATTACTTATTAGAGACTTTTGTCTGGAAATTTTCTAAAAATGCTTTAAACAAAAGAATAACTTTGCATAGAGTAAAAGACATAATGTGAAGATGTTCAAAGAGCATCTTTAACATGAATATGAAGAAAAGAATCAGGAAAGAGAATACAACTGGAACATTAGGGCAAAGTGCACTAAAGAGACTTACTGTGAAAGACAGACCAGAATATTTAAGGTCAAGGGTCTCAGCTTTCTAGACTCTCACATTACTCTCCTTCATTAAGGAGCCCCTTGGTTTTGCTTTCTATAGAAAAAGTAATAAGACCTATTAGTGGAACCAATGGAAAAACACTCGAGGATGAGTCTCAGGCACCTCCATTTTATTCACAATCTATTTCCTAAGAGCTCCGAAGTCACCTAGTATCAACAAGTATTGATTTTTGTGACTGTGTCACTTTGCAAGACTCTGGGGATATGAAGAAAAGCAACCCCACACAAGGTGCTCATATTCTACAGGAGAGACAACAAGCAAGTATTTCTATATAAGACAGGATTAAATAGACGTAGCCTCAGATTAAAATTTAAAAACTGAAGGTGTCTAAACGTACCGGGGAGGGGGGTGGGGGAATATGAGGAAACTTTCCATAAGAATATTATTCTGGCAATGGTATGAATGGAGGAATGGAAAGAAAGAGAATGGAAGCAGAAATATCTGTAAGGAGAAAAAAGTCTAAGGAAAGCAACAATGAGGTCCTGCTTGGAGTAGTGGAAATGGGAAAAAAGAAGAGTAAGAAATGAGATGTTGCTGAGAAGAACTCATCATTTGATATAAGAATTAAAGGAATGCAAAGAATTATCAATAGACATAGAGATAGGAAATAGGGTAGATAGTGGATGCCAAAGGCAGAAATAATAAAGTCAAGAGAAGATTTAGAGGGAAGAGAAGAAGCTCAGTTTCAGATACCATTGAAACATGCAAGTACAAATGTCTTGCAAGAAAATAAGGGTCTGGTGTTTAGAAGAAGATCAAACCTAAAGACAGAGATTTAATAGTCATCTGCTTAGACTTTTTTGGATGAAAACAGGGAAAATAAAATAAGACTACTAAAATGACAGGGCAAAAGCAGAATGCTCAAATGACACACTCATAATGAAGAGCTTAGAACAAAACCCAGACAAAGCAGCAGAAGTGGTTAGAGAAATACAAAGAGGAGCAAGAGACTATTGTAGAAACCACCAAGAAAAAAGGAGAGAATCATCAAGTGTTAAAAATTTCATAAGAATTTGAAGATAAAGGTTGTGGATTTGGGTTTTTTTTTTAATTTCCATGACCAAATTTAATAATTTTAAAGAGGTCATGTTTTTTTTTTTTTTTTTTTAATAGCCTTTTATTTACAGGATATATGCATGGGTAACTTTACAGCATTAACAATTGCCAAACCTCTTGTTCCAATTTTTTACCTTAAAGAGGTCATGGTTACCAAAGAAGCACAGACTGAATACATTGGATGGGGACAAGAAAAAATTAATAGAGTGGATGGGGGCAAAGGAAATTTGGGGCATGTACAAATTTTTTTCAAGAAATTAACAATAAAAAGGAGGAAAAGAGATGAGTTGTATCTGGATAGGACAAAAGAAAGGCTTTTTAGGCCTGGGGAAAATATTTTAATATTTTTAAACTGATTAAAGGAGCTGACAGAATGAGAGAAAATGAAGATAAATAAGAGAAAAATGGATGGTTGTGCCAAGATCTTATGTAAGAAACAAAAAGCAAGTGGATTACAATGGCACACAGTTAGAGGGATCAAATTTAAAACAAACAAAAAGCAGGGATATCTATTCTGTGACCAGAGGGAATTAAAAACTGTTAATTTAGATGATCTAAATCTAGTCAGTGAAGTAGCAAACAAGATTATCAAATATAGGTTGTAAACAGATTATTATAAGCACAATATATTATCCAACTAAAAAAAATATTATGAATTTATAGTAACCCTGGAGCGCCAAAGGAATGATTGTGCCTATAAGGTGAGAACTAAGTTAAAATTTTTCAGTTCATTAGTTCAGTTCTATCCAAGGATTTTCTTGGTAAAGATATTGGAGTAGCTTGCTATTTTCTTTTCTAGTTCACTTGACAGATAAGAAAACTGAAGCAAACAGGGTTAAGCAACTTGCCCAGGGTTACACAGTATACAGCATAGCATATACAGTAAGTGTATGAAGCTGAATATGAATTTAAAAAGCTGAGTCTTCCTAATTCCAAGGCCAGAGCTCTAATCATTTCATCACCTGCCTGCATCTTTTCCAGGTAGGGGTGACTTTTAAGTTGGTAATTGCAGTCTAGAGGCTAAATGATAAAATTTTAGGTAATATGCAATATGTAATATATGTTAAGCTCATCATAAGCTTCCAACTAAAAAATCCTGTTTTTGGAAACTCAATTAAAAATCTATATTAACTACTCAAAATAAAATCCACCCAAACTACACACACATACACATACAGAAAGGAGAGATGAGGAGAGGGAGGGGAAAGAAGGAGGAAAAAAGGTGGAAAGGAGAAAAAAGGTGGAAGGAGAGAAGGGGAGGTTTGGAAAAAGGAGGGAAGAGAGAGACAGACACAAAGATCCATATAAGAGGCTCACTATGTAAATACAACTTGTTTATTCAAAATACAAAGAACACAGTACAGCTGAATTATGCGGCTTCAAGTTATCTAATATGTAGGTCACATTTAAGCATCATTTTAAGTCTTTCCACACAACTCTATAAAGTAGGTAATACAAGTATTCTTACTTCCATTGTCCAGATGTTTAGTGTTAAACAACAGGATAAGCTAATCTGCTGAAATAGTACTTTAATTTCTAGATTACATAAACCACTGTAATTTAAACAAACTGGAGAATGTTTGAATTAGTTAAAATTATGAATTATAACTTTTTTAATGCAGATTTGATTTCCTTTTTGTTCTTTTGCTTTCTAAAAAAAAGCACTAGTAAAAAAAAAAAAAAAACGAGGGGCTGGGCTATAAGACCTGTTTTAATGAATAAATAAGATTCATCTATAATCAGCTCATTAACTGTTAGGAGGCAAATGGAACATCCTTAAGTTCTTATGAACAGCTGTGTTTTATTAAAGGTTAAATCCTTCTCCTAAAATCTTAGTCAAACTATTCATTTACTTTGTGAAGCTAGTACAAAAGTAAACTTCAGTTCATTCCTAGGTGCTTTACACAGGAAGAATTGAATTTCTGAGGCTTTTTTATTATACTTTGAATTAAGGAATATTATTCTAGTTAATGTCAGAATTATTACAGAAACCAGCACCATAAACTCATACTTTACCTTTGGCCTTTTTTTTGCTCTTTCAAGTTATTTTGGTATTTCTCCTCATCTGAGAGCTTTACTTCTCTCTCTCCAGTCTGTAGATTCAGACGCACATGGGAACCAGCGGGGACAGCTTGATCTAAAAGCCAAAAGAAAGAATACTACATTAAACCTAAGGTGGAAGAGAAGGAATTCTGGGTTCTGACGAGCCTGAAAGGGTTCTCTCTCACTTTCACAAACTTGTGTGACACAAGAAATTGCTCCTGCTAGTGAGAGGCTCCAGCTCCTCACTTAGTAAAGTGACAAGTGCCAAACAAGCTGAATTTAAACATTAAAAAAAGCCAAACCCTTTAAATATGCATCCTCTAGATCTACCCTTAATCAAACTCTTTTCACTCTCCCTCATACACACACCTATGGCTCCATGCTTAAAGTAAAGAATAGATAAGCCCCTGCATCTGAAACAACGTGGGGCCTATAAGAACTTAAGCATTTATGCTCTGGATGAACTAGTTATCAAACAACAGGATTTATTTCATGCCTTAATACTCAAAAGTCCTATACTAGAACACTGTATGAACATAAAAGAAAAAGAATAGTGGTACCTCCCTTAAGGAGCTTATTATCCAATTAGGAAAACAAAATATATAGAGCATACAAAATAACTGCAATGTAATTACAAAGCAACATGCCAGTAAGAGAAGAATAAGTTATTGTAATCTGAATTGCTTAAGTACTCGAAAGATAAAAAGTACAGGTGTGATTGGTGGTGGAGGACTGTTGGATCTAGGGACACTATGTGGAAAGAATTTAGAGGCAAAAATTGGCAGAGAAGAAGCAAAGGCCATTTCAGGCAGAAGACAGAGTAAGAGCAAAAGCTGAGAAACTTTTAATTAACATACTTGGGATGAGAGCTAGCAAGCAGAGCAGTTTAGGTAGGAAAATATAGGGAAGTGCACAGAATTAAGAAGACAGGGGGCTGGGCAGCAGCAAAGAGCCCTGACCAAGGATTATACAATGAAAAATACCCTTAGAATAAGCTCTTCCCAAGCTGGTTTCACTTTAAGTACATACGATGGGAACAAATGGACAAGTAGTGAACAATGTCTTGTTAGTTTTTCTCCAGTACTTACCTGAGTCTTTTGGCTCAGCTTTGTTATCTATAAAAGGGAAGACTGATTCCCTACCTTCAACAAAAGGCTAAAAAAGGACATGGACTCCAAAACCCATTAGCTAAGAATATTCTTAGAAATCACAAAAAAAGGAGGGATGGAGAGAGATAGGGCACTCTAAAAAAGTAATGAATGACAGACTACATGGACAACTTTTTCAAGTGAGGATGAATGTTTAATAGCTCTTGCAATTATTAATTATTAATAACTAGTATTGTTCCATATATAGTGGATTAGTCATCCTGCTGTCAGTTCATCCAGCAACTAACTCATTACGGTTCTTGCTATCTTAAGAAATGATGCATAAAGATAAAACTAAAAAGTTACAGCAAAAAGAAAATTAATGTATCCAAGATAAGATAGAAAACAACAGAATAGTAAAAAATCATTAGCAAATTTACTTGATAAAGGTTTGGTATCTAAAATACAAAAACAATTAACAGATACACAGTTTATAAGAACAAAAGCCATTCTCCAATAGACAAGTGATCAAAAGATATGAACAAATCATTCTCAAAAGAAGAATTGTAAATAATTCACAACACTAGCAGCTAGAAGGCCCAGTGGATAGAGCAGTAGCCCCGAAGTCAGGAGGACCTGAGTTCAAATTTGACCTGATACTTGAAATTTCCTAAATGTATGACCCTGGGCAAGTCACTTAACCCCAACTGCCTCAGCAAAAAAAAAAAAAAAAAAATTCACAACCATCTATGAAAGAATGCTCAAAACCACTAATAATAGGAGAAATATAAATGAAACTCTTGAGATTTCACTTAACACTCTGCAAATTGACAAACATGGTGAAGAATCAGAATAATCACCATTGGAGGGGTTGTGGGAAGTAAAGTACACTAGAAAAAATATTACAGAACTCTGAGTCAATAAAAAAAATTTGTGGAAAGTATTTGGAATTATGTGAATAAAATAATGTAAATTTCCATATACTCTGACCAAGTGATTCTGCTATTAGGCTTCTACCTCAAGGATAAGAAAATGATAAGAAAAATGTTTCCCTATACACCAACATATTTATAGCAACATTCTTACATTCACAAAAACAAAAACCTGGAAACAAAATAGATTTTATTAATTAGAAAATGACTAAATAAATTGCAATATGTGAATGTAATGGAATATTATTGTACTGTTAGAAAAGAAAACAAAGAAGCATGTTAAGATCTATATGAACTGATGCAGAATAAAATAGCGTCAAGAAAACTATGACTATCACAACAACATTTATGGAAAGAGGAGCCACTCTTAAAAAGAAAAACAACTGAAAGTGAATGTTACAAAATTACAAATAACAAGCACAACACCAAAGAAGATAAAAAGAATCCCCAAATTCCAATGTAGTTTACCATACATATATTCATATCTCTACAATGCATTGATCAGGTTTGTTGGAGGAAGAGGAGGATGTTCCTATACTCCCCCACCCCCCATCCCAAATTGTTTTCAAAAATGGTTTTCTGAAAGAGGAAGGAAAAGAGACTGGAAAATTCTTATGATAGAAAAACACATCCAAAAATTATTAAATGATAAAAACAACAATAAGGATTTAAGTAGCCCAGGTGCTGCCCTCAGAATGCTACACTGGCCAAAGAAAAAAACTCAGTGACAGAAACAGAAATTTTATTATCTGGAATTTTCAAAATTATTCCTTTCATGTTTATTTTTATTTATTATATTTATATTATATATAACATATATTTCCTTCCCACAGGAAGAACAAACCATATAACATTTATTTAAAATATAGGATATGGTCATTTAAAACAAAACTAAAATATGAAAGAAAAAACCTCCATGGGAGTAGAGGCAGAAAAGAATAATAAAAGATCATTTTGACCCCAGTAAGGTACATACCAAGTTTGTAAGTTTCCTGACCTAAAGCAAAAGCCAAGAAATTAATGAAAACAAAGGCAGAGAAAAGACTTACAAATTGAAAGGAAAAGAAAACCTCAGGGAAAAGGGACAAGAAACAAAGTCTTAAAAGCAAAAAGAAGAGGGAAAAACCTCTGGGGTGATCTGTATTGTTCAGATTATTATCACTGAGCATCTCTAGCCCTCAGACCAGCTCAATATACATACTTCTTAGGTAGACACAGAGTATAAGGCCCTGTGCTAAGAGGTGGGCACACAAAAATAGAAAAACCTCTCTCTGTTCTGCAAAAACTCACATTTCAATCCAATGTAAAACATGTACAAAAATAAGTCAGTATTAAGAAACAGAAAAAATCTAAGCCTTTAAGAGAGTTAAGAATTTTGAGAGGAAGACCATAACAAAGGAGGACATTACAAGAAGTGGAGGTAGCATTGGCAAATGCTGAGAGGTGGAAGATGGAAAATCAGGTTTAGGAAAGTGCCAGTATTGAGTATGGCAGGAAAAAAGAAAGAGTAAATAAAAGGAAATAAAATGAAGTAACAAGGAAAAAGTAGTTTAGAGTAAGACTGTGGGGGACCTTAAATATCAGGTTGAGTAGTTTCTATTTTATCCTATGTATAACAGGGATACCTTGAGGGCTTTTGAAGAAGGGAGTGAAGTGGAATATTTTGGGAGTTATGAGGAGGATAGATTAGAGAGGGAAAGCAAGAGCTAGAAGCTGGAAGACCAAGTAGAATTTGCCAATTAGAATACAGTCTGTATTTAAGCAAAAATGTGTTGCTACTCCACCTTAACTTTATTTAAATTATTACAGTCATCTCATGAAAGTCTTCCCAAGTGAATTTTTCATATTTTTATTTCTTATAGTGAAATAAGATTCCATTATTTCTTATACCATAATTTGCTCAATTTCTCTCTTATTGTTGGGCACATATGTTAAATCCAACTTATTAATTATCATTAATAATATTTGCCATGTATATTTTTGTACAAAGAGCTTTTATCTATCAATAACCTCACTGGATAGTACCAGAACTATAACTTTGGGGTGAAAAGGGATGCACATTTCACAAGTGTTCCTGAATAATTTCAAGTTATTTTCCAGAATTACGGAATCAATTCAAAGTTTAATCAGCATTTATCTGATGTGCCTCTCTAAAATGCCTCTCTAAAACTGATTACAGAACCATAGACTGAAAGACAGAAGGGATTTCAAAAGCCCTCTAATCTTTCCATGTTTGACTATCATTTTAATGCCAACATTTCCCATAGTATTGAAACAACAAAAAACAACATCTAAACCTATTTAAAATAATTACATTAATCATTTAATCAACATTTATTGACTTTTCCTATGCACCTGGTACTGCAGTATAGACTGAGGATACAAAGACAAAAATTAAATAGTCTTTAAGCTCAAGAATCTTATATTCTATCTGGAAAAACAAGTATTATTTACATATATAATTGCATGTAAAATTCATACAAAATAAACACAATATAATTTATTGGGGGAGGACACTTGCAGCTGGGTGCAGAAGGAACAGAACTTATATTTAATTCAAATTCAACAGGGTATCCCTGGAGTAGGATGACATGGTCAAACCTACAATTTAGGAATATCTAAGAAAGTAAAGGTTACCCTTAAGAGGGAGGTGCCATGTTAATAAAATCAAAGAGTAAAAACAAATATTCTCAAAAGGTACCTGCACTGACCCAGTCAAGCTGACAGTGCAAAGGATAAGGTCAAAAGAAAGATGCCAGGCATAAAAGTTAAGTGCACCAACTTTCCAGCAAATTGAGGAGCTTTACTTTATTTTAGGAGAAACAGATGAATTTTCAGGTCTATTAGGACCTTAGAATGTCAACCTTTACCACAAAAGCATAATTTCATTAGCAGTTCATTAGCATGAATGATGCAAACCATTTCTCACTCCTACTTTTTCATAATCTTTACTGATCAATAGATTCTTTGAACATAGTTTGACTGAGAATCAAATAAAGCAGCAAAAATTTCTCATTAGTCAAATCTGAAACAGAGATTGCATGCTAAATGTACCCTTTTGTCCTTGTTATTTTTTCAAAACTATAATAGTTATAACTGAATGGGGGGGGGGGGAACGACAAAGAAGCAGATATTAATTTATTTTTATCTTTTCTCTCCAATCTTACAAGTTCCCTTCAGATCCTGAAGTAATTGACTATGTGTTCACTTTGATGAACACTTGTTGCCTTCACAACCAACCAAGCAAAGTAATGTACAAGTTATCCAAAAAGTCTCAGTGCAATACAAAACTATCAACACTTAAAACTTCACAAGATTTTTGGGACACTGCGTCTATGTCTTATTTACAAAGCAATACTTCTGATAGTCCCAACAAGACTTCCCAAACTTTTCATAATTCCTCGCCAAGAATATCTTGAGTTCAGCACAGAAAAAAGAGTGGAGGAGCCTTTGGGAACTTAAGACTTACTTCACTTTTCATCCTCCTACTCCCATGCAATTGTAAAATGCTATTAAGTGTTTATATAAATGACACTGATGTAGGGGTATTTGACTCTAGGAATAAGTACCGGATTAGTAGAAAGGAATAGCATACTTGGATGACTTCATCTGCAAAGAGGGCTTACTGGAAGCGATAGCATTTAGTACCAATAGTACTAGAATGGTAAAGTTCTTCACAATTATTCACACATAGTGCAAGATAATTTTAGTTCATGACTTTTTAAAAAATTTTTCACAATAAGGAAGACAAATAACAGATTTTCCCTATTTTATAGGTGAGGAAACAGGCTCATAAAAGTTAAGTATCTCCTTAAAAATCCCATAACTACTAAGTAATAAAGCCAGGACCCCAATTCTGAGCTTCTGATTGCAAGTCCAATGCTACTCTTGTCCTGCTCACTGTAGAGTCCTTGAATTGCTTTTTCTCTCTAGAAAAAGGAAACCAAACTTCCCTACCTTATTTGCAGTGACATTATTTCATGAATAAAAAGAAGGGGTACTGAGTATATAGTAGAGACTTTCTTTCTTCGTTCCTACCTGAAAAAATCAACTGTTTTAAAGAATTATTGCTTTCAGGGCAGCTACTTGGTGGAGTGAATAAAGTACCAGCCCTGAAGTCAGGAGGACCCGAGTTCAAATTTGACCTTAGACACTTAACACTTCCTGGTTATGTGACCCTGGGCAAGTCACTAAGTCCCATTTGCCTCAGGCAAAAAAAAAAAAAAAAAAGAATTATTGGTTTCTATTCCAGTATAAAGATTGCTAAATTTTGTCCTTTTAAAGCTCAGTGTGAACTAAAGCTACAGGGAGTTCAGTCTGAGAGGAGGAGAAAATATACACATTAAGCTAGACATGGGTCATATGAAAAATATCCATCCACTGCATCTATTATAAACTCCAATCTACTGTAGGCTTTTTATCTACTAACCGTTCACTGACAAAACGCATTTAAAAATGGGAAGGTATCTCTCTGGTTCCTTGAGATACCAGAATACAAATCAATCATCCCAAATCCAGCTCTGTGTTCAAATGCAAACCCAAAGAGTATTTAAATGAGAATAGCTTCTATCAGGTAAAAAGGGAAAACAGCTTTGGGATTTTTTTAATAAAAATAGTTCAATCATGGGCTTAAGCCAATTTTTCTACAACAATGCACTAAAGAGCTGGCTTATAAAAGCAGCCATTAAGCTACGGGGGAGGGGGGGGGAAGGGGAAAGGGAAAGGGGAAAGGGAAAGGAGGAAGGCGAGGGGGGGAGGGGAGAGGGAAGGGGGAGAGGAAAATGTGTTGGTCAGCCCTGAACTGCCTCTAATGTAAGTCTAAGAAAATCAAGAATATAGGACAACAGAACAATTAGCAGAAGTGAAGAGTAAGATCATAGCCAGAGAAACAGAAATAGGGACCTTAAGAATAGGGAGTAGGTTTTGTAGTGGTAAGAAACTGGGAAGTGAGTAGATGCCCAACAGTTGGGGAATGGCTGAATAAGCTAGGGTATATGAATATTATAGAATATTATTGTTCTATAAGAAATGATCAGTAGGATGATTTCAGAGAGGCCTGGAGAGATATAGATGAACTGATGCTGAGTGAGCAGAACCAAGAAATCACTGCAGACAGCAACAAGATTATATGATAATCAATTCTGATGGATGTGGCTCTTTTCAACAATGAAATGACTCAGACAAGTTCCAATGGATGAGAGCAATATATACCCAGAGTGAGGAGTAAGGGAACTGGATCACAACATAGCATTTTCACTTCTTTTGTTGTTGTTTGCTTGAATTTTATTTTCATTTTCTTTTTTTTTTTCCTTTTTGATCTGATTTTTCTTGTGCAGCAAGATAATTGTATAAATATGTATAACTATATTGGATTTACATATATTTTTACCATTTTTAACATATATTGGATTACTTGCCATCTAGGGGAGGGAGTGGGGGAAGAGGGGGAGAAATTGGAACATAAGGTTTTACAAGAGTCAATGTTAAAAAATTATCCTTGCATATGTTTTGAAAATAAAAAAGCTTCAATTTAAAAAAAAAAAAAGAATAGTGCTAGGGCTCTAGCAGATAAGAAAAATTGTCCCAAGAGAAGGTTTTGAGAACTTAAGCAGGAACAGATCTTAAGAAGACATAAGGAGAGGTTTAACACATTCATGACAATACTTTTTGGAAGGAGCAAAATAAGTGGGACACATATAGGTTGTTTCAATACAAATTTTTTTTTTAAAAATTCAAGCAAATAACTATATCAAAATGCCCCAAATCACTAATGATAGGAGAAATGCAAACTGAAACAACTCAAAGGTTTCATCTCACACTTATCTGATTGGCAAGAATAACAAAAAAGGTAAGTGATAATAGATGTCAATGTGTTGGAATCTTTACAAAGTGTTAAGCCATTGGAATTGATTTGAGCTTAGAGTTATTTTTGGGCCAGAACTTGAACTAGGTACTAAGTACAACTGATGGAAACAATGCTTGTGTTCACACCTTTAGAGAGCTCATAAGTATCTAAGAACTCAATGGAGTTCACATGTTTGGGAGATTTCAGAGAGCATGCTGGGAGATATCCCACAATCCCACTCTCAGAGAAGTAGCATAAATACAGTTCCAGTGAACGACTCAAGGGAGTTCTGGGGAACTTCAACTGGGGTTGGAGACAGCAAGACAAGCAGCAAAACTAGGTCAAAGTCTACTCCAAGCATTTCCTTGGCAGAATAGATGGATGAGAACAATTTGTTGAAGGGCTCAGAGCATAGTCAAGCATGAAAGACAGCAAGGTCATCCTCTGCATCTTGGGAAGTCATCTTTGACTTCTTGTTTTGCCATTGGAGAAAGTGAAGTTGACAACTTTGTGCAACTCTGTCTCACTTAAATCCACTCAAGTCAAGATGTTTTCAAGAATCAAGTCAATGATTCTCTTTCAAAAAAGACCAATAACAATAGACTAGATAAACAATGAGGTCCTTCCCAGATCTAAATCCTATCAACTCACAGTGAGACAGAAAGTTTTTTCTACAAGGGATCAGGCAACTTTAGAATCTGAAGGCCATCCATTACATATTCCTTCATCTTAGCTTGACTGCTTGCTTCCTTTTATTGGTCAAAAATATCTTTGTTAATCTATCACATTGATTCCACTGCCTAGTTTTTGTGTTTTGTTTGTTGAAGTTCACTCATATACACCATATCCTTCTCTTTTGCTCTTTGAGTACTAACTCAAATTAGAGAAGGTAGTCTCTAGGTCGACTTAATTTATATTGATTTGAACACAGCATTCTTCATCCACTTGTTTTTTTCTTATTTTTAAAGTTAGTCTGAATCCTCCTAGGTGAATGCAAATTTTATTTTTAAGATTCTATAGAGCATTTTGATGCTTAAAACAGTCAACATTTATAAAGAGAAGTTTGTTTTGTTTTTTAATTTGGAAGTTGGGGGGGAGGGGAGGAAGGAAGACGGTTCCCCTTCTATACCATGTCCCAAAAATTGTAGTGTAAATGTAAGCTATTAAAGCTTAAACAAAATCTATCATGAGCCAAAATCTACCTCCCTGAAACTTTCTACTATTATTGCTATTTTTTACCCCTGAGTCTATACAGAATAAGTTGATTTCCTCTTTCATGTGGCAACTTTTCAAATACTTAAACAATAAAAGTTAATAAATATTTATAAGTGCTTTTTATGTGAACAAAAATTATTTTAAAAAATTACTAAGTGTTAACTATTTTCCAGACATTAAACTAAGCTTTGGGAATCCAAGTAAAAATTCAAAATTGTTCATGTTCTCAAGGAGGTTATATTATAATAAAACAAGACATATAAAGAAAATAGATTTGAAAAGTTGTAAAGAGTGGGATGAATGCATGATTTTTAAATGTCTGGAAAGCTACATAGTAACGAAGTAAGTAAGAGTTGAAATCTCTCTTATGAGAGTCCAGGATTGCAAGAATGGGAGAATATTTTCAATAGTAAAAGAAAGAGAGCCAGGATATAAGAAAATTGTTTGCAGGTTCTGGCAAAGAGTGACTTACTTCTAGGCAAGAGCATAGAAATAGAAGCCTTAATTCCAGTGAAAGAAAGATGAAACTCCAAGTGTAGGAAGAATAGTGAGTTAAGAAGTGATATGGTAGATTGATTCTAGAAAAAAAGAAATGAAATCTCCCCTTTAAGAATCCAGGATTCCTGCTGTAGAAGGCCTAGTTCTACTGAGAGGGGGAGACCTGATGTGTCAGTAGTAGAGAAGTCTACAAAGTGGATAGACAAGCAATTGTACCAAGTATAATATTTTTACCTTTTTTTGTTTGCTTCTTTTTCTTTCTCATGGTTTTTTCCTTTTTGTTCCAATTTTTCTTTCTCAATGTAATTAATATGGGAAAATGTTTAAAATGATTGTACATGAAAAAAAACAAAAACAAAAAAAAAAACCCTGAGGGTCCAAGGTTCAGGTCCCTGTTCGGGCGCCAAAATGTGAAGGTTTTCCTGGAGTCAGCCTTAGTCTCAGTTGAAATAAATAATTACTCCATTATTGCAGCCAGCTGGTAAAAATGCAAACGTTTATTTCTCCTTCCAAATTAGCCCGGTTAGTTGAGACCTAACTCTCTGCTTGAGCTCTAAGAGATCTTGCAGCTTTGTCCTTGGCTTCTGCCTCTGCTTTCTTCAGCCTCCAGCCAGCACCAAGTTGGAAGATGCAATGAATCTCTCTGTACCCTCCAGTCAATTCCACCAGAAGAAGTAACTTCAAGCTTCAAAAGCTCCCTATATTTATGTGATCTCCCAAAGGTTTAACTCCACCTTCTGGAGAGAGAGGGATTCTGAGTTATCTCCCAGAGTGCTCTTTGGTCCTAAGGAAGGTGTGAATTCAGATATCTCTTTCTAGACCCTGAATCTCCCAAACTGTGAACTCTATTGAGTTCTTAGAGCTCTCTAAAGGTGTGAAACCAAGCATCGTTTCCATCAGTATTAGCAACTTATCACCTTGTAAGGATTCACTCTAAAGTGTGAACCAATATGCACTGTATCAATTCTACTGAGTTAACACCAGGATTCTGACATCACCCTTGAGTTTTCACCTTGTTCAAGGTGGATGGACAGATGAAAACTAGCAACAGGGAGAAGCCAGAGATACTACTATTTCATCTTTTGTTCTGTTTTCTCCACAGAAGAAAATGGCTTTTGTTTTGGAATGACAAAATAAAAATGACTAGAGGAATAGATACTCAAGAAAAGGTGAAATTAAGAAAGTCCTTGGCTTTTCCAAGATGAATTTAAGTCTCTTAGATCAAGTGAATTACATTCTTGGTCCTAAAACTGGCAAATAGGATGGCTGAGCTATTTTCACTACTGTCTGGAGAACGGGAGAGAACCCACAAGATCTTACTGGTTTTCAAAAAAGGAAAGAGAATAGTCTGCAAATAAATGACCAAAATGCTTGACTTTGATTCTTGCAAAATTTCTAGATGGAACAATAGGAATTAGATGATAATATAATTCAGAACTGACGACTAGATGGCTAAATTCAAAGAGAATTCAGTATCAATGTGGTAGAAAGTCTTGAGTGGATATGTGCTTGGTCTTGTGCTGTGAAACATTTTAATCAATGACTTGAATAAGGACACTGATAGCATACGCTCATCAATTTTGCAATACAAAGTTGAGAGGGACAACTAAATGACAAAGGTAGGATCCAAAAAGACTTTGACAGACTAGAGGAACTGATTAAAATAAGAAAGAATTCAACTGGGATAAAGGCAAATATATTTGTGTACTCTTCCAAAAAAAAAAAAAAACAAAACCCAAAACTCTATAAATTAAGATGGAGAAGGTATGAGTTATAGTTTCACTTGTTCTGAAAAGGGTTTTAAAGAATGGTAAGTAATATGCATCGGCAACGTGGGAGAGCACACTAAAAAAAGTGAATTAAAAAAAAAAAACAGATTGAAAGAATAAAAATATGATAGTCCCACTGTACTCTACTCTTGTAAGGCCTCATCTGGAGCACTATGATCAGTTCTGGTTATTGTGATTTACTGTAGAGGACAGCAGATTTTATGAGAACTCTGAGAAAAGTGGTGTGTTTTCTCACAAATTTGACACTGTTCTTTATATATTTTAGAAATGAGACATTTATCAGAAATACTATCTGTAAAGATTTCCCCCCCAGCTTTGTACTTCCCTTTTAATCTTATTTCTGTTGGTTTTGTGTAATGTCCAGGTTAGTTCTCTGGAGGATCTCGGGATCAGCCTTGATCTTTGTGAAGGAGTGAAGTAGGCAGGAGAGCCATCAGGAGGCTGGTCAAAGATGGAATGTCTCTATTTCCAGTCCTCTCAGCCCTTAAATACCTCAGTATGATTACATCATTACAACACACTAAGTATGTGTGAACTAGAGAACAACTGCATCATCTTACCAAGTACTAAGTATATATGAACTAGAGAACCATTATCTTATCAATCACACCAGGTTAATAGCCTGCTATAAGTATCTTTGCTTCAAGTATACTTCTCCATAGTTCCCCAATATCTGTGGTCCTCTATAATTTACAAAAAATAAAACAAACAAACAAACAAAAAAAAACACAAACACTGAAAAGCTTATAACTGTCTAAGGAAGAAAAACAGGATAAATGAAGGACTTTCAATTATGTCTTAGGTTTGGTTAAAGGAACTAGGCATGTTAAGCCTAAAGAAAAAAAGACTTAGAGAGGCATGATAGCAATGTTAACTATATCAAAGACCATTTCAGAAGAATGACACTTATTTTATTTGTCCCCAGAGGGCAATGCCAGGAGCAATTTGTGAAAGATACAAAGAGGCAGCAAATGTTCCCTAACAATTACATCTGTCTAAGAGAGAAATGGACTGTCTCAAAAGATAGCAAGTTTCAACTGTTTGGAAGTCAAGGACTGAAAAATGAGTTGCTTAGTAGGTTCTACTAGAATGATTCCCTTTTCTCAAATTTTGTGATTTTTAGATAAGGTAAAAGTAAACAACTAGAAAATATTTCAAAATTGCGTTAAATGTGTCAGCAATCAAATAGAACAAGTACAATAGAAAGATACTTCAATCTGGGTATAAATCCCATTGTTTGCCATCTCTTACTTATTACCTCATTGACCATAAGCAAGACACTTAACTTTTTTGGATCTGTGTCAGCATCTTTAAAATGAAAGGTCTGGACTTTGCCATCTGCTAGACCAGAGGCACAAAATAAGACACACATTTTCAGACACAATCAAAATGTCCATTTGTTTTGCTTAACTAAATACTATATGTTATAAAAGGAAGGTTTCTGTTGGGACTTGGGAAGCTGATGAGTAATGATAACAATACACAGATGGAGAACAGATAAATAAATAGAAGAGTGAATGAACAATGAATTAGAAATGAGCATCCATTGACAATTTTTAAAATTCATTTAAGAAAACATAAGGAAAGTCAGAAGGGAACAAAAGACAAACTAAGCAGTTTTGATACTGTCTTGCTAAATGTAATAAATTAGTGAAAAAGCATTTATTAAATCTTCACCATGTGCCAAGCACAATGTTAAGTGCTGGGGATACAAACAGCTAAGTCTGCTTTCACACTCTAATTGGGGGAGACAAGACATAAAGAGAAGCCATATTTATACAGAAGGAGTAAAGAGGTAGTCACAAATGGAAAGAAGAAAAAGGCAGGAAAAAATGTAAATTTTACTACTATCATAAATTCACTTGGACTAAGTTTTGGGATAGTATTCTTTAATGCATAAATGTGTCATAACACTCCTTTCCCCCCTTGTATGATTCCCCCCATTACTGAATAAACCATCTAAGGCCTCCAACAATATATATCACTCTACCCTTCCAGGTTTGTCTAATATTTTTCCCTTATCTATATTCAATACTCTTAATTCAAATCAAACTATTCTCCCCTATACACATTCTTAATACTAACTATAAACATAAGTACATATTAGTTCTTTGTGCTTGTCTCATGCTGTTCCTTATGCCTGAAATGGTCATCTTGGCCAGCAGATTTCCTACTATCCTTTAAAATACAACTTAGTTGCTATCTCCTACACAAACTGTTCCACATGATGATGTTTTCTATCTTCTATCAGCATAAAGCCCTATCATACCTCTCTAAATAACCTATCATATACTATGGAAGTTATTTGCATATTCATTTGATTTCTCCCCTTTAAATAAACTATGTAACTTATACACCCACATATGCATAAATTATAGAGCTCTATAAATGAAAGTCAATAAATACTTTAAAAACAAATTTTGTTGAATAAAGTCACATGAAATACCAATCTAATCACATTCTGCTCAACTGCATCAAAACAAGTTATCAGGAAAATGAATTATCAATTTTATATTTGAAATGCTAATTACTAGCTTAACTTTTATTCCCAGCTCTTCAAACACTCCCTAAGCTTAAACTTTGACATCTCCCTCTTAATCAACCACTCTCTAAGCTTAAACTTTGACATTTACTACTTAACCAAATTGGTACAACAGAAATAATTGTCTGGATTTGAAGCAGAAGTGTGACCACAGCTTTCCAGATCATATTCATCTAATCAGATAGAGTCATCCTGAAGGTCATGTTTAGGCAAGGGGCAATAATCTCCACTGCTTAGTTTAAATCAGGAACTATAAAACTCCAAACTTCATTTTAAATCAAGATTTTCAATCTCTTTTTGTTAAGTCTAGGCTAGCTCCCTGGAGGCCTCAGGATCAGCCAGAGTCAAGATAAATTAAAGTCCTTGGTCTTTAGGGGGAGAAGTGAGGAGACAGACAAACTGCCACAAGGCTCCTGGATTCTCCAGTCTAAAATCACCAACTTCTCTCCTCCTCCTCCTGCTGCAAAGTGAGTCTCTGGCCTCTGATACCCTATCCTCTTAAGATTTGTCTACGATTATCCCCACATCAACTGTGAGAAGAACCATTTTTCCAAACATATGCTAATAGGATCATTGTCTCATATCGAATAGGTAATTAGCCTTAAGTGCTCAGTTGTCTGATTCAAGAACACCTTTTTTAGAGTTTCAGTCCTTTACATCTTTTCCCCACCAAAACTTCAAACCATGTTACTCAAAACAGCTTGAAATTTGTCTTAAATGGAAGTCAACTTACATTATGCTTTTTTAAAGTTGGTGTCCATTTGGAACAGAATTTGTATATGTGTTTTCAAACAAGTTTTATGATGAAAACAGTTTATATGCTTCAGAGATTAGATTTCTATGGAATATAGGTAGTATACATTTAGATATTTCCCTTTCTACCACTGCTACCCCAATACTGCTAAGCATCTGTCTTATTCACAATACTTCTTTGGGCTTCAGAGATAAATGGAAGTAGGGCATTTCAGAGGGGCCTATATAAACCACCTGAAAATGGAAGAGAGGAATTCAATTGGCCACAATAAATACCACTACCCCTCCTCATTTTCCACTCCATACACAAAGCTCTATTATCCCTGTAGTATTTTAGTGGGTTCCTGAACAAGACACTAATTACAGAACAACATGTTCACCATGTGCTAAGTGGGATACCAGCTCAGAAGTAGTGCTGATAATCAATCTCTCTAGGCTCCTTCAATGAAGACCTTTAAGAACTGAATTCTATACCCAGGTTCAGCACAGTTCTGCTTAATAGCAAGGCTTGACTAAAGAGTTTAAAATTTGGTGTCCAGTTTTCTTATTCTACCTAGAACTTTTTTTTTCCTTGTAGACTGAAGATCCAAAGTACCACCAACTCACACTCTCTTCCATCTATAAAAAAACAATGAAATAAAATGTATCTCATTCTAATGAAAGCTAAAACTCAAAGTATTCCAAATTATTTGTCTAAATGCTCAACATGGAAGTTAGTAGGAAGACTGCAACAAGACTTAGGACTACCAAAATAGATGTTGGTCATAAATGCCTTGTAGCCCATTATGTCAGTATATTTAGCTCCAAACTGAAATTCATTCAGTAAAAACCAGTAAATACCCTAAGCCAATCCTGCCTGATGCCACTTGCTTCTCTGACTCTGCAGACATCAATAATCAAACATGTCACAGAGAATAAAACATGATCACAGAATAATGCTACATAAACGCTAGCGCATTTATGGGGAATAAATGTCAAGGTAAAGCAGGAATATTTATTTTCAAGTCGGGAGATGGCGATCTTGTGACAATGCCCTATTATGCTGGATTGATTTTTGTTTCACCAAATCACTAAAATATTTTGCAATCAGCATTTCAAATGGCTACAGCTGCCATGGAAACAGTGTTTGTACTGACCTTCCCACCAAGTCCACGGTACCAGACCTAATGTGTATAATGAACCCATCAGCCAGACAAGAGGTACCATAAACAATGATGTACTTTCTAGCCTCTCTTTGGCAGTGCACCTGATGGTACTCCTTTACAACACAGATCTATGGAAGCAGTTAAGCAGATATTTAACAGTGAGATCCAGATAAGAGGGGATTATGGTCTCTCAGCACCACCTCAAAAATGGTCCTGCCTAGGGCACAAGTAAGTGTCCCATTTGGTCTAGTCACTTCTAAAAACTTCTTTAAAGTAATATAAAAAAGATAGCTAATTTACAACCCCATTCTTTTAATCTTGGTCAGCCAGATTTTCTCAGACATCAGTTTATTTCTTCTTATAATATATTAGATGAAATAACAGCACCAGAGTCAGCTCCAAGGCAGCAACTCACTCTCAGGGGTTCTGCTGACATTTATAAACTGATCCTATTTCTCTCTAGTGTTTTATGTTATCAGCTAAACCTGTCTACTTAAATTATTGCCTTGTAACCAAATCAGAGTTATCTATTATTCTGGTATGTGTACATTTCTGAAGCTTTGTACCTATATCAAGTTTTGCAAGGGTAGAAAAACAAGACCATAAATAAACAAATGGAAAACAGAATATGTTACCATTTCTTTAGAAACAGAAGCTAAAAGTCAGATGCATTATATGGGAAACTCCTAAAATGGCTGAATACAGATTTCAGAAAAAAAGAAAAACCTCCTGTATTTACCTATCCTGTATAACTTCAAGGCTTCAGTGTCATAGGATATTGTTAGTCCTGTTATGTTAGATTCACAGGACACTGAAAAGTAGCTAATTAATTCTAGGACAAAGCCTAAAACCAGGGGATATTAAAATAAAGATGGGTCACATTTTAAATCTACTCTATTCTTATGACTCAATATGATACAAGGAGAAGCCAGCTTATATCAACTAAAGCTTAATTTTATACAATGATCACATAGTTAAAAAATAGAGATGTGAAACCTGAGAAAATAAAAAATAAAAATACACAAAAAGTTCTTCAAGAGGAAAATTTCCTTCCTTTCCAAGATATTTTTCAGATTTCCTAAGAAATGAGAAAGGGAAAAAGATGTTTTTTAAGAGTGTTTTTTTCCCTTAAATTGTTCTGGGTTCTCCCCCAATCTCATCTTTTATACTTCAAGGTAGATTAAATATGATAATTTTATAAAAAATTATACATAATACACTTTTATGTTCCAAAACCAACTGTGTCTTTAGAACTATAGAATACAGATTTTTATTTTTCCTAAAACTCAATTTTTCTATCCATAGCTTTGAATTTCATATTTATAGCTACAAAGACATTATTAGTTATTATTCTGTCTTTGACTTTTTAATATAACTTCTCAAGGGTTAAGTGCTCTGGTTTCTTAGCTTTGAATTTTTATATTTTCCATAGAATTATATCCCCAGGAAAAAAAAATTGTTGATTATATTTAAATTAAATACAACAGAGGGAAGAGTTTTGCTTAGGGAAGAAATTTTTTTAGGTTTAAAAAAAATTCATTTTCAGAAGGGTACCAACCTACTAAGTGAAACTGGTTTATCTTTGAGCTATCATCAGTTTCCTCTGTCAGTCCCGCTCCTCTGCACATGTGAAACTATAAAACCAACTTGACAAGTAGGGAAGAATCCAAATCTAGGGTCAACTTCACTTCTCCAAACGGGCTCCTATTCTAATCAATTACCCCTTCCTTTCTGAGGAATATTTTCAAACAACGCTGGACTTTCTTTGGCAAATCATCTTTCCAGTACAAACTACTGATTTGCAATGCAAAATCTTATAAAAGTTTCAATTGTGAAAGTTCTAAAAGTTAGAGTAGGGAAGAGTGCAATGGATCTGGCCTCACAAGAGGATAAATTGAAGATGATGCTGAAAAGGCCTTGTATTTTCTTTAGGGTTGAATAAATAGCGACAATAGATTATGGCAAATATATAAACAGGAAATGTATAATGGATACACACAGGGGTAACCTGCTACATAAAGTAATGGGTGACCAACTACATGGCATTATTTGAGGAGTCCGAATGATCCATCCTCCCCAATTCAGTTTTCATGTAGTTTTTAATGCTTATGTGAGACTTATTTGAAGGAATGAACTCCAAAGGATTAGCCTGAAAAGAAGTGGATTATCCCTAACACCAGAAGTACTAGTCCCCCCAAAACAATCCTTATATCCCTTATACCTTCATCCAGCTCGCTTGTAGCCCCACAAAGCCACAGTATGCATGGTGGCCATCTTGGCAGAAGGTTAAACCAGGTTGAAAGTAATCAACAGGCCTCAAACCTGTCAGTGAGTTAGGGAGATCTCCACCCCCAAGCATGTGAAAAACTTTCCCAGAGGAATGAGTAGCTAAGAACAACTTGTTCTAATGCTGAAGATGGTAAATTCAGGTGTTGTAAAGAACTTAAGAGTTTGGTCAGGCATCAAAGGCCACAAGGTCATCTGCTGCATTCATATATCCTGGGCTATAGCCAGTATCTTGACTTTTGTCCTGCCCCTGGACAATTCCACAATTCAGGAAGAGTTAGGGAAGCTAAAACTTTGCCTCACTCAACTCCAATTCACATGCCAGTTAAGGCATCACTCCAAGATGTCAATGGAACTCCTTAAAAAGAAAAGACCAGAAGTGTTTCTACTGAGTCTGTATCCCAAAATGTTTGTAGTTGCAAGGAACTCGAAAATGAGTGAATGGCCATCATTTTAGGAATACGTGAATAAGTTATGGTAAATGATTTGTTCTACAAGAAATGATCAGAAGGATGATTTCAGAAAGGCCTGGAGAGACTTACATGAATTGATGCTGAATGAAATGAGCAGGACCAGGAGATCATTGTATACAGCAACAAGATTATGTGATGATCAACTGTGATGGACGTGACTCTTTTCAACAATAAAGTGATTCAAGGAAATTTTAATAGACTTGGGGTGGAGAGAGCCATGTGTAGCCAGAGAAACACTATAGGGACTGAATGTGCAACACATAGTACTTTCACCTTTGTTGTTGGTTTTATTGCTTGTTTTTTCTTTTTCATTTTTTTCCCCTTTTGATTTGATTTTTCTTGTGCAGCATAATAAATGTGGAAATAGGTTTAGAAGAATTGCACATGTTTAATCTGCTGTCTAAGGGAGGTGGGACATGGGGAGGAAAAGAGAAAAATTTGGAACACAAGATTTTGCAAGGATAAATATTAAAGATTATCTTTGCATGTATTTTGAAAAGTAAAAAGCTACTATTTTCAAATCAAATCAAAATAAATCAATGAATGAATAAAAATTTATCTTGAAAAACAAAAACAAAGGACCAATAATAACAGTGCTTATTTTGAAGATCTCCAATAAGAATTACAAGTTTCTTTCTTTTTTTTTTTTTTTTTTATTTAATAGCCTTTTATTTACAGTTATATGCATGGATAACTTTACAGCGTTAACAATTGCCAAACCTCTTAGAATTACAAGTTTCATTAAGTGTACCAAGTTCATTGAAGATCAAAGAAAATCTGGGGGTAAGGGAGAAAAGAGGAGGGAAGAGGAGGGAAAAGAGAAAGAGAAAGGAAGTTTTACAAATATCTCAGTTAAGCCCTTTACAAATATTTCATTTGATCCTCACAAAAACCCTTGGAAGGTAGGGTATAGAAGCCTACTATTGAAGAAACTTCAACTGCTGAAGAAACTAAGGAAAATAGTGGTTGAATGACTTGCCCAGGAACACAAAGCTAGTAAATGACTGAAATCAAATTTGAACTCAGGTCTTCAGGAGTCCACACTCAGTTATCAATCCATTGGGCTACCAAGCCCCAATACATTGCTGACAATGACTTTCACTAGCATGAAAATAATACCTTTCATCAGAAGATTTCAAAGTTGTTAAAGCAGCTAGGAAGAAGAAATGAAGAGGCACATCAGGATCTTTAGAACCAATCTTACAGAGCTACTAAAAGAATGTAAGAAATATCAGATGCAAATGTACTTTACACATATATAGCAGAATGATTCAATTCAAAACCTGGCAAACAATAGCTCTCTCAGGGGAAACCAAACCCACAGCTACCACAGTCCCACCACTTTCTGCCAGCTCCAAGTTAGGAAACTTGAAGCCAACAAGCAAACACAAAATGCTGTTCTCCTAAGGAAGCCAAATAGAGACCCAGGATCTATTAGTACTGCATTTCTTCAGAGGACTAGAATTACTGGCAATTCCCCTTTCTCCAAAGGCAATTGTTATAACAGATACATACTCCCAGAGACAAAAAGAGACTCAAGAGTCATCTCCATAATTGAAAGGAAGGCTAAATCTAATGGAATGCAAACATAAATTATGCATAAAAACCAGAAACAGAAGGCACCCTCCCCCCAAACACTCCAGATTCTAAACTCCAGTGGCAGAGTGTCTTCTCTCCTTTATAAAATAACCTACCAAAAAGCAAAAAAGGGATCATCTACTGGAGATTTTCTTTAGCTCAACTATCTGAATCCCAAAATAAAAGGAAATCAGGAAACCCTATCAAAAAAGATGGTATTCTTTCACTTTATCCATCATATGTCAGTACTTTTACTGATTTCATAGGAAAGCAACTGTTTTTGCTCAAAAGGACAGTCTACACAAATAACTATGATTGAAAAAATTCATCATTCAGTGGTGATCAACCTTCTGTTGATCAGTCTGACTTATCTCCAATTACACTATACAATTCAATACAATGTGTTCAGCCCTTTCTCCAAGCATATTCTGCTTGATAGGACCTGCCATCACTTGGGCTCAGTGGCACAACCTCAAAGACAATAGGTCACATTTGTATCATCAAGGTGATATAATATGATTTAGAGGTCCCCAGATCTTAGGGGGTGCTTCTGTTCTAACAATAAGTCAGTAATCCTAAATCTTCTGGATTTGGAGTCTACGTCAAGGACTTCCCACACTACCAATCTAAGAACAACAAATCTGTCTGATTCTGAATAGACCATTCCTCAACTCACTGCAGACTGTCAGAAAGCTTCTGACTTCAGAAGAGATCCCCTGGACCAAACTCCTAAAACAATAGTGATAATCTTGTCAGTGATCACCAAATTCCAGAGACCACTCCCTGAGCTGTAGAATTAGCATTTCAATGATAGAAAGATGGATAAATGTGTCTCTTTCCTTTAATTTCTCTGTTGAATTCTTTTGGAATTCAGTCTGTTTGTACTAGTGCTACCATTACAATGAACTTTACCCCTTGGCTAAAGAGATGGTTTCAAACCTGCAAATTCTTTTGAGACACCTCAGGACACCAGTCTATGACCCCAGCCTTTTGGGATCCCCTTCCCAACCTCAACAAAGGGGAACGGATGCAGGACCTAGGAGAGATACTCAGGTATCTCTTCTTGTACAGAGTTACTCCAAAATAATGAAACCTAAAGAACTTTTATCATGAAGTCAAACCTCGTATTGATTTGCTTCCTGTTCTGCCAGGTCACCTTTACTCTCTTCTTCCATCAAAGTCAACTGTTTCTGGAACTTAAACCATACTATCTCCATCTCCAACAAACAGAGCTTGTCCTCCCAGAAAAAGGCTCAAGCATCAGGAACTACTAACTTTATAGCAAAACCAGCTGAAGAGATACAAAGACAAGGGAAAAACTTAAGAGACACTCCTACTGGTTCTCCCCCCCCCCCCCCCCCCCCCCCCCCCCCCAAATTGGCTAATGTCCACCAACAGTTTGCAAACTGCCTGTACTGATACTTCTCTTTTTAAACGAAATGCTCAGTTATTTGCAAATGCCCCTACAGGGGTGGTTGGCACATCAAAATAGTGTTTTTCATGCTTGGCAAAGTGATAATTTGGCCTTAGATTTAAACATGCAAAGAAAGCCAAAAAATAAACATAAAGATGGTTGAATTTACATGATATCATTCTTTGTATTTGCTAAATATCCCTAGTAAAAGGGGGTTAAAACAATAGATTGAAACTCTTAAATGTCAACCACTATAATTTGTTGATTGTTTATGGATTAAATCCTATTACATCTATTATATATCCATAGATAATATTTACATAACTATTTCCCCAACAGGGTAATAAGCTTTTCCAAATTGTACACAAGCTGAAAATGGCTTTCAGCTCAGGAGTTAGTTATTTGCTGAAATTGGTAATGTGTTTAGATCCTATGTCTTTATATACTATCTGTATTGTTAAGGACACACAAAAAACAGAGGAACTTGTTTAAGAAAAGAGGTCTTTTCCTTTCCATCTTTTATATATGTGTCACCTTCCACTTACTGCCAGTCTCCAAAACTACAATTTACACTTCTGAACCACAACCACCACACAAAGAAATATAAGAAGTCATGACAGCACAAAGACAGATAGGTGGTAATGTGTGGGGATATTCTACAAGTACATGCAGAAAAAAGGGGTAATCAGATATACCTGGAGATTTTTCTCTTCCCCAATTCAAATCTAGTCTTATTTGCATTTCCCAGTTATGCTTCTTAGGGGAAATGAATAAAGAGGGTTCCAAAACTGGAATCATGAGACAAGATAGTAGGTAAAAGTGAGAAGCAATGTGGATCTTTCTATTTAATGAAGAGATGGAAAATTTTTGTTCAGAGACCAATTGGAGACAATCCAATTGATAAAACCAAGAGACAGAATTTAACTGATTGAAACTTCCAAAATGTCAGGAATACAACTCTGTGATAGTTTCTAGGATCAAGATAGAGGAGAGCAAGGCTTCAGGTATTCTATGAAGATTAACCAGAACTGTCCAAGTCTAACCCCTCCAGGGTTACAGACCCTTGGACTAGGCAAGTTTGTGAGAACAAGAAACTTGAGCTCTCTCATGAACTCTACTGCCACTGCCCTACTTTGAAGAGACAAGATAATCTAAGTTACACAGGGGTCCTCAAACTTTTTAAATAGGGGGCCAGTTCACTGTCCCTCAGACTGTTGGAGGACCAGACTACAGTAAAAACAAAAAAAAAAGTACTCCATAAGCTCAAGCAAAGTGAAATGCACTGTGTACAAAGTAAAAGTAATGTTGTGCAAAGATCAGCTATGAATGACCTTGTTATTCTCAGCAATATAATAATCCAAGACCACTCTGAAGAAGTTATAATGAAAAATGTTATCCATATCCAGAGAAAGAACTAATTGTATCTGAACATAGACTGAAGCATACTTTAAAAAAAAAAACAAAATTTTATTTTTCTTTGAGGGTTTTTTTTGGGGGGTGGGGAGAGGTATGACTTTTTTTTTATAATATCACTTTTTTGCAAATGTTCTGCACAAATTCACATGTGCCTTCTCAATGAGGGGATGGGAGGGGAAAAGGGAGAGAATCTGGAACTCACAGTTTTAAAAACAAATGTAAAAAATTATTTTACATGTAACTGGGGAAAATAAAAATATTGGATAGAGAAATAATGAGGGGGTGGTTTCAGAAAAGCCTAAGAAGACTTGTATGAACTAATGCAAAGTAAGAAGAACCAGGAGAACATTGTACACAGAGTACTGAAAGATTTATCTACTCTGATCAATATAATGATTCACATTAATAGCAAAGGACTCATGATGAAAAATGTTATCCAATTCCAAAGAATTGATGAACTCTGAGTGCAGATTAATAGATATTGATTCACTTTATTTTTCTTATTTTCAGTTTTTCCAACATGTAATATGAAAATGTTTTGTATGACTTCATATGTATAATGAATATCTTATTGCTTGACTTCTCAATAGGTTGGGGAGGGTCTAGAAGGAGGAAGAGAATATGGAATTCAAAATCAAAAAAAGAATTAGAAAAGAATCAAGCACTATATGATATAAAGTTATTGTTTCCTTTGAAGTATTTTCCAAAAAGTTTCTCCTAATACTTTGATCCCATCAAACTAGACATTGAGATTTTCCTCATATATGACTTGCCATCTAATTTCTCACCTCCACTTTTAGAATCTAAATCCTCTAACAATTGATGGTAAGTATTATAAATAAGAAAATGCAATAAAATAATATACAAAGTGAAAAATATAAATAAAAAGAAAAAACCTAAATGTCATAACCAAAACTGACCCCAAATAAAAGTTTTTTTAAATGTACTTCACTGACCTTTTTTTGTAGTCCCAAAGAATTATCATCCATATTCCTAACTTTAAGAATCCCCCAAGATTTAGGTACCAGATTAAAATGCAGCTAACAGAATAAATAAAAATAGAATACAACTTAAATAGGGTTAATTTGTGGTCTTTTCAAGTCAACATGTGGCGATAACATTTAATTACCTCCAATGTTTAATTATCATATCTTTGCAGATGACACCCAGATTTATATCTGCCCCAATTTCTATCATAAATTATAATAACAGGCATCATGAACTTCCTATTATTTATTTTAAACTGACTGTCCTACAGGTAAGTCAAACTCAGAATGTTCAGAACAGAATTTATTTCTTTCCCTCCAAATATACCCTTCTTCTACAATTCTCAATTTTTTTCAAGGGCACTAATATCTATCATTCCTAGGTTCCAAATCTCAATGTCATTCACTATTCAGCATTCTCCCTTATCTCACATATCTAATTTATTGCCAAAAATTGCTATTTCTACATGTACAACAATGGTGACATTCAAACAGTTACCACCTCAGCACTTGGAATATTGAAAAATCCTCTTAATAGATTTCCGTGACTCAAGTCTCTATCTTTTCCAATTGATCCTCCACTCTGCTGCCAAAGTGATTTTCCTAAAAGCATAAGTCTGACCATATCATTCCTCTAGTGAACTGCCACCAGAATTATAGTTACTTCTGAAAGCTGGAAAGGATGTATTGGTTCATTTAGTCCAATCCCTTCATTTTACAGATAAGGAAATTCATTCCCAAAAAGATCAGGGGATTTGCCAAAAGTGGCACAGGTAGTAAATTATAGGAAAAATGAGATTTGAACACAAATACTCACTCAAACTTAACATCTTTTACAATGAATCACACTGACTCCCAAATTTCAGTTTAACACTTGAAACCCTTTACAACCTATGACTCAACATTCTATCTTTATACAAGCTGGCCTTCCTGCTATTCCTCAATACATAACATTCTATTTCCCACATTTTCACATCTGTTCTGGCCATGATTCATTCCTAAAATGGCTTCTTTCCTCATAATTTTTTTTGTTTTAATTGTTTAGTAATTATGAGCGGTTTTCGACTCTTCATGATCCCATTTCAGGTTTTCTTGGCAAAAATACTAGAATGGTTTGCCATTTCCTTTTACAGATAAGGAAACTGAAGCAAACAAAGTTGACAATGATATCAAGGAGGTAAAGGTTTCTTTAGGTGAAAAGCTTAGGTACTACCTTAATTCCATTCATTAAATAAAGCTAGCATCCACCTTTCCAAGGGGATTTTTTTCCCCAGGGGTCTAGAAAGGGATTTAGAGGAACATATTTTTAGTTTTTACTAAAAGCTTTTAAGGATATGTTTCTACATTCATTCTACAGTGGAAACTTAAAATACAATTCTCCCAGGGAAAAGGAACATAGGGGTTACATTCACATTAAACTAAAGTTTAACTGTTATCACCCATCCCATTTAGTTAACTCAGATAACCTTAGAATTTTCCTCAGTTGGGCTTGCTTGATCAATGGCTTACCAAATTTGGTACAATTACAATTCTAATATAATCCAAAAAGTATTTAAGTTCCTACTATGCAAAACAGAATGTTGAGCAAGAGAGAAATAAGGAAAAAAATGAAAAAGAATATTAAAAGACAAAAAGAAAGGTATAACTTATCAAAATATTTCTGAGAGCCATTTTTGTGATAACAAAAAACAAAACAAAACAAAACAACCCAACAACCTCAAAATAAAAGTGGGTGCTCATCAAATGAGGAATGTCAAACAATTTGATATATGAAAGTAATGAACTAGAATCGTGCTTTAAGAAATGAAGATTATAAGGAATTTAGAGAAACAAGGGAAGATATGAACATTAAAGCAGAAACAGTTTGGATGTAATTGTGATAATGCAAAATTTTTTAAAAACAGAAAAGGACCCAAAGAAATCTTAAAGAAGGGAGAGGGACCTGTATGTGCACAAATGTTTGTCGCAAGTCTCTTTGTAGTGGCCAGAAACTGGAAACTGAGTGGATGCCCATCAATTGGAGAATGGCTGAATAAATTGTGGTATATGAATATTATAGAATATTATTGTTCTGTAAGAAATGACTAGCAGGATGATTTCAGAAAGGCCTGGAGAGACTTACAGGAACTGATCTGAGTGAAATGAGCAGGACCAGGAGATCATCTACAATGATACTGTATGATGATCAATTCTGATGGACGTGGCCCTCTTCAACAATGAAAATGAACCAAATAAGTTCCAATAGAGTAGTAATAAATTGAACCAGCTACACCCAGCGAAAGAACTCTGGGAGATGACTAGAACCATTACATGGAATTCTCAATCCCTATATTTTTGTTTGCTTGCCTTTTTGATTTCCTTCACAGGCTAATTGTACACTATTTCAAAGTCTGATTCTTTTTGTACAGCAAAATAACTGTTAGGACATGTATACTTACATTGTATTTAATTTATACTTTAATATATTTAACATGTATTGGTCAACCTGCCATCAGGAGGAGGGAATGTGGGGAAGAAGGGTAAAAATTGGAACAAAAGGTTTGGCAATTGTCAAGCTGTAAAATTACCCATGCATATAACTTGTAAATAAAAAGCTATAATTAAAAAAAAAAAAAAAAAACCAGAAAAGGAAAGTGGACATAGCAGAAATGCAATGACGAATATAAATCCAAAGGTCTAATTACTACAATAAATGTGAAAACAAACAGTTGCTAAAATAATAGTGTTTTTTGCTTGACTATTTTTCTATGTTAAAAGAATATACAGAAATTGTTACTGTTTTTAAATAATTAAAGATATTACTAAGACAAAAATATATATTTAGAAGAAATAAGTCTCTGCCTCAAAATGATTATATTCTCCTAGAGAGATATAATTTGAAAACAGTTAATTACAGCAAAATACAATAAGTAAGGAAGGTTGGAGTCAGGCTATGAAGAACTTAAATGTCAAGCTGAGGAATGTATATTTAATTCTAGAGATATTCTTTAGTAGGGGATTGACATGATTGAACTTATGTTTTGGGAATATGAATTTGGCAGCTATCAGTAGATGGATTATTAAGAAGGGAGAAACTAGAAGCCAGAGTAGCAATTAGGAAGAAATTGCAATACTACAGGTCAAAGATGGAAATTAAAACTAATTAATAAGCAAAAAAAAAGGGGAGGGGGGTACATGTAAAGCACATTGTAAAAGCAGAATCAACAAGGCTTGGCAAGTTATTCAATAGAATGGATGAAGGAAAGAGGAAAGGGAAATGTGTTTCTAAGATTACAATCCTAAATGAACTGAAAGAGAAATTAGTAGGAAAGTAGAGTTTGGTGGCAAGATAGAGTTCTGTTTTAGACATATATTACTTAAGATGTATACAGGACATCCAAATGGGGATGTCTGAAAGGCATTTGGTGATGAAAAACAGGTTATATCAGGAAACTGACATGGGTCAATATGCAGATTTGAGAATGGTCTCTAAAGAGAAAATTGAGGCCAAAAAGCATCTGCTGAGATTACCAAGTAGGAGTAAAGGGAAAAGATTTCACAGGTTCTTGGAGATAGCCAAGGTGTGGATGTCAGATATCCAGAAAAGGAACCTGAAGCAGTGAAAGCAGAATTAAGAAAAATGGAAAAGAGAAGTCTCTCAGGATAAGACCAAGGAGGAAAGAATTAAAAGGAGAATATGGTCACAAATGCCAAATATTATTGAGAGGTCAAGAAGAACAAAGATTGAAAAAATATCGGCAAGATAAAAACTCACAGTTGGACAAGGACAAGAGATTTGAGAGTAGAGGACGGTATAGCTGAAATGGTTTAATTATAGGATCACAATGCACGCAAAGAATAATCAATCCTGGGAGGAATGAGGCTGTATGAAAGATAAAAGGCAAACAGAGAAGTTAAGAAGCCTGTTATAAACAGCAGTCCTGTCCTAGATAGAAGCAACTGTTAAGAACCAACTCTTCATGAGACTGTAGAGAGATAGGACAATACTGAAGTTCTGGAGTACAGAGGAAGAATATTTAAGAGTGATAGTGAGGTCAAGGACATGACCACCTCCTAAGTGTCACTGGGACAGAATGAAAGTATAGGTCATGGCACTTAAAAAAGCAAATGAACTAAGATGGAAAATTTGAAGGAACATTAGCATGGATAGTGAAATTCCCAGAGTACTATAGCAGAGGTTAAAGGCTGTGAGGTGATACTATCCTTACCTCAAGCCTAACATGTCATCAATATTTTGACAAATGGTGTTAAAGAATCAATTGGAAAAGTTTCTTATTTTATGATATTAAGTCTGTTAATCCAAGTATCATAACCTACAACATTGCGATTTCTGATTTCTTACTGACAGATCCAAGCAGTGTAGCTTGGATCACTATGTGAGATTTTTAGATTATTCTACCTTTCCATGCCTGTCAGCAACTAATATAAATATAAATTACAGGTAGTAAAATCAGATTTTCTAATTCTTGGTTATAGTCCAGAATACCGCATATAGAAAAAAATTCCTCCAGATATCAGCAGAGATCACACATAGGCTTTCCAGAGAAAATCTTGCTCTGCTGTAAATCAATAGGATCCTAACTGGCAAGCCAATTATGAACAAATGACCAATTACCAGGCTCATTCAGCTGAGGTCCTCATCTCAGGAAGGAACTGTTATTTCCATCTCTTCAGAAGATGGACACCCTGCTTCCTAAGTGTTTCCTGATACATGGGGTCACAGCATCAATATTCAAAAAGTACCCTATATATTAACTATCCTATGTGGCCCTAACTTCCTCTGGCTTATGTATACTCCTTTAGGGATCAGAAAAACATGGAACACAGATGGTCTCTAATGGAGGCAACAATTATGAGAGCATCAAAGGACTGATTCCCAAGGTAATTCTCCTTTAGAGAGTGAAAAATAGCAGTCTTGGGAATGCAGGGAAGATACTGATCTTATATTACTATATAAAAGAAGATACAGCTACAATAATGAGGACTACATCTACATATGATATGCTTTTTCCAAAGGAATTTCTCTACCTTTTAATCTATTTATCATGTGCTTAGTATATGACAAACCCAAAGGGCCACTTTTTGGGATAAGAATTCACTATTTAACAAAAACTGCTGGGAAAATTGGAAACTAGTATGGCAGAAAGTAGACATAGACCCACACCTAACACCATATACCAAGATAAGGTCGAAATGGGTTCATGATCTAGAAATAAAGAATGAGATTATAAACAAATTAGAAGAACATAGGAAAGTTTGCCTCTCAGACCTGTGGAGGAGGAAGAAATTTGTGACCAAAGAACTAGAGATCATTATTGATCATAAAATAGATAATTTTGATTATATTAAATTAAAAGGTTTTTGTACAAACAAAACAAGATTAGAAGGGAAGCAATAAACTAGGGAAAACATTTGTATATCCAAAATATCTGAAAAAGAACTCATTTCTAAAATATATAGAGAATTAACTCAAATTTATAATAGTTCAAGCCATTCTCCAATTGATAAATAAATGGTCAAAGAATACAAACAATTTTCAGATGAAGAAATTAAAACTATTTGTAGCCATATGAAAAGGTGCTCCAACTCATTATTGATCAGAGAAATGCAAATTAAGACAACTCTGAGATATCACTACACACCTGTCAGATTGGCTAGAATGACAGGGAAAGATAATGATGAATGTTGGAGGGGATGTGGGAAAACTGGAACACTGATACATTGTTGGTGGAATTGTGAATGTAAGAAACGACCAGCAGGATGATTTCAGAAAGGCTTGGAGAGGCCTACATGAACTGATGTTAAATGAAATGAGCAGAACCAGATCATTATACATGACAACAACAAATATTTTCATTATTTCTGTTATTGTTTGCTTGTATTTTTGTTTTCTTTCCCAGTTTTTTTTTCCTTATTGATCCAATTTTTCTTGTGCAGCAAGTATAGATATACACACATATACTGAAATAGAAATGTTTTGCATGATTTTACAGGTATAACTGATAAATATAATGGAAATGTTCTGCATGATTTTACCTGTATAATTGATATTATAGCTAACACTTGATGGAGAAGGAGAAAGAGAATTTGGAATACAACATATAAAAAAGAAAAAAATTGATAAAAATAAGAAAAAATTTTTTAAATCAATTTCTATAGATTCTGGAAATATTCATTTTGCTGTAGTTGCCTACATGTCCTGTGTTTTGTTATCAGGGGCTTTTTTTTTTAAGTTTTTTTAAAACACATTTTCCAAATCTATAGTGGTCATATTATGGTTCAAAAAGGGTAGGCTAAGACTAACATGACCTACATGTTAACTGCTTTAAATGTCTTCATCCCTTTAAGCTTTGATTGCAGGATGCCATTAAGTTTCCTGACATACATACAAAGTTTTCTCCAACAGCTTTATAATTCTTTTTTTTATACATTTTATTTTTTTAATAGCTTTTTTATTTACAAGTTATTTGCATGGATAATTTTACAGCATTGACAATTGTCAAACCTTTTGTTCCACCTTTTCCCCTCTTTCCCCCCATTCCCTCCCCCTGATGGCAGGTTGACCAATACATGTTAAATATGTTAAAGTATAAATTAAATACAATATAAGTATATATGTCTTAACAATTGTTTTGCTGTATAGAAAGAATCAGACTTTGAAATAGTGTACTATTAGCCTGTGAAGGAAATCAAAACTGTAGGCAGGCAAAAATATAGGGATTGGGAATTCTATGTAATGGTTCATAGTTATCTCCCAGAATTCTTTCGCTGGGTGTAACTGATTCAGTTCATTGCTGCTCCATGGAACTGATTTGGTTCATCTCATTGTTGAAGAGGGCCACGTCCATCAGAATTGATCATCATATAGTATTGTTGTTGAAGTATATAATGATCTCCTGGTCCTGCTCATTTCACTCAGCATCAGTTCCTGTAAGTCTCTCCAGGCCTTTCTGAAATCATCCTGTTGGTCGTTTCTTACAGAACAATAATATTCCATAACATTCATATACTGAATCTTGTTCAGCCATTCTCCAACTGATGAGCATCCACTCAGTTACCAGTTTCTGGCCACTACAAACAGGGCTGCCACAAACATTCCTGCACATACAGGTCTCTTTCCCTTCTTTAAGATCTCTTTGGGATATAAGCCCAGTAGTAACACTGCTGGATCAAAGGATATGCACAGTTTGATAACTTTTTGAGTATAGTTCTAAATTGCTCTCCAGAATGGCTGGATGCATTCACAATTCCACCAACAATGTATTAGTGTCTGTTTTTCCACATCCCCTGCAACATTCCACAATATCTTTCCGTCATTCTAGCCAATATGACAGGGGTGTAGTGGTATCTCAGAGTTATCTTAATTTAACAGCTTTATATTTCATGATTAGAAGAGATCAAGATATTTATTTGAAGGCATCACCTTTGTCCACTAGTTTGAATTAAAGTCAAGCTCCAAGCCTTCAGTCTCTATTTTTACTTGGACTAGTTTCAGAATTTTACATTTGTCAAATCTAAATGATATTTTGATCTCATTGAAAGAAGAATCCACAAACAGAAAAATTTTAGTTGAAGCCATGGAACTTGATGTCAATCATGTATTAGTGATTACTAATGAAACTGTATGACACATCACTGTAGAATACAACATTTTATCTGTTACCTTTCTATAGCTAAAACTATATGTTAGAAACTCACGAACTTTCATAAATTAATAGAAGAAAAACAAAGTTCTTGAAATATCTCTTAGAGCTCAACCAAAAAACTGCACTATTATTAGACAATTGCCTAAATATACCATTGATTCACAAATATTTGAACAATTCTTTAAAATAATAGATATAACATACATAATAAATATTAATTCCTTTGCTATCACTATCTTCTAAACTCTGTAGTTTGGTTCTCAACCTCATCTTTGAATTGCAACTGCTCTCTCCAATGTTCCCAAATATAATCTTTTTTTCAATAGGTAGCTTTCTTGATGATTCTATAATCTTTTAAAAAATTTTATTTTATTTATTTTTGATATAGTTGTTTTAAGAATCACATCGGGAGAGAAAAATCAGAACAAAAGGGAAAAACCATGAGAGACCAAAAAAAAAAAAAAAAAGGAAACAGAAAAAAGAACATAGCACATATTGATTTACATTCAATCTCCATAGTTCTCTTATTGGATGCAGATAGCATTTTTTGTCCAAAGTCTATTGGGATTGCCTTGGAGGATGGCTCAACAATCTTTAACATTGTCTATTCTCATCTTTTCTATATATATATAAACTATAAGTTTGTCCAAACATTGCCCTCTCAGGGTTCTCCCAAGGTTGACCAATCCCTCAGTGTCCTTTGGTGGCTTTTCATCCATGTTTTTCCTACTCTAGATAAACCCTCAGGTTTCTGTTCTCAATTCCCATCATTTTTCCCTTTATACTTATTTTGCTGAATAGTCTCCTCTGCTCCCATGATTAATCAATTATCTTTATGCAGGTGAATTCTTAGATAGATTTGTTAAGCTTTATTCTCCAGTTTCATGTCTCCAACTACCTACTACCTCTTGGACATCTTGAAAATCCCACAGACATCTTAAAATTAACATATCTTTCTTTCTCCCTCCCCCAACCTTCCCCATAACTACTAAAGTGCACTAACATCCTCCCAGTCAACAAGGCTCACAATGAAGATATCATCACGAACTGCTCGCTCACAACCATATCCAATCTAATTCCAAATTCTGTTGATCTTACCTTCATAGCATCTCATATATGGCCCCTTCTTTTCACTGAAACTGCCAGGCCCTGAATAAAGGCCCTAATCACCTCAAATTTGGATTACTGCACAGCCAGCTGGTTGGTCTTCCTGCTTTGGCTCTCCCACTCCAATCTATCCACCATTCAGCTGCCAAAGTGATCTTCCCAAGGTATAAATCTGTCATTGCCCTATTTGATCAGCTCCCCATCACCTGGAGGATCAAATGTAAAACACTCTATTTGGCTTTTAAAGTTTATATAACTGATCTCTTCCTACTTGCCTGTCTTCTTACATTTGATTTCCCCCTCATTGCTGTTGATTTTGTGTGACCATTTTCCCAATTTCAGTCATTTTTACCAACTGGACACTGAGTTCCTCTCCCTTTATTCTTCATCATGGCCTCTTTGGCTTCTTTCTAGTCTCAATTTAAATCCCATCTTCTATAGGAGGTGTTTTCAGGTTACCTATAATGCTAATAAATTTTCTCCAAGATTGTCTTCAATATATATATTTATGTATAACTGTTTCCATGTTGTCTCCAGTGTGATATACCCTGAACTACTTGAGGACAGGGACTATTTTTGTCTTTCTATATCTCAAACTGCCAAAATGCAAGTACTCGTTGACGGACTATATATATTATTATTCACTGAGGAATATAAGTGACTAAGAGTCAGAGGCTGGAGCTGAACCCATTTTGTTTTTAGTTAGGTATTAGGACTTGGACTCTATTCCAGAGAATCCGCAGACTATAGCCATAAGAGTCAAATCCAGTTAGCTATCTGTTTTTAATCCCTTGAGCTAAAAATGATTTTTACAGTTTTAAATTTAATAAAACCTTGTTTAAAAATCTAAAAACCATTATTACCTGGGAACTATATAAAAACATATTATTTGGACCACAAGTTGGGTAATTTACTACTGTCTATTCAGTAAAAACTACCTATCCCTACTTACTACCTCTACATAATTGTTACATAAAAAATATTCTATATACTCAAAAAGAACATTCTCTTTTTAAAGATTTCATTGATGTCACTTGTTTTTACATCTTGAATATTTCCAGAAAAACAAGCCTTCCTCTCTCTGTTCCCCACTACACTGACCTATCCTAAAAACATCTTTGATGAAGGTATGAGAAAGGAACAGGTAGGCTTTCTGAAGCAATATTCTTCAAAGACCTCTTTACAGTCAAACAACTAACTGAAGGATATAGAGAATGCAAGATCCCACTGTACTTGATTGTGGACTTCTTTAAAAAAAAAAATCATTTGACTTGAAGTAAAGTACTATCTTAAAAGCTGTCTTCCACCAATTTTGAATACATCAAAATCATCTAATATATCCCAAAAAATGTAAAAACAAAAGCAACTGAGTTTGATGACTCTTTGACACTACATATATCAAACTAGACATAAAACAGGGAACTGCATACTCATATAAGTATTTGTTGCTAACATGAAAGATGTCTACACACAGTCCAAATGAAGGATTTCACACATACAGTGACATTCTCTAGACATTCCTGGTTAGGGAGGATTATTGTGGTGACTAAATCAGGTAGAAAAAACATAATTTATACTTACTCAAGAATTTCTGGTTTAATTATGTTTGAAGAATACATATTGTCCATACCATGCTATGCAATCAGTTACCTAATCCATGAAGCTGGTCCAATTAAATCATATATTTTAGACAATGCAAAGAGATAAATTCAGAATTGAAGAGAGGGAAGAAAGTAGGATGAACTAAACTTTAGAAATATATATAGTATTTTTTATTAAAGTTTTTTATTTACAAAATAAATGGGAAATTTTTCAACATTGACCCTTGCAAAACCTTCAGTTCCAAATTTTCCACTCCTTCCCTCCAACCCCTCCCCTAGAATAGCAAGTAGTCCAATACATGTTAAATATGTTAAAATATATGTTAAATCCAAATATAGAATTTTTAATGACTTCCTGAAGTAAAGACCCACATTTTAACAAAAATATTTTTCTGATAATTCTGTATGGCTATGAATAATGGAAGGACCTGTCAATGAGCAAAAGCAGAGTGGGCCTAAGCAAACTATAACATGTTATAATAAAGACCTATATAAGAGAAGTTGTATGTAACATGCTAATAGAGATTTGTAGGAATAAAATATGGTCCAATCATTTAACAGAAACAAGTTAAAACTTAGAAAGAACCTGAAATGTTGACTTCCTATGAAATATGAAATATTTATAGGAGTCACAGACAGAAAAGGCTGTTATCTATCAGCAAAGTTCAGATATTCATACAAATGTGATCATAGATATATTCAACTAATTTGTCACCTATTTTTTTATCTGTCATCTACAATGATGATACCAGACACTGGTACCTATCTCCTTCACCCTCTCCTTCTCAAAATCTCAATTTTGGAATTTGGTACACTTTTAGACTTATGCATAGGTCTATTGTTAAAAAAAAAATTACAACCCTCAAATTCCTATATAAATGTGAACTATATCTTACTTCCATTTGACCATCATTAGTCCATTTATTGAATTCTTCCATTATATCCTATCTAATGCCTATTTTGTTCTAAGTAAACACCTTACACTACTGATTTGGTTCTCAATCAAATCTTGTACCTCCTGGCTCCAAATGAAACCTGGTTCCCCCAAAGATATCTTTGCTTTTGCAATCCTCTCCCACAGAATGAAACTTCATTTTTCCACTCCTTAGCACATAAAATAAAAGGAAGATATATGATATAACAAATTGCCTCTGTTGCCACTTCCAGAACAAAACTCCACCATCACCATTCAAAAATCCATTTTTAAAGTCCTTTCACCTAAAGAAACCACCTATTGCAATCCTCTGAACTATAAATTCTAAATATTCTTCATAAAGTTACTGAAAAATAAAAATCTATTAAAATACTAAAAAAAGAATGTAGTAGTAACAATTAACAAATTTGAAATGAACAAATTGCATACAGCTCCAGAACATCACAAAGATGGGTAAGAAAAATAAGTGTGCTTTATGTGCAGGGAAAGACAGCAAGTTTAATTAAGATCTTGCTAGACCCTACCTTCAGGGAGTTTGCTTTCTAGTACAATGATGATGCTCATAGAGAGTTATAATTTAAAATATCACATGATAAGTGTATTAAAGAATAATAAAGAGCTTTGTGAGATTTAAAGAAGATTGTTACTGATGAACAATGTAAAAGAAATTACTTTATTCACAAATAACTTTAAAAATGGATGAAATATATACTGTTCTGCAACATAAGATTACTTTAAACCATCCACACTTAAAAAATATAGTGAATAAAACCCCTTATTAATCTGAGGAGAAGTAGAGCATGGAGTTTATCAATCAACAGGGTGGAAATAATACAAATATGTTTAAGTCAAATCTGAAATTGAGGAATGAAGGGAAATAGAAGAAATAAATGATGTAGTGTTTCCAAGTACCAATGTCCTCATTTTTTTTTAAAACACTAAGATTTTCCTAGGTATATCATATATAGTTGAAGGAATATCACATTTTCAGAACAAATAACAATTACAAATAACCCAAAAGGCAATTGAAGACAACAAGCATATTATATATAAATAGATACACGCATGCGCACACATACATATACATACACACACACACACACACACACACACATACATACCCCTATGATCAGAAACAGAAATGGTCCCAGTTGAAGAGTAAAGAAAAAACAACAAAAGATGGCAAATTCAAGTAAATTTTTGGTACCCTTAAGAAACAAGAAAATCAAAATAAAAACTTCTAGTAAATAGCAGATTCCCCTAGGAAAAATTTATAGGAAAACAGGGGCAAAAATTATCAATCTGCCTCCAAATATTGATAAAAATCAAAAATATCTTTTCTTTACATAGCAATTTGTTTAAAAGTTCTTTATATTTATTTTTTCATCTAATTCTTATCACAACTCTATAAAGTACAGTACAAATATGATTACTTCTTTTTTGAAGATGAAGAACCTGAGGCTCCATGAGATTAGGCAACTTGCATAAAGTCACAAAACTCCAGATTCAATGCTTTTTAGTATAATTTTCATAATGCCATGTTGCACAACTTAACTGGATCAGATATTTCAAATGGTCCAAATCCCTTTTCAGAACTTGGGTTGAAAAGTTTACAGGACACATTAGAAATCTGAACAAAGGTTGGCTTTTCCTATATATAAAAGATGTGAGCTTTCTCTTTTGGATCTGAAATCAGCAGTAAATTCTAACCTTCATCCTCCAAATCAGCTAAAATTCTGATTAAGCCTCCTATAATGAAGATTCCTTAAGAAATGGCACACTAGGTAACAATTTTATTACTGGTATATTACAATAAAGGTTCCTTTTGATGGCTCATACTAAATAGCTGCTGAAGTCTTTTCCGATTCTCAAATCCTTTGATTCTGAGATTAATTAGTTCATGGTGGACAAAATGAAAATGGAGTCTATCTTATTCCAAACCTCGACACTCACATAACTGGCTTTAATAAACACTCAAATACAAAATCTAAAGCACAAAAACATTAACTTCCACTTTAGTTAAGATACTTGAAAAAATTTTTAAATACTACCATAAATCTGTAATTCTATGAAAGTAATAC
This sequence comes from Sarcophilus harrisii, assembly GCF_902635505.1. Lineage (NCBI taxonomy): Eukaryota > Metazoa > Chordata > Mammalia > Dasyuromorphia > Dasyuridae > Sarcophilus > Sarcophilus harrisii. Next base: position 371,627,157 of record NC_045427.1, read on the forward strand.
AATGTAATACAAACTGAATAAAAACCTTTATTAACTGAAACTTTCAAATAACTGGAACCTCAATCCTTCCACTTTTAACAGCAGGCAGAAAATAATAATACCCTCTCCCTCACAAAATTACACAAGTTAGCCTACAATGTATATCCCACATGGACAGTTAAGAACCCTTTGACAACAACTCACATTCACAATCATTTTTTGAAAGCCTGAAAAAGATCCTAAAGAACCTTGTGAATTGTTTTGATATTTTTTATTATAATTATTAAGGTAAAAACATAGACTGAATCTTCAATAAGGATAGAAATAAAATGTTTCACCATTCACCAGAAAATAAAGTTAACTGAAATGTTGCTGTAGCACATAAGTTGAGAGGAAGCAGGGCCTAAGAGTGATCACTTAGATGAAGTTGGGGAATGGAGATCTCACAATAACAGTATGTAAGGTCATAAGACATGAAATAAGGAAGAGAAATAAGGAGGTTATTATGGGGGCAGAAAGGAACAAAGAAATTAGAGTTAGGGGGAAAATGACAGATGTCTAGATGTGGAAAGAAACAAATTATATGTAGAGGAAAAAATAAGTAGAAAAGCATAAGGATTAGAGCTGGGTTATAATAAAGAACTGTGGCTCCTAAGACTAAACTTCATTGATTGGTTAAGAAAATGTGGAAAGTAAAAGTGGCAGCAAGGAGGCTGGCTACATTTCTAGTCAGGAGCATAAAAATCAAGAAAAATGAGAAATCAGATTTATCTTCTGTTAAGTACTAAGGTTTCTTTTCTTGTTTTTCTTCTATTTCTTGGATATTGTGAGAGGAGTAACTTAACAAAAAGGTAGCATGTTATTTGGTATGATTTTTCTCTTTGTAAATTCTTCTTTCAGATGAGTCTATTTCTGTAGATAATTGAGCCCAACTGTGATATCTGAATAGTCTGAGAAAGGACATTCTGTTCATCCTTCAAAAGGAAGGGACCCTTGGCCTCTTCACTGAGACAAGAAGAATGGAAAAGATGCTAAGAACCTTGTTTACTTGTATCCACAAAGAAATAAGAATCCCGGGCCTAACCTAAGTCATATGCCAAATATAGAGAAGACCTTTATTTAGTTAAGCTCAGGTAATGTGGTGAGCACCAAAGTGAAATAGGAATTGCTGCTACATTGGCCCAGGAGCCTCAAAAATATTTTAAGGTAGGAAAAATACCTTTAAGGAGATAAGAAAAGATGTGCATATGTCAGTTTTCACAAAATTTCTAGATTGGCTTCCCAACTCCTCTAAGGGAAACTCTCAAGAAGCAATACTGTGAATGCTGAAAAAGAAAAACATTGTGGAATAATAAGATTTAAACATCACACTTCAAACACAACTGAACAACAAGCCATTCCTTATAGCTTCAATGTGAGAAGGTCAGAACGCTAGTGATCAACAATCCTGAAGCTTTGAACATTGCAATTTTTCTACCACAATGTTTCTAAAAAAAAAAAATAAGAATATTTCAAATGTCAAAAATAGTTAAGCAGTTATTTTATCTAATTCAATGTCTCTAAAAGGGCAATGTAGTATACAGGCTACATAAGGATTAAAAAGACCCTACCAAAAAATAAAAAGTGTGTGTGTGTGTGTGTGTGTGTGTGTGTGTGTAAAATGTCCTGTCCTATCCTATCCTACACATCTTCTCAATCAGTGAATTCAACACATGATTATATATACTCAAAGCAATACACTTTAAGCTCCTTGAGTCAGTCTGTCAGTAAACACTTATTAAGTACCTATTATGTGCCAGGTCCTGGGTTAGGAATACAAAGGAGAGAAAAAAAAACCCACAATGCACTGTCCCTGTGAGTTCACAATCCATTTTTTTTTATCCATAAAAGAATAATTTACTACAAGTAACTTATATTCCACTGGGTAGTTACAACATGTACCCTGATAAGTAAAATGTACATGCAAAACATTTGAGTAATTTCAAGAGGAAGAATGTGCTATTAACTGAGAGGAAAATTCAAGTATAAGATAGTTATCTCAGCTGTCTTCCGAAGGAATCAGGGAATTCTTTGAGAGAGATAAGGCCACAGAAATCAACAACAGATTTTTAAGGAGGAATGAGGCTGTGAACAGATCTATGTTTTGGAACCAACAATTTGCTTTTTGAGAAGTATGTTGGTAAGGAGAATGAAAGTTGGGAGTCCAACTGGGAAACTACTGTAATAATCCAGAAGCAAGCAGTGATGAGGCCAAATAAATGTAAATCAGAAGATAAACTAAAGAAAAATGATCATAAATGGTCAAAGGATATGAACAGACAATTTTCAGATGAAGAAATTAAAACCATTTCTAATCATATGAAAAGATAGTCTAAATCATGAATGATCAGAGAAATGTAAATTAAGACAACTCTGAGATACCACTACAGACCTGTCAGACTGACTAAAATGACAGAAAAGGATAATGCCAAATGTTGGAAAGGATGTGGGAAAACTGGGACACTAATACATTGCTGGTGGGACTGTGAACTGATCAAGCCATTCTGGAGAGCAGTTTGGAATTATTGTCTAAAAGTTATTAAACTGCGCATACCCTTTGATCCAGCACTACTACTACCAGGCTTATATCCCAAAGAGATCTTAAAGGAAGGAAAGGGACCCACATGTGCAAAAATGTTTGTGGCAGCCCTTTTTGTAGTGGCAAGAAACTGGAAACTAAGGGGATGTCCATCGGTTGGAGAATGGCTGAATAAGTGAAGAAATATGAAGGTTATGGAATATTATTGTTCTATAAGAAATGATCAGCAGGATGATTTTAGAGAGGCCTGGGGAGACTTATATGAACTGATGCTAAGTGAAATGATTAGAACCAGGAGATCATCATACATGGCACAAGAAGATTATATGATGATCAATTCTGATGGATGTGGCTCTTTTCAACAATGAGATGATCGATGCCAGTTCCAATGATCTTGTGATGAAGAGAGCTGTCTACACCCAGAGAGAGGGCTGTGGGAACTGAATGTGGATTACAACATAACATTCTCACTCTTTTTGTTGTGGTTTGCTTGCATTTTGTTTTCTTACTCATTTTCTTTCCTTTTTGATGTGATTTTTCTTGTGCAAGAGAATTGTATAAATATGCTTACACATATTGGATTTAACATGTATTTTTTAATATGTATAACATATATTAGATAGCTTGACATCTGGGGAAAGGGTGGGAGGAAGGTAAGGAAAATCTAAAACACAAGGCCATGCAAGGGTCAATGCTGAAAAATTATTCATGTATATGTTCTGAAAATAAAAAGCTTTAATATATATTAAAAAAAGAAAGAAAGAATGAAAAGAAAAAAAAAAAAATGTGGGCATGATGAATGAGCTCCTGGCTGAATTACTGTAGTCCTGGTGTTAGGATTTTATTTAATTTGGGGGAGTCAAAATTCAATAATGTTATTGGTCTATTGTTCTGTACTTTATTCTTCTCTAGTAGTTATTAGAATTTTATTTGTCTCATTAAAGGATTTTGGTAGGATGCTTTCTTTGTGATTGAGAATAATCTATGTGGTATTAGTATTAATTGTTCTTTAAAACCCTGATAGATTCTCCTAATTAACTACAGTAGTGAATGGGACTAGGTGAAGATTTCTCAGAGGCTGTAAGACCTTAGGCCTAAGTTTCAGGAAGTCATGGGATTCCTGTTCTCAGAGATCTGTAGAGGAGGAAAGGTCAGACCCTAGGTCTAAGTGTCAAGAAGTTACTTGTCCCACAGGAAGTAGACAACATTGTTGACCATTGGTCAGTAGTTACTTCCTTTTCAATCCATCCAATAAACCTAAATCTTTTACTAATGTAATTCACTCCCCGTTTCCAGCCAAGGCCATGTGCCCGTGCTGAGATGATCAGCTTATGTACTTAGACCTCTTCTTGCAAGGACCAAATAAATTCTTTCTGTGTATATCTGGAAATGCCTTTGAGTGGTCAGTTTTGGCAAGGGGATCTAGCCCCCATTCCACACACTTTATGGGGGCTCGTCTGGGATCTATGACTTCTCAGAGAGACAGCTGGGGTTCTGATATATTGAGGCAAAGATAGTTATAGTAGGGTTAATCTGGACAGTAATTGCTATTCAGCCTATGTGGGCAATGGATGAGTAGGCTAGAATCTTTTGTAGATGGGTTTGGTTGAGCCCTCCTCAACCACCTAGGATAGTAGAGAAGATTGCAAGAGTAATGAGGATTTTTATATTTAGGCATGGGGTAAATGTGGGGACAATTTTTTGTCAAGTTAGAAGAATTATTCCGGTTAGGAGTGGGATTCCTTGTGTTACACTTCAGGCACTCGCAAGTGGAATGGAGAGAGGCCTATTTGATCGATAGGGGTAGGGTTATTGAAATGGATGAGATCAGACCCTCAGCCTCCCTCTCTGTGGAGTATGGGCCTAAAGCAGCAGCGCCCAGATACAAACAGGAGCACAAGTCTCCAAAGAAGAAGAACCCAAGGCTGAGTTGACATTCAGGTAACTTATGGGCCCATAATCCAAAGGTAAGAGCACTGCCTGTGCCTTTGAGCTATCCTTAAGTTGAAGGGGACCCTGGGATCGTCAGGGCTTGGTGATCCAAGGTTAAGGGGTGCTGCCACATAAGCCAGAAGGAAGTCTTGATAAATGGCACAGAACAGGGGGGCACCCTGAATGAATGCTGGATGGGGGGGCAACCCCTTTGGGCTTGGGGATCCGAGCCAAGAAGCTCTGTGTATTACAGGATTACAAACCATGAGATTGGAGCTGTTTTCCTTAGAAGGGAAAGAGCAAAAATCTAAAATATCACAAGAGACTGCTGTTTTGTGTGGGGAAGGGATGGTCCTCTACCATGTAATTTTTGTCTGTGTCTATGTTTGTGTCTTTGTGCAGAATATCTGTCATGTCTATTCTGTGAGCTAGATTTTGTTACCTGGAAAGATTTAAAATGCAACCAGCAAGGATAAAAATTTCTATGCTGCAGTTAGAACACTGGGAAAGATTTCTTCACACCCTTAACTTCCACCTTAGAAGGGGGGAAAAAAAACTGACTTTTTCTTCTGGCCAAGCTAGGGGTTACAGATATAAAGTTAGCTAATTTTTGAGAGCAATGACTGGGGGAGTTTGACAATTGGTCATTCCAAGATAGCAAAAGTGCTTAGCATAAAACAAATGTTATATGATTATTAACTTCTTTATTGGATTTAATGGTTTGATATTTGATAACTTTATATGGGTTTTTAGATGTCACCAACATAAAATGCCAATGTTGAGATAAATGAATTTTGTATGTATGTAATTTAAAAGCAAATTCAACTAAATTAAGACCTCCACGAGGAAGATAGTGCATAGAGTAAAGAAAGTCTCTTTCTCTTGTAATCTCTTTGCACTGACTGTGTAAATAGAATATGTTTTAAAAATTATTATAGCTTTATCTAGTGTTTGACAAACCCAAAGATCCCAACTTTTGGGATAAGAATTCATTATTTGACAAAAACTATTGGAAAAACTGGAAATTAGTATGGCAGAAATTAGGCATGGACCCACACTTAACACCGTACACCAAGATAAGATCAAAATGGGTCCATGATTTAGGCTTAAAGAATGAGATCATAAATAAATTAGAGAACATAGGATAGTTTACCTCTCAGACTTATGGAGGAGAAAGGAATTTGTGACCAAAAAAGGCGTAGAGATCATTACTGATCACAAAATAGAAAAGTTTGATTATATCAAATTAAAAAGCCTTTGTACAAACAAAACTAATACAAACAAGATTATAAGGGAAGCAACAAAGTGGGAAAACATCTTCACAGTTAAAGGTTCTGATAAAGGCCTCATTTCCAAAATATATAGAGAATTGACTCTAATTTATAAGAAATCAAGCTATTCTCCAATTGATAAATGGTCAAAGGATATGAACAGAATGTTGATGATGAAATTGAAACTACTGCCACTCATATGAAAGTGTTCCAAATCACTATTGATCAGAGAAATGTAAATTAAGACAACTCTGAGATACCACAAGATACTCAGATTGGGTAAGATGACAGGAAAAAATAATGATGAATATTGGAGGGGATGTGGGAAAATTGGGACACATACATTGTTGGTGGAACTGTGAACTGATCCAATCATTCTGGAGAGCAATTTGGAACTATGCTCAAAAAGTTATCAAACTGTGCATACCCTTTGATCCAGCAGTGTTTCTATTGGGCTTATATCCCAAAGAGATACTAACGAAAGGAAAAGGACTTCCATGTGCCAAAATGTTTGAGGCAGCCCTTTTAGTAGAGGCTAGAAATTGGAAAATGAATGGATGCCCATCAACTGGAGAATGGTTGGATAAAATGTGGTATATGAATGTTATGCAATATTATTATTCTATAAGAAATGACCAGCAGGATGATTTCAGAAAGGCCTGGAGAGACTTACATGAACTGATGCTGAGTGAAATGAGCAGAACCAGGAGATCATTATATACTTCAACAACAATACTGTATTGTAATGTTTCTCTATAAAATGTATTGTTCTCTGGGAGCAGGTTTCTTGGGGGGCTTCTGGAGGCAGCCAGTTATCACCATAAGTGCAGCCAGGAGTTAAAATCTATATCCTTTATTGTCTCCTTCAAATAGCCCAGTTAAGCTTTCTTAAAGGCCTATCTCTCTCCTTGGTTCCGAGAGCTCTTGCCTCTAGTCCTTTTCCTCTGCTCCCTCCAAAAGTCTCCAGCCAGCACAGGGGTGGAAAATGGAATGAATCTGACTCCACCTCCGAGAGTGGGCTTGTGAGCTTCCTGAAGTCCATCCTAGTTGAAGCTCCTAGCTTATATATGCTCCCTTAAAGGTGTGAATCTTGTGGAACTCTTAATAAACACTAAGTACATTTAGAGAACTGTTAAGCACTCTGCTGAACAACCATTGTCTCTATCAATTCCACTGACTTAGCACCTTGTAAGAATCATAACACTGTATAAGGATGTATTCTGATGGAAGTGGATATCTTCAACAAAGAGAAGTTCTAATTCAGTTCCAACTGATCAATGATGGACAGAATCAGCTACACCCAGAAAAGGAACACTGGGAAATGAGTGTAAACTGTTTGCTTTTCTGTTTTTTCTTCCCAGGTTATTTTTACCTTCTAAATCCAATTCTTCCTGTGCAACAAGAGAACTGTTCGGTTCTGCTCACATATATTGTATCCAAGATATACTATAACATATTTAGCATGTATAAGAGTGCCTGCCATCCAGGGGAGGGGATGGAGGGAGGGAAGGGAAAAATTGGAACAGAAGTGAGTGTAAGGGATAATGTAAAAAAGAACTCATGCATATGTACTGTCAATAAAAAGTTACAATAAAAAATTATTATAGCTTTTTATTTACAAAATATATGCATGGGTAATTTTTTCAACACTGACACTTGGAAAACCTTTTGTTCCAAATTTTCCCCTCTTCCCCCTACTCTCTCCCCTAGATGGCAGGTAGTCCAATACATGATAAATATGTTAAAATATATGTTAACAGAAAATTTAAGAGTTTGGGAATTTTAGGGAAAACAAAAAATCACTTGACCTCTATTAAAACCCTGCAGCAAATAGCATAGTCCACAAGCCTTTTCTGATTCACAGAGGGTGAAAAAAAGGATTTGTGTGGACTGGAAAAAACTGGTAATGGTTTCTTTCTAAAATTCTGAGATTTGGCTTGTGACTGAAAGTTTGTATCTGCCAAAAAACAAAACAACAACAACAACAAAAAACAAAAAACACAAAACTTTATCTGGATCAGATTTGAACTTTAAAAGCATGAGGATATGCAGCTTTAAATTAGACCCAAGAAAGTTGAGGTCAAACAAAGAAAGTTAACAGACAAGAAGAAGTTTTTTTCTGTAATTCCTCTTAAAATGTAACTCTGTTAAGCTTCTTAAAACTATCTTGAGTAAGATTGTGATCCCTGAGAAGTAAACAGGTCCTAATGAAGGAATGAGTTTACTGATAATCTACACCAGGGGTGCTCAAACTTTTTAAGTAGGGGGCCAGTTCATTGTCCCTCAGACTGTTGGAGGGCTGGACTATAGTAAAAACAAAAACTATGAACAAATTCCTATGCATCTGCATATATCTTATTTTGAAGTGAAGAAACAAAATGGGAACCAATACAATATTTAAAATGAAATAAAGTTAAATCAACAAACTTACCAGTATTTCAGTGGGAACTATGGGCCTGCTTTTGGCTAATGAGATGGTCAATGTCTGGTTCCATATTTGTCACTGCTAGTTGTAACAAGTGATGCAAGTGTGCAAGTTAGTCTTGATCGGGTTGGAGATTTCAAATGTTTCATTCTAGAGTCTGTTCACAAACATAAGTGCTGCCAAAGATGGTTGCCATTGTGAGTGCATGGTTCCTGAGAGGAGGATATGTCTCAGAGGGGAGAGATGCATAGAAATTATGAAGGCTGCTTGACTTGAATGCGTCTTTCAGAGAGTCACAATTCTGCAGTTCAGCCAGTTCCATTTGGTAAATTGTATCCTCATTTTCATTGTCAATAAAAAATGCATTACAGAAAAGCTATATGTCCTGTTCATGGAGATGAAGCTCTTTAAATCTAAATTGGTAGTAGCATGGGGAGCCGAAACAGACACTGTCAACAGGTTCCCTCTGGGCTGAAGGGTCTTATACCTCACCCAGAGTTCCCCCACTGTCTATGACTCTACACCAAATATTCCCCCATTTAGTATGCAGGGGAACAATTACTGATAGCTGTCCTTGGAACTAGAGAGGTTTCTGTTATATTTCATAAAGGAGAAAAGGAGGGGGTTCCATTTTAGGACACAGGAAATAGACTTACAGATTCAGGTGCCCATGCTACTACTGCTTGTTTGCAGGAATCGGATCAGGGCACCTTTAATTTCCCAACTTCTGACTCCTGCACTGCCTCATATAGCTCCCAGCCAAGTAAATTCTGAAAGTGCTATTAACTCCCCCATCCTAAAACCTATTCAGAGGTGGGGTACATGATTAGGGGAGCATTGGCAGGTGGATTTTGCACATAAGCCCTCTGGCAGGGGCTTCAAACTGCTTTTGGGTTTTGTTAACACCTGGACTAGTTGGGGTAAAAGCCTCCCCTTATAAGACTGAAAAGGCTCTAAGAGATTTTGCTAAAGGAGCTCATACTCCTTGGGGCCACAATGTTCCACCCACTATCCTTACTCCTTTGAGGGAACAAAAGCAGGATTTGGGGAAAATGTTTCTTAGTATTTATTCTAGGAAAATCTGTCTGGATAGGAGACATTCATGATAGCCTCACCTTCCCCTCCAATCTTCCTCTAGGTGGGGTTCCTGGTTAACTGTCCCTAGTAAGCTCCATATTAACTCCACTTTTGTTTATTCTTTTTCTTTTGCTCATATTTGGTCCTTGGATTTTTAATCTACTTGTGAGAGTTGTTTCTTCCAGACTCTAAACCGTGAAATTCCAACTGCTTGGTCAACCTGAAATCCTCTGAGACCTGATTCTGACATTCAGCACCGGACGCTGCTGCTGCCACCTACAAACCACTTGTCTCCCTCCTCAGTCTGGACCCCATTGGGCAGGGCCGGCTCTATGCCCCTTGTCAACCTGAAGCAGCTCCAGAAGATGAGACCTTCGACTCTTTGTCTCAAACGAGTCTGGGTCTGGACAATGGCCCCGAGGCCCCCAGGCCTCCACAGTGCTAGATTTCTATGGCTGCCAGATGTCAATCTCTTTTGTGCTGTGATAACTGGGTTTCCAAGACAGACAGTGGGAGTTGGTGGAAGTTGGGCCTCTGATTCCTGCCCATTGTTTTAAATAGCAATACCCTGTCACCCACTTGCTTATGCACTTAATTAGAGTATTTCAAGATTTAGCTAAATTCAGGAATAGCTAAAGTGGTTCCTGAAAGCTTCCACTGATGGGCAGGTTTTGGTTCTAAATGATAGAGGGTGGTTACAGAGGAAAGAGACCAGACTGAAGGCCCAGGTCACAAAGATGCCCTAGTGGAAGATGCCTATCAGGACTGGGGTGAGAAATCTTCAAAGGGACGAAAATGAGGGAGACTGAATGGGATCAGGTGAAGATTTTTCAGAGGCTGCAGGGCCAAAGACCTAAGTTTCAGGAAGTCATATGCTCAGCAGGAAGCAGACAGATTTGCTGACCAATGGTCAATGATTACTTTCTTTTTAATCCATCCAAGGAAACCAAGTTTTTTGCTATATAATCGATTCCCTGTTTCTGGCCCAGAGTCGCACATCATGGTGGGATGCTCAGCTGATGTGGTGGGACCTCTCTTTGCAAGGATCAAATAAATGCTTTCTGTTTGTATCTGAAGATGCCTCTGAGTAATCAGTCTGGGAAAGGGGGGTCTTTCCCACACAGTAAGATCAAGAATTTCTTTCTTTTTTTCTTTGCTGAGGCATTTGGGATTAAGTGGTCTTGACAAGGTCAATAGGAAGTGTCAAGTGTAAGTGTCTGAGGCCAGATTTGAACTCAGATTCTCCTGACTTCAGGACTGATGCTCTATCCACTGCACCACCTAGCTGCCCCAAGAATTCATTTCTTTGGTAGTTTCTTCACAGATAGTTCTGTTTCTGAAACTGAATTATTCAAGATTTCTATTTGAAATTCTGTCAACCTGGTTATTTTAAGTTTAAAGATATTACTCTATATATTTTTTTTCTTGTTTTAGAGTACATATCTGTGCCTAGAAACTACTAGTAATTTTTTTATTCTGGTTTTATTCTGGTGATTTTACCTTAAATTATTTTATCAATTTTGTTAGTTTTTTTCTAAGAAGAAATTTCCACATATTATTTTCTGTACTTATTTTGGCTTGCAGTTTATTTCTTCTACAATTTTTTTATGTATTCATTAAACTTGGAATTAAAAAAAATTTTTTTTTTAAAAAGAACACATATAGAGAAGGACTTTCTTTGATTTTGAAGAAGTCCAATCAAAGCAGCAGTAATTGCCTGAAAAAATACTGAGAATGACAAGGGAGCCCTGAAACTCTAAAACTCCTTGAAGGACAGATTCTCCTTGAATCCTGCCTTTGTAAAGATCCTGCTTGAGAACAAACAGCTTCATTCTGTTACCTAGGTGGAGCTGGTTGAGTCCTGAGCTGGAGAATTTCAACCCTATTGAATTGAAGATTTTCTATTCAATTCCAGCTCAAGCTGAAACTTCACCCACCAGCCCCCATGGGGAACAGGCCTCGGCTTGTAGCTAAGGCTTCCATTATAAAAAGAGCCAATCTTAAACTCACTCTTCGCAGAGGACCTAACATGCCATGCCATGCCAAGGAAATCTCTGCCTGATGGAATGATATTCTTTTTTTAGTGTTACCCTCTCTTTACCCCCACGCATTTCCCTAATGAGACTTTATACCTCTGTCAGGATTTCTCTGCTAGAAATTCTCCAGCTCAGGACTCAACCAGCCCCACCTAGACAACAGAATAAAGCTATTTGTCCTCAGGCAGGATCTTTACAGAAGCAGGATTCAAGGAGACTGTGTCTTTCAAAGAATTTTAGAGTTTCGGAGCTCCCTTGTCAAGAGGAGGTTTCAAGGAGAATGAAGGATAGGTTTAAGGAAGGGTAAGTATTCCTCTTCCCCTAGAAGGGAAGAAATGAAATGAGTGATTACAAGATTTTTTAAATTTCTGAAACTCTAAGGACTGAGGAAGAATGAGTTGGTAATTAAAGTCCCTGTGTGCTTAAAAGAATTTATACTCTTTCAAGTCCCAGAATCTCATGCCAAGGGAAGGAATGAGATATAGCCAAGGAATAACCTATACCCAGGTACTTAATCCCAATTTCTAAAAATTCAGAAGACCTCCACAATCAATATATTAAGGTGCTCTGAAATCAATATTTAGAAGAATCATGAATAATACTCTTCAAAGCAAGCCCCTTCCTTTCTCTGTCTTTAAGGCATAAGACCTGGAATGTTTTGAATATTTTTTCAAAGATATTTTGCTACCCTCAATACTCAGAAGCTAAGTTTTGAGATGGCTTAGAATTGTCTTCAAGGTAAGCCCTCTGTCTAGATCACAGGTTCCAAATTTGGCCTTCAAGACCTTAGTGGTTTTTATTTAATACTCTTAATAACTATGTTTCAAAGTAAATAATTCATTTCCTTGTAATCATATTTATTTTATGCATTTAAAAACAATACTTTGAAAAGGGATCTACAGAAATCGCCAGATTGCCAAAAATGGTCCATGATAGAAAAAATGTCAAGAAATAAATCCTGATCCAGATGATCTCTAAAATTCATTTTTGCTCTGTCATTACATGTTCTATGAGTCTAGCACCCTACAACTTAATTAGGCATTTTTCCTATCATTCAATTGTCATTTATATGAAAGAAAATATTCATTGTCTACTTCTCATATCATGTTCATTACTATTTCTATGCTAATCGTCCCACATAAAATGCCATCCATTTTATTTACCCTAAATTTATTCATCTTTTTCATTCAGTTCAAGTCTCAACTTATTCACAAAATTTACTCTATCCCTTCAATGACCTATTTCTTCTCTTAACAGTTATTATTATAGTCTAGAACTAAGTTACATATTAATGAAACAATGAGGTACCAAATTCTGATTCTCAACTTCTTTAAAATAGGACAGGTAGTAAACAAAATGGATCAGTTAGCAAGAATCAAGTTTTTGCAATCCTTTCTGCTTCCATTTGCTAGTGTGCTCTCCCTACCATGAAAGGTAAGAGCACCTAAAGGTAAGAAACACCTAGGCTACTTGAATGTAATCTCCTTGAAAGCAGACACTATGACTTAATAATTTTGTGTCCTCAACCGTAATTTGAGCATTATAGGTACATAATAAGAGTGTTAAATGAATAAGAACTACAACTTTAGAAGTATGCAATCTATGAGCATGCTATCAAATGCCACTTGACTGAAGGTGAAGAAGCATCTTCTACATATTCCTCTATTCTTCCTTTTTTCACTTCCTTATTTCCTGTCCTTTTTTTTTCTATCAGCTTCTGCCTTTAGGCTATCAGGAGCACTCCTTTCAATAAGGGAAAGAACATAGGTCAAAGAAGCTACTGGTATATCACATCACATCATTTCTCCCATTCCCTTTTCTATCTTTCTATTGTCTTAAAAACTGATCTTGGCTTTCAGCATCCCAGACTAAGGTGCTATACTAAAGCAGTGTGCAAGTCTGCTATGAAATACTGAGATAATGAATTTGAATAATAAAAGGCAGAAAAAGGTAATACCTTAGAGATAGACTTGGTATAGTATACCTTCAATTTAGAACCTCATTTGAGTAGCTAATGTAGTCGTCAGAGACATTAGCCTAATTTTTGCCAAGAGAGGCTGGCAACACAAAGGTACTAAAAGATGGGCACTGAGGACTTAGCTCATTTCAGATGGAGAGTGGGAAGAATGAAATTAGCAAGTGTTACACTTATGGTGCAGAGAAAAGCAAATCCCCATCCCTCTAAAATTAATCACCCACTATATTTAAAATGAACAATACATGAATGGCTAAGGAATCTGCACATGCACAGAGTTTACCTACTCTGAGGCCCCTAGGCCATAACGAAGTACCCTACAAGGAGGCATTTTTAGAATACAATAAAGTCTGTTTCAAAGGGCATCCATAAAATGCAGACCATAGCTTGTCAGTTCAAATGCCCTTTACACTAAAAGCCTGGGATACTTCTGGAAACAGCTTGAAGGTCAATGTCAAAAAAAAAAAAAAAAAAAAAAGCCACAGAGCAAAATCCAGGGGAGGTAGGGAATGTAGAAATATCTATCGTTCACCAAGCTTGGGGGAGCATGAGCAAACATGCTCCCTCTATTCTTCTCCCTTCCCTCTTCCTTTTCTCCTCCTATAATCCCTTCTTCTTCCTTCCTATTCCCTCTTATCACCTTTTACATTCTCTCTCTCTCTCCCCCTCTCCCCTCCCTTCTTTCCCCTTTGTGCCTACCCTTAAGAAAAGGGTTATTGTCCACTGGGATATTTCATTTTTTAAAGATCCAGGACAATGTAACATATTTTGACTGTCTTCCCAATAATAGTTAAAATAGTAAGAGTAAGACACACCTTAACAAATTTTCTAAGGAAACAGAACTTTTTCCTACACAGTTATGAACATGGCTCTCTGCCTAAATGTACAATTCAGCTAGTCAGAATAATAGGTAAAGCCCACGGCTTAAAGTAAGTCTTCTTGTTACTTCTTCCTGAGTTCATACTATGTGTCTTAGCACATTTGTAAAATGAGTTGGAGAATGAAATGCAAGCCACTGGAGTATGTCTTCCAGGGAGACACCGAATGAGGTCATGAAGAGTTGGACATGACTAAAAATGACTGAATAATAATCTGAATACTTATCCTGACACATGTGTACAACCTAAGAATGCCCCAATTTATAAATATTAATATTAAATCCTTTGGATTATAGAAAATCCGTTTTAGGTCTCTATTCATAAATACATTTGCTCATATATTCTAGCCCTTCTCTATCTCATACTTTCCTGGTTGATTAGTAGTGATGAAGCACCAAGTTCTGAGAGAAAGTGGTTCAGATTGTGAAAGACTCAAAAAGATGTTCTCCTAGCCACCACAAGAAAATTCTTTATTCATGAAGGACACATGGGCAGATCAAGGTAATCTAGTAAGTCAAGGGATATTATTTAAAGGTCAGAGGCAGTGAGAAAAAAAGGAAGGTGGGGTACAGAGAGTTAGGCAGAGTCCTAGTTGAGAACAGAACTCAAACTCCCATTATGTCTACCTCTATGTCAACAATTACATGGTGTGTATACAGGAAGAAGAATATGCTAATATCCTAATGTTTCATTACATAACAAAGGTTACTTGTAGGAAGGAATATGTTCTAGTACACCTGTTCTAGGGAACCTTTTATTTGCAGGGTCCTTACTTGTTAGAATGTTTACAAAGTGTTAACTCATTGGAATTGATAGAAACAATGCTTTGAGAGTTCACACATTAGCTCACACATTAGAGTTCACAAGTCCAGGAGATTCACAAGTTACACCTCCCACAATCCCACTCTCAGAGGAGGAGTCAACCTTTGGGTTCACATCTTTAAGAGATCATATATAAAGAAGCTCTTGGAGCCTCAGCAAGGAGTCAGTTGACCAGATTGAGAACTAGAAATTCAGAGGGAGCTGGAGGCTGAAGCTGAAGCTGAAGCTGGAAGAGCTAAAGGACAAGTTGCAAGAGCTCTTGGAACCAAAGAGGATAGGCCTCTAAAAAAAACTAATTGGGATATTTTCGAAGAAACAATAAAGGGCTGAACTTTTAACAGCTGGCTCCATTTGAGGTGATTATTGATCGGAACTGAAACTAAGGCTGCCTTCAGAAGCCTCTTCACTCTCCTCCCGACTGAGAAACCTGTTCCCAGAGAACGATCATATTATTTTAGAAAAAAGAAGAACATTACACTCACTGATTCGGTGGATCTTGCTGACAAGGTAACAGTCCCAAATATTGCCTCTATTCATGTGAGATAAGATTGCCAATGAGAACAGCGTGGTCTCAGTTCACATCAAAGAGGTGAGAAAGATAGAGGGTGGGAGAGATGTTAAGGTAAAAGGATGAGTTGCAATCAAAACAGATTTTCATTTCAAAGTAGTATTTTTGAGAACTAATCCCAGACAGGGTCAATGTCATAGGTAGCCATCATACATCAATGTTTTAGATACTACCTAGAATAACAAAATTTAGGAAAAAATTTAATGACTATACCCAAAAGAAGGGTTGTAGGAAAACTGGTCTCATGTTGATTTAATTCAATGAGGTAGTTCTATCATGGAAGCTTATGAAATTCAGGGGGGAAAAGGGTATATATAGTCATGTGTTAAAATATTTCAGATGAGAAGAATCCTTAATTTGTGAGTGAATAAAGATTAAATAATTAAATAATAGAGAATGCGTCCATTCTCTAACTATTCTATTAACAAAACAAATTTGGGAACTAGTTTTTGTTTTTCATTTTCAAAGAGGAGGTGATAACATTGGGGAGATGATTTAATGATATGCAAATGAATTAATTTAAGTGAGAGTGGGAAGGCTGTACAAAATCACCTTACTCATTTTCTCCTCTGGAGCCAACTGGGTCCAACAGCAAGGATCAGGATGACTGGAGATGGCCCTGGAGGCAGTGAGAAACTTTACCATTTTTAAGCTAAGGTCTTTTTTTTTTTTAAGTTTTTTTTTTTATTTTCAAAATATACGCATAGATAGTTTTCAGCATTCATCCTTGCAAACTCTTGTGTTCCAAATTTTTTTCTGTTACCCCCACCTCCTTCCTTAGATGGCAAGCAATCCAACATATGTTTAACATATGCAATTCTTCTGTAAATATTTGGTCTTTAACAGGTCTCAGACTGCTAGGTAAGGAATGAGGCAAAGAATGGCCTCTCTTAATTAAAAAAAAAAATTACTATTTATATTCACTCCAAGCCAATGAGGACCCAAACAATGACCAGTGAGGCTTGGCCAGGAACTTATTGTTGGTCAATAAATAAGAGTCGGAGTGATTTGGATTTTAGATGTGGTCTTTATAGAAAACTAGCCTATAAACCCCAAGATATTTTGCAATTCTGCAGCAATCAAAATGGAGAAAGGACAATGACAAGAGTCCCAGAAATTGTTGATTTTTACTATAAGACTAGTTCTACTTCTGATGCCCAAACATTCTCATCATACTGCAAGAGGGCTGAAACACTAAGTGGCTGAGATGGTTAAGGAAGCCATATTACTGTCTCAGTAAAAACAGGAACCTCAACAATATGATACTGAATCATCCCTAAGTTGATAATTTCCCCACTAAGAAGCATATCTTCCAAAATAATAAATCAATTGTTCCTTGCAATTTTAAAAATCTATGCCCCCTTTTCCCTCTTTCCCTCCCAAAAATGTTTGTTACCCAGAATCCTAAATGCTCTGCAAAGAAAGTTGAGCTCTAGTATAATTAGGGCAGAATCTGAACTGTACCCTGAGGCAGAATCATGCAAAGAACCCAGTAGGAAAAAAGTTCTGTATATTTAGAAGGCTCATTTAAGTGAATGTGAAATCTCAGCTGTGAATAATGCATGCAAGACCTGCAGTAGAAACACTTCCTTCCAGCCCAGCCAAGAGTCAGGTTCCAGAGGCAGATGGCCAAACCAGTGGCAGTTTAAAGCTCTAAGATGATTGCCTCCTTATGTCTATTTTAAAGCAGGATAGACTAGTAAATACACAAACATGGGATGAAGAAAAACAGGGAATATGTGTGCGTGATGGAGGGCGGGGGATGAGGGGAGAGGGGAAGATTACACACAAGCAGCATTACCTGGGACAGTTCTAGTCTCCAGGCAAGGTAAACATTTCTGCTTTTAAAAAAAAAAGAAAGAAAAAGAAAAACGGCAGTGTAATATCTCTCTGTGGAGGAAAAGAAGCTCTAAACATATAAAGTTGCCCATTCAGAAAAGACAGATGATATTTCTAAGTAGAATGATACCAAACCATCTGCAAAAGGTTTGTACATCCATCAGCACAAGTGATTGCATACAGTACAGTTGGGGAAAGGACAAGGAAAAAGAACTAGGGAAGAGCAAGGAAGAAAGGAAGAAGCTTTCAGTTAGTAGACCCATCTGCTCCCAGAATTTTTAATGACCAGAGGCTCAGAGAGGAGTACACCAGTCATGCCTTGAGTTGGTCTGCACAAATCAAGTCCAGGCAACTTTTTCCGAGAGAAATCTTCAAAGCCCAGTTCAGCCCAACATTGTGAATTCTGTCAGAGTAAATGGCTGATATTCAGTTCCATTTTGAATGTACACACACAGATATACACATGCATACACACATTTTAAGTCATAAGGAAGAAATGACAGTTCACTAGTCTTGTGCTTAAAATAATCTAAGAAGAAATACGGTTTATGAATTCACTGCAATACAATACATAATTCAGAGTCCAGCTATTTGTCACACTATTGAGCAATCCATATGCATCCTTAGAGCTTGACAATAAAATTTGTAAATCAATTGCAAAAAAGCAGCATGCAATAGCTACAGAGTTAAGATACAAAGAACATTTTTATCATTGATTTTTTGGGGGAGGGGGATTTTAAAAATAGCTTTGATGAGGTAAATACTTGCAAAGGATTTAAGTACTAAAATAGAAGAGACTTTATTCTTCCTATATATATTCCCTTGAAAGTAGTCTTCATTGTAAAGTTTTACACTGTCCCTAAGATAATAATGGCTGTCTCCTATAAGACTCTGCAATTAGTGTAACAGGGATGTCCATATCAATCAAAAACAAAACAAAACAAAAGTACATTTACCATATGAATTCATGAGAAGCCAGCAAAACACCTGCTTTGTGCAAGAGAGAGCCTTAAAGGAGAAAAGAAAATAAATTATTTTAAGATTGTGTTTGAACTTATTTTTCTTCTTCCTGGATGATCAAACAGCGAGCATAGCGGGAGGCATAGCCATCCACAAACCTATTGCCATAGTGATTTGTGTTTGATAGAAAGATGAAACAGGCAGGATTTTGTTTATGCTCTAAGAAAACCAGACAGTAACCATGATCACTCAGCATCTATTATTGGACACAATGCCATATGAGATACTCCCTCCACTTTTCTTAATGATGGGGAACAATCAGTCCTGGAGTATGGATCTACACTGTCATCTACCCCAATTATCTGGATAAAAGGGACTGTAGCTTATCCACACTATTAATAGAATGACAGGAAATTTTGCAGGCTTCTTAAATGGAATATATTTCTTTGGCACTGGAAGAACATGTATGAGACATGTTAGAATCTGATTCACATGGAAGAGTCCACTCACTTCAGACCATATCCCCAGGCATCTAAATGTCCAGTGAATAGTGACAACTGAGCATGTTAAACATGACAAATAATTGAACAGGGCTCTATCCTTAAAGAAGCAGCAGATACATTCTGTTTCTTTTTTGCTGACAAAGACTGAAATCCATTCACTACCAGCTAGTGCCCTTTGTTTTCCTAATGATTAATAGGGTATTATACTATCTAGCTATGTACATAAACATACATATACATGCATACTATATGTCATCATATACAATGTATATACATGTGTATGTATTATATGTTATATTAATATGTAACTGATACTGTTCTCCTGGCAGAGCAGAATTGTGGGAATCCCCTCTTTGGTTAGAGATGCAAGTCCAGCATGAAAAGAAATAACGAACCCCCCGAAAAGTTTGAATGACAAAAGGGAAGTTTATTGACACTGAGAAGTCAGTTTTGCTAGGAAGGCAGATTTCTGAGTGGCAAATTCCTGTTAGGGAAATAGAAGTTAACACTGAGAAGAGAATGTATTCACAACAGGCAAAAGTCCTAGTAGGCACCTGTGCCAAGAATGGGGGGGGGGGCGCGTCCCTTGGCAGGAACAGAATTCCTACTTTGGACTTCTGCAAAGATCTGGAATGTAGAAATGACCGTTATAGACGTCTGAGGCTAAAATTCCCAGTTGAAAAAAGAGCCAATGCCCCTAGGCCTAGATACTTATCTTGAAGTTTCATTCACTCAATATCACCCAGATCTCCAATTGAATAAAATTCCTAAAGATCTGGCTACCCAAAAGATCAATGGGGGATGATTTGCCTTAGAAAAGGCCTAGTCAGGAAAATATGTCTTCTCCTAGACTCTCTAAAGTTTGGGAGACCCCGAATCAAAGAGGACATAATTTCAGAGTGATTATTTTACAGATTAAAAGGGACACAGTTTTCAGAGTTCACCCCTGGCACAATCAAGACATTCATTTCTTACTGAAAGTTGTCTCCTCTCCCTGAGAACACTTGACTGCCTGATGACACTTAGAGCTGAACAAAGCAAGCAATAAACATGTAAACAGTGAGCTAATTCCCAGGTCTTAGTTAAATGGGATAGCTATATGCAAGGGGCACTGTCATGAAATTCAACATTGGGAAGCAATTTCCCACAATATACAAGGAGAATCAAATCAATCTGAAGTCCTACCTCAAAAAACAAAGCTCATTCAGATGCTGATGACTTTGCCTATCTATAAGGAGAGCCCAGACTTAACTTCATGCAAGAGAACATCTACATTGAGGAATTAAGGGTCATACAGAAGAAGTCCTAGATTTGTTTTTAATATTTGTGACTTGAGATCATTCAATTCCAGAGACCTGATTTTCCCCAAATCCCTTCTCTAGTCATGTCAATGAGCTTTTCTTGTTGCTCTAAACTGAACAGCACAAAATGTGGCTGGAAGAACTAAGTTTTGAAAGTAATTTTTTTCTAATGCTGGCAGAAATGAACAAAATATTCCCCTCGCCCCAGCCACACACACAGGAATCATCCCTCCTTGCCAAATATCAGCTGCAGGTAAAAGATCATTTATTTCAACTGCAGCTAGCAAAGCAAGGAGGAGAAGCTTAAGAGTCCATTTTCTCCTGATTACAAAAATGGTACTTATGCCCTGAGTAATATCCATGACCACAGTAGTCAGTCTAGAGCAAAACTATTAAGTAAGTAAAGTTTGTTTTTGGTGTCCCCCATTCAATCGCTCCCACCCTTTTTTAATTTCTTCAAGATATAAGGAGTGAAAAAATTAATAGGCAAAAGTACTAAAAAGAAGAGAGCTTCTGGACAGCATTTAATTTTGCCATTTTTGTAATAGTGATAATTATAATCCAAACTTCCAGTAAGTATCCTTAACTCTTATTTAGGTAATCATAAACATGTGAAGTAAAAATATGAGAAAATACAGACTAGCCTTGGTTTCCCTAACCAAGGAACAATCGTATCTAATAAGTTTGTGGATAAGGTGAAAAGAGACATAAAATTCACTCAAAAGAATTCTAAGAGAAACCTACTACTCCCCAACCTCCATCTTTGGGAAGATAAAAGAATTACATTCTGTAGAGCACCAGAACTCTGAAGAGGTATACTTGAACCAAGGACAGCATGGTGCTTATGGTTGAGCACCTACTCAGTGTGAGATAATGGTTCTCTATGGTGATGTAATGGTTGCACAGGCTCCATGTGCTGCAGTGATGCAATTCTACTGAGGTATTTAAGGGAGTCTCAGCCACAGAAGACTCTCAGACACAGACACAGAAGATTTCAGACTCTATGTTTGAACAGCCACATGGTAGCTTTCCTGCCTCCTTCACTTCTCCACCTAAAGACCAAGGACTTGAGCTAATCCCGAAGTCCTCCAGAGAGCTAGCCTGGCCATTACCTTTTGGCAGCCAAATGTGGGGCCCCAGAAACACAAGGCCTTGCAAAGCAGGGCACAAAGCAGTTTGACTGACTCGACTGTAAGCTAAGTGGAGAAGTCCCTGTGACCCAGAAATAGGATGAGTATAAAAACAAACAAGCAGGAAACTCTGGTAAAGGCTAAACTAGTCACTTTCGTTTTTCAGCTGAAAGGGGGCAAATATTAAGAACAGAGCCTCCTCTGTAGAATGCATAATTAGGTTAATAAAGAAACAAGGTTTGTTGGTAACTGAGAGGCAGATTACTGGGCTCTTAAATATATTAGAGTGCATGTCTCCTTGGCTATCTAAGGAAGAAAAATTATGTGAGAAATAGTGGGAGAACAACTAATTGAATATTGTGAAACTTTGGGTCCTGATTTAATTCCTGAAGAAACATTACTTATGTATAATATAATACAATTGGCTTTAAAGAATCCCACAAATTCTAAAGAAAAAGGAAGTTTTAAGGAAAACATCCAGAAAAGGAAGTATGAGGAGAAAGAAGAGGTCTGAGAAAGAAAGTATGAGGAGCTGACAAAGCAGCTGAAAGGCTTAGAGTTGAATCTTAAGTACCAAGCCAATAAGCTTAAAGGGTGTGATGCTTCTTCACTTTCACAGCAGGTGCCCTTAGGGCATTCCCCATCTCCTGAACCTCCCCTCTCAATTTTGCCTTTTTTTGTGGAGGGAGGAGGATGAGTGGGAGGGACAGTGACACTATCATCATCATCCATGCAGCACCTCTGTCTACAACACAAATGCCAGCTTGTGTCTATAACACAATTACAAAGGACACTAATTAAAGCTAAAGAGGAAGGGCAGGAAACAGCTGATTTGAGAATAGAAATGAACCCTGTGATTGAAAAGTTTTAACTCTTAAGGGCAAGAAAAAAAAAAGATATACTCCTTTTAATCTGGAAATTATCAAAGATCAGAAAAAAGGTTGCACTCTTTATGGGGTTACATTGTCTTATGTTAAGATGGTATTAGAGAATTTGGATTTTGAAATTTTAACCCCTAATAATTGGAAATCTGTAGTAAGGACATGTTTAGAACTAGGACACAACTTGTTGTGTCTTTCGGAGCATAGTGAACTGTGTAAGATACAAGCCCAATGAAATAGGCAACTTGGAGTTAATATTCCAATCACCTGTGAGCAACTAACAGGTGTAGGTCCTTATGTAAACACTTTAGCTCAGATTAATTACCCTTTGACAACATATGAGCAAATCGATTCTGCTGCTATCAAACCTTGGGGCTTTATCCCAGGTAAACAAGATAGAAGGGAAGGCTTCACAAAAATAGCACAAGTCCAAAATGAACCCTTTGCTGATTTTGTGTCTACAGATGGCTGTCATACGAACTATTGGTGAAAATACAGCAACAGAAATTCTATGACAACTTGCTAAAGAAAATGCTAATAAGGATTGTAGAAGAATTATACTAGGATTACACAAAGATGCTCCTTTAGAGGAGATCACAAGATGCTTTGCCACAGTGGGCACAAATACCTTTTATACCTAGACTATGATGCAGACTTTTCAAGATCCGAACATGGGAAGACAGGGTCCCTTTTGGCAAGAGACTTCCAGAGAGACTAGTCAATGCTTTCAATGTGGTAAAGTAGGGCATCTGAAAGCTCAATATTGGCATAAAGACAAAGTGAGAAAACAGGGTGGGAGAACAAGACACAAAACCCCATGTCCAAAATGCAACAGAGGCTTCCACTGGGCATCAGAATGTAGACTGATTCAAGGAAATGGGAAGCAGGGCTCAGCTCCAGGGCCCCAAGCAAAAAACACTTGGGGCATGATGCCAGCTGATGTTATATCCTGAGAGTCTTTAGAAGTTCAGTACTCCAACATGATCAATCAGTTGAGAAGGAACCTGATGGGAGAAAGGGATTACAATTGGAGAGAATAGAGTTATATGCAGCTGGGACTATTGAGATATCCCCTGGAGAAGTGAAATCTGTCCCTCTCCGGCCTATGAATCCCTTGCCTCCAGGCACAGTAAGCTTAACCTCCTGAGAGTGCTTACAAAACAGTATCCATCCATACACTGATTTGGGAAACTGGGGATTGTATAGCTAATATCCCAGTCACTAATACAGATATACAACGTGTGACATCACCCAGGAGAAGTAGTAGCATCAGGTTTACTGATACACACTCCTGATAGGCAATTTGGTGATATTTGCCCAGATTTTGACTCCCAACAACAACAAAATCCAGAAATATTCTGGACTGCAGCAGTTACAGCTGACTGACCTATACTCACTATCTTTATAAATAGCATACCATTAGAAGGATTGGTAGACACAGATGTAGATCATACAAGCAGAGGTGCCAATTGGCCCAGCCATTGGCCAAAGATTAAGGCAGACACCTACATGTCTGGCATAGGAGAATCAATAGCAGCTGAAGTCAGTGCTACCCCTTTGAGATAGACATTTGAAAGAGAAACAGGAGTTATTACTTCTTCTGTAGTTGAAAAAAATCCCCATCAATCTGTGGGGAAGAGACAATTTACAAGAGTTCAGGATTACAAATGAGTACTTTGGTTTTTTAGGCAGGGCTGCTGTTAACCGAACTCTCATCTGTTCCTCTTCAATGGAAAACTGATACACCAGTGTGGATAGAACAGTGGCCCTTAGGTAGCAAAAAAATTCAGGCCTTATTAGATATAATACAGGAGCAACTTGACCAAGGACACTTGTAACATTCTCTAAGTCTTTGGAATTCCCCATTATTTGTTGTAAAAAAGAAATTTGGAAAATGAAGGATGTTGACTGATTTAAGAAAGGTAAATGAACAGATGGAAACTATGGGAACTTTTCAGCCTGGACTTCCATCTCCTACTCAGTTGCCTAGAGAATGGCCTCTTTGGGTTATAGACATTAAGGATTGTTTCTATTCTATCCCCCTGGATAAGGAGGATATGAAAAGATTTCCCTTTTCAGTGCCCAGTATTAACTTAGCTGAGCCTTATAAAAGATATGAATGGACAGTTTTGCTACAGCGAATGAATAATAGCCCTACTATGTGCCAAATATATGTTGCTGTTGCTCTTACTCCAGTAAGAAAAGCATTTCCAAAAGTTATGTTGTTACATTATATGGATGATATATTGGGATGAGCACCTAAGGAATAAATGTTAGAAGCATGTCTACCATAGAAACACTAAGAAACTACAAATTGTACATAACTCCAGAAAAAAATTCAAAGACATGTTCCTTTTCAATATTTAGGATATGAAGTATATCCTAAGGTCCTTACAGTACAAAAACTGTCCTTAAGAATAGAGAAGCTAAACACCTTAAATGACTTTCAGAAATGGATAGGAGATATCCAGTGGATGCGACCATTATTAGGCTTGACTACCTATCAATTACAATCATTATATGACATTTTAAGGGGAGATACTGCTTTAACCTCAAGACATCAGTTTACAAAAGAAGCTCAAGAGGCTTTGAGAGAAGTTGAACTGGCTTTATCCAATGTGGCTGAAAGTTATTCAAAAACCCTTGGAAATATCAGTTTTTGCTACAAAAGAAGCACCCACAGCAGTCCTTCATCAAGCAGATAGTATGATAGAGTCGGTAAACCTCCCAACACAACCAGACCAAAGCCTTACTCCTTACCTAGTGCTTGAGGCTAGAATCTTTTTAAAGACCATTTAGGGAGAAGTACAATTATCTGGGATAAGACCTGACAAGATATACACCTTTTATACCAATGCACAAATTAATGTATGCTGTGAAACGATGCCAAAGTGGCAAATTTTATTGGCCACAGCTCCAAATTTTACACATGGGTCTCTATTAAAGATAACCCGGCTATTACATAATTGGCAATGGATTTTTAAGAAAAGATTTCTAAAGTTCCTCTTAAGGGACCAAGTATCTTTACAGATGCATCCAAATATAACATTTGTCCTGTATACTTTCATGACTTAACTATAAAGAGACTACTCTTCATTCAACAGAATGAATTGTATGGAATTATGGTAGCTCTTACTTATCCAGGAGTAGATATAATACCTGATTCAGCCTATTCAGTAGGTGTCATACAACGAATTGCCACAGCCCAAATAAAATTTGTAGCTTCCAATATATATCAGCTCTTTAAGGCACTTCAAGAGCAAGTGAGAAAGCATCCAGGTAAGATTTATATCTTGCATGTCCACTCTCATAGTGGACTTCCAGGTCCTATTTTTGATGGAAATTCAAAGGTAGATCAACTTCTAACCATGTTAGCCAATACTCCTTTATTTCAGGAAGCCCAAAAATCATTCTAAATATCATCAGGCTGCTCAAGCTTTACATTTGAAATTTGGGATAACAAGAGAGGAAGCTAGGAGCATAGTAAAAGCCTGTACAGTTTGCCTTCCTTTCCACGCTCCTACACTCCCTCCAGGGAAGAACCCTAGTGGTTTGAGACCCAATGAGATTTGGCAAATGGATGTGACCCATTATAAATCATTTGGTTCTCTGTCTTTTATCCATGCTGTAGTAGACACCTTTTGAGGATTTACTTTTGTGATACCAGCAGCAAAAGAGACAGCCCGATATGGTCACTGAATTCCTTCTACATGCATTTGCAATTATGGGTGTGCCACAAGCAATAAAAACAGAAAATGGACCTGCACATACTTTTTTTTTTTTTTAATTATTATTATAGCTTTTGATTTACAAGGTATATGCATGGGCAATTTTTCAGAACTGACAATTGCAAAACCCTTTGTTCCAATTTTTCCCTTCCTTCCCCCATCCCCTCCCCCAGATGACAGGTTGACCAATACATGTTAAACATGTTAAAGCATAAGTTAAATACAATATATGTATACATGTCCATACAGTTATTTTGCTGTACAAAAAGAATCGGACTTTGAAATAGTGTACAACTAACCTGTGAAGGAAATCAAAAATTCAAGCGGACAAAAATAGAAGGATTGGGAATTCTATGTAGTGGTTCATAGTCATCTCCCAGAGTTCTTTCACTGGGTATAACTGGTTCAATTCATTACTGCTCTGTTGAAACTGATTTGGTTCATCTCATCACCGAAAAGGGTCATGTCCGTCAGAATTGATCATCATATAATATTGGTGTTCAAGTATACAATGATCTCCTGATCATTCTCCTGATCATTCTCATTTCACTCAGCATCAATTCATGTAAGCCTCTCCAAGGTCTTTCTACAATCATCCTGCTGGTCATTTCTTACAAAACAATAATATTCCATAATATTCATATGCCACAATTTATTCAGCCATTCTCCAATTGATGGGCATCCACTCTGTTTCCAGTTTCTGGCCACTACAAAGAGGGCTGGACCTGCATATACTTCTAAACATTTTGCACATTTTTGTGCAGTTTCAGATTTTACACACCAGTGGCATACCTTTTATTCCTCAAGGACAGGCAATAGTAGAGAGGAGAAACAGAGACATCAAGACACTCCTCCAAAAATAAAAGAAAAAGTAACCCTAGAGAACTTCTAAATTTAGCTCTTTATATTATTAACTTCTTGATTTTTGATAAAGATGCACTGGCTTCGGCAGACAGGTTTTATAACCCACCAGAAGAGCAGTGTCCAGTAAGTGCAGCTCTACTATCTCTAGATAATCACTAGGTGATTTGGAGAGATCCAGAACATGGTGAATGGAAGGGACCAGATAGGTTAACTGCTTGGGGGAAGAGGGTTTGCTTGTATCTCTACAGATGGAGAAGGAATCAGATGGGGGCCAAAGAGCCGTATTCGCCTTGTCCATTGGAGAAAGACTGAGCAGACCCTTGAAACAAAGAAGATCCAAGAAACATCAGGTGATTCCATCGCTAATTGTGCCTACCACTGAAAGAGCATGGCAGTTATGACAATTGACTCCTGGACATCAAAAAGTGTTAATGTGACTGATGCAAGACTTTAAAACCAGCAGGAATCAATGGATTCCCTGACACATCATGAGACTGATGCAGGACTTCAAAACTTGCAGGATTGTTGGATTCCCTGACTCATGATGTAATGGACAATAGACTGGTTTTGGACTATCTCTTGGCTGCTGAAGGAGGTGTATGTGTGATTATTATTTATATACACTCCTTCTAGGACTTATACATGTATATTCATATTGTTTGTTATATTACTATGTTGATTCATGTGGTTTGTTGCATTACTACTAGCCTGAGTTATATAACTATATGCTTGTGTAATACCTCCCATGCTGATAGATTTATGTATATCTGTTTCAATTTCAGCTCAGAGGAAACCTAACAATATTTGGTTTGACTCCCCATTTCCGTTTGGTGTTCTCACCTTCCTGAGAAGTCAAGGAAGACATGACCATCTGTGTTCTAAACAGAAAGTGAGAAATGTAGAGGGTCAGAACTCTCAAGAGGTATACTTGAATCAAGGACAGTATGGTGCTTGTGGTTGAGCACTTAGTGTGAGATAATGGTTCTCTATAGTGATGTAATGGTTGTGCATGCTCAGTGTGCTGCAGTGATGTAATTGTACTGAAGTATTTAAGGGAGTCTCAGACACAGAAGACTCTCTCAGCCACAGACACAAGAGAAGTTGCCAGACTCCAGACTCCACTTTTGACCAGCCACACGGTAACTCTCCTTCCTGCTTCACTTGTCCACCTAAAAAGCAAGGACTCAGGCTGATCCTGAGGTTCTCCAGAGAAACTAACCCGGATATTATAACATTCTGCTGTTTTCCTTTAAATTCCCCAATATTCAGGCTCTCTTTCCACTTAGAAAGTTGAAATTTATGTTGAGATATCTGACCCAAAAATACTTTATTCAGTGAGTTTCTTCTCAAAGGCCTGGAAACCAACTCTAGTGAATCCTATTCCATGATCATTCATTTTTCTTGCTTTGTGGCACTAGGCAAGATCCAAACCCACTTTATCCCAACAGCTTTGACTATGTAAAAGAATTATATTGGTATAGAAATTAATGAAATAGGGTCTGAATAACATTTACAGTTTTATTCAAGCCGAAGACCCTATAAATATAGCATATTATTATTCCATAAAAAATTACCTTTGCCTACATAAACTAATTCTGGCCAAAGGTAATCAAATCTTTAAACTTTTTAATCAAGAGAAATGGTTCCCATAATTCACAAACAATTGAAAAATACAAGCAAAAAGAGATTGCTCTGTAGACTAAGGAAATTATGATACAATTGGATTCTTATTTGCCAAAATCAACATATTGTGAAAAAAGACAAACAACCTATTAGTTTATGAACAATAACAAAATACTAATTTGAACAAAAGAAAATCAGTTTGATTACGACTCAAAAGACAGAAGGTTTTACAAACTACTACAAAATTCAAATGTTTTGTGGAATTGTGTTCTCCAAACCCTCTAAATTAATCTTATCTAGGTCAATACTATCTGGGTGCCAAGCCTACTTTGGTCATCTCTATGCAAGGGTTTTAAGAGCTTCATTTTCAGAGAATTATAGAACATTGAGGGAACTTCCAAAACAGTTTCCTTGACCTCTAATATCCCACCACCATAAAACCCTGCCCAGTCAGAATAAAGGAGACTGCTTTCTCTACTACTATATACTTCCCATGTGGGAAAGCCTGAAGATAGACCCAATGTTACACAGATCCTTTGTAGATTCCTTAACACCATTCTACAGTGATTCTTCCAAATCTTCTCATTCTTAAATTCCCTAATCCCTACTCCCTCACTACAGAAAATAAACAATAATTAAATCCAACTTGATGACAGAGAAGCAATTAGTAAGATCAGTAGATAGAGAACTAGGTCTGGAGTCATGATAACCTGAGACCAAATCCTGCATCAGATACTTACCAGTGGTATGACCATAGACAAGTCATTTAACCTATTTGCCTCAGTTTCTTCAACTGTAAAATAGGAAGAATAATAACATCAACCGCAAAGGATTATCATGAGGATCAAAATGAGATATTTGTAAAGAGCTTGCTTACCAGTGTCTAGAAAACACTGAGTGCTTAAAAAAGCTTTCTTCTCTTTGCCTCCCCTTTCCTTACCTAAACAAGTGATCTGCCCAAGAGCACATATTGGGAATGGATCACTTGGCCTCCTTGGACCTCAGATATGTCATCTGAATAATAGAAGAGTTGGTCTCAATACCTTCATCTCTCTTCCAATATCATATTATCCTCTATGACTTGAGGCTGTAACCACCTGGATAACATATGGGTTATATTCCAGTACAGAATCATTGAATTAACTAATTCTCATCCTGGCCATGTAGCAGTATATTCAGCTGCCTCTAATTTGCCTGTCAGGTGTCAGTGTGGTATAGTAGAAAATAGACAAGAGACCTATATTCTAAAATCTGCTCTACCATTGATTTGCCATGGCACTTTGGTTCTCTAGGCCTCAGGTAAGGAAGAGTTTTCAATACATAAAACAGTCAAAAGATAGGAATAAACTGAATGAATGGAGAAAAGGTCAATTATTAAACTATATGCTATGTACACAATTCATATTCTAACAAAAGGAAACAACTTGTGGATTTCAACTGCAAGTCAGATGGAATTTATGGACTTGATGGTACATAGGATGGTAATAGATGGTAACACATTCTCTCATATGTTTTTTTTTTCTTTTGGAAAAGCTTTAAAAAGAAGAAGTATAAACTGTCAACAACTATATAAAAGATTATTCAAAATCTAAAAAAAAAAAAAAATTTAAAACATCCAAACTAATCAAGTTGAGAAGAGAAGGGGAAAATTTATGTTGAAAAACCTGAAGAGATAGGTCCAACAATTCACTGCTGAGAGGACTATAACTTGATTCAACCAGATCTGTAAAACAATTTGAAATCATGAAAGAAGAGTTACTACATTATTGATCCTTTGACCTGGTGATGCCACTACTGGATTTAAATCCTGAAGAAAGTTACTAACAGCAAGAAAATGCCAATATGGAACAATATTCAAAGAATCATTTTTCCTAGCTACTGTTAGATATAAAATGTTTGCCTCATTTAATTCAACAAGCATTTTTAAGAATCTATGATTGTGCTCAGTGCTAGGGTAGGACAGAGGAGGTGGGAGGGCAGGTACAAAGACAAAAATGAAACAGTCCTTGCCTTCAAGGAATACATGTACAAAGATGATAAAAGATACACAAAGAAGTTTTTGGATTTTGAGAGAAGAGGATATTAACTCAATGAAGGAATAGGAAAAAGACTCTTAAAGCAAAACCACATGAGTGAAATCTTGACAGGAGATAAGAGATCATAAAAGCCAGACATAAGAAAAGAAGATTTCCCTTATGTCAACAGTCTATGCGAAGGAAATCATAGGAACGAAAGCTTAAAGACTAAAAATGACCACAGTACTTAACAAGTCCAACCAACAGATTTCACAGATAAGGAAGATGATTCCACAGATCAATCCATGAAACTGAGTTGAAAAGCCACTGAATGAAATACAGCTAGTACATATTTGAGAAAGAATCCAAATCCAAATTCCGTATTCTACCCTAATGCAAAAGCAAATGATGGAATGAAATATATGTAAATAGGCAAGAATTTGTCTCAAATGAGGATTATATAAGAGTTAACATAGTCCTCACTTTATGTAACTATGCATTACACAAATTTTACTTTAGGTAAAATGTTCTGAAAGAAATCCACATACCAAAAAAAAAAAAAAAAACAAAAAAAAAAAACAAAACAAATATATGTTAATACACATTAGTATACTCTCCCTCTCCACTCCTGCCCCTTGACTTGGTGATCTGCAGACCCTTATCTTTACACACACACAAAAAAAAATCCCTCAAGTAAAAACAGAACATAGGGGAGTAAGAGTTTGGCTTGTGACTTCCAACTCTGAGAAGGGAAACCTTTCACTTTTGTACCCACTCTGTCCATCCACCCTGTGTCCAGCCTCCATGTGTTTCTCTCCCATCCGTCTGTACTTGGCCCTTACATGTCACCTATCTGGCTCCATGCATATTCTTCCTCTCTGTATCAGCCAGGCACTAATGTGGCACCTGCATGGTCCTCCTCTCACTTCTCTGTCCACACCTCTCCATGTGTTTTTGAACCAAATGCTACCCCTTCCTCTACAGTCCCATGGCCCCTTCCTGTTTCTCTCCCTTCCACAGGTCCATGGGTAAATTCACATTACATAAAAATCATTTTACATAGAGATATGCAGAACAGTTCACTTACATAAAGCAAGAACTGTCTATAATGTTTAATTATGCAGGAACAATAGGTTCAGTTCAACTTGTGAAGGTCTTTAAATGCCAGAGAAATTTGTATTTTATTTCAGAAGCCATATGGAGCCACCTGAACTTTCTTGAGGTAGGGAGTGACATGGATAGACCTATACTTTAAGAATATCAGTTTGACTGATGCTAAATGAAGTGAGGAGAGCCAAAAAAACATTGTACATGGCAACAAGAAGATTATGTTATGATCAACAGTGATGGGTGTGGCTTTTTTCAACAATGAGGTGATTCAGGCCAATTCTAACAGACTTGGAATAGAGAGAGCCATCTACATCTAGAGAAAGGACTATGGGGACTGAATGTAAATCCTAACAGTATTTTTTCACCTTTTTATTGTTTGCTTGCCTTTTTTCCCTCATTTTTTTCCTTTTTAACCTGAATTTTTTGTGCAGCATGATATGTTTGGAACAATTGTACATATTTCACCTATATTGGATTACTTGCTACCTGGGGAAAGAGAATAGAAGAGGAGAAAAATCTGAAACACAAGGTTTTGTAGGGGTAAGTGTTGAAAGCTATCTGTGTATATATTTTGAAAATAAAAATCTATTACTAAAAATTTTTTTAAAATATCAGTTTGGGTATTTTATAGAAGAAAATCTTTATAGAAGATTTTATAGAAAAAGATCTTCAATAGAAGAACAGAAATAAGAGACTGAAAGCAAGGAAATCAATTAGACAGTAGAATCAGATAGCACAGTCAACAAAGGTATACTTAAGAGTTGGTCATGTAAAAACAATGTAATGAGAGATACCTAAGGGAAAGGAAGCAAAGGTACTAAAGTAAGAGTAAAAGAACAACATTCACCACTCTCACCCCCTCCACCTCCCACACTGCCCCCTCACCCCTCCACATTGCCCCCTCCACCCTCTCCACCCCCGCCTCCCTCAAAAAAAAAATTAAAGAGCCATAGCAATAGTCACTTCCAAAATTAGGCAGCCTAGCAACTGCCTCACCACTAACACATACACTTGAGCCACAATCAATACCACCAAATCAGGGGAGTATAAAGACATGATACAACCTGATATGTCCAAAGAAGGTCTTAGATACAATAACCTCCAAATTATGTCAGGAGAAATCATTTCAAAGTAAAATAAATTATGTTTAAAATTATTGTATGCATATAACCTATATCAGATTGCTTGCTGTCTTGGGAAGGGAAGGGAAGAAGGGAGAAAAAATCTGAAACTTAAAATCTTACAAAAATGAATGCTGAAAACTACATATATTTGGAAAAATAAAATATTGAGAAAGTGAAAAAATGGAAAGAGAGAAAGTATTTAATACACCCCTAGTACAATTATTAATTCCCCACACAGGTTAGACAATATGCTAATAGCATTATCAATATAATATGGTACTAGAAAATAGCTACTCCCAAAACTTGGTACACTGTAGATGAAGTTCTCAGAAAGTTCTTGCTCTAGCTACTGCAGGAATTAGATTAATTCAGGTCAACTTAAAAAAAAAAAAAAGTCAAGTATTTTATAGGGAGAGATAGGATATGGCCCTTATACCTAGGGTTGGGTTTTTCTGCCACCTTGGAAATTATAGTCAAAAAGATGGTAGATTGCTGGAAGTTCTTAGCCTATAAGGTTGCAAGCACAGAAGAATACAGATATGCAAGAATCTTATCAGAAAAAAAATAAAATTAAAAAAAAAAAAGAGTGTTATCAGAAGGTAAAAAGTATGGCGTGGTGTCAGACAGGAAGAAAAAGAATATGGTAAGGGCAGTGCAACAATAAATCAATCAATAAGAATTTATTCAGCACGTGGGCGCACACATACACATTTAGCACCTTTTGGATAGACAATTAAGACTAGGCTCATTACTATAGAGATTTTTCTAATTACAAATAATTACCACAAGACAGTATTCAAAAAATGCTGCATTTCAGATGAAGCCTGGAGAAGAGGGCAGGAAAAAAACTCTTTTCAGTCTTTCATTCTGTCCTAATGCTTTTTTCTGACCTCAGCCAGACTGTTTTGTTCTCTGTAGTAAATAGGGAAAACAAGTAAATTTTTTAATAACTCTGTACTCTGGGTGTACAGAGAAGACCATTCTTATATAGCTATTTTGTTAAGCTAAATGTGAGGCTTTAGATTTATCCTCATAAAATTCTATTACTAGATTTAGCACCAGTTTATCGAGACCTTTTTGTGTTTACTTTGTTTAAAAAATGTTCCTCTATTAAAAAATCTAGGGTCTCTATAACATTATCATTCTGTTGAGATCTTACTGTCAAATCAGAATACTGTAATACAGACAGACAAGTAGATCTACTTTCATGGACTGGATGGTCAATTGGCAGGCATGTATGTCTTAAATGAAGATAACCTTTTTGGAATGTAGGTTGAACTCTGGGTTTCATTCAAATTCTAAAATTCTATGATCCTATATCTCTCATTTTCCCTCACTACTCTGAAACATGTGCAACTTAAAAACCATGCCATTTTTAATACTACATCCATACAGAACAGAATAAAACAAGCTCAACATTAGAGGATGTAGAAATTATACCATATAACTCAATAGCCCTGATTGATCTAAAAGAAAAGCCTGAAGGAAATTGGATGAGGAAGACTAAAAAGGAATCTCCTGACTCTTAAGCAT
This sequence comes from Sarcophilus harrisii, assembly GCF_902635505.1. Classification (NCBI taxonomy): domain Eukaryota; kingdom Metazoa; phylum Chordata; class Mammalia; order Dasyuromorphia; family Dasyuridae; genus Sarcophilus; species Sarcophilus harrisii. The sequence continues at coordinate 371,661,309 of NC_045427.1, forward strand.
ATATGCCATAGAAATAAAATTGCTTCCTTATTAGAAAGAGAATGGTAAACACTTGTTCTCCATTTTTTTTTTTTTTTACAAACTGGACCATGGACCATGGTGAATAAAAACCTAGGTAGGTGTATTCTAATGCCAAATAAAAATAGGCTGCTGAGAAGCACAGCCAGACAACCTCAAATCCAGATTGGCTTTGGCTCCCAACACAGTCAAAGGGTCCTTGCTTTCCTAAATCGGTCACTGCCAACCTGGATTTGTTCTCCTTTAGGGCAATTGAGTGGAGTTACAGTAGACTTCTGAGTAGGTGGATATACTTAAAAACTAGCAATGAACACTCAACATGAATAGGACATCTGATTTTTTGATAAGGCTAAACAAGGACATGTGGATAGACAGAAGGATGCACTATGACCCAACGGTTAGTATAAACTCTGCCCTTTTTTCAGGTTATCATTTTTAATACTACAAAAAATCCTCTTCTCTCTCCTACAGCAGCCAAAGCAAAAATTGTATAATTACAATAATTATAACCATCATCACCACCACCTCATTTTTATCGAAAATTTGTGATTTACAAAGTTCTTTTCCCACATGAACATGGGAGGAGGAGATGAATGAAAAAAAAAGGTGGGAAGAGAAAGATGACCTGGGAGGGGAAGGATAAGTTACAGGAAGAGGAAGCAGAGGAGGAGAGTTGATGTTTATATTGTTCTACAAGATTTTTTAGGGTACTTTATATACATGATCATTTGCTCATCTCAATCTATGAGATAACAATTATAGTCATTTTTCAAATGGGGACATTTGAAAATCAAGACACTAAATGAGTTCCTCATGATCCCAAACCTCATAATCACAAGAGACATTGTTTCAACCCAGGTTTCTTTTGTTACCTCATCACTGCCACTACATTATCTGTCAAATATCTGGGAAGACACCAAGGCTCAAAGAGGGAAATCATTTGCTCAATAATATTAGAAGCAATGCTCAAGCCCATGTCTATTGACTCCAAATCCAGAGCTACAGTCCCTGGAAAGAAGCTTATTACATCACTTTTCACTAACTTCCAAAGTCCTAAGCTCTAAGTTATGAAGAATGAAAAAGTCTCTGAGCAGATAATAATTGAATAAATATTTGGAAGCTAAGGAATGGTCAGTAAAAACAAAAACCCCAAAGTGCAGAAATAATTTTTTTCTTTTCATTTTAGAACTCCAAATTTTCTCCTTCCCTCCAACCTTCCCCTTCTACACACTGAGAAGACAATAGGATACCCATTATACATTTAAATTCATTTAAAATACATTTCCATTTTAGCCTTATTGCAAAAAAAAAAAAAAATAGGCAAGAAAAATAAAGGAAGAAAAACATACTTCAATCCACCCAGAGTACAGTGTTATTAAAAAATTTACTTGTTCTCCCTAGTCCACAACAGAGAATAAAACAGTCTGGGTGAGGTCAGGAAAAAAAGCATTAGGACAGAATGAAAGACAAGTACCAAAATACTAAATTTTCCTTTCTCCATATGAGATTAGACTATGTAAGATGGATAACTTTTAAGGTCTCTTCCAGAATTAACATGTTATAATTTTGGTACTTGTGCATTGTAATCTGCATCCCAGGTGAAGCGGGCTGGAAAAAAACTCTTCTCAATCTCTAATTTCTGCACTTTTCCATGGTTTTTCTCTTTTGCTCTGATTTTTCTCTCCCAACATGATTCATAAAGCAATGTGTAATAAAAATAAATAAACTTACAAAAAAAAAATCGGTGGCTATTCTGAACTTCTCCATTTCTGGCAAGGTCACCACTATCCTCCTCATCTGCCAAATTCAGAACCTCAGGGACATCTGTGCCTGTTTCTTTTCTTTTCCCTCATTCTCTATAACTAATCAGATACCAAATCTTGTCAATTTTACTTACAAATTACATATTTTATCTGTTCCTTTCTCAGCAGTCAGAAAACATTACCACGCTATGGGGCCTTATCAATTCCTAAGTGACTTCCCAGTTTCCATCCTCTCTAGCTCTCCAATCACTTTATCCTGCATTGAAAAACAAACAAACAAACACCTCTATTTCTAAATTCATAGCCCAGGTTAAAAACCTTCCAAAAAACCCTACTGGCATTAGGATAAAATACAAACTACTTATATCCAGGCTTTTAAAGGCTTCCACAATCTAGAACTATTTATTTTTCCAGTCATATTTCTTTATAGTCTCCTCCAGATATTCAAAAATACTAACCCAAGTGAATTAATAAACTGTTCCCTCATATTGACATTCCAAATACTACGACTGCCAATGATGGGGGTGAACCCTGAAAATGTTCAAACTCTCCTCTGAAAGATGCCCAAGGCAGGAATGACATAAACTCAGTTCTTTTGGGGGGACCAAATGTGTATTCCTTTCTGGGAAGCTCCCAGACCCTGAGAAAAGCCTGCAAACTCCCAGTTAAGTGGTTTCATTCAATTGGAAATCTTGGTCAATCACCCTCCATTGAATTGCCACAAACAACTCTCAGTGGCTCAAAACTCTAAGTTAAGTACTCTCATTCAATTTTAAATTGAATTGAAAATTAGTCTCTCAGGAGTTGGCCCCTATTTCCAGGCCAAAGATCAAAGCAAGGCCCAATATATCTAGGGCTACATGCCCAGATATCTTTGCAGATTCTAAAACAGGACCATGCCCACTATTAAGAGATCTTCTTCTCAGTGTTAACTTTGCTATCTTCCTAACAGGACCTTGCCACTAAGAAGTCTATCTTCCTAGCAAAGCTGGCTTCTCAATGCCAATAAATCCCTTTTGCCACACAGATTTCAGGTTTGCGAATTCTTTCATATAGGACCTGATTCGACCAAAGGGGATTCCCCACCCCAGTTCTCAGACCTCCTCACTACCACTAACCTTATCATTTGCCCTTCATCACCCATAAGTCACTCCCTCAGACTCAAATCCTTTATATCATTACCTCTCAGGATCATTTATCTTCTTCCAAGGGTCAGCTCAGGTTCACCACTTCTACAAAAACATTTCCTGATCTTCCCAGTTGTCAAAGTTACTCCATCCTCTAATTATTCTATAATGAATTATCCGTGTGTGTGTATATATTGTTTCAGAAAAGTAGAATGCTTGCTCCTAGAGGGCAGGAACTGTTTTTGTCTTTGCATCTTCAATGCCTGGTGTATCATAGGCAAGAGGATAATTTATAAATAAAGCTATATTATGTAGGATACCATAATGTTCATCAAAGTCTAGCAAATTGAATTGAATGGCAATCCATTAGTTAAGCGATTTCTATAAATGACTGCCTAGACCCATAATTGTTCCTCTTAAAAGGTTGTCTAGGGCCTATATGCAGAAGTCTCTTAGTGAAATTAGTGTAGTTCCTTTAATATAAATGATGTTTTTAAACTGGTTTCTTCCTAATTCTCATGCAAATCTGCAATAATCTAATCAGATGGCTAGAGCTTTATAATTCTTAGATTGCTCACATCAGTTGTTGGTGATTTGGGTTTGGATTTTGGTTTTTGTTTTTTAAATGAATTTTTTCTCCCAGTGCTTCAATGGTACTGCTGCTTTCTGCTCAAGTCAATATTTCAAAAGTTCTCTCAGTCACTTTGAAATGATATAGTTCAATAAGAAAACCCAAGCCTGCACAATTGGGAAATCAATAATTTCCCAAAACAAAGAAATGAATATATGCTAAAAGACATTGCTAATCTCCCTTCAGTCAACAAAGTAGTAGCAGCAGATATGACTAAGCGGCATAGAGAAATATATTATATTATATATTATAATATAAGTATATGTTAATATATAATATATTATATTACTCTATATTATTTCCAAGCATTTTACAAGCAAAGCAAACTGATTCATTAAAAAGGCAGACCTTCACTAGAGCAAGGGACGTATCCAGTTGAAACAAAAGAAGCAAAAGTAAGTTCTGAAGGGTATCTACCACCATGAGACCAATTTATAAATTGAGCTTTGGGAGAAAGGAGGCATACAATTTTGACCAAAAATCTAAGTGCTCCTTAAATCTCTTGGTACTTCCCAGTTCTATACCCAATGATAGTATACTGGGGAGTTTACCTGAAAGAGGAAAGTGAGCCAAGATATTTTCCCCCCTCCAAATAATTTATTGTAGTAGAAAGCACTATGGATTTGGAATATAAAACTCTCAAACTAAATCCTGTTTTATTGATGTGATATTGATGAGGTCTAGATTTGGGGTACCTAAATGAAATTAGGCTTCAATTGAGGTCTAGTGGCAGGTTATGGGTAAAGGGAGTCAAATAGAGCTCCCCTGCCACCCTTCTGGATTCGGCACAAGGATATGGAGTTAAATGAGGTCTAGTAACGGTGCAAGAGTTCCCTGTAAAGGAATTTACGGACCGGAAAACCTGGATTGATAAAAAAGGTTTAATTATGGGCATAGGAAGTAAGGTTAAAGTCTAGTTAAGGAAGTAGGTGAGGATAAAGAGAGGAGGACACTGGAAACAGAGTTCCAGTGGACAGAGGCTCCATGGCATGCCAGGCATAAGGCTGCCATGTTTGGAACCTCTGCAAAGGGAGGATTTTAGTTTGACTCTTTTATAATGAGAGATTTAGCTAAAGGGTCCTGTGGGTGGAGTCCCAAGTTGGCTCCTCACTGGGTTTCAGTGAGGGCTAGAGTTTGCTTGGTGGGGATTGGGAAATCTGAGCAGATCATTAGAATGGGGGCTGGGACAGCCCATGTTGGCTCAGATCCCATAGGGGCTGGGAGAGCCCAGATCTCCTATTGGATTTCAAAGGGGTGCTTTTGACCAGGATTTGTGAATCAAAGGTCCTAGCTTCCTGAATTGATAATCCATCAGCCAGGAGGGGTTGGGAATCAGAAAGGAATAAATCAATCTGAAAAGACTAGTTTCTTAAAGGGACCACAACTGTCATCAATATGTATAATCCTGACTACATGACAATTTCCCTGTACCTCAGTTGACTCATCTGTAAAATAAAGTGCTTGGACAAAATGATGGTGGACGAAGTTACCTTTCAGCCAGGGATTTTAACTTTTTAAATCACAGATCCCTTTGAAATCTGATGAAGCTAATGGACATCTTCTCAGAAAAATGTTAAGTGCTTTTTTATAACACAAAATACACATGATAACAAAGGAAACCAATTTAATTAAAAATAATTTTTTTCCTATCCAAATCATAGACACTCTGCAATCTAACTAGAGACCTCAGAATCCAAGTTAAAAACCTCTGTTCTCAAGACTACGATTTTATGAAACCTCATAGTTCAAATTCATGCATAAAACAAAGATATACTCAGTGTGTGGCATCACATTTTATGATAACAAAGAATTGGGAACAAAACAGAAGCTTGTCAATTGGCAAATTGCTAATGGCTAAACTGTGATACATGAATGTGATCAAATATTATTTTTACAATAAGAAAAAATGTATAAAAAAGCACAAAAAGATCTATATGAATTGATATAAAGTAGAACCAACAAAAGCAATATATTCATAAGAATTACAATATGAATAGAAAGAATAACCACCAAAAATATTAAAAGTGAATGTTGCAAAGTTACAAGAACAAGAATGGGAGGCTTCAAAGAAAAGACAATCCAAAGGAGGCTTTCTCACTGTGCCCACCCCTCTGTAGAGGCAGGAGATCCACAATTAGGATAGACTGTACATATTATACATTTTCAATGCACTAATCAATTTCACTGCTTTTTTTTTTTTCTCTTGGCTTTAAAAAATAGTGTGTTATATGGAATATCTGTCTAGGAGGGAAAAGGGAGAGTAATACTAGAGAATATTTTGGCAATGTCGAAAATAATGAGATTGGGCAACACCAAAATGTTGAGGTTGGAAAACGAATGATGGGGTGTTGAAATCTTTACAAACTATTAAACCATTAGAGTTGATAGAGACAATATTTATCTAATTTGGCATGGTTCAATGATTGATTTGATCTTGGAAGGAGATGTTTTGGGCCGGAACTTGAAATAAGGTACTAAGTACAACTGATAGACAATAATGCTTGTGTTCACACCTCCCTTGAAGTTCTTGGGGTCAGAGGAGCACTCTGGGAGTTAACCCAGAATCCCATTCTCTCCAGAAGAAGGAGTTAACCTTTGGGAGATCATATATATAGAGGAAGCTCTTAGAGCTTGAAAGAATTTCTCTGGAACATTGACTGGAGTCGGAGAGGAGCACTCTGGGAGGAAGCCCACAAACCTATCTTTGAGTCAAGAGAGATTCATTCCATCTTCCAACTTGGTGCTGGCTGGAGGCTGAAGAAAGCAGAGGCAGAAGCCAAAGACAAAGCTGCAAGAGCTCTTGGAACCAAGCAGAGAGATAGGCCTGAGCTAACCGGGATATATTGAAGGACACAATAAAAGATCTGAACTTTTATCAGCTGGCTGCGATTTTGGAGTGATTATTTATTTGTAACTGAAACTAAGGCTGCCTCCAGAAAACCTCCCCGAGAAACCCTCTCTCCCAGAGAGAACTATTATTATTTTAAACAAGAGAAAAAACCCCAACAATGGGGTTCAATAGCAATTCCTAGTTCGAATACAAGAAGCAAGGCACAAGGCACATGTGAAGAGTTCATAATAGCTTTTTTATTGCCAAAAGTGTATTTATGAGAAGAAATTAGAAGCAAAATGAATTAGTAAAAGAGACACCAAAAGTAATAAATACAAAATAGATTTGAGAGAGCATATAGTTAGTAAGGAAAAGTGTTTTAACAATTAGCAATGAAAAGGACAAGTTCCCTAAGGGTACTCAAAATTAACCAGGAGAAAGACAATACTCCATGGGAGTACACCATTGATTCTAGCTAAATCTATAGAAGAGTTTAGCATCCTTAAAGAGTTAAGTTACAATAAGGAGCAAGGCACCAAGAGGCAAGGGGAAAGGGGAAAGGAGAAAGGCACCATGATGTAGAATATCTTGGTAGGCTAACCCCAATAGGGATTCAGCAAAGATGGCATAGGTCATAAACACATTTATATGGGAAATTTAACCTCAGGGGTTTGACATAATAATGGTTTTCTGATTTGATACAGTATGATAGGATTTCCCAAGACACCCACAGGAATGGGATTATAAGACTGAGATGATCCCCATCAGTGAGATACCCTGCTAGCCTTGGGGAGCATTATAATCTAAACAGTACTTCAGGCTTTCTCTGCCAACCCCACCTAGTTTCTCAGACCCTCATCAGAAAACAAGCTATCAAAAATTTATTTTAAAAAATAAATAGAAGGAACCCCTACTCCAAATACCCCATATTATATAAGAGGAAACATAGGCAAGAGAGGTTAGGTCTGTCCAAGGTCATACAGAGCATAAGGAAACAAGTGAAAGAATATGAGCCAGGGGATCAATGAAAAGAATCCTGAAATTAAATTTAGGGGGAATCCTGTGTGTGTGTGTGTGTGCACACGCACACGCTTCTGTCCACTGAAGAAACAGTTGGATCCTATGAAGAAAAAGGAAGAGCTTTCATTCTAAGAAAGGATGGTATATAGATGCAAAGAATGATTTGGAAACTAAGAGGAAAGAGAGCTTAAGAATAGAGATTGGTAGAGTGTTCAGGGTACCTGACATTAACAACAAAGAGGGCTAAGTGCACATCATGCACTCACTACATGAAGCTCAAAATAAATGTCATTCAAATTCTGAAGACTAGTCAAAAAATTTAGAAGTGCCTTTCATAGCTATAGAGGAGGAAGGTAATCAGCATTTATTAAGACCTACTAAGTGCCAGCTACAGTGCTAAGTATTTTACAAATATTATCTCATTTGATCTTCATAACAATCTTAGGAAGTAGATGTTATCATTATCTTCACTTTATTGTAAAAGAAACCAAGGTAGATGAAAGGTTAAGTGACTCCAAGACCAGCACTCTATCCACTGAGCCTAACTAGCTAGGTTCAACTTGGGAATGAATTCTTTTTTTTTTTTCCTCAATGTTTTATTTTTGCAAATATATGTGAAGACAGTTTTCAATATCTGTTATGTCACAGTTCTCTTTTATTGTCCTGACTCAGTTTCCCTAAATTGTCCTGCCTCGATTTCGCTAATTGTTCTGCCTCGGTTTATAATTGTTCTGTTCAATCCTGCAAAACTTCCCCTCCCTCTTTATCAGAATATTTGATAAGGATAAAGATCTTATATTTTAGAATATCAGAATGCCTCTCCCCATCCCAAGCTATCTGAATGTCAGATACCATCTTATCAAGATGCCTCTCCCCATCTCTGGTGCTCACCCCATCCTGTCAGAGTCCCATTCCCACTTTCAGCACCCGAACTCCGCCCCTGCCTCGCTCTACCCCCCGAGTCTGAGCCATGTGTATATATGCCATTGAGAACTCGCATTGTTTGCTAGATTCTTGGAGACAATAGTCTCATTCAGCCCTGGAACCAAACCATGGATCCATTTGGTCTCAGTAAATCTCTCCCTTTTAAATAAATTATTAAATACTCTCTAATCTCAATCTTGCCTCAATTTCTCTGGCATTACACATTCATTTTTGTAAAATTTTGTTCCAAATTATTCTCCTTCCTCTTCCCTCTCTACAAGACAACAAACAATCTGATATATGCTATTCTTTTAGAAATATTTCCATCTTCTGTGGAAAAGGAAGGAGTTTGTGACCAAAGAAGAACTGGAACTCATTACTAAATACCAAATAGATAATTTTGATTAAGTTAAAAAGGGTCTGTACAAACAAAACTTGTGACAACCATGCTAGCACCCAGGATACCCCAGAATCAGCCAGAGTCAGGATAAGCAAAACTCCTTAATCTTTATTCTTGATCTTTAGACTCAGGATTGAACAGGATGGAAGCAGAATCTCTGCAACCGCCTTCTCCCTTATCTACCACCAAAGAGTGACTCTGGCTCATCTTACTCCACCCCCTTGCCCCTCCTCCAATTTTCTGTATACACCAATCACTGAGCCAGCACAGATAGTGGAAAGGACCATTTTCCAAGCATATGCCCATTGAGTATTGTCCAATCAGTAGTTAGCCTCAAGTGCTCGATAGTCCTGACCTCAGTGCATTGACTCAATAGTTTCAGCCCTCTACAAAAGCTAATGCAGACAAGATTAAAAAGGGAAGCAATAAATTGGGAAAACATTTTTACATTTAAGGATTCTGATAAAGGACTCATTTCTAAAATATATAGAGAGAATTGATTCAAATTTATAAGAATTCAAGCCATTCTTCAATTGATAAATGGTCAAAGGATATGAATAGACAATTTTCAGATGAAAATATTAAAACCATTTCTAGTCATATGAAAAGGTGCTCTAAATCACTATTGATCAGATAAAAGCAAATGAAGACAACTCTGAGATAACACCACACACAATGTTGGAGGGGATGTGGGAAAACTGGGACACTGATAGACTGTTGGTGGAATTGTGAATACATCCAGCCGCTCTGGAGAGCAATTTGGAACTATACCCAAAGAGGTATCAAACTGTACATACCCTTTGACCCAACAATGTTTCTATTGGGCCTATATCACAAAGAGATCATAAAGGAAGGAAAGGGACCCACATGAAGAAAAATGTTTATGGCAGCTCTCTTTGTAGTGGCTAGAAACTGGAAACTGAGTGGATGCCCATCAATTGGAGAATGGCTGAATAAGTTATGTTATGGAATACTATTGTTCTGTAAGAAATGACCAGCAGGATGATTTCAGAAAGGCCTGGAGAGACTTACATGAACTGATGCTGAGTGAAATGAGCAGGACCAAGAGATCATGGTACACAGCAACAAGATAATTATATGATGATCAATTCTGATGGATGTGGCTCTTTTCAATGATGAGATGTTTGAGGCCAGTTTTAATAATCTTGTGATGAAGAGAGCTGTCTACACCCAGAGAGAAAACTATGGGAACTGAGTGTGGAAAATAACATAGCATTCTCATTCTTTCTCCCCCCCCCCCCCCCCCCCCCCCCCCCCCAAGGCAATTGGGGTTAAGTGACTTGCCCAGGGTCACACAGCCAGGAAGTGTTAAAAGTCTGAGGTCACATTTGTACTCGGGTCTTCCTGACTTCAGGGCTTGTGCTGTATGCACTGTGCCACCTAGCTGCCTCATTCTCACTCTTTTTGTTATTGTTTCTTTGCATTTTGTTTTCTTATTCATATTTTTTCCTTTTTAATCAGATCTTTCTTGTGCAGCACATATAATTGTATAAATATGTTTACATATGTTGTATTTAAAATATATTTTAACATGGATAACATATATTGGATTACTTGCCATCTAAGGAAGTGGGTGGGGGGAAGAGGGGGAAAATTTGGAACACAATGCTATGTAAGGATCAATGTTGAAATATTATCCATGCATATGTTTTGAAAATGAAAAGTTTTAATAATAAAAAAGAAATTTCCATCTTTGTCATGTTGTGCAAGAAAAATCATTCCAAAAGTGGGAAGAAAACACAAGAAAGAAACAAACAAAAAGATTTGAAAACACTATGCTACAATTTGCAGGTGAATTCATAACCTAACAGTTAAGGCCTAAACATGGTCACAAAAGATAAAGCAAATAAATTTGACGACTGGCATTTAAAAAGGTTCCAGAGGCATAGTTTCTGGGTAATTTAATAACTTTGTTAATAAGACCAGCACATTTTATTAATAAAAAGAATTAATAAAAGAAAGGTCATTTAGCCATCTCCCTTCGACCAAGACAATCATGGCAAGCAGGATTCACAGTTTATATACTCTTGAAACAATAGTTGGTCCATCAGACAGCAATCAAATTTATTCAGTTAACACAATGGAGGTGGGCTATATTAAAATGAAGTGCTGAACAGAGTTGGGATAGGGAATATATCTCTAAACGAGAACATTCATAGCTTTAGGCTATCAATTAAAAGAAGATATAACCCACCCAAATCTGAACAGAACACAATAATTTCCACCAGGACGTGGCCTTGAACAAAAAAAGTAGTCCAATCTCTTAATTATTAATGTCCTAAAGAGCAGAACTTAAATTCAGGACTCTAAGAGGGAATGTGAGAATGGGGAGGGATAGGGAATTCTGAATCTCCCCAAGATACTGGTTATTAATAATCATTTTTCACACCACATGAAGTTGAAAATTTTGGGATGAACAAAATTAAGGCAACTTGTATAAGAAGAATAGCAATAGATTTATTCTATATCTCCAAGTATGATAATCAAAATAAATAGGCAACTAAACACAAACATACCCAATAAATAAGTGGTCCAAGAATATGTATAATAGTTTTCAAAAGAATTAGAAATCATTAACCACATAAAACACCATTCCCAATCTTGAGATTTTACCTCACATCCCACAAATTGATAAAAAAAATAATTTAAAAAATGGGAAATCAATGTTGTAAGAGTTACGAAAAGACAAGAACACTAATGAACTGATGCTATGAAGTAATTCAACCACTGTGAAAAATAATTTGGAATTATTCTAAAAAAATGACTAGAATGTTTCATGTCCTTTAATCCAGAGAACTCAATGTCATACAAATTGTTCCAAAGATTGTTGTCATTGTTGGTGGGCATGATGGTATATGTATTTCATTCTCAAAGAGGACCAATGACTTCAAAAAGGTGATTATGTTGACTTGCAAGTAAATTGGATTTAACTAAGACAGGGCTATGCAAAATCACCAGCCCTACTCTTTCTTCCAGAGCCATCTTGGTCTGGTGGAAGTCATCCTGATCTGTTGTCCCAAAGAGTTCAATGATGAAAGCAAAGGTCCATGTGGCCCCCGCAAAGAGAGAAGGAAAACAAAGCCGGGAAGTCCACTGACTAAGAGAAAACAAAGTAGAGAAGTCCACTGGCTAACCAAACTGTATTGCATAAAAGTAATGAATATGACTGAATACTGATGAGCATAAGACAACTAAAGGAAAGTAGAGTAAGCAAACCCAGAAAAACAATATCAAGACAACTGAAAGAAAAATGAATAATAATAATAATAATAATGATAATAAGAGACAGCATTTAAATATTAAAGTAACTTTATGTGTTATTTTATCTTTACAATATCTCTAATGAGATGACTGCTATCTACATTTGAAAGCTAAAGAAACTGAGGCTAAGAGGTTATGATGAACTCCCAGGTTAATGAATGGGATTGGCAGAGAAAACCTGAAATACTGATAAAATTACTCCCTGAGACAAGCTGGGAAGGACACTGATGGGGATCAGTTCAGTCTTACATTATCACTTTCTGTGGAGATCATGGGTATCCCCACTTTGCTGTGTCCAGCCAGAAAACCAAGTTATGTCGAACTCCTGAGGTTAAATTTCCAAAGGTGGCTCATGTCATCTTTGCTGAACCCCTTTTGGGACAGTCTGCCATTGCATTCTGTCTTCTGGTGTCTTTCTTCTCATTCCTCCACCAAGCCTCATGATGTCTTACCTCATCCCCCTTCCCAATGCTTCATTGTGTTTTTCTTTTTATTATAGCTAACTAACTCTTTAGGGTGCTAAATTCCTCTATCAATTTAGCCTGCCGGCTAAGGACATGCTCTCACCTCATGGAGTATTTCCTTTCTCTTGGTTAACTGGGAGTTTCACTAGGGAACTTATCCTTTCCATTTCCATTGTAAATTGTTAAAAAAAAAATTTTCTATATGCACTCCCAAATCTACTTCAAACTTACTACTCTTGGTATTTATTGTATCTCTTCATTTTGTCTGTAACCTCTTCTCATAACAAACTCTTGCCAAAGAGAATAGCCACTGTAAATTCTTCACATAACTGAACCCCAAATTTGGAACCTCAACATTTGGTGCTAAACCCTGAACACGCCATTTGGTGCTGGAATGGCTCTCCTAAAACATACCATTTAGATTATCATTGGCCACATAGCTAATAAGTGGATTGGAATTGAGGTCTTCCTGACTCCAAGTCCAACACGCTAGCTGGGTATTGGAATATCAACATCTAGAAATTTTGAAAAAAAATTTAAAACAAGCAAAATGAATGCTGTGGAATTATAATGACCAAGGTGAGCTTAGGAAGAACTATAAATATGTACTTTTTCCACCCACTCTCTTTCTTTGAAGAGGTAGGAAGACTATGGATGGGGAACAATATATCTATTGTCAACTTAGTTGATATGTTGGTTAGTTTTGCTGAGCTCTTTTTTCATTCTTTGTAACTTAGCTCTTGGGGATTGGAAAAAGAGAAGATTATTTTGAAAAGTGTAGGTGATATTTTTTTTTTCAAAAAGATATCATTAAAAACATTTTAAAGTGACAGATCTGCTGTTTTTCCAGGTCACATATGTGGAACAAGATAAGCAACATCCCAAATAATCAATCAATCAATAAACACTTTTAAAGTACTCAATACATTCCTGATATTGTGCTAACTGCAAGCGATACAAAGGGAAAGCTGTAACAGGGCTACCTGCAAGGAGCTTACATCCCACTGAGGGAAATAACAAGTATATAAATTGGTACATGCAAGACACATAGATAGATAAGCTTAGAGGTGAAAGCACCAGAAAGTTTAAAGTCTGGGAAAGGCTGCCACCAAAAGATCATACTGCAGCTAAGTATTAAAGAAAGCCAAGAATTCTAAGAAGTAACAATTGTAGGGATATCAAGGTATATAGAGTAGTGAATTCATAGGTGAAGAGCACCAAGTAGTTCAGCAAAGCTGGAACACCATATGTATGAAGGAGTATATGTAACAAAATGGAAAAATAAGGGGCCAAGAAGTTGAAGAGTTAAAACGCAAAGCATTCCTATCTAAACATGCTAAGGAATCACTGTAATTTCCTAAGGGGTAGTAGGGAGAAACACAATATGGCCAAATCTAAAATCTAGGAAATTCATTCTGGCAACTATTATGGAAGATAGATTATCATGGAAAGAAACTTAAGGTTGGGAGTGAATTAGAAGACAAATGCAAAATCACTACAGGCAAGACAGGATGAAGGCTTGGACAAGGAAGTGGCAAAAGAAAATATAGAGAAGGGAATATTGTAAAGGAGGAAATAACAGGAGCTGACGACTGATGGGACTTGTGGCCCAGGAAGTTTGTGCAGCAAGACTGCAAAGTTGGATAATGGTATTCTCTATAGAAACAGGCAAGTCTGAAAAAGGTACACTTAGGAAGCAAATATAATGACATGTTTTGGACATATTGAGTTTAAGATGCCTATGAGATCCAATGAGCTTTTGGTTCTCTTGAACTTTAAGTTTACTTAAAGTTACTGATACAGATCGATCATTATGTAAGAATATATGCGCACACACACATGTATATATTTTAGGATAATAAAAGAAGACCACCACTCTGGATGTATGGGACAAAAACAATAGATGACTGTTTCTATTTTCCCTAAGAAAAATCATTTTTTGATTGCCAAGCACAGAAGAAAAATAGCTAATATGAAATTAAAACCCAAAACACATAAGGAGAAAAAAGAATTAATTATCCTTAATGAATTCAGACCTAGATAAAATACATCTTAAAGTATTTATTAAGTCTCTGTCAGTGGACTTTAAAGGGATTTTTAATGACTTTTTAATAAAACAATGTTACTTCCCAATGATAACTCCTCACCACTCAATAGAACCTTCCCAAATAAAAAAGTAGAGTTAAGCAAAATAAATCAACATATTGCATTTAAAAAAACAATAAGTAAGCAAGCATTTATTCATCATCTTTCTTTGTTTCTTTCCTTCTTTCTTTTTTTTTGCTGAGGCAACTGGGGTTAAGTGATTTGCCCAGGGTCACACAGCTGAGAAGTGTAAGTGAGGCCAGATTTGAAGTCAGGTCCTCATGACTTCAGAGTGGGTGCTCTATCCACTGTAGCACCTAGCTGCCCCTATTCATCATCTTTCAAAGATAGTTAGCTTGAATCTGATTCCTGGTAAATTTTTAGAATGTATTACTAAAGAAATAATTAGTGAACAACTAGAAAATAAAGAAAACAAAAAACCACTAGGGTTTCATCAAGAACAAGACAAGCAGAAGACTAATTTGATTACATTTATTAACAGGTAATTAAGACTGATAAATCAGGGAATGCTATAAATATATATGGTGGCTTACCTAGATTTCAGCAAAGCTTTTGACAAATTTTCTCAAGCTATCCTTGTGGACAAAATGGATACATATGAGCTAAAAGTACAGTGAGAAAAATCTGAAATCTGGTGAATGACTAGACACAAACAGTAGTTTGTTAATGGAGTAATGTCAGCATGTGAAGAGGTCTCTTTAGTTGTGGGCCCTCAGAGATCTGTCCTTGGCTCAGAGCTATTTAATACTTTTTCTCATGACTTAAGATAATAAAGGCATAAGTGGCATACTGCAAATGACAAATCAATGAGAGGGAAAGTTAACCCAAGAGATGAATAAGTGGATCCAAAAAAGACCAACAGGCTAGAAGGTTCGACTAAATATATTAAGATGAATTTAATAGGGATAAAAAACAGTGCTCAAAACAAAATTGATGTCAAAAGTACAAGAGAAGGCAGGCCACTAAATAGTTCATTTGAAAAGGATCTGGGTTTTTTAGAGGACAGCAGGGTTCAATGAGCCAAATGTATATAATGTGGCAACCAAAAAAAGAATGCAAATTTAGGCTGTACTGAAAGGTAGGGTGATCGAAAATAGAGGTAGTCATTCATTGTCCCATTATGCTCTACATCATGGTCAGACCCCAGCTGGCATGTCAAGTCCTAGGAAAAATTTCTTTCAGGGTGTTACACTCTATTCAGCAGCCCTTGAAAAATAGCACTGCAGAGTTACTGTCTTTTCTACTCATGACTGTGAATGTCTCACACTATATGCGCACTTAAACACTTTCTTTTAGGTGAGACCGCTCCTAAAATAAACCCTAAAAGTAAGGAAAATCACTTCCAGGAACAAGAAACACAAAACAAGGCTGCTTATTTGAATTCAAAAACTGATAAATTGTTTCAGGAGTGTCTTGGTGATACAATGACTAGGGGAATGGATGAGAAAAGATTTCCAGGTAGATTGTAGATTGAAGAATGTTGCCACAAGTTGTTGGTACACTCTCTGAGGTCTGAGACCACAGGAAACATGACGAGTTTCTTCCCCATGAACACAATACTGACTACAACCTATTTCTATTTTTCATATCTAGTCTTTATTTCCAGGGAAATCCAGTTTCCTTAGACTCTGGCATAATATAAGCAACTCCTTGCTTCAGCACATCCTCAGGCTATTATAATGGGTTTAGGAATACAAGGTTAGGATTAAATTCATGGAACAAGAGAAGTGATAGAAACCTCAGGAGGTCATCAAGTTGAATGCCTAGCTTTCTGATATACTATAGACCAACCATTTACCTTTTAAAAAATCACTAAATAAAATTCCTACAGTAACATCCTTAGTTACCTGAGTCTCAAAACCATTATAATAAGAAAACTTTCTAAAATCTAAAAAAAATCTGAATTCTTCCTTGTTTACATTTAACTCTATTCTTTCAATCTCTTCTGAGTGCAAAGAAAGAACTAATGACTACTATGCAAGTTTTTACCTCTATGGTCACAGAACTTATTGAATCTTATATTTCCTTGAAAGTTTCACGTCAAAATGATTGGGGAAAATAAGACTGGTCACATGACTACCTACTGGGACTGCTAATTTGAGTCAAACCTGAGGATTAAGCAGGTGAAATTTTCCCTACTTAGTCTATCAAGCATGGAGTTCGCAGGAGTCTCCAGTGGGATGAGCTATTCTCCTTCATTTGAGTGAATTCCACTTCCCCAGAGGAAGACAGTTCTCTTGATTGCTGCCAAGAAGATTTCTGAATGTAAAGTTCATAATTACATTTTGATTACAGAAGGGGGGAAGGGGATAGTGGACCACAGAGAGTGAATGCTCATCTAAGAGGTTCCAATTTACTGCAAATTTATGTCTCCAATGAACCTCACAGCTTGTTAGCCACTCCAAATATGCTTTTGCTGAAAAGAGCCTTTCTTTAATAACATACTTCCATCTGTAAACACTGAGACCTTTCCAACATGAGACACTGAGCGTGTTCCAAGGCCCTGAATTCTCAAGCTTTCTCCTCCACCTCTACTTTTTTCAGTACATCTAAAGAACTGTTCAGGACAGAGACACAACAAGGTAAGAACACACCAGGTATAAAAGGGAAATAAAGTCACAGAAGTGCTTCACCTCAGGTTTCTGAGATTCAAATTCAATTTCTGACTACTGAGGATTCCTGTAAAAAGATAGGTCTATAGCCTATTAGACAGCTGGAAAGAAAACTATGGAAAAGAAAAGTTGTCAAGGACTTTTGAGATGCTACAAGACAAGAGTATAGGTACAAAGTTCAATAGAAAATTAAAAATAGGATTGTGATCAACTTTTTTTTTTAATTATAGCTTTTTATTAACAAGATATATGCATGGGTATTTTTTCAATATTGACCCTTGCAAAGCCTTCTGTTCCAACTTTTCCCCTCACCCACCCTATCCCCTCCCCTAGATGGCAGGTAGTCTAATACATATTAAATATGTTAAAGTATATGTTAAATACAATATATGTATACATATTTATACAGTTATCTTGCTGCATGAGAAAGACCAGAAGATAAAAAAAACCTGAGAAGGAAAACAAAGATGTAAGCAAACAATAACAGCAAGAGTGGAAATGCTATGTTGTGGTCCACACTCATTTCCCATACTTCTCTCTCTGGGTGTAGCTGATTCTCTTCCTTATTGAACAATTGGAAGTGGTTTGGATCATCTCATTGTTGAAGAGAGCCATGTCCATCAGAGTTGTCGATCAACTTTTTAAGACTGAAGTCAACAGATTTATCCCAGATGTCAGAGCTTACATGTTAAAAAGGCACAATGAAGCTCTTTCCTATTTCTCTATTAATAAAAACACTTTTTCTGAGGAAGACAGAGGAGACATTCATCTCTGTTTCGTCAAAGTATTCATCTCTTTTGACAAAATATGGCCTTTATCATTTGCATTTGCAGGGGAATGTCACATGGAATCATGCTGTTGTCCAACTATGATTCAAGACTCAACCTTCATCTCCCCCTCTACCACCCCCCCCTGAAAATCAGTACTACAAAAAACGGGAAAAATAAAGACAGAGGAGCTTCAGGATCCAACATGTTAGTTAGCCCCTGAAATATAGGTTCACCCAGTATTAGCTACGTCCCTAACCATCTGGACTTGCTAATTCATCATTGTTCCATTATAATAATTGCCTGTGGACTCAGCACGAACTATATTCTTACAAATGTAGCAAGATGGCACAGTAAACACTAATGACAGCTACTGCACAGGGAAATATAGTCAGCAAGGATGCAGTAAGGAGCCATTAACAATGGACCACTGATATAACATTGTTGCCATCATCAGCGCTTTCAATGCAACCTTGCCCCAACTACAAGGAAGAGTCTGGACTGAGTATTATAGCAACATCCTCCTGCAATATTACAAATGTCCCTTATTATCTGCAGAATGTAATTCACATAAATGAGAATCAACTGATCCTACTTAAAGTATCTTGTTCTCCTTTCAAAAGAGTATCCAAAGGGAAACTCAGGACAAAGAGGAAAATGAAATGGGAATTAATTAATGTCACACACACACACACACACACACACACGCAGAAGCATGCATGCACATCTAGGTATGCTTGATGTATGAGCACAACCCTTCTCTATAGAACCAAAGAAAAACCACCATCTATCCAAGTGGGCTCAGCCAGAACACTTCCCCATTCAATAGATAATAATGATACAACAGAGCAGACACACCACAAATTCCAGATATAAAATGGTAACTGATTTTCTTTCCCTTCTTCCTCCTCAAAATCCAACTATTCACACTGGATTGAAAGTAGAGAAAAAAATTCTTTCTTTCTGGGCAAATATTCTACACAATGAAAAAAAAAGACAAAATCCAGAGAGATTAAAAGAAAAATGCATTGACCTAGGGGGTTTCTTACCCCTAAGTGTATGAAATGAAATCTAAACCCATTTCATTTGTCCTTTGCCCACACCTGAAGATTAAAGGGAACCTGAGAGCTGCTTCCCTCCCTCTGGATCCACAGTCCTCTTAAATGGTAACAAGAGTTGGAAGAAATGGAAGGAAAGTTGAGTTTTTCAGTTTCAGTCTCACTACATGATTTTCTCTGGACCCTAGGCACAGGCCAGTTTAAAGGTTGAAGTTTCCTCTTCTTCAGGGGATACCTCCCATCTAAAAACAATGTCCAGCTCAAAGGTGGAATCTGACTTTTCACCTGGAACACTGGCACAGGTCCCTTTAACCACTGAATAATTCTGTCCTGCACCAATGCTCAGGACTCTCCAGTGAACAATATTTCAGCAGCAAAGAGCTGAACAGCAGAGACCAAAATAGCATTTGCCAAGTGAGGCACATGTCCCTGCCTCTCCTGTGCTTCAGAACTGCAAGGAAAGAAAGTTTTCAATCACTTGCTTAGAAAGCACAGCCACCCACCACCTGCCTGCCAGGGCACTTAAGTACTAGAATTTCTGTGCTGCTAGATAATGAACCTTCCCTTAACCTCCCCCTCCCCACCAGAACCCGCCTCACTCACAGCATTGGTCCCCTCCTGCAGGCCAAAGAGAGACTGTTCTTTTCAAAACTGGACTCTCAAGATCAAAAAGAATATGCAGGCTCAATTCAAAGTACATTTTTAGGATTGGTTTGTTTTGGGTTTTCTTTTTGGTCAAATCTCTTTGCCAGAAAGGAAGGACCAGGCCTGGAATTAAATTCATTACCTGGCTGAAGGGTCTGCCATTGGTTTGTGGGATAAAAAACTTTCAGGTCTTCATTGTCAAATTCTTGTTCTGATGACGCCTCTTTCTTTTTTTCCTGGATATTGTTCTTCTCTGGATTGGACAATGAGAAATGGTTCTGTATTTAAAAAAAAAAAAACAAAAAACAATATGTAACCTTCTCTAGCTGGTTGACAGAGAGAACATGACTCCATATTTTCCTGAAGATGAAACAAGTTAAGGACAGGTAAAGAGAAAATGGTTAGGTGGCTGAGATGTGGTATGAAGTCAAACTCCCAGTGCTAAAAATAAAGATTATGGTCCTAAATGGTATAGCTAGAACAAAACTTGTTTGTTCAAAAGTCATGTCACCTTTTCCAATTTTCTTATACCTGACCCTCCCCTTGCTCATGTATTCTTTGATAAGGTGACACTGACTGTTCCCTCAACAAGACACTGACACCTCAACTCTAGGTACTTTATCTAGCTATCCCCTTTTCCTCATCACTTCTTCTTAGTTTCCCTGCCTTCCTTCAGATTCCAACAAAAATCTCAGCTTCTTCTTCCAAAATTTTCCCCACCCTTCTTAATTCTAGTGGCTTCCCTCTCTTAACCATTTCCTATTTTATCATAAATACAATTTCTTTGTATTTTTGTTTATTGTCTTCTCCATTAGATTAGGAGCTCCTAGACATCTTCAGTGCCTTCCACAGAGCCTGACATATAGTAAGTAGGTGCTTAACAAACTCATTGACTTACTGTAAGGAGAGTGGAAGAATGAAAAGGAAAAAACACCCAGGCTAAAATCAGTTCTGTGACACTTTGTCTAACTCACCTGGAAAATGAGAAAGAATTAATGAGAAAGGGTCTATAACACTTTTGAGTTTGTGATAGAGATTTTAAATAAAAAATATTAATTTTTTTTCTCTTTTCAAGCTTTCCTCCTCACTGTCATGAGGGGAAACCTTATGGAATTTTCGTCCTGTCCTAATTCTAGGCTTTTAGCAAAGAGGCCAAAAGAGATTGGACCCAGTGATTTTTCAGTACAAATCTGGGGAAGGAAGGTATTATGGATAAACTTACAAGCATATTCATAGGAAAAATCAGTCCACTTCAAATAGATGTAGCTCACACTGACCACTGCATGATGCACCATGCATGGTGCCTTAGACATAAAACTAGATGTGGAGCTTGGGGGCAAATTCCAGCTCCATTGCTTACTAAAATCAGTGTGAGCTGGATCAGACACTTTGCTATTTGCTAGCTTCAGTCTCTTATATTGACAAAGAACAGGGAAAGAGAGGCTGAACTAGATGAACTACCTCCAAGATCTATTCAGTTCTCTAACTGTACCCCTGCAGTCACCATATAGTTAGTATGAGATTAGCTCTAGAGTCAAGAGGCCTTGGTGGGACTCCCAGCTTTGTCACAAACCAGCTGTGTATCTAGGGGAAGTAACCTTTCCTAGTTTCCTCCTATATAAAAAGAGGTACAATTTGCACTAACAACTTCACAGGTTTGTCAAGAGACTGATGAATGCAAGCAAGAACTCTATAAATAAACTAGTACTCATAAGCAAATAAGGGGAGCAGAGAAAAGTTACCTATCAGATTAATAAGGTATGATCAAACAAAAGATAGAGAGGACCACAAGAGGTAAGATAGATAATTTTATTATATTCAAATAAAAGAATTTTGTCTGTGCAAAATTAGAAGGAGAACAAGAAACTGAAGGGAAAATTATACAGCAAGTTTCTCTGATAAAAGTCTCATTTATCAAATATATAAGGAATTAAACCAAATTTATAAAAATAAGAGCCATTACTCAATTGAAAAAAGGTCAAAGGATATGAACAGGAAATTTTTAGAAGAAGAAATAATATAAAAATGCTACCTACTTCCATAAAAAGAAATTCCAAAGCCTCAATGCAGATTGCAACAAATTTTTTTCACTTTATTTTTCTTGGATTTGGAGGGAGGGAGGTTGTTTTTTGGTTTGGAGTTTTGTTGTTGTTGTTGCTGTTGTTGTTGCAACATGACTACCTTGGAAATGTTTGCATGATTTCACAAATATGATTGAGAACACATTTTTGCCTTCACAATGGATGGGGGAGGGGCAAGAGGGAGAAAATTCGAAAATATTTTTCTTTAATTAATGTTAAAAATGACTAAATTATAAATGTTTACAGAATAGAATTCAAAATTAATAAGAAATCACACTATCAAAAGTCACATTAAAATCTGCTCTGTATTTCTAATTAGAGAAATGCAAATTAAAACAATTCTGAGGTATCACTTCACACCCATCGTATTGGCTAATTTATCAGAAAAGGAAAATAACATGCTGGAGGGCATGTGCAAAAATAGGGACATTAATGCATTTTTGGGTGGAGCTGTGAAATGGTCCAACTATTCTGGAGAACAGTTTGGAACTATGCCCCAAAAACTATAAAAGTGTGCATACTTCTGACCTCACAATACTGATACTAGATCAAAGAAAAACAGACTCATATGAACAAAAATATTTATAGCAGCTCTGTGTTGACAAAGAATTAGAAATTGATGGGATGTTGGAGAACAGCTCCAAGTTATAGTAAATCAATGTGATAGAATACAACTGTGCTATAAAAAATTATGAAGGGAATGGTTTTGGAAAAATTGAGGAAGATTTATATAAATTGACACAAAGCAAAATGAACAGAAGAGAACATTGTACACAATAATGGTTAATATTGTAATGATAATCAATTATAAAAGACTTCGCTTCAAATCAACACAATGATCCATGACAGTTCCAAAAGACTCATGGGGACTCAAAGTGCAAATTGAAGCATAAGTTTGTTTTTCTTGTTATATTTTCCCCTGAAATGTGTTAATGCAGAAATGTTTTGCATGACTTAATATGTATGATGGGTATCATATTTCTTGCTTTCTCAATGGCTTAGGAGAAGGAAGAAGGGAGAGAATTTGGAACTGATTTAAAAAAAAACCACACACATACACTGGTAGTATTTCCTCATCTGTAAGATCTGAAGGCTAGAAGAAATTATCTTTACTGTTCTTTCTGACATTGAATATATGTTCTATGTGAATGTAATTATAACCTTCTACCTCCTCTACTGACTACTTGCTTTCTAAAATCCCCCCCAGACAGGCCCTCCCCTTACTTAAACTCTCCAGACCCTACTTTTAACTAGCATTGAGGAGAAAAATAATCAGATCAACTAATTTTTATGTAGGAGTTAAGAGTTGATAATGCCTTAATACCTTCCAGGCCTCCAGAGGCATTCATATTTTAACAGAGGACCAAATTTTTATTTAAAGGAACAAATCTCTTCTGGTAGAATAATAGGCCAAATATGAAATCAATCAAAGGGACATTTAGGGATAAAAACCTCTCAAATTATAGTATCTAGATAGTTGTCAAGTTAAAAACCTGAACCCTCTTTCGTGGACAGTCTCTTCACCATGAGTGACAACATGGTGTGTGTTATTCCAGACACAATTGTATTGTCACTGGATTAACTCTCCTATTTGCAGTTCTACTTGATTGATGTCCCTCAAAGGGTAGCTCTCCTCCAGCCCCAACCTCCCTACACACAGCCAACCCTCCTTTTCCAAATTCCTTTGGTGTGTGTTGTCTTCCTACATTACACTGTGCATTCCTTGAAGGGAGGAGCTCTTTTTTCTTACTTATATATCCCAGGGCACATTAGTCCAGTACCTGGCACAAAGTAGTTACTTAAATGTTTATTTTATTATACTGTATTCCGCACTTCTCTATACAATTTAATCATCCTATAAAGATCAGAATTGTAGGATTTCATTTGGGCCGCTAAAACCAAGCTTCTTAAATAGTGGATCCCAACCCCAATATAGAAATATGAGAAATTATTATTTATTGTCAGTAAATGTTTTATTTGTATACCTAATTTTAGACATCTATATACTTGGGATCACATAAAAATTTCTCAGGAGAAAAGGGAATGCAAGTGGAAAAAGTTGAAGAAGCCCTTCCCTAGCAGGTATAGGAAAGGGGAGGGGAGGCCAGAGCCACTGACTAACAAGTAGCAGAAAATTCCTTGTTCAGCACAAGTCAACCTTTCCAAAAGATTTTCAATGGTTTGCACAAATGCCTTTGGGAAAGTGTAACTTCAGGTTGTTGGTGCTGTTACCCTGTGCTCTGGGCACCCATGAATATATCATTAACAATCCATTTTTACTGTTGTGAAGGTGGCTGATTGCATAATTTAGATTTTAAATGCCACCAGGACAGCAATTTTTATGGTATGAGAGAAAAGACACTTCGACTCCTACTTGTGCTTAGCACATGATGAAAGATTATGACAAATGGATACAGCTTAGGAACAGCCATAAGGATAAAAGCAGCTTCTGTTGATGAAAGTCAGTATTAACATTTTTTTTCTGAGACTAGACTCAATAGAGCCAATATAAATGGGCCAAAATAATTATTGCTCTGAAAGTTCATTTATTTGGTTGGACTATTATCCAAAAGGGACTTAATAACACAAAAGTCCTTAAGTAAATTCATCAGCATGCTTTTGTTAATTGTGCATCTGTTAAAACTCAAGAGGGAGGTAGGGAATCCTCACAAACCTGGGAAGCACAAAACTGACTCATTTTCAAGAGGGCAAGAACAGGGAAACAACTCCCTCTTCATCTCTCACTATCTTTCCCAGGGGCATCCAAAGACTAGCTAAGCCAGATACTCTAGCTAGAACCCACATCCCAAGTAAAACCCACAGTCACACTGCACAGATAATTTTCTGAACACTGACACTATAATCCCATTACTATTTCCTTTTAAAGGTGATAATGAAAACAGCTCTGAAAGGATCTTCATGAGAGAGCATTAAAGGTTCAAAGGAACAAATGAGTCTAGAGAACACATTTTCTCTAGCTTAACTACAAAGCAGGATTGAGAGACAAAAGAAAAATAAATGATTTTAGAAAGAAGGTAGAAATTTGCCATGAGCCAAAGGTGAACCTTGGCAGCACTAAAGATTTTTATTAATTTGATCACAATTTTTCATTTGCACTTTAAGGGCCTCTACTGGAAAGCCTGGAAGCATTTTACTCAATGCTTAGATGGAACCTCAGGAAGACTCCACGGGGATGAACCCAAGTGAGCAAGGGAGGGTGAGATATCAGAGAAATAACAATAAAGGCTTCACTCTAAGGCAGCGGCATGGTCAAGGGCAGAAAATACATCGTAAAGGAAAAGTAAGCCCAAGAGGACCCTGTGTTTCATGTTATTTCCCGGGATAATGGGATGCCAGCTGTGGTAGAAACTATGTTGGTAAAGAAAGAATAGAAGAAAAAGAGGGAGAGAAAACAAAAGGTAAAAGACAAAAAGAGAGAAAAGGAAAAGAGTCTTTCCTTGACATTGAAGGATCTCTATCAGCAGTTTTTTACCTTCATTAGAATCACGAGCTTCCTCACCATTAGATTTTAAGACACAGCCTTCAGAAACTTCCTCATCAGGCAGATAGAGATAGAGACATATATGCATGCTACAAGTTAAGTAGCAACAAACTGGAGCCACCTAATGAAGTCTCAGTCATTCAAGTTAGGAGGAACAAAGGTAATTATCTTCTCTAGTAGCCCCAAGAAATGCCAGTGATTTCTTTAGCCCAGTTCTAGGCTTCTTGTTGTTCATGAATCAAACACTCACCTGGACATGATTATTATGGCATGAAGAAAAGTGTGCAGCTGCCAATAGCCAAAGCACTATGCCCAGTAGGGATACTCTTGATGGGAGGAGGACCTGGTATTCCATGGTCACCAACCTAATGACATAGAGAGGAGAAAGTTAGCATGGACTTCATGCTATCTCTGCTTCATTTAGCTGCACCCCAACCACCCTCACAAATCCCAGAATCCCTGCCAGGCCTAGGCCAGCAGCTCACACTTAAAACTGCCTCAAATGTTAAAGAGCAGCAAGGAGGAGGGGAGCTAACAGCAGCTCCTGGATCACCTCTTGCTCTTCAGACATGCTGCAGCTGTCCCATTTTCAGGGAGCACACCGATGTTTTACTTGTTTGCCACCCAGGTAAAAGTCAGCCCTAGGCCTTTCCAGACTTAGCTTCTTAGGCAAAGTGAGCAAGTCAAGTCAAGAATAAAGAGCTGTTGGAAGATAAAAGGAAGATAAAATATCATGGCTTTCCCCTTTCCCTCAGTCTGATAATTGGGTTATTAATACAATGAAAGAAATCCCATAATAATAATAATTGCCCCCAGGATATAGCATGATCTACATGATACCATTCAGAAAGTATTAAAATATTGCTCTTAGACAAGAAACTCAAGAACTGAGTAGTTTTACTGAAGAATAAATTGAAATGTTAATGCCAAGCTGTATTTTAATATGCTATAATCTTTTTCTGGTTAAAAATTCCTGTAAAAGTTACCGCAATCCTTCTATGACACAAATATGTTACTGATACCTAAACCAGGAAGAGCCAAAGCAGAGAAAGAAAATTACAGACCAATCTCTCTAATGAATATTGATGCAAAAATCTTAAATAAAATATTAGCAAAGAGATTATAGTGACTTATCAGCAAGATAATAAACTATGACCAAATGGGATTTATACCAGGAATGCAGGGCTGGTTCAGTATCAGGAAAACTACCACTTTTATCAACCATATCAATAACAAAACCAAGAGAAATCATGTGATAACCTCAATAAATGCAAAACAAGCTTTTGAAAAAATACAGCATCCATTCCTATTAAAAAACACTAGAGAGTATAGGGAAAAAGGAAGCTTTCCTTAAAATAATAAGCAGTATCCATTTAAAACTCATAGCAAGCATTATTTGTAGTGGAGAGAAGCTGGACACATTCCCAATAAGATTAAGGGTGAAACAAGGATGCCTAGTATTATCACTGTTATTCAACATTGTACTAGAAATGCTGCCTTTAGCAATAAGAAAGAAATTGCAGGAATCAGAATAGGCAATGAGGAAATAAAAGTATCACTCTTTGCAAATAATATACTTAGAGAATCCTAAAAAAAAAACAAAAAAAAAAAAAAAAAAAACATCCAAAAACCTACTGGAAACAATTAACAGATTTAGCAAAGTTGCAGAATATAAAATAAATCCATACAAATCATCAGCATTTCTTCATGTTATTGACAATGTCCATCACGAAGAGATAGAAAAAGAAATACCATTTAGCTATACCATTTAGTTAAATACCATCTAGTTATTTAACTAGAGAAAAATAAAATATTGGGATATCTACCTGCCAAGAAAAACCCAACAACTATATGAACACAATTACAAAACACTTCTCATACAAATAAAATCAGATCTAAACAACTCAAAAATATCAGTTGTTCATGGGTAAACCAAGCTAATATAAAAATAATAATCCTGCCTATATTGATCTACCCATTCAGTGGCATACCAAACAAACATCCAAAATATTATTTTATAGAACTGGAAAAAATAATAACAAAATTCATCTGGAAGAACAAAAGGTCAAGAATATAAAGGAAATTAATGGAAAAAAAATCCTTAAGCCACAAAGGATGGTGGCTTAAGAATACCAAAACTAAAACTATATTATAAAGCAGCAGTCATCAAAACCATTTGGTACTGGCTAAGAAAGAGAGTGATGGATCAGTTGAATAGATTAGATACAAATTACACAATAATCATGGTCTATAGTAATCTTGTATTTGATAAACCCCCAAATTCCAGCTTTTGGTATAAGAACTCATTATTTGACAAAAAATGCTGGGAAAACTGGAAAATAGTATGTCAAAAACTCGAGATAGACCTACATCTCATAATCCATATGAAAATAAGATCAAAATAGGTTCATGATTTGGGCATAAAGAATGATACCCTAACCATATTAGGAGAGCAAAGGATAATTTTCCTGTCAGATCTTTGGAGAAGGGAGGAATTTATGACCAAAGAAAAACAAAATAGACAATTTTAATTACATTGAATTAAAAAGTTTTTGCACAACCAAACCCAATGGAAACAAGATTAAAAGGAAAAAATTTTTACAGCTAGTGTTTATGAAGGCCTCATTTCTAAAACATATAAAGAACTGTGTCAAATTTATAAGAATACAAGTCATTCCCCAACTGGTAAATGGTCAAAGGATATGAACAGCCAATTTTCAGATGATGAAATTAAAGCCATTTATAATTATATGAAAAAATGCTCTAAATAACTATTGATTAGAGAAATGTAAATTAAAACAACTCTGAGGTATTACTGCACACATCTCAGATTGGCTACAGTAACGATAAATATTAGAGGGACACTAATGCTTTAGTGGTAGAGTAGTGAAGTGAGCCAATCTTTTTGAAGAGCAATCTGGAACTATGCTATCATGCCCTTTCATACCCAATCTGGAACTGTGTATACCCTTTGACCTAGCAGTGTCACTACTGGATCTGTATTCCAGTACAGAATTTATGAATCCAAGAAAATCATAAATGAGGGAAAGGAACACCCACCTATGCAAAAATGTTTGTAGCAGCTCTTTTTGTGGTAACAAAAATTTGGAAAATGAATAGAAATCTGCCCATCAATTGGGGAATGGCTAAATAAGCTGTGAAGGTAATGTAATTTTACTGTTGTATAAAAAATGATGAACAAGACGATTTGAGAAAGTACTGGAAAGATTTACACGGACTAATGCTGAGCAAAACAAGTAGAACCAGGAATATCACATACATAGTAACAGCAAGATTGTGCTATGATCAACTATGAAAAACTTAGTTCTTCTCACTGGTTCAGTGATCCAAAGCAATATCAATAGACTTTGGACAAAAAAAATGCCACTGCATCCAGAAAAAGAACTATGAAGATTACATGTAAATAAACACATGCTATGCTCACTTCCTTTTTCCTTTTTTTTTTTTCCCCCTCTCCCCTGGTTTTTCCCTTTTGTTCCGACTTTCTCTCTCTCAATATGATTCATTAAAGTAATGTGTATTAAAATAAATAAATTCATTTTTTAGAAGTACCTCAGATGGGCTGTAAATGACATAAAAATTATACCAATTGTGATATTTCTCTCTTCTGGAAATGCTTGATATAGAAATGTTCAATTAATCATCACCTATACCAGATCTATGCTAAAATGCAAAGTACAGAATTCTTCCCTTTCACTGCCCAACAATAGAAAGAGCTATTTGGCTATTCATACTACTTGGATAAATTGGGAGTCCACAAGACTTTCCAGTGAAATGGAGGATCACCAGGGCTTACCAGTTTAGTCTGATTCTATCCCATCCAGGACTTACCATATGGTCCATCCCTATCTCCGACAGGTTCCTGGACACTACCACCTGACCTTCTGGTGATCCTCAAGATCCCTGGATCCTGCCATCTTATATCGCAATGTTTCCATATGTCTTCTCAACTAGAATGTGAACTACTACAAAGTAGGAATTATTTCATTCTTTTTTCTATTTGTATCCCCAGAGTTTAGCACAGTGTTTAGGAAATAATAAGAGCTTATTTTTTTCATTCATTCATATAATTCACAAAAGTGAAAGAGAGATGAATTCAACAAATTAAATGTCCTAGCCATTAAGACCCTAACCCATTCACCAAAATGGCTTTCCTCAAATGTTTCATTCCTCCTCAAACTTCTCACAGCTTCCCTTTCCCACACACTAGGCTAAGAAATGGCCTCCATTATATTACTGAAAAAATTGATAAAATTTCTTAAGACTTCCCTTACCTCATATCACATAACTGAGATTTCTTCCCCTGTTCCTTCAACCAAGTTCCACAAGAAGTAGCCCTTTTCCTTGAAAACAAATGATAGTATTCCAGCCCACCAGATTATGTAGCCTCATAAATCTTCCATTTCACCCTATATATATATATTTGCTGCTATCATTCAGCCTGCTAACATAACTACATAGCCTCATCTTTTAAAAAAAATACACACACAC
Organism: Sarcophilus harrisii; assembly: GCF_902635505.1. Taxonomy (NCBI): domain Eukaryota; kingdom Metazoa; phylum Chordata; class Mammalia; order Dasyuromorphia; family Dasyuridae; genus Sarcophilus; species Sarcophilus harrisii. Next base: position 371,691,051 of record NC_045427.1, read on the forward strand.
ACACACACACACACACACCCCTTCAATTGATTCAACCATCCTTGCTATCATCCTATATCTCTTTATTTTCCTTTGTGACTAAACTGACTGAAAAAGCCTTCCACAATAGATTCCTTCTTTTCCTATCTTGTTACTCATCTGCTAGATATTTCAAATGATAAGAACTTTGGGCCTGGAGTTGTGAAGATCTGAGTTCAAGTCCAACCTCAGACATACTAGCTGTGTGACACCAGGCTGATCACTTGACTTCTGCTTGCCTAAGTTTCCTTATTTGTAAAATAAGGATAACAACAGTACCAATTTTCAGGATTGTTTGTGAAGAGCAAATGAGATATTTACAAAGCCCAACTTAGCAAAATGCCTGGCTTACAGGAGACACTATGCAAATGCTAGTGATTATTATTCCCCTTTTTAAACTCTCTATAATTCATTATTCAACTAAAAGTGCTATCTCCAAAGTTACCAGTTTCTCTTAATTGACAAATCTTATGACTTTTTCTCAATACTTCTCTTTCAAGACCTCTCTGCAGCCTTTCATGCTATCAATCACCCCCTGCTCCATTATATTTTGTTTTTATAACATAGCCTTCCCTTGGTTTTTCTCTTATCCCCAAGGCTTAGTAGAACCCCATAAAAGTTTCATTAGGCATTCTAATCAATCCCTGGATTCAATTATCTATATGCAGATGATTCTCAGAAGTATCTCCATCTAGTAGCTTATCTAGTAGCTCCAACACCTCTCCTGACTTCCAGTCTCATAAATATCTTGTGAACATCTGCAACCAGATATTCTGACAAAGTTGATATCATTCTAAATTCATTATGTCCAAAAGTGAACTTCTTCCTTTCCCCTCCAAAGTACTTGTCTCTTCAAATGTTCCTATTACTTGTCTATAGGATACCACCATCTTCCTGGCCTCCCAGACTCAACACTTGGATGTCATCCTCTACTCCTCACTATCTCACTCTCCATATCCAATTCATAGTTAAGTCAATTCTACAATTCGAAGCTTTCTCTATCTAGATAAGCCCCGCTTCTTTTCTGACCTGTTGGTTTAGATCTTTAAAATCTCACATCTGGATTATTGCCAATAACCCACCTCACATTACTTCCAGAATCAAATACAAAAACTTGTTTGGCTTTTTAAGTCCTTCATCCCCTGATCCCTTCTTACCTTTCCAATTTTCTTACACTTTAGTCCCCTCTATAAGACACACTAGATATAGTTGTAGATATGGAATCTTGTTTTAAGAATTGTTTCCTTGTTCTCACTCCTAACAGCATTTTTGCTAAAATTGCCTAAATTCGCCTCTTCCCTCTCCACCCCACTATTTTGTATTACCTGCCTCATAGTAAGCCTTTAATCTGATTTTTGACAACTTGAAAAAGCACTAGACTAGGAGACTGTGAGCCTAAAATGTGTCATTCTCCTTATGGCTATGGAACATGTTCTTTTACTTCGGTAGAACTCAGTTTGCACAGGCCCATCTGTAAAATTATAGGGTTGGACTGGGTGAGACTTAAGGCTTTTCCAGTTCTATTTCAGGTCTAAATTCCAAATGACAATTAGAGACTGATAATCATTCTCAAAGAGTATACCATAGCTGCGATCTAACTATTGAGGAGACCTGATATGTTTGCTAGCCCACAGAACGAGCAACAAAGTAAACTGAAACTAAAATCCTTACATAGGAGGAACCAAGCTTACAATTCTTCTATACTTGTCTATTTTCTTATGAATCACACATAAAGAAATTATTTCGTTCAGATCCCAATATCATTACATTCTCAAAAAACTTTTCTCTGCCAGGAAGCCACAAAGACTCTGGTACAACATTCCCCATTTAAATTTGCCTGCATCCTACAAGACCTGAATTCCAAATCTAGCGTCAGATATTTCCTACATGTGTGACCCTGGGTAAGTCACTTAACACTATTTGCTTCAGTTTCTTCAACTGTAAATTGAGCCAGAGAAGGAAATAGAAAACCACTCCAACATAATTATCAAGAAAATCCCAAATGGGGTCACAGTGAATCAGGTACAACTTAACAATAACAAGAAGCTGAAAAAGTCTCCAGTGTGAGGAATGTATGAGAAGTTAGGTTTCCATAGATACTGTCAAAACAGGATGTGGGGGTGGCGGGAGGGTGAAGTACCTTATTAAGACATCTCCAACCAATCATCTGTGAGTCAAGGAACTGCCTAACAAAGTTCCTGACAAAGGGGCCCAGGCTTTCACCAACCCAAACCCACATATACCTCTCAGATTGACTAAGATGACAGGAAAAGATGATGATAAATGTTGGATGAGATGTAGGAAAACTGGGACACTACTACATTGTTGGTGAAGTTGTGAATGAACCCAACCATTCTGGAGAGCGATTTGGAATTGTGCCCAAAGGACTATCAAAGTTTGCATATCCTTTGATCCAGCAGAGTCTGTCTCTACTGGGTCTGTAACCTAAAGAGATCATAATAAAGGGAAAAAGACCCACATGTGCAAAAATGTTTGTGGCAGCTATTTTTTGTAGTGACAAGGAATTGGAGTGGATGCCTATCAGCTGGAGAATGGTTGAATAAGTTATGTTATATGAATGTTATGGAATATTTTTGTTCTATAAGGAACGACAAACAGGATAATTTCAGAGAGGCCTGGAGAGATTTACATGAACTGACGCTCTAAGTGAAATGAGCAGAACCAAGAGAACATTGTACACGGCAACAAGATTATCATGTGATGATCAACTCTGATGGACATGGCTCTTTTCAATGAGGTGATTCAGGCCAGTTCCAATAGATTATGATGGAGAAAAAGCCATCTGCATCCAGAAAGAAGACTGTAGGGACTGAATGTGCATCACAACATAGTTTTTTCACCTTCTTTTGTTGTTGCTTGCTTGTTGTTTTCTCTTTTTTTTCCTTTTTTATTTGATTTTTCTTGTGCAGCATGATAAATGTGAAAATATGTATAGAAGAATTGCACATATGTAACATATTGGATTACTTGTTGTCTAGAGGAAGGGAGGGGGAAAAGGAGGGAGAAAAATTTGGAACACAAGGTTTTACTAATGTGAATGTTGAAAACTATCTTTCCATATATTTTGAAAATTTAAAAAATAGTAAATCTGACCTGACTGTAATTGGGATTGTAAATCCCACCAATTATAACTCTGATTATTAATCCAACCAATTGTAACTAACTTTCACTGCAAATCTGACCAATCCAAACCTTGAAGGTCAGGGTAAGGAACTAAACTGACAATATAAAGCTTGCTCCAGCTTCAGTATTCAGTGTTTTACCAGTAAACACACCCACTTCTTATGAGAATCACTGAATAAAGTATTCTTCTCACTCTAAAATGGTGTTGGTAACATTACTCCTGAACTATCTTGCTACTAGGGAAGTAGAGGGCAGCAGCAGCTTGTCCTAGGCTTACTCCCCAACCCTGCTGAGTTCCATGGGTCTTTTGATAATATCAGCTAACAGTTAAGGTTAAGACAGAAGTGGAATTAAAGTCGGGGAAAGAAATAAATGAAGTGGCACTCAAAAAACTAAAGTTTACATAAAAGTTTATGGTAATAAATCCAAGAAAATTATTAGCCACTCCTATGGCTTGACCACTGTTAGCATTATTCTGTGATTATGGATTTGATCCTATAGCTTTGTGGTGCCACCACAGTTCTTTATTCCATAATTCCCTCCCTTTCCTATCCAGAACAGTTCAGGATTCTCTCAAGGCAAAAGATTTTTAAGTTCTCTTATAGGCATTGACAGAAGTGGGGATCATAAAACCCATAATTCAAATTTTAAAATGATCCAAGGAAAAAGAATCTGGAAAAAGCCAGAATATATCAGTAACTTTGGGACTCATGTTAACTGTAGATCTTACATGAGTAGGGGACAGAGAAACTGCTCAGTGGGGAGTGCCAGGCCTAAAGTCAGAAGGACCTGAATTCAAAATGGCAAAATCAGATATTCACTAGCTATATGACCCGGATAAGTCATTTAATCTCTATTTGTCTCAGTTTCATTACCTTTAAATGGAAATATAATAGCACCCACCTTCCAGAGCCATTATGATTTCAAATGAGGTAATATTCTAGTGAGTACAACATAAATGTTACCTCTTACTATTTTTATGCCATAATGCAAAGAATTACAATAGTATTTATTTCTATTAATTCTAGTGTCCTGTTGAACCTCTTTCCTATACCTTCCTATTTCTCCTTCCTATAGCTTCCCAAGAAACAGGCTTAATTATCACAGTTTAGCAAATCTGATAAGGGAATCTAGCCCTACATTCTTAGGTACAATAAGAAACCTCATCAATCGTTTGGCTGTCTCTCCACATCTCTCCCCCTCCTCCCTTCCCAAGGCTGAGATGTTCTCCCTCTACAACTCAGCCTACTGGCTTCCCAGACTCACTTTTAGTCCCAACTAAAATCCTATCTTCTACAGAAAACCTTTCCCAAACCTTCTTAATACTAGTTCCTCCTTCCTTCTGTGGATTATTTCCTATTTATACTGCATATAGTTTGTTTGTATATATTTGCATGTGGTCTTCCCATACTAGATTAGGAGCTCCTCCAGGGCAGGAACTGTCTTTGGCCTCCTATTTGTATGCCCAGCCTTTAGCACAATGCCCAGCACATTGACTGACTTCTCAAAGGACATTTGGAACCAGGAAAGAAAACATTACTGCTGGCCCAGTGGTGAGCTAAAAAAGCCTTACTGAATGGAAAAGTACAGGCTCAGACACTAAAAATAGCTGCTGCACTTTTATAGCAGAAAATGCCGCGCTTTTCCTCCTTTTTTTTCCCTTCAATAAAATGGGAAGGCTGAGTGCCACACAAACTTTTCCCATGCCAAGCTCTCAAGGGGCAACAGTTCTAGCATTCCTAGAGACAAGGAGTTCACAAAATCTTAATCATCTCCAGGATGATTTGTGACATCTCTGTGCAAAGGAGGCTACGAAAAGTGAGGACCAAAGACCACAGACTGATAATTGGTGCAGGATGGTTGCTGAAATAGTACCAACTTCCCTCCCTGAAACCCCTCCTACCAAAGGGCAAAACAAATCCTGAGTCCCCCAATGGCTAAAGGGGAGAAATGGGAGGGAGAAATGAAGAAGCAAGCTGAAGAACCCTACATACAAGGAAGAAAGAAGCCGGATTAACCCACACTTTCAAACTGGTCTTGTGAGTTTTCATTTCTCCAAGCAGTAGTTAATGTAATACATAGTAGAATAGGACACCCTTCCTCATAGCCACTGCTAAGCAACAAAATAGGTGTTGGGGAATATAAAGAAAAGAAGAAACAGAAGGAATGGAGATAAAAAAAAAAGAATGAAGAGGAAAGGAAAGGAGGATTAAGAGAATAAGAACAAAAGGAAGGAGAAGGGGAAAAAAGAGGCAAACTGAAGAAAGGTCAGAGGTAGCTGACTGACAAACCTCACTTCCAAAGGGCCAGGCTGATTTGCTGCCATGCGCAGTTAGCACAACAAAAATGGTAATTTCCATATGGCTCCCAGCAGGCACAAGCATACATAAAGAGAATAACACCTCCAGCGGCCTCTTCTAGTCACAGAAAAGGAAGAAAGATTGATAGATTTACCCATTGGATTCTTCATCTTCCCAATAAACCCAAACTATAGAACTGAATTATTCATCCCTTTAATTTTTCCCTCCTCATAAAACTTAATCTAAGGGTACAAGAAAATAGCTAAAAAGGCTAATAGAAAAATGAGGTCAGGACACTTCCCCCTTCCCTCATTCAGGGTAGACAGGGATCCCAGGATGGGAGATCCTGGAATGAACATCAACTAAAACTCAAATCCTTTTTCCCTGACTAAACCAAGCAAAGCTGACTAATTCGTCTACTTTCATCTAGCCTTCACCAGAAGCAAGACAAGTGGAGGGAGAACATAGTTTTCCCTGGGGAAAAATGGTTTTCTCAGCTTTACTCAGAGCACAGAGCAAGGAAAATATTTTACAGTCATGGTCATCAAGGGTCTATCTAGGCAGCATTAGCAAGAAGGAGCCTGACACCTGAAGCCAAAAGATTTCCAGATGTTAAGCAGGAACAAAGTCTACTCCTGGGCACAGAACCAGATGAGCACACAGATTTGGCAAACATTTGGGGTGAGTTCTCTAATACTTTGTTACCTATCCTTCTCTTCCTTCTTTGGATCCAAAGACCCAAACTGCCTGGGATATATCTGTGCTTGGATACATCTAAGACAAGTTCATTCACCATTACCCTTGGACTTACACTGTTAACAGCATGCATTTAAAAAAAAATTTTTTTCCCCTGACTTAAAAGATCATAGCTCAACCCAGGAATCAGACTAATTTCAATATTCCACCTAAGTATCCTTGGGCTTCAGGACAAAAGAGATAATAAGGTACTTGAGGTACCCATTTTTCTATCAAAATTGGCCATTTATAGGCTATGCCACGATTTAAATAAAGGTTGGATGTTCTCAACAATCTGTAATGTCAGTTTACAGCAGCCCAGAGCAGATGCTCTGGGGGAAGACTGTGGGCAGAGGATTGGGGAGGAGGGGGAAAAGGAACTCAACAGCCCTCACCTACTACTCATTCTCACTCCATTCAGAAAGAGCAGGAAGAAGGATGCAGGGATCTGTCGGGGGGGATAAAAAATTACAGATCAGACAAGATGTTTTCTTGTAATTTGTCTCAAGGCACAAATACAAAAAGAAGAGAACATACCCTGGGGGGAAAAAAAAGGAGGTACTGAGAGCTTGTTTTGGCTCCCAGACATAGAGGTATAGCTAAATAGTTCCAAAGCCACAGTTCAATGGACCTTCTACAGACCAGATAACCCAAACTGCTAACTACAGAAGCCTGAAACTTTTATGAGTCCACACTAGAATTTGGCTAATTATCAAAAAAGTTCTCCCTGAATCTTTGAGGAGAAGAAAAGGGGAGGGAACCACAAATTCCAGATATAAAAAAAGAAAAATACTTTTCCCCCCCAACCCCCCAGATCACATATGAAGTCGGATCACCCGCAAAGCCCAAACCAGAATTCTAATTAGGTATCCTGCCCTACAATTTAGGGTTCTCTCTGCTAGTCCTCTGTCTCTCAAAGAGCATCTGTACACCAAGCAGTTCATCCCAAAATTCAGACATAAGAAACAAAAGCAATTTGTTGTGTTGCAATTCACATAAGGAAGATGGGGATTTTAAACAAAGACTCCAACAGCTGAAGATCAGAAAAACTAGAAGGCAAACAAAGCCCATTCACCATATTTCCAATATCATCAATCTAATGAGTCTGTGGCTATTGCCAAAAAGAACAATCAATAGTCAGGGACAGCTGTAAGAACAGCTGGAAGACAAAACACTATTTTGCAAACTGAAGGTTAAAGAGTGACTTCTTCCCTGAGACACACATTCATTATTATTTATGGGCTGCACAAGTGCACATACACATATATAAACAGTCACTCACCTTTTTACAAACAAGAACTTGTCATCTAAATTAAATAGGCAAATGTAACATTGGAAAACAATACGAAGAAATAGCAGAAAAAGGCCATGGTTGTAAGAGGGAAAAAAATGAAGAGACTTAAGGAAAGAAATGAATTGTAAAAAACAATTTGAAGGAGAAAAAAAATATTCAGAAGGCCAACCACACAGTCTTTTTCAGAAATGTGAACCATAGGGAAAATCATGAGGTGGACAGTGAGAAGAATCCTAAACTAGAAAACAAAAACTGTCTGTTCTGACTCCATGACAGTAATTCACATGAGACAAAAAGCAAATGATGGTGTTTTGAAATCTGACTACCTACACAATCAAAATGGTATTTACTTCATAAAACTAAAAGAATGAATGAAATGAGCTATACATGTATTGGATATTTGCTGTAAACACACCAAGAAAGATTCAAGGTGGGGGAAAAGAACAGTTAAGGAAAAACACTAAAAAGTTGTGTGATTTGAGGTATCTTTTCATGTCTCTGGGTTTCAGTTTTCTTACATGGATAATGAAGTTACTGCACTAGATAACTCTTAGTCTATGATGTCTAAGTTAGAAAGAACAGAAGGAACAAGATAAGCCCTAGAATTATAGCTAGCTAAAGAACTTAAAACAAAAATAAAACAAAAACAAAGAAGAGCCAAAAGAAATAAACTATGAATATAATTTAGGCATGACCCACCTTGATAAGTTCCTATGACAAAGAATACCTTGGTTAGTTTGTTTAATTGAGAACAGAATCCCCACTGTACTAACAGACAGCAAAAAAACAGAATGGATTGGAACAACTTACTTTTGATGTTTGATAACCAGGAACTTAATAGGTGCTGAATTTCTAAGGCAGGTAAGGACATTGAATCGTTTTTTAGATGTCTTCAGTTTGGTGAGGTAACAGGCCATTCAAATAAAAATGTCTTTTATGAGCATTTGAAAATATGGGATTGGGACTTGAGTGAAAGGTCAGAACTACAGATTTAGAAGTCATTACCAAAATGATGAGTTGAAACTCTAAAAATGGATGAGCTTTTCACAAGAAAAAAATATAAGAAAAAGAGCAGTAGGTCAAGACTTGAGTCTAAAATAAGATAGGAGGAGGAAGAGAAGCCAACCAAGAAATAAAAAGCAGTTAGAGAAATAGGAGAACCAGGATGTTGGAGAGTCATATCAGCTAATAAACAAGAATTTAAGTATTTTCTTACTACTAATTAAAACAAAAGGCAAAAATGTGGTCCTGATCCTCATGGAACAAATTCTTTTTTTAAAAAACAGTATTTTATTTTTCCAAATACATGTTTTCATAGTTTTCAACATTCATTTTTATAAGATTTTGTATTCCAAAATTTTCCCTCTCTCCCTTACTCCCCCTCCCCAAGACAGCAAGCAATCTGATATAAGTCAAATATGTGCAATTCTTTCAAACATACTTCCATATATTTCAAATATATTTCCATACTTGTCATATTGTGCAAGAAAAATCAGATCACAAGGAAAAAAACATGAGAAATTTAAAAAACAAACAAAAAAGTGAAAATACAAATCTTCAATCCATATTCAGTCTCTACAGTTCTCTCTCTGGAGAAAGATGGCATTTTCCTTCTCAAGTCTACTGGAATTGCCTTGAATCATCACATTGTTAGAAGAGCCAAGTCCATCACAGTTGCTCATCACATAATCTTGCTGTTACTATGTACAATGTTTTCTTGGTTCTACTCCCTTCACTAAACATCAATTCAAGCAAATCTTTCCAGGCTTTTCTGAAATCAGCCTGCTTATCATTTCTTATAGAATAATAATATTCTATTACATTTGTATATCATAATTTATTCAGTCATTCCCCAATTGATGGGTATCCAGTAAGGAATCCATCCATCCTATATTAGAAAACATGTAAATAATTATGTACAAACAAGATAAATAGACATAGAAATAGAACACACATACACAAATAGATAGATAGGGAGAAACAAAGAAGATGGAGAGAGGAAAGGGAGGAAGGGAGGAAGGAAGAGAAGGGAGGAAGGGAGGAAGGAAGGAAGGAAAGGAGGGAGGGAGAAAGGAAGGGAAGGAAAGTAGGTAGATGGATGGATGCATAAGCAAAGAAAATCTCAGAGGGAGAGAGGAAGAAGTGAAAATGGACCAGGAAATGCCTCCTGTAGAAAATGGAACTTCAACTGAATTTTAAAAGAAGTCAGGCAAATATGGAAATATGTTTAGAAGAATTGCCTATGTTTAACCTATATCAGATTGTCTGCTGTCTTAGAGGAAGGGGGAGAGAGGGAGAAAAATCCAGAACACAAAAGTTTGCAAAGGTGAATGACAGGGGCAGCTAGATGATGCAGTGGATAGAGCACCAGCCCTGAAATCAGGAGGATCTGAGTTTAAATCTGACTTCAGACACTTAACACTTCCTAGCTTGTGATCCTGGGCAAGTCACTTAATTCCAATTGCCTTGGGCTGGGGGGGGGGGGGGGGGGGGGGAGGGGGAGACGCGGAAGGTGAATTCTAAAAACTATTTTTTGCATGTATTTGGAAAAATGAAATATTCATTTTTTTTAAATCTTAAAAAAATTAAAGTCAGGAAAAATATGAACGAGCCTTCCAAGCTTGGAGAGTGGCAGGGAGGGGGAACCAATGAAAAGATATATGTAGAGTATGTATGTATGTAGAGTCCAGAGCTGAAATGCCACATTTAAGGAATAATAAGCATAGCTGGGACATAGAATGAATGGAGGGGAGTAAAATTTAAGAAAAGTTAGAAAAGATTCAAGTTATGAAGGCCTTTAAATGTCAAAGAATGTTTAATATTTGATTTTGAAGATATCTGGGAGCCAATTGAATTAACTAAAAGAAGGAACTGGAAGATTTGTGTAGAAGACAGATGGGGGCTGAGAGAGGGCTGAGGCAAAGAAACCATTTAGAAGGCTATTGTAATAATCTAAGAAAGTGATGATCAGGACCTATACCAGGGTATCCTCTACCTCACATGGTTGCCATGTGAGTATAGATAAGGGAAACTACAGAAAAGGAGGGGTTGCTGATAATGTCAGATGCAGACGAAGCCAAAACAGCTATGACAAAGATCACTCTACCTAGCCAGCATCATAACACCCAAGGCAAGAATATAGTAGTACTGTGTCTCTGTTCTATTCCTCTGGCCACATACACCAATCTAATGTCATGACAGCTAGTAAATATATTTTAAAAAATATTTTCTATAGTCCTCAATTACTGTATGTATTCTATATTCTCAAATTGTAGTATGTATTACAATTATTGATATCTATGTTTATACCCTACTACACCCCAACTCCATGAAATGATTGTGTATTAATGAAATTTCATTTCTTTCATAAGGTTCAATATAGTGCTTACACATACAAGTGTTTGTTGAATTTAACTGAATTATATATCTGTAGAAACAGAGAACCCAGATCAAAAGAGGTAATTGTTTCACTATACCCTGCACTGATCAAGCCATGTCTGGAACACTATGGTTCAAATTCTGAGAAGTATAACTGATATGAGGAACAATTAAGGAACTGGGGATAATTAGCTAAGATAAGCCTTAGGAGGCACAAATACCATCTTCAAATACTTGAAAGCCTAACAGTAGAAAAAGTGTTAGATTTGGTCTATGTAGTTCTAGAGGACAGAACTAAGCAGATCAATAGTGTAAATCAAAAGAAAACAAATGTTGGATCAATGAACAGAAAAACTTACTAATAATTAGCATTATTTTTTTAATGGAATAGGTAGCATTCAAAGAGTGAAACTCATCAGTCACAGACTCAATGAATACTGTAATATTCAGGCAGAAACTAAACATTTAAGGAATATTACAGAGGGCACTTAGAAGCAACATGGTGCAATACACAGGGCTCTTAGGCTTGGATTCAGGAAGAGATGGATTCAAATCCCACCTCAATCACTTCCGAGGGACTGGTAAAATCATTTAACTTCTCTGTGCCTCAAACAAAAACTTATGTAAAAAGTCACAAGTGAATTAAAATCCATCCCAACACAAGGAGTTCTCCACAGTGACAAAATCTCTGATTTTTCACATTTGGAGAAAATTCTTTTCATCCTAGTTAGAAGGCTGAATGAAATAACCTTCATCTCTTCAATGTTTTTCATAATATCTCTGTGAAATATGCCAAGAGGAAGGGTAGACCTAAAAGTCTACATGTTATTGGCAAAGAAAGACAAAATTAGATTCAAGGATTCTAGTCCCTTTTCTAGTAGGTCAAAAGAGAGGTTCTCTGAATTGAACACTTCTAGAAGAGGAAAGGGAGACAGAAATAGGGGTTTCATCTTCTTTTTCACACCTCTGCCTCCTGTCACATATGTATCAACACACAATAGCATAATGAAGCCACATCTAGAAGTAATTATGTTTAATGTAAAAAACAACCACCATCACCACCTCAGGGGGGATGAAAGAAAGGAAAGAGGAGTTACCCTAGCACCACTTGCCATGAAGGGGGTTTCTGTCCAATAAGATGTCCCCATTAGAGCAATTATTCTGCTGAGCCACGTGACTGTTCACAAGGCAAGTTTCTGATCTTGCTACAAGTTATGCTTGAGAATGTCTGCAGACCTCATCTGTATTGGTGACAACAGGAATGAAGCTTCCATTAAGCCTCTTCTTAATGGGAAGCATTTGACTGATGCTTGCTGGCTCTGCATCAGTGCCGGCTGCAGTACTAGTTGAGGGCAGCCACTACAGATCCCACTTCACAATTCAAAAGAATCTGAAGACTCAAGCATATATTTCATTAATTTCCACTGCTGTTTCTCCTTCCTTTAGTAGTTTAAAGATGGACTCTGGGAAATTCATAGGGATATAGAAAACCTCGTACATCTATATATCTTGTAATCTGAAGCATTCCCAGAGAATGGCAGTAAACATTCTGGAGGTAGGATACAGATATGGGACAAGATGCAGTAAGTTAGTGCTTCTAGATTCTTTTCTCAGCTGAACCTTCAACTTCCCTTTCTGTCAAGGACAAATTCCTCCATCTGCCCTGACAATCCTCAGCAGCAAAGACAATGAGATTGTTCTAGTATTTTTCTGTATAAAAGCCCCAAGCATTTTTATGGGATCTCACCCACCCAATACAATGTGCTTTAAGACTGCAGGAGACTTAACACAAAGTTTATCCACTACACTCTGAAAACAGTACAGAGATCTAGAAATGGTCTGCACTTCATCCACATACAGCACACAGAACATCTATTACTGAGCTGGGACCATCAACTAAGGCTTGTTAGGACTCTCAAATCTGTGCTGGTACACAAACAAATCAATATTTATTCTGCCATAATATCTCTGACCTTTTAGGTAATAGGGTTCCACAATTTCCCTGAGCTCCAGAGAAAGGTTCCAATAAGTTATTAGCATCATCACTAGTCCCCCAAGGTGCTGAGTCCCTTACAAAGAAAGAAACAAACTCTCCTTGCCTTCAAGAGGCCTGTTTTCAAACAGCTAGTGGCCATGGTTCTCCCTACTGGAGTCCCTGAGAAGTGCACTGAAGAGAAAACCTAATAGGACTAGCCCACATCTTAATGTTCTGGGCATTCTGAGACACTAATTATCATGCAGTAATGATGAGGTGCACAACAATTACAGCTATAAAATAAACTTATTCAGAAGTCCCAAGAAAACAGCATTTACTTACTGAAAGTATTTAGCATAACTGCAGGCCAGGTCACAGAATGAAGAACTTGCTACTACTATGTTGGTGCCAAATGTGCCTTCCAGGTATATCAGCAACTAAACCAATATTTTATTTTATTTTATTTTATTTTATTTTTAACTCATACAAGAGCCCAGGGTTATTTATAATCTTGGATCCTTTAAAATTTGAACGGGAGATGAATTTTAAAGTGTACACATTTACATACGTGGGTGGAAACACAAAAACCAGACTCCTTGCATGCAGCTCTGAGAATCACAATTCAAGGCTTTCATGATTCTATCTAATGCCCTGAGAAAAATCAGGCAAGTTTTCCAGGGGAGGTAGAAGCCTGGGTGGGTAGCCAAGAAACAAAGAAACCTAAACTTGGCACCAGTAAGGCAATTAAGAAGCAGAAATTTTTAAATGCACGGCTTCTTATGCTAAATACATATATCTTTATAAATGGTTTTGATCATAAGCTACATTTAATACCAGGGCCCAACATAGTCTTGTACAATAGACATTTAATAAATGTTTATCAAATGGAATTGCTAAGGAATTCCCATTTTCCAATATAATAATTTTTTTCATATTCCATATACTATATAAATGGAAATCTTTTTCAGTACTTAGTAAATTTACAGTAAAAAAAAAAAAAAAGTTTAATTTGAATTCCAAAAATATGCCCAGAAAACACTAGATCTAGCATATATTCTCAATCTTTTTGTGTTCTCATCTCTTGTATTTCCCTAAAAAGTGAATGTTCTCTAAGAATAATGATGTCAACAGGACTAAAGTGACCCAACTAAAAGTTCATTTGCTGGTTTAGAAGGAAACAGCACTAACTGTTGAAATAGAATCTGCATTTGCCTTCTTTTCTCTGAGTTCAATGCAATGAGAGTGAATGGAGGTATAAAATCAGAATGATGACCTGGAAAAGGATTAGGCTATTTGATCTCAGGCAAGGCCTTCCTCAAGAATTCAATTCAACACTATTGTTCTATAAGACCAGCAGGATGATTTCAGAGAGGCTTGGAGAGACTTACTTGAACTGATACTAAGTGAAGTTGAGTAGAACCAGGAGATCATTGTACATGGCAACAGCAAAATAATACGATGATTAATTCAGACGGACATGGCTCTTTTCAACAACGAGATGATTCAGAATTCCAATGGTATTATGATGAAAAGAAGCACCTGCCCCCAAAGAGAGCACTGTGGGACTAAGTGTGGATCACAACAGAGTATTTTCATTTTTTTGTTGTTTGCTTGCACTTTGTTTTTTTCCTCATTTTTTTTCTTTTTGATCTGATTTTTCTTGTGCAGCATGATAATTGTGGAAATATGTATAGAAGAACTGCACATGTTTAACATATACTGGATTACTTGCCATCTAGGGGAGGGAGTGAGGGAAAGGGAGGGAAAAAAATCAGGAACACAAGTTTTGCAAGGATGAAATGTTGAAAATTATCTATGCACATGTTTTGAAATTTTTAAAAAGAATAATAAATAAATAGACCAAAAAATAAATAAATTAATTCAATTCAATTCAATAAACATAAAGTCTATTAATTGCCAGATACTGCGCTAAATGCTGGGGATACAAAAAGAGAATGAAAACACACACACACACACACACACACACACACACACACACACACGTCCCTGCCCTCAACAAACTCACACTCTAGTGGGAGAAACAGTATGCAAACAAATATACACAAAACACTATATATAAGATAAATAGATAAATTGGAACGAAGTTAGGGAAGGTTTCTTTGTAGAAGATTGGATTTTACCTGGGATTTCAAGGAAACCAGGAAGCCAGTCAGAGCAAAAGAGGGAAT
This sequence comes from Sarcophilus harrisii, assembly GCF_902635505.1. Lineage (NCBI taxonomy): Eukaryota > Metazoa > Chordata > Mammalia > Dasyuromorphia > Dasyuridae > Sarcophilus > Sarcophilus harrisii. Next base: position 371,706,084 of record NC_045427.1, read on the forward strand.
ACATTGCAGGCATGGGGGGTAGCCAGAGAGAAGGTCCAGAACTGAATGATAGAATGCCTTTTTTGATGAACAGTCAGGAAGCTGGTGTTACCAGATTGAAAAATACATGCCAGGGAGCAAAATAATGGGGCTGAACCAAAACCACAGAACCTAAAACTAGAACAGAGACTCAAATACAAGTTCTTTAATTTAAATCTAGTGCTCAGGATTTTTAAGGTCCTTTTAATTCTAAATCTATATCTCAACAAAAACTTTTTTTTTTTTTATTTTTCTCAGTTACATGCAGAAACTTTTTTTTTGTTTATACATGTATATATATTTTTACATATTTCCTAATGAATTATGTTGGGAGAGAAAAATCAGAACAAAAAGGAAAAACCATTAGAGAGGGGGAAAAAAGTGAGCATAGCAAGTATTGATTTACATTCAGTCTCCATAGCTTTCTCTTTAGATGCTGATGGTGTTTTTCATCCAAAGTTTATTGGGATTGTCTTGGGTCATTGAATCACTGAGAAGAACCAAGTATTTAATAGTTGATCATAGCACAATCTTGCTATTACTGTGTACATGGTATTCCTGGTTCTGCTGGTTCTGTTCAGCATTAGTACGTGTAAGTCTTTCCAGGACTTTCTAAAATCAGCTTATTCATCATTTCTTATAGAACAATAATATTCCATTACATTTATGTTCCATAACTTATTCAACCATTCCTCAATTGATAGACATCTACTCATCTTCCATTTCTTTGCCACCACAAAAAGAGCTGTTGTAAACATTTTTGTACATATCAGTCCTTTTACCTCTTTTATGATTTGTTTGGGATGCAGATCCAGTAGAGACACTGCTGGATCATAAGTTGTACACAGTTTGATAGCCCTTTGGGCATAGTTCCAAATTGTTCTCCAGAATGGTTGGATCATTTCACAATTTCTACAACCATTAGTGTCCCACCAAACTAACTTTTTCCAAAAAATAGTTTATCTACTAATAGAAACTACTCACTTAACTCAACTGGTTCATTTCCCACCTTAATCATTCCATAGGTCAGCACACCAAAAACTAAACTATCCATTAACATCTTGAGTCAGGAAGACAGAAAAGAGTCATCTGGACTCACAACCTCCCTTCAGCCCTTTCCATCTGCACAGTCTGAAGCCCACATAGAGCCCAGACTTGCAGCTGGCACTCAGCTGACTAGAGTGGGAATTGCAGGAGTGAGAACCTGGAAATGCCAATTCCCTGAGACTGATTTTTACCATTCTTCTTATTCCCTCCATGTCCCAATTCCAGCCCACCAGATATACAATTATCAGGCACACAAACACACAGAAAACTCTTCTTGCCCTTCATAGACTACTCTGCCCCAAAACACAAAGCTGACTATGGAATGGGTCACTAAAAAATGGCCAAATCCCCTCTGCCATAAAGGGACCTTACTACATTACAGACCGGGATCTGAACAACAGGACATTTCACTTGTGAGTCTTTTCCATTGGGGCATTTTGCACCTCTGTGCTGGTAAGAGCTTTTCACAAGAATGCTCCTGACCAGGCAATCTCAAACTTGATAACACCTCTTCCATATCAGGCCTTTATCCCTTTATGTCAAAATCTGAAATTTTAACAGAGTATCTTTTACAGAGAGCTCTCTAATTCAAAAGAGTGATTTTAATGGCAGGACTCTGGCACCTTAATGGGTGGGAAAAACAACATACTCTCACTTGTCTATCCTGATTACTCAGACTAAAAATTTAGCTCCAGCTGGCCAACCATTAAGCCAATGGATCTTTGCTTAGTATCATACTAAATGGTGCTTTCTTTCTTCAGTTTCTTCCCTACTTCCCCTTGACTCAATTTACCCATTCAATCTCAATGAGTCCTGTCAAACCCAAGAGAATCAGAGGAACTTGAAAAACTGTTATTTCAGCAGTCATGAAGGAGGGATCAGGAATCAGAAATCTCTCTCCTCTCCCTGTAACATCTATCCTAAGCCCAGGCAGTCCCCCTATGACTTCAGAATTTATACTGGAAAACCAAAATGTAATCATCCCAAATCCCAGATGGCAGGGTGACTATCCATTTCAATAATAGGTCACTAAATCAGCAGTGAAGAGAATAACCAGGAAAAGAAACAGCTGAAATATTTTAGCAGCTGTAAATTATTTTTCTCTCTCTCTCCCAGGCCAAGCTCCCGTCCAAATGTTTTCCAATTCCTCCTCTTCATTTAGAGTTGATGTGTACGTGTGTGCATGTGTGTGTGTAATGATAACAAAATTCTAGTTCAAAAAGGAGTGTTAAAATTCTAATTAACTGATTTAAATAATTATGTTTAATATCAAAAAATTCAGTTTATTTATTTATTTATTTTTTGCTGAGGCAGTTGGGATTAAGTGACTTGCCCAAAGGTCACACAGACTGGTGAGTCTGAGGCCAAATTTGAACTCAGGTCTTCCTGACTTTAGGGCTGGTGCTCTATCCATTGTACCACCTAGCTGCCCCACAGTTTAACTTTAAATATACTTCAGTTTATTAAATATACTTCAGTTTAATTGAATTTCTTAAGAACCCTGGACATTGGCATAGAATGTGTTGTCCTTAGGGAGTCACTTCCAGTTCCCTCTCCTTGGTAAGCTGAGGAGGGAAAATTGCGTGTGCCATTAGCAAAAGTAAAGGGAGCCTTGCACTCCCCCATGTAGATTCCTGTGAAGTAGTTTTTCACGATGACTTGACTGGGATCAGAGAAATAGTACAAAGTGTCTAAATAAAGAGCAAACAAATTCTGCAAATGGAAAGCAGCCAAACTGGGCTACAATTATTTTTGAAAGTGCATTTAAAAAAAAAAAAAAGGAAGAAAAGAAAAACTTACATTTGCCTGCAGGCGTGGCGCGCGCACACGCGAACACATACACACACACACACACACACACACACACAATCCCAAGAGAGACACTGCCCATCTGTTATCAGTTCTTTTAAGTGGTATATCAGGAAATAGGCACACTTACTAAGAACACAACAGTACAGCAGGTAAAGTTACAAGTAGACTTGCCAGCAGGCACATCAACAAAATCTCTAGTCTGGCAAACCCCGGAGCCTCCACCCTACAATTGATTGGATTTCATAGCACAGTCAATGAAATCCCTCTCAATCAGAAACCCAGAAAACAGACGCTGAGTTCTGTCTAGAATGTGGTGACATCTCTGGTGAGCTCAGGTAATTCACAGGGAACACAAGACACTCCAAACCAAGGCCTTCTGTATTTGGCCCCTCTCATTATAAAACTACACCTCAAATATACCAGATACTTGCCTAAACAAACACATCCAGGAAACACTCTGATACTTATAAATTTATAGGCAAGATTTACATTTAGCTTAGAAGCAATTGGCATATACCTACTATTTATTTCAGTTGGGAGAAGTGACATCCCTAATCCTAGCAACCTCAAAAAAGTGATCTGTCAATTCAGGAGTGTTAACGGGGAAGGAGGCAACCTGCTTGATGCCCAATTTTCAAAACCCATTCTTTGAAATGGCTCCCCCATTCCATTCCAATTCCTTTGGATACTTTACTAACTCCTGCAAGATCTCAAGTTCCCTTTGCTCCTTGTCTCTACTGCTTACCTTCCATCAACTCCTATTCATCTGAAATTTTTAAAAAATTATTATTATTATAGCTTTTTATTTATAAAACATATTATGCATGGGTGATTTTTCAACATTGACCCTTGCAAAACCTTCTGTCCAAAATTTCCCCTCCTTCCCCCCATCCTCTCCCCTAGATGGCAGGTAGACCCATACATGTTAAATATGTTAAAGTGTATCTTAAATACAATATATGTATACATGTTTATACAGTTCTCTTGTTGCACAAAAAAAATCGGATCTAGAAAGAAAAAACCTGAGAAAGAAAACAAAAATGCAAGTAAACAATAAAAGAAATGCTATGTTGTGTTCCATACCTAGTTCCCATAGTCCTCTCTCTGGGTGTAGCTGACTTCATCACTGAACAATTGGAACTGGTTTGAATCATCTCACTGTTGAAAAGAGCCATGTCCATCGGAATTGATCATCTTATAGTCTTGTTGTTGCCATGTATAATGATCTCCTGGTTCTGCTCATCTCACTCAGCATCAGTTCGTGTAAGTCTCTCCAGGCCTCTCTGAAATCATCCTGTTGGTCATTTCTTACAGAACAATAATATTCATATACCATAATTTATTCAGCCATTCCCCAACTGATGGCTATCCACTCAGTTTCCAGTTTCTGGCCACTACAAAGAAGGCTGCCACAAACATTTTTGCACATGTGGATCCCTTTCCCTCCTTTAAGATCTCTTTGGGGTATAAGCCCAGTAAAAACACTGCTGGATCAAAAGGGTATGTACAGTTTGATAACTTTTTGAGCATAGTTCCAAACTGCTCTCCAGAATGGCTGGATCCATTCACAGTTCCACCAACAATGCATCACTACCCAGTTTTCCCACATCCCCTCCAATATTCGTCATTATTAGTCATCTTAGTCAATCTGAGAGGTGTGTGGTGGTATCTCAGAGCTGTCTTAATTTGCATTTCTCTGATCAGTAGTGATTGGAGCACCTTTTCATACTACTCATCTGAAATTGAAGTGGTTTGTCATTTCCCTCCACAGAAGTATTTCCATTCACCTAATCCATTCTATTTTACTTCTTGGTGATTTTACTTGGTGTGACTCCCTTTCAAACTGCTACTGAAGACTCTAGTTATGCCATACAGGAAAACAATGTAAAGCACACTTAATATCACAAACATTCTTATAAACAAATAAGCAAAACAAAATTGTTTCAAACTAAATGTCTAGGTTGTGACCCATAGAAAGATGATGAGGAATAGGGAAAACACAGTGCTTGCTACCTGAGTCTCTACATCCATACCAAAGCCATTCAAAATGAGAAACTAATGGCTGGCCCAACCCAGAGAAAGATTTGTGCAAAGGGATTTGGTAGTTTTCCAATTTAGATAATGTGCTGAGTAAGGGGGGGGGCGGGGGGGGGGGGGAATTCACAAAATGATCAGGATCCTTCTGGCAGCATGCTGGGGATAAAGAAACAACAAAAGATCTTAATCAGTCATCAAGATTAATTAGGAAAGTTAGCCAAGACTCAAAACTCACTGCACCACCCTGAGATCATTCTCATTTTTAGTACTACTTCACTTCATGTATTCACAGAATGTATTCTGTTTGCCTGAACACCTATCAACTGACTGAAGAGACCTGTGTGGTTTACCATTTTCTTTACTTTGGTGTAGCTTCTGGAGGTGCTTTCAAGTTCCTAATAGCTCAAACGGGAAAAGTAAATAGCATCTAAAATAGTAACTAGGAAATTCCAACCTCAAATCATAACTGGTTGGTTACTTGCATCCAAAGAATGTAGAGATGAAAGGAGTCGGGGGAAGGGAGATGACAATTGAGTCTAAGCCCAGCCCATTTTCAGGACACTTAGCTCCCTATTTCTTTCTCTTTGTCCCTCCTCTTCTACAACAAGGATGTTTTCATACCATTGCATCAAGAAATAGACAATCTGAGAAGCTGGAGGGAAAGGATTTTGCTTGCTAAGTAACAGGGATCATGCCCACAAGCAGTGCAAAAAAACAGAGAATAATAATGAAAGGTCATTTGGGGGGGGGGGAGGGGGAAATCAGTGGACCAGTACAACAAGAATATAAAGAAATAAATTAACACGAACACCACACTCTGATTTAATCTCAAACCTCTAAGAAAAATTTTATTTACTATTAAATCAACTGAGAGTAAAGTCATTTCTAGCATGGAGAATAAAATGTCCAAACAAGCATAGTTTCCAAAACCTTGCTCTTCCCAAAGAATTTCAAATAATAAGTATAGGAATCTTGAAGAGGGAAAAGCAAATTAGTAAATTAGTTAAATTCTTTTAGGAGAAAGAGGAAGGATATAACGCTTTAAAATCCTGATGGTCTTAATCCATTCACCTATTTCTTCCTGTTGGGAATCTAAGGGGCTTTTTCTAGAAGTCTAGAGAAAGATTAAAAAAAAAAAAAAAAAAAAAAACCAGAAAAAACTAACTATAGAGGAAAAAAAAACCTTAATTCAAGAGAAACCAAAGAAGAGGTTGTTTTTTTTTTTAATATGATTCCATATTAGGAATATATAAAAAAGATTGGAAAGATAAAAAGGGGACAGTTACTGCATCAGCTTTTTTTTTTTTTAACTGTCTTTCTTTAATAAAAGGAAGGACTCATTTTTGTCACCTCTAAGCAGATAGTTCACTGATCTATTTATTCACTTCTATCTTCTCTTCTGAATTCCAAACTTGCATGACCAACTGCCCATTGATCTCTCAAACTAATGGCTCAAACAAAGACATCTCAAACTAAATATGTACAAAACAGAACTCATCTTTCCCCCCAAAAAAATCTTCCTTTCTTTTAATCTGTTCTATTATTAGGCAGTGGTATCAAACTCAAAGAGGAAGGAGGCCTATACAAAACTATACAAAAAGAAAATGACCAAGTAGTCTCACCTGATAGGCTAATTAAACTTTCCTTTTTTTTTTTTTTTTTTTTGCCTTGCAATGTACAATAAGTCTATGTAAAATTGTGTGTGTGTGTGTGTGTGTGTTGCAAGGAGGGTAATGTGTCTGTCTGTCTCTGTCTTCCTTTGTTCTAGGACTTTGCTATTTACCTGGCAAGTGCACATCAGCTATTGCTAATTAAACATTTTATCTTACCTCCTCATTTTTCAACTTCCTGTCAAATGGACCAAAGTAACAGAAATTACTCCCAAGGAAGGCCTTAGAACCTTGAAGTTGAGGAATTCTCCAACAATCTTTAATTTTACTCCTTTACAGGAACTCTATGATCCAATGGTACTGGTTTTCTTTCTTTTTTTGCTGAGGCAATTGGGGTTAAGTGACTTGCCCAGAATCACACAGCTAGGAAGTGTTAAGTATTTAAGGTCAGATTTGAACTCAGGTCCTCCTGACTTCAGGGGCTGGTGCTCTATCCACTGCACCATCTAGCTGCCCCTGGCACTGACTTTCTTGTTGATTCTTTAAAACTATATACTATCTTCTGACTGAAAAGACATGGGCCTTTTCAATGGCTGTCCTTCATGCTTAGAATGCTCTATCTTCCCTGCTTTCTGGGTTCCTTTGAGACTCAACACAAATCCTATATTTTGTGCAAAAGGCCTTTCCCATGAGGATGGAAAAAATAGATTGGGTCCAAGTTGCTTAAAAAGGGAAACAATGCGTACTATTTGTTTTCTTTCTCATTTTTTCCCCTTTTTGATATATGATGTTTCTTGTGAGAACATGATATTTGTAGAAATATATATAGAAAAATTGCACATATATTGGATCACTTGCCCTCTAGGGGAGGGGGTGAGGGAAAGGGGGGGATTAGAACACAAGGTTTTGTAAGAGTGAATATTGAAAATTATCCACATATATATTTTGAAAATAAAAAGCTTTAATAAAAAAAAGGAAGAGAAAAAAGGGAAACAAAGAAATTGATATTTTATCAATCAATCAATCAATATAGGTCTACTGGAGCTACAAATAGATCTACTGGAGCTACAGACTAGGAGAGTGGTAGGTATGTGAAACTTGAGGAAGGGAGGCTAATTAGAAGGTTGTTGAAATAACCTTAGCAATGGAAAGTGATAAATACATGAACTAAGGTGTGTCATCAATCACAATATCACAAGTCTTATATGAAAACCAAGTTTATTACAAAAGAAATGAACATACATGTGGAACCCAAAAGGTTCCCTGTTATTATAAAAGTTTACAGTTTTATATTGATAAACAAAAGGAGCACAAAGGGAGAAGGATACCAGGAAGGGATGCTACATGGTAAGGGGAATAGTACAGCAAAGATGGAAAAAAGACAAAACCACTCTCCATGAGAAGGAGTAAGATGATGACAAAAACCTCATTCTTTTCCCCTGGAAACTGCTAGAACAGGGCTTCTTAAAACTTTTCCACTTGCAACCCTTTTTCTCCAAAGAAATTTCTACATTACTCCAGGTATACAGTTATATAAAACATAAAGACAAATCAAACATTTACCGATAAGAATCATAATTTTGGGATCCCCAGTTACAAGTTACAAGTCCTCATAAGGCAGAGTAAGGAATATCCAGACTGCAGATTTCATATAGACTGCAAAATCATTTTGTCTGGCCCTGCCAAAACAACTGCAAGTGACAATACTTTGTACTGTTTAAGTTCTTTAAGTTGACAATTTTGTATGGCCCTCTGAATTATAAATATACACATGACCCTTGGCAATAAATAAATAAATAAATAAATAAATAAATCACAGTTTAAGAAGTTGTGTGCTAAACTAGGTAGATAGAAAGGTCTACTAATGAAGTCTCTTTTAGACATTTTAAACATGAGATATCATTGGGATATAGTTTGAAATGTCTGATAGACCATTGCTAATGCAGAATTGAAGCTCCCTCTACAAAATAGAAAGTAGAAGCAATTACAACAAAGTAAGGAACATCAGATGCACAGAATGGTCCTTTGCAGCAAAAAAGAACCCATACTAAAAATCCTCTTCATAAAAGGTATTGAACATCTTTCCCAGAGGCAGGCATTCCATCTACTACTATTCCTTCCCCCAACAAAAAGTACTGAACATCTTTCCCAGAGGCAGGCATTCAAATGACTACTATTCCTTCCCCCATGTCAAAATTCAGATAAGGCAGGCACCCTTCCTAGCTATGACAAGCCCCTGGAAAAATCTTATTATCTTAATAAGCTTAATAAGCACCCAGACCCTTACTAATTCTCACCCCTCTTTGTCAGGATAAGTCGACTATCAGAAAGAGACTAAACCTGGTCAGTGTTACCCTAAATTAGGAAATAGAGATGATGTTCTTCTACCTTACATGCTCAGCCCATGGTTCCTTAAATACCAATTACTTCAGGACAATGAGTCTTTAAAGTTGTCCTAGCTAAACTCCCAATATAAGGAAAAATATTGCTACATAAAGGAAATCTGAGTTGGAACTCTCTGTAAGCTCCAAAAAGATGTCTATTCTCAGGCTGCTCAAAGCCAGCCTTATAATTATGATAATCAAGTAACAGGCAAGAAAAACATGACTTCCCCCACCCCATAAATATTAACCAAGGAAGGCTGTTGAACTTGTGTCAAACATCTATCTTCATTTCTATTCCCTCTCTTTTCCCATCCAAAATAGGACAGATTATGGTGAACAGCAGGAATTTGATCCCTGGAAGGTGAGATACACGTTCCCTAAAGGGAAAAAATGGAAAACAAGATTAAAGCTATGTTTCCCAAGCCTAAGGATACTGTGGAGCCATATGCATCAAGGTATTTGCAATCTGATGATATAACTGGTATTCCTCTCCAACAAGGTAGATCACAACTCATCCGTTTTGCTGTAGCTCACTAAAATCCTTCATTCTCCTCCAGTATATTCTAATGGTCCCTCTTTAACCCCCTAATTGAGGTGTTTGAAGTCTAAGTCTTAGCCTATAGAGAATGAAGAAGAAAGGATGACAGAACACGGGGAGAAATCAGGTTTGTTTCTTTGTTTTAACTTTACAGATTTAAACAGGTAAAAATATGCAGATATGTTTTATCACATGAAGAATACTAGCCAACTGTCCTTGAAGACTTTTCTTTTTCCAAAACAAATGCCAAAGCAGAAATCGAGATATTGAAGGGATTTTTTTGTTTTGTGTTTTTTGTTTTGTGCCCTCCTGTGCCTTAACTGGCTCTTGGGTGTGTGGGCTGTGGAGGCAGCCCCCGCAAGGAGCAGAACTGCCCGGTGGAGCTGGGCTGGGGCAGCTTCTGGGCCTGGCGAGAAGCCTCTGGCCAACCCCAGGGCTGGGGGGCTTGAACCCTGGGTGGGGCCAGACAGGAAGTGAGACTTGGGTGTTGGTCCCCGGTGGTCCTGTGCCAGGTGTCTGTCCGGCTGGTGGGATAGCCTGCTGGGCCTCCGTTCGGTCAGGAGGGTGGTGGGTAATCGGGGCTCTGGCAGCTGCTAGCTGTGGGGGCCTAGGAGAGCAGGGATTCTGAGGAGCGGCCCCTCCTTGTGACCAGAAACAAATAAATCTCGGCTGTTTCATCAAAAAAAAAAAAAAAAAAAAAAAAAAAAAAAAAAAACCTTCTCCAGCCACTATAGTTGTCTGTCTCGGCTGACAGTTTTAGATGAACTTTATTTCCCTCTTACAAGATTCTAATTTTTCTCTAATACCTCAGGTGAAGACAGAAGGGGAAAGAAACTTGTCAAACTCCATCTCTTAAACCAGGAAACAAAAAAAAGTGGGGGGAGGGGAAAGATTCTTCTTCCAAATTCTCTGGCTTGGCCTAATTTCAAAAGGAACATTATCCTTAGTTTATCAGTCCACTTAAAAAGAAAAAAAGCCTAAAGTTATGCCTAATGGGAACAGGATTTTTTTTTTTTTTTATGGAAGGGGGGAACCAGTCAGACCTTAGGAACCTTGTGATTTCTTTTTTGAAGAGAAAAAATATCATTCATTTACCTGATTAAAAATTGATTGAAGTAATTTGGCTTTCAAACAGGTACAAGGAGAAAACACAGAGATTCACAAAGATAATTCAGTCAGTAACAGGATTCAGATGAGCTCAGACTCATCTGTCAGCTCTCCAACACACCACTGAGGAAAAGAAAATTAAAAAGCTCACAACATGGAGCTTAGGCTCCCGCCAAACTGAATTATCTTTCCACAAGTGGATTTGGGTTAATGGAAAGACTTTCAAAAGAAGAGGAAAAGAAACCCTAAGGATATTTTAATATATATAACTTAGAAATTATATACTTTTTAAAATTCCCAGAGAAGAAGATAAGAAAGAATTCCTTATTTCTTACTCATTTTTTGGCTATGTTTTCTTATTGATCTCATATTATCACAAAAAATTTCCATTTGTTACTGAAATGGGAAAAGGAGGTGGAGTAGTAGTAGATGAGGAATATTTTTTTTTAACAGGAAAAGGTTATGAGGAGTAGAAGCTGGAGGCTAGTCTCTATGCTGAATCCCAGCAACGCCACAAAGTCTCTTATAAGTTCTGGGGTCTAAAAAGAAACAACAAAGGGCTTTCTTCCACAAAGGAAAAAGGTTGTGAAGTCCAGAGAACTGTTTTATAGCTTTTCTTCTCAGTTCCTACACATCATGCCACCTTCCATTCACCAAGGCTCTCTCCTACACTCCTCTACATCCCAGTCTTTAAGGAAACAAGGTCTATTTATGGTAGGTCATCCAGGCACAAGAAAAGATTCAGGCTAAAAATAGTCTTCTATCCATCCTTAAACCTCTCTTCTATAAATCCAGATATACAATCACTTTTCTCTCTCTTTGACCAACAACTAGAAATTCTTACCAAACTCCCTTCTTGCATTCAGTTTCCTTTAAACTACTCTAGTCTTCCAAATTGAAATAAATTCACATAATTTCTAGTTTCTTTTCTCCCTCCCCCTCTCTCAGTCTCTGTCTCTTTGTCTGTCTCTCTGTGTCTGTCTGTTCTGTGTCTCTGTCTGTCTGTCTGTCTGTCTCTCTCACACACACACACACACACACAAACATACACACACAGACACCCTTTGTCTATACATCAATCTACTACCATCATGTATGACCTGATTCACCAACTCATTTTTTTTTTCTTGCCCATCATTTCCAGGATGATCAAATATCCAGAAAGAATATATTTTAAAATTATTTCAAAAGAATGAAGGTTGCCTGCTTTGGGTTCTTCCCCAAAATGAAAACCCTGAGTAGACCTCATCAATGGAAGAAGACCAATAGCATAATAAAGGGATGTTTCACGGTGAGGAGGCCTCAAGTTCAAGGGGAGAATTGAAGCTGAAATCTCATGTTGAAATTTGGAAAGAAGCACAGCTAGTACACATTAAGGATTTAAAAAGTTTAAAAGTTTTTTTTTTAAAGGGTGTAGTTTGTGGTGTTCGCTTCTTCTGTAAAATATGATGGTTCTCTGGGAGCAGGTTTCTTGGGGCAGTTTCCTGGAGGCAGCCTTAGTTTTAGTTCCAAGTAATAATCACTCCAAATACAGTCAGGAATTAAAATCCAATCTTTTATTGTCTCTTCCAAAATTGCCCGGTTAGTTTTCTTAGAAGTCTCTCTCCCTCCTTGGTTCCAAGAGCTCTTGCAACTTGTCTTTTAGCTCTTCCAGCTTCTGCCTCTAGCTCAACTCTGACTCGTGGATTCTCAATCTCCAACTGATGCTCCCCTCTCAATCTTTTCAACTGAACTCTCCTGACTGAGCTCAGCTGTTTTTATGCTCTTTTAGTGCTCTTTTATGCTCTTTTAGAGGTGTAAACTCAAAGATTGACTCCTCCTCTGAAAGTGGGATTATGGGAGGTGTGAATTTGGATATCTCATACTGAACCCTGAAATCTCCCAAAGTATGAACTAATGTGTGAACTCTCAAAGATGTTAACTTAAGTCATTAGAATTGATAGAAACAATGCTTAACACCAATGCTCCAACAGTAGTTAAAGGAAATGAAGGCTGGAATATGATTTATATCCTTTGCCTACCCTCCTTTCCAGAATGTTTTCCTAAGGATACAGAAGATGTCTGTAATATTGCATACTAATATTACAACATCAACATTTACTTTCTGGCAAGAAAACATGTAACATTCCACTCTTGAATTGATTCCTAACACACAAAAAGCACACAGTTTACTGCTAAGGAGAACAATCTCTGACTCAAACCTGATCATCATAATTAGGTCCAACTTTTTTGACCAGACAATGACTTGACTGGACAAAACTGGGCAAAAACTCAGGGTTTAGATAGCCAATTGCTTAATTGGATATTTCAAAAGGGATTTCCTGGAAATATCTCAAACTGAACATGTCCAAAACAGAAGTTATTGTTTTTACCGTCCCTCTTCTAAACTTCTATATTTCTGTCAAAATCAATGACCATTCTTTCAGTATCTTTGGTTTGTAATTCTAGCACTATTCTCAACTTCTCACTTTATCTTACCCCATATATTCGATTAGTTATCTTACCATTCCTACCTACAAAACAAATCTTTCAACTAACTCTTCTTTCCATTTACATACCTACCAACTTAAATAAAGCTAAAGCTCACTTATTGCCTAAATTATTTCAACATCCTCCTAAAAGTCTCTCTGCCAAAAGTCTATCCTACACACTCCTGCCAAAGTAATTTTATTTAAGAGTAGAGCTTGCTATTCCCTAACTGAATTCCCGTAGCTTCTGATTGCCTTTATATATTTTTAATTATTTTTTAAAATAAGTTTTTGTTGATATCTTGTTTTTTTCATCACCATAGTATCCCCTGTTTCTGTATTCGAAACCTTCCTGGAGAGTCAGAACAACTAATCAATAAATATAAAAAGTCTGAAAACACAAACAACATGTAACACCTATGGACCTCCATACACCCCCACAAAGGGGTGAGTTGGGGATGAATTCTCTATTCGAGTCCCACATGATCTTCATAATTTTATTATAATTGTTTTTGAATTTGGGGCGTGTTGTTCTTTACATTTATATTGATATAATGTAACTATTGTATGTATTGTTGTCTTGGCTCCATTTACTTTACCCTGCATAGGTTCTTCCATGCTTCTCTGTATTCATCACACATCATCTTTTACAACAAAGTAATGATACCACAATTTGTTTAGACATTTGACAGTAGATGAGCATATCTTCTGTTTTCAATTCATTTACATTCCTTCAGTTAATCTTTGTGTTTTTTTTTAAGGTGGCCCTGTTCCCACAGACTCTCTTTCCCTCAGCTTAATCCTCCTCTCTTCTCATTTGATATTCTCCCCCTCCTCTCTTTCCCTTTAGTTTGTCCTGTTCCTTACCTTTTTTTAAATTTCATTTTTTAAACCTTTTGCCAAAAGAATTTCTCATACTCTTTATGTATCTTCTCTGTTTACTCTATTCCTTCAATCTCTAGTACATGACCTACATAATTAATTGGTCTTCAACATCTCATACTCCATACTAAGATAAGATTGAATGGGTTCATGATTTAGATATAAAGGGTGATATAAGCAAATTAGGAGAGAGCAAGGGATAGTTTATCTGTCAGATATTTGGAGAAGAGAGGAACTTATGCCAAACAAGAGAGCGAGAATATTATGAAATACAAATTGGATAATTTTGATTAAATTGAGTTTAAAAGTTTTATAAAAACAAAACAAATGCAACCAAGATAAGAAGGGAAGTAAAAAGCTGGGAAACAATTTTTACAGTCAGTGTTTCTGACAAAGGTCTCATTTCTAAAATATACAAAGAACTGACTCAAATTTTTAAAAATACAAGTCATATATTTAACATGTATAGGACTGCTTGCCATCTGAGGAAGGGGGTGGAGGGAGGGAGGGAGGGAGGGGAGAACAGAAGTGAGTGCAAGGGATAATGTTGTAAAAAATTACCCAGGCATGGGTTCTGTCAATAAAAAATTATAATTATTTAAAAAAAAAAAAGAATACAATTCATTCCCCAACTGATAAATGGTCAAAGGATATGAACAGGCAATTTTCAGGTTAAGGAATTAAAGCTATCTATAGTCATATGAAAAAATGCTCTAAATCACTATTAGAGAAATACAAATTTAAATAACTCTGAGTAACCACTTCACATCTATCAGATTAGATAAAATGACAGAAAAAGAAAATGACAAATGTTAGAGGGGAAGTGAGAATACTGAATCACTAATGCACTGCTGGAGTTGTGAACAGACCCAAACATTTTGGAAACCAATTTGGAACCATACCCAAAGGGCTAGCAAAGTGTGCATACACTTTAATTCAGCAGTGTCACTACTGGATCTAAATCCCAAAGAGATCATAAAAAAGGGAAAAGGACCAACATGTGAAAAAATGTTTGTAACCAGCTCTTTTTGTGGTGGCAAGAAATTCAAAATTGAGGGAATGACCATAAATTAGGGAGTGGTTGAATAAGTTGTGATATATGAATGTAATGGAATAGTATTATTCTGTAAGAAACAAAAAGCATGCTGATTGTAGAAAAACCTGGAAAGATTTACATGAACTGATGCTGAGTGAAGTGAGCAGAACCAGGAAACCATTGTACAAAGTAAGAGCAACATTGTGTTGATTAGCTCTTCTCAGCAATATGGTGAACCAAGACAATTCCAATAGACTTAGAATAGAAAATGCCATCTACATACAAAGAACTACAGAGACTGAATGCAGATTGAAGCATATTATTTTTACTTTTTTTGTTGTTTTTTTTTTTCTTCCTTGTGATTGTTCCTTTTTGTTCATATTTTTCTCTTACAACATGACTGATATTGTGGAAATAAATGGTCATATATGTATAACTTATATCAGATTATTTGCTCATTGGAGAAAGGGAACTCAAAAATCTTACCCCCAAAATGAATATATAAAAAAATGAAGTCTCTCTTATGCTTTAAGCAATCAAGGCTTCTAAGGTAAACATTAGGTGTCTATCATTTGCCCTCTGAAATCTTTCTGCCACAGTTTTGTAAGGTTTTGACCTATGGAATCTTCTCTTCCATTGTGCCTCATTTCCAGAATATAAGGTAGGTGTCAAAGAAACTGCCTCATGAAAGAGGTTCTCCCTCACCTTGTCCTTGGTTATGTAATCCAATACTGACACATACCCTTTCTTGTTAATCTTGTTATTTGCTTGTGTCCGTGCTCTCCAAAATCTCCAGATGCCAGCTGTCCCCAGGACAGCTCTCCTTCTCACTTCTCTAAAGATAAGTAGACTTTTCAAGCATCAAATTCCCCAGCGTAAAATGCTCCTCTCTCTTCACCCACCATTTTTCTTCACTCATTGGATCATTCATAAGTAGAACCCCCCCCCCTTACCTCCAAGATAAAGCTTCCTTCCTTTTCCCTCTCACCTCTCTCCTCATCCACTCCCCTGTAGCTTTTCCCTTTTTGAAACCATAAAAGTCACATTCCCCTCATTGCTAGCCTTTGATTTCACTCCTGCACACTGCAAGCCTCTCCAAACTTTTATTCCCCTTTTCTCATGTACCATCTCATGTTGCAATGTAATTCCACAAAAAAAAGTATTTACCCATAGGCAGTCTCACCAAATTCTGTTCATAATGCCCCATATATCCATCTCTCCATTGTTATTTCTACCAGATTTTCATTTTCTTCCCTATCTAAAGATGGCTTTCTGCCATCACTATTGCTATTACTGCCCTTACCTGCTACATTTATTCATTTCTCCGGCATTTCAGTTGTTTGGGGTACTTGAGAAGCAAGTAGTCTATTTCTGGGCTTTTTTCTAAAACATTTCAAATTCTTATTTATTATTGAACACCCATCTTTTGTACTATATGGTTAAGTTCAAATTTGCATGATGGGTCACTCTGGACTGCATTCTGAGGTCCATTGCTCTTCACAATTCCTTACTCCTTTTTCTAGTGGGTGACAACTTATTCAAATGTCTTTTTCTTTGTATTTGAAGGTCTTTCTCTTGATAGTTTTCAAAACTTGTTTTTAAATTTAATTATTAAATTTAACTTCTATGTGTCTTGGAATTTGTAGCCTTGGTTTTTTTCTGGAGTTAATTCTTTCGACTAGAATTTCATTTTCCATGTCGAGAAGTTCTGGGCAATTACCTGTTACTTCATTTATTATCCTATTAAGTTTTTTTGTTTTTTTTTTTGTTTTTTGTCCTGTTATGGGAGACCTTTGTATGTATGTATGGGAGACCTATGATCCTTAGGCTGTCTCTACACATCCTTATCTTTGAGTTCAGCATGTTTTGCTTGTATAATGATCACATTTTCTTTTAATGTTATTGCTTTTTGCTTCTCTTCTTCTAAATTTTCCTTTATTTCTGCATATTTGCAATCTATTGCTCTCCTTTTTGTTTCTTTGAGAAGACTTCCAATTGCAGATTCAAATTTTTCTATCCTGCTACTTATTTTTGCAGTGTAGGCTATAAATTCTACTTTCATAACTCTCATTTCTCTTTCAGATCAATCATGAATAGCATGTTGTGTACCATTACATTGAATTCCCAATCCCTATATTTATGCACACCTGCATTTTTTATTTCCTTCACAAGCTAATTGTACAAGATTTCAGAGTCTGATTCTTTTTGTACAGCAAAATAACGTTTTGGTCATGTATACTTATTGTGTATCTAATTTATATTTTAATATATTTAACATCTACTAGTCATCCTGCCATCTAGGGGAGGGGGTGGGGGGGTAAGAGGTGAAAAATTGGAACAAGAGGTTTGGCAATTGTTAATGCTGTAAAGTTACCCATGCATGTATCCTGTAAATAAAAGGCTATTAAAAAAAAAAAAAAAAAAAAAAAAAAAGCTCTGTGTGTAGATAAATATATATAGATACATATTGTCTACATATATAGCAAAGTTATATAAATACTTATAATATAATGTTATACATGTCTAAATGTATTTTCTCTAGCATTAAACACTCTAACATACTAAAAAAAAAATGAATAGCATGTTGTGGTTCCATGTTCTCCCATTTCATCAAGTATTGGATCATTTTTCCTATATTTTTAGTATTTATTTATAACTTCCTGAACTTTTTTACTAAATCTAAAAGCCATATTCACATTCCTTGTTACTGTATCTTCTATAGATTTATCTGTTTAGGTTCAATACCTTTAAGTTTTTTTCCTGATATTTTTGGTACAATCTTTCCATGCCCCACCCTTTTCCTCCACATCCTTATTTTCCTCATCACTCACTTACTGATTCCCTCTCCTCTGATCATGGTTTCCTTGGAAGCTAGATCTCAAAACATCTCAGCCTCCTCCCATATAGGATAATTCATGAATCACCAGCCTAAGTCTCTATCCGAACTGACTTTTGTATGGTCAGAACCAGCCCCCAATTAGAAGCTGTGCTCTTTTCTTCAGATGTGATAGAATATTGCATGGCTTCCTCCAAGCAGAGTGACCTGTCCTGGTGACCTGGTGACCGATTTCACTTCCTCTGTTCCTAATTTTTTGGCCTGACACTACCTGTCTAGAGCATGTTTTCCCTAGTACTAGCAATTCAGAGCTTAGCAATACCAGTGCTTCCAGTGTTTTACTCCTGAAGGACTGTGTCAAACTAGCTAACCAGGCTCAAGCCAACTTCTGCAACCTACAGTCAGCTTCTCCACAGCATCAGAAAGAGGGAGAGTGGACCAGAGTGTAGGATTAGATTTTGCTATAAGCCAGAGTCATGTACTTGACTCTGCAAAGTGCAGCCTTGATGCTACAATCAAGAAAAATGGGGAAGGAATGCTAAGTGAGCTATAAAGATCAGTGAGCATCAGTTACTGAAATTTTTTTGTTTTGTTTTGTTTTTTAACTTTTTTTTTTTTATTTCTAGATGTCCTAGATTAGGGCTTCTTAAACTTTTTCCACTTGCAACCCCTTTTTGCCCAAGAAATATTTATGTGATCCCAGATATATATAATATATATATATATATAATATATATATATATATATATAAAATAAATGTAGAAACCAAATATTTACTGATGAATAACTCATAATTTTTCAATCCCCATATTTCATTATGGAACCCCATATGTGGTTACAACCACAGTTTAAAAAGCTTTGTACTAGGGGCAGCTAGGTGGTGCAATAGATATAGTATCAGCCCTGAAGTCAGGAGGACCTGAGTTCAAATCTGATCTGACACACTTAACACTTCCTAGCTGTGTGACCCTGGCAAATCACTTAACTCCAATTGCCTCAGCAATAAATAAATAAATAAAAATTAAAAGCTTTGTCCTAGACCACGGAGAAAACTTGAGTTCTTTTATCTTTGGCATGTAATTTGTCTTGATGAAGTTTGAGAGGTTGTGGGCATCAGAGAAAATGTCTAGTCCACTATCTTGTGGCTCATACAATTTAACACCTTTCTATTTAATTTTTAAAGCTCCACATAACCTGGCCCATTTTGTTATTTCTAGTCTCCCGAACATGACTCCTCCTCCCAATTCTCTGCAATCCAAATAAATTGGCCTTCCCTTTTCCTCACATATAACGCTCCATCTCCCATCTTATGCTTCTGTACCGGCCATCTTCAATCCTGGAAAGCACTTCCTCCTCACCTCTACTTCAGAATTCCTCTCTCCTTTAAGATGTAGTTGAGACATTATCCTCTATATGAAGCCTTTCCAGTTAGCAATCTAACTGGACGCTTACATACAGTAGACACTTAATAAAAATTTGTTCTCTCCCCTTTCCTCCAATTGTCATGCCTGATTCTCAACCTACATTATATTTAACTACTTTGTATGTATAATTGTTATTTATTAAACTATATATTTATTTTTATATGCTGTCTATCTCATTAGACTTGCAAGTAGGGATTATTTCATTCTTTGTATTTTTATCCCCAGAGCTCAGCACAGTGAATAATAAATACTTGCTGATTGATTATCCCTTCTTGGAGGAACAGCCAGAACCATAAATGACCACTCATTCAGGGAGGGCAACAGAGCAAAACTATGGTGTGAAAACAGACATACTGCTATAGATTTGATGTGGGACGGGGAAAGTCTTTGACCTACTTTCTATATGATACCTTCCTATTTTAATCAATGATTCTTGCTAAATGGGATGGAGGGAAGGATTAGGGTTTCATACACATACACACACACACACACACACACACATATATATGTGTGTATATACACACACATATATATACACACACACATGCACTGCTAAAGAATTGCAGTTCTTTCACTGCCCTTGCATAAAGCCCTAGCTGACCTGTTCAAGTTAAAGCTCTAAGAGCAGCTGAAGCCACATATCATCAGTCAGGACCCAGGAGAACTTGTCTCTCTAGTTACAGTCCTGAGAGAGAGATAAAACAACTCCTTTTAATCAAGTGACATCTCCTACTAACATAGATTTAGGGAAGGATTTTCTCAAGGAAGCAGTAATAAATGGAGGGGAAGGAAAGAACAGAAATTAATGAATGTGGTAATTATCCCCCGAAGTTGCAAATCAGAACAATCCCTCTCGGAGACAAGTACAAAAAACAAGATTAGAATGCTTTAGGGACATATTCACAAAATAGGTAATAGAACAGATAAAATGTATTTACATTATCTCACTAGGGACTTGTACCTTTTGGCTAATAGCTATCAGATACTAAACACTACTGTAAAAATAATATTCTTCCATACTTCATTACTGAGTTATCCATAGGAAAAGTAGCAACAGAACAAATTGTTTCCAACACCAAATGGTAAAGGTTTCAGAAAGTTAAGACCTCTATGCAGAATAGAGGATACAAAAAATATCACCAACAACAACTGACATTTATTTAGCACTGTGAAGTTGGCTAAGGGCTTTACATAAAATATTTCATTTGGAACTCCCAAAAACTTTGTAAGGTAAGTATTACAGATATTATCATCTCCATTTGTGGGATGAGAAAACTCAGACTCAAAGATACTTTGTAAACCATCCAGAGTCAGTCATCCTCAGAGGTAACAGAGACAGAGTATGAACACAGATATTCCCAGTGTAAGGAAGACTCTATATCATACAGAGAATAATGCGGAAGTTGGAAGTATCCACTCCAGGAACCACCACAGGACAAAAAAAGGACAGCCACAGAGCACAAGCCCACAGCCTACTTAATAGACTCCAGCATGGACTAAGAGTAATGATTTTCTAAATCTCAGATCTCAAGATATCACTGCCTTCTGAAAACCAAAGCAAAAATCATCAAGTCATTGGCCAAAAGAGAAGCCCATTGCTTACAGCATGATTATAGCCTCCCTACCAATCCCACACTCACAGCAAGGCAATGAAATTAATGAAGCTAGCTCTTCCCTCTTATGGTCCAATGAGCCCTCTCTAGTTTTATTCAAAGATGACAATAAATATTCATTAGAGAATATTCATTAGAGACTAGACCAACATCTTACTTTTTTATTTATCAGGTATAAAGAGAAAACACCTAGGAGCCACCATTTGCATGTTCTTCAAATACACACACACACACACATCCCTCCACAAAGTACCCCACAACTTGTTTTCATCTAATTAGTTACCTGTTTGTGTTTAACTGCCTTGAAGATTCCAAAAGGCACTTTCCTTTCCTTCCCCCCTCTAATTTGGTTCCCTCTTTTTCTTCTATATCATCACCATGACAGAAGAATGAAATATCTGCTCACAGCTTGACTGGGTCAGAGCTCTGACCTCACAGATATAAGAACTTGTACAATTTGCTGTCCTGCTGTGTGTCTTAGTTTCTGCATCATCCTTCCACCCTCCACCAATCCCATTACTTAAAAGAATTAATATTCACCATCTGCTAGTTAGGGTAGATTGGTGGTACTAAAATTAAAATGCCATACCTGAAATCAGGAAAACATTTCTCTGAGTTCAGATCTGGCCTCAGAAACTTAGTAGCTATGTGACCCTGGACAAGTTACTTAACCTTGGTTTTCTCAATTTCCTTATCTATCAAATGAGTTGGAAAAGGGAATGATAACCATTCCATATCTTTGCTAGGAAAACCCTAAATGGATTAATGAAGAGTCAGACATGTCTGAATAGCAACAATAACAACCTTCTAATTTCCTGGAAAGACTAGAAAAATGGCCAGAAGGTTTGGCTGCAAGTACCTTTCCTCAGATGCCTTAAGTAGAAAAGGAATGTTAAATTGTAAGTCAATGAAAGAAGAGTTCCTTCAAGTTACCAAATGCTATGAACTAAGCAACAAGATATATTTATTACAGATTTTTTTAAAGGCTGTCTGCACTCACTTTAACAAATGCAGCTTCAATTTTATTACACTTCATAATGCTCTAAACAATGTAGAGTATTTTGTAAAAAATGATGAAGCTTAAGTTATAATAACTTTGACTAATTTTTGCCAAGAAGTCAGCAGAACCAGCTTGGGGGCCCAAGACTTGTTGAAGTAGTAACAGAGGAAGGCAGCTTGGAACTCAACAATATGGTTAAGATGCCAAACACTCATCTAAATTTCTGGTACCTTTCACTTCTCTTTTTGCTATGCTTTTTCCTCACTTCAGCCTTCATCTGAGGCTCTGTATTTCTTTGGGAGATCCCCCTTCAATTTTCAACAATTTCCTTTTGCCAAGGAAGAACAAATGGATTATTTGGTTGTTCAACAATTATTTGTTTTTGTCTCCCCAATTTTGTTGGAAAATTTTAAAATAGCCAGTTTATATATTTCAGACTAGGCGTTAAAAAAACTTACTTCACACTGTTTCTAGGCCAGGAAAATTGGAAAAATCTCTTTAATTTGCCAGAATAGTCATTAATTCTTTTTATGCTGAGTCCCAACCTGACCTGGTACCACAGTCTAGTCAATTCCTTGACAATCCTATGGGATGCAAACAGATCTAAAAGTGAAAACTCTTACTTTTGCTTCAGCTGGGTCTGTCTGTTTCTCCTCGTTTTGGCAGCACCAGATGAACCACATAGACTTTGTACTCACTCCACTGGCCTGGCTTTCTGTTGGCTCCAAATAGCCAGAATTTCATCCCTTGAATCAAGGATCCAAGACCATGGAGAAAGAAATCTAGAAAGCGAGCAGGCAAAAACAAAAAAGAAGGGATGAGAAGGATCCTACAAAGACCAGAAATAACTACAACTCTAGTTATTATGTATCAATAGGTTAGGATTTTTAAGCTGCTTATTAAAATAGTCTGTCTCCAAATGAGTTTTCATTGCTTAGTACTGATGATCAGTTTTTCAGAGTCCCACAATGTTTCTAAAATGTATTTGGAAGGTCATCTTTTTCTGAGGGAATCACAAGGAGACTACCATGGATAGCGTTGTGCTTAGAAGTGCTGCCCAGGGTGTCTCAAAAAATTTTGGGGGAATTTTAAGCTCTGATATTTTAAAGCAACTTTTGTTAACACTCTATGTTATAACTTCACAAAGTTCCATTCTAGATATAATCATGGCAAATAGCCTTTTCTTTGCTGCCCACAATTCCTGTTAAGTCAAAGGATATAGTGTGTGTATTAAGGACAGAGAGTGAGGAGGAGTTGAAGAAAAAAGCACATTCGGCTTACCATGAAAAGAATACAGATCTGCAACTATGATAGTTCAGTGCACCAACATGGAAGCCTTCCCTCTTCATGTCAGTCCTAACTAGTATCCAATAGTCAGTCTTTTGCTGACCTGTAGTGTATGCAGACAGTTCTCTGTTTACTCACTCAGGCCCTGGCAGCCATCCCCAGAGCCCCATAACTAAAGTTCCCTTCTTTCAGGCCCACTTTCTCTCACATAACCCCATCTCCTCCCAGATAATAGAAAAATTAAGAATCACTGGCTGTGCGCTATGAAGACAAATACTCAACTCTCTGGGCCAAAAAAAACCCACTGGCTCCTGGTTATAGCTTTGAGAAAATTTCTAATCTAAATGTACAGGCCAAAAACAGTTCCAAATCATCACTGTCCTAGACAAGTACCTTTAGCTACTTGCCACTCTAGCTCATCCTGAACATCATAATTGAGAGACAGAGACATTTCTGGAGAAGCAGGCAATGAAAAGAAAGAGAAAAAAAAAAAAAAATCAACTAAATTAGGTCCAGAAACCCTGCTGACTCTCATGCCAGGAGCTACTAAAGAAGCCTGAATTAACTTTTTAGAAAGGCAAGACCATGAAAGGGGGATGTTAAAATAAATTGGGAGAGAAAATGGAAAGAGATCAGAGGACAGGAGGAAAGCCTTACTGTATATAGCAGATTTGGAATTTATCTGATTTTAGAACTGGGCTCAGTTTTTTAAGTTTACTTTAAGACGTCTGAGAACTCTTGAAAAATATTCCACTAATTCTACACCTCTCTCAATCTTCCAGATTTCCCAAAGGAGAGTATTTGTAAATAAATAGGATAATTTAGAAGTGTCCAGTTGTTACTATGTATAGTTCATATCCTCCTCGGTTTAGATAGAATGTTGCACAGGACAGAACAACTGTTTCCACAGCAGCCTATTGTTTGATCCATATGCATAAGTGAAAGATAGGAAATGGAGTAGTTATAGTTGACTTTTTAGACCCTTGTCAACCAACATGAGGGTTAGCAGCTGTTCATGAAGCAGCTCTCTGGCTTAGCATTTAATGAAAAATAAAGTCAAATAAAATGCATGCATGTTTTTATGAAAATATATAACACTCCATCTCCCTCAGAAAAAACAAAAACAAAAAACACAAAAACTAATCTCAATCTAATCTTTCAAGCCCCTGAGGATCTACATCCATACATTTCCCCCCCACACCTGAGATAGCATCTTTTTAAGAAGATAGCCGCAAGTATTGTGAATGGAGTACAAAACTCCTTTCACAAGTAAGATAACCAAGAAACTTCCAGTTCCACCACTCAGTACTAACAATATGACCTTGCGCAAATCATTTTACTCTCAAACCCCATTTTCTCATCTACAAAAATTGGTATGTTACTATCACCATAGAAGATTGTAAAGATTAAATGGGATAATGGGCATGAAAATATTTTAAAATTGTAAACCACAGTTTATAATATGTATCTATAGACCATATTTTATTATGTTAATATACTGGAATGTATTATGATAGTTATTATAAGTTTAATAATGCACCAAATGAAATTAGATTATAAATGTTAATTAGTATTATAGCTGATAAGCATATTATATACAAACCTGATATTAATTACAGATGTAGGGGGGAAAAACATTTAAGAGAAAGACTCTTTTGAAGAGAAAATAGATTCTACTAAGAAAGAGGAAAGGAATAGGAATAATTTGCACTAAAAGAGACAGAAAAAGGGAAGAGGGAGAGGGAGAGAGAGGGGGGAAAGGAGAGGGAACACTAAAAAATAAAGAAGGAAGACTTAATATTTTTTCCAACCATATTGAAATCTGCCTGAGTTGGATAGGGATTTCTCTAAGTTTAACAGAAAAGTAGTCTTTTGACCTCTGGCTTTCAAATATATTTATTCTGATTTATTGTTTGAAACTGCAAAAAAAATTTGGCATTCATATAATCATAGAATCTGATAGTTGAGAGATCAAAGGCCATCTAGTGTAATTATATCTGAAAAGTCCCCTCTATAAAATACCCCACAAGTGGTCATTCCCCTTTCATTGAAGAGTTCTCTCTGCAAAGGCAGCTTGGCACAGTAGATGGGACACTGGACTTGATGTCAGAAAGACTGTGTTCAAATCCCCACCTCTGATACTTTATCTGTGTGACCTGGAGCAATCACAACTTCTCTATGTTTCAGTTTTCTCAAATGTAAAACAAGGGAGCTAGCCTTGATGGCTTCCTTGCTCCCTTACAGCTCTAGCTCTTATGATCTTAAAACCTTGGCCCTCTGAAGCAGCCTATTTTCAAATAGTTTTAATTGTTGGAAAGTTTTTCTTTAGGTCAACCCTAAATTTTCCTCTATGCAGCTTCCATCTTCATCTAGCTCCGTCCTATAGAGTCAAGCAAAACAAATCTTAAGGTCTTTAAGTATTTGTAGACTTTTTTCATCCATCCTTAAGTCTTCTCTTCCATAGGCTAACCATCCCCAGTTGTGATCTACATATGCCATTGAAGCCCTTAATTATTGTAACTAATTTCTTTATTATCAATGTCTGTCCTAAAATGATGTCCAATCGAAACCATCTGCCCCCTTCAACATTTCTTTCATCTTCTGAAAGATGAACTTAGTATTAAGACAAGTTAAGAAATAGTTAAAAGTTTTCTGGGAAGAATTTTAGCTGCTGTCCAGATAACTGATATTTGAAAGATGGAATACAGGAATAGACCTAAAAAAGGGCAAATGTTCTTATTTTCAAAAAAGGGAAGAGAAGAGTTTATGCAATCTACAGAATAGTAAACAACTTAAATTCCTACATTTGTGTCTCTTGAGCATAATTAACACAATGCCAGAGGATAAAAAAAAAAAAAAATCAACAAATTCTTTATTTACCTTAGTTTGGGAAAATGCTAGAATGTTTTTATTAAAGAGACATATTACAAACATCTAGAAAAGGACAGAAGGACAATCGGCTCAGCTTCTCCCACATCCCCTACACACACACACACACACACACACCAATACAAGACACATTCCCTTGGCATAGTAGCTCTGATTTGGAATTCTCTTCCCAGGGCAAAATGCAGAATTTCAATGTGGCTCCAGCAACTCAAAAGAAAAGAAGTTAAGTGCAGTTCTTAGTCTAGTTATTTGAAGAAAAAGGTCTCATTGTATTACTAATTTGATGCCCATGAATATAATGGGAAACTAAAGACTTCCCAGAATAGTCAGTTGATAATTCCAGACCCAATTTCAAAGATCTGTTAATCATTAAGGCTCTAGGAAGGAGAACAAAAGGCTTGCTCTTCTAGTAGAAATATCTGAGGTGATCTCCTGGACTTTTACTAACTGCTTAGAGAAGAATCTAACTATTTAATGATGTGGAGATATTCTGAGAGGTCTATAAACTGGCTAATCTCTATCTGTTGACTGAGGAAGCCTGATACTGATACCTAAACCAGGTAGGTTGAAAACAGAGAAAGAAAACTATAGACCAATCTCCCTAATGAATATTGATGCTAAAATCTTAAATATTAGCAAAAAGACTACAGATAATCATCCCCAGGATAATTCACCATGATCAAGTAGGATTTATACTATGCAGGGCTGGTTCAATATTAGGAGCATAACTGGCCATATTAATAACCAAACTAACAAAAACCATATGATCATCTCAATAGATGCAGAAAAAGCATTTGATAAAATCCAACATCCATTCCTATTAAAAACACTTGAGAGTATAGGAATAAATGGACTTTTCCTTAAAATAATCAGTAGCATCTATTTAAAACCAGCAGTAAGCATCATATTGTGTGTGTGTGTATAATTGAAGAACTTCCAGCAGCAGCCTATAGTAAAGATAAGGCAAAGAATTTCCAGCAGCTTCCTGCAGTAAAGATAAGTGAAGAATTTCAAAGGATGTATCCAACCTAGAATGATGGCGTTTATTGCTGTTCAAACCATTGATGTTTAAACAAATGGTTGCTTGATGTGTGGTGCCTCCCGGAACTAGGAGTCTGCTGTTTTTGGTACGAATAACATCCAATAAAAAAAAGGGGGGGGGGGCACCTACCTCTTAATGTTCCTCAAACACATGATGTAATCTAAAAGACCCTATAAAGACTGTATACCTTATCCCCTTCTTTAGCCCTTCTACCGTGAGCTCTCTTTCCCTCATCGCAGTGGAATTGCTCATTCTCATGAGAATTAATTAAACAAACAACTTTTCTGCTTTTTACTTTGAGAGGTCTCTGAGTAATCATTTTTGGATAGGATTTCTATCCCTCACAATATGTAATGGGGACAAACTGCCACCATTCCCAATAAGATCAGGAGTGAAACAAGGTTGCCCACTATCACCGTTACTATTTAATATTGTATTAGAAATCTAGCTATGGCAATAAATGAGAAAGATATTAAAGGAATAAGAATACAATGAGGAAACCAAATTATCCTCTTTGTGATATGATGGTATATTGAGAACCCCAGAGATTCTACTAAAAGTTATTGAAATAATCCAAATTTTACAAAAGTTGCTGTTTAAAAATAAAACATAAGTCATGCATTCTTTATCCTAAAAATCCAACAGTCAGAGTTACAAAGGAAATCCCATTTAAAATAACTATGATATATAAAATATTTGGAATCTATCTGACAAGGAAAATCAGAAACTTTATGGCAAAACTACAAAACACTTTCCACACAAAATTAAGTCTGATCTAACTAACTGGAAAAATATTAAATGCTCTTTGGATTAGGCAAATATAATAAAGATGACAATACTACCTAAACTAATTATTTATTAAACTATACCAATCAGACTTCCCAGATATTTTGATGACCTAGAAAAAATAACAACAAAGTTCATATGGAAAACAAAAGATCAAAATTTAAAGGAATTAAAAAAAAAATCAAATGAAGGGGCCTAGGTGTCCAGATCTAAAATTATATTATAAAAAGGGTTATAAAACTATCTGGTATTCAAAGAAATAGACTAGTTGATCAATGGAATAGGTTAGTTAAAAGGACAAAACACCAATAACTTTAATTTCAGTTTTGACAAACCCAAAGAATTTTTGGGATAAAAATTATTTGCAAAAAATTGTAAAATTGGAAATTAGTATTAGAGAAACTAGGCTTAACCTTAACACTGTACACCAAGATAAGTCAAAATGGGTTCATATTAGGATAAAGAATGAATCTAAAAAAAAGAGCAGGATAGTTTACCTCTCAGACCTGTGGAAGAGGAAGAAATTTATGACCAAAGAAGAACTAGAGATATTTTGACTACAAAATTGAAAATTTTGATTATAACAAATTGAAAAATTTTTGTACAAACAAAACTAATGCTGAGGAAGCCTAAGATAAAATGAGTCTCCTTGGTTATTTTAGCTTAATGGATTACTTACCTCTGAACAAATCTCTTTATTGTGGGGGATTATACAGTTTCTTATAAAATTATTAACTAAGGTAAATTGAAGCGATAACTTGGATTCGGTATTATATGAGGGGTTTGAGAAAATGAAATAGGATGCTCATACTGGCTCAAGTATATAGCTGTAAACCTTGTGAAACTGACCACCATAAATCCATAAACTTAGGAAAACACACCTGCAAACAGTAAAACTGACCATAGGGGCCTGACATTCATTTGGCAAATTCAGGTCATTAACCAGGGAAGTGAGAATTGATCGATGAGGGAAAGGGGGGTGTCATGGATTTTTATTTTTGTTACTATATAACCCCCTTCAATCTCTGTGGAAATGGACCTCGGCTCTCTGTGATTATAGAAAAGATTTGCTTTTCATGAGACTGTAAGATTCTAATAAACACTTCTATTCTTCACTTGAGATATCTCTGAGTATTTTTGAATTGAATTTGCCATACCACACAACCAGACACAAAGGAGATCTCAGACCAGACCTGAGGCAAAAAGAAGGTCCCCTGGGTTAAAGGAAACAGTCTCGACTCAGTCCAAACCAGAGGCAAAATAAGACAAGACTTCAATTTTATCTGATCCAAGGGGGATGGGGGACAGTATTGACTGCCAAGAGGCAAAGAAAGAGCCTTAGGTTGAAGGAAAGTGATGAAGGGACCCAGAAACTCTCTAAAACTTGAAGGAGATTCTCCTAGAACCCTGCCTCTGTAGGACCCCGCCCAAGGGAAGCAAGATAAATAGCTTCATTCTGTTATCTAAGTGGGACTAGCTGAGTCTGGAGTTGGAGATTCTAACCCCACTGAATTGGAGAAACACCCATTCAATTCTAAGATTTTCTATTCAATTCTAGCTCAAACTCCACCCACCAGCCCTCAACAGGAGCAGGCCTGGGCTTACAGCTAAGGCTTCTGTTATAAAAAGAGCCAATTTTAAATCCTCTCCTCAAAGAGGACCTAACATTCCAAGCCATGCCATGCCATGCTATGCCATGCTGCCTGCTGGAATGATATTCTCTTTCAGTGTTACCCTCTCTTTATCCTCACCTATTTCCCTAATGAGACTTTATATCTCTCTGTCAGGATTTCTCTACTAGAAACTTTACTTCTCTGTCAGAATCTTGCCACTAAGAAATTCAGTTTTTCTATTCATTCTCAATGACAATAATAAATTTCAGTCTAGCTTTTCACATTCACAAATTCCTTTACTAAGGATCTCTGCACCTCCAGAAGAGGGGTATCCAAAACTCCCTACCCATGTACCAAATTCTAAGAGGATTTAGGGGGGCCAAACCTCTTCATTTGGTTCCCTGTACCCCAAACCTGCCACTAACCTCATCATTTAACTCCTTGACCACCAAGAACCCTAATCTTATTATTTAGTTCCCTGAATCTAATCTCATTACTTGGTTCCCTGACCAGGAATCCAGGGGAGACTACCCTGAATTTAATCTCATCAAAAGGGCTTTCATTAAATTGATCTTTGGAGCAATGAGCTATCCTGATGAAAGAAAAGTGCCTAGGTTAAGGTAAAGCCTCAGCATAACCTGTAAAAGAAAAAGGACTTGCGATTCTCCAGGCCAAAGAAGTTTTCCCCTTCTCCCACAAAGGTCCTCAGTGTAGTCCTTGGAGATTGCAAGGAAAAGCAGGACCAAGGATTCTACACCACCATTACCAGCACCACTTTCCCCCAAGGAAAGTTCTCAAACAAGACTGGGGTGAATCCCTTGCAATCTAAAAAGCACTCCAAAAATAAGTTTGGAGGGAGGAAAAGGAGACTATTTTGATGCCAAAGATGCCCAAGACACAAACCTAGAGAAAAGAGAGTAATTTCAAAATGTCTACAAGGAAAGTCTCAAAGAAAAACAATATGCTCACTCAGTTAAAATTCATAGAAAAAATTATTTAACAGTTTAATTGAAATGAGAGCGAGAGAGGAAAGACAGTAAAGAAACTGGAGTATAAGAAATTAGGGAGTTCACAACTTAACATGAGAGGTACAAAACCTACCAACCAAGCAACAGATCCTCTAAAAATTAGAATGAACCAAATGAAATTAGTGAAATTTCAGGAAATAACAAGAAATATTAAAATAAAATAAAGTAAAAAGACTAAAAAAAATAGGAGAAAATATAATATAATACATAACAAAAACAACTGACTTGGAAAAAAAGATCAATGAGAATTTAAAAATCCATTACAAACCTTGACAAAAACAACCACCACCTTTGAATAATATATTTCAAGAAATCATGAAAGAAAATTGCCCAAACATATAAGAACAAGAAAGTACATTATATTAAAAAATCTATTGATCATTTCCCACAAGAAATCTCAAAATAAAAACCCCATGAACATTAAAAAAAATTAAGAGATTCCAAATCAAAAACATTCTGATTCTCTGGCTACAAACAGCTAGAAAGAAAAAATTCATGTACTAAGGAACCATATTCAGAATCAACCAAATTTAACAACCACCATTCTAAAAAAGTAGAAAAAATAGAACACAATATTTCAAAAGCCAAACGATACAACCATGAACAACTTAATCAGTAAAACAGAATATATTCCTACAAGGGAAAAAAATAAACCTTCTGTAAAATAGAGAACTTCTAAATATTCCTAATGAAAAGACTAGATCTGCATATAAAGTATGAAATACAAATATGTGAGACATACAGGCAACATAACAAATTTAAATGGCAATCAGAAAAAAAAAAAACTTTTAGAAGAATGAACTATTTACACTCTGATGGAAGAAGGAATAATACAAAAGTCCTTGATGAACCATAAAAATTCAAACTAGAGGGGAGGATTCTGAGAAGATGGCAAGAGTAGGTTGGTAAATTTCAAGGTCTCCCAATTTCCCCTCAAAATATAACAAATATGCACCTCAGGGCAAACACAGAGTTATGAAAAATTCAAGAAGACTTCAGGTAGAAAAGGGGTCCATCAGTAAAAGCCAGAAGATCTGAAGAAAAACCTGAGAAGATCTGTAGTAAGATCCAGATGGATGGATTAACCCCTGTGAAGTGCAAACATCAGTAGGCTAGCTCCAAAGAAATATTAAGTGGAGGGGGTCTGGGGCAAGTTGGGTGTAGCTGAAGCCTCACCAGGAATCACAGAAACTTTCACCTCCTGAACTCTGCATAGAAGAACTCAAAAAAGAATTTTAAAATCAAATGAGAGATGTTGAGGAAAAACTAAAACTAAATAAAGATTTTAAAACATCCAAGAAAAACAAAATTATGAAAAAAGAATTAACCAACCAGAAAAGGAGATATAGTATCTTAAAGACAAAAATAATTCTTTGAAAATTAGAATTGGGCAAGGAGAAACCACTGAAACTATGAGAGACCAAGATATAACAAAACAAATGATAAAGAATGAAAAAATACAACAGAATGTGAAACATTCTGTAAGGAAAAAAAAAAACAGATTTGGGGATGAAGAGGTTAGAGAGAAAATATAATAATTGCACTGCCTGAAAGTTGTGACCAAAAAAAGATCCTTGATACAGTAATGAAAGGAATATCCAAGAAAACTGTCCTGGAGTGATAGGATATGAGGGGAAAGTAGAAAACAAAAAAAATCCACTGATCACCTCCTCAATGTGATCCTTTGTGGAAAGCATAGGAACATTATTGCCAAATTCGAAACCCCTAGATCAAGAGAAAATTTTGCAAGAAACAAGAAAAAAACAATTCAAACATGCTACAATTACAATTGCACAGGACTTGTCAACAGCCACAATAAAAGACCACAAGTCCTAGAATCATATTTACCAACAATTTAAAAAACTAGGCTGGTGGCCAAATATCAAATTCAGCAAAATTATCTATAATACTGAACAAGAAAAAGTGGACATTCAATGAACTTGCAAAATTTCAGGACTTTCTATCAACCAAACCTGAACTTAATAGAAACAATAGAAATTTTAATTTATAAGAGTCAATATTAAAGATCAATTTCAAGGAACTCAAGATGGACAAGTTGTTTGTTTTACATGGGAAATGTGTAACATATGTTTAAGATTGACATCAACAATATGCCAGCTCAAAAGAAAGATGGGGCAGAGTTAAGATAAAAATAGTAATTTTCTTATACAAATGAAGTGCTGAAGAGAATATTAACACAGAAGCATGAGGTGGGAGGGGAGGAGGGCTTATAGTTCTGAAGACCTACTCATATCAGAAAAGAAAAAAGCAGGAAGGGATGGGCTGACAGGGAAGCAAAGGATGAGGAAAAAAGACAAGGGAGAGACCCATAGGTGGGGATAGGTTAAGTAATAGCAAGAAATGTTAGAAGCAGAATTAAAGCAAAGGGTCAACAGGGAAAGAAAAGATATATGTGTGTCTCTGTGTTGGGGTATGTGTGTGAGTATGTATATGTATGTATATATCTACATATGTATATAAAATGTATCCTTTCTTAACTATAGCCTGTTTGAGGTAGGGGTGTGGATGAAAAGGGGAAAAAAAGAATAAAATAAAAAAAGGTGTACAAAGAACAAAAGAACAATTTACAAGGAAATAATGAAAAAAATGAACATTCATGAATATAATTTATTCTACTAATATATATACTTTCTTGAACTGGGATATATTACTATATATATATATATATATATATATATATATATGTATAGGTATATATATATATGTGCTCTGATGAGCACATGACAATGTTCTCTTTTGTTTTGTATTCCTATTCTATTTTTCTTATTCTGTTTCTTTAAATAAATTTGGGGGGGGGGGAATTCAAACCAGAAAAATTCAAATGAGACAGAGAGTTTTGTCATGTTTGGTGATGTCAATGTCAAACGAAGTAAAGAGAGATAGGGAGAAAGGATTTATTAGGAGAGAAAAATAGAGGAAGAATTGGGAAATGTTTCTCACATAATCAGAGAACATAAGTTAAGAAGCAATTTGCCTGAATATGCTTATATTTTTTCTATTATATATAGATTTTCTATTTCTTTTTTCCCCAGTGGGAAGGAAGAAAAGAAAAAGCATGCTCGATCACTGGGGAGGGGGGAGGGGGGGAAAGGGAAAGAGGGGGAGAAGGAAGATACAGAGAGACTGAAAAATAAATGATATGTCATGCCAAACTGATGCTATTTCCTTTTTTGACAGAATTGCAAAACTAATAGATATGGTAGTACAGGGGAGCAGGAATGATGTATATAAAACTTACTTAGATTTTGGGAAAGCATTTATTCCATAACGACTCACTCCTGGAAGACTCTCATTCCACAGAAGACAAGATTCCTGTTCCACACCTCAAAAGCTTTTAGGTCCCATTTGTTTGAGGTAGGAAATGATAAGGTAGCTCCATAGTACTAAGTGGACATTGACAGAGAGTCTAAATTACCATAAACAATCTGGAAACCAAACTATTTCATGAGGCAAGCAAGGAGGAGCACTGATAGGAAGATTTTGATTTCGACTTTTGGTCACTTTAAGCCCCGCCCTAGTTGAATTTTTAGCCAAATTATTTTCATGGACAAAACCATCTAAACTCCACAGTTACTGTACCCAATCAGAAAGCCAAGTTATGATGTTAACCCCCAAGGTTATATATTCCCCCCTCCCCAGTGATTGAGCATGCTTTTTCTTTTCTTCCTTCCCATTGGGGAAAAAAGAAATAGAAAATCTATATATAATAGAAAAAATATAAGCATATTCAGGCAAATTGCTTCTTAACTTGTGTTCTCTGATTATGTGAGAAACATTTCCCAATTCTTCCTCTATTTTTCTCTCCTAATAAATCCTTTCTCCCTATCTCTCTTTACTTCGTTTGACATCAACATCACCAAACATTACAAAACTCTCTATCTCATTTGAATTTTTCTAGTTTGAATTTCCCCCCCAAATTTATTTAAAGAAACAGAATAAGAAAAATAGAATAGGAATACAAAACAAAAGAGAACATTGTCATGTGCTCATCAGAGCACATATATATACCTAAAAGACATATGCTCTTTAAAGCCAACTAAACTTATTGGAATTTAGCTTGCAGAATTCAAGCCATTCTCCAATTGATAAATGGTCAAAGGATATGAACAGACAATTTTCAGATGAAGAAATTAAAACCATTTCTAATCATATGAAAAAAATGCTCTAAATCACTATTGATCAGAGAAATGCAAATTAAGATAATGCACTATATGCCTCTCAAATTGGCTAAGATGACAGGAAAAGAATGATGAATGTTGGAGGGGATATGGAAAAACTGGGACACTAATACATTGTTGGTGAAGTTGTGAACTGATCCAACCATTCTGAAGAGCAATTTGGAACAATGTTCAAAAAGTTATCAAACTGCATATCCTTTGACCCAGCAGTGTTTCTACTGGGCTTATATCCCAAAGAGATCTTAAAGAAGGGAAAGGGACCCACATGTGCAAAAATGTTTATGGCAGCCCTCTTTGTAGTGGCAAGAAACTGGAAACTGAATGGATGCCCATCAATTGGAGAATGGCTGAGATAATTATGGTATATGAATGTAACGGAATATTATTGTTCTGTAAGAAATGACCAGCAGGATGATTTCAGAAAGGCTTGGAGAGACTTACATGAACTGATGCATGTAACTGAGCAGAACCAGGAGATCATTATACATGGCAACAACAAGACTATATGATGATCAATTCTGATGGACATGGCTCTCTTCAACAGTGAGGTGATTGATACCAGTTCCAGTTGTCCAGTAATGAAGAGAGGCATCTACACCCAGAGAGAGAACTGGGGGAACTGAGTGTGGACCACAACATAGCACTCTCATTCTTTTTGTTGTTGTTCACTTGCATTTTATTTTCTTACTCATTTTCTTTCCTTTTTGATCTGATGTTTCTTATGCAGCAAGATAATTGTATAAATGTTTATATATGTTGGATTTAACATATTTTAACATGTATAACATATATTGCATTGCTTGAAATCTAGGGGAGGGGATGAAAGGAAAGAGGGGAAATTTTGGAATACAAGGCTTTGTAAGGGTCAATGTTGAAAAATTATCCATGTATATGTTTTGTAAATAAAAAACTTTAATTAAAAAAAAAAGGAATTTATCAGACTTAAAACTATATTATAAAGCTGCAGTCGTCAAAACCATTTGGTACTGTCTGAGAATTATAGTTGTTGATCGATGAAATAGATCAGGTTCACAAGACACAATAGTCAACATTTATAATAATCCCGTGTGTGATAAACCCAAAGATTCCAGCTTCTGGAATAAGAACTCACTATTTGACAAAAATTGCTGGGAAAATTAGAAAACAGTATGGCAGAAACTAGGCAATGACCAACACCTAATACCCTATACCAAGACAAGATCGACATGAGCCCAAGATTTAGATATAAAAGATGATACATAAACAAATTAGAACAAGGGATAATATATCTCTAGATCTGTGGAGAAGGAAGAAATTTATGGCCAAAGAAGAACTTGAAAACATTATGAATTGCAAAATGGATAATTTTGATCATATTAAATTTAAAAGGTTTTATACAAACAAAATCAATGCAGCCAAAATTAGAAGGGAAGAAGAAAACTGGGAAGAGAATTTTACAGAAAAGCTCTGATAAAGGCTTTATTTCTAAAATATATAGAAAACTGACTGAAATTTATAAGAATACAAGCCATTCTTCAATTGATAAATGGTCAAACAATATGAACAGACAATTCTCAGAGAAAAAACTAAAACCAGTTCTACTTATATTAAAAAATACTCTTAAAAAAAAAAAAAAAAGGAAAGCAGCTTGATGGTACAGCAGAATTAGGATGACTTGAGTTCAAATCTAGCCTCAGGAAACAACATTTCCTAGCTGTGTGACCCTGGCCAAGTAACTGAACTCCAATTACCTCACACAAATAAAACAAAACAAAGCAAAACAAAACAAAAAAAGGAATTTAGACTGCCAGGGCAGAGCCAAGATGGTGAAGAGTACACAGGATATTGCCTGAGTGCTCCCTAGATTCCTTCATAATCAACATCAGATCAAGCCTCTGAACAGATTTTGGAGTGACAGAACCCACAAACATTTGGAGTGTAATAATTTTCCAGCTTAAGATATCTTGGAAGGACTTTAGGAAAGATCTGTCCCAATTGGGCAAGGGGAAACAGCCCAGCACAGGGAATCCAGTGAGGCACTCTTGGCAAAAATACAGCAGCATTGGCTACTCTGTCTTGGTTCAGAAGGCCAGTAGATCAATAGACCAGCTGTGAGACCTCAAATGCAATGACAAAAGACAAATTGTGAGCCCCTACCTTAGCATAATAGGTGGGACTTGGCCTCAATGGAAGTGGGAAGTCTACAGCCCCAGCACAGTCAGTAAGAATCCCTTGTCACCCTACAGAAGAAACTCAGGACAATTTCCCCTGTGCCCTAGGAGCAGACCTCAACTTCAAAAAAGGAACAAAAAAGCAAAAAGTGCTCTGATCATAGATAGCAATGGAGACATAGAAAATCAGAACACAAACTCAGAAGAGCACAGCAAAGTAAAACACCTTCAAGAAAGTCTCAAATGAACTTGTCTTCAGCTCAAAAGGCTCCCTTGAAAGAGTTCAAAAGGATCTTAAAAGAGAGATAGAAGAAAAATAAGGAAAAGAAATGAAAGCTATGCAGGAGGGTTATAAAAGTTTTTTGGAAAAGTCAACATTTTGGAAAAAGCATAGAAACTAACTGAAGAAAACCCCTTCAAAAATAAATTTGGTGAAATGGAAAAAGAAAACAATCACTTAAAATTACTTAAAAATAGAATTGATGAAATGGAGGAGGAAGGAGGGAAGGAAGGAGGGAAGGAAGGAAGGAGGGAAGGGAGGAAAGAGGGAAGGGAGGAGAGAAGGGAGGAAAGAGGGAAGGAAGGAGGGAAGGGAGGAGAGAAGGGAGGAAAGAGGGAATGAAAGAGGGAAGGAAGGAGGGAAGGAAGTGAGGAAGGAGGGAAGGAAGTGAGGAGGGAGGGAAGGAAGTGAGGAGGGAGGGAAGGAAGGAGACGACAACCTGGAAAATAGATCCAGGAGAAACAACCTAAGAATTATCAGACTATCTGAAAGCCACAATGAAAAAAGAACCTGGATAATATCCTTCAATAAATCATCAAGGAAAATTGCCCTGATATCCTAGAACCAGAGGATAAATCATTGAAAAAGTCATTCTCCTGAAAGAGATCCCAAAATGAAAACTTCAAGGACTATTGTAGAATTCCAGAATTATCAGATCAAGGAGAAAAATACTGCAAGTAGCCAGAAAGAAACAATTCAAATATCAAGAAGACATAATAAATATTATCCAAAACCTACCAGTTACCACATTAAAGGATCAGAGAGCCTGAAATATAATATTCCAGAAAGCAAAGAAGCTAGGACTACAATCAAGAATCAACTTTCTAGCAAAATTAAACAGTACTTTTCAGGGGGGAAAATGGACATTCAAGGAATTTAGCGCCTTCCCCCAATGGGTTCTTCCTCCTGGTTAATTGTGAGTTTCCACTAGGGATCTTAGCTCTTATCTTTTTTTCCCTTTTTAATTGATAAACCCCCTTTTCTTTGCTTAAAAAACAAAACAAAACAGTAACAACTTATGGATTTAGCCCACTTTTAGCAATGTAATAAAATCTTGCCTTTTGATTTCTTTTTTAAAAAAATCCTCCTTTTATTCTTTTGGGGGAAAAGTATATATATAATGGACCATACAATAGCCATAATTATATGTATTCTAATCTAGCTGGATCCAAAGAATAATTATTAATGGTTCAACAGCTACTTAGGAGATTTCTAGTGAAATGCCTCAGAGATCTATGCTTGGTCCTTTGTTGTTTAGCATTTTTATCAGTAACTGAGATAAAGGCATGCTTATAAAACTTGCAGAAGTTTTAGAATTAGATGGATAGCCAACATATTTGAATGACAGAATCAGAATCAAAGAAGATCTTGAAAGAATAAAATGGTGGATCAAATAAAAGAAAAAATATGAGAGATAAATATAAATTATATTTGGGTTAAAAAAAAAAAAAGGACTTTATTAGTCCTAAAGAAAGCAGTTAAATAATACTTTGAAAAAAATCTAATGGCCTGTACATTCTGTATAGACTCAATAACAGGATATAGTAGTCAAAAAAGCTAATTCAATCTTGGAATACTCATCAAAAGCAGTTCCGAGGAGCAAGGAGAGAACAGAATTTATATATTCTGTGCTATTCAGACGTCTAGAGCAAACGATGTAACAAGTTCAAGACAACAAATTTTAACAAAGCAAAGGAACTAATAACTCTAAGGAAAGGGAACTGAGCTTGTGAAGGGCCATGAATTCATGACATACAATAATTTTTTTAAAAAATAGGATTTAAGCATGGGGAAGAATACAGTTAAGGTTGAGAGTGTAAATGGTAGCTGTCTTTAAGTATATGAGGGGTTGTTCTGGGGTAGTAGTGTGAAATTTGTTCTATATGACCAGAAAAGGGAAAACCCAGAATCATATTAGCATTAGTTTCAATTAAGTAAATTTAATCTTGATGTCCAGAAATCCAAATCCAATCCTTAAATCCGATGTTCACCTCCCAAATGTGCTTTTTCTTTTATGAAGCCATTCCTTTTAATCAGCAGCAAAGATGAAAATACCATTATGTCTAAGCCAGCTAACACCACATTGGAATACTACTTTCTTTTACAAATTCACCAAGGTGACATCTAATCCCATCCCTCATTCTAACAAAAAAGATTCCATTCTTGGAAGCTTCCTCAAGCCAAGGCTCTAATCTCTACTGGTCAGGTCTTAAAACTCTATAGCAATCACTCCTCCACTCTCCTTACTCCATCTACATCCATTTTTAAATATATTTCTAATACTTAAGTTGTTTGCTAATTTTTATCTAATTGTGTCAACACTTAAGCAATACTACAGAATTACAGAAGAGTGAAATAAAATTTGCTGTTGTCTAATAAGCTTCTTTTTTATTTCAGGCAAATGTACTAATTCTAGTTCCTTTCAACAGAAAAAAACAAAAATCAATGCCCAGGTCCAACAATCACAATTTTGGCTCCAATAACATATGCTAAAAAGACAGCAACATAAAACAACTCAGGGAAAAAATAAACTCTTCTCAGAAGATTCCAATAGTCCAGGGAAGAAAACAAATTTAACAAATTATTAAAAATAAAAAACTCAACTTAAGTGTAAGAAATAAAGACCTAGGGGCGGAGCCAAGATGGTGGAGAAGGCCGGGACTTTTAAGCTTTCCTCTTCCCTCTTTTCAATATTTTGACCTCAAAAAAAAGTCTTGCTGCACAATTCCTAAAGATAAAGTATAACAACTCACCCCCTAAGAAAATCTGCAGTCTGAAAAAAAGGTTTGTTTGGGGGGGGGAGGGAAGGGAAGGGGGGAGGATCAGCACAGACTGGGAGAGAATGGTTTCAGAGGAGGCCTCAAACCGGAAGTGAGGCACAGATCCAGCACAAGCTCACAGCCCCAACTGAGTTGGGGCCCGGGCAGTTTGGGCCCTGCCCGGGGAGACCCCGGTTAACCCTTGCAGTGGGGGCTCCCAAGGGGCCTTGGGAGGCTTTCATGGGGCCGTTTTTGGAAGGGCAAAGACTTTCGGGCAGACTTCTGGTAGGCGGGTCTGGGTCATCTGCTAAAAGCCCCAGGGGGCCTGGCCTGGGGCAGTGACACTTTCACCCGGGCAGTCTCTGCCTAGGGAGTGCTCCCACACAGCCCAACTGGGCACTTGCTCAGCCAGTCCTGAATCCACCTCCAGTTGGGGGAAGGAAAACTCCACTTGAGCACTCCCAACCTGGGCCAGAAGCGGTTTACATCTCTCCCTGCTCTGAGGAGGTGGCCCCTTGCCCTGGGAGGCATACCTAAAGGCTTCAAAACATGAATAAAAATGAAAGAACGATTGCACTTTATGCAGAAAAAGAGCAGGTCAGCAAACCTGAAGAACTAATACAAACAGGCACCAGACAATACCCCAAAAGGGGAATGTCACCCTTCCACACATGATGCTCTCATAGAAAGACAAATTAAAAGTTAAAGATAAATGGGGAAAAGGGAAACGACAAGGGCAACCCCTTAAATACAATTGGAAAGATAAAAATTCCCAGGAAGTGTGGGAAACAAAATTTGGAAATTGGAAAAGTAAAAAAAAAAATCTCAGGAAAGTAAATTTGTGAATTGGAAAAAATAAAAAAATTCACTAGAATGGATTTGTGTTGGAAAAGACAAAAGAACTCAAGAAAGTAGGATCTTGAACTGGAAAAGAAAATAATTACTAAAAAAAAAAAATTGTAAATGGAAAAAAAATTCCATAGACAAAACAATTCTTTAAAAACTCAATTGGACAATAAAAAAATAAAAAAAAGCTAATGAAGAAAATAATTCATTAAAATTAGAACTGAACAAATAGAAACTAATGATTCATTGGACAGTCAAGCAAAACCAAAAAAAACAAACTGGAAAAAATATGTTCTACTTGCAAAAACGACAGACTTGGAAAATAGATCTAGGAGGGTAATCTGAGGATTTTGGACTTTCGAAAATTATGATGAAAAAAAGAGCCTAATACTATTTTGAAATCTAAAGAGAACTGCCCAGATGTAATGAATCGAAGGTAAAATAGGCATT
Organism: Sarcophilus harrisii; assembly: GCF_902635505.1. Taxonomy (NCBI): domain Eukaryota; kingdom Metazoa; phylum Chordata; class Mammalia; order Dasyuromorphia; family Dasyuridae; genus Sarcophilus; species Sarcophilus harrisii. Next base: position 371,747,225 of record NC_045427.1, read on the forward strand.
GAAAGAATTCATCGAAACTTTCTGAAAAAAACCCTAAATAAAACCCAAAGGAATATTGTGGTTTAGAACTATAATTAAGGAAAAAATTTTAAACGAGAAAAAACAATTTAAAACCATGGGCCACAATTAAGTATCACCCAAGATCCTGCCTCCCATTGAAAGGCTCAAGGGCCTGGAATCTTATTCAAAGGCAAAAGAACTTGGATTGCAACCAAGAATAAACTACCCAGCTCGAGCATTTTCTTCGGGGGAAGATGGACATTTTAAAAACAAATGAATTCCATTTGTTTCAAGGAAAAAAACGAACTAAATAAAAATTTGATCTCTAACCATAGGACTCAAGAGATGCAGAAAAGGTAAAAGAACTATTAAATTGTATTTCTGTTGTGGACATACAAAAGACTACATGTCTAATTTGATTTTATTGATAACAAAAAGGAATGAATTGGAAAAGGATGATGGCAGAATAAGGTGGGAAGGGGGAGATAAAAGGAAACCCCATCTCACGGGAGGAAACTTATCATTTTGAGGGAATTTAAAGAGGTTGGAATCTTACTCTCATCAGAGTTGCTCAAAAGAAAATAATTCTATTGTTTTAGAAAATTCTCTCGCCTCATTAAAAAATTTTAAGTAACAATTTTAATAAATTTAAAAAGGGGAAAGGGGTTGGGGGGGCAAGAAAAAGTAAAGCATAATCTGGGGATATTAGGATGGCAGAAAATACAGAATTAGTAATTCTAACCGTAAATGTGAATGGAATGAACTCTCCCATAAAGAGGAGGCAGATAGCAGACTGGATCAAAAGTCAGAACCCTACAATATGTTGTTTATAGGAACACACATTTCTTGTTTATAGGAAACACATTTAAAGCAGGTAGATACATACAGACTAAAGGTAAAAGGCTGGAGCAAAATCTATTATGCTTCAGGTAAAGTCAAAAAAGCAGGGGTAGTCATCCTTATCTCAGATCAAGCAAAAGCAAAAATTGATCTAATTAAAAGAGATGGAAGGAAACTAATCTTCAAAAAGGGCATAGACAACAAAGCAATATCAATACTAAACATATATGCACCAATGGTATAGCATCCAACTTCCTAAAAGGAAGTTAAGAGGTTGCAAGAAGAATTAGACAACAAAACGAATAGTGGGAGATCTAACCTTGCCCTCAGAATTAGAAAATCAAACCAAAAACAAATAAGAAAGATCTTGAATAGAACGAAAGGAATATACTTTTTCTCAGCAGTTCATGGAACCTATTCAAAAATTGACCATATATTAGGGTAAAGACCCAAACTTAAATGCAAGAAAGGCAGAAATAGTAAAATGCTTTCTTTTCAGATCACTATGCAATAAAAAACCATTCAACAAAAAGTTAGGGGTAAATAGACCAAAAAATTGGAAACTAAACAATCTCATCTTAAAAATGATTGGGGTGAAAAACAAAAGCAATTAATAATTTACCAATTTAAACGTGAAATATAAAAATTTGTGGGATGCGCCAAAGCGTTAAAAGAGGAAATTTTTATATCCCAGAGCTTCTTGAAAAACAGGAAAAGAAAGTTTTGGGTTGGCCCAAAAGCCAAATTAAAACCCCAATCAAATCTAAATTTAAATTCTAAAATTGGAAAATTAAAATTTGAAAGAAAAAAACCTTGAACTAATTAATAAAACTAAGGTTGGTTCATGGCCAAAAAAGATAACCTTTGGAAATAGTGAGAAAAAAGGAGGAGGAAAATGAAATTAAGTCTTAAAAAGAAAAAGGAGAAATTTCCACCAATGAAGGGAAATTAGAAATAATAGATTTTGCCCAACTTTATGCCAATAAATTTGATAACCTAAGTGAAATGGATACACCTCCAAAATACAGACTTCCAGTTTGGGAGGAAGTGGCCCCATTTCAGAAAAAGAAATAAAAGGCTTTAATAACCCCTAAAAAATCCCCGAAGATGGTTTTAATGGAATTCTCCAAACATTTAAAGAACAATTGGTAATCTATATAAATTATTTGTAAAAAAGGGAATAAGGAGTCCTCCAAATTCCTTTTATGACACAGACATGGTTTGATACCAAACCAGGTAGGTTGAAAACAGAGAAAGAAAATTATAGACTAACTCCCTAATGAATATTGATCTTAAAATTTAAATAAGATTTGAAAAGACTTTGAAAAATATCCCGGATAATACTATGATCAAGTAGGATTTATACCAGGAATGGGGTGGTTCAATTGGGAAAACTATCAATATAATTGGCCATATTAACAACCAAATTAACAAAAAAACCATATATCATCTCTGTGCAAAAAGCATTTGATAAATCAACATCCATTCCTATTAAAACACTTGAGGATAGGAATAAATGCACTTTTTAAAATAACGAGCATCTATTTAAAACCATCAGTAAGCATCATGGGGGGACAAACTGCAACCATTCCCAATAAGATCAGGAGTGAAACAAGGTTGCCCACTATCACCGTTACTATTTAATATTGTATTAGAAATACATTAGAAATGCATTGAATTAGAATGCATTGTATTAGAATTGGCAATAAGAACTAAGAAAGAGATTAAAGGAATAAGAATAGGCAACGAGGAAACCAAATTATCACTCTTTGCTGATGATATGATGGTATACTTAGAGAACCCCAGAGATTTTACTAAAAAGTTATTAGAACTAATCCACAACTTTAGCAAAGTTGCTGGTTATATAAAATAAACCCAATAAGTCATCAAATTCCATATTCATAAAAAATCCAACAGTAGGTTAAAAGAAACCTTTTAAAGTAACTACTGATATTAAAATATTTAGGAACTATCTGCAAGGGAAAATCAGAAACTTTTTGGCAAATTACAGACTACTTTTCACAATTAAGTCTGATCTAAACAATTGGAAAAATATTAAATGCTCTTGGATGAGAGCAAATATAATAAAGATGAAATACTACCCAAACTAATCATTTGTTTAGCTATACCAATCAGCCCCAAAAACTATTTTTGATAAAAAAATAACAACAAAATTTATGGAAAACAAAAGGTCAAAATTTCAAGGGTTAATGAAAAAAAAAATCAAATGAAAGTGGCCTTTTAGATCTAAAATTATATTATAAGAGCAGGGTTCCAAAACCATTTGGATTGGCTAAGGAACAATTGTTGATCATGGAATGGTTGGTTCAAGGGACAAAACAGTCCAACTATAAACCTGTGTTTAAAACCCAAAGACCCAGCTTTGGGATAAGAACTTCTGTCTGACAAAATTTGGAAAATTGGAAACTAATATGGCGAAACTAAATTTGATCCACACTTAAACCAAGATAAGGTCAAAATGGGTTTGACCAGGTAAAGAATAGGTTTGAAAAATTGAGGGAACAGAGGTTGTTTCCCTCAGACCTGTGGAAGGGGGAATTTAGATCAAAAGAAGAACTAGGAATCATTATTGATTACAAAAAGAAAATTTCATTATATCAAACTGAAAAGTTTTTTACAAACAAAATAATGCAGACAAGATTAAAAGGGAACTGGGAAAAACATTTTTACAGTCAAAGGTTCTGATAAAGGCCTATTTCCAAAAATATATGAAAATTGACTCAATTTATAAAAATCGCCATTCTCCAATTGATAAATGGTCAAAGGAAATGAAAAGACAACTAGATGAAGAAATTGAAACTATTTCTAACCATAGAAAAAGAGCTCCAAGTCATTATTAACTAAGAAATGCAAATTAAGACAACTCTGAATACCATACACACCCGTGATTGGCTAGAATGACAGGGAAGATAATGCTGAATGTTGGAGGGAGGGGAAAACAGGGACACTAATACATTGTTGGTGGAACTTGAATACATCCAACCATTCTGGAGAAAATTTGGAACTATGCTCAAAAAGTTATCAAACTGTGCATCTTTGATCAGTAGGTTACTACTGGGCTTATATCCCAAAGAGTCATAAAAAGAAGGGAAAGGGACCTTTTCAGAATGTTTGTGGCAGCCCTTTGTAGTGGCTAAAACTGGAAACTGAATGGATTCCATCAGTTGGAGAAATTTTTAATAAATTGTGGTATATGAATATTATGGAATATTACTGTTCTGTGAAATGACCAACAGGATAATTTCAGAAAAGGCCTGGAGATTTACGAACGTGCTGGAGTGAAATGAGCAGGACCAGGGATCATTATATACTTCAACAACAATACTATGTGACCATTCTGATGGACCAGGCCTCCTCACACAGATCCCAAATCATTTCTAATGGGCAGTAATGAACTGAACCAGCTATGCCCAGAAAAAGAACCTGGGAGACTAAGGACCATTGCATTGAATTCCCAGTTCCTATATTTATGCACACCGATTTTTTGATTTCCTTCAAGCTAATTGTACAATATTTATCTGATTCTTTTTTTTACAGCAAGAATATTTTTGGTCATGTATACTTATTGTGTATCTAATTTATATTTTAATATATTTAACATCTACTGGTCATCCTGCCATCTAGGGGAAGGGGTGGGGGGGTAAGAGGTGAAAAACTGGAACAAGAGGTTTGGCAATTGTTAATGCTGTAAAGTTACCCATGCATATATCCTGTAAATAAAAGGCTATTAAATAAATAAATAAAATAAAATACAAAATTGAGCAAATGGAAAAAGCTATCTAAAAAAAATAAATAAATAATAATTTAAAAAAAAAAAAAAAAAAAAGAAATGACCAACAGGATGATTTCAGAAAGGCCTAGAGAGACTTACACAAACTGATGCTGAGTGAAACGAGCAGGGCCAAGAGATCATTATATACTTCAACAATGATACTATATGATGACCAGTTCTGATGGACCTGGCCATACTCAGCAATGAGATCAACCAAATCATTTCCAATGGAGCAGTAATGAACTGAACCAGCTATGCCCAGTGGAAGCACTCTGGGAGATGACTAAAAACCATTACATTGAATTCCCAATCCCTATATTTTTGCCCACCTGCATTTTTGATTTCCTTCACAAGCTTATTAAACAATATTTCAGAGTGTGATTCTATTTGTACAGCAAAATAACGGTTTGGTCATTAAAAAAAAAAAAGAACCAAAACAGGATTGTACCTTATTTCAAAGTCCGACTGTTTTTATACACCAAAATAACTGTTTGCACATGTAGACATATATTGTATTTAACTTACACCTTTAATATGTATTGGTCTATCTGCCATCTGGGGGAAGGGGTGGGGGGAAGGAGGGAAAAAGTTGGAACAAAAGGATTTGCAACTGTCAATGCTGAAAAATTACCTATCCATATATCTTGTAAATAAAAAGATATATAGATATAGATATAGATATAGATATATATGAACCAAAACAGGAAAAAAAAAAAAAAAGACCTACTTCAAATGCAAAAAGTCCATCTCCCAATGCTCTCAGGATATAGGCCATAATGAACTTTATATAGAGTAATTTCTTAAGTTTGTTCCTTGAAAACATCAGAGGTTTAAAAAAAAAAAAAGTTGTTTTTTTAAACTAGCTAAGATTCATATAATGCTTTGAGATTTTTGAAATGTTTTCCTTACCATAACCCTGGGAAATAAATAAAAATATAACCTGCAAACTAGAAGGATAATTCTGAGTTTATATGGATTAGATTGAATTTGGAGATTCCCTCAGAAATCATTGCTTTGCCTTACACCTTCACTAAATTTACTCCAAACAACAAAGGTCATGGCTTTGTCTCTATGGCAAAATAGGATAACTGACTTTTAGCTCTTCAAACTAATGATAACATCAAATTAAGATTTTAAACTCCACACAAAAACTGAAAGAACTGAAATCTATGAAGAGTTTAAAGCAATTCACTATTAGAATCCTTACAAAGTGTTAACTCACTGGAATTGATAAACAATGCTTATGTAGTTAAGTTTAACCCTTTGAGAGTTCACACGTTAGCTCACACATTAGCGTTCACAAGTCCGGGAGATTCACAAGTCAGGAACCCACAATCCCACTCTTGGAGGAGGAGTCAACCTGTGAGTTCACACCTCTAAAAGAGCATATAAAAGGACAAGCCTCAGTCAGAACTCAGTTTGGGAGATTAAGAGAGAGCTAGAGGCTGAACACTACAGTAGAGAAAAGAACACTACAATTCACCTTCCCTTTCTAGTGAGTTCTACCTTCTCCTGAGGCCCACAGTTGGGACTGCTAGAAAGTCAAGAAGCTTATTGGACGTGGCTCTTTTCAATACAGCCAATAGACTTGAGCTGGAGAGAAACATCTGAATCCAGAGAGAACTATGGGAAGTAAATGTGGATAACAACATCTTTTGTTGTTGTTTAGTTGCTTGTTTTTTTTCTCTCTCATTTTCTTCTCTTTTGAATCTTATTTTTCTTGTGCAACATGATAAATGTGGAAATATGTAGTGTTCTCTTCTCTAAATTATAATCGTTCTCTGGGAGCAGGTTTCTTAGGGAGCTTCTGGAGGTAGCCTTAGTTTCAGTTCAAAGTAATAATCACCTCAAATGCAGCCAGCTATTAAAAGTTCAGATCCTTTATTGTTTCCTTCCAAACAGCCTGGTTAATTCTCTTAGAGGCCTATCTCTCTCCTTGGTTCCAAAAGCTCTTGCCGCTAGTCTTTTGCCTCTGCCAGCTTCAGCCTCTCGGTCTCTCTCCAAATCCTGGCTTCTCAATCTCCCCAACTAAATTCTGGCTTTCTCAATCTCTCAAAAGTCTCTAGTGTTTGTCCTTTTATAAGCTCTTTTAGAGGTGTGAACTCAAAGGTTGACTCCTCCTCCGAGAGTGGGATTGTGGGAACTGTGACTTGTGCATCTCCTCCACTGAACTTGTGAATCTCATACTGAATCCTGACTTGTGAATCTCTACTGCTAATGTGTGAATTCTTAAAGGTGTGAAAAGTGTAAACTCTGAATTAGAGAACTGCTAAGCACGATGCTAAAATTAGACAACTGACTTACCACTTTGTAAGAATCCTAACAGAAATATATTTAAAAGAATTGCACATGTTTATCCTAGTAAGATAGATATTAGAGAACAATTTAATAATTTATTTAATGAATAGATTTACTGGCACCAAATGGATCCATGGTTTGGTCCCGGGGTTGAATGAGACTATTGTCTCCAAGAATCCAGCCTGGAATGTCAGATACAAGATTCTTTTAATGACATAATGGGGGAGGTACCTAGATGGGGATGACCTAATGGGGGGAGGCACCTAGGATGACATAATGGGAGGTACTAGAGAGGTTCCTAATATTCTAATGACATCTAAAATGGATAAAGACCTTTATCCTATCAAACATTAAGAGGGAATGGTTATAACCTGAGGCAGAGTAACTGAATAGGACAATTAGGGAAACTGGGTCAGGACATTAAAAGAGAACTGTGGCACAACAATCCCAACACCTGAAACCTGTGCTCCTGGAACCTGACCTGCTTCCAGCTTGTCCAGATTTAAAAGCAAAAGAAACAAGCCTTCTCATTGGATAGACTAAAAGATCGTAACCATCCTTGACCAATGGCCACCAATGCTAGCTGCCTCCCACAGGTCACATTATTTCCTGCAACTTCCTGTATCTGTTTCAAAGTTCATCCCTCCAGAGATCAACTGACCTCCCAAGGTCCTAGTTCTGGAAAGAGATCATGTGACAATACTGAGAAATACTTCATCCAATCAGTCCCATTCAATAGCATAAGGGACTCACCTTTTTCGAAGAAGTCTGTTCTTATTAACTTCACTCAGTTACTGCAATAACTATTCTTTGTATTTCTCTCACTTATAGTTAAAAGGTTATTTTTCACATGCATATCTATCTCATAAATGTGAGGAACTTCACTCAGTGAAGACACTCTCATGGGAAAATAGCCTTAATTGTGACTTGAGAGTTTATAATATCAAATAGAATTACAGCTAAAAGTTGCGGATGATTGTCTCCTCCTGTTTTCCCACTTCTTAATTAACATTTAAGTACTTCTTTTAAAGCAGATGATGCCTTTGAATTATATCTGCTAGTATATCAGTTCTCTAGGGAAATTTACATTAAGAGTTTATTATTGTTGACTGGTATTCTTTTGTTTCTGGTTTAGATTTCCATGATTAGAATGTAACCCCCGGACTCCTCAAACAATGAGAGAAAAGGCCAGCCTTGGTGGAGGGGGAGAGAGGAAGAGAGGGAAGCTTCTGTGTACAGGCTATTTAATCAGGTGTTTCACAGTTTATGCTTTGCACTTTTTTGCTGACAAACATCTTGTCAGTTCGAAGATGTACTTTCTCACAAGATCGTAATAACCCCCTTTTTGCTTTTTCTTACTCTGAGTGTCCCTGTTTTTGTGGATGCTACTGTTGCACACTTAACCAAAAAACAAGATTTAACTTCTTCAAAAATAGCCTATTTCACTAAGGAAACAGAAATTCAATAAAAAAACACCAATTCTCTTTTCAGATTGTCTTATTTATTTTCTCCAAGTCTTTTTGTCTCAGATGAAGAATCTCCTTACTATGTCTAATTCTTTTCTCGAGTGCTTTAGATCTCATCCCCACCAAAAGAATTTTATTCTCCTAATCATGCATCTTACATTTCTCCCTTTATTACAGCTACTTCCTAAATGATGAGGTTTAGGTTTTGGGGTTCCCTCTTGTAAGGAACCAAATGATGAGGTCTAGATTAGGGAACCAAAATGAGATTAGGGTTTCTGGTGGTCAGGGAGTTAAATGATAAGGTCTAGTGGCAGGTTCGTGGTTCAAGGAATCAAATGGAGAGGCTCCCCTACACCGTCTTGGGATTCAGCACAAGGATAGGGAGTTTGGGGGAACTCCCTTCTGGCCACGCAGAGATTCTCTGTAAAGGAATTTACAGACCCCAAAACCTAGATTAATAAAAGGTTTATTATAGGGATTGGGAAGTAAGGTTAGAAATCCTGACAGAGAGGCATAAAGTTTTGTTAAAGAAATAGGCGAGGGTAAAGAGAGGAAAAGAATATTATCCAATGGGCAGAGGCTTCCTTGGCATAGCATGGCATGTTCAGAACCTCTGCAAAGAGAGGATTTTAGATTGGCTCTTTTATAATAGGAGCTTTGGTTACAAGCTGAAGGGGGCTCATGGGTGGAGTCCCAAGCTGGCTCATCTACTAGCTGGGTTTCAGCTTGAGCTGGAATTTGAATAGAATGAGTTTCTTGAATAGAGTTGGAATTCTTTTCCTAAGGACTAGAATCAGCCCCATCTAGATAACAGAATGAAACTGTCTTGTTTCCCTCTGACAGGGTCCCTCACTGAGGCAAAGTTGAAGGAGATTTTCTCCTTCAGGGAGTTTTAGAGTTACAGGGTCCCTTCTTCAGAGATGACTAGGGCTTCTTAGTAAGATTTCCCCAGACCCCATTACCCTATCCAGCTCCTTCCTTCTCCAAAGTCTCCTTCCTCCTTCACTGACAAATTTGGAAGCTGTCTAACTGACAAAGATGACAAAAGAAATAATCAAAATTACAAGGGTTAACAAAAAAAAAAAGACATATTAACACTATTGTGATATCTGCAAATTGATTGTTATCAAAAAGGCCCCTTGGAATCCAGCAGTATTGGGGAATAAGCTAGGGCTGAGCTGCTGCTGCCCAGTGCAAACTAGTTCAGGAGTAGTGTTACAACCAACATTCTTTTAGAGTGAGAGAAAAATCCTTTATTCAGTGATGCTCATAAGAAGCAGGTGAAGTGAGAATTAATTTTATAATGCTAATTCAGGACTTTTACTCCTCTCTTCAAGGCTTGGATTGGTCTGTGTCAGATTCACAATCCTAGTTACAAATCACCAGATTCACAATCTGAGTTACAACTGGTCGATTTACATTCCTCTTTATTTGCCAGTTCCATATTTCAAAAGACTTGTGCCCTATAATTGACTCTAGCCAGTTGGGCCCATTTGAGTTCTAATCAGGAACTTTTGTCGTTTAGCCAGTTCCTTAATTCACAAGGTGATTGGTTAGAGATATCTAAACAAGATACTTCTCCCTCTCTTCATCCTGTCTTGATGATATCTGTGGAAACATAACTTCTCATATTCCTCACAATCCAATAATTCTGAAAACAATTTGGAATTTTTCAAGAAAAATTACTAACTGTTCATACTCTTCTACACAGGGATACTAAGAAGGTCAAAGATAGAAAGGTCTAATATATTATAAAATATTCCCAGAAACATTTTCTGTCATAAGAAAAACTGTGAACTAAATGGGTATCCAAGAATATAAGGGAATCTTGTGCTGTAAGAAATATTAGAAATTTAGAGAAAAAAAATAGAACTTAAAACTGGAAATTCTGTCATGGGAGTCTAAAAGGAATCCTGAGCTCTTAAAGGCAATGCTAAATCTAATGTCATTTTATGAGTCTTCATGCTTCTTGATCTTTTTATAGTTTTTGACAATGTAAATAACTCTCTTCTTAACAATCTTCTTATCTCTGGGTTTTCATGACATTACCCTCTTCTGGTTTTTCTTCTACCTATCTGACCACTCCTTCTCAGTATCCTTTGACAGTTCTTCACTTTGGTCACACCTACCAACCATGAATGGCTAGAAAAATTCTGGTCTGGAGCATCTTATCCTTCACTCCATTTAATCAATCCTATCAAAATAAAAAGTAAAGAAGATTAATCTAGTATGATTTGTTCTTCTGGGTACTGTCTTACTACCTACATATTTATTTTGTATATCAATTCCCTATAAGTTATTTTTGTCTTGCCCTTTCTTGACCAGAGTTTGAAAAAAAGTAAACATAAGATGAACAGTTTAAATTTTTTTCTGTGCAAAAGATGATCCTATCCCTTCTTTAATTTCCTGGAATTCCCAAATAAAGTTATCATTCACTTCCAAAAAAAAATTAGAACGCACATGAACTTACCCAGAAAGAAGAAAGCTGAACCAACATAATAGATTAATGTAAAGTGAGTGAAAATAATACTAAAAGGTAGCATATCCAAATTCAAATGCACAGATCAATCCTAGTTTAGGAAGGCAAGTGATAAAAGAGATGGGGGGGGAGGTTACAATATACATAATATACATTCAGCAAGTTTTGTTAAACTTTTTTTTTTTTTTTTTGCTGAAGAAGTGTTTGGAGGCCTTCAGAAAAAGTGATATTAAAAAAAATAAATCAATAAAATGTTTTTTAATGTTATTTACAGGTACTTTTGTGAAGATGTCAGATCCATCAAATGTCAGAGAGCCAGGGCTCTCACATTTTTACTTCAATCTTTTCTCTGCATCCAAAAACAAAAAAGAGTATAAAACATTGGAACAGAATAAAAGACTAAAAAAAAATCCACTTTAAATAATTTTTATAAAGGGCATCAGACCACTGCAATTAAACTACCTGCAAAAACATTTCTGGTCACTGACCTATGCTAGTGGAAGGAGGAGAGAGAGAAGAGGAAAGGAGAGAAAAATGCTCTTAGAGCATTCCCTAAAAAGAACATTTCCATGGCAAGGAATGAAGGAACCTCTAAATGCCATTATTAAATCAACACCAGAAAGATATATCAACAGTCTGATATTCTTATTATCAGTAGACAAAGAGACAGAATGTATTGTGTTTACTATGTGCCAGACACTATACTAGGCAAACAAAACTGCCCTCAAAGAGCCTGCATTCTAATGAAGGAAGACAAGTGGTAACAGGAAATAAAAAACAAAAGAAGGCAGTGACACCCAGTGGAGGCTTGATTCTGAGCAAAATACAAGATACAGGGTAAGCAATATCCCCTGAACCCAGGGTAATCAACCCAGAAGTCTAAATTTCACATGGGAAGGATGTGAGAAGTCCTGCCAAAATGGAGTGCTACAGTTTAGGGACCAGAAATTGAAGAAAGGAGACCAAAGTAGAAAAGTAACTGCCTCTATCACATACTGTCCAGAATTAAATGAAAGTGAGGAAGACAGGAAGAACAGCAGACAGAAGCTGCTACATCTTTCTCTTCCAAGACCAGGAAGTTAAGTTAGGAAGAAACAATGTTGAGTAACCTCTGCTACTACTGATGGAATATAGCTTCTAGGGGATACAACAATAATTTTATGGTCCCTTGACCTTAGGGGGCTTCTGTTCTAACAATCTGCCAGTGATTCTAAATCTTTTGGCTTTGGAGTCTGTGATCTTGAGGCCCTCTGACCTAAGCATGTAATATTATGCCTCCCTTAAACTTTAGGGAAAATATATTAATAATCCTGACTCTATCTCACATCAGGATGCTATTGTTCTAACAATCTTGTTTGTCAATGATTCTAAAGTCTTTTGACTATCCTAAAGCCAGGATAAAGCTGGGTCCTGGGTCTACTGGTCAGTGATAACCAAATTCCTGAGACCACTCTCAGTTCTACTATAAAATTAGCAAAGCAATGACATGAACTGGATAAATTTGTCTCGTTGCTCAAGTTTTTGGCTAAATTCTCTTGAATTTAGACTGCTTCAATTCCTGTTACAATTACAATAAATTTTACCCCTTGACTTGGATATGGGTTCAAGCCTGCAAATTCTTTTGAGACACCTTGCGACACCATTCTGTGACCCCCAATTTTTTGGGGTCTCTTCCCAACCTCAACATTTCATGGCCCATACGAGAGAGTCTGGCTTCCCCTGGCTTGATTCCCTCCTTGTCAAGGTAAGCCCTCCACCATTTTTTCTCCCACAATCCAATAGCTGGGACACCCCAAGCCACTGGGAAAATGTTTATCTGGGTCATTATGAGCTCAGCAAGTTTTCCTTGACTGGGATGCCCAGACTTGGAAATTCTTGCAATTTTCAGGAAATTTTCAGGAAAGTGCCACCTTTTTACCTTCTCTAGGATGCCAGAGGAGACAAAGTGCTATAGGATAGCTTGTGGCAAATATGGGACCAGTTCTCTTTCATGTCATTTTTGTCTGCGTCTGTCTTTGTACAAAATATCTGTATCATGTTTGTTCTATGAGCTACATTTTATTAGTTGGAAAGATTTAAAACACAACCAGCAAGAAAAAATTTCTATGCCATGGGTAGAATGCTGGGAAGATTTCTTAAAAAGCTTAACTTTTTTTTCTGTGGATTTCAGCTCTGGCCAAATTGGAAGCTACACAAAAAAGGTAACTAATTAAAATTAAAATAACATCTTAGCAGATCCTACAAAGTTTTGAGAGCAATGATTAGGAAGTTTAGCAATTAGTCATTTTAAGATTGCAAGAAAAATTCCTGAAACAATAAGGATAATTCCAGGAGAGAAAAGAAAAAAAAAAAAAAAAAACTCAGTAAACAGCAACTTTTTACTAACCCTTCCCTGACTCCTATCTTGTCCAGACTCCCCTTCTGCTCCTTTGGGAAAATATCCCAAAAGATATTAAAGGACTTTCTGCACTCCAGATCCCTGGAGTCCTGAATGTATCTCAGTTGTGGGGATTGCTTACAAGATCAATATAGCCCAAATCCCTCTGTTAACTTCTCTCATCTCAGGTCGGATTAAGAAAAGAGAATGTTAAAGTACTGTAGGGAAACTCAAATTCTGCCTTACCTCTAGAAATAGGGGAAGCAGCAAAACTGTGGGAACCCCACACAACCTTACTAAAATACCTCCCCAACCCAGCTTGGGGAAATGGAGTGGGGATGAGGCTCCATGGTCAGCCTTCCCTGAACTACCATCAAAGGGAGATCCTGGAACCAGTCACCTCTGCCTTCAGCAGATTCTGTCCAGCAACTACCTGGGAAGAATCTGGGCACCCCTATCAGCACCCAACATGGCAGTGTGAGGTGAGAAAGACATTCAGTCTCTACATTTGGTAAACCCACCATTGTAGAGGACCACAGATATTGTAGAACTCTGAGAAAAGTATACTTGACGCAAAGATACTTACAGAGGGTGTTTACTCAGTGTGACTGATAAGGTAATGGTTCTCTAGTTCACATACACTTAGTACTTAGTATGGTGATGTAATAGTTCTACATTGGCACATGCTCAATGTGCTGTAGTGATATAATTGTACTAAGGTATTTAAGGGCCGAGAGGATTTGAAATAAGCAGACTCGAATGAATATGTGCTCAAGCTTGATCTCAAACTCAGAGTCTCAGACACAGAGAGTCACAGACACAGAACTCCATCTTTGACCATCTTCCTGGTGTTCCTGCCTTCATCACTTCTCCACCTAAAGACCAAGGCCCATCCAGAGATCCTCCGGAAAGCTAGCCCAGACATTACACACCATTCTCTGTTTTGGTTGTAGAAATGAATTAGCTATGTAATTTATGGCACATTATTTTATCTCTGTCCAGTTTTCTGACTTGTAAAAAGAAATAATAAATGTTGTTGTGAAGATCACATGATTACAGAAGTGCTTAGCATAAAACTGCTTTATTGGATATAACTGCGTCATATTTGATAACTTTATGGGTTGTTTAGATGTGACCAAAAGATAAATGATTTCTATGTGTGTGTAATTTGGAAATTTATTTGAGATACAATAGTAAAAGCAATTTTAAAGGATCTCTATTTAAAGCCCACTAAAGGGATGTGTTAAATTGTAATCTATCTATTTGCACTGATAGTGTTTTTGTTTTTGTTTTTTTATAGTAACTTTTTATTGACAGAATCCATGCCTGGATAATTTTTTTTACAACATTATCCCTTGCACTCACTTCTGTTCCGATTTTTCCCTCCCACCCTCCACCCCCCCCCTAGATGGCAAGCAGTCCTATATATGTTGAATATGTCCTAGTATATCCTAGATACAATGTATGTGTGCAGATCCAAACAGTTTTCTTGTTGCACAGGGAGAATTGGATTCAGAAGGTAAAAATAACCCGGGAAGAAAAACCAAAATGCAAACAGTTTACATTCATTTCCAGTGTTTTTTCTTTGGGTGTAGCTGCTTCTGTCCATCATTGATCAATTGAAACTGAATTAGGTCTCTTTGTCAAAGAAATCCACTTCCATCAGATTACATCTTCATACAGTATCGTTGTTGACGTATATAATGATCTCTTGGTTCTGCTCATTTCACTTAGCATCAGTTCATGTAATTCTCTCCAAGCCTCTCAGTATTCATCCTGCTGGTCATTTCTTACAGAACAATAATATTCCATAACATTCATATACCACAATTTACCCAACCATTCTCCAATTGATAGGCATCCACTCAGTTTCCAGCTTCTAGCCACTACAAACAGGGCTGCCACAAACATGTTGGCACATACTGGTCCCTTTCCCTTCTTTAGTATCTCCTTGGTGTATAAGCCCAGTAAAAACACTGCTGGATCAAAGGGTATGCACAGTTTGATAACTTTTTGGGCATAATTCCAGATTGCTCTCAGAATGGTTGGATTAGTTCACAGTTCCACCAACAATGTATCAGTGTCCCAGTTTTCCGCATCCCTCAACAATCATCATTATTTTTTCCTGTTATCTTAGCCAATCTGACAGGTGTGTAGTGGTATCTCAGAGTTGTCTTAATTTGCATTTCTCTGATTAATAATGATTTGGAACACTCTTTCATATGAGTGGTAATGATTTCAATTTCATTATCTGAAAATTGTCTGTTCATATCCTTTGACCATTTATCAATTGGAGAATGGCTTGGTTTCTTATAAATTAGAGTCAATTCTCTATATATTTTGGAAATGAGGTTTTTATCAGAACCTTTAACTGTGAAGATGTTTTCCCAATTTGTTGCTTCCCTTCTAATCTTGTTCACATTAGTTTTGTTTGTACAGAAACTTTTTAATTTGATGAAATCAAATTTTCTATTTTGTGATCAATAATGGTCTCTAGTTCGTCTTTAGTCACAAATTTCTTCCTCTTCCACAAGTCTGAGAGATAAACTATCCTATGTTCCTCCAATTTGTTTATAATCTCGTTCTTTATGTCTAAATCATGGACCCATTTGATCTTATCTTGGTATCCGGTGTTAAGTGTGGGTCCATGCCTAATTTCTGCCATACTAATTTCCAGTTATCCCAGCAGTTTTTGTCAAATAATGAAAATTCTTATCCCAAAAGTTAGGATCTTTGGGTTTGTCAAACACTAAATTGCTATAGTTGACTATTCTGTCTTGTGAACCTAACCTGTTCCACTTATCAACTAATCTATTTCTTAGCCAATACCAAATGGTTTTGGTGACTGCTGCTTTATAATATAGTTTTAGATCAGGTATAGCTAGGCCACCTTCATTTGATTTTTTTTTCATTAATTCTTTTGAGATTCTTGACCTTTTATTATTCCATATGAATTTTGTTGTTATTTTTTCTAGATCATTAAAATATTTTCTTGGAAGTCTGATTGGTATAGCACTAAATAAATAGATTAGTTTAGGGAGTATTGTCATCTTTATTATATTCGCTCGACCTATCCAGGAGCACTTAATATTTTTCCAATTTTTTAAGTCTGACTTTATTTGTATGGAAAGTTTTTTGTAATTTTGCTCATATAATTCCTGACTTTCCTTTGGTAGATAGATTCCCAAATATTTTATGCTGTCGACAGTTATTCTGAATGGAATTTCTCTTTGTATCGCTTGCTGTTGTATTTTGTTGGTGATGTATAATGCACTGATTGTGTTAAAAGAAGAGTTTGGCAACTTTAGGAAAACAGAAAAGCAGTTGCTACTACTTTAAAAACTCTGGCCACAAACAACCTGCTTTTAAGTTATCTAGAATCAGACTTTTGAAGGCCCTGTGGGTAAAAACTGGCACATTAATCTTTTTCCTCGCTCAAAAAAGAGAAATGATTTTAGTGAATTGGAAAATAACCAAATGACAACTCAGTTTGCTAGAACACTGAATCAGACTGTAGAGAATCTCATTAACTAAAGTTAAGCCAATTTTAAAATCTGTTCTATCTCAATTTTGGAATTATCTTATTTTCTCCCTAAAACAAAAGAGAAATTTATTTAAGGTAATATAAACTACAGCTAAGACTATATGGTTATTACTTAGGAAAAGTCTAAAATAGTTATTTGGAATTATTATCATCATGTTAAATTTAAAATTGGTAATTACTGTGTATGGAACAAGAGGGACAATGTAAAAGCCTTATCAGTGCACCTGCAAGTAGGAGATGTGCATCACTTTTTCCTTCTTCACAGAGTGAGGGAAGATACCAACAGCACAACCCATGAAAACATCAAGAATAGTTATATTGGGCAAGCTCAGCCCCTTCCCTGGGGTCTCTGTCAGCTCCCCTTAATTTGTAAGTTTGTCAGTTCTCTTGAAACCATCAGAGTAATCAAGGTCATGAGCCCTGAGAAATGAGCCTGTTTAGGATTTATAGTTTCTAAACAAGGAATATGTTTACTAAGAATTTATAAGCTTGTATAATGATTGATCCTTTGCACCAGGATAAGTTTAAACATATAAAACATATTAAACAAAATGTGTGTAGGTCCTGGTAAACTTTTTAAAATAAGGTATCTAGCCCTAAGCTGCAATTAGTAGAATTTGCTATTAGAGATAAAATCTCTTGAGACTGTAATTGATATTTTTTTTGAGTTTTGAATTTGATTGCCTGATCAGTAAGTCAGTAATCCACCATTCAAGAGAAATGCCATAAGTTACTCAAAGGAATGCCTTTCTGAACTGCTATAGCCAAGAATTGGGAGAATCATGTTAGCCTCTGCTTAAGGTGGGATCCTTCTGACTCAGTTTCCCAGTTCTGTTTGTTTCCCATCTGATTATTCCTGAGTCTGGCTATGAGATAGAATTATTACTGCATGATCAGCTATCAAACAGATCTAAAGATGTTTTATCCTATCATGTCTATGCCCTTAGGCTGAGGCCTGAAGAACCTGTTTTTATGCTATCGTAATCATGTCCCTGCTTTCTTCTCTTATATCAAATTTCTATAAGCACAACAAATGGTCAGTAGAAGCCATGAGCCCAATACAAACATCCCAGGGGACACAATGGTTTTTCTACCTTAGATTTTTTTTTTTTAATTATAATTTTTTATTGACAGAACCCATGCCTAGGTAATCTTTTACAACATTATCCCTTGCACTCACTTCTGTTCCAACTTTTCCCCTCCCTCCCTCTATCCCTTCCCCCAGATGGCAAGCAGTCCTATACACGTTAAATATGTTATAGTATATCCTAGATACAATATATGTGTGCAGAACCGAACAGTTTTCTTGTTGCACAGGAAGAATTGGATCCAGAAGGTAAAAAATAACCCGGGAAGAAAAACCAAAATGCAAACAGTTTACATTCATTTCCCAGTGTTCTTTCTTTGGGTGTAGCTGCTTCTGTCCATCATTGATCAATTGAAACTGAGTTAGATCTTCTCTTTGTCGAAGAAATCCACTTCCATCATAATACATCCTCATACAGTATCATTGTTGATCTCTTGGTTCTATTCATTTCACTTAGCAACAGTTTATGTAAGTCTCTCCAAGCCTCTCTGTATTCATCCTGCTTCAACCTTAGATCTTAACGATGCTTTATTTTGCATATTATTGTATAAAGATTCACAATCTCTTTTTGCCCTGGAAGGGGCAAATTCAGGAAAATATAATTTTCTTTCTTGTCATTTTCCACTTTTTCCAGGTGTACTTTTAATAACTTCGAGTATGAGAGCTTTGCTCCTAATATTTTCTCTCCAGCTCTCTTGGTGTCATTCTGTGGGCCCCCGCCAGTGTGGAGGATATCCATTCCAAAATTATTCTGACAAACTCGCTCATAATGTTTCTATGCCAACTTCCTTGAACCTTCTTCATAACCTCCTGAGAACTAACATTTCTATTGGTAGATTTGTTTTCCCCAGACTCCAAGCTATGAACTTCCAATTATTTGTTCACCCTGAATACTGTTGGCTAATATCTGACACTCGAACATTCCCCTGAATACTGCTACCGCCATCTTAGAGTCACAGGCCTCCCCTCCTCAATCTGGACCCCACTGGAGAGGGACAGCTCTCCATCCCTTATCATCAGGAAGCAGCTACAGAAGATGAGATCTTTTTCCTTTTGTCCCCAAATGAATTTGGGGTGCAAATTGCTTAAGAAGGGAAATGATGTAACATAGTTTCTAGGGGAGACAGTAATAATTTTAAGGTCCCCTGACCTTAGGGGGCTTCTGTTCTAACAATCTGTCAGTGATCTTATGGCTTTGGAATCTGTGATCCTGAGGCCATCTGATCTGAGAATGCTATTGTTCTGTTAATGATTATAAAAGTCCTCTGGCCTAGGAATATAATAATATTTCTTCCCTCAAATTTCAGGGAAGATATGTTAGTGATCCTGAGACTAACTATTGTTCTAACAATCTTGTCTGTCTTCTGGTCTTTGAATAGTCCTAAGTCTGCTGGTCAGTGATGACCAGATTCTTCAGTCCTACCTCTGGGCCATAAAATTAACATATCAACGATATGAACTAGATGAATTTGTCTCCTTGCTCCAGATCCTTTGCAAAATTCTCTAGAAATTTAGTCTGTTTCAATTGGTGTTACAATTCCAATAAACTCTGCCCCTTAATTTAGATATGGGTTCAAGCCTGCAAGTTCTTTTGAGACACTTTGTGATACCAGTCTGTGATCCCCAGGTCTTTTGGGGTCCCTTCCCAACTTCAACACTATATTATATAGTCCTTTCCCCATTTCTTTACCAACATAATTCTCCCAGGACCAAGAGTAGAAAGGAAAGAAAGAGCCCAGTACTATCACATCCCTGCTATCACTCATTTTGTGTGATGTGTGATTGTGTGAATGATGTACAGAGAAGAGTTTAGTCACTGCTTCTGTATGAAAATCACAGAGAACAGATTCATAGAGAAACAAACATAACTGAAACTGTCTGGGGTCCCCCCTACTGGTGAGGTCATGAGTAGCTAGATGGGGTTGAGAGAAAGGGCCTGAAATATTGATAAAATTATTCCCTGATTTAGGCAGGGAAGGACACTGATAGGGATCAGTTCAATTTTAGAGTCCCACCCTCAGTGGAGATCTTTGGTAGCCGTATCCTGCTAAGTTGAGTCAGAAATCTGTGTTATATCAAACTCCTGAGGTTAAATTTCCCCAAATCTGTCCATGGCTCACACTATCTCTGCTGAACCCTTTTGGGTCAGTCTGCCACAGCACTCTGCTTCGTAGTGTCTCTCCTCTTCTCTCTCCCCCATGCCATATAGCATCTCTCCTCCCATCATCCCATTATGTCTCCTTTTTACAGCTAACTCTTTAAGTGCTAAACTCTCCTATGGATCTAGCATGTCAGGAGCATATTCCAACCCCATGGGGGTTCCCTTTCTCCAGGTTAATTGTGAGTTTCACTTGGGAATTTGTCTTTTCCATTATTGTTACAGATGATCCAGCTCATTCTATATCACAACATTCTAGTGCCATATGTATGTTTCTATTGTCTGTAGACCTTGTCCTAAATATAACCTAGGCTTTTGCCAAAAAGAATGATTATTAGGAATTCTCACAAGGGACTGATTTATCCCACCTCTGGACCTTACATCAACTTCATATTTGAACTAGAAATTGCTTCCTAATCAAACCTGACTTATCTCCCAAACTTCCATAGAAAAGATGAACTTTGGTCAAGTTACAAGAACGATGCTGAGAGTAGAGAAGTCATTCCCATGCATAAGATCAAAAGTCATAATTCCAGAAAGTAGTATTAAGAGAAAGATTAGGATAGAATAAGAGAAATCACAAGAAGAGTCAAGTCAGAAATTGGAGTTATGAGAATTGTATGAAATGTTAATAGTACGAGATAAATTGCATTGAAGTGCATAAGAGTTTATTGTTGAAGCATGTAAAGTAAAATTGCAAAAGAATATAGTGTGAATATTCATAAGAAGAAAAATGTAAAGCAAAATATTGAGAAAGAAATGTCGATGAATATAGTAAAAAGAAAGAAAGAAAGAAAGAAAGAAAGAAAGAAAGAAAGAAAGAAAGAAAGAAAGAAAGGGGGAGAGAATATGGAAAAGTCAGAAGGACTAGGAGTAGAAATACTATTTTATTATATTATGTCAGGATTTGGAGAGAGAAGAAGTAGGAAAAAGTTGTCAAATCTTTTAGTTGGAAAGAATAGGGAAATATACACAGAGTACCTGGCCTTAAATGTCTTATAGTGAGTGACTAGAAATAATCAAGGATGAGACAAGAAAATATTGCTAACTCCCTTGTATAAAGGGGAGAAAATGTCATCTTAAATTCATTGTCAACTACATCTTAAGATAAAGAAGGGGCAAGCAAAAAGGGGAGTAGATGTGGAAAAGAGAAAACACTCACTGACAAATACTGAAAAAGTCAAAGAGAAAGTCTAACTCAAAATGATGTGAACAATATAAAAGAATCAAGTGACAAAACTAACAGAAGGGCAAGGTGAATTGGCATAAGAAAAGATGGCAGAAATTCTAAAAAACAAAATAAGGATAAGTCTTAAAGAAAAATAAACATAGGAGCAAAAAGCAATGGCCAATAAGAATAGCAAATGAAAAGCCCAAATTATCACAGAACTCAACACCAATTTATAAAAGCCTCAGAAGAGAGATCTAACAGTTCAAATAGCAAATTAACTGGAATTCCAAAGTGAGAAGCAATTTTCAATTTAGTATTAGGAGAAATAATCAGAGAAGTTTCCTCAGGACAAAAAAGCCAGTCAGCATTCCCCAAGAGGAAAAAAGGTCATAGGATACCAACATGAAGAAATCCAAAATTCAAGTGTCTGAGACGTATCATTCTTATAAGGTCAAATTCTTACCAGTCCAGAGGGAAAAAAAAAATCACATAACACAGTACTACATATTGTAATATCCCCAAGCTTGCCTGTAATTTTGAAAGAAAAAAGGAAGAGTTGGTTTAAAAAAATATCATATCGGGGCAACTTGGTGGGCAGTGGATTGTGCACTAAGCCTGAAGTCAGTATGACCTGAGTTCAATTCTGACCTCAGACACTTAACACTTCCTAGCTGTATGACCCTGGGCAAGTCACTTAACCCCAATTGTCTCGGCCAAAAAAAAAAAAAAATATATATATATATATATATATATATATATATATATCATATCTTAAAACTATGTAATATATAATATAAACACACTAAAAAATTGAACATTTTATTTGAAGAAAGACAGAAGATATCTAAAAATCAAGAACTCAAAAAATTTACTGGGAAAAAAAAAATCGACAATTTCAAAGATCCCTACAAACAGTTGGAAAGAATTTTCAGTTGGTGAAATGAGATGTTATCAATAAAAATAGTAGAATGCAAAAATATTAAGATAAGCTTTTGAAAGAAAATTATCTCAGATTCTAAATCATTTGTAAAAATGATTTTTTTAAGAAATCATTTTAAAAAGTTTAAATAATTGAGGACCCCTGTTTAAGAAAGAATTTTAATTAAGAAAAAAGAAGTTTAAATAAATCTAGGATTAAATTGTTTAAATATTTTTTTTTTAAAGCAGGAGAGGCAGTTGACAAGTCAGGAAGCAAAACTTTAATGAAAGGGAGTCAAGTTAGTTTCTAATTTAAAAGATAAAAGATAAAAGCTTTTTAAAACTATATTGACTAGTTTTGATAGCAAAAAGTTATGGGAAAAATAAGATACATTTCCTTTCTTCTAGACAACATTAATAAGAAAAATTTAAGACAAATACAATTTAAATCCTATTAAATTAAATGTCATTCCTCTCAGCACCTTATTAAAAAGGAAAAAGTTACAGAATGGACTATTAAACAACACAGGAAAAACAGGAATACAGGGAAAAAATATTTGACACAAAGTATCTAAATTAGTAGACCGATTTAAATTTTATAATTCATATCTATCAAATAGGCAAAAGTGATATAAAAAAAAAATAGTCCACATTGTAAGAGTTACAGAAAATAAGTTGTAAAATGATTCAACCATTCTGGGAAAAAACTTGGAATTCTACAAGAGTCACTCAGGTGTTCATCATCTGTGACCCATCAATTCCAGACTTTGGGAAAATATCAAAAAAAAAAAAAAGACAGAACATCAAACCCCATATATATCAAAATACTCATAACAGCAATTTTTGCAACAGTTAAAAATTGGAAACAAAATGAATATCCATAGACTAGGTTCAGGGGGAGGTAAGAGAGGAATAGTTTAACAAATTGTGGTATGAATATGTACATAATGGATTACTGGGCTATAAAAAATTTGACAAAGGTACAAATTCAGAAAAGTACTAGAAGACCTATATGAATTGATGCTGAGTTGAAGACAGAAACTTGGAAAATAATGTCTACAATGACTAAATAAAACTATCACCACAAGGTAGACAAAATGATTTTAGGATAATCTTGGCCTCAAAAGTAAAAACAATAAAATATACTTATCTTCTCTCAGTGGAGGTGGGAAGCTATGGGTACAAAACATTAGCCTTTCAGCCCTTTTTGTAGTGGCTAGAAACTGGAAACTGAATGGATGTCCATCAGTTGGAGAATGGCTGAATAAATTGTGGTATATGAAAATTATGGAATATTACTGTTCTGTAAGAAATGACCAACAGGATGATTTCAGAAAGGCCTCGAGAGACTTACACGAACTGATGCTGAGTGAAATGAGCAGGACCAGGAGATCATTATATACTTCAACAACAATACTAGATGATGACCAGTTCTGATGGATCAGGCCATCCTCAGCAACGAGATCAACCAAATCATTTCTAATGGAGCAGTAATGAACTGAACTAGCTATACCCAGAAAAAGAACTCTGGGAGATGACTAAAAACCATTACATTGAATTCCCAATCCCTATATTTATGCACACCTGCATTTTTGATTTCCTTCACAAGCTAATTGTACAATATTTCAGAGTCTGATTCTTTTTGTACAGCAAAATAACGTTTTGGTCATGTATACTTATTGTGTATCTAATTTATATTTTAATATATTTAACATCTACTGGTCATCCTGCCATCTAGGGGAGGGGGTGGGGGGGTAAGAGGTGAAAAATTGGAACAAGAGGTTTGGCAATTGTTAATGCTGTAAAGTTACCCATGTATATATCCTGTAAATAAAAGGCTATTAAATAAAAAAAAAAAAAAAAAAACATTAGCCTTTGCTGTCAGATAAGGGGACTATTCTGGCTAACTATGTGGCTGTTTTTCTACTTTACAAGAAAAGATTCAATAGTAAAGGAGAGAAAGGTATATAGGAAAAAGATCCTGACCTGACCCTAGATCCCCAACTCCCTCAGGGGAGTCTCTCTCAGGGGTCCTCTCGCAGGGGTCCTCAAACTTTTTAAATAGGGGGCCAGTTCACTGTCCCTCAGACTGTTGGAGGGCCAGATTAAAGTAAAAACAAAAATTTTTTTTTGTGGGCCTTTAAATAAAAAAACTTCATAGCCCTGGGTGAGGGGGATAATCATCCTCAGCTGCCGCATCTGGCCCGCAGTCCATAGTTTGAGGATCCCTGCTAGAGGAACAGAAATAAGGGAGGAGGGGGACAGAACCCCCGTGCAGAGATGTGCAAAGGAGATGGCTAGGGAGGAAAGGGCAACATGGCTGAATCCAGACTTAAATGCAGTAGGAAACACGCCACAGTAAAGGGTCCTCTGTGGCTGAAGAGCTATTTTATGCAGTCAGCCAATAAGCATGAATTAAGCACCCACGGGGCAGCTAGATGGCCCAGGGGATGGAGTGCCAGGCCTGGAGTCAGGAAGACACGAGTTTAAATCTGACCTCAGACAACTTATTAGCGTGGGCAAGTCATGTAAATCTATCTACCTCAGTTTCTTCATCTGTAAAATGAGCTGGAAAAGGAAATGCAAACCGTCCCTGTATCACTGCCAAGAAAACCCCACTGAAACGACTGAACAACAATAAAAAAAATCCAACTATGAGCCTGGTATTGTGCCAGGATCCCCAGGGATACAAAAAGAAAAAAAGGCAAAAGACAGTTCCTGTCCTCCAGGAGTTTACAGTCTAAAAGGCAACCTGCAAACAAACAACTTACAGACAAGATAAAACTGGCGACCATCAAAAGAAAGGCAGTCTAATTCAGAGATTTTGGGAAAGGCTTCCTGTAGGTGAGATTTCAGCTGGCACTTGAAGGATGCCAGGGAAGCCAAGAAACATATCATATGTGAGGAAGAGCACAAAGGCCAATGTCTGGATCTCAGCAAAGGGAGGATGGGAAGATTCTAAAGACTGGTGTCAGAAACTGCATGTGACAATTTTTCTACACTTCCTAGTCCTCAAGAGTTGCCTGACACACTAATACTCTATAGGCAATGTGAACTGGAAAGCAACTTGAATTTATACCTCCCCCTCAAAAAAAATCACTAAACTTTGATGCTCTATGACCCAGCAATACCACAGGCAGCTAAGTAACAGAAAACTAGGCTTACAGTGAAAAAAAGACCTGAGTTCAAATACAGCTTCATATGCTTAGTAGCTGTGTGACCATGGGCAAGTCATTTAGCTCATTTGCCATTTGCCTCAATTTACCTATCTATAAATTGGGGATAATAACAGCATATACTTTCACAATTGTTGTGCACATCAAATAAGATAATAACTGTAAAGTACATAACACCTGTGCCTGGCACATAGTAAGTACTATTTAAATGTTAGCTATTTTAAAATATATATTATTAAAATTAATATGTTAATATACATTTATAATTATACTCCAAAGAATTGAAAGACAAAAATAAAATACTTATGTGTACAAAAATACTGATAGCAGCCCTTTTGGAAGTAGCAAAGTATTAGAAACAAAGTGAATACACATCAATTTGGGAAAAGGAAATTTTAACATATGAATGGAACAGCATACAATGAAACCACAAAAAAATGATAGGATACATTCAGAGAAACCTGGAAAGACTTATATGACTAATACAAAGTGAAATGATTATAACCAGAAAAACAATTTATAGTACTATAATGATATAAACAATGCTGATCAATGTAAAGAACTCTGATTAATGCAAAAACCAAACTCGACCCCAGAGATGTGAGCATACTTTTCACCTCTTGGCAGACAGATGAGAGATTAAAGGGGCAAAATGAGATGCACACTTTCAGACAGGACAGCCAATGTGTGGCTTTATTTGGTTTGAATCAAGTTACTTATTAAGGGCACTTAGGTGTACCAGTAGATAAAGCCAAAGACTCATTTATCTAGTTCTTCATGTTACAGATATGCCCAGAAGTGGGACCAATGACTGGTTTCTGCAATTTGGTTCTCACTGACTAACAGATTATCTGACAGTTAGCAAAAAACTGATGAGTGGTCTATTCATTATTGTCTCAGGAATTTGATCCCTGAGACTATCTTGAGACCAGAAGACTTCAGAATAGATTGTGTATGAGAGTTCCCAGGGCCAGTCAGAGGACTTAAAATCACTGACTTATTATTAGAACAGAGCTCCCTAAGTCCAGGAGACCTCAAAAATCATTGCTGTCTCCCCTATAAGCTATTAATATTATATCATTTGCATTGCTACTGAAATGCCACTGAAAATTATAGACATAACAAATATATAGAAATTTGGAAAAGCATGGAGTAATTTAAAGCAAAGAAAGAATCAAAAAAATAGTGTATTTACTATGACTATGAACTTAAAATAAATATACAAAGATAAACATAAAGATAAAATTAAAAATGAATATACAAATACAGATGATAATTAACAAGAACAGAAAAGAAATAAAGAAAAAGTAATTAATCAGCACGCACTGTGTACACAAAACATTTTTTAACATTTATGTGTGTGACAAGACCACCAGCTCAAATAAATTAAGGAGATTTCTCAAGGAAAAAGCAGAAAGGAATTTTATTATGATCTCTTGAGAAAGGGTGTCTCTTTCCCTACAAGCTATTAGGCAAGGAGAGGCAAAGTCCAGTTAAGAATTATATAGGGGCCTGAGCTAACACTTCCTATAGGCTGGATCTTTGCACTGATTAGCTAGGACCTCACATTCTAAGTCATAAATGAGGAAAACCTTTCAATCCAACCACATCTTCAGGATTACTAAATTACCTTCTATGGGAGCTTCAATGCCAAAGTGGCCCCAACTTAATCTCACAAAGAAAAGGTCCCACTTTTTGTAAACCATGTGATTTTTGGAGAAAGAAACCTGACTCTGGGGCACAGCAGACCTTCACTAAATTTTTATAACACTGTCTCCATCTTGTGAGTCAGCTTTCACAGTTCACTTCATTCACTTGCAAAGAACCTTTTATTTTTTTTTGTTGTTTAAAGTTGCCGGAAAATTTTTAAGTGAAATTGTCATCCAAGGGGGAAAAGTTCTCAAAACCCAGCGCCTCCACTGCCTTGCCACACACTCTCTAACTCCATGCAATATGGCTTTGTTATCCAGACCTATAGAAACTTTTCTCAAAAATTACCATGGAAAAATACCAAATCACTAAATAAAATGGGGTTTTTGTAAGTCATATGCTTGTAATGTCAATAGTTATGACAGCTATTTCACACTATTAAAGACTCCCTCCTTAACTTAAAACTTAAGACATTCCTCTGGTTTTCTTTTGACCACTTTTCTCTCTGCTTTGTTAACTCCTCATCTTCCTTCCCAATCACTTAAGATGAGTGACCTCTTTCATCTTCTCTCATCTCTTTCTTTCTCCTCTCCCCTCCCCCCCACACACTCACTTCCACTCCTAGAAATCTCATTCAAATCCATATCTTCAAACATCACTTCTATAAAGAGGATTCTCAAGTTTTTATCTGAGAACTACAACTAGTTCATACTCTTGTGCTCTCCTTGCTCTCTCTCTCTGTTTCTCTGTCTCTCTCTATTTCTCTCTTCCCCCCACCTCTTTCTCTCTCTTCTTTTCTTTCTACATCCCTGTTCCAAGATCCACATTTTAACTTTTTAACTACTTTTAGGACAAGCTCAACCTAAATAACCTACCAAGCACCTCAAACTCTATAGAGCTACTACAATTTTCCTTAAAACCTACTCCTTTTAATTTAAGAATTTCTATCAGCTGTTCCACAATTTACCTAGTATTTCATATAAGAAACTTTGTTGTTATCTTGGAGTCTTCTCTCATCATTCCTTCACCTTCTCTCACCTTCACATCTAATCACTTGCCAAGACCTATCAAATCTATTTCTCAAAATATGTCTGCCCTCCTTCTCTATGTAATTCATCCTTATACACAAGACTTCAATTCTATGTTACTGGACAACAGCCTTTTAATGGATCTTCCTGCCTTTACTCTTGCTTTTAGTAAATTCTCTAAATCATCACTAGATTGTTTCCTTATTCAAAGATCTAATCATGTCTCTCCTTCACTCAGTGTTTCAGTGATCATATAGTGCATATCAACTAATAATCAAATTCTGTAGCTTGGTATTCAAAGCGCTTCATGCTCTTACATTTCTTACTGTTCCAGCATTATCTCTGAATGTTCCTTTCCACCTTCTCCATTTATCAACTTTCTAAAACCCAACATGTCCCTGTCTTCCTAACCTTTTATGCTGTTTCCTATGCCTAGCATGTCCCCATACCTTTCTATATTTGTTGATTTCCCATTTTTAAGTCCAATTCATGTTTTTCATCAGCGCCTTATCAATAAGGAATCCCTCCCCAAACTTCTTATATTTCTGTAGTTCTCCAGTGACCTTTTCATGAATTATGAATTATTTGTATATGTGACTGTATACTCCATAATACACAGGCTCCCTAGTATCATGGGTAGGGTAACAGATTCAGAATCAGATAAAGATTCAAATCCTTGTCTCTAACACTCTACTAATGCCTTCATGACCATAGGTTAGCTTAAGTCTTTGTTCATCTGGAAAATATATTTGCAACTTCCTACCACACAGAGTATGTCTATGCCAAATATACATGAAAGACTATAAATAGCACAAGGGTTACAAATCCACCTTAGTAGAGTAAATTTCCTGATAGGGAGTTCTGTGCACCAATGAAAACAAGTCTAGTCTAAAGATACCCACTAACAATGTGACTGTAAAACACAACACAGAAAGAATGGAGACAACTCTGAAAAATGACTAAAAAGCTGTACCAGCCAGCTCAGGCTCTAAATGAAAAACAGACAGGCTCTGTCTCATAGGAAATAAAATAAGTTGTTTTGTAAGGTGAAGGAAACAACTGTAATGCTAATACTGATTTGCTATATAGAATGTAATACCACAGAACTACAACAAAACCAACAGGACATTTAGCTAATCACCCTCTGGAATTTAACTGTAACCCTTGGAGCCTTTTATTATCATTCTCTTTATTTTTTTTAAATTATAGCTTTTTATTTACAAGTTATATGCATGGGTAATTTTACAGTATTGACAATTGCCAAACCTTTGTTCCAATTTTTTCCTTCCTTCCCCCCACCCCCTTCCCC
This sequence comes from Sarcophilus harrisii, assembly GCF_902635505.1. NCBI lineage: Eukaryota > Metazoa > Chordata > Mammalia > Dasyuromorphia > Dasyuridae > Sarcophilus > Sarcophilus harrisii. The sequence continues at coordinate 371,776,519 of NC_045427.1, forward strand.
AGATGGCAGGTTGATCAATACATATCATTCTCTTTAAAGATACAAGGGCCCAAATATGTCATTATAGTACATTAAATAATAGTTTGCTTTTCGTATTTGCCTATATTCTAAATATATTCCACTATATATTTGGCTAGGAAGGAAAAAAAGAAAGAGATGGCTAAAAGCAACAAGCCAGTGAGACCAAGGATGACCCCCGGACAGAAATGGAGAATCAACAAAGCGACAAAATGCAGGAGGATATTCTGGACAGCATGAACCTTCCTGGGCAATAAACAAGCTCTGACATATCAAGTACTGCCACTGCAGGAAGAAACAGACAATTCCTGGGTACTAGACAAGACAGGGCTGGAGGAGGAAAACTGAATTTGAGTGAGAAGCTAGAAAAGCCTACAAAAGGTTTGGAATCAATACAATAAGCAATTACAATTCACATGTCTAAGGATCAAAGAAAAAGCTGCATGGTTAATGGAAGAACCTGTACCCAGAATAGCACTAGGAGATAAAAGAGTGATTAATAAGCACTATATACACACATACCCACAATGTTTAGCATAAAGAGTTGCAAATGTATCTTTATTTGGTTTACTTCCAAGGCTTCATGGAAAAACTGGAAATTATGAGACCTGTACTTAGAATATAAAATGTGATGACACTAGGTTCTAATGTTGTTTTAGTTACTAATCATAATCTTGACCAAGTCACTGAAGCTAGTCAGTCTCCTCAAACTTCTCTCCCTGTCTCTCCCTCCCTTCCATGTACAGAGAAAATGTATATTCCAATGTTTATGGGAGTCAGAATGTTTAGCATCCATACACAATTCAAAGAATCATTGATTTAAAACTAGAATGGCCCTTAGAGGCCTTCAAGTACAACCACCTCAGCCGAGGCTCACCCAGTTGTTAAATATGGATTTTAACTCAGGTTTTTCTGACTCCAAGCCCATTCCTCTAATCACTTCAATCTAGCTGCCTAGAATGTTTGAATTGAATTGATACAAAAGATGACTTATGAGCATCCCAAATAATGGGGTTAGTAATTGGTCATTAAGAATCATAATTAATATACTGATATATAATTATAATATGTGTATATTAATATAATTAAGTATAGCTACATTAATATAATATATTAATACAATTGTATTATAGTCATTATAATTATATTCATATAATCTCCCCAGTTCACTGTTAACAACAACCCATGTTAAAAGGTCTGGCCAACAACATGGAAGGCCCCATCAGGTGCCAACCAAGATAGAACCAGGAGAAATCAGGGGCAAAAAGTTCTTTGTAACTACCTGACACAGTTTCAATGACTGAAATTTCCAGGCTTCAATCTGAACAGATGGGCAGAATCCAAATGCTGGCACATACTGCAGGAGAATGGCTTAAGGTGAAACAGCTACAGCAATACTTAGCTCTTTAGAATCAAAGGCCAAATGCGGCAGCTGAGGACGATTATCCCCCTCACCCAGGGCTATGAAGTTTCTTTATTTAAAAGCCCACAAAACAAAGTTTTTGTTTTTACTATAATCTGGCGCTCCAACCGTCTGAGGGACAGTGAACTGGCCCCCCATTTTAAAAGTTTGAGGATCCCTGATCAAAGCAATAGAAGACAATAAATTATATCTCAAAATTACTAGTTTAGCTAACCTGAGGGAAACAAGAAACTTGCTAAAGGAGCCCTTTTTTCTTTCTGTCTCCATCCTCCCCCCTAGAACTTCAGCAAAAAAGTAAACCAAGTTCAATTTTGATTTTGAAAAGAACTGATTTGAATTCACCTTAGACTATATGACTCAAAGCACTAGACCTCCTTTGAGAAGCTGTTTTTATTAGATAATAGTAATAGGCTAAACTATCCCTTTTTCCTATTTTTTCACATTTTCCCCAATGTCTCACAAAAGTTATTTTCTGTGTCCTGAAGTTGTGGTACTCTTAATCACAGTGATATACTGGACCCCAGACAGAGAGTCTAGAAAGATATCACCTAGCCTGAGCTGTCAAAGGCTCCAAAATAAAAGTCTACTAAAAAAAAAAAAAAAGATAATTATAGTGGGACACATAAAAACCTTCACTTAATAAAAATACAAACCCCAAGAAAAACAGCTTCAGCCAGATTAGCAAATCCCACTGAGCCCTACAAAAGAAACAGAAGTCCCAGATATTTTAGGAATAGGTAGAATCACAATTCTTATTCAGCAGCTTATTACATTCAAATCTTTTCCTTGTTTGAATAAATGAAAATAAAAAATGAAACGGAGCCTTCCTCACAGGCTGATTCTACTAAATGTGACTTGAAGCAAGAGTGAAGAAGCAAATAAAACTCCTGGTCCAGTGTTTCCCCGACTCAATAAAGGAAATCACATGATGAAGAAGTTTAATTATAACCCAACTCTAAGCCTAGTCACAATAACCTCAAATACTTTCCTGGCTTACTGGGAATCCAATCCATGGGAGGCACGCTAGCAAGTTGGAAACACAACAGGCAGATTATGTACCACCATCTGAGTCCTGACTATAGTCTACTGGTGAGAACTACTTCCTGCCTTTGGGAGGATCAGAGCTCATCCTCAGCTGCCATAGGGATAAAGTGGGATTTTCTGAAGTTCCAACCGCATAAATCTCAATGCACTGTTGTTCTGCAGCACTAATTAGTTATCACATAGCTAAAGCACTTTAAACCAAGCTGAGGCCTTATTAATTTTATATGATCAGAAAGATGACAACAGTCAACAACTCAATACTATTCATCAATGAAACACTAAGTACATGGAATACCCACAAATAGACAGCATTTCCAAGTAGGCTAACAATCTATTCATTTTTCCATTCAAGGTTACCACTTCCCCCTACATTAATTTCAGGATCTACCAAGATGATTATCAGATGACAATTATCCCCCTATTATAACATTACTGCATTTTCTTTTGCAGTTGACATCTATTGGCTGATAGGTTTAACTGGTACCTAAGCAATAATTATGCAGCATTCTCCTTTCCCATCAATGCTCTCATGTGACTCAATGCTAAATCCAACTGCAGCAAATTGATGATTCCTCAATTTATCTAGATTCACCTGCAATTTCTGCACTAGTCACACTGGCATGTTCTCAGGGTGTGAAACTGGGGCAAAATAAAATGAGAAAGCAAGTCATTTCTTACTGAAAACCTCACTGCAGCATGAGGAGTCACCCAGAGATCCCAGCTGAGGAACAAACCAAGCCAAATCACAATGCCACACATCACCATGAGAGAAGAAGATGGGAGGTAGAAAAATACATTTCTCCACAGAGATTTTTCAAATCAATGGTTCAGAGAAACCACTTTGCAAGCTCTCTCTCAAACACTCTTAAACACTGTTTATAAAAGATGAGATTGACAGCAGTAGGGAAAAAGGAAAAATGACCATAAAAAAGACTTTGTTTTGAGGAAGAAATATCACCTGGAACACTGAAACTCAAGCAGAGGCCACCTGAGACAAAGATGGTGGCCTAGACCAAGAAGTCAGTCCTAATGCCAGCACCAAAAACCCCTAAAATGTATCCGTCACATTTTTATAAAAAACAAGGCAGAATATAGGTTGTTGGGTTTTATGACTGTAAAATATCAATGTGCCCAAATTATACACTGGTTCCATTAAAGGTAATACCATCGTGAAGCTACAATAAAAAACATATTTATATGCCATAAAAAACCCACTCTGTTTGAAACTTGGGCTGGCTTGCTTTGTTCTTCACCCTGTAATACAGTAAGCTTTTTTTTTTCCTCAAAGGAATAAGGTTAACTGTATTTAAGATTGCTAGAGAACGTTATAACCTTTGTGAAGGGAAAAAAAGAATTAGGTCCAGAAAACCTAAATAAGATCAAATGATGTGCTAGGCACTCAGCAAGTAACTCAGTCCAAGTGGAAGGAGGGTAACAGCAGTGCTTCTAGAAATGCTTATATGGACCTCGCTTCTTATGGCTTCCAGGAGAATAAAGCTTACATAATCAGAATTATGGTAAGGTTAGGAGAAGGCAAAAAATACAAATTTTGCCTGCTTATTCAACAAGCTCCCCCATAAACCAAAACAGACATCTGCAGAATTTGCAAAAAAACAGTCCAGGAAGTTTCTCACTATCAGGTTACTACATTAATTCATAGGATTTGCACATCAAATATCTCCCTCTTTTTTCTTAATTATCTCACTAAGAGAAAAAAAGGACAACAAAGTTGAAGATAGGCATTTAGATGAAAAGTAAGCAACATGCCACCAGGTCTTGTACTGTTTATTAAGAGAGGAAAGTAAGAAAGAAAAAAGCATGAGCAGTAGACCAAGCAATCCATCTGCATTTTTAAAAAAACTTCTATTATGTGCGGGGCAGGTACTAAGCAAAGACGGGACAAAGAATGAAGATAATTCTTCTAGTTGAATCTTTCTCAAAAGGAAAAACAACATGAACATATATAAGAATATTTTCTTTCAGAGCTGAAACACAAGCACACCTTTTTATTTTATAGATATTCCAAAAGTTTTAGAAATTTGAAGCCATTAACTTTGGGGATCAGTACATTTTAGTAAACCAAACTGAATCATTTACGTTCTTATATTCTGTCTTCAAAAATTGGCATATAAATTTACAGAAATAAACTAAAATGTTTTTTGATCAAATGGGGGGAAATTAGCTTAAAATTAACATAAAATCGTTTTCCTAGAATGAGAATTAATTAAATTGTATAACTATGCATATTATGAACTTAAACAACTTCTGATGATAAATTATATATTATCACCATTTCTGCTCTGTTATACCACGTGTAGAATATGTCCCTCATTTTGTTTTTTTGTTTGTCTGTTTTATTATAACTTTTTATTTACAAGATATATGCATGGGTAATTTTTTAGCATTGACAATTGCAAAATCTTTTGTTCCAATTTTTCCCCTCCTTCCCTCCATCCCCTCCCCCAGAGGGCAGGTAGACCATTACATGTTAAATATGTTAAAGTATATGTTAAATACTACATATGTATATATATCCATACAGTTATTTTGCTGCACAAGAAGAATCGGACTTTGAAATAATGTACAATTAACCTGTGAAGGAAATAAAAAATGCAGGCATATCTCTCATTTTGAGAGAGACACAAAGATAGAGACAGAGAGCATGTTCACTCATTCAGGATGAATTCATATGCATTTTCTAAAAAATCTTAATTCTCAGTCTAACAGTCTATAATGAAGCATATCCAAAGAAATTCCACTATGAAATAAAGTATAAAAATATTCACATCAAACACTAGTGCTTCAAACCCATGGATTGCAACTTCCAAAATGTCATTATTTCATAATCCTCTACAGAGTCAGGAATTCTGTATTTTCAGCAGATCTCTTTATTTATTTCTTTATTTTAATTAAAGCTTTTTATTTACAAAACATATGCACAGGTAATTTTTCAACACTGACCTTGGCAAAACTTTCTGTTCCAAATTTTTCCCTCTTCTCATCCTCCCCTCCCCTAGATGGCAGGTAGTCCAATACATGTTAAATATGTTAAAATATATGTTAAATCCAATATATGTATACATAGTTATACAGTTATCTTGCACAAGAAAAATCAGATCAAGACCCTTAGGGGGAAACTGCTGGGAAAATTGGAAACTAGTATAGCAGAAACTAGGCATTGACCCATACCTAACACCGTATACCAAGATAAGGTTGAAATGGGTTCATGATTTAGACATAAAGAGTGATACCATAAACAAATTAGAAGAACATAGGATACTTTACCTCTCAGATATGTGAAGGAGAAAGGAATTTGTGACCAAAGAACTACAGATCATTACTGATCACAAAATAAGTAATTTTATTTATATTAAGTTAAAAAATTTTTGTACAAACAAAACTAACTCAGACAAGATTAGAAGGGAAGCAATTTTTACATTACATTTTTATATTCAAAGGTTCTGATAAAGACCACATTTCTAAAAATATATAGAGAATTTTATAGAGAAAATTTTATTATTATATATATAATATAATTAAAATTATATTATATTATATTATTATAGAAAAAATTTTATAGAGAAAATATAGAGAGAAATTTATAAGAATTCAAGCCACTCTCCAACTGATAAATTGATCAAAGGATACAAACAGACAATTTTCAGATGAAGAAATTGAAACTATTTGTAGTCATATGAAAAGGTGCTCCAAATCACTATTGATCAGAGAAATATAAATTAAGACAACTCTGAGATACCACTACACACCTCTCAGATTGCTGACAGTGTCACAGTGTGAAGGAAAAGATAATGACAAATTTGGAGGGGATGTGGGAAAACTGGGACACATACATTGTTGGTAGAATTGTGAACGAATCCAACCATTCTGGAGAGCATTTTAGAACTATGCTCAAAAAGTTATCAAATTGTGCATAACCTTTGACCCAGCAGTGTTTCTACTGGGCTTAAATCCCAAAGAGATCTTAAAGGAGGGAAAGGGATCCACATGTGCATTTTGTGGCAGCCTTCTTTGTAATGGTTAGAAACTGGAAACTGAGTGGATGCCCATCAATTGGAGAATAAATGATAAGTTTTGGTATATGAATGTTAAGGAGTATTATTGTTCTATAAGAAACAACCAATAGGATGATTTCAAAGAAGCCTGGAGAGACTTACATGAACTGATGCTGAGTGAAATGAGCAGAACCAAGAGATCATTGTACATGGCAACAAAAAGATTATGCGAGCATCAATTTTGATGGGCATGGCTCTCTTCAAACAATGAGTTCCAATTTTTCAGTGATGAAGAGAACCATATACACCCAGAGAGGACTGTGGGAACTGAATATGGATCACAACATAATATTCTCACTCTTTCTATTGATTTTTGTTTGCATATATGAGAATAGTTAGAATAAATATAATATCATTAGGAAGGGAAGACACTACATTTGAGACCAAGGAAAGCTTCAGTAAGATACTTAATAGATGCTTACACTTGAACTGAACCCTGAAGGAAGAAAGGTATTCTCTGAGAAGGAGCTAAGTAATGTATTTTATGCATGGGAGCCTGCCAGCATAAAGTATGGAGACAGAAGATAGAATGACATGTATAAGACCCAGAGAGACCAGCTTTTCTAGAATATATAGTATGGAAAAAAGGGAAAAATATATAATGAGATTGGAAAGATAAGTTGGGCCCAGATTGTGAAAATACTAAGAGCTAAAAAGAAGAGACTAGATTGTATCTTAAACATAACAGAAAACCACTGAGGTTTATTAGAATAGCATGGTATTGTATGTTAAAATGGGATTGAAGTAGAAAGAGACTTGAAGTAAGGAAACTAATATGGGAGCTGATGAAGTCACTCCATAAGAAAGAATGTTTTGAGAGAAGATGTTCCTGAACAGGGGAACATCTGTTGTTAGAGGGCATAAATAGATGCAAACCAGTAAAGGAAACTGAAAAGAAGTGGTCAGTAAGATTAGATGTGAACCAAGACATGAACCAGCAAAGTGGTCAAGAAGGAGAAGGACCAAGGGGGGGGGGGGGGGGGGGGGAGAGAGGGTGGAGAGGGAGAAGGAAAAAAAATCAGATTTAGAAAATAAAAAAATTTTGGCATATTTGAGGGAGTGGTTTCAGAGAAGTGGTAAAGTCAGAAGCAAGATTATAAAGAATTAAAAGTGAAAGGAGGAAAATAAACACCTTTTAAAAATTTTAACTTTAGCTGAGAAACAGGTGAAAGATATACAATGATACCTGAAATGATAACAGAATCAAATGAATAAAGATGGGGAAGACATGTGAATGTTTAAAGACAACAGAGAAGGATTCAGTAGATAGGGAAAGATTAAATACTGGAGGAAGAAGATTTGTCACTGTCAGAATTAAATACAGTTCAACAAGTGTTTTCACATCCATCATTTCATCTGATTTTGGCAGTCTAAGGCTGGTAAGGGAAGTATTAATATTTCCATTTTAAAGATGAGGAAAGTATAATGCTAAACTACCTTTTAATTTCCAGCATAAGGCTTTTTTTTTGGTCTATATCAAGATACTTTCCTAGGAGAGAAATATCCACCTTGTTTTGGAGACACTGTCCTGCCCAAGAGGAGGCATGTGCTCTCAGAAGTGTGAGCTGATAAATGACCAGGTTTCCTGATTGGATACTGATTGGTGAGATGCTAACCCCGCAGATTTTCTTTCCATTCAGTTGGAATGTAGCCCCCAATGTAGCCCTCAACCAATTAGAGACATTTCCAGACACGAGAGAGTAGGAGTATGGAAAATGCAGTGATGGTTAAGGTAATGAATGAAGCCAGTGACAGCTAAAAGCACCTTACCTCCTGGATCTATTTGCTCATCCCTTCTAAAGTGTGACTATTTTCATTAGTATGAAATCTAGGTTTTATACTCAAAGATTATAAGAGAGCCATGGATCCACCCAGGTACCATGGATACTTTGGAGATTGTGCCACCCAGCAAAGGTTGGTAAATAGCAGAGAAGGTCTCTGAGGAATCCCTTACATTCCAAGGTAGAGGCTTTCAAGATATTAATCCGCAGCCATTGTGAGCACTTTACAATATTTACTTTACATGGATAAAAGACATTAAATTATATTCAAGGACTGAGAGCCTTTCCAATTCTATTCCCCATTTACCTCTTTGTTAAAAAGATTTGTAACCTGAAGACAGTGCCAGCAGACTACAAGTATGAATAATGCTGAGCAGAGGATGAGTAGCTGAACCACACCTACCAACAGAAACAACTCTAAGAGCTCTTAGCCAACCTGGACATCAGTTTACACCTTTTGTAAAGAAAAGAATTCACTTCTAGGAAAGACCAAAGATGACAAAAGGACTAAGGAATAGCTTTGATCAGTAAAGCATGAGAATTTTTAATGACAGCCTTGTCATTTAATGAGCCTTTTAAATGACATGGACTGAGAAGTTTAACTTCCACAAAGAGAATTGGGAAAGCCAAAGCTGAAAGACCACAATACTCCTCTTTTGCTCTACACATAATGATACTTAGAACAGCTCTGGGACTTACATCAGAATACTGCCATCTATTCCATCTTGCACAAGTCCTTTTAGCTAGCTCTCCCAGCTTGCTGAATCATAAAATCAACCGATTAAAGTGGGGTGTTATGGATATAATGGTATTGAACTTCTGAGCACAAAAGATCAGGGTATGAAAGCCACCTGTGACACTACCCAGCTGTGTGATCCTGGGCAAATCACCTAATTTCTCAAGGTTTTGGCTCCCCATTTGCTGAAAAAAGGGGTTATCTCTAAAGATCTCTAATCTTATTATTGAAATTGGGAAAGGGGGACCCCAAAAGTTTGGGGTCCCAGACCAGTGTTGCAAGTTGTCTCAAAAGAATTTGCAGGCTTGAACCCATCTCCTAGTCAAGGGCAAAGTTTTACTGCAATAGTAATTATAATACCACTACAAAGTGGACTGAATTGTCAAGGAATTCAGCAGAAAAACAAAAGCAAGGAGATACTTTTATCCAGCTTTCAGTCATAGATATGCTAATTCTATGGCATAGGTAGGAAACAGTGCTCTCTGAAATTTTGTTCTTGATCAGATTATTACTGACAAGATTACCAGTCAGAAATGAATTGAGGAGTGGTCTTATTCACTATTGTGTCAGGAGTTTGATCTGTTGAAATTTCTTGAGGCCAGAAACTATCTGATTAAGAAGTGGTCAGAATCTGACAGACTGGGTATGGGAGTTTCCTGAGGCAGATTCCAAAGCCAGAAGATTTAGGACTGATTTACTGTTAGAACAGGAGCCCCTCAAAGTCATAATACAATCACAAAATCATATTACATCATTATGACCCAAAGAATCCACAAAGAGCCATCATGCTATTGTTAGGAAAAGAGATCCCAGGGGCAGCTAGTTGGGGGAGTGGTTAGAGCACCAGCCCTGAAGTCAGGAAGACCTGAGTTCAAATTTGGCCTCAGACACTTAACACTTCCTAGCTGTGTGACCCTGGGCAAGTCACTTAACCCCAAATGCCTCAGGGGAAAAAAAAAAAAAAGGAAAAGTCATCCCAAAGATTTATCTGAACTGATGCAAGAAGCAGAACCAAGAGAATATCATACACAGTAACAGTAATATTGTATGCTGATCATCTGTGAATGTCTTCATTATTACTCAGTAATACAATGAATTGATCCGACAATTCTAAAAGACTTATAAAGAAAAATGCTATCCACCTCCAGAAAAAGAACTGATAGGAGTCTGAATACAGATAAAAGCATTCTTTTTTCAAACTTTTTTTCTAAAAATTTTTTGCATTATATTTTCTTTTATATAAATAATGTGAAAATGTTTTGCATAACTGAAATTTAACATTTAATAATATATTAAATTGCTTGCTTTTTCTTTCTTTCTTTTTTTTTTTTTTGCTGAGGCAATTGGGATTAAGTGACTTGCGCAGGATCATGCAGCCAGTAAGTATCAAGTGTCTGAGGCCAGATTTGAACTCAGGTCCTCCTGACTTTAGGGCTGGTGCTCTATCCACTATATCACTGCCCCAAACTGCTTGCCTTTTCAGGGAATGGGGAGGATAGGGAAAGGAGAGAATTTGAAATTCAAAAATTATTTTAAATGAATATTAAAAATTGCTTTTTTTATAATAAACATTAAAAACATTCTTTGAATATTTGAAAATTTTTTTAAAACATTTTTTAGGATTAGGTTATTTAATATTCATTTATTTTTAGTCTTTGCTTCAAAAGTCCCCTTTCCAATATAATTTTAATATGTTATACATAAAATAATTTTCAAAAATTGATTTTATAATCTAAATAAGAGTCTCTTAGACATCCAGGAAGACTATGGAGAAAGAGATTGTATAAATAGCAACTTCCTCTACAATGATCAATGACTGTAATCTAGTTAACTAACAATCTATCTTTTCTGGGCCTTGACATTTGTAGAAAAAACCCCACATGATGAAGGGAGAGAGGATTTTTTTCAGAGTGGAATAAAGTCAGACATTAATCTGTTAAGTTATACTTTGATTCTTAAAATTCCCAGCAAACATCTTCAGTATTGAAACAATGAAAAGCAAGTGAATGCTGCAAAGGAACACTTGTGAACTGTGAAAGAGGGAGGAAAAAGGATAGTCAGAACAGGAGATATTACCCTGCCAAAGTTTCGCTGAGATGCAGATTTCTCTCGGGATACTATATTACTTTGCCCCTTGGCTGACCACATTTAGGTAATAATTTTATTCAATATATTTTCCTTTCATTTTTGTTTGTTCACCTGGAGTTCCCCTGTAGAAAAGTCATTAATGCAAAAAGTCTACTGGGTCAAACTCACTCCTAAATTCTCATAGCTATATCTGTCAACAACAGAGGCATTTGAAGTATTCACTTTGCAGAAAAAAATTATGAAACATTCTCTGCCATCCTGTCCTGAATCTATGCAGAAAGCACTGAAGTCAAAGCAGTTTTTGGAACCATTTTGCTTCTAATGAAGCTTGACAATTCTAGGAAATTAGAATACTAAAAAGTTTAATAATACATAATCAATCAAAAAGCACGTATTAAGCACCTACTACAGGCTAGGCACTGAAAGTACAAGGGCAAAAAATGAAACAAAAGAACTTATAAGAACTACTGAGCAATAAGCTTATGAGGAAGGCTTTCTCCAAAGACATCAGCAATGGCTTTTTAAAAGCACCTAATGCATGCAAGAGCATGTGCTGGATCTATGGAGAACACGAAAATGAATAAAGCACAATCCTTGTCCTCAATAAGTTTATAATCAAGTCTATAAAGACTGAGCTTTATGTTGCATGCCAATAGGAGAATCAAATTTTTAAGTGGGGAAAAAAATCCCAGAAAACATTAAAGGCCTCATAAGTGCAGAGGATATAAGAAAAAAAAAAAAAAAAAATAGTCCCTGATCTAATGAGACTTGCATTAGATTGAGATGATACCACCCATAAGTATATATATAAAACACAAGCATATATAAATATAACAACAACAAAAAAAGTTCCAATCACAAAGGACTCGGAAAAAAAGGACTAATCTGAGTTGGGCTTTGAAGTAAGTTAAGAATTCCAGTTAGCGGTAGGGAGGGAATTTCTGACACAAAGAATCATTTGGGTAAAGGCATGCAAATAGTGAACAGGATGTCTTATTCAAGGAATAGTTATCTGACAGAGATTGTGTGAAGGGGAATAATGTTCAAGCAGTTGCTAAGACCTGTCAATGTAATCTTTGCATCACTCTTGAATAAGCCCCCCTCCTCTCCTCTGACACAACTCTAGTGAAGGCCCTCTCCACCTCATACTTTTGTTACTGCAATAGCCGGCTGCCTCAAGTCTCTTCCCACTCCAATCCATTCTCTATTCAGCTACTTAAGTGATTTTGCTAAACCACTGATCTATCATGTCACCCCTTATTCAACAAACTCCAGTGGTTTCCTATTGCCTCTAGAAGTAAATAAAAGTGGGGCAGAGCCAAGCTGGCCGAGAGGACATGTAGTTCTTTCTGAGTTCTCCTTCTACCCTCACACTAAATGCAAAATTCAGCCTCTGAAATACTGCTGAACTGGCAGAATCCACAAATATTGGGAGGGCAGCAAATTACCAGCAGAAGACAATTTCAAAGATTGCCAGAAAAAGTCTGTTTTGATCGGGTGCAGACACAGGAGGAGGCCAGGCACAGACAAGGAGGCCAGCCCACGCTGAGCAGACCGGGGCGGAAGCAAAGAATCTACAGGGAGGACTCTATCACAGTGTTGGCTGCTCTGCCCTGATTGTAGGCCAGTGGATCAGCAGAGAAGTTGTGAGGCCTCCATCACAGGCCCACAAGGTGAGGAGTGTGCCCCAGGGTACCAGAGTCTCAGGGACCTGGCCACACCCACCCAGCACCGGGAGTGACTCAGCACAACCCCAGTACAGCTGCTGTCCCTACTGGGTCTGTAGAGGAAGCTTGTAAGCCTTCCTTGCCCTAAAAGCAGATACCAAATTTTTTAAAGAAATGAGTAAAAAGGCAAAGTGGGCTCTATAGATAGCTTCTATAGTGAAAGAGAACAGATTTCAAACCCTGAGGAGATAAAAAGCAGATTGTCTCCAGATGAAGGCCCAAAAGGCAATATAACCTGATCACCATCACACAAGGCTCTCCTAGAAGAGATTAAAAAGGATCTTAAGAGAGCTATTAGAAAAATGGGGAAAGGAAATAAAAGGTTTGCAAGAAGGTCTGAAAAAGGCATATAACTCATTAAAAGATAGATTTGACAAAATAGAAAAAGAAAAAAACTCCCTGAAAAACAGAATATGTGAAATGGAAAAGGTAAAGAACTCCCAGGAAAACACAATTTGTGAATTGGAAAAAGAAAATGACTCCCTAAAAAAAAAAATTGTGAAATAGAAGTAAATAAAAAATAAAAGTCCTTTATAACTTGGCTTCCTCCTACTTTTCTAGTCTTTTTAATACCTTACTACTCTGCAACACAATTTGAGCAAATGACATTGTCCCTTCTGGCTTTTCTGTAAATAAGACACTCTATTTCTTAGGTTCAGGCATTTTCTCTGGCTATCCACTATGTCTGAAACAAACCTTCTCCCATCCAACTATACACCTCCCTAGGATTCCTTTAAGTGCCAATGAAAATCTTACCTTTTACTGGAAGTCTTCCCTAATTCCTATTAATTCCAGTGCCTTTCTTAGGTTAATTATTTCCTATTTATTCCGTATATAGTTTGCTATGTATTATTTGTTTGCATTCAGTCACCTCCTTCCAATTCCCTAAGAGACTATAAGCTTCTAGAGGACAAGAAGATTTACAAATGGCTGCATGCAAAGATAAAACAGACGAATAGGAGAATGGAATTTAAATGAAAAAATAACAAAGGACTATTCTGCACATGACACTGAGGATATAAAAACAAAAATTAATTCAAACTGACCTCAGACTTTTAATACTTCCTAACTGTGTGACCCTGGACAAGTTACTTAACCCCAATTGCCTCAGGGGAAAAAAAATTAAACAATCCCAGATCTCAAGACATTAGCACTTAGCACATAATAGGTGTTTAATAAATATTTATTGAGTTGAACTGAAATATAAGGAGTTCTATTTTGAACCAGGTAAGTGATTTAAAATATATAGTAAATATTTAAGTGAAGATGTCCAAAAATTCAAGATGACTAAAATTCAAGGGAAAGTTTAGGACTATTTATTTAGATTTTGGATAAAGCAAAGATGATAACTAACCCCAAGAAATCTGATGAGAGCAAGAAGGGAGAGATTATAGAGGAGGGTCCAAGACAAACTTTGGGGGGAATTGTTTATTTACTGAATGAGAGGAAAAAATAAGATTATAAAAGATTGAGAAAGGCTGTCAAATAGGAAGCAAACTATGTAAACAATGGAGAAAAAGCTTAAAGAACAAAATTATAGGAGATTCACCTATAGAAAAACTCATCTTCCCCAAAAGAAACAAACCCAATCACCAGGAAATAGTATTGCTATATAATTTCCTGACTATTAACAATGTGTAGGCTGCTGTCCAGCACCTGTTAGGATTCATCAAATGATCTCTTCTGAGAGCTTTTATAAAATTTTAAAAATAAAATTCCACTAATTTATGCTCTATTTATTTGTAACTTTTGCCAAATATTTTTATAAGGTAATTATGTTTTAAAAAATTTTAATGGCTCTCAATTTCCTATTTTATCAAGGTATGTCTGTTGATTTCAAGGCCTTCTATATAATGATGACAATCTACCTGATTTTATCTTCTATTACTCCTCACCCACTATGTTCTTCAGCCAAATCTACCTTCTTATTGTCCCACAGTCCTCAACCAGACTCATTCCTACAATGTGGAATTAACCAAGGGAAGAGCTCTCATGGCAATGTATCCTTAAACCATACTTTAAATGTGATTTGAGACTTTATAATAACAAATAAACCTATAGCTAAAAAGTTGCAGGTATGGTCCTCTCCTATTTCCCACCACTTCTTAATTAGCATTTAAATGCTTCTTTTAAAGGCTGATGATGGCTTTGAATTTTCTGAAGAGTTTATTACTGGTATTCTTTTATTCCTGGGTTAGATTTCGAGAATTAGAAAGCAAGCCTGAACTTCCCCAAACAATGGGAAAAAAGGCAAGCCTGGGATGGAATCAGGGGGTGGTGTGGGGAAGGCTTCTGCAGTTAGGAACCTATTTAATCTTGTTTCCCCATTTATGCTTGGCATTTCTTTGCTGACATATACCTTGTCAAATGGAACATGCCTTTTCTCACCAGATTGTAATAAGCCCCTTTTTGCTTTTTCTTATTCTGAGAGTCTCTGTTTTTGAGGAGGTTACTGTCCCACACCCTATTTACATAACTTAATTCAAGTCCTACTCCATTCTTCAAGAAGGGGTACTAACTCCTTAACTACTACAGTCCTTTATAATCTCCCTCTTCTTTGGATTTCTACAGTATTTCAAATGGATACCCTTGCTAGCAATTGTCATGTACTTTCTCCTATTATCTCCCCTAAAAGACTAAAAGTTCCTTCAAGATAAGGACTATATCTTATTTTGTATTTCACACAAAGCCTAATACTAGACCAAACCCACAGTATTTGTTGGTTGGATAATTGCTGAGCATTCCAGGATAAGATAAAAGTTAATTTTGTTTAAAATTACAAAGAGATTTATGAAGGAAATACAAAGAAAAAACAATAATGTGGGAGCTACATCGATGTACTATATGCACTACTAATATACAGACATACCATTTTGAATCCTTCTACTCTATTCATTAAAGTAGCTCCCCAAGGACTATTTATTTGCTAATAAGTGTAACCTAGTCTGAGTTACTATATATTTAAAAGTAGTAACTGAATTTCTTTCATTTTCTACCAATTTATATTGGCCTTCCACTGAATTAGCAAGAAGCTATTTTATTTGTTTTGTTCAGAGAACTATGTGACTTATGGGAAGAGTACCAAGATTTTTTTTGTTTTTAAATGCTTGTGAATCTAGGATCTCTGGCCTTTGTGGTACATGGAACTATTCAAAAATCTTAAAAAGCAAAATAGGAGACAATTTCAGGGACAAAATCAGGGTCAGGATATTTAACTTCACCTTCCTGACTTTGTATAAGGACTAGACATGGTGCACAAATCAGAAAGAGGGCATGACAGAGTTCAGAGCTCCCTTAGCAAGCTAATTGTTTTGAATTTGGCTAGAGAGGAAGTCAAATTACATAGGCAAAGCCTGTGATCACAGAGCCATGAAAAAGTGTCTATAACATTATTCTTCTAAAATCCCAATGATTTACTACTTCCCCTCCCCCCCAAAAAAATGGGGTTTTAGAACTCTTCTCATTTATCTGCTAGAGAGAAACCTGTAAGAGCAGCAACAAAGCCATATGGCAAAGAAGAGATTAAGGAATTACAGGACTTGAACTCTGAGCCTTCTTTCCTCTCACTTCCCAAGGAATCATATTTTACTCTATTGATAGATACCAAATGAAAAAGATAGCATGGCAAACACTTGTCCAATACAGATTGATACCAAACTCTGTTTCAGGTAAAGGATCCCAAGTCAGGTTAACTGTTTTTTGAGTGTATGACACTAAATATTTGCTTTTGGGACCAATGGTGAATACTGCTCTATTCAATCAGATATTCTAGTCTATTTATTTATTTATTTTTGCAGTTTATTTTTATCTTTTTTTAAAATTTTTAATAGCTTTTTACTTACAAGTTATATGCATGAATAATTTTACAGCATTAACAATTGTCAAACCTTTTGTTCCAATTTTTCCCCTCCTTCCCCCTACCCTCTCCCCAGATGGCAGAATGACCAATACATGTTAAATATGTTAAAGTATAAATTAAATACAAAATAAGTATACATGTCCAAACCGTTATTTTGCTGTACACAAAGAACTGGACTCTGAAATATTATACAATTAGCTTGTGAAGGAAATCAAAAATTCAGGTGAGCAAAAATATAGGGATTGGGAATTCAATGTAATGGTTCTTAGTCTCCCAGAGTTCTTTCATTGGGTATAGCTGGTTCAGTTCACTACTGATCATTCGAACTGATTTGGTTCATCTCATTGCTAAAGATGGCCAGGTCCATCAGAATTGATCATCATATAGTATTGTTGTTGAAGTATATAATGATCTCCTGGTCCTGCTCATTTCACTCAGCATCAATTCATGTAAGTGTTTCCAGGCCTTTCTGAAAGCATCCTGTTGGTCATTTCTTACCGAACAATATTATTCCATAATATTCATATACCACAATTTATTCAGCCATTCTCCAAATGATGGGCATCCACTCAGTTTCCAGTTTCTGGACACTACAAAGAGACCTACCACAAACATTCTTGCACATACAGGTCCCTTTCCCTTCTTTAAGATCTCTTTGGGATATAAGCCCAGTAGAAACACTGCTGGATCAAAGGGTATGCACAATTTGATAACTTTTTGAGCATAGTTCCAAATTGCTCTCCAGAATGGATATATTCACAATTCCACCAACAATGTATTAGTGTCCCTGTTTTCCCAAATCCCCTCCAACATTCCGCATTATCTTTCTCTGTCATTCTAGCCAATCTGACAGTTGTGTAGTGGTATCTCAGAGTTGTCTTAATAATGACTTGGAACATCTTTTCATATGGGTAGAAATAGTTTCAATTTCTTCATCTGAGAACTGTCTGTTCATCAGATATTCTATTTTAAAGCAAAGAATTCTACTTAAAGTATAGTGTAGGGCTTGGGGTTTGAGGAAGTAAGAAGAGAAAGCCTGAATCAATGAAGGTTATTACTCTTCTGAATGAAGGGTATTTCAGTTCATCTTCCCTGAGTTTAGAATAATAGGCTTTTAATTTCAGCAGGAGCAGTGCAAGCTTAGATAACAAAATTTTCTTTCAGTGGCATAAAAGTCCAAGAGTATTGGTGACTTCTTCCCTAAAGATGTCTAATAAAAGTAATACCAATGACAAGCTCTTCTATCTGTAGAATGCTTTTAAGCTATCAAAATGTTTTTCTAACAATATTTCATTTTAGTTTCAAGGCTTGCTTTCCTCCAAAGTTGGAAAGAAAATCCAGAGATGTGTGGGATAGTGATTAGGGTGAACCCTGAAACTGTCCTCCTTGACTTTTGGAGTGCACTTTGAAACTCTCCTCTTGACAGGGACCCACCCTTTGGGGCAATTAAATGATTTCATTAAAATTAGTCCAGGACTACTCCCTACTTAGCTCAAACTTAAGTGGTCTCATTTAGCTGGAGATCTAGACCTGATATTTCTATTAAGTAGCTGCACCCTCCATTGAGCTGAAAATCAGTCTAGGATCACTCCTGGTAGCTGGAACTTAAGTGGTCTCATTCAATTGGAAATGTAGGCCTGGGGGCAAACATTAAAGAAATCTCATTCAATTGAAAGCTCAGTCTCAGATTTCCTATAAAAAACACAATTTTAAACTCATATTTTCGCAGAAGCCCCAATTAGTATGCTTTGCCAAGGGATCTCTCCTCTTGGGCACAGCTGCCTACCAGGACTTCTGCCCGCTATGAAGAGACCTTCTCAGTGAAAACCTCTTGTTATTTCTCTGCCAGGACCTTGCCACTGAGGAAGTCTGTCTTCCTAGAAAAGCTGGCTTCTCGGTATCAATAGAATAAAATTTTCTTTTTTGCCACAGTTTTCGGGTTCATGAATTCTTTTCATGTTGGACCTGTTCCTTTGACCGTAATGGGATTCCCACAACTCTGAGCTGCTACTAATCGAGTCAATAGTAGCATCCACAAAAATCATCAGGGACTCTCAGAATAAGAAAAAGGGAGAAAGAGCATCTTTCATCTGACTAGGTGTTTGTCAGCAAAGAAGTGCAAAGCATAAATTCCAAAAACAAGACTAAATACCTTAAAGACAGAAACATCCCACCCTACCCCCTGGCCTTTTCTCTCATTGTTTAGGGGAGTCCAGCTTACATTCTAATGGCAGAAATCTAAACCAGAAACAAAAGAATACAAGTAATAAACTCTTAAGAGAATTCAAAGCCTTTATAACCTTTAAAAGAAGTACTTAAATACTAATTAAGGGATAGTAGGAAATAGGAGGGGATAATCACCTGCAACTTTTCAAGTCACAATTATAGTTTAAAGTTATATTCCCATGAGAGGAGTCTTCACTCGGTTAATTCCTCACAAGATAGATTAAGTATCTTATTCCAGTCACACATTAGTCAGTGGTAGAACTGAGGGCCTAGAACCCAACTCTCCTGACTACTCCTAGAACCAATGATTCTATTGATGTACCAGAGAACAACATCCTCCTAATTTATGCTGATGTAGTTGATGGAATATAGCTTTTGGGAGATACAGCAGTAGGGAGGTCCCCTTGACCTTGATGTACTTCAGTTCTAATAATCTGTCAATGATTCTAAAGTCTTCTGGTTTTAGGATAGTCCTAGATCTGCTGGTCAGTGACAATCAAATTCCTGAAACCACTGTTCAGTTCTACCTCTGGGCCATAAAATTAGCATATCAATGACATGAAGAAATGGATAAATTTGTCTCCTTTCTCTTGGTCCTTTGCTAAATTCTTTTGGAACTTAGCCAACTTCAACTGATTACAATTACAATAAACTTTGCCCCTTTACTTGGATATGGGTTCAAGCCTGCAAATTCTTTTGAGACACCTTGTGACATCTGTCTCTGACCCCAACCTTTTGGGGTCCCTTCTGAGCCTTAACATAGTCCTGACAGAATGAGAGAGAATAGAAAAAAAAGACTTATGTGATACTACTTAGTCTAAGGATTTTATAATTTTAAATTTCAGTAGAGCAACCAAAGACCAAAATGGTCTTGTAAGAAACAAAAATATCTTACCAAGAACTCCACTGACTCACTGATGAATGCAGGAAAGATTTTACATTCTTGCAAGAATGGATGCCTAGGTTAATAGACACACCTTTTGAAACCCCAAGAGCAGTTTTATATTTGCTATTCAGAAGCACAAGTGTAATGCCAAAGAAATTGGGGCAAGATAGAGATTAGAGTATTTAATATTTTATTTAAAGGGGGGGAGATTTACTGGGACCAAATGGATCCATGGTTTGATCCCAGGGCTGAATGAGACTATTGTCTCCAAGAATCCCGCCAACAATGTGAGTTCTCAATGACATATATACATATATGCAATACCCTGAGGCAGAGGTGGAGTTAGGGTGCTGAGAGGGAACAGGACTCTGGAGATGGGAGAGGCATCTAATAAAACAGTATCTGATATTCTGATAGACTGGGATGGGGAGCAGCATTCTGATATTCTAAAATATAAGATCTTTTATCCTTATCAAATATTCTGATGATTAAGAGGAAGGGTTGGTTTTGCAGGATTGAGCAGAACAATTAGAAACTGAGGCAGAACAATTCAGGGAAACCAAGGCAGGATAATTTAGGGAAACTGAGTCAGGACAATAAAAGAGAACTGTGGCATAACAAGTTTTTCCCGATTTTTCATTAACTGTTCCAGAAGTTAGTCCACATAAATCTCCATTCCTCATTACACAGTCAGTCCCTGCCCCTAAGAAACTTACATTCTAGAAGGGGGGCAATAACAGAAGGGGGCTAGGGGCCAAGAACAAAAAATTCTTTTCAAATCTCAAGCCACCACCTCTGATTACAAAAGCCAGTCCCTGTCCCCAAGGAGCTTATATTCTTATGGAGGCAAAGTTCAGAGGGCTCCTGTTCAAATCTAAAATCTCCATCCCAGATTACTAATTTTATTTTTTAAAATTATTATTATTATTATATCTTTTTATTTACAAAACATATGTATGGGTAATTTTTTTTTTCAATATTGAGCTTTGCAAAACCTTCTGTTCCAAATTTTCCCCTCCTTCCCCCCAACCCCTCCCCTAGACGGCAGGTAGTCCAATACATGTTAAATATGTTAAATTATATGTTAAATCCAATATATGTATACATATTTATACAGTTATCTTGCTGTACAAGCAAACAATAACAGAAAGAGTGAACATGCTATGTTGTGGTCCACAATCAGTTCCCACAGTCCTCTCTCTGGGTATAGATGACTCTCTTCATTACTCAACAAATGGAACTGGTTTGGATTATCTCATTGTTGAAGAGAGCCATGTCCATCAGAATTGATCCATGGTATATTCTTGCTGCCATTTATCTTCTGGTTCTGCTCATTTTACTTAGCATCAGTTCATGTAAGTCTCTCCAGGCCTCTCTGAAATCATCCTGTTGGTCATTTCTTACAGAACCCTTTCAGAATATTTAAAGGATTTATTAACTACTTAAATTTTTACTGGTTTCTATCTATACACTAGATTTAAATAGTAAACTATCAATACTGTCTTCTATTTTGATTATTCCCAGTTAACTTGTTTCAAATGAATAGAAACCTGCTCTTATTTTGGCAGGCTGAAGGAATTCAGTCCCCAGGGGAGTTTCCTGGAAATAAAAAGTGTAGGCCTTGAGCTAAACAAATTCGGAGATAAACACATTCTTCAGAAGGACATTTTAAAAAGACCAAACTTAGAAATCCAGCTAACATAAAGGAACCTCCCAGGCCCTTCTCCCTAGGTTTCCAGGGTACCTTCCTCAGCTTCTAAGCTCCCAGCAGAGGCAGCTTTGCAGACAGGCTACTTTCAGAAGAGGTGGATAGGTGGGAGGTGAATTCAATGAGGAAAAAATTTGCTGGGAAATATGATGTTTCATTGCATTCAATGATAATAAGTACCATAAAAATGCATAATCAGAGACTCCAACTGTGCCGGGATCCACAACAGTGACATAGTCAAGGGCCTCTTTAACCTGCCCACAGAATAGCACACAGAATTAAGAACCCTTCTGGTTTCTGTGTGGGTAGAAAATGCACAGTGAGCTAAGCAACAGATTTACCACCCAGAGATAGAAAAGTCTGAATTGCAGGATACCAGGCCTTACCTAGTAGGTTTAGTTAGGAAAAAAGAAGCCCAAAAGGCCTGGGAGGCAAATAGAGAATAGAATCCTTCAGAAAGCAAAGGATAAACAACTCCAGCTTTTCCTGGGCCCAGGGGATAGTAAACACTCAACTCATTCACTAATTCAATAAGCAGGTATTAAGCACCTGGTAAAAGAAAAAGATACTGTACTGCATAATCCCTACCTCCTTATATAGCTCCTTCCTTCCCTTATTTTCCCAAGAGCTTTAGAGTCTAAGATGCTAAATTCATTTTAAAAGGATAGCAAAGAGAAAATATTAACACTATATTCTGTTTTAGGCAAAAGTCTGCTATAAACAATTTTGTTTATTTTAACACTAATCTTATATTTAAGCATTGGAAAGAAGACCCAATTGACTAATATTTATGCTATGCCTTCCAACATGTCTTCCCTAATCAGAGACAACTTGAAGTAATATTTACTGGAATAATGAACAACAACAAAAAAAAACAAACATTACATTATATTATATTAAAAAATACTTTGGGGGGTAACATTCTAGAACAAATCACAATTTATTTCCTGTTATGGGTCAGAATGTATGTTGCTGCTGCTCTTATTCCAGTAAGAAAAGCATTTCCAAAAGTAATATTTTTATATTACATGGATGATATTTTGGGGTGTGCACTGATGAACAAATGTTAGAAGCATATCTACAAAAGACCATAGAAACACTAAGAAACTACAAATTGCATATAGCTCCAGAAAAAATTCAAAGGCATACATACTCCTTTTCAACATTTAGTATATGAAGTATATCCTAAGGCGCTTACAGTACAAAAGCTTTCTTTAAGAACAGAAAAGTTTTACACGAACTGATGCTGAGTGAAATGAGCAGGACCAGGAGATCATTATATACTTCAACAACAATACTAGATGATGACCAGTTCTGATGGATCAGGCCATCCTCAGCAACGAGATCAACCAAATCATTTCTAATGGAGCAGTAATGAACTGAACTAGCTATACCCAGAAAAAGAACTCTGGGAGATGACTAAAAACCATTACATTGAATTCCCAATCCCTATATTTATGCACACCTGCATCTTTGATTTCCTTCAAAAGCTAATTGTACAATAATTCAGAGTCTGATTCTTTTTGTACAGCAAAATAATGTTTTGGTCATGTATACTTATTGTGTATCTAAGTTATATTTTAATATATTTAACATCTACTGGTCATCCTGCCATTTAGGGGAGGGGGGGGGTAAGAGGTGAAAAATTGGAACAAGAGGTTTGGCAATTGTTAATGCTGTAAAGTTACCCATGTATATATCCTGTAAATAAAAGGCTATTAAATAAAAAAAAAAAAAAAGAACAGAAAAGTTGGACACCTTAAATGATTTCCAAAAATTAATAGGAGATAGCCAATGGATGTGACCAGTGTTAAGCTTAATTACCAATCAATTGCAACCTCTATATGATATTTTAAGGGGAGACAGTTTTTTAAATTCACCACGCCAGCTTACAAAAGAAACTCAAGAGGCTTTGAGAGAAGTTGAACTGGCTTTATCCAATGGGGTTGAAAGAGTCACTCAAAAACCCTTGGAAATATCAGTTTTTGCTACACAAGAGGCACCAGTAGTCCTTCATCAAGGAGACAGTGAGATCCAGTGGGTGAACCTCCCAGCACAACCAGAACAAAGCCTTACTCCTTACCCAGTACTTGTGGCTAGAATTTTATTAAAGTCTATTAAGCAAGTAATATAATTATCTGGGATAAGATCTGACAAAATATACACATATTATACTAACACACAAATTAATATATGCTGCAAGACCATCTCAGAGTGGCAAATTTTATTGGCCACGGCTCCAAATTTTGCACATGGGTCTCCATTAAAGATAACCTAGCTATTACATAATTGGCAATGGATTTTTGAAGAAAAGGTTTCTAAGGTTCCTCTTAAAGGACCAACTATCTTTACAGATGCATCCAAACAAAATATTCGTGCTGTATACTCTCATGATTTAACCATAAAGAGAGTAGTCAGAACTCCTTTTCAGTCCACTCAGCAGAATGAAGTATATGCAATCATGCTAGCTCTTATTATCCAGGAGATGTAGATATAATATTTGATTCAGCCTATTCAGTAGGTGAGGTACAAAGAATTGCCACAGCCCAAATAAAATTTGCAGCTTCTAATATTTATCAGCTCTTTAAGGAACTTCAAGAGCAAGTGAAAAAGCATCCAGATAAGATTTATATCTTGCATGTCCACTTACATAGTGGACTTCCAGGTCCTATTTTTGATGGAAATTCAAAGGCAGATAGCCTTTTAACAATGTTAGCCAGTACTCCTTTATTTCAGGAAGCCCAGAGATCTCATTCTAAATACCATCAGGTTGCTTGAGCTTTACGTTTACAATTTGAGATAACAAAAGAAGAAGCTAGGAGCATAGTAAAAAGCTGTACAGCTTGCCTTCCTTTCCACACTCTTACGCTCCCTCCAAGGAAGAACCCTCGTGGTTTGAGACCCAATGAAATCTGGCAAATGGATGTGACCCATTATAAATCTTTTGGTCCTCTGCCTTTTATCCACGTTATAGTAGACACCTTTCTAGGATTCACTTTTGCAATACCAGCAGCAAAAGAAACAGCCGAGTGGTCACTGAATTCCTCATCCAACCATTTGCAGTTATGGGTGTGCCACAAGCAATTAAAACAGATAATGGACCTGCATATACTTTTAAACACTTTTCACACTTTTTTGCACAGTATAAGATTTTACACACTACTGGCATACCTTTTAATCCTCAATAGTAGAGAGAAGAAATAGAGACATTAAGACACTCCTCCAAAAACAAAAGAAAGGGGGAGCCACAGGTAATCCTAGAGAACTTCTAAATTTAGTTCTCTATACCATTAATTTTTTAATTTTTGATAAAGATGCACTGGCTCCAGCAGACAGATTTTATAACCCACTGGAAGGGTAGTGTCCAGTGAGAGCAGCTCCACTATCTTTAGATAAATGCCAGGTGATGTGGAAAGATCCAGAAATTAGTGAATGGAAGGGACCAGACAGGTTAACTGCTTGAGGGATAGGATTTGCTTGCATTTCTACAGATGGAGAAGGAATCAGATGGGTTCCAATGAGCTGTATTTGCCTTATCCATTAGAGAGAGACAGAAAAAGAGAAAAACCTCAAAACAAAGGAGAAGATCTAAGAAAGATCTGACACTGAATGAGCACGGCTGATAATGAGACAGTTGCAGGACTTGAAAATAAGCAGGAATCATTGGATTCCTTGAGATGAAAAAATTGTTGATAAAGACTGTTGCAGGACTTGAAAACCATCAGGAATCATTGGATTCCCTAACACAAGATGAGACTACCACAGGACTTCAAAACTTGCAGGAATTATTGGATTCCTGGCACATGAACTAATGGACAATAGATTCCTTTTGGTCTATTTCTAGGACTTATGGACATGTATAATTCCTCATGTTGATTTATGTAATTTGTTACATCACTACTAGTCTGTGTTATGTTACTATGTGTTTATGTAATTTATGTAATTATACCTCCCATATTGATGGATTTATGTATACCTGTTTAAGAGTGAGCCCCTTCAGAAACCTGCTAATCTGATTTGATTTCCCATTTTCTTGGGTGTTTTCATCTCCCTTCCTGAGATGTCAAGGAGGGCATGATCACCTCCTGTTATAATGTATTCACCCCTTTTTTGAGCAGTCAGGGAAGACGTGATCACCTTTTTTGGGGTTCTCACCTCCTTGAGAAGTCAGGGCGGTCATGACCACCTATGTTCTAAATCAAAAGGAAGTGGGAGATGTTATGGGCCAGAACTTGAAACAAGGTGATAAGTTACTGGAATTGATAGAGACAATACTTATGTACATAGTTCACACCTTTAGAGTTCACACATTAGAGTTCACACCTTTAAGAGAGTTCGCACATTAGAGTTCACACCTTTACCGAGCATATATAAGGAGGAGCCCACTAAAGGACAAGCCCACTAGAGACTTGGGGAGATTCACAAGTCAGAAACCCACAAGCCCACTCTCTGGGAAGTGGAGTCAATTCATTCCATTTTCCACCTTTGTGCTGGCTGGAGGCTTTGGATTCAGAGAGAGCTAGAGGCTGAAGCTGGAAGAGACAAAGGACTAGTGGCAAGAACCCTCGAAACCAAGGAGAGAGATAGGCCTCTGAGAAAGCTAACCGGGCTATTTTGAAGGAAACAATAAAGGATTTGGACTTTAACTCCTGGCTGCATTTGAGATGATTATTACTTTGAACTGAAAGGAAGGCTGCTCCCAGAAACCCCCCAAGAAATCTGCTCCCAGAGAATGATTATATTTTAGAGAAGAGAATATTACAAGTTCCTTTCTTAATTAATCCTTCAGAGGACTGATAATGGACTCCTCCCAGTGATCTCAATCATTTCTCAAAGGAGCAAGGTGATTATTAGCACCAACTGCTTTTGGTAATGGACCAAGAGGATAATGTCCTAAATTTGGTCAATATCCCATTCTCTTTAGAAATGAAAAAGGCAAAAGTCTAAAAAAAAAAAAAAAAAAAAAAGAATTCTTAGTTCAAAGTTTCAGTAATTCAAGGAAGGCCTTTTGACCTACCGCACCTCCAGTGTTTTATTAAAAAGGTTCTAAATATTTTCCAAAGGGAAATACAAATTGTTCTCTATATTATCAGAAATACTATGACAACAGATGCAATTAGAAACACAATACTTCTAAGAAATTTGAAGTATGTCATCTTTTAGTTTTGTGTTGCCTAAGAATAACAAGTCAGTCAACTAACATTTACTAAGCAACTACTATGAGCCTACTATGTATTGAAAGAACAAGAAAAGGCTTGAACACACAAAACCAGTCCTGACCCCAAGGAGCTCACAGTCTGATGAAGATAACATGCAAAAAGCTATGCACAAACAAGATAAATGCAGGACAAATTGAAGAAAGTTGCAGAGAGAAGATTAAGAGCTAGGAAAAGCTTCCTGAAGGTAAGACTTTGAGAGAAACTATAAGGAAGCCTCTTGGGAAGCCAGGAAACTGAGATGATCAGAGGGAATGTGCCAGGCATAAAGACCAGACAGTGAAAACCCCAGAGATGAGTCAGTCAGGAGATGGAAAAGTGTCCATGGGAAGAAAGAAGCACAAGGAGAAGGAGAAAGTATGAGAATGAAAAGATAGAAAAGAAAAAGGTTATGAAGGGCTATCAAAGTCAAGCAGAGGACTTTGTATTTGATCCTGAAGGTGATACAGTTTGAGTAGTCTCAATTCCTGGTGGTCAAGAGGTTAGTGGCAATAAGAGAGTTGTTAAGAATCCCCTTTAGATCGACCGCGGGTTTATGAGTGAAAGAATTCACTCGTTCCCGAATTATTAGTTGCAAAGTTAAAGTTTATTGTTGGATAGAAACCAGTTTACAAGGGACAGACTTTTATAATGGCAGAGTTCTATTAAGGAAATGGAATTTTGGCACTGAGAATGCTTTCTCAGTGGGCAGAAGGGTCTTGGCAGCTGGGCAAGCTACCTAGGTACATCTGCAAAGTTCTTAGTTAAGGGAAACTATTATATTGGATATCTTAGTGGAGGTTGGGACAGTTCAAGCTGATCAAATCAGGTGGGGGCTTCAGAAGCCAAAGTTCCCAGGCTTAGATCTTATCAGTTTTCAGCCCAGATTTCCTATTGGAATTAACACTTCAAAGGGGTGCTTTTTGACCAGGATTTCTAATTGAATCAAAGGATCTGGCATCCTGGAAAGATAACTTGTCTGGGGAGGATATGCCTTCCCCAGGAGGGGCTGAGACTCTGAAAGGGTTCACGGATCAAAAGTTAATACGTTTATTAAAAGGACCACAACTTTAGTAAAGGAAACAGTTTCCTCCTGCTTCAAAGGGAGCTACTAGAGTTTATGAACTAAGGCAGTGATATGGTTAGATATACATTTTAGGAAGTGAAAGATGAATGGGAAGATACTTGAGCCAGGAAGACCAAACAGAATGCACCAAAGTAGATGCAGTATCAGAGAAGAGAAAGGTTATCCATGAGTATAGACAAAAGATATTATTAAGATATAAATGACAGGACTTGATAAATGATTAGATATAGAGGTGAAAGGATGGGGAGTTCAAAATGACACCATGGCTGCCAGTCTGGGGAACAGTGAGTATTCTGGAATACCCTTTACAGTATTAGGTAAATTTGGAAGAGGAGAGAGTTGGGGAGGAGGGGGATGATGAGTTGTGTTTTGAAAAGTTGAGTTTAAGATATCTACAGACATCCAGTTTGAGATATCAAAAAAAATGATTGAAATGCAAGACAGAAAGAAGAGAAAAACGATATCTGAGAGCTGTCTACATGGAGATGATTGTTGAGAACATAGGATCACTGAGACCTAGCAGGTGAAATAATATAGAGGGAGAAAAGAAAAAAGCCTAGGACTAAGCCTTGGAAAATCCTCAATGTTAGCTGGCAAGACTTAGATGAAGAGCTAACAAAGTAGACCTAGAAGAAGTAAGACAAATAAAGAGAAGCAGGAGAGAAAAGTTCTACAAAATACAAGAGAGAAGAGGGTGATCAACAATCTCAAAGGCTGCAGAGAGGTCAAAAAAGATGAACATTGAGAAAAAGCCATTAGATTTAGCAATTAAAAGGATCCTTAGTAACTTTGAGAACAGTTTCCATTGAATAATAAGGTAAAAGGCTAGACTGCAGAGAATTTAGAGGCTGTTAATAAACATTTAACAAGTATTTAATAAATGCTATGTGCCAGGCACTATGCTGAGACCTGGGGATACAAAGAAAAGTAAAGGCCCGTCTCTGCTCAAGAAGCTCACAATTAAGGGAGAGACAACATCAAAATAACTCCATGCAAACAAAATATATGCAGGAAATTTTGGAAATAATCAAGAGAGAGTAGGCATTAAAATTAAGGGGGATCAGGAAGGGTTTCCTATAGAAGATGGACTTTGGAAGGAAGCTAGAGAAATAGGAAGGTTCTGAGCAAAAGGGTGAGCATTTTAGTCATGGGGTACAATTAACAAAAAATTGCCAATCTGGAAGTGAAATGCCTTGCTGGAGGAAAGGAACAGCAAGGAAGCCAGTATCACTGGTTCTTACAGTACTGGAAGGTACTAGGCACTAGATGACACAGTAGATAGAATGCTGGACCAGGAGTCATGAAAATTCATTTTCTTGAGTTCAAATCTGACCTCAGACACTGCTGAGTTATGTTTCTTAACCCTGGGCAAGTCACTTAACCTTGCTTGCTTTGGTCTCCTCATCTGTAAAATGTTAGAGAAAGAAATGACAAACTATTCCACTATTTTTGCCAAGAAAACTCCAAATGGGTCACAAAGAATCAAATGTGACTGAAATGACAAAACAATAACAAATGTAGGAAAACTAGAAGAGGAATGGCAAGTTATAAAGAGTTATGAACACTAAGAGAAGATTTTTATATTGTAACAGAGAATAACTGAAAGTTTGACTAGCCAGGGATGGGGATAGGGAGGGAGGGACAGTCAGAACTGTATTTTATAAAGTTCACTTTAACAGCTAAATAGAGGATGGCTTCCAGTAAAGGAACCAAGGGAAGGCTATTTTGATAATAGTCCAAGGATGATGTGATGAGAACCTAAATTTGAATAATGGCAGTATCAGAGAAGGTTCAGGAAAGTCAGATAAAGTTAAATTCACAGCCATGTCAACTGAACAGTTATGAGGGGAAGGTGGAAAGGTTGAGAGTGAAGTAATAAACAGCTTAAAGGAGATGGGCAGATGGTGATGCTCTCAAAAATAATAATTAAATTTGAAAAGGGAGAGATTTGGGGAAAAGATAATGAGTTCAGTTTTAGATATGTTGAGTTGAAGATGTCTTGTGTTGATATGGTATAGCTTCTAGAGCAATATAGCAGTAATTTTAAGGTCCCCTAATTTTAGGGGGCTCCTATTCTAACAATGTCAGTGATTTTCAAGTCCTCTGGCTTTGGAATCTGTGACTCTGAGCCTCCCCCACCCCCAACACCCAACCTGAGAATACTATTGTTCTAAAAATATACCTAATTCTAAAGTCTTCTGGGTCTCAGGATAGTACCACAAATCAAACCCCTGAGACAATAGTGAACAGACCATTCCTTAGTTCATTGCTGCCTGTCAGATAATCTTTTAGTCAGTGATAACCATATTCTTCAGACCATTTCTTGGTTCTACCCCTAGGCCATAAAATTAGCAAATCTATAACCTGAAGAACTAGATAAATATGTCTCTTTGCTTGTTTCTTTGCTAAATTCTCTTGGAATTTAGGCCACTTCAATTGGCATTACAATTACAATAAATTTTGCCCCTTTGACTTGGAAATGGGTTCAAGCCTGCAAATTCATTTCACAACATCTGTGACCAAAACCTTTTGGGGTTCTTTCCCAACCTCAATAGTGGTCAAAATGAATACATTGTTGTGTCACAGTTCCCTTTTAATGTCCTGATTTAGTTTCTCCATTGTCCTATTTAGTTACTCTGCCTCAGATTATAACCTTTCCCTCTTAATGTTTGATGAGATAAGGGTTTTATATTTTTAGGCTATAATCATTCCTTCTTAATGTTTGACAGGTAAAGGTCTATCCATTTTAGACATCATTAGAATATCAGTAACCTCTCCAGTGCTTCCCCCCATTATGTCATAGTAGGTGCCTCCCCCCATTAGGTTATTCCCATCCAGGTACCTCCCCCATTATGTCATTGTTCTTAAATTTAACAGAGCTCTAAAAATTAACAAAACAGACAGACAAATCACACAGAACACAGAACACACATAGACCGCCCAGAAGTCAAATTAACACAGATCAAGGGCACACGGACAAACAAATCACACAGAACACAGACCACACCTAGACTGTCCAGCAAACTTTTAACACAGACCAGGAGCACATAGACAAAAAAAAAAAAAAAAATCACACAGAACACAGGGCACACCTAGATTGTCCAGTAGTCAAAGTCAGTTCCAGTGTGCCCTCCCCTCCCATAATCCAAACGGAGCCTGCCATTTATTTATTTTTTTTTTTTTTTGCCACATGTTGTCTTAAAAAAAACACCCATATTTATATTATGGAATGCCCAGAGTTGTGCTAACTAGCACACAGAACCAGATGTGTCTTAGGACACACTCGGGTAGTGACAACTGCGTCCAGTTCAACACTAATCAAAACCAAAGCCAAAACACAGACAAACAAAAACAGATCTAGGAGACACAAAACCAGAGGGTATTATCCAGGGTCCTGAATAATAACCTTTTCAGAATTCAATGCCCATCATTCCATCAGCATTCTATTATTCTGAGAATCTAGGAGCTAAGAATGTCTTACTCTCCCCTGGCCGAATCGAAAGTATCCACTGTCAGGTATGGTCCCAGCTGGTGAACTGATCCCCAACTGTTTCCCCGCCCAAAGTGGAAACTTGGAATGTCTCTAACCCCTAGTCCCGTTCTCAGTTTCTGTTATCTTGCTGGGGAGCTCCAAAATGTAATGCCGGAGAAACTGAGCAAGACAGAGATTAGAGACCAATTTAATAGTTTATTAAATGGAGAGATATAACGGGACCAAATGGATCCATGGCTGGTCCCAGGGCTGAACGAGACTATCATCTCACAGAATCCAGCACTAAGTATTGGGACAGCAAGATTTTTATAGGATAACAAGAACAATGACATAACGGGGGAGGTACCTGGATGGGGATAACCTAATCGGGGGAGGCACCTACTATGACATAATGGGGGGAGATACTGGAGAGGTTACTGATATTCTAATGATGTCTAAAGTAGATAGACCTTTATCCTGTCAAATATTAAGAAGGAATGATTATAGCCTAAAGATATAAAACCTTTATCTCATCAACATTAAGAGGGAAAGGTTATAACCTGAGGCAGAGTAACTGAATAGGACAATGGGGAAACTAGGTCAGGACATTAAAAGGGAACTGTGGCACAACAACATGATTTTGATATAAAGGGGAATATTATATGAAAATTTGAAAAACATGTAACATATTACCTATCAGACATGGTGAATAATTTATGGACAAATAAAAGATATAGTATTATGAGATGTAAAATGGATAATTTTGATTACACCAAATTAAAAAGGTTTTATTCAAATAAAACAAAATCAAAAGGAAAGCGGAAAACTGGAGGGGGGGGGAGTGAGGGAGGGAATTTTATGGAGAGCTCCTCAGATAAAAGTTTTATGTCTCAAATCTATAAAAATATGATTCATTTGCCAATTGATAAATGGTCAAAGGATAAGAACAGGCAGTTTTTCAATGGGGAAAAAATTTATATCATGTGAAAAAATGTTATAATTATTGAAAAATGCAAATTAAAACAATCTTGAGATATCCTTTTACCCTATCAGATTAACTAAAATGAAAGAAGAGGAAAATGATAGGTGTTGGGAGGGGATGTGGAAAAAATGGGAGCTTAATTCATTGTTGGTGGATCTGTGAGCTCATCCAATCATTTTGGAACGATTTGGAATTATGCCCAAAAAGTTATTAAACTCCCTTTGAACCAGCAAAACAACTAGTAGGTCTGCTTCTCAATGATTAGAGAATAGAAAAGAACCTATATGTTCTCAATATTTAAAGCATCTCTCTCTTTATGGTGGCAAATAACTGGAAACTGCAAGGATGCCTATCAGTTGGAGAATGGCTAAACAAATTGTAGTATATGTTCATGGTGGAATATCATTGTTGTAAGAAATGATGAGCTCAATAATTTTAGAAAAGCATGAAGAGATAGCCACAAAATAGTGAAGAGTAAATTAAACAGAACCAAGAGAACATTATATATAGTAATAATATATGAACTATTGAAGACCAAATCATTCTCTTATAAATTAACCTCAACATGTATGTGCCAAAATGTTTGTGGCAACCCTTTTTGTAGTGGCTAGAAACTGGAAAATGAATGGATGCCCATCAATTGGAGAATGGTTGGATAAACTGTGGGATATGAATGTTATGGAATATTATTGTTCTGTAAGAAATGACCAGCAAGATGAATATAGAGAGGCTTGGAGAGACTTACATGAACTGATGCTGAGTAAAATGAGCAGAACCAGGAGATTATTATACACTTCAATAACAATACTGTATAAGGATGTATTCTGATGGAAATGAGTATCTTCGACAAAGAGAAGATCTAATTCAGTTCCAATTGATCAATGATGGACAGAAGCAGCTACGCCCAGAGAAGGAACACTGGGAAATGAGTGTAAACTGTTTGCATTTTTGTTTTTCTTCCCAGGTTATTTTTAACCTTCTGAATCCAATTCTCCCTGTGCAACAAGAGAACTGTTCGGTTCTGCACACATATATTGTATCTAGGATATACTATAACATATTTAACATGTATAAGTCGGCTTGCCATCTAGGGGAGTGGGTGGAGGGAGAGAAGGGAAAAATCAGAACAGAAGTGAGTACAAGGGATAATGTTGTAAAAAAATTACCCAGGGATATGTATTGTCAATAAAAAGTTATATTATTTAAACAATAAATAAATTAGCCTCAAAAATCCTGCGAAGGAAAATGCTGTTTGAATCCAGAAAGGAATATTGGTGTGGTGTAAGAAATGATGAGCTGGTTGATCTAGATTCTAGAAAAATATGGAAAGACTTAAATTTATGACAGAAGATGCTATCATATGTGTATGAGTGTATATGTGTGTGTGTGTCTATGCGTGTGTGTGTTCATAGACATCTATGTTTATATGTATACATCAATGCTTAATTGTACCTTCTTAGGGAAGGGGGAAGCAAAATAAAAAGGGTACAGCAGAGAAAAAAAAAGATCAACAAGAAAACGGAGAAAAGCAGGGCAGCTTTGAAAACAAAGTATGGTATTCATTATTTAGTTTTCTTAAAATGGAAATTTATTGTTTTATGCTGAAACCTCTCATAATCTACTATGTACAGAGCAATATTTTTTTTCTCATTTTGTATTTAAGTGTAAATTTTTTTTAAATTACCAAATAAAAAGATGTCTATAGCACATCCAGTTTGAGATATTCAATAGACAATTGGAGATACAAGATTGGAAGTAGGCTGTAAGATAAGAGCTGCATGAATACATTTGAAAATCATCAGCATAGAGACAATAACTAAATCTATGAGAGCTGATAAAATCACCAAGTGAAATATTATATAGAGAAGGCTCAGGACAGAGCCCTATGGAACACCCATGGTTAGTATGCAAGACATAGATGAAGATTCAACAATGAGACTGAAAATGAACGGTCAGATACTTAGGAAAACAAGGAGACACAGTGTCATGAAAACCTAAAGAGAAAAAGAGTAGCAAGGAGAAGAGAATGATCAATAGTGTTGAAGGTTGCAAAAAAAATCAAGAAGAATGGAAACCAAGAGGCCATTAGATTTGGTAAAGTGTAAGCACATTAAAGGAAAAAGATAAAAAAGACAATAGTTAAAAGTATTAGATGAACTGAATGAGGGTTTTCTGAAGATGGGGAAACGGGCATCTTTGTAAGCAGAAGAAAAATAGCCAATAGACAGATAACAATTGAAAAGCAGACAAAGAAGAGGAATGATAGTGGGGATGATTTGTTGAGAATGACAGGATAGAATAGGATTATCTAACTATATAAAGGAGTAAGACTTGACCAAAAAAAAAAAGTGTAGAGGGTCAGGGGTAACACTCCATTGTAGGTTTTGAGTCACAATAACTTGGCTCACCAAAACTCCCTCATGAAATAGCAGAAACTGCTTGTCAATATAATAAATAATCTAGCAACTAAAGCAAAATGCAAATACTACTCTTTGGATTAAAAGCTAAACCGTTGAATTTAGGACAGGAAAGAATGTCCACAAGGAGACTAAAGGTATTTGGGAGAAAGATACCAGAGACAATGGTATAATAAACTTTACTCTGATGCATATCTCAACTATTTATATCTCTATCTAAGTAACCAAGATCTGGGGCTTAAGGAGTTCAATCATTTACATCATAGTAGATTTTGTTAGGTTATAGGAATTTTAAAAGAGTGTACTTTGTATCAAACCTATGAGGATTTGAAGTATATATGTTTGTCTCTCTGATCAATAAACTTAAGTCCCATAATTGGGACTTCTCTGCCTGGCCCTGGTATGTTGTCACGTCCTTCATCTCACTACAGGAGCTGGACTCCAACAAAAAAATCCACTTCTTCATGTGAAATAAATGGAATAAATAGTGGGAGAAAGTATCTGAGTGATGGGAAATGTGGCAAAGGAAAATGAGAGGAAACTTCTCAGTGAATAACCTCCACTCTTAGCTTACTTAAAATAATTGGAAATTTGAGAAAATGCAGATTTGGAAAAATCTACTATGTTGAGGGGGCTTTTGAATCAAGTAGAAAGGTATAAAAAGATTGCTTTGCCTCAGTTAAGGGTGCAGTTAAAACTGGATTGTGAGTATAATCAGCACTGTTTCGTATTTCAATTGTAAATAAACAAGGGTAGAGGAAGGGGATGGTGGGAATAATTCTGAAATGTGAGGACTAGCTCTCTGGAGGATCTCTGGATGAGCCTTGGTCTTAGGTGGAGGAGTGATGAAGGCAGGAGAGCCACCAGGAAGATCTCTGTCTGTCTGCTGTGTCTTGTCAGAGTCCTGAGTCCGAGTCAGAGGCCAAGTTGGAGCTCTTGTCACCAGTCCACTCAGCCCTTAAATATCTCAGTCTCATTACATCACACTAAGTATATGCTAACTAGAGTGATATCATATTAAACTAAAGTGATTACATCATTACATCATACGAAGTATATATGTGAACCAGAGAACCATTATCTCATCAATCACACTGAGTAAACACCCGGCTGTAAGTATCCTTGCTTCAAGTAAACCTTTCCCAGAGTTCCCCACTATTTGTGGCCCTCTATATATAATCCAAGATGGGATTTTGAAAAGCAAGATCTTTTTCATAAAATAATGTGGCAAAAGGCTGGAAGGAAGAGAATAGTATAGAGTTAAACTGGTCAAGATGAGTAAGTATAACCAATTCAGGCTAGAAAAAAATTGAGAAGTAGAGAGACTGGGAGTCTCAGTGAGGAAGAACATGATTTGAAGTTGCAAGACAGAGGAAGAGATAGAATGACAACAGATTATGATATGATAAAGCAATCTTAGCAGTTCATGACTATGGATGTGGAATACTTAAGGGTAATAGCAAGATTAAGGTTAAATCTATTTCTATGTGAAGCTGTGGTAAGGGTGGGAAATAAATAATGGGGAGGAACCAAGTATGCTTAGAAACTGGAGGACTAATGAATTTGAGAAAATATCATTATCTATGTTGAAAGTTGAGAGGGAGGCACTGAATTCATGAAGGAAGGAGAATGTCCTGGAAGTCAGTAAACATGTTATCAGAATTTGGATTGGGTGATAAATATGGACTAAATGAACCTCAAAAAACAAATTACTAAGTGATGGTAGCCTGGAAGTGTCAGTGGGATGAAAGAAGTATTTCAATTGCTCAAGGAGGTCCATCATTAGGATCAATGAGTCTAGGAGAGAAAGACTGAAATAAGCACTTATTAAGCACCTAATATCTGTCAGATAGTGTGCTAAATACTTACAAGTATTATCTCATTTGCTCCTCATCTCTATGCTGATGACTCTCAAAACTATCCTGGTTATGCTATCTTTTTCCCAATTTCTCTTAATTCTAGTGCCCAATCTCTTTAATTATTCCCTATTTATCCTATAATGTATATAGCTTATTTATACTATTTGTTTTCTTCCCCCTTAGATTCTGAATTCCCAAGAGGCAGCAACTTTCCTCTCTTTTTTGTATCCTCAGCACTTTGTAACATTGCATTTATTTTGTATTTCTGCTATATATATTTTCATGTACTTGTATCCTCCATTAGAATATTAGTTCATTGCATATAGGGATTAGTTCGTTCTTTGTATTTCTATCCCTAGCACCTAGCCCAGTGCCTTGCTGAGTGACTGAACTATGTTAGTAACATTCTTTTGAGTAACTCCAGTGAAAGAATATTTTCATCCTTTGAGTGTGGTGAATTTGATCTCGACACGGTGAAAATTCAATTTCAGAATTATGCTCAAATATTTCCACTCCTTTACTCAACTCAATTTTTAAGCTTGTTGAATCTACTTTAAATATCTTGCATCTTTCCCCTTTTTCCATTCACAAGGCTACCATCCCAGTTCAGATTTTCATTACCTTTAACTTGGACTATTGCAAAAATCTCCTAATTAAACTACTGGCAGCTAGTTTTTCTTCTCTCCAATCCAGCCTCCACAGAACTGTCAAATTTAAATAATCTTTCTAAAGCACAATGCCAATCACATCACTCCTTTGGCTCAATACTCTTCAATGACTCCCTATTTTCTCTAGGACAAAATAAAAATTTCTCATCTTGAATTTGAAGCCCCTCATGATTTAATTCTAACCTATCTTTCCAAATATACTTCATATTATCTTTAATGCACTTCCCATTCCAAAATGACTTACCTGCTATTTTCTAAGACACAGCATTGAGATGTGAGAAGTGAGGGTTGAGAGATCCCCTAACAGCAATCCCCTTTGGCCAGTTGTACAGGTTTTGTGAAAGAATTCAAGAATTTGCACACCCCAATGAATACAGGCTCAAAGTTTGTGACAAAGATGGGTTTTTTAACGCTAAGAAAACAGCTTTCTTAGTGGGCAAACTCCTCTTAGAAATTAGCAAAAGTGGATTGACAGGCCTTTGGTTTTATCGGGTTTGTCCAGGCCCTGAGATGGGGAACAATTTGGCCAAGATTTCCAATTGAATGAGATTACTTATCTGGGAATTACCCTTAAGAACGAGTGTGGCCCCTCCCATAGGCCAGGAGGATTTGAGACGCCTGATCAGGGCCCTCTCCCACAGATTAAAGGGGACACAATTTACATCAGAGTCCCTCTCAAAGATTAAAGGGGATACAATTTACTCAATAGCACTCCATCTCAAGCCTCCTTGACTTTAACGTTCTTGGTATTTGAAATATACTCATTTCAAATTAAATAAACTGACGCTAAATAAAATGAACAGAAGCAGATCATTATACACAGCAACAAGAGTATAACACGGATTAATTCTGATGGACGCGGCTCTCTTCAACAATGAAATGATTCAAACCAGTTCCAATTGTTCAATAATGAAGAGAGCCATCTATATCCAGAGAGAAGACTGTAGGAACTGAGTGTGGACCACAACATAGCATTTTCAGTCTTTCTATTATTGTTTGCTTA
Organism: Sarcophilus harrisii; assembly: GCF_902635505.1. Classification (NCBI taxonomy): domain Eukaryota; kingdom Metazoa; phylum Chordata; class Mammalia; order Dasyuromorphia; family Dasyuridae; genus Sarcophilus; species Sarcophilus harrisii. The sequence goes on from NC_045427.1 coordinate 371,814,771, forward strand.
CATTTTTGTTTTCTCTTTTTTTTTTCCTTCTTGATCAGATTTTTCTTGTGCAGCAAGATATCTGTATTAAATGTGTATACATATATTGGATTTAACATATATTTTATTTTATTATAGCTTTTTATTTACAAGATGTATGCATGGGCAATTTTTCCAGCATTGACAATTTCAAAACCTTTTGTTCCAATTTTCCCCCTCCTTCTTCCTACCCCTTCCCCCAGATGGGAGGTAGACCAATACATGTTAGATATGTTAAAGTATATGTAAAATACAATATATGTATACATTTAACATATATTACCATATTTAACATGTATTGGACTATCTGCCATCTAGGGGAAGGGATGGGGAGAAGGAGGGGAAAATTTGGAACTGAAGGTTTGCAAGGGTCAATGTTGAAAAATTACCCATGCACATGTTTTGTAAATAAAAAGCTAAAATAAAATAAATTTTAAAAAATAGAAATATACTCATCTCAACTTCTTAGAATCCCTCATTTCCTTCAAAGATCAGTTCCTATGATGCCACTGGCTTCAAAAGCCTTTCTTGATCCCCTTAATTTTTAGTGCTTCACCCTGGCTCAAATAATTGATGATCCTCATATATTGCATCCCCTTCTCGAAAACAAAATCCTTGAAAAGAATTCTGTGTCATTTTGTCTTTATATCGCCTATTGAATCAATTAGAGTAAGGTGACAGAAGTAGTAAATACCAGGTTTTTCTGGTCAAAAACTAGATATGAATAATTATTACAACTAATTTTTTTTGTGGTTGCTCAAACTATCCCAAAAGGCAATTCTGAAATAGTACAAAAAATATTTTAAAGAATATTTCTGGAATAAAATGCAGAATCTCCAAAAGAGGTTATGAAAGATAATAATTAAAGATATTTAATATTACATTTAAAATTTATTTCATTACTTTTAATAATATTTTATCCTCTTTTTTTTCTGATGCAAAAAAAAAAATAAAGCTTTCTATCACTGAGAAGTATGTAAGGAGACTTGGGGAAGGCTGGAGACTCAGCATCAGACAATTGGATTTTGTTGATATTTGGCATTCATCTACCCTCCTTAAAATAGGTAAATGGTTTTCTCCTTAAACCCATGGTTCTCAAACTGTTTGATGTCAGGACCCCTTTACATCCTTAAAAATTAAAGTCTCCAAAGAGCTTTTATTTACATGTCTTCTATCTACTAATATTTACCATATCAGAAATTAAAACTGATAAAATGTTTTAAATCTTTGTTAATTTCAAAATAACAATAATCTACTACATAGTCATATGAATAACATTTTAATGAAAAGTATCATTGTTTTATATGATTTTGCAAATCTCTTTAATCTCTGTCCTAGTTAAAGGAAACTAGGCAGAATATCATATTAGTTTCTGCATTCAATCTGTTGCAATATGTCGTTTTGGTTTTGATATAAAAAGAAAATGCAGCCTCATACAGTTGGAAAAGGGAAGAATATTTTAATAGCCCTTTTAGATAACCATGGATATTCTTTCTGGACAAGAGGTAGTTTCTTAAAAGTTAGTTGCATCTGGAAAGTTCCAGAGAATAGGAACAAAAAGTTAAATATCGTTTTAGTACTATTATGGAAATAGATTTGACTTGTCAGGTCTGAAGAACTCAGCGACTCCCAGAGATCCACTTCTGGGACTGATGTCTTAACTTATGACAAATACAACATGAAAACAGATCCTTCCTTAGAGGTCATCCGGCAAAACCTCTTCATTTGCCAAGACAATTCCAAAAAGAATAAGTGGTTTGCCTAAAAGAACAATGCAAGACACCTAAGTGGTGAAATAGACAGAGTGGAGAGTGGATCGAACCCGAGTCCACATTTGGCCTCAGAAACTTTTCACTTGTGACCCTGAGCAAATCACTCAGCATTTCTGTGCCTTAGCTTCCTTCTCTGTAAAATGGATAACTGCCTCCCAGGATTGTCATAAAGAAAACCTGTGATGATATTGGTTCAACGCTTTGCAAACTTTATTGAGACATATAAATGCCATCATTTTGACAGAAAAGGGGAACTAACACCTAAAAGGGAAATAATCCAAAACATAGTTTTCACCGTGAAAATACCACTTATATTTACAAACAGTTAAGAATCAACTAAAAGTCTGGCTTTTCTTGCCTACTAAAGAGGTCGTTTCTCCGCAAGATCTGACTTGCTTCAGAGGATGGCTGGGCTTTGCTATTGGGTTTAGTTGGCTAGTGGGTTTCAGCTGAGGAAGGAAAGCCCATCAGAAATCAAACAGGTCCGGACACTTTCAAGTAACCCGCCCCCGCCCCCAACCAAAGGAAAAAAAAATGGATGCGCCAAGAGATACCGGAAAGCGGCCCAAAGTCCCAGCTTTCCAGTGATTATGGATCACTGCCCCTCAACGGGGACCAAACGCCACCTTCCCCACCACGTTCGCTCCCAGGGACTACCCGGGGCAGTCGGGGAAAACGGTCAAGCTCGCAGGCTCATAGTTGGCAAAACCGCTTGGGAGAGGGGCGGGCTTCCCGTGGGAGTGATCAGGGGCGGGGCCTTGTACGGAAGTGCGGAGGGGTGAGTGGGCCGGCCTGTGTAAGGCAATCTCGGGGGATGGGAATAACGATGGAGAGGCCGCCAGTAGCAGGGCCGACAAGCCCCCATGAGCCACAGTCCAAGCCCCGCTGCGAAACTCAACACCCCTACCTTGGCTCTCCCTCCCAGCAGCAAACAGAGAAGACCTGCGCAGCCCCCAGAATTCCCGGCGTCCCTTCCCGTGCGCAGGAGCAGACTTAGCAAACCTCCCGTCCTCCCGCGCTCTAATATTACATCACTCCCGAACTCCCAATCACAGGCTGCCAGGACTTGGAGGGGATAGCTCCGCCCCCCGCAGTTTCCCCGAAAGCGGAGCAGGTGGCGTATTACGTCCTTCATCCCTGAGGCCCCGCCCCCTTTCGGGATGTACATTACTGCCATTCTCCCTCCGCTGGCAAGGATGCTTTTAAAATCCAGTTTCTGCATCTGCAAGCGAGTAGTCAAAAAGTCCTCTCCAGTAAAACCAAGGCACTGAGTAAGTAGATATGTTCCTGCGATGTGTCAATAAGCTGAGGACATAAAGAAAAGCAGAACTGGAATCAAAAAAGGGAATTCCTCCCCAGCCTCTGCAAAAAATCTATATAATGTTACTCAACAAACATTTATTAATCACTTACTGTGTTCCAGGCACTATAGTGATGGTAATAGCAAGCTCCGGAGAGATACATTCAAAGTAAAGGTAAAATAAGCTATTAGGGCTCTAAGGTTAGAAAAGACCATTCCAAATAATATCTCATTTAATCTTCACAATAACCCTGAAAGGTGGATATTATCTTTTCTTATCCCCATTTCACGTTTGAGGGAAAGTGTCATTTTCTAGGAAGTGTCTGAGGCTGAATTTGTTTTTGTTTTTTTTTTTTATTTAATAGCCTTTTATTTACAGGTTATATGCATGGGTAACTTTACAGCATTAACAATTGCCAAACCTCTTGTTCCAATTTTTCACCTCTTACCCCCTCACCCCCTCCCCCAGATGACAGGATGACCAGTAGATGTTAAATATATTAAAATATAAATTAGATACACAATAAGTATACATGACCAAAACGTTATTTTGCTGTACAAAAAGAATCAGACTCTGAAATATTGTACAATTAGCCTGTGAAGGAAATCCAAAATGCAGGTGGGCATAAAGATAGGGATTGGGAATTCAATGTAATGGTTTTTAGTCATCTCCCAGAGTTCTTTTTCTGGGCATAGCTGCTTCAGTTCATTACTGCTCCATTAGAAATGATTTGGTTGATCTCGTTGCTGAGGATGGCCTGGTCCATCAGAACTGGTCATCATATAGTATTGTTGTTGAAGTATATAATGATCTCCTGGTCCTGCTCATTTCACTCAGCATCAGTTCGTGTAAGTCTCTCCAGGCCTTTCTGAAATCATCCTGTTGGTCATTTCTTACAGAACAGTAATATTCCATAATATTCATATACCACAATTTATTCAGCCATTCTCCAACTGATGGGCATCCATTCAGTTTCCAGTTTTTAGCTGAGGCTGAATTTGAACTCATTTTCCACTTTCCCTACCCAGCACTCCGTTGGATGGACTTGCTAAACTAAAGATTAAAAAAAAAAAGGAATTTATCTTTCCATTTCCCCTTTGAAAACATAATCACATCTGACATTTATGTTTTGTGTTTGCCATTTTCCTTATATCAATATGTAAAATACCATAATTTTATACATGTTTCTCATCCGTATTATTGGAGAGTTAGATAAACTTAAAGTAATACAATCCTCTAATAACATTCAAATATAACTGGTAAACATAAATAGGAATATTTTTGCTTTGTAATGATTTTTAAAGATGTCAAAAAATGTACAGAGGTTGGGCATGTGGATTCTGAAATCAGGAATTTGAATCTTGCCTTTGACACAAAATTTCTGAGTCTTTGTTTTAGTGCTTTTTTTTTTCTTTTGTAAAATTTAAAGCACTGTGTAAATGTCAGTTATTATAAATGAATTTGGAAACTCTGAAGGTAAAGAATTGGAGTGGAAGAAGACAAGGATAACTGATTATAACCTATTCCAGAATCATGAAGGATTGGACATGGAGTGAAGTTATAACATATCACTTTTGTAAGCATAACCAACCATACAATGGGAAAGGTACCTACCTCATGCGGCGGGGTTTATGGATTGTTCAAGGAAGACTAGTATCTCTGTCATGAGGGCTTGTAGAGTATCCACCTTCGGTGTCCACCTGACTCTCAACTCTTACCTGTGACTCCCAGGAGCTATAACATGCACTGTGGCCACACCCCAGCTAAAGTACTTGGCAAAAGAGCTAACCCAAGGTGAGGGTAACCTACTAGGTCTCAACTCTGTCAGTTAGTTGTGGTAGGGAGACCGTTGTCTAACCTAAGCATGTGAAGACTTTCCCCCCTGAATTAAGCAGATGAGAACACTTTTTTCCCAATGGCCATGAAGATGGCTAAAGCAGGCATTGTGGAATACTTAGAGCTTGCTTAGAAACTAGACTCCAGCACTGCATCCTGGACTATCATCAATCATCCTTGACCTTTTGCCTTGCCACTGGGCTTCTGTGACTTTGGAAGAGAGGGGTAAGGATGAAGATTATGCCATTCTACCTCACTAAAATCCAATTTTTGTGCAATCCAAGACATCACCCTGTGATGTCCTAGGTCTTCAAAAACAAAGGACAAGCAACCATCACCAGTTGCTGGGCATTGTGCTAAACACTACAATTATTATTTCATCTGGTCCTCACAGCAACTCTGTTTTGACACATCAGTAGACTAAAGTACGAGCACACAGCTCTGGAGACAGACAGTGCATTAATATACCTCAGAAACAGGTCTACATTCAAGCATAGAGGTGGGCACATGGGCTAGCTAGCAGGAAGAAGACTTGGACTACATCCAGTGACTCCTGAAAGCTTCAATTTGATCAGAAGAAAATTAGCACAGATGCTAAAAGATTAAAAAATTCATTTGTGGGACAGTGAAAAGATAATTTCTTGTTTACTGCTAGTAGAACTGAGAACTAGTTCAACCACTTTAGAAAATATTTTGAGTTATTCAAAAAAAATTAAAAGATAACTCTTTTTTGTCAGCAGTAGAATTAACTGTATTCGCAGAGTAGACTTTATAAGAAGATTTATTGGGACATTTCTGTAGCATCTGGAAGCATACCACAACTCACACGGCAAACCCCAAAACAAAATTACCTCAAGTTCAAGGTATTTTGGGGGACTACATTCACTAGATACATTATCTCATAAATTCATACCAATGTGCTTCCCTTTAAAAGTCAGAGGACATAATTATATCAAATAAATGGTCTTTAATCAAATAGTATAGCTAGAAAATTCACAGTAAAACATTTCCTATATAAATCTGGGGCTTCCTCCAGTTTAACACATGGAACACATCTCTCCATAGAGAGATGGCTTCCAACCCCCAGTAATCAATGTGTAGTACAGTATGATGATGAAACTCTTCTAACTGACTATAGAACTGGAAGAATCCATACATCTAGAGGCATGGAACTATAACTGAGTTTAAATATGAAAAGGGTAATAATAATCTTTCTTCTAAGAGGTAAGGAAGGATGAACGTCTGTGAGCTGGCAGACAGGAGAATGACAACAATTTGCATTCATTTTCTGGCCTCCAGTAAACCTGTGCATTGAATTATTTTTCTTTCTTTCTTTTGGTTGATTCTTTATAGATCTTAGGTGAATAAATACTGGGAGAGGCAATTGAAAATATAATTTTGTGGATTTCAAAACAATGGAACAGTTCCCAGAGGTTCATATAATGTTTCCCCAAGCCAATAAGAAGGTAGCCCACTCCACTAGTAGAGGTGGCAGTAGCTAAGTATAAAGGAAATGTCTGAAAATGGAAGTGGCATGCTAGTTATGTGAGGATGCCGATGGTATGGGCTAGATACAAACAAGAGAAAGGAATCAATACTGAGAGTCCAGGAGAGAACTACCCAAGGGGAATTTCATAAGGATTCCATGAAAGGGAAAAAGAATTCCCAATGTCAGATGCTTTGAGGAACCTTTTTTATACCAACTGTTCTGCAATATCTTCTCAGTAAATCCCAAGTATAAACATTAATGGAGTTCAACTGGTTCATTATAACGGGAATCCACAGGATGTGGCTTCAGGGGCTACAATATTAGAAATTCTAGTCACTCATTATTATCCCTAGAACTTTGAAGGTAATAGTAGTCAGCCACCCTCTAAAATTCCCAAATCTAGAGTGTCAATTCCTCAATGAGTCCAGAACCAGTATTACATTTTTTTCTAGAAGCTCAAAAAGGAAAAAGAATTTGTTTAAGATTGTATAACTAACTGATATTTTGATAAGTGCTAGAACATAAGTTTCCTGGCAGATCTTTTCCCTGAATTAAGAAGTAGCTGACATTTTGACTATCCTTTTCCTAAGACTCCACTGAATATATCCTATCACTCTGCTTTGGCCACATTTAAATTTTTTTTATTATAAACTTAATAAACATAAATTATTTTTATTATACACTTAATAAAAATGAATATTTCAATATACAATAATAAAGAAAAGGATTTCACATAAAACTGTGAACTTCCTCTATGTATATTTTAGGGTTTTTTAAGTGTATGTTCATTTTAGCACAATGATAATAAAACAGCTCTACCAGTTTTATTCCTTCTGAACTTCCTCCTGCTCCATGTTTTTAGTTTCACTATATATTTTTATCACTATAACTACTTATCAACTATCCCACTATCAGCCTTTCCTTGTAAAAAATAAATGTAGAAAAGCAAAACAAATCAACAAATTGCTTACATTTGAAAATGTAGTTCTCATATATCCACCAAGTATCTTAGGTACATTCTAATACAATAATGTAGAATAAAATTTGTGAGTGTTTTTGTTGTTTTTATTTTTTACTAAGCGTCTGCTGTGTAACACCCTGTATAAGGCATTACATAAAAAATATGAAATTATATAGAGTTTAGCCCAACAGCATAGCAATAGGACACTGGGACAAGTTCAAGAACATTCCTTCTATCCCTGAGCAACAATTCCCTTGTTCCATGGGCAAGATATAAGTAACCCAAAGAATCTCCAGTTAGCCCTCTCCTAGGGAACAAAGGAACAGCTGTGGCTGGAGGCCATGCACTGATTTATTCTGTTTCCCATTCTCCTTAATCTGCAATCATAACTGAGAGCTGCCTTCTCTGTTGGCCCTCTATCTCCTGCTACTAGAGCTTTTAAAGCCCCAAGTCAGCAAATGTATGTGTAGGGGAGAGGGGGATATCTCTATGGTCCATTACCCCAGTAGAAGCTGAGGAGAAGCCATAAAGCCTGGAAGCCTGAGGGGATTAAACTGCATGAGGATGAGAGGAGAGGAGCTTCTGATACTACCTGCTATCAAAGCCACAACCACTAAAACCAAATTAAAATAAGCTCCCTGCCCCAAAGCCCTCATCAGGCAAGTAGATTTATTTGAACAATACAGCCTTCAATTAAAAGTGGGATTGGGTTTCTCCTTCCTTCTCCCTCAAGGATGAAATTGCTTTGTATGAATTAATTTCTACATCAGAAATTGGCTTTCTATTTAAATTAATCCAACATTAATTAAGTGCCTACTGGATGCAAGACATGGCAAGAAATGCTGGGAATACAAAGACTAGTTTTTCAAGATTAGCTGTACTAGAAAGAGTCCTAGATTTGGGGTATAAGGAACAGTTTCCAATCTTGGTTCTGCCATTTTAAACCTTTGTAACCTTGGACAAGTTACTTGACCTGATTTCCTTATATGTATTTAAAAAAAAAAACAGGGGCAACTAAGTAGCACAGTAAATAGAACACCATCCAGGGAATTAGGAGGACCTGAGTTGAAATTCAGGTCTAGACACTTAATATTACTGCCTGTGTGATCCTGGGCAGTCACTTAATCTTGATTGTTTGGGGGGGTGGGGGGGAAGATAGGCTAAATGACCTCTACAATCTAGCTCCCCATAGGACATTTCAGGCTTGTACCGTGAATTCAGCATATAAACCTGAAAGCATATGTATATGCATGCTTATTTTATTTTATTTTCTCAATAGTATTTTATTTTTCTAAATACATATAAAGGTAGTTTTCAAAATTTATTTTTTCAGACTTTGTTTGCAAATTTTTCTCTCTCTCTCTTACTTCTATCCATCCCAAGACAGCAAGCAATCTGATATAAGTTAAACATAAAGAATTATTTTAAACATATTTCTATATTTGTCACATTGTACAAGAAAAATTAGAACAAAAGAAGAAAAAAAAAACATGAGAAAGAAAAAGCAAATAAACAAAGATAAAATATTATGCTTCGATCCACATTCAGTCTCCATAGTTCTTTCTCTGGATGTGAATGGCATTTTCCATCCCAAGTATATTAGAATTGCCTTGAATCACAAAATCACCCACAAATTTTATTCTACCTTATTATATTAGAATGTACCTAAGTCATTACAGCCATGTTACCTCTTAGCAGACAAAATTCAAAAAATGATTCAAATCATTGTTGAGAAGAGACAAGTACAGTTGTTCATCACATAATCTTATTGTTACTCTGAATAATGTTCTCTTTGTTCTGTTCACTTCACTCAGCATTCATGTAGGTCTTTTCAGGCTTTTCTGGTCAGTATCTCATCATTTTTTATAGAACAATAATATTCCATTAACTTCATATACCCTAACTTATTCAACCATTCTCCAACTGATAGGCATCCACTCAGTTTCCAGTTTCTTGCCACTACAAAAAGGGCTGCTACAAACATTTTTGCACATGTAAATCCTTTCTCTCTTTTATGACGATGTATTGTGTATTATGTATTATGACTGTATTTTTGGGATACAAACTCAGTAATGATATACAGGATCAAAGGGTATATGGATGTTTATTTAAAAATAGAGATGACCAAACAACTAAGAGCATCAAAAGAGGTTACCTATAAAAATAACTGTGTCAATTTTATAAGAATACAAGTCATTCCCCAATTGATAAATGGTCAAAGGATATGAAAGGATATGAATTAAAGCCATTTATAGTTATATGAAAAAATTCTCCAAATCACTATTTATTAGAGAATGCAAATTAAATCAACTCTGGAGTGGCACCTTACATTTCTCAGATTGGCTAAGATGACAGGAAAAAATAATAATGAATGTTGGAGGGGATATGAAAAAACTGGGACTCTAATGCATTGTTAGTAGAGTTGTGAACTGATCTAGACATTCTAGAGAGCAATCTGGAACTGTGCCCAAAGGGCTATTAAAATGTGCATACCCTTTGAAGCAATAAACTGGGAAAATATTTTTACAGTCAAAGGTTCTGATAAAGGCCTCATTTCCAAAATATATAGAGAATTAACTCTAATTTATAAAAAATCAAGCCATTCTCCAATTGAAAAATGGTCAAAGGATATGAACAGACAATTCTCAGATGAAGAAATTGAAACTATTTCTAGTCATATGAAAAGATGCTCCAAGTCATTATTAATCAGAGAAATGCAAATTAAGACAACTCTAAGATACCACTACACACCTGTCAGATTGGCTAAGATGACAGGAAAAAATAATGATGATTGTTGGAGGGGATGTGGGAAAACTGGGACATTGATTCATTGTTGGTGGAGTTGTGAACGAATCCAACCATTTTGGAGAGTAGTTTGGAACTATGCTCAAAAAGTTATCAAACTGTGCATACCCTTTGATCCAGCAGTGTTACTACTGGGATTATATCCCAAAGAGATTATAAAGAAGGGAAAGGGACCTGTATGTGCACGAATGTTTGTGGCAGCCCTTTTTGTAGTGGCTAGAAACTGGAAACTGAATGGATGTCCATCAGTTGGAGAATGGCTGAATAAATTGTGGTATATGAAAATTATGGAATATTACTGTTCTGTAAGAAATGACCAACAGGATGATTTCAGAAAGGCCTGGAGAGACTTACACGAACTGATGCTGAGTGAAATGAGCAGGACCAGGAGATCATTATATACTTCAACAACAATACTAGATTGACCAGTTCTGATGGACCTGGCCATCCTCAGCAACGAGATCAGCCAAATCATTTCCAATGGAGCAGTAATGAACTGAACCAGCTACACCCAGAGAAAGAACTCTGGGAGATGATTAAAAACCATTACATTGAATTCCCAATCCCTATATTTATGCCCACCTGCATTTTTGATTTCCTTCACAAGCTAATTGTACAATATTTCAGAGTCTGATTCTTTTTATACAGCAAAATAATATTTTGGTCATGTATACTTATTGTGTATTTAATTTATATTTTAATGTATTTAACATCTACTGGTCATCCTGCCATCTAGGGGAGGGGGTGGGGGGTAAGAGGTGAAAAATTGGAACAAGAGATTTGGCAATTGTTAACGCTGTAAAGTTACCCATGCATATAACTTGTAAATAAAAGGCTATTAAATTTTTTTAAAATGTGCATACCCTTTGACTCAGTAGTATCTCTACTGGCGCTGTATTCCAAGGAAATCATAAAGGAGGGAAAAGGACCCACATGTGCAAAAATGTTCATAGTGGGTCTTTTTGTGATGACAAAGAATTGGAAAAAAGAGTAGATGCCCATCAATTGGGGAATGGCTGAACAAGCTATGGCACAAGAAGATAACGGAATTTTATTGTTCTATAAAAAATGATGAACAAGCTGATTATAGAAAGACCTAGAAAGATTTACATGAACTGATGTTGAGCAAAACAAGCAGAACCAGGAATACATTGTACATAGTAACAGGAAGAATGTGTGATGATCAACTAGGAAAGGCTTAGTTCTCAGCAGTTCAGTGATCCAAAGCAATCCCAATAGACTTTGGACAGAAAATGCCATTTGTATCCAGAAAAAGATTTAAGGAGACTGAATGTAAATCAACACATACTATATTCACATCTTTTTTCTGTATTTTTTTAAATCTCTCCCATGGTTTTTCCCCTTTGTTCTGATTTTTCTCTTACAACATGACTTATAAAGCAATATATAATAAAAATAAATAGATTTGCTACAACAAAATAAATAAATAAATAATTTAAATGCTACCTAAAGGAGATGCTACATGAGTTGAGCCTTGAAGGAAACTAAGGGTTGTTTTAAAAGGTAAAGATAAGAGGCAGCATATTCTAGGCATAGTACAGAGCCAATATATCCAGAAAGTATTGAGGTAGGAGAAGGAAATAATGAGTTCAGAATGTGGCCAGTCTGGTTGCATCATGGTGTGTGAAGGTAAATAACATGCAATAAGTCAGGATTCTAGTATGGAGCTGGATTGGGAAGTGTTTTAAATACCAAGTGAGCTGGGAAACTTGATATTATCCTAATGGCAATATGAAGCCACCAAAGGTTGTGGAACAGGGGAGCAACATGGTCAGGCCTATGATTTAGGAAGATATTTTTTGATAGCCATGTAGAAGATGAATTAGAGAAGGAAACAACTGGAATCTGGGGTATATTTGCAAAATTTAGGTAAGGATTACCTTAAATTGCAAGCCTGTTCACTTCCATTTTCTATGAATTCTTATAGCAAATTGAACCATTCATTGGGTAGTTAATAATGTTTTTTGAATAATAATTAGCTAATTTCACTTACAGTCATATATTTTTTGTTCAGTTGTTTCCATCATATCCATCATTTGGGGGGTTTTCTTGGCAAAAATAGCAGGAGTTGTTTGCTATGTCCTTCTCTAGCTCACTTTACAGATGAGGAACCTGAAGCAAACAGGATTAAGGATTGTTCCAGGGTCAAACAGCTAGTAAGTATCTGAGGCTGGATTTGAACTCCGATCTTCCTGCCTTCAGCTACCTGAATAATATTTGTATATTCTGGCATCTCTCAAATTCAACATGATTCAAACATGAACTATCACCATTATTATCCAGAATACTTGACAAACTGAAAAAGTATAGAACAAAAAATTCAAAAGCTGAAAAGAAATAGGGAGAATTCATTTATGAAGCAAGAAAAGGAACAGGAAAATTACAGAAACATGACTACAAATAAACGAGTAGGCAGAGAGTAAGAGGAATATGATTCATACAGGAAACAATGTCTTACATTTACATATTCCTTTACAGTTTTTAAAGCACTTTCACACATGTATATTCTTTATTTGATTTCCATAATAACTCATCAGGGTATCTCTCCCAATTCACATTGGCAGGGACAGTTTGGGGCTGCTGTTCTAGGGGTGGCCCTGCAGGCAACTCTCCCTGATGTTGATTCTATAGTACACCAGCCTGCATTGTTGTGCTTGCCATTAAAAAATCAGAAAGAATACTCAATTAGCTTTTTAGAAAAGGCACTTATTTAAATGGAACGGAAAGAACAGCAGTTACAAAGCATTCCTCCCGGACAACCTGGAGCACACTTTCCAGGGGCTCGGCACAGTGCCTGGCATATATAGTATTTGCTTAATAAATACTAGTTGATACACTGCCTCTCACAAAGTTCATGGGAGGAAGAGTGGGCACAAACTAGAAGAACGAGGGTAATGAGACTTGGGAACACGTGACCAAAGGCAGCTCCTAAACTGGCATTTCAGAACCTCAGGTTCCTTTCCTTCTCCCCTCCAAGTTCACTGTAGCTCAGGGCATTCCTACCAGTGATGGACTAATTACTCTGTGGCTTGTCAGGGCTGTTTCCTGCAGATTATGGAGCTTCTTCTGGAGGATTCAGTCTGTGCTGGCCTGGATCAAGTAGGTTGTTTAGCCACTGAAATGATGCTACCAAATGTGGAGGAGGCTAGCTAGGGAGGGGGACAAGGGGGAGAAAATAAATGTTTGGATAGAAGATGCTTTAGAAATATTATCTGACGAGGTAATTGCTGTCATTGTACCCATTTACGGATAAAGCAAACAGAGGTTGTGTGACTTGCTCAGGATCACATAGCTAGTAAGAGCCTGAAGTCAAATTTCAGCTAAGGTCAGTCTGACTCCAGGCCCAGTGACTCCATAAGCCAGCTACCTAGCTGCTGCTAGTGGTAGAGTCACTATTCACTACTTGTGGGGGCCTAGTGCCTGCCATTTCCAAAGTTTTCTCTGCTCCCTGGAGCCAGGCCTGAAGGGAATCTAACACATGCATGTCTCCCTCCCAGGCAGCTCAGCTCCTCCAGAAGGCAATCCGCATCTCCATCAGCACTCTATCCACCATATGGATCATGCATCCTTCTGCGTACACGGTGACATGTAAGACACTCCAAGCTTGAAAATCTTGGTTACATAAATGTGAATCCCCTCCTCCTTCTGGGAAAAGAGCCCTTTCAAACCAGCCTTCCACACGCAGCTAAGAAAAGGCATTATCATTGTGGTTTTGCAGATAAAGAAGCAGAGATCCACAGTGACTTATCCCAGAAGCCCAAGGTCAGGCATTTTTTACCCAAGTAATGAGTACCAGGGATGGGATCAGAACCTCACATCTCGCTGCTGGTCCTCACAAATGGAGAGAAAGCCTCCCTCCTTCCTTAAGAGTTCAGGGGAAAAGATATAAAATGAAGACAGGAAAGCCCTGCAATCAAACTCCCTGAGAAGTTTCTGATCTTAATCTAATTGTTCTCTCTTTTGGCCTTCTTAGTCATTGGTCAGTGTCTAGACAAGACAGAGACAGTCTCTGGGATGTTGAAGCAATTTGAGGCCGTGGAAGAGGCAAATTTCTCCATGAATGAACCAAAACCCAGTGACCTGGAAACCAGGTCTGACTTTGACAAGTCTGCATCTATCACCCCAATTGTGACTTTACTGTTGCCTGATTGGATAAGTGGGAAAGAAGAATTATAGAATAGAATAAAAATTTTTGACTATTCTCAGAAAGGAATTAAAATCAAGGGAGATGGAAGACACTTCAGATGGCCATGTAGTCCTATGAACACCAAAAAAGAATGCCCATTATGACATAAATGACAAGTAGCCAGCCTCTACTTGAAAACTTCCAATGAGGGAAAAGCTACTACTTTCTAAGGGAGCACATTCCACTTTTGGATAGCTATCAATATTTTTTTTTATTATAGTAACTTTTTATTGACAGAATCTATGCTAGGGTAATTTTTTTACAACATTATCCCTTGCAATCACTTCTGTTCCGATTTTTCCCTCCCACCCTCCACCCCCTCCCCTAGATGGCAAGCAGTCCTATATATGTTGAATATATCCTAGTATATCCTAGATACAATATATGTGTGCAGAACCGAACAGTTTTCTTGTTGCACAGGGAGAATTGGATTCAGAAGGTAGAAATAACGCGGGAAGAAAAACAAAAATGCAAACAGTTTACATTCATTTCCCAGTGTTTTTTCTTTGGGTGTAGCTGCTTCTGTCCATCATTGATCAACTGAAACTGAATTAGGTCTCTTTGTCAAAGAAATCCACTTCCATCAGATTACATCTTCATACAGTATTGTTGTTGACATATATAATGATCTCTTGGTTCTGCTCATTTCACTTAGCATCAGTTCATGTAGTTCTCTCCAAGCTTCTTTGTATTCATCTTGCTGGTCATTTCTTACAGAACAATAATATTCCATAACATTCATATACCACAATTTGCCCAACCATTCTCCAATTGATGGGCATCCGCTCAGTTTCCAGCTTCTAGCCACTACAAACAGGGCTGCCACAAACATGTTGGCACATACTGAGTCCCTTTCCTTCTTAGTATCTCCTTGTGTATAAGCCCAGTAGAAACACTGCTGGATCAAAGGTATACACAGTTTGATAACTTTTTGGGCATAATTCCAGATTGCTCTCAGAATGGTTGGATTCGTTCCACAGCTCCAAACAATGCATCAGTGTCCACTTTTCCACATCCCCTCAACATTCTGCATTATTTTTCCCGTCATCTTAGCCAATCGACAGGTGTGTAATGGTATCTCAGAGTTGTCTTAATTTGCATTTCTCTGATTAATAATGATTTGGAACACTCTTTCATATGAGTGGTAATGATTTCAATTTCATTATCTGAAAATTGTCTGTTCATATCATTTGACCATTTATCAACTGGAGAATGGCTTGGTTTCTTATAAATTAGAGTCAGTTCTCTATATTTTGGAAATGAGGCCTTTATCAGAACCTTTAACTGTGAAGATGTTTTTCTCAGTTTTTTGCTTCCCTTCTAATCTTGTTTACATTAGTTTTGTTTGTACAGAAGCTTTTAATGTATGTAATCAAAATTTTCTATTTTTGATCAATAATGATCTCTAGTTCGTCTTTGATACTAATTTCTTCCTCTTCCACAAGTCTGAAGGATAAACTATCCTATATTCCTCCAATTTGTTTATAATCTCGTTCTTTATGTCTAAATCATGGACCCATTTTGATCTTATCTTGGTATCATGTTAAGTGTGGGTCCATCTAATTTCTGCCATACTAATTTCCAGTTTCCAACAGTTTTGTCAATAATGAATTCTTATTCCCAAAAGTTAGGATCTTTGGGTTTGTCAAACACTAGATTGCTATAGTTGACTATTCTGTCTTGTAAACCTAACCTGTTCCACTGATCAACTAATCTTTTCTTAGTAATCAAATGGTTTTGGTATGCTGCTTTATAATATAGTTTTTAGATCAGGTACAGCTAGGCCACCTTCATTTGATTTTTTCATTAATTCTTTTGAGATTCTTGACCTTTTATTATTCCATATGAATTTTATTTATTATTTTTCTAGATCATTAAAATATTTTCTTGGAAGTCTGATTGGCATAGCACTAAATAAATAGATTAGTTTAGGGAGTATTGTCATCTTTATTATATTCGCTCGACCGGATAGCTATCAATATTAAGAAGCTTGTTTATTGTCGTTCTTTTCCCCTGAAATCAAGACTAAATTGATATCTATTCATTTTTACTCACTGTTCCTAGTTTTGTCCTCTAGAGCCAAACTGAACAAAGTTAATCCCTTTTCTCTTGAATAACTCTTTAAATACTTGAGCACAGTGATCAAGTCATCTCTGAAGCGTCTCTAGGTTAAATATCACCAGTTCCTTCAGCTCATTTTCCTATGTCATAAAATAAAGTTTTTTTTCTCCATTCTGACTGCCCCTCTCTGGACACTCTCCACCTTACTGATATCCTTCTTAGACTATGGCACCCAGAACTGGACACAATGATCTAGATGTGTCTGATGAGGGCAGAGTACAGAGGAACCAGCCCCTACATATCCCTAGATGCCATATCTCTATTTTGTTGTTGTTGTTCAGTCATTTCAAATTATTCATGCTACCATGTGGATTTTCTTGGCAAAGATACAGGAGTGGTTTGTCATTTTTTTCTCCAACTCATTTTATAGATGAGGAAACTGAGGCAAGCAGAATTAAGTGACTTGCCCAGGGTCACACAGCAAGTAAATCTCTGAGGCTGGATTTGAGCTCAGGAAGATGACTCTTTTTGACTCCAGGCCTGTCACTATCCTCTTTCTCATTAGCTTCTCATGTCTCTCTGCATTAGTTTTCACTGACAAATCTTACAGCTAACTCCTGAAAAATTTCCTTCATCCCAACTCATTCTACCTAGGTATGCTAGAGAAAAAAAAAGTCAGATGCTAGAAGGAATGGCCTCTGTCACAGGGATCCTGTTATTCCATGGCTTTATATCACCCCATTTCTTTAATGCCAATGAGAAATTCAGTCAAGAAATATGAATATCAATAATCTCTGCTTCTCTCTGAGAAGCCCGTAGGGGAGCTTGTAGTATATGGGGCAGGAGGTCTAGATTCTGGTTACTAAGAAACTAATAGGCCCAGAGCTATGCTATGTAGGACACTGTATTTCACAGCCAAAAAAAATAAGCCCAGGCAGACTAGTAAGAAGGAAGCAGTATTTCTGTGACAGGGACAAAGCCCCCTAGGACAGAGATGAGACAGTTCAGAATGGCAACTTCCCTCACGCTGGGAGGCCTGTGGAGCTTCTGGGTATAGGCCAGGAGCTGAGAAGCAGCATGGATGGCTGTAAGCATCATTTGCTCTCACTTAAATTGGCCTTTCTGGTTCAAAGGAAAAGCACTTAGAAGAAAAGACCCAGGAGACAGGCTAGGACATCAAAGGACTCTTGCCAAACAGCATCATGGGGAGCCCATCTAGGCCAAGGCAGAAATATTCTCAGAAACATTTGCAAATACACAGCTTTATGTACATGAACATGCACTCTAATGAAGAAACACACACATTCACAAAGACTAATGCACAGAGATTCATACATATCAATATGCACATCTACTCACCTACACTCACACAGACACATTCTGGTGCAGAAATGGGAAATGTGGATTGATTAAGTGTCTGCTAGGTGCCACGTACTATGCTCGATTTTCTCAACAACCTGGAGAGACAGGCACTATTATGATCCCCATCCTACAACTGAAGCACAGAGGCAGAAGTTAAGTAACTTGATCAGGGTCAAACAGCTAGTAAGTATTTGGGATCCTCCTCATTCCAATTTTAGGAATCTAAGCTATAGATCTAGCCACATGAAACAGGCCCATGAACACAGGCATACTCAGACACTATTATAACGACAGGTTAATAGAAAATACCCAGGCTTTCTTACATAGGCACATACACAAAGATGGCAATTCTCAGAGATACATGCATGCAGTACATAAAACTGCAAATTAAACCAAAAGACAGTCTGTAGACTAAATATTAATCAATACACTGAATATCATGCAACCACAGAGTCACAATCTCAAGAGTTGGAAGAGACATCAGAGACCAATCTTCTAAAAGAATAAAAATCCCCTCTACAACATAAATGGCAAATAGCTCTCCAAGATAGTAACAGTAAGGGGTGACTGATGGCCAACCCAGGTACTCCATAGGTACCTCTGTATTAGCATGAGATTCAGGGGAAAATCTCCCCCTGAGGAGAACCCACTAGTGTCCAAGGCAGCTCATTCCATCCTTAGAGAGCTGTAACTCTTTTAACTATAACCATTCATTGCCATAAAAATAAGAGCGGCTCAAGCAGCCTGTAACTTAAGGTCCACTGATTTTTGAAAATTTTAGAACTTGGGGCAGCTAGATAACACAGTGGATAGAGCTCTGGCCCTGAAGTTCAAATCTGGTCTCAGACACTTAACACTTCCTAGCTGTGTGACCCAGGGCAAGTCACCCAATTGCCTCAGCAAAAAAAACAAAAACAAAAAACTCATTGTTATGAGAATTTTGGAACTTTGATTTCTGGGAATAGAGATTTCTTGGAGAGAGGATCCAGAAAGGGATAGTTCAAGTCTGGAGTCCATAAGGGAGGAGTTTATCCTTTATATTGGAACCAAGTAGACATACCATAGTCAAACACAGAGCCAGATTCCCTGACTTGTGCTCCCCAGTTCATTCCTAAGGAGGCTCCCAACAGCCCCTGCTAGTGCCACTAACTGCTATTGCATCAAATGATGATGTCACTGTATTGGACAGACAGAACCAAGGCTAACAAATTATCGTGAACTGAAGGTGATGGCTGGTGAGTTAATCCAAATGCCTTACCCCTTACTACTCTATTTCTTACCTCTAGGAAAGGAAGGCACTCACTAACTGCCCCATTCCTCCAGAGTTTCCCCCCCTGTTTCCTGCAAAAATGGAAGGAATCAAAAGTAGAAGTAGTCAATTTCTGTTTCTGCAAATGCCCCTTGAACTTTATCCTCATCTTGCTTTTTGTCCATTCAAATGTTTCAGTCCTCCTTTTTATGTAAAGGATGGATGTTAATACTTATTGTTCCATTAATGTGAGCTGTACATATATAGGTTTGGAGAAGGTCTGATCAGGACTGAGGCAGAAAAAAACATCCCATTTCATTGTAAGGTGCAGTGGGGTAGAAGAAATGCTAATTCTCTCTGGCAATCCAAATGCATTGAAGCACATTGGAGAGTACTTCTAAACCAGCTTATGTTTTATAAATAAAGAGAGATTAGTAACGTAAAGTGACTTAAAGCTCATAAATATAAGACATAAGCTCTTAAAGTAAAAGTGAGCCTAAAGAGATGGGAAAGCAGGTTCATTTACTGGGTGCATATTATAAGTAGATCTCCTTCAGATCTAATCCAACCAACTTTTCTCTGGGAGTAGAAAAGCCACCGTCATCTGAGTGAGTCACCTTGACCTGTACTATTATTTATTTACCCTAACCCCTGTGGGCTCAGCAGAGGATAAGTCAAATAAAATATGTTTATTACATGTAGGAGTCTCATCCCCATGTACTTTTTACCTATTCTACAGGTAATACAGAATAATCCTGTATAAATTTACATGAGAACTTCCCCTTCATTTTATCCAACTTACACAAAGTTTGTCATTATTTATTTGTATTCTTGGATGTGTATTTGGAAGGATAATCTTACATATGTAGATAACACCTAAGGTATAAACTATCTATCCAGAGTGATTCTTGTTATCTCCCCTCATTCATCCTTCCACAGAAGTATGAGTCAGTATACTGGGGACCTCCTTCTAGATATCATCTCAACACAAATATACCAATGAAGTATATAGGTTGTCCATCAATCATGTTACTCTATTGTTATGTAACTGGCTTATCTTCTTTCACAATTATTCATTTCTCTGATGACATATTCTTGTGTTTTTTTAAGGCTACTTTTCTTGTACAATTCTTAATTAGTAATTCATTGAAGACTACTTACCCCTACAAAGTAGGGGTGTTCTCTGAGTAACTAACCCTCACTTTAACTTCTTGGAGACCATGGTGTTTCTTAACTCAGAGACAAACTGTATAACCAAAATAAGTTGTCTAAAAGATGGACTTCTGCATATGAAAAAATGTTTTAAATCACTATTGATTGGAGAAATGCAAATTAAGACAACTTTGAAGTATCACTTCACAACTCTCAGATTAGCTAAGATGACAAATGTTGGAGGGGATGTGGGAAAAATGGGACATAATGCATTGTTGCTGTGAACAGATCCAGCCATTCTGGAGAACAATTTGAAACTATTCCTAAAGGGCTATAAAGCTGTGCTTACCCTTTGATCATCAGTGTCTCTACTGGGTCTGGATCCCAAAGAAATCATAAAAGAGAGGAAAAGACCCACATGTGTATAAATGTTTGTAGCACCCCTTTTTGTAGTGTCAAGAAATTCAAAGTTGAATGGATGCCCATCAGTTGGGGAATGGCTAAATAAGTTATGATATATGAATGCAATGGAATATTATTATTCTATAAGAAATGACAAACAGGCTGATTTCAGAAAAACCTGGAAAGATTTATATGAACTAATAAAAGTGAAGTGAACAGAACCAAGAGAATAGTGTATATAGCAATAACAAGATTATGGGATGATCAACTGTAACAGACTTGGCTTTTTTCAACAATGAGGTGATGAAAGGCAATTCCAATAGACTTGTGATGGAAAGAGCCATCTGCATCCAGATAGAGAACTATTAAGATGAAATGTGGATCAAAGAATAGTATTTTCACCTTTTCTGGTGTTGTCATTTCTTAACTTGTTTGTTTTTCTTTCTCATTTTTCCCCATTTTGATCTGTTTTTTCTTGCTTAGCATAATGAAAATGGAAATATTTTTTAGAAGAAATGCACCTTTAATCTATATCAAATTGCTTGCTGTCTTGGAGGGGGGATGAAGGGAGAAAGAGAAAAGCATGGAATGCAAGGTTTTGCAAAGGTGAATGCTGAAAATTATCTTTGCATGTATTTGGAAAAATAAAATACTATTAAAAAAATGAACCTTTGTAATGATTATTGTCAATGGTAGAGAGATTATGGAACAACTTGTTCTGTTTGATCTGAAGGCAGAATTAGAAGCAAAAGTGGGAGTTACAAAGAAACAGATATGGTTTTAATGTCACAAAAAACTTCCTAACAATTAGTTCCCCAAAAGTAGAAAGGGTTACCTAGATAAGTTAAGGGCTTCTCCTCCTTTGAGGTCTTCAGGCAACAGCTATTCCACTTATTTGTTAATATATAGTAGGAATTCCTTTCATGTATGAGTTGGATTAAATGGCTGCTAAATTCCCTTCTCACCGTCAAATTCTATAATTCTGTGAAATACTAAAAGTAGAGAAGCATGGAAAGACTTATATGAACTGATACAAAATGAAATAAACAGAATCAGAAACATAATATACACAATAATTGCAGCAGTATAAATAGAAAGAACATCAGAACAATAGTAATTGAAGCTGAATGCATCAAAATTGTAATTATCAAACTTGGTGCCAAAGAATGAGAAGACTTTTCCCTCAGCTTCTTTGCAGCGATAGAGGGCCATGTAGTGGAACTCTGAAAAGAACACATCATACTTTTTTGATAAGTTGATTAGACTTTTTATTCTTTTTTTCCTTCCTCTTTTAAAAATTCCTTATTATAAAGGATAGTTCTCTGGAAGGTGTAGAAAAAAACACAGTAGGAAATGTAGGCAAGATTTTAAAAAATCAGTAAAAGTGTATTGTTTAAAAAGGACAGGGCTTTATTTTAGCAAAAAGGTATTGAATCATTAAAAGCACTTTAGTTTCTGAAATTCAATTCAGTTCACTCTTTTTTTTTGTTGTTCAATTTATCTATCTGCACTAACTATATATATATATATATATATATATATATACATATATATGTATGCATGTGTCTGTGTATATGTGTGCATATATACATGTGTACACAGATTGTTTACTTGTGTGTATGTGTGATTTCATTGGTAAGGGAACATTCAAGTGAGAAAACTTGCTCTACTAATAGAGGTTGGAACCTTTTCTGCAACTTATAATAAGTGAATTTTCCTGGACAACTGAGAGGTTCAGTGATTTGTCTAAGATCATATAGCTAGTATGTGTCAGAGACAAGGCTCATGACCTTTCTAACTCGAAAACCAGTTTGCCATCCAGTATAGCATTTTGTCTTTTCAGTAATATGTTTGAATATTATAGTCCAGACAATAGTCAATCTTTGTTTCTTTTTTCCTGAGTAGATAAGCAGAATTCTTCTGAGTGATTACAATTCTCATTTGGAAGCTTTGTAGTTTTTTGAGGATTAATACAATCAGTACAATGTCATCAACAAACAAAAGCATCTTCTTTTATTAAGACTAAATTTGTCTCTGGTATATAGGCTGGTATATAGTAGGAGCTTAATAAATTCTTCTTGATTTGATTTAAATCAAGCAGAATAAGACTGTTCCGTTGCTCACACCAAAGCCCTTCAAATTCTTGAAGAAAATTATTCTATTTCATCTGTCTTCTTCATTAGACAAAGACAGAGACAGATAGACAAAGAGACAAACAGGCAGAGAGAGAAAAGGAGAGAGAGAGAAAACGAGACAGAGAGAAGAAAGACAAAGAGACACAGAGAGAAAGAGACAGAGACAGAGACAGAGAGACAGAGGGAGAGGAGAGAGAGAGACAGAGACAGAAACAGGGAGAGACAGACAGACAGGCAGACAGACATTATTAAATGCTTACTATGTTCCAGACATTGTGCTAAATAATGAAGAGACAAATATAAGCAAAAAAAAAAAATACATTCTTTTAAGGAGTTAGTCTGATGAGAGAAAACACAAAAAAATAAGCTAGAGATTGTATGGGTGAGAGTACTGGGGAAGAGGAGGTCAAGTCCAGAAAGTGAAGGACAGAATTGAGTAAAGCCTGGTCACCCTACAAAATGATGATCTAGGTCAGGGATCCAGCAACCAGAAGAAAGGTAGCAAACTGGAGGCATCTCCAGGGTAAGAAAGTTGCCTTGTGAGAAGCAGAACCCACTTACATAGTATAATCTCAAACCCCTTCAAAAACATGATTGACCTCCTCTGGATAACTTCCAATTTATCAATGTCCTCTGTCAAATGAGGCACCCAGGATCACACATAATGCTGCAGATGTGGTCAATCAAGGCAGTGTAGAGTGGAACTAGCATCTTCCATAGATCTTTACCTTTATCATAAGTATAATGTAAAATAAAGGTATGTAGCAATCAAAGCCTCTATGTTGTCACAATACTGGGAGTCAGGATAAAATTCTCTTTGAACTACAGCTCCTAGAAATTTGTGACAAGAACCAGCTACACCCAGAGAAAGAACACTGAGAAATGAGTATGGACCACAATATAACATTTCTACTTTTTCTGTTATTGTCTGCTTGCATTTTTGTTTTTTCTTCTCAGGTTATTTTTACCTTCTTTCTAAATCCGATCTTTTTTGTGCAACAAGATAACTGTATAAATATGTATACATATATTGTATTTAACATATACTTTAACATATTTAACATGTATGGGACTGCCTGCCATCTAGGGGAGGAAGCAGAGGGAAGAGGGGGAAATGTTGGAACAGAAGTTTTTGCAAGGGTCAATGTTGAAAAATTACCCATGCATATGCTTTGTCAATAAAAAGCTATAATAAAAAAAAAGAAATTTGTGACAAAATCTGATATGTTCTCTGATAGGAGCATGCTTCCAGCATTTTAAAAGGCTGCAGGGGAAGAAGGGATGGTGAAGGGCAAAGGGCAATCCCGATTATCCCAGGGCAGAGAAAGTATGGGCAACAGAAGTGCCTACAAGAGAGGTCAATGGAGCAAAAGCTACTTTTGCAACACAGAGAATCATCAAAAGTGATCTCTACAATACTCTTTAGTACCTATGCCAAGAAGCCCATATTCCTAAAACGATTGCTTTAGCAAGGTTCCAAAGCACCTTTCTTTTTGTAAGCTGATATATCCTTCTGCTCCAAACTAAACCCTGTGTCTTTCTAACATAAGATGTGGTGAGACTGGCAGCCATTTGGGAATGACATTTAATACCTGATTGAATTCCTAGTTACTACACTGACATTTTATATTAATTAAATGTTTTTACTTTCAATTCATGTGTCTTCTAGCTTAGCCTGGTTTAAAGAAATTCAACAGTAAGGGAAGGAGCTATGGATTTGAGGGACCACAAACCCTCCCATAAACCTGAGAATAGTTGAAAGGAGGCTATGGCATGAGAGAGGCTTTGCTAAAATTCAGGCTTAGGAAGGAAACAAGTATTTATTAAGCACTTCTTATGTACTAAACATTTTATAAGTATCATCTCCACTGATCCTCACAACAATCCTGGGAAATAGGTGTTGTTATTATGCTCATTTTACAGATGAGAAAACAGAGGTGATGAAGTAGCTGGGGCTAACTTTAAATACATATCTTCTTGTTCCAAAGTTCAGTGCTTTATCCACTATACCACCTAGCTGTCTAATATCCTAAGAGATCTTAGAAGTCATTTTCACTAACCTCTTCATTTTACAGATGAGGATACTAAAGGCCAAAGCCCAAAGCAATAATAGTTACAGAGCTGGCAAAATGGGATTTGTACTCAGATCTTTTTCACTCCTGGCTTTGATCAGCTAGCTGCAGTGATTTAGTGCTAGTGACCCTATCAAAAAAATTAGAGAGGGGGGGAAATTTCTGCTATGGCTCATTACTTCTTTAAAAAAAAAAAAAAAAACAACAACTTTAAAAAAGAAAAGCTTTCCCAATGGCTTTGTTTTTAATGCTACTGTGATCACATTCCAAAATTTGCCTTCTTCTCCTCTTGAGCTCACACATATTGAACCTTCCTCTATTAAAAATATAACAAAATTTAAAAACAAATAAGCAAAATCAATTACCCAGAGACCATGTCTGAAAATATAGGTATAAAACATTCCATACTTATAATTTCCCAACTCTGCAGCAAGGGAAAAAAAAAGATGTCTTGATATGTGTTCTTTGGACCCTGGATTGTTTATTACCATTAATCAGAATGCATGCTTGTTCTTGACTAAGTCACCTTTTTTCTTTTTGATTAAAAAAAAGACAACATTTTGACTTGCAGTTCCCAGGACTCCTAGCTGGTGTTTTTAAATCCTATTAGATATTTCCTGGAATAATGAAACCTAGAGATTCTCAGAGCTATCTTCAGACAAAGAATAGGATACTAAATAAGCTTGTACCTAAGTGCCAACATATATTTCTTCATCCCAAATAAATAGCTAAATAAATGATAGCTTTCCTCCACTAGAGATTTCCTTGATAATGTTTTCAGAAGCTAACCTTAGAGAAAACCACTTTTTGAGGCCAGGAGTTCTGCAAGGTATGGGTCATGTGTCACAAAGGCAGCTTTGAGGTAAGAGGTTTTTTCCCTAAGCCTAGAAAGCCAACTGCTTGCAGTCAGACTTCCTGAAAGGGACTGTCTTTTGTGGCTTTTTGTTTAGTTTTGTCTCTAAATCCCCGGTGCCTAGGGCACACAAAGTCAGTAAGTGTTTGTCAAAGTAAATTTGTTGAATTATCCAAAATACAAAAGTCACTACTTAGGGCTCTCGGCATCCAGCTAAAACTGCAGAGACTGGTAGCTTACCTGAACCTAAAGGGAGTTTCCTCACCTGGAATTCCCTCTGCCAGGGAAATCACAGATCCAGTCCGTATGCTTGTCCCTATGAAACATTTGGAATCACTCCTTAGAGGGACCAAATAACAGACACCCCTTGGAGGGAGGAAAGGATGGATGGGGATCCCTGGAGGGGATGGCAGAGGCTGGAGGGGCCAGGGAGCAGGGAGGGAGCTGAGGCTTTGTTCGGGAAGGAACCGTGCAGGAGCAGAGCTGGCAGAGGGTGACGAGTGACGTGGTGTTGTGCTCAGCTCTGTCTTTATTACTCCATATGTTAGAATACACAATAGGCCGGCCTGGGCAATCAGAAACCCGCTGCTTGTAACTAATCATTCCTATTTGTTTAGCTCGTGGGTTGGCTTCTCTGAAATCTCTGCAAACAAGCCTGGGACGGGAAGCATTGGCACCCAAATCATTACGGAATGATGAGACCCAACGAACTGTCATTACAGCCATTGTAGGAAGATAAATCTTCCTGGGCTCAGCTTGAAGCACGTGTCCAGTGGGCCAGCCCCTTTCTTCTCTTCCCCTCCCCCACATACACACATGTCCAGAGGGCCAGCCCCATCTCCCCAGTTAGCCAATGTACCTCCCCTTCCTTCCCTCTCCCATGCATGCACACATGTCCAGAGAGCCAGCCCCTCTCTTCTCTTCCCCCCCACCATACACACATGTCCAGAGGGCCAGCCCCTCTCTTCTCCTCCCCTCCCCCACATACACACATGTCCAGAAGGCCAGCCCTCCCTTCTCCTCCCCTTCCCCACATACAGAGGGCCAGCCCCACTCCCCCTTCCCCACATACACACATGTCCAGAGGGCCGACCCCACCTCCCCTATTCTCACCTTCATGCCAGTCTCACACATATACACACTGTGCTCAGCCTGAATGTTGCCAGGACTCCTGCCCAGCCGAAGGCTGAAAGGCAGGGAAAAAACAAGGAAGGCAACCTGTTCCCCAAGACATGATCTCGAGTGCTGTTCCAGTTTTATTTTCCATTACCTCCCTTTCCTTTTTTTAGGTCCCAAACTGACCTGCTAGTTGCTCCTTGAACTCGGCATTTCATTTCCTTCCCTTGGTCAGGACTTTGGGGACACTCTCAACTGTGCCTCTTAGAAAATGTCTAGCATCCTTCACAGGTGCCTGCAGTGAGGTGAACCTTTCCTGGCCCTTTGTTATCAGCATTCTCTTCCTCCTCTGTAATTTATTTATCCAATTACATACTTTCCCCCCAGTAGTTTGTAAGCTCATTGAGGGCAAGAGTGTTTTTGTCTTGTCCACAGGGCATTTAATAAATGTTTGTTGAACTGAACTGAATAATGCCAGGCTTAGTGTTCAGGGCTCTAGCATGTGGGTCCTTGTTGTTCATTTGTGTAATCTTGTCTGGTTCTTCTTGATGTCATGAACCACCAGACCTTTGTGTCTTCATGACATCACTGGGTGGTCACCAAGGGGCACCATGCACACAAGACCCAGGTGTCTTTAACTATGTCCTAAAGTCTATCCAAGTTCATGTTCATCGTTCCATGACACTATCTATCTCATCCCCTGCCATCCCCCTTTCCTTGTGCCATCAATCTTTCCCAACATTAGGGTCTTTTCCAATGATTTCTGTCTTCTTATTATGTGGCTAATCAATTTGAATTTCAGCTTCTATATTTGACCTCCCAATGAACAGTCTGAATTAATTTCTTTAACTATTGATTGATTTGATCTCCTTGCTTATTCAAGGGACTCTCAAAAGTTTTCTTCAGCCTACAATTCAAAAGTGCTTATTCTGCAATTCTGAAGGGCTCTACTTTACTTGTAGTCCAATTCTCACAGCCATACATTACTCCTAGGTTTGGGAAGATGCTTCATTCATTGAGGGTTAATCCCTAAATCAACAAGGTGCTTTAGTCAAGCCTGGTGTCATGCTTGAGATGACCTCTTAATAATATTGTAACACACACATATATATATATATATATATATATATATATATAGTTCTTTTAAAAACACTTTACATGCTACCAAGATGTACCAAGGTAGGTACAAGCAATTATCATCCTCATTTTTTTTATCATTCTAATTTTTAATAATAATGGCTAGCATTTATAAAGGACTTTGAGATTTGCAAAGTGTCTTATAAATATTATTTCGTTTGATCCTTACAACCGTAGGAGGAAGATATTATTCTATTTTACAGGTAAGGGAATTGAAGAAGATAGAGGTTAAATGACTTGCCAT
Source organism: Sarcophilus harrisii (assembly GCF_902635505.1). Classification (NCBI taxonomy): domain Eukaryota; kingdom Metazoa; phylum Chordata; class Mammalia; order Dasyuromorphia; family Dasyuridae; genus Sarcophilus; species Sarcophilus harrisii. The sequence continues at coordinate 371,842,943 of NC_045427.1, forward strand.
CAGTCATATAGTTAGTGTCTCAGATAGGATTTGTATTCGGGTCTCAGGTCTTTCTGACTCCAAGGATGGAATATCCATTACCCTACATTTTACACATGAGAAAGCTGATGCTCCAAGATTAAATGCCTTACCCAGAGTCACAGAATAAGTAAATACTAAAGATGAGATCTGAATCTAAGTTTTTTCAAACCCCAAGACTAGTTCACTATCCATTGTACTATACATTCAGTAATCATTTATTGTGCCAAACACTGTGCTAAGCATTGGGGATTTTGTTGTTATTCTATATAACATAAAATATATAATATGATATATTATTCTATAGTTTTTTAGTCATATACAACTCTTTATGACCCCATTTGGGTTTTGGTTTTTTTTTTTTTGGGGGGGGGGGCAAGAATCCTTGGAAAGGATAACCATTTCCTTCTCCAGCTCATTTGACAAATAAGAAAACCAAGGCATTAGAGTTAAGTGAGTAAAGGTTAACTCATAGTAGAATTAACTGAATGATAATGAGAATTCAGATGATCAGCTTATCCTGAGTGACACATCATGTTACCTGAAATTCAAAGCAAACAGAGCTGCATGGTCAGACAGTTAGCAAGTATCTGAAGCCAGATTTAAACTCATGAAGCTGAGTCTTCCTGACTCTAGACCTGGCATGCTATTCATTGTGCCATGAAGCTGGGAATACAAGAAAAAGAAAGAAAGAAAGAAAGAAAGAAAGAAAGAAAGAAAGAAAGAAAGAAAGAAAGAAAGAAAGAAAGAAAGAAAGAAAGAAAGAAAGAAAGAAAGAAAAAAGAAAGAAAGGAAGAAAGAAAGAAAGAAAGGAAGGAAGGAAGGAAGGAAGGAAGGAAGGAAGGAAGGAAGAAAAAGAAAGAAAGAAAGAAAGAAAGAAAGAAAGAAAGAAAGAAAGAAAGAAAGAAAGAAAGAAAGAAAGAAAGAAAGGAGGGAGGGAGGAAGTAAGGAAGGAAAGAAGGAAGAAAGAAAGAAGCAATCCTTATTCTCGAGAAGCTTGTAATCTTAAGGAAAAAAACGACACACAAAAGAAGCTAGAAATGGGGGAGTCACCAGGGAGTTGCTAGCAGAGAAATCATTTTCCCCGGATTTCCAGAGTCACAGATGGAAATTGGAGATTCAACTGGAAAGTCTTCATGTCAGCTCTCTATGAAAAAAAGCTTGAGATAAGTTTAGTGCTCTGCTCTCCAGCCCTCTAAACAGAAGGAAGAAAAGACTGAGTGAGTTGGGAAGCTATTGAATTGGTTGGCTGGTTTGTTGGTTGTTGTCCTTCATATGCGAAGAGAGCCAAAATGACATCGCTATGTCAGAGTAATGGTAAAATGGTACTCAACTTCTAAAATTCAAGACATAGGTTATCAATACCCATTCATTTGGAGATCCTTTTATTCCATATAAATATAAATGTAAGAACCACTGTTAAAGGAGGGGAATGGAACAGCCTTTTCTCCTTCCCAGATAAAGTGTTCTCAATTCATAATCCATGTATACACACCAATTCAAATCTGTAAAAAGCCTGACCTCCAAAGAAAAGGCAAGTCTCTTTTGTATAATTTCACTGGATCTTGCTCCTCATAGCTGTGTGGGAAATAACTTAAAAGCAAATATTTGGTTAAGATTAAACCCGAGAATCTCCCTCAAAAGGGAAAGAAGTAGAAAAGTACTCAATGTACAATATAAAGAAGGTATAGGACAGTTATTTATTTTCTCCACACACAAAAGAAATCTAAAAATAAAAGACTCACAAGCATACACTGGCATAAAAATTTAAACAACAGTAACTTATATTAGTATTATATTCCCTTAGGTGAATAGAAGAAGATGAAGCAATTTGTGGAATTGCTGAATCAGCCTTCCACATTTTGCCTCAGCACTGCGCTGTCTAAACAATTCCTTCCAGTCCATGTCTTCTGACAAGTCAGGGCAATGGTTCTGCTCGTTCTCTTGCTGGTCATTATCCTTTCTCATTCAGCTTCTCCTATTGCCAGTCAGCTCCCCTTAGGAACTCAGGAACTCCAACCTCTAAAACTTATAAAGCTGCCTCCCAAGCTAGAAACTTCTATCTCAGGATCACTTTTCAGTTAGCTATGCTCAAGAAAGAAGCTCAGAGCACAAAGGGCATCCAAGAGCCCAAGACATAGGCTTAGTTTGTTTTGACAACATTCTGCTTTAGCTGCCACATGCCCAAAGATGTCATACTGCCAGTTTCGAGATAAGGATGCCCATTTTCCAATCTCACAGGAGAGAGAAAGAGATCTGGCTTACATTCAATATTAGCTATAAGGAAGAGATTAAAGTGGAAGCAATCTATTTTTTCAAGCTACCATTTTATTACTTGTTTTAAATGAAATTTAATTTTGTTTTCAATACCTTGACTAAAAGCTTTTGAGAGTTGTGACCAGAGCCAAGATGGCTGAGAAAAGGCAGAGGCTTACTGGAGCTCTCTCCAAAACCCTTCCAAACACCTTTACTATGGAAGGGAAATTGGTTCAAAGAGGGAATAACATAAAAACTCAATTAACTATCGAAATCTATCTTATCCTATAGGAACTAGGAGGGAAAGGGGATAAGAGAAGGAGGTGGTGCTCATATAAGGGAGGGCAGCATTGAGGGAGTTGGTAGTGGGGGGAGGGAGAAATAGAATGGAGGGAAATAACAGTCAGCAATCATAACTGAAAAAAAATTTGAAGCAAGTTTTTCTTTTTTTCTTTTTCTTTTTTTTTTTTAATTATAGTAACTTTTTATTGACAGAATCCATGCCAGGGTAATTTTTTTACAACATTATCCCTTGCACTCACTTCTGTTCCGATTTTTCCCCCCCACCCTCCACCCCCTCCCCTAGATGGCAAGCAGTCCTATATATGTTGAATATATCCTAGTATATCCTAGATACAATGTACGTATGCAGATCCAAACAGTTTTCTTGTTGCACAGGGAGAATTGGATTCAGAAGGTAGAAATAACCTGGGAAGAAAAACAAAAATGCAAACAGTTTACATTCATTTTCCAGTGTTTTTTCTTTGGGTGTAGCTGCTTCTGTCCATCATTGATCAATTGAAACTGAATTAGGTCTCTTTGTCAAAGAAATCCACTTCCATCAGATTACATCTTCATACAGTATCGTTGTTGATGTATATAATGATCTTTTGATTCTGCTCATTTCACTTAGCATCAGTTCATGTAATTCTCTCCAAGCTTCTCTGTATTCATCTGAAGCAAGTTTTTCTAATAAAGGCCTCATCTCACAGATATTTAGAGAAGTGTGTCAGATTTATAAAAATGAGTCATTCCTCAATTGATAAATGATCAAAAGATATGAACCATTAGTTTTAGATGAAGTAATCAAAAGTAGTAAAGTATCAAAGTAATCAAAGTTCTCTATAGTTATATGAAAAAAACATTCTAAATCATTATTGATTGGAGAAATGCAAATTATAACAATTCTGAGATACTATTTCACATCTATTATATTGGCTAATAGGATTAAAAAAGGAAAATGAGATATATCGGAGGGGATATGGGAAAACTGAGATATGGTGGAGTTATGAACTGATTCAACCATTATGTAGAACAATTTGGAACTAAGTCCAAAGGTTTAAACAACCATGCATACCAATGACCAGTAATACCACTACATAGTATTTATCCTGAAAGAGATTTCAAAAAAGAAAAAGAACTTATATATCTGTACATATATATAAATTTTTATTGTAGCTCTTTTTGTGGTGGCAAAGAATTGGAAACTGAGGGGATGCACAAGGAATGGCTGAACAAGTTGTGGTGTATGGTTGTTATGGAATACTATTATGTTACAAGAAATGATAAGTTAGATGCTCTCAGAAAAAACATGGAAAGATTTACATGAATTGATACAAAGTGAAATGAGTAGAATCAGAAGAAAATTGTGCACAGTAACAGCAATTTTGTATGATTACCTAACTGTAAATGACTTACCTATTCTAAGTAGAACAATGATCCAAAACTCTGAAGGTGCTAGGAAAAATGCTATTCACCCCCATAGGAAGAACTAATGGAATCTGAATATAGATTGGAGCCTATTTTTAAAAATTTTATTTTTCCTGGGTTTTTAATTTGGTTCTATATTTTCTTTTCTAACATGATTAATATGGAAATATGTTTTACAACATTACACTAATCTATATCAAATTATTTGCCTTCTCAAGGGTGGGAGAAAGGTAAAAATTTTGGAACTCAATTTTTTAAATTAATATTGAAAATTATTTTTACATGTAATTGGGAAAAATAAGTACTAAATAAATGAGGGAAGAGAAAGGAAAAAAGTGGTGACTGATACATAAGTAACCATTGTAAACAATTTTGTTTGATGAATTTTTATCCCTATTCCATTTCCTGGAAAAATACTTCTCAGATATAGTATGGAATATTCCTTATTCCTTTGAGCCTAGCAACTTTGTTAAGTATTTAATCAATGAGTACATCTCCATTTCCATTTCTTTCATGGTACAATTATGGATTCACTTTAAATTTCCAGGAGCATGCTTTTTGAAGTTCACTCCATAGATTTTAATTGTATACTGTTGGTATATTTCCATGTTACCAACTAGTGGATGATAGAACAATCCTCCTTTTTTTTCTCCACTCTTTTAGAGAGCCATCCTGCCTAGATCCAGGTCAGAAAAAAATGTTTCATTTTTAAATTCTTTTTCCTCTCTTCTTTTTAATTGACTCAGCACCCCTACCCTTCTGTTGCTATTATGGAGTGAGAAAAGAAACAAGGTACCATCCAGCATTTGCTAAGTCCTGCCCAACTTCAAAGTCCTTTAATAATTAAGCCATATATTTCCCTGGAGGAAGCTAAGGCTCCAGTTACAGAGCATTCCCTGGGATTTGCTCTAGCCAGAGAAGACCAAGGGAGTCATGGTTGATTCCTAAACACAGACATACACATTCTCCTTTGAGTAAGTCTCATTAACTCAGGACCTTAGATAGGTTTGTTATCAGATCTGTAGACATATTGGCAGCAGACTGGATGCACTAATGGTGACTCTCATTTGTATTCAGTTTTATTATTCAAACATGTCAAAACGCACAGAAATTCTCTTTCCACATTGTTTTATTGTTCCTCCAAGGAATAATAATAACTCACATTTGTAAGTTTTTTTTAGGTTTCTAAATGCTTTCTTCATGGCACTTCTGTAATATTCATAATGTAATTCATGCATTACATATGAGGAAATGGTGATTCAGAGAGGTTAAGTAATCTGCTCATAGGCACACAGCTAGTTCTAAATGTCAGCTGGAATTTGATCCCAGGACTCCAGGTTTATCACTCTTTAAATGACACCAAACCACCTCTTTAACTATTCTGGTATGCAAAAAGCAGTCAGTTGGGCTTTTTGAGGGTGTGCTGGAGCCAGCTTGTACTAGTAGAGAACAGATTGTTAAATTTTCAGTGTGAGCATTTATACCTCAGAAATCAGTGAATAATACAAATCAAAGCTTGAGTTGTTGTTTGTGGATTGTCTGGATTTAAGAAAGTGATAAAGAAAATGTGTCGAAAGAGTCCAGGTGTGGTGTGGACTCAGTGAGTAGCTGAGTGTCATTCACATTCCCCCATATGTAGCATGGGGATATTGTTGGGGAGGCTGGAAGGAAGACAGAATAGGCATCTTTCTTCTCTCTCCCATTCTTCTTTGTTTTTTGTTTGTTTGTTTGTTTTTGCTGAGGCAATTGGGATTAAGTGACTTGCTCAGGGTCACACAGTTAGGAAATGTTAAGTGTCTGAGGTCACATTTGAATTCAGCTCCTCCTGACTTCAGGGCTATCCACTGCACCACCTAGCTGTTCCCTTGTTTGTTTGTTTTTTTTTCTCCCATTCTTCTTTAAGAGAAATTTCCTTTCAGTAAGAGAAGCAGTGATGAGATGGGGATGAACAATTGGCACCAAATGATGAGTTTGGGATAGCCATCAAATGTTGGGGTTTGGTACCAAGTGTTTGGATTCAGTCATGTGAAGAATTCACAATGGCCTTTCTCTTTGCCAAAAAGGCTCATTTATGAGAAGAAGTTATAAACAAAATGAAGAGATAAAATAGGCAACAGGAGAGGTAAATATGAAATAGAGTTGGGAGAGCATATTGTTAGTAAAGAAAGGAGTTTTAACAATTAACAATAGAAAATACAAATTCCCTAGTGGAACTCACAATTAACCAGAAGAAAAAGAAAATACCATGAGGTGGAAGTATGCCATGTGAAATCCACAGAGAAATTTAGCACCCTAAAAGAGTTAGCTATAAGGAGAAAAACTGCATGAGGCATGGGGAAGGGGATGGGAAGAAAGACATCACAAAGCAGAATGCTGTGCTGGGTTAACCTAAAAGGGAAATAGCAAAGATGATGCAGGTCATGGACAAATTTGAGAGGAGTAAATTAGCCTCAGGGGTTTGACATAACTTGGCTTTCTGATTGGACACAAGGTTGTCCAAAAACCTCCACAAGGGTGGGAGAGTAAGGTTGAGCTGAACCAATTCCCTGCTCGTTTCAGGGAGCAATTTTATATCAGTACTTCAGACTTTTCTCTGTCAACCCCACCTAGTTACCCTGGACCTCATCAACAGGACATTAAACCTGGAAACCATTCTGTTCTTCTCAGAGAGAGGGGTCCTAGGCTAGAATTAAATGTTTCTGCTTCCTTAAATATTGTTAGATTAGGAGATAAAATCAAGTCCAATCTAATTTTTTGTTTCTATGTTGTTATTGGGGGGAAAGAGAACCTCAAACTGTATATCTAAGGCTTGTCTCATTTCTTACCAAATACCAGTTCCACAATAAATACCCATTGTGAATAGCAAAGAAATCCATTTGTTAAAATTTTAGCAAAACAGAAATCAAAGAAGAGTATATGTAGAAGAATATATTCCAGACAAGATAAAGAAATCTCCCACTAAGAGCAAGGTAATTCAGCTCAACCAAGAGGGTGAATTTTGGATCTCACCTAAGGGAATATTTCCCCAAAGTCTCTGCTGTAACAAGCTGGAAATGGGAACATGAAGGAGACTTTCAGCTCCTCTCAAGTCAGTTTTTTTCTCAGAATCTTGTCCTTTACCAACCTGAAATGGGATTGGTCTCTTTCATCTTACCTCTCAAAGCTGGAAACCAGGTGTAACTAGAAACCTGAAGTCACCCCCAATAAAGTGAGGAAGGCTGGAGCTCTCTTATTCTCACCAACTCCACCCCATCAGAAACAGCAGAGCACTCATTCCTACCAATAAGGCGAGTTCCACAAAAATGAACTTTGGAATTGTAGTCATATTAATAATGCAAATTAAATTTAATAGTGTGTTAAGCACACTTTGGATAGAGTGGTGAGAGCTGATTGTTAAATACTAGCACACCACTAGCTTTCCCCCAACTAATAGTTTATGTAGTCCCAGTTCTTTCATTGCAAAGAGAATCCTATCTTTTCTTCAAACTCTAGCACCTACCAGAAAAATGTCTTCAGCTATTTTTGTCTCTCACTTGCTTTTCTGAACTTCTCCACTATCACAGCACTAATGCAGTGTTCTGTAATTGTTTCATGGGTATTTTGCCTCATTTATAATTTTAGCATTAACAAATATTTATCAGGCACTTATTATGCATAAGACAGGGGCAGCTAAGTGACACAGTGGATAGAGCACTGGACTTAGAATCAGAAAGACTCATCTTCATGAGTTCAAATTCTGTCTCAGACACTCACTAGCTGTGTGACACTGAGCAAGTCACTAATCTCCCTTACCTCCAGAAAAGAAAAAGAAAGACAGAAAGAAATAAAGGAGAAGGAATATAAGAAATGTGAATAAAAAAAATTTTTTTTAAATTAAAAAAAAAAAGAAATGTGAATAAGGAGTTATAGCAACATGGTCTTTGTGACTAGTAAAGCTGGCATCAGAAGATAGAGCTTTGTGAACTAGCTCAACTTGGAAGGAATTTAAAATGCCTGAAAGGAAGTAATAGGAAATAAAATTGAATAGGTAGGCTGGAGCCCAAATATGTAGAACTTTAAATGCTACGCTAAAAATTTTGTATCTTTTTGTACAGGCAGTAGAGAGCCACTGAATTTTTTTGAGTAGGCAGTTGTATAAAAGGATTAATTATACATAGAAGAGTTCAATAAACAAGCAATTATTAAGTACCTACTATCTACTAACACTGCTAAGTGCTAGATATAAAAGAAAGGTAATCAATTCTGATGGACAATGAGATAACTGAGAGGAGTTGCAGTGACCTTGTGATCATGAGAGCCATCTACACCCAGAGAGGGGGCTTTGGGGACTGAGTGTTTATCACAACATGGCAATTTTGTTCTTTTTGTTATTGTTTGCTTGCATTTTGTTTCTCTTTTTTTTTCCTTTTTGATTGGATTTTTTTGGTATGTGCAGCAAGATTATTGTATAAATATGTATACATATATTGGATTTAACATATATTTTAACAAATTTAATATATTTTGGGTTACTCCTCTAGATAGAAGAGAGGGAGGGGGGAAGGAAGGGAAAATTTGGAACACAAGGTTTTGTAAGGGTCAGTGCTAAAAAATTATCCATGCATTATGTTTTGAAAATAAAAAACTTGTATTAAAAATAGAAAGAAGAAAGAAATTAAGAAAGAAAAAGAAAGAAAAAAGAAAAGTAAAAAACAACTCACAAGTAGCTCCGAATCTAATGGAGGGGATAATATGCATCAGTGGGATGTTTTGTTCAGGGAACAGCAAGGAAGCCCTTGTTAATAAATTTTAGATTACATGAAAAAGAGTATAGTTTGCTGTATGTCCTTTGTTTTTGAAGAGGACCAATGATAGCTTGATTCCCACATGAATAGGATTTAAGTGAGGCAGAGCTGCACAGTCATCAGCTTCACACTCCCTACAAAAATCACTAAAGTCCAGTGGCAAGTCAAGAATCAGAACAACTGGCAATGGTCCATGATACAGTGAATAGCTTTGTGTCTTTGATGCCTACCCAAGCGCTAAGCACTCTATAGCACCTGCTTTAGGCATCTTTATGACTATTGGAACAAATTGTTCTCATCTGCCATTCAACTGGGGGAAGTCTTCACATAATTGGGATGGACATTCCCTAATATGCTGATGGTTTTGAGGCATGTTGATTATCCTTAACCTGGTTTAGCCCTTCTGCTGAAGTGATTTTACTAAGGGGTGGCTGAGAAGGTTAAGTGGTGTAGCACTTTGGCTCATGGTACTATTTGTAGCTGTACCTGAGAGTTAAATGCCAGCTGGACATCAAAGATGGATGAACCCAGAAAAGAGCTCAGCAGGTCCTCACACCAAAGATACTGGTCTTTAAGAAAATTGTAAATGTAGGAAGCAGTCAGGCTATGAAAGGCTTTAAAGATAATTAGGAGATTTTTATATTTATTCCTAGAGCCACTAGAGTTGATCATGTTAGAAGAAGGGAGATGGAAGAAGGTGCTTAGATTAGATCTGTGCTTTAGAAAGAACAGTTTGGTAAATGAACAGAAGTCTGGAACAGAGAAAGATGAGGAAGACAATAATCCAGGCATTAGTTGATGAGGGTATACCAGGTACTCCTGTTAGAAGAGAGAAATGAGATTACAGGAGAAATGTCTCTAAGGTAAAGACTGTCCTCAAGGAAATAAGGTCATTATAATAGTCAATAGTAGAGATAATGAGGGGTTTAAATAGGCTTGTAAGCAGAAAGAAGGGGAGAAACAGAAGAGATATTGTAGAAACAGAATCAATAGGACTTGGCAATTGATTGACTGTAGAAGAGTCATCAAAGATGATTGAAGGGTTTAAGATTTATGTTGAAAGATGCTAGTTAGAACCAACATAAGGAACAACTGCCATATGCATAGCACGTTAGAGTTTTCAATATATTTTACATGCATTACCTTATTCAATCCTTGACAGTCCTATGAGAAAGGTATTGCAAGGATGATTATCTTTATAGTGTACATAAGGAAATTGAGGTTTATGCTCACACAGCTAGTGTCAGAAATAGGATCAGAGAGCTCTCCCTGACTACAGGTGAAGCACTCTTTCCTATACTGTACCATGCTGTCAAATAGGAATTTTGGGAAGAAGAATAAATCTTAGAAAAAAATGTAATGGCTCCCATTTTGGACATACTGAATCTGAAGTACACTCTTTGGACATAGAACTTGGTGGCTCTTTTAGACTCCTTAACTGGTGATATCTGGTGAGAGACAGAAAGTTTCTCCCCACCAAAATCATCATATGGGTTCTGTGGTGTCCTGTCTACCTTAATGTAGGTTATTTTCTGCTCTGAGTGAAGGGATTGGTGCCTTTGAAAAGGTCAACAGGATATTGAAGTATCCAGGTTTATAGCCAGATAATCAGTAACACATCCTGAAGGGGGGGAAAAACAGAAAAAGACACTAGATCGAGTCTGACTCAGTCTTTTTGAAGTTAACCCCAGTTCTGCCTACCCAAACAACCTGAAAAAGAATTCTCTTACTCTTAACCACATGGTTAGATTAGAATCATTTAGAGAACAGAACCATTTCCATTCCAAATCATCCCAAGTCTCTCCAGATGTTGAATCCCCAGCATCACTTCATAAAAACATGCATGCAGCAGATTCCTGTTGCATTAGGTTCCTTATTTTTCTGAGCCTTATTTTTATTTTTTTGTCTTTTTTTAATTAAATTAATTAATTAAAGCTTTTTATTTTCAAAATATATGCATGGATAGTTTTCAACATTCACCCTTGCAAAACCTTGTGTTTCAAATTTTTTTCACTCCCTTCCCTGTCCCCATTCCTTTCCCCAGCTGGCAAGTAATTCAATATATGTTAAATATGTGCAATTCTTCTGTACATATTTCTACAAATATCATGCTGCACAAGAAAAATCATATGAAGAAGAAAAAAATGAAAAAGAAAACAAAATACAAGTAAACAATAACAAAAAGAGTAAAAATACTATGTTGTGATTCACCCACAGTTCCCACAGTCCTCTCTCTGGTTGCAGATGGCTCTCTTTATTGCAAGACCATTGGAACTGGCCTGAATCATCTCCACAATGAGAATGTTAATAAGTATCATCCAGAGACAGTTCTCAGACTCCCTGATCCTTTAGGTGCTGAGTAGGTGAGCTAGGAAAGCAGGGGGGGGGGGGGGGGGAGAAACGGGAAACTGGAGGCAAAAAGAGGCAAGACAACTTGAGGGCAATTGTTTGGACACCGAACAATAAGCCCCTGTTTTCAGTGAAGCCCTTAAGAGCTGTCACCCATGCAAGGTGGTGATTAGTGGCCTGAAAAATTAATTGGACTATTCCAGATGGGGGATGAAAAAGAAATTCTGTCCAAGCAGATGTCATGAAAAGGCAGCAAGAGGTTGGGTGCTAATTTACATTTCCTGCTATCTTCTCCTTCAGTCCAGTTTGATTTCAAGCTACTCTCCAGAGAAGGGAATGACAGAAACAAAAGCATGTAAGATCTGACCTCAACGGAGGCAACAATGTCATAGCACAAAGAGGTGTAGATTTGGAGTATGGAGATCTAAATTGAAAGGGTTTTTTAAATGGATTTTTTGGGAGGGTACCCCCAAGTGTTAGTTGCCTTATCCACAAAATTAAGGGACTAGATGACTTCATATGTGCCTTCCTGCTCTAAATCTGTGACCTGATTGAATCATCATAGTCAGGAAGAAGTGTGGAGTCTGGCAAAAAGAAAGTTTTACAGTCAGGGAATTATGCATCAGTGTCTTTTACTAGCTTTAATTATGTTTAGATCTAAGAATATGAGATTGCAGATAGCTCTCACCTATCATTTTCCAGGTATGGAGAATCCCACTTTAATCACATCTTCCTTCCAAATCTCTTTTTAAAAAAAAAGTGCCAAAGGAAGTCAGTCAGGCCCCTTGAGCAGGTGGTGATTTTTCACCAGGACCAGCCCTCAAGCTTGGGGCAGAAGGCCCTCATTTAGTTACTGCAATTAGTTTATATGTCATAGCAATTATCCCTCTGGCTCCAAACAAAGACAGAGTCAAAATAGGGGGTTGGGATTTTAAATCACGACTTTCCCAGTATTTCATTAGGTAATTGTTGCTGATCCCATCATTTAATAGGGACTTATAAAGTGCTTACTATTTATATTTTAAAGGGCTGAGGAAAAACTCAACTAACTAGATAATTAATGAATCAGGAAGGAGACTGGGAACTGGGGGGAGGTATTGAGATTCTAAAAAAAAAAAAGTCAATGTCTGTTTTCAGGGGCTTAGTGGTAGTTATTGTTTAGCCAGATTCAGAAAAGTATGTGTTTGGCAGAGTCCCCACAAGTCCCAGAGCTGCTCTTTCCAAAAGAGACAAACCAAGATAAGAAATGTCATTTAAAAAGATTTTCTACAGTTGGCTAATCATTTGCTAAATGAGCAATTTCAATCATCCTTTTCTCTTGATCCTCTTTAAAGGGACTTAAAGGGCTTACTTCCATTCTAGCCTGTGCTCTCTCCATCTCAAACTTTCTGTACTACCTTGAAAAAATGATGGACAAGTGATGGATTAGATAGAGTGGCTGCTCTTTTTAATGAGTGTCCTATAGGTACCCATTCCTAAAACTATTCAACTCAAGAGCTCCCATCATTGTGCTCCCCTTAATAGTCATCCAATAGAAATAATTACATCTTAGCAAAGGCATATACTAAAATGGTTTAGTAAGAATAGTAGCTACAAGACATTCCCCTATAAATTTGGAGTACATTCTCCTACTACTACACAAAATATTCATGTTAAGAATGGGTACAAACTTAAAAGTGATAATCATAAAGCAGACATGTAAGGAGCACATGTGGTCAAGGCTGCTCATCACCCCTTTGGTACTAAAGGACCTTGAAATTCTTTCTGTTCTAGTGGATTCTCACAAAACTCTACTTCTGGCACAATTTCTCTCCCTGGTTGATTGGTTTCTCAGCTGGGCTCCCAAAAGCTGCAGCCCTCTGCAACTCAACTATCAACTACCAGAGCTAGCTCTCTCTTAAGTCCTTGGCTGGTTTTCTTTACTGCTCTTCAAAGCTGCTTCCAGCTTTAATCATGGCCTCTTTGCATCCACACTTGTCTGAAGTATGTTTGTCTCACTCAACCTTGCCTTGAACTCTCTCAGGCTGATCCTCCAACTTCTAGATGAGATTTCTCTTTTTGGGTCATAGTTCAACTGCTAGATGCCATTATCCTTCCCCCACCAAGAGGTGAAAAACTGATTTTTTCCTGTACTCCTGACTCTCTAGTCAACTGATTCAAACTGACTAGATTGTGTCTTTTAGGACTCACAAGGGCATGGCCCATAGTTATTTATCTGATGATGGATAAATCCTTTTTTATTTAATAAATAAGAAATGTTCATATTTTGTAATGGGATAGCTAGATGGTAATACCTTAATATATTAATATCTTATTATCTTGTGATTGCATCAACTGAGCTATGGTGGAGGGAAGGGAGGACAACACACCTTAATAAAGGAACTGTGTAGATTTTTGAAAATAATCTAGCTACTCTTTCTCCTTTATATAATTTTGTGCCCAACTTGCTATCTATCCTTATTCTATGTCCAAGATATTGTAACATTGGTTACTTACCAAAGGCCAACAAAAAGGAGTTAAAAGATTAAAAATTACTCAAGAGTATGTGTGCCCCTACTTTGAATCCTTCCAGTTCTTGTTGGATTGAGAAGAAAACAACAGAGGAGGCAACTGAGCAGCCCCTGAGAAGTACAAACTACCAGGGTTCAGATGCTGAAAAGGGAAGGCTTACTACTTGGCATTCTGGGACAGGACACATGAGCAGGAAAAAGCTAAGTATAATAGCAGACTTAGAATGCTAATGGTAAGAAAACACAGCAAAGCAAGAAAGTGATCTGGTGTATGCTAAAGGAACCAAGACAGTGTCCTGCAGACACCAGGGAGTAACAAGAAGTACCAATCCAGGTCATAACACCTTTCTTCCTGTCCTTACACACCAGGTCCATTGGGAAAATTGTATTTCTGGTTTGCCAGTTGAAGCAGAAAGCATTTGGAAGCTTGATTTCCCTAATGACTTGCTTTCAGTTTCTAGGCTATTTAAACTGCCATAAAAAAGGCAGCTAGATGGCCAGCAACTAGAGTCTGGTTGATTATTGAATGTACAGAGTAGGATTTAAAGAGGAGGAAGAATCCAAAATCAAACCCAAATGCAATGAGAAGATATTTTAATTCTTTTCTTCAGTCTTCAGCTAAAGTTGGAATGAGCCAATTAGGTAGAAAATTGTATGAATAATTAGAAATATATTAAAAGTTAGTCATATAATAGATTTATTTCCTTTAGAATCTGGTATGAAAAAACAGGGGAAAATCTAGAAGTTGAGCACTAAGGAAAAAGCCATCTTTTTTTTTCTTCACCTCAGAATACTTTAAAGAGATAGGCTAGTATGGAGAGAGGTGAATCAAATTTCCATAGGTATAAGCTCCTGTGATCCTTCTATTGCCTAGCTTTCCTTTTCTGGCACAAGAAAATTTATCCTTGCTCATACACTCCCACTAAATGGGTTAGAATACATATGTGTGCTATTGTACAAAATATATACATACATGTCAATTTCTAGATCTATCCATCCATCCTAACTGTGGATGAGTTCTATTGATTGTCCACAGCATGTTATAATCTGGACAATAGACATTCTTTAATAAACTTTTTCTGTGTAGTTAGTACAAATTCTTCTATTTTGTACAACAAATTTTTACTGATATCTTTTGTTCTTTACATTACATGATAGCCAAAATTTCTCCCATTTCTCTCATTTCTCCCCCTCTCCTAGGGAGTCATTCTGTATAACAATATTTTTAAAGAAAAAGAAAAAAACTTTTAAATCAATAAAGCTAATCAATACATAGAAAAATTATGAAAATATGTGTAGTGCCCCACATTGGTAGACCTTTCGTCTCTGTAAAGAAATAGAGTGATTATATCTTCTCAAATTTCTCCATGCTTGTTCTTTGTAATTTTACAACATTCACCTTTATTATATACTTGTTCTTTCCATTTACATTATTGTAATCATTGTACATATTGTTTTCTTGGTTCTGCTTACTTCATTTTACATTAAGTCATTTACATGTTTCTCTGTATTTGTTATATTTGTTGCTACTTATGATGCAGGGATATTTCATTGTATTTATGTATCACAACTGACTTAGCTATTTCCCCACTGGATGAGCATCTACTTTGTTTCCAATTCTTTGCTACTACAAAAAGTATTGCTCTAAATACTTTTTAGTATTTAGTTTATGTGGAAACATTCTTCTTACCAATTTCTTGGGGAATATGCCTACTAGTGACACCTCTGGGTCAAAGGGTATGGAAGTTTTTAAAAATTTTATTTGTATAATTCCAAATTGCTTTCCAAAGTAGTGGTTCTGATTCATAGCTCCACCAACAATATACTTATCATGTACCAACAGGGTGCTTATCTTCCCCACAATGCTAACAACATCCCCACATCAATTATTTCCATTTTTCATCTTTTTTTGCCAACTTGGTAGGTATGAGATGAAACTTCATGGTTGCTTCAATTTCTGTTTCTCTTGTTATTTGTGATTTGGAGCATTCATTCATATGATTATTAATGCTTTGAAATTCTTCCTTTTGAGAACTGTTTGATTATATCCTTTGCACAAAGTCTTTTAAATGATTACAGATCTTTTCCAGGAAGCTCTGCAGTGTTTTTAGATACAACCAGCACAAAGTTATTCAAAAAAAAAAAAAAAAAAAAAAAAAAAAAAAAGGAACATCTGAAGAACCTTACCATGCAAAGGAACTCCCTCTCTAAATTGGACTCCATGCTGGGTCTCTTCTATAACAGTGGTTAAAAACCTTTGGTGAGAAAACATTTTCTGTTTTGTGCTTCACTTGGTATTTATGATCAGTGTATTATTGAACTAGTTTATTTTTGTTATTTTATCTTTCAAGGGAATTTAAATAATGTTCCTGTATGGATGGGAGCTAAGGGACACAGTGGTAGATTGTTAGGTCTGGAGTCAGGAAGATTCTTCTTTCTGAGTTCAAATCTGGTTTTAGACATTTACTAGTTTGGGAACCCTGTACAAAAGCAATTCCCTTTGCCTTAATTTCCACATCTGTTAAATGATCTGGAAAAGGAAATGTCAAATCACTCTAGTATCTTTACCAAGAAAACCCCAAATGGGCTCACAAAAAGTCAGACATGACTGAGCAACAGCAACAAAGGATGAGAGAGGATCTTGTTGGATTTGTCCTATAGATCAAATACTTTTAAAATTATTAACAAACAATAAATTAAATGGAATCTTGTATTTTCTATCTCTTTTACTCAATTGTTCAAGTTAAGATCTACTGTTCAAACCACTTGTGAAAGAAAGCCTATTTCCTACCAATATTGTCTTCATGGAATGCCTAGATAATTCTCATAAAAATTCAATATAGATTGAAAAATAAGGGATTGGTAGCTGTTGTTGCTCTCTTGGTTACTTTTTAAAAAAATATATTAATAAAGGTTAAGCCCCCCCACACACACACACACAACTTTACTATCTTCCCTTCCTTCAACTACCTTGTGATAATCACTTGAAGTTCTCACAGTTATGTCACCTCTAGTATATATCCCCTTCTATATACTTGGTCTAATCCACATATTTCTTTCACCTTTGTTCTCTTTAGTATCATTTCAGTTTGATCTATAAGCATGACGGGGGGAGGGGAAAGGAGGAAAAAAGGGGAAGAGGGAGAAGAAGAACCCTCTATATGTACAAGCAGCTCATTTTGTGATGGCAAAAAATTAGAAACTGAAGCAATATCCATCAATTGTGGAATGACTGAACAAGTTGTATATGATTATAATGGAGTATTGATATACTATATGAAAGGATGAGTAGAATGCTCTCAGAAAAATCTGGAAAGACTAACATGAATTGATGCAAAGTGAAATGAGCAAACGTAGGAAGACATTATATATAGTAACAGTTATATTGTTTGATGATCAGCTGTGTATGATCATTATTCTCAGCAATACAATGATCTGAGACAATTCTGAAGGACTTATGACAAAAAATGTTGTCTCCAGAGAAACAACAGATGGAGTCTGAATGCAGATTGAAGCATACTTTTTCTTTATTTTTCTTGGGGGTTTTTTTCTGTCTGTGTCTTCTTATAACATGACTAACATGGAAATGTTTCATAGACCTTCATATGCATAAACTATATCAAATTACTTATTATTTTTTAAGGATAAAAACAAAAAAAGAAGAAAACAACATAACTGATAGTGCATTAAAAAGTCTGAAAATATGTGCAATGTGCAACATTTGTGGATTTCCATCTTCTATTATCTCTTTTTTGGAGTCATATGTGTTCTTTATAATTTCACACTATTTTCATTTAATATACTGCTTCTTCTTTCCTTTATAGTCATGTATAATTTTGTTTTCTTGGCTCTGCACCAAACTTTCTTTAAACCAGTTTTACTGTCCACTGCTTCTCTCAGTTTTATGAGGCAATACTGCTCATAATCTTAGATCATTCTTCTCTGTAAGCTTTTATAATTGAGTTTATAGTCTAAATTAATATTGCTTTTGGCTGCCATATCTCTCCATTTGGCTAGTAAGTCAAATCAAGTGTTTTTTGACTAAGCTGACTTTTAAAATTTCCTCATGATAGCAATTTATTTATATCACATAAATTCCCTTATGAAAATATTGTATACTGTATTTGCATATAGACAAGTAAGTGATGGACCTGGAGTCAAGAAGACTTAAGTTCAAATTCTACCTCAAACACTTACTTTAAATAAATAAATATTCATATGAATGCTATATAAATACCAGTTGTTATTATTCCATACATCTTAAACCATTTCATTTAGGAGAAGTAGCATGAACTAGAACACAGAAAGTAGATTCAAGAAAACCTGGGCCCTACTTCAGAAGTTTATTAATTGTGCAATTCAGATGTGTAATCCAGTTGTGTGATTACCTATTAGTTATGTAATCCTGAGCAAGTCTTTTGACTTCTTTGAACCTCAAGTGGGTAAATTAATAACAGCTATTTCAAAGGATTGTTCTGAACATCAAAAAAAGATAATTTTCATAAATGTAAATATAAATGTGAGCTTTTATTAGTCAATTCTCATTATCACACGCATTTTCTTCACTTGACAAATTTTATATGAGACCAGGCAAGTGAAAAGAGTTTTCCCATATTATTTAGATAGTAAATAGCAGAATGGGGGGAGGGGAATTTAGAGTCTGAGAATCTAAATTCTCAGACTCTAAATTCAACATTCTTGCTACCATACCACAGCTCTCTTCTCTCTGCCTACCAAATTCTTCAAAGCTCACCATGAATCTGACCTCTTCCAAAAAACCCATGCTTCTCTATCTCATGGCATTTGTGCTTTTCCTTGGCATTTTTCCTATACTCAGAATCTATACTACATAATTTAATTATATTCTTATTACTGGTAATGTTTTCATGTAAAGACATGTCTATCTCCTCAGCTGGACTAAAAGCTCTTGAGAACAGGATTTGGGTATTATGATTGAATGTAAAAAAAAATTAAATATACTAACAAAAAAATAAAAAAGAGTATCCTTGACCTTGTGGAACTTTTAATAAGATCACAATCTACATATCTTTTTTCTTTCTTTTTTCTCAATATTGATTTCATCACACTGGTAAAATATAGGTATAGAAGCTACTCCCACTGGTACAGAGGCAGTTTCTTTGTGTAACCTGTGTTGCCATGGTGATGAGATACTCCAACAGCTATCTCCCCAGAATTCATTAGCTAGTGACGTTTTAGAATTGGGAATTCTGGGACTGCTTTGTGAAGATTTCTGGGTAGAAAGATGTCAGAAGGCGTAGAACTGAATCAAGAATTAAAGTTAGAAAACCATCTTCCATTTTTGGACCACGTGGACAGGAGCCAGGATGCTCCTCAACCTTCCCTCAGTGACCATTGTTGAGATTACTCTGCTCATATGGACCATGTTTGGTAAGATAATCTAAGTGTTCTTTTCTCCTGTGACTCTAAGTAAGGAAAAGTAGGCTACTCTCATCACTTTTGTAAGTTCTCCACAAAGGAAAGGTGTTAAAGTTGAATAAGCTAATTTCTGCTGCAACTAGCAGTAGAGAGGACTGGGTACATGTTTCCATGAATTGGACCTTTTCCTCTTTCTTATTATTTCATTATTGTTATTTATTTCCCTTTTTATAAAAAGAAAACTAGTAGCTACTAATACTTGTTTCATGGTTAATGTTCATTCTGATTGATAAGCATCTCAGTGGAAAGGATGGACAAATCCCATCTCAGTTTGAGGCAAAGGGAGGTGGAAGGGATAGGAAGGTCAATATTGGGGGCAATTTACAACTATATTTTCAAGCCAGCTGAAGCTGATAAGCAGGAACAATTTTCAGCAGAGAAATTTATAGCCCAAAGTGAATAACAAGCCCTGAGCCTATCTTTCCTGTTGTTTTAACCTTATCCCCTTTCATTATACTGTGAGATGCAGTAATGCTGACTTCCCTGGTATTCCTTGCATATGTTCCATCTCCCTAATTTGGGGAATGTCCCCCATGTCTCAAAGATTTCCCCTCTTCATTTCTTCCTCTGAGCTTCATTGCCTGCTTTCAAGTCTCAGCTATAGCCCCGCCTTCTTTAAAAAGTTTTCCCCACCCCCAATCTTAATGCCTACCTTCTGAGATTATCTCCATTTTATCTTGTATATATTTTGCTTGTAAGTAATTGTTTATACTTTATCTCCTCATTTAGAATGTGAGCTCCTTGAGAGCAGAGACTATTTGCTTTTTGCTTTTTTCCTTTCTTTGTACCCTCAGCATTTAGCACAGTACCTGGCATGTAGTAAATGCTTAATAAATGCTTCTTGTTGACATAGTAAAATACATGGTAGATTGCAATCTGAATCAGAGAAGTGGGGTCCTTTACCAGTAATCACATTGTTCTCCCTGAGTTTCTTGTCCTTTTTACCAGTGTTACAAATGGCAACATCTATTGCTATCATTACATATTGCAATTTCCCTACCCAGAATTGTCTGACATAAAGTTTAGCGCTTTACCCACCACCCCTTAATAAAAATATTATGTGAGGTGTAAAGAGAAAGATTGCTATCAGCTTTAGGGACCAAAGAAGGTTCCCTAGAGGGGATGACATCCAAAAAACTGGACTTTAAGGATGGTGAAGAGGGGGAAAAGGGGAAGCCAACACAGCAGATAATATGAGCAAAAACACAGTGATGTAACATCATATAAGATTTGGAAGACGAAACTTGATCTCAGTTTAGCTGGAATTTAGAATCAATAGAGTAATATGAAATAAGCCTGGAAAAGTAGAGGGGTACCCAATTGTGCCAGACTTTGAATACCAGATAAAGGAGTCTCAATTTGATTCAGAAGGCATTAAAGAGTTGCTAAAGATTTTTGAGGAGAGTAATAATACAATTAGATCTATATATAAAATGGGTCTATGTTCTGGAAGATGTAAAAAGAATGCTTTGGTCAAGCAGAAAGCAAAGGTAAGAATATCTGTGAGGTAACAATTGTGATAATATGGATAGGCAATTATGAAGTTCTGTACTGTACTAAGATGACAACAATGGTATAGCTAGAAAAGGAAAGATGAGTGATGTTGTAGATATGAAATTGATAGGACTTGGTACTTGATTGGATGTGAAAGATAAAAAAGAAAGAAAACCTAAAGATAATACCAAGGGGATGAACAGTGCAAACAGAATGAATGGTAGTGACCCAGACAGAAATGAAGATAAAAGAAGTAGCAAATTTTTGGGAAAAGGTAATAAATCCAATTTTGAAAAAAAAAAAAAAAAAGAGTTTGAAGTTCCCATGAGGCATCAATGTAGAGATGTTTTATCAGGAATTAGAGGTGAAATTCTGGAGCTCAGGAAACAAATGAAAATTTGGAGATGTGGATTTAGGAATCATCTTCCTGGTAATAATTTAAGCCATATG
Source organism: Sarcophilus harrisii (assembly GCF_902635505.1). NCBI lineage: Eukaryota > Metazoa > Chordata > Mammalia > Dasyuromorphia > Dasyuridae > Sarcophilus > Sarcophilus harrisii. The sequence goes on from NC_045427.1 coordinate 371,863,971, forward strand.
AGTATGTGATCTTAGTTTATTCAGCAAGTATGTAGTACGTGACACCTATGTGACAGACACTGTGTGAAGCACAGGAAATATAAAGATAAAAATAAAATAGGTCCTTCCCTCAGGATTACATTCTGTGGGGAAGCAACAAGAAGACAGATAAGTAAATAATTTATATAGATATTTATATAAAAATTTCTGAGGGGAAAGCATTAACAATTGGGGTAATCAGTTTAGATTCCTTTAGAAGATGACACTTGAAATGAGATTTAAAGGAAAATAGGTATTCTGTGAAATAGTGATGAAGAAGATGTGCATTCCAGGGATGCCTAAACAAATGATTACAGATAAGAAATGGAAAGTTATGTATAAGGAACAGCAAGCAGACCAGTTTTGCTGAAATATAGGTTACATAAAAGCAAATATACAATAAACCTGAAAGAGTTGTTGGCAACTAGATTGTGAAGGGCTTTAAGAACCAAGCTGTACAACAAGATGATTCAGGCCAGTTTCAATGGCCTTGTGATGAAGAGAGTTATCTGCATCCAGAGAGAGGACTGTAGAGATTGAGTGTGTTTCACTTTTTGGTTGTTTGTTTGCATTTTGTTTTCTTTCTCATTTTTTTCCCTTTTTGATCTGATTTTTCTTGTGCGGTATGATAATTATGGAAATATGTATAGAAGAATTGCACATGTTTAACATATATTGGATTATTTGCCATCTAAAGGAGGGGGTGGGGGGAGAGAGGGAAAAAAGTTTGGAATACAAATTTTGCAAAGGTAAATGTTGAAAATTATGTATGCATATGTTTTGAAAATAAAAAGCTTTAATTTTAAAATAAATAAAATATTTTCACAAAAAAGAAGCAAGCTGTATTGTAACCCAGAAGGAAGAGGGAACAACTAAAGTTTTGTAAACAGGAAAACAATATGATCAGAACTGTGCTTTGAAAATATCTATTAGTCAGCTATGTGAAGGATGGATTGGAAAAGGGAGAAAATGAAATCAAGAAGATCAATTAGAAGACGATGGCAATAGTCCAGATGAGAGACCATGAGAACATGAACTAAGATATACATAAAACTATATATGTATATATATATATATATACATATACATATATATATATATATATGTAGAGAGGAGGCATATTGGACATGTATTTTAGATATAGAATTGACTTGATGAGGCAACTGATTGGTTTCAAAGAATTAAAGAGGATTCTAATATTGGAAGTCTGAGTGCCAGAAAAGGCAAGGAGTAGTGGTATGTCAATGAGAAATCAATTAGGAAGAAGTGGCGATTTGAGGGAAAAGATAATTCTATTTTGGGCATGTTGAATCTGAAAGAGTTATGAGAGTTAATTGGAAATGTATGATAGAAAATTGATGATGTGAGATTGTTGTTTAAGGACAATACTGAGATGTATATATAGATCTGAACTTCATCTGCATAGAAGTGATAGCTGAACTCCTGGTCCTAATAAGATTAACAAGAAAGTATAGAGGAAGAAAGGAAGAGGGCCCAGGGCAAAGGCCTTGGAGCATATCCAGAGTTTCAGAAAAAGCATGATGGTCTTGTAAGTAAATGAAGGGAAAACAAAAGAGAGCCGTATGATATAAATCCAGGAAGAAGTGTGTGACAGGCTCTGTATGAGAAGAGGGAGTGCTCGACATCCTCAAATACTGCAAAAAGGTCCAGAATGATAAGGACTGAGAAAAGGCCATTAATGAATTATACTTTGTGAATTCCACAGAGAATCCTCACCACACAGGATCAGTTTTGTACAAAATATATCTTGTTTTTAAGCCACTTTTTTGATAAGGTTAATTTGTTTAAAATTTACACATAAAAAATAAAATAAAATCTTGACCTGATAGTTAGCCAATTCAGCTTTACATGGTCTTTTACCATTGAATTTCCTAACCACTTTTCTGTCACTGCTTATATCTTTCCAATTCCCCATCCATTTACTTTGTGAATTTTCAATAATTTTGAAGAGAATGGTTTTATTTAAGTGACATGATCAGAAACTAGATTATAAAGCACTGAGAAGTGAATGTGAGATGAAAAACAGAAACAAGAGTCCATTTTTTAGGAATTTTGTCTGTAAAGGAAAGATGCCAGCGAAGAGTTTATAAAGAGAAGGAAAAAATGTCAGCTGAAGAGTATAATTGGATTAAATAAAGTTGTTTTTTAGAGAAGGGGTAGGCTTGATTATGTTTATTATCAGAAGTAGAGGAATAACCAGATACAGAGATATTGATAATTAGAAAAGAGATTGTTGGATTCATGTACAGCTATGGAACCTTTGACACATTTCTTTACTCTGAACTCCCAAATTCTCTGTCACCCACCTTAAAGCAGCCCAAATCAGCTGAGATCAGTCTCTTGATCTTCCTGGGAACTTTAATGTGCAGACTGAAATAATGACCCATATGCCCAATCCTGCTATTATTTCCCATCTCCCGCTTAGTACCAATCTACTTGATGAAAATCTAGCTTACTTAGTAAACATTCTGTTTCCTGGTGTTCCAAGGCCAAGTTTCCTCTCCTTTTTTGATTAACCATAATATAATCACCTTGCCTGATTGTCTCTGGCAGATATCTCAATACCTTAGTACTACATGGTGTCTCAAATTGCAGTTTCTTTACTCAGAATAAATTTATTTTGTTCTACTACTTTGTGAGTAGTTATTGCAGGTTAACAAGATGAACCAAAGCACATTATGCTAGTGAGGAAGGAGAGGCCAGAAATGAGATCAAAGGCACAAGATGATGAGAAAATGTTTTCTGGTTAAAAACGACTTCTTCAAACTGGAACACTAATGCATTGTTGGTGGAGTTGTGAAATGATTTAACTGGTTTGGAGATTAATTTACAAGTATGCCCAGAGGGCTATAAGGATGTGCTTGTCCTTTGATCCTGCAGTATCTCTACTGGGTCTGTATCCCAAATAGATCATAAAAAAGGGAAAAGGACTCACGTGTAAAAAAAATGTTTAGCTTTTTTTGTAGTTGCAAGAAATTGGAAGTTGAGTGGATACCCATAAGTTGGGGAATAGATGAATAAGTTATGGTATATGAATGTAATGAATATTATTGTTTTATGAGAAATGATAAGCAGGCTAATTTCAGAAAAGCCTGGAAAAACTTACATGAACTGATTCTAAGTGAAGTGAATAGAACCAAGAGAACACTGTACACAAAAACAAGATTATGTGATGATCACCTCTGATAAATGTGATAGGTGGCTCTTTTCAACAATGAGGTGATTCAAGGCAATTCCAATAGACTTGTGATGGAAAGTGCTATCTATATATCTATAGAAAGAATTATGGAAATTGAATGAGGATTTTCACCTTTTGTTGTTTGTTTGCTTGTTTTTTCTCTCTTTCATGTGTTTTTTTCTCTTTTGATCTTTCTTGTACAACATGACAAATATGGAAATATGTTTAGAGTTGCACATGTTCACCTATCTTAGATTTTTTTTTTGCTATCTTGGGGAGGGGGAAGGAGGGAAGGAATGAGTAAAATTTGAAATACAAGGTTTTACAAAGATAAATGTTAAAAAACTATCTTTACATATATTTGAAAAAAAATATTATTAAAAAAAAGAATTGTCCCAAAGTATAAAAAAACCCAACTACTTCATCCTTCAAGTTAGGAGCAAAGAAATAGTAAATGATGCTGAAATGATATGAAGTGCAGAATTGGAGAAAATGGGTCAGATGGCCTCAATGTTTTTAGTGAAGTTATTAGTAATATCATCTGATAAAATGGAAGATTGAGTGACTAATGTAGGTGACATAAGGAGAAAACAGAAGATTTGGAACAAATGTTCAAGGGAATGGGAAAGAGGCAGTCAAGAAATGTTAGTTGAGATTACATAACGAATTTAAAGTGGATGCCGTTACCATGGCTGTGTAACCTTACTCTATTTGCTTTCAACAATATGAATATAGGAGTAGAGAAAGTAGATGGGTTGGAAATTGGAAAGGTACAAGCTGTGACAGAAAAGTGGATAGGAGATTCAAGGATAAAAGACCATGCAAGTTAATTAGTTAACTATCAGGCAAAGATTGTTTTTTATTTTTTTATGTATAAATGTTTAAAAAATTAACCTTACAAAAAAATGGCTTAAAAACAGCATATATTTTGTATAAAACTGATCCTATGTAGTGAGGATTCTCTCTGGAAATCAATGGCAATGGGCCATTGGCTATGAGATCCAAAATGGTACTGGAAAGCCATCACTGGCAATATCATATCACAAGCTGCTACTAATTAGGTCAAGATTTGAAAAAGAAGAAAATAAGGATAAATAAGAGGTAAAATGCAGGCAGACAAAAACAGAGGAATTGGAAATGCTATGATGTGGTCCATACACATTTCCCAGTGTTCTTTCTCTGGGTGTAGCTGGTTCTGTTCCCTACAGATCAATTGGAACTGATTTGGAACCTCTTGTTCTTGAAGACATCCACTTCCATCAGAATACATCCTCATACAGTATTGTTGTTGAAGTACATAATGATCTCCTGGTTCTGCTCATTTCACTTAGCATCAGTTCGTGTAAGTTTCTCCAAACCTCTCTGTATTCATCCTGCTGGTCATTTCTTACAAAACAATAATATTCCTTAACATTCATATACCACAATTTATCCAACCATTCTCCAATTGATGGGCATCTACTCAGTTTCCAGTGTCTGGCCACTACAAGGAGGGCTGCCACAAACATTCTTGCACATGTGGAACCCAGAGATCTTCAAAGGAATAGAGGCAAGTGTATCTTCTTATATCTCTTCCCTAAGGCCAAGCTTGTTGGTTATATAAAATAGATACATTTGCGAGTTTGGAGAGAGACAGAGACAGAAGGAGATGGAGAGACAGAAAGAGACAGAGAAATGGGGGGGGGGCCCGCAGGGGGAGAAGAGGGAGGGAGCATCCAGGATCACATGGTTAGACATGAACTGATGTCTCGCCCACCTTTGTGGGCTACACCAGTAGTTTAGATGGAGAGAGGGGCAGCCAGGATCCAGGACCACTGAAGTTACATGTTCTCACCTCCAGATTCCAAGAGGAGTATGGGACTAGACACATCCATAATTTCTATCCCTTAAATATCTCTAGCCTAAAAGTATGAGTCTGGATTAAGAATAGAAGCCATTTCTCTGATTACTCTGAAAGGAAGAGGGATGTCCTTAATTTATGCTAACCAACCTAATCCTTTCCCACCAAATTCTAACCATTCTGAATAACTAGTGAATCCTCTTTTAAAAAAGAAAAAGCAGCCAAAGGCCTACATATTAGCATATAGTAAAGAAGGCATAAAAAGGAATGAAATCTTTAGTTGTGAGTGGTATAAGATTTTATATCAAACCAAGAAGAGGGAATGATCTATTAGGAATCTTCTCTTAGCAATCTCTAGGGCTGCAGGTGCTAGAAGTCAGTTTGTTGTTATTTGTCTTTAGTTCTCAAAGAGGATCAATGGCCTCACTAGAGAGATGTTTTGCCTTGCACATGAATTGGACTTAAGTGAGACAGAACTGTGTGAAGTCATCAGCCTCACTCTCTCCTCCAGAGTCATCGAAGTCCAGTGCCAGAAGTCAAGCCATTTGTTGGGAAGTCAGCTCAGACTACATCTGTAGCTCCAAGGGCTCCCTGTAGCACAAGAATCAGCCAACAACGTCAGCTCATAGGCCAAATTGCCTCTTTCTGTAGAGTTCATAAATTAAGAATGGTCTTCTTCAAATGCAATAAGACTTTAAAAATGTTAAACCATCCTTCTAACCATACTGATCATACAAAAACAAAAAAAACTGTCAGCAGGTTGGATTTGACCCTCAGAGGATGATTTGTTGATCCCTGCCATAGACTTCTCTCTAAGTCCTCTCTCAAAGTGTTTTCAACAAAATAAAGTACTTTCCCCTTTCACACAGCATTGAGCCTCATCATTCTCTCAGTTCATCAGGAGTCACATCCCTTACATATATTCAGCTTAGCAGCTTCAAAGCCCTCTCAGACAGCTACTCCAGGCTTGTTCAGATGGGGGAGGCGAGGGCAGTACATTTATTAACTGGAAACATTTAGTTTCAGTTTTTTGTGGAGGTTGTTCTTTCTATTTACATTGTTGTAGTCGTATATATTGTTTTCCTCACTCTGCTTTTTTTTTTTTTTTTTTTACCCTGAATCAGCTTTTTCCATGCCTCTCTGCACTCATTGTGTTTGTCATTTCTTATAGCACAGTAATTTTCCATTGCATTCATGTACCACTGTTTGGCTAGCCATTCTCTAATCAATGTACATATAATTCACTTCCAGTTCTTTGCTACCACGAAAAGTGATTCTATAAACATTTTGTGTGTATGGAGCCTTTAAGAAAGAAAAAAAGGTTAATGATTTCCTGAAGAATGAGATCTCTGGGTCAAAGAAAATGGACTTTTTAGTCACTTTGCATAGCTTCAAATTGCTTTCCAGAATGTTGTACCACTTCACAATTCCACCAATAATGCATATGCCTGTTTTTCTACAGCCCTTCCAACATTGACTGCAGGATGGGATTTCCACAGGAAATGACAAAAATGGAAGGCAAAGTGGGACAGGGTCACTGGAAGGATGGGACTTACACGGATGTTTATGAGGAAGTGGGAAGTAGCCTATGAGTCTGAATAACCAAGATTCTTAGTGAAACTATAGGAGAATGGTATATTATCTCTCTCTTCATAGTAGCAATGGTATTGTTGAATTGATTTTCTACCCATGAGCTAAAGATAGAAAGGATGAAGAAAGAAGAATAAGTACATAGCACAGAGCAGTAAGATGGAATATAGGTATTTAACCCTACCTGTGTCAGGATTATAATTGCCCAGCCTACAAGAAAAACCACTGAGGTAGAGCTCTAAGCCAATGGCACTCTATTAAAGATAAATCCTCAGTAATGAGATGATTCAGGCCAGTTCCATAGACTTGTGATGGAGAGAGCCATCTGCACCCAGAGAAAGGTCAATGGGGACTGAATGTGGATTACAACATAGTATTTCTACCTTTTTTGTTGTTGTTGGCTTTTTGTTTTCATTCCCTTTTTTTTCCTTTTTGATCAGATTTTTCTTGTGCAGCATGATAATTGTGGAAATATGTTTAGAATAATTGCACATGTTTAACATATATTTGATTACTTGCTGTCTGGTGAAGGGAGAAAAATTTGGAACACAAGGTTTTTTAAGAATATATGCTGATGTATACTTATTGTGTATCTAATTTATATTTTAATGTACTTAACATCTACTGGTCATCCTGCCATCTTGGGGAGGGGATGGGGGGTAAGAGGTGAAAAATTGGAACAAGAGGTTTGGCAATTGTTAATGCTGTAAAGTTACCCATGCATATATCCTGTAAATAAAAGGCTATTAAATAAAAAAAATTGAAAGATAAAAAAAAGAATATATGTTGAAAACTATCTGCATACATCTTGAAAATAAAAAGTTATTTAGAATTAAAAAATAAAAGGTCCATGGTACCCTCTAATGAAGTGGACCTCATATCATTCTCCCAATCCAAGGCTCTTATTCTAGGCTCTTATTTTGGTAGGGTTTAATACCAAAGTATGTAAAAGAGGCAGGGCAAAATATGGAATCTCATTGGTTGATAGAATATACTCTTAAAGGTCAAAAATGACATCGATGGAGGGGGTCACCGATTGGATGAAATATATGGCATCTCCAGTGACTAAGTGGTCATAAGATGGTCACTTGTTCATGTTGGACAAGAGAAATGTCCAAAGATACAAAACCAAGTTGGAGGACTGTTCATGTAATTGAGTCACTTCCACCATACCGGGATTGATGGCCATGAAATAGAAAAATAAGAATGGAGACAGTCTCGTTATCTTTTTTATGATTAAGCAAATGAATTTACAAACTGCAGCTCAGAGCTCTAGGGCCCAATATACAGAACTTATAATTACTATCTCTATGGAATCATTTAATACTGATCAGAATAGAACAGGAGTCCAGAAGAATTCTTTCTTACTTCTCCCACTTCAAACCACAGAAAGACCCCAGTTTTTCTTGGTTTATTACAATCTAAATACATGGAAGATAGTCTTCCATGGGTGACATAAAAACTGAAGGGAGCAATCCCCTTACTGAGGTACAAAGATGACATTAGAGAAGATGGAAAGTGGCACAACTTATACTGATTATGTTCCATTTAATTAAACATTAACTCATAATATATTAAATATACAATAAAAGTCTGAGATAACTTTCTCACTAGGGATCACAAGGGATAAGTACCTTCTAGCAAAACATGCCCTACAAGATATATAAATTGGAGATATGGGGGTCATTTGTTCAAGCACAACAGCACAAGCATCATTTCCCTTACACACAGGTTCTGGAAATCATGGAGTTTATGAAAATGATTCAAGCAATTTTGATAGTCACTCCATTATGGTAATGAGAGGTAATATCCCTGCAGACAACACAAACAGATCTGGTGTCTGTAGCACAGGGACTGAAAGAAAAAAAGGAACAGGTTGAGTTCCATGAACAAAGGAATTAGCAGTCATTGCTGTCAGTGATGGAGCAAAAGCTGAAAAAGAAAACTGAAAAAGAGGATCCCAAGTTTTTGTTGTTGCATACTTGGGAGCAGATGAATTAGCAATCATTTAGGAAGGGGATGGTGATGATGAAGGTGTGAGCTTTTCATTTCATACAGTTGTCTAGTCTCTGAAACAGCTTCTGATATAATACTGTGGCCTTCTGGAGATCTCTCATCTTAGGAATACAGGAAGGAGAAGGGTTTCAGTGCAACTTCTAGTGACTTTGCTTTTCCAGTTTAGGTCACTTGTAGAAATCCGCTTCTCTATTAACAATCTCTAACAAAATAGATCTTTATACAATTCTAGTTTACTATGACAATAATCAAATCAGGTGTTAAAAGCTAACCCCAAACTTAATAGCACTAATTTGAACATCACTAGACGAAAGTTTACATTTTTAGGCTGGCAAATTCAAATAAGAACTAAAAATTTTTAAAAATCTGAGCCCAAATTTTATATTTGTCAGATATAATTACCTAATCTTATTACAACTATTTATTGGAACCAACTGAAAAATTTTCATTCTATTTTTTTCTTCTTCTTTTTCTTCTTCTTCTTATATATTTTTTCTTATTATTTTCTTTTAGTTGCTCATTTCTCCCCTTTATTTCCTCCCTTTGGAGGATGAGATTCTGTTAGGAAACTATTAACAGAACACTTTTAAAAAATGCAATGATGACTCCCTAATACTTGAATTCACTTAAAAGTTGCTAAGATAATTGAAATTGTCAGAAGAAATTCTGGGATGAGATGCATAAGAACATTGAGTAGCCAATTTCAAGGCAGTATAGATCAAAGAAATTATTTATAATAAAACATTTTTGTCTTTCAAGGCATGCTCAATATCCAAGTGAATAATAAACCCTAATAAAATGGGCTTTTCCCATTTTGGTAACACTAGATAATCTTTTCTTCAAATCAAAACTGAAGATGTTTATTTTAGACTTAATAATTAATAAAATCAACAGTTTGTTCCCATAAATTGTTTCATCAGTTATTCCCAATTATTCTCACATTAATTTTAGGAAGGACTAAAATTTTAGGCTGAATAGTTTAATTCTTGAATTGAATTGAATTCTTTAATTCTTATTATTGAAATTTGGCAAAGAAAGAAAATTGGAATATTTTACAATAAGGGGAAAAATTCTTCCCTAACTTCATGTCAATTCCAAGTTAGAGTTGTACAGATAGCCAATTTTATTGAGACAGGTTTAAAAAATGGAATATTTTCCATTTAAAAAGTGTCACACTATGTAAATTGAGTCAAGATAAATTTATCTTAGCCTATGCCAAGAATCATTCTCCCAGCTTTCCCTATGACAACTCCACCTGTAATTTATGGATGTCAATACCATAGGTTTACTGATATCATGGATCATTGGCCTACTAGAATTCCTTGATGATCTTATCTGGAATTAGATTCAGAATAATATCATTTATAATCCTATGAGATCTAATAGCAAGTTTCAATTATATTAGCTTCATAGTTTTAAGAGGCTGTAGTTATTAAGGATCATATATCTTTGATGTATTTTTTTTTAAAGTTCAAGATCTATAATTTTATATTTCTAAAACATGCCATCTTCTTAGGTCAACTCTGAAAAGGCTTCTTCCTTGTAGATCTGTTTCTCAGGTGCCAAGACTTAACACAACTCAATATAAAATAGAGCTATAAGAAGGATCATTATTTTAGAAATATACAATTCACCTGAAAGTGGAAAGAATTTCCATTATTGCATTGTGAGAACCTGAACTGGGAAAATGAGTCTTTATCTCTTTTAATACTATTAGATACATGTTTCAAACAATTTTTACATGTAAAATTCTTAATCCAATTTTGAAAATTGTGTCACATTTTCCACTAAGTGACATCTTCCACTAATCATATAATCCACTAATACAATGAAAGAATATTATGGGGTGATTTCTTATAAAACTAAATAGCCCACTAGTTGTAAGGTTTCATGATCTCTATTACTTTTTATTTAAATGATAATTCAAAATGATTCCTCACTATACTAACATGTATAACTTAACCAAAAATCACCAATAGGTTCATCTTCTTTTATACTTACCCTTATCGATGGAATTAGCTATGTGAGAAGAAATGCAGGGACATAGCATTTGTCTATTTGATTGATTCTGTTTGATTTTAGATATAAAACATAGGCAGCAAATTAGTATATATATATATATATATATATATATATATATATATATATATATATATATAGTCAGACTCAGAATTAATGAGGGAGCAAAATATCTTATTTACCAAAATAAGGCTAGGTCAAGAGAATACTACCTTCACCTTTGCAAGATCATACTCTCGACTTTCTAGGGATAGATATCTACCTGTGTCAGTCCTAAGACTTCAGGAACAAAGAGCATTTCCCTTAAATGATGATCCAATAGTCTTATGTAAGATCAGACATTTATACCTGGATGTAGAATAGCAGTAAATTAAAATTCTAAGAAACTTCATCAAACAGCAAAATTTCACTAATTATACCTCAGGGCTAGATAATTGTTATTTTCTCATATATAAGTCTTAAATTTTCATCTAAAATTTCATCTGTTTGTTAATTCCACCTATTCACACTCTCAATCATAATTTTCATCTATTTCATCATTCTCCACCTTGGTCTATAGATAAAGACAAAGGGAGAATATCAGAACATTTCTAAAATATGATGAGGTGAGACCCCCAACAGAGTCCATGTAGACAAGTGGCTTATACCTGGGCACAATTGCCCCATGAAAGCTGTATCAGAGAGCTTTGTGATTTTAGAACTAGGGAATAGTTCAAGGTTCTGTTATTTTTATATTTAAAAAAAAATCATAGTGACACTCTCAACTTCCCATTAATGCTTTTCAAAATTTCTTAAAATAAAACCAATTTCTTTAAATTTTCTAAATTACTAATCCTTTAAAATAATTATTTAAACCAGAGCAAAGGCACAGTGCTTTCCTCTATAATCAATTAATTAGCATGCACTTTATGAAGCTTATTTTGTAGTCTTATATTGATTGAGGAATGAAGAAATGCAGCAGTAATAAAAGGGCATTGCTTTAAAAAATTCCTAAATCTTTTTTTTTTATTTCAGTGGGATTAAGACCCTCCTTGAAATCTCCTTTTCAAAACTCCAAAACTTTGCTTTTGAAACCTGAATTTACATTGTTAGTGCAAATAGATTCCAACTTTTTTTTTAATACCTCTACTAATTTTTTGGTTAAGTGGTGGGAAAGTTTTTGTAAGTGGCAGGAAAACACAATTCATTTAGTACAAGAAGTTCCTCATTGTAGAATGTCACAGATTTCAGCAAATACAACATTTTTGGAGAAGAAACCATCCATCTCCTCAATCTAAACCTCTTTTACCTATAAAAGTACTAATCCAGTTATTTTGGCAATGTTTGAGGGGATTGGCCAAAGCCCAACTATTGCACAGGAATGTCACAAATATTGATAACCTAAAAAGTTTTTGCCTTTTCTTCTCACAATAGTGACTATTATTATTCTCTTCTTTATTATTCTTTTTTTTACATTCAAGGAGAACTTTCAAGTGGAACCACAAAACAAGTCAATATTACAATATTTTATTAAAATATTAAGTCTTAGGCTACCATTGTTCAGTTTTTTTCTTTATTTTTTCCTTTTTTTTCTTTATTTTAAAGCTTATATAGGAAATAGAAAAAATGAAATGAAAAGAAAAATAGAAAAAGAAAAAATATTTCATGTGCAGAGCAGAACATACACAACAGGATTCAAAATATATAACAATAAATTTCCATTTCAAGAAAATATTATTCCCTCTTAATGAAACACTTGAATAGTTTTTTTCAAAGGCAACTTCATTTTGGTGCTTGCTGAGTGTGAATGATCCTGATTCCTAATGGCCTCTTTTTTATGAAATTTTAACAGTTTCCAAAACCATAAGTTCCATGTTAGTAATTTTATATTTGCCTCATCAAAAGAAGAGCTCAATTCTTAATAGTTACAAATTATCAAAAAATTTTATTACACTAATTTAAATTTTAATTCATCTAAATGGAATTTAGTTCAATAACTTAAAAAATCTCAACTTCCACAAAGGCCATTAACTGCTAAAATTTCAAAGGTCCCAGTATCATCAATATGTTCATACTCTAAAAAGTTTTTGACAATGATTTGGATAAGAAAAATGCTTTTGTTTTTTGATATAATGATTTCTTGATTTAAAATTTCCATTTTCAAAGTATTTTAACTAGTTTGATTTCATAAAGAGTTAACAGGAATTGTATTACTTAGAACTATCTGATGGAGTTTATACTTTTTTGAAGAGCTCAGGGTATAACTTTTTCTTTATTTCCTTTCAAATCATTCAAAAATTAAGTTTGTTTCTCTTAACTTAATTTATTATAAGGTATTATTTAGTAGAGATCCCAAATCACTATTTTATTTCTTTGCAAACTTCCAACTGATAAGAATTTTTTAATATTGTAAGTTTCCTTATTTCATCCTATAAAATGCTTATTTGCTATAAAATAATTTGCAAATTCTGCTTTTCCCTCTCAGAATTTCAGTATTTATACTTTTATAAGTCTTATGCTCATTTTAATTTGATCTTTTATAATCTGAGCATTCAATATTAAATGTGTATGCACTGGATTTATTCCTGTACCTATCATTTTAAAAAAATATGATTGTTTAATTATATCTTCAATAATTCTTTCTCTAGCTTACTATAGTCTTATTATACAATTTGAATTTATTTTCACTAAACAATTGATTTCAAGACAAGTTTTATTGGGTTTCTAATTTATCTAAGCAATTGATTTAAACTGAAGTAGTATCATTATATTTCATTTATTATCAGTTGTTTTCTGATTTCAAAATAAGGTTCCTTTTTGTGGGAACTCTTTGGAATTCATCTTCAATTGGAAGATCAATTGGGACTTGCTTAGTGACCTCAGGTTGGTTGTTTAAAAATCTGTGAACAGAATGATAAATGAACACCAATTCTACCCATTTTTATTCTTTTCTGAAGATGGTCTAAAATTTCCTTATTCTGCCTTCTCGTAATAAAAATTTCTTCCTACTTTAAACTTATTCCTACTATAAGTATAATTTTTAAGCATATCTTTATTTTTACCTTAAAATTAAAATCAATTTCACAGATAACCCAAAACATCAGATTTATGAGATTGGCTAGCTGAAACTTCTTCAGGCTTAGCAAATGTGTTTGCTTTTTAAATTCCGAATTGTGAAATTATTTAAGTTCATGAGAATTTTATTCTAAATTCACCTATACTATTCCCAAAGTTTTTCTTATTTTAACACCTCCCAGAATTCTATTTCACTGAATCTCTTCTGAACTTATCTCACAATTAAAAGATAGTTCTTAAAATGCAAACCAGCTTTAAATCAATCCTTAGTCATTTTTTAAAGGTATCTTTTAAGGAATAACTGATCTGTGCATTTGTTGTTATTTTCATTAAACTCTACAGAATTTACTAATAACCCATAAGCTTAACAAATACATCCAGTTTATAATTTAAATGAAAGAAATTTGATTATTTCTTTTTCACAAATTTGGTTTTGAATCTTTTTTTTTTAATTTTAATTTTCAGTTAATTTCGGTATCTTTTATCTCAGCAATCTGCCAAATAATTAGTATTGGAAACAGAAAAAAAGACATTTGTTCTTTTTAAAGACTTTTTGGGAAAGTTTTGTGGGGTTTTGGTTTTTTTTTTTTTTTTTTTTTTTTTTACAATTTGTTTTTTTTGGTTGATGATACCAAAAGAAAAAGCATAGGTAAAATACCTGTTAGTTTGGATTAGCACAGAGCACAGACAAAACAAACATCTATTTCCCATTCTCTTCCCATTCCCTTTCCATCTGAAGTAAGGAACTCACTACTTCTAAACTTAGTTTCATAATTTACCAAAATGAACATACAAAGAACATATAACAAGACACAACATTAAATCAGACCTGAACTTCTCTCAAATTTTTCTCTAGGAGATTTTGAATTCAAGATCTTAACTGTGTCCTCTATTAAATATAGAAATTATGACCATTTTGTAGATGGGATCCTGCTATTACCTTAAGATAATTCTTCTGTTTCCTAATTATGTTAATAATTTTAGAATCTTATCAGTAAAACAAAAAACAAACAAACAAAAAATACAAAGTTAGTTTAGTCAAATTTGCCAATTGGTTTCACCCATTTTATATCTAGAAAAAGTCCCTGATGACTAATACAAGAGCTGATTAAAGTTACATTCCTCTAGATTTTTTTGTCAAAATATAATCACAGAATCACAGGAAGAAAAACTGAGAATGATGAAGAATTTAGTAATGATAATAGTTCATTTGTTCTAAACTAATGTGGGTAGATTGTTCAATAAAATTTTAGAATTTTCTAAGTAATCAAAAGTTCCATGCTTTGTTTAGAACAATCCCCTAAATTTTACCTTTGTATTCTCAAACCAAACTTTATTCAGTTTCATAGTTCTTTCTTTAGTCATCCCCAGATAGAAGGCCACCCTTGTCCTAATGGGGCTCTCTAGGATGCATTTTTCCTCTTATTCCTAACTCCTCTCCTAAGAATGTTCCAACCAGGAGTGATACTCCTTGTAGGAATTTCTCTTGAGGAAACTGGACTAGATTCTCAAAGTGCCTGCCTTTTTGGCTTATTCCATCTGAAAAATTCCCTACTGAAATCATCAGAAATGGCTCTCCCTTCCATTATAGTTCTTGGGAAGCACTCTTCTATTGTCTTGAGTTCCACCCATTTGGAAGTTCTTTTTCTACAGCTAATATTGTAATATTCAGGAATTCATTTTGGCAAATTCTCCAAAACTTTCAATTTTTAATTGCTGGGCTTAACCTCTAGGATTCTAAAATTGGTCAACTGGGATCTAAAAGTCCTATATAAATGAATATTCAGCAAAATGTATACTAACTTTCCTTTAAAACTTCCTAAAATTTTAGCTTTGATTCTCAGTGACTGATTTAATCCTAAGAATATAAGTGAAAATAACCTTAAAAGAATTTAACAGGCAAAAGAAAAAAAAAGCTATTTTTACCTTGCCAAAAGAAATTCTAGCTGCTAGCTAGCTGGCTAAAAAAAATCTTCTTAGTCTTAACAAAATGAAAGTATGAAATATGAAGCAAGAAAAAACAGTAGCCTATGTTTAAAAAGTTAAAATTATGAGCACATAATTTTTATAAACATAAAAATTTATTTAAGTGCTCCAGAGCTTATAAACTTAGACAGAATGGTCAGAAATTTAATTAGTTCCTCTTAGCTCAGGCGGGACCCTTCCTAAAGAAAATCGATCTAGGGTAAAATAAAACAGACACCAATCTTGAACATATTTAAACTGAGGCTCCGAGAATGGGTACAGACAATTGGAGGGATGTAGCCTCCCAGAGCTGATGCCCAAAGGGGAGCCATTGGTGAAAATTCACCATGATGGAAAATAAGGAAAAATAAATGTGTGGGGCTCTGGTTGACTTCTTATAATTAAGTAAATAAACTTAACAATCTGCAGCTCAGAGTTCCGGGGCTTAATATACAATATTTATAGTCATTATCCTCATGTAATCATATTAAGTTGATTAATATTGATTTAAATAAAATTGATTTAATATCCAAATGAATTATTCTCACAAATGAGAGTTCAAGATAGGAATCAATGAAGTCCTAGCACCTGGTCTCCAATGACCAAGTCAATGCTCCCAATGTTGAGATTCCAGTGTTGAGAAGATTACCTCCCCAAAGAAACACTCTTCTGTGAGCTCTTTGGGGACTCAGGGAATCCTTGGTCTCTGAGGCAGTATGGCAAGAAAATATAAAGAAAGGAGGGCCAAAGATAGACCCTAAAGGAACACATATTATGGAGGATTTTAACTCCAGGGTATAAAATTCTAGAATCATAGATCTGGAGCTAGGAGAACTTCAAAGATCATCTGGTTTAAACCCCTAATTTTACAATTATGAAACTGAGACCCCAGAGAGATTGTCCATGGTCATACAAATAATAAGGAACTCAATTGAAATTTTAACCCAGTATTTATGACTAAAGCTAGGGCTCTTTCCTCTGTACCGGAATTCCTTCTAGCAACATTAATATGATCCCCTCTTAAGTCCTCACTTTCCATGAAAACATAATGCTAAGGAAAATGTTGAGAGTACCTGTGTGCTTGGAACAAAGTGCAGAGGATGAAATAACAGGAATAATTTGAAAGTTCCAGCTAAAATTCTATGTAATGATTTCCTAATTTTTTTCCAATAATACTTAACAGCTCTGAACCAAAAGTATAGGAACCAGATGGCAGGGGTTAGCCAAGGATGAGAATCTATAAGTCAGGAAAGTTGATGGATCAGGGGAATGAAAACATTTAAGTAGCAGACCATGGAATCTCAGTGCTGGGTGTGAAGGTAAGTGAAGGCAAAATGGTGCAGATGGACTGGGACAGAAGTCTGGGTCAGGATATCATTGACTTATACCTAGAAGGATTAGGATCACAAATCAATTACAGAAAGGGGTCTCATGGGCCATTTAGTCCAGCTCTTTCATTTTACACATGGAGAAACTAAAACTCCGGAGGTTAAATAAATTGTATAAGGCAATACAGGTAGCAAACATAGAAGGGCATATTGAGCTCAAATCCTCTGCCTCCAGAGCCAGGATTCTTTCTATTATATAGCTAATTACTAAGTATTTTAAAATATTCAAACAGTTCTATTGTCTCTTCTGCAAAAACAGCTTTCCTGCCAAACACTCCATTATTTCTAATTCTATTTCAAATATGGTCATTTTTCAATTATCTAAGTTAAGAAATGAGACAAGTACAGATAATACAAAAAGTCCTTTGTGTTTGGTTGAACAATTTACATGCACACAAATGTATGCAGAGATCTGGAACAAGTTGACTCACAGAATCACAGATTCAGAGCTAAAAGGGATATCTGATCCAACTAGCTTATTTTACAGATAAGGAAACTTAGGCATTGTTAAACCGAAGTAATCTTCCTCTCCTCTGAGTTCTTTCTTCATACCTTTCTTGTTATCCTTCTACATTACCTTACAAATGATATATGGTGATTTGTAATCTAGTTTAGCTCCCCACTAGGATTGTAAACCAGCTCCTTGAAGATAGGAACTGTGTTTTATTCAACTTGTGTCACTTATATAACTCTTAGAATGGTGTTTTATACACGTAAAGAGGTCAAGGGACATCATGATAAGGGAAGGATATGTTATGAAGGTAGAAGAATAGGAAATGGTGGTTAGAGAATTAAATGTCAAAGATTGGAATCTTGAGGTTTATGTGATTTTAATAGGCAACTGCGTAGTGCAGTGGATAGAATGATAAACCTGGAGTAAAGAAAATCTGAGTTCATATGCTTTCTCAGATACTATCTGTTTGACTCTTTAAGTCTCAACCTATGTCTCCCTCAATTTCCTCATCAGTATAATGGATATAAATAATACTTTCCAGGGTTGTTGTGAGCCTCAAATGAAATATGATCTACCAAGCACTTTGCAAAGCATTATGTAAATATTAGTTATGTATTATTATTATTATTAGATAGGTCATGGGTATATCTCAGATGGCTAAAAAAAGGTAAAAGAAGGAGGTTGTTGCCATTCATGAGGTTGAAGAATTGTACAGGCAGATTGTTCCTGATATAATGACCACATTGAGTTGTCCCCAAGAGTGGAAATATGCCATGGAATGGAAGAGCATGAACCAGTACTTTAAAGCCAACAAAAAAAATTGAAAGAACAATCTAGAGGTAGGTGAATGACAGCAGTAAGGATAGGAACAGGGGGGCAAAGTAGAGTGTATGTATCTTGAAAAGTTAAAATAAAATCACTGAGAGGTGTTGGTAATAGTGTGGTCTGAAGCAGCAGTAGGAAGAAAGGATTATTCCCACTCTTTCTCTCAAAGGATTGAGGGAATGGAGTGGTCATCAAAGGAAAGCCTTCCAAGAAATTTTCTTTGATTATCCCTGGTTATT
Organism: Sarcophilus harrisii; assembly: GCF_902635505.1. NCBI lineage: Eukaryota > Metazoa > Chordata > Mammalia > Dasyuromorphia > Dasyuridae > Sarcophilus > Sarcophilus harrisii. The sequence goes on from NC_045427.1 coordinate 371,882,578, forward strand.
AATGACCTTCTTCCTTGGACCTCACATACAATGTGACTTTGTAATTCTCTAAGGCACTTACATGCAATATTATATATCATTTTTATCTGTGCTTATGACTTCCTCTCGCTAAATTACATGCATCATAGGAGCAGGAAACACATCTTATCTAATTTTTGTGTCTTTCCCCAGTGCTCTGCAATGTGTTCAACATAAAATAAGTACTTAATAATGGTGATAGGAAGGAAGACAATCAGAGAGTTGAAAAGAATGTGATATCTCCTGGAGGAGCATCAAGTTTCTATTGAAACAGAGGTAAAGGAATGTTGATTGAAAAATTCAAGAATATGGTGGAATTTGTTGAGTAGGACCCAAAGGGTACAGTGAAATGGACTAAGCAATGAGTGGACTGAGGTAAAATGGGAGTGGAGGGAGTAGAAGGAATTATAACAGGAGTGGTTTGTGAGAGACACCTTGGGCATACCATTTTTACCTCAGTTAATAAGGCTGGGCTAACAACTTAGGAGTTTAATAAATGACAGTCATGAGTAGAGAACAAATTATGATATTTGACATTTAAATTGTGCTTTTAAGATACACAAAGCACTTCATATACTTGTTATTGTTCAGTCGCTTCAGTTATATCCAACTATTTGCCACTCTTTTTGGAGGGTTTTCTTGGCAAAGGTACTGAAGTGGCTTGTCATTTCTTTCTCCAGCTTATTTTACAGATGAGGAAATTTGCTCAGGATCACACAACTAGTAAGTGTCTCAAGCCAGATGTGACCTCAAGAAGATGAGTTCAGGACTTGAGTCCAGGTCCAGCATTCTCTCCACTGTGCCATCTAGGTCCCCAATATAATCTTAAAATATTTAAGTGAATATATGGTCTCATTATCCATATCTGACAATCCTGTCAATTGAATCTTCTTCAATACGGCTCTCCCTCAAATATATTAGATTTAATCTAGCTTCTTTTTCCATCTTGGTTCTCACTTATATCTCCCCTATAATCACATTTATGACTGCAAAATGAGGGTTCAAAAGTGTTAGTTCTGTTGTCCTTGATGGCAAACTCAGTTTCTTATAGTAGTAATCTTTTCAGATCTCTATTTTTCTTTATTTATTATCTATCTAATGCCCTTGAGATGATTTTGCTTACTTGTATCTCTCACTGACTTTTCTTTATATTGTCTTTACTACCACTACTTATCTCTGATTTATAAGACAATTGATCTTATAAACTGTTCATTATTACCTATCTTGTTCCTCTGTGAGATTTTACAAAAAGTTTATATTCTATATTAGTGTTGACTTTGGCTTCTGTCTCTCTTCACTTGACAAACAAGTCAAATGTTCGTTGACTAAGGTGTTTTCTGGACTTTTTTTTTTTTTTATTTTGGTTTTCTTCCTAAAGCAATAGATTTTCAGTAGTTAAATTTCAGTATTAAATTTTTGTAATTGGTATCAGACTCATTTCTGATATCCATTTCCTTTACTGACTATTCCTTAAAAGAGTTTATGACTGGAGCAGCTAGATGGCACAGTGGATAGAGCACTGGCCATGGAGTAAGGAGAATCTGAGTTCAAAAATTCCACCTCAGACATTTAATACTTAACTAACTATGTAACCCTGGACAAGTCTCTTAAATCCAATTGTCTAAACAAAAACAAACAAACGAAAAAGAGTTTATAACTGAGTTATTTGAATTGTACAGCATATCTTTTTTTCATTATTGTTTCTCTTGCTTTTCACTAATTCTGAACTTCGATCTGACAAACTGGTCCTCTGTATACGAGTTTATTTAGGGATAACAAGCGTAACAATAATTAGTCTTTTCCTTTTCATTAAAATATATTTAATTTTTATGTTATTTAATACTTATCATATCTAACATCTACAATTCTTTTAACATACTCCTGATATAAAGTCATTAGGCTTCTACAAGTCTTTGGCCTCCTTAGTTGTTTTCCCTGAATCCTGCTTTCCCATATATTTCCTGTCATCCTCATCTTTTTCCCCTTGTTTCCACTGAAATCACCATTCATCTGAGTATTTGCTGATTTAATATAGAGGGTCCTATCAAGTTCTTTATAGAATTTCTCTACTTCCTCCTTAGGGTCTTCTGACTGTAAGTCTAATATCCAATCTATATTATAGACTGTGAATCATTCGTATTTTTCTTTATTTCATGAGTTGCCATGACAGAAAAATTCATCACCACATATCCAGAACACTGGTGATTAGTCTCTCTCTGCACCTTTTTTTTTTTTTTTTAAAGGTAGATGGTGTTAAATGAGTTTTATTTTAAAGGTAAAAATAAATAAATAAAGCTCAAGATAACATCAGTCCAAATTTGTCCAAGTCCTGGTGTTGTATAGATGACAAAAAGCAGCAGCCAGTTAGGATGACAGGTGATTCAAAGTAATCAGCAGAATTCATTAACATTTCTCCATTTCTAAACCATCCTTTAAAAAAAGCACCTCATCCTCATAAAAGTCCAAGAGACCCACTACATCCTCTGGAATCAGGTTTTCGCCTATGAAGAACTGATAGTTTGGGTTTTTTTAATTAGCAACGATATGTTTGATTTGTTCTAAAGTTCTCTTCTTTTAACCAAGCTGGTCCTTTCTTAGTAAACAGACAACTAAACCTATTGTATTCAAAGCCTTTCCAGCATTGTAGAGACTGACAGATCTTAAATTCTATTTGAAAAGTCTTTAAGGACATAAAACCACCTCTCTATCCTGTGAGGAATCTCAGTAGGATTTTGTAAAAGATTTTATATGTTGTCTCATTTGAGTTTCACAACAATTCTCTGAGATAGATCCTACATTGACGTTCTTAACCCCATTTTACTAAATTCAGAATTCAGAAAATCAAAAGAGTGCCTTCCTCATAAGAGCTGAAAGCTAAATTCAAATCTAGGGTCTTTTGACTGTAAATCTTAACACCTAACTAGTACACCATATTTTCTCTCTACTTGTGTAACATATTATTAATATTCAGCAGGAACAAAAAATTAGCATGGAGGTGGGGTTAAGGAGATTCATAAATATAAAGATGGAATGGATCTTTTAACTCTCTGAACACTACTTATTCTTCTACCTTTTTTTTTTATCTTATCTTGTCCCTATGCATGTATAAAACACCATCCTAAGAGTTATAAATGACACAAAGATGAATAAAACACAGTTCTATCTTCAAGGAGCTAGTTTACAATCCTAGTGGAAAGCTAAACTAAAGTACAAATTACCATATACCATTTGTAAGGTAGAAGGAACTCAGAGGAGAGAAAGATTATTTTGGCTTAGTGAGGCCTAAATTCCCTTATCTGTAAAATGAAGGAGTTGGATCAGATATCCCTTTTAGCTCTGATTCTGTGATTCTGTGAGTCAACTAATTCCAGATCTCTGCATACATTTGAATTGTTATTCATGTGAATTGTTAAACCAAACAAGATACTTTTTGGTATTATCTACACTTCTCATCTGTTAACTTAGATAATTGAAAAATGACCATTTTTGAAATAGAATTAGAAATAATGGAGTGTTTGGCAGGAAAGCTGTTTTTGCAGAAGAGAAAATAGAACTATTAGGTTTCAATATTTCAAAATGAAATGAACTTCAGAGATCATTCAATCTGCAACTCTGATTTTACAGATAGAAAGACTAAGGTTGAAATAGGTCACTAGAATAAACAGTTGAGTCAGAATTCAAACTCAAGTCTTTTGAAGTCAAAGCATAAGCTTTTTCCAATGCAGGGAAAAAACTTTGAACTTCCCTGCATAGACAGCAAAGATCGGGGAAAGATTTCTGAATAAAAGACTGACGTTCTCTTCCTGAATCTCTATCTCCTTTCTGCTTCTTTCTAACTGCCTTTTTTTTGTATGCTTCCCACCATCTCCCGAAGAGACTTAGATTCAAATTCCAGTTCTTCTAGTTACTAACTGTATAGCCTTAGGTTAGTCTAATCTAGATCAGTGATGTCAACCTCAGATAGAAGTGTGTGTGTGTGTGTGTGTGTGTGTGTGTGTGTAGGGGAAAGGGGAGCACTAATGTGTACAGCACATACTGATTTGGTTTTTAAATGTAATATTATCTCTGTTTCATTGTATTTATATTTACTTTATTAAATATAAATTTTAATCTGATTCAGGTTGCACTTAGAGTTCTGTGCCCTGCATATTTTGATGAGATCCTGAATGGTGTGTCAGACAGAAAGAAACTAAAGATTTGATCCCTGAGGAAGGCAAGGGGGAAGGCACTGATAGAGATCAGTTTAGTTCTGTGGTCCCACCCTCTGGGGAGATCATCCAGGCAAAATCCTGAGACCCATCCTCTGTAGCAATCCCACCTTGACATGTCCTGTCAAAAGTCCCAGTCATGTCCCTGAGGTTAAATTTTCTATATATGGGCTATGGCTTTGCTGCTGCCTTCCTTTAGATCAGTCTGCTACACAGTCAGCCTTATGGTGTCTTTCTCCTTATCCCTCCCCTAACAGCTAATTAACTCTTTTAGGGTTCTAAGTCCCTTTCAGGATTTAGCCTGCTAGCTAAGGGCTTGCCTCCACCCCATGGGGCGCTCCCTTTCTACTGGGTAATTGTGAGTTCCACTAAGGAATTTGTCTTTCATGTTCTCTCCCACTCTATTTCATATTTACCATTCCTGATGTCTATTATATCCCTCCATTTTGTAACCTATTCCTCTAAATAAATCTGTCTTTTGCCAAAGAGAATGGTCATTGTGAATTCTTCACCTGACTGAACTCCAGCTTTGGTACCTACCATCATCTGTCTACATCACCTACCTCATATTTCACACCTGATCTAGATGACCTGGGAGGTCATTTCCTGCTTTAGATCAAGAGCCTGGTGATCCTAAGTGAAATAATCCATTCAAAAGCCCTTCTGTTCTTCTGAATATAAATGTTCTGGAAGGGAGATAAAAATAACAGTGTTTAAATGTTGCCCTTGCTGCCTCAGAGCCTTTGGGCTAGGAGGAACAATAGGAGAATTCCAGATAGGTCAAGAGAAACCAGTACAGAGCTTCAGTGGAAAATTGATTGTCTTTTTTATGGTTACTTTTTCCTCAGATTCCTGGAATATAAGATTTCTGTTACATTACCACATTTACATAACAATGCAGGGTGAGAGACCCTGATCAATCTTCCCGGAGAGGGTTGAATCCAGTGGAAATGTTATATTTGCTTGTGGTAATTTGTTTGATTCCCTTGCTGTTCTTCGTGTTAGGGAGGAAAGAGGATGAATACTTCTTTGCTGAGTAAGAGGTTGGGAAGAATTTGAAGAAGGGAGGGACAGAAGGAGGGGAAAAAAGGTAGTCACCTGCCAGTTCATAATTGTTTGCTGAGAAGGAAAGGGAATTATTCAGCAGGAAATGGAGTTAGCTGCTGATAGATTATTTAGCAGGGCATTACTTAGCTATGAGGTATGAGGGAGATTCCAAAATCTCTGGATTTCTGACCTGACAGGATAGAACCAAAAGAGATATTGGAGATGCTGAACATTGGAAATATGTAGATGGCCGTTTTTCTGGGGACAAGAAAAGCTTCTTTGGGAATTTCCCTTATTCCATCCTCCTGCTTTCAGTCCAAAAGTATAAGAGGGCATGAAATTCATCAGGAATGGATTCTAGGAGGTTATCACTGAACCTAGACTTTGGAGTGAACCCTTTCTAAAGTCTCCTGGTATTAGGTGATATTTATTTAAAGAGAACAAATACATTCATTTCCCTCAGCTCTGTCTTTTTTTTTTCTTCTTTTCTCCCCTTAATCTCATCTTGTTTCTTATTTGCTATTTCTCTGTCTCTGCCTATGTCTATCTCATTCTCATGTTCTACCCCTCTCTCTCTCTCTTTGGTGTTCAATGAAAAGATTCCTGTATTTGAAGTCAGAGGCCTCTGATCTGAATCCCAGCTCTATCAAGCTGCTAGATGACTGGGCAGCAACTTCCTTGTGGCTCAGTTTCCTCCATCTATAGAGCACTAAAATCCCTCACAGGATTGAAATGAGGGTTAAATAAGGTAATATATATATATAAAGTGCTTTGTAAGTAAAGTTATATATAACAATTATTATTATAATTTGTCTTAATATCATTGTTTACACTATTGAAATAATTAAACTGAACCCCAGATGATCCCATAAATTGTACTAAATATTGTCTTTTCAATTGTCAGAAATAATAGACCCAGATTCATGCCACATCCTTTTTTCTCAGTGCTTGGGCCATACCTGGGCTTTGCCCTATTTGCAAAATGGGCCTTTTCCCTCCCCTTTTCCCCCTCAGGAAAAGCAAAAACTAAAAAGGACTTGGAGTAAGTAAATGTGGTTGGTATCTTGAGCTCCTTGAAGAAACTAGAGATGACTAGCCTTCTCTGAGCTTTGAGAACTGAACTGAGCTGGAACTAACATGGGGCAAACAAGATCTTGATCCCTGACCTTCACAGTTTCTCTCAGAATGAGTCAGTCCCTTCAGGCTTCACTACAGCCTCAATTCCATGACACTCCCTTCCTTATGTGCTATTTAACAGAATTTACAATAAATGTAAATTAGGGGAAATGTGACAGAAGGTAAATTACTTTCTGGGTTTTGCAATCTCAACTTTTCTGAAATATCAGAAATTATGCTGAGAGTTTGTCCAGTATCACTATACGCCTAGAGAAAGTACAAGGTGCATAGGGGAAGTGAGTGGCTGCCCAAAATAATACCCAATCAGGCTTGAGAATTGGATAAGTATTTTGTGAGTCCTCAATGGGAAGTGCTGAGAAAAATCCCCAGTGTCTGGGATGGGGACCTCCCTATGTAATGTATTTTATAAACCATGGCTATATAAACATCTTTTCAGTACTAGTGTCTCACTGAGCACACAATAATGGCTTCATAAATGTTTTCTTATTTGAAATGAATTGAATAGACCCCCCCCCCCCCCAGTGACCTTTCCTCTCTCCTCTCTCCAAAGGACCTTAGGGACTTAAGGACTTTAAGGAGTCAGGAGAAGAGAAAGAAAATAGGGAGAATCAAAAGAGATCGGCTTCATATTCCCTAAAGCTTATCTACTTCTTCTCTCCTTCTTTTCACCACCTGTGTCTGCTTTTCTCTAGTGAGGAAAGAATGTCTTGTTCTTTACCAAGTATTCATCTGTGAGCTGTAATTCCTTGAAAGGTGATTTATTTGATGCTATATTCGTTTTTTCCTTCTGGTTCAGCAATACTCTCCATAGTTAGAACTATCAAGGGCAAAAAGGACTCCGGTTCAATGTATCAACAAAGGGGCAATATACTTTCCTTTTTATATGTATTATTATATCTAGATCTTATTTTTTAATTAAAGCTTTTTATTTTCAAAATATATACATGGATAATTTTAGACATTCACTCCTTCCAAAACTCTGTGTTCTAATTTTTCCCTTCCTTCCCCTCATCCCTTTCCCCAGCTGGCAAGTAATCCAATATATGTTAAACATGTGCAATTCCTCTATACATATTTCCACAAACATCATGCTGCACAAGAAAAATCAGATCAAAATGGAAAAAATAAGAAAACAAAATGCAAGCAAACAACAACAGAAAGAGTGAAAATTTTATGTTGCAGTCCACATTCAGTTCCCATAGTCCTCCTTCTCAGTGCAGATGGCTTTCTTCATCACAAGATCATTGGAATTGGCATCAATCATCTCATTATTAAAAAGAGCCACATCCATCAGAATTGATCATCACATAATTTTGTTGTTGTTGTGTACAATGATCTCCTGGTTCTGTTCACTTCACTTAGCATCAATTCATGTAAGTCTCTCCAGGCTTTTCTGAAACCATCCTGCTGGTCCTTTCTTACAGAACAATAATACTCCATGACATTCATATACCACAATTTATTCAGCCATTCTCCAATTGATGGTCATCCACTTAGTTTCCAGTTTGGGGGGCAGTTACTTTCTGTTCGAGAGGAAACAGTTTTCAGAATCGACCAGCATCCCCCCACTTTCCCTCAAGGTCTTCTATCAACATTTGCTAGGGTGCCCCATCCCTTTCAAATCCATCTTTGTTTATAACCTAATATTTACTTTTAAGGTTTGCAAAACACTTTACAAATATTCTCTCACATCATCTTCACACTGCATGGTAGGTCTTATTATTATCCTGATTTAATGAAGAAAAAACTGGAGCAGACTTGCTCAGAGCCACACAGCTAGGAAAGTGTTGGAGGCTCATTTTTGTTTCTGATCTTCTTGATTTCAGGGCTCTAACTCTATCCATTGCTTTCTAGGGGCAAAAATTAAAGGGCCTCTGCTCCCATTGTAACTGCATCCTCAATCAGACTGTCTGAAGTGCTACCTCCTCTCTCTCTCTCTCTCTCCCAAACTGTTTCTGTTATTTAAAGAAAATCTCTAGTTATAGCTCAAACATTTCCTATCCCACCCTACCATCCCATTCTTTCTACCTACCGCATATGTCACTCAGAGGCGCACCTGGAGTCTGGTATGAAAACAAATTTTCAAAGCCATGTTATTTTACTCGTTCTCAGAATGGGGCTGGGAATTCTGCGGGAAGGATTACCCTTCTAAAGGGCAGTAAATGGTGGGAAGTTGTCTAGAAGGAGGTAAGATATGAAATGGAAATCCACTGAGCAGAAAGGGAAGTGAAGGAAAGAAGCTAAAAGGATGTAAGAATGGGAAGGGAGGAAAGGAAAAGAGGAGAAAGAAAAAAGAAAGGGAAGGCCTGTAGAGGTAGCTACCTCCTATATCATCCAGCCAAAGGGAGCTGAGAATGAACAGAATATTAGCTGCTGGTGTGGAAGGTCTAGGTCACCATCAGTGCTTCTGACTAAAATACAGACAGACTGTCCAGTATTTCAGCCCTTAACCCATCTGCGAACCACAGGGTCAAGCATAGGAGGACAGTTTTCTAATAATGAATTTATGAAAAGAATGGAAAACTCTAAAACATTTATAGGCAGATTCCCTGAAGTAAAAGAGAAGAAAGGAAAGCAGGAGGTGTGGTAAAGGACAGGGTCTAGGGCAAATTCTGGTGGGTGAGATACCCCTGACTAAATGATCCTGGTAAAAGATGAAAAAAATCAGAAAAATACAGCATCCTCTAGCACAACCTTGTCTCCAAGGGGATCAGTTAGAGCTCCAGGGTTGCCTGGTTACAATAAGCTTCCTCCACCAATGCCTGCACTAGCTGACCTCCAGTCATTTTGCAGAAACAACAAGAAAGGGAAGATGGGAGCTGTTCTTGAAGGAGCTGGAAGGAGTTTTTTATCTGCAATGCAAGAGTTAGATTAAAATACTTCCCTCCATCTTTACCAGTAGGAGAAAGAGTGGGTAGGAGGGTGAAGAGACCAAGACAGCAACAAAGAGTCTAAGGTTAGCTCAATAATAAGATATTCAACATAAGGTAGTTTTTTGTTCTGTTTTGTTTTAAGGTGGGTCCCTTGACAGGAGCCTTCTCTATTAGACCACTGAAAGAGCCTTCTATTTCCCCAACCCCAAATATTTCTGGAGCCAACTGAGCTTCTAGGTTATTCTGACAGACTGTAGCCATGGGAGGAGGGGCAGGAAAGGAGAAAGGAGGGGCAAAGGAGTATAGAGGTGGGGGGAGCTATATTCTAGTTTGGGGAAAACTGACTGTATTCCTCCATTTCTAGCACATCATCTAGTCTACATGACTAAGTTGATCCCTAGGAATGAGAAATCACTGGTCTGGGACAAGAAAACAGACTTATTTTAATATTATTCATTCTAAGATCTCCTATTCCTTGGTTCATTGTTCTGTTCATTGGAAAGATCCCACAGTTCCTCAGCTGGAGGTCTTAGTCCAGGACTGGCTCTCTGACACGTGCACCTGTCCTATTGATGAAGCCTGGGACCTAACCTGAAGGTCTCTGAGCCAGGGAGCTCCTTCAAGTTCCAGTGTCCTTCCTGATGCTAAATCAGGGTAGACCCCCTTTCAAGTGCCATTTGTCAAAGCTGATTCACAGCCTTGTTGGTTCCGCTCCTAAGCCTGTGATGCCATCTGGTGCTCAGCTTAGGAAAGGAGAATTGCATTTTAACAAGTAAATTGGAGCCTGCTAGGGTTTAGCAGGGAATGTGGCTCTGGGAAATAGACTCTACAATCCAGGAGGGAGTTGCCCATTCGTCTCCTAAAGACCTCACTCCTGACCTGGAACACAGGTGAGTGTTCTGTTCCTAAATCCCTTCCTCCTCATGACTCTCAAGCAGGTCAGTTTTTTCTTCTGGTCCAGGTGGTCCCTTGAGATCTTAATAGGTTATGGTGATGACCCCCTACTGGGGAAGGAGTGGATAAAAGGGCAGAGATGAAGATTCCCTTGATATCAGTCTTGCTGCAAGGATAAATTTTCCAAAAGGATTGAAGCCTCCATTTTGAAATTGCCTCTGTAAAAAGCTTTTTTTTTTCTTTCTCATAAATTTATTATTTGACAAGCATTGTGTCTGGTGCTGGAGTGACAAAAGCAAAAAATGAAACAATCCCTGCCCTTGCAGAGCTCTTTATACTCTACTGGTTGTTTCCCCCAGTAGAGTAAATACAAGTTTTTTTGTTATTTTGCTATTGTTTTTTTCAGTCATGTCTGGCCTTTTGTGATCCCCCACTTCAGATTTTCTTGACAAAAACAGTGCAGTAGATTGCCATTTCCTTTTCCAGCTCATTTTACAGATGGGGAAATTGAGACATACCAGTTAGATGACTGGTCCAGGGCCACACAGTTAGAAAGCATCTAAGACCAGATTTGGACTCATGAACACAAATCTTTTTACTTCCAGGCCTGGCACTTTACCCGTTGTGCCACCTAGCTGCCCAAATATAAGATATATACAAAGTAATTTTAGTATGGAAATGGAACCAAACAATTGGAGAAATTGGGGTCGGCCATCTGCAGGAGAGGTTACGTGGGCTGAGATAGAGATTTTGAAGGCACATTGAGAAGGGGATGCATGGAAGGTGGTGAAGAAGACAGCTTTCACAAAGGGATGAAGGTTTCTTCTGAGATTACATCATAGATTTTTAATGAGCTAAGGTGCCATAAGAAATTAAACCAAGATAAAAGGAAATCAGGCAGGAGTATGATAAAGCTAGCTCATGCTAACTAGCTTATGAGAGGCAATTGTTAAATTTTCAGAGTATTTACACTTAGGAATTCAGCAAACTCTACATATCAAATTCATTTTTTTTTGTCTTAGGTAAACTTTTTTTTTTTCCCCTGAGAATCAGATGCAAACTGGTGAGGCTTTTCAAAAATGATTAAAATATGACTTATACTTTTAAATTTGGGGAAAATTTTAAAAATCTGACATTAGTGTTTAAATTAATTGATTATTAACAAAATCCAAAAAGGCATCATGTGCAATACCTGTAAGTCCCATCCTATCTAACCCACATAGAAGGCTCTCAAAATATTTGTTGAATGAATGGTTCATTGGGAAGCAATTCCTGCTCTCCTCTTTTCACGATGAATTATTTCATTCATTATGAATCTTGTATTACTTTATTATCCTTCCCATATTGTATTTCCCAGGTGTCATATATATCACACCCCAACTCACATATCATGCAATGTATGCTATAAATATGAGTCAATTAATTCAAAGAGCTATCCACCAACAAAGAACTACTCTATCAAAACTTAGGGCTGCCTGGGGCTCAGAGCTTGTCCATCTTCATCTAGGGAGGGGCTTTGAACCCAGTCTTCTCTTCTCAAAGATCATTACTCTATATATCACAGTTTGCTATTTTTTCCTATTATATGTGTAACAATCCAAATAAACACTGCTGGGTCTAGAGGAATTAAAGCACACACTCTGTCCAGTAAGGGTCCCTGCTCAGCACTGGATCCATACTCAGACTCCAGGTTTCATTCTGAGGAACTGTGGCCTTTAAAAGTCAAAGGGGCAGCTAGTTGATGTAGTGGATAGAGCACCAGCCCTGAAGTCAGGAAGACCTAAGTTCAAATCTGGCCTCAGACATTTAATATATCCTAGCTGTGTGACCCTGGGCAAGTCACTTAACCCCAACTGTCTCAGCAAAAAAAAAAAATTAAAAAGAGCTTTCCTCTCTCCCCACCAAAACTCTCTTCTGTTTACACTCCCACTCACTTTCCTTGGAAGCTAAAGCTTAGGTTTGACTCAAGTGCATGGTCAATTCAAACATGGGGGGGAAAAGAAAGCTAATCAATATGACTATTCTTTATAGGAAGCCAAAGAAAGGTAGCTGAGAGACAGAGACAGAGAGGAAAGGAAAGGAAAACCAAAGGACCATTTGTTTTTCAATCATTCCATTTAGTATTATGCCACACTTTTCTCTTAGTCTTTTTATATAACATTATGAAATAGGTGATCAGCGATCATAACATATAATAGCGTTTAGTAGGAAGAGTCCTGAAATAAAGGTCAGAATAGTCTAAACTCCATTCTGTACTAGATATACACAATTGGTAAAAAATCTTTCTAAACCCCAAGTTACAAATTTATATAATGAAGATACCTGCCTTATAGAGATTTTGAAGGCACATTGAGAAGGGAATGCATGGAAGATAGTGAAAAAGACAACTTTCACAAAGGGATGAAGGTTTCTTCTGAGATTGCATCATAGATTTTTAATGATTTTTTACCCTCAGATCAGCCATTTCCTCCCCCCCCAAAAAAACTTTAAAGGAAGGATACCCAGACTATTCATGTCTTCCTTTCTCTCCAGGTTGCATTCCTGACTCTAGGGACTTTCTCTATTATTCCCCCTCAAAGGTACCTCTTCTCCCCCCTTTTCAGCTTCTTTTTATGTGTCTATTCTCCTTTAGATGTTCTACATCACAAAATCAGAGTTAGCACTAAAATCAGGATTTAAACAAAATATATTGCCATTATAATGACCAAGCTTGACCCCCAAAAGAAGAGAGTGGAGAAAAGACAAACTCCTACCTTCTTGCCCAGACAGGAAAGAATATTGTATATAATGTCAGATTTTTTTGCCATGTATTGATTAATTTTGCTGATACTTTTTCATTCTCTAAGGAATGAAAGAGGGAGAGGGAAAAGGAATGTATTGTGAAATATAGGTAATATAAAAACAAAAGATATCAAAAAAAAGGTTTATATTTAAAATGTATATTGAAAAGTGATTTTGCATCTGGGTGACAAGATCCAGTGGGCTAAGTTGACTGCTGAAATGGAGATTGGGAGGGAGGTAGAGGTGAAAGGAAGAGAAATTAAGAGGAAATGAGAAAACAGGAGAGGGTAATAGAAGAAGAAAATAGAATTAAGGAGAAGAGAACAGACAGGGAGGAAAGAAAATTAAGTTCTTTGAAAAGATTTTGAAAAGGATTTTTGAAAAGGATTCATCAAAATGGAGGAGTGAAAAATGGGCCTGCAATTTTAAAGCAGAAAGGAAAAATCCTTAAAGTGGACAAAGTCAGCACTTTTGTCCCACTAGAGGAAAATGGAAATAGAATCTCTTCTGTGGCCTTTGAATGAAGCTGGCATGCTTCTTAGAAGCTGCTGCCTCATATTCTTCATCTGAGATTCCTGAGGTACACATTAAATTTTCTCTATTTGTTACTGTCCGTCAAGACCTAGTTCTTGCCTGACTCCTCGGAGATTTATTACTCACTGCAGAGTAGGAGTCAGGTAAACAAATGTGATGGCTACTTAATTATGTTTATTGAGTGCTTGAGTTAAATTCTTTTCATTTCTTCTTCTACTCCAACATTTATGAACAATAAAACACTACATATTGCCCTCCTTCTCCGCCTCCAAGAACATGCCTGGAAGAAAAAAGGAAAGAAAGAAATAAAAAAGCTTTGTGTTCAATCACACATTCTTTAGGCAAACTAATAACAGTAACAACTCACAATTATTGATCATGTAAAGTAAAGCACTCTCGCCACAATAGCCCTAAGGCAGGTAGTACCATTTCTACCAGGACCACTGAGAAACCATTAATCAATCAATAAACATTTATTAAGCTCCTATTATGTGCCAAGACTGTTGCTAGAAGCAGAGGATCTTGAGAGAAATTTTTTTTTTACTTTCCTTTAAGGAATTTATGGGAGGAAAATATATTCAGGTATAAATCAGTATTAAGGAACTGAAGAGGTTGAGGTAGACACCAAATGACGAGAAGAGATTATGGATGAAATGAAGAGGTAAAATAGACACTGGGAATGGTAAATGTGAGATTTAGGAGAGCATATAGTTATCAAGTTAAAGGGGTAAATTTTTTTTTCCCTGAGGCAATTGGAATTGAGTGACTTGCCCAGGGTCACAACAGCTAGGAAGTGTTAAGTGTCTGAAACCAGATTTGAACTCAGTTCCTCCTGACTTCAAGGCCAGTGCTCTAACCACTGCCTCATCTAGCTGTCTCACTTTTATACATTTTAAATTTAGGCATATAACTAGGGCTATCTAACAAAAAGAACAATAATTAAAAACTAACATTTACATAGTGTTTACTTTATGTCAAACACTGTTATTTTTAAAGACAGGCTCCCTTGATCACCTTTGTAATATTAAAGTTGACCAGGGGACCACCAGTTAGAGTCCTTGTAACTAACTTAAATTGCATTAAGTTAAGGGAAAATAACAATTAATGAGATGTAAAAATTCATATCTTTCAGACTTTGAAGTAGCACATTTTCACTTTTAATGGGTCCTTTTTAGACTTTGGTTAGTAGGAAAAAAGGGTAGGAAATTTATTCCTTTAGGAGTTCTGAAATTTCTTACTCAATAGATGGAATTATATGGTGGTTAATTTCTAAACAAATTTAAGAAATGCTAAAAGTTGTAAAAGATTCATAACAAACATTGGTAAGACTTAAGCAATCAGTAGTTTTTAACTACTATTACTACCAGAAGGTTGGGCTATTAACATATCATGAAGCAGATTGGAGGAGTGCTGATTAGACATTTTCTATTTCACCTTCTGTCTATAGTTTCCTTCAAAGTCCATGTCTTCTAAGTCAGGGACAGATTGAGTTCCCCTGTCCCCAGTGATATTTTTTCTGATATGGGATATGATATCATCCACATCTCACCTCCATCAGTGGCCAGCTCCAGTCAAATATATTAGGGTTTCAGGATCACTGTATGGACCACCAAATGATGAGGTTTAGTCACCAAGTGTTAGGGAGAAGGGAGTGTTGCCCCAGAAGTATATTGGAGTCTCAAATGTCATGAGGTATTTCAAAAGAATTTGTAGGCTGACTTTCTCCAAATCAAGAAGCAAAGATTTTATTATGCAGCTAAGAGAAACTAAATCTATCTGGGTTTTTTAGCAAAGAAACAGGGTTTTAGCAATTAACTAGAAAAAAATAAGAACTAAGTTTCCTAGTGAAACACAATCAAGAGGAAGCCACCTTGAGAAGGCATGGCAAGGGGAGGATGACATCATTGGCTGAGGGGTAAAGAAGTTTAATAGGGCTTTGGAGTAAGAGTAAGTCTTTTATAGGATAAATATCACCTGAAGGGGAGGGGTTGACATCATCACTTGGCTTTCTAATGGGATACAAGAACTGTGGATTTATGATGGTTTTGTCATTGCAAAGAATTCTAAGAATTCATCAGGGATTGCATAATAAAAGTCTACCTAAAGATAACAAAGGTAACAAAAGATCTAATCAAAATCATTCTCTGAGTGAGTGCTCCTTCTTGCCACCTTCGGAAATAGCTTGACTCCCAGATTGCAGTAATTCAGGCTTTCTCCCAATGCCATTCCCTGCTACCACAAACAAGACTTTAGACCTTTCAAACCCATAAAGTTGTCTGCAAGCTTGGAAAATCCATCACTGACATGAAGCCTAGCACATAGTAAGAAGTTAACAAATGTTTGATGATTTGACTTAATCAGTCAATCAATCAATCAATCAATTAACAAAGCAACAAATACAAAAGAGGCAGCCTCAAGCCCAGGCTCAGGCTTGCCTAAATAGGTAGAACACATGCTTTAAAGATAACTGTATAAATTATGTATACATATATTGGATTTAACATATATTTTATCATATTTAACATGTATTGGACTACCTGCCATCTGGGGGGAGGAAGGGGGAAGGAGAGGAAAATGTGAAACAGAAAATTTTGCAAGGATAAATGTTGAAAAATTACCCATGCATATGTTTTGTCAATTAAAAAGCTATAATAAAATAAAAAATTAAAAAAAAGAAAAAAACAAAACATGTGCTTTAGATGTAAGCTCCAAAAAGGGAGTCACTTTCAGCAGCTAACCGGCCAGCACCTAACATCTTATACCAAGAGAAGGTCAAAATGAGTTCATGATTTAGACATAATTTAGACTATAAGCAAATTAGAAGAACAAAGGATAGTTTACCTCTCTTACCTCTCATATCTGTGGAGAAGGAAGGAATTTATGGCCAAAGAACTAAAGTACATTGTGGAATGCAAAAATGAATAATTTTTACTATAAAAGTTTTTATTTATTTATTTTGTTTGTTATAAGTTAAGTTCTTATACAAAGAAAATCAATGCAGACAAGATTAGAGGGAAAGCAGTAAACTAGGGGAAAAAAATTTGCATCCAAGAGTTCTGATAAAGGCCTCATTTCTAAAATAGATATAGAATTGACTCAAATGTATAAGAATTCAAGCCATTCTTCAATTGATAAATGGTCAAAGGATATGAACAGACAATTTTCATATGAAGAAATTAAAACCATTTATAGTCATATGAAAAAAAGGTTCTAAATCACTATTGATCAGAAAAATGCAAATTAAGACAACTCTGAGATTATGTGATAAGTAATTCTGATGGATGGGGCTCTTTTCAACAGTGAGTTGATTCAGGCCAGTTCCAATGGTCTTGTGATTGAGAGAGCCTTCTGTGAGGACTGAGTGTGGATCACAATATAGTATTTTTACTTTTTTTATTATTTGCTTGCATTTTGTTTTCTTTCCCATTTTTTTCCCTTTTTGATCTGATTTTTCTTGTGCAGCATGATAATTGTGGAGATATGTATAGAAGAATTGCACATGTTTAACATATATTGCATTACTTGCCATCTAGAGGAAGGGATGAGGGAAGGGAGGAAAAAAATTTGGATAAAAGGTTTTGCAAGAGTGAATGTTGAAAACTATCTATGCATGTGTTGTTGGTGAGGTTTGGCACAGAGCAGAGAATTGTGGGTTGGTGCAGGTCCTTCATAAAAAAATTCACAAACCTGAAACGTTAGACTGGCAAAAAGAAGTTTATTGGTACTGAGAAGTCAGCTTTTGCTAGGAGGCTGACTTCCTCAGGGACAAGGTCTTGACAGCAAAGTAAAGGTCTAGCAGAGGAATCCTGGCAGAGAGATAAAAAGGGGTTAAAGGGTGTCTTCTCAGCGGGCAGGGGGTCCTCGCAGGCAGCTATGCCAAGGAGCCATCCCTTGGCCTGGCATGGTCCTACTTTGCCCCTCTGCAGAGAATTGAGCGAGCAGAAAGTTATTTTATCTTGGTTGGGGGATGGGAGCAGTTTGAGTTGAAATCAGACTGAGATCTTCAAATGGAATAGAAATTTTCCAATTGAATGAGTAGTCCTAAACTAATCTTCTACTCAATAGGGGGTGTAATCAGTAGTGAGTGTTATCAGTGGGGGGTGTGCAGTCTCCTCCAGGATAACAGAATGAAACTACTTGATTCCCTGGGGCGGGTCTTTCTCAGGGGAGAGCATCTCTGAGGGTTCAAGGAGAATTTCTCCCCTTCAAGGAGTTTCTCAAGCGTTTACCTCATGGTCCCCCCCATGTCAGGACAGAATTGTGGTTCCCCCATCATTTTGAAATTAAAAAAAAAAAAAGAAAAAGAAAAAGAAAGCCAGCCATTGAGGAGAAAATGTGCTTCGGAGGTTATTTCTCTTCATCTTTGCAAAGGAGTCCAGTTGCACAATCAAAGTTGGAAAAAAAGACCAGAGATGTGTCTTAGGCCAGGATTTCAGTGGATCCAGCAATTCTGAATGGTAGTCAGTGGTGGAGGGAGCAATTAGAGGATATCAGCAACTTTGCAGCAAGGGAAACATATTTATCACATGTGCCTTGTCATAATGTGTACCCTATCCCTGTTCTCTTCCTTGTAATTTCTGTGGACATCTATTCTTCCCACTAATGAGAGGTTTGATGTAGGAAGATATGTTGTTACTATTGTTATTATCATGTCATTTCAGTAAATGTTTTTGCTATGAAGTAATGGTATGAACTGGCCAACTATTGAAAGTGGGGAATAAAAAATCCTAAGAGACAGTTTCTGGCTAATAATTAATTTATTAATTAGACTAGCAATAAATTTTGTAATAAATTTATATTATTACTATTGTAATTAATAAATTATAAATAATAGTTGATAAATATAATAAATTAAAAATTAATGGTTAGTGGTTTCTCTCAGTGACCATAGAGATCATCTAACACTTTGGAAAAGTGGCTGTCTCCAATAGGCTGAGATCAACCCTGATTAGTGACAATCAATGAGGGGGTGGATGAAGAGGTCATTGAAAGTCTTCAGCTCCTTCCTGCTGAGCTGTTAACTTGATTAGACTCTTATGCTATCAACTATCTGAACAAAAGAATCTTTTTTTCTCTACCCAGACTATTTAAATTGAACAACGGGCAAGAATTCACTTAAAGTAGATTATTTCCCCCCCCCCCCAGGCAATTGGGGTTAAGTGACTTGTCTAGGGTCACACAGCTAGGAAGTGTCTGAGGCCAGATTTGAACTCAGGTCCTCCTGACTTCAGTGCTGTAGATTCCCTTAATGAGAAATAAATTCCCTTTTTTGGATGGGGATCTGCCCTGGATAGAGGAGAGTTTTCTTGGAATGTTAAGACTTGTCTTTAAATGAGGAAGTAAAAAGAGAAAAAAAGACTTGGACTCCAATATTAATAAATGGTTACTTATAGAAAAATAATAATTTCTCTCAAAAATAATCTCATTGGTGAGGACTTTCAAGCTATATTTTTATGAATGTTGACTCATGGGCTATACTGAACTTTGGGTAAGGACCTAAACTATGAGTGAGAATGAGCAGTTTTTCAGAGGAGGCTATACTAAAAACCAAAGTAAGCTGGAAGTAGAAATAAGTAGCGTGGAAAGTAAGGAAAGAATTTTCATAGGTGTCCCTTGCGCTATGCTTTGGAGAAAACAAAGGATTCTTAGGAGTAGAAGTGAGGAAGGGTATTGTAGGAATCAGGCACAGCCTCTGCAAAAGCACAGAGATAGTGATGGGAACTGTATAGCATACGCTGAGTGAAGACCTCTCATGGGGATATGGTCTTGAGACTTTACAGTAACAAGTTGAACTACAGCTAAAAAGCTGCAAGTTGTCTTGGATGAACATTTCCCCTTGTTTCCCATCACCTCTTAATCAGCATTTAAATGCTTCGTTTAAAGGGGATGATGGCTTTGGGAATTGAGATAACAGAATTCTCCCATCCAAAAATATCCGCTTATTCTTAAGGGAAATTTTAAGAGTTTTTATTTACTAATATTCTTTTGTTTGATAGATTTCCATTTAGAATATAAACTCCAACTCCTCTAGACAAGGGGGGAAAAGGTGGGGAGGTGGGGGGGAAAGCAGGGAGAGCTTCTGCATTCAGAGTCTATTTAATCTTGCGTTTTGTAGTTTGTGCTTTGTACTCCTCTACTGTTATCTTGTCTATTGGGAGTTGCCCTTTCTCCTGAGAGCCTAATAAATTTCTTTTTGCCTTTTTTTTTTTAACCTCAAAAGTTTCCGATTTTAATTTGGATAAGATTCACTGTCTCACACTGAATTCTAGACCAGCTAGTGGGATAGACCAACTTATTCTCAGAAACAGCTAAAAGAAACCCATTCTGTTCCTATTCTCAACCATGATAGGAACTCAGTTTTCTCAGAATGTCTTTAAGACATTCTCAATACACATCCTTATTACTCCCTAGATCCTGTCCCCTGACTCCTCTGTCTCCCCCGAGACTTTAAAAGTCCTGTCTCCCCAAAAGCAAGTTGCTCAATGAACTCTGTCTTGCTTAGTTGTGATTGCTTTGAGCCTGTGAGCCATTTCACATAAATAAATGACAAATCTCTGGTAGCTGTGATGGATGTCTTGTCATGATTGTTCCATTTCACTAACTACTGTGCTCTCCCAAATCTACT
This sequence comes from Sarcophilus harrisii, assembly GCF_902635505.1. Lineage (NCBI taxonomy): Eukaryota > Metazoa > Chordata > Mammalia > Dasyuromorphia > Dasyuridae > Sarcophilus > Sarcophilus harrisii. The sequence continues at coordinate 371,902,695 of NC_045427.1, forward strand.
TCATATTTACATTTCATATTACCACTTCTGGTGCCTTTATTTTCACATCAGTAGAATATAGAAATTTGTTTGTTGGTTTGTTTGTTTCTAAGGGGAATAATAAGAAAACCTAGTTGGTAGGAATGAAATATAAATTTAAAAAAACAATATGTAATAATCCTGGAAAAGTAGGCTAAAGCTAGATTGTAAAGGACCTTTAAATACCAAATTGAGATTATATCTTGTCCATTTAAGTAGGATTATTCCTTTAAAAAGAGACATTTTTTAAAAAGAGGATTTTTAAAGATATGTAGAAAAAAATAGTCTCTGTCTTCAAGGAGCTTGGGAGAAAGGAAAGGATATAACATGTACACAAATAAGCAAAATTAAAGAAATTAAGAAAGGAGAGAGCAGAAACAAATAGGAAGATGGGGAAAGACTCATTTAAGAGCTCACCCCTGAGCACAGTTGTGAAGGAAGAAATATTTAAGTATGCTCCATTAGAGCTGACATTGAAATGATAAAAAGAAAAAGTACAAAGAAAGCATTTCATAACTTAGAAAAGATATGAGATTTGAATCAAACAGTTGCCTGGGAAGAAACCAATAAGATGATGAATTTACTCTAGGATAGATTACTTCAATACCTTTATCCCAATGGGATTTTTGGAAATGTAACAGAGCAGAGAGCCATCACTAAGTCAGAACAGCTAGACCCCTCCCACCTCTCACCACTAAGTTTTGTTAACTTAGAGATCAGGTATTGAGAAGACCAGAGGAGAGGCTTCTATTAAACTTAGGCTAAATGTAGATCAGTGTAAATATATATATATATATATATATATATATATATATATATATATATTTTTTTTTTTAATTTAGATGAGTGTCTTGACTGAAAGAGCACTATTGCTCTCCAATTAAAAAAGGTACAGTACCACCTAGCTAAGAAAGTGACTGAAAGTAGTTAAAGATTACTTATAGAAGAATAAGTCCAGGGACTCTGTATTAATGAAAGTTAAGGGAACGGGGTGGCTCAGTACATAGAGCACTGGCCTTGTAGTCAGGAGGACCTGAACTCAAATCTGAATTTAGATGATATTTGACCATTCCTAGTTGTGTGACTGTGAGCAGATTGTTCAATCCCAAATGCCTCAAAAAAAAAAAAAATACAGAATTAGTCCCAAGGTATAATAGTAATAACTGACATTTTATGCCAGGCATTGGGCTAAGAGTTTTAAAATTATTATTTTATGTGATCCTTATAACAATCCTGGAAGATAGTGTTATTATGATTCCCATTTTATAAGGGAAAAAAGTGGGGAAATGTGAAATCACTTTCTCAGGTCACATAGCTAAGAAGCATCAATAGTCAGATTTGAAGTCAGGTTTGACATTTTACTCACTGCACCACCACTATTCATCTGGCCTTGTGATTTGAGTAAATGCCTTGGCTAAAAACTAAATGTTCATGATAGTTAAGATAGTTAAGAATGAGCTGTGTTAAGAGGCTAACTACCCACAGAATTATCCCTAGAACCCTGAGAGTTCCAGCAACCACCTTCGGTTGACCTAATTGGCTGGAGAGTGCTGGAGGAGTAAGATCGGAGATAGTATCTATATAAGGATTCAGATTGTATTGCAGAACTAGATTGTATTGCAGGCAGAGATATTACTAGGAATTTTAATGATATTCATTTGGGATAGTAGCCCTTTCTGTAGTGGCAAGAAACTGGAAACTGAGTGGAAGCCCATCAGTTGGAGAATGGCTGAATAAATTGTGGTATATGAATGATATGGAATATTATTGCTCTGTAAGAAATGACCAACAGGATGATTTCAGAACGTCCTGGGGAGACTTACACGAACTGATGCTGAGTGATATGAGCAGAACCAGGAGATCATTGTATATGGCAACAAGATTATATGATGATCAACTCTGATGGACTTGGCTCTTTTCAACAATGAGGTGATTCCAGCCAATTCCAATAGGTTTGTGATGGAGAGATTCATTTGCATCCAGAGAGAGGACTATAGGAGTGAATATGGATCACAATACAGTATTTTTACCCTTTATGTTATTGTTGTTTGTTTGCTTGGGTTTTTTTTTCCTCTCCTTTTTTTCCCCCTTTTTTGATCTGATTTTTCTTCACTATCATGATAAATGTGGTAATATGTTTAGAAGAATTGCACATGTTTAACCTACATTGGATTACTTGCTATATAGGGGAGAGGGGAGGAGAAGAGGAAGGAGAAAAATATGGGACACAAGTTTTTGCAAGGGTGAATGTTGAAAACTATCTTTGCATATACTTTGAAAAATAAAAAGCTATTATTAAAAAAAAGAAGAATTTCAGTTGGGAAAAAGAAGGAGAGAGAGTTGGTCCAGGGAGCGGGAGATGTTCTTTGCCATCTTAATTCCAGAGAGAAAACTAAAATGAGGAGATCACAATATTTTGAAAGGAGTATAAAAAATATTTGAAAAAATAATTTTGGCTTTATTATTGTCTTAAAAAACTAAGAAAATATTATTAAATATATGTCTACTATCCTATCATTACAAGACAAATCTACATATGTATATACAGGGTGTCCTAGACAAAGGTTTGAGAAAGGAACAGATAGGTTTTCACAAACGATATTCTATACCACATCTTTATAGTCACATGTAATTGGGTGAAAGATACAGAAAATACAAAACCCTACTGTATACTGAATATTCAAAAAAAAAAAAGTAGACATTCCTCTCAACAAGATGTCTCCCATGAATGAGAGTTAAAGAGAATTTTAATGGTTAAAGGTCTGAGTCTGGAGTCAAGAAAACTTGGGTTCAAATCTGGCCTCAGATATTTACTAGCAGTGACTCACTGAGCAAGTCATTTAACTACTGTCTGCCTCAGTTTTCTCATCTATAAAATAGGTATCATAATAGCAATTACTTCCCAACATTGTTATGTGAGAATCAAATGAAAATGTGTAAAGCTCTGAGCACAGTGCCTGGCACATGGTAAGTACTTAACAAATGCTAGTTCCTTTCCTCTTCAGTTTATATTGAAAAGCAGCAATCATCAAAACTACTTGGCATTATGTATAAACATTTTTTAAAAACACAAAAAACTAAACCAGTGAAACAGCCTAGATAAGCAAGAATCAAAACCAAACTCATTAGCCCAGCATTCAATAAACTCCACAGATAAAAACTATTAAGAAAAAAAAAAAAAACACAAAATTTGAAAAGAGTTTGACATAAATAAGTTTAGGTCAGCATCTTCTGCCTTTTATCAAAAATAAGTTCCAACAGGACATATCACCTAATATTAAAGTTACAGCACTAAAAATTAGAGGAAAATTCAAGGAAGTCCCTTCACATTTTTGGCTACAAGTAGAATTGTTAATCAAACAAAAGGCAGAGGTAAATCATAAAAGATAAAGCATCACAATAAGGTAAAATTCAAAGTTTTTGCTCAAAAGAAGCTGTGACAATTGAATTTAATAAGACAGAATTGCACAGTCATGAGCTTTACTTTCCATTGTAGAGTTCTATAAGACCTGTGGCAAGATACAAAAGTTAGGATGATAGCAATGACCCTGGCAACACAGTGAATGACCCTGACTTCTTAGATGTCTGACCACCTCTTAAGGGTTCCACAGTGTTTTTATCAACCACCTTAATGGCTGTAAGGCCATCTGCCCATTCCACTGGGGGAAGTCTTTACGTCCTCCTGATTAAACAATGGGTTTTGCCTGTCTGTTACTTGCAACCTGGTTCAGCCTGTCTGCCAAGAAGGTTTGAACAGGATGTGACTGCTGTGCATGCTACAGCTTCTAGGAACCATGGGTGAGAGTTGGGTGACAGATGGACACCCAAGGTGTCCTAAAAAAGGATTTGGCAAGCCTTCAGACCAGAGGTAATGGTCTTCCCTGACTACCTCATACACCCCTATCCTTTAATATTCTACTGGTTACATGCAGCAAGTCAAAGAATAGCATAGTCTCTAAAGAATTAAAAAACGAGGATTATTCAAATGGCAATTGTTAGGTCTGAGTACAGGTAGAATTCTCTGAACAATAAAAATGAATTGCCAGGAAAAAAAAAAATGGACCAAGCATGTTGCAAGGACAATTTACATTTTCTGTGGGTATTACAAAATGTCAAGAAATCTAGAGATCAACAATTATTTGATCCAGGATTTATAGAAAGATGCAGAAAAAGGCATCTATAGATAGGCTGCAATCTGCACCACTGGAAGGTACTCTTATAGATACGAGTTCATTTACACAAAAGAATAAGTCAAGTAGCTCAGTAGATAGAAAGACGTGAGTTCAAATTTGACACTTACTAGTTGTATGATGCTGGGCAAATCAATTAACCTCTGTTTGCCTTAATTTCCTGGAGAAGACATGGCAAACCACTCCAGTATCTTTGCCAAGAAAATCCCATGGATAGTATGGACATGCTATGGTCCACAAGATCATGAAGAAGCAACTGAATGATTGAACAACATAGCCTCCAGGCTCATACTGACTGGGGAAGGTCTCCCATTTTTACTTTTTCTTTTAATTTTTATTTCCCCAGTTACATGTAAAAGCAACTTTTTTGTTGAAGGTATATATATACCTTCATGTTTTGTTTACATATTTCCTCATGAATTACATTAAGAGAGAAAAATCAGAACAAATGGGAAAAACCAAGGGAGAAAAATAAAACAGAAGAGAAACAAACAAAAAAAGCAAACATAGCATGTGTTGATATGTTCAGTTTCTATAGTTCTCTCTCTAGATGCCAATGGTGTTTTCTTTCAAAGTTTATTGGGATTGCCTTGGGTCATTGAACTGCCAAGAAGAACCATGTCTGTCATAGTTGATCATCACACAACTTTGATGTTACTGTGCACAATATATCCCTAGTTCTGCTTGTTTGGCCCAGTATCAGTTTCTGTAAATCTTTCCAGGCCTTTCTAAAATCAGTTTGTTCATTGTTTTTTTATAGAACAATAATATATTGTTCTTGTTCAACCATTTTTCAACTGATGGGCATCCACTCAGTTTCCAGTTTCTTGCCACTACAAAAAAGGCTGCTATAAACATTTTTGCACATGTGGATCCCTTTCCCTCCTTAAAGATCTCTTTGGGATACAGGCCCAGTAGTAACACTGCAGGATATAGTAGTATTCAGTTGATACTATCACAGTTTGATAGCGCTTTGGACATAGTTTCAAATTGCTCTCCAGAATGGTTGGATCATTTCACAACTCCCACCAACAATGTATGAGTGTGCCAATTTTTCCACATCCCCTCCAACATTCGTCATTATCTTTTCCTGTCATCTAAGCAAATCTGAGAGGTGTGAGGTGATAGGTACCAGATTTTTCTCAGTTTTATGTGAAAGGATTTTAGGAACAAAGAAATACAGGTTTCACTGGGATGAAAGAGGAGAAATTTTGATTGTTTATTAACTTGTGAGTCCTTTATGCATTTTATTTACTTGTTTATAGGTTCCTATGAGCATTTGACACCTTCATTTTCTGTAGGGTGAAATAAAATTTTTTAAAAGTATGCATAATTTACATACATATGTGATGAGATCTTCAGTGTTAGGTATGATTAGCAGAGGAATTGATCTCAGAGGCATTCAGGGAAAAGGCACTGATAGAGATCAGTTTAGTTCCATGATCCCACCCTCCGGGGAGGTCATCCAGTCAGAAATCCAAGTTATGTCAAACTCCTGGGATCCACCCTCTGTAGAGGTCTCCAGCAGCCTCACCTTGCCATTCCCTGTCAAATCCCATTCATTTCCCTGAGGTTAAATTTTCCCTATAAAATCTACTAATGGGTCATCCCATGGCTGCGGCTGCGGCATAGGGCAAAAGACAGTCAGAAATTTTTCCTTTAGAGTGCAAAGGATAAAGTTTCCTATTCCTTCTGCCCTGAGGCATTCATTACTTACTGGGTTCTTGGGATAGGGAGAGAAATTGCCTCACCCTCCAACTTGCTACAGTCTGAAAAAAAAAGGCAGAAAGAAAAAGAGAAATGCTCCAAAGGGCTGAATGCGGTCTGTTGGCTCATTTTTATATCATTGTTGTTCAGAAGGCACCTAATTCTTAGTGTACAGATTAGGTAACTGAGGCAAACAGGACTAAGTGACTTGCTCAGGGTTATACAGCTAGGAAGTGTCTAAAGCCAGATTTAAATTTAGGAAGATAATTCTTCCTACCTCCAGGTTTAGTACTCTATCCTTTGTACCACTCAGTTCATCATAAAAGTGACTGCTTCCAATATAGCTCAGCCTCCCAAGAGTCCAAGTTATGTCATACTAGTAATATTTGACTCAGGTTTCAAACAAAGGCTCACAAGCACATTAAATTTATTGGGGAAAATCCCCTGAGCAGTCATTCCAGAAATATTGAAATGGAGTTGATTATAGACATAGCTTTGAAACTGGGATGACCTATAGGAGGCTATTACAAATAGTTCTGGCAAGAAATGAAACAGATAAAGAAAAGGGAAGTTTTTGAAAGCTGTTTAAAATAATTTACAAATAATTGAATATCAGGAAATAGGCTGAAAGAATAATCAAACATCAAAAGAATCCCACCATAAAGAGTTATTATGGTAACAGGGATGTTCAAGACATAAATCCAGAAGAAAATGACTCTAAAACATCTACAAGAAAGGCTCAAAGAAAAAACACATTTTAGGCACAAATTCAAATAGAATTTCCAGAAACAAATAAAGAGTTGATTTTTTTTAAAGTTTAAGATGTTTTTATTAATAAAAAGAAAATGCTAGAGGCAATGAAATAGAAATTTCAGCTATAGAAGAAATAATTGGAAGGGGAATTAACAGCTTAGAACAAGGACAAAATCTGGTCAAATGATAAACTCCCTAAAATGAGAATGAACCAAATAGAAGCTAATGTGTCTTGAGACAAAGTTTTTTAAAAAATGGAAAAAAATAGAAGACAAGGTAAGTTCTCACATTAAAAAAACAACTGATCTGAAAAATAGATCAAGGAGAAAAAAACTGAAAATCATGGACTACCTAAATATCATAACAACAACAAAAAAGAGTGATATTATATTTCAAGAGGCCTTAAAAGAAAACCACTCAGGTCCCTTAGAACCAGATATCAAAGAATAAGTAGGAAGAATCCATAGATTAAATAATTTTTTACAACCTGGTCTCCCTCATGAATGGAGGGTTCTTCCCTCCAACAACTTTTAATGGATAACACTCCATATAGTACCAAGCATTGATAAGCACTTGTTATGGCAATAATTTAGCCAATTCTCCTCATGGTCCAACTTGGACACTTTCTAATCACTAAGCCCCTTTCCTCAATTCTGTCTGAATTGTAAGAACACAACAAAGGGATGACAATGAAATAATGACTTGAGCACAGCCCAGGGGTAAGACCTGAGAGGACTAATAGGGGTAGGAAGAAGAGGCAAAGATGGCTAGCAGAGAGTCAGTAATGTAACAAGCAAAAGAAGACTTAGCACAAACAAGCAACTTAAAAATAGCTGCTGGATGTTGTCCTTTTTAAATTACTTTCTATATTTGAGGCAAAGTGACAAGTGAAATCTCCTCTGTAATTTCCCACGTGTTCAGTTTAATGAATTTCCGGCAAATGGTTCCTCTGTCAGTGGACCAATTTGAACATTATGGGGAGTTGGAGGAGTTGGGGGAAGAGGGAGGTTGGTGATCAAGTCCAGGATGTGGACATCAGCAAATAAGTTGGATCTAGAAATCAAATAAGCAGGAAAAAGACAGCTGCATAAGTAGTCTGGTTCGTCTGCCTTCTATATGGATGAGGAAATATGGGTAATTGAGGCAGTGGGAAAGTAGCGCATCCTCCCACTGATGTCACAATGGCTTAATATGTCCAGGTGTAACAGAGAGGGAAGGAAAACAGCCCTGAAATTAGCAGATTGTGAAGAGAAGGGGAAGGGGGGGAATGCAGAGGAAGGAGAAGGGGTCTGGAATCAGAGATATCCCCCAATAGTCACTTTACAGTTTTGTTTGAATAAGCTTTAAAAATGCATAAGACTGTGGATGTTCCTGGACTCATAGAATATTAGATCTAAAAGAGATGGATATTCTGATGCACACAAACTATTTTTACAAATGAGGAAATTGTGGTCTACAGAAATTATGTAACTAGGCAGGTGATTCAGTGGCAATGCTGTGAGTGGAACCCCAAATATCTTCTGAATCCTGGTACAAGAGCTCTTTCCAGTGTGCAACATACTTGTGAGATCTAGAGGAACATTATTATTATTTACTTATTCATACTGCCACCAAATTAGTTGCCTATATCACAAGACTGTTGGGAGTAAAATACTTTGTAAACCTTTAAATGCTGTGTAAATGTGAGCTATTATTCCAAGCATTAAAATGCATAAGAAGAAATTGTATTCAATTCAGTGAACATTTTATTAAGTGTCTACTTCTATGTAAGGCACTATATTCAGGGCAAGGATGCTTGCTTACTCACATTCCCATTAAGGCCATGTTACCAGAGTCCCAGTGAGGTTATTAATGGAGATGTCTACACCAAATACAAGGTATGGTGTTGCCCATGTAAGACATGTATACATAGCCACATGGGGTGTCTAAAAAGATAGGCAACTCAAAAAGAAGGCATTTATAGATATCCCTGGAAAAGTGCCTATTCTTGTCCAAAGGGGATGGAGATTCCTGCTTTGAGAGGAACCACAAGACAGATTCCTTTATTTTCCTCTGAGAGAAAGAAGCACAGACTAGAAGTAGATCTATCTGCCTTCCCTAAATATTGCTTATCAAGGAGCATGATTAGTTCGGAACGTTTAACTTTTGTTATATTTCGACATGAATATCCCTCTCCTTTAACCCTTTCCTTTTAAACACAATCAGCACAAATAGTGAAATAGTAAGGAAATTCATTTTATCCAAGCAGATTGCCACAAGAAATCAGACTAGTTATATAGATTAAAATAAACTAGAAAATAAAATAAGTGAATGAATTCTTTAGATGGGAGGAAGATAAAATTGAACCAAGAGAAAGACCCTGATATTTATCATTCAGGGAAAAATTCTCCAGAATCTCTAGAAAGACAAGTTTAGGATCTGGATTCCTTTACATATCTTCAGATAAGCTTTTTTTTTCTTTTTCAATCAGAAGAGTCTGAAATCTCAATCACAAGAATTTGTCTTTCTCCAAAAAGAATGAAGAATCTTTTCTCCAATGTTCTTTTCTCAAGCTTTGTACCTCACAGAATCACCAACTATCACATCAGCATTCTCTCCAACAATTAAAAAAGTCTCTTAAATGTTCCAGGCTTGATTATCTGAGTAAAGATTTAAACTGTTTCTGAGCTGGTAAGCTGTGCCCCCATTTCACCCTCTCTCTAATGAGGTCCGCCTTAACTCTGGACTCATGTAAGCAGACCAAGGTTTAGTGCTAGGAAACTTTGGATGCTAAAGAAAAAGATGAGACATTTTTTCCCTCAAATTCTGTCTTTTTTACACTCCTACCTTGAAACCCAAGAAAATAAGTGATAGAAAGCTTAAGTATAGCTCATATCTAAGGTTTCCCATATTGAGAAGAAGAAAGGTACCATGTTTGGCCATTTTAATTATGCAAATTTAATTATGCAGCATAACCTTAGCACAAAGGAAGGACTTAATACTTGTTTTTCTTCATTCAAGTTTTGTTTAAATTGTTTTAGTTATATTATCTTCCTGGTTATGTTTACTTTGTTCTGTATTAGTTCATATAAATCTCTTTTTTATATTTCTCTGAATTCTTCATATTATTTGTTTTTGTGGTTCAATAATATCTATTATACTCATTGTATCACAATTCATTTATTCATTTCCCAGTAGATATGTATCTACTTCATTTTCAATTCTTTGCTGCCATAAAAAAAAGCTACTATGAATATTTTGGTGTATATAGAGTTACATATTACTGAAGTCATGGAAGTAGATAAAATCACTAAGGAAAAGAGTATAGAAAATAAAGAGGAAAAGCCTAAGGAGTCTCTAAGGAGAGAACCTTGAAAAATATCCATTTCTTTAAAAATTATAATACACACACACACACACACACACGAGTGTTTTTATATACATTGTAGAACAGAAGAAGAGAATTGAACATGAAACTGTGAATCTCTATTATATAGACCATGAACCTGGGTCTATGAACTTGATTTTTTATATATATTTTATAATATAAGATTTCTTTAATAATCCTATAAATTCATATTTTATTCATTTAAAAACATTCTAAGAAGAGGCCCAGAGGCCCCTCCATCAAACTGCCAGAAAGGTCCATGACAAAAAACAAAAAACAAAAAAACCTTAAGAATTCCTAATGTAAAGATTGCATTTCTTTTTAAGAATACCATTTCAACTTCAAAGCTGTTCTCCATGTCTATGATTCTTTCTGGCCTCCTTTTTGGTCTTCTTTAATTTTGAAGGGAACTTATCCTCACTCCCCCATTCATAATAACTCCTTCCTCAACCAAATTGTGGGTAATGGCTAAACAAATTACAGCATCTGAATATTATTAAATAGAATTGAATCAAAGAAATAATAAAAGGGATGGATTCAGAGAAACCAGGGAAGAATTTTATGATTTGATGCCAAGTAAAATGAGCAAAATTAGGATATAACAATAACAACATTCTAAATTCAAATAACTTTTAAAGATTTTAAGAACTTTGGTCAATGAAATGACCAACCACTATTCCAAATAACTAATGATAAAGGTATGTTACTCAGTTCCTGATGGATTGACTCAAGGTACCAAATGAAATATATATTTTTAGACAAGCAGGAATTTATTTTCTTTGATTACCTGCATTTTGTTATTCTTTTTCTTTTCTTTTTTTTTTTAAGCTTTTTACATTTTCAAAATATATGCATGGATAATTTTTCAACATTGACCTCTGCATAACTTTGTGTTCCAAATTTTCCCCCTGCCCCTCCTCTAGATGTCAAGCAATCTAATATATGTTATACATGTTAAAATATATGTTAAATCCAATATATGTAAACATATTTATCCAATTATCTTGCTGCACAAGATCAAAAAGGAAAGAAAATGAATAAGAAAACAAAATACAAGAGAACAACAACAAAAGTGAAAATACTATGTTGTGATCCACAATCCATTCCCACAGTTCTCTCTCTGGTTGTAAATGGCTCTCTTTATCACAATGGGAGTGGCTAGATAAAACAGAAAATATATATTTTATGATTTTAAAATAAAATAAAATAAATTTGTAGTCAATTAGAACAAATTCCCATATTAGTTATGTTCAAAAATATATTATGATTCAACATCTGCAATCATTTGTCAGAAAGTAGGTAACATTTTATCATCAGTCCTCTGGAATCTTGGATGGCCAATATATTGATCAGAATTCTCAAGTCTTTCAAAGTTATTTTTCTTTGTTGTTATTGTATAAATTGTTCTCCCAGTTCTGTTCACTTCACTCAGTATATGATTAAAAATTTTCCCACATTTCTCTGAAACCATCCATTTTGTAATTTCTTGTGGTAAATAGTATTCCATTATATTCATATACCATAATTTGAAAGAAGCCTGGAAAATTTGTGGAATGCTTTAAATGCCATTCAAAGAATGTTGTATTTTATCCTAGAGCCAAAAGAGAAACATGGAAGATTTTGAGCAGGGGAGTGATAGCATCATAACTATTACAGAAACATTAATTTGGCAATTCTGGGAAATATAGATTTGAAAGGGGAGAAACTAGAGGCAGAAAAACCAGTTAAGGAACTATTACTAGGAGAGGAGTGGGTATTGAGAAGCTATTGATAAGGAAACATACTTATGTCCCTCAGCTTAGCAGAGAGGGCTATTAGGGAAGAATGCTGTGTACATTGTTAGATGCTATCACTATTTAAAGTTATCTATTTTTCTTTGTTACATGGGATGGTTCAATTGTAAGATAAGATGTGTATGGGAGATGTTGTATCCAGAAAACACAATGATTTAAAAAATGGATATGATGGGAACTCTAAAACCAGCTTTTTCCCTTTCCTTATCTGGAAATGCTATAAAACAGCCCATCCTGCTATTATGAACCATAATCAAGTGCATAAAAGTGTACAAAAAGGAAGCTGGTATAGAATTTGTATAGAATAATGCGAAGTAAAACTCTTAATCAATCCATTCAGTTTTCCATTGACTAGAACTCTAACCCCGAAACTGTGTAATATCTTTAAAGACAGTCACAACAACCTATGATTGCCAAGGTAATACTGGTAAGCCAGGTGTATTCCACCTGGCTCCTCTTTGATCTCACCTTTAGATCCCCAAACTCTTCCCTAGTTCCTCCCTCTTATTTCTGCCTCTGCCCCCCTGAGACTTTAAAAGTTGTGTTCCCCGAGCTGCAAAACACTAATTCAGTATGACTGTCTTGCCCTAGCTGAATTTGCTTGAGCCCTTGAAGCTATTTTCACTTAAATAAAATAGCAAACCTTTGTAATTTGTGATGAATGTCTGTCTTGATTTCTTCTGATCAATTGAACTATAACCAAATCTTTATTATGCTATTTTTACATAATATTCTTTTACAATTATACTCTCCCAAATCTATTTCATTTTACTACTTCTGGTGCCTTTTTTTTTTTTTTTTAAACTACTTCATATAGAGGGCAGAACTGAGAATTAAGAGGACTCAACTTCCTGAATTCAAATCTGGTCTCAGACATTTAATAGCTATATAACTCTGAGCAAGTCACTTAAACCTATTTACTTCAATTTACTTATCTGTAAAATGAGCTACAGTAGGAAATGGTAAACCACTCAAGTATCTTTGCCAAGAAAACCCTAAATGGGATCATGAAGAGTTAGACATGACTGAAAAAAACAACTAAATGATAACAAAACATATTTTTTTAAGCTAAAGGAAGGAGTGGTCCACAATGTAAAAGGGTGAGGAGAAAAAAAAAACAAACAAAAAAAAACAAGACTAATCTATTAGGGCCATGGAATCCATTGAGAGATAGAGAGGGTGAAGAGAAGGAGGGAGCTCACAATTATTTATTAATAACTTAATAAATGATAGAAACTCAAGTGTGCTATGTCCTAAGCAAAAAGAAAGTCAGTCCCTGGTCTCTAAGAGCTTATAGTCTGATGGAAATAGATATCACATAAAAGAGTTAAGAAATATTGGGTGGGTGGGGGTGAGTAGAAAGTACTTTGGAAAGTCAGAGGGTGAACTAGGTTAGAAGTAAGCATGGCTATTGTGAGTACTTCTTCAACTGGAAATTCTGAAGATTCTAATAAAAAGGGCAATAAAATAAATAAGCAAACGAATGAATGAATAACATAATTTGATTTAAATAAATAAATTAATTTTAAAAAAATTTTGGTCATATCCTTAAGTATATACTAGGCATGTAGCTTTTGCCAGATGGAAAATCAATTACTCTATCATTTACTTTCCCTGGTTTATGGCTCTTTCCCAATTATCTGGGTTTCCACTTATTCCCAACTCCCTATAAAAATAGAGTTTCCCCACCTTACCTGATATGTGAGTCTCCAGATAATCAGTGATTATCCCAGGTTTGATGGAGGATTTCTCTTTTCACCCCCACCTCCTCAAAGGCATTATGATAAAGAGGTGTGAAATTCCTGTGAGAAAGTTATTTCTTTGATAAGATAAGAATTTCTTACCCTAAGTGCTCATTATGCCAGTAATAGTGCATTGATAATAACAGTCATGGGTAGGGCCTGGGTTTTAAAGGAGACTAGAAACTAAAAACAAATAAAGGAGCTCTGGCGTCCATATCTGTGGAGATGCTCTAGAGGGAACCACCTTTCCTTGTAGAGGGAGAGCCAGGTCCCGTCCAGGGAACCACTTACACCAGGGAAGCATGGGGCCTCAGAGATGGCAGTGGACAAAAGTAGCAGCCAAATAGCAAGGTGCAGGGCTAAGGCAACGCAGGAATTCAATGGCAGAGGAGGAGTTTAGCCTTCTCGGTGGTGAGGAATAGAGCCATCCTGCAGAGGAACGAATCTAAGTTTGATCCTTCATTGGTAAAGTGAGTCATGTGAGCTGTTGAACTCTAGGAGTAAATTATTGTTTTCTAAGTATATTTTTCTAACCAGGGATCTGAATGTAAAATCAGATATATCCTTTGATATAGCAGTGCTACTAGTGGGTCTATATCATAGAGATCATAAAAGAGGGAAAAGGATTCACATGTGTAAAAAATGTTTGTAGCAGCTCTTTTTGTTGTGGGAAGGAACTAGAAACTGAGTGGATGCCCATCAGTTGGGCAATGGCTGAATAAGTTATGGTATATGAGTGTTATGGAATATTATTGTTCTATAAGAAATGAGGATCAGGCTGATTTCAGAAAAGCCTGGAAAGAATTACATGAGCTCATTCTAAGTGAAGTGAGCAGAGCCAGAAGAACAATGTATAGCAAGATTATGTGATGAACAACTATGACAGACTTAGATCGCCTCAACAATGTGGTGACCCAAGATAATTCCAATAGACTTGGGATGGAAAATGCCATCTAAATGACTAAATGCAGATTCATATTATGAAGTATATTATTTTCACCTTTTTATTTGTTTGCTTGCTTTTCTTATGTTTTTTCCTTTTTCTGATGTTTCTTGGTCACAAGCATGACCAATATGAAAATATATTTAAAATGTACATGTGAAAAGTATATATATCAGGTTGCTTGCTATCTTGGGGAGAGTTGTAGAAGGCAAGGGAGAAGAAGAAAAAATTTTTAACACAAAATCTTACAAAAATTAATGTTGAAATGACATGATTTAGGCCAGTTCCAATGGTCTTGTGATGAAGAGAGCCATCTGCACCCAGAGAGAGGAGTGTGGAGACTGACTGCAGATCACAAGACAGTATTTTCACTCTTTTTGTTTTTTGCTTGCATTTTGTTTTCTTTCTCATTTTTTTCTTTTTGATCTGACTTTTCTTGTCCAGCAAGATAATTGTGGAAATATGTATAGAAGAAATGCACAAGTTTAACATATATTGGATTACTTGTTATCTAGAGGAAGGAGTGGGAAAAGAAGGAAAAAAAAATTTGGAACACAAGGTTTTTTTTAATATATATATATTTTATTATAGCTTTTTACATACAAATACATATGCATGGGTAATTTTTCAACATTGACCCTTGCAAAAACTTCTGTTTCAATTTTTCCCCTCCTCTATACCCCCTTCCCTAGATGGCAAGTAGTCCCACACATGTTAAATATGTTAAAGTATATATTAAATACAATATATGTATACATATTTATACAGTTATCTTGTTACATAAGAAAGATCAGATTTAGAAAGAAGGTAAAAATAACCTGGAAAGAAAAATCAAAAATGCAAGCAAACAATAATAGAAAGAGTGGAAATGTTATGTTGTGGCCCATACTTATTTCCCAGTGGAACAGAGGGTTTTGCAAGAGTGAATGTTGAAAATTGTCTATGTATGTTTTTGGGGAAAAAAGCTCTAGTAAAAAATGTTGAAAACTATCTTTACATATAATTGGAAAAATAATGTACTATTGAGGGGGGAAAAAACGTAAAACCCTAATTATGGAGAACTGCATAAGTCCCTGAAGGAATAGCTTGCTTCACTGTTTAGCAACCCCAAGTTCTTTGGAGTTTTGCAGTGGGCTTTATCCATTTATTTGATTAAATCACGAAAATTTATAGGTCCCTGGACAAGGTAAAGGTTTATTAAAAGAAAGAAGAAGAGATACTTATGAATTAAGTTATTGGCTAACATAAAACCTCTTTTCTATTTCATTTACTATTTATCTGATTATTTACATGGATCTGAGAGTTCTTTTCATTTTTTGTTGTAAAGACTTAGATGGGAACCAGATTCTTATTTTTCCAGAGCAAACCATAGTTAAGGGTTCACTCCAAAGAGAACCATTGAGAAAGCCTCCTGAGATTAAACTCAGTCCATATAAACACAGATTTTATTTCTAGGCCATAATTTATATACACAAAAACCAATTCATCCTATTCCCCCTACAACTTCTCCAGGCAATTTTGCACTCTCAACTGTATCTTAGTTAGAAGGGAAAGAAAGGAAAACAGATCTGATGCCAAAGCAATATCTCCCTAAACAGAGCACTGCATGACAATTATTCACCCAATCTGCCCTGTTTTATAGCTCTCATAACCCTTCTTTATGAACACATGGTGCCAGCCGGATGCAAGCATCAATTACAGCAGCAGCCCCTCAGCCCCATCCCTATTTATCTGCAAAACAGAGCTTACACCTACTAGCCCAGCATTGATCATGTGGCTGTTTTAATTACTCTATTTATGCAAGCAGCTTTCCAACTGAGCATGTGGCCAGCTCCACAAAAATGAGGAATTATCTAGGATTGTTTCTTCCTCCTGGGGACTCCTCTCCCCCAAGTCCTTTGGTCTTTCTCTATGATGAGTTTAGGGGTCTTGGATTGTTTGCAGGGAAGTAAGGGAAGAACTGGAAGCCAGTGAAAGGTTTCTCTTTTCCATTTTGAAAGCACTAAAAGGTTTGATCATAAAATATGCTGACAGATGCCATGGGCAGCAGCTGATAACCCAGAAAGTGGCTGGTGAATAGATGGCCTCAAGGGGGGAGAGGGGAGGGATATCCAAGTCTCAGAGAATTAGAGAAAAGGATTTAGAAATATTCATACCAGACTCTTTCTCTGATCCTCAGTTTACCCATTTGTCTAGTCAATACACCGAGTTATACATGTTCTGTTTGGTTGTGGAGACCTAAGTGCTGACCAATTTTTTGTATTCCAAAAGCAAACAATGATGGAGGGGACAAGCCAGAAAGGGGACTACTGAATTAAATCGTACTCAGGGCCTGAAAACACTGACCTTTATTTCTGGGCCATTTTTACAGACACAAAACGTTCATTTCCTCTATGTACTACCATATTCTCAGGACAATTCTATACTCTAAATTATACCTTAGTGGAAAGGAAAGGAAAATATTTAATGCCAAAGCAATTTGTCCTTAAAAAAAGATAATTATCCACCCAAGGTCAATAGCCATTGTGACTGTGGATAGTATATCTAGCTAGCCGTTAATCAGAAATTAAAAGATAACTTATCAATACATAAATGCAATAAGCATTTATTAAGTTCCTACTATATGTTGGAGGTATAGTAGACATTGGGATTATAAGAGAAATTTTAGGTAGTCGTTGCCATGAAGGAGCCTGCATTCTATTGAGATGATGCAGAATGTTCACAAATAAGCAAATATAGGATAGCTATTTTCAGTCTTTTTTCAGTCGTATCTGACTCTTCATAGTTCCACTTGAGGGTTTTCTTGGAAAACATACTGGAGTGATTTGCCATTTCCTTTTCCTGCTCATTTTACAAATAAGGATACTGAGAAAAAATTAAATGATTTGCCCAGGTTGAGTTTGAATTCATGAAAAAGAGTTTTCCTAATTCCAGTGCTCTATCCACTGGGCCACCTAGCTATCCTTAGGATAATTGTACAGATAAATAATTTAAGGTGATTGGGGGTTGGGGGGAAGGAAGCACTAACAATTGGTAGAATCAGGAAAAACTTCTTTTTGAATAAAGTAGCACTTGAACACAGAACTCTGTTGACGAATTTGCTGTTCTATTTTAAAAAATAGAAAAGTCAGTCAGTGGAACAAATTGGGTTACAACATATAAAAGCAAAAGAACTAAGTAGCCCAGTGTTTGATAAATCCCCAAAAATCTATGGGATAAGGACTTACAATTCAACAAAAAACAGAAAACTGGAAAACAGTCTGGTAGAAATTAGATTTAGACCAAGCAGTTAATACCATATTCCCTAATGAGTTACAAATAAATATATGAGATTTTATCAGTGTAAGGAAATAGCAGATAAGGAAATTTCTTCTATTAACACAGAGAGGCACTTTATTTGCAACTTATCAGTTTAGAGAATTGCCTGTAATTTCTCACTGGGATTACTACTTGCCCAGGGTCACTAGTAGTTGTAAAGTGCAGGACTTAAAACTGGGTATTCTTCTGATGTTGGCCATGCAATATGCCATGCTGCCTCTTAATTGATATGTAACCTAGATATAAAAGGTCACACTAAAAATAAATCAGAGGAGCAAGGTAAGAAATCCCATTCACAGCTACAGATAGAGGAAAAGAATAGGAAGATCAAAGGAGATAAAAACAAAAAGCTTCCATGCACACAAAATCAGTCAAGTTAAAATCAGCAGAAAAAGAATTAATGGTTAAAAAAAAATCTTTGCAGAAATTTTCTCTGATAAAGGTTACTTTGGGGATATTGTTCTAAATAACTTTCAGAATGTCTGGACCAGTTCTGGTTAACTCAACCAATAAACTATTAATTTTCCTGTCTTCTCAAAGCTCCTCCAAAAATTGTAGTTTTTCATTTTTATCATTTTTGCTAAAGTTTGTAAAAACTTGAGTTAATTTGGATTTCTTACATAATTAGTGATTTGAAGTCAACCAGGAAAACAAGTTATCTATCCATTGTAAAGTATAATAGCCTTGAAAGACTTAAGAACTATGATCAATGAAATGAACACTGATGATGGAGATTCATTCCACCTCTTGACAGAAAGATAATGGATCAGAAGGCAAAGAGATATTCAGAAAAGGCCAATATGTTGACTTGTTTCCATTCCCTTAATAGATGTCTCTTTTCCTTTGGTATGGTTCAGATAGCTCATTCACTTTGGTCTTTGGAGGCCAAGGTATGGAGTTATTAAGAAGTACTTTGTTTTTTACTCTATGGAAGAGATTAAATTATCTTTCCCATATCTATGGGAAATGTGAATTCCTGTAAGAGGGGATCTTTCAACTGATATGATTTAGCAGAATTCCCACTGCCCTTGACAAAAACGTCTTTTAAAAAAAAAAATCAATAGTATTTTATTTTTCTTATTACATGTGAAGAAAATGTCCAACAGTCATTTTTGTAAGAATTGAATTCCAAAATTATTCTCTATCCCTCCCCCTTACCTCCCCCTTCTCCAAGAGAGCAAACAATGTAATAGATATTACAATAATTTTAAACATATTTCCATTTTAGTCATATTGTGAAAGAAAACTCAGAATAAACTGGAAAAATCATGAGAAAGAAAAACAAATAAACAAAAAAGGTGAAAATAGTAATGCTTCAATCCACATTGTCTCCATAGTTCTCTCTCTGGGTAGATGGCATTTTCTATCCCCAGTCTATTAGAATTGTCTTGGATCGCTACATTGCTGAGAAGAATCAAGTCTATCATAATTGATCACCATATAATCTTGCTATTGCTGTGTACAATGTTTTCCTAGTTCTGCTCACTTCACTCAGCATCAATTCATGTAATTTTTTCCAGGCTTTATTGAAATCATCCTGCTCATCATTTCTTATAGAACAATAATATTCTATTACATTTATATACCATAACTTGTTCATGGGCATCCTTTCTTTCTTTTTTTTTTATTATACATAATTATCTTTTTTTTTTCTATTTAATTGCCTTTTATTTACAGGATATATACATGGGTAACTTTACAGCATTAACAATTGCCAAACCTCTTGTTCCAATTTTTCACCTCTTACCCCCCCCCACCCCCTCCCCTAGATGGCAGGATGACCAGTAGATGTTAAATATATTAAAATATAACTTAGATACACAATAAGTATACATGACCAAAACATTATTTTGCTGTACAAAAAGAATCAGACTCTGAATTATTGTACAATTAGCTTGTGAAGGAAATCAAAAATGCATGTGTGCATAAATATAGGGATTGGGAATTTAATGTAATGGTTTTTAGTCATCTCCCAGAGTTATTTTTCTGGGCATAGCTAGTTCAGTTCATATACTGCTCCATTAGAAATGATTTGGTTGATCTCGTTGCTGAGGATGGCCTGATCCATCAGAACTGGTCATCATCTAGTATTGTTGTTGACGTATATAATGATCTCCTGGTCCTGCTCATTTCACTCAGCATCAGTTCGTGTAAGTCTCTCCAGGCCTTTCTGAAATCATCCTGTTGGTCATTTCTTACAGAACAGTAATATTCCATAATTTTCATATACCACAATTTATTCAGCCATTCTCCAACTGATGGACATCCATTCAGTTTCCAGTTTCTAGCCACTACAAAAAGGGCTGCCACAAACATTCGTGCACATACAGGTCCATGGGCATCCTTTCAATCTCCAATTCTGTGCTACCACAAAAATAGTTCCTATATATATATATTTTTTTTTTTAAATATATTGAACTAAATACAAAATAAGAAAAAAACAAAATAGAAAAAACAAAAAAAAAAAAAACAAAAAAGCAAAGCAAAACAAAACAAAACAGTCTCATGCGCCCAGCAGAACATCAGGGAAGATTCAAAATTTATAACAATAAATTTCCATTTCAAGAAAGCATATGTAGGGGCAGTTAGATGGCACAATGCATAAAGCACCAGCCCTGAAGTCAGGAATTTCTGAGTTCAAATCCAGCCTCAAACACTTAACACTTATTAGCTGTATGACCCTGGGCAACTCATTTAACAACAATTGCCTTGCCAAAAGAAAAAAAAAGAAAAAGAAAAAGAAAGGAAACATTTATAATAATAGAGAAAATTATATTCATGAGTGTTTATCTTTTCTTTACTTCCTTGAAGATTATTCTTTTGTTCTCTGCTGAGTACTTTTTACGTTATTCTTTTTTTCCCTTTCTACTCCCCCTCCCCCAAAGCAGGTTACAGTTAAGCGCAAATATATTTTTATATATACCCATTCATATATATATACATACATATGTACATATGTGTATATAGCTACATGTCCACACCCACCCACAGACCCATACACATATACATATGTCTATATTCATACATACATAGACCTACATACATATCCACATATACTCAGCTACATTTATAGTATATGCTCCTCATATGTAAACATGCATCTAAAACATTAATAATATGGCTAACATATAATATAGATTTCTCTCTTGATTGAATCTTTAAAATTGACTTTGTGTAAGATCAATGATTACTAGGTCTACTTTTTTTTCTACTCCTGATCCTTATTGTGTTTCTGTTTATCTCTTATTTTCTATCCCTGCTAATTCTTCTACTTTAATTCTGCTCTGTAACTTACCTTGCTATTACTTAACCTTCCCCCATCCATGGATCCCTCCCTTATTTTCTTCCCTCATCTTTTTCTTCCCTCTATATCCCGTTTCCCTTAATCTATACACCTTGTCCCACTACCATTATTCTACACACCCTTTTGGGCATCTCCTCAACTTCCAATTCCTTGTCAACATCAAAAGAGCTGCTATAAATATTTTTGCAATATGGGTCCTTTCCCCTCTTTTATAATCTTTTCAAGATATAGTCAGTATCTCAAGTACTACTATTTTAGTAGTGCACTTGCACAGTTCTATAGGCCTTTGGGAATAGTTCCAAATTGCTTTCCAAAATGTCTGGATCAGTTAGAAACTCTACCAACAATGCATTAGTGTTCCAGTATTTCTGACTAGCATTGTCATTGTCATAGTGAATGAGGTAGAAGAAGAAAATAATTTTATCTGAATTTTTAACTTTACCCTAAATAAATTTGTTTTCATTGCTTTTCATCTTCAAGATTTTTTCTGAATTACTGACTTTAGCATAGTCTAACTCTCTCTGTCTTTGTATTTCCAGCACAGTGCTGTGCATTTCCTTGAACATGGGTCAGTGTGTACAGAGCACTGAATTTGTAGTTAGAAATTTAAATCCTGCTTTATCATCTTACTCCTTTGAATTTCAGCTTCCTCATAAGTAAAGTGAGATGATTAAATCTCTAATTCCCTCAAACTCTAAACCTAGGATTGTATAATTAATGTCTTTAATTCACCTTAGACTGGATGTACTCAAACTCATCATGTCAATAACAGCATTCACTCTCTTTTCTCTCAAACCCAACCCTCTGTCAAGTCTCCCCATTATTGTCGAGGACACTACAAAGATACAAATCATCCAATTTCACAATTTCTATATCATTCTGGACTCTTGACTCTCACTCCGCTATGACCCAAATTTTTGATAAATCTTGTTTCTATCTTCACTATATCTCTCATTTATGTTTCTTTCTCTCCACTTTCACAACCAATCTTCTAGATCAGGTCCTCATCACCTATCACTATCAATTGATTTCCCTTTGCCTTTGGTCTCCTACACTTGACTAGACATAGAGCCCCAACCCAATAAATAAATTTTAGTGGCTCCATATTACCCTCAGCATTAGATATAAAGTCTTTTCTTTGGCATGGAAAGCTCTTCAAATAAGATTATATTTATCAAACACTTAGCACAGTGCCTAGCACAAAGTAAGCACTTAATAAATTATTTTCCCCTTTCCCTTTCTGCTTCTTCATAACCTGTCCCCTGCCTACCTGTCCAACCCTGTCCTACCTTACTGCCAACATGAATTCTGTGATACAGCTACTCTGGCCTATTTGCTACTCCTTAATCAGTCAACAAACTTTAAATGCTTATCATGTGCCAGGCATTGTGTGTCCTGGGAATACAAAGAAAGGCAAAAGCATAGTTCCTAATCTCAAAGAATTTACATTTTAATGAGTAGTGACAACATCTCAATAACTACTTACATGCAAGATATAAATAGAAAGTAATTTTACAGAGAAGGCGGTTGTTTTCAGTTGTATCTGATTCTTCATGATCCCATTTGGGGCTTTCTTGGCAAAGTTACTGGAGTAGTTTGCCATTTCCTTCTCCACTCCATTTTACAGATGAGTAAATTGAGGTACACAGGGTTAAGTGACTAGCCCAGGATCACACAACTAATAACTATCTAAGGCTGAATTTGAACTCAGGAAGATAAATCTTCCTTACTCCAAGCCTGGCACTCTATCCACTATGAGTCACCTAGATATCCAATATTTATAGCTAATATTGACATAATGCCTAAACACTTTACAAAGAGTATCTGATTTGATCTTTACAACAACCCTTGTAGCTTAATCATTTTTTTTTCAGTCGTGTCCTACTTTCCATGACCCCTTTTGGGGTTTTCTTAGCAAAGATACTGGAGCTATTTTCTTCTCTAACTCATTTTATAGATGAGGAAACTGAGGCAGTTAAAAGTTATTTGTCCAGGGTTACACAACTTGTCAATATCTGAGGCCCAGATGTGAATTCAGGAAAAGAAGTCTTCCTAATTTCCAGCTTTGCACTTAACTGAGAGGATAAAGAGGGCTGGAAAAAGACTTTTTTGTAAAATGTGAGATTTGAACTAAATTTTGAAGGCAGCGGAGGCAGCCAGGAGGCAAGGATGAGCACTCCAGGCTTGGAGGCCATCCAGGCATTTGGGAATTGGAGTGCCACCTTAAAGAGCCAGAAGTGGGCTAGGGTAGCTGGACTTTAGAATATGTAGAAGGGAAGACTAGAAAGGTAGGCAGGGACCAAGTGGTAAAAGACTGAAAGTGCCAAACAGAGGGTTTTATATTTGATTATGGAAGTAAAAAGGGACCAATAGAGCTTGTTGAGTAGTTTGAGTAGGTTGAGTAGGTTGATAGGATCGTACCTGCGCTTTAGGAAAATCACTTTGGCAGCTAAATGAGAATAGATTAGAATAAGAGACAGTAGGCAGAGAGATCAATGAGAAGCCTACTGTGGTAGACCAAGGATAAAGTGAAAGAGCACACACCAGGGTAGCAATTGTGTGAGTAGACAGTAGGGAACAAATAATAGAGATGATGCAATGACAGAAATATACAGGAAAGATAGAGATATGCAAGGCAAGAGTATGTTAGATGGCATAGCAGAAAGAGCACTAGCCCTGGAGCCAGGGGGGCTTGAGTTCAAATACCACCTCAGACATTTAATGGCTGTGTGATTCAGAGTAAACCACTTAATCCTGATTGCCTAATTTTAAAAAAGTCAACATCAAGTTTGTAAACCTGAGTGACTGGATGAATGATAGTGCCCTTGACAGTAATAGGGAAGTTGGAAAGAAGGTAAGGTTTGAAAATGAATGGCTAAACATATTGTAGTATATAAATGTGATGGAATTTTATTATGCCATAAGAAATCATTAAAATGGACAGTTCCAGAGGTAATTAGGCAGAATTTTTTTAATAAAGCTTTTTATTTTCAAAATACATGCATAGATAGTTTTCAATATTCACCCTTGCAAAACCTTGTGTTCCAATTTTTTTTCTCCTTTCTTCCCCCCATTCCCTTCCCTTGACAGCAAGTAATACAATATATATTAAACATATGCAATTCTATACATGTTTCTACAAGTATCATGATGCACAAGAAAAATCAGATCAAAAAAGAAAAAAATGGGAAAGAAAACAAAAAGCAAGCAAACAACAACAAAAGTGAAAATAATTTGTTGTGATCTATACTCAACCCAAGTTGCTTCAGGGGGAAAAAAAAGTCTGCAAGTCTAACAGCACCAGTGGTCTTGTGATGGAGAGAACCATCTACACTCAGAGAGAGCACTGTGGGCACTAAGTAACTTGCCCAGGGTCACATAGCTAGGAAGTGTTAAGTATCTGAGACCAGATAATGAACTCAGATTCTCCTGACTTTAGGGCTAGTGCTCTATCCAGTGTACCACCTACCTGCCCCAGGAAGACTTTTAAGAACTGATGGAGAACTCTGGAAGATGACTAAGAACCATTACATTGAATTCCCAATCCCTATATTTTTGCCTGCCTGCATTTTTTTTATTTCCTTCACAGGCTAATTGTACAATATTTCAGAGTCCAATTCTTTTTGTACAGCAAAATAATGGTTTGGACATGTATACTTATTTTGTATTTAATTTATACTTTAATATATTTAACATGTATTGGTCATCCTGCCATCTAGGGGAGGGGGGAGGGGGAAGGGGGGGAAAAATTGGAACAAAAGGTTTGGCAATTGTCAATGCTGTAAAATTACCCATGCATATAACTCTTAAATAAAAAGCTATTAAAAAAAAAAAAAAAGAACTGATAGAGAGTAAAATAGGAGAAATAGGAGAACATTTTTGTACAGTGATAATATTATAAAGAAAAACTTTTAAAGTCACAGAATTTGAGATGTTCACTAGGCAGTTGGAGATAAAAGCCTAAAAGTTAGGAAACAGATTAGGGTTGAATAAATCGATTTATAATTGAATTCATGGGAGCTGATGAGATCACCAAGTGAAACAGTGTAGAGGGAGAAGAAAATAGAGTCCAAGATTGAGTTCTGTATGATGTTTATGGTGACTGTATCAAAATACATCAAAGGAGACTTGAGAAAGGCTTAGGTAGGAGAACCAAAGAAAAGTGTCATGAAAACGTAGACAGAGAATCAGTCAGTTAATAAACACTAAGTGCCTACTATGTGCAGGCACTGTGCTAATTATTGGGGATTCAAAAAGAGGCAAAAGGCAGTTCCTACCTCAAGGATGCAATCTGACAGCGGAGACATGATGCAAACAAATATATACAAAGTAAGATAATGCAGAATAAATAGGAAATAATTAAAAGAAGAAAAGTACTGAAATTGGGAGAAAGTACCTTATAGAAAATAGGATATTATCTGCAATGGAAAGGGAGCCAGAAAGGTCAATAGTTGGAGAGAAAGAATGTTCCAGACATGGGGACAGCCAGAGAAAATTATTAGACACAAGAGATAGAGTGTCTTGCATGTAGAACAGTCCGGAAGCTAATGTCATTATCTTGAAGAGTATGTGTTCAGGAGAAAGGTGTAAGAAGACTAGAAAAGGAAACTGAATGGATGTCCATCAGTTGGAGAATGGCTGAATAAATTGTGGTATATGAAAATTATGGAATATTACTCTTCTGTAAGAAATGACCAACAGGATGATTTCAGAAAGGCCTGGAGAGACTTACACGAACTGATGCTGAGTGAAATGAGCAGGACCAGGGGATCATTATATACTTCAACAACAATACTAGATGATGACCAGTTCTGATGGATCAGGCCATCCTCAGCAACGAGATCAACCAAATCATTTCTAATGGAGCAGTAATGAACTGAACTAGCTATACCCAGAAAAAGAACTCTGGGAGATGACTAAAAACCATTACATTAAATCCCCAATCCCTATATTTATGCCCACCTGCATTTTTTATTTCCTTCACAAGCTAATTGTACAATAATTCAGAGTCTGATTCTTTTTGTACAGCAAAATACCGTTTTGGTCATGTATACTTATTGTGTATCTAAGTTATATTTTAATATATTTAACATCTACTGGTCATCCTGCCATCTAGGGGAGGGGGTGGGGGGGGTAAGAGATGAAAAATTGGAACAAGAGGTTTGGCAATTGTTAATGCTGTAAAGTTACCCATGTATAAATCCTGTAAATAAAAGGCTATTAAATAAAAAAAAAAAAAAAGTTAGGAGAAAGGGAAATATCACAGATGTACTCTTTTCTGTTGAATAAATGAAAGAAATTAAAAAAAAAAAAAGACTAGAAAAGGAGGATGGGTTCAGGTTATGAAGGGTTTAAATGCCAAATGGAGCATTTTGTCTTTACTCCTGAAGGCAATGTTAAGACACTGGCATTTCATAGAGAAGAAGTGAATGACAGTATCAGAGGTTACAGAGAGGTCCCAAAGGATGAAGATGAGAAAAATGAAAATAACCATCTATTTTTTCCCATCCAGCTTCATGAACACTGAAATCCATCCGGGTCCCTGGTCAGGAACCCCTAGATGCTTAAGGTCCTTTCCCTCCAGTTCTGTTTGCAGAATTAGCCTATTGTGAGAACAGAAGCTTGTAAGGAAAGATGCTCCCTTTGAGTTGTTGCAGGAGGATCCCTCAAGGGAACTAGGAGCAGCTATGAGGACATAGGGAGAAAGTAAAAAGAATGGGGACTCTCCCTGAAAAGTCTTAGCGGCTATTTACATGAACCCATGCTGAGGGAAGACAGCCTAGAAGAAGGGGGAAGGGGAGAAGGAGGTGGAAATGACGAGAGGGGGGCTAAAGGTCAGGGCTCGAGGACAGGGGTGAGAGATGTCCCCTGGCTGAATGAATAGGCGAATGGAGGGAGGGAGGAGCGCGCTTGTGCTCCCGTGGCTTTGGGAGCTCGACATTCAGAAACGCTTTCTGTCAACCACGGGTCTGTACAAAGTTAGGCGGAGGCCTAAGAGGCGGGGCGGCCCGGAGTGCCAGAAGTGAAAGCGGAGCCTGGGTTTCCCGGCCTGGGGCTGCTCTCTGAGGGCCGCTTGGTCACGCTGCGGTCTGTGCGTCCCTGACAGACCTCTAGCACACCGGGTCTCTCCTGCAGTAAGGAATGATAGAGCTGAAGGGCGCGAGGCCGCCGGACGTTCCCTTTCATTTGTACAATTCTGGCTTTGTCCCCTTCCGGTCTGGGGTCCGGGGAACTTGGCCCAGGTTTTTGCGCGCCCCCCCTCTGTCGTGACCAGGGCGCTCGCATTGCTGCACGCAAACACGCGCACCGCCACCGGGGCCGAGACGCATCTCTGCTGCTCTTTATCTTGGGGCTGAGCCGGCTTTCTGCAATCGCCCCCTAGGCCCCTCCGCTCTGCCGAGAGAAGCTCGGCCCCGCCCCTCTGCGGAGCTCCAGTCCGGCCCCGCCCCTCTGCGGAGCTCCGCTCCGGCCCCGCCCCTCTGCGGAGCTCCGCTCCGGCCCCGCCCTTCCGCAGAGCCGGGCTTGGGTTCCACCCCTCTGCAGAGGCCTGGGCAGGCCCCGCCCCCTGCGGAGCCCTGCTCTTCAGGCCCCGCCCCTCTGCAGAGCTCTACGCAGGGTCCTCCCTCCGCTGGCTCCGCCCCTTTGCGGTAGAAGCCGGGGCGGAGCTCCCCAGCCCTCACTGCGGTCTTTCTTTCCTGTGGCCTCGGCCGGTGAGGTCATGTCTTTTCGAGCTCCGCCACACGTGGGGGTAAGTGATGGCTTCCTTACGGGGAGCCGGAAGCCTTTAGCTTCGGCTAAAGGGAGAAAAGACTGGGGACATAGGCGGAGGAGGCAGCGGGGAAAAGTTAGGGGCACCTTCCTTCTTGCAGAACCAGGGGCTGGGGGGCTCCGCAATCCCCAGGCTTGTTCCCATTGCCCTCACACTACCCCCCGTTTTGCAAAAAGCGGAGAAATGCCGGCTGTTACTAAGCGCGAACTTAGGGCATGGGTGGGAACAAACCCTTATTCTAGGGTGCTCCCACCCTCGGATCTTACAGTGTCGTAGCCTTCAGCGCTTTTACATTAGGCCCACGTGTCGAGTCCTTCTCTGCTGCTGGAGCCTTCCCATCCCCCTCTTATTTCCCACTTGCTTACCGCTTTTGGGGGGGCATATTAATAGTTTCCTGTGTCATCCCTCCTAAAAGATAAAAGGACCGTGAGGGTAAAAATTTTGCGTTTTCTGAACTGTCCCATTAAAACTAGTGCTTTTCTTAGTGGGTGCTTAAATACTGGTGTTAACCTGAGGTTCCTGATAAATCGAATCCTCAGGTGTCTGGCACTGCCCCCTCCCCCTCATTTTTTAAATGAAGCCCGAGTTAACCAGGTGAAGTAAAGGGGGGGAGGAGGAGGGATTTAAAGTCAATTACATTTTTTTTAGAATTTGGACAATGCTAATCATGTTTGATTAAATAGTTTCCTCTCCAGGAGTCTCTCCTCATACCACCCTGAAATCACAGATTCATGTCTCCCTTCAAAAAAAAAATGAAAATCAAACGTGGAATTGGGAAAGGAGTAGGTAATCACTTTTTGAGAAACTAACCCGCCGGCTGTTAGTCTGTCCACCTAACCGATCTGTGTGATGCTGCCAGTTCAGTTTACTAAAATTCTGCTTTCATAGTGGTATTCAGGAGCACTTATTTCTTAGGTCTACAGGCTTCTGCCTCTTGGTCATTTTTCACAAAGACAGAGACCCTGAAAAACAGCTTTTGTGTGTTTCCCCTTATTTAGAAAATCTAGAAATTTTTAGATCAGTTCTGATCTGGAATGTTCTTCATTATAAAAGAAACAGTTGACAGTTATCCTTAGTCCTTTGGGCAAGACCCAGACAGCACGCCAACCCCCCCTAGTGTGGGATCCTCCTTTGCCCCCCTCAGTTCCAGCAGTAAGGCAGCTTCCCAGTTGTTCTGTATCTGGGTTAGTGTTACACTGCTGGGAGAGCAGCAGCCCAAGGCTAGGTGGTACACTGGAGCTGGTTCATGCCATGCTAATTTGAATAACCTCACCAGTCTGCCATTACATTGCCTTCATTGCTCAGTGACAAGCGTAGATCAGCAAGGGCATTAATTTTGGAGGGAGCATCTTCAGCAGGAGGATTTTAGGAAGTGGAACTAGAATGGAGTTATTGGTGATCGAATCCATCCAGAAGACTTAGGTTAAAATCTCAGTCACTTAACCTATGGGATGGGAAATGGGAACACCTGAGTCCAAATTAACAATTTCTTTTCCGGTGTTCCTAGGGTGAAACCAGCTGGTGGCCCCCATGAGAAGTATGAGAGATCGTTCATGACAAGGAATTTCAGGTAAATATCCCTTCCTGGCTGTAGGAATGGGTATTGGGGTAAATATCACTCGCCTTCCATTTGAAAGACTAGCCTTCTGAAGGAAATCTGACACAGGTAAGAATACTCAAATCTCTGCTTCTTAGGCTTTACCCAGTTTCTGTCAGCTGTCCAGGCCAACACCATGCCTGTGACGGTGTTACACTTCTGGGAGAGAAATGCACTGTCGTCACCAAGGTCTTGTCACATGGCACTGTTTTAGTGCCAAGGCTGACTGCCTTAGATAGTGCTTTGCACCACTGAGAGTGGATTAACTTCCTATATGAAGTTAGTCCTAGTCTAGGTGCACACATGTATATTTATTTTCTCCACCTCTTGGTATTGTGTCCCTGTCCCCTGACATTATATAGTTTAGACTGGATGGCCTCTAAGGTCCCTTCCAGTTCTAAATCTCTGATCCTTATGATCCAGTCACCTTCTTCTTTGCTACCAGGACCAGCACCTGTATCTGGACTTCAGGTGACTTGTGATATACTGCTCCTGGGTGGTTACTAAGGTAGGTACTTTACATTATTCCATAACCTCGGACTAAGGTCCTCAAGCATAAAAGGGTCACCTTTACATGAAGGTAAACATTTCTGGAATTCAGCCAAAGCAGCTTTATATCTCCATAAGAGAAATGAATTGTGCACACAGCTGCTGGGGGGGGCGGGGGGGAGGGGGGGGGGGCAGGGGGAAAGTAGGAAACCAACAAATTAAAAATTGCCCAGTTAAACACTTGAATCTTTAGAGTAAAAGACATGATAAAATTGAAAACAAAATACTGTGTTTGCAAAAACTAACTGCTGAGGAAAACAATCCCATTTGGTCCTGGAATTTGTTTTCTTTGTCATACCATCAGTTTTCTTTTATGCACTTGAATGCCTTTCATTATACTCCTAAAGGGAATACAAAATGATACCAAAAGGGTCAGGAGCCCTTGGTTTGTTCTCCTTTGGGAAGACTATCTACAATGCTGACCATGTCTGACAGAGTAGCCACTGAATTCAAATGCTTGCTGGCTTGAATTTGAAATGTCTTGCTAAATTGCCCAAGTCAAATTTGTCTGCTTTATTTTCTACAGCTTACAAAGAGATCAGAAGCACAGAAGGCTTTGATCCTAGTGGAAGAACAGTGATGAAAAACCCAGGAATCTCCCCCCTCCATGAAACTGAGTGGCAGAGTGATTTGAAATGGGTATAAGATGGAACTTCTGGTACTGGGAAGAACTGATTGCTGGATGAAGAATAATTACTAGTCCAAGTTGGGTTCTCTCTACTGTATACAATCATTCCCTGAGGGGTTTGGGTGGCTAATCATGCAAATTAAAAGGATCTAATAGGATTTGCTACTTGATAAGTGAAAGTAATTACTCATCTCCCTGTTGACTTGATTATTGTGATTTTAAACAAAAATTCTCTTTCTGTTATAATGAGCAACTGAAATGTAAATGCTAAATAAAACTAGTATAAAACTCCTTGTTTTGTGGTTTTGGGTGATTTATAATAACATGGGTAGGAATTGTAAAGACAATGAAGAACATAACAGCGTCCCCATTTCTAGGCCTGAATTCTGTTAATTTTATTTCATTTGACTCCATAGCAATGAGTTTTCTTTAGAATATCCACGCCTTGAATTAAAAACCCAAAGCAAGCCAGGAGAATGACCCAAAGGAGAAGGCTTTTGTATCCAATTGTGTACAAAAAATATGGCCAAATGTCTGAGGATTTCTATGAAAGAAAACAACCTCCTAAGAGCAACTAATTAAGGGCTTGAAGGGGAGATAATGATTTCTGAGTTTTGTATAATTAGCAGCTCCAGTTAGTCATTTGCCAGCATTGTCTAAGAAAGTAAATTGATGAGTTCACAAATAAACTAGCCTGGGCAGAATCTTAAAACGGGTGGTAATATTTCTCTCCTGACCCTTCCCTCTTCCTAATTATTTTGAAATTTTATACCGGTTTTCCAATAATTTAGTAGTCCATTATGAGTTAATTAGCTTGGCCTATTAAAGATGCCCTTTTCTTTGAGGGGGGGAAAAGTGCTAGGTGCTAAACAGTGGGTATATAAATAGAAAAAAATAAGTCCCTATCTTATCTGTGCTATGAGAAGGAATGCTACTTTTGTTTCTTAAGTAGTTTGCTAGGATGTGGCAAAGATGAGGGAACATTTAGGAGGGTGGCTAGTGGCCAGTTCATTGCATCTGGGAAATAATTTGCTGAATGATTGTTCCTCCTATCTAATACATTCTGTTCAGTAGCAAGTCTCTGGTCATGGAAATAACAAATATGCCCTAGTTTCCTTTTTTCAAGGTTGCATGTTCCACAGGCAGTCCTGATAAGGGTGAGTTGTAGCTGGCTGAGTCTCCCCTGTGCTGCTTCTTTGGCTGTCTCCCTATTCTAGGAAAAAAGACAAACGGTCATTTAAAGCTCTTGACAACCAGACTAGTGTCTACTTTTCGGGCTTTATTGCATGAGCCTGGATCCACGTTGGCTAAACCAGCCTTCTTGCTTTTCTTTTGGAACAATTCTATGTCCTGGTTACATCCTGGAGAGGACACCTTGGAATTCCTACTTTTAAAACTTGGTTACAGTGTTACTTGTTGCAAGACCTTTCCTGACCACCCTCTTTCCCCCCACCCAAACTATCAGTGCTCCTGCATATCTTGTATATTGACTTCTATATATAGAATATATATAAAATATTCTATGATAGACTTCTCCGCAGATAGAATATAAGTTCTTTGGGGGAAAGGAGTTGATTTTGTCTGCATCCTCTGGTGCCCTTCTATACCTGGAATAGTTAGTATACTCAAAATGGTTGCTAATTGAGACACTGAGAGATAGCTTGGTGGTACAACCTGTAAGATGGAGTCCAAATCTAGTTTCAGACACTGGCCAGTGGTGAGCCTGGGCAGGTCATGTAACCTCTACCTACCTCGGTTTCTTCATCTGCAAAATGGGGACAATAATAGCACACGATTTACAGAGTTGTGAAGATAAAATGAGATATTTGTAAATGACAACGTAGTGACTGCCACCTGCTAGGCCCTTAATATTTGTTTCCTTTCTCTCTGTGTATTCCCCACAAAGAGCAAAACTATCCATGCCTGCCACTCCTATGTTTACAACAAGAGGTACATTCAACAGGCTGACGCTTTTCCTAGATTTGACATTGTCAGGGAATCATTTCAGCAGTCAGACTAATTCTCTTATTTCATAAACTGTTATTGCAGAAAGTCATTAATATATTTTCTCCCTGTGTCAATAAATGTCAGAGTTCTGTTATATAATATAAAACATTAAATATTCATGTCTTAACTCTTTGGAGGAGGAAAAAAAATCCCTTGCCATATATCCCTTCTGCCAGACTAGCATTTCATGAAACATTTACTATATAGTAGGCACTGTGCTATTCACAAGATTACAAATGCAAGCAAAAAAAAAATCTTACCCCCAACAATTGATATTTTAATGGTGGAAGACAAAAGATAAGAAGGAACAAGACTGGGAGAAAAGCACAGCTTTACCTGAGTCCTTCCCTAAAAATCCTCCACTCCACTCTACCCCAAGAAATTCACCAGTGAGAATGGGAAAAGGATTGGCCTGGTGGAGGATTATTTCAAGGGTGAGAAGGCCCCATATGCTTTTTTTTTTAAACAGCTTTTTATTTATAAGTTATATGCATGGGTAATTTTACAGCATTGACAATTGCCAAACCTTTTGTTCCAATTTTTCCCCTCCTTTCCCCCACTCCCTTCCCCAGATGGCAGGATGACCAATACATGTTAAGTATGTCAAAGTATAAATTAAATACACAATAAGTATACATGTCCAAACCGTTATTTTGCTGTACAAAAAGAATCAGACTCTGAAATATTGTACAATTAGCTTGTGAAGGAAATAAAAAATGCAGGTGGGCATAAATATAGGGATTGGGAATTCAATGTAATGGTTCTTAGTCATCTCCCAGAGTTCTTTCTCTGGGCGTAGCTGGTTCAGTTCATTACTGCTCCATTGGAACTGATTTGGTTCATCTCATTGCTAAAAATGGCCAGGTCCATCAAAATTGATCATCATACAGTATTGTTGTTGAAGTATATAATGATCTCCTGGAAGCCCCCATATACTGAGGGAAATTCCAGCCCATCTTCTCTCCATAGCATGTTTCCTTCATTAAAAAACCTAGAAGAAGCCCTTACTTAAATGATGTTGATGAATTGATTTGGTTCCTCTTAGGACTATCTCCTGCCTGTGTCCAAGGACAGAGATAAGGCTTTCTTATTGTTCATGTCTTCTTTTTGTTTCCTTCTGAGTGCCATTTCCTTTCCCTGCATTTCCATCTGCATTTTTGGCTTCTCACTGAGAAGACCAGCTATCTCTGTACTCTGCTTCAGGATATCCACTGTTATCTCTTGGTCTTTTAATTAGCAATGACTTTGCTTGTGGGATGTTCCCTCAGCATATAGCCTAGGCCTATAGGGTCTTGGTGAAACTTCTTGTTTTAGAGAATGACCCTTTAGAGAACAGGTCAAGAATATGGCCGAACAAAGCTTGCATATATCACTCACATCTCTTTTTGGAATGAGATCTCCAAAACTGAGGGTTCAATGCAATTGAACATGCATCATTTCCTATGTGCCAGGCTCTAAGAATAGGAAGAAAAATGAAAACTGTCTCTCCCTGTCCTCAGGAAGCTTATTACATTCCCCTAGTGGGGTAGAGGGATGAGTGGGTATACAACATATAAACAAGTGATCTAAAATACAAGTAATTTCAGAGACCAGCGTTACACTAACAACTTGGGGGAACATAATGGCTCTCATATGTTATCTGGATTGAGAACATAAAATGATAATAGGGATTCCAAGATAGGGAGGCAAAGGAGAGCATTCTAAACAGAAGGGACAGAGTGTTTTGTACAGAGAATACTAAATATCCTTGTTTACCTGGAACCATAGAGAATCTCAAGGGAAGTAAAGTAAAATCTGCCTGGAGAGGTCAAAGCCAGATTGTGAATAGCTTTACATTTCAAACAGAAATTTATGTTTTATATTGGAAGTCATAGAGAATCATGAAGCTGAGAGAAATGATTACTTCTCTCATAGGAATTATTGAGTTAGGACTGGATTTTTAAAAATTTTTTTAAATTTATTTTATTTTTTAAAATAGAATGAGAAAAAAGAAAAAGAAATAAGAAATACAAAACAAAATAAAAGAGAACATGTGCCCATCAGAACATCAGGGAAAATTCAAAATATATAACAACAAATTACCAGTTCAAGAAAGTATATATATATATATATATATATATATATATATATATATATTAGTAGAAGAAATTATATTCATTGAATGTCCATCTTTTCTTTACTTCCTTATAAATTGTTCTTTTGTTCTCTACTGCTCACTTTTTTTACTTTATTCCTTTTCCCCCCTTTCACTGCCCCTTCAAGCAGGCTATAGTTAAGAAAGGATTTATTTATGTAGATATATATATGTGTAAATAACACATATACATACACCCCCAACACACACATATCTTTCCTTTTCTTGTAAAACTTTTTATTTTCAAAACAAATGCAAGGATAACTTTCCAACATTGAACCTTGCATAGTCTTGTGTTTTATATTTTCCCCTCCTTCCCCACCTCCTCTCCTAGATGGCAAGCAATCCAATATATGTTGTACATGTTAAAATATATGTTAAATCCAATATGTGTAAACATATTGATACAATTTTCTTGCTGCACAAGAAAAATCAGATCAAAAAGGAAAGAAAATGGATAAGAAAACAAAATGCAAGCAAACAACAAAAAAGAATGAGAATGCTGTGTTGTGACCCACACTCAGTTCCCACAGTCCTCTCTCTGGGTGTAGATGGCTCTCTTCATCACAAGACCATTGGGCTCTCTTCATCACAAGACCATTGGAACTGGTCTGAATCATCTCATTGTTAGAAAGAGTCACATCCATCAGAATTGATCATTGTATACTCTTGTTGTTGTGTACAATATTCTCCTGGTTCTGCTGACTTCACTTAGCATCAGTTCATGTAAGTCTTTCCAAGCTTCTCTGTATTCATCCTGCTGGTCATTTCTTACAGAACAATAATATTTCATTACATTCAAATACCACAATTTACTCAGCCATTCTTCAACTGATGGGCATCCATTCAGTTTCCAGTTTCTTGCCATTACAAAAAGGGCTGCCACAAATATTTTTGCACAACATATCTTTTCTATCCCTGCTGACTCTTTGCTTTAATTCTGTTCTTTTAACTTTTTTTGCTATTACTTAACCCCCCTACCCATGGATCCTTCCCTTCACTTTTTACTTCACCATCTGCCCATCCCTTTCCATTATTTATAGCTTATACCCCTCATGGTAAAAATGTAGTATTGCCTATTTAACCATTCCTGACGTGAGTAGATTTTCAGAACTACAAGCCCTGCTCCTGCCACTAAATGCCTCTATGTCTATTATTCCTCTGCATCTCGTTTGTATAACATAATTACTATTTTTACCTTAGCTCTGTCCCAATCTTTTTTTGAACTACCTTATTGTTGATGTGAGTCTTAAACATATGGTATATATTACCTATATTAAAAAAAAATTGTCCATGTTGTCCATGTTGAAATTGATCTTTGATATTGGCTCTTATGTTAAATTTTCTATTGAGTTTAATTGATAGAAAGAACTGAAAATCTGCAAACAATTGTTGAATATTCATTCTTCTCAATCAATATTATAGATAATTTTGCTGGATATGTTTTTGTCCTAGTTTTTGATTGTCAGTGGATATGATTTCAGGATCTTTTATTTTGGCTGCTACTAAGTTCTGTACATTTCTAATTATAGCTCCAGTATATTTGAATTGTTTTTTTTTTGTTTGTTTGTTTATTTGTTTCTTGCAAGATTTTCTGTTTGATCTGGGGGTTTCAAGATTTAGCAGTAATATTCCTATGTGTTTTTCACAAAGGATCTCAATGAGGTAGTAATCGGTGGATATTTTCTATTTCTACTTTCCCTACATGTTCTATCATTTTAAGACTATTTTCTTGGATTATTTCTTGCATTATTGTGTCAAGGTTCTTTTTGTTTTTTGGTCACAGATTTTAGCTAGTCCAATTATTCTTATATTTTTCTCTTCTTGATCTGTTTTCCAGAGCTGTCATTTTTCTTATGTTTCACATTCTGCTCTATTTTTTTCAGTCTTTAGAATCTGTTTTATTATTTCTTGGTCTCTCATAGCTTCATTGCCTTCTTTTTGCCCAGTTCTAATTTTCAGAGTTATTTTCATCTTTGAGACTCTGTATCTCCTTTACTAGTTAACTTGTTTTAATAATCTTTTTTTTTCTTGGGTTTTTTTGGTTTGTTTTTAGTTTTTTTTTTTTTTCTAAATGTCATTTGATTTTTAAATTCTTTGCCTCTGGGCAGGGAGCCATTTCACATTACTCTTTGGAGTAGAAGCTTTTTTAACTTCAATGTTCTTCTTTGAAGATGAACCCCAGTCTTCCCTGTTCCCATTGAAAATTTCTATGATGTACCCTTTGATCCAGCGGTGTTACTACTGGGCTTATATCCCAAAGAGATTATAAAGAAGGGAAAGGGACCTGTATGTGTATGAATGTTTGTGGCAGCCCTCTTTGTAGTGGCTAGAAACTGGAAACTGAATGGATGCCCATCAGTTGGAGAATGGCTGAATAAACTGTGGTATATGAATATTATGGAATATTATTGTTCTGTAAGAAATGACCAACAGGATGATTTCAGAAAGGCCTGGAGAGACTTACACAAACTGATGCTGAGTGAAATGAGCAGGACCAGGAGATCATTATATACTTCAACAACAATACTATATGATGACCAGTTCTGATGGACCTGGCCATCCTCAGCAACGAGATCAACCAAATCATTTCCAATGGAGCAGTAATGAACTGAACCAGCTACGCCCAGAGAAAGAACTCTGGGAGATGACTAAAAACCATTACATTGAATTCCCAATCCCTATATTTTATGCACACCTGCATTTTTGATTTCCTTCACAAGCTAATTGTACAATATTTCAGAGTCTGATTCTTTTTGTACAGCAAAATAACGTTTTGGTCATGTATACTTATTGTGTCTAATTTATATTTTAATATATTTAACATCTACTGGTCATCCTCATCTGGGGGAGGGGGTGGGGGGTAAGAGGTGAAAAATTGGAACAAGAGGTTTGGCAATTGTTAATGCTGTAAAGTTACCCATGCATATAACCTGTAAATAAAAGGCTATAAAATAAAAAAATAAATAAATAAAATTAAAAAAAAAAGAAAATTTCTATGATGGGGTTCTTTCTTCTTTGTCAGTTCATTTTTTTTTTAAAAGAGGTATTAGTATAAGAACCTTTAATGGTACCTCTAGTTTCACTTGAGCTCTCTGACCTAAAACCCTAAATCAAGAGCTCCACCCTCCAGCACGTGCCCCCAAACCAGCAGTGTCCCTGCTCCACTGCTTCTGCACTCATATGTGTGTTAGGACTAGGATTTTTTTTTTTTTTTCAGAAACCTAGAGGTTGTTCAGTTACTGAAGGACATTTTGGTTAGATGAGATTGCCCAGATTCTGAGGTACATACTTTTCCATCCTAGGTGGACGATTTCATTATTCCTCCTCTGGCCCTGCCCCTAACTAGAGAACTTTACAAAGAATTTCATCTAAGGTGAAATCTAGCCCATTGTGTTTTAGTT
Source organism: Sarcophilus harrisii (assembly GCF_902635505.1). Classification (NCBI taxonomy): domain Eukaryota; kingdom Metazoa; phylum Chordata; class Mammalia; order Dasyuromorphia; family Dasyuridae; genus Sarcophilus; species Sarcophilus harrisii. Next base: position 371,940,918 of record NC_045427.1, read on the forward strand.
AGCCAGGTGTGATTAGACGTAGACTGCCGTTTGTCTAGATTACCTAGGTGGGGATAGTCTGGGTAAGAGATTTTTCCAAGACTGAGTGATCTGTCATGTCCCTCAGTCCCTCTCATTATAATATTCACTCTTCTCATTTTTAACCAACTGGACTTGATTGGTTCAGGAACACCCACTTTTCCAAGGGTGTATAAGCTCTTGAGTAGATTCCATGAGTCTTAGGCATTCAGGAGCACCATTGACTCCTTTTATTAATTATTAGCTAACATGATTAATAAAATGATTAATTAGACAGAAATATACATCACAAAATTTTCTTGAACAAAATAATGACCAATCCTTTCAAAATATGAATTTAGCAACTGTGAGGTAATCAGTTGAAAATACAGGCTTGAATCAGGGAGACAAAGTTAAAGGCTATTAAAGCAGTAATCTAGATAAAGATATTAAGGGCCTGAAAGAAAGTAATATCCATATGAGTGAGGAGAAGACCGATGTTTGCCAGTAAATGTAGAAGTATAATTAGAAAAGCATAGCAAGAATAGGAAGCAGATAAAGGTAGAGTGTGAAAATCTCAAAGGAAAGTCTGTGAATCTCTCTGCTTATTACAAACATGCACAACTCTCCCCATCCTTAAAAAGCCTTCACTTGGGATGCCCATGAATTGGAACTAGCTGCATAAGTCATAGTATATGAAGGTTATGGAATATTATTGTTTGATAAGAAATGATTAGGAGGATGATTTCAGAGAGGCCTGGAGAGACTTACATGAACTGATGCTGAGTGAGATTAGCAGGACCAGATCATTGTACACAGGAACACAGATTATGGGATGATCAATCAGCAATACAGTGATCCAAGACAGTGCCAATAGACTTGGCATAGAAAATACCATCCGTGTCCTGAGAAAGAACTATGGAGTCTGAAAGTGGATTGAAGCATACTGATTATCTTGTTTTTGTTTGATTTTTTCTTGTGTTTTTTCCTTTTGCTCTGATTTTTCTTTTACAACATGACTAATATGGATATATGTTTAAAATGATTGTATATATGTAACCTATATCAGATTGCTTGCTGTCTTGAGGAGAGGGGAGTTAAGGGAGGGAGAGAGAAAAAAAATTGGAATTCACAATCTTACAAAATGAATGTTGAAAATTATCTTTACATGTAATCAGAAAAATAAAATACTACAGTTCTTCTCCCCTCCTCAGGTAAATTCCTTGAGAAAGAGATCTACACTAAGTGCCCCAGTTTTTTCCCTTTCCTAAATCTTCTATACTAGCCAATGTGCAGTTCGCTATAGACAAGAATCCTTCTTCTAAATTTGGTTTTATTTTTCTTTTTTGCATTCGCTGTCCCCTATAATTAGAATGCTCTGCTCTAATTTGTCACTTTTGCCTCACTTTTACTAACTTCCTTCTTGATTTTGCAAGGGGTTCTTTCTTTCTAAGATTATCCTCCATCAATTCTCTATGTACTTCGTTATTTACATGTTATCTCCCACATTAGAATGTGAGCTCCTTCAGGGTAGGAATCATTTTTTGTCCACTTTGTTGCCAAGGCCTGTTGCCAAAGCCAAGAACTCCCTAACTTCCAGAAGCATCCTTTGTTCAACATTAATAACCTAGCCTCCTCCTACCTTTCCAGCCTTCTTAAATCTTACTCTTTGATTCAATGACACTGCTTCCTGCCTATTCCACAAAGAAGACACCCACCTCTGGAGATTCTCTTTTCTCTATCCATCATCCCTCACGCCTGGAAGACTTGCCCTCCTCAACTCTACCTTGGTTTCCTTGGCTCTAAATCCCAGCTAAAATGGTACCTTCTACTGAAAGCTTTTCCCAACCTCTCTTAATTCTAGTACTTCTCCATTGTTAATTACGTCCTATTGACCCTGTATATAGCTCGTTTGTATTGTTGTCTCCACATTAGATTGTGCACTCCTGGAAGGTTGTCTTTGGCTTCTTTTTACATCCTCAGTGCTTAGCCTAGGGTCTGGCATATAGCAGGTGCTTAATTAATGCTTATTGCTTGGTTGATTTTTGTCCTTCTTTGTATCCACAATATTTATCATAGTACTTGGCATCTTGAAGACTTAATCTGTTAAATGGTTGTTAACTGAAAGGAGAGTGGTATACTTTATAGAATAAATAACTTAGAATGAAGAGTGAGCTAAGGGGAGCAGGAAATTAGAGATTTCTCTAATTTAGGGGTCAGGTCTGCTAAGAATGTTAAATAAATTATAATTTTAAAATGTAAAAGCCTTTCTCACCTGATAATAAAAAGTTTACCTATCCTTGCATGACAGACACAATTTTAAAAGATTCATGATGAAGTATGCTATCCACCTGATTGCAAAGACACGATAGATTCAAGATGCAAAATGAGACATTCATTTTCAGACAAAGCCAATGTGTAAATTGTCTTTGCTTTTTAATATGTGCTTTGCATATGAATTTGTTACAAGGTTATTCTTATTTTTTTTTCCAGTTTTTTAGGAAGGTCAGGAGTAAGGTAGGAGAGGATTGCCAAAAAAAGGAAAAAAAGAAAATAGCAACATTTAAGTCACTAGAAATTTGCATGTTGAAAGATATACTCTTTATATGCTTTACCCCTTTTCCCCATTATCAAGGAATCCCAGGAAATTTGTTACTATTTTTTGCCTATCATTTTTGAAGAGGATCAATGATATCATTGGATGATGTCTTGACTCATTTGTGAACTGGATTTAAGAGAGGTAGAGTTGCATAAAATCATCAGCCTCACTTTTCCAAAGTCATCAAAGTCCAGTGGCAAGACTACAGTCAAGATGACTGTTGATAGCCTAAGACTGATGGATGACAATATTTTTGATGTCTGACCAAGCTCTAATAGATCAAGATCTGCTTCATAGCCTTTGGAAAAAATTGTCTTCATTTGTCTATCTGATGGGGAGAACTTTTCCCCAGGGAATGAATGAATGAAAAAAAAAATTTAATAAGGGCTTAATCTGTGTAAAATACTATGCTAAACAATAGAGATACAAATAAAAAAGCGAGATGGTCCCTACTCTAAAGAGGGAAACAAAATATAAAGGAGATTTTGAATGCAAGTCAAATGCAAAAGTCCTATGGATCTTAGGACACAATGATAATGGCCATTTCTACTTGTAAAAAATGGTTTCAGTGTTCATGCTGATGTAATAGTGCCAAAAACTTTGGTGAAGAGAAATTAACTGTAGCTGCTGAGGAATCAGAGGCTGCGGTAGAAATTCTGTTTGAACTGTTAATAATTTTGTGATTCTCCTGACACATGCTGCCTCTGGTGTCTTCCTCTTTCATTCCTTACTAGGTTGGATTGCCTACTGGCAGGAAGAGGTAGTCTTTTTTATTGCATCTCTCTCTCATTTATCCTACTTTTACAAATCTCTGTTTCATTTCCACAGAGACAAATTAAATTATTATTTAAAGATAAAAAGAACTTTAAAAGAAAAGCAGGACACTTTTGTGGTGACATTAATTTTGTTCTGCCTAACCTGGGGTTTGTGAATAATCTTTTTTGTTTTGTTTTCTTTTAATTCTATTCAGATCATGAGTAGTTTGAATTCAGAACAGTCAATTCCTGCGATATGACTTCACTTTATTTCACTAATGGACTATTGCAATAGTGTCCTCCTTGATCTCTCTGCTACTAGTTTTCTCTTCCCCCTTTATTCAATCCATTTTGCTTAAAACCAACCATGCATTAACCTACGCAAAATAAAATAACATAACATTTCCATAGGATATGAATCCCCATTTCCTGTCCTGGCATTGCATAACCTGACTCTAACTTACCTTTCTAGCCCAATCTTCCATGATTTCCTTAGAAAGAGCCCCCACTGATACTATACTGGTCCAGTTACATTTTAGTCATTTCCTGCTCACTGAAATGCCTAAGACCTGTCCTACCTGTAATTTTCAGCCTTCTACCTACTCACATGCTAGGTAGACCATTATTTCCAGCCCATTCCAGCTACTCTGAACATGTGTTCATTCTCTTTCTTGTTATCTACACTACAGCTTCTTAAACTGTAGGTTTCAACCCCATATGGGGGTTGTATAACTAAACATGGGGACAGCAAAATTATGATTTTCAATAAATGTTTGTATACCTAATTTGTCCATCTATATATCTGGGGTTGAGTAAAAATTTCTCCAGCAAAAAGGGGTCTTAAGTGGAAAAAGTGTAAGAAGTCCTGATCTACATCCCAGGCTTCTGTCATCTTGTGGTAGTACATGATGAGCTTCAAATGGTAAAAACCAAAAACTATTAAATTTCCAAACATTTCCATTTGCTAATATCCAATGAAGCTATCAAAAGTTGAACTGAAATCTATAATGAACTTTGGGAGAGGGGGAAAGAATTTGGTCATTTTTCTTTGATGTTCATAGTAGTCGTTAAACTCTAGTTTGAGACATTTGTATATATGTAGAGAACTTTTGATACCAGAGCATAGGAATAGCATTGCTTTAAAGAAGGCGTGTGTGCAAATATGTAAGAATGCCAGGTGTGGCTGATTTAGGCCTAATGCTACTATTATTAGGTCTAGTTGACTTGATGTGGAAAAAGCTACGATTTTTTTGATGTCATTTTGTATCTAGAAATATCATTAATAAAAACCTGTGGAATTTACTTTTAAAAGTCATGATAAAATTTTTTTCCTTATGGTCATGGCAGAGAAAAATGGCCATCAGAATTTTAAAAAGGTTAGTTTCAGGGCAGGTAAATGGTTCAGTGAATAGAGCACCAGCCCTAGAATCATAGAAGATGTAAGTTCAAAATATGACCTCAAACTTATTAGCTGTGTGATTGGGCAAATCACTTACCCCAATTTGTTTCCCTCCACCCCAAATGCACAAAATGTTTAGTTTCTAGAGCTGAGTATGCTAAATGTGACAAACTTGATTTATGCTGAATAATACTTTTTTTTTTTTTTTTAAACAATGCAGCAATGCCTGGAAAATAGCCATAATAGCGAAGGTCTTCTTTCAATCATCTCCCAATTTCCTCTGGCTCCCTATCCTTCCCAAATCTTTTGTGATTTCAGTAATAGAAAGGGAAAAAAGGGAAAAGGAGGAGAAAAGGGAAGAACTGTACTTAGCACAGTTACTGATATGTATTAAATGATATATAATTTCGTTATAATTCCTACTTTCCAAATGAATTTTGTTTTTTTTCTATATGGTACAATAAAATCTCTTGGCAGTTTCATATAACACTAAAATTGTAATTTAATATAGGCAGTATAATTTTTTTCTTATTGTGTTGCTGTTACCCAACCATGAACAATAAATACCTTTCCCATTATTTGCCTTCTCAATATAAAGTGTTTTGCAATTTCATGGGTGTGTCTTGGTAGTTAAACTCTTAAATATTAATTTTATAATTACTTTGAATGGAAGTTCTTCTTTTATTGGGTTCCATTAGCAAAATAAAAGAAAAGCAGAAGATTTTTGTGCTCTCTTAGTGAATTTATTATCTTGATAAATTTTTCATTGAATTTCTGAGATTCTCTAAGTAAATCATTATATTATATGCAAAAACAAATAATTTTGTCTCTTCTTTGCCTATATTTATTCCTTCAAATTATTTTTCTTGTCATTAGCTAGTGTGGCTATCACAATCAAATAACAATGGAATCAATAGATATCTTCACTCTTATTGGGGAAGCTTAATGTTTTTTCTGTATAGATAAGAGTAGTTCATTTTAGATTATACTTAACATCTTAAGAAAAGATCATTATTCCTGTGTTTTTTAGTATGTTTAGATAAATGGATGCTATATTTTGTCAGGTTTTTTTAAATGCGCTATTGATACAATCATGAAAATAGGGATAGGAATAATAATTGTACCTGTGATTCTTAGATAAAGGGATCTTCTAAATGGGGTAACTTCCTTTATTAAAACAAGTTTGCCTCTTTTCTAAAATTTAAAGTCTTAAAGAAGAACCTGAGCACTAAGAGTTTGAGACTTCCCAGGATCACTCAGAGAAAAAACATAGTAATCATGATATTTTAATTATTTTGTTATTATTATATTATGTTTATCTTTCATAAGATTATAGTAGGATCATTAGATTTACAACTGAATAAGAACTCAGAGACCATCCAGTCAACTCCCTCTCATTTTACAGGAGAGGAAATTGGAACTCAAAAAGATTGTGATTTGCCCAAGGTCACACAGATAATAAGCATCAGAACCAGAATTGAAACTTAGGTCATCTGATTGGTCCATATTTGTGATTTCAGAAAGGCCTGAAGAGACTTACATGAACTGATGCAAAGTGAACTGAGCAGAACCAGATCATTGTACACAGAAACAGAAAGATTATGGGATGATCAATTCTGATAGACGTGGCTCTCTTCAACAATGAGATAATTCAGATTTGTTCCAATGATCTTGTGATGAAGAGAGTCATCTACACCCAGAGAGAGGACTTTGGGGACTGAGTGTGTATCACAACATAGCATTCTCAATTTTTTTGTTGTTGTCTGCTTGCATTTTGTTTTCTTTCTCATTTTCTTTCTTTTCTGATCTGATTTTTCTTGTGCAGTCTGATAAATGTGGAAATTTATATATGTGTGTGTGTGTATGTGTGTGTGTGTGTGTGTGTGTATGTGTGTATGTGTAGAAAGAGAGTAATTTCAAATGTTTAATATATATTGGATTACTTGCTATCTAAGGGAGGAGGTAGGAGGAAGGGAGGGAGAACTTAAGATTTGCAAAGATGAATGTTGAAAGCTGTGTGTGTGTGTTTGTGTGTGTGTGGTGTGTATTTTTTTTTTAAATTGAAGCTTTTTATTTTTAAAACATATTCAAGGATAAGTTTTCAACATTTACCCTTGAAAAATCTTGTGTTCCAATTTTTCCACCCCTTCTTCTATCACTTCCCCTAAATGGCAAGTAATCCAATATATGTTAAACATAGTAAAATTATATGTAAATTGAATGCATATTGTATGCAGATATTTTTAAAATAAAAAAACTAAAAAAAAGTTAAACAGAATTCATTTGAACCTCATATATATTTTTCTCCTTTGGGAGTTCATCTATACCCTGCTTAATTTCTCTTCTGTTCTATTAATCTAGGTATTTTATATTGCTATAAATATCCATCCTTTTTGTTTAAGTTTTTTTTTATTGAAAAATAATAAGTTTATTTCCTTTCCAATTTTTTTCAAATTTTATCTGTCTAATTTTTGTTAGCCATTTTGTCATCTTCTATTTCCCTGTCATCAAACTGGCTAGTAGTTTATTTTATTGTTCTTTAAAAGAAGTTCAGTTTTGTTTTTTAAAATTTTAAAATTTTTATTTCTTTTAAAATGTTCTTTATTTCTATTTTTCTGTTTTTTAAGGGATTAGTAATTTATGGATCTTTTAAATCTTTTTTAGTTACATGCTGCATACTCAGAATGAAATATGACTCCCGATTGTCTGAGAGACCTCTGAGCTTTGTCTGTTCCATGTATGGAGGGAAACTTGTTTAGATCAGCTGCTGGACATCTGAGAAAGTGAGGAGAGAGAATAAGGAAGGAGAAAAAATAATGAACTTTTGAATGATCAAGATTTTCAGAGCCATTGGTATGTGTGAAGGATCTAGTATAAAAACATGTATCTTGACTCCCAATACCTGAAATTCCAAACCTGCTAAGTGTGGTCTTTTGTTGGGAAGGGAGAAATACATCATTTTGTCTTTGACTGAACTGAGATTTCATCTCATTCCCAAATCATAGAGCTCTAAATTTTCTCTTGTGTATTCTATTGCCCAAACTAATCTTTATTACTTCCCTAAATTTTTGTTTACCTTCTTGCTTTGATAAATATTTTGTTTGTTATCCAAAAGTATCTTTTTGTGTAATAAGGGTGTAAATAAGAGTGCTAATTTGGCCTAGATTGAACTGTCATTCTTTCTGGGTAAGGCCTTCTTTGCACCTAAAAAGTCCAGGGAAAGTGGTGCTTTCTGAACCCCTGAAAAATATAATTTTGACTTAAAAAACAAACATTTGATGGATATGATACACTTCTAGCCCAAAATTCCTCTTGAAAATAGGAAAATAAAGGAATACTTGCTCCATGACAACTGTCTTCCTACTCTCCTCAAAAGCAAAAATTGTCCCCATTGGGGAAGGAGAATCATATTTCTATTACAAGTAGGGTTCCCTGGGCCCCTTCAGCCCAATTTAAATCATAATATCTATATAAGAATTTAGGACATTTTCAGTTCAGTTATGAATAGGAAACAAATTGGTCTTCATTAAAAACATACAACAATGGATTACATATTTACAATTTTATCGTTAACTGAAAGATTTAGAGAATATATGATCATGCTGTGCTGATTGTTAATTACCTAAAATAAAATTTAAAAGGTATTTGATTCCATAGAACAAAATGTCATTTTACAGATTCTTTTACAATAATGTCTCCTATCTACATCAGTCAAAATTCCTTGGAAATTATAACAGAACTGACCCTATTTAAGGACTTCTCAATGATGAACATCAAGCAAGGCATAAAACAGGAAAATATATCCTTCCCAAATGTGTTCACCATGATAGAAGAGATCCAGTACAGAGTCTAGATCCAAGGACTATTTCCTGTGAGATTCTCTAAATGTTCCTGTCTGCAAATGACAGTATGCTGATTTTATCAAGTTCCAGCAAATTGCATAGCATCCTGGAAGAAAAGCTCTATAATCACTGACTTGACCCACACAGGGCAAAGATAAAGGGAATGAAGATTATCCATTGCTCAGATTTTGCATTCATTCAGATAGACAGTCTTTAGAGTTTTTCTATCAACACATCTATATGAGACAGAGAATATAATTGGAAAATTAGTTGGACTAATAGTTGAGTAGAAAGGGGAAACTGAATTGTCTTAGGGAAATTGAAGAGTTCCTTTACAGGCAGGAAGTTTCCCATTAAAACAAACAAACAAAAAGAAAAAAACAAGGACTCATCTTTTTAATATCAACATTCTAGGGGACAGCTAGATGAGACAATGGATGCAATCCCTAGAATCAGAATGACCTGATTTCAAATCCAATTTCAGATACCTGACACTTAGTAGTTATATGACCCTGAACAAGTTGCTTAACCCTGATTTACTCACCTTCTCCACCCAAAAGATCAATCTACTCTAGTTGCAGAATGTAGTATGCAACATGCATGAGACATGGAATACAACATTTTTCTGAAGAATTAAAAATTAATGTTACAGAGGGAAAAGTAGATATGAGCAGGCTGCAACATATAACCAGTGAGGAACTCCAAAGACGAGGTGCAAAAGATTTATTTCATCAAGGAAGTTTATGATAGGAAGAAAAAAGTGGCTGATCACAGGGTAGGAGCAAAGCATCACAGTTAAGACACTCAAAATATTGCCATGAGTACCCTCATCATGTCAGGAGAAAGAAAAGAAAGTATTTTGGACTGGGTTTGGCTAAGGGCTTGACATTCCATTTGTTTAGGTTCAATCTTGGAACAAAATGAGACACTCATAGCTCATTCAACAGTTGACAAGTTTTGATATTCAGGGAGGATAAACACTAAAGATAGTTTGAGTTGATTCAGCTAAGGGAAGCCCTCTTGTTTCATCATGAGGCATTCTCATCATGACCCACTTTCAAGGTGATGAAGTGACTTTTACAATTTGAGCTTTTAATACCCTGAGTCAATCAAGCCTTGAGAAATTCTACCTCCCTTTTAAGTAAGTAGTATTTTTTCTTTTCTAATTATAAAGATAATTTTCAACATTCATTTTTTATAAGATTTTGAATTCCAAATTTTTCTCACTTCCTCTCTTCTGTCCCCCACTCTCCAAAATGCCAAGTAATTTGATATAGGGTATGTGTAATGTGTAAAACATTTTCACATTAGTCTTATTGTGAAAGAAGAAATAGAACAAAAGGGAAAAACCATAAATAACAAACAAAAAATAAAAATAGTAAGCTTTGATCTGCCTTCAGACTCCATAGTTCTTTCTGGATATGGATAGTATTTTCCATCATGTGTCTTAATGATATTGTGTGGGATCACAAATGGAGAATTTAAATGATTTGCCCATAGTAACATAACTAAAAAGTGTTGGAAAATTCAGACATAGATCTCTCCTGGATCAGAGACCACACCAGCTCCAAAAGGAAGAACTGGAATTTCAATTTCAATCAGAGGATCTGGGTTTAAATACTACCTTATTATATATGTGATTTGAGCAAGTTACTTCAGGTCTCTGGGACACTTTCTTTATCTGTAAGATGAGAGAGAGGATTTGCCTAAATGATGTTTAAGATTCCTTTCTACTCCAAATCTATATTTCCCTATTTTATACCTTTCCCATTGAAGGATTTTCAGTAGCTCCCCTTGAGGTCCCAGATTGTCAACTCTGATATTTTTTCTTCCTGATATTTATTATCTGTAAGCAAATTTTAGATGTGGATTATATTCAATTTAGCTCTTTTTTTGTGCCAACTGGTATTCTTTTTTTTTTTTTTTTTTTGCTGAGGCAATTGGAGTTAAGTGACTTGGATCACAAAGCCAGGAAGTATTAAGTGTCTGAGGTCACATTTGAACTCGGGTCCTCCTGACTTCAGGGATGGTGCTCTAACCACTGCCTACCTAGCTGCCCCTTGTATTCTATTTTTAAAAAAGCAAATCAGAGATTGTCTTCATTAATGCAGTGTGGCACACTCATATGCAGTAAATGTGGGTTTGAAAAGACTTTTCTTCTGGACCAGAAAGCAATCTTTTGGTTTTTTTAAAACATGCATTTTAAACATTTTTAGTTCCAAATTAATTCCCTACCTCTAGCCCCATTCCACACCCATTGAGAAGATAATGATACACATCATCCATGTGAAGAAATGTAAAACATTTCATATTAGCCATAATCTGAGAAAAAAACAAGAAAAATTTAAAAGTAGAAAAAAAGTTTCACTCTGCACTCAAGAGTTCATCAGCTCTTTCTCTGGGAGTAGATAACATTTTTCATTATGAGTCCTTTGGTATTATGTGGATCACTGTATTGATCAGAGTTAGCTACCTATTTTACAGTTGATTATCATTAAAATATTGCTGTTACTGAGGACAATGTTCTCCTGGTTCTGCTCACTTCATTTCTCAGTTCATGTAAGTCTTCCCAGGTTCTTCTGAAATTATCTCCTTTGTTATTTCTTACAGCACCATAGTATTCCATCATAATTGTGGGAAAACTTTATTGTATTGTTCAAACTTAGCTGTTCATAGCTGAAAAACCCATCTGTTGCTTAGAGATCAAATTTATTTAATGCTTAGGTTTCATGGTAGGTGAATGCTTAAGATTTGAGTTGTCACACTCATCGGAAACCCAGTTAAATCAAAGTAAGGAATTTTCTTCTGCTATACTTATCAAGAAATTCACATATTTTATCTGTAAACTGCCTTTATGTTAGTCAATCAACTACTTCCTTATTCTTTTGTTTAAATCCTACAAATGTAACTTATAGACACTAGAGGTAAGGATGCAATAGATCTCTCTTTTTTTTTTTTTTTTTTTTTTTTGGCTCTTCCCCTCTGCTGGATGACTTATTAATACTTTCTAATAATAATTTCTTAATAATAAATTCTTTCTAAAGTCTTTCATTTCTGGGTTTTGTTCTCTGCCACATCACAATCATATGCCACAACTTGTTTACCCCATTCCCTAATTGATGGAAATTCCCTTAATGTCTACCATATAAAGAGCTGTAATACGCATTTTTGTACATATGGGTCTTTTTTCTTCGGCTTTGATCTCTTCAGGATATAGACTACGTAGTGGTATTATTAGATCAAAGGGTAAGTTGTATAGCCCTTTGGACATAGTTCTAAATTGTTCTGAAGAATGGACAAATTCACAGCTCTACCAATCAGTGAGTGCATTGTGTCCCTACATTCCTCCAACATTTGTTATTTTTCTTCTCTGTCATATAATCCAATTTGATGGGTGTGAGATGGTACATCAGAGTTGTTTTAATTTGCATTTTTCTAATTAATAGAGATTTAGAGCAATTTTTCCTATGATTTGGTAGGTTTGATTTCTTCCTTTCAGTATTGCCTGTTCTATCTTTTGACCAGAGCATTCAAGCAAAAACATAAGAATTGAAATCTGAGAGATAAACTGTGTAACTGGCAGAGGATAATAACTTCATTTTCATTAGGAAAAAATGGGAAGGAAAGGATTCCTGTCTGAACTTGCAAATTTTGGAACCAAGGAGCCATTGCAGGATAGAAACTAAGCTTGTTTCTTCACAGTAGGGGGTAATTTCTGTCTAAAGGCCTTTTCCGCTCCATTGGGAAAATGGGAATTCCTACAAGCTTGACTTTGATAGGCTGATTTAGATTTGTGCTCCTCTTGGGCTTTTTTAGTGCTTAGGAGAGCTACTTACAACAACCTTGATTTTTCTTTTGTGTATCTCAGTTTCCTTATCAGTAAAATCAACATATAACAATTACTATCTGAAGTTCTTTTAGTTATAAATATATATATTATAGATTATATATATATATATATTTTATATACCAATGAAATACCTCTGGACCTTTTCTTTTAGTTGGAAAACAAGTGACCTTTAAATTTACTCCCATTTTTAATATTCCACAGTCCTACGACTTTACAAAATCTAGGGAGGGGGCCCAGAGGTAATGCCTTTAATTCAATTCAACTCAATAAGACAAATATTTATTAAGCACCTATAAGATGCAAGTCAAGAAGTGGGACTGCACAATAGGAAGGAGGCTATTGAGGTCGGGAAGACCCATATTCAAATCCCACTTTACACCCCACTGGGGTCTGGGAACTCTGGAAAATCACTTCACCTCTCAGAGCACCCAAGGCCACTCTCTTCTACAGATCTAAAGCACAGAATAATTGCCAAGATGCATGATTGAAGTTTTCCTGGAATCAATAAAATCACAAAGTCTGGACCAAAAAAAGAAAAATTGAGAAAGAGTTTGTCTGGAGACAAAGAAAAAAATGGCTTCCTTCTGTAAAGAAGGGGGCAGGGAGCAAAGAGGGAATATGTGATTCTGTAAAGCGTTAGCTTAAGTGCATCTGTGCTACCTGTGAAAAATTCAGAGCAGGGCCGGGTAAAATGCACCTCAGTGATTCAAGGGGGCAGGTCGGGGCTGGGTTATCCAGGGAGCCCGCAGCAGCACCCCTGGGAGCAGGATATGGAAGAGGGTCGAGTCACAAAGGACCTAGGCCGGCATTCGCCCTTTAGCCAAGATTAGGCGGCAGCAGTAGGCCTTTCCTAAGCCTTCTCCAAATTCCTGAGGTAAAAAATAAACTGAGGCTAGTCCGTTTGCTAGATTCTTCCTCAGGCCGGGAAAACAAAGGGTACGGCCTCGAGGCCTTTAACTTTAAAAGCCTGTCAGTTTAGCAAGTACGTACAAGGTGAATGACAAGATTTTGTGAGATTGCTAGGCCTCTAGGCCGCAATTAGGCCTCTATTCCCCTCCCCCATCTTCACTGCCGCTTTCGTGGGGGATGAGAAGGGGGAAGGGCGGTGGAAAACTGAGCGGAAGGGAGAACCGCGCACGCGCGTTCCTTGGCTAGGCGGAGGCGCGGCTCTGGTGAAAGCGATCCCATGTACGAGCTCAGGCTTTAGAGGATAGGCTTGAAGAGATAGGGAGGGAGCAGGCGCGCGCCGGGCGGTAGAGGCGGAGGTGGGGCCAGACCGGGTGCGCGCTTGGAGGCCGGTTCTCGCGAGAGTGGAATCGCTCTTTTGCTACTCCTGCTGTCTGCCCGTCGCCACACCGCCGTTGCTGCGGGGGATTGTGGGAGGTTTCGCGTCCCGCTCGAAGAGAGGTGTCGTCGTTCCTCCTCCCCTTCCCTGAGGTAGCAGTGAAACAGATGAGGATCGGGTGAGTGGGTGCCCCGCGCCTTCCGTGGCGGGGACCTGGATTGAGTTAAGAATCGGGGATAGCGGCGGGCGGGGGCGGAATTGAGGGGGGCGCAGGCAGCCGCGCGCCTTCCCTCCCCTCCTCCGCGCTGCGTATGTGAGCCGCCCGCTTGCCCGCCGCCATGTTGGGAACGCAGTGGCAGCAGGGCTAGTCTCTTCAGGCGGCTGAGGTGAGAGCTAGTTGGGCTCGGGCCCGGGTACGGAGGATGTCTATTCAGCCCTTTCCTATGAGGAACCATAGGAACGGGCTGGGGAATGGCGACTAGCCGAATCGTCTCATTCCTTCCTTTCTTGGTTGTGGGCGGGTACGAGAAGCCAAACCCGTTACTTACACGCGGGGCGCCACGGAGGGGAGGGGCAGGTGGATTCTCCGGGCTCCTGGGCCGTATTTTGGCGGGTAGGAAGGGAGAGATGAAAACTGCGCATGATGTATGTATGTATACTTGTGTGTGTATATATGTATGTGTGCGCGCGAGAGTAAGCGAGCATGAGAAAAGGTGTTGGCGGCTTCGATCGCTGCTGGTTCGTTCTTGGCTACTTTTCCATAGCCCAATTAGCCCCCTTTTTGGCAAAGGGTGTATTTCTCTATCCTTTTGCAAAAGAAAATGGCAGCCAAAAAAGAAAAGGTTTTCTAGTATCGGAGTGATTTAAAGGCAGGCTTCTTCTCTACTCCCCCTCCCTACCCGCTTTTCGCTCCCCCTTCCTCCCCTCTTCTCACTCCTCCCCTCCCGGCTCCCACTCTCACTCCCCCCTCCCTCGCGGCTCCCACTCCCACTCTCCCTCCCTACCCGGCTCCCACTCCCCCTCCCCTCCATGGTTCCCACTCCCCCTCCCTCCCTCTCTCCCCCGACTCCCGCTCCCCCTCCCTCCTCGGCTCCCACTCCCCCTCCCCTCCAGGTGGCTCTCACTCCTCTTTCCTGCGGTCCACAGCGCCCCCTTAGATTTCTGGCCGTCTGTCTTCTCTGCATTTTACTAAATGGTTTTTGTGACCCTAATCTCTTGCGATTGAAATGGCCGCGAAGGGTATGGCTGGTTGGATTTTTTTTATTGTCGCGTCGTGAAGGAAAATCTTAACTCATAGAGCGGGTTTGTTGTGTAAAGGGTAAATATATATGTGTTTGTGTATATAATTCTCTTTGCCTATTGCTTTTAATCTGGATTAAGTCTTTAAAAAGGTGATAAGGCTTTCTGGTTTCTAGACAAAGGCTGGGCCTAGGACCTCCTTGATAGTATTTGCTGCCAGTGTTGATGATGTGGAACGTTTTCCTAGAGGCGATTTTTAATCTAAGTGGTATGAAAACAAGCTTAAAAATTAAATTCCTGTTGTGTTTGAGGCACTGCTAAGGATGGTTTTGTTGTGTGGGTCTGAGGCAGATTGTTCCTTGGACAAGTTATTTTCAGTTCTACTTGGAATATTTAAAAATTAGAATGAGATTAAGAAATATTTCTTGGTTTGGGGTCCGTGTGAAGCATCTCACAGGTCAGGAAGTTACTGTATCAGGTTTTATTTCGGTATTTAAAAATATTCGGTATATGACTAGGTTTATGCTAAATAATTTGCACAATTCAGGTGCTAGATGTCATGATGAGCATAATCTTAAATTTAGGTAGTTACTACTATTAAAACCATTTTTTTGTGATGTGCTGCCTCTCTTGCTAATGACTATTAGTAATTAATCCTGGGTATATAAATTCAAGGGGGGAGTAGAACTTGCAATGGAAAGAAATATGGAAATAAAAATATCAGAAGAAAAAGACTATTAGAGTACTTTTATTCCCATTTTACAGATGAAGAAATTAAGAAAGACAGCCAAGGTATAATCAATCAACAAAGAGCTCAGCCTTGAACCAAGGTTTCCTGGATCTAGGTACACGTGCTCTTTCCACTGTACTAGCTTCCCTCTTATAATTACTATGATGTTGCATAATCATGGGTTTGAATTTTTGTAATGCTTTTTGTATATAGATGCCCATGGCCATAAAAATGAGATTAACAAAAGGATTGGTTACACATTTTAGATGGTTAGTGATCAGTGAAAAATTTCTTTACGATTCTTCTAAATTTACATTACAAAACACTGGTTTTTCATCTTAATTCACACCAGTTTGTATGTAGAGTGCTGTTACTGCCATTTTAAAAGGTAGTTACATTTGATTTTATTATTTGAATACTAAACCTTACCACTCAAAAAGTAACCAGTACAAGACCATCAGGTCTCCTGATTGTGGTCCAGTTCTTTTTTCATAGTAATCTCACAACAATAAAATGAAAAAAGAAAGAACTTAAATCGGATTATCTATATATTTAAGAATGGGGGATATATGCAAAGTATTCATCCATATTGCTTATGTAAGTTTTGTAGGCAGACATCTTGGGAAATATGATGAAAAGGGTATTTTCTATTTTGAAGGGAAAATATTAAATTGACTACTGAATTATGTAAATTTCTTTCAAGTGGCCCCAAATTGTTTTTACATTTCCAAACATAAAGTATGTCAATTATGTTTCCAAACAGTTTTAAGCTTAAATTGGATTGTAATAAAATCTGTTAAGTGAGATTGTTTTATATTATATAATTACATGTTATAAGAGCCTGAATTTGTGCCATTAAATTTTAAGAGTGATCAAAAAGTTTTGACAATGATCTCATTGTTATATTTTCATCTTTTAATTATTGTAAATTGATTTTTCTCATTGTTAGCATTTTGGGATTCCATGTTAAAATGGACTTTCCATGTTAAAATGACTTGATTATAAGACCATAGCAATGGATAAAATCCATACTTGAATAAGCAAGAAATTGATGAAGTGGTTAGGAAAGTAAAGTTATTTTGGTTATATATGATATACTAGAGTGTTTAACACTGACTATGGTAAAGATTTGCTATGAATATATGCTGAAGACTTTAAATTCACATTTATTTAGTGGGGTCACTTCAGATGCTCCCCAAAGGATACTCTAGTTCTTTGAAATTTTTGGCTGAAACTTTCCTTAAACTTTAGTAAGAGAATTTTAGTTAAAATGGTTTTAAGTATTTTATTCATTATAATTTTATACTTATTGCTAAGCACCATTTCATATTTGTTTTACTTGCCAAATTTGGGCATTTCACTCAATTAGATTGAACATATAAACAAGCTTAAATTGAGAGGGACCATACAGATTGCCATGCCTAGACATTTAATTGGAATCAATGTAATTTAGTGACCCAGGTAAAAGATTATCTACATATTTACATTTACAAATCCTTGTTTTACAGATGACTTATTTGCCAGAAGATCAAATAATTTTGGCTGGAGCTTGAGCCAAGGTCTTTTGATTTAACATTTTATAGTAGCTGATACCCGAGATTTGTAGACCTACATGTAGGTTGTAGTACAACTCCTAGCAGTCCATCTGGTTCTTTCAGAAGACTTAGACATCAGGAAAATTGATCAAATAAAGTAATGTTAAAGTCTATAATTTTACTCAAGAACTGTCAAGATAATTGGAGGTTACAGGTCCTTACTATATTCTGACCCCCTAACATAAAACCCTAATCAATAGAAATTCTTTTGTGAGGTACATCTTTGTGAGAGATGATAATGGGATTAGAATTGAGCAAAATGGGGGGCTGGATTGAAGATGAAAGAATAGGGGGCCCTCTTATTATAAAGGGACAAGTGTGCTAAGTCCTTGAGCCATCCGATAGCTGTGGAAAACAAAATAATTGAAGTGATAAAGTGGGAGCATGGTCTCTTGTATACTTTGCCTTCTTTCCACTGAAATAGCAAAAATTATTATTTTTTGCAACCCTTTTTGTTTTTGTATGCAAGATTTTTAATAACAACAAGATGTAATAGACTTGGTATTAAAAGAGTAGCTTTTCCATGTTTTACTATCAAACAGTATTAGATTTTACAAGATTCCTATGTGAGGAAATGAGCTCAGGAGTTACCTGGGTTTTGTGTGAATAGATAATGGAGTGACTTTGATCATTTAAGGACAAAGGATAATCCATTTTTATTGTAATATATAAATTTAGAATACTACATTACTTACACTATTGTCCTCCCTATTCTTCACATTGACATTCCATCTCTTTGATTCTTATTCCAGGAATTCACTCCCTGCTGACACCCCCCTCTCCCCACCCCCTTAACCAGTATTCAAAGTTTAATGCTACTTTGTACTTCGTCAGGGGACATTTTTCATTCTGTTCTCCCTTTCCCTTAACTTGTATCGTCTTTGTATTTTTATTTACTTTTGCTTCTTCATTAAATGTAATCTTGAGGTGCTTTAATTTTATTAAATCATATCTGCTTAAATCAGACAATTAATAATCTAGTGCAGTGCTTGGAACATGGTAGCTGCTTGTTCTGAATACTTTAGTTTTTTTTTTTTTAGAAAATACTACTAACCTTTTAAAATAGTCTAAAACTGCCATTAAACCAAAGTTGAGGAATACTATGAATGTGACCTAAGGCAAAGAGAAGGAAAATGGAGTGAGGAAATAGAAAAGAAACAAGTTACTATTACAGAGCCTATATAAGGTCACTGATTTTGGCTATTTTGTTTTTTACTTTTCAGAAGGGAAAAAAAAAGGTCCACAGAAAGGGCAGTGTTAATGTTAGAAAGGAAATAATCAGCTTAATATTAAGGACCATCTTCTAAAGTATGAGCTACAATTTCCTGGGTTGCTTGTTTTGTCAAGATATGCTTAATTACTAACTTAGCAATATAGTTTTCTTGCATAGATATTTATTTTTCCTCCTTTTTGAGTAAATGCTGTGAGGAGTTTGTATTTTAAACTTGGCGATGATCATTTTAAAAATTCACATATATAATTGCAAAAGAATTGTACATAGATTTCATTATTTGTGGTTTGTTTTTTAAAGGTGCATATTTATTTAACAAAATTGTCAGGTTTTTTGCTTCCATGTTGCCCTCTGAATTTATTTTCATGTTTTAAAATGTGATTTTAGGCATCATGTTATCTTTATTTTCTTATTAGAATATATATCTTTATCTTATAAATTTGTTTCCTTATAGCTTTTGGATTTTTGACCTTTTAAAAATCAACTTTTTCCCCTCATTCTGTTCAATCTTTCTGGTTACATTTTTTTGTTGATGTAAGAAACCATTTCAATAGCATTATCAGTCTTTTCTGAGAAAATAATATTTCTTTTCTACTTTTTAAAAATGATTTTAAAAATATACTTAATCCATTTAGGATTTATTTCACATATGGTAAAAAGATCTAATCTCATTTTTCCCCCTCTATTGCTTTCCATGTTCTTTGAAAATTCTTTAATGGCATCACTGTGCCAGCTGATAAAATGCAAAATCATTTGCCTGATATTTGAGTCTCTTCATAGTCTAGCTACCACCTGCCTTTTTAGACTCATTTCTTAGTATTCCTTGTCATGATCTGTATTCTAGCCAAACTGAATTAATTATTCCATCCCAGGCTTCCATTCATTCGCATAGACTAGTAATTGTTTCCCATGCCTTTGGGGTGCTTTTCCTTTCCACTTCCCTTCCAGTTAGTACTCTCCCTCCCCAATTTTCTGAACTCGACTTTGTGTACATATTTTGTCTTTTATACTAATAGAATTTAAGTTCCCTTGGGGTAGAGTCCTTCATTTAAAAATCTTTCAATACTATAGTAACTTGTTTTAATCCGTGGAAGGATTATACATACATGCATATGTGTACATGTGTTATTTAAAGAGTTAGTTTATTAGAAGACAGCCTTTAGCCTTTGTACATGCTACATTTTTGGAATGCTTGTCGTGCTGTGTGCTGTGGAAATACATAAAGGATTATGAGAGATATAGACCTTTAGAATTTTAGTCTCAACAAGAATAGTTTTGTAAAACTAAGACAAATATTTTATAAAGGGAGACAAGATTGTTGATTATGCTAAGTTTGCAAGATAACATGTTGGGATGGTTAGCTTAGAATTTTTAAAGATAGGAAATGAATGCAGTCATTTATGAATGCAGAAAAGGTTGGGGAAGAGAGCTGGGAGATGGTTTACAAATGTCAAGGAGCCCGATTAGAAGTTAAAAAAAACCTTAACCAGCAAAACAAATTTGATGTACTAAGATGAAATAGAAAGGAAACATTTTTATGTACTTGATTGAGATGTCTGAATTGAATTTTAAATTCAGGTTAGGTGGTGCAGTAGATTATGATAGGCTTGGAATTAAAGAACTCATTCGTACTTGAGTGTAAATCTGGCCTTAAAACTAGATGTGTAACGCAATGCAAATCATAGAATTCCTATTTTCCTTGATTTACTCATCTGTAAAATGAGCTGGAGAAGAAAATGATTAGCAACTATCTTTGCCAAGAAAACCCTCGGTTCATCATGAATTGGACACATCAAGAGAGCTGTGTTTTAGGATGAGAGCCTCGAGTCACAAAGACTTAACTTGCAAGCAATGATGTTTATCAAAATACATATTTTTGTTTTAATTTAATTTACATTTTATTGATTCTTTTCCCTTCTTTTGAGAAAGAAAAAATAATTACAAATTACATGGTCTTGTAAAACAAATTTCTCTGTTAGACAAGTTGAAAGAAAAGGAATTGTGCTTCATTGTACCCTGAAACTGTTAGCTCTGTATCTGGAGGTAAATAGCATGTTTCATTTGTGAATCCTTGTTAATCAGTTCCTAAGTCTCTCAAAGTTTTACAATATTGTTATTGAACAAATGGCTTAGTTTATTTTACATTGGTTCATACAAGTCTTCCTTAATCTTGGCAGCATCCTGTCTTCTCCCTTAGCCTTACTCTGTTCCCCTCTCCCTCAAGAAGTTTTTGAAAAGATAAATAGAACTTATTTCATCAGGGTCCAGAAGAGACTTCATAGTCCATTTAGTCTAACATCTATTCCCTTTCAAATGAGGAAACTTGAGGTACAGAGAGGTTATAACTTGAGGTGACATTTTTGTTATGTCTGACTCGGTGACCCTATTTAAGGTTTTCTGGGCACAAATAGTGAATGGAATTTTGCAGTTTCCTTCTCTAATTCATTTAACAGATGAAAAACTGAGGCAAACTGATTTGCTCAGGATTACATAGTATTTTTCTGAGGCCAGATTTGAACTCCTGAAGATGACTTCTTGACTCCATACACTGTGCCACCTAGCGGTAAAGGTGCTTGGGTAGTAATTGTCAAAGGCAACATTTAAAAGAAGATCCTCAGACTATTTTGATAATGCTTCCTGTGTCCTTAAAGATATCTCACATACACATATTAATGTGGATGAAAAGGGAATCTCCCCAAATTTTTCAGCCAGGAAAAATGAATAGAAAAGAACAGTGACATTTGACAAGGGAAGCTCAGTATTTTGGGGAAGGGAGAACATAGTATGAAGGAAAGACATTTGAATTTTAGGGGTCCTCTAGCTATTTCACATGAAGTTCTGGTATGGTCTAGAGTTCTGAATGGTCTAGAGTTCTGAATTGTGAATTTGGAAATCTTTGCATTCAAATGACTCAAGCTGTCTGGGAAGAGGTTTGAAAGGCAGATTTTTGGAAAGGGTGCTCTGTGGCCTTGGAAGATTAAGGTAGATTGAGACAACCAGTTAGGAGTTGGGACAGAAATTGGTAAAGAAATATAACCAGGAAATTGGAGTGTCATGGTAGGATGGATAGTTTATTATTTTGTTATAGGTCAAATGGGAAAATCTTTTCTGCTGTGGTTTCTTTGTCTTCGTTCCTTTCCATTAATTTGAAATTCTTTCAATGCTTTATATAAAACTGACCTTATTTTCTGAGGTCTGGAAAGTTTTTATAAAAGAATAAAAGTTATTCCAAGTTTGAACAAAAAATACCTTCAACTGATTAATTAACATGAAGCTTTTTATCTTCTCAGCAGCTGAATGCACTCTGCAACAGTCTTTATATATCACTGGCCTAAGGATCAAGAAGTGGGCTAGAAGTTGAATCCAGGTCTGTCAGATGGATGTGCAGAGCTATAGTCTTGAATATTTTTAAATTTTAGGTAGCTTTTCAATCTGCCTGATGTTAAACTACTTATTTTGTCATTGTAAAATACCATAATATGTGTGTGTGTATATATGTATATATTGCTTACTATACACAGCTGTAAAATGTTCTAAACAAAACTCTAGGATTTTATCCTTAAGGATTTTCCAATTTGAATTAATTTGGTTTTCATACTTTAAAAAAATGAATACCACATTAAAATTCACTCAAAGGTATGTGCGCCATATTGAGATATTAACACTAGTTATATTTGAGAATCTTATTGTGCAAGTTTCTAATGTGATTCAAACTGATAAGTTTCATTAAAAAAATTGAAAAAATTGGAGGGGGAATCAAAATTTTAAACCTACTAGAAATACTAGTAGAAAGCTTGCTTTTAAAACATTACTAAAGTTAAAATTTACTTTAAGGTATTTTTATTTACCCGTAAATAAATTTTACAAAAATACAAAAATAAGAATTTTAAAAACTTAGTGGAAATAATCAGTTTAATAAATGAGTCAGAACAATTTAGCTCTTTGAATGAACTGAAAAGGAGCTAGGTTGTAGATTTGAATTGGTAACCTGAGCAGGGAAAGCAGTTGAATTTTCAAAGGAAGTTATTTAGCATCTCTGGGAAAGGGGTTTAACACTGAGAAAATTTGAAATGCTTGTGAATAATTTGATTCAAACATTGGAAATACTATTAGAAATCATAGTTCAATATTAGGAAATAAAACCACTTTGTTTAGTAACTATATGGTAAGAATTAGATTTAAGTAAACCAGGAAGCCCTCCAAAAATGTTCTAGGCAAGCTTCTTTTGAGATAACCTCTTAACATTAACCTCTTAACATTAACATTAATAAAATTAATAAAATTAGCATTATAAATTATACATTTAAAAGCCAAAGGGCTCCTTTTATTCCGCCTAAGGAATCAAAATTAGCTAAAATTTGTTTTTAGTAATCTTTATTTTGAATTAAGTATATCCTTATGCTATATATGAAGAATTGAAGAGGTACTTCCCTTCATTTTCTTGGCAGATTCAACTACTGGAGAAAACTTGTAATATTCTGATATTAGATAACTTGCAGAGTTTTAATGTGGAAAAGTAACTATACTTCCTGAAAATGTATGAGATTTCAGAAATGTCTCCTTTTTAAAAGGATGTAATACAAAAATGTATTTTTGATAACCAAATTTAAAAATTTTTTGTGTAAATATTTTTATCAATTTGAAATGTATCATTTATTCTAATGGAGAAAAAAAAGTTTGAGAAAATTTGTATCTCTGAAATGTTTTCAATAATTTCTCCTAAATGTCTTTTTCTCAGTATTGTTACTCCATATATGAGAATGTTTTTCGTTTTTGCTTTTGTTTTTTTAAATACTGTTGGCAGGACATTAGATATTCCAATTTTAGTAGATATTTGAAAAGCACAATTAATAGTTGCCTTAAAATTTTACAAATTTTCAAGGCAACCAAAATTAATTTTAGTGATTTATGTGTGTATATTATATATATATGTAAATACATATATATATATATATGATGGCAATTAATAGAATTGGAAACTTTGATAATGTAGTATTTAGTAAATTTGAAAATAGGAATATTTTACTTGAACAAAATACTAGTTGGTTAGATTTCATCTTCCTTTTAACCCTAATTTAATTTTTAAAATATCTTAATGTCCAGTCAAAAAACAAAACTATTAAAAAGGAATGCTTTCATTAATGTTCTTTCAACAATATGTATTATGTGACTGGATTATTATGGTTATTTAAAGTAACTTAGAAATTTGGTTCAACTTCTGATTCTATCAAAGATAGAAGTTCAAGTCCTATGTATGATAGGACACATATTGGTATTGTACTTTGAATTATTGTCTTTTGAGTAGATTATAACTATGTGAGGCTAATCTTTATGAGAGTATAAGTTCTCATGGAACTTCAATATTGTTTCTGTGTCTTGTTCTTTTTCTCAATTATTTCAGCATCCATTTTCTGTTTGTCATCTTTTGCCTCCTCCCAACACTTAACTTTCTTTTTGCAGATCCATAGCTTCTATGCAGTTATGTGCAAAAATGTTTTTAAAATAAATATTAGATAGCATTGGTTTTTTATTTCTTAGAAAATGTGGCAGGCTTCTGTAAGTGGTCAAGCCACATGATTTCCTTGAGGGGAAATTTAGCAATTATTTAACAAAATTGTTAAACTTTCACTACCAAAAAATTCGATGCTAGAATTAAAGCACATGGCTATAATTAATATTGCTCTTAATATTTTGAAATTTTGATTATGAAAATCCCTTTTAATTGTGCTCTGTTACACATGTATAAATGAATGATGTGAAGGTTCTGCCTGTGATTGATTACACATACAAATTAGTTTAGCTACTATTCTGGCATTTAAAAAAAAATCAAACACAACTATCTGCATACTTTAAACAGACTAAGGGAAATTATCTTATCCCCTTCATCTCAACGTGTACTGACACCTCCTTTTAAACAATTGTCTCTTGTTTTAAAACTTAATCCATATATCTAGTGGATCTCATCTAGCATTGGTTTCTTCAATGTCTTTTTCTCAAATTCATCTCTTTTAATGTGAGAACATTCTCTGTTAACTCAAGCCACCTCTGATAGCCTTTCTGTGTCTCTTCTTTACCTTTGCTACATCTTTTTTTTTTTTTTATCTAGTCTTAAAATCTCTTCTTTCTATACCATTTTTCTTCCTCTGCTACTGTATTCATACATACAGTATATATATAGCTAGCTTTGATCTAACTTAAAATAGGTTGTTCTATAATAGATTAGTAAACTAGTTAACACTACTGCTAGATTTTTAACTGTATTGAAGTTTCTAATTTATAAAAATTTTGAGATATATATATATATAGTGGTATGTGGTTGATAAAAAGTTCATGTATCTTGAGCAGTATCTCATGTAAGGAAGAAATTTCTTGACTCTGACATGGAACTTCAGGCTTTATTTTATGTGTGTATGTATTTATATATATATAATTACTGTGATGTATAAAGCCATCGGTATTTTAGTTAATATTTGTGATGTGTTTTCTTTGAACTGTGAAATTGTTTTAAGTGAATCGCACCAAAGTGCTTTACAAATTCTTATGTTACTGAAATCATTTCTGAGATGGAAGATGGCCATCTGTTATAGGGAAAGAAATAACATCATCATCCATGTTTGAAGAACTCCTCTTGGGAAGAGATAGTATTCATAATTTAGTTTTTCCAGGAAAAAAAATTCTTTTGGAAAAAAAATTATGGGATTTCTAAGTATTCAAGATCTCCTTTTTCATTTCCTCTATTTTTGAAGCTCCTAGAGGTGCTGTAATCCCCAAGCATCATATGAGCTTTGTTTAATACTAACTTGGGAAAAGTGTCCTTTCCTGGATCTCCTATATACTTTCTGCACTGGGTTTTTTCTTGGGAATCTCCCTTTTCTCCTTACTAAACACAGCCTAAGGTAGAATTGGCAGCAAGAAGGCACAAAAATAGCAAATATGACTTAAATTGGGGGGAAATCTTTAAAGTAGGAAATAACTTATTTTTCTTGTTCACATCTGTCTTCACCTCAGTAAATTAATTTTGCTGCATTAAAGCTCTCCTATTGTATTTGGTCTTAGCTCTTATAATAGATACTTGTTACTCAAGCTTCAGTTACTTTTGGTTACTTGGTCTGGTCCTTTTCTGTAGTGTTAGAGGTTTCGTTATCAGAGCAGTATACAACAAATTTCATCTTTAGACTTTCTGACTTTGTTTTTTGGTAGTCTTTCTCCTAGAACTTAAGCATCATATAGGGTGCCTATTCTTCTAAAAGAAGAGACCCATCTTAGATTATTTTGTCAAAATTTAGATACATGCAGAGATCCAGCACTTCATTTAAATTCAGTATGAAATTCACTTTTAATAGGTTAAAAGCTTAGTTTGACAGATGACCTTTTTTTTTTCCATAAAAAATAGGTTCTGGGTACATCTTGAATCTGTTTTAAGATATGTAATGAAAGCCTTTGTAAGTTTGAGATCTTAAATGTTTTTCTTTTTTTTTTTAAATCAACATGATGCATGTTTTTTTTAAAAAAAAACTGCATCTGCTTAAAGGGATTTATTACTAAAATTGCTTATTTTTCTACAGAGTTGTCTGCTGGTTCTCAGCTTGAAGAAGAATCTACAGTCCTTATTGATCCTTTTTTCTTGGCGTTACCATTTTTGAAGCAAAGTTAACTAGCTTTCTAGTCTGAGCTTTCTTTTTGGCCGTCTTTAAAAAATTTTTTTGATCCATAAGGTAGACAAGAGATAGTTCTACAATGTCCAAGTCATTCCAGCAGTCATCTCTCAGTAGGGACTCACAAGGTCATGGGCGTGACCTATCTGCAGGAATAGGCCTTCTTGCTGCTGCTACCCAGTCTTTAAGTATGCCAGCATCTCTTGGAAGGATGAACCAGGGTACTGCACGCCTTGCTAGTTTAATGAATCTTGGAATGAGTTCTTCATTGAATCAACAAGGATCTCATAGTGCACTGTCTTCTGCTAGTACTTCTTCCCATAATTTGCAATCTATATTTAACATTGGAAGTAGAGGTCCACTCCCTTTGTCTTCTCAACACCGTGGAGATGCGGACCAGGCCAGTAACATTTTGGCCAGTTTTGGTCTGTCTGCTAGAGACTTAGATGAACTGAGTCGTTATCCAGAGGACAAGATTACTCCTGAGAATTTGCCCCAGATCCTTCTACAACTTAAAAGGAGGAGAACTGAAGAAGGCCCTTCATTGAGTTATGGTAGAGATGGCAGATCTGCTACACGGGAGCCACCATACAGAGTACCTAGGGATGATTGGGAAGAAAAAAGGCACTTTAGAAGAGATAGTTTTGATGATCGTGGTCCTAGTCTCAACCCAGTGCTTGATTATGACCATGGAAGTCGTTCTCAAGAATCTGGTTATTATGACAGAATGGATTATGAAGATGACAGATTAAGAGATGGAGAAAGGTGTAGGGATGAATCTTTTTATGGTGAGCCCTCACATAACTATCATAAATTTGACAGTGAGTATGAGAGAATGGGTCGTGGTCCTGGTCCTTTACAAGAGAGATCTCTCTTTGAGAAAAAGAGAGGCGCTCCTCCAAGTAGCAATATTGAAGACTTCCATGGATTCTTACCGAAGGGTTATCCCCATCTGTGCTCTATATGTGATATGCCAGTTCATTCTAATAAGGTGAGTTAATGCAACAGATACTTCTAATTTCCTTTACATTGTAGTACCTATCTGTTTTTACCTATATCTTACTCTTTCGATAGTCTGATTACATTGAGTTGATCTAAAAGTTTTATATACTTTTGAGAGCACTTGCTTTATTTGGAAGATAATTGTTATTGAGCATTTTAAACCAGGGCTTTACATTAATATATTCTGTTTGCCTAGATTACTTCTGGCCACTGAGCTGTCATCTACTGGGATATCTTGTTGGCATTTTGCATCTATATGTTCCTCTTAACCATACATTTAAGCAGGTTTTTTTTATCTGCTTTGTTGAGTTGTTTTGAATATTTTTTTGCAGTCTGTGTCCTGTGCTATTCAGGAAGCTTGATTTCAGCTCTCCACATCTGTCTTGATTGCTGAATTTACATAGTAAAGATGTGTTCTTGCACAGTTCTCTTTTTTTCCTTATCCGTGGCTAAGGGAAAGCGTTAATGTAGAGCCCTGGAGTTTGCTTCAGTATGTTTCATATTTTAGATTAGTTCATTCTTAACTTTTTAATTTCCTTTAACACAAACTTTCATACTATGGCTGAAATTTGTCATCATTTTTTTTCTCCTTTTCCACACTTTTCTTAAGCACTTCAAAATTCACTTTTTATTATCCCATGTTGCATCTATCCCTTTAGAAACTTGGAAATTTCAATCAGCTACTGCAGTATCCTACTCTATGTTCCTAGTAAGCACATTCTTTACCTGATTTAGGTGTAGATTTCTATTTATATTCATTTTTAACCAAAAAAAAAAAAAAATCTAATTCTCCTCTGCTTAATTATCATTCACATCTGGCAAAATGGCAACTTATTCAAAATGCCTTTTTTGAACACATTGTCCTTTCTCTTTCAACTTTTTCAATTTTATCCATTCTCGCTATTTTCAAAATATAATACAATTGGATTTTAAGGGCACTCTGACCTTGATGTGTAATTTCTGACCATCAATTTTTCCTGGTCTGATATAAGATCATTCCACTTTCAGGGAACATCCTGTTAAGAAGTGAATTTAGAATAACATCTAAAAGTGTCATTTCCTACCTACTTCTATTCCATTAAAACATTTAAATAGAGTAATTTTTAAATAAAAATTTCCCAGCCAAATTAAGTTACTTCTGTTAAACCTAAAAAGCTACTTTATCATCGCCCATATTTTCCCTTTCTGTTTGAATCTTTGAATTTTGGTTTACCCACATAAGGGGTGGTACTTTATAATACTTAAAACTGCAATTTTGATATGATATTCAATTTACAGAGCACTTTGGAAATTTAAACTTTTTAAAAATAATTAGTTGGAATGCGTTTTAGTGATATGAAGGTTTTTTTTTTAAATTACTAACTAGCTAAAATACCCGAAAAGTCTTAACTAATCTATCTCAAAATACCAAATTACTTTGTAGCAGTAATAAAATTTTTGTTGATGTGTGGTTTCCCTTCCAGAATGCTTAATTCTGAATATTTAAATCAGTATTTTTCTATTCTACACTAGGTGCCACCCCCAACCTCCCCACCCCTTCCCCTGCTTTTAAATATTCCTTATGAAACTTTTAAATTTAGGGTCATTGATCCAAACTAGACTTGAGTTTTATTGTGAGTTGATTTGATAAAGGAAAAGTTTCTTAGGTTTATTCCTAAGGGTGACTGCTAACAGTGAAAATTAGTAAAACATCTCTAAACCCTGAGGATAATTGCCAGTTACACTGTATTCTCAGGGCCTGCTTCATCGTTTGTTTTTGCTTTTTGTTTTTTTTTTTTTTGTTTGTTTGTTTGTTTTTTTTTCTGTTTTGTTTTGTTTTTTGCTAATCTATTATTGAGGGCAATTGGTAGAGAATTACAAATACATAAAGTTGCATATATTTGGAAGCTTCCTTTTTACCCTTGTATTACACATAGAGCAGTAAATGAAAATTTGCTGCTGGTACATAGAACAGGACAATGCAGTAAAGGAATGTGTAAAGAAATTTAGATTAAAGAAATGTGTTTTATATGTTGCATTTTATCCAAATAATTAGCACCTTTTAGTTCTTTAAGTACTTACCTTCTTAAGTGAATTTAATTGAAGGATTACAAAGTACAAGAGGAAGATTTCTTTTTTAAAATTAGTACACAAAGGGATATACAGCTTTATCAATCATTGCTAAAAATCACAAGCCATGTGTCCAGTCTGCTTTTGTAATCTGTCAAAATGTGTGAATTTGAAAAAGCAAAATTAAAGTTATATTTAAATTGTTCTAATTTTCCCCCTGTGTTTGTTATCAATTTTTGTTTTATTAAAAAGCATTTATTCCCTTATACTTCTAGTTTTTGTATTAATATGACTTGATTTAAGGCATGTTTTAACTTGGCCTTTATATCAACATTAGTTTTCAGTATCATAGATGAGATAGAGGAATCATTCTTTAAAAGTTTAATCCTGCCCTTTAATATGCACTGCATATTCTGGAAAAATTTGTCATAGCTTGGTGGTGGCACTAAAAAGAGTATAAAAGTTTTAAAGAATTAGAAAACAAATTTTGAGTAGGAAAGATAACTTTGGGGGGGGGTCACTGTAAGATTTCCTTTGTCTTTGTTTACTTCAAGAGGAAAATATTCCATAATTTCAATTTTGAATGTTGCATTTCTTTTCTTGCCAGCATGCTATTTCTTTTTTGTTAGCTTAGGCAGTATAATTTTCGTATCTTTCTTGTTCATATTTTCTGGGTAACTTTTCCCACTTCAGTCTTAGACCATTCATATTCTTTCTTTTTGTTTTCTCAGAATTCTTAAAAAGGCTTCCCGTTTGTCTTTGGTATAGTTGAACGTTCAAACTATTAGTATAATCTTTTTTTAGTTGAGGTCAACATCTAAGCCTTAAAATAACATCCTTTTATAAACTCCATTAATCTGACAAATACCACGGTACCTATACTTTTCCTCTGAATTTTGATTTTTGATGAAATCGGGAAAAAAAATTAATTTAAATCCAAAATTCAGTTATAGGTTCTTCCCAATCCTCAGAATTTGGATAGAGTCTATATTACCATGTAGGGATAGTTTGATAATTTATCCTTAAACTTAGTACTAGATTTTACAGATTGTGGGTAAAGAAGATTGTGTTTTTGGATTTAAATTTTGTCTAGGTCAGGGTCAGTCATTCTCACCTGCATTGAAGTTGCTACTTCTATTGAATAAAAAATCTTGGCATTCTGTATGTATGGTCCATCTGCTATAGGTTTGTGTAAAATAAAATGCCTGGTTGGTGAATCCTCCCCCTACTCTCTCCTCCAGTTCTACTTACTGCTGCTTTAATTTATGGATAGTCATGTTCTATGAGTAAATAAGACATGTAAACAAATTGCTATTAAGATTTATGCCTGTTATGCCAGTGGCAATATTTTTCATCAGTTGGGGTTTGGTTTCAGACCAGTTTATAAAAACCTGTGTGGTGTCCAGAATTTCTTCTCATATTGTTGGTCTTGTATTTAAAGAAAATGCAGCTTTGAGGTAAACATATGATTATTTATAGTGACTATAATCCCTAAAAGAATTAATAAAATTCATTGTGCCCTGAATTCTATAGGCCCCATTTTCAGCCCCTTAAACACACTTTGGTCAGTTGAAATTTTTAAGTAAATGATAAAATTTGTTACATATCACAGATATATAGTTGGAAAGGATCTTGGAGGTCATTCAGTTCAGCTCTTAAAGAAAAGTAAACTGCTCAAGTTTTCAATTTCTGAATTGAGAATATTTGTGAAAAACAAGATTAGTTACAAAAATTAGTTTTAAATTTAGTTTTAGAATTTTTTGAGGAAAAACTTGTTTTGTAATAGATAGATAGCCTTAACCAATTTTTAATTTCAAATGACAGTACATTTATTATTTCACTGTAAGATTTAGCATGTGATTTTGACCCTTGGGATGAGAAAACTGGGTAGTAGAAATGTTAAAAAGTTGCATGTTGAACAAGGAAATTATGTAGAATGTAAAAAGTGGTATATATCCTCCTTTAGCTTACCATAAAAAGGCAATCTTAACAAGTTTCTACAAATTCCCTCCACTATATTTCTTTGTATTATAAGATTCTCAAAATGTCTTACAAATCAAGGGAATTGTTTTTTTCCCAGCCGCTAGACTCTGAAATCATAAATGAAATAGAGAATCTGTCATCATTTATGATTAACTGCTAGGAAGAGCTATTTTCCAGAGGCCACCTGGTTTGTTGACCAAGCTACAATTTTTCCTCCATGATATGCATGAAGTATTTGAGGGCAGGATCAAGCTCTAGGAAGAATTCAGGAAAGTTGTTATGTTCCTGTAATAGGTCATACCAAAAGACAGTGGGTTTTATTGTGTGACCATTAATGTTAGATATTTAATGCTCCGAAGTTTGGCTCACTTGAAAGTATTTAACTTTGTTTTTGTTAATTCTACAAATTTACTTTGCTGCAGGAGTGGAATCAACACATCAATGGAGCAACACACAGTCGACGCTGCCAACTTCTTCTTGAAATGTAGGAGTTTGAAATATCTCTTAAGCATCCATATTTATGACAAAAGAATGGCAGTTAATCAGAATTTTAGCATTTCTGTTACAGCTATACAAAATTTTCTGTGTTGCTTACTGACAGATAACTACAGATCAGACTAGACTAACAATTTAGATGCTTGCTTGAGTTGTATTAAATAATATATTAAATTTTTCATAATAGAAAAGCTGTTTTATTCATAGAAAATTTTATGAAAAAGTCTAAATCTTTCTTACAATGATTACCAACAAAATCTTTTTAACAGTGAAGAGCATAGAAGGACTATTCTAAGTCTTACTATTTTTAACTTTCCCATTGATAACATGGCTGGGTCATACAATTTAGGGGAAATGTTTATTACCTTAAGTTTTCCCTAAATCAGAATTCTCAGCATAGACCAAGTTTGTTCCCTTACTCATTTTGGTAAGTTTGAAATTCTTTTAGTGTCTCTTAACCAATGGGATAAATTTTATAGATATTCTGTAATCAAAATATGTAATTTTCACTAATCTAAAGTAAAAGCAGAAAAAGTTTTTACTTTGAAGGTAATTTTTTGTTCTTTTTTAAGCTATCCAGAATGGAATCCTGACAATGATTCTGGACATGGAATGTAAGTGCAAATCAATACTTTAATGTTTTCAACATTGTTTATAATTAGGAAGTTTAGGTCTGTAGAGTTTTAAATATTTCATAAAACCCTGACAGTTCTACTGGATATTCAAGAATGGGTGTTTCATTGCTATGTACAGATCCTTTTTATTTTTTTTGGTCCAGATCATATGATGATTTATTATTAGTGGTTAGTATGGTTTAGATTTTTCTCTATTTGGTTGTCCATATAAATAAAGCATTCCTGATAACTTTGAATCACTCCTGTTTAATTTTTTACATATTCACATTTCTAGGGGTGATCCATTCATGTTGCAGCAATCTACAAACCCAGCACCTGGAATTTTGGGGCCACCTCCTCCCTCTTTCCATCTTGGAGGACCACCTGTTGGACCAAGAGGAAATATGGGTATGTTATCAAATCATTGCTGAAAGAAACAGTAAGTGAAGTCAGAATATGACTAGATGAAAGGTTAATTAAAATGTCATTTATATGGCTGATATAGTAATAAAATAAAAATTGACTAATTTAAAAAATTCTGAATCATCTTTCTCTTTCAGTCAGGATGCATACTCTAGTTATGCTTTATTTGCATGTATAGTTAAAACTATTAAAATTTACTTTCCCCTCTTTACAGGTGCTGGAAATGGAAATATGCAAGGACCAAGACACATGCAAAAAGGCAGAATGGTCAGTATTAAATCTCAGGTGTGTTAAAATATGAAAACATAGACCTGGGATTATTTAAAACATTCATACCAACCACTCAAGTAATGAGTGAGCAACTGTCTCTTAAATAATGAATCTTGTACATTTAAATCTTAATTAAATGGAAAAATACATAGAAGCTAAAAAAGGTAGAAAAGCAAAATTTATTAATTAAAGATGATAAAAAATAATCTTCTGGAAAAGATATATATTAAATTGATAAAGAGAAATATATGTGTGTATGTTATATATAGCTTTTTAGGACTAATTGGGGCTTATCTAGGGGGGAAAGTTGGGGAGAGGGATTGGAACACAAGATTGGCAAGGGTCAGATTATCCACACATGTGTTTGAAAAATAAGCTTTAATTAAAAACAAAACAGAAATATTAGACTTTTGTTTATCCCCCAATCCTCTAGCTGTAAGCTGGCTTATATAAAACAATGCTACCATAAAAGAGCCAGTATTTTCATCTGTGTGCTTTTTCTTTTCTTAGTAAATGCATTTTAAAGAGAACATGATATATGTGGATCTGTATGGCATCAAACAGAAATAAAGAAATATCTGCACTGTTTCATAGAATATAGAAATTCATATTTTTATGAGATGTCCAGAATCAAATCATTGTGGTTTTCCTCATCAGTGAAACATTTTTACATCCAAATAATAGCCCCCATTTTTGGCCCTAATTTTTTAAAAGTTAGAAAACTAAAATAAAGGGTAGTAACTATGGTCTAGAATTTGTAGTGTTATATAACATCAATTATCTAGTTTTTAGATGTCTATTGTCCTCAGTTCCTAAGAATAATTTGCTAAAATATTTGAGAATTAAAGATAAAATGATGGCCCAGTTCTTTGATTAAATTTGTATTGGCTATCAAAACCAAGACATGAAACAAAGGGTAAAAGGAGACAATACAAAGAAATTTTTTCCTAAGGGAAGGGAAAGAAAAAAGAGAAGCAGAAATGAAATAGGTGTTGTTGTGAAGAGTCTTAATAGTTCTATGGGGGAAAGAGGGTGCGATTTAGAGACAAGTTGCTCTCTACATATTTCCATATTAATTGTGGTGTCACTGGATTAAACATTACAATTATTAATATTCCATAGAGATTATTCAGGATAAAATTTTTAATGCATTGTCTGAAATTTTTTAAGTTGATGTCAAGATATTTGACAGTCATAAAAGTTAGGGCATATAAAAGATTGTTGACATCATTGGAATGAAAGGACTGTTGAATTTAATATGGTCAAAAATATCAGACCAGGTAAGAGTATGTAAGTTGACATTACTGATATTTCCTTTTGTAAACAGTAAAGGTAGCTTTGTTATAACACCTGGCACAAGATAACACCAAAAAATCTTTCTCTCTCTGAATCAATAGGGAGTTTTTATAAAAACATAATGACATAGTGGCCAAGTAAAAATTGGCTTGTTTTAATATACATAGGCTCATACATGTGCTCATTAAGCACATGGGCTTAATATACATAGATCCTAGAGAGCTGGATTGGTAATGCCATGTATGCTCACCATTACATTTGTATATAAATTTATTGAACTTGACTATTTTTTGTAGTACTGAATAGAGAAAAAAATCTGTAATCCCGGAAGGACTTACATGATGCTAATGCTTTAGACATATAATGCTGCTATGTGAGCCTAGGCAAGTCAGTTAAATTCTCAGTGACACAGGTAGTTCTTAATTAACTTTGTTAAGAGACTCCATTAACCTGCAGTGATGGTCCTTTTTTCATGTTATGACTTAGTTTAGCTTTTTTTAGGTATAAATTTGTAAAATAGCAGAAATACTAAGCTCTAGGGCATTATCATTAATTAAAACCTAAGAAAATCCTAAGAATATTTTAGAATTGTGTTATAATGTAAGTATAATGCAAGTTCACTAAAATGTTGCATACTGATTTTTATTTAAATTACTTTGTTCTGGTATTGTGCTATGTTCTTTTAAGTTGACACCTGTGCACTTTTTTATTGTTAGGAAACTAGCAGAGTTGTTCACATCATGGATTTTCAGCGGGGGAAAAACTTGAGATATCAACTTTTGCAGCTGGTTGAACCATTTGGAGTAATTTCAAATCATCTGATCTTAAATAAAATCAATGAGGTGAGGTTTAAATCATTTTTAAACTTTAGAGTCAAGGCAGGAAATAAATGCAAACAGTAACTTTTCTCAGTTATTCTGTATTAAAGGGTGCTTTTTATCTCTTTATTAAATTTGTAAGCCCCATTAGATTAAAAACTATTATAGGCTTTGAATACAGAGTAGCAAATAGATGTTAATGAAGCCAAAAAAGAATCAGAAGGAATTGAGTCAAGACCATGACTCCTTGGGCACATAATAGTTTTGTGAGCCATGGACAAGTCATTCAATTCATGTTTCAGATTTCTCCAGCATAAAATGGGAAGAAAAATATTGGCTTTTTTGAGGAGTGATTGTCAGGAAATCACTTCTATATACTACTAATGCTACCACATAATCTGGTTTCAGAACCTATTAGATCTTAATTTTATTTTAAAGTCATTGATTGAAAAGAAAAAAATTGATTGATTGAAAGAAAAAAAGTTCATTATAATATTGCATAAACAAGAATTGTCAATGTGCAATCAACAAGGTTAGAAACAACTTTAATTTTGCATAACAAAAGGATACATTTCCAGGGAAGCCTGGTTTTACCTTTCAGTAGGAATAGTTGTTTTCTCTTTTCATTGGGATTTTGTATGAGAGTAAGCAATTAAGTCATTACAAAAAACCTTTGCCTGAGTCCTGGCTCAATACTTAAAACTATGGTTGTATTAGGCAAATAATTTAATCTCTGAACCTCAGATTCCTGCTGAAATCAAAACTAAGTATGTAGTTTATATGGAAGAATTGCAAGTGAGGTGCTTTACACATATTAAGAATATTCTATAAATATTTAATGTCTTAAATTATTGCAATCGTGTACAGAATGTTGCTATACTATTCGGGCATATGATGTATTTAAAACAACTTTGAACAATACTGTATTATTTCTGGGAGGCTTTTTACAAAGTAAAATGAATATTTGGAAATGATTTGTTGCTTTAATTTCAGGCATTCATTGAAATGTCTACCACAGAAGATGCTCAGGCTGCAGTGGACTATTATACAACCACACCGGCACTAGTATTTGGCAAACCAGTAAGAGTTCATTTATCTCAGAAGTATAAAAGAATCAAGGTATGTTTTTCCTTTTCAAAGTCATCTGTAACCATAAATTGGAATTAACTCAAAGATTTGAGTAAAATATAGTGAAATATCTCGTGAATAGTTAGAAAAGTACTTTCCATTTGCCAAGAGATCATTTCTTCCCTCTACATCTTCAAAAATCCTATACATTAATTCCTGATTCTCTCTTCTTTTCATTTTCACCAATATCATTCAAACATTGCTACCTCTCTCTAATATATAGTATACAGTATCTTTTTATCTATTAGCTGATACTGATGCCTAAGGATGAAGCTCATATCTTCTCTGTTTAAAAAACCCTCACTTGACTTCAGAACACTCATCATCATCCTATCTCTCTCCTTTTAACAGCTAAAGCTTTTTAAATTGGTTACCTTCACTTTCTCTTCTCATTTCTCAATCCTGTGCAGTCTATTTCCTGGTTTCAACAATGTTTCCATATTCTCTGGTCTTTTTTTGTAAAGCTTATCTTTTTTGACTAATGTAACATGATACTGCCTTCTCCCAAATATTCTCCTTTCTGTGTTTTCTTCTGTTTCTCTTATTCTTGACTTCTCCATTCTTGGGTCATAATCCAGGACATTCCCTAATTGGATTTTTTTAGGACTTTATGTGAGCTTTTAATGAATTCAGCTTCCATAAATTCAATTATTGTATAGCAGTTATCACTGCTTTATATAACTATCTTGTGTATATGCGTGAATACACACGTACATGTACACGTTTTTAAATATAATTTTATTTTTCAATGCCAACTTCAGTAACTTGTTTATTGGGTATTTTGAACAGTGTGTCCCAAAGATGCATTTCAAACTATGTCCAAAATATAGTTCCTTACCTTTACACCTATTTTGCATACCTTGATAATCCTCCCTCATACCCCCAATCTTTCTGAACTTCTTTATCTCCCTAGTCTATTCAGGTATATATAATCCCAATTCCTCTGTTTCATATTCAGTCATTTGCCAAGTTTAGTCAGTTCTAATTATTGTCATAATCTCCACTATTCTTCCCCAACTCTCACTTAGTTACTATCCTAGTTAAAATTACCTCATCATTTCTCATTCCTAAAATTTGTTTGCTATATTATTCTAATTGATCTTACTGCTTAGAATTTCTCCATTATCTCCAGTACATTCTTAGTATAGTTGTCAGGGTGTTATTCTCTCATGCTCTTTTTTTTTTTTTCCCCCTGAGGCAATTGGGGTTAAGTGACTTGCCCAGAGTCAAGCAGCTAAAAAGTGTTAGGCATCTGAGGTCAAGTTTGAACTTGGGTCCTCCTGACTTCAGGGCTAGTGTTTTATCCACTGGCCACCTAGCTGCCCCCAGGGTATTATTTTTTAAAGCAGAAATCTGTGTGATGTCACTTTTCTTCCCCAGTAGCTGTATATTTGAATAAGCTGTCTTTATTCAGATGCCTGTGTTTGATGTTTAAAGACTGTAGAAGACTTTATTTTGAAGTGTTAAATATTAATCCCTTTGAGGCAACTAGCTAGCACTGATTAAAACAGTGATCTTATGGTTAAGATGATCTGGATTCAAATCTGGCCTCAAAACATTGTCTTCTAGTTGTATTACCCTGAACAAGTGCACAACTGTAAAATGAGCATAAAATGGTAAAGTACCTGACACACAATAGGAACTTATTCTTAATTTACTATATTCTAGCTATATTGGCGTAATTGCTGTTCTTTGTTTAGTATCTTTTTCTTCACAAACTGTCTGCCCGTCTTGGAATGCACTCTTCCCTTACTTAAGACACTTAGAATCCCTAGTTTTTAAAAAAATCTCTAAGGGGAAGGTCATTTGTTCCTTTAAAGGTATATTTCCATCAGAAATACTTTGATTTTCCTATATACATAAATACTATATACACATACACACATTTATATTTTAAAAGTTATATATCTATGTTGTTCTTGGCAGAACTGTATTTTTATGACCTCTAGCCTAGTTCTTGGCATAAAAATTGTTTACTAAATGGTGGTTGTGATAGATTGACTTAATTTATAAAAAGTTAACTTTCTGATCAGTATAGTTGACTTTTTTCTTATTTCTTTAATTAAAGAAACCAGAAGGCGGAAAACCTGATCAGAAATTTGAACAAAAGCCTGAACTTGGACGGGTGATCCATCTCAGCAACTTGCCCCATTCTGGCTATTCTGACAGTGCTGTCATCAAACTTGCTGAACCCTATGGAAAGATAAAGAATTATATATTGATGCGGATGAAGAGCCAGGTACTTACTAATGATCTAATAAATTATTGAACTACATTTTAGAGTAATCTTTAATTAAAAGACTGTGTAGTATAATGAAGAAAAACACAGTGAACTGGTTGTGAGGAGAAATTCCTCATCATACTTTCTTTGTCATTTTCTGAAGGCCAATCTCCTGAACATTAATTTCTTTATTGGGATATAAATAGTATTTGCGTAACATTCCATAATATATTGAAAGAAATTCCCCGGATGCCTTGAAGAATTATAGAAATGTTAATTTTTTAAAATGCCTTGCATATTTAAAATACTTTTTAAAAAATCTTAACCTCAGAGAATTTTCATTTCCATTTTATAGAAGGTAAACCTATTGCACACACTGGGTTTAAGGAATTTAATCTGAGTAATGGCAAAGTTGAAACTGGGATTAGGCACTTTTAACTCCCTAGACCATCATTTAAAATAAAACATGTTAAACATTTTGCTTTTTAAAAGAATTGTTTAATGGATGCTGAAGGGTATTCTTAATTTCTTTTCAAAATTTCCTTAGGCTTTCATAGAAATGGAAACCCGAGAAGATGCCATGGCCATGGTGGAGCACTGTGCAAAAAAGGCACTTTGGTTCCAGGGCCGATATGTGAAGGTTGACTTATCTGAGAAATACAAAAAACTGGTATTGCGGGTATGTTTTTTCATTTTTCTTTTCCAACTTAGAAACCTAAAACAACGTGGTCCCTGCATTTTTGTTTATCTATCTCTCTATTTCTTCTGTCCCCTTTCTTCTTATCCTTGAAATGAAAATCAACTACTAAAATACTTGAAAATAGATGTTGGATTGACAGGAAAGAGATTTGGGAAGGTATCACTTTACTAAAGAAGACTCGGCAAAAATAATACTCCTTTACATTCTGAAATAATAGCAAAAAGGGTTTAAATGACCCTTTTTGGTATCAATATTGCTAGGAACACTAAATCTAAATGAAATAGTATGAACTTTGTAAGGATTAATCAAACTCAAGTACTTTAAGTTCACCTATTGAAGAGCTAACTAACTGTAAGATCTTAATCGTATTAACTTTTTTCATATAGATTCCCAACAGAGGAATTGATCTGTTAAAGAAAGATAAATCTCGGTAAGTTCCTTTAAAGTAGTTCATAGAATGTATTTTTGTGTATTGAAAGCATTTAATCAGAATATAATTGAGTACTTTTTATTGCAGAAAGAGATCTTACTCTCCAGATGGCAAAGACTCTCCAAGTGACAAAAAGTCTAAGACTGATGGCAGCCAGAAGAGTGATAGTGGAGCTGAAGGAAAAGAACAAGAAGAAAAACAAAGTGAAGATGCTGATAAAGATACAAAAGATGAACAGGCAGAGCAAGAACCTGGTTTACTTCTTGAATCTGAAGATGAGCTACTTGTAGATGAAGAAGAAGCAGCTGCACTGCTAGAAAGTGGCAGCTCAGTAGGAGATGAAACTGACCTCGCTAATTTAGGTGATGTGGCTGCTGACATTAAAAAAGAACCTTCAGAAAAAGCTTTGAAAAAAATGGAAATGAATCTTGGTTCTTCAGCGGCAGCAAAGAAGAAACTTAAAAAGGTAAAAACATTCGAGAAAATTTCTCTTGCCTTCTTTTTAATAGGTAAATTTTAATTTCGATTTTAGTTTCGATAGGTAAATTTTAAAACTTGAGGGTGAAAATTTGCTGTGCCCACTGTTTTAAGATTCCGGCAATTACATTAAGTTTTGAAAAGATAACATTCTTTGCATTATCAAGAGTGGCATTCTTCAAATTCAAGGTAGCAATTTATAACTTAAATTCAGTTTTAGCTTACATTTGAGGCTGGTACCTACATGG
The DNA here is from genome assembly GCF_902635505.1 of Sarcophilus harrisii. Lineage (NCBI taxonomy): Eukaryota > Metazoa > Chordata > Mammalia > Dasyuromorphia > Dasyuridae > Sarcophilus > Sarcophilus harrisii. The sequence goes on from NC_045427.1 coordinate 371,981,249, forward strand.
AGTATTTTAGGGATTCTATAATTAAAATTTATAATTCTTTTTTTCCTCCTATGGTGTGTAAAATAATTGCACACGGGTGTATACTATATAAGTTTTGATTACTTAAATTTAGTTCTAGTTTAGGTTGGATGTGTTTAAATAGGTTTGGTCAAAAATACAAGGAAGTTTAAGGAACTGAGTGAAACACAGAATTTTAGCTTGTGTCCTTAGAAAATCCTTGCCCTTCAGAAATAGTATCTGTATGTTACAACTTAACTAATTGTTTGTAACATACCATTTAAATAAGCTTTTAGCTTAGTGTTTTCAGTGGAAAAGGAAAGTTATCCAACCTTTTTCCAGAGGACAAGGAAGGAAAGAAAAAGACGCTTTTCCCTTCCTTTTTTAAGTAAATGCAAATGGAAGGGATGCTGCAGGATAACTAACTGTTGCAGAGTAAACTTTGTCTCTCTTAACAGCGTCGCTTTCCAGGGAGTATGGAAGGTTTTGTCACTCTAGATGAGGTTGGTGATGAGGAAGATTCGGAACTTCAGAAACTTCGTAAATCGGGAATGGCAATTAAATCTGGTGACAAAAATGACGATAGTTTGGTTGAAATTAAGGTGGACAAGATGGAGGAACTTGATCAGGAGAATGATGGCTCGTTGGAAAATGGAATAAAAAATGAAGACAGTACAGAGCCTGGAGGTGCCGAATCTGCCGAGAACCTTGAGGGAATGGATCCGAACCAAGAGACAAGTGAAAATACAGATGGTGAAAACGAAATGAAAAGGGAGGATATCCCAGATGAGTATAGAATTGGACCATATCAACCTAATGTTCCTGTTGGTGAGAATTGAATTTTTCTTAATTAAACATTAGCACAATAAAAGTAATTTTAAATAATAAAATTATTTCATTTTTGTTGTTGCTGTCTTGTCTGTTCTTGTTCTGGTCTGTCTTAGACTTTGTTGTTATAATCTTGCCTTCTTTGCTCAGTGTCTCAAAATTTAATATGCATTTTATTCCTTAGTATTTTAGTTGAGATGTTAAGTTGTATAGAACCTTAATATGCTATATGTCTTTTTTTGGACAAATTTTCTTTTATTTTACAGCTTATGAAAGGTAACATATTCACAAAATTATTCTCGGTGTACTTTTGAATATTACATAGATAATGCTAAATAATACAAATAAATGTTTTGCTTCACACTTAAATTACCTGTTGATTAGATTCTTTGTGTATTTTTCCCTAGGCGTGGACTATGTGATACCCAAGACAGGATTTTACTGTAAACTCTGTTCTCTCTTCTACACAAATGAGGAAGTTGCAAAAAATACTCACTGCAGCAGCTTGCCTCATTATCAGAAATTAAAGGTAAAACAAATGCCTAAAAGTAAAGGAAAATTGGGATGAGGATCCTGGCATACTGAAATACTCATTATTGCCTTAAGTGGACTTTGGAATAGAGTGCTATTTAGCATATGAAAACTACTTAAGTCTCTAAGTAAACCTTAGTTCTAAACTGAAAGGAATATTTTTTGGTAGCTTGTTCAGCCCCAAATGAAATTATATAAGCTACAGCAACAGGAACTAACATTGACTCATTCAGCATTTAATGTTGTTCTGATTTAAAATAGTAGCAGTGTCGAACATGTTATATCTGTCATTTATTTAGAGACTTAAAAAGAAAAAAAGTCAAGCTATTATACTAGGAAACTAAATTAAGGTGAGCCAAAATGTAAAGGAATATTTTTTGGTAGCTTGTTCAGCCCCAAATGAAATTATATAAGCTACAGCATCAGGAACTAACATTGACTCATTCAGCATTTAATGTTGTTCTGATTTAAAATAGTAGCAGTTAACGTTATTTTATGTGCATGGGTCCAAACTAAATGACATGATAGATGCAATTCCAAAAAGTAAGAAGAACAAGAGATGTCAATTGCACTCCTTAGATACACACAAACCAAAACCTTTGGGAGGTTGTTGGATGGATGTGTGGGAACTAATGTCCCAGGAATGCAGGGATGAAGTAGTTTTAATTGATTCTAGTTGTCTTTTAGAAACATTAGAAACCTATCTGCGAAAACACAGGTTTTGTACTGACTGCAAAAATAAAGTACTTCGAGCATACAATATTCTTATTATTATTATACAATATTCTTATTATGACATATTATATCTGTCATTTATTTAGAGACTTAAAAAGAAAAAAAGTCAAGCTATTATACTAGGAAACTAAATTAAGGTGAGCCAAAATGTAAGAATGTTCTTTTAAAACAAAATTGAAGAAGCAATTCTGTGAAATCAAAGTAGGCAAATAAAAGGTTTGTCATTTTAAAATAGCATTTTATTTTTTCCAGTTACTTTATAAAAGAAATTTTTAAGGTTTCATTTAAAAAAATTAGTTACCAAACTTCTCCTTCCATCCCTAAAATAGTAAGCAATTTGATATGTGCAGCAATCATGTAAAACATTCCATATTTGTGATGACCATGTTAGCACCCTGGATACCTTAGAATCAGCCCGAGTCAGGATAAGCAAAAGTCCTTGGTCTTTAGAGGTAGGAGTGAATTGGATGGAAGCAGAATCTCAATGACCTTTTGACTCCTGCCCAGAAGTGACTCTGGCTAGTCTTACTCCACCCCCCAGTCCCTCCTACAATTCTCTGTATACACCAATTGTCCAGCCAGCACAGAATAGTGGGAAGGACTGTTTTCCAAGCATATGCTAATAGAGTATTTATTGTCCAATCTGTAGTTAGCCTTAAGTACTCCAGCCTCAGTGCATGAACTCAAAAGTTTCAGCCCTTTACACATATTAGTAATATTGTGATAGAAAAAACAGATTGAAAGGGAAAAAAAACCACGGGGGGAAACAGTTTGTAGTGAATAGAATCTCATTATATAAACTTCCAGTTTTGCTGAAAAATTAGGCTAACAAATACTACAAATGTGTTGAATAATGCTTTTTGGGAACTTTTCCTCAGAGTTCAGCCGTTTAAAGTTAGAGTTGATTTTTTTGAGTGAAATAAAGATAGAAATGGGCCCAGATGTTCATCCATGGCCCAAATTAATGGGATTTCATTAACTGGCTTATAAATTGTTCTGAACTGCTTTATAATAGAATGCCATCTTAAATGAGAGTGGAAGTTGCTTTTTAGTATTGAGCTAAAGAAAGTTTCGTTGATTTGTAAGTATACACTAAAACAAATCGGATTCAAGTTCCCCTTAGATTTTATTGCATAAGCTAGTCTTCAAGATAAGGTTTGCCATATATTTGAAATAATACTCTATGGTGAACAATTATGTTTTATATGATACATTTTTAAAAATATGTTGTCATGGTAGTTACTATAGGATTCAATTGATCTAGTATGTATAGACAAGATATCCTGTGAAGTAATCAAATATTTACTTTATACCTTAGTCTAGTGGGTAAAATATTGGTCTACAAATTTTAAAAATAATTTTTATACTTGAAGGAATTGCTAATTTGTTTTTATTTGTTGTGTCCTTAAGTCTTTGATCATTGCAATATTTTAATAAAACTGTCTTTCCTTCATTTGCTCAGTGTTTACATTAGTCTGCAAAAACTTGTTACAGAGATATCTTAAATTATAAGGTCCAAACATTATTTAAAATTTTTTTTTTTTAATCTTGCTAATTTAGATAGAATTTATATGTCCCTGAATTGGTTTTATTTTTTTTCCCCCCAGAAATTTCTGAATAAATTGGCAGAAGATCGCAGGCAAAAGAAAGAAGCTTAAGATGTTCAAGACGCTTAAGGGTTTCCAAGGAAAAGTGGTTCTTTGTTTTTAACGTTAATCTTTTTTAAACGCAGTACAGATAGTTAGTAGAAGAAAATATTGTACTCTTTTGTTTTAGTGAAAAAATAGTCTGTTCATGTGTTAAGTGTTACAATAAAAATGCATATACAGTTAAGTTAATGCAGAATAACTTTTGTTTTATGAGAATGGCAACAGACAGAAGTGCTTTGTAGAGATTGGCTCTTCAAGCCACTTAAGATAACTTTTTGCACCGTTATGAAAAAAGTGGATGTGTGAAGAAAAGTAACCTTCAAAGAAATGAAATTTTATTAGTTTCCAGCTTCAACGAATTGTCAACACATTTTGATTCCATTCAATAAAGAACAAAAACCTTACATTGTATTTTTGTTAATTTTATCTGAAACATTCCACATTCTAATCTGAGCCTAGCAGATTTTTCATTTGGAGTGTGAAGCTATTTAGTTGTATTTCATTTCTGGAAACGTCCTTAAGTGTAAAGTTGCAATTTAAAAATGCAGGTGCAGCTTCTTTTAATGTCATTGCTGTTACTTAGATGTTAGAAAACTATTAAGTAATTGGCTTTAAAATTTTGTAATTTTTTTCTAAGTTCCTACTAGATTTTTTTTCTTTTCATGTAGTCGATGTATTTTCAGTGAAATGTAAAAACAAAAAAAATCCCGTTCTCTTTGACCAGTATTAATTTCTTGAGCTCTTATTGCTTGTTACTTGAATCCTGTAGCTGTCATACATTTCTGGTATAAGCAAAATTTGATTTTTGAAGTGTGTAGATCATCTCTTCATATTCTTTAAATGTAATTTTACATATCTGCATTTTAAAACAGTTTGGTCATAATCCCAGAAGCACGCTTCTAATTAATGTACCTGCACTTGTGACCTTTGTGAACAGAAATTTGCATGTATAATCTGTGTTTACTTGTAATTTTCTGATTATATACTGCTTATATCTGTGGATTCAAGTTACTGAAGTGATTACCAATAAACAAACCTAGGCAACAATAATTGGTTATATGTTTGGAATATTAACAATGTATGTCAGTTGTGGCTTATTCATAGACTTTCTCTTTCTTTGCATGCAATTTAGTTGAATTACTACTCTTTTAAAACTGGGTGTGTCCGCTACTAAAATGTCCATTTCTTTGGTGCTATTGAATTTATAATCCCAATTTCATAGCTGGGTCTGTGGTCATTTTTTCTTCTGTCACATTAAGTGAGAACATGATGGAAAGCTAGTGTCATGCTACAGGAAAATTTGATTATGTTAATAGCTAGAACATAATGAGCCCTAAATGTTTAATATAATGGGATTAAGCGTGTAGAGGGGCCTTTAGATTTCATAATTAAACGATTGGGGAGATTTTCCCGATAAATAATGTCCACAGTAGAGATAGCAGATAAGGATTATTGAAAAAAATCTTCCAAATATTAAACAATTCTACTTTTGTTTTGGCCCTTTGGATTTGCAAAAAATCATGATACTTTAGGGCTAGAAGGAACTTTGAAAGGTTTCAATTCTTGTAGCAATTTTGAATTTGTACTGGTAGTGATGTTAGAGTACAAAGAATAGTAAATGGCATTTTATTTTTTAATATACCATAGAGTGGGAATTTTGGCATAAGAAATTAAACAACTGATTTCTTCAAGTGGTTCCTGTTCTAGTAAATAAGAAACTATGATCAGATACATCATCTGATTGTCATTTATTGAATTTATTGAATTTTAAAGTTATCCTTGTGGGAAGAGAACAAATAGTTAAATGTTCTACCATTTACACTCTTTTGGAGGAGCAAGTAAACATTTTCCCTTACCAGACAGTTGGATAGCCACATTAAATGGGAAGACATAAGGATGGCTAAAATGTGGTAAACTCCAAATGAAAGCAGTCCCTTGTATATATTAAAGAGGGAGGATGGAATAGATTAAGATATAGATCCTTTTCTAATTTGAAGGTAAATCATGTAGTGTTGATCAAGTTAAAAGTGTTGACCAGTTTTAAGCTATAGCATAAGTTTATGCATTTGGCTTCATTCACACTTAGTGGAAAGGCTATCAAATTTAAATCTAGGTTAAAAGGCATTTGCTATTGCTTTGGATTTCTTATTTTTGACTACAATCAGAGTTCCCCTTTGTGTGGACAAGATACCTGTCTAGTAATGCTTTTTCCATTTTATTAATAAATTACTATTTCTACATAAATCATTATGCTTCATAAATTACTAGCTCTTGTTAGGTTAGTGTTCAAGAGAACTATGTCATTTGAGGTTTCTCATTTAAATACAAAGGACACTTTTCTAATTGTCAGTCCCTTAAATTAACCTTTGCAAATAAATGATAGTTTGGTAACTTACTTTCTGACCCAGGTTTAATTTGCTATTTTCCTTTTCATTCCTAGTTTAAAGTTGCTTAGGCAGAATTTCTCAGCTTGTAGGCTTGTTCAGAAGTCAACCACCTTTGGAACACTTAAATGATCAAATTTTAAAGTGTATGTAACACACCAGAACTATTAGAATACTTTTACAGAGACTGACGACTTTTAGGTTCTATTTACAAATGGTTACCATAATTATCATTTCAATATCAGAACTGATGAAATATGCATGACAGTATTTTGACACAACTCCTCTTTGAAAAGAGAAACTTGGCTGCCTGTTAAGGAAGGCAATTTTTTGGTTTTGTAAAGTATTTCCTTGTGGCTTTAACTTTACACTGATAAGAATATGTGGTTATTACAAAAAGGTAATTCTAGCCCATTAATTTTCTACAAGTCACCTAACTTAAATTTTGTATCTGAAAAGGCCCATTTACCTTAATTATAGGCTGCTCACTTGTATCTATCTGTTCCTACTTGCCTTGGACTTGCTTATCTGGATTATCCTCTTTTTCTAGCTAGAGCAGAATTGGGCAAGCCTGAGATACTTTCGAGACTGGCTGAGGCTAAAAAAACTGCTGCCATTTGAAGGGCTACACAGGCTTGCTTATAATAATAACACCACTCAGATGGTTTGGAAGGAGAGAAACATAATTGTTCATAATTGGCCCACAGGGTGGGTGGCATGAACCAGAAATGGGTTTAGTTTTATAAGGTCGATTATTTGACTAATGCAAATGGAGCAGAACTCCTACAGCCTTTTCTTTGCTCTCCCTCCAAAAAAAAAAAAACAAACCAAACATCCCAACATCCCTTTCGAAATTCCTTTCAGTCATTCCTGACTAAAACTGGTGTAACTGACAACTGTTGTCCATGTGAAGTGTGGAACTGGACCCTATTGTGACTACTGTGTGGTGGTTTTTATTTTCCCTGGTTCTTGATTGTGGCATTTCCAAATGGTTTTATGCAATAGCATGCATATGAAAACAAATCTTCAGCCTAGTGCCCCTCTTATCCTCCAGCCATTATACGTGTGCCTTAAATACCCTTAATCCCTTAAAATTACACAGGTTCTTTCCCTGCTTGGCATTTGTGTAGATAGAAATGAATACCTGGATTGTTTCTAAATATTGGCATTATATTTTAACATTTCCTGCTCTGAAATGGGCATTCCCCAAATACATGATCAAACGAGAAGAAAATAAGATGATAGACCAAACATAGGCAAGTTTAAAGTGTTAACTGGGAAAGAATTAAATTTTAAAAAATTAAACCTATCCTAATGTTAATAGTACACTTTTGAACCAACAGTCCCAAACAATTGTACGATTGGGACAAGGTGAAGGCTTTAAGCCTTCGAAGGAAAGAGGGATAACATTTAAGTACTTGAATCTCAGGACTGCTTATTTCTTTTAAGACTTAGGTATCTGGACTTTGAGTCACCAAGTTAATTCAGATTCTCAAGGTTTTTTTTTTTTTTTAGCTTGGTCTACTCCCCCCTTTCCCCTCCCCCCCCCCCAGATTTGTTAGTCCCATCTATCTTCTCAGCATTTTTATACCACATTCTTTGCTTAGGCTGTCATCGCATCTTAACTAATTTTGATCCGATTCTACAGATTGATAGCATAAACCCCCTTGTTTCTCCATTGAAATATGGTAGCTATCAACTGTTCTTTAAATTAGAGGCCAAATCTTTCCCCAGATTCTGGAGTGTAATGCCTTTCCCAAGATGTTGGGTTTTCAGAAAACTTAAATTCCGTAGCTGTAGAAAAACGACCACTCGGAAGGGACAGGATGAAAAGAACCCTATTTGAGCACATAAGCCGCTGCTGAGGCAAACGATTAACAGTAAAGGGGCATTACGCACCGAACTTAACTTTGGATTTGCGAGAAAGATCCAGCTGTGCACAGGTCTGAGAAAGGAATTCAGCTCTTTTTGAGGCAGGTTTTATCAGGTTTGCATACCATCTACTCTTCAGATCTCAGATCAGACTTCCCTTAAAGATCCTTCACGGTCTCCCTTTGTGTCCCACAAGTCTCAGAACTAAGTCCAGGACGGCTACCAATGATGCAAGCGTCATGATGTTATCTGAATCTGTACGGACACACGGGCCATTGGCGTACCCGTCAGTCATCCGGTCAACTCTCCTTTGAGGTTACCTCTGATAAGAGGTTAGAATTTCGCCTCCCCAGCCCAGTGAATGACCTTCGCCCAGCGCTCTCTTTCGGGGTCCTCAAGTCTTCGCTTCTGTGGAATGGGTGTGGGGGCTTTTCTGACACAAGGATATGTGCTGCCTTACCCGAGGCGGAACTCGGAAGTCCTGACTCCCCTGATAACCACCCGACCCAGAAGCTGAGCCTCGGGGTCCGGTGCAGGCCGATCTGTAGCCACCTTGCGGCCCGAGACTGGTGTGGAGAGGGAGGAGCTAGGTAAAAGAGTCGGCGCGCGCTATCGCTCTAGTGGAAGTCGAGGGAGGGAGGGAGGAGGAGAATGGGGGCGGGGCCTACAACGGAAGTGAGGTCACTTCCGAGCTGGGTGTTTGTTTGGGACTGGGGAAGGGAGGCGGCGGGTGAAGCGCACGTAGAGCGGGGGGAGCGGCGCTGCCTGTGGAGATCCGCTGAGGCCGACAGGACTCGCTGGCTGCCGTCCCCGCTGCCGTGCACTGGGTGAGGGGGGCCCCCTCCGGGCGGTACGGCGGGAGGAGGGGGCGGCGCAGCAGTGGAGGGGGACTCCATGACGGCTGAGGGGACCTCAGAGGCCTTGCGGGCTGGGGGAGCCCCGGTCCCTCTTGGCCTTCGCGGGTGTAAGGGGCGGAGGACTCTTGTCTTCTCCCCCATGAAATGGCGGTGACTTTTTTTATTGTCATGATTTATTATTTGGGCTCTCGCGGCTTTCCATCCGGGTCTTTGGTCGCGCGCGGGGGCTGCCGGGATACCAACCTTTCCCTCCGTCCGCTCCCCCCTCCCCGCACACACCTCTCTCCCCACTCCCTCCGCCTCCCACCGCCACCCGGGCAACAAAGCTCATTGTTTGTCCCTGTCTGCGCCTGCGCGTCACCACGCGCAACATTTCCCCCTTCCCCTCCACCCTTACCGCGCCTGCGCAGTTTATTGCCAAATCTAAGAGGGGTGGGCGACCTGGTGGGACACCCTTAAAGCACTCCAGGAGAGAAGGGTAGAGAAGCTGCCCTTTGAGCCCATTCTTTCCCGGCTCATCGCTCCTCCAGCTTTAAGTGATTGTAGCACATGTTTGGGACACGTATGCAGGTGTACCCAAATCAGTGGTACCCCATCGCTCCCTAAGCTGCTACATTGTTTTTATCCCTCACCTGGGACTAGGTTTGCGGGACAAGGTGGACTGCGCAGCAGCCCAACCAGGGCATTTACCGAAGCACTTTAAAGCATTGTACTGGCTTCTAGTTTTCAGTTGACTTTGCAAATCACTAAAGACTGCTCACCAGACGCCTTGAACTCTTTCTGTGAGAGATGCAGATACAATACTTGGGGAAGGTTGGCTTTGTCAACTTTTCCGAATATATTATTTTTAAGTTCTTCATACAAAAATCTTGTGTTTTTGTTTTTGTTGTAATTGCTGTTCTGTCCTTGCCAGCTTTGTGAAATTAAGAATTGTATTTATGAACAAAAAGCAATTTCGTGAGGACTATTTGGAATTCTTTTCCCTATCATTTTTTTGGAAATTTGTAATTTAAATTCGACTACATCTTACAGTTGGAAGACGACATGAAAGGTATAGAGCAAGATGTTTTTCAGGTTATTAAGATAGTGAATTTTGGTTAAGCTTCATTAGCATACTAGGTGGTCCTTTGATAATCTTACCCTATGCACCTGCATAAAACATGATTTTTCTGTTTTGGGGGAGAGGGCAGTTGGAATGTCTGTGCAGAGCTGAACTGTGAGAAGCTTATAAAACCTAAGTTGGGCTAGGTGAAGAGTGTAAGTTTTTTTTTTTTTTTTTTTTTTTTTTTTTAAGTATACTGATAGACACAATCTATTCTAATTTTCTAGAACCAGATACCAGATAAGATAGAAAGTGTGATAGAAAGTGTCCTCTCGAGTATTTCTTAGAGCTAGCTCTTATCCTCAAGGAACTGACGCTCTTAAATGAACTATTCACGTAAATATGTACATCCCAAAATTAGAAATTTGAGTGCACTTGATTCTGGTGTTTGGAGTTTCTTCATTCGTTATAGTTGGGTTGGTGATTTATTAGTAGGTGTTCTTTTGAGTCTTACCTATAGTCCCAAGTCATCCATAAACTTTAATGGTCCCCCTCTTGTTGAATTGCTGGCTGAGGTTGTGGTACAAATTTGTTGCTACAGAATGGGAGTTGTTTTTGTAGACCCATAACTTCATGTTCATTAAAATAGCATGTTCTAAAGGTCCTATAAAATGGACTCAAAACATATTCAAACAAACATGGAAACTTATTAAAATTTTATAATTTACAAAATGTTAGTCATCCACTACTACTGCAGCTGCTACTACTACTTAAGTCTTCAGGTAGAAATATGTACAATTTGCATGTTTTTCACATTAATACTAATAAATTTTATCCCAGGTGATTGCACTGTGATATTTTATTTTATTGTGATAAAATCTAACATGATATTAGTCTGATGAGCTGTTTGATAAATATTATCATTCAGACTTTCTTGCAGTAGTCATTTGGAAAGCTTTTATTTCTTGCAGGAACTAGCAAAGGGATTGTTTACTTACTTGAAGTCACTGTCATCCTGTCATAATTATAATTTTCCCTGAAATCATCAAAAAGAAAAAAGAGTTTAATCATTTTATTCTCTTAACATTTGAGGATTTTAAGAATCATACCATTTAGAATTTTCAGATTTCTTTTAAAAGTCTTCCTGCAAATTTTGAACTGGGTCTTATAGCTATCATTTTTACTAAGCATGGTTTCATCTGCAAATGAATAGATTCCAGTGTGGTTTAATGTTTTTGTTTTTTCCTCTGATCTTTATCCTTCTCTCCAAAAGAATGTTTATTTAAGAAGATATGCTAATCTGGTAATATAGCTGAATTAAGTTCTGGAAGAAATTTTCTGTATACAATAACAGCTTCTGGATAAAATTATAATGCAGACACACTATGCAATGTTTGATAATAGCTTTATATCCTGCCTTGTATTTCCTTAATTCTATTTAATTGTTCAGTATATGCCCATATTTGAATTAAACTAAAATCCCCAAATTAGAAATCCAAAGACCAAATAAAAGTTGTCCCTAATTGAAATTGAAGAAATTGTGTTAAAAGATAGGGTGCTGAATTTGGGAGTCAGGAAGACTTGCATTCATATCCTGTTCTCAGATACCCACTTAATTTAGATGTGTGATTTAGACAAATATCAATTTCCTCAACTATAAAAGGAAGAGATTGGAGTAATTGTCCCTTCCCAAACTCAATCCATGAACCTAATGACTTTGTCAAAGTCCAGGTTTGGAATTTTGTTTTATTTTTGGTTAGGATTTGTCACTTTTGTCACATTTGTCACATTTTTCCTTCAGTTATAAAAGCTTTTGTTAGTTTGTACTGGCCATTCAAATCTGAGTCTAACATAGGAAATTGCACTCATAAATTGTCATCAGTCCTACAACAGTAGTATTACCAATTTAATTATCTAGCTTGATTTAAGTCATGATTACTTTTGAAATAGAAAATAAAGGAAAATTATGGAGCCTCGGTTACTTCATTTGTGTCTGCTACTTCCCCTTCCACAACAGGACAGATGTGAAGATTAAATATTTTTAGAATGCATTGGAAATGTCAACTAATAGTAATGATCAATTTCTAATAAAGCTGAGACCATGAAGCTAAAGATTTATGAAGTTCTAAGAAAGTAGCCTTGAAGGATATGTCTGGTACCAGAAGGGTAGAGAATTTAATTGTAGGAGGAAGGAATAAAATATAGTCAATCTCACCAACTGTCAAGTCCCTTAATGATAATAGTATATTCTGGGAGTAGGGGACACTCACCCCTCTGGCTCACACTTGTGTCGAGGGACCAAAATCTAGTCAGCAATTGTTTCTTTCATCTTGTGCGTAAGATGTTGTAGTAGTACTACTAGTAGTAGTCATGGTCATCATCATCATCATCAGTGTCACTTATTGCTTGTTAATTCTTGTTTGCTGCAGTTATCAATTACTTGGAACAGCCCTACTTGACTAAAAGTGATCCTGGTCAGCTGCTTGTCTTTTATGGCCTTCAAAGCCAGATGTGATTTGATGAGGTGATAATGGGCAAAAAGCTGACCTAGCTTCTGTCTAACTGCATTGTTTGAGGCTTAAGACCTATTTCCTAATCCTTTCCTTGCTCAGCCATCCTTTAGTAGTTGCCATCAAGAAAGGAGAGGAGTCCCCTGATGTTTTCTAGGCTCCCGAACTTGCCTAGGCAGGTTTCTCATTGTATTGGCACAAACTTTTGCCCATAACACTTGAAAAAGGCTTTAATTCGGGGCTTTTGCTAGATTTGATTCTGTATGATACTCAACTGAGTTAACTAAAGCATATTTGAAACCAAATTAAGTATTTCAGTACATATGGTTATATGTCTGGTGTCCTTTGTATATAGTTGCTGGCAATTTAAAATTTGATTGGGAAATCCGGTTTTGGATGGTCTTGTTTTTTAATACCCTAAGCTTAAGAATTTTATGTTGCATTATGCAAGGAGATAAGGTATCTTTGTACTTTAACATTGAAGTTTTTGATAAAGTGGGGTTCATTTTCTATAAAATTTTAAGTAGAAGAACAAAAAAAATTAGGTGCTGTTAAAAGCTGTTAAAGGATACCTTTGAATGTAGCTTAATTACAGAGGATATTGAATAGTCCATTTATATTTAGTTCTGTCTAATTGTAAGGCAGGCTAGATCCTCGTTATTAATAATATTTTTAAGTCAGGTCAACATTTCATGAGTTTATTGGTTATTTGACAAAAACAGGCAGTTCTCCTTGAATTTTTTTTTGTAGTTGGAGGGTTTTATTAAACATGTGAACTCAACCTGCAAATACAGCAGATGAAATTATTTGTTTCTTTTGACTTAAATTACAAATATAATAACAGTAAAATATTTCCATCATAAAAATGAATTTTCTAAATCCTTGTCTTATCTGCTTTCAGAGTGCCATGCTTCCCACCCCAGCTGATACTGAAATTTCTTTTTCTGTAGTTGTCATCTATTGTGGACTAAAGAATCCTGAACTTGGAAGGAAAAATTGAATAGATTTCTTCTACATGGTTTGGGTTTTATCATAGTGAAAGAGGCAAATGAACTTACTGCATCATAGTGCATCAACAGTTCTTTACAGGTGTTCTATCATTATTCAACACCCTCTCTCACCCCAGTTGAAAGTAATTAGGATTAAGGGCCAGTAAAGTGGTGGGGAAGGACCTTTATGGCTGCTTTGTGAGTAGTAACCCACAAAAGCCTAAGGGATAGAGTTTGGGGAAAAAGTCATCATTTAAACCCCTTGCTGTGCCTCGCTCCCCAAATAAAACTACATAAAACAAAAGATTGACGTTATAAGGTAAACATTTGTTTATTGAGAATAAGTTTCAGGTTTATTTGCGTACATTAATATTTGGGAATACAGACAAATCTCCTGACTACATTATGAGGTCCTGGCATCACATATGGCAGATCAACTTCTCTTTTCAATGTTTATCCAAAGAACCATATTTCTGGTAGTAAATCTTAAGTTTCAGAAAAGGCAGGGGTAGATGGGTATTTTAAACTGTATACTGTCTTTTTCCCTTTTGTTCATGATTCATTCAAATTACTCTTCAAATTATTAATAAAATTCCCTTTTAACATTATCTTATAAAGTTTTTTAGGACTATAAAGCATAAAAATTTAAACTTAGACGATTTATTGCCTATATTCAATCCAGTCTTTAACACTGCCTGTGTGACACTTAATATGCTCAGTTCCCTTTTCTGTAAAATGAAGGAGGTGGAATGCATATCCTCTCAGGATCCTCCCATTTGTAAATCTATGATCCTATGTTTATATCAAATATTTTCTATTAGCAGAGTGTGATATATCCTAGTTTTAATAGAAATTGTAAACATTTAAAGGAAGGTAGTTATATGCCAGAATTCTTGAAGGTTCTGGGAAAGAGGGTATCAAGAGGAGTGACAATACAGGAGAGATTCTAGCATGGTGTTTCATAGCATTCTCCAGAAAGTATATAACACTACAAATACGCTACTTCTCCAACAATATGATTTTATCAGACTAGACACAAACTCAGTTTTGTTTGGGATTTTGAATTTTTTTTCCTATTTAAAAATATATTTGGTTTATACAATGGGAATCAACCTAAAAATAAAATTGACTTGGAGAAATTAATTTGATCACTAGTCTTTACAGGGTGAGCCTAGTTCTGTTATAAAACAAAGGAATAAATGGGTTAAATGAATAAAAAAAATTGTAAAATTCTGAGGGACTTTAGAGATCATGTAATCTAGCTCCTTTATTTTATATTTAATTGCAGCTGAAGCAGAATAAATGGACTTGCCTGGTCATAAGAGCTTGGTTAGTGCCAGAGCATGGACTAGAACCCGGGTCTCTATATTCCAATTCCAGTGCAGATGTTGAGATCCCCTTTATGTTAAAAAAAAAAAGGCAGATTTTTGACATTGTGGGTCATTGTTCATTCAAATTATTTTAGGCAAATTTCAGCAATTCCTAGATAATTTCTTGTAACTTAAAGCATTTTGAAGTGCTTTGTTGGCTTACGTAACCTCACTAGAGTGTTTGGTAAAGTGTTTCCTTCACAGTCTCAACTAACTTTAGCTTTCTTCTTGTAAGGTTACAAAAACAACTAACATACAACCATGAAAGATCCAAGTCGCAGCAGTACTAGCCCAAGCATCATCAATGAAGATGTGATTATTAATGGTCATTCTCATGAAGATGATAATCCATTTGCTGAGTACATGTGGATGGAAAATGAAGAGGAATTCAACAGACAGGTTAGTGGTCATGTTGTGTGTAAAGATTTTTTTTTCTCAGTCCTGTGCTTTTTCCAGCCTTCGAGTAAAGAGACTTCTCTGTGCTTGGGGAGTTCCTTACATTTTGCAACTAAGACAAAATGAAATTGGAGTTATTCATATAGGGAATGCCAAGATAAGGTAACTCTTTGTGCCAATGTAGTTGTGCTTCGTTTTGGGGCCATGTTTGTTACCTGAAAGATTAAGAGGTTTAGTGACTTGGTCATCATCACATAGCCAGGCTCCTAATCAGAGGAAGGACTTGAACACAGGTCTTTCTGCCTTCCAGACCAACCCTCTATCTATTCAGCAATGCAGGCTCTGATGACTTTGTATTTTCTGAAATTTGGATTCTTGCTAAGACATAATCCAATTATGCCAATGTTACTTTATCATGTCAAACATGTGGGCAAGAACCTGGACAACTTCTCAAAAGGCTTATTTTCTTCAATTTCAAATTTTAGACCATAGCTACTTTGAAAATGAGTTTCTTGGTTACTCATACACGTTTTATCAGTTTCATCCTATATCACTGGAGTTTTGTTCAAGATAATCGTATATCACCTTACTCTTTAAAATTGTGTTTGATACTATCAGTTTCTCCAGCATTGTCCTAAAAAACAATGCAAGCTTGGTAATATTCCTCTTGGAGCTTGATCTTCAAATGAATACTCCTAAGTAATGATACTGTATCCAGTAACCAGTATGGCTTCCTCACATCAGATGAGTAGGTCAAAAGCAATGCTCTCTGCTTTGTCTTGTTACTTCTCTGACAAATACAAACAGTGGAGGAAAGAAAAACATTCTGTTAATATTAGTATCTTTATGGCATTGATTCTTAACCTTATCTGATAATTCAACAATTTTAAAAGAAATCTCATTAGAATAGAAGCAGAGGGGAGTGTTGTTTGTTTTTAAAATATGTCTTAAAATTTTTAATTGAAAGATTCATTTTATCTTGCTAGATTGAAGAGGAGTTGTGGGAAGAAGAATTTATTGAGCGCTGTTTCCAGGAAATGCTGGAAGAAGAAGAAGAACATGAGTGGTTCATTCCAGCTCGAGACCTCCCACAAACTATGGACCAAATCCAGGACCAGTTTAATGACCTTGTCATCAGTGACAGTTCTTCTCTGGAGGATCTTGTGGTAAAAAAAAAAATTTTATTTTCATCTTTTTAAAATTTAGTTTATCTTCGCTAATTTGTGGGAAAACCTATTGAGAAGAGGTGCTAAGGAGTGGAACTCAGTCATTCAGAAGACTGAGGTTCAAACCCTGCTTATTACACTTTAATAGATGTATGACCTTACATAAACGATTTAATCTTTCTGAGCCTCTTTATTCATCCGTAACATGAGAGGGTTGGACTAGATGATCTCTAAAGTTTCACCAGTTCTAAAATCCTCTGATCCTGCTAATTCATTTTTTTCAGAAGTAGTTCTTTTGGCCAAAATTGTTGTGATGCTTTCTCCAAAGCTTGAGATTCAGTGATGGATTATATTGGTTTGAACTGCTTCAGCCCCAACATGGAATAAAAATTGAGGTCTCCTTGATGCTAGTCTCATATTAAACATTTATTTATTCCTGGTCTGAGTCACTTAATCTCCCTGCCTCATTTCCCTTTCTAGGATGTCTAAATGACTTTAAGGAATTGCTTTATTTATATTATCTTTAAAGGGAGGGCCAAGTTTATGTAAATTTAAGAAATTAAATTCTGGTTCTAAGTATTTGTACAACCATTCAGTCATTTTAGTATCAATGATATTTTTATAACCTAAAGTTTTTTATTCAAATACTCCAACTCATTATTTTTAGTTTTAGATTTGATTTTAATAATCTCTCAGCAAAAATAAATTGCACAAATGTTTTTAAATTGTCTTTCATTTTTCATTGCTGACAGCTATTAATATACAGGATTTGTATTTGCAATAATAGAAACACCCAGAATTTTAATAAAAACTAAATAACATCATTTAGTATGGGGCCCATCAAGTCTTTATTTGATTAAATTCAGTTTCAGATTAAGATAACTAATAAGGCTAAAATCAAACTAGGAAACCTAGTGAGGACTGAATGCCAGCTTTTCTATCCTATTTACAACCCCTAGCCACTCTGGAATTCACTCCCAGTCTCTGAAACATCATATGCAGCTGTTGCTTGGTCACTGAGCTTGAGTACTATTCCGAAGGGCTACTAGAGAACATTGAAATTTACGGTGTAAGTGTGTCCTTTGTTATAATAAACACAGAGCTATTGCTGGAACAAGTACTTTTATTCTGAGTAGTTTGTTGAAATGTCTGCCTGTTTAAAGCTACGTTATTAATTCAGTCAATAAGTAAATGATCTTATTTCTCTTTAGTTGCCAAAAGATATGTATGCATTTTGGATTATTATGATATGGGTTTGTTTTTTGTTTTTGTTTTTTTTAATTTTTATTTGGGTTGAGGGAAATACATTCTGACCAAGGAAATGCTTATTATGTGCCAAATATGAAAATGGAATTAAGCTCTTGCCACAGGATATTGTGTATGTAATAATGTACGGCTTCTAGCTGGTAACCTAAAAACCAGATTCCATCTCTCAGGCCCACATATCCCAGGCCCTGGAGTGCATCCTGATGCCTTTCTCTTCATTAGTTGCCAAATCAAGAGGTGGTAGAAGAATTTGTGAATTCAAAGGCATCCCTTTGTTCCCTTATGGTTTGTCCTCTGGTTTGTGTATTTGCACGTCTGGGGAAAGCCTAAAAAACAATAGAATTTTAGAGCTATAAAAGACCTTCGAGATCATCTAGCCCAACTACTATAATTTAGAGATGAAGAAACTAAGACATATATAAAGGAAGTCCCTTGGCCAAGGTCACACAACCAGTCTGGTGATCCAGAACTAGAGTAGGAGTAGAACCTAGGTCTCTTGTCTCCCACTTTAGTTTAGGCTTTGTTGCAATGAACATTGCCTACAGGATTTAAAAAAAACATTAGCTTTCTACATAATAAAGGAGAAGACAAAATTAATCTTTTTACTTAATAGTTTTTTCATCTCTAATACTTAAAAATAGTAGAATGACTAATTTTGAATTTTACATCTTTCAGCTTCCAAAAAGGCAATCAGGGAAAGGGAGTAGTAAAGTAGTAAACCAGGGTTTAGATAATTTGCAAAACTTCATCAACATGATTACTTGGCTGTTTGCAATAAAAAGCATCACATCAGAAACTTTTGTTAATAATACATAAATACCCTATTACAGTATCTATAACTTTCAGAAGTTTTTTGGTGTTCAAAGAGAAGACATCATGATTCTATTTGAGCAAAGTCATACTGTCAGTTAATACAGAGTGTGTATTCCTGATTAAAATATAACTTCCCTGAATTCCAACCTGTTTAGAATAGCTTACATTGCTTTAATGTCAGGAAGATATCACATTTGGTCCTTACCTCTTTTGTCACTAGAGATGTGGAGTTAATGACCGATCTTCAGAGTTGAACCTTGAATTGTTGCTTTGCCTTGAACTTAAAACTACTTTTGCATGTGGGGAAATAATGAATACTAATGAGCTTTTAGGAGCAGTCTTTTAGTAAACTTGCTTTCTTACTTTCCAGGTCAAGAGTAATCTGAATCCAAATGCAAAGGAGTTTGTTCCTGGGGTGAAGTACTAAATATTTGAGTAGATGGGGCCCTCTTTTGGTGGATGTAGCACAATTTCCACACTGTGAAGGCAGTATTAGAAGACTTAATTGTAAAAGCTCTCCCTTCTTGTCACTGTGTTACACTTATGCATTGCCAAAGTTTTGTTAGTCTTGCATGCTTAATAAAAGTGCTGAGACTGTTATTAAGTAAAAAGCTGTCAAACGTTTACTGAAAGTAATTGGACCTTGGCTTGATGTGAAGGACAGTGAGGAAAGAAGCACCAGTCAAGTTGTGACAAATCAGACAACCTCTGAAAAAGATTTAGAAATTTGACTAAATGATTTGTTTTAATTGAGACTAAACTAGTCACTTGGTGTTAACCAACACCTGTTAATGCCTTAACTTTAAAAAAAAAAGTCAATTTTGAAAGTAAAGTTCTAATTGTTATACAAATTACTTCGTTCAGACTTCAGTATTGTTACTTATTGTATTTGTCCCCGTGGAGAGAAACTTATACTTCAAGAATAGAATTGGTAATGAAAGAGCTCCACGCAAGCCAGCTGGTCTCGAGTGGCTTCTAAAGTTACAGAGTAACAAATGGATGGAAAACTACCCCCTGATTTTTACATTATGTTATCATGTTAGAAATGTTGAAACCCACTCCTAGTTATACATCCAAGGAGGAGTGTAATTTGAAAATTACATCATCTTCCAAGTTCCCCAGTACTTCATAGCTGTGTCTATGTAAATTCTAGCATATAACACTTAGTCAAATTGAACCAAGGAAGTCTTAGCATTCTGATTTGAGTGGTGCTTTTCCCTTGCTTTGTTAATCATCACTACACAATAGTCTACAGCACAACAACTTTTCTTTTAACAAAGCTAGAACAGTTTTGGCTTCTTAAACTTCATATTTGGGTAGGTTAAGCTGCCATACGTGTTCAGTGTGAATAGTGTTTAAGTTGAAAATATTGTAAAAAAATTATATTTTTTCAAAAATATTTAAAAAAATAAATAATAGTAGAACTGAGCTGATGGTTGTGTTTATTGGATGCAAGAATTCTCCCTTATGGAGAAAACTACTTTTTATCTGTGGGCTCAGTAACTTGACATAAGAACTGTCACAAACAAATAGGCTTTATTGGATTTCAAATTGTTGGGCACATACATAAAAGATTTATCACACTGGATGTGCCTCTCTTTTGAAATAAACATGTAAAGTAAAACTACGAGGCCTATCCCTACTCTTTCTCAGAGTACTCATGCTGTAATTCAGAACAATAGTCTGTATTTCTGACCTCAAAATAAAATGATTTCTCCCTACTTCTTCCTAATTTTAAGGCTCTTTTAACTATATTCCTTTGCTCACATGTGTCTGTGACTGCCTTGGAATCTTTTCCCCCATTCCATTTTCTTACTTAACATGTGTTAGTAGATATAGTTGGGATTACAGCTTTTTCACCTAGACCTTTTTCCCATAGGGTATTCAGCAAGATCTTTAGTTGTGCTAGCTTGTCAGTATCCTACTCAATTCCTTCTTTTACAACACAATCATGTCTCTCTGTTTTATACTCTTTATGAAGTAATATCCCATGCATTTGCTTTATCCAATTTAGATTCTCTTGAGCCTGACATTGCTAATCATACTTACCTACTGTCCTTGAGGAAAAATCAGATTTTTCTGCATTCACAAGAAGAAATGATTTTAGGAGTTTTATTTGGCATTTCTCCAGCAACAGGAAAACCCATGTGAAGGTTTGATCAAGAATCTGCAGCAGGATCTTCCTCTGCCCCAAATTTTTCATGGTAATGGGACTCTAATGGGACTCCCTAAACCCTTGAACCATGGTGTCAAATGATCTCTGATAGTACTAAAATGCTTTGTTCTTGGAAACCAGTTTGATGAGGTGTATTGTGTAGATATTTGGAAAGAATTTTCAGCTTATTGATGCTTGATTCATTCTTCAGTAGCTGTACAACTGTGCCTCTGTTACATTTTAACAGTTTAATACTTTAACTGGCCCCAGCCATCTGCTCTGGGTTTGGTACTTAAAGAAGCTCCTCAGATAACACATTATCCATCATGAGCTACATACTGATACAATAGATAGAACACTAAGAGACTGTACCGGAATAAAATAAGACATTTATGCCAGAATTCTTGGCTATATGATATCTTAATACTTTATCAGGGGTATAAAACTAAACATTAAAAGTACTTAAATGCTCAGCTGAAACCAGACTCCAACTTGAAAAGGCAGTGTGTTATCATGGAAAGATTGCTAGGCTTAAAGTCAGGCAAGATCTAGTTGTGAATCCTGCTTCTGACTTAATACTAATAGTATGACCTCAAATGAATCTGTTTTTCTCATTCATAGTATAAAGGTAATTGTATCAACTTCATAGGGCTGTTATAATGAGTGGCTGAAAATAATTATATATAAAGCACCTTGCAAATCTTAAAAGTATTATATAAAAGCAAGCTACTAAAATGCTATTGATGTAAGTTGGAATTGTAGAAATGACACAAATTCCTGAGAGGATGCCCATTTTTCATAAAAGCAAAATTGATGTATCAACTGAATGTTAATTGTCACAGCATAAAAAAGATTAGGTCATATATTGTTCATAACTATAGCTAGGAAAAGAATTAAAGGACAGAGAAATAAAGATTAGGAAGCAGAGTCAAGATGGTGAAGAAAAGACAGCAATGTGCCAGAGCTCTCCCCAAATCCTGCGCCCCTAAATATAATGTCAAAACAATTCCAGAAACAGAATTCACATAAAGATGAGGTGAAATAATTTTCTAGCCAAAGACTACTTAGAAGGTCAGCAGGAAAGATCGATCCCACCTGGCTGAGAGTGGAGCAAAATCCAGTGCTAGCTGTGCCGGCACAATCCCAACCCCTTCCCTAGCAAGCTAGGAGTAGGTCTTGGTAGCTGCTTAATCAGCAGTAGCAATGGTTCCAGAGCTCTCAGCCTACAGATAGTAAAGTCAAACAATTGGTCAGAAGGAGATAATGGGTCTTTTTTCTGGCCCTGACACAGGACTCTTGTTTTGCCCATAATTCTATGAGAATCACGTGCACTAGCACACCAGAGCTTGTGACCATAGTAGAGCAAGGACCCTCATCACAGTTTCATGATGGAAAAGAATGCTTGTGGTCACAGATCAGAGCACAGGCCAGAAAATTAGCAAACATTTCTCCTATCACACCACCTTGGAAGAAAAGTCTAATAATAGACTGGGAAAATGAGCAAACAGAAGAAAATAATGATCATAGAAAATTACCATGATGACAAGGAAGATCAAAACACTCAGAAGAAAATAACAGTCAAAGCTACATCTAAAGCCTCCTAAAGCCTCCCAAGAAAATTAGGGATTGGTCTCAGATCATAGAAAAGCTCACAAAGGATTTTGAGTCATGTAAGAGGTAGAGGAAAAAAAGAGAGGTAGAGGAAGAGAAATGAAAGTGATGTGTGAAAAAGTCATGAAAAAAAAAAAAAGACTTGCTTTGTAAAGGAGATGCAAAAAATACAGAAGAAAATAACGCCTTTAAAAACAGACTAGGCCAAATATTAAAGGAAGTACCAAAAAAGCCAATTTGGAGAATTCCTTAAAAAACAACTAGCAAGGGGCAGCTAGGTGGCGCAGTGGATAGAACACCAGCCCTGAGGTCTGGCCTGAGTTCAAATTTGCCCTCAAGACACTTAACAAGTCCTAGCTGTGTGATCTTGGGCAAGTCACTTAACCCCAATTGCCCCAGCAAAAAAAAAAAAATAAAATAAAACTGGCAAAATGGAAAGAGGCACAACAATTCACTGAAGGAAAAAACTCACAAAGTAGAATTGGCTAAATGGAAAAGGAGATACAAAGACTCGCTGAAGAAAAGAATTCCTTAAAAATTACAATTGAGCAAATGGGAAGTTAATGACATTATGAGAAATAAATACTAAAAATCAAAAGATTTTTAAAAACCCTAAAATGTCTCAATGATTTTTTTTTAAATTGACTTGAAAAATAATCTGGGAGATAATTTTAAAATTATTGGACTATCTAAAAGCCATTATTTAAAAAAACAAACAAACCAAAAAACCCAAACCAAGACATCTTCCAAGAAATTATCAGGGAAAACTGTCCTGATAGTCTAAAACCATTTGGTAAAATGGAAATTGAAAGAATTCACCAATTACTTGCTGAAAGAGATCCCATAAAGAAGGGAATATTGCAAGTAGCCAAAAAGAAACAATTCAATTATCATGGAGCCCCAGTCAGGATAACGCATGGTTTACATTAAAGGATCAGAGGGCTAGAAATATACCCAGCAAAACTGAGTATAATCCTTCAAGGGATAAAATGGATATTCAATGCAGTTAGAGGACTGCAACATTCTTGAGGAATAGAAAATTTTACTCTCAAATATAAAACTCGAGAAGATAAAAAGGAAAGGGAAGTCATAAGATACTTAATTAGATTAAATTTTAGAACATAAGCATAAGAACATTCCCGTTAGAGCAGTTAGAAATATAGAGAGCATGTGAGTTAAATATGAAAGGCTGATATCCAAAAAATAAAATTAAGGGGTGAGAAGAATGTATTGGTGAAAAAGGGAAAGGGAGAGGCATAATGGAGTTAATTATCTTATATAAAAGTGGCAAGAAAAATCTTATATAATGGGGGAGGAAAGAGGAAATTATGGAGTGAGCAAACCTTATTCTCATCAGAATAGGCTAAAAGAGGGAATAACACACTCAATTGGATATGGACATTTACTTTTTACCCTACAGGAAAGTAGGAAGGGAAGTGGATAAAAAAGAGGGGAACAATGATAGAAGGGAGGAGGTAGTCAAAAAGCAAAACACTTGAGGAGAGACAGGATAAAAGAAGAATAGAATAAATAGAAGAAACAAGATGAAAGAAAGTACAATTAGTAATAATAACTAAAAAAAAAATTGAAACAAGTTCTGATTTAAAGGACCCATTTCTCAACTATAAAGAACTAAATCAAATTTATAAAAAGAAAAATGAGCCATTCCTCAATTGAAAAATGATCCCGAGATATGAAAATTTTTCAGATGAAGTCATGAAAGCTATCTATTAACATGAAAAAATGCTCTAACACTCTAAAATGGCAAATGATGAAGGAGATGAGGGAAAAATGAGAATGTTATTTTGGTGGAGTTGTGAACTGATTCATCTGTTCTGTAGAACAATCTTATATAACAATTTTATAGCCCATAGGGCTATAAAACCATACTATACATACCCTTTTGGTCTGCATTCAAAAAGAGATTTAAAAAAAAAAAAAGGAAAAGGACACATATGTACAAAAATATCTGTAGCAGCTCTTTTTGTTGTGGCAAGGATTTGGAAAATGAGGGGATTTCTATCAATTGGGGAATAAGTGAACAAATTGTGCGGATTATAAGAAATGAGCAGGATGTTCTTAAAAAAAATCCTGGAAAGGTTTACATGAACTGATACAAAATGAAATGTATGCTGTACAAAATAACAGCAATATTTTAAGACACTCAGCTGTGAATGACTTGGCTATTTTCAGTAATATAATAACTTAATAACTCTGAAGGACTTGTAATGAAAAATACTATCTAAACTTGGAGAAAGAACTTATGATGTCTGAATACAGACTTTGTACTTTATGTTTCTGAAGAACTTTTTTGGGGATGTCTGTTTTCTTTCATACCATGACTGTTATGGAAATGTTTTGCATCACTACCCATGTATAACTTATAGTGAATTGCTTGCTTTTTCAGTGAAAGGTGGAGAGAGGGAAGAAGGGAGGGAATTCAGAATTATTTTTTAATAATATGTATTCCCCCAATTATATTTAAAAACAATTTTTTAACTTTCGGGTTTTTTTTTCAGTTTTGAGTCCCAAATTCTCCGTCCCATCTCTATTCCCTCCCTGAGATGCTAAGCAATTTTATATAGGTTAAACATGTGCAGTCATATAAAATGTATTTATATGATTCATTTTTCAAAGAAAACTTGGACAGAAAAAGGATAATAATATCCTTTACTCTGTATTATGGAATTCAGAGTTTTAGAGATGAATGTTAAAAAAATTGTTTTTATATGTAACTGGGGGAAAATAAAAGAAAGTGTTGAAAGTATAGAGAATTGGCAATACATATATACACATTATAACATGATAGAGTATAAATAACACTAGGAGATATCCCCAATTGGTAAGTAGAACGAACAATTTTCTTTTCTTTTTTTTTAATAAATTAACTTAATACACATTTCTTTCTGAATCATGTTGGGGGAAAAAGTCAGAACAAAAAGCAAAAACTATGGGAGAGAAAAAAATGAATTTTTATGTTGTAATGGTAAAAGAAGTACAAAAATTCGTTGAAGAGAGAACTCTTTATAAAGCAGAATTGGCTAAATGAAAAAAATAGATATAAAATCTCCCTGAACAAAACATTCCTCAAAAATTAGAATTGGGCAAGTGGAAACTAATGACTCTGTGAGACTTCAAGAAATAAGCAAGGTCAAAAGTTAAAAATCAAAATAGAAGAAAATGAGATTTCTCATTGGAAAAATATCTGACTTGGGAAAGAGAGGAGAGATAATTTGAAAATGGATTATCTGAAAATTATGAAAATTATGATCAAAAAAGGCCCAGACGTTTATTTCAAGAAATTGTCAAGAAAAACCTAATATCTTAGGTCCAAAGGATTAAATAGAAATTGAAAAAACTTCACTAATTACCTCTTAAAAGAGATCCCCAAATAAAAACTCATAGGAATATTATAGCCACATTTCAGAGTTTCTAGGACAAAAAGAAATTACTTCAAGCAGCAAGAAAGAAGCATTTCAAAACAGTGGAACCATAGTTAAATCACACAAGATTTAATGGCTTCCTAGTTTAAATAGAGGGTTTGGAATATATTCCAGAAAGCAAAGGAGCTAGGATTACAGTCAAAGTCACTATCCAGCAAAACTGAGTATAATCCTGCTGGGAGAAGGAGAATGGATATTTAGTGAAATAAAAAAACTTTCAAGCATTACTGATGAAGTTGAAGACTTACACGAGATTTAAGGTAAATGTGAAAGAGTAATCATAAAGAATTTAAATTATTTACATTCTTGTATGGGAAGGAATTTTATTATCATTAAAGCAAATAAAAGGAGTTTAAATAGATAGAATGAGGGCATGAGTCAATAATGTTGAAATAATAATATTTTTTTTTTGGCTGAGGCAATTGGGGTTAAGTGACTTGCCCAGAATCACACAGCCAGAAAGTGTTAAGTGTCTGAGGTCAAATTTGAACTTAGGTCCTCCTGACTTTAGGGCTGGTACACTCTATCCACTGTGCTGCCCCTGAAATTATTTTTAAAAAATGAAGATGCAAAGGGATGTACAGGGAGAAGGGGGAAGGTTGAAGTAAAATAAGGAAAAATTTCTCACATAAAAGAGGCGTGCAAAAAAGAGCTTTTAAAATGGTGGGGAAAGTGGCAGAGAGTGCTGAGGTGAGAAGTTGGCAGGCAATGCTTGAATCTCTTACTGGGATTGTTTAAAAAGAGGAAGAATATATACACACATAGAAATGTAACTTATCCAATAGGGAAATTGGAGGAAAAAGGATGATAGAAAGGGGACCAGGGATGATAAAAAGGGAGGGCAGATTAAGGGAGGCAATGATTAGAAGCAAAATACAATTTTGAGGAGAAACAGGATAAACAGAAAGAAGCAAGAAAACGGGATAGAGGAAAATACACAGTAATCATAATTCTGAATGTGAAAAGAATGAGTTCATAAAACCAAAGCAAATAGCAGGATGGATTAGAAATCAGAATCCAACGACATGTTATTTACAAGACACGCTTGAAACAAAAACACAAGTTAAAATAAAGGCTGGAGCATTATCACAGAATCTGTTGTTTCAAACAAATAAAAAAGCCAGGTGACAATCATGATCTCAGACAACAGGAAAGCCAAAACAGCCCGAATTAAAGGAAATAAGGAAACCACATTATGCTAAAATAAACCACAGACCAGGGCTTCTTGAACTTTCCATTCACAACTCCTTTTTGCCTAAGAAATTTTTATGTAATCCTAGGTGTATATAAAATAGACATCCGCGTCAAACATTTATTGATAGTCATAGTTTTGCAAGCCCCCCACATTCTCTTATGAGATCCCATATGGGGTCATGATCCACAATTTAAGAAGCTGGGCCCTAGACAATAAAGTAATATCAAAAATTTTTACAGCAAGTTTCTCTGATAAAGCCCTCATTTAAAAATATTTTTTAAAATGTTTATTTTCCTCAATTACATGTAAAAATAATTTTTGTTTATACGTGTACTTTTTTTTTACATACTGCCTTATGGATCATGTTGGGAAAGAAAAATTAGAAAAGGGAAAAGTCACAAGAGAAAAAAACAAGAAAGAAGTCAATATACATGTGTTGATTTACATTTAATCTCCATAGTTTTCTCTGTATTTAGATGTTTTACATCCAAAGTTTATAGAATTGCCTTGGATCACTGAACCACTAAGAAGAAGCAAATCTATCATTGTTGATCATCACACAATCTTGCTGTTACTGTGTACAATATACAAATAAAAAATGCTTGTTTTGCTCAACATTAGTTCAGGTGAATCTTTCCAGGCCTTTCTAAAACCAGCCTGTTCATTATTTTTTATAGAACAATAATATTCTATTTCTTTCATATACCATAACTTATTCAGCCATTCCCCAATTGATGGGCATCTACTAATTTTCCAGTTCTTTGAAAGGTCTCATTTTTCAAATATATACTAATGAAAGAGCCAAGTCACATTTCTAAAAATAGTAACCATTTCCCAGTTGATAAATGGTCAAGAAAAAGAAATCAAAGCTATTTATAATATGAAAATGTTTTAAATCCTTTCTGATTAGAGAAAAGTAGATTAAAAATTCTGAGGTATCTCACATCTGTCAGAAATAACAAATACTGGAGGAGATGAGGGAAAAATAGGTGCAAAGATCATTTGGAGAATGACTGAAGAGGTTGTGGCATTTGATTGTGATGAAATATCATTGTGCTATAAGAATTAAAAAAGGGAATGGTTTCAGAAAAACAGCAAGCCCTATATGAACTTATGCAAAAATAAAGGGAAAAAACTGGAGCATTTGTATACAGTAATAGCAATCTTGTAATAGTGACCTTTTGAATCTGTGAAAGATTTGGCTACTCTGATTAATTCAATGATCCAAGACAATTTCAAAGGACTCATGATGAAAAAATGCTATCTATCTTGAGAGAGAATTGATGAACTCAATGCAAATTGAATAATTTTTTCTTTATTTTTCTTTCTTTTTTTGAAAATATGGCTAATATGGAAATATTGTTATGCATGATTTCATTTGTATGAATGATATATTGCTTGCCTTTTCTGTGGGTAGGGGAGAGAGTGAGAGTGAGGGAAAAAATTTGGAACTTAAAATTTAAAAAAGAAAAGGTTATTAAAAATAATATATTAAAATATTAAAAATAGAGTAAGAAATGTACCACTTAAAAAAGGGCACTGTAGTTTTATCTTACATTATGGAAACTGGCAAGCATGACAAAAAACAGCCAGTGTTGAAGGGATCGCTAATGCATTGTTGATGGAGTTGTCGAGTTCAGTCCTCACTTGAAAAGTGTTTTGTAGTTATACAAGAAAAATAATTGTATTATACATGCTTTGATCCAGAAATTTCACTACTGGGCATATTACCTATATAATCAAAATAATCATAGCAGCAGCCTTTGTGATAGCAAAGTGGTCCCTTCAGTTGGAAAATGATTGAAAAAATGATGGCGTAAGGATGTTAAGGGCAGGATGTATTTGACAGTAAGAAGTTACACATAGGAAGAATTCAGGGAAGTATAGGAAGATTTCTATGAAGTGCTACAGAGCAAGTTAAGCAGAACCAAGACAACACCATACACAACCACAACTATGTAAATGGTCACTAAAAGCAAGTTGAACTCTGAGTAAAGAGGTAATGAAACTTCCCTCCCTGTCAAAGATCCAACTAGAATCTTGTTGAAAAGACCTATATAAAAATAAAAGGCATATAAGTTGATATACATTTTTTTTTAAGGTAAATGCCTATTGATGGAGTTGTGAATTGAGAGCAATTGTTGGGGAGCTGGAGAGCAATTTGGAATTATGCCCCAAAGGACTAGAAAACTAGAATCCAGCAGTGTCACTATTGAGCCTGTATCCCTAAGAGATCATAAAAAAAAGGAAAGGACCAACATGTAAAAGATGTTTGTAGTAGCCCTTTTTGTGGTGGCAAGGAATTGAAAACTGAATGGATGGCCATCAATTGGGGAATGGCTGAATAAATTATGGTATATGAATGTTATAGAATATTATTGTTCTGTAAGATATAATGAGCAGGATGATTTCAGAAAAGCCTGGAGAGACTTATATGAACTGATGCTGAGTGAAGTGAGCAGAACTAAGAGAACATTGTACACAGCAACAACAAGATTATGTGATGACCAACTACGAAAGACAGCTCTTAGTAAAACTGCGATCTAAGACAATTCCAATAGACTTGGGATTGAAAATGCCATATTTTCAGAATATGAACTATAAAGACTGAATGTAGATTGAAGCATGCTATTTTAATCTTTTTGGTTTTTCCTTTCTCATGGGTTTTCCCTTTTGCTTTGATTTTTCTTTCACAGAATTAAAAATTCTGAATTAGAATATTTAATATAGAAATCTACTTTAAAATGCTGTTGTGGGGAGAGGGATGGAAAGAAGGGGAGAAGAAAAAAATTTTGGGACTCAAAATCTTACAAAAGTGAATATTGAAACCTATCTCTACATGTAATTGGAAAAAATAAAATCCTATTGAGTGAAAAAAAGTAAGTGCCCCAGAAGTTTTAACCCTTTTGTTTCCAGAACTTATTCCCTGGGATTCTTGACAACTTTCTCAGCCATGCTTCACTTTTTATTGTAGATCCATCTACTCAACCTCAGTGCTCTTCATATTCCTATCCTTTCCTCTCTTCCAATTCTGGAACTATACTCTAATGAATTCTACCATTGTTGTGGAAGAGGTCTGTCTAGAAAAGAGTTTACTCTCATATAGTCTCACTCAGCATCCCAGTACCTTTGAGATAAAAATATCAGACCCTGCATCACCACTACTCTACGTTTCTCTCCCCTTGTTAGAATGTAAACTCCTTTAAGGAGTGAACTGTCCTTGCTTTTGTGTTTATGTCACAAACACAGTGTTTGGCACATAGTAAACACTTCAGTGTTTTTTTCATCCATTGGGGTAACTGAAATCATTTCATTTTGAATGATGAGCTCCTATTGCTGTTTACTATGACCACATGATCTCAAGGCAATGGGGACTTTTATACATTTGGCTCTATGAAAAGATGGCAATGTTAAGACTATTTTTCTTCTTCTCATGTTGTATCTGACCTGAAAATATACAAATAAAAATATTCCTGCTCTTTTCTGTGAAAAGTGTTCTTCCTAATACATCACCTACATTCTCCCTTGGATTGTTACAGTTAAGTCAGTCATTTGGATGAATTTTGGATCTTGAGGTCAGTATCTAGTGGAGTTTCAGAATAAATACATGCATCCCTACCTTTCTCAGAAGTTACTTTTTCAGACCTTGGTGCTCAGAGATAGGATGTCTGTGTTTTCCGGATTGTCTAATGGAGCAGAGGGCTGTTCTTGTGGTTTTGAAGAAAAGCCCTTGAAGACAGGACATATAGGGATGTACTTCAAGAAGGCCATCTTTTGGATTGTGTTCATACCAATAGGAAAGTCATAGCTCTTCAAACTTGCAGATGTCTCACTGTTAGAATGGGCTCCAGCTTTCCACTGTACCAGTCCCCTTTCTTCTGGGCTTCCTGTAAAAGAACAATATCCCATCTTCTATTTGGGTAACAAACTATATATTAGATTAGCCAGAACTGCCTACATTTTAGTTAAGAGTAACCCTGCCAGTAATGAATTGAACCAGCTACACCCAGTGAAAGAACTCTGGGAGATGACTATGAACCATTACATAGAATTCCCAATCCCTCTATTTTTGTCCACCTGCATTTTTTATTTCCTTCACAGACTAATTGTACACTATTTCAGAGTCCGATTCTTTTTGTACAGCAAAATAACTGTTAGGACATGTATACTTATATTGTATTTAATTTATACTTTAACATATTTAACCTGTATTGGTCAACCTGCCATCGGGGGGAGGGGATGGGGGAAAGGAGGAGAAAAGTTGGAACAAAAGGGTCTTGCAATTGTCAATGCTTTAAAATTACCCATGCATATAACTTGTAAATAAAAAGCTATTAAAGAAAAAAAAATGTAAAAAAAAATAAAATAATAATTAAAAAAAAAGTTACCCTGCCAGCTGAAGCAGGGATGTCCAGTATCACTTCTATTATTTATTATTATACTAGAAATTTTAGCTATAGCAATAGGAGAAGAAAAAGAAATTGAAGGAATTACCATAGGCAATGAAGAAGAAAATCTATCACTCTTTGCAGATGATATGATAGGATACTTAGAGAATCAACTAAAATCCTAACAGGAACAATTAACAATGTTGGCAAAGTTGCAGAATATAAAGTAAACCCACACGAAGCATTAGCATTTCTATGTGTTACCAACAAAGTCTAGGAGCAAGAGATAGAAACTGTATGAGCATAATTATAAAATACTTTTCATCCAAATAAAATCAGATTTAAACAAATGGAACAATATTAATTGCATATGGGTAGACTGAGCCAGTATTAAAAATGACAATTCTATCTAAATTAATTTATTCAGTGCCATACCAATTAAGCTACCATAACTTATTTTACAGAGTTCAGGAAAAAAATAGCAATTCATCTGGAAGAACAAAAGATCAAGGATATCAAGAGGTTCAAGGGGAAAAAAGGTAAAGGAAGGTGGTCTAGCCATACCAAATCTCCAATTATAATGTAAAGCAGTAATTGTCAGAGGAGTCTGGTCTGGCCAAGAAATAGAGGGGTGGATCAGTGGAATAGATTAGGTACACAATACATTATAGTAAATGACCACTGTAATGTAATATATAATAAACTTAAAAACCCAAGCTTTTGGAACAAAAACTTCATTAATTGCAAAAACTGCTAGGAAAACACAAAAATAGTATGGCAGAAACTCTATATGACCAACATTTCACACTGTATACCAAGATACAGTCAAAATGAATACATGATTTACACAAAAGGGTGATACCATAAGCAAATTAATAGAGCATGTAAGCTATGTGGGTAAATGGGGAAACTTAAGCACTGTTGGTGGAATTATGAACTGATCCATCAATACCACTCCTAAACCTGTATCCCAAAGAGGTTTTTTTTTAAGTGGGGGGAGGAGTTATGCATACAAAAATATTTTTAGCAGATCTTTTTGTGGTGACTAAGAATTGGAATCAAGGAGATGCCCATCAATTGGGGATTGGTGTTGAACAAGCTGTGATGTAATGTTATTATGCTATAAGATATGATAAGCAGGATGATTTCATAAAAACCATGAAAGACTTACATGAACTGATGAAGAGTGAAGTGAGAGAACAAGGAGAACATTGTAATAAATATAATGTAACAATAATATTATTATTTTTTCTGAGGCAATTGGGGTTAAGTGACTTGCCCAGGGTTACACAACTATGAAGTATTAAATGTCTGAGGTCAGATTTGAACTCAGATCCTCCTGACTTCAAGGCTGGTATTCTATTCACTGTACTACCTCGCTGCCCCAATAACAGTATTATCTGATTAAGAATTGTAAATGACTTAGGTATTCTCAGGGATACAGTGAAGCAAAATAATCTCAAAGGACAAATGATGAAGCATGCTATTTGTTTCCAGAGAAAGAACTGATATTGTCTGAATACAGACTGAGGATGCTAATTGTTTTTTACTTAGATTCTTTCTATCTTTCTCTTTTTTGTCTTCTTGTATAAAATGATTAATATGGAAATGTTTTACATAATTGTACATGTTATAACCTATATCAGATTGCCTACCATCTCAGAAAGAGGGGAGGGGAGAGAGTGATAGAATTTGGAACTCAAAACTTTAAAAAATATTTTAAAATTGTTTTAGCATGTAATTGAGGAAAAAATAAAAATATATTTAAAAAAAAAAAAAAAGAATAGCCTTACCAGAAGCAATTTCCTCAAAAGGCAGCAGATTTAAAATGCAGCCTCTTTCTAATTTTTAAGCTGATTCATCTGAGTAGCAAGAAATAGGAATGTGTTAATGATTCTTTTTCTAAAGAATGTTTTTATTTTATTTTCTCAATTCCATGCAAAAACAATTTTTAGCATTAATTTTTCAAAATAATTTTTGAATTTCAAGTTCTCTCTCTTTTTCCCTCAAGAAGTATAATAGATTATACATGTGTAGTCATGCAAAACATCAATGTTAATGATTCTGAAATATTTTTTATCATCATCACCCACAAATGTTCATTTAGCACCTACTTCATGATAATGTTCCAAGTGAATAGTTGGAAAGATAAATTATACAGAAACTCTACTTTTCAAGAAGTTTGAAGTCTAGATGGAAAGAATTATACATCCCAAAAGTACTGTGGATAAAAATCCACAGTAGAATTTACCAAGTAAATTTCACTGATGATCAGAGGAAGGTCAAAGACAGCTTCATGAAGGAGATGAACTATTTTGGGGAGGA
The DNA here is from genome assembly GCF_902635505.1 of Sarcophilus harrisii. Classification (NCBI taxonomy): domain Eukaryota; kingdom Metazoa; phylum Chordata; class Mammalia; order Dasyuromorphia; family Dasyuridae; genus Sarcophilus; species Sarcophilus harrisii. The sequence goes on from NC_045427.1 coordinate 372,014,771, forward strand.
AAAAAGGAAGCAATCTAGGCTGTGACTTGCCCAAGTTTATGCAAGTGTGTGAGGCCTGATTTGAACTCAGGTCCTCATGCTCTAACACCTATACAATCTTGCTGTACCAAGGAGATGAACAGTGAAAAAAGAGAGGAATGGATTCCAAAAGAGGAGAAATGGCAGAATAGCTAGGTGGGTAGGGAGCTGCCTTTACTGTGATGCGTTTGTGAAGATTCAGATTCCTCTGTAATTAATGCCCTCCCTACCCAAGCATCCTTGGACCTGCTGCTACTGTTCTATCACCCACATTCCTGCATTCAGTCTCTTACCTCTGCCATTTCTGCCTGTAATACCCTAACCCTATTCCTGTCCACCTCTAAACCTCACATCTCCTTTCAATTCTTTAGGAAGTCTCCCATCACTACTTCAGCTCATCCTCGCTGATGTCTTCCCCTCCACTGTGTTCCTCTGGCATGTACTATCCAATAATAATAAGTTTATATTGTACCTTAAAAAGTGCAAAGTATTAGTGATGTCTTCCCAAGGTTACCTTGTAACTGTTTTATATAAAGGCATAAATATTCTTGTTATCTCCTGTGGTAGAATGTAAGCTGTTGCCTAGCACGCAGCATACTGTCTGGCCTGCAATAAGCATTTAGAAATAGTACTTGCTGATTGATTGCTTTCCTTGCAACAAAATAGATAGAAAGCTTAGCTATTATTGCCCCCCATTTTACCAATAAGAAATCTGAGGCAAAGAAAAGTGAAATTTGAGACTTGCCCAATGTCATGTAGTTCATAACTGTCAGAACTAGGACTCATGTTAGAGTGAACAGGTATTCTTTCACTATATATACCATGGGGCCTGCCATTCTCTGTCTTCTACTGTTTCAGGTATACTTTGACTCTCCCATGAGACTGGAAAATCTTTTCTCTTCCTATCACATATAGTACTTAGCACAAGGTTAAAAACACAATATGTGCTGAAGACTTATTGCATTGGACCAATTATTGCACGAATGTGAAAAAATTGGCCTATATATCTATAGGCAGATATGAATTTAAAAAGGAATTAAGAGAATTCAGGGTGAGAGGATTTCAATGCAAGGTAAAGTGTTGACTTCTATGAAGGAGCAGAGGCATCTATAGGCACATCCTATGAGAATATCTGACTAAAGATTCTGGTCCACATTTAGTATCTCAAGCAGCTTCCATTTTCTTACTTTTCTTGTTCTCTCATAAATCCTGCTGCAGTCAGGATTCAGCTACTGCTTCCTGCCAGCCCTTCTCTCTGTGTGTCTCTTTCAGTGTCTGGCTCTGTTTCTGGCTCCCTCTCTTTTTGTTGTCTATATCTCTCTCCCCTTCTCCCCCTTCCTGTCTCGTCTGTCTTCTCTCTTACTTTCTCTGTTTCTGTATTTGTCTCTCTCCGTCTGTCCTTCTTTCTCTGTCTCTGTGTATCTCTCTCTTTGTTGTCTGTATGTGTCTTTCTCTCTCTCTCTCTCTCTCTCTCTCTCTCTCTCTCTCTCTCTCTCTCTTCCCTCCCCTTTCCCCTTTCTCTCTCTGGCTGATTGGGTACCATGGCAACAAGCCTGATGGAGCAACAGATAATTATATGGAACAGGTTTGTCCCACCAGATCCTTCCATATCTGGCAGTATTGAAAGGAGTCTGCAGTGAATCCTGCTATTCATCAATGATAATCACACAATCTTAGGGGTAAGCCCAGCAGTACTGGCATTCTGAGCAAAGACTCAAGCAGCATTAGAGGAAAATCCAACAAAATCATTTTATCTGTTTCTCTCTGAACCGTAGTATCCAGACTATTCCCTAGACAGAAACAAATCTTCCAAAGGGGCTATTCAGATTTTGGACCTGGGAATATCTGCAAGGCTAAGACACTAATTGGAGTCTTTATCTATAGGGTAGACTTCAGGTTTGTACTCCTTCCTTCCCTTCCCCCCACCCTGATTGATCCTGACATAGTTTTTTAGCTCTCTACAGTATGGATGAGGTTCTTTCATTCAAGTTCCATCTCAAATACCATCTCTTCCATGAAATCTTTCTTGACCACTCCAGTCTCCCTTAAGTGATACAGTAGAAAGGTTGGGGCACTTAACAATTACAGGATCCGATTTTGAATCCTCCTCTATTACTTCCTGTATGACCTTGGGCACAGTCTGTATTTCTGTTCTTGCTTCAGTTTCTTTAACTATAAACTATGTTGGGAAATGGGAGAAGATTGGATTAGATTCTCTTTAAAGTCCTTTCTAGATCCATACCCTCCTAGAAAGGAAGCTAGATGGCAAAAAGTCAAAGTTCTGGCTTGGAGTAATGAAGTTTTAATTCCTGCCTCAGACACATACTAGCTGGACAAGTCATTTAACCTCTACTTTTAACTTCAGTTTTCTTATCTGCAAAGTAGAAATAATATGAGAGCATCTACATCAAAGGAATGTGGTTAAAGCACTGTGCAGATATTAAGGTGTCACATATAGTTATTATTAATTATTATTATAATACATTTATAACCTTTGAAAAACATCTATGTATTTTATTCTATCTTGTCTGCTATCTCCTATTATTTCATATGTGAATTCTATCTCTTTAACTATTCTTTAAGCTCTCTAAAAACTGGGTCTCTCCAATTACCCTCAGAGGAATTGGGCATACAATATGCTTTTAGTAACTGTTTCTAGAATCTTATACTGTTGATAATGGAAGGTTTTAGATAATTATCTAATTTTTAAAAAATTTATAATTCATCTAATTTAGTCTCTTCTTTTATCGAGGAAGATGTAAGGTATTGTATGAATAATTTTGGAAATATGTTCTAAAACTAAGGGAACCCAATTCCAAGATTTCATGATTTCTATTCTCCCCTCCCCCATCCCTCTCCACTGTTATTCCTTGGGAGCCATGGGCAAATCATACCTGGGACAGTATTGTCTAAGATAAAGGCCAGACATCCACCCACGAACATCTCTGTTGTTAGCAGCACAGTCAAGATCTGGTCTATTTCAGGAATACCTACAGGAAGAAATGCAGATTTTAAGTTCTGGGCACTTTGATAGGCTGGGATTCTTAAGGTCATCCTAGCCAGCCCACCCTCCAAGGCTGTGACTGCCTCTAACCCACCCAGCCAGGCAAAGACTCTCCTCTTTCCCCTCTTAAAAAGTCCCAGCCTCCCAATAATTGCCAATTCCATTTTATCATTTCCTGGTTGTTCAGTTATTTGAGTCAAACTCTTTATGACCCCATTGGTCATACTTGGTTATTCTTGGCAAAGATAGTAGAATGGTTTGCCATTTCCTTCTCCAGTTCATGTAACAGATGAAGAAACTGAGGTGTACAGGACTATGTGACTTGTCCAGGGTAACATAATGATTAAGTATCTGAGGTCAGATTTGAACTCAGGAAGATGAGTCTCCCTGACTTCAGAGTCTGCATTATCTATCCACTTCAACACTTAACTGCCCACCCTACCCATTAGTAAGGAGTAAAAAGGCAGATAGTAGACTTAAACAGTACTTGGGCTTCAAAGAACCATGGATTAGATAATGGTGATTATCTACACCTTTGATTTATAAATGAGGAAATTAAAGCCCAGAGAAGATGAAAAATTTGCCTAAAGTCACATAAAGAAGCACATTGCAGAGTCAATAGTTGAATCCAGGTCCTCTAATCCTAAATTCACCACTTTTTCAACTAAAGCATCCAGCATTCTACTTCCTTCACCCTTTTATCTTGGAAGGGTCAGAGAGTAAAGGAAAGGAGAGGAATCACTATCTACTCCAAGATTTTTATAGCAGCCTGAGAGTTATATACTTTATTGGGGTATATTTCCCTGACTTAAATTCATTCCTGATAGATTAATGGACAAAGACAGAGATGGTAGAGGAGAATAGGAAGCACCTGTGTTGATGGCGGTGGGATTGGAATCCAGGTAGTTAGGCAACGTCAGGCCAAAGAACATGGAGAATCCCAGGACAAAGAGATTTCGTGAAGAATTCATATCAATAAACTGCAGGTTGGACAGGCCCACTGCTGTGATCATTCCTGAGAAGAAACAGCTATTTAGATGAACAGGCAGACTTCAAAAAAGCCTGGAAAGACTTGTATGAACTGATGCAAAGTGAAATGAGCAGAAGCAAGAAAACATTGCATATAGCATTAGCAACATTGTGTGATGGTTAATTATGATAAACTCAGCTTTTCTCAGCAACACGGTAATCTAAGACAAGTACAAAGAACCTGGGAAGGAAAAAGCTATCCATAACCAGATAAGGAATGACAGACTCTGAATGTAGATTGAAGCATATTTGTTCACTTAGTTTATTCTTTCTCATTTTCCCCCTTCTTATCTGTTTCTTCTTTCACAACTGTGACTATTATGGAAATGTTTTGCATCCATGATAGTATGTGTATAAGCTTTATCAAACTTCCTACCATCTCTGGAAGAAGGGAAGGAAAGGAAGAAGGGAGAAAAATTTGCAACTCAAAATCTTGTAAAAATGAATGCTAAAAATTTTCTTGATATGTAACTGGGGAGAAACAAAATATTATTTTAAAAAATAAAGAACCCATGTTAACACTTTTAAAAGGAGGGGAAGAGAATTCTGAATACAAAATTACCAAAAAAATTAATATTAAAATTGTTTTTACAAGCAATTGTGAAAAATAAAATATTTTTAAAAACCCAACTATAAAGCCAAAGAAACACAAATGGCAGTGGAAAAGGAGTGACCCAACTCCTGCCCCTGGATTTTCAAAGCTCAAAAGGTTCTTTGCAGAGAAAAAAGTGCTTATCCTTCTACTTGCTACCCTATATTCTTCCCTCCCCATCCCAATCACCCTCTGTTACTTTAAATCACAACTCAAAAAAGAGGCTTCATTTAGGAAGTATCTGGTTGATTGTGACCATTCTCCAACCAATAATTGGTCTTTCCTCTACCTTCCCACAGACCTGGAGCATTAATGTATTTATCATGTCCTGGATAGGACGGGATAGGATAGACTAGGAGTAAAAGCCTGGGTCCCATCTTCCCCTGTTCTTGACAGACTTTAACCTTGCCACTTCCTTCCCTGTGTTCCAACCATTCATGCTATATACATGGGCGGAATTAGGAGGCACTGTTTTGGGGGAGAGTGGGGCGGAATTGGGGGTAAGTGACTTGCCCAGAGTCACGCAGCCAGGGAGTGTCTCAGGTCCTGCACCACTGAGTGGCCCCAGAAGTTATCACTTTCTCTCTTCAAGAAGAAGCACTACAAGATGGGGGTGGGGTATTGGTGAGAAAGGACAGAGCCGACCCAAGATATTCCCCACTCTTGGTCTCACCAAAGAGAGTGCAGAACATGCCGCCCAGAATAGGGTCAGGGAGGGAAGCAAAGAGAGCCGTGAACTTGCCGATGGTCCCCAGGATCAGCATGATAATGGCCCCGTACTGGACCACCCTGCGGCTCCCCACCTAGAGAAGAGAGGATCGGGGAGTCAGCCTCAAGCCCACACCAGGACTGGCCAGGCTCAGGGCGGGGAAGGGAAAGAGCCCGTCTTGGCGCTCGGTACCTTGGTGATGCCCAGGACACCGATGTTGGGGCTAGAGGAAGTGGAGCCGTTCCCGGTCCCCAGCAGTCCGGCAATGATGCAGCAGATGCCCTCGGTAAAGATTCCCCTAGAAGAAGCGCCAGGGGAGAAGTGAGCGATAATACATAATTTTTTACTTTGCATGATGTTTGGTTTATCCTTTTCCTTCCACTATAATCTTCTTGCACTGTTTCCTAGGGGCAGGGAGGTGACCTTGGGCTATGCTAGTGAGGCACAAGACCTGGCTGGAAGGGTCCTGGGTAGGGTTCTGTCTGCCTGTCCTGCTCTCTGAAGGACAACCTAACCAAGTCTAGAGCTCCCCTCCCCCCCCTTTTTTTTTTTGCAAAACTACCTGAAGACTATCTGCTAAGGCCATTGAGGAAAGGTCCTTCTGATCTCTAGCAGTGGATCCCCCATAATCACAAGGAAGGATCCTTCCAGCATTTGTACTTTTTATGCCAATCCTATGGGACTCATCCTACAACACTGTGAGGAAGTTCAGATATTTTCCCCTTGACAGATAAGGAAACAGGCTCTTAAAATTAAAGCCAATTGCCAAACTGGGTCAAACTGGGACCAGAACTGAAGCCACATCCTTTTCTGCCATCAGACCCACACCAACACCACACCAATCAACCATAACTCTTTGAGGTGGGGGAGGGAATTTAGAGTCTTACAAAGGACACATTGGTCTCCTACTCAGACACACAAGAGGGGACTATACCTGTTGATGGCATGAACAGGGGGAGGAGGGGCCCCAGCCAGTCGGGCGCAGGCGTAGTAATCTCCAATGGACTCGATGATGCCCGCCAATGTGGCACTGAACATGCCCAAAACAGCAGCAGCAGTCACGCTGGGGAGGCCCCACTGACCTGAGGAGACCGGTTGTAGGAGATGGGACACAGGAACAAAACTTAGCAACCACCCCTGTTCCAAAGGGCATCCGCTTGGTAATTCCAGTATTAGAAAAAATGGATTTGACTAAAAAATTGTATATTTTCTAAACATTTCCCCAGACCTCCCCTCCACTTCACTCAGCTTTCTTTTCCTCAGGACTTGGAATCTTTTCAGCTCTGTTCCTAGTAAACATTCAGGGGCTCCCTCACCAACCAGATATAAGAAAAGAGTGCATTACTTTCATAGCTTCTAACTGGTTTCTTAGGCCTCAAGCCCGATTTCTTTCTCAGCACCCCTTCTTTTGAGATGGAACCAGGACAAAAAGCCAGATCTCATGGTTTTAGTCACAGGGTTTACTCACAGGGGTAGGGGAAGCGGACCCAGGGAGAAATGGACATGATCTCCCCACGGGCATCTGTCCGGGCCCTGAAGCCGTAGGTATTGGGGTCCGCAGGCAACACGTCCGTCAGGGTCAGGATGTAGCAGAGCAGCCAAACGGTCATGATGGCCAGTACAATCTTTTGGAGGAGAGGGAAAGAGGGAAGAAAAATGATCAAACAGCAAAGGGACAAGGGCTCCTGCCCCTCGGCTCAAGACTTGAATGTGTCTCCTCCTTTCACCTTCCTGAGGCAGAGTCCCCGAGCACTCCAAGCCCTTGAAGTAATTCCCTCTGAGCCTCCAAACTTTCTGGAAAGGATTCTCTCTCAACTGTAGGAAACTCCCAACCCCAGGAAAGGATTCTCCTCGGCTTTATGCCTACTACCCCAGAACCCCTTCCAGTCCCCGGGCCCCATTCCAACCCTTGCCCAACTCTGGCCTCCTCACAGGAAACATTTTGAAGATCTGGATCCGGAAGAGGGTGAAGCCTTTGCCCCATTTGTAGCCAGGCAGGCGGAAGGTGACATTTCGGAGGTATTGGGAGAAGAGGATGATCAGGAAAATGGAGCTGGAGGCAGAGGGGCCACACAGGTCACAGGATTATAGACTGTTCTCTAAGGACCTTAGAGATCAACCAGTCCAGGTTCCTCATTTTTCAGGTGAGGAAATGGAGATGCCGAGAAGAGGTGACTTGTTTAAGATAGCACAAGGGGTAAGTGACAGAGCTGGGTTTGAACCCAAGGCCTCTCCCTCTGAATTTAATGGCCCATGATGGAGGCTGGGAGAGGTGGAGGGCCAGTTCTGAGGTAGGGTCATGAGTGGAGAAGTACATCATGGTTCAGGGAGAAACCCCCCTCCTCTCCCTCAGACACTGTTTCTGGTTCTTGTGGTAATGAGACTTTAGTCAAAATACTTCTCAATGGGCCTGTTTCTCTACTTGTAAAGTGATAGGATGGGACTCCATAACATCTAAGGCTCTTCCTGGCTTGAACATTTTATGAGCCTCTGAATCTAAGGAGGGAGAGAACGATAGTCTTTGGGGGAGAAATGGGAGGAAGAGACTGGGGAACAGGGGATCAAGGGAGGAGATAGACTTGGGAGGGGACCCTAGAAAGAAAAGAGGGCATGGGGGGCCAGACACTTACAAGGTTGAGATGCCCCAGTGGGATCCAGCCCGATCTCCGGCGGCTTGGAAGACGGAGAGGCCGATGAGGGAGACAGTAGGAGTGACTGTGAGGGGCCCGATGTAGCTGAGCAGGGCTCCTGGCAGCCCCATAAGCCCGATCATCACCTCTACTGTGCTGGATACCATGATTGCCCCCTGGATCTGTGGGTAGGGTTGGGTATGGCAGAGAACCGTTGGACCAACTTGAGGGCTAGAGTTCCCCTGACCCTCCTTGCTTTCTCTGGACAGATTTTGCTGAGATATCAGGTATTCCTCCAGCTTCTGTTTTTCCCCACTTTCCCTAATTTGTAAAAAATTTTCCTGAATCTTAGCTTCATTTTCTCTTGGTCTAATCAATTCCCCTTTGTGCTTGAATGGAACATACATACTTTCACTCCTTGCCCAGCAACACTCACCTCTCTTATTCGTGGGTGCCAAATATGTGATGTGTTCAGAGGTAAACTCCAGTTGCCATAAATCTCCTCTGAGATGCAGAAACATAAAGGCAGAGGGAGAGGAAATTCTGACATAAGCTTGACTTGAGTCCCCTCTGAAATAACTGAGCAGTTTGAAGGCAGCTGCCCTTGTCCCTCTCCTTCCCCTCTCCCTCCTGGCCCCTCCCTCTCAAATGGTCCCCACCTTCTGGGGGACATCTCCATTTGTCCAGGGACAGGATAGCTTTGGCTGGAACCAAGAAGGCAAAGGCACTTGCTTGAAACAGGGGCAGCCTGTGAGGGAGAAACACAGAAAGGGACCAGAGCAAAGGTGGAGAGAGATACAGACACAGAGAGACGCAGGTACAGAAAGAGAGGAAGAGAAAGTGAACAAGAGGCAGAAGCAGAGAGGCAGAGACAAAGAGTGAGACAGACAGACACAGAGAGAATAGAGAGACAGACAGAGTCAGAGACAAAGAAACACTCATGTAAAAGGCAGAGATAGAGCATGAGGAGAGGAGAGGTAAATGGAACAGAACGGAGAAATCAAGTATACGTCAGTGCAGGACCTTCTTGGTCTTTAGGCCCTCAGAATGAGGAGGGTCTGGGGACAAACAGATATACATAACGGGATGAATTTGCCGACTAGAAGGGAAGGGTGACTTGACGGGTGTCCAAAGGGAGGCTATGGCAGCTTCTTCCTGGAATCTCTCAGGACCCGGAGGACCTTAGTTAGAACGCGCAGTTGGAAATGAGCTGGGATTGTTTCATTTTTTGCACTTGTATGCCCAGTGCTTATCCAAGTGCCTGGCATACAGTGGACAATAGTATCTGTTGTCCCGCTTGGGCCTAGCCTCGGAGTGAGCGTTTGGACTCTGGCCTGGGCAAGGGCTGAGGACTGGAAGATGGGGGCGGGGGGAGGCTCTCACCGGATGCCCAGAGTGGTCTGGATCAGGGTGGTGATTCCCACACAGGTGAAGATGGTGCCGATGAGCTGGCTGACCATGTACTGGTCCTTGCCCACACACAGGGCATCCGCAAGGAGGAAGGGGACAGCAATGGTCCCGCTGAAACAGGTCAGGTAGTGCTGGGGGAGAAGAGGGGTCATGGAGCCAGCCTGGCCCCTGCACTGCCTGTCCCCACAGTGCAGCTCTGCCATGGGCTTCAGCCCACCCCCCCAACTGGGCTCCCTGAGGGGCAAGCCACGTAATTGGGGGGCTGTTCCTCATCTGTGAGAGGAGGGAGCTGGCTTAGATGATCTCTAAGGGTCCAAACCTGATGACCCACCCCTTTATTCCCTTGTTTCTGTTCGCCTGGGAGAGTCCAGAAATCATTCGCCCATAGTACAGATGAAGAAACCCAGTGGAGGATTTGTAGGAGTCATCTTCACCCAGAGTGGCAGAGAGAGAATGTAATAGCTACTGGACCAGCTTGCTCATCATTCTGAGAGGGACTATTCAGCAGATAGGGGCTCAGTACTCCCCATGGGGGATTCATGCACTTGCTTACTCAGTGTTAATTTTGTGAGTAGTAATGGTTCCTGCAGGGTATTAATACTCCCTCTTCCCTGGTAACCTACTCTTGGGAGTGAAAGGCCAGAGGCGTTACCTGGAATCCCAGGAGAATGCAGAGGTACCACGGAGGCACGTCCTCGATCTTGTAGAGCATGTCTGACTTGGGGTCCTCTGGGGGTGCCCGCGAGAGGCTGGGGCCCTCATCCTCCTGTTGGGAAGTGAAGGTGGGAACGAAGATTTCCATCAGGCCTGAGTGGGCTCGAGTCCAGGAGGGAGGAGCAGCCAGGCAGTCTGTCACTTAAGAAGCTGTTCAGTCCTCATCCTCCCAAGCTGCCCTTCCCCACCTGCTCAGTCCTTCTCTGGGACGGCCCCTTTCTTTGTTCCTGGAGTGTAGTCAGTAATCTCTGCCCCACCTAGGCTCAGCCCCTTGCTTATCTCTCTGTGGAGACCTGAAGCCCCCACTTCCCAAGACTATGTGGACGGCGACCCCCTCTCCCAGCTCTCCCCTGGGAATTCACATTTGTAAGCAAGTTCCCAGGTCTGGCCTTGCTCCCCATCCAGGTTCTCTGGGAATGTGGGGATAACTGATAGGCTCTTTGGGGGAGGAGGTTAACATAATTCACTCCACTGAAGAGAAAGTGTCAGTATCTAAACTAGATGCCCTTTTGTTAGTGGGGAGGGGCAGAGGAGGGGGCGGAAGAGGCGAGTCCATTAAGGCCTAAGCTCATTAGAGAGGATTGTGGAAAGAGCTGAAGGGCAGAAAACAAGAGACTGTATAGACTCCTTTGAGTTCAGAGATTTAGAGTTGAAAGGCTCCTCTTAGGTCCTCAGATTCGGTCCCCTCACGTTGCCAGTGAGGAAATTGAAGCCCAGGGAAATCAAGTGTTTTATCCCCACCATCATCCAGTTAGTAATTGTCTAAGGCAGAATTTGAATCCAGGTCTCCCTGACTTTCAGCACAATACTACATCGTTCTGGTTCCTTCTCCAGCTAACTTATGTGATCCTAGGACTTGACCTAACTGGGACTCAGTTAGTCCATCTGTAAAATGAAAGAATAATCCATGTTCTCTATCTCAAAAGGATCTTGTACTTATAAAAGGGATGCAGAAATGCTTTAGGAAGTTAAAAATACTATTATAATGATTACGAGGGAGAAGTAAGGTCTTTGGATTCTCTCCTTTTTGCCTCTGAAATCCAGGAAATAGAAATGAGGATGACGGGTTGCTTTTCCCCTGAGCTATAGTCCCTCTTCACCAACTGGCTGGACATTTCTAACTGGAAGTTCCATAGACATGTCAAATTTAGAATGTCCAACACTGGATTCATCTTTCCTCCAAAACCTACCCCTTTAAAATTTTTCCCTTTTTCTGTTGAAGACTCCACTGTCCTCCCAATCACATAACTGCCCATCCTCGGCCTCATTCTCATGTGACCGCGGAGCCAATCAGGTGCCATGTTGTGACATCTCCCATCTGCTCTCTTTTCCCCACTCACACAGTGACCGGCCCAGGTCAGCCTTTAATCACATCCTTTCTGTACTATTCAGAGAGACTCCCAACTGATCTTCCCAGACCTCATCTCGTCCCGCTCCATTCACAGTTGCCAAAGTGATTTTTTCTAAAGCATGAGCTTGATCGTGTTACACAATAAGCTTCACAATCTCATTAATATCTCCACAAAAGCTTCTGTCTAGAATTTAATACCATGCGCTGGTTCTGCCTTTCTGCTTTTATTACATGTTTCTACATTGACAGGATCATCTGGCAGACTGGTCTTTTTACTGTTTCTCCTCCATCTCCCACCTTCAAGGACTTGCACTGACAATCTCTTATGTCTGCAATGTCCTTTCCCCTCCCCTCCATCTTTCTCCCTAGTTTCCTTTAAGATTCAGCTTGTGTCACCTTCCCAGTTGCTAGTGCTCTCTAAAATCAACTTGTTTATATTTCATCCATCTCTGTCTCTGTTCTGTCTCTCACTCTGTGTGTGTATATACCTTGTCTCCTCTGGCTAGATTTCAAGCTCTTTAAGCGCACAGACTATGCTAGCCCAGTACCTGCAATAGTGCCCAGAACAGCAGGAACAGGAGAACACAAATACTTATTGATTGTTTGATTGGGTACCCTATGGGTTTATTCTCCACAACAGAAAGAATAAGTCATGGGCACAGTCTCCAGACATCTCATTTCTTACTCCAAAGTCCCTTTCTCTGGATTTAGGACTACCTTCTCCCAGTGTCCCCTCACATTCCCTGCTGGATCTCAGAAACGCACGAGATTTATTTTAAGGAATTGTCATGTAGCATTTAAGATGACAGGAAGAAGATAGCTAGGATTTGCTGTAGCTCTCCCCCTATCCTCCCTTCTTTGATCTCCTTTCAGTGTTTACATTCCCAGGAGGCCCTTCTACTCCTCCAATAGTACTGGGGCTTCTTCATACATGAGAAAGTGGGGATTCTGCTCACTCCACCAAATTCTAATACTTCTTCCAGCAGGGCTCAAAGCCCCTGTACACCCCTCCCCCATCCCCCATCACCACACTCCCCTGAAAGTTGATGTCTTGCTCAGCCTCCACTGTGCAGTCAAGGCTCTGTCCTCCCTCCCTTGGGAGGAGAAAGTAGATGAAGAGATAATAACAATTGCTTCTGTTCTCCTGCCCCACCCACCTCACCCCTGCCCCACCATCACATCTCTCTCTGGCCCCTTGGTACCTGGGCTGGAGCTGTGTGGTCCTTCTGGGTCCCCATCCTTTGGATGCAGGGCTGTGAGGTACCTGGGGACGGGTAAAAGAGAGGACAGAAACACCTGTATGGCTAGGAGGACTTTAGTCCAAACATCACAGACATTGTTCACAAGTAAATCTGTAACTAGAGCCCCAAGTCCAGAGATTGCGAAAGTGGAGCCCTAGGGGAAGTAATGTATTAACTCCCCTGCTGGGTGTACCCTGGCAAAGGTCAAGTCCCTTGGTCCCACCTTCTCAGGGTCAAAGCTCCATGTCCCGTTAGGCAGGAAAAGGGGGCAGGGTGGGAACTTCTGGGCTTGTTCATTTATCCATCAAACATTTCTAGGTGAAAAACTCTAAGGAAGACACAAAGGTAAATAAATCTGTTTCTTGTCCCTGAAGGAACTTAGAATAGTCACTTACCATATAAGATTCTGTTCTGTGCTACACAGAAAAGGGAATCAGGGGAGAGACTACTTGGAAGGGGGGATGGAGTTTCTAGCCCCCCAAGAATTGTTTCTCTTCATTTTTAACCCTTAGTGGTTAGTCAGTGGTATGGAGGACAGACAACTTGATCACAGGTCAGTAGACCTGGGTTCTAGTAAAATCACTGTTAAGAGCACTTGTCAGGAAAGCTTTGGGCTCAAGCTTTGGCTCTGTGTGTCTCAGTCATTTCCCTTTTCCAGGCCTCAGTTTTCTCACCTGTAAAGTGAGGGGGAAAATAATAAGGATAAACCAGCTAAATCTTCCAATGTCTACAAGAACTGGACAATATTTGAGGTCTTTTCCAGGGACAATATTCTAGGACCTTTAGGTTCAGTAATAGCTAGAGTTTATATGTCACTTTTAAATTTTTGCAAAAGGTTTCCCACAGATAGGATTTCTTTTGATCTTCACAACAAATTTGGAAGATGTACACTATTATTATCCCCATTTTGCAGGTAAATTGGTTAAGTGACTTAACAACTAAGTGATTGAGGCTGGATGTTCTTCCTAGTTTCTATCCTGAACATAGGACAGGATCTGGAGGGAGATTCAGAGATCTAGCCCTGTCAAGCAGGATGACCTCATGCTACTCACTGTATTTGAGATTTTTTCATGCTTTAGCAAGGGGAGATTCTAAAGGTTGCCCTGCCTCCTTCACAGAGTTCTTTGGAAAGTCAGATCGATTAGGTCGTCTAATTTTTTGGGTTCCCTTTCAGGGAACCAAAAATTTAATGAGGTTTAGATTTTGGGATTCCCTTTGTAGGGAACCAGATGATTAAGTCTAGATTTAGGGAACCAAAATGAGAGTAGGGTTTCTGGTGGTCAGAGAGTTAAATGATAAGGTCTAGTGGCAGGTTCAGGGAACCAAATGGAGAGGTTTGGCTCCCCTGTACCCCTTTGGGATTTGGCGCAGGGTAGGGAGTTTTGGGGAACCCCTTTCTGTTGTCGCAGAGATTCTCTGTAAAGGAATTTACAAACCTGAAAACCTAGATTGATAAGAGGTTTATTATGGGAAGTAAGGTTAGAAATTCTGATAGAAAGGCATGAAGTCTGGTTAGGGAAACAAGTGAGGGTAAAGAGTATGACACTGGAAAAGAATATTATCCAGTGGGCAGAGGCCTCCTTGGCATGGCATGGCATAGCCTAGCATGGCATCAGGTCCTCTGCAAAGAAATGAGTTTTTAATTGCCACCTATAAGGAAGTCTTTGGCTGCAAGGGAGGTCTGCTTCCCCCTCTCACAGAAGCTGGTGGGTGGAGTTGAATTGAATAGAAAATCTTTAATTGAATAGGGTTGGAATTCTTTTAGCTCAGGATTGAATCAACACCCCATCTAGATATCAGAATGAAGCTGTTTATTTCCCTCACCTCACTGAGGCAGAGTTGAAGGAGATTTTCTCCTTCAAGCAGTTTTAGAGTTTCGGGGTCTCTTCTTCAAGATAAAATAAATAGCCAATAGTGATGATCATTGGTCTAATCTATAGAGATCAGAGTGAAATGGGAAGCCTGAAGAAACTTTCTCTCTCAAGGAGAAAGCTACCTTGAACTTGACCACTGTACCCCACCTAAGGCAAATAGGATAAACAGCCTGATTGTTATCCTGAGAGACTCCCCCTCCCCCCCCACCCATTGATAATACTACTGATTAAGTTCTCTATAGAGGTAAACTGATACCTATTCTATTCCAAAAATTCCCCATTATTTCAATAATCCCAAACTCTAGGATCTGCCCATAAAACTAAATATCCTCAACAAACCTCTTTACAAATCTCCTGATTTTATTAGGGGCTTTTGTCCACTAAGAGAGTCTCTTAGTGATGATCAGAAATAAACTTTCCTATTCTTTGCCACAGATTGTGAATTCACCTAGTTCTGCCTTTCTTGTTTCCAAGTCAAGGCTCGAATCCCATTATTTGGTGGTCCGCTATGGGGACTTCCGACAGAGCCCGGCCAACAGATAGGTAAGCCTCCCTCTGACCTCCTCTATAGCAGTAGGCAGCCAAAAAATCAGGAATAATTTGCTGCTGGAGCTCTACGCCCAAGCAGAGTTTTTTGCCTGGGGACTCTCAGGGCAGAAAACTCCTGCAAATTGACAAAGTTTTTCTCATGTTTCTCTCTCTCTTAGGGATGCCTATAAAGAATGAAAAAGCTATAGAATCGGGGAAGTTTGGGGCTTGGGGTCTGTGGCAAGAATGGGACACCTTATTTCCTCTATCCCTAAAGATTCACCTTTAGGCTGTCTCTTAAAAAACAGGGACAAATTCAGCTTAGGAGATCTCAAGACCAAAAAGCTCATTTATTTTTGCAATATTGCCTGGCCCAAATCTCTCTTAGAGAACCAGGAAAAATGGCCAATTCCTGGCTCAATAAATTACAATACTATGAAGGAACTGGACTTATTTTGCAGGAGACAAGGGAAATGGACTAAAGTTCCTTATATTCAGATGTTCATGGCTCTGGCACAGGACCCTAAATTAAGACTAAATTGCAGAATGTTGCTTGTCAAATTTAATGGAGAGGAACTGGAGGTAGAAACCGATCTTTTAAATGACCCGTCGTTTCCACTCCTTTAGGGGCAAGAAGCATTTGCCCCTCCCTGCCGGTCCTTGGCAGAATACTTGCATCTAGAACCACAGCCCCTTTATCCCAAATGCATTTGGGGGTAACTGCTTGAGGGGGGCATGAAATGGGAAGCCTGAAGAAACTTTCTCTCTCAAGGAGAAAGCTAGCTTGAACTTTATCTCTATACCCCACCTGAGGCAAACAGGATAACCAGCCTCATTTTGTTATTCTGAGAGGACCACCTCCACATATTGATAACAATCACTACTGATTAAGTTCTCTATAAAGATAAACAGATACCTATTCTATTCCAAAAATTCTCCATTATTTCATTACTCCTAAGCTCTAGGATCCACCTATAAAACTAAGCACCCTCAACAAACCTCTTTACAAATCTCTTGATTGTATTAGGGGCTTTTGTCCACTAACAGAATCTCTTTCTTAGTGATATTCAGAAATAAACTTTCCTATTCTTTGCCACCTCACTCTGCCTTTCTTGTTTCCAAGCCAAGGCTCGAATCCCATGGAGAGGAATTCGGTCCCCCTTTCTTCCCTTTCCAGCTTCCCCAACCAAGAGCCCACTTCTTCATTTCAAAATATGACTTGTCTTGGAGGGCAGTGGGAGTAGGAAGAAGAGGAAAAGAGGATCTCAGATGGTTTCTTGTCTCCCATTCAGTCGAGGGGGCAAAGCAGGAGACAAAAAGGGGGAGTAGGGAGCAGATCAGTCGGTAGGGGCTGGGCTGGGAATGGTGTGAATGGAGATAGATTTGAGAGATTAGACAGTGGTGTCATCTGGATCTACATCTCTAATTCTCTTCCTGACAATCTATTCCACTGAGGCAGAGGGGACAGGAAGGAGACGGCGATGGGAATGTTTCCTGATTGCCCAATTTTGGGAGACATGACCCTGCAACCTCCCCTCCCCTTCCCCTGCTCAGTTGAAAGCCCAGAGCCCCACAGGATCACCTACTTCTGTTTTGCGGGCCCCAGGGCCGAGGCCTCCCTTCAGGGCTTAGCCAGAAGACCGCTCCCCGATCTAGCAGCAGCTTCATTGAGTTCTCTGTCAGTTCACGGATGCCCCTGTCCGAGCTGGCTCCCTCTACCAGTCTGCTTCAGTTGCCCCAAAGTGGTCTGACCAGTTCACCGAGGATGTATGGATAGATGTTTGTATGTTTCTATTTGCACGTTGCTTCCTCCTCCACCCCCCTACCCCCCAAACCTGCCCCCAGCCTTCCCTTTCCTCCACTTCTCTGCAGGTGGTTAAGGAAATGGGAAAAGTGCCTCCTCCTAGAGCAGATTACACACACACAGCAGACAATCATAGGCACTGGCACACACCCCCCCACGTGGTCATTTTTAACGGCTTCTTGACCCCCAGAATTCTCAGGTTCTTCTAGGTTTTGATCCATGACTCTTGATTGGGACGGTGGGGGATGGAGAAAGGGGAGGGGTGATGTTGGCTTTCGAGGTGTCAGCCAGTCAGTCAGGGGGGTCTCAGGGACCATGTGTGTGTGCAGGTGCAGGGATGCACCCACCCACTCTCCCACCCAACTCAATCGTGGCCAGGAAGGCCAGCCTGAAGGAGCTTAAGCAGGCACTAGGAAAGCTCCCAGTTGCCCCATCTCTATGCCCCGAGGGATAGTAGGCTGAGCTTGATGAGTAGTTCCTGCATCTGCCCCTAGGAGGAGGCTCACCTCAGAGAGTGCACCTTGAAAGGTTCCATCCTCGCTGTCCCTGGCCTCGCACAAAATTAGGAAGCATGTGAATTCAAATGTCAGCTCTGGTTCCCACCCCTGTGACCTGAGGCAAAGCTTCTGACTTCAGGGGGCTTTCGTTTCCTTAGCTGTAAAATGATGAGGGATTGCTGCTCTGAATACTAAAATCTGGTGAGCCATGTGCTTCCCCACATGCACAGTAAATCCCTGATGGTTAGATAATTTTGATAATCCTGCCCTTCATTTCCCTAGGCTCTTGGATTAGGAGAAATTGCCCTGAAAAAAAGGTACAGACAGTACTGCAGGTTGTTTTCTCAGATACAGAAGGGTTAGATTCTCCTTCCCTCCCCACTACCTCCCTCTCCCTTCCTTAGCTGGCTGAAGGATTGAAAACAGATGAAGCTCTTAATCTGTTCCTGGAAAAGCAGGATTGGTGACTCCCTCCCCAGGGCCAGTGGGATAAATGTCTAGGAAGTGAAGGAACGGTTCCAAGCACCCTTAGATAACAGCAACGGCTGTAATCCTGGACACAGGTTGGCTGGCTCATAGTGGGAACATAATTTTGTTCTTACCTTTACCTGCCCACCTCAATCTAGAAATCCCCCTTGGGTTGTTCAGGCATGGGTGACAACTAGCTCAAGACTGCACCATCCATCAATTGTGATAGACTTGCTCTTTTGAACAATGAGGTGATTCAGACCAATTTCAATAGACTTGTGATGGAGAGAGCTATCTGCATCCAGAGAGGGGACTCTGGGGACTGAATGTGGATCACAGCATAGTTTTCACCTTTTTTGTTGTTATTTGCTTGCTTTTTTCTTTCTCTTTTTTCTTTTTGATCTGATTTTTCTTGTGCAATATGATAAATGTGAAAATATGTTTGGAAGAATTGCACATGTTTAACCTATATTGGATTATTTGCTTTCTAGGGGAGGGAGTCGGGGAAAGGGAAGGAGAAAACATTGGAACACAAGGTTTTGCAAGGGGGAATGCTGAAAATTATCTTTGCATGGATTTGAAAATAAAAAGGTATTAAAATTGTTTAATAGAAAAGAAAGAAGCAAAAATAACAAAACGCAACAACAACAACCATAGGGTATGGCACTTAAAAAAAAAAAAAAAAAGACTGCACCATCCCCAAGGGTTATCATGTCCTCCAATGTAATGGAGGCTTAGGGTGGGGAGACACTAGGGAGAAGCTCTGAGGTCACTTTTGTGATCTGATAGGATTGATCCGGACTGAATCTGTCCTGGATACCTTCCCCTCCCTAAGTCCCATAGGCAGGGTCTTGACTTTCCCAGGACACCCCCAATACTATTCCCCTTTCCCCCTGATGGAGTGCCTTTCCATCACCACTCTGTCTGTTTGGAATGCCACCTGTTTTTCAAGGTGGACCTTCTCACTTTCTCCAGGGAGGCATTCCTTTAACCATTATACAATGGCTCCATGGCAGAATTCAGTTCTTGACTACAACGTTTTACAAGATTGGCACCTCTCCTTGGAATAGGAAAGAGCCTGGGGATCGGAGCCACGGGGACTTGGTAGATTTAATGTCTATTCCCTGGGAAAGAGAACCCCAACCCTCTACCGGAGAAGCCAAAAGGTTCATTTAGAATGACAAGGAAACACTGAGAGTCTGAGGACATGGCATTTGGCACAGGACTCCCGGCACCTCCTAGCTTGTGTCTGGGCATCTGAGGTATGCTTTTTCCAAGCTAGCCCAGTGTACTCTAGGGAAAGGCATCGATATGGAAAGCTGGTTGGTTGGTTGGAGATTCTGGGAAATTTATCCTTATGTTTTACCCACTTCTAAAAAGCAAGGGGCGGGGCAGTAGGCTAAATCTTAGCATCGACAAGGAAATAGGGGGGAAAAAAAAGCTTAAGTCTTTCTGAGTGATTTTACTATTCTTGAAAGATTACGGAAGAAATGGGGAAAGGATATTTTATTTTATTGAAGTTTAGTGGGTTAGATGATAATAGGACAGGATGATTCCAAGATCCAAAAACATCCTCTCCTGTCTACCCTTCCCCCATCAGGGACTGGACCCAGGAGACCCTAGAGGGGGAGAAGAGAAGGAGGAAGAGAAAGAATCAGGGGATGAATACGGGAGAAGGATGAAGGGGAAGGGGAAGGAAAGGATTCAAGGGGGAGATGTGTGATCTCTAATTCACAGACGGGGAAAGAAGTCTGAGATCCAATTCTGGCTTTCCTGATCCCCCCAGGTGAGACTGTTGTCCCCGACTTTCCCCTTGTAGGACTGAGGAAGGTCTTTGTTCCAAGCAGAGCTGATGATGGAGTTAGCTCCCAGAAATGAGGCTTCGGTGGGTTTTGTGAAGGGAAGGCAGAAAGTCCTATTATGTCCCAGAGGTCTGCTGGACCAGTAGCCCCTCTGGCACGTCCTGGGGGCACAAGACCTCTCTCCTGAGTGATAAAAGGCTAAAGTTCCTCCCGGAGGAAGTCCCCTTGGCCGGGTGTTGCCCCTTCCGGACAGGTCCCTCTGCACAGCAGCCTCTCCAGGGCCTCCCGGCCCCCCTGCCTGTGTTCCCTGTACAGCTGATCTTCCCCAAGCTCTCCCAGGTAGTTGTGGCACATCTTGAAGAGCCTGCAAGGAAGGGAGAGCAGAGAAGGTGGGTGGAACAGCCCCGAGCCATAGCCCTGGGTTCTAACTCAGGCTTTTCTAATGACAGTGTGTGACCCTGCTCTGCCCCTTCCAGCCTCAACTTCCCCATCTGTAAGTTTCGATGAGG
Source organism: Sarcophilus harrisii (assembly GCF_902635505.1). Lineage (NCBI taxonomy): Eukaryota > Metazoa > Chordata > Mammalia > Dasyuromorphia > Dasyuridae > Sarcophilus > Sarcophilus harrisii. The sequence continues at coordinate 372,034,951 of NC_045427.1, forward strand.
TTCCGTCTACTCTGACAATTTGAGGAATCTTTGCTCCTAAGAGGAAGAAATACCCCAGAGAAAATGCTCCTTTGTCTACTTGGGAACCTTCCTTATCCCCTCTTTATTGCTCCTCCCAGTCCACCCTCCTCTTCCTCAGAGGAGGCTGTGTGAACCTGGGAAAATTACTTAGCTGCTCTGTTCTAGACAATCCTCTTAAAACTGTGCAGGAAGATGCTAACCTATATTGCTGCAGTTTGCTTATCTGAGAGTTCCCTCTGTTGAGGAAATGAGGTCCAAGTCCATTTCCATCTAGAATTGGTCGTGTCACTTCTGCTCAAAATCTTCAATGGCTCCCTATTGCCTCCAGAGTAGAGCTCAAATTCCTCTGCCTCTCATTCAAGCCCCTCCACAACCAAGTGCCATCCCACCTTTTTCTTATCTCACTTCCCTCCACAAAGTCAACTTGGATAATTCTCCTCCTCCCCCCAATACAAACTGTGCTCTTGGGGCTCCCTGCTGGATATACTCCATCATTTATCATTTAAAGCACAATCCAAATGCTACCTTCTCTAGGAAGCCTTCCCTAATGTTTTCCCCAGCTGGTCATTACTTTTATTCTCAGATGTTCACTAGTACTCTGTGCTAGCAGGTAGAATTAGGGAATATTGTGCAATCTACTCGGTTTGGTTTCCTTTTACTCTCATTCCACAGAGGTCAGGGATCCAGACTTATCTAAGCTTTTTATCTCAATAGAACCTAGCACGGGGTAACTGCTTGAAAAACTTTGTGTTTAATAAATAGATCTATTCACCACTTTTCCTGCCCCAAACTGGGGTCATTACCTGCCTGGCCATGGGCCTCCGCTGATCATCACACTGATGCCCTCAACATTGGCCAGTCCTGGGCCAACAAAGCGTTTCACCTTGTTTACTTCCCGGACCCCGTAACTGGTGGTCATGGGGAGAGAGAGAAGAAAGGTTAGAAGGGGCGCACCGGGAGAAGGGGATCCATCCATCCCGGGGCTTGTTAACTCCCCGCAGCTGTTAAAGTGCACAAGTAATACCCTTGGAGAAGGGAAGTAAGTTTATAGCCTATCAGGCCAGTAGAAGTCTCTATGTGTGTGTGCATATTATAAAGGTGGGAGCTCGGACAATTCCTTTTAGGAACTCACCCCCAGCATCCAAGCACTCAACCCCATCCCCTTGTGGTGACTTCTTCCCTTTCTTCCCCCTTGCTCCTGCAGAGATCTGAGGATTCTGAGAGCCACAGGGAAAGAATGGCTTTCCAAGGGTCAAGGGCAACTCACTTCTTCCAGCTCTGAGAACAGCATTTTTCCAGGACATCGGTGTACTCAGACTCCCTCAGAGAAGCCCCCTTGGCCCTGTGGCTCAGCAGCTTGGTCTCTGTTTCAGTCAGATGCTTCCACATCTGAAACGGAGATACTGATTAACTTTGGAGCCAAGATTGAAAGCTGGGAAGTGGAGGAGGCAGGCAGTGGGACCGTAAGCAGTGGGATGGGCCGTGTTTAGGAGAGGAGGCTCCTGGTCCCCCCTACAGTTGCCCCCCTGGAACAGTTTTAGGCTAAGTATAGCTCTGGGTGGGGTGGGGCCCATCTCTGGGGCAGAAAGCACCTGTGAAGGATGGGTCCTTACCCTTCTTATGCCTCCATCTCCCTGGTTGTAGGCTTGGAGTGGTCTTAGCAGTAAACAGGGAAGGAAGAACTGGAGAGGGGGCCCTGGGCCCTGCTCAGGGGGTAGTAGGGATTCGGGGGTAAATTAACTCCTCCCCAGGAGCTGCTCAAGAGAGTCTTTCAGTTTCAGATGCAGAAACCGAGCTCTGGCAGCAGGGGTTTTCCCCAAGAGCCAAGATTCTGACCTGTGGGATGGGAGGGAGGATGAGAGGCACTAGGCCTTAACCCAGTCACCAAATCCTGGGGGTGACCCAGGCTCCAGGGAATCATTTCTTATTTTCTCTAAGACCATCTGCTCTGTGCTGTGAAACACAGCCCAATTTGCATGGGGCATTTTTAACCCTGGAGGGATCAGAACAGGAAAAGGCCCAGACACTGAGGAGGAAAATGCCAGGTGCTGGCAGGGCCCCCAAGGGAAGGGACAAGCTGTTAGTGACACGTATCACACATAGAAAGCACGTGGCCCTTCTCCCCTCCCCCAGGCCTGTACAGTGCAAAAAAATAATCTAAGAATTTAAAAAGAATCTAAGAAAAACAAAAAATAAATTTAAAAAAGCTAAAAATCTCAAATCAGGAAACCTATTGGAGCTATCTCTGCCATCCTCCTCCTCCTTTATGGTTTACCTGAGACCCCAAAGCTCTTTTGCATTAATATTATATATATCTACTCCTCTCCTGGCAGAAAAATAAACTGAAGCATATAACAGTAAGGGGAGAGAATGATCCAATCAACTCAAGCCAACAGGGTACCAGGATATGTGAGTGATACCATCCATCTTGGCCAGTGGCCTTTCTGGAGCTTTGTGTTCCAGGGCACAGCCTGAAATGTGTCCCTTCCATGGCTTTGCTCCCCAAAATTTGGGTCCTTGGTGTGGGGCTCGGGGGACTGGCTGGGAAGGTGAGGATGTGAAGGTGGGGGCAGGGGAGCTTTCTTACCTGGTAAGAAATGATCCGGCAGGCATCACAGCGCAGATGTTGGGGCATGTGGGTTGAGTATTTTTCTTCTTCATCAAAATGAGGGGATGTGGCTGACAATGGGATGGTTTCCTGGGGGATTCCCTCTCCAAGGTTTCCTGGGGGGCCCCAGCTGGTCAGTGACAGCAGCAATAGCAGAAGCCTCATTGTCTCTCAGTGGTGGGACTAAGTTCTGTATAGACTAGGGTGTGGGTACATTAGAAAGGAAGCCAGGTGGCATTAAGACCCAGCTTAAACCAATGAGGGCCTGACACCTCTGTATCTGTACCCCCAATACCCTATCAATTGACTCAGTCCCTCCCATTCCCCCAGATTGTGATGGGTCTTGAAAGTCAATTTTTCCACTTTCTTCCTGAGAGGATCTCCAACCCCACCCCCTCGATATGAGGTTCCAGATAATTTACTCCCATTTTGTGGATGAAAAAAACTGAGACCTGGAAAGTGATAGGGACTTAGACAACTCTACAAAGCAATTTAATGTTTGAACTGCAATTTGAGCTTACAGTCACTCAGTGGATAGGGGGTAAGGCGAAATGTTTCCTCCTCCTCCCTCTTCCAGAATCTGCCTTTTGTGTGAGATGGCAACCTCTCTTTAGTAGCCAGGATGATAGCCTCAATAACACAGGAGAGGACTAGTACAAAAAAAATAGACGACCAAATGCAATATTTTGGTTACTGACCACAATTCCTTTGGTGGACACTTTATTTTACATACATAGAACAAATGCAAAGATTACCCGATCTAGGAATCTCTGGAGCCTGATTTGGATTGTACTTTCCTAGAAACTTTCCCCAAGGAGCTTCTTTCCTTGGGCAGGGGACTGTGAGTCTGGGGGAGAGTATCAGGCCTCCTTCCACCCTTAACTTTGTAACAAAAGAAGGCAGCAGCCAGTTGTTTGAGGGGAGGTGATACCCCCTGTCTCTAGTGACACTTCTTACCAGGAGAAGCAGTAGTCATACAAGCAGTTAGAAACACCCCCAAAATACACACACACACACACACACACACACACACACTACACTCCCTTCTTCCCTGTCCACAGCCTGCCCCATCCAGCTGCTCAGTCCTGGAGCTTTGTTCACAAATATGCCCCATGCCCCTCTTCTACCTTCCTCTTTAATATTCCTTGAGCTCACCCAAGTTTCCTCTTCTTATTTGGATGGGCATAGATCTGGATTCCAGAGAGGGAGATACTTTTTTAACTGCCCAGCAAATCAGCCCCTTGACCCACTTTAATCACAGCTCCCAGCTTAACCTGGAGAAACAACTGGTCTCTAAAAGTCCCCAACACTGCATTGAAAACTCATTTATCCTATTCCCTTGCGACACTTAACTAGTCCAGCCTTGGGAGACCTTCCCCGAAGAGATGCTCATTCACTTCCATCTAATAACTCTCACTAATGGAAAAGCTAAGTTTCTGGAATTTTAGCCCTGGTTCTGCAAAACGCAACTTGCTTAATGATTTGGGGTAAGTCATTTATCCTTGTAGGAACTCAATTTCCTCATATAAAAAGGGGAATGCTGGACTAATGATTTCAGGTAAGTCGTTTATCCTTGTAGGAACTCTCAGTTTCCTTATATAAAAAGGGGAATGCTGGACTAAATCTTCACTGAGGTTCCCTCCTAACTGAAAACTGACTCCAGAAAGGAAGTTCAGCCACTTCTAAAGGAGAAAAGAATCTCCTAGCTAGCTAGCACAGGTCTTGTCTTGTTTTTTTCATGGGTAGAGAAGAGTAGTAATGGAAAGGAAGTAGTTTTTTCTGAGATCATTGGGGTCTGAGGCTGGCTTTGAACTCAGATCCTCCTACTTAAGGGCTGGTGCTCTACTAGACCATCTAGCTTCCACATGTTTCTTAATATGTAAGAATTATTTCATTCTGGTGCCAGTGCCATAGTAAGTGCTTAATAAATGCTTGTTGATTGACCAAGTGATTTGCTGAATCTTTACCAACAGCCTCCTGCCATGGAGGGGCTATATTAGACCCAAACTCCAGCTTTTCCTTTTAACATCCATCCCTGAAACAAAATTCGGAGCACTCTAGCACTAATCAGCACCCCACAGTGCTTCTTCTGGTCCTGCCTGATCTACCTTTTTATGAGCTGAATGTCTCCCATTTCTTTCCTAGACCTCTTCAAAAGATGTTCCGAATCTTCTACCCCCCCCCCCCCCCCAACACACACACATACACACACAACTTCCCTTTCTCTCTGACTCCAATGAGGGACTTGTATCTTCAAGTTCAGGGGTCAATATACCTCCCAAACCCATTCTTACAGTTTGAATCCTTCACAACTTTTGCTGGCTCATATCTTCCCCCATTCACTTTCTTGGCTCATCACTGGTGACAGGGCATATGTGAGACACACAATCATATAACTGCCATCATTGCTTCCACTTCCCGAGGGCCATGGGTAGAGACACAGGCAAGAGCTGAATAGATTGGGAAGAAACAGATGACAATTCTTCCCTGAGCTCTCCCTTCCATCCTCAGCAGTACCCTGGGAAGTGGGGTTGGAAGCAAAGCCACAGCACTATCCCTATGGAAGCTAGGGCAGGAGTGTAATGGGGGGTAGTAGTAGTTTATGTGGACGTGGATGTGGGGAATTGGAATTTAAAGAAGGAAAAAAAGAGCAAGTCATCGGGAGGGTGGGTGGAGGTGAAGGATTGGTATCAGAGTGGGTGTGTGCCAGGGGAAAGGAACCCAGGAGTATTTAGGGCTAGGTTGGATTCAGAGGCTCTGCTGGAATAAGAGCCCCTTTAGGTGAGACCTTTAGACAAAATGGGGTGTGAGTAGGGCTTAGGGAGGTCTTCTCACTCAAAAAGGTGAGCCTTTGGTAGTGGTAGGAGGCCCAGAATTGGGAGGCCCAGAGTAAAGAAGGAGAGGAAGACCAGGTAATGGGCTAGGGGAACTGCCTGTGGGCAGGTAATAGAGCCCATCTACAGTGGCACTCTCAGGAACCCAGGGGAGTTTGGTTCCTGGGGCTAATAAGTCAGGGGGACCCAGAGGCAAGGGTCCAGGGGAAGGGGGTAGTGAAAGCCCAGGGTAGGACCCATAGGGAGAAGGATAGAGGCTGTGCCCTACTGCCAAGGAAGGGTAGAACCGGAGGGGTGGCCCTGCTGGGGAGGGGGGAACAAGAACTTCTAGGTACTGACCACTCTCTGGGTCAAAGAGCAGCTTTAATTTAGGAGATTTGGGAGCCTCTACATAATAGTAGCGCCCACTCTCTGGATCTACCAGAACCTTCCCTGATGGGGTGGCTCCAGAGCTCCTAAGACCCCTGCCCTGACCCCGGGAAGGGCTGTCAAGGCCCTGGGCCATAGGAGGTGCTGAGGCTGCCCTGGGCTGGGACAGGGAAGCAGGTTTGGATGTAATCTGGTTCCCTGAGGGATGTGTCCCAGTGGAACCTGGTTGCGGTTTGGCTCTGGGCTCTGGACTCCGGGCCTGGAGGGCTAGGGGATTGGCCTGGTCAGAGTGTGGGGACCCCAGGCAGAGGGAGCCCCTGACATTTGGATGTGGGGGTTCTGTCAAGGAGTTAGATGTCTGTCCAGCCCCTGACCATTGAGCAGGGACCTCTGGCCTCTCTCTTGGTTCCTTGGGGATGGGGGCGGGCCCCAGGCTAATCCCTGGGGAATTGGCCTGGACTTCTCCTTCAGGGAGAAGGCGCTGAACCTGAGGACTGTACCCTGGGGAAACGCGGCGGATCTCTGTGTCCGTCTCAGGCTGGGTCTTGAGCCCCGGCTTCCGGGACAAAGACAGGGCTCCCGGGAGGCGGATCTCGCTGCGAGCAAAAGGCTTGGCTGTGTTGTTCTCTGCTTTCTTCCGTGGGGTCGGATCTCCTTCTTGGTAGCCCTTTGGCCGCGTCTGAGGCTGGGGAGGTTGGTGGCTTGGCAGGGCCCCTCTGGAGCTGTGGGCAGCAGAGTCACTTACTTCCACTCCCTCAGTGACCGGCGGCTCTGGGACTTCGTAGGGATGGGTCACTACGGGCAGGAAGTCCTTCTGGAAAGTAGAAGTATAGTGAACGGTGGTAGGAGGCTCTGGCGCTCCGGGCGGAGTCTCGCTGTCCTGGCTGGGGCCCCCGGACGCGCAAGGGGGCTCAGGCAGCCCCAGACGGGAAGTGGGCACAGCTGGGAAGCTCAGCGAGTAGGTGTTCTTCACTAGCTTCCGAACGTCCCGAGGTCGCGGAATTGTTACTCGGGATCTGCCTGGGGGCGCGGGGGCGTCTCTGGGCTCCCAAGTGTCTGGGACTGGATTCTCCAGCGGAGGTGAGATCTGAGGTTCCTGCACAGTTAGATCCTGAGACCCCTGCGTGGATGTAGCCTCTTGGAGCGCTTCATTGGGAGCCTCCTGCATGGGCGGAATCAGCGACGCCTGAACTGTGGGATCCCAAGTTTCCTGAGGAGACAGACTGGGAGTCTCCTGGGCCGCCCGGTCCTCTGGCGTGCCCCTCTGAGCCAGGGATTTCGGCGGCTGGCTCCATTCACTGCGGGGCCGAGACTCCGAAGCTTCCTGGGACTTGTCCCCCGACAGCAAGAAGATGCTGGAGCTCACGGGGCCGAGTGGTTCTGTCCCGGGGGCCGGTTTGTCCCGACGAATAGCTCGTTCTCGAAGACTGGGCCAGGGCCTCGGGGTTCTGACAGAAACCACGCCGTCTGGGGCCCTCAACCCCGCAGGCTTGGCAGGGGGCAGGGGTGCCTCCTTCGTCGGCTCTCTCGGAGGAAGCCCAGCCTGAGAGGTCCCTCTGGCCTTGAGTTCCTTTGAATCTCTTCGAGAGCTTCGTACAGTAGGTCTAGTTGGGGCTTCGCTCTCCTGGACCTCGGGCCAAGCCAGGGGCCAATCCTCCGGCTTCTGGATGTCCCCCTCGGAACGAAGCTGCGAACCTGCCCGAGTCTGAATGGGCTGAGCCCCGCCCCCTGGGCTTGGCTGCTCCGGGCACAGCGTCTGCTCGATCTGCAGCTTTCTGGCCAGTGCGGTCTGCACGAGGTTGGAGGCGGCCTGCAAGCGAGTCAGAGACTCGTCCAGCGAGCCGGTCCGCAGGAACAACTTGCGCCGGGGGACCCCGTTCGCCCCCGCTGAATCCAGCTCCGGAGGGCTCGGCTTCAGACGCAGCTCTATCTGCCTCTTGGGGACCGTTCTCTGCTTACTCAGGGATGCCCGGTCTTCAAGCGCCACCTCCACGCACTCGAACTGAGTTCTCCCGGACGTGGCAGGGAGCTCCGGCAGCCTCGAGGCAGAAGATTCAGCCTCCTGACGCAGGTCCAGGTAGGTGGCCCAGGGGTCCGCTTGGTTGCTGCTGTCAGAGAGAGCCGGGGACGGGCTGGAAGAGGCCTGCGCGCTGGGGCTGTGCACGTCTAGGTAGGGGCCTTGAGGGCGGGAAAAGTTCTGCAAGCTGAGCGCCGTGAGCTGCTGCACCTCGCTGTCGGCCTCATCTGAGTCGCTGGGGGACCGAACGGGAGTCTCGCCCAGGGGCCCGGTTGTGAAGATCACTTCCATCTCCCCCGACGGCAGGGTGCGGAGCTGGAAAGGACTCGGGCGCTGTCCCGGCCTCTTGGGGAAACCGGATCCAGGCTCCTGGCGGCTATTCTGGGCGCTGATGGACAGGCGAAGCTGCGAGCCCCCGCTCCCGGCTGGGCCCGCCCCCCGACCAGGGACCCTGGAGTTCTGGCCCGCAAACTTTGCCGGTTGCCCCCGCCCAGGAATTCCATTGCCCCCGTCATCGTCCGCCCCGTCCAGGACGGGGCGCGGCCCCTGGGGCTCCGGCGAGCCTGGCGCGGTGTGGTAAGAGCCGGAGGATCCCGAAGAGTCCTGGCGCAGAGCGAGGACCGAGGGGAAGCCGCCCGCGGCTGGGGGGACGAGGATGGAGAGCATGCTGCGGGAGGGCTGCGGCGGGGGCCCGGGCTCAGGTCGCGCAGAAGTTCACCGCCTCCTCCTCCTCCTCCGCCGCCGCCGCCTCCAGCTGCTCTGTCCCCAGCCCGCACTCCCCGCCCCGGGGTCCCGGCGCGGCCGGGTCACCGTGCCTTAAAGAGGCCGCATCTGAACCGGAGCCAGAGGCTGCCCGGGCTGGCTTTGGACAGCAGTGCCTTTCTCCACTTTCTCCCCCCTCCCCTCCCGGCCCACTCCTCCCCGCTTTGGCCGGCCTGGAGGAGCCGACACCAGACCGGGGAAAATCATGCGGTCTGGGGGGCAAACTGGGGCAGGAGCCTGCATCAGGAGGCCTTCCCGAGGAACCGAGATCCGAAAGCCAAGGGGTCCCTGCAGGTGTTTCTTTAAAGCGCTTGCGACGCATCGAGGCACTTCCAATTTTGGGTCTCTGGCATCTCAGCTCCGCAATCTAAACGTCACCAACTGTACACTCCATTCTATTAGGTTGAGAGGGCTTCCTTAATTTCTCCATAACCACGTGAGTAATGAAAGTGAGACCTCTCATTGCCGTTTGTAAAATGGGCTTTTAAGGAAGTGCAGGTGATTCAAAACATCTACAATCATACCCCGCCCAAGTCCCAAAGCTGGGCTGAATTCCTGGACCAAGCTGGCCTGGGGCTGGGGTAGAGAGGAAAGTGAAAAAAAAAATGTAGCCACTCTGTAATGAACTCCGCGCTGGGGGCATTGGGGGAAGGGGAGCTAGAGGGTATTTCGGGTTGTTTTGGTACTTGGGAGCATGAATTGCCCGTGTTTATAGCCCCCAATTTCTTTCATACTGCCTCAGAGAGGCTATGGTCCTTTCTTAGCTGAAGACCCCAAACTTCAGTGGTTTTTGGAAGGGACCTTCGAGGTCAGTTAGTGCGACCTTTCATTGATGACTCCAAGAAACCTCAAATATAACCCATGTTTAAAATCTAGCCTATTCTTGGGGAATAAAATTGTCAGGAATTTGTCGTCCTCCTCTCTCTCCCCCCAAATAAAGTCTTGCCCTTTATTTCTTCTAGTGCACTTTTTTTTTGTCCTAAAACTTTAAAAGTCTTATCTTCGCCCTTTGCTGTTCACTACTAGGATACTGAGTGTTGGGGCCCCGCTTCCTCTGACCAATTCTAGCAGCTTTAGACACTGACAAAGACTGGCATGGGAGCTGGCATAAGGATCAAGGCTGTAGAATCCACAAGTTAGAATCTGCATTTATCAGAGTAAAATGTGTTCCTCTCAGGGTTAGCTTAATTGTAAAGTAGGAGCCCCTAGGAAATAGGAGAGTAGGGTCCTTTAGGGATTTCCAACTTTTCTCATTTAACATTTCTACACATGTATCATTTCCAATGTTTCCACTTTAAACACCTAAAAAAAGGACAGATTCATATAGATGTTTAAGTTGGTAGAAAATGGAGTTCTTGATTTTTTTTTTTAGATGCCTGTAGTCACTTGGGCAATTAATAATATACTTTGGGCAAGTCAACTTTACCCTTGTTTTATGTAAAATTAGCATAATGTTTAGCCTTCTAAAGTGATGAGAATCATGCTTGTGCAAATTCTTTGAAAAAATATTAAGCCTATGTAAGATATAATTAATGGAAAATATTTTTGAAATCCAGATAATAGAACCACTGCTCTCCTATTGCCCTGGATTGTGAGGTCTTGCATTGCAAAGTTCCCAATTAGTGCCCCATCCCCCATCACTTTCCAACCTAGAAGCTTCCCCACTGCTCTGGAAGCTAAATTAAGCAAGTTAACCCAGTGGAGGGGGGTTACCAGAGTAACTAGGAGTGTTTACGTAGGGAGGGGCCAAACAAGGGTGGGGCAGTCATTGGACTAGGGAATTCCTCCTCTCCCCTTTGCCTCCTTTACCCCCTTCATCCCAAAGGGGAGCTTCACACTTTTTGCATAAACTACTGTTCAACCCCTTAAGTCCCACCAACCCTGAGGATCCATGAAGAAAGTAGGGTGGAAGAGTGTTTAATCTGAGTATCCCCTCCCAGGCCACTTGTGTTTGAGCTCCGAATGTTGGGTACAGTGTGGCAGGTGCAGGGGCCGATGCCAGAATCGGGTCATGTCCTAGCAGCTCCATTCCCTATTCCACACATGCTTCCCGGGGCTGGTCAGGCAGAAAGTCCTGGCATCCATTTGCTATTCAGATTCTAAGGGGAATCGGGGCTAGGGAAGGAAGTTAAAGTGGGGTTCCTTGATCATCCTAGCAGGGGCTGATTGAACCCAACTGAAAAGTGCAAATCAAGTAAGAGGGGAAGATTGAAGACAGTAAGAGGTCCTAGGAGAGGATCTTTATATCCAGACAGAGAAAAGTGCTAAGTGGAAGCAGATTTATTTGTCTCCAAGTCCCTTGAAGCCCCGGCTGGAGAGCAGCCCGCCTGCCTTCTTTTGCTTCCTGTCCAGCACTTGGGCCATGTAATTCTCTTGCTGCTTCTGAATCCGGAAGTCCGATATCTGATGCCTGCAAGAGAGACACTTGGGATAGGCCTGAGGCAGTGCTGGGCGAGAATCCTTCCAGAAGGTTGGAAAGTCAGTCTCCCCTCCTACCCCAATATTCTCCCCTTCAATATTCAAGTTCCCCCCTACAGGTCCAAATCCCTTATCCTGAAGGAGGATCCAAACGCTTTACCTGAAGATCTGTTTCTGGTGGCTGATGACATTCTGTAGTTCCTTAATTTCATTTTCTTTCCCATTAAGAATATCTTCTTGCTTTATAATGTGAGATTCAATTTCTGAAGTGAAGAAGAGAGATTGTCAAATACCTGAACAAAGAGCAAAAGGGGAGTTTCCTTGCCCAAAGAATGGAGAAATGAATACTTGAAATCTCAGAATTAAGAGCAATTTCTTTGGAATTAGTAACTACCTTCACCAGGGTCTACACACCTACATCTCCTATGAATGAATTTTCCTAGAGGTAACTCAGCTGCAAAGAGTGGGTCCCCTTGAGTAAAAGATACCCCCCCGCCCCGAAAACTCTTTTACAATCAAAAAGCTCTATTGCACTGCTCTCAGAAGAAATTATTGGTTTAACAAGAAATAATTATCTCAGACTTCTGGGGAAAATTACAGACCCTCTAGGTCAGGAGACCAAGGGCTTTACCAGGGGAAGATGTAAAAAGGCCAGGCACCATGGCAGGCAGCAACCAGGACCTTTATGGGCACCTGGAAAGAAGAGCAGATAGATGATCATAGAATTTAAAGTTGGGAGGAGGTCTTAAGCAAACATCTCACTTAGAAATTCAGAAATTAGATTTTATAGAGGAAACAAGGGAAATGATTTGCCCAAATAGTAATGAGACACTTGAATTCAGGCCTTCTGACTTCAAATCATACTATTATACTGACTGGAATAAAAAAAATTCTGCCTTTGTGGTGTTTATTAAAACTTTTTTTTTTCTTTTGGATCTTGAAGGCAAAATGTTGGCTAGTTGGAAGACTTGCTCAGGAGTATGGATTAAACAGAAATTATAAAATCTCAGAGCTTGGAGGAGATAGCAAATGTTCTTTTGTTCATACTAGAAAAATATAACATTTTCTTTAACATCCCTGGACTTCCAGGGGAAGGGAACCCATACTTCTCCAGGCAGCCCATTCCACTTTTGGAAAGATCAAATTATTTTAAAAGGTTCCCCCCCTCCCCCTAAAAGGAAAGGTTTCTCCTACTTTGAATTTAAATATCTCTATCCCTCTTCTATTCACTGCTTCTAGTTTTGCTTTCTAAGGCCAACCATAGGTTCTTATATCTCATGCTGTCTCTATATGGCAAAAGTATCTGAAGACAATGATTATTTTCCTTCCATGTAAGTCTTTTTTCCCTAGGTTTAACACCCCCAGTCTTCATATTGCATTATCTTCAGGATCCTCATTATCCCCAGTATCCCAGCCTCTGAAATCAATCCAATTTATCAGACTAATCAGGGCAAAATACAGGGAGATTATCATCTGTCATTCTGGACCCTATATATGTATTCACTAGGCCTAATAATATCACATCATCTCTTCTGGTTGAATTATCAAACTGCTGACTCATAATCCTGCCTAGTCTTCTAGCCCTCACCATGGGAACATTTTCAATAGACCTCTTATCTAGCTGTGATTCTTCCATCCTATTCTTGTAAAATCAACTTTTTAAAATCCAAGTAAAAGCTTTTACATTTATTCTTATTAGATTTCAAAATCTTATATTAAAGCCCATTATTATATGGTCTGACAAGCTCATTTCTGAATCATGATTACTGTCCCTCACCCTAGTTTTGTGTCATCTGCAAATCTAATCAACATGTCATCTACACCTTCACGTTAAGTCACTGATATTAAAAAAGAAAAAAAGTTAAATGCCACAGTCTCCAAGACAGAGAAGATTGCTCAGACACTTCATGAGACTTCTGACATAAACCCACTAATGATGCTCACAGAGCCGATGTTTTCAGCCCTGTAGCCCGTAGCTCTCAACCTCATTAACAAGAATTGCCTAAGATGATGATGAACAGAAATTCATTTCCCAAGTACAGGTAGAGACCCTCTTTGGCACAGCTCCTTTCACTAATGAGTTCTGGGAGGCCCTGCTTTGGAAAGCACTGACAGAATGAACCGAGCCTTGAACAAAGAAATGATAAAGAGAAGGGGGTGGAGGGGAAGGAGAGCATCTCAGGCATGGGAGTCCGCTTGTGTGAAAGCAGAGTCAAGAGGTCATGGTTGGGAGAATAAGGAATTCCGTGGAATTCCAGTGTTCAAGATGGGGAATAGTAAACGTGAAATTACAGCCAGATTATGGAGTGCCTTAAATGCCAGTTAAAGTAGTTTACATTTTATCCTCGAGTTAACAGTCACTAAAAGTTTATGAACAGAGCAGCAATAGTGATCCAAGATGATTCTAAAATTCATGATAGAAAATGCTCTACACGTCCACAGAAAGAACCATGGAGTCTGAATGCAGATCAAAACACGCTATTTTCTTTCTTTTTTTTGGTATATTTGCATATGTGTATGTGGTCCTTTGTTTCTTCTTTCACAACATGACATGGAAATATGTGTAATTTTGATTGCACATGGAAAACCTATATCAGATCATTTTGGGGAGGAGGAAGGATAGAGAAAAATTTGGAAAAAACCTTATTAAAATAAATGTTGAAAATTATATATTTAATTGAAAAAATTAAAATGCTATTTACATTAAACAGTTTATGAAAAGAAGCTTTAGGAAAATTATTTTGACAGCTGCTGTTAAAAAAATCAAAAGATTAGAAAGCAGGGAGATCAATTTGGAGGTTGTTTTAGTAGTCTTGGCAAAAGTTGGTCCAGGATATAGGTAGCTAAGTCATTTGAGAGAAGGGAATAAATGCAAAAGGTGAGTGTTCTGGAGCATTGATAGGATTCGATAACTGGGTGAATCTAGGGAACTTGTGAGCGTTAATAAAGAGGCAAGACTGACTCTGAGATCAAGAACCTGGAGGATGAACCTGGGAGGATGATGGTGACTTTGAGAGAAATAGACAAGTTTGGAGGAAGAATTTTTCAGGAAAAAAAAAAAAAAGTATTATTAAATAACAAACATTCATATGATGCTTTATTGGTGTGCCAAGTGCTTATAAACATGTTTTGGATCTTACAAAGCAATCTTGTGATATTATTGCTCTTACTTTATAGATAAGGAAACTGAGGGAGGTAAACAACTCACACAGCTAGTAATGGACTTAGGTTTTGAACCCAGGTCTATCTCACATTTTGTCTCTTACAGAGTTGAGGGAATTCTGAAGTCACCTATTCTGATCCATATTTGAGCCCTGGTACAATATCTACAGCAGGGGTTCCAGCTATGGAATGCAAGCCTCCCATCTTCATGGAATACAAGAAAGTTTGTCAAGGATGGGGGAATGGGGAATCTTTATTAAATAACTGTATTATTCAATTGGAATATGCCAGAAACTCCAAACTGAAGTTCATCATAATCAATGAATTTACAAAATTTTTTGGTGTACTCACTGGAAAAAAAAATTAACATCTATTAGACTTTGTATGTGCATATACATGGTCAACGCAAATTTCCTTTCATATCAAATATGGGGGGCATGGAAAAGCATAGGACCAAGAAAGTTTGGGAAGCAGTGAGCACAGTACATCCCCAATAAATGGATGGCCAGTATTCACTTGATATCATGTGTTTAAGAGAAACCCACCACTGCTTAAATCATTCCATTCTACTTTTGAATAGCTCTAATTGTTAGCAAGTTTTTTTTCTTACATGAAGATGAAATCTGCTTCTCTGCACATTATATCAATAGTGCTTAATTCTGCCTCTGGGCCCAAAAGAATTTCTTTTCTTCATGATTTCAAGATAGCTGCATATTATCCCTCCCTCTCTTGACTCTTTTCTTAAGGCTAACCATGCTTAGTCCTTTCAATTAATGTTCCTATGTACTAGTCACAGAAAGACAGCATGCTGGAGGAAATACAGTGCTGGATGCATAGCTAGGGAGACATAAGCAGCAAGCCTGGGGGCAGCTGGGTGGCTCAGTGGATAAAAATCCTTGATAAGGCCTGGAGTCAAAAAGACCTGAGTTCAAATCCTGCCTCAGACATTTACTGAGTGACCCTGTTTGCTTTACTCCAAAGAAAATGGCAAACCACAGTCCAGTATCCTTGCCAAGAAAACCCCATGCACAGTATTACTCCATGGGCTCATGAATCGGACTGCACAATGGTGGTTCCAATTCCATGTTAGTAGCTGTGTGCTCCAATTTTCTCACTTGTAAAATAAGAGCTAATAAGTTCTTACTTCACAGGGTTGTTCCTAGATATTAGATAATAAAAAAGTACTTCATTAAAGCATCAGATAAATATCAGCCATTGTTTTATGTTTGTCAAATCCCTGCATGATCCTGGTTTCTCTGTCACCTGGACGCTATCTAGAACAATGACCTTCCTCATGGCAGAACATCATCTGCAAACAGGGTGTCTCAAACGTTTTCCCTAACCTCAAAGGGCTCCCTCCCGTTTTGTGTGGACCTCACCTTGTATAAAGAGTCTCTCTTTGATCTGAACTTTCAGGTGAGATGTTCTTCACTGTGATGGCCAACAAGTCTCAGTTTTATGCTTCACTTGCTATTGATACTCAGGAGGTCAGTGAACAAAGTTAATACTCTTGCCCCAATATTGTTCAAGGAATCTTGCATGATTTTGACTTGAGCATGAGAGACACCTCCCTTATTAGTAGAGAATCTATAAAAGTGGCATTTTGCTTTAATGAATCAAATACTTGTTTATACTCCAACAGAATAAGCACAGTGGGGCCTTATATTCCATTCCCTGGATCTTTCCATTAATTATGTGATGCTAAAGACATGAGCTGCTATAGTATGTCACTTTTTTCTCACATCTTCTTTAAGAATGCCCTCTACACATGTGTAGATTATTTTCATCAAGACTTGGTTGAATTAACAAAGAAGGCTCCATGGTTGCATACTTATTGTTATCAGTACTCTGGGTACTATTCTTTCTTTTAGTGTAGCCTAAGATCAAGTACGCATTTTAAAATATTTTATTTTCTCCAGTTACATGTAAAAATAATTTTTGATATTCATTGGTTGTTTTTTTTTTTTTTTAAGTTTTGAGTTCCAAATTCTATCCTATTCCTCCCTGAGATGGTAAGCATTCTGATAAAGATTATACATGTGTAAACATGTAAAACATTTCCACATTGAGTTAAACTAAAAAAAAAAAAGGGAAAGAAAATGAAAAATAGTATGCTTCCATCTGCATTCAGATTTCATCAGTTCTTTCTCTGGAGGTGGAGAGCATTTTTCATCATGAGTCCTTTGGGATTATCTTGGATCATTGTATTACTGAAAATAGCTAAGTCATTCACAGTTGTTCATCATACAGTATTGCTGTTACTGTGTACAATCCCATTAGCTTTTTTCTAATACTTTAATTTTCCAATCTAAATACCAGTTAATAATGTGTATATTTCTCTAGCTACTTGTCTGTTCTGGTCTCTAGTTTTTCTTCAGTCCCTTTGTTCACTACCCATGGGCCCAACTAGGATTGGATTTATCCTCCTCTTTAGGGAAAATGGTTGGGCCTTTCCCTTTTCTTGGCTCCCTTACCATTGCACTTGGTGATAAGCTTGTCCTTCTTGGTGGACTCTGTCAGAACTTTGTTCTTGACACTGGACAGCCTAAATTGGAAAAGACCAGATGTCTGGGTGAGTGGGGGAGGCAGCTCATCTCTGGGTACTCCCCTCTATTCTGTCCTTTTCTTTCCCACAGAGCTCACTTACGCCTTTTCAAAAGCCTGCTTCTCTCTCTCCAGTTGCTTGGACAGCACCTCCACCTCTCCAAGAGCAAACTGCAGTTTCTCTGTCTCTTTAGCCAACAGGCCCTTGGTCTGGGCATGGGCTGCCTTTTCCTCCTGTAATCACAGTGTGATTAGCATGCCTTGTTCCCCCACTCTGCAC
This sequence comes from Sarcophilus harrisii, assembly GCF_902635505.1. NCBI lineage: Eukaryota > Metazoa > Chordata > Mammalia > Dasyuromorphia > Dasyuridae > Sarcophilus > Sarcophilus harrisii. Next base: position 372,051,966 of record NC_045427.1, read on the forward strand.
CCTCCAGATGATGCTAACTCTGGGGTTGCCTGGAGCCCTGGAGAGATTGGAGCATCTCTTATTTGGGGGAAGGCTCTTGTTGCTCTGCCCCCAAGGGTCTATGGGCCAAAAGATCTCAAAGATCCTAGTCCTTTTTTCTTCCTACTTCTCCCCCCTTTCTATCATTGCCTTGCCCCCACATCCCAGGATGAGGAAAAAGCAGAGGGAAGGACCCTTTTACCTCTAACTTTTTTACCACAGCTTCGTATTCTTCTTTACTCACAAATTTCTCTTCCTGGATGGCCATCTGTAATGCAACCACAGGGTTGGGAGATAAGTAAAGCCTGGGGACACAAAAGGCTTTGGAAGCCAAGAAGTATGGGGAGAGGAGAAAAGCGAAAATGGGTGAGAACAGCTAGTGAATGATTTGGGAATATTAACAGTAATCCTCTATATGTAGAGTACATAATTTACCTCCCATCTTTTTCAGAACATAGCTTGGACTGGTTGAAAGACTTGGCATTGCAATGGTAGAACATTATAAAGGTTGGAGATCATGGTTTTTAATTTGTAAAAGTATATATGTTTATTATGTTCTTATATGTTAAGTATTTATATGTATATATGGTTGTGTTTTTAATTTGTAGAAGCATATGTATTTATTATGTTATATATTAAGTATATATTTGTATATATAATTGTGTGGGTTTTTAAGTTTGTAAAAGTATATATATTTAGTATGTTTCTAATGTATTAAGCATATATATAATATGTTGTGTGTGTTTTTAGTATATAATATATATATTTAATATCTGCTGCCAATATCTGCTGCATAGAATGAAAAAATAAATTACATGAAGAACTTGAGATTCTTCAAAGTCAGAAAATACTCTGACTTCAATGAAGTTCAAGAATAAGAAATGAAAAGAGATCAAAGGCTTATTGACTCCTTAGAAGTCCATGCCTATTTATATCAAGAATACTTTCTTTTGGGGGTGGGAGGAGGGGGGAAGGTCTCAAAATCCTACACAGGACGAGTGCCAAACAATATCACAAAAAATGAAATTAAATTTTTATTGACAGATAGGATATGACTGGTGGTCAGTATGGAATCACCACAAGTGGACTCTTAACATCATAGCACCTGATATGATGTATAAGGAAATTTAAGAAATAGAGTGAAGTCTTTAAAATTAGCTGGACCCCACCAAATCTAAGAAATCCTTAATGGAGATGAGACAATTTTAAAGGTACTCAGGGATCAATTTTCAAATTTTTTTTTTTTTTTTTTTTTTTGCTGAGGCAATGGGGATTAAATGACTTTCCTAGGGTCACACAGCCAGGAAATTTGATTTGAACTCAATCCTCCTGACTTCAGGGCTGGTGCTCTATTTACTGCATCACCTGGCTGCCTCAAAATGTCTTGAAAAAGAGGAGAAAGTCATATACTTAAAACTAAAAAAAAAAAAAAAAAAAAAAAAAGATGGAAAAGACATCATTACTAACTCATATCTATATGTGGGGCAGCTGGGTGGCACTGTAGATAAGAATGTCAGACCTGTAGTCTCCTCTTCCTGAGTTTAAATCTAGCCTCAGACACCTATTAACTGTATGACTCTGGGCAAAATCCTTAACTCTTTTTGTCTTAGTTTATTTGTTAAATGAGCTGGAGAAGGAAATGGCAAACTACTCCAGTATCTCATCCAAGAAAACCTCCAAATGGGGTCACAGAGTGTCAGTTATGACCATTGTAAGTAGCCTTGAAGTAAATATAAGGCAATTGGTAGGTTTTTTACAGACATTTTCCCATAATACACCACTTCTTCATAGTCATATAACTAAAAGTTACAGATTGAAAAAAAATAAGATACTACTATATCCATTGTTTGTCAACTACTAAAAGCATTTGACTTGGTAGTACAAATACAGCATTAAGAGTTATTTTCCAGCAAGGTGTGTCTCATACATATTTTAAAATATTTTTTCAATTTTTAAAAATTTTATTATAGCTTTTTATTTTTCAAAATACATGCAGAGATAGTTTTCAACATTTATCCTAGCAAAACCTTGTGTTCCAAATATTTCTACCTTTTTCCTCCATTCTCTAGAGAGCAAGTAATACAATATAGGTTAAACATCTCATGCATATGTTAAGATTGTAGAAGATTCCTCAATAGATTCAGGCCACTTACAATGGTCCTGTGATGGAGAGAGTGATTTGCACCCAGAGAGGGGACTGAGTGTGGATCACAACATAGTATTTTTATGTTTTGGGGTTTTTTGGGGGTAATTTGCTTCCTTTTTATTTTCCTTCTCATTTCTTCCCTTTTTGATTTTTTTTTTTGTGTGTATGTGCAGCAAGAAAACTGTGGAAATATGTATAGAAGTGGTGCACGTAATAACACATATTGGATTACTTGCCATTGGAGGAGGAAGTGGGAGTAAGAGGAGAAAAAATTTGGAACACAAGATTTTGCAAAGGTGAATGTTGAAATCTATGCATAAAAATAAGTGTTTGGACATATATACTTATAATGTATTTAACTTATACTTTAACATATTTAACATGTATTGGTCAACTTGCCATCTGGGGGAGGGAGGAAGGGAAAGGAGGGGAAAAATTGGAACAAAAGCTTTGGCATTTATCAATGCTGTAAATTTACCCATGCATATAATTTGTAAACAAAAAGCTATATAAAAAAGAAATCTATGCATATATTTTGAAAATAAAAAGCTTAAAAAAAGAAGATTCCTCAGTAGCTAGATGGCACCATAAAATTTACTTTTCATCTAATGATTCTGATTGTATCAAATGAGGCACAAAACAAGAAACCATGCATGACTATGTCAATGAGAATGAGATCCCAACCAACATCACAATGAAAGGGGGATTCCCTATGGGTGGGGAGATTCTTCAGAAAGTTCTGCTTGCAAATGGATTTATGACCTTAAGTACCATCCTAAGTGAGATCTTATGCCATTCAGTTAAAAAAAAAAAAAAAAGATTGACTTAGCAATTTACACAGAAAAGATCAAAGAGATTCCCCGGGTTAGAAAATAAGTATTGACAAAAACCAAAAGACAGTTTCAGAGAATCCTGGGTAGATTTGTATAAACCAATGCCTCATGAAGGGAACAGAACCCAGAGTACCACATTGAGCAAACAATTTGAAAAGATTTAAGAATTCTGTTTAATGCAATGAGCAACTACAGCTCCAGATAACTGATCATAAAGTATGCTTCTAATCAGATGATAGACTCAGACTGCACAAAGACAAATATGGTTTTGGACATGGCCAATGTGAAAATTTATTTTTCTTAATTGTGCATATTTGTCATAAAAGTTTTGTTTTTCTTTTTTTCCCTTGTGGATGTGTGTATGAGAGGGAGATAAAATTAATGATTAAAAATAAAATGTAACTTTCTTTTAAAAAAAGAAAATGGGTATTGGCCAGATTACAATGGATGAGCAACCTGCTAAGTTAGTTGAAAAGGAAGGGTGTAAGATGGAATACATTGATAAATTAAGCAGAACTTTCAATGATCTCCAGTAGTTCCTTTTCAATACCAGTATTTTTCCATTCATACATGCAACTCCTGAAGGCAACTTTCCAATGCTGAGCAAGAACCAATTTGCATTGGTGAAGGAAATTTTCTCATGGGGAGAGTTCCTTATACTAATGAGCTAACAGGTCCCATTCTATCCCATTTTATACTTATAGGGCTCCAAATCATGAAACACCAATGGATCTCAAAAATCAAAATCATAGGTGACCTAAAGGGTAGTGGTGAATGTAAATAGCATCATAGTACTGCAGACTTGGAAGGGACCATTAAAGCTCATTTAGTCTAACACCATTATTTTTAAAAAGCATGTATGCTATTTATGTAGGAATTTTCAAGCTTCTATTTGAAAAAAATTTCTAGAGATGAATTTACTACAATCCCAAGGCAACCCATTTTACTTTTGAGCAACTCTTAGAATCTAAAGTTTTTCTTATATTAAGAATAAAGTTTCCAAGGTGAACAAAACATTCTCCTCCTATGTGATAGCTTTTCAAATATTTAGGCTCACTGCATGTTGCTTAAGATGATTTTCAAGGGAATTAGTGGGATAAATGTCAGCATTGCATGGTAGATAAGTTGATTTTGAACCCAGGAAAACTCCTGGACTCAAGTCACACTTCTGACACATACTGGCTGTGTGACCCTGAGCAACTTAATTTTTCAGTGTTTTGGAGATTGAAGGCATCTATAGGCATATGATTCCTAAGCCTCTATATAATTTCCATCATCCCTAGAGTCTCTTGAATCACACATCACCCAACTGTTTTTTGGACATTTCAAATTAGATGGTCTAAAGACATCTCAAACTTAACATGTCCAAAATAGAGCTCATTATCAAGATTCCTCAAACCTCTCTTCTCCCTAACTCCCTTATTACTACCACTCTTCCAGTCACAGAGATAGGCCCACAGTGTCATCATCAAATCCTCACTTGCACTTGTCACACATATTTAGTTTATTGCCAAATCTCATAGCTTATACAATCACAATACCTCTCACAGAAGTCCCCTTCTCTCCACTCTTACAACTTCCATCCTAGTTCATTGTCAACTTCTCTTAGACTCTTATTAGTATTTTAATTGTTTTCTCCAATTCTCCTTACTCCAATTTATCCTTCACTCAATGCACAAGGGGATCAAAAAATAGATTTGACCATGTCATCACCCTCCCCCAAATAAATGCCAATGGCTCCCTATTGCCTTAGAATTAAACGTTTGTCATTCAAAGCTCTCCATAACCTAATTCCTTCCTTTCCCTTTGTCTCCTCATACTTAGTCACCAAGAGGGCTCTATGAGTTAGACTCTCCATGCTCTCGTTACCTTTCAGGTCTCTCAAATTTCCTCAGCTCCTGTAGGACTAATCTCAAACCCCATCTTCTGCAAGAGGCTTTCCTGATCCTGACATACTTAGTTGAGATTACCTTCCAGCTATCCTGTATATGTTTATATATATGTAGAGGGGCATATACATACACACACACACACATATATATATATATATAAATATATTGTATGTAATTATTTTTGTCTCTACTCCACTCCCATTTAAAATAAGATCTTTTTGAAGGCAGGGACCCAGCGCTTAAAGCACTGGCTGTACACAGGAGCTTCATAAAAGCTAATTGATTGACTGACTGACAAAGCACAAAGATTGCGGGTTTCCATACTGGTGAGCTAAAATGAAATTCTTCGTTCAAGACCCTATTGCTATACGGAAAAAGTGGGATAAAACATATCAGGGACAGGGATGACCGTGGGTGACAGACAGCTCCAGGCAGTGTGGGAGGCGCACAGCATGTTGGGTAGATGGCCTGAACTAGACGCTATGAGCATCTCAGGATAAAAAAGGGGCACGGAGAGGCGTGGGTGGAGCTCCGCCCTCCTGCAGAGTCCCCAAGACGGAGAGATCCAGGCTCTACGGTAAAGAGGAGGGTCAAGGAGGCGGAGAGTGACGAGCTGGAGACAGAGGCATAGGGAGCTTTGGGAAGGGGCTGTTCTGAAGGACAGCGGGCTACAGCGAGGCGCTGGGTGAGTCCCTTGCCGCAGTGCCCGAAAGGCCGGTCCATTCCAGGGAAAGATTCTCAGGCAGTTGCCTTGACAACGAGATGTTCTACTATTGGTCACGCCCCTGCCGACACTCGGCCCGCCTCCTGTTCCGCCCCCGCGCCATGCTCACGCAGTAGGCCCCGCTCCGCCCCCGACCTTCCCGTTAAACCCCGCCCCATCCCATTGTGACATTTGGGTAGGCCCCGCCCCCTGCCTATAGGGGCTCGCACCGTGCTTTTCAGCCGGTGGATCACTTGCTCTTGAGACCCAATTACGTCGCGAAGTTGTTGGAAGGCGAAAGAGAATATATTCTCCTCTTCCAGGGGATTCTTAGAAGCCTCCGCCATCTTCCGCCTCTACCTCCAGTTCGTTAGAAATGGCTGCCTTTGGGTTCCTTGTCCTTCCTGAGCCAATCAAAGCGCTGACTATCTAACGCCGAGAATCATCGCATCCGGGGCGGGTCCTCAGCCCTCCCAACGCGTCTTGGAGCACCAGCTGCTCAGAAAGAAGTCTCGCGGGAGCACTTTCAAGGCTGTGAATGTGACAAACCCAGAGAGCGCCCCTTGCTGTGAATGATGGGGCTGCGGGCTGCATGCAGGGGCACAGGAGGCAGGGCTACTGCCTTCGCCCCGCCATGACGAGCAGTGCCATTCTGACGCTCTTTTCTCTAAGCACGTCTTCCCTTCCGTCTCCAAATCCGTGTTTTCCTTTTTTTTTTTTGGTTGCCCTGAGGAAGTCCTATAAAAAGCCCCACACAATTATAGGAAGATAGGAAGTTTCCAGTTCGTGATAATGGCAAGGGTCTTCCGGAGGGAGAACGGAATCTGGTCTTTTGACTCCACTGTAGCATAGCTGGGAGTGATTGTTGATAAATCCTTCCTCCACGGCATGAATGATGGATGTGGTTTAGGTAGGAAGCCGAGAACTCTAGCCCAATTTGTATACATTGTTGCCACCGAATAGCTTTTAAGTATGCTTAGAATTCTCCAAAGGAAAAACAAAATAGCATCCTATTCTCATGCAGAGCCACAAACAGTACAGGCTTTGTCCCAGAGCACAGCTCACCTGGGAGCGGCAGCCCTTGTTCTTTATGCTGCTCAATTTCATCTTCCTCACAGCCTTTACCACGTCCACATCCCCTTCCTGTGACGGCTTCCTAGCGCTGCCTTTCCCGCCGAGCAATGGCATGAAGGGCTGAATTCTTTGGGGGACAGACTGTGGCCATTTTCCAGCTCAACTGAGAACTGTCCTCTGACTGCCACTGTCCATCTGATCTCCCATCTGAATTTGTCTTAAGCATAATATTTTCTCATTCTCCCCCCATGTAAACCTGTGGTGCGCTTGACCGGCTCTAATGTGGGATTTTTCTTTTTGACTGGTGAAATTAAAGTCATAATAGAGCCAGAGGAAGATATCTAAAAATCCCACCATTTTCATCAGAAGAAAAGTGGGTTGCAGTGAACTGACATAAATACAGACTAGAAATACCAGCATTTTTCAATCTGTAAGGGTTAAAAGAGGGAACATAATTAAAATCTAAAAAGATGGAACTTATCTTGCCTAGTTGTTAATTGACATGGCCCTATTTGTCATGGTGTGAAATACTAGGATGAAAAAACAGTAAATTTAGGATACAAAAAAATACATGAAACCAAGTCTTTCTTCAGACTGCAGATAATTTGTCTAGCAAATGTAGGAGCTGACTCTAGCATTCAAGCCCTTTTACATATTCCTGCTTCATATTACCTGTTCATCTTTATCTCATACTCTCCTTCTCTCCAAAGCTCTACATTCCAAATAACTGGTCTACTTTCTATTCCCTGTTGTCCCACTTCCCCTCCCCACCTTTCCTTGATTTTACCTATTCCTAGATTTGTTGCCATGTCTGTTGTACCTTGTCTTAATGTCCATCTCAGGTCTTGCTCGCTCCTCCATGAAGCCTTTCTGATAAAGAGGACCACCAGCTTGTCCCCCTGGGAAATAAATATACCCTGAGAACACTGTTGGCAACAGGGGTCTTTGGTCAAATAGACTTATCTGATCCATTGTGGTAATAATACCTGTATGTCTAGTAGTACTTAAAATATTTCCAATCTTTCATTGTTGGTCTGATTGTTTCATGTGTATACCTGCTTTCCCAGGGTGAAATTGATAATTTGTCTCTTTTTTCAATGGCTCTTTTCACTTTGCCTGACTATCCTTTGCTATTAGTTATTTTCTCATGTATCACACAATTATTTATATGCATTTCCTTACACCCAGACTATCCTGTAACTATTTTTAGAGAGGGACTTAAGATTCTTTTAACTTCACTTTTAGTAGTGGTTTAGTGCCTTAAAACAAGGCACTGCATGTTTTGTGAACTTCATTATTCCATGGGCAGAGGCCTCTTATTGGAAAAAATGATTCTGGGACAAACAATTTGTTGCTTAATTCAGTAGGTCAATATTTATTTGCCTATTACACTTAATTGAAGGTAGCATTAGAAATGGCCCAGCCATCTATGACTCCTAAAAGTAGTTAAAACCCCACTATTCAAAAGGTTTACATAGAAGAGTATATCAGGCCTTGAAAGGAAATACAACTTGGGATTGTCTCTACTAGCAAAACAATTCAAATAGACAATTTGTTGCCTGACCCAGAACATCAATACTTACCTTAAAAACATTTAATATCTCTTTGTCTTGTACTGGTCTCTGTAATTTGTGAATATCCTTTGTCTTGAAAACAAGATCATGATTTCTCTGGAGGACAGGGAAAATCTCTCCTATTTTAACTTGTATCTCCTTCCATCAGTGGCTAGGTACAGGACCGGACCCTTAGAAGGGGTTAAAAATGTCTATTGATCAACTGAGTTAGATAAATTCCTAGGAAGGAGCATATAACCCTGCCTTGCTTATGTAATTCACTTCTCATTCCTGATCAAGGAGTATATATATGCATATATATACATACATACATATATATGCATATATTATGTATGTATGTGTGTGTATACAGTATACCTTCTAGTGTCATAACCACCACTATGTTCTTTTTTGCATAGCCCCCATTACCATTTGGTATTTTGTGCCATACTGTCTCCACTCAGGTCTTATTCTTTCTGATATCTCATTGTGATACGGAGGTAACCCTGGGTTCCTGAGAGTTATTATCAATCAAATCAAATGGCAGGTTCTAACAAGCTGGAAAAGTCCTGAAGGTTAGTTCAATGATAAAAAAGCACCTGCTATCCAGAGAATAGTATAGCTAAGTATAGAAAAAGTCAAAAGACTACCACACTAAATGAATTTTTTGGCCATGGTGACTTTCAAAACAGATAAAAGAGAAAACTACCTTCAGACCTGTGTGGTTCCCTTTCTACAGTGACATTGAGGGAATGATCGAGGAGTCAAAGGTGTTAAAAATCACATATTTCTTAAGATCATCTAACAAATATTGATTTAATATGGTGCTAAAACAATTAAATGCGAGATCTTTATCTAAAACCAACAAGTTGATACCCTTCTAGCAGAACTAACCTGTTCCAAATTGACATTCTAAACACAAATGAAACAGAAGGAAATGAAATTTCAGTCCAGTGGAAGGATTGCTCATAGGTTCTCCTTGGAGACAATACAGATGAAGGAGTTGACATGGTTGTTTCACTGTGCACTCAAAATGATATCCAAAAGTCTCATTTCACAAAGTCCTGATACTCCTCTTTCCCCTTCAAGTGGTTATGATGAACTTTGCAAACAGACTACCAAGGAAAAATTATGGCCCATGTGTCACCATTTATTTGTTGCAGAGAATGAAATTTTAAAACAATTCTATAAATGATTTGATCCTCCAAACTAAATAGGATCATCTAGTTCTAGTTCCGAGACTCAAGGGTCCAGAGGTCCATTTCCCCAACTCATTTTTACAGCTGAGGAAACCGAGGCTGCCCAATGAAGTTTAGTGATTTATCTAAGATGACATAGCAAATAAGCAACAGAAATTGGATTTCTACCCAGGCTCTCTTATATCAGGGTCAGTTCTTTCTTTGTATCACACTGCATCTCCTACATTAATATATATATATATATATATATATCATAATTATTGTTGACTTTGATGTAAAGACAGGAACAGAAGCAAGATCAATGAAAAATCATGTCAGATAATTTGCTTTGAATCAAGAATAACAAAGCCAAAAAAAGCTTATTTACTCAAAACTTGTATTAGTGGTAGAAGTCTGTGGCATACCACAATATATAGACATTCTGAATATTTTCTTTGAGATGAATGTCAAAAATGCTGGATGATGAAGATTACTGAGTAAGATTACAAAAAACATATCTGTATAAAGGAAATAATTGCTAATTAACATAGCAGTCATTACAGAATCAGATCAGATCTATGATGATCTATGGGTCTAGGATTGGAAGAGACATCACAAGAGATCATTTAGTCCAAATCATTAATTTTATGGGTAGTTTAGGGATTTAACCATGGATTGGCTAAGTGATTTGGTCTTACATTCACACAGCTGGGATTTGAACCCAGTTCCCCTGAATCCAGAACAAACACTTTTCTGTGCCTCATATCCTAAATGTCTGCTTTCAGAGCAAAAATCAATACATTAGCAGAAAGAATAAAAATGAGAAATCCTATGGATAGCCATATCAACTTAAACTATTTAAGCAAGATAAAAGGAGGGTTAGGGTTAGACACAATTACCATTTCACAGAGAAGTTAAACTAATGCAAATAGTACTGACAAAGAAGGGGCTGAAGAAGCTCCAAAGCCAGGTAAAGCAGTTAGCTCTTAGTAAAGAGATAGATATAGTAGGCAAAGACAGGTACTAGGTTAGAGTACAAACTAAATTAGCAAACCACTTCAAGCTTTATCAAAACAGCAAAAATCAGCAGAGGGAAAAGACAAGTTTGTGTATGATTCCACAGGAGCACATTGAAATGAAGCTGAAAGGAAAATAGGTATGAAATACCTCACTATGGTTTTATACATATTTATACTAACCCAATGATGCTGATTTATACAGATCCACTCTAACCCAGTGATGCTGATGGCAACATCCTATTCAGCTCCACTACTCAAATTCTGAATGTATATGTGAAGAAATGGTCCATTCTAGTTTCCAGGACATTCAATTCTTGGTTGAGATTTTCTACAATCCAAGATATTCTCTTTGCTATTCTTTGCTTTATAGTATTTTAGATCTCATTTCAGGTCTTCCAAGTACTCGTCATCTTTGTCACTAGGACATTGTTCTCAGAGGCTTTACCTTGGTTGTGGGGTCTCTGTTCATAGGATTTTGCCCCCTGGGTATCTCTTATATATCAAAAGTTTTTCCCCCATGTTTTTCTTTGCTCATTTTATTAGCTTAGTTGGAAAGTGGGTCAAGCTCTGAAAACTGAAAGATATGTGCAAAATCTGCCCTGATACTGAGTCTTGTGGCCAAACAAAAATAGGTCCTCCTCCAAGGAAATCCAGGGCTACTATGTGATTCGTGGGGGATCTCTTGCCATAAGGCTCAAGGACCACCACCCTCCCCCTACAATAAGCTTTGCTAGCGATCCTTCTTCCTAGCTCAGCTCTCATTCCAGGTCTCATCTACTACACCTAGATCCTTTCTCTTTCCTCTAGGTTTGGACTGAGGGCTCTTGCAGTCACAGATTTGCTTAAAATAGTCCTTGGCTAGGACCTTTCTCCTGAAACTGGGTTTCCTCAGGGTAGTCCTAACACTTCACTTTCCTGGATCTACTTATACTCTGACATATCAAGTAGCTATCAGAAGATTCCAGGGGTCTTCTATGGATTCCTGGAACAGGTGGAGGAGTCTACAGATGATTCCCATTTATTTTTAAGACTAGTACATTTGTAAATACTGATTTTGGGGGGGGAAAAGGGAAAAGATTTTGGCTTATGTCATAGCACACTGCTGAGATGGCAATGGTATTTAAGATGAAATTCTGACACTGGAGATATTCTGAGCTAGAAATTAAATAAATTTAAAAGTAACTCAAAGATCAAAAATTCAAACTGTATCAAAAGATTAAACAAAATAGAAAATATTTTGGACTGTATGGGAGAGTAGCAACAGGCTAGAGTAATTTAAGCTTGGAATCAAGAACGCCTGAGCTTATCAAATCCTGCCTCAGATACTGTGTGACCTTGGATTAGTCACAACTTCTCCCCATCCCTAAAATATGAATAATGACAGTAGCATTTAGTTTATAGGATGATCAGGAAGTTCATGTGAAATAATGAATTGAAACTAAACACTGTTCAAACTTGAAAAATACTATGCAAATGATCATTACAATAAAGTGCCTGAGAAGACCCTGCGCCTGTCTTTTCTTTTATCAGTATAAATTATTTATAAGCATGGTTAAGCAAACAAATCAAAATCATTCTTTATGAAAACACAAAAATGGAACTGGTAAGATTTTTAAAAGATAATTTTCATATGACAAAACATCTTTCACAGATTAGAGATATATTCTAACAGATCTTAGTGTTGATTTGGTTAAAATAATGCTACCTTAAAAAAAAAAAAACTCTCCTCAAACAACACATATCTTCCACACATGTTAAAATCAAAGAATTCTATAGCAAATGCAACTTCAGAGTACTTTGGTTCAATGATACAGCGAGTATGTTATGTATCATCGTCATCATCTAAGGTAAAAAAGGCTATGACCATTTAGGATATTTGCCAATATCACAGAAGAGAGCTAGCCATATAATGAACAAATCAGGACCTTCTCATTAAGAAACTCATTTGAAAAAGTCAAAGCTTTTATTTGAAACCTTTAAATATATTAATAGGTTAGTCTAGCCATCCATGCTTTAAAAAAAGTGGCTAAAACATGCATATTGGTCAGATTTGACAAATAGTGTATGTATGAATAGCCCATTAAGTCCATGTATATAAATGTGTGTGCACAACAGGTGTATAGGTGGATCCCAGAATGGCCTTAGAAAAGAAGAATTTTGACCATATTAAAATGATCCATCAGCATGATGCAATGATCTCAATTTAGCTTAGCTGTCATGAAATAAACTATCTTTGAAAAATAAAAACAAAACCCATCTTTTTAAGCAGTAATACTCCGCAAGTGAGTCATTCTATATGGCTGTGAATCAGTAACACTATGATCTCAAAAAGAATCCAAGTTACAGGAATGGATGGTTTAAGAAAGCTAAAACATATTACCAATGAAGACTTGCACACAATTACAATAAAAGGCATTATACCAAGGATGTATATGACCAAAATAAGAGGTTAGATCTGTCAATATAAATTCATCATGTGAAATATGTATTTTTAAAAATTACTTGTCATTTATTTTTGAAGGCGTCACTATCTGAAATATTAAAACAATCTTTAAAAAAATCTTCAGTGAATTGGGTAGATCATTTAAAGACTATATAAAAACATAGACAAAAATTACATAAGATTTTTTAAAAAAGGGTTATGATCTGCATTTGTGAAGGGAATATCTCATACTACTAAAAATCTCAAATCCATTACAGCATCATATTATACCTTCTGGGCAATCATTTCAATTCAACTGACTTTCTGCTTTCTATTTACTTACCTGGGCCAAAAACTTAGACAGCACTGTTCCCCAGCAGCCTGTGTGACCAGGGGGGAGTGGTGAGCAAGGAAGAAACCTATTCCCGTATCCCCTGCACGCCAGTGTGGTCATACAGTATTATACCTAGTCTGATGGGAGGGAAGAGGATGTCTCACAAACACTCAATTTCATGCATCACAACACACATCTTTACCGGCCAATCACAGCTCTAGGCAACATAACATCACAAAGCAAGGATATGATGTAATAATACTACTTGGGTATTATTGAGTTGGCAGTGTATCTGTATAGGGATGCATAACTTCTAGAGGCAGCTGTGGTTTAAGAAGAAAGAATACCAGATTTGTAGTCAGATCTGAGTTTAAATCTTGGCTCTGCTGCTTACTAAAGGCATGACCTCAGACAATCATCTAACCTTATAAGATGCCCTGTTTCCTCATTTATAAAATGGGGATTAAAATATCTGTAATGCCAATTTCAAGGGTGTTATGATCATATGTCAACAAGTCAATAAAGCTTTAAGTATCTACTATGTGTCAAACACTATATTCATAAGGTATTAATGTAAAGCATTTTGCAAACATGCTGGTTATAGTAAAAACTGCATCCTCTCTAGTTACTGTTTGAATTTCTATACATGTTCTTGAGATGAAAGGAAATCAACTCATTAATGTCTAAGGCACAATTTACTGATGTTTTCATTCCACCAGCCTCCTACCAAAAAAATATGTTTTATAGTGACCTTCTCCTATCTTCTTTAAATAACGGGTACTATGAATATCCTTTACACAGCTGTAGCTTAGTAGAGTCCAGTCATACTATGTACTATATTTTTAGAGCAAGACTTTCCTCAATATTGGCCCATTGGGAATGAGTCCAAATTCTCTGAATAAGGGAGCTGGGATGACATTGATTTACTGATGTTAAATATAGTTTTGATGTGCAGATAGGTTGCAAATGACTAATGAGCTACAGCAGCTGCTAGTTGATAGAAAAACTCAATAAAGAATAGGTGATTCTACTAATACTGATAACTGCTATATTACAAAATTAAAAAAAAAACAGCCAATAAAGGATAATTGAAAGTCAGAAAATTCTTTACTTCTATACCACCAAAGGGTGCCTAAAAATGCCACAAAGAAAAAAAGGGAGTAAGGAGAATAAAAAAGATGAAGTGTAGAGCCATTAATTATTTCTATGAAAGCCTTTTTTATTTTTCTTTATTAAAATGTATTTCATACCTAAGAACTTAGTGTGATCCAGATGCAACCAATTAAGATGAAAGTGACTAGATTTTTCAAAACTTTTATCCTACAATATATAACATATGTGTATATATGACAACAGTCATCCCTAGACTTTTACCAGTTTCACATTCAAGGTTTTGATTATTCAGGGGTTATCCATGGCTAATCAAATGAAAATTTTTGGAGATTTGGATATACTGCAAAAAATCAAAGGCAGAATACATAAGTAAAGAAAACAAAATTTAGTAAGTTATAAATACATAAAATATTGTATGTTATTAATCTATTTCATAATTTACTACCATAAATATACATACATATAATGTACTGTAAACAGTTTAATTTTTAAGTTTCAGTGTACTAAAGAACCATGGGCTACCCACTTTCTTTGGGAATGCCTTCTCTTTGTCTCTACCATCCAGACTAGATCACATGATTTTCTCTCACTGTGATCCTTCTATCTTGCCCTTTTCATAGAAGGAAATCATGAAGCATCTGCTACAGCTGTATTGTGGTTGTGAAGACTCTGCATAATGCAGAAGATACTAATCTCTGTCTAGTAGAATCTGCAACGTTTTTATGGGTGCAATGTATTATTCACCTTTTTTTGTTAAATAAATATGATCAGAATGATTAAAAATAAAGGTTTGGGTGGGGCCTCAGGTATTCATAGTTTTCCACATTTGGTGGGGTCCTGCACCTTTAATCCCAGTGAATGTCGAAGGACAACTATATGTGTAAAGGAAGCAATGGAAACAATATAATGGCAACAACACTAAAAAGGTCAAGTCTGATTAAATATAATGACCAATTTTAGACATCCAAAAGATCACAATGATCATCTTCTCAATATAGAAGTCTAAAGATGTAGATGTAATCTCTGTGTCAATTTTTCTTATGTGGATTTTCTTTTTAATTCTGAGGGAGGATTCAGTAAAAGAAAAAAAATGATTATGGCATGAAAACAAAAGACAATAGTAAAAAAAAAAAATTTCTAAAGGAAGATTAAAACTTAAAAAAAATCTTTGAGTTCATTTGGTCTTTGTGAACTTCACTTCAGCCAGGTAATTATGTTGAGAGCATTCATAACTTTAATTCCAAACATTTTACAGAGGCACATCCCAATGGCACAATCAATTTTTAAAGAACGGGCAAACAGTTATTAATAGTATTTCTTTGCTAGAGTAAATACAATGCAGGCTTAAAAATCTTAAACCAATATTAATGCTACTCTCAGAAAACAAAATGCTTGGATGCTAAGTTGGCATATTAAACGAACAGTGTGTCTAAAGCAAATTCAAAACAAACTACAGTTCCCGGAAGATGTTAGAGCATGCATAGACAAAGAGTTTTGATGTTCAGCCACAGTTTTAATGAAAGAATATGTTTCCGTGTTTAGGGTATATTCCCATAATAGTCACTGAGGAAGTGAGTATTTCTTTTGTTTCATGACCATAGAGTTTATTTCAGCTGCTGAGTGCTTCTCATATATTGGTGTGTCTAGGATTCAGTGCAGTTCCTGACAGGTCAAGAAACAAAAGCCTTATTCAGTGACACTTGTCATCTGGTCCCTTCTATCAAGCAGGTGATCATGAGCAAAGTCAGTAGGTCTTAGTTTTGACCTCATGGGCACCTTTTCAGCAAAGGTGACTTTTCTTTTTCTGAGATGTGAATTCCTCTGGAGGCAAGAAAAATGTTCCTTTGCTCCCCCTGTTATTCAGCATAGAACATAAAGAGGCACATATATTCCATCATAAATTTACCACAACAGACTCAACCTTAGCCAAATACATTTCAACCTGTCTACAAGTCTCAAACCTACAATAATTTACAGGGAAATAGTGCACAGAACTGTCTGTCCTGCCATTATAACAGGAAACAGCATGGTCCTCACCTGCAATATTAAAATTGTTTAGGGACTACACCAAAGATATTAGCAGACACTTTCATGCAGATGGCTTAACTAAAATACAAACAGGAAAATTTTCATGTAACAATGTACTGCATATTACTAGTAATGGATCAAAACAAAAACCAACTACTCCCCTGGGAAAAATCAAATACAATGTGTTGCTCTATTAAGAAATGTAACTCTTACCAGTGCTATAAAAACATATATGCTCTCTGGTATGTAATGTGCACTAACAATGCCTTTATTCAACAGCTTCAAAAATAATTAATCTCTGACTCCATCAAATAAATGTTTGTTACTCATAAGTATTTAAAGCAGGGACTTTCATGTTATTGATTTCTAGGAGAAATCAGAAAAAAAAAAGAGCTTTAGTTTCAAGATAGAGAGTAAGCTCAGCTTTCTCCAGACCTCCTTGAATGGATACAAATTTTGTAGCGCAGATCTTTCTTAAAGAATCGTCAAGGGCTTTCAAAGAACACCCCAAAATACCAAGTGGGAGCCTGAGGTTATGTCCTTCAAATAAACAGTAAACTACTTAACTTTTTAGAGTACAACTCAGGAGTATCTAAAAGTTTATTCCCACCCTTTTTGTGGGCCTTCTGCAGTTATTCAGAGACCAAAGCCCTATAACCACATCAGTATTGCTGGAACATAGAAAAAGAAAACTTTAGCTTTGGAAGAGCCCACATCGAACATCTCTTTCTCTCCATTTCTAAAAACAGAAGATCACCAAATGGGAATATTGGTCCTGGTCCTGAGAAGGAGGGAATTCAGCCTTCTTATTGAGCATCTTAAGAAAGATAAGGAACCAAATGACAATATGCAATGAAGTACTCTTGTGAAGAGAAGCTCTGTTGATTAAAGTTAAGCTGAGAAATGATGCTGAAGTAAAGAGAATGCCATACAGATTTTAAGGGAACACTTTTCCATTCTTTCAATACAAGTCTGCATCACCTCAGTTTACATTCCATGTTCTTTTTACCTCTCTGTTCTCAAATAGTTTTGCTAACTAGCAACCTTTCCATTTCAGTCTTAACTCTCATACCCCTAAAGGAGGCTGAGAAATTCAGTTTGAATATTATGTCATATAAGTGAGAAACCTAAGAAGAGAGAACTTTCACCATGTGCTTATCTGTATTGACATAAGCAAGAACACATAGGATCATAGACTGAGTATTAGAAAAGACCTTTGAAGTCATTTTAGAGATGAAGTACCTGAGATCCAGAGATGTCCTATTCTTTCAGAGCAACATGAGTCAACTCTAAGTTAACTAGGAGCCAATCTGTGAAATGTCCAGGACCGAAAGCATTTCCATCTTTGGTCTCTGGTCTATTGCTGAGTTTTTGGCAACATCATAGTAGATTGAAACATAAACCAAAGGAAAGTAGAAAGTAGAATAAAATTCAAATCAGATGAAACTCAAATCAGGTAGTATTGTTAATATCAGCAGATCTTAATAAAAGAATGGGGGTGTCAAAACTACTAACTACAATAAGTTTTAAATTATCTCTGTGTAATTTTTAAACAGTTTTTAACAATGATAATAGGACATTTATCTAGTGTTTTACAATTTACAAAGTGCTTTTCATATATTATCTCATTTTATTTCCTTTAAGCATGTCCTCATAGCCATAGAATAATGAATTCACTTTAAATGTGTTCTGCTTAGTGATTTGATGATGAAATGACTGCTAACTGATGAAATGTACTATTTGCTGTAGGGGCTATAAATAACTAAAGCTACAGAGTTTGTGTGTGGCATGGGACTAAATGGTGGCTGTTTATTTCTGGATGATACACTTACCCACTGATAAGAAAATATGTTTTGGTTCTACTTGGAACAGAATCCCCAGAAGGTAGTCAGGAATGCTGTGGTACTAGTGCTAAATCAAATACTTATACTTATGAAATCATTTAGTTGAACTGTCATTGGTCTTTGGAATCAAACCACACCAAGGATTATGAGGTTGGAAATTGTCCCCATGGTTCAGCTGTTTTCAGCTCTGTCCCACTTGAGTTTTAGCAAGCCATAAAAATTTTGATTTTCTAATTTTCTTTTATAAAATGGAATTAGTAACATAAATAGGAACAACGAAGAAAAACTCATGCCCTTGTGTACTATGTCTAGGATTCCTTCATCCACCTTTATGGAGGCCAATAAGATTGGATAATTTTTCACAGTTTTCAAGTTTCAATGACTCTGCTTTTTGTTTCAAGCGTTCATCTCGGTACAGTCTGGCCAAGTTTGTCAAGTCTGATTCTGAAAAGTGAAAGAGAGAACCAGTTAAGAATTCACTTTAGTTTTTACTAAATTAATATCAATTTGCATTTTAATAAACTATCTTTCCCCTAAGGTTTTGCTTGTGGTTTTGGGTCCTGGGTCAGAAGAGCAATGAACTTAGTTCTCATCAATTTAACATTTGGCACCTGACTTATGGAACTTACATATGTGCAGCAAAAGAATATATTTAAAATTATGTCCTCCAATGTTATTCAGATAACAATCTGAAAGAGAACACTGGCCTGTTATCCCTGTCTTACTGTCTGATACAAAGAAAGTTGCTTTATTCCTTCCCCTATTTTTTTTTTTTTTTGTGTGTGTGTGGGAGAGAGATAGATTTTAACTTATACATTAATTGATACAGAACCATTATCAAGCATACAAGAAGGGTCAGGGACTGCTGGAGACATTTTTTCACTTTTCTTTATTTGTAGGGTACACAATTCATATTGTAACTTTTGGTTGCTTGGTTAAATGACTCTGATTTTCTCCAGATATTAGTGAAGGCAGCTCTGTGGAAAACTAGATTATGTTCTTAGCTGTGTCCCATGATTTGGTGTTTAGGTTATATCCAATTTTCACAATTTCTCCAAGTTTCTTAGATGTGCTTTTAGGATAGAATTCTTGAAGAGAATCTCTGAGAAAGGGTTGGTGAGATGCAATCCAGTCTGTTCATGCCAGATGGATAGCTTCTGAAATAAAATAGCTATGATTAAATATGTTTAAAGGACCACCCTGTGAAAATCCTATCTTAGTCATTTTGAAATCTATTCCATTTCAGTCTTACTACTGAAAGATTAGCTTCTCTCTATGAAAAACCAGTCTAATTAATCAACAAATTGTTGGAAACAGGAATACATACATTAAAACAAAGGGGCTAAATACAAAAAGGGAGTATTGAGCACTGACTCAAAAAAAGTTTTCATAAGCACAAGAACACGGTGTAGCACTTCTGCTCATACAATAGCTGAGGACAATCCAAAGCACTGATTAGGTATAAGACTTGAGGATGACAGGTAGACAATGTATGGCAAGCTTCCTTCCATGACAAGTTAGTTCAGATCATAGGGTCCAGAAGGCCTTACATGAATCAAACTCAGGTAGTTGCTTGACATACAAATATATCTCCCAGATTAAAAAACAATGGGTTCCAGAGGCCTATTCTGTTTGGTTAACATGAGTGGCCATCATACTAAGCTTGTCTTGGTACAATAACTCTTGTGGGTGACAAACCTTCAAGGAAAATTATTTAGCTCTATTAATTGATATACTCTTGTTAAGATTCTCTCCACAGTCAAATGTCGACTACATTCTTTTTTTTTTTTTTTTTTTAAATTTGCTGAGGCAATCAGAGTTAAGTGACTTGCCCAGGGTCGCACAGCTAAGAAGTGTTAAGTATTTGAGGCTGGATTTGAGCTCTGGTCCTCCTGACTTCAGGGCTGGTGCTCTATCCACTGTGCCATCTCGCTACCCCTGTTGACTACATTCTTTTGACATTTGCAATGTGTGCAAAGAACATTCAGGATGTCATTGATGAACTCACCTAGACCTTTGGTTCTTTTGAATTGGAGGTATGTTTGATGCAATCTTGGACAATCAGAAGGTTACCTGATTTAAAACAGGCTCTTTTGTTTCTTTTTAATCTCTATTCAATTTCCTTGAGTTTTTTATTTACTTGGTTGGTTTGACTCAATTGATTGTTCAAGAGATCAATGAGCTGCTCCTAAGAATCTAGGGTCCAAAGTTTTATATGAAGGCCAAATTCACATGCTCCTGCTCAGTTACAATAGAGAAACTTCTCTCCAAACTATTCTTAGCCCATCTTTAAGCAAAAAGCTGGCATAAAGATTGAGCTAAATTTTAAGTAACTCCTTTTAAAACAATGGAAAGAGAGCGGGTCTAAGATACTACCTTTTAAATTCTGGGATCACAATCTTCTTCTAAATTCTCTCATTATGTTCATCTCGTCCTGACACAAACAGCTGGGTAACCAACAGATAGGATATTTGATAGAATTAAAGGCAAATTGACTTCTACTCTGGTTAACAAACAAGAGAAGTAAGTCATTGCCTCAACTCCCATGAATGCTCTGGTTTCAGTTTTCAGATTTAGGGGCTGACAAATCTGGAGGACCTTGACCAGTTTTAGCTGTCATGATGACACATCTGATGAGGTTAGGTTGTCTGAGAACCCAGATTCAGACCACAGTGAGTACCAAATCTGTACGCTCCATTAGGAAATAAATAGGGAGGATTATGGCTCTACAGTCCAGGGCTCCAGGTTTTCAGTTCTACTTTGGAGGAAAAGTGAACAAGACTAAGTTTCCTGTACAATCATTCAGTTCTGTTGGTTTTACTTTTTTTTTTTTTTTTTTTAAATGATTCATTCAGGTACAGATTAAAAAAAATAAAGATGATAAAATTAAACAAGAGGCTAAACAGCCATAGCAAGTGATTACTCAGGAGTCCAAAGATAAGCCACACTTGAGTTAAATATTTTAAGGAATAGTAGAGAAAATGACTAAAAGATTACAAAAGACAATAGCTAACTCTGCCCAAAAGTTTCCACAGAATACTTTGCCAATAGCAAACTTTGTTCTGAAGTTGCTTTATTTTTGTAATCTCTATGGTGCTAAATTTAACCAACTCAGCTGTACTTGCTGCTGGAGCAGTGGAACAGTTGCTGATCGTTTGTAAATAGCTTTGCATTTCCTGAAGTGGCTCTAGGCAGCAACTATTCCTAAATACTAGAAATATATCTTTAAAGGTGTGTGGGTCAATTAGATCTCACTGTAACTCATAGGCAAATACACCAATCCCCTAGATTTTGCCTGCACTTGGTGAGGGCACAGCTATCACATGTGATCACACTAGGCTCAAAACCAAGACCTAGCAGGGGTGGCATTACAATGACTTCTTACATCTACTGACAGAACATTATATGATTTTTTTTTTTTTTTTTTGGCAACAGGAATAAAAGGAAGGATAAAGGGAAGAAAAAGGATTTTGTTCCGTCTCTGCAGAAGGAATACAATGAGTCTGAAAGGCAGGGTAGTTGAGTAGAAAGTGCAGTAGGGTCAAATGGGCCCAGTTTCAAGATTTGGCTTTATGACAGTGAATGGGATGTGAACAGAGAGGCAAATTCATTTACCCTTTCTGAGCTTTAGTTTCCTCACTTGAAAAATAAGGATGACAATAATATTTGCCCTTTCTATTTCACAGCAATGTTAAAGGAAAAATGCTTTGTAAACTTTAAAGCTGATGTCATAATTTAGAATTATCTCAAGATGCCAACAAGGTATTAAATAAACATACTTATAAGCATGTTAATTTCCACTTTGTTTAAATAAATCAATATTCTTTGCCTCTCAGGCTGAAGGGACCTCTACTTTTAAATTCCTTTCCATCTTTTTAGACTTAAAAATTCAATTCTAAGAATTGAAGATATGATTTCTGCCTGTGATTTAACACTACTACCGTAATCCCTCAATATATGATCTACCATTCTGTTGGTTTGTTTTGCTAGGCTATCTTTGACTGTGATAAGGGAGGATGTTATTGAGACCTGGCGACAATATAAAAACAAAAAGCATAAGTAAAACATCGTTTAAATCTATAAAACTTAAGTTTCTTAAGAAATGAATGCTAAGAATGAACCAAAAAATCAGATAAACTTAGGGTTAGGTAAGAAAGAGTTTATGTAGTTTAACCTCTCAAGTTTATAAAAAGGTAAATTTTAAAAGGATTAAGGCAGGGAAGAGAGAAGGGTAAGATAAGTAGCATCTGTGAGGTACATATGTTTATACCTGCTATTACTACTTTGGCGAAATTTAGCTGACCTTTAAATCAAGTGACTTATCATCTCCCTTCTTCAAATGGAGGAAAAGGGGCAAGAAGGGATGTAAAAAGACTAAGAAGAAAGCTTATCATTTCAAGATGGAGTTTACAATGCTATACTGAAGAAATGTTTGTAGAAATGGTCAATAATCCCTTCCCTCATCCCGCCCACCCCATCTTACTTTGTTGTTTTTCCTTCCAACAACTTGACTGGATATAATCTATATA
Source organism: Sarcophilus harrisii (assembly GCF_902635505.1). Lineage (NCBI taxonomy): Eukaryota > Metazoa > Chordata > Mammalia > Dasyuromorphia > Dasyuridae > Sarcophilus > Sarcophilus harrisii. The sequence goes on from NC_045427.1 coordinate 372,074,652, forward strand.
ATCCTTTTCTACAGTCTTCTCCAAATCACGCAGTGATGGCCCTTTATAGTTTTTTTCAAAGTGTTTATCAACAAAATAAGGCACCTGAAGATTCTCTGTTTCTCTGGAAATAGTGTGCCCCATGGATCTGAGAAAAACAGAGAAATATGATGAAACATTAGATAGTAATATTAATATTTGCTGTATATATGAGCTCTAGGAACATTTAAAGGATACACAGAGAAGTCTCCTTACTAAGGTTCCCACAACAATATACTTCAGTGACATTTGACATTTTATTTACAGAATAGTTACTGCCTACATCATTACCAACATTATGTACAAAATGCAAGCCACTATAATATTAATATTCTTCCCATTTTCTAAAAGAATTGGGTTCATATTGACCATCATGATAAAAGCAAAACTGACAGAAAATGTGTGTACTATTATTTGTCAGTATTTCTCTAAAACTAGATCCTCTTTAAGGTTTACTGTGATACTTTTTGTTATTATTGTTTGCTTGTTTTTTTCTCATTTTTCCCCCTTTTGATATGATTTTTCTTGCACAGTATGATGAAATGGAAATATGTTTAGAAGAATTATACATTTTTAACCTATATCAGATTGCCTGCTGACAGAGCGGGGAGGACAGGGAGAAAAATTTAGAACACAAAATTTTGCAAAGTTGAATGTTGAATATATTTGGAAAAATAAAATACTATTAAAGAAAAAAGGTTCACTGTGACAAGATAAAATATCATTTAGAAAAAAACATTTTAATTACAAATAATCAGAGACATAGCACTGATTCAGCATTAATATCAAAGAGATTAAAAAAATAGCACCTGAAAGCTAGGCTATCAGGGAAGATATGGGTTCATCAAGGCCATTCTGGTGCGACTTCCTAAGCATCTTAGGAAATTGGACTCCTCAGGATCAAAACAACCTTGAGGAAATAAAGAAATCTAAGTCTCCAAATATAGAAGTACCAGCCTATATTAATATGAATAGTTTGGAGGCCTCTGAAGTGAATTTTTAGGATGGTAAACTTCAAATTTCAATTTCAAATTATAGTAACAAGCTCACAAGCCCCAACATGACTTTGTTCTTCAGAGCTTTGTTTAAAGTTTATCTTTTAAATTCTAACCAAAAGGAAATGTTTTACAAAATGGCATCAAGATTTTAGACTAGTCTCCATAGTTCCTTTTCTTACGCTATTTCTCCCAGTAGACTGATGCTACAGTTATTCTTTATACTTACCTGAATAAAGTATTCATAAAGCATGTATGTCTGTGCAAATATACCACTCTCATGGAGAGAAGAAATGCAGGCCAAGTAAGAAAAAAGCACTAGATGGCAATGAAGCAGAGGACTTGAGGTCTAGTCTGAGCTCTGCCACTGAATGACCTTAGCCAATGAACTAAGTGCTTCATAGGATCATAGACTTGGGATTGGAAGGAACCTTGCAGCCCATCTAGTACAACCCCTTTATTTTACAGATGAGGAAATTAAGGCTTAAAGAAATTAAGTGACTCATTCAAGTTAAGTTATAGTGTTAAGTGTTAGGCAGGATCTGAATTACTCAATCACTGGAAGGATGGAAGACACACTAGAATGAAATTCTCAAGACAGAAAGGAAAACAATTCCAGTAAGGAAGAAACATGGAATTCTCCTAAAGAGACATATGGATACAACAGGAACTTATCATCTAACTCCAAGTTAAGAGATAAAATCATAAATTATCCCTTAAAAACTGTCAGGAAGGGCAGCTAGTTGATACAGTGGATAGAGTCCGGGCCCTGGAGTCAGAAGGCCCTAAGTTCTAATTTGGCCTCAGACATTTAACACTTCCTAGGTGTGGGACCCTGGGCAAGTCACTTTACCCCAAATGTCTCTCCAAAACTGAAAAAAGTATCTCATGTAATTTTTACAGAGAAGATAAAATGATATGGACTAGAAAATAATAATGTAATTGGATGAATCCAGAATTGGCTAGATGCCCAGGCTAAAAAAAGTAGCCATTAAATGTCAATGTTAAGGTGGCAGAAAGCATCTAGTCTTATGTCTCAAAGATCCGTGATTGGCAGTGTTCTAGTTATCACTGAGTTAGATAAAGGCATGTTCATTCCATTTACAGGGAACACAAAGCCAGGAAGGGTAGCTAGTACACTGGATGACAGATTCAGGATCTGTCATGGACCCTTTCAGCATTCTGATCAAATCTACTGATTTCTTATCATAATCTTTTTAAATGCACAAAATACAGAATTACAAATGAAACTATTATACTAAAATACAGTTATCAACTTTTTTTCCCCCTTCAAAACAAGTTCCTGGACACCAAATTAAGAATATTTGCTCTAAAAGAATTTTGACAGGCTAAAGCATTGGACTGAATCTATTATGAAGAAATTCAATATTGATATACTTAAGGCCTTCCTTAAGTATATAAAGATATATAAAGATAAAAGTATATATATATACTTATAAGTATAAGATGGGGAAAGACATCATTAGATAATTGTTCCAAAAATAAATCTGGGAATTTTACAGTATTATGGCCAAAAGAGCCAATACCATCTTGGGCTGCACAGTTCCAGAAATAAGGTGATAGAAAGTCTCACTGTGCTCTGGTCTCTTCAGATCTCATCTGCTTAGCTCTGAGCAACATAATCTGAGGACACTGAGAAGCTCAGAGGGCAAGAGTCCCTGTCAAAAGAGGCCTGTCTGAACAGATCATGGTTAGCCTACAGAAGAAGACTCAGGGGGACATAAAATAGATGTCTTTAAGTATTTGGAGGACTGTTATGTAGAGGAATGATTCAGTGTTTTCTTCCTAGCACCAAAAGACAGAAACAAGAGCAATGAATGGAACTCAGCACTGATGGAACATTTAAAAGGCAACAAAACATATATCAGGAAAAATTTCCCAACCATTAGAGCTGTCCCAAAATAGAAATGGGATACCTCCAGAGGCAGTGGATCTTACCTACCTGGAGGTCTTCAAACAGATGTTAAATGAACATTTGGTAAAGTGTGTTATAATGTGTATAGGCTAGACTAGCCAGCCCCCAGGGGCCTTCCCAACCCTTACATTCTCTGACTCTGAGAGAACCCAGTTTCTCAAACTACAAACTCAAGAGTTTTATCGCTGTGTCACATTCAGCATCCCTCTCTTTAGATCTCTAGGCCTTGATTTCCTCAACTTTAAAATGGGAACAATGGATAAGATAATCTTTCTCCTATTCTATGACTGTTCCTCAAATGCTGAGCAATTTGAGTTCCTTCAGAGACCAGTCCCTGCCATTTTTTGATTTGCCCAGAGGGTGTCACTGCAGAACAAAATAATCCCCTTAACTAGATATCTTCTATACATTATGCCTCCATTAGGGGATTTCACCACAATGCTACTATCAAGCTTCCCCTTTAAATGCCAAATTTTATTTTCTGAAATAATGAAATTAAATTAGTAATTTATTGGCAAAATCTTTCATTCTTTTACTACCTACATCCCCAAAAGCCTATCATTAATAAAAACTGAAAATATGACTTACGATTTATAGAATAGACTGTATGGAGGATTTGTGGCCATCAGCTGGGTAATAACAGATATAATCACAATCACGAGAACTGGAAGCAACTGAAGAAATGCAGAATACATATTCTAAAAGAGAAAGATATTTGGAGTAACCATTAGCTTTACAAAAAGAAAAAATACTTAATTGGAAAAAATAAAGCTAGGGATAAGATTGAATCTGTAGTGCCTTGACAGGGAATTCCTTCTCAATGAAGTTCCTTTTACTAATAAAAGTAAGCATCCTGTACTCTCAGGATTGCCTAGAGCACTAAGAAATTGAGTAACTTGATGATTTTGACCACAACTCTTCCATAATTAAAATTTAACTGCCTTAATCACTGTGCCAGGGCTGCCTTTCATTAGGGAAAAAAAAAGTTGGCATGATCTTGTTTAAAAAGTATATGTATTTGCAGAAATATTTTGGTTAAATCCATTTTCCATATTTCTTTAAATCTTAATTTCATACTCCAACCAGAAGCAGATATAATTATTTAAATTGAATACATACTGAATAAATATTAATAGAAGATAACTTCCATTCAATGTTAAAGATAAAAATGTATTTAGAGATCATGTAACACAAACTCTTATTTTTGTAGTTAGAAAATTGAAGCACAATAACTTGCCCAGTAGATTCCTCATAATTCCATTTTTTAGATGAGGAAACAAGGCAGAGGCTCAGAGTCACACAGTTAAGTAAATGGCTGAGGCCGTATTTGAGCCAGCATATTTCTGACTCCAGAACCAGCACTTTATCCACTGAGTCACCAAGATACTTTAATAACTCCAATAATAGAAATGAAAATGACACTGAAAAACATAAGAACTCTGATCAATGAAATGACTAATTATGATTCCAAAAAACCAATGGACTAAAGGTACAGCAAGTGACATATATTTTTAGATATGTTTTAATGTTCGAATTGATTTTGATAGAATGACAGAGATGCACAAAAAAGAAGAAAAGAAAAATCCATTAATAAAATATTTAAAAAATACACAAGAGATGACAGTTTGAGAAGAATCAAAGACAACAAGGTGGGCAGTGTTGGTACTACTCTGTTAAATTTAACATGTACTTTTTAAAAAAGTTAAAAGTTAATGGTTTATCATGCAAAGCTGTTTTTCTGTTCTTCGTGTTTGGAAATAATCATATTTATTAAGTTGATAATAACAAATATGTCCAAGCCCACTAGCTCTAAGTGAGAGGAATGAAGATCATTCTTGCTTCAAGAAATAACTATTTGACCTTTAGCAAGTCACAACCCCCTGGGCCTCATCCTTCTTATCTCTAAAGTGAGGGGATTGAATAAATATGGCTCTCAGGTCCTTTCTAGATCAAGACCTATCATCCCAGGTTTTGCTGAAATGCTTTTTCCCATTTTTAAAATTCTTTTTTTAGAAAGAAGTATTATAGCATAGGAAGATATGGATTCAAATTCTGCTTCTAAAATCTATTTACTGCCTGTGTGACATATGGACAGTTTATTTAATCTCTCAAATGCTCCAAACAATTCTCTAAGACTACAAGGTACAGAAAAAGTGATGTCCTGCACAAGAAAAGGGATTTCTTCTTTCCAAAATCCCTATATTAATGAAGTCACAGGTTTAGTCCCTCTACCTACACTGTTTTTTATAGTTTTTCTTTTTTAATTTTTTTTTTTTTTTTTTTTTTTGCGAAGCAATTGAGATTTAATGACTTGCCCAAAGTCACACAGCTAGTAAGTTAAGTAAGCTAGTAAAGTCTGCCGCTGGATTTGAACTCAGGTCCTCCTGACTTCAGGGCCAGTACTCTATCCACCACATCATCTAGCTGCCCCTCCTATCCTTATACTGTTACAAGGGATGATTAGTTACCATCTCCCTAGTTAGGTAGGGGGAGAAGGAGGAATATATTTGGAGATGAAGTTCATGTAAAAAATAAAAAGTAGCCATAAACTTGCCCTATAAACAACAATGACTGGAATTTAGTTTTTAAAAGAAGTACAGCTTACTCTTAATAGAATCTAATATTTACAATAAAGATCACACAGAGGTCAGAGAAAATATAAGTAAGACAGGGGACAGGGAGGATCACCTATTAATCTAATCAGGTAAATTTTATTTTCAAGCTTATCATTCAATTCAACATGCATTTCTTAAAGTTCCAGGACTATAAATGCTTTAAAGTCATAAAAACTGACTTATTTTCTTTGTGAATTTAGAGCCATGGAAAAAGGTTGAGAGGCCTAGTATCCTAGTCTTCCAAATTTCTAAACCAAAAAATCTAATACAAATAAACTCTACCATCTGGTTTAGAAAGTAAAGAATGGTACAATTACTATAAATAAAATTCTGTAGAAGCATCAGAGCAGAAATGGTGAAAAGGTAGCTAGAATATGGTCAGGAACCTTGTAGCATTCTGCTCACTGGGGGATTCATAGGAAGACTATGATGCACTCAAAAAAACACCCTAGATCTTCTTCCTTTACAACCAGCTAAGAAAGTGCTTTGAATATCCTTCTTGAGAAAACTCACAAGAGTGAATCTGAAGGTCATGGGAGATTCTTCACAAGGCAGTGAATTTGAGATCATTTTAGATATGTATTGGTCAGTCAGAGATATAATTGTTCTTATCCTAAGGAATTTTGTTTACTGAGCAACTCACGTACTGCTAAACAAATGAAAGATAATTTAAGAAGGGAAAGAGCATGACAAACTGAAGGAATCAGGAAAGGTTTATAGAGAGACAAATACCTGAGCTAAGCCTTGAAGGCAAGGATTCTAAGAGATGGGAAGGAAGAAGAACTGTTTTTGAGGGACAAGGAACAACCCTGCAAAGACAAAGAATCAGGAGAAAGAATACTGAATTCTTGTAACAGCTGGAAGATAACAGCTGGCTGTAAAATAACAAATGGCAGGGACATGAGTAAGCATGAGAGAGGAATAATAAGACATGTTTGTAGAGGTAAGTGGGAATCAGGTTGTGTAAGATTTTAAATATCAGAACAGAAATTAGAAATGCTTAAACAAATTGTGACGCAGGATATAAAGGAATATTGCTGTGCTTTAAGAAATAATTAACATGAAGAATTCTGAGAAGCAGGAAAAGATTTATGAAAACTAATGCAGAATAAAGCAGACCTAGGAGAACAAAATAAACAAATGACTATAAGAATATAAATGGAAAGAATGGCACACTGAAACTAAATGTTGTATATAATTATAATTATCAAATTTGGGTCCAGAAAAGAGGCGAAAGTTTCCCTCCACTGAGTTATGAGACCACAGGTAGCAAATATTACATATACACATACAGAGATTATATAGACAGAGATGATGTGTTGATTAGTTTTAGTGAGTTGCTTTCTTCTTTAATTTTCTTCTTTAATTACTGTTATTTATTCTTTAATTACTGTTACAAGGGATGGCTCAGTGGGGAAAGACAAAGTTGAGGGATAGCTCTGGAAGTTAATAATCTTTATTTTTAAATGTCAGTCTAAGGAATTTGTATTGTATCCACTCAAGGGGTTTGAGGAGGGTACTGACAAGGTCAGATAATTTTGGCAGCTGTATGGAAAATAGACAGAAGAAGGAAGAGAATCAGGGGAACCAATTAGAAAGATATTACAAGACTCTAGGCTAAAGCTATTAAGGGCTTCACCTAAGGACCTGAGCATGTGTGTGTATGGAAAGACAGCAATTGATTCAAGAAATTATATGGAGGTAGAATAAAGAGAATTAAGCAACTGAATGGTTGGAAGGGAGAAAAAGGAAGATAAGGACATTTTGGAAGTTGTAAAATTAAGTGATTAGAAGTGGACAGGATATCCAAAAAGCAGGGGATTTTTGGAAGAGATAAAGATTTGTGGTGGGTGGGAGAGGAGAAATTATATAATCAATTTTGTTTTTACCTGGTGAATTTGAGATATTGTTGAGACATCAGGTGAAGATATCCAGCAGAAAGCAGACACTGTAAGAAGGACTGGAATTCAAAAATGACTTTAGGACTAGACATAAAGATCTATAAAAATATAACTGAATTCATGGGAGTAAATAAGTTAACCTAGGAAGAGAAAATAGAGAAAGAAAAAAGAGGGTCAAGGCCTCTTGACCTTGGGGAATACTTATACAGTTGAGATGGGGAAGAAAGATGATGACAATAAAGGGAGACTAAGGAAGAGTCAAACAAATAGGACAACCAGAAGGAAGCAGTGTCACAGAAGGTCATGAAAGAAAGAATATACAAGAGGTGGGATAAGTCAGCACCATTAAAACCTGAAAAAATAATGAAGACTGAAAAAATTCAAGGTCCCTGGGAAGGGCCAATTTTTCCCTGAACATTGTAGTCAGAAATGAGAATGCAAGGGACTGAGAAGTAACTGGGAAATGAACAGAAGGAACAATGAAGACACATAAGTTTTTCTAGGGCTTTGGCTGTGAAAGGAAAAAGAAAACTAGAACAAGAACTTGAGGAGCAGCAAGGTCAAGGGAAGCTTTTTGTAAAAGATCAACAAGACTTTGGCCTGTCCATAGATATATGGAAGGGGCCGGCAGACAAAAGGAAGGTACCTGAGAGGCAGAAATAGGATGATCAAGAGTATGAATCCCCGAAAGAAACAGATAGGGGTAAGATAAAGGATTCAAGTAGAGGGCCTGAAAAAGATCAGCTCTTCATCAAAGATTGGAGAAAAGTCAGAAAGAAAGGGAAATGATAAAAAGGGATCTGAAATAGGGGAGAAGAGATTATGACTGATGTTCTGGTGATCTTAGGAGTTGTGAGAAAAGAAAAGGCTTTTCACTGTGTGACTTTTACCCACGACTCTCCACAGCAAAAAGAAGTAGGGAAGGCATATGGCAGGTGGTATCCCAGGGCTAGGGTTTGGCAGGACACAAGTAGCCAAAGGCAAGGGATTCAGAATAGAAAACAATAATCATATGAATTGATCAAGTACAGAATCAAGATAATAATAAAAAGACTATGAAGCCAGAAAAGGGATAATAGACTGGGAGAAGAAGGAACAGTAGAGAAACTGAAGTTCATGGTGAAGAGAAAAAAGTTTAATGATATAGAGGTACAAATAAAAATTAAAAAAAAAAAAGGAATCTGTAATCAAATGGGAATTTCAGAGTTCAGGATCATGGAGATATTTATCAAGCACTTGATATGTGCCAGGTAGTGTGTTTAGTACTGGGAATACAAATGCAAGCAGAAAGAAAGAAAGAAGCTGAAAGTGGTGAGGAGGTAGTTCCCCATATGGCTGATGCTAGAGATAGTCCAGAAGATGAAGAGAAACCTGGAGAAGACTGAGAATACAGTTTTGATAGTGTGATTAAGGCATGACCATCCCAATATCTGAGACAGGATAAAAAAATAGTTCATGGGAGCTGAGACTGATAAAGAGGAAAGAAAAGGATGTTGGGGAGCCTCAACAAGTATAGGAAGACCTTCAGTAAGAGAAAAGAGGCTTGATTAAAGAGGAAGACTGTAAACCTTTGAATTTTCTAAGAAAATTAGTTCTTGAAGCAATGGATTACAGAAAAAAGAAACTGGAATGAGTGACAAAGATGGAGAGAGTAAACTTCAAAGGAGGAGATAATGATAAATGATGGTAGCAGAGGGAAGATCTGGAAGTGGTAGTGTAAAGGAACAACTATACTGATTCTTTTTCCTGGTCCAATGGGTTGAGATGACATGAAAGAAACAGCAGAGAGGGAGGCCAGGGAAGCAGTGTCTTCCAAAGGGAGCTGGGTTTCCAAGAGTACAAAGAAAGCAAAAGTGTAAAAGGAAGAGGTCTGGGATAAAGGGGATCTTGTTAACAACAGAACAAAAATTCCAGAGGGCATGATAGAAGAAGACGACAAAAAAAAAAAAAAAAAAAAAAGGAAGGTGTAGTTAGTAAGCTGGATGGGAATAAAAGAGTACACGAAGTCTTTTACTTTGGTAAATATCAACTTTGAATAATGGAAATTAATGGAATAGCAAGGAGGCTTTTCCTAGCCCATGACAGGAAAAATTCAGATTTAACTGGGGCCTCCATCCTCCAGGGTCCTATTATATGTATTTTCCATCTTTTTAAATATATATAGTAGAACATTTTATAATTTTGTTACAGATCATAAATGCTAACTCATTATAATTTTTATAGGTAGTAAGCCTCCTTTCTCCAGCCACCTGAGGTTTTTCTTCTTCTTCTTCCTTCTGGGTCTGTACCCTCTCATTTCGGTGTCGCCGACGGTAAAAGTGTGTGTCATCTGTCATCACATTTGAAAACATGTGAATATTTCCTGGTAAAACAAAACAAAATTAAATTAAAATAGGAAGCAAATCATATTGCCCTGTCTTGTCCATGATCCCTTAACACTTTTAATGTTTTTGCAATTATCTAATGATTCTTCTCAATAATCTTCCAAGAAAGGCTCAGTAAGTATTCTTTCATATTATACACAACGGAAAAAGTAGGATCCTGAAATGAAGAGTAATCCAAGTAATGTAACTATACTTACATTACTTCTTAGTTCCCATGCCTATGAATTGGGACCAAATTTAAATATATTTTTAAAAACTTATTAAAAACTATTCCATGTGTGATTCTAGGCAAGTCACTTAACCCCAATTGCCTCAGGGAAAAAACTTCTGAAGAAAACAGTTTAATGGATATTCCTTCAGATTATGAATGAAGACTGATTAGTCTTAGTTCTGTCACTAATGACTGGCTGTGTGCAACTTGTTTTATAACTTTGGCAGCTATATATAAGCAACTCTCCACCTCAACATTTACAAGGTAGGTATTATAGTGCCAACTCCAATATTCCAGGACAGCTTTTGCAACTTTTAACCCTCCAGAGAGAGTCAACATGGCATAGCAAATAGAGAGATGGCCTCTAATCAAGGAAGATCTGGTCAGAAGTCCCATTTCTGATATAGTAACACTGACATACTGTATATCACTTAATCTTGCATTACTTTGGGTAAATAAGTCACAGAGAAGGGACTGATCTATACTGGGAGAAGGATTTTCTCATCTGGAAGTTAATTTTATTTTATTTTTTTCTTGGAAGTTCCCTTTAATCAATGAAATCTCTATCTAATCCCTATCTCTAACTTGCCATTAGTATAATTTTATAAGCATAACAGCTGATTCTCTGGTCAGGTTCTCAAACCTGCTGAAGGTGACCAAAATATGCTTGTCTGTAGTATATCAGGGAAACTAACCTGTAGGAAAATGTCCTCCAAAGAACACATTGAAGACTTCCTCTGGAGTAATGTCAGCTTCAAAATCTGGGTAATACGTATAGGGTCTGGCTTGGGGGGCAGCAAAAGTTGCTTGTTCATCTCCATATTCATCATAGCGTAATCTTTTATCGGGATTACTGAGAACAGCAAAGGCATTCCCTATTGCTATCGCAAAAGGAGAAAAAAACAAACCAATGTCAGGATTTACACTGAGCCATCTTTTCTTCCACTGAATTTAAGTATATAAATAACAACTAGGAGAATTTGTATGAGGCAATTTGTATAAGGCAACTTCACATGGATTTAAGGCTAAGCCTAAGTGAAAAATTTTAAGTAAGAATAATTTGTGATTGTAAGTGTTCAAAAAGTGCTGTCCACCTCCAGAGAAAGAACTGAAGGATTATGAATATAGATTTAAAAATACTATTTTCATTTTTTTTCATAGTTTTTCCCTTTTGCTTTGTTTCTTCTTTTACAATATGACAAATATGTAAATGTTTTACATGATTGCATATGTATTTACATTAAATTGTTTACCATCTTAGAGAGGAGAGATGAAGTGAGACAATTTGGAATACAAAATTTTATTAAAAAAAGAATGCTAATATTTTTTTCTTTCTCATGTTTTTTCACTTTTGTTCTGATTTTTCTTTCCCAACATGACTCAAACGAATGTATATGTATGAGGAGAAAAAAATTAGAATTCAAAATCTTATAAAAATGAAAGCTGAAAACCATCTTTACAGGTAATTGGATAAATAATACACTAATAAAAAAAATTTTTTTTAAAGAAAAAAAAAAGAATTTTTACAAATATTCTCAGTAAGCCAATGATCCAAGACTACTCTGAGGAAATGATGCTATCCATGACCAGAGAAAGAACTGATGGTGTCTGAATACAGATTGAAGCATACTTTCATTTAACTTTTCTTGAGAGGTTTTGAGATTTGTCTATTCTTTTGGTCTATGTTTTCTTTCACAACATGACTATTATGGAAAGGTATTGCATGACTACACATGTATAACCTACATGAAATTACTTGCATTCTCAATGGGGAAGGAGAGGATGAGAAGAAGAGAAAAAAAATCTGGAATACAAAGTTTTAAAAATAAATGTTAAAATTGTTTTTACAGAAAACTGAGGAAAAATAAAATTAAAAATTTTAAAAGAATGTTTAAAATTGTTTTCACATGTAACTGGAAAAAACAAAATACAATTTAATAGAAAAAAAAAGTTTTCTGAATATAAGTAATGGATCACAGTCTAAGTTATAGAGTAACTAAATAAAACAATTACCAAAAATGGTTTTTATGGACTCTTGTCCAAAAGCAAAGCCCTTACATATTTTCAGCTTTAGAAATCAATGATATATTTTCATTGACTTGTTTTTGTTTTTGAAACCAGGTCTCTTTACTTCACCCAGGTTTAGAAGTTCAGAAGTACTGAAAGGCCCAAATCCAAATCCTATCTGCTTTACCTTCTCTGTGGGTCAGTGTTAGTTACCCTTTTTAGATACAAAGGTGGCTTACTCCTAAAGTCCCTGACCCTGGGGGCACTTTAGCATAGGTGGCACATAGGTGCCAGCTTTAGCAGTTTTAGTTCTTAGAACATAGTCCCTTGTAGTTCAGAATTCCTGAGCTTGAGATCTTCCAGCTTCAGTCTCCCCTATAGCAAGGATTACAGGCCTTTAAGACTAAGCTTGGTCACAACTTTCAAAGGCCAAGAGCTAAATAGGAACTTGAGAGACTGACTAGAAGGTAAACCAAAAGAGCTGGGAAAAAAAAAAGTCTTTTCTGAAAACATTTCTCTGCTCTGTCTATATAAGTATAATGGGAAAATATAGATATGACTATTTAAATATTTAGTCAATAAAATCATCCCAAAAATATCTCCACAGGATTAATAGTATGAAATGCTTTAAAAGAAGAACTAATTTCCACATATAACATTTTTTCATTGTATGATAAAGTGTTTATTCATAGCAAGATAATATTTCACTTTAACATTTATTAAGCAAATGCTTGACTTATTTACGCCTGGTTACCTCAAAGAGGGTAAACTAAAAGACTGCATAAATTGCTGCAGTTCTGCCTAAAATAGCATCTTCCTGACTAGTTCTGCTAAATGTTGAGAGCAATGGCATAGCTATTTAAACATTTCAGTTATATGAACTTTTCAATAAAATGACAGTTTACTAATGTGTTGTGTTCCTTTTTTTTTTTTTTTTTTGAAAGACTATATCTCATTATCTCACCCAGGCAGGCAATGAAATGGCTCCTCATAGGCCTGATCCTACTATTGATGAGCATAGGAGCTCTGACTCACTCTGTTTCTGACCTGGGTTGTTTGCCTGTCCTTTAGCAGTCCCAACCCAACATCTTCCCCAGGGACTCACCATACTAATGCCAAACTTAGTTCTGATATACAATCTACACAGTCCATGGTGGTTCAGAATTTTCCCAATTTTCTTCTATTTTTATTATTTACTAAGATCCTCTCTGTATTATATTCTGCATAAAATATTCATCACAGAGAAATCAACATTTATTCAAAGGTATCATAGGACAAGGTATTTTTAAAAAATCCACTCCATATAAAATTATTTACTATAGTTCCCTGATGAAATAAAACAGTTATACTTCTGACTGAAGTTGTCCTCTTGCTATACCTTTAAAAGCGTCTGTGGCCCCGGGTGCACAGTTCTTATCAGGGTGAAATTTCAGGGCCAGTTTTCGGTAAGCTTTCTTTAGATCCTCATCACTGGCATCTCTGTCAACTCCCAGAATTTCATAATAACTTCTGCATTTCTTTATCCTAAAAAATAATGTCAAAAGTAGTTATGCTTTTCAGGATGCTTTCATATGGTTTATGGTTTATTTTGTCCTTTTTGTACCACTGATGGGATATCATCTCCATTTTACAGAGGTGGAATCAAGACTCATAAAGTACTAGAAATAGAAGGAAGCTTCAAAGATCTTCACTTAGACTACAGAAGCTACCATCCTACTCTACCCATCCCAGCACCATCTCATCCACAGAGCTCCAGCAATCTGATTCCCTAGAAAAATAAAGGGAGCTCTTCACCTGTTGGGAATGAGATTGTGAAAACGCATTCTCTCCATCAATGTTCTAAATGGAACCTCGTAGCTATGTAACTTTACATGCTTCTAACAGCTCACTTTCAAACTCCTGTAGGAGAAGAGGTCATAAATTTTGAATTGAAAAAATGCTAGGTGATCATCTAGTCCAACTCTCTCATTTTAAAGATGAGAATACTTAGTACCAGAGAAATTAAATAACCCAAAGTGGTAGAAACAGGATTCAAATGCAGGTCCTCTCACTCCAAATCCATATCCATACTATAAACCCTGTCTTGCTGCTATATCTCCTCTAAATTTTCATCTTTCCTATTAGCTCTATGCTTCCATTTAGGATTCTCCTGCCTAATCCTAACTTAAAAGAGTTCTTTAAACTCTTCTTCCTCTTGGACCTCTTCTTCCTACAGCTACTCCACTTACTTGTATCAACTAAAAATTTCTATTCTCCTGAAGGCTCCACATTATTCTCTCTTATGCTAGCTGCCTCTCTTCCCATTTCCCACTCTCACAAGGTCTGGAAGTAAAGACTTACTCCTTTCTCTCCCATTATCACTCAACATTTCCTCTAAGGGAGGCCAGCTGATTAGGCTACTTAGCAGCAGCCACCCACCAACCTCCCGAGTTATTTTGCCATTTTTTCCTGTCACTTTGGCACCTGGCTTACAGTCTTCCTTTCTATTCTTTCCCTTGGCATGATTCTCAGAAACTTGAATATCCACAATAATGACTCTTCAAACTCTCTGACCTCAGTTTGTTGAACTCTTCAGTTCCTATGGCTTTCATCATTTTACCTATCACCTATAGGTGTGCCTACCCCAAATACATTATCTGAACATTCATGATCATATCCTGGGCCTTATCACTCAAAATTATTCTGGTTTCAAAATTATAAATTTTTAGGAATTCCCCTATTATGATCAAATGTCCTTCATTCTCTTCTATTCATTTATTCTCCCCATATCTGTCTTTATCAACACTATGAAAACTTTGATTTTTTTCTTTCCCTTCATTTCTTTTTATCATTATTTTCTTTAGATTTTTTAATCTTTTGCTTCTTTAAATGAAACTTATTATTTTGCTTAGCAATATAAAGTATATCCTTGGTAGATTGACTAATATTGCACTAATTCATTGAGGTATCATTTTTTCTATCATATTGGCTCAGCATAGCCATAAACTGGTTATTTCAGTAATTATTTTTTTAAGGAGCATCTTGTAACAGTATCTATGCTACACTTGAGTGTGTCTTAGTAACTAATACCCAAAGTTTATACATTTTGAAATTATTTTAAGTATAGTTTCTCTTTTATATTTTTTCTTCCTCAATTTTGATACTGTAATGTAGAAATGTTATTGATGTTTGTGGGTTTATTTGTATAGTAATACTCTACTGAATCTACTGTTGTTTCAATTAACTTTTTTGTAAATTCACTAGGATCCTCTAAGTAAACTATCAATAAATAGGGGAAATAATTTCCTGTTTGTTGCTGTTTATGCTTTTAATTTCTTTCTTCTGTATCAGTGCCAAAACTAGTATTTCTGAAACCATTTTAAATAATAACAGTGGGAGAGGGGGAAAAGGCTCACCTTTTTTTACTCTTGGATTAGAAAAGTTAGTGTAAGCTTACTCAATCAAAGCTATCTTTTCATACATGCTTTTTATCACCAAAATATAGCTCTTCTGTGTTGGACTTTATAATTTTACTTTAAAGAAATGTTTTTTTTTTTTTTTTTGTCAGAGCTTTTTTCTATATTATTTGATATAATCATATGGTTCTGAATGTTTTTGTTTTTAAAATGTTTCCTACCATTAAATCATCCTTGAGTTCCTTATATAAATTCAACTTGATCACACCAAATAATTTTGTATATAGTGCTAAAGTCTTTTTTCCAGGATTTTATTGAAAAATTTAAGAATCAATATTTTCTATTGATATTGATCTATAGTTTTCTTTCTTTGTTTTATTCTTTCCTGCTTTAGGCATTTATCTATTTTCTCAATAATCAATACTGTTCTGGCCTTATTTTTCTATTAAGTTGCAACTACTGTATGGTCAGTTATTTTAATAATTATTTTCACCTCTATACTGCAATCCCTTGACAGTTGCATTATTTCTACTTTATTAAATCTCAGTCCTAGATAACACTCAAAATCTGCCACTTCTGGCCCTACTGTGATATAACTATGAAGGACAATGGATCTGGAATCAGAGGAAATGAGTTCAAATCCCAACTTTGCTATTTATTATCTGTGTGATCATAGGTAGGTCATTTACTCCTCTGGACTTCAGTATCTTTATCTGTAAAAGGTAATAAATGAACCAGATCAGGGGTCCTTTGTGTCTTTTTGTGTCATGGTCCTTTTTCTCAGTCTATTGGTGTCTGTGAACCCATCTCAGAATGAGGCTTTATGCATAAAATACACAGGAGATTAAAAAGGAAAGTAATTATGCTCAAATAGTTATATTTAAAAAAAACAAACAAACAATTTCACAGACTTGTGAAAAAGCTCTGGACCAGATGGATGATCTCTAAAGTCTTTTCTAGTTCTAAATCCTTTGGTTTTATTAAACTGTAAAACTACTAGGTCCACTACAAATATATGTTATTTACCCTCTCAACTTACTATCTAAAAGATATCTTCTTACTTATATTTTGGCTTATCATCTCCTCCTCCACAATATCTATCACAAAACTCAATGTATTCCAAAATCTGACAATTTATCTTTCCAGTTTTATTTCATATTAGTCCTTTCCCATATTGCAAATTCTAGACAAAATGGACTACTTTTCATCTTAATCATATCCATACCTATGCCTTTGATGAAACCTTCTACACCTAGAATGGATCTTTTTCCTTTGTACCTGCTGAAGACTATCTTTCCCTCAAAACCCAACCAGTCAGCTCCACCAGGGAGTTTTCCTTGATGTGTTACACTTCTCTATAAAAATGACCTGCCCCTAAATTTTTTGTAGCACTTTTCCTGGTCCTTTTGATTTTTCTGAATGGTTCTCCCTTATGTCAGTTATTTTTGTATCTCTTCTGATTTTAGATTGTGCATTCCCTGAGGGTGCTGTGTCAGATTTCCTGGTGTCCCCAGCATCTGGCAAGGTGCCTCGCATGTAAAAGAAATTTTTAAAAATGTCTAAGTTGAATGCATCTAATACAAAGGAGGTAATTTTATAACCAAAAAACTAGAGGCCCAGAGTTAGAGATTCCAAAAGATGGAAAATCCATATCCAGAGAAAGAACTGATAGATTCTAAATGCAGATAAAAGCCTACCATTTTCACTTTATTTCTATCATGGTTTTTTCCTTTTGAGTTTTCTTTCACAACATGACTAATATGGAAATGTTTTACATGATTGCACATATATAACCTATATCAAATGCTTACCTTTTAGGAAGAGGAAAGGGGAGAAAAATTCAAAATTTTGTAAAAATGAATGTATAAAATTATTTTTACATGCAATTTTAAAAACAAAATACTATTTTTAAAAAAGCGCTAAAGTGATGTGTTTAAGATTAAATAGCTAAAAAGTGGCAGAGCAAGGATTAGAATTCAAGTCTCCTGTCTCCCAGTTCAATGTTCCTTCATATGAGCTGTCCAAGATTACACAACAGAGATGAAATCAGAACCTTGATTTTTTAAATTTGTTGCTTGTCCCATTCTTCTGTGATATTTCTTCAGTACAGAATATATATGAAGCAACTCAGGAGAGGAAGGCAGTGGATATAGTAGAATGAGCATGGCTCTGGAATTAAAGAGGACCAGGGTTCAAATCCTTACTCTGATATTCACTATGTGTGAGACTTTGAGCAAGTCAGCTAACCTTCCCTGTATCTCAATTTCCTCATCTATAAAATTGAAGGGGTTAGATAGATAGCCTTTAAGGTTCCTTCCAGTTCTGTAACTATGCTTCTATCGCTACTGTACATGCTCAAGGTTCACTCCACCATAGTTCATTCACCTGTCGATCACATGCTTTATTAACATAAAGAAGAAAGTGTGAATTCCCTAGGATGATAGAATAGGATTACCTCTGCACCCCAAGTAACTGCTCTTCTGTATAGGTCATGCTAGCCTCTCCAGGCTGAGCCTGACTTCTCTCATTCTCAAACTTCTTTTCCTTCTTAGAATTCATACAGTTATGGCATCCACAGAAGTCAGTACTGTCAGTAGTTGCATCAGTTGGGTATTTATTTCTTCTAAATGCATCAATGTATGCTGCAAAGCAACAGCACCTCTGTTAGGCCAAGTATTGCCCCTGAAAATCAGCCTCTCCTATCTGACTCAGGAGTTCTTTCTGGGAGTTGGCAGGAATCATAGTCGCTTCAGTCATGAGCAGGTGAGTATGGGGGCCATGCTATGGACTTTATATTGTCTTTTCAATGTCCAGACCAAAGCTGAATAAACACCTTCCCTAGGAAAATACAGAAAACACGGGACGAAATTAATAAGGGCTTACACATGCTAGAAACACAGGGTATTGAGTATATGTATCAATAACTATTAATCAATCAGCTATAATCAATAAACTATAATCAATCAGCTATAATCAATAAACTATAATCAATCAGCTATAATCAATAAACTATAATCAATCAGCAAACAGGCTAGATGCAGAACCAAAAGGAATCTCAGGATCCGGTCCGCCCAGGCCCCCGACTTTAGGAAAAGTGAATGGCTAAATTTCCAGAGGCAGATGACTGATGGCTTCCTTTTGTTGCAGTTCAGTTATCCGTGGTCAAATCCAACATTGCTAAGTAGATAATCTACGAAAATCTGCAGGACGCACTCTCTTTCACTCCCTATCTCTCTCCTCCCTCTTCCTAAGGTTGATGCTGATATGCCGCAGTTCAGTCCTGTGTCCTTGTATCGGGGGAGCTAAAGGAAACCTCAGAAGACACCGACTGGACCAGCCCCGCCAGCTTTGTGCGCTGGGGGCATGTTCATGTCAGGGGGCAAGTTTCGGGTACGCATGCGCGCGGAGGTTACGAAGGTGAGGGGCGGGGGCAGCGGGGGAGCCCTCCCCAAAGGGAGGGGGAGGGGCAGAGGAGTCCCCTCCCCTGTCCTACCCCCAGGTAGCGCCGGGCGTAGGAAGCCGGCCCTAGGAAAGAGCCAGTGAGAAAGGGATGTTTCCTGCTCCGCGTCAGACCTGGGCCTGCTCCGGGGCGACTCGTCGACGCTGGCGCTCCCCGAGGAAACCCAAGCCCCGTGCCTCGGCTCTGCTCCCCGAGCGCTGCTCTCCCCGTCACCTCCCGGACAGGAGACGCTCCCCTAATTCCCCGCCCTGGTACCTTCAGTCCAGCGCTCCCTGCTCCCCAGAGTCGCCTTCATGCCGGCTCCTCTCAGCAGCCCCGCTAGGCCGCGGTGGCGCGCGGAGGAGGATGCGTGGGGGGGAGGGGAAGGAGGACCGCGGGGGGAGGAGGATGGTGAAGGGGGAGACGGAAGTGGGGAGGGAAAGGAGAGGAAATGGGATCCCGCGGGGGTCGCCGGGAATGGTAGTCCGGACGATCCCTGACGCACTCAGTTGACGTGAATGCTCTGGACTAAGATTTCCGATATGCCCTGCGCGCGGCGTTTTCCCAATTTTAAAGATTAAAGGACAAGGGAGGGGGATGATGGAGAAGCAGACAAGGTGGCTGAAATATGTAGCTAGGAAGGCATGGACAGAGAAGACGAAAGGAAAATTTTAAAATAGAGTGTAAATTTATTCGGGTACGCATGCGCGCGGGGGTTACGAAGGTGAGGGGCGGGGGCAGCGGGGGAGCCCTCCCCAAAGGGAGGGGGAGGGGCAGAGGAGTCCCCTCCCCTGTCCTACCTCCAGGTGACGCCTTTTGTGCACTTGCAACAGCAAACCATAGTAATATCCTAATATCTGACATTTCTTTTTGAATTTATAGTATTTTTTTTCAAATACATGCAAAGAGAGTTTTCAGCATTCACCTTGTATTCCAATTTTTCTCCCTCTCTCCCCCCTCCCCCCTTCCTCTGGACAGGAAGCAATCCGGATAGATGATATTTCATTCAAAATGTAACCTGCATGTATACTTATTGTGTATCTAATTTATATTTTAATATATTTAACATCTACTGGTCATCCTGCCATCTGGGGGAGGGGGTGGGGGGTAAGAGTTGAAAAATTGGAACAAGAGGTTTGGCAATTGTTAATGCTGTAAAGTTACCCATGCATATAACCTGTAAATAAAAGGCTATTAAATAAAAAAATGTAACCTGGGATTCACATCTGGTGGATTTGCATATGACTCTCCTCATTGGTAGAAAGAAAATTATTTGACACTTCAGAACTACCTGAAGAAGGAGAGCTGCCAACAGGTCAGGAGAAGAGAGGTTTTTCATTCTAATTTTGAGAGGGGGAACGCATGATTCCAGGCTTTCTTCATGAAAAACCCATTAGAGAAAAAAACAAAACAAACTTTAGAAAGAATTAACACGTAGAGAAATCAGGACTTTGACGTGTCCCAAAATTTCTAGGATGCTACACTAGTAACTTTAAAAATGTTTCCCTGATTGAGACCAAGGATTCTCGGTTAAGTTTACTCCTGTTGGGAGAATTCATTCATTCTATGTATTATCTGGTATAATCCAATCTGTATAACGGCTCTTATTGTGTTGTATTAGGGTTATCTGCTTGGATAAATAAATTTACACTCTATTCATTAGACCATAATATTTGTATAACTAGCATTTGGTGAGAAGGAACCAAACCATCAAATTTTTCTTGGAGCACTCCTTTTCTTGTTAAAGGATAGCAACCAGAAAAGCAGTTTGAACCTAAAAATAATTTCCTCTAGACTAGTAATGTTTAGGGTGGCAGATAGATATAATTCATGCATTTCTGTGTTTAGACAAATTCATGTGGATATACACATAACCTACATAGACTATATATGTATATATATATATATCATTCACACAAATATTTTACGTTTATTTTTCTACACACATGCTTTCTCCAATATAATGTAGACAGATTAGTTCAGTTTTGTCTTTATATTCCTAGCACAGTCAGATGTCAGATGGCATAAAAATAACTTAAAAAAAAAAGCTTTTTGAATGAACAAGTCGTATCTTTTTCTTCTGACAGGGCATTTTGCACTAAGAGATTAGTAGAAAGGAAGTGAGGCAATGCTTTCTGAATGTCCTTAGCCAGTTTTCTTTTAGATCCAGCTTCTGCCAAAGCCCAGTTCCTCAATATGATTATATCCCTTCATTTGGCATCAGTAAAATCATACATATCCCTTCCGCCTCCAAACCACTCAAAGAAACTCGTAGTATTAGTGAAATTGGCAATCAGGAAATCTGAGATTTAATATAGGATATTCAATGTGCTATAAAGCAACAGTTTATTTTTTTTTACAAATATTTTAAGATTTAATTTTTTAATTTAAAATTTTTTATGCGATTTGATGTTTCTAAATAGAACAACAAAAAATAATTGCCCTGTAGACAAGGTTTTATCTTCCACCCTTATCTTTTTAGTTCCTTCTGGACAAAAGATCCTCCCAGATCAGTGTTATGATTGGTGGTCCCTTCAGGAGATATAAAGCTTTGGAATGGATGTGCATACCCAGATGATGGGCCAGGTAGTGTGCTATAAGTTCCAGGAAACCCAGTTCAGTACAGGAAACCTTACCTTTGTGCCAGACAGGTGGTATCATACCAGTCCTGGGCATGTCCCTACATGACTCAACTTCAATTTAGGTTCACTCACCCTTCTTAGAGATCCAGCTAAAGTCACTGTGTAGAGCGTTTTGGCAGCAAAAGCCCAGGGTAGATAGAACAGTTAGAATGAAAGGAGAAAGAATTCTCACTCTTCCTACTTTTGCTTTCTTTGAGCATCTCCCAAGACTCCATGAATATCACAGTTTGGGGGCCAGGAAGAAGAATTAAATTAAAAAATGTTTTTTTCTCACAAATATTTGCCATCCCTATAGGCCAATTTTCTTATCTATAAAAATGAGACAATTAGAAAAGATAACTCAAGATCCATTGCAATGTTAAGCCTGTATTTCAGCTTTTGTCTCTTTGTAGATGCTAAGGGACAAGGAAGGAAGAGAAAAGACTGTATTTTGAAGCACTGAATTATGATTTCCTCTATCCATGGTGTCAAATACTCTTATTTTACAGATCAGAAAACTGAGGTCCAGAGAGATGATAGGGTATTAACTCTTTTTGATATTTGATTCTTTTCTACTAATCTATTGAATTTGATATTGTTGATCACACTCTTCTAAATATTTTCTCCTATCTAGATTTTTATGACATTTCTCACCCCTGGTTCATCCTCTGCCTGTTTGACCTCTCCTCATTCTCATCATCTATATTGTACCCTTTAACTAAGAGTGTTCCCCAAGGACTTCTTTTTCCCTCTGTACTCTCCTACTCTCTATTCCTTTTTCTTTCCTTCTTTCTCTCTATCTGTCTCTCTGTCTCTGTCTCTCTCTGTAAACTCATCAGCTTCCAAAAGTTTAATTATCATCTTTATGCAGATGACTCCCAGATCATCTATATATCTAACCCCAGCATCAGCCCTTGTACTTTGCTTTTGTATTACTGATTGTCTATTGGACCTTTCAAACTGGATGTTCCAGAGACATCTTAAATTCAACATGTCTAAAAACCAAATTCATTTAACCTTATGCCAAATCCTTCCCACTTTCAAATTGAAACAGTGATGATATCATGGACAGAAATAATTGAAAATTATTGGATGTAAATAATAATAGCACCTATCTGCCAGGGTTGTTGTGAAGATCAAATAAGCTAATGACTGTAAAATACTTAGCACAGGTCCTGGAACACAGTATGTACTATCTAAAAGTTAACTACTATTTTTATATTATATTATTATATTATCCTACTATTGATATTGAACATGTTTCCCAATATAAGATTAAAATCACCCCTATGTGTGTGTTCTGTTGTTTGTGATTTAGTCTGGGTTTGCTCTCTTCTCTGAACCTACAGCTTACATTGTTCAATGAGAGAGCTGAGAGGAAGTTATCTTATAAATATCTACTGTCTGTTGTCTAGACATCAAGGAAGAGATATGGTTTCAGGGAAACTGGATGGGCTCTCAATTCAAACTTTTGTCAAAGATGGGGCTATCATTTGCATGAGGACTTTTGTGGAACCAAACTCTCAAAAGGTTGCATCTAAGCAAGATTCACTATAAAATAGTCTATAATACATATATATAGTACATCCAAGAGGTACTTTTTATCAGCCAATGTCATCTATCAGAAGGAGGTCCTGTGACATGAACATTGAAAGAAGGCTGAAGGTAGAGAGTTGCAATAAAAGTAATAAATATCCTTCATTTCAAGAGATATTTTCTCCTCATGTGACCAACAATGCCTATTTCCAGATTAGCCAGGTAGCTTGTAGCAGTAGAACAGAAATTACATGGCCCAATAGAATGGAATAAAATTAACACCAGCCACCATTTATTCAGCACTTACTAGACACAAGACACTGTGGTAGAGTTTGGGGCTATAAGCATCAAAAAACAATAATATCTCCCTACTCTCGAGGAGTGTACATTATACCAAGGGATATTATAAGGAAGAGTTTTAGTAACTGGGAAGAGAGAGAGATCAGGGAAGCTTCACAGAAGTTTGAAGGAAGCAAAGAATTCTAAGAATCAGGGATATGGAGGGAGCAGATTCCAGACACAGAGGTGGGAGATCAAGGGGCTAGGGCTCTGCTAATGTATGGAGGGAAGAAATAAAAAACAATACAGAAAAGAATCCAAAGTTCAGTTTGGCTGGAAAATAGAATATGGCTAGATATTGTTGAAATATCTGAAAAGGGTAGGTTGGTACTACATTGTGGAGGGTTTTGGGTCTAAACTCAAGGCTAAGGGTCTTGTCTTTTATCATAGAGACAATAGACTCATTACAAACTGTTGAGCAGGGTAGTGACTTGTGTCTTTGAAGGGTATTTTGTCAGTTTTCACAGGGAAATAGGGGTCTTTAATTAGGAAACTGAAAATAGTCCAGGCTAGGAGTTAATGGGTAATTAAACTAGGGAGGTAGGCAATGTGAGTAGAGAGAAAGGGACAAATAAAAGAAATATTATGGAGGTAGAATTGAAAGGACTTGGCAACAGATAGAATATGGTCTCAGACACTTATTAGTTGGGTGAGTGATCCTGGACATATCACTTAACTCTATTTGCCTCAGTTTCTTTATCTGTAAAATGAGCTGGAGAAGGAAATGGCAAATCATTTATCTTTTCCAAGAGAACCTTAAGTGGAGTCACAAAGAGTCATATATGAATGGAAAATTACTGAACAACAGAATATTGAAGGTGAGGGAGAGGTAAAAATTAAAGATAACTCAGATTACAAACCTGAGTGATTAGAAGGATGAAGGTGCCCTCATCAGAAATGGAGAAATTTGGAGAACAGTTTGAGAGGGGAAAATGATCTGTTCCATTCTGAATACACTGAGTTTGGGATGTGCTAGAGAATATTTCAGGTTGGCATATCCTGCCGACAGTTAATGACATGGGATTGAATGGTGTTCAGGAAAGAGATCAAAGCTGGATTTCTAGATTGGGATGTTTATCTGCATAGAGATAATAATTGAATCCAAGGGAGCTGATGAAATGGGAATTAGAGAGTGCAGAGAGAGAAGACGGCCCACGACAGAGTCCTGGAGGACACTTGTACTTAGGAGGTAAGAGATAGATGATGATTCATTAAAGGAGATTAAGCAGGAGCAGACAAGTAGGAGAAAAACAAGATAGAACAGTCAGAAAAATTCTTTGGTTGGTGGGGAGAGGGGTGAAATCCACAATGTCAGGAACTTCAAAAAATTTAAAGAAAAAGAGACTAGAGGAAAACCCTTAACAGTATACAGATAATTTATAGTAAAACTATAGCAGGACCTTTTAGTAACAATAATCTAGCGAGGACTTCTGAATCAGGAGTCTTTAACCTTTTTGTGTGTTATCAACCCCGCTTTGGCAAAACCTATGGACTCCTCAGAATCCATAGCTTTTTAAATGAGTAAAATAAAATCATAGGGTTAAAAAGAAAACCAAACATATTGAAACACAATTATAAAAATATTTTAAAAAAAACAAGTTTACAGACTCTAGGTTACTAAATCACTTGTCTTGCCACATCATCAGATCACCGACATCCCTTTTTGCATTAAAATTCTATGACAATTATTCATCTTATATTCATAATTTAAGCAAAGGGAAATTGTTGGAATCTTTACAAAGTGTTAAGCCATTGGAGTTGATTTAATCTTATTTTGGGCCAGAACTTGAACTAGGTACTAAGTACAACTGATGGAAACAATGCTTGTGTTCACACCTTTAGAGAGTCATAAGTATCTAAGAACTCAATGGAGTTCACATGCTTGGGAGATTTCAGAGAGCATGCTGGGAGATATCCCACAATCCCACTCTCAGAGAAGTAGCATAAATACAGTTCCAGTGAGCGACTCAAGAGAATTTCTCCGGAACATTGATGGGGCTCCGAGACAGAACACTCTGGAAGAAAAGCCTACAAGCCCTATCTTCGAGGCAAGAGAGATCCATCGTATCTTCTACCTTGGTGCTGGCTGGAGGCTGAAGAAAGCAGAGGCAGAAGCCAAGGACAAAGCTACAAGATCTATTAGAGCTCAAGCAGAGAGTTAGGTCTCGGCTAACCGGGCTAATTTGGAATGAGAAATAATCGTTTGCACTTTTACCAGCTGGCTGCGATTTTGGAGTAATTGTTTATTTCAACTGAGATTAAGGCTGACTCCAGAAAACCTCCACATTTTGGTGCCCAACGTCGGGGCTGACAGGACCCTCAGCTGATTTTAGTGGAAAAGTTCCGATCCTGATTTCAGTAGAAAAGCCTCTGATCCTGATTTAAGTGGAAAAGCCTGTGATCCTGATCCAGTGGAAAAGTCTCTTCAACCCAGAGATTGAGTACAACAAAGAAATTGTGTTAAAAGAATTAAAGTAGAATTTCAGCTAAGATGGGACAGATCTTTAGAAAACAGCCTTCTGTTTCTGTTCAAGGAAAATGTTTAGAAAGCATTGTTAAAGTTATGGAAAGTGAAGGTTTGATTATAAATATGGAGCAGATAACAGAACTTTTACAAACTGTTAAGAAAATATGTCCTTGTTTCTCTCTGGAGAAAGATTTGGATCTGGATGAATGGAACTTAGTAGGAAAGGATTTTGTCAATTTTGTAATAAAAATGGCCCTAACTCAATTTCTAAAGACATATTTAATACATATAATTTAATACAACTGGCTATAAGAAGTTATTTAAGTGTTAAAATGAAAAAGAAGAAAGTGCCAACTAAACTAGGTGATAAGTAGGAAAATTAAGATAATGGAGTTAAGTACAATCCTGAGTGTGATACTTCACAGCTGGAGGAGGCTGCCTCCAGAAAACCTCCACAGGAAATGGACTTTTTGTTTGCCTTTGTTTCTCTTTGCTTTCCATGAAAGATAGTCACATTATTTTGTAAAGTCTAAATATAGGGGAAAAAAACCTTTGGTGTTTGAGATTAGAAGTTCCTAGAGCATAAGTGAAAAATGTGGGAATGCTCAGTTCTTGGGATATTTGCTGGGAAAGACTATAATGGCAGTAGAAAGTGGAGCTGTGAAACAGCACAGAAAGTATAGACAAGTGATGAAAGAGATACAGAACTGGAAGGTTTGGGGACAAAGGATGGGATAGTGAAGAGAAGCAGGAAGTTGACAAAGAGGATGAGGAGGGGGAGAGGCAGAGAGCATCACTCATGTACCTATGGTTAATGGTAGGAAACTAGGCAGCATGGATCTGATGGAGATGGAAGATTGCCTGGGGGACAAGAGTTTGAAGTCTCTTTTTTTTTTTTTTGGTTTTTTTTTTTGGGGGGGGGAACCAACTCTTATTTGTGAGATCTTAAGGTTAGTTCATTAACATATACAAAACATTTCAAAGTTGTCAGTAAAACTTTAAAGCTAACACATTCATATTGTTTCAAAGTCATTAGCACCGTTTGATGAACTGTTGATCTTTATTGTGAAAAGTCTAAAATTTGTCTAGAATTTACATGTCATAGGATCAAAAGGCCCTGGCAACAAAGACTAGATGGCTTCCCGTGATTTGGTACATATCATCAAAATGTGATTTTTGGTAAATATATGATAGTTTGGAAATTTTATTTTCTTGGTCTTTGGGATGATTTGTGCATGATTTCTAGATTCCCTTTTGAAATCTTACTTTTTGCTATTGCCATTTTATACTGCTACTTATAAACTTAACTGTACTGATTAGAAATCAGGGTGGGGAAAAGCAGTCAAGAGACTAGAAAAAGGTACAATTTTAACATAGCAGGACTTATTGTCTACCTTCAATTCAATAAATATTTCTTGAACATCAGCTATGTGTCAGGCACTGATGGGGATATAAAAATAAAAATAACACTAACTTCACCCTCAGGGTGTTTGCCACCTAGTAGGAGAATAAGAAAAGTATGCAAATCACTATATGATAATATATTACAGAATATGATGAGGTATGAGAGAAGGACATAGTATTGTGGAATCAGAGGGAGATATCATATCTACTTGTTTAAATCAGGAAGGGTTCCTGTTGGAAGTGAAATGGCATCTGAAGTAAGCTTGAAGGATAGGTAGAATTTTTGACAGATGATGATTAAGAAAAGAGAATATGATTCCATGTAGAGGGAACAGTACAAAGAAAGGTAAAAAGGAGGGAAATTATGTGGTACATTCAGAAGAATCAAAAAGTGAGCCAATCTTGTTTTAAAATAAGTTAAATACATGGAAGATAAGTATAGAAAAGAAAGTTGGGATTGTATTGTGGGGTCCTTGAATACATGCTCTGAATGCTACTCACCTTATAGTATGTGCTCATAAATATTAAATAAACTTAGTGTGTATGTATGTACATTATATATATATATATATATGTAGAATGTATATATGCATATGAGGAATCACTGGCATAGTTTTCTGCATATACACGCATATTCACATATATTATATATATTCATATACAATATGTGTATTTGTATGTATATGCATGTTACATAAAAATATTAAATATATGTGTGTATGTATACAGAGGACTATGCCAGAGATTCTTCAAATGCCTAGATAAGATCCCTGGAGTAAAACAGTTTTCAATTCCAGTCCAGTACTTCTTGTTCTTAGAATTTCCATGACTCCTTAGTAGTTGGATCCAAAAGAAAATATTTGTTAACAACAGGAACCTCACTGATCTGGGGCTACCCCATAAAGTGAATGTGTTGTCAGTCTATGAAGCCTTAATGTTATTATTTTTTCCTCCCTACGATGTGCAAACCTTTCTTGATATTTTTCCAACTGGAACCAGTGAGACCAGTACATCTACCCTAGAGCACAATAGGAAGTATGCAACAGTTTTTTAAAATTATCCACTATAGATGGAGATAAAGCTCTCATAATTAACACAATACTTTGTTCTAGTTAGCTTCTTTCATTGGCCTCCTTTCTAAAGGGCAATGCTATTATATTTTGTTTAGATTATTACTGACAGAGATAATATGCTTTATTATAATTAGTCCACCAATGCTACTTTGCTTTTAAAATTAAGGGGGTAGGTTCAGTTGCCTCATTCCAGTTTTATAAAACAATAAACTGAAACACAGCTAGAAGGGCCTGGGCCTGTTCTATTAGCCCTAGAGATGCTTGTTGCTTGATCTCTCAAAGTGTCCTTAATTTATGTTGGCCCAGTGGTGTGTGACTTGTTTTGGGAAGGCAGCCCTGACCTATCTGGGACTCTCTGATCTCACATTGTAGTCTAAAGCAGCTATGTTTAAAAGCACAGATCCTGAAAGAAATCATGCTGCAGACCAAAAATAATTTTAATTATATTAAAAATGAAAAGTACAAATATCTCCCAGTCCCAACGCAAGACCTATTTGTCTCCGTGCTGTATTTGTCTCTTCTCTATGATCCCAGGGAGATGGGAAGGGTAGGTTATGTTTCTGGGATTATTATTTATGTTCAAAATTGGGAGACAATTCTTTCAAATCTAAACCAAGGCTTGTGTCTCCTTCATCTTCAAGTGTGGATTTGAAATGCAATAATTTGCATGGAATATATCATGCCTTGGCTTCCTTCCATATCACTCCAACAATCCACCATCACAGTTGTTGCTTCCTGAGTCCTTGTCACTCAAGGCCAAGTTTATAGAACCTGCAAAAAAAGTGATGCTCATGTCAAGGTAAGTGAGTACTAGGGGATAAATGGGAACTTAATTAGAAATGATACCCATGTTCTTCAAAATGTCTCTTCCCTGCATAATGCTTAGGAACTAGAAAGAGCCCTATTGTACCTATAAGAGGAACCTTAATGTCCACCCGCACCAATGGATGGATGGGATGACTTGGGGGAAAAAGAATGAGGATACTGAAAAAGCCAAACCTTCTCTTCTGTAAAACAGCCCTTGTTATTATTTGAATTAATATTCTTCATGGAGATGAGTGTGATGCTGGTGTCCTTCTCCCTATTGGCTGTGGAGCTGCGGGGGGGGAAAAAGGAGAAAAGTCTCTATTATGAAGAGACAGGGACAGTAGGAAAGACAGGGGAGAAGGGGTCATTAGGACTGTGGAGCTTGGACTCCTTGACTGATGGGATGTTTCTTGTCCAGAATCCAAGTCCCTGTGTCAATTCATGAAAAGGCTGCAATAGCTCAGCTTTGAGACAGGAAAGTTAGAGGCCATGCATCCTCCCCTGGGACCTCACCACCTCCCTGCCTAGGACAAAGTCTAAGCTTTGGTCAATACCAAGAGTTCTCTATGTAAGGGATCCAGAGTTACTTGATAACCTGAAAGTTTAGTATGGAGGACCAGTCATAATTAGTTAATTAGTGCAGGTAAAATCTGGGATTTGCCCTATGGGTTTAAGGAAAAACTAGTATTTCCTCCCCACCCACCCTACCTCCTCTAGTTCTTCCTGGTGGTATCCCACTGTTGTCAATCCCAGGTTTCACTCACTTCCCTTCCATGAGTCCCACCCTTACCCCTCTCTGCCTGAGAGTTCCCTGAGCATTTCTGGAAAAACATTTCTTCTGTGAATCCAAGTGGGGGTAATTTGATGTGCCCCTGATATTCATACCTTTCAGACATTCCACAACTATCTGGCTTCTGGGGGTCTGTGAGGAAACAAAGGTATCAGTTTGGAAGGAGGAAGAACAATTCTGGGCATCAAGCCCAACCCAAGTCCATTTAATGACTTCACCAGGGCTTTCTTTTTGTTTTTTTAAAGCTTCCCTTTAAATCAGGGGTAATTAAACTTTGCATGTGTCCAGGACCCTTCAGCAAACTGGGAAAGATATGTATTCCTCAGAATATTGCTTTTAAATTCATAAAATAAAATACCTAGGTTTACCAAGGAAATCAGTTATAGAATATAATTGTCTAAATATTTAAAAACCAACAAAAACTCCAAGTTTATGGACCCCAAGTTAAGAATCCCTGTTTAAAATTCCACCATTCTCATAAGCCCTGCTAAGCTCAGATCTTTAGCTCCCATTTGAAAAAATTTTAAGAACATAGAATATATGACTTATCCGACTTATGGATAAGCAAACAATTTATGAATACAGAAAAAATAGAGAGCAAAGTGAGGTGTAACATAGATAATTTTGATTACATTAAATTAAAAAAAAATTATACAAATAAAACAAATGTAGCCAAGATCCGAAAGAAAGCAGAGAATTGGGAGGGGGGAAATTTTATGGATAGTTTCTCAGATAAGTCTTCTATCTCAAATATATAAAGAATTTTATAAAATCTATTAGAAATAGATTTCTATTTCCCTAATTGATTAATGGTCAAAGGGAGTTTTCTGATGAGGAAATTGAAACAATTTATAGTCATATGAAAAAATACTCTGAACTACTTAAGGATTTTATCATCATTTTCCCCAAACCTCTATGCAGCATTCTTTTATTGAGTGGGGATTTAGCACAGCAAATCCGTTGTCCTAAGCCTCCCCTTAACTCTAAAGCATGAGTAAGCCAATGCTAATAGTTCAAGTCCTAAATATCAAGCAGAGAGAGCAGCTAAGAAATTGTGAGAGCTTGTACCTTCTGACTCTTTATTTTTCTGACACTTGAACCTCAGACTGACCACACTGACCAGGATAATTACTACGACCACCAAAATGATGATGAAGGTGATAACTCCTGAAGAGGAAAGAGAAAGAGCCATCAGGCACAATTTACAGCGTTTCAAGTCCCATTCTTTTCTAAGTGCTACATAGTCAGCCATCTGGATCAATGAATCCCTGGAGTTCCAAATCCCTAGCCAGAATCTCTCAGACTTTTTCTCACTCCATTCTTATATTTTAAAAAATTATTTACATATACATATGGTACATATATATATATATATATATGTACACATATATACATATGAAGAGAGCAGGAAAGAGAAACAGGGAGGGAGAGGAAGAGGAAGAAAAATAGAAAAGGGGAGAGAGAACAAGAGTTAAGAACAGTAAAGTGAAATTCAGGGCCATTCTCCAAAAATAGCCCCCTCAAAAACAAAAACAGAAGCTTTTCTATGAATTCAGCTAAAACCCTAGGTGGAAAAAGGTTCATATCATGTAATATTATTATAAATTTGCAGCTGAAAGAACTTTAGAGGCCATCTTAGTTCAATCACCTCATTGAAAATTTTTTTTGTTAATACCAAAACATGTTTCTGATATTTTATTTTTATACAAAATACATTTCACAATTAATGCCTGTAGGATCCTAAGCTCTTTTGAGACCAGAAAATGTTTTGTTTTTGTCTTTTTCTTTTCTTTAAATTTAATAAAATTTTATTTTTAAATTTACATTTAAAATTTTTATTTCATAAAATATTTGTTATTCTGAACTTGAAAAATACCAACAAATCTGAAAATGTCTTTGCTCATTATAAATAACTTGATTTTTTGTTTTTGTCTTTTTAAGAACATATAAAATTCTGCAAATTAGTTCCAAAAATTGTCCTGATTGTTTCCTTTCTGAACTCTTTCTGTGTTCTCCTCTGTGAATTTTAAAAAAGCTTCATTGATGTTCTTTTTTTGTCTTCTTTTCTTCCTTTCTTTTTTGTATCTATATCACCACCCTTCATCTTCCTCACCTTCCCCACTAAAAAAAGACATAATTCTCCATTGTAACCAATGAGTATGAATAAGACTCATATGTTAGTCAAATCTGAAAATATGTCTTATTCCATACTTCTAGTCTATCACCTCAAGAGATGGGAAGCATGGTCAGGCCTCTGGGGTTGTGCCATATACCTTATTTAACCGATTAGAAACTTGAGACCTTAAGTAGTACAGTGGTTTTCCCCAATGTCATACAGAAAGTAAGTGACAGAATCAATATGCAAATTCAAATTCATTGACTACATCTACTAAGAATGTCATTTGAACCCAGGGCTCAAGATTAAGATCCTCCTAGTCTTAGGATCTTCCTTCTCTACTTTATCCCCTTTCTTTCTTCTGCTTACCAAATGCTGCCACAGTCAGCACAGTCTCAGACGTTGGGGTGGGCAAGACAGGTTTTTCAGTTGTTCTCAAGTCCATTATGGTTGACTTGGGGATAATGTCTGAAGTTGCAACTAGGAGAGAGTGAGAAAGGCAGTCAGAGGAGGAGTCCAACGTATTCCAACCAGAAGAACTTTAAGAAGGGACCAAAGGAACTCACAGTCCAACAAACTATCTTCTACTCCCTTTCCAACTCTATTCCTGAGTATGCTCAGACAAATACCTTGTTTGAATGATGATCAAATTCCCTATGATAATATGACATGGGAATCGTGACTGGTGGTTTTTACAGAACCTGCTTTGTATTGAGTTCACATTTCATGTGGCATGTACTCAGCAATCAGAATGCCTAGCATTTTCTCCTCTCTCCCTCCCCTTTTACAGGGCCCAAAGATGGAATCTGTGTGCCATAATGACGAAGATTTACTTCTGAATGTAGCTGACCAGGTTAAAATGTAATTTAAAAATATTTAATAAACAAAAATACAATAGAAAGTAAATAATGTTAATATGTGGTTTTCTATATGGATCTTCAGGGATTGAGTTTAGTGCTCCTTTTTCTATTTTTGAGTTTGACTCTACTGACCAAGAGTATTGTAATGTCAAGGAACTTGCCTTCAGCTGAATAACTATATATACAGCAAAGGTGGGACTTAAACCCTGATTTTCCTGGCTCTGAGATAATAAACTCTGTAAATGCTATTCTATGATGCCTTATCTTAAGACTTGAGGGGGGGAATATAAAAGAAAGTGGGATCATTTATCAACAGGTATAAATTTATCGTACAAAGTTATTTTTTTTAAATGGTGGAGAGAGGAATAAGATGTCTTTAGACCTTCCTAAAAAAGTGGAATAGCTTCTTGCCTCGTTCCCTTTTAACTCCTTCCTCACAAATTCATGATTTTGAGATATTGTACCTTGGGAAGTTACAGCCAATGTTTGTGAGAGATGGTGTCGGACTATAATAGAAACAGGAGGCATGCAAGCATCCCTATTTTAATTATCTATGTTCCATTATATTTTTTATTATTTTAAAAAATATTTCTCAATTATATTTTAATCTGGTTGACCTCATTAGGGGATATTGTAGCTTGTAAGCCATGGCCTGTTTGACCCTTAATTTTAAACCGCGTACAGCCCTCACCTCCACTGTTCATTAGCTGGGGAAGGTGAAGGAAGTACCTTATCTACCTACATGTTCTTTTTCTCTTAGTTTAGAACTCAGAATTCATTTTCCTTTAGAAACAAAGTTACATGTGGTGGTTAGGTTCTATATAATTCTTGGTCCTTAATCTATACTGGGAATTCAATGGTGGGCTAGCCTGGGAACAAAGAACTGACATAGACCTGCACTTTTAGAATTCATTGTTCTATGGGAAGGTTACTATCAATAGAACTCTTGGCCCTTGAGCTATATTGAGAATTCAACAGCAGGCTAGCTTGGGAACACAGAACAAACACAGACAAGAATGTTTCTAAGAATCATCAGTAGATTGTATTCTGCATGTGAGCTTCTTTTTCATCTTCCACAATGCCACAAAGACAGCATGGTGTTGTAAAAGAAGCATTAGCTTTAGAATCATAAGACTTAAGTTTTAATCCCCTCTTGGAAACTTGCAGTCCATGTGACACTGAGAAGACAGTACTAGCTCTCTAGACTTTATAATTTCTTCATCTGTAAGATGGTGGTAAGGGTACTAGAAGGGTGAAATAAGATCAAGGTGTTTTAACTTGGGATCTGCGAACTGAATTTCTAAAAATTTCAATAACTGAATTTCAATGTAATTGGTTTCCTCTGTTATTGTATGTATTTTATGAATTTAAAAACTGCTCTGAGAAGAATCCAAAGGCTTCCTAGGATACCAAAAGAATCCATGACACATGAAGCGTTAAGAACCCCTAAGTTAAAAGGTCCCTCTAAGCTCTAAATTCTATGATCCACAAGGTATACAGGGGTAACTAGAATGGCACAGTGGATAGTATGCTGAGCCTGGAGTCAGGAAGACCCATCTTTCTGAGTTCAAATCTAGCCTCAGACATACACTAGCTGTGTGACTTTGTGCAAGTCACTTTACCTCAGTTTCCTCATGGGTAAAAAACTGGAAAAGGAAATGGCAAGCCAGTCCAGTATCTCTGCCAAGAAAACCCCAAACTGGGTCACAGAGTCAGATATGACAGAAAATGACTTAATGAGATACCAATTATTTATTGTTGGTTGATCATCCTCTCATTAAGCATGTAACACTAAGTGGCAAATTGTGATAATTATCCAATTGAGATAATGCAAGTTCCAAATTTACTCACTTTTTTACTCTGTATATCTTTGCCTCCTTTAACTGTTATTCCAAAAATCCATTGTAACACAAGGTCCCTGCTGGGGAGGACAGACTGACAAATTGGAGGGGCTTACACTGTAAGCTTCTTGAGGGTAGGGACCAGATTTTTGCCTTGCTTTGTATCCTCGGTGCTTAGGACTGTGTCTGGTACTTAAAGGAACTTAATGTGGATTGTGGATAATGAGAATGAAATGTGAGCCCAAGGATAGCCTGGGAAAGTATCAGCCTAGTTAAATTAGGAGATATCCCTTCACCAGGTTGGCCACAAAATGACAAAATTTTTAACTGAAAAATTCTCAAAGATGCTCCCCAAAGTTATAGAAGGGCTAAAAACTGTGTCACTGAAGGATATATGTATATTAGTGAAGTTACATGTCTTCCTGAGTATTTAATAGGTGTAGATGTCAGCTCTAATGGTCACATTTGGGCCAGTGACATAATTGAATTCAGTCAACAAAAATTTATCTCAATTCTTTCTCTTTCCTTTCCAGTGTCTTTTGTTCTTGATTTCTTCTCCATCTAGGAATATGATGGAAAGAAAGAGGGCCCAAAGGGAATTTCCCTATCTATTAATGATCTCATGATGAATATCTCATTATCAGGAGTTAGGGACTCACCTAAAGAAGTGGGGATCGGGGATCTTTCCCTGGTTTTATGACTCAGGGCACTTGTACCTACAGCTTGGAAGAGAAGGCACCCAGTTAAGACATAAGACATAGCAAATAGAAGAAGCACAGAACAAGTTTGATGCACCATTCATATCCTAGGTAGGAACCTACTCTCTAGAACTGAGACTGAACCTTCCCCATTTTTTCTTATTTTTCTATTATTCAATTTCCCCCAGCTCCAGTTCTCTTCTCTCTCTGTCTCTTACAAATGTCTCAATGTTCCCTTTCCTTCAATATGAACAGCATTTGTCTTTCCCCACTTTGGCAATTCCTCTTATCCATCTCAGAACCACTTTCAGTTTCTTAAATCCTAGGACAATGTTGCCCCGAAGTCAGGGCAGGGGCTTGGATAGTTACTCTAAATCTGAATCATTCAGTACTAATAAACCCCGACTTTTGAGCCTGTGCTTACCTCGCCCTGGGGTGGCTTCTTGTGTCTGAGTCTTTGTTGTAGGACTAAAGGGAGAAGACTGGAAACTATTCCAGGTGGATGTTCTTGGATTTGATGATTCATCCCTCACTGTGGTGACCAGTGTGGACATCCTCAAAGATACTGTGAATACCAAGGCAGCATTTTGGGAGCATCTGAGAACCACAGGTAGATATCCCAGAAATGACCAAAGTTACTGCCCAGAATCCTCTAACTCTCCAAGTAGTGGTTAGTAGTGGGAATGTTTCTCTTTGACTATTGCTTTACCAATTGTGTTTCATCTTTGGAACACTTCAGGAAATTTTCAAAGGATGAAATATTCCTGGGCCCAGGTTAGGACTACATCCTAAAACCTTCAAACATTTAGCCTGACATCCTTAGTGCTCAATATCCCTGACTGGACACTGATTCTACCTCACAGGATATCTTACTTCCACTCCCTAATTCCCACCCTTCCCTCAATATTTATTTCCCTTACCTCCTGCGATCCCCCATCTTCTCCCCATGCTATCATTCAATTTCTTTGGCCATCAAGGAAAAACTCTGGCTGAGACTCAGGCTCAGGGCTAAGCTCCTCACTAGATCTCATCTTTACCTGGAATATCTGTGGTGGATTGAGGTGCCGAGTGAGTTGTAAAAGTGGAAGGCTTATTACCTGGAATGATATAGGTCAAATTAGTTTTAAGGAACAGGAGGAATATGGTTGTCCTGGGGCAATCCTTCTAACTTAGGTTTTGGAACCCTTGATGTCTTGTTACTTAAAAACTTTGAGGAAAGTGGAAACCAAGATCTGCTCTGGCTATAGTGTTGCTATAAATCTTCTTCGTTCTTTATCAGCAAATTCATCTGGTGCCTGAAGAATACTAGCTATGGCACTGATAATTCATGAAACAGATAATCAAAAGCTGGCACTGCTGTTATTACGTCTCTCTGGGCTTTTTCTCACTTAACTTCTCTCAGCTTCTTCTTAAAAGGGGGATAATCTAAGTTATATTTTAATATATTTAACATCTACTGGTCATCCTGCCATTTAGGGGAGGGGGTGGGGGGGGTAAGAGGTGAAAAATTGGAACAAGAGGTTTGGCAATTGTTAATGCTGTAAAGTTACCCATGTATATATCCTGTAAATTAAAGGCTATTAAATAAAAAAAAAAAAAAAAAAAAAAAGGGGGATAATGATATAAGCTACCTCAAAGATTTGCTGTAAGGATCAAAAGAGATAACTATATAAAGTCCTTTATAAATCTCCAAGTTCTAGCTAAATTATTATAATATTTATCATTATTTTAAATTTCAAGGATCTCTTATTTCATCAATGTGTGTAATTCTCTCACCTCTGTAGATCAAAACCCTTTTAGTAGATAAACTTCAGAGTTGTTTTGGCTGAAAAATTAATTGTCCTATTATCAGCTTGGCTGTTACTATTTTTAAATTTAGCTGAGGGAGGGGAACAGTCATCATCTAAATGATGATCAATGAAATAATCTCTGTCATTTAGTCAGTCAATATGTTTATATGTGTGTGAGTAATATATATATATATATAAAGCACACATATATTAGCAGTTTTATTATATATTATATACATACATTATATTATACTATATATGAATATGTATATATACACACATATGCACTAGCTATTATTGTGATTATTATCTTTCACTAGGCCAGCTTGGTAGAAGCTGCCAAAATCTGTCTTCTGGTAGCAAAGTCTTTGAGAACCCAGATTCATCTTTATACCAAAATGATGTAAGACATTAGTGGATATATTTCATTAATATTGGGAATGAATCCCTCTGCCCTTAGTACTTTACCTTTTTTCCCTTAGTACCCTCCTAAGCCAACTTGAATTGGCCAAGTGTGAAAAAACCCCTAGTTATGGCTTGTTCTCCCTTACTGCACCCTCAGCGCTTCTGCAATCCACTCACATCATCTCCAACCCTAGAAACCTTGTAATAATTCACATGAGCTCCCTGCCAGTACCCCTAAATTCCCCAATATTTTTGTCTTACCCTGCCGAAATCCAAGGCTCTGGACTCGTGGGCTTTGGGAGGAACCACCTATAAGAGTAAGCAAAGGATGATAAACTGGAGTGCCATGCCTGTTGGGACCCATCAAAGGGAACTCAATCCATCTGGCCTCCTAAACACCCTGACTAGGAGGTAAAAAAGTAGACAGAACCCATCTTGTAGAATTAGAAGATGAGAATTTGAATCCTGGCTCGGAAAAGTGTTTTGTTGTGGAATCATAGTTAACTCACTCACCCTTTCTCTGGGCCTCAGTGTCCCTAAATGTAGCATGGAGAGAATCACCCTTAATCAACCCCGTAGAAAAATGGTACAAGGATCAATAATATGTCTAGAATAGCCTACATTTAGAGGACTCAGAGCCCTGTCAGACCTCAGTCACTTAAGAGCCTATTTCTTCCCATTTGTGAGAAGTTACCTATGTGGTAAATTCAAGATCTCTAGAATATAGAAACCAGCTTACCATAAGTTCTTACATTTTGAAAACTGTTCTTGAAATGAGGAAATAAACATATACTCCATTTTCTCTCCTGTGACTTTGTAACTATGACTTTGATTTACTTTTTCTTAGTAAACAGAAGACATTTCACTTTTATGTGCTCAGGGAAGTGTTATTGAACTGTCAAAGCTAACTTAATCTAAGTGACTCTTAGGTGACACTTAAGTGTCTGTCCTTCTAAGTCCTTCCCATCCTTTAACAACCACAAAATATCCCAGTTTTGATGCTTAGGAAAGTCTGGACACCAACAAGCATCTTGACATCAGCTCTCTCTCTTCTTTTTCCCTCCCTTTCTCTCCCAATGCGATATGTCTACTCCACTCCATTCCACTCATGTTATAACTTTTCCTTTTGACTTGTGTATTAAAAATATATTCAGAACACAAATGTTTGGGCGATTTTGTGGGCTGTTTTTCAGTCGTTCAGTTGATTTAATAAAAAAACCTCTGAGCAATCTGACCTACCAAATTATCAAACATTACAAATGAGGTAATATTTGTAAAGCACTTAGCACAGTGCCTAGCACATAAAAGATACTTAATAAATTCTTATTTCTTCCCTATCTAATCAATGATTTTTATTCCTCACATGGAAGAATCTCTCTTCTTCTATAGGGAAGAGAAGCCCTGGGAAAGGTAAAAAAATGTGGAAATAGTTGCCCACCCAACATGAAGAGGGTGTGGATCACCCAGATTCCTGAGAAACAGAATTTCATGAGTACTTTATGTATGTGTATATGTGTATGTCTACATATGCAGACATAGTGGATTATGTTTGCCTCTGCACAAAGAGAACATTTCCTCATTTTACACAATGAAATCATCCTTGAAACATGTGAATGAGCTGAAAGGAAAACAACCTGGGGAAGTGGAACCACCCAGTTGGGGTTCCCTTCCTACAACCCAGACTGGAGCTGATGACTGTTCTCTGCCCTAGGACTCCTGCTCCGTGGGCCACTCAGAATCAAAGGAAATTCCTGAGAGGCCCATGTTTGGGGAACAGCTGCCCAGCCCTGAGTGGGCGAGATCAGGGAGAAGGATCTGGGACTGAGTGCCAGCATGCAATTTGCCTAGTGAGTTTATTTTTTTTAAACTGTGGCCATCTTCCACTGGGCTTCCAGTTGGCTTGCTGCATTGTTCCCAGCCCAGGCTCATCCAAAACAATAAGGCTGGGGTTTCCCAGGTCACCATCCCTCATTGCCACAACTGTAGCTCCTTCCCTGGAGGGGACTTGTTTAAGGAGAGGGAAGGAATCTTTCTATCAGGAGGCAGAAGCATAAATGGGATGACTTTAGAAGGATTCTGACATCCCAAAGAGCTCCTTCATTCTAAGACTCTACAATCAATCACTCAAACACTGATTCAACACATAATCATTGAAAGCCATACCAGGAATGAAGCACATTGAAGATTCTCTTCAAATTGGCCCCCACCTACTTTTCCAACCCTATTGCTACTTTTATGAACTCTATAATTAGAATACATTCTTATCTTGTTCTGTTCCTTTGTTTATGTTGCCTTCAATGCCTGGAATTGACCTTGCACATCCTTGTCTCCACCTGTTGAAATCCCTCCCCTTTCTTCAACGTCCAACTCCAGTATCACCTCCTCTATTGTTTCCCTTGATGCTTCCAAAAGGAAGTAACTATGAAATTTCTTATAGTACTTTTTCTGGGTCTCTCCTTTGTACTTAACAAATCTGACTTATAGTTAATTGTGTACAATTCTTATCCTTCTCTTCACTGGACTACAACTCCTTGAGAACAAGTTAACTTGCATTGCTCTATTCCTAGTATCTACCATATGTATCCTTTAAAACAGAGATTCCTAACTAGGGGTCTCTGGATAAGTTTCAACAGATTTCTGAACTTGGATGGGGAAATATATTTTCATTTTCACTAAAATTTGGCATTTCTTTAAATTATGAATTTTAAAAATTATTTTGAAAGCTACAGTATATGAATATGGGATATAATTATTCTATAAGAAATGATGAGCAGGTTGATTTCAGAAAAGCTTGGAAAGACCTACTTGAAGAAATTTTTAGTGAAATGATCAGAACCAGGAGAACATGTACACAGTAACGACAAGATTATGTGATGATCAACTGTGATGCACTTGGTTCTTCTCAACAGTGAAGTGATTTAAGACAATTCCAATAGAATTGGGATGAAAAATGCCAATTGCAATTAGATAGAGAACTATGGAGATTGAATGTAGATTAAAACACAATATTTTCAACGGTTTTTTTGTTTCTTTCTTGTGTTTTTTTTCCCCTTTTGGTCTGATTTTTCTTGCGCAGCATGATGAATATGGAAATATGTTTAAAAGGATTGTACATATTTAGAGAGGGATCAGGTAAAGCAGAGAGGTAGAAAAAGTTAGAATACAAAGTTTTACAAAAATGAATGTTGAAAATTACCTTAACATGTATTTGGAAAATTAAATACTATTGAAAAAATTATTCTGAGAAGGGGTCAATATGTGCTCCATCAGACTGCCAAAGGAGTTCATGATGTAAAAAAGTTAAGATCCCTTGCTTTCAAAAATCACAATAAATTCAAAGTTGGAAGAGACTAGAATCCATCTAATCCAACATTCCATTTTACTGACCAAGAATAAGCATTTATTAAGTTTCTGCTATATACCAGAAACCATTCTGGAAACTGGAGATACAATTACAAAGAATCAAACAATCCCTGCTCTCAAAAACCTTACATTCTAACATGGAAGACAATAAATACATACATATATATTACATACATATGTGTGTATATGTATATACACACATATGTATGTATGTAATTATAGCCTAAACATAAAGAGAATCAATACAAACACAAGGTAGTTAAATGGGAGATAGGGAAGACAGATATTAACAATGGTGAGACCATGAAAAACTTCATGTAGAAGATGATGTGTAATTTAATTACACAAATCTTTAAATATTATATGCTAGTCATATACTTGTCCCAGATAGAATTCCTACTTGCCCCCATCTGTATCTCTAGCATAAGTCAAAGGACAGAGCAACAAGACCTAGCCAATGTAGCAGATTACCTAATGCCTTGTGTCATCTCCAACTTCCTTCTTTAACTGGTCTCCTTCCTAAAGCCTCCCAAATGCTTTTAACCCTGGATTTAGAAACCCTGAATATACCGCCCCCCCAAACCCCAGAAATGCTTGGTGAAAAAGGCACAGCTCATGTCCCTACATCATATTGTGGAGATCAGTGTGACTCTCTCATTGTACCCCCAGTTTGTAGAGGGGTTTGTAGAGAAGAGCATTTCTAATCTTCAGGTGGGGCCTTCCACTGGAGACTGAGCCACTAAACATAATATTTGGTGGTGGGATATGCAAACAGAGTAGGTTCTCCCAGGAATATTGGGAACACAGGTTTTCCAGAATAACTCCCCTTTTTTGAGTGCTTCCCAAAGCACTGACTCCCCAGACCCTCTACTTGATGTGTAATGGGGTGGGGGAAGGACTAAAGGGAAGTTCCTGGACTTGTGAGTCACAATCTCCAGGACCTTTCTCAATTCCCAGCAATGGGTCCCTAATTAGGAAGCCACTAAAAGCCCTAACTAGCTGTTCACAAGAAGCAGGGGAAAACTTAAAAGATTCTATTTTTATCTCTGTGATATAACTCTTCTTTATCATAAAACAAGAACTTTCTAGGGGTTATCATATTCATTCTTTTGCCTCCATAAAGATATCAGCTCTTCTAGCCCAGAGTAAGAAAAAAAAAGAATTCACTTCTTTAAGAACTCTAGGAAAGATGATTTTGTGGCCTTGTTTCATGGTTTCCTTTACTGGACTGATTCAAAAGATTGGTCATCTTCCCTAGAGGAAAGTTCTTCCTTCTAATCCTAGTCCTTCCTAGAGAAGGACTGAATCCTAGATTCAAGATCAGTGTCTCCCTGCAAGCATGACACCCAAAATCAAATTTGATTAGTTCTCAAATCTAAAAAAACATGGCATCCTGAACTTTTGGAGATTAAAAAGGGTTGGTGTCAGACTAATACTAGACTTTGCATCTAGCACTAAGGAAGGGGGTAGCTTCCTCTCCAGACTAAGCATCCTATGTCCTTCCTAGACACCTGATTCTGGGATGTCCAAATGTTAAATACCAAGGTACGCATTCCCCAGGACCATTATTACCAAGGCTCACCCCAGCTTCCTATGTCTCCTCAGTGATCAATTTAAAATTATGATTTGTGAGAAAGCGGAACAGAACGGGAAACACCTCTCTCCCTTCTCTTTGACCCATCCCAGGAACGGAGCTATTTGGTTTGGGAGCAAACTCTAGAAAGTGTTGTACATTGCTGATGTCATGTCTTTGGGAAGGGAAAAATAACCTTTCCCATTTGAAAGTCCAACCATGGGGCTTAAAAACCAGGGGCTCAAGTTTTTCCAGCTTTCTGTCTTCTAGATAAGAGCAGCAGGATAGGGTTTTCCCTTCTGCATATGACCAGGGAAATGTGCTCTATTTGTCCACAGTTATCACCCAATAATGATCTGATTGCTGGACTTCTTTAGAGAGAAAAAAATTAAGATTTTTCTTTCCTGGATGAGTGAAACCGGTGTGATTCTCTAGACCATACTCTTAAAATTCTTGGATTATCAGTGCTGAGAGGAAGCAAAAAAAACATTTCTTACCTTGGAACAAAATGTAACTTATGATCCCCAAACATAGCTGGGCTCTGATTGTGTTCATATCCACTGTTCCTGCCGGCCGTCGTTCAGCTTAAGGGAAGCTCTGTCCATAATGAGGAGGAGAGAGGGAGTGCTGGGGTGGGGCTGGGATTGGGGGTAGCTGGCTCTCTGGGAGCTTCCTGTTAAAGAATAGAAGGAAACAGATTGGATCCAAGGGGGGTGGGGATGGGGGGGGGAAATGGAAGGGGGTGGGTTCCATTAAGTTGTGTTAGTCCAGCCTGGAGCTAGAAGGATGCAAGGCATTGTTGGCCAAAAACTTAGCCCCTAGAGATGGGGAAGAAATTTTCATGAAGATAAGTGACCCAATTGCCCACTTTACTTTTTCTTGTGTTCCAAATTCTATACCATTTTGCCTTAGATTTCTACTTCAATTGGGAAATTCTTCTTGGAATCTATCCTCAAGATTTCCTATGGCTTTTTAAATGTAGATCTTATTTTGGACCTCTGTTCTCTCACAAATTCATCACCTCCATCCAAAGCTCCATCTTTCTGCTGGGATAGCACTATTCCAACCCCTTTTCCCTTCTCTTAGAAATTGCAACATAAATAAGAAGAAGCGTTAAAAAAATCTGTTCCATCAATTAAGAAAGTTCTAAGGTACTACTTCACGCTTCTCAGATTGGCTAAAATGACAGGAAAAGATGGTGATAAATATTGGAAGGGATGCAGGAAAATTGGGACACAATGTATTGTTGGTGGAGTTGGGAAATGATCCAACCATTCTGGAGAGAACTATGCCCAAAGGGCTATAAGGGTGTGCATGCACTTTAATCCTATCTATATTGGGTTCTCTACTGGGTCTATGTCCCAAAGATATATAGAAAGGAAGGAAGGAAAAGGACCCACATATCCAAAAGTGTTTGTAGCATCCTTTTTTGTACTGACAAGAAATTGGAAATTGAATGTATACCATTCAGATGGAGAATGGCTGAATAAATTATGGTATATGAATATAATGGAATATCTTTGTTTTATAAGAAATGAGCAGCAGGCTGATTTCAGAAAAGGCTGTAAATATACGAACTGATGCTAAGTGAGGTAAACAGAACCAAGAAAACATTATATACAGTAGCAAAATTATGTGATGATCAACTTTTTGGATTTTTTCAACAATGAGGTGATTCAAGGCAATTCCAATGGACTTGTGATGGAAGGAACCATCTGTATCCAGAAAGAGAACT
This sequence comes from Sarcophilus harrisii, assembly GCF_902635505.1. Taxonomy (NCBI): domain Eukaryota; kingdom Metazoa; phylum Chordata; class Mammalia; order Dasyuromorphia; family Dasyuridae; genus Sarcophilus; species Sarcophilus harrisii. Next base: position 372,118,971 of record NC_045427.1, read on the forward strand.
ATGGAGACCGAATGTGGATCAAAGAATAGTATTTTCACTTTTTTTTGGTTTTTTATTTCTCATGTTTTTTTTTCTTTTTGGTTTGATTTTTCTTGCACAACATGACAACTATGGAAATATGTCTCTTTAAAAAATCAAGGTTTTCTGATAAAAGTCTGTTATCTAAGACATAAAGGAAATTGATTCAAATGCATAAGAACAACCACCATTCCTGATAGTTAAATTATGAAAGAATATAAACAAGCAGTTGTCAAAGAATGAAGGCCAACTTTCAATAACCATATGAAAAAAATGCTCCAAATGACTAAAAACAGTAAAGAAAATTTAAATTAAAACAGTTCTGAAATTCTATCAGAATAGTACAGATGAAAAACAAAAAACAGAAAATGACAACTATTGGAGGGGTTGCAGAAAAGGATCTATACTGTTGGTGTAGCTGTGAATTGTTTCAGTCATTCTGGAAAGCAATTTAGTTATGGGTGACATAGTTAGATATGATCTGAGACTTGGTTCATCCCTGTAGAGAAGAGGAGAGAAATGGGCTACATCTGTGCCCTAGCTTAGAGAGAGCTTATAGGTAGGGTCCTGAAACAACACTAAGAATGGGCACTCTTTCCTCCAGTCTGAGAGAAATACTATACTAGAATCATTTCCTCTAAATATCTCTGGCCTGGGGTTACAAGTCTAAGTTCAGAAAGAAAGCAGCTTCCTTGGCTACTCTTAAAAGGAAGTTATCCCTTAGTTTATACTTACAACGTTGGCTTCTTTCCATATTATACTAGTTATACAAAAGTAAGCCTATTTATTCAAGCAAACATCAAACAGAAATAGAAAATAGACAAATTAAAAGAATATATAAGAGTGAATGAATTCTTTAGCTGGGAATAGAAGATTTTAACTCAAATTAGGAGAAAAAGAATTACATTGGAAGTACATTCTGGTATTCTAGTTTAAGTAAATAAGGATATGATGCAACGAGTTTCCCATACTTGTCATTTCTGTAGAGTATCCTCAGTCCATCTGGATCTCCTGAAGAATTTTGGGCATTCTGTCTAAGTCTCTTAACACAGGTTTTCAGCTTTACATTGAACTCAACATGCTACAGAATCATATATATATATGTATTTATAGCAATAAACACCTCAAGCTTTTTGGAAGTGGATTACATAGAAAAACCCAAAAGATCTGCATGAATTGAAGGAGTGTGAATGAGAACAAGAGAGCAATTTATATGTGATATAACAACATTGTGAATATATGTCTAATATAATTATACATGTATAATCTATATCAGATTGCTTGCTGTCTTGGGGAGGGGAAAGGCATGGGGGAGAGAGAAAAAAATTGGAAATCAAAATTTTATACAAGTAAATGTTAAAAACTAAAATAAAAAAATGTTTCAAAACAACAACATTGAAAAGAAAAATAACTTTGGAAGACATTGACATTCCAACAAATTCAATGACCATCTGTAACTCCAAAGGACTAATGATTAATTAATGACAGAGAGGTTATAGAATTAAAGCACAGAATAGGACATGCATTTTTGGATGTGGCCAATGTATAGATTTGTTTCATCTGTGTTTATTACAAGATTTCTCCCCACCCCTTTTCTTCAAGACTGGAAGAATCTGGAGGAGAGGGAATAGTTATATATATATATACATTTTAAAAGATTTTAAAAGGGTTATTGAAGTATTTTTAAAATTCACAATAAAGGGAAAGGAGAGAATAAATGTTTATATAGTGTCACTATGTGCTAGATACTGTGCTAAATGCTTTTGACAAATGTTATCTCATATCACAAAAACCCTGCAAAGTAGATGATATTATTATCCTCATTTTACAGTTGAGAATCCTAAGGTAATCAGAGCTTAAGTGACCCTGTTAAAGATGTATCTACTGATTGGGAGGGACAGTTTCTTTCTTTAATCCTTATTTTCGAAGTTCCATCTCATCTATGGGAGGGTTAGGAGAATATAGAAGTTTTGTTCCTTAGTCTGTACAATTCTAGAAGCCTATCTGAAACAAAAGGGTATTCTCCTTTCTTGCTCTGGAATATAAGAAGAGACCTCCTCTCATCTGGGATGTGGAAGACCAGAAGAAGAGAATGGACTAGGTATTCCTGAGTCCAGCTAGGAAAAAATGGCAGAAAGACACAGTAGTTCCATTTTTACTATGGCAAAGCTTTCTTCAGACAGGAAAGATTAATCTCAGATTTTGCTTCTTTCTAAATAAGAGATCCTTCCCAGCCATGAAATATATGAGACTCAACAAGAGAAATAGAAACAAAAATGCAAACACAGAATTAGAGAGAATAAGAAAGCTAGTATCTAGTCCCTATTCCCTGTAAAGATTTTTTCCCTAAAAAAGAGTATACTTCTCAGATAAAACTCAGATAACTCTCTGGTTAGATTGGGGTTGCATTCTCTTCTCAAGACTCCATGACCTTTTAGGTGTCTCACAATTTTGATTAGTAGGAAGTCACTGGAAAGGATAAGGTATTAAGAGTTTTGCTCTGATACAATGTAAATTCCTTAAGGGAAGGGATTATCTGTTTGGTGTATTTGTGATCTGAATGCCTAATAGCACAGTGCCTGCAATATTTTTTTCCCTTGGACCAGAATTGTAATTTCATCGTAATGGGGAATGTCAGGTGTAGAAAATCCCTCTACAAATGTACCTGATATGAAACTTAAGAGTCTTAAGAATTTCTTGAGACAATGAGAAGTTAAATGGTTTGTGGCCACAAAAACATTATGTGTCACAGGCAGAACAGGTCTTCCTGACTGATGTCAGCTATCAATTATTCCCTATTCAGGACAGAAGTCCACAGCACATTTTGTTCATTTACTGTTTGTGTGAGATAAGTGACTATGTTAAGCAGTGGGACACTCTTGATGACCTGTAGCCAGGGAGAACCTGACCGCGGGCCCTTTCCTAGTGGGGAACGGTATTGGCCAGAGACCCAGGATCCTACATAGTGGCAGAATGGAGATTTCCTATAAGCATGGTTGTTGGTTCAGTGGTGATGGGAAAAGAGGCTGGGACTGTTCCTGTTAACACGACTTTCTAATTGGTGCTTGGAAGAGGAAACAGCGTTGTGACTTCAGAGCTGTTTCAGCCAATCATCTCCCACGTTTCTGAGAACTGATAGTTTAGCCTTGGCCCATATGGGTACTGTGCAACTGGCTTATGTGTCACTGGAAAGATGCTGCACTTTTCCAGGTGTCAGAGTGAGGGACAATTTGGCTGGGCTTTGTTTCCTGAGAGCAAAGTTCTTTAGAGACAAACAGTCTTCATCTCAGAGCTGGGCTTTCCCACGGTGTTTTCCAGCTCTACTGGTCTGGTGTTCTGACGTGGAGGTGGAAAGGGAAATGGGGGATGGGAAAAGGGGTCTCTTTGGAGTCAAAACTTTTCCTGAAAAACAACTCTCTCCAGAGACAAGAGAAAACATTATGAGCATTTTGAAATGCTTTGAAATTCAGATAATGAAATTCAAAATGAGAATTTTGAAAATGAATAAACCTATATCGAGGCACACATGTTCATTATCTTATTCAAAATAAAATGAATTTCTTTTCTTCTCAGAAAAGTGAAAAGTGAAAGAAATACACAAGACTCTTTCTCTTGGTATGAAGAGTCATTATCTGGTGGGAGATGTTGATTGTAAAGGCTGCCCTAGTATCGGGAATTCTTGGTTAAAGTACTATAGGGAGTTACAGAAGACAAAGGAGAGATAGAAATACAGTAATCAAGAGGCAGAGAGCAAAAAGAAAGCCATCTGGAATAATAATAGCTAACATTTATGTAGTACTTACTATGTGCCAAGCACTTTACAAATATTATTTCATTTGATTCTCATAACAACTCTAGGAGGTAGATGCTATTGTGATTCCCATTTTATAGCAGAGGAAGCTGAGGCAAACAGAGGTTATATTACTTTTCTACGTTCATATAGTTAACAAGTGTCTGAAACCTTTTTGATTCCAGGTCCTGGGCTCTAACCACCTTGCAGGGTGGGGGTGGGGAAGAAAAAAACGAGAGAGAGAGAGACAGAGAGACAGACAGAGAGACAGAGAGAGAGAGAGAGAGAGAGAGAGAGAGAGAAGTAGGGAGGGAGGGGGAGAGATATGGAAACAAAGTAAGAGACTAGAATGAGAGACAAATATAGAGACATACAGAAATGGAGACAAAAAGGGTAAGTAACCAAGACAGGAAGAAAAAGCAGGAGAAAGGAAGCCTGAAAAGGAGACAGAAGGAAACAGAGAGATAAAAAGAGAACAACGATAAAGGCATTATTTTCCTCTTGTAAATGAACTTCAGACCGAAGGGGTGGGGGGAAATAGACCAATATTGGGTGAGTAAGAACTAGAAGCAAACAGACATCTCAGGGTGTCACAGCTCTGTGACAAAGAACCTGATGGGGAAGTGAAAGCGCGGGAGAATGAGGGTGTGTTTTATGTGAAGAGGGTGTGTGTGTGTGTGTGTGTGTGTGTGTGTGTGTGTGTGTGTGTTTATCAGACGTGGCAGCTTTAGGGTTAGGGAAGCCAGCCCTTTGGGAAACCAATTAACTTCTACCACGCTTTTGGTCTCCTTGAAGATGCACCTTGAACTTCCTCATGTTTTTACTCCCAGACCAGGATAATCAGGTACCCTCCTACCCTTCCCCACCCCCAGGATTGCCCTTCTTGGGGGACTGCTTGTCCTCCCATCACCCTGCCCCCTCTCTGGCACAGGGGGCCTCTTCCTTTTCTCTCATTCTGAATTCTATGACAAGAGAACGGAGGAAACTTTAGATTCTGGCAGTGGAAGGGAGGGGGGGAGGGAGATCTCAAGCTGTTCCCTGGCCTTCTCACTTTGTCCCTGAGCACAAGAGGAGACTAAAGTCACGGAGTCCTGGGATTTACTGTTCCTTTTTTTTCCTTTATGGCACAAGGACATTTTTTCCTGCCTCTTCCCCTCACCTTACCTGGTGCCAGTTAACATAGCAATAGAAATAGGTGCCCATTGCACAGGATGAAGAAAAGGAGGATACATGGAGAATCCAGAAGTAGATATCATTATGACTCCCAAGTTGTTCCAAGTGAAGTGTGTGGGGTTGTATAGTTAAAAAGATCCTGGGACTTTGAGTAAGGAAACACGGGTTGGAATCCCAGCTCTCATCCCATCTTAACCATAAGGAGGACTGTGAGCAGGCAGCAAGGCAGAGAACAGATTTTAGTGGGTTGATACTCATTTGCAAGGCAATAACAAAGTTTTTCAATTTGTCCCTCTCTGCCTGTCTTTATGTGACTTTCACTCTTTGTAATGTCTTCATTTTGTTCTTTTTCCTCCATTCTTGGTCAAGGTCTTGACTTTGATCAGAGTCTTTGCTTTTTCTTCTCCTTGCATTATCTCCTTTTTCTGCCCCATTCTGTCCATTTCTGACTTCTTCCCCATTGGCAGGTTGTCTTCTTGCCTCTTCCTTTACGGTGATGAACAGCTCTGTTGAACAATATTCCCCAAATTGTTTTGGCACTCTGGGAGGACATCAGAATGGGCCAAAAGGAGATGGGCTGCCCCTGCTTGCTGTCATCGTAGCCCTTTTTGTCTTATTGGCTATCTGCATCATCATGGTTGTCCACTTTGGTCCGGAGCTACGAAAGGTCCAATTTACTCTCCCTCGGGAGCCCCCAACCCCAAAACAAGAAGGTGGTATTCATCTCATTCATTGGAAGGCACTGGGCTCCCAACTCGCAAATGGACCCCAAGAGAACTACATGGAAGCTCAGCCTTGGCCTGCTGCTACCAGCCTCTGCACCCATTCCAGCATCATGGAGCTTACTTATCTATGAGGAGCAAATCTGGAGATTTCCCCTTACCACCAAAGAAAGAGAAAAAAGTTGGACAAAAATTTAATAGGAAAGGGAATAAGAGGTCTAAGCTTCAAGGACAAGGGAGAATGGACAAGAGGGATTTCTTGCCTGAACTGATGATCTTAGGAGTCTCTTTCCTGGGACTAGAAAAATAAATGCAGAGTTGGGGGTCTCCCTGGAAATATGCCACAGTTGATGTACTTCTAACACTTCCCCTCCCTATTCCTCTTTCCATTCCTCTCCCCCATCCAGTGATCCTCAGGCCTCTGAATTGTCTTCCTTTATTTACTTTTCTCATCTACTTTCTCCCCACTTTCCCTCCTCTTCTAACTTCCTTTGCCCATACATTAGAGTAATGTATGACTGGAAAAATGACCCCCTCTAGGACCCTTTTTCATTTTCCAAGGTCCACTTAAGTCCTACCTTTCCCAGACCTATTAGAGTTGACATTGGCAGCTTGTTTTTAACATTGAACCATGAATGAAAGGAAAATATCCATTTCCCTTTCTCCTCCATCCTCTTAGAACCAATACTTCCTATTCAACTCTACTTTTATAAAGGTCATCAAAACAAATCTCCTAGATATTGCTAAACACTTAAAAATCCCTCCACACCAAGAGGCCCCAGAGTTATGTATAAGAAGCCAGGATTGACCACTACCCTTCCCTTTTCAGCAAAGGGGAAAAAAGATTAGAAGAGTTTGATTATTGTCCCTCTGTGTCTTGTTATGTACAACACACACAAACACACAAGACCTTTGCCAGGAGTCCAGCAGGCCAGCCTTTGACCCTCTCCCTCAGAGCATACAGATCCATTATAAAAGTTCCCCAGAAAAGGAAAAAGAAAAGCCCTGTTATAGGTGTGAATGGGGAGGGGTCCCTTGCTGGAAGAAGTAGAGGAAGCTCTGAACCTAGGAGAGGACAGCAGATGAACTGGATAAGATGCTAAAGGGGCAAAAGGAAAAGACAAGGAGACATTATTTTTGAAAGGTCTCTTCCTTCTATTCCCTCCAAGTTCTCTCCTAAAGCCCATTCTGTGGAGTTGTCGATAAACACTGAGCAGCCACTCTGTGCTAAGTGCTGGGAAATGTATCCCTGTCCTCAAGATGCTTACAGATTAGAACAGTGGGAGAGAAGGTCTCATGGAGGTCCTGAGAACTGAGCCATTACAAAAGGAAGAGTAGTGTGAACAAAGACACTTAGGCAGAATTAATCCTAGTGTTCAAAGAGGGCCCAGTAAGTAGTAGTGTTATAGAAAAATTAGATTTGCAAGGGCATACAGTGGGGGTGGGAAGGTTGATAAATGAGCCAATCCACTGCCAACTAGAATAAAGGAGATGATGGGATGCTTCATATGTCCCCCACAATGGCATAGTGGAGAGATCACTAGACTGAGAAACAACTGGCCTGTGTCTAGATATAGATAGGATACTTGTTAATTGTATGACCCTAGTAAGGGGCTCAAAGTTGGTTGTCAAATATTAGTCCGAAATGCAGTGCGTTGATTCACTATTCACATATCTTCCTAAAGACATCAAAAATGAACACTCTCAATTTTAAAAATATTGTGTTGTAATTGTTGTGCCTAATTTATTTTCTTTAGAAGTATTAAGATTTTTCTGATGATGAAAATAGAAAAGTAGGCCTGATGTCATAGACATTTATTTTTTTATATTTCTCACTGTGAAAACGAAGAAATGTGCTCCAAAATGTTTTAAACATTTTTTCCACATGAAAACTTAACAAAAGAGGAGAAGAATAAGATAATCAACTAAAATCAGAAATGAAAGATTTTACAATAATAAAATGCCCTTGTTTTTCTGTAGTAACAAAATGACCAAGTTCAATGACTTGATTTAATAAAATCTCAGAAAAAAGTTGAAATAAAATTTCAAAAGCTACTGCAATGAGTATTTTTAAACATAAAATGTCCTAATCTAATGTATTCTTCTCTCTTTTGCTATTGTTGCATATTACACTGGGTATGATAGTATTCCAACATTCCAGAATATACTGAGTTCACAAATTGATATAATCGTATTGTCATATTTACTAATACTGTAAAATACATGTTTTCCCCAGAAAGAAAAAATTCAAATAAAAACAAAGTACTGCTAATATATATATATATATATGAAATTTACTAGAGGTCAGCTGCATGACCCTCCTGAAAAGAAAGAAGAGGACTGTTTGGCTCTCTGTGGTACATTACCTTGCATCTCGTAACTACTTGGTCTCTGAGTACCTGTCACTGAGTACGTATCACTGAGTACCTATCCTTATTTAAGACAGCAACAGAAAAGAGAGAGGGATGTTTGCCTGGCAAACTCTCTAGTATAAGGCTTCTTAATATATGGATTTGATTTTGAAAATATTTTAAAACTATATTTGGGTATAATTGGTATAAACCTGTATGTTTTATTTTATGCATTTTAAGAAGGGAGTTCATAGGCTTACCACACTGCCAAAGGGGTACAGAATACAGAAAAGGTAAAGAAGCCCAGGTGTAGCAGTTCCAGGTCCCAGAATTAAGGATGGGGAGGATGAACAAAAGTCTAGCAGGGATATTTTTGTTCCAAATTGTTCTCAGTAAAAGGTCAGAGGGGTCAGCAGCATTCCCAGGGATCCAGTGGTTGAAAGTGCCTGCCTAGAGCCGGTGGACTGACAAGAGGACCAGGATCAGGGTCTCTTGGGTTTGGGGGCAGAAGGTCCTTTTGATTCCTGGCCTTACTCCAAGTTATAAGTTGGGGGAGAAGGTAGTTGCTTAGAAACCATCAGTACGGAGGGAGAGTGGTTGCTCCATTCCACTGATGAGAAGTTGAGGCTCCTGGGACAAGGTGGAGGATGTGGTCACAGTCATAGCCCTTTTAGGCCCTATAGCAAACTCTTCTTGCCGTTCCTGACGCAGGTGACGAAGAATCTCTTTAGACAAGGAGAAGTTGCTTACAGCTTTATCCTCAGGTTCTAGAGAGAGAAATCAAACATTAGATCAATAAACATTTGTTAAATGGAGTCAATAAACATTTGTTAATTGACTACATGTGCTAAGTGCATGGGAACATTTATGCATACATGCAAGTGCACATGAATGCAGACATGAACAATTAAATGTGCCCAACTAAAGCAGTGCATTTCATTCAAAGGGAAAAGGAAAAAGGTACTCAAAATGCATGTTAAATTGAATTCCAATTCCTTTAGGGGTTCCCCTTTTTATAATCCCTATTGTACATATTACATATGGACTCTGTGGACTAGTCTATTCATTCAAGACATATTGAACTCAAATTAACAGTTCTTTAATTCATTTTTTGTTTCTAAAAATAGGCTTTGATTATTTTGAGGAAAGAAATATATTTCTGTGTATCTCCAATATCGTTGAATAGACTTACAGGAGATAAATAAATGATTGCTCACAGATTAAAAAAAATTAAATGTGCACATACCATTGACTCTTAGGACACAAGAAAGATGCCTATTCTTATATCCTGGTGGCTAGAAAATCTACCCACCTCTAAAAGTATCCAATAAATATGGAGCAAGGGTCCCCTAGAGCCACAGAAAAGCATATTAATTGAATAGTGATGCTGTGAGGGACTTTAAAAATCAAGTCCAACTTTGTAATGTTCTAAATGGGGAAATTGAGCCCTGGATCTGGATGGTGAATCAATACTAGAAGAACCAGAGCCTTCTGCGATCTAGGAAACACTTCCCAATTTTCTAAGACTATATTGTTCAGTTCCAGGTTGAGATTCCTTGGAGGGTAATATTCCTGGGTTTTGAGGAAACCTGCCCTGTGGCCCTTTCTTCCAAGATGAGGCAGGATATTGATGGAAGGAAAGAAAAAAGGGAAAAGAAAAGATCCTGAATTTGTGGTGAGGACACCTGGTTTAGAATCCCAGTTCTGAGGACTAACTGTATGACCATAAATGAGTCATTTAAATTCTCCCAGCCTCAATTTCCTCATCAGTAAAATGGGAAGGAAGGAAGGAACCAAACATTTATTAAGCATCAACTATGTGTCAGTCACTGTGCTGAGTGCTTCACAAATATTGTCTCATTTGATCTTCATAATAACCTTGGGAGATAGGTACTATTATCCCCTTTTACAGATCAGCAGACTGAAGCAAAAAGAAGTGACTTGCCCTTAGGTCATATAATTAAGTGTCTGAAGTCAGATTTGAATTCAGGCCTTCCTAACTTCAGACCCAGTGCTGCTTCACTAAGGCTACTAATTCATTTTTAGAGCACTTCACAGAACTTCGTCTCAACAATCCAGTGTGAGAAGTGGTGCAAGTATTGTCATCCCTTTAATTTTTCCTATTTTAGAGGTGAAATTCAGGTTTAAAACTTGCCCATGATTACACAGCTAATATCATAGCCTTATGCTTCTTTATTAAGGCTCAACTATTTCTTGTTTCTCCTTACAAGTTCTCCCTAGCCTGAGGACAACCTTACCTTGGTACACAACCAGGCGGCAGCAGTCTCGAGCCTCTGGGGCATCCTCAAGGATGTCTTCCAGGGTCCGGCAGAAAAGTTTGGCTTGCTCCAGGCGGTCCTCCCGGCTAAAGCCAGCCCGAGCATCCTGGGACATGGCAAATAGGGTCTGCAATGGGGTGGCAAACTCCAGGACACAGACTTCTGCCTGGTAAGGGTAGAAAGAAAGATAGGATGGTCTCCCTTTATGTGGCAATGGCAGCTACAGCTTTTGTCCCCAGTGTTCTTGGGCACTATGGCCCATCTCCACCGCCATGGATGTCTCCATCTGGACCCCATGCCTACACCCACCTTAGCTGGCAAACACAGGCTTCTAGGGCCATGACGGTCTTTATTAGTTTATTTCTGCTCTGCCAGGAAGCCAGACTGGGGTACTGACTGTGAACTCTTTGCTCCTGACTTTTTAGCTGGCTCTTGGCTTTCTATATGTGTTGTTTTTACTCATTCCCTCCTGTGAGAGGTCTTTTCAGAGGGGACTGACACAGTTGAGATTCTTAGCCAGACTGGGTAAATATTGTGGTTCAACAGAGACCAGAGTCCCCGTGGGGTGGGGAGCGTGAAGGAACTATTCTATACTCTGAAGCCTATTGTGCTTCTGATGTTCATTCTTCAAGTATTGGAGCTGAGTTTTGGGAAAAACCTGATGGGGAAATGAGCAACTCAAGATTACATAAGGAATTGTGGACAGAGCTGAGTCCAGGAACATAGAATCCTAAGAGTCTTTCCATGAGAACAGAAGGTCATATTTCCATATTTCATCCCTGTCCCCATTTTTCTCCATCCTATAATTTCTCTACTCTATTCCTCTCTTTGCTCATGAGGCATTAATTATTACTCACCGGCTGCCCATCTTCCGAGATTTTATAGATGCTGTTGGTATAGATCCTGCCTTTAATACCTGCCCGGTCAAGTTTGTGCTGAGGTAGTTCTTGAAGGAATTGAATATTAGGATCAGCCTGACTCAGGTTGTCAGGGACCGAGCAATCCAGAGGGATGAGGATGTGGAGCCGATGGCCCTCAGGACTCCTCAAGACGTCCTTGTTGAACTGATTATAAATTTGGATTCGAGTCTGGAGCCCTGGTAGACCAACAGCAAAGTCATTCCAACAAGGAGACAACCACAGAGAAAAAAAAGGAAGAAAGATGAAGGGAAGGTCATCTCTATTTTCCTGATGCCCATCACCCCCCCAGAAAGTTAGTGGGCTGTCATAGGATCATGGATCTTGAGGGTCACCTAGTCTAATTGTCTCACCTTAGAGAAGAGGGGCCAAGAGGGATAAAGTGACCTGACCAACCTCATCAAAGCAGTAAATAGAAGAGTTAGGATTTGATTGCAGATACTCTGAGATTTTTGACAACTGACTTCTTTAGTGGGCCACCTAGCTGCAGGTGTGTGTATATACATGTATATGGGATGGTGGAAGACTTCATCCTGCCATGATAGCAAGATATTTTTGCCTTACATGATTCTTTTAAAAATAATTTAAATTTTTTATATGACTTGTATAGAAAGCGATGTAACTTCACTCATTCACACATGAAACTAGTTCAAACCTGAAAGTACTCTCAAGCTCAGTCTCTCCTAAGACTTCTCACCAAAAAAGCAGAAAAATAAAATCCACTCTTTCCCCAATCTTGAAAAAAAAAAAAGAAGTCAAGGAGAGAATAGTGGCCCTCCAGGGATTATTCTTCTCTCTTTCTGTTCTTACTTCTTTCCCCCTCCCATATTCTTACACCAGAATATCCATAGGACAGTGAGAAGCAGGCCCAGCTCTTCAGAAGTGATGACTAAGGTCCAGCTACAGCCTTGTAATGGAGGTTCATTTGTCCCTGCATTTCACTCCCCCTTAGTGGTTTTGATGGATGGTTATTCAACATCTGAGACTCCCTCCAGTCCTCTCTAGGATTTGATGAGAAGGCAACAGGGAACAGTGGGACTTAGCCTAGGAATTGGGAGACAACCCCTCCTACTTCCCTCCTTACTCCTTGCCTCCCTTCTGGGTTAGAAACTTGTATCCATCACTATGCTCACTTGGCTCTTGGACAATTCACTTTACCACTATAGACTATAGACCACTATAAAATGGGGATAATTATACCTGCCATGTCTGCCTCCCAAGGGTTTTATGAGTAATAAATAAGTAATAAATACGTGAAAGCACTTTGGAAAGCATGAAACACTTTAGACAGGTAAAGAGCTCTTGTTATTGTCTGAAAGGTCTTTGAGATGGAGGTCGGAAAAGATGAAATGGGGAGGGCTGCTCACCAGGCAGGATCAGCTTCAAGTACCCGATATAATATGACCAGGCCAGTCCATGGGCCACATTGAGATGTCTCTTTTCACAGACTTCAGAGATCTCAGCTGACGTCAAGTTCTGCAGGAAAAAATAGACCCCGTCATGAGTGTTGGGGAGAAGAGTCCATCTCAGGAGAGTTACCCACCCCTGACCAGAGCTCATTCATCTTCTGGTTCTCAGCTACCATCAGGTGGCACCCCCAGCTGCTTCATATTGAGTAACTGAAGCCTCAAAAATAAATTCTCATTTAAAAAATACACAGTTTCATCAATAGCCATTCCTAGGCTCTCCTGGATAGGAGCAGACACAGTAACACTGATTCCCTCCCTCCTGACTTAATACCAAATGCCCTTCTACCTCCCCTTCTCCAAATCCACCTGCTCCATATTTTGTACCTGGAGTCCTAGGATGAAGCTCAGGGCGTGAGAAAGGCCCAACAAGGCAAAAGTCCAGGTGAGTGATGGGTTTGGCTTATTAGAGAGAGTAACATAGAAATATCCCGAGAGCAGCAACAGAGAGATCCGCTGGAATGGGTAGTGGATACAGGCTTGTATTGCCTGCCAATAACTACCTTGGTGCCTGGAGGGACACACAAAGAAAAGAGAAATGAAGATGGTACATACCCAGGGCTTGACCTGCACTCATGGCCTCGGCTAGGACTCATAGATTCGACCTGACTAGCCCTGAATCTCGGCTCTTACTCCACTGCAATGATGTAGCACAGGCTAAGACCTCTGAGAAGCTGTTCCTGCTTCTTACTACCCTATGAATGGAAATTTTGCTGATGCAGGAATATGGGGATAAAGAGAAGTAAGAAGGGGAAGAGAGAATAATAAGCCCTGGGGGGCCTGCTATTTTTTCCTTGACTTCTCCCTTTTTTTTTCAAGGTTCAGGAAAGAGTGGATTTTATTTTTCTGGTTTTTGGTGGGAAGGGGTCTCAGGAAAGACTGAACTTAGATAAAAGTAAGAATTTTTAGCCTTGGACTAGTTCCATGTGTGAATGAGTACAGTTATATCTCTCTCCAGAGGAGAGTCATGTAAAGTAAAAGAGAAGGATGCTGTCTCCCAGTAAAGTAGGCATTATGTTCCACCCCACATATAGAACAGAAGTAAAAGACTATGAGGGAAGAGGAGGAAAAATGAAAGGGAGATGCTTAGGTGAAAGGTAGAAGTAGTAGATAAGAGGCAAGTATGGAAGATATTAATAACAATAAATAGCATTATATAGCATTTAATTTTTGCAATAACCATGGGAGTAGGTGCTATTCATATCTTCATTTTACAGATAAGGAAGTTAAGGTTGATAGAGGTTGACTTGTCTAGGTCTCACAGCGGGTAGTATCTAAGGCAGGATTTGAACTTGTGTCTTCCTGACTCTAAATTGTTCCATTGTGTCTGATTCTTTGTAACCCCATTTGGAATTTTCTTAGTGGCTTGCCATTTCCTTTTCTAGCTCATTTGACAGATGAGGAGACTGAGAAAAACAGGATTAAGTGACTTACTCAGGGTCATATATCTAGTTAGTGTCTGAGGTCAAATTTTAACTCAGGAAACCGAATCTCCCTGATGTGAGGCTTGGCATTCTCTATCCATTGTGCCACTTAGATAATTCTTTTATCAGACATATTTCTTGGGTCCCAGGACCCGTGTTCTATCCCCTCTATCCAGCTCACCTGGATTGAATGTGATAGAGTTCCTCGGCCAGGCAGTAAGCCCCCTTCAGCAGCAGCCCCACTTGTACTGTGGTGAAGTAGAACAGCAGCCACTGGAGAGTGAAGGCAGCAGATTCCCCAAGTATATACACAGCGGCCATACAGAGGCTCAGCAGGACACAGGCTGCTTTCTGAGCTCCCCAGCCCCGGGGCTGGGGAATGGAAGGATGGAGATGGGACCGTGGCATCTGTAGACTCAAGAGACTCCCTGAGGCAGTTAACTGCTCCCACCCTGGTAACACTCTATGAAAAAGTCCCTGCCTTGGGGAAAAGGAATAGACAGGAATGAGAGCTCATCTTCACCCACGTCTCCTTCTTCAGGGGACTTTCCCCATTCCGTCATAGTGCCTTCCTTTGGATGTCCCCTTCCCACGGGTTACTGAAGGCAGAAATGCTCTTTCAGACCTCCTCTTCAGCTTGAATCACAGGTACTGTTCCACCTTAACGAGGGGTGCTTCCCAGTGCTCAGTACAGAGATGGAAGCTGACCAAGAGGAAATCTGAGAAAGGCCATTGACAGATATACATACATATCTGAAAATACATAGGTAGATATATACACATGTGTTAATGACACTCTCCTCTTCAACTCCTTAATTAACCAAGTAAATAATCTACCCCTTACTCTTTCCCTAACATCCCTGCCCAACCTCGCCCACATTCCTTCCCCTGCCAGGAAGCAGAGCCATGAAAACTGTGTACATTGTACTTCAGGAGGGGAAAGAGAGTTTAGTTTCACAGAGATCTATAGGCTGAGGATCAGAGTCTGGGGACATGGGATTGTTGGGAGGGTCCATGTCCACTCACTTTCCTGTGTCTGTGGCCCTGAGACTTCTGAACTTCCTAAACTACTTCCTCTATCCTACAGCTCTCCTCAAAATCCTGACAAAGAAGTCTCAGAAACTTCCTCACAGTGTAAGGAATTAGTCATAATTAAAAGCAGTGTTCCTGGCAAAGAACTGGTAATAAACTTGTGCCAAGATAGCAGAGTGAGGAAAGAACCTTCTGAAGACCCCCCAAATTCTCCTCTAAACAACTAGAAAATTGCCTCAGAATTGATTTAGAAACAAAGAAATTGCTTACCAGCATAGAAGGAAAAATTTGTCTTACTAGAATGGGAAAAGAGTGAGGTACAAGGGTAGTAGCAGCTCCAGCTTCCCAGTGTGGGGCCTGTGGCAAGACTCCAAACCTGGAGCGATCACCACTAAGGTCCTGCCCTTCTCCAAATCAGCAGCCCTAGAGGTAAATGAGCAGTCTGTGCAACTCAGCAAGACCCCATCCTAGCAATCCTACCTCCAGCACAAACCAGCCAGTCTTGACTCTATTGCTGACCAGCAATGAAACCTTGCTCTGAGGCTGACCAACAGAGAGACCCCAACCCTGGGGACTACCAGCAGAGAAATCCAGTTTCTGTAGCAACCCTGCAGCAGCAAACCAACAAGATCCCTCCTTCAGGTTCAGCCATTAGAAAGACTCTGCTATCTTTAACAACCCAGTAGAAAAGCCCTGCCCCTGGAGCAGGCCACCTGCTAAACTCCACAGGCAGGAGAGATCATTGGAGAAACTCTGCCCTCCATCACAAGCCAAAAAGAAAACCTGCCCTCCAGAGAAAGCAAGCAGCTAAGTCCTGAAGCCCAGTGAAAGCCAACAGTAAAAACTAGAGCCCTAGCACAAAAATCTTTGGACAGTACAGAACCAGAATCTCACCTCACCAAATCAAAAAAAAATTTTTTTAAGTCAGCAAAAACCAAAAAAATAACTTGACTATAGAAAGTTGCTATGGTAATAGGGAAGATCGAGGCATAAACTAAGAAGAAAACAATAGTGTCTAATGCTTATATATAAAACCTCAAAGAAAAATGTAATTTGATTTCAGGCCCTAAAAGAATTCCTGGAAGAACTTTAAGAGGATTTTAAAAAGCAAATTAGAGAAGTAGAAGAAAAAATGGAAAAATACAAAAGATATGAGGAAAAGACAATAGTGTGGGAAAAGATTATAAAAATTTACCAAGAAAAATAACTCCCCTCAAAATATCATTGATCAAATGGAAAAGGAAGTGCAAAAGTTCACTGAAAAAAAAATTCCTTAAAAAATCAGAATTGAAGAAGTGGAAACTAATGATATCAAGATATAACAAAACAAAATCAAAAACTTAAAAAATAGAAGAAAATGTGAAATTTTCCATTAGAAAAACTAAAAAACAGAACCAGGAGAGATAATATAAGAATTTTTAGATTACTTAAAAGCCACAATAAAAAAAAGCTTAGACAAGATCTTTCAAGAAATTGTCAAAGAAAAGTACCTTGGTATATTAGAACCAGAGGGTAAAATAGGAATTGAAAGAATCCACTGATCACCATTTGCAAGAGATCCTAAAATGAAAATTTCCAATTTGATAGTTAAATTTCAGAGCTCACAGATCAAGGAGAAACTGTTGCAAACAGTCAAAAAGAAACAATTCAAATATCATGGAACTACAGTCAGGATTACACAGGATTTACACCTTCCACATTAAAGAACTGGAGGGCTTGGAATATGATATATAAAAGGCAAAGGAGTTAGAATTACAACAAAAAATCACCTATCCAGCAAAATTGAATATAATCTTTTAGAAAGGGAAATAGATATTTAATGAAATAGAAGACTTTCAAGCATTTCTGATTAAAGGATCAGAACTACATAAAAAATGTGACTTCCAAATGTAAGGCTATAGGGAAACATAAAAAGGTAAAAAAACAAATAAGAAAGAGAAAACATAAGAAATTCAATAAGGATCAACTGTTTATATTTTTGTATGGCAAGATAATAGTTGTAGCTCTTAACAACTTTATTACTATAAGAGTAATTGAAAGGAATATATGTAGATAGAGGGTGTAAATACAAGGTGACTTTGATGGGATGATACCCTCCCAAAAAATAAAAGAGTGAGAGAAAATGGCACTGCAAGAAGAAGGAGGGGGTGAGGATTAAATGGGGATGAATTATCCCTCATAAAAGAGGCATGAAAAAAGCTATTATGATTCAAGGAAAGATAGGGGCTGGGTTGCAGGCAAAGCTTAATCTGTATTTTCATCAAAAGTGGTTCAAAGAGGTAATAACATAGACACTCAGGTGTATAAGAAATCTATTTTACCCTATAAAGAAGTAAAAATGAATGAGGATAATAGAAGGGGAAAAGGGGACTGATATAAGGGATAGTATAATGGGTAAGATGGTTATTATAAATAAAACATTTGTGAAGAGGGAAAAGAAAAGGGATAAACAAGTGAAAAATACCATGGAAGGAAATACAGTTATAACTATCCATGTGAAGAGGATGAACTCAACCATAAAACAGAAGCAGATAGATTAAAAATCAGAACCCTATGATATAATAATGTGTTCTTTACAAGAAATATTATTTAAAGCAGAAAGATACACAGAGGGTAAAGGTAAGGGGCTGGAGTAGAATCTATTATGCTTCAGCTGAAGCAAACAAAGCAAGGGTAATAATCATGGTCATACACAAAGAAAATGCAAAAATAGATCTAATTAAATGAGATAAACAAGGAAACTATCATAGACAACAAAGTCATATCAATAATGAACAAATATGCACCAAATGATATAACATCTAAATTTTTGAAGAGAAGTTAAATGACTTACAGGAAGAAATAAATAGTAAAACTATACTAGTGGAGGATCTCAATTTTCTTCTCTCAGAACTAGATAAATCTAACCAAAAAATAAACAAGAAAGAAGTTAAGGAGGTAAATATAAATTCTGAAAAAGTTAGATATAATAAATCTCAGGAAAACACTGAATGGGAATATACCTTTTTCTCAGCAATATATGACACCAACACAAAAACAAACCATGTATTAGGACAGAAAAATCTCATAACCAAATGCAGAAAAGCAGAAATAGTAAATGCATCCTTTCCAGATCATAATGCAATAAAAATTTCTTTTTTTATTTCTTATTAAATTATTATAAATTAATAAAATTATGTTTTTATTTTTATATCTTATTTATATATTTATACATATTTATATATTTTATTTATATTTATAATTTATTTATACATTTATAATATAATATATAATTTATATATAATATAATTATAATAATAAACAGACACATTTATATATCTATAGTTATAAATTTATAATTATAAAATAATATAATATAAATATATTTATTTATAAAAATAAATTAATAAAAAACTTGAAAATAAATAAATGGAATAATAAGTTAAATTAAAATAAATAAAATAAAATATTCTTATTAAAAATAAATTTTAGGAAAAGAAATTGAATGTTATCAATGAACTTCCTAAGAAAAAATCCCCAGGATCAGATGGATTCACAAGTGAATTCTACCAAATATTTAAAGAATAATCAATCCTATAGTATATAAATTATTTGGAAAAATAGTTGAAGAAGGAGTCCTACCAAATTCCTTTTATGATACAAATATAGTGTTGACACCAAAACCAGGAAGAGTGAAAATAAAATTATGGATTGATTTCCCTAATGAATGTTGATGCAAAAATTTTAAATAAAGCTTTAGCAAAGAAAATATGGCAACACATTACAAGGATTATACACTGTGATGAAATGGAATTTATACCAGCAATGCAGAAATGACTCAATGTTAGGAAAATTATTGGCATAATTGACCAAACTAATAACAAAACCAACAGAAATCATATGATTTACTTAATAGATGCAGAAAAAATCTTTGACAAAATACAGTACCCATTTCTAGAGAGCATAAGAATAAATGCTGCTTACCTTAAAATGGAAAATAATATTTATCTAAAACCATCAGAAAGCAATATCTGTGATGGGGATAAGCCAGAATCTTCCTCATACAATCAGGGGTAAAGTAAAAATGCCTATTATGACTTCTACTATTTAATATTGTTTAAAAATGTTAGCTATAGCAATAAGAGAAGGAAAAGAATTAAATTAATTAGAATGAGAATTAGAAAAAAGTTAAACTAAAGGAATTAGAATTGGCATTGAGGAAACAAAACTATCATTCTTTGCAATGCTATACTGATGTTAAATTTATACTTAAAAATCCTAAAGAATCAACTAAAAATCTATTTTAAAACTTTAGCAAAGTTGCAGGATACAAAATAAACTTTGCTAAAGTCCAGCAAATTCCATGTAAAATACTTGGGAATCTACTAGCCAAGACAAACCCAGAAACTATATGAACACAACATTTTTCACACCAATAAAGTCAGATCTAAACAACTGGAAAAATATTAATTGCCCATGGGCAGGCCAAGCCAATATAATAAAAAATGACAATTATACCTAAGTTAATCTATGCATTCAGTTCCATGCATATCTATCAAAAATTATTTTATAGAGCTAGAAAGAATAATAACAAAATTCTATAAAAACAAAAGCTCAAGAATATCAAGGGAATCAATAAAAAAATGCATAAGAAGATGATCTAGCCATACCAGATCTCAAACTGTATTATAAAATAGTAATTATCTTTTTTTTTTTTATTTAATAGCCTTTTATTTGCAGGATATATGCATGGGTAACTTTACAGCATTAACAATTGCCAAACCTCTTGTTCCAATTTATCACCTCTTACCACCACCACTCACTAATGGAGATACATAAGTTAAATTATAAAATAAAATTAAATACACAATATTCTTATTAAAATTAATTTTAGCGAAAAAGAATATCTGAAATATTTCAATGAACTTCTGAAGAAAAAATCCCAGGATGGGCTAGATGGATTAGATTGAATTCTACAAATATTTTAAAGAATACATCCCAGATTCTATTGGTATATATTATTATTTGCATAAAATGATTTGGTGAAGGTCTCTCAAGATTCCTTTCATAGAACTGTCAAATATAGTATTGACTAAAACCGTGAGAGTAAAATAAAATTCTGGTCTGCATTTCCTCAATAGAATTTGTGCAAAATCAGCTTTTAAATAACGCTTGGTCATTACAAGAAATAATATTCCAAATTTTCATTACAAGATTATTACCTGTGAATGAAATGGAATTTATACCACAGTTTCAGATTAGCACTCAATAGGTGCAAAATTATTGGCATAATTGTCCAAACTAATAACAAAACCAACTAGAAATCATATGATTGGTAATAATCGAAAAAACTTTGGACAAAGGATACAGTACCCATTTCTAGAGCATAAGAATCAAATGCTACTTCCTAAAATGGAAATATGATTATCTAAACCATCAAAAGCACAATTCCGTTTGCATCCCGGGATAAGCAGCATATCTTTTCCTTCACCATCCAATCAGGGTAAAGTAAAATGCCTATCTATAGACTTCTATCTATTTCATTGATTAAAATGCTTGAGCTATCATCAAGAAAGAAAAGTTAATTAAATTAATCTAGAATTGAGTAATCTTGACATTTAAAGTTGAAACTAAAGGATTTTAAATGTAGAGTAATCAAACTATCATTTTTGGAAATACTGAGGCTTTACAGACTTATACTTAAAAATTTTCCCTAATATGATTCCATTCTAAAATCTTTTGAATACTTTGTAAGTTAGGATACAAAATAAACTTTCATTTAATAGTCAGAAATTTTCTATTGTAAATATTGGGAATCTACTAGTCAAGACATTCAGAAACTATAAGACACATTTCTTCCACAGCTAGAGTAAATCAGATCCATAAGTTCAACTGGAATATAATAATTTCATTTTTATGCCCATAGGTCAGAACCCAATTAATACATACTAATTATACTAAGTTGAAATCCTAGTTGCATATTAGTTTCCAATTTCAGCATATCTTATCAAAAGTAATTTTATCAGAGCTAGAATTGGTTAATCAATAACAAATTCTATAAAACAAGCTCAAGAATTATCCTAGGAATCCAATAATAAATTCCACTAAGATAGACTAATCTATCCTACCAGATCTCAAACTAGTTTATAAAATAGTAATTTCTTTTTTTTTTATTTAATAGCCTTTTATTTCAGGATATATCATAGGTAACTTTACAGCATTAACAATTGCCAAACCTCTTGTTCCAATTTATCACCTCTTACCCCCCACCTCCCTAGAATGGCAGGATGACCAGTAGATGTTAAATATATTAAAATATAAATTAGATACACAATAAGTATACATGATCAAAACGTTATTTTGCTGTACAAAAAGAATCAGACTCTGAAATTATTGTACAATTAGCTTGTGAAGGAAATCAAAATGCAGGTGGGCATAAATATAGGGATTAGGGAATTCAATGTAATGTTTTAGTCATTCCCAGAGTTCTTTTTCTGGGTAAGCTAGTTCAGTTCATTACTGCTCCATTAGAAATGATTTGGTTGATCTCGTTGCTGAGGATGGCCTGATCCATCAGAACTGGTCATCATCTAGTATTGTTTTGAGTATATAATGATCTCCTGGTCCTGCTCATTTCACTCAGCATCAGTTGTGTAAGTCTCTCAGGCCTTTCTGAAATCATCCTGTTGGTCATTTCTTACAGAACAGTAATATTCCATAATTTCATATACCACAATTTATTCAGCCATTCTCCAACTGATGGACATCCATTCAGTTTCCAGTTTCTAGCCACTACAAAAAGGGCTGCCACAAACATTCGTGCACATACAGGTCCCTTTCCCTTCTTTAGTATCTCTTTGGGATATAATCCCAGTAGTAACACTGCTGGATCAAAGGGTATGCACAGTTTGATAACTTTTTGAGCATAGTTCCAAACTACTCTCAAAATGGTTGGATTCGTTCACAACTCCACCAACAATGCATCAATGTCCCAGTTTTCCGCATCCCTCCAACAATCATCATTATTTTTCCTGTCACTAGCCAATCTGACGGTGTGTAGTAGGTATCTTAGAGTTGTCTTAATTTGCATTTCTCTGATTAATAATGACTTGGAGCATCTTTTCATATGACTAGAAATAGTTTCAATTTCTTCATCTGAGAATTGTCTGTTCATATCCTTTGACCATTTTTCAATTGGAGAATGGCTTGATTTTTTATAAATTAGAGTTAATTCTCTATATATTTTGGAAATGAGGCCTTTATCAGAACCTTTGACTGTAAAATATTTTCCCAGTTTATTGCTTCCCTTCTAATCTTGTCTGCATTAGTTTTGTTTGTAAAAACTTTTCAGTTTGGTATAATCGAAATTTTCTATTTTGTGATAGTAATGATCTCTAGTTCTGCTTTGGTCATAAAGACCTTCCCTTCCACAGGTCTGAGAGGTAAACTATCCTGTGTTTCTCTAATTTATTAGTAATTTCATTCTTTATGCCTAGGTCATGAACCCATTTTAACCTCATCTTGGTGTACGGTGTTAAGTGTGGATCAATGCCTAGTTTCTGCCATATTAGTTTCCAATTTTCCCAGCAATTTTTATCAAAGACTAGATTGCTATATTTGTTGAATGTTTTATCCCTTCAACCTAACCCATTCCACTGATCAACTAATCTATTCCTTAGCCAATACCAAATAGTTTTTTTTTTGTTTTTTTTTTTTTTTATTTAATAGCCTTTTATTTACAGGATATATACATGGGTAACTTTACAGCATTAACAATTGCCAAACCTCTTGTTCCAATTTATCACCTCTTACCCACCCCCCACCCCCTCCCCTAGATGGCAGGATGACCAGTAGATGTTAAATATATTAAAATATAAATTAGATACACAATAAGTATACATGACCAAAACGTTATTTTTGCTGTACAAAAAGAATCAGACTCTGAAATATTGTACAATTAGCTTGTGAAGGAAATCAAAAATGCAGGTGGGCATAAATATAGGGATTGGGAATTCAATGTAATAGTTTTTAGTCATCTCCCAGAGTTCTTTTTCTGGGTATAGCTAGTTCAGTTCATTACTGCTCCATTAGAAATGATTTGGTTGATCTCGTTGCTGAGGATGGCCTGATCCATCAGAACTGGTCATCATCTAGTATTGTTGTTGAAGTATATAATGATCTCCTGGTCCTGCTCATTTCACTCAGCATCAGTTCGTGTAAGTCTCTCCAGGCCTTTCTGAAATCATCCTGTTGGTCATTTCTTACAGAACAGTAATATTCCATAATTTTCATATACCACAATTTATTCAGCCATTCTCCAACTGATGGACATCCATTCAGTTTCCAGTTTCTAGCCACTACAAAAAGGGCTGCCACAAACATTCGTGCACATACAGGTCCCTTTCCCTTCTTTATAATCTCTTTGGGATATAATCCCAGTAGTAACACTGCTGGATCAAAGGGTATGCACAGTTTGATAACTTTTTGAGCATAGTTCCAAACTACTCTCCAAAATGGTTGGATTCGTTCACAACTCCACCAACAATGCATCAATGTCCCAGTTTTCCCGCATCCCCTCCAACAATCATCATTATTTTTTCCTGTCATCTTAGCCAATCTGACAGGTGTGTAGTGGTATCTTAGAGTTGTCTTAATTTGCATTTCTCTGATTAATAATGACTTGGAGCATCTTTTCATATGACTAGAAATAGTTTCAATTTCTTCATCTGAGAATTGTCTGTTCATATCCTTTGACCATTTTTCAATTGGAGAATGGCTTGATTTTTTATAAATTAGAGTTAATTCTCTATATATTTTGGAAATGAGGCCTTTATCAGAACCTTTGACTGTAAAAATATTTTCCCAGTTTATTGCTTCCCTTCTAATCTTGTCTGCATTAGTTTTGTTTGTACAAAAACTTTTCAGTTTGGTATAATCGAAATTTTCTATTTTGTGATCAGTAATGATCTCTAGTTCTGCTTTGGTCATAAAGACCTTCCCCTTCCACAGGTCTGAGAGGTAAACTATCCTATGTTCCTCTAATTTATTAATAATTTCATTCTTTATGCCTAGGTCATGAACCCATTTTGACCTTATCTTGGTGTACGGCGTTAAGTATGGATCAATGCCTAGTTTCTGCCATATTAGTTTCCAATTTTCCCAGCAATTTTTATCAAACAGTAAGTTCTTATCCCAAAAGCTGGGATCTTTGGGTTTGTCAAAGACTAGGTTGCTATATTTGTTGACTGTTTTATCCCTTGAACCTAATCTATTCCACTGATCAACTAATCTATTCCTTAGCCAATACCAAATAGTTTTGGTAACTGCTGCTCTATAATATAATTTTAGATCTGGTACAGCTAAGCCACCATCATTTGATTTTTTTTTCATTAATTCCCTTGAAATTCTTGACCTTTTGTTTTTCCATATGAACTTTGTTGTTATTTTTTCTAGGTCATTAAAATAGTTTTTTGGGAGTCTGATTGGTATAGCGCTAAATAAATAGATTAGTTTAGGTAATATTGTCATCTTTATTATATTTGCTCGCCCTATCCAAGAGCATTTAATATTTTTCCAATTGGTTAGATCAGACTTAATTTGTGTGAAAAGTGGTCTGTAATTTTGCTCATAAAGTTTCTGATTTTCCCTTGGCAGATAGATTCCTAAATATTTTATATTATCAGTAGTTACTTTAAATGGAATTTCTCTTTGTAACTCTGACTGTTGGATTTTGTTAGTGATATATAAGAATGCTGATGACTTATGTGGGTTTATTTTATAACCAGCAACTTTGCTAAAGTTGTGGATTATTTCTAATAACTTTTTAGCAGAATCTCTGGGGTTCTCTAAGTATACCATCATGTCATCGGCAAAGAGTGATAATTTGGCTTCCTCATTGCCTATTCTTATTCCTTTAATCTCTTTCTCAGCTCTTATTGCTATAGCTAGCGTTTCTAATACAATATTAAATAGTAACGGTGATAGTGGGCAACCTTGTTTCACTCCAGATCTTATTGGGAATGGTTGCAGTTTGTCTCCATTACATATGATGCTTACTGATGGTTTTAAATAGATGCTGCTGATTATTTTAAGGAAAAGTCCATTTATTCCTATACTCTCAAGTGTTTTTAATAGGAATGGATGTTGGATTTTATCAAATGCTTTTTCTGCATCTATTGAGATGATCATATGGTTTTTGTTAATTTGGTTATTAACATGGCCAATTATATTGATAGTTTTCCTAATATTGAACCAGCCCTGCATTCCTGGTATAAATCCTACTTGATCATAGTGTATTATCTTGGAGATGATTTTCTGTAGTCTTTTTGCTAATATCTTATTTAAGATTTTAGCATCAATATTCATTAGGGAGATTGGTCTATAATTTTCTTTCTCTGTTTTCAGCTTACCTGGTTTAGGTATCAGTACCATGTCTGTGTCATAGAAGGAATTTGGTAGGACTCCTTCATTCCCTATTTTATCAAATAATTTATATAGCATTGGGGCCAATTGTTCTTTAAATGTTTGGTAAAATTCACATGTAAATCCATCTGGTCCTGGGGATTTCAAAATGGTAATTATCAAAACATTTTGGTGCTAGCTAAGAAATAGAGTTATAGAACCAGTGGAATAGATAAGGTACAAATTATGTAATAATAAGTGACCATGGTAATCTAGTATATGATAAACCCAAAGATCTAAACTCTTGGAATAAAAACTCATTATTTGACAAAAACTGCTGAGAAGACTGGAAAACAGTATGACATAAATTAGGCATAGACCAACATTTCATACCATTTATGAAGATAAGATCAAAATAGGTACATAATTTACATATAAAGGGTAATACTATAAGCAAATTAAGAAATGGAAGAGGCAGCTAGGTGGTACAGTAGAGAGAGCACCTGTTCTGTAGTCAAGAGGACCTGAGTTCAAATGTGGCCTCAGACACTTGACACTTGCTAGCTGTGTGATATTGGACAAGTCACTTAACCCTGATTGTGGGTGAGATAGAGAATAAGGAATAGTTTATCTATTAGATTTACAGATAAGGGAAGAATTTAGAATATAGAGAGAGCATTAAAAATGTAAAATAGATAATTTTCATTATATAAAATTAAAGAGTTTTTGCACAAATAAAACCAATGCAACCAAATTATTAAAAGAAAATTAAAAGAAAAGCAGAAATTGGGGAGGGGAGGAATTTTGTAATAAGATCTTTGATAAAGGCCTCATTTCTCAAATATATAGAGAACTGAGTCAAACTTATAAAAATACAAGTCATTCCCCAATTGATAAATGATCAAAGAATTATGAACAGGTA
Source organism: Sarcophilus harrisii (assembly GCF_902635505.1). Lineage (NCBI taxonomy): Eukaryota > Metazoa > Chordata > Mammalia > Dasyuromorphia > Dasyuridae > Sarcophilus > Sarcophilus harrisii. The sequence goes on from NC_045427.1 coordinate 372,145,445, forward strand.
GTTTTCAGACAAATGAATCATATGAAAAAATGCTCTGAATCACTATTGATCAGAAAAGTGCATATTAAAACAATTCTGAGGTTCACTTAACATCCACCAGAGTGGCTAATATGAACAAAAAGAAGTCTATTGAATGCTGGACAGGATGTAGGAAACCTGGGATACTAATGCTCTGTTGGTAAAGTTGTGAACTGATCCAACCATTCTGGAGAGCAATTTGGAACTATGTCCAAAAGACTATAAAACTGTGCATACCCTTTGATCCAGCAATATCACTGCAGCAATACCAATACAAAGGCATCCAAAAAAAGTGGGGGAAATCTATTTGTACAAAAATAATTATAGCAGCTTTTTGTGATGGCTTAGACTAGGAAACAGAAGGAATGCCACCAATTTGGGAATGGCTAAACAAGCTGCAGCATATGATTGTAATAGATTATTGTACTGTAAGAAATGACAAATAAGGATGTTTTCAGAAAAGTCTGGACTTACATAGTGATACGATACATAGTGAAGTGAACAGAACTAAAAGGATGTTCTATGCAGTAATAATAATATTGTTTGATGAAGAATTGTAAATGACTCTCAGCAAAACAATGATCTAAGACAACCCCAAAGGACTAATGATGAAGCATACTATCCATCTCCAGAGAAAAAACTGATAGTGACTAAATACAGACTGAAGCTTGCTATATCCTTTTTCTTCTATTCAATCTTCTTATAAAAACGATCGGTATGAGATCTAAGGGAGTTAGGAGAAAAGAGGAATAGAATTTGAAACTCAAAACTTTAAAGAAGAATGTTAAATTATTTTAAAAAAATAAAATAAAATCCTAAGGAAGAGGGAAGAAAGTAAACCTGTTAACCCACCCACCCATACATACCAGATGGTATAGCTAGCATTTCAAGCATTTTTTTTTCCTAGACCTGGGATCACTGGCACAGAGATCCAGGATTTCTATCTCAAGGAGAGAACCCCAGCAGGATTTTATCAATACTAGCCTTGATTCTTCTAAGATGAAACTATTCTTCCCTTCTTTGAATTTTCCTATAATAATATAATATCAGATCTCCCCAGGGTAGATCTGGTGACCTTTTCTCAATTTTGATTTTCCTTGACTTTTCTGCAGTTCTAGAAACTTGCTGAGTATCTATCCTACATACTCTTGTCTCTCTTGGGAGGAAACAAACATTTATTATATATCAGGCACTATGTCAAACACTTTACAAATATTATCTTGTTTGATTCTCACAACAACCTTGGGAAGTAGGGGCTATTATTGGCCCATTTTACAGTTGAGGAAATGGAGACAATTAGGGGTTAAGTGACTTACCTAGGATTACCAATTGGAAGTGTCTTAGGTTAGGTATGAATTTGGGTTTTCCTGAATTTGGGATCAATAGTGTAACCACTGCATCACCTAGCTACCCTTTTGGGTTCCTCAACATTGCATTTTCTTGTTTCTTTATCTTCCTTTTCTCTACCCGTTTTCTTGAACTTGGTGATCTCATTGGCTCCCTTATGATCAATTATTACCCTTATGCAGATGACCCTCAAATCTATATTTTCAGCTTTAATCTCTCTCCTGAATTCCATTCCCACACTTTCTTTTTGGTTATATGTGTACATTTTTTTCATATTTCCTTATGAATCATGTTAGGAGAAAAAAAAATCAGAACAAAAGGGAAAAACCATAAGAGAAAAAAAAAGAAAAATAATCATTAAAAAAAAACCACATAGCATGTGTTGATTTACATTCAGTCCCACACTTTCAAATAAGTACTCCCGGATATCTTCTGGATGTCCCATCACCCTCTAGAAGTCAACATTTTCAAAACAGAACCCCTTATTCCTTGCAAACTTTTCATTCCTCCAAGTCTTACATTTCTAAAAAGAACACTCCCATCTCAGTCACCAAGTTTGTAATCTAGAGACAATTTTATCTTTTATTTCTCCTTCAATCTCCATATTTAGTTTCCAAATCATCTCAATTTTACTTCCAAAACAATAATGGTTACTATCATAACAATTGATATTTATCTATCACTTTAAAACTGACAAAGGACTTTACATACATTATCTCATTTGATCCACAATTTCTAAGACATCTGTGCCCTCACTTCCACTCACACAGCTCCCACCCTGATTCAGGCCCTCATCATTTCTAGCCTGGCCTATTGAAACAGCTTCCTAATTAGTCTTTCCCCCTTCCAACCTCTCTAAGTAATTTATCCTCCATACAGCAACCAAAATATATTCCTAAAGGACAAATCTGACCATATCATTCCCCTGCTCAAAATTCTTTGGTGGCTCTTAGGATAAATAAAAAACACTCAATGTGGGTACCAAGGGCCCTCTAAAGTTTTTCCCCAACCTACCTTTCCAGCACTACTCCATGTTATTCTCTTTCACATGATCTTCTAGACAAACTTTCTTAAATAAAGGACAAAAAAGGAACTGAAAATGGAAGCGTTAATACCCCACCCATGACTGGCTCAGCCTACAGCTCTTGCATAGCACAACAGGAATCTAGCTCTAAGGTTATTGTCACTGAGATAATAGATTCCCAAGTCAGTCTACTAGAATCATAGACTCACCAGGGATTTCATAGATCTTTTGTCCAAATCATTTATGTTATACCCAGGAGGAGAGGGTGGTCAACAGTGTCACAAACTACAAAGAGGTCAGAAAAGATGAGGACTGAGAAAAAATCATCAAAATGGGCAATTGAAAAATGATTGTTACCTTAGAAAAAACAGTTTTAATGAGTAATGAGGGCAGAGGCCAAAACAAAAAGATTTGAGAAATGAAATGAAAGGAAGTGGAAGTATTCAGTGCAATCAGCTCTAAAATTGCTCTGAAATTTGACTGAAAAAGGGGAGAAGAAATACAGGATGATAGCTTGAGGGGATGGTAAGGAAAAAGGGAGAAGAAATACAGTATTATAGCTTGAGGGGATGGTAAGATCTGGTAAAGGGTTGGGTTTTTTTTGTTTGTTCATTTTTTTTTTTTTTTTTGAGTTTGGAGAATATTTAGATTTAGATTCAGGTGAGGAAACTGAGGTCTGAAAAAGTTATATCTTTGCTCAAAGTCACACAGAAAAACCCATCACTTTCTAATTATGCCATATTACTAGCTCTTCCCTAAATTCAAAATCCCATCTCTGGCCTCCATATATTCTTAAAATCTGTCCCCTAATACTAGGTTGAATTTCCTCATTAATTCCACCTCTCAAAATTTTTATCTTCATTTTTAAGCTCAAGTAGAGAAAAGTTTTTCCACATTATGATCCCAATTTTATTTATCTTCATGCACTTTGGTCACATCAGACTTCCAAACTATTGTTATGACTGTTCTTCACATATGATACCCCATCAACCATCTAGTCTTCCATTCCAGACAACCATACCAGTCTTCTATGCCTGGAATAATTCTCCTTACCTCCACCTCTTAGAATCCTTAGTTTCTTTCAAGAGTTCAGCTCAAAAGCCATCTTCTGCAAGAAGTCTTTTTAAAATCTTGTTCAGTAATTGTTAGTTTTTTTCCTGACTAAAATTACTTTCTATGAATTCTATGTGTATATATACACACACACATACACAAACACACACACATATATCTATAAATGCTATTAGATGTACATGCTTCCTCTCCCTATAGAATGTAAGCTCTTTAAGGACAAAGATGATTATATTTATAAGAGATAGTATCCATATTTATATTTCGTAAGAGATTTTCTTCATTTACTTTTTTTTTTACTTCTTTTTTGTATATGTCCAATTGAGTTTTTAATTGTTTTGTTCTATGGAATTTTTTTCATTTCACAAAAATTTTTTAATGAGTTATTTCCTTTTCCCAATTCACAAATCCTACTTTCCTGGGAGTTCTTTATCTTTTTCAATTCACAAATTCTGTTTCCCTAGGAGTTCTTTACCTTTTCCATGTCACATTTCAGGGAATTGTTTTCTTTTTCAAATCTTTCTTTTAATGAGTTATATACCTTTTCCATGCTCTTTTTCAGAGCTTCCCTTTCTTTTCCCCACTTTTCTTCTAGCTCTCTTTTAAGATCTTTTATAATTTCTTCTAGGAGAGCCTTGTGTGATGGGGACTAGGTTATATCCCCTTTGGGGTTTTGGCTGGAGACTGTCTGCTATTAGTCTCCTCAGGGTGGGAAATCTATTCTCTTTCAGTATAGAAGCTATCTATAGTTAGAGCTCACTTCGCTTTTTTACTATTTTTTTTTTTAAACCCTTGGGGTTTGCCTTTAGGGCAAGGAGGTTCCCAGCTTCCTCTACAGACCAGGGATGGATGGACAGACTGTCCAGTGAACAGGCTGTGAAGAGTGGCCACCATGTGATCATTCTGAGTCACTCCCGGTGCTGGGTGGGTGTGGCCAGGTCCTGTGAAACTCTGACTTTTTTGGAGTACACTCTACCTTCGGCGTTTGTGAAACTTTTCTACTGATCTATTGCTTTGCAACCAAAGCAGAGCATCCAACCTGTGGTAGAGTTTTCCTTGCAAATTCTCCACCCTAGGAGACTGCCCCTTGCCCCCAGTCCTCTCAGCATGGGCTAGCTTCCATGTTCTGCCTCCCTGCCTGCACTGGTCTCCTCCCACCTGATCAACACAGATCTTTTCTGGCGATCTTCCAAATTATCTTCTGCTGGTAATTTGTTGTACTCCCAATATTCGTGGATTCTACCAGTCAAGGATTATTTCAGAAGCTGGATTTTGTAATCAGTAGTGAAGGCAGAAGGGAGCTCAGAATGAAGTGTGTGTCCTCTCTCCCATCTTGGCTCCCTCCCCAACATAATTGGTTCTTAATAAATGTTCTAACAACCATCTATTCATGTCGTTGTTTTCCCAGGGCCTAACAGTGTCAGTACCTAGTAGATGCTTATTAATGTTTGCTTAAAAATGTTTGTCTTTATATCCCCAGCACCTAATACAGTACCATACTCATTGTTGGCAATTTGAAATGTTTGTTAAATCACATTTATTCTATCATACTCTACCACGTATTATGCCTCATTGTGTATATAAACAATCCCCCATAGTAGATTTTAAGCTTCCTGGTGGCAGACTGTCATTCTTTATGTTTGTGTCCCTATTACCTGTTTGTTATATTACACCATGAAAAGGCTACTTTATTCTTTTAATGACTATTTCCCCCTCTGTTTCTAGAATATTGGGGCAGTTTTCCTTGATGATCTCTTGAAGAATGCTATCCAAGCTCTTTTGTTTTTTTCCCATCATGGCTTTCAAGTAAACCAATAATTTTTAAATTGTTTCTTCTGGATCTATTTTCCAGATTGGCTATTTTTCCAGTGAGGTATTTTACTTTTTCTTCCATTTTTTTCATTCTTTTTAGTTTGTTTGATTGATTCTTGATGTTTCATAGAGTCATTAGGTTCTTTTTGCCCCTGTCCTAGTTTTTAGTGCATGATTTTCTTCAGTTAGCTTTTGTACCTGCTTTTCTATTTGGTTAATTTTACTTTTGAAGATGTTTTCTTCAGTGGATTTTTTCTTTTTTTTGCATTTGACCAATTGTATTTTTTTAAGGAATTGCTTTCCTTTTCCAACCTGTTGACTCCCTCTTGCATGTTTCATTTCTTTTCTCATTTTATCTTCTAACTCTCTTATTTGCCCTTTAAAGTCTTTTATGAGTACTTCTAAGAAGCCACTTTGGGCTTGAGACCAATTCATATCACTGTTTGAGATTTCCTCTGTGGATAAAAAATCCACATCTGAGTTGGTGTTTTGGTCTTCCCTGTCACCATAGTAGCTTTCTTTTCTTTTTGTATTTCCTTTTTAGTAACCTTTAATGTTAAACTCTGCTCTTATCCTAAAAGGGGCATTGTCCCAAGCTTCCTGTGCAGCTCTTAGCTTTACTTTGAGCACAGAGGTCCCTTGTATTTGCAGGAGGTAGCTTTATCTGCTCTTTCCAAAAAAACAGCCTGATTTCCCAGAATTTGCCTTTGAACTGGCACTTGGGGACTGATCTATTGGCTTGCTCCATTACTAAGCCAGAACTGAGGGTCTCAGTTGCTGATCTACTGTGATTAAGTTGGTCTCACCAGCTTTCCCAGACTATTTTTGAGTTGGGCTAAACATCCTTTTCACTCCAGTGAGACTGACATTTCTTGAAATTTTTGGAATCTATCTTAAGCTGGAGAGAGGTTTCATTCTATCAGTCTGTTCAGAGGCTTGGTTTCATGTGGTTTTTGAAGGAAATTAAGAGATTAAGAGTTTGAAGCAGCTTTCTGGCTTCACTCCACTCGAAAGAGCTACATTATAAAGATTAAAATTGGCCAAGTATTTTGGGCAGCATTGTTTTGTACCTTTGACCAAAGAAGCAGAGCCCTTGGGGTAAAATGACACCAGAAATTTAAAATATAGTTTCCTTCCTTCTCTCTTTCCTTTCTTTTCCTCTTATTTTTCTGAATTTAACATCAAGTAAAACAACCATTTTCTTATATATGGTGGAATAGAAAAGAGGACATGATTGTTTACAATATGCTTTACCTTTTAAGTATATTATGAACTTAACATGTAATTTTAAAAAATCTCCATATTGGTTATGTTGTGAAAGGATAATTGGGAAACACCATGAGAAAGAAAAATCAAAAAAAAATTCAAGGGAAAGCGAAAATAATATGTTTTGAGCTGTTAACAAGTAACTTTCAAAGCTATCCTGCTTGTCTGTATTTCCTTCTAGTAATCTTTCTAGAAAATGATTTTTCTAAATTTAAATTTGAAGATAAGCAAAAGGAAATTAGGCTCCTGTGGGACTGTGACCTATTTATTATTTAATCAAATTCTATAAACTATCCATTTGATAATTTGATTGATATTATATTAAAAAAGTAAATGAACTTTGGTAGCTATTGTGATTTTCTATCATTTACTTATGCTAAATTAAGATGTTTGAAAGATCCTTTCTTGGCCTACTAGCAGTAGCTTCTTTCCTAAAATGACCATAAGGAGAAGTGTTCTGGGTACATCTCAGGGATTTCCCACTTTTTATTCCTGTCAGGCTATAGTTTAAGGATGTAACCTCTTGGTTCCTTTCCATAGTAAGTCTTGGGCAGAACTGGTTCTCTGACAAGCTAAAGGAAACCTAATAACTCCAAAGACGAGAAGACTAGCCTTCCCAAGACTGAATTTAAGGACCTTTTGTAATCAAAATTATTTCAAGGGACCTTTGCCCAACTCCCAGGATTTTCTTTACTAATTTTTAAACCTTCACTGATCTCTCTTATCTCTGGCTGTACGTGCCAAACCTCTCAAGGTTCAGAGATTCAGAGTTCAGAGATTTGTCACATCCAAATTCAGTGCATTTAGGGATATGATCCAGTGCTAGGGATCTTCATAAATGCTCATATATTACCTTCATCATCCCCACTCCACCCACTTTAAGTTAAAAAGGGAAAAATCGTGCCTCCTACTTCCTCTTACCCATTAAGAAAAAAGAAAAACTAAATTTCTCTTGTAACAAATAATATAGTTAAACAAAACAAAATTCCCACATGAGGCCTAAAACTTGTAAAGGTAATCTGAAATCCTTAAAAAATGATTAAAATGTTAGTTATTATTACTATTATTCATAGATAAAATGGTGTACATTTGTTTTGTGTATGTGCATGTGTATGTGTATTTAGCAGTGAAAATGGTTATGAGATTATTTCAAATCCTGTCCATAAAAGAGGATTAACATTTAGTTTATAATTTCATTGTTTTCTGCCCAGTTCTGAGCATGTTGGAATATTATTGTATTCAAATTAGAATGTAGGACATTCGAAGTAAGAGACAAACTAGAGGAGGTTAACCAGGGTGTTCAAAGGTCTTATTAGAGGCTCATGTTAAGGAACTAGGGAAGATTCTCTTGAAGATAAGACAATTGTTTACCAGTATTTTAAGGGACAATCTGAGAAAATGGAACAGAATTGTTCTGCTTGGCTCCAGGGGATCAATGGGTAGTATATAGTATCTGCAGTAAGGCAGATTTAGGCTCAATGTAAGGACACAATTTTTGACCACTGATGACATCCCAAATTGGAATCAGCTGACTTGGGGATTGTGTATTCTTTTTAATTGGAGGTATTCAGGTAAAAGCTAGTAACCCACTTGTCAGGTATGCTAGAGAGAAAATTTTTATTTAGTTATGGATTGGACCAGATGGTTCCTGAGACCCCTTCTAACTATGAGATTCTGTAATTTCTTTGCATAGGTTTTATCCTCAAGAAAGGTTTAAAATAGTGGTTCAAAAAAGGTGGTCTGTAGACTCCTGGGGATACTTGCCATCTTTTCATGGAATCCTTGAGGTCAAAACTATTTTCACAATAATACTAAGATGATTATTCACATAAAAACATTCCTTCCTTTTCCAACTATATATCTGAGACTAGATGTATTTCAATCAAAACACCGCGGTGCAAAAGCCTGAATATAGACATAAAAATCCAGACATTAGAGAGATTTGCAAAAATATGTAAAACAATGTTACTCCTCTTACCAATTTTTTTTTTTATTTTGGAAAAACGCTGGTATTTTTTCAGAAGAAATAATTTGTTTATAAAAACATCTAATAGGGTAGTTATTTTTAAAAGAATTATTACATATTTTACAATTTAATCTGCTTTCATTTCTAACACTGTAAACCTTGATCGCTCTCCCTCATAAACAATAAACATTTGGGAGCCTCAGTAATTTTTAAGAGTATAAAAGTAAACTGAGACCAATTTTGAGAACTGCTATTTTAAAATCTGGTATACATTGGTTGGGCTTGGCAGGGTCCAAGGACACTGCTCAAGAACTGTATGAGCAAAGCCAAGAACTCAGAATAAGATTTGCAGTTGGTGACATCTAGCGGCCAGTGAGCCAACTGACGGTGATATTCAATTTAATCACTAAATGCTCTATGGTGGGCCATCCCTGAAAGAGAGAAAAATGAACATCCCGAAGCTGACAGTCTAATAGGTCCTAAGACATGAATACATATATAATGCAAGGTAGAATGTGATAATGGCAAATAAAGGATCTTCACAAAATCTAGTAAGAATTAGGGAGGAATCATTTTTAACTGGGGCCATCAGGAAAGGTTTGCTAGGAAAGATAAAACCTCAATTTTGGCTGGAAGGAAGAAAAGAATTTCAGCTGGGGGAGGCAATACATTCTGAGCATGAAGGAACATATAGAAGTCAGAGAAGATTGCCTGAGACTGGGGAATAGCTGTTTCCTGAATCACCATCCCCCTATCTCTGCTCCCTCTCCCTAATACCCACACCAGGATTTCTTCCAGCAGGGTTAGCTTCTACAATTTCTCTTTCCTTGAACAGCTGTGGGAATCTAGCCCAGGAAGCACTTTCCTCCCTATAATAATCCTAGTCTCAAATCTCTTCCATCTCTCCTGGATACTAAAGCCTGTCCCCATGGCAACAGGCATAGTTCTCTCCCAGCCCTCCCACGGGGTCCAGGCTTAAGCAGAATGGTAAAATAACACCCCATCTTCTCTTTCCATTACCTTCCTCTACACGGAATGTAGGGCAACTCAACCATGCTTATTAATAAGTGACCTATACAACGGAATTAGCCCAGCTCTTCTATTAACCAACAGTGTGACCTTAGATAAGTCATCACATTTTGGAGCCTTGGCTTCCTCATCTGTGAAATGAAGGGCAAAAATTAGGTGATCTCTAAAGTCCCTTTCAGATTTAAAACTCAAAGTCCATAAAATTATTCAGAGTGTGGACAACAAGGGCAAAAACTGATCCTTCAATTTGACAAACATTTATTTATGGGTGATGTGAAAGATGATCCTTAACCTCAAAAACCTCAGAGTCTAGGAGAGAGAGAGAGGCCCACAAATAACTATAATACAAAGCAAAGCGAGAAAATACTTAAAGTGGCAGAGGGTTGTGAAAAATCACAGGAAGAAAGGTAAAATCCTTAGCTTCTGCTGCTAAACTTTACCATTTACAAAACATATTTACATATTATTTCATTTGATGTGTAAAACAGCTTGTAAATTATTTGGGGCAAGGATTTCCCTTTCAGGATGTGAGGTAAAACTCAGAGAAGTGAAGTCTTCCCTAAAATATCAAGGTCATGAATTATGTAATTAAGGTGTCCTGGGATTTCTAATGCAAGCACACCTGAAAGAATAGGATTCTGAGAAGGAGAAACTTCAGGAAATCAGGGGCTAGAAATGAATTTAAAGGCCCTGGAGCCTCTCATTTAGTAAATGAGCAAAATAAAGGTCAGACCAAGATCACTGATAAGTGACAGAGCTGGAATTAGAACCCAAGACCAGCACTCTTTTCTGTGAGGAATTTGTTCTATTCCGTTGGGTTCGTATAATACTTACCTCACAGGGTTTTCGTGAAGAAAGTATATAAAATAGAATGTAAATAGTCTAAAATGCATTTAGGCTATTTATATTCTTTAAAAAAAAAAAAAGGAGAATACAAGCTTTCCCAGTAGAATGTAAACTCTAGAAGGCAACAACTATTAGGTTATTTTCTTTGTTTTCCTCTTGCCTGGCAGAGAGCAGGTGTTTAATAAAAGCTAATTGAATTAGGTATTTTTTTTTAAAGTGAGCTATTATTATTAAAGATGTAGTTGTAACTGATTTTATAACAGAGCAGTACTTTCTGTGAATTCTGTGCACAAGAGCTCAAATTTATAGCTCAACACAGCACATAAAACTTTCCCAGGGACAGGGAAACCATCCAGGACAAGCCACTCAATTAAAGCAACACTCCCTAGACTTGTACTATTCTGCCACAAAGAAGTTCCATGCATCTTTCTTGCACTACTTCCTCTTAACACAATCAGCCCTCCAGCTACAGTATGTACCACCACTTAAGAATACCATTTCAGAACTCTGGGTGATGACTAAAAACCATTACATCGAATTCCCAATCCCTATATTTATGCCCACCTGCATTTTTGATTTCTTTCACAAGCTAATTGTACAATATTTCAGAGTCTGATTCTTTTTGTACAGCAAAATAACGTTTTGGTCATGTATACTTATTGTGTATCTAATTTATATTTTAATATATTTAACATCTACTGGTCATCCTGTCATCTGTGGGAGGGGGTGGGGGGGTAAGAGGTGAAAAATTGGAACTAGAGGTTTGGCAATTGTTTATGCTGTAAAGTTACCCATGCATATAACCTGTAAATAAAAGGCTATTAAATAAAAAAAAAAAGAATACCATTTCAGAGGCCTTGGCTTTTTCCTTCTGTGTGCTCCCTAGGGGGTTGGGGAGAAAAATTAATGCCCTTGTTAGGGTTGTTGGTGGCATTTTTAGCCTTCCTGCTACCACATCCTGTTTTACAAATTGGTAACACAAGGTAAGGTAAACACAAGTGTCAGGAACCTTCTGCCTTAAAGTCAGGCCCTCTTTCCACTCCCACCTTTAATGAAAAAAACCCAAATTACTTGATCAATATTAATTGAATGATAGACTGTAGATGATTTTAGGTGGGTCATCTGCTAAATTTCTCAAAAAAGAAACCTGGCCCAGAAACTTTCCGGGAGGGGCAGGGAATGGGGCTGCCTTTGACATCTGGGATATGCGTCAAACCTTCTGTTCTTTTTGGAAGATTTTGGTCTTGGAGTCTGGAATGAGTCATTTGTCTGGATCTGCATTCCTCTCTGCTGCCCAGAAAACTTGGGACACTATTTCTGGACCCTTCTCAAGGCAGCTGAAACACAAGGCTGAGGCTGTGACCTGACAGCAGCACAGTGATGGCGATCCCACAGACACAGCAGGGACCAGGGCACGTGGTCCGGGATGGGAGAAGTTATGGCATAGAGACAGCCTGGGATATCTTCTGGGAATTCTGATATTTAAATAAAATGGCCTGCCTAGATGGAAATCCTCCCAGTCCAAGCAGCATGAGCCTGCACCTCTGGTTCTGGTACTGGGGTAGTGGGTGAGGAGCCTGCTCAAGGAATGAAGTGGAGAAAGTTCCTCCCTTCTAATAAGCTCATTCTCTTCCCCTCCCCCAGGGAGAGGTGCGAGCTTGTAAAACCCCTAAGAGACTGGGGGAGGGAAGCCAAGCTTGTTTCCAGCCTCCTGGGCGCAGAGCACAGCACCTTATCTCCACACTGCACAACCAGCCCGCCTGGCTGCTCAGCCCCCTCCATCCTCCTAACCCTGCCTGGGATCACTCCCAGCATACCCCTCGCCGGTGACTTCATCCTAGCTCAGAGTGTAGGAGGCAGGTGCCTGCGCTAGATGGAGCCACACAAAGCTCTGAGAGCCCGAGCCAGCCAGAGGGCACCAGCGCTGGGGCAGATTGGGGATGCACATCCTTTGGGGAGCTGGGGCTGCCTGACAGGGGCATTACTCCTTCAGCGGGCCAGTTCTGCGCAAGGAGGCTGCACAATGAGGGCATCTCCTTCCTGGGACTAGTCGTCTCTTTCCTCCTACATATTAATACTAACAGTTGTATCTTGAATTTGTATCTGTTTTTTTTTAATCTTCCTCTCCCAAAGTACCAGGTGATGCAGGGGATAGAATGCCAGACCTGGAGTCAGAAAGACTCATCTCCTTGAAATCTGGCCTCAGACTCTTATAGCTGTGTGACCCTGGGAGGTCAATTAACCCACTGTGCCTCAGTTTCCTTATCTGTATAATAAACTGGAGAAGAAAATGGCATGTCACTCTAGTGTCCTAGCCAAGAAAACCCCAAATGGGCTCATGAAGAGCCGCACACAACTGAAAATGACTAAGCAACAACAAACTTTCAAAATTCATTCTTTCTTCTTATTCTCAGGCCAGTTCTGAGGAGAAAGGGACAAGGGGCATTCTTCTCAACTGATAAGAGGAAGGAATTAAGGCTAAGGGGAGAAGTCTGAGATCATCTCCCACTTCATAATGGCTAGTTGGTCCACGTTTTCCAATTCAAAGTGCCATATAAGTGACTAAGGTCCTGACTGGAGAGTTGTTTAGTGTAGGATAATTCAAGTTTAATAAGTTGGATATGAAAAACAGGATAATATTTACATAGTCATGATAAACACGCAAAAGTTATGCATCTCCCATTGCTGAATTTTCAAGTGTCAAAAGGAAAGAAATATGTTCCTTCCTCTCCTGAGACTTCCAGGATAGTTCCAATCGAAAACTGAATGCCATGTCATTAAAATGGTCAAATGTGTTCTTAGAAGAAGAGAAAGCATACACTCTTCTCATCTTTGCAGAATTGGGAAACTATAGGCTAGGAATATTGCATTTGCTGTCAAGCATAACTCAGTTTTGCTGAGCTGATTTTTTTCCCTTCTCTTTTTAATCTTTGTTTTGAGAAATTGTTTGGAGGGGAAAAGATATATTTGGAAACACAAATATAAACAAACAATATAAAAAATTAATAAAAATAACATGAAAGAAGAGGAAAAGATAATGAGAGGATGATAGGGAAAATAAAAAACAGAACAGATGAGGATGAGTGAGGAGACAATTAGTAGCGCTCCCCTAGGTATCATCACACGGACTCATGTTGTTAGGCAGCAACCCTGTTGAGTTATTCCTCTATAAAGATGTCGCTGCTGACCCAATTCCCAGAGGAAACTCCCAATGAGGTGACTTTCTAGGAGTACAGAAGAGTTGCTCTGAGTTTTCTGGTTTCCCAGTAACCAAAGGCAGACTTAGGAGACACTGGGCTGAGGCTAAAGATACTAGTCTCTAGCTATTATAAATTTTACAGAAGTGAGGCGATTTGTGTGGGGATTTAACCTGGCTTTCCTTGTGTCATGCTCTAAACATTTGGCCTAACTAGCTCAGACCTAGAAAGAATTTTTTTATATTCTATTATAGGGAACAGTATACCTGTTTATACCTAAACTCTCATACTCTGAGGTGTTTCTCAGGCCCGTTAGACTGATACCTTAGAGACCAAAAGCCCAGACTTGCTAGGAAGGCAAAAGTAAACAGCTCTTAGCCTCAAATATCTTACTCAGCCAACAAACTCTAATAGGTACAAGGCTCTTTCAGCCAGTGGGTAGAGGTAGGCTGGCATGGTTGGGCTGGGGTGGAAAGATGTTTCTTAGAATTTACCCCCATTCCATTCCACTAATTTTTTTTATAGAACACTTACTATAGGCAAAATCCTGTATTAGGCGCTGTGAGGGATGCAGTGAAATAGATACTGTCCAATACATGATCCCTTTCTTTGATAATATTACATTCTAGAATGAAAAATTGGCATGTACCCAAATAACTGTAATAAAAAGTATGAAAATGCCTCTGAGGTTCAAAGCACTATGAAAATTCCTCGGAAGAAAGGCACAAATCCCTTATTTGTATTCTCCTTTATTACACAAGAATTCAGCATTGGGGGCATATAAAGATGAACAAGGTCTCTGGAGAGCTTGGTTTAAAGGGATTGGGATGGGAGATAGACGTATATTATCTAAAAACAAGAGAAATTCCTGCTTTGCCTATCTAAGGAGCACATTAGTTTTCCATACACCTATTGCATGACAGTAACAATAGTGACAATAATGTGCTAGTAGTATATATGGCAGATTTTTTAGGTAGTTGAAAACTGAAATTTGAAATGCAGAAATTCAATGGCAGGAGTGAAACTAGCTACCTTTTCTCATCTTTCTGCCCCAGCTGGTGTTTGATCCATCTTTTTTCTCCTTAGCCTATGTCTTAGCCTTCTGGGGGCTGCAAATGGATTAACTAGACATAAAATTCCCTTATAAATCTCTATCTTGCACAACCACTTACAAGAAGGGCTCTTGAGTCTGGGATGGGCAAACTGCCTGTAACAGATCAACTCTCAGGCACTTGAGCAATGGAATTTAAGTAAATCACCAAAAAACAAAAACAAAAACAACAAAACATTCCCTAGTGAACAAGTAATCAAAGCCTATGAACAAAAGATTTTCAAAGAAGAAATACAAATTATTCTATGAAGGAATTCTCTGATTGATAAGATAAATAAAAAGGAAAGGAATGCTGAAATTTCACCTCATACCCATAGACTGGCAAAGATGACCAAAAAAATGATGAGCATTAGAGAGGAGGAAGAAGACAGGAAGGGTGAACAGTGGTACAATGTTGGTGAAGATGTCAATTAGTCCAACTGTTCTGGGAAACAATTTAGAATTATAGTAGAAAAGCCACTAAAATGTGCATACTCTCTGATCCATTGATAATTGGTATGTACTCTATGGAGATTAAAGACATAAAAATATTTTCAGTAGAACTTTTTGCAAAGACCTGGAACAAAAGCAATATCCATCAATTGGGGGATGGCTGAACAAAATGTGGTAATAAAATACTATTGTTCCATAAGAAATGATTTAGAATTAATGCAAAATTTTATGAAGAATTCAAAGAAACTTGAAAAAAAATTTGTATGAAGTAATGTAGAATAAAGTAAATAGAGCCAAGAGAACATTTTAGCTGATAAAGACCATAATGTAAAGGAAACAATAAAAGACTTCAGATCAATGCTGGAACCAATTGTAATTTCAGAAGACTGATAGTGAAATATGCCTCCCACTCTCACCAGAAGGGTAGAGAACTAAAAGTGAAGAATGAGACATTCATTTTCCAGACATAGCCAATGTGTTGATCAGTCATTTCAGTCATGACTGACTCTTCATGATTCCATTTGGGATTTTCTTGCAAAAAAAAAACAAACTAGAGTATACAACTGTTATCAAAGTGTAAACTCGCCCATGATAGTTTTTTGTACTTATTAAAGGACTTTTATTCAGTTTTCATGATTATTGTCTAAGAAAGACTGATAGAGATGTTCTGTTTCATGTGAATTATACTTAGGATGTATTTTGGTTCTACGTCATAGTGGCTTGCCTCAGTGTTTCCATCCCTCAGAAGCACATGTCCCTATTGTAGTTTCCATTTGCATTGTGTTGCTCTGACAACTATAATTTGAATCAGATTGGAAAGAAATTCAGAATAAACTATATTTTGATACTTTAAAAAAAAAGATAGTAGAGTGATTTGTTTTCTTTTTCAGCATATTTTACAGATGAAGAAACTGATGCAAATGGGGTCACAGCTAGTAAGTGTCTGAGGCCAGATTTGAGCTCAGGAAAATTAAACTTTTGACCCCAGACCCAGCACTCCCTCCACAATGCCACCTAGATGCCTCCATTTCCCCTTCTTTTTACCTCTTTGTTATTTACCAGCATGAGTTTGGTAGAGGTGGAATTATTGGGAAGTGCTATAAATGTAAAATATAAATAAGTGAATGAATTTTGGAAAAGCAGATAGAAAAAAATACTTATACAGATGCTTACTGAGGGTCGATGGAAGATGGAGAGACCAGGAATGGACTAGCTTCTTATGCTAAGTATTTCATCTGTTGGTCCTAGCTATTATAGTTGAGATAACAAAAGTACTTAGAAAATCATAGAATTTTAAACAGCTCCTTGGTAATTGAAATGAATATGAATAGGAAATAATCAGCAGATCTGAGTTTGGAGAGAAAAGAGACAGATTTCATTGCTACTACTAAGGGGCAAGGTGAAGTTGTATGTATACAGGCATCATTGTAGGTTTCTGAAGATGTTCAAAGTAGAACCATTATGCTATAAGAAACAGGAATTGGTAAGCACATACTGCAACCCAATCTTTGTATTTTATGGGGAAACTGTAATCTAAAAAAAGGCTACAAGGTAAATAGCCAAAGGAGATGTATAAAGATTTTTCAAAAGAAGAAATACAAAATATAAACAACTATTTTAAAATGTTCAAAATTACTAAGAAAAATATAAGCATAATGCTTGTTATTATTCAGTTATTTCTGTTTTGTCTAATTCTTTGTGACCTGATTTGCGATTCTCTTGGCAAAAATACAGGAATGGTTTACCATTTCCTTCTCCAGCTCACTTGACAGATGAGAAAACCAAGACAAACAGATTAAGTGACTTGTTCAGGGTCATACAGTTAGTATTTTAAGTTAGATTTGAATGCAGGAAGATGAATGTTCCTGAATATAGGCCTAGCATTCTATCCCCTGTGCCACCTAGTAGGCTGACATAAAACTGATTAGGTAACAAATTGGGAAAGATGGGAAAAGTCAAGGTTGAAGGAACCGTGGGCAGACAGGAATACTAATTCATTATCATTTTGAAAAACATTTTGGAATTACTTGAGAAAAATTATTAAGCTGCTCATGCTATTCAATTCTATATACCCTAAGGAGGTCAATGACAGAAAAAAAACCTCAAAAAAGCCCCAAATATTCATAACAACACAATTTTGTAAGTGGAAAGTTGGAAACAAGTTACATTCTTAAGCCTGGGGAACAGCTAAAAAAAATCATGCTAGCAAGGTATAATGGAAAATTATCATTCTGTGAAAAATAAAAGTGAAGAATCCCCCAAAATGGGAAGATTTGTATAAACTGATACAAACTGAAAAAAGCAGAATCAGAATAGCAATAATGATTAAAACAAGGCAAGATGAACAGGCAACAAAACTGCAGTCAAATACAATAGATAGACAATGCTGTTTCCAAATAATATAAAACAGATCATTTCTGTTAACAAACAACAAAACTACCAAAAGGAAGAGAAAAAGAAAAAGTTACACATAATGCCATTTAAATATGTTAGATACTTTTGCTTAATTTTTGTATGGCAAGTACTATGGGGAAATGGCATATCAGATAGGGCATGGGCCCTGGAGTCAAAAAGACCTGAATTCAAAATAGACCTCAGACACTTAATACTTACTAGCTGTGTGACCTTAGACAAGTCACATAACCCCATTTGTTCCCCCCGCCCCCTGCCCCAAAATACTATGTGTATGTGTATGTGTATGTGATTGTTTATTGGTAAATGATTAACAAACAATAAAATTGATCATTCTAAAAATGATCATTAAAGAACTAATTAAGTTTGGGCAATAATAATATCTCACATTTATGTAATACTTTAAAGTTTGTGAATTAATTTACATCAATTATTTTACATGATACTAACAACAACATTGAGGTAAGTCTTATTTTTCCACCCTATTTTCCAAATGAGGGTCAGAGAAATTAACTGACTTTCTAGGATCATATAGTCAGTAAATATATAAGGCAGGAGTTTCCACACTTCAAATCCAGTTCTTTATCTACTTTGTCACACTGGGATGGCAAGAAATATCTTTTCACTTTTACTAAATGACAAGCAAGTATTTGGGCTCAGAGCTTAGACACTCCAAGGAAAGAAAAACATTTATTAAGTATCTGTTATGTGTCAAGCTAAAAACTTTATAAACATTATCTCATTTGATCCTTTAACAACCCTATGAGGTAGTTACTATTATTATCTCCTCTTAAAAGATAAGGAAACAAGCTGAGAGATGTTAAAGGTCTAGCCCAGGATCACACTAAGTATATGATGTTAAATTTGAACTCAGGTTTTTCTGACTTCAAGTCCTAAGTTCTACCCACTATACTACCTGTCTTACTTCCAGCACTATAGTCAGATGTGAGAAGCACTTATCAGCAAGGCTTGGGATTGGGTTCTGACTGGCTGACTATGAAGCCCCCGTATCTAATGCTTTTCATGATGTCACTTTAACACTTTAAAATTTGCTTATGGGAGCTCTTTTCACCAAGACAGATCACAACCTCTCAATCTTTAAATGGTTTTAGAATTGTTGCACAACAATACAGTGATCCAGGACAATTCTGAAGGACTTATGATAAAAAATGCTATCCACTTCCAGAGAAAGAATTGACAAAGTCTGATTGCAGACTAGAGTATTAAAAAAACTTTATTATTCTTTTATAATTTTTTAATAATTATAACTTTGTTGACAGTACATATGCATGGGTAATTTTTTACATTATCCCTTGCACTCACTTCTATTCTGACTTTTCCCCTCCCTCCTTCCACCCCCTCCCCTAGATGGCAAGCAGTCTTATACATGTTAAATGTGTTATAGTATATCCTAGATACAATATATGTGTGCAGAACCGAACAGTTCTCTTGTTGCGCAGGAAGAATTGGATTTAGAAGGTAAAAATAACCTGGGAAGAAAAACAAAAATGCAAACAGTTCACACTCATTTCCCAGTATTCCTTTTCTGGGTGTAGCCGATTCTGTCCATCAGTGATCAATTGGAACTGAGTTAGAGCTTCTCTTTGTCAAAGAAATCCACTTCCCTCAGAATACATCCTCATACAGTATTGTTGTTGAAGTGTATAATGATCCCTTGGTTCTGCTCATTTCACTCAGCATCAGTTCATGTAAGTCTCTCCAAGCCTTTCTGTATTTATCCTGTTGGTCATTTCTTACAGAACAATAATATTCCATAACATTCATATACCACAATTTACTCAACCATTCTCCAATTGATGGGCATCCATTCATTTTCCAGTTTCTAGCCACTACAAACAGGGCTTCCACAAACATTTTGCACATGTAGGTCCCTTTCCCTTCTTTAGTATTTCTTTGGGATATAAGCCCAGTAATAGCACTGCTGGATCAAAGGGTATGCACAGTTAGATAACTTTTTGGGCATAGTTCCAAACTACTCTCCAAAATGGTTGGATTCGTTCACAACTCCACCAACAATGAATCAATGTCCCAGTTTTCCCACATCCCCTCCAACATTCATCATTATTTTTTCCTGTCATCTTAGCCAATCTGACAGGTGTGTAGTGGTATCTCAGAGTTGTATTAATTTGCATTTCTCTGATCAGTAGTGATTTGGAACACTTTCATATGAGTAGAAATAAACTTTACTATTCTTAAGGGTTTTTTTCTTTTTTTCTTTTTCTTTTTTTTATTTTTTTTATTTAATAGCCTTTAATTTACAGGATATATACATGGGTAACTTTACAGCATTAACAATTGCCAAACCTCTTGTTCCAATTTTTCAAGGGGTTTTTTTCTTTTACAACATTGCTAATATGGAAATATTTTACATGACTTGCACATGCAGAATCTATATCAAATTGCTTGCCCTCTCAAGGAGGGAAAAGGGAAAGAAACTTCAAATTTCAAACTCAAAATTTTTAAAATAGATGCTAAATTTTTTTGTTTATGTGTAATAGAGAAAAAATAAAATAAAAATTAAATGTAAAAAATGAAATAAAAAAAATTGTAGCTAAAGTATTTGATGGCATATCAGTACTTCACTGCACTATAAGTGTAATCTTTTGTAAAATTTTATTTTTAATTAATTTTGTTTTTCAGTCTAACAAAGCATCCATTTTACCTCCTTCTGACAGTGGCATTTTTAAAGGAAAATAAAATTATTTAACAAATATGCATAATAAAACAAAACCAATGCTCACGTTATCCATGTCCAAAAATGTTTGTCTCATGGAGCACATTTAGTCCATCATCTCTCTATCAGTAGGTGTGTAGCATGGTTCAGCATTAGTTTTTTGGAAGAAAGGTTGCCTGTTTTACTTAAAGCTCAATTACTCAAAATTGTTTGTTTTTCCAGTGTTGTTATTACTGTATAAATTAGTCTTCTAATCTAACTCAGTTTCAATTGATCAATGATGGACGGAAGCAGCTACACTCAAAGAAAGAACACTGGGAAATGAATGTAAACTGTTTGCATTTTTGTTTTTCTTCTCAGGTTATTTTTCCCTTCTGAATCCAATTCTTCCCACGCAACAAGAGAACTGTTCGGTTCTGCACACATATATTGTATCTAGGATATACTGTGACATATTTAACATGTATAGGACTGCTTGCCATCTGGGGGAGGAGGTGGAGGGAGGGAAGGAAAAAGTCGGAACAGAAGTGAGTGTAAGGGATAATGTTGTAAAGAAATGTTTTTCAAAATAAAAAAAAATAAAAGATCTACTGACAAAATAAATAAATAAATAAATAAATTATTCTTCTAGTCCTGCTCACTTCACCTTGTACCAATATATGTCTTGCCAGGTTTCTGAAAGAGGAATGGATCTTTTGTGATTTCTTGGGGTATATACATTATATATATATATATATATATATATATATATATATACTGTCACACATATTCATAACTTGTTCTGCCATGATCCTAATTGACAGGGAAAGATATAAGCTTGCTATTAGACTTACACCTGGCAAGATTACCAACTTAACATGACTTACTAGAGTTAAGGATGACTACCAATATAGCTTTTGAGAATTCAGGATCACTTCCATGAGTGATAAAGCAGTGGAATTGTGCTTTACTGGAGATCACCAGCTATTATGCCCTATAAGACAGCAAATAGCAGGGTGGGTCAAAGGAAAAATGAAAACATAAGAAACTGCTCTTTTTCTAATAGAAGTCCCAAGATGCCAAGATATCAGAAATCTAAAGAAGCCACAGAATTCTGGAAGGGATTTAGAGATTATCTAGAATGAACCTTTCATTTTACAGATGGAAACTGAAGTCCAGATAAGTGTCATCTTCGGAAGATCACCCAGTTAAAAAGTCTTTTCCCTCTAGACACACTACACTCATTGCTCCTGGAGTCATCAACAAGTTAAGCATCAATCAGCCAACTGTTCCCTTTTCTAATATAAAAATCTCTAGATTTGGGGGAATTAGGTGACATGGTAACTAGAGCACTGGCCCTGGAGTCAAGAGGACTCAGGTTAAAATCCAGCCTCAGATATTTGTCACTAGCTGTGTGATCTTAGGCACATCACTTACCCCTAATTGCTTCATCTATCTATCTACATATATACATACATGCATATATATATATATATATAATATAAATTCTATATACTGTGAACAACATTAAAGTGCATAGCACTTTAATATTTACAAAGTGCTTTATGTATATTTGAGCCTCATAACAATGTCAGGTAGATGCTATTATTATAGTCCCTAATTTATAAATAATAAAACTGAGATTAGAAGACTTGTCTAAGGTCACACAGATACTAAATGTCTAAAGGAATATTTCAGTTTAGGTCTTCCTGACTGCAAATATTCAAATGTTCTGTGAAGTGTTCAAAGAACAAATGAATATTCTAAGAGTCTGTCTCTTGAGTTGAAGGAATCTTTAGAGTAAATCCTTGAACATTCTGTTTCCTTCTTATTTTTTGACTGAGCCTAGAAAGCTTTAGGTTACTTAGAGAGTGGTTTTATCCATATTAAATTATCTGAGAACTGTCTTCATGGTCCTTCATCTGTAAAGAGAAGAATTCAACTATGGGATTATGTGAGAATCAGAAGGTCTATTTCACTTAAGGAACTTAGGCCACATTTCTAAACTTTACTTGGTCAATTCAGCTTTCCTCAGAAATTTGAAAGAGGACACTTATAGCTGAGTCAAGAAGGAAGGGAAAGAGAAGTCAGAGACCTTAGCGGGCAGAAGGAACAGAAGAAGAAACCTGGAATAGTTCCCTTTAGATTTCTTTCCTCAGAATATATCTCATAAACTGAAGCTTCCAAGGAATTGGTGATGATTTTGACTTTGGGCTTGACTTTTGGGATTATGACTTTTGCTATTTAAATAGTGCTTCTAGCTGCAACATCTATGGCCACAAAGGGATAACTGGCACCTTTTTAGGGAGAAGAGCAGTGGTGTTATTGATGGGGTTATGAAAGGTGAGAGTAGTAGTGATTTCACCAAATGACAAAAAGGGAAGAAAATAAAATGGCAGGGAGGAGAGGGGAAAGGAGGGTTGTCAAACTAAAGGAGAAGTTAAAAGGGGGAAGGAAAACAAGAAAAGATTGGCGTGTGCTTCACACAGGATGAGGAAAGTATGTGGTCACATTAGAAAGAGGTTGATGGAGAAGTAGCATAAAGGGTCAGGACAAGCTGTGGGTTAGCTGTCTCTGCCTACCCCAAGGAGATTGGCTTGTTTCTGAAAGGAATCCTAAGAGAATAAATATCTGATAAATTCCTCTTCCCTGTCTCTCCAACCCCCAAACCAAAGAAACAAATCTCATTTCTAGGTTTTTTGAATATGACAAAATTCTGTGTTAGAGAGAACTAGATGCCATAGTAGATAGAACTCTGAACCTGGAGTCAGAAAGATCTGAGTTCAAATACGACTTCAGACACTTACTTAGCTGTGTGATCCTGGGGCAATTCATTTAATCTCTGTCTCAGTTTGCCTCTGTTTCCTCAAATGTAAAATAAGTGAAATTATATCATCTACCTTGCAGGGTTGTTATGAGGATCAGATGAGGTAATATTTGTAAAGTGCTTAGCCCAATGCTTAGGACACAGTAGACACTATATAAATACTTCTTTCTCCTCTCCTTCTCTGTTGGATTTGTCCTAGAATAAAGGAGAATGAAGTAGAAGACCTGCCAATAACTGGATTACTTGATGCTTTTTCTTTTTAATAATCGCTTTTTAAGGCCTGGAGAGACTTACACGAATTGATGCTGAGTGAAATGAGCAGGACCAAGAGATCATTATATATTTCAACAACAATACTATATGATGACCAGTTCTGATGGACCTGGCCATCCTCAGCAATGAGATCAACCAAATCATTTCCAATGGAGCAGTAATGAACTGAACCAGCTACGCCCAGAGAAAGAACTCTGGGTGATGACTAAAAACCATTACATTGAACTCCCAATCCCTATATTTATGCCCACCTGCATTTTTGATTTCCTTCACAAGCTAATTGTACAATATTTCAGAGTCTGATTCTTTTTGTACAGCAAAATAACAGTTTGGTCATGTATAAAAAAACCCCAAAAAACCAAAAAAAAAATCGCTTTTTATTTTCAAAATACATGCAAAGATAGTTTTCAACATTTACCCTTGTAAAACTATCTAATGCTTTTAATAATAATATTTTTAAATTATAAAAATAATATTTTAAGTCTCTCTGACTTGCCTTTCTCACCTTCCTTTTCTCATTCAGCTTTGGACACTTAACTAACTAGCTGTGTGATCCTGGGAAAATCACTTAAATAATGTGTTTCTTCAACTGTTCTGCAAAATGGGGATAGTAGTACCTATCTCAAGAGTTGGTGTAAAGATAAAATGACTTCACATATACAAAATGCTTTGCAAATGCTAGATATTATTATTATTATTATTTGTAAAGTGAGGGATTTGGACTAATTGATCTCTAGGGTCTCTTTCATCTCTAAAATTTAAAGATGATTATGACTATAGCAACTACAACATCATGAAAGATGAAGATGATGATGATGATAATAATGATAAATACTCATTCTATATTTAAACCTATTAGACTAGGGAAATGAAGGTAAGGTCTAAGGACCAAATGAGGCAATGAATGTGAAAACAAAGTATATTTTAAAGCTCTTCCATACGGAAGGTATCAATACTAAGTAATAAAAGAAGAACCATACAACTTTTAGGAACCAGGAGGTCTAAGGGTCTATTCTACTTTTGAGACAGATTAAATGAATGACTGTCCCTCAGCTAAAACATTCTTCTCTGTGCTCCCCAGGAAGCCTTTCCACCAAGTGATCAAACCAGATAGTGTGAGCACCCTTCCTCAATCCCACCCCAACTTTTTAGTTCTTTCCCTTTTCTGCACTGAAATATTAGATGAGAAGTCACATGCTAAATTTTGCATAAAAACCTAGAGAAGAAAACTCAGAGTGGACCCTGAAAATAACTTTCCACTTGCACTGAAGACAGAAGAAAAAGAATGAGGAAGACTGAGAATTGAATAAGCTGGGCATTGACTATCCACCCCATTAAATGGCCTGTGGAAACTTCTGAGGGAAAGGGGTATCAGTTAGCCCTCCTTCTTGGGGAGGCTGAGGGAAGACTGTTTTTCAGGCTTTAGGAATGATTTAGAAGATTTCTGGAAGTCCTTTTTTGCCTTTGTTTCTTTCCATTTATAAAAATGTCTTTTTGTCTCCATGGAGCTATTATCACATTGATTGACATATTACATTAAAGCTCACACAAAGGGTTTTTGATGAATTCCTTGAGATAGTTAGGTCCGAGGGGTCTCATCTTACAGAAGAGACAACTGAGGCACAGAGAGGCTAGGTCTATTGCTCATAGCTCCTGGTTAAGATTTGAATGAGTAGTCTTCACTCTAAGCCTTTCCACACACTATATTGTGTCTAAAACAAAAATAATAAAAACCTCACATTTTATGCTAACTGTAGTACTTACAGATCTCACTTATTCTGAGTTATTATAATGGAACTTGATCCTTAATCCACTTAATTAAGGTTTGCCTTTCCCCTTAAATAAGATTGACTCCAACCCAAAATGGAAAATAAAGGCAAATCAGAAATTTGAATGATCTGAATGTTATTTGCTTGAAACTCATAACTGGCTTTTAAGTTTTTTTCTTTCTCCAATAATAGTGAAGGGAACAGAGATGTTCTTTATAGTACATTAATAAATCTCTGAGATTACTTAGGGAGCCAAAATTCTCTATCCTAATCCTCCCATTTAAAAATAAAAAAGGTAACCTCTTTAAAACTACAGCAACACACTAATATATTGTTGGTGGAATTGTGAACTGATCCAACCATTCTGGAGAACAGTTTGGAATTATGCCCCAAAAGTTATCAAACTGTACATATCCTTTGATCCAGCAGTGTTTCTACTGGACTTATATCCCAGAGAGATCTTAAAGGAGGGAAAGGGACCCACATGTGCAAAAATGTTTGTGACAACCCTTTTTGTAGTAGCAAGAAACTGGAAACCCAGTGGATACTCATCAGTTGGAGAATGGCTGAATAAGTTATGGTATATGAATGTTATAGAATATTATTATTCTAAAAGAAACAATCAGCAGGATGATTTCAGAGAGGCCTGGAGAGATTTACATGAACTGATGTTAAGTGAAATGAACAGAACCAGGAGATCATTGTACATGGCAACAAGAAGATTATACGATGATTAATTCTGATGGATGTGGCTCTTTTCAACAATGAGATGACTCAGGTCAGTTCCAATGATCTTATGAAGAGAGCCATCTATACCCAAAGAGAGGACTGTAGAAACTGAGGGTGGATCACAACAAAGTATTTTCACTCTTTTTGTTGTTTGCTTGAATTTATTTTCTTTCTCATTTTTTCCCCTTGATCTGATTTGTCTTGTTCAGCAAGATAATTGTATAAATATGTATGTCTATGTTGGATTTAACATGAAAAATAAATAAAAGCACAGTCACAGGAGGTTAAAGCCACATAACTCCCTAAGGGGCTGTGTGTGTCTATGTGTCTATGTGACATTTGAAACCCACAGGTCTGGTAGTTTATTGGTCATCTGGAGAGTGCCACTACTCTTCCACTGCTGGGAATTTGATCTGTTTGCTCTATCACTTCAGCTCTCATTCTCTCTTTGCCTTCTAGTTAAATCCAACAAGTATTCATTAATCACTGTTCTATGTTCTAAACTATGTTCTATGTTCTAAAGCTATGTTCTAAAACACTGTGCTAGATTTTGAGAATGCCAAAAACCAAGCAACCCCTGCCCTCAATAAACATATGTTCTACTTGGGAAAGAAAACGTAATGAATAAATCCCAAATATATGCAGAGTAAATGTAAAATTGGAGGAAGAACAGAAACAGGTACGGGGATCAATAAGGGCCTCTTAAGAGTGGTAGATTGTTAGGGTTGAAGAAAGCTAGAGATTCTAAGAGATAGAGAGAAAAGCAGAGCATTCTAGGCCTAGGAGACTGTCTGTGAACAGCATGGAGATAGGAGATAGAATGTCTTGTACAGGGAGCACCAAGTAAACTGGTTTGGCTGGAATCTGCTGAGGGAAGGGGAAAAACATTCATCAAGCTTGGAAAGGTAGGCTGGCACCAATTGTAAAGGCTCTTAAATGTTCAACTATTCCCTAGCTTGAGCACAACCAAGCTTTTTTACAATTACCTATACGTTCTCAGTTGCCTTAAGAATTACCTTCTCTGGTAGATTCTCGTCTCTTTAAAGAACTCTTCCCAATCTTATAACTGGTTTAAGATTCTTAAATAACAGTGTCTTAATTAATACACTGATCAGACTTGAGGGACTAAGTTCTTCAAAATGAGAAAAATCAGATTCACCAGTTAAGATTCATTATAAAATTATATAATTATAAATGTAATTATAAGTAGCTTCCATGAAAGAGGGCCAATTGATTGTTTCTTTAAAGTCATCTAAATCATAATCATCAAAACCTGGGGATTTGGTGGGCAACTTTTTACATGCAGCTCTTTTCTTTCAGATGTTTCTTTTCCTAACACTTCTTTCCAGAATTGAGCCTCACATAGGACTTTGTACCATTGTTGAAATTTTTTCCAGATCTGATATCCTAATAATTGCTGTCACATTTTTCACATAAATCCTGAACCTATGATTTCTATGAATCTGTCTCAAAGTTGTATAGTTTTATTATGCTATTATATCCTATGTGTGGACTGCTAGGTAACATAGGGGATATAACACCAGGCCTGGAATCAAGAAGACTCATTTTCCTGAGTTCAAATCTAGTCTCAGATATTTACTAGCTGTGTGACCCTTGGCAAGTCACTTAAATACCCTTCCCAAGACAACAAGCAATCCTGTTTCCTTATGTCAGATGAGCTGGAAATGGTAATCATTCCAGAATCTTTCAAGAAAACCCCAAATGTGATCATGAAAAGTTGGACACAATTGAAAAATGACTGAATAACAACTATATGTTGGCCATAAAAATCTTGCTTAAGCAGCAATGCATTTTTTTTCTCTTTCAACAGCATTTTATTTTTCCAAATACCTGTAAAGATAGTTTTCAACATTTTCTTGTGTTATAAATTTTTCTCCCTCTCCTCCCCACCTGCCTCCTCTAGACAGCAAGCAATTCAATCTAGGTTAAACATGTAAAAATTTTCTAATATTTTCATATTCATCACACCACATAAGAAAAATCAGATCAAGAGAAAAAAACACAAGAAAGAAAAAAGGACAAAATACCAACAAAAAAGTTGAAAATATTATGCTTTGATCTACATTCAGTCTCTGTAGTTCTTTCTCTGAATGCAGGGGTTCCTTCTCTCACAAATCTCTTGGAGAATTGCCTCATGGCTGAAAAGAGACAAGTCCATCACAGCTGATCATCACATAATCTTGCTATTGTTGTATACAATTTTCTTTTGGTTCTGCTCATTTCACTTAGCATCAGTTTATGTCTTTCCAGGCTTTTCTGAAATCAACCTGCTCCTTATTTCTTACAGAACAATAATATTCTATTCCATTCATATAGTATAACTTATTCATTCATTTTCCACCTGATAGTCATCCACTAAATTTCCGGTTTCTTGCCACTACAAAAAAGGGCTGCTACAAACATTTTTGTACATGTGGATACCCAGTAGACACACTACTGAATCAAAGGGTGGGCATAGTTTTATAGTCCTTTGGGCATGGTTCCAAATTGCTCTCCAGAATGGTTGGACTATTTCATGTAAAAATTTTTAACATTCATTTTTGTAAGATTTTGAGTTCTAGATTTTTTTCTCCCTTCCTCTTTTACCTCTACCCTTCCCAGGACAACAAGCAACCTGATATAGGTTATACATATATAATCATTAAACATATTTCCATATTTGTCATGTTGTGAAAGAAAAAT
This sequence comes from Sarcophilus harrisii, assembly GCF_902635505.1. Lineage (NCBI taxonomy): Eukaryota > Metazoa > Chordata > Mammalia > Dasyuromorphia > Dasyuridae > Sarcophilus > Sarcophilus harrisii. Next base: position 372,173,951 of record NC_045427.1, read on the forward strand.
CAGAACAAAGGGGAAATAAACACAAGAAAGGAAAAGCAGACAAACAAAAAAGGTGAAAATAGCATGCTTTGATCCCCCTTCAGTCTCTATGGTTCTCTCTCTGGATGCAGATGGCATTTTCCATCCCAAGTCTATTGGAATTGTCTTGGATCACCACATTGCTGAGAAGAGCCAAGTCTATCTTCATACAATCTTGCTATCACTACACTGTTCTCCTTATTCTACTCACTTCATTCAGCATCAGTTCATGTTAGTCTTTCCAGGCTTTTCTGAAATCAGCTGTCTTGTTTCTTATAGAACCATATATTCTATTACATTCATACTCCATAATTAATTCAGCCATTCCCCAACTGATGGACATCAATTTTAAATTCTTTGCCACTACAAAAAGGGCTGCTACAAACATTTTTGCATATGTAGGGGTCCTTTCCCCCCCTTTTTTAAAAATGATTTCTTTGGGATACAAACCCAGTAGTGACACTGCAGGATCAAAGAGTAGGGAAATGCAATTTAAAAGAAACAGGTGAAGTAGCTTATTTAGGGACATTGCAACAGGATGCCATGCCTAATTAACAATGATTGAAACTTGTTACCACCTTTAATGGTTTATACTAGTCTAGTTCTTAATGCTAAATCCTTCGAATCAGCATTAACAAGCATTCTTGGGGAATAGATGAAAAGGAAAAATTCTCAAATCCAACATAAGTAGCAAAGAACTATGTCCTTTTGAGAGACAAGTACTTAAGAGTCCAGTAATGACAACTCAGCTCTTGAACTTATGGTACTTTTTCTGGGCATGAGTAAGGACTTACAGAATTGTATGAATTACTTGGGACAAACGAGAATTTTGACATGGTTTCATTTTGTAGCATCAGTGGTCATAATCAAATGCTTCTATTGGAATTGACAGAATATCTGACCTCTTACCAGATGAGGTGGTTTCCTCACTTTTGGTTAGTTTTCTATTGGTTGAGTGCTAGATATACATGTTTCATCACTCTGATGTGTAGTGTTTTTAACTCTCTGGTTTCTAAGAAGGGATATTGCTCAAAGGTTACTTACAGAAGTTGAAGTTCTTTTTTTTTTTTTTTTTTTTAGAAGTTGAAGTTCTTAACAAGCCCACTTCAATACAGTGGCTAGTGGATGGATATAAAACATTTCATGGATCATTCCAGCCCACAAATGAAATAGAATGAATTGATGCAGGAGAAAATATAAGTATTCAAAAACAAAAAGCAAAGCCTAAAATTGACAAAATTGTACCCCAGCCTAATTTGGAAACAGCCTAATTGATCCTTAAAGAATAAGCAAGGACTTTCACAGGCACCTGGCAGGTAGAAGGATTGTTACTGATTCCTTGATAGTGTGCTAGAGGTTAAAAGTTGGAAGAGCAAAAGGAAGATTAATAAGAAACAGTTATTAACCCTTGTTTAATGAAGAAAAAATTGCTTGCTATGGGCAAGATAGTACACAAATACCCAAGTAATGAAGATTAGAAAAGATAATTCTTAGTGATGAAATTTTTCATTCAAGATTATATCAAGGGGCAACTAGATGGTGCAGTGGATAGAACGTTGGCCCTGAAGTCAGAAGGATTTGAATTCAAATCCTGTCTCAGACAGCTGTGAGACTTTGGGTAAGATTGCTTCACCAAAAAAAAAATTTAAAAAGATTATATCAGAACTGTTGTCTGAAGAAGTCTAGGTGTGCCTGTAAGAGCCATCATCACCAGAATCTAAAATATTCACCTCTATTTTTTTTTTTTTAATCCACAATGGAACTAAAAGCCTTGTTCCCACTGAGAAAATAATGAATTTTAATATATTGATATATTGAGAAGTAGAATTCTCCTGAAATTAATACAATCCTGTGCCATGTAATGAAGGGCTAAGAAATTTATCCAAAAGATGGAAATAAACATATTTTAGTGCCTTAAGAATTTACCTTACTGAAACCTCTTGAAAACTTATGGGATATAATGAAGGCTAGATTTAGAAATCCATTGTCAAAAGTATGCATATTTTCTAATTTGATTTCATGGTGAATGAATGTGTCGAAATCTTATGTACTCCATGTGCAATCGTGAAAGACAAGCAATGGTTATAAATGGATGACACTGAATTTAAAAGTTTTTTAAATGACGCAAAAAGTTGTAAGATTTATTGTATACATCAAATATTTATTTTACTTTGAATTTGTACATTACTATATCTGAAGTTAAATTCCAAGTTATTTACACTGATCCATAATTCTCTCCACAAAAGGATTTTTGAGCTTAAAGTTATGTTTCATGAAGTAGTTGCTTGAAACATGATTTGATTCAAGTCAGTTAAATTCAGCTAGAATCTATAGCATCTATTAAGCACTTCCTATGTGTATAAGACACTGGGAATACAAATGGAATATTTCCTGTACCTAAGTAACTTATGTTCTACTAAGGGGGGAGGCAGAACATGTACATGGACAATTATATCGTATATACACATAGATGTGTTCATATATATTTGCATATGTATATATAATGTAGGTGGATGTATATATGTGAATATAGAAGTACACACACAGTAAATACAAAATAATTTCTGAGGGATGAGTAAAGCTTTAATGACTGGGAGTAATCAGAAAAAATCACATAGGAATGAGAATTTAAGTTGAGCCTTAAATGAGTATTTTAATTATGAATCATGTAGACTCAGTGAGAAAGTAGTATATAGTAGAAGAATAAGGACTATTCAGAGATGTCCAACTCTTTTTTTTTTTTTTTTTTGCTGAGGCAATTAGAGTTATGACTTACCCAGGGTCTCGAAGCTAAGACATTAAGTGTTTGAGATCAGATTTGAACTTGGGTCCTCCTGACTTCAAGGCTGATGCTCTATCCACTGTGCCACCTAGTTGCCCCTATGTCCAACTCTGTGACCCCATTTTGGGTTTTTCTTGGCAAAGATATTAGAGTGGTTTGGTGTTTCTTTCTCTAACTCATTTTACAAATGAGGAAATCGAGGCAAATAGGGTTAACACAACTAGGAAGTGTCTGAGACCAGATTTGAACTCATGAAGATGAATCTTCCTGAATCCAGGCCTGGTGCTCTACCCACTGTTCCACATAGCTGCCTTTCTATGAAATGTTGATAAAATGTTAGACATTAAATTTCAATTATTCTGAGCACACTCCAAATCTGATTGCCAGGATAGACTGGAAGTACTAAAAGAACTTTGAAAATAGGGAGATTCCTTTGTTAAGCCATCATTTTTATTATTTTCTACAAAAAAGTTGCTGCCAAAATTTGAGCTTCTACAAGTAAGTCTAGGATTTTAAGTAAATATAAAAGATTGATCTTCTAAAAGCAGTGTCATTTGAAACAAGTACAGCTCAAAATTGTTTATCATTCTTTTATGTTCTGAGATTACATTAAAAAAAAAAAATAGTGAAAGTTGTGTCTTTAACTGGCTAATTGACCTTAGGCGAATCACTTCTTGCCAGAACTACTCAGTTTCTCATTTGTAAAATGAGTGAGCTAAAGTAGCTGACCTCTAAGATTCTAAGAACTTTCCAGTTCTATAGTTGTTATAAATGATAATGGCTTAAAAGTTAATGCCTCACCTGCATTTTTGATTTCCTTCACAAGCTAATTGTACAATATTTCAGAGTCTGATTCTTTTTGTACAGCAAAATAACGTTTTGGTCATGCATACTTATTGTGTATCTAATTTATATTTTAATATATTTAACATCTACTGGTCATCCTGCCATCTAGGGGAGGCGGTGGGGGGTAAGAGGTAAAATATTGGAACAAGAGGTTTGGCAATTGTTAATGCTGTAAAGTTACCCATGCATATAACCTGTAAATAAAAGGCTATTAAAAAAAAAAAGTTAATGCCTATTCACTTTATTTTTGTAGCACTGTATCATGATAGAGTCTGGATATAAAATTACTACATACTGTTTGTTTGATTCCAATTTGTACCTTTTGTGATTTGTACTTTTCACAAGAGACACCATCCACCTACTTACAAAGATTTCCCTAGTCTCTGGTTAATTTTCAGTTGCCAGTGATGGTGAAAGTACCTTTGTGAAAAGGAATGCCTTTTGTAAAAAGCACTGGTGCTCACCCAGCTCCGCTCTTGAAGCAGTTTACACTATAAATGCCCACCATAATTATAGGGGAGGTCATAATAGGTAGTCCTGTAAATTTTTTTTTTTAAACCAGGCAGATACTGGGACAATCTGATGCACTGGAACTCAGAAATGATTGGAATTCACAAGGGTAGGAGAAAAAAAAATCCCTAGTAATAATAGCTCAGTTTTAGATGCTCAAAGATCTGCATAATGTTTTACAGATCTTTTTTCATTTGATCCCATGAAACCTGGGGTGTGGGTGATAGTTTCATTTTACAGAAAGAGAAACAGGCTTAGAGAAATTAGGCCTTTCCACATTAAGTATCCAGAGACTACCACCTTCACCAGGCTGTTTTGAGGAAAGTTCTTTGTTATTATTAAAATAGAAATCTCTCTTCCCTACACACTCACATAGAGAGTCTCCCAAGTGTTTTCTTTGGTTAGGCTAAAATCAACCTCACACTATTCAATTTATCCATTTTAATCTGTATGATTTCCTCAAGTCTCCCCACAGATCCTATTCATCATCACTGTGCCTTTGCTTTATTGTCATGTTCTTTTCCCAATCATCCCCTTGCACAAATCCTAACAAACCCTTTTCAAAGCCCAGTTTAAGTCCCTTTGCTTCTATTAAGCCTTATTCCAAAACTCCAACCTCCAATGAATTCACTCCCATTCCTTCCACACTTACATTCTATGCCATATCCCCCAGCATATACCCTTGTTTATTGTTTTTTAATTGTATCCCAAATGAATTATAAATTTATATAGTCAGAAGTGTGATGGGTATCCAAAATGGACTTGGGTGAGGATTTCGGGGGGGAGGGAGCCAATTAAATTGTTAAATTGTCAGGATGAGCATTTATAGTACAGAAATCCATAAATAATACAAATGGAGCCTTGCCTTCCTGTTTTATCTAGACTTAAACGATGAGTAGAAGTTAATTATACAGACTAAATTTTAAAGTGTGTGAGGGCACATTTCCACCCTTCTCTAACCCCACGAGGCCAAGCTGGAAGTTAAATCAGCAACCAACTTCTTATACTCGGGTTCTCTTCATCATCTATCAGTGCTGTGAACCACATGGTGCTAACCACTCGTTCCCCCTCCCTTTTTGGGGGGGACAATTAAGTGACTTACTCGGTTACACAGCTAGGAAATATTGTCTGAGGCTGGCTTTGAACTCAGCTCCTCCTGATTTCAAGGGCTGGTGCTACCCACTATCCATCCAGCTCTCCCAAACCATTCTGTTGTTAATGACTGATTTATCAAAAATTATTAATGGTTTATCCTCATTCCTAACACACACACACACACACACACATAACACAGTCCACCTAGTCATATGTTTTTTTCCTGGCCTTATTTGTCATTGGAAAAGGGGCAATGGGAATCTTGAGACTCAGAATTGGCATGTGGAGGTATTTGGTGCATCTTTTGTGCTGAGATCCCTGGGATTACTGTAATCAACTCTGCAATTCTGTAATGGGTTTTTTCTACCCATTTTTATGAAATGCATTTCATAAAACAAGAATTGGGGGCCAGTCAGTGTGTACAGAAGAACAACCCTCTGCAGGCTCTTCTGAAGGCTCACAAAGACGGGTCTCTGGGGCTTTTTATGGGCATGCCATTAAAGTTTCAGGAAAAACGCACCCAGCCCGGGTTTTCCAGTCGGACAGCAGCCTCCGCAGGGCATAGGGGAAAAGAACAGTGCGAGGCGGGTAATCTTCTCAAGAGAAACTCCTATAAGGCAACTATCTGTGAACTCTCAAGTCAGGCTCCTCCTGGGAATCAGGATCCCTAGAGCTCTTCCCAGAGTGATGGGATTTAACCTTTTGGTGAAAACGAGAGAGTTTTCCAGAGATACTCATGAGATCCAGTCCCAGTTTTGCTCTCAAGCGAGGCCGACAATACTCAGTCGTTTTGGGCGTCAAACTCCTCATCCGTAAAACGAGGAGGATGATAGACGAGAGCGATTGGGTACGTGGGAGAATCCATGTCAGTATACCTTTAAGTTATTTGAAAAGTAGAGGGCGAAAACGAAAAGTAAAGGGAAAAGGTCCTAGCAGTTCCTACTGCCTGCCCAGGCTACGCCCGACAGCGCCGCGCTCGCCAGAACGAAGGTGCGCGGCGAAGCCCCCACATGGCTTCCGCGCCATAGAAGCGACCCCAACTCCCCGAAGCCGACCCCTTCCAACTCTCGCTGCTCTCCCCCGGGCATCGCGAGATTCCACTCCCCACCCCCCCACCCGCGTCATCTTCTCCGGCGGCCGCGGTGGCGGCGTCGGCGGCAGCATCAGCGGCATCACACCCTCCGACATATCCTTCCGCCGTCCCTTCCAACTCTACTTCCTCCCCAGCCTTGTCCTCGTCCATTCCCTCCGGTGGAGCACCGTTGGTGCCATTCCGTCGGCCCTTCCTGACTGCCGACTGAGGAAGCGACCTCGCCTGCGAAAAGGCCCCCCGATCCGGAGGGAGCGGCGCGGACTACTCTCTCCCTCCTTGGCGGAGGGATCCGCGGAGGCGGCGTCGGCGCAGCAGCGGCGGCGGCGGAGGCGGTGGCGGCGGCAGTGGCAGTGGCGGCGGCGGCGGCGGCGCCGGCGGTGGTGGAGGAGGAGGAGGCAGCAGCAGCAGCGCATAAAGGGGCCGCCGCCGGGTGATGCGGTCCTTGCTGCGGTAGCGCCCTAGAGCCGAGTCCGGGGATCCGCCGGAGGGGTCTACCCCGCCCCCTCCCCTCCCCCTACCCCCCCAGCCCTCGTTCCTCCCCCTCCCTGCCGCTGCGGCCTCCCAGCCCGGACACCGCACTTCCCTCCATCCCTTCTCCCCAGCCCCCTTCCCTGGTTCCCCTGCCCCGTCGCTGCTGCCTGCTGCCGCCGGCCCCTCTCCTCCGGGCCGGTGCCGCTCCCGCTTTTCCTAACACCCTCTCAACCCCTTCCCTCTTTCCTCCCCTACGGCAAGGAATCGCCGCGGCCTAACCCCTCTACCTACCCCTCCTCCCCTCCCCGTCCCTCTCCCCTCTCCCCGTCCTCGCCCCGGGGTCCGCCGCCGCCCGCCTCACACAATGGCTCTGAAGAGAATCCACAAGGTAAGGGCCCGGCCCGAGGCAGGAGGGGCCTAGTCGGGCCCAACAGGCCCTGGCCCGCGGGTCCTGATGCTGCTGCTTCCCTTTCCTCTCTCGCTGCGATACCCCTGCCGCCCGCCCACCCTGGACCACACAGCCCGACTTCTTCCCGGGCCTGTCTGGTTGGCAGGGCGGGGGCTTCGGGGAGCGGGAGGAGGGCCCAGCCAAAGGTTTCTTTTTTCCTCCCCCACTCCCAGTGATGGCGCCCGGAGAGGCCCGGGGTTCCCTGCCTGCTGCTAAGCCAGAGTCTGGCTCTCAGCAAGCGTTTCGGGGAAGCCTCCCCTCCCCACTTCCCTGCTCTGCTCTAAATCTCCAGGGTCCCACTCTCTTGGGTCATCCGACCCCACCCCACCCCCACCCCCACAGCTGCGCCTCGGGGCTATTGTCCCGTAGGAGGTGGAGAGGAAGTGTGGGGTCGGAAAGTGGCCTCTTCATTTCCCCTCTCCCGCCTCCTCTAGTCCCTCTGTTAGGTGGGCCAGACCTTCTCGTCGGAGGCCGGACCTAGGCCTTGCAGAAACGAAAGAAAAGGTTTCTCCACCCTGTCGGGAGAACTAAAAACCCGGTGGAAGGTCGAGACACATCCGCATACCCAGATTGTCGAGAAACTGTTACTGCAGGAAGTTAAGAAGGAAATTCTCTGCTTTATCTCAAAGAGGGGGAGTTGAGGGAGCGCCGTTTTATTCCCTTTAGGTCGCCATGTGTACAGTCAGCCTCCATTTCAGTTTGAAGTAGAACTCCTACCCGTAGAGGAGCTTTATTTTTAAAAGGAGGATGAAAACTCCAGATATCAAGTCAGTAAAGGAATTTTGCACAATCAAAAATGATTATGCATTTCTATGGAACATAGACATTTTTGTTCAGTTTCTGTACTCTCCTTCATATGATTGAGGTGGATTTTGTGGGACAACTTTCCATTAGGTACTTCGTGATAAATTCTATAGTTTAAGAGATAAACTTTGATGACAGTTTGAGGGTAAGAAGTTTTTCCCTTTGATACCAACCAAAAGTGAAGCATTAAGCTAGTATGCTGTCTTGGTGCTATTCTATTATGTCTTTGCTGTACCATTTGGCATGGATTGTTTTCTTAGAAATATTAATGTACCCACGGTAACTTTGATTTTGTGCATCACTTAAAGTACTTAGTATCTTATCAGTACAAGGCCAATGAAACATGCATGGTATTTAAGATGTATGCTGCTTTTGAGGTGTGTGTGTGCGTGTCTTATACAGCAATGGACATCAACCTAATTCTTGATCAGAGGACTTCAGTAATTTGGAATTGCATCTAGTTTTTCTTATAAAGTAGATTAGAATTGTCTTCTGGTCTTCCTGGTTTTCTAATCAATTAAAATCCATTTCTGTCCAAATGAAGAAACAAACTAGTTTTGGATATTCAAAGATCCCTTAACTATAACTTTTCGTTGTCTAAACTGATAAATACCAGGCTATACGCTTAAAAAAAATTTTTTTTTCCATTGCAGTGTAGTATTTAGATCTTCTAAAAAAAATAGACCTCACAATCTGAATTGAAAGGGAATTTTGCTTACCTAGCCCTGAACAAGGATCCTTTCTTTAACATATCTGACCTAATACTTGCTAGGCTATGCAGCTTGTAGTATTCTTGGATTTAAAGCTTTTAACATTTAGTTTTTGAACAGAAAAGGACCTCAGATCAACTAGTCGACTCTTCATCCTCCAAGATAAAGAAACTGAGGTCATATATAAGATCACATGAGCAAATAAGTGGCTTGAATTCTGGCCCTTTACCTTCATACTTGTTATATCAAGCTTTTATGTGGCTTCTTTAGCCCTCACCTTAGTTAATTAGTCTTGAGTTTTTTCAGTTTCAATATACCTGAAAGCTGACATTAGGTAGATATCTGATTATGTCTGGCAACATGATATAGACATTCTAATATGATAAATCTTATTCATTAATAAAGTTTTGTGATCTTTGGTTCCACAATTCATCAGTTATCTGACACTGTCAAGGAATTTTTATGAAACATACTTAAGAATGGCAACATTTCATTTGAACCATTCTGATGAAATTTATCTAAAAGACACCTTTACCCTCTTTGTCCTCTAACAGAATGCCCTCCATATAACCTGTCTTTTCTTGATTCAGGGGGCATTATTGCACTGTGTTGTCTTATGTAATGATGCCCTCTGGAGTTATTGAAAAACCCTTAAAAAAAAGTTCCAGATTATTATATTTGTGGTGATTTTCATCTCTTTAGTTCACAAACTTGGTGCTTACTATGTACAAAGTACTCTATCCTTTTTAATCCTTATGTCACTTCCATTGTTCCTTCCTATAGCATTATCACTCTTGCCTCCTCATTTGTTGTTTCCAGGCTTCAGAGGCCTGAGAAACCAGATCACACTTCTTAGAATAGTATCAATGAATAGACTCAGAATAAAGTGCATAAGTGTTAGTACCTGAACTTTGTGACTTGGCTGCCTTGGCTACTGTTTGAAGGCGTTCTACATAACTGTAAGTCAGATAATCAGCAAGCATGTATGAAGCACCTACAATGAATCAGATACTGTGTTGGGGATAGCAATACAAAGAATTGATTTCCTGTTCTCAAAGTGGTGATTGCATGAACCTCTTATTAAAAATATAGTTGTTGAAAATTCTTTTGAAAATTCAGTAATGCTAATTGTATATTGTTTTGTGAAGAGTAGAAAGTTGTTCCTATCAAACTAGAAAGAACTGCTTTAGCGAAGTCCAAGACAACTTAAACTAAATCACCAGACTTGATTTTTAAAATGTTTTTATATTTGCTTTCATTTAAATGCTAGTTAGTATAGAATGCAATGCTTTTTAAAACATTAAGTAGATAGTTTGATGTAATGAATAGAGAGCTGTTTCTCCACTTAACAAACCAAGATGATTACTGAAAACCATTTCTTTTTTCCTTTTCAATAGTATTTTTTTCCAAATACACATAAAGATAATTTTCAACATTCATTTTTGTAAGACTTTGTGTTCCAAATTTTTGTCCCCCTTCCCTAGATAGCAAGTAATCTGATATAGGTTAAATGTGTTATTCTTTTAAACATTTCCATATTTGTCATGTTGTGCAAGAAAAATCAAACTAAAAGGGGTGAAAATCCATGAAACAATTGAAAACAACAAAAAAGGTGAAAATACTATGCCTTGATCCACAATCTCCACAATACAGATGGATACAGATGACATTTTCCATCTAAGTCTGTTGGAATTACCTTGAATCACCAGGTTGTTGAGAAGAGCTAAATCCATCACATAATCTTGTTATTAGTGTGTACAGTGTTCTCTTGGTTCTGTTCACTTCACTCAGCATCAAATCATGTGAGTTTTTTCAGGCTTTTTTGAAACCATCGCTTATAGAACAATGCTAATCTATTCATATATTTTAACTTATTCAGCCATTCCCCAACTGATGGTCATCATCCACTCAGTTTCCAGTTCCTTGCCCCACTACAAGGAGGACTGCTACAAGTATTTTTGCACATATGGGTCCTTTTCCTTCTTTTATTATCTCCATGGGATATAGACCCAGTAGTGAGACTGTTGGATCAAAGAGTAAGCACAGTTTAAAGCCCTTTGGCCATAGTTCCAAATTGGTCTCCAGAATGGTTGGATCATTCTAAGAACCATTTCTAATGAACACTGACTTGAAACACAGAAAACTTAGGTTCAAATCCTACTACTTTCACTTATCTATATCTTGAGTTACTCAGTCTCTGAGTTTCCATTTCCTCATCTATAAAGGGGGTTGAGGAGAAGAGAAATGGGTTTGAACTAGACAAGTTACTAAAATTCCTTTCAGCCTTAAAACCATGTGAATATTATTAGCCTGTTGAAACTGTAGGTGACTTTTAAGAGAGAGTGCGTGAGAAAAAATAATATAGTAAGAAGAGTAGATTTAATGTTTGGGCTTCAGATTTAGTAGCATTGTGGATAATCTATTCTTTTATGAATTGGGGATAAAAAATATAATCAGTAGATTTAGTGGGGTGGTGGTGCTAAACATTTGAACCGTAATATTTATTAGTCTTTTAGTGAAATAGACAGTAGCAAATGACCATAGTAACCTAGTGTTTGGTAATCCAAAGACCTAAGCTTCTGGGATAAGAACTCACTATTTGGCATAATTTTTAATTTTTTAAAACGATGTATATAGTTTGGTCATTAGGCAAGATTAAAATTTGATTGGCATAGGCTCTAGCTTTAAAGCCCTTGTTATGGTTTTCTAAAATCAAGCTAGAAAACACTGATCTGATATAAAAGTTTCTATGCTCTTATATTCCCTTTTCATATTATAAGTGTATATTTTCAAAGAAAGATTCACAAAGTTTTTATGAATTGGAGACTATGATGATCCAGTCTTGTTCTTGCAAAGGATATGGGAAAGTTGTGACTTACTGAGATACTTCAATGGACCCATGACTTCTTCATTTTGTGTACTCTGAATTCTGCCTTTATGCTTCATAGTCCATATACTGATTCCTCTTGGACTCTTAATATTTTACAGATATCATTGTATTGTTTGGAGTGAATTGCCTCCTTTCCTAGTTGTCCTTGCATTTATACTTTTTACATCTGTATCTATTTAATATATATGAGGCATTATTGGTAATATATATACCCACCATTAGGCATCTAAAGGCAGTGTGGATAGAGATGGTTCTGGAGTCAGGAGGACTTGAGTTCAGATTTAGCCTCAGGCACTACTAGCTGTGTGACACTAGGCAAATCACATAACCTCTCTTTGCTTCAGTGTCTTCAAATGTAAAATAGAGATAATAATAGGGTTATTGTGTAGATCAGATGAGAAAATATTTGTAAAAAATGCTTAGTTCAATGCTTGACATAATAGACACTATATAAATGTTTATTCTCCTCCTACCATTATCCTGCAGTTTTGATTCTTGGGAGATCTTGGTACTCCAGGTGTATTTCGCAGACATTGTAACATCACCAGGAGAATACAGTTGTGAAAGATGACCTTTTAAAATGATATATTTAAGAAATGTACTGTTAAAAAATTAGGTAATGGTTCTATTCAGAGCTAGTGCTTGAAAGAATATCATTGTCCTGGAATCCTGTCATAATTTTTCACATTATAGAAGAACAGATAGGGTCTTTATGTAAGAATTCAGTGGGGAAAAAGATGTTTTTAAGTAGCAATTTCCTAATACATTTACAATATGACTTTTTTTTCCTTCCTTCAGGAACTTGGCTATTTTTAAAATCCAGGTCCACCTGCTATTTTATTTGAAGTGCTTCATTTTGTGTTGTACTGCTTTGTAAATGCTATTGACTGGGATTGAGGGGTGGAGATTACTAGAAAACTAGCAACAAACTAACATATATTGATAATGGACAGTTTCAAAAAAGAAATGCTTCTAATATTTTTGGACAGGTGTATAAATTGAATTTTTAGTGTGGTGTATGGGTAGTTCCCATGGTAATGCACCCCAATGAACTCTGCTGTTGTCAAAGAGCCTCTGCCTCTGTACTAGGAGAGTAGGAAGGAATTTTCTGGCATTGGATCCTTCTTAGAATGGTCTTAATTAAACAAATTGAGTTTAAGGCAAAAATAGGTGGTTCCCAGACCAACTTGTAAAAGGCCATTTGACATGTAACATAGTTCAGTGATAGCTTTTGAATATCAGCCTTTAGTTTGTACTGATCCAGAAAAGTCAGTTCTTGTAGTTTTTTAGTAGGTATGGTAATTGAAGAATAGTGGCAAGTCTACATAACTGGTTATCATTGACTATTACTGAATGTCATGACTTTTTTTTGAATTACATTCAAAAAAAGCTATTTAATATAGTAGGGAACTACTATACTAAATGTAACAACCCTGTGTAACAAATATATTTTCTTCTTAACATGTTTCTAATACATAATTACAATAATAGTGTATTGTTTCTTGGGATAGAAAACGTTTTCCTCTCGTGGCTAGTAGCATATATGTAGCAAAAAGTTTATCCTAGGAATATGCTCTCCCAGTATATAGAACACTGTTAAGAAGTATGAGCTTTTGTTTAATCTTTGAGCTTTTTTAGGGCTAGAGGTTATGGTTTGATTGTTGTATTTAACTGTAATGGAAAGTGCAAGTTAGAGTTATAGAAAATTTCACTGATATTTTTAGGTTATATATAACCACCTAAAAAGACTGCTTGATGGACATTGGACAGGAAGATGTTCTGTTGAGGATAATTACTTTCCCAGGGTTCCATTCTCAAGATTGTTAAGTTAGTCATCATAGCATCTTGGAACCAAGAATTACTTTAGAGGATATATAATTCATTGTACAGGTGAAATAATTTGATTCACATTAGCTGTTACTAAGTGGTAGAGGGAGGACTAGAATAACCAAGAACTCTTGTCTCTCAGGTATATATTCCTTCTACCATATTGATTTATCACCATTTGGAGTCTGTGACTTCTGTTAGAAAGTTGATTAGTATTCTTTGTATTTTGTTTTTACCTTGAACAAAATTTTCTTGGTTCTGAATTACTGTACGTAAATTTTCTATCTTGACCTAAAACCATATAAAATTCACCTAAATTTTATTATGCTGTTGCTGACTAATCAGGGTAGGCCTAGGCCTATTCATGATGTAGATATACCTTTAATCATGTTAGTTTTATTTCTGCGTTAAGTAGAAATGATAATTAAATTCCACCTGAAAGAATTTTCTATTCAAGGCAGTATTCATGAAGAATCTTTAAAATTTTGAATAAGGAGGATGGATATAGCTATAGCTTGACAATTTCCCATTCAACAAGAATTTATTAGTAAATTGCCTATTATATTCAGGGTATGGAATATGAAGCAATATGAAAGGAGGTATACAAGTTATGATAAAGGGGGGGAGAAATGTATATGTGTGTATGTATACAGGATAACTGCCCCCCCCCCCAAAAAAAAAAAAGTGATCAGTATCAGGAAAGATCTTTTTTTTTTAAGGGGGTGATAAGTGACATGTCTTGAAAAATTCAAGAAATTAAAAGACTGAATAGGTTGAAAAAAATAGAATTATTCAGAAGGAAAGGAGTTCATTAAACTCCTAATGTTTTTGTTATTACAAGATGAAAAACTTGCTTTAAATGAAATCTCTGAAATTCACAACAGCAGTCTTTGATAAGGTCTGTCTAATTACTTGGTTTTTCCAGCTTTTGATCACATTAGATTGTCCTATAATGAACTTTCATGCCTATCTGTAGTTCTTTTTGTAAAAACAACCCCCCCCCCCAAAAAAAAGTATGATATCACATTTTATTTAATATTAGTAATTTAAGTTCAGGGCAGGATCAAAAAATGTAAGTGCAGCAGCTTGTAAGTAACAGCAGCATAAGTTATGAAGCAGAAATCAACATTGGTAAGCTTTTATGGAAATGGACCTTACATATTAAAAAAAAAATAGTCAAAATACTTATTTGAGGGCAGTTATAAGTTTGCTGCAAACTATCTTTAAGGAACCACAGAATCTTAAATAACTTTGTTGGAAAGAAGACTTTTCCTAGGCAAATTGTCTTTAATTCCTAAGTAATTTAGACATGTTAAAAGACCAAGTCCATTAAACAGTATCCTTCATTCAACTACTGAGTCAATTTCTGGTATGAATAGAATTTGCTCTGAGGAGTAAATGGCACTCTTTGATAAGTGGTCAAAGGATATGAACAGACAATTTTCAGATGAAGAAATTAAAATATTTCTAATCATATGAAAAACTGCTCTAAAATCACTATCAGAAAAATGCAAATTGACTAAGATGACAGGTAAAAATGATAAATTTTGGAGGGGATGTGGGAAAACTAGGACACTTGAAAAGGGAAAAGAACCCATGTGTGCAAAAATGTTTGTAGCCGCCCTTTTTTGTGGTGGCAAAGAACTGGAAACTGAGTGCATGTTTATCAGTTGGGGAATGGCTGAATAAGTTGTGGTATATGAATGTTAAGGAATATTCTTGTTCTGTAAGAGGTGATTATCAAGATGATTTTTAAGAAAGGCCGGGAGAGATTTAGATAAACATTAGCCAAGTGAGTAGAACCAAGAGAACATTGTACACAAGGCAAGATTAATGTGATGGGTGGGGCTCTTTTCAACAATGAGATGATTCAGGCCAATTCCAGTAGACTTGTGGTGGAGAGAACCATCTGCATCTAGAAGAAGGATTGTTGAGACTGAATGTACATCACAACGTAGGATGTTCACTTTTTTTGGTTTACTTTTTGTTTTTCTCATTTTTTTTCCTTTTTGATCTGATTTTTCTTGTGCATCATGATAAATGTGAAAATATGTATAGAAGAATTGTACATGTTTAACATTTCTTGGATTACTTGCTGTCTAGGTGAAAGGGTGAAGAAAAAGAGGAAGAAAATTTTCAAACACAGTTTTTTTTTTTTTTTGCATGTATGTTGAGAATTACCTTTGCATGTATTTTGAAAATAAAAACCTATTTTTTAAAAAACAAATAAATGGCAAAAGTTAGAAAGATAGCCAAGTTTAGGTTAATCTGGAACTTGAAGTCCTCTTCCACTAGATAATTACAGACTAATAAAGATGTGGGTCCACAAGTGTTATCTGAATTTTATTAAAATTCATTTTGAGACTAATTGAGGATGGGGTAGGGAGAAGTGGGGCTCAAATCTCACCATAATATATAAAGAATTATTTGGTCCTGTCATCCTTATACAAATTTAATTGGTGCGTTGGTATGAATTAGTTTTTTGATTTTTAAAAATAGAACTTGCTGCTTTCCCTCACATCTTACTTATGGTCAGAAAAGACAGGCTTTAAGGTTTAAAAGAAAGCATAATCTAAGTTAATATTCCTGTGTTAAAAATTGTATAAGTAATTTTCTATCAAAGATTGGACATTTAATGGTCTATAAAATGAGAAGTTAAATTTGTAAGGTGATGTAGATCTCTTAGGACAGTGTTTCTCAAACTTTTGTTCTCAGTATCTTCATGTTGTTAAAAAAAAAAAACTATTGAGGATCTGTTCAAAGAGTTTTTGTTCACATGGGTTATATTTATAGCTATTTACTATATTAGAAATAAAAAATAATTTTGAATTTGTAGACCCTCTGAAAGGGTTTCAGAGACCCCAACAATTCTTTGGACTACACTTTGAGGACCACTGTCTTAGGACATAGAAATTTCTTTTTTTTTTCTTTTTCTATATATATATATATATATATATATATAATAATAGCTGTACAAGAAAAATCAGATCAAAAGGCAAGCAAACAACAAAGGTGAAAATACTATAACATGACATTCAGTCCCTATGGTCAGTCCTCTCTTTGAATTCAGATGGCTCTCTCCATCACAAGTCTATTGGAATTGCCCTGAATCACCTCATTCTTGGAGAGTCAAGATCATCTTGTTGATATGTGTGTTTTGTTTTGTTTTGTTTTGTTTTTGGCGATTACATTTTCATTTTTTAATGCTTTCAAATTTCTATAAAGTTTTTCCAGCGAAACTGTTTTAATTTAATCAGATAGACTAAAATAATAAAAAACAAATAGCTTAGATAGACCCAGAACAAAAACATTTGGTATGTTTCCCAAAATATAGTGGGGGATGTTTCCTTTTGGTATTTTGGGGGTGTTTTTATTTTTGTAAATCCACTTCATTTGGTTCTCAATCTAGGGCTGAAAAGAAGCAGTATTTTTTTTTAATAGCTTTTTATTTGCAAGTTATATGCATGGGTAATTTTACAGCATTGACAATTGCCAAACCTTTTGTTCCAATTTTTCCCCTCCTTCCCCCCACCCCCTCCCCTAGATGACAGGATGACCAGTAGATGTTAAATATATTAAAGTATAAATTAAATACAAAATAAGTATACATGACCAAACCATTATTTTGCTGTACAAAAAAAATCGGACTCTGAAATATGTACAGTTAGCCTGTATAGGAAATCCAAAATGCCGGCAGGCAAAAATATAGGGAATGGGAATTCAATATAATGGTTCTTAGTCATCTCCCAGAGTTCTTACACTGGGTGTGCTGGTTCAGTTCATTACTGCTCCATTGGAACTGATTTGATTCATCTCATTGCTGAAGATAGCCAGGTCCATCAGAGTTGATCATCATCTAATATTGTTGTTGAAGTATATAATGATCTCCTGATCCTGCTCATTTCACTCAGCATCAGTTCGTGTAAGTCTCTCCAGGCCTTTCTGAAGTCATCCTGTTGGTCATTTCTTACCGAACAATAATATTCCATAATATTCATATACCACAATTTATTCAGCTATTCTCCAATTGATGGGCATCTACTCAGTTTCCAGTTTCTGGCCACTACAAAGAGGACTGCCACAAACATTCGTGCACATACAGGTCCCTTTCCCTTCGAAAAGAAGCAATATTAAGGTCTTTTAAAAAGTCTTAAAGTTTTGTCAGAATATAGTTCTTTTGTTATGAAATTAGAATATTAGATTTAAATTTTCCTACCTAAAAAAACTTTTAAAGCTATAATAGTTATAGGAAAATGAGACAGAAGCTTTAATGGTAACTAACGGAAGTCTAGCAGCTGTCTTCCATGGTAAGACCATGATTTTCTTA
This sequence comes from Sarcophilus harrisii, assembly GCF_902635505.1. NCBI lineage: Eukaryota > Metazoa > Chordata > Mammalia > Dasyuromorphia > Dasyuridae > Sarcophilus > Sarcophilus harrisii. The sequence continues at coordinate 372,191,772 of NC_045427.1, forward strand.
ATTAACCCTGTGCCCAAAACTTGGAGAAAAAAGTTAATTCTACTACTCTACTGCTGATCATAATTCCTCTTAACCTGATCAGTAGCCTATATAAGAAACTCACCTGAAACAAAATGCTTTTTGCAGTAGCAAAGAAATGGAAGCCACGTAAGTACCCATTGATTTGGGGACAGAGTGGGGAACTAAACAAATTAATGCTGTATGAATGTGATTACTACTGCATAGTCCAAGAAAGGACAAATAAGACTAATTCGGAGAAGTGTAAGATAACTTCCATGAACTGGCGAAGGATGAAGTGAGCAAACAAATGAAATGTACAATGACTATAACAATGTAAATGGGGGAGAAAATGCGCTCTCTAATTTTAATCTTCAAATTTAGCTCCAGAGAAGTAGAAAACATTATACTAAATGTCAGATGTGAATTTGTTTTTTTTGATTTTGTTCAATTGCTTTTTTCCCCTCTTTCTAAACTTTTGTTACAAGGGTAGGCTAGGGGAGCTGCCTTTTATGAAAGGTATTCCAAAAAAAAGTTATCTTTTTCAAAAGGAAATACAGGCACAATTGATTTACAGTATCTTTATTCCCTATTGAAAGTTCATTGGCTTACTAGCTCCACTGTGCATATCCTAGAAGTGCTTTCTGAAAATCATCTCTTTGGTGTTACTCTGACTTTGGGGTTAATAGGATTAGATAATAAGATGTGTTAGTTGATGAAGGGGAAACACTTAAGGTTTAAAAATGAAGGGCCACAGAATAAGGTACTTGAAAGTCGGTATGGTCTCATGTGGATAGAGAGCTGGTCTTAAAAATCCTATTTCTGACACATTAATTTTGTGACCTTGAGCAGAGAGAGAAAATACATCATTTTTCTTTCCTTAGATAGTGTTATAGCCTTTGGGTGAAGAAACATTACATACAGTCATCAGTAGTATTTTGGTTTTGTTTAATTTTTGTTGTTGTTACAAAGGAAGACCTACTAGGTTGGGACCGAGTAAGTGGTATACAGAAATGACTGATGTGGGGGTAAAAAATGGATCATGAATTTTGAGGTGGAAAAGACCTCATAGGTCATCTAGTTAGCTGCTTCCTTCCCATCTTCCCCTTCCTGTTTTGTAGATGAGGAAATATAAAGTATAAATGTGGGGTGAAATGTATGCTTTTTAAAAAATACTTTTATTCTATAATATTTAAATTTTTAAAAAGCTTTTTATTTTTAAAATATATACCTAGTTTTCAACATTCATTCTTGCAAAACCTTGGGTTCCAAATTTTTAACCTCCCTTTCCCCCATCCCCTCCCTTAGATGACAAGTAAATTAATATATGTTAAACATGTGCAGTTTTTCTATACATATTATATTTTAATTTAAGCAGTTGCTAAAGAATGCCAACACCTATGCAAAGATGCCCAAATTTAACTGCATGTTGAGTCTTGTATGGTATTTTATCCCATAATCCAAATTAATTGGTACAGCTGAAGTAGAAATCCGTGACAAAGTTTTGTTCATAATTTAAATTTTTCATTTCTCCTATCATCATTGCACTGCCATGTGTGTTTCACAAGACTGTACTAAACTTGGTAGTTCAAGGTATAGAAGTCAATGAGATTGCCAAGGAAGAAGATGAAGAGAAAAGAAAAGGGGGCCAAATAGAGAATTTGGAGGGAGAAATTTATACTTCTGGTGGAAGGAGGTATGAAGATGAGGAACCAATAAAAGAGTCAAGAAAGGAGAAATGTGAGGGGAAAAAACCAAGCTTTCTTTAAGCAAAGAAAGAGGCTTTCAACAGTATAATAATAATAATAATAATAATAATAATAATAAAGTTAAAGGTGATGAGGATTGAGGAAAAAGTAATTGAAACTCTTAAAATAGTTTTTCCCAAAGCATCTGATCATCTCTGATAAGCCCTAATGCTTTGTGGTGATTTTGTTTTTTATTCGATTTTTTTGTTTTGTTTTGTTTTTTAAACATTAACTAGTCTGTTATTCAGAGGCTTTAATAAATCACATGCTGGGGTTAATTGGGGAGGGGAAGGGGGCAGGGATCAGAAATAGTCTGAGTAATTCTTTTAAAAATAAATTTTAAAGTTATATACATGATAGAATTTGGATCTTAGTTGTACAATTCCGCTTTTCTTACCTCCAAACTCTTTGTAAATAACTAGTTTTCCAGTCTACCAAAATTGTAACAGTTTCATTTTCAGCTAGTTTTAAATGTATACTATATAAAGAATAACAATACAATCAGTATAAAAGTTGATCAGATTGTTTCCCTTTTTCTTTAACCCCAGCAAAGTACCTGCATTCTTGACATTATAAGGGATATATTTTAAATTTTGCAGATATTGATATAATTAAGAGAATCAATAAAAAAAATAGTTCATTAGGTTTCCAAGATTTCATCTTTAGTTTAATAAATTCAGATGCTTATTCTGTAATTGAAAATAACCAGAAAGAGGTGCTTGACTGTTGATTTGGTGGGATATGTTGGACAGGAACAAATAAGGTGGAGTGCCATTCTCTTTTCCCATCCCTGCTCCCCTTGATGGCCTATACCCACCACTTTTTAATATCCACAAAGCATCCCAGAATGGAACTTTTACTCTTTCCTCTCTTTTCCCTCTCTTCTCCAGGTTGGGGCCTTGGTGGTGATCAGTGTGGTATGTGTTGGAGGCATTTCTTGCCAAAATAACCAAAGTTCCTTTTTGGTGTCTATGGACCACAGATGTACATCCTAACAGCATCTTTCCCAGACTCTTGCAGACATCTTGAGGAGTGACATACTTACTAGGCAGATGTCATCAACATCAGGGCTCAGCTGGAGACCCTGGCTACTCAAGTGCCAGAGAGCAACCTCTGGTATTACAAAGTTTCCTAAACTGCTATTTCTCATGGTCCCCTTGAAATAATGGTATCGGCCTAACTGGCCACTTTCTGGAAGCCTTGCTGTATCTCCTTCCCCTTGCAAGCCTTGAGTTGAGTATAGAGGTATAGCTAGAGGCATGTGCCTTGATGACTGAGAACTCTTTATTATACCAAAGTAAGGGAATATCTATACTATCTTTCTCTCTGGTAGCCAGTTCTTTCCCTCCTGTGTCATACATAAATGGGAGTAAAAATTGGAATAAAAAATTGAGCAAAACACCAATAATAAGAGGAGACTGTTCAAATTTGAGTTTTTATTAAATACATAGATGTTTGGAAATAAATTCATTCAAACTAGGCAAACAAAAGGTTTTACTTTTTGTTCACTTTAAAAAAAAAACTTTTAAGTTTTTCTTGGGTGTTTTCTAAGGTACTTGAAAGTCAGTATGGTCTCATGGGTAGAGAGCTGGCCTAAAAACTCCTATTTCTGACACATTAACTTTGTGACCTTGAGTAAGTCACTTAACCTCTTAGTGCTCTGAACAACTACGGTATAGATAAATGTCTGACCTGTATTAATTTAGAGAGTTTTCTTTTTCTAGGAGTTTTCTATACCAATAAAATCATACCCTATTTTTCAAGATGCTTAAATTCAAATATTGATATTTTTTCCCTCTATGATTCACTTGGATATTCCAATTAACAATGTTAATCAGGAGTTTCTCATGTCTAGGGGCTCAGTTTTGTTAAATTTGTAATAGATTAGTTTACTATCTTAGGATGAACATGGTTAATATAAATTCTCATTTCATAGGAAATAAGGCAAAATGCATTGAAATAGAACAAAAACTTTCAAGAAATATCTGTGTGGAGCTTGTTTATGTGGTTTTTGAGGGGAAGAGGTGGTAGAGTTCAACTCTAGGGTAGAGGCTGTGGTATACATAGAATAAATTTGGGGAGGAGATTCTAACACAAAACATTGAGAAATTAAAAAGAGCATAATTAAATGCTTTTCATAGTATGCATCCAAGGTACAAAAAGAAAACAACAAAATGGGGAAAGGCAATCATAAATGATAAATTTTTTCTAAATTTATGAAGAACTTGTTACGCAAGGTCCATACCTCTAGGTAAGTCATCACAGAAGTTTAAATATAGTTTATATGTGAGGAAATGAACCTTAAATATCATGGGGGGAAATGCATATTGGAAAGAGCTTTTAGAGTACTCTTAAATAACATAGTTATTAAAGCCAATTGGGAAGTCTTTAGTTGGTAACTTAAGAACCAGGCAAGTAGTCATCAAGTATTAGGTCCTTATTTTGTCATGGGTACTGTGCATACAAGTACTGCGGATATAAAGGGGGAAAAGTCATTTTCTCTATCCATAGGGTTCGGGTTACATTCTAGTGAAGTGATAAAAGGTGATCTCTGAGTGAAGAGCACTTAAAGAAAGTTGAGGAAAAGCTTCTTGTAAAAGGGGATTTGAGCTGTGTACTGAAGGAAGGTAGGGGACATTTAAGAGATGACTTAAAGGACAGTAGCACAAAATTGGGAGATGGAATATCATCATGTGAGGAGCAACAAGTTCACCTGGTATGTAAAGTTTAGGAAGAGATTAAAGTGTAAGGTAATTAGAAAGTAGGAACGGACCAGGTTGTGAAGGAATTTAAAAATTAAGCAAGGAATTTTATATTTTATCCTAGGGGGCTCAAATAGGGAATCACTGGAGTTTGAATGAGAGAGGAGAACCAGAAATTATTGAAATAGTCTAGGCATGATGTAATGAAAGCCCGCTGACAGTGGAAAAAGAGAGGTTATAAAGGTAGAAATGTCAAGACCTGCCAATAGATGAAACCAAATATGAGTAAAGAATCAAAAATAACTTAGAACTAAGGTTGAGAATCCTGGGGATTAGGAAAATGATTCCTTTACAGTTATAAGGAAGTTCAGAAGAGACTGGTTAGGGGGAAGGAAGGAGAAAATGAGTTTTGTTTTGTGTTGAGTTCAGGATATCTCATTGTTGATATCTAAGAGGCAGTCATTGATATTAAATTAGATGATGCTCTGTAAACTCATCAGGAATAAATAGATCTAAGAATCCTCTGCAAAGAGATGATTGAACCCAAGAGAAGAAAGGAGAAGAATGTATAGAGGGAAAACATGGCCCAGAACATTATTTTGATAGATATCCACAATTTAATGGCCATAACCTGAAGGAAGATCTAGCAAAGGATACTTTGAAAGGGTCAGAAAGATAGGAGAAAGAGAGCACAGCACAGAAACCTAGAGAGGAGAAAGTACCCAAGGAAAAAGGGTAAATGATCTTGTTAAAGGTTGCAAAGAGATCAAAAAGGATAAACAATTAAGAAGAGGTTTTTAGGTTTAGTAATTGAAGAATTATTGTAACTTTGGAGAAAACATTTTCAGTTGAATGAAGTTGAAAGCTAGACTGGAGAAGGTTTAGAATCCAGTGAGAAGAGTAGAGATGTAATTATGTATACATTACTAATGACTCCATAAATTGATCCACTCTTTCTAGAAAAGGTTGATAAATGATTAGCTTCAAAAATGTAGAAACATCCATAGAGATAAAGTAAGGGCCAGAGAATAGTCATTTGTCTTTTGGAATCCTCTTTCAATGCTCAACTTGAGTGAATTTTCTCTATAAAGCCTTCTGTAAAGTGTTCCCTGCCTTCCTAAAATTACCTCCTTTTTATTTTACTTTTCTGTGTACCTGCCTTATCTTTCCTTTCCCAGGTACTATGTAAGCTCCTTTAAGGGCAGAATAATTTTTTGTGTATGTTTCTGGTGCCTTGTACATAAATAGGTACTCAGTAAACATTAGTTTATCAATTTCGATCTATTTTTATAATGAGGGAACATTAATAGTATAAGTTTGTTGACTTTATATCCTGTTCACTAATATTTCTAAAAGATTTTTCAGGTTTTTTCCTCCCCCCACGGTACAAGAGACCTCACTATTTTGTGACTTGACTTAGTTTTTTTTTTTTTTTTTAATTTAGTTTTTCAAGACTTCAAAATGTGATTTATTATAAATTAGAAATCTCAGTTTCTGTATATTTGATTGTTTTGAACCTTAAAATAATCAGGATAGCAGATTTGCCTAGCTTATTTAAGTGTATGGCTATTTTGGGGATTTAAAAATTTGTTAGTTCCCAAACTATACATTGTTTATCATTTTATGTAATTGTTAAAAGTTGTGTTAATAAGACACTTTTATTAGTGGAATTTATATTGGTTTTCAATGGATTGCTATAGTTCTCGAACAAGATCCCTTAACTTAGCGGCCACAAAATTTCAAAATATATTGTAATCTAATTGGTATTTCATTATTTTGTGTATTTAAAAACATTATTCAGAGGAAGGGTGCAGAATGCATATAGGCTTCACCATACTCCAAAAGGAAGGAATACATGACACAAAAAGTTAAGAATTCTTCTCTAAAGACTTTAGTTCTTGTGAATCTCTTCAAATAATAAATACTATGCTTCATAGGAAAAATGTTTCTCTTTGCTGGCATTTAGAAAGCCATTTAGCTCTTTTTGCTTTTTCTTTACACGCTGAAAAATATCAGAGGTTTCTCAAAAACAAAAACAGTAGTCTTTTCAACACATTATTGATATTGTTTCCTCTAACAAGCTTTTTTTTTAAATTTTCTTATTTATCTGGGGTTTCATTTGGATATAATAGCATAATATATACTATAAAAAGTTTAGATACTTGAAACCAATTCTTATCATCTATGCTATTTAATTATGAGTTTTGTGGAGTGTTTTTAATTCAATAAATAATTAATGAGATTGTACAGTCATTAAGATTTGTCAAAAATCATTTATCAAGCCTACTGTGTGTCAGATATTGGGCATACAAATTCAAAATTGAGAACAGTACCTGCTCTCAAGAAGAGGTGGTCGGTGGGTGAGAATACATGTTCATAGATGAATAAAGAATACATAACAAAGTAATTTAGAAGATGGGATACTGAGAACTGAGAGAATAAAGAAAAGTCTTTTGAAGGAAGTGACATCTATAACTGAGCTTTAAAAGGAGCTGAAATTCAGAAAGCATTGGGTGAGAACATGCAAACATGTCTGTACAAGAGAGTGGATGAAGCCTAGGGATAAATTATCTTTTATAGAGGCTAGCAAGGAGGCCAATTGGAATACCAGCTACAGTTTCTTATTCAAATGAATAATCCATTAAGTTTTACAGTTTACCTACTTTGCTGGAACAAGAAAAAAATACACTATAATAACCCTGATTTTTTACTGTTTCTCCCTTTTCTTAAGCCCCAGTGCTATTTTCCTCTTCAGATTACCTGGTTTTGTATTTTTTTTCTTGTGTGTGGTCATTTTAATTTTAGTAGAAAGTAATGTACTTGAAGGCATGAACTAGTTCTCATTTGTCTTAATATCTTATATTCCAGTACTTAGTACAGTGCTTTTTTTGCACATGATGAAATCTAAAGATAGTATGGGAATACTAAATCCAGTTTGGTATAAAGCAGCTGTTCAACACAGCTGTCAACCTTCTCTTCCCAATGCCAACCTTCCCACCAACATGACAACCCCCTCTGAGGACTTTTGCCATTAGAAATTGAAAGCAAAAATTTTCCACTTTAAACCCTATTCATACAACCCAAGGACTTATTGGTAGAATATTGAAATTTTAAAAGATAGTCCTTCATTTGTGAAGTAAAGTTTTGGCTTATATAATTTTTCAGTTTCTGGAAGGGAAGTAACAATGGACAGAGTGTGTGCACACCACCACTTTCCTTGAGGTGGTGGAGAAGTACGTGGAATGTATATGGCAAGCTTTTTGTAGGACAGGAACAAGATTATCACAAAATGGACAGAGGGTTTTGATCTGCATCATTGGAGGGAGCATTAATGAGATGATAGATCCATTGAATACAGAGGTAACTGAAATGCTAACTTACTATCCCAGTTAATGTGTTTAGGAACTTGATCAGTGTGCTAGAGTCATGCTGACCTTTATATACATACTTTAAATTTGGATTTTGGAGATTCTTGTCCTAATGGTTTTCAGACCAAGTCATAAACATCTTATTAGGTCCTTGTTCTGTCCTATCTTTCTATAGCCTTGATGCTGACGTTAGTGTAACCTCAGATGTTGAGGTTGGCAAGCTTTTTTTCTTAGAGGAAATTGTGTATTCCTCCTCTACAGAAAGGATTAAGTGGAGGTTGAAAGGCCAATTGTTGGGAGTATTGTAGACAATATTTTGCTTTTGTTACAGGTTAGACTTAGTGACCTCTGTTATCCCTTGAGATTCTATATATTTTTGTCTAGCTAGTCCTAACCTCCTTTCCTGGTATTGTAGAAGTATAACCTCTAACATCTTTGTATCCTATCATAATCAAGTTAAATATTGCATTTTCACAAATACAGGATAGTGGAAAAAGCATTGGATGTGGAGGGAAGATTCTGGTTTCAAGTTCTAATTTTTACCTAGTGATAATTGTATTAGCTTGGAAATTCATTCACTTCCCTAGACTTCTTTAAAATGGTCTGCCTGTATCATAGGTTTGCTGTGGAAATCAAATGAATCAGGTTTATAAACTACTTTATGAATGATTTGTTCGGCATCTCTAAGATCTTTATCTCTGTAGCAGAGTTTTAAAAAAATATATAAATATATATGTCCTTAAATCTTTTCTGAAATTTCCACAAAAAACTAAAGTGGTTTTAGTAAAACCATTTAAGGAGTCAAATGAGAGCCTATTATCCTTAGGTTCCTAGACAGGGTTCTTAACTTGGTGTCTATGAATATTTTTAGTATTTTGATAACTGTATTTCACTATAATAAATGTAATCTATGCATTTTAAGCATCTAAAATATTCTGAGAAGGAATCCATAGGTTTTACCGACTGCCAGAGGGAAATGTGACACATAAAAAGGTTTGTTTCCTTGTTTCCAGACCAGTAACAATGTTTTACTTTCATAAAAATCAGTGTGGGGGAAAAATTTTTTTTAACATGAAAGAGAAGCTGCATTGCTGCCAATTTAGGTACAAATCAACTTTATATGTAGAAATAAGCATATGAAAGCTAGAAACTATGAAAATTGCTTATAGCCCTTGATATCCAAAGATATTAAATCTTTGCAACTCTGCTTTATCTTCTGACCTATATTTCCAAATAAAAATACCTCATAGAAAAAACTGGATAGTAACTTCGTAAACTTGGAGTTGCAGTTTTTTCCAGAAGTATTTATCTTTAGGGTCTCTTTAAAGAAAAATAAACTGTGAATGTCACATTTAAAAAAAGAATTTCCAATCATATCAAAGGATTTTGTTTTAACCTATTCAGGTAGTAACTTCCTTAATTTAGTGATGAGAGGTTCAAAATACAATCTTAAGACAAAGCCAATGTGTTGATTTGTTCTTCTTGATTACATATTTGTTAAAAGAGAAAACATCTATTGGGATTCAGTGGGGGGAGATGGACTAGTGGATAATGACGGACATTTTAAAAGAGCATCAATAAAACATTTTTTAATTTTAAAAAATTGCTAATTTGGTTGTTAATGCATTTCATTAAATATTTATGCTTTTCAATGGGGAAGTTGTTTTTTTGAATGTGGCTTTACCTTACATGTTTTGACCTATAACTATAATACAAATCTAAATATAGGTCTACTGAAGCAGGAAAGATCAAAGGTTAAAACCACAAACTTAGATCATTACCAGTACTAGTTTAGCTTTAAAAATAATTTTATTTTTACAACTTTTTCTCCTATTACCATATTGGGGTGGGGGAGTTAGTCCCCCAAATCTATTTTTCACAAAACTCAAATTCAGTATATAATTATACTCAATAAAAGAACAAGTGTAAGTGACAAAATGAAGAAAGCAGTGATCATAAAAACATATTAAAAGAGTTCTTTATTAAAGCAAATGTTACACAAATTTTACAAAAGATTACTGTATAAAAATCTTGCATCTGTTTATCTCTCCCCTCCTCCTTCATCCCATTTTAGTACTGTGATCCATATTTAAGCAAGACTATTTTTTCATCTGTGTGTAGTTGACATTTTTATAGAATATATAAAAGTTAGCATACTTGTTAGGTTTTACTATCTAGTGCAGTTTGCATAAAGGATAATCTTAATCCCTCTAAATCTCTCTCCTTGTAGAGAATTCTTCTATTCTCACTGTTTCAATTACCACTACTAGCTGAATAACCCTCAATTTCTGTCTAGTCCTAATCTAAGGATAATGTCCATAATCCTTAGCCTTGTATTCTTATTACATATTACCTTTCCAACTGAAGTACTGCTCTTTCCCTTCAGACTTATTTCCCCTTTGGTTTGAGATTCTCTCCTGTGGTTTTGTTCAGTGTATTTCTCTTTAGCTTATGAACCCCAGAGAGTATCTTGTTCAACCTTTTCTTTTTTTTCTTTTTTTTTTCTTTTTTCTTTTTTATTTATTTAATAGTCTTTTATTTACAGGTTATATGCATGGGTAACTTTACAGCATTAACAATTGCCAAACCTCTTGTTCCAATTTTTCACCTCTTAGCCCCCACCCCCCACCCCCTCCCCCAGATGGCAGGATGACCAGTAGATGTTAAATATATTAAAATATAAATTAGATACACAATAAGTATACATGACCAAACCGTTATTTTGCTGTACAAAAAGAATCAGACTCTGAAATATTGTACAATTAGCTTGTGAAGGAAATCAAAAATGCAGGTGGGCATAAATATAGGGATTGGGAGTTCAATGTAATGGTTTTTAGTCATCACCCAGAGTTCTTTCTCTGGACGTAACTGGTTCAGTTCATTACTGCTCCATTGGAAATGATTTGGTTGATCTCGTTGCTGAGGATGGCCAGGTCCATCAGAACTGGTCATCATATAGTATTGTTGTTGAAGTATATAATGATCTCCTGATCCTGCTCATTTCACTCAGCATCAGTTCGTGTAAGTCTCTCCAGGCCTTTCTGAAATCATCCTGTTGGTCATTTCTTACAGTTCAACCTTTTCATTTTGCTGATAAGGAAATTGAGGTCCAGGGATATTAAGTGACTTGCTCCAAGGTCATTCTACTGTAAGCATCAAAGGTTAGGTTTGAACCTACATCTTCTAATTGTAGAAGAAATGCTTTTTCTACTTTAAAAGGAAGATTTCCTGATTAATTCCAAATCACAGTGATCTAATCCTCAACTATTATAACACTTTATGTTTGCACCTGGACATGGCTCTTATAATTGTAAACCCTTAGGGCAATATTTTTTCCTGTCTTTTACTGCTTCATACTTTTAAATTTTTAAACTTTTTAATGTATATCCATTTAACATCTACTGTGTTAAGATCAGGGGAAGAATAGTGTTCAGATAAGACTAGTTACAATTGTAATGTAATTTATGTCTGTTAGTGTGCATATTCCCCTCCTGGATCACTGCCTTGTCGTGGCGGAGGGGCTTGCGTAGCTCAATGAAACTATGAGCTATACCGTAAAGGGTTACCCAAGATGGACAGGTCATAGTGGAGAGTTCTGACAAAAGGTGATCCACTGGAGAAGGATATAGAAAACCTCTCCAGTATCTTTGCTAAGAAAACCCCATGGACAGTATTAAAATTTGCCTGGTGTGCTATGGTCTTAAGTCACAAAGAGTTGGATTTGACTGAACAAAAACAAAGTTATTATATAACAAAGAACAAAGATTTCATCTAAATGATTGCATTCTCCTTGGGGATAGGAATAGCCTTCTAACTTAAAAATTATTAAATTCCATGGTATTGAACACGGTACTATATACAATTCTGTATTAGATTATTGAGAATATTCTTAATGGGTTTTTTGTTTTTTGGTATACTTAGCTTTTCTATACCATGTTATGTCTGTGGGTCTACCCTTTTTCTATTTCTATTTCTGTTTCCTATAATTAGATCTGAGCTCTAAGAGAAGCAACAGATGAAGGAAAAAAATAGAATTTAGTGACATATAGTATGACTGTTCTATAAACCTATAGAGGTTTTATCTGTAGCTGTCTTTACCATCCTAATCTCTGCCCAAAGTCCAATTATTTGTAATCCTGTAAGAAGATTGCTATTTTACCACCACTATTGATAAATTATTTTCAACTACTTGCTGCTAGCTAAAAGAAAATGAGAAGACTTGAATAATTCTGGGTAGACATAGCAGACAAGTAAAGTAGGGATAGATATTTAAAGATCCTTTGCTTATTGCATATGCATTCTTAGTGACTTCTTGAGATTGTTGATTAAACTAGTCAGTGGCTAACACTAGGAGAGAGTTGTATCCTAGAACCTTCTTAGGAAAATGGAAGACCATGCAGGAGTAAGCACAAATTAAAAGACCTTTGTGCCTTTGCCAGGAAAGTTCTCCTTTCCTCTTACACTGAAGATACCACTCATCTTTTCAGACTCAGTTTAAATAAGCTTTTCTCCCTCTCCTCTTTTGAATTTTTCTAGCACCTTATAAAATGCTTTTTGTTGAAAGTTATCATTATCATTCTCTGTGTGTGTGTGTAAAATCTGTTGCTTATAACTTGGCTTTTCTCACTTCTACATTGTAAGCTGAGGACTTGGACTTTGTGCTTGTTTCTTTTAGTATATCCTCAATACATATTTTTGAAAGGGTCATAGATTTAGACTTGTATGGTGTTACTCATAACTCCCAGGTACAGAACCAAATTAAAATTCAGTTGGGAAATAAAGTAAATACAATAATAAACATAAATAATACATTTTGAAACTCATCAGAATTTTGCGTAAAAGAATTCTTAATATATGGACTAGTTACCCCCATTTTTATTTGATTTTGACATCACTTTTCTGAGGAACCTTACCAACCCTCACATTTTATAGATGAAGTTCTTTGACTTCTCCAAAGTTTTACAGTTCACCCAGCCTAAACAAAAAACCTGTGTCTTTTGACTCCCAAGAACTAGCACTCTTTCCACTGAACCATACTGCTTTTGACTATTTTGAATAACGTTATTTCCTGTGATTTGGACATTGAATTTGTGTTAATGGAGCATGTGTCTGGTTTAACACTTTTTCCCCCTCCTTAAAAACAGGCTCATTTTATAGTTAGCTCTTATTAAATGGATGCTATAATAGCTGTCAAATGTGGGTGGCTCAAACAAATCTGAATCGCAAATAAAAATAATACTTTTAGATTTTATTGCTTGATGTTACCTTTAATGTAAAAATGTTAACTTTTGTTTTTTAATAGCATAAAAGATAAAAGAATTACAGGTTAAATCCATCTACTTGATAGTTTTGCAACAACAAGAAAAAGTTTGCTTAAATGCCTATTATAGCTTATTTTATTTAGTATTTTAGTTCAGAATTTAAAAAATTTTTTTGAAAACCTATATTTAGCTAGCATTGCTTTAGTGAATAAGAGAAATATATACTTTGACTCAAGTCAAGCAGTGCTTTGGTGATAATGTAGATAGGCATTTTTTTGAAATGCTTATTGCTAGAGAAAGAATTAAGGACTTACAGAAAATTCCTTCTTCCAAACTCCCCTCCATTTTTCCCATTTGATTCCTTGAGATGTATAGAAAAAGCAACACTTAAAAACTAGAAGTGTCTTAGGGTTGAGGGCATAGTGCATGCTATAACATCTGTATACATTTTAGAACTATTTGAGATCCCAGTTCCTGGACTGTCCTGTTTTCCTTATTTTATACAGTCTTAAAAGACTGTAGTGTTTTAGAAAACACTACTGATATCAGGAGATATAGATATAGATACACACACACACACACACACACACACACACACACACACTGTAAATAACTAAGCAAAGCACTTTTGTTTCAGCTATTAGAAGCAGAAAACTTCAGACCTTAAAAAGAAATGAATAGAGCACCAGCCCTGGAATTTAGGAGGACCTGAGTTCAAAAGTGACCTCAGACACAGAAGTATTAACTTACGAGCTGTGTGACCCTGGGCAAGTCACTTAACCCCAATTGCCTCACACATGGAAAAGAAAAGAACCAATCTCTAAAAGACTCAAAAGTTAAGATTTTCATTATCATACATTATTGTATATGTATTATTCTTAGTGACTTTTTGAGATTGTTGATTTAAGCTAGTCAGTGGCTGACACTTAAGAGAGGGTTGTATCCTAGAACCTTGTTAGGAAATTGGAAGACCACTAGGAATAAGCCCAAATAAATGAGACCTTTGTGCCTTTGCTAGGAAATCTGCTGTTGCTGCATGAGAACATTATTATTGAGGAGCATTACTATTTGGAGGAGGGGGATCTTTAGAAGTGTTCTGTACCCTTATTTTAATAACAGAATTTACCTACTAAATTTATCTACTAAAAAATAAAATGTTTCATTATTGGCCATTTGAATGGGGGGAAGGGAGAGTAGCTCCTGGACAAGAATGCAACTTGAATATAATGAAATTCTGAAGACTCATCTGAACTTAATATTACATTGCCATCAGGATTTTTAGACTGCTGATCCCTGGGAAGAGGAGCTATTTAAAGAAGTAGGAAAAAGAAACTTTGTAGACCTGTTAAAAATACAACTCTCTCAAAATGATAAGATTTTAGTATCGTTCTATCCAGTAAATCTCTTCTCTTTTTTTAAAGGAGTTGAATGACCTGGCACGTGACCCCCCAGCTCAGTGTTCAGCAGGTCCTGTTGGAGATGACAGTAAGTATTTCATGAAATCATTCAGAAATTGTGTAGCTCTAAGTGCTATGTAGAATATATAAAATCTGATAGGAATCTTCTTTATGAGAACATATGCTGTAAGGTAATAAGGCAGTGAATATGTACTTTTCTTGGTACATATTTTTTTAGTAACAAGGAAGGTATAGTCAGAAGCTGACTAAAACTAATAAGTTTTTCCCCATAACTACTATGAACTTTCATTAAACATTTGTCCACCTAGCTTGGTTCTTAAACCCTACTTTTTTTTTTTGGCAAGGATATTTCAAGCAGAAGATCTTGACTTCAGCTCTAAACAGCAAGTTATCTTCCTTAAAAAGCACAAGAGAAGATTTGATAAGTGGTTTTGTGTGTTTTTATATTGAAATGTGCCTAAGAATCCTTAGTATTTAGTCTTGTCAATTGTTTGAAAATTCTAGGTGCTCAGAGGTACTGCCTAAAAGAAGTCATTTGCATGGACTTAGTACTACTGTTAGTAGCTAGTTATAAATTGTATTGTTAACTCTACTTTGGTAGAGCATTCCTTTTCCATCTAGTTGCCTAGACAGCTTTTCAGGAAGAATATTTTAGATAATACTTATCAATATGAAATCCTTGAGAATGAGTTTGTGCCTATGACTTACAGATAAAGATCTTTTCGAGTAAATTTAACTTTTTGAAGCATTTGTATGAGATGACTTTTTTCCCTGGGTTATGATTTTGTTGTATATTTTTTTTTAAGGGCTGTGTTTATGTGTATGAACTTAAGTTTTCTTAGAATAGACAAGGGTTAAAACATTAAGAACTGAAAACAAAAGTCTTTAAAAGGATTCCTTTATGGCTTAAGGGTATGGATGTATTGTGTACATATGATAAATTTAAAACTAAATGGTGAAAAACAATTTAGTATTTTTTTCTCCTACTTTTTGGCCCAATTCCATTATGTATTTAGGATTTTTTTGTTTTTAAAAAGATGAGATATTCCTTCTTAGAGACAAACTATCTCCTTCAAATTGTCCATGTAAGTGTGTAATTTTTCCTTTTGGCTGAATTTTCAACCAGGATTCTCAAAGCTGAGAAAGATTGAAAACTTCCATCATAACAGTCTTTGGAGGTCAGAAGCTCTCTTTTGAGTCATCAAACAAGTGTTCTTTCACATCTGAAGAAATTTGTCTTTGCTTTTGTAGTTAACCAAGATTATTGGTACAATCACATTCTTGTTACCAAGGAGAAAAAACATTATTACCTAGAAAACTCTTCCTTGGTTAAATAAAATACCTTCCACTTTATCATATTTGATAGCATCATTGCTCAGTAAGTGTCTGAGCATTTAGATGCCCAAAGTCTCATATATTGGGATATTTGTTCAACTAGATGTTTCTTGTAGACTTTTAGTTTTAGAATCCTTACTTTTAAAAAGGTCCATTGTAAAGAACTGAGAGAGAGAACTAGAGCGTTATATCAGAAGGTTTGTATCAGGTTTGTATGAGTAAGTAGAAAGGTCTAAAGACTGATTCATTATTCTTAATTTATTTAGAACCAGAGGGAATCTGTTAACACTAAAATAACCTTGTTAAGAATTGTTTTGGCACAGATATGTTATTTCAATTGAGCTCCACAGATCTTATAAAATATAGTACAAGTACTCATTATTCTATTTTACAGATGAAGAAATTGAGGTTCAGAGTGATTTATCTAAGTGGATAAGTATTCAAGATTATATAACTATTAATTGGCAAAACCTGGACTTAAATTCAGCACTTCTGATACGCTTGTGCACTATACTAAACTGCTTCCTTAACCTCTATCTTATGAATGAGAGATGGTATTTGCAGCTACATATTGACTTTTTTAGGTTATTGTATAAAACTTTTAAATTTTTCTATAACAATGTAACAGGTAGGAGGAAACATACACATAATGTTAAGAAAAAAAACAAGTCGAAGACATGTCGATGACTTAAACTATTACTTAATTTGCCCTTTTTTTTTAAACACTTGTTTGAACAAATCTCTAAAGACTTCTTCATTCAAATAAACATTTTCTGAGATTGACTCTCAAACATTAATAAATATTATCTTTGGCATATTCAGTATTCTCCTTAAATAATCATTGAATTTAATTTTTTAATTGACTTTAATTTTTAAGCCAAACTACTTTTGTCAGTTTGGAGTATATGATTTGGTTTGATGCTAAGTTTTTTCTCCTAGCACCAGAAGTGTAAGAAGAGTTAACCATCTAGGATATATTCTTTTTTTAAACAATTTCTTAGGCCATTTTTAATAGCAGATTTTAGTGAGGTTAGAATTTTTATCAACTACAACACAGGCTTAAGTTTATAGCTACTAACTTTGATGGTAAATATTTTAGTAGAATTTTCTGAGCTGTTTATAAACTCATAATGTGAGAGATTTCTAGTTTGAAGTATAGCTTGTTTCTTACCACTGATACAATCTGCTAACAATAAAAGAAATTGCTTTAAGAAACTTAAAGATTAAAGTCTTTGGTCAGCTTAAGGTCATTAATTCAAATTTGTCTTATTTAAGTTCTGTTGTTGAACCAACATGACAAAATATCGCATCAGAAAATTTAATGGTTAGAAGAACTGAAAAAACATTTTTAATCCCTGGCTCTTAACCAAGTGTGTTTTTTTTTGTTGTTGTTGTTTGGCTCTTTTGTTTTTAAATTTTAAATCAGTGTTTTGTTTAGACCCAATACAATCTTTGGAAGAGTCCCTTTTCAATATAAATAAAAGGGTTTTGAACCTCATTATGTAAAATATTCTAAATTTTTGAATTATTTAATCCTTTTTTCCCCCCCACTTCAGAGGTGGTTTTTGTTATTATTTTGATGCTCAAATCTTGTGTAGGCCTCTAGAATTTAATCACTTAAAGTGCTCTCTTCCCCAGAACATTTGTAATATTTAGTATTTGGTACTATTTGTAGTACTTAAACACTTTCTAACTTAAGGCTATAATTAGATAAATGTTGGGCCAAGGCAAGAGAACTGTGCTGCTTACTGTTATTACCTCAGTTGAGTTACTTAATCTGTAACATTAGTCCTTTACCCTTTTTAGCGCAGGTTGTGTTGAGAATCAGCTAAAATGTTGGCTATGAAAACATTTAGAAACATAAAATGCTGCATAGATATTGAGATCATTAGAAGCAAGGGTTTGGGGGGTTTTCTTTTTTTAAAAGTCTTCTTTTAAAAGCTCCTACCCATTGTCTTTCTGGTTCCTCTTGCTAAAATTATTACATGAAATTTGCAATTTAATTTAAATTGATTTTAATAAAAAGGTTCCTGATTAAAAAAAAAAAAAGGTGAAATAGTCTTTCTTTTAAAAAATGCTTCTTCAGATTTGTTTTGGTTATCATTCTATCAATTAGAACTTCATCTTAATGCACTTTTTGCTTTACTTGTGCTTTTGGGTGGTAGTAGTTCTGAATTGACTCTGTATTCTTGCTAGATAACCAACAGTAGCTCTTCTTGCAACAGTTCTAGTTTGGTATTAATCTTTCATCTGATTCTTAGGTATTTGACCATTATCCTTTGAACAAATTATTTTATTTTATTATGAACTCAGCACTTAAAAAAAAAAAGCTTACGTGAAAAAAGTTCAAAAAAGAAATCAGCATTTGATGGTTTGATAATATAGTTAATTGACTATTGATGGATTTATTTGAAGCATTTTAAAATATTTCCCATGTGTGCAAAGGATCACATGAGGTACTCAATAGGAGATATGTGACAAATTAGCACTTGGCTTTTATCATTAAGAAACAGTTTGTTAGTTAAACCCCAGGTAAGCACAAAGTAGCTTAGTATGCACTTATAATTGTTTTAAGTAATATAAACTTAATGGGACATATCAGTCTCATTATAGTTTAATTGTTTATACTGTAAAATAAATATATTTTCTAATTCCTAGTCCAATACTTTTGTCTAATGAGCCTTATTACTAAAACATTTGATTCCTATCATTAACAGTTTTTGTGAGAAAAAAGGCAAACAAATTAGAAATAAATTCTGGTTTCTCCAGGCCAAAAGATTTCCAGTAGAGCTTAGAAAAAGGTATAGTAATCTGTTCACCAAAAATGTTTGAAGATATTTCTTTTAGCCCATGATTCCATAGGAGTGTTATTAACCCCATAGGAAAATATCAATAGTTATTACCTATTATCGTCGTAGGTTTATTCCCCAGTTGACCCAGTTATAATTTGTCAGGGAGACAAGTCAGGTCTCTTTTGGTTTCTTAGGCTGATTCACATATTTGTCTTATTACAGAAGCCAGTGTGTTTGGATTGTTATCTCTGCATATCTGCAGACTGTAGGCTGAATTTGAAATGGCTTGTAGGTAGATCTTTGTAATTTATATTTCAGTATTATATTTACTTGATAACACTGGTACAGACACATCTCTCTCTCTCTCTTTCTTTCTCTTTGTATGTCTTTGTTTCTCTGTCTCTCTGTGTCACTTTCATACCATTATGAAGTATCAGAATGGGACCTTTTGAAGGGCAGTGTTATTTCTGGAAAATATTCTGTCTTATGTTTCCTTGGGGGAGGGGACATTCTTCATAATCTCTCTTGCCCATCAAAGCTTATAGACAAACCTAATTTTCAGTAGAGCTTTTGCACTACATCTTTTTTGAGGTGCAGATAATTCTAGAATAAGCATTCTTAACCTTTTTTTAAATGTCATGGACATCTTTGATAGTTTCAAACCTATAAACCACTTTTCAGAATAATGTTTATATATATATATAAAAACTAAAATATAAGGTTACAAAGGAAAGCAGTTATAATGAAATATTATTCTCAAAGTAATGAGAAAAATTGTTGTTCACATACTCTAGGGTTAAGAAGCCCTACTCCAAACAGTGAGATTATGATTCTTATGGATCTTGTTTTTCAGTTGTATCTGACTCTTTGTGGCCCTATGGACCATACTTTCCAAAGATACTGAAATGGTTTGCCATTTCCTTCTCCAATGGATTAAGGCAAAGGGATGATGTTACTTGCAGAGTCATAGATAGTTAAGTGTCTGAGTTTGGATTTGAACTCAGGGCTTCCTTATTCCAAGCCAAGCACTCTATCCACTGAGCCACCTAACTGCCTCTTAAATCATTTTAATTGTCATATTGAAAATTTACTTATTCATATTGGCCTGTCAGTTACTTCTATCCAGTACTGCTAGAATCATAATAATGAGGTTTTACTGTCTTATTCTTAAGACCCCTGTTATAGGATAATGGTGTTGTTTTAAGAATTTATTCTATGTAATTATCTTTGACAGATATTTCAATCATAATTATTTTTAATTAGGAATTTTACATCATTTTAGTATAACAGCTAGACTAGATTTCTTTCTAGACTCTCACTTGACTCATACTTCTAATTCCCATTCATAAAATAAATTCAGTATCAGATATTTATAATGTACATTGAGCTTCTCAGTGATAACTTATTGTCAAATATGAACTAAATTTAGAGATTATAGTAGTTGATATTTGGGATAATAAATAGCTAATGATTTATTGTTCTCTTTCAGTGTTCCATTGGCAAGCTACAATAATGGGGCCAGTAAGTATTCAGATTAATTTTGTGTAGAATAGAATGTGTTAAGTCATTCATCATAACTACTTTTTTCTCTTCATCAACAGAATGATAGTCCCTATCAGGGTGGAGTATTTTTCTTGACAATTCATTTCCCAACAGATTATCCCTTCAAACCACCTAAGGTAGGTAAACTATGTTTATCATTTTCCTTTACGCATTATAAAAATAATTTGGGTAAACAAATTTATGTGAAACTTTTTCTTTTAGGTTGCATTTACAACAAGAATTTACCATCCAAATATTAACAGTAATGGCAGCATTTGTCTTGATATTCTACGGTCACAGTGGTCACCAGCACTAACTATTTCAAAAGGTAATTAAATGGTTATTACAGATTTACAAATAAATTTAACAGTGACATGTATCTACAGAAAATCAGTGATTTTTCTGTTCATACAAAATTGGATGGATTTACAATGTAAATCAATATTGCTATGTTCACTTTTTTTTCCTTTTTCTGTTTTTTTTTTCCTTTTATGGTTTTCCCTTTTCTGATTTTTCTCTCCCAATATAACTCAAAGAAATGTATATATTTTTAAAATTAATGAACATGTATAACCAGGAAAAATAAATAAAACTGCATATTATGTTAGAGAGTGAACAATAATCACACTTGTGATGTCAAGTATCTCTTTAAAGCAACAGTTCTTTTTTGTCACATAGGCTCTTTTGGCAATTGGCAATGAATAATGCTGTTAAAGAATAACATAAAATAATAAATAAAATATTACAACAGAAACAAATCACATTGAAATACAATCTGTAGACAAAGAAGATTAATCATGTATGATCTAGCAGGTCTTAGAACTATAGTAATTTAGAAATAGTGATTAACACAAATTGTTTTAAGGTTTACAACTATAATGTGATATGAAAATATTACTCCTATTTGTGACAGTATCATAGGTACTATTAATACTATTATGATTTGTAGAAGGAAATACTAAATTTCAATTACTTTTTTTTCCTCATCCAAATTCATGAATCTCAGATTAAAAAGCCTTTGCTTTAAATCATTCATTATTATAGAGACCAAAGAATGCCTGATAGGCAAGGCAAGGATAGTTTAAGGTATTTTCAAATTTGAGCACATACATGCCTTTTGATCAAAGTTTAATAATTGGAGATGTCATTTCAAGAATGAAGGGATGACAAAAGAGATTTTTTTTTTTTTTTTTTTAAAGGAAAAGGACCTATCTGTACAAAAATATAGCAGCTCTTTTCTCAGGGCAAAAAGTTAGAATTTAAGGGACTGCCATTCAGTTGGGAAATAACTGAATAAATTGTGGTGTGTGACTATGATAAAATACTGATGTTCTATGAAAAATGATGAGCAGGATACTTTCAGAAAAGCCTGGAAAGTCTTCCATGAAATTATGCAAAGTGAAATGTACTATGTACAGAGTAATAGCAATGTTGTAGGCTGGCCAGCTGTGCATGATTTTGCCATTCTTAGTAATACAGTGATCCAAGACTACTGAAGTACTTAAGATAAAAAATGTTATCCATAATCAGAGAGAGAATTTATTGTTCCTGAAAACAGACTGAAGCATACTTTTTTTTTTTTAACTTCATTTTTCTTGTTTTTTGGGGGTTTTTCCCCCCAAGGCGGGGGTGGGATGGATCTGTGGTTTTTTTCAAAGCATTACTTTTATGGAAATGTTTTGCAAAACTTCACATGTGTCTTCTGAGGTGGGGGGAAGGAAAATAAGGAAGAAAATCTGGAACTTAAAACTTTAAAAATATATGTTAAATTGCTTTACATGTAACTGGAAAAAATAAAATGTAAAAGAATGGAAGAATGACTAGATGTGATAGTATACAAATATAATCACTGCTACTGAGTCTGGTAGATCACTTGAGCTTCAGGGTTATGAGCTGAAATAGAGGTAAAATCAATTGGGTTTCTGCATTGTCTTTGACCAATGTGGTCAGTCCCAGAGTTACTACCCGGCCCCTAAAGGAGGGATGAATTGGCCTAGGTCAGAGATTGAAAGAGGCAAAGTTTCCATGCTGATAAGTACTGGACCTGTGAGTAGCCATTATAGTTCCAATCTCTGCTCTTCCTCCCCTAAAAATGAAGGCATCAATTCTTTGTTAGAAGAATCTACACACACACATATTTATATATATATATTATATTATATATACATATATATATTAAATAAACTGCCCAGTTAGGTAAATTCTTATAAGAGAATGTAATAAAGGTTATTACAAGAAATAGTTACAAAAATGCTTACATACTATGAAGGATTACCAGTGATTATATTCTATTTGAATTGTTATTCAGTGTTAATTTAACCAGAAATGTTCTGCTAATGCAGATAAACAATCCTAAAGTTTCCACTTGATACTTAAACTTGAATCATTTTAGAAATGTATTTGAGAAATATAAAAAAGAACTAGAAAAATAATAGCTGAAGAAAATAAAAGGGTCTTCTTTGAGGGTCAGCTGTTTGCCATTATGTGGGGATGAAAGAGAAAAGATTAATTTTGGCATCCCTTGCCATGTGATATACTATGTCTGTTTTGAGGAGTGGGGGGTAGCTAAGTAGCACAGTGAATAGAGTGATAGGCCTGGGGTCGGGGGATTTGAGTTCAAATCTAGCCTCAGATACTTATCAAATTGTGTGACCCTGGGTAAGTCATTTGAACTTGTTTTTTCTCTTATTTTCTCATCTGTAAAATGAGTTGGAGATGGAAATGGCAAACTACTTCAAAATGTCTTGGCCAAAGAAACTCCAAATGAAGTCATGAGCATAATTGAACAATAACATATCAGAGACTAGCAAACTACAGGCTATGGGTCAAATCTAGCCTACCACTTGTTTTCGCATAGTCTATAAACTAAGAATTATTAAAACTATTCATTCTACAGACCACATTTTACTAATTCTTGTTGTATACTATTATTTATATATAGTCCTCTGCAAACAGATTTCAAGACTCTTTCTAATCAACATCACAAACTATGCTTGTATAAAACATATCATTAGCAATCACCTTTCCAACCCTCAAAATAGACAACTTTAAAAGTTTTTTGCCCTTTAATAACTACAAATTAAACCTATCTCTTCAGGGAAGGCCTCTCCTCTTTGCAGGCCTTCTTGTAATGCAAGGGCTTTTTGAATTGTATTTATGATCCATTATGAGTCATAAATACGACTGTGCCTTTCAATGCTTTCACTAAGGTTAGAATCATGGCTAAGCTGATCTGATTGGTTACAAAGAGAGGAGGTATTTCGATGAAGCCATAAATGTATTCATAACTTTATTTTTACCTTTTTAAAAAAAAAAGTCTTGATCTTTTGTTTCCTTCCATGTCTAGAAATCTGTTTTTTAAGGTAGGCTCCGCTAGAATGTAAAAAAAATATTAAACTGTTTTGAATCAGTGATATTTGTAGTTTCATTTACAATATTGTATCAGCCTTCTTGAGATTTCAGTTTCTTTTAAGTCATGCCTCATTTGGCTAAATGGAATTTATTTAAAAATTTTTTTTTATTATAGCTTTTTATTTACAAGATAGATACATGGATAATTTTTCAGCATTGACCCTGGCAAAACCTTGTGTTCCAACTTTTTCCCTCCTTCCCCCCCACTCCCTGTCCTAGATGGCAGGTAGACCACATGTTAAATATTAAATGGAATTTATCAACACCTTTGTAAAGGCATTATTAGTTTAGTTGTGAGTCCCTTAGTGCAGTCTCTGTGTTTTCAAAATCAACATGTTGTTATATTATGCCCATTGTAAATCTGAATTATTTTCAGGGGATCCGTGTGTTGAATATTTTTTAAAGCCATTTGGTATGCTGTTAGAATTGAAAAAAATCTAAATGTCCAGATGCTAATGAAAAGGGTGAACATTAAAAATCTTTGTGTCCAAGCCCTTAAATAAAGAACTTAGGAAATAATCTACTAATGACCTGTTACTTTGAAAGAGAATGGGTGGAGGGGGTGGGATGCATAGAAAACACATAAAAAAGGTCAGTCAGTTAACCAAAGCTCAAGAAGGAAAGTAACAAATTTTAAAATGTTTTCCAAGTAATTAAAAGAATAGTTTGAAGGTCTAACAGATACTGATTTAATTATATGATTCTAAAAAGAAAAATGAGTTTTATAATCATTATCATGATAGTTTATAGCAGGTATTTGAAATTAGTTCAAGTAGTCAGAATACTAGTTTAACTCATGAAAAGGACTGGTTTGTCTCAGCTAACATTTTACATAGATTATATAGTTCACTGTTGCTTTCTAGTTTTTTTTATTTGAGGAAAACCAAGAAGTCTAGTTTTTGTCATTATTAAAATGTATTCGAATTAATGTGTCATTTATTAGAATTAATGATTCATAAGTACCATTTGGAGACAGCCAGGTGCTAAATGTGGAACTAGAAAGATCTGAATTCAGATCTGACCTTAGTTAGACACTTATTAGTTGTATAAACCAGGCAGGTTATCTCTACCTGCCCCAGTTTCCCCAACTATAAAATGAAGATAACAGTATCACCTACGTCTCAGGATTGCTATGAAGATCAAATGAGACAATTGTTAAAGGACTTTTCAAAAGGTATCATATAAATGCTAGCTATAATTATTTGGAAATTACTATTAGAGTACTAAGGTATAAAGGCCAAAGGAACCAGAAAGGAGAAAAATGAACATATTAAGAACATTTTCCTTTAGAGTTCTCTATTTTTCTGACTCTTATTTTTATGTACTGATGACAGTATTACTTTAGATATGTAAAAGATGTTGTATGAATTTCCAGTTGTTTCCAATTCACTCCCTATAAAAAACTATTTCACTTTATGTTCCATGACTTCCAGATTTCTAGAAATGATGCTCATCTTAACCAAAGTTAAAAAATAAAATAAGCAATAATTTGAGTTTGTGGAAAGTAAATTATATACTCAAATTGGAGGACAGTACTGTGGAAATGTTTAAATTGAAGTGACTAGGCATAATATCTAATAATACCTTAAATAAACATCTTTAAAATTCTGATCTTAGCAAGGATTCTATGTCATTCTGTATACAGAAGCAGTAAAGAGATTTCAGACAATTGTGCTAACATCAAAAATCATTTGAATTGAAAAAATTAGAAATGAAGGTTAATTTCTAATGTTCTGCTTGTGTCATAGTATGAAATTCTAAATTCTCATTGAAAATATTAATATGAAATTATTCCTCATACACACACACACACACACACACACATATATATATATATATATATAGGATCAAGTTATTTCATCTCTCATGCCTTAGTTTTCTTATCTGTAAAATGACTGTGTTGGACTAGATGTTCCCAAATGTTCCCCCTAGCTCTAAAATCTAAAAAAGCATGATTAAAGGGCATTATTCCCTGTTAGTTTTTTAATCAATTTTTTTAAGGGGAAGAGGGGTGTGTGTGTAAAATATCCATTAAAAATAGGGGGAGAAACAGAATTATCTCAGTTAAAGGCAGAATTGGTTTATTGCATTATTTGTACACTATGTTTTAAAACAGTAATTAATAAAAATTACAGCTTATATTATGTGTATTGTGGAATATGACCTGAATAAAATCTTAAGCCTAAAGTTTCAAAGTTAGATATAATATCTAGTCAGAAATCAATTTTAATTTTCCATCTCTCTTGTTCATACTTAAATTTCTAAATTCATTCCCCAAAATTTTCTTTGTAAATTATCATGTCATCAGAAGATAGGAAGATATTTTTCTCCCCTTTGCCTATCATCTTACTTTTAATTTCTCATATGAAATTTTAGTGCTCAATTTATACACTAATACTAACACATATACAAACAAATGTAGATAAAACCAACCATCAGCCATTTGGAGATATTTATAGCAGTTCTTTTGAGAAATTATTTCATAACTAAATGAAAGAATGTTTCAAATCACTAGTAAAAATAAATGCAAATCAAACCAACATTCAGTTTCCACTCCATACCCATTAACTTGGCAAAAACGATAAAAGATGAAAATAGTCAATGTTGGAGGATTGTGGAAAATAGATATATTACTGAATTGTTGGTGAAGTTATGAATTAATACAACTATTTAGGAAAACCATTTAGATTATGTATAAAAAGCACCTCATGTCTGTATTGTTTTACTTAGAGATTTCAATTAACTAGGTACAATACCCCACCCCAAGGAGGGCACTGATGAAAAGAACAGACTATGACACATATGCCAATCTATTTATAGTAGCACTTTTTTGTTAGCAAAGTACTGGAAACAAAGGGGATGTCCATTAGTTAGGAAAGGGCTAAACAAATTATGGGACATAAATGTAATGGAATATTACTGTGCTGTAAAAAATGACTAATACACAAACACATATACAGAATTACGGGAAGACTTATATGAATTAAAATAAGCAGAGCCATGAAAACAGTACATACAATAACTTAAGTATAGGAATGGGGGCTTGGAGATGAATAATTAGCACAAAACAATTAGAAGTAAATATTACAAAATAACAAAAGAAAAGCAGCATTATTTCAAAGAAGAGAGATGAGACTCCTTTGCAGAGGTGATAAGTCAGTAGGCATGGAATAATGCATATATTTTCATATTTTTTTAATATATTAATCAGTTTACTGATTGTTTTTTCTTTTATTCTTCCTTTTCTTTTCTCTCTTTGTTACTGTTCAAGTAATATCCTATTATGTTAATATATTTTCTTTAGCCATTAGCACATCAGCTGATGTGCATCCATTTCTTTCAGTTCTTTGCTGCACCAAAAGAAATTTTTCTATATATAATTCTTTTCCCTTGGAGTATGTGCCAAGTAATGGTTATTGGTCAGCTTGTATGTATAGTTTAGTGATCTTTTGGGGTATAGTTTTAAATTCTTTTCAAGAATATGCTTTATTTTACAATAATATGTGTTCTGTTTGTCTAGACTTGCTTTAATTACTTAATGCTAACTACTTTTAAAATTAGAACACTGAAAATTTTATGAAATCCTTAGTCCCTAAGAATAATGGATAAATACTGTCTGAAGTCAGGGAATGTCTCATTTGATTTTCTCCTTACCCTGCTAAAATTGCTGTTTGTTCTCTTTTCCTAGTACTCTTGTCCATCTGTTCTCTGTTGTGTGATCCCAATCCAGATGATCCTTTAGTGCCTGAGATTGCACGGATCTACAAAACAGATAGAGAAAAGTAAGTATGGAAGTATGGAAGTCAGATAAAGATATTACTGGCTGATGCATTCTTATAAAAGACTTTATATTTACTTACAAGTTCATACCTAAGTGGGGACATAATATGTATATTTTTAATCAAAAACTTGTACATTGTAAATGAACTACTCAAATTGATTTAAGTTGTAAAGCAAAGAGGATAAAGAAATCAACAACACCATTGGCAGCATCTACTGGGGAAAATAAAAAAAGTGCAACACAAAGATAGAATTTTTTTTCTTTGTAAAACCTTCATTTTGAAAGGTCATCCTTCAGTGGTCATCTTTATGTCTCATAGTAAAATTGCTACATAGTGGCTAGACTTGAAATAGTTGGATGTGGGTCTTTCAACTTTTTGGTTGTATTTGGAGTAAAATAGAACAAAGTTTTGCCTCTTTTCCTTTCTATGTGATTGTGGATCAACTAGCAGAAGAGCTTTTCACTCAATTCCTTTCTAACAATAACTTACAGAATATTTTTTCTGTTTGGATACTAGGATTTAATGGAACTTTTTCTAGAATAGTAAGTTATCTGTGTCATCATTTAGGTTAAGTTTTTTTCAAAAGCAGGTATTTATTGCAGTAATTAAATGCCTTTATGTACAGGGTTCCTGTGAAAATTGTACATTCTCAGGTAAGCCAAAGGTAAAGAATTTGAGACCTTTCTTAGAAGTAGAAGGCCAACAAGATATAGAATAAGCTTAGTACTTGCTCAGAGACTCTCTCTCTCACACACACACACACACACACACACACACACACTCTTTAAATGCTTTACAGATCAGGTTATGAGTACTTTGTCTGTGGGGAGGGGAAGGGGATTTGAGGATATTTCCTTCCCCTTTGGGGTTTTTTTTTTATTATTTTTATTATTATTATTAACACAAATTAGCTAACTAGGCTGGAAAGGTATCTACTTCTACACAAAATTTTTAATCTTTCCATGTAGTACCTAAAATCTACAAGGTAACCAAAGTCTGATGAGTATTATTAAGTCAACTTTCTCTTTGTACAGGTACAACAGAATAGCTCGGGAATGGACTCAGAAGTATGCGATGTAATTAAAGAAATTATTGGATAACCTCTACAAATAAAGATAGGGGAACTCTGAAAGAGAAAGTCCTTTTGATTTCCATTTGACTGCTTTCTATGAGCCCACGCCTCATCTTCCCCTGTGCACATGTTTACCTGATACAGCAGTGCTGCGTGTTGTACATACTTGGAACAACAAAAATAGAAATACTGTATTTCCCGTACCAACATTGACTCCTAGCAAAGAAGTGTGTGTGTGAAAAGCCAGTTCTTCAGTCATAACCTAGTTGTGAGACTAAAAGCTTTCCTTATTGACTTAATTGGATAAACAATGCAAGGGCAGGGGTGGGTGTTGTATGGTTTGGGGTGGGGAGGACAGTTACACTGACCTGTGGGAGAATTTTTTAAAAAGCGGAATCCTTTTAAACTCATAACAGTTATGAAAAGCAAGGTGAAGAACGTCAAGCTGTTTCTGTATTCATTTTATTCTGAAGGACCTACATCTTAGGTAAATGTTTCGACCAACAAGATTAAATTGTACCCACATCCTGTATTTTAAGGTCTAAGTTTAACTGGTCAACATTTAAATGGATTGGAGCTATTAGTACATAGAGTGATGGGTGTTTTGTTTTTTTTTTTTTTTCCAGCTCTTCTCCATCACCCCCTTCCCCCCAATACTTTTTGGTTTGTATGTGGTTTCTCAGTTAATACATAGCTAATAGCTCTTAATTTTTCTTATGTTTTTAAACTGCTTAGGTCTATCTGGATGTAAGGGTAAAAAATTCATTTGACAGAAATACTTGTGTATATTTAAAGACCCAATTGCTCCTCTGGAGCTTGTACGTTCAAGAATGATTAATCTGTGTAATAAACTGATTACTACAGTCATTACATATAATTTTGTGTGAACAGGCTTTTTTAATTTCAAGAACAGTTTGTCTAGCTGAGATTAGTGGTGGATTCCACATCCTCCCTCCTCTCCCACCCCCACCCCAACTTCTGCATTGAGACCAGTTACATTTCCAAATCATGAAACAATCACAGTTTACATTGTGAAAGGCAGGCTAAGTGTTAAAGTAATTTGACCAAACAAGATAGGAACATAAGTATAAAAGCATCTCAATAAAATTTAAATGCTTAGTGTGCAAGGAAACATGACTGTTAAACCAAATAAAAAGTTTACTTTATTAATGAAAATCTAAGCAACATGTCATGAAAACCTTATGACATTCCCGTGTGTGGGATTATGACACAAATGCATTTATATTGTTAGTAAATTAATCTCTGTAACTGAATCAAATGTTAAAAGAGTAAAATTTAACAAACCTGAAAAACGTCAGCACAATTTCATAATGATGAAATCTACATTATTACTTTGCACTAACATTTGCAAGATGTTCATCCAGTTTAAAATTGTACTTGTATGTGGCTTTTTTGAAGTCTTCACTCGACTCTAGTAAAAGATGTAGTTGGAAACTTTACTTGTAAACCAGTGTCTTTGCCAGAAACATTCGTGTGAACTAGATAAGTTACAAGTTTTTCTTCCCCTGATCTAATTGTAAACCAGGCCACCACAAAGCAACACCTTTAGAACCTGAGGTTCTGTCCCATCCATTTTCCGATTCATCTCTACACTCTTGCACAAAAATCTGAGGAATAAATGTCCACTGCTTTTGGTTTAAATTTGTTCAACTTGTCTTATCTCTTAGTGTCTCACCGATCACAGAACTTTGAACCCAAATGTGATATTTCTCTCCAAGGCTTGTTTTTCTTTCGTTTCTGATATTTTTATAATTTAATACATTCCACATTCTGGTTTGTCTAAGAGGAACTTTTTTCTTCATAGCTACTTCCCATGAAAGAGGAAAGATTTTTTTAAAAAGATTATGTTAAAACTTCCAACTAGTTATGTTTGAGTCTTATAGCTAACTTGAATTACTGACCATATTATTATGGACATATAAAGATGAGGCCTTCCCTTGCTGCCATAGATGTATAGTTGCTACGTTTTCTGAAATACAACTTATTTGAGCACTTTTATCCTTACCAAGTGTCTTTTCTACCAAAAAAAAGTTCTCATAAGCATTTTTAAGTACTAGATAATGTCTGATATTAGCAAGACTTAAAAGCTGTAATGAAAGGATGTGATAAGTTTTGGATAATCTCAAACTTTTGTTTGAGGTGGAATACATTTTTGCCTTTTTTTTTTTTTTTCCTATTTGGGGAATTCGTGTGTTTGATCACTGAAAAGCTAAAAGATGACTCTATAAAGCAATTAAAAGAGGTGATGTTACACAGAATTTAAAAGCAAAAATTGCCTATAGATGATTAAGCTGTTTCTATGCAAGCAAACTAGAAGTATCACTGTAATTATTTGAAAGAGACCTGCAGAAAAGCCTAAGTGTGATTATATACTCTTTCTTTTTAACAGCTTATAGTGGTTTGGTAAATATACAAGTGTTAAATTGTAGCTAATACAGTTTTGTGTACAGAATTTATTTGCTAATGTGATTTCATAAAATTATACATTGTCTGAGTCTACAACATTTTTTACCTTTTATTGGTTTCCCCAAAGACAAAGGGGGGGGGGGGGAGTACCTTCGAAGATTTTAATGAAGGAAAGTAATTGAAATGAATTGGAATTCCTGATCTAAAGACACTAGAAAAAAGCCTTAAGTCGTTTTACTCCCGCTCTCTCACTTCCCACTTGATATTTCAAGGGAAAATGAATTTTCTGATTCAAAGACAGCATGCAAATATACTTTTGCTGTCCAAAGTTAGCTATAAAAATAACTTTTCCTGTTAGCATTTTAATACTAGGGAGTTGAGGATCATTTCAATTGCAGCCTATTAAAGACTTGAGTTCGTTAAGTATTAATTGCCATACAGATTATTCACCTATAGCTATTTAGTGAATTGGAAACTTTCTTGAATTAAGATGATATCCTTGTTAAATACTAACCTGCTGCATCTTCCATATAAAAGAAGTATTTGAGATTTGGGAAATATACTCCATTGCTTTCTTTCTGTTATTCAGAAAACTGTGTTTTTCAAATTATAGGCGTCTATTTTATCCCGTTTTTATCTATGATTTTCCCTTTTGACTTAATGTCAGAAAGCACTGTTGCCTTTTTTTTTTTTTTTTTTTTTTAAGGTAAAGATGGCATTAGGTTAATCCTTGCAAGAGAAAAGGAAGATCTAAAAAGTTTTATAATTGAATGATTCAAGTTTGTAGTATTGACCTGAAATCATTTGGGCTGATCGCCAAGTAAGGAAACTGGCTTCTTTTGATAAGTGTAGGTGACTTATTTTGGGTAATAAAATTCTCCTGTATTGGATACCAACATAAATGGGTATAATTCTTGATGCGTGAATGAGGTTTGTAGGGTTGAAAAGTTAGGTCTCCCTTTATTTAAAGGTTTAAATATTAAAATAGTCATTAATTTAGGGTAAGCACTTTGACAGTTTGGGCAATAATTTGAACCCAAGGGAATAAATGTAGCTGCATAAACTAAACTTGGTGAAATATGTTAGTTCCGGAACTCAAACTAGTTGTTTTATCCATACTTAAGTAAACAAATCTGTAATAAGAGTTTCACAGTAGCCTTGGATTAGTAGAAGCCAACAAGAAACATTCTTAAATTATAGCAATGATTTTTCATCTTAATGTTTTGTGATTTTGCACCACTTAAAAATGCTTATTGTATATATATCTTCTCTCTAATAATTCAGGTGTTAAAGCCAGATTAGAATATTTTAGTTAGAGATGAAAAAGTTAAAGATGAGTTAAAAGACTTGCCTAGAATTTGACATTTTGGAACCAAGGTACTGATTTTTTATATTACATAGTGTTGACATTTTTCATATCTGGATGAATTTTATCAAGGTTTTTGCTTAGTTTCAGTGTAATCCAGTCTTCAACAGGTCAAAATCTAAAGGACTCAGTACTTCTGAAAACCTTCCTGTCCTCTAGATAGGATCTTAATAAGCCTAGCATGGGTTTTCAATGTCCATTAAATGGAAGGACTAGGGTTTTAACTTCTAAAGGATGGGTACTATAGGTCTTTCCTAAGCCTGCCCATCATGTGGATGAACAATTCATCTAGGTCCTCACCTCAGATTAAAGGGATTTTAATCTAGAGACAATTCTGGAGGCTATTAGTGGTTACAACAACATTATGAAAGTCATAAAGCTCTTAACTTTTTAACTTCTAAAAAGCACCAATTTTAAAATTCCAGGTGGAATTTTAAAAAACACTTTGCGTGTATTATTTCGGGGCCTGAGCCTCCAGAGAAAGTAATTGAGAAAGTCAAGGCTTCAAGCACCAGTGTGCCCACTAAGGGTCGTACTCGGACTTGAAACGTGCCAGTTTGGTTTACCTGGACTAGATTAGGTCCAATTCTGTTTGCTTGCTGTGGGATAATATAGAAGAGGCATGAGTTTGTAAACTAGAGAGAAGATGTGGCAAGTTCACATTCTGTATTTGTGGATAAATATAGGCATTCTTGAAATTCACAGCTCAGTGACTTAAGAAAACAGATTTATTCGATTTGTAGTCATGCTTCTCACCATAACTTACAGTGTCCATGAATAATTGGGGGACAGAAGGAAATAGCTGAGGTGTTTTGTTTTTATTAGGGTAATATCCCAGGTTTGAACTGGGGCTGTAAGGGTGGTTCTTGATTGGAGAAGGATATCTGGGACTATTCTAGGTTAATAGGGAATGATCTTAACAAAGAAACTTACCTCCTTTATTCAAAAATGGCAAGTCAGTCTGTTAGTAGGAGAGTAGGAAGATGTATACTGCCCTCAGGTGGCTACCCTAGAAGGTTAAAAAAAAAAAGCATCTCCACTTGAATAGGGCTCAGACCAAATGGAAGGGCCCCCTAAAAAGTGGTCTATGTCTGCCGTATTGTCATTAAAAGCGGTCTTTATAATGATATGTCTGCTTATTTCTATGATGTAAGATTATGTGGATAGGGCAGGCTAATCAGAATGATGGGGTGAGAAGAAAAAGATGTTTATTTTCCTGGTGTGAGGAAGAGTGGCAGACCAGTTTTGCACCCATCCTTCCCTGGGTCCCTGACAGCATTATAAGACAAGAGCAACTTGGGGCCTTTCAGCGTAGGCTGACATTGAATATCCCGCTTTAAATTGAGGGCCAATGGAATTCCATACTGGTATTAACTAAACAAAAGGTCATCCTCAGGATGAGGAATGAATGTGTTGAGTCCATTGTGCTATACTTGGAGGCCATTCTTGCAAATGAAAAAAGAACAGCTCTGGAATCGAGTTATTACCTCACCTGCCTTCCCACTCCCCCACCTGAGTCTTCTGGAACCTTTCTCTCTTACTCCTTTTGTAGGAAATAAGGCCCTGGGCTAGGCCAGAATCAAAACAGGTTTCTAAAATGTCACTACTTACTTTCCTATCCCAACCTCAGAGGAGAGTTACTCTACACAGCATCCAGTTCTCCACAAAACCTTTCTCTGCTTCACTTCTTATCTGTAAATGGAGACTAAGAACCAGATTTTCAGGGGGATGGGGAGCTTGAGACTGACTCGTCAGTTCATATTGACGAGATAAAGTGCTGTCTCCTAAGTCTTAGGTGCAAATTTGCAAAGCTGAATCCAATAGTGCTGAAGCTGAATTGAAATGAGTGGAGAAAGTGGTGGCAGTTACCGTTCAGTCTGAGTTAGTGCCAGTGCTTGTCTAGCCAGCAGAGGGCAGTGGTTACCCACAACATTGGCCAGGCCGAGCCCGTTGGTCAGAGGCGAGGAGCAAGCGCTGGGGACTTTGTGCTTGGTTAACACTAGTTCTTGGGGTAGGAAGTTGAGGTGCTAGATGGGAGCTGATTCTCTTAATCCCTGTTTGGGGGTTCCAAGAGGCATGGTATATCGTGGTGACCACCTCACTGGGAAAGTTCAGAGCTCTCATACATCTGCCAGTATAGTTATCAGGAAATGAAGCTGAGCCTTAATGAATATAAGGGCAGTTTTGATAAAAAGCAAGTTTCTTATAACCCAGATCCACCTAATCATTCTGGGGGAGAAGCAGCACAGGATGGGGTATGTGGGTAAGGGAGATAGTAACAGGACTGGTCTTGGAGACAAGATCTATCAGTACTGTGTACCAGCCCCAACCTCAAATACAAGTCTTTTTAGTGTTCCTAATTTCCACGGGTTAATTTGGGAAGGAGACATTTTAGTTATTTGGCTCTATGCAACAATAAACGGAAAACATCTCTTTCCCCCTCAAAATTTTTTAAACTTGCCTACCATCATCCCCTTTCTATTTTTCTTTTCTGATATTATCCTTCTCCCCCCTCCCTTGCTTATTTTAAAAGAACTTGGCTTTAGCCCTCCCCCTCCCCCTCCATACTCTTCCTTATGGGGCTCCTGGACCTCCCATTTGTTTTCTGTTTTTCTGGCCTGAGATGGGATGGGAAGTACTATTCTGCTTTCTCACTCTTCCTCATATCCCCCACCCATGATGCAGCTAGGTATCATAGCTAGAGTGCTTTGGGCTTCAGGAAAAATATATTTCTCTAACAAAAAAGGAGCTTGGGAGCTTACTCTGGAGTGAGGAGTGGGGAGAACAGACTTCAGGTTCTCAAGATCCTTAGAATCTAATTGTTTAGTTCTAGCATCTTAGGATCCCCTTCTCCCATGCCTGCCTGACTTTGAACCCATTGACTGGGATCCCTCTGAGCAGCCAGAATACAATCTTCATTGTCCTGGGTACAGAGTCCACTGGTTCCTCCTTTCATATTTCTGGGTGAATGAGTGCTTCCTTTTGGTTGAGATAAGGTCACTTCTACTTAGGCATTGGGCTCTTCTTGAGTCCAGATTATAATGAACCTTCCTCTCTCATCCCCACTGAATTTCCTGGGGAATGGATATGGTAAAGTTTCAATCTGATGATCTAGAGAGAAGGAAAGTCTGGGTCTAAATAGCCATACAGGATCTGGGATCTCCCAAACGAGTTCAAGGAAGGGGTGCTCCTGGGACACCTCAGGCTCAGCAGCTGTAGGCCAGCAGGGGCTGGAAAAACAGCTGCTTCCTCCCAGAGGGAATTTTTTGAAATTCCAGGGCTCACCATGGGTTATGTGTAAATGTCTCCAGATTTGAGGGGCCTGCCATTCTCTTCCGTAGTGATCTCCCCCACTCATGGAAACAGTAATTATCCAAACCACCCCCTCCCCAATATTTCTATATCCTTTAATCCTATGGATGATGAGAAGGGTAGAAGATAATACAACTAAACCATGCTACCAAAGACCCTACCTAAAATTATCCAAATCAGCCAAAGAACTTTTTAATGATCCAATCAGCTGCTGGTTTCTTTCTACCCCAAAATAACTCAATATCTAGTATGTATGGGTATGTATATCTGTAAATAGTGATTTCCCAGCAAAAACTATAAACTTTTTTTTGGTATTTGTTTTGCTCAGGCAATTGGGGTTAAGTGACTTGCCCAGGGTTACACAGGTAGGAAGTGTTAAGTGTCTGAGGCTAGATTTGAACTGATGTCTTTCTGCCTTCAGGGCTGACACTCTATCCAATGCACCATCTAGCTGCCCCAAGACTATAAATTATGAGATGATTTTGCTTTTGTTTTTACATGCCCAAGATCTAGCACATAATTGATCCTTGCTGCTATAGCTCAGTAGGACAAAGGAATTCAGGATGCCCAAACTAGATTTGATTCCACCTTGGATTTCAGGGAGCCCTAGAATGAGGGGAAGGACAGGTGAAGATGGTAGTATAGTATATGACTGAGGAAGGAGGGGGTGGGCTGGGCAGAAATAGGCCTAAACTGAATGAGACCTTTCAACATGTGAAGGTACATCTTAGAACAAGAGCAGGAAGAGGTGTTGTCTGATCCTTGGAGAACCAGGGCGGAAAAGACCTTGGCCTTTGGCTGAAGCCAGGAAGATTGAGATATTCTGGTTGAAGATATTTGAGGGGGTTCAGGCAGGCAAACAGACATTCTAAGCAGATGTTGTCCTATTTATTCCACTATAATTCTCGGATTTATCCCTTCCCTTTCATCCACAGTCATTACTTTAGTTCAGGACTTTATCACCTCTCACCTGGACTACAGTTAAAGCCTTCTATTTTGTCTCTACTTCCAGTAATCTCCTTGTCCGGTTCATCCTCCAAGTCTTCAAGATCTAAATCTTTTTTATTAACCCTGTAATTTTTCACATAATTATCAAAATAAATTTCCTAAAACTTAGATCTGACCAGCTCATCTTTTTGCTTAAAATCCTTCAGAGGCTCCCTATTACCTTAAAAAAAATACAAACTTCTTAGCTTTTCATTTAAAGCCTCGCACAAGCTAGCTTAAAGTGACCTCTTGCCAGCCTAATTTCAATTGCTTCTCTTCATATACTTCATGTTCCAGATAAACAGAACTGCTGGATACCCATTGAATGATATTTTCTTTCATCTCTCCACTTTCCTGGAGTATGTCACTTCCTATCAGAACCTTTGTTCCTCAGCTCACAAACCCTGTTTCTTAGAAGTCATGTGTGATCTTCACTAGCTATTAGTATTTTCTCCCTTCTCAAATTACTTTGTATTTACTTACATGTATACATGTATCACCTCAATAAAATGGAAGTTTCTTGAGAGTCAGAACCATTTCATTTTTGTGCCTCTGTATCCCCAGTGTCTAACACAATATTTTATGGATATAGATGCTTAATAATGCTTAAAAATTGATTTCAGAATAACAGAATTTCAGAGGTGGACTGGGTTTTAGAGATCCCCTCATTAATTTTACTGATGAGAAGACAAGCCCAGAGAGAAATGATTTGCCAGAAATCACAGTGGATCCAAGTCAGTGAAGAAACCAGAACACTCTTTCTCACAAGATCTACCAGGACAATTCCTATTCCAGCTAGAGTGGGAGAGAGAGCCCATTCAGAGGCATTCCCAGTTATTTCTCCTTTTTATGAGGGCACAACTTCCATTCAGCTCCATGATGACTTTCCCCTTTCTTCTGGATGTTGGGTCCTTAAATATAGCTAAGAGACAGAAAACATGGCAGCACAGCCAGTGGTTGGGGAAGTTCTTGGGTTTCCCTAAAATGGATTTTAATATTATAGTTTCTTGACTGCCCCCATCTCTTATAGGCAGGCCTAAAAGCAGGGAAGAAACTAGCACCCCAGAACCTCACTTAGCTTGTAGAGGCCTACTGATCTCAAAGGCTTTGTTCCAGTCAGTGGGGGTGGGTGGGGAACATGAAAAAAGAGGATGATGGGGAATGTGGGGACAGGAAAAGCACGGAATGACATGGAAGTTTCTGAGCCTTTGGGGATGTAAACAGAACTCCATGCAAATGAGATGCAAAATAACATGCAAAAATGTATTATTCTCCTTTCAGTCATTTCTGGTCCTCAGTTCTGGCACTTTTAGTCCATGTCTGGAACAGAAGGAAGTGGGAAAAAGTCTTTCTGATGTTTGCCAAGGCTCATGCCCTCCTGGGTCTCTTTTCTAAGCTCCTGCTCCTATTAGGTGGCTGCAGAAAGAGACATTTTATCCCCTTCCTTCAGGCCAAAAAAAGGGCTGTGGGAGTTTTGCTCCATCTCAGAGCCCAGAGTCAAGGGGGTAGGGGGAGTGTAGAGCTATTCCTCCTCTAGTCTTCTAACAGCAAAGGTCATCTATTCTCCTTTCCAAGCATCCTCCTCCTTCCCCCACAATGGTTATCAGATGGAGGATAGCCTGGAATGTGTATGCAAAAGGGTGGGAGAGAAGAGGAGGAGGCTTTCCCTTCCAGGGGGTCAGGAGTGGGGCCAGCAGAGAAACTTGGAAATGCTGGCAGGATGTTAGGACAGAGCTACCAGGAGTGCCAGGAGGAGTGTGTGATGGTGGGAATATGTAAGAGGGAATGTTAGGATGAGTTTAGGTCCTCATCAGCTTTTGCCTGGACTACTGTAACAGCCTCCTAATTAGTCTTTCTAATGCATTCTCCATATAGCTTCTAAAATAGCTTAGTCAAGGTATATATCTGATCATGTCACTCTCCCACTCAAAAGTCTTCAATGACTCCCTATTGGATAAAATCTCTCATCCTGGCATTTAGAATACTCTACAATCTGACTCTGGCCAACCTTTCTTACTTTTATTTTTCATTGTTGTTCTTTACATACTCTATATTTCTGTCAAATTAAACTACTAGAGCATCAGAGAACCTGAATTTGAATCTCAGTTCTACTTCTTACTATCTATGTAACCTTGGACAAATCATCCCTTTGGCCCTCAGTTTCCTCCTCAGTGAAAAAAGTGGGTTAGACTACATAACCTCCAAAGTCCCTTTAAGTTTTAAGCCAGTGCTCTTACATATATTTTCTGTGGTTCCCTAAGATCCTAGTCCCTGAACTCATCTGCCAAGTTTAGACATTTTTTTCCTCAGCTCTTTTCAAAATCCTTTGCCTCTAAGGCTCAAACGAGACTTCCTATGAGAGATTTCTTTCTCTACCCCCATCCAAATTGTGGGTGTTCTCTTCCTCCTCAAATTACTTATCTGTGGACCCACTGACTCCCCCACTTGGTCATAAAAAAAGAGACTGACTGGATTGTAACTGATTCAAGGCAAACCCAATGGGTTCACTGCTGAAGTGGAACCCTATGAATTTGAAGCATTATCTTGGAATATGGCATACACTTGGTATACCTAGATACATACTTGGATCTACCATAAAAATGGAAACTTCTCTAGAGCAGGTACTATTTCATGTTTGTTTTAACATCTCCATTGCCCAGGAGAATGCCAGGCACATGGCGGGCAGTTAGGGAAT
The DNA here is from genome assembly GCF_902635505.1 of Sarcophilus harrisii. NCBI lineage: Eukaryota > Metazoa > Chordata > Mammalia > Dasyuromorphia > Dasyuridae > Sarcophilus > Sarcophilus harrisii. Next base: position 372,230,987 of record NC_045427.1, read on the forward strand.
TCACTTTTCAAACTGAATATTCAAGAGGACAAATTAGGGAGAGCTACCAATAAAAACTGTCTTTCCTTGTGTTAGTACAGATATCATTCTTCCCATTGCAGAGATACAGAAGTAACTTGCTCACAGTCCCACAGCAAATGTCAGAGGTGGGAGTCAAAGGCAGGCCTTTTGACTCAGCTGTTATCCAGCAATTGGGATCCACCAATAAGAATCTGTCCCCTTTTCTGACTAGTGTTGCTGAATCCTTGGCAAAGAGAAAACAGGCTGCTGGAGAACCAGGTACACAGCTCTTCTGGTCGATTCTTCCCTTCCCCCTCCTCATCCCAGGCTTTGATTGGGAGGTTAAGGGTGGGAGGTGATGATTTGGGAACGGAGAATTCCTTCCAACATATTCCCAGATCCCCATCAGAGACTAAAGCAGTTTTCTGGGGTTGGCTCAAGCAAGGTATTTTCAGGGCCACTAGTGGGAATCAGGCCTGCAAATGCTTATGTCATATCATAGTCTTTGGCATGTCTTACTCATCTCCCAATTTCTCCCAGCCAAAGGCCAGTCCTAGTAAAGGGGACTAAAAAAAAATCAGTTAATTCAGCCAGTGTGTCCCATACCGTGAATGTTTGTGTGTGTCCGCCCCTACTCCGGTGTCCTCACCCTCACGTAGCTCTCTGCCCCTCTGCAAAGGCTGTGTGTCAGTCCTCCCAGCGTAGGGTCTGAGTCTGGCCAGATAAAAAGGGAGGGCAGACCAGGCCCTGCAGAGCCATAAATCGTGAGAAGGGATCTACTAAGCTGCTCCAGGCCCAGCTTTTGCCTCAACTCCCCACCCCCACCCCTCCCTAGAGGAGGAGGAGGAGGAGAGGAGGAGGGGAGAGGGCAGCGGAAAGAGCCCAGACCTCTCTTTCGACAACCCCCCCCACCCAACACACAGCTGTTTCCCAGCCTATGCGGGAGGGAAGGGAAGTGAAGGGGCGGCTGTTGGCTCTTCAAGCCTCACTCAGTCTCTGTTTCCTCCGGGGCATTTCCGGAGGCTTGGGCTGAAGCATACTGGGAGGAATCTCTGCCCAGGTTCTCTCCCTACCTCCCCTCTCCCCCATTTTTCCTATTCCTCCCCTCAGGTGGCATGGACTGGGAAGGGATTTTAGAGAATGTGTGATCCAATTTATTTTACAGAGAAAGCAACGGAAGATCTTGAGGATGGGTCACACAACAGCTCAGTGGCTAAGTTCAGACTAGAATCCAGTTCTCTGATATTCAGTACGAAGACTGCACAAGTCTTCATTAATAGTCATAATTAACTATTAAAATGATAATCTGTCCCGTGTGAATATATGCTTAAGCACTTTCCTATCTGTGATCTTATTCAACCCTCTTAACAAATACAACTCAAATAGGAAAAGTGGTCAGAGAAGGAACATATATCTGTTATATGACCATTTTATAAATGAAAACAAGATTCAGAGAATATATGACAGTTGTGGTCATTTTATAAATGCGAATAAGGCAGAGAAGGTGATGATTTGATCCATGACCTTGGATAAATTAGGACCATAGATCTGAAGTTGGGAAGGGACTTTAGAAGTCGCCAGTTTTACAGATAAACAGATCCAGAGAGGTTAATTGACAAAGGATCAAATTAGGTGTTGTTTCTTCTCCCTCATCCCCCCCCCCCCAAACTGTCTGTGAGCAATTGGATGAAGTAAGGGGTAGTGCCTTCAAATCCTTCCTCTCCCTCCTGGGAAAGAGGGGGGGCTCAGACTGAGGGCTGGGGGTGGGCAGAACAGGCCCCGACACTGAGGCTGGCTCGGAATTGTAATGTTACTCGTGGGTATCATGGTTGTCATATTGCATTTGTGTGGCTTCAGTAGCTGTGGGTACCCCCGAGAGATGATCTAGATAGACGACTCTAGGTACATTTGGTTGTGTGGTGTGCCTGTGACTTTTGTGACCCCGTTCATGGGTTTGTGACGGGTGCTGTGTGCAGGAGCCCGCAGGAAAGCACAAGGCACAGCGCGGACCGGAGGGAAAGCCGAGGGGGAGGAGGGGAGGAAGGGGAAGCCGCCCTCCCGCGCCCCCGGCTGCCCGGCCCTGGTTAATGATTCAGCACTGTCGGAGGCCCCTGTCCCCCGGTCCCAGACGCCGGCCTTGCGCCTCCCGCACGGCGTCACCGCGCGTTTGTGTGGCTGACCCCGTGGGTGCTGCGGGCCGGGGCCGGCTGCCCCGGGTGCCCGGCCCGAGCCGCGGCCCCCCGGCCCTAGCAAAGGGGGCTCTTTTTGCCGCGGGCGTTTGCTGGGAGCGTGGGAAAAACGAAGTTGTGTTGCCGGTGTGTGGTCGGGGCGCGGGGCACGGCGCCTCGCACTGTGTCAGGGCGGCGCGCCGTTGTCAGGGCCACAGACCGCGCGGGGCGGGCAGGGCGGGAGGGGGGCGGGAGATCCCGCAGGGGGCTCAGCGGCTCGGAGGCGCCGGAAGGCGGGAGGGGGCCGCGAGCGTGTGCGTCCCCGCTGCGAAGTTGTGTGCCCGGGTGTCACTAAGTTGTGCAGTCGCCGAGCTCCGTAGCCAGGGCGTATGTGTGTCACGGCGTCGGCACGGCCCGGGCGGGTTGTTGTGCAGTTGTGTGATGGGCTTTTTCCCCGCCCCCGGCCCCTTCCCACCTCCTCCCGCTCCCCCCCGCCCCCAGCCTGTCTGAGCCGCCGCGGCCGCGATCGATCGCCATTGATTGTCCCTGACGAGCTGCTCCACTTTCCAGCCAATGTCAGGCTGGGGGAGGTGGGGGGTCTCCGCCGCCCTGGCGGTGTCATTTCCACACACTCCCTGGGCCGCCGCCAGCCCACCGGGCAGACGCCAAGAGCCGGCCTGGATTCCGGCTCTTTCCGGACAGGATCCCACCGCGGACCCGGGGCGCGTCCAGGGCCGAGCGGAGGGTGCCGCTCCCCGCGCCGCCCCGCCTCGCCGAGCCTTCCGCCCCCTACTCCTTCCGGCCTTAGTCTTTCCAGCCCCCCTCCCCCCAGCTTCTCCCCCACCCACGCACTTGCCGGAACGGACTGACCTCTGGCGGGCGCCCGCTTTCCTGCCCCTGGCGGCTGGGCGCTGCATCGCCAGCTCTCCGGGACCCCACAGAGGCCGGGGCTGACGGCTTTCCCCGCCCCGGAGCCTCACCTTCTCCCCGTCCCCCTTACCCCCCGCCCGCCCCCTCTCACCTACCCAAAGGCCCGGCTCGGGGAGAAGCCCCAGCGGAAGCGAGCGCGCCCACCGCGTCATTTCTGCGGGGGCCGCCGCCGGTACCTCGCTGTGTGCACGCACGTGTCCGTGTGTGTGCGGGGGCGGGGGGGGGGGGCAGCCGCCGCGGGTCCGAGGCCGTAGCCAGACGGGCAGGAACGTCCGAAGCCGGAGGAAGCTGCCCTTGCACCCCGAGAAGAAGCCCCGCCAAATAGAGGCTGCCCCCTTCCACACAGGCATCTCGGAGGCCCAGTTCCCGGCTCCGGGACCCGCGGACCGGTCCGAGCCAGCGCCGTCCCCCTTCGCCCTACGTTTGATGGGGCTCTCACGGATTCATAACGAAGAGGGGCTGGGGTTGCTGCCGGACACACCTCTCACTTCTGATTGTCCGGCTTCTCTTTCCCCGAGAAATCTCTCACGGCCCGCTGAGGGGATCGGGGGCCTTGGGCCGGGCCAAGCGGATTGCTAACTTAGGCTGAATTAGCCAACTCTGGTGTTTTCCCTGTTCTCTCCACTAGCCTCCACCAGGACTTGGCCGGGCCACGGGCTAACGCTTTGTACGGGGGGCGGATTGAAGAGGAGAGAACGTTCCATCAGAAATGAAGAGCCTGGGCTTGGACGGTGGGATCAGAGATTTAGGGGAGACAGAGACTTTTAGAGAAGACGGAGTCTAACCCCTCCTTTTATAAATGAGGAAAAGCGAAGTGCCCAGGTGAAAGCCGCATGGAAATAAGGATTGAGCTGGCATTTAGGAGCCAGCACACTTTCCATTGGATTAGCTTCCTCTGACTGCCCTATGACCTTGAGCAAGCCATTTACCTCCTCTTAGTTTCTAGGCCTAGAAAATGAAGAAGCCAGATTAGGTGAAGACATCTTCCCGCCCTTAAACCAATGGAAGCCGTTCTTTTTATTTGAATCGATTGGGCATCTGGTACTTTGTCTAGTCACTCATCCCCTGCCATATTAATGTGAGAATTGACAAGGCCTTCGTGGGCGTTGGATGCCAGTTCTGTAGGCCTGAAAGCGTTTTCCCCAAACCCTGTACCGTCCAAAAGTCTTGTAGGGAGGGGCAAAACAGACTCCAGGGACTTGATGATGACTTAAAAAATGATAGGTAGTTGTGGATGTGGAAAAAGAATTCTGAGACTAAGCTCAGTTTCTCCCGGAGGTCATCCTGTCCAGACCTTTACCTCCTGTCAGAATAGAAGATGACCAGACCTAGGCTGATAATCTAATTTACCTTTGTGGGTATGCTAGTCCAAGGCCCCACCATGTTTTCCCCTTTCAGGTTTCAGTCTGCTCTACTTTAGCTTCTCCGTTTCCAGGTGAACATTCTGGCTACTCATTTCCCTTTTCCCAAATCCTACACACACACACACACACACACACACTCTCTCTCTCTCTCTCTCTCTCTCTCTCTCTCTCTCTCTCTCTCTCTCTCTCTCTCGTTCCTTGTGGCTGGCTGTGATTTCACACAGATGATGTAGCCTTTCATCCCCAAGGCCCCATATCCCCACTGTATGAGCCCCAAAGTACTGCCCATCATTTCTCGATTCCCTCCTCTGCTTGGCCCTTCAGGATCTTGGCTAGTGCGGGGGGCTCTGAACCTCAGTCCCTCTGGGATTGTGGATCCACAAGGGATAGGAATCGATGGGGCGGAACAGTCTCCCTGACAGATGGACAGATGAGGACTCTGGCTCCACCATCCCTGTCTCCCTAGGAAACCGGAGACAAGGGAGGCCACAGAAATAGAAGCTGGGGGGAGAGAGACAGAGACAGAGACAGAGAGGGAGAGACAGAGAAGAATACAGAGCAGCAATGAAAAAAGACATGAAAAAAAGAGGCAGAGAAAGGATTAATGAAAACGGGTGGACCCCTAGGACTACTCTTGGGTGGGTGGGGGTAGCATGGGAGATACCCAGTTAAATGAGCCCTACACAGAGGCAGAAGACTAAATAACTCAAGGCAAGAGCCTCAAAGATTATCTTTTGGAAACTCTCTGAAGCATTGGCAAAGGTTTTACTTGTCCCAAAGTGCTTAGAGGGCAGAGAAGGTAGGGGGTAGATTATTTCTAGTAAGGAGAGCTGGCAGAGCAGCATCCATATTCTCTGTCCATATGTACTGCCCTTTCCTGGAACTGGGGGTGGGTTGGAGTAAGGGTATATAACCAGCTAGGCTGATGGCCAGGGGTATTGGGAAGCTTGGCTAGGTCTAGAAGTGTTTGTGATTCTGTAGCTGCTCTGCGAGAAGGAAGGGAGGGGAACTGGAGAGGATTGGGGGTGGAAGCTATGGTTCCAACCCAGATAAAGTAACCCTGGTGGGAACAGGCTTGTGTAGTGGTGAATACCCCCAGGCCGGGTCCCCTTTATCCACCCTTCTTTGAGTTGGGGCCAGCTTCCAATGGAGCTGTGTTTCCCTGGAGGCTGTGGGAAAGGAACCAGAGAGAGGGGAAGGTTCATTTCCCTCCCCTCAACTATCCCTGGCCCCCCTCCCAGCCCGGTGCCTGTCCTAGGCTGGGCCCAGCAGAGAAGGACTGTGGAAGAAACACTGTCGTCACTGCTCAGATGTGCCAGGCCTCCTGCCAACCCTAGCCCTTCCCAACCTTGAGACTGTTCAAGGCTCTGTGGGGTGGAGGGGGAGTGAGAAGGGGGCTGGATCACCACTGCAGGGGGGAAGGCCCAGGAGGTCCTCCAGCAGCTCATGACAAAGGAGAATTCTGCCAGCCTGAGGCAATGTTAGGAGTGAACAGGCTGGTGTTTGGGGAAGCAGGTTGTTCCTTCTCCTCATGGTTTCTTGGGTTTTCCAAAAGCTAGAGTTTGCTTCCTCTCTACCTCTGGATGCCTGATGTTTTGCCCACTGCCTGGGCACAGAATCCTGGCTATGGCCTCTGGGATCCATGGTTCCTGATGACTGAGAGCTGCAGCTGCTCCTGAAAGGGGTGGGGAGGAGGAAGGCAGGGAATGGGATAAGAGGGGGCCTGATTTCTGCAATGTAAATGATTCCTCTTCTTCTCCCCTCTACCACTTTGCTTTCCTTCATGCCAAGGGGATGAACTGGAAGCTGCCCATATGCTTGCTTCTGGTCAAAGCATCTCTTTACTGGCCCACAACTCCACCCACCCCTTCTTCCTTGTGAGCTGAGGACCCCCAACGTTCAGATTCTTGGGGTGAGGGGGAGAGGGTGTGGAGTGATGGTCCTAAGAGGTGGTCAGGACTGGGAGAGGTCTTTGGCTTCAATAAAACCTTTCTTACTTGATCTCCCCAAGTAGTTTTAGCCCCTTGCTCTGGCCCTCTGAGAAGAGTGGGATGCTAGGAGACATATCAGAAACCCAGCCCAGACCAACCAGCAGACAGCTGGGCCACCTTAGTGAGAAGTGATCTGAGAGAAAGCTCAGCCCAGCTGGCACCATGGATGGCACCAAGATGGGGAGGAGGAAGAAAGTAACCTCTGGCCCTGCAGCCCTCCAGTTCCTGCCCCCTCCTTTCTGAAAAGCTGCACAATGCATAGAAAACAGAACTAGATTTGGTGCCCATGGGACTAGTGAGACCCTCCCCACTCCCAACCACCCCCTCCTCTGAACCCCTGCTGTTCTCTGTGTCCCTTGCCGGTAGCATTAAGTGCAGGCTGATCATCTAGGGTATTCTGCCTCTGTGGCCTGCAGCTGGGCCTCCATGAAGAGGAAAAGACAAAGAGCTTGCAAAATCAGACTTTGCCCTTAGGTAAATCATTTAATTTTTTTGGGCCTAGGTAAATTGAGGAAAGCAGGTTAGATGATCATTTTGTATCCTCCTAGCTCTCTGGAAGTCTGAAAATCCAGGATGCAGCAGAATTGGTCAGGTCCTTCTCTAGATTCTCTCATTCATCCTCCAGCCCAACCAAGAAACTTTGTATTGAGAACCTCAGCTGTCCTGTGTCACTCTGTTCCTAGCTATCTCCATCATTTCTTACATTCTTTCTGAGGAAGAGGTCCCTTTCAATATCTAGCCTTACCTCCACTTTCTTTAGCATTACCCTGGGTTTGTTTATTACTAATTTGCCCCTCCAAAAGGAAAACACTTTAGAAAAACAGACAAACTAGGAGCTTATGGGTCATATCAATGCACTATTGGTAGAATTGCAAATTGGTCCAGCTATTCTGGAAACCAATTTGGAACAATGTCCCAAAGCTCACTAAATTGTGTGCATGCCTTTCATGATACCACAACTAGGCCTATACCCCTGAAAAAATTAAAGAAAAAGGAAAAGTACCCATATGGGCAAAAAAATATTTTTTAGTATTTCTTTGTGGAATAGCAAAGAACAGTAAACAAAGGAGCTATTCATCAATTGGGAAATGGATAAACAAATTATGGAATATGAAGATAATAGAATGCTATTGTACCTTTAAAAAGAAATGATCAAAGGGACAGTTTCAGAGAAACCTAGGAAAACCTGTATGAATGCAGAATAAAGTGAACAGAATCATAAAAACAATTTATACCATAAGAACAATATCAAAACAACTTTGAGACTTCAGAAATGCTGAGAATAATGAGACAGGGGCATAATCAGGCTGGAGTCAGGAACAGCAGTTCAAATTCAGCCTTGGGCACTTACTACTTGGCTACTACTAGCTATGTGACATTGGGCAAGTCATTCACTTGGTTTTTTCATCTATAAAATGGGAATAATAATAATAATAATAGCATATCTATCTCTCAGAGCTATTATGAGAATAAAATGAGATAATACTTAAGTGCTTTATAAATCTTAAAGTTATATATCATAAACTATATATAGCATATTATAATGTATAATATACTACATATTATTACATATACACTAAATAAATTCTAGCTCTTATTAATCATAATCCAAAAATTGCTATTATCATTGATAGTAAGTAATCATGATTCTGGAGGATCTATGATGAAGTATATTACCTACCTCTTGACAGAGAGGAGATGGACTCAGGATGTAGAATTTTTTTGGTTATGGTTAAGGTAGGCATTTGTTTACAATACTCAAGCATGCATATTTATTACATGCGTTTTGCTTTCTTTTTTCCAGAGTTTGGGTATGGAATGGACAGGAAATAAATTCTTGCTAATTAAATCTCTCTCTCTCTCTCTCTCTCTATATATATATATATATACACACACACACACACACACACACACATATATTAAAGAAACCTAGGGTTCTGAGTTTGAAGAAAGAGAGGAATTGAATAGAAGATTAAGGACTTGGGAAAAGGTCATGGATAGTGAACCCTTTTAGTCACAGCTTCTTAATTCACCAGGGCAAAGAAAATTCTCCATGGGGAGATGGAAGGACCTGGAAAAAAACTACAGGTCAGTAACCTCATATAGTTTGAGTGGAGTTAAAGTGGGTAATATTAAAATAGTCTCCTTCCACAGCGGGGCAAGGGATAGGGGATTGAGTTCCAATCACTTAAAGGCAATAATACTCCTTCTAGATCTTTCTAAGAAACAAGGTTCTTGAATGGGGGAGAAAGAGGGACTCTTTGAGGGAGGGGAAGTTCCCATGCTGTTAGTTCAGTGGATGGAGCACTCTCCCTGAAGTCAGGTTTAAATCCAGCCTCAGATACTTAACATGTAATGCTTTCTAGCTACTTGACTCTAGGCAAGTCATTTAACCCCAATTGCCTCATCCAAAAATAGATAGATAGATAAACAAACAAACAAACAAATAAATAAAAGGAAGGGTGGGAGTACGGTGGGGCAGATAGATGGAAAAAGATTTTTTTTTTCTGACTAGAAATAAGATGAGATGTGTTCCTTCGAGCTGCTCTCTTCCATTAATCATTTTGGGATTTTGAGAAATAGTCCAGATCAGTCTTGAAGAGGTGCTGGGCAGTAGTCAACACATGGGCCTGTCTCCCTCTCTCCAGGGCTCCTCCTAGCCCTTTCCTCCTTTTTTAAACAGCATGGATGAGAGGACATTTCCCCCTCTCCTCCTTTCTAGATTTCAGCAGGAGGAGAATTTGGTGAGATCAAGGGTTATAAGTGAGATCTTCCTGTGAGAAGGTCTCTAGAATATTTCCCAGCTGTCATTCAATAGAAAGTATTCCCATGATCTTTTCTCCCATGTTTCCTTCTCTCTAAATTTATTTTTAAAGAAGATGTAGGCCCTTGGTACTGATACATACATACATATATATGTATATATATACATACACACACACATACACTATCTTGTATATCTTAATGATTTCTGAACAGTCCCTGATTGAAGCATGCCCAATTTAGCTCTTACCATAAGTAACTTTTTATATATCCTTGGGGAATAATTTCACTTATGAATCTTCTAAATCTGCAATCTCAATTAAAAGTTGATGTTGTTTTTCTGTTCTCCTCTCCTTTTGAGATCCTTCACCAATGAAATGGTGCTGTCAGACCCCATCAATCCCAGATTGTTAGTCTGTCTGCCAAAGGAGTCATAAGTCATTCTGGGAATTCCCTGGAGAATAAGAGAAGGGGAGTAGGGGGTGGGGGTCAGACAAGCTTTCTGCAGTAGTGGGACAATATCTTGGTGAGGTGGTTGGTCTTTGGTTAAGTGGGGTTTTCCACAGTCAGATGAGATTTCTAGAGAGATGTACCAGTTTTACAATGAAGAAGGGGGATCACCCATTTCTATGGACTGATTTCTGTCCAGGTTTCTTCCCACAAGAGATCTCCATATGGGGAGGAACACAAAGAACTGAGGTCACTACTTCCTCTCAACCCTGGGTCCCTTATCTTTAAATGAACCTCTTCATGTCTGGAAGACTCAGGGGAAGGGGGGAATGTAGGTAGGGATCTTTTGGAGTTTACCCTGCCCTTTCCTCTGTTTCTTTAAGTGAAATGAGAGAGCTGGAGAAGAGAATCTCTCTAAATTCCCTTCTGCTCAATTTCTCTCTTCATCCTAGAATTTTGCGTAGCCAGGCCTGAGTTAAACAGGGAAGAAGGCAGTAAAATCTGTTTTCCACCTTCTCAAAAGTAAACAATTATTCCTTCAATAAATAGACAAGTATAGAATCATTCCTTTAACAAGTATATATTTGTTAAGTTTCTGTGATGTGCCAGCCACCTGTCCTACTTCCTAGAAATACAGATATAGAAAGTGAGACATTCCCTCCCTTCAAAAGGCTTGCATTTGGGGGCAGCTAGATGGTTTAGTAGATAGAGCACCAGCCTTGAAATCAGGAGAACCTGTTTGGCCTTAGACACTTGGTAATTCCTAGTTGTGGTGACCCTGGGCAAGTCATGTAACCCCAATTGCCTCAGAAAGAAAAAAAATAAAGAAAAGCTTGCGTTCTGTGCGGGGAAACAGCATTTACATACATATACATCCCTGCCCTCAAAGAGTTTATATTTTATTAAGGGAAACAACTGTGTACATATAAATAAATGTAAAATACTAAATATAGACTAAAAATATAGACCAACTGAGTCAGAGTGGAAGAGTATAGCTAAGGGGGCAAATGGACATAGTGTTGGGCCTACAGTCAGGAAGACTCATCTTCCTGAGTTCCAATCCTATTGGCTGGTGTGACCCTGGGCAAGTCACTTGTTCTGTTTGCCTCAGTGAAATGAGCTGGAGCAGGAAATGGCAAACCACTCCAATATCTGTGGTAAGAAAACCCCAATGGGGTCAAGGAGAGTTGGACATGACTGAAATAATCGAATGACAGTAACCTGGGTGGAAAGAGAAAGTCTGGGATGTCAGGAAAAGCTTCAGATAAGACTTGGGGTAGGAATTCCAAGAGGAGGAGGTGAAGATTCCACACCTGGGAAACAGATTGTGAATAAGATTGGAGAGATGGAGCATCTTGTACGCAGGACAGTAAGAAGGCCAGGTTTGGCTGGACAGTAGGAGGCAGTGAGGGAGAGTAATGTGTAATGAGCCTGGAAAGGTAGCTTGGAGAGACCAGTAAAGCTATTGCTATCATACATTACCTGTGTGATCCGACTGCCTAAGGGTGAAACTGGTGCTTCCTTCCCCCCAGATATCAAAAGAATCAGAAAGCCACCTTCACCCCATTGACTGAACTTTCAGTAGAGGATTTAGAGAAAGGTATGAACAAGAATTCGACAGAGGCAGGATGCTTGAAAGGGTTAGAGGAGAAAACCCTACTTAGATGAAATCAGTCCAAAATAAAATACCTGGTGTCTCTAGTTTCCAAAGGACCTTCTAGGATTTTGTGTATTTTGTTGTGTATTTGTTTTGTTTGTGTATTTTGTTGTGTATTTTGATCCTGACAATCCCTTTTATTTATTTGTTTGTTTATTTGTTTTATACTCCATGGAGATTTTATTTTATTTTTTAAAAATTATTATTAAAACTTTTAAATTTTCAAAACATATGCATAATTTTCAACGTTGACCTTTGCAAAACCTTGTGTTGCAAGTTTTTTTCCTCCCTTTTCCCTACCCCCTCCTCTAGATAGCAAGTAATCTATGTTAAACATGTACATTTCTTCTATTCATGTTTCCACATTTATCATGCTGCACAAGAAAAATCACATTAGAAAGGAAAAAAAATAAGAAAACAAAATATAAGCAAACAACAATAAAAAAGTTGCAAATACTATGTTGTCATCTACATTCGGTTCTGAGTCATCTCATTGTTGAAGAGAGCCACATCCATAAGAATTGATCATGGTACAGTCTTGCTGTTGCCGTGTATAATGATCTCTGGATTCTGCTCATTTCACTTAGCATCAGTTCATGTAAGTCTCTCCAGGCCTCTCTGAAATCATTCTGCTAGTTGTTTCTTATAGAATAATAATATTCTATAACATTTCTATACCATAAGATTCAGCCATTCTCCAACTGATGGACATTTACTCAGTTTCCAGTTTCTTGCCACTACAAAAAGGGATGGGAGGCAGAATTTATTAACCCCATTATACCAGGGACAAAACTGAGCCATAGAATAGGGACATGATTTACTAGAATGAATGCTAGAACCCAAGTCTCCAATTCCCAATTCAGTGTTCTTACTTCTGTATCAGTGAGTGCATCTGAGGTACCACTAATTCCCCCCCAGCACAGAAGCAAAACATCTTTAATGGCATGTCTGCATATGGGTTAACAGGAGGCTTTCCAACCCGGAAAGTTGTATAGATCAGAATGGATTTGGGGCTCCCGTGATCCCTGGGATTACTGTTTAACCTTCACCCTGATGTGTGTGTGTGTGTGTGTGTGTGTGTGTGTAGGGGTGTCTGATAATAGTGAGCAGTTAATTGTAAGTCAAGTTACCAGCTGAGGGAGAAAGAAATGTGGACAGAGGGAGGCAGGGGATTCCTGCTTGGCTGGAGTTAACGATTAACCCTGGGCCCCTTCACTTCCTGCTTCCTTTCCTCCCTCTTGGTTTTCCGGGCCCCTGGCCCCAGGGACTGACAACCCGTGACCAGCCGGCTGGTTGTGGCTTCCAGACTAGAAACCAGTCTCTCCAGTTCAAAGAGCAGCTCATCCTGTCCCTTCCCCCTCCTTTTCCCCCAGGCCAGAGAGCTTGGCCCTTCTCTCCCAAACTAAACTCTTTTCTCAATTCAGTTTATTTGTTGGACTTACCAAACACTATTTAGTCCTATTACATCCAGGTTCCAGGCTCCAAAACAAAATGGAAAGCAGTCTTTGCCTTCAAAGAGCTTACATTCTACATACACATGTGAATAAATAGTAAAAAGAAGGGGATGTCAGCATAGGCCTTGGTACTTGAGTAGAATCTTGAAAGGAGCTCAGATGAAGAAAGTATTCTAGGCATTGGGCTCAGTCTATGCAAAAGTGAGAAGGTAGGAGATGGAATGTCATGCATGGAACAATAAGGTCAATCTGTTTGAAATGCAGAACTCGTGCCCTGGACTAAAGTAAAATCAGTCTAGAAAGAGAGGGTGAAGAGCTTTATATGTTGTCCTCCATGAAAATAATTTTTTTTATTTTACTCTTAAGGAGGGAGAATGACATGACCTATGTTTTCTTCCCTCAAGCCACTCTATTATTCAAAGTGATGATTTGACTATATATTATGTGTGATATGACAAATGACCTTTGGTTCTTTTGAAAACTCCTCATATCTTCCCCACCTCGACTCCATCCCTACCATGAAGTTCCCCTTCTACCCAACCTCTTTTATTCTTTCAAGAATCCCCAGTTAGGAGGAGTGGAAACTAGATCTGGACCTAGGAAGTGATCTAGAAATTTCAGCACACCTGAGATTGTTAAATGTTTATTAAAGAAGTAAATCAGCACTGTGTGAGATTTATCTAGGAAGCCTTCTTGAACTAGAGAAGTCTGGACACAGGAAATAATAATAATGTCACATTAGTGTTACTTTTAGTGCATGAAGTAAATTTATTATTTCATTTGATTCTTTCAGCAATTCTGTGTGACCCTGGGCAAGGGGCACTTAGGTGGTGTGGCAGATAGAACACTAGTTCTGGAGTCAGGAGGAACTGAGTTCAAATTCAGCCCAAAATACTTACTAGCTCTGTGACCCTAGGCAAGTCACTTAACTCCAATTGCCTCCCTCAAAAAACGAGGCTCTTGGGATACAGGAATTATGATTTCTATTTTATAAATAAAGATACAGCTTCAGAGAAGCTGTCAATTAATTCATGGTCACAAAGCCAGTAGTATTTAAGCATCTTCTAAGTGTATACAAGATACGTTACTTAATTTCAATTGCCTCAAAAAAAAAAAATCTTGGGATACAGGAATTATAATTCCTATTTTATAGATTAAGAAAGCAGCTTCAGAGAGGTTATCAATTAATCTATGATCACCAAGCCAGTCGTATTTAAGCATCTATATTGTGCAAGGTACAATCCTGAGAGTTGAAGGTTCAAAAGCAAAAACCAAACATTCTCTGACTTGGAGAATTTTACTTTTCTATTTGGTGCATTCAACTTGTATGAAAGCAAGTCAATAAAAATTTCTGTGTCTGAGACTGGATTTGAAGTCATATCATCCTGACTCCATGTCCATCCATTGCACCATCTAGCTGCCCCAATACCTGAGCACTTTAGAAAAAAAAAAAAAAAAAAAAAAAACTAGGGATTCTGTTAGGTGGTAGGTCACTTCACAAATGCATGTTATTGGTGGACAACTTGTGCAAAGTTAAAGGGGAGAGACGAAATAACATATACTAGGAGCAGCGAGCAGGTCAATTTGACTAGAGAGGACTATATGGGAAGATGAGACTCAGTGTTTTCCATTTCCAAATGCAGGGCCCTTTCCACCATGGCATTTTGATTTTTCTCAAGCTAGTACTTTTGCCCCAAAGTGCTCAGGGAATGATTCACACTACCCTTAGTCTTTTCTGGGCTGTGAAGTACTAGAGGTAATTCTAGATACCTCACTTCTCCTATCCTGGGCCTGTTTTGGTGCCCACCAGTACAAAGTCTGGGGAATGCGCTTGTGCATGTCTCAAAGACTTTTCTGATCCCAGAGACCTAGAAATCTCCTCCAGGGACCTGTCCTGATCAATCTCCTTAGGGTTGTTCAGGAGTGTCCAACACTTTGTAATCCCCATTTGGGTTGTCTTTTTTTTTTTTTTTTTTTTTTTTTGCGAAGATACTGAAGTATCTTTTTTGCTATTTCCTTTTTCCAGTTCATTGACAGATAAGGAAACTGAGGCAATCAATGGATTAAGTAAGAGGTCCGGGCTCACACAGCTAATAAATACCAAATTTGAACTCAGGGCCCCTTGAGTATAGACCCCAAGGTCGATATCTAGCTGCCCCAATTCTCCTTAGTATGAGTGCACACTTATTTTCCATCTGTGAAGTCATTTGTACAGCAAGGTATGTTGAGGTCTATTGGAAACACCACAATATTGGGTCATAGATTATTTGGGTTAGAGTTCTGGTGGGACTACTTATTAACACTATGGCCTTTGGTAAATCATTTCACATTTCTTAGGTTCCCAAAGCTTTAAAATGAGGATTGTGGACTATGTGAAATGTAGGATCTCTTTCAGTTTCTCTTTCTTTTTTTTTTTTTTTTTACTTAAAAAATAGCTTTTTATTTTTCCAAATAGTATTTAACATTCATCCTTACAAAACCTTGTGTTCCAAATTTTTCTCCCTCCCCTCCCCTAGACAGCAAGTAATCTAGTAATCTAGTATAAGTAATCTAGTATAATCTAGTTAAACATGTGCAGTTCTTCTAAACATATTTCCATATTTATCATGCTACCTAAGAAAAATCAGATTAAAAGAGGAAAAAATGAGAAAGAAAGAAAAAAAAAAAAACAAGCAAGCAAACAACAAAAACAAAAAGGTGAAAAAACTATCTTGTGATCCACAATTAGTCCCCATAGACTTCTCTCTCTGGATGCAGATGTCTCTCTCCTTCCTACCCAAGGGTCCTCAAACTACGGCTCGAGGGCCAGATGCAGCAGCTGAGGACGTTTATCCCCCTCACCCAGGGATATGAAGTTTCTTTATTTAAAGGCCCACAAAACAAAGTTTTTGTTTTTACTATAGTCCGGCCCTCCAACAGTCTGAGGGACAGTGAACTGGCCCCCTATTTAAAAAGTTTGAGGACCCCTGCAAGACCTATAGAATTGGCCTGAATCATCTTACTGTTGAAAAAAGCTGATCATCATATAGTCTTGCTGTCGCTGTGTACAAT
Source organism: Sarcophilus harrisii (assembly GCF_902635505.1). Taxonomy (NCBI): domain Eukaryota; kingdom Metazoa; phylum Chordata; class Mammalia; order Dasyuromorphia; family Dasyuridae; genus Sarcophilus; species Sarcophilus harrisii. The sequence continues at coordinate 372,246,815 of NC_045427.1, forward strand.
GTTCTTTTGGTTCTACTCACTTTACTTAGCATCAGTCCATGTAAGTCTCTTCAGGCCTTTCTGAAATTATCCTGCTGATCGTTTCTTATAGAACAATAACATGGTCTCTCTCAGTTTTAAGCCCCCAGGATCTCCTAGTGTTTTGGCACATTGCACAATATTGGGAACAAATAATGCAATCCAAAATCCTTTCTGCAACCTACTGAACAAGCTTTGCTTGGCGAGGGGTTGTCGCTGTTTCTGGGTCAGTGCCCTTCCATGACATGTTCACCTTAGTGTGTCTGGGTTTGTGTGTACAATGGGCAGATTTCGGGACCGGGAGCCAAGATCTAAGTTGAAATTTCACTTTAGTATACTATCTCTGTGATTTCTGGAGGTCACTTAACCTGTGTCTGCCTCAGTTTTTTCACGTGTAAGAAGAGAGAGGATAATAGCTTTTATATCCCATGATTGTAGTGGGGATAAAATAAAACGATACTTATAACCTGCTTTTCAAACATTAAAACTGTAGATAAATATTATTAGCATTATTATGCCCCCTTTGGACCCAGAGGACTGGATGGTCTTTCTGTGTGTGTGTGTGTGTGTGTGTGTGTCTGGGGTGGAGGCTGTGAGATCTCTTCTTCTGGTCTCCAGCCCTAAGCCTGGAGGGGCTTTCCCTCCTCCTTCTCCCTCTCCCCACCCCTCTCTCTCTCCCCTGTTTACACAACTCCTAGGCCACTTCCTTGGCCAAACAAACAGGCCAACTCCAGGGGTGGGTGGGGGTGGGGAAGAAGCCAAGGAGGTGGGAAGCTTTTCCTTCTTGGGGAAAAAAATACATAACAACAAAACTTTCTCCATTTCTTCCTGGGTTCTGCAAAGCATCCCCCATCACCTTTGAGGTCATAGAAATCATTGTCCTTTCCCCCTCATATATTCTTTTAAACTGTTCAGATTAATTAACTAATTTTATGAGGGTGGAAACTGAAGCCCAGAAAATGGAGGAGATTTGTCTTAGTCACATAGTTAAGAAAAAGAGGCAGGAATTAACCAAGAATAACTAGTGTTTGGATACATCCTCAAACATTCAGCTACTCCCAGCTTTCCTCTCCCTTTCCATCTGATTTAAGAAACTTAAGAACCATACTGAAATATCCAGAGTCCTCAAATCAGGCCTTGTCTAGGACATTGTACTCCTATGCAGCTATTTTTCTATTTTCTATTGCTTCTTCTTCCTCATCAATCTTCTTTCTTCTTCTTCTGGCAATCAGGGTTAAGTGACTTGCTCAGAGTCACAGAACTAATGTCTTAGGCTAAATTTGTGCTCTATCCATTATCTCACCTAGTTATCTTCTTGAAAAGTCATACTTTTTGCAAAAGTTGCCTATACCTAGTACCTTTACTTTCACATTACCTAGTTTTCCTAAGTCCTAATAGCCAGAAAATCAAGTTCATCTTCTTCCTTAAACCCAACTCTCATGTCTTCACTATTTCTGTCCATGGAACCATCCATCCATTCATCTATTCGTTTGCCCTATCTCCCAAGCCTGTACTTTGAGAATGATTGGGATGATAGGGATAGATGCATTAACAATGTCAGTACAGGTAGGATTTTTGCTCACTTTTACATCTGTGTTCTCACTCTTAGAGCTAAATTGACCTATCCCATATCAAATAGGATATACTTTCTTCTTCTCTCTGCTTTTGAATTGCTTACTCCTTGTCCCCTATGCCTAGAATATTAGCCCCACCCCCTCCCCACTCTCTCTCTCTCTCTTGGAAACCCTCGTTTTCTCCAAGACTTCACTTTCTATATGAGGCCTTACCCATTCTTTCCAGCTGTTACATTTTCTTGGATTTATGTCCTATATACTTTTTTGGGGGTGGGGGAGGAAATTGGGATTAAGTGACTAGCTCAAGATCACACATCTAGTAATTAAGATCAGATTTTAATATAGTTCTTCCAGACTTCAGGGACTGTGCCCTATCCACCATTCCACTTAATTACTCCTTTAATATTCTACATTACATGTTGTTATCCTCCACAGGGCAGGAGTCCCTTTGTGCCCCAATAACCTAGCATAGTATCCAGATTATAGCAATTAATAACTACTTGGTGACTGATTGAAGCTAGAGGAAAAATTACCTCTTATGTCAAGTTCAGAATCCAGAGCTTTTTTTTTGCCATGTCTTTCTCCTTTGGAAGCAGAAAAGTTTAAAACTCGACTAAGGTCCCCATCCAAAATCAACCAGCCAAATTGGTTGTAAACACTCTCAACCACAGCTCTGCCAGTTTTCCCCTCCCTTGGACACTTAAATTGGGCAGCCTCAAATTACACTCCTGGGGGGAAAATTATCTTGAGAGGTTCCAACTCTTAGGACCCTTCCTCCCTTGCTCTCCATTACTCTGCCCCCCCCCCCATAGCAACAACAAAAACCCCTAACTGCCTAGAGAGTGAAGAGTTGAATTTATTTTGTGTGTGTGTGTTTTTAAACATCTTTACTGCCTCCCTCCTCCCCCACCCTATCTCCCTGATGAGAGAAGTGAATAATTGTGTCAAGGATGCCTCATCACCAGGGGTGGAAGTGACCTTGGGTGTCTGGCTATGCTGGATGAGGCCAATGGGCATAAAGAAACCAACCAACATTCAGTTGGCCCTTTATCTTTAGGACCATGAATTTTTCTGCCAGAACTATTGTAAAAAATTAGAGACCCCGTACTAAGTCTTTATTTATTTATTTTTTAAATTTAATAGCCTTTTATTTACAGGTTATATGTATGGGTAACTTTACAGCTTCTTTAACCTTTTTCCTTTTCCCTCTTCCCCTCCCCAGATGGCAGGATGACAGTAGATTAAATTATTAAATATAACAGATACACAATAAGTATACATAAAACCTTATTTTGCTGTACAAAAAGAATCAGATTCTGAAATATTGTACAATTGCTTTGAAGGAAATCAAAAAATGCAGCTGGCATAAATATAGGGATTGGGAGTTAAGTAAGGTTTTTAGTCATCTCCCAGGTTCTTTCCTCTGGCTGCTAGTTCATTCATTACTGCTCCATTAAAATGTTTGGTTGATCTCATTGTGAGGATTGGGTCCATGAACTGGTCATCATATATTTTTTGAAGAAATAATGATCTCCTGGTCCCTCATTTCACTCAGCATCAGTTCGTGTAAGTCTCTGGGCCTTTCAAATCATCCTGTTGGCATTTCATAGAACAATAATTTATTAATTTCATAACACAATTTATTCAGCCATTCTCAACTGATGGGATCCACTCAGTTTCAGTTTCACCACACAAAGGGGCTGCCCACAAACATTCGTGCACATTGGTCCCTTTCCCTTTTTGATCTTTTGGGATATGCCCAGTAATAACACTGCTGGATCAAAGGGTATGCAAGTTTATCTTTTTGAGCATAGTTCCAAACTTCTCCAGAATGGTTGGATTCGTTCCTCCCCAAACAATATAATGTCCCAGTTTTCCGCATCCCCTCAACAATCATCATTTTTTTCCTTCATCTTAGAATCACAGGTGTGTGAGTATCTTAGGTTGTCATAATTTGCATTTCTCTGATTAATAAATTTGGAGCATCTTTTCATATGACTAGAAATAGTTTCATTTCTTCATCTGAGAATTTCTGTTCAATCCTTTGACCATTTTCAATTGGTGAATGGCATTTTTTATAAATTATTTTCTCTATATTTTTGGAAATGGGTTTATCAAACTTTGTGTAAAATATTTTAGTTTATTTCTTCCCCTAATCTTGTCTGCTTAGTTTTGTTTTCAAAACTTTTGTTTTATATCAAAATTTTCTATTTTGTGATCAGTAATGATCTCTGTTCTTCTTTGGTCTAAATTCCTTCCCCTTCCACAGGTCAGGGGTCTTTCTGTGTTCCTCAATTTATTAATAATTTCATGCTTTCGCCTAGGTCATGAACCCATTTTGATATCTTGGTGTCGTTGTTAAGTGTGGATCAATGCCCTAGTTTCTGCCATATTGTTTCCAATTTTCCCAAATTTTTTGTCAAACAGTGGTTCTTTCCCAAAGCTGGGGTCTTTGGGTTTTCAAAGACTAGGTTGTTGTTTTGACTTTTTTGTCCAGATAACCTATTCACTGATCAACAATCTTTCCTTAGTCAAAATGGTTTGGTAACTGCTGCCTATAATATAATTTTAGTCTGGTCAGCTAAACCTTCATTTGATTTTTTTTCATTAATTCCCTGAAATTCTTGATTTTGTTTTCCATTTTAGATTTTTTTTTTTTTTGGTTTAAAATGTTTTTGGGATCTGATTGGTATAAGCCTAAATAAATAAATTGTTTAGGTAATATTTCATCTTTATTTATTTTAAAATCAAAGGCATTTAATGTTTTTTAATTGGATCAGACTTAATTTGTGTGAAAAGTGGTCTGTAATTTTGCTCATAAAGTTTCTGATTTTCCCTTGGCTACTAAGTCTTTAAAGGGGGAGTATAGTCAAGTCAACTAGTACTTATTGTTTTGACTAAGAGCCAGGCCATAGCTGGGGATACCCCACCCTCAAGGACTTTACAATCTAATTTTGGTGGAGGAAGGAGAATCCCTAAAGAAGCCACATAAGGCTTGGAAATAGTAAAATAAGTCAGCTTTGTAAAGCTTGGGAGCTTGAGCCATTCAGTCTAAGAAATATTTATAAGACTCCTACTGAATGCAATGCATTGTGCTAAAAGCTGGGGAAATCAGTTGAAACTTGACATCAGCTTCCCTACCTTTTCTTTCCACTAGGTGTCTGGTTAACAGCAGGTAAGGTAGTGAGTGGCTGAAGAAGGCTGACCGGGAAGGGCTTTTTTTCCCCCTCGAAGCAATTGGGGTTAAATGACTTGCCCAGGGTCACACAGCTAGGAAGTATTAAGTGTCTGAAACTGTATTTGAACCCACGTTTTTGGCTGGTGTTCTATCTACAACTCCATCTAACTGCCTGAAGGGAAGTGCTTTAATAGCCAAAACTAAAAGATGACTCAAGGCTTATATACATACAATAAGTCTACATATTTACTAAGCACTCTAGGCCTGGCCTTCCTTCTTTCTTCTTCTTCTTCTTCTTCTTTTTCTTTTTTTTTTTTTTTATTAATTTTTCTTGGAAAGCTCTTCCCTGCCCTCGTTTTTAATTCAGAGTGGGATCCTAGGATCAGAAACCTGGAATAAATTCACTTTACCTTTACATCTAGACTAAATGATCTCAAAAGGCCCTTTTAATTCTAAATCCTATGATCTTAGAAACTACCCTGACTTCAGAACTGTTAGAAACTCTTAGATTTTTTTTTTTTTTTTCTGTTTTAGATTCTGTCCCAGCTTTTAGAATTAGCATTGACCTCAGAGTCAGTAGACTTAAAATCTAGTCTGGACTCTCCCTTTAATTAGCTTCGTGCTCTTAGGCAAGTCATTTACCCCTGAACCTCAGCTTCCTTGTGCATAAGATGAAGGGGCTATTCTACCAGGTGATCTGCAAGTTCTGCTTGCCCCTTAATTTCCATGTGTATTTCTATGTGTATTATTCAAATCAACCAACAACCCTTAGAGGACAGGGTACAGGATCCAGCAAGGGCTAGCCCAGGTCACCTTGACCATTTTGGCCCCCTGACCTAACTGGACTATTTTGCAATCCAATCCTTGTTACAAACAGCCTCTAAGGTTCTGTTGACTTTAACCCCTCGACCTTCAGCCACATTGCCCTTGTTTAACTGCTTCCATTGTACACTAGAGGCTCCAAACTCCCTAGTCATTGTAGGATACCTTCCTCCATTTTTTCTAAAGGGAAGACACAGCCTCTGGGGAACAGTAATAGTTAAAGAGACACACGTCTCACATAAGCTTTTGTGTCTTTGGATAATCAATTCCCCAAGCAGAACCAAGAGTCCTGATACTTGCTTCCCCTCTGAATGTCTCCTCCCTTTCCTCAGAACACCTATTCTCACAACCCTAGCTCAGAAGGTAAATTAGCTTGGCTTGGTCCCACCCTCTGGGCAGACTCCAACTTCAACTGTTATCTCCCCCACCAAAAAAAAAAAAAAATCTGGTTATAGTTTTCATCAGTTTGAGTATTCAACTGATGTTTACATTTATAACACTTACACACCCCCATCTCCCTAGTGGAAGAATAGAATCCCTGTGTCAAGGATACCTCATTACAGGGTGAAGGTAACCACCCACCTCCAACTGATTGAAAAGCTGGCATTTAAGCTGGGCCTTGAAGCTTGGCTAGGATTTTAACAGGCAGAAATTGGGAAGGGGGAGGGGAAGGTAGTCTAGGTGGAGGGAATAGCACAGCTGGGATGCTTATGGTGTGTTTGGAAGAACAGGGAAAACTCCAGGGAACACCATACGCTACTCATAAAACCATAGAATGTGGGAACTACAAGAAAACAGTGTTGTGGATCCTTTTTAGCAGTCTGGTAAAGCCTGTGTGTGGATCCCTTCTCAGAATAAAATAAAATACATCAGATTACAAAGGAAAATCATTTATATTGAAATATAGTCATTAAAATATATTTTAAAGCCACAGATTCCATGCCAATCTAATTCAAACTGTTTTACAAATGGGAAAACTGAGAAAAATATGTTGAGAGAGGATATTTGTCGGTGACCCAAAAGTCACCTAATGGTAGATTTTGGACTAGAACCTAGCTAGAGAAGTATGAGAGAAGATTAAAAAGGTTGGCAGGAGTTAGAATTTAGGTAGTCCATAATCTTAACTGTCAGACTAAAGAGTATAGACTTCGTATGCTAGAGGCAACCCGAGAGGGACTAAAGGGTTTTGAGCAAATCTGTAATTCCTTTAGATTTCTGGTTCAGTGGAAAGAGAGCTAACCAGAAATCAGAGGGCCAGTTCTGTTACTCCCAGTGCTGTGTGTGATGTTGGGCAAGTAGGTTTTACCTCTCTCTACCTCATATTTTTATTTCAATATAACTTGTTTCATTTATGAATTCAACATATTTTATTTTATACATTTAAAAACGTGATTCTCAAAAGGGGTCCATAGGCTTGACTAGAGTGCTAAAGGTTCCAGGAACAAATAAGGTTAAGAACCTTTGTATTAGTTTTTTTTTCCATCTGGCTTTGGACATTCACTAGCTGTGTGACTCTGGACGAGTCACTTTAACCCCTATCTCTCAAAAAAAAAAAAATCACACAATAGATTTTAGTTGTGTATTTACAGACAACAGATTCTCCACTCCAGGGAATTAAAAGCCTACTAAGTATCAGGCTTTAGCTTAATGCTCCACAGTGCCAAGAATGCGGATGCAAAGACTGAATTTCAATAGTGCCGTTCCTCCAGGAGTTTTCTATCTAATCTCCAATGGAGATGAATCAGATAGCTAGTGTCACTGGAAAGCCGAGAAGAAAAACTAGGGGAAAATTCAGCACCTGGGTCCATCCTTCCTGTCAGAGCCTTGCTAAAATCGAGGTTTAACTCTGGAGGTTCGCAACAACATTGATCTCCTCTGCTTCAGTTATAGTGATCTTTTTACTTGTCTTCAAGGAGATCTTTGAGATTCAGGGGATTTCTGAAGGGACGATTTTCCCTGTCCTCTGCATCTCTTGGACACTGAGAATTTTGCCTTTTATACCAGTTCGGTCTCCACTGAAAGCAGTCTCCCTCAAGCTGGTTTCTGCGGGCCCCAAACCACACAAGTCCACATCACAACTTGTCTGTTTCTTCTGCCCCCAATCCAGTTTCTCTAGTAGTCTGGATGGTTAGGTAAAGTCCCAGCTAAATCAGAAATTAGGTGAATGCTTTAAGAAGTAACTGGATTACCCCGGCTAAAGAAAGGTCTTTTGTTTAAGTACGTTCGGGTTGGGGGGGGGGGGGGAGAAGCTTTGAGCTTTCTTGTGCTAAACACTATAGTGCGGACTCAGGGGTGGGTGGGCTGGGTTGGGGTCCATTGAGGTGTTGATGAATTCATTTTCCCTCTAGGGTCTAGCTTCAGACTTCCGATTCCCAACCCGCTGAGCCATCCCACCCCAGGCTGAAATTCTCACCATCCTTCAAACCAAACCAAATCAACACACATATTCATGGAACTCCTACAGAGCTCAGCTAAGAGCTGGGCCTCCGAGACTACAAAGGAGGGGAGGAAGATGCAAACTTGAGAAAAACATTCTTCCAGGCCTCTAGGTTCAGATTACCTGTTTGTATAGAAAAAATCTCTAGTAATCAATCATTAACCAAGCGTCACTTTTTACAGATGGGGAAACTGAGGTTTGGAGAAGTGAAAGGACATACCAAGAACAAAAGTTATTTGGCAGCTCCTACGGCATTTTGTTCCCGTCAGTCAAATGGGCCCCTCAGCCTGGAGCTGGTAGGGCCGGTGCACACATCTGATCCCTCCAACAAGACAATTCCAAGGAGCCAGGAACTGCATTTGCCGTCTCCTCCCCCTTCTCCTTCTCCCCCACTGGCTTTAGTAAAGGGCTGGGCTCAAGGTAACAGGTCAGCACATACTTGTGGAATGACTGACTGCGGGAAGCCGGCAAAGAGTTAAATTGAAACTGCAGACAATAAGAGATACTTCCCTCCTACTAGTCCTCCTTGGAAGGTGGGGGTGGGTGAAGGAGACTAGGTAGGTGGGAGTGTCCCTCCCGTGTAGTAGAGGCTGAGCCTCAAAATTTGCAGACTGGTTGAAGAAATTCTGTAGACTCTTTTAACTCTACTGTGTCTCCAAACTGACCAACCGCGGTGTCCTTGGTAACACATACCCTGAATCTGGGTTTGAATCTTATTTTCATGATTTTGCTTTTGATATAAATGCATAGAAATTTTTCTGGCCCTATTTCATCAATCTAAATCCCATTCAACCCCTAGCCTCTGTTCCTAGTGGGCTCTCAGATTGGGAGAATTCAGGCCTGGAAAACAGCTTCCTGAACTGGGCCCAGCTACCTAGTACTTCATTGCATTCAGTCAGAAAAAGTTCTCTTTGAGGATTGGGGTGACATCCTTCCTGTTCTTAATCTCTGAGGAAAGAGACTTCACCTTAATCTCCTCTCCCCACTTTCTAAACCCAGTCCCCCATCTAACAATCCTCAGTGGGGAAGTGTTCTTCTATTATGTCTAACCTAAATCCCTCCTGTTGCAATTTAAGCCAACATCGGAGGTCTCCAGTGTAACCAGACCAGAGATCCTTAGAAAGGTTTTTGCTCATTAGCCTTAAATAGGGACTAGTACTTCAGAAGGATGTGGGTAATTAGAAGCCTATAGTTTCACTGAGGTTCACCAGTTCCTCTTACCATTTTCCTTCCCTCTCCTTGTAGGGGAAAAAAAAATACAGTTCAAGGCAATGATGAAGGAATATATTTCCACCCCTCTACGATGAAGGAATATATTTCCACCCCTCTACAATGAAAGAGATGGGATTCTAGGATGCCTGGGTCTATACCGCCTAGGTGACAGGTGCCACTATTTTCCTGATCATCAAAAATGTTGGATTTGTTGGAGTCTAGTTGCATTTCTCTGTGCCTCAGTTTCTCCATTAGTAAACATGTTCTTTGCTTGGAGGTGTTCAGCTGCAAGGCCAGAAAACCATCTGGTCAGTCTAGCTGAAGAGAAGGGTCCAAAACAAACCTTTAGTGAATAGTCAGTGTCCCCAGCATAGTCTTGGCAGGAGGCCCCTGTGCATTCCTGAGGCCTTATGCCCTTTGGCCTGTCCCCCAGGCTGTCTCCCAGAGAGGAGTACATATCTGCTGGGAACCTGGGGAGGGGCTGAAAGGGAGTAGGGTGGGTCAAGAATTTCTCTGGAGAGCTCAGCTTCTTAGTTCCTGGGACTCCAGAGACTGGGTCACAGAGACAGACAAGGCTAATAGAGACAAAATCTGAGACACCATATGGGGGACTAAGACAGATAGAAAAACTGAAGCTGAAACAGAGATAAGGCCCACTTTAATCTCCCCTCTCCTTGATTCATGCACCTGGAAATGGGCCACATAAATACATAAACTATTATCTGTGCCTGGATTATCTTTTGAAAATATTCACTTTTGGACAGAATTCAGTCGCCACATCCCTTCTCTTTTCTTGGAAGGGAAAAAGATAAAATGTTTTATTACTATCTTTCAGGTGTTACTGGGTAAATAAGTCTACAGGTTGTTAGAAGAAATTTACTGAAAACTTTCCATAATCCCAGAGAAGCCATTTTTGGCTCATCTGGTATTTTAGATTTTGTGTCCCATCCTCTCACTAGCATGGATAATGAAAACAAATATTCTCTCATATAATGCTCTTGGAATTATCATTTAAGTTGTAGTTTAGCAGTAAGAAGAGTTACTGGAAGAGAGGAAGGATGCACAGAGGGCCTTAAACACTGGAGGATAAGATTAGATGAATAATTTTCAACGTCCTGGAAATTTGTGAGTAAGCTTTGACCATTAGTGAAGTAGGACTGAGTTCAAAGTCTGGCCAAGAACCTCTCACTTTCCTTAAAACCAGATGCTGATTTTAAAGGTTCTCCCCAGCTCAGTTTGGGGTAAATTGAAAGAGCATAAGGTCCTTGGGAACTGGTTGGGGACCGTTATATTTTTGTCTTTGTATATACTCAGTGCCTAGCACATAGTAGGCCTTTAATAAATGTTTGCTTGATTTGTTATGGTTGTGTCTAATATGAAACCACACCCAATTAATATACACATTTATTTAGTTTTGAAGACTCTAGGATTTGCAAAGACCACACAGATATTATAACTGCTTATATTGTGAAACACTTTTTATGTTCAGCGAAGTCTTATTTCTTAGGGTTATCTTATAAAACTTTATTCTTTTCTATAAGAGTAGAGACTCAGCTCAGTCTTATGCAAACTTGCCATTCCTTCTGCAGTAGAGTACATTGGGGGTTAGAGGGAGGGAAATCTATATGAATCGCACCAATTTCTTCAAGCCCAGAGCCAATCTGTTCTCCCCTTCCCTATTCTTCTCCAATAAAAGAAGAAAGCAGTATTATATGTGTGTGCATATGGATATATGGTATACATAAATATATTTCTCAAAAGTTGTAGAAGCGTTAGCTAAACTCGTGAGAAACGCAAGGGAGAATCCAGACCGAGAGGAGAGAGGGAAGGAGAGGGAGGGAGGGAAAGAGGGGGAGGGAGGGAAAGAGAGGGAGGGAGGGAGGGAGGGAGAGAGAGAAGAGAAGGGGAGAGACAGAAAGAAAGGAGAGAGGCAAAGAGAGGAAAGAGACAAAGAGGACAGAGAAAGAGGAGAGAGAGACAGAGACAGAGAGAAAAAAGAGAAAAAGGGGAGAGAGACAAAGAAAGGAGAGAGGCGGAGAAAGAGAAAGGACAGAGAGAGAGAGAGAAAGAGAGAGAGAGAGAGGGAGGGAGGGAGAGAGAGAGAGAAAGAGAGAGAGAGAGAAAGAAAGAAAGAGAGAGAGAGAGAAGGAGAGAGGAGAGAGGAGAGAGGGAGAGAGGGAGAGGGAGGGAGGGAGGGAGGAGAGAGAGAGAGAGAGAGAGAGAGAGAGAGAGAAGAGAGAGAGAGAGAGAGAGAGAGATTGCTGCCGCGGCTACAGCAGCAGCGGCGGCGGCAGTGGCGGAGGCGGCGACGGGGCCCGGCGTCCAAGTGGCCAGAGTGTTGGAGGGGAGGGGAGAGAAGGGGAGGGGAAGGGGAGAGAGGAGGGGGAGGAAGGGAGTGGGAAGAGTCCGGTCCGGGTTTTGCCTGCAGCCCCCGGGCAGCGTTCAGTGCTCGGAGCTCCAGCCCGGGCGAGCAAGCTAGCTAGCGCGCGGCGGCGGCTGAGCTGGGATGTAGAGGCGGAGGCGGCGGCGGCGGCAGCAGCAGCGGCACTGGGAGGGAGCTGGGGCAGCCGAGCCCCACTGCATCCTCAGCGCCCCGGCGGAGCCCCGGGACCAGCACATAGTCTGCATCGCCCCCTCCGGGGCCATGCGCCCTGCTTCTTAAGCTCCCACCCGGCGACGGGCGCCGCGCGCACCCATCCTCTCCTTTCGCAATTTTTGAGTATTAGTTGGGTTTTTTAGGTTGTTGTTTTTAATTTTTGGAGAGGAAAGGCTGAGAGGAAGCGGGCAGGGGGGCAGGTGCTTTTTTTCCCCGCCTTTCTTGTTGCCGCTCTGGATTCCCTGGGCTAAGCCGGGCGGCGACAGTGCGCACGGAGGAGGTGGCTGCTGCTGTTGCTGCTGCTGTTACTGCTGCCCGGAGCGGCGGCGGCTGATCGGCTACAGTTCCCCCCTGTTTTCCCATCGCACCCCCCACCTTCTCGTCCTCCTCTCCCTCCATCTCCTCCCCCCCCTTCTCGCGGTTGGCGGCGGCAGCGGCGGCTCCGGAGAGCCCCCCCCCCCCCCGCCTCCCCGCCCCTTCAGCCTTCCCTCCCTCCGGGGGTTGGGCTCCCCCTGCCCCTCCCTCGTCTCCCCTGGGGCAGGCTAAGTGGACTGGGGTAGGGGGGGGCCGGAGTTGGGTGGAAGTCGGCGGAAAGTTTGCAGGCTCTCGCTTCCCCGAAGTTCAGGTGCGGAGAGCCGCGGGCGGGGGTCGGTGGTCGGGAGCTGGGGGCCGCTCCCCTTTGGGGTGTGGGGAGCTTGGACCCAGGAGGTTGTGGTGGGGCGGGAGAGGTCTGGGCCCAAGTCCCCCGCCTTCGAAACCATCTTAGCGGCTAGTACTGCGCTGCGATGCCGGGGCTGCTGCCTGCTCGGTCGCAGATCATTGAGTCCAGACAAAAAGCGGGGTTTTAGGGTCGGGGGTGGGGGGGGGGGCGTGACCACTCTGCGGCGCGGAACTGGGGTGGGGGCTGGGTACGGCTTTGCCCCCCTCTCCCAGTTGGGGTCAGCCTTGCGCTCCGAGGAGTTGGGAAAGGGGTTCCCCTGGTGGGGGGCGGGGTGGGTGGGAGGCGGTGTTTCCCGGGAGACACAGGGGTCCTCAGCCTGGCGGGTGTCCCTGACCTAGGGCAGGTCGGGATCTCTGAGTCTTGAGAAGAGGGAGTCTGTGCCCCTTCTAAAGCCTGGTGTTCGCTGCTGACCTTTCTCTCCTCCCGGGGCTGGCGCCAGTGCCGGTGCCCTGTGCCCATGCCCTGCGCGGAGGGAGGGTTGGGGCCTCTGTGACCATAGGGGATGAAGAAGGCTTGGCCTTTCACGTTTCCTAGTTTTTCTCCCTTCCTCTTCGCGCCCCCCCCCAGTACTCTTGGCTCCAGGTTGGGGTGTGTGTGGGGGGCTAACTCTGAGCCCGGCGCCCTTGGCCACGCGTGGCTGCTCCTCTTCCCGCCCTACCCCCCCAACCTCCGGAGTGTGTATGTGGGGGGGGGGCGGCGTTTGGCTGGGATCGGGGTCCTGCGAGGATCGGAATACTTTTAGATCTATTCATTCCGCGTCGTCGCCCCCACCGGGATCCGGGGTGCTGGGCAGGCTGATCAAGTTTGGCATTTCCCCCCCCTTCAAACTATTTGCCCGTGTCTGCCTCTCCTTCCTCCGCTTGTCCTCTCTACCCCCTCCCCTCCCCCGCCTCTTTTTCCTCCCTTCGTCTATCCCAGTATTTGGGATTCTCCTGTGTAAAGGGCTGTCTCTAGCGACCAGCGTGGGCTGTGCTGTGCGGCGTGCCGGGCCGTGCCGTACCGTGCTCTGCTGTGCTGAGACTAGCAGAGACGTAGAAGGTGGGTAGAAGGGATGAGAGGAGACGCGCCCGGCGGGAGGAAGAAGGAAGGGTGATGAGAAACCCCTCAGCAGCGTAGGTTTTTCACTTGTGAAGGGGCAGCAGAGGGAGTGCTGTCAGCCACCATCCCACCTTCCTGGTAGCAATCTGGTTCGTTAGACTTCCAAGCGAGGCAAGTCAACAAGCATTTATTAAGCTCCTGCTGTGTTCCCTTTTGCTTTTTCTCACTCCCCCCTTTCCCTAAGGCATCTGGAAGGCCGGTCTCACTTTAACCCCTTCGGACTGGGATTGTCTATATAAAATTAACCCACCCCAGAAGGAATTAAATTTTTTTTTTCTGGGAAAGTAGTACCCCCAAAACACACACACACACATACAATACACTCTGGTTTTCTGTTGAAGAGGGTCGCAGGGAACACTGTCCGATCATGGACTTAGCTTTGTTGAACTATGGCAAACGCTGTCCTTTTTAGGGGTAATTAGGAGCTGTGGGAAGGGGGGGAAACCCTAAGAGCTGTCAGAACCATTGAGGTTTCCATAGAAAAATAAAAAAAATATTTTCGATTTTCATTTCCCAGGGTGTAAAAGAACTCAAGGTGGGGGGGTGGGTATGAGGAACTTGCTATGGGGGGGGGGTCGAAGAGTGGGGGTGGTGCCTTTTGGCAACTTGCAACCCGAGTAAAAATTAATGACCCAGGCCCCAAGGGAGAGTGAGACTTTGGGCCAGCTGGGTTGAAAGTCCAGTTATAACCCCACCCTCTTTTGTCCCTGGATCTTGAGTAGCCTTTGGGCTGAGCCTCAGGCACCTGCGGAACCGTGAGGGATCTTAGAGCCAAGTGTAAGGGTTCTTGTTAGGACTACGGGGTTGTCGCCTGGGAGAACCGAGGGTTTGACCTCTGTCTTCCTTCCCTTTGACTGCCGAGGTTACTCTGAAACGGGGAGAAAGGTCTCCTACTTCAGGCCCCTACCGACCTTCCCCACCCCCACTAAGTTTGTCCAGGAAGTGTGCCTGGGAATGGGGGTGGACCTCCTGGGGTCCCCTCCCCTCTTTCCCCCAACTCCCGCTGGGGTTTGCCTACAAAACACCGAATCTCTTTCAACTTTTCCGCTGAGGCCGCCTGGCGGGGGATGTGAGAGCGCCACGCTGGAGTCGCTCGGGTGCCGGCTTGCTCGGGGAGGGCCGTTTGAACACTGAAGCTTTTTCGCACAGCTGCCAAGCCCGGCACCGGAGCGGACAGGCTGGGAGGAGGGGGCGGGGCGGGGGGCGACACACGGCCTCCAGTCTTTCTTCCCCTATCGACTAGCCCGGTGGAGGTGACATTCCAGGGAGACGTTATTGGGTATGGCCTCGGGGGTGGGGTGGGAGGACCGGGGGCAGCACCCGAAACTTGGCCAGAGTTTGGAGGAGGCATCCGTCCCCTAAACTTCTGCTGTGGGAACAGAGAGCTTGAGTTCTGTAGGGATTGTGGAAAGAAAGCAAAGGAGATTGAACTAGGTCTGTCTGCTGACTGCTTATTTGGGGGGGGGGGCAATATTGACATAACATTCTCTGCCTCATGGTTTTACTACGGAAGAGAAACAGGAAGATTCCTTGGAGGACTGGGGGCTTGAAGGGGTGTGAAGAATAAAGTTAATACTGATGGGGGGGAGGTATTCCTTTTTAGGGGCTGAAATTTATTCTGGTTCTCCACTCCCCACTCCCCTCGCCCCTTAGGTGGTTTGGAGGGTGCTCTAGAAATCTTCTTAGAGCTTGAGAAGGCTGGATGTCCTCCACCTGTGCAGAGGGGAGGTTGGTTGATTGAGGGTCCTCCTCTGCCTTTGAGAAACCTGATGCCTTTTAGTTTGATGGTAGATGAGCCCCACATGGTGGGGCCCGAATGTATTATTCCCTCTGCCCCCAGCACTTTATTCCCCTCTCTTTGGTGCTGGAGAGTTTTAACCACAGCACCCTATTTATATATTTATTTAGGGATGTTGTTTTTCCTTAGCTCAGCAGGTGATTGGGTTGAGGTCCTAACAGTCCGTGGACAAAGCTTGTTGATTTATGGGCTGCAGGTCTTTATCATGTGAAGCCAGGAATGTCCTGCTCCAGTGGGTGAAAGGGGGCCGGAAGTCCATCTCTCTTGCTCATCTCCCCCTCCCCATTTTCTCCTGAGTCCTCACATATTGAATGATAGCCTCTTTCTACCCATTTGACAGATGGAAAAACTGGTGAAGGATAATTAGGTTGGGATTAGACTTTAGGGAAGTTGAAGTTTTGTCAGAAGGGTGTCTCTTTTTTAGAAGGGGTAGGCTTTCCCAGTTTGGCGGCGTATAAGATAATTGAGATACTGTTTCTCAGGAAAGGTTATTGTGTTTGGGGAGTGTTGCTTGAATTGCCCCTAAGAAACTGGGCAGTGAGATCCTTCCCACGCATAGGTCTCTATATTTATAGACATACCCCAATTTCCTGGAAGTTGGGGGCAGAACATGAGGCTTTTCCATTTCAGATGTTTCCCTCCACATTTATACATCTTATCAGTGTATGGAGATATCCTAGTGAATTCTCCATACACCTCCCCTCCTTCCACCCCCTCTTACTCAGTGTATGGAAGGGGTGGGGGAGTATGGAGGGCGCACTGGGACATCCTTGATTAAGTGTATTAATAGTTAAACTCAGCTCATAGCTTAGACTCACCAGACCACGAAAAGCCTCCGCCAGTTACTCACGCTCTGTTGCTCAGCAAGAATATCCCGCTCAAGTTTTTTTCCCCCTGCTTTCTCTTTTTTTTTTTTTAGTGCTCTCCCCCCAAAAAAACCAGGTCTACCCAACCCCACCTCAATATATAACTGGGAAAGACTCCTATCCTGATTCCCTAGAGAAAAATCAGGACTCCCTTTCCCTCGGTATCTTCACCTGTCTAAACGCAGATCCACTGTCAGCTGACAGAGGTGGCTGTGATAAAGGGTGTGAGTGTGAGACTGTGTGTTAGGAGGGCAGTATAAGAGATCTGAACCTAGTGTGTTTGTATGTCTCTAAATGTATATCTTTTTAAATGTGTTTTGCATATAATATCCAATCCATATCCAATAAGTGCCTTTCCATTTATTCACAAAGATGTGTCAAAGTAAGGTCTGTGCTAATTCATAAGTGTAAGCGTATTTGTGCAGACTCTGGTCTTTGTACACATGTACATTTTGGGGAATTCCTGTGTCTCTACATAAGGGAACCCCATTCCTCCCCAGCCTTTTCTGAAATCCTGGCTTGGGCTCCTCAGTCTTAGACTTCTGCCTTCCCAGGCACTCATAGTCCTCGTTTGTTCCCTTCCCTTGCTAACTATTCCTCTCCAACTTCCTCTTTGTGGGGTTGGTCCTCTTGCTGACACCTTTTCCTGCACCCAGAATTTTGGAAGCCAGACTGGGGCTGTGGGTTGACAGTACTTATCTACTGACTTGGCAGCCTGTGATTACAGGAATAAAAGGATTTTAAGGTCATAGGTTTGGGTTCCCTCCCTACCCCCACCCCCAAGAAGCCATGCAATAGCATAAGGCCATGGTTGTGTGTGTCTGCAGGTTAAGAATGTCTGAACATCACAGATATGCACCTATGGATGCACCTGCCAGCTAGTGGGTATACCTGCGATTTACTCATGTGTGCATATGTATAAGATGGGCGTAGTGTTAAATTTGTAAAGATGAACCCTTACCCTCTGAGGGCCTCTCCTGTCTTTGTGTGACTTCCCAGGGGTGTGGGTGGCTGTGTCTGTGTCTGTGTCTGGGATATTGGCTGCCCATAATTTCCCTTTACTAAAGGGGGGGGACCAGGAATTTCTCACTAAATGTCTCTGTGGGTTCTTTGGGTTCCGCAAAGACAGCCTAGGGCTAGGGATCCCTTTCCATCAGCTCCCTTTGGCTCCAGCTTATTTTTTGGAGTGGAAATCATTGATCAGTGCCCCCCATTGCCCTGGTCACCTGGTGGCTCCTGCCTGTGGTGTACTCAGGGTGTTAACCCTGCCCCTCTGGCTCAACTCCAGTGCCTATAATTGCATTCTGTTGCTTAATCCCCCAGCCAGCTCAATTAGATCTCAAATTCTTCTTCATTTCCTGCCTCCCATGCTGGCCTCCATTCTGGAATCAAAGCCCTCCCCAGAAGGACTGATTGTGCTAGTGCTTAGAGATCTCTGGGGAGGATTAACCCTCTAGACCCTGGTCATAGTTTGCTCAGACTTAGGTGACGAGGTGACAAGGCAGAGATATACCTGGCTAGGGAAGTCATTATGGCTGGTTCCTGGCCCGTTAGCAATGATAACTAGTTTTTCCCTCACAACAAACCTGGGATACCTCTCCTTTTATTGATGAAGGAATTGAGAGCCAAATAGTTGAAATGGCATCCCTTATGTCATGCAGCTAGTGTCAAGAGTGGCTATTCCAACTCAAGGCACCCCACTACTAAGTCCAGTGATCTTTTTTTATTATGTGGGGACTGATTTGTGGGAAAGATGAGTGCCCTGAAACAGTCACATTATTTGAATTATTGCTATTTTCTACATATATTCACTGGAATGAAGCCAGTTACCATTTTTCACATAATTATATTTCTAAACAGTGAGATTTTTGAATATCTATCTACCATGCTGCCTCCCCATTCCTAAATCTCTCCATCTTGGAAATGGGAACCTGGAGGTTTGGAATAGGAAACTTTTGATTGAAGATGGATCTTTTCTGCTCACAGCCTGGGTTGGTTGGATCTCTGTGGCTGTGATCTGGAGTACTCACTGGTTTTCATCCCACTCCTGAACTCTTCTCGCTGACTGCACTGCCTGTTAGACTTCTAGCCTAATCCATAGCCTTGAGCTAGATCCCATACTAATATTAACACTTCCTGGGTAAGTACCTTTTCTTCCACTAGATTGTAAACTCATGGAGGGTCAGGGGCGTCACAGGTTGTACACACGGAAGCTTCTCTGAAAGTGTTGTGGAAGGTGGTAACAGTGGGGGTGATGTGCCATGTGAAAATCGAAAAGCTCAGTTCTTCTCCAACTCACAATTCCTTGGAGTATCTTCTCCTCTTCCCCAGGCTCCAGACTGAGCCAGGAGAGGTCAGCTGCCTCAATCCATTCCCTGAGACAGACAGGGAGTCTGTAAGGAGATTTGGGGAGGCAAGGGCTGGAGGTCACCTCCTCCTCCCCAGGAGGCTCCTCGGTGGCTGGGCTGACAGGCGGCCTGGCCTCCCTGAGGTTTGCTGGCAGCTTTGGAGACAGCTTGAAAATGCAGGGCTGCCTACAGATCAGCTCACGGAGCTGTAAAGGTCTCTCCATCCCATTACTAATCCCCCAGAGCTCCCCCCCCCACCAACCCCTGTAACCACCTCGTCCCTGTCCTTTGCAGCAAGAAGGAAAAGAGAAATAATATTAAAGCCAGAGAGCATGCCCACAGCTCTCAGCCCTTCTGGAGAAACCCTCTGGCTACCGGTTCCTCCCTTCCTCTTCCACTCTTTGGTCTCTGTTGTGCTATGAACTTGGGGGTAGACTTGGAGACAGAATAATTAGACCCAGGTTTAAGGACAGACAGACCATCATCCTCCCTACTACATGCCTAAGTCTCCTGCTTTCATTCAGCTTATGAGACTTTTAATTGAGCAAATGGCCAAAATCCAACTTAGTCAAACCATTTTTTAGAGAGGGACCAGGGACTTAGGCTTTTGCCCAGAAGACCCTGCCTTCCCTCTATGGGGTAGTTTCTTTGCGACCCACTCCCTCTTCTTTCCCCCTGCATTGCAGCTGCCTCCCTACCATGGATGACTGGACCTTAGTTCCTCCCCTTCCTTGGCAGTCTTAGCATCCCTTACACCTTGAGACCACCTCCTGTTAACCCTAGGAGCCACACTGGCTCTTCCAGGCAGACAGGATATATACCCAACTCCCCCAGACAATGCAGTTGGGGAGAGTCTGAGCAGAATGGGGGGGGGCGGCTTCTTCCAAGAGACCCTTTGGGCTTCCTGGGTTGTGTCCCTCTGGCCTTGTACTCTTTCTTTGTCTCTCATACTGTGATTGCCCCGTATCTGTCTTACCCTTTGGCTTTGTCTCTGCCCTTTCTCTCTTTCTTCCCCCCCTTTTGTTGCCATCTCCTTCCCCTGCCGGAACAGAAACCTCAGCAACTGGTCCAAGCTGCTTCTCCTCCCCAGAGTCCACCTCTTCCTGTCTCCTTCCCCTCTACCCCCCCCCCCCCCCCCAGCTGCGCTGTCCATGAGAGAGCTGGTTTTTATTTATTTTTCTGTTTGTTTGGGAAGGGCAGTGGTGGCCCTGGCCACTGAGACTGCAAGAGCCTGGAGCTGAAAGCGGTGGGTTCTCCTGCTCGGCTCCAGCCCTCGCAGGAATTTACCCGGATGGCTGATGGCTCTATATTTATCCCCCCACCCCCCTCACCAGCACTGGCCTTGAGCTAGGCAGGGCCAGGCCTGCCCAGCAACCCAAAAGGAGGGAGGGGAAAGGAAGGGATTCAGGCCAGTAAGAGGACCTTAGTCAGTAGGACATAATCCAGCTCTGTCTCCCTGTACAGTCCTTCTGGGGATCTGTCAAGGAAGCTGCCTCCCGTGGCCCCTAATCACAAGCCCCCCAGCCTAACCAGTGCCCTTCTCCCAGGCAGGAAATAGCCTCTGTCTCACGGAGTCTGGAATCTGGCCTTCCAATCAGAGAGGGACTCATAGTCCCAGAATTATATCAGCACATTTAGATTCTGAGGCATGAGGCTGTGGGTGGGCCTTGTTTCCTGTATGTGGATGCATGCATGTGTTTAGGGGGTGGGGGTTGAAGTTGGTGGGACAACTGGTGGACTGAGCTGGGGGCCACCTCAGGACACGTCTCCCCGGTGGGTGGCCTCAGGAACCACTGTCCTGCCCCTTTCCCCTCCTTTGGGCAGCTTTCTTGAAAGACTTGTGTGGATGTGAACACGCATATGTTGGGTGGGTGTGTGCAGGGGGGTTTGTCGGTCACTGGGAAGCCTTCCCATCCCTCCCTTGGCCTCCTACCCCAAGGAACTTTAGTTCTGGGAACTGTTAGCCACCTGGCTTCGTTTGGGCAGACGGGGGCTAGTTGGTTTCCCAGTTTTCCCTAGTTCCCTTATTAGGGGAGGGATCCCGAGCACAACATCTCCCAGCCCCCTGCCTCTGCCCCTTCCCAAGGCTCTGCCCTAGGCTTGAAATCTGGTGACCAGAACTATGCAAAGTATTTTAGAACTGCCTTTCTCTGCCCTGCCCAACCCCCCTTCTCCCGTGGGGCCCCAGCCATTCTGGTACCCTGGACATAGTCACATGTGAACATTCACACATGCAAACACATGTTTTGCAGGCTGATGTATTTGCATACATGAAAAACACAAATTCTCACTCCTCCTGCTGTCAGCCACTTCTTTGGGAGTCATCGATGGGATTCGGGGTCTTCTTGGGACCAGAAACTTGAGGTGTAGAGCTTTCTGTAGCCCATGCCTCCCTGGCTTAGAAGAACCAGTTCCCCTGGGATCCCTTAGCCCCCATTCTTTTTCTAGGTGTCCTTTCCCCCAAATTTCTGCCTCCTTCCCCTGCAGCTCTGCCCTTAAGGAGCCCTGCTCTGGACTGCCTTGAAGGAAGGGAGCAGCTCTTTCTGGGTTTCTGAAATTGCTCCTTAGGTGCCTTGGATTGGAGGGAGGCTGACTCAGGACAGGACGCGACAAGCCCTGCTAGTTAAGAGTTAGGGAAAGAACTTAAAGGTTCTATTGGATCCCCAGGGCCCTGTGGAGTTGAGGGGCTAGCCAGTCATACTTCTCTGATTCTTGTCTGGGCCTGCAGCCCAGTGTAAAGTCAAGAGGCCATTATTAGAGTCCTGGATTTAGAAATAAAGGATCCTTAGGGGTCAACTAGTCCAGTCTTCTTATAGTTAAGACCCCAGAAGAGTTAAGTTCTTGCCCAAGGTTACACAAATCGTTAAATAGCGGTGGGAGAATTTGAATCCAGGCCCTGTAGTAAATGAGAAAATTCTTGGACGCAAGGCTTTTTTTTTTTTTTTTTTTTAAATACACACTAGCATAGAATGTGTATGTGTGTGTATACATATACATAGATGGGCGTAAATGTTAACATTTTTTGTCAGCATATGACATCCAGCACCAACTGTATATAAAGCCTCATGCTAGGCTCTGTAATGGGATGGGATGGGGGGAAATGATGACAGGGGAGGGAGATGAATAAGACCCAGCTAGTAATAGGAATAAAGAATAGACACAAACAGCCACAAAACAAGGCCATGTGTGATAAGTGCCCTAGAGAGGGACGTAGTGATGCAGGGGAGGGAGGGAGAGCCCTAGGGGAGGAAGAATCACATCTAGCTTCCCAGAAGTGACATTTGAGCTGAGACTTGACAGATATCTAGCATTTAGGCCAATGGAGATGGGGCAGGTGGGGAGAATGGTAGGTAGCTTACATAGAATTTATTCACATGTATCTATGTCAGTTCAGTTTCTGGGACTGTAAAATGGGGATAATAATACATATGTCACAATTGATATGAAGAAGTTGCTTTGTAGAGTGCAAACCATTATATAAATATAAGTTGTATTTCTCCTAAAGAGCTTTAGTTATAGAGAGGCTTGATGATGATCCCTGTTAGGATTCCTTGAGAAGAGAGGAACAGAGTTAGCAGTTAAAATAAAGGAGGGTTTGCTTTTCTTTTGAGGGGGTAGCAGGAGCTGGTGAAAGGAACAGAGTTGGATTGAAAAATCAAAGAAAAGACTTGGAAGAAAATATGAGGGAAAATCCTGGAGCATGTTCCTTGCATGTCAGTTTTCTCATCTGTAAAATGGGTTTGACAATTCCCTGCCCTCTAGTGAGCCTCAGATGAGATCATGGGTGTGAAATTGCCCCATAAGCTGTAAAAGTATAAGCAGAGGCAGTGAGTCTGAGGAGAAATCTGGGGGAGCTGCTTTCTTTTTTCTGGCTTTCCTATTTTCTTTTTGGTCTTCAAACTGGGGGGAGAAGTAAGGGGGACTAGGAGCCCTCGTTATTTTCTTATTCTCCCCTTCTTTACCCAGCACATGACCAAATGGTTGATCTGGGACAGGGATTGTTGGGAATCCATTGTAGAAGGCTTAGAGGAAGAAGTGGGTGATGAGGAGGGACTCCTGAAAAGCTTGGCTTGGCATATGAGAAGCTGGTGGGAGGAGGGGCATGGAGATGGCTTCCAGCCCAAGGGGATGGGAACCCCAGCGTATATGTATGCCTGTGTGTGGGAGGGCCCTGGGCATTTTCCCTCTTTCCCCTCTAATGAACCACAGGTGTTGGGAATAGTCTGGTGGCCCTGGAATGGTAAAGCACTTTGGGATCCTGTGTTGGCAAGGAGAGGAAGACAGCTCTGGATCTGGGGGGGAGGGAGGGGGCTGTTTCTGTCTCATTCCTCCTGTCCCTCATTATCCTTGCCTTTTTTGAATTCTGGGGGGGGGAAGACTGGATATGGTGGGGGACAGTCACTGGGACAAGAGTTGGGACCCCTCGCAACTTCTTCCTTACTCCTCTTCTGTTTAACCTCCTGTGCTTTCCAGTAGACACTGAGGCCTGAACTTGTCCAGCTTCCTCCATCTTTGTGACTCTGTGTGTATGTGTCTATTTTCTTAGGACTGGTACCCCACACAGTGTATAGGATACTTATGTATATGGAGTGCCCCCCTCTCTGAGGGGGCAGGGCTCAGTTCTGGGCTAACCAGGGCTGAAGGGGAGAAGAGCCCCACTTTACTTGCCTTGCCTCCCCATAGCTGTGTGAAGGAAATTGGTTAATTGGGCTAATGATGGGTGAATCATCTAGTGGAGAGGGCTCCAAAGCTTTTAGCTAAGCTAGGAAAAGCGTTCTGGTGGCACCTCCCCTCAGGATGATCTATCCAAGTGTTAAAAGCTCCAGGAATATTAAAGCTAGAAGGAATCTTAGAGATCATTTAGCAAACTGAGTCTTAAAGGGGAAAAAGTGAATTTTCTAGAGTCCTTCACATTGATTTAGCAGTTAGAACCAGACATGGGGCCCTGGTCTTCTCTAATGACTCGGGGTAGGAAGGGGAATGTGAGGGATGGGTTGACTTGGAGTTCTGATAGAGGCTTTCTTTTAAATACAAGTGGAAAGAGAAACCGCCAGTGTGTTCACCACAATTGCCCCCTTTCATCCCCCAATCTGGCAGTGGGGTGAGCAGGATCTGGTGGCTGGGAGGGGCTGAGTGAAGGCCTGCCATGCCTGCTGCCCCTCAGTGCCCGCCTACGCTCCCAAGTAACCATCATGAGGAAGAAACATGGGTTGCTGCTTCCAGCAACAGCAGGGCAAGCCGGGACCGCTTCCCAGCTCCCCTTGTGACTCACTCCCTGCCGACGACTCCCCCTCCCTCCCCGCGGGGGCCTCAGCATCCCCCATCTGTGCAATGGGGAGATGAGACCTACTGCTCCCACCCCCCTGCTGGCCAGTCCGAATGCTAAGCTGGGAATCCAATTCTCTTCCTCCCTATGGGAATTTGGGGAGCCATTGCAGGCTGGGTAAAGCTGAGGCAGATGGTTGTAAAGACCTCCAAGGGTTAGCCCCTCTCCTTTTGCTTGCCTCCTAAACCGGCCCAGGTGGCCACTCAGCCTCCACTTCAGGCTCCCTAGAGGAGCAAACTCTGTGTGGCTCAGCACATTGGGGAAGTCTTTCCTAGTGTCTGATTTGAATCCTTCCTATTGTACTGGAAGTTCAGTCTGGTTTTTGTGACCTGCAGAGACTTAGTTGAGAGAAAGGGAAGGGAGGGCTCCATAGTCCAGGGAATGGCAGTGGATTTGTGGGTAGACAAAGGACTGTTTGGGTGGTTCTCTGAGAGACTGTGCATGGTGGTTGGGGGCGGGCCCATTGGATGAGAGCATCGGAAAATCCCAGCTGGGTATCAGGAAGTGTTTCCTCTCTGACATCTGTAGGTCTCTACTTTCCCAAGGGAAGCTGTCCTGTCCAGAGCTAGGGAGGAAAGTAGAAAAGAGGCCTCCAGAATTCCCTCCTTCCTCCCTATAAACCCCAGTTCTGCCCCAGGTTAACTCTTGAGGAGAGGATGGGAACTTACTTCCCTTTCATTCATCCCTAAAATCCTGAGCTGCTGAAGGATGGGGATTGGAGGTAGCCAGCTTGAGAATAACCCAGTGCTGATGCCATCCTGGGATGGCAGAGGAGAACCCCTGGGGAGTCCTCATTTTCAAAGAGGCCTCCCCCATACTGGAGTGCTCTCAGCCCTGGAGTTATGGGCTGTGGGGATGGTGGATTACTACTTAATCAGTTCTGAGAGGTGGAGGAGACTGGAGAAGGAGGGGATACGGACATAATTTGGGGGGGGGAATGCTTCTGATCTTCCCCTGGGATGTTTCTAGGGAGAGCCATTTGTGGTGGTTCCAGCTGTTTCTGGGCTTGGCCTCCTGAGGGTGTATGTGTAAGGGATGGGATGTGCTTGGTATCCGAAGGGAGCTGAATTCAAGGGGCTGGCTCACAGGTGGTGGGGCAACTGTGGGGGTTGGAGCCAAGTGCTACAGCCAGCTCCGCCAGCCCCTCATCTCACTCACTGAAAGTCAGTGTCCATTAGATTAGGACCAAGGGGCAGTGGAAGATTCCTGAATCTAGCTGGGTTTGCCTCCATGGCTGGGCATTGCTGGAACTAGCCACTTCTGGGGCCCTTAGGGATGTGGGGGTTACAATGACCACGTGGCTTACTTAGCCCCGGACAGCGTGGAAATCTTGTCCTAGGCCTAAGCTTCTGAGGGAGACTGAGGTGGTGACCCCTCTCTGTTCCCCTTTCTCTCCCTGCTCCGCCCCCAGGGCATCTCCTGAGACCTCTAGGGAAAGTGAGGGAGGGAGCAAGAGGAGGGAGAAAGGCAATGGTGGCAGCGGGTGGAGAGCAGAGCTCAGGAACAGCGGGTGTGAGAGCAGCCAAGTATTTGAGCTAGCTGTCAAAGACAGACAGGCATGTGGGGAATTCAGTTCGTGTTCGGCTAGAGATCAGCCGGGCAGGGAGGGGACTGTCCACCCACCTCCCTGCAGGGCCTTAGAGGTTTTAGCAAAGAAAAAACTGTCCCTTTCCCCTGCTCTCATCTTCCCCCAAGCCCTTTGGGACCTTCTTGAGAAGGGTAGCCTTCCATTTCAGGCTTTGCCTGTGGGTGGGGGTACAAGGTTGGGAATGGGGGAGGAAGAGTTCAGAGCCTGAGGAGCTGAGGGTGACCAGTGGCTTTATTTATTGTGAGCAAAATTGGGTGGGAGTTGAAACTGGGGGTGCTCTGTCTAGGACTATTAGGTCAGGGCTCTAAGCTTCTGGTTTGTCAGGGCAGAGTCTGGCTCTAGGGACTAGGGGCTGGTGTCAGATGGCCTCAGGCTTCCCCAGGGAAAGCTTTTCAGGTGCTAAAATTAGGGATTGGGGTGGTAGGGGTGCTATAACCTTCTAGATCCACTCCCTACATTATCCACTTTCCCTGCTTTCAAGGTCTAGGGGCCCTGTGAAGGACCTGATATGAGAAATGATGTGTTGTCAGAGCAGGAACTTTACCCTCCAATCTAGCATGGGGACCTTTTTGGAAGGCAGGGATGTGGAATGCTCAGAGGATGTGGGTGACCAAGCTTTGGTTGCTACCATTGGCTAGGGAAGGGGAGACTCTGAGTTGAGCCTCATTATCAATTGGTATCCTTGGATATTCTTTCCAAGAAGATTGACCCTTGCTGCCTGGGGAGGTTTCCTTGTGAGCTACAGAAGAATTGGGTGCTCCCAGGTTTGTGGAAGAGGCCACACGAAGTGGACGGATGACACTTATGCTGGGTGACTACCACTTACTGAGACTTCAGAGCATGGACTTTGGGTTCTGGATTCCTATCTTCCTTGTCCTATGTTTGGGGTGGGGTGAGGGTGGCCTGGACCTCTGCTTAGGTACATTGCCAGGGTTATTTTAAAATGCCATATTGGGGACAGGTCTTGGAGTTGGTCACTCTGGTCCCTTATCTCTGGTGGGCAACGACTGATTTAGGGAAACAGTCGGCTTGGGGCATGTTTAGGGGTGGCAGGGCTATATTTAGTGGACAGCTCAGAATCTAGGAGGCGCTGGAGCAGCTGCCAGTCCCTGGCCCTCCCACAACTTCATCTTACCCCTTTCTCACTCCCCCTTCTATTTGATCTATACAGAACTATTTTCTCCCCTCTTTCTCCTCCCTCTCCTCCCCTTGCTGTTTGCTCATCAGGGAGGGGAAGAGCTCTGCCAGGGGATGGACGAGATGACCCGATAGGCTTTTCCTGTCTCGAGTTTCCATGAAATAGGAACCAGAGTGACAGCAGTGGGCCTGGCCCACAGGAGGGAGCCGAGATGTGGAGAAGCCCAGACCTAGTAGTGAGGAAGGAGGGAGTGTGTGTGTGTGTGTGTGTGTGTGTGTGTGTGTGTGTTGGGGGGCAGGGGAGGGATGCCAACCAGAGTGCTGGCCTTCTTGAGGCCTCTGAAGGCAAAGATTATTTATCAATCTGGCCTCCCTCCCTGCCGAGCAGTCCTCCTCCACCTCCTCTGTCTCTGGTTAAAAAAAAAAAAAAAGTATTGGACGCCGCCAAGCTGAAGAGAAGCAGCAGGATTAGCTTGGGGAGACGTGAGTCACAGGCTCTCCCATCAGCCCCACACAGTCAGCGCCTCCGGCTGAGCAGGGGACACACACACACACACACACACACACACACACTCCCTCTCTCCCTCCCTCTCCCCACACACACTCTCTTTTTCTTCTCCACACACACACACACAGACATGCATGCATACCCCAGCCCTGGCAGGTTATTTAAAATACCCCTTCAAGTTCCCTGGGTGCTGAGCCCTGATTTTTTCGGAGGCGGTCAGTGGCGAGGGGGAAGGCTGCAGAACGGGGGTAAGCCCTAATAAATAGGGACTGACATTCCTAGCCTGACTGTGGAGTTCTCCTTCACCATCCCCTCCTCTTCCTTCTCTCCCCCCCCCATGGGTGAAGTTTCCACCACTGTGAGGGAGGCAGAAGCATAGGAGGATTAGGGAAAGTATAAACCATATGACCTCAGGTAAAGATTAAGACAAAACAGCAAAGTTTTCATGCTGATGCACCTTGGAGATTAAAATGAGAAAATCCAGCCCCTTGCTAGCAGTTGACAGGTCTTGGAGGGGTGGTACAGAGTGGGAGAGACAAGCTGCTGGCTGGGAAGGGAGGGAGTGGAGAAGAGGAAAGAATCAAGAAAGAGAAGCGGAAAATCGATTTCCCCAGCAGCCAGGCTTTGTGTGGACAGTGGCTGCTCTCCTCTGAGGCTCCCGCCTCCCTTCCCCCTCCCCCAGCAGGCAGCAGACTGGGGATGTGCTTTTTTGGAGGGGGGAGAACAACAGACCTACTCTATTCCCTACTCCCCCAAAGTCCCTAGTTCCTGAGCTCTAGGAGCCACATGAGATATGGGTGGAGTGACTGAGACCCCCCTCTACTCAAAAGCCTGCTGGGCTGGTTCCCAGGCCACTGCCCTGCTATTGGATAGGGCCCTGGGAGTCCTGGCTTCCAGCCCTTCCTGCTTTCACATTTCTGGGTTCTCACTGACTCCTTCAGCTGGGGAGGTTGAGGGGGGCGGGAGGCTTTCTTGTTTTCTCTCCATTGCCCCTCCAGCAAACTGGCACAGTAAAGGCACATGACTTGGCTCAGAAACAGGGTGTCTTAGCTTTGGGGCTTTCGTTTGACCTGCCTCTCTGCAAGCCAGTTTGTCTATAGAAAATGGTTAGAGGGTCTCCTGGATGCGTGATGACTGTGGGGGAGTGAAGGTGCTAGGACTGAGAGTCATCATTGCCATGGGAACATGGAGCCCCTGACTGTTCCTCCACCTCTTGGTGTAGATGACAAGGTTTTTAACTTTACTCTTCACCAATCATTCATTCTACAGGCAGCTGATAAAAGAATGCTTGATGTGTTGTGGTTCCTAGATGAGCAGGAAGACTACTAAGTATGGAGTATACAATGTTTCCTGCCTTCAGAAGCATACAGTCTAATGTGGGAACCAGACTGACACATTACCTAATCAGCCTGGATGTGTCCAGGTCGATAGCTTAATTATAAATCTTGGGGGCCAGAGAAAAAGCGGATAGATTGGGAGACTAAGCGATTCTCAATCAGAGAAGATGAGAGAGAGGGAGAGTCTGAGGAAGAAGGAGGGAGAGAGGGAGAACAGAAGAAAGAGAGGGAGAGAGAATTTGGGTAGGATGGGGGTTCTGAGAATTCCACTGGGAAGATGAAGCAGGAACTTTGAGACCTGAGGGGATGTGAGAATAGTGGGTAAGAATCTGAGCTCCTTCCTTGCTTGACATAGCAACTTTGAGAAGTTAAAGTGGAAAATGATGATGGTGAAGGGAATTCAGCACAGTAGAAAGAGCACTAAATTTGTCCTTCTGAATCCTTGAGCCGTCACTTCTGGGCCTCAATTTTCTTTCTCATCTGTAAAATTTCAAGGTATTGGAACAGCTTAGAAAAATCACCCAACTACAGATATCTTTTGACCCAATGATATCACCTCACCACTGGCTGGCTATATCCCAAGGAGGTCAAAGGCAGAGGAAAAAAAAATCACACATATACAAAAAATTTTAGCAGTGCTTTTTATAGTAGGAAAGAACTGGAAGGAAAGTCAGTATCCATAAACTGGAATAAACAAATTGTAGCAGTATGGATGAAACAATATATTAATATAATCCAAGAAATTATGGCAATTAAAAATTCAGAAAAACTTGGGCAGTCTTACATGAACTGATTCAGAGTGAAGTAAGCAGAACCAGCAATATAATTTATACAATTAGCATAATAATCTAAAGGAGAAAACTCTGAAGAACTCTGATCAATAAAGTGATTACTTTTGATTCTAAGGACTGATAGTAAAAGCATGCCTCCTGTACCTTGTCAGGGAAGTTATGGTCTGTAGGAGCAGAATAAGGCATGTATTTCCAGACATAGAAGATGTGTTATTTGCTTTGCTTAACTGATAAACAAAACAAAGTATCAGTAAAAAGCTTTTAATATGTATGTATATGTGTATGGGAGAAAGAGACTTTAATAGACTATTCCACGTTGTTTTCCAATGACCATATTTATTCTTGGGTGTCAAGCTTGGGAAGAATCCTAGACCAGGAGCTAGGAAATATAGTTTGTAGTCTTGGTTCTGGCTGTTACCAAAGTCATGTCTTAGGGCTTCAGAGACCTTGTCTATATAATGATGAGAGGTAATGCAGTGATTTCTTAAAATACTTATATGGGGCATTTGGGCCTATGCTCAGTCCCTAGGTCATTATCCTCTTACCCTGTGGTTCCTGAGATCTCTGCCTCCCCTGTGTTCTGATACCCTGGCACCCTTTGACCTGGAGCTGCAGCCAGAGACTTAAGTAGGCCAAATGGTTCTGTGGCTTTTCCTGCTGAGTAAGCGCTCATTGTACAATGAGAGAGAAGCTGAGAAAAATCTTCAGGAATGAGGAGAACTGGGAATGGGGAAGAAATGATGTTGGGAGGGGAGAAAAGATTGGAGCTTTAGGGGTGAAAGTAGGGATCTGGAGAAGAACACAGGGAAGGGAAAGCAATGAGGGACCTCAGGCTTAGGAGGACAGGAGTCCTAGGAAAATATCCTTTGCAGCAGACCAAGGTAGAGAAGCTTAGGAGATTGCACAGGTGGAAATCCATTCCTTAGTTCTCTGTGTGATCCCCTGGAGGTTGGGTGAAGGTTTGTTGCTGTTAAAAGACACTATATATATACCTTGCCCCAGTGAGATTTCCTCTGACTTAATTTCACATCCTCTTTATGGGATCCTTACTGTCTACCTATCATGGAATGTTATGAAAGCTGTGATCTAGGTGGGCAAATAACTGGCAATATCAGTCCTTAGAAAAATCCCAGGCCTTCCAATGCAATCATTCATAAACCTATGGGTACCGATATGTGAACTGTAGCATGTACCTGTGTGTCACGGGGACGCCTCTATCAATGAAAACTATTAAAATTAAAATTTATTAACTGCCTGGCATGTACAAGGTACTATGTATAGTACTATACTGGTGATATATAAAAGCAAAAACCGAAAAGATTTCTCTAGGATCAGAAGTAGAAATGAAGAAATGTGGTAAAGGGAAATCTGACCTGGAAGGGTTAGAGTCAATCCTGGTCATTCTTAATGCTCCAGAATCCTCGCATGTCATTTAGTCCATCTTGAGGAGTAAGGCAGAATATCTTCCAACAAATGCCATTCAGCTCTCACTTGAAACATCAGTGATCACAGACTTCTAGTGGTCAGAGGACCTGTTTCCTCTTGAGGTATCCAGTTCTTCTTTGGTGCAGCAGACCAAGACACATAAACAAAAGAGCTAAGGAAGAATTTGGCACCTGGTACCTGAAGGAGATTAGGACTACAAAATCCTTTGGTTAAGGGAGAAAGGAAATTTGTCCGGTGGAGGGGTGGGGAGAGTATGGATTGAATCTCTTTCTTCCACTTGGAAGTTTTAGAAATGCAGAGAGTTGGGCTGGGAAGGTCTGTGATCACAAGTAGAATCTAGGAAAACGGGGCATGCCTAGGAAATGAAGAAAGTGTGGAATGATCCCAGGATTGGTGGTAGTTATGAAAGGAGATAGGAAGTGTCACCATGTGTATGTAGTGTGTCTACCTCCATCTCAAACACATCCTATATGTTGATCCAATTCACCTAGAAACCCACTGAGTGGTGAGAATCAGTGACAGAGTTCTTGTCTATATCTGACTACCTCCTGCTTTAGGCTTTTAGAGTTTGTTCTGGGATATAGCTGATATTTAGAAGCACCCTCATCCTCAGAGCCTAGCTAAAGGTTAGTGATGACAAGGACTGCATTTGGTTCTCCTGGTCTTTTCTATATACCTCAGCTCTTGCAGCGATGGGAATTCTGGATGGAAGCTCACAGGTAATACAGCTTTATTATTGATTGAACAGTATCTGTATGTAAATGATGTTGCTATTCATCCATCTTAGAAATATTGAAAATTACTATGCATAGCTTAGTGCTGGACATTATAGGTGATAAGCTCATCTTTATCCTGTGGGAATTTGCCATCTCATATATCAGTTATTTATACTGTTGTTGGTTTTTTTTAAATTAGACTTTTGAATGGCATAAGGAATTTCCCATTGAGTTCACATCTTCCACCATACTTGTTCTGCCATCTGTAGTCTCATAGAGTTGCCTGGGGCACTTAGAGGTTAAATGACTTGTCCAGAGTCCTCTTTATGAATTTTAAAGCTCTTTCAAATCTGTAATTGCTTTATTCCACCTCCATACTTTCGTAGCATTGAGTTTCTGAGGTTGGACTTGAACTTACATCCTCCTGACTTCAGGGCTAGTATGCTATCCATTGCACCATCTAGTTACTTCTACCTCCATACTTTTATATAGGCTGTGCTTTATGCCTGGAGTGCTTGCCCTCACCATTTTGGAATCCATGTAGTTCTATCCAAATCCAGCTTCATTAGGTCACTTCATTTTAACAAAGCAGTTTGTCTTAGTACTTCCTTGTGGCACCTTCTTTCTTCTCCCTATTTCTCCCCCTACTTTGTTACTTTGCATTTTCTTTGGTAACAGTTTTGTATTTTCTCACTTATAGCCATTTTTATTGTTTTTTTTTCTTCTCAGTAGAATGTAAGCTCCTTGAGGACAAAAGCTATTTCCTTCTTTTCCTTCCTCTCTCCTTCCCTTTCTCTTTCTCACCCTCTCTCTATCCCTCTCTCTGTCTCTGTCTTTCTCCGTTTCTGTACCTGCAGCTTCACTAAGCCAGGCTATATAGACTTTTAATGGTTATTGAATTGAATTTGTTCTCTTAACACCCTGAGGAGGAAGGTTTTGAAATTTTAATGGTGGGGCATTTGAGACAAAGAAATGAACTGACTCCTTCCTGACTGGAAGGATGAGAGGCCAGTGCTCCAGGCTGATGGCCTGGATTATGGACTGTGGTTTGAATACAGCCTTTCTTGTTCTATCAACTTCTGACTTAAGAGGTTGAGGTGGAGTGGGGGTTCTTGGCCATCGGAGATATTCCTAAGACCTCTGGGGCCCAGATGGCCTGCAGCAGATGGTGGGGGCATAGACTTGGAGGCAGTTACTCTGTCCCTACATGTGAGGAGAGGCGTCACTTTGGCCTTTCCCCCTGTTCCAGGGCCCCCTCTTTGCCAAGGAGCAGATCTATCTGTGCCTGAAACCCAACCCCAGAGTCGCTTATTTGTTGCCCTGCCTACGTGCAGCATTAGTCGTCATGTATATGAACTCCCTGGGGCTTTGGGGAACAAAGGACTTTTTCCAAAAGGGGCTGATTATCTAATGGTGGGAGGCCTGAAGAACTGGGGAGAAGTGCTAGATTGGTGATTGGGCTTGGAGTGGGGGAGGAAGGGAGTGTCACACAGATAGACAGAACTGACTGGCACCAGTGCCCCAGGGTTCCTCCTTTCTAAGACCTGGGAGAGATTTGGAGCTGGGAGGGAGAGTTAGTATGTAACTCAGTGGTGTGATCATCCCCAGCTCCAGGGGCCAGACTGGGAATGCATGTGTTCATGATAGATGGCCATCAGACTGGGGAATGAGGGATAGTAGGAGGGAGGGGAGATGATGGGAATGTGTGAGGAGTCAGGGAGTGTGAGGGCCTGCTGTACTGCAGGAGTGGGGAGAGGGAAGATAAGAGAAGAAAAGAAAAGAAAGGGAAGGAGAGAAAAAGGAGTGAGGGAGGAAGAAGAGAAGAGAAGGAAGGGAGAGATAGGGAAGAGAAGGGGAGTGAGGAGAAAAAGAGAAAGGGGGAGAGGAGAGAGAGAGAGAGAGAAGAGGGAAAAAGAGGAGGAGGAGGAAGAGAAAGACAGAAAGGGGAACAGAAAGAAGAGAGGGAGGGAAAGAGGAGAAAGGGGGAAAGAATGGAAGAGAGCAGATACCTTTCAGGACACATTTTCAAAACTGAGTGTGAGAATTGGCTTGAGAGACTAATTTAAAATTTACCAAGATGCCTCTTTCCCTTTTTTTCTCCCCTAGTCTCAGTGTTTCTGGCTTCTACCTGGACCTGGGTCTCTTCATCCACATGTGTCCCTTCTCCAGGAAAAGGACAAATCCAAGTTGTAGAGATGGGAACTCCCATGGGCTTAGGCCCACATATTTGAGCTAGAATTTTTTCCAGAAGGGAGAACATTATCTAATAAGATACCTTCTAAATTGTTGCAGTCCTTTATCTCTTTTCCCCAGATTTCTACTAGTCTGAGGAAGGAGGGAGATGCTTAAAGAGCTTGTCTTTAGTGAGGGCGCCCTCAGTTCTTTTCCTGGTTGCCTTGTTCTATTTATATTCCATCCTGGGTCAGTGTGACTCTGGGCAAATGTTCCATCACTCGGCTCCCCAAGATGAAGTCAAGTCAGCCGAGCTGTCCCCTGGATAGCATATGTCACACCTTCTACCAGGAAATAGGTGGAAGTTAATAGGGAAAAATGTTAAGTCCTGTAGAACTCAAAAAAATCTATAAGACAGAGAAGGTGTGGTTAAATAGTCTGAAAAACATCTAGTGTTGTTATTATTGTTTAGTGGATTAAAAGTTCAATTTTAGTCAACAATGTAACATTGATATAACAACCTCACCCCTCAAATTTAATTCTAACTTTAGGATGCATTAAAAGAGGTGTGGTTGCAGAATGAGGTAGGTGGTATTATTGCTGTACTCTGTCCTGATCAGACCCTGCATCTGGAATATTGTGTTCTGTTCTAGGTGCCACATTTTAGGAATATCATCAGTGACCTGTAGTGTGTCCATAAGGTGGCAGTTGGGATGATAATCATATAGGAATTGGGAAAGTTTAGCCTGGAGAAGAAAAGACTTAGAAGTAGAGAACCTGAGGGTGGTCTTGAAGTAGGGAGGATCTTCACATGGAAGAGGGAAAACAAATGAAAAATTTAGTTCTGACCTTCAAAAGTAGAATTTAAATTAATGGGCAGGAATTTCAGAGTAAGATGGTTTTAGGCTTGATGTAAGTAAAAGTTTCCTAATAAAAGGAATAAATACACAAAAGTTAAATAAATGGGCTACTTTTGGAGACAGTGGGTTCTCCCTTACTAAAGTTCTTTAAGCAGAGGCTAGGAGACCATTAATTAGTTAGGTGGAGGAAAAAAGGGAGAGTTGACTCTGGAATCAGGAAGACCTGAGCTCAAATCTTCCCTCAGATGCTGAGTCAGATCACTTAGCTGCTGTCTGCTTCAGTTTCTTCAACTGGAAAATGAAAAGTTATATACCTCTCCCCTAGAACTAGTATGAAGATAAAATGAGATAATATTGTAAAGAACTTAACATGTATTAAGTGCTTAATAAATGCTGTTTCCCTTTTGCCACCATCAGTGGGAAGTTGGGAAGATTCTTGGTCAGGACTAGATGGTCCCTTAAAGACACATACAATTCATAGATTTAAAGAATCTCTGAATTGATAAAATCAGTATATTCATGGGTAGAGTTATTGTCACTACCACCTTTTAAATGTTTAATAATAATCACCATCATAGCAGCTGGCATTTATGTAGATTTCTAAAGCTCTCATAAGTTTTATCTGCTTCTGTACAAGGACAGAACCCCCTCCTCCGGGCAACCCCATGCTCGCTCTTGTGCTGCTTGCTGGCTCCCTGGGATTATTCAGGTACAAGTTGTTTTTATAGATTCCTGTTTCTGCTCTCCTGGTCTCTGACCTTCAGAATCACTCCATCTAAGGCCATCTGACTGGTAGGGAAGTGGTGGGCTCCTCTCTTTCCCTTTCCCTCTCTCTCCATGCCTGTGTGCTAGCTAATTAATCTTGGCCCCTTTGGGAAATTAGAACGCCATGGCGGCCGAGTAAACAGTGTACCGCCTCGCCAGGCTGAGGTGACCCTGCTGATGGGTTTGAGGGGGCAGGAGTGCGACTGAGGAAAGGGGGTTTAAACTGCCTGCTGGCCTCTCATAACCACCTCTTTTTTTCACTGAGCCTTCAAAAATGTGTTCAGGGATTTAAATTTCTCCTTTCTTCACCTAGTATTTCTGCCTTGCCTATCCCTCTCGCTCTTCTACTCCACCCCTTTCTAGGGAAGCCAGCCAGCCCTGTTTGGGAAGAAACCAATGTCTTCAGTCCAGCCCCCTAATTAAGGGGTGGGAAGATGATTGTGTCAGTCCTGGTCCTATTCTCTGCCCATCACCACTTCATGATATAGATAGAATTATGGAGTTTTGCTCTGGGAATTAATTTAGAAAAGTTAATTAATTGAAGACTTTAGGTGCTGCTTGACCCACCATGCTTAGCCTGTCCTACTGACATTGTTGAAGTTAATTTGCCTACAGCAAATATCTCTTGTCCACTCCTACAACAAACTAGACCTGAGGTTTCCATGTTCCTGCTTTCCCTCTCTCTCAGCCTCCTTAGATCATTCACGTGTTTTTGGATCTAGACCAGGGTTTATGTATGGAAGAGTGGGTGATGTAATGATGATCACTGTGTTGGACCTAGGTTTAAGTCTCACTTGTAGTACAGACTTTTTTTCTGGAGAAAATTATTTCTTTTTCCTGAACCTCAGTTTCCTCATCTGTCAAACTAGATGATCTTCAAGGTTTCTTCCAAGTTCTAGTTTTTTATATAATAACTTTTTTTGTTTAGGCAATTGGGGTTAAATAATTTGCAAATTCTGAATTTTTTTTAAAAAATTACTGGAGGGAGGGGAGCTGGGTAGTAAAGTAGATACTTCCTGGCCCTGGGGTCAGGAAGATCAGAGTTCAAATCTAGCTTAGACACTTGATTTATGACCCTGAGAAGTTACTTAACCTCCATTCCTGTCCTCTCTCCCCCAACGATTACTGGGGACCACTTTTAGAGTTGGCCTTGATCTTTTGCTTTTCCCTTGCCACTCCCTACAAAAACTAGTGTTCTCCTTTAGCCATACTTCCCCTTCCCCATACTTAAAGACACAGTGTCTGGGTAGTTTTTCTTCTCTGCTTTCCCTGAAATCCTTTCCTACTTTCCCAGAATCCTGGGGATGGAGTTCACACTGAGAACCTGAGGCAGGGAGGCAAGCTGATTTGGTTGTCATGGGCAACAGAGTGAACATGGCTGCTGGCCTCATGATGCAAACCCCACTATCTGGATTCACCCCAGCAGTAAGAAAACCCTGGTGTTCTTGAGAGGGAATTTGGAGCTGGATCTGGTGGCTTATAGGTTCAATTTGGATGTACTGTGGACAAAGCATCATACTGAAATGAGTATTTCCCTGAAGGGAGAGAGAGTGGTGGTTAAAAGGTGGTTCCCACAGGGTTTGGAGATACACTCTAAGTTACTTCTTTAGCTCCTACCTCAGGCTTTCCCAGCTTTATTTGTGCCCTTAAGCCATTTCTCCTCCCTATGGTCAGTTCAGTCATACCCCATTTCAACAGCCTCCTTCCAAATATATGACCTCTTTTAACTGGTTCCTCATTCCTATAATCCAGGTCTGAGAAGTAAATCCTATAAAAGGCATTCAGCTGAAAGAATTTATCATTCCTTTGAGTAAGGGATGGCACAGCAGATAGAGTACTAGACTTAGAAGTAGGAAGACCTGAATTCAGAACTAACCTGACACTTATTATCCAGGTAAGCCTGGGTAAGTTAACGCAGCCTGCCTCATTTTCCTCATCTGTAAAATTGAGATAATAATAGCATCTACCTCCCAGGATTGTTGTAAGGATAAAGAGATATTTGTAAAGTGCTTTGCAAACCTTAAGTGCATTATATAAATGTTAGATATTATTATTAGTATCATATTGGCTGTTCACCAGAGTCACCAGCAGAGCAAGGCCTGTCCAGCATTCTTTGGGATGATACCCTTTTCCATAGCTCAATGATCCACTGATAAATCCTAGGCTATTAATTAGAATGGTAGAGTTGGGAGATATCTTAGGGATTGTATAGGTCAACCTTTTCATTTTTCATAAATCAAGGCCCATAGGGGTCAATTAAGTAATCAAGGTCATAGAGGCTACTACCTCTGTGGCAGATCCAAGTGTTTGGATGCCAAGTTCTGCTTTCTTGTAATTCTCATACTTTCTCCCTACCATTGACCCAGAACTCTCTTAAGAAGATATCAATTCCCCACTGTAGTTATTGCCCAAACATCTTTTGGAGTTTGAGATAGGAGGCTTCAACACTAAGAGGGAGTCTAGGATGCGTGGGTACTGCTCTGAGTGGAAGGAACTTGGGCAGTGAGTGCAAAGAGCTGCTTCCCTGATCTTCCTCAGATCCATTCAGGTGCTTGACAAGCTAGGTGTCCCTTAAGTCCTTAAGAGGACAAGTCTAGGCCTAGTCTGAACTTTGTGGGCCTCTCCTGTTCCCGGGGATGCTGGGTTGTCCTGATATATCCAGAAAAGAACCAGGGTCAGAGATTCACTTGGCCCCTTTGATCTTCATTCCCAAGTATTGATTGGAATCCTAGTTGTCCTGTCTATTATTAGATAACCATTATATGCTAAGTGCCGAGAATACATACATGAAAAGGAAACAGTTACTGTTCTTAAGAAACTTACATTCTATCAAAAGAAAACATGAACACGTAAGGAATACAAAGTAGTTACAATTTAATTCATGTTCACAGAAGGTGTCACATAGTATAGTGTTTAGTGCCAATAAGGCATGGGCACTGCAGAAATGTTTGGGGGCTTGTTGTATCACAATTGTTCATCAACAAGGGGCCAGTAGTATATAAGCCTGCCCCCTCCTCCCCCAGATGAGGAGTCCTCCCTGTATCTCAGAAAATTGTAGCTCCTATTTGTATAATATTTTAAGGTTTACAGAGCAACCCACCTCAAAATAACTCTGTGTGTAGAGAGGGTTAAATACTATTATGTTTATAATTACACTTATTTATATAATATATAATTATAAATATTATTGTAGATATTATCTATAAATAGATAAATATTGTTCCCACCATTTTGAACTTAAGGAAACAGTTATAAGCTAAAATGTCTTATTCAAGGTCACACTCAATCTGGTACTCTTTCCATGACATACTAGCCATGTAGTGATGTGGATATGCTTCCCAGGGAATTACTCCCTTTCTAATTTTTAAGTGACTTTAGGGGAGTAGTGTCTAACCTCCTTCTTGTCTGTGCAGATACCCCAGCATGAGATGGAAAAGGGAGCCACAGTTGTTATTCTATGTCCTGGAGGGATAGAAGTGTTTATGGAAGTGGAATAATCCTTTTGTTTCTTTTAACTCTTCAGAATGCTTTTATATTAATGCACTGTTCTTGAGAACATAATTAAAAACACACTGACCTGGGATTCAGGAAACCTGTGTTCAAATTCGGCCCCTTCCTTGCTGTGTTCAAATTCGGCCACTGCCTTTCTTTGACCCTCAAGGCAATAACATGTCTCATTTCCCCCCTCTGTTAAATGCAGATAAGGTTTCATCTTTAAGCTTCTACCTTATAGGGTTGTTGTAATGATTGATTTAGCCAATACTTTTTTCTTTTCCTCCTGTGCTCCTGTCCTCATCAAATCATCCTCTACAGAGTGAAAACAACAACAATGAGTTCAGCAAAATTTACCAACTGAGTCTTAAAATGTAGTCAGTTTTCTATACATCTTCAAAGAAAGGAGAAAGGTCAGTTAGGCCTTGTTGAGAGCCTTTGGACCATGTGCCATATATACAGTGATCAGATATCTTCAAGGTACTTATATTTACAGTCTACACAAATGATTATAATTTAAGAAAGACTAGCAAGTGCTTGAGAGGATAGGACTAAAGATATAAAGGAAAAAAATCAAGGAATCTGTTCAGAGAGCATCATCAGGTTGTCTAATTTGGCTATGATAGTGTTTGCAAAGGGAACTAGCGAAAGATAAGGTTTGAGAAATGTGGGTTAGGGGAAGAGCATGGAGGTAACCATATCAGAATAAGAAGTAGCAGTTGGAAGTCATGGAAGATTTTTAAGCTGAGGAATGACACAGTCAGATTTATGGCCATTAATCTTTTAGCCTGTGAGGAGATTTGAGGGATAGGGGAAAAAAATCCAAACAAAGCTAAACTAAAGATGTGATTGTGGAAATAGAGAAGGAAAAGGCTGAACTAAAAAAGTGGAGGTTGTATTCCAGAAATTCAGCACATGACTGGATGTGAGGGGGGAGAAGTTGTAAAACCTCGAGCCTGAATGACTAGACAGATGTTGGGCCCATCAGCAGAAATGAGGAGGTTAAGACTTGGTTTGGTAGGGCAGAAACATGAAAAGTTTGGCTTTGGATAGATGAGGTAATGGATATTAAACTCTTTGGAAAAATAGAGAACTCTCTCCAAGTGTGAGGTGGTGGTGTTCTTTGAGACCAGGTCCTTGGGAGGTGAAGCAGTCTTTCCAAGGTCATTCAGCTAATTGGTGATGAAGGCAATTATCAGAGCTCTGAGGGCATAGGGATGCTCATGTTTTTTCATTCCCCCTAGGATCTTGGATCTTCCTAGATCTGGATTTTGATTAGGTAATAACTTCTCCTTGAACATTGTATCATATTTTCCAAGGGGCTTGTGTGACCACTTTAATCTTGGGCATATAATCTTTGTTCTCTCTGAGCCTCAGTTTCCTCATTTGTCAGTTGTGGAGCTTAGAGAAATCAGATCCTCAGATCCGCCTTCCATTATAGCAAACCTATGAGGAGTTGACAGAACAAAGATTTTCCCCCCTTCCCCCTGCCATTATATAGTTGAAATGGAGACTCATTGTCGGGAAGGGAATTACCCAAGATCACACCGTCAGTAAGCGGGGACTGAAATTTAGCTCTCTTAACCTTCATGTTCTGTTCTGCAGCATCCACAATTAGGACTTCATCTAGAATGATTCCCTCCCTCTTAACCTTCTGGAAAATTCTGATGTCCGCTCCATCTTTCCTTTCTCCCTTGACTGATAGCTAGGTTTCAGTAGCAAATACCCTTGCATCTTCTCTCTTCCAGGGTCACTTTCGCATGCTCTGCTTCTCTGGCACCCCTCCCTAAGGAAACCTAACCCAAGTTCCTTTCCCCCCACCCATCAAACCAAAATAGCCTTTGCCTGCCAGCGCTTGGGGCCAGCTCTTCTTTGGGACCCTGGGCACCTGATGTTTCATTTCATCTGCCAAGGAGGCCAGAAGAGGGGGAAGAGCAGAAAAGGAGAAATTGGAGTATGCTAAAGCTGGAAAGGACCTTAGAAGTCATCCCATTCCAGAAGAGTGGGAAGGAAAAGAGAAGTGAAAGCCATTTTAAAAAGGGATGGTTCCTCTCTAGACTTGGTTGGACTACGGGGGTCAGAATAAATGTGTGTTGGAGAGAGTTGTGGTCACCAGAAGCCAGACTCATTTTTGGTTGCCTGGTAGGAGGGGGCAGAATAGAGGTGAGAAAGGAAGCTGTGTAGAGGGTGGGTGCAGCATGATGTTAGGGCATGAGAAGGTGGGGGTCCCCAGATCATAAAAGGAGGGGTTGCTGCTAGTAGTGAGGAATGGGTAGAACTGAGAATGAAATAGTTTGTGACTGGCCTGCTCTTAGGGAAATAAATATAGTCTTATGGAATAAAGCCTGGATTTTGCATGGGCCTGAAAAACCCACCTCTGACCTCAGGCTACTTTGGTCTATTTGTTCATTGAAGAATATAAAAAGGTATCATCTATACCTTTATTCAACTTTTTTTTTTCCCTGAGGCAATTGAGGTTAAGTGACTTGTGCAGGATCACACAGCCAGGAAGTGTTAAGTGTCTGAGACGAGATTTAAACTCAGGTTCTCCTGACTTCAGGTCTGATGCTCTATTCACTGCACCACCTAAGTGCCCCCTATTCAACCATTTTTTAAAAAAATAAACAATTCTTTTTTAGTATTGCTGTTGGAAAAATTACATGTAAAGATAATTTTCAATATTCATTTTTGTAAGCTTTTGAATTTCAAATTTTTTTCTCCCTCCCACCCTTATCTCCCCCTTCCCCAAGACAACAAGCAATCTGATATAGATTATACAAGTACAATCATTAAATAATCTCTTAATAACATAATTCAGTTCTATAAAACCACAATGATAACCCCTAATAGGACCCTTCCTTTTAACAAAGAAGACAAAACAAGCCAGCCCATTGGCCATGCTTGACAGCGTGTGCTTCATTCCATACTTCATGTCTACTACCTCTCTGCTGAGAGAATGGAATTATGTACTAAGCTCTCTGGGAAGTTAAGAGGACCATTGCTATATTGGTCAGAGTTTTGACATTTTTCAAAGTTATTTTCTTTTACATTGGTATATTTGTCATTGTCCTGCTATTTCTCACAGAAAATCTGATATGGTGAGTTCGAAAGATGCCTTTGGATCAGTATTAGCTTATGCTTTTTTCAGACCCTGGAAAACTTTTCTCGCCATTCTTGCAGATAGGGTAACCTCTCCCCTATGGCTCTCTCACACTTTTGTAGTCCTGCTAATAATAATAATAATAATGTTCTATTAATAAGGTAAATATATTCTATGAAAATACATTAGTCATTTTTATTTATTGTCTTTACATCACCCAAAGTCCCTCCTATATCCCTTCCAAATCCCAGAAAGCCATTCTCACATGAAAAAGAAAATAGGTGACTTTTTAAAGGTCCTTTTCGACCCTGAGTTCTTGCTGTATATTAGAATTGAAAGAGATCTTCAGTATTTTATAGACTAGGCCAATTTTACTGATAAAGAGATGGCAGCCAGTGAAGGGAAGGCTCAAAAATCTTGTCTTGATGGCAATTCCGGTCCCTTGAATGAGGATCCTACTCATTCTTCTTAGATGGGAACTAAAATTGGGGGGAGCACACCTCTCAATGTATATCCAAATTACCTTGTTTTTTTAGGAGAGAGTGAACTCGACCTTTGTTTTCACAGTGGTCCAGGAGTGTGGTATTAGGAATGCCTTGGTACCAAAGGAAAAGAGTGTCTTCTTATGTGAGAATGAAGTTTTTTGGGTTGTAAAGTGTCCATCTTTATACCCTTTCAAACTTATCTTTATTATTATCTGTCTTATCTCTCCCTCCCTCTCCTTCCCAAACTAGCCTTCCCCAGATTTTCACCCCTTTACCTCAAATGCATTTTTAGCCAGCTACTAACCACAAACAACTTTGGATCATGGTCTCTGTGCTAGGACCTCCTCCCCTCGTATTGCCTATGAGTGCCTTGGATATATTGAGGAGTGGAAGGCAGTGGGGTAAAGCTCCTTCCAAATTCCCTTCTGTCCCCATCTTTCGGACCTTGGGGGCCATGAATCATTTATGAGGGAAAATGAAGCCAATTAGGAACAAACTTTGAACACGGCTAATTGAGGTGCCTACTGGCACCATAGGAATTAAAGGAGCCAGTGTTCTGGTAGAGAATTTCCGCTGGCCTCGGGAAATGGCCATAGAGACGAGATGCTTAGGGCTCTTCCTCCCCATCATATTTTCTCTTTCTCGTTTTCCAGTATGCTCTCACATCCCTTAGCAGATCCTGTGTTTGCAGCTTTTCCCCTTCCCCCCGCCCGACCCCAGAAACCCCAGGCCCTGCTGTGGACATTTGTGAGAGGCTGTTCCCCTGGTTGTTTCTGTAAGAGCTTGAGGCTCAGGCTCCCAAGTCCCGGTGAAATCCCAAGCTGGCTAATTAGGCTCTACTCCCT
Source organism: Sarcophilus harrisii (assembly GCF_902635505.1). NCBI lineage: Eukaryota > Metazoa > Chordata > Mammalia > Dasyuromorphia > Dasyuridae > Sarcophilus > Sarcophilus harrisii. The sequence continues at coordinate 372,290,051 of NC_045427.1, forward strand.
ATCCCAACATCCCCCCCACCCCACCCCCTCCTGCTTGCTCTGCTTTTTCCTCCAGGCCTGAAGTGTTGGCATGCTGTTCCCGGACACCATTCTGGGAGAGAGCAGCAGCCTTGCTGTGCCCCAGAGCTGGTTGCATTTCTGGGGGCGGGGAGCCCTTTCCAGCTGGGACTGGATTAGTCTGGGGGTGGCCGGGGAGTTATGGATCCAAGAAGACTGTTCCATTGCTGAGGATTTCAGAGACTGAGGATGGGGTCTTCCACCCCATGCCATTCTTTCCAGTCACCTAAGTCATGCTATCAGAGGGCGCAACCTTTGGGTGTGCCCTTGGAGCCCAGTAGTGATTTGGGCTGGGTGCTCCTATGTTGTGTGTTTTGGAAACAGTGCCAGGCAGGGGAGTGACTGACTCCAGATGAGAACACGATGGAGCCCTGGAGAGAGGAAAGGGTCAGAGTGATTTCATAAAGAGAGGTGAAGTCATCTTCAAACCGTTGTAGGGGGTTGGTATGAATTTGTTGATTATAGGGGAAAGATTTCTGGAGAAGGAAAGAGCAGACTAGCACCTTAGGGGTCGGTAGAGAGAAAATTGAGTTATAAATGCCTTCTGTTTCCTTTAGCCAGAGGAATGGGGCTTGAGATCCTGGACAGGCCAGGGTAGAGGGAGTTTGTCTGGGATGGAAGTCCCTAAGGGGACTCTATCCCCTAATAATCAGATGGCCCTAAACTGCCCTGGTTTTGGTCAATTTGATCTTTGTAAAAGCTGAAATCTGGGGATGTTATTTTTGTTTTCGCAAATGAAATGTTATAAGCTTGGGTTTTTTCCATGGTTATATTAGCAGGTGGGATTTTTCTTGGGGGGAGGGAGAGGTTCTGATGTGGTATCCCCTCCCGCCTCTTCCTGTGAGCTCACACTCTTTTCTCTTCCTCTAATGATTTTTTAATTATGTAGTCAGTGTGCTGAATCACTGATCTTCCTCTGGGCACCTCCAGCCTAGCATCTCCTTACCCATCCTAGTTCCTTCTCAGGTCTCCCATCCCTCCCCTAACCCTGATTTCTCCCTCCCCCTCCAAATATATGATATTAGGAATAGGCTTCTTCTCTTCTCCACTTTGTGGTTCAGAGGTTTTCAACATGACCAGGATGTTCCTTGATGGTAGATGAGTAGTATAGGGTAAGAAAGGTGGAGTTAGGTGAAGAAAAAGAGATGCTGGAGGAGACAGGGTTCTCTTCTGGAGGAATGGTGCATATAGACCTGGTAGGGCTTGGGGGGACCGACATTGAGGGGGGCATTCCCTATGCTTCATCCACTGCCCTCTGCCGCCCTGTCACTGGCACCAACTGGCAGAGCTGATTCTCATTCTCATTGTGCCAGCTGCAGCACTCACAGCCTCCCTCCCATCTCGGTGGGGTGGAAGATTCAGCTGCTCTTGCCCGACTGCAGGGCTGCGGGCCTGGCCAAATGCAGAGGCTGTCCATCTTTCCATCTGTTCCCAGTTCATTTTAGGGGCTAGAGTTCTCCCAGACTAGAGCAAGATCTATTTTCCTTATATTTTGTGTGATCCTTCACATCCACACGTCCACATAGTGGATCACACACTGCTACTCACAGTTACATGTGCATACAAGCACAGGTGTTTGTGCTCAGTCTTCATTACACACACTATACTTGTCCATAGTCACATACTTAGGCACATGAACCTTAACAGTACATGCAAATATGCAGGCACCTCAGCTTACACAAACAATCACACATGCAGAAGATGTGATCCACCAGCAATCACATGCAGTTCCACACACATGAACCCCAAACACAAGCCATTTAGACAGTCATTCAGGTCCACAAATGAAAAAATCTCACAGAAACATAGCATGTTAGTGCTGGAAAGAACCTCAAAAACAGTCTATTCCAACCACTCGTTTAATGGATGGGAAAACAGAGGCCCATCATACTAAATGCTGATTCTCTCTCCTTATGTGTGCTTTTCTCTCTCTGTCTCTCTCTCTCTGTCTCTCTCTCTCTCTCACACACACACACACACACACACACACACACACACTGCTAGCATCCCACTTCCAGCTAATAATAGAGGGCTTCCCAATGAATTGTGGAGAAGAGGACAGAGGAAATGATGAGTTGACCTCAGCCTTTTTGCTTATGGAAGGTGACCTCTCTTCTTCAGCTGTGAGTCACTGGGTCCAAGGGCAGATGAGGTAGAATCCTCTGTCTGGGTGAAATGTCTAGGCTAAAGGAAGTATTCCTTTGGTTGCAGAAGCCTTGAGAAGCACTATGAACTTTTTTCTCTGATCCGCTTCTCTGTCTCTGTCTCTGTCTCTCTTTCTGTCTCTGTCTCTTTCTCTCTCCTTCTGTCTCTCTCTTTTTCTCCCTCTCTGTCCCTCTCCCTCTCTCTCTCTCTCCCCCCTTCCCTCCCCTCCAGGCCATCTCTCATTTATGGCCCTGCCTTTGACTCAGTGACCAGGTTAGGCTTTGGCTGTGAAAGAGAGCAAGCAGGAAAATCTGGGATGATTCCTAGGCTGCCAGTCCTGAGTTGTGCAGTAGTGTTGCTTTGGGCTGGTGGGAGGGTAGGAAGGGAAAGAGGGCAGCAGTTTTCTCCGGCTTCTCTCCAGGGCATCAGCGCCGTGGCATCTGTCAAGGTCAGATAGCGAAGGCCGGAAAGAACCGGCTCTCGACTCGAGCCTCCCTGTGCTGGGCGGGCAAGCTGGCCTCGCGGCCCCTCTTGGCTCATTATTTTTGTGCTCCCGAGGCCAGAGCAACACCTCCCTCCCTCCCTCCCTCCTTCCACTAGGCCTGCAGTCTGGGGGCTTTTGTTTTCTCGTTATTTCTCTAGCTCCAGCCGCAGAGGCCCTAGCCCACAGATGTGGCAGTGGACTAAACCTGCCAGGGAAAGCTGTTAAGGCCACAGACAATTATCGTCATTGGCCGTTGTAGGTGGTGGGCGAAGAACACGTCCACTGGCCAAGGGGGAGTGTGTTTTCTTCCTAGGTAGGTAGACTATGGCCCCATTCCCCATTGCTGCCAAGTAGGGGGTGGGAGCAGGTGGCCAAGAGACCACCTGGCTATCAGGGTTTGTGTGCATTCTTGCCTTTCAGCTGCCAAGACTTTTGGTCTCATTTTGTAGGAGGGGGAAAATCATGCCAGAGGAGAGATGGTCATAGCTAGCTCAGGTGACCCTTCTGTCCTAGAAATAAATCACAGCTTACTCTCCCTGGCCCCTCTTCTTCACAAATATAACCTCATTTAAGTAAAGTAAAAAAACCCTTGACTGAATGGGGAAATAGGCACAGGAATGGACATCCAAAACCCTAGCTTCCCCATTCTTGTGCCCTCATTTCCCCATCCAGTGAATTCTTGCCAACCTACTTCATGTCTGGGAGACACAGCCTGGTTCCTGCAAGCTGGAGCCTCCCCAGATTCCAGTCCTTCCCTACCTTCTCCTTCCCTATTTTCCCTCTTTCCCCCACTTCCAATCGAAGCATTTCACATTTGCAAAATTTCCCTTGTATCCTGGAAAGACTAATTACTCATCTATCATAAACTTCTCTCTGTGTCCCTCTCACAGTGGCCCCCGTAGCATGGCAAGGAACCACAAACCTCCATCCCAAAGACACAGATAACAAGTGGATACTTTTCCACTTAAAAACATACACACCAGTGCTGTGGGTTTTGGGCACTGTTAGGCCCTGCCATGTACAATAAATCCCTCTTAGTCTGTGGATTATTGACCCGATAGAGCGTGGCTGCCCTGTCAGGCCTCCGGGCAGGGTACAGCCAGCTCTTCCGCCAGCATCATGGGTGTGTGTGTGTGTGTGTGTGTGTGTGTGTGCGTTTGTGTGTGCGTGTGTGTGTGCGCCTTGTATGAGCCCCTTGTGTTTCTGAGCAAAAATTTCCAGAGGATTTTTTCCAGGCCAGCCGTGTGCTCTGCTACTGATAGGGAAATCTGAGTCTCACAGCAACTTTCCCCCAATTCCCTTTCCTGTACCCTCTGGCTGCAGCCTGCCTTAGGGATTCACAGCCAAAAACCTACCCCCTCCTCTTTCCTATTTCTAAAGTCCCATATGTTAGATTCTGGAAGGGAGCTGGTACCAATGGCCAACATGGAGGGGTACCCATCTCTCTCTTTGTCTCTCTGTCTCTTTCTTCCCACCTGTGTTCACTCAACTAGTGTTTGGGTCCAGGAACCTGGCAATAAATCCAGAGGAAACTGATAACCTGTATCAGTCAGCCTCGCTGGAATCACTTGGATCAGCTTCCTAAAGCTGCTTCTCCCCGGCTCCAGCAGTCTTTCTCTTTTCTACCCAGCCAGACTAGTTGGAACTTCCTAGGCCAAGGTCCCTGCCTTTTTATTTCTTGCCCTTCCTCCCCACCACCCCCACTCTTTCTCTGGGAGCCTCTTCCTATAGTGACTGAGGAAATCTCCTAGGTTGGAATGGGATTCTCATCCCTTTCACCCTGTGACCCAGCATACCCTGATAAGGGGGATGGGGGTGGTTGCTGGACAAGAAAGGGGGCAGGAGCAGCTGGAGGCCTTGTGTGATGGCTAAGACTGATTCTTCCCATTCCTCACCCCCCCAGGAAACTCAAAACCCAAAACCCAGGGCTGTGGCAAAGCAATGCAGCTCTTGTACAATGAGAGCTTGTGTGGAGCCTGCTGGGGTAGCCTGTGGGATGCTGGGGGAGGAGAACAAGTGGTGTTTCCCTGCTGTTTGACTTCCTGCAGAGACATCCAGCCACCACCTCCTCCTCTTCCTCCTCCCAGAGCTGCTATCCCAGCTACTCCTGCACCTCCTCCCCTCCCCACTCTCTGGAGGAAAGACCAAGGAGAGGCTAGGTATGGGGGTTCAGTCTGGCTCTGCTATTGATAGTACGAGTTTGGGCAAGTCATTTTCTTCTATGACCCTTAGGTCTTTTATGCAAAATGTAGAGGTTGGATTTGATGTTTTTTAAGGCTTCTTTCAGCTCCAACTTGCTATGAGATCATAGAATCAGTGTTCTAGAGTTGGAGGAGACTTCAGAGGTGTTTAATTCTCTCATTTTCAGATAAGAAAATCAGGGCCCTTGTTGGTTAAGGGACATATCCAAGATCACCCAGATCCTATCAGAGATGTGATTTGAATCCAGGTCCTCCAACTCCTTTCCTTTATACTCCCTCCCCTCCCCCCATTAATAATAGTTTTTTATTTTCAAAATACATGCAAAGATAGTTTTCAACATTCATCTTTGCAAAACATTATTTTTTTTTTAATACTAAAGAGTAGAGGGATGCTTTTTTTCTTCAGTACATTCCCCACTGGCCTATAATACTCTGCTATTTAAGGAACTTGAGGTTATTAGGATCAGATGATCAGACAGTCACCTATCCTTTAGTGGAAGGGATACTGATCATTAGGACATTGAAGATCCTGAAGGACCACTTCTTTATCCCCTAACCTGAGCTCCCACCATGGCATTGTGGGTAAAGGGCTGGACATAGAGTCAAGAAAATCTGTGTTTGAGGGGCAGCTTGATGGCACAATGGACAAATCACCAGCCCCGGAGTCAGGAGGATTTGTATTCAAATCTGGCCTTAGACAGTTAACATTTTCCAGTTTTGTGACTCTGGGTAAGTCACTTAACTCCAGTTGCCTCGCAAAAAGAGAAAATCTATGTTTGAATCCTTACACATCTTAGAAACAGATGTGGAACCTTGAGGAAGTCACTTAATCTGTCTGCTTCAATTTCCTTATCTATAAAATGGGGATCCCAACAACTTGTTCCTTACAAGCTTGTTGTGAGGATCAAATAAATGAATGTGGATTAACTACTTTGAAAACCTTAAACAGTTATACAAATGCCAGCTCTTTTTCTTTCAACAATGATTCTGGATCCTGATAGAGAACTTGTATCCATGGGTTCTAGGTAAAAATTTTGAAGACTGTTGGATAGTGATGGCAGTATAAGAGACTGGTAATGAGATAGTATGGGTGTTCTGCTCTTGGCTGTACCCAACTGAGATGATGTGTGGCCTTGAGCCACTTCTGTGGACTTCATTTTTTTCTTTTATAAAATGGAGGAAATGATTTTGGTTTTACCTGTCTTACAGTGGGGACTTTGGGAAGACCCAGTGAAAGTGTGTATGTTAGTATGTGTTCTGAAAAGACCCAAGTGTTGAGTGGCTTTTCTAATATTGGGTACCGATCCTCCCTTCATCAGGGTTCTAAAGGTCCTGGGGGAGTACAGGGACTATTTCTAAAGTGTCCCACCCCCACTTCAGTCCTGTTGTTCAACTCTCAATGTTGGCCTTGCATGCCTCTGGGGGACCAAGGGACTTCTTTATTCTTGTGGTCTTGGCTATTAACTGGTAATTCATTTTGACCAAGTATCTGAAGTTAAAGCCTTATGTGGACATGATTGCTCTAGTTCTAGAAGAGGGGTTCTGAGAGAGATGTTGGTCATAAAGTCCTTGGGTCTAAATATGACCTTGAGGTAGACTTGCCAGCTGCCAAACCTACGCATTTCCACGTGCCTCTGTCTTTCTTTGTGGCTTTCTTCCATGGGAAGTTTTCAGAATAGAATCAGGTATCAGTGAGGGATGAAACATATACATTGTTACTCAGCCCAATCCATCCAACTAGTGCTGCACGAAGCTACCATTCCTGTCTATTCCTCGGTCCAGTTTGCTCTGCTATGCCCAGTTCAGTGTATGTGTTCAACATTTCTTTGTGGGGATCGTTATCTTAGTAGGACCACAAACTAAGGAAACTGAGAAGGGATGGGACTTGACCTTAGCCCAAAAGATTTCGGACCAGGGGGAAGGGAGTAAAGAGTGTTGGTGGGGAGATAGCTCAGGGGAGGAGAAATAATATGGGCAAGTGCATAAGGAGATGGGGGGGCATGTTTAGTAGACTGGAGGCATGGACTAATTTGGTTTGAACAAAGCTAGTTTTAGAATGAAAGTGCGAGACACCAAGCTAGGCAGGTGAGTTGGGACCATATTATACAGGACATTTGTGTGTCAGCTTAGGTTTTGTTTTTGATTTGGTAGAGACTGGGGATCATCTTAGGGGACATTATGTAGTCAGAGCTGTACATTAAGAGGATCCATCAGATTGTGGGGTACAGGATGGAGTGAGAGAGTTGTCTAGGCTAGGAATAGAGATGAAGATGAGAGAGAAAAAAGTCTGGAGGAGACCTACCCAACCACTTTACCCATTACATCAGCACTAGCATTATGACATCATTGGCGTAGCGTTCCAAACACCAGGACAGCGCTCTATTCACACAGGGCCGATGTTGTCCCCTTCCTCTGCTCCCCAAAGCCCTGTAGTACAGAATCCCTGGGTAGGAGCCCTGTCCACAGCTCTCCCTGGAACATTGGGAGTTGACTGCCAAGGTAAATTTCCAATCCCAGCTCCCTCTGGGGCTTGGAGGTCCCTCTAGGGATTCTTTTGAGGGTCTAACCTTTCTTTTTTTGGAGGTGACTCACACAGAAGGTTAGTTATCGCTGACAGAGAGCATTTAGAAGCGAAGAAGGAAACGCTGGAAGGCACTTCTCCATTCTGTGCCCTCCTGCAGAGCCCATTCAGATCTTTTTATTGGGAAGTCAGGGATGAATGTCCCCATTTCTCAGATAGAGAATCCAAGACCTTGAGAAATGCCATGATGTAGCAGACAATGCCTCAGAATGTGTCAGGCGGAGCTAGAATGACATCCAGACCTCCCCCATCCTGTAACCTAATCTCATTTCCCTTGTCTCTGGGTTTGGTTTTAGAGCTAAATATAGGACTCTAATGGGTTTGGGGGTTTCCCTAGGGGGTCCTACCTTATGAATTGATCCTGGGAAGGGAGTTTATTGAGTGGAAGAGCAGAAGAAGCTTAATATAGTGAAAAAAATGCCAGATTTGGAATCGAGGAACCTGAATTTGAATTCTAGCCTTATTATTGTGATTTTAGGCAAGTTGTAAAACTTAAGTTCTTTGAGCCTCTATTTCTTTATCTATACAATTAGGGGGTTTCATTTGATGCTTCCTAGGCTCCTGTGCTTCTAAATCTTACAGGCCTCTGAAGTTATGATGCTAGGATTGCAGATGGGACTTGTTGCTATGGTTTTACTTGGTGCAAATGACTAGGAAAAAGGGCACTAAAATGTCCCTCCTAGAAATGAGCCTTTAAGGACGAGATTTTATAGAGTTAGGGATGGGGAAGAGAGGGTGTAATCTCACCAAATTGTTCAGGAAGTAATCCTTCTAAGTCTGATGTTCACCCTTTTTCTGCAGTTCCACCAATGAGGCTCAACTTGCAGGAGGAGACCCATCCCACTGCCAGGCCCTGACACCAGGAACTCCCCTGGATGGTCCAGGACTGACACCCCATCCCCACTCTCTTTCCCCCATCTACTCTGACTGATCTTCTTCTAGCTGGGAGCCCCTGCAACTGGTGTGAAGAGCTTCGTAGAGGGAGGTGGGTATCTTCTGGCACTGAAGTCCAGAGGAGGAAGGGCAAAGATCAAGAAAGACAGAAAGGATCAAAGGTGACTGCACAGCTTCTGAACAGCATTGTGCCTAAAGTGTGATTGAGAGACATAGTTGAGGACTAGGACCCTGAAAGAAAGGGAGGAAAATGGTGGGTTGGCCTTTCTGTAGTAGGGAAGAGGGAATCTTTTTCAAAGCAGGGTTGAAAGGCCATTCCTTTTCTGGGTCTTCAGATTGAATCATCTGTTCCTAGAGTGTCCATAGTTTAGGAAGCACCTTTGGCTTGGGCACAGCATAGAAGAATTGTGTATGTGTGTGTGTGTGTGTGTGTGGAGATATTTCAGCCCTGGGAGGACCTAGCCCTTTACTGTAGGCTGTAGGAAGTCTAGGTGCTCTAATAAGAAACCCTTCTGAGAAAAGAGCCTCTAGGGAGAACGTCTAATGACTGGGAGGGTCTTGGGCTGGTTGCATTGGAATGTTCTTTTAACACATTCCTTGGTTTCCATATAATATATATATCTGTCATTCTCTACAGCATCTCTTACTGTTGCTCTTTGGCCTCTAGTTGCTTATGTCTGTCTTGAGCTGTCTCTGTTTCTGTACCTGTCTTTCTTATCCATTCTTCTGTCTCTGTGTCATTTTGTATCTCTTTCCTTGTCTCCTTATCTGTCTTTATGTCTCTATGTCTCTGTCCTCCTATCTGTCTCTCTTGAGTTTCTTTATCCCTGTTTTTGTTTGTTTCTTTCTGTATCTCTATTCCCATGTCTCTATCTGTCCTCTGTGTCGCTGTCTATCCCCGTGTCTATCTGTTCTCTGTTTTTTGTGTCTGTCCATCCCCCCATCTCTTGTCTACTTCTGTGTCTGTTTGTCTCCATGTCTCTATTTTCTGTGTCTGTCTGTCTCCATGTCTCTATTTTCTGTATCTCTGTGTGACTGTCTATCCCCGCATCTCTGTCTATTCTCTGTGTCTCTGTGTCCTCATTTCTGTCTCAGTCTCTTTGTTTTCTGTGCCTCTGTCTCTGTGTCTCAGTCTCTTGGTGACTCTGTCTACCCCCCAGTGCAGTGTTCCACCCGCACTCCCCCCAACATACACATACACTCAGACAATCAAGACCTTTGTGAGATGACCGATGGGCTGGCCGGCCGGGCGCCGCTGGCTCCGCATTGCTGATGAAACGGAGCCCTTTGTTGTTCTCTCTTTAGTCGGCAGTATTTCTTTTTGGGGGCTGGATGTATTCCTGGCAGGGATGATGATGGATGCTCTCTCTCCCTTCCAGCAGCAGCATTTTGGATTCCTTGCCCAGGGCCAAAGCTTGCTTGCCTTCCTTCCCCTCACCCTTCCTACCCCCCCCCCAACCTCCCCAGGCTGTAACTCCTTTCCATTGGCACCTTGGTAGCACATGCTGCCTCAACCTCTCCTCAAAGACTTTCATGACCAGTGTGGGCCTTTGTGGTGCAGAAGGGTGCTGGACACTGAGGAGCAATCTGTCTTGTGCTGACTTTGACCAATCTACCGAATGGTGGATGAGGGCGCATGGGCTTTGGGAAGCCAGGAGAGAGTCTGGGGGACCTCCTTAAGTTTGCTGTGGATATTTCCTTCTGTTGCATGAGCAGATTTCTGGGACCACCAGTGAGTGAGACCATAAATGGCATAATCTTGTCAGAGGCATAAAGCGCATTGGAGAGGCTTGCGAAAAATCCTTTTTCTGAAGCTCACTCTTTAGTCTTCTGCCCTTTCTCTTCTAAGTGTCTGAGGTGGTTGTCTTAGAAACTACTTCTCAAGGAGATTGAGGTCTTCTCAGACTAGAACAGGACATTAGTCTTCCTGACCTCAGCTAACTCTCAGTTGTCAGGGTGGCCCTTCCCTCCTAGCTCTGCTCCAGGAGACTGGAAGGGTCTGAGGATTCATCAACCTTGAGATTCCCACCCCTGCCCCCTTCTCAGGCTAAGTTAAAACAGATGAAGCATGACCAGAGTTGGGTGGGAGGACAGTCTGGAGGGAGGGAGGGAACTGAAGGTCTTTCCAGAAGCAGGCAGGCCTCAAGGGAAAGAGTCAAAGAGTCTGAGCCACAGGAAGCTTGGGGGGCAGGCCACAGGTTGGGGGAAGAGCCTGGAGTGATTGGTGACTGTGCCTGCCAGATTCCCCTATCTCTGGATAGCAGGAGTTCTTCTAAGGACCCTCTGAACAGCCTGAAGGAGAAAGGCAGGGTTGGGCTGATAGGATGTGCCAATGGGGGACAGGGGAGGAGGGTGCTGAGGTGAGAAGCATGCTGGAGGTGGATGGGGGGAAGGGAATAGAGAGCTTTCATACAGAGATAGACTCTTTCCTCTCCTCCTTTGTGCTCATACACACACACACACACACACACACACACACACACACACACATTTCGGAGTGACCTAGTGCTGAAAGGACTGGGCTCAGAGTCAGGAAGATCTAAAATTCAAATCCAGCCTCAGATACTTAGTTATTTAATCCCTGCCTCTATTTTCTCAACTGTAAAATGGGGAGCATAAGAGAATTGTTAAAAGGATCAAATGAAGTAATATTTGTAAAGCACTTATTATAGTGCCTGCTACATAGTAGGTACTTCCTCCTTTTCTTCCTCTTTCCCTTCCTTTCTTCTTTCCTCCCTCCTCCATTTCCTTTATCCCTTCTTCCCTGCCTTTCTTCCTTTCACACCATCCCTCCTTTTCCCTGTTCTTCCTTCATTTCCTCCTTCCAAGATAAAGACTTCAAGCTTCACTGGAGCAAATTTGAAAGGGTTTATGGTTTGCCTGCTGCCTGTTACTACTAGCAGAGTGACATAGGACGTCCTAAGTAATTCCTCTCTCTGAGGCTCCATTTTCCCCAACTGAAATGAGAGGGATGCTCTCTCCAGTATCTTCCAGCTTTGGCAGTTTTGGGTTCTGTCTTAGGGATTCAGAATCTTGCCCCTGTATTGCTCTCTACCCACATTTGCATTAGGACATTTTGAGAAGAATCCATTTTTCTCCTAATCTTCTTGCTATAACCTGTTATTTGACAGAAGGGCTCTTTCCCTCTTGCAGGAGGGCAGTAGAATGGAGTTTCTTCAGTCCCAGCTTCCCAGACTGATAGGGCTTTGTTCCCAACTATCTTTTTTTGTTTTTGGACAACTTGTATCTCCTGAGCTCGGTCTCTCCCTGGGCTAGTCTGGATGTGTTAGGGAAGGACTCTGCTGCCTAGGTCAGGATGGGTAGCTATACAAGTAGGCCCTGGGGAAAGATTCCGAGGCTTGCCTCTCACAATTTCAGTTTTCTTTGCCTGAGGCGGGGCAAAGAAGAGTTTAGAAAAGAGTCTCAAGCAAACTGAGACATGGCTACTAAGAAAGACTGAGATGGAGAATTCGAGGGAGATACAAATGAATGGATGCAAACCCAATGAAACTGAAACTGGAGAAGGGTTGGGGAGTCTTAGCGTCCCACTCTGCCTCTTTTTCTTGTGTATTTCCTTTGGGAGTGTGGTGGAGAAGAGAATGGTGGTGTAAGAAGAAGCTGACTTCTATTTGACCTACTCTGGAAGAGCCTACACCCTGAGGAGAAAGAAGGAGGGAGCTGAGTTCCCCAGTAATTCAGCTATTGATTTCTGTCACTAACCAGGGCCGGCAGAAAGCACCAGCTCCATTGCTTCCTCCTGGGATAGATAGACCCCTTTTACCTCATTCTCTGGCTTCTTGGGGACCATTGGTGATTTAGGGAGGAGGGGAATCAAGATTTTTAAAACTGGAAGAAGCCTTAAGCTCTCTTACTAGAAAGGAAACTGAGGCCCAGAGACGAGATATCATTTGATCAAGATCACATAGCCAGAACTAGAACTTGGGTTTCAAGATTCTCCTGTCTATTACACTTCTCATTTCGTGTTGAGATTAAAATCCTCATTGGTTTTTTTTTGTGAGCTTCTGGAGGCTGTGGGATCTGGCTGCCCCAACTCAGAGGCCTCCTGGGGCTTGTGGTTCTGTCCTTGTCTCCAATGGGTACAAGAAGAGAGGGCAGTGGGGCTTTCTCAAGACATGATGAAAAATTGTCCTATCCCTTTATCTCTATTTATAGGGCAGCTCTTTCACAAGACTTTCTTCTGGCTCATAGCTAAATCCCTTTATTTCTATGATATTATTGGGGGTTGGGGGTAAATTTAGGTTAGACCTAAGGAAAGATTATGGGTTTCAAAGACTCTTGAACAAGTGGACTCAGGAACATTGTAAAGATAGATTCCTCTTAGGGAGATTGGGGTAGGGGACAGTAAGATGGGTTCTTAGAGGGAGAGAGTTGGACAAGATGATTCCAAGAGGTCATTGTTGTTGGGAAAGTCACTTTATTCCTCCTGCTCCTCTCTATTTTGGGTATTAAGGACTATCTCTCCTATTGCATTGAGCTTCTTTTCATCCCAACCCAATGAAAACCAAAGTGTAGCTCTGGGAGTGAAGCCAAGCTAAAAGGCTTAGGGAATATGAGGAGATTCTGGAAGGGGCAAAACCTTAGAACTAATGGTCCCGGCCTACTCTTTTAACAGTGAACTTTTTACCTGGGGAAAGATTGGACCCAAGTATTTTCAGAAATTTCTCTACTCCACTTATTTCATCTTCCTACTGGAAGCCCAGGTCCCCTAGCCCAGTGCTGTTTTTGTTGTTTCTAGCTGGAGATGGGGAAGTGACTATTATTCTAGGCTTTGAGTGGAAGTGTGAGGACTTCTAATTTGGTTCAAAGGGATTCTTTGAAAAAGATATCTGGGATTTCCCCCTTGTCTTGGTCCACTGTGATGTCGTTCCCATTTTCTATCCATTCTCATTCATCATCATGGGATGTTCATGTCCATGCTCTCCAGGGCATGTAACCCCCCACTCAAATACAGAGAGGAAGGATTGATAATTTGGCTGCAGTTTGGTATCATGGAATCGTAGATTTGGAGTTGGAGGAGCCCTTAAAAGATCTAATTCAACTAATCCATTTAATCCAACCTCCTCATTTTATAGATAAGGAAACTGACATTAAGGAGGTGAAGTAATTTGTCCTTGGTCATAAAAATGACAAAATTTCAGATTTGAATCCAAATCCTCTAACATCAAATCCAGCATTTCTCTACCTCCCCTCCTCGCCCCCCACTGTACCAGATTTAGATCTGGGGACATTTTGAAATATTTGGCACCTTCTGCCCCTATCCATAGGTCCCGGGGCTGAACAGGAGGGCCTCTAGAGCACACAGTACCTTCTGCCCGTATCCTTTTCTTGAAGCATTTCTTTCCTTGTAGCAGTACTTTCTGAGAGGATTGCAGCCCAAAAGCTGCCTGAGGGCCCAAGAGTAGGGTCTACAGAGATCTAAGGGTTCTCAGGAACAACTGTCACATGTTGAGATTCCACCATTTCCTTTTTGCTCAGGGACTATGTTGTGTTAACCTGAGTTGGGAAAATCTATCCATAGGGCAAATTTTAATGTTCCAGAGCCTCTGAGAGACAGGTTTCAGATTATCTATGCCCTGGCCCGGCCAGCACCCCTCCCATCTCTGCAGATAATGTAGAGTTGGCAGTGTGTCTTGTCAGCAAACACCCACCCTTGTCTGTGTCCTTGGGGTGGAGTGGGGGAGTGTCTAAGCACTTTGGGGGAGAGAAAGCTGTGTCCTGCTGCCATCACTCCCCATACTTGCGCCTCTGGTGTCCCTTCATGAACCAGGGCTCCTAATGTTATCCCCTGTTCTCAACTTATTTCCCACTCTGGTCATTATCCCCACCCCCAGACCTCTAATGCAAGAGTCACTCATTGGAGTTGGAGGGGGGGCGTTGTGATGGTGATGTGGGAAGACTAGGGAGGAGGGCGGCAAAGGGCTTCAGGGCCTGGCCGGCTGGCGAACAGGACAAAGAGTCAGTGTGTGCCCGGCTGGGGGGGGGATGGTGGAGGGTGGAGCTCCAGCCAGATGTGAGTCTCTCCCAATGAACAAACAACCCGCTCAGTGGGCGGCACTGTTCCACCCTGCCCAGGCCCTCTGGCTCTGACCCTCCCTTCTGGAGCCCCCACATGGGTGGGGAACCACGGACTGCCCCTCACCCCAAATGGAGAAGAGCAGTAGTCACAACAGATGCCAGAAATCCCCTGACTGATGATCAAGGCATGTTGATGGATCCTGAGAGCCCTTGGGGCCCCAGGGACCTTGTTCTTGGCTTTACCCTAAGTGAAAGCCACCCCCTCATGCTCCCAGATGCAGTGGTGGTCACAAGATACTTGAGACAGATTCTTTTACAAGGCGGAACACTGGCTAACATGGGAATAAGACTGTTCTTTTCCCCAGCCAACATTAGGGGAAATGTAAAGAAAATCTTACCTAGTATGGTGTGAACCTGGGTTGGTCTCTGGAACTTAGTTTCCTCATCTGTAAAATGGAAGGGTTGATTTCAAGGTTTATGGGAATGCTTGTAGCCCTAGATCTGTGATACTTTGTGATCTTTGTCCTTTTGACATGTTCTCGGATGGATCAGGCATGATAAATGAGGCCTGCCTCTCCATGGACTTCCCAATCTCCCCAGGGCCTGATTCAATATTTCTGAAACAAGGGCTTCCCCAGGACCCCAGTGGTTGGTAGAATTTGAATCAGGAAACTTGGAATCGAGTCATTAACTGGCCATATTATTACCTTAGAAAATATTAGCACTCGGAGGGGCCTCAAAGACCATCTAATCAAATTCTTTTTAATTTGATGGGTAAAGAAGCAGCCCAAAGATGGGGAGATGACTTCTGGGTTACATGGTTAGGAAGAGGAAAATATAGGGCTATTTCTAGCTTCAGAGAGACCTTGATAATTAGAATTTTGATGATTCTTCAGCCTAAACAAAACAAAACAAAAAAATATGGCTTAAACACTTTCCAAGTAGCTTTAAAAGGAAAGTATAGGGATGGGAGTCAGAGGGGTTTGGTTTATTTTCCTGGGGCCTGGTTGGGGATTAGAGATTAGGAAATTAAGTTGGGCCTAACACCCTGTTCCCTGTACCTGCTGCCTAGGTGAGGGGCCTCTGTCAACACCATGATCCCCTTGGAGAGGATGAAGTGCTGGAGGATATTTTATGAACTGAACCCCCTCCCCCAATGTTTATACACATGTGTGTAGATTTTTCCTGCTGATTCTCATGCATAAGGTGTTGTATGATCAATTATCCCTTCCCCCTAAAAAAGGGAATCCCTCCACAAAACCTTTTAGAGTCAGAAACTAGAGGAGAGACCTAATCCTCCCATTTATAGGCAAAGGCTCTTAAGGAACACAGATAACTTGCCAAGGTCACATAGGTCATTGGATCATAGATAGAGAGTTGTCAAGTCCAACCCCTCATTTTACAGTTGAGGAAACAGAGGTTCATAGATTTGCCCAGGATCACCCAGCCAACAAGAATCCAAAGTGGAAGATGTGAAGAAGCAGAACTGATGTTTGGCCCCAGACCGGTGGTCTCTCCTTTACCCAGTCACTCTCTTGGGGACGGGGGTGTTGTTAGAACCGGGGTGGCTATGCCCTAACTGTGCTCTCTCTTGTCCTTGCAGAGTAGCAGGCTTCCAGACCATGCATCTGCCTTGAGGCCATCTCCGAATTCTCTCGGTGCGGCGCGGTCCCTGGCCATCAGGGGCAGGAGCCGTCCCTGGGCTCGGGTCGGTCGGGAAGCTCCCCTGACGGGGCCCAGTTGCTGCCCCGGCCCTGGCCCCAACCATGTCTAGTCTTGTTGGCAGCCCCCAGCCCGATAGCGGCGGCAGTAGTAAGTCAGGCACAGTAGAGAAAGGCAGCTCCGATGAGCCCCTTCCCCCTGCCAACCCAGAGCGGCGGAACAAGAGTGGAATCATCAGCGAGCCCCTCAACAAGAGTCTCCGGAAGTCCCGGCCTCTGTCCCACTACTCCTCTTTCAGCAGCAGCAGCTCGGCGGGCGAGCTGGTGGACAAGGCGGCCGCGGCCTCCGGGCTGGCTAATGGGCACGACCCGCCCATGGACAAAACCAACTCTACCTCAAAGCACAAAAGCAGTGCTGTGGCCAGTCTGCTGAGCAAGGCGGAGCGGGCCGCCGAGCTCTCCGCCGAAGGACAGCTGACGCTGCAGCAGTTTGCTCAGTCCACGGAGATGCTGAAACGGGTGGTTCAGGAACACCTTCCCCTGATGAGCGAGGCCGGGGCTGGGCTCCCAGACATGGAGGCTGTATCGGGCACCGAGGCCCTGAATGGTCCTTCCGACTTCCCTTACCTCGGCGCCTTCCCCATCAACCCGGGCCTCTTTATCATGACGCCCGCGGGCGTGTTTCTGGCCGAGAGCGCCTTGCACATGGCGGGCCTAGCAGAATACCCTATGCAGAGCGAGCTGGCTTCGGCCATCAGCTCCGGCAAGAAGAAACGGAAACGTTGCGGCATGTGCCCGCCCTGCCGACGGCGGATAAACTGCGAGCAGTGTAGCAGTTGTCGGAACCGAAAAACTGGCCACCAGATTTGCAAATTCAGAAAATGTGAGGAGCTCAAAAAGAAGCCTTCTGCTGCTCTGGAGGTAACCTGTTAGAAGAGGGTCCCCGCTGTAGCTTCCCAAGCTCTCTTCCCAAGTCTCCTCTGTCTGTTCCCTGATCCTGACATCCCTCCCCCCCCCCCCCCCCAGTCCCTCCCCACAAGTCCAAGGGCGAAGCCTGCTTAGGTTCTGGGCTTCTGCTCTGGCTGGTGGGGTGGGCTCTGCCTGTCCATTGGGCTTCCTCCCTCTGAGCCAGCCTCCTGCCCCTTCTCGGCCCCCATAGATCATGAGATTTTACACATAGACAACGCCACCCTCCCCCACCTAGGCACTAACCAAGGACCTGGTTCTGTGGCCCTGTCCTTGGTTGATGAGGCCCCCCAGCTTTTAGGATGGTCAGCCAAGCCCACCGCAGTGACAGCCCGAGCTTGTGGAGAATACTGCCCCAAACTAGGCAGCCTGCTGGGTCGTACTTAGCTGTCCTTTACTCCTGGGGAAACAAGATGGGGGGTATTCTCCAAGAGGGATAGGCTGCACTCCGATAACTTTCTTTCATAGTAGGGTTGTCTGGGAGCCATGTCATCCCAGGGAGGGGACACCATCTAGCCCAAACTTCAGGGGTCGTACATAATGCCCCCTTCCCCCCACCCCTCTCCCTTGCGCTGTTCCCCTCCCGAGGGGAGAGCCTTGTTGCTGGCCCACTGGTGTGGTATGTCTCTAACACAAAAGCATCTTTTCAGACAGGCCCATCCCTCCCCCCCCCCCCCACCCCCACCCCAACTTGATTTGATTGCAAATTGTAGGAATGGTTGGAAAACAATGATTGTGTCCCTGGCACCAAAGGCCTGGCCTCCCCCTTCAGCCCTTTCCCCCACCTCCCGTTTCCCTCCCTCTCATCCTCACCCAGAGAATTAGCTGTTTGTTACACAAACACAGACTGAATAAACAGATAAATACAATAAATGGATACATATACATTTATAAAATCTGTACACATGTAGCCAAGCACATAGACACATTGACTCAACAGGGAAAAGAATACAAAATATCCAGCTATAAAAGCGTAGGCACAAAGTTACGCCCAGATTCAGTTTGCTGTTCATCCACAGACCTCATCCTGAGACTTCAGTTTGAAGACCCTCAGCGTCAGGTCCCCTTCCTGTCCTCCTCAGTGACCTCGGCAGTCACTGTGAAGAAAGGGCTTGGGCAGTGATGTAGAGTAAGGCAAAAGGGCTGAGATACGGCAGCTTCAGTTGGGCCACCCAACAGTCCTTGGGGATTAGGAGCATAGGATTCCCACAAGATCAGCATCCACCCCCTTGTCCCCAGGATAGATCTGACTTGGACTCCCGAGTCTGAGCCACTGATGCTGCTGCTGGCTCCTGGGATGGGGGATACAGGGTATTGATGTGTAGGTATGAAAGGGTCTGCGAAGTGAGAACCGCTTTCTGCCTTCTCCTCATGCAGATCCAGCTTAACCCCATCACTGCTCTAGTCTAGAGTTAGAGAATTCTGGAAGGCTCAGGTTCCTGGTTCCTGAGCTAGCCGACAGAGAGCAGGGAGGGCTAATTCATGATGGGGAGGGTGGACAGGCTCAGACTCAGCCTTCACTTCCCTTGGTGTGGTGGGTATGGCCGAGGGCTGAGGTCGGATTCCAATGGAAGAGAGGTCTGTTTCCCTTCCCTCAAAGGAGCACAATTCCCAGCCCAAGGAGAGTGGGGGGATAGGACACACGTTTTAGAGGGGGAAGTCTTCCTTACTGTAGTAAAATGCTGAGTTATAAATTTTCCCCTCCAATGAAACAACAGTCAGCAAGCATTTTAAAGCCCTTCCTGCATGCCAGGTGTTGTGTGAAGCATTGGGGATGACAAGAAAGGCAAAACCAAAATTGTCATCCTACCAAGAAGAGAGAAACCTGGCTCCCCAAGTGTCTGGGGATAGGACTGGTTGGGGAAGGGGATGGCCATTGGTTCTGGAAGGGTCCCTCTAATACAGCTTCCTAAGTAATAACTGCCCTCAAGTAGTTATCATTTGGTGGCTTGGAGAAGAGATCTTTTTCCAAAGCTTAGTTCCCAGAGAAGTTCTTCTGTTCTCTAGGATGCTTCAGTAAAAGAGGCGATACATGTTTGGGATGGCAGTGGCAACTTGGAGAGGAAGGATTGAAGGGATGTGCTGAAATCTAGGATAGGGGAGAAGTAAGGGCTTTTGGGAGGACAACAACCCCCAGTCTGTGACTTAACTCCACTTGTTTGTCTCTCCTGTCTCCACCCCATCCTTCCTTCTCTTCCTTTCTCTCCAGAAGGTGATGCTTCCAACGGGAGCCGCCTTCCGATGGTTTCAGTGACGAGTGGAGCCCCGGAGCTGCCATCTCGTGCAATGTCCTTGCTTGTGTTGTCTCAAGTAGGGGATTCGGGCGAAGACGAATGGATGCACCTATGTCTTTTAGAACCAAAAATATTCTCTCGCAGATTTCATTCCTGTTTTTATATATATATTTTTTGTTGTTGTTTTAACATCTCCACGTTCTAGTATAAAAAAAATCAAAAAACAAAAACATTTAACTGCTTTGCAGAAGAAGAAAAAAAAAGAAAAATGAATCTGTAAAGTATGGAGACTTAATAGCAGAGAATGGACAATCAGTTTCCTTCGTGTGTTGATGTTTCTGTTGTTTGTGTGGAAGATGCAGTTTCTGTGTAGAGAATGTAAATTTTCAGTAACCTTTTGAAATCTAGTTACTAATAAGCACTACTGTAATTTAGCACAGTTGTTTAACTCCACCTCATTTAAACTTTGTTTGATTCTTTCCCATCATAAAATAGTGCATAGTTTTCCTAGAGTACGCCACTTCATGTTTATAATGAGAATATGTTTATAGCGATATAGAGCCCCCACCCTGGAATCATCCACAACTGCAACTTAACCAGCCAGGAGCAAAGCGTCAGAGGTGGGCGCTCCCTAAGCAGACCATGTCTTACCCCAGTGGTCCTTCAAAAGAAAATTAAAACATGGTGACAATGATGACATTAAAAAGTTCTGTTATATAGTTTATATGGATCCAGGGCTCCAACATACAGAGGTGCCCCTAATCCCTGTTTTACTTAGGAAAAAATCATTTTTATAATCTTGCTGAAGTTAAAGACAGAACTATCCCCAGGGCAATGGGGGTACCCTGGGGCTGAGGATCTCCCCCCCTCCCCATATCACCATCCCCAAGCCCTGGTCTCTTACTGCTGATGGACATGCTGTTTGTATTGTTTTAGCGAACCAGGCTGTTTTGTGAATAAAATGAATGCATGTTTTGTGTCTCAATTCACATCTTGGTTCTTGATCTTCAGTTTTGTGGGGAGGCTTGGGTATGACCCTATTCTCCTTCTTCCCTCTCTACTGTCCCCAAGTGGATATGTCATCACCCTCCCTCCCTGGGGGGGGGCCTGGAAATCTTGGATCCAACAAGAAGTTGAGGCACTCCATCTTCAGCACACGACCCAGGACACAGAAAGCTGTTCTTTGGGAAGAAAGAACAGGTGGTGTCTACAAGAAGACAGAGGAAACACAATTTGTTTGAAATGGTCTTTTCATCTAGTGGGGGGAGAAGGCACCAGTCCCTTCCATCACCATCTTCCCATGATCTTCCCCCCCCATTCCCCCAAGTCCCTGGACCTCAGATAACCCACAGCTGGATGGATCTGTGAGTCTTCTGATGGTGGGTAGGGTGGGTGGGAAGGATGTGCTACAGATCCCATGCTGGCCCAAAGCTGACAGTAATCATGGGTTTATCCCAGCTGGGGATTTGGGCCTTTTTTGTTTCTGACCTTCACCCTGTTTTGTGTTATTCAAAGCAGTCTCATGGTCCCATGGTGGGGAGTCAAAGGAATGGGGGACATAACAGTGCATTCCTAATCTGCCCCACACGTTTATTTTCTCACTATTCCTAAACATATAGTACACTCTTTCTGGCACACTAGACTTAAAATTTTTAATCCTGCTTTTCTGACTTGGGATCTATCTCCTTATGTCTAATGATCCTTTCCTCCATACCCCCACACTTTCCTCTCCATCTTTTGGGGGGAATGTGTGTGAAGCAATTGGGATTAACTGACTTGACCAGGGTCAGAGTTTGAAGTCAGATTTGAATTTACTGACTCCAGGGTCAATGCTGTATCTACTGGGCCACCTAGCTGTCTCTTCCCCTTACACATGATTTGGCTCCCCAAATCATTCCATACCAGGTGGAGAACACTTTCCAAAAGGATTTAACCTATCATACAACTCTGGGAAGTAATTACATCTGGGCAGCTCAGGGTCCCAGGAAACCTAACATTTGTCCTAGTTCTCCCCTCTATTTTGGGCTTTGAGGGACAGGATTTTTCTTTCAGGATTCGTTGCTTGGCCAGTGAACCATTATGTGTTGAGCTGTGTCCAATGAAGATGCTTCATGGACCTGGGGGGAATGGAATGTTACTGAGCTGGAGAAGCTAAGGGTAGTTCATCCTTGGTTCCAAGATGGAAGTTTCTGAAGACCCCGAAGGGAAAAGGGACAGTCACCTATGGGACATTGGTGGCATGAGACCAGCTTGATTTTTATTTTTTAATCGGTGGGGTGGTTATTGAAGCTTAGGCTGCATGAACGATGCAGAGGATGAGATTCTGGAGAGGTGAGTTTGGATCATAGGATAGCTCAGGATAGACATGGGTACTGGGTATTAGAAGAAGTTGGAGCTAAAAGATCCAGCTTCAGGGCTACATCATATCTTGTATTTGGCCGTATGACCTTGGACAAGTCACTATAACAGCGATTTCATGCCTGGATCTGTTACTTTATATATAAAATTAGGGGATTGGACTAGAGATCTCAGAGATCCTTTATCTCTCTAATATTCTCTGATTATGGGGGACCTGGGTCTTGTCTGGGCTTTCTGCCTTTATTTGGATGGCTTGGGGTCCCAGCGCCTCCTTGGGAGTTTCCTCTTCTATAAAACAAGATGACTTAACAATCCTTTCCAGCTCTTTAACTTGTCCCTTCCAGCTCTTAACATTCTAGGATGAAATGAGAGTTTATGTAGAGTGCTTTTCAAATCTTAAGGGCCTGTGTAAGTACTACCTATTATTATTAGGATAATAAATGAGGAGATATATGTATGTTAGAGGGAGGGGAGGAGTCTGGTAGGGAAGTTCCTCTCCTGAGCTAGATAATAGCTGCTCTTCTGGGGCCCTGAATGCTTTTTGAGGGTGGAGTTGCAGTGTGAGGAATTGAGGTTAGATGTTAGGAAGAACTTGGTGATGGGGACAGATGGTTGGCATGGAAATTAATGACTCAGGTTTGCTGAGAGGACATAAGTCCTTTATGGAAGTTGGGAGGGGAGATGAACAGAGTGACCTCAAGTTCTCTTCCTGGGAGTTGGTGACAGTTGGGAGAATCCCCCTTGGTCACTTCTTTATGTAACAGAGAAGTAAGAGGAGGTACCCTCAGGTTGGAAGGGAGTGGGTAAGTGTTTTCCTAGATGCGTGTGAATAAACATTCACACGGGAAGACTTGGGTATGTGGCTGCAAGTATGTGTGTATGTGGGAGTGGGTCTGGATTGAGTTCCCAACACCCCCCTTCTCTTTTCCCCAGGCCAGAGAGGAGCCGGAGGGCCTTTGGGGGAGGAGGGCATACAGGCAAGGGAGGCAGCTTTCAACTCCATCTCTACCCCAGAAAAATTCCCTTTCATGTGGCTGTTTGTGATCTCTCCAGGCGGTTGGCTTCTCTGAGGAGCTGGGGGTGGGGTTGTCCAGTCAGGGTAAGGGCTGGAGCCAGTGGGCGTGCTTCTCTCAGTCTGCCCCCCACAGCAGTGCAAAGACCCAGAAATGAGAGACACAGGCATAGGCTGCCTGCCCCCAATCCTGTGCCTGCCCCTTCTGAAGGGAGGGGGTGTGCACCCTCCAGTCCTTCCCACCCTGCCCTTGTGGTGGACTGGAGTATGTCCATAGACTGGCCTCTTTCCCTTAGGTGCTAGCTAACATTCAGCCCAGGTAATGGGCTGGGGGGAGGGGATTAAGGGAAGGGATTGAAGGACAACTGGAAAAGGTTGGGAGTCTTTTGAGTTGAGTCCGAAGAATTTAAGGTGGGCTTTGGACCTTGCTCAAAGGACAAGGGTGTCTAATGTCCAAGTTTAGGGCAAGCAGGATGAGGGAGAAAACTGGTTTGCTTGTTTGGGGAAATCTCAGGACGAAGCTGGGGTGTGGAGTCTCAGAGCCCTTACTAAGGGATTTGTCCTTTATGTGGAAAATGATTGAGTTCTGGGTTTGGGATGGTGGTGGAAGGGACCTAAAGGGAAGGTTAATGTTTCTTCCTGAATCTTAGGAATGAGACGACCAGGCCACTGTCCTTTCACCCCTTGCATGGACTTGATCCCCCCATCTCCATTCCCCACACACACACCAGGCAGCTGGCATGGGGCACAGTCCACAGATGGCACAGTGCAGGCCCCTCGCTGGCGCCCGTACAGGTGTTTGATTGGGGCCTCTAGTGCCAGGGCTTGGGGGGGTGGTGGTGAAGAGGGAGGGGAGTTGCCCAGTCGGCGTCCGGTGACTCATCCATCTATCCCCTGCACTCATTAGCATGGTAATCCGCCTGGTTCCCAGCTTGGCCTTTCGGGCTGGAGCCAGGACTCCTGGGGCCCCCACCCCCATTCCTGTCTGCTTCTCTCACCTCCTCCAGCCACTGGGGGTGGGAGAGCCCGGAGGGAGGTGGGAGGAGGACGGGGCTGGCGGGAACGTGACAGGCACAGGTGGTAGGAACAGCTGCAGACTCCTCTCCGCCCCTTGCTGGCCAGGCCAGTCACTCCCGCCCTGGGGAGGGAGGAAAGGGGGATGGGTCAGCTGCCCGCTTGCCCACATCCCCCACTGCCATTTAAATAGCCCCCGCAGGCTCTGCATCTGCAACTCGGCCTGGCGTGTTCCCCAGGTGGAGCAGAACGGAGAGGAGAGGGGAGGTAGGGGAAGGGGGAGGAGGAGGCTGTGGGGGAAATGTTCCCGAACCTCCCTCCTCCTTTCATCGCTGGAAGAAGAAGGCGCCTGTGGCTTACAGACCGGCTCTGCGGCTTACAGACCAGCTCTGCCCCCTGCCCCCTGCCAGATCCAAAGGCTTAGAGACTAGAACTATATAGAATATTAGAACTAGAAGGGACCTTCAAAGACACATAGACAAAATCCCCTTCATTTTACAGAGAGGAACCCGAGTTGAGGGAGGGAAAGTGACTTTCCTGATAGCATACAATGTGTTGGTGGCTGAACAGATTAGAATTCGGGTCTCCTGATCTTTTCCACACCCTGCTTATTTGCGGGAAGAGTATGTCCTCAGAACATGGAATCTGACTCCAAATCCCATGAAAGCCAGGTTGGGTGGGGGGACAGAGAGGGGAGCAATCTAGCCACCAAAAGATCCTCAGCCTTGCCCTGAGAAGACCTGGGAATACTTTGCCAGGAGATAGATTGTTCAAAATGAGTTGGGGAATAAAAGGCAGGGACTAAATGGTTCTTGGTCCATTTCTGGAATCGTTGACTAAAAGGGTTGGGGCATTCTTAGGTCTAGGATGACTGGCCCTGCATGACAACAAGGGGTTGGAGCAAAGGACATTCTCTTCCTCTTCTAATTCAAGCAGGTCTCCAGCTCCCTATGACTCAGGGATGATTCCAAAGTAGCAAGATTATGAATCTTTCCTCCACTTCAGAGACGTTGTCTTCTCCGTTATGGCTTCCGACTTAGTCATTCTACCATGGATTCCAGTTCCCATTGCTGGCCTCCTTGGCTAGGTCTAGCTCTGAACATCTCCATCTCACCTTTTCCACATCGTGCAGCCTCTCTTACATCTGGCCTACCCATCCTCATCTCACACCCAGACTGATGCCCTTCCCTCTCCTGTTCTACCCAAATCATCATCTTTCTCTGACTCACCTGCCAGAGATGGAACATCTTTCCCCTTCCTTATATGTGTCCCTACTCTCCATGAATTCTTTCCTACTCTTCATCTTTTAAATCCTTTCTCTGCTTCTCTGGGACCACACTAGGCTTCTCTGCCCAGGGGGGCCTATAGTCCTTTTTAGGGGAAGTGGGGAAAGTAGATATTTCCCTTTGGATTAACGGTTTTTCCCTCCAAGACTCTGAACCTCACTCCAAGCTAATGCTCCCCCTTATTCCTGCCCTCTCATGAACTATTGTCTCTTTCCTACTAAGAGCTTTTGTTAAAAAAATAAAAGAAAAGAAAAAGAAAAAGCCAGGGATGGGATGAGGAAATTCTGCTGGGGTCCTATCTAGAGTCCCACAGTCCACACCTTGCCCTCTAGCAGTGTACAGTCTAGTGGGAAACACAAGAGTTCTGTCCTCAGCCCACTTTTCTGAAACTGCATCTGGTTGGCTTTTACCTTCCTGGTTTTTCAGGGAAACCCTGTTCTCTGCCAAAGTACCCCTTTGTAAAGATTGTGAGAAAGAGCTACTCAAGAAAGGAGGAGCAGTGTGAGCTGTGTGTGAGACTGTGAATGTGAGAGACACTGTGTGTGAGGCTGTCTCAGTCTGAGATAGTATGTGTCTGCTGCTGACCTCTCATCTCTCATTCTTCTATTCTTACCCTACATACATACCTATCTCCTACTTTCTTCCTAAACCTTAGACTAGTTTGTGAGCAGGGGCCCCATTGAGTTAGTGTTCAAGGACTTTGGTCCCTGATATCCTCTCCCTGATCTCTGATGAAAAAGACCACAAACCAAGCAGCTCTAGGCCCTCTGAGGCCTGGTTGGGGATAATCTGAGCAGAGGAGGATGGATGGCCTGAGACAATGACTCCCTAAGGACTATTCTCAACCAGGGTAGGCAGGAATAGCCTTCCGGTTAGGCTGTCCTAGCTTTAAGGCAAAGTTCCCAAGGATAACTAGCCTGGTTCTAATGGTCTCTGTTTTTACAAAAAGCTGGACCCTCCATCTATTAATCTACCAGCATCCTTTTTCCTATCCTAAATTCACTTGAACAGGGACCTAGAAGCATGGGGGGAGGGGAGGAGGATGGTGTTATGTTCCTACTCTAGCTAACCCTCTTCACCTCCATTGACTTCACTTGGTCCCAAGTGAACACCTCTGAAATCATGGAGTTCAATCTTATAATTTTGCATTGAGGAAGCCTTGACCCAGAGAGAGGAAGTAGATTCCTGAGAGTCTCACAGGAAGTGGCACAGCTGGGATTTCAAAATTGAATTCTGACTCAAAATCCAAATCTTGGTCCATTAAACTATTGTCTCCTAGGGTTTTGTGAGAGATCAGGCTTAGAATCCTTCAATTCAGAGGGCCTAGGTCAAAGTAAACTGTGGGGATAGACTTTCACATAAGTGCAAAGAGACAATTGACTGAGTGTCATAGCAGCAGGGAAAATGGGTCCTAGGTCAGATAGTTGAAATAACAAGGAGTTTCCTCACTCTTAGGCCATCCTTAGCTGAAGGATGCCAGGGTCCTTCCCTGCCCCAATCAACAGGATTTAAGAAGCACTTATATCTTAGGCAGTGAGGCTCCAAAACCAAAAATGAAATAATTCCTGCCTCTAGGTAGCTTATATTCTACTAGGAGAAAAATATATGGATACACAAGTAAATACATATATACAGTTATATAAATATAAATGCAAAAAAACCCCAATTAATAATGGAGAAAGTTACTAACTACTAGGAAAACCAGGAAGAACTTATTGTATGACACCTTGGAACAGAGCTAAGGGTTCCAAGAAGTAAGGTGAGGAATGTGTTTAAGCAGTCATTCTATGAAGCATGGAAACTAGAGATTAAATGTATATGAGAACACCAAATAGATTAGGATAGCTAGAATATAGGAAGTATAAGTGCAGGAATGTGTAATTAATTAGTCTGGAAAGAGATTTGTGAAGGGCTTTCAATGCCAGAGGAATCTATTTATTGTGGAGCAAAAGGGAGTAATAGATATTTCTAGACACAGAGATTGACTGTGGTTACACCTGTATTTTAGGAAAATAAGGGGAGATCCTCAACATTATCTCCCTACCTGGGGCATTTTAAGTCTACCTATGCAAGAGCTGAGAAGTCAGAATATACGACTCAAATGTTAGCTTGGAGTGCTACTCTCAACCTTCTATCCAGCCTGCCTGTTCTTCCATGTAAATAGACACAAAAAGTGGGTGCATCTTCAGGTGTTCTAGAAAGAAATGCAACACTGCCCATGGAGTTGCACTATGTAATCAGGGGCCCCTCTAGCATTGAGACTGTCCCCAGGGAGACCAAGTTATAGGGCTGGGTCTCTTGAGCAGGATTTGGGACATTTCCCAAAATGCCTGATATCTAGGTGGTACATCATTATCCAACCTGTAAGACAAGACAGGGATTCTGTTTCATACCTCAGAGAGGAAATATGTTTCCTGGATCACTGGGGTTTCTTTCTGCTTTTGGAGTTGGAGAGGATGCTGCTGGATCAATGGGAAAATGACTTATTTTTACTAGGAATCTGATAGCAATGAAAATAATGAAATTTTGAATATAGTATAATGATTTATACCTCCCAGAGTGCTGCTATGTAACCCAATAGCCCTAGCAGATAGGCAAAAAAGTTATTATTCCTATTTTACAAGTGAAGATATAACTTGGACCAGTTGAAGGCCTTGCCCAAGAAAGAAAAGATATTGGCAACGTCCTTCCCCCAACAGGATAAAGTTGACAACTTTTATTTATCCCCAGAAAGGTAAACTGCAGTTGGGAAGAGGCAAGAGTTCATTGGTTTAGGATATCTGGGTATCCATGGGGAAGTAAAATTTCTCTTGGGTTTTAAATCATAGGACCTGAATTCAAAACCCAGAATCTACCACTTTGTTACTGGAAAATCACCCTATCTGAGCTTTGCTTTTCTTTCCAATAAAACAAAGAAATACAAGAAGTTTGTTTTTGGGGAGTTAAGCAATCAGATTTGCCCAGGGTCACACAACTTATATCAAATGTCTGAGACTGGATTTGAACTTAGTTCCCCTTGAATACAGGGCTGGTGGTCTACCTACTATATCACCTAAATGCTCTGGAAAATTTGTGTTTCAAAAATATTTTGACAACTTCATCTCAATATAATTGTTTTCCTTTATAATCCTTTGTAGTACATATTTTATGAATTAAAAACAGTATTCTGAGAAAGGGATCCATAGAGGGATCCATAGACTTCACTAGACTACCCAAAGAATTCAGGACAAAAATATAAGAGCTCCTAATTTACCTTAAAATCCTATTCCACCTGGTTCTTCAAGGGAAATAAATGACTTGAGTCACTCAGTCCTCAAGCGCTAATGCCCTTCTACTGGGTGACCTTGAGCAAGGGGGTTGTGCTTTTAAAAGAATTGTCTGTAGCAACATTCCCTACTGGGGGGTCTATGGGGAATGTTGCAGGAATATGCTGGTAAATATTTAACAACCAGCTCTCTGGGGGCGTGGAGGCTAGGGGGAGAAGAAATCCTTAGGACAGACTGTTTAAATTTAATCTGTGTTATCATGTTCACCATCCCTTTCTTAAGTCTAGACAATCAACAAAACAATAAATCAAGCCCTGATTTGTAGATTCCCAGATTTCTGAGGTGCAAATGCTCACAGCATTTGTGAAAATTTAACAATGGGGCTAGTTTGAGCTGGCTCCAACAAACCCTTGGTTGAGGGGGTGGGGTTAAACCTTAGAATGCTTTGGTCCAGGCGTGGGGGTAGTGAGTAGACTGGGCACCTGGAGGGGAGGTGTTTACTTTCTCTTTCCCTACTGTAGCTCAGTTCAAAGCCTTAGAGACACCTGCATATTGAGGTCACCTCACAGCCAGAGAAATGACTAGGTGGTAGAGTTGGCGGGAGGGGGTGGGAAGGGGGGAGGAGATGGAACTGGAAGGTCAAAGCTAATGAATTGTTATTTGCTTTGTTTTTCCCTATTTCCCTCATTCCATAACCCCTAGCTTCTCAGCCTAACCCAATCCCAGGATGGTGAGAAGGGAAAGGGGAAGCTGTGTTACTGGGAGAGCAGACCAGAGCTCCTGATTGCTTTGTGGGGGGCGTGGGAGGGAGGGCTGGCTAGAGCTGAAGATGGGTTTGCAGAGATTTTCGCCTGATTGCGACGCCAGCTTGCCTCCTCGGCAATCTCCCCTCCCAGCTGCTGGAAGAGATGGATGAATGGAGGTCAAATACTAAACATCTCCAGCCCTTGTACCCCAATTCTCTCTTCTCTCCCCTCCCACCCAGCTGCCTCAGCTCCCTAACTTACCCCTCCCAGGAGCTTTGGGCTAAGCAGAGGGAGCAAACCTCTTTTAAAAAGTCCTGATGAAATGTTAATGAAACAGACCTCTTGTCCCTCCCTTGACTCCATGAATGAATGTGCATTGCTTTGCTTGCAAAGCTGAAGAGAAGGGACCCAGGATGAGAAGAGCAGCAGCAAATGGACTTGCCTAAGGTCACACAAGCAGGCAAGGCAAGAATGGTTTGGTGGGGGAAGTGTGTTTGCATATGTGTAGGGGGGTGTTTAGGCTTAGCTGTTTTCAGACAAGATCTCACCTCCCTAGAAAGGGAGAATAGTTTGGACCATGAGGACCTGGAGGGAAGGAAAGGGTTGGTGTGTGTGTGTGGGGGGGGGGGGACGGTAAGCCCTCCAGTGCTAAGGGGCAGGGGGTCTGTGGAGGCCAACTCTGTTTCTCGGCCAAAGCCTCGGGCTTTAATCTCTCTGCCTGTCAACCTGCCATCTCTCACCAGCATTAAATCCCCTTCCTGGGCCGGAAAACAAGGGCGGCTACAGATTCCAGGCAGCCAGGCGTGAAGCTGGCTGGGGGTCATGGGGGCAGCACAGAGATGCCTGGGAGGCCAGAGGAGAGAGGGAAGAGGGGGGATTGGGGACTGGATACTCCTGGAGGGACCAGAAACTTTGGGGGCTCCACCTCAGCGAGCAGCTGGGCTGCAGCTGCTGAGAGAAGTCCCAGCTGGCATAAATGTGTGTGCCCCCGCAACTCCCCCTTCCCCCTACCTTGACGTTATTACTTCAGGCTGAATCCTCTTCCAGGTGTGAAACCTGTTTTGGTGAGAAAAGGGAGGAAAAAAAGGGCCTCACCAGTTCTCTCTTCCTCCCGACAATTTCTGCCTTAGACACTCAATTCTTTTCATGTTAGAAAAAGTCTGCAATCCACAAACATCAAGATGATTAGAAACCAGGAAGGACATTGTCTCTGTTCCTTCCCCTGGGAGGAGGGCATTGGGGAAATAGAAGTGTCCTGAGTTCAAATGCTTTTCATTCAGTCCATCAAGTCTTTATGGAATAGTAAGCTCTATATAAGGGCAGAGTAGTAGCTGTATCCCTGCTGGATAAGGACCTCCAGTCCACTATAGGAGATTAGACACTTAGCAGCAGTAAACCAGGTAAGACATATCCCAAGGCTGGGTTGCCTCCTCCTTAACAACTGTCTTTTAGAAGCTTTATTTCTTTTAGGTAAGCTCAACTTAGGGGCAGCCAGGTACTTCTGTGCCTTCCCCCTCTCCCCCATGAAAGTGTTTCCTTCCTTTCCAAATATCTCTTGAACCTTCAGAATGGGTTTCTTCCCTTTCTCTTCCCTGTCATTCCCTAGCTCATGTTTTACTTATATATTTACATCCCCATCCCAATAATTCTAATTTCACTTCTGAACTTACACCCACACCCACAAATACACATACATCAGAATGTCAACTCCTTGAAGACAGGACCATTTCATTTTTGTCTTTGTTTGAAATTGCCTAATACACTATCTTATACATAGTGGCACCTAATAAATGTTGGTTTAATTGAATTAATCAAGGCCACATTATTGGGAATCCAAATCACTAGAGGTTTCATGGTTGATGGGAGTCCAAGACTGGAATGTAAACTCTTGTTTTTTAATCACAGGTGTCAACCATTATTAGTTCCATGTAGGTCTTAGTTTCTTTAACTGTAAAATGGTAAAGGGATAGGGACAGGGAGGAATGAACCGATGACCTATAAGAAGTCTCCTTGCTCTTAAAATCAGGCTTAGGGAGGAGGCAGGACTGGCCACAGAGGTGGAAAGAAAAGGGGAGTCTTAGTTCCTGGAGACAACATAATTGGAAAGAAAATAAAGACAAACCCTGAGTTCAGAAAACCTTCCTCTTCCCTAAGCCTCTGGAGACCTAGATGACAACCTCCCCTCCACTCCTTGCTGCACACCCCTCCTCAGCTCCTCTCACCTGCACTAAATCAAGTGCAAATGCCAAGTCCCCTTGTCTCTGCACCCTTCCCCCTTTAAATCTTTTCTCTGGGGCTTCAGCTCCATCTCCCTGCAAGCTGCTAGTTCAGTTGGTTTAGATTCAGCTGCAGCCTGGGGTGGGGGAGTTATTGGAGGAGTGGATGGATAGAAAATATACAAGGAGGATGTGGTTGAAGAGTTATGGAGGGAGGAAGGAAAGGGAGAGAGAGGAGGGGGAGGGAGGGAGAGAGAAGAAGAAGGATGAAGAAAGAAAAAGGAGACCTGTTGATACGGTCTGTATCTAGCTCCTGAGCTGGTGGCCCTGGGAGACAGAAACATTCGGAAGCCATGGTAACAAGCTGAGGTGTGAGGTCCTCATAGGGTCTTTGGGCCCCCAGGTACACTTCTGTCTCCTCAACCAATAGTGCCCTGAGGAAGAGATGACAGTGCTTTTCCTCATCACTCTCCCTCCTCCTACCCCACCCTTCTCTGAAATGTCCAGATGCCTCATCCATGCACAAAGGGACCTTTAGGATGAGAACAGGTGCCTGGATTTTCACTGGTATGGGGTGATCTGCAATGGATGAGAGTTATAGAGGGGCTTCCAAAGCTAAAAGAGTAGGTAAGAGAACCCCATCATTCAGTCCCATCTCTTCCAGAGCTTGCCTGACCTGTCATCCTCAAGACATGAGGCAGGTTCAAATTCTACTTCTAATCAGGGGTACAAGGTAGAACCTAGATACCCTTTGCCAACCCCCCAATGCTCTTTCTCTCAGTGAGCATGTGTATTTTTCAATTGGGCTGCCCCAGCCCCACCCCCATGCTAAGGACTCCCTCCCTCTGGGGTCCATTCCTGTAAATATGTTTTCATTATTTACTTTAAGGATTTTGATAAATCATAATAGGAGAGACATCTGCTGTCAAAACTGCAAACTGCATTCAGGGTCCTGTGCTGGGAGGGAGGGAGAGAGGAAGGGAGAAAAAGGTGGGGGGGAAGAAGAGAGGGAAAGATAGGGAAACAGCTTAGAGGAGCTCTGAGCATTCAGCACACAGAAGGAGCAGGGATGGATCTCTCCCCAACCTTTTCAGTCCCTTAAGAATCTTCCCTGTGCCTTAAGGTAGAGGACACTGGTGGGAAACCATTAAGGAAGGGATGGTTGTGTTTTTGCTGGGGTCAAATGTAGAATCCTTATTCAAGTTTGGGGACTCAGTGCTTTCCATTCCCTCATCCGTGGTCATCCTGATGAATAGGAAAAACATCTCCCAAAGAGAGAGTCAGGCTGGTCCCTTGTTCTTGCTTTCCTGAAGCCCCAAAATGTGCCGCCTCCTTCTATATTCTGGGAATTGACATCTCTAGCCTGCCTGTGGCTGCTGTGAAGTCCCACCGGAACACAAATTAACCCCTGGGGCTAGGCTTGACTGTGGAGGGGCCAGCCTGGGAGAGAGCTTGTTGGGGAGATGGGGGGCCTGACACACAGAACACAAAAGATTAATCACCCATGTCCCAGAGCTTCATCACTCCAGTCCTGTTACTCCTGCCTCACCTCTCTCCACTAGGCTTGCCAAAAACTCCTTGGAGAGTGCTTAACCCCGGGGACCCCCACTCCTTGCCCCCAACCTAGTTCAGGAAAGGCTGGATAGGCACCCAGACCAATGAGGTGTGGGAGGTTCACGAGGAAAGGTTCTCATTTTCCCATTCTCTCTTTCCTGGAACCACTAAATCCCAGAGCATCACCATTCCTTTTTCTTTAGTCCCAAGGAAGTAGGAAATATTGTAGAACTGAATCCCCAATTTGGGAGCTCTTTTCTCAGTTCCTTGTCACCTGCTGTTCCCATCCAGGGTCTTCTAAAAGCTCCCAAAGGAGCTTCTGTCCCAATTTTCCCTCCCATCCCCTCCTTGCTCCAAGTCTGGTTTCTTGGCATAAACTGAGAGCCAAGGAATTTTGACTTTGGGCTGACCTTCTTTCCCTTGAGCCCACCCCTCTAAGGGGTCATCAATCAGGCCTCATCAAATAGATTCTATAGTTGATATCATATTGCTTATCTTTCTTGTAGGACAGGGGAGTAGGGGCTGGAGGGAAGGAGAGAATTAGGAACTCAAAATTTAAGAAATTTTAAAATAAAGTATAATTTCATATATATGTATATGTGTACTATATATGCATGTATTCCATAGAAGAGTAGTGTAATATGGTGGAAATAGGGGTCTTGACCATATATGACTGCACACAAGTCACTTTGTCTCCTGGGTCTCAGTTGCTTCATCTATAAAATGGGAGAGTAAGATGGAATATTCTTTCCAGTTTCCTTCCAGGTCATTCCATCTTTAACATTTCATGATTCTATGATCAGCTGGATTGAAGCTGAGGTAAGGAAGATGAAAGATGCTTTGGGTAACATGGAAGCAATCCACTGAGGGGAAGAATACAGATAGTATTCTTGGTATATCCTGGGATATACCACAAGCAAAATCAACTAGGTTGGAAAGGGGAGAGTACTTGATAACTGAATAGAAGCTGACATTTCTGTCCCTGGAGATGACTGGGATGCATTTGCTTCAGGGCTCTTTATAGCTGTCCTATGTAGAGAAGCCCAACTTTCAGGCAGATTTGTTTACCTCCAGAAGGGCCCTGAATCAGTCAACAAGCATTTATTAAGTGCCTACTATGTACCTAGCACTTTGAGAAGCAGATAGAGATATATAGTCTGTTGACCTAGGATCTGGGAGAAGGATGGGGTGACATAGTCAAGATGGAGGGAAATGGGGCCACAAGGGAAGGGATAGCACTCAGCCCTGGTGGGCTCTTTGCTCTAAGGTTCAGGGTTCTTGTCTTGGGTCCTCTTCAGTGGAGGTTTATCTCTTTTGTATTGTACTCTGGGCTTGGTGGGGTCCCTACTTTAGTCCCTTCAGGGAATGAGACTTGTGGTTGGTAGGAGAGTTCGGAATTTTCAGTGGCCCCTCTTACTCCAAGCCCTCCTACCCCTTATGGCAGCTCTTAGAAAGAGGATGTCTTGTCTATGGGAAGTTCAAGAGCTTGAGTCAGATTCTGGAATGACTAGCTGACCTCCCAGGCCTGGCCTCCAAGAAGAGAGATGTGGGTATAGACAAAGAAAGGTTGAGTTATAGACCTGCATATAAATCCCCCAAACCCTCTAGGAACTATACTCCGACTCCCCTTTGCCTCCCTTTCTAAAAGAGAAAGGCTATTTCTGGGGCAAAGGGAATGTGAGGGAAAATCTTTCTTATAGCTCACTCAATAGATTCCTACGTTATAGACAGTCTCCCATGCTACTCATCCAGGTTTCAGGTTTTTCCTTTTCCTTGAAAAGATAGAAAACTAGCAGGTTTTAGGGAGGTCAAGGCTGGATCTAGGGTCTATGAATTTATTTGACCTTTACTTTGATGTCACCCCTTCCTCCATGAATCATAACCTAGCATCACTAACTCCCTTCTCTCCAAGTATGACTGAGGAAGGTTACATATATGTAGGAGTGCCCTCTAATCCTTTCTCTTTCCAGTCTCATCACCTCATCTTGACATTTGTCTTGTCTTGGAGTCAGTCTCTTTCCTTACCAACCTGGCACGTAGTTCTTTCCCTGGCTCCAACTACCCCCCCCCCCACCTCAATCTCACCCCTGACCCTATGGTCCTTCAGCCTCTTTGTTGCTGTCATCTGTTGCCATGGGAACTATCCAGCCCTGACCTGGTGATGGAGAAAGCCCAGCTCCTAGAGCCCTGATTAGGAAAGAGAAGAAGGAGAAAGGAAATAAGGGGAGAGCACATGTTCTCACTGTCCCCCCCACCTACTGCCTCTAGTCCTTGGGATGGGAGTCAACAACATTTTGGGGACAGATAAAGAGAATCAGGAAGTCTATATCCCCTAACCAGGGCACCAAACTGAATTTGGGCATGTGGGAGGGTATTCAGGGGGAAGCAGGTAAATCAGCCTCTATTATGCTTCATCAAGGGTGCTGACCTCTTCTCTATCCTCCTTTCTCTCTGCCTTGGATATTATTCTGAGGCAAAGGTATTTAAGGGGGGGGAAGGTATGACCTTATTCTGGTACCAATAATCTTGGAATTATTTTCTTCCCTCCATATTCACAGCCCCATATCTGTCTTTCTCTCTAAGAATATGAATTCCATTCATGGAAT
Source organism: Sarcophilus harrisii (assembly GCF_902635505.1). Lineage (NCBI taxonomy): Eukaryota > Metazoa > Chordata > Mammalia > Dasyuromorphia > Dasyuridae > Sarcophilus > Sarcophilus harrisii. The sequence goes on from NC_045427.1 coordinate 372,325,368, forward strand.
TCCATTCCATGGGGTAGCCAAAGAGTCAGTCACTGCCCCTAGAAACTCTTTTTTATGTTCCCATCGCCTCCCTTGGGAACTAAATCAGGGCTTGGAGAACTTAAGATCTACCCTTCCACTCTCCAGCCCCAAACACAGTGTTTCAAGGGAGCCCAGCAGAAGAATCTTTCCCAGATCCAGTCTTCTGGGCATCACTTCCTCCCCTCCCCCTCTCTTCCCTACTACCACCCTTGGCACCATGTCCCCCCTTCCTCCCCCCTCCCTCCCCCCTCTTCCAAGTGGCTGCATGGAGCCCTGAGCTCAGCTCATTCGGGCAGCTAAAAATACCCAGGACAGCTCTGCAGGCTCCAGTGCCCCTCCAAACCTCGCTTCTCTTCCTGGGCCCCCACCCCCATACCTGACTACTTTGTGCCTATTAGACCACTTAACCCTATGAGTGCCAGTGCCTGGCATCTGAGGATCCTGCAGGAAGACAGCTGGCTTAGGGTGGAGCCAGGGCTGCTCTGCTAGCCCCCAGAGATAGTCAGCTACTGGAGAAAGGCCAAGAGAGGCAACCTGGTCTCTCTAACCCCCTACCGGGGGCATGCATGTGTATGCATATGTCCATGTGTCTGTATGGGGATTCGAGGGCTGTTGCCATATATTCATGATAATAAATACCTTGAATTTCTATAGTACTTAAGTTACAAAACCCTTTTTCTTTATAACAGTTCAGTGAGGCGCATTTGCCCCTCAAACATAAAAATATTATTTTCCCAGTTCTAGAGATGAGAAAATTATGGATCACAGAATTTGGAACTGCAAGGGACCTTAAAGGTCATCTAGCCCAGTGCTCGAAAGTGAGGAAATCGTAGTCCATAAGGGAAAAGTGACTTACCCGTTCTTTTTACCATTCCATGTCTAAATTTTATTCTATTTGCATGCGCTCCTTCTTGGGGCAAAGAGAGTTCAGCTCCACTGAACACCAAAGTGTATCATCTTTAGCTTGCTGCCTCCATCTTTGTCCAAACAATGGGGCCATTGATTTGTTCCACCTGGTCAGCCATTTGTGGCCCTCTGAGATCCTTTCTATAGGTCAAGTAGTCCAGTGTGTCATTCATTGTCCTTCTTAAGAGATTCATCCGGAGTCACTTGGTCTAATAAACTGCCTCCATTTGGGTATATTTGCCTATAATGCTAGGTAAAAACCTTCCTGAGATACTTTCTAGCTTTGAAAGTCTTTGGTTTCATGTCTGGCCTGAGATGTATGTTTGGGACTAGGGTTGGATTCTGAAATGGCTTGAGAAAAGGGATTCTGAAATTTGCTTCAAAGAAGAGGGAGGAACAAATGGAAGATGGCGGGGCTCCACGCAGGATAGGAGCCACAGTCCCAATGGGTAATACAAAAGTGGAGTCATTTTCCATTCATTTTATTAACGTATTCACAGCCCATAAAAAGACGCCCTGACTAGGTAAAACATTAATAAAATGCTCCACGTTGGTGGGGAAAATTAAATGTAAATTAGATAATTAAAAATGAAGCTGTTGCCCGCTGCTTTGTGCTATTAAACTCTTATTAAAAGTTATGAGATGGTGAGACTGGGTGTGAGGCTGACCAGAGTAGCCCCTAATCAGCAGGTGGGGGTGGCAAGCATGAGAGAATGAGGGAGGAGAGCTGGGTGTCTGCCCAAGAAAGGAAACTTGTGATCTTCTCAAGCTTTGGTCCTGTGTCCTGGAGAAGCCCCAGGAAACTCTAGGTCATAGAATTTAGAGCTGGAAAAGTACCTTAGACAGTGCAGTCCAACTCTGTATTACATACCAGGAAACTGAATTTCAAAGAAAAGACAGTCCTTACCCTGAGATGAAGAAGGTAAATAAGTGGCAACATTCAAATCCGTGTTTCCTGATTCCCAGTCAATCTTTCTTTTCACTACACTGCCCTGTTTCCTTTGGTCTTTGGTGGGCTCAAGGTACCCACGTAACTTTTCTAATAGAACATGGGGTTGACAAGATAAGGTCAAAATGGGTTCATGACCTAGGCATAAAGAATGAAATTATTAATAAATTAGAGGAACATAGGATAGTTTACCTCTCAGACCTGTGGAAGGGGAAGGTCTTTATGACCAAAGCAGAACTAGAGAGCATTACTGATCACAAAATAGAAAATTTCGATTATACCAAACTGAAAAGTTTTTGTACAAACAAAACTAATGCAGACAAGATTAGAAGGGAAGCAATAAACTGGGAAAATATTTTTACAGTCAAAGGTTCTGACAAAGGCCTCATTTCCAAAATATATAGAGAATTAACTCTAATTTATAAAAAATCAAGCCATTCTCCAATTGAAAAATGGTCAAAGGAGATGAACAGACAATTCTCAGATGAAGAAATTGAAACTATTTCTAGTCATATGAAAAGATGCTCCAAGTCATTATTAATCAGAGAAATGCAAATTAAGACAACTCTAAGATACCACTACACACCTGTCAGATTGGCTAAGATGACAGGAAAAATAATGATGATTGTTGGAGGGATGGAAAACTGGGACATTGATGCATTGTTGGTGGAGTTGTGAACGAATCCAACCATTTTGGAGAGTAAGTTTGGAACTATGCCCAAAAGTTATCAAACTGTGCATACCCTTTGATCCAGCAGTGTTACTACTGGGATTATATCCCAAAGAGATTATAAAGAGGGAAAGGGACCTGTATGTGCACGAATGTTTGTGGCAGCCCTTTTTGTAGTGGCTAGAAACTGGAAACTGAATGGATGCCCATCAGTTGGAGAATGGCTGAATAAATTGTGGTATATGAAAATTATGGAATATTACTGTTCTGTAAGAAATGACCAACAGGATGATTTCAGAAAGGCCTGGAGAGACTTACACGAACTGATGCTGAGTGAAATGAGCAGGACCAGGAGATCATTATATACTTCAACAACAATACTAGATGATGACCAGTTCTGATGGATCAGGCCATCCTCAGCAACGAGATCAACCAAATCATTTCTAATGGAGCAGTAATGAACTGAACTAGCTATGCCCAGAAAAGAACTCTGGGAGATGACTAAAAACCATTACATTAAATTCCCAATCCCTATATTTATGCACACATGCATTTTTGATTTCCTTCACAAGCTAATTGTACAATAATTCAGAGTCTGATTCTTTTTGTACAGCAAAATAATGTTTTGGTCATGTATACTTATTATCTAAGTTATATTTTAATATATTTAACATCTACTGGTCATCCTGCCATCTAGGGGAGGGGGGTGGGGGGGTAAGAGGTGAAAAATTGGAACAAGAGGTTTGGCAATTGTTAATGCTGTAAAGTTACCCATGTATATATCCTGTAAATAAAAGGCTATTAAAAAAAAAAAAAAAAAAAAAAAGAACATGGGGTTGAAGGGTATGGCTCAAGGAAGACTGCCCAATTCAGTTCTGAGGTGGGGAAAAAGTAGAATAAGGGGTTCTTATGGGCTAATGGATCTGGACTTGTGTTCATTGGGCCATCCTGGTCAGATAGATTTCATTGCTTTCTCTAGGAAGAGGGGGAAAATAAGAGAGAGCAATTAAATTCTCACAGTAGATCTCCCAATCTATGTCAGTCCTCTTCTCTATCCCAAGGCTGGTCCTCTTACTACTTACCATGAGATGGGAAGTTCTTGACTCCAGAAAGATGTGAAAAAATATCTCTGAATCACCTATCCTTTCTGGTGGATAACCTTTTTTGGGGTATATATATCATGAATTAAGCCTATGGACTCTTCAGGATATTTTTAAATGCACAAAATAAAATATAGAAGATGATAAAGGGAACCAAAGATTGGTGAAAACAAAATAATTTTTTCACATCCAATTTTATAGACCCCCTTGAAATCTAACCATGGAAACCTTGCTTTATGAAGTCCCTGTGAATTCTAGATACCCAGTCAAAACTTAGGCTGATGTGGGTTCTAGGCACCAAACATACAGAGTAGAATGCAGCCTTTTGGGAGCTTCAGGTGAATGCCTTCTGGAGTGACTGGTGCCCATCTGGGTTCTAGATTTACAGGAAAGGGCCTAGCCTGGGCTTAAACTGAAGCCCTAGTCTAATAGTACCACTGCTATATCATTTCCCGAGTGCAATTTAAGTGTTGGATGAAGTTCTGGGTATCTGGGTAAGATAGAAAAAGGAAACACAGGATTTAGCTGTAGTGGAGCTAGGATTATGTATGTCTGTGCACCTATGGGGAGGGAGGAAGGGTTATTGAGGATCCTGCTTCCTGAAGAGTCCTCATGATGTAAAGGAAGTACCTTGGAACATGGGTAGACAGTTTGTCACTGGTTCTGGTCTGCTAGACACATGGTGAATGACAGTTTTTTGATTGGCTACAGTTGAGGAACCAGGACTTGGGGCACCTTTAAAAGGTCTTATTAAGCCTTAACTACTCTTTTCTGCTGCTCTCTTGGTTCAGTTCCTTGGCTTCTGGTGAGAGACCTGTTATAAGGAGTGAGGCCTTGGGCCTTCTCTGCTCGAAGGCTAGCTATTAAAGGGTTCTTGATTCCTTGCCCCTGCATTTGCTCTTTTCTCTTTTAGGGGAAAGGATTAGAGAGTTGGGGGTTTAAAAGATCATAATAGTGACCCCCCCAATACACACACACCCACGCGCCCCCCACCCACCCAGGTGTCCTGGTGTCTAATCAACTAGTGTTTACATCAAGTAGGAGCAATGCCTGAAGGAATAAAGGAGTAACCTTTGGGAATAACATTTAAGCCCAGCTCAATGGTAGCTGAGATGAGAATTCATCTGGCAGTGATGCTATATCTGGATGTGAATTTGATGGGACTAAATAATATGAAGAACCTGTTTGAAGAGTGAGATTACTCTCCCCAGATCCTGAAGTAGTACAGGGAAGAATTGCCCCAAAGTGTTGAGGGTTAAATGTTTGTACATTTGTTCTGGTTATAGTTTTAAAACAATTAAAAAAAAATCCCTTTGTGAAAGTTAATATATTAGACAGCTAAGTGGTACTGGATTCTTAGACATTGACACCTAACAGAGAGAAAACACAACCAACAGGGATCTGGGTCAATGGCAGAAGAGACACACCCCAAACTTCTCAGAAGCATCCCTAAAATGTTGAGAAGAAAATGTAGTTCAACTTGTCCTGGGAAGGGGCCAGAGTATCAGTACTCAGCACAGTTGTAATTAGTGCTTGTTATAGATTCTGATCATCCAATTTATTCCCTAACCCCTTTTTCTCCAAACTCTTAAGGAGTTGGGTAAGGGAAAAGATTTAGCTTGATTGAAGGCTAGATATTTGCAAAAGGTAAAGGTGATATATTGCCTTCACTCCCTAATTGCCTTTTACCTTTGGCCAGGCTGGAAAGAGGAAAGAGAAAGATCTTGTTATCATCGAGTTGGGGAATCCAATCAAGCTGGAGAGGAGAGAGGAAGGCTGGAGTCTTAACTAGGTCTTCTTCTAGCTTCAATCCTCTTGCTTATTAGGGAAATTCTAGAGAGATACTTGGAGTGCAAAAGTCAAAGTTTGGAGTAAGCTTTGGGGAGTGGGCAGGCTCTTTCCAAGGGACCCAAAAGGGTGAAGGGCCTGAAGTAGGGTGGATTTAATTCTGTGAATTTTATCATGAACTTGAAGTCTGAATTTCCTGTTTTGGAGTGGAGGCACATAAGGCCACCATCTCTGAATCTTCTTAGTTAACTTTCCTGCTCCAGGCTTACTGAAGATCTTGAGGGCTGGATGCCCACTTAGTTCTCTCATTGTATTTCTCAAGTGACAGTATTCTCTCCACTGAGCAGATCTCCCTCATTTGTGTTTCCTTGTGTATACTGAGGAGACCAGAGAGGAACTTGGTGGTTAGGTGTGCTTGTGCAAGATGTATGTGTATTGATAACAAGACTATACAAGTATCAATTCTGACAGACATGGCTCTCTTCAACAATGAGATCATTCAAACCAATTCCAATTGTTCAGTGATGAAGAGAGCCATCCACACCAGAGAGAGAACCGTGGGAACTGAGTGTGGACCACAACATAACATTCTCACTCTTTGTTGTTGTTTGCTTGCATTTTGTTTTCTTACTCAGTTTTTTTCCTTTTTGATCTGATTTTTCTTGTGCAGCAAAATAAGTGTATAAATATGTATACATATATTGGATTTAATATATATCTTAACATATTTAACATGTATTGGATTACCTGCCATCCAGGGGAGGAGGTGGGGGGAAGAAGGAGATAATTTGGAACAGAAGGCTTTGCAAGGGTCAATGTTGAAAAATTACCCATGAATATGTTTTGTTAATAAAAAGCTTTAATAAAAAAAGAAGTTAAAAATAATAACATAAGAAGTACACAGCAGAGAAAAACAATAACAAAAAATCCAAAAGGAAGGAGAGAAAAGATGGACCACTCTGAACACAATATGTATTATTTATTATATAGACTTTTTTGAAATGAAAATTATTTGTTTAATATTTTGAACCATCATGGAAATGGTTCTTTCCTTTTCTGTTTTTTCTTTTGTGTTTAACTTTAAAATAAATAAATTTTTAAAAACTTAAAAAGAAGATATGTGTGTGTGTGTGTGTGTGTAGGAGCGTTCAATGTAGGTATATGGACCATACAGGAACGTGTTGACTTTGTAGTAGATCATAAAATCATAACATAGAATTTAAAGCTGGAAGAAACTTGGGATATTTAATTCACCACCCCATTTTTACAGAGATGGAAACTGAGCTTTACTTCACACATGTTCAGCCTTTGGGTATCCAGTTTCTTCTCTGATAAGTGCTGACTTCTGTCTTAGCCCAGGTGCTTAGCTCTGTTATCACATCAAACATACCATTTGTGTGGCCCTATAGAGTCTCTTTCCTAATTTCTTGGAGGGTGGCCCAGAGTAAGGTATGAGGAGCTTTTAGTATAATGGGGTAGGTGAGTGAGTAGAGAAGTCTTGGTAAGGTGAGGAATGGTCTAAGGGGGAGAGAGTTGGCCCCTGGATGGCTGAGTTACTGGCTCCCTGGCCAGATAAGAGATGAGAATAGGGTCCAAGAAGGAATATTCTTGAATGGGGGGGGGGATATGGCAGGCATTGGTAGTGAAAGTGACAAGTGACCTCATAAGCCTGAATAATGGTTTCTCAGAGGCCCCAAATTCCTGCTCCAGGTTATATTCACTAGGGAAGGTCCTTGACCTTTCCCAGGTCCTGTCCCCTAACATGGATAGCTGCTGTTTTAGCATATAACAAGGAGGAGTGGTAGACTGGGGATTCCAGGAAGAGGGAGGTTATCTGTCCAGAGGACAGAGAATGAGCAAAGACTCCTTCCAGAGACCTCATTTTCTGGATATTAGTGACAGGGTCCATGTCCTAGAGTTTAAACTTCCCCCAAGTGTGGGAAGAGAGACAGTATTTCTTGCTTGGCAACTTTTTTTGGTTCTTCCAAAGCACCCCAAAATAATTCACATTATTTTTCTTCAGTAATTTACCACTATCATTAAGTATAATCTCAATATCCTGAGAATCTCTCAGAATGGGAGTTCTTGAATGGAAACTTGGATCTTGGAAATTTGCTGGGAGAAAATGAAATAGAGTTCAGAGGAACACTGGACTTGGATTTAGGAGTTGAGACTGTGTATGTGTGAATTTCTCTGACAATTGGTGTCTTTTTTAATTAAAGCTTTTTATTTTTTAAAACATATGCGTGGACCATTCTTCAACATTAGCCCTGGCAAAACCTTTATGTTCCAATTTCCCCTCATTCCCCTACATCTTTTCCTAAATGGCAAGTAGTTCAATATATGTTAAACATGGTAGAAATATATGTTAAATCCAATATATGCATACATATTTACATATCATTCTGCACAAGAAAAATCAAATCAAACCAATAAAAAAAAAGAAAAGCAAAATAAAATGCAAACAAACAACAACAAAAAGATTGAGAATGCTATGAACCACATTCATTTCCCACTGTTGTCTCACTGAGTGTAGATGGCTCTTTTCATCATTGAACAATTGGAATTGGCCTCAATCATTTCTTTTATGGAAAGAATAATGTCCATCAGAATTGATTGTGGTATAATATTGCTGTTGCCTTTTACAATGATCTTCTGGTTCTGCTTATTTCACTCAGCATCAGTTCATGTAAGTCTCTTTAGGCCTTTCTGAAGTCATCTTGCTGGTCATTTCTTACAGAACAATAATATTCCATACCCTTCATATACCACAGTTATTCAGCCATTCCCCAATTGATGGGCATCCACTCAGTTTCCAGTTTCTGGCCACTACAAACAGGGCTGCCACAAACATTTTTGCACATGTGGATCCCTTTCCCTTCTTTAAGATCTCTTTGGGGTATAAGCCCAGCAGTAGCACTGCTGGATCAAAGGGTTTTATATCCCAAAGTTCGATAACTTTTTGAGCATAGTTCCAAATTGCTCCCCAGAATGGTTGGATCAGTTCTACCAGCAATGTATTAATGTCATTGGGTCTCTTTGTTGACAATTTGGTACAATGGAAAAAAAATATTGGTTCTGGATTCAGAGGGACTTGGTTCAAATCTCATCAATAAGACGAATTATCTATAAAATGAGAGGGTTGACTGAATGACCAATCAGTGGGTCTTTTTCACTTCCAGGTCTACTTACATACAAGAGTAAATCTTTCTATTTGTAGATGAGTGTATCTGTATACTTCTCTCAGTATACATGTCTTAGAGTATGAATCTTTGAATGGATCTTGGTGATTGGGTGTATGAGGGCCTAAGGACTGGTTCATTTCCCCAGAACTAAGGGGAACCAGAGATTTCCTTTACCCCCCCCCCCAAAAAAAAAGTTTTCTTAATGACCTTCCATTTTTCTTACATGATTTTTTCTCATTGACTCTCCCCAGAGTCCTCCTCCTTGGAAGTAAGTATGTTCTGAAAATACATGTATGGCTCAATCCACAGCTGTAGTCCACACCTTTGCTACTGAGAGACCGAAAGCCTGCTTCACCTTCAGTCACTCCTCTGGAGTTGTGACCTGGTTGTATGACAATATTTTTGAATCTTTCAGTGATGTTTACCTTTGTTGTGGCCATCCTATAAATCATCCCGTTTCTGTTTATTTTGGAGTCAGATTTCTCCTCCTTCATACATACACCTGCTCCTCTCCCTTTCCCTCACACCGAGTAGCAGGACCAGGTGGGGCTGCTGACCTAATAGGGCTTTTCTGTTCCCAGAATATGCTGGGGCAGCAGCTCCAGAAGGTGGAGGAGTAGGTGGTGGGGGTGGGTGGTTTCAGAAAGAAAAAGCCAACTGGGTTCACTCGGGGAGAAACTGTTTGCTCTTCTCCTTTCTATCACGCTCCTCCCAGCCCTGCTCAAGTCTCGACTTGGGCTTAATGGACAAAATCCTTAGTAGCTGTTGATTTGCATTCTATTTACATAATCATTTGCATCTTATTCACTTAAAGTCAAAGTATCCAACCAGTTTCTTGCCCTTTAGTGACCCAACCAGGCCCCGCCTGGAGAAAAAGAGTGACTAGCTCAGCCTCCATACTTTCAATCCTGAAAGAGATTTGAAGGTGATTCCTTACTGATCTTGTCTCGCCTGGGCCCTAGGTAAAGCTGAAGAGGGAGGAAGGGGCAACATGGCAGAGGAGAAAGAGCACAATCTGCATTTAGGGTCAGAGGACCTAACTTCCAAACCTGGTTCACTCTAATCAGTGCAATGACCAACCAAAATTCCAGAGGGCCCAAGAGGAAATAAATTACCCACCCCCTGACAGAGAGGCAATGGACTCAGAGTGCAGATGGAGACCTCATTAAGGTCAATTCAGGAATTTGTTTGGCTTAACTAGGAATATTTGTCACAAAGGTTTGTTTTTTCTTCTCTCTCTCTCTCTCTCTCTCTCTCTCTCTCTCTCTCTCTCTCTCTCTCTCTCTCCCTTTTGTTCAGCTAAGGGAGTGGGGAGGTGGGAGGCAAAGAAGATAAGTGTTTGTTAATTGAAAAAAGTAAATTAATGGAAAAAAATTTTTTTAAAATCTGTTTTGTAACTCAATACAACATCTCATCGCTGTTCCAGATGACTTTGGACAGGTTCCTTCCCCTAGTTGGACTTTCTTTTCTATAAAATGAAAAGTTTTCTTTTCTATAAAACGAGAAGGTGGATCTCTATAGTCTTTTTTAGTTCTTAAAAATTTGATTCCATTAATTCTGACATTTTGCCTTGCTGCTTACTACATGATCTGGGATAAGTCACTGTCTCTCTGGTCCTCAGTTTTCAGACCTGTAAAATGAGAGGATTCTTAACTTTTTTGTGTGTTATAGATCTTTTTGACAGCCTGGCAAAGTCCGTGGATCCCTTCTCAGAATAATGTTAAATAATTTTTTTAATGCTAAATTTCAGTTAGAGATCAATGAAAATAAAATATTTTTCCCCATTCAAGTTCTTAGGCACCCTGAAATCTATTTTTAGCCCAGGTTAAAACCCTCTGGATTAGAGGATTTTTAAGCAAGTGATTTCCTTTAGTCATCTGCTCAAATGTTGAATGCATTTCCCATGAGGAAGCTTTTCCTGCTCTTTCTAACCCTATTCTTTTTAACTCCATGCTGGCCCCTCATTGATTGGACCCTACCTGAGGATTCCAGAAGAGAAGCCCTAAGGAGAATCCAATTCCAGATAGCACAGAGACTCCTAGGCCAGAAGGGGGGTCCCCTAGGCCCCTGATGAAAGACTTCAGGAAAAGGGAGCCTGTCAATTAAAAGGACTCCAGCTTCTAGATTCTACATATCTTATAGATTCTATAATACTAATAGATTTTATAATTGAATCTAAAATCTGATGATCTAATTTTATAATCAGTGAAGAGATTTTAGGATATGCCATATCTTAATATGCCATTATTGAAGTGCTCTGGGGGCTTCAGGTGAGTTTCCTCAAGAAATGTTGGTTGGGTATATACTGGAGCTCAGAGAAGTTCTCCTAGATGACCTAAGGAAGAGAGAAAGAGCTTTGGTGAAAAGAATTAGGGACATTCTTTTACCCTCTGCCCAGAAGAGTAGTTAGTAATCCTCCTAGACAGATTGTGATAAGATGTGGCTTTGCTCCAGATTGTAAATAATTATTTAGGTCTTTGACTTCCTCCCCAGGGTGGTCTTCTGACCTATGATCCTCCTCTAGCCCAGACTTTGCTGCTCTACTGTCCTCCTCACCTTTCCCCTGGCTTCAGGCTATGACACCCAGGATTCTTTTGCCATGATGCTTCTTCCAACAACAGCCTCCCCATCTCTGTCTTCTGTCAAACAATCAAACATTTTAAAGTGCCTGTTATCTGCCAGGTCCCCTGCTAAGTGCTGGAGATACAAAAGAGGTAAAAGACAGTCCCTTCCCTCAGTGAGCTTAGTACCTAATGGGGAAGAGACAACATGCTAACAAAATAAATGCAAAGCAAATTATAAGTAGCATGAATAGGAAATAATTAAAAGAGGGAAGGCACTAGAATTGAGGGGTTGGGGAAGACTTCCTCTGGAAGACAGGATTTTAGTTGGGACTTAAAGGAAGTTGGGGAAGTCAGTAATCAGAGTGAAAGGAGAGCATTCCAGACATGGGATATAATCAGAGAGAATGGCTAGAGTTGAGAGATAGAATGTCTTGTTTGTGGAACAGCCAGAAAGCTAGTTTCACTGGATCACAGAGTATCTATTTGGAAGTAAAGTGTAAGAAGATTGGAAAGAAAGGGGAGGGTTAGGTTGTTAAAGGTTTTGAATGTCAAACAGCATTTTGTATTTAACCCTGGAAACGAGAGGAAGCCGCTAGAGTTTCTTGAGTAGGGAGATAACATGATTGGGTTTACGTTTTAGAAAAATGATTGTTGGTTGAATGAATGATGGGAATGGAATGGCTTCCCATTCTAGTGGAGGCAAGTATATCCACCAGCAGGTTATTACAATAGTCTAGGGATGAAGTAATGACTAGAGTGATGGCAGTGTTAGTAGAAAGAAGGGGACATATTTGAGAGGTGTTACAAAAATGAAATGGACAGCCCTTGGTAATATCTTGGATATGATGGGTTGAGAGAAGGTAGGTATTCCAGCATGACTCCCTGATTGTGAGACTGAGCAATGGGGAGGAAATGGTGTTGTCCTCTACTGTAACAGGAAAGATAGAAGGGGGAAAGATTTTGGAGGGAAAGGTGATATATTCTGTTTTGGACATAATGAGATATTTACTGAACATCCATTTTGAGTTTTTTTTTTTAAAGGAGTTAAAGATCTAAGATTGGAAATCAGTAGAAAAGTTAGGGCAAGAAAGGTAGATTGGAGAATGATCAGCATAGAGATAGTATTTAAGTTCATGGAAGCTAATAAAATCAAGTGAAGTGAAGTGAAGGGATCGAAAGTCACCAATATGTGCAATCTTCTCTCCTGAAATGACTGCATCTGATTTGGTGCTCTCTCTCCTCATCTCTTCCTTCTTTTTCAACAGATTGCTCCAAACGCAAGAATTCTAAGTTATAGCTTAGACTAGACTTTGTGTGCTGGAGGTGTGATTATCACACATCTTAATCTTTCAGAGTTGGAGGGAACCTGAGTCCAACTAATTCAATCTATACATGAGCAGGAATTCCCTTGTCAACATTCCTGACAAGTTGTCATCCAGCCTTTGCTTAAAGTCTACTAGTGATGGGGAACTATCTCATAAAGTAGCCCATTGTACTTGAGGGTTCCCTTAAGAAATTTTTCCTTATGTTGAACCTAAATCTGCCTCTCTTACATTTTCTTCCTAATTCTGAGTAAGAAAAACAAGAAGACTCTTCCTTTCAGTACTTGAAATACAAAAACTTCAATATAAAGGAACTACCATGTTCTTCTCTCAGCTCTTTCTTCTCCAGGTAAAACACCCCCAATTCCTTCAGCTAATCCTTTCAAACTGCTCTGATTAGTATTTTTTAAATTAATTTGTCACATTGTTTATGCCAATCTGAAAATTCAAGGCAAGAGGAAAAACAGAAGGCTAAGTTATATGGGTTAACAATGAGTCAATGACAAAGGAGGGAATGGGCTGAAAGTGTCATGGATAAACTGAGGGAGAAAGTGACATGGCTTTTGCTGGGGTTAGGAGAGGAATATTTAAAACAAGAGAATTTCTCAATGACTGTTGAAAGCATCTTACAATGACTAAAAATGAACAGTGTAGATGTCAGTGAGACCTAAAATGTAATCTAAAATTGGTAGGGACCTAAGAGATCCAAACCCTTAATTTTTCTGGATAGGGAAACTAAGGATTGAAGAGAGAGAAATAATTTCCTACAGGTGGCTTAGACAAAAAATGGCAAAGATAGTATTCAAATTCAGGTCTAACTACCAGGCCTTATATTCTTTCTACTGCACTGGGCATCTTTTATTTAGGAATCTTCAGGCCAAACCTTTTTAAGAAAATTGAGGGGGGGAAAAGAAAGAAAATTGGGGAGTCATTGTCATCTCGCATTTTCATCTCACACTTCCATCTTGAACTTCACAAATATATCTATACAATTATTTTGCCCTCAAGAGGGAATTTTTTGGATGATAGGGCAGAATCCTGCAATTACCTCCTCTCTTCCATGATTTAATGGATATGGGCCAAGGGTGTTCCCAGGAGTCATTTTCTTTCAATTTCTTTGGGTTGGGTTCTCTGGCTCCCATGTAAACCAGTGACTCCTCCATTTCATTGTTTCATTGTGGCTAGGATTCTCTTCATACCACACTACTTCTCTGTTGAGCTAAGGTGAAACCTATTTGCTGGTAGTGCCCAGGGATAGTAAAGTATGCTAGGGTCTTGAAAGAAATCTAGAACCTCTGTTACAAAATGAGAGCTCTTTTGTGTATGCTGAGATGTTTGGGGTTAGCCCCATCTCTCCTAGGGCATAGTATCTAGAGTTGGAAAGAACCTTAAGATCAAGAGGTTGTTTAATAATCTCATTTTGCTGATGAGGAAACAGGCCCAGAGTTAAGAGTGACTCAGGTCAAACAGGTAAATGAACGTCCAAGTCCTATGACTCCTTTACTCTCACCTGTTTAGATACTATTGATTATATTATTTTTGACAAGGCAATTGGAGTTAAATGAACTGTTCAGGGTAAATAATAAGTGTTAAGTGTCTGAGGCTAGATTTGAACTCAGATTCTCCTGACTCCAAGGTCAGTGCTCTCTCCAGATTGGGCCCTCTAACTGCCCCACTACTGATTATTTTAGGTAATTTAATGCCAGACCAATCTCATTCTTCTCAGATGCAACCATCCACCTTCCACATAGCATATTGTGTTGCAATTATTTATGTGTGTGTCATATCCTTCTACTAAACTGTCAACTCCATGACAACAGGGCCTTTGTCTTTCTTAAAGTTTGTATGTGTACCGCAGGGCTGATAGTTCTAAATACAGTGCACGTTTATCTGATTTGAATTGAATTGAACAAATATTTATGAAGAAGTTCTGGATCAAATGAGATATTTATAAAAACTATTTAGCACATTGTATGTGCTATATAAATACCTATTCTCTTCCCATTTCTCTTATATGAAAGATATAGTACTACATATTAATGATAAAAATTGTACTGCATGTTGGAGATATAAAGTAAAATAATTCGGGGAGTTGGAGACCTGGATTCTAAACTTAACTGTGCCACTAATTAATTAGTTTCATGACTTTGGGCAAACCATATGAATGCTCTGCTTCCATTCTTTCCTGATCCGTAGGTGCTCTTAATAAATTATTCATTTATCTCACAAAATTTTTCCTAAGCAATTCCAAACATGTCCTTTGCCACAAAAGACTGTGTTTTAGGCTTCAATATTCTTTGTGTTATTCTATATAACTTTGTAACATGGAACATGTTGGATCTCAATCAGGTAATTAAATAATAATCTTTATTAATTATCTTCTTTGTGTTAGGTACTGTTGAAGATACTAGGGATCCAAAGACAAAAATGAAACCATACATATATACATATATGTACACGTACATACATGCTTTGTCATACACATGTACATTCTATACATATACATATAACTTTTTAAAAGACATATATATATATATATATATTCTAACTTTTAGATGTATATACAAAATAAATTGGGGCAGCAAGATGGTAAATTGGATAGAATGCCAAGTCTAGAATCAGGTTGATCTTTGTTCAAATCTAGACTCAGACATTTATTAACTGTTTGACTCTGGGCTTGTCACTTAACTCTGCCTCAATTTCCTCATATGTAAAGTAAGCTGAAAAGGAAAATGACAAACCACTCCGGTATCTTTGTCAAGTAGATCCCACATGAAATCATGAAAAGTTGGACACAACTGAAATGGCTAAATGACAAGCTAAATATATACAAACTAAAGACAAAGTAACTGGGGGTAAAGGCACAAGGAAGGTAGGAATAAAAAGATGTTTTTTGTAGAAGACATTGGAGAAGTTTTTAATTTTTGAAGAATCAAAGTTGTAGTAGCTCAAAGGTCACTGGTTATTGCAAGAAACAACATATTACCAATATGGCATCTCCTCTCAGAGATCACTGCCCAAACTAGGTGCTCATACTTACAGGTTAGGGTCCCCACAGGTTGGTAGCTACTGCTATACTCCTCAGGAGTCTAAAAGTCACCTGAGGAGTTATCTATAGCATGGTAGTTCCTGGGCCCCCACTGGCACACATCCTATTATAAATCAGAAATAGTTGAATTCCATTAGCTTTTAGAAAAGGGATTTATTGAGAATGTATAGTAAAAATAGTTACTATTTAAATATTCTTCCCTTTCAAGGAACAGACTTTCCTTGCAACACACATAAAATCTTTATTGAGAGGAAACTCAAACGGAAAGCATAATGCTAGTGAGGTGGAGAAATAGAGAATACATGTAACAAATACATGTAGCACTTGCTGTCTCTTGGTTCAGAAAGCCCTTTTTCTTTTATGGCATCCTTATTAAATTCCCTTTTAGTGTAGCGCTCTGCTGATCTCTAAGTGTTAGTTCCATTTTAGTTGGCCTTTCTCTAAGGGTCATACTTCTTAAAGCCACTCCAGGAAGGTGACTCTTTTCATAATATCAATCTGCAGAAACTTTATCATTAGTTACTACTCTCTATGTAGCATAGTCATCACTTCTGGTCACTTGCAGGATGTCTGATGGGAACCCTAGATCTCCCAGACTCATTTGGTTGCCTAAGAACTTCCATCTCAGAATACTTATTCCTTAAAGTCAGAAAAGGATAACCACAAATAAACAGAAGAGCCATGTGTTAGCCTAAAACAATCTTGCTTTACTCCTGGTTAATAAGGAAAAGAGATCTAGAGGTGGGTAGGTTGTCCCTTTTGAATGCACATTTAGTTCCAGCTCAGCACCTCCTGAGTTATTCCAACTTTTTTGACAATTGGAAGACTTTTCTTCATCACATAATATTAATTCCTGATTCATCACGGCCTATAAGAAGCTCCCAAATTTCCACATTTGGGATTGAAACGTAGAAGGGAATAGTTGTGCATGCTCCGTCTGACTCATCAAGACACTCAAAGCTGTACATCCATCCTTTGTCACACCAATAATAAATTGTGCAAGAAGATAATAAGAATGTGTATGATGGGGAAAGTAAATGGGTTTCATATTTTAAAAGGAAAGGGTAATATGATGGATGTGAATGGTTGGATGGTTGTAAAAACTTAATACCCAGAAGAAAACCTAGAATAAGGCCTCCAATTATGTTCAGGAGAAATTCTATGGTGCCTATATGGAAGAATGTGGACAAAAATCCTCCAACAAGGAAAAGCATGGATGGGTTGTTATGTACACTCATGGAAGGAGGACATAACTGAATAAAATCACTCTGATGCATTGAAGATCTTATATATTCATAGACCTAGAACTGAAAGGGTCTGTAGAAATTATCTAGTCCAACTCTCTCATTTTACAAATGAAGAAACTAAAGCCCAGGGAAGCTAAGTGACTTCTTCAAGTTTACTCAAGTAATATATGTCAAAAGTAAGGTTTGACTCCAGATCCTCTACCTTTAGAGTCAATGTTCTTTCCACTATATTCCAGGTTGAACCCTTTTCAGGGCTGCTCATCCATCTTTGGTACCATTTTCACCCAACTCTCACCTATAACTCCAACAAACTTACTACATATTGTAAAACTGTCTCATTGGCAGCTGGATTAAACCAGGTTGATTGAGGGTAACCAACAGGTCTCAAACCCAGTGGTGAATTAGGGGGATGTCTTCACCAAACATGTGAAGACTTTCCTTGTCAGAATTGGTGGATGAGAACAATTTGTTCCAACAGCCATGAAAACAGCTGAAGCGGGCATGGTGGAGTGCTTAGAGCTTGGTCAGACATCAAAAGAGCCAAGGTCATCCATTGCATCCTGGCCATCTCCAATTATCTGGATTTTTGTTTTGCCACTGAACTTACATGAGTTTGGAATAGAAAGTGAGGTTAATGACTTTAAATAACTCTGCTTCATTTAAATACAATTTGGAATAAATCAAAACATCATCCTGTGATATTATTGGTTCTCTTTGGCCAAAAAACCCCCCACAAGAACAATATTTCAGGTACAGAAGAAGGAAAGCAGGGATGAATCTAATAAAGTGAAATTTAAATGGAAACTCATACTTGGATAGGAAAAAAAATCAGTTTTACATGTACAAGATGGGAGATGCATGGTTAGGCAGTAGGTATTCTGAAAAAAAAAAAGCCAGGGAGGAGGGGGCTAAGTTCAATAAGTAGGTTATGTGAAATGGCATCCAAAAAAGCTTGGTCTTCATTTAGAAAGGCATAATTTCCAGAAATTGGGAGGTAATAGTTGCAATGCATTCCTCTCTCTTTAGACTTCACCTAGAGTATGTATTCATTTTGCAATTTAAGAGCATTGATAACTTGAGAACATACAAATGAAGCCAAGATAGTGAAAGAGTCTTGAGGCCATATTATATAGGCATCATTTGAAGAACCTGGTCATTTTTAGTCTAGAGAAGAGAAGACTCAGGTAGGACATGAGAACTACATTTAAATATATGAAAAGCTCTCATGTGAATAAGGGAATAGACTATTTTATTTCATCCTAAAAGGCAAAACCTAGGGATAATGCGATAGAAGTTGCAAAGAGGCAAAGTAAAGTTCAATATCAGAATAAAAATGATAGTCATTAATAACTATCATTTATATAGAATTGTAAGTTTGCAAAGTGATATTATTCACTTTTGGGAGAGGGTGTGGAGACAGTGGGTTTAAGTGACTTGTCAGGATCACACAGCTGGTGTCTGAAGTCAAATTTGAATGAAGGTCCTCCTGACCCCAGAGCCAGTGCTCAATTCACTTCACTGCTTAGCTACCCCTGTTTATTTTTTTGATCCTCACAACAAACTTGTGAGGTAGGTAATATTTGGAAACTGAGTCTTAGAGAAGCTAAGTGATTTGCTCAATCACTCAGCTAATAAGTTTCTTGAGGTAGGATTAGAACTCAGTGGATATTATATCCACTGTACTACAGTTGTTTCACAATTAGAACTGTTCAAAAAGCAATAGGCACCTAGAAAGATGGAAGGTTCCCTAAAAGGGAATTTTAGGTCTTTAAGTAGAAATAACAATAATAACACTTGGTAGCATCCTTTTGTTTATGATTTGAACTAGAGGATTTCTAAGATCCCTCCTAATTCAAATTCTAGGATTCTGTTATACTCCAAAAGTGAACATTGTAGGCCATCTAAAACTTAGCCTTTACACAGTCTCCCATAAAATGTTCATATTTTCTGGACATCTTCAAGCTATAAAGTTCAACTTCTAACCCAGAACTCAAGTTTCCACCCTGGGCCCCTGGGCTTCTGATTGGTGAGTATTCACTTTATATTTCAAAACAATTCTCCTTTTCCAGATCCAGATTTCCATAATAATCAAATCAATATTACCATTTCTAGGAAGGATATGTCAACCAGTTTCTCAAGTAACTCATGTGACACTCCTCTGAAGTCCTTAAACAAAACACTTTTCCTTTTTTTTTTTTTTTTATTTTTTTATTTTTTTATTTAATAGCCTTTTATTTACAGGATATATACATGGGTAACTTTACAGCATTAACAATTGCCAAACCTCTTAAAACACTTTTCCTTAGCTACCACTCGCCTATATGTATTTTTTCTCCCTCCTTAGAATGTAAACTTCTGGAGGGTAGACAGTGTTTTGAACTTTTGTATTTGTATTCCTAGTGCTTGGCACAGAGAGTACATTGTAAATAAATTCTTTTTCCTTCTTTCCCTCCCTCCTTTCTTTCAAATAGTCCTGCCTTTCTTCCTTTCTGCCGTCTTTTCCACTGAAAGTGCTGAGGATTTTTTTCTAGCTCTCTGGACATAATGTAGAGAGCGATGCAACAAACAGAACACCATATCTCTTATCCACCAAAGACCAGTCCACCATCTTTTCTAGTCATGCATTTCTTTATGATACCTTGTAATCTGTTTTGAACATGCTTTTTTGGGTCTGAATTTCATTGATGATATATTTCTCCTTTGACCTTTTTTTTTGGCGGGGGGGGGGGAGGAAATGGAATCGGTAATTTTGATTCCCCAGAGATTTTAGTATTCCATTATTGGCATCCCTGGAAATATTGAAATATGTACTGTGCTGGGCATTTGAGGCATGTGCAAGATAAGTAAGACCCAAAGATTAATACCTCAAGGAACTTCCCGTCACTTGTTTCCATCTATTCCCACTATGTCTTTAGGAAAATAAAGATGCTAATAATGGATAAGAAAAATTTTGAAAGAACGGCAAGACTTGGACTAGAGATCTGGGTTCAAATTCCAGCTTTGAAGCTTAGGAAATGATTGGACATATCTTTTCACGGCTTCATTTCCTCGTCTGCAAAATGGTATGATTCTAATCTCACTAATTAATAGTGAGGAAAACAGTATTTTATACATATGAATTACTAAATGATCTTTATGAAATTACCTCTGCTTAAGGTTGGTCTGCCTAGCGACACAGGAGGGGACAAACTGAGTGCTGTAGGGCTACCTTCATTAGGCTAGTCTCGAAATCCCCAGGCAAGCTAGAACCAGTTCAGGGAGGAGGCGGGCCTCTCCTTTTGTTTCTGATCCCCAAGGGGTAGCACGCCCCAGGCCTCCCCGCTCCAGGTAGGGGAAATTCTTTGTTGATAACCTTGCTCCCCACAGCTGCAGGTGGAACCTGCTTCCCTAGGAAGCGCCTAAGCTCATTGTTCTATCATCTGGACCCCGTTTGGAGCCGGGAGGGGGCGGAGGCGGAGTAAAAGCCGCGGTGTCCAGGAGATACCGTCCTGGCCTGCTTATCTGATCTGCGGCTAATTGAAACTCCCAGCTCAGGAAGGTCAGCCTGGTCCCCTGACAACTGCTGAGCTGGAGCCGGATGGAAAACCCGGGCTGTGATGGGCCGGGCTGGGCTGAGAGAACCCAACCCGGCTGGGGCAAAGAGCAGGGACCTTGCCCAGCTTAGCCCGAGCTGGGGAGAACGTCTCTTTCCGCATTAATGGACCCAAGAGCCTTGCTTCGGTCTCGGAGTAGGCGCTCTGAGGCCTCTCTCTGAGGTCACGTGGTCAGCTGGAGCCTCGAGCCCAGTCGGGCAACTCCTGCAGAGCTTTGGAAAAAACCTCTAGGGTGCTTGGTTAACCCCTGCATGGCTGGCTCGCTTCTCTCCCACGCACTATACCCAGAGAATCAACTTGGATAATCACTCAGAATTTTCCGCCTCCCCACTCCCCACTCAGGACTGCGGCAGAGCTAAGATCTTGGCCACAATGGGGTCTGAGACTTCCTGCCCCGCAATGACTTGAAGAGACCTTGACAACTGGGCCAAGAGCACCAATTCGCCTCCCCTCCCCTCCCTACCCCCTTCCCTCATCCCCTATCCCAGCCTGATTAGGGTTTGGGAACGGTGATGGCTGTGGAGAGAGAGTTGGAGAGGCAGTAAGGGTCTGGAGGAAGTGAGGCGGAAGCGGTCCCCGCTTAGCCCCTGAATCAGCATCCCATGGGACCACAGAAATACTTGATACCCCTTCTCTTCCACCTTTCCCATCTAATCACCCCTCTCCAGCTCCCCAGGGTCTCGCCAGTCGCAGCAGGGCAGGTGCTCCTGGGGCCGGGAATGGGGGTGGGGAAGGAGGGAAAAGGATAGGAGGCCGTTGCTATGGAGCTAGTAGGCCTGGGGCGGGCGATGGCTGTGGGGAGCCGGGTTTCCAGGGCTTCGTGTGCGGACGCAGTGGGCTGTAGAGATTCCAGGCCTCCGCTTGTCCGCGCTCCAGGCGGCGGGCGGGCTGGCGCGGGCTCCTCTAGGGCTGCTGAGCGCGGCGCCGGGCTCTCTGCGGCTCGCCGGCTCCCTGCCTCTGCAGAGCTGGCCTTAATCAGGGAGGTGATAATGAGCCCGCTTTGCAGGAGGTAGCCATACTCTGGCCCTGCCAGCGACACGCAGGCTTATGGGGTACTTGCGGAAACTAGAGGGCATCTATACACATCCTAAAAGACCACCAACTCATGATCATACCTTGTTTGTGCAGAACATGCACGAATTTCTTAGCATACGGTTATAGGATTTAGGACTAAAAGAAACCTTTGAAAGTAGATGGGGAAAATTGCACCCTCGAGAGGAAAAAGTGACCTGTCCTAATTGTCCGGGGTTAGTAGAGATAGGATTTGAAACCAGTTCATTCCAAACTCAGTGTTTTTTGTGTTATAATATACTGCCTGTTTGCCATGTATAGATACTAATTCGTGCATATAAATGTATTCCCTGGTGATCCCTTCCGGCCACTGGTTGCCAACCCACCAAACTACAGTCGTCCTATGCCTGCACTACGGGGAATTTCCCATTTTTTTTTTTTAGGGTTGAGGCCATATTGTCCAGAATAAGGGTGGGGAGTTGGGATCTGAGCCAAGAACAGTACAGCACTTCGGTCTTTGGGATGAAACGGGGCAGGGAGGGGACTGGGACTGTCATTAAAATGTAGAAAACCCATAAAGAGGAAATATCTATAGCCTGGTAATCAGGAAATTTTTACTGTAGTCTAGCTTCTGCCACTGATTAAACTGCACAACCTTGGGCAATCACTTCATCTCTCCAGGCCTCAGTTTTTCTATCTGTACTATGTGAAAGTGGTAATGCTGTCTAGATAATCTATGCTATAAAACCACTAGGGAGCTTGAATAGCTGCTAGAGAATCTAACTTTCAGTCCTGGGGCTGGGCTTTCCAAATTTGCTCATTTCATTCTATACTATCTATGCCTGGATTAACCACCGGGTTTTCTGGTTCCCACGGGGCCCACGTCTTGCCCCATCGCCTTCACCAAGCTTTCTGCAAGGACCAGAGGGTTATCATCTTTCTTGCACGGCATTTTAGCTAGGTTCCCAGTGGTCCTCTGGGGCTGAGGGCAACCCACTACACCGCCAGCCCATTCAGGACTCTTTGGGTCTAAGGCTCTTCTTGCCCCCACCCACCCCCTCACTAGGGGCGGGAACGTCTTCGAGACCATAATCCCGGAGGCCGTTGGCAAGCAGCGCGGGGTGACGCGCGGGGGCCTAGCTACCGTGACCTCCTCCGCGGTTGCCATGGAGACCGTGCACTATAAATAAAAAAAAAAAGGGGGGGGCTTAGAAAGCATTTCAAACCCGTTTTCAGGCCTGCTTAGCTTAGTGGGGGGAAAGGAAAGCTGCCTTTGATCCAGGTTCCCATCCCACCTTCCCGGCGCTCTCAAGCGCCGGAGACAAACGATCCCCGGCCGGCGGCTCAGCCAGGAAATTACCGCCAATCAGACCTATTTACTGCGAAATAGGAAGCTAATTAGCGCGCCCAGGCCTGCCTTCCGCAGAGCCCAGGAACTGGGGGGCGACGGGGGAGGGGGAAGGAGGTGTTGGGAACCTAGGGAGAGAAGAGGGCTGTTTCCCCCCGCTCCAGACCATGTACAGGCGCGTCCTCAGGCTCTTTAGAACCCCATTCCCGGATAGACTCAGACCAGTGGTCGCTTAGGGGCGCAGACCTGGCCGAGAAAGCCTGGGGAAGGAGGGAATATTACATCCGCATCCTTCTGCAATGAATCAGAGCCAGGCTGCCGATTTCGTCTGGCATCCTGAGTCCCTGGAGGATCGGGAATAATTTGGGCGAAGCAGTGGGAGGTGTGCGTTCCGCGCTCAGAGGGGGGAGTGGGAGGGGAGGAGGGGTGGGTTGGTTGAAGGAGGGGGGGGGGTTGCTATCCAACAGCCCGCTGTGGTGAGAACATAGTTGACACTTCATTCCTTTCCAGTTAATGCAGCAAGTACGGGGAGGAAACTTAACCCTCTAATTGCTAAATGGTGCTGGTGACTTGGAAACAGCAGCAGCAGCATCAACAGCAGCAGGAATACTAGCGCCCCACCCTCTTCCTACATTTATTTTTCCTCTCTGCACTTGGGGGTCAGGTCCAAAGGGTAATTTCTAACCATTAGACTCCCAAGTTATTTTTCTTACATGCTAATTCCCCAATTCCCATTGTCCTCAGTTATATGAGTTATGTGTGTGTGCCTCTGAAACTGTGAGATCTTGGATAAGTCTTTTTCTAAGGTTTCATATTTCTCCTGTGTAAAATGGGATTTAGAGTTAGAAAGGACTCCAAAAAAACCCATCTAGCCCAACTTCCTCATTCTTCATCTGGGGAAACTAAGGTTCAGTTAAATCTTAGCCCAAATCATACAGCTAAGTAGCAGAACTAGGCTTGAAACTGGGGTCCTTTGAGCACAAATCCAGAATTCTTTCCATTACCTCATACTGTGTTTCTTCTAGCTCTATTAATCTGCAGCTCCTCGTCTAGAACAAGGGTTCTGAACTTTTTGTAATGTGGACTTCTTTGGCAGTCTGGAGAAAACGTGGGGCCCTTTTCAGAATGTTTTTAAATGCATAAAATAAAATACATAAGATTATAAAGGAAACCAAGTCTACTGAAATACAGCTTATCAAAATATCAAACAAATTCATGGAACCCAAGTGAAAAATTTTTGGTCTAAAATGAGCTTTATTTTACCCATGATTTTTGCAGAGAGTATTAGACAGATGGGGAAGGATTCAAATTTCTACCCTAGGAGATTAATTGGCTTTTGGTGGAGAAAGGGGTAGAGTTTAGTGGGTTTTGCTTTTTTTTTTTTTTTTTTTTTGTAAGAGCCAAAGGGTTTAATAGATCTCTTTTCCACCACCCACCCACATCCTATTTTAGATTATCTAAAACCTCATATTCAGCTGTCCCTTGGACCATTTGATCAGGGGATTACAAATAATGTTGGGGTCCTTGGGCATCAAAAATGAATGCCAGGTGAGGAGCTCAAGGCTCTGATTCTTTCCGGAGGAATGATGGAAAACCAGATAGGGCTGAGAGACTATAGGAACCCACTTCTTGGCCAAAACCTTAACACTCTAATCTGATTAAATTGCCAACGTGATCTGGTCGCCCTCAATCAAAATGGCCGGGTTCCTGTTTTGCTTCTGACGGCAGAAATGTCACCGGCTCTGCATTAAGCACGCTCTGCAGGAACTCAGGCTTGGCTCATACTCCTTGCCAAGCCGCCTGCCGCAGACAGCAGGGGAGGGGGGAGCAGGGAAGAGGGGGGGTGGCCTGGCCCTGCCTGGGGTCATCCTTTGTCTGGCTGCTCAGGACTCTTGTCTTTCTCTAGTCTCTTTTTGCAGTCACCCATCTGCTCTTCCTGAGCCCTAAGGCGGTTCTCCCCTTGGAATCCATCCACCGCCAAATCTCTGGGTTCCAGTGTTAGGGAACAGGTAGAAAGAGCCCCTTTTTTTTTTCACAACAGCATATATTTATAAAAGAGGTAATGGGAAGATTGTCTGGATTCCATGAGGTACCACTCCCCTTAGAATCAGAAAGACAATGGATTTCTGAAATCCTAAGGACTTAGAATTCTCTCTACTTAACTCCAGAATGGGTATATATTTGAAGAAATACTCTTTATAGTTTTTGAGGGAAAATCATGGTGGCACCAAAATAGAATGGTACATCTTTCCAGCAGATCTAGAGGTCCAGAGATCTGGGGTTGTTTGCAAGAAGCAAACCTTCTCCAAGAGTGTTCCTTAGGGCTCAGATATAAATGCTGTCACTTTCCCACCCTAGAGACAGTTCTGTAGGGATTATTTCTTAAATACATCCATTCCTCTTCCAGATTTTGTCTATTTCTCCATCCTCACAGTTGTCCAGGTTTACAACCTCTGAGTCACCCTCAATTCTCTATCTCCTTCTCCTAAATCCTTGGGAGACTGAGCATGAGAGAGGTTAAATGACACAGTGATTAATCTGAGGCAGCTATAATGATGGACTTTGAATGAAGAAAGCTTGAGTTCAAATTTTGACAGGGACACTTGTTAGCTGTGTGACTTGGTATAGTCCCAGAACCATTCTAAGTTTCCTCATCTGCAAAATGAGAGATAATCAGTGGGCTACTAGAGCCAGCTCAAAGGTGGTCATATTTTCAATGTGAGTATTCATCCCTTGGAAATTGGCAAATGCTAGAAATCCATGCTTGATTTTTGTTGTTGTTGTTGATTGCCTAGATTTAAGAAAGTTTAATTTGTATTAACTTTTTTATTAATATAAATTATACTTAAGGATTTTTGTATGGAACATTTTCCCAGAGACCTGGTTGTTAAAACATTTATCCACCATACCACTGGGACTACTAATAGTACCTATCTTGAAATTTAAATGAGGTGAAGTATGAAATAAGCAATATGATTATATTCAATCAGATGTCAAATTTTGTTAATCCTATCTCCACAATCTTTTCAGAATTTAATCTCCTTCTTTCCCTTCAAGATGGCCACTGAATTCACATACTTTTAGTACAATTATATTGTTACAGTTGCATATGTGTGTATATGTGTGTTATAGTTATATATATGCATAGTGTGTACACTATACACATCCTAGATTTCTAGCTTCATGGGAGCAGGATAGTGTCTTATACATGTTTTTATTCATCCATCCATCCATTCATTTATTCTAAGCACAACAAACCAAATAAAATGTTTTTTCATATACTATATGCATCATTTTCATAAATACATACATAAAACAGAAAATTGAGGAAATAGTGGATCTTCATGTACAGTTTTTAAAATTTATAATAAATTTAACATGTAACTTTCAAAGCTATCCTGCTTGCTTATAGTTTTTCCCTGGCTTATCTTCTCTCTCCTGTGTATTCCCTATGTCTTTACACATTGACATGTAGTATCTGCCCCAATTCTGAGCATTGTGATCCATTATTAGTAAGTGCTTAAACGTTTGCTAAAAGTTTATTGGAGTTAAGATTGAGGCAGAGAGGATTTTGTAGACTTGAAGTCGATAGGGCCTCAGTGAGCCACCCCTCTTCCCCAATCCCTCTAGATTCAGCTTTAGGATTTTGGGATGACTACTGATTGTGTGTGTGTGTGTGTGTGTGTGTGTGTGTGTGTGTGTGTATCAGGAGTGGGGGTGAGGGACAGGTAGCAGCAGCAGAGGAATGGAGATATTATGTGGAAATCTTAAGAAGCAACACTCTGAACTCCACAAGTCTTAGACATGATGTGAAGACAGAAAGGGGCCTCACTCCCAAGGGATCTCCCAGATTCTAAGAAGAGGCTGGTGAGGGGGAAATATGTGGCTTCTAGAAAGAATAATCAGGTAGGAGATGGGAGCTGGCAATCAAGAGTCATCTTTTCTGGGCATTTGAGAGAGATGCTAGTCTAAGCTTCCACTCAGGGCAATCCCTAGAGTATCATCACAACACACCTGCCTCATAGGTTGGATTGCTGGCCACAACCCATTGCATGCTCTGCTCTGATGAAAAAAAAAGTTTTATGGATATTTTTGGTTTTCATTACCATGCTTATCCCTAAATTTTCCTTCCTTTTCCCCAGAGCTATCCTATATGACTATTTTTTGGACAGAAAAAAAAAGTCAGCACAACTGATAGTTACATTGAAAAAGTCCCAAAACATGCAATGTGTAACACCTGTGTGGACCTCTCATCTGTAGGGAAAGGAGGTAAGGTTATTTTCTCTTTTCTCTTCATTCCAGTCCTTTTTGATCTTCATAATTTTGTTAAACTTTAGATTTTTTGATGTCATCATTCCTTCTATTTATACAATTGTGATTATTGTATATATTGTTTTCTTGGCTCTGCTTACTGTATCTGTCTGTCAGTTTATATAGATCTTTTCATGTTTCTCTGTTTTCTTCACACACATAATTTCTTACTCTGCTCTGCCTCTTAGGAATGATGGAGGGCAGGCCTTAGAAAGAATTATGTGAGCGGTGGTTGGCAATTTTCTTCTAATGCATTAACCATAGGAAACATTCTATCTGGTTGAGATTTTGGACAAAGTCTACAGAAAGGATATATAGACAGGCAAGACAATGAATTTTTGGACATCTTCCTGAGCTTGAATAAGGGAGAAAAGTCTTTGGGGTTCAACTATACCCTGACCTGCACGATTCTCTCCTGATCCTGTTAACTGCCATAACAGGGCAGTGGAGAAAGCTAGTTCTGGAGTCAGGAAGACCTGAGTTCAAATTCAGCCTCAGTTACTCACTAGCTAAGTGACTCTGAGCAAGTTGCCTTCAGATAAGAAACTTAACTTCTGTTCCCTCAGTTTCCTCAATTGTAAAGTTGGAATAATAACAGCATCACAGAATCTACTTTCCAGCATTCCTATGAGGATCAAATGAAATAATATTGACATGGTGTCTGGCACATAGCAGGAGTACATGCTTAATAATTGTTTGTTTTCTTCCTGCGTTCACCAGGGATGGGGTGTTTAGTGGAGTTAGTATCCTGGACTGCTTTCCGATAAAGAGGAGTTCAATATCTTTGGGCCTTAGCTGTAAAATATAGGGATTGGAGTAGAACAAAAGTTTCCTATGTGGGATATGCATACCCACAGGGGGTGTAAGGAGCTTGGCAAGAGTACAGGGACTTTTGGATAAATAACTGCATTATCCTATTGAAATATTCCAAAAAGAATAGTATTATCCTAAATAATTCTAAAAAATATTTTTAAGTGCTGAATAAAGTTTTCTTTATAAAAGTAAACCAATTTATTAATTGTATTTCTTAATATATTTTTATTTCATCAAATAATTCCTAATTATATGTAATTTTTTTTAACATTCATTTAAAAAAAATTGAGATTCAAATTCTTTCTGTCCTTCCTGTCTACTCCCATACCTTAAAAAGGCAAATAATATCTAAGAATTTTATTTCATAGATATATGAATCTATTTGTGCATGGAAAACTCTAGAATTTATTTCTTTTCATATTCAGTAGATATTATGGACAGGCTCTCTGAAGGCCAAAGGATCCCCAAACAGGATGGTTTCTAAGGTTTTTTCCCAGCTCTGACATCCCAGGATGCTGTGAATCCCCCTGGCAACTGATTTGGTTCCAGTGTGGGTCCCTGGAGATAGAAAAGGACCAGTCTCCATGTAACAACAGCTCTGGCTAAGCAGCCAGGTTGGGACAGGAAGGGAGGAGTTAGGCTCAGAGTGCCTGAGCTGCTCACTCAAAAATGCCGTATGCAAATGTGCTTAATAGCTCTTGCCTACCTTCCCTAAAACTGGTCCTCTTCCCTCATCACCCTGTGCCCTTCTTCCTGGTGTTCCCTTCTTCCCCTCAGCCTCTGCAGGGTGGGGTTAGCCAGCCCGGTCTGGAGGAGATGATTGGCTGGGCTCTGCTGGCTCCATCCAGCCTTGACTGCAGCACAGGAGGGAGGCTGGGGGAGCCTGGTGCTTTCCTCCTGCTGTGGCCGCCATCTCACGCGGCCTCATTTCAGAGGCTGTTGGCTTTGAAGAGCTGTTCCTACTTTCCTGCTGGGTAGGGGGTGGGAGAGATGCATGGGGAGGCGGGGAGCAGGGAGCAGGGAGCTGGGCCCGAGGGAGAGAGGGAGGGGGATGTCATAGGCCTGAGCTTGTCACAAGAACCCTGAGCCAGCTCTCAGAGCCACAGGCAAAGCAGTCATTTGGATAAAATAAGACCCACTCAGACCTTTGTCCAAAATCTGAACTGTACTTCGTGCATCTCTGAGGTTGCAGCAAGGGCAGTTGTTTTTCCCTTCATACTCTATGGCCATGGAGCATCATGGGAAAGAGGGAGTTGTTCCCACCCTTTCTTGCCTCCCTGTATCCAGTATCAATTAGTCCACATGACTGGGGTCCACTGTGAGCAGACATGACTGAAGAAGAATATAAGTTCCTCTAAGCCAAAGACTTTCAATTTTGGATCCATATCTCCAGAATCTATCAGAGTATCTCGAATATAGTTGTGACTTAATAAATGCTTGTTGATTGATTACATATGAATAATTTGGATATGAATAAAAATAAACAATAAAACTGAACATGAATAAAAAGATGATTTATTGTTACCGGGGACCCTGACGTTAAGAAACCATATTTTAGTAGGAGGCGACAACACATGAGATCAGATATTTAGGGTTAGGTATATGGGAACTGGTAGAAAAGAAAGGGTGTTGAAATTTGGGGAGACACCTTTTTAAAAGCAATGCTAGTATTGATTTGGTGACTGAAATAAATATTGAACTATCCATCCAGGGAGGCAGAATGTTAAAAAGACATAGGTCCCACCTAGAGAGCTTCCTCCATTCTGAGGGTACTCCAGGGATGGAGTTGTTCAGTGGGAGTTAGAAGCTCTTGGCTCTAAGTCCTCAGTTCTCTCCAGTGTAAGATGAAGGGATCTCTAAGATTCCCTTAAGATCTAGTCTTCTCTGGTTCTGATCCAGCTGACCTACAAATAGAACCACAGAATACTGTTTGAGAAGGGATAGATTTCCATCCTCAGCTCTCTCTTGTCACTTGGTACCTCTCCTAGGCATTGACTAGATTACACTCTATACTATGTAGTTTCCCATTAGATGGTAAACTACTGAACAGCAAGGACTAATTTCTTACTTGCATATCTCCCCCCTCCTAGTGCCTTACATAATTCTCTAATAATATCTAACATTTAGGTAGCACCTATTTTGTGCCAGGAACTGTTCTAAGTGCTTTACAAATGTCTCATTTGGTCCTCGGTGCTATTATTATTCTCATTTTGCAGATGAAGAAGCAGAGGCTAACACAGCTTAAATGATTTGCTCAGGGTCACCCAGCTCATAAATGTCTAAGACTGGATTTGAACTCAGGTTTTCCTCACTCCAGGCTCCTGCTCTACCCACTGAGTCACCTAGCTGTCCCATGAATTGAATGGGAATGATCATTGACTCATTCAGGAGAAATACTCAGGGAGGACATCTCATGGGGAAATAATAGAAGTTGACATTTATGAAGTGGCTAGGGACCTCAGAGGATTGAGCAGGAGGTAGGAAAACTTGAGTTCAAATCCAGTCTTAGACATTTATGAGCTGGGTGATCCTGAGCAAATCATATAACCTGTCAATATCAGTTTCTTCATCTGTAAAATGGGGATAATAATAGCATTATTCTTCTAGGGGCAGTTGTGAAGATCAAATGAGCTAATATTTGTAAAGCACTTTTCAAACCTCAATGTGCTATATGCATATGCTCACTAAAGTGATACACACACACCCGTTGTTGTTTAATTGTTTTTCAGTCACTTCCAACTCTTTATGACCACTTTTGGGGTTTTCTTGGCAAAGATAGTAGAGTGGCTTGCTATTTCCTTTTCCAAATATAGAGATACACATTCACATACACATTTTATACATATATATATTTACATATATATATATATATATACATTTGTGTGTATTGTGTGTATATACATATACACACACATTTATTAGCTAGGTGACAAAGTAGCAGGCCTGAAGTTAGGAAGATTAGGAAAACCTAAATTAAAATCCAGCCTCAGACATTTCCTAGCTCTGCAACCCTGAGCAAGTCATTTAACCTTGTTTGCCTTAGTTTCCTCATCTGTAAAATGATCTGGAGAAGGAAATGGCAAATCATTCCAGGATCTTTTCCAAGAAAACCCCAAATGGGGTCATAAAGTCCGACATGAATGAAATGATAGAATATATATACATATGCATAATATGTGTATATCCATTACATAAATTATCTCTATTATTACTATTAATATAGGCTTTTAGAGTTTGTAAAGCATTTTATAAATGTTAGCTCATTTTATTCTCACAACAACTCTGAGAAATAGGTGTAATTATTGTAGTATTATCTCTTTTAAATCTCATAATAACTCCCAAACATGACATATTATTATTCACATTTTATATATAAGAAAAATGGAGCTCTCGGTTAAATGACCTGCCCAGGGTCACACAGCCAGTAGATGTAAATCTTCCGGAGTGGAAGTCTGATGCAACACCCACTTCTTTAACATCTTGGAGTAAGGAATATCTCAGATACATAAGGTTCCATGAATGTTCCTAGGAAGTACCCCCTTTCAAGTCCCCAAATGCCTGCTAGAGTACCTGAAATTCTACTATTGGAACTTCATTTCTTTGGGACTTGATGCGGGATTTGCTAAAATACAAAGAATATAAATTCCCTCCTTGGCAGGAAGACATCTTAAGTTTCATCAGGTAAAAATGCTGACCCAAGGATTAGTCCCAGGACCCTGGGAGAAGGAAGGAATAGACAGGCTTTAGATTAGGGGAATGGAATGGGCAGAAGTGCTGCAGAAAGGAGAGGTGGGAGCAGGTCAAAGACCACTTTGGCCCCCTGGGATCCTGTCCCCAGGAAATAAGGGTTTCATGGTGACATTGCCACCTGGAAAATGCTGATTGGATGACAACCACTTCATCTGCTGCCCACAGCAGGGAGCTCTTCCCTGGGAGGAGACCACTGCAGGGAGTCACAGAGCCTAACCCGGTGAGGAGTCTGGGAATGGGGAGGGTAGATAAGGAACAGGGGAAGGAGAGAGGATGGGAAGCCAGATGTCTATCTGGGGGTGGGGGGAGATCAGGGCTGGTTGGGTTTTAAAAGATCAGAGCAGGAAAGGGGGTTTTCAAAAGTTCTTATGGGCTGAGCCCCCACCTTTTAGCAAACAATCCCTTCACCCTCATGGACATCAAGGAGGATATGGGACAAGTGCGAATAAAATTTTATGCCCAAGGATGCCAGGATTAAGAGAGAGCAGCACTCAGATGAAGTCACCTCCTGTTTCTATTTCAGCCTGCACTGTGGCCTCCAACTCCTACCCAAGGCATCTGGGAGGAGGACTGCACCTCCTGGTCCCCTCCCCCTAAATGTAAATCCCATGAGACCCATTCCCTGCCTGTGGACTGATTTAGGGGGACAGAGATGGAGCCATTAGAGGCAGTGCAGAGACCAGGGTGAGTATACCCATAAGTCATGCTTCTCCCTCCCTCTCAGCGACATCCATGATAAATAGCCAGAGACATGGGCTCATCAAAACCAGTTTATGCCAAGGGGAAATTAATTTCTGTCTCTGATAAAGGGTGTGTTCGTGGGTGGTGGCAGTGGCAGGGGCAGCCTGGCAGAGGCAGGGACTAGTGATGGGGCTGGAGGTGGGGATGCATGTGACAATACCTGACTACAACTGGCACAAAAAGAGGGAAGGTCCTCAGTCTAGGAGGCAGTCAGATGTGCTAGGTCACCTGGACCCATAGATTCAGGGCTGGAAAGGACCTCAGAGGTTATCAAGGCTAAATTCCCTCATTTTAAAAATGAGAAAATAGTGTTAGATTAAGTGACTTACCCAACATCACAAATCAATCAATCACTATGAAGTGCCTGCTATGGGTCAGTCTCTGTGCTAAGCATGAAAAACATAACCAGTCCCTGCTCTGAAAGAGCTTACAGTCTACTGGGGGTGGGTGGGTGGGAATAATACATAAGTCCCAAAGCAGCATATATAGCTGGTGATAAATGAGAAGAAAAATTTTGCTTTGCCCCCTTTTTAAATAGAGACTTGGAGCCCAAGGCCCTGCGGTTCAGTCATAGTGTCCAAGAAGCGAGGCAGAGGGATGGGATGTTAGTACCAGACAGATCTAATGCAGCAGAATGAGATTTCCCAATAATGACTTTCCTGGGTAAGGAAGATATGCTGGAGAGTACCAGAGAAAACAGTAAAAGGAAGAATGAGACCTGAACTCAAGGCCTCTGATTCTAAATTCAGACCTTTCCCCATCCTGCACATCACTGTTGCTTCCTTATCAGGAATGGCAGCCAAAAAGAGTGTTCAAGGGGCAGAACTGATGTGATTCGGAGTTCTTTGCCACCTCTTTTCTTAGCTCTTCCCCCAAATGCCGTTTTCTTCCTCCCTTTCTCCCTCCCTGCCTTCTTCCTTCCTTTCTTTCTTTCTTTCTTTCTTTCTTTCTTTCTTTCTTTCTTTCTTTCTTTCTTTCTTTCTTTCTTTCTTTCTTTCTTTCTTTTTTTCTTTCTTTCTTTCTTTCTCTTTCTTCCTTCCTTCCTTCCTTTCTTTCTTTCTTTCTTTCTTTCTTTCTTTCTTTCTTTCTTTCTTTCTTTCTTTCTTTCTTTCTTTCTTTCTTTCTTCCTTTCTTCCTTCTTCCTTCCTTCCTTCCTTCCTTCCTTCCTTCCTTTCTTTCTTTCTTTCTTTCTTTCTTTCTTTCTTTCTTTCTTTCTTTCTTTCTTTCTTTCTTTCTTTCTTTCTTTCTTTCTTTTTTTCTTTCTTTCTTTCTTTCTCTTTCTTCCTTCCTTCCTTCCTTTCTTTCTTTTTTTTTTTTGGAGACTTTAATGCTTTTATTTATTTATTTTTGGGCAATCCTAAATAATATTTTATCTTTCCAAATACATGTAAATATAGTTTTCAACATCCATTTTTATAAAACTTTGTGTTCCAAATTTTTCTCCTATTCCCCTCCCTCCTCTCCCCTAGACAGTAAGCAATCTGATACAGGTTAAATATGTACAATCCTTTTTAAAGGTATTTCCATATTTGCCATATTGTGCAAGAAAAATCAGACCAAAAGGAGAAAAAGTGAGAAAGAAAAAAACAAATAAGCAAAGGTAAAAATATTATGCTTTAATACATATTCAGTCTCCATAGTTCCTCTCTGGATATGACTGGCATTTTCCATCCCAAGTTTATTGGAATTGCCTTGGATCACTTCATTGTTGAAAAGAGTCAAGTCCATCACCGTTGATCATCATTTATTCTTATTACTTTGTACAATATTCTCCTGGTTCTGTTTAATTCACTCAGCATTAGTTCATATAAGTCTTTCCAGGCTTTTCTGAAATCAGATTGCTCATCATTTCTTATAGAACAATAATATTCCATTACCTTCATATAACATAACATATTCAGTCATTCACCAACTGATGGGCATCCACTCAGTTTCTAGTTCCTTGACACTACAAACATTTCGCACATGTGAGTTCTTTTCTCTCTTTTTTTTTTTATTATCTCTTTGGGATACAGACTCAATATTAGACTGATGGATCAAACTGTATACGTAGTTTTATAGCCCTTTGTGCATAGTTCCAAATTGCTCTTCAGAATTGTTGGATCATTTCACAATTCCTACAACAATGTATCAGTATTGTTCAGTTTTCCTATTCCCTCCTGTTCTCTTAACTAATCTGAGAGGTGTGAGGTGACACCTCAGTTATCTTAATCTGCATTTCTCTAATCAATAGTCAGGTAGTAGAGCAATGTCTTCTTATCTCCTTCACTTTTCCTGTCTGTCTGAATTATCTCTTCTTCCTCCCTTCCACCCCTAAGCCTGAAGAAAGCATGGGACAATAGAAAGAGCATAACTGGGAAGTCAGAGGAGCTGGGTTCCAGTCTTGCCTTGACATCCTTTCCTGTCAATGTTATCTGTTTTTTGTCATCTTTTCTGACCTTACCAGCTAAAAATATTTTCCTGTCAATATTTATTGCCTTGTACTTGGCTACCCTGACTGGATTTGTGAAAGAGGGTGGGAATAGGAAAAGGGTGGTGGTGGTAGCATTTAACTTACTAAATGATGTATATACAATTCAAGGTTATTTCTCACGCCAAGGCTGTTCTCCCTATTCTTCCCTACCTAGACCCTTATCCCTGATTAAGCATGTCTCTATCTGGGTCCCTGTCTTGGATTTCCTGGTGTTCCCATTATTAAGCTGATTCATTGCTAAAAGTGATTCTTGGGGAAGATAGCACTGGAAAAGCAGAGGCTGGGGAAATGGAGATGTTTACTGGTACCAAGGAAGGGAGGCAAAGGATTTAAGCACTTTCTTCCTTGGGGATGCTAATTGGGTTACCATCCCCAGAGATTCTGGTAAACAGGAAGGGTCACTGGGGTTGGAGAAAGGAGAGGGGAGAGAAAGAGAAAGAGAGAGAGACAGAGAGAGTGAGAGACAAAAAGACAGAGACAGGAAGAGACAGAGACAGAGAGATGCAGAGAAAGATTACAGAGACAGAAACAGAGAAAGAGACAGGCAGGGACAGATAGAGATGGAGAGACAGAGGCAGAGAGACAGAGACTGATACACATAGAGAGAGACAGGGAGACAAAAAGATAGAGATAGAAAGAATCAGATATATCATACTAGAAGTCCAATAAGCATTTAGATAAGATTAGCAAAAAACAAATAAACAAATCAAAAAAATCCCAAAAAAAACCAACAAAAAACTGGGTGGGTTAGTGAAGGAGGCCTACTGTTCCTTAGTGTCTTTAAAGATAGCTTCTATCTGCAGGGGTTTTCATCTCTAGTTCTCTCATACTTTGTAACTATCTGGCTTTCATTGAGCTGAGAGGCAGGAGGCCTAGGTTTCTGGCTCTGTTACTAATTTGTGTGTGATCTTAGATAATTTCCATCTCCTTCCTCAGTTTCCTTAACTGTAAAAGAGGGGTTGGAACCAAGTATTTCCAAGGGCCCTCACTTTTAGCTCTGACATTCTGTGATACTATGTTTACTCATATCATTCAAAGTTATGAAGGCCTTTTTGTTTTCTACTCATTTTAAGGGAAAAGTTCAATTTATTTATTTATTTCGTAAACATATTTCTGTATTTGTCAGCTATCAGATCAAAAGGAAAAAAATGAGAAAGAAAAAAAGAAGCAAACAGCAACAACAAGAAAAGGTAAAAAAAGATCCACATTCAGTCTCTTTAGTCCTCTTTCTGGATGGAGATGGCTCTCTCCATCACAAGTCTATTGGATTTGGCTTGAATCACCTCATTGTTGAAAAGAGTCACATCCATCAGAGTTGATCTTCACCTAATTTTGTTTCTGTGCACAATGTTCTCTTGGTTCTGTTCACTTCATTCAGCATCAGTTCATGTAAATCGTTGTAGGCTTTTCTGAAATCATCCTGCTGATAGTTTCTTATAGAACAATAATACTCATTACATTCATATTCCATAACTTATTCAGCCATTCTCCAACTGATGGACATCCACTCAATTTTCAAACGCCACTACAAAAAGTAGCATTTTTGCATATGTGAGTTCTTTTCTTTTTTTTATGGTCTTTTTGGGATATAGACACTGCTGGATCAAAAGATATGCATCTTTCTTTCTTTTTTTTCCCTTTGGGCATACTTCCAAATTGTTCTCCAGAATGTTTGATCATTTCACAATACCATCAACAATGTATTAGGATTCCAGTTTTCCCACATCCTCTTCAACATTTATCATTATTTTTGGAAATATGTTTGAAAGGATTGCATATATTTTACTTAGAGCAGATTCCTTGCTGTCTGGAGGAGGGGGAGGTAAGGAAGGGAGGAAGAAAAAATTTGAAGGGGACAAAATATAAGAAGACTAAGAAGGTGGAAAGAGCCAGCTTATGATGATCTTTAAAAAATAGAGAGTTTTATATCCTGAAGGTAACTGGGAATCAGTGGAGTATATTGAGTGGGAGTCTGATATGGTTAGATTCATACTTGGGGAAGATGAATTTCATAGCTGAATGAAGGATGGACTAAAGTGGGGAAAGACTTTGGGGAGGAAGACCAACCAGAAGGCTATTGAAGTAGTCCAGAAGTGAGATAACCTTACAGGTTACCCTTGAGGATCAAAGATCTGGGAATGCTTCTAGGGTTGGCTTCTCAGCTTTTTCCTTCCCTCCTCCTGCTCTCATCAGCCTTACTAATCCCATTCCAGGTCTATCTCAGGCTCTGCTTGGGCTGCTAGTGGAGAAACTGGGCTGTGAGTCCTATGAATGTTCTCTTTTTCCTACTGGGAGTCAAGGGGAAGATGAAATAAATAACCTTAAGATTCCTTCCAAATCAGGATTTTGCCATTGAGGATTTCATGTGACTTTGTGTCCTAGAGATTGGAACAGAAGCCTGGTAAAGGGACAATAGGGATTATGTAGGGATAAGATGTGTCCTAGAATCAGAATCCTAAATCAGAAACCTCACGGTCTCCGCAGCTTCTCGGCAAAGTAAAGTGTGTATCTCTGAGATCCAGGTTCAATAGCAGCTGGCATTTATTTCAAAAGACTTCAACATTTACAAGGTGTAGCATGCACTTTGCCTCATTTGATCCTTATGACAGTGTTGTGATGAGAGGAATACTGAGATATTGCTTCCATTTTACAGATGAGGAAACTGGGGATGAAGAAATTGAATGTACACATGCAAACATGCGACTAATAAGGGTCAGAAGCTGATTGTGAACCCAATTTTCTCTTGCCTCCAATTCTAA
Source organism: Sarcophilus harrisii (assembly GCF_902635505.1). Taxonomy (NCBI): domain Eukaryota; kingdom Metazoa; phylum Chordata; class Mammalia; order Dasyuromorphia; family Dasyuridae; genus Sarcophilus; species Sarcophilus harrisii. The sequence goes on from NC_045427.1 coordinate 372,362,968, forward strand.
TTCTCCAACTACTCAGTTGGTCATAACTGAAGGGATAGTGAATTAAATAATGCTAGAGGAAAGAGGCCAGATAAGACAATTTGGGAGAGATTTGTTTTGCCAGCTGTCAGAGGGGCCTACAGGTAAGAAGCAAATGGTTAGTTACCTGGATGCCTAACCTTAGACTCCTTAGTTTTTATATTTTGGGGAAATAGTTGCTTTTTGAAAAAAAATACCCATAAGTACAAAAATATTAATAATAGCTCTTTATTCAGAGTAAAAAAATTGGAAACTGAGGGAATTCTCATTAATTTTGGGATAGCTAAAAAAGTTATAGTGTAAGAATGTCTTGGAATACCACAGTCCTATAAGAAATAATGCAGATGGGTTTTTGGAGAAACCTGGAAAGCTTTGTATGAACTGATCCAAAATGAACAGAACCATACAGAACCATATTATATTTATATAATAACAAAATTATAAAGACAATTTTCAAATACTAAAAACTCTGATAAATGAAAGGATCAGCCATAATTCCACATTCTGTCTACCTCCTGACTGAAAAGGGATGGACTCAAAATGTAATAAACTCTATGAGGGAGGGAATCATATCTTATCAAGTTCTTTCTCCTTCCCTCATTATCTAATATAAGTCAAGGCACATTGTTAGTATATCAGTCAAGACTTGTGAAGTGATTCAGGATTAAATTGAGTGATTTTAAACATTATTGAATAAAATTTTATTTTGTTTAATTAATGAAAATTCTCCTACTTTCTTTTCCCCTTCATTTATCATACTAAAAAAGAAAGAAAAAACAAAACCCTTATAACAAACATGTATGGTCAAAAGGAACAAATACCCATGTTGAGTATGCTCAAAAAAATTTGTCTTTTTCATTGATCTGAGTCCATCCCTTTTCAGATTTATGCAGATACTCAAATAGGCACCTCACTACTTATGTTGCTGCAGTCTTTTTCCTCTTGTCTGATTCTTGATGACCCAATTTGGGATTTTCTTGGCAAAGAGACTGGAGTGGTTTGTCATTTCCTTCTCCAGCTCATTTTACAGATGAGGAAACTGAGGCAAACTGCATTAAGTGACTTGTCAGGGAACACATAGCTAGTAAGTGTCTGAGGGTAGATTTGAACACTGGAAGAGAAATCTTCCTTATTCCAGGTACTTTATTTACTGTGCCACCTAGTTGCCTTTACTACTTGTGTGGTCTAGGGCAAATAATTTAAATCTCTCTGCATCTGTTTCCTCATCTGGAAAATCATGGAAATGAACTAGATGCCTTGTAAGACCTTTTCCAGTTCTATATCAATGACCTAATGATCACATGGTGCCTAAATGGTGTTTTCAAACCTTCCTCTTTTGCTATCAACCCATTTCCCAGGGACCACATAAGGCCCCCTTAAGGGTCTTTCGTTCACCTCCCCCCTCACCAAAAACACTGAATCCAACTAGATTCTGTTATAGGCTGTAGAGCAGAGAGGTCTTGCTAATCATGGAGGGAAAAGAGCCTAACCCTGCCCATGAATGCTGATCACTAGGACTTAGACTGAATTGATCCTTACAATGCCACTGTGATACTAGAAAGGTCTAATGGATTTGAAGCTAGAATTCAAATCTCAGCCTTGCCAGTGTGACCTTGGACAAGTCAGTCTCTTTCAGATTTGAGTTTTTCACATCTGTCACAGGAGGAGTTCAGACCAGATAGTTTCTTCCAGCTCTAAACCTAATCTATGACCTGGGCTGTTAGCAGAAAGATCCATGACCAGTACTGCTAAAGACCAAGGCCAAGAGGTAAATGATGGGGCCTTTATTCATTATGTCAGAGTAGGGTGATGATGATTATGTCAGTCAGATTTGAATTTCTGGGTGGGCCAGAGGGCTAGAACGACCTCCTAGTTAGAGAGAAAACTTCACTTGGCTGTATTCACCTGGTCTTTTGGAACATTGCCTCTTCCTTCATCTTTCAGCTTTGGAGGAAGCTTTGGGGTTTGGACTTGACACTGAAGGCAGCTGGGACTCAGGGTCCTGAGTGAGGGCTGTTCCCAATCAGTCTAGCATGCTGTAAGGCCACAGGTCCCTCTGTGTCTTCTGGCCTGTGGAAGGTCTGTGTGTAGGATTGGGGGGGGGGGAGGGTGGATGGGAGGGGGTCTGGGAATGGCTCTGAGCTCTGGGGGGTGAGAGGTGTGCAAAGGCAGAAACTCCCCAGGGGAGGGAGGGAGCCAGCTATGGGGTAGGCTGGGAGGGGCAAGCCTGGTGAATGTCTCTTTGTTTGTCTTCTTACTGCACACACGCAGACATTTCCCCCCCAGGACTGCCTTCTCCCCAGCCAAAGCCAAACCTGCTCCTTCCCCAGGCCTGCAGTCGCTTCTGCAATTGTCCCCAGGGGCCCTGCTCTCTCTCCACTTCCTCTCCTCCTTGCTTCAGTTAGTGTAAAAAAAACAACCACCACCACCCCAGCCCTCCTCCTCCTCCTCCTCCTCCTCCTCCTCCTCCTCTTCCTCCTCCCTTCCCCCTCCTGGAGCAGCCATGCGGATTAGCTAGGGACACCTCGGAGCTGACGCCAGCACACTCCTAGCCTAGCCTGGTGGATCAACTCACAGGCGGGTGGAAAAAGCCAGGGCTTCCGTGCTAGCCCCCACCTCCCTAGCTCTCCCTCTCCCCACCTCCCCTGGCCTCAGGTCATCCCCGTTGCCAACCCAATGCTGTACTGCTGTGCTAGAGTTCCTAAGGCCGGGGCTAGATCCCAGGCTCTCAGCTCGGCTCTGGCTGCCTTTAATTAAAGATGACACGGCTCAGCCACAGACCTCGGGCTGTGGGTGTGAGTGTCTGGGGGGGGGCACTGCTGTCTAAGTGGGGGGTGGAGGCAAGGAATGAAACTGCAGGAAACAGCAGCTGCCTTGAGGCCAGAAGGCTGAGCTGGAGGGAAGGGTCTCACCACTGTGGCACTCCCCGGAGGGATGTGGGGGTGTGGGGACCTCAAATACTTGAACCTCAGATCCTTAGGTGGGGAGGTTGATGGAGTGAATAAGAGATAACATAGGATTGAGGGAAATCACAGAAACGGACTATTAGAACAGGAAAGAACCTTAAATAAACCTAGTCTCGTCTTCTCTTTGAACAGATGAGAAAACTGAGCTGTAGAGAAGGGGAATTGACTTGCCCAAGATCACACTGCCAGTATTAACTGGCAAGAGCTACATTTCTAAAGAAATGATTGGGATTTGTGTATATCTGCAGGGATGTCTAGTCCTGAAAGAGAGCTGACCATGCTCTGCATACTCTCGGTGAGGCCAGTACGGCTAGGGGGCTACAGGTTTAGCGCGGAGGGGTCTATCTCCGTGCCACGGGATTTTCCGGTAGGTGTGCGTAGGTGCGCGAGCGCGCGTGTTCTTTCTGAGTCCCACTCTGGAAGCGTTTTAAGATGCATCTTCCAAGAGGAAGGTGAAGGATGAGATTGGGGAGACCCTGGCAGGCCCCTGGAGGCCGGTTTCAGAGGCCTTTTAGCTAGCCCTGGTGCTAGAGAGAGCTGGGCTCCTCCCTCAGTGTAACACCGCCCTCCGCAGCTTCTCTGCCACACTGCAACACCCCCTCCCCTCGGCCCCCAAACCCAGCAATTAGAGGCCTAATATATTAATTGTCTCTAATCTCTCCTTGGCACGCCCCAGCTGCAAGGTCGCAGGCGAGATGAGGCGGGGGAGGCGGGAGGGCCCGGATGTCTGAGAGAGTGGCCTCCTCCCATCGCGGTCCCCCCCCACCCCAACTGCACCGCAGGTGCAGTGAGCCTGAGGGATGGGGGAAGGGAGGGACACCGGCTCTCCCTGGACTGGGAGAGCCGGATGCCTGGGTCCTCTACAACTTGGGGCCACCGGATCCAGCCGGATTCCTGAAGCCCGGGCCGCAGAGGGGCTGGCGGGGGTGGGGTAGGGGGAGGAGTGGGGGGCGAGGGGGGAGCGAGCAAACACCCAAGCTCGGAAAGAACAATACAGCCCTTTGTCTGAGTGCTCAGAAGCGGCACCTCGGTTTTGATCTCCGTTTTGGGCACAGGCAGCAACCACCCAGGGCCAGGCCGAGACCAGAGCAGCGAGAAAAACAGACTCACGCCCCCCCTCCCCACCTCCCAGTCCCATTTTCCCCCCGACCCCTTCACGCCTCCTCCTCTTTCCAACAGGCTAGGCCTTCACTGCACTGGATCCAGCGTTCAAAGCGTTAAAACTTTTTTTCCCTCTTCCCCCCCCGCTTCCCTCCCTCCCCTTCGCCTCCCCTGCGCTGCCTGTCGCAGAATCCTCGCCTGCAGCTTCCTGCCCTGAGCCCGATTAATCATGTACCGGAGGACACAGCAGGCGTCCTCTCGCCGTGGGCACGGCCAAGCGGAGCGGACGCGTCCTCCCCGACTCCGGGCTCGGTGGCGGCGCCGGCCGCGAGGGGACAGAGCCAGCGCTCTCTGGCCTGCCCGGCCTCAATCGATGCTTTCTCAGTTTGATACTGGGCTTAATTGTGAACCGGGCCTGGGAGAAGTGCGTGCGAGGCAGCGAGCGCAGTGTGCCCTCCTGCCCGGCCTTCCCCGCGCCCCCTCCCCTCCCTCTCTCTGTTTGTAGATGACCACCAGAACACAACCCTGCTGTCTGCTTCTCCCAAACAAAACACGCTCTCTCTCCGGGTACATAATATCCCCTCTGTATTGTGCGCAAAGACGCCGCCGCCGCCGCCTCCGTGGGTACATTAATTTTAAACCCGGCTCCTTTTCATGGGAAGGAGAAAGAAGGGGGTTGTGCTGAGGGGGGCGGGTGGTTAGAGACGAGGGTGGTAGCCAAAGCTTTCATCTCCGGCTGGCTGGCCAGATCCATGGAACTCAAACAAGGTGTAGAGCCTCCCCGAGGAGCTGCTGACCCCTCCTATTAGAGCCCCTTCGAAGACTCAGCTCTGCACCTCAGTTCTGCCTCTGTTCACGGTCCTGAGCCAAGCCCCTTGCAGCTTAGCCTGGCCCAGAATGGATAGAAGCCGGTGATGGATCATCTTCCCAAAGTCCTGGGCTTATTCCCCCTCGCTGCATCCCCGCCCCCTCTCCCCTCCCGTGACCACATCAGACTCTCACAGTCTGAGCTGTTCCAGATCTGAAGGTGGAAGTCACGAGAGAGAGGTCTCATTTGAACCCTTGCCTCCAGGCCACATGCTTTCCCTGCTCTCCCAGCAAAGAAGGGAGGAGGGAATAGAGAAGGGGAGAAACTCCTATTCTTCAGATTCTCCAAGGAGAAGCTTTCTCAGCTCTCTTTGCTCCCTAGAATTGGTATTCTCCTACCCTCCTGATCTGGAAGTTGTTTTCTTGTTTATGGTCTCAGTTGCCTTCCCTCTAGCAAAATCGATACTATTTCCTTTTGTCCTTAGTGGAGATCTTGGCCGTTTTTTTATTTTTTTCTTTAAATTTTCATTTATTTATTTATTTAACCAGCGTTTAATACAGTTATTCTAATGACTGGAAGACCTGAGTTTGAATTCTGCCTTGACATTTAATAGCCATATGACCCTGAACAAAACACTTAAAATTCTCTCGTCCTCACTTCCTCCATTTGTAAAATGGAGTTGGAACCAATAGTTTCTAAGGTCCTTCTAAATTTGTGACATAATCTCAGTCCTCTCTCTCACCCTACCTCACTCCCCTTCCTCCCAAGTCTTCTTCTTTCAGGAAGGTGGAAAGGGTAGCAGGAATTTAGCTGGAATGTGTGCATGGGAGGTAGCTGGAGGCATGGAGAAAGATTCCTATTTTCCAGGCCCCTTAGTTTTTACCTTGCTCTGTACTAGGAATGTTTTTTACACCTACATTCACTCTTTGAAGTCCTTTGAACCTCCCCTCTCTTAAATGCTATTACCTCTTTGAATCTTTCTTTGATCCCTCCTTCCCCCCAAAAAGGAATCTGCCATTTCCCTAGATTGCTCAATTCCTGCCTTGTGGTTTTCTTGTGCACTTACTGCATTCTGTCTTTTAATTAATAGTGTCAACTTTTTAATCCCCTCCATTAGACTACAAGCTTCCTGAGGACAGGCTCCATCCAGAGCCTAGCACACTATTTTGCTCATAGCCTTCAAATGAGTGTTTGTTGAATGAAGTTAACTCCCTCTTCACATCAAGACAGGAAAGGTAGCTTGGAACCAGACTGTGAAGGATCTTGAATACTATGCTAAAATTTTTGAACCTTATTCAATGAACAAGTCCACCATGCATCAGATCATAGGTTCTACAGAAACAAAGGGAAAAACAAAACAGGTTCTGCCCTCAAAAAACTTACATTTTATTGGGGGGAGGAGGAAGAGACAACATATACACAGAAAAGTAAGTACAAAAATATACAAAGGAAACAAAAATAATTTTGCCTCTGTGTGTGTGTGTGTGTGTGTGTGTGTGTGTGTGTGTGTAGAAGGTATAGAAAATTAGGAAAAGCCTAGAGTATGAGATGATGATCCTTGAAGGAATCATGGGATTCCAAAGGGTAGAGGATAAGAGTGAGAGACATTCCTGGCACAGGAGACAGGTTTTGCAAGGCAGGTAGGTATATGGGAGGTGAAATATGGAGGCATTGCTTGTAGGTAATTGGGAGCCACTGATGGTTTTTAAGAAAGGGAGTGATGGGATCAGAATTGTGTGTAAGGAATAACTATTGGTGTAGATAGGAGTCTTTGCAGTAGTTTAGGTTTAAGGTTATTGTGGAGACATAAAGCACATAAATAGGATGGCTTTGAGATAAGCTTAGAAAGAAATATGAATTGGACTTGATAGAGAGAGGAAGGAATCAAAGATTAGCTTTATAGTACGGTAGGGTAGAAATAGTGTTGGATTGAGGGTCAGAGGATTTGGGTTCAAATTTTTATTCTATTGGTTCCTGTTTGATTCTGGACAAATCAGGTTTTTGATCTATGAAATGAGGAGATTGTCTAGATGTTCTTCCAGACGGATGGCATTTAACAACTGAGTTAAAGGTATGGGCCCTTTTGGAAACAGGCTTGAGACCTGCTGTAGAGATAGTTACATGTGCTCTTTGTCCTCCAAGAAAACCAAGAATGACATCCTACAATCAGGATGCCCCTAGCCCTGCCTATTTGCCTCTGTCCTTTCCTCCCCACTTCCTATCTCTTTGAAAGATTTTACCCTCCTTTTTCTTATCTCTTCCCACTGGGATCTGGTGGTTGGGACCAGCAGGTAGTCTTAGTCAAGTCTGAATTATTCCTGGGGAGAATTAAAGTCGTGGGAGCTCTGTAGCATTTCAGGTACATTTCTGAGTGGCATACATTTTTATTTATACATATCAAGAGTATGCACTTGTCTCTCTGTTGTCTAATATTTTTAGTTTTATTGTGGCATGTATTTTTGGTTTTTTTTTAATATAATGAGTTGTGGGCATATCACATGCTAGATATGTTTATGTCTATGGAGTGTGTTTCTGGGTCTCTAGGATGTAGCATGTGTGTTTTTGTGTGCCTGGTATCTGCAGAGTATGTTTCTCTGCGTGCTTTTGTGTCACTTGGGTATAGAGATGTTTATTTGTGTGCACAGTATGTATCTGGGCCTATTTGTGGCCTTCATGGTGGAATATGCATATTGATGTACCGCATATCTCTGTATGTGTCCTTGTATGTATTTGAATGCCTCATGTATAATGTGGTATGACTGTATATGGGGTTTCTCTGTGTTTCTGTACTGAGGCAGCTACAAGGCTGATGGAGGGTGCTGGTGTTGTAGCTGAGGGAGGTTCCTGAGCCAGAGCCCGGGTTCTTACCCAAAGTAAACACATTTTCATCTGCTCAGCGATGCTTTCTGATTCAGAGAAGAGCCAATTCATATCCCAGCCTGACCTCTCACAGCTTCTCCCCTCACTGCCTCCTGTCCATCCTGGGACAGCTGAACTGTTTGTTGGGAAGCAGTATCAGGGCTATGCACAGGGCAGGGGTAAGGGCACATCGAGAAGGGCACGGATGGAGAGAGAGGAGACATAGCATATCTGTCCTGCATCAGCTCCCTAGAGACAAACTGTCCCTGAAAGAGCAAAGAGGAGGGTCACCTCTCCCAGGCAGTCACTGATTCCTCCTTTCTTTCTTTGCCTTCCGAAAGACCTCCAAGCACTTTAAGAGGGAGGGTGGAAGGGAAGAGACAGAGAGGCATAGAATTGGTGTAACCTTAGCCAAACCCTGGGAGGGCCAGCAGACAAAAGGAAAGAGAGGAAGCTGGAGTAGGGATATGGACTTGGAGTGAGATGGGGTAGAAAGGGAGGGGAGAGAACCACACCCTGCTGGGGTGAGGGAGCACTCCTTAGGGAGGGGAGGGGGATGGGCCACTTCTACTACTTTGTACAAGTGCCAACGCTATCCTTCCTGATCCTTCCTCCCCTCCCCTTTTGTAGCCCCTACATAGTCAGAGGACTCCCTTCATGGTTTCAGTATTGGGCTGGGAAATAGAAACAATGCTGTATCCTTCTGCCCATCAACCCTCGCCCCACCAGCCTCCCCTATTTCTTCAGATGCACTATTCTTTTTTGAATGATTAGAATGGATCAGGACATTTATTTTCCCAACAAGGACTGAAGTTAAGTAATCTGTGAGACCTGATTTGGGAGGGAGAAAGGATTGGTTCTCAGTCTTGAGGTATGTGGGGAAGGATATGTGACCCTATTAGCCACTGCTCAGCAAGCAAGCTGGTCCACTAGCAGGATGTCCATTTGTACCGCACTTTTTGGTTTACAAAGACCTCTTATAGGCATTATATCATTTGGGTGCTTCTTATCAACTTATTGGGTAGAGAGGATGGAGGCTATCCCTATTTTACAAAGAAGTCTAGAGAGGGGAAGTTTGGTTCTCCAAGGTCACTTGGCTAGTTAGTTGTAGAGCTGGGGTATTTATATAAGTCATCTGATTCCCAATTCAGTCCCTTTTCCACTTCTAAAGGGTGACTCCAATTTTAGTTACATCAGCATAAGGGAAGGGGCCACTCAGTGGAGAGAAAGGTTTAAGCTTCCTTGGACTTAGCTCCTGTTTAGGAGAGAGCGACACAGTGGCTTTTCTCTGGGCCTTGACTGAACTATGACTTAACTTCTCCCTTCCCTATAGGGCTTCTGGGTTCAGAGTCAATTCAATTTATATATTATTTGAATGACTTCTTCATGTCCAGGTCTGTGCTAGACACTTAAGAGGGAAAGGAGGCAAAATCCTCTCCATAGGAAAGCTCAGGGTCTTGTGGAGACAGCAGACAATTCTTTTTTTTTTTTTTTTTTTAATATATATATAATTGACAACTTTTAATGAAATAGAAATACAAAATACTTTTAAGAAAAACTAATGATCATACAATTCTTTATCATTATCCTGATAGTGGAGTCATAGTCATCATTACCATTCCCCATGTCCCCCCCAACAAGAAATTAATAACCATTTATAAGAAGAGCATTATGGTGGATATATACAAAGCACACCAAAATCTGGTCGGAAAGCCAGGACATAGCCACAAAAAGATCATTAACAATACAAGTCAGTGTATGAGAAATGCCTGAATGAGTGTTTTTCAGACAATTAAATGCTGGAAAAATATAAAGGGAAAGACCAATAACACAGGGGTTAGGGGAAAGCTTCCTGAGAGGGTGGTGCTTGGGCAGAGCCTGGAAGGGCTTGGATTGGCAGAGAACGCATTTTGGGTGGGTTGTTACTCTCACTTCCTTCACTTGATTTTTGATTTTTTTGAGCTATCTGATGAGACCTTTGGTGCCAGGTGAAGGCATTGTGCCTTGTCATCAAGATGGCTGTGACTAGGTGAAGGGACAAGATCAGGCCCTCTGTGGGCTGGGGAGGGGTCGAGGGAGGGGGAGTTGGCCCCAGAGAAGAGAGTCGAGCTGGAAGCCCGTTGTGCCACCTTGTGGGCTTGGGGGGCGGAGTGTGGGATGGGGGGGAGAAGAGTGAGCACACGGCGTCTAACACAAGCAGCCACATTTAGCTACAGAGTCAGGACGGAAATATTCCTGAGGGAGAACAACCCCGAGGCTTCAGGGCGTCAACTGATCATCTGTGGGGAACGGAGAAGGAATTTTGTCACCATCTGCCTCGTGTCTGTCTGCGTCTAAAATAATATCCAAGTGAGACTCCCTCCAGGCACAGGCCCTAGCTATTATTGTCTCCCCCTCCAGTAGGAGGGAAACCAGCATGGACTAATCCTAATGGGGGAATATGAGGAGAAGGGAGCAAGATGGACAGAGAAACATGGAGAAAAAGACAGGGAGGGGGAGATGCAGAAAGAGGCAGAGAGGCAGAGACAAACATAGCACCAAGGGAGAGAGGCATGCACAAGAAAAAGATACACACAATTATGAGGAGACAGAGAAGAGGGGAAGAGAAACATGTGTGTGTGTGTGTGTGTGTGTGTGTGTGTAAAGATAGCAAAGTATGATGCTGAAATCTTATCTCTTCTATTGCTAGAGCCCTCCCTCCTATAAAGTAGCCTTATATTTAGGTACTTTCTATAAATTTATATTTATCTGTTTTATATTTAAACTGTCTATGTACATATATATGTATATATGTGTGTATGTATATATATGTATACACACACATTTGTGGCTCCCTTGTTAAGATATAACCTCATTGAGAATAATTTTATTCTTTGTATTTATTTCTCCACTTACCACAGTAAGTGCCTGGCACACAGTAGGTACATATTAAATAAATAAGTAAATACTTTGTTGACTGATTGATTCCCTGATATAATGGAAAGAGCCCTGGATTTTGAATCAAAGCATTTATACTTGTATAAAGGTTCTCCTACTTACTATCTATGTGAGCTCAAAATCACTTTCCCCCTTCTCAGTTTCCCAATTTAGAACTAAGAGTATGGGGCTAAATAATTTCTAAGTCCTGTTTTAGCTGTGAACTCTCTCTCTCTCTCTTTCTCTCTCTCTCTGTGTGTATGTGTTTGTGTGAGAGAGAGACAGACAGATAGACAGACAGACAGAAAAAGAGACAGACAGAGAGGAGAGAGAGAAAGAGTTAAAAAGAGACAAAGAAAAAGTGAAGGGAATAAAAAAAAGAGAGAAGTAAGAGACAGAGAGGAAGGTAGTATGTATTACAGTAATTCATACTGTAGGTTGATGCATTAGTCACCTCCACAGTTAATAAGAAGTGCATACTCCACTAATGTTCTGCTATCCCTATCCCCTCATAGAAACTGTTTTGGAACTATGTGAGAGGCTGGCAGCTTGTTCTGTGCTGAGTCTGGGTTTGGGGTCAGATGAGAAAAAGCAGCTCCATCCAGAACCTTGCTAGAGTTGTGGTATCAGTGTCCCTCAAGAGGCCCAGCAAAAGAGAGAGAGAGAGAGAGTGGGGGGCGGAGGGGAAAGGGTGCAGCAGGGTGGCGTCTAAAAGGTCAGGCTGCAGGGATCCAGCCACATCCGCTCCAACACAAAGTCTCTTCTCTGTTCCCCCTGAGCAGATGGCCAGCGGGATGCAGACTTGGACACATTCCTCTCAGGATGATGCTGGGAAGTACGTGATTGACCTTGAGAATAAGCCCTGTTGGTAAGAGCATTGTGTGACCTGGAGCAGCAGGGTTGGGATTTGGTAACTGGCTTCTCTGGGGAGCCATAATTTAAAGATCACCAGGTTAGGAGTGGTGACTGTTGTCCTAAAAATGATTTTACTAACTTTCTGCTTTGACTCAGTGAAGACACACTTAGATATACTTGAGACCCTAGTCTTGCTTTTAGACCAAGGTCTTCCTTCTTAGCAAGAACTCCATAGAGATATTTCAGGGAGTACATGAACTTGAGTGGGAAAAAAAATCACATCTTTATTTTCACTAACTTATAACTGAAATTTATTATTTCCTGCAATTATGAATGTTTAATTCCCAACCCCCAAGAAGACTCCCTGACACTATCCTGAAAATAGGTCATCGTATCTCACCAGACTACCCATGGCTCACATAAAAAATTAAGGGACCACTCCCCCCCTCAATTTAAAAGATCTTTTAGACCAACCCAAGCCAAGCACAGTGGTATTCAAATTATGGGACAAAGAATAATTTTGTCATGGTTTCATTCTGTGATAGTCATAGTAATACTGACACTCGGTTGAATTAGAATGTCTGGCTTGTGACACACAGAACTGGTTTAAGCAGGTTTCCCCACCTTTAATTTCTTTCAGTCAGGTGCTAAATTTTGTGTCATACACCTCTTTTATTTTTCTCTTGTGTGTGTTTTTAATTCTGTAGTTTTTAAGAATGAAAATTATTCCAAGGAAACGTACACAAATTGTAGCTCTTAAGGAGTATTCTGCAATGATTTTGGGGGATATTTCATTGATCACTGGTATGAGGAAGCCAGATATTTCTTTATTTTTTTTCCTGAGGCAATTGGGGTTAAGTGACTTGCCTAGGGTCACACAGCCAGGAAGTGTTAAGTGTCTGAGATCAGATTTGAACTCGGGTCCTCCTGACTTCAGGGCTGGTGCTCTATCCCCTGTGCCACCTAGCTGCCTCAGAAGCCAAATATTTCATGGATTGTTCAAGCTTATGAGGATCATTAGCAAACAAACAAACAAACAAAAAAAAAAAACCAAAAAACAAAAAAACAAACTCAAAATGAAAGAGAAAGTGTAGTTTAAAAACTGCCAAGAACATTAAAAAATCCATTCAGAAAAAGCAGCCTAACTCAAGGGCAATTAGATGGAGCAGAGGATACAGTACAGTCCCTGAAATTAGGAGACCCGAGTTCAAATCCAAATTGAGACATTTAATGTTAGCTGTGTGATCCTGAGCAAGTCACTTAACCCCATATTGCCTAAAATCAATCAATATATAAAAATTTAAATAAAATAAAAAGCAGCCTAATTCTCAGAAAACAAGCAAAGACCTTCAGAGTGACATGGCATTTTCCCTCTATAGTGTGCTATAGGTTTCTTGAAGTTGGAAGAACAGTGAAAGACCATTAAAAACAAACCAACAAACAAACCACCTGCTAATAATAGCCATTATTAACTTATTAGAAGGAAAAATGTTTGTCATGAGCAAGACAATACAAAATCTGGAGCACTGAAGAATGGAGATAAGAAATTTTTCATTGAGGAAATCCATTTTTTTTGTTCAAGACTACTAAAACCATTGCCAAAAAAAAGTCTTAGCCTCACTGAAGGAATGATGAAATATGATAAATACAATATTATATGAAGATGCAGACCTTTGGAATTATAGAAATGCCTAAATGTAGATATAGTACCACAACCCAACCCTGCACTATGCTATTCCTTCATGAGAATATGAGGTTTATCCAGAAGATAGGAGTAGACATATTGCAGTGGCTTAAGAACTTGCCTGATTTAAGCATCTATGATAATCTATTGCTATCTTCTAGTATACCCTTGGAAAAATGAGAGTGGCTTCACAATGAATATTAAAATGTGCTCTTCGGCACTTTATATCAAACCATGTAAAATGAGTGACTTCAGCAAATGGATGGTATACTGTATATTAAAATGAAGATTCTTACTACTTATATGACTCTAGGAAAATCACTTAAACTTTATCTGCCTCAATTTCCTCATCTGTCAAATAAATATGTTAGCCTTTACCTCTCAGAATTGTAAGGATAAAATCAAATAATATTTATAAAAACACTTTAAAATACTATATATATTGCAAAAATGTTCACAGTAGCCCTTTTTGTAATGGCAAAGAACTGGAAATTGAATGGATACCCATCAGTTGGGGAATGTTTCATATATGAATGTAATTGAATATTATAGTTCTATAAGAAATGATGAGCAGGCTGACTTCAGAAAAGCCTAGAAAGACTTACATGAACTGATGTTAAGTGAAGTGAGCAGAATCAAGAGAACATTATGTACGGTAACAAGATTATGTGATGATTAATTGTGATGGACTTGGCTCTTTTCAACAATGAGATGATGCAAGGTAATTCCAATAGAGTTGGATGGAAAGTGTCATCTGCATCCAGAAAGAGCCATGGAGACTGAATATGGATCAAAGCATAGTATTTTACCTTTTTCTTGTTTGCTTTTTTTTTCTTTCTGGGTTTTTTTCCCTTTTGATCTGATTTTGCTTATGTAGCATGACAAATATGGAAATATGTTTAGAAGAATTGCCCATGTTTAGCCTATATCAAATTGCTTGCTATCTTAGGGAGGAAAGAGGGAAGGAGAAAATAAAAAATTTGGAATACAAGGTTTTGCAAAGGTGAATGTTGAAAACTATCTTTGCATGTATTTGTATGTATTAAAAATAAAAAAATTTATCTCAATTAAACTGAAGACATATGTGGGCAAAATAAATACTACATAATGATAATTATTATTATTAATAAAATCAAACTTTTTAATTTTTTCATTTTTTTAAACTGTAAGGTTTGTTATATGACAAAATTTTATTGTTTTGCTTTCTCCCAATGAATTGCAATTAATTTTAGATTGTACTGTATTAATGTTAGATGCTACTGTATCTAACAAACTTCTACTCTATCAAGACAAACTAGCTAAAGCAGACCCACCCTTGAATCAGCAGGTTCCAGATTTAAATCTTTAACTGGGACATATGCTGATTGGGTCAAGACTGTCAAAGTAGATGCTGATCTGAAATAGGAGAGGGATATTCTTCATCAGACTATTGAAATCATAAGTCCAGTCAGGGTTGAGGGGGGAAATGGTCTGGGCACTGCATTTAGTCCTTAGGATTTGAAGACAAAATGGAAAACAGTCTTTATCTTCAAGGACTTAAATTCTAGTATGTAGGAGATTCAGGCACCCTTCCTTCAGAGATCTTGAGAAGCATGTCGATAGATAACACGATTAACCATGAGCAGAAATATCAGAAAACATCTGTAGTATGCTAGCATAGAATCACATATATTTTATTTTATTTTATTTTTTTTTCTTTTTTTTTTTTATTTAATAGCCTTTTATTTACAGGATATATACATGGGTAACTTTACAGCATTAACAATTGCCAAACCTCTTGTTCCAATTTTTCACCTCTTCCCCTCCCTAAATGGCAGGATGACCAGTAGATGTTAAATATATTAAAATATAACTTAGATACACAATAAGTATACATGACCAAAACATTATTTTGCTGTACAAAAAGAATCAGACTCTGAATTATTATACAATTAGCTTGTGAAGGAAATCAAAAATGCATGTGTGCATAAATATAGGGATTGGGAATTCAATGTAATGGTTTTAGTCATCTCCCAGAGTTCTTTTTCTGGGTATAGCTAGTTCAGTTCATTACTGTTCCATTAGAAATGATTTGGTTGATCTCGTTGCTGAGGATGGCCTGATCCATCAGAACTGGTCATCATCTAGTATTGTTGTTGAAGTATATAATGATCTCCTGGTCCTGCTCATTTCACTCAGCATCAGTTCGTGTAAGTCTCTCCAGGCCTTTCTGAAATCATCCTGTTGGTCATTTCTTACAGAACAGTAATATTCCATAATTTTCATATACCACAATTTATTCAGCCATTCTCCAACTGATGGACATCCATTCAGTTTCCAGTTTCTAGCCACTACAAAAAGGGCTGCCACAAACATTCATGCACATACAGGTCCCTTTCCCTTCTTTATAATCTCTTTGGGATATAATCCCAGTAGTAACACTGCTGGATCAAAGGGTATGCACAGTTTGATAACTTTTTGAGCATAGTTCCAAACTACTCTCCAAAATGGTTGGATTCGTTCACAACTCCACCAACAATGCATCAATGTCCCAGTTTTCCCACATCCCCTCCAACAATCATCATTATTTTTTCCTGTCATCTTAGCCAATCTGACAGGTGGAATCACATATATTTTAGAATTAAATCCCGAGTTGCGTTTAGTTTTCTCTTTGTTCTTTGTCTAGATGTTGAGGTTAAATTGATATGTCTGGCTATTATTAACTACTGATGCTGGATGTTGCTTATTGGATTTGATATGTGATGTACAAATGGTGATGGGCAGGTATATGCCACAATGCATAGAGGATGAGGCTTGGAATTAGAAAGAGTCATCTTCTTGAGTTCATATTTGGTCTTAAATACTAACTAGCTGTATGACTCTGGACAAGTCATTTTATCCTGTTTGCCTCAGTTTTCTCATCTGTAACATGAACTGGAGAAGGAAATGGTATCTTTGCTAAGAAAACCCCAAAAGGATCCGCAAAGAATTGAGAATGACTGAATAACAACAAAAGATGAGGGATAAACTACTGTGTAATATAGGGATAAGAACTTGACCAGAGACTTCATTGGTATGGAGAACTCCCAGAAGAGGACATTTTTTCAACCAATGTTAGTTGGCACCTCCTTTTCGATATAGTCTTAGAAAGTTGTTTAAAGACTTGCCCAGTAATATGGCCAGTATTCGTCAGAGATGAGACTTGAACTTACCTCTTCTTATTTTCAAGATTATTTTCCAACCACTTCACCATGCTGCCTCTTACAGTATTAGACTTTTACTAAATCAAAAGAAATAGAAATGCAAAATGTAAGGTTTTTTTTTCTGCAAGATATGAATAGAGCACCTCATTCTGTTTTTCAGTTGCATAACTTTTGCCTCTGTATGTATCATCCTAAAAAGAGCTGAAAGGGACATTTAAGACTCTAGCTTCTTTATCTTGAGAGGAGGAAACTAAGGCTCAGAGAAGAGAAGTACTTTGTTCATGGTTGCACAGCAAGTTAGTGGTAGTAACATAACTAGGAAGCCAGATTTGAATTGCATCCAGGCTTTTTAAACATTTTTAGATATTTTTATTGATACATTTTAAAAATATATTTTCAGTTCCAAATTCCTTTCCTCCTCCTCATCCTTTCCTTACTCATTGAGAAGGCCAGCAACATGATATCCACTGATTATATGAAGACATGTACAAAATATATTTCTATATTAGCTATGTTGCCAAAAAAGTCAAGAAAAATAAAGTGAAAAAAAATATGTTTCAATCTGTCCTCAACATTAATTAGTTATTTCTCTGAAGGCAGATAGCATTTTTCATCATGAAATTGTTGTGAATTATTGGGTTGTTCAGAGTAGTTGTCTTTCACAGCTGATTATTGTTATAATAATGGTTATATGTCTTGATTTTGCTCACTTCACTTTGCATCAGTTCATATAAATCTTCCTAGGATTTTCTGAAGCCATCCCCTTTGCCATTTCTTATAGCACAATAGCATTTCATCACTATCATCTGCCACAATTTGTTCTATTCTTTAAAAAAAAATCACTTGTTATTCAATTGTGTTCAATTCTTAATGACTACATTTGGGTTTTGACAGAAATACTGCAATAGTTTGCCATTTTCTTCTCCAGTTCATTTGACACACGAGGAAACTGAGGCAAACAGGTGTAAGTGACTTGCCCCAGGTCATATAGCTAATAAGTAAGCTTGTGAAGCCAGATTTGAACTAAAGAAGAGAAGTCTTCCTGACTCCAGGCCTGATATTCTATCCACTATGCCATCTAGATATTCAATATCACTGTTATTCCCAAATATTTCTTACAGACTTATAAAACTCTCTTGAAAGAAATATGCACAGTTAAAAATTTACAAATCTACACATTGACAATTTCTAGAAATGTATGTCTCATTCCTCACTTCTAGTCCATTTTTTTTTTGACAATTCCTAGTCTACCAGCTTTCATGAGACAGGAGGTAAAACTTTTCTATCAGTCCTAGAAAGTCACTTAGTTGGAGTTCTGGAGTCTTTCAATGTTGTTTTCATTTACATTGCCAAGGTCACTGTGTAAATGGTTCTACTAGTTGTGTTTACTTCTCTCTGACTACTGTATACCACACTGTTATCCCATCATCCAGAAGCATTTAAGAATATCTGAATATTTTTTAGCAGGGCACTATATAAATAATGGTATACAGGTATAACATTCATTATCAGGTTTGTAGTTTAGCATGGACTTGTATCATATATATACAATACCACACATACCTGTACATACAATACATATATTTATGTTTATATGTGGAATACACATATGCACACGCACATATATGTATACATACATGTATATCTAGGAACTCTGAAATGAGGAAATACCTAACAATGCTGTTCTATATCTTCTCTCTCTCTAGTTTTAGAGAATTGCCTAAAGGAAGTTTGTCCTCATAGGTTAGAGCTTGAATTCAAGTCTTTTTGTTTTATTTTTTTCAAGTTTCACATATATATTAACTTTTTAAATACACATCTTTTGGGTGAATCATGTTGGAAGAGAAAAATCAGAATAAAAGGGAAAAACCATAAAAGAAAAAAGTGAACATAGCATGTGTTGATTTATATTTAATCTCCATAGCTCTCTTTTTGGATGCAGATGGTGTTTTCTTTCCAAAGTTTATCGGGATTGCCTTGGATCACTGAACCGCTGAGAAGAACCAAGTCTTTCATAGTTGATGATCGCACAATCTTGCTATTACTATGTACAATGTATTCCTGGTTCTGCTTGTTTTGCTCAGCATCAGTTCGTGTAAATCTTTCCAGGCCTTTTTAAAATCAACTTGTTCATCATTTTTTATAGAACATAATATTCTATTACTTTCATATACCATAACTCATTCAACCATTCCCCATTTGATGGGCATCTATTCATTTTCCAATTCTTTGCCATCACAAAAAGAGCTGCTGCAAATATTTTGCATATGTGAGTCCTTTTCCCTCCTTTATGATTTCCTTGTGATACAGATCCAGTAGTGGCATTGCTGGTGATATAGCTAAAACCAAGTCTTCTTACCTTTGGGACTAGCTATTAATTTATCAGATTGTCCAGATATATGCTGTCAAGCCTGGTTGAGTGAATGAATGTATTCAAGGAACATATGGTAGACAAAGACACAATTTCAAGTGTGTTTTCTGTCCTGTTGGGTATTATGTTGGGTTTTTATCTCTAGAGGTCTGTGGGAGTGGGTGGGTGAGGTGAAGTGGGGGATGAGGTTTGGGCAGGATTGATGCCCAGGTCTCTGAGGAATGGATATCTAAGTTTCTGGGGGCACAGGTTTTATAATGGGAAGAATTAAAATGGAAATTTCTTGAGTATTTTGTATCCTCTATACCTAGCACATGCTTGACACACCATAAGGCTTAATACATAATTATTGATAGTTAAATGGCAGAAATAAGTAACTTGACATGCTAACTGAAGAATAGATCTGGGAAGGGGTTTTCTCAGAGAAATCAGGGATGATATGCCTCAGCCCTGATATCTATTGCTTTTTCCAGGGATGGGGGACTATCAGAAAAGAACAAGTGAGCCCCAGTGGCTGTGGTAAGAGACCCATCTTCCTCTGAGATGGCTCATTTACTTCAAGCTCCTCTGATTAGTGTTGGGGGTGGGGTAGTAGTGCTACAAGTGAGGCAAAACCTCAGAAACCTGCCTCCCCTATGAAGGGGGAAGAGTCTGGCTCAGACACACCTGGCTGTTCTTTTCCAGGAATGATGTAGGATCTGATGTAGATTCCTGGAAACTGAACTTTTCCTGTAGCTAGAGAGACAGAGAGGGAGAGAGAGGATGAGGACAAGGAACTCACCAGACCTGCAAATACAGCCAAACATCCCTGAATTATTCAAGGCTATCCAAGCTGCTGCTTGGGCCCCTTCTCCTCCTTCCCCTCTCCTCCCCTCCACTCCAGGGGGTATCAGATGCCTTGGTCCCTGCCTTGATACCCAATACCAGCTTTTTCATCTGCTCCTGTCTGACTCAGCATAAGGCAGTCGGTTGTCATAGAGTGGCCCCCTGAGAGGCTCCCTGTTGACCTTTGCTGTCTACATGGGGGAGGTGAGAAAATCATTGCATTTGCACCTAGAGGAGGGCAGCATGGTGAGGTCTTGCCCCCTTTACTCCTAAACTGAGTGGTGAGAGAGGCTGACAGACAGAGAGAAGAACAAGAAGAGCAGGGTTTGGGGGAGGACCCAGTGAGAGAAGGAGGAGTAACTAGTCTACAGATCTATGGTAGGCCTGTTTTGGGGGAGTCTTATGGTTCAGAATATGGTGGTATAGTAGAAAGTATATTGAGCTCTGGAGTCAGAGGTCACTGGTTCAAGTTCCATCTGTGATACATACTACCCGTGTGACTTTGAATAAACTCATTAAACTCCCTGCTCACCCTAAGCCTTAGTTCCTCATCTATAAAATGAAGAAGTTTAACTATATGGCCTCTAAGGTCTTTTCCAGCTGTAGAATCATAAATTTAGAGTCGGTAGGAACCTTGGAAACAATCTATTCCAGTCCCTTCATTTTACAAATAAGGAACTGAACTTCAAAGAGGTTAAATAACTTGCCCAAAATCACACAGAGAAAATGGGATTTGAACCCGGGTCATTTGACTCCAGATACATTTTCTACTGTACCAGGGCCCATATAAATCTATGCTCCTAAACTGAACCAGACCAGGCGTTATACAGGAAAGAAAACATCTAGAATCCTTGGCTCATCCTTTTCTCCCTGCTGTGTTTTGACCGTGTCTTCCTTCTTATTTCCTTGCTGAACAGGGGACAATGAGAATTATAAAATCTTAACCAGTTTGTATTATTAGTTAATTGTAGTTTAGGTCCAAAGTGTGAAGCTGGCAGTCAGCTAGACCTTGGAGATTTCTCTTCCCCTCTTTCCCTTCTCCACATATCTGGAATCTCTTCTATACTAAACCAATTTTGCTATTCTAATGGATTCTGATGACTCTTGGTCTCCTTCACATGGATAAAATAGACCATCCTTGTGGATCCTAAGCTTTCCCTGTCTTTTTATCATATGTAATTTTTATCCCCGTCTCTCCATAAATCTGCCACAAAGTATGTACCCAAAACACTGAAGATCTTTCTTTGATGTTTTTAATATCATGTGAGTTGAAATGATTCTGAAGTATTATCTCAGAGTTGGTAAACTGTCAAAGATAGAAATAATGTTGAAGAGGTTGTAGAAACACAGACTAATGTTGGTGGAGCTGTGATATTATTCGACTATTCTGGAAAGCAATTTGTAACTAACCTTTCAAAAAATGACTAACAGGAGGATCTGAGTTCAAATCTGTCCTCAGACACTTAATACTTCCTAGCTGTGTGATCCTGGGCAAGTCACTTAACCCCAATTGCTCTTGGGGCAGCTAGATGGTACAGTGGATAGAGCACCAGCCCTGAAGTCAGGAGGATCTGAGTTAAAATTTAGTCTCAGACACTTAACACTTCCTAGCTGTGTGACCCTGGGCAAGTCACTTAACCCCAATTGCCTCAGCCAAAAAAAAAAAAAAAAAAGGTATTCTTGGCTCATATAAGAACAGATAAATAGTCTTAGTTAAATGAGGCATAGTGCACAGACTTCACTCTTTCTTTCAGTCATGGATGTCCAGTGGCATCACAAAAGTCAGGACAACCAGTGATGGCCTGGGATGCAGTGGATGACTCTGGTATCTTTGATGTCCAACTAACTCCACAGTACCTGCTTCAGTTGCTTTCATGGCTGTTGGAACAAATTGTTCTCATCTGCCCATTCCTCCAGGGGAAATCTTCACAGTCTTGGAGTAGACACCACTCCCTCCCCTTACTCATTGACAGATCTGTGACCGTTGGTTACCCTCAACCTAGTTTAGCCCGTCTGCCCAGATGGTTTACTGAGGTGTGGCTGCTGCACATGCTACAGCTTCTTGGAGCCACAGGTAAGGATTGAGTGTCAGGTGACCACCAAAGGTGGATGAGCAGCTCTGAAAAGTTTCATCAAGTTCTCACACCAGAGATGCTAATCTTGTTAGAATATCCATACACCCTGGAACTAAAGTAGATGCCCATTCATTAGAGAATGATTAAATACATTGAAATACATAAATATAATGAAATATTGCTTCACTGTCAGAAATAATGAATACAGAGAAGCATAGGAAGACTTATATGAACTGATGTAAAGTGAAGTAATTAAAATCAGGAAAATGTCATGCACAATTACTACAACAATGGAAATGAAAGCAATAACAACAACAAAAAAAACTTGAACCTGTATAATTATAATGACCTAATTTGATTCTAGAGAAGACTTGTGAAAATGTATCTACTTCCCTTGTTTGCAGAAGTCAGACATTATAACACAGGTATGTTATAACACTGTCAAACTAGGATGAATTGTTGGTTGGTTTTGTTGAAATACTTAAAAAATTTTTTTTATTCTTTGTTACAAGGAAATATAGCTACAAAGCCTCCACTAAAGTAAATTCTCCTCTGGGGCTTCATCGTGGCAGTCTCTACCAAGCAGGAAAGTCTTCAAGTGATGCACCTGTTACATGAGGATGGCATTGAAGTACATATTCCAAAATGAAGGTGATGTAAAAACAAAAGGTTTATCTACCATGTTTATCTCATGGACATTAATGCTGTGTGGGCATTCCATCTATTTCTCCTTTTCTTACTGTATAACTAACCTCCCTCTTTTTTCCCAGTTCTATAGGTCCTTTTGATGTCTTTTATGTCACTTCTCACATGAAAGTCATCTTTGGCAGGATGCTGCAATCCACTGATACCCACCTGGCACCTCCCCACTACCCTTTGGGTTACCTGCAATTGTGATTCTTCATATAGTCACACTGTGATTATGTCGTCTCATGGTTTGCAAATCTACAGAATCAATGAGAGAATATCAGTGTTCAAAAGATTAGGCTTTTGTAGCAGGGAGCAGTTTGGGATCACTGAAAGAACCATACAGTTTCATGAAGGTGACCCAGCCCACTCTCTTCTTTCTGTTAAATTTCTAGTTCATCTTATTGTCCATCTCCAGCACCTGTCCTAGATGTATGTACTGAGGGACTCACTCAATGAGCTACTTGTCCATCTACATGCTATAGTGATAGTGTAATATATAGCGTATATTTTCTGTTTTTGGCCAATCAAATGGGAACTAATGCAGGAATGGGGCCTGCAAAATACTTTCTTGTTAAAATGGATAGTACAAATATAGTTATTTCCATTTTACAGGTGAAGAAACTGAGGCTTAAACAATTTAATTGACTTGAACATGAGCACACAGCTATAAGTGTCAAAACCAAGATTCTAACCAAGATCCCTTGAGTCTAAGGTCAGTCTTTTTTCTGCCATGAAATCTGGGTAATATGCTTTTTTCTGCTACTTGGTTTTTCCTAGATGAATTGCTAGGCCAGCTAAATTGATCAGTTCAGAGTATAGTTGATAATTTTATTTTGTACAAATGTAGTTCTCCTACCCCACCATAAACAGCAGAGCTATCTATTAATATCTGTACCACTTATTCAGTCAATTGTTATTACTGCTTAACATGCAATGCGGTTGTTTACTAGACAAGGCCTATTTCTTTGTGTGGTGGCAATACTTGCTCAGACAAAGTCTCCACTAAATAGAGTCCCCTGTGACTTCATCATGGCAGGGCGGTGACCTTGAGTTCTTGAAGGATATTCCAATGGGGTACTCTAGTAGGATACACCAAGCTGGCAAGGCTTCAGTGCTATGCCTTAGGCCTCAACTAGCTAAATTTGGTTCTCCAGGCTCATTGCTGAGTTAGCTGCAGGATCATGAATTTTTCTTTTTTGATCCTAGAAGCTTTTGAAGACTCTTTGTATCAAGTGGAAGGAATGACTGTATAATGGATTCTTGAATTTTATAAAGGGTACTTCTCATATACTATTATTAATTATTGTATACAAACTCTAATTCCTATACATCTTAACAATTTACTTAACTGTACTATAGTTTCTCTAAGAATCTCTGGGCTTGGCCATCTGATTCTCGGCTGTGCCATTAGGACTTGCCACATGTCTATGTCAGGGGCATGTCGCCATCTTGTTTCTGAACTTTCTTTTATGCATCGTCTCCCCAACTAGAATATAAGCTCCTTGAGGGCAAGATCTGTCTCTATTTATTTGTATCCCCAGAACTTAGCCAGGTCCATAACAAATGCCTAATAAATGCATTTTAATCAAGTCATTTTAAAAACTATTACATTGAATTCCTAATCCCTATATTTTTGCCTGCCTGCATTTTGGATTTCCTTCACAGGCTAATTGTACAATATTTCAGAGTCCGATTTTTTTGTACAGCAAAATAATGGTTTGGTCATGTATATTTATTGTGTATCTAATTTATATTTTAATATATTTAACATCTACTGGTCATCCTGCCATCTGGGGGAGGGGGTGGGGGGAAGGAGGGGAAAAATTGGAACAAGAGGTTTGGCAGTTGTCAATGCTGTAAAGTTACCCATACATATAACCTGTAAATAAAAGGCAATTAAATTAAAAAAAAAGAAAAGAAAAGATATCAAAAAAAATCAATCATTTAGCAAGCAAATGAATGAATGAATGAATGATTTTTCTTTTGGAAAGCTTTCTACCTTAGAAAGCTAATTTCTATTACATTGTAACTACTTGCTATAAAATGTTTCTATTCATTACATTGTTGTAGTTGTTACTGTGCCTATTTATTAAACTGAATGTGTTTATATTATGATCTCTACTTAGGAACTTGTTAGCTATTTCTCATTTTGGTGATCTTCTTAGCGTTTTGGAGTATAAGTCCTTTTGAGGGTAGGGGTTTGATTTAAACGTCTTATATGTCCAGAGCATAACACCAGAGGTAATTTCTTTGAGAACAGAAATGGTTTTGTTTATGTCTTTGTATCCCAGCACCTGAGAGGTATAGAAGATCAAGAGCTGACTGGGGAATAAGGAAGGCCTGAGTTCCAGTCTAACCTCTGACACTTATCTGTATAACTACTGGTTATGGCAAATTACTTAAAATCTCAGTTGTCAAATGAGTATTAATCAGCTTTGGTGAAAAGAGTTTCCCCACTAATAGTTTCCCATACCAGTGATATCACAGGTTTGGACCATCAAATCCCTAGCAGCCAGTACAATGCCATGCATTGTGACTGTAAATGTTTAATAAATGTTTGTCGAATCAAATTGAATTGTGATATGCCGATGGTTAGTGGCAGTTGAGGCAAGATCACTGTGTTTTAACTGTTGAACCTCACCTACAATACACACACAAGGTGTGAACTCTGAGTTAGCACCTGGATACCTTAGAATCAGCCAGAGTCAGGATAAGCAAAAGTCCTTGGTCTTTATTCTTGGTCTTTAGAGGTAGGAGTGAATTGGATGGACGCAGAATCTCACAACCTCTTCTCTTTGCCTCCCGCCTAGAAATGACTCTGGCTAGTCTTACTCCACCCCCTACTCCCTCCTACAATTCTCTGTATACATCAATTATTGAGCCAGCACAGGATAGTGGGAAGGGCTATTTTCCAAGCATATGCTTATAGAATATTGTCCAATCAGTAATTAGCCTTAAGTGCTCGGTTGTCTGACCTCAGTGCATTAACTCAAGAGTTTCAGCCCTTTACAACAAAGGAACATGTATGCTACATGTACCTACACATACATATGCATGTGCCCATAGGCATGAACATATACCAAGTGAAATGGGAATTTCTGGAAGTAGGGGACTACCTAACTGAGGAAACAGCTGGACCTGGGCACCGAACCTCCAAAGCCTTGTTTGTTTGGTTCTAGGCTGCGTCTCAGGTTTAGTTCCAAGGGACAATTTGTCTGAAGTTAGGGTGAGTCCAATAGTATAGAAACAGAACTGAGCACCAGCCCAGACGGGGCCAGACTCGGTCTAACTTGTTTGTGGGTTGGAGGAGGGTCACTGTCAGGTCTCTTTGATGACAACAGCTGTGGCTCTGTAGGGACAGACGCATTCCTCAGGGACAGGGAGAGGTGGTCATGTGAACTGTGTGGGTGGGTAGGGGAATGAATGTGTGAGGGTGTAAGTATGCATTTATGCGTGAGTCTCTCGGTTGAGTGCTTAGTGAGTATATGCATGTTTGCATACATAGGCATGTGCACACACATGACAGATGTATGAATACACATATAGACACCATCTGTGTGAGGTAGGTGTGGGCCTACATGCACACATGCATGTGTGTGATAGGTATGCATGAAGCACATTTATCTGGGTAATAGTCTCCCAGCACACTGGGTACATCCAACTCATGCTCTGTGCATGTCTGTAATATTTATGATTTTTGCACATTGCTTTTTATAACTCAACTTTCTGCCTTGCCAGTCTTCTTACACCCTATCTCCCCCACCTCCCCACTCTTCTTTCTAGTAATGCGAACCTAGGTTATTCTGTGAATAAGGGACTACATCTTTCAGCTCTGGGCATTTTCATGGGCTGTGTGTGGCTCCTGCTTGGAATGCTCTCCCCCTGATCTCTGCCTCTTGGTTTCCCTGTTTCCTTCAAGCCTTAGCTAAAATTCTACCTTTTTCAAAGTCTTTCCCAATCTTTTTAATTCCAGTGCTTTCTCTCTGATTGTCTCCTATTTATTCTGTAAATAGCTTGTTTGTACGTATTTGTTTGCCTATTGTTTCTCCATTAGATTGTGAGCTTTTGGAGAGCAGGGATTGTCTTTTGCCTTTCCTAGTATCTCTAGAGCCTGGTGCATCCTAATCACTTAATAAGTGCTTATTGAGGGACTGACAGTAGAAACTGTGCTGGATACAGAGTCAGCACACTCTTGGTTTGAAGAAGTAGGTGGTACAGTAAATAGAGTGCGGGGCTGGAGTCATGGGGAAAACCCATGTTCCTGAGTTCAAATCCAGTTTCAGGCACTTATAAGCTGTGTGCTAAAGTTAAATCACTTAACCCTGTTTGCCTCAGTTTCTTCCTCTGCAAAATGAGCTGGAGAAGGAAATGGTATTTTTGCCAAAAAAAAAAAAAACCCAACAAAACCAAACCCTCTTTTTATGGGGTCACAAAGATTCAGAAAAGACTGGAAAACAACTGAACTAAGCACCCTCAATTCATATTCCAGTTCTATCACTGTCTGTGTGATGCAGTGATTAGTTGAGCCTGGAGTTGGAAAGACCTGAGTTCAAATCCGGACTCACTTACTAGTCATGTGATCCTGAGCAAGCCATATAGTTTCTATCTGCCTCAGTTTCCTCAATTGCAAAATGGGGATAAAAATAGCACCTACTTCTCCCAATGGTTGTGAGGTTCAAATAAGATAATAATTATATAGTGCTCAGCATAATGCCTGGAAGTGTTATATAAATCTTAACTACCATTGTTAGCTATTCTTTTGGGACCTTAGCCAAATCATTAGACTTCTCTGGGACTCAGTTTCCTCAACTATACTTTGAGGTTATTGGACTAAAGGTCTCTTCAGGCAGTGATCTGTATGTACTGAGGCTTTGAATGTGAACATGTGTGTAAATCAGAAAATTCCAGAGTTGGAAGGTCATCTGTGGTCATTTAGTTCAATCTGTTCAATTTTCAGATGAAGAAACTGTGGCTCAGAGAACAGAAATTATTTTTTCAAGATCACACAGCAAGTTGGGAGCAGAAGCTGAATAAGATCAGGTTATAGGTTTGCTGACTGCTTCCTAATTCTTTCCTCTCAGGCCCACTTGTCTCATGGTGATTTGAGAGTTTATGTGTGGTATGTATATCCTGGCTTTGTGATTCTATCTTTAAGAATGTCTGAGTTTATATGAGACTCTTGTCTGGGTTTGTACAGGTCTGAGTTTTTATGACTCTTGGGTGTGTGTATATGTGAGTGTGTGGTGTTGTGTATGATGGGAAGTGGATCCTTTCTCTCAGAGGGAACTGTGGGTTCATACTACTAAGGCCTTCCCCTTTCAGATTACTTTCTAGTTACTATACCTAGTTATTTATATTGTCTTTGTCATTAGAATGGATCCTCCTTGAGGACAGGAACTGGCTTTTTTTGCCTTTCTTTGTATCCTGAATTCTTAGTGCTAATAAATGATTAATAATCACTTGTTCACTGATTAACTGACTTTCAAAGCAGAAGGGAAGTCATCCAGTTGGAGACATTTTCATTGGTCCTGGATGGGAGTGATAAAATGCATGAGATGGTTTTTGGAAGACTGAAGCAGCATGAAGTGAGAGGGATTGAATGGGTCAGACTCCCTATTTCACTAGTTCCCATTAAGGCCCTGGTAGCCTTGGACAAAAAACCCCCAAAAAACTCGGGGGGGGGAAATCAGTATTACATATCTGTTTAGAGATCATTTTGACCATCCTTTTTCATCCAGAGCACAACAATCCCTTTTCTAACCTAGAATGTTCTGTGGTTGAGGAGAGGGAGAACCTTTTTTTTTTGTTTGTTTACCCTTGGAGAGAGGACAGAGAGGGATTCTTAGGTGCCATCAAGATTATTGGATGTTGGTTCTGCAGAGACAAAGAGAAGAAGTGCAGGAAAGGCAGGAGGAGGGAATGGGGATGTTTATAATCAGAGTCAGAAAGCCCTCCTCTCTCTGCCATCCAGTCCCCATGTGAGCCTGACTCCCTTTCCTACTCCACAAGCCGCTCAGCATGCCTTCGCCTCTGCCCAGGGCCTCCAGGCAGCTGTCCGGCTGAGCGGGTTAGCAAAAAACAAGACAGATGGCCCGGGATTATCTCAGCTTCACAGTGTGGGTCCTGGTGGTAGAGCTCATCTCCTAGGTTGCCTCCCCCTTCCTCCCACTTCCATACAACCCCTCCTGCCCCATGCTAGCTGTCTCCTTTCGGCAAAAGCAAATGCCAGTGGGAGTGGGGAATGAGTGAAACTGGTATTGCAGAAGTCAAACTAGAAAAGCCCTCCAGACTTGAATCTGAATCTTTTAGTTTAGGAGAGGTTATTTCCCTCAGGTAGTACTGGCTCTCTTCCAAGCCAGACTCAGGTCCCCCTGTGCCTCTAGATCCCTTTCCTGTACAATCTTAACCCCCACCCAACTAGCATCTATCCATTATATAATCTTCAAGCTGGGTATTGCCCAGGAGGAAAAAAATCAGGGCACATTAAGACAATGTGACTTGCCCAAGGTCTCAGCAAACCTGACTTGGAAGACAGAATGGAACCCAAGTGTCCAACCCTTTCTGCTAGTTAGTGGCAGGAGTGGGGAGGCAGGCCTGCCTGTCTGGGCAGGAGGCAGGGGATCTGAGTCCTTTGAGGTGACCTCTGTCCCTTCCTTTCTCTGCCCAGGCTTCCAGCCCAGGGAGGCCTCTGCTGTTTGCTTTGTCAGGTGGCTTTCAGTGTGGCTGGATCAGAGGGCTGGGTCTGCGGCATTTCCGTTCTGCAAACAAGGCATGTTTGCTGTGGGCTTCAGGGTAGTCCAAGCCAGGCTGGAGACGTGTGCACAAAGAAACATACATTCTCTCTCTCTCTCTCTCTCTCTCTCTCTCTCTCTCTCTCTCTCTCTCTTTTTTTTCTTTTTCACACACACACACACACACACACACACACACATACATATACTCATGCGATAGTTATACATATACAAGTAATTGCAGAGATTCACAGAAATCCAGGAAGGAATATCACCTTTTCCTCATCTCAAGACAGACAGACACATCATAAACACACACAGATGCATAAACAGATATTGACATCTGGCCCAAAATACTCCCCCCTCTTCCTGATTTGGGCTCTGGATAGAATGAAGGTTGTTAATATGTTTGTCAGGGGAAGGAAGCTTTCTCTGAGGCATTTGTCTGAGGGTTCTAGGTTATTTCTTTCCCATTATCAGAACTCTTTAACTCAGAGAGACCCTCTCCCCTTCCCCATTCATCAATCTCTCCACAGGATGGCCAATTATTCTTTACTTACTACCTAATATCTTGAGTTGAGTCAGTGTGTGTATTTGGGGTGGGGAGGGTGTTGTGTGTGAAATAATTGATAACATTCTAGCATGCTTAGAGATCCCTGAGAGACTAAAGTAGACTTAATATTCCTGTACTTCTTCTGGGGGAGGGAGGGATGAAAAGACAAGATTCAGTGTTTGATAACCCCAGGGAAAGCTTTTCCCAGCAGGAAGAAAAATTCTTGGCTGAATCTGTAAAAGGGGGGCAATTGAAGAGTGGGGGAAGCTGTCTCTTTTAACCGGAACTGATTTTTTTTTTTAATATTTGCTGCTCTCAGTCCCTGAGTCTTCCCATCATCCCAACAACTCTCTGTGTTTATCCTCCTCATTCTCTTCTTTCTCCCTGCTCCTCCTCTTCCTTTTCTCCCCTTTCCACTGCTTCCCCCACTCATCTTTCTCATAGTGAAATATGACATGTTCTCATTGTGGATCGACTAATGGCTCCTATGCAAACCCCAGTTGATGGGGTTGAGAGGAAGATTTGGGAAAGGAGGAGCTTTTGCCAATATAGTTTTGATTGCTCTCCCTGCCTGATACTCAGCTTTGTGAATTCATTTCTTTATTCAGAGCCTCCCTCCACATCTACGTTTCTACTCCTATGTGCTCTCCCCTTTATCCCAAACCCATAGCTACTGTTTTGTATCTTTGGTGGGGTAAGCATAATAAGTATGGAGGGGATCTATTGGAAAGCATCCAGATCTTTCCAGATCCTTACAATGCTGTGATATAAAGGTGGGTTGGATAAGCTGGTAGGCAAGTATCAGTGTCCTGGGCTGGCAATTAATTGCAGGGATGCAGTGGCAGGTCAGAGGGTATGTGGGCCCTGTGGTTATAAGAGGAAAGCTGATCTCAAGGTCAAGATGGTGCCCAGGATCAGGCTAGTAATTGCATTTGTTGATGTGTGAAGAAGGGGGGAGTCAGTGGATGCCTGGGGGTAGTGGGGAATTGTCCCAGGATTTGGGAATTGGGGAGCAAGATTATCTTTGCAACTGACCAAGCTTAACCTCTGACATCATCATCCTGAAGACTCAGTTAGTTTTCTCCACAGATGCTGCAGAAATAAGCATTAATGACCCCAGGGAAGAGGCCCTTTCTTCCTTGAGGGCTCAGTTCCCAGGGTTGGAGTGGGAGGTGTTTGTATTCAGAGCCCTGCGGGATTGATGAGGACTTTTGGTGAGATGGGAAGGGAAGACTCTGCCTAAAGGAAGACTCTGGGAAGCTTTCTAGATTGAGTCTGTACCCTTTTAACCTCCCCTTCCCCTTGCCTTCACCTGTAGGAGTCTGTTCTTTTCTTCAGTTTTCCAAACTAAAATCCTAAAGGGAAACCTGCCTAACCAATCAGAATTCCTATGTAAATGAGGGCATTCTGATTGGCTGCATCACTCAAGCCCTTTATGAAACTTCAACTTCATCAACTCTGGAGGATTTTCCAATCTTTCAGGATCCAGGATCCTGGTGGAATGGTGGGGAGTGAAGGGGAGAGCTTTAGTGTGTACTCTGTTCATCACTTGGGCAGAATGGCCCTTTCTTTGGTCCAGACAGATTGGGGGAGGGAAGCAGATAGGGGTAATGTCTCTTTTCTTAGCAATCCTCAAGGACAGAGCTTCCCTGTCCCAGAGTCTGCAGGAGTTTTGAGGTTTGGAACACAGTGATAGCATTTGTGTGATGGGCTGGGGGCAGATGGGGAGCCGGTGGCGCCAGGAGCCCCTGCTGTCAGGGAGATCGGGTGTGTGGCGATTCAGGTGTTGCCTTCTGCAGGGGGAAAGACAGGATTTAGTGCTGCTCAAGTGGGTATTGAGCTTGGCTTTGCTGTGATCGATATTTGCTCGCTGGACTGATGCATTTGGGAAACTGCCTCTGTCTACTGGCAAGGCTATCTGCTGCAGCCTGATTACTGCAATCCAAGTCCCTCTTTCCTCCCTCCCTCTCTTCCTCCCTCTCACAATATCACTCTCCTCACACCATCACCACCACCCCTAAGCTCCTGGGGAAACCGAGGCTGGGAGAGGTGAAAGGATAGAAACAGAGCCTGAGATTGTGGTCTTGAGGCCATAGTCCTAATGCCTGAGGGATTCCTGAGGGAGTCAGAAACAGGCTGAGCATCTGGCCCTGGGCTGCTTCCCTCCTTTCCCCTTCTCTCCCCTCCCTAGAGATTTGGCTTCTACAGATGTGCAGGGACCATTGCTCTCTGGGAGCTGTTCTGCACAACTGATGCTTACAGAGCCAGCTCTTCCTGTATTTCTGCCTCTCTTTGTGTGTCTCTTCTGCTCAGTCTCTTTCCTTTTCTGTCTGTTTTCTCCACTCCATAACCCCCTCCCTTTTTGTATGTGTTTTTCGATCTCACTCCTGTCTCCTTCTCTGTCTTTTCCTCATTATGTGTGCACGTCTCCCTCTTTCATCGTGTCCCTCTCAGGCTGGCTCAGGCATTTGACCTCCTGTTCTGTCTGCCTCTGTCTCTGTTTCTGTGTCTGCCTCTATCTCTGGCTCTGGCTCCCTGGCTCTGGCTGCCTGTCTATGTGCCTCTCTTTCGCTGTCTCTGGCAGCTCAGTCTCTTTCTCTCTTCACACCTCACAACCCTATTTAAGATAATGATCCCCAGAGTTGGGTGGAAGGGAGCAGATGAGTGGAGGAAAAGGCATCTTCTGCGTCCCGCCACCCTCCCGCCCCCCAGCTGTTAACCTTCCCGCTTCAGGCCCTTTTCTCTGCAAGGATGGAGGAGGGGAAAGCCAGGCTGCCAGCTCGGAGGTGGCGGCAAGAGGACCTCTGCTTCCCGGTCCCTCTCGGGCCCTGAGGGTTCTGCGAATGGTGAGGAGTTGGAGAAAGCATTTAATATGAGACTGTTTGTTGGGAGGCCGCGCCTCCGAGCCTCTCTCCTCAAACATTTTTCCAGCTCGCATTAAGCAGGCACAGAGGCCCCAGAGCACAAAGGGGGTGCGTGAACGAGGTGCCTTCCCCGCCCCGGACGTTGGGGACGGTGCGGAGAATTCCACCCATCTGTGATTGGGCCTCAGACCGTCAGACCCAATTTATCTCGCAGCCAAAGTTTCTCAGCCATCTGCTCGAGTGGAACGGCTTCCAGCGCCGATTCCCTACCGGCCGTTCCCAGCCAGCACAGGGATGTTTTCCAATACGACAGCATCACTATTTCTCTCTCCCTCCCTCCCCCCCCCCCCACCGCCTCCCCCCACATTGAGAGAGCGGGAGAGAGGTGAGGGAAGAGGGAGGAAAACAGGGGAGAAGAGAGAGAGAGAGAGAGAGAGAGAGAGAGAGAGAGAGAGAGAGAGACCCAGCGTCTGAGCGGGCTGGCACCGAGCCCTCTCTCAGCACCGAACCCCGACCCTGAATTTTAAGCAATTGATCAAGGAAACAGTCGCGTTCTCCTCCACTTAGAGCAGCCAAATGAGACTGATGGTTTTTAAGGGGCCTCTGCAGAGATGTTAATGAGGTCACCTCGGATCCGCCATTTACAACGTTGCTGTCGCACAGTCTTTCTGGGCAGCAGGATTGGGGGGGGGGGGGAATGGGGCGGCTAACCATATGCACACATGGGAAAGCATACAGAGGCACACAGCCGGGCTACGTGTACATACACATGCATGGGCGTTCAGCATGCACCCATTAGGTGCATGAACGTGTTTAAGCACGAGCAAGCTTCTCACCCTCAGGAAAGCTGTACGCCCATGCTCATATGTATGCACACACACTTGCATACACAAAGCAGAATGCACATTCATGCACATGCCCTCCCATGAAGTGCACACATCTGCACACATTGATGCTTGCACACATGCCCGTACCTGCTTGGGCATATGCACCCCCTCCCTCCCATTTATGCTGGGGAAGTGGGGAGAAGGAAACAAAAGCATAGAGGAGAGGGAAGGAGCCAGGAGCCCTGGGGCCTGCAGTGATTCTCATTCTGGGCACCGCTGGCCGGCCTGTGTTCAGCCACTCTGATTGCTGAGTAAATCACCACGATCATCTGAATAATTATCGTCTCCTAAAAAGGAGGAAAAAAAAGGGAAATAAATAAAGAGAAGAGCAGCCACCTGATTTCCCGGAGCCCTGGTGGGAGGCGGCTGCAAAACCATCACTCTCAGAAATAAATTGGGGGTGGAGGAAAGGAGCCAGTCTCTGGGGAGCCTGCCAAAGGGGATCAGGCTGTGGGCTCAAGGGCACTGGCAGGGGTTTGTAAGACTGTCTTCTCAGCTGGTTTGCAGGCCACCTTCCTCCCTTCCCCCTCCTTGTGTTTGTACACAAAATATTGGGATGGGAGAGGACTCGACTAGGATGCAAACCTTAGGCTCATGATTAAGCTGTGTAGGGGGCCTGTCTGGGGGGCATATTAGGGGCATCCCCTTATGGAACCTAAGGAAAGATACTAAGAAATAAAATGCTAAAAAAAAGATACTAAAAAATAAAATGGCTTAAAGTGGTATAGGTAAGCCTCTGAGAAGTTAGGGATGGGGGGAGCTGACCCACCTTGTCTAGTATGACCTCGTGTCCTACTTCTTCACTTTTGCTCTTCTCTAATACATTTGATTTTATATTATTTTGTATTATAGTTGTTCTTGTGGATATTTTCTCCATTCTATAAACAGGGAATCCTATTAGAACAGAGACTGTATCTTATCCAAGCTTCAAATATCTCCTGTAGCCTAGCACAATGCTATACTACTTGGTAAATGTGTCTTGGTACACAGTAGGTCCTTAGTGGGGTCTTAGTAAAGATTTGCTGGTTGACTGATTATTAAAGAAACAAATATGGCAGGCTTCCTAGATACTCCCTTCTGTCTCCCGCCTTTCAACCTCACTAGCCCCCAAATCTGGCCGGAATCCACAGTCAAGGAAATGGAGACATTATCTTTTGAAATTTGTCTTTAAATTTCTTTCTTCTTCCTGCCTCCCTTCCTATCACCTGGGCCTTGTCTGTCTTCCAATGTCCGTCTTTGTTGGTTTTGCCCTCTGCTGCTTGAGCCTGACAAAGCAATGAGCTAGAAATCAGGAAATCTAGGTTCAGGTCTGAGTCCCAGCTCTAACACTTACTAGCTGTATGATACTGGGTAAATCTATTCTGTGTCCTGCTTATCTACATATTTGACCTACCTACCTAAGGGTAGACCTTAAAGTGCTTAAGAAATGTAAGTCATTGTTACTTCTGATTCAAGAGACAGAAAGAGCTTTGGAATTCAATTCAACAAGCATTTATTAATTACTATGTGTAAGGCACTCCAATCTGGAGTGGAGTACAAAAATAAAATAAAAAATATTCCTCATCCTCAATCAAAGCAATCACTTGGTAGCACAATCTTTACTGTGGCACTATACTATAGGAGAGGGAGATAAATAGATAGAAAAACTTGAAATAGACCTTATTCTCAAAGGGCTTACATTCTATAATGGCAGATAACATATGTGTGGATGAACATATTATCAGATAAATACAAGGTATTTAGGCAGGAGGGTGGGGCTAGTGAAGGTTTGGGTCTGGAAAGTTTTCAGGTAGAAGATGGTGTCTGAGCTGCATACTGAAGGAAGAGAGACTCCAAATAGTGAAAAGGAGAAGGGAATACATTTCAAGAAAAAAGAGGAGATGATGGGCTGTGCATGAAAAACTGAGAGACCCCAGTTTGACTCGACTGTAGATTGTGGGGTTGGAGAAATATATGAGACTGGAAGCATGGATTGGTGCCAAGATATGTAGGGCTCTTAGAATTTAAAAAGAGGAGTTTATATTTTATCCTAGAGGCAGTAGGGAACCACTGGAATTTGAGTAAGGGAGTATTATGGTCAAATCTGCATTTAAGGAAAATCACTTTGGCAGCTGTGGGGAGGATGGGTTGAAATGGGGAGAGACTTGAGACAAGAAGCCCACTTGGGAGGCTATTGCAATGGTCTGGGTGAGTGGTGATGAGGGTGATGAGCAGAAAAAGGGGGCTAGATGCGAAAGATCTTCCAAAATAGAGATTTGATTCAACTTGATTCAACATGAGGAATGAGAGGGGGTGAGGAATGGAGGTTAATATGGAGGTCAGAAACCTGAGAAATGAGAAGAATTGTGGTGCCATCAACAGAAGTTGGGAAGAGGAATGAGTTTTGGGAAAAAGATAATGAGTGTTGGAACATGATGAGTCTGATATATCTGAACATCTGGTTGAAATTTCTAATAGGCAGTTTGTGAGGAGAGATTGAAGTTGAGGAGAAAGATTGGTTCTAGGTATACAAATTTGTGCATCATCTGCATAAAGATATTAATTAAACCCATGGTAGCTGATAATGTTAGAGAGACAGAGACAGCGAGGCAGAGAGACAGAGACAGCGAGGCAGAGAGACAGAGACAGAGACAAAAAGGCAGATCAGAGAGAGAGAGAACAAGAGAGAGAATGAGAGTGAACAAGAGAGAATGAGAAAGAACAAGAGAGAGACAGAAGAAAGAGAAGGTAATGACTGTAGATAACTTTTTTTCTTAAAGCTTGACTGAAACAAGGATGATATATATAGGATGATAACATGAGGCAGAGATAATGCTTAGGAGGATGTTGCAATAGTCTTCATTGGGTCATTTTTTCAGTCGTGTCTGATTCTTTGAAACCCTATTTGGGGTTTTCTTAGCAAAGATACTGGAGTGTTTTGTCATTTCCTTCTTGGGCTCATTTTGCAGAGGAAGAAATTGAGGCAAACAGGGTGATAGGCAAACACAGCTTATAGGTGTCTGAGAATGAATTTGAACTGAGGGAGATGATTCTCCCTGACTCCACTTAGTGTTCTATCCATCGAGCCATCTAGTTGCTTGCAATAATCTTAGTGCTGAGAACTGCATCAGCAAAGAGAATTGGTTGGATGTGAGGTTGAGGTATATAGAGGTAGAAAGACTTAGATTTGGCAACTGATTGGAAAGGTTGAGTGAGGGAGAGTGGGGAATAGAAGATGACACGAGGATACAAAGAGACTACAAAAATTACAATAAGGGGATAGATGGTAAGATCTAGAGAAGGCTTTTTGTTTTTGTTTTGAACAATGGGGGAGCAGACATGTTTATAGGCAGCAGGGAAGTTACCACTACATAGGGAGATTAGAGAAGATTAGAAAGAAATAAGGGATGATTTAGGGGGCAATTGCCTGGAGAAGATGGGAGAAGATAGGATAGGAGGGATTTGCCTTAGCTGGAAGGAGGGCCACTTCATTATCAGAGACTGGAGGAAAGGAGGAGAGTAGGGAATGATGGGGAGGGGTGTTGGAGAGGAGTTTACTTTCTGCTAAGTAGATGCAATGTTTACCTAGAAACATTAAGGATAAGATACTATGATGAAGGAGAGAGAGCACTTAAAATTTAGGAAAGGCTTCCTTTGGAGGTAGTGCCTGAACCGAGCCTTGAAGAAAGTGGAAGATTCTAAAATTTTAAAAATCTAAAAGATTTGCCTCAGTTTCTTCCAATGCAAAATGAGCCAGAGAAGGAAATGACAAAACACTCAGTATCTTTGCTAAGAAAACCCCAAATAAGGTTTCAAAGAATCAGACACGACTGAAAAAATGACCCAGTGAAGACTATTGCAACATCCTCCTAAGCGTTATCTCTGCCTCATGTTATCAGCCTATATCTTTTGTCTCAGTCAAGCTTTAAGGCAGTGAGGAAGGAGTGCATCCTAGGCATTTTGGGTAGCTTGTTCAAAGGCATCAGAGGAGAACTTGGATTGCTGATTTAAGGGAATAGGCAAGTAGACCAATTTGCCTAGAACAAAGAAGGTGTGAAAGAACAATGTGACAGGAGTTTGGAAAGGTAGGCTGGAGCCAGACTAGGAAGGGTTTTAAATTCCAAGCTGTAGAGTTTGGCTTTTGTCCTATAGGCAACAGGAAACCAGGGACAATTCTTGAGTAAGGGATTGGTCTGGCTAGATTTGGGGAGGACAATTATTCTGGGAGATGGATTGGAGAGCAAAGAGATTGGAGATAGGGAAACCAGTTCGGATAGTCTAAGGTTCTAATGCACCACTGGTGGAGTTGTGAACTGATATTGTCATTCTGGAGAACAGTTTGGAACCTATGCTCAAAGAACTATGAAATTTTATACCCTTTGATCCAGTTATCCCCTATTAGATCTGTATCCTAAAGAGATATTTAAAAAAAGGGGGCGTGGGAGGAGAAGGACTTATTAGTACAAAAATATTTATAGCAGCTCTTTTTGTGATGGCAAAAAAATTGGAAATTGAGGGGATGCCCTCAACTGGGGAATGGCTGGATAAGTTGTGACCTATAATTGTAATGAATAGTACTGTGCTATAAGAAATGATGAGTAGGGTGCTCTCAGAAAATCTGGTAAGACTCATATGAACTGATGCAGAATGAAATGGACATTGCACACCGTAATAGCAATATTGTAAAGTGATCAACTATGAATGACTTAAGCATTCCCAGCAACACAAAGATCCAAGACAATTCTGAAGGATCTATAAAAAAAAAGCTATCAACCTCCAGAGAAAAAATGGGTAGAATCTGAATACAAATTGAAGCATAATGTTTTATTTTTAACTTTCTTTCTTCTTGTTGTTTTGTTTTGTAATATAACTACTCTGGAAATATGTTTTGCATGCCTGCATATGTCTAACCTTTATCAAATTGCCTGCTTTCTCAATAAGAGGAGAGGGGAAGGAGAGTGGGAGAGAATTTGTAACTCAAAATTATAAAAGATGAAGGGTAATAATTGTTTTCACACGTAATTGGGAAAATAGTATATTAAAACAAAGAAAAGGGGTTTTCTAAGGATGAGGTTATGACAGTCTGAATATAAGTAGCAGACTGATGACTAGAGAGAAGGGGATGATGAGATAGATGTTGTGGAAGTCGAATTGACAAGAAAAAAATTGGTAAATGATTTAATATGAGCAATGAGAGAGAATGAATAATTGAGAATAATTTTGAGATCGTTGAGTGACTGGAAGGTTAATGATGCTCTCTACCAAAATGGAGAGCCTTGGATTTGGGTTTCATGAGGAAGAAAATAAATTCTCTTTTTGGACATGTTAAGTTTTTAGATGCCTATCGATTATCCATTTGGAAATGCTCAACAAGATGTTGAAGATGTGGATTTGGAGTTTAGGTTAGAATTGGACATATAGATTTAAGTGGAAGTCATCTGCAAAGGGATATATGATGAGGTTGTGTGAAGCAGATCAAGTCTATGGTACTTTGGCTTCAAGTCTCATCTTTGACATGTGGGGACCAGGAGACCTCACTCCTTAGTGCCCTAGGTAACTTAGACTGTACCTTACAGAGAAGTTGCTGATATGCAGTGTTAGAGGGAATTTCCTCAAAGGAAGGTATTAATACTGATGCAATCAAAGGACAGGAATAAAAAAGAAAAATTGCATTTTTTTATTTGTGTTCATGCTGTTTTCCCCAGTTGGATGGCATGACAGATGGAGCACTGGGAATCTGAATCCTATTCCTTCTTCAGACATTCCTAGATGTGTGACTCTGAACAAGTAACCTGACATTCCTCCCCATCTATTTCCTCATTTTTAAATTGAGAATAACATCTTAGAATGTTGTGAGGATAAAGTGAGATAACACACATAAAGTACTTTGAAAATATTAAAATTAGCAACAAGACTATTATTGTTATTACATACACCCTTGAAATCCAAGGGCCGGGAAACACTTATGCTGATGTTTACAGTGTTTGGGTGGATACATGTAAAAGTGGCCACAAATACACAGATAAGACACATAAAATACATAGAAACAAACCTGATCCGCATTGGGGCTTGCACAAAAGCTTGTGTCCGCATCCTATGGGTGCATAAATGTGTACGCTGATTTGTGTGTTCACAGATAACATGCATATACAGAGATAAAATCCTCCTTGAATTGTAAGGCTTGAAAGGGATGGCTGAGAAAGGAGCTAACTTCTTTTCCTCAACTTCCTGACTGAGGAAATGAGGTTATAGCGACTATCTCCTGATATTCCTCAGCCTAAGTTTGTCCTTTCTGAAGAGTGGGAAAAATTACCCCATGTTCCCCAGATTTGGTTTCCCAAGCACTTGTAATCATCTTTGAACATTCTTTCCTTCCCGTCACTATATTACAGACTAGAATTTCTAATTCTAATCCACTCCACTCCTATTCAGCAAACCCCAGGAGGCCAACTGGGTTGGGAGGGGGAGCACCTCTGACCCTATCAAAGTCATGACCTTTCCCCAGGACACAATATCAAAAGGGAAGATACGTGTAATGCAACCCTCCCCACATGTCCGCCCCCCTCCATCAACACCCTGAAGTCACTCATGCTCTTCCCACCCAGAAACAATTCCAGATGTTGGGCCTGCAGGAGATTCCAGTTGAAGGAGGCTAAAGGTCACCTCCGAGGCTCTTCGTGCAGCATCATCATTCTTCATCATTCTAGTTGTGTCTCTTGGCCTGTTAGAGATGCCTCGGATCCCAACATTTCTCCTTCTTCCCACTCTTCCTCCCTAACCTGGATGCCCTTGCAATGTAAAACGCTTGGGATGAGATCCAGGCTAAGTTCCCCTTTTCTGGAATCTTACCCAATCTACTCCAGCTTCAGTGTTCAGAAGACAGGGATTTAAAGCTGAAAGGGACCCAGAGGACATTTGATCCACCTTATTTTAGTTGTGAGACTCAAGAAGCAAATAATTTGCCCATAGTCACACAGGTAGCAAGCAGGGAGCAGAGCTGGGCCTCCAAGTTCTGGCTTCTTTCTAGTTTTACATGTTGCCTCTAACCTAACCTGGCTGTCTTGCTCTTATTCTTGGCAGTTTGAGGGAGGAGTTAGGAAAAGATTTCCAAAGATCTTGATCATCCTTTCCTGGCTTACCACTCAGCTTGCTATATAAGCCCATTTCTTTTTCTCCTATCTCAGTCTTCCCTTCCCGTTTTCTTCACCTGGTTAGATAATCTTGACTTTTTCCTGTATAAATCAATATTTAATTTCTTTTTTTTTTTTGCTAAGGCAATTAGGGTTAAATGACTTGCCCAGGGTCACACAGCATGTGTCTGAGATCAGAGTTGAACTCAGGTCCTCCTGACTTCAGGACAGATGCTCTATCCACTGCATCACCCAGCTGCCCCTAGTCAGTTAGTATTTTTGATCACATACTGGAGGAGGCACAGTTGGAAAAGCCATAGATCCTTGCTCAATATGGACAAGTCACTTAGTTAAAACCCTTTAATTAGTTAAAACAAGGATAAAGATATTTTGTAAATCCTAAAGTGCCAGAAAAATGTGAACTATCGTCCTTTCTTCTTTAATATATTTTTTTTAAATTTTAGTGGGAATCAGGGTTAAGTGGCTTGCCCAGGGTCACACAGCTAGTAAGTATCTGAGGCAACATTTGAACGCAGATCCTCCTGACTCCAAAGTCTGTGCTCTGTGTCATCTGGCTGCTCCAAACTGTGGCACTGTTCCATCACACTGGGGTTTACACTCTAATTAGGGAGACCAGATATTCACATACAGAGAATGTCTTAAGTATATTTACAAGGCAACCTTATCATACCGCGATTTTTATTTATTTTTACCTTTCTATGTCATGTTGAAGAAAAAACCTTGGCTTGGGCTTTAGAGGTCTTACTGAACAGAAGTTCTTGCTGAGTCCCTGACTCACTATATGATGCTGTGCAAGGCCCTTCCCCGTCTGAGTCATCTATAAAATGGAAGATTTGGACTGGATCAAGCAAGCAAGCAAGCAGTTGTTAAATGTGGTACATTATATAAGTGCCAGGGATATGAAGACAAAAATGAAATCGCTTCTGTTCTCAGGAAGCTTGCATTCTATTAGGGGAAGTGAATGGTAGGACTTGAACCCAAAGAGTTTCTATCTTTCCTCCATTCTATCTGAACTCATGCAATCATAATTTAGAAAATATGTTTCCACTCCAATAACATGTAAAGACATTTTAAACATTCATTTAATTTTGTGTGAATAGTATTTTTTCCAATTTTATATCCATTTTTATAATAATTTTTGAGTTCCAAAATGGCAAGCAATCTAATATATATAGCAATACTTATATAATCATTCATTTTAGAAAAATTTTGATTTCAAAATTTTCTCCCGCTTTCCCTTGCCTCTTCCCTTCCTGAAACAGTATGCAATTTGATATAGGTTATATAAGACACAACCATAATTTAATTTAACATATAATATTCTAAAATGTTAGGGGCAGTTAGATGGTGGATAGAATGCAGGTCTTGAAGTAAAGATGACTCAATTTTTGCCTCAGTTTCCTCAGGTGTCAAATGAATTGGAGAAGAAAATGGCAAACCACTCCAGTATCTTTGCCAAGAAAACCCCAAAGGAGTTCACAGAATCACATGCTACTGAGACAACAAAACAAGAGGACAATAAAAATTCTGATGTAGACGAAATTTTATAGTGTTTGAAACTCTTTCATCTTCCTCCCTAATAAGCTTTTTGACATCAGTGGGCTTTGTATAAGTATATTCAAAACAAATGTCAGATAAATATAAGTTACTTTTTGGGAAAGAAGAAACAGGCCATGGATTACTTTCTTAAGTCTTGACAATTAATCAAATAATAAATCGAGCCCCTGATTATATTGTTTGCAAACATGATTTCTAAGGCATAAATGCTTATGTTGAAAATTTGACCATTGGCTTAAGAGTAGACCAGAGTGGACTTTCGCACAATGATACCTTTAACAGCATGCCCCTGACTGGGTAACATCGATGAATCTAAATGTGACTGTCTTTTAGTAATTAGGGATGGAGGATGGCCTACTGTCCCTTTATCCCTCACAGACATCTTGGAGCTT
The DNA here is from genome assembly GCF_902635505.1 of Sarcophilus harrisii. NCBI lineage: Eukaryota > Metazoa > Chordata > Mammalia > Dasyuromorphia > Dasyuridae > Sarcophilus > Sarcophilus harrisii. Next base: position 372,405,432 of record NC_045427.1, read on the forward strand.
TCCCTATGGCCAGATCAGAGGCATTTTCCAGGGTGGCTGTGGAGGTTATTTGTTCTCATTCCTTTCCCCATCTGCCTTTCCCCCCACAGGGGAGTGACTGACCATGATGGATAAATATATAATTAGACTGAGAATTCCTGGATGGCAGGTTCTAGGGCCACATCACTCTAAATTCCATTCGCTGCCTGAATTCCACACCTAGACCCTACGAGCCTTTCTAGATAATAATTCCCATTGTACAGATGGGGAACACTGAGGCAAAGGAAATCAAAAGAACTGCTTGTGATGTCGCTGTCTCTGTCTAACCAGGATTCAGATCCGTGGGTGGGAAGGAGGTGGAGCCAAAGAGAGAGTTTCTCCCATCCGACCTTTTTCTGGACAGGCGGGAGAGGGGTGCTCAGAGCCAGGCCTGCCCACAGAGCTGGAGCTGCCGTTGCCAAGGAGAGACAGGCTGCGTTGGATAGCGGGCAGCTGGTGCCGATCTGATTATCCAGATATGAAGAATGCTTTGTCTGTCTTTACTGAGGGTCCTTTTGTCTCCGAGTCCAGCCTTGGCCGGCTGGCTGGGCAGGGGAGGGGGGTGTGCCCCGGGATGTGGAGAGAGCTGGGACGGCACCACCTGTCAGCAAAGATACAGCCCAGACCCTTCGCCCAGCCCCCACCAGTCCCAGCTCTGCTCTACCTATCAAATGAAAGAGCAGGTAATGGAGCATGTGCCCGGGGGCACAACTGCACTCAAGGCCTTTCCTCCAGCCTGAGCCCCTGAGACTCCTATGGCCTAGCCTCTTTGGGGACGGGTCTTCTTGGCCTTGGGTGGATGGAAGGTCCACACCCTGGCACTCCTTTTCAGATTTATTCCCTTCTTGCTGTCTACAGGGTTTCTTGTAACAAGGCCAGACCTTTGGACAGCATCTCATAGACTTACGTCACCAGGCATCATGGTCTGGGAGGAGAGGAACTGAAGAGGTGGTCAAGGAGTGCACCAGGTTCCCAGTTTGCTTCAGACCCCTGAAGCTGGAGCTTCTTTTTCTACCCCAAATCTCAGACCATGGGAAGGCTATGTGACCTCTCCCAGTTTTGGGGGGCATGTGTGGTACTTCCCTCAGTGTGAGGGATTGTGTGATTCATTTCTCAACCTGAAACCAAACCAGAAGTCCTAGACCTTGGGAGCTCTTTCTCCCCTTATTCCGGTCCTCCCTCCTTTCTTTTTCCAGAATTATCTCTTCCCTCTCCATCTCCCTTTACCCTTAGCATAGAAGGGTGAGAGTCGTGGGTTGCTTTTGCTGTCCATTACCTTTGTCTTTGCACCGCACCCCCCCCCCTTCTTTCTCCTCCTCTTCTCTCCTCTTTTTTTTCTTTTTCTCTCCTTCCCTCCTTCCCTCTCCCCCTTTCTCATTTTCGCCTCTCTTTTTCTCCTGTCTCTTTCCTCTTCTCTCTCTTTCTCCTCTCCTCTCTCTTTCCCTCCCTCCCTCTTTCTCATTCTCTCCTTCTTTTTCTTCTCTGTCTCTCTCTTTCTTCTATTTCTCTCCTCCCTCCCTTCTCTCCTCTGTCTCTCTCTTTTTTCTTTTCTCTCTCTCCTCCCTCCCTTCCCCCTTTCTCTTCTTTTCTCTCCTTCCCTCCCTTTCCCCTTCTCTTCTTCTCTTTCTCTCTCTTTCTCTACTCCCCTCTTCCTCCCTCCCTCACACACACACACACACACACACACACACACACACACACACATACACACACTTTCTCTCTCACACACAGGCTCTCAGTCTCTCTCCCCCCACTTTCCCCTCCCTCCCTTCCCCACCCCCCCACAGGGAGCTGGCGGGGAGCCAGGAGCGGCCGTTTTCTGCTGGGTGTGCACAACCTTTCACAGGCTCTAATTGAGTCGCGTTTGATTTATAACGCTGTGCTGGAGCCTCCCGGCCCCTTGCCTGGCCACCTTCTCCCTCTCTCTTTCCCCTCCCCACTGCCGCATGACCAGCTCTTCTCAGTGGCCTCCATAGCCACGTCTACACTGGTGGGAGGGCACCGAGCTCCCACCCCAGCCTTTCAGATCCGATCTGTCCCTGGGGGTGGATGTATTGCTTCATCCTCAAGATATCTTTGGCCCCATGCTTTGGCACAGGCTGTCCTTAATGCTGAGAATATACTCACCCCCTCCTTCCTTCTTTGTCAAAATCCTTCCCTTCCTTTAAGGCTTACCTTAGATCACCACTTCTGTGAAGCCTTCCGGGATTCATCCCTTCCACATGCCCCTTCCCGGATCCTTCCCCTCCCCAACTGAAAGTGTTCTATCTTGCAGCTAAGTGGTACAAGTATTTAGGACTCTATAATCAAGAAGACGTGAATTCAAATCCAGCCTCAGACACTTACTAGAACCTGGGCAAGTCACTTACCCTCTGTCTGCCTCAGTTTCCTCATTTGTAAAATGAGGATGATAATAATAGGACCTGCCTTTCAAGGACCAAATGAGATGGCACAGTGCTTGGTGCATACTAGGTGCATGTTTTTTTTCTTCCAGTTTTCCTCATTACATTCTATTTTCTTTTATACATATTTGGATTACAATAGAATGTAAATTCCTTTAAATCAGAGATTACTTTTTTTTTTTTTTTTTTTTGTCTTTTTGCCTGTACAGAGGCCATGTGGTCTAATGGATAGAGAGCTGCCAAAGGAGTTTGGAAGCCCTGAATTCAAGATCTTCCTGTGACTCATACCATCTTTAGGAAAAGAAGCTATATCAGTCTTATAATCTCTCAATGCCACCAGGCTACTTGTAAGACATTCAGAGAAGATACCCTCTTGTTTCTTCCAGCAGAGTATAATTTCATTGAATTCAGGCGCTGTGTCATTTTTCATCTTTGGGGAGTGTCTGGACCTGTGATTTAGATGATATGGGGAAACTCCCTCCCAGAATGCTGAAGGGCAATTTTGAGCAGAGTTCATGTTCATGTTTAGAGTTCAAGTTCATGGATTATGTTTTCAAAATATTTTGATAAATATCCTTTCAATGTAATTCGTTTCCTTTGTAATAGATGTAGTTTATTTTATACTTTTAAAAACATTATTTTAGGAGTAGCTAGATGGTGCAGTAGATAGAACATAGGCTTTGAAGTTAGGAACAGCTGAATTCCAATGCTGTCTCAGACATTTAACACTTCTAGCTGTGTGAGCCTAGGCAAGTCCCTTAACTCCAGTTGCCTCATCCCCCACCCCCAAAAAAGAAAGAAAAATATATGGGTCCCTATATTTCACCATACTGCTTCAGGCATCCATGATTAAGAGGAAGAACTCCTGACTTTGAGGGTGTCCTGGGAGATACTGAGACGTTAAATGACTGGCCTAGTATCTGGGATGAATTTGAATCCAGGTCTTTCTGACTCCAGGTCTATCCCTCTATCTACTGAGCCACCTAACTGCTTCCGGTACATAGTAGGTGCTTAGTAAATATGAATTAAATCTGGAACACTCTGCACTACAGGTCTTATTTGTGTGGACATTTCTGACAGTCTTGAACATATTTGATTTTTGCATATGACAAAAACTGGGGAAATTGAGGTATATGTCTGTCTTAGCTTTTTAAGCTTGTAGTTTGTGAATTTCTAATGGAACTTAGGCATTTAAATTCCCAAACCAGGTGTTAGAAACTAATATACTCTGTGTGTGTGTGTGTGTGTGTGTGTGTGTGTGTATGCACACACACACATGACTGAAGTATTTGTTTATTGAACTTAAAGGGAGTGGAATGGATAAAATGTTGGGTTTGGAATCCTGAAGATCTGAGTTCAAATCCTGTTCCATATACCTACTAGCTATGTGACAACCTCTGTCTGCATCAGTTTCTTCAACTGTAAAATGGGAATAATAATAGAGTTTACCTCCCAGGGTTATTGTGAGCATCAAATGACATGTTATTTTAACACTTTGCAAGCCACTATATAAATGCTAGATATTATAATTGATTTAACAACAATTGTATTGATCAAATCAACTTTCATATATTGATACCTACTGTTTGTATCCAGTATTGATCTTGACTACTCTGGAAACTAGATCACTGCTTTTCTAGGAATTCATAGTATAGTCAGGAATCACAAGATCATACTTAGGGCTGCAAAGTGACTTTAGAGCCCAGCTAGTCCAACTGCCTCATTTTACAAGTGAGGAAATGGAGGCCCAGAGAGATTAATTAATTTATCCAAGGTCCACAGTAAATAAGAATTTGAACCCAGGTCTTCTTGACCTTAAGTCTAGCATATTTATTAACCATGGGCTTAATTATATTGTGTTGTATTCATGATATTTAAAAATTAATAATAATTTTAATAAATAATATTTAAACATAATTTTATTAAAATATATATTCTAAATAAATATAATAAATAAATACATTTTAATAAATAATTTTATTGATTCCTATTGTTTTTATATTATAGTCAGTTCCCTATGTATCCTACATCTCACCTATCCTATTCAATAGGGTTTACTTTGTAACAAAGAAAAAAGTTATATAAACTATAAAAAGTTATATATATATATATATATATATATATATATATAAACTATCAGACAATGTCTGTAGTATTTTCCTATGAAATAAAGAAGGTACATTTCTTCCTTCCTTCTCCATTGATCATGATCACTGTAGTGTCCTTACATTCCAAAAGTAACTCAGGAATCATACTTACTTCACTTTGGTCAGTTTGCAGAGTTGTCAATTCCATGTCCAGATCACTTTTCCCATCTATCATCTTTCTCTCTTTTCAAGGTCACCATCTTAGGTTGTGTCTTATCAACTCTGCTTGGATTGTTACAACAGCCTCCATATTGGATTCTCTTTCTCTAGTCCAGGGGTTCTTAACCTGGGGTTGGTGAACTTATATTTTTTAAAATGTTTTGATAACTGTTGTTATTGTGATTGATCACTCTGTGACTCTGTATAATGTTTTCTTGGCACAGATACTGCAGTGGTTAACCATTTTGTTTTCCAGTGGATAAGACAAAAGAAGTTAAATGACAGGGTCACACAGCCAGTAAGTGTCTGAGGCTGTATTTGAACTCAGATCTTTCTGCCCCCAGATCCAGTGTTCTATCTATAGAATCACCCAGCTGCCTTTGATAACTGTATTTCTCTAAAATTGGTTTTAGGTAAAATCCTATGTATTTTATTTTATGAATTTAAAAGCATTCTTCTGAGAAGGAGTCCCTAGGCTTCATAATACTGCCAAAGGAGTCTCTTGCCTCTCCAATCCATCATCCACAGAGCTGCCAGTTTGATATTCTGAAAGCGTACGTTGGAACACTACGCTACCACAAAGGTCAACAAGCTTCAGTGGCTCCCTATTGCCTCTAAAATAAAATACAAATTTCTTAGCCTAACATTTAAAATCTGTCACCATCTGGCTCTAATTTATCTTTCTAGACTAATTTCACATTACTTTTCCTCCTCACATACTTTTTATTCCAGCCAAATGGGCCTGTTTGTTTTTGGTTTTTGTATTTACCTGTCCTCAGATGGTTAGAATCTGAATTCAAATCTAGCCTCAAGCACTAGCTGTGTGACCCTAGGCAAGTGACTTTACCTGTGGTTGCCTTAATCCATTGAAAAAGGAAATGTCAAACCATTTCAGTATCTTTGGGGCAGCTAGGTGACACAATGGATAGAGTGCCATCCTTGGAGTCAACACTCCAGTCTCAGACAATTATTAGTTGTGTGATCCTGGGCAAGTTACTTAACCCTGTTTGCCTCAGTTTCCTCATCTGTCAGATGAACCAGAGATTGATAATGGCAAACTACTTTAGGAGCTTTGTCAAGAAAACCCCAAATGGAATTAGAAAGAGTCACACCTATACCTGACAGGTACTGCCTCCTCATCTTAGCTTCTGAGAGTCCTTGACTTCTTTCATTATTCAGGTCAAGTGTGGCCATCTACAAAAGGCCATTGAGTACCCTCCCCCCTCCAATTTTTGTTCCCCTTCTCTTGAGAGTTTTTTACTCCATAGATTTTGGATTAGCTTACCTAAGTATACACTTGTATTCTCACGGTAAAATGTAAGTATTGTGAGGATAGAAACTGTCCTTAAATGCCCAGCACCTAGCACAGTGCCTGGCACATTATTCAATGTTTATTGAATAATTGAAAAAATGAGATTGTCATAATCTGTGTTTATGACTGAAAACAAAGCAAACCTGTAGTTCTTTCAACACTGGAGACACGGATGTTGAGATGCAAATGTATTCACATGAATATATATATACATACATACACACACATCTATATATTTATATACATGCCCTTTTTTGCCCTTAGCTTTCTCTGAGGGAAAGTTATTTTCAAACAAATTCTGGGGAATATTAAAGAATAATATTTTGAAAACTATTTTCCCATTTCACAGATAAGGATAAAAAGAGGCTCAGAGAGAATCTATGATTCATGAAGCTCTTGATCCCTGAAGTCTTGGTCTCTACTATCTCCTTTAGTTCTCTCTCCCTCCAGGACCTCCCTACATGCTGTTCTGTTCTTCCCTATTCCTAAAAAAGATAAATCATGAGATTTTCTGTTCCCCAGAAGAGAGGAAGAGCCAGGGAGAGGGGAATAGGGTGATAAACTCTTCCCTCCTCTGATTCCTATTCCCTACATCTTCTCACTCCCAGAGTTTAGGATGAGGGAAACTTTACTGCAACTGCTTTTGGAGGCGATGGAGGTGATGGATAGGGAGACTCCAGCACTGTGAATCTTGGAAAAAGGGGGGAAGGGTCCCCATTTAGTAAAGGAGTTTATATAGGAAGAAGGACCTAGAAGAAATCTTAGGGAATTGTCCTCTCCAGATTGGTGCTCTCAGTTTTTTCGTCAGTTATGGGCTATCTCCGCCCCCTTCCTTCTCCTTATCCCTGGGGGTAGCTGAGGCCCAAGGCAGTTCCTTCTGGGTCTGAAATATTTGGGACAATTTTAATGAAGCCGTTCTCTAAGAGTCCCAAGGCCTCCTACATGGGGCTGGCCCAGCAGATCACCAGAGAGGTTAAGAGTCCTTGCACTAATTTCACAGAATAAGATGGATTACAGAATGTTAGAGCTGGAAGGACATGTTAGGGATCATTAAATTCAGTCCTCTCATTTTACAGACAAGGAAACTGAGATCTTGAGAGAAGGAACAATATGTCTAGTGCTGTTAAGAAAGTAGTACCAGAACCAGAACCAGAACTTGGGTCTTCTTTCTTGTACATTTCCATTATACTGCAAAGGGTTTCTGTTACTCAATCCCATCGCAAAAGGGTCATAGGCTTAGATGAGGGAGCAAAGCCCAGTAGATAAAGGGTTGATTTGTAGTTAGGAAGACCTGTGTTGTAATCCTGACTTTGACATTCACTTGCTCTGTGACTGTGAAGCAAATTGCTTAACTGAATCTCAGTTTGCTTATGTATAAAATGGGAATAATAATATATGTTAAACCTCCAGTGTTCGACGGAACCCTTTAGACAGAAATGATATCACACATGCAAAACAACATATAGCATGTTAAAAATCAACACGATCAATTACCATAATTAATATCAACAATTAATATTATTATTATCTGTAATTAATTAGTAAGTAGCAATTTTAGGATTGAAACCCAAGTCATCTGTTCCAAATTCCAGTTAATTTCCCCTCTGACCTCCCCTCTGTGTTTTCCTAAAAGCTTGCCCTAGCTGGGAGGAGAAGAGGAAAAAAAAACTACATGGCCTCTATCTGGAAGGAGGTTGGTACCCAAGATCTAGAAAGAACTGGAGCCAAAGCTGGATAAAAGAACTGGAACTGGCACAGGGCCAGGTTCCCAGCCTCTCCATTGAAGGTTGGTAGGAAGAAAGCCCCATCTCCTACCCCCTTATCTCGGAGGTTAGGGTGGAAGCCAGGAGAGAGGCCTGGAATGTCCTTCAGTGCAGGGGAGAGTTTGGAGTAATTGGGGGAACACTGGGCCATCAGTCAGGACAACTGGGTTCGAAGTCTGCTTCTGCTACTTAACAATTGGTTGAATTTGGGCCTTGGTTTCCTCCTTTGTGAAAAGATGGGTTATGTGGGAGGTCGGCTCCTTCCCCCTCTTCCCCAGTCCCACAGCTTGGGAGGCAGGTCGGTGGGGCGGCCCTATTCTGAGATCCTTTCTGCACCCTGGGTCCGTTCCAGTTTGCTGTACGGTCTGGGATTAATAGGTTTAGGAGGAAAGCATTGAGGTTAAATATTGGGAGAATGTGAACAGAGGAGGGCTGTACAGAGAGATCCTTATATTTTGGGGTTAGGCTAGGCAAGGCTGGGTGCAGAGGCAAGTCTGTAAAATGAGAGCTTTGGGGATTCCATCCTAGTGTTGTTTTTCTGTGTTGTAATCTAAAATTGTTGCTGCTTTCCCTTGTCCGTACCCTTTAAGTTCTGCTCAGTAAACCCAAAACCTTTTCTCCCTCCCCCACCCCCTCCCCACTGAGCTGTCCCTGAAGACAAGTCACCAGGAACTGGGCCTGGGCACTGGGTTCTGGGAATCTTTGATTAATTGCATTAATTAGGCCCTGAGGAACGGTTCATAAAATCTGAGTCCACCTGGAGGAGGAAGCAGGGACACAGGAAGCAAACATGAAGCCCAGCAGAGGCTGCATTCCTGGCTCCCTGGGGGGTGAGAGGAGGTGATAAATTGTCACAGGGAGGGAGGCTGACAGGTGGCCATCGACAGGGACCTCCTAGCCCTGACCCATATAACTCTGACCCTTGGCCCTCTGCCCTGACTCCCATAACGCTGACCCTTGACCCACAGTCCTGACCCCTGACTCCCCAGAACCAGGTCTGGCAGAGTTCCCTGAAGCCCCCACTATCCAGTTCAGTCCAATGTTGCTGCCATGCTTTTTGACTAGGAACGTGTTCCTGGTTTTCACTAGGGAGGGGATAATATAGGACTAAAGGGTTCTCTTTAAAGGTCCCTTCGTAGACAGGACAATAGGAAGTGACTTCATACTAAGGTGGGAAGAGCTGTGTTCCAAGAAGGGAAGCGCCTGGTAGCAAATGCTAACACAGGAGACTAAAAAGGCGTCCAGTTGCCGTGTCTTCCCTCAGTCTCTTCAAGAACAAGATTAATTTCTTGTTTATAACCATAGGACAGTGAAGTCAGGAAGACTCATCTTCCTGAATTTAAATTTGACCTCAGATACTTATTAGTTATGTGACCCTGCTTGCCTCAGTTTCCTCATCTGTAAAATGAGCTGGAGAAGGAAATAGAAAACCATCCCAATACCTTTGCCAAGAAACCCCAGATGGGGTCATCAAGAGTCAGACACAATTGAAAAACAACTGAACAAATTACAATCATAGGACCATGGAGTTGGAGCTGGAAGGGACTTCAGAGCCCATTTTATAGATGATAAAACTGAGACACGTTGGGCTCCCCTTGTCTCTCACCACCCTTTCTTTTTGCAGTTCATATATGAATAGGAGCCAGGACTGGGTCCCATAGCCATAGCTAGGGTTTAGGATAAACCCAGGATTTACTCCTCTTCTATTCTTTGTTTCCATCCCTGGTCACCTTACCCTGGACTTTGCAATTCTTTTTTCCTTTCACATCTTCCCATTTTCCACTACACAGCCTCTGTCTCTGTCTCTGTCTCTGTCTCTGTCTCTGTCTCTGTCTTTCTCTGTGTGTGTGTGTGTGTGTGTCTCTGTCTCTGACTCTGTCTCTCTGTTTCTGTCTCTCTCTCTCTCTGTCTTTGTCTCTCTCTCTCTGTGTCTCTGTCTCTCTCTCTGTCTCTCTATTGCTGTCTCTGTCTCTGTCTGTCTGTCTGTCTGTCTCTCTATTTCTCTCTGTCTCTGTCTCTGTCTCTCTCTTTCTCTCTATGTGTGTATGTATATGTCTCTCTCTCTCTCTGTATCTCTGTCTCTGTCTCTCTCTCTGTATGTGTGTGTGTCTCTCTCTGTCTCTCTCTTTCTCTTTGTACCTGAGCACATCTCTGTGACTGTGTACCTGTGAGTACAAAAGCATGCACAGTGTGCATACATGTGCATGTTTGAGTTTCCAAATATGTGTATGTGTGTTTGTGGGTGTGTGTGTGCCTCGGTAAGTCAGTGTGACTGTGGGCCTGTGTGTTTGAGTGAGGACGTGTGTGTGACAGGTGAGCTCCAGACGTTCCTCCTCCAGCTCTTGGCTGCTGTCATGCTGAGTTGATCGGTGGCGGCAGCAGTAATTTTAGAGATGGGCTCTGTTTTGTGTGTCACTGGGGCACTGGCTGGGAGTGGGTGGGGTGGAGGAGGTTGGGGGGTGGTTGGGGGATTTATCCCTTGCTCTCTTCCCCTCCCTTTTTTCCTTTCTTCCTTTTTATTGGGTCATTAAAAATGGACCCCAGTGGTTTATGAGCCGATGGTCCCCCCTTTAATGTCTCTGCTCCCTTGGCTCCATCATTATCTCCCTCCACAGCCTCTGGTAATTCGATGCCAATCAGAATTTGGGGGCTGCGGCTGCAGGGATCAAAGATGCTGCAGCCAGTGAGCTCAGACTTCAGTGTCGTGGCTTCCGGGAGGGTGTGTGTGTGTGTGTGTGTGTGTAGCACTGGCTGCCTTTGTGGTTTATTCTCCTGGCCCTTTGGGGCCCAGAGGGCAGAAGTAACAGACAGGGGCAGCTCCCAGGACCCTTCCCCCATGACATAGCCCATGGACAACTCCCCCGGACCTTGGCCAATTCTTTGGCTGCTGCTGAGTCCTTTCAGAAGTCTTGCTGGGTGCTCAGGGCCATGCTCAGCAGTCTAAGGAATGGCACTTCCCTTGGGTGGAGAAAGTAAGATTTACAAATAGGGAACAAATTAAATGGCAGAGTATTCATAATCAAATGACAGGGTCTCCCAAGGATTAATGCCGTAGGAATTCAGGAAGGGAGAGGAGGCAGGGAATGATTGGCACATATAAGGGGGAATTAGGCTTGTTCTGTGTAGATTCCGAGGAATAGAATCAATGGGAACAAGTTACAGGAACAAATGTTTCAGATAAACGTAAGGAAAAGTTTCCTGAGAGTTCGAGCCGTCTAACACGGAGTGAACTTCCTTGGAAGGCAGTGAGCTCCCTGCCACTGGAAGTTTCCAGTTGGGACTCACTGGGTTTGTTGTAGCAGGGATTTCTGCTTCAGGTGAAAGTTGGGCTGGCCGGCCTTTGGAGGTGCCTTCCAGTATTGAAATTCTGTGATCTATGTGAATTTGAGTAGGAATGCCTACTTACTCACCATCTATGACGGCATAATGACTGACAACTCATTTATTCAACATTCAATAAGTATTTATTGTGTACTCTACATTCCAGGCGAGGTGCTAGGGCCAAAGAAAAAAGAAAGCAAAAAGGAAACAATGCTTGCCCTTAAGGAATTCTATTGGGCAGAAACAACATGAACACATATAAATTAAACACAAAAGGCCTACAAAGTAATTTTGGAGTAGGGGAGGGTACTAGCTCTCATTCTCAAAAAACAGCAATAACAACAACAAATTGGTAGCTATGATTGCTAAGTCACTATCAAGGATATTTTAAAGTTCATGGAAAATGAGAGAGGTATTACAAGCTTGGAAAAGGGTAAATGTAGTGCTAATTTTCAAAAAAGGAGAGAAAACAGCCTGCTCACTATAGACCAATGAGCTTGACTTCAATTCTAGGGAAAATTCTAGGCAAAATCATTAAAGAGATGGTTGGGGAACATCTAGGAAGGAAAGTCTTGATCATAAAGGTTCAGCATAGCTTTATTTAATTTTTTACATTGTTTTATTTTTATTTTTAATAGTATTTTATTTTTCCAAATACATGTAAGGATTGTTTTCAAAATTCACCCTGTAAAACCCCATGTTCCAAAGTTTTCCCTTCTCCCCACCTCTGACTTCCCAAGACAGCAAGCAATCCAATATAGGTTAAACATGTACAGTTCTTCTAGATTTATTTCCATATTCATCATGCTGTACAAGAAAAATCAGATCAAAAGGGAAAAAAAACCATGAGAAAGAAAAAAAACACGTAAATAAGCAACAACAACAACAACAAGGAGGTGAAAATGCTATGCTTTCACTCACATTCAGTCTCTGCAGTTCTCTCTCTGGATGCAGATGACTCTTTCTATCACAAGTCTATTGGAATTGCCTTGAATCACTGAGCTACTTAAAAGAGTCAAGTCCACCACATAATCTTGTTGTTATTATGTATAATGTTCTCTTGGTTCTGTTCACTTCACTCAGCATCAGTTCATGTAAGTCTCTCCAGGCCTTTCTGAAACTAGCCTGCTCATCATTTTCAATAAAACAATAATATTCCATTAATTCATATACCCTAACTTATTCAGCCATTTCCCACCTGATAGGCATCCACTCAAAGTCCAGTTCCTTTCAGCGTAGCTTTATCATGTTAAGCCAGGCTTACCTCATTTCTTTTTTTTTTTTTTTTTGTTAGGATTAGTAATCTAGTAGATGAAGGGGATATTGTGGATCTCTCTCTGTGTGTTTCTGTCTCTCTCTGTCCCTTTCAATTTTTATCTAGATTTCAATAAAGACTTTCACAAAGTATCTTATCCTATGCTTATGGAGAAGAAAGAGAACTATGGATTAGGCAAGAGTACAATTCAATGGATTCAAAACTGGTTAGATGCCCATATCTTAAAAAAAAAAAACCCAGTAATTCATGATTCGATTTCAATATGGCAAGAAGTCTCCAGTGAAAGAACCCCAGAGATCTGCCCTTTTTTATCGTTAAAATTTTTTTTATCAATATCAAAACTGGAAGGTATAGTTAACACACTGGATGTCAGAGTCAGGAGCTATCTAACTTCATGGCCTCCTTGGTTCCCTTGGGTTCAATTGCTATTTCTGTTCAGATGATTCTAGGTCTATTACCCAGTTCTAGTTTATTTTCTGAGTTCCAGTGTCTCAATCCCAGTTGCCTATTGTACATTTCAAACTGGACAATCTATAAATATATCCACCTCAAAATCTTGAAAACAGAGCTCATTTTCTTTTCTCCCAAACCTTTCCTTTTTCCAGATTTCTCCTATAACCATTGAAGGCACCACTATCCTCCCAGTTACATAGATTTGAAACCTCAAGGTCATCCTAGACTATTCACTCACTCTATGTATACAATCAGTTGACAGATCTTGTCATTTTTACTTTCAGAACTCTCTCATACCTGACTCTTGTCTCCAGATTGTAAGCTCCTTGAGGACAGGAATTCTCTTCTGGTTTCTTTTTATATCCCTAGGGCTTTCGTGGTTCCTGACACAGAGTAGGTGCTTAATAAATAAATGTTTATTGATTGATTGATCTTTACTCACAGAGTTACCATACTAGTAAGGAAGGGAGTAAGCATTAATAAGTGCTCACTCTGTTAAGCATCTTGCAAATATTATCTTATTTGGTCCTCACAACCATCCTGGCAGGATCACTATTATGTTAATCACTATTATGATCCTCATTTTATAAGTGAAAAAAATAGATTGAGAGAATTTAAGGAATTTACTTAGGGTCATAAGGCTAGTAAGTATCTGAGGCTGGATTTGAATTCGGGAATTTAAGTCATCCTGATTTGGGGATAATAAGGTAGTATAATTGATAGTGTTCCAGGCCTGGAATCAGGAATATTCCTCTTTCTGAGTTCAGATCTGTCCTTAGACATTTATTAGCTGTGTGACCCTGGACAAGTCATTTAATCCTGTTTGTTTGAATTTTCTGACTGAACTTCCTGATCCCAGACCTGGTATTCTATCAACTTACAACTTCAGTATCACCTTTTGCCTGAACTCCTGCAATAGATTTCTGATTATTCTCCCTGAATGAAGACTTCCCACTCTGGCCTATTTCCCACATAGCTGCCAAAGCAATTTTTCCAAAGTTTAGGTCTGATTTTGTCACAAACTGCTCTCCTCCTCCCACCCCCACCTCAATAAACTCCAGTGGCTCCCTATAACTTCTAGGATCAAATGTAAAATCTTGTGTTTGACATTTAAAACCCATCACAACCTGGCTCTTTGTTATCTTTGCAGTCATTCTGGCCCACACCATTTATAATTTGGCCTGCTTATGGCTCTTCACACAGAACACTCTAAACTCCATATTTTTATACTGGCTGTGCCCCAAACCTGTGTCTGGAATAGTATACTCTCTCTTATTGTCTCTGAATCCTTAATTTCTTTCAAAACAGCATCTTCTGGAGAAAGCCTTTCTGGATCTTCCTTGCCACCTAGGCCCTGGAGTTTTCCCATATCTCTACTGTGCCTATTTATCTACATTTTTGTTCCTGCATTAGAATGTAAACTCCTGGAGGACAGACACTGTTTTTACCTTTCTATCCCCAGATTAGGAGATAGACTAGAGCACTGGAATGTATCTATTAAGATAAGGAAAAATGTAAAGTGGTATATTTATTTACACAAAAATCAATTTCCTTTGTATCAGATAGGGAAAGCATAGATAGACAGCTGATGCTCTATAGAAGATCTTGGGGTTTTGGTGGATTGCAAGCACAGTATGTAGCACGGTGGACAGAGTGCTTGGCCTGGAATAAGGCTTGTCTTCCTGAGTTTAAATTTGGCTTTAGACACTTACTAGCTGTGTGACTCTGGACAAGTCACTTGCCCCTGTTTGCCTCAGTTTTCTCATGTGTCAAATGAATGAACATAGGAAATGACAAATTGCTGGAGTATCTTTGCCAAGAAAACCTCAGATGGGTTCACAAAGAGTTGGACATGATTGAAAACAACTGAACAATAACAATAGCACAATATGAGTCAGTAGTGTTAATAGTGAGACACAAAAAAAAGCTAATTCTGCCTTGAGCTGCATAAAGAGGGGCAGAGCTTCATGGGGAGGAGATCCAGGCAACTACTACAACTTTTTTTTTTTTTTTTTTAAACTAGAGTACTTCTTGAAGAAGGTGACTACCAACAGGAAGATAAATACAGCGTTAGATCTGATTTGCCTGAAGACTGACAGGAGAAGGGCAGTGCAGAAGCAAGGTGAACTGCAGAAAGCCTATCTGGTAATCCTACAGATTGCTTCATATTCCAGTGTTTATGACTCATTTTCTTGGAAGATTGCAACAGTCAATTAAGCAGTCAACAATCTTTGATTTTAAGGATCTCACAGTCCAGTGGGGGAGACAAAATGTAGACAACTGTACAAAGAAAATACACACAGGGTAAGTGAAAGACAATTTCAGAGGGAAAGCAATGCCTTAAAGGGCAACCTAACATTTATAGAACTCTTTAAAGCTTATATAATAGTATTGGGAAATAATAATAATAATAACTGAGAAATAAGAGTTAATATTTGTATATAATTATTGTTGTAAGTTGATGATTGTTTAAATCTTATCAATACTATGAATCCCCTGTATCTTTTTGCATTTTTTGTGAGTCCCATGCTTGCTTTATATTGTAGGTTGAATGCATTTTTATTTCTCAGTTTGGGAGACCCAAAAATGAACCCAAATGTAAGCTATAAGTAAGTTTTTTCTTAGGCTAATAAGGTAAAGAATATAATAAGCATAATAAGTTTAACTCTTATTAAGACTCATCTTACTGAGTTCAGATCTGGCTCCACTTACTAGTTTTGTGACCCTGAGCATGTCACTTAACACTATTTGCCTCAGTTTCCTTAATCTGTAAAATGACCTGGAGAAGAAAGTGGCAGACTCCAGTATCTTTGCTAAAAAACAAAACAAAACAAAACAAAAAAACAAACCAACCCAAATGGGGTCATGAAGAGTCAGACATGATCAAAACAACAGCATAGAAGAATAATCTATTCTTCATTAGAGACCAGGCTCCCCCAGCATAGAATCCAGTCCAGAGTATAGGTATAGGTCTAATGCTGAGAGGGGTCCCTTGCCACTTGGACTCAGAGGTGGTTCTTAATGTTAGATACATAACTATAATACAAAGATAAATTATATATAAGCTATATGGGCAGTAAGTGCTATAGAAGTCCTGGGAAAAGAGATCTCTTCCAGCTGGCAGGACCAAAAATAGCTTTTGAACTGGCTCAAAGGATGTATAGAGGTTTTGATAGGTGGTAGGGGGTCTTCGGGGGAGGGAGGGAGAATAGTATGAACAAAGGAGTAGTGGTGGGTTTGCTGAAATAAAGAGTTTGTGAAAGGGAGGAAATTGGCAATATAACCAGAAAAGTAGCTTGGGATCAGGTGTGGAAGGCCTTGAATGCCAAGCAGAAGGATATGTACTTGTTTTCTGGAGGCAGAAGAGGGCCACGGAAGGTTTTTGGGCAATGGGGTGATCTTATCAAAGCAGACTAGGGAAATGGATTAGGAGTCAGTCTGGGACTTATTTTCTGGGCAAGTTGCTCAATGTTTCTGAAATTCAGTTTCAAACTCAGTGAAATAAGATGATTGGATAAGTGAACTTCTAAATTCCTGCTCTAAATTCTCTGAGCATGTATGGACACTCTCCTGGTGGCTCCATTGGGATAGAGAGAGATGGGGTTGGTGGGGGGTACTGATTGAATGGAGGAGGATTCTTTGTTTCCTTGGGAGATCAGCAAAAATTTTTCTTCCTGATTTCCTTTAGACTTCCTCTCTGGAATAAGATGGTATAAACAATGTACTCCCAGGCTTTGGGAAATTCTTGGCTCCCAAAGCTCTGGAGGTTTTGGGAAGGGCCCAAGAAGGTGTCACTAGTTCCTAGGAATCCTGTGGTCCTTTGATCTCCCACTTTACCATTGTTCACACTTCTTATCACCCCTCCAGACATAGTAACTAGATTTGGTTCAGCCAGAGAGACTACCTCTTGACTGGGTCATTTTGGGGCCACTGTAGTCAAGTAGACAGGACACTAGAGTAGTAGGAAGACTCAATCCCTTTCAGTTCCTTGATGGGGCCCTAGGCTGTCTCCCTTCCTCGGATCCAGTTCCATATAATATAACATAAAATGTTAGAACTAATATGGAATAATCTAGAACTAACACAAAATAACCTAGAACAAACCCAGAATAATCTAGAACTAACACAGAATAACCTAGAACAAACCTAAAATAATCTAGAAGTAGCACAGAATAACCTAGAATACAACATAGAATGTTAGGACTAGAAAAGACCACTTTGTACAATTCCTCCCTTATCTCATTATATAGATGAGGAAACATCCAGAGAGAAGACTTGATCTGACCCCTCTCTATGTAATTAATGGCAGAACTCGAATTAAAATCCAGATCTCCTGATTCTCAAACCAGGCCTTTTTTCTTACTACATTGGTCTCTAGTCTCTGCTTCCTAGTGTGATGATGAATTGTGCCTGTGTTGACTTGTGTTCATTGTTAATGAGACAGGACCAGGTCTATTTTAGCTCTTCTCTTTTTAGGTTGTTTGTGATGACTATTTGGTAGGAATTTCAGGCCAAAGCAGCTTTGAGAGGGGCTTGAGGGCAGGGAATTTGAGGGAAGACTCTGCTTCCCATTGACAGACCTACTCTGTCCACCAATTTCTCTTGCATACCCCTCTGGTTTTTTAAAAAATACTAATAGTTTTTTGTTTTTCAAATACATTGTAGAGATAGTTTACAACATTCACCTTTGCAAAATCTTGTGTTCCAAATTTTTCTCCCTCCCTCATCTTCTCCCCCTCCTCTAGATGGTTGGTAATCCAATAAAGTTTAAACATGTGCATTTCCTCTAAACATATTTCCACATTTATCATGCTACCCAAGAAAATCAGATCAAAAAGGGGGAAAATGAGAAAGAAAAAAAATTAAGCAAATCAACAACAATAAAAAAGGCTAAAATACTATGTTGTGATCCACATTCAGTCCCCTTAGTCCTCTCTCTGGATGAAGATGGCTCTCTCTATAACAAACAAACTTATTGGAATTGGCCTGAAAAACCTCGTTGTTAAAAAAAAAAGAACCAAATTCTTCACAGTTGACCATCTCATACTGTTGTTATTGCTGTGTACAATGTTCTCTTGGTTCTACTCACTTCACTTAGCATCAGTTCATGTGAGTCTCTCCAGATCTTTCTGAAATCATCTTTCTAATCATTTCTTTCTTTTATTTTTTCATTATTTCTTACAGAACAATAATATTCCATTACATTCATATACCATAACTGATTCAGTTTTTCCCCAACTCAGTTTCCAATTCCTTGCTGCTACAAATAGGGCTGTTATAAACATTTTTGCACATATGAGCTCTTTTCCCTTTTTAATGATCTTTTTGGGGTACAGACCCTGTAGAGATACTGCTGGAACAAAGCGGCATACCTCATTTTTTTTTTCCTGAGGCAATTAGGGTTAAGTGACTTGCCTAGGGTCACACAGTTAGGAAGTGTTAAGTGTTTAAGGTCACATTTGAACTCAGGTCCTCCTCACTACAGGGCTGGTGCTCCATCCACTGCGTCACATAACTGCCCCCCCCCCTTTGGGCCTTAATCTTTCCCTTTAGGACATAGGTAGGGTAAATAAGACACTAAAGGGAGGTCACAGAATTTGTAGAAAGAGCTCTGAGCTCTGCTAGCAAAGTCCCTCCTCCCGAGGGCCAGGTCAGAGCAAGCCAGGACATATATCACCTCCATCCAGAGTCACTGTACATAAATAGAGAATGAAGATGCTGTGTGACAACCAGCCCCAGATAGAGATGTAAAGGGAAAGCTGGAAACCGAACAAAAATTTAAAAAGCAATAGAAGATATTTTCCTGGAGGATTTTAGGGAATTTCCTCTTTAAAAAAGGAACACAATCATTTCCCCCTAAACTCTTTTGGCTTTACATCCCTAAATATAGCAAATAGAATAAATTCTATAAAAGGGGCTAAAATAATATTCTCCCAAGATTTCTGTTTCCTACCAACTCTCCCTCCCCCCAGATAATTTTCTCCATGGCTTCAGAATTCCTAGAAATTTTCCATCTGTAGCCAATTCTCTGCCCTTCCCAGCTGCAGTCCAGTAGGGAGGGTCCCAGTGATTTAGAAAGCGTGGGTGGGGAATTCTTCCTCTTCCCCTTCCTGGCCTTGGTCTAGGCCATTGGAAAGAACTGTTTGCACTTTCCATAGCACCCAGGGAAGCATGGAAATCCTCAGAGCCCCTCTCCCCTCCTAGGCTTGAGGAGCAGACATCAGGGTGCTGCTTTGGGCTTGTGTTAGATATACACAGATGTCCCCTGAAAGGGCAGTTGCTGAGGCTGATGAGGGCTGGGAAAGAGGGGGTGAGTCTAAAAAATTCCAGGCCAGCATCCGAGTCTGGGGCTACAATAACCCTCCTTCCAGAACCAAATCCCATCTCTTATTGAGGAGGAAGGGTGTATGTGGGGAGGGAAGAGAATCCCTCATCCATGTTCATTGGAGCCGTTCCACTCTCCAAAGGTCAGTACTTGGCTGGAGCCAGCTTCTAGGGAGAACCTTTGCTAAAAGCTCCCTTCCTCTCCTCCCCAGGGATCCAGGAGCCCCCACCTTCACCCCCCTCTGCCTGGCAGAGGTCTCTAATTAAAGGTCAAAGGAAATTGTGCTAGAAACCTGAGGGACCTGGTACAGCAGCCCTGTTCGGAGAAATCAGATCCTAATTCTACAAACAGACCCCTCCTGGCTCCTTGTCCTCCCTTGCCCCTGCGTAAGAAGCTCTGCCCCATTCCTCACCCAGGGAGGGCCGTTTTTCCTTGCCTTTTTCCAATTCAGATCCTCATTTTACTTGTCTCTAATAAAATAGCACTACTGAATTTGCCTTTTTTCTTTGATCAAAAGATAATAATTTTTCCTGCCTCCTTCTCCTTAAAAAAATAAAAATTAAAAAATTCATCCCTCACCTTAGAGGCAGTTAGGTAGTACAGTGAAGAGAGTGCTGGGCACAAATCCTGTTTCAGACATTTGCTAATTGTGTGACTATGGGCAAATCACTTATAGCCTCAGTTTCCTCATCAGTAAAATGGGGATGACAATAGCACCTAACTTGTAAGGTTCTTATTTTTTTTTCTGAGAATCAAGAAATAATCCACTTTAAAATGCTCTATTAAAGCTAAGCATTTCTGCTTACATGATGATGATGATCATCATCTTCAGAGAGACTAGCACAGTAGAAAGAGATCTTGATTTGGAATCTAGAGGATCTGGGTTCAAATTTCCAATCTGCTGCTTACCACCTGTGTGACCTCGACTGAACCAATTCATCTTTTTGAGCCAAAGTTTCTTCATCTGTAAAGTGTGAGGAGCAGGATGAACTACATGATTTCTAATTCAGATTTTCTAACTCCAAATCTGTTCTCCTCCCCTTGGATCAGCTCTGAGTTTGGAGTATCAGCATCAGGATTATAGGGACTCAGGGCTGGAGACAGTGGAGGTCAGTGATAAGAGGATACAACTTCAGTTTCAGCCTGAGGCATTGATTTCTTGACTGACCAATATCACTCATGTCTGCTCCCTTGCCTTGGTTTCTATCTCAGTAAGGAAGAGAAAATGACCTGGAGATTCTCCAAGTTTTTGGTATTGTCCTGAGAATTTTCTGGCGAGAGCTTCAAAGAACAGGGGTGGGAGGTTCTGTCTCCCTGAGTTTGGGGGCAGCCTAGGAGGAGGGAAAGAAGTCACCAAAGGCATTTTTGAGGGGGGGTGTGTATGTGTTCATGCACAGATCATTTTCCCTGATATATCAGAGAACCAACAGGCTGAATGAATGTGTGTAGCTGAACCTCAGGATTTTTTTTTTTTCTCAGCACCAACTGTTCAGCCTCCAACATCCTTCTTTTCCTTCACCTGATGCCCCTCCAAAGCATTCTTTCATCTTCTTCTATCCTAGGTTAGAGGCAAAAGCCCAGAATCTGAATGACTGGAGAGAAAGCTGACCTTTGGGCCTTTCCTCAAGCTATTTCAATAGCCTAAAACATCCTCTCTTCCCCTTTGTCTGTTAAATTCCTACTCATCCTTTCCAACTCCTGGATCCCCCCTGCAGCCCTCACATGGCCCTTTCCTTGGCGTCTCTCAGATACACTCAGTTCTTAACACTGTGCTCTCTAGTATACAGTACTCTAGTAACCTGATCAAAGCCCGCCCTCTCCTAAGTGTCTGAATTTAGATTTGAATCCGGGTCTTCATTTACTATGCCATGCTGCTTCTTTGTAGTAAAGGGACACGGGGCAGCTAGGTGGTACAGTAGGGAGAGGGCTAGGCTGGAGTCAGAAGTGCCTGTGTTCAAATCCACCTTCTGACACTTACTACCTATGTGACCCTGACAAGTCCCTTAAATCCACTTAGCTCTCCTTCCTCCAAAAAAAAATTTAAGGGATGTGACATATATCAAGAATCCCATAGAGATAGTAAGTCTGAATATGAAATTCGGCTTCTTTTGGTGGACCCCATGTCCCCTCTTTCAAACTCTCATCTTGGGAGTCAGGCAGTCTCTCCCTTGAGACCCAGTTTCAGGTTCAGTACAGGCAACACGTATTCTTACTGCCATATGTTCAGATTTGCTGTGATCCCTGAGAGGGTGGGGAAGGGAAGAGAAATATTCTTCTGCCTCCCTTGTTAGGAGTCTAAGTCTTTACTTAGTCTTAATTTATTAAGTCTCTTCCCATTCTAGAAGTCCTGGGGAATCCACACCAAAGTCCAAAAGTGAAGAGGAAAGAAGAAGGAATCTTTTCTCTTGCAGGAGAGAATCATCCCCCAGTCATGGGGCTTGTATGTAGTTTGTATTTATGCAGGAGGCTCAGCTTGAAGCTTTCAACTACATAGGAATGGGGGAGAAGAAGGAGGGAACATGTATTTATTAAGTACCTACTATGTGCCAGGCACTCTACTAAGTGTTTTATAAATATTATCTCGTTTGATCTTCACAACAACCCTTTGAGGTAGGAGCTTTTATATGTAATATAATACATATTATATTATATATTTCACAGTTGAGGAAACAGTAGTTAAGTGACTTGCTCAGGAAGTGTCTAAGGTCACATCAAATTTGAATATTGTCTCAGATATTTACTAGCTTCGTGACTCATTTGATTAGTATATAGTGGAGCCTGCTAGAAAATACAGATCTACTTGAGGGCCTTCCTTATTCTAGGTACAATACTCCCTAGCCATTGGGCTACCAAGTTGCCTCCAAGACAGAAAAAGTTTGAGGAAGAAATAGGGAATAGGAGTTTGAATTAGTTTGAAGAGTTAGCCATTGTACCAGACTTGCTGGTAAGAAATTGTTTCCAAGCCTAGTTGGCAGACACATCTTTTGAGTTACCTCTTATGGGAATAGATCCCATGATGTCTCTTGGTTGGTCTACTTTTGGGGAGCAGCCCCATCTCTCTGGAAATTCATTCCTAACTCTCCCATTGCCTTCCCAACACAGCACAGAGACTGGAAGGTATAGGGAATAGAGAATCATTCTAAGGGATAGGAAGACCTGGGTCCCAGACCTGTCTCTGACATATACTAGGTATGTGAAAATTAAGGGTCAGTGCCCCAGACAACTTTCTAATATCTTTTTTAGATGGAATTTTCTCACTGGGAGATCCCAACAACAATGAAATCAAAAGACTGGAATTAAAAAGTGAATGTATTATTTACTTAAAAACAACCTCATGTTATTTTCTCCCAATAGAATGTAAGCTTCCTGAGGAAAGGAACTGTTTTATTTTTACCTTTGTAATCCTAGAATCTAGCACAGTTCTGAATATATAGCTAGGAATTTTAGAATGTCTGTTGAATGAATGAATGAACCAATAGATGAGACCTGTGGGAACCAGCTCAAATTTCATTAAGAAGAACAGAGCAAAACTGGAAAATGAGGGCATTATTGTAGATCCTAGCCTCTTAAACTATGGTTTGTGATCCCATATGAGGTCTTGTAGGGATTGTGAAATTATGATGTTATCAATAAATGTTTGCCTATTTTATACACACACATACATAATTGGGGTCATATAAAATTTTGGGGGGTGAAAAAAGTCCTTAGTGGAAAAAGTTTGAGAAGCTCTGGCTTAGATGGTCTCTAAGATCTCACTCTTGAATTCTGTACTGAGATTTTGTAGCCCTCAAAGCTTTCACCTCTTGAAATCTGGCCCTTCCTAGTTCTTTTTGTTGCTTGGATTCTGATCTTTTATTCCCTGGATCATATTTTGAACCCCTCTCCCCACCCTAGTCAAAACCCTTACCCCTGTCCCTCACACATGAAAATCTTCTAACTTCTCTCTTCATGGGCTCGATCCTCCTCCCTCTTAATTTGGATCATTTGGCTGCTATTATCTTTTGCAGAGCAAAAAGGCCCAGTTTCAGGGTCAGGCGCTTAGCATCCCAAAGCCAGGCAAAGCAAAGAAAGTGCCAAGTCCTATCTCTCTGCGTCTCTCTTTCTCTGTCTCTAAGTCTCTGTCTCTCTATCCCTCCCCCTTCTCCACTACAGGGGATCCAGGCAGAAAGCCTGAAAGGAGGCCCTATTAACATTCAGGGGGAGCAGTACCCTGAAGCTCAGAGATAAATGGGACAGAGCCAGGGGGATGGCTGAAGGCACCATTGGCAAATGAAAGCAGAGGGAAGGAGCCAAGGACCAGTAAACAGGCAGAAGGCAGCCCTGCCAAGGGCAGGACTGAGGACATTGGGACGGGGTGGGGGAGAGGGGAAGGCAGCTTCCCTCTGTCACAACAGGCCAGGCCATACATACCCTGCCTGATGTTCTGAAGTAACTTCATTAATAGGTTCACTGAGGACCCACCATCCCTCTTCCTCCCTGTCTTGCCCCAGGGTCTTCCTCCCGCTTTTCCTCACTTAGGGCTAGGTTTGGACCACAGACCTAACTGACTAACCCCCTTGGGGCCATTACTTCACTCCTAGGAGGACGGGTACTGGGGGATGGGGGAGGAGAGAACTCCCCTTTTAGGATCCAGGGCCCTGCGTTACTGACCTCAGCAGCTCTGAGATCCCTTAGGATGCTCCAGCCAGCTGGTAGAGGTGGGGTCTGATAACTGAACCAGCTTCCTGCTCCCCCCCAACTCTGACTCCCCTCCGCACTCTGTCCTGGCTCCTGCTCCCAGCTGTCTCCTGGACGTGGGAAAATCCAATTTTCTTTCTAATTGCAGCCAGCCTTTGCAATAGAGCAAACAGCCCACTTTTGTTGTTTCCTGGTCTCCTTGCTCATCCCCTGCTCCATCCCTTCTTCCTATGGCTCTGACTCCTGGCTACCTCATTCCTTCCTCCCTTAGAACCCACCTCCTGCTGACGGCCTATGCGGGGGTGTGGGAGGGTGGTGCCTAAAAAAAATAGCTATCCTTTGTCCCCGCTTGGCGCCTTGCTACCTTGGTCACCCATGTCTGGCTGCACCATACATCATGTTCCCATGTCCAGGAGAGCCTGGTGTGTTGGAGAGGAAGGGGGAAGGGGGGAGGTTGTGGTGAAGGCCGTGGGCTCCCGGATGCAACCGTCCTTTTCAGCAGGAGATGACAGGTTGTGAGAACAACAGCTTGAATTACCGAAAGAACTTTCCCCACTGAGTTAATCTGCAATGGCTGTAGGTGACCTTCTGGAGACAGCGATTAATCATGGGCCCGGTGGCGGGCTCCTCGCTAGACGGAACCCTTTGGGGGAATACTAATTCTACTACAAGATAAATCATAATTTGACAATAATCATCTGCCCTAATCACTCCAATTCTTCCATTTAATTATTTGTATACACCATGTTTCATCAGTATAAACACCCGCCTATTTCGGGGAGGGGAATAATGGGTGGGGATATGGCAAAGGTATTGGCTGGAGACCCCCACTGACCTTTACCCTCCCTGCTCTTTCACGGGTCAGTGTGTGTGTGTGTGTGTGTGTGTGTGTGTGTGTAATCAATTAGATCTTATTTACTCATTCTGGAGGAGAAGGAAGGGCCCCTAAAGATCAACTACTCTAATTTTCTTATTTTACCAATGGTGAAACTGAGGCAGAGAAGAGAAGTAACTTGCTGGCGTTCATTCAGTGAGGATACTCTCTTTGTAGTGGAAAGCCCCAAAGTTCAGAAGTCAGGGGGCCTTTACTAGAACCATAGCTCTTCCCTGTCATTGATGACTTGCATGACATTTATATAAGACATTTCACCATTCTTGACCTTGGTTTCCTTATCTATTAAAGGAAACTGTTGGATTGCATGACCTCCAGGGTTTCTCCCAACTCTAAATCTCAAGAATACTATTAAAATCTGGAACAGACCTCATATGTCCTGGGTCCCATCCCTGATTTCGTAAGCTGTAGAGCAGGGGGCTACAATAGTTAGGAGTTGCATTGAGCTTACCCTCCTGCCTCTACCCCCAGTCACACCGTGAGGAAATGGAGGCAAATTTGGTCATCTTTACTTCCCCTTACAATCTTCCTTAGGTCTAATTTCATTAAGGTTTGCTCTAAGTCCAGCTGCCAAATCTCTAGTGTAAGGTTCAGTAAAATTCAAATGCCAATCAGTCAAAAGATCTCAGTTTGCAATCCAGCTTTGCTGTTTACTAATTGTGAGAACTTGGCCCAAGTCACATGATACAGCCTCAGTTCCCCCATTTGTAAAATGGATGGTGGGGGGGGATTGTCCACAAACCTTAGAGCACCCTACAAGTGGGAGCCGGTATTATTATTATTGCTGTAGCTCCCCTTCTTTCCCTTCCCTCCCTTCCATATAAACACACTTCTCAAGCTCTCAGGAAGAAGAGTCTCCTTCCCAGTCTGCTCTGCATAAGATGAAAAGATGTCTGCTTCTTCTCAGCTCCCATCAGGCCTTCTTAAGTTCAGGTGCCATTATCATGAAAAGAAAATTGACATTGAGGAACTTCAGAACTCTATTCAATGCAGTGATCAATTGTGCCAAGGCTTGTTCCTGAAGCCCACCTCCAGCTCCTCTGAAGGGAGGTGATGGGCCACTGGTATGTCGTGACTCATGCCTTTGCAGACAGACAAATGCATTGATTGATTTTGTTTAAATATATTTCTTGGTTTATGGCAATAATAGCTAACTTTTTTAGAAGGCTTACCATGCGCCAGGCGCTGTACTAAGTGCTTTACAAATATTAACTCATTTGATTCTTACAACAACCCTGGGAGGTAGAAACTATTATTATCCCCATTTTACAGATGAAGAAACTGAGACAGATAATGGTTAAGTGACTAGCTCAAGGTCAGTAAGTGTCTGAAGTCATGTTTGAATTAGAGTCTTTCTGACTTTCTGTCACTTCACACCAACTGCCTCAGGGAAGATTCTGTAGGGTGGGTAGTTAGGGCAAATTACTGAGAAGAAACAATTTTTTTTTTAAAGTAGGGAGGCATTTAGGTTGTGCAATAGATTGAGCACCAGCCCTGAAGTCAGGAAGACCTGAGTTCAAATGTAGTCTCAGACACTTAACACTTCCTAGCTTGATCCTGGGCAAGTCACTTAACCCCAATTGCCTCAGGAAAAAAAAAGGCAGGCAGGAACATTAATAAAGCTTTCAAAACAATCAGAAAAGACTTCTTGGACAAAGTAGTCTTGGAAGAAAGGGAGAATGTTTGCTCATGTACACAATGTGATCTTCCCTCTCCTCTTCTCTGAGCTTTCCTTAGAAGTCCTATAGGACTTCTTATATCTTTATGTAAAGGCATATAGTAGGCACCTAATAATAAATGTTCACTTAATTGTTGAATGGGATGAGTGTTGTTTTGTTTGTCTCCCTCTCCTTCTCCTTTTCCCTCTCTTCCTCTCTCTCCCCACTCTGTCTTTCTCTGTCTCTGTCTCCCTCTCCCTCTTTCTTTCTCTTTCCCTCTCCCTGTCTCTGTCTCCGTCTCTTTATCTCTGTCTCCCTGTCCCTGTTTCTGTCTCTGTCTGTCTCTCTGTATCAGTCTCTGTCTCTGTCTCTGTCTCTCTCTTTCTCTCTCTCTTTCTCTCTCTCTCTCTCTCTCTCTCTCTCTCTCTCTCTCTCTCTCTCTCTTTCTCTCTCTCTCTCTCTCTCTCTCTCTCTCTCTCTCTCTCTCTCTCTCTCTCTCTCTCTCTCTCTCTGTCTCTCTCTCTCTAACTCTGAGTCCACTCTGACTCCACCCAACCATGGATCATTCTCACAGTCTTTCTGTTCCAAGATTCTGTCTCTGATGGAGTTAAAAGAGATAGAATGGGTAGGGAAGGGCTAGGAAAGGCCTGATTGTACTCTTGAAAGCATCCTCAAGAACTGGGAAAGGGCTCTAAGCTGTGATATAATGGAGCTGAGATTCAGAAGACCTGGATTTTAGACATCAATCTGCCATTAAC
This sequence comes from Sarcophilus harrisii, assembly GCF_902635505.1. Taxonomy (NCBI): domain Eukaryota; kingdom Metazoa; phylum Chordata; class Mammalia; order Dasyuromorphia; family Dasyuridae; genus Sarcophilus; species Sarcophilus harrisii. The sequence continues at coordinate 372,432,593 of NC_045427.1, forward strand.
TATTTCTAGGATTTTAAGCAAAAGATTGCTTCTTTCTGAGCCTCTTGTCCTTACTCTAAAATGAGAAGGTTAGATTAGGTAATCATTAAGGACCCTCATCATTCTGACATCCTACGACAAATATACTCAGTTTCCCTTAATAATTCATGATAACTCTATCATACAGGAGTAAGAAGAAAGGAAATCCTTTCATCTAGTCTTTTTTTTTCAATCCAGATGATGGTGGTCATTCTCACAATTATTATATTTCCTTCACTCTATGGCAGTGGTTCTCAAACTTTTGTTTTCAGTATCTTTATCCTATTAAAAATTCTTGAGGATCTCTCCAAAGCATTTTTGTTTATCTGGATCATATTTATAGACATTTACCATATTGGAAATAAAAACTACTTTTGAATTTGTAGACCCTCTACAAAGATTTCATAGATCCCCAGGATTCTCTAGACCATACTTTGAGAACCACTGCTCTATGGTCTCTTCCAGCTAGAAAACCCAACGCTTCTGTGACTTACAAAAGTGTTCATCCACTTCCTAATCTCTTCTACATACCCTATTTGTCTGACTCATTTCCTTTTTCTAGGCCTCAGTTTCCATTTCTGTAAAATGAAGGTTTGGGCCCTTGATTTAATGAGTCGGCTTCTACTACTATCCCCCAAGGAAATAATTTGACAGTAAGGAGCGATATATTCATTGATAGAAGAAGAGATCCAGATTTTAAAATGGCATTACCTGGACAGAAACAAAATATATTTTCAATGATTGGGGTATGGTGGAAATAAATTATATCAAAGTGGAGAGTGACTTGCAGCATGTGTTGACCTCATATAGGACAAAAATCTGCAGTTGTGTTGCAGGTAGTTAGATAGGTGTACATAATAAATGCAGGAATGGGGAACTAGGGTTGAGATGTTTTTGCCCCCCTGTTCATTTGCATGCCAATTAGAGAGCAGAGGGGACCCTATACACTCCATCCCTCACACAATTCCTGTGGGGTTTTATCTGGTGGAATCTCCCATATGGGAAGGTTTGGGAAATGTAGATGGACAATAAGAGATCTAACAGGAATTTTCTGACTCCATGTAAGATAATTAACTTGGGCCAAGATTCTGAAAATATAGCCAATAGATAGACCTTATTTGCTGGGCATTCTGGTGGCTTTGTTGGCTTCCTGACTGGGTCTGGTGGCTTATAACCTTAATTTACCCCCAAAGAGATTCATTTCTCCCTGACCAGGGAGAGGCTACACTGCAGCCCATGGTAGCAGAGACCAATACTTGGTGCTCGAGGCTGAAGATAGTGATGGAGACTAAAGAAAATGACTATCAAAGAAGGGTGATGCTGTGTTCCTCAGAGAGAAATGCAACAAGCACGAGAGGTTATTACAAGCTTGACAATGTTGGAGATGTGAGTTGGCTGGGTCAAGTGTTGGCCAAATATGTACGCTCTGTGTCTGTGCTCTGGACACTTGGATATGTGCTGTCTGTGAGTCTGTGTGTCTCTGTGTGTGTCTGCCTCTTTACAAATGGTCCTTGGTCACATGTTTCCTAATATGTGTCCTCCATATGTGTAGCCCCCATTATTTTCTGAATGTGTGCCCTTTACCACAAATAGTATGGTAAGCTATGGGAGGATGTACTCCATGTGTATGAGGGGAAAATTTTGTCTCTTATATCGTTATACCATTTAATTAAATGCCTGTTGCTTTGAGTCAATATGATCTCTAGCTTATAAAAGTAAACCCATCAGTGGGGGACCATTAGCTATGGTTTTGAATAGATGCTGAAGCAGCATTTCTGGGGTTTGGGGAAGAAAGGGGAAGGAGTTTGGGAGGATGGCAGAAGAAGTGGGAATTGCATGTGCAAGGAAGCCCTGGTTCTGAAATGATAAAGGAATATTATTGTGTATCTAAGAAATGGTGAATTTTGCACATTTGGAGAAAGGTGGGTAGACTCCTATGAAGTGATACAGTGTGAAAAAAACAACAAAAAACAATAAATAAAATGACTGCAAAGATGAAAATAAGGTCCATACTGAGAGGCAACAAAACAAGTTAAATACTGTAATCGATGATAGTATTATGCCATCAAAATTTAAAAATGGTTGACAATCAGCAAGCTCTTTATTTGTGAAGAATGTTCTTTGTAGGGAGGTTATTTGGAAACAGGTTTTTGCTTCAAAATAAAATGACTCAATAAATTAGAAAAATAAATATTGTAGAAAAAAATAAGTTAAAACAAGGGGGCTGGACTAGTCTCCTGGTTCTGACATTGAGTCATTGTGACATTAGGGTGATATATTTTGAATGTAAGACAGCTAGGTGGGGCAATGGATGGAGTGACGGGTCTGGTGATAGGAAGATTCCTCTTTATGAGTTCAAGTATGGATGCAGACACTGTGTGACACTGCAAATCACATGACTGTTGCCTCAGTTTCCTCATCTGTCAAATGAGCTGGAGAAGGCAATGGCACAGCAGTTTCGTATCTTTGCCAAAAAAATCCCAAATGGTGTTTTGAAGAGTAAGGTACAACTTTACAACACATTTTTTTTTTGGAGGGATCATTCCCTCCTGGGATTCTTAGTAAGCCCTTGCATTATGAAGACAAGGCTTTCATCTTTGGGAAGTCCTTACTCCTGCAATTTAGGGATAAGAGGATATGTTCCTAATTGTTAGGGATCTCTTGATTTGATGGGAGAAATTCAGGGTACATTGATTTGTAGAAAATTAAAACAAAAAATATTGTCTAAGCAACTTGTAAACAACTGTGTATTCCCTGGGAAGCTTAAAAATACATACTTAGGTTCTAGTTTTACTCCATTATCAAGGAAAATTAATCCAGTGACAATGTCTGATATCACATACTGCACACTAGACCTCTGCTTCTCTGCTTCTTTACTAAGAGGAATGATATGAGTTCTAACATTTACTCAATTGAGCTGAGAATGGTTATTATCATTAATAAGAATTTGGCTACTTGTTGGGTTTGTTTCATTTCAATATTTGTCATCATTGTATATATTGTTCTCTAGTTCTTATTTATTTTAGTCTTTCAATTCATACAATTTTTTCCATGTTTCTCTTTATTGTCCAGTTGTGTCTGACTTATTGTGATCCTACTTGGGATTTTCTTGTTAAAGATACTGGAATGGTTTTTCATTTCCTTCTCCAGATCATTTGACAGATGAAGAAACTGAGGGAGGTAAATGGGCTTAAGTGACTTGCTCAGGGACACACACTAGTAAGTATCTGAGGCCAGATTTGGATTTAGGAAGATGAGTCTTTCTGACTTCAGGTCCCACACTCCATCCACTTTGACATCTAGCTAGCATCCTATGTCTCATTGCTTATGACTCAGCGATAGGTAGCATACTAGGGAAGTGTTAGAGTTGGGAGGACCTGAGTTCAAAACTTTCCTTAGACATTTACTTGTTGTGTGACTCTAGTCAAGTCACAACCTCTTTCAGCTACTTTTTCCTCCTCTGTAAAATGAGAAATTTGGTCCCTTCAACTCCAAACCTATGAAGTTAAGATACACTATTTCTTCATTCATTTCTTAATCTATTGCTCTCCATTTTTGACCTAGCTTTTGCTACCACATACAAAAAAAAAAAATGCAACTATGAATTCAATGGATAGTTGTTGGCTACCCCTCTCTCTAAAGGAGGAACAATCTTGGTGAGAAGATTAGAATGCAGGGATATTCTGGGAAATGTTTAACTACTGACTTTCCAGAAAAGAAGAAAAAGAAATATATTAATGACATATTTTTAAAGTTTGCTCTAAATGATTAGTATTTTCTCCATTACGTTCTTTTTATTTTAATTTTTTTAGGTTATATGTGTACATTCATTATTTACATTTTTCTATATGAGTCATGCTGGGAGGGAAAAATAGGAACAAAAGGGGAAAAAAACCATGAGAAAGAAAACAACAAAAAGATGAAAATACTATGCTTCAAACCACATTCAGTCTCCATAGTTTTCTCTCTGAATTATTGAAATTGTCTTGGATCACTGAATTACCGAGAAGAGCCGAGTCTATCATACTTGATCATCATACAATCTTGCGGTTGCTGTGTACAGTGTTTTCCTGGTTCTGCTCACATCACTCAGCATCAGTTCATATAAAACTTTTCAGGCTTTTCTAAAATCATCCTGTTCATCATTTTTATAGAAAAATAATAATCCATTATGTTCATATACCATAACTTACTCAACCTTTCCCCAAATAGTGGGCAGCCACTCAGTTTCCAATTCTTTGTCACCATAAAAAGAGCTGCTACAAATATTTTTGCTTATTTGAGTCCTTTCTTCTCTTTTATGATTTCTTTGGAATACAGACCCAGTAATGGCATTGCTGAATAAAATATTATGCACAGTTTTATAGCCCTTTGTGCATAGTTCCAAACTGTTCTCCAGAATGTTTGGGTCAGTTCACAACTCTACCAATATCCATTACTTTCTTAAGTGCAGACAATTAATAGAACAATAATTTAAGTCATGATTTGTAGTGTTTGCTATTTCCCAGGTTGAATTCACCAGTCTGCTCTTGGGAACCCCAATAAAAGCTGGCTCCAGTACACCTCTGGGAATGAAAGATAACTTTACATTCCTGTCCTGAACAATATTGACAGCCAGGTATCTGCAGATCTTTATATGCAGAGATAACTGGGAGGAAGCTCTTTCTGTTTCTTTCCTTCCTCCTTTCCTTCTTTCTTTCTTTCTTTCTTTCTTTCTTTCTTTCTTTCTTTCTTTCTTTCTTTCTTCGAATTTCTTTCTTTCTTCCTTTCTTTCTTTCTTTCTTCCTTTCTTCCTTTCTTCCTTTCTTCCTTCCTTCCTTCCTTCCTTCCTTCCTTCCTTCCTTCCTTCCTTTCTTTCTTTCTTTCTTTCTTTCTTTCTTTCTTTCTTTCTTTCTTTCTTTCTTTCTTTCTTTCTTTCCTTCCTTCCTCTCTCTAAAGTAATTGGAATTAAGTGACTTGCCTAGGGTCACGCATTAAGTGTTAAGTATCTGAACTTGAATTTGAACTCAGGCCCTCCTAACTTCACGGCCAGTGCCACCTAGTTGTCCCTGTCTTGTTTAGTAATTCTTTTCTGTCTTTGGGGTTTCCTTTGGTTTCATCTTTGCTGGGTTCTGAATAATCTGAATAATCTGGGCATCAGAATTGACTAAGTGACTTGCCCAGAGTCACACCACTAGTAGTCTGAGGTCACATTTGAATTCAGGGCCTGCAGACCCTAGGGCTGGTACCTAGCTTCCCATGGTTAGAATTATTCAAGGACCTCAAAGCTTCTCTTGGGTTAGAATGCTGGACTTGAATCAAGCCATTCTCCAACTGATAAATAGTCAAAGCATATGAACAGACCATTCTCAGATGAAGAAATTGAAACTATTTCTAGCCATATGAAAAGATGCTCCAAGTCATTATTAATCAGAGAAATGCAAATTAAAACAACTCTGAGATACCACTACACATCTGTCAGACTGGCTAGAATGACAGGGAAAGATAATGCAGAATGTTGGAGGGGATGTGGGAAAACTGGGACATTGATGCATTGTTGGTGGAATTGTGAATACATCCAGCCATTCTGGAGAGCAATTTAGAACCATGCTCAAAAGTTATCAAACTGTGCATACTCTTTGACCCAGCAGTGTTTCTACTGGGTTTATACCCCAAGGAGATTTTAAAGAAGGGAAAGAGACCTGTATGTACAAAAATATTTGTGGCAGCCCTCTTTGTAGTGGCCAGAAACTGGAAACTGAGTGGATGCCCATCAATTGTAGAATGGCTGAATAAACTGTGGTATATGAATATTAAAGAATATTATTGTTCAGTAAGAAATGACCATCAGGAGGATTTCAGAAAGGCCTAGAGAGACTTACATGAACTGATGCTGAGTGAAATGAGCAGGATCAGGAGATCATTATATATATCAACAACAATACTATATGATGATCAATTCTGATGGACGTGCCCCTCTTTAACAATGAAATGAACCAAATCAGTTCCAATAGAGCAGTAATGAACTGAACCAGCTACACCCAGTGAAAGAACTCTGGGAAATGACTATGAACCATCACATAGAATTCCTAATCCCTCTATTTTTGTCTGCCTGAATTTTTTATTTCTTTCACAGGTTATTTGTACACTATTTCAAAGTCTGATTCTTTTTGTACAGCAAAATAACTGTATGGACATGTATACATATATTGTATTTAACTTGTACATATTTAACAGGTATTGGTCAACCTGCCATCTGGGGGAAGGGGTGGAGGGAAGGAGGGAAAAAGTTGGAACAAAAAGATTTGAAATTGTCAATGCTGAAAAATTACTCATGCATATAACTTGTAAATAAAAAGCTATAATAATAAAAAAAAGAATGCTGGACTTGGAGTTTGAAAATCTAGTTTCAAATCCTATCTCAGACATTTATTTATTTGTATTTATTCTTATTTTTAGGTGTAGTTTTTGTTTTTATGCACTTAGCATAATGAATATAGTGTTGAACTTGAGGTAAGGAATGCCTGAGTTCAAATCTCATCCCAGACTTAATAGTTGTATGACTCTGGGCAAGTCACTTACGTACTCTGGGCCTCAATTTCTCCAGGGTAATGAGGGTGGAGATGGGGGTAGACTAGATGGCTGCTAGAGTTCCTTCCAGTACTAGATATATCATATGTATATGCAAATTTACATATAATATATGTGTTGCTGCTGTTGTTCATCCTTTATTTCCAAGGAGGACCAATAACATCATAGGGCAGTGTTTTGACTTACTTGTGAATTGGATTTAAGTGAGACAGAATTGTACAAAATCTTCAGTATTACTTTTTCTTCCAGAATCATCAAAATTCAAGACTTTGGCAAGTTTTTGGCAAGATGGCAAGGTGACAAGACCGAAGTCAAGATGCAGTGGTTGACCTTGGCGTTTTCAATGTGTTCTAAGTGCTCCAAAGTACCTGCTCCCGTTGCCTTTATGGCCATTAGAATATTGTTCTCATTCACCCGTTCTGCCAGAGGAAGTCTTCAATGCTTGGCTAACTCATTGCTGGCTTTCAGGCCTCTGAGTTACCCTCAACTTGTCGGCAGAAATGGTTTTCCTGGGGTGTGGCCCCTCCCGTGCTGTAGCTTCTTGGAGCCATAGGTGAAAGCTGGGTGAAGGTAGACACCCAAGGTGGATGAGCACCTCTGAAAAGGGCTCAGAGAGCCTTCTGCCAGAAGGACTAGTCCTATGTGACATGGCATATAGGGTTTCTCCCAACTGTATTCATTCTAAATCTATAATCCTAAAGACTCTTTGTATTTTAAAGTACTATATAAATGGGAGTGATTATAGTTCAGTCTTTGTTATCTATTTATTGACATTTGACATCCCACAGTCTTGTTCTCTGGGAGGCCAGAAAACAACCCTGGTTCTCATTCATCTTTTTCTATCCTCAGACCCCTTTCTTTCCTGTTTTCACCAATTCTAGTCCACATGGCCACTGCCTCCCCCTCTCCTCCCCCAGTCCTTTCCCGAGTTCCCAGCTGAGAGATTATCTGACAACATCACTGCCGTCACTGCTACCTGGCCCATCACCATTCTGGGGTCCTCACTGAGTCAGGCCATGGAATTCTTCCCTCCCCCGAATCAAACAGGTCAAACCCCAGGGTACAGGTATCTGGAACCCTCATTGCTGTTCCATGGTGACTCAGGCGTGTTTTTCCAGATTTGGAAAGGGGCTGACCAATCACAGGTCCTCCCTGTTACCTTGTCAGTGCTATTTTGTGGGGGAAGGAATGAATTGTAAATGAGGTTAACACAGGAAGAGGAAGAGAAGGGAAAGGGATTAATGAAAAGAGGGAGGAGAATCTAAGGGAGGGCTAGAGCTGCCCTGTGGGCAGTACATAGGAAGCTCAGGCTGGATTCTGAATGCCCAGGCCCTCCCCTTTTCCCATGCAGAGAGCTGGGGGAAGACTGTGGTTGGGTGGGTTGAAGGGAAATGATGGCAGGCAGGCTTGGGAACCAGCATGTGGGAATAGAGTTGAAGGCCTCAGGAAGACAGGAGAGACGCAGGGGATGCAGGCTGGCTGGCTATAAATACCTCCCAGGTAACAATATCCTGCAAATGAAGGGAGGGAATTAGTCACATTCTCGGTGGAGGAGAGAGGACGAGGAGCAGTGACCTGAATCCAAGGAAGGGAAAAAAATTAGGCTAGACTGAGGGGAGGGTGTGGGAGTGGGGGCAGCTGGGGGGAGGAGAGGGAATGGAGCCAGATGGTGAAGGAGCCCAAGGCTAGGAGCCCAAGGGCCCTGGAGAAAATCAAGGACAGGCGGCTTGGTTGACCTAAGGGATTATTATTACATCAGTCAGAAGCTAAGAGAATCCAAAGGTGGGATGTTCCCAGAAGGGTCATTTTGTCCATTCCCTTACTTCTGGGCAGAGATTGCAGTGGAGTACAATAAAAAATAAACTGGAAGCTTGGAGTCTAGTGGCAGCTTTGTCACTTACTAGATATGTGATCATAGGCTAACAGCTCTCTGAGTTTTGTTTTTCCCATGTGTAAATGAGGGAGTTAATCCCTAAAGGTCCCTTTCTTAGGTCCCTTATGAGTCTATGGTTTGAAACTCATATAGGCCTATGGAGATTTCCCTGGCCATTTTTCTTCATCAAGGGACACTTCATCCCTGGTTCTTAGAAGCCCCCTTTCAAGACTCCCCACAGATGCTATCCCCAGAGCTCTCCCTGATCTCCCTAATTATGGGTATTCTCCCTTACTTTTTTTGTGTACATGTTGCTTCCTTCCATTCAGTAGAGTGTAAGCTCCCTGAGGTAAAAAACTAGTTTCATTTCTGCCTTTGCATTTCTAACAAATAGCATAGTATCTTGAAATAGATGAAACCAGGAAGCTCTATAGTCCAACCTCCTTGTTTTACAGATGAGTCCCAGAGAATCACATGATCACATGATAAGGGACAGAACCAAGATTTGAACCCTTATCCTTTGATATAAAATCTAATTCTCTTTCCCTTGTATCAAGAGTAAGTGCTTAATAAATGTTTGTTTGTGACAAACAAAAAATTTGTTTTTAATTGCATTTGACTCTCTGTGACCTCATTTATGGTTTCCTTGGCAAAGATATTGGAGGAGTTTGCCATTTCCTTCTCTAGCTCATTTTACTGATGAGGAAACTGAGGCCAATAGTGTTAAATGACTTGCCCAGAGTCACACAGCCAGTGTCTGAAGTCAGATTTGAACTCGGGAAAGATGAGTCTTCCGGACTCCAGCCTTGGCACCCTATCCATGGTGCCATTAGCTGTCCTAATCAATGTTAGTTAAATTGAATTAAATAGAGCCTCCATTCTGGTTGGAGAGTCTTTCCCTTTCTAGCCCCAAATAGTCCCCATTTTTCCTTTGTTCAGACCTTTGGGAAGGTAGTTGATTTCTGCCTTTAACCCTGCTCCCTTTTTCCCTTTCTTTCTGGGACTCATCTCTACTCCTTCTCCTTGAGTTGAGTTGGGTCTGTTCTGGGGCTCATCTCTTCACAGTATCTCCTCCTGCAGGCTCCCAGGAGAAGAGAGATGAATCAGGATTCCAAAGGCTGACATGAGGAGAATGGCAGCTCCAGCCACTCATCCGTCCAGAGACAGGCACTCGCCATCTGCGCAACCTTCTCAACGCATGCAGTCCAGATTCTGGGGCAACTGGAAGAGCCAACCCAAACCAAGGCATTTTGCCCTTTCTCAGAGGACAAACACATCAGTTCACGGTCAGGAGTGACATATAGGGATTCTGTGGACTAGGGTTTGGAAGAACATAAATTCCCTCTCCATGATGAGATGGATGGGGTGGGATGAGGTTTGTGGAGGGGGGGGGTGCAAAAATTGTCCTGAGGCTGGCTGGAGGTGACCAGATCCTGGACATCTAAGGCTGGAGTCTTGGTCCTCAGCCCTCTCTGCTCACCCCAAAGAGGGGCGAGGAGGATGACTTCAGAAACGAGGATCCTGCCCAGGGGACCGACCTGTTGTAAAAAACAGGAGTGTTGACTCCAAATAAACCAAAAAATACTGCAGTGCAAACCTGCCTATTATGCATGTCCTGTTTATCTCCAGTTGGATTGATTTAGAAAAACTGGAAAAAACTGCTCATTGGGTTCTGCCTTTAGGGTACGGGGAAGAAACCCAGAGTCTCTCAACCATCTAGGAGGGAGATAGTGTCTTATTGTCCCCATTTGGACAAATAAGGAAACTGAGGTTCTGAGGGATTAGATATCATTTGATTTCAATTTGATTTATAAATTGTTATACCCAAAAGGGACGTTAGTGATAATCTAATTTCACTCCCTCATTTAACAGAAGAGGAAACTGAAACCCAGGGAGGGGATGTAACTCATGAGCTACTAAATGGCAAGCTAGAATTTGAATTTGAATATAATTTTACTAACTCCAAATGCAGTGTTCTCTCTCTTCCATATCACACTGAGTAAGAAGCCTCAGTCAAAGACTGAGGATATCTCCAGCTAGAATGGGCCTTAAAGACCATCATTCTACATTCTCACTTCAAGGCAGAATTACAATATTGTATATTATTAACACACGCAGTTAAAGGTCCAGCGATCTGGTTCTAGTCTCAGTTCTGCCACTTAATTAGCATTGTGACTTTTGGGGAGTCACTTCCACTTTCTCAGCCTCAGTTTCCTCCTCTGTAAAATGAGAGAATTGGATCATATGATCTTTAAAGTTAGCTAGGTAAAACAATGGATAGAGTGCTGGGCTTTGTCAAGGAAACCTGAGTTCAAATCCAGTCTTAAATGTATACTAACTCTGTGAGCCTGAGTAAGACACTTAATCTGTGTTTGCTTCTATTTCCTCCAATGTAAAATGGGGATTATAGCATTTACTTTCTCATGATTGTTGTGAGGATCAAATGAAATAATATTTGTAAAGTACTTAGGACAGTACCTGGCACACAGTAGGCACTTAATAGATGCTTGTTTTCTTTCTTCCTCCTTCTATTCTTTCCTTTCTCTCTCCCTGCCTCCCTCTCTACCTACATTCATTTTTCCCTTCCTTCTTCCCTTCCTCCCTCCTTCCTTCCCTTTTCCCTCTTTTTCTTCCTCCCTCCCTCCCTTTCTCCCTTCTTTCCTTTCTTTCCTTCCTTTCCTTCCTTCCTTTTCTTCCTTCCTTCCTTCCTTCTTTCTTTCCTTTTCTTCCTTCCTTCCTTCCTTCCTTCCTTCCTTCCTTCCTTCCTTCCTTCCTTCCTTCCTTCCTTCCTTCCTTCTTCCCTTCCTCCATTCCTCTCTTCCTCCCTTCCTCCCTTCCTTTTCTCCTTTCTTTCCTTGAAGTCCTGATATCTCAGAGTACTATGCCCTCTCAGTCTTATCTATTTCCCTCTATATTTACAGTGGCATCAGGGAAGCTCCTTAGCTTCCTTTCCCACCAAAGCATGTCTTCCCAGTTTGCTTTGAAGTCATCTAGTCAGTCAATAAGTCTTTATTTCTGACTCCTCTGTACCAGACACCTCTGAGCCTTGGGGACGCAAAGAAAGCCAAGAGCTAGAGCCTCCTAATCTCAAGGAGCTCACCATCTAATGGGGAAATAACATACAAATAACTATGTACAAACAAGCTATTGACAGGATAAATTGGAAATAATCAACAGGGAAGCTACTGAAAGATCAAGGGTGATCAAATAAAGAGTCCTGGACTAGAAAGTATATATTGATAAAGTCTTGATCTCTAAGCTTGTTTTTGCCATGAACTGACTGTGTGACCTCAGATAAGTCACTTCTCTCATCCTCCATTTACTTATCTGCAGTCTTCCATTGAGCTGTCTCTCTCTGGGATTAAGAGCTAAGGGACTTTGTTCTTTTGTAGTCTCCAGCTATGATCAGAAGGTATTTTCTTGCACTACCTCAGCAAGAGAGGATTTGACCTGTCCTGGAATCTTTGGGGACAGGGTTAGGGAATAGGCCTGTAATTTCATTGATGTATAGACCTCCCTGATGAGGACACTCCCTCCACCAATACAGGTCATCACCCCCTCTAAAACTTGTCTTAGAGAGTTATTTAGATTAGTGGTGTCAACCCCCCCCCAAAAAAAATAGGGGCTACTAATCCATACCTAAGGATTCCTGTGGGCCACGTGTTGATTTATTTAAAAAAAATTAATATTATCTGAGACTTACTATATTTTTACTTTGTTAAATATTTCCTAATTATATTTTAATCTGTTTTTTGTCAAACTCTGGAATGTTGTAGGTCACGTGTGGTCTATGGGTTTTTTGTTGAGATCTTTGGTTTGATGTGCTGAGATTGAATTGTCCAAGGTCACACACCAGGACAGGTCAGAGGTGAGAATGGAACTCACCTCTTTAGCTTTTGGCTGCTGTTAGACCATATAGCTCTCTGGCATTGCCATTTGCCTGGTAATAGCAACAATAATAATAGTAATAGTAATCTAACCCAAGTTCTAGGACTTTTTGCTTTGTATTGTTTGATCCTTATAATCCTTTTGTGGAAATGGGGATTGTTATCCTTTTTGGACACATGAGGAAACATGCCCAGAATAGGATTGTAATTGTCCCTAAATCCCTCATGAGTTAACCACAGAACTCTACCCAGAACCCAGGTTTTTGGCCTATTCCTAGAGCGTGGTATGCTTCCCATTATTTGTATTAGATTATTAGGTCAAAAACTGACCTCAAAATTCATCTAGTTCAATCTTCTCAATTGACAGAAGAAGAAACTGAGGCACAGAGAGGGATTATCAAAAGGCAGGTTGAGATTAGAATTAAATCTCTTGGCTCTTGGATCTATCCTTTCGATTGTACAACATTGTCTGCATTAGGAAGGTGAGGAAAACCAGAGCAGTGGGTGATGGAGCAGAATCAGGTTTAACCAACCTGGAGAATAAAAATCAAAGAGAATTGTTCCTCCTCCCTCCCTCCCCACTTCCCCATATACTGGGGAGGAAATGGGATGACACAGCAGCATGTGGGATTAATGTTAGATTCCAGGGAGAACTTCCTGGGGCGTGGGGGTGGGGGAGTGGGAATAGTGTGACATGATGCTGGGGTCTAGGGGAGTTTACATTGGATCCCTTTTTGGCTGCTTTGTGGGCAGGCGAGGGGGCTGGAACCCCTGCAGACCAAGACTGCAGCTTCAACAAACAGCAGGTTGGGCTGGGCAGACAGAGCCCTGGCTCCCCGGGGTCTCCTCAGAGCAGTGCCTGCCTGGCTGCGGGGGACCCTGTTGCCATGAAGAGTGAGGATGGTGTAATATCACCATGGTGACGATGCATCACCAAGCGGCCTGTTCCCTCTCTCCCCCCCACCTCTTCTCTGCAGTGGGCAGAGGGCTGATTCTCTTAGTCACTCTCCTCCCCCTTTCTCCCCCCATTCTGTGTCTCCAGTCAGCTTAGTCACCACCCTCAGCCCCCCTCTGCCAAGGCTAGGGCCAGGACTCCTGAGTCCAAGCCTGAAAAGTTAACGGGCTAGCTCGGTGAGGCTCACCCCCAATTCTAGGGGCACCCCTGAGTCAGGATCCCCACAGGCCTCCCCTTGCCAAGTAGAGTGTGGGGCTCCAGAGGCAGCAGCAAAGACAGCTGTTCAGGGAGCTTTCCCTAGAGAGGAATGTCTGCAGGGAAAGAGGGGATGATGGTTCCCTCCATGACAGGCTGGAACTGGAGGGGGGGGGGAAATATGTGGTGGGAACAGATTTTTGGCTGAGGCAACCTTGGGATGCCTCTAGCACCACATTGTATAGGCAGCTGCTACTTCAGACAGTTTGTGGGTTACTCCAAATTCTCTTCCAGCTCATTCCCAGTACACTCTGAATATTTCCCATTATTCCTAAAATATGTTCACAATACTTCCCTAGTACTCCCCCAAATTCCCTCTTGGTACCTTCTTGGTATACTTGACACATCTCCAGCATTCTTCTAGGACATTTTCTATAGTCTCCCAGATCAGTTGGCTACAACAGAGACCCTACTGATTTAGGAAACAGGAGATTTGGCTGGAATCTTAGATTAAGGCTTTGTAATCTCTCTGGGCCTCAGTTTCCACATCTATAAAATGATCATAATATTTGAATTCCCTGACTCCTGGTATTTGATGAGTGGATGGAAGGGATGGATGTGGTACCCTCCTTATATTCCTCATCCTCACCCAATACAATTTTAACAGCCCTCCCTACCCCCCCCTTCTCATCTCCAGTTCTCTCTCCCTCCCAAACACAGCTATATTAAGTAGTCACTAGATGGGGAGCAGGGTCTGAGCTAAGGAGGATGGTGTTCTGGGGAGAAAAGTTGGATTACGGGTTTGGGCATTAAGGTTGCTGAACCTGGTGCCCCAGGACCCCAAGGCAATGTCTAAATGGACTCCTCCTACCTCCTGCGACCTGGAGGTTCAGGGGACAGCACACAATTCGGGATGGAAGTTTTGGACTGAGAGCATTTGGGAAGGGAGGTGTGACTGAGCTGGGGTGGGGGGCCTAACTACGGCCCCAACTCATTGCTTTGACTGAGCTCTGTCTTGGCCCCAGCCCTGAGGTTCAGAACCCATTCCCCTGCTGATTTTCTTGTTTTGTGAGGGGTCATTGGTGCCCTCTGGTGGTCCAAATAGTCACATTTCTGTGCTGAAGTCGAGCAAATGAGACCTGGAGAAGACCTGGTGGAAGGTGGGGAGGGGGCAATAATCCTGTGGAAAGACGAACAGGGGAGGCTCTAAATGAGGGAGTCAGAGACACAACTAATTGGGACATTTAGAAGAATTACATGGAAATGTGATTCAAAACAAGGACAAATTTCAGTTGAATTAGTCCCTGCCCAGCCCATAGGGAAGGAGGCAGGACTCTTACTTAGCCCCATTCCTAGGGGCCTGGGTCTCTGCAAGCCTCCCTGCTTGGGCTTCCTGGAGTCCACAGTCTGTGTGGGGAGCTAATTAGTAATCGGAACCTGGAGCCCCAGCCCTTATCGATCTAGCTCAGCTCAGTGAATGGCAGCCTCTTCTCTCCCTCCCTCTGTGAATCGATGGTTCCCTTAATTGCTGTCTCTTTGCTGACATCTAGGGCCCCGAATCTTCCACAGGTCCCCAGGACTGGGTAGTCTGCTTTAAGCACTGGAACCAGGGCTAGAATCTCTTTCTCCAAGCTTCCTTTCCTATCCCTCCTGAATTGGAGGGGACTCCTGCATGGGGGCAGGGCAGCTTCCCTACCTGGTCTAGAGGGCTGTCCTTCCAGGGCAAGGCAGGAGGGGGGATGTTGGACCCCCGGGGGAAACTTCCAGGCCTGTGGAAGAGATAGACCAGGAAGGGAAACCTGGAATCAGTTTATTCAAGAAGAGCAACCGCAGAACATAGATTATCAGACTTGAAAGGGATTTTCAAAGGTTATCTAATCTAACCCTTTTATTTTAGAGATGAGGAAGCTGAAGCCCAGGGAGACCTAGATCCTAGAGATAGTTAGTGACAGAACTGGTACTAGAAATTATGCCTTTTGAATCTTAAATGTAAGGCTAGCAAAGGGCAAAGGCTCACCAAGTGATCTCTGGAGGTGCTGGGGAGGTTTAGGCTTTTGAAAAATCATCATGAGAAAAGCCTTCTCTGCTGGCACCACAGTGGTGTGCTGTGTGCTAGTAAATGTTTAACAACCAGCTCTCAAAACAAGGCTACCATGACACAATTTTAAGTTTAGTGGGCACCAATAACATTTCCCCATGCTTTCTTAAGTCTAAGGCAATCAACAAAACACTATATCAAGCCTGAAAATTTTAGCTTTTCAGTGTGAGCGCGAATTTAACAACAGGGTAGGCAACTAGGTGGAGAAGTAAATAGAAGACTTGAATCTGAAATTAAGAAGAACTGAGTTCAAATCCAGCCTCAAATACTTCTTAGCTGTATGATCTTGAGCAAGTCACTTAACTCATGTTTACCTCAGTTTCCTTATTTATCAAATGAACTGGAGAAGGAAATGGCAAAACACTCTGGTCACTCCACCAAGAAAGCCCCAAATGGGGTCACAGAGTCAAACATGACTGAAAAATGACTCTAACAACAAGGCAGGTTTTCACACTCCTGCCCAGCTCTGAGGCTCAGTCTTAAGCATTTATGTGTCTCCCATGTGCTAGACACCATGCTAGGTGCTGGGGATATTAGTACAAAGGAATGAAGCAAACCGTATTTGCAAAGACTTTGCATTCTAATGAAGGAGACAACAAGCTCACCTATAGATATATTTGCAGCATAAATATTCAAACCTATACAAAGTAGTTTAGGACAAGGTAGTTTGGGAGGAAGGGGGCTAACAATGGAGGGGATCAGAGGAAAGCTCTATGGGGATGATTAATGATTATGCTTGAGCTGAATCTTAGAGGAAATGAGAGACGCTAGGAAGCAGAGGCAGAGATAAGATGGGAATGTATTCCAGGCATGTGGGACTGTCATTGCAGAAGCTTGGAGGCTGGAGATGAAGTATCTTGTGGGAAGAATAGAGCTGATGAGTGTAGGGGGGAGTAATGTCCTCTGAGGGTGAAAAGAAAGGCTAGGGACTTTAAAGGCTAGACAGAAGATATCCTGTTTTATCCTAGAAGTAATAGGGAATCACCGCTAAGTTAGAGAGTCACAAAACCAGATTTTGGGTTAAGGGAAATGGTTGGGTTAATTGGTTTGTTATTCAACAAAGTTCACCAATACTTCAGTTCTCCAGTGAATGGAGGTGGAATGGTGCAGTAGAAGGAAAGTTTCATTTGGAATTACAGGTCTTATCTGATTCTCTGTGACCCCATTTGGGATTTTCTTGACTAAAATACCAGAATGGTTTGCCATTTCCTTCTCCTGGTCAATTTAGAGATGAGGAAACTGAGGCAAACAGGATTAAATGACTTGTCCAGGGATACACAACTAGTTTGTACATGAGGTCAGATTTGAATTCAGAAAGAGGAACCTTCCTGTTCAGGCCCTGCTCTCTATCTATTGTGCTAGCTCCATGCCCAGTGGATCTGAGTTCAAATCCTAGATCTCACTTTTTGGTACTTTGTGACCTTGGACAAGCTATTAACTTCCTTTGGCTCAGTTTCCTCATCTGTAAAATGATAAGATTGGACTGATGACCTCTAAGGTCTGATCTGGTTCTACGATCCTGGACCTATGACCTCATCCTTGTGGGCACTCCCACAAAAATGTCAAGACTTGAATTCAAAACCTGTCTCAGATATGTATTAGCTTGTGTGACCTCAGACAAGACACTTCACCTTATCTGCCTCAGTTTCCTCATCTGTAAAATGAGCTGGAAAAAGAAATAACAAACCACTCCAGTATCTGCCAAGAACACCCCAAATGGGGTCATTTGAAGGATCAGGTACCACTGAGCAACAATGATTGTATACAACATGCTCCAAGCCTGCCTCTCTGTGTCTACCAAGAATTCTTTCCCGTCCCTGGGGGCACTCCCTTTGTGCCCGGGTGGGGGGGAAGAGGGGAGCCTTCCTCTTGCTGTCCCATGAGGGACACACCCTATCCCTTTCAGGCTTTTCCCTTTAAATACTGTTTGTAATTTGTGGCATCCTATTCACTGTCATGCAAGAGCCCTAAGGTAAGCCTTGGGAGAAATGCAAAGTTTGGAGAACACAATGCCTTGCCTTCCTGGAATTTATGTGGTAGGGATGAAGCACAAGCATAGACAACTATAATATGCAGCATTACATGGCAAGTGTATTAGAAAGTTGGAAAACAAAAGGGGAATGGGTCCGAGGAGGAAGATGATTACCCATAGCAGAGATTAAGGAAAGATAGTATTTGAGTTAGGTTTTAAAGGATAAATAGAAATTTGGCAAGTAAAAAGGAGGAAGGAGGGCATTCTAGGTAGGGAGATTGGCGTAAGTAAGGATGGGAGGGTCTGTGGAATGCTCAGAGCACACACAGGTGACCTGTCCCGTCAGATTATAGAATCCAAGGATGGAAAGATAGGGTCATGGATTGTGTGGGGACTTGGATGCCAGGCACAGGTACTTGCATTTTATTTCTATCTCTGATATGTACCCCTTATGGGACTGGGGTAAATCAATTAAGCTCTCTGTTTGAATTTCCTCATCTGTAAAATGGTCATAATAATACCTATAGTATTTCATGAGAATCAAATGATAATTAATCAACAACCATGAATTAAGTGCCTTTTATGCACTGGGCACAGAAGGGTTGGGGATACAAGGACAATATAGAAAGCCTTTAAGGATGCCCAAAGAGTGTTTACTTGGAGCAGATAAAGAGACTTGCAGCAGGTTGTCAAAGCTAATTAGCAAATCACATAAAATAGTCAACAACCTGACTCCATCCGGTATTTTTTAAGAGTTACTGTCCTACCTCATGTGAATGGATAGAATGATGGGCATTGGGTCAGGCAAATCTAAGTTCAAATCCAGCTTTAGACACTTACTAGCTACGTAATGCTGGGTAAATCATTTAATCTGTCTGCCTCAGTTTCTGCATCTATAACAGGAGGACAATGATAGCGTTCCTCACCCAGGGTCATGTGAAGATTAAATGAAATAATATTTGTAATGCAGCCAGCATATAGTTGGCACTTAATATGTTGTTTAAGACTGATTTTTCATGATAGAAGGCAAGGAATTAGTACCTGTTAAGGGACTTTTAGACATCAGCCTTTGGGGAAGGGAATTAGTTTAGGTAAAGTGGTGATATTCTCTGCCTCCTGTTATAGTATTCATTATGAAATTCAAGGAAATAAGAATGGCAGTATTGAACCTCCCAGGGGTGGGGTGGGATAGGGTCCAGTAGAAAAAAGCAGTGAATTTGAAACCACAGGGTCCAAGTTCAAACCCACCATGTGTTCTTGGGCAAATAACATTCTCTTTGGATCTATTTTCTCAACTAGGAACCTGTACAAACCTTTTCAGCTCAGATCTGTGGTTCTATAGTAGCTTTTGTATAATGATTGAAAAGTCCAGTTTAGGTACTGTGGGATGGGCGGAGAGATGGGTGTGGCCAGTAGGGAGGACCAGTTAGGAAAGATGGATGAGACCTACTGTGAAATTTCCCAGGGAAGTGGAAATACAACAGTAGTGTGGGATTCATGATTTGGCAAGTGAATAAGAGCATAGTTGAGAAATAAAGGAGCAAGAAAAGGTGTGGGGGAGGGAGGGCACGAGAGGAGAAGGGAGGGGCTGAAATGTTTGAGGAATATTCTGAAGATCATTCAAGAGAAGGAGAAAGGCAGAATCTTGAACTGGTTTGGGGGATACAGGGTATTCTTGGTATCTTGGCTATAGGTGGAAACAAGTAGAGGACGAATTTTCTGTCATCAAAAAGCTCAAAGTGAATCTGGGCAAAAGTGAAACTGCCCAAACAGTTTTTTTCAAATTTTTTTTGAATTTCAATTTGAAAATTTTCAATTTCACTGTCTTCCCTCCCCATCCCACCCCCTGTGATATTATAAAGCAAATAACACAGTGCCTGGCACAAAGTAGACACTTAATAAATGCAGTTAGGTGGCCAAATGGATAGAGTGCCAGGCCTGGAGTCAGAAAAACTCATCTTCCTGAGTTCAAATCTGGCTTCACATACTTATTATCTGTGTGGTCCTAGACAAATCACTTAACCCTGTTTGCCTCAGTTTCCTTATCTGTAAAATGAGCTGTAAAATGAGGCAATGGCAAACCATTTCAGACTTTCTGGCAAGAAAACCCCAAATAAGATCACAGGTAGTCATATATGACTAGACAACAGCAACAATAAATGCTTATTCTCTGCCTCTGTCCCCCTTGCTTAGAGAATGAAAGGCATGTTCATCAAATAACATGAAACTTGGAGAGACAGCTTTAATGAACATTTGCTATTTCAGCAATAGGTACTGTGTCAGATATGAAAACCAGTATCCTAAAGGATCTTTGCCAGAATTATGGGTAAAATGTAATACAATGTTATAAAATGATAAAATGCAAAGTTTTGTACTTAGGTTCAAAAAGATGAACTGCATACATGCAGAATGGGGGGAGATGTTTGAAAAACCTTGGGGTTTTAGTAGTCTCTGAACCCAATATGAATTAATAGTGTGATATGGCAGCCCCCCAAATGCTAACAATATTATGTTGCATCTATAAAAACAGATTATTCAGAATAAGGGAGCCATAATCTTGTTCTGGTTCCTGGTCAGACCACATCAAGTCTCTTGTGTTTGGCCCTGGGTGTCACATTTTAAGAAAGATTTAAATTAGAAAACATCTGAAGAAAGGTGGCCTGGGTGGTGGGGAGATTCAGTGGGTGTTCTGAAAAAGATGAGACTATTTAATCTGAAAAAAAGAGGTGCCTTGGGGGTGGGACAGAGGGTGAGGTGGGACGTGACTGCTACTGTCAAGTGTTTGAGAGGCTGTCACATGGACAATTAGGCTGGTTCCTCTTGTTGGTAAAGGGTGGAACTAGAGGCAGTGGGTGAAAATTTGCAGAGAGGCAGATTTTGACTTGATACTAGGAAGAATTTTCTGACAATTAGATGTCCAAAAATGGAATTGGCTGCCTCAGGAGGCAGTGAGTTCCTAATCACTGAGTCGTTAAGTAGAGATTAGGTTACCACCTAAGGGTGACTGTGAAGAAAATATTTCTGTTCAGGTGTGGATTGGACTAAGTGACCTCAGAGAGTCTTTCAAAGGTTTACAGTTTTTGATTCTCAGCCAAACACTTTAGCCTGATATTCAATACCTTGTACAATCTTGCCCCATTTACCTTTTTCACCTTATTTCCCATTGTTCCCCAACACTTAATGTAAACTACCTTGGTCTATTTATTGTTCACCAAAAACATCAAGTCCTTTCTTGACTCAATGCTAATCCTCATCTGCCCCTCTTCTCTACCTAAGTCTCACTCATCTTTTCAATTCTCTCTCCTCAGTGGGGCAGTGGATGGCATGCTGGGTCTAGAGTCAGGACGATCTGAGTTCCAATTTGACCTCAGATATTTACTGGCTGTGTGACTCTGGGCAAGTCACTTTACCTCTCCCTGGCACATTTGTCTCTATTGTAAAATGGGGAAAATAATTGGTAACGATCCCTCAGGATTGTTGTGAGGAATTTGTTTGCATGTATATGTATATTCCTTTTCATGTGTGTATATATATATATATATATATATTTGAAAATAAAAAAGCTTTAATTAAAAAATATATTATCCAATTCCTGAGTCCCGGAAAGATGAGCCTTGAGACAGGTTGTTGAGTTGTTTTAATATTCAATTTCCTATGACCCCATTTTAGGTTTTCTTGGCAAACATATTGAAGTGTTTATCATTTCCTTCTCCATCTCATTTTACAGATGGGGGAAACTGAGGCAAACAGGAGTAAGTGAATTATCTAGGAAATTATTTGCCCAGGCTTCACTTAGCTAGGAAGCTGTTGAGGTCAGATTTAAACTGAGGAAAATGAGTTTTCTTGACACCATGCTTGGCATTCTATCCACTATGTCACCTAGGTTACACAAGTGGTAAGTAGCAAATCTTGGATATGAAATCAGGATTTTAAAATGGGAATGCAATGTTATTTTCTCTGTGCCATGTTCTCATAGCTTGTGTTAAATCAGGGAAAACTTCCTGAAGGAGGCAAGTTCTAAATGGGGTATTATAGGAGTATTCTGGTGAAGGGAATTGTATGAACAAAGGCGCAGAAATAAGAAAACGCATAATGGAAAGAAATATGAATTGGTAGAGTTGGGAAGCCTTGAGAATCAGGGCAGCCAGAAAATGAAGAGACCCAGTATATGCTTAGCACCATCACCAGCCTATCAGCTAGGAGTGCACTGATTCAAGTGTCTTAGTTCTGTCTCCCACTTGCAATCATCTGTGCAGCTTTTTAGATATTCATTTTTATGTTAAACTCTCCATTTCAGAGGCATTGATGAGGGTAATTGTAATTAATTACCTACTTTTCAAAGAAATGACAGTGATAATGTATAAGGAAAGGGAGCTGTTAATGTTCATACATATGCCCAAATTAGAGAATCCTAGAATCCCAGACTGGTAGGAACTCAGAGAAGTTTAGTCCAGTCTCCTGCCTTCAGATAGGGTGAATGTCTAAAGTAGGAGTCTAGCAACCCAAGGCACTAAGCAGGGACAATGAGAGTCATTATTGGTGATCCTCTCTGCCCATGTCTACCAAGTGCACATTTTTCTTTTGTCCTTTTTCGCCTTCTTTTCCACCTCCTTCCCTTCTTCTTTCTTTACTGCTTCTTTTCCTCCCCTTCCTTTTCCTTTCCTCCTCTCTCCCTCCCTTCTTCCCTCTTTCTTTAGTGCCTCTTCTCTCCTTTCCTTTTCCTTTTCTCCTCCCCTTTCCCTCTCTTCCCATCTCAGAATCATAGACTCTCAAAAACTCTCTATCTTGGAAGAGAGGTATAACTATAATTCCCCTGACAAGCAGCTGCCCAGCCTTTACTCGAAGACTTCGGTGAGGGAGACCCCACTACCATCTGTCCTATAATTTCTACCCATCTGCCCTCTGGAGCTGAATGGAACAAGTCCGAACTCATTTTCCGTAGGCAACCCATAAAATACCTGCCAGCAGCAACCATGTCCCTTCCCCCAAAAGTCTTTTCTCCTTCAGGATAAATTTCCCCAGTTCTTTTACCTGATTCTTCTTCCATGGCATGATCTTGAGATCTCTTGGCATATTGGTCACCTTCCTTTGGACATTCTCTAACTTATGGATCTTTTTCCTAAAATGCAGCATATACTGATGATCATGATATACTATACATGATCCAAGGGAGGAAGAGGACAGAAGGACCGGATATCCCCTCTATTATACCCCTTTAAGGCAGCTTAATTTGGCATTAACTTTTTTGGTTTCCATGTTACTTAACTGATATATATATATATATATATATATATATATATATATATATATATATTGAGTTCCCCAGACCTTATGACAGGAATTGTCTAGCTGTGTTCCCTAGCAGGTATTGGTGCTATTCTTTTTGTTGTTGTTGTTGAGGCAGTTGGAATTAAATGAGTTGCCTAGGATCACACAGCTAATAAGTGCCTGAGGCTAGATATGAACTCCTGACTCCAGGCTTGGAGCTCTATCCATTTTACCAACTAGCTACTTCTTTGCTGTTTCTGGGTCTTTTGTTTTATTTTTTTGTTTTTAGTAAATAACATTTTATTTTTTTCTAATTTCATATAAAAATAATTTTTGGCATCCATTTTTATAAGATCTGAGTTCTAAATTTGTCCTTCCCTCCCATCCCCCCTCAGCAAGACAGCAAGCAATCTGATAGAGATTATACATGTGCAATCATTTCCACAATAATTATGTTGTGAAAGAAGAAACGGAACAAATGAGAAAATTACCTCCTTCTCCACCAAGTGAAAATAGTATGCATTCAGATTCCATAGTTTTCTTCTCTAGATGTGGATAACATTTGCCATCATGAGTCTTTTGGAATTGTCTTGGATTGTTGTGTGGCTAAGAAGAGCTAAGTCAATCATAGTTGATCATTGCTGTGTTACTATGTACAGTGTTTTCTTGGTTCTGCTCACTTCACTCTCACTATTGATTCTTTAAGCCCAAGTGTAGGACTTTTTTCATAGGTTTTTCATATTAAATTTCATCTTGGTGATATGGAAATATTTTTAAAGTATTGTAAATATATAACCTATATCACATTGCTTTGCTATCTTGGAGAGAGAGGAGGGAAGTGAGGAAGGGAGAAAATTTGGAATACAGAATCTTACAAAAATGAATGTTGGAAACTATCTTTATGTGTATTTGGAAAAATAAAATACTGTTGAGGAAAAAATGTATCTTATTAGATTTACCCTATTGTTCTAACCTATTGAGATCTTTTTGGGTTTTGAATGTCATCTAAAATAATATCACTCTCTTTCATCTTTGTTTTCTTATAAAAATTTTATAACTATACTTTTTATGCTGTTATCCAAGTCACTTAAAAAAATTAGTTGAATAGCCCAAGTCAAAGACAGAGGTGGCTGGTGTCTCAAGGGTTAGAACACTGGGCCTTGAGTTAGGAAGACCTGAATGCAAATCCAAACTAAGACATTTTCTAGCTGTGTGATACCAGATAAGTCACTTAATCACAGATTAAGTTGGACCCACCGGAAAAGGAAACCAGTTTAGTATCTTTGCCAAGAGAACCCAAATGGAGTCACAAAGGGTTGGACAATAAAACATCCTAACAGCAACAAACATGGGTCAAGGACAAATACTTGGGACTTCCTTCCAAGGAGTCATGGAACCATTAGTAAGTAGTCTTTGCATTTAGCTAGTTTTGATTTCATCTAGCCCATTACATCTTACAAAAATGAAAAAATTTGACAAACAAATGTCTATTGACACCCAGTGTCAATTTCCCTTGATTTACTACCTTACTACCTAGCCCCATTACCTTTTCTAACAGGGTTATTAGGTAGTCAAATTCTAGACCAATAAACAAAAGTCTAAAAAGTCATGACTTGTTCTTTATAAAACTATACTAGCTTTTAGTGATCACTGCATTCCTTTCTGATTCTTTGCAAACCATTTTTTAAATATTACATTTTAGACTTTTGTTTATTGGTCTAGAATTTGACAATTCTCTTTAAAAAAATTGGGACATTTGACCTTTTCCAATCCTGACCTAAATCGTGAATTCTTTTTTTAAAATTGAAAAAAAATTATTTTTTGCTGAGGCAATTGGGGTTAAGTGACTAAGGTCACACAGCTGGGAAGTGTTGAGTGTTTGAGGTCACATTTGAACTCAGGTCCTCCTAACTACAGGCCTGGTGCTCTATCCACTGCACCACCTAACTACCCCTTTAAGTTCTCTATTATTTTTTCAGAGAATGGTTCAGTAATCACTTCTTCTGGTTCTTTCAGAATTTCAATAATTCATCCGAGACCAGTAAGTAGCTTGAAGGCAAAGAGGGCAAGCTATATTTTCTTACCTTGGATTTCAACTTCCATCTAGTCATTTTTAAGTTGTCTTTCCTAGTGTGAGGATCATAATCCTTGGCAGAATAAACAATCAAAATAAGAGCTGAAGCAGAGTCATAACTAGGGCAGGGTGATCAGGACTTTGCTTCAGAGTAGAGGAAGTTAGAAAGATCTACTAACAAAGCTCCTGCTCCATCAGCAGGTAGAAACAAGCCAATTTAACACCTAGTTAATAAGCATTGTTGTTGTTGTTGCTCGGTTGTTTCATTTATGTCCAACTCTTCATGACTCCACTTAGGGTTTTCTTTTTCTTTTTTTTTTTTAAGAATCAATTTTTATTTTTTTTAACCTTGTGCTCCAAAATTTCCCCCCATTCCCCCTACTCTCCAGATAGCAAGTAATCCAATATATGTTATACATGTTAAAATATATGTTAAATCCAATATATGTAAAAATATTTATACAATTATCTTGCTGCACAAGAAAAATCAGATCAAACAGGAAAAAATGGGAAAGAAAACAAAATGCAAGCGAACAACAACAAAAAGAATGAGAATGCTATTTTGTGATCCACACTCAGTCCCCATAGTTCTCTCTCTTTGTATAGATGGATCTCTTCATCACAAGATAACTGGAAAGAGTCACATCCATTAGAATTGATCGTTGTGTACTACTGCTGTGGCCTTGTACAATTATCTCCTGTTTCTGCTCATTTCACTTAGCATCAGTTCATGTAAGTCTCTCCAGGCCTTTCTGAAATCATCCTGCTGATCATTTCTTACAGAACAATAATATTCCATATCATTCATATGCCACAACTTATTCAGCCATTCTCCAATTGATGGGCATCCATTCAATTTCCAGTTTCTAGCCACCACAAAAAGGACTGCCACAAACATTTTTGTACATACAGGTACCTTTCCTTTCTTTAAGATCTCTTTGGGATATAAGCCCAGTAGTAACACTACTGGATCAAAAGGTATGTACAGTTTGATAACTTTTTTAGTATAGTTCCAAATTGCTCCCCAGAATGGTTGGATGCATTCACAATTCTGCCAACATCTCCTTCAACATTTGTCATTATATTTTCCCATCATCTTAGCCAATCTGAGACATGTGTAGTGGTATTTCAGAATTGTCTTAATTTGCATTTCTCTGATCAATAGTAATTTAGAGCCCTTTTTCATATGACTAGAAATGGTTTTAATCTCTTCATCTGAAAATTGTCTGTTCATATTCTTTGACCATTTATCAATTGGAGAATGGCTTAAATTCTTATAAATTTGAGTCAATTCTCTCTATATTTTAGAAATATAGGCCTTTATCAGAACCTTTGAATGTAAAAAATGTTTTCTCAATTTATTGCTTCCATTCTAATCTTGTCTGCATTAGTTTTGTTTGTACAAAAACTTTTTAACTTAATATAATCAAAATTATGTATTTTGTGTTTAATAATTATTTCCAGTTTTTCTTTGGTCACAAATTCCTTCATTCTTCACAGATCTGAGAAGTAAACCTTCCTATGTTCTTCTAATTTGCTTATAATATCACTTGTTATGTCTAAATCATGAGTGGGTCAATGCCTAGTTTCTGCCATACTAATTTCCAATTTTCCCAGCAGTTTTTGTCAGATAGTGAATTCTTATCCTCAAAGCTGGGGTCTTTGGGTTTGTCAAACACTAGATTACTATAGTCATTGTCTATTTTGTCCTGTGAACCTAATGGTGACAGTGGGCAATCTTGTTTCACTATTGATCTTATTGAGAATGGTTCTAGTTTGTCCCCATTACATATTATGCTTGCTGATGGTGTTAAATAGATGCCACTGATCATTTTAAGGAAAAGCCCATTTATTCCTATACTCTCTAGTGTTTTTAATAGGAATGGGTACTAGATTTTATCAAAAAAAATTTTCTGTATCTATTGAGATAATCATATGATTTTTGTTAGTTTGGTTAATGATATAGTCAATTATGCAAATAGTTTTCCTAATATTGAACCAGCCCTGCATTCCTGGTATAAAATCCTACTTACAGTGTATTATCTTGGGGATGACTTTCTGTACTCTCTTTGGTAATATTTTATTTAAGATTTTTGCATCATTATTCATTAGGAAAATTGGTCTATAATTTTCTTTCTCTGTTTTCACCCTACCTGGTTTAAGTATCAGCAACATATCTGTGTCATAAAAGGAATTTGGTAGGAGTCCTTCTTTCCCTATTTTTTGAAATAGTTTATATAGTATTGGAATTAATTGTTCTTTAAATGTTTGGTAGAGTTCACATGTAAATCCATCTGGCTCTGGAGATTTTTTTCTTATTGATTAACAGCTTGTTCTATTTCTTTTTCTAGAATGGGACTATTTAAATTTTTTATTTTCTTTTCTGTTAACCTGGGCAATCTATATTTTTTGTAGATTTTCCTCTATTTCATTTAGATTATCAAATTTGTTGACATATAGTTGGGCAAAATAACTCTTAATTATTGCTCTAATTTCCTCTTCATCGGTGGGAAGTTCTTCCTTTTCATTTTTGAGACTAACAATTTGATTTTCTTCTTTCCCTTTTCTAATCAAATCAGCTAAAGGTTTATCTATTTTGTTGGTGTTTTCATAAAACTACTCTTAGTTTTATTTATTAATTCAATAGTTTTCTTACTTTCAATTTTCTTAGTCTCCCCTTTTATTTTCAGAATTTCAAATTTGGTATTTAAGTTGTTCTTTTTCTAGCTTTTTTAGTTGTAAGCTCAATTCATCAATCTTTTTTTTCTCTATTTTATGCAAGTTAGCATCTAGAGATATAAAATTTCCCCTTATTACCATTTTGGCTGCATCCCACAAAATTTGGTATGTTGTCTCATTACTGTCATTTTCTTGGGTGAAATTATTGATTGTGTCTATGATTTGTTGTTTCACCCATTCATTCTTTAGGATTAGATTATTTAGTTTTCAATTAATTTTTGTACTATTTTCCCCTGACCTTTTATTGCATGTGATTTTTATTGCATCATGATGTAAAAAAAAATGCATTTGCTATTTCTGCCTTTCTGCATTTGGTTTTGGTTCTACATTTTGAGGTTTTTATGCCCTAATACATGGTCAATTTTGTATAGGTTCCATGAACTGATGAAAAAAAAAGTATACTCCTTTCTGTCTCCATTCAATTTTCTCCAAAGATTTGTCACACCTAACTTTTCTAACACTCAGTTTACCTCCTTAACATCTTTCTTATTTATTTTGTAGTTCAATTTATCTAATTCTGAGAGAGCCAGGTTGAGATCCTCCACTAATATAGCCTAGTACAGTCTATTTCTTCTTGAAGCTCTCGTAACTTCTCTTCTAGGAATTTGGATGCTACACTTGGTGAATATATGTTTAGTCTTAATGTTGCTTCATTATCTATGGTACCCTTTAGTAGGATATAGTTTCATTCCTTATCTCTTTTAATTAGATCTATTTTTGCTTTTTGCTTGATCTGAGATCAGAATGGCTACCCCTGCTTTTTTTATTTCACCTGAAGCATAATAAATTCTGCTCTAGCCTTTTACCTTTACTTTGTATGTATTGTATCACTCTGCTTTAAATGTGTTTCTTATAAACAACATATTATAGGATTCTGGCTTTTAATCCAGTCTGCTATCCACTTCTGCTTTATGGGAGAGTTCATCTCATTCACATTCACAGTTAAAATAACTAATTTTGTATTTCTTGCCATCTTATTTACTCCAAGTTATGCTTTTCTCTTTTTTCCCCTCCATTCTCTCCTCCCTAGTATTTTGTTTCTAATCACCACCTCCCTCAAACAACCCCCCTCTTTAGAGCCCCTCCCCCTTTCTTACACCTTTCCTCTACTACTTCTGTTTTCCCTTCTATTAGCCTTTCCCTTTCTTTTTTCCTTTCTCCTCTCACTTTCCTATAAGGTGAGACAAGTTTCTCTGTGAAACCAAATATGCCTGATAGGAATAAATTGGGGTTTTCTTGATAAAGATAGTGGAATGATAAAGATACTCTGCCATTTTCTTCTCTAGCATCATTTTACAGATAAAGAAACTGAGGAAAACAGAGTTAAGTGATTTGTCCAGGGTCACATAGCTAGGAAGTGTCTGAGAATGAATCTAAACTTGGGAAGATGAGCTTTCCTTCAAATAGGAAGTATCATATGTCCACTTCTGTCCTGCCCATAAAATTGCCTTCTAGATAAACTCTTCCCCAGACACATTCTTCTTTAGTCCCTCCCCTAGAAGTGAGTAGATTTCTGATATATTTTCACCTTCTTCCTCATTTGTCTTTCAAAGTTATTTTGAGAGTGTTCTTTATATTCTTTGTCCTAAGATGTGTTACTTGTTCCAGGTGTTAGCATTGCTACTTAATCCTTCTTCCTTTCAAACACCATCAACCCAGAGAAAGTGTTCCTCCCTTTTCTGAGCTTTCTTTCCCCCGCCCCCCAAATCTTTAAAAAATAAAAATCGTGCTTATATCTTCAACATTTTTTCTTACCTTTAGCTCCTTCTGGTCATTAATACTATTGACACTCTTTTTGTAGGATTGTACATTCTTCCCTTGAATATGTGTGTGTATATATATTTGATATCTTTTGTTTTTATATGCTCTACATTTCACAAAAAATCTTTCCCAATTCTTTTCCATTCAGTGAACCATCATCCATTTTTAAAGAGGAAAAAACCTAACAATATATTGACCACATTTGTTCTTTACTTTTTTTTTTTTTTACTCCTTCCTACCTTCAGTTTCCTTACCAGTAAAATGAGAAATTTAGGCCTCATCTGGCTCTAAAGTTCTAGAATTATATATAATTTTCTTTTTTGCTTTGTCTCTCTTCTTCTGTATTCTTTCTTATTATTTTTCCCCCCTTTTCCTTTTGACCGATCCTAGTCTAAATCACTTAGACCAGATGATTGCCTATTCTGTTCTTTAAATCTCTGTGGTTGGAGACCCTCTGGATGGCAGAATAAGAATCGAAAAAAGTTTCAATAGTATAGGACATTGGGATGAATCCAAGAAGAGGAAATTGAATATGGATTAATATAGAGTGTTACATTAATGATATTAATCTAAAATCTTACAAAATCAATTTCATAAGTAAAGGATGGGGGTGACAGAGTTAGACAGTAGTTTCTCTGGAAAAATTCTGGGGAGTTTAGTGGAATGAAAACTCAATACAGAGTCTACAGTGTGATGAATAAGCCTAAAACACCTAATGGCATCTTGGGCTACTTTTAGAACAAGACTTTCATGAATAATGAGCTCCCTGTCCCCTACTCTGGTCAGATCCCATCCCAGGTATTATATTCAGTTATGGGTGCCAAAGTTTCTGGCCACTGAGAGAGTGAAGTGCCTCTGAAGGAGAGCCACTGTAGTTGGAAAAGTTGAGAATGTTTAAGTTGAGGGAGAGAAGACTTGGGGAGCTTTTAAAACTATATCCAGCTACTCAAAGGGCTGTCAGATGGAAGAGAAACAAAGTCAGAAGATAGGACAAGGAAGCAAATGTAGGTGTGTTGTTAAGAAAGCTTCCTAATAATTTTGTTGAGTTATCTTTCAGTTGTGCCTGTCTCTTTGTGATTCTATTTGGGATTTTCTTGACAAAGATACTGCAGTGGTTTGCCATTTCCTTCTTCAGCTCATTTGAAAGATAAGGAAACTGAGGCAAACTGGGTTAAGTGTCTTGCCCACCCGGGGTCACATGGCTAGAAAGTATCTGAGGCTGGATTTGAACTTATGAAAAGAAGACTTCCTGACTACAGATGCAGAGCTCTATCCACTGTGCTGTCTAGCTGCCCCTTTCTAACAATTAAAACTGTCCAAAATTGGAAGGTGTTGAGAGGGGTATTGGTACTTAAAGAGAGGAAAAGAGCTTGGGAGCAGCTGCTGAGGAGGAAGGGGGAAGGTGAGGATGAGGGGGATATCAGGAGCTACCTCAGGAGATGGCAGCTGTTCTCGTTAGAGACCTCCAAGCAGAGGCTAGATGAGCAATTGTTGGGAAAATTAGAGTGGGGATTCCTTTGGGAGTAAGACTGGGGCTTAGAGGCTTAGTTGAGAGGGCTGCGGACTTCCTTTCATCTCTAAAATTCTTGGACTCTGTGTCCTTTCTCAGATTTAGGGTAAATCAAAGGGGCAGATAGGAGGCAAGGCTTGGCATGGCTCTTTGAGGTGGATGTGCTCTTGTGGTTTTACGAATAGGAATATCTGTATAGGATTCAGAACTAGAAGGGACATTTGAGGATTCCTAATCCAATGCTCTCATTTTACCATTGGAGAAACAAGGCCTGATGAAATTAAAATGAGTTGCCCAGGGTTATAATAATATTGAGTAGCAGAGCCAGGATTCAAATCTAGGTTATCTGACGCCAAATCCAAGAAGAAGAAAAAGCAGATGGATTACATAGAAAATTGATATTGGGGTGTGGGGAGAGGCTATCTTGCTTGGGAGGAGCTTGGTTTGGGGATATGTTCCTCAGCTTAATCAATCAGAGTTCCAGACCCCCATAAAGTATTCCCTAACTAGTCCCTACCAGTAGTTTAATCACCAATAGTCTTTATTAGACTCCTACCTTCTCCCCCAAAGCTATCCTGATTATACCATCTGTGGGTCCTTGATGGGGTCAGTACTTCTCTGAGTGGAAGGGAGTGTGAAGGTAGAATGCGATGTGGTCCTTTGTTTCTCCTTTTGGACTGATAGGTCCTGGGCTTCTGGAAAGGAATAGGGGCCAATAAAGAGACTGAAGATTGACATTTAAGAATAGAATTTCTGTTGTGAGACCCTGAAATGGGAATATGAGGGATGCCAAGATTCTCCTTATTGGAAAGCCCAAAGACTAGGCTATCTCTCTTTCCCTCCCTCCTCAACTCACCTTCAGTCTGGACCTCTTTAGGGACCTCTCTATGTAAAGGCCAAGAAGAAGGAAAGATTGACCTTTGGTAAACAACTCTGCTGTCTGCAGCTATTGCAATACCAAGTAGAGCCACTCGGGGCTAGTCTGGGATGCTCAGAGATTAAGGATGTGTATGTATACTTGTTTGTGTATGTATCTGTACATGGGGGTGTTGCTTTCCCCCCCTTTCTCTCCCTCTCCTTTTCCCTGTCTTCTCTCTCTCTCTCTCTTTCTCTCCTCTCCTCTCCTCTCCTCTCCTCTCCTCTCCTCTCCTCTCCTCTCCTCTCTCCTCTCTCTCTTTTCTCTCTCTCCTTCATCAAACCATTGCTCTCTAACCTTGTGCAGCACTCAGCTGTCATGGAAATGTTTGGATTGTGAATCATCTAGATGCAGTGTCCCTTATCTCCTGATTGCCTCCTTCCCTCCCTGGCTGGGCTCAAAATTGGGAGAAGATTTCAGAGTGCAGATTCACCCTAAGTCGTTTTAGAGGAGTGATTGGGGTCCATCAGTGAGTAAGGCTATGTGGGTTGTGTTAAATTTCCCGAAGCTTGGATCTTGTTGGGAATGGGGAAAAGATTATCATGGAAAGGGAGGGAAGTTCTGAATGGAGTGAGGTTTTAAAGATTATTCATAGATAAGATTCTAGAAGTCCCCAGAAATCTGTCACTAGTTGCCTATTTATATATGGGCAACAGTTCTTGGGGGTCAGAATATCTGGGGTTACAAAGGAGTAGATGAGGCTTCCTCTGTAGGGACTTTGTGTCATGAAATCCATGGAAATGCCAGGGTAATAAGGTAAAGGGAGTTGGAATAAGCCAAGTTAGAAAACATGGATGAGGTGAGGGGGGGCTTTGAATGAAGGAACACATGGGCTGGGAGTATCCATTTTATTTGGGAACTGATGCCCTATTCCCCATTCTAATAATAAGCTACTGGACAAGGACTCTCTTAGCTGAACCCCAACCTGAAAGCCAAATCACCATGGTAACCCCTATTTCGCCTGGCTCTGAAATCTCTGCTGAGCTGTGTTCCCTTCTGAATTTTCTCTCTCTTTCTCTCTGACATCTGCCTCTCTGTCTCTCAGGCTGAGATCTCAGTCAGGGGACCTCTTCTACAGAAGCTACCTCCTCTCTACCCCTTCTTCATACATCCCCATAAGCACCCTCCCCCAGATAGGAACCTCTGGTCCAGGCCTGGCTCCCCTGAGAACCTGTCTCCTAGCAACCAGGCCTGGCTGTCAGACTGTCACAGTGGGAGGTCTGGCAGGGGAGACAGGAGGGAGGGGACCAGAGACTCCTCTTCTAGGCAGCTGCTCTCCCTAGGGAACAGAGCTCTTATTCTGGGAGGTGATGGAGTGAGGCTTAAAAGTCCCTGGGGGGTCCCCTTTTGTGTCCTTATTCCCCCCCAAATCATTGCCTACGAAGGCCAGATTAAGAGAAGGATGGAAGCTGTGGAATCAAGCAGCAGGTTGTCTCTTTGGAGTCTGCCCCAACCCTGAGAGGATGGAGACACTGGGATCTTAGTGAGGTTGGTTGTCTCATCCAAGCCTTGGATTCTTCTTTTAGTTCTAACTTTATCCTATCTCAGTCCCAGTTTCCTAAAATTTTTGAAATTCTCTAGGCCTCCCACAATAGCAGGAAGGTAATAATGTCTCAGAGGTCATTTGGTCTTAGCAACAATTTCACCTGGAAGATCACCTCTAAGGCTCTTTCCATCTGTGACTTTTTCTATCCCAAGACAATCTGGTTTTGGTTCTCTGATAAAAGGGGTGATAGAATTGAAGGAGCTTTAAAAAAGAACAAGGAGAGAAGCTTTATCTTCAAAAGGGAAGAAACCTGGGATGATGCATAAAGAAAGATCCTGGAAAAGGTGGGAAGGGATGGGATTGAGGACACAACTAGAAGGGCTAATTAGCCTTGGAGGGAAGAAGGTTTATTTCTTCCTCTGAAACCATAGTGAAGAAATAGAGGACAAGGGCAAAAAGATTCTTCTGGATAGAGAAGGTAATTGGGGGAAATAGCATCAATTGCCTAAGTGAACTAGGACAAGTATTAAGGAAGATGAAAAAGTTTGGGAGTAGCTGCTGCAGTAGGAGGGGGAAGTGGAAAGTGGGAACATGATAGAAGTCAGCAAGAAAAGAAAAAGATTGTCAAGCAACAGTGAGAACCCAGTTGAGGTTAAATAGCTTGAACTGGTGGTAGTGGACTTACCAAGATGGTTTTGTGATTTTCTCCAATGACATTTGACAAGTCAGAAGCAAAGAGAACAGAGAGCAGGGACTATTCAAGATTGGTGTTTTGTAGGGCAGATACAATGGAAGGTTAAGGAGATGAGGAAATCTTGATTATGAGTATGCAAATCCTTTGAATAATGGAGCATGAGACAAGTTAGGTAGGTAAGCAAGTAAAGCCAGATGATTATTGATGGATTGAGAATTAAGTAGGCATTTGGGGATGGCAGTCTCCATAAGAATGAAAGTATCTATGAGAATAAAAGCTATGAGGTTAGGTACAAGGTAAGGAAGAGATGGGCTGGATTCGACCAATTGAGCCAGCAGGAAAGATGGTGCATCCATGAAAGGCAATGGTAGGAAACATATAGTATCACCATTAGATGTCAAAGCTTTCAAGGCTTAGGTTGAATCAGAGAGATAATTCCCATAGTTTCCACGATCATCACTTTGAATCTTTCTACTTGTACCCAAATTTCCTCATCTGTTTTTTGATAATCTCAAGAAATCTTGGTTTCAGTGTGGTCTCACTTGGATATTGAGTTGGAACATATACCCCCTTTCTCCAAGAGTCCAAACTCCAAACTTCAGTGGCATCCATAATGCCTATACAAAAAGGGGATCTCTAAGTTCACTTTCCATCTTTTTCATAAAGGCTTTTCTTTTCTTTTTTCAAGACAAGGCAATTGGGGTCAAGTGACTTACAGCTAGTGTTAAGTGTCTGAGTGAGGATTTGAACTCAGGTTGTCCTAACTTCAAGGCTGTGCTCTATCTGCTGTGGCATTTAGCTGTCCCTCATAAAGACTTTTCTGACTGCCATAACACTTGGTAGTCTCTTCTTTCACTCAATTTTAGTAGCATTTTCTGTCTCATTTAACACTTAGATAATAGTTTTTTCTTTTGGGTTCAGATCTGTGGTTTCATTAGTTAGGGGGGACTCCCAGTATGGAAACTCACTCTACCCATGCAGGTTGTCTGCAAATTTTAGTCTTAGAGTTACCAGGGCATTGAAAGGTAAATGCTCTTAGTCACACAGATAGTGTATGTCAGGGGTAAGACTTGAACTCAAGGATTTCTAATCCTAAGGCAAAATATGCATTATATCATGTTGCCTTTTGCTTCTATCCATCTATTCTGTCTATATCTGTAAAGCTATGTAACACCCCCTTTGGACCTCAGTACCTCAACCCACACTGGTACTGACAAGTTGGTTCTCAGACAAGTAGCTTTCAGTATTCTAGGCATAATATTTATATATAGTTATCCTCCTAATATGACTAGTGTGCTTCCCTTTAAAAATCAATTCATTAGATCCTGTTCTATAGCAAAGAGATTTACTCAACTAGTGAAGGAAGAACAGTAATTATGTTTTCATTTTTATTAAAGTTTTTATTTTCAAAACAAATACATGGATAATTTTTTCAACATTAACCCTTGCACCCCAGATTTTGGGATAAGAATTCACTATTTGACAAAAACTTCTGGGAAAATTGGAGACTAGTATGGCAGAAACTAAGCTAACACCATATACCAAGATAAAGTCAAAATGGGTTCATGATCTAGGCATAAAGAATGATATTATAAATAAGTAAAAAAAAAAACATAAGATAGTTTACATCTCAGACCTGTGGAGAAGGAAGGAATTTGTGATCAAAGAAGAACTAAAACTCATTATTGATCACAAAATAGGTAATTTTGATTATATTAAGTTAAAAAGTTTTTGTACAAACAAAACTAATGCAGACAAGACTAGAAGGGAAGCAATAAACTGGGAAAACATTTTTACATTCAAAGGTTCTTCTCTACAAAACCTTTACATTCTAAAGGCCTCATTTCTAAAATATATAAAGAATTGACTCAAATTTATAAGAAATCAAGCCATTCTCCAATTGATAAATGGTCAAAGAATATGAACAATTTTCAGACAAAGAAATTGAAACTATTTCTAGTCATATGAAAAGGTGCTCCAAATCACTATTGATCAGAGAAATGCAAATTAAGAAAACTCTGAGATACTACCACATACCTCTCAGATTGGTTAAGATGACAGGAAAAGATAATGATGAATGTTGGAGGGGATATGAGAAAACTGGGACACTGATACATTGTTGGTGGAGTTGTGAACGAATCCAACCATTCTGGAGAGTGATTTGGAACTATACTCAAAGAGTTATCAAAGTGTACATACCCTTTAACCCAGCAGTGTTACTACTGGGTTTATATCCCAAAGAGATCTTAAAGGAGGGAAAGGGACCCACATGTGCAAAAATGTTTGTGGTAGCCTTTTTTGTAGGGCAAGAAACTGAAAACTGAATGGATACCCATCAATCAGAGAATGGCTTAATAAGTTTTGGTATATGAATGTTATGGAATATTATTGTTCTGTAAGAAATGACCAGCAGGTCAGATTTCAGAGAGACCTGGAGAGACTTACATGAACTGATGTTGAGTGAAATGAGCAGGACCAGGAGATCATTAAACACGGCAACAACAAGATTATACAATGATCAATTCTGATGGATGTGGGTCTCCTCAACAATGAGATGATTCAAACCAATTCCAATTGTTCAGTAATGAAGAGAGCCATCTACACCCAGAGAGAGGACTATGGGAACTGAATGTGGACCACAACATAGCATTTTTACTCTTTCTGTTATTGTTTGCTTGCATTTTGTTTTTTTTTTCAGTTTTTTTCTCTTCCTTATTCATATGATTTTTCTTGTGCAGTAACATAACTGTATAAATAAGTATACATATATTGGCTATAACATATATTTTAACATATTAAACATGTATTGGACTACCTGC
The DNA here is from genome assembly GCF_902635505.1 of Sarcophilus harrisii. Taxonomy (NCBI): domain Eukaryota; kingdom Metazoa; phylum Chordata; class Mammalia; order Dasyuromorphia; family Dasyuridae; genus Sarcophilus; species Sarcophilus harrisii. The sequence continues at coordinate 372,469,428 of NC_045427.1, forward strand.
CATCTAGAGGAGGGAGTGGGGGGGGGGGGAATGAGGGGAAAATTTGGAACAGAAGGTTTTGCAAGAGTCAATGTAGAAAAATTATCTTTGCATATGTTTTGTAAATAAAAACTATAATAACATAAATTTTAATAAAAAAAATTAACCCTTGCAAAACCTTGTGTTCCAATTTCCCCTCATTCTTCCCTCCCCTAAAGGCAAGTAATCCAATATGTGTTAAACATGATAAAAATATATCTTAAATCCAATATAGCATACATATTTATACAATTATCTTGCTGCATAAGTAAAAATCAGGTCAAAAAGGAAAAAAGAAAATAAAATTCAAGCAAACCACAACAAAAAAAGTGAAAATGCTATGTTGTGATCTACCCTCAGTTCCTACAGTCCTCTCTCTGAGTGTAGATGACTCTCATCATCATAAGATCATTGGAACTGGCCTGAATCATCTCATTTTTGAAAAGAGACATGTCCATCAGGTATTGTATAATCTTGTTACAGTATACAATGACCCTCTGGTTCTGCTCATTTCATTTAGCATCAATTCATGTAAGTCTTTCCAGGCCTCTCTGAAATCATCCTGATGATCATAAAGAATAGTAATTATCAAGTAAGTACTTCAAAAACTGACCTTAGATATTTTCTAAGGTGTGGAATGTTTTGTTTTTCAAGGTTCTCCTCTTTATATTTACCTCAAGGTTCTCCCTATGTATTTCAATGTTCCTTTTGAACTTCAGCTTTTACTGAAATCTCGGGGGCATCCTATTACATTTTCATGTTATTTTCCCATTAGAATGGGAGGTCCTTGACATTAAGGACTGTTTGACCTTTTTTTCCCTCTTCCTATTCCCCCCTACTTTTAGTGACTGGCATTTAATAAATGCTTGTTTACTGAATAAGTGGAAGAGACCTCAGAATTCTTCCTCCTTCCTCTCTTCCCAATCCCCATTCCTTTCCTTCCCTTCAGCTTTCTTTCCACCTCTCTGGGGTGTTTTCTGGTTCTTTGATTCCTTCCAGCCATTTGTTCTTCCCCTCCTCCCTAAACTTGTTTATTCTTTGCAGATTGGTCAGCAACAGGTATTATTCCAGATTACACCAGCAGATGGAGCCGATAGCCCAAAAGAAATCCCCACACCTTGCCTGCTCTTAGACGCTCCAGATCTTTTTTCTCTTACAATTTCCCAGAGAAACTGCCTTGTACCTTACCCTAGCCATCTCCCTCACTAGCAACAACAACTCTCCTTCCTGGGCATATATTAGACAATAACAGGAAGGGCCAGTGGGTGAGAGGGTGGCCAGCTAAATTGTAGCCTCTTGACTGTTTTAAGTGGCATCTGAAGCTGCGATTGTCTCTAACATTAGCTGTGCTTGTGCTTATGCTGCAGGCAAGTTTCTATCAATTTTAGTTGCTGAGATTGAGTTAGGGGTTCAAGAAGATTCTAGTACAGAAGAGGAGAGATGTACCCACTGCCTGCTCTCTGTTTACTCATCATTGGTTGAAGAGAATTCCTTCTGGAAGTATGGAATTTCATCTGAAAGTGTCTATTCCAAGCATGGATGACACAGCATAAAAAAAAATAATTTAAAATAGAAGAGTGAGAATAGTAGATGGAAAATAGACCAATTGAATTGGAATCTAGAGCATAAAAAAGAAGTAATATGAATTAAGGCTGGAAAGGGAGGTTGGTATCAGATTATAGAGGGCTTTGAATATCAGAGTCAGAATTTTAAATTTTATTAATGACTTTTCTTCTTTCTTTCTCTTCTCATCCCATCCTCTTCCCCCTTCTCTCTTGACTAGACTGTGATATATCCTTGAATGCATAGTCCATAGAACTGGTCCATCAATACACAGATCTTGGACAGATATTGTGTATGGACAATGAGCCAGGCCCAGAATTGAATAAGTAGATGGCTGGTTTGCATTAGAAAAATGACTTATTGCTTTTAATGATGGCCCTAATCTTCCCCCTGAAGCCAATTTTCCTTATTATTATTTTTTTTTATTAAAACAATGTTCTTCTGGCAATACTGTTTGTCTGTAAATAATAAGATATCACATTCCCTGAAGAATCACAATAGTAGGTCATGCAAAAGGAATGGAAGGACACATAGTGGGCTTGGATAGGTTAGGACAAGTGAGCAATGAAAAATTGAACATCATATATTGTTAAAAAGAGGGAGAGAGGCAGCATGGTACCATGGAAAGAACACTGAATCTAGAATCACAGGACCTGAATTCAAATCCTGATTTTGCAACTCACTGTTGACCTTGAAAAAGTTTCTTGGGAAAGTCACTTTGGGCCTCAGTTTTCTTATCTATCAAATGGGGATTGATGGTTAGACTAACTGATTTCTGAACTCCCTTTCAGCTCTTTATTTGTAAAAAGGGGGGGTTGGAGCAGATGACTTCTAAAGTCCCCTCCAACTACAGATATACTATTCTGTCATTTAGAGGAAAGCTTCCGGCAGCTTGGATGGCTACTTTATGGAGAATTAGAGGGAAAACATGAACAAATTTTGTATAGGATGGAGAGCATGCAAATGGATAGGTTTTGATTTCATAACCTTAAAGGAAGTGAATCGATGAAATCACATATTCCTTCCTTCCCTCCCCAAAGGGGGAATTAAAGAGGTCAGTATCATTGCAGTGATGATTGATACATAAACATCCTCAGGATGTATTGTCTTATTCCAGGCCTGTGGAATTGAAGATAGGAAGAAGTGAGGATATGACTGGGACCCAAGAATTTTTTTTAGATCTAAGAGTTAGAGAGTGTGTCAGAATCCTACATTTCAGTTCTGTTTAGGTCACTATCTGACTCGTCACCTTGAAAAAATCACAGTCCTTCTCTGGGGTCAAGTTTCTCCATTTGTAAAATGAAAAGTTTGAATTGTATATATATTTCCTTTCAATTATGATCTTCTATGAGTCTGTTGTGTATGTATTGGTGAAGAGTCAGAGTCTGGCCAGTAGAGAGAGATAGAGAGCTTCCAACCATTTAGGTTGTGACTGAAGAAGGACCAATTTACTTTTAGACTGGCTAGACTCCTGGTCGGCCTCAAGCACTTTCCAGAGTCCAAGGTATATCTTTTGGAAGGTTATAGATTCCAAATGGTCCTGGTTTGTCTTAATCTCTTTGTGAATAGGGATTGTTTAATTTATTGAATTTTTTCAAGCATCTGACAGTACCTGCTGTGTTGTTGATGTATAAGAAATGCTTTTTGATTGATTAATAATAATTAGATCAACCATCTAAAGATTTAGCTAAACTTTTGTAACCCATGGCCCAGAACCTGAGGCTCAGAATTAACATGGATTAGGTCCAATGTTGGAAGATTCTGATAAGCTTCCTTTTTCATTTCATGTTCCCATAAATACATTGACTCATTTTTTCCACCCAGGGTTTCTTCTAGCAATATCTGAATTTGACTTCTGTCTAGATTTATATAGAAAAGATAAAGAAAGGATCTTCAACTCCTATGTAAATCCTCACAAATAACAAATCATTGAATACAGAGTGGGCTTTATTTAATAACTTGTAAAGAAACACAAAGACTTTTCACTGTCTTTCATAAGGAGCCAAGACAATTGTGTTTCCCATTCTGGTGAGCCTCTCCACCCACTTCTTGGAACTCATATAGTGGTTCAGACTTAGACCACTGCCCTGTGGTTGAACCCCTCCTCCTGCAAGGGAAAAGCATTTAGGATTGCTAGAAAGTTGAGCAACCCAGACTTATGGTGAGTTCCACTTCCTCACTCTTCTTCCTTCCCCCTCCCCCATAACACTCTAGTCACAAAATTCCTACTCTGGGATTAAAGTTCCTCCCTTCCCCCAAGTAGGGAAAGAATTCAGGTTACTTAGACTTGGAATCAGAGAGACTCATCTTCCATGTGTTCAAATCTGGTCTCAGGCATTTACTAGCTCTGAGATCCTGGGTAAGTCACTTAATCTTGTTTACCTCAGTTTCCTCATCTGTAAAAGAAACTGGAGAAAGAAATGGCAAACTATTTCATTCTCTTTGCCAAGAAAACCCCAAATGGATCATGACTGAACAGCAACAAGAGATTCTTATTATTAATATTGCAATTATAGTTCATCTAGTTCCTAGTCTTCAGCCTTTTTTTTTTTTTGCATTATTTTGACAGTCTCTTTTTGAAGTTTGTGGATCCCTTCTCAGAATAATGTTTCTATATGAATAAAATTAAACACATAAGATCACAAAGGAAACCACCAAGACTAGTAAAAAATAGAGTTGTAATTTATTTCCTATTCCAATTCATGGATTCCCAGTTAAGAACTCTTGTTCTAAGAATTCCTCCATCTGTGTCAGGAGGTTTGATCCAGGAAGTCTTTTACTGTATCTGGTTCCCTGAAACACACAGTTTCTTGATAGAGCTATGTAGCTACATGGGTCTTCCTCTAAGGAATCGTATTTTGTGTATATCTTCCTAGGTTCTCTCTATCCAAACTTCCAACTCCTGTGCTATCTTCTCTTAAGCTCTTTAAGTCTTCTTTTGAAAGGTCAAGTCTAGGGTGGAGGGAGGGAGGGGAAAAATCGGAACAGAAGTGAGTGCAAGGGATAATGTTAATGTAATGTAAAGGGATAATGATAATGTAAAAAATTACCCTGGCATGGGTTCTGTCAATAAAAAGCTATTAAAAAAAAGATTCAACTAAAAGAAAAAAAAACCAGAAATCAAAGAGGAAATAAAAATAATTCACAGAAACTCCAAAATAAAAACTCCCTAACTTTCAAAAAAAAAAAAAGGTCAAGTCTAAAGAGGTAACTCAGATATATGATTAGCCTTCATTAATATGATGTTAATTACCTAAATGATTAATTCATATCTGCCACAGCTCCTTATTGGTAAACTTCATCATGAATTTGCCCAATAATAATGATAATAATGATGATGATAGCTAGCTATGACTTAGAAGAGATTTGGCTAAAACCTGCAACAGAATATATCACCTCAGGACCAGCCTAGCTAAATTTGGAGACACTCAGCACTGAATTGGAAATTGGCTGATCACTTTTTCCTCCGTAGCACTATTCAAAGGTCATCTATTTTAACTAGTCACAGGAGGCCTGAGACCTATAGTGATGGAAGAAGTGCATAACTTCAAATGCATATATGCATATGTATAACAACATATAATTGAAATATTTAAAGACTTTGATTACAACTTTTTCTCACAGATGTTTAACATCTATAAAACAGTCACCACAATGAGGAGCCCAAATCTGCAAATGCTTCTTCTCTTTGCCAAGATAGAAATGGTAGCAGAGGCCATAGTGTCATAGAGTCCAAACTGATTTCCAAAATATTACTTAAGAAGATGACTGAAGATTATGAATACTATCATAATGGTCTAAGGCTATGGTATCTATATTCCCCAAAGGCATATTCTCTGGAAGCAATTCCAACTTTCCGATGCATTTCTTCATGTGAAAAGATTGTTTTAATTCCTGTATTTCCATGAGGATTATTATTATCTTTAGGCCTACTGGCCTGCCATCCCTACCTTGTATCTGGGAATGATACATGCTGAATGTGTCTAATAAGCTAGTTTGTGAGTGGCCTTTATTTCTTTGAGACTCTTTTGTTTGAGTATTTAGTAGAAAAGGCTTAGCCTTCTCAAGAAAGAGGTTTTCCTCAGCTCAAGGTAGTTTTGGAATCCCTTAAGAGGATACCAATTAGAAGTTTTTTCTTTGTCAGAATTTTGAATAGGAACTTCCTCATAAAGGCCATTTTCTTATCCCAGTTACCCATTGTCAATTGGTAGATTGTTCCTTTGAATAAGAGGATGCTTTATGTGTTCTTGATTATTAGGGAATTCAGTTAACCCACTCTGAGAAACAGGTGGTTGTGAGAATACCTTGGCAATGTCCTGGCTATTACATGGGATTTTTTGTGGTCTAACTAAGCTACCCAATTTTTCTTGATATTTCGTAGTTCTCCATTGGTTTACTGTCTTATCTTTTCCTTGGGCAATAGTGTTCATAACAGGATTCTTTTGCAAGACTGGAGCTCCTAATAATGAGTTAGATTGTTATTTTAAAATATTTATATATTTCACCATGTTTAACATATATCGGACTACTTGCCATCTAGGGGAGGAGGTGACAGAAGGGGGAGGGAATTGGTACACAAAGTTTTGCAAGGGTTAATGTAGAAGAATTATCCATGCATATGTTTTGAAAAATAAAAAGCTTTAATAAAGAAAAAAGGAAAAAGGAAAAAAAAGTTATTTAAAAGGTATTTGAAAGATAATTTATTGGGGTACCTAGGTGGTTCAGTGGATAGCATACCAGTCCTGAAATCAGAAGGACCTGAGTTCAAATGTGACCTCAGGTACTTCCTAGCTGTGTGATTCTGGGGAAGTCACTTAACCCCCAATTATCTCCCCCCAAAATTATTTATAGATTTTGTTTTCATATCACCTTCATTTCCAATTCTTTTTTTCCCTTTCCATTACCTAGAGAGCCACCAGTTGTAACAAATAATTTAAAAGAAAGAGGGGAAAAACCCAATTCAATAAGTCAAATAAATACATCAAAACTGAGTCTGACAATGTATGGGATATTTTATTGTCCTCCATCTTGATAGAGAAGAGACAAAGCTACAATTTAAAAATCTCTTTTCTTTAGCCAAGCTTGGTCATTTGCAGAGTGTAATTTTGTTATTTTTTTTCCTTTCCATTTACATTGTTGCACTCATTGTATACACTGTTCTTTGGGCCCTGCTTCCTTTTCTCAACATTATTTCATCTAAATGTCCCTTTGCCAAGCAATGCTTAACAGGCAAATGTGACTCATCTATATGAAATCAGGTACTGGGTAAAGCTTGTAGCATTGAAAGAAAGAAAAATAGCATTTAGCAAGTGTTAGACACTGTACTAAACACTTAGTATTATACTAAGCACAAATATTATTTCATTCAATCCTCACAACAACTATGGGAATGCAGATGCTATTATTATTTCCATTTTACAGATGTGAAAACTGAGGACTTGCCTGGATCACATACCTAGGAAATATTGAGGCTGGATTTCAGCTCAGATCTTCTTGAATCCAGTATCAGAACTCGATTCCCTGTATCTCCTTAGTTTCTCGTGGCTTTAGTAAGCAGCCACTAGAAAGACCATGCACTAAATCCACTAATCTCTTTGCTGAGGTCTTAGAATCTCCAGCATTTTCAGCAATATGCAATTGAAATGCACTGAGTACAGGTCTCCTTGTAAGGCATAATTCTAAGCCTCTTGAAAGCTGCCAAGGCTAGCATCATCTTGAATAACTTGCTCTCAGAATGCCAGTGCCTATTTGGCACAGCTACTGGGAGAAAATCTTATGCAAAATGCAAAAAATCATTTTCCATAACACCTTGGAAGCTTTCTGGATTCTGGTTGGGTATGCTTCTGCATAATGACTAAAGTCATCTCTCAACACTAGGATCTTGCTGATATTCTTCCTTCCCCCTTCCAGACATATGATGTCTATGTGTCCCAGTTCAAAGGTTTTCTGTCCTTTGTGCTTTCTAGGCAAACCACTCAAAATCATTTTTGTTTGAGCACACTGACCATAGCTCACTTGTGGGTTTTTTTTTTTTCATATCTGTTGTCATAATGAGTCAGCGGAACTATTTTACACTAGCTCCATAGTTATCTCTTGATCCAAGTATCCAAGCTCATTATAGACACTTTCATAGACTTTGGTTAGAACCAATCACCTTTAGCATCTGTTGGATAGGTTAGTATGTAGGGCAGTACTCCATTGTAAAGTCCCATGTTGTAGTGACATGATCCATTTTTTCTTGGCTTGTAACACTTCCAGCAGACTCATGCTGCATTTGTCTTCACAGCTATCTTTGTTCTTCTGAGGCTAAATGATTAGTTCAGTGTTATAGCTTCTATATGCCCCAATGGCATAGAGCAAGTCCCAGACTCTCAGCTGCATTTGCTTATGTGACCAGACTTTATTCCTGGGTGTTATAGATTGCTTTAATCTTTTTCATGATGATGATCAAGATCTCTCAAGTACCAAGGCTATAGAATAGTCAATTGCCCACACTTGGTCTTCTCTGTGCAGTAATGCATATTTCTGATATATGATAAGCAGTAATGCATATTGAATTAATAGTTGACTAGTGCCAATCAATTAATCAACAAGCATTTATTAAGTACTTTCTGTGTGCCGGATCTGTAGTAGACACTAAGGGTATAAATCTAGAAGGAAATGAATTCTAGGGGAGTAGATTTGGCCATGTAATGCCTCCCTTGCCCTCAGTGATCTATATTACTATTGTCTTTGTTATTGTTGTTCGGTCATGTCTCCATGATTTCATTTGGGTTTTCAAGGCAAAGATACTGTTTCTTTCTCTAGCTCATTTTACAGACCAGGAAATTGAGCAAATAGAGTTAAGTGACTTGCCCAGGGTCACATAGCTAGGATGTTTCTGAGGTCAGATTTAACTTAGGCAGATGAGTCTTCTTGTGGCACTCTATTTACAGCACCATCTAGCTGTTTTCTAGAACCAAATATAAACTCCTATTACTTCTAAAACCAAATACAAATTTCTCTTTTAGATTTTAAAGCTCTCCATAACCCAGCCCCATCTTTTCTAATCTTCTTATACTTCTAGCTCTTTAAACATGACACTCATCTTCCATCTAAGTACCTTTTTCTTGATCATCCTTCATAGCCAGAATGTTATGTCTTCTCTCCACTGCCTCCTAGTTCCCTAGGCTTCCATTAAGACCTAGCTCAGATGCCATCTTCTACAGGAGACTTATTCCAGCCATTCTAGCTACTTGCACCTTTCTTTCTCAGATTATCTCAAATGTATAATGTGAGTATGTGTCTGTATGTGTGTCTCTGGCTAGCAGCTTAGTGCTTGTTGGGATGTTAGCAGATAGCTATCCATTTAAGAGTTGAGGTCAGTACACATGGAATTTTTGGTCTTCTGAGATTAGAAAGCATCAATCAGTAAGATGGCAGCTCCCTTGCAAACATTCTCAGGTATAGGATGTAGCTTGTGCCATAATTTTTGGTGGCATTGTGTACATGTACTAGGAATGGCCCAAGTCTTTGAGCAGCTCACAGTTTCAGGATTTCTTTTCTTCCTGTTGGCAGGCACTGATGAACTGGACATAGGCAAACCATATCTTTTCCATTCAGCCACATAGCCTTTCTAGTTTTTACAAAATTTACAATATTGTGCTTCCAGAGTATATAGGAAGTCACATGTGTGTCCCCATGGCTTCCATTACTCTCCTTGGGGACTTGGCTTATCCACACTTTCAATGATATTTCTTTAGAGGAATATGAATATTTTCCCCCAAAAGCTTGGTGTGTTCAGTTAATTATATTTTCACTGGTAGGCTTATGGTTTAATCTTTATTTCTAGTTATTGCTACTAAGCCAGATGTTGGCCTTCTTCATAGCAGATTAGTACTCTATCTTTAGCCAATCCTTCCATTTCTCCATAGGTTTTAAACCATTTTGCTATCTTCTCATCCCTAGTGGGAAATCTAGTAACCAATTTCAAACATTATTTCCATTTTTTATCTCTTGAGGAATGTTGGAATATACCATTGGGTCAGATAACGTACAGAATTCAAACAGAACTTTGGTGGCTTCCTTGAACAATGTCAGAAAGCATTACAATCTTCCCAAATTGTTCATAGCATCATATAAGCCACTTTTGATATATTTATCCCCAAACTCAAGTGGCATTTCTAAAACTAGGAGACGCTTATGAGCATGCAGTCTTGATGCAGTGCATCAGCTGGGTATCCATGATGCTACCTCAGCTCAACAAGTATGCAACAATGCAACAAATAGCAACATATAGTCACAGAAGATCCCAACGGTAATCAGCAAAACTAGCACTGCAATGGATATCTATTTTATTTCTAATTTTTAGCTGTCACAAAAAGTCCTGCTATAAATAGACTAGCCATATTGTGATTTAATAGCTGTTCTGTTCAGGAAAAGAGCTGTCAATTTGAGCTGTCAATAATTTAGAAAATGAGGAAACAAAACTTTAGCCAAAATGAAATGTCACTAGGCTGAACCAGTGCTCAAGGTCATACACATATACACACAAAGCAATCATACAACTTAGCCCCTTCCAAAATTTTTTCCATGATAATGACGCCACATGTAACAATATTGTTGAGTGGATTCTGTTGATAATCAAAACCCTACAGATGGTGGTCAATGACCTAACACTCCACTTCATTACATTGTTCCAAGCTCTTTGTTTAAAAACAAATTTTTATTGATATTTTCTATTTCTTATATCACCATGATATCTCATGTATTCTACCCCTTCCCCATCCCCAAAATTTATTCCATATGACAAATATTATTTGGGGGGATTTGAAAAAAAGACAGCACAACTGATTGATACATTGAAAAACTCCAAAAAAAAAAAAAAAAAAAAAAAAAAAAAAAAAAAAAGCAATGTAAAACATCTGTGGACCTTCCATCACCACAAAGCAGTAAAGTGAGAAAAACCTTCTTATGTCTCTATACGCTTTACTTGATTTTTACAATTTTGTTACACTTACTTTTACCTCTTTGGGATGTTCTTTCTATTTACATTATTGTAGTTACTGTGCACAGTCTTCTTAGTTCTGCTTACTTTATTCTGTATTAATTCATATAGATCTTTCCATGTTTCTCTGTATTTACCACAACATATAATTTCTTGTAGCATGATAATAATCTATTGCATTCATATGCTACAATTTGTTTAACCATTCCCTGATCAATGGATATCTATTTTATTTCTAATTTTTAGCTATCACAAAAAATCCTGCTATAAATATATTAAAATATAGTGGGACTTTTTTTTGTTCACAGTCAGTGGCTTTCTTGGGATATAAGCCTAAAAATGGTATCTCTGGTTCAAGGAGTATGGACATTTTAGTCACTTTATTTGCACTATTCCAAATTACTTTCCAAAATGATTGTACCATTTTATAGTTCCACCAACAATGTATTATAGTGCCTATCTTTTCACAACTTTTCCAATCTTGACTCTTCCCAGTTTGTCATCTACCCCACCCAATTTATAAAACGTGAAGTAAAACCTCAGGGATGTTTTGATTTTTATTTCTCTTATTAATGATTCAGAGCTTTTTTATGTGATTATGAGTACTTTGCAGTTCTTTTAAGAACTATTTGTTCATTACCACTGACCATTTAGCTAATGGGGAATGGGTATTAGTAATACATGTGTGTGTTTTTATACATAATGTTTATATGTTTTGGATACCAAATCTTTATCAGAGAAATTTGATACAAATATTTTCCCCTTTCAACCACTTTCCTTGTTATTCTATCTGTATTGATATTATCAGTACAGAAGTTTTTCTATTTCAAATAAGCTTATTTATTTTATCTTTTATAATTGTCTTTATTTCATGGAGAATACATCTCTTACCTAAAGCTGAGACATATGATCTGTTTCTCTTCTAATTTGGATGATCTTTAATAATAAAGTCTTTTATCCATTTTAGAATTATTGTGGAATGGAATATAAGAAGTAAGTTTAAGCCTACTGTCCCAAGCTCTTCAGAAATTTGTTCTATTCGTAATGTGTAGCTCATATAGCTTCACCTCTACTGACCAATCATTCTCCCTGCTCCTGTCCCCACCCCCACCCCCACTCCCCCCAGCCTGCCCCTATTTCTCCTTCCCCCAGAAGCAGAATGTTGTTTTTGGTTACTCACCTCTACTCCAGGCCATAGCAGAACATTTAGTTTAAGTAGATTAGATAAAAGCTAAGTAAATTAAAATCAATAGACACGCAATCACAAAAAGCTGCATTCCGTTCCTGTTCCTTCCACTTTACTACCTTCCAGGCAAACAAAACAAACAACCCCTCTAGAGTTGGAGTGTGGCTCTTTTCATATTAGCTTCCTGAATATAGTAAGGGAACAAAAGAGATCAACCAGATGTTTTGTGTCTTGAATCAAATATCTTGCTTCTAGTAATCTGGAAGTAGAACACAAGCAACCAACAAATAGCAAGTTGTCTATATGGGGACTGGAGGGTTCTGTAGAAGCTCTCAGTGATTCTCACGATCACAGCTCCATTAGTAAACAGGATCGTGGGTGCTCTCCTGTTTTCTCTTCTGAACATCTATTGTAGCGTTTCTGGCTCAATTCTGCATTGATCTGACTTTTGCATCTAGTTATTCTCAAAGTCTTGGGAAAGGAAGGCTCCTCTTAGTCTCTTAGAACCACTACTAACCGAGGTCCAGAGGCTGGGAGGAAGAAGGGGACTGACATGACTATGTCATAGTTTGGCTGTGATTGTCAATATCCTTTAATCTCTATACACGAGTCCTCGGTCTCACATAAGCTTCCTGCAGGAATTTTGTATTCTGAGAAGCAAACAAATTTGATGAAGCTAGATCAGTATGCTAGTATTTCCCCCTTGTGGGGGACACAGAAGGACCCATGATGATACTATTGACTATGAAGTCTTCAAGTTCTTTGGGGCTCCTATCTCAAAATACAAGTTTCCAAGATGATTCCTAGGAATTGGGGTGGATTTTTTATGTAGTTACTTGGATGCATGCTAATTATATTCATTCAATGAGAACTTATTACTTCTCATGCTAAGTTTCTTCATCCCTCAGCCTTTGGGGGAATCTCTGAAATCAAACTTTTTTCAATCCTGCCTTGAGTTAGAATATTTGGTGTTTCTTTGGTGCTTCTGATTGGCATAATTCCCTTATAAGCTTCTATATAGAAGACATGGATTATTGAGTATTGAAGTGAGGAGTCTCAGTCTTCAATAATTTGCCTATGCTTTGAATAGTCTAGAATTGGCCTTAAACAATGATAAAATTCTAGAAGTGTTTGCCACTTTTGGATAGACCAAGGCCATATTGTTCCCTTTTTCACTGACTTACATGAGTCAATTCAATTCAAGTCAATAAGTATTTATTTAATATGTTATGGTCCAGTCACTCTACTGAACACTAAGGCTACAGAAAAAGACAAAATTAAGAATGTGTCTCTGCTCTCAAGAAGTTCACAGTCTAATGCAGGAGATAACAGGCAAAAAACTATATACAAACAAAATATGCACAAGGTAAATTGGAGATAATTATAGAGCAAAAAACACTAGCATTAAGGAAAGGCTTGATGTAGAAAGTACGATCTTGTTGTTTGTCCTCCATTCTCAAAGAAGACCTTGACATCAGGGAGATGATACCATAACGTACAAATGAATTGGATTTAAAGGAGGGAAAGCTATGCAACCTCACTTGACTCATTTTTTTCCTCTGGAGCCATCTGGGTCCCATGGCAAGAAATAGATCAGGATGACCAGGAGATGGTCCTGGAAGCAGTGGTAACAGGTGGGATCTTAGCTGAGACTTGAAGGAAGCTAGAGAAGCTATGAGACATAGATAAGGAGGGACAATATTCTAGACATGGGGGATAGTGAGCAAAATGCATGGACAGAGTAGGGAGAGAGAGTTATGTTCAAGGGACACCAAGAAGGCTGGGGTCACCAGATGTCAGAGAATGTGGAGTTAGATAATGTATAAGAAGACTGGAAAGGAAGGGAGGGACTAGGTTTTTAAGGACTTTAAAGGCCAAACACAGAGATGGCTAGATGATACAGTGAATAGATACTCCTGAAGCCAGAAGGACCTGAGTTCAAATTTGATCTCAGACACTTATTAGTTGTATAATCCTAAGCAAGTCACTTAAATCCAATTGCCTTTAAAAATCTAAACAGGGAATTTATATTTGATGTTGGAGGTAGTAGGGAACCACTGAGAATCCCAGACTCAGTTTGACATAAAGTAATAACTCAACATAAGTACTTTTCCAATGAGTCTACAGAAGTCTTGCTCCTGCATAATTTATAGAGGCAAATTTGGCAAGTGTCTTTTATAAAATGGCAGGAATATAATTGTCATTTGGCTTCCACTGTTTAATCCAGTAAGATGTTTTACATTTTTAGTAGTCACTGTGACTGTCTTATGATTTCACATGGGAAAGATGTCCCAAGATGTCCCAAGTTAGCCTCCATTCTCAGCTCTAATCAGCTTCTGGCAAACCAAATTCAGGATTCTTAGCATAGATGGGCCATTCTGTCCATATCATTATAGTTGTTTAGTTGTTTTCAGTTGTATCTGACTCTTTGTGATCCCTTTGGAGGTTTTCTTTAGCAAAGATTTACCACTTCCTTTTCAAGCCCGAGAGAACTGAGGTAAATGGAGTTAAGTGACTTGCTGGAAATCAATCTAGGGTTGGATTTGAATTCAGGAATTCCTGCAGTTCTATCCACTACATCACTTAACTACCCTATTCTGTCCATAATTGTGGGAAAATGAGACTTGAATATGTTGTATCTGATTTGTCACTATTCTTGAAGTGGATTCCCTCCATCTCTGGTCTCAAGCCTCTTTACTCTTCCAGGAGGAATGTCTGCCTCCTGGGCCAATCGGTTTAGCTCTGGATTCTTTGGTGAAATCTAGTTAGACTGATTCTCTCTGTGTTTCTGCCTCTCTGTCTCTGTCTCTGTGTGTGATTATCTCTGTCTCTGTCTTTCTCCTCTATGTTTCATATTTAAGAAAATATTCTAGAGCTAACTTTTGTCATCTCCAATTGTTGTCCATTTTAATTTCTAGTTCCCTGTTCAATGAAATGAACCATAACTTAGGCACTGTCCTCAGATCACATACTTTAATAATTGCAATCATAGTGTTTCATCATAAATAATAATAACAGTATTTATATCAATAATAATACTTACATTACATTTTATGGTTTACAAAATAATTTACAAATATGCTTTCATTTTATCCTTACAGTGTTTCTGGAAGAAAGATACTATTATTATCCCCATCTTACAAATGAGGAAATGGAGGTAACAAAGGTTAAATGATGAATTCTGTGTCATTATAGCCACTTTTATCAGTGGGTCAGTTTAGTATTCTAACCTCAACAAAAAGTCAGAGGCCTTTTAACTCCCTTACAGGAAAGTATCAAGGAACTGGAGATAACTGCTCTGTGTATTCTCTGAACTACCAAATCAGCTATCATCTGTGAGCACTGGAATATTTTTACTCCATGACTCTGCGTCTTCAAAGAGCTTATGAGGTTAAAGGCACAGCTTTGAGGCTCAACATGAGCCTTTCACATTTCTCTGCATCAATCCCTTGCCATACTTGCATAAACTCAATGGCATGTCCCAGACAAGACTCGAAGGATTCTTGTCCTGATGGATGGGAATATCACATCTGCCTGAAAAAGACAAGTTTCTATATTAGATCCCTTATGTGGTAGGAGCAACATCATGACAAATATGCATCATAAATGGCAATTCAACCATTCTCAAGATTTAATTGGTTTTAGGCAGTGATGACAAATTAAAAAAGAAATGGAGGCCATTAATCTGTGCATAAAGATCCCTGCAGACAACATATTATTATTATTATGTTATCTATGCTTCATCATATTTTTATTTATTTTGTTAAATATTTCACAATTATATTTTATTCTGGTTCTTGCAGCTTGGGAGTGCTGTATATCATGTGTTTCACACTTCTAGTCTAGGGTGCTAAGACTTAAACCACTTATATAACTTCCCAGTCTCCCCAGAGTTGGCACTCTTTAGACTTGATAGTTTTCCCACTGCCATTTAAGTCAAATGGGTTGTGACTTCCATTTTTTGATGGGGTGTAACATTGTCACAACTGTAGTCCGAAGAGGAGTTGAATCCACCTCAGTCAATACTGTATCTTTTTCAGTATCCTTTCCAGGCTAAGGTTGGTTCTCTCATTTTCTTCCAATCCTAAGGGAGTTAGATCTGGTTCAAAACACTCTGTAGTTGCCCTGGTTGGCTGATAGCCTCTTCCCCAGACCAGCCATTGGTCCTTTTGCCATTGTTTTACTGACTCCTGGGAGAGAGAAGGCTGGCACTGAATAAAAGGCTACCAAGAAAAGTGTTGACCCTGGGCCATTTGGCTGCTGAAAAGGCTGTCCTGCCCTTTAGCAGGCCTTTTACATTCTCAGTCCATCTTCTCACTGCAATGGTTTTAAATTCTCCAACTCTCAGCATCACTTACCAGTTACTTTTACGGATCTAGAAACAAACTAGACATCTTAGGTAACTCACACAGTGTATCTACTGCAGTTTATTTCTTCCTCTATGCCTCAGTCAATACTTGACATTTCTTCAAAGAGTCCACAGCATGGTATAAAGTCTTTTTAATATCTTAGTCTTCACAGTCAATAAATAACCCCAAGCTCCCAAAGGACCCAAGGACTTGGGTCAAATCCTTTCACTGAGTAACAGCTCTCCAGAAAAGTAAATAGCTGTGGTGGCTATTAACTCCAGCATACAGGTAAACAATGTCACTTCTATCATGTTATTTCAATAAAGCATACTGTCACTTCAATAAAAAATGCAAGTGTTCCTTGTATCAATTTTTCTGAATCTTCTAGAAAGTATAACTAAAAGAATTGCTTCCAAGTTATGAGCTGGACCCTGAATGATGGAAAACAAGCAGAAATACTGGTCTAAGCAATTCCTATAATGTGATAGTGATAATAATGATGGTGATTGTGATGGCTAGCATCAGCATAATGCTTTAAGTTTTGCAAAGCACTTTACACATATCTTATTTGACCCTACCAACAAAAAGTAAATGTAACTTACTATTGCAAGGTTATGGATGCAAACAATTTACACTTTCAAAGAACATTGTAGATTCCCCTAATAAAATCCATATGCAACTACAAACAAGATAAGATTTGCAGACTAGTCTCCCACATTTGTAACTTTGTTTTTCTTTCTAACTCTGCATTTCTTCTGGATTACATAGGTTTAATATTTTGATTTGGGAAATTTATATAATAAATATTTTTTAACTGTTTTCTTTATCATCTATCCCCCAAAGATCATGCAAATTCAATCAAAATAACTTATTGGCAGACCAGGGCAAAAAAAGACTCATTTTATTTTATTGTTTTACTTCATTTTATTTTTATTTTGAACTCAACAAATAGCCAAACGAGCATCTCCATATGCATTATGGGAGACTGACCAATGGGCTCTGAGCAGTACCAGCGACCTACTTTCTCCACTGAGAGTCTTAGAGAAGTTCTTGTCTCACTTGTCACTAGGAAAGAGTGAGCTCACATTCCTCTACTGGGGCCTTTTGTATGAATGCTCATTTCTGTCTTGGTAGCCATTAAAAGACTTTTCTCTAAATGGGCCAGAAATAGTCACAGAATACTTGCATCTGCTCTGATGACTGATCTTATGACTGCCATTATATAAGCAAAAGTACATGTACTTTATTTTGTTTAAAAATTTTTATATTGTATATTCTATACATATTTCCACATTTATCATACTGTACAAGAAAAATCAGATCAAAAAGGTAAATATGAGAAAAAAAGCAAGCAAACAACAACAAAAAGGTGAAAATACTATTTTGTGATCCACATTCAGTCTATTCAGTCTTCTTTCTGGAAGCAGATGATTCTGTGCATCACAAGTCTATTGGAATTGGCCTGAATCACCTCATTATTGAAAAAGGTCAAGTCCATCATAGTTGATCATCACATAATCTTGTTGTGGCTGTGTACAATGTTCTCTTGGTTCTATTCACTTAGCATCAGTTCATGTCAGTCTTTCCAGGCCTCTCTGAAATCATCCTGCTGATCGTTTCTTATAGAACAATAATATTCTATTACATTCATACACCATAACTTATTCAGCCATTCTCTTATAATGGGTATCTACTCAGTCAGAACATGCATTTTAAAAATAAAGCATTTAATTGGGATTTAGACAACTGGTAAAGAATCTGGATACTAATCATATACTTGGATCTCAATCCATCAGCAAAAGGAGGAGGGAACACATTCCTCTAAACTCATTCTCTGAAGTAAGGAGAGAATTTCAATTTCTGCTGTATGGCTAGATTGAGGTTGGCCTGTTTTGCTCATGCAGCATCTGGCTGTTCTCCCAGGGAATTCCCCAGACTTGAAGCCTCTCTGCCACCTGATGTATTTTCTCCTTCCTTATGATTCCCTGGAACAGACCATTCCAACCTCTACTCAGCTGACAAAAATAATTTTCCTGGTTCTAACCATGTTATTTTCCCTACTTTCCCTAGAAGTTCCTTATTGCCTCCAAGATCAAACACATAAAAAGTCTTTCATTTGTTCTTGTTTTTTCTCCTTCCCCCCTCAGCAATTGGGGTTAAGTGACTTAACTAAGGTCACACAGTAAGGAAGTGGTAAGTGTTTAAGGCTAGATTTGAACTCAAATTCCTCCCTCATTTCAGGGCTGGTGCTCTATTCACTATACCAGTTGCATCTTTCATTTGGTTTAAGTTCTTCATAACATGAACCTCCTAGTTTTCCAATCTTCTTTTGTTCTACTCCTTTCCATACTCTCTCCTATTTGTTGTTCCTTGAATCTATCAGTCCCTTTCCTCATTTCCCTTCTCTGTGACTTTGCCTTTGTTGCTGCTCATTCCCATAATGTTTTCTTTCTTGATCTTTAACTCTTAGAATCCCAGACTTCATTTAAGACTCAGCTGCTGGGATCATTTCAGAAATGCCTGGAGAGACTTACCTGAACTGATGCTGAGTGAAATGAGCAGGACCAGGAGATCATTATATACTTCAACAACAATACTATATGATGATCAATTCTGATGGACCTGGCCATCCTCAGCAATGAGATGAACCAAATCAGTTCCAATTGAGCCGTAATGAATTGAACCAGCTACACCCAATGAAAAAACTCTGGGAAATGAGTATGAACCACTACATAGAATTCCCAATTCCTCTATTTTTGTCTGCCTGCATTTTTGATTTCCTTCACAGGCTAATTGTACACTATTTCAAAGTCAGATTCTTTTTGTGCAGCAAAATAACTGTATGGACATGTATACATATATTATATTTAACTTATACTTTAACATATTTAACATGTATTGGTCTACCTGCCATCTGGGGGAGGGGGTGGGGGGAAGGAGGGGAAAAATTGGAACAAAAGGTTTTGCAGTTGTCAATGCTGAAAAATTACCCATTCATATATCTTGTAAATAAAAAACTATAATAAAAAAATGTAATAAATAAAAAAAAGACTCAACTGCTGTCTCCTTTAGATCTTTCCTGGTTTCATCCAACCCATCCATCATTATTAATACTGTCACCTCTTAAGTAGCTTTTGTCTATTTAACTACCAAGTGGTACAGGGGATAGAGTGTTGGAGTCAGGAAGACCTAAGTTTAAATCCAGCCACAGATACTTATTAGTATCTTATAAAAAGGCATTAAATATCTCTGTCTCTGTTTCTCAATCTATAAAATGGAGATAATAATATCTACTTTCCAGGGTTGTAATGAAGATTAAAACAAAATGTTTATGTAAATGTGACGACCGTGCTAGCACCCAGGACACCCTAGAATCAGACAGAGTAAGGATAAGCAAAAGTCCTTAGTCTTTATTCTTGGTCTTTAGATGCAGGATTGAACAGGATGGAAGCAGAATCTCCGCGACCATCTTCTCCTTTGTCTACTGCCAAAGTGTGACTCTGGCTCGTCTTACTCCATTCCCTAGTCCCTCCTACAATCCTCTGTATACACCAATCATTGAGCCAGCACAGGATAGTGGGAAGGACCATTTTCCAAGCATATGCCCATAGAGTACTGTTCAATCAGTAATTAGCCCTAAGTGCTTGAACTGACCTCAGTGCAATGACTCAAGAATTTCAGTCCTCTACATGTAAAGTTCTGGAGTGTTGATTTACATGTTGATTTATATATTTTGTCTGTCTAATTAAAATGTAAGCTCCTTGAGTGCAGGGCCTGTTTTTCTTTTTTTCCTTTGTAAGTCCAGTGCTTATCACAGTGCCTGGCACATAGTGAGTTCTTTTTTTTTCAACATTTTTTGATCCATGATCCCTTCCTCTTGATCTAATCTGCTTGTGGCAATCAACCATTTCTGCAGAAATTAGTCTCTTTAGAAATGAATTCATGATCAGATAAACTTGTGTATAGCCCAGTTGTCATTTCTGATCAATATAACCAATGAGTTAATTTTTTTCAATGTTTTTCTGGTTATCAATATCAAATGAAATATAAATTAGAAAATTAAGCTAGTCTTACCAAATGTGCTTGCCACATATATAGGGGCTGTCTGTCACATAGCCCAGAAAGAATAGGGATCTCTTTCAGATGATGAAGTCTTCCAGATCCAGATCCAGAGGATCCTCTTTGTATGATGTTAAACAATATCAAATCCTAGAGTGTTTTTATGGGCATTCAAAGGATATCTCAGCAATCTGCATAGAAACAACTAAATGGATGAAAAATATTCATTATCTGCTGTCATCATTGAAATGGCAATGCTTTCATTTGCTCCAGTAGTACTTATATCTTGGATAGGCAATGCACCTGAATGATAAGCTAGACTTAAGATCAAATAGAAGAAAACAAATGGGCTGGATTGTATTTGGAAAATCAGGTTTTGTTTTCAACAATCCCAGGCTGCTCTCTGACATGGACCACCGGTATCCTGCCAATCATATATGTCTACACATTATAGAAGATCACAATTTTCTTTTTTTTTTAATAGCCTTTTATTTACAGGTTATATGTATGGGTAACTTTACAGCATTGACAATTGCCAAACCTCTTGTTCCAATTTTTCCCCTCTTTCCCCCACTCCCTCCCCCAGATGGCAAGATGACCAGTAGATGTTAAATGTATTAAAATATAAATTAGATACACAATAAGTATACATGACCAAACTGTTATTTTGCTGTACAAAAAGAATCAAGCTCTGAAATATTGTACAATTAGCCTGTGAAGGAAATAAAAAATGCAGGTGGGCAAAAATATGGGGACTGGGAATTCAATGTAATGGTTCTTAGTCATCTCCCAGAGTTTTTTCGCTGGGTGTAGCTGGTTCAGTTCATTACTGCTCCATTGGAAATGATTTGGTTGATCACATTGCTGAGGATGGCCAAGTCCATCAGAATTGGTCATTATATAGTATTGTTGTTGAAGTATATAATGATCTCTTGGCCCTGCTTGTTTCACTCAGCATCAGTTCGTGTAAGTCTCTCCAGGCCTTTCTGAAATCTTCCTGTTGGTCATTTCTTACAGAACAATAATATTCCATAATATTCATATACCACAATTTATTCAGCCATTCTCCAATTGATGGGCATCCACTCAGTTTCCAGTTTCTAGCCACTACAAAGAGAGCTGCCACAAACATTCGTGCACATACAGGTCCCTTTCCCTTCTTTATGATCTCTTTGGGATATAAGCCCAGTAGTAACACTGCTGGATCAAAGGGTATGCACAGTTTGATAACTTTTTGAGTATAGTTCCAAACTGCTTTCCAGAATGGTTGGATTCGTTCACAACTCCACCAACAATGTATCAGTGTCCCAGTTTTCCCGCATCCCCTCCAACAGTCATCATTATTTTTTCCTGTCATCTTAGCCAATCTGACAGGTGTGTAGTAGTATCTTAGAGTTGTCTTAATGTGCATTTCTCTGATTACTAATGACTTGGAGCATCTTTTCATATGACTAGAAATAGTTTCAATTTCTTCAAGATCACAATTTTCAAATAAAAATGGAGGCTACCTAAAGGACAATGGAGAGATACATGATGGATGCGAGCATCTGCGACTTATTTCATATGATGATTTGCAGACAAGAAATGACGTAAAATATATACAATACAATCCAACACATTTAACTATCTTGTGCAAGACCCTGCAATAGATGATAGGAATACAAAGTCAGAAATGGCTCTTAACCTTAAGAAACTTAAATTTTGTTGGGGAAATAAAGGATTCATCTGGTTAAATGTTTCTCATGTAATCTGATGAAGGAGAAAGTACTACAAACTTGGAGAATCTGGAAGGGTTTTTTAAATTAAAAAAATTTAAATAATATTTTCCCCTCAGTTCTGCGTAAAGACAATTTTTAACATTCATGTTAGAAAATGTTGAGTTCAATTTTTTTTCCTTCTTGAGAACGTAAACAATTTGATATAGGTTATACATGTTCAATTGTGCAAAACATATTACCTTATTAGTCATGTTATGAAATAAAAATAAGACACAAACCCAGAAGGAAAAAAATAGAGAAAAATAAAGAAGTGAAAAATAATATTCTTTGATATGCATTCAGCTCCCTCAATTCTTTCTTTGGATATGGGCAATATTTTTCATCATAAATCCTTTGGGATTGACTTAGATCATTGTATTGCTGAGAATGGGTAAGTCATTTATAGTTGATCATCATATAGTAAAACTGTATATAATGTTCTCCTGGTTTTACTCACTTCACTTTGCATCAGTTCATATAAATCTTTCCAGGTTTTTTGAAATCAGCCTGCTCATCATTTCTTATAGTATAGTAGTTTCTATTATAATCATATACCACAACTTGTTCAGCTATTCTCTAATTGATAGATGACAATTCTTTGCCACCACAAAAAGAAGAGCTACATGATGATGGGAGATGGAATGTTAAGTCTGGGAAATGACTATTAGACCATTGACTAGGACATAGAAAACATTCAATGAATAAAAATTCAATTCCATTCTGAAAAAGAATGGAATGGGAGCCAGACTATGGAGGATTTTATATTTTATTCTAGAAGCAAAAAGGAGTAGCTGAGGATTTTTGAGCAGGGGAGTAACATGTTCAAACCTTTATCTTAGAAATGTTCACCTGTCAATTTTGTGTAGGATGGATGAGAAACAGGAGTCCTATTAGAAAACAAGTACAATAGTGGTGAGGGTATGAATTCAGGTAGCTCTCTGAAGGGATGGTGAGCACAATAAGAGATATTGTAGCAATAAACAATAATATTGTTGCCAACAAGACTTGGCAACTCTGATTCAGAAGGGTGAAGGAGATGGAAGAGTTAAAAATGTTTTTGAGGTTGTACACTTGGGTGACTTTTAGGAGCTTAACTTTCCAGATCATCATCATAAAAATAACTAACTTTTATATAGTGCTTTCTAACAAGAGGCAGGCGCTATTATTATCCCTGTTTTACAATTAAAGAAACTGAGGCAAATAGAGATTAAAAGAAATGCTCAGAGTCAAACAACCAGTAAGTTCCAATAAGTGAGCAATGGATTCAGAGCCAGGCCTGGAGTCAGGAAGTTCAGAGTTCAAAGTCAGCCTCTTGACACTTAATCTACAAACCTCTACATATCATCATACACTTATAACCTGATTTGAGCCTCACAATAACCCTGCAAGGTAGGTATAATTTATCCCTTTTCACAAATGAGGAAAACTCTGCTACCTTTTTTTTTTTAACATTTAAAAAATTTTTTAAAACTTTTTATTGAGAGAATAACTGGTAATTTTTTTTTTTTTACAACATTATCCCTTGCATTCACTTCTGTTCCGACTCTGCTACCTTTTAATGGTAGTGCCTTCTCTTTGTGACTGCCTCCAATTTATCCTATATGTATCTTGTTTGTATACGGTTGTTTGTATACTGTATTAGAGCTCTCTGAGAGTAGCACCCGCCTTTTGTCTTTCTTTGTATCCCCATCACTTAACTAGTACCTGGCATAGAGTAGGCAGGCTGTTTGATTGACTGACTGGTTCAGAGGCTAAAAGACCTGAGTTTGAATCCTACCTCAGATAATTAGCAGCTGTTAAATTCTGAGCAAATCATTTAATCTCTCTCAGACTCAATTTTCTCAACCGTAAAATGGTAATTATAATGGTACCTGCTTCCGAGAGCTATTGTGATGAACAAATGAGAGAACTTATAGCATATCTTTTAGTGTAGTTTTAAGGTTTAAAATATATAAAGTGCTTTGTAAACTTAAAAGTTTTGTTATTATTATTGTTGTTATTGTTGTTGTTATCCTTCCCTAGGACACATGTAGATTTGACTTGTAATACATTTACTTTTATGTTCGACTAGAAATATCCTTAGATGGATACTTGTGTGCAAATAAATTCTAACCCCTTTGCCTAATTTTTTTTTGTAATCTTTTCCCTTCTCTAATGCACTGTCTTTCCCCTACTCCTCTTCAGCCACCCAGCTCCTCACTTCTGGATTGTAGACCCTGGGTACTATTGATGTTTTTTACTTAGCCAGAATTGGGGGATTGTAGAGTATATAAACCTACTACTGGGAGGAATGACCATCAACGCCACCAAAACTCTCTCCCCAACCTCTATACCTTACCTGAAAATTAGTTTGAATCTTCTTACCTATGAGGTAAAAATGGGTTCTCTCCTACTATTTCTGTGTTACCCAAATCTCCTCTCTCCTGCAGATGCTCCTCTCAGTGCCCTGGGCTGCCTCCCAAAGGAAGCCTGGCTGTATGCCCAGCTCCTTTAGTGGGGCCAGGGACCAGGGGCCAGACACGATGGTTGGTCAACAAATAGCCCGATTGAGGATCAGACAAAGTACTGTGACTGAGGTGGGAGGTAGTGCAGGATGGATTCTCCCTGGGGACTGTTTCTGGTGCCCAGAATTGGGATCAGGTCCCTGCCAAGGGGGCCGTGCCCAGGACGGCTGCCTCAGCTCCTCTGGCGATGGGTGGGCTTTGGGTCCTGGGGGCCATGTGAAGGGTCTTTGTCTCAGTGCAAAAAGGCTTGGCTACTGAGTGTGTCTCGTGGTGCTTGTCTGGGCCAACCCCTGGCATGCAGCCGTCAGCTCCAGGACACTTCATGTTCCTTTTCTGGGAATGGAGGTGGTGGGGAGAAGAATATTTGCATAAGCTTTTCAACATTCTCTACAGCCAACTCCACCTTATGTAAGGAGCTACACCCATCATTCCCCTCAGTATGCATGAACCCTTTGCTACAGTGAGATGATAATATGTATTAGACAGTGCTGGACTTCAAGTCAAGGGTTCAAATCCTGGTTTAGACACTAATTGTGTGACCCTGGGCAAACCAGGTAACTCCTTTGGGCTTATTTCCTCAACAGTAAAATGAGGGATAGAATTCAATGACCTTTAAAATCCCTTCCAACTCTGACTCTGTGATCCTAGGAATTTGTGACCATCTAACCTTTGCTTTTGACATTTCCCCCTTTATTTCTCCTTTTATAAAATGTGGCTGTTGCGCTATATGAAAGATCCTTTAATAATAAAACATGGTACTTATTTAGAACTTCACCACTGCAGGTTATTTTCCCATCTCATTTTTTATTTGAGCCTTATAACAACTCTGAGAGCTAGGCAGGATAGGTATTTTTATTTCCATTTTACAGACAAAGAAACTGAGGTTACACAGTTAATAAATGGTGGAGACAGGGCTAGAATCCACATATCCTGATACTTCTGATCTTATGACTCTTTGGGATTTTTCCTTCCTTCCCCTTTTGTTCCCTTCCTTCCTATCCTACACAGGCTACAGGGTGAACTGGAACTGAGGGGACCGAACCTTATCCTGGGAAGTTGCTATGGCAACAGGAACTGGCTGGGACCTCAGGGAAAGCAGGATGGTGTCAGGAAGAGGGAGAGAATCCGCCAGCCATAGGACTAAAGAAAACAGAAGCTCTGTTTCTCCTTCCTCCCCTCCTCCCCGCAAAAAATCCCTGGAAAGGAAATGTTAATGGCCTGATTGCTAGCCCCATCTAGCCTAATCCCCAAATTTCTGAATTCCTCGGTGACTAGGACATTTGGCTTCTGTAGTGAGATGACTTGACTGAAGATGAGATTTCTGGGACTCAGAGCTGTTCTGCTTCAGGGAAGATTTTTTTATTCAAGTTGAAGGAGCGATGGTAGTTCCTTTTAGGCCTACTAATCTCCAAAAGTTCAGGCCCGAGGGTAATGAATCCAGGGTCTCAGTCCTTGCTGGTTCTTGGAGAAGCACTAATAGAGCGGTCTTTTCTCTTTACCATCATAGTTAAGGGAGTTTCCCTACCCCCAGCCACATCTCGTGTATTGAAGACTTAAGGGGCTCTGCCTCCTTCCCTCAGCCTGGGTCAAGGTGACATCAGTTGCATCTTCCCTTCCTGGAACAGGCTCTTGGGGGCCAGAGCTATAATCTTGAGCTCTCTCCTACACTGGGCCTCCTTCCCATGCTACATTGTGAGGCCTGACTAGAGACAAGAATGTCTTCCTCCTAGATTCAGTTGTGAAGAGCTGCTGTCCTTAATAACCGGCTTCTGGTTACTTCACAGGACAAAGTACTTTTCCCCTGAGTGCCAGTCACAGGCTGTGCACAAGGTGAGGAGAGCAGTTCTTGTGGAGGAGAAGGCAGGCTAAAATTTCCTTATTCTGTGGAGATTCCAGCTCTGGCTCACTCTCTGAATTTCTAATAAATCGTTAAGTCAAATTCTTCGTTGTCTCTCTAGCAAGGGGAAGAGGAAGAGCTACATTTTTTTTTTTTTTTTGAAATTTAGGTGATATAAAAACAAAATATATCAATAAAATTTAGTTTTTAGAAAATCAATTGATAAGTCTAAGGAGTCAATATAATGGCATAAAATTAATGCCATTAGGCTCCTGTGTCCCTCATGGAAAGTGGTCCCAAAGGTTTATTATCATATATTACTGAAAGCTTGATGGCACAAATAGATAAATTGTATGTGTGGATCCTAGAAGATGAGTTCAAAGCCTACCTCAAACACTTACTGGATACTCCTGATTAAGTCACATAGCCTGTCTTAATTTCATCATTTATAAAATGGGGATAATAACATCACTTTAGGTTTGTTGTGAGGATTAAAAGAGGCAATATTTTAAAAGTGTTTTGAAAATATTAAAATGCTTTATTAAGCACTAGTTATTATTATTCTATGTTTATGGGACGTTTCCTAAGTAGGAACAAAGATTCTGCTATTCTGGGAGTAGGAAGAGGAAAGGAAATAGAGACTATGAAGACATCTTTGCTTTTAGATTGTTCTGGTGGGCAAGATCTCACACACACACCCTCACTCACATATCACATATCCAGTAGCAAATATATTTATGAAGCATAATAAGTGTTCAATAAAAACTTGTTGATTAGTTCTGAATAAATTGATACCTTTCAGAATCTTGTCATTCAGTTGTGTCTAATTTTTCATGATCCCATTTGGAGTTTTTTTGGCAAAGATAATAGTGTGGTTTGCCATTTCCTTCTCAAGCTCATTTTACAGATTAGAAAACTGAGGCAAACAAGGTTAAGGGATTTGGCCAGGGTCATATAGTTAGTGTCTGAGAGAATTTTAACTTAGGTTTTCCTGGTTCTTGACTCAGTTATCTATCTACTGTGCCAACTAGCTGCCTCTTTTTCCATTTTAGAAAAACAAAAGATTTTGTTATTGTTTAAAAAAATGGAAAAAATACTGGACTTTAAGCCAGGAAATCAGGAACTAAGTCCCCACTCTGTTGTTTATCATGGATCCTCAATCCAAAGCTATAAAAAATTTCGGAGGCCATTTAGCATAATATTTTACAGATAAGGAAATTAAGGCACACAGAGTTTGGGTGACTTGCCCAAAGTCACATAGGTAGTAAGTATCAGAGGCAAAATTTCCTCTGAGTCCAGAGCCAATGCAATCAATCAAAGAATATTAATAACCTACTATGTGCAAGGCATTAGGCATTAGGCAATTTAGGGCAAGCTTATATAAAAAGGAGACAATGTTTGGCTTCAAGGAACTGGGGTTCTATTGTGGGAAATCCATCACCAGCAGGCTCCTTGAGCCTTAGTTTTGTCATCTATCAAATGGAAAGAAAAATAATTGTATTCCCTATCTCCTAGGATCATTGGAAAGAAAACACTTTGTAAATGTTTAAGAGCTCTGGGACTGTAATTGTCACATGGTCTCTGAGATCTGTCCTGAGTCTGAGAGCTTGGCTGTGTTACATGGGCTCTTTTCTCTGGGTCCTAGGACCCAGATGGGGTCAGTGCAGATGAGACTGAGGCTCGACTGAGTGAGGTGTGAGGGCTCCCTCCAAAGGAACAGATCAAAGCCTCTCATATCTTCTCACCCCAGGCGACTCTTATTCATTCATGTCTTTTCATAAATCCTCTATAGAGAATCCTCCCAACTCAATGGACACCTTCTGCTAGTTCTTTTAATATCTTAGTGGGTATCAGTGTCACATTCAGATTGTCTATCTGCTGCCTCTCATTCTCACTACATGACCAGGCTGACTTTTCTGGTTGAGCACCTCTTTCGGGATGTCTTTTGTTCCATTTCTTGAACTCACCATTGATAATATGCTACAGCCTACTTAAAGCCCATCATTTATCTTTCTATTGCCATATATTCATATGTGTATATATATATGTATAAATTATATATAAATTTCCATTTAAATAGATGTTTTTATTTATAAGCATATATTAATATAAATTAAGTTGATGTCAAAATTATGTACATAAGTACATATATATAGTATTTTCTGATAGTATATTTGAAATATATAACATTGTATATTTAGCATACATAGTATATTTGGAAATTAAGGAGATATCAACATGATAAATATATGTAAATACATATCTACACATGTGGCATTTTGAATATTTAATCTATAATAGTTTAAATACATATACAATATTTCAAAATTAAGGTGATACCAAAATGAT
Organism: Sarcophilus harrisii; assembly: GCF_902635505.1. NCBI lineage: Eukaryota > Metazoa > Chordata > Mammalia > Dasyuromorphia > Dasyuridae > Sarcophilus > Sarcophilus harrisii. The sequence continues at coordinate 372,498,036 of NC_045427.1, forward strand.
ATATATGTGCATATATATAGAGATAGAGAAAGTTTTGATATCACCTTAATTTCCAAATACAGTTTATTCCTCCCCTCCCATTTCCTATAAACCATCTCTTCTAATAAAGAATAAAAAAGAAGCAAAAAGCAATCTGACAAAACTACTCAGCTCATCAACTGAATCAAATTATACATGCAATGTTCCACACTCATAGTCACCTCCCCTCCCTTCCCCCTCTTCTATAAAGAAGGTGAGTGAATTTATTATCCTTTTTTTAAAAAAAAAAGCCATGAATGCTTTATTCTTTTCCTTTTTTTTACATAACTATCACATCCCAATGATTTCCCCCCTCTTCTTCCCCAGAACTTTCATATATAACACTGAAGTATAACTAGGAAAAACAAACCAATTCATTGTCTATGTCTGATAATCTATGCTTCATTTCTTTTTTTTTAATTAAATATTTTTCAATGAACACTTTCCCCCATTAAAAAGAAAAAAGAAAAAAAACCTTTGTAACAAATATACTTAGTCAAGCAAAACAAATCCTTACATTGACCATGTCCAAAAAAATATGTCTTATTCTGTATCCTGATTTCATCTATTACCTCTCTGTCACAGGTTGGTAGCATGCTTTCTCATCAGTCTTTTGTAATTATGCATACTCAGATATTGCATTGAACAGAATTCTTAAGTCTTTTACATTTTTCTTTACAATCATTAATGGTTGATAATGTATAAGTTGTTTTTTTTGGTTTTGTTCATTATACTCTATGTAGGTTCATACAAGTTTTCTTGAATTTCTATGAAATCATTCCTTTCATCATTTTTATGGCATAATTTTTTTCCTCTGGAAGTGTAGGTCTAATACTGGGTATGCAATTTAATTTTTCTTTCTTCTTTTTTCTTTCTTTCTAACATTATTTCAACTTGCTTTTTATTTTATTTATTTTTATGCCTTTTTTTCTGAGGCAATTGGGATTAAGTGACTTGCCCAGGGTCATACAGCTAGGGAATGTTAAGTGTCTGAGTCCAGGTTTGAACTCAGGTTCTCCTGACTTCAGGGCTGGTGCTCTATCCACTGCACCACTTAGCTGCCCCAATCCAACTTGCTTTTTAGAATGGCTAAACAATTTATAGTTTTACCACTAGTACATTAATATTCCTATTCTTCCACAACACTTTCAATATTTTTCATTTTCTAGTCAACTTTGCCCATCTTATGGTCATAACCTGTGCTTCATTTTGCAATTAATACTCCATGGAGAATAGAGGGGTATGTTAAGCTCATCAGTCTTATGGAGTCAAGATTGCCCACTGTGTTAATAATCAGAGTTCTGATGCCTTCTCTTCCCCGTCACCATATTATCTATATCTATCTATCTATCATCTATCTATCTATCTTCCCTTCCCTCCCCCTAAAGAAAGAAAAATAAAGAAAGTGAGAAAAGTATGCTTCAATGTGGACCTCAAATCCATCAATTCTCTCTCTGGAGGTAGATAGTATTTTTCATCATGGATCCTTTAAAATTGTTTTGGGTCATTGAATTGATCAAAATAGCTATGTCTTTCACAGTGGCATGCTTACAGTACTGCTGTAACTGTGTACAATGTGATCTTGGTTGGGCTCACTTCACTTTGTGATGCCTTCCTGTTAACACTTTCCCTTACTTTAGTGTAGTCAGTGTAAATTTTGTCTCCACTTAAACACATATTTCAATCTATAAGAAAAAAAAGACAAAAGAAAGAGGATAGCTTTATGAAGCTGTGACCTTCTATTCTGGGGGGTTTGATTTTTTTAAGTCATCTATGGTTATCATGAGAACAACCCTCAAAGCTGAAATCATTTTAGAAAGAATTTTATTAGACATGTGATGTCTTTCTCCAGTCTTACCTGAGGTTACCTTATATAGAGAGTTCAGACAAAGGAGAAAGGGCATTTGGTTGATTAATTTTGTATAGGCAGTAGGCTGCTTCAAGAGAAGGGCAATTTGAGATGTGTATCAGCAGGTAAGTATAAACAATCAAATTTGGGGAATCCAAAACAAAACCTTTGGATGGACCCAAAGCACAACAATCTGGGTGGGATCTAAGCATTCTCTGCAGCCGTCCAGCTTCCCCAGAGCCTCTCTAAGGCTGACCTTTACAGTAAGCTTTTGAATTAGACAATTTCTAGCTAGGTTCAAACAATATTAATAAAAGACAAGTGATGAAACATTATCCTTTAACATATGAAATTTAATAATAGAATAGCAAAATAGCTTTGTTTCTGTTCCCCTTTGAGTGTCTTTTAAAAAAAATTCTACATACACAAAAATGTTGTGATACTCTTTTATGCCATATCAATTCATACAAATCTTTCCAAGTTTCTCTGAATTCTTCATAATGATCATTTCTTGCATGTGATGTTATTTTATTCCATTCTTATAAGCACAATTTGTTTTGAAATTCTCCAACTGATAGATATCATTTTGATTCCATCTCTTTACTACTATAAAAAGTACCAGTTTAAATATTTTGCTCATATCTTTCCTCTGGTCTTTGACTTACTTGGGATAGATGCTTAGTAATTATTGTGACTGGATCAGAGGATATGTACAGTGATTTTTCTAGTACAATTTCATTTATTAGTCTTTGATTTACTTGTAATTTTGATTCTATCAAACTCACAGCACATCAAGGAGAATTTTTAGGGGGAAAAGCCTGTGATCTGATCAGTGTAGGGTGCTCTCAGTAAGGAATTTCTCTACCATTGCAGATAGTACCTTCTCTGAGATTTACAGTTTTAGAGCTGCCCAAAGCACTAAGAGGCTGGGAGCTGCCCAAGGTCATACAACTAGTATGGAACTAGTAGGAGAAACCTGAGCCTAAAAGCTTTCTTTTTTCCCCCTTTTTCAAATTTCCAAATTTATTTTATTTGAAGAAACAGAATAAGCAAAAAGAAAAACAAAAGCAATACAAAACAAAATGAAAAAGAACATTGTCATATGCCCAGAAGAACATCAGGAGGATTCAAAATCTATAACAATAATACCAATTTAAGACAATAAATATATTAGTAGAAATTATATTCATGAGTGTTGTATTGTTATTAACTTCCTTGTAAATTGTTTTTTTGTTCTCTGCTGCATACCTTATTTACTCTGTTCTTTTTTTTTCCCACTTTCATTCTCCCCCTCCCCCAAGCAGGCTATAGTTAAAAAAGAACATATTTGTATATACATATATAGATATAGATACATAGACATACACATAGATACACACATATCTCCTTTTCATCTACCCCCACCGCCAAGCAAGGTACAGATATATATCTATATCTATATCTATATATACATATATATATAGATATAGATACACAGATATGTAGTATGTAGTACTTAGCATGGTGATATAATAGTTCTCTAGTTCACACATACATAATGTGCTGTAATGATGTAATTGTAATAGGGTATTTAAGGGCTGAGAAAGAATGGAAAAGGGACATTCCATTTTTGATCAGTCTCCTGGTGGCTCTCCTGCCTCCTGCACTCCTCCACTAAGATCAAGACTGGGCCAGAATAAAGACCCTAGACTCTATTCTTGACCATTCTCATGGTGACTGTCCTGCTGAGACCAAGGCCCGTCCGAAGGACCTCCAGAAAGCTAGCCCAAACATTACATATATATGTATACATATGTAGATATATACATACATACATACACTCGCACACATATGTACCCCACATGCACATATTTTTTCTATCCTTGCTGACTCTTTTGTTAAATTCTGCTCTATAACTTGGCTTACTATTACTTAACCACTTACCATTACTTAACCATAAACTTAACCCAGAGATCCCTCCCTTGTCTTTTTCCCTCACCCTTTACACATCAACCTATCCTTCCCATCCTGTATTTTTTTTATAGATTTTTGAGGGTGCTATACGCTTCATAATATATATGTGGTGGTGCCTCTTGAACCCATTCCCTATGTGATCAGGTTTTCTAATGCTCTGTGTTTATTCTTCCTCTGCACCTCATTTGTATAATATGATTACTATTTTTACCTTTTCTCTGCCAATCTTTATTTAATTTTTTTTTCCTGAGGCAATTGGGGTTAAGTGACTTGCCCAGGGTCACACAGCTAGGAAGTGTTAGGTGTCTGAGACCAAATTTGAACTCAGGCCCTCCTGACTTCAGGGCTGATGCTCTATTCACTGCACCACCTAGCTGCCCTCAATCTTTCTTTTTAGCTTACCCTATTGTATACATTTTCCACATAGAAAAAACATAAACAATTTGTTCATGTTTAAATAGTTTGTCCATGTTGAATTCCTTAAAAATGCTCTTTGATGTTAGCTCTTATATGTTAAATTTGTTGCTAAATTTGGATTTGGTTGATAGAAAGTCCTGAAACTCTGCAAGTTCATTGAAGGTACATTTTCTTATTCAACATTATAGATACTTTTGCTGATATTTTTGGTTGCAGACCTAGTTCTTTTGCTTGTCTGTAGATATGGTTCTAAGACCTGCTGTCTTTTATTGTAGTTGCGGATAAGTCTTGTACAATTTAAATTGTAGCTCCAATGTATTTGGAGTGTTTTTTTCTTTCTTTTCTTTTCTTTTCTTTTTGGCAAAATTTTCTCTTTGATCTGGGCATTTCAAAATTTGGCAATAATATTCCTATGTGTTTTCCACAAAGGAGCTTAAGATATATCTGACTTCAAGGGCAGTTCTTTATCCAGTATACTATACTGTCTCTCAATGAGAATGTTAAATAGATTGGATTTTGCAGCAGTTCACAATTTGGAGTCATTGAAAATATTCTATTATTTCCCAAACTTGATCTAAAAAAGTTCCTAACACTATTCAGTTTTGGTTCAGCTTCATTTCCACCTCTAGTATCTGTCTTTGATTCCTGTGTGTGTATCTATTTATCTCTCTAATTTAACTAGATTAATTTCATAGGTTGCCTATCCAACTTCAAGTTTGGGTAACATGTTTTTTTTTAACATTTTGTTTTTCCAATGTACATGGTTGCACTGATTTCTTATTTATCATTGTAGATTTCTCTGAGGAGGCTTTGTAGTATTTTGGGGTTTGATACAATTAATATAATTTTATATGTGAACAGGAATAGAAGGAGAATTTTATGACTAATATAGAAATCTTTCATTTGGCCTCTGTGTTAAATATCTTTCAAGATATAGGTAAACCTTATGTGAGTCTATGTCTCCCTACTCTGTACTTCATTTGATGTCAATACTTAGGCCATCATAAGCTGAGATAACAAAAGACTACATTTTACAGGCCAATTTGAGATGATAATATGTAATGAAGCACTATTAGTATAAGAGAAGTAGGAAGTAGAAAAAGAGTTAGATGCTAACACTTATTATATTTCTTGTCTCTTGACCTTTGTCAAGTGGCTCACATAACTGGTATGTGCTTCTTCCTTACCTCTGTCACATAGAATCCCTGGCTTGCTTGAAATGTGTCACCTCTAGAGTAAAGCTTTTTTTGATATTGCTAGTAATTTGTATTCTCTCCATCTTCAAATTATTTTGCATTACTTTGTAATGTACTTTGTACTTAATTGTATACATATTCTGTCCCCTCAGTTAAAAATAAATTTCTTGAGAATTAAGACTTTCTTTTTTGTCTTTGTATGTCTAGTACCTCTGACATAATATGCAATACATCATTGTTGATTGAATTGCTTTGAGTTGGTTTAGCCCTGCAAATTCCTACTTCATTAAATGGTGTCTGACTTCTGTTTCCATTCCTTGAAATGTACAAGGGCTCCAAGAATTTTCTTCTATGCCCTTTTTGTAGTGGCAAGGAACTGGAAATTCAGTGGATGCCCATGTATTGGGGAATGGCTGAATAAATTATGATATATGAATGTAATGCACCTGTCAGATTGGCTAAGATGACAGGAAAAGTTAACAAATGTTGGAGGGGATGTGGGAAAACTGGATCACTGATACATTGGTGGAACTGTGAACAGATCCAGCCATTCTGGAGAGTGATTTGGAACTATGCTCAAAAAGTTATCAAACTGTGGATACCCTTTGAGACAGCAGTGTTACTACTGGACTTGTAGCCCAAAGAGATCATAAAGCAGGGAAAGGACTCACATGTGAAAAAATATTTGTAGCAGCTCTTTTTGTGGTAGCAAGGAATTGGAAATTGAGTGGATGCCCATCAGTTGGAGAATGGCTGAATAAATTATGGTATATGAATGTTATGGAATGTTATTATTCTGTAAGAAATGATCAACAGGATGATTTCAGAAAAGCCTGGAGAGACTTACATGAATTGATGCTAAATTAAATGATAGAACAGGAGATCATTAAACACAGCAACAACAAGATTATATGATGATCAATTCTGATGGACATGGCTCTCTTCAACAATAAGATGATTCAAACCACTTCACTTACTCAGTAATGAAGAGAGCCATCTACATCCAGAGAGAGGATAGTGGGAACTGAGTGTGCACCACAACATAGCATTTTCACTCTCTCTGTTGTTTGCTTGCATTTTGTTTTCTTTTACAGTTTTTTCCTTCCTCCTTGATCTGATTTTTCTTGTGCAGCAAGATAACTGTGTAAATATGTATACATATATTGGATTTAACATATATTTTAACACATTTAAAATAGTAGATTACTTGCCATCTAGGGAAGGGGGTGGGGGGAATGAGGGAAAAATTTGGACAGAAGCTTTTGCAAGAGTCAATGTAGAAAAATAACCCATGCATATGTTTTGTAAGTAAAAAGCTTTAATAAAATTTTTTAAAATGTAAAAAATATTTTTAAAAGCTATATGAATGTAGTGGAATATTATTGTTCTTCAAGAAATTGAGCAGGTTGATTTCAGAAAAGCCTGGAAAGACTTACATGATCTAATGCTGAGTGAAGTGACTGGAACCAAGAGAACATTGTACACAGTAACAAAATTATGTGATGCTCAACTATGATGTTTTTGGCTCTTTTCAACAATAATTCAAGATAATTCCAATAGATTTGTGATGGAAAGTGGCATTTGCAATGGAAAATGCCATTTGCATCCAGAGAGAGAACTATGAAGACTGAATGTGGATCAAACCATAAAATTTTCACCTTTTTTTGTTTGTTTGTTTGGCTATTTTCCTGTCTTGTGTTTTTTTTCCCTTTTAATCTGATTTTTTTTTGTGCAATATGACAAATATGGAAATATATTTAGAAGAACTGCACTTGTTTAACCTACATTAGATTGCTTGTTGTCTTGGGGAGAGAGAAGGAGAGAGGAAAGAGAGAAAATTTTGGAATACAAGTCTTTGCAAAGGTGAAAATTATTTTTGCATGTATTAGAAAAATAAAATTTTATTAAACAATTTTTAAAAGAATTTTCTGCTACCCTTTGTTCTTTTCTTCTCTTCCTCCTTGCCCCATGAGAAAGATTCATTTCATATCTTCAGAAATTCCCACTTATAAAAATCAGGGCTCTTGTTCATTTCACATTTCTTCCAGATTTAGTATCTATCCATTGATGGATTGAGTTTCCATCTGGAAGATGCGACAATGAGGGAAGATTGGTACCTGGGGTAGAGTAGCCATCCCTCCCATTACTCAAAGATGAGTTGATGTACCTTTATCTCCATATGATCCAGGCTGGCCAAGGATGACATTGTCAGACTAAAGGGTGCCAACCCAATTAGTAATTGAAGATAACCAACACTGGAAAGATGTGTTGATTACTGATAACAGTTATTGTATAAAATATATGGATGTTGGGTTGAGGGTCAGAAAGTGTCAGTCAGGCATCATTTCTTGGGTGAAAGATACTCTTTGAGGTCCTAATGCTCAGAGTAGTTAAAAGGCAAGCCACATAGGGGCAAGAAATTAATTAGAACATCTTGGGGGTGAGTGGGAAAAGATACAAGATGGAATTTAGTGGAGATAATATTCATTAGTTATTATGTAGTGCTTTGAGGTTTGCAAAGTATTTTACAATATTATCTAATTTTATTCTCACAAGAACCTTGGGAGGGAGGTACTATTATTATCCCTATTTTACAAATGAGGAAACTAAGGTAGACAGAGTTGAAATGATTTGCCCATAGTCACAACTCTAGTAGTGGCTGAGGCTGAGTTTGAACTCAAGTCTTCCTGATTCTAGTCCAGCACTCTATCCATAGCATAACTTTTCTTCTAGTATGTCTGAAAATGTAATTGGATGAGTAATCAGAGTCCTATGGGACCTACTACTCCTAATGTCACTCCCAACCCTATCTAAAACTCATTTAACTCAGTGTCCCTGGAAATCTTTTCTCTTGTCTTAGACTTTGGCATTATTCCTCATCCCAAACCTTCCTCAATGAGAATAATAAAAACAACTTCCACTCCTAAAGTTTGCAGCATGATTTATATAATTAATCTCAAATTATCCTTACAACAGCCTTCTGAGGTAGGTGCTATTATTATCCCCATTTTATAGATGAGGAAAAGGAGGCCCAAAGTGGTAAAATGACTTGTCCAGGGTAACATAACTAGTTATCATCTGAGAGAGATTTGAATCCAAGTCTTCCAGACTGCAAACTTATGCCATATCTCTCCCTTCTCTCACTCACAAGAATTAATGTTGTATTCTTCAAAATATAGATCACATTGTCCCCAGTTATATAAAAAAAAATCCATAGCAAGGATATTTTGTAGCTCTCCTTGGAGACAGTTTACAGTTTTTTATGACATTCAAGAGCAGGAAAAATAATAACTATAATAATGATGAATAATATTTGACATATAGCATATTATAGTGGTAAGCAGTTTTAGAAACATTATCTCTAGCTACTAAGTGCCTATATTTGACTATTCTTGGGTTGGTTCTAGGTAATAACTTGTGTCTTTCAGGTCTAGATATATACCCAGTTCTCATTCTTTAGTGACTGGGAGGACTAGGCTCCACTTGTCACTTCCTCCTTCCACCAAGGATTCTTGAGGAGTTTATCAGGAATATATGGGATAGTTCAAAGTCATAGTCAGTTCATGACTTTTCTGAATTACTTACCAGGTCTTTAACCCTGCCCCACTCCCTTCCTCTTTATGAGATGACTAAGATGGGCTAAGAAGTCCTGGAGACAGGAATTACAGAAAGAACAGGAACTATGGGTTGCAAGTTGGAGCAGGCTCCAGTCTTCGAGTGTGGGGATCTCTGTGAGGACCCTCATAGTCAGAATGGATGGGAGACAGACCATTTTGAGAGTGTCTTGAACTTGAATTTGGATGGACCTGATCCTAAGAAACTGTTGGGGACTTCTGAAACAGATTATGTAGTCCAGAGATAAATGCTCTCATTTTATTCTTCTAAAATTTCTTTTAAAATTATTTTTTGGTAGATGTGACCCCAGCTATACTCCTCCATATGCCTCTTTGCTCATCATTTCTTTTCACGCTAATATTCCTGATTGTTTCTCTTCTTTTTTGACTCTTCCCTGTAATAGCCTTCCTCAGTCTCCCCCATTCTGAGTCTTTGTCTATGCTTATGTCTATCTCTCTTTCACTATGGATCTCAGTTTCTCTCCTTTCCTCTTCTCTGATTCTGTGGGCCTCTCAAGCTTTCTCTCTCCTTGCTATAGGAATCTCTGGATCTGTCTCCTGTGTCTCTCTCTCCCTTCACGCCCTCCTTTCCAGGCTGCTTCTCGGAAAGGGAGAGAAAGGAAGGAGATAGCTTGTAGGACTGCCCCACACCAGGTACCCACGACCGCCCCTCTCACAGCTCCCGCAGCGTGGCTGGTCCTGGAGGCAGAGGGGAACTGGCGCCGGGAGCCCCGAATCCGCCTTCCCCCACGTGGGGAATTTTCTCCTGCTTCCCGCCTCCCCTCTCCCTCCTCCCTCATTCATTTTCTTAAAAAGGGCTAGGCAGCTCTCCCTCCTCCTTTCTCCCAGCCTTGCTCTGGGGCTGGGATTGGCTGGGCGGCCCCTCGCTCTGACCTGGGCACCCAAAGAAGGTGCCGATGCTCTTAGCACTTTGCACACACTTCTTGGAGCCTCCTGGCAGAGGAGCTTGGCACCCCAGCTCCCTGCCTACTACTGTGCAGGGCTCAGGCGGCAGACAGACAAACGGACCCACCGACCGACCGCTGCCTTCCCACCCTTCCACCGACTGCAGTCTTCCTCCCTCCTCCCTTCCTTCTCCTCCTCTCTTCTCCCCTCCCCTCCTCGACGCCTTGGTCCCCTCCCCCCACTCTCTATCCCGACCCCCACCCCCTTCACCCCTTTCTCCTCTCTCTCCTTCTGTATCCTCGATCTAGAGCAATCTCCTGACACCTGAGGGAAGTGCTGAGGAGAGCTGAGCAACCGAGGAGAAGAAAGAAGAGGGGGGAAGTGGAGGGGCTGGGTGCCGGAGCGGAGGGGCTGAGCCCCCCGGGCACGGGCGGGGCTGCTGCTTCTTCCGCATGGCTCCTCGATGAGGAGGCCATCTGAGCTCGGGCAGCGTTGGAAGGAGAGTCTGGGACTCTGGTGAGTGTGAGAGGCAGCGCTGGGCTCTCCCCCTGCCCAGGGGACCTGGTGGGTGGCTCCAGTCACTCTCGTGGTTTGGTGGATGGAAGAGGCCGAGTTGGTGGTAGCCTAGGGTGTCCCTTTCTGCCTGGGTCGGCTAAGGTAGCCGAACGCCCCAAAAGCTGAGATCCCCGCCCCCCTTGGCCTGGGGAGGGGGCGCACAGAACCAGGGCTAAGCTAAGCGAAGATCCTGCTTGGTACCCACGACTCTTTGGAGATCTATGGACCATGAGCGAGACCATCCAGCCTGAGGTGGACTTAGGGGACTGAGTGTCCTCTTGGGGTTGATCCTATTGAGATCAGGACATTTTACCCCGGACTGTGATAACAAAGCTACATTTAGAGATCAATCCGGCAGTGGCTATAGCATCCCAATGACGTGGTTGTCATGGAGATGGTACGGGGAAGCTGGAGTGATAGGAATGCATCTGGACTGGAGATGGGCTTTGCTAGGGAGTGATGCTCTGTACCCGCCCCCCATCCCCACCTACCCCACCCCCCAGGTCTTTTTGTCTGGGTGAGGTGACATATTTGTTCATCTCTTCATAAAACAATAAAATCCTACAAAGCTTAGTCTAAGGGATTTCTCATTATCTTGAGCTTAACTGAATTGTTCCTTCAACATCGGTCTCAGCTTCTGTTCCATATGCTTTCTTGGTTTTGTAAAAACTGGTTCAGGAGGAGGGGGATAGAGAGGCCAGGACAGTTTAGTCTCTAGAGGCAGGGACTCTTTGGGAGGAAAGGCTGCTGGGAGTTATGGGGTGGGTGGTGGGAGGGTATCTCTCTGGCCAGGATGATTTTCACCCTGGAAGAGGCTTTTTATAATTTATTTTTGTTTTCTTTCCTTTAACTTTGATGGCCGTGGCCTGGCCAGTCTCTTCTCAGGCTCTGTCTGATCAAGGAATAGCACTAGTGGGGGTGTGGCAGGTGCAGGGGAAAGACTGGAGACATATAATGGAGAAAGGTCCACAGAGGCAGACTGGCTTGGGGACTTAGGGTTTCATATGTAGCTATGTCCTGGGAGCTGATCCTCTGACTGAGTCCTTAGCTAGTCTCCCCTTGTTCTCTATCTCCTGGATCTGGCTAGAGAACATCTGATCTACTTTGCTCATTCCCCATTCCTACCTCCCTCTCTAGATCTGGGAATGAAGGGACTGTCAGTCATTATAAGGAATGGAAAAGAATATTTGAGTGTATTTTGGGGAGTACAAGGTTTTTTTAAGGATCCTATGTCTCCTTAATGCAACCTCTGCTAAGCTCCCTTTGTTTTGTCTGTGACCCTATTGTAGGGAATTGACCTGGCAAAAAAGCCCATCAGTGTGGAAGAGTTTCCATGAGATGATCTTTGCAGGATTGGGTCTAAAAAAAAGGCCTGGGCCAATTTGGTAAGGTTTCTGGGAAGTGAAGGTGAGGAGGTCTGAGATTAACTGGGTATTCCTAGGTTCTTAAATTGTATTTTCGGCTGGGGAGGAAGACAAGGTCAGTGAGGGAAGTAGTGGTAGTCAAGCTGAGCAGTGAGCCTGAGATTTTGGGAGCTAAAGAAGTGTTAATGGGGAGAGGGCAGTCCTCTAGGTAGATAGAGACTTGTCTAGTGCAGTCCAGGACAGGGTTGAGGGAAATACTGTGGCCACAGCAACAAGAATGATCTCTGAGAGACTGTGCCTTTTTCCTTCCTTCTTCACTATTCTCCTCCTCACTGCCCCAACTGCCCCAACTGCCCTTGCCGCCCCTTCCCTAACAAGTCAAAAAAAATCTGACAGTTTCTGCCCTTGTGATGGTTGCGTTTTTGGATGGGATGTCCTGAGTAATTTGGAATTCTGGGAGCCAAGTATTCCAGATTTTTTGAAGAATGTAAGAATTCTGCCACTTGGGGATACTGGGGGCCTCAACATTCCCATCTCTAAATCTGACCATCACCCTTTCCCCATCTCTACCGTGATCTTGCAGTCTCCTCCCCAACCAAGGTTCATTCTGTGTCCAAAAGGTCTTTTCGGGTCTTGAATTGAATTCAGGCTTTGATTCTGGGGTGGACCCAGAAACATCAGAATTTTGTGGTGGTGAGATATAACTATCAACTAAATTATAACAAGAGGATGGATTTACTGCCCATCATGAAGACAGGAAGAGAGAGCCAGACCACTGTTAATGCCAAGGGAACTGGATACAGGTCATCTTCTCCCAGAGTTCTTGAGGACATAAGAAAAGAGGGAATTCTAAATTGACTCATTCAATAGAGGAAATGAATGCCTTATGAGGGAGGGGACTTAGCCTCTGGCATGAGTCTGGTGGTTCTAGGTTAGTAGATGAGGCCATTCCAACAGCTATTTAATGTTCTAATCCCGCTTGGATTTCTGCTATTCATGATCTCCAGATCTTCTTCTTGTTGCCCTTGGGATGTCTCACAGGTAGTATGGCCTAGTGGCTCTGGTCAGTTTTGGGAGAAGGTCCATTTGTTTTTCTCTCTCCCTCTCAATATCAGTGTGTACCTTCCTCTCTCTCTCCTTCCCTCCCTCTTTCTCTCTCTCTCTGGGTGTGTGTGTATCTTTCTCTATTTCTCCTAACAGGAAAAAGTCTTTAGAAATACATGATTAAGAGCTGATTATTTATAGTCCAACCCCATCATTTTACAAATTAGGAAATTGAGAATATTAAATGTGTAAATCTATGTGTAAATCTAAAAAGATGGGTTTGATGGAGCATTGGGAAATGGGGTTAGACAGAAGGAAGGACTATTGAGGAACAGTTAATGAGGGAAGGGGGTCTAGAGACTCTCATTCTCTGGGAATATGAAAGAAGAGGATTGCCCACAATTCTGTCTGGAGAATGTTAGGGCAACTGAGGAAAGGGAAGCCAAGTGATGGGCCCAGGATTGCCAGGCAATTCAGTCAATCAATTAGTCAATCAACAAATATTTCTAACTTGCCAAGTTTTTTACTTCATCAGAGTAGAGACCCTGTATTTGGGTTTCCAGTCTTCCTCTGTCTCCCCTTCCCAGAATATCTCCCTTGGAGTTCCTTGCCAGAATGGGGTTTTCTGAGACACTCTTCCTCCAAGTGACAGACGACGCTCGAGACACTTCTCCAGATGGCCTTTTCCAGGAAACTGTTGTGAGTGGTGTCTTATGTTTTGGGAGTCCATATTTAGCCCAGCTTCTCGTGCAATGCAACACTCATTCTGTTATTCCCTCCCCACATCCCAAGGAGTTTTTATTTGTTGGTTTCTGGAGATCTTCAGAGGATGTAGCTGCCCCCTGGGAGATTCCTTCCCTTGTGCTGGACCCTCAGGAAAATCTGATTTTTTAGGTCAAGTGTTTGCCCCTTGGAACAGCCTTTTCCCCAGCATAGAGGAAATGCTAATAAAGATGCTTCCAGCCTTATTAGTGCCTCTCATCTTGGTTTGGCTTTTCTCTCTCTCTTGGCTTCCTTTACAGGTTGGCCCTTAGCAAAACTTTTAAAGTTTTTTTAAACATTAACATTTTATCATGGTGCCTTCATGCAGCTCCTAAATATGCTAGACTTTCCAGGGAGAAAGATTTTCATATTCAAAGATTCTACCTTACAACATCTCTTGCATCCATTCCCTTTTTTCCATTTGTGTAGCCACCATCCTTGTTCAGGCTCAGTTACTCTTCTCCTGGAATAGCATAATAACCTCCTAATTGGTCTGATTTGCATCCAGTTGCTTCTCTCTCTGATCTATGCTCCACTTTGCTTCCCAATCAATATTCCTAAAGCAGAGGTTTGGCTATGTTACTTCCTTGTTCAAGAAACTTCAGTAGCTCCCTATTACTTCTGGAGAAAAGAATACAAATTCCTGTTTGACTTTTCATGCCCCTCACAGTTTGGGTCTAGCATATCTTTCCAAATTGTGCATATCTACCCCTCTTGCACTCTGTATTCTAGTTCTACCAGTTCCTCACTGTTACCTGCATATGACATTACATTTGTTTCTTGCTTTTGTTTTCCCTAAGTCTGGAATGCTCTTCTTCACTTCTACCTTTTATATAGTTCTCTTGAAATACCTAGCTCCTTTCAAAGCTCAGCAGGCATCCCCTCCTGTTTCTGTGTTCTCTGCCCTTGAAATTGCCTTTTCACAATATTGTGTTTACTTATCTGTATACGTGTCCCATCCCTGAATGGAATGTAATCTCCTCGAGGTCAGGAACAATTTTCTGTTTTTGTCTTCCTATCTCTGTGTCTTTGTATTACACGGGGTCTGCCACATAGTAGGTATCTAATAAATGCTTGTTGAATTTAATAGGAAGATGACATCAGAATGGGGGTAGAAGGATAATAATGGGGGATATTGAGGAAATGAAGTCTAAAGAAATTAGTTTCTAATGGTTGAATTTCAGGCACCAATTGGGGAGTTGTTTCTTTTAAGTTTAAAGGGCAGTTCCTGACTCTGGCTGGGCAAAGGCTGACCTTGTTCCTTAGGCTTCACTGAGCTATTCAAAAGAAGGATCTTCCTAGGCAAGCAGAATGACCCGGAATATCCATTTGAGCAGAAGCTGAAAAGACTGAAGACTATAACTTTGGAAAAATGATATAATATGAGGGGATTGGGCCAGATGAACTCTAAGGTCCTTTGCCTACTCTGATATTCAATGTTCCAAGATGCAGATACAGAGGAGAAGTAACAAGGGCTTTTAAATTCATGATGTAGGTGGATGTGAGCTAAGAATGGCACTACAACTTGGTTCCCAAACCTCGAAGCTTGGGGACAGAAACTTTAGGATAAATCAAAGGAAATCTTTTTCCAGCAGGATGTCAGTTTTTGGAATCCAATACCCTGAGTGGTGATGTTGGCTTTAAATTAAAATAGATCCACGGATTCAGATTTGGATCAGATTCATTATGGATCTGATATCAATGATTCATTAATTCTTCATGGGCTTTGTCCCCAATTCCTGTGGGTGGGCATGGTGTTAGAGAAGAGGTTACATCCTTTTATGAACCATTTTTCTGTATTCCCATTAGAGACAATATTGGGCTGGAAAGAGCTGAGGATAACCTATTGTGATAGTACCCTTTTTTGTTTTTGTCTTGTTTTGGGGAAGCAATTTTATAAGCGATTTGTTCAGGATCACACAGCTAATAAGAGCTGAGGCTACATTTGAATTCAGGTTTTCCTGACTCCAAAAGCAGTGCTCTATCCACTGTGCCACCCAGTTATTCTGTAATAGTCATATTGATAAATGCAAATTGCTTTTAAACATTTTATTATTGTTTTTTGTCCTTCATTCTCAAAGAGGACCATGCCATCAGGAAGATGATGCCATGCCTTGCAAGTGAATTGGATTTAAGTAAGGATGGGCTGTGCAAAGTGACCAGCTGCATTTTCTCTCCTGGAGTCATTTGGGCCCATTTGTAATATATTAGATCAGGGTGACTAGAAATGGCCTCAGATGAAATGGGAATTTATTTTTGCCTTTTTAAGCTAAGGTCTTTAACCGGTCTCAGTTTGACTGAGGCAGTGCCCAATCAGTAATGTATAGGCTATACTACATTGAGCTCTCTTATCCAGCATGATGTTAGCTGCAACTCTGCTAGAATAGAGGCTACCTTGTTCTCTTCACATGCCCTAGGCAACATTTCTGACAAGTTCATGTGGTTTCTCTTTAAACACTTTCAGTAACATAGAGAACACAAGATGGTCTGTTTGCCTTCTGGACAGCTTGGAGTTCTTTATATGGAGCTGGGGATTGTCTCCCTGTAATTTCTATACATTGGGTTTGAATTTCACTCTTGATTAACACAGAAAAAGTCTAATTCCCCTTCCACCAGACATCCCTTCAGATATCTAATGATGGTTCATAGTCCTTTCCCAAATCTTCTTTTCTTTAAGCTAATTATTTCTACCTTATATGACATGGTTTCTATGCATTTCTGCATCCTAGTCATCTTCTCAGCATTCTCTGGTTTGTCTATATGGTACATTGATTGGCATTGATAGACACATATTCCAGATGTGATCAAGCCATTGCAGGGAATAGTGGGATCTCCCTTGTTTCATATAATACATATATATGTATATATATTATAATTTTGTTTGTGCTTTTTAAAATTAGATAGCTAGATATTACGGTAGATAAGTACTAAGCCTGAAGTCAAGAAGACTTGTCCAATCCTGTCTCAGACCCTTAATAGTTGTGTGACTTAGAGCAAGTCACTTAGCCCTGTTTGCCTCAGTTTCCTCATCTGTAAAGCAACCTGAAGAAGAAAATGCCAAACCACTCCAGTGTCTTTGCCAATA
This sequence comes from Sarcophilus harrisii, assembly GCF_902635505.1. Taxonomy (NCBI): domain Eukaryota; kingdom Metazoa; phylum Chordata; class Mammalia; order Dasyuromorphia; family Dasyuridae; genus Sarcophilus; species Sarcophilus harrisii. The sequence goes on from NC_045427.1 coordinate 372,514,799, forward strand.
AAATCCAAAATGAGTTTGTTATGATTGAAAATAACTCAACAGCAAAATCCTAAAGTCATGTTAGGATTCTATTTAATATTTTAGCAGCCATATCACACTATGGGCTCTTTTTTTTAACTCCAGGGAAAAGTAAGGTGGTACCAAGTCTATATCTATCTATCTATCTATCTATCTATCTATATAGAGAGACATGCACACACACATATTGTTTAAACTATAGCTTTCCCATAGCATCTTCCATTTTCGTTTAACCTAAAGAGCAAATTTTACTTTCACCCTTTAAAATTTTTTACTGTTTTAGCTTCAGTCCATCAATTTGAAATTTGATTCTGTTATCCAATGTATTGCTTATCTGCCCCAGCTTTGTGTAATCTATGAATCTGATAAACATGCCATCAAAATTTGCATTCAAATTAGTCAACATTTATTAAATGCCAACTACACGTTGGGCTCTGTGCTTTGCATTGGAATTATTGATAAAAATGCTTACTAGGCCAAGTCTCAGGACAGTTCCCTATGACTAACAATAAAGAATTATCTCAAGGTTGACATCCCTCTATTTATCAACACTTTCAGAGATGATTGTTTAAGAAGTTAGTTAACTGTGCTATCAGGGTAACATGAGGAACTTTATCCCATGCTTTCTTGCCATCGAGATATTCTGTATCTGTTGTATGCCTCATATTACCTCATATTAATTCAGTATATATTTTGCATGTGCGTAGTTACTTGGGTGTTTCTCCCTCCATTAGAACATAAGCTCCTTGAGGTCAGGGGTGGTGTCTTTGTATTTCTTTGAATATCCATCACATAGTACTGTGCCTTGCATGTAGGAAATACTTAAAAATACTTGCTGACTATTCTTTGTGAGCCAATGATGACTCTTGATAATTGTGTCCTTTATTTTCTAATGTTTACAAGCCGATTGAATTTATTTTAAATCTGCAAACATTAAACATATTCAAGAGATTGTATTTTATTGAGGTATAAAGACAAAAAAAATGTGATCTCTACCCTCAAGGTTCAGTTGGATGAATTATGACCTTCCTCACATTGGGTGTTCACAAGTGATGACCCCAAAGCATTATGAGATCCTGAAAATATCTTGGGAATCACCAAAGAAAGATTAAGCTATGTCAAATTTCCATTACATTTTAAGGATCCGAGATTGTATATATGTGTTTCCAAGGATACTTCCTACACTAATGGAAATTAATCATCAAACTCTGAATAGATTGTCTTCGAGAGTCTTTGAAGCTGAAAACTACATCACCCTGTGGTCAGTCCTTAAAGAGCTTCTTTGAATTTGTCCTTGAACAATAGACATAGCCAGTCTAGCTAGTATCAGTCCATGCTCAAAGCTTTTTCAATTTGGTGAAATTTGTCATAAGTTTCAGTCTGATATTACACATTTATTTAATATTTATTTACATCTTTCAGGCCCTAATTCTAAACTTTCCAGATTTAGTCCACTTTTCCTCTTCAAATATTCTATTTTCCAAATAAACTGGCTTTTTGCTTTTCACATGTGTTTCATCTCAGATGGCATATTCATCTTAAATACTTTAGCCTCAAAATGAGAAGATGGAACTCATTGGAAAAGATCCTGATGTCAAGAAAGATTTAAGGCAAAAGGAAAAAGGGATGGAAGAAGGGTGAGATGGATAGATTGTGTCATAGAAGCATGATAAGACATGAGATTGGACAGACATTGGGAGATGGTAGAGGACAGAAGGGCTTGGTGTGATATGGTCCATGAGGTCACAAAGAGCTGGATATAACTGAATAAATGAACAATAAAAATTTCACCTCCCACCTTTCCATCTGTTCCCTGTGCCTACCAATGTTCTTCCTTCTCCTTACCCTTATTGTGTCTTTGCTCAGGATCAAAAGCCCTTCCTGCCTCTTCCAACCCTCACCCCTGTCCCCCTTCCAAAAGTAGTCTCCTTTTTCCCTTGCATTTCTCTTTGTATCTCTCCATGAGGTTTTGAACAACAATCAGTGGCAGTAGCATATCTTCAACCATAAGAATCTCTCAGTTCTTTCAAAACTCAAGTCAAATGCCTTCTATTTTGTTTGCATCTGCCATATTCTGGTGTTTCTCAAAAATTACCTTAAGTCGCTTTGGATATGCTTATTGTCTTACTCAGTGGTATATAAATTCCTGGAGACATTTGAATTTTTATCTTATCCTCAACACCTAGCACTTGACCTGGCTAATGGTAGGCACTTAACAAATGCTTTTTGATTGATGGATAGTCTTTGAGAATACAGGGTCATTTCCATGGTATCGTAAGACATCAGAGTAGAATTTAGGGGAGTTTTATGTTAACTGTGTCTTATTTTATTCTGTTCTAATTCTTTGAAAATTTATAATTCACATATGTTATATATATTGGATTTTTATAGTTACTAGAATAGTGGGACTCAAATCTTAACTCTGAAAGATAAGAAGGTTTACTGTGTATGTAAATCAGCTGCTAAAATAGGCATATGGCACATTGGGTAGCTTAATAAAAATGATTTGGGGATTATCTGGTAGTTTGGATTAACTTGGCTAACTGAAAGACAACTGCATCTGGAATTAAGAAATCTTGAAGTCAGCAAATTTATGTAAAAGCTAAGCAACTGAGAGTGGCTTGAATTATCTAGAGAAAAAAGTTGTCTCTTTGTCAATAACAGGAGAGATGTGGGAGATGGCAAGAAAAGATAACCTTTGAGGGAGCCCCTTGAGAGTTTTAGTCAGCAAATTGCCTGAGAAAAAAGTTTATGCTGATTAGATGAAAATATTCATAAGACCTCAGAATGTGGCCTTTGGGGAAAAAAACCAAGAGGGAAAAGAAGCAAGGGAATATTTCCTTGGGATTCTATTATCCCCTTGGTCCTTGGCCAACAGAGAGAAGTGACCAAGAGCTAGGGGAGAAAAATGGAAGTCAACTTAGCCCAAAACTCTAGCCAATAGAGGTAAAGGAAACACTGAGTTCATCAAGCATCAATGTTAGATCAATTAAAGCACATTCCATTAATAACCCATAATTTGCACTGACTAACAGGATCTTGTTCCATGATTAACAGTCCAAAAATTATACTGTTAAAACCTCTTATCCAAGAAAGCATTGCCCACTTTAAGTATCTACATCCAGACACAGATGAAATGGTGAATCTGTTTTGAGGGGAAGCCTGGAAACCACAATGTCAGGGTTCCTGGTCTGGCTCTTTTTCCCCTTGTGAGATGAGTGTTCTTTCCTTGTGTAGCCTCCTCATTTTCCAGAAATATAAAGGAAATCTTCTTTTTGCCTGATACGAGTTTCCTACAATCATCCCCACTACCCCTGCTCTCCTGCTTGCCTTCCTGCCTTGCTGCTACCTTTCCAGTGTAACAAGTTAATGAGGAAATCATCATATTTCTATTTGTCCTCTTCCCCTTTCCTCTCCTTCCTTTCCTCCTCTCTCTTTTTCCCTTCCTTTTCTTCCTCTTAATCCATTTCCTCTTTCTGTTCTAACTAGATTCTATTTGCCTTGCTGGAAGGGAGCTCAGAGGCCATCTGGTACCGCCTCCTCAGATGAAGGCCCTGAGACCTAAGAAGGTGAATTGATGTGCCCAAAGTCATGCTATCAATCAGTTAATCAATAAGCATTTATTAAACACTTCCTATGTGCCAGGCATCATGGTAAGCTTTGAGTAGAATGCTTCCGAGTCAGGATTTATACCCAGGTCATCTGACTCTGGACTAGTGTTATTTTCACTGCATCAGAATGTCTCCTGGAGCTTATGGCATTAATAGAAGGGAAATTCTTGCTTTTTTATGGGGTGGGACTAAGTGATGAAACCCTGAAAGTTGAGTGATAGCTTCAAGCTTCCTTTGCAGACCGCCTTGCTTTAGAATGTGACTTATCAGTCACCAAACACTAAGAAGATTTGCAAGGCACCATAGAGAAATACAAAGAGAAATACAGGGGAAGAAGAGGCTATTTTTTTTTGCAGGGGTTGGGGAGAAGGGATTGATATTAGGGGTGGGAGAGATAGAAGGAGTTTTTAGTTGCTAGCAAAGGCTAGAAGATAAGGGTGAGTGGAAATGGCACAGCTCCCAGCTCTGGAGCCTGTTGTGGCTTTCCTCTCCCATCCTTCATTTACCAGCACTGGGCAGAGAAATGGCTCAGGGGCAGGCCAGCTGTGACTGCTCCCTGAGGCTCTTGGCTTGTCCTGGATGGGAAGAAGGGAAGGAAGAAAGAGTGAGGAGCTAAGGAGAGGGAGTATTATACATTAATTCACAAACTGAACCTCCCTCTTGGACTCTGGCCAGAGGTTACTGGTGCCAGGGCCAAAAACACCCTGGAGCACTGAGAAGCCACTCTCTGGGGATGCCTTCCTCCATCCCCACCCTTATTGCATTTTCTGTAGCTTAAAAATACAGTTATTTCATTAGATTCTTAGGACATCCCTGGAATTATTCTTCGATTTTTTTTTTCAAATAAAGCCTTATTATTATAAACGAGTTGCTTAGGGTCACATTGTTCTGAATAGTTTTCAGCACACCATCTGTCTCTGGGTTTCCCTTTGTGCTATTTCCTGATGGGCAGGAAGGAGTGAGGTGGGGAGGGCTCTAGGGAGCCCTGGTTTTGTTGGCTCTTGGTAGAGAGGTGTCCCTTCAGTCCCCTGTTTCTTCTCACCCCACCCTCTCTGCTCCCTGTCGTACAGAGTTAACTACTTTTTGTCTTCTATGTCCCAAAGGTTATCAGGATAGACTCTAAATTCTTATCCTGAGCCATCTGTCCTTGGGTCCATCTAGTCTCCCTTCTACACCCCCCCCATTCAGTTGCCTCTCTATTCTGGCCTGGAGACTGGGGACATGGCCTCTGCTGCCTCTGCTTTGGCAGAAGCTCAGCTTCCTGGTGCCAGCTGCCTTGGCCTCCCCCTCTGTGGGCAGAGAGGAAGTGACTAGGGGAGTCGGGGTTGGAAGCTAGCCTTGGGCAGCTGCAGTACTTTCTGGGATCTTGGGAGAGGGGGCAAAGCAGTACCAGAGAACAGCTGCAGACGTGGCTCAAACTTTGCAACTTCTAGGGTTCAAAAGAGTAACTTCTACTCTTCAAGTTAAGTAGAAAAAATGGAGGACCTCAGATAGGGAACAAAGAGACCTGAAATTCTACTCTCTGTTTTGCCTCTTGCTAGTAATGTGACAATGGACAAGTCTCCTTTTCTCTTTGTTCCTCAGTTTCTCCATCTGAAAAGTCAGAGAGTTAGGCCTGATACTTTTTAAAGTTCCTTCCAACTCCGATATTCAATTTAAATCCATAGAAATTTATGACGTGCCAGCTATGTGCCAGTCACTATTTAAGTGGGTTAACAAAATGAAACAATCTCTACCCTCAGGAAACTTACAATCTCAGGGTAGGGTGTTGTGGAGAGGGCAGGGAATAAGATATATACAGGTAAGTTATCATTACATATATATGCATGTATATAAGTACATACACATACATGTCTGCATATGTATATGTACATATTCACACATATACATAATATATGTATGTATATAGTATCATTTTTTGAAGGAAAGGCTCTAACAAATGGGAGGCATCAGAGAGGCTTTGTTTAAGAAGTGCTTCTTTAGCTAAGTCTCAAAGAGAGGCCAGAATTCCCAGAGTCAGAGATGAGAAGGAAAGAGAACATTCTGAGTGCTGGGAGGTGGGGAGGATATCGCTTATACAAAGGTACAGAGATGGGACATGGAATGTCATATACAGGGCTCAGTGAATAGGCTATGAAATATTTTGATTTCTTCAGCTCTGGGAGCTGTATTTCCCACCTTGTTAATCCTTACTTCATTCTTGTGGAATCAAGACATCCACATATTAAAATTTCTATTTTAAAGAACAAGTTACCAGTTGTCAGAGATTTTCCTGAAGTCATATAGCAAGTTTATGGAAATGTGAGGCTGGGAATACAAGCTCCCTAACCTGAATCAAAGGCTCCACTTGCTGTAATACAGCCTGATGAATTGGATACTTGGGAATATTAGCTAATTTTATGGCATCATGGTTCAAATTCTAAGGCCATATTGGCTAGGGGGTATCCAGGCTCACAGTATGGTATAATGGGTAAGACATGAACTTGGAGTGAAGAAGACCTGGATTTAAATCCTGCTTCAGAGACTTACTAGTTTTGTGAACCTGGAGAAATGAATTAACCTCTTGGAGATTATTCCTTTATCTGTAAAGTGAGGGAGGTTGTACTCAGTGGAACACAGCTTCCAACTGCTCCTGTGATCCCAAAGGCCCTTTGTTTCTAGGTCACAAATAAGGGGCGCAGTCTGTGGCTTAGAGAAGCATGTTTCTGTGTTGAATAGAAACTACTCATATTAAGGATACTGAGAAAATGTTTAATAGGAATGTGGGAGCTACCATAAAGCAGGACTACTTCCTCTCCTCCAGTCTATACTCTGACACTAAGTCCAAGTCACTACCTAACTCAATTCTCATATTATAAAATTTGAAGAAAAAGGGTAGAAATCATAACATTTGTTTTCTAGCACTGGCTCCCTTGCTCCCTTGAAGGAAACAGGTAAATCTTGGAAAATCCATTTAAAACTAAGCTGCTTCCTGAATACAATATCCTCAGAAGAACTGTTTCTGCTAAAGTGGGACTCAAAGAATCAGCTTTCTCTTGCTACATTTCCCTTGTTTAAACATGCTTCTGAACTTATCTTTGATCATGACTACCCAAATCATTTTCTTTATACACTTGTCTTTTGCTAATTCATCATCTAGGAAGTGGGACATGTTTCCCCCAGTGTCATCCTTTTTCTCTTGTGGGGAAGGAGAGCAAAGTAAGACAGTGTGAAGGGTGGGAAGAATTATTTTCCAGCTGAGTTCAGACAGTGCCCCTGAAAAGTTTCCCCAGGTAGACTATTTTTAAATGCAGTATGTCAGCTGGGAAAGGTTTGCAAGTTTGTACCTCAGGGATACTCACACTTAAATCTGGTCCCAAAATAACTGACTCCTCCCACTGCCCTGGCCCAGCATAGCACTGAGCTAAGGTGCTGTTACTACCAAAGGCAAAAGCCCCTTTCTTGAGTGTTCCTACTTCATCTGTTGGAGTTGGGGCAGGGGGAGAAGGAAGTGGAGAGAAATCTAATGTCCCACTTCCCAGAAAAACACATAGGACTCACTAGTATAAGATATTCTCAATTGTCTAAAAATCAATGAGTATTTTTGTGTCCGTAGGTAGGGAGTATTCTTCAGCCTCTGTTCAGGTGCCTCACATAACTGCAGTCTGGAGCACATTATCTGTAAATCCAATTGTTGTAGATCAAATTACATTTAAAATTCATGAGTTAAATTTAAATAACTGCCCCAATTGTACCCACATTTCAGAGTAGTCAGACTCATATATGGGCAAACCATTGGGCTCATTCAGAAATAGCATGATTTTGAGCAAATCACTTCCTTTCTCTGGCCCTAGATCTTTTTCCATTATGACATTTTGTGATTGTTAGATCAAAAAAGTCCCCTCCAAAGGGTTGGTACATGTCAAGAGGATCCCTGTGTGGGACCTTGGGGGAAGAAGTTTTTTTTTTTGGGGGGGGGGGAACTGTAGTAGCTGACATTCTTCACTTTTATTATTATTTCCATTTAAAAGAGCTTTGGTGTGGAATTGTAGGGATTAAGGTTGTGCTAGATAGAGCAGAGCGATATATCAAATATGCAGTTATTTTGCTGCCTGTAATGTTCTGCAACAATCAAGATCAAAATGTAGAAAATATTTAACAAAATACATAAAAATGCAATAGAATATACATAATGTCATTATGTGGTTTTCTAAGTCCATATGCAGCCTTCAGAGATCCTTATGTATGGTTTAGCGGCTCCTATTTCTTTTTGAGCTTGATATCACTGTTAGAGCCTTTCATATGGATGCTAAGGCCAGCACAACTCCCTAGAGTAAAGATAGAGCCTCTCTCTGCTGAGTCTATTCAGGACCTCGGACAGCTCTCTGCACAGCTGGGCTTCCCCACTGGGGCTGGGGCAGCCAATTCTGCGTGTGCTTTATGCAGATCCATTATCCTCATTGCAGTTTATACTGTAACCACTACTCTTTTTTGTGATTATTCATTTCCTACAATAAAATAAGGGCTCAATTGACATAATTGCTATCTTCATAAAATCTTACTTTAGAACACAGACAGCAGCCCATTGGAAGTAGGGAGGGAAGAAGATTTGAGGGTACCAAATAATTATTTCTTTGACTCTTGGGGAAAATGAGTGATAGAGACGTTAAGATTAGAAAGAGTTCAACTTTACTTAGTCTGGTATTTGGCAGCAATCTAAGAAGTAATGTTGTGCATGCACAGTATGGAGTTGAGTGGGAAGGGGATGAAGGAATTGGTTAGCTTTGATAGATCCTAGGATTTAAAGATAGAAAGGATCTTTAAGACACTTCATCCTTCATTCTTTTTCATCCTTGATCACATCTAATCAATTGCTCAGTCTTGTCACTTTTGTATCCATATCTTTCACACCCCCTTCTCTCTACTCACAGTCACTATCTCGTTCCAGGTCTTTATCAACTCTGTACTTTGAGTCTCTCCTTGGACATAACTACCAAAATAATTGCTCTAACACATAGATTTGATCATACCTTTGTTCCCGATTTCTTGTTCAAGGACTCTCAGTTGCTCCCTATTCCCTTTATAATTAAATACAAAATTCTCATTTTAGCATCTAAAGCCCTTTAAAATTCAGTGTCAGCCAAGTACTTTCCTAGGCTTATTTCATATTACTGATCTTCACACACTCTCTGTTCCAGTCAAACTTTCCTATTTACTGTTTCTTCAACTCAACAGTGTGTTTCCCACCTTGAGGTCTCTGCACAGGCTGTCATCCTCATGCTTAGAATGTATTTGTTCCTCACTCATTTATTAGAATCCTTAAGTTACTTCAGGGTCAAAATCAGATAACACTTGCTAGGGAGAACCTTTTCTGATTCCTCAAGTTGCTAATGGTAATTAGGTGGTGCAAGAAGTCACCTAGATGACCTTCTGGAGTCAAGAAGCCCTGAGTTCAAATTTGGCCTCAGATACTAGAGTCAGTTTTTCTTTGCACCACTTCTTTCAACTGTAAAATGTGGATAATAATATCACCTAACTCACAGAGTTATGAGGGCGAGGAAATGAGATAATAAAGATATGATAATGAGATAAATGAGATAATAAAGCACTTAGTACAGTGCTTAGAATGTAGTATGTACTTAATAATTGCTTTCTTTTTCTTAAAATTACATATTATTCTCAAGTACAGAGGCTGTTTTTTGTTTTGTTTTGTTTTCATATCTCAGCACCCAATACAATATCCCGCATATGGAAGGTGTTGAATGTTCTATAGAGCTCATAAACCTTCTTATTATGGATGAAGTAACTGATGTTCACAAATCTAGTGGTCTTTACATTGTATTACAAATTTCTCATATTCTAGTAATTCAAGATGGAGCTTTCATCATTTAGTTCAGGCATTCTGAATCTTTTTTTTTTTTTTTTTTTTTGTATCATAGACCTCCTCATTGGTACTCCAGTGAAGCCTATTTCCTTCCCAGATATGCATAGGATAAAAAATGTTGGATTACAAAATAGTTATAATATTTAAAAAAACAGTTTAACAATCCTTGGTTTAGGTCGAATAATTGTGAATTGCCAGAACTTCAAACACATTTAAACTTACACTTTAAAAGCAATTATAAACCCTTCCCAGCCTACTAGATGTGATTTTGGTTCCTTTTAGTTATCTTCAGCACTTCAACCTGAACTATTGCAAATGTCTGTTGGGTGGTCTGCCTGCTACAAGACCTTCTTCATTCCAGTTTATTCTCACTCAAGATAACATAGAGATAATAATAGCACTTCCCAGAGTTGCCATGAGACCTTTTTAGTCTCCTTAAATTTTATTCCCCCTCCAGTGACACAACTTCCTTGTTCCTCAACAAGACATTCCCTCTTCTGACCATGGAGGAGCTTTCCTCCATGCTTGTCATTCTCTTCCTCCTTTTCTCTAGCTCCTTTCAAGTCCTGGTGAAAATTTCCTCTTCCACAGGAAGCTTTTCCTGTTCCCCTTATTTCTAGTGTTTTTCCTCTATTGATTGTTTCCATTTTATTCTGAATATATTTTATCTAAAGTTATTTTCAGTTGCTCCCCCATTATACTCTCTTTGAGAGTCGAGACTCAGGACCTCTCACATAGTAACTAGGTACTTTAAAAGATACTTTAAAATGTTTATTATATGATTAACTGATTCTCACTTTCTATGATATATTATGGAAAGACTACTTACAGGCTACCTAAATATTCCTGATGTTTCCTGGAATATAAATTTTAGGAGAGACCTCCCTTGACTCAATTTCACATAGTTTTGTGAATTCTGTGAATTTTGGCTTTGTGAATTCAAGTACCTAGAATTCTGTCTCCCTCATGCAGTGCTTAGTGTCTGTTCTACACATTAAACACTTAGAATACACATCTTGGCTTTACTGTTAGCTTCCCATGTGAATTTTGTCTCCCCAAAGAGACATTGAGCTCTTTAATGACAGTGATTTATCTTAAACTTCTTTATATCTTTTTGTTGCCAAGAACACAGTAAGTTCTTAATAATTATTTGTTGATTGAATGAACATAGCTGATTGGGGACTAAAAAATATTTAGCCAAGGAGGATCTGATCCAAACTTCTTTAGACTGACTATATTACTTGGAACTCTGGCTACTTAAATTGGTCAGTTGAATGACCAAGAACAAGGCTAAGTTGAATGAATATTGGGCTAGAATGCTACTGTTTGTCTGATTCAATTTCATCTGGTCACTTTCCAGCATTCTATTTAAGTTGATAGGTTATTACCAAGCACCAACTGTCTTTCCACCATAGTAAAGAAGATGATTAACTTCCTGCCTTCAGTATTTCACAGAAATAAAACTTATATGTAAAACAGAGCATAAGAGAACAGATTTAGAAATGGAAGCAATTTTGGAAGCCATTTGGCCCAATTCGTTCATTTTATGATGAAAAAAAAAAGACATAGAAAGGTTAAGTGATTTGGTTAGGGCCATACAGACACTATCTAAGATGGGATTTGAACTCAGGTCTTTCTGACTCCAAGACTAGTTTTCTACTGAGAACATTGATGGATAATGATGCTGTCCCTGATGGGATGGCACAACTATGAGAGATTGAGAAGGGGAGAGTCAATGAGGAGTGAAGTCATCAGAAAGTAATTATGGGAAAGATGGGTCTTGAAGGACATTTAGAATTTGAGTAGACATTGTTGGGAAGAAGAAAGAGGATAATACAGGCAAAGACTTTGAAGTCAGAATAGAATTCTATATGTTTGTGTAAAAAGGTCTTTAAGGGGTTCTCTTTTTTGTCATCTTCCTATTTTCAGGCACATCCACTTCAAACCACCCCTACTCTTGAGGCATTGTCTGGATTCCAAAGATAAACTGGGTTTTAGAATGTGTGCTTCCTCAGGGCAGAACCCTCATCTATGTTATTCTGTTTGTACAATATTATATTAAATAGAATAAAGACTCTGATAATTGTGATGTATGAATTAGTAATACAGAGTCAGAATCTTAGTGGAGGGAAGGGAACTCGGGGCTCTTCAATCTTCTCTTACATGAACCCTGCATTTCTTTCTCTGCTCAGGAAACATTAAGCCCCAGGCTTTGCTGGGGCAGAATTGCTGGTGGAGCTGGCAACCACCATGGATGATGAAAATATCCCTCCATTACCATCAGTGGAAGGCAGTGCCTTCCACAGCCCAATTCTGGGACCTCAGTTCAGCAGAGAGAAGCTGTTGAGAGAAGAGTCCACAAAAGAACAGTTCACCTCTTCAGATGGATCCAAAGAAGACAAGAGCTCAAGCAGAGAGAGTGGGGACAGCAGTGGGGACACTTGCCTGAGTGAGCTTCCAGAGCATAGGAAAAGGACAAAAACCCTAGCCTGTGGGGACAGTGATGAGGGCAGGGATGGTGACCTCTGTGATTTATCATTCATGAACAATGTGTCCTTGGGGTTTGGGCCAGGTCAAGTGATGGACTTGGATAGTGCTGAAGCTCCCAACATGAGTGGACACAATGACTGTTGGAGGGAAAGAGAACTTGAGAAAGAGAAAGCCCCTTATAAGAAGTCTATCCTGGGATATCAGCAGCCACTGAACAGTGCTCCAGGGAGCCCTTATCCTGAAGTCAGGTAAGAGGGTCTCTTTTTTCATACTACTAAAAGTGTGGCCTAGATGTGTAGCAAGAAAACAGGGGGCTCTAGTTTCATCTTATCACTACCTTTCTGTGTAATTTAGGAATAGTCTCATTACTTTTTTTGAATTTCAGTTTCCTCATCTGTAAAACAGATAAACAATCTTTTTCCTCTAGGGAAGGAACAAATAAAAAGAGAGATCACAATTGCTTTACATGTTAAGTTCAGCAAGCATTTATTAAGTGTCTGCTCTGTTGAGTGTGCCATGCTAGGCAAAGGAGATGAAAAGATCAGAGAGTCATCATTTCTTCCTTCCAAGAAGTCACAGACTAGAAGGGAATAGATGGCATATATCCAACTCAATTCAATAAACATTTATTAGACACTTTCTATGTGCAAGATAAAAAACAAAAGCAAATACAGTCCCTGTTTTTAAAGAACCAACATGCTACTGAATGATGATACAATATACACAAATGATGAATACAAAATAAATGCTTAAGAGGGCAAACACAACATTATACAAATATAAGGGATGATAATGATGATGAGGCTGCTGCTGCTATATTTCCCACTGGATTTTGCTTAGGGCTTTATGTTGTTGCCAGGACTGATTTTGTTCAGTAGGAAACTGATTCTGCCTCGGAGGGAAGGGAACATGTTCCTGCAGGACTACCCAATTTACATTATTTTCTTGTGGGAATTGGAACAGCACTGGCCTAAATCACTGGAAAATATTTCAGTTCACAAATTCAGAGGAAAAGAACAGATGAAATTCTATCACACTCTTAAGAATTTGGTAAGGTAGCAATTCAATCCATTTAATCGATTAATTAATTCAATTTCCATTTCCTGAGCATATTCTGTGTTCAGGAACCTGTGATAAGCACTCTAGGGAATATAATGATGAGTGGACTATGGTTCCTGTCCCTGAGAAACTTATGGTTTAGAATGGGGGAACAAAATATTTGTAACAGTAACTGATATATATTATGATGCAAAAAAATACTAAAAGAGAATGCACAAGATATAGGCATACATACAAAGTAAATATGCAAATACTTATAAGGGTTCAGAGAATGACAGAAGGATCTCCTGATCTTCTAGTGTCTGTCTTTTACCTCTTTTTTATTTTTATTTTTATTTTTATTTTTTTTTAGTTTCAAACATGCTTTTAATGTTTTATACTTTGGAGCATAAATGTCAATATTTTCTTAAGCCAGCTTTATCAAAGTAAGAAATAGTCCATGTGGCACTGGGATTTAACCCACCAAATTGTTTGGTTGGACAGGTCTCCTTCTGTGCATGTAGAACTACACAGTACATTAAATAAAAGAGATTTTTTTTCAAAGACAAATTAACAAAGCACTCTACTATATTAAAAGGAATATATTATGTTGGGTTTCTTAAGTGTATTGTGATCTTTTTTACCTCTTTTTTAATCTCCAGTGCTTAGCACATAGTGGGTACTTGATAAGTGTTACCTAATTAATTGATTGATAGTATCATAGCAGGGGTATCTTTCAGTCATATTTTCCTCATTAAATGAATTCAGGGAACAATATGGTACAACAGAAATATTTCTGGACTTGTAAGACCTCTGCTTCTCACTAGTTATAAGACTTTGGGTTGTCATTAATCTCTCAGGTTCTCGGGTTCTTCATCTGTAAACTGGCTCTGTAAAAATGAGGGGGTTGGACTAGATAAGCATATTTAGCTTATAGAAGAGAAGACTCAAAGGAGATGTGATAGCTCCTTTTCAGTTTCTGAGTGACCATCACATGGAGCATGAGGCAAATTTCCTCTTTGATCCCAGAAAGCAAAGTCAGGAACTATAGATTGAAGTTACAAAGATGCAAATTTAGGCTTGATGTTGAGGAAACCATCCTAACAATGAGATCTGCCCCCAAAGTAGAATGGGCTTCCTAGATAGGAGCTGGATTATTGCTCCATACATGTCTTCAAGCAGAGCCTTGAAGACTACTTGTTGGAAATTTCATAGTGGGCATTCTTTTTGACTAGATATTGGACTACATGATTGCTGAAGCCCTTTCCATTTCTCAAATTCTGTACTTCTATTCCTTCTAGATCTAAATTCGTGAGTCTATGAAATACCATGACCTTCCCTCTTCTTTATTCTGCTCCATGGTACTAGATGAACAAAAGGGTTTGGTTTGCATGTGTATCTTGTTTATTCCATGAGACAGTGTGATGCAGTAGAGTGACAGATATGAATGAATAAATATAACAAACGAGTGAAAAGTATTCATTAAGTGTCAAACACTGGGGATACAGATTCAAAGTTCTGGGAATACAGATTCAAAAAGTGAGAATCTCTGACCTCAAAGAACTTACATTGTAAGGAGAGATGATTTTTTTTACATCATAACATGTGTCAGTTACTGTTACAACACCTATAAATGTGTTTTGGTTTAGGAAGTTACAAGGAAAGTGAGTGAAATCAGAGGATAAGTTGACAAACCTTTCCAGAATCAATAATAGTATTGATTTGAATTGAATATAAGAAGCAGCAAACTGGACATTAGGAAGAGTAGTGAAAGGAGAGGTATGTAGCAGGGTGGTTGACAAGAATATGCCTAAGATAAATGGTTTGATGGAATATGAAATATGTTCCAAAGCTGAATAGATAGAGTAGGCTAGTAGGGTTTACCACATTTGCCACATTCATTCTCTAATCGGGAAAGTTTTGCCCTGGGATAGGTGTTCCAAAAGATGAGGGAATGAAGTTCCTCATGAAATCTAGATTCTGATTTGTGGCAGCCCTTTTTGTAGTGGCTAGAAACTGGAAACTGAATGGATGTCCATCAGTTGGAGAATGGCTGAATAAATTGTGGTATATGAATATTATGGAATATTACTGTTCTGTAAGAAATGACCAACAGGATGATTTCAGAAAGGCCTGGAGAGACTTACACGAACTGATGCTGAGTGAAATGAGCAGGACCAGGAGATCATTATATACTTCAACAACAATACTATATGATGACCAGTTCTGATGGACCTGGCCATCCTCAGCAACGAGATCAACCAAATCATTTCCAATGGAGCAGTAATGAACTGAACCAGCTACGCCCAGAGAAAGAACTCTGGGAGATGACTAAAAACCATTACATTGAATTCAATCTCTATATTTATGCCCACCTGCATTTTTTATTTCCTTCACAAGCTAATTGTACAATATTTCAGAGTCTGATTCTTTTTGTACAGCAAAATAACGTTTTGGTCATGTAAAAAAAAAAAGAAATCTAGATTCTGCCATACCTATAGATGAGCTGTCCAGAGGGTACAATGGCAGAATAGATGACAAGATGATGGTCATAATTGGACCCTTGCATGGACTATGGATTAGGAGTCAGAGGACTTAGTTTCAAATTCTATCTCCTCTATTTACCTTGTAACCTTGGACAAGTTTTCTCTAGACCTCAGCTGCTTCATTTATAAAATTACAAAGTTGAACTTGATACCTTCTAAGATCTCTTCTAGCTTCCAATTCATCATTGTAAAATCCCTTCCTTACAACTCTATTCTTCTTGCAGTTGATAACTGAATTTCATTCTCTCCTTCCATCTCTTAGGAATTATATAGCCTTAATTTCTCCAGATTGATATCATATTTAATCCTCACCTATAGGCATGGTAATGTCTAGATTTCAATCAATTTCAATCAATCAATGAATCATAAAACATTTATCAAACATCTGCTATATATGCTCCCGGCATTGTGCTAAATAATGGAGTTATCCCTCCCCCCCAAAAAGGAAAAAGACAGTTTTTTTCCTTAAGGAGCTAACAATACAAATGGGGGAGACAACATACTAACAAATATATACAAAGCAAGCTATATACAGAATAAATAGGGTATAATTAACAGAGGGAAATCACTAGAATTAAGAGGGGTTAGGGAAGGTTTTCTGTAGAAGGTGAGATTTTAACTGGGACTTAAAGGAAGAGAGGGAGGTTAGTAGTTGGGAAAGAGAAAGGAGAGTTTTTATACATGGGGAAGAATCAGAGAATCCATCTATAGATGGAACATTTATCAGTGTTGTAATAATTCTCTCTTTTTGGTGGAAAGATCTGATTCCCTTCAAAGGAATCTTTGGGGAGGAAGACAGGCAGTTTTGGAGGCATTCTGGAATTTCCTGGATGGCTGAGGCTGATGAAGTTCATGTTTGGGAAAAAACAGGTCTTTTAAGAGAGGTCCTTGTAATGGAATAAAAATCTAGATATCTGGAGCTCACATAGGAAAGGACTTGTGGAAGCTAGCTAGACAGAGTTTAATAACGTGTATGTATCTAGCACTTTCAATTACATTGTTATATTTCTTTCCCTCATTGCTAGCCCCTAAAGGGGGAGTTAGGGCCCCCTTCCCCCTGTCAGATTTATACCTGACAATTTCACTCCTTCTCACCAAATGCTGGTTTCACAAAAGACTCTCACAAATGGTGAATATTAATTAAACTTATATATTATTATTATTTTATCGAAACAATTGAGGTTAATTGACTTGCTCAGGGTCACACATCTTGGAGGTGTTAAGTGTCTGAGACCTATTTGAACTCAGGTCCTCCTGACTTCATTCAGGGCTGTTGCACTATCCACTGCGCCACCTAGCTGTCCCTAATCCTATATATTAAAACAAGACAGCAAATGGAAATTGGAGAACTTCTGCACTTTAAAATATATCAGAAAATACGTGAGAATGAATGAATGAATTCTTTTGATGGGAATTAGCTTGAAACAAGAGAGAAAATCCTGATGTTATCCAAGGGGAAAACCTCTTTCCAAAATCTCTAGGGAGAAAATCTGGAAATCAGGGACCTGCTGGCTTCCTCTATGCATCTTCAGCTTCCAAAGTCCTTCCCTCTCTTCCTTCTTGGAGTAAAGAAAGTCTGGAACTATGTGTATCTCTTTTGAAGAATATGTCTCAAAAGCTGTTGAGCCAAAACATCACATTTTGAACAAGTCTGCTATGTTGTATCTACATTCTCCCTACCAACCAGGAGTCAAGTCACATAAGCAACAGCATACAAAATGCCCTATGTTTGGCTGGAAACCTGAATTATAAGAATTTCATTCAAGCTTCAGACAAGAGATAGAGAGAACAGGGCTACTATCCCCATTTTCAGGTGGAAAAACTGGAGCTGTCAGTGAATAGCAGGGTCTGGTTTAAAACTCAGATCTCCTAACTTGTAGTCTAGTGCTCTTCCTAGTACAATATTACATTTGATCACTGTGTGTAAGAGTCAACTTCCTTCCCTGGCTCCTCTCTCCTTCCCTCCCTACTTAATTCCAATCTAGCCCTTAATTTACCACTTTGGGTGCCCTATCCAGGCAAAGTGAATAAATATTTTTAGTAAAATTTTTAAAGATAGATGGGTGGTTGCAAGTGACTCTAGTTGCTTTTCTTTTTGGGGGTTGGGCTTCTCCAAAAAGGGAACTCTGAATGTTCAGTAGGAAAATTCATGGTATTTTTCTTTTCCTTTTATCTCACAAGGCTTTTGGGACCAAGTTATTTGTTCAGGGTCACAGCTAGGAAATGAACAGACTTGAACTTAGGGCTTCCTGACTCTAGGGCTGGTGCTCTATCTACTGTACTATTTATCTGCCCTGTATTTTTCATAAAAATATTTTTAGAGGTCAGCAAGTTCATCCCTCTTTGTCTCTATCAAATAGGAATCTCTCATGTCCTTCAAGTTCTTCCAGAAAGAATGCTCAAGTTCCCTTGATAAGTCCATGCTGAGTTGTCACTGTCAGTAATATTTTCTTGTATAATTTTCTAATCCCTTTCTTCTTTTCCTCAAATGGGAAGTAGAGAGACAACTAGAAGTCCTTATCTCTTGTACAATGACACCTCAGAGGCTCTCATTAGCAGACCCCACTGACCATTATCAATGATTCTATCTCTCATCTATCCATCTATCCATCCATCCATCCATTTATCTATCTATCTACCTATCTGTCTCTAGATCTTTATATATTTGCCTTTTCCTAACTTACTTTTACTGAGCAAGATCTCAGGTCTATGATGAATGGGATTTCTTGAGCAATGGGAAAAAATTGTTCCTGACTACCCAGTATTGAAGGGATTCCTGGAAAGGGTCTCCTTTCCACATACACACTACTACCTTAGGAGGAGAGCCAGGGCGAGGTATGGAGGGAGGTTCAAGAAAATCAGACCATATGGAAGAAATAATGGAGAAGTTGTGGAGAGGTATCAGCAGGATATGCACGTCACTGAATGATGCATCTACATGGCATGTGTGTGTCCAAGGATGCTCATATATGTTCTTTCAGACATGTGTGTTATGAACATGTGTGAAAGGATATACTTGAATACTATATGTGTATGGGTACAAAGAGATATGGTATTCTAGTAAACACAACACTGGACTCAGAATCAGGAAGACTTGAGTTTGAGTACCACTTACTAGCTATCTGACTATAGGCAAATCACTTAATACTCTGAGCCTCAACTTTTCTCATCTGTCAAATGAGAATAATAGCATCTGTTTGTGAGGCTCAAATGAGCATCATTCTTATAAAGTGCTTTGCAAATCTTAAAAGTGTCATGTAAATGACAAATAGTATTATCATCACTTATTTATGAGTTCTGGGTAAAAATGACTAAGAGACTGAGGGTTTGGGAGTAGAACTCAAGACATAAACATCACCATTTAAATACATCTGCTTCTCCACTGACCCTCGGGATCTGAAAATAGCCATAGCTATTTGGAAACTAATTCTAATTCCCTGCCTTTAAATGACAGACTGAGTAATTAATTCCCTAGTCTCTGCCCCTTTTAAGCTGTGATGGGGATGACAGGGAAATTTCAGGGTAGGAGACTTAAAAGACTGGCATTGAGAAGAGAGAGGGAAAGGGGATTGAAATCACTACTTCAAAGAAAAAGAATGAAGGAAGGAGGGAAGGAAGAGAAGAAGGAAGGAAGGAAGGAGGGAGGGAAGGAAGAGAAGAACAAAAGGAAGGAAGGAAGGAAGGAAGGAAGGAAGGAAGGAAGGAAGGAAAGAAGGAAGGAAAGAAGGAAAGAAGGAAGGAAGGAAAGAAGGAAGGAAAGAAGGAAAGAAGGAAGGAAGGAAAGAAGGAAGGAAGAAAGGAAGGAAGGAAGGAAGGAAGGAAGGAAGGAAGGAAGGAAGGAAGGAAGTAGGAGAGGGTCAGGGAGTGAATTGTTACCAGATCCCTTCTGAATCCTCCTTAATGCTCCTTTGATTTGAAAAGCTCTCAGGTGATGACATCTATCTTTTGAGGAACAGATGATGAAGGGCAACAGAGAATAGCCCGGTGGTAACTAACCATATAGGGACAGACCAATCACAGAGGATGAGGCCTGGTTATCCTTATTATCAAACAAGGACAGCACAAGGAGCTCCAGCAAAGGACAATTTAGGTCAGGAAGGAGGAGAGGTTTGAAGAGGTGGGTGTTGGGTGCTGTGTGGGCTGTGTGAAAGCTTCTGCCTCAGATAGTCTGCAGAAGCAAAATCTGCACCAGGCTTTCTTCCCCAGGGCTCCATAGCCAGGTGTAAGGCAATGGTCAAAAGGGCATATTTGCATATAATTTTCATTCCACTTACACACTGCAGCATAACACTGAGTTTTCCTTTTAGAGCAAATTTCAAGAGGAAATTTTAGTCTTAATGCCCAGATAGTGGTCATGTCTGGATGTTTGTCTTCTCTGTCCTTTTTCTCATTATTGTCCTAAATCTGGGATCCTCTTGAGAGCAGGGATGAGCGGGCTTGTGGGTAATGCTGAAAAGATTGAGAAGTCAGAGAAATTGTCATTGCTGCTTTCTGCCTTGCTAGTCTCTGTCTTACCTATCCCTTTCTCCTACTTTCAATAACTCTGTTAGTTTTTCCTTCTAAACCTGTATTCAGGAAAAGTTTGGTATCAGCTATTTTCTCCTTTCCTAATTCAATGTATAATTGAAACTTGACCTCTCAAAGCTTCAGTCCTTGACAAAGAAATCTCAGGTAGTAGGAAACAGAATCTTTTGGGGCTAGAGCATGATCTCAAGGTCAAACTGGCAGCCAGCCACCATTCTCTTGAATAAGGCAAGTTCTGATCAGGTAAATGCTTAGTGATTAATTAATTGATTGATTAGGGATTGCATTTATCTTTACAATCTCCTCTTTTTTTCTTAGACCATCCTAACTAAATCAGTCTTCAAATTATATAGATTCAGTTTCTGAAATCTTTTTCCAGGCTGCTACATCCGATCTCACAGCCCGACTTTACCTTTTCCATTCACATTTCTGACCCTAATTAAAAGCCTCATTACTTTTCTATAAGAAAAAAAAAGAGTTGGGTGACATCTTTTCTTTTTACCTTGTTTGTCTGCAACAAAGAAAAGATGCTAGACTTTGCTAAACTCTCATGTTCTCAAGAAGAACTTTCTGAGTCCCCAACTGCTAGTGTCTTCCCCAATAAAATGTGAACTCTTTGAAGAAAGGGACGCTTGATTTGCTTGTTTTGGTCTTTCTTTGTAGTACAGTGCTTGGCATGTAATTTATTTTTGAAATTCATGCTTGTTAACAGATGGATTAACATTATCTAGAAGGTCTGAAAGCCCTGAAGGATAGTAGGAATGGCCCTTAGAACTTATTCTTAGTCATCAAGTATTCTAGTCCCACTTGTGAGCAGAGTTCATAAGATCTTAGATATAGAGTTGATTGCAATCTCAGGCAATTGCTTATGGAATTATTGTTCAGGGCTGTTATTAGTCTCCCTTTGTTTTTCCTCTTTTTCTTCATCCTCTCTCATATGCTCCTCCCTGCATCTCCTCTTTCCTTGACACTTTCACCCCCTAACCCTCCCTGGGGCTTGATTTGGCTGTTTAAGAAATTAAGACTGAATTCAGAAATTGAACTGAGCTTTAAAAAATAAGGCTACACAAGATAGTGGAGTAGCAAGAAAAAACCATGAGCTCTCCCCCAACTATTCTAAGATCTGGAAAATGTACCAGACTTGATCCTGATGGAAAAATCCAAGAAAAAGTCACAATGATTCATTTTTTTCAGTCCAGGTTTACCCAGAGAGATAGGCAGGGAGGTATGTGGAAACTGGGAATGAGGAATGGTTAGGAATGAACTGTGTGTGGAGTGGATATAGATACATAGATATGATGAGGGTGTGTGCATGAATGCATTTATGTATCTACATATGCATACACATATAGATATTTCTTTTGGACATAGTCATTATGGACATTTGTTTTGCTTGACCATATTTGTAACAGAATTCTCTCCTCCTTTTTGGTTTCAGTTAAGAGGGCGGAAGGGAGAAAATTTTTAGATTTTTATTGATTCAAAAATTTTTTTGATTAAAAAAAAAGACTAAAAGTAAGATTCGCCTTGAGATAAAGTCTTGTTAGATATTAACCTATCTTTCTTTTGTTGATAAACTCCTTGAGGAAGCTGCCTTACAATTGGGATTTTCACTCTCTTTCCTCTCATTCTTTTCTTAACTCTCTGAAGTTTGGCTTCTGACCTCATCATTCAGCTGAAATTTCTCTCTTTAATTTTACCATTGAGCTCTTGTTTTTTTTTTTTTATCAATGATCTCTTAATCAAGTCTAATTTCCTCAATCCTTTTTCTTCTTGAACCTCTTTAACACTGTTGATAACCCATATTTCCTCAATAATCTTTTTTATTTTTTTCTAATAGTATTTTGTTTTTCCAAATACATATAAAGATAGTCTTCAATATTCATTTTTAAAAGACTTTATATTCCAAAATTTTCTCCCTTTCTCCTTTATCTTCTCCCCTCCCCAAGACAGCAAGTAATCTGTTATATGTTAAACATGTGCAATCCTTTTAAACATATTTTTATATTTGTCATATTGTGCAAGGAAAATCAGACCAAAAGGGAAAAATCACAAGAAAGAAAAAGCAATCAATCAAACAAACAAAAGGTGAAAATTCTATGCTTTTACCCACATTCAGTCTTTGTAGTTCTCTCTGGTTGCATATGGCATTTTCTATCCCAAGTCTATTGGAATTGTCTTGAATCACCATACTTAATATTCTTTTCTCTCTAGGTTTGAGCATCTTTATTCTCTCCTGATACTTTTCTATCTGTCTGACTACTTTTTCTGAATCTTACTTTTGCTGGATGTTTATCCATCGTGTCTCCCGTAGGACTTTGTCTTGAGCCATCTTCTATTCCCCTTTTAAGCTATTTTGTTTGGTGATCTCATATGCTCCATGGATATCAACTATCATGCAGTGATCCTAACATATTTATCTAGCCCTAACCTCTCTTCTGACCACCAGTCTTGTATCAACAAATATCTATTAAATATCTCAAACTGGATGACTTATAAACATGTTAAACACAATATTCCCAAATCTTCCTAATTTCCAAATTTTTCTGTATAACAATGCCTAATCTGGTCCCCATTTTCTGAGTGCCAGGTATGTTACATTTCACTGTTTCCTCACAGTTTGTATTCCTTCCATTTTGGATTCATAGCATCCTAGTTTCCTTTAACCATTTAACAGTTACATGAACTGTTGTAAAAGAATATTTTTTCAAAGGAAAAGTAAGAACAAAGATTCTCTCTTAATGCTTGGAGACATATTTCTTGCCCAACTCAGTACCCTTTGTGGAGGGAGGGGACATTAGGTTCACAGATTAGCTCAGTTCGAGTGTAGAATAGTTTTAACAAGATCTAGCATCCTAAGCTCCCCTGGACTTGAGTCCTAATCACATTCTGATCTTAGTTTTTCTAGTTTCTCAGGATCTCTCTGTTGGTCTAGTGGCAACATTTGACCTGGAACCCTGGTTCTAGAATCACCATGGCTTAAGCTTGTTGGTCTGGAGGAAATTTTCTCCAAACATCTAGAACTGAACAAGCCAAATGAAACAACAAAATCCCAAACTAGAAGGCTTATGGGCAAGGGAAGACTGCCCTTTCTCCACCTGATTTCCCAGGAATTACCCACAGTAGGCTCAAAGATCTAGAGTTGGAAGGGACCTCCAAAAATTCTCCAAACCAATCTTCTATTTTACCGATGAAGAAAAAAGAATGAAATAACTTGCTCAAGGCTATGAATATGATAAGCATCAGAGATGGGAAGATGGGATTTGAATTCTGACTCCAGAGCAGGATATTCTTTCCATTGTACCATATTGCCTCCTTGAAGAAAGTTGGGAATGAAGAAGATATAGTCAGTGTCTTAGAGCAGGAGCTTTCTTTTCAGAAATGAAGTGCAGAAATGGTTTCTTGTTCATCTGAGGACAGGGAGGCATTATGGGAGGCAAGGACTTCATGGCCCTAGAATGGGATGATGGATTGATCAAAGACTAAGTCCATATCCCCTACCCCAAAATACCCCAGAACAGCCAACCTTAAACTTACACGCACATAATAAAGCAAACAAATGGCTTATTCTCAGCTGAGTAATTATCAACAAAAGCAAAATACAAAAATGGGAAAAATCATTCTGTTATTTATATATATTTTTAAGAGTGGTAATGTGTTGTAGTAGAGAACTTATCTTGAATTAGGAAGACTTTGAAAGTACAAATAACATGCCACTTAGGTAGCACCTATCTTTATTTAAAAAAAAAAACAATGCCACCAAACTACACACCAATATTTATTTTCTTTTTTTCTATTTAATAATATTTTATTTTCCAATTACATGTAAAGATAGTTTTCAACATTCATTTTTATAAGATTTTGAATTCCAAATTTTTCTTTCACTCTTCCCCTCAACTCTTTCCCCAAATAGCAAGCAATCTGATATAGATTATACATGCCCAATGATGTTAAGCATATTTCTGCATTAGTCATGTTGTGAATGAAGAAGGGGAAAAACAAGAGAAATAAAAATAAAAAGATTAAATGAAATGAAAACAATGAAACTATTATGCTTAGCTCTGCATTCACCCTCCATAGCATTTTCCATCATGAGTCTTCTGGAATTGTCTTGGATCATGTATTGCTAACAGGAGTTGGCAGTCATATTTGATCACCCCACAATGTTGCTGTTAATGTGTACAGTGTTCCCCAGGTTCTACTCACTATACTCAGCATCAATTCATGTGTAATGTTCTTGTTGGTTTTCTGGAGGTCTCTGGACCAGCCTTGGTTTCAGTAGAGTAATCACCACGAGAATAGCCAGGTGCTAACGTCCAAAGTCCAAATTCTTTATTGCCTCCTAACCTGGGTCCTGGCTAGCTTTCAGGAGGCCCTTCAGTGGTCTGAAGTCTCAGTGGGGGAAGCAGGAGGACAGGCCAGCCACCATGAGGCTGAAGAAGATGGAATGAATCTGTCTCTCCTTGGCTTTGAGAGCTTGAGCTCTCAAAATCCTGTCTCCAGTTCACTTGTCTTCTCTGGTTCTGACCCTGGCTGAGTTTGTCCCAGCTTATATGCTCTCTTATAATTACATTATCATAGTTGTGAATCTTGTAGAACTATATTAAGTACTAAGTACATGCACTGAACTAGAGAAGTATTAATCACCATGCTAAACTAGATAACCATTGTATTTATCAATTCCACTGAATTAGCACCTTATAAGAATCTTTGTTTCAAGTACAAGAGTTCTGGCCCATAACATTCATGTAAGATTCAGAAATCTATTTTCTCTTGTTCCCATGCCCCACACCATTGGGAGAAAAAGAGAGAAAAGAAAAACAAATTTATTTATATAACATATACATAATCAAGCAAGACAACTCCCCTCTCTGATATTTACTTTTTAACTCTTAAAAATTCTTTACATTTTGGTGGTGGTGCTGACTAAGAATATGTATCTGTACTGAATAGGGAGCTAGCCTTGGTGCCTGGAAAAACAGGATTTATATCATGTCTCTGAAACATACTAGCTGTGAGATCCTTGTCAAATGGGTTAAGTTATAAAGAGCTTATTGCCATCTGCACCAAAGGTTCCTTTCCAAGGCATAGGTTCCTTACCAAGATTTCCCCACACCTAAAAAACAAAACAAAACAAGCCTGGACAAAAAGAAAAATCATCATCATCATTATTAAAATTAATATAAGTAGATAGTTAATAACTATAGTTAAGCTGTAGTCAGTGTATATCCTGCTTGCATTCTGCTTTATGCCATTTAGAAAATCTCCCTATATCTCACTGTATTATTCATATTCTGTGGTGTGTTTTCCAGTGGGGGAGTAGAGAATTGGGTGGGGGTAGGGCTGGCCTAGGATATGACTGGGCTTTGAGCCAGACATATGAATTTGTTTGTAAATACTATGGTCCATTATCCAACTGAATACTGCAAATAGCATTGTGTAAAGCTTGTCTGGACTCAAATTCTCTGCGTCTTTTCCCCTTCTGTTTTGTTTCTTTTTGGTTTTTTCCTACTGTGTTTCTGCTACTCTTTATCCCTGTCAGGCTGTCTTTGAATGACTTTAACTTAGCACTTCAAGGAGTAAAAAGAGTGGGAGAGGGAAGAAAAGTTCCAGGGTCCACCTTTCTCTGAGATGAGTCCCTGCCTAGGTTCTTTTTAGGAGGGATAGGAGTAGAAGCAGAAACAGAGCTTCTGGAGAGGTTGGATTTGTCTCTGAAAGAGAGGTCTTGATATGGAAGGAGGAACCCTGGGCTATGCTTTTCATAGCACTGTCTTCATGACTATTGTGAGGCAACTATAGACTTAACTATTGATGATTACAAAAATTTATTTTCAGTTAACAAAATTGATTTTCTTTCCTGAACTTCTCTCTCATTGAAAAGAAAAAAGAAAAAGAAAGCTCTTGTTGTAAATATGTATATCATTGAGCAGAACAAATGCCTGACTGGTTATACCTCCCCCAAAATATGTCTCATTTTGCTCCTTGAGTTAGTCATCACTGTCATTGATTCTTGATGACTGCATATCTGCTCTCCTTTCCCCTTGAAAAGCTATGCTGTTACTTATATTTTTTGTTTCTTCCCTGTGACAGGGAAATCCTGGTGTGTAACTCCTTCCACCAGTGCAAATCAGCTGCCGGTCCTAGTCTCAATTTCCTGGGAAATTGAGAAATTTGGTAACTTGCTGTGGCCACATTGCTGGGATGTGTCTGGGATATCTTAGGACTTTCTGCCTCCAATATTTCCTGCCAGGTCTTTATTCGCAACCCAGGATTGCTTTTGCCTTTCTCTCTCATGCTTATTTTAGGGTATGCTGTAGTTTTTATATATAATGTAGCCATTCTAACAGGTTGTGAGTTCCATGAAAGCAGGGACTATATATTTTTGTCTGTCTTTGTGTCTCTGGCTTCAGGTGACACTGGAGAAGATGTAATTACTATCTTCAGGGATTATATGGTTTGGGTGGGAAGATGACATCTATCCACACATGAAATAAAGAATAATTAAATGCTTAACTGGTATAGACTTGAAAGTGCTGAAGGAGTTCATTGAAGGGTTAGATTAGTCTAGACTTCTGTGATCATAAAGGAACTAAAATTTGATTTGGAGTTTGAAAGGTGAGTAAGATTTAGATGAATATGGGAGAAATGAAGGCATATCAGCTAAGGGTAAAAGTACAAAAGTGAGAATGAATGTTTGGGGTTTAGTGAGTAAAATTTTCTTACTTCTAATTAACATTTTTTCATTTGTATTTCCTCATTCTATTTTTTAATAGAATTTTTAATAATAAAAATTTTTTAATTTATTTTTTCTGGTTATATATGTATATTCATTTTTTAAATTCACATTTCTTTATGAATCATGTTGGGAGAGAAAAATCAGAACAAAAGGGAGAAATCATGAGTGAGAGAAAAAAAACAGAAGAAAAAGGAAAAAAAAAGTGAACATGGCATGTGTTGATTTACATTCAGTCTCCATAGTTTTCTCTCTGGATGCATGGAGTTTTCTATCTAAAATTTATCAGTATTGTCGTGGATCACTGAACCGCTGAGAAGAAATAAGTCTTTCATAGTTGATCATTGCACAGTCTTACTGTTACTATGTACAATGTATTCCTGGTTCTGTTTGTTTCACTCAGCATCAGTTCATGTAAATCTTTCCAGGACTCTCTAAAATAAGCTTGTTTGTCATTTTTATAGAACAATAATATCCCATTATTTTCATATTCCATTACTTTCATATAACATACTAGTTAACATTTATATAATGCTTACTATGTGCCCACTACTGTGTTAAAACACTTTACAATTATTATCTCATTTAATCCTCACAACAAGCCTGGGAGATAGGCCCTGTTATTAATTCCACTTTACAATAAGTAAGAAAATTGAAACAGGTAGAGTCTATGACTTTACCAGGTCAGGCATCTAGTGTGTGATGCTAGATTTGAATTCAGGTCTTCCTGACTTCAGGCCCAGTACCACTAGCAGAAGGTACCTGTGGAAGAATAATAGAAAATAAGACTGGATTAGCACACAAGGGTTATATTATGATGGACCGTGAATGACAGTTTAAGCTTAATGTAGGAGGTAAGAGAAAGCTATTATAGGTTGTAGAGCAGGAAAGTGACATAGAAAAAGAAATCAAAGAAGGCTATTTTGACATAATTGTGCAGGATGAGGGGTTAGAAGAGGGGAAGAGTTAAATAGAAGGAAGAAACTGTTATAATAATTGTCTAGGAATGAAGATATGAATTCTGGACAAAGAGTGACGATGGGAATGGAAAAGGGATGGATTAAAGACACATTTGGAATGATAAATTGGCAGTACTTGGTTACTAGCTAAATATAAAGAATAAAGGAAAGAGAAATCAAGAGATGATTCCAAAGTTTTGACAGATATCAGAGAAAGTGCTGTAAGAATCAAGGCAGAATGTTTAACAATTAATTGATATCTTGTTTTTACAACATCTTCATTTCTGACCCGCCCCCCCCCCCATGGTGAACCATGCTTTGTAACAAAAAGAGAAAGATTTTAAAAGGTAATTCAACAAAATGAGCCAACCTATCAATTGAGTCTAACAGTATTCCACACCTACTGTTCCCCACCTTTGTAAGGAACTGAACTTTTGCAATGATTAGGGAAGAATTTTGAGAGAGGAGTCATCAGTGATGTCAAAAAGAGCAGAGAAATCAAGGAGAGGATAGAAACAAACATCAGAGAACAACCATAATTAAAGAATTGGAAGGAGTGGTCAAGGCCAGAATCTTCTCCCATATTATCCTCCTCCTTTTATATTAATCTACTCCTTTCATAGTTTGGAAGTGATCTAACCTCAGTCCTTTGTGTCTTACAGGCTGTTTGAGGAGCCAGACACCAGTGAGTGCCAGGAGGATGGAGAGTCTTTCCCCTTTAAGGACATCCGGGATGGTTTTAGCTCCACTTTTGAAAAGATTGTGGAGTCAGAGCTCATGAAAGGGACATACTATAGCAGCCTGGACTCCTTGGATGTGCTGAGTCTCACTGATGAGACTGATAGCTGTGTCAGCTTGGAGGTGCCCCTCACCCCACTCATTCAACAGCGAGTCAAGGAGAGCCCAGAGCCGACTGAGATCCGGCCAGAGGACAGGGATGGGGATGGAGGGGAGACCATAGATAGGCAAGTTGGGGCTGAGGCAGGGTTGGTAGATGGGGACTTTGGAAGTCCCCTGAGACACTCCATTACCAGCAGCCGATCAGAAAATGTCCTGAGCCGACTCTCTCTCAAGGTTGTTCCCAATGGCTACCATGCTACCACCACTCAGGATACAGAAGAAGAGGAAGAGGAGGAGGAGGATGATACAACCAAACTTATTAATTCTGTCAGGTAAGGCATAAGGGACCACACATTATGTTACCAACCTTGGGCACTAGTGGGCACTCAGTATCTGTGAAATTAGTCCTCTTTTGCCATAGGCAATTAGGATTGAAGAGAAAGGTCTTGAATTACTTCCCAGTGATATGCTCTGTGACTTTGGGCAGCTTTCTTGATCCCTTCTGGGACTTGGTTTCCCTGATTGGACCTATTGCAAAGAAAGCCAACAGCCAGGAGGTCAATCTTACTGTACCACTGGAGGCTTTATGAGGGGATGTGGCAGATTTAAGAAATGATGTTGGATTGAGTCTATTGTACCTAAGAGAGAATAGAAAATTTCAGGAACACAGACAACTGAGTCCCTTGTTGTCCTTGGGCATGCAGGGAAAGAGAATAGGACTAGACTAAACAAAGGTCCCATCTTTGGGGGAGGGAAGTACTAACTACTTACAGAATCCAGCACTATGTGCAGGGTTCTCAGGCTCATTCCCTGCACCTTTTTCTGTGGAAATCCTCCATTCTCAGTCCTTCATTCATTAAGGTTAGCAAAGGTCTATGTCTAGGTAACAAGGTGCTCCCAAAGTCATTTTGCCCTCATCCCAATTTCCATACATAACTTTTCTCCCTCTCTCTCCTCCTATCCCTCCCTGCCAAGTCTCATCTGCTAAGGGTCCATTTGACTCCCAAAGATCATCAGAGAAAGGACTTAGTATTTATAGGCAGAGAGCTTAGGGTGAATCTCACTTTTATTACTTGCTACCTACCTATATAAATGTATGCAAGTCACCTCATTTTTTCTGGCCTTCATTTACCTTACCTTTAAGATTAAATGATTAAACCTAGATCCCTCTAGGTCTAAAAAGATTTCTGATCTCATGAACTCCCATAATAGAAGAAGGAAAAATTATCTTGTGGTCTTGACAATTCTACCCAAGGTCTGAAGTTTCAGTTCATTTTCCTTGTTCTGTCCCATAAATGTCATTTTATAGGTTAGTTTCCAACTTCAACCCTCCTTATTCCATTCCCCTGGCTATACTTATATTGCTCTTATTTCTTATTTCTACTCCAGTGATCCAAGTTTGAAGGATGCACTATCAGACTCTGATTCTGACCTGGGCAGCATGGAGCAACTGGACCATGGGAGTACAGACACATTGGCCAATGGATGCCAGGCAGTCAATGAGGCAGCCAAGAGGTTAGCCCGACGCCTCTACCACCTGGAGGGTTTCAAACGCTGTGACATTGCCCGCCAACTCAGTAAGAAGTGAGTACCCCCTTCCTTTGCTCCTTCCCACCTCTAATGCTTACTTGACTTTGGTCACTTAATCTTCCTTGAACCTCAGTTTTCTCATCTATAAAATGAGGAGTGGGTTGGACCAATTGAATTCTAATATCCTTTCTAGTCCAAGGATGCTATTCCTATGCCCTTTCCTGTAACTAACTAGGGCAGACATTCCTTTCCTCTTTTTTTTATTGAGAAGAACACTAGACTCAAGTCAGTTATTAGCTGGGTGCTAGTTCAGACTCTGCTACAAAGTAGCCATAGGAAATTTGGGCAAGTTACTTTCTATCCAGCCATAGTTTACCCATATGTCATGTGGATATAATGATGTTTGCTCCACCTGCCACACAGAATCTAGATTGTCAGAGCCAAGAGAGTTTTCCTTAGAGGAAGTTTCTCCTAACTCCTAATTCTAAGCTCTGACATCTTTGTATTTATTATCAGGAATGATTAGGAGTCAAATTTTAAAAGTCAGTCAATAAGCCTTTATTAAGCTCCTACTGTGTGTCAGACACTGATCTAAGCACTGGGGATTCAAAGAAAGTCAAAAGGCACTCTCTATGTTCGAGGAGTTCAAAATCTAGTGAACATGCAACCAACTATGTACAGACAAAAATATATAGGACAAATTGAAGATAATCAATAGAGGGAAAATACTACTGGCATGAAGAGGGTTTAAGAAAGACCTTTCAGGGGCAACTAAGTGGTGCAATGAATAGAGCACTGGCCCAAGAATCAAGAGGACCTGAGTTCAAATCTAGTCTGAGACACTTGACACAAGCTATGTGACCCTCGGCAAATCACTTAACCCTGATTGCTTCATCAAGGAAAAAAAAAGGTTTCTCATAGAAGATGGGATTTGATGACAGGCAGGGGAGACAGAGATGAGGAGGGAATGTATTCTAGGATTGGGGAAAAGAACAATGAAAATGCCCAATGTAGAAAGAAAGACTCTTGTCCTCAGAACATCAAGGAGGCTAGCATCACTAGATGGTACTCTACTTAACTGGGAAAGGTGGGAGCAGGCCAGTTAAGGACATTGAATGCCAAAGGATTCTATAGTTTATCCTGGAGTTGATAGGTAGTCATGTGGAATTTATTGATTACTAGAGTGACAGTCAGATCTGTACTTTAGGGTAATTAATTTGACAATTGAGTAGAGAATGGATTGATATGGTGAAAAATTTGAGGCAGGAAGACCAATCACAGACAATTGCAATAAATGGCCCAGGTGTGTGGCAATGATGATTTGTATTAGGGTAGTTGTAGAATTAGAGGAAATAAGAGAGCACATATGAAAGAATATTATTAAAGGTGGCAATGGCAAATTTGAGTAACAGATTGGATGAGGAGAAGGGGTGAGAAAGTGAAGTGTCAAGGACAACACCTATATTCCTTACCTGATTGTCTAGGAGGATGGTGGTACCCTGGATGATAATAGAGAAGTTCAGAAAGGGGAAGGGTTTGAGGGTTAGAAAATGATTTCAGTTTTAGACTTGATGAGTTTGAGTTTAAGATGTCTACAGGAAATCCAGTTTCAGATATCTAATGAGTAATTGGAGATGTGGGTTTGGGGGTTAAGGCTGGGTAAATCTATCTGAGAATCATTAGCATAGACATTATAAGTTAATTCATGGGAGTTGATGAGATTGCCAAGGAAAACAGGGCAAATGAAATAGTGGAAATGGAAATGCCAAGTGGAATAAAGGAAGAAGAGAAGAGGATCCAATACAGAACCCTGTGGGACACCCATTATTAGCAAATGTGATTTGGATGAAAATCTAGTAAAAGAACCTGAGGTCAGATAGGTAGAAGGAGAATCAGGTTTGAAATGTCATGGAAACTGAGAGACTGAAGGGTGTAATAGAGAGCAGGGCAATCGAGGGATATGAATGCACTTTGGGAAGCTTCATGCCTTCTTGAAAGCTGCTATCACCAATGTCATTAAAATGGCTGAAGCCCAGTATACTTTGTAGCAGATAGCAAGTTTGGGTTGGTCATGGGTCTTGACTTGGGAACTTTTGGTCTAGGGACCATGAGAGCTTAGAATAATAATAGGGCACACTCCACTGACCTCAAATGATTCTATTTCTTCTCTCCTCACCCTCCTCCCTCGATGATGTCCCTGTTCCTGCTGGTGTCCTAAATAGGTTTCCTTTTTGAGCTGTACAGGGACATTGCTACTACCCCAGGGGGGCAAGAGTTTAGGAAGGAGAGTAAAGGCAGTGTGGAAGATCTCAGATACCCTGAACCAGACTGTAGATTTCCAGTTACAGTAGTGATTCTCCTCTCTGTATAAGTAGGTGAAGACAGGTAGGTAGGGATAAGACAATTCAGTATGGATCAATCAGGTTCAAGAAGTTCATTTTGTTTGTCCAGTCAGTCAATCACCACAGACTGAGTGACCTGAGCAGCTAAGTAATGTAGTGGATAGAGAACTGGGCTGGGAATCAGTCAGACCCGAGTCAGATACTTGTTAACTGTGTGAATATGAGTCTCTCAATTTCAATTTCCTCATCTACAAAATGAGGAAGTTGGATGTGATGGCTTTTAAGGTCCCTTCCTGTTTTACATGTATGATCTTAAAATATTTTTTTTTATTTTAAGCTGTCCCCTGTACCTAGAATACTGTCCCTCTTTATCTCTACCTCCTAGCTTCCCCAGCTTCCTTCAAGTGCCAGCTAAAATTCTAGCTTCTACAAGAAGCCTTTCCTAATCCCTCTTAATTCTAGTGCCTTCTCTCTCTTGACTATTTCCCATATATCCTGTATATAATAACTTGTTCATTTATAGCCATTTTGATGTTGTCTCCCCTGGGAGATTGTAGTGGAAGGAACTTTTAGCTTTCTTTAAATTCCTAACACATAGCACAGTGCCTAGAATATAATGGTGCTTAATAAATGCTTATTGACTAGGACCAACTGATTGTCAATGGCTACTTGAATGGAGCTCCAATCTAGGTACTCTGATATTACACAAAGGAAGGAGATATAATAGTCTGTTTTCCTTTAGAGATACTGAGAGACAGTGACAGTAACACTGAAGCTGGATTCACTTTGTCAGATGCTTAGAATAAGCTGAGATAAAATGGAAAGAGAAGCTGGATTAGTTGCAAAGTCCTCCTCCGAGGAGGGAGGACGATGGAAGAGAAGCCTGGAAGAGTGGTGTGGCTAAATCTGCTTGTGCTCCTTTGTGTGTGCATCTACTGTGGTTCATGTGCATCTAGGGCTGTGGATGTCTCTGTGTCCAAATGTACATGTGGATCTATCTGCTTCTCAATGCAGCTCATTTGTGTATCTTTATATGAAAGGCTCTGAGAGTCTCCCCTCCCCCCCCCCATTTATATGTCTGTGGGGAAATACTCATGTAAATTTCTGAATGTCCTACTAAAAAGGAATTTTCTCCTTCCATCTCCTGACCTCCAAACCATGAAGATCCAATGACAGTACCAGGAGCCTCATGAGTACTTTGGTATTCCTGACCTTATGTAAAAAACTAATAAGGGTCATTGCGCCTCCTGGTGGTTAACACTGGGAACGCCTCCTTTCATAAAATCATTATGTTTTTGTTTTTGTTGAGATTTTTTAGGTCTTGTCTAGTTCTTCTTAATGACCTTATTTGGGGTTTTCTTGGCAGAGATACTGGAATGGTCGGCCACTTCCTCCTCCATCTCATTTTGCAGATAAGGAAACTAAGGCAAACAGGGCAAAGTGACTTGACTTCTGATTCAGGGTCAGTGCTCTATCCACTGCATCACCTAGTTGTCCTTCATAAAATTATAATGATTAATTTCAATTTAATTCAGTAAACATTTATTAAGCACTTACTATGTTCCAAGAACTGTACTTGGAAAAAAGAAACAAGAGACAGTCCTTGGCCTTAAGGAACTTCGAATGTAACTAGGGAGATAAATATATACAAAGCAAGTCACGTGCAAAATAAATAGGAAATAATTAAAAGAGAAAAGGACTGAAATTAAGATGGGTTAGGGAATAGGGAAGGCTTCCCTGTAGAAGGTGAGGTTCTAGTTGGAATTTGAAGGAAGCCAGGAAGGTCAGTTGCTGTAGCAGAGAGAGAGAGCATTCCAGATATTGGGGACATTCAGAAAAAGAGCCTCAGAGATGGAGTATCTTTTTCATGGAACAGTAAGGAGGCCAGTGGCACAGAATTGAGGAGTACTTGTCAGAGAGTAAGGTGTAAGGACTATAAAGGTAGAAGGCAGCTAGGTTATGAAGGGTTTTGAATGCCAAACAGGGCATTTTGTATTTGTTCCTGGAGGCAATAGGAAGCTGGTGGAGTTTATTGAATAGGGCAGTGACATGATCATTTCATCAAATCATATGACAGTGATCATGGCATCATTTAGGATCAAAGATTTTAGAATGGGAACACATCTTAGGGATGATGTAGTTCAAATCCCTCATTTGGAAGATGTAATGGCTTGGGGGTTTAAATGATGCTGTCCATATCCTACAGTTAGCAGGGAGCAGAGTCAGGACTCCAGTGGAAGTCTTCAAATCCAGCATGATTTCTATTGTATTATTTCTTTCCACAGAATGCAAATGGAATCATAGATATCACTTTTCTAATCCCCTCACTTTATAGAAAAGAAACTGAGATTTGAAGAAGGAAAACTGATCTGACTTATATGCCCAACCAGTTAATGTCAGAGCTGGCTAGAACCAAGGTAATATGACTCCTAATTCCAGAGCTCTTTTTTTTCTAATTTTTTTCAGAGCTCTTTCAAGATCCTTGATTTAGTTGTGCTGGCCACTGGGTATACAAGCAGTGATGTGTTAGACCCAATTTGTACAAGAGAGATGATTGTTAATTTTTTTTTTTTTTTTTTTTGCTGAGGCAATTGGGGTTAAGTGACTTGCCCAGGATCACACAGCTAGAAAATGTTAAATATTGAGAATAAAGATAAAGATTTATATAGTGCCTATTATGTGCCAGGGATCATTATATAATTAAAGATATTTTCTCATTTAATCCTCGCAACAAACTTGCAAAATTAAGTACTATTATTATCCCTATTTTACAGATGAGAAAACTGAAGCAAACCAGGTTAGGTGACACCCAGGGTCACACTGCTGAGAAGTGTCTGAGTCTTTTTGAACTTAGGTCTTCTTGACCCCAGACCCAGGGCTCTTTGGTATCAGCTGTCTCAAAGAGTTCACATTTGAGATGGGGGAGACAACACATGTTTTCGACTATAAGTTGTATGGGAAGGTCTAGTGGTCCTTAGGATGCTGTTACAAAGCAGATAGTAACTCATTTTCTTTAATGTCATTTCAGTTGATAAAAATCAAATTCATTTTTTTGATTTTGAACAATTTGACCTTGATCGTGAGAACTGTCTTTTTTAGGCTTTCAGCAGCTATGACCAAGTCAATAGTAGTGGGGAGCCATGGAAGGTTTCTGAGTAGAGGAGTGATGTGGGGTGTGGGTCTTACATTATTTTGACAATTATATGAAAGATGAATTAGAGAGGTGGAGAGTCAGAAAGAGAAATCAATCAGGATGTCACAGATTAGTAGTCAAAAGCAAGAGGTGACTACATGAGACTAAGCTGATAGAGGTGTTAATGGAGAGGCAGAAGTGTTTTCAAGAGATGTTATGGATGAAGACCTCCCAAAGAGACATGGGAACAGAGACAAAAGGGACCCTCTGGAAGGAGAGACCAACAATATTATAAGTTGCAGAGAGAAAGAATGAACACTAAGTAAAAACCATCAGATTTAGGGGGCAAGGGGTCATGAGTGACTTTGGAGGGGCAATTAGATGGCTCAGTGGGTATAACTAAGATAAAATTTGGCCTCTGTCATTTACTAGTTGTGTGACCTGGGTAAGTCACTTAACTCTGTTTGCCTCAGTTTCCTTATCTGTAAAATGAGAGGGAGAAGGAAATGGCAAATCACTCCAGTATTTTTACCAAGAAAATCCTAAATGGGATCATGAAGAGTCAGCTAGTTTAAAACAACTGAACAGAAATAATAACAATGACTTTGGAGAAGAGAGATCAACTTCAGTGGAGTGATGAGGCAGAGGCTGAGAAGGGAGTACGTGGTGATGACGTAGAGGATTCTAATGATAATAGCAATGACAGTAATAGTTGTTCTCATTTTTATATCATTCCAAGGCTTGCAAATCACTCCATATATCTCACTTAATTTCAAAATAACCCTGTAAAGCAAGTGCGATTATTATATCTATTTTATTGATTAGGGTATCAGGGGATACAAATTAACCAATTATAGTTATCAGTTACTTGGGGCCTTCTCCATTCCCAGGACCTATGATGATGCAGAAAAGTATTGTGATCCTGTTTCCTTTCCAATCCCTGAAGACCTGGGTGATTGTGGGAGGAAGCTGAAGCCACAGATCTAGGTCCCCAGGGGACTTTCTATATGTGGCACTAGCTCAGTGATTCTATCTCAAAACCAGGCCCAATTATAAGGTACCCTTTACATGCTCATGTGCTCAATTCTGTGTCACACCTGAAATCTCAGTCTCTAGTCCTTAAGATATTCAGGTTAGTGCATGAAGCCCTGGTCCTTCTGGTCTTCACTGTGATATGAAAGGTTATGGGTAGGTCTGTACTTGGCCCTTGCCTGAGACCCCACTGTTTACCTTTCTAGTTGTGATATCTAACACTTGGAGGCAGAGTGCCTCTACTTTCAAGTCACAAAGCATAAAGTGTCTCTGTCTTTCTGTATCTCTGTCTCTATCTGCCTGCTATCTCTCTCTTCTCCCCTGCCCTCTTTGCTGCTCTTGCCATTCCATTTGGGCTAGCAAATTAGGGACAGCCTTGGCAATGGGGTGCAATGCCAGGACCTGCCCAAGTATCCAAACACCAGATATGCCTTCTTTTTTCCTTTCCATCTTCACCTCCTCAAAATGGGAAGGAAGAGCAATTTTGGGGTGATAGTTATTTTCCTGGGAAAACTTTCAGTGAACCTCATCCTGAGTGAAGGCTCTGCCTTAGTCACCTCCAGGTGTTTTGATGTCATGAAGACAAGCTAGTTCTTACCTTACCTGACCCATTCCTCTTTCTCCTCTCCTTATAGCAATGAATTCAGCAGACTGGTAGCTGAAGAGTATCTCAGCTTCTTTGATTTCTCAGGCCTGAGCCTGGATAGAGCACTCAGGTGAGCAAATGGTTTCAGGAACAGATGGAGCCCAAGATTAAATGATGGGATTAGAAATACTCAAGAGATCTGGGTTCTAATTCCTGCACTGTCACTGACTCATTGACCAGTTGTATGATTTTGTATAAGTGAAAAAACAAACCAACCTCTCTGTGCCTCAATTTCCCCATTGTTGAAAGGGAGACAGGGGATATAGTTATAACTATGGTTTTTTAAGGGCTCAGCCATTTTGAGAAAAATAACTTTTTTCTCCATTTGTTAGTGACCCCTCTTTACTTTGTGTATATATATATATATATATATATATATATATATATATACTTATATATACTTTGTGAATATTTTGTATTTGTTTTTTCCCCAAGTGAATGAAAGCCACATGAGAGTAGAAATTGCAACAAATGTTTCTTTTTGTCTTTTGCATCCCCTTTACCTAGGCCCAGTGCTTGGCACAGAGTTATTGTTCAACATGCTTATTGAATTGAATCAAAGATGCTTTTTGTCTACCTCTCTCACAGGGATGCTGTGAGGTTCAAATTAGATTATCATCAGCAAATCATGTGCAGTCCCAGAGACCGAAAAGAGGTTATTTATAATATATCTTGGAGTTGGGGTGGTGGTGGAGGTATGGGGAGGATAGAACTAATGGACCTCATAGATCTGGGAGCTGGAGGGAAACTGAGTCATCTAGCCCAAGGACACATAACCATTTTTGTGTCATTTTGGAGGCTGGTGAAGTCTATGCACCCCCCTTTGCAAAACAGTTTTTAAATGTATAAAATAAAATTCATAAGACATATTAAAAAAGGAAACCAAAGGTAAGTGAAAATGAAGACACCATCTTTTCCTACCCAAGTGTGCGTACTCCCTGAAATTCATCCATAGCTCCCCTTTGGGAGTCTGTGGATCCCAGGTTAAGAACCTATGATCTGGTCAAGTCCTTTATGTTATGGGTAAAGAAAAGTAAGCTTAGAGAAATTTGAATAATTTATCTTAGTTCACACAAATATTAGTGTCAGTGATAGGCCTTTGAATCTGGGTCTTGAATCTTGGGAGCCCCTGCCTACATTCTACCCCTATTCCCTTAAACATTCCTAAGGGCCCTGGTCATTCCATTTAGGGTCTAGAAAGGAGATAATTTTAGTAAGAAAGAAGATGCTCTTCTCATTCTCTGCTTGGGTCATGGTCTATTAATCATTCAAGATCATCAATGCCAAAGTGACTTTTTTCAAATTTGCCCTTGATGCAAACATGAGCTACATTAGTGTCCTGTTCATCAAAAGTATCATCGGATGGTACACACTGAATTGGTTAAAAAATACTAGGAGTACTGAATCCAGTTCTTAGTATCACATGTTAAATGGAATCATTGATAAACTGGAGCTCAATGGGCAAGGGAACTTGAAATCCAATTAATTTAATTCAACAGGCATTTAATAAACATCTATTATGTGTCAAGGCTCTGGGGAATACAAAAATGGAATGATTCCCACTCTTAAGGAGTTTACATTCTACTAGAACAAAAACACAAGTAAATTAAAAATGCAAGCTATCCCAAAATCTTAGGGCAGATTTTTACTATTAAAACTGCCCTACAATTGTTAATGCTGTAAAGTTACCCATGCATATAACCTGTAAATAAAAGGCTATTAAAGAAAAAAACAAACAAACAAACAAAAAACTGCCCTAATAGTTTTGGGACATGCTATAATAGACAAAGTCAATATACTTCTTGTATCGGGCATTCCTCTTGGCTATAGATTGGTCTGCATGGACACCAATGTCCCTTCCAACTCTACATTCTGTAATTCTATGATTCTGAGAAAATAAACATCCTGATGAAGACAGCATTAGTATTGAGGGGATCAAAAAGGCTTAATGTGGCCTTTGAATTGAGCTTTGAAGGGAAGTAGAGATTCTAAGTAGTAGAGTTGAGGTTGCACAGCATGCCAGGCTTGAGGGAAAGCCTGAGCAAAGGGAAAGAGATGGGAGATGGAAGCTATATCTTACAAAGAACTTTCTTTTTTAAAAAAAATCTTATTTTAATAGTATTTTATTTTTCTAAATACATATATAGTTCATTTTTGTAAAACTTTGTATTTTAAATTTTTCTCCCTTCCTTCCTTATCTCACCTCCTCCCAAGACAGCAATCAATCTGATATACATTAAATATGTGCAGTCCTTACAAAGAACTCTCAAAGCAACTTTGGATCTTTAGCCCAGAGAGTACAGTATACAAAGCTCTTCTTTCAGTCTTTAAAGGTTTGTTACCTGGGAAAGGGAGAGACAAATTCTGTGTAAAGAACTGGGATCAGTGGTTGGGAACTACAGGGAGGCACATTTCAGTTGAATATAAAAGATGAATTATAAAAATAATCATTGAGCTTTCCAACAATGGAATAGACAGCTTCAGATGATAGCGATCTGCCCTTCATTGGAAGTATTCAAGCAGCTCACTGGATCTCTGATTATGGATACTATCAAAGAAGATACATGTATAGGGTGAGTAGTTAGATAGGTGATCCCTAAGATTTCTTTCAATTCTGAGTTTCCAGTGACTGTGACCTTAAACCTTGGATTTGAGAAGGCAAGGGAGGGAGGAAGGAAAGGAGTTCTCTGTTCTTTGATTGTAGGACTACAGAGCAACTTTAAATGTGGCAGTGGCCAATGAACTTCTGAGGTCCCTTGTCTACTGTGTGTGTGTTTCCTTACAGAACCTTCCTAAAGGCCTTTCCTTTGATGGGGGAAACTCAGGAGAGGGAGCGAGTTCTTACCCACTTTTCCAGGAGATATCGCCAATGTAACCAGGGAGAGAACACCTCAGAAGGTATGATCGGGCTGCCCAGGTGTCCTTCACTCTCCCTTCCTCCCTCCTTACTTCCAAATCTTCCTCTTTTCCTCCCTTCCTTCCCTCCATCTCTTTGTTCTTTATTCCCTCCATCCCTCTTATTATCCCCCCTCCTTTTCTTCCTCCCTCCCTCCCTCTCCCTTCCTTCCTCCCTTCTTTCCTTTCTTCCTTCCTTCCATTCTTCTATCCTTACTTTCCTCCCTCCGCTCTTCCTTCCCTTCCCTTTCCTTTCCTTCCTCCCTTCTTCCCTATTTTGTTTCCTTTCTTTCTAACTTCTTCCTTCCTCCCTCACTCCTTCCTCCATCTCTTTTTTCTTCTTCCCTCCTTCCCTCTCTTCCTCTCTCTGGCAGGTACTATATGTGGTATATTGCTCCTGGTTCCCAACAGACTGCTTGATTGATAGAGAGCAGTCCTACTCCAATTTTTCAGTACTTGCATGGCAGAGAACAGGATGTGGAACTAAGAGATACTTGGCTTAAAATCTTTGCTCTGACTCTTATTAACTTTAGGACCATGGACTTAATTTCTCTAAGACTCAGTTTGCTCATCTCTGAAGTAGAAACAAAGGTTATTTGTACCATGTACTTCATAGAGTCAATTCAAGGAATACACTAGATAAATTTGTAAAAATATGTTGAGTTATTGCTAACAATGGTATGATTATGATTGCTATTTTGACGAGAGGCAGTGGTTGGTAATACTTA
The DNA here is from genome assembly GCF_902635505.1 of Sarcophilus harrisii. NCBI lineage: Eukaryota > Metazoa > Chordata > Mammalia > Dasyuromorphia > Dasyuridae > Sarcophilus > Sarcophilus harrisii. The sequence goes on from NC_045427.1 coordinate 372,555,727, forward strand.
TAGGCTAAGGTTTAAGGAGCATTGAAAAAGCCCCAAGATTTTCCCCCAAGTATCTTTCCCCAAATATCTCATAAGGAGTATAATGTGATGAAAAAAGTTTTCTGTGGTCTGAAGAATCATCTAGGAGATGGGCAAGGAGGGGAGCAGTGAATAGAGTACCAGCCCCTAAGAAGGATATGAATTTAAATATTATCTCAGACACTTACTAGCTGTGTGATCCTGGATAAATCACTTAATCCTGATTGTTTCCAAACAAAAAACAAAACAAAACAAAACATCTAAGAGGAGGAGCCGAAAGGAGAGATTGCCACCCCACCCCGCCAAAGAAAATGGAGGCTCTTTGGTCTCTAAGGAATGACCTTGGACCAGTGCACAGAGGGCTTTCTACTAAGCCCTACTAAAGGAAGGCTTTCATCAAGGGTAATGAGATAGCCATGAATATGAACACCTAGTAAGGAAATGCCCAAAGGAGAAGCTTCTCCTTCCATGAGCTGAGCTTCCCTGGGGAGAGCATTCATTCATTCAACAAATAATTTTAAAACATTTATTATGGGCATGAGAGGGAGTATGGCATAGCTCATGAGAGCTGAGTGTAGCATCAGAAAAATAAGAGTTGAAGTCCTACCTTCAGTGTATAGTAGCTTAATGGCCGCTAGAGAAGTCACTTCTCAATGCACCTGACAATTCTAAAACTATAAATTTCAGAGGAGATGGCAACCTGCATTGATGGAGGGCATTTCCTTATCTGGGAGTTTCCTACTCTAATGAAATCATAGGTCCATTTCCTATCCCTTATGTTCATTCAGACCTAGATTCTGAAAGAAATAAAATTTTAGTTGGATTGTGCTTATACTTCCATGGGGGATCTTATATGCACACAGAAAATCAAAAGATACTATCACAATAGCATTTGAGAGCTACAAATGAAGTGCTATTTAGGAGCTGAAGGAGAAAGCTGTTTCTCATTTGGAGAGTGAATCAGGGAAGTCTTCATGAAGGAGGTGATGGCATTTGTGTCGGGATTAGAAAGCAGACAGGAATTCTAGAAGGAAGGACATTCAGGCATAGGGAGCATGATGAACAAAGGCAAGGGGACAGAAATCTCACAGCAAAGTCAGGAGATGGAGAATAATGCAGCTTGGTTGGAGCATGAAGTATTATGAAAGGGGGCAGGAAAAGATCATGTCTTAAGGCCTCTGGGTCCCCTATGTCTGAGTTGGGTTATATGTTATTCTCAGGAACAGAATAGAGTCCAAGGCAAAGGGATTACAATCAAAATCCATACCAATAATAATACTAAGGAGCAGCTAGGTGGTTCAATGGATAGAGCACTGAGCCTGGAATCAGGAAAACTTACAAGTTCAAATGTGACTTCAGATATTTACTATGGAATGCTGAGTAAATCACTTAATTCTGTTTGCCCTGTTTACAACTGGTTCCTCATCTTTATAGTAGTAGAAGGTTACCTAGAACACTGAGAGGTTAAAAAGTTTGGGAGGTGAGAGATGGGTATTATCTTCTTTTTCCAGATCAAGGCCCAGATTAAAAGACTTACCTAATGAGACAAAGCTAGTATACACATAGACAAGAAATTTTCTCTTTTCCCAATTTTTATTAATGCCTTTATGTTTGTTTTTTTTTTAAATATCACAACCATTGCTCAAAAAACCCATTTCTGACCAAACTCTCCTTACAACAGATACCCTGTGGCTCAGGAGGTGCAACAAGGAGATTCTGGGCTCACAGATTCAGATTCATCTTGAAATTCAGTCTGATTCCCCCAAAATGAGACAGACAGACAGACACACACACGCACACACACACACACACAGAGAGAGAGAATGAGAGAGAAAGAGAGAGAGAGAGAGAGAGAGAGAGAGAGAGAGAGAGAGAGAGAGAGAGTTGGAAGCAGCTTTTTTTGGTTCTGCCCTACCCTGGAGCAATTCCAGGGAAATCTCTATACAGAGCTTAGCTATAGCTCCTCTCTAGTCTCCCCCAATATCTGGATAACAGGAGACCTTCTTGAAAAGGTACTTATTATGCAATATGTATAATAAGGTACTTGTTGTACAATATGGATAGCCAGCATAGACCAAGTTTATTTTTGTTTTTTCCACAGACCTTGCACAAGATATAAATGCATGAATCAATACAGAAACATAAGCCAAGTCAGATAGTCCATTGCACTCATGCTCCCTCTGGGAAACAAAAACCCCAGGTGGGATGGGTGGATAGATGTTTCCCATTCCTGTTCATCTGCAGAGCTGGAGCAGCTAGCAGGCCCCACTCTTTCTCTCTGGTGGGCATGGTTTGCTTTGGTTCTTTGGCCACAGAAGTCTCCTGTGGGTGGTGCCCTTCTTCTGTGAGAAGGCACCATGCTGCTGTGGAAAGCTCCTCTCTCTGATAGTTAGCTAGCTCATATATGAATTCCAAGCTTGAGAAAGCTTGACCCTGGCTGGACATTACCACCAAAGCCAGGTTTGCCATTTCTCAAGATTTCCAGTTGCTAATCAGCGCTCCAGGGAAGGGACAAAAAGGCAGAAAGAAGGCAGCCAGTGTCCAGCCTCTGTCTAGACTGGCCAATGCTCTCCCAAGGCCATGTACTTAAACTGCAAGCTGTCACTGGTCATTGCCTGGGATGGGGAGGGGAGAGAAGTCTCCTCCATTCCAGCATCCCCTCTCCTCCTCTCTCCTCCCCCTACCTCCCACTTCTCCTTTGCTGGAAGAAAGTACTAAAAAAAAAAAAAAAAAAAAAAAAAAGAGGTCATAAACACACAGGATGATAATAAAGCTGTCTCCACAGCTCTCATAGCCTGATTGGGTCCATCCTGGTGACTCACATGAGTCCATCCCTCCAGAATCCCAGCGTCCAATCATCTTTTACCCCACCCCCCAGTTATAGGCATCGACCAGAAGTTGCTGTGTCATCCTGGAAAAGCACAGGCCCCCTGAGCAGGAGGCTAGAACACATGTCCAGCTCCATGGGAGGGGCCCCCATTTCAGCAAGTTAGGAGTTCCCCAATCATCTCTGTAATACAAAGAAAGGCAATCAAACAAAGCCAACTCAGAACCTTTCAATCAATGTCTTCCATGTTTGGCATTTGTAATCACCTGCCCTCTGGATTCAATATTGCTCATTTAATTTATTCTAAATTCAGTGGCCCTCTTCTTGGTTGGAGTTTTAAAAAGATATTTTAATCAGAATATTTATTGTTTCAAATATTCTTTCCCACTATGCCATGCTGTTTCTTTGCCTTGTCTGTCCTCTCTATCTGTCCTGGGCATTCTTTGACCCACCTTTCATCCCCCTCCCAATAAGCAGTAGCCCAGCTTAAGTCCTAGGTCTGGGTCCTCCTGGAGGGGATAGCTCCCTAGCCTGTGTTGGTAACAAGATGCTCTGGGAATAGGAAAAGGAGGGGAGCTAAAGCTGAGGGCTGAGGGCTGAGGGCCACCTACCTCTGCTGTATTTCAGATGGGATTCACACACTTACCTGTGCCCTGATGCTGCTCAACACGGACTTGCATGGACATGTAAGTGCAGATGGGGAAGAAGAGAAGGGAGACAAGGGTGGGGGGAGGGCTGGTGGATGAAGGCAAAGGCCAGCATGCAAAACAAAGATGCAGGTCTGGACCAGCCCAGGAAACCTGTGTGGAACTCCTCTGTCCCCCTGGCCCAACTCCCTAGGAGGGCAGGTGAGCCTTGGCTAAAATACAAAAGGTTGGTGAATTCCCTTGGGGTGATGGGCATTGGCTGGCTCTCTCCTGGAGGTGTTGAGACAGAACTCCAGGATACAGCACTGCGAGCAGGATGGGGTATTCTCAGGGGCCAGTTCCCTATTGTTCATTGATTCTGAAGCTCTTGCTCAACTTTTGGGGCAGGGGAGAGAAAGATGGTAACCAGGCATGACCTTGCTTAAGACATTTAAAAAACCCCCCAAAACAAACCACTGAGTCTCAGGCAGGTTGGAGCTTCAACTTCTTTAGAAAAAGTGGAGCCAGGAAGAACAATCTGATTTCCACCACTAGCTAGCTGTGTGAATATATATGGACAAATCAGTTACCTTCTCCAAACTTCAGTTTTTAAATTTGTACAATGGGAATAACTGTAGCTCCTATCTCATAGGATCATTATGAGGATTAAATCTGAAAATGTAGATAAAGTACTTTGTAATTCTTAAAGTACTATACAGATATTAGCTATTGTTATTCCTCTCCCTTGTTCTCCTTTTCTTTCTCATTTTCCAACTCATCAGGTGCCATGTTTTAATATAGTGTTCTTGGTAGATAGCTAGGAATTAGGGGACTGTGTTCTTGCCTTTCTGTGTGACCTAAGTTAGCTTTCTCTGAGATTTGTTTTTTCTGCCTGTGAAATAGGCAGGCATATCCCTAAAAGTCCCCATGTTTGTGGTGAGACTGAGTTTCTGAGGATTGATGAGACAAGTATCACAAGCATTTTAATGGAAAATCTAACCAGTTCCAGTTCTGAAGTCACCCCAGAACTGGTTAAACTCTCTTAAGGCTATGAAGCATAGCATTGGTTTATTCACTTTTGGCTATAGTAGAGAACTTCCAGGGGCCTCTGATGGAACTAAGATGATACAACTCTATAGTTTGGTCTCTTTCTTAAGTCTAACCACCTGTCTTTTCCCATTTTCCTGCTGTGGGGCTTCTGGGCTCCATAGTGCCTGTGCACTCCATGACTTGTCTGGACAGTTGGTGCCCTGGATGGGCAGAGTTGCCACTGGCCTAGTTCCCTTTACAGAGCCATGCCTCCTCATTAACTTCTTCCTCTTCTCTCTGTCTGCTCCCGGATCCCCTCTTTCCGTTATCTTGCTCTTTGCCAGGTGGTAAGTGTAGGTGGGGGGGGAGTGCATGTCTCTTTGTGTATCCCATCATTCCCTTCCTGCCTGTCTCTACAACTATGCTTTGGGTCAAATCACTCTTTTCCTTTGTTCCCATCCATCATGGGTTCTCCTCTGTTTCCTGGGCTCTTTTGGATTCCTCATGAGCAATTCTGGTATAAGATGTGGTGTGAAAGGTAGAGACAAATTAAGGCAAATGGAAATTCGGGGAATCCCTGTACATGTAATTTGTGCATGCTGTCTCAGTCCTCCACCAGTGCTGAAGTTTACCTTTAAAACATTTTAGACTCTTCCCAAAAAGGAAATTTAGGATTGAGTTAACCTAAGCCCTGGTTAAAAACACATACACATGTGTATATATACATGCATATGTATATAATCTCCTATATTTAGAATGGGTGTTTGGACTTGTAGAAAGATCTCTGGCTTCAGAATCTAGAATCAGGAGACCCGGAATTCAACAAGCATAACCATTTACTGGGGTAGTGAGGTGGTACAATGGATAGAGCACTGGGTTTAGAATCTGAAAGACTGATTTTCTTAAGTTCAAATCCAGCCTCAGACACCTATCTGTGGGACTCTGGGCAAGCCAATTAATATTGTTTGCCTCAGTTTCCTCTAGGAATAAAATGAGCTAGAAAAGAAAATGGCAAACCACTCCATTATCTGCCAGGAAAACTCCAAATGGGGTCACAAATCAGATATAATTAAACAATAGCAAAAGGGACTTCTAACTATGTGACCATGAAAATAAATTCCTTTTCTTTTCATTTGTTAAGTGGTTTCATAATTCTTGCACTGTTACCTTCTAATTTTGATGAAGGTCTTCACAAGCTTTACTATCTATAAGAATTTGGAACTGCTATTATAAGTGCACATATGTTAAGTCTACTATCAGTGTGATCTGTTTGCTTCTATATTCATTTGTTACATGTTGTATCTGTCCTCATTAGGAGCTGATAGCACATCAAAGAGGTGTTAAAACCCACTAACCTTAAGTCTGGGAATAAGAATAAACCCAAAGTGCAGTTGTTTACTAAGCTCAGTAAACGCCCTTCTGGTATATTAAGAGCTGCTAAACTCAGGATAAATTATTAAATTGAGAATAGAATGTTATCTGAATTACTAACTAATTTATTTTTGTGATATTAGCCAATTGATAAACATATAGCGTACCTGCTAGAGCTGGAGAGTTTTTCTGAGGATAGAACTTATGAGAAAGAGAGAATGAGTCTTGGGTTCTATTGTCAGATTGGAGTCAGAGAGCTTGTCTTGCCATTTAATTTGGGTGAGAACAATTCAACCTCAGTGATATAAATGGGACTGAGACAGCTTTCACCTAATGGGTCTTTAAAACTCTAACCCTTTTGAAAACTTGAAGGTTCTGGGTTCAAAAGTATTTGGGCTGGGTGGGGATGCCAGTATTTATAATTAGTTTTCAGCCACCACAATGCATTCATGGATTCATTCACTTCCTACATCAACATTTATTCATTTCCTATCATGTGCAAGGTACCATGCTAGGTACTATGGTGTGAATGAAGGGCAGCTTGGCATAGTGGATAGAATTCAGACTCAATAATTAGGGAGAGCCAGGTTCCAATTCTGCTTACTAAGCTGTGAGACTTCTAGCAAGTCACATTTCTCCACTTCACTTGTAGAATAGGAAAAATAATATTTGCAGTACCTGCCTTTACAACATTATTGTAAAGATTAAATGAAGTAAGAAATGTGCAATGCTTTGCAAACCTTAAAAGGCTATGTAAATATCGATTATTATTATTCTAAAAGAGGGGAGCAGAAACAGAAACTTGGGGAAAACTCTTTTGACAGTGCCCAACCTTGACATCAGGCCCTGATTTCCTCCATCTTCCCTCTATACCACACTGGAAAGCAGAAGAGGCTGGGAGAACCCTTCCTGAAAGGCTAGGAGAACCCTTCCTGGAAGGCTGGGGTTTCTGCTTGGAGCTTTCTTTTGTTCGTAACAAAGCCTCTGAGGCTGAACTGTGATAAGGAAGTCTCCACTTCCCTTCTGGACTTCAAAATTGGGAATCAGGAATGAAGCACTGGAGACAATTAGAAGTCAGTCAATTATTGATTATTCACTTCACTAGAGGGGAAGCAGCAGAAGGAATACTCCCAATACCTGAAAATCCTCAAATAACTTTTCTCAGTCTTGAAAATGCTTTTCCCCACCTCTTCCCAATTTCTGAGCCAATTTATCCATCCTTAATTTTTAAAAAATTGACTAATATTCAAATGAGTCTAGATCTTCTACTAATAGAGTGGGCCAGATCAAAGGACTTTACTTCCTATGTTTAGTACATGTGAAACGTTGGAAATCACTTAATATTCCTGGTTTTGGACTATATGACCTCTGAGTTCTAGTCCAGCTCTACCACTATGGACCTCTGATCTTTCTTGTGACCCTCTCCATTTTTGTCAAAATTCTGCCCAAATTTTCTGTATTCTTTTTGTTTCCAAGTAGGAGAGTTTCCATTTTGAGACTGACTGGGATGTGTACAGTTTAAACCCCAGCTCTGAAATGATATACTCACGTAGCCTTGGACAAGCCACTTGTTCACTTCTGGAAGCCTCAGTTTCCTTTCCAGTAAAGTGAGGGTATTGGACTAGATGACTTCCCAGATCCGTTCTACCTCTAGGTCTTTTAACCTCCCTAGCTCAGCTTTTGGAAGAGTCAAAGATCAAATAATCAAATCAAAATCAAATCAAATCAAATCAAATAATCAAGCACATAGAGAACTGAAATCCAAGTCACTTTACCTTTCAGATACAAGCTCCCTAGTCCAAGTGCCTTTCTTCAATAGGATGGTAACCCCAAGTGTTCCTTCAATGGGAAACTACATATAAGTACAGAGAACCAAGTCTATGTGAGTATAGACAAGGAAGGTTGGGAAGTTTAAGAGCTTCATCTTTCCTTTGGTGTTAAGACAAAGATCAATTATAGGTGGAGACAGAAGTCCTGAGCTCTCACCAGAGTTGCTGCAGAGCCTGAAGGTGTAGTGGCTCTTTGTTTTCCCCTTAATCCCATGTCTCCTAGAGGGAAACTGGATTCTTAAGTTATTGTCAAGTAACCACCCTCCCTTCTCAGACCCTGGGGAGGGTAACTCATGGAGAGTAATTCTGTAGAATTTGCATTGTATCCAACTAAGCTCTCCCTCAGTTCCCTTCTCACCATTCTCACTAGAAGTTTTTATCCACAGCATAAGGGCAGGAAAGTGAAAGGCATAGGCTTAAGAAGTTGGATATGAGGCTTTTTCACCCTTTTTTTTTCACCACCGTGAGGGAACTGCCTCTCTACACACCCCTTACCTAGTCTGAGCCTCCTGCTTTCTGTGTTACAGAACATCGGCAAGAAGATGTCCTGCCAGCAATTCATTGCCAACCTGGATGGGCTGAATGGTGGACAGGATTTTGCCAAGGATCTGCTGAAGGTACTTTTTAAAGCCCTGGCCCTGACCTCAGTACACCAAGAATCTCACTGTCTCCTGGAGAGGACTCCTCTTTCCCTACCCCTAAGTATCTCCCCATAACAGAGCTGAGATCTGCACTATCTGGAAGCATGTGACAAGGCTAAGAAGGAAAGGATGTTAAAGAGAGGTTAAGGATTTTATTTATTGGGCAAATCCCATTCAAGTTATGAATATATTGGCTTCCCTTAGTCAGGGAAACTGCTCTGGTCTAGATTGCGGTTAGTTCTTTTTCTTCTTTTATAAATCCTTTTCAATGCCAGCATTCTTCATCATCGTCGTCGTCGTCATCATCATCACTGTGGATAAAGGCAATATCCTCATTGCAATCAGTGTCATCATTATCATCATCATATTTGCCACCATAATAGCAGTTTTTATAACCAGCAAATTTATAATCACCCTGAGCTGTATGGTGAGAGTCACTGTCTTCACTGTCATCCTCATAGTTCTCTTCATCATCATCATCATCTTCACCATTCTCACCCTCTTCACTTTCGCCATCTGTTCCAATCACTATTATTACCGCCACCACCACCATCATCGCTATCAGCACCACTTCCACCACTGCCATAATTACCATCACCATCACTGTCACATCACCAGCCAGCATCATCATCATCCCCACCATTATTACCAGGATCAACATCATCACCATTATCAACATCATCACCAACCACCAGATCTATATATATCCATTGCTAGTCTCTTTCCTGAATTTCAAGTTTCTCATGACCATTGGATATTTTCCTTTGGGTGTTCTGTGTATATCTTAAACTCAACTTGTTTGAAATGGAATTCATCTTTCCTGTCTGAAACTACTCTTGTCCCTAACTTCTCTACTTTGTTGAGGGTATTACTATCCTTCTAGTCATCTAGATTTTTAGCACTGGAGCCATATCCAACTCTTCCTTTCCCCTTATCACCCCCATATACAGTTTTCTATTCTCATGGATTCTAAGTCTTATGAATTCTCCACATCTCGTGAATTTATCTCTTTTCACTCACAAAACCATACCTTAGTTTGGGCCCCCAATCATCTCTTACCTGAACTAGTACCATATTCCCCTCCTGACAAGTGCCCTGCTTCTTCTCCTATCTATCCTATATACCAAATAGGTATGCCTAAAGTGCTATCCCTGCTTAAGAAGCTTCAATAGTTCCTTTTTTGCCTACAGGATAAAATATAGACTTCTGTTTGACAATTAACACCTTTCACAACCTGGCTGCAAACCCTGACTTTTGAGACTGATTTCACACTTCTCTCCCTCACATTCTCAGTACTTTCAGCCAAACTGGTCCTGTTGTTTCCTTCCATGTCCATCAACCTCCCATTTCCAGATTCGAATCTCTCATTGCATAGGGTCCTCTCCACCCTACATACCTCTGCACGTTTTATAACAGTGGTTTCAAACTCAAACAGAAAGGAAAACTTTCTTGACTACATGTCAAGTTAGGAAATCATAAATTGACATTATCTATGACTTGTATTTATTTTTCCAATTGTTAATCTTGTTTTTAATCTTGTTCACTTGTGTTCCCAGTGACTGATAGATTTGACAGTCTTAGAAAATCTACCTTTCTTTAAGGTTCCATTTAAATACTAAGAGGGCTTTCCCTGATCCCTCTGAATTCCATTGAAATAAAACAATATTTAGTTTTGATTTTCCATTTACTTACCTGTGTGCCTGTTGTTTCCCCCTAATAGAATGTGGGGCTCTTGAGAGCAGTGATATTTTAATTTTTGCCTTTGTATCCTCAGGACCTAGCACAGTGACTGGCACATAATAGGTATTTAACATATATTAACTTGAATGACCAACTATCACTGAAATCCATTGTCACCATCACTATCATCATCATCATCATCATTATTATTACCATTATTGTCACTGCCACATCACTATGATCATTATTGTCATAATCACCACAAGCCATCATGTCCAGCACCAAGAAGCATTTACATTTGTTGTTATAGTACCAAATGAGATCCAAAATCCCAGAACCTGCCCTTGAGGTATTTTGAATCAAAGGCAAATCAGTGGTGAATCCAAATGAACATGGCAGGGAAATGACCCTGAAGAGAACTGTTTACAGGGTCTGCCTGACTTGGCCAAGGCCTTCCTCACACAGAGACTTTCTTTGGACTCAGCTGGAGGGTGAAGAATGGCTTCAACTCTTCTGGACTCTTCACTAGTGCTCCTTTTTCTTCTCCTTCCAGACACTATACAATTCCATTAAGAATGAAAAGCTGGAGTGGGCCATGTGAGTAGTGTTTATGGCCTTGGGTGGTGAGTGGGTGGGAGGGTGCCTGACTGAAGTGGAGAATAAGTCCCTTGGGGCTCATTTCCACTTGTAGAAAGACAATATTTAAGGTCCTCAATGTCACCCTCTTCCTTCCCAGTCTCCTAGATCTTTACAAAATTGAGAGTAGTAAAGAAGCAAAGGGACTGGGGTCATTAAGTTTAGAAAAGAGAAAATTTAGACATCTGAGTATTTGAAGGGATACTATGGGGAGGGCATTAGATTTGTTTATTCGGGATACTATGGGGAGGGCATTAGACTTGTTTAATCAACAAACTAAGTAGTACTAAGAATTAGGAAAAAAATTTCAGAGAAGCAGATTTTAGGAATATCTTCCTAATAATTAATGCTGTCCAAAAAATGAAATGGATTACCTTCAGGAAATAATTGGTGAAGACATCACTAGGAAGTCTTTAAGCAGTGGACAAGACAACTTATTATATTGTGGGAAAGTTTCCATCAGACAAAATTTGTACTAGATAGCCACTGAGTTTTCCTTCCAGATCTAAGTGTGTATGTAGTATGTGGGACACACCAAAGAGATCAAATGAAGAGAAACCAATTTGATAGGACAATGAGTTAGTGCACTAAGTCTGGTGTGCTGCTGGCTTCTCATTGTCATAATCACCACCAGCCATCATGGCCAACCATCCCAATATTTGCTACTGTGCTACTAAATAGGATCCAGTATGCAGGCCCTGCCTCGAATTTAGGGTCTAAAGCAAATTGATAGTGATCCAAATGATCCCTCTGTCTCAGGAAAAAAAAAAAAAGTCCTTATGTGAAATCCTTGGAGATCTCTCCTTGATTCCCATTTCATTGGTTTTATTTAGATAAAGTTCAACACCTCTAGGGACCACACTAATAATGAGAGTTCCTAGGATTCTTCTCACTTTTTGTCCTAAGGACAAAACATTTCACTAGTCATATTTCTCAATTATCCTATCCCAGCCCCTCAATGAGGCTTCTTGGCTATAGTTTGCATTTAATTATTTACCTTCTTCCACATCCTTCATCTCAAATAGAGAGAGAGGGATTGAAGATCTGGCCTGGGGATCCTTTGATCCAAGATCCATGATTCTTAGAGAATGAGGTGGGGAATCCAAAATTCTGTGGCTATCTGGTCAAAGATGGAGATCAGTATCAAGAGATCAGAAGTCATCAAGGATCTATGATAGGGGAATCAGAGTAGGAATTAGGAATCAGAGCCCCTTCATATCTTGGAGAATTGTCCTGTCTTCCAGGATAAAGAATTAAGGTGAAGGGTAAGGGAGGTTTACCTTGATGTTCTGGGGCCCAGAGAATGGACTAGGGATAAAGGGTATGGGGTGGGGGCTACAGATTTCCCCCCTCCCCCCAGGGTGTGTGGGGGAGGCAGGAGCCATCCTGTGGTCCCAATCCCTGTGCTTCCCCAGCGATGAGGAGGAGCTGAGGAAGTCATTGTCCGAGCTGGTGGACGACAAGTTCGGGCCTGGGGCCAAGAAGGTGACCAGGATCATAGATGGCAGCAACCCCTTCCTGGATATCCCTCAGGCGCTCAACGCTGCCACCTACAAGCATGGTGTGCTCACCCGCAAGACCCATGCTGACATGGATGGCAAGAGAAGTGGGTGCTACTCCCCAGGGCATGGTGGAGGGGGGGGGAAGAGGATTTGGCAGGAAAACATTGGAGATATTCTCCCTGGGCCAGCTCCCTGAGGGAATACTGGGGGATGGTCTGGGTTTTATTTCATGGGTTTTATTTTCATGGGTTAGGTTGATGGCCCTCAAAATCCCTCACTTCCTCACCACCTCCACTCCCTATTAGCACAAAAATGGTGAGTTGTGTATAGAGAATGGTGCTATGGCAATGCGTGTTCAATCTGTCATGAGGTAGGTATGTCACATGTCTGAGAGGTAGGTAAGGGTAAAGGAATTATTCTCCCCACTTTACAGAGGAGAAAACTAAGGCTCAAAGAATTGAAGGGACTTGTTGAAGGCTACAGAGTGAGTTATAACAGAAATGGAACTTGAATTCAGATCCTCTGAGTCCTGGTTCACTCTCTATTCTGCTAGACTGCATATGACCTCCCTAATTTGCCCATTAAAAAAAAAACAAAAAACCTCTTATTCTATATTCTATATTGTACAATTTCTGAGGAATAATGAGTTCCCTGTTCAACCCAGCTCCATTCTGTCAAGCTCAACTTCCTTTGATTTATCCCAAAGTTTTCAGTCAATCCCAAACTTATTCCAGTTATCAGTATTAGGATACTCTCTTATTCCCTTGTATATCTGAATATTGGCTCTATTCATTGCCCTTCTCAATTTGTTTTTCCCTAAACTGAAGAGAGCTATATGCTCAGATTGTGTTTATCATCCTGAGCCTCTTTCCTCAACCAAAGAGCAAGGAGTCCTTGTTGGGGGCCTCATTGGGGCTATCTTGAGTCCCTGGAACATTTTTTTGGAATGGGGCCACTAGTATTTCTGGTAACACTTTCTGAGGTCAGAGAACAGGAGAATAATAGAAAGAGCCTTCTATAGATATTTAGCCTTTGGAAGCATGAAGCTGCCATCCTTTTGGGTCTGAGTTGACCCAAGCTGTGTATTGGAGGCAGGAGGGACAAAGAGTGGACTGAGGAGTTAGTTGCTTCATTATTATCCCATTTTTCATGGTTTTACTCACTGTTACAATTTTTCCTGAGAGCCCAACCCGGCCAGTGGTCATTCCAAAAAGGAAGAGGGATGGGGCACATCTAGCCTGGGTAATTTAGTCCCTGGAAAAGTTTAAAGAAGTCTTTGGTATTGTTTCTGTCTTGAATCCCTTTTTGTAGCATGAATCTACTGCCCTGGATCACCTTAAGGTGGTGGAGGGTTCTAGGGTTATGTCCCTGTGGATTTCTTTTCTAAACAGATCCTTTCTATGTCTAGCCTATATGTGGGCCTGCATATGAGTTAGTGACAGAGGATGGGAAGTGGGGAGGAAATGTGTGTCTATTTGTGAACAGTAACATGGACTCTGATTCATAATTCAGGATGAAATTGTACAGTGCATGGGGAATGAATAAAGGAAATTCATAGACACTCATTCCTTGTCTTTTCTTCTAGCCCCCCGAGGTCGACGAGGGTGGAAGAAGTTCTATGCGGTTCTCAAAGGAACCATCCTTTATCTACAGAAGGTATTATGGTTATCACTGGATTGGCTCTCAAATCTTAAGGCTGAACCTGGAGTTTCCATTAATCTGTCCATTTTTGGAAAGAAGAGGAGGGAGTTCAGGCCGTGAGCTATAGGAAGAAGTAGAACTACTGTAATCACCTGAGGATCTGGGGAAGAAAAGGAAAGTTTGGAGAGTTCCCCAGAGGCCTAGTATTATTCATTCAGCAAAGGTTTATTAAGTAATTGACTAACTCTAAATGTCTCCAATTCTGACTCTAACCTTAACTCTAACCCCAACTCTAACTTTAACCCCAACCCTAATCCTAATTTATGTGCTAGGTGCTAGATTCTAGGAATTCAGAGACAAAAACATTAGCTTTGATTTCAGCTCCTTTACAACATTACATGCATAGATAAATTTAAAACAGAGGAAGTATATACAAAATCATTTCAGGGGTCAGGATATTAGCAACTATAAGGATCAAAAGGACAGATATCCAAGCTTCGGGTTTGAGGGAAAACCAGGGAATCTAAAAAGCAAAAAGTAAGGAATAAGCACCAGGCATGAAGGATGGCCATTCAAAGTGAAATGTCACATGAAAGCAACAACAAGTAGATCAATTTGGTCAAAATGTGGATTAGTAGTGGATAAATCAAACTGAAAAGACAGACTGAAGCCATATTATGAATAATTTAAATATCAAAGAGAAGTCATCTGCCTGTATCTAATCCTTTAACTGAAAGAATAATGTTCCTTGGGCTCTAGTTAAGTTGGTGGTAGGGTCAGCCAGATGGTACACTGGCTGGAACACTGGGTTCTAGAGTTAGAAGGACCCGAGTTCAAATCTAGCCTCGGACATTTAACACTTCCTAGCTGTGTGATCCTGGGGTAAGTCACTTAACCCAAATTGTCTCAGAAAAAAAAAAAAGAAGAGAAAGAAAGAAAAAGGAATTTTAAAAATTTATTTAAAAAAACTTGGTGGTAATTAGGTCAGTGACTTCTTTACATGACCACATTGATTTTGTAACTGGTATAAACTAAGCAATCTCTACTCATTTGTCTAGTACCATCTTTCTTTGGTGAGGGAAATAAGGAAGTATGTGACATTGTCAATGCCTTTTTTTCCTGACTTATTGTTGAGAAGTCTTAGAAGTAATTTTTTTGGGAACTCTGCAGTTGGGGAAGGTCTTAAGAAGAAAATGGGGACTGAGCAGGACTTTGAAGGGATGGAGTTTGACAAGAGGGGAGGAGTTTTTGCAGATTCATGAAACTCTTAGAGTGGTGGGGACTTATTTAATGCCCTTCCTGGCTTAGTTAAAAACTTAAGTTTAAGATGTCTCTCTACATAGAGGGAGGCTAAATTCTGAGTGTTTGGGAAAGGGAAGGGTAAAAGAAAAATCAAATACTGCCTTCTTCCCACAAATTCCTCCCTTACTCACTGCACCCCAGGATGAATACAAGCCAGATAAAGATCTCTCAGAAGTGGACCTGAAGAATGCCATTCGTGTACACCATGCGCTGGCCACCAGGGCCTTGGACTATAGCAAGAAGTCCAATGTACTGAAGCTAAAGACAGCTGACTGGAGGGTATTTCTCTTCCAAGCACCGTGAGTGTCTTAATTTGGTGTCAGAATCCTATGTCCTCTGACTCAGGCATGCCAAATAGAGAATAGGGAAGGGCTAGAAGGGAGTTTGTCATGAATGTATGTGTTACTGATCTTGGGATGAGGTTAGTCTCATAGAATTGTTGGGCATTTTCCATTCCTTAAGACTTCAGACAGCACAACCCAATGCATACATTTTTTTAAAAAAAGAAAACAAAACCAAACTTTGGTTAATTTTTTAAAAATATGGATGTCACTCTCCATTGACTTCCTCAACAAAAGAACCCTTCCACAGAACAAAGAAATTTCAGCAAAACAAACCAGGACTTTGGCCATGTCTAATAGATTACTCCCACTTCCAACTCTGGTACACCACCTGTCTTCTGGGAAATGAGAGGTTTGGTTCACGGCCATTTCTCTGGAGTCAAAACTGATCACTGCAACGATCATAGTCCTTGTGTGTCTCAGTATTATTTCCTTTTGTGTTATTGTGGTTATTGTTCTTCTTTAACTTCATTTTGTATGAGGCTATATTGGCCTTCCCATATTTTTCTGAATTCTTCATATTTTGGATTGTCTAATGCCAACAACACAGCATTAAATTAATTAATATTATGATGGCAAGGCAATTGGGGTTAAAAACCTCAAAGAGGCTTCACTGGTTTTCTCAGCTTTTCTTTTATTAACATACATGGTAGATCAAGAAACACGTAGACAAAGACTGCTTGTAGAAGCTATCTATAAATAGCCTTGGCATAGGAAAAATTGGATGCCCCGAGTAGCTTGCCTGTGACCTAATATGTTCATGCCCCTAAAGTCAGCCAACTTCTTTTCACAGATTGATAAATGTATTTCAAGGATGCGCTACTAAAATTTGTTCAATAAATGGCTCTCTGAAAAAAGAGGACACACTTTCAAGTTTAATTCCCATTATTAAAATTTTTTCCTTTTCCTTAAGTCTAGACAATCAACAAAAATAAATTGAGCCCTAATTTATAGTGTTAGCTAATTTCTGAGGTGTTGATGCTCACACTGAAAATTTAACAGTCAGTTCCAACACATCCCTTCATCTGATCTCCATGTGGCAGGGCCCAACCAAGACTTTTCTTTCTGACTCTCTATCTGAGGTGAAAGGGGGTGGTGCTTTTGAGCCTAAGTCTGTTCAAGATTTCTTTCACAACCATCTCTTAACTAACTTAAAGTGAAAAAATTCACTTCTCTCCATCCCCTTCCCAACAACATCAGAATTGGTTTCTAGCAACTTTTTTGGGGGGAGGATATAGAAGACAGAATTCAACAGAAACCCCCAGGTGTGAAAAGTAGGTTACTGGGTCCTGGAAGTTAGTAGCAGATATAGATTTATCTTGCTTCAATTCAAGCAACTGTAAAGTTATTTATAAACCCCTGATTTGTAGAATATTGGAATTGTATGGACCTACTCTAATTCCTTTGCTTTATAGAGGAGAAGGACACAGATCCAGAAAGGAAAGGAACTTGTCCAAAGTCATAAGTGACTTAGTGATAGAATGAGAAGATGAGCTCAATGCTCTCCCCTTCTGCTCAGGGTTTTTTCCTTTCTGTTATCTTCTTCTATTTTTATAAATCATATTCTTTTAATGTAGAGTAGCTGGTGAATCCCTTTACTTACAATGATCAAATTTGAATTTCCTTAGTAGCAAGAATTTGTTAGGAATTAGGAACACAAAAACAGACACAAAAATAGAATACATATGCATCCATATCCATACACACACACACACACACACACACACACACACACACACACACACATAGACAGATAGATAGAAAGGAAGGGGAGAGAAAAACAGAGAGGGGGTTGTAGTGAGACAGAGACAAAGAGACACAGAAACAGGAGAGGGAAAAAGACAGGGAGAGAGACAGAGACAGAAGGAGAGACAAACAGAAAAACAGAAGTAGAGACACACAGAAGGAAAGATAAAGACACAGAGACAGAGAGAAAGGAAAAGACAAATACAGAGACAGAGACAGAGAGATAGAGACAGAGAGAACTAAGTTGTTAAGGGAGCCCAGAGTTTAGCTGGGCTATGTCCTGGAATCCAGCAGGGCCATATCTGGTCCTGCATGAGGCAGTCCTGGGATCCCAAGGGGACCCTAGTTCTTGGGTACCCCTGCATGAATCTGGGATCCCAGCATCACTCAGAGAGAAGATGCCAGAGAGCTGTGAGCAGGTGGTACCTTTTCCCCAACCCAGGAGCAAGGAAGAGATGCTTTCCTGGATCCTTCGAATCAACCTGGTGGCTGCCATTTTCTCTGCCCCTGCCTTCCCAGCTGCTATATGCTCAATGAAGAAGTTCTGTAGGCCCCTTCTGCCTTCCTCTACTACACGTCTGTGCCAGGTAAGACCAAAGCTTGCCTTACCCCAGGGACTATCCTTCCATTTCCAACAGAATCCAAGAGGCATAGAATGCCAGAGCTGGAAAACAACCTTGAAGGTCACGTTGGTAAGACCTTTGCATTTTCCAGATGGGAGAACTGAGGTGCATAGATAGACATGTCTTGCATGTCAATCACACATTGAATTAGTGGCAGAACTAGGATGGAGACCCAAGCCTCCTAACTGAAAACTCAATGCTCCTCTAGTAAGCATATACTGAGCATCTACTGTGTGCACTAGCCTTTGCTAGTCTCTTTGGGCAAGATGGGTCTTGTCTTCCAGGATGGAAGGACTGAATTAACTGAGACTATAAAATTCCCGAGTAGCTAAATTACAGCACAATCTAACAGCAAGCAGCATTTGAGATGCCACAGGCCAATTCCTTGGGGAGAATCTTGGCAGTTCCTAAAGGTAGGTTGAAGGTCTGTGGGGGCATTCCCAAATAAAACATTGCCTTCCATATTCTAATTCCAAGGAAAGAGGAAAGGATCTTTCTTTGTTACATCCATTCTGGGTCATTCTGCTTGTTCTAAGACACATGATTTATAAAGAAGACAACATAATCTCCTTGGGCAGCTGTCCAGACTGGTCAAGGCTAGAAACCTTTGAGCTTATGACTTTCATCCTATCTGCCCATTTTTCCCCTAGGCCCTCTGGGGCAGGGGTTTTTACAAATACTTCATTGGTCCCAATGATCAAATTTGGGTCTGCCTTGACACACTGTCCACTTGACCTCAGAGTTTAGCTATGTTGGGGTGATTTTTTGTGTGTGTATGTATCTGTGTTGCATATATATATATATATATATATATATATATATACATATATATGTATATGTTGTGTTCTTACATGTACATGTAGTTTGCATGTGTTTGTCAGCTGAGGTCCTTTGAAAATCCAAGTTGTCACTGGGAAAGAGAGGAGGAGGGGGATTGTATGGGTGATTCTTAGACCCTTATTTTGAACACTTTTGAGGTGGCTACCTGGTCGAACAGCCTGACCCAATAGTCAGTCATTAGCTCTCTTTCTGTTCTGGACAAGAGAGATTCAGTTGTCAGCACTAGCACTAAAGCTCAAAGGAGAGGGAGTGAATTGTGAATGGTACCATCACCTCATGTTAAGAGTCCTTGACTAGAACACAGGAAATCTGGGTTCCACATCCAGTTCTGCCACTAAGAATCATGGGCAAGTGCATTCCCCTCCCTGAGCCTTCGTTTCCCTATCTGTAAAATGGGAACAACCAACTATCCCTCTTCCTATGTTATAAGACAATAATTGGTTATATGGTGGTGGTGGGGGGGTGTCCCTCTACAGGAAGAACAGCTGAGATCCCATGAAAACAAGATGAGGCAGATCATGGCTGAGCTCACAGAGCACAGGATGCACCCGGCTGAGAAAAATGTCAAATCAAAGGAGGCAGAGGAGTACCGGTTGAAAGAGCACTATCTGACATTCGAGGTGTGGATTTTTAGGGATATGTCCAGGCATTTGGGATCAGTCCTGAGATCACTGCACACCACAGTGGGAGAGCAGGGGTCTAAAAGTCCCTTTCATTAGCATTTTTTAAGCACCCATGATCATGTGGTTCATTTTTGGTGGTGGACAATTTTGAGGAAGTCCACTAGGGGCCCCTCTCATTAGTCTCATTTTAAAGTGAGTATCTTCCCTCTGTTGAAGAGTCTGTGGCTTATTTGCATGGTTTTTTTTTTTTTTTTTTTTTTTCTATATTGCCTTCCCCATTACACTGAATTCTTGAGGGCAGAGACTATCTTTTCCTTTACTTTACACTCTCTCCCTCTTAGGCTAGTTCCTGACACCCAGAAGGTTCTTTAAAAAGGCCCTTCTTGATACTAATGGAATCATGGAGATAATATTTGGAAAAGGTAGCTTAGAAAGAAGTCCTGTCAGTCAGACAACAAGCCTTTATTAAGCCCCTGTTATGTGTTAGGGACATGCTAACCATTTCATGGAGTGCTCATCTTCTAATGAGGGAAAAAGCAAGCAAAACATTATACAATACAAGCAAGATGGATCACGTGCCAGAGATAGCTGGAGGTGCTGGGACTTGGCTCTGAGATCCCCAGGGCCCAGAGTGAGAAGGGGGAGAAGCTGTATTCAAATATCTTTGCAGACAGAAGTTCTCCAACTGGGTTAGAGTAATAAGGCTAATTGTAATGACCATTTCTTCCGTGTTTGCTACTTTCATACCCATGATTTCATCCCGTTCTTTGGGATAACCTGAGAGATTGGGTGGGTGCACAGATGGGGACATTCCCAGGGGAAATCCTAAGTGGGCACATGGGCCTAGGACAAATTCTGTGAGAAGCCCCCTGGATTGAACTCAATTATGTAAACCCACAGCAAAAGTAGGCCACAGTCCTGGTCCTGTACAAGGAACAATTTCTTAAACCATTTTACAGATGAAGAAAAATTCAGAGAGGGGAAGCTGTTTCCCCCAGTTCTCCTTATTTGCTGCAGGACTCTAGTGACAGGGTTGGCTTGGGTACATCCATCATATGTTGACCCCAGCAGCCCCATGATCCACTTTCCTCTCCATGTGACCTCCCTCCCTCTTCCTCCTAGAAAAGTCGCTATGAAACATACATCCATCTCCTGTGTGTGAAGATCGAAGTGGGCTCAGACGATCTGGAGCAGATTGAAGCCAGGCTGGCCGCAGTGGAGGCCGAAGACCTCTCCTTGAGGAAGACACACTCCAGCCCTTCCCTCAGCCAGGGCCATGGCCCCATGCAAAGGGATGTCACAGAGCCCAGCGCTTGACTGGGATATGTGGACAGGCCACCATAGCAGGGCTACCTGTTGTTCTGCCCCAGGAGGTCAGGGGGCACAATTCTGCCCTGAAACCCTCATGGACTGGGCCAGCCCAAGGACTCTGGTTGGGCCAGGGCCCAGGAGCCTGAGAAGCTGTCATTGTCAAGGTGTTGATCCTCTTCCCTACTCCAACATCTCTGGGTCCTCAACTCTTTCCTAACCCACAGAGAACTCTCTGTGGGGACCCTCCATCCCCACAGAGAGGCTTCTTATTTTGATGGGAATTTGCGTCCCTGCCATAAAGCTCATAGTTTAGGAGATGAGGGACCTTGCTCTTTCCAAGTGCCCCAACTCCCAATTCTTCTCATTGGGTTTCTCCCTCCTCTTCCCACCCCTGTCCTATTCCTAGTCCCTCTTGCTATGGGCAGATCCTATCAAATTAAAAATGATCCTCCTTGTCCCACCTTCCCTTCACAAAGACAAGCAGCCACAGGTCTGCGGCTACATGCAGCATCTCCCCCCCCCAAAAAAAAAAAAAACCTCTCCTCTTTCACCCCAGGACATCCCTCACCATTCTCCTGCCCTCATTCTCCTCTCCACCCTGTCCTGACCTGCTGCAGCAGAGGCCCCATCAGAGCCTGCCACCTCACTCCTATTCCATAATCCAGGCCCAGTGACATTCCTCTCACGGTGTCAAGCTGCCCCTGCTTCATGCCTGTGATTATTCTATCCATTCAAATAGGAAACACTATGGCCTTACACATACACACACATACATATACACACTTGATATTTCCTAATGATGTAGGAGAGAGGAAAAAGAAAAACACCAGATGTAAACCCTTTCTACAAGGATCTACCTGTTATAGTGTCCCCTGAATGTGTCCAAAAGCCAGGGGCTCAGCATCTCCTCAGCGGTCTGGCACCTCGAGGGGGGAGAGGGGTTGTTCTTGGGGCTGCTGGGACTGTTCCCTGTTTGTCCTTGCAGCCACTCTGGCTTTAGCTGTGACACATACTGCTTTACTGTCCATGCTTTGGAAATAAATAGACAGAGCCTATGTGTGTGTGTCTGTGGCTGAGGCTGCTGTTCAGCCTGCCTCACAAAGGATGGGGAGGCAGTGGGGGTGGGGAATGGGGGGATTGTGGAGGGAAGAGAAAGGGATTTTTATTTCTAGTCTATATTGTCTTGGCTCTAATCAGATCTCTGAGCTTCTGGGTGTGCAGGTCAGGAGATAAAACACAGTCACTTGATCACATTAGTTTGGGGAGGGGGAGGTAAGAATAAGCCTGTTCTTGGGGTGAAGGTGGGGGACATACCTAACTGTAAGACTGCCTCTTTCATAGGATTTAGAAACTGTCAAATTCACCTTTTTTATTTTACAAATGAGGAAAACAGGCCCAGAGAGAGTAAAATGAATGGCTTTTCCAAGGTCATGCAGCTAGAAAATGGCAATCTAGGTATCCTATTCAAATGTTATGGCTGGAGTCCAAATTTGAACAAGGGAGGCCTGGCTAACATTCAGTCTCAGGGAAAAAAAAACAAAAAAGAAATTTGCAACATATGTGATCACTAAATTAGCACTCTTCAAGACCTGCAATTATTAGCACCTCAAGTGGGTGGGTGATAGCTGCTCTCTAAGTTCAGTTAACGAGCAAGCCCTTTCTCTGTGGTTTTTTTTTTCCTCTTTGGTAACTGACTAATAATATAATCTGGCTCATGTTAAACTAAAACAGAGATTGGACTCCATTCAGCTATAACATATGTGTTATCTGTAGAAAGAAAGAGAATGAGCCAACCTTGCAACTGCAAATAAGTTCTGATAGTTTACCAGCCCATCAATGTTTTATGTATTCACACATGTGTTTGTAGAAGTGTACAAAGTGTCAGTTTTTGGTTATCCACTTTGAAATTATCCACAGCTGCTTTTTCATCTCAGGCAATTCTGGTCAGTCCTTTTGGTGAGCGTACTGTGCTTATATAAATTGGTCATGATCTCTAGACCCAAACATAATCAAAAAGATAAATAGTATCTACAAAGACAGAAGTGGATTTGAAATATTGTATTCTTTTATACGCTCCAGAGCGCTCTGGTTCCCTTCTGTTAGTGTTATTGTCAGGGCAACTAGGTGGCGCCATAGTGCACAGAGAGCTCCCCGTCTGGAGTCAGGTAGATTGATTTTTGTCAGTTCAAGTCGGACCTCAGACACTAGCTGTGTGATCCTGGGCAAATCATTTAGCTTTGTATGCCTTAGTCTCCTCATCTGTAAAATGAGCTGGAGAAGGAAATGCAAATCACTGCAGTCTCTCTGCCAAATTTTCATTAAGAGTTGGGAACAAATAAAAAATGATCAAGTGTTGATAGTAAAAATTATGGGAATAATTTAAAGCCACCAGCATTTATATATTGCAACAAGTGCTTCCTATGTTGATTCATTTGATCTTCATAGAAACACCGAGGGGAGGTGATATTATCCTCAATTCACATAAGAGGAACCTGAGATGCAGACAGGTTAAGTAACTTTTCTAGTATTACAGAGCTAGGAAGTATCTTGAAGCAGTATTTGAATTTTGGCCTTCTTGATTACAAATTTTGTGTTCTAGGTACTACCCATTTTACTGCCTCAATATACTTTGCAACTAAGATAAACTGTACACACAAACTGAGGGTTATGAGAATGAATCAAACAGTTTCATTTTTTCATACAAATCTACATAGACAGTAATGACCTTTGCCAGTAGGTTGTCCTGGGGACTTTCAAGTTAGTGACAGTTTCTAAAATTGTCTAGTCTAAGGACATCCTCAGGGCAGCAACAGATATCCAGCAGATAATTGGACAAGCGAGAAATACTGCCCAATAATAGCTCTTAAAGCTGTAGGGAGGGAATCAAGGAGGGAAGAAAAGGGCTAAATACTATATTGTCTATCAATCAATTCATCATGGGAAAAGGCATATTGGAAACTGATCCTTGAAACCATTAATTTTAACTATTCAAGGGTGCCCTGAAGTTTGCACTATCAGACTAGCAAAAGAGAAACTAAAATAAGCAGTGTGGGAGGGATGTTGAACATTTCAGAGAGAAAAACATGGAATTGGGGAAAGAGGACAGATAAACTGTTCCACAAGGCCTGGATATTGAAGAGAGGAAGAGTAGAGAGAAACAACTACTGCCCTGAGCTTCCCTAGTTTCCCATACTTCCTAGCGCTGTGGCCCTGACAAGTCATTTGACTTCTCCATTGCCTCAGTTTTCCTCATTTGTCAAATGGGGATAAGAATAGCACCTCCCTCACAGGGTTGTTGTATAGATCCAGTTAGTATGTGTAAAGCACTTTGGGTAGAACTATATAATAGCATTATTCACAAAAGGGAACAGGATAGGGGGTCCCTATTTTCAGGGCTCTCCTTTAAAAGACTGCTTCCCTTACTGACACAAAAATGAAGCGTGAAGGTGATGGTGACACTATCAGCCATGACTAAGAAAGGCCAGAAATATTCTGCACCAAGAATATACCACGTTGACCAAATCCTCTGCATATCCCATCCCCAGAAATGGTTGAATTTTTTTGGAGTCAGTGGAGAGAGAATGATCATTGATGTTGGAGCCCTCTGATGCTTACTGACTATAGAAATGGAGCAAGTCACGACTTCTCTGGATTACAGTTTCTTTATAAAATAAGATTGTTGGACAAGATGGCCTCTGAGATCTCTTCTAAACAATTCTATAATCTATGGCTGTCTCTTGTTCTTAAATATGTATCATTTCCCTGTATATCCTAGATATTAGGTCTTTACTATCATACATATAAACTTCAAAATCTGCTAGCAAGTGAAGCAGGCATTTAAAGCACATGAATGGAATATCATAGATGCAGGGTGAGAAAGAATCCCAGTGGCCACCTAGTTCAACCTTCTCATTCAGATGAAAAAAACAAGGCCCAGGGAAACTAACTTATCCAGGCAAAATGGAGTGGGTTTGAGGTGGGATTTTTGAACTTGAAAATTCTCTTAACTCCAAAGTCTGTGGTCTTTCCACTGTAACATCAACTGAACAAAATGGAGATAGGTCACTTGTGGGTTAGTATATTTAAAAATTAAACTTCCCTTTCTCAAACTTTCTTTGACTACCCACTGCAATTCTAGAAAGCAAAAAGCCAAATGAAAATGCAGATATAGAGAGGCCAAGTGGGTTTATTCAGAATTAAATATTTGAGTTCAAACTGATACATTTTCTAGTTTTCTCCTGCCCTTCAAATTTCTAGAAAACAAAAGGTCACAGGCGAGCCAAAATGAAGTTAAGATATAAGTGGCATATATTAAAAAATTTCTCAGAACCAATTGAGGTCATTTTGGAGCTTGGTCATTTGAGGTTAAATTGTGGCTTCTGATAGAACTTGTTTTAAACAGAAGTGTCAAATGAAGGAACAAATAAGATCACAAAATGACCAAAGAACTGAGTTGATAGGTCCAGAGGTCAGAGGGTTTTCTCTAAATCCAAACTAAGGCATGTAGGGATTTCTTGACCTTCAGCTGTTGCTATTCAGATATTTTCATGCAAGGGGAATAGTCAAATAAGGACAGAGCTGAATCACCAAGATGCTAATGATTTCACTGCCATTATAGTGGTTATTGGAGCATTTTCCTCAGTTCTCCTATTAAACCTAGTGCTGTCAGTCCTGCCTTTGCTGGCCTTTATAAATGAAGAAAATTGATCCATCAGTCAATCACATGCATATGCCTTGCCATGTGTATATGTATGAGTGTGTATGCATACATATACATACATGCATACATATACATACATATATATATGTATATATATATATATATATATATATATATATATATATGACTAAAATCTACAAACTTTTTTGAACTCTTAGAATGTTAGAACTGGGTAGGAGTTAGGATGTCATTTTACATAGGTCACGGGTAGAATCAATACTAGGGTCTCCTGACTTCCAACTCATTGTTTTGGTTTTTTGTTATATCTTAACCACATTAAAGTCTGTGCATTGGAGGAAAGTAAGAGCTGAATCTGAGTTCTTTTGCTTCCTCTGTGTCCATAATCAGAGACAAGGAAACAAGAGCTACAACAGATTGAAACCGGTCCTTGTAGATGTTTGAGTGGCAGGGAAGGAAGATGGGAGAATTCTGGGGGGAAAGGGATGGTGGTGGAGCAAAGCTAACCCACAGATTGTATGGTCACCAATAGTTGTCAGAGCAGAAGTAGTCCTGGCAGGAAGGGGAAGTTCTGCAGAGCCACTTTGCTTGTCCACCCTGTGACAGCAGCCCTGGGAGACTCTATATGTCTCAGTATCAATTCTACTACCCCCCCCCCCACCTCCTCCTCCTGTCCCTGCAATGCCAGGAACTTTCCCTTCATCCTTGCCCCATCCTGGGAACCATTCCATGCTCTACGGGCCCAAGTTCCAAGTGGAGGGATCTGCGTCAGCACATTGGCCCTGTTCCTCTGCACCACAAGGGACATCTTGTAAATACCTTCTCACTGAGGCTATTGCCAAAGGCAGGCACTGGAAGTAGGGGTGGGAGTGTGGGGGGAAGAAGCAGAGAGTGTTCTCTGGCCCCCTGGAGTGTGTTTGTGTGTTAGCTTGTACATGTGGCTTCTTTAGAGTGCTTCCTTAACCCTAGCACCCACCTAGGCCTCCTTCCCCTCCAACTTCCCCTCCTCTCCCACTCCCCAACCTGGAAACTGGATAAACACACTGGGCCGGTAAGTTATTTTGATTTTTATTTATAATATAAAAAAATTCAAGTGTTCAACAGTCAAGAGTTCAGACATTCAGACAATCTGGGGCAGATTTCTCCTTGGTTTATGTTCATTTGTGTTTTTACAATACCTTTACGAGGAATTAGCTGATTTTTTTTTTTTTTGATCAGACCCGATTATTTTTTTTTGTGAGGGAGGAGAGGTTGGAAGGATGGATTGGGGGGGCTTGGAGAAGGGATTGGGGTGGGGAAGGGGGATTGGTTAGTTACTTTATTGCTAAAAGGTAAAATCAAATACACTGTCAATTGTGTCTTCTCAATCACAGCCTCACCATGCATCCATTCTACAGTATCTGAAATGCAGGACATGCAGGCGTAAAAGAGAAAAGGCGAACCATGTAAACGAGGTGCTGCAGAGAACTGAGGGGAGCTCTGGAGAGACCTCCCTGGGACAGGAGGGAAGTGGGTGTATCCCTCATCTCACCGCAGCTCTGGCTCTCCCTGACCTGGGATGCATTGCTGGGCTAACCCTCTGGGCCCTGGACACCGGAGGTGGGGAAGGGTATCCTCTTTTTTGAGCCCACCCCTGGCAGGGGTGGAGAGGGATGGGAGGAAGCCCTGCCCACTTTGGCCAGTGGGACCCTAGTCTGTCTCCTAATCCTGTCACACCCAACTTCTCAATGTCTCAAAAATGGGTATCTTAGCTTTTGTTCTTCCAATTTGTAGGATCCAAGTCCTCATTTTCTGGGAAGGGATCCCAGGAGACATAGAATTTCCTATCCACTATTGAGGCAAGGGAGCTTGGCGGGGGAGAGGAATGGTTTGATTGCTTCCCCATCTCCCCTAGGTTTCTTCTTTCCAAGTGCCAAAATTAGGTTCCAAGAAGGATGAGTATAAGACCACCTCGGAATCTTTTCTCTGGTTCTTTTCACTGTGGCTAGTTCCTGTTTCTCTTTGTGCCTAGTCTAGGGGTAGGGTGGGCATCATCTCTGAGTGGAACGGGGAAGGAAAGGGGGAGGCAAGATGGTGGGGTTGGGGTGGCCAGAGCCGATCACTAACCTGTTGGACAACGGAGGTGGCTACAGCCTTCTCTCCAGGAGCTCCATATTAGCGTACAGCAAAAAGGCACCACATATAGGTTTCTATTAAATAGTCAAAAAATTGGCCCATCTCTCCTTTTTTTTTTGTTTCTTTTTTTTTTCCGAAGCTGTAAATCAAGATGTTACATATAAATAGAGTTTCCTATAAAAAAGTCTTTGCTATTAGCTATTATAAGACAACTTTTGCTAAAATGAAAATAAAACATTTTGTTATATTTTTCCTTTTATATAAAATAAAAATATTTTTATTTCTTTTTTTTTTTCTTTCCAAGTGTGTGGTTTTTGTTCTCCTTAAAGATACAGGGAGCAGAAGGAGGGAAATGAGAAGGGGTGAGGGAAGAAGGAGGACAAGGTGGGGAAGGGGAGGAATAATGGGTCCTAGAGGGGAGCGGAGTCTTGTTTCCCCCGTGGGTGTGTGATACGGCTGTGTCTGCTCTCTTGGGTGCTGTGTCTGTCTAAGGAGTAATAAGTCCTGCTGTCCACTGGCTGGTACAGCGGGGGGGAGTCTGTGCCCAGCATGTCCGAGGTGTGGATGCTGAGAAAAGGGGTACACTCGGCCACCAGCTCCTCATCTGATTCACTGTAGGAGGCACTGCTGAGAGAGAAGGAGTCCCGGACGGCCCGCGCCCGCTGGGCCATGTGCCCGTTCAGTCTGGATTTCCTCCACCGCCGATGACCTGTAGATGTTCTCTTGGGCGGTTCAAGGGTGGGTGCACACTCCTGTGTAGTCTCATATTCATCATCCTCGGTGATTCGGAAGGGGCTGGCAGGCAAACTTCCCATGCTGTCGTGGGAGCAGCCCCGTCGGGGTGGATAGTAGCTGTCATAGCTGCGCTGCATGTCAGAGGCGGGGGCCATGGTGGCGGGCGAGTGCCGAAGGAGAGGTTGCTGCTCAGCGAGACGGAAGCTGATGGGTGCAGCTGGGGGGAGTGAGACAGCATGGGCAGAGTTTGGTGAGGTGATCTCGAAGGTAGGCACCTGCGTGGCCAGGGAATAGTGGAAGTCGACAGGCGAGAGGCGGGCAGGCGTGGTAAGGGCTGACACATACCTGAGGAGAGAGACAAGAGGCAGCTGGGGTCTTCAGGAGACAACCTAACCCTTCCCTAAATTCATATTGAGGATCCTGGGCAGAAACTAAGTAGGGTGGGGACTGGGTACACCAGCGGAGAAGCTCCTGGGGAAAAGGTTCCTACTTTAAAGTAGCATCTCAGAGTTGGAAAAACTTTTAGAAGTAATTTATTCTGATTCCCCATCCAATGCTCTATAAGATCTCCAAGAGCTACTGCTAGAGAATTCACTACTATAAAGGGTCAGTGTATTTTCCTGTTATTAGAAAATTTTTGATCCCACTGAGCCTGAACCTGCCCCTTCTTCCCACTCCCATAACTTTCTCCAATTATGCCTCACTCCAACTTCTGCAGCCCCTCAAAGTTCAAAGCCTTTATTGAAACATTTTGAAGCCAGGTATCATGTCCTCCCTGGAAGGTAGAACATGATATAAGCCATAACAGCATGACAAGAGTTTGGACATACTCCAGCTTGTCAAATCTCATTTAAAGTACAATGCCCAGAATTTAACCTTTATGCATACCCCACAAAAGTAGAAATCAGTTTCTTTTTTTTTCCCAGTGCTTCACTTTGCACACCCTTCCCCTAGACAGGTGGGAACCTGTTACTGGACACATCTGGTAGAAGAAGAGGCTAATTAAGCCCATGGCAAATCTCAAATACAAATGTCTAAAAGCCAAGTAGGGAAAAGGAAGGATGGTTTCCTTGTTCTCCTGTTAGCCAGGGGCTCAAGAGCATTTTTAAAGTAATGAGCCACACCATCATTTTCTAATCACATAATTTTAGAGCTGGAAGGGACCTTAACAATTAGTTTTAGGACTTGCAAAATCCCCCCGATCATTTTGTGCTATACTTTTGTCTCAACAATCACAATGCTCCCAACTATGTTCCATATATCTTCCTTTTTAGCTTTGAACAGTAGTTCACTATGCTGACCAGAAAATCTCAGAGTTGAAGCATGATGCCTAACTTTTTCCATAAGCTTAGATAAATCACTTAATCTCCTTGGGACTTATTATGCCCAGTTATAAAATGGGGATGGCAATCTGCCTATCTTGCAGGGGTACTTTCTCCACAAGGTGTTTAGAAATGGATTGAGATTTTATTTGCTAAAACACCAGATGCAATAAAGTTTTGCTGTTATAATTATATTTAAGCAGCTGTTACCCTGGGCCAGACAGCTATGAAGAAGGGTGGGATAAAAAATGGGAGACTAGTTGGAGGCAAGGCTGACCTCTCACTGTGTGGTGAGTCCCGGAGGGAGTCCACTGAATCATGGTATGGCATGGCTGGCCGCCTTTCATCCTCCATGTTGCAGGCTGCTTCACGCCGGGCACGAGCCTCAATGCAGGCTGGGCTGTTACACTTGCTGGTACCCACAGATGACATCATGATACCTGACTGGGAATCTGAAGTCAAGCTCTCTGTCTGCTCCAAGCTCCATGTATGGCTTTCATGTCTGGGGAGGAACAGCAAAAGAAGATATTTAAGGTCTGGATGAGGAAACCTAATTAAAATTCAGCATTTATGAAATGATGAACCATGCAAGGCATTGAGAATACAAAGATAAACAACAACAATAAAATAAAACCCTAAACATCCTTTCTTTTAAAGAGCTTCCTTCCTACTGGAGAGATAGAAAATGTGCATAATATACAGGCAAGTCAGTGCAAGGTAGGTTGACAGTTGACAAATACATATGCTTTTAAATCAGAGGATCTGGGATTAGTCCCACTTCTGACACTGTTGGTATGACCTTAATCAAGTCACTTAAATTCCCTGAGCTGAAGTTCCTTATATATATAGTGAGGGAATTGGTCTTTTCCAATTCTAAATCTATGTGCCTGAGGTAATATGAAGGTAATATGAAGATGGAGAGAGAGAATTTTGAGAGATTCTCAACTGTTTGTTCCCTTGTTTCTATTTCCTCCTGGTTCATCTCCTTAGCTTCCTTTGCTGGATCACCAACCATTTCCTGCTTGTTTAATGGTTACAACACAAGACTATGCTGGGCTCCCTTCTCCTTGGATAATCTTATCAGTTCCCACAGGGTTTCTTTCAATTAACATCTCTCCCATAGATTACTCTGAGATCTATGTATCTAGATGACAGCACAAATCTCCTTCCTGAAATTGCAGTCTTCCCATTGTGGTCAATAGGCTATCTTCTTCAGCATCTCAGCAGTCCAAAACAGAATTCCTTATCTTCCCCCCAAACCTCAACCTTCCTATATAGGTCTCCATTTCAGTGGATGGTTCCAAGTTATTCAGGTTCACAACCTGACTCTAACCAGTCAGTTGTCAAGACTTGTTGAATCACTCTCTGCTATATCTTTTGTATCTCTCTTATTTTCTCTCCATTCACATGGCTTCTTGCCCAGGTTAGGTCTTTGTTCACCTCTCACCTGGACTTATTTTGCTTTCCAGTAGGCCTCCCTGATTCAACTCTCCCCCTCTCCAATTCATTTTCCACACAGCTGGGAAATTAATCTTTCTAAAACATAGGCTTTACCATATTTCTCTTCTACTTAAAAAAAAGTACCTTTTTTTGTACTTAAGTACTTAAAAAAAAAAACTACCACCAAAAAACAAAACAAAACAAAAAAACAAAAACCTTCAGTAGTTTTTCATTATCTTAGAATAAAATGCAAACTCCTCAACCTGGCAAAACATCTTGGTTTGCCTTAGTTTCTTCAACTGTAAATTGAAGATAATAATAACAACTACTTTGCAAGGTTTTTGTGAGAATTAAATATGATATTTATTTTTTCCTAAAAAAGTGTTTAGCAGAGTGCCTGGCACATGGTAGTAGGCACTATATAAATGCTTATTACCCCCATCTGGCTTTTAAATCTTTCTACAATCTGGTTTTTTGCCAACCTTTCCAGACTCATGTCAGGTTATTTCCCTTCACACTCGGTATGTCCAGTTGAACCAGTCTTATTAGTTGTTCCCCAAACTCAACACTCTTTTTCTATCTTCACTTCTCACTCTATCATTTTCTTCATGACTCAGCTCATTGTGACATCCTATGTGAAATGAAAACTTTCCTGACAGATCTCTCCTCTGATCCCCAGTTCCAATCATCTTTTATTAATTTATCTATATAAATGCTGTAACTCCCCTCAGTAGAACATTTATCTCTGTTGGCAGTTACTATTTTGCTTCTGTCATTGTAATCCCTGGCCCATGTGTATAGTTTTAAAATAAGCACTTAATAAATATTTGTTGAATTGAATTAGGCAGTTTGTATTCTTTCTCTACCATCAGTAACACCAATAAAGCCTCTCTACTTCTAGAACCTGGGCTTCTCATTTTGTCAAAGGTCTAAATAACATAGAACCATGACTAAGTTTCCCTCTCTCATTTCATACTTTATCAATTAAAAAATGATAAATCATACTTCAATGGCTTCCAATCACCTACATCAAAGGTGTTAAAAGCATGGTCCACCAGACATGTAGCCTACAACACTAACATTCTGAAATATGGCCCCAAGTAGATAAAAATGAAATCGAGAAATATTTAACAAAACAAATAAAAATACAATAGAATGCAGAGATCATATTGACATGCGGGGTTTCCTAAGTCAATATGCACCAGCCTGTAGGGCTACTTCTATATGGTCCTTATTTCTATTTGAGTTTGACACCACTGGTCTACATGACATTCAAGATCCTTGACAAGATGACAAGTATCTATCTCTCTATCTTATCTCCCATATAGTCACCAATCTAGATTGGTCTGACACTCTATGTCCTCCAGGCATCTTAGAATCTCAGAGTTGAAAAAGTAATCATGGATAATTTAGTTTAACCCATTCATATTCATGAATAAGTTTTTTTTTTCTATAGG
Organism: Sarcophilus harrisii; assembly: GCF_902635505.1. Taxonomy (NCBI): domain Eukaryota; kingdom Metazoa; phylum Chordata; class Mammalia; order Dasyuromorphia; family Dasyuridae; genus Sarcophilus; species Sarcophilus harrisii. The sequence continues at coordinate 372,588,060 of NC_045427.1, forward strand.
TTCCCTAACAAGTACATGCCCAGCATTAATTGTCAGGGAGTTCTTTCCTATAGTAAATCTATGGTGAACTGGTTTTCAGTCTGTGCTCTGGGGCTCAAGGAGAATAATAATCCTTCTTGAAGGACATAAGAGAGTCTTCTTATATTTGAATACAACTGTCATGTCAATTCAACCAATAGGTTTTCAGCATTCAAATTATTATGTTGTCAACATCCAACAAACACAATGAGCAAAAGTAATCACCCTTCTCTACCAATGCATGACCTCTGAGTCAATGAGAACAGTGTGCAGATTTCTTCCTTTGCCATTTCCCTTGCATCTTCTCGTGGTCTGTGCACTGACCAATGCTGGTTGCTGTCTTCTCTGCTCCATCACACCAACATCTGACTACATCCTTATTTCACCCTCTTCCCTAGACCAGCTGCTTCTTTCTGACCACAGTGTTCTTAAAACTGAGGTACTCAAGGAAGAATACTACTATCTGTTAAATTTCTTTCATTTTTCAAAGTGTAAATGTTGTGTATGCATATATGACAGAGAGAAAAGGAGACAAACTGACAGATCAACAGAGAGAGAATGAGAATGAGCATGTGTGTACATGTGGATAGTTGTAGATCTGTGTGTATGAAAAGTCTTGAAAGAGAAAGGCTGAGATGATATATTAATTCTAGTCCATAATCTCATGAAGGGAATAGGGAGGGAAAACACAGTCTTGTTTCCCAAGCCACAGAGCCCAGAACAAAGAGTTTCCTCTTTGATAATTGAAGGATGACGTTTTGGGACAAATCAGAAACCTCTTCAGAAAGGACTTGGTCAAATCCATCATGAATTCTTAGAGAGAAGTTGGGAGTCCTTTGGGGGAATGAAGCAAGTATCCCCACCTGTGGCTGGAGGTGGGTGTGGCTGTGGAGCAGTGATGGGACGGCGAACAGGAGTGGCTCCCAGAGAATGTAGTCTCAGTTTCCCTCCGGATGACGTGGTCAGTGGCAGGGACATTTTTGGAGATGTACTGGAACAGAGAAAGAAAGGCAAATGGGTGACACATGAACTGAGTAACATGAGAATTGAGGAAATCAGGGACAAAAGAACCCTGATTTGGCTGCTCTGAACCTGTCTTGACCTGCTAGTGAAGAGTGTAAGTAAGTGGGACTATTCTGACTCATTAAAGTCAATCACAGTCAATAAGCATTTTATAAGTGCCTACTATGTGCCAGAGTGTGTGAGTGCGTATGTGTATGCTTTTGCAGGGCAGGATGAACTTAATTTAAATAATAATTTAATAAAACATTTAATTAAAATATTAAATAATAACTTAAATTAGAAAGGCACTCCTGACTCAGCAGCTATGCAAAGAGAGTTAACTTTAAGTGCCAACAAGGAACCCAGTCAATAAACACTCTGAAGGGCTGAATAGCCACAAGGTCACTACATCATTGACATCTCTCAGTCTCACTTCTTGCTCTGTGGGTATGGAGATGCCAATCCCACACAAGAGTGTTGCCTCTGGTGAATGGTACCTTCTTGGACACAAAGAGGAGGAAAGCCCCACAAGCCACTTACATCTGCCATCTGAATCTCCTCAGGATCTAGTCGAGGGTGGCTGGGTCCATTGGCCAAGCTCCGATTCTGATGGGCTGGACACATGTTCTGTCGAAGGTGATTGTGCATCTGTTTCCTCTGTTTTCTGTAAGGAGGAAGGATTTTACATGGAACCTCGACATCTTCTTACCTTCCCTCTCCATGAAGTGTAGTGTAGTGGGAAAAGTACTGGTTTGAAAACCAGGAGAGCAACTCTAGTGCCAACTGCCACTACCCAGCTATGTGGCCTTGAATAATAGCTTACTTTTCTCTGGGTCTCAATTTTCTCATCTAGAAAATGAGGAGGGTGGACTAAATAATTTCCAAGATCTTTTCTAGCTTTAACAATCTATTGTTACTTTTCCATGATTTATTTCTATGATCCTTCCCTTCCAGATATCTTCTCCCACTTGACTCCTGCAGAAAGGTAAGGGAGCAACAGCTGGATTCAAGGTTCTTATAGCAATGTTCTCCTGCTCAGGGCAATAGATTCCCAAAATGTCATTCTATGCACCACCAGGTTCTCTGTACCCCCATCAAAATGTAATATGATATGATGGACAAATCATTCTAAACCAGTACATTCTCCATATTAGTCTTCTACTCAAAATGTTCAGAGGACTTCCACTGTAGAGTGTTTCCAACAACTGACATGCAAAACCCTGCAAAATTTGGCTCTGTACCCCAAATTTGGCTAAACTGACCTATTTCTCAAACATGGTGAGTGTCTTCTCACCCCAAAACCTTTATTGGCATTGAACCATTCTCTTTTTAAATCTTATTATCCTTCAAGGGCCATCTCAATTCCAAACTCCTTTATGGATACTTCTTAGACCACTCCAGGATCCATGGTGATCTCTCTCTCTCTCCTTCTTTTCGGACTGTTTATATTTTTATTATTTGTTAACTTTTTATGTGTTTTGAGTTTTGTTTCTCTAGGTACATTATAAGGTGCTTGAGGGTAGTGATTATGTCTTAATCATTTTTCTCTCCCTTTGATATCATAATGCTTGGACTCTACGCTAACATTGTGTATCAGGAACCATCCAAACTCTAATCTCATCCTGGATATCCCTCTCCTCCCCTGCCCTGTACCTTAAATCACTAAGCTCTTTTCTTTCAGGACAAAAGAAGCCTAGGACACCCAAAGGGAAAGGAAGAAACCTTTCTCAGTGAAAGAGAACCATGGGCTGGACCAGCAGCACTATGTGGGAAGTCATGGCCTTAGATCTCTGAGCTCCATCCCTAACTAGCAAGGCTGGATAACACAGAGCAGAGGCCATCCGAGTGGATGATACAGAGAGAGTCTTCATCTGGGCCCTTAAAGTAGTATTCTCCTGCCTGTGGTTATAGATTTTGTCACTGGGGGCTTGAAGCAGAGACCAAATAGGCATGTATGTGTGTCTTCAGTTTTCAGAGGATCATTTCCTTCTACTCAGCAGGTAGCTCTGCTGGAAGGATCACCCCAAGGTTGTCAGTCCTCAGATCCTCCATCTGTCCGTCTGTCTGCTTGGTTCTCACTCACTTGGTTTTGCAATAGGCCACCACGCAGACGATTCCAACAACAAGCAGAGCCACGCAGATTCCTGTGATAGTTAGGACCCTCTTCTGATACAGCTCCTCAGCTTCTGCAAGGAGGGGCAGGAAGGAGGCCGATTACTAGGAGTGAGAGTTGGTATGGGGATGAGCAGAACAGGACCCTAGCTACTGACTTTTGGAGTCAAGGGGAAGCTGCCACACTGAGCCCCTGGCCTAGGGGAGATGCCATAAAAACCTCCCAAAGTCAGGGTTCTCTATTGAATTCTGCTCTTTCTTGGATCCCTTCTACAAATGCTATGCTCTTCTTTCTAGAGTATGCCCCAAGCATTTCATGTCCCCTCACATCACTCCTCCTATAGCCCACCCACCAGTCTGACACAGCCCCTCTCCCTCCACCTCAGCCATTCCAGCATCTCCTCTTTTGACCCCAGCACCCTGATTTATGAGGAGAGGGAAGGGAAAGAAGAACAGTCCAGAGTATAAAGGCAATGATGCAGCCAGGAAGCCAAGGAGGAGATGTAAGGGGGATGAAAGGAAAGAAGATGGATACAATGACCAGAGATGGACTCAGAAGAAGCCATGGGCTAATCAGGATGCCTGGAGTGATGCTTCCAAATCCATAACCTGTACCCCATCACAGTTCATTTAGTAGCACAACATAGACCAACCAAAACCCTCTGGGTCCTTGACCTCTACTATCCTAGAAGGGGTTCGAGCAGGGCTCATAATTGTTCTGTCTTCCCTTTTTGGTTATAGCTCTGAAGGAGAAGTTTGGTTCATTCCGTTAGTCACCTCCTCCTCCCCCAAATAATAAACCACAACTTTTTAGTTCTGTTCACATGAAGGGGTTGGGGTATGAGTAATGAGTAAAGAATCTCTAGGAAGTCAGGAAAGACTTAGAGGCTAAGTCAGAAGTCATCAATCGCTAAAGTATAGCCAGATTGATAGGGTTCTGGCCTGTAAGTCCATTAGTCCCAAGGACCTTGGAAGGACTCTGAATGTACTAGCCCACCCTGTCCTAGTCTGGCAGTGGGAGCTAGAGCTTCCTCCATGCTCACATGGAGCCTGCCATCTGTCCCTGAGAACTGAGCTAGGACACACCTAATGGACATCCAAACACCAAGTCTTCTCACCAAATTCAGGGTCCTAATGAGGTAGTGTTCTTAATAACTCCTACCCTGATGGAGAAGACACCATATCCTATGTTTCCTGGATTCTAAGCTTCACCCTACCACTGCTCAAACCCGAACACAAATCTGACTTTCCTACTATCTCTCACACAAGTCTGTATACATTCTTGATGGAAGAGAAGAAAAAATTAGACACAGCTTTTGGCTATATGGGGAAGATTCTGGTCCTAGAATTCTAGGATCAAATGTCCCATTTGGTCTCCCTGAAGGCTGAGGGAAAAGAAGGGAAGATTTTGTTCTCTATGTTTCTCCACTAGTTCTGGGAGAGATATAAATTTAAAAATATAGCAAAGTTCAGCCCTCAAACTCTCAGGACATTCATAGGAGACCATGGAGTATATGTGATATATATGTATAGTAGTACATATATACATTCAAACCTACATCTAGACACACAGATATGCTGAGATATTTCAACACACAGAGAAAATCTGATGTATACAGATACATGTTAAAGCAAACCTAGGATGACAGATCCTCACTAAAATGATCCTGCACACAAGGTCATACATACATACATACATAAACATTTATACAACATATAAATACATGCAAAACTAAGAATATAGTGGAGGTAGGGGTACACACAGTAACATGGACAGGAATGTATGAAAGTACATACATTTCCACATATGTGAGTGCCTGAGGATGGCAACAGGGGAATAACTATCTCCCTTGATCAGCTATCAAGAGATCCTTTTCATGCTCACAGATACGTTTTCTGCAACCAAAATGACTCCTTAGGATGAATTCATTTTAATAAAAAAAAACTTCAACCACCCAATTTTTCATCTTTTTCAATGGTTGTGGTATTGGATTCTTGGACACTTAGGGTAAAGTGAATCTTATACACAAGATTTTCCTTAGGGAAAGGAGGCTTTTCAACCAGTTGAGATGACCTTCAAAAGTCCTGTCCAACCAAAGGATTTATTTCCTCAGAGAACAGAAATTCAGGCCTAACCTCAGTAGGAAGGATGGGTGAATGGTGAAAAGGGGGTAGTACTGAGCTGAGCCAGATCCTCTGGATAATTGCTAAACAGTTGTTAGTCATCCCAAACTAAGGCCACATGGCTGCTAATCATTAGCACACACGACGCAATGGGTGAGATGAATCTTATAGAATCGGGGCAGAGGGAAGATGAAAGAGATAGAATGATTCAGCCATGACCTGACACAGGATGAGAAGCAATGGGAAAGTGAGAGGGAATAAAGTAAAGAGGGAGATTAAAGTCCATTTTAAGGGGATGTCCACCTTTTGTGGATTCCAAACACCACTCCCCAAAGTGTCTGTATTTGCACATCTTTCTCTGAACTATGAGACCAATCCTAGCTGCAGAAAGCCATGCTAAGGCAGGAGTATGGGTGGAGGGCGGAGGGCAAGGGTGGCCCTCCTCTCAGGAATGGCCCAATGCATTGCCTCTCTCTCCTTGTATGCCTCTGATGCTTCACACCTCAGGCACTGAGGTGGGGTGGATGCCCTATGCTTAGCAAGAGAAAGTACCTTTTTCTTTCTCGTCCTCACTATAACGGCCTTAGGGATGCTAGGAAGAAAATGCCACAACAAGCATGTTTTCCCTCAGCATCCCAAAGGGAATTATAGATTGTTTGGGAGTGTGTACATGTATACACATACACACATACCTACACATACATGCACATACATGCTCTGGTGAGGACCTTTCTTTTCCATTAATTAATCAGGATGATAATGTTGGACTTCCTTTCCCTTCTAGTCTTTCCCCTCCCAAACCCACGGTTAAGAGATAGGGTAACTGATTTTTGGAATCATCCCCCCTTTTTTTTTCTTTTGGAAAGAAAAAAAATCAATTCAGCACACACAATGTCAGGAACTGTGGGTAAGTGGGAATGGGGTCTGAGCAATAATGGAGTTTTCGTACCCTTTAATTCAAATCCAAGGTGCTCTGACAGTTCAGAAGAGAGAAGGGCCAGGAAATGTAGGGGAAGGCAAAAGGTGGGGGAAAGAAAGAGAGAGAGAGAGAGGGAGAGAGAGAAAGAGAAAGAGACAGACATTGGTCAGGGTTCTTCAGACATACTGGGCAGCCAGCCTGTGAGGTGGAAGCAAGTTAGTAGCATCCCCTCCCTGCTCCCTTAGCTCCCTCCCTTTGACCACCCCCTGCCCCCCAAAAGCCCCTGAGGGGGCTGGAGAGAGGAGAGGTTAGAGTCAGCAGGCAGGCCAGATTCTTTATAGATGAGCCATGTTGGTTAGTACCTGGTGGGGAGGCAGAGGAGGCAGAAAAGTAAGTTGGTGAATGTTGGGAGGGGTGTTTCTTGGAGACAGAAAGGGACTCAGAGAGGATGCCTGCCTTAGGAAGGGAAATCAGGAGGCGAAGGGAATCATGCCTCAGCAGTAGCAGCTCTGGACATGGACAGGTGTGTGGAGTCAGCTTTTCTTCCTTTACCTTCTCCCTGATGCTAGAACCCAAACTCCCTTATCTTCTGAACTAAGCATGTAAAGAGCACTTAACACTTTTCCCTCTCCCACTCTCATGTGCACTCCCTCACACTTGTGTGTATGCAAGGAGTGTTCTTCTCTCCTTCAGATCCCCCTGCCCTCTAATTAATAGGCAAATGAGACTCATCTTCAAAAGGATGAGTCCAATTTTTTTTAACCAGAAAAGGCATTTTTTACATTTGTCAAAATATACCTTTTGAATAAAGGAACTGGGACACAGAAATATCTTGAATGTATCACCAGTGGTAAAGTTTGATAATCTTCCTGACCATGTTAAATATCACTAGTCTGTCCATTAGAATCACTTTTTAAGTTAACAAAAGCACTTTCCTTATATCAACCCAATGAAGTAAACAAGACAAGTATTATTATCCCCATCTTTAAAAATGAGGACCAAGCTAAATCGGAGCCACAAGAGAATTTAAAAAAAGAAAAAAGAAAAGCATACTACATTGTAAAGAATTTCCTTAAGGGGTCTGAAATTCTCTAACTAGCTGTCTTGCTCTTCCCACATCCAGAATCAGCTGGTGGCAAGAAAGGTACCTCATTCCCCAATTAGAGGAATAAGGATTGCATCTGTGACTTCATTGATATAGATAACTCCCCGATGAGGAAACTCCCTTTACCAATGCAAGTTCTAGGTTATCTAGAACACTGAAAGGTTAAAGAGGTCCCACAGCCAGGTCTTCTGGACTCTGAAACCAGTTCTTTCATTCACAGAACCATCCTGCCTCTCTCTAATCATGTTCAGGCTTATTGGGGGCATCCTGTTCTTTACAAGCCCTAAGAACTTTGCCAACTTGATGTGGCAGTGAATCAGCAGCAGTAGCTGGATTTCTAACAGACAAGACATTTCCTAATCACTTAGGTTTATAGTAAAGATCCAAGGCTGCAGAGGTACACTGTTAGGGAGCTTACAGGGGAGATTCCTTCATCTGCAAAGTTGGGGGAGGGGGAAACCTAGACCACCTAGTTCTACCTGCGTCTGGATAGGAATCCCTTCTATAATTTATGTAACAAAGTGCTAATCCAGCTATTGCTTGGAGACCTCCCATGACAAGGCTCCTGTTACACCTCTCTAGACAATCCATTCCCCTTTTGGATTATTGCAATTATTAGTTTTTCTTTACATTAACTTAAGTTTAACTTTGGAGCTTAGGCCCACCATTCCAGCTTCTTTATTCCTTTTGTGGCAAAGCAGAAGTCATCTATTCTTTTTTTCCCCACGAAGACCCTTAAGATCTTAAGGAGGGAGCTGTCACGATCACCTGCCATCTTTTATTTTCCAGACTAAACACATCCAACTTTTTCAACAAATATTCTGGTAGAAAAAAATTGGGGGCCCTTTACCATATTGTTTGCCTTTCTCTGTTTATTAATGTGCTTCTTAAAATGTGATGTTAAAAAGTGAACATAGCATTATCTATAGTCCGCTTCTTAAACTGTGGTTTATGGCCTCATATGGGGTCTTATAACTGGATGAGGGGGTCATGAAATGATTTATTATAAGTAAATATTGGGTTTGCATGCCTGCTTTATATAGCTATATAATTATATACCTGGGATGATATAAAAATTTCTCTGGTGAAAAGGGGTCACAAATGAAAAAGTTGAAGAAGCCTTGATCTACAGGATGTAGTCTTATCAGGGGAAAATATTTTCTGTTGCTTTCAATGTAACGCAAGACTTCATCAGGTATTTTGTCAGTCTTGCTGATTAAGCATACCAAAATGGAAGTAGCTAGGTGGTGCAGTGAATAGAGCATTGAGCTTAGAGTTAGGACTTGAGTTCCAGTGCAGCCTCAGACACTTACTAGCTGTGTGACCCAAATTTGACAAGGCATTTAACCTCTGTTTGCTTCATTTTCCTCAAACATAAAAAAGTTGATAATACCATTTATCTCATAGAGTTGTGAAGATTGTTGAGAGAGTATGGCACATAGTAGACCCTATAGAAATACGTATTCCCTTCCTCTCTCCTTCACACTCCCCAAATCATTGAATAAGTCTAGCTTTCATGACTTTTAAGCTCTTTTCCTATGCTGAGAAACTGTGAATCTAAGTTCAGTGTGGGTTCCTGCTCCAGACTCAGCTCCAATTCTTCCTACCGAAGCTGTAGCTTCCCACTGGACTGAGCTGCCTACATAATATCTTCTCCACAAAGGAGAGGGAATTTGAAATCATCAGCGACTGTTACAAAGAGTCAGTCTGTAGAGGAACAAGGCAAGTTGTTATTTCAGGAAGGTGAGGGCTTAAATGATAGGTCCTCTACTTTGTTCTCAGGGTCTGTGTCTATCTAGGGGCAAAATCTACTGAAGAACCCGACTGGAGCTATAAGCTGATGGATTCTGTGGCTTCAGCTGAGGAAGTTTGACCTGAATGGTCACAGACTAAGATAAGCTGAGTTGAGAACAGGTTTTTACTGCAATGTGGAAGGATTTGGTCCCTGAAACTCATTCCTTCAGCTCCAAAATAAGATGCTAGTCTCTAATGGTAACGGATCTCTGAAAATGAGTCTTTCAGTTGCTACATAGTACTCTTCTGAGGGGTGGGGTAGGGATACAGCCAAGTTTCACTGTGGTAGTATCTCTAGACGTAGACTGGCCCTCCATAATGGAATGCCAGTGTTTGGAACTTCAGAACCATGAAGAAAAAATATGGGGAAAACACAGATTCTCCAGATTTTCTGAAAACAGCAATTCTATGCCATCCTCAAAGACTCTCAGTTTCAACCCACCCATTTCTGGAGGGGTGAAGATGAGTTAGGAATGTTTTTGTGGTCCCTCAACTTTCCTTTCTGGATCAGCTCCATCAATGGGAGATCAGGGTAGATACAATGGTTGAGAGATATTTCATATCCTCTTTTCTCCAGATTAAATTCTGGGTGTACCAGATAAGGGTTAATCTACTATTCTTTATCTAAACATCTAAAGGGATCCTGGTCTATATGTCCACCAAGAAATTAAGTCTTAGGGGAATCAGAGTTATTCTGGCCCTTCCTATTTCTCCCATGATGCTTTGAATATAGATTTTAGGGTGGAAGTAAGGGAGACTCTGTTTTTGTGATAGATGAGGGGACTGGGAATAAAGAATATAACTATTAAAAGAAAAAAGGCTCTGAGGTGAATTGGGAGGAGGACATAGTCTGGACTGATCAAGAAGAATTTCTGTGACTGAGAATGCTTAACAATATAAATGACAGGACTGGGCTATCTTCAGAACACTGAAGTTCTAGTGGGAGTGAGGCAAGGGGGTTAATACCCATTGTCCCATTTGAAGATTGGATTAAACTTCTAACCACAAATCTAGTTCCTTAATCTTTTTTGGTCTTCCTGCTTTCCCCAGCTCTTCTGCTCAAGAACCAGACATGAAGTCACAAGGAACATTGCCTGGTTGGGATCAGGTTCCAACAGGGAGCAATCAAGAATCACCCCTGAAGTCTACCTCAGGAAGCTGCCTCATAAAATCGTATGGGCTTACAATCTGATCAAAGATGTATAGCAAGAGAATTAGCTGTTCTAAGAATCCTTATAAGAATCTGGGCAAGGATCTGCTCTATACAAAGTGAAAAGATTGGGTTTGGTTTTTGTTTTTGTTTTTGTTTTTGTTTTTTTGGTACATGGTTCTTTGGAATTTAGAACATTTCTTCTTTTGCCAGCACTGACTTCTCATGTCCAACAGCTCAGGAGCTTCCTTATTCCTCTCCTTCCCCTGCCCTAAACTCCATTATCTTGTGCTTTACATTGCTAAGCACAAGCAAGAAATCCAGCAACCCTCATGATTTTGGTTGCCCAAATGATTGCTTCTACAGCTGGATGGGGATGGGATGGGAAGGACTCTCGTGCCCCTGAAGAATCCAGTGTAGGACACTGAAAATTCCTTGCTGCTCCATTTTAGAGCATTATCTAATGGGAAATGAAGTGTTCAAGTATCCTCAAAGCTCCCATTCTCTTTGAACATTGAAAGGAATTGGGGGGGTTGACTTCAGAGGAAATAAGGAACTTTGAAACACTGGTAGACAATGCACAAGACAGGGGATACATAAACTCATAGGATTTTAGAGCATCTTAAGAACTTCTCTGGTATAAAACCCTTGCTTTCAAATAGTTATTGAATTATCAATCTTCATTTTACAGATGGAAATAAGTGAGACATAGAAAAGCTTCTTAGTTAAAGTCAAGTGGAAAGAGGAGCAAACAGAGTTTAAGTCACCTGCCTCTTTAGCTAGATCTCTCCCCATCATAACAGGTGACTCCCTTGAGAAAGCAACTAGAACATGAGCTGAGAGGGGAAGAAGCCTTAATACTCAATCCTGAAAACATCCAGGGACCCAGTAGTCTCTGAGCTCTGGACAAGGCTGTGTCCACAGGAACAAGGATTGATGAAGACTTATAACTCAAGGCTGGGTTATCCCTTACACTACAATATATCCAGATATGCCTTTTAAGATCTGAAAGGGCCATGCTGGAGATCTAAGCCTCCTAGGTCTCTTCCAGGATAGAGTGGTAGTCTAAGGCAGAAGTCTGAGTGCATGTAAAACTATAATGTCACAGTGGACTTAGCCAACTGTCATACAGGTGACATCACTTCACAAACTCAGAACAAGCTGATTTTTACAGAGTAGTCATGTTTGCCATTTTGGTAAAAAAAAAAAATATTTTTAAATAACAAATTTAAAAAAAATAACAAAAAAACCCCAAATCCAAAAAAGCCTCCAAACCTTAAATCACACACTGCATTTTAAACATGGCCCTGGGTTCACTGCTTGGTCTTCCCTGGTTAGTATCTACCTATATATAGGCCATGGCATGCAAGTGGCACGAAAACTGTTTTGAGCAGTGAATTTTCATATTGACCAGAGCAACTCAGAATACAAGGGCACACAGATAACATGCAAATGAACCATTTGCTCATGTCCTTAGGGACAAAAGCATGAGAACCAGGAAGCTGTTCCTGAGAACTGTATGATGAACACTGCCTGGATGGGAATGGTTCCTGTTTGTTCCTCTGGAGTGGATAAAGGATTTGAGGAATGAGGTGGTCACTATACCTAAGGAGCTTTAGAAGCATCAGTTCCTTTTTTTTTTTTTTTAAACCTTTAGACCTGTATAAACTTTTTAAGAAGCAAAGTCAATCAAAGGAGATAACTTTTCTCTAAGAACAAACTGGGCATCACTTTTCACTCTAGCCTTCCAGAGTCATAGGTTCTCAGATTAAGAGCTGGCAGAGATTTGGGGGCATAGGAACAAAATTATCTGGTCCAACCCCTCCATTTTTCACATGAGGAATGAAGGCTCAGAAAAATCATAAGATCATAAATCATAGATTTTAGATCTGGTAGGGGCCTTATAAATCAATAATTCAATCCCTTAATTTACAGATGAGGAAACTGAAATTTAGAGAGGTCAGGTGACTTGCCCAGGATCACATAGCTAGTATCTGCCAGAATTTAAACTCGGGTTTTCCTGTCCATTCTACTACATTATTAAAAGAAAGATAAGGATATTGGGCACCTTAATTAACTGCTTACCTAAAGGTAACATGCCTAAGTACAATTTGCAATTATGCTATTTGCATAATTCAAAAATGTAACTGATAATTAACTGAGTTAGTGACAACATTTTGAAAAGCTATAAGAAACTATATATGTAGAACAGAATTATCTATTATGAATTAACTTTACTTCCTATAAGCAACATAAATGATAAGCTTCAGTTCCTAATGCTCTTGTTTTTATTCTGGAAATGAGCATTTATTGAAGGAAGGATGGATAAATGGGGCAATGGTGAAGAGTGTCCCAATGTTTTGTTGTTGTTTTGTTTTAATTGGAGCTGAGACTTAGAGGGGAAAAAAAAATAAGAAGCTCGGGGTTTTGTTGAAGGACCTCACCCAACTTCAGGTGACACCAGCTCCCTAAAAAATGCTCTCTAGTGATGAACATTGTTCCAGGCAACAGATAATTGAGCTCAATTGGCTCAGTTGATAGCAGCCCGGTTCTGACAAAGAATCTCTTCATGGATATCTCCTTGAGTGATCACTCGGAGTATTATAAAGAGTATTAGGGAAGAATTCATAACCCAACCCACTTTGGGACAGCTCTAATCATTGGGAAGATTTCCCCAACATCAAACCCAATTTTCTTTTTTTCCCCCCTATCCATTCCCTAGTGATTTCTAGTTCTGCTCTTGACATCTAATCCATGTCAATCAAATCCCCTCTGAGTCATTTCTAGGTTAAACATTCATCTCTTAACAGAGCTTCAAATAGCATCATCTTGAAGACCTTTATCATCCTGACTGCTCTCCTCTGAATGCCCCAACTTGTCCATGTACTTCCCAACCTGTGCAACCCAGAACTGAACAAATGACCCTACAGCTTTATATATAGCCCAGAGTTCTGGACTTGATGCCTCTCAAAGGGCAGCCAAATATTGCATTATTTTTTTTGATTGCCATGTTCTATTATAGACTCGTACTGAATTATCAGTCCCTTAAAACCCTAAGATTATTTTCATATAGCATGACCAGTCTACCTTTGTCCTTCCTGTTTTGTACTTGGATTAAAAAAAAATCATCTTTCAAGTGGAAAACTTTATCTCTATGAAATGAAATTATTTGTTTCTATTAAATTTAATATTACAAATATAAGTAACATGTAATAAACAATATATGACATTTAATCATTCTCTTAGTTGTTAAATTCATTAAATTTCATTATTATTAGAGTTGCTCCATCATTAAGCCTATTGAGATATTTTTGGATCCTGATTGCCCTTTCTCCCTGTCAGACTGAAAACATCTGCAAATATGATAAGTCATTTTGGGCTTTATTCAACTCATTGATAAAAATGTTAAATAACACTGAACTAAGGACAAATCCCTAAGGTATTACACTGGAGACCTCCCTCCAAGATCATGTTTCCATTATTAATTCTTTGGATCAATCCACATAGAGTTGTTCTATAATGGAGAGGCCTTGACTTCTATGCCTTTACCCTGACCCTAAGAATTGCTGCTTACTGACTTGGTCTAAGAGATGTTGTTATAAAAAGTTCCCAAGCTAGAGAGACTCTGGATTCCAAGGAATAAAAAACAAATATGGCTTTCTTTTCCTTGTCTCATGGTCAGGGGAGAGTATTTTCCCCAGTCCTCCTTCTCTAATTTCCTTTATATTCCTGGCTTTCTATCCTGAAGGATTCTAGGACATTTTTTCCCACCAGATAGTCCTGCCTAGTTGTTGCTAGGATCTTCCTCTGAACCAAGGCAGGCTCTTTAGAGAGAGGCTCATCACTTCTTCATCAATTCTATTTCCTGCGTTCAGCCCTACTCTTATGCCAAGGTGCCAAGGACACCTGGTACCTCAGTTTCTCCCACAGTGCTATTACAGTGTCTGAAATCTCATCAATATCTTTTCGGGACTGATTCCTTTCTTAAAATACACAGTCCTTGGAGAGGTAACATTAAGTTCACTTATCCCTTTTGATAAATGAATTCATTAGCAATTTTCTATCTATGATTGGAGAGACCAAAGCACACTGGGTTTGAGGTGAGGGATGGAGGGTAAAGCTAAGAAAGTGTTTGGTAAGGGGCACTAAGAGAAGAGAGGGCACTACTGATTTTGCAAAAAGGCAAGTCTCCTTTCTCCTCTCTCTTCATTACAGAAAAATTGTTTTTCTGCTTTTAGTCCATCTCCATCTGGTGGTAGAAGACAGAATTGACACACATACTGTTAAGCACTGTTGGTCTTTGGATTCAAGTTTTCTGCAAATCATGGAAAGAATAAAATTTTTTTCATTTGAAAGAAAGGAAACAGAAGAGAATCCTGATGGGGTTTCTCTCCAGAGACACTGCTAGAGATTTGTTATCCAGCTAAGGGATTCTAAACCTTTTTTTTTACCGTATTATCTTTTTTAACCTCTGATAATCTGGGCAAGACTTTGGACCCCTTCTTAGAGTAATATTTTTAAACCATTGAACAAAATGCTAAATTTCAGTTGGAGGTAAGTGAAAATAAATTATTGCTTTTCCCCCATTCAAGTTCAAAGTTCCCAGAAAACTATTTCCCAAGTTCAGAACTCCTGATCTAACCCATAAAATGTACCTCCCTCAACTTCCAGTTCTATTCCTTCCCCTGTATTCCCACTGAGGTAACTTCTGTGAAAAGTCTCTGGCTTATATGAAAAACTCTGCTCTAGTTCCTGTCCCATTCCCCAGGTCTTCTTTTTTCATAAATTATCTCCAGGCCAGTGGAGTGGAGGCTTTCAAACAGTCCTTCCACACTCAGCCCTCCCTGCCCACCAGCTTCATAGCCTCTGAGCTGCTCCTCCCTAGGATCTGGAGAAAGGTTTGTCTTTTTCTTATCTAGGCAGAACCACTAATTTCAGTGAAGTGTTGGGGTCACAAGTGAGTGAGTGAGGTTGATCTCTGTGAGTACTATGAAGAGAATGATGTTATCCCCCAATTTGAGACAGGAAGTACCATTAGGAGGAGGGAACAGTACCATTAGGAGGAAGGAGTGAGAGTGATGGTAAGAGGCATGTTTTGGTCTCTTCTTAAAAGAATTCCTATTGGTTCTGAGCATTTACAGGAGCCCAAGATACTTGCCTGCTCCCTCCCCTCTCCCCATAAAAGTATGCCTCTGACTTCCTAAATAAGGTCCCCTCCCTCCCACAAGGGCGACAGTCACCAGGGAAGAAAAGAAATAGAAGAGAGACATACTGGAGAAGTTGACCATTGCGAACTGCTGACACCTGTCCCCGGTGTATCCCACAGGACACCTAACAAAAGAAAGAAAACCAGAAAGAGAGAACCAGGATAGCAAGACATGGGCATCTCAGCAGCCCTGCAACGGCTCCTGCCCATGCCAGCTCCAATCCTTGCCAATGTTACCACTTGTCCTGGCCTCGACACTCTATCCCCTTACCTGCAACCCTGACCTTTCAACCCGAGAATTAGGCCAAAAATGAAAAACAAAAACAAAAACAAAAACAAAACAAACAAAAAACCAAAAACAAGGCAAAAACAGAAACAGAAACAAACAAAAAAAATTCAACAACAAAAACAGCCAAAGATCATAACAACCAACACCCCTGGTCCTAGAACCCTATTTGGGGGTGGAGGAGGGGTGGAGCTGCACCCAGGAACTTTCTAAGGGAGGGGGGACTTTTGTTTGTGTCTTCAAACATACTTTGCTTAGGATCTGGCATGTACAATCGCAAAGGCAGTTTCTCCAAACATCTCTGTCCGAAGAATCCATTTGGACATCTGGAGAAGGAAAAGGGGACAAATCACAGAACAAACCGGAATCATCCACGAGGCTAAGGTTAGAAATCAAAGTGCATAGTGATGAATGAGAAAAATCAAGTTAGGCACTCGGTGTCACACCTGCAGCAAAGGGGGCAGGGAGGAGGGGAAGGGGGAGGAAGGGTGTTGGGGAGGGGGGGATCTGGTGGGTATTTGAAATTTCATTTTCCATCCTGCTAAGAGAGATCTCTGTGTTGTCCTAGGGAAATAACTGAAGAGATTGATGCTCTGGGATTTCCTGAAATTTTCCTGGGGAAAAACCCCAGACTGGAGTTGAGGATGGATAGGGAGACTCGCTTGTGAACTGGTAGGTATATCAGGGGCAGGAGTCTCAGGAAATGCCAGTAGTGTGGAGGCAGAACCCCTTTTGTCTCCTGTTTTGTCACCCTCCTTATAAAACTGTTCTAAGATTAGGAGTCTCTTTATTCGGAATGGCTTTTAGAACAAATTTCCAGAGCCAGGGGCTATAGGAAAAGTTGAGTCTGGGAGAAAAGAAGTCGAAGAACTGATGGAAAACTCCCTCAGTTGGTCAGCCCAAATACAGTCACCTTGTGCTTCCTTGGAGTGTTCACTTAGTGATCTGTAACTGTTTGGAGAGCTGGCTGGCCGATGGGGAATGGGAATAGGTTTGTCCTAGGCTTGCAATGATAGAGGGTCACTGACCTCCTTAGAAACCCTGCCTTTCCTTTCCTCACTTACCTATATCCTTGCCTGTTTTTCTGTTCTCTGCCTGCTGCTTCCTATCCCTCTGGCAGGAGATTCCATCCTTGCAGGTTTTAAAGGAATGGTCACATTCCTCTGATTCCTATTCCTTGACTCTCAGAAAGTCTGGGAGCATTCTGGGAGTCTTAGTACTTCCCCCCTGACTAAATTGGTTTTATATCCTTTCATCTTGGATCAGCCACCCAACTTTGCTCTGGAACCTGAGCCCCATAGGATTACAGTCTTCATGTTTTAGTTCATGTTTATGTTAATAGTAACAGGCTATTAGTCCAACATTAGCCAGAGGGCCTGGAAAATGTCTAGTTTCAAACAAGAAAGCCTTAAAGGGGTGAGTATACCTTTGATTTTGTGGCAGGCAGGGTAAGATACACTAAGGATATTCTAGCGTTTTGGTTTATTCAAACCATTATCCAATTATCTAGCCCTTTAGGCTATGACATAGAGCCAATAGGCAGCCTTCAATCCAGCCCAGCTAAAAAAATGAGGCTCCTCTGCACAATAAAAAGAAGTCAGTGGAAGTAATAAGGCTAGAGAAGAAACCTATTGGGTACCTTCAGGATGCCAACTGCACAGGAGTTTAATCATTTGCTGTTAGCCCTAGACTTATGGATAGGGGAAATAGAGGAATGAGTAGAAAGAGTCAGAGTATATGGGATCAATTATGATTCTTTGTATTTGAATCTTCAATCCTACTAAACCTGAGGCTTCAAAACACTTTGTTTTTGTGGCCCCAATTCCACAATCCTCTCCTTTGCCTCAGGAATTGACTGGGGAGCTATTCAGTGATGGGGATATCCCCCTTACCACCTAAGAGTAATAATCAAGGATTTCTCATGGTCATGGGAATGGATCAGAAATTTTGAGGAAGGAAGATCTGGTCTGGTATCTACAGCTGTATCACTGAACATGAGAGTTGCAAAGAGCTTTGGAGTGCTTTCTTGCACAACTTCCACCTGAAACATGACTCCTTCTGACATAATTAAAGAGTGATCATTAATCAAGCCTCTGCTTGAACCCCTCACAAGGTTGTCTTAGCATTCCACATATTGAACTCAAATCTGCCTTTTCATAAGGAAATTTTGCCAATTGATTTTACCTAGTTCTGCCCTCTGGAGTCAAATAGCATCCCTCTTCTACATAATACCCTTCTACATAATAATAGCTGAAGATAGCTATCATGGCTCAATTAAATCTTCCTTCTCCTTCTTGAAGCTAAATATTACTAGTGACTTCAAATGACCCTAACATGAAAACAAGGAAGAGAAAGGATAGCTGATCCATTCCGGAACACTGACTCTAATCTGACTTCAGACATGGAGCATGATCATCGGCTGTTTTTCTTGGACAATCTATACCAACAACAGTATTTAAATGTTCACCAGACCCCAAATGAAGAGCTGGAATATTTTATTAGAACTGGGCTAGGGGATGAGGGGCAGGATGGGGAAATATGTCTGTGGCCTTACCTTTACCTAAGCCAAGAACAGGGCATGCCAGGCTCATAACAATAATATTAATAATACTAAGAAATAAGCCCTGCATGGGGAAGGGGAGAGGAGATTCCTATGCAACTTCTATTCAAACATGGATTTCTACTTTCAAGTTTGGGGGCCATGGAGTATCTTATAGTATAGCAGAAATTTATAGCAACCACCCCCTTCCTCCCAAGGGCATCAGTTCTAAGGATATAAAGATCAATTCATTGAAGTGGGTGTCAGCTGATCAAATAAATGCCTACCTGAGTTGGGGAATGTGGGTGTGTGTTGGGGATTAGTTAGGAAGGATCCAGGTGCTGCAAATCTATAGTGACAGAGAGACTGCTATTTTATTTACTGGGGTTTAATGGAGCGAGGAAATGGAGGACCTGAGTTCTGATCCCCCATGGTCTGGCTCCAAACCCTTCTTCCCCGCCCCCAACCTTCCCATGCCTCAGTTTCTCCTTTTGGTAGCCTGGGGATAATGCCACATGTGCCGCTCTCCCCTTGAGGAGAGAGGAATAGAGTGGAAGGATGGATTAATGAGGGCCCACTACAGGAATGATAAATGGAAAGCCAGTAATGAGGGGATGGGTGAACAGGAGGGTATGTTTTTTAGAGAGGTGATCCATGACAGCTGAGCAGGCAGATAAGAATAACACAGTAGGGGAGTACTAGGGTTGGGAGATAGGTTAGGAAGAATAGACACAAACTATGGAAAAGGCAGGAATGAGCTGATGGTAGTGGTGGGGACATGCTGCTAGTATGTGCACAGGGCTGAGAAAAGAGCCTTGTTCTGTCATCATCCCCTGAACCAGTCCCCAAGATGCATGCACCAACTGTGCTCTACAAAAAAAAAAAAAAAAAAACAACAAAAAAAAAAAAAAAACACGGAGAGAAGAGGAGAAAGCAGCAAGAGCAAGTGCAGAGGCCCTCTTCTAATTCAAAAGGGATACAAGGAACTAGTCTGAACCCACATTTGCAAATTTCCCTAATTCTGGATTTTTAAAGCAAAATTTAATACCAGTGACAATTGTTTCTTTCCATCAGACTTTTTTTTTTTTTTGGTGGGGGGGGTGGTGGTGATTGGGGGTAGGTTCTAAATTCTACTAAAAACTGGTGGGGTGGAGCATGTGTGCACTCCAGAATTCCCCAATGTACTCAGAACCAATATAAAACTCAGGTAAGAGAACCAGAATGGAAACCTGACTGCCATATCAACACAAATGAAAATGACCTCTCTAGTTTCCAAGCTGAGCAAAATGCAAAAAACAAAAGTAAACAAACAGCACAAATGGCAAGACGTGAGTTCAATTTCCTGAATTCTTCAAATCTAAGTCACATCCAGGTATCATTAATCATCCCAGAGACTGCTCATCCTTCCCTCCCAAACATCCCTCCTCCTCCCTCCACTCCCAGAATGGTCTCTGGGCTCTGCCCTATGACCACCTCCACCCAAACCCCCAAGTAGAGCAGTGTGGCCTCCTCATTCCTCCACCCAGAGGACTGACTCTATGAACAGCATAGTCCTAAGGATGGATTTTGATGTTCAAGTATTCCTTCCAACCAAGTAAATAGCCCATGCTCCCCACCCCCAGTTAGGGCAGGCCAGGGTTAGGTCAGAGAGGGAGCCAGCCTGGTTGTATACAGTGAATGGCCGATTTGGCTGGACTTGGCTGGGAGGTGTTTGAAAAATCTGCTTATTCCAAATCATGCATTTTGGTGGGGCTGAGTGTAAGGTGAGAAGAATATGAGCTTGCCTTTATCTATAAGGTGGCATAGGGTGGAGGGAACTGAGGTCTTGAAATTCAATAGGGTAGAAATCCTAATTCTCCAAAATCTGGCCTCTAAAATACTGTCCATGGCCTAGAGGTAAGAAGGAGGAGAGGGAATGCTGCCATGGGATAAGGAAAAATTCCTGGTCTCCAAACCACTTTGTCTTAGACTGAATAGGGAATGTGGTCTTAGTGTTAGAATCCCTATTGACTACATGTCCTTCACCTCTTGGACCAACTCTTTTCCACAGCTTTGGTCATTCCAACTGATGGACAAAATCAAAGGGACTCATCTTGTCCCCTGGGTCTCCCTAGACTTTAGTACTGGCGAGTTGGGGAAAGTGAGAAAGAAAGAATCTACCTGTCTCAGGTGGCCTCACCTATGTAAGGGTAAGGATTTGGTCTCTATGACTTTTCCAGGTACCTTCCAGCTTGAGTTTAAATGTCACAAGGACAAGGCATTAGAGGAGTGGGACTGCTTTTTATACACTCTTGTTGCTCAATGTTTTATCTTTTTGATAGATTTTTTTTTTTTTTGCTAAGTTTCTTGGCCCCCAGGCTAACCATCCTGGTGGGTGTCTCTATCACATTCACTCCAAAGAGCTCAGAGTATTGTACAAGTTGAATGTTTTTAGCCAGGAAGCCTCCCTGCTTCTCCAAAACACTCTATCAATACTATCACTATTACTGTATATATCGTCTATCTTGGAGGAAGGAAAAAAGGTAGAACCTGGGTTCAGGACTTGGAACTTCTCTCTCTGCCTAAGCGTAGAGAAGAAAACAGATTTCTGTGATGCTGATATTTCAAGGAAAGGCTCAGTCAGCCTGTTTGGATCATGACCTTCAAGGGATAGGTAAGTGCTCTAAAGAGTCTCCTAAAGCTGGTTCAGGTAGAGAAGCCAAGCTTCCTTGCCCCCAAACCATCTTCCAGAGTTTAACTTTCTTGTTCAACTCCTAACCTACTCCTAATTTTACGCATAGTCTGAGATCAGAGCTGGTTCCAGTGCTCACCCACTTTGGCTGGGTTTCTCCTTTCCAAGATGTCCTGATAATCTTGGGATTGGAAGTTTTAGTCCCTCTCTCTATGTTGTCTTTCTATTCCTAATGGAAAAGAATATTCCAGAGAATGTTATAACCAAGGAGTTCTCTGTTCTAGAAGACTGGGACCGTGGGTTCCTAAAGATCAGGTCAACTTGTTTTCTTCTGACCATCAATTGGGTACATGAAATGGGAAAGGGAAGAGATATCAGAATGGGCCTTGCTTTGAAAACCTTAGGATATCAGAGTCAAAATTCACTTCAGAGAACCTCTGGTTTGAGAAATCATTCCACAGTGCACATCTCCAACAGGCCAAGGATCTCTCTTGAGTAGTTGTTTGTTCAATCACTCCATGTGTGGGCAGCTGGGTTCTAATAAGAATAGCTAGCATCTACATGGTGACTATTATGTGCTACATGGTGACTAAAGTGCTAAGCACTTTACAAATATTATTTCATTTGATCCTCATAACAATCCTAGGAGGTAGGAACACTATTATCATCCCCATTTTGCAGTTGAGGAAATTGAAGTTAACAGAAATTAAGTGACTCGCCCAATGTCACACAGATAGTATATATCAAAGGCTAGATGGAACTCAAGCCTTCCTGACACCTGGGTCTGTTCACTGTGCCATCTAGCTGCCTTTCTAGTAGAGTGTGTGTGTGTGTGTGTGTGTGTGTGTGTGTGTGTGTGTGTCTACGTGGGGATGGGGGGAAGTGTGGATGTATGAGTATGAAACAAAACTTCTTACTGAGACATGGAGATGGAAGGGCACCCTTAAAAACCTGACTTCTTTGTGTACTTGCCCTGCCAGGCTCTGCCCCAGGCAAAATATCATTTTTCTTAAATGGTGGTCATTTGTCTTTGGGGAATATAGATCAATTTAGAGCTAAGGCTAAAATCTAAGGCTGATATAAGCAAAGCAAAGACACACCCTTAAATTTTTTATCAGAGGCCTTGGTGGCATGAATTTAAATCATGTTCCATATTTCTCTCTTTCTTACCACATTCTAGATGCCCCTGCCCAGATGTTCCAAATGTGGTAAGTGACAATTTTGAATCCTGACTAGCTACCAAAGGCTAGGACTAAATGTGCACTCTGTTGCTCCAAAACTCAGGCCTTTCTTACTTACTCTCTGGGTAGCGAGAGCCTTAACTCTTGGTTATGAGCCTTAACCAAGATGTCAGTAGATAAAACTACTAAGTAAAGTGTGGAGGACTAGCTTCTTAGCCAAAAGCTTTCCTTGATGTACTGATTGACACCATACCCCTGCCCCACCAAAAAATAAAAGTCCTCCCTGCTTCTGGGCCTTGGTGACTTCCCAGTCTATCCCTGGGCTGACTTGTGCTTTGAGCTCCTTGGAGATCAGTGTTTGAGAGACACCCTCTGTTCTGGAGCTAGTGTTGCCAAGGCTAGAAAAAAGGACACTAGCCAGAAAAGCCAGATGAGGATGAAACTAGGGAGGGGCAAGGCTCAGGTCATGGACGAAAGTCCTTTTCCTTTTCCCCTTTCTCAGCATCCCTTTTTTCCCTTTCAAAATGTAGCCCCTTTTTTTCTTTCAGGAAATATCCAGGTCAGTTTCCAATATGAATCATGTCCTGGCAGGAGGATGACTGTTCTGACCCTTGGTGCTTTTTGTCCACAGTGTACAGACTGGGATGGGGGATGGGGGGCATCAATAAGGGTCAAGTGGCAGTGTGATTATTAGGCCACTCTCCCTCCCTTAGCAGTGAATTCAGGGTGAGGGACCCATCCTCAATCAGGGAAGCTCCCAGGACATGCAGACTGGCTCCCAGAACTCTTTCTGCTCATTCGCTTCTATGCTAATGATTCCCTCTTCACTCTAGGGAGAAAGACACCCTAGGATTTATCAAACACTCAGCAAGAGCAAAAGGCAACAGAGATGCTGAGATAGAGACAGAAAGAGAAAGAGAGCTATATAGAGAAAGAAGACATTGCCCACATTGGGAACCAAGGGGCAGCTCTATAGGGGACGACTTATTAAATAGAAACCAGTGGGAAAGGAATTTGAGGAGGGAGGGAAGGAAAGGGAAACAGGGACTCCAGGAGCCCTGAGACCCACATGTGACACAGACATCTCCCCAAGCTTCCAGGAGGAATCTTTGGCTGGATGCAAAGGGACCAAGGGAGGAACCCAACCTACCTCTGAATCCCCACCATGGACATACCAACAACTGCTTTGAGCTGACCCTCAACAAGGAGGGTGAGAAAGCCCTTAGGGCTTGCCCAGCACTACTTCTGGAGACCCTCCCTTCAATACCCACTACACAAGCTCCTGGCCTCCCTTTCCCTCCCCCCACCTCCTCCCTTAGTGCCCAGGCAGCATTGCTCACTTACTTGCAAGACAGCTGATTAATGCCCTCAATGTAGTAGCAGACGCCACCGTTGACACAGTATGACTTGGCGGACTCATTGCATTTCCGAGCATGGCCAGACCATGATGAGAGGGTGGTGGCCACTGGAAAGAAAAATACAGAGAATGACACATTGTTACTGTAGCTCCCCTTCAGAATGTATAACTTCAGGAGTTAGCTAAGAATAGCGGGAGAAGGAAAGGGGAAAAAACATTTAATAAACACCCATTATGTGCTAGATACTATGCAAAACACTTTATAAAAATCTCCTTAGAGCTTCCCAATAACCCTGGGAGTGTCCCTCCAGTGCAGTTATTTATTGGTCCTACAGTCAAGAAGATCTCAGTTTGAATCTAACCTCAAACACTTAGTTGTACAATTCTGGTCTAGTCACTTATGGTCTGTCTGCCTCAGTTTCTTCATCTGTACCATGAAGATAAGGCTAGCACCTATCTTCCAGCATTGGTATAAAAGATTAAAAGCTGTAGAGTGCTTTGCAAACCTTAAAATGCTATAGAAATTCTAGCTATTATCATGATCTGTTTGAATCACGTCTGACTATGACCCCATTTGGAGTTTTCTTGGTAGAGATACTTGAGTGGTTTGCCATTTCCTTATCCAGCTCATTCTACAGATAAGGCAAACAGGGTTAAGTGACTTGCCCAGGATCATATGGTAAGTGTCTGAGGCCATATTTGAACTCACAAAGATGAATCTTCCTGACTCCAGACCTGGTGCTCTATCCACCCCATTGCTGTTATTACTTTATTATTGTCATCCTTACCTAGTCCAACCCATTCATTTTGCATAGTAGAAAACTGCTTCCCAGTGAAGTGAAAAGACTCATTCAAAGAAAGTCCATGACAGAAGCAAGAATCAGCCTCAGACCCTGACTCCAAACCCAGTGCACCATGCTGCCTCTTGCTAATCCTATAACTGGGCAGAACTAGCAGGTTTGACCTGCAACTAGTTTTCCCAACCAAAAACACCTTAGCTCTTCACCACTCCCAAGGGGCCCCAAATGCATAAATAGGGCCTTCCTATGCTTTATTTTTTATGGTAGGGGAGGAAGTTCTCAGATTACCTGCAAGGATACCATGTATCTCATCCTCCTCCCACTCTCACCCCAGGTTGTTACTTTATTATCATCCTCCTCCTCTAGTCCAACCCCAACAGGGCTTTGTGGTACTATCTAGGGAAGAAGGCCCAGGTTGGTGGCCCTCCGGGCTAAAGTGACCTTTTTCTTTCTTGTTCTCACACTCAGACCCCTACTGAGTTCTGTGGAAAGTTTCCTTAGGGTGCCTTTAAGGAAACACTGGAAACAACCTTTTGTAATGAAACTGTTGCCTCTGAGGTCTAACTCTTCAAGGCCTACAAAGTATCCAGGTGAGCTCCTTAGATAGAGTCAGACATAGTAAAATGAGGTTATCTCACAATACAAGAGATGGACGTCTTGGGGCAGCTAGGTGGCTAGAGTGGATAGAACACTGGCCCTGAAGTTAGGAGGACCTGAGTTCAAATCTGTCCTCAGACACTTAACACGTCCTAGCTGTGTGACCCTGGGCGAGAGAGAGAGAGAGAGAGAGAGAGAGAGAGAGAGAGATGGATATCTTAAGAACAAATCTCAGCAAAGCCTATCAAGGTTCTTCTAATCAAAGGGGACCAGGGTCACTAGAGAAACAGGAGCTTAATTAGATGATATGGATAGGGGTGCTCGAAGAAGTCAAAGGTCCAGGAATTCTACTCACTCAATCAACATCACCAAAATCTGGGAATAGCAATCCACTTGCTAGAGCCAAATTCTTCAGAAAAGTGTGGGGAGATGCTTAAGAACATCTTCCTCTCTCCACAAACAGAGATTGTTTACCAATAAAAGAAACTACTTTCTTATCAGTACCTCTTCTTCTAAGGGGTTTTTATATTTGGCACATCCTTCTCCCTCTCCCCTGGCCCAATCATCCTTGGCCCTCCAGCATTATTTGATATAGGTCTACACCAGCCTCGGCCATAAATCATGAGGCTCCAGGGAGGCCCAGAGCAGAGACAGGAACTCAAAGGGGAGGGAGAAGGGGCCAGCTGTGATATGAAAACAGGCTGAAGGGAAGATTTGGTTTTTTAATGCATCTTTGTCCAGGATATACATCTTACTTTAACAGAAGGATGTAGAGAAATAGCTTTCCAAACTAAAACTAAAGCATCGTCCCAAGATGCTTGAAACTGAGGTTAGAGAGCATCCAGAAAGTCAACATGCAGCTAGAATCTCTCAATCTCTCTTTCACTTTCTCTCTCTGTTTCTCCCTCTCTTTGTCTTTCCTTCTCTTTCTCCATTTCTCTCTCTTTGTCTCTCCCTTTACTCCCTTCCTTCCTCCCTCTGTCTTTCTCGCCCCCTCCCTTTTTCCTGTTCTCTTTCTCCTTCCCTCTCTCCCTTTTCTTTTCCTCCTTCATCTCTCCCTGTCTCCCTCTCCACTGTCTCTCTCTCCTCTTGATTTCTCTCTTGCTTTCCTCCTTCCCCATATATACAAAAACACACTCTCATCACTGTCAACAGTGGAAGAATTGACAAGGAATAAGCTGAGAAAGGGCAGTTAAGAAATAAGCTCGTTTTCTATCCAGCTTTCAGGTGCTCTGACGGCACCTGGTCCCTGCAGCTTAACTCCACTTGGCTTGGCCACTTTCAGTCAGCTAGAGGGTGCTAGATTTCTCCATAGGATGCAATCCTTGGTTCTTTAATGTTTAGACATTCGGGGAGATGGATGGACCGAGTGAGCCTGGGAGTATATACATTGTCTTCAGTCTGTATATGTCTAACATACTCATGGATAAAACTCAGCTTGTCACTCTCCAGCTTTTAAAACTCTTCCTCAGCCCCACAGAGGATCCCAAACCTGGATATGTTTCTAACTGCCATCCCTGAGATTCAGGGATTTCCCCGCCCATCTCTGGCACTCTACAATACTTCTCAGACCAAACTCCTGTATCAGAAGCTTGCCTGGGCACATCAATTTGAAGGAGCCCTTTGCCCTGCTAGGCTCTGGTCAAAGGAATCTAAGTCAGTGAGAGCCAAGGAGTGGTGACAAAAAGACAAAGAAAAAGAAATAGTTAGAATAGTTCACCCAAGAATTATGGATCATAAACTCAGGGAGAGAAAAGACTTCAAAATCTATCTTGTTTATTCCCTTTGTTATATAGATGAGGAAACTAAAGTTAGGTGATTTGCCAATATTCACACAGGCAATAAGTACTGACTAATAAGAAAAAAAATTGACTCCAAATGCAATGTCCTTTCTTTTTTTTCCCCCAGATTTATAGGATTTTAGAAATGGAAGAGATTCTAGTATTTTTCTGATACAATTTCCTTATCTTATAGATGGGGAAATTCAGCATGGAGAGTTGAAGTGACTTGCCCAAATGAGGCAAAAAATAGGGCACTAGAGCCCAGATTTCCCAAAATTCTTGTCTAGGGTTATGGGCTTCAAGACAAATATCATTTGAAACATCTTAATGGCATAATCTAGGTTGGTATATGCAAATTATATGCAAAGTACAAACAAATACAAACTCCTCCCCTCCTCTTCCACTTATAGCCACACCCAATTTGCTAGTCAGATTTATGAGGAAGTGTCTCTGCAACACCTCTTTTGTGAGTCACATAAACAGCAGAACCTGCTGTTTTCCCTCCCTGAAATCCAAAAGTCTACTATGGCTCCCAGCTGGACCCCTTGGCTCTACTCTACAAAGTTTACAAGATGGCAATCAGAGAAGTGTCTGCTACAACACAGAGGCATCCAGAGTAGCATCTGCTTCTTGTAGGAGATGAATGTCAAACTTGCAAGGAGCAGACTAAGTCAGAGGCAGGAAAATCTGAGTTCAATACACAGTCAATAAACAATAAACATTTATTAGGTACCTATTATGTGCCAGACATTGGACTAAGTGCTAAAGTTGAATACAGCTTCAGACAATAACTATAGGATTCTGGGTAAATCATTTACCCTCTTTTTGCCTCAGTTTCCTCATCTATCAGATAAGGGCATTGGCTTCTCAATGGGTGGAGGAAAGGCTAGAGGGAGGGAAAGAATTTGGAACTGAAAATAATTTTTTGTTGTTGTTGTTGTTAATAAGGGAGACTCAATAACCTACATCTCTCACAGTCCTGAAAATCTAAGCATACAACAAGACCTGCTTCAGACACATATATCTGTTTGTAACCCTATAGTGAACACATCATATAAAGGGGCATTAGGGGAGCTCCACAGTCACTGATGACCTTACTATTAAAGTAGGGAAGGGAGGTATAGGGATCCAGCTGAAAAGAGGTGGCTAGATGAGATATAGGTCTTAGGTCACAGAGAATTAGATGGTCTCAGGGAAGACCCAGCTACAAACACAGAAAGGAATAGGGAATCTGAACTTGAAGGTGATTTGGGGCTACACGGAGAGTCTTGGCTTTTGTTCAAAGGTCTGGGGTGGTTCCTCCCAGAAAAGACAGAACATATGTTAGGCTAGCCCCATGGTCTAATTCAGTAGAATTTTGATCAACCTTCTCTAAGATCTAGATCCATTTCAGCAGCATGTTTATATTAGGGGTCAGCAAATTATGGCCCAAGGGCCAAATCTATCTGTCGAAGGAATCTGGGATCTTTGGGGAACAATGACACAGGATCCAGATACTTTCAGATCTTAAACCAACAACAATCTCCTTTTTCTGGAGTCATGTCTACAGATTAGATTGCTGTTTGTGCTTTGTTCTTGAAGAGGACTAAAATATCAGGAAGGTGATGTCATGACTTGTAAGTGAATTGGGTTTAAGTGAAGCAGGGTTATGCAAAGTCACCAACCTCACTTTCTTCTCCAGAGCCATCTGCGTCCAGTGGCCAGATATAGATGAGGTCCAGATGCAGTGGGAGCCTAGATAAGACTTGAAAGAAGCCAGAGAAGCCTATGAGACTGAAATGAGGAGGGGGACATTCTGGGCAAGATACAGATCAGGATGACTAGAGATGGCTTTGGATACAGTGAAAGATCTTGGCCTTTTTAAACTAAGATCTAAAAATGCTAGCTATAGCAATAAGAAATTGAGAGAATAAACAGAGGCAAAGAGGAAACAAAATTACTGCTTTACAGATGAAATGATGATTTACCTTAGAATAAATTCAGCATGAGAAAACAGTGGATACCAATTAAATGGATGTTGATCTGGCCTGATTTCCCTTGGAGACAGAAGTAAAGAGTTATTCCCTTTGGGAAAATAAATGCTGGTGGCTAGACATTAGGCTAAGGAACCCTGATTATAACATCCAGGGCCATATTTTGGGCACGACAGACTCTGCCTGCAGCAAACATTAAAACAAGTTAACGTTATTCCAGCCCTACTAGATGACTAAGGACACTTTAGAATGAACTCTGGATTAAAAAAAAATATATCTGTTCCTTCCACAGGCAGGCTAGATGAGCTCCCTTGACACTCTGGTCCTTACACTCTATATTCGGTCATGTTTTCCTTCTGTCCCTAGTTCCGCATACAGGCCTGATAAAATGAAATTATATTAAGTGAATATTATAGATCTACTATGCACAAGGCACTGGGAATAAAAAGAACAGTAACTTCCAAGAGCTACGATGAACACAGCTGGGATTGAAGGGGACAAAGAGTTCCAGAAATATTTGGGAAAGGAAACATTACAAACTAAAGATAGAGGAGAAGAGATTAAAGGAAACTTCATGGGAGAAACAGCATAGGGGTTCAGACTTGAAGGAAGAGAGGGATTCTGAAAGATGTGGCTGAAGAGGTTTGGTCTTTTGGACATGGCAGATAGCTCCTGTGAATCGCTGAGACAAGAATTGAAAAGTCAAGTTTGGGAATCAGCAAGGAATTCTTAATTGGAATATGGAATTTTGGAAGAAGAATAAAAAATAGAGATGGAAAAGTAGGTTGAAAAATAGTGGGGGGGGGAGTGCCTTAAATTCTACTCTAAAGAGCTTTTATTTTCTACTCCTGGAAATGGAGAGCCATTTAGAGTTTTTGAATTAGGGAGTAGACATGTGACTTTGAGATTGTATTTTGCCATCTGTGCAAAGGAAAGACCAAAGGAGTGATAGACTGGTGGCAGAGAGAAAAGTTAGAATGCTATCATGGTGTTACAGACTAAGGGAAGAGGGAGAAAGAATGGAGAGAAGTGGATAGATAAAAGAGATGTTGTGGACAAGATTTGGCAACTGACTGGAAATGAGGATGAGACAGAGAGAGAAAAGTCAGATATCTCCAAGTTACAAACCAGGGGACTGAAGATAATGATGCATTCCCCAGAGAGAAGGAAACTCTTGGAGGAAGGTTAAGTTTGATGGGAAAGATTAGTTTGGTTTTATATATGTTGAGTCTGAAGTGCTGACAGAACTTCCGGGTGGAGATGTCAAACTCCAGTGGCTTCCTAATACCTCCAGGATTAAATAGAAAATCCTGTTTGGCATTTAAAGCCCTTTACAACCTGACCCCTTCCTACCTTTCCAGTTCTCTTACACTTAACTCCCATCCACAATCCAGGGACAGTGGCTCTCTTGCTGTGGTTGAACTCTATACTCCATCTCCTTCGACATTTTCACATCTTTCCCTCATGGCTGGAACTCTTGACTTCCTCATCTCCACCTGGTTACCTTCAAGTATCAGATAAAATCCCACCTACAAGGGAAGGCCTTTCCCAGTCTCACTTAATGCTAGTATCTTTCTCCTTTTTTTCTTAAATTCATAGTATTTTATTTTTCTAATTACATGTAAAAGTTTTCAACATTCATTTTTGTAAGATTTTTGAGTTTCAAATTTTTTTCTCTCCCTCTTATCTCTCCCCTCCCCAAGACAGCAAGCAATCTGATATAGGTAATACATGTAGTACCTTTCTTCTGATAGTATTCCAAGGTATCCTATATATATGTATGTATATATGTATATGTTCTGTGGATATAACTGTTTATATATTGGCTCCCCAACTAAACTGTGAATTCCAGGGGCTGTTTTCACCTTTTTTTAATATCTCCAGCACTTAGAACAATGTTTGACATATATTAAGCACTTAAGGCATTGGGGATGTAGGACTAGAGTTGAGGAAATGTTATGGCTAGACATACATATACATATACATGCATGTGTTCACAAAGTGGGGTGAAGGGATGGAGGGGTGGGGAAGAGTGGGATGGAGAGGGTGTGTCTGTGTGTATGTCTCTATTTTGAGAATCGATTAAGCTTGTATCAGTGGGAACAGATAAGGTCACCTAGGAAGAGAGTGTAGAAAGAAGAAAAGGCCTGAGCTTCAGTCATGCTCTGGGGGTGGGAAGTGAATGATGATGTAACAAAGGAGCTTGAGAAGGAGTGATCAGACAGGTAGAGCATTATCACAGAAGCTAGGAAGGAGTGTCCAAAAGCTGGGAGTGATTAATAGTGTCAAAAGCTGCAGTAAGGTCAGGGAGGGTGAGGATTGAGAAAAGTCCATCAGATTTAGCAATTAAGAAATCACTGGTAACCTTTGAGAGAGAAATTTCAACAGGGGTTAGAAGACAAGAGAATAGAGGACTGAAAAGTGAGTAGCTAGTATAGAGAAATAGAAATAAGCATTTACATAGTGTCTGTTGTACGCCAGGCACTATACTAAGCATTTGACAAATATTATCTCATTTGATCCTCAGAGCAATTCTGAGAGGTAGGTGTTATTATAATTTCTATCTTACATTTTAAACAGAGGATGACTTGCCTAGGGACATAAAATTAGGTGCCAGAGGCTGAATTTGAACTCATGTCAACTTTATTCTGGTTCTGGAGTTCTAGCTATTGTGCCACCTAGTTGTCTCTCAAATACTGAGTATAGACAACTCTTTATGGAAGTTTATTAGTTACAAAGGCAAGGAGATAAGAAATGGCAGTTTATTGGGAAGGCAGAATTAAGTGAAAGGTTTTTTTGGTTTTTGCTTATTTTTGGAATTTTGAACCTAACCTGTGATTTCATTGATATAAGGAATTCCTGGTGAGGAAAATCATTCCATTAATGCAGATCATCCGCTGTTTTGTAATTTAATGTCTTAGCAAATTGAGATATGAAGTGGCTTGCCCAGAATATTATAAAAAGCAAGATTTGAAGTCAGATCTTCCTGACTTTAATCCTGGCTCTCTACCTTCTATACCATAGTTAACTTCTACCAAGTGGAGGATTTTTTTTTTTTTTTAAGGACAAGGTAGATCAGCATACATTGGAAGATAATAGAGAAAGAAGAGTGGATCATGAGAGATATAATATGAAAAAGGGAAATGCAATGATTGATCGCACAAAGCCCTGATGGCAGAGGGAAAATGGGGAATGAGTGCATGCTTCAGAGGGGAATGAGTGCATGGCTGCTCCCCCAGGGTGGAACCTGCCCTAATTCTGAGATTCTGGCATGAGCTCAGGTGCTCTGGGACATTCCCAGATTCTCCTTCACCTGGGTTGGAAGCATCATATTTCTAAAGCCTAGACTACGTAGAGCCAGCTTAAACCAACTGCTCTGTTATAAGAGAAGGCCTTCCTCCAGACTTCTTCAGACCTGGCTATCAAGGCTACATCTGGAGGGAGAGAAAGCTCTGATTTCAGGGGTGGAGGAGGGCAGGGGAAGTGCATCAGCAATGATAAGCAAAGAGGCCAGAATAAGCATTTCAAATACTAAAGAGGAAAACCTAAAGATTACATTACAAACTGAACAGCAAGGCCAGGCTCTACTGTAGCCCCTGCCAGCCCACTCCCTGGCCCCCAAACCTACAACAGGGGAAGAAGTACCTCCACACTTTTCCCTGCGACCCCCTCCTTTCCAACTTCCCAATGTGATGGGGTCAGGCCAAACCCCACTGGGGTGGAGTTGAGTGGTGAAGATGAGTCAGAAGGCATTGAGCCCAGCCCGCCCCCTCTCCCCTCTCCCTCCCAGCTCCTGTTGCTGCAGGTCTCCCAGGTTCCATGGGTAAACAAGGTTCCTGATGCATCTATGCCCAGGCAAAGGGTTGAGCCAGGAGGCTCTTCCTTCACTCCCCCCAGCAGATGGATCACAGCTTTTTTCCCTCATTGGGCCAGGAAGGGAGGCTGGGCCAAGGAGCCCGAGGACTTCGAAGCTAGTAGTTCAATTTAACAAGTATTTATTAGGTACTTATTATGTGCTAGGTACTGAGTGCCAGGTGCTGGAAATACAGAGACCAAAACTGAAACAGCTCCTGCCCTTAAGGAGTTTACATTTTCTCACTGCCCAACAGAGCTGAGAAGGACAAGGACAGAACTGAGGCTCAGAAATGGTACTTTAAAAGAATAAAAAAAGATGTCTGAGGCATTAAGTGACCTTTCCATGATTGCACAAGTGCTCTGTATCGTGTCACAGATAAAAATGGGACCTAGATCTTGATTACCAAGCTGGCACTCACCATTAAGTCATACAGCCTCTCATCATTTATTATTTTTACTCTTACTGTTATTCAAATTCAATCTCTTTGTACATTTCAAATATCATAGTGTTAAAACTCTGTTTCATGATTAAAATTAATGTTCATGTTTGGGGGGAAAAGAAAAAAGAAAAAGAAGTGGTGCTCAAGGTCATTCATCTTGAGTAGGATTAGAACTCGGGTCTCTTTAACTCCCAGTCTGATGCATTCTTTACTTAATCATGCTGCACAGCTGTCAGGGGACAAGGAGAAGGGCTTCCCTGGAATACATGAGGCTTCTATTCCTAGCCCTGGATGCAGTAATTATGCCACTTGGGACCCAAACACATTGGGTCCTTTCGAGGTAACTGGCAGTTGAACCTGTAGACTTGGAAAAGTAGGAAGGAGAGAAAGCCTGGAGAGTCCCACCAGCTGATGAAGGATCATCTCCAGTCTCATTCTCTGAATCCAAAATAGAAACTGGCAGCCCACTGGGGTAGGTCAATTCACTATGACTAAAAAGAATACCTGGGATTAGACTGCTGGGCACAGATCTGGTAAGGGGACCTAGAGTGGGTGGGAATTAGATTCTGACTATTTTATTTTTTTGGCCAATCTGGGGTTATTACAGACTAATCCCCAAGAGGCGGCTAAGTAGTGCAGAAGATAAAGTGCTGGACCTGGAGTTGGGAACCTGAGTTCAAATCTGACCTCAGAGACTTAATAGTTGAGTAATCACTTAGCATTTCTCAGCTTTAGTTTCCTCAACTGTAAAATAAGGATAATAACTGGACTTACCTCACAGATTTGTTGTGAGGTTCAAATGAAATATTATTTGTAATTAGCATAGTATGGCATAGCAGATATATTTAATAAAACTTTTCTTTCTTCCTTCTTTTCTCCCTCCTTCTTCTCTTCTTCTTTCCCTCCCTACCCCCTTCTCTCTTTTTCCCTCTGTCCCTTTCTTTTTTCCCTCCCTCAATTCATTCTTCCCTTCCTTCCTTCCTTCCTTCTCTCTTCCTTCCTTCTTAGAGTGGGTGATACATTCCATAAGCCCTGGGTCCCAGAGTTGAAATTCTCTCAATGATTTGCCCTCAGAATTCCAGATACTTACTGTATATCCAGAAGGCAGAGTGATGGTGATAAGAGGAGACAGAAGAAAACAAAGTCCCTGTCTATGCAAACCTCACAGTTTAGATGGGAAGAGTGGAAACATTTGCTTAACTAAGTAACAATACAAGAAGACAATACCAACAATGTCAGGCAGTGATTAATTGCCAAAAAGACCTGGTTCTATACAAAATTTAGGGAAATGAGTGATCGGTGTGGGCTAAGATAGTCAGGGAAGGCTTAAGAAGGAAATAGGGCTTAAGATAGGACTTAAAGGATGTACACAGTGTGAAACAGGCAAGGAGGATCAGGGATGGCATTTTAGGGGAACAGAGAATCAGCAAAGGCTCATAAATGTGGGTAAGTGATAGACCTGTTTTGAGATACAGTTAAGAACAACAGTTAGATTGGGACACAGGCTTATTGTAGTAGGATACAAAGGTGGAGATAAAACTGGGAAGTATAAAACTGAGAGGGCCTTAAAAGCCAGGCTGAGGAGTTCATCCTTAATCCTACAGGCACTGATGCTTTTTAGGCAATGGTTACTGATGGTGGTGATGAGCAGAATGGATTAAAGAGAGGAAACACTGGAGTTAGAAAGCTATTGCATTAGTATAGGAGGATCAAGTTGCAGTGGGAATGAAAGGAGGTGGTTGCAGTGGGAATGAAAAGGATAGGAAAAGAAGGCGGGTTTTAAAAGACAAATTAATGGAATCTGGGGACAATTTAAATAATTCACAAGAGACAGGGTAGAGTCAAAGTTAATGCCAAGATTTTCAGCCTGGATGACTGGGAGAATAGAAACAGAAGAAAAGCCAGAAGATGGAGCTGGCTTGGGCAAGATGATGAAGAATTCTGTTTTAGACACATTGATTTGGAAGTACAAATACATTCAAGTGGAGATGTCCAACAAGGAGCTGGAAAGAGGGAACTCACAAAAGAGGTTGGAACCACAGTGTGGTTCAGTGTCTTCAGATCTGTGTATTGTCAAGAAGATGGGGTGAAGAGAAAGCCTTAGGAAAGATATAGGACTTGAGTTGAGCTTGCAAGAAATACTAGGATGTGAATGGGTAGGAGAGATCCCCTCCAAAGAAGATACAAAAAGTTGTGTATATAGTGGGACATTGACTGAAGACAGAGATTCTTGGACCCTTCTACCCATTACCATCTTAATGCCCAAAAGACCAGAAAGTTAACATCTACCCCAAATGTAGGTGCCAAGGGATTGTCCTCCCAATTCTATGATTCCCGCTCTCACTTGCCTCCTCCAGTGATCTGAGAGGAGAATGTAGGAGGGTATCTGTCAGAGGACTGTTCCCCAGTAAGTGATAAAACAAACACAGGGATAGAACAATCAGCTCACACTCCAACCCAGGGGGCCCAGCCCTGACTCCCCCAGCTCCGGCTCCTGGCAGTCGAGCCACCCATAATTGCCTTCTAAAAATATCCCTCCCCCACCTATAGATTTCAAAATATTTAGTTTTCGGGGTATTTAAAATGTGAGCCAGCAGATTTGCCAGGTCTAGATAACAAAGCTAAACATTTATGCTTTAACTGCATTTCTCTTAATCTGCTGAGATCGTTGTGCTTGATAGGGAAAGGGAGTGAGAACCTGAGTGCAAGATGAATCATGTGCCAGGAGGCTCCCCAGCAATGCACAGTGACTGGAAGCCCCCCGAGTCCTCCCAGCCCAGCCCCCACCTCCCTGACGCTCCCAGAGACGTACCGCTGTTCACAATCAGTTTGCCTTTGGCTGTGTCCTTTCCGAGAATGTTTTCTGCCTCACAGACATACTCCCCAGCGTCTTCCACCTTCACCTTATTGAACTGCAGCCTGGAGTTTCTTCTGTTTGGGGGAGGCAGAGGGTGGAGGGGTAGGGAGAAAGGAAAGAAGTTTTGATTGAAGGTGAATTATTCTTCCCCTGACTGCCCCAGACAGCCTATCTTCCAGCGATGGAAGAGGAGGGAGTGTACAGCCTAAGGACTGAATGTGGCTGTAAGGGGATGGAGAGATGCTACTGTTTTGGGGGGTGGAAGCTCTTGACTTGAGAGATCCTAAACTGGTCAAGGGACCTGCAAATGCTTTCTAGGTTGGGGCCCCAGAAGTAGATTAAATCCCCCCCCCTCCATCCATACACCAAGAGCCTCCCCTTTTGTTCCTTTAGTCTGCTGTTCATAAACTCCAGAGGGTAGGGACAAGGTCAACTCAAGAGGGAATGGAGAAGAAAGGAGCCTATCAGAAAAATGAAGAAAACTGAACTTAGAAAGAAAAAAATCTGACACTGCTTATCAGCTCCCGTGACCTACTCCAGAAGAGATGAATGTGAGTCCCACTGAGACCCTAGCTTGGGGAGTGTTGGTGGTAGCACTCTGAAAGGCAGACTATTGGGGTGAAATGAACCTTGAGGATTCATGAGATTAAGATGGGACCAGTTGCTCCCCAGCACCTCGGAGAGCAGCTACCTTGATGACTATTTTCAGAGCTGCTGAGTTGACAACACCAAACCTGGAATATTGTTTTTCATCCATCCAACTCCCAGGCTTTCTGGTCAGGTGGGTTTGGATTTGAATAACAACACCAGCGTGACCATCACCACCACTATGTATTTGTATAAGCACTTTGAACATTTTTCCCCCTACATGCATTCCCTCATTCCTCTGAAGAAGGGGAAGAAGGGAGGGGTAATGAATAATTATCCCCATTTTACAGATGAAGAAGTAATTGAGACCCAAAGGGGATGACATGACTTGCCCAAAGTTATCTAGAATGTTAATGGTAGAACTGAGCCTAGAGGCTCCACCTTGACTTCTAGGCTAAGCAAACTGCACTTCCTTTTCCATATTAGTGAGCTAGGGAGTATATGCCCCTTGTGAGGACCATTACTAGGAGCTAGGGGATGCTACATGCTGTATCTTGGTAGGAAATAAAAGTGACCCTTCTCCCTCTCAGGGGTCCCTGCTTGAGATTCCAAGTCTGATCAAAGGAAGGGTGCACATGGTGATCTTACCCTGATATAATCACTTCCACACTCACAGGAAAGGTAGGGGTTTGCCCCTGTCTTTGGAATCTCTTTAGTGTCTGGAAATACAGCCTCTAAAAGGCTAACTCAAAAGCAGTAATTCTGACTGTATGTGTGTGTGTATTAGGGGGATGGGGTGTAGCCGTTCTATTAATTAGATGTTTTTGTCAATACAAAAATATAAAGAAAATACGCCAGTGGTCGATCCTAGCTCCTGATCATTTGCCTCCAATGTCCTCCTTGGCACAACCTCACCTTCTCCCCAGCACCAAAATGGGCCACAGTGATGGCGCAGACATTCACTTTTTCTTTCAGGATGCCTTTCCCTTTCATCTCCACTTCCTTTGGAATGATTCCTTTAATATCCTAAATCCCTGGGAACCCCTTTGCCCTACCTAGAGAATAACTGCTGAGCCTGCCCACCCCCTGACCCCAGCCTGGCCAGTCTTCTGGATAAAAACAGAGGACAGTAGCCAGTCTCTTGAGAGAAACGAGACAAAGCAGGAAAATCTCCTTACACAACATGACTTCTTCATTTCATTATTGAACAGCAAAACTAATTACCAACTTCCCAGAATATACCTTGCCCAGAGGCCCTTAACTGTGAGCAGTGAGGGAGGGAGGTGGCAAGAGAAGCAGAAGTGGAGAGCAGGGCAACACCGGGAGCCAGGCAGGGCCAGAGCCCTGTGGGATAGCAGGAAAGAGAGGGGCACTGGCATGGGGATGAGAGGACCATATCAAACAAATCAAATTGACAAGCACCACTTGCTTCTCTTCCAAAGAAATCTTTTCCCTTTCAGTGAGACCAGGGGCCTCTGGGGACCATACTCCTTCTGGGACCTCAGGGGACAGCTTCCTACAGTTGTCAACATTTTCTGTTGCTATGGAGATATCCCTAGTGATGCCACAGTTATTACTCCTACCCCAAAGCACATTTTCAGCTTCTTGGCCCAGTTTCTGCCCACAGCCTTGGGGCTCCTTCTCTTTATCATTAAAAATAGTTGCTCAGGTCCCTTTGACCATCCTATCCTTTCCTTCTTGGCCCTAGCTTAATCGGAAACTGTAGTCCCCTTTTATCAGGAGTCTGCCCTTGCCATTCCTCCTCAGAAGCCTCACCCCAGAAAAGGGAGTCAGACTATGTAAATCTTGAACTCAGATGACTTAAAAGTTTTGCTACCCCCTTTTCTCCATATCCCACTTGCAAATTTCTTTCAAACTTCACCATGGCTGAAGGGCATGGTAAGGGGGAAGAGAAGCTTACTTCAACTAGAGGAATGGTGGGTAGATGGGGGAAAGACCTTACTTGCAGCAAGGGAAATATGCAAATATGCACTCAAGGAATCTTCCAAGGAAATCTTCAGTATAGCTACATTAAGCCTGTTCTGCTCTGATATAGGGAAGTTATATGTGATGCCCTCAGGAGACTCCTTTTAGTTCTAGGACAGTAGTTCTTAACCAGAGGCCCATGACTTGTTTAAAAAAAATGTGTTTTTGTAAATGGACCAACATATTTGGTTTCCTTTGTAATTTTATGTATTTTATTTAAAACATCAGAGAGGTGGTTTATAGGTTTCATTAGACAGCCAAAGGGATCTATAACAACAAAAAAGGTTAAGAATCTTTATTCCAGCAGGTTTAGATTATCAGGCATTTGAAAAATAGGACCCATCCTATTGGTTTCTCACTAGAAGGGAACAACTGAGTCACACAGTATGGTCCCAGTTCTGCAGAACAGAACATGGAGAGAGATTAAGGCACCCTGAGAAGTCTTTGGAGTAGGGCTCCTGTTTCCCCATAGTCTCAGCAATTCTGCTTTCTAATTGTTCTTCCTATAGCCCATCACACTGGAGTCCTGTTTTCCACACTCTCCTCCTTCCTAGATTTAACATCCTCTCCTCTGGGTGGCTCAGGCTGTAGCTTCACATGTTGTGCCCCCTTAGTTTTCAGTTTTTATTTCCCTATGTGACCTGGCACCCCCATTCCCACATAGTGACTCTGGTAGGAATGCTCCACCTCTCCCCACCCACCCCCCTCCAATCCCTACACTTCCTCTCCGAGCTGCCCGCCCGCCTGCAGGGCCTGTCCTAGCCTGCTTCTCATTAATGATGGAACATGTAGTTCTCCAGGGGAGGGACCTGGATCCTGAACTGGGGGGGGGGGGGGGGGGCGGGGAGGGGGGAGGGGGAAGGGAGGGCAAGGGAGGAGGAGAAGAGGAGGTAGAGATTTTTAAAAACTGTTCCTAAGAAGGAAGGAGAGACTATAGTGAATATTGGAAGACAGACTGTGACAGAAGAGAGGCAGAAAAATTCAGTACACAGGCTTACAGATGGAGAGAATAGAGAGAACATAACAAGAGACAGATAGAGACAGAGAAAGAGACAGAAAGAGAGAGGGGGGAGAAAGGAGGGGAGAGAGAGAGAGAGAGAGAGATAAGGAAGGAAAGAGGGGAAGGAAGGGAGGGAGAGAGGGAAAAGGAAAGAAAGATCCAGTAACTGAAGCAGAACAAAGTATTTGTTATGGAAGAAGGTCTCTATTGTTCTTCCATTGGAAGGTAATCAATACTTGATCCTTCTTCCATAATGTCAGCTACAGAGTTAGGGAGAGGTAAGTTGTACAAATACACATGTGAAAGCCTGACTCTAAGGGTCTCAGATTTGTCTGAACTCCTCAGTGTTACAGGCCCAAGGATCCAGTTGAGCTACTTCCATGGCGGGTATAAGCTACACATCGATGTTTATTCATCATTGTGTTGCTTCCATCTCCTTCAAACAGGACTAGAATGGGGAGGGGGTGAAGAGAGGAGTTTCACTATGGGAAAACAGTGACAAATATCATGATGTGGTTTAAGGAAGTCTCTTAATATAAAAGAGTGCCCAGGAAAGAAAGATCAAGGGAGACCCCACTTCAGCTCTATAGAGCAACTTGACAGAGGGAGAAATCAAGGTAGTAACTGTCTCAGGAAGAAAAGTGGAATAGAGAGGGGTCTGATCCCCAATTCAAGCATCTCAGACTAAGGGGAAAAAGAGTTATTTTGTCCAGAGAGTTCAGTCATACAATGACATCATCACCCCAAAACTCAGTCAAGGAAAGGGTCAGGGTCAGACTGGAGAATTCCTTTCCTCAATTTCACTTTGGG
This sequence comes from Sarcophilus harrisii, assembly GCF_902635505.1. Classification (NCBI taxonomy): domain Eukaryota; kingdom Metazoa; phylum Chordata; class Mammalia; order Dasyuromorphia; family Dasyuridae; genus Sarcophilus; species Sarcophilus harrisii. Next base: position 372,628,211 of record NC_045427.1, read on the forward strand.
GATCCTGCTAAAATGGGGTGGAGGAGGAGCAATTTTAGATCAGTGGGGAGCGTTACTTGACAGAGGGAGAAATCAAGGTAGTAACTGTCTCAGGAAGAAAAGTGGAATAGAGAGGGGTCTGATCCCCAATTCAAGCATCTCAGACTAAGGGGAAAAAGAGCTATTTTGTCCAGAGAGTTCAGTCATACAATGACATCATCACCCCAAAACTCAGTCAAGGAAAGGGTCAGGGTCAGACTGGAGAATTCCTTTCCTCAATTTCACTTTGGGGATCCTGCTAAAATGGGGTGGAGGAGGAGCAATTTTAGATCAGTGGGGAGCGTTTACCTCTATTGATACTACCCACTGGCTTTCCATTCATTAGGATCTATGTTCATGTCTCCCATGTCCAGAGATTTAAATGACTCACAGCAAAACCCATACCATAAAGGCAGCCCCTAGCTACCCACCCCCTAGCTACTCCAAGTGGCACTGACCACAGAAGGGAAGAACTGAAACATCAGAAACGTGCCCTCAGCATTATTAATCTCATGATCTCTTTGAGCTCTAGGTTTTTCTCTGAAGGGATGGTATAGATTTAGGAACAGAAAGAGAGGGGGAATCAAGGGAACTGATTTTATGTAAGCCTCTGGTAGTGGTGGGAGGGAAAGAAGGAGTGATATGATATTGCCCACCATTAACTTTATGTGAGTGAAAAGGACAGGGAATTAAAAGGGGTCTTGGTTGGGATAAATGGTAGTCAAGTGGCAACATGTACTAGCCAATTGAAAAGGACAAAAAAAAATGAGTCTGGTATACAGGATGAATCCAGGAGGACTTTTATTTTGCTGGTAGTAAGGAGCTTTTCATTAATAGCATCCTCATTCTCTCTCCCCACCCACCCACACAACCCCTTTGGTTCATGGCTGCTATGGATACAGGTAAATTCTGAGTTATTACCTTTTCTGGTAGGAGGAATAGACAGAAAGGGACTTGTTCCTGGGGTCTTCTAAATACTGCAGCTGGTTTTCCCCAGAGCCTGCCTCATATACACATTTACCCAGAGTGGAAGCAAGATGATAGAGGCCAACCCAATCCAAGATTTCAAAAAGCCTCTAAGTTACTTCCCTTAGGTCATCAAATAGATATGGTTAAGAGGTTAAGCTCTCAGGACAGAGAAGTAATGGGAACCCAGGGACTTGGAAGGAAGTCAAAAGAAAGAACTAGTCTGGTATCTTGACCCTGGGCTTCTTGTTCTCACCAGAGAAGATAGGGACAGACAAACATTTTCCTGAGGAGAGATACTTTTTCATCCTCTTCAAACTGGCTATTACCACAGAACAGTGGCTGACCAAGGAACAGACAGTACATCCAGATCCTCTCTTCCTAATTCCTCCCTCCCTGCAAACACATAAATGCAGCCACTTTTAGGGAGGACAGGATGGCTGTATCCCTGACAATAAGGCAGAACTGTAAAGTGGGTGATTTGTCTTGCTATTCTCCCTCTCTCTCCTACATGGTTTTAGTGGCCCTTCCCAAGAATATATCTGGTGCTTCTCTTTCCAATCATATCCCTTTCCTTTGGGACTTTGTCACCTGTAAAATGACAGCCAAAAATCTCATATAACTTAACCATCTCTAATGGGTACACATGGTACCTCTCAGAGACACAGAAGCATTAAAAGGATGACACTTCAATCTAAAGCCCTGACTAAGGGTGAGGACTTGAGGCATATGGTAAGATCCGAGGAAATGGGAAAGGTGGTCTCCGGCCCCTGAAATCAAATTATATAGTTAGCTTCTTTTACCTATGACTTAAGGGTGACTTCAGAGAATCATAAAAACTGCCTGAGCATTTAAAGGTACTCGTGATCATGCTGGCACTACATGTTGGGGCTATATTCAAAGCTCAGAAGGCAAGGCTTTGGGAGGGAACTACTAAAGAATAGTAGGAAGGAGATTGGGTAAAATGGACACTGGGGTGCCACTAGCTAACCTTAGGGCTAGTGCAACCCCCAACTGTCCACTTTGTCTCTTGCTTCTAGAGGCCACCCTTTCCCACAAGGCCAACTGGGGTTTCAGAACTGGGGTTCCCAGCGCTCTGCTTCCTGGAGGTCACCCAGAGGTGCAGGGCAGGCCGCCATTGTCTAGGAAAGCGGGTACTTACTTGCCATTCCCATACTTAATTCGGATATCCTTGCTCCTGTTGAGTTCCTTCCCATCTTTGTACCAACGGTAGGTGGGCAGGGGATAGCCGGCAGCTGCCTCACATTTTAGGGACTGCTTTTCCCCCACCTGGGCAGTCTGGCTCTTCATTTTCTTCAACTTAGGTGGGACAGCTGAAAAAACACAAGACAGAGGAAGCCATCAATCCTAGCTCTGGGATAGGGCATAGCAGATGGGGATTCCCCAGAAGGCAACAGGGTGTGCATGAGCCTGGTGAGGCTTGGCCCGCAGCCGGCCAAATTGTTATTTTGGCAAAGTTTATCTCAGGTGCCCCCAGGCTTCTTTTTCTTTGTTCTTTCCCTTTTTCTTAGAGCATCTTAAATCTTTCAATAACCAGGAACTTTCCTTTTTTCTTCATTTTTCCAAACCTGTTCTCAGAAAAGGATCAGCTATCAACAATTCACACCAAAGTGTGAGCATAAATAATTGTAATAATATTAGCTGACATTTATATGAGCACTTTAAGGTTTATGAAGCACTTTAGCTACATTATCTCATTTGTGTCTCACAACAATCTTATGAGGTAAGTACTACTGGTATTATTAACCCCATTTTACAGTAAAGGAAACTTAAAAGTTTTAAAAGATGTTAAGTGAGGCAAATTAAAGCAATTTTGAGGTTCCATCTCAATCATCTGATGATTATGTCATGAGGCAAAGATGACAAAAAATAAAATGATAATATTTGAGGGGCAGTGGAAAAACAGACACACACTAATGCATTGTTGATGATGCTGAGAATTGCTCTAGCCATTCTGGAGAGCAACTTGGAACTTTGTCCCCAGGCATTAAGCTGTATACTCTTTGACCCAACTATATAGCATTACTAGAAAGAAAAAGAAAAAGAACCTATACACACACACACATATATAGCATTACTAGAGAGAAAAAGATTTATATATGTATGTATGTTTGTATGTATTTACAGCAGCTGTTTTATATAGCAAAGAGCTGGGAACTAGGGGAACACCCATCAATTGGAAAATGGTTGAATAGATTATGGAATACCTTTATGCTATAAAAATAATGAAAAGGATAGTTTCAAAGAAACCTAGGAAGACCTATTAATGATACAGGAGAAGTAAGCAGAACCCAGAGAATGATTTATACAATAACAACATTGTAAAAACAACTTTGAAAGGGTGAAGATCTCAGATCAATGTAATGGCCATTCAGGATTCCAGAAGACCCATGATTACCAAACTAACCCCCTCTAACAGACTGATAATTTAGACTAAGATATATATAGATATAGCCAATACAGGATTTGTTTTGATAGGACTTCATTTTGTTTTTGTTTTTCCTGGTGAGAAGGAAAGAAAATGGATTTTTAATAAAAAAAAAAAAATTAAGGTTGTAATTTGCCCATGATCATACAGCTAATGAATATTTAGATTCCAGATTCGATTCCTGATCTTAACTCTAAGTTCCACTACTCTTTCCATTATATCATGCTGTCTTTCCATGTTGTCTCTCTTAGAAGAATTTAACATCTCAATAGGCTATTTCAGGTATACTAACTCCCTGAATTCCTTTCAATTCTATTTCTTTGATCCTTACCACAATCTAGTGGATTGTGGTCTGTGTCCTCATTTTGCAGATGAAAAAAACAATGGAGTGACTAATAATATTTTTAGAGTTAGAAAGAATTTTAAAGGGCTTTTTCTTTATATCTTCAGTGCTTAGCAATGAATCTAGCATACATTAAGCACTTATGAATGCTTGCTAATAGATTGACTCCTTTTTTTTACTTTTTTTTTTTTTAGGTTATACATGTACATTCATTTTTTATATATTTCCCATATGAGTCATGTTGGGAGAGAAAAATCGGAACAAAAAAAAAAAGCAAAAGGGGAAAAAAAGTTGAAAATAGTATCCATTGATCTACCTTCAGTTTCCATCATTCTCTCCTTCTATGCCAATGACATTTTTCATCCAAAGTTTATTGGGATTGCCTTGGATCACTGAATTACTGAGAAGACCCAAGTATGTTATAATTGATCATCATACAATTTTATTGTTGCTATTTACAACCTGCTTTACTCAGCATCAGTTTGTGTGAATCTTTCTAGGCTTTTCTAAAATCAACCTGTTTGTCATTTTTTATAGAAAAATAATATTCCATTATTCTCATATACTATCACTTATTCATCCATTTTTCAACCACTGAGCATTTACTCACTTTCCAATTTTTTGCCAACACAAAAAATGACTCCTTATTTTAAGAATGGTGAACTTGGATGAAGCCAAGAAATTAGGTGACTTTATATAAGGTCCCAGAAAGTGGCAGAGATGAAATTTAAATCCAGGCCTCCTAATTGAAATCCAGTACTCTTCCCTAAAGCCCAATGGACATGGCAAGGCTGGAACTAGTTTTCTGACTATATCATAGTTTGCCTTTATGGTAACTGCATCTTCAAAGCTGTTAGCTCCTATTAAAGGTTTAGGTGAGATAGGAGATGATAAGAGGGGACCTTTCTGGTAACTATAAAATCCCATTCTGTAGGAAGTATCCTACTCAGAACCCAGGAATAGGAAGCACTGGGGATTGAGTATTGGGACTCCATAACAAGAGAGTACAACAGGGCTGATCTCCTGGAGTCCATCTGGTTTGTTTAAAGGAAAAAGATATTGGGTTTGTGTTTTTTGTGTTCCTGTCCGAGAATGAACCTGGACCAATGCTCAAGGTCTGAGGGGTAGGGAATGCATAGAACTTCCCCAATAATTAGTGGTCAATAATACAGGTGTGTAGTGCTTTGTAGAACTTTGTTTCCTTCTCTGATTGCTGTGTGTCCTATAGGGACAAAATGGGAGTCAGGCTTTTTTCTATTTGATGGGAAGAAGACAAAAAAGCATCGATGTTGTCCCTTGAGAACTGACTGCTTCCAGATGCTTAGACTAGGCTTTAAGCAGGAATCTAAGGAGGGAAGTTGGAACTAGAAGGCGACCTCAGGATAAGGAAGCTCTAGGGTCCTTTCCATTCACTGCTTAGAAGTTGGTCTCAGGAACAGTCCTTGAGGTCCTAGCAAAGTGGAAGAATCTACCTTTCGGGAGTCACTCTGGAGCCTGTCTGCACTGGAGAGTCAGTGAGATAACACAAAGGACACAGCACCCACACGGCGAGACTGAAACCTCAGCCAAGGGAGAAATGTACCTCTAATTGTATTCTCATTGTTCCCCTTCGCACCAGAGAGAGGGAGCTCTTAAAACAATGAGCTAAAAGCAGCTCCAGCCCTAATGAGAGATTAACTGTGTGCCCGGGAGTCCGGGTCCTATAATGGAGGTAAATGGTACAGCCGGTGGACAGTCACATGGAGGCCACTGGCAGAAAGAGGAAGAGCTATATAACTAGCAGTGGGAACGGAACTTCCCCATGGAGCAGCATTGATGCCTCGCTCTGAAAATCCTGGGGTGACTCACCCCCCAACCTGGAGCTGGGGGGGGGCAGGAAAGCGTGAATCTCGGGAAGCCTCCCCGCCATCAAGGTCACTTTCCATCTCAGTTAATCAGAATGCATCTGTGCCTCTTTCTGGACTTCCATCTCTAGAACCTCACTTTTCGTGGATTTCTTGAGTCAGGAAGGACTTCACAAAGTTACCTAGTTCATTCCTCAGAGAAGGACCTGGGTGACATCTCCACAGGCTGTGGACATCTGGAGGGGGTTGTGCTACATAGAATAAAGGGGAAATGCCTCATAGAAGCCTTAAGTCACCAGGAAACTCTTTTCCTCGAGGCTGAATTCTACAAAACCCAAGGAAAACAGGCCACACCACAAAGGTCAAAGATCTCAAGGCCCACGGGAGTGGGGAGCCTGGGAGTCCACTGCCTTCCTCTGGGGTTCAACACCCCCCCCCACCCTGCACCCAGGCGTCGCTCTCCTGTCCGGTACCAGCATAAAAAAACAACATCAACAAGTTATTTTCATTTTTAGCATTCTGGGAGGCGCCTCTGATGCTGACAGCCTAACCTCGTTAATCTGAGGCGGGCACCAGGCCTTCAGAGATCTGACACCGGAGGCCCAGCTTCACCACCCAGGGAAAGCACAGACCCCCTCCCTCTCCCCCAGCACCCTCCCTTCCAGGCTCCGCCCATCAACAACAAGGGGATAGGTGGGCAGGGCCAGCGGGTTCTTGAAAGGACTAATGATCCTCACCCTCCTGACTAATGCTGAGCCAGCCCCTTTGCTGGGAAACACCCCAAAACATCAAAGTCTCCCACTTCTCATCTGTCAACTAGGCCCCAGCATCGCAACAGCCCCCCTCCACCTTCCCGGGGAGCTTCCACCTGCACCCCAGCCCAGATGGAGGTGTTGTCTCCAACTCCCCTCTTCCCACCCCCAATCCTGCTGTAACCCATAGGCTGCTAATTATAGACTCTGAGTTCAAATGGAAAAGAAAAGAAATGGAAATTTAAAAAAAAAATGCAGCAGTAGTAAGAGGTTCGGGTCCCTTTCCCCTGCGCTGTGAAAGGGACAGCCGGACGCTCTCATGGCCTACCTCTGATTGGTCTGCAGTGGCTCCGCCCTCAGGTGCGCACGGGCACACCACCGAGGGGCCTTGGCACGGAGACTCCCAGCTGAGCCAGTTTGCATCCCCCAGGGGCAAGGTTTCCAATGGCAGCCTGGCATGGGCCTAGCAGGCGGTTAGGTCTGCCCCTGCCCAGCTTCGGCGGTCTATCAGTGTCCTGGGATCTGGAAGCTGTAACTTCCAATTCTGTCCCACCTGTGGGACCCAACAAATCACTAACCTCTTTGGGCCTCATTTCTAAAATGGGGATAATAATAGCATTGACCCCACAGGATCACAATGAGATAATATATGCAAAGTTCTTTGCAAACCTTAAAACTTGAAAAAAAAAACCTTAACCCATAATTACATATATGTTTGCAGACTGTGGAAGTCTCGATTGAATTCATTATGTGTCCTCCGCCATGTTTTTTGGTGGAGAACAGGCTGAGGGAGCCAGGGAGGGAGAGAAGGAAAGCGAGCTAGGACCAAGATTGGAAAGGGACAAAGGAGGCAAAGGAAAGGAGAGAAAGTTGAAGGGGGGGAGGGCTGTGCAGGAAGGAGCCAATGGAGCCAAGGCCAGCATCCCTACTTCCTCCAGCATTTTTCCTCTCTACCCATCATTGCATACAGAACCCAATCCTGAGGTTTGGTCATAAGGGAGTTACAACTTATGGCAGGGTAGATCCCCGGCTCTTGAGGATTTCAAATTTAGAGATGAGCAAGAAATGATAGTGTCTTGGGGTTTACATAGGCAGGAACTCAAATTACACAAAGTTAACATAGGCACACAGGGCAGAAAGATGGGGAAGGGAGGGGAGAATCACACAGATACACGGGACAGGAACAACAGTCACCCAGCTGTTGCAGAACACTACAACAATGTGAGTCAGATACAGACCCCATTCATGGCAGGAATGGGTTATCCTTGCCATCTCACCAGGCTTGTTTTTTTCTGCCCCTGAACCTTGACTTCAGCCACCACTCAAACTGATCCCACTGCTGAGCAGCACAAAGTTTGCACCCTCCCAGGGTCCCACCCCATTGATGTTTGACTTAGTGCCGACAACGGATTGGGTTTAGCCCGACTGCATTTCAGAACTCCCAAGCTCACTCTCTACCAGCCTCAGCACAGGAATTACAGTCCTTCCCAGTCCTACATCTAGGTCTGCACCTCCTACCTCCAGAGGGCTGGTTTTTACCTCATTAAGGGTGGGAGATGGGAGATACCTGGTGCTTTAGTTGTAGGAAACAAGGCCACTCTACCTTCAGATGGACAATTCTGCTCTTTAATTCTTCCCTGTCCCTACTGAGGGAATGGAAGGTAGGGGGTAGGGACAGGAAAGTCAGATTGTCCAACTTTTTAAGTTACTTGTCTATTTGAAGCCCCAGGAGCCCCTTGAAGTGACTATTCACTGACAACTCTCTTCATGTTTGCCTTTTTCCAAAGTTTGGCCAGTTTCTGCATCTGAGGGCATCCTGAGCCCCAGAACAAAAGGGAAACCCCAAGTCACTCTCAATATCTGCCTACACCCAGGATAGTGACTGTCTGGGGGCTCAGAACCCTAATGAACTTCCTTAATGCCTTCTGATTAGTCAGGGACTAGAAAGGGGAAGTTCAGGGGCCTTGGCCCATGGACTTAGGGATGGAATGCCGTCTGGAGCTTCAGCTCCATGTAGAAGCGTTTTTTCTAACTTTGTTACCATGATTTGGGGATCTGTCTTAGAATGACAAAGAATATTGAAATGAAGAACATAAAATTAACCTTCAAACCTAAGATACTAGAACAAGGCACCTTGTCCTTAAAGGGTCCTTTAAAAAAATGAAAGGGATCCCTACTTTACCTAAAGGGAACTCATTTCCCTAAAAAATGATATAGATTAGAAACAGAATTGAATGCCCTTTCCCCTTGGTTTTTTTTTTTTTTTTGAGTACTTTCGCATCAATGATCTCCCTTTCTCCCCAGAACAATCCCCAAAAGGAAGGCAGGGAAGGTATCAGCATCTCCATTCTAAGGGACTCCAAATCAGGTCTTTCTGTACTTTCTTCTATAAAGGTTTAAAAAAGTGGGGAGAAATCTGTTCACAGAGTCAAGCTTATGAAAAACTTATTTAGGTTGGTGATTGTGGTTATTTTGTCACTATATTAGAAACGTTTCTTACAAATTGGAAATCAAACTTTCTAACCTATAGGGAGAAAATCATAACCTCCCTTAATCCATCCTTCCATAACAACTGGTTACACACACACACACACACACACACACACACACACACACACTTTCTCTACCCCCCTTCCACCAAAGGCACAATACTGGATAGGTGGGATTGTGGGACTGACATTCTACATTTATGAGTATCTTGAACTTCTCTGTCCCAAATACCAAAGAAGAACATGTTCACCAGCCACTTCAAACAATCCCTAAACAAAGTTTCAGCCAGTCAGGTCTCTACCTCCCATAAAAGGCTAAAGAAATAAAATCAAATCAGTGCCTTAAAAAAAAAATCACCCACAAACAAATAGAAAACAATTTACCAAGGCCCCAGGGATGGGATAGATTAAAAGGAGAGAAGATTTTCCTCTTGTGGAAGAAGTCCTTTCTCTTCACCCTTTGCCAGAGATGTCTCCTTTTCTTGGGTGCCAACAACCACCCTTCAAACTCTGCCCACTCAAATGCTTTTTCTCCCTCTCAAGGAAGTCAGATGATCAGAGCTAACCTTAGGCTGGGCCCTATCTTTCTCGATTTTCTCTCACCTACCCCAGGAGGGTCAGCTTTACTCTACCAGAGACCATCAGGTCTGGAGGTTCATATGGTTTAGTTAGTACCATATTAACCCTCTACCTATCCAAGTGTTCTCCTAACATAATGCCTTTCTCTTTATTCAATTCAACAGACATCAGTCTGTGAGATAGACTGGAATGATAAAGAAATGAATCCCCTCAGGAAGCTTAAAGTCTAACTAGCTTCCTTGCTAGATTTGTTGATAAGTAACTAGAATACAAGACAGAACAGGATAGATGCCATACAGGCAAAATGATCTAGGGAAACACCAAGAGAAAAGTTGTCTTCAGCAGCAGCAGTCAAGAAAGGATTTATGGAAGACAAATAACATAAAATATAGGTAGGATGTGGAAGCAGTAAAGAGATAAGATGAGGGAGGGAGGGAGGTACATATTGTGTTTCAGAATTATTCTTCTGGAGCAGAGGCTGCAGGTAGAAAAATAGGAGGAGAGGCCAGCAAAGGTTAGTTGGGGAGACTTAAAGTGCTTGGGAGGGTGAGGCACCGTATCCCCTGATACCAGAAGATTGTTAGCTGGGTACTGAGGCCCATAAGAACTTTGGACTATGTAGCATGGGGAAATAAAGGGAAGCAGTATGAGTTTCATCCAGGGAAAGGCAGAATGAGTGGACAATTCCATGAAACAACTACTGACCAGCAAATTCCTGCTCAAAGGCAGGAGTGAGATGGGTTGTTTAACATGGAGAGTGAAGTAAAAGAAAAAAGAAAAAAAATTTCATTCACTATTTGTCTTAAGAAGGATATATCCCTACTTCTGAATGAAGACTCCCTAAGTTATAGGTATATGTGTGCAGAAGGATAGGAGAGAGAAAGACTAGAATCTTTTAAGTCTAATACATTCTCAACTTGATGAAATACCGGGCTTTCCCTTGAAACACTGGATTCTCTGCAGAAGGCTGCTCTCAAACATCATTTAGGTTACAATGCCAGGAAGCTTAGTAGTTAGAGCTAGGAATTTCTTTCTTTCCTTTTTTTTTTTTTTCCAGTGGGGATGAGATGGACAGGGACAGCAAGGAACCCTCAAATATGGCCACAGATTCTGGGTACCATATCCTCCCCCTATGACTGACAGATGAGCACACTTTGGCTCTGTTCCCATTCTCCCCAAAATGGGGTATAGTTCAAGAAAATCAATATGAACAAGGATTGAGTCAACTCAAGAAGTGTTTCCAACATTCTCTTAAATTGCAGTACTCCTTCCTGCCCCATCTCCTTCAAGAATGAGCCCCCCCTCCCACATTCCTAGGCCTAAGGCAAGAGAGACCCTTTCCCCTTCAAAGGCCTGGGATAACTAGAGAAGGGCAGAGGGAAACCATAAGGAGATGAACAGGATATAGGGGGAAATGGCTCCCGTGCTACAGAGACTGAGAATACTTCCCAAATTTTCTTTTGGCTTGTCACTCAGGCTCTGTTGGCAGTGGCTATGAACAGTCTGGATGCTGATAATATGGCAGTACAGAAGAGTAAGTACCCACTAAGAAAGAAGGTATGGGTTCTAGTACCAGCTCTGTCATTAACTGACAATGGGATCTTGTCCAAGTCACCTCCATTTGGGGGCCTCAGTTACTCATTTATAAAAAGAGGGGACTTGGACTAAGACCCATCTTTCCAAATTCTGTTACCTCCAAAGGTTTCCCATTTCCCACTTCCATCCCCCACCTCCACTTTATTCCTTCTGAGAGGGCCAGGACTTGACTTTTGGCCACCAGGGGGCACTACACAAGATGCCCAAACTTGAATCTATCTGAAATATCTTCTCATACAAGTCCCTAATTAAGAGGGAAAATCCTAGCTAGGTTCCTTAGAAGCTTCCTGACTCACCTGGTAATCTCCTCTGTACTTCTCTGCTAGGCCCATCGTTCCTTTTCTTTTTGCCTCTTCCACCCACTTATCCCTCTGGTTCATCCTTTTAGTCCTGGCTGGGCTACTCCAGATTACACATTCATCATTCTAGCAGCAGCATCCATTTAAAACTCATAGGGAAGGATATTCCGTACAGGGATGGGAATAGGGACTGGACCTGAGGGATTTCATGAATATAGGAAAATCCTTCTATCAGCAAAAAATATAATTTATAGACTTAAGAGTTGCCTAGAACACTGAGAAACAAAAGGAACTTATCCGGGGTCATTGAGAGAGCAGGTTCCAAAGGTGGAATTTGGTCTTCAAGACTGGCTCTCTATTACTATGCCACAATGTCTCTTAGGGTTCTGTAAATAGAGTTTCGTTTTATACTTATATAATGATCTGTACAGTTGACAAGCTACTTTGATCATGAGCAGAAAGAGCAGGAAAAATACTAGTCTAGGAGTCAGGAAATCTGAGTTCTTGTTAGTCCTGTTTCTGATACTTATTAGCTATATGATCTTTGGCAAGGCACTTAGTCTTACAAAGCCTTAATCTGTAAAATGGTTATAAGAATTCTTGCCTCAAATTCCAATAGACTTGTAATGGAAAGGGCCATGTGCATCCAGAGAGAGAACTATGAAGACTGAATGTAGATCATAACATCATATTTTCATCTTTTTTGCTGTGGTTATTTGTTTGCTTAGTTTTTTTCTCATTTTTTTTTCCATTTTGATCTGATTTTTCTTGCATAGCATGATAAATGTGGAAATATGTGTAGAAGAATTATACATGTTTAAACTATATTGGATTACTTGATATCTAGGGGAGAGAGAGAAGTGAGGAGGAAGGGAGAAAAATTTGGAATATAAGGGTGCAAGGGTGGATATTGAAAACTATCTTTGCATGTATTTTGAAAAATAAAAAGCTATTATTATTTTTTAAAAGAATTTTTGCCCCACCTACTTCACAGTTCTGCTGTAGGAGGAACAAATAATGTGAGAGTCCACTATAAACATTCAAATTCTATTTATATGTGAGGGATTATTGGTCTGGATGGTTAGATCAATGGCTGCTTGGATGACAGAAGAAGGAAGAGGCAACAGATAAAAACAAAAGTCCACTCCTTTTCCCCATTCCCATTCATGTATATTCCAACAAGTTTATCAATATCAAGAGTTCAGATAAAATATGGATTTAATAAGGCCAAAGTCACAGGCCCAACTTTATGTATAGAGCAGGCAGCTTTACCTAGAAAAAACTCCATTTCCTGGGTAGTCTCAGAGATTTAGTCCAGAAAGGGATGGAAAAAATCAAATGGTGAATAGGCATTTAATAAATGCCTCCCAGGTGTCAAGAAACTAGGGTTACAAATACAAAAGTAAGATAGTCCCTGCCCTCGAGGAGTTTAGGTATGATTGCTGAGGCCAGATTTGAACTCAGGAAGATGACTCTTTCTGACTCCCAGCCTGGCTCTCTATTCACCCAGCTACCGCTTAGGTTTACATACAGATAAGTGCAGGATAAACATAATATGAATGCACAATGATTTGGAGGAGGGCACCACTAACTGAGGGAATCAGAAAAAGCCTCTTGAAGGAGGTTGTCTTGATTTAAGAGTGAAAGGGAACCCAGAATCCCAAGAAGCAGAGCTCAAGGCATAGCATTCCAGGAATGAGGGACAGCTTGTCAAAGGGACAGAGATGGAAGGGGACATGTTGTATGTAGGGAAAAGCAAGCTGCCCAGTTTGGCTGGAGCATGGAGTATATGAGGGAAAGTAGTGAGCAGTCACCTCAATCTGGAAAGGTGAGAATGGTCCCAGAGGGAAGGATTTGAAATGCCAATAGGGAGCTCCCAGATTTTCTAAGCCAGGGAATGACATAGCCATCCCTGTGCCATGGAAATATTAATTTGATAGCTGTATTGAGGATGGACTGAAATAAAGGTGAGACCAGAGACGAGGAGACCAAGAAGGACGTTTTTCCCTAAGTTTAGGTAGGATGTAATGAGGAGGGCCTGGATTAGGGTGGTTGTGATGAGAGAAGGACATACATTTGAGAAATGTTGAGAATACAGAATTGATAAGATTTGCATGGGTATGGGAGAATGGGGGAAACCAAAAAGCCAACTTGTCTAGTACAAATTGATCATATTGTGAAGGAGGAAACAGATCTGGGAGAGATGTCAAGATGTTGAGACATGTCCAGTCATTTGGGTAATGAGTGCCAAAGGCAGAATTTGAACCCAGGTCATTTCACTCAAAAGCCAGCTACCTTATGCTGCCCTACACTTCTCTAGCCAGTTAGCTTATAAAAGTACAGTTCAGGTCTGGAGGCAGAAGGCAGAAGATTGTCAGAGAAGAGGTAGGGTCTCATTACCTTATTTCTGCATTTTATCTGTATGTGTATCTCACACTTTGAGAGTGCCCAGAGTTTAGTGTTGTTCTGAAATGGTTTCAGGGTCTTTGAGAAACTGGTTACTATTCTTCATGGATGTATTTGGGACTACCAGACAACACCTGGCCCAAAAGTAGGCCCCTACTTCTGAACAACTCATAGAAGCAGCCTCCAGTTTTGGAGTCCCACAATCTCAGTTAGAAGCCATACTCTGCCACTTACTAGCTGTGTGGGATCTTGGACACATCATTTCACCTCTTTAAATCTTTCTCACAAAGGAGAGTTAGGTTAGATGACTTCCAAGATTCCCCTCAATCTAAGATTTATGATTTCACGGAGCTCAGAATTGGCCTCCATGCAAACAGTAGTTGTCACATATTTTGGGGAAGAAATCTTATCACCTAAGGGCTTTTTAAACCCTGCAGCCTAAAGTCAAGACTCAGTTTCTCCAATCTCTTGCCTCTCTCTTTAGCCCCATGACCACCCCTCTGCATTCCCTGAGCCTGGCTTCCTCGTACTTGACTCACTTTGTCCCCTCCCCTCTTTCCAGGCTGATGTACCTGTCTGATGGGCCAAGGATCTGAGCAGGTATATAGCTTCCCTCCTTCCCCAGGGAGGTATCCTGAGGATGGATGAGTCTCCATCTGTAAAATACTTTGAGCTGCTCAGATGAAAGGCATCCAGAAAGTACAAAGTCGTCACCTTCTTCTTGTTATTGTTTCTAATGATGTCCAGGGTGCCAGTGAGTTGGAGCTGAAGACACGGCACTTGCTCCAAACCCAGAGCAGACATACAAGCTATTAAAGGAGGAACAATAACTGAGACCTAAGATTAAAATTAATAATGCTATCCCCTCCTAAAAAGGTCCTGAGTAACCCTATATACTGCTGCCCCCACCCCACAGGGAAATCCCATGCCCACGGATTTGTTTGATCCCTGGGACAATTTTAGGGCAAATGTCTGTGATGTTTGATGTAGGATGGATAAGATGACCTTGAAAGACCTATTCTAGCTTGAAGAACCACAGCCTCAGTCATAGAAGTATCACTGATACAGCATAAAGGCCCAGAAGATATTAATGCTGGAAGGGATCCATCTAATATTCATTTTATAGATGAGGAAATGGATGCATTGAAAGGGCAAATGATCATGTTCAGAGGAACAAGTGCCAGATCTGGAGTCAGCAAATCTGAGTTTAAATTCTGCCTCAGTTACTTATTACCTATGTCATATGAGGCAAATCAATTCATTTTTCTGGGCCTCAATATGCTCATCTATAAATTGAGGGGATCGAGTTGGATGCCCTCTAAGGTACCTTCCAACTCTATTTTCATGATCCTGGGACTCATCCAAGGACACAGTCTGAAAATGGCAGAGCAAGGCTTAGAATGAGATCTTCTGACCCAGATGCAATGTTCTTTGCACTCACTTTCCCAGGCTGGATAACATGTTTATAGGAAATCTCAGGGGAGTGAGAGCTAGGGCTCCCATAATACCATCTCTCCCCGCAACCCCCAAATTCCTAAGGGATCCAGGGTAGGATCCCAGGCGTCAGCCCCATGAACTCCTAGTGAGTCATTCCACAGAGCCCACACCTGCAGCTTGCCCCACCCAGGCCTCAGGCGTCCATGCCCCCACTGCTGGTGAGGTAGGAAAGAACTTTTCCCCCACATGGGGATAAGGAAGCGAGGCTCTGGGGGCTGTCAGAGAAACAGAGGAACCTGTTTGCCAATCAAGAACTTGAGTGAAGAATGACAAGCTCTATGATCAGGGGCTGGGATAAGCCAATAACTCCCCTGAGATCCCCTCTTCACATAGGATGGGCCACGCCTTCACTTCTCACCCCTAGGTCCCCCCTGGAACCTGACCCTCTCACAGACTGCCTGCCTCCTCCCAGTTTGGCTCTTCCCTCTCTTCTCTAAGTTTCACAGCACAGCGAGGCAGCAGCCATCTCTACTCTCACCCTAGAAGAAGTACAGATAAGACTCCAAAACATGGGTCCTTAACCTCTTTGGGGGTCATAGACCTTTTTGGCAGTCTAATGAAGTCCATGGAGCCTTTCTCAAAATAGTTTGGTTTTTGTTTTTGTTTTTTGTTTTTTGCTTTTAAACCTTGATAGAAAGAAATGCTAAATTTCAGATAGAGATTAATAAAATTAAAGATGTGAATGTTTTTCCATCCAAATTCATAGACCACCTGAAATCTTTACATGGGACCCTTGAAGGCTCATGAACCTCAGGCACGAACCTTTGTACTCAGGTTTTGGTTCCTGAGCCCAAACTCCTTCTTCCCTCTTCAAGTCATCTCTTCCCTTTATACTGTCACAACCAAGCAGCCAAACTGAGAGGTAACAATGACAGGGAAGGATATAGAGAAACATTGAAAGACTTACACAAACGGATAGAAAGTTAAGCAGGTAGAACCAGGAAAACTATATATAATGATCCCAACAATAGAAAAAATAAACCAAAACCAAAAATAAATCTGAATGCTGTCTAATTGTGACAAGCTTGGTCCCAAAGAAGAAAGAAGAAAATGTACCTCTTTTTCTTCTTATAGACACAGGGAACAATGGATGTGCTACTGCAAGCACTGTCAGATTCGAGATATATGGGGCTAGTTTTAAACTGCACTCCCTTTTTACTTTCTGTTACAAATAACTGATGTGGCTAATTTTAACTCTTCCCCCACCCAACCCCCCCAAGCTTTTTAAAAATTTTCTATTACAATGATAGGGGCAGCTAGGTAGTGCAGTATATAAAGTGCCAGACCTGGAATCAGGAGGATAAGAGTTCTAATCCAACCTCAGACACTTACCAGCTATAAGACCCTGGGCAAGTCAGTTAACCCTGTTTGCCTCAGTTCCTCATCTGTAAAATGAGCTGGAGAAGGAAATGGCAAATGCTTCTAGCATCTTTGCCAAGAAAATCCTAAATGGGATTACATGGAGAATTGGGCACAACTGAAACGACTGAACACCACCACAAGTGATAGCTCTCTGGAGAGGAAAGGGGGAAGGGATATATTTGGGAAAAAATGATATAAAAGCAAAAGCAATCAATCAAAAAAACATTTTTTAGTAGTATAATCAGTAGAACTGACGCGACAGGGGATGTTTTCTCAACAGCTAGGAACCATTATTAGCATTTATTAACCTGTTCTGTTTGGGTAGAAATCTTATTCTCCAGGAATAGTATTTGATTTGTGACTGTTTTTGCTGAACTCTGACTTGCCAAATTCTCATTGCTAAAGGCAATAAGGGCTCCTCATATTCCGGATCACATTAGAATTGAGAATTATATACCTCAGACCTAATCTCA
Organism: Sarcophilus harrisii; assembly: GCF_902635505.1. Taxonomy (NCBI): domain Eukaryota; kingdom Metazoa; phylum Chordata; class Mammalia; order Dasyuromorphia; family Dasyuridae; genus Sarcophilus; species Sarcophilus harrisii. The sequence continues at coordinate 372,645,284 of NC_045427.1, forward strand.
GGCTAGTATGCTCTCTTCCCACAAGGAAGGATGGATATTCATAATTACCTGATTTCTGGGAGTTACTATAGATATTATAATGATATTTACAGAGGAAAGACATAGAACAACAAAGCTGAAAGTGTAACAGAAAGGACTTTCTGACATGATTAGAGGAAGCTACCTCAATGACCAAGATAAACTATGATATCTATTTCCCTGGAAAGCATTATCATTCTCCCATCCCCATTTCCATGCTACTCTTCTAATTTACCCATTCTTTAACATGGCAAAATCCTAATCCTATTTAAACTAGGTAGAGCCTTAAAAAATATTTTTTTAAGGAGAGTTGGTAGGGTCCTTTGAGATCTCCTGGTCTAGGATTCTTACTCAGTTTCCCTTTAATTGGTTTTTAGGTATTTTCAATCATCATTTTCCTCTTTAATCCTATATTATTGTATGCATTCAAAAACATTATTCTGAGGAGTTCATAGGCTTTAGCAAACTTCCAGAGAGGTTTTGACATACAAAAAAAGGTAAAGAATTCCTGACTAAATGCAATTCTCTCATTTTACAGATGAGGAAACTGAGGCTCAGAATTTGTCCAAGGTCACTCAGTTAGTGGCAAAACAAGAACTAGAACCCAGATCTACTAAGTCTAGGCTAGTACCCAGCCTGCTCTGGGACACATGGTCTCCAAGTAATGAACTTTTACCCATGAAGGGGAGGACTGAACCTTTAGCTAGGAGAGTCTCTAGACCAGTGGTTCTCAAAGTATGGTCTAGAGAATCCTGGGGATCTCTGAAACCCTTTTAGAGGGTCTACAAATTCAAAAATAGTTTTTTTATTTCCAATATGGTTAATGTCTATAAATATAACCCAGATAAACAAAAACACTTTGGAGAGATCCTCAATAATTTTTAATAGGATAAAGATACTGAAAACAAAAGTTTGAAAACCACTGAATTCTAGACAATTCTTATTTATGAACTGCACTGGCTGGCCTGACATATTAGATGCCAGAGCTAGACAGGTCACAACAATTAAGTGAATCTCAGTGCTTGTTCTGCTGGCCCTGTTGAGGCTTCCAATGCCCAGTCCACATGCTCCATGACTTCTGTTACATACAACATAATGTGATGTTTATCAAAACTGGTAACCTGGGGGAATTTCTCCAAGACCAGGGAATTTTCAGAAATACCCATCCACTGATGAAAAGATGGATATTTTTTTAAAGTGATAACACGTAAACTTCATACTCACATAGAATCTTCTTCCTAAGAAATCTTGCACACCTAGATATGGATGCAAACACAGATATAACATCCTAGACTAGAAGTAATTGCTTTGGGGTGTGCTGGTAAATGTTTAACAACTAGCTCTCCAGGGAGAAAAAAGTATAGCCATACAACATGCTTCAGTTCAATCTACATCACTAACATTTTCTCTATCATTTTTATAGGTCCAGATAATCAACAAAACAAATCAAGTTCATAAGTGTAGTGTTTGCCCATTTTTGAGGTGTTAATACCCATACTGAAAATTTAACAATCAACTCTGGATGAGGTATGAGCTGATTCAAGCACACTCGTGATCTCTCCCTTGGGGACAATGAAGACAGTGATCTGCCTGTGTTTGCACCATGAGGCGATGATAAAATCAGAAATCAATTTCCATCATTATCCCCTCATGAATAAGGAAATGTTATTTCTAGCAGCATCTAAAAAGAGGGGCTAGGGAAGGACTCTGGCATTTATTAGCAAGCACCTATTAGCAAGCATCAGACACTCTGAGGGCTTAATTAGGAATTCTCAACTGCAGACTCTATCCACAGCAGCACGTAGCTCCCCAGAACAATCAGGAATGGATGGGAAGTGAGATGTGGACACAAGAAACCTTAGAACCCACTGAGCCTCCCCTATCATGGAGCTTAGAGACCAACCTGTTGCTACATGAATCCCTTCTTGGCCCCACTGGAGCTCCCTCCACCACCTCCCCTCATCTCTAGGGGAAGTCCTAGCCCAAGTTGCCTTCTTAACTTTCCACCTGAGGCATGGGTTTAGGGAAGGGAGCTTTCCCCTACTTTCCCCATCCCACTAACTTTGAAGGAAAAACTTTAGATAGAACTCTAGGTGTCTGCCCCAGCGGAGTCCAAGGTGTACCACTCCCCTCACTCCACCCCCATGCCCCCAGCTCAGCCTGCCTGAGAGGTAGCTAGCGGTTTGCTTCATCTCCAGTGTCTTGTCCTGGCAACCTGACACCATTGTCCAGCCCAGCCAGCAAAGGGGGTGGAGGGGAGTGGGGAGGATACAGACCCGGGGCCAGACAAGTTGGACCAAGGCAAAGAGGGCTCTGATCCCCCAAGAGAGTCCTGGGTCACCTGGTCGGTGCAGGGTCCCAGTGCTCCCACCTGCCCAGCTCAGGACTCTGCAGAAAGTCGCCTGCCTTTGCCTGGGGGAGGGGTGCAGAGGAGGATGGGGAAGAAGGATTCTAACCTCAGCTGTGTGTGGGGCCTAACTGTGCCCATTTCTCAGATTTTCCTCCAGGGAAGCCAGGAGACCCTCGCCTGTCTCCCTGATTCCTCGCCTCAGTCTCAGCAGCTTCCCCTCACTGGGACCTACATAGATACCCTCACACGCCTCCCAAGGACAGGGTCTGGCCGGCTGGTTTCACACGTGGTCAAGAGTGTATTATTATTAATAATGTTTTTTTTTTTTTTTTTAAAGAAAAAGCCAAAGTCGTGTACCTTCATCGCCGAGCTCAGGAGCTCTGTCTCTCTCTCGCTTTCTCCCCTCCCTGTGCTTTTTGCCCCGGCCTCTCCCTCGCCTCTTGGTCTCCGACATGCTGCTTGGCGCTAGGGTCAACAGTCCCAGGCCCATGGGTCTGGGAGGGAGGCACGGACTGGCAAGACCCAGAGCTCCGTCGCCTCCAGCTGCCTGCTCGCCCGCCGCGGCTGCGGGCCTTCTTATAGCAGAGGCCCCAGCAGGCGGGTCACACCCACCGCGGGGAGGGGAGCTGCAGAGAGCCTTTAACTCTTCCTCGCCTGCGGTTGGGCCGGCCCGCCTGCCTGCCACTATCCTAATCCCTCCCCTGCTCTCGGCAGGGGCCTTGGGGCTGTGTGAGGGGGTCCCGACAAGCCCTTCGCTCCCTCCTGGTCAGGAGGGGAACAAGGATGAGAAGTCCTGGGAGAGAGAGCCCTTCCCCAATATAACCCAGGGGAGGCTGAAGGGTAGCCAGAGTCACACATCTGGACCTTTGGTCTTTGCTAAACTCACGGGGAGCTTAAAGAGAGTACTTGGATGGTCTTTTCTGACACCCCCAAGATTTCTTTGCTCCTTGGGTCACGTTCCTCATGACCTTATTTCAGCTCCTAAGCCCTGAACCTCTTGCCTGAGAGGTACTCAGGAAGCCTCCTCTGAAGGTTTCTGGCTTTTTTCTTTGTGGACGGCAAAGAATCTCTAAGGGTTCCCTTCTCTCGGGAGTGTGCAGGAGAAATGTGTGGGGAAGGGAGCCCAAAGCTAGGAGCCAAAATGGGATGGTAGGATCATAGTTTAGGCAATTATTATAAGGGATTGTGGCACATCCCCAGTCCATAGAAACATCCCCTTTCCACCTCAGGACAGAACCTCAGAGCCAGTTTCTGCTCCTGCAGCCCCCCAGCCAAGAGTAAAACGTGTAAATGGAATGTCACACCCCCACCCCAAACTCCTTGAGTCTGATTCTCCCGGGGTCTCTCTGCCTCTGTGGAATTGCCATTTGCTGTTTGAGCTTATGAATCTGTCCATCACTACCCTCCCCCAAAGCCTTCCACAAACTACAGCACAGCAGAAAAACAGATGTTTATTTGTTGAATGAGACCATATTCCTGCTCTGGTAGCTAGAAATAGGTTCCAAATTTGGGGTACATGTCTGCATCATATCCCAGTTTAAAATGGGATTAGGGTCCCCTCCCACTCAAGGTAAGAAAGAAAACTCATCTCCCCCTAATCTAGCTGCCTGGAAAGCAAAACAGACTCCCAACAGCCTGTATGGTGCTGAAAGGGTTACAGAGGGAAGGTTTTCTCCTCTCACTCTCCTAACCTGTGGTTTGCCAGAGGTGTCCACTTACAGAGATCCCCACTGGAATCAGAGAATCAAAGATCATCCCAGTCATGCCTCTGACTCCCGGCAAGTTGGGGGCCCCCCTTCTTATACCTACTCTGACATCAGTGACTAAGGCTTTCTGCCTATGAGGTGCTAAGATCAAGCCCTCAGCTCATCTCTCTCAGGCTGGGATCCTGAAAACTCAAGTTTCACTCGGCTCAGCTATGAATCTAGTGGAGAAGGTTGTAAAGAAGGCTGGTATTGAGGAGCTGAGCAAATGAGAAGGGAGATGTTTTTTGCCATTCTTCAAGTATTCTTGTCTGGGTCGGAGGACCATCTCATAGAAATATGGGCTACAGTGAGGCCCTGAGAGTTGAATAGTCCCTGTTCCTCACCCTTTCATCACCAATGTAGTACAGAAGAATGTGGGTAGACTTGGAATCGAGATCTGAGTTCAAATTCCACTGCTAACATTTAGGTGTATGACCATAAGAATGTCACTTAACCTGAATCAAAATTTTTTCATCTGTAAAATGCTTACAGAGTTGCTGTAAGGAAAGCCCCATGTAAAAACCGTATAAATATGACTTATTATGATAATTGTCATTGCCAATATCTAATCAATCATGACCTAATAAGTAGGATTTCCTGCCTACTACCCCCCATACAACAGACCCAGACTTACTCAAGTCATGGGAGGATGATAACAAATAAGATAGTTGTAGAGATTTTTAAAAAAGAAAGAAAAACTTTACAAATCCATTTACCTCATTTGATTCTCACTTTAAGGCTCTGAGGTATACAGGAGTTGTGTTATAATACCTACCCATTTTACAGATGAGAAAAACAGAGGCTCAGAGAAATAAATTGGTACCCTAAAAATTAGGGACAGAGCTTTCTTCTACACCATATCGCCTCCTAGTGCAGGCTGGCTAAAATTCACTTCTATGGTTTTGTCCATACCTTATGGGCAGGTGAAGGGCATTCTGGACTGATTATATGGTATTTAGGGGCAATGTCAATCATATCTATTCCCTCTTTGGGGCTCTCTCTATTCTATATCCTTAGGGTCTTTAGAGGGGCAGCACTGGTGGGTCTGAGCAGCTTAGTGGACTGTGCCATAGACTGTGGAGGGGGGCTTTCTGGGGGAGGGGGTCCTAAAAACATCTCCCTGTATGAAGACAATGTATGTGGACAATCACTATGGGAACTTTTTTTTCTTTCTAAAGGTTGTGCAATTCACTCAGCAACCTAAGCCGGGGAGTCCTGGGGATAGGCGTGGGGGAGGGGGCCCTTTGAGCATAAGGACAAAGAAAAGGCTAAATTGCCTAAAGAAGCAACTACTCCCCTCCCCCCTAAGGTTACACAATGGGACACTAATCATAGAATAACATGTTAATTCAATTCCTTTAAGGAGCAAAAACAATGTTTTGCTGGTTTGCAACCTTTTTCTTTTCTTTTTTCTTCTTCCTTTTTAACATTTTCTCTTTAGATTTATATAGCAACTCTTCTACTTTGAGGCTGTGCCATGGGCACACTTTGAAGTCAGGAAAGTTTAGACATGTTTGAGTCATGTGCAAAATGCTTATGAGTGTAAAGGGGAAAAATAAAATCACTCCCAATACCCCCCCCACAAACATTAGGGTTTACAAAGAAACATCCCTCAATCTCTCCCATAAAGGGAAATCAAGGCTAAACTCAAGATTTGCCCCCTCCCTCTGACCTGTAGTTCAGCAGAAACCTTTCGGGAGAGCTTTAGAGAAAGGAGAGCCATTCTGACTGGACAAGACTGAAGCAGGACAAGCAGTCCATCCCTCCATCCATCTACTCTCCAGTTAGAAATACATCTAAGCCATCCTAGAATCATAGGGATTTTCTCCTGTATGAAGACCTTCAGAGAAATTGATGCAGTGCCCATAGTTAATTACTTTATTCTGTGTCTGGACAACTCCTTCTTGTAAAAAAAATTCCCTTAGAATTCATCTGCCCCCACTTCACCCTCTCCCCGATCCTGCTGTCAGAAAAGGGAAACAGGCAGAACTTCCATTCCCTTCTGGACCAAAGAAATGCATGTAGACATGAGGAAACTCCATTCCTCTGAACCTGAAGAAAGGAAGGAAAGAGCTAGTAACTCCTACGTGTCAGGAACTGTGCTAAATGCTTTACAAATATGATTTCGTTTGCTCCTCAGAACATCCCTGGATGGTAGTTAGGTACTATTATTACCTCCACTTTATAATTGAGGAAATTTAGGCAGGCAAAAGTTAAATGACTTCTCAAGTTCACACAACTAATAAATGTCTGAAGTCACGTTTAAATTCAAGTCTTTCTGACTCCAAGCCCAGCACTCTAAGCTCTATGTCACTTTCCTAAAGAGCAAGAGAAACTCCTTTCAACTCCCAGGCCTCTCTTCCCTGGATTGAGTTTAGTCCCAGTCCTGGGGGAAGTATCTACTCTCAGTCCACAGGAGGTCTTGGTTTTTTAGCCATGGGGTCCAGGATAGAGCTTGGTGGGTTGTGGAGATTTAGAGACGGAAGGGACCTCAGAGGCTGAGTTCAACTCCTTCCTTTAGCAGAATAAGGAAACTGAGGCAAAAAAAAAAAGATGAAGTAATTTGTCTACCATAACAGAGCTTGTAAGTGTCTAAGGCAGAATTTGAACGCTTACTGAGATTAAGGCTCCCTCCATTACATTATGAGCATTACCATGGCTGTTCCCTATAAGAATCAGAACTGAAATGAGGCCCTTGTTCTAAGTGTGCATTGTTTCTGCCCCTCTCACTGCCACAAAGTTTGAGCTTTGTACATGTTAATTCTTTGTTTTTAATGTTTGTATCTCCAGTGCTTGTCATCTATCTAATAGATCTTGATAAATAATAAATTCTTGGTGAACTGAAAGTATACTTTTCAGAAAAAGAGACAAAGAAACAGAGACATTGATACAGAAATTGTGGCAGACACATTATCTTGTGTTAGTGTTACACTAACAAGGTTAAAGAAAAAAGGGATTGAATTGAGAATCGGCATTTGAGTTCCGTGCCCACGTTTGCCCTTAGAAATGTGGGTCCCTGAGTCACTTTCTGGTTTTGTCTCTCTATAAAATGGGAATAATCATAATAGCTGTTCTCTCTTGTCTGTTCAGGGCTCTCATAGGATCGGGAAGGTAGTAAGATGAAGAAAGGCGTTTGTTCACTCAGGTGATAGATAAAATAGTCCAAGGATTTATACATACTGAAGTTAGGAGAGGGGTACTTACAGTCACTTAGTTATATACAAAAATGTTCCTTCTCCACTCCCATTTCCCTAAGTATTTGTAAATTTAAGTATTTAAAGCTCATAGGCAAGAAATCACACTGGGAATTAGGATTTCTGACTTCCAATTCAAGCTTCTCTTCAGACTATAGGCTCCTGTAAAATGTTCCCTCTGTCAAATGGGTCTCTTTCTGGCAGAGATCTTATGGGAAATGTGAGTTTCCAGCTGACCTCCATTAAAATGGTAAAATGTCTGCACCAAGTTGTAGTGGACAGAACCAGACCAGGGTGCAGAGCTGGCTCCTTTTCTGTCCTTCCCAGAGGCCTTTCCCAGACCACACTCCTAGTTCCTGTGGGCTGGAGGAAGAACCTAGCTCCTGGCTCAGCTTATTTCCATCTGGACCCACAGAGCAAAGATCCCACTGGGAAAGGCACCCCCTTGTTGACACTCCTCCACTATCTCTTAGGGAGAGAGGAAGGCAGGGCTGTCCCAGCAGGAACAGATGGAGCAAGATGCCGGGAGGAATCAGGCGTCAGTTGGGAGAAAAGCAGTGGAGAGCCCTCTCCTGGCTCCAGGGGCCCAGAGAAAAAGGGACAAGAATGGGAGAAGGAAACGAGGGGAGAGGTGAGGTGATAGGCAGGCCTGGGCAAAGCAAAGTGTGCCAGATGGGGAGGAGGAGGAAATGAGAAACCAGAATGGTCAGGGGCAGAAAGATGCAGGCAAACAGAGATGTTCCGAGCTGGAGATACCAAAAATGAAGGGAATTAGGAGCTGATGGCAAAAGCAGGGGTCGGTATGGGTCCTATAAACAAGGAAGAAACAATGACTGGCCTCTGTCAGAGACCCCCTTACTCCCACCTCTCCTCAGGCCTTCAGGGGCATTTGGCCCTCTCAGCCCTGCTTGGCCCAGGCCATGAAGCACCTGGGATGAGGTGTGTGGAGCTGGAAAGAGCCTGACTGGGAGGAAACCTGACCTGAAAGTTTGTTACTGTGCTCCCCAGCCCCTCACTGCTAGTGTGTGGCTCCTCAGCCCCGCCATAAGGGGACAGACACCGGCCAGGCATCCTGAGACCTAGCAGAATGTGCCCCAGAGCAACCAACCCACAACAGATGATTGGCTTTCCCCCATGGGGAACCTTCTTGCCTTCACCAGAGTGATTCAGCCCTGTGGCCTCCCTTCCTCTCTCCAATACTAACTGCATAATTACACTGCTATAATAATAACTGACACTTACACATTAAGTTCTGTGTAAGTACATAATTTATTTATATAACAACATAATGACTTGTTTGCAGGCCTGGGGGAGGGCCGGGTTTGGGCAGGGGGATCTTACTGCTGTCTCCTACCCCAGGACCCATCACTTCTGTCAGGACGCCATCCACTGCTGCCCGGCTTATCTCTATCTTTGGACCGGCGTGGGCCACAGGGGATGCTCTTAGGAGGCCTTCGGCTTCGGTCCCTCAGCCTTCTGCTCTCACCTCCAAGGGGACTCAGAGTCCAGGTTGGGGGGCGGGAAGTGGTGCAGATCCCTCTGGGAGCGTCCGGCCCCATCAGACGAAAGCCAGAATTCAATCCAGCCTGCAGATTGGGAGAGGCCTACAGAGGCATGTTCTTGGTCCCTGGTCACCGCCTCAGCCCCAGGGAAACAAGAAGCCTTGCCCAATAAAGGCATCCACCCGCCTTGGAGGCAGGAAGATTCTCGCCTGAGAAAAGAGTAAGGAGAATAAAGCCCAGCCCAGCCCAACCCAGCCCAACTGCCGGGGAATTGGCATCTCATAGGACCACATCCCTGCTTTCCTGGCTTTAGGCTCTGGACCTTAACGACATTGCTCCATGTGAAATCCCAGAATAGGATGGTTTTATAGAGACATAAACACGGGAGCTTTGATGAGGACCATGGCTGGGGAGGAACCCAGAATTCATTCTAGCGCCTCTCTCCGTCTCTTTCTTATACCACACACACCATGTTTGTGCTCTCTCTCTCTCTCTCTCTCTCTCTCTCTCTCTCTCTCTCTATATATATATATATATATATATATATATATATATATATATATATGTATTTGCTAGGGCATTGGGGTTAAACGACTTGCCCAGGGTCACACAGCTAGGAACAGGTCCTCCTGACTTCAGAGCTGGTGCTCCATCCACTGTGCCATCTACCTGCCTCCTTTTTCCAAATTTCTCAGTCTCAAATTTTGATGACCACAAAAACCAGTGAAAGGGATGCTGATTCTGGGCATTCCATTGATATACTCTAAACTGGGAGAGTGAGAAAGCTGAAGAAAGGATTGGTGCTGTCAAACTTATTAGTATATTCTGAAATGAACGTGATAGAAAAAGGGTCAGAAGCCCTGATTCAAGAGCCAGCTCAGAGGCTAACTTTTATGGGGCTTTGTACAACTTTCTCTCTGCCTCTATTTTCTTAACTGTAAAACGAGAAAGTTGCTGAGGTGATTTCTCACATCTCTTTCAGATGGAGTAGTCTATGAAACATTGTATGACCCTATGCTTTTTTAGGGGGGTTATGGAGTCTGTATCATGTTATCAACATTCACCTTTCTCATACTTTCTGATACTTTCTGATGCTCCAGAAAATAACATTTGTTGGTGTTCAGGATGTAAAAGTTGTTTGCTCCTCAATCTGACTTCTGTGCTTTTCTCACCTTGTGGTATCCCAGTCCAAACTATAAGCATCCTCCCCAGTATTTCCTGAACACTTTTGATCTTTCAGTCTCAAACACTGACACACATACATGTCTAAACACAGGTGTCATTCATAAATGAATATGTTCTTTATTTACATATATGGACATTGGTAGAGTACCTGGAACCCTCTCACTCCTTTCATGGCTACTATTTGATGTGGCCCCTATGCTCACAACTGAGATTGTAGCTGACCTCTAACCCATCAGTCAAAGCACAGAAGATTACTGCTCCCTTGCTATCCTCCGGCTCACACAGGACTCCTGATATGATCCCTATTTTTCTCCAAGCCAGTCCTCTGGATTTGGATCCCCTAGCAATCAATCAGTCAATAAGTATATAGTAAGTACCTACTATGTGCCAGGCATTGCGCCAATTCCTACTAAACACTGACCCTGCCTTCTACCCCCTTCTTGTTTTCCAAAGTGGTAGAATTTGAAATGTATCAACGATTAAATCCTTACCACAGCTCTCAGTCTAATTACCCATCATTGTTCACTATCTGTCTGATGTCCAGCCAAGAGTTTCTTTTGCATAGTTTCATTTCCCCTTAAATCAGTCTGAAGCTCTCCGTCTCCTTACCTCGCCTCACCCTAGCTTCTCAAGGGACTGACAGCAGCCCAGCTCTGCCTATGTGTATGTTGGGGGAGAGGAGGGAGGAGAGACATCTTCCACTTTCCCATTCTCCTCCCCATTCACAAATAAGACAAAATGCTCCTCCCCTCAACTATATGCCCTGGGTAAGTGAGGGACATCTTCATTTATTATAAAGTGACACTACTAGAAAGAGGTATAGGGACATGAAAGGTATCGGTAAGGGAATACTGATGTATCTCGATGAATGTGGATAAGGAAAAGTGGAGGAAGGGGCAGGGGGGATGGATTAAATGACCACAGAAGGATTTTGTCCGTTATAGCTACAAGGCCATCTCACTAACCTTTCCATTATTATCCACATCTCTCTAGGACAGAGATTGTTTGAAGAAAGTGACCTGGGGGTCCAAGTACAACAGCCTTCAACACCTCCCTATCTGCAGGATCTCTTCCCTCTGTTTCTGGCAACTTGGCCTGCTCTCCCACATTTTTACCCTTCCAGGTTTCACTTTCTGGACCTCACAAAGGAGAATGACAAACCCCTCATATGGTCATACCTTAAAGAAAATAGCCTCTGGATAAGTGAGCTACAGAAGGAGACATGTCCACTGTCTCTCCTCTTCCCCTTTTAACCCTCCCCTCCACCACAAACTCTGCCCAATCCCTCCTATCACATTCCTCTCCCCCATTATATAACTCATATTATTTTTGCCCAAAGGTATGAGCTGCATTTCTGCATATTTAAACGCCCTTGATTCATTCCTGCCCATATCCTTGCTGTGTTTGCCCAGGTGCCCGCCCCACCCGGTGGCTCTGAGGCCTCTGGGAATGTGCTCGAGTTCAACTTGACTCCTATCTATCCCCTGAATTAGTCCCTCCTGCACCCCACAGGAACCAATCCTGCTGTATGTTCAGTTCCAGAGAACCTAGTCTCATCGACCTTGAACTATGTTGGAGCCAACAGGCTGGGATCTCTTGGGGAACTTGGCTTGAGTTGCCTCACCATCTCCCTGTCTGCATACTGGCATCCACTATGGAGCCTGGACTTGGTGGAGCATGCAAACCAAAGTTCGGGGCTTGGTGGGGAGGCAGGAGAAAATGAATTCAAATTAATGGTTTGTTTCCCATTAGCATCTTAAAAATAAAATGGCTTAACTTAATTACTGAAATCATTGCAAGGGGGATCTAACTGCATTGTATAATAATTACTTTATAATCATTACTTTATTTTTAAGAGCTCATCACCAAAGAAAGATCATAAATTGCCATCCTACAAGCTCTCCTGTCACAGAGAGAAAACCTGGCCCCTTGAGACAAAGCAGTTTTTTGGGTGGGGAAAGAGAGTAGAATAGTAGCCAGAAAGGATAATAGAGCATGGAGTCTCTCAGCTCAGGGTCACTGGCTCAAATCTTCATTTCAGCTCAGCAATTCCCAGTCATTATGAAGAACAGGCAGTTGCAGAGCTGCCTAAGGATAGGGTGGAATGTTGGTAATGGATGGGGATGGGGGAGGAGGAGGCATCCTGTCATTGCCTTATGTAGACTTCTAAAAAGACACCCTCAAATTTCCATTGGTGCATATGGTCCCTCAAGATGAGCTGGTTTTCCCTCAACATTATTACCTCTAGGCTTTTGCTCATCATCCTACTCTCACCAGTCTAGAAGGCCTTCCCCTCCTTCATCCTCACCCACCAAATCATTCCCATCCTTTATTCATTTCCACCCACTCCAATGGAATAAACTAAATTAGTTAACTATTTAAAAAGTCAAGCAATTCTTGGTAACTAATGAATTCGTTAAAGTTCATTAATATGTTTTAACTTTTTAACAGAAGTAAATAATGCTTAAAGAGGAGATAGGTGGCTCAGCTGATAGAGCATCAAGCCTGAAGTCAAGAAGACCAGATTTCAAATCTGCCTTAAGATACTTATTAGCCCCCAGTTTGCCTCAGTTTCCTCATCTGTAAATGAGCTGGAGAAGGAAATGACAAACTACTGTAGTATCTCTGCCAAGAAAATCCTAAATGGGGTCATGACGAATTGGATATGACTGAAAATAACTGAACAACAATAAGGCTTCTTTGATATCCTGCAGCCCTACAACAATCTCAGCCCCTTCTGAATTTTTAAAGCATTGATTATCTGTATTATTCATTTGTCACATAATCGCCCACAGACTTCCCTTCCTAATGATAACTCTTTCAGTCCTGTCTTTCTCTGTTGCCAATAATTTGTACATATCTATTTGTATCACATTTAGCCGCTAGAAGGACAATGACTATGTTTAAGGATTTCCAGAGTCTTTTGTCTATATATTTTTCAGTCACTTTCAACTCTAAGACTGAGGTTTTCTTGGCACAGATACTGGAGTGATTTGCCATTTCCTTCTCCAGCTCATTTTACAGATCAGGAAACCGAAACAAATAGTATTAAGTGACTTGCCCAGAGTCACACAGCTAGTGTCTGAGGTTGGATTTGAACTCATGAAGATGGTCTTTCTGACTTCAGGCCCGGCACTCTATCTATCTAGATATATCAGCTAGCTGCCCCTTATTTGTAAATGATTTCATAATAATTGTTTTAATCCTTATAATTCTATAGATTTTCCTCAATGAGATCCAGATTGTCTAAACGGGTCTGGTTAATAATCCATATAAGAAACACAAAATGGATGAAATTGCTTTCAATTCAGCTTTTAAAATATTTATGAAATACCTATTATATTCTAGCTAATAGAGATGCAAAGAGATACAATAGAGATACACTGTCTTTGCCATCCCTTAAAAAGAGGAAGCTACATTTTTCTTGTACAGCACAATAAATGTGGAAATATGTTTAGAAGAATTGCACATGTTTAACCTATATTGGATTACTTGCTGTGTAGGGGAAGGGAGAGAGGGGAAGGGAGGGAGAAAATTTTGAAATACAAGGTTTTATAAGGGTGAATGTTGAAAACTATCTTTGCATATATTTTGAAAAATAAAAAGATATTATAAAATAGATAAAAGAAGCAACTAAATGGCTCAGTAGATACAACACTGGGCCTGGAGTCAGAAAGACCTGAGTTCAAATCAGACCTTAGACACTTATTGTGTGACCCTGGGTACTTTCACTTAACCTGTATGCCTTAGTCTACTGGGAAGAAAATGGCAAACCACTCTAGTATCTTTGCCAAGAAAACCGTACAGACAATATTGGCATGTTATGATCTATGAGATCACAAGAAATTGGACATGACTGAACAACAAACCATAAGAAATTCACATTTTATTGGTGGTGATATAACATGTATATTGGTAAATCCATTCATAGCAATATGAAGAGAGAGAAAACTCTAACTTGGAAAATCATGAAAAGCTTCATGGAGGAGGTAATGCTTGAGATGAGCCTTGAAGTAATAAAAAGATCCTGAAAAGGAAGTACATTCCAGGCAGAGAGGATGGCGCACATGCCATTCAGGAAGGAAGACAGGTCTCAGTTTGTCAAGTTTCTGAAACAGTCCTCTGGTTTGGTTGGAAAATTTGGGAGGAGAATAACAGAAAACAAAACTGGAAAAGTAGGTGGTACTTACTTTTTTGAATGCCTATTTAGTATTAATATTAGAAATAATAGAGCTACTCAAAGATTTAAGCAGAGGAGTATCCTGTGTCCAATGCCTTATGACAATTTATTTTGGTAGCTAAGTGAAGGGTAGATTGGCTAGAGGGAGAGACTGAAAGCAAGAGAACCACATTGGAACCAGGCCAGAGAAGTGACGAGAATCTGAACTAGGGTCGATGTAACACAACCAGAGAGAAGAGGATAGATGTAAAAATATGTCCAGAAGTTAGACTTGACAAGGTTTGACTGGATGATAGGTGGAATAATGATGGAATAATGAGCCAAAGAAGATTCTTAGGTAATAAACTTGGGATGAGAAATGCTTATTGTCCAGACTCTGAGGTACAGTTGGCTGGACATTCAATGGCTTAGTCCATTAGTGCCTATATTCTAGACACTGAAAACAAACTAAGATTGGGGCCAGAATTGAATTGAAGGGGACTTGAATGCATTTGGGAAATTGCATAGCATTTCAACGATTCCAAGTTATTTCCTGACACCAAAAAAATCCATTTTTAAAACATGCATATTCTCCTAGGCATATGTGTCTGGGAATCGTGGAACAACATAACCTTCAAAGAATGAAAATTGTGAATTGCTCAAAGGGCAATGGAGAGACATGTGGTGGGCATAATAAATAGGCTGCAGCAAATTACCAACAATGACTTGAAGACAAAAACGTGGTTGTAAGGGATGTGCAGGAAAGAAATGAGGACCATCATATAGTGAGAGTAAAGAAGAACAGATGGACAGACCAAGTGCCTTACTGGTAACCGTGACATGTTATTAGACCTAGAGAAAGGCTGCCAAGACGACGGTTTGTTCCTCTGTGGAGAATTTGTGGGATGACATAGTTAAGAATCATATATAATGAAAAGTATAGCTATCTGTACTCGGGAAGAAAGTACCCAATTCAATTAAATAACAATAATAATAGCTAATATTTATAGAATGTTTTAAGGTTTGCAAATCA
This sequence comes from Sarcophilus harrisii, assembly GCF_902635505.1. Classification (NCBI taxonomy): domain Eukaryota; kingdom Metazoa; phylum Chordata; class Mammalia; order Dasyuromorphia; family Dasyuridae; genus Sarcophilus; species Sarcophilus harrisii. Next base: position 372,660,470 of record NC_045427.1, read on the forward strand.
CTTTATATATGTTAATTACTCTGATTCTCAGGAAAAAAAAAACCCTGTGAGATAAGTACTATTGTTATCACCACTGACCAGTGAGGAAACTGAGACAGCTGGTGATTAAATGATTTGTCTAGGGTCGTGGAACTGGTGCATATTTGAAGCCAGGATTTCATTCAGGTCTTTATGACTCCAAGTCCTGTGCTCTATCCATTATGTCATCTAGCTTAATAAGAATCCACCGTGTGTAAGATATATAAGACATGAAGATAAAACCAACATACTACTTGCCTTCAAAGAGCTTAAATTTTAAAGGTTTGGAGACATGGTTTATATCATATGCACACAGATAGGTATAATGCAGTGCAGTGAGTAATGAAAGCAAGGCAATGAAGAGACCCAGGAAACATGCTTTAGAAATATCTGAAAAGAAAAAATAATCACTTTCCAACTATGGAGTGCAAAGAAGGTTACATGGAAAAGGTGGCACCTGAATCAGCCCTGAAGGAAAATAAGGATCCCGCAAAATATAGATAAGGAAGGAAGCCATAAAAGGCTATAAGCATGGCTTGTATATATGGAATGCCAACTTTGAGGAATAGAAAACAGTCTTGTTTAATGGGATGTAGAATGAATGCAGAAGAACAGTGTGAAATAAGACTGGAAGAGAAGGTTGGAACTTGTTTATGGAAGGTGTCACAAAAAGTCATTGTGGTTTCATAAAGCACAGGCCACACTAGACTGATGTCATTTACATTTTTGACTAAATGACTAAATAAGGAGGATCCCAGGATCTTATATGCTTCGAGTAAGCAGGTACTTTAGAGATCATCTAGCCAACTTCCTTATATATACATGAGGAAACTGAGGCCCAAAGAGCAGAAATGATTTGCTCAATACACAGAAATAGAAAATGGAGAAGTTAGGTAATTGCATAAAAGAGTTTGTTTAAATCTGTGCTGAAATCTAATTATCCAATAGACAAAATGTAGGCAGAAAGTGCTTAGATGTCAAGAAAATATTTCATAAACTTCCTTACCTTCTGCTTGGGGATAAAATGGAAAAAACACAATCTAAATGATAGCAAAAAGAGGAGAATTTGGAACCCAGTGAATGATGCCCCCATCCCCCCCAAGTAGTCATCAATGGATTGGTGTCAATTTCAGGGAAGTCTTTCAATATAGCTAGCTAGCTAGATATAAATAAAAGTAAGATTTAGATAAAGGCATGAATAGTGTGCTTGTCCAAATGCAGATTACATGAAGCTTAGAGAGATAGTAGCATGATTATAGATTCCAGAATAAAAATAATCCCAACAAATTGGAAGAATAAGGCTGAATCAAATATAATAGATTTTAATGGAGAGAAACTGAAAATTCAATAAAATCAGTTTCACAGAACAGGGTAGTTGGAGCTAACCAATAGTTCTTGTGAACAAGACTGGGAGATTTAGGGTCAACTCAGTATTAATCCATGCTACAACATGGTAGCTTTAAAAAAAAAAAAAAAAAAGATGGCATTGTTCTAGGATACCTGGGCACAGTTTACAGAAAGGGACACTGGAGTAATTCCACAACACTTTTGTTTCTAGAGTACTGTGTGTTGTTGAGGGCACTTTATTTTAGGAAAGACAGAAACAAGTTATGACACGTAGAGAAGAAAGCAACCAAAAGAATGAGAAGTGAGAACATTAGAATATGTGGCCTATGAGCAATAATGGAAGGAATTGGGATGGTTAGCCTGGAGAAGAGAAGACTTAGAGGATACATTAAAGCTGTCTTCAAGTTCAAGTGTTTGAAGGGCTGTCAGTTGAAAGAAGGATTAGATTTGCTTTGACTGGCCCCAGGGGGCAGAACCAGGAACAATGGGTGAAAGTTGAAGAGAGGCAGATTTAAGCTTGATTTCAGGAAGAAGTTCCTAACAATTAGAGCTCTCTTTCGATGGGCTGCCTGGGCAGGTAATGGATTTCCTCTTGCAGGAAGTAATCACTTTGGGGGGAGGGGTTGTAGAGGTGATTCTCGGTCAGTTGGGGATTGGACTGGATGAAGTCTGAAGGGCTCTTTAGCCCTTAATTCTGTGGTCCTTTGAAATGCCAAGCCAAGAAATTCCTCCATCATCCTATATGCTATAGGTAGCCACTGAATGGTTTAGAGCAGAGAAATTGCATGGTCAGGCCTATATTTTAAATTATTTGGTAGTTCTTCAAAGAATGCATAGTAGAAAAGAGAAACATAAAACTATTACATCACAGAGCGAATATTCAAACCCATTTAAGGTATCAGAAGAAACCAAATGATGAGATTCTGAAGTAGGCAATGGCAGCATGAATGGCTAGAAAGGGATGGATAGGAGAAATTTTGTGGTGTTGGAATCAAAAGACATGGTGCATGATGGGGGATGAAAGGTGAGAGGAAGGTGTCAAAGATAATTAAGAATTAACTGACCATAAGGATGAGGGCAACCAGAGATAAGAATATTAAGCAAACTTTTCAGGAGATGAGGAAGTTAGTGCGGAAGATGCTGAATTTATTTTCAAGTATGTTGAGTTTGAGTAAGTGTTAAGGGAACATCCAGATGAAGATGTCATCTTCAGCAAATATTTAGAGATGTTGGTCTGAAGTTCACGACAGAATTTGGTATTAAATATAAATTTGGGAACTGCTTCTTTAGAGATGATAATTAAAATTATGGGATAGGATATGACCATCAAGGGAATGAATGCAGAGAAGGGGAAAATTCCCAGAAAAGAGCCTTGGGATATAGTTGTACTCAAGGAGCAGGAAACTGATGCTGATTCACCCTATTAGGGAAGCAACACGGTGTACTTGAAAGGGTTCTACTCTTGGAGTTAGGAGAAATTGGGTTTGAATATATGCTCTGTGACTTAAAAGTTTTTTATCCATGGGCATATATTTTAAACCACTCAGCCTCAGTTGCTTTATTGGTATAAGTGGAGATAGTAATACTTGTAGTACTCATGTTTAGAAAGTAGTTGTGAGACTCAAATGACAAAATTTAGTAAAGCACTATTCAACTTTTAAAGCTCAAAACATCACTTAAAAGCAAGAAAGATGTTAAGGAGATGCACAGAATTTTAGAAAAGTTAGCCGTGATAGACTTTTGAAGAAAATCAAATTAGGATAGAAAATAATGTCTTTTTCTCAGTGGTACATTGGCCATGTATTAAGGCATAAAAACCTTATAACCAAATGCAGAAAAGCAGAAATATTAAATGTATCTTTGTCATTTCATAATGCAATAAAAATTACATTTAATAAAAGGCTGTAAAAACAGATTAAGAATTAATTGGGAACTAAGTAATCTAATCCTATACAATGAGGTAAAAGAACAAATTTTAGAAACAATAAATAATTGCATTAAAGAGAATGACAGCATTAAGATGGTTTACCAAAATTATGAGAAGCATCTACAGTATTACTTGGGGGAAAATATATATCCCTAAATACTTACATCAATAAAATAGAAAAAGTGCAGATCAATGAATTGGGTCAAAACTAGAAAAAGAACAAACCAAAAATCCCTATTTTAACACCAAGTTGGAAATACTGAAAATCAAAGGAAAGATTAGTAAAATTAAAAATAGGAGTCATTAAATTAATAAATAAAGCTAGGAGCTGATTTTGACAGAGAAACCAATAAAATAAATAAATAGCTGGTTAACTTTAAGTAAAAAAAGAAAATTAAACTACCTGCATCAAAAATGAAAAGGGTAAGTTCACCATCAATGAAGAAAAAAATTAAAGCAATTATTAGGAGTTATTTTGCCTTATTCTAAACTAATAAGTCTAGCAATCTAAGTGAAATGGATAAATATTTACAAAAATATAAATTGTCAAGATTGACAGATGAGGAAATAAAATTCTTAAATAACCTCATTTTAGAAAAAGAAAATAAACAAGCCATTGATGAGTCCCCTAGGAAAAAATCCTCAGAACCAGATGGATTTACCAGTGAATTCTATCAAATACCTAAAGAATAATTATTTCCAATACTACATGAACAATTTGGAAAAATAGACAATGAAGGAATCCTAACAAACTCCTTTGATGACACAAATATTGTACTGAAACCTAAATCAGGAAAAGCAAAAATATAGAAAGAAAACTATAGAACAATTTTCCTAATGAATATTGATATAAAAATTTTAAATAAAATACTAGCAAGGGAATTATGCAATATATCACAAAGATTATACATAACCCTTGTGATTTAAATATCAAGCTTGCAAGGTTGGTTCAATATAAGGAAAAACTATTTTAACATAATTGATCCTATTAATTACAAATCCAACCAAAAAAATTACATGACTAAGTCATTAGATGCAGAAAAAGCTTTTGACAGAATACAATATTCATTCCTGTTAAATGATAAAGTAGTATCTATCTAAAACCATCAGTAAGCATTATTTACCATGGGGATAAGCTAGAAACCTTCCCAATAAGATCACGAGTGAAACAAGGATATCCATTATCACCACTATTAATAAATATTGTATTAGAAATGCTAGCTCCAGAAATGAGAAAACAGAGAAATTAAGAAAATTAAAAGTCAATGGAGAAACAAATGTGTCATTCTTTGCAAGTTATAGGATAGTATACTTAGAGAATCCTAGAGAATCAACTAAAAAACCAATTGAAATAATTAATAGCTTCAGCAGAATTACAAGATATAAAATAAACCTACATAAATCATTAGCAATTATATATATTACAAATAAAATCCAACAGGAAGAAAAGAAGGAGAAATTCCATTTAGAGCAATTATAGATAATATAAAATACTTGGGAGTCTACATATGAAAGGACACTCAGGAACAATTACAAAATACTCTTCACACAAATAAAATTAGATCCAATCAACTGGAGAAATATTAATTGTTCATAGGTAGACCAAGCCAATATAATAAAAAATGACAATCAAACTACCTAAAAAAATTTTATAGGGCTAGAAAAAATACTAAAAGTCATGTTGAAGAACAAAAGGTCAAGAATATCAAGGGAATCAATTTAAAAAAATTGTGAAAGAAGATGGTCTAGCAGTACCTGTTATCAAATTGAATTATAAAGAAGTAATCATCAAAACAATTGATCAATGAAAATTAAATGGAATTTGAGAGATCTGTAGTGGATTATGGAAAATCACAGATAATGCATGTATGTCAAAAAAACATAAAAATGTAGTTAGTAATAAATGCAAAAATTAGTAATATATTTTGTCATTTTAATACCATAAGTATAAATATGTGAATAAAATATAATTTAATTTTGTTAAACATTTCAGTGTGCTAAAGAATGATGGGTTATGTACTAGTTGTGGAAATGTTTTCTTTTTACCATCCAGGTTCAGTCATGTGATTTTTTTTCCCACAGTGATTATTGTATCTTGCTCTTTTCATAAGAGAAGAAAATTCATGGAGCAGTTGCTGCAGCTAAACTGATGACTGCAAAAACTCTGCATAGTGTATGAGATACAAATTTCTCTTGCATAGAAACTACAATTTTTTAATGGGTACAATGTGTTGTTTCACTTGTTTTTCGTGTTAAATAAATATGATCAAAATTTATAAAAATAATGTTTTTTATTTATTTGGTTTGGGGTAGGGCCTAGATTTATTTGCAGTTTTTTCCATTCATGGGGTACCTATGCCCCTAACCCTCACAAATTATAAGGGATCACTGTATTAGACAAAAATTGCTGGGAAAACTGGAAAGAAGTTTGATAGAAATTAGTGGACCAATATCTCACACCATATACCAAGATAAGGTTAGAATGGGTACATGGTTTAGACATAAATGGTGAACAAACAAATTAGGGAGGATGAAACATTTTACTTGTCATATCTATGGATAAGATAAAAATTTATGACCAATGAAAAGATAGAGAACATTACAGGATGTGAAATGGAAAGTTTCGATTATATTAAATGAAAAAGGGTTTTCATAGACAAATCTATTAGAAGAAAAGAAGAAAATGAGCTCATTTTTACACCAAGTTTCTCTGATAAAAGCCTTATTTCTCAAATATATAGAGAACGGAGTCAAATTTCTAAGAATACAATTCATTCCCCAACTGATAAATAGTCAAAGTATATGAATGGGCAGTTTTCAGAAGAAGAAATCAATATTATCAAGGTTATAGAGTCAAATAAAAAAATGCTCTAAATCACTATTGATTAGAGAAATGAAAATTAAAAACAACTCTGAAGTACCTCCTCATACCTATCAGATTGGCTAATATGACATAAAAGGAAAATAACAAATGATGGAGGGGATGTGGAAAAATTGGGAAACTAATGCATTGTTGGTGGAATTGTGAACTAATCTAATCATTCTGGAGAGCAATTTGGAACTATGTTCAAAGAACTATAAAACTACATATATCCTTTGACCCAACAATACCACTATTAGGTATGTATCCCAAAGAGATTTAATTTTTTAAAAAATGAGGAAGAGGAGGAGGAGGAGAAAAAGGAGGAAGAGAAGAAGGAGGGGGAGGGGGAGGAAAAGGAGGAAAGGGTCCTATATGAACAAAAAATTTTGCAGCAGCTCTTTTTGTGATGGCAAAAAATTAGAAATAAAAGGATGCCAATCAATTAAGGAATGGCTCAATGACAGCAGGATGATTTCAGGAAAAACTTGGATAAAAGTATCTGAACTGATGCAAAATGAAGTGAACTGAACTAGGAGAACATTATATACAGTAATGGTAATATGATACAATAATCAACTTGAATGTCCTAGTTGGACTGAAGGACTTATGATAAAAAATGTTATCTACCCCTAGAGAAAGAAGTGATGAAGTCTGAATGTAGATCAAAGCATAATCTGTTTTATTGACTTTATTTTTCTTGGGAGTTTTTCTTTTTGGACTGTTTTCTTTCACAACATGGCTAATATGGGAATGTTTTGCATGACTGCACATGTATAATCTATATCAAATTGCTTGCCTTCTCAAGGAGGAGGAAGGAGAAAGAAGGAAAAATAATTTGGAATAATTTCTTTAAATGTTAAAAATTATTTATGTACATAATTGGAAAAAGTTTTTCACTTGAAAAATGTCACCTAGGCTTGGGACAATTTATATAGGACAATAGTTTTGAGAAGATGATAGGGTCTAGGGTCAAAATAAAGTTTTGGGGTTTTTTGTCATTATTCTTGATTAGTTGGTTTGTTGTTTTCTTTTGTTGTTTGAGAGGCTTTTATTTTTTGAATGGGGGAGATCTGAGTATGTTTAAATGCAGTGAGAAGGAGATGGAACCTAGAGATGGAAGGGGATGAGATGAAAGGCACAAGGACTTGTTTAGCAAAAAATAATAATAATAATAAAATAAAGGCTATCCATTCTTTTGAGGTGAAAGTGAAGAAAGTGATGGATGAATATTTATGAATTCTTAAAATTTTAGGGTTGGAACCTCAGAGTTCATGTGGTCTAACCTATATCTGAAGTAGGAATACATTCTCTAAATATTCCTTGTAAGTGGTCCATTTTGGTGGATTGAAGATATAACCTGCTTGGAATATTAGTTAACTCACTACTTCCAGAAATAAACAAGTTCATTTTTTAATGAACTGTCTTGCTCCTTGTCCCACCTCTTCCCATTCCCAGAATTATTAGGAGCAACTTTTCTAGATCTAATTCTTACATATATGCTTTGTTGCCGAGTTCCAAATTCTCTCCCTCACTTCCCTCTCTTCTCATAGAGAAGGCAAGTAATTTGACATAGGTTATACACGTATAGTCATGCAAAATACATTTCTATGTAAGTAATTCTGTAAAAGAAAACAGACCAAAAAAGTCCAAGATAAATAAATGAAGTAAAGAAAAAGTAGCTTCAATATGCCTTCAGGCTCCACCAGTTCTTTCTCTGAAGATGAACAGTACCTTTTGTCATAAGAATTGTCTTGGATTGTTATATTGCTGAGAATATCTAAATCATTCAAAGTGAAAGAACATACAATATTGCTATTACTGTGTACAGTGGTCTCCGGGTTCTGCACACTTTACTCTGCATCAATTTATGTAAGTGTTCTTAGGTTTTTCTGAGAGCATCCTGCTTGTCATTTTTTAAAGCACAATAATATTCGACCTCAACCATATACAACAACTTATTCAGCCATTCCCCAATTGATGAAAAGCCCCCCTCGATTTCTAGTTCTTTACTATCAAAAAAAGAGTTGCTATAAATATTTCCTCTACATATGGATCCTTTTCTCTTTTGTGTTTTTTTTTTTCTCTTTGGGATTGTAGGGATATTTCTTGATCAAAAGATGTGCAGGTTTTATATCTATATACATTCATTCATTCATTTATTTATTTATATGATTATATTACTTATAATTTATATATAAAAAGTATTCACTTTAGTACAAAGTTACTTTGTATAAAGTATAAGCTATTATTATTATTAAAATTTTATTTTCAAAACATATGCACAACAAGAGAACTGTTCGGTTCTGCACACATATATTGTACCTAGGATATACTGTGACATATTTAACATGTATAAGACTGCTTGCCATCTGGGGGAGGGGATGGAGGGAGGGAAGGAAAAAGTTGCAACAGAAGTGAGTGCAAGGGATAATGTTGGAAAAAATTACCTAGGCATGGGTTCTGTCAATAAAAAGTTATAATTATTTAAATATATATACATTTAACAAGCAGATTTATGAGCCTACAGAACAGTAACCCATAAAAGCAAGGGATACTATTGCTATTATCCTATTTATCAGATAAATTTCTCACTATTCAAAAAAAAATAAAACAACATATGCACAGATAATTTTTCAACATTGATCCTTGCATAGCCTTGGGTTCCAGATTTTCCCCTCCTTCCCCCCACTCCCTCCCCAGGTGGCAAATAATCCAATATATGTTAAACAATGTTAAAATAAATGTAAACATATTTGTACAATTATCTTGCTGCACAAGAAAGATCAGATCAAAAAGGAAAGAAAATGAATAAGAAAACAAGATGCATATGAACAACACCAAAAACAGTAAAAATGTCATCTTATGATCCACCCTCAGTTCCTACAATCATCCCTCTGAAAAGATCCCTCTTCATCATGAGATCATTTACACTGGACTCAGTCATCTATCTCATTGTTGGAAAAAGGCACATCCATCAGAATTGATCATTGTATAATTTTCTTGTTGCTGTGTACAGTGATCTCCTGGTTCTACTCATTTCACTCAGCATCGGTTCATGTAAGTCTCTCCAAGCCTCTCTGTATTCATCCTGCTGGTCATTTCTTACAGAACAATAACATTCCATAGCATTTATATACCATAACTTATTCAGCCATTCTCCAACTGAGGGGCATCCAAGAGAGTATAAACTTTTTGCTTTGACTCTTCTCTGTGGCAAGTAGTAAGCTTTCCTGTTTCCACTGTCCTAGGCAGAGCAGTGGGGAGTTAGGTGGAGAGTGATAGAGCTTTGGACCTGCAGTCAGGAAGATCTGAGTTGAAATCCTATCTCAGACACAGTAGTTGTGTGTGACCCTGGGTAAATCACTTACCAATGCCCACATCACAGGCAGATTGTGATGATTGAATATGATAACATATGGAAAGTGCCTTCTAAACCTTAAAGCACTATATTAATGCTAGTTATTGTTGTTGTTCTTATTATTTCTCCCCTACTGGACTAGAGAATAAGAGAAAGAAAAGTTTAAGATGATGGCATTAACATCTGTCTCCATAGGCAAAGAATGGAGACATAGATAATAGTAAAAGTTTCCAAAGCTGAGGGGAAGCTGTTGGCAGAGAGAGAATGTGAGCTGAGTATTGAGTAACTTGAGAAAGGGAAAATAACCTGACATTCTGCAGATGATAGCGATGGGATCTGGAAGTGTGCTCTAAATAGACAAGGTAAATCTCCAAGCAGAGAAAAATGGCACCACGGAGAAGGGTGGAATGTGCAAGTGGACTTCCCTATTGGAATGTGGATTCAAATATGAAATTTAAAAATGAGCTTGTATCTGAGTCTTTGCTGGCCTTTTCTACTTAGTGCATTTTTTATGCTGGGACTAAGGGACAACTTATGAGTTCTAAAGGTCTGGACTTTATATATCCAATTAGAAGATTAAACAATTATAACAGGCATAAGAAGGGAAAATTTTTGTATCAGATAAGACGATCACCCATAAGAAGACTGTGGTCTAAACCTAGCTATTTTAGCAGCAGACACATACTAGAAGTGATTTGGACAGTATAGTGCCAAGGAAAAATGTAAAATGCCCCATTAGCACCCCTGAAAACTATTTTATGTTTTGTTGTTGTTCAGTCATTTCAGTTGTGCCTGGCTCTCCATGACTCCTGTTAGGGTTTTCTTGGTAAAGATAGTGATTTGCCATTTCCTTCACCAGCTTATTTGACAGATGAGGAAACCAACGCAAACAGGGTTAAGTGACTTGTCTAGGGTCACACAGCTAGCAAATATATGAGAGGCCAGATTTGAATTCATTAAGACCAACCTCTCTGACTCCAAGCCCAGCAATGTATCCGTTGTATCACCTGACTTTCCCATTTTATGTTTAGCTGATTTATATTTACACACACAGACAGACATAATTGCATTTGTTTATATTTTTTGGGTCTATTTCTATATATATTTTTCTTCTCTATTAAAATATAAATTCATAGGAAAAATATAAATTCATAGGATGTTCTCATGAACATCATTTATGAAGTTTCATTATCAAACCTAGAAAATTGTAACTCTTTGTTACAAGTTACATTAAAAATGGGAATTAGCCCATGATTTCTCTGATTTAGGGAATCCCTGGGTGAGGGAATTCCTTCTCTCAATGCAGGTCAGCACTTTAAAAAAAAAATGTTCTCAATCTTAGTTCCCTGGAACACTGACTGGCCCAGGATCATCTAGTCAGTTTATATCAGAGTTGGGCCTTGAAGCTAGGTCTTCTGGGCTTCAAGGAAGCTCTTTCAGTTCCAAGTTAAAGCAAGAGGAATGTGCTATCTCCCAAGCAGCCCACTTCACTTCGGGACAGTTCCATGGATTTTCCTTATACCAAATCTGAATCAGACTCCCAGTAACTTCCACATCTACTGCTACCAGTTCTGTCCTGTAAGGTCAAGCAAAACAAAGCTAATCCCTCTTCTACAAGGCAGCTCTTTAAATATCTGAAGATAACTATCACATCCTCTCTAAATCCCTTATCTATGTGAACAACCCTTAGTTACTTTTACCTCTTCTTATATCCTATGCCCAAAAGGTCTCTATCATCAGCAGCCTTCATCCAGATATTCTGTAGCTTATCAATGTCTTTCCCTAAAATGTGGCCATGAAATATAAATCCTGATTGTTCTGACAAGGGCAGAGACATGGATTAGGAAAGGCCAGAGAACTTATAACAGAAAGCCTCAGTTTTCTCAATAAAGTTGGAGACCGGCTTGTCTGCTGAGAGGGAAGGGGTCTGGGTTGTTGAAAAGGTTGGGAATAGTTGCTTCAGCCATAGTGAGAGAGTGTCTATCTGGCAAAAATAGAAAACAGGATGAACCCAAGAATGTAATAGTGAGGGCTCGACTCAAAGAAATTTAATTCAATATGCAATATGGTAAAGCACAAAGCACAGGATACAAAGACAAAAATTAAAAATTGGTGCCCTAGAGTTTAAATTCTTCTGGCAGGACATAGCATGCATCCATACACATATATAAATGTGCATATACATATATAGAGATATACAGGTATAAAATATAGATATAAAAACATATATACATGCACATATACTCATATATATATATATATATATATATATATACACACACACATACACAAAATAAAAGGGGAGATGTGACCTGAGTCCTGAAGAAAGGGAATTCAAGATATAGAAGTAGGGAGAGAGGCTATTCACAGGGACAGGGAACAGCTGCTGCAAAGGCTTGGAGGCAAGAGATGGGATATCAGGCACGGTAAACAATAAGAAGGCCACCTAGGTTGGCTGAAACAAAGAGTATTTGAGGAATCAAGTGAAATAAGTCTGTGAGTTGGAGACACTTCTGAAGGGGAGATAACATGAATTTATTGTGGACCCAGTCATCATGCTTGCATAACTTCCTCCAGCACTGCTCAACAATTCAGGAATAGAAACAGAGAATTCTGACAAATCATGAGAATGATCCAGATTGGGGGCTTGTCAGGGTATGAACGCTGCTAGGGTGAGGGATTCAAGGGTGAAAGACAGTGTAGAGTTGTAGGGCCACTGTAGAGTGTTAATACTGTGAATACAAGAAAATGAGGACAGAGCAGGGGTGATAGACTGGGAGAACAGGGAGGGGATGAAGGTGTGAGGGGAATGAATAATAAATTTAAGAAAAGGGAGACAGAGGGGAAAATAAGACAGATAATTATGATCAAAAAGAGTAATTTCATTGTTCAAAATCAGAGGAAGAAGAGTTTAGAATGATGTAATGTAGTCTGTCTCTGTGGGCAGCTGGAAAATAATGGAGATAAAGGTAATCTTGAAGTATCAAAGGTTGAGGGGAGGGGTTAGGATAAAGAGAGAATGTGAGCCTCGTAATGAGCTCCTTGAGAAGGGGAAATGACCTGACATTTTGTAGATGACAGGGATGGGATCTGGAAGTGTGCTATAAATGGACAGGGTAAACCCTCAAATTAGGAGAATGGAATTTTGTGCTGGAGGTCAGCAGAATATGCTCCTTTCAATGATACTTTTCTCACATAAGGAGAAAGAGTCAATCAGGCTTAACTCCCAGGAGTCTTTTCTATAATCTAAAAGCATAAAATAAAAGTAATGAACTACTCTTTCTTATTTAAAGTATTTCCCAATGTACAATTATTAGTATTTTGTATTTTAAGCAGTTCTTTGTGCTAAAGGAAATAAACAGCTGTCCTATACAAGAAAACTATACTACGAATCATACATATGCTTCAAATATTTTCCCCAAGTTTCTAGCTCAGAGAGAGGGGCATTATGAATGAGCCAGAGAGTACAAAAAAAGAGTCTGAATCCCCTTCTTTTAGAGATCAGATCCCCAAGGACCAAATATGGTCCATGTGAGAGTCCACAGCAGACACTGCCAGGTGTGTAACCAGACACCTTTATGGAAAGAGGTACCCCTAGTCATAGGTAATGTTTGTTTCATATGTTTCATGGGCCACAAAATTAATCACCTAGTGGTCAGACTTTCTTATTTTTTTAATATATTTTTCAAGCAGTAAAAAAATAAAAAATCTACCTTCTTATTCTCCCACTTCAAGTCTGCCAATTGAGAACTAAAGAAAAATAAAGCCCATTACAGTCATGTGTTGAAAATCAAAACAAATCTTCATATTGACCATATCCAAAAATATGCTTCATTCTTTACTCTAAGTCCTTTACCTCTCTATCAGGAGATAGATAGAATGTTTCAGCATTAGTCCTCTATAATCATAATTGATCATTAAGCTTATCAGAGTTTCTAAATTTTTCAAAGTTGTTTGTCTTTCCATATTGTTGTCATTGCATAAATTGTTTTCCTGGTTCTCCTTACTTCACTCTGTATAAGTTCATAAAAGCCTGCCTTGGATTCTTGGTCAGCCTAAATGTCTGGTCCTTGGTAAGTTATCTGTCAGTCAATAGGATTGTAGGTGACATGTTTTCATTATGAAAGAATTTACCAGAGCTTGTGTTGTGCTGTGATATTTCTCAAAAACTCACAGCCACCTTCATGCCACAATTGAGTTTCTGAGTGAGAATGCGTGAAGAGTTAAGAGATGGGCTTGGAGAAAATATTAGAGACATTTGGTCCAAGGATCTCCTGAGACAGGATTCTCCAGGTTTCTGATCTAGGAGAATGGGAATTTTTTGAGGCAAGACTGAATAAAGAACTGTACATTTACAGAACATATATACAAGAGACATTGGTTTGGTAAGTTATGCAGTAGAGTGCTGGATTTGGAGTCAAGAAGATATGAATACAAATCTTGTACTCTCTATGTGTCTCAGTTTCCTCATCTGTAAAATGAGTGGGTTGTAGCTCAAAATCTGTGCTTCTGTAGTCTATAAGAACTTAGTACAGAAGGAATTAGTCTAAGGGGAAAAAAATATTACAACCAAAAACTATACTGAGATCTAAGCAGAAATCCTGTGTCTGAATCTATATAGATGGAAGGGAAATCCTATATTCTGGGATATCTTTAGTTACCCTGAGTGAGGTGAGGTATAGCGATGTCTTGAGCTAAGCATTTCTATAGTAGATGCAACAGTCCTTCTGGGAAGGTGATAATTTCTTGAGACCTCAAGTAGTCAGTAAAAACCGTTCATGCCTGCTGAACAAAAAAGAAAACCCAAATCCTTACTATAAACTTCCCCCAAAGCTTTTAGCCTTAAGGATTTTAAAAGTTAAGAAATCTATTTATGCCAACAATATTTTGATCATAAAATTCATTCTATTAGTCAATGAATGTTTGCCACCATGAGCAAAGCACTTTGGAGACAAAGTGAATGAGAAATGTTTCTCAGCATAAGGAACGTATAATCTAGTAAGTATAACACAAAAATTGCTTCAATATAAGTATAGAGCGTAAAGATAGGCAAAGAGGAGACAAAACTATCCCTGTTTGATGATGAAATGACAGTTAACAGAAAATTTTAGGGAATCAGCAAGAAAACTAATAGAGACAATTAATACAAAGTTGCAGGCTATGAAATAAACTCATAAAAACAATATGCAATAACAACCAGAAGACAATAATACAAAACTCCCATTCAAGATAACAAAATTAATATGTGAAGTCAATCTACCAAAGAACTCTCAATACCTAGTTAGATTTAATTACAAAATATTCCTTAAAGAAATAAAGAACAACTTAAATCTAGAACAAAAGTCTGGAGCAATAGTAAATGTTCATGACTGGATCATGCCGATATATTAAAAATGACAAAACTATCATACCAAATACAGTGTTACATTAATCAAACTGCTAAATGAGTACTTTACAGAATTAGACAAAATAATAATATAGTCTATCTGGAGTATCAAAATGTTAAAAATATCAAGGGAAATAGTAAGAAAAGTCAGAAATGAACAGAAGGCTCTGCAAGGGTCAATGCTGAAAAATTATGTATATGTCTTGTAAATAAAAAGCTATAATAATAAAAAAAGAAAAAGAAAAAAAGGGGGAAAAAAAGGAAAGTTAGAAATGGAGGAAGGATTCTGAGAAGATGGCAAAGTTAGCAAAATTCAAGCTCTCCAGATTTCCTCCCGCAAACAGATCAAATTTGTGCCTCAGGGCAAACCCAGACTAGTGAAAGATCAAGAAGACTTGGAAAAGAACAGGGGTCCTCCTGGAACAACAAGATCTGAAGAAAGATTTAGGGTTTGGGAATTAACCAGTGTGAAGTGCAAATACCTTGGGATAGCTCTGCAGAAACAATAAGTGGGGATTCATGGGGCTGGCTGAGTTTGATAGGATCCTCTGCAGGAACCACAGAAATTTTCACCTCCTGAACAATGAAAGGAGCTGGGGTCTGAGTTCAGGAAGACTGCATGAACCTTGGCTTATTAGGAGTGCCGAGCCCAGCTGTGCTGCAGAACTATGGCCCTGGGCAGGAAGGAAACAGTATACTGGGAGTGCCGAAGCAGTGGGGAAGAGATGCTGCTGGCTGCTGACTGCTGGTACTTAAAGGAGTGGAGGGAGAGCTTTTGGTTTGGGGTTCCAGGTCAGAGAGGATAGCTAAAGTGAAGCTAGATGTACTATCCCACCAGTCCATGATTAGAATTGCATACACTAATACTTCTCATTTAAAAAAAAAAATGAACCGGAAAAGAAAATAACAAACCATAGAAACTTATTAGGAGAATAGGGAAGACCAGAGTTCATCTTCAGAGGAGAATACTGAAGTAAAAAAAAAAAAAAAAGCTTTTTCTATACCAAAGAGTAATATTAAATGGTTCCCTGCTCAGAGGGAATTTATAAAAGAACTCAAAAAAGAATTCAAGAATAAAATGTGAAACATTGAGGTAAAACTAAAAACTAAATTAAAAATTAAAAAGGAAAAATAAAAAAATAAAAACCATCCAAGAAAAACAAGAAGATTATGAAAAAAGATAACTAACTAGAGTCTTAAAGGTGAAAATAACTCCTTGAAAATTAGAATTGGGAAAGGGGAAGCCAGTGAAGGTATAAGAGATGAAAAAATAATAAAACAGACTATAAAGAATGAAAAAAAATGGCAGAATGATTTTGTAAGAAAAACAACAGATCTGGAGAACAAATCAAAAAGAGAAAACATTAGAATAATTGGACTACCTGAAAGCTGTGATAAAAGAAATATTAAAGAAATAATGAAAAGAATCATTCCAGGACAATTCAAGAAAATTGTCCTGCAATGATAAAACATGATAGAAAAACAAAAATAGAAAAAAACCATCAATCACTGCCTCAAAGAGATCCTTTGTGGAAAATACATGGGAATATTATTGCCAAATATTGAAGCCCTCAGGTCAAAGAGAAAATTCTGCAAGAAACAAACAAAAAATTAGAATTGTACAAGACTTATCAGCAGCCCTAACAAAAGACAGCAAGTCCTGTGATCATATATACAAGCAATCAAAAGACCTAGATCTGTAGCCAAAAAATATCAGATCCAGCAAAATTATCCATAATATTGAATGAAAAAAAAAAAAGGACAGTCAATGAACTTGCAGATTTTCAGGACTTTCTTCCAACCAAACCTGATCCCAATAGAAAATTTAACATAAAAGAGCCAATATCAAAGATCAATTTCAAGGAACTTAAAATTTTATATGGAAACATATGCTACATCTTTAAGACCAACATTAGCAATAGGGTAGCTCAAAATAAAGTCTGGGGCAAAGTTGAGTAGACTATTTAAAAAACTACCTAGAAAAAAAGTTAAAATAGTAATTATGTCATATAAATGAGATGCAGAGGAAAAATGGACACAGAAGCATTAAAGAGGAAAGGAGGGCTTACAGTTCTGAAAACCCACTCACATCAGGAATGAGTTAAATAGGCAACACTATTTATATATACCACAAAGGGTATATAGAACCCTCCAAAATCTATAAAGAAATAAGTGGGGAGTGATGGGTGGATGGAAAAGCAAAAGGTGAGTGAGAAGATAAGGGAGGGATCCATTGGTGGGAGAAATTAAATAACAGCAAGGCAAGTTAAGAAATTATAGTAGAACACAGAGACAGAACTGTGGGGACTGAATATGGATCACAATATAGTTTTTTCACTTTTTTCTTGCTGTTGTTATTTCCTCACATTTTGTTTTCTTTCTCATTTTTTTTTTGTTTTTGATCTGATTTTTCTTGTGCATCATGATAATTGCGTAAATATGTATAGAAGAATTGCACATGTTTAACTTATATTAGATTACTTGGCATTTAGTGGAGGGGGTGGGACAAAAGGAGGGAGAAAAAAATTTGAAACAGAAGATTTTTCAAGGGTAAATGTTGAAAATTATGCACATGTTTTGAAAATAAAAAACAAAGGGGAGTTACAGCAGAAGAGGTAACAGGGATCAGAAAAAAAAGAGATGCCATACTTAAAGATTCAATTAAGAGAGAAATCTATATTATATGTCAGCCATACTGATGTTGGGTGGATGCATGCGTATATATGTGTATCTGAGTATATATAGATATGTATGCATGTTGCTGTATGTATATGTATATATAAATGTGTGTATATGTGTGAGTGGGTCTGTATATATGTGAGTGAGTGAGGATGTATATATGTGTGTATGTAAATAGATAGATAAGGGGATATATGTGTACATGTGTATATGTATATATCTATATATGTATGTATGCATTTAACATATATCTGTGCTTAACTATAGCCTACTTGGGGGAGGTGAGGGAGATGAAAGTGGGGAAAAGGATAAAGTAAAAAAAGTGCACAGCAGAGAACAAAAGAATAACCTACAAGGAAGGAAAAAAAAAGATTGACACTCATGAATATAATTTCTTCTAGTATTATATCTTTTCTTGAATTGATAATTTATTGTTACATATTTTGAATCCTCCCTGATGTTCTGCTGGGCACTTGACAATGTTTTATTTTGTTTTGTTTTCCCTTTCTGTTTTTCTTTTTTTCTTTTATTTTTTTAAATAAAAAGTAGTTACAAAAAAGAAAAAAGATAAAAAGAATAATTTTTTTAAATCAGCAAAAAAAAAAAAAAAAACCCAATAAAAATAAAGATAAAGCAAGAAAAGGTAGAAATAAATGGCAAATGGTGCCTTCAAACATCAGTTTATCAGACTTAGTGTGTTTAAGGATTAAGCAATCTGCCCAAGGATTACACAGCTACCAAGTGTTTGAGGCTAGATTGGAACCCAGGAAGATAAGTCTTCCTGATTCCAGACCTAGGCTTCTCTCCATCGCATCATCTAAGTATCCAAGGTACTCTTTTCTGATCAGAGATTATCTGGAGTAATGTGTTCAATCCTAGATGTCACAGTTTAAGAAAGCCATTGATAAGATGGAGAACATCCAAAGGAGGACAACCAAAGCAGGGACTGATTTTTTGTTATCTTTGTTGTTGTTGATTTTTCATTCTTTAAGAGGACTAATGACATCACAAGTTCAGGAAAGGTAAGGATCAGCTGAAGGAACTGGGATTGTTTGACCTGCATCACAATTTTGGGTATAGTTTAATAGGGGTTTGTTAATTCATACTGAGAATACCAAGGGTTGACATAACATGTTTTCTGGCATTTGAAGAACAATCACATGGAAAAGAGATCTGATTTATTCTATTTGTCTAGAGAGGAGAGAAACAGAAGCAATGGATGGAAATTGCAAAAAAGGCATTGTTAGGGAAAACTTCCTAACACTTAGAAGAATTCTAAAAGGGAAATGGTCTAGCTTGAGAGGTAGTAGATTTTCCTTCATTGGGATTCTTCAAGCAAAGGCTGGAGGACCACTTGCCAAGTACGTTCTAATGGAAATTCCTTTTAGGTATGAGTTGGTCTGGATGACCCAAAGGTTTCTTCAGATGGAATACTACAGAAATTTGTCCTTGAACTAGTTGACATTTTTATCAATGAATTGATGGAAGATATTAATGATATGCTTATCAAATTTAAAGATAATATAAAATGGAAAGGGAAAGAAGAAGCTGGGGGATAGATTCAGAATCCAAAAAGACATCATCAATTTAGAACAATGAGTTGACTCTAAGGATAAAAAATTTAATGGAGATAAACATTAAGTCTCACATTTGGAAAAAAAATGAAAATATATATATATATATATATATATATATGATAAAGAAGGTATGGCTACACAATAGTTCATGTGAAGTAGCTCTAGTAGCTTTATTGAACTCTAAGGTTCATCTGACACAATTGGACAATATAGCAGCTGAGAAAGCAAACAGAATCTTAAACTGCAGTTAAGAAAGGCATATAGTCCAGAACTCCAGAGATGATAATCTTGTCACATTTTGCTTAGTCAGACCACATTTGGAGTGTTGTATTCAGGCTGTGTGTCTCATTTTAGGAAGAGAATGGATAATTGAAGCATGTCTAGGGGAAGATGATCTAGATAGTGAAAAGCCTTGAGATTAAGCCACATAATGATTAGGTGAAGAAAATGGTGATATTCAACTTGGACAAAAGAAGAATTATGCTGTATCAAATACCTCAAAATCTGTTCGGTGAAGATGATTATATTTGTTTTGCTTGGTGCTAGAAGGTAGTACTAGGAATAGTGGGTGAAAACCGCAGAAAGGCAGATTTAATCTGATGTAAGGACAAGCTTCTGAATAGTTAAAAGTTGTGCCTCCATAGAGGCCTCAAGTAAAAGCCAGATGTCCACTTTTGGAGGATGTTATAGAATTGATTTTGTTTAGGTACTGGTTGGACTAGCCAAGGGTTCTTAAACTTTCCCTACTCATAACCCCATTTTGCCCAAGAAATTTCTATAAGACCCTGGGAATGTAGATATATTAAAATCTATATACAAGTCAAATATTCACTGATAATATAACATAAAACAATTTATTTTGAAATAATTCTTTGGTATACATATAATATTTTACCATTTATAAAAGACAAAAGAAAATTTGCATACTAATGAGAAAATGCTTCTTTATTTTTACATAAAAAATTAAATCTTGGCAGAGTACTTGATATTTTTTACTGTTGCCAAATTCAGTTACTGACCCCATATGGGGTTGCAACTCACAGTTTAATATTTAGACTAGGCAATTGCTAAGAACCCTTTTTTTCTGAAATTCTATATTCTATGATAAAGGACATAGGAAAAAGCAAGTATCAACAGAATTCAAATAACTGATAGGCTGTTGTACTAGCCTGATGGTAGGTCCGCTTGCTTCAAGTCTCTCCCTACTCCAAATCCATTTTCCATTCAGTCATTAAAGTGATTTTCTTAAAATACAGGTCTGATCATATCACCTTTCTACTCAAACTCCAGTGGCTTCCTATAGCCTCCAGGAGAAAACACAAAATGCTCTATTTGGCATTCAAAACCCTTTAGAACAAGGTTCCCTCCTACCTTTCTGGTCTTCTTATACCTTAATCCCAACTTAACTCTTTGATATTAGTCTCCTGGCTGTTTCATGAATAAGACATTCCATTTCTGAGCTCCAGGAATTTTCTCAGCATGTTCCCTGTGCCTGGAATGCTCTCTCTCCTTTGACTTCCCTTAAGTCCCAATTAAAACCTCACTTTCTACAGAAGGCATTTCCCTAGCCTTTCTTAATTCTAGTGCTTTCCCTCTGTTGATTATTTCCTATTTGTCTTGTATATACCTTGCTTTGTATATATTTGTTTGAATGTTTTCTCCCCCATTAGATTAAGCTCCTTGATGACAGGGACTGTCTTTTGCATTTTTTTTTTGTTTGTTTCCCCAGCACAAAGCCTGATACATAGTAGTTGTTTAATAATATTTATTGAATAAATGAATGTTTAGGACAAAAGGAGTATAAAAGATAATTCTAAGATTTTAAACCTGGCTAACTGTTCAACGGAAAGTTAGGAAAACCAGAAAAAGGAACTTATTCTGAGAAGGAAAGTGAGTTTGGAGTTGGGAAAATTTAGGTTTGAAAACTACCTTAGACACTAACTCTGGGACTCTAGGGGAAAAAAAAAAGTTACTTAGCTTCCCTAAATCCCAGTTTCCTCATTTATAAAGTAACAGCACCTACCTCACAGATTTATTATGTGGATTAAGTGAGATAATGGAAGCAAAGCACTCAAAGTGCTAGATAAAACTTCAGGGGCCATGCCTGTTACTATAAGCATTGCCAAGGTTGACTTGGAGGTGTTTCCAGTGCTGAATTTGATCTTAAATGGATCTGATCTCATGGATGTGGGCATCCCTTTCAATAGTTAATTTGTCTTTTGCATAAATGCAGATTTTTACACATAAGATTTGTTTACATCTGATTGTGCCTGAAAATGAAATTATAACATACTTCCAACATAATTGCCCATTTGAGATCAGGGAAGTATGTTTTCTCTCTCACCTATTACTGTTCTGTCATTTTTCATTCATTTCCAACTCTTCGTGATCCCTTTAGGGTTTTCTTGGCAGAAATACTGGAATGGCTTGCCATTTTCTTCTCTAGCTCATTTTATAGAAAAGGAAATGAAAGCAAACAAGACTAAGTGACCCACCCAGGATCACTAGTATGTGTCTAAGGTTAGATTCAAACTCATAAAGATAAATGTTCCTTACTCTAGGCTGGTACTCTTATCTTCCGCACCACCTAGCTCCCTTAAAGGCAATATTTTCTGAAGCATGCTCATTGTACATCCTGTAGACATAATTAGTGAAGTAGAGAGACATAAGAAGAAATGCATGATCCAGTGTGCATTGCTTGATGAGCCACACTATAAATATTTCACAAGGTGATGGAGTTAGGGAATGTGAGGAGGTAGGACTTTGTAGTCTCTAGATCCCTTTTTCTCCTGAGTAAGTATATGTTTTGTAGCAGAAGAGACTCACAGAATTATAGATTTAAAGCTGGAAATTAGATGGCACAGTGGTTGGAACACCAGCCCTGGAGTCAGGAATACTCACATCCTTGTAAATTCAAATCTGCTCTCAGACACTTACTAATTTTGTTACCCTGGAGAAGTCACTTAATCCCATTTGCCTCAGTCAGTCATCTGTAAAATGAAATGGCAAACCACCCCAATATCTGCCAAGAAAACCCCAAAAGGGATCACAAGGAGTCAGACATGATTGGACAACAATCCCCTCCCCGCCAAAAGCCTTAGGAATCATCTTTGTAGCTTTGTCCCATTCATGTTCATTCCTTGCCAAGTTCTAACCTGGATTGCTTCCACTATCTTACTTCCCAACTCCTTTTCATAACTGAACAGAGTTGGAGGAAATTATGCAACTGAATCCACAGGGTCTACTACAAATTTATATTATTTAATCCCACCTGGGCCCTTTTGCTCCTCCCTAATTGATTCTCTAACACAGTTCTCAGAGACTTCCATACCTCACCACAACTCCCTTGCAAACTTCCCAGCTCAGAACCTTGTTTCACATTTTATCAAGAAAATGGAGCTCATTTGCTATGGTCTCCCCCTTCTTCTCTTTATTTTAAAATTCCTTGTCAACATTTCTCATTCTCTTTGCCTTTATTCCAATCTCTGATGAAAAGATAATGCTTTTTTCTCACCAAGGTCAGCCTAAGTCCATCCCCTTCCATCATATGTGATCTACTCTCTAATCTTCAGCCTCTACTAGCTGCTTACAAACATGACCAAATTTGTCCAAAGAACCTTTCAGTACTCTCAATCTATCCTCTTCTGTCTCTCAAACCATCATTTCCTAGAAAAAGCTGTCTATACTCAGTTTCCCTACTTACTTTCCTCTCACTTCCTTTACAAATTGGTTTCTTGCTCATTCAACTGAAAGCTTGCTCTCTAAGATCACCTCTGGATCCACAAATCTAATTGTCTTTTCTTTATTCTCACCTTTATCAGCTTCTCAGAAGCAATGACCATGACAGTTGGCCACATTTTTCACTTGGATGTCTGCTCTTCTCTGGGTTTTTATGACCCCTCTCTCTCTTGGTTATCCTTCTATTTTTAAACTTTAAACTTCTTTTTCCCATTTTCCTGCAAGTTCACCATTTATGGCATATCCCTAATTGGAAGCATTTCCCAAAGCTCTTTCACTTTGGTCTCATTTTCTCCTTTGGTGATCTTATCAGCTTCCATTGGTCTAATGATATTTACACCGAGAATGTTCAGATCTCTGTATGAGCTTCAAACTCCAGGCCCCCACAACTAAATGGTAACTGCAGAGGTTTCCAAAATGGAGATCATAGCCTAACCTCAGGGGGGCACATAACTAACAGGTCGACCACTTTGAGGGTGGTAAAATGGGTTACATGATCCCCTCCCATTATGGCCACTTGTGGGGCTTGTTTTCAATGTAACCAGATCAACCTTTACAGCACAATAGTTTTCCCCTCGTTCTTCATATAAGCAAGTTCAATTCAGAAAATATTTGTTAAGCATTTTAGTTGGAATATGGAGTCTATGACTTAGAATTCATCAATCAATAAGCATTTATCAAGTGCCTGTAATGTTCCAGATACCTTGCTAAGGACAGGGGCCATGAAGGGAACAATGAACAGAACAGAAGGGGATAAATCTACAGTCAGAGCCAAATGCAGAGACTTGAATACCAGCTGGAAAGTTTGGGCTTCATTTGGTAGACAATTTCATCCTGAACGAGGTGGCAACATGAAGATAGTAGATTCAAAATGTTTTTCACAAGCCCACACATATCTCTTGACTCTCTCATGAAACTTTAAAGGGATTGTGAGTTATGGCACAAAAATGGAGATCATTGCTAATAGAAATATATGTGATGTGGGAGATAATAGGATAGAAATTTTTGTCTTAAAATAAACAATAAACCAAGGCATTCATAGTCAATATCACACAATCTGACACTTAATTATCTGCTGTCCTGAATTCTTTAGTTGTGTATTTATATGTGTGTGTGCATGTGAGCATATACATTCTGCCTTCCCAATCAAGCCTATAAGCTACTCAAAGCAGATACCATGTGGTAGACTTTTTTTATCTTCCCAGCATTAAGCTGGGTACACAGCAGGTGCTTAATGTATGCCCATTCCCTGACTCCCCCAATCTGATTCATATTATTTGATTGAATTCTGATTATGCTGAAAGCACTTTGTTAGATGCTAAAGGAAATAAGATACAAAGTTAATACAGATTTATTAATTATGAATGGATCCGTGCATCATAAAGTTGTTGTTTACACAACACATGATTACAATGAAAAAGTTCCAGGGTAAGGCAAGTAATTCATGTTTAATATTGCAAAAGACTGAATAAATCACATACAAAAAAAGGAAAGAGAAAGGGCCAAAGAATGAATACTAATGAGGGAAGGAGAGAGGAAGAGAGAGACAGAGATTGAGAGAGGAAGGGGGAAGAAGAAAGGGAGGAAGGAGAGGGAAAGAGAGAGACAGAGACAGAAAAAAAGAGAGAGAGACAGAGAAAAAAAAGAGAGACAGAAAGAGAGGGAGCGAGAGGGGGGGGAGGGAGAAAGGAAGAGAGAAAGAGAGGGACAGAGACAGACAGAGGGAGGGAGAGAGGGAGGAGAAAGAAACAGACAGAGATAGAGACAAAGAGAGAGACAGAGAAAGGAGAGGAAAGAGAGAGAAAGGAGGAAAGGAAATGGAAGGAAAAGAGAGGAAGGGAGGGAAGAGAGGGATAAGAGGACAGGGAAGGAGAAGAGAAGAGAGAAAAGTCTGGAAGATGCCTCTGGAAAATGAGAAGGTTGCACTACCTCCAAGGTTCCTGCTAGCTCTAATATTCTAGTGTTCTGAGAAAAATGACAATGAAGAATGACTACAGGAAGAATTTCCCAATTTCTTAATTCCAGTGCTTTCCCTCCTTTAATTTTCTTTCCTTTTTATCTTGTACATAGCATATCATTTGTTTACTCCACTAGACTGTGAGCTCTTGAGGGCAGGAACTCTCTTTTGGATTTTTCTGAATTCCCAGTGCTGGCCCATGATGGGTGCATATAAGTGCTCATTTACTGACTGGCCAAAGTTGAGCTGCATTAACATCAATGATACTGCTTTTGCCTTATCACCTAAGAGTATAGAAGAGTACATTGCCTAAGAACAGAGGCTAATTAGCTCCTATGAATGATGAGATTCATTCCAGGTGATCCACAATGCTTACCTGGTGATGCTAATTCCCCCTACTACATCAAAGCCAGTAAAATCATGATACACATAGTCAAATGTAAGGGATCAGGAAGCACCCCCCCCCCAACCCCGTGTGCTGCCAACCCATGGTGAGAGCCCCAATCCTCTCCATGTTTCCTACTTATCCTGACTGCCAACAAACCTAGAAAGATAGGCCCTGACAGCTTCAGGAAGATGCCTGTAACGTTGCAGGAAAGCAAGATTTAGCGGGATAACAAAGAGGAACAATTCTTTCACGGGGTGGAATGGGGAAAGGATAGGGAAGGTCTTTTACCTTCTGTAGTTTTCCACCAATATTCTACCAATTAATATCTCACAGTTCCTATAATGGAACAGAAAAGTAATCTACTCACAGGACTATCTTCCAAGGAAAGTCTTCCTGGACTTGGCGTCATTAATAACATTTCCCCCCCATCCCACCCTCATCTCCTCTCTTTAGCCCAGAAATGAACTCTCCTCCAGCTCATTAGTTACTGATGCTAAATCAATCAGATTTTGACAAGAATAAATCTCTCTGGTTGTGAGACAAAGTAAAAAGCGCAGAATTTCTGGTAAACGAGCAAAAAGAAGAAAAAAAACCCCAAGTATTTTTCTGAAGGGCGATGAATTATGTCTTCCTTATTGTGTTCTACAGACAAAATTACTCAACTGGCTTGTTCTGTTTTAATTAACCCAGCTAATAACTTCCCTGCTGGATCCCCTTGTTCATAACTTCTTGGTTTAACATAATAACGTGTTTGTTTCTCCTTTTGTGTCCTAATGAAATGATAATGACCACCCCTGGCATGCATTTCACCCTTAATATCCGGAGATTTCATGAATATAAACTCTCTTTCCATCTGCTCTTGCTCCCTTTTAAAGGAAATATTTCTATCTTCTCTTCTCTACTTCTTTTCTTTGGGGAGGATAAACTAATCTTTCTCTTCCAGAAAGAATCTTTCAGCAAGGCTTTCCCAAGCAGACAGGGTTTGGCACAGACTATGCACTTCTTTCTCTCCCTTCCCATGGCCTCACATTTTTGCCATAGGGAATACTGAACATATTTCACCTGGCACCTTTCTTTTTTCCCCCCCAAGTAATGGAACAGGGTTAAGTTCCCAGCTTTTTCTCTCTCTCACAGAGGGTCTAGGGAGAAAAAAAAATTAAAGAAATACCTACCTTAAGTACAAAAGAATGTGTTCCTCCTCTCTTTACATCTGTCCTTGACTCGACATGTGCCTCAAGTGACATTGCAAGATACAGTCATCAACCCACCGTCCTGAGTAGGAATGTCATTCCCTGGATACCAGTCAAGGGAAAGTGTTTCTAGGTAAGGTGAAAGTCATGGACAGCCATGGGGAGAGTTCTGTTCCCAAGACTGTGAAGCAATATGACATAATGGAAAGACAGATAAATAGTCAGGAGACCTGATTCAAATAGTTAAGTCAATCTTTGAGTCATAAGTCACAATCTCTGTTTTTGCATCTGTAAAATATAAAGATAATATTTGCACGTTGATATGCAAACCAAAAATATGTAATACAAGTTCTAGCATTATAAGATGCTCTTCCTCTATAAGGAAGAAAAAGTGATGATAAAGAGGGATTTGTTATCATTTTATTCATACTATTCATATTTGTTCTCTCTTACACAATAAATAAAGATCAATTCTTATCAGTCAGGAGAATTGCTGCAATTGTTTAAATGAAGCTATAGATTGAAAAGTCTGTATGTTAGTAGATAGTATACAATTTAATTCTTAATTATCTATTGTCTTCTATCATTCTTTGCTTAAAAAAAAAAAACAAATACTTACTGAATGTCTATTTTTTCAAGTATTTGTACTAGACATTGTGGAATGTTGGAAGATTAATAAGATATTGTCCTTACCTTTGATAAGCTTGTACTCTAGCCTGGGAGACAAGTTATATATACAAAACAACTACCAGTTCAAGGCAGTAAATGACAAGTGGCAAGTGAGTAGTAGCAGCACCATTGTAAGGGTATAGTTTCTAACTGGGGTGGTCAGAAAAGACATTTATTGTTTTATGGGTCCTGTGTTCTCAAGCATCTTTATTAAGATTTTTCTCTAGAGAAGGATCTTCTGGCTTATTCTTCTCTGCATCCCACAGCAGAGCTTAGCATGAGGTAAATCTTCATACTTACACATATCTGTTGGTAATTGATTGGCTTATAGATAGATTCTTTGATCCAAGATGGTGTTTAACTAAGCTACTCCCACTCCCCCGATGCCATAAGTATGTTTACTCTGCACAGTATTCTGAGAATGGGGGCAATGGAAGCAGAGCAGCAGGATGTCCTCATGACTGCTGAGTGATAGGAGAACCAAGGGTGGGGTTCCCAGCCCTAGGCTCGACAGATCAAGCTGGGAAAAACATGATGACAATGAGAAGGTCATAGAAAGGGCCAACCCCAAAGAAATTTTTCCAGTCTGACATTGCCTCAGAGAAATGCCAAGGGCAGCATCCTTCTGAAATCTGGCCAAGGTTCCAGGAGAAATGGGTTAAAAGTTGGGAATTGGGACTTGCGTCTGGTTCTAACCTATTTAGTTGCTATTAAGTCATTTCAGGCTCTTCATGATACCACTTGGAGTCTTCTTGGAAAAGATATTGGTTTCCCATTTCCTTTTCCAGTTCGTTTTGTAGATGAGGAAACTGAGGTAAATAGGGTTAAGTGACTTGTCTAGAGTAAGTATCTGAGACTAGATTTGAATTCAGGAAAATGAGTTTTTCTGACTTTGGGCCAGGTGCTCTATCCACTGCATCACCTAATTGCCCAAAAGAACCTATTTTGCCTTAGCCCAAACTCCAGAGAAATGCTTTCTGCCTGGGTACCCCAAAGTACCAAGATCCCTAAAGTCTACAAACTGAAATTAGTTTCCACCAAGAATCATTTCCAAACTGGGGAGACCCGGCAGACTCATAACTCCTGTTAAAGAAAGGCCAGCTGTCTGGCCAAGGGACCAAAGCAAGTGGATACATCACAGAGGGGCATCTGCTTATTCCATGTCACCACATCCGTGCCAATCATTTCTCAACACACGGCAGGTACAGGGAAAATGGTCACTACACAGGTCACTATAATTGTGCCACTGATGTCGGTCCTACTGCTAGGGTGCTAGAAGCACTGACAAGTGCTGGTGAGCCAGGGAAAAGCCTTTGCTGAGCTTGCACCCATAACTTGTCTGCAGCGTTGAGCCCTGCCATCCCTGCCCTGGCTGCTATCCTGCACAGACACTGCACGTTGAGCACGTTGGCTGTCTGGGTCAGACAAGAGAGCAAAAGAAAGCAGAGGGATGCCTCGGGAGCAAGGAAGGATGTCATCCAGAGCCATGAGCACACACACACACACACATGCACACCCACAGACAAATCCTCAGCCACATGGAGAGATCTCTGAGGATGTCTGGGGTCAGGCAGCTCCCATTGCTTGTGCGTCTTTCTCTTCCCCCCTGCTGGCTGTAGACAAATGACGGCGCCACAAGTAAGAACCAAACATTCTGGCTCCCTTCCTTGTGGTCTCTCCCTTACACTTGACTGCTTCTATTAAGACAAGATTAACCAAAGCATTTGGTAAATGGGGAACTAGCCCAGGTGTATGGCAGGACCCTTCAGCATGGAATGCTCACAATTCTCCCTCACATTGTTCTTTTTTCACAGAATTAAAAGGCTGGAGGGAAGCATAATAATTACAAAATAAATAATAATAAAGAATAATTGCATTTAGATGCTTTTGTTGTTGTTATTTAGCCATTTTCCAGTCTTATCTGAATCTTCATGACCCCTTTTGGGGTTTTCTTTGCAAAGATACTATTTTGCCATTTCCTTCTCCAGTTCATTTTACAGATGAAGAAATTGAGGCAAACGGAGTTAAGTGGCTTGCCCAGGGTCACACAGCTTAGTGTCTGAGGCCAATTTTGAACTCAGGTCATCCTGACCCCCAAGTTTAACATTCCATACACTGAATCATGTAGCTGTTTCAGGGAATAGATGAAAATTTGTTCAGTTCCTAAAAGTTTCCAGGGATAGAGAATCTGCTTTCTTTTAAAGTCTATTCTGTGCTATCCATACCCAGAGAAATAACTGATTGTGTCTGAGTACAAATTGAAGCATACTTTTTTTTTAAACTTTAAGGTTTCTTGAGGGTTTGGGGCGGGGGGAGTGGGGAGAAATAGATGTAGGTTTTCTTTTGCAACGTGATTTTTATAGAAATGTTTTGCATAACTTCACATAAGCCTTCTCAATGTGATGGGGAGGAAAGAAGGGAGGGAATCTGGAATTCAAAGTTTTAAAAACAATTGTAAAAAAAAGTGTTTTGCCTGTGATAGGTTTGGCTCTTTTCAACAGTGAGGTGATTCAGGCCAAATCTAATAGATTTGTGATGGAGAGAGACATTTGCATCCAGAAAGAGGACTCTGGAGACTGAATGTGGATTACAACACAGTATTTTCACCTTTTTGTTGTTGTTGTTGTTGTTTGCTTTTTGTTTATTTCTTTCTCATTTTCCCCCCCTTTGATCTGATTTTTCTTGTGCAGCATGATAAATGTGGAAATATGTTTAGAAGAATTGCATATGTTTAACTTAGATTACTTGCTGTCTAGAAGAGTGGGGAGGAGGAAAGAAGGGAGGAAATTTTGGAACATAAGATTTTGCAAGGGTGAATGTTGAAAACTATCTTTGCACATATTTTGAAAAATAAAAAGCTATTATTATTTTTAAAAATACAAAAAATGCAAAAAAGTACATGTAACTGGGAAAAATAAAATATTAAAAAAAATCTATTTTGATTGATATCATTTGAAAAGTAAATAAAAGAACACTGAATTTTGGAGCAGAAAACCTGGTATGAATCCTGCCTAAGATATTGACTAGCTATGTGACCTTGAGCATGTGACTTTTCTACCCTGTTCCTATTTTATCATATATATTTTCACTGGATTGGACAAAATAATTGGACAAAAATTATTATTCTATCCTGCTTGAAGTCTTAAGATCTTGTGAACTGTTTAGCCTATATACAGATACTGCTTCCTAATTTGTTTCCTAGACAAATGCTCCAAGTTGCATATTCTTGACTCACACGAATAGATCAAAGCTAATGGAGTAACACAGTTTTTAAAGCTGAAACCTTGTTCTTACGAGAGCATCATGTTCTATATATCCAGACTGTTAAGACTGACAGACTCTGTAGTCAATTGTCAGGTCCTTCACCAAATTTCTGGTGTTAAATATCAAAACAATTAGCATAGCTAAAACAATCATAATGATATGAAGAGAGGGTACTTTTGCTTGAGTAACTTCTGGCATCATGGAATGGGATAGTGGTTATTATTTCCTCTAGAACTCTAGAATAGTAGCAGTTTTCATACCTCTTCCCTGAAGTACTTTCCCTTATCTCCATCTCTGACTCAGATGCTTCATCTCTGTTCTATTTTCTCTATCACACTGAAAACTCCCATCACCATTCACACAAAACCTGTCATTCTCCCTAACCCCACCCTCCCAGAATACCTTTAACCTTTTCTCCACTGTGGCTAAGGCTGTTTACTTTCTTTCTTTCTTTTTCTTTATTTGGTGAAGCAATTGGGGTTAAGTGGATCACACAGGGTCATACAGCTATTGTTAAATGTCTGAGATTGTTCACATTCTTGATCAATATTAGGGCAGCCCCTAAATGATAGTGCTCAAAAGAAAAAAATTAGTAAAATTACAACCTATTAAATCCTACAGGATGGATTTTACTCATTCTTCCAGGCTCATGCTCCCCTCTAATTCCCGAACTAAATTTTCCCTAGGGAATACCATAATTCCTTGGTTTTAGCACTCACCATGCAAATTTCTACCTCTCTTAATTTTCTTTGAAGAAGACAGATCCCAGTGCAAATAGACATTGCACCTCCTTGTAACACAGATGGGGATGGACTCATAGGAAAGCTTGTGGATACTAAAAGAGTACATAGCATGACACTGAAAAGATTTTGTGCTTTGAGATGACAAAGCATTCCCTTTACTGGCCTCTGCACGGAGAGGAAAAGGACACAATTCTCCAGTCCTATGGCCCAGCAACACATAGTTATTGATATACTTGGTAATCTCTTTCAGGATTTGAGGGATTGACTTCAATCAATCCTAAATACTTAATCCCTTTCTGGAAGTCCCACCTATATTTGAGGCACATCTGAATTTGTTTGCTTTCTTTTTTTATCTAAGCCTCCTTACCCAATCATCAGGTAAGTTTGGAATTCCTTTTGTATTATTCTAATGCAGGAATACGATTGGAGAAAGGAGGGGTTCCCCCAATATGTTTCAGGAATGGTAATTTCAATTCAAAACAGGACCCAACTGGTTTGGCACTAGAGGGTGAATCAGTGATTTCCAGTTAACCGTTGGTATCTAATTTTTATTAAGAGAATCTCACCATGTACTGGGAAATCATTTGAAACAAGTTTCCGTCTGAAGGAAAAAAGCTCAGTTTTCCTTTTTCTTTATTCCCCCCCCACACTTTTGTTTATTTTATTCTAGTTTTCTATCCCCCTTCCCTTTTTCTCTATGTACTTGAGTTGGGACAAGCCCTCGTAAGTATCCAATGAGATTATAATCAACTAAATAAAACAAAATAAAATAAAAAAAATAATAAAATTATTAATAGCTAATAGTTAATATTACTAAAGACAACACAGAATAGATGCTTAATAAAATGCTAGCTTTCTTTCCTTATAAAGCTTTATAAAATGTTAGCTGTGTAACTTTTTATTGGGAGATGATTATAATTTCGAGGTCCATCAGCTGGAGTAGACTTGGACCCTCTCTAAAGAATATTACTTTGGGAAGTCAGAAAAAAAGGCAACAACTCACCTGAGCTCTCCCCA
The DNA here is from genome assembly GCF_902635505.1 of Sarcophilus harrisii. Lineage (NCBI taxonomy): Eukaryota > Metazoa > Chordata > Mammalia > Dasyuromorphia > Dasyuridae > Sarcophilus > Sarcophilus harrisii. The sequence continues at coordinate 372,692,591 of NC_045427.1, forward strand.
AAAAGCTCTGAACACCTTTAAATAATTTCACAAAACAATTCCTGGAGTAAGAGTAGCCACAAAAAAAGGATAAGGTGAAATAATTTCCCAACCAAAGACAACTCAGAAGGTCAGCAAGCAAAATCTGTTGCATCTGGGTGAGAGTGGCACACAGTTCAGTCCAAGCTGTGCCAGCACAGCCTCAGTCCCAGGAACAAACTTTGGGAGCCAATGAATGAGCAGTGGAAGCAGGTGCTTCCAGAAAACAGGAAGAAAAAAAAGCTGCCCATAGAAAGTTACTACGGTGACAAGGAAAATCAAAATACTCAGTCAGAAGAAGATAACTAAGTCAAAGCTCCGATATCCAAAGCGCTTCTCCAAGAAAAATATCAATTGGTCTCAGGCCTTGGAAGACCTCAAAAAAAGGATTTTGAAAATCAAGTAAGAGAAGTAGAGGAAAAATTGGGAAGAGAAGTGAAAGTGATTCAAGAAAAGGAAAAACAAGTCAACAGCTTGGTAAAGGAGACACAAAAACTTACTGAAGAACACCTTAAAAAGAAACTAGGCCAAATGATAAAAGAAGTACAAAAAAGATAATGAGAAGAAGAATGCTTTAAAAAAGCAGACTTGGCCAAATGGAAAGAAAGGTACAATAAGAAAAGAACTGTTTATAAAGTAGAATTGGCTATGACTATTTCTTTTATGGAATGTACCTGTATGTCACTGGTAAGGCATATGCTAATGATACTCCTGCATCCATTGCTCAATTATGTACATACCTAATTTCTTGTCAACAAAAGCTTTTTGACACACACAAAAAAGGAACATTTAGATTTACTCAATTGCAAAAAAGAATTACTGTATTAGACTTTTATAAACTTAAGAAAAGATATTTGGACTCTATCTCATGAAAAAGGGCTATGTACTATACAGAATAACAAGTATCATTTGGTGTGGGAGCTAATTGATAGTCTTAATATGTCTGTAGGCAGGAGGATCTGTTACTCCCTTTGTAGGCTGTATGTGAAATCATTTGTGTTGCATTAATGGGGGGTGACTTATTTTTTATTTTTTTCAATATACTTGGTTTCTAATAAAATATTCTAGGTTGTTAAAAAACTAAAATTGGTCAAATGGAAAAGGGGGTACTAAATATCACCATAGAAAATAATTCCTTAAAAATGAGAATTATGTAAATAGAAACTAGTGGCTTTATGAGAAATCAAGAAACAATAAAACAAAATCAAAAGACAACATATCTCATTGAAAAGACAACTGACCTGAAAATAGATCCAAGAGAGATCAATTAAAAATTAGTGGATTACACTGAAAGCCTTGATCAATAAAAGAGCCTCACCATCATTCTTTAAGAAATTATCAAGGAAAACTGCTCTGATGTTCTAGAACCAGAGAATAAAATAGAAATTGAAAGAATCCATTGATCAACTCCTGAAAGAGATCCCAAAGTAAAAACTCCCTGGAATATTATAGCCAAATTCCAGCACTCCCAAATCAAGAAGAAAATATTGCAAGCAGCCAGAAAGAAATAATTCATATATCAAGGAACCATACAAGATTTAGCAGCTTTTATATTAAAGTATTTCAGGACTTGGAATATGATATTTTGGAGGATAAATGAGCTTGGATTACAACCAAAACTCATTGGGAAGATGGACAAATATATTGAAGGTGTCCCATTTTATTTGCTAAAGATAACAAATATTTAACTGGGAAAGAATATAATCAAGGTTACATCCCATGAAACATGTACCAAATTGTTGGGGCCACCTCTGGAGAAAGATATACAACAAAGTAATTGCTCTTTAAATCTTTGGTCCCTACCTATTACCACTGAAGGGCATAGGATCCAAGAGGAGAGATTGAATCAAAGTTGCATCAGATAAAAATGGCCACTGAAATGGAGTGGGCCACTTAAGGAACCTTAAAAACGGATTGACTCCACCATCTGTTTTCAGCTCTCTAAAATGTGTGGCAATTAACTCTCCTAGAAGGAGTTGGGAGACAAAGCTGCCCTTCTTCTGTTCTTAACTTCAAGAAGGCTTCAAACAAATGGCAAAAACAAAACAAAACAAAAAACACAAACAAAAAGCTCCATGCTGCCTGAGTGAAATTGAGACTATCTCAGAGTCCTCCATAGCTGCCTCTTCTCACTTTCTACCTAATTGGAGGTGATCAAGCAATGTGTACCTTTCTAGCTTGGAAAACATCTTGAGAGTTCAAGAAGTCTAGAGAGCCTCTGTCCTCAGTCACTATAGAAGGATGCCTTTCTACATATGTCAAAATGCTTCTTGGAGGGGAAGACAAACATCAACTATTGAATAAGCCCAATTTCTGATCTGGTTTGTGAGAAGAAATGTGCTTGGAGGGAATTGTATTGACAGTGTAAAGATGAGATGAAATGTAAAATACCATTCAGCAGTCCTGTAAATGCTTCATTTTTAGATGTTTAAGTATCAATCTTTAGGGAGATTATAATGGTAGTTTTCTTAATTATATCTGCTTGTTTAAGCTATCCTATTAATACACAATAGTACATTACAAAGTCTGAACTCCAATCTCCAGCCACCATGACTTCAACTCAAGATACCTTTATAATCTCATCTCTTCCTACTCCCCTTCATGTTACCTTTGCTCTAGTCAAAGTGCCCTTTAAAAAGAATTTTTAAAGTGCTCTTTCTAAAATATACTTCTACTTATGTTGTTCCTTTTACTTGGAATGTCATCTTCCACACCTCCAACATAAAATCCTATTAATCTTTAAATCCAACTCAAATCTCTTTCTTTCATGAAGTTTATGGCACATTGTCTATACCTTTCTGACAATGCTTACCCCATATTGATATATTTTAGTCGACCCTGAATCACAGAATTTTGAGTTGTAAGGGACTTAGAAATCATCTAGTTAAATAATCTCATTTTGTAGATAAGGAAATTGAAGCACAGAGAAAAACTTATTCAATATCTTTTCCCATCCACTACTCATTATTTCTCCATACTCTTCTGGATTTTTCCCAAACCAAGTTCTCGTTCCTCCTTTTGACCCTGAACCAATTAAGGAGAATAACACTGGAACCAGTCTCTTATGAATGGGGAAAAATGACAGACACTTGCCTGAGGACAACAGAGACTGCAAGAAGAAGACACTCCCACTGACCTAGGAAACAGGTCTTTTCCTTCCTACTCAGTCAAAGAAGGATCCAAATTAAGGGAAACTGCCTCAAGGATCTGGATTAAGTCTGAAGCAAGAGGCTTTTAACTTAAGAACTTAGTTTCATTTATCTTTGTAGCACTCCCAAGGCCTTTAGGTGCCCTGAATATTGTAGGTGCTAAATAAATGCCTGTTGAATGGATTTGAACTTGAAAAAAGGATTTCAAGAATCAATCAGGAGAAAATTTATTATTATTTTAAAAATTCTATTCTGAATCTGATTCTCACCCACAAAGAAAAATGAGTTGCTATAGTAAAAATGATGGAAACCTTGGGAATAAGTGAAAATTCCATTTTATAATTTATAATAGAAAGGAAAACTGAAAACAGATGGACAAATACCCTAATATATGCAGATACTTATAAGAGGCAGGTAATGAAGAATCAATATAAGAGCCTGGCATAGTACTGTAAAAATAAAGCATCGGGAGACCATAAACCAAGCTAAAAGACTTTTTCCAGGTACAGCATATCAGCTGCACTCCAACCCAGCTTAGCTGTTGGTAAGATATCGGAGAGAAGAAAAATTTCTCCTATGCTCACAAACTGTAGTTTCATCACTCACTTCTTCTGTTATTGTGAAATTAATTGCAGGCATTCAATTAACATTCTTGCAAATGAGCTTTCCAGAAATCTGAAGCATTTTTCCTACTCCAAAAGGTTTTCTTCTTTTTCCCTCATTCATTCATTCATCAAGGTCTCATTAAATTCCAACTATGTGACAGATACTGAGCTAGGTCTTAGAAATGCAAAGACAAAAAGTGAAATAGTTTCTGACTTCAAGGAGATTATATTAAACAATAATACACATGTTTAGGTACTCTAAGTAGACTACAAGTCTTGTATCAGTCATGGACAATTCTTCATGACTCCATTTAGGGCTTTCTTGGCAAAAATATTGAAGTGGTTTGCTATTTCTTTCTCCAGATTATTTTACATATGGAGAAAATGAAGCAAACAGTATAAAAGTGACTTGACCAGGGTCACTTAGTTAATAGGTGTCTGAAGCCAGATTTGAACTCAGGAAGATAAGTCTTACTGACTCCAGTCCTGATGCTTTACTCACTATGCCATTTAGCTATCCATATGACTATGATGGAATACTATTGTGCTATAAGAAATGATGAGCAGAATGGTTTCAGAAAAACCTGGGAAGACTTATATGAATTGATACAAAGTAAAGTGAGCATATTCAGGTACATACATGTTCACATACACACACATATTACAAAAAGAAGTGGTTTAAAATTTGAATAACTTGTCCCACCCATACCCTCTCATGTATTTTCACCCTTATTTGAACAGTATTAAGGATAGGGTCTCATCCAATAAGAAATAAGAGAAAAGGTCTAGTGTAAGGTAGATACTGCTCTGGGACAAAAATGAAGCAATCAAGAGAGGGAGAAAGAAACAGAGACAGAGAAAGAGAGGGAGGGGCAGACAGAGAGAGAACATTAGTAACTGGGGAGCAAAATGTGAGAGGTATTATAGGACCAAAAAAGATAAATAGCCCAATTCTCACAAATATGGAAAGAGAATAGAATTTGAAAATTATAGGTTAGTGATCTGGACTTCAATTTTTGAGAAACTTCTAGAGCAAGAGTTCTTAACCTTTCTTTTTTCACTGAAAAATGTATGGGCTCCTCAGAATAGTGTTTTCAAATGAATAAAACAAAATACATTGAATTACAAAGGAAATCAAAGGTTAGTGAAAATAAAGATGTAACTATTTCCCCCTAACTCAATTTACAAAATTTCTGAAATTAGTCCATGGATCCCAGGTAAAGAACACCTATTCCACAAATTGCAATATAATTGTGATGGAATACTATTGTTATAAGAAATTATGAACTGGATGGTTTCAGAAAAAACTGTGAAGTCTTATATGAATGGATGCAAAGTGAAATGAGCAGAACCAGGAAAATGTTGTACACAGTAACAAGCAATATTGTAAGAATTATCAATTGTGAATGACTTAGCTACTCTGATCATTCAATGAATCAAGACAATTCCAAAAGACCCAGGATGAAAAATGCTATCCACCTCCAGAGAGAAGTGATGACCTCTGTCTTGGGGTGTGTGTGTGTGTGTGTGTGTGTGTGTGTGTTTGGCAACATGGCTAATAAGAAAGTATGTTTTGTATGATTTCACATGTATAGTTGATATCAACTATATGCTAGCCTTTTCCATGTAGGGAGAGAATTTGAAACTCAAATTTTTAAAAAATGAATGCTAATTTTTTGTATGTAATTGGGAATATTTAACAAATAAATAAAAATGTATATATAAAAAGGAAACCTTATTCTAAAAGGTTCGTTAGTAAGGAACTTCTAGGAAACAAATGGTGATTTTTAAAATAGCAGCATGGCTCCATCAAGAACAAGTCATTCCAGACTAATCTTATTTCTTTTTTTTTTTTTTTTGGATAGGATTACTAGATTTCTATATGAGCGAATGTAATAGATATAGTTTAACTAGATTTTAAAAGCAAAGCATTTGATAAAATAATAAGAATAGATAATATTTATTTGGTGCTTACTATTTGCCTTCACAGCACTTTATAATTATTATCTTACTAAATTCTCACAACCATCCTGGCAGACAGGTTTTAATATCAACTCTATTTTGCTATTGAGGAAGCCAAAATCAATAGGTTAGTTGACTTGCCCAAGCAACCAAGTATCAGAGGCTATATTTGAATTCAGATCTTCCTGACTCCTGGTCCAGAATTCTATTCACTGGTCTACCAACTACCTACTTTTTTTTCTGAGATATTTTGAAAATTAATCCTTGAGAGTCTTCAGAATAGTGTTGCCTCTAATTATTATTATTCATATTTTACTGTAGAAGAAACTAGGGCTACTAGCAACTGCTTGTCTAAGGTCACACAGATAGGACATGATTTGTGATTCATGATATGTGATTTGAACTCAAGCCTTCCTGACTCCAGAAAGTGGTGGTGGCCCTATCTTCTGCCTTGATCACAACAAAACTGATGTATTGTGTTTAGGTCTGAGCATCACAACAGTTTTATCATGACTTGAAAGCATCCAGAGATCAATGAGGATGGCAGAGCCCTTGAATCCATGTCTTTTGGGGATTTACCTGAAGGTATAGGGGATGTTTAGCTTGGAGAAGAGGCTTATCCAGGAGACATGAGAATGGTCTTAAAATATCTGAACAGCCACCACGTGGAAAAGGGATTAAGCTTATTCTGCTGAGCCCTCCAAGGGTAGAAGAATTAAACAGAAGAACAGGCTGGATTGCTTTCAGGAAATTGAAAAGTTCTTTTAATGACTTTTCTACAAAAGTTCAGTCTTTCTTCATTCTAGCCATCTACTGGAGGTTTTGTATCACATTGCGTCATGGAACATTAAAGGCTTGGAAGACTTAAAAGTGACTGCTATACAGAGGTCAATAAGAAAGCATATAACAGATAAGAAGCCTCTCAGAGTATAAAGGATGGCATCAGAAGAATAATTGGAGGGGCTAAATGGACTAGTCATATGACTAGCCCATATGTTGAGAAGGAGGGGAAATCAGTAGACTGACCATATACTCCACTGACATTTCTCATTATCAAGAGAAATTGGGTAAGACCCCTTTGCATGTTAGATGATGCCCTAAAGTGCATTTATTGGAATATATGTTATTATTTCTTTGAGCCAAATTCAATGAGAATGAAATTCAAATAATGTTCAACCCATCCCTTTATTCCCTCCATTATAAAAGGTCTTTGGAGCCTCTACATGTAATATAGTTTATCCCACTTTGCCTCTCTCTTCCCTCTTCTCCTAGTGTAATCTTCTTTCTCACCCTCTTAACTGTTTTTATATCATCCCATGTAAATCAATTTATACCCACATTCTCTTTCGAAGTATATTCCTTCTAACTATCCAATATACAGTTCTTAGGAGTCACAAGAATCATCTTCCCATGTAGGGATGTAACAGTTTAACCTTTATTAAGTCCCTTGTGATTTCCCATTTACATTTTTATATTTCTCTTGAGACTTGTATATGAAAACTGAATTTTCTGTTTAGCTCTGGTCTTTTCATCTGGAATACTCGAAAGTCTCTTCTTTCATTGAATGTCCACCTCCATTCCCTCATGCCCACCCCCATATGCTCAGTTTTTATAGAGAGTTGATTCTTAGTTGTAATCCAAGCTCCTTTATCTTCTAGAACACCATATTCCAAGTCCTCTGATTCTTTAATGTAGAAACTGTTAAATCTGGTGTAATCTTGACCATGGCTCCTTGATATTTGAATTATTACTTTCTGATTGTGTATAGTACTTTCCTTTTGACTTGAGATTCTGGGATTTGGTCATTATGCTCCTGGGAGTCCTCTTTCAGGAGGTGATCAGTGGATCTTTCACTGATTCTAGAATATCAGGACAATTTCCTTTGATAATTTCTTAAAAGATGTTGTTCAGGTTTGTTTTTTTTTCCCTTTCATTGTTGCTTTCAGGTCTGATAATTCTTAAATTATCTCACCTGGAACTATTTAGCAGGTCAGTTGTTTTCCCAGTGAGGTATTTTATTTTTTTTTCTATTCTTTTGACTTTGTTTGATTAATTCTTGGTGTCTCACAGTGTCATTAGTTTCCACTTGCCCAATTCTAATTTTTAAGGAATTATTTTCTTCAGTTAGCTTTTGGACCTCCTTCTCCTTTTCCATTTGGCCAATTCTACTTTTTAAGGGGTTGTTTTCTTCAGTGGATTTTTATACCTCCTTTTCTATTGGCCAATCCTACTTTTTAACAATTGTTTTCTTTTTCCAAACTGTTGACTCTTTTTTCATGATTCTCTTGCGTAACTCTCTTTTCTTTTGTTCTACCTCTCTTATTTGACCTTTAAAATCCTTTTTGAACTCTTCCAAGACTATTTTGGGCCTGAATCCAATTCATATTTCTCTTTGAGGACAATAATGTCCTCTTCTGAGTTTGTGCTTTGATCTTCCTTGTCACCACAGTAGTTTTCCAAGGTCAGGGTGTTTTGGGTTTTGTTTTTTGGTTCATTTTCCAGATTGTATTGTGACTTTAAAGTTAAGCTCTGTTCCTTGGGTACCAGGGGCACTGTCCCAAGGTTGGGGAGGGGGCAGAACTCTATTCACCACTATCTGCACCAGAGTCTTTGGAGACGGCAGCTTATGGTTGTGCTAGGGTTGCTCAGTATAATCTAGTCTACTGAACCATAACCTCCAGTCTTAATTATTAATCTGTGCCGGGACTAGGGGCCTCCTAGCAGCTTGACCAGACACTGCCTGTTCTGGGCTTTGCTCCCATTTTACCCAAGTGAGACAGATCTTTCCTGCAGTTCTTCTAAATTCTTTTGGGATAGAAAATTGCTTCAGCCCATCCTTTTGTGGGTTGTGTGACTCCAGAATTCATTTTGTACATGATTTAAAGTTGTTTCAGGGAAAATTGGGAAGAACCCAGGCAATTTCCTGCCTTTTCTCTGCCATCTTGACTCTGCTTCCTCTATTCTCTTTATTGAAGGATATAGACAAAAATTGTATGGGATGAGCAGGGTGGATGATGCTTGTGAAACATATTTCAAAGAGGGTCGTTGTTTAAGTATGAGCCAATTTAAATGAATGATTTCCAAACTTTTATAAGGCAGTAAGGGAAGGAGGGAATAAGTATATAAAGTGTCTCCTATATGCTAGACACTATGTGAAATGTTTTTCAAATATCTCCACTGATTCTAAAAGCAACCCTTTGAAGGAAATGCTATTATTGTTCTCATTTTACAGCTAAAAAAACTGAGGCAAACAGAAGTTAAATGGCTGTATGACTTTATGTATAAATAAGTTCCGATCCATTTTGATGAGATTCAGGTCCATTCATTGGACTATTTGAGTAAGGTAAGACAGAACTATTAGAAGAGAGGTTCATGGTCATTTCTGGTACCTACAAATATTTATAGTCTCTCCCAAGGAAAAGAGATTAATTAGATTTGTTTTGCTGGGCCCTAGAAGCAAGAACTAGAGATGCAGAATTATATAGGGAAAATTTAGACTTGATGTCAAACTCCTTAATAATAACCAGAGCTATCCAAAAGTAGAATGGGCTATCCTGGGGTGTAGCAGATTTCCCCTTGCTCGAAGTCTTCAAGCAAGGGATGAATGACTACTTGTCAGATATGTTTCAAAGAGGATCTTTGTTTAAGTACGAGCTGATTTTGTTTGCATCACTTTTAGTAAAATGTTTTTAAATGTGTACCCCTATATATATTTACCAATTTATAAATTGCATATGTGTATTACTATACTAATAATTATATGTATTATATAACTTATGCAAAAATGGATGAGCTAAAAATTAAATAATATTTGATCCTTGAATATATAACCACTGAGTTTTATTGAGGAGGGGAGTGACATAATCAGACTTGTGGTTTAGAAAAATAATTTTGACAATTGTATGAAGGATAGATAGGAATAGAGCATGACCTGAGGAAGACTGATTAGGAGACTATTTCAATAGTACAGGTGAAATAGTAGGGGCTGAATTAGAGTAGTCCCATGTGCATAGAGAAATGGGAACAGATAAGAAAATTTGTGGAGGTAAAAATGACAAAAATTGGCAATTTATTGGCTATGTAGGGTGAAGGAGAATAGGAGCAGAAGATGAAACCAATACTGAACATGAATTATTGGAATGATGGTGCTGCCTTTGAAAATGATAAGGAAATTTAGAAAAGTAGGTAGGTTTTAGGGGAAAGATAATATAATTTGATCTTTGATCTATCTCATGTATGCTCATTCTGTATGACTCACTCTACCCCCACCCAAAGGAAAAGGCAAGCAAGGGGATCTTAGATACAATACCCCAGAATGCCAACCTGTCTTTCAAAGGACACCTGCCGCAGCCATGAAGTGATCTAAGAGGCAGTGGTTGATATACTACAGTGACAGTATGGAATTTTCTCAATGAATACTGGAAAGTTACTTCCATGAGTACTCAAAAAGCAGTTAGATTTTTATCAGTCCAAAGAACCTACATGCTATTCAGAAGAGGGGAGGATGATAGCTTGCATACTGAAAGGAGAAAAGAGCTGGGAGACATGAATAGATGTAGATGTGTTGGAAATAAGACCCATAATTGGCTAAGGTAGAGAGAGTGGAATGCAGCCCATCTTTCCCTTGGAGTCAGGACACACTTCTTCTGTGATGATACCATAGCCCCACTTTGAAGGATATCACTTAGCCTTTCTGACTGAAATTTTGTGGTTTATTCAGAATAATTAACAATATTGATTTGTTAATATTTTGACCAGGATCTGATTCACCATATAATATATATATATTTTTTATTTTAAAGGGCATACACAATTTTATTTATTTATTTATTTTTGATTCAGTATTTTTTATTTATTTCATATATTTGTGAAAGGCTCCAACAGTGAGAACAAAACTTACTATTCCAGGCTCTAGAAATAGGGATTAGGTCAGGGTTCAGTTCAAATTCCCAAGATGGATTCACATTGCATTGTGTATTTTCCCCAAAACATTTCCCCTGCCCAGGTTCCATCTTCTATATCTGCAGAGTACACTTCTATTACCAGGGATGAATTGTTTGGCCCGTTGGGTTCCAGATGCTCTCCCATCTGCTTTGATGCTTGCTTGTGGGCTAACATAGTGTATATGTAGGGTCACTTTCCAACACAGGAAAACCAAAGGCAACCTTGGCTAGACCCAGAAGGTCCAGCTCATGGGCTAGCCCAAGTCACAGAAAACTGGCAGGTTAAACATCTCTCCCTTTTCTTAGATAAGAGGTTGAAAAGAGTCAAGGCATGCAATCAAAATTCCAATTAAAAAATAACTATTATCTGAATATCATTTAGAAACAGAGTATCTATACTATTGACCAGCAAGAGTAAAGTGTCTAAAGCTCACTTTGAGTTATTGAGAATATTACATCTTCATGATTTGGGTAAGAGACTATTCTAACAGGTAGAATAAAAGAGAGCCCAGAAGAGCAACCAGAGTGGTAAAAGGCTACAGGGCTATGCTACACGAGAATTAATTAAAGGAGCAAGGGATTTTTAGCATAAAGAAGAAAAGACTGGAGGTAGGTTTTCTCATTTATTTATTGTTAAAAGATATAGAGGGATAGGAATTATTTGACTTTATCCCCAAGGGCAGAACTAAGAACAGTAGGTAGAAATTACAGAGAGGAGAGTTTAGATTTGATGTCAGAAAAAATTCTCAACAATTAGACCCTTCCAAATGAAGGCAGGGCACTCCTAGAAGCAATGGGTTCCCTTTCTTTGGAAGTTTCATATAAATATTTCTTGTCAAGTATGTTATGGCAGGGAATCTTTTTGGGAATAAGTAGAATTAGATCAAGTGTTCTTAACCTGGGAATTAGACTTAACCTAGGAAAAGACTTTAGGGATCTATAAAATTGGATGGAAAACATACTTTTATTTTCACTAACCTTGAAATGAAATTTAGTATTTCTTTCAACTATAAATTTTTTCCATTTTTTTTTATTTTTCCAAGTACAAGTAAAAATAGTTTTCAATATTCATTGTTGTAAAACTTTGTGCTCCAAAATTTTTCTCCCTCCCTCTCTTACCTCTCCCCTTCCCAAAACAGCAAGCAATCTGATATAGGTTAACTATGTACCATTCAATTAAAAACATTTTTATATTTATCATGTTCAATTATAAATTTTAAAAAATTCCTCTGAGAAAGGATTCATAAGCTTCACCAGACTGCCAAATGGTCCAATACAAAAAAAAATAAAAAACAAGAACTCTTGGACTAGATGGACACTGAGATTCCTTAAAACTCTATAAATTCTTTAATTCTGTCACGCCAAATCTAGCACTTAGTATGTGCACTGTACTAAGTAATGAGGGCAGAGGTAATAATGATAACAATAATTATAATAACTTCTAACATAACTTTTATATAGCACTTTAAGATTTACAAAGCACTTTGTAAATGTTATCACATTTGATTCTGATAATACCCTTGTGAAGTAGGTGCTATTATTATCCTCATTTTACAAATAAGGAGACTTAGGGTACAGAAGTTAAATGTCTTGCCCAAAGTCATATGGCTTATATGTGTCTGAAGCTTGATTTTCACTCAGCTCTTCCTGTCTCCAAGTTTCATGCTCCATCCACCATACCACATGGTGATCAACTGTCTAAATTATGAGATTGGTCACATGTCTGTGAAAATACATAATAGTACTGAATGGAGTGTTAGATTATAGAGTACAGAGAATAAGTGCTATTCCTGAGAGAAGAAAGACATCTTTTTTAGAAAATCTGGAATTTTAAAGTTGGAACTCAAAGGAGGATAGGATTTGGATAGGTAAAAGGGAAGTATTTTAAACAGTGAGTCTGAGCTCATGGAGAAGGATACAATTGTGCTATGGAAAAGTCAGAGCACTAACTATTCTCAAGTCTATATAAAAACACTACTAGGCAATTGGATAAAGCGTAAATTTAAGGGTTCTCTTCTAACTCCTCAGGAAAGGGAGTGTTACTTGTGACCATAGGCATATCTGTTTGATGTACAAGTGTTTGACAAAGCTCTGCCCATTGTCTAGGAAAGATATACTAAACTCCACAAATTTGGTGCAGAAACATAATTAGCTCTAGTGGAGAAAGAGGGAGGGGTCAGGATAAGAAAGGTTACATCAAATAGTTCATGACAGGGATCTGACAACATTTTAGGGAGGGATTTAGTAGCAAGAAATAGAGCAGATCACCCTCCTTCTCGGTACCAGATTAAGAGAAAATTTTCATAGAATTATAGGACTAGGTAGAAGAGATTGGAATGATCATAGGATCATTAATTTATTACTGGAGTAGACCTTAGAAGCTATCTAAGTCAAAATCTTTTATTTTATAGATAAGGAAACTAAAGTCCAAAAAATTTCATAATCCACCCAAGTTAATACAAATAGTAAGTAGCAGAGTTAGGGAGAGTTTCCCAGGTTCTGACTCCAAAATTGGGGTTTCTCTCACTACTTCATGCTATCACACAAATCAGCACTATCATCCAAATTTAGCAATCCTTGAGTGTCCCAGTCCCATTTCCCTAAGCTAACAAGATAGGAATTAGATCTTAGTCTTACATCTCGAGCTGAGCACTGAGACTGACGATGTTGGGTCATCCAACAGCAAGTCTAGCAGCTCATCAGTCATGTACAGACAGACCTTTCCAGAGAGATATTTATTCATTCAAGCTGTACATAAAACTCAGCCTAGTCTCCAGAAGTGGAGACTGAAGAGACACTCTTCAGAAGTGATTCTTCATTCTCCTCTCTACAAGGACACGCACAAACTTGGTTTTCACATAAAGGGAAGGTCAGAAAATCATCCAAACAGTACCTACCATTGGATCAGTCAATCTCAGGCCTAGGGAAGAAGCTTTTACATATGGCCAGGGATAGTGGATCATTAATATTCTGGGAAAGCTCCCAAAGGCAGCAGCTGTAATAGCTAAATTCACTTCACAGCTCTCACTGTTGCCTGGTCCCACTTTATGTGGCAGAGACACAAGTGAAAATGTGGGCAGGAGGTGGAGCCCCAGACTATTCCTAAGGGGAAAACTGATTAAAAGAACCATTTCAAAGCATTATTAGCAAAAAATAAGGCTACTGTCTTCACCAGGAAGACAGGGGCAGGAACAGGGCAACCTATTGTTTCAAGCTCTATTTCAACAGACCTCCAGACTTCCCTCCAGCTCTCTACCCATCCCAGCATCATCCTCTACCAAATAGTCAGTAATGAGTGAAACATACCAGAGCTCTAGGACCAATGACAGATTTCTAGCTCTGGTCCCACTCCCCAGGATAAAAAGATACCCACATTGAGAGGGGGGCCAGAAGTTTTCCCCATCAGCAGGCAGGGTATTTCTTAACTCCAAGATCTCTTTCCTTCCTGAAAAATCTTCATTTTCTTTTATGATTGGAAATTCCCTAGCTTCATGGGGGAAAATATGCATACATGGCTGGTAATTTGGCAAAGAAGAGACCTGACTCAAAAACCTACCTTTCTTTGGAAGACCTGGGACAAGAATGATACTAGGGAGTGGGAGCTGTCTACATTTACTAAAGGCTGTCAGCAGTATTATCCTCCTTTTTTCAGATAAATAATCTTAATCACATTCACATATATTCTGAAGAGGGAGGAGTATGATATACATACATACATTACATTATATCTATATATAAAGTATGTGTCACATATATAGTACATATATATTAAATACACTTAAGTATATTTGTATATAGTGTGTGTATAAAAAAGTATGGAGTGGGAAGTTAAAAGAAATTAAAATGGACAATTTTGATTACATGAAGTTAAAAAGGTTTTACATAAACAACAACAAAAAATATTAAAATTAGAAAGGAACAAAAAGGAAGAAAATCATCTCATACATTCTTATTCTCACAGTGGAATAATATACAACTCAGACCTATCTATTTGTTGTTAATGAGAATCATATGAACTATAGAGGTACCAAGAGAACAGGGAGGATGAGGAGATCCAGCAGAGAGGAATATTCTATGATATCCTCCAGAAATGTGAAGATTGTTTTCCTGATGGTTAAGGCACTCAGGTATTTATCCATTCTCCATGTGTATTAGGGTATGTAAATCCATTCTTCTCCATGTTCTGTATCTTGTAAGCCTGAGTGATTTAAAAGGAGCTGAGAATCTTTTATGAAAGAGCAAAATAGGATAGACTCTTAATTTTGCCAGGGTTTCTCTAGGTGAAGAATTAACCAGAAGTTTGTTTGTTTGTTTTTTAATGAGACAGGAGAGATATGGGTACTCCCAAAATTTCCCTGAATAGGGGCACAAGAAAGTTGTGAGAAGGTCTCCAACAGTTTGCCCCTTCCTTGTCCAAAAAAAAAGTTGTTTCAGGAGTTATGACTCCATAATACTGCCATATAGCTTACAAGTTTTGTGGAAGTTTCAGAAGACCAAGAGAAGACCTTTTATTGGGGGAGATCAGTGAAAGCATTATAAACAAAATACCTGGGAGCTACTCCTTTAGAGGATGGGTAGGATTTTTGAGAGGTAACAGGATAAATAAAGTTACATAGGTAGGAAAATGTGAAACTGTTTATGGAAAGGAGCTAACTACTAAATTGCAGGGAAAACTGGAAAGCTGACTAAGTTTTGAAAAAGAATTCTTCCTATAAACCATAATAAGCTCCAATTGAATACACTGTTTAAATATAAAATTTCACTACACAAATTAGAGGAGTAAGGAAGGATTGCTTTTAAAACTATCGATAAGAGAAAAGATCATAACCAAACAAGGGATAGAGGGAGTTAAAGAAGTTAAAATGAACAATTTTGATTAGATAAAGTTAAAAAGGTTTTGCATAAACAAAAACCAATACAATTAAAATTAGAAGGTAAATATTTAATCAGGAAAACCCTTTTGCAGAATGTTTTGGGGTTTGCTTGTTTTTTGGATAAAAGTTTCATTTATAAGATAAAATGGATTTAAATGTATAAGGACAAGAGTTAATGCCCATTAGATAAATGGTCAAATGATAGAAACAGGAACTTCTAATGGAAGAAATCCAAGCCATCAATTATTATAGGGGGAAAAAAATGCTCCAAATCCCTAATAATTAGAGAAATTGCACATAAAGGCAACTATCAGGTCCCATCTCATACTCATCAGATCGGCCAGGATGACAAAAACATAAAATAACAAATATTGAAGGGGCTATAGGTAGAGCTATATCAACAGAGAGAGCAAAAGGATTTATATAGCAAAAACATAAAAGAAAATACTTTTCATTCAATGATAAGTAGTTTGCTTTATTTTCAACTTTGTTAATCTCTTCTTTGATATTTAAAATGTATATTTTGATGTGTTTAATGTGTTCCAATGTATTTTGAAGAAATTATTGGTTTTATTATGTGATTAACTCATTGATCTGTTCCTTTTCTCTTTATCAATGGAAATGAAAGATAGAAAGTACTACCTTGGCTATGTTCTCAAATTTTTGTTATTTCCTCTCTGTTGTCATTATAGTGAAATTATGTCTTTTTCTCTGACTTGTTTTTTGATCCACAAATATTTTAGGATTGAGATGTTTAGTCTCCAATTAAATTTTCCAATGGTCTTGTGATGAAGAGAGCCATCTGCACCCAAAGAGAGGACTGTGGGGACTGGTGTGGATCACAGCATACTGTTTTCATTTTTTTTTTTTTATTGTTTGCTTGCATTCTGTTTTCTTTTTCTATTTTTTTCCTTTTTGTCCTGATTTTTATTGTGCAGCATAATTGTAGAAATATATTTGGAAGAAATGCACGTGGTTAACATACTGGATTACTTGCCATCTAGGGGAAAGGGTTGGGGGAAGAGAGGGAAAATTTGGAACAGGGTTTTTGCAAAGGTGAATGTTGAAAATTATTTGTGTATGTTTTAAAAATAAAAAGCTTTAATGAAAAAATTTTAAACTATTTTGATGCAATGTCATTTTCTGAATATATATTAAAATTGGTATCAATTCATTGTCCATGGAACCTTTAAACATAATGTATTTTCCTTGATTATCTCTTTCAATGAAGTCTAACTTAATTGTTGCTTTGTTCGAGATCATAATAACTGTCCTTGCTTTTTTTAAATTCAGCTGAAACATGGTAGATTTTGCTCTAGTCCCTTATTTTGAAATCTGTGTGATTTTTAGTGTGTCAAATATGTTTCTTGGATGGCATATATTATCATAGTCTACTTTTAAAAATTAATTCTGCTTTCCTCTTTTATGGGTGTTTATCTCATTGTAATTTTGAATTGTGATGATTAATTGTGCATTTTCTCCATCCTGTTCTTTTGTGTTTTTCTTACATTTTTCTACCTCCCTTTTTTTAAGATGAAGAATATGGTAAGAGAAAAGGACTGTGATCATCATCAGTATTCTCTGCTTCATGCAATCTGCTTCTGCTCCCTTATTTCCATCTTCTCTTTCTTTGCCCAGACCCCAATCACAAGTTCTTGCCCCCTTTTTTCTTTTAAATCCTTCTTCACAATCTACTCTAAAGTCAGTTATGTTTGTTTACGTCTATTCTCTACCTGAATTTGCTCTTCTTTTCACTCTCTTCTCCTCTCTTCCTTCTCTTCATTTCCTCCTGTTTACCTGTTTAGTTGAATGTATTTCTGCATCAAACTATTTGTGTTTGTGAATGCACACACTGTGCTCTATCATAATTTGACCAGTTAAGATAAAGTAAGGTCCAAACAATTCCCACTCCTTCCATTTTTTTTCCTTCTTTGTATATGTTCTGATTACATGAGATAAGTTCTCTCATCATTTCCCTTCCCTCTTCTCTAGTGTTTTCTTTTCCCTCTCTCTTCAATTTCCTCTTTTAAGATTAACAAAACATTACAAAATTACTCACAGGTTCTGTCTTTAACCCCCTTTACAACTCTGATGACATTAGAATCTTGAGGGGACAGATATCATCTTCCCCATCAGAATGTAAACACTACAACATTGCATAGTCCTTTCTGATTGCCTAATCACACTTACCTTTTTATGTTTCTCTTAACTTTTATGTTTGTATTTCAAAGTTTCTACTCAGCTCCGGTCTTTTCATGAGTTTCATTTTAAAAGGTCCATTTTCTCCCTGTGTTGAATCATCTTCAGTTTTATTGGGCAAGTTATTCCTGGTTATAAGTTTTTTGGAACATCATATTTCTAGTTCTCTACTTCCTTAAAGTGGTAGCTGCTAAATCTTATGTAATCTTGACTATGATTCCTTGGTTCTAAACTTTCTGTCTTCTTGCAGTTTGTTTTTTCTTTAGCCTGTTAATTCTGGATTTTCCTTAGACTTTTCATTTTAAGACTTAGAAAACAACTAGTGGATTCTTTCTATTTTAATTAATTTTTAATTTCTTTCTATTTGTTCCTATAGATTTGGGCAATTTTCTTTCAGGATTCTTGAAATATGATAAACGGGCAAGAACCTAGATATTTTGGGTCATAATTAGTAGTCAAATAGATTCCTAAATGATTTTTCCTTGATCTATTTTCCAGGTTCATTTTAGAAAAAATCTTACATTAAGATACATAATGTACATTCTTTTGTCCCCTAGTATTTTAACTTTGATTTAATGTTTCTCATTGTCTCAAGGAGTCATTAACTTCTGTCTGATTCATTCTAATTTTCAAGGAATCTGTTGTTTAGATAAAGTTTTGTGCTCATTGTACTATACTGTTAATTTTCTTTCTATGTCTTTCTTCCAAAAATCTCATTCCACTCTAATTCTTTCCTCTAATAATCTCATTTCATTTTAAACTCTTGATTTAACTCTTGATTAAATTGTTCTAGAAATTCTAGTTGACTTAATCACATAGGTGTATTTTTCTTTGATGTTTTGCTTAAAGATGTTTTCAAATTATTCTCTTCTCTTAGATTTCTGTCTTGAATGACTCTGGCACCATAACATCTCCTTACTGTGAGAGTCTTTTTATTTGTTTGTTTGTCTATTTATTCTTCCATCCCAAATTCCAGGATTGAGATTTTATGTTAAAGACAGGCTCTGCATGATAATTGTCGAAATGTGTATAGAAGAATTGCACATATTATATATATAGGATTACTTGCCATCTAGGAAAAGGGGGAGGGGGAAAATTCAGAACACAAGATTTTGCAGGGTTGAATGATGAAAAAACTATCTATGCTTATGCTTTGAAAATAAAATGCTTTAAAAATTAAAAAAAGACAGACTCTGCATGCTTCAGGAAAAATGTCAAGATCTTGTTTAGTCTTGATTTGTACTGTTATTTCTTTCTCTGATATTAAGGGTTGTGTTCTTTCAGGATTTCAAGGGTGGTTCAGGCCAAGGATTTGCAAACTTTCAATGTATCCTAAATACTGTGATTTAAGGGGAAGTGCTTCTAGTATAAGTTCCTGACCCAAATTTGGTCCAGTTGACATACTAATTTACTTGTCCCTGGTTAGAGCCCCTGTAGATTGTTGCTGGCCCCAGTCACTATCAACTAATTGAGAAGCTCTAAAAATTCATAACAATGGAGCTACAAGCTCTCCCTAGATCTGATCTAAGTTAGGGAGGTCAAACTACCTCGGTCATTCAGCTACAGAACTCAGCCATGGTCTGTGGACTAAATCTACAATATACTTCAATTAGTACCACATAGTAACTGCTTCATAGCTTCAGATCAGATCTGAGTTGGAGCTAACCACTCTGGAGCTGTTAGAGTTACATAATTACTGGCTGGCTTGTGTTTCCTGGTGCATAGCTGTAGATCTCAGTCTCTAGTTCTAGTGTTAAAAAGTTCTTCACAGGGCCTTCCTGAGTGGATTCCCTCCCTAATGCCCTCAGACCTTTAAGCTGTCTCCCTAAGCTGACTTGAGCTGGAAAAATGATGCACTATGATTTTCCTTGGATTGAACCATGACAATTTCATCCAATAATCTTCTTAAATCTTTACCGTAGCACCTATAGAATAGAACTGGATTATGATACTATCTCATAATCTATCATCTTTACCAATCTCTTTAAAACATGTTTTTAAAAAGAAGTGTTAAAGCATTCTGATCAATGTGTTGACCAAAACACAATTCCAGAGGACTCTTGATGCAGCATGCTTCTCATCTCCTGACACAGATATGATGAGCTTAAGGTTCAGAATGAGACATACATTTTTATATATGGTCCAAGTAGGGATTTATTTTCCGTCACTGTACATATCTGTGATAAGGGTTTTTCTTTTCCAGGTTGTGAAGCAGAAATGGGAATAAGAGTGAGGTTAATGATAATGTTGCCAAATGAAAAGACAAAGGGAAAAAAAGCGAATCTTTGAAGCATGTTTTTAAATGCATAGAAGTAAACAGAAGAGAAATCACAGGGAAACACAGACAATCAGGGCAGCAATGAAAGTTACATATTAAATTTATCATGTACTTAAAAGTAAAAGCAATACATAATATTTACAGTATCATGTACAATCCTATAGCCCAAATTAGTCAAGATATATAGTCAGGATATTTAAGCTAAGGAGAATAGTAAACAACATGAACTTAGAGATTCCATTTTTTTCATGTGCTTGAACTCTGCTCAGAATCCTTCTCTCTGGGAAGTACAACCAGAAGTCAAGTCTTATGTATGTTCCTTGGGGTATGTTTTGGGTGTCTGTGACTGTGCTGGCAAGTTTGCCAGAAAGTCTCAATATAAAAGTTACCAAGAGGGAATGGCTCATGATGATCTAATTTCCCAGGCTATGCTTGCTGCATGCAGGAGCTGACATTTCTTAGATCACTCCCCTTCCCTCAGGGCAAACCTGTGACAGGTAAGGGAATTCCACTAAGGATTCCCTCCATCCAACCAATTTCAAAGGAGATTCAGTTCCTTTATTTGAAATGATATTGGAGACCTTTAATTATCAAGAATTGAGATTCTACATTCAGCACCGACTTAGCAAAAAACAGCTCTGCTGATGTTTTAGGTCTTGTCTGATTTTCACATATTTCTCAGCACCCCCACATCAGATGGCCTTGTAAGACAGTGATTAATAGTCGGACAAGGGGAAAGATAGGTTGTCTAGACAGATGTGAAATCAACAGAGGTCACTGGTTCCAGCCAATGATAACTGTATCCCCCTCTTTCCTAGAGGTGGGCATATTTTGCATATCACAGCCAATGAATCAGCCTACAAGACTGGAGAGCTCCTTTCACACTGTCTCTTCCCAAATACTCCCTAAGAAATGAGTGGCCCTTCAGAATCCTATTAAAGATAAAATATATATATATATATTTACCCTATTCTACCTTTCCCTATCTCATTCAAGGCTTACTTTCTCTTTGATATTGATTTTCCATTATTCAAAGGCTCATGATCCCTATTTATATGGACTTAGTCCCTTACAATGTCTATTTTTCCTTTCTGCTACACAAATTATAGCCTAAAAATTATGAGGACAATAAGACAGGAAAAAAGAAAATGTGGGACAGAGGAACTAGAAATAGGAATCAAAGGAATAGGGGTAAGTCCTAGAAAAAGGGTATCCAACTGGCCCTAATATGAAGGCAAAGGGATGATCCTGCTGTGAGGAATCAATATATAAGGGCTTTCCATGTCTCAGATTCAGCAAGCTTTAGTAGCCAAGATGTTAGACTCAGGAAAGGATCCCAGAAAATCCCACCTCCCAGGACCGCAGCTGAGAAGTCAACAAAAGACCATGATGTGATGGAATGATAAGCTAACAATGGGTTGACCATTCTTTCTTTCCCCTAATTAAGTCCACTTTGTCTTAAATCTATGAAAGCCTTTCAACTCCCCTCGGATGTCGCCTGCTTGTCTTTCAACCCATACCACTGGCTTTTCCAACTCCTAATTGTATTTCTGTAGCCTCCCCTCCCCCCCCCCCAAGGCCCTTCACTCAAATATGTGAAAAACCTGACTCTATTACAACACCCCAACCTCAGCGTTCCCTTCCTCTGCTTAAAGCCTGGCCCTTAACAAAACTCCTACCCCCCACCCCAGTTCACCCTGCATGACCTTTCCCTGCACATGTTAAGAAGCCTCTCTGCTCTGGAAATCCCAGAATCAGAAGACTGAAGACTTCAGGGAATAGTATAGTGAAAAAATGGTGAATGGGGAGCCAGAAAGCCTGGATTCTCGTTCCCCCTCACCCACTCATTGTATAGCTTGACTTTTCTGGGTCCAAGTTTGTTTATTTATAAAAGTAGAGCCTAAATTAATCTCCATGGTCCCTTTCCAGGGACTTCTGACATTCTATGATTGTTCTAGGAATACAAATGATTCCAGGGGAAAATGTCATGACCTCACAGCATTGGCCTGAGGTTTAATGCCCCCTTGCAGATAAATAGAAGCATTTACCAGCCCACATCTATCCTTCTCCAATTCAGCTAAAGCTATGCCAACAAGAGATTGACTCAAAATTGTTCAAAGGCTCATGACCCCAGTTTATAAATCTATTTTGTCTCTTTTTTTTTTCTTTCTCCCATACATATTATGGCCTACAAATGCAGATCACAGAAAGAAGAAAGACTGAAAATAAGAAGGGAGGGAAAAGGAAGCTAGGTTAAAAAAAAAACAAGGTAGAGCCAGGAAAAGGAACACCACCACGGCCTATCAGTAAGAGGGGGAAAAAAAAATCTGTAGTCAGGGCCCTGATTCACATCAATAGGAAGGCAGAGAGCTTCAATGGGGAGGAGTCAACCCAAGGGCCTTCCCTATTTCAGAGACAAGGATTTCTTCCAAGCCTCCCTGAGCCCTATAATGGCAACGCCCTCTCCCTCCCCTTTCCTACTTCCCCTCTCCCTCTTTCTCCCCACCTCTTCCCCCTCCCCCCTCCCCCTGACCCAGACCAAGCCCCTTTCCTGAAGGAGTTCTGAACTTGAAGATCCTGCCTGCTGCGCTAAATTCTGCCTGTCGGGGCTGGAGGCAGAGAACCTGATAGTCACATTATCTCAAGAAATGTGTCCCACAAGCCAGCCCCACAATAAGGGGAGAAAAATAATCCTCCAAAGATGCAGTTCCTTTCACTCCCAGAGAGAGCCAAATTACCTCAATGCTTTTAAATGGATGTTGGGGGTGGGGAGTAGGAACAGATTCTTCTCCCATTCAACAAACTTGCAGAATGGGATATACAGCCAGATGTGAGACCAGCTTTCTCAGGTCGTAGTAATGGCAGGGAATGTGAGCTGGGGGAGGGGGTACTGTGCAGAAGGAATCTATAATTTCATTGTTGCTTTGGAAGATGTATATCATTATTGTTATCATCATTAAAAAGAGGTTTCAATGAAAGAGAAAAAGAACATCTGAAAGTTGTCAATATGTAGACTCCCTTGGCTGTGCCAGGGAGGGAGACAGAACCTTGAAGTCCCTAGAGCAATAGAGCTATTGTATTTTATTTTTATATATGTAGTTTTTATCTAGAGTCAGATGGTATATTTTGAACCATCTTCTTAGGGCCTGAAAAATGGGGATTATATACTGTTGTCTCAAAAAGTAAATAAGCCCCACTTTCACTCAGTCATTTTCAGTTGTTTTGGACCCTGTAACCCCATTTGGGATTTTCTTGGCAAAGATGCTGGAGTGCCATTTTCTTCTCTAGCTCATTTGACAGATAAGGAAACTGAGGCACACAGGTTTAAGGGTTCCACAGCATGTAAATGTCTGAGGCCAGATTTGAACTCACAAAGATGAGTTTTCCGGATTCCAGGCCTGGCACTCTATTGTGCTGCCCAAGCTGCCCTAATAAGCCTCATAGCCACAGTTATTTAGACATAATAAAGATAGCTGAAGAGTTAATGATGCCTGAATGATTTAAGGGAGAAGAGAAAGGGTGGAGGAATCCATCTGAGCTTGCCTCAGGAATTGGGCTTGATTTGGGGAGGGGGTTGGAAGTAAGGAAGAGAACACAGCCAGACCTCTGTCCTTGGCCTTAATGAAAGCAGGAATTCTGTGTGGCCCCAGCAGGGAAGGCAATCCCTGCTTAAAATGTGTCCACTCTCTGAACCAGAAAGCTAGCCTGAAAGTCCACAGAAATGCCAAGGAAAGACCCCAGAGCTACAATGTCCCCAGAGGACACTGAAGTTGAGGTAGACCTGCTTTTTCTCTAAGCCAAACCACATGTAGCTGAAATGACAGTCCTGACGTATGGGGAGCAGTTAGAGAAAGCTCCAAGGAATTACTGGAGATATACAATGGTCAAGAAACTGAGTGAGGAAGGAGAAAGGATAGAGAGAATCATAAGCCACAGAAAATTAGAAAAAGAAAAGATCAATCAGTTCAACCCCCTCACTTGAAAGAGGAAAGAAAAATAAAAATGCATGAGATTATAGAATTTTTTAGAAGGAACCTTAGATATTATCAAATCCAGAAGTTAAGAACCCTTCTTAACTCTTTTTTGTGTTCTGGACTCCTCCAGCAGTCTGGTAAAGTCTATGAGTCTATATTTAACCTCATAAAATAAAATAAAAACAGGATTACCAAAGCAATTGTATCAAAATATACGGAGGAAAAAAACCCAACTTCACAGATCCCAAGCTAAAAAGCTTTGATTTAATCTAATCCCCTTAATTTTACAGTTGAGAAAACTAAAGCCCAAGAGGAGTTCAACAATTTTTCTAAACTCACCAAAGAGTAACAGAAGTGGGATAGGAACCTGGTTTCTCTGAATTTCAATTGTTTCCCTTTCACCAAGTCAGAGTACCCCCAACTCTTCCTTAGCAATCTTTCTTTTCACTTCCATTTTCTAATCTCAGTCTGCTCCTTCTTTTAGCTAGAGGACTTTAGAATGAAAAAAAAAAATCAATAAAGAGGAAATGGCCAGGGGGCTGCTAGGAGAGCGGGGGAGATTGAAATGTCAAACAGAGGCTCTGGAATGGGACATGTATCATTATCAGATTTGAAGGTCAGAGGCCAATGGCTAAGCCAAAGGTACTTTACAGAGGCAAGGGGTCAAAGATACTGGATTCTCCTTTTTTTCCCCTCTCACCCTCTTCTCTCATGGCAAAAACAACTGTTTTTCATTAGCAAAATGACTAGAAGAGAATGAATTCAGCCTCTCCCAGATTCTGGCCACAAGTGGCCCAGAGCTACTAACTCCAATTCCAAGCAAGTCCAAAATAAGGCAGAGGGACCAAGAGGCTCACAGGAAAACATTTCTACAAACCAGATCAAGGATCCCTGATCCACAAACCTTCAGAACATCACAGTCATCACTCCCAAATCACTATCTGGAATTTGGGCAGAGTCCTAAAAAATATATTAAAACTGAGGAAGGGGAGAATGGGAGGAAGGAAAATTATTCCAATGTTCTCTAAGCAGTCCCTTCCCACTCTGAAACACTTAAATTTCTGAGCCTCAGTTTCCTCATCTATAAAATGGGGATAATTATACCTGTGCTGCCTAACTCACAGGAATGTTGCATACCAAATGAAACGAGGGAGGAATACTTTTAAAAACTACAGAGCACTACAAATTTATGGGAATATTCTAATAAATGGTAAGGAAAGGAAGATAGAAAGGGAGGGGGGAAAATAGCCTTAGAAGGAGTCTGAAAACAGAGAGGCAGGAAAGGATGACTATTCCATGAGATTGGCTGGGTCTGCAGAGACATATCCTGAAGGAAAGAGTAGAAATCTGTTGTGCAAAGAACATGGAGCCAATTTAAGAGACTATATTCTCTCCCCCCTACACATACACACACATATACACACTCCCCCCCCCCCCCACCCTTGAAAAACATTGCCAGCAAAGTCACAGGAAAAACATCTTCCAATTAGCAAAGACTACTACTCAGTGATAGGGAGACTGAAGTGGGTCTGCTTCGAAGTTGCCTTTGCCCTGGCTAAGGCAGAGTCTCTCCCAGGATGAAGAGAATCTCTCTGTGTCCCAGCAAGGAAGGGAAAACCTGACTCTAGGAGAATGGCCACAAGCATGTCCAAGCACTGGGGCATTCAAGAGCCTTGTAGGCCCTTTGTAAGCAGCAGAGACTGGCAGAGACAATAACTAGAGGACATAGAATGGAGGCCCATGAGAATGAGTGACTGTTCTGAGAGCCTGGGTCTGTCAGCAGTGACAGGAGGTGGAGGGTGTGGGGGGCGAGACAGACCAGGCCTCCCGATGGAGGAAGGTGGGGCTATGACCTCCCTCAGGAAGCTCTCTGAGAAACTAAACTCCCCTCTTTCAAAACTGGGTCATGTCTCAACTAGCCAACCCTTGGGCATCAAGGAGGGGGAGGAAGGAGCTGTTAGTGTAGCCTTCTGGAACAGCAGGCCGCCTCCAGAGGCCCAGGGCCACAGCCTCCCCTCTCCTCCCAACAAAAAAGCAGGCCATAAGCAACTCTGCTCCTGCCGGCCCTGGGCTCTGGGCTTGGGACCCCAGGGGCAGCCTGGCTACAGACTCAAGAACTATAAGGCCCAGATTAGATCCTACTTTTTCTATCCTAGTACTAATAGTTCAGAACACCTACAATACTAGTTATCTGGTATTTGTATTTATTGTCTAGTATTGGTCTTTGTCTTAATTCTAATTAACTACCCAATACAAGCTGTCTAGTACTGATAACTCATTTATCCTAATTTGCCTTCAATGACTAGTTATCTTCTTATGTGTATCTATCTCCTCCTAACTAGATTGTGAGTTCTTGGAGGAGGAGGGGGGGACCTCATCTACTTTACCAAGCCTGGCACACAGTGCACACTCAAGCGAGATTCATTCCCTGACTGGAGGGACCCTCCATTCTCCCTAAAGCGCTCTTTCAGAATCCATCAGAGAACTCTCTGGAGATACGGGATTCCAGACCCAGGAGAAGAAACAGTGCAGGGGAGACTTTTCCTGAGCCGCTAGAAAGCTACACACATCACACACCGCACACCTCCCCTTAACCCCACACTTCAGTCATCACGGAGACGTGGACTTTCTTGTAGCAGCTGTGCTGTCGAGGGATGTTAAAAGATAGAAACAGCTGGGCAGCAAGAGCCAAGAACTCAGACGCAGCTGCTCAGAGAGGAATTTAAAAAAATAAATTAGTGCCTCCAAGAGCCTGATGAAGATGTCAGGAGGGTGGCCTGGGTCTGAGAGGGAGACAAGCCCCCTGGGAGCCACCTCCCTTGGCCACAAGTGCTTGCACAGATCCCTCCCCCAACAACTCGATGGGCAAAGGCCAAGTTTGCACGGGGTGTGAGAGTGGGAGGAAGGAAAACTGGTAGATATGGGAGGCAGAGGGTTACCAAGAATACGTACTTCTCCCTGTAACCAGGCCCTCCATCATAGCTCCTAAATGAGAGTTTGGGTAGTTCCAGATGTGTGCTCAAGTGTAAGGAAGTAATGTCTTGGCGTTAGCTTGGGAGCAATCTTTGGGCTTGTATTAGATTTTTTCCAAATGGCAGGGTCCTTTAGAGGTCATTCTGCCTATTCCCCAGTTCTGTACTCACCAGACAAAAAGGGGTGGGGTGTAAGCTCCTTTTGTTTTAAGTGAACCATAGGTGAAGAGGTTTCATTAACCTCCTTTGATCATCCCATTAAGGGGTTTAACAAGTGGTTGGCCAACTTATTCCTTTTTCATCGGGGTGTCAGTCTATCATCTTGTTTAGGACTCAGTGGAGATGGGGGACAGCTGGTCACTATCTTCTATCTCTTGTCCCAGCCAGAAATCTGGTATACAGATGAAGGCCTCTGACAGAGAAAGAGAGTGTAGAAAGGGAAAGGGAGAGGACAACATACTCAAAAATAGATAGAGAACCATATAATTATCAAATCACAGCACATCAGCAACAAAAGGGACCTAAGACTCCAAGAAATCTACTTTTTATAGACAATGGGTAGGTGCTAGGCCCAGAAAACTGAAATGATTTGTCCAAGGTCACACAGTCAGGGGACACTAGAAACATATTTTCTGACTTCTAATCTCCATGGTAGCTCACTGGGACACATTCTTTAGAAAACCTGCTAGCCATAATGGGATATAATTGGATCAACTGATGTATTTATCAGGCCCTGGACTCATCTTCCCATGCGGATTGTCCCTGTATATGAGGCAGCTGGCATAGTGGATAGAAACTAGGCCTGGAGTCAGAAAGACCTAAATTCAAATCCAGCCTCAAACACTTACTAGTTGTATGATCTTGGACAAGTCACCAATTGCTGTTTGCCGAACTTTCCTCAACTGGAAAATGAAGATTATAATGTAATATATAATTATGATATTCCAAATGAAATAGCATTTGCAAAAATTAATTAATTAATTAATTTTTTTAAAAAGGAAACCAGCACAATGTTTGACATATAGAAGGTATTATATAAATGCTTATTTCTTTCCCCTTTATGCAGAGCTTTGAACAGAGATGCAAGAACTATAAGAGATTAGGGAATATATAGATTAAGACAGAAAGGAAATGAAAAGGAGAGAAAGGGGAAAGAGTAAATAGGAACTGGTTTTAAAAGAGAGAGAGAGAGGTTTAAGGAGGAAAGGGGGGAAAGAGAAGAAACAAGAGGAGAGGAGGGAAAAGTTTCCTTTTGATCAGCATTAATGATGTAGAACACTGACACACACATTCTGTGTCATAAGCCAGACCCAAGAAAGATCATGATTCCTATCAGGAGTATAATGCAATACAAAACAAAGTGGGGTGAGACAGGATGGAAGAAATTTAGGAGGGTTCTAAATAAGTATGTGCAAATGAATGTCCTGTAGAACAATCCCTGCTGCTAAGGAGGCTCATTTGCTTCTTCAGGGAGGCAGCACTACACAGAGTGAATTATTCCTCTTCCCAAGGGCAATGTTCCCACTGTTCCCCAATTTGTATCCAAACATACCAATCATGGTAAAGTCTGGAACACCAAGACTAATATCTCCAGGCTTAAGGACCTGGAGGTTATAAGGCACCATCTGCTGACTTACTGGACTAGCAAGAGGGTTTACAGATTCCTAATAAAGGGGAAAGGATGTATGTTACTGCAAGCCATAAGGAATCAAACACAATCTGCTCCCTAAAGACCCATCAAACTATATCAACTTGCAAGATGAGAAAAGGGATTTATATAAATTTATATAAAACAACATTTATGTAGAGCTTACTATGTGGCGAGCATTGTGCTAAGAGATTTACAAATATTATTTCATTTGATGTATATCCTCACTTGGTAGAGGGGAGAGAGGTTGTAACCTGAAAGTTGTAACCTGAAGCCTGAACTCCTCCATTGCCCAATGTGAGTCTCAGTGTGTAAAATGGACCCAAGCCCTTAGGATGGGAGAGGAAGAGATTGCTAGGAAACTAGGGTGGAGTTCTCTGCTAGCAGAAGGGGCTGGACACTTACTTCCTAACCAATCCTGGGCTATCTGCTGATAGAGGCATGAGGCTCAGCTCTGGGTTTCCTGGGGAAGGGGCCATTGTTTGGGGGCTGAATTTACCACTAACCCCAAAGCCAACGAACAGAAAAGGGAAAAGAAAAACAGTTTTTTTTCCAAGCATCAATAATTATCTGAATTTGAAACCCATCTTTTCCAAATTCTGCAGAGCACACACTGTACAGGACCCCTCATTAAGTATTAATTACTGGCCAAGTTTGAAGTCTTCAGAATTGTTTGGAAGTTATTTGAGCTGAAAAGAAAAACATAACTCTGTTGTTGTTTCTTCTAAATGGAAAAAGGATATTTTTTTGTGGGTGTTCTCTTGGTTCACAAACAGCTGAAAGGGATTTTCCTCAATCTTTCCAAAATCATTTGCCTCTGGGCCAGGACAAAAGATGGAAATGTGGGGGGCAAGGCAATAAATAAAGAAATCTGTAAACTTTGAACTTTTCAGAAAGTTTCAGGCAGCTTAAAACAGAGGCATTTGATGGAAATGACCATTAACTTCATACAGCCTGATTTGCCACTGCCCATCTCCATTGGCCAATCCTGATCATTTTACTTTCCTGTCAATCTCATGATTCCCACCATTGTGTCCTCAAACTCACCCTTCCAAGCTAGGGAAAGTCATCCAGGGACCAGCCTTTAGAACCAGAACAGACCACAGAGATCCAGTTCAATTCCCACATTTTGCAAAGAGACAAATTCACAGCAGGTAAAGTGATTTATCCAATGTCACATAGTTAGCCGATCCAGGAATAGCATCTATCTCCTGACTATCTCCTGACACTATCTCCAGTATTTTTCATCACTGACAGATATCCCCATCCCCATCCCCAGCAGCATAATGGTAGTAGAGAGGGGCCCCTGAAGACCCTTTTGGAAGCCGGAGAAAATATCTATTAGTGGATGGGCTTTTGCCTTGCCCAACACCTGGGATGGGAATGGAGTAGGATACATGTATTTTGTATGATGGGGTTGAGAACATCACAGAGATGGAAATAGCACCTTCTCCTTCATCTGGAAAGAATACCCTAGGATGTCAGAAGACTATTTGCTCATGTACTTGTTACCTTCCTGAACCCTAAAGATTTGGGGAAGATGATTTTTTTTTGTATTGAGCAGAGCTAGACAGGAGCAAAATGATACTGTTAAGGAATGGGTTCAACAGTTATGAATAGGAGATGAGGTGTATGTGGCAACAATAGAACCACAGGGCTTAGACCTTCCAAAAAAATGATTGAAGGGGATGTGGGAAAATTGAAACACTAATATATTGTTGGTGGAGTTGTAAAATGATCCATCCATTCTGGAGAGCAATTTGGAACAGTGCCCAAAGGGCTATCAAACTGTGCATACCCTTTGATCTAGCAATGTCCCTACTGGGATCCCAAAGAGATCATTAAAAAGGGAAAAGGACCCACATATTACAAAGATGTTTGCAACAGCCCTTTTTGTAGTTGCAAGGAACTGGAAACTGAGTGGATGCCCATCAATTGGAGAATGGCTGAATAAATTATGGCATGTGAATGTAATGGAATACTATTATTCTATAAGAAATGATGAGCCTCAGAAAAACCTGAAAATGAAGTGATGCTAAGTAAAATGAGCAGAACCAAGAGAACGTTGTACACAGTAACGAGATTATATGATCAACTCTGGTGGACTTGGCTCTTCTCAACATTGTGGTGATTCAAAGCAGTTCCTAGATTTGGGATGGAAAATGCCAATAGTATCCACAGAGAACTATGGAGATTGAATATAGATCAAAGAATAGCATTTTCACCTTTTTGCTTGTTTCTTGCAGGTTTTTTCTTTTGATCTTATTTTTCTTGTACAACATGGGAATATGAGAATATATTTTAAAAGAATTACACATATTTAACCTATATCAAATTGTTTGCTGTCTTGGTCAGGGTAGAGATAAGGGAGGAAGGGAGAAAAATTAAAATACAAAGAATACAAATACAAAAAAAAAGAATACAAAGAATGTTGAAAACTATCTTTACATGTATTTGGAAAAATAAAATATTATTTTTAAAAAATGTTGAAATATCCATTGCCATTTACATATCCTAATGATTCAGGAGTCAATGACTCCCAACCTGCTTACTGGGGGAGGAATGATCTTGGCTGAAGACTGAGCTCATACTTAGCTATTTAGATTGTTTTTAAGAGAGCTGGGGTAACATTTAGGATCAATGCTCAGCACTTGTAAGTTAAGGAGGAAAGGACAGGAGCAGACAAGCAACCAGACTGAGATTTGAGCTTTCTGGTTTGGGCAGAAGCAGAAGACTGGACAAGGTGACCTCTGGAGAGCTCCCATGGAGCTCTCTGGAGAACCTATGAATTTAACTAGGGTGTGAGAGAGAGAAGGGCATTGGAGATAGAGAGTCAGATGCTTGTTCCCAGCCACACATTAGCTTCTTCCATGAACTCTGAGAAAGTCGCCAAGCCCGTCTAAGCCTCAGTTTCTCCATCTGTAAAACGGGGATAATATAACCCTTGCCACTCTGTAAAGTCCTTTGAGAGGCTCAGATGAAAGGCTCCTCCAGCTCAGAGAGATGCTGCTATTACAACTAATAACAGAATCAACACGCTCATAAGTTACAGCCTGGCTCTGACTCATCATGTTGACAGTTTTCGGGCAGGGGCCAAGTAAGGATGTTGGGGAAAGAAGCAGGAATCCGGACTGATGCCCTTGCCTGCCCTGTAGCTGCAGTGGGATGTGACCACTATACACACCCAGGTCTTCATGGGCTTTCCTTTTCCCCACCCCTACTCCCCCACTTGAGTGTCTTTATGACCTAAAAGTTTATTTTGCTGCTGATCTACTACTAGCCCTGAATAATCCCTGAGAACCCCCCCAAATTCATCTCCTCCCACTCTTCTCACTTGTGAAGCTTCTGGCTCTAGCTTTTCATGTGACAGCCCTCACTCTGGAAAACAAATTAAGCCAATCAAGCTTGTTTGGAAACACGAAGGGATTGTGCCTGAAGGACAGACCCAGGAATGGGGGATGGGGGAGGAGTATTCTATATCACCCCTTTCCCCTCCAATAATGTTGGTGCAGGGATAGCAGCACAACTGGAGCAGGCAGGAGCAAAACGAGACTCCCTCCAAGGCCTCCACATCTGGCCAGATGCTACAAGCTCCTCCTTCCTCCTGGGAACTTCTAATGGGAGGCTGGCCAGAAATACAGACTTCAAAAATAAGCAGGCCCAATAAAGGACAGAGTGAGGGTGTTATTTATTACCAGGTTGGTTTCTACATTGTATAGAATGTATACATTGGCCACATCGATCCCCTTGGGAGGGTGTCAAAGAACAGTTGATGTGAAACCCCTAACCACAGCTCCCTGGAAACTTCGAAGCAGTTCAGTTGAAGGAAAACCTGGAGCAGCTTCTGTTCTGACCTTCAGAACCAACCAAAAGCTTGGCAAAGCTCATCCCACCCACATTCTTGAAGGACTACCCACAGAGACAGAAGGAAGGCTGTGGTCCCGAGCTCCATTCAAGTAATCTTGCCCACCTGTCCCAAGTGAATACTGCAAATGCTTTCTTCTAAAAGCACCCCCATCTTTGGTTGGACCAGATGACCATTTGAGTCCCTTTGCACTCTAAGTCTGTGATCCCGTGAGCCTTCTCTTTACCTAAGTTTGAAACTTTGGTGCCTTTTTTCATTCCTCACTTTTTTTCATATCTCATATCCAATCACAGGCTAGAAGATGCCAAAGATTGATGAGCCATCCTGAAAAAGGTTCGGCAAACCCTTACACCAGGGGTACTAGTACTACAGGTATTAATTTCCCCAGAAGTCAGATGATTTGCTCTGAGCCTCACCTGCAGCTGTAGATATCAGAGGTTAAATTTGAACCCAAACATGTATACTTATATGGTATTTAAATTATACTTTAACATATTTGACATGTATTGGTCAACCTGACATGGGGGGAGGGGATGGGGGAAGGAGAGGAAAAATTGGAACAAAAGGTTTGGCAATTGTCAATGCTGTAAAATTATCCATGCATATATCTTGTAAATAAAAAGCTATTTTAAAAATATATATTAAAAAAAATTGAACCCAAGTTTTCCCTGATTACAAGTCCACTGCTCAGAATTATTCAACTGTTCCTTTGTCTACCAAGGAAAATGATCTTTAAATTGGAAAGTATTGGGGAAAAGTGGTTAATAAATGGGTGTTGAATTGAATCAAAATTACTTAATATACACAAGCAGTGAAAATACAAAAACAGGGAGGAAAATAGTTCCTGTGTGGAAGGAACATAACAACAACAAGGTCTAGTGATCCTAATTCTGGATTGTCTCTTCTTTTTTCTATTGTGACCCTCCTCACCTCATGTCTAACTCTACTGTCTCCCTTCTTTGAACCAATTTTTGCCAGAATAATTTTTCTTACCTCCAAATTTGATTTCATCAGCTCCCTAGTCAAAAGCATTGAGATCCATATTATCCACTGATAAAGTCTAAGTTCTTAAGCCTAACGTTAGATCTACCTTTGCTACATCCTACATAGCAATCAAATTGGACTACTCACTATTCCACAAATATAGTCCATGCTTTCCCACCTCTACAACTTTGCTATACTATTTCCCAGGCCTGGAGTGCCTTTTCTCTGTCTCTATTATTTGAAATTCCATCCATATTTAAAGCCCAGTTTAATGTCAATTAAACCTAGGACAATTAGTTGACACATTGGATAGTGTACCAGGCTTGGAGTCAGGAAGACTTCAATTCAAATCTATCCTCAAATACTTTCTAGCTGTGTGACCCTGGGCAAGTCACTTAAACCAGTTTATCTCAGTTTCTTCATCTATAAAATGAGCCAGAGAAGGCAATAGCAAGCTACTCCAGTATCTCAGTCAAGAAAATTCCCGGTAGGGACAAGACTCAACAACAACAACAACAGAAAGAACCTTAGGGATCTTCTTTGCACCTTTGTCCCATTGATGTTCATTACTTACCAATTGTTATCCAATTTTAAAATTTCCTTCACTCTCAGGTCCAGACATTGACAGGCCATTCCTCTTATTAACAAAGAAGGCTACAAGACAACAACTAATTTCTATGCCTTAATATCTCAGTATCTCAAATCAAATAAGAAGATAGTTTGTGTTAACAGTGACATTTCCCAAGCAGGAGATGAACAAGGGCACCTATAGGAAACAAAGCTATAATACCTTGAGGGGACTATAGAAAGATAATGAAATAAGGGCTGACAGAGATTCTGGAACAAGAGAATCTCCAGAAACTTGCTATGGGTTCATGGGTTCAAAAAAAGCCTCATTTTAAATTTAAAGCCTAGGTATTCTGTATTCTCTATCTTTTTGTTTCTCTCTGTCTCTGTCTCTCTCTCTCTCTCATTCTCTTCCTTTCCCTCTCCTCTCTCTTTCTCCTTTCTTTTGTTCTCTATTCAATCAACCAATATTCATTAAGTCCCACTCAACACCATGGTTCCCCATCTTGAAATCCAATTCAAGAAAAAATATTTAAATACAGGGAGCAGTTAGAGAAAACTACAGCACAGAATATGATCAAGGGCTAGGCTAAATATCACTGTATATGTTTGCTTATAGGAATTCACTTCAGTATGTGGACCAGAAAGCCTTCAGAAAGGAGGTAGGGCTTTGATATGGGTCTTGAAAGACGAGTAGGATTTGAACAAACAGAGAGGCCTCAGAAGGGCATCCCTGAAAGAAAGAATATGAGCAAATATTTAGAAGAAGAAATGAACCTGGCTGATACTGCAAAAAGATCCCTAAGGATTGGCTTCCTGCCTGAGACTGGGAGAAATCAAAGGTCAGCACCAAATCTCTGGGAATCCCTGGTGGAGCCCAGGGAGAACTACAGCCTCAGATGAGTTATTGAAGTGAGTTATGATTGACAGCCTTGCCAATATGGCTAGGTAACCAGTTTGGTGCAGTACAGATGGGAGGAGAAAGGACTAGCTCTCTGTTGACAGTACTGCCTCTTATAGGCACTTTAATGTACCTTCACCAAAGTTGCTTCCTTTACCCTTTCATAAAGACTCTTGAAAAGAAATACAGGTATCAGTGTCCTCCTTATTTTATTTCTCAGAGGGAAACTAAGGTTCATAGATGCTTAGTTATAACTTGTCTAGGGTCATAGATTGAGTCATCAATTGTCAAGACAAACTCTAGAATCTTGGAATTGGAAAATTCCTTCCCAGATCAACTCCAGATGGAACTTAAATCAATTTAACAAATAATGATTAAGCAGCTTCTATGTGCCAAGCACTGTGCTAGATGCTAGAAAATCAAAGATAAAAATGAAACAATTCCTACCCTCAGAGACCTTACATTCTACTGAATTCATGTAAGCAAATAGAACCTTGTCTAAGTCATAGTTAATCTAATTTCTCCTACTCAAATTTCAATTTATATCCCTTTTTGCCTTAAGGAAAAACCAGCTTTGTCTTGCTCTATTAAAAACAACAACTCTTTTGACTTGAAGACCATTATTCGATTCTCCTCTAGCTTTTCATTCTCATTTTAGTCCCCTGAACTTTTCATCACAAGTTCAATTATTCTCTCATCATTTCTGAGGCTTCCCATTGGCCCCCTTTCTATATCTTCCTGAGCTGAAGAAAAGAATTGAACACAAAACTGTTGTCCATATATTCTCCAACTTGATAGATGTGTTGGCTAGTTCTGATGAACCACCTTATTTTCTCTTTCTTATTTTTTATTATAGAGACCACTGTTTGGGATAGGAAAGGAGATATATATATGAATATATTTTGATATATATATATGTAAATGTATATATTTTGATATATATTTTTATTTATTATACATATGTACATCATATTTACATATGATATATTTCACATATATAGGAAAGTGATGTACAAATTTAAAATATCAATAGTTTTTGAGGGAAAAAAAGAATGTAAAAAATATTTCATAGATTTGTGATCTCATCTATAAAGCAAAATTAACCATTAAGCTACTATGTATGTCAAGTATTATGTTAGGTGACAAGGACAAAAATACAAAAGTGACACAGTCCTGGCCTCAAGGAGCTAACCTTTTAATGTGGCAAATAACATAATACACAGATAAACAAATAGAGGATTTATACAAAATAAATACAAAATGATTTGGAGCAAAAAAAAAATTATCTGGGGCAGGGGGAAAACAGGACTTACAACTGGAGGAATCATGAAAGGTCTCTAAGTAAGTGATACTTGGGTTGAGCCTTGAAGGGAGCTAGGAAAGCTCCAAGATGCAGAGACAAGGAGGAAAAAAATGGAATGCTGTATGTGAGGAGTAGCATTTGGGCCAATCTGGTTGGAATGTGCAGAGTGCATGAGTGGCAGTGATGTGTAATCAGTCCAGAGAGATAGGCTGAAGCCAGACTATGAAAAGCTTTAAATGCCAAACTGGGGAGTTGGTGTTTTATCTTATAAACAATAAGGAACCAATGAATTTTCTTGAGTAAGGGAATGACATAATCTGACCTGTAGTTTAGGAATATTAAGAGTCTGCTATGTAGATCAGATAAGAATGTAAACTCTTTGAAAGTAGGAATTGTTTTATCCTTTATATTTTTTATCCCCAAATGCCTAGAACAATACCCACATATACCGGGTATTTAATAAACATAGAATGTACTTAATATATACATAAAGGCATCCAGGTGGTATGGTGCATAGAGACCGAACTTTTAGTTAGGAAGACCTGAGTTTGATTTCTGCTTCAGACACTTAATATGTTAGACAACTCACTCAACCCCTTTCAGCCTGTTTCTTCATCTGTAAAATGGGGATGATAATAGCACCTACCTTGCAGAGTTGTTGCAAAGATTAAAAGAGATAATATGTAAAGCATTTCATAACCCTACAAGTACTATATAAATGCTGGTTATTATTATTACTGTTAGATTTGATTGATTGATGAGAAAGTTTATGTAACCAGTTAAATGATTGTTATAATAATCAGACAAAAACAGAATGGTTTTGGAAAGTGGATAGATTTGGGAGAGATAGAGTAGGAATTGCAGATTCTATAAGGGACCCCCTTAATAAATGATAGGGTGAAAACAGAGTTATCTCCTAGGTTGTGAAGCTGAGCAACTGGCACATTGGGGAAGGGGATTAGGGAAGATAATTCCATTTTAGACATGTTAAGATTGAGATGCCAATGAAATCTCCAGGTGACAGGGAGTCCATTGACCTTGATATTCCCTTCAGTGGTGCAGATGGCAATCCGTCCACTCCTTCTCAACTTCTGTGACCTTTATTCATATTCTCCCATATATCTCTCTCCCCCTCTCCCCCCGCCCCGGGGGATCCACCCAAATTGCTGAATAAGGAAACAAGCATTTATTAAGCCCTAACTATGTGCCAGGCACTTTGATAATCCCTAGGGATACAAGAAAAAAGAAAGACAGTCTTCACTCTCAAAAAGTTTATACTATCTTGGAGAAAACAACACATAAAAAGGAAGCTGAATAGATGGGGTGGGAAAGAAGGAAGCCCTGTATTCATGTGAGGGCAAAATCTAAAAGGCAGAAACAAAACCAGGAGGGGAATGGAAAATGACCAGCCTGGGCCCCTGCTTAAAATGGAAAGACCCCCAGAGGAACTCACCAGTGGGAGAAGGCAAGGTATGGTAGAGGGATGTTCTAGCAAAAGAAAACTCCCAGGCACTGAGGCATGATGGCAAAGTTCAAAAAGTCTGAAGTAAAGACTGGAGAGAAAGGAAGAATGGCCAACCTGAGTCCCTCCTCAAAATGGAGGCTCTTCCTTCAGGTCTTTGGACATTATGTGGATACCATTTCAGCACCTCTTCTCTATATGAGAGCTCTTCTCCACTTCTCTTTGATTAAATCTTTATGCTGTTTTTTTTTTTTTTGCATACAATTCATTGCTAGTAACATGTAGCAACCTATTTATACCCACCATGGGTCTATCCACTGCCTTTTGATGACCTGAAATAATGTTGACATTTATGAAGTAGTTTAAGGTTTGCAAAATGCTTTGTATACATTATTTCGTTTAGTCATCTCTTTTTCTCTTTGTTTCTTTCCTTCTCTCTCTCTCTCTCACTCCTCCACTTTCCTCCCTCCTCTTTCCCTTTCTCCCTCCTTTTTTCCCTCTCCCCCTCTCTCTCTCTCCTCTTTCTCTTCTCTTTTTCCCTCCCTCCTCTCCTCCTCCTCTTTCCCTCTCTCCTCTTGACATGTGGAACCACATCCAGACTGGAACGCTGAATAGCAGCAGGATGTTGGTTCACAAAGTACCTCATCTTTGTTCAAACTGATTTCTTTTCTAGTTGCTTCCTTCTCTCCTAATCTAAGATTGAAGGTCTATTATTCCCAAACCAGGAAAAGAGAAGGGAGAAAAATGAGAAGTCTGTTCCAAGAACTGTTAAATCTCTGTCTATGCTGCCCATTTTCCCATTTCTCTGATATTTAGATAAGTTTAATAACAGCTTGATGCCCAAGTTCCACCTTGGTCAGAATTCAAAGGCTTTCCAGGTCCTGATCCCCTCCCATAACCCTCAGCAGAAATCAGGAAGCAAGAGGAGGGAGTTAAGGAGGAAAAACAAAGGTCAAGGAAAAAGCCATTCACAAAAATTGCAAAATTCTAAACCTACTATGACCTTCTAAAATTTCTCCTGGCTGACTCACAACTACATGCAATCTTTTCCCAGTCAATACAGAAATTTACTTTAAGAGAGTAAATTTTGTACAAAACCCCCCACGCCCATAACCACACTCAGAATTCCACATGTTTATAAACACAAATTCATAACTACAAATGCACTTTTAGAGTAAGAGCTGATAGGTGGTATCTGAGATGTCCCTGGGCAGAGGGACATCCCCTTTCACTTGTCTGTACACAGACCATAGCCATATTTCATTCTTAGTACCAGATGGGGTTCACAATTCATGTAGGGACTTGCTAATCAACTCTCCACTATATCCTTCCTCTGTTCAAAGTAAAAGTGTCGGCAGACAGTACACCATCTCCCAGGAGCTAACCCCAGGTTCCTCCCAGTGCTCCTAACTCCATGGTCCTTCTCTCCCTGAGCAGCTGAGGAAGCTGGACTGGATGGAGTTCCTGCAACTGTTAGACCTGTGCCCAGAGATGGTTTGTGTCAGTCTGTCAGGAGACACCACTAAGTCTCCCCAGGAGAGAGAGGAAAAAAAGAACATAGTTCTTGGCCCCAGGCCAGTAGGAACCTCTAATCTGGGGCTGGCACCCATTCTCTGAGCTGATGGAGAAACAAAAGTGCCTTGATCTGACGGAGGAGTTATTGTTGGTTCTGGGAGGTAAGATAGCATTCCTTCAGGACTGGAACATATTACTGGGTTAACTCCACATAGTCAGGTCCAGCATTCAAGACTAGCCCTCATACTTGGCACTCTGCCACATCTTACCTTTCTTTGGACACCAGAAGCGTGTTCTTGGGAGCCCAAGTGGTCTTTGAGATTGATTTGGGGTGAGCTGAAAGAAGGTAGAAAGATGATAACCAGCTCACAACGGAGTCAACAGCAGATATCTTTAGAGGGCCACCTAAAGCAGACTCTTCCCCCAGAGAGAGCCTCCCTTTCATACTTTCCAACTGTCATGTTTTCCAAGTGGGAAAACCTGGCACAGCAAGGGTCTCCAAAGGAGGGCATCCTTATCTCAAACTTCTCTGGCAATGACAAGTATACCAATAGAAGTCCTTTGAATTCTTTGAAAAGATGGAAATGCTGGAGCTATGGGTAGCATCCTCAGGAAGCAGACCTTTCTTTTGCCAAGCTCAAAGCATAATCTCAAATAACACATCAGAGAGACAAACCAAGTTGGGGGCTAGGAACAAAGGAAGACCCTCAAAGACTTGGACTGAGCATCCTGTAGAGGGAAAGGAGAGATTCCTGCTTCCACATACTGCTCAGATCAGAGGAGGATGAAGTGAGACTGTGGCCTTGGTTTCTTGGATAATCAATCAATCAATCAATAAACCACTTATTGCCTACTATATACAACATCCAAAGATCTCCAATTCACTTACTCCCTCAGTTATAAGAACAAAGCACTTCATGGTCCCATATGAGAAGTGGAAGCACAAAAGCAGATAAATGGAGTTTCCAGGATCTCTTAGTCTAAGTCAAGTCAATAAATATTCATTAAGCACTTAACTATATACCAAGTTAAGTGTTGGGATACAAAGGAAGGTAAAAATAGAACTTTCCTTCAAGGAGCTTACATTCCAATGGAGGAGACAATATGTAAATCAACAATTATGTATTAACAAGATAAACAAGGAGGGGTAGGAGCCCCCATACATACACCTACGGTATGTTAGTGCTAGGTGCTGAGTGAATACTCCAAATTCAAAAATAGTACCTCCTGGCAAGGACACTATATTATTATTCAGTTTAAGTCATAAAGCATTATTAACTGCATCCTTCATGTTCCAGTGCTGAAGTTCTCTCTGTTTGGGGCCAAATGTACATCTTTTATCCCCATTGGGCCACCTCCACTGACATGCTATTTTCCCCTTTTCTGCAATGACCTTATATCCCAAAGGAGCTTAACCATTGAACTCTAGGGCATTCCCACCCTTGCCAGACTGAAGGAGATGCTCAGGAAAAGCCTGAGATTGTCTCTATTTATAGTTCTCCCACACATTCTATTACTAATCATACTCTCAGATGAAATCTTAGAAGTATCTAAGTCTACCCACTGAGTAGGCACATAGTAAATGTTTGTTGACCAAATAAAAATGCTGAATTTTTGCTACTTAAGGAAGGATTGCAGTGTGTGAGCAGAGTTTTTGAGGAGCTAATAGCACCTAGAAATATACATATAAGACCAGTATAAAGGTTTATTCCCAAATAAAAGGATGTTAGAATAGATTGCAGAGCTAGCTGGGAAACTTCTGGGAAGAAGCTTCCCGACACCCATCAGCACAGTTTCCCTGGCACTGCACCAGCTGGGCAGCCTCTTTCCCATCACTACACCCTTATCCCTTGTGGGAGAACATCTCCTTAGAATCTCTCCCCCAAGACTAAACATCAACAAAGGGCCAAGAGTTATCTGGAATGCTGG
The DNA here is from genome assembly GCF_902635505.1 of Sarcophilus harrisii. Taxonomy (NCBI): domain Eukaryota; kingdom Metazoa; phylum Chordata; class Mammalia; order Dasyuromorphia; family Dasyuridae; genus Sarcophilus; species Sarcophilus harrisii. The sequence continues at coordinate 372,733,739 of NC_045427.1, forward strand.
ATTGTCTACAGGGGATCAGGAGAGAAGACATGTAATGTCAAGGGAGAAGCAGATCATAAAGAAAGGGAAGTCCCAGTCCAGATCCCTAGGGAAACAACTAAAAATCAGATCATCATTTAATGTTGGGAGCCAGCAGAAATCTTAGCGATAATCTAATCAAAACTTTTCATTTTATAGATGAAAAAACTAAGCACAGATCGGTCTAGTCAAGGTCACAACGTTGGGCAGAGGCAGGACTAAAATCAATGTCTCCTGACTGCTGGTCTAATGACATTTCTACCACATCACATTCAAGAAGGAAAGATGAGGTCATCACTCTTGACTTTCCCTGAGAATACCAGTAAAAAAAAGAATTAGGAACGCCTCTAAGGGGCCTGTCAGTCCTCTGTATGACCTTGTTAAAAAAAAAAAAAGTCTCACTGTCTCTCCGCCGAGCTCTGGGGGTTTGGGGGAGGAGGCTGTCCATAGCAACAGCAAGGTAGGACCTATGCAAGCGAGAACAAGAGTTTGTTCCTGAGATGAAGTAGTCTAGAAGGTCATCCTTTGTACTGGGTGGCTGTTGTCAATCACCTGAAAAACTAGCATTCCTTCTGGCCCTAGGGAACCTGTCATAAACCTAATCCAGGCTGGTAGATCCAGAAGAGTGGGAGAAAAATTGCAATCTTCAGTAGGGTCTCTGGGAGGCCCAGAAGGAAACCCAGCTTTGTTTCCATGAGAACTTTTTACTGCTGCCTTAGCAACTCTAAAATGCTCTGCTAGCCCAGGAACCAAGAGCAAGTCCTGGAGAGAGATGGCTTGCCCAAGAGGCGTGCTGCTCTGCCACCTGGTGGTGAGAAGAGGAAAAGTGACCTGAAGAACCGCGCACAAGGGCACTGCCCTGCCACCTGGTGGAAAATGAAGGCATGACGGGGAGCACATCCACAATCATTCCATCAGAGAGCTCTGGATGATAGGATCACAAATCCAGAGCTAGAAGGGAAGTTATCCATCTCGACTCCTTCGTTTTGAAGATAAGGAAACTGAGGTTCACAGAGACTAAGTGCCTTGCTTATGATCTCGGAGGTAGTAGTCAGGTCAACAAGTTGGTTTTTGGGGGGGTTTTTTTGGATGTTCTTACTCTGTGCCAGGCTAAATACTTACTGATGGATATAAACAAGCACAAAAAAGTCCCTGCCCTCAAGGAAGTCTAAGAGAAAAGTTCCAATCTAAAGTAGCAAATTAGTGAGTTAAGATTCAACTCCCAAGTCAATCAATCAATCAATCAATAAGCATCTACTGAACACCTAGACTTCACTAGGTGAGGGAAATACAACAGAAGCAAACAAGGAAATAGTGCTCAAGGAGCTTACATTCTGTCAAGACAGACAACATAGGATATTTAAGAAAGAAGATAAATACTAGGTAATTGGGGGAGGAACTAATAGTAATAGACATTTATATATAATTTTTAAATTTGCAAAGCTTTATATATATTACAGATAGGGATATATATATATATAGCAGCTAGGGAAAATAGGGAAGGCTTTCAGTAGAAAAAGGAACTTGAGCCTTAGTGGAGTGGTCACATTGCTTGTATCCTCAATCATCCAGCTAATCAACCAAGAATTCATGGAGCACTGAGCCCTTGAGCAATTTGGTCTTATCAGGAAGACTTCAGTAAATATTTATTCAGTTCCCATTTTGTACCAAGGCTTAGGCTAGGTAATAGAAAGGACACCAAAGAACAAGATGGCAATGTTTTGAAAAGTAATAAAACTACTGTCATTCACATTCGTATAATTTATAGTTTCCAAAGTATATTGAACACAACGTTTCAGGGAGGTAGAAAGTGCAAGTATGTTAATACTATCCAAACTTCCTTGATAGAGCCCACAATTGAAATGCCTTTATCCCATGATTGCTGATTACCTATATCCAAAAAGGTATAAAAGAGGAAGACATGTATTCACCAAAGATATTTACCACTGTTCCAGAAGATGGCTCATGTAGAGTTCAAATGGAAAAGGGATCCCCTGCAGTTCTTAACCTGGCATCCATGAACTTACTTTTTAATGATTTTGATCATTGTGCTTCAGTAAAATTGATTTGTCCATTGAATCACATGTATTTCATTTTATGATTTTAAAAACATTATTCTAAAAAGGGAATGACCAGACCAACAAAAGAATCTATAACCCAAAGAAAGTGAAGAGTCCCTGCTCCACATGATAAACTCCTCTAGCTACTCTTGTGGTAAGTGACAATGTGATTGCATCAAGCTTTTGAACATCAAAAGCATAATAAATTAAATCCTCAACCATTCCAAGAAGTTGAGGATTTCAATAGGCCCAGGAAAAACCAAGTAGTTGAAGGATGTTCATTATCTAGACCACGGCATACACTTGGAGGGAGAGCCTGTTGAGCTGTACTTAGATCTTAGACAGATATTGCAGATTATCAATGAGATGAACCCAGAACTAAAAACAAAGGGACAAGTTAGAATAGATTTGAGAAATTATAACGCTTTCTATGTCCTCAAGTTTTCCCCTGAAACACAGGGAGTGAACATCTTTTCAATACCTTTTTTTTTTTTTCTAAATGAGAAGTGCCTGGGGGCAGCTAGGTGGTACAGTGGATAGAGCACCAACCCTGAAGTCAGGAGAATCTTGAGTTCAAATTTGACCTCAGACACTTAACACTTCCTAGCTGTGTGACCCTGGGAAAGGCACTTATCCCCAGTGGCCTCAGCAAATTTAAAAAAAAAAAAGTAAATGAGAGGTGCCTGGCATGGGGAGTAGAGTATTGGACTTAAAACCAGGAAAAGCCAGGTTCAAATCTTACCTCCAATACCATTTCCACTTAGCTGGATAAGTCATTTAACTTCCATGTTCCACAAAGAGTTTGCTATGACTTATGAATAGTTGGGAGAAAGAATGTTCATACTGGAAATTCTTCATGCTGATGAAAATTATAGGTATGCTTCAAATACTTGAATATTCTTCTAGTGATGTTTTATGTCTGTGAATCATAGAATGCTAAAGTCTCTGAAGAACCAACCTATGAGTCAGAGACCAAGGGAGAGACTCATTGTGGGCATAAGGAAATCAGCATATTTCCAACAGAATCTGTGCACAATAAATGGTTAAATCTTCCTGGCTTCTTTCTGCCATTGTGGCTCTGCCCCCCATAAATGGTATCATCAAAGAGACATATGACCAGAAAATGAGGTGAGCCAGTTGGTGATATATCAAGCAAGAAGGGTAGCAGACTAACAACTGTTAGATGTCATTGGTACTTGGAAAATATTAGGAACCCTAAAAAAAAGAGCCACAGGATATTAGATGAGCTCTCTGTAAAGGATTTTGAGGGAAAGGACGTCTGTAAAGGACAGGAAAAGATCCACATGTGCAAAAATGTTTGTAGCAGCTCCTTTTGTGGTAGCAAAGATTTGGAAAATGAGTAGATGCCCATCAACTGGGGAATGGTTGAACAAGTTGTGGTATATGAAGATAATGGAATATTATTGTTCTATAAAAAATGATGAACAAGTTGATTTTAGAAATTCCTAGAAAGATTCACATGAACTGATGCTGAGTGAAACAAGCAGAAACAGGAATACATTGTACACAGTAATAGCAAGAATGTGTGATGATCAACTATGAAAGATTTGTTTCTCCACGGGGATTTAGGATCCAAAGCAATCCCAATAGACTTTAAAAAAATTTTTTTTAATTATAGCTTTTTATTTACAAGATATATGCATGGGTGATTTTTCAGCATTGACCCTTGCAAAACCCTCTTTCCCCCCACCCCCTCCCCTAGATGGCAGGTAGACCAAAACATGTTAAATATGTTAAAGTATATGTTAAACACAATATACATATCCATACAGTTATTTTGCTGCCCAAGAAAAACTGGACTTAGAAATAAGGTAAAAATAATCTGAGAAGGAAATCAAAAATGCAGGCAGACAAAAACAGGAGTAGAAATGCTATGTTGTAGTTCACACTCATTTCCCATAGTTCTTTCACTGGGTGTAGCTGGTTCTCTTCATTTTTGAACAAATGGAACTGATCTGGTTTATCTCATTGTTGAAGAGAGCCATGTCCATCAGAATTGATCATCATATAGTATTGTTGTTGAAGTTTATAATGATCTCCCAGTCCTGCTCATTTCACTCAGTATCAGTTCATGTAAATCTCTCTAGGCCTTTCTGAAATCATCCTGCTGCTTATTTCTTAGAGAACAATAAAATTCCGTATCATTCATATACCACAACTTATTCAGCCATTCTCCAATTGATGGGCATCCATTCAATTTCCAGTTTCTAGACACCACAAAAAGGACTGCCGCAAACATTCTTGCACATACAGGCACCTTTCTTTTCTTTAAGATCTCTTTGGGATATAAGCCCACTAGTAACACTATTGGATCAAAAGGTATCTACAGTTTGATAACTTTTTGAGTATGGTTCCAAATTGTTTTCCAGAATGGTTAGATGCATTCACAGTTCCACCAACAATGTATCAGTTTCCTGTTTTTTCCCACATCCCCTCCAACATTCAGCCAATCTGAGAGGTGTGTAGTGGTATCTCAGAGTTGTCTTAATATGCATTTCTCTGATTAATAATGATTTGAAGCATCTTTTCATATGGCTAGAAATAGTTTCCATTTTTTCAACCAAAAATTGTCTGTTCATATCCCTTGACTATTTATCAATTGGAGAATGGCTTGATTTCTTACAAATTAGAATCAATTCTCTTTATATTTTGGAAATGAGGCCCTTATCAAAACTTTTGACTATAAAAATGTTTTCCCAGTTTATTGCTTCCCTTCTAATCTTGTTTGCATTAATATTGTTTGTACAAAATTTTTTTTAATTTGATATAATCAAAATTTTCTATTTTGCGATCAATAATGGTCTCTAGTTCTTTGGTCACAAATTCCTTCCTCCTCCACAGGTCTGAGAGGTAAACTATCTTATGTTCTTCTAATTTATTTATAATCTCAGTCTTTATGTCTAGATCATGAACCCATTTTGACCTTATCTTGGTGTATGGTGTTAAGTATGAATCCCAATAGACTTTGAACAGAATATGCCATCTGCATCAAGAAAAAGAACTGTGGAAACTGAATGTAAATAAACACATGCTATGTTTAGTTCTTTTTTCTGTTTTTTCTCTCTCTCATGGTTTTTCCTTTTTTCTCTGATTTTTCTCTCCCAACATGATTCATAAAGCAATATGTCTCAAAAATAAATAAATAAATAAATTTACTATAAAACAAAGTAAAGTATCATAGTCTGGAGGATAGTAGATTGATGATTCAGCCATACTGGTCAATTTGCCTTTTCTCATACATGACATGCAATCTCCCATGGACATTACTTTTTGCTGACAATCCCCATGATCTCTCTCCTTTTGGAATTCCTGGCTTCAAGATTCAGTTACCAAGTAGACCTTTTATAGAAGATCTTTCTTGGTCTTTTCAGTTGTCATTATCTTGTCATTCAAGGTTACCTTGTATCTTCTTTGTTTGTGTCTTTTATATCTTTATAGATGTGTATGTTTCCTCTCCCAACAGAATGTAAGCTCTCTGAAAGCAGACTGTTTTCACTGTCACTGTAACCCCCATGCCTGGCACATTAAGTAGACACTAACTAAATGCTTGCTGATTTATTCTGGAAAATAGGGGAATAGAGGGAGATATTGGATGCCTCCCTATCCCCCAATAATGTCTTTGATGAGGCCACTTGTGGACAAATAATACTTAAAACACAAGTGTCTACCTCCTCTCCCACACCCACTTACTTTGCCAGGCAAAATCACAGGCAAAGCAAATACAGTTAAAGGGTAATTTGGTCACCATCTTTCACTTCCTTGAAGGGTTATTAGATAAAGATGGGTACCCAGCCATTCTCCAACTCTGTTCAGGCCACATTGTGAATGTAATCATAAGAAAAAACTTCTTGAGAATTGGAGACTCTTAAATGCAGACTGAAACTATGGAATCACTTTCTCTAGAGAACATTATAAGCAGGATAGTTTATACCTATTTTTCGTGATTTTAAAAAGTCCTCTTCTCTGACAAAGGGAAGAGGAAAACAATATAGGATCCCAGGGAAGATATAGAGTAACAAGATGTGGTAAGGAGGCAAAAGGCTGGTTCATTAACACAAAATTACCCTTTGGCGAATACACTGAATATTGCGGTGGAAATGATTGCTCACATCTAACCAAAGCAACATTTGTAAAATATGAGAATTTACTTAGTCAACATTATTCATTAGCTCTTTTGAAACATTTCTCTTTGTTTAAATATGAGCAATGAGATCAAAGCCTCCACACCCAGTTTCTTTCTTCTTGTTTTTTAAAATTTTTTTTTCAATTTTATGAAGTCTTTCTCCTGAAGCTTGGTTCTACCACCATCATCTTCCTATGGAGAATAAGGAAAAGAGGAGATAAGAATCCATGTCTTTGTTGGGTCTCAATTTCCCCTACTGTAAAGTAGAAATATTAAAATCTGAACCAGTCTCAGAACCAGAACCAGAAATGGAAGAGACTGCCTTTCAGACTTCCAATCATCTCATAATGACTATTATCTCCCAGCTCTTAAAGATTCTCTAGGGCCTTTAGGGTTGGTTACAAGTTCCATTCCCCCAATTCCAATTTATCTTACCTACACTAGTGTAGATCTACTAGTTTCTATTTCCATTTGATTCTACTTCTGGGCTTTTTATCTCCAATCTTAAGCTATAGATACTCAACTCATAGTAGAGAAGAGAGAGAAGAATGTGTTCCCAAAAGCTGCACATTGAGTGTTTGGGTGATATGAAGAGTAGGTTCTAAATCTCAAATTTTCTTGGTTCCTTTCAACTTGGAGCAGCTCCTGGCAGTTTTCTTCTGGAATAGGAGGGGTTGGTTTTGTATTGCTTAGTAAGTTACTGAGAATTGGGGTGAATTCCTAGGCAAGATAGTCACCTTCCATAAACAAAATAGCATTTGATGCCTTTTCAAGACCAGTGGGCATGTCTTTGAAAAGAACAAAGTAGCTTCTTTGGGGCTAGAAAAGTCAATTTATCACAGGAGAAAACATTTTGTTAAACCTTTGCTTAACCTATAGCACATATGTATGTACATATTGGACCATATATGTGTGTGTATATGTGTGTGAGTATGTATGCATGTATATATGCTATAGGTTCACATATTTGTGCTCTCTGGAATCTCTCAGGCTAATTTTAATGTTATGTGGCAGAGAATTTAGGCTGAAAGTCAAATTTAGCCCTACAAGTTCCATACTCATTGGTTTTAGTTCAATTGGACCACCTATCTTCTTCCTGCCTCCCAATCTCACCCCACTTCCATCCCCCAGTACTACCGAAGGTGGTCAACATTTCCCTAAGTCTACATCCTATTGGCCCCTATGGCTCCTAGAATCCTGGCTGGAAGCCTGACAGGGCTGTGTAAGCAGACTACCTAAGATAGCCTAGAATGCATCTCCCACCCCATTTCACCATTCTAGAGAGTGGAAATCTTCCTAGCTATTCCATCTATTCTCAAACTCATCAACCTAAAAGATATACACAATCTAAACTTCCTGTTGGAAGCTGTACCAGCAGGTGCAAAGCAATGGCTAAAGTAGAAGCCAGGCTTTGTGCTCCTGGTCTGTTCTCTGAAAGGAGGGTGGACACTGTGGTCTATTCTTCTCACCTCATTATGGTAGAGGATTGCCAGATGGAGCATCAGTACCATCTGTGTGGAGTTTCAGTTGGCACCATGACAGGAAGGGCATTCTTGGGCTCTAGCCTAGTTCTTTCTTCTCTATTCCCTCTGACCTTAGCTGAAAGGGATAGAAAGATGAGTCTCCCTCACCAAAACTGAAGATTTCCTCTGTGACTGAGATGGAACACTGAGTTCAGACTGCCACCTAACTGGGAATAATAGGGCAAGCAGAACAAGAAATAGCTGGGTAGCCCAGTAGATAGTTCCTGAAGTCAGGAAAAATTGAATTCAAATTCAGCCTTAGACACTTATTAGCTACGTGAATCTGGCCAAATCCCTTAACCTTGTTTGCCTTGGTTTTCTCATCTGTAAAATGAACTGGAAAAGGAAATGGCAAACCACTCTTGCATCTTTGTCAAGAAAACTCCAAATGGGATCACAAAGACTGAAGAATGACTGAAAAACATTATTATTGCTACTGCTGCTGCTGCTATTGCTATATGACTTGGCACTTGATTTGGGGAGGATGCTTCCTTATTCTTTGTTCACTCTATGATCATCTCCCTAATGTTTTTAATATGTTGCTGCATACAGCTCTAAGTTGTGTGCAAATATATTAGACCAGATAGTCAATGAGCAAAAGGAAAGAAATGCTGGACTAAGGGTTGAGAGGAAGAGTTGGTTAACTTAAGAGTTCTGGTTTTTCCCCTGATGTAGGATTTTATCCAGATTACCTCCCTTGGTTCTCAGTTTTCTTATCAGTAAAATTAAGTGACTGTTCCTGGGGATTTCTGGGGTCCTTTCCAGCTCCAAGTTTTTGGAATAAACTTTAGTTACAGGACTCTGGGGATTTGGTTTTAGAAGGTCATGGGAAAAAGCAAGGGATGGGTAGAGCTCAGCTTCCTTAACAATAACCAACACTTATATAGCTAAGTTATATAAACTATATAGTTTATGTGTCTACAATACCAAAGTCCTCATAACTGTCTAGTTTATACCAATTGTAAGTCAAAGCAGAAAAGGGGGTCCATATTAAAACTCTCAACTCATACTTTCCTCTGTCTACCCATTTTCTAAAGGATTAATTTATCATCATTATGCAAGTGACTCTTAGATTTACTTATTCAATTTTAATCTCTCTCCTAATTCCATTCTATATCTTCAATTGCTTAGCAGATATTTTGAACTTGATACTTATAGACATCTTAAACTGATTCTGTTCCAAACCGAGCTCATTAACTCCCCCAAACTTTCTCCTCTCCCTAACTTCTCTTTTATTGTTGAGAATATCACCACCGGAGGAATGCAGTCTAATTGTCATCCTCAACTCTTCACTCTTTCACCCCCCATATCCAATCAATGGACAACTCTTGTCTTTTCTACCATCCATCCTAATATCTCTTATGTATATCCCCTTCTCTCTTCTGACACCACCATGAGGTTGGTACATCTGCATCACACTCATCCTCTAGACTAGCTTGTTAGCTGATCTCCCTTCCTTACGTCTCTCCTCACTCCATTCTGTTCTCTGTTCAGAAGTCAAAGTGATCTTCCTATAGTGCATGTTGCTTTCCTATTCAATAAATTCCAGTGACTCCCTATCACTTGCAAGATCAAATAGAAAATCCTCTCTAGTTTTTAAAAATATCCATACTCTAATTTCTTCCTATATTTCCAGATTTCTACCAACTTACTTCCCTTCCCCATGTACCATTTGATCTGGTGATTTTAGCCTCCTAGATGGTTTTGCACAAGAATCTCCATCTTCTAGCTATTTGGAACTATGTCCAAGGGGCTATCAAACTGTGCATACCCTAGTGTCCAGCAGTATCTCTACTGAGTCTATTCTAAAGAGATCATAAAAGAGGGGAAAGAATCCACATGTGCAAAAATGCTTGTAACAGCTCTTTTTATAATGGCAAGGAACTGAAAATTGAGTGGATACCATTAGCTGGGAAATAGCTGAACAAATTATATAGTATATGGTATATGAATGTAATGGAATATTACTGTTCTATAATAAATGCTGAGTAGGCTGATTTCAGAAAAGTCTGGAAACACATGAACTGATACTGAATTAAGTGAGCAGAACCAAGAGAACATTGTACACAGCAGCAACATGATTATCTGATGATCAATTGTGATAGAATTGGCTCTTTTCAACAATGAAGTGATCCAAGAGAGTTTCAAAAGACTTGTGATGGAAAGTACCATTTGCATCCAGAGAAATAACTGTGGAGGCTAAATATGGATCATAATATAGTATTTTCATCTTTTGTCATTGTTGTTGTTTGCTTGGTTTTTTTTTTTCCTTTTTGAAATTTTCTTATGCAGTATGACGAACATGGAAATATGCAAAAAATTGCACATGTTTCACCTATATCAGATTGCTTGCTGTCTTGGATAGGGGGAAAAGAGGGAGAAAGAGAGAAAAATTTGGAACACAAGGTTTGGCAAAAGTGAATGTTGAAAACTATTTTTGCATCTATTTAAACAAAAAAAGGAATTTCCATCTCCTCACTCCAAGAATTTTCATTGGCTGTTTCTCATACCTGAAAAAAAAAATCCCTTCTTCTTCATTTCTGTCTCTTTATGCTTCTTTCAAATCTCAGCTAAAGTCCCTATTATCTGCAAGATTTTCCGCAAGAAGACTTTTTCTCCACCTCAGAGCCCTTCCTCTGAAAATACTGCCAATTCATCCTGTATATGACATGTTTGTACAGAGTTGTTTATATTTTGTCTCCTCCAGTAGACTTATGAACTTCTTAGGAGAAAGGACTATGGTGGGAGGGGAAAGGGGGCTTTTTTTGTATCTCCAAGGCTCAGCACAATGCCTTACACATACCAGGTGTTTAATAAATACTCACTGACTTGATACCTTGAATTTCATTCAATCATTCACAAGCACACATTAAGCGCCTACTTTGTGGTAGACGTACCACATAGTAGCGCATTAGGAATGCAAAGAAAAGTAAAATTGGTGTCTTTTCTCAAGAATTTTACATCCTAATGAGGGAGACATGTATAAATAGTTGTATATGAAATACATACTGATATACTTATTGAAATACATACTGATCAGTTGAACAACAGTATTAAAAGTGATGGCTTTAGTAGCTGGAGGATTTGGAAAAGACCTATTATGGAAGATGCCATTTGACCTGACTCTTGAAAGAAGTCAGCAACTTTAAAAGTTAGAGTATTCAGGTTTGGGGAACCAGGGCAAAAGTCCAAAGAAAAGAGAAGGGAGAGTTTATGCAAGGAAGAGAAAGTAGGTTGGTTTGGTTGGATCATAGGGAAATAAAATGCAAGCAGTCTGTAAATTTAGGAAAAGATCAGGTTGTGAAGAGCTTTAAATGTCAAACAAAGGATTTAATATTTGACCCTAGGTGCAACAGGGAGCTACTGAAGTTTGTCAAATAGGTGAATAACATTGTTAGAGCTATATTTTAAGAACATTTTGGCAACTATGTGGAGAATAAATTAGAGTGAAGAAGGACTAGAAGTAGAGACATCAGTTAGAAGTCCACACAGGAGGTGATGGCCTGAAGGTTGTATAAATGGAGAAAGGGGATATATCTATGACAGATATTATAAAAGTAGAAATGAAAAATTTTAGTAAGAGGTTGAGAAGCATGGAGTTACGAACAACAAAGAGGTTGCAAAGTTGGGTGATTGAAAGATGTTTACTTCAGCAGCACATATGAGTGACTGAAAGGTTGTTGGTACTCAATAAATCCATAGGACAATGTAGGGGAGTGAGTTTGGAAGGAAGCATAATAAATTCTGGTTTTTTACATGTGAAGTTTGCCTTCAGAATAAGTCTAACAGGATATCTCATTCAAATGTCAAAAGGAATGCTTTCAGAAAAACCTGGGAAGACAAAAGAACTGATGCAAAGTGCAGTAAACAGAATCATTGTATACAATAATAGAAATATTGTAATGATGATCAACTGTGAAAGATTTTCTTACTCTGATCAAGATTATTATCCAAAACAATTCTAAAGAACTCATGATGAAAAATGTCCATTTTCAAAGAGAGAAATGAACTTCTGAGTACAGAATGAAGCATACTATTTTTCACTTCCTTTATTTTTCTTGTTTTTTAAAAAAATATGGCTAATATAGAAACATGTTTTGCATGACTTCATATGTATACAGCTGAGCTGGCTAATTAAAGGAGTGCTTTGTGTGAGATCAACTATTATCATAGTTGATAAGACTTGGTTCTTCTCTGAAATTTAGTTATACAAGACTGTAGAAGGAAAACACCATCCATATCCAGAGAGAGAGAGATCTATAGAGACTGAATATAGATCAGTGTACAATATTTTCACCTTCCTTTTTTTTTTTTCTCATGATTTTTCCCTTTTGTTCTGATTTTTCTCTCCCAATATAACTCATGTGAAAACGTGTTAAAAAAAAAGAATATAAACATATAAACTAAAAAATTAAAAGTAAAACAAATAAAAAAGGATTGCCTTGGAGAAAGTGAGAGAACTAGTGATTGCCTAGCAAGATTCAAAGGAGGGGTGAAGGGATTAAGGTTACAAGGATGAAGAAAGGTTCAGAGGGAGTAGAGCATAAGGAGATATACAATGCTAAGAGCTGACTATTTGGAAAAACAATTTCTGAGTTTCTGATCTTGGAAATTGAAAATCTGTGGATAACAGCAAGAATGTGACCATTCCTGAGTGTATCTCAGATAGAATAGAGGAGTAGGCCATGGCAATTGAGTAGATCAAGGGACTGAGAGATTAAGATGTTTCAAGGAATACCAAAATTTTTGTTGAAGTCCTAATATAGCAGCAGCTGGGATTAGAGTGGAATACTGTGACCACCAGGTACCTAACTTTTTACTAAAGGAGAAAGAATAATAAAAGGATTGAGAAAAATTAGCAAGCAGGATTGGGATTGTGTGATAGACTGGGAAAGAGTGAACCTCAAGAATGAGAGGTTGCTAAGTGATGATAGCAAAGACTAGAAGTCTTTGCAATGTGGAGCAAGCAGTAAGTAGATTTAGAAATAAAGGGATTTTTATTAGGAATAAATAAAGGGATTGGTTAAAGCTGAGCAAAGATCTAATGCATTTCATATGCCAGCTTTTCCACATTCCTATATCCTTCTCCCCATTTAAAAAAATATCCTTCAACTTCCCCTTATTCTTTGAACATCTAGAAACAAAAGGATTGAGAAAAAGCCACAGAACTTGGTGGTAATTTAGCTCTCTTCTGCTCTTATTAGAACAATTCAACAAATATTCATTAAGCATTTACTTTGTGCAAATCACCATACAAGAAGCTGAGCTCGAGCCCTGGTCACAAGATGTGACTTCCTTGCATTTGAGGATATTAAGGCCTAGGGCTAAGCCTATTAGGCTTTGTAGAATTCTTCTCAACTAGTCCACCTGACATGAGGAGAAGTTCTCATTGTGGACCATTTTTTTAAAAATATCTTGACCATTCCCAATCTAAGTCAGAAACCCAAGAGGACTTTTTTTTTTTTTTTTTGCTGAGGCAACTGGGGTTAAGTGACTTGCCCAGCGTCACACAGCCAGGAAGTGTAAGTATCTGAGGCCACATTTGAACTCAGGTCCTCCTGACTTCAGGACTGGTGCTCTGCCCACTATGCCACCTAGCTGCCCCCCAAGAGGACTTTTTCCTCAATTCAGCAGGAGGGACATTGAGTTATCTCTGTATGCTATCCCAATCTTCCATTCAATTTCATTCATTCTATAAGCATTTGTGCCAATGTCCTGAGGCTTCTAGCAATGAATTTGATCTGAAATTACAAATCAGCACTTTCTCCAAAACATATTGTCTTAGAACAGGGGCTCTTAAACTCTTTTTAAGTTATAGACCCCTTTGGCAGTGTGGCGAAACCTGTAAGACCGCCTCCCTACATAAAGTTTTAAATGTATAAAATAAGATACATAGCATTATAAAGAAAATCAATCATATTGCATTTTTTTATTATTTTTTCTAGCTGTATAAAGTGATTTCTTGGCAGTTTGAGTGTGTGACACTGAATGAGTGGAATAATTTAGATAGAATTGTCATTTTTTTAAATATTAGCTTGGCTAATGAACTCTGAAATCAATCATATTTCAATGTAGTTATCAAAATATTTTTTAAAAGTCAAGTTCACAGTTTTGGTCATGTATACTTATTGTGTATCTAAGTTCTATTTTAATATATTTAACATTTACTGGTCATCCTGCCATCTAGGGGAGGGGGTGGGGGGGGGGGGTAAGGGGTGAAAAATTGGAACAAGAGGTTTGGCAATTGTTAATGCTGTAAAGTTACCCATGTATATATCCTGTAAATAAAAGGCTATAAAAAAAAAAAAAAAGTCAAGTTCACAAACTCCAAGTTAAAAAGCTTTTTCTTAGAGCGGTTCTCGGGGGCACTGAGAGTATTAATGACTTGCTCAAGGACACAGACCATTTTGTGTCGAAAGTGAGATTTCACCTGGAGTCCTTCTTCCTAACTTCAGGAACAGTTGTCTATACACCACACTATGGGATGTCGTACTGAGAAGCAAACTCAGGACGGAAAGGACTTGCCTTTAAGTCTTGCTACAAATGTATCCTGACTATGAGATTTCGGGTAAATCACTTAATTTCTCAGTGCTATAGGCCAGAGATATCAAACACATAGCCTTCTGCAACACCCTGAGTTATAGATTCAAATGTAATAAAAAAATATTTAATGAAATAGATAAAATTACAATAGAACATAATGTTAATATGTGGTTTTCTAAGGGTGCACAGGGATCCTTATGTCATAGTTGAGTGTCATTCTAGTTCAGTCATGTCCAACACTTTGTGACCCCATTTGGGGTTTTCTTGGCAGAGATGCTGGACTGTTTGCCATTTCCTTTTCCAGCTCATTTTACAGATGAGAGAACTTGAAGCAAACAGTATTAAGTGACTTGCCCAGAATCACACAACTAGTAAGTGTCTGAGGCCAGATTTGAACCAGTCTTCCTAAATCTAAGTCCAGTGCTTTATGCACCACCATCTAGCTATGTGAGATACTGGGAATAAAAAGACAAATGTCCCTGCCCTCATGGATCTTACATTCTTCTGAGGGGTCACTACTAGTATACAAATAACGAAATATAAAATATAAACAAAGTACTGAATGATTCCCAAGTCAGGAAAGCACTAACAACTTGAAATCAGGAAAAGCCTCTTGAAGCAGAAAGAAGTGGAGCTGAGCCTTGAGGGCGCTAGGGATTTGGAGGGGTGGAGAGGAGAAGGAAGGACACTTGAAAGACCAGAGGACAGCCAATGGATGCAAAGGCTCATGGGTAGAAGATAGAATGAGCAAGTAGGTCAATCTGACTGCAATGTAAAATTCATGAAGAGAAGTAGTATGAAATCAATCTAGAAAAACAAGTTAAAAACAGAGTGGAGAGCTTCAGATGTTAAAAAGAAGAGGTTATGTTTATTTTAGAGGCCACAGGGAGAGTTTATTAATTGGGGGAGTGACAAGGTCAGACCCATATATTGGAATATCACTGATTGTTTTTAGATCACAAGGCATCTGTGTAGAGGATAGACTGAAGTGGGAGAAAGTGGATTTAAGAAGGGAGAGCAATGAAGGGACTATTGAAATAGTCCAGACAAAGTGAAGAAGGACTGAGTCAGAGGGATTGCTGTCTAAATGTATAGAAGGCCACATAGGTGGGATCTGTTATACAGGCAAAAAAAAAAAAAAAAAAAAAAAGCATTGCGAATTGATTAATTACCTATCAGATTATTAGTGAGAGTGAAGAGTCATGGATGGGGTTGCAAACCCAGGTCACTAGAAGGATGGCTCTGTTCTCAACATCAAAGGACATTTGGGAGAGGGGTATATTTGGGGGAGAAGATGATTTCCATTTTGAATGTATCATGGCTATGTATCAGGAAGACCTCAATTCAAATCTAATCTCAAGCACTTACTAGCTAGGTGACCCTGGGAAAATCATCTAAATCTTATTTGCCTCAGTTCCTCATTTATAAAATGGGGACATGTTGGAGAAGGAAATGGCAATCCAATCTAATGTCTTTATCGAGAAAACCAAGGGTTAGTGTAGAGTCAGACACAAGTAAATACCAATAATGACAATATAGGATAAGCAGTCAAGAGCAATTTAAGAACTATATATGTAGATTTAGGCTCACAGCTAGAGATGATAAATTAATCTGATAAATAGATGAGATCATCTCACCTACAAAAATGACTTCATTTTACCCAAGGTACGGTTTCTTTCTGTAATTCTTCCCCTTTAGCTCCTAAAGCAGCTATCCCCAACTTTCTGGATAAATTCCAATGACCCCAGGAAAATATCCAGGCAAAAATGGTTTGCTTGACTATATGCTTGTGTAAAGGTGAGGAGCTTGACTATATGCTTGTGTAAAGGTGAAGATCCATTGATTATCCCACTCACTTAAAAATAATTAACTGTGTTAAGTAAGAATGAATCAAACAATCAGATGCCTATCTACCTCAAATTCATTAAAGAAGTTGTGTGAACAAGAAACTCAGAGTCAAGCAAACAAGATTCCTGCATTAAAATCAGTATTAAAGGTAGGGTAGAGGTAGAGATGATGGTAGTAACAATGGTAATAGTGGTAGTGGTAATTATCTTTTAATAATTAGTGTTTTAAGATTTGCAAGATATTTTACATATGTTATATTATTTGATCATCACAGCAACCCTGAGAAATATTATTATTTCTCCTAATTTTGCAGAAAGGCTGAGAGGGGTTTAGTGAGTTCTTCAGGGTTACAACTAATAAGTGCCTGATGTAGCATTAAAACTCACATCTTTCCGTCTCCAAGTCCAGCATCCTTATCTACTGTAACACTTAGCTGTGCACTGAAGATATTAGATCCGATGACCCCGTAAGGTCCTTCCCAATCCTAAATCTATGATCCCATAGTCTTATAATTAGTGTGGAATGATAGACAGAAAAGCTGTTCTCAAAGTAGCCAGAAAGATCATAGTTTTTAACAATATCCAAAGTTGATTGTCTTCACAATGTTATTGTTATTGTATGGACATTCTCCTGGTTCTACTCATTTTATTCTTCATCAGGTTATAAAAGTCTTTAAAATGGTTCATTTTTTATTTAAGAAAAAAGTTGTGTGAAAGAATAGTTATTTCCTAATTATAAAAGGAATAAGCTATCTCAGATTCAGAGGGAGAAAATCTGAGGGTCTGGAATTGAGAGGCTGGAGCAAGCAAAGCATTTCAACACCCACTAAGGAGCAAAGGCAGAACTGAGCTCAGGCAGAATAGTAAGAGTCATTGATTCTACAAGCACTTTGGAACAGAAAACCCAGGCTGAGGGTTCACTCTTTTCCAAGCTTTCCCTCCCGAGACCTGTCTATCTACAGGTAAAAAGGACAAGATTTGCATATAATATACCATCTGCTTCATTACCCAAATATTTCCAGTGAAATGAATTTTGCCTCAATCACAAAGGGGCCAAGAATTAACTAGAGATAGCTATAAATATCAAACTAGAGAGAAAGCCCAAACTCTGTTTAAATAGTAGGGATTTTCCTAACTGGGGGATTGAAGCATTGTGACTGAACTTGGAACTTTATGTAAAATAATCTCCCTAATAGACCTTTGGTGTCATTATAATGCCTCTTAGACTTAACTCAAGCTAATTATGCCAATAAAGAAGGAGAAGGAGGAAGAAGAGGAGGAGGAGGGGGAGGAGGGAAAAAAAAGTAAATTACTTTTTTTTTAATATAGAGAAGATACTAGAAGGAAATTTATAAGGGAGCAAAGACAAGCAGGGCAGCTTTATTAATATTATCTTAAATCCAGTATACATTTTTAGACTCTCGATGAAATAGAAATTCATCTTCACAGGCAACTGACTTTTTCTCTTCTTTATAAAGAAAATTTTTTGTGTTTGTTGCTGCTGGTCAAATTCATATTAAAAAAGTAAAAAAAATTACCAAGTCTCAGATCTACTCCCCAGGCCAAGTCTAGTTCCAAGCCACTGGGTCCTCAAACCCAACTCATCCCCTCTTTTTTTCCTCCTCTTTTTGTTTTTGAGTTATTTTGACACCATCAGACTCTTCGTGACCCATTTGGGGTTTACTTGACAAAGATATTGGAGGGGTTTGCCATTTCATTCTCCAGTTCACTTTATAGATGAGGATACTGAGGCAAACTGGATTAAGCTACTTGGCCAGGGTCACACAGCTAGTAAGTTTCTGAGGCCATATTTGAACTCAGGTCTTCCTGATTCCAGCCCTGAACTCTATCCACTACCTGCCCTGATCTCCTTTTATGCAAAGGCTCTATGTTTGTATCAACTTCTCCCCAGCTCTCTCCATGCAAATCTCTTCAAGAATATTTAAAAATCTCTAGATACTTTCACTTAGACTTTCTTTTCCTCTTCATTTGATTTATTCTTTTAAAAACAAACAAAAACCTGTGCTAGACCCTCAAGCATATATCCCTTATCCCATTTTTAGGTTAAATTTTATTAAAAAGCCAACTATCCTTTTTGCCTTCTCTTCCTTTCTTCCCACTCACTTTTTAACTTTTTGTAATCTGGCTTTGGATCTCATCACACAAGTGAAACTTCTCTAAGTTTGCCAGTGATCTCTTAATTGCCAAATCCAATGGTCTTTTCTCAGTCCCTGTCACTCCCGCCCTTCTTGTGGCATTTGACATTGGCGACTTCCCTCTTCATTTGGATATTATTTTCACTGCAAATTTTCGGAACGCCCCTGGCTCCTTTTGAATGGCCTTCGTTAGATCAAGATAATCTCCTGCTTTCTAAAGAATATATATCCTTCCAAGACTCCTTCCTGAGCCTTTGCTGTCTTTAGACTCTCAAACTTGGTGACCTCATCAGCCCATAGATTCAATGATTATCTCTATGAACATGATGCCCAGTTCTATATAGTCCCAGTCTCTTCTCTCCTGAGATCCAGTTTAGCATCACTATCTCTATTATTCTCCACTAAATGTCCTATAGGCATTTCAAATTTAATATATGCAAAACAGAACTCACTGTCCTATTTTTGCTTAGGGTACCACCATCCTTCTGGCCACCTAGATTTGTGACCTTGATGTCATACTCCATGCATCCCTCTCCCCCATAGATACAAGCCAAATCTTGTTATTTCCACCTCCACAACATCTCTTCTATCCACATATGTCTCTTTTCATATAACCCCATTCAAGTTCAGGCACTGATCATCTTTCACCTAAATTCCTGTAACACTCCTAAGTAAGCAGTTTCCCTGGCTCAGATCTCCCCCCTCCAACCTATGTTCCATGAAGCTTTCAAAATTATATTCCTAAAGCAATAGTCAGCCTACATCATTCCCCTCCTCAATATAAACTAGAGTGACTTCATTGCTGCTCAAATCAGATACAAACTTCCATTTGGCAGCTAAAATCCTTTATAACTTGGCTC
Source organism: Sarcophilus harrisii (assembly GCF_902635505.1). NCBI lineage: Eukaryota > Metazoa > Chordata > Mammalia > Dasyuromorphia > Dasyuridae > Sarcophilus > Sarcophilus harrisii. The sequence continues at coordinate 372,752,890 of NC_045427.1, forward strand.
CAAATTACATTTCCAGGCTTATCATGCATTACTCCCCTTCATGGACTCTTCAGCCCTGTCAAACTGTCCCATTCATTTTTATTCACATAACACAGTCTATTTTTTTGTCTCTGCACCTTTGTTGGGGCTTTGTTGGGGTCCCCCAAGTCTGGAACTTAGACCTTCCTCACTTGCCCATACTGTTCTTCAAAGCTGAGTTCAAATGCCTTTCCTGAGGCCTTTTCTGATAGCTCTTTTAAGCTAGTGTCTCTCTGCCCCCATTGTTCAGGCATTCAGTTGTGTTGGACTTGGTGTACCATAGTACACCAATACTATATACTAAATAGGGTTTTCTTGGCAAAGATAGTGGAGTAGTTTGCCATTTCCTTTTCCAGTAAATTAAGGTCAAGTGACCTGGCCAGGATTACACAGCTACTAAGTATCTGAAACTGAGTTTGAGCTCAGGTTTTCCTGAGTCACTGAGCTCACCTAGCTGTCTCCTGGTCCCCATTACTTCTTATTTATTCTGTATATTTTTGTTTATATTTATATATGTACATGCTATCTTCCCCAATAAAACGGAAGCTCTTTGAGAACAAGGATTATTTCATTTTTGCCTGTGTATTTTCAGTGCTCAACATAGCACTTGGCACATAGTAGGTATTTTTTAAATGTTTGCCGATTAATTGATGGATTTTGTCCCTTTGACGATCAGTTTATTTCTTGATTTGTTACTTCCTATAAGGTTTAGAGATAAAATTTCTCTGAATATTTCCCAGAGAAGGAGAGGACACTGGCCCTACTTTCCAGTACTTCTGCAGAGCCATTGGAAGTACTTCCTCTGGGGAGGCCCATTCAGCAAACACAGGCCCAGAATAGAGCAGGGTGGGATCTGGGCCAGACTTACCGCAGAGCACATACAGCCTAGCACAGCTGAGGGAAGGAGTAGAGGTTGCTAAGCACCTAGCAACGGTTCACACCTAGTGTCAGCTTCGGGAAAGCTGGTTATTTCTGAGGTAATAGCCAGACTCCTAAGGGGGAGACAGGCTCCAGGCCAATGTCCTTTCTCCCAACCAGTGCTACTCTGAGTCATCTTCTCCACACAATAAGCCTAGAAGATTTGCCCCATTCTTAATGCTAGGAGAGGGAGAGGGGGAGGGGGAAAGCAGAAAGGGAAAAGGAGACGAATGATGCTTTCTGGTTCATCACATACTGTAACCCTGACACTTCCCTCTCAGGTCAGAACCCTCTTCAAGGAGCCCCATATTGCTTGACTTTTCAGCTCTTTAGACCTGCTCCTCAGGGATTTAAATTAAGCAGGTTTCTTGATATTTACCACTACTTCCCAAAAAGACTGATCTAGGGAGAGTCCCAAGTCCTAAGAACTGTAGGATCACAGCCCAAAAAATCAGGTCCACTTTCTCTTAGGGGACCTTGAGGGGAAAAAAAGGAGAACTTTGAACTTAGAATAAGATCCAGGGAAAAACATCAATACATAGTTTCCCTTGATTCCTCCCATCAGTAATCTAGGAGCCTGTTTCTCCTTTCTTAAAATTAGTAATGACTCTCCTATTTTCCTGCTACATACAAGCTTAAATTTTGCCTTTTCCCATTCAAAGTCCTCCAAAATCTGGCCCCACCTGATCTCTCCAATCTCATTGCCTGCTACTCCCTTACATAAACCTTCCCTCCCCAATTCCAATTTAATCAGCCTAGTTCCCTAGAAATCCCTGAAGGGAAACATGTTCATTTCTGCCTTCATTTCCCTTAAATATTCCCTTCCTCCTTTGTAAATCCAAATCCTTCCCTCACTTGAAGGACCAGTTCTTTTATGATGCTTTCCCCAGATATCAATCTTTTCCTTCTCTAAGCTTCTACAACATTAACAATCTATATTACACAATTTGAAACAAATTACATATTGTTATTTACTACATGTCATTGTCTCATGTATATGTTACCTTCCCAGCTAAAATGTAAACTCTCAGAGGGAAAGGCCAGTGTCTTATACATTCTTGTATTCCCTACAATTCTAAATATAGGGTTAGACTTAATAAGTACTTTCTGATTCTAACAAATTCTCAAGCTAACCCTTTTCCTTTTTAAAAGTTTTAATATTTTTAATTTATAGAATAAAAAAAGCATTTCCACAGTATAGTCTTTTTTAAAAAGATAATTGCATATGAAATGGCAAATCTGTTATATACTTATTATTCTTTTAAATATATAATAAAATTATTATGCAAATTTCTTTTTTTCTTCCTTTTTTTTTTACTCTTCCTATCCCTTCTCCTCCTAGAGATGGTTACCATTAGACACAAATATATATATATATGTATATATATATATATATATATAATTCCATTTATCAGTTCATTCTCTGGATGCAGATAGTGTCTTCCTTCACACATCCTTTGTAGTTAATCTGGGTATTTATAATAGTCAAAATGACTTACTCAAAGTTGTTCTTAAAACAATATTGCTATTACTGTATACAATATACTCTTGGTTCTATTTATTTAGCTCTTCATTATTTTGTGCAAATCATAGATAGTATGGTTTTCTAAGATCATCGAGCTCATCATTTCTTATAACACTACTTATAGCATAGAATCACAATCACATAATACAATTTGTTTAGGCATTTCCCAATTGATGGGCATCTTGATAATTTCCAGTTCTTTTCTGCCACAAAGAGAGCTCCTTTTAATATTTTAAAATATATAGGTTTTTTTTTTTTATCTTTTCCCCTAGTCATCTTTGGAAATAGACCTAGTAATGGTATTGCTGGATCAAAAGGTATAGGAACTTTAATTACTCTTTGGACATAATTCAGATTGCTCTCCAAAATAGTTGGATCAACTCACAATTCTATCAACAATGAATTAACGTCCCAATATTTTCCATATTCCCTCCAATCAATTTAGTCAATCTAATAGTGTAAAATGATATTTCAAGATTGTTTTAATTTGCATTTCTCTAATCAATAATGATTTAGAGTATTTTTCCATATAACAATAAATTATTTTGATTTCTCTATTTAAAAGCTGCCTGTTCATATCCTTTTACCAGTTATAAATTGGGGAATGACTCATATTCTTACAGATTCTATAAAGTCCTTTATATGTTTGAGATATATGATCTTTATCTGAGAAATTTTCTATAAAAATTTCCTCACAATTTTCTATTTTTCTTCTGATTTTGACTATATTTACCTTATGTGTACAAAAACATTTTAATTCAATGTAATCAAAATTATATATTTTGTATCTCCTTTGTTCTCTCTTGCATGTTCACAAATTTAGACAAATAAATTTAGATAAATAAAAGATTTTATTTATCCTTAAGTCTGATAAGTAATATGTTCCATGTTCTTCAAATTTTCTTGTAATATCTCTGTTTACAACTAGGTCATATATCCATTTTGACCATATTTTGGTAAATGTTGCAAAAGATACTGGTCTATGTACAATTTCACCCATATGGTTTTTCAGTTTTCCCAATAATTTTTACCAAATAATAAATTCTTATTACAAAATCTTGTCTTTATATTTGTCAAATCCAAAGTTACTATATTTATTTGCTGCTGTAAATTTGTATGTTTACCCTGTTCCATTGGTCTGCTTTTCTATTTCTTAGCCAGTACCAGATAGTTTTGACAATTACAATCTTACAATTTTCAGATGAAGAAATTAGAAAATTTCTAGTTATATGAAATGCAAATTAAGACATTATACTTATATTCTCAAGCTAGTCCTTTTCTTTTCTTTTTTTAAATTTAATTTTAATTTTTAAAAGTACCACTCATAACTCTCAGAATGGCTAATATGACAGGAAAAGATAATGATGAATGTTGAAGGGGATGTGGGAGAACTAGGATAACAATAATATATTGTTAGTGGAGTTGTAAATCATTCAGGGAGCAATTTGGAACTATGCCCAAAGTTCTATCAAACTGTGTATACTCTGGGACTACCTGCCATCTAGGGGAAGGGGTGGGGGGAAGGAGAGGAAAAGTTGGAAGGTTTTGCAAGGGTCAATGTTGAAAAATTACCCATGCATATGTTTTGTATATAAAAAGCTATAATAAAAAATAGATAAAATAAAACTGCATATCTCTTTGATTCAGCAGTGTCTCTATTAGATCTGTATTCCAAAGAGATCATTAAAAAGGAAAAAGGAATCATATATACAAAAATGTTTGCAGCAGCCTTTTTTGTAGTGGCAAGAAATTGGAAACTGAGTGGGTGCCTATCAGTTGGAGAATGGCTGAATAAATTGTGTTATATGAATATTATGGAATATTATTGTTCTGTAAGAAATGCTCTGCAAGCTGATTTCAGAAAAGCCTGGAGACTTATATGAACTGACGCTAAGTGAAATGAGTAGAACTAAAAGAACATTATACATGGCAACAACAAGATTATATGATGATCCACCGTGATGGTCTTGGTTCTTTTCAGCAATGAGATGATTCAGGCCAATTTCAAAAGACTTGGGATGAAGAGAGCCATCTGTATCCAGAAAGAGAACTAGGAGGACGCAATGTGGATCACAACATAGTATTTTCACCTCTTTTATTATTGTTTGCTTGCTTTTTGTTTTCATTCTCATTTTTTTCCCCTTTTTAATCTGATTTTCTTGTGCAGCAGGATAAATGTGGAAATATGCTTAGAAGAAGAAATGTGGAAATATATTTAACCTATATTGAATTACTTGCTGTCTAAGGAAAAGGGGAAAGAGAAGGGAGAGAAAATTTTGAACACAAGGTTTTGCAAAGGTGAATGTTGAAAACTATCTTTGCATATCTTTTGAAAATAAAAATCTATTATTAAAATTTTTAAGATAATTTTAGTTTTATAATATAGTTTAATCTTATAATATAGTTTTAAATACTGCTAAGTCCCCATTCCCAAATGGTGCCTCATTTCAAGGGTCAGTGAGGAGCACAGACTCTATGGAAAGTACTGTTGTACTGAGGTCTTGCCTTTAGATAGGCAGAGAAATAGACCTTCCAGTATCATACCAAATCTATGCTTGGCCTAGTCAACAACATTGACCAAGAGTGAACCCCACCATATCTGCAGCTCCCCTCCTCTTGTACTGTATCTTATCATGTCTTTTTGAACAGGGTTCCATCTCTGCCAGGCTAAACCCTGGTATCTGATGGATTAAATCTTTCCCCTCCCTGCAAGGCCATTCCTGGTCTCATTTTATGACTCCAGGTCTCTGGCCACCACACACTGGAGAATGTTACACATTCCTTCTTGACAAGGATGAGGCTTCCTACCCAGGCTTTCCCTTTTAAATCCCACTCCTGCTCTGTTGGGCACAGACAGATGGCCCCAGATCATCCTCTCTTTTCTTCCCCACCCCCAGCTCCCACAGCTTTAAGGCCAGACTTTCTCAGGGAATGTGGCCCTGAGTTTTTCCAGACAGGCCATTAAACCTGGCCATCAGAGAGTCCCCTCTGAGATGCCCAGTTTCTGATGAGCTGGACATCTGCTTCTCAGAAAATCAGCGGCTAAGCCAGAAGATTCTCATGGGAGTAATTACTTAGGACAGAAGTTGACTAAGTTGACTAAGGTATAGAATGGGACTTAGAGAGAATCCAGGTCAACCCATTCCTCCTACTCCTTACTTACTAGTCTCTGAGCTTTCTTTCTTCCAGCTTCATTCTGTATACATTATCACTTCCCTTTAAGACTATTTTTCTCTTTTTCTTCTGACCATCTAAATCATTAAACTTTATTCGATGGGTTTCTTACTTCCATTCTCTCATTTCCATATCACCACCATCTTTTGTCTCCTCTCTCCACACCCATCAATAAAAAATGATAATCCCAAACACTTCAGTAGTACTGTATACTCTTTAAAAGTTTTCAAGGTCATTATTTCACTATACTCTCACAACATCCTCTATGAGTCAAGTCAACAAGCATTTATTAAGCATTTACTATGTGCCAGGCACTGTGCTAAGTGCTGGAGATAAAAAGAAAGGCAAAAACAGTCTCTGCCTTCAAAGAATTCACATTCTAATGGAAGAGATAACATGTAAACAATAACATACACATAAGATTTTCAGAGGGAAGGCATAAAGTGGGGGGAGTGGGGGAGAGACCAGGAAAAAATCCTGGCAGAATATAAGATTTGAGCTGAATCTTGAAGGAAGCCAGAGAAGCCAAGGAGTGAATAGGAGGAGGCAGAGCATTCCAGAGATAGAAGACAGCCAGTGAAAAGACACAGTAGTGCAGCGAAGTGACATGATCAGGCTTTAGGAAGATCACTTTGGCAGCTGAGTGGAAAGTGAACTGTAATGGGAAAAGATGAAGTAGGGAGCAACCTCAACAGACCAGCAGGCTGTGGCCTGAGTCTAGTCATGAAGTATTTTACTTATTTTATGGATAATGAAACTTCACAAGAGTATAGTATCTTATTTATGACCATTTAGAAAATGAGAGGCAGCAAAGGGCTACCCAACTCTGCATATCTTTTGATTCAGCAGTGTCATTACTGGGTCTGCATCCCCAAAAGATCATAAAAGAAGGAAAAGGATCCACATGTGCAAAAATGTTTGTAGCAGCCCTTTTTATAGTGGTAAGGAACTAGAAATTGAGTGGATGCTCAACAGTTGGGGAATGGCTAAATGTTATGGTATATGAATGTAATGAAATATTATTGTTCCATAAGAAATGATGAGCAGGCTGATTTCAGAAGAGGCTAAAAATGAACTGATGCTAAGTAAAATAAGAAGAACCAAGAGAAAATGGTACACAATAACAACAAAGTTATATGATGAGCAACTGTGATGGACTTGGCTCTTTTTTAATCAAATTTTTCTTGTGCAGTATGGCAAATATGGAAATATTTTTAGAAGAATTATATATATTTAACTTATTGCTTGCTGTCTTGAGGAGATAAGGTAAAGAGGGAGAAAAATTTGGAATACAAGGTTTTGCAAAGGTGAATGTTGAAAACTATCTTTTCATGTATTTAGAAAAATAAAATAATGGCCATAAAAATAATTCAGTAGGAGAAATAATTCACTGCTACTGGAGTAGATAATGCATCAAATGCAGCAATGAGGAGAGTGGGGAGTGCAAAACTATCACATTTCTACTGCTACATTCACACTTCTACTGCTACTTCATAAAATCATCAAATGTTCTTCTGTGATCTGAAGACAGAATTATATGTTTTTTTTTTTTTTTTTTTTTTTTTACTAATAAGATGGAAGGGAACTTAATTTTCATTCATTCTTTTCAATTTTTAAAGTAATAAAATCTCCTAGTTTAATGATTTTAAAAAAAAAAAAAAAGGTAAAGGACAAAAACCAAGTGGCTCCCAATACTTAATATAGGGGATGTTTGCTTTTACTTTTTTTTTTTTTTTACACTGAGGCAATTGGGGTTAAATGACTTGCCAGAGTCATACAGCTAGGAACTGTTAAGTGTCTGAGATCACATTTGAACTCAGGTCCTCCTGACTTCAGAGCTGCTGCTCTATCCACTGTACCACCTAGCTGTCTCCTTGCTTTTACTTTTTAACATGCTAATTTATCTTTGTGGGCTTTCATGCTGAGCATTCTTATCATGGAATTTTTGGCTTTTCCACCTGAAAATTACTCCAAAAGTTGCAAACAGGTACTTCATTGTTTGTTATTAATGAGAAAGTTACCCTCAACATACCTGTTAAACAAGTTACCCATCAACAACTCACATGAAAGGTTTGGAAAGTGCTTTCTTATAAAAAAAGGTATAGTATAATTTTACAGATGAGGAAACTGTGGCTCAGAAAGTTTATAGGACTTGTGCAAAGTCATATAAGGTCACATAAGAACTGAATCCAGATCATCTTGACTTTTTTCATTTATATTTTCATCTCATTTTTTCTTTCTTTGCAATGCCCATTTGAAATAAATAAGAGTAGGCAATGCTATTCACATTTTATAGGCAACAAACGCAAAATTCAGCAAACACAACAAGAAAGAGAGAAAACCAGGACTAGAATCCACATCTCCTGACTTATATAACTCACCCTTAAGGACATGCAGAATCCACAGCTATATGCTTATTCCACTTTTATTTCTTACCATATTCAAGCATACATTCACATTTACACATCAGAGAGATGTTCAATAAAAGGGATTTCATCTTAGGTCCAGTACTTCTTTCTGTTGCAAGAAAAAGTCAGGGAAAGGACATGGAAGAGACAAAGAAGAATCTCTATTCTCTTCCACATTTCCCATATACCCAAATTAGCAATGTGCTAAGTATACAAAAGGTACATTACAACTTTTTGGTTTTTGATCCAGTTCCCAATCTATCTCAATGATTCTCAGAGATGTTCCTCATTGGCAGAGAGATTATGGTTCCATATTGGAATCAAGATACCTCTACCAGCAGAGGATAGAGCATGACAAAGTGGCAACTCTAGGAGAATGGCTTATATCAAACTCCCTCCCTACCCTCAACATACCAAACACCTAGAGTAAGCATAAAAAAAGATTAGGCTAGGCACTTGGATTTTAGGACCACTTCTGTAATTTACTAGCCAGTGTGACCTTACACATTCACTTAACCTTTCTAGGTTTCAGTTAATTTATCTGTAAAATGGAGAATAGATATAGATTACCTATATATCTATATAATTTCAGCCTCCAGATTCAAAGTCACTTCCATAAGTTCTGTTGATCCATATTCACTCAAAACCATATCTTTTAAGCCCCTCTGCCTCTATGTATTTGTTAACTAATCAGGCAAAAGGCACAGTCAGTTCAAAGAATCATAGAATCAATACATGTATTACTAAATGCATGAAGAAGTAACTCATCCCCAAAGCTACAGGACCATTAATGTCTTCCGACATTTTTTATCATACTACTCTCTTCAGTCCTCTCCTGGTTGGGCATGCAATGAGTTTTGTCCAGATCTCTGGTATTTTCTGTTCTTTAAGTGTGTCATTTTGATATGATGATTGCTACCAGGCATTGTTTGCTGATATCAGTTTCTGGATTTCATCTCTTCAGAGCTATCTGTTGGTCATATTTTTAGTGTTCAAGGGTGAAGTGATTAGAAAACTCTCCCTGATACAAGTAGATTAATATCCCTTTAGTCATGATCAGAAGCTATAAGCCAGTAATATTCATCTACCAAAAAGAAATACGTCTATTGTTTTAACATGTATGGGATTACCTTCCACCTAAGGGAGGGGGATGGAGGGAAGGAGGGGAAAAGTTGGAACAGAAGTTTTTGCAAGAATCAATGTTGAAAAATTACCCATGCAAATGTTTTATCAATAAAAAGCTATAATAATAATTTAAAAAAAGAAATATGTCTTTAGATTAAGAGTAAGACTTTTCTTTTTAACTCCTAATACCTGGAGATGAATCTCAGACAACTATCTGATTTAGGGTTAGAGATTCTCTGGTTTGTCACATAAATTAATTTGAGACAAAAAAAAAAATGTTAAGCATGGCAAGGTAAGATCATTGTCTTCCATGCCACTGAACACATTTATATTTCTCTCTTGTATATTTTTCAACATCCAAGTCATTTTTCTTTGGTGCTATATTTTGATCAGAAAAAACTCTCACCCTCTCTAAAAAAAAATACTTGCACAAGCTCTCTTCTCGGGGCAAAAATATTGAAAATTGAGGGAATACTCATCAATTGGGGAATAGCTCAATAAACTGTGGTATGTGTTTATGACAGGATATTATTGTTTTATGGGAAATGATGAATAGGATGCTCTCAGGAAAGGAAAAAAAACCCTGAAAAGTCTTCCATGAACACAAGCAAAGTGAATGTTCTGTATACAAAGTAATAGCAATGTTCTGGGATGACCAGCTATAAATGACTTTGTTGTTCTCAGTAGTACATAACTACTCTGAAGACTTATGATGAAAAATCCTATCCATATTCAGAGAAGAAACTGATTGCCTTTGAATACAGATTGAAGCAGTCTTTCTCTCTTTCTCTCTCACTCTCTCTCTCTCTTTCTCACAATTTAATTTTCTTGAGGAGTTTATTTTCATTAGGGTGGGAGATCTATGTTTTCTTTTATAACTTAACTTATGAAAATGTTTTGCATAATTTCACATGTGGTTTTTTTAATTGTAGGTGGGGATAAAGAAGAAAACCTAGAACTCAAAAATTTTAAAAACAAATGTAAAAAAATATTTTTTGTTTTGAATGTAACTGGGGAAAATATCAAATAATTAAAAATACTTGCACAATTTATTTTGGAGAGTTGTTCTAATGAAAACATTTTGTGAAGAATAACATATTATGATATATGGGCCAGCTAGGTGGAACAGCAAATAGAGTGCTGGCCCTGAAGTCAGGAATACCTGAGTTCAAATCTGGCTTCAGACATAATACACTAGCTATGTAATCCTGGACAAGTCGCTTAACCCTATTTGCCTCAGTTTCCTCTTCTGTAAAATGAACTGGAGAAGGAAATAGCAAACTACTACAGTATCTCTGCCAAGAAAACCTGAAATAGGGTCACAAAGAGTTAGACACACTTGAACAACAAGTTATATTAAATGTAAACATCATCCATATTACTATTATGGGGGATCAAAAAGGAGATCCCATGGGAAAAGACTTTCTTTAGGACTTTTCAGTCTCAGCCAAGCAAGCAGTCAACCTAAACAATGTGAGGGACAGAAGTTCCTACTGCAGCTCCCTCTTTAGTACCTTTGTGAGTTCTAATTAGATTCTTTCCAGGGAGTGAGTCAGGGTCATAATCTCCCTCCTACCAGCTGCTGGGGAGTGGAGGGGGAGGGATAAGGGGAAGGGGGAAGGGAGAAGATAGAAGGGGGTGGGTTGAGAGCAAAGGAAAGTGTCTTATGCAAAGTCATACAGTGAGTCAGTGGACAAGCAAGGATTAGAACTTGGCACTTGGGACTCCTAGTTCTATATTTAGGCCATTAGAATGAGCTGATCCTCACAGGTAGGATGCTAACCAAGCCTCACAGATGAGATATGAAGCACATTGGGTCAAGAGCTTCATTATCACACCATCATTGTCAAACACTTCCGGTGTTTCTTTCATGAATCCAGGCCACTAAGGAGAAACTCAATTCCTATGTTGCAACAGGAGGAAATTGAGGTAAGATAAAACTAAAAGCATGGAGCTTTTGCTGCTTCTATTGCCTCTGTATCACATTGGTATCTAGATATGTTTGAAAAATCACTCTCTCTTGTCATATGGCTAGAGATCAGAATGCTTGAAGAAAAAGTGTCTAACACAGAAGCATCAGTATCTACAGATCATAGGTATCAGTAACACAATTATCCAGACCCCTGTAGCACCCACAAAATACAATTCACATCTTCATCCTTCAAGAAGCAGCAGTTAAATAGGGTAGAATATTGCATATATTGCCAAATGTAGTCATTATATCAGATGTTTTTGCTAAATTATTTTTTTTTGTCATATGAGTGTTCAAAGTGAGTGGGAGGTGGGGAAAGGGTTGAAATGACTGACATAAAGATAAAAGACATCAATAAAGCGTAGTTGCTTTTGTTGTTTTTTTGTTGTTGTTGTTGTTTTAAAGTTGTAGCAATCATAGAAACCTGAAACCTTTGCTAGGGAGGAAGGGATTAAAGAACTCTAGTTGGTTTCAAAATCAAAATGGAAAAACATTTTCCCAGCAGGCTAGTTCAGACTATAAATAATGTCCCCTGTCTTTTACTGGGTATCATGAAGTTAATGTTTCCATAGTAGTCTAATTCTCCAGAGAGTGAATCAACAAATTAATTCTTTTGCATCCCTAATTTTCTTTTATTACCTTGTGATTTTAGAAAACCTTCAAATTGATTGGTAATTCTTGAGTGAGGGAAGCTGAGGAGGAGCCAAGTATGGTGGAGGCAGAGAGGTTTGCTGAGAGATCTTTATGATTCCAACATTAAAGGTGATTTTACAGAAAGAAAGAGACAATACTGCTGATGCCTGGAGGCCTTTCCTCTCATTAGGTTCCATAGCAGAGCAAGCCTATAAAATTCACACCTGTGATCCTTCTACCTCCTCTCACCTAATATACAAAGAGTTCTGAAAATACTTGAGTGAAGGGTAACCTAGGAAACATTCTCTGCAAAATTGTAGCTCATGATTAGTGGGAGACAGAATAATTAGAAATTTTGATCAATGCAGAAGTAACTCCTTGGACATACACAAATTCTTCCACTTTATTGTCCATCATCAACAGCATTCATCTAACAACTTCGAGGCTGAGATGAAGGAATTGGAAAGACAAGAGGAAACCCATTCTCTGACCTTATAAAGCTCACAACTTAACTGAAGACACAAAAGAACAGAATATTAAATTATCTACAATCAACAATCAATAAATATTCATCAAATGTTTGATGTATGAGCATACAACCTAGTGTTAGGAACTAAAGAAAAGATAGAATCAAAAAATATCTCTATTTAACTTTTTCTATGGATAGTATTTTAGTTTTTTCTAATTATATACAAAAATAAATTTTTAACATTCACTTTTTAAAAATTTTATCTAAACTATGCAAAGGGCAATAAAAGTGTGCATACTCTTTGATCTAACAGTGTCACTACTGGGTCTGTATCCCAAAGAAATCTTAAAAGAGGGAAAAGGACCCACATGCAAAAATGTTTGTAGCAGCTCTTTTTGTAGTAGCAAGGAACTGGAAAATGAGTGGATGCCTATTAGTTGGGGAATGGCTGAATAAGTTATGGTATGTAAATGTAATGAAATAGTGTTGTTCTATAAGAAATGATGAGCAGGCTGATTTCAGAAAAGCCTGGAAAGATTCACATGAACTGATATTGAGTGAAGTAAACAGAACCAAAAGAATACTATACACAGTAACAAGATTATGTGATGATAAACTGTGATAGGCCCTTGGCTCTTGTCAACAATAAGGTGATGCAAGACAATTCCAATAGAGTGGTAATGGAAAATGCAATCCCCATTCAGAGAGAGAACTATGGATACTGAGTGTGAGTTGAAGCATAGGATTTTCAACTTTTTTGTTTGTTTTCTTTCTCGCTTGCTGTCTTGGAAAAGGGGGAGAGAAGCAGAAAAATTTGAAAGATGAAGTCTTATAAAAATGAATGTTGAAAACCATCATTACAAATATTTGGTAAAATAAAATAGTATTGAAAAAAGTTTTTTAATTTATCCAAATTCTCCCTTAACTTTTTTTCTCCCTCATAGAAATAGTAAGTAATTTGATATAGGTTATACAAAGACAATCATGCAAAACATATTTTTATATTATTCATATTGTGAAAGAAAATGTAAACAAAACAAAAACAAAAAACCCACAAAAAATAAAGCGAAAAATAATATGCTTTAATTGGCATTTAGACTCTATCAGTTCTTTCTCTGGAGATAGATAGCATTTTTCATTGTGAATCTTTTGGAATTATCTTAGGTTATTGTTTTATTGAGAATATCTAAATCATGTACAATTGATCTTCATATAGTATTGCTTTTACTGTGTATAACATTATTCTGATTCTGCTCACTTCACTTTGCAAAAGTTCATTTAAGTTTTTCCAAGTTTTTTTTTTTAAATCATCCTGCTCACCATTTGTTATATAGCACAGTAGCATTCCATCACAATCACATACACAACTTGCTCAGCCATTTCTCAGTTGATGTATATTCCCTCAATTTCCAATTCTTTGTCATCACAGAAAGAGCTGCTATGATTATTTTTGTATAAATAGGCCCTTTCTCTACCCCCCCCCTTTAAAGACTCCCTGCTTTCAAGGAGCTCATAGTAAAATAGGAGAGAAGAATCATTATATATGAAAAACGAACAAAATTCAACAGGTAACAGTTTAATAATACAAAATTTGTCAAGAGACAGTTTACAATTAATTGCCAAATTAATGGTGCACACAGTAAGTGTTATGTTATTGCTGTTGTTATTGTTGTTGTTTGTTTTTCATTCTTGAAAAGGACCATGACATAGAGAAGGTGATTTCATGACTTGCAAGTGAATTGGATTTCAGTGAGACAGGACTGTGCAAAGTCATCAACCTCACTCTCTCCTCCAGAGCCATCTGGATTCAGTGATAAGATGTAGATCAGGATGAATGGATGTATCCCCAGATGGAATGGGAAACCTTGGCCTTTTTAAACTTAGGTCTTTCCCAGGTCTCACTTTGTTTGAGGCAATATCCATTCAGTGATTAGGGATAGATAAGAAATGAGACCCCCAAATCAAAAAGGAAAAAGGAAAAAACATCACCCTGGGAGAGTAAGATGCTCAGAGTTTCAGATCAAAACAAAAACAATTGCTATAGGTCCCAGATTAAGCCTCATTTGGTCATTGTTTGAATTTTGATGGTAAAGAATTAGTGAGTTATATTGTAACTCAGTGGAGGAAAAAAATCACCTTAGACTGGAAAGAGTTTTACAAGGGGAATTTAGCCTGGATTTTCTACCACTTGAATAAACCCTAAAAATGAAGAACAAATTCTTGAGGGGAGGATAAAGGCTGGTGAGATTGGTAATACATGCTCAATAAGTTCTGAGGTAAAGAGGCAGCGAGGTGGATAAAGTGCTGAGTATGGAGAATATGGAGTCAGGAAAACTCATTTTCCTGAGTTCAAATCTAACCTCAGATTGTAGTTGTCCTTTGTTTTTGAAGAGGACCAAAATGGCATCACTATGTTAAAGTAGAGTTTCATTGGGTCCAACTGTAACTAATCAGACCAATATGAGCTTGGAAATCTCTGCCACAGGTCGAACACAAATAACCCATATGAACATTTGAGGTGGTTTCTCTAAATTTGTGTATTTCACATTTCCTTTGGGCTAATTCAATTCTGCTTTGTTCTTAGAGCCCAGCACCTTCTCTGATGAAGGCAAGCCATGCTAGGTAGTACTGTGCCAGTGTCTCCCACGACATATAATCAATTCTAAAGTTCTAAAGAGATATCTTGAGAATGTCCATGTATCACTTTTTCTGACCTGTCCTGTGTGAGTTCTTGTCCTGTGTGAGTTCTCCATAAAATATTTTTTTTGGCAAGCATACATTTGGCATTGGGTCAGCCCAATGGAGTTGTGTGCTCTGCACTAGAGTTGGAATATTTGGCAGTTTAGTTTGAGAAAGGACCTCAGTGCTTGGTATCTTATAGCTGTGTGACCCTGGGCAAGTCACTTAGCCTTGTTTGCCTCAGTTTCTTCACTTATAAAATGAGGTAGAAAAGAAAATGGCCAATTCTCCCAGTATCTTTGCCCCAAAAAACCTAAATGGGGTTGCAAAGAATTGACACAGCTAATATGACTAAAAACAAGCTTGAAGGAAGTCATGGTCCTGGGAGAAATGATGGAAGTGATGAGGTCAACTCTGTCACATGAGATTACAGCTGCCAACAGGGCAGAAAAATACATAGCATTATTAATTTAAAGGAAGGAGGAAGGGCGTTAGTGGTTCATTCTACATATGAGGAAACTAAGAGGTTAACAAAAAGTTTAAGTGATTTGTCCAAAGTCATATAGGGAATAAGTGGCAGAGCCAAGACTTGGATTCATGTCCTCTGAGATATGATTTGGAAGAACAAAGATTTAGATAGTTGCACCCTAAAGCTAAATAGATGGCATTTTCACTTCCAAAACCAGTCCTGTGCCATACTGCTCCCCAACACCTGATTCTAAGGCCTCACTAATACAAGTAGACTTGAACTTCCTTTTTCATTCACTCAAGGAATTTTCAGGGAATTAATTTCCTCCACTCAGACTGGCATCTATGAAATGAGCAATAAGTTCCAAGACAGAGTGAGCTTGTAAGTCCTCACCAATTATCAAGGCTAAACTTATAAACTTCCTTCCAATCAGGCTAAAAGCCTATCACGGGAGAGTCCATGTACCCATGGGTCTAGAAGTCTATAATTGGTAAGGCACTCACCCGCTCTAAACACTTACTCATTTATCAAACATTCATTGAAATATTACTAGGTATAATTAATTTCCTGTGTTACAAGGAAGACAAAGAGAAATGAGACAAATCTCCATACTCTTAGAGATAACACACAAACACATTGCTATGATGCAAGACAGCATGTGATAAATGCCACAGGAGAGCTAAGAACAAAGTCTACAGATAGATGTCCAGAGGTTCAGTCAATAAATCTTTGTAAGCACCCACTATGTGCTCAGTCCTCTGACAAATGCTGCCTAAGAGTGAAATGAGAGAGAAATAAGTGCAAGTTCTGGTAGATTTCAAGATCCTGAAGGACAAGGGCTGTTTTTCAACCTGTCTTAGTATTATCAGCACCTTTTATACTCCCTGACACAGAGGAAGTGCTCAAAAAGGGTTCTTGAATTAAATTGCAATAGAAAATAAAAGTCATGGATCTTGCCTTTGTAAAGATTATAGTGGAGGGAATGAATAAGACTTGGGGGTAGAGTGGGGCACCACAGAGACAGTTTGATTGGTAGAAAGAACACCAGGCTGGAAGTCAGGTGAGTGGGATTCTACCTTTCATTCTGCTATAAATTGACTCTGTGGCTTTCAGTCATTCCATCTCTCTGAGCCTCAGTTTACTCAAAGTACTCCAGTCAGATTGACCTCATATGGATAATGTTAAATATAAATGGGATAATAAATAATAAACAAAACAGAAGCATTATACAAACATTGAGAGATTCTCAAGGCAACAATCATTAAAGTCAAAGGGAGCCAGAATTCTATCCATTTAGCTTCAGATACTGACAGTCTCTAAATTTCTTTCTTCCTATGAGCATCTGCTTCCAGTTCAAGTCCTAGAATCTCAAGGTCTGAGCATCTACAAAAACAACGTACTTCTCTAATGATTCAAGAGGGTACCCTTTACACCGCATCTCATTCTTCCCCCTTTTCTATGTTCCCAGAGTTGGTTTTCCTCAGGGGGTTTCAGGGAGGAACTTAGGACTGGAAGCCACATAAAACCAAAGACCCCAACTCTAAGGAATTTTGAATTTAGAATCTCTTGAGGATTTGCTTCATGTTTTCAAGATAAAGAAAGCACCAAGAAATAAGGACCCAGTAAACCTTAGGGAGTGTCTAAAGAACTTGTCTGTAATCTAGATCCAGTGACTCACTCCAATGTATGTATTTGAGGACCCAAAGGTAGAACAAGGCTGGAAATTCAAAAGGATGGCAAGATAAGATTTAGCATACAAGTGGGAGAAATAGTGAAATAAGGGGGAGAAGGGAAGGGGAGACAGGTCCTCTAAATCAAATAAATTAAAGAAGAAGATATAGAGTCCAGAAAGTAGCAATAAAAGGGAAATGAGGCATAGGCAGGAAGACCAACAAGGAAAAAGAAGTGTTATAAAAATATAGAAAGAAGGGGAAAAAAAAGGGATGATGACTATAGGAATGAGTATTAAGAAAAGATCATTGATGCAGAGCAGGGCCATTCTCTTCTGAAAGAAGCCCAGCTCCATTCCCCACTCCTGCCCCATGGCTACAAAGTGCTAAATAGGTCCAAGGCTAGTGACTCTCTTTCCCAAGAAACTCCAAGTCCTATATGCAGAGAGATAGGAGGCAGAGCTAGGACAGCATAATTATCACAGAAATTCAGTTCTGGATGGCCCCAGCTGTTCCTTTCTAGCTGCACACCAACCCATTTTTGATCTCCCACAAACAGTAGTTCATTCCTAAAAAGTGACTTTCTTAAGGAAGGGTATGGGTTCAACTTGGGGAAAACATCAAAACACAAAATTCCACAGCCATGGGGGGAACACACACACACACACACACACACACACACACACACACACACACAGAAGCAGAGTGGAGAAGAATATGCAAGCATGTACAGTTGAATATGCCAGACATTGTGCTAAGTGCTAGGGATACAAAGAAAAGCAAAAATAAATAAATCCTACTCTCAAGGAGGGAGACAACATGGAAGCAAAGAATCCAGAGAAAAGGGACATGGAAGCACCTGCTGCCAACAATCTTCTCCAGGAACTTATCCACAAAAGGGAAGAGAGATATAAGATGAGAGCTAGAGAGGATGGATAGGTTAATGGAAGGTTTTTTGAGTATGGGGGAGATTTGATCATTTATAGCAGTAGGGAAGCCAGCAGTACAAAAAGGAGAGATTAGTGTGAAAAAAGGGATGATAAGAAAAAGCAATTTGTTGAAGAAAAAAGGATGAAAAGAGATCACTGTCTATAAAAACACCTATGTTTTACACAAACAGAAGTGAAGTTGAGATTCCAAAGTGGAGTCTCCCATCATTCCTGTCAGCCAGCACATAAAGAATAGTTTAGGAATATCCATTTTGTCCTCTTTAGAAGTTAGTCTGTCCTAAGTGACTTCTAGAATGTTTAGAATGCCTGGGGTCCATGAGCTTGGATTTTATTTTTGTTATTATTTTAATAAGTATTTCAATATAACTGTTAATCTTGTGTATTTTATTTTCTGTATCTAAAAAACATTCTTTTGAAAATCAAAGACTTCACCAGAATGCCAAAGAGGGTTCTGATATTTTAAAAAAGTTCATATATATATATGAAGGAGTTAATTAAAATATATATTTTATATGGCCCTTAATAGATAATATATGTATAATCACTCAATTTTTTATTATGTCAAACAACTTTGAGGGGAGGAAGCCCAGGGAGAAGAAGGATTATTAGCTGTTTTTTATTTTGAAAACAAAATTTTCAAAGTCCATAAAGGGGAATAATAGACTTTGGCTATTCCCCTAACAAATACAACCCTCAATTCAGAAACCTCCCCCTATACCCAGGACACTGCTGATGTTAAATAGAGAATTCTTCACCAATCTCAATCCATGCTCATACCTTCTCCTTTCACAAATGGATCAAAACTTCCTATCTCCATTGTTGGTTATTGTTCAGTTGTTTTCAATTCATTTCAATTGTATCTGACTTTTTATGATCCCATTTGGGGTTTTTTGTTTGTTTATTTGTTTGTTTAGCAAGGATACTAAAGAGTTTACCATTCCCTTTTCCTTTCTTTTCTTTTTTTTCTTTTTTTTTTTTGCTAAGGCAATTGGGGTTAAGTGACTTGTCCAAGGTCACACAGCTAGGAAGTGTTAAGTGTCTGAGACCAGATTTGAACTCAGGTCCTTCTGACTTCAGGACTCATGCTCTATCCACTATGCCACCTAGCTGCCCCCTTACTATTCCCTTTTCCAGCTCATTTTACAAATGAGGAAACTGAGCAAAAGTGACTTGTCCAACATCACACAACTAGTAAGTTTCTGAGGCCACATTTGAACACAGGTTTTCCTGACTCTGAATTTAGCATTCTGTCCACTACTCCACCAAATATAATCAAAGAATGTGAGTAGAAGGTAGGGAAGAGAGAAATGTCATTCTTTACTTAGAAAGCACAAAGCAAATCGTGGGCTTTTCAGAGCTTACTTACTGGAGAAGACACTTTTCTAGGTATGGTCTATAATCTGGATTTCTAGCTAATCCTAAACATTAGGTTGCTCAGGCAGAAATGGACTGTTGAGACTATCTCTGCCATGATCTTTTAATAAATCTGAACAGCTCCTACCAACTCCCACAATCTGTCTAAAGGGAAAATCCGGGACAACAATAGATTCCAGATCATGTGCCTGAAAGCTCTTATACAAGAAATATGATAAAAACATGAAGTATTTTCATTGGCAAACATCTTCTTCAGCAACCTGGTCTTTCAAAAGAAGAAGCAGAAGCAGGCAAACAATGTATACAATGGCTGCAATAATAGATTGAACTACCATCACAACAAAACAATTAAAACTGAATGCTTCAAAATTATAATTAGCAAGCTTGATCCCAAAGAAGAAATATGAAAGTACACCACCCTCCCTAATTCTTTGCCAAGATGGGGAACCATGAATGTGGAACACTACATATGACTTTAGAATTTTTTCCTTATGTTACAGTTCAGAGTTTTGCTGAACTTAATTTCTTCCTTTTTAAAAAATTCCTTATTTTAAGGAATGGCTCTTGGAGAGGGATGGGGAGATATAAACAAAACATATGAGATATAAAAGCAAAAGTTATCAATAAAAATGTACTTTTTAAATGGAGTACAGAAATAAAATCAAATTACTCAGTACATATTTGCCTGAATTCTGACTATTTCCCTTTCTGGTCTTGGCTTTCTTACCTCTTTTCCCTTTTTTAAGTCTGTAAAGGAACCATTCACCAGAGCAACCAACTCTTGGAACCCAATTCCTCCAAAAGGCTAGGGAAGAATTGAAGGGCAGCCACTGAAACTAAGATAGGCCTTGAATTCAGTAGGTTGTTAAATAAGTGGATATGAGCCTCCTTCAACAAATTGCACCTAGGGTGGACAGGCAAGGAGAATGAGGGTGGACAAAGACACAATATAAATGCTGCCAACCAAAATAGTGTGAAGCAGAACTTTGCTTTTGGGTGCTGCAGCCTTCCTTACATTACTGCTCTATTTGGGAGAAAGCTGCTCCAAGCACAATGCCACTGATTTCTCCTCCCTTTGTTTCCCTGATTGTCCTCCCCTGCACTGCCAATGAAGAATTCAAGATATTAGGCAGATTGAAGGCTCATCAACCTGACCCAAGGCTCAGCATACAGGTCCTGGCCTTGAATAGAAGGCTCTTTCTACTATTAAAGGTCATTTCTCAGATACCTGGGGAAAATAGGAATTATATAAGTCAAGCAATGGAGACCTCAATGAGGAATATTAATGTGCTCTTTAAGCGAGATAACAGAAAAAGAAAGGACAGAGAGGAAAGCATAAGCTCCACAATCAAACAGAAATCAAGAGATTTGGGGCATGTTATTATTCAGTAGTTTCTGTCATGTTCAATTCTTCATGACCCCATTTAGGGTTTATTTGACAAAGATACTGTAGTGATTTGTCATTTCCTTCTCAAATTCATTTTACAGATGAGGAAAGGGAGGCAAATAGGGCTAAGTGATTTCCCCAGGGTTATACAGCTAGTAGATATATAAGGCAAATTCTAACTCAGATCTTCCTGACTCCAAACCCAGAACTCTATTCATTGTACCACCTAGCTGCCCATTATCGAGAATGGTGGTCCTTAACTATTTTTGTGTTATGGGTCCCTTTGGCAATCTGGTAAAACCTATGCAACTCTTCTTTGGATAATGCTTTTAAATGAAAAATATAAAATGCATGACTGCAAAGGAAGCCAGGTATACTGGTACACAATTAGCACTTTTTAAAACTCACAAACCCTAGGTTAAGAACCCCTGATCTATAGGATACATTCCAAATCTTGCTCTCCAAGGCTTTTCCTAATCTGATTCTCATCTTTCCAATCTTATATAATACTTCTATTCTTCCTAAAACTTATCTGTACCCTCCAAACTTGTTTATTCATTGTAGCTAAAAATATCAGGGCTTTGCTACCTTGTTCATACTGTTCCTCATCCTTCACTACCCTTTCCTCAGCTGCCCCAGTTCTTGGTGATTATTCCCCTCCCCCAGTATTCATTTCCTGTAACTCTCCTTTGAGTTACCAGACGTGCAGTCTTGTATTATTTATCTCACTACATGCATATGTGCCATTTCCCTGAAAACAGCTTAAGCACCTTTTGAGAAAGGTGCCAAATCTTTCACCTCTCTATATCCTCTTCAACACCTAACAGTGTTTGTAGTAGGTAAACTATGACTGTTGACTGATGCCATGGCTGACCATAAAAGAAGGCTTTCAGATGTGTTTTTGCAAAATTCTCTTCTTCCTCCTCAGCTGCCACACCTGGAACAGTATTGACCAAACAGCAAGAATTCAATAATTGTTTGTTAATTAACTGATGGAGAACTGATCACAACCTGTATGCCACTCTCAAAATTAATGTCAATGGGGTAAAAATAAAAGCAGACAGACCAGAGAGGTAGTGTATGTAGTATGTCATGGAAGACAAGGAGATAGTCTCCAAGTCAGGGTGATCTAAGTTCAAATCCAATATTTAACACATACCTGGTATACAACCTTAGATAAACCACTTAATCTCTTAGTACCCTGAAACAATATTATGGAATAGGTACTGACCTGCTCAGAGCACCCTATTTGCATGAAATCACTCCGGATGGATCATCAAGAGATTGTCAGTAGAACATTCTAAGATTTCTGAAACCAAGGGTGGTTCAGAAAAGAAACTGGAAATCATGAGAATCTAGGAAAGCTTCACAGAGAGCAAGTTGTGGACTAAAATAAAATATAAAACAAAAATAAAAGCAGGACAAGTAGGCTAATAAATTGACAGAAAGAGAAAACAAATAGCAATAGTGATAATTTACACTCAGAGAGCACTGTAAGGTTTACAATGTACTTTCCCCACAATAACTCTGAAACAGCAAGATGAATGGGAAGAAAGGAAAAGCACAGAAGCACAAAGGAAAATAGACAGATAGTTTTTGAGGACCAGGTCAGTACTTAAACAGAGACAAAGAACTTAACCCCCACTCCCCATTTTGGAAATAGGTTACCTATTATCTGGATTTTTATTTAAAATTTAGATTATAAAACTTGGACCTTATTTTCCTCCTCCATAAATGAGGGAGTTGAACTAGAGAGCCTTGTAGGATCCCACTAATTCTAACTCTATGATCTGACATTGAATGTTATACAAATAATTTTAAGAAAATCTTTGTCACAATTTCTTCTGTAAAACGGGGAGAATAGTCCCAGGCTACCTTGTTGGAAGGTGGCACTGGATGCATCACTAATGTCTATAGAAGGCTTTAAGCTGTCTGGAGCAAAGAAACAATTAGGAGAAAGAGCAAAAGCTCAGTAGAGCACTGTATGCAGCTAGAAATATCTTCCCAGCAGCCTATGTATTTCTCTAACCAGCCCAAATGAAACTGGAGGACAGAAATTCCAGAAAGAAAGCTTAGGCACTGAAACTACAATCACAGCCCTAAAAATCACAAACCCAAAAGCTAGAAGAACCAGAAAGACTTTTCACTATCCATGTCACCATTTAGAGGAAGCTGGTCTTTTTGTGGTAACAAAGAATTGAAAATTGAGGGGATGCCCATCAATTAAGTAATGTTTGCACAATGATATATAATTATGATGGAATTCTACTGCACTATAAGAAATTGATGCAGGAAAGATTCCAATCTTTGATTCCCAACCCTCCCCTAGCTAATGTAAATTACCCTTTGACTCACAAATCCTGGTCCCTTTGAATTCCAATAGAAGGTCCCAGCCCCACCCGGATCTGAGCCAACTTTGGGGCTACACCCCACAGCCCCTCAAGCTAAGTCTCCGACTTAAAAGGACCACACTGGGAACCCCTCTTTGCAGAGATTCCAAACATGGTCGCCATGTGAGGACTCTCTGTCCACTGTCCAGTGCCCTCCTTATCTCTACCTTCACCTATCTCCTACTTCTAAACTCAGTAATAAACCTCTTTTATTAATCTAGCTCTCTGGGCCAATAAATGCTTTTATTGGGAATTCCGGGCCGCTACTAGACCTCATATACCGCCGTATCCTTGTGCCGAATCCAAGGGGGTTGCAGGGGAACTCTGTTTGACTCCCTGTACCCCAAACCTGCCACTAGACCTTAACTAAACCCTAATTTCATTTAGGTACCCCAAATGTAGACCTCAACATGTGGTCTACACCTCAACATTTGGTTCCTGACCTCAACAGTTCCTTCTACATTATATGGTCACATAATAGGCTGTGAAAAGGGACAGGGAATCTGGACGTTTGGGACTAAGCATCCCTATTATTCAAATGGTAGAGTGAATTGCTCCATCCTGATCCATTTCCTCAAATTATCTTCCCTAATGACACATCATTTTGACTGCTTATGGGTTATTATTTAAAAGCATTGCCAGGTCACTCAATCAGCCTATTCCATACAGTGACTGAGACAAGCAGGATTACAATCCAGCAAAATCCAAGGTCATTTCACAGGAGTGGCAGAATTTCCACAAACAGGAATTTCTTCCAGGGAACAGGAAAATCCTCCGAAATTCACATAGAACAAAGCCTTCAATAGCTAGTGATCAGGCCTTTTTTATTTAATGAATTCTCATGAACTTAATATTAAACATGGTTGTATAAATTGTGGTATACCATTGTAGCAAAATACTATAATGCAATTAAAATAGATGTCTGAAAAATATAAAGAAATCTAGAAACTAATCAATCAATAGGTGCCAGACTCTGCTAGGATGACGGAAGCTAAAGACAAAGAGGAAACATTCCTCATTCTAAAAGAATTGATAATCTGCTGAGTAGAATTTACATGTGCTCAAATAAGTACATTCAAAATATTTGAGAGGAAAATACAAAGTGATTTCTGGTGTCACTAGTGGATGGAAAGAATCAGGAAAGACTTTCTTTAACAGGAAAAGCTTTGTTTAAGAACTTGTACTTTGTCAAATGGGAGCTGTCCAGAAGACATTCAGCTTTTTTGGTTGGAACTCTCCCTCTATCAAAAGAAATGCTAGTAACTTCATGGTTTACTTAAATGATAAATTTCATCCTTCAAAAGGTACTGGAATCAAGAGAAGAAAATTCTGTTCTGGATCTTATTCTCATTAATAGGGAAGAAGTATTTGCTGGGGTAGAAATGATGGGAATTCTGAGGAGACATGAGCATTCCCTCCAAGAGTATGTAACAGAGGAGAGGAAATACGGGCATAATATGTCTTGCTCCTAGATTCTGATGAAAATAGATTTCAAAGACATTAGAAGATAGGTAAGATTCCATAGAATAAAATGCTACAGAAGAAATCAACCCAAATAGGATAGGAGATTCTCAAAAATGAAATTCTGAAGGCAAAATGGAAAACAGTTCTAATGAAGAAAAAAAAAGGATTTATCTAAAGATTCAGAGATTTTAAAGAGAAATATTCAGAAGATAAAAGCAAGGCCAAGTAATAGAGAATGAATATAAATGTGACATAATCCTAAAAAAAATCTGGAAAAATATTGAAGTTCAGAATGAGTTGAGGCTGTTGAGAAAAGCTAAGAGCCAAAAGAAGTGTTGTTTGTTTTCTTAAAAAACAACAAAAACTAAATTGGAAATGATGTAAACTGTGTCCCCCTTGATCTTTGGTTGGGAGAGTGGGATGGACCTCAGTTAGAGTAACCCTAAAATCTCAAATCCTCCTGGCCTCTGGGAGGGGCCCCACCCTCCTGTTCATAGGGAAAACTCCCATAGCGATCTCCACCTACAATACAATTGGAGAACTTGACCTGGGGCATAATCGCCACCCTTTGAGTTGAAGATTAGTCGCTCAAACTCATCTGGAGATAGCATCCTAGCTCCGGGTCACAAAAACCCACTATAATCAAAGGATGAATCCCAATCCTCTAACAGCAAAATTTTGCTAATCCCTTTGGAACTAGCCCTCTGGAAGTTATTTCTCAATGTAATAAACCCATTTTTGCCACAAACCTTCAGGGTTGCGAATTCTTTGGCAAAGCCTGCGACATCAGCCAGGGGACCCCATTGCTGTCTGGGTATCTCTCTCCCTCATTTCTCACACCTCAACTGAAGAAAAGGAAGAAAAGGAGGATCAAAAAAAGGATAAATCCGTTGTTTGGAGTGTATGGATTGACCAATGGGAAGAGAGAGAAAGTCTAACTGCTCTATTCCATTTTGTTTCTCTTTTTTCCTGAAAAAGCCTCATACTGGACATGACATAACAAATGTAATTAACAAGATGAATTTTAAAAATCATAAGATACCATTTAACTATACTGCTGACTACATTCCTAGATCCTGAAAGAAGTGGTAGATGTGATTGCTGAGACACCATACTTGGTACAAATTAGAAATATCATGGAAAATGGGAAAGGTACCACAAAATTGGAAAAGTTGTTTCAGTTTCTTAAAGTAAAGAACAGAATTTGAAAAGCCTTTGAGCTTAATTTCCATTCCTAGGAAAATGCTAGAATATCATTCAAGAGATGGTTGGTGAGTAACTAGAAAAAATAGTAGTGATGAGCCATAATGGTTTCACCAAGAACAGTTTATACCAGACTAATCTCATTTTTTTTTTGGCCTATCATTTCTTTAGAATTATGTTATGTATTATATCCCAAAGAGATCTTTTCCTTCTTGATCTGATTATTCTTATGCAACAAGATAATTATATAAATATGTGTGTGTGTGTGTGTGTATATATATATATATATATATATATATATATATATATATATATTGGATTTAACATATATTTTAACATATTTAATGTATTGGACTACCTGTCATCTAGGGGAGGGGATGGGGCAAAGGAGGAGAAAATTTGGAACAGAAGGTTTTGCAAAGGTCAATGTTGAAAAATTACCCATGCATATGTTTTGTAAACAAAAAAAACTTTAATTAAAAAAATATGTTATATAGTCTTCAATTACTTTTTTATTCTTTCTTTAAGGGCCCTTTACCAAAAATAAGTTTATTGTATTAAGATCAGTAAATGTTTAGAATTTCAGCTTTTTTAAATTTTTATGAGATCTTTATGCATGGTCAATTTGGCAAAGGTATCATTTATCATCTATAATTTTTCTAAAGTTCTATTTGAGTCTGAGGGGTCTCTTACCATTATAATTTTACTAGATAGTTTTCCCTTTAATTTGATTGTTTTCCTTTAAGAATTTAGATGCTATGCTATTAGATGTTTTTTTCTTATAAGCAATATTGTTAGATTCTGCCTTTCAATCCATTCTGCTATAGTTTTATATTTTATGGGTGAGTTCATCCAATTCATATTCACAGTTATGTTTATTAATTATATATTCTACTCAATGCTATCTTCTTGTAATTTTCCTCTCTTTTCTCCCACCTCTCTATAAATAAGAAGAAAGTGGTATGGGAAGGAAAGGATTTGCCTGATGTTTGTAATATTATTAGTGAAATAGGCTATTTCTTCTTTGCTACAGCTCTTCTCTTCTTATATACCCCTAATCAGTTCTTTTTCTTTTAATTTTTCTTTTATGTTCCTCCCTCCAGTATTTCAGCTTCTTTAGCTTAAACTATTCCCTTATCTATGCTGCTCTGCATTTTAGATCTTTTCCTACCATTCCCTTGCTCCCATCCTCTAATTTCCCTTTTGAATTTCTATTCCAAAATCTCAGTGTGTTTGTGTGTATTTATGCATGTATGTATATATGTAAATGTGTTCAATTTTATTTAATTAAAAAAAAATTACCTTCACAGGATGTTTGTTCTTCTCACTTCTCCTAAATAGCTATATACTCTTCATCTTATACAGTTTTATTATGCAATACACTTTCTTCTTCCTCCCCCTTTTCCCTGTCAGTATAGTTCCTTGTCCTTCTAATTTTTATTTTCTAAGACCATTAAAACAGAACAAAACCATTACTATAGGCTCTCTGTCATTTTAACCTTTTTCTGACTCTTAAAGATATTAGAGTTCCAAAAAGATAACTTTTTCTTATCCTTCTTTAAACAAGTAAACATTCACTTAAATGAATTAAACAAATGTGTATCTTTTTACATTTTTCCTAATGCCTGCATTTCCATTTCAAAACATCTGCCCAGTTCTGACCTTTTTGTCTGAAATGCTTGGAAATCTTTTATTTCATTAAAGATCCATTTCCCCCCTCTAGGATTATACTTTGTTTTGTTTTTTTTTTCCAGTTGGAGGATTTCTTTCTGGAGGCAACTGATGGATTCTTTCTGTTTTTCACTTTGCCTTCTGATCTGAAGAGTTCTAGACAATTTTCATTTATTTTTCCCCCTGAAATATGATATCCAAGCTTTTTCTGATCATAACTTTCAGATAGTATAAAAATTCATAATTTCCCTCCTTGACTTATTGTTCAATTGTTCTATGTCAATTGCTTTAATAGTCTATTTCTTATCTTTTGGGTTTGTTTTTTATATATTTTTGTTCTCTTTTGTTTTCTCTCTGGGCCCTTGAAATTTTCAGGGCATTCAGGTTTTGAATGAGATCTTTCACCCTCTCTTCTAAGATGCAAGTTTTCATTGACATTCTTTCTTGTCCATGTTTTCCTTTTATAACTTGTTTCAATGTTTCCAGGTCTTCCTCCAATCCTTGCAATTAAGACATTTCTTTTCTCTGAAGTTTTATTTAAACTTATGAGGTTGACCTCCTTTCAGGGTTTACTCCTCCTAACTGTTCCTCAAACTAAGGTATTCTTCATGTATTTGAAGTTTTTGTTGGTTTACTCATAGAAAGATGGGGATGGGAAATGAATGTTTGAACTGAAGTCAAATTCCTGTGGTCAGGGCCTATTGAAGCCTAAATACAATGAACCAAGTCCAAACTTCAAGGTACTCTGAGGCCATTTTGGTACTAGATTCTGCTGTGAGATCCTCTTAATCTATAGGATTCCAGGATTTCCTCCTGTTGCAGGATCTTCCTGAGGTCCTTCCCCTACTTTTTGTTAGGTTCAGAGATTACTCTTGTACTGGACTCTTAACATAAGTTTGAGGGACCAATGGGGTTGAATTTTCTCTAGGACCAGTGAATTTTCTCTAGATTTGGATCACCCTGAGGTTCCTTTCACTGTTTGGCTATTACAGATTCCAGAGTACCTCAAGCTCTGTTTGTCTCAAACTGGGAATGGGGAACACCTGGAAGGCCTAAGGTTGTTTCCTCCTGAGCAGGACTCAGACAGCCACCCATGGGCTTCTGGAAGACTTGGACTGGGCTCTGGTACTGTTTGATTTGGTCAGGAAGAGTGATATTAGACTGTCCAGAACATCCCAAAGTCCTTTTACTAGGAAAGACTTGATTCAGGCTGGACTGGGCCTGAGAGTCCCAGATCATACAGAGGGAGTCCTGGACTTGTCCTGAGGTTCCAGAACAGCTGTCTAGAATCTGCCACTCTGCCTTTCAACCTTAACCTATAGCCATTGGCTTGTCTCTGAAGGATCCTTCTGAGGATTCCTGGATTAAACTGGGGAAAACTTAGTATAAACATTTCTATGGTCATTACTAAACTAGGAGATGTTAGGAAAACTTTTGCATACTTGTTAATGGTTCAATGTCTCCATAGTAGAAGGTCACCAAAAAAATCACAGACATTAGAGCTTAGCTTTGTGCCATTTAACTTGGTTATCAATTACTTAGATAAAGGAATAGGTACACTCATCTGATTAACAAATAACACCAAGCTGAGAGGGATAACTAACATGCTGGATAAGAGTCAGGAACTAAAAAGACTATGACTTGGTGCCAAGAAATCTGTTATCTCTGATCAACTAAGGAGCAGAAGCATTCTATCAATCAAACTTTATTTACAGTAGGATGGAAGGAGGAGTTATTGCTGGCCCCAAATATCCAGTCAATATTATTGTTTTTGCCACCTATGATAATTAGACTGTGGAACCAATCATATTATTTTCCATCTGTGATATTGCCATTACTATGTTCTCTTCTACTTCCAAAACTTTCTGAAGACCAGTAGACCCCCATCTTCTGCTTTTCTGGTTGACTGAAGAGTTGAAAGATTTCTTTTATTGATGATTGATAACTGCTAGATTTACCAATAAATTGAATGTGCTCAGAAAAGAAAAAAAAGAACTAAGACAGACCAGAGCATCGGACTGAATTCATTCCGTTGAAATGTAATAGGGACAGGAAAGTATTGGATACAAATACAAAACAAATAAAACAAAAGTTCACAGATACAACGTTGAGGAGAGGTATGTATAGACAGCAATGTTTTGAAAAAGACCTGAGCATTTTAATGAACTCCAAGCTCTATATGAGTCAGCAGCACATTGTGGTAGCCAGAGAAACAAAGTTGCCTTCAGTGAGAGAAGCCAATTTCTCTTTTGGAGTATTGTATTCAGTTCTGGATCTCACAATTTAAGAACTGAGAAAATGGAGAGTGTCTAGAGGATGATGGTTGGCATTTATATATGTTTTAAGGCTTGTAAAGTTTTATACAAGTTACATTTGTCCAAAAATGGAATAATTCTAAAGGTGTTGAGTCCCTCTTCCTTAGAGGTCCTCTAACAGATGCATGTCTACTTGTTGAGAATGTTTTAGTAAAAATTTATTTTGAATATAGATAGGATTTATGGAGATATGTTTAGAAAAACAGCACATATTTAACCTGTATCAGATTGCCTTGCTGTCATAGAAAAGGGGAAGGAATGGAAGAAGAAAGAAAAATTTGGAACACAAGGTTTTGCAAAGGTGAGTATTAAACATGTATTTGGAAAAATAAAATACTAATGAATATAGATGGGATTACATGGCTGTTGAGATCCCAATTAAAATTCTGTCATTCTTTCTATATTTTGTACACATAGCATATAATAATGATACTAATAAGAGCAATAATAAAACCAGTTTTTATACAGCACTTTAAGGTTTGTAAATGTCTGTACGTGCTATTTCATTTGATCCTCACAACAACCCTGTGAGATATGTTCTATTATTTTTCCTATTTTTACAGATAAGGCAGAAGTTGAATGATTTACCCAGAGTTATACGGCTCGCAAAGGGCTGAGGCTGGATTTGAACTCCAGTTTTCCTAAGTCTAGTTTTCTCAACCAGAAAGGTGAAGGGCTTTGAATTCGTCTTTTGAGAACTGGTTGAAGGAACTAGGCATGTTCATCTGGTGGAAGAAAAGAATTAAAGGAAACATGATAGTTGTCTTCAGATATTTGATGGGTTTTCTTGTGGAACAAGAATCAGCTTTATCCTGTTTGCCCCTTAGTCACAGAATCAGGACCAAGCGGTGGAAGTTGCAAAGAAGAAAATTTTGGCTTGATCCCTGGAAAATGTTCCTAACAAGTAGAGTATTCAAAGAAGCAATGACCTTCCATAGGTGGTGGGTTTCCTCTCCTTGAGGAGGTTCAAAGAAAAGCTGCAAACCACTTGTGGACTTTAGTGTAGAGGAGATTGCTTTCAGGTGAGAGATGAACTAATGTCGGCTGCTAATGTCCAGCTTCAGCTCTTTGTCAGCAGGGTAACTATGGGTAAATCATTACTAATATTTCTTCTAACTCTCAAAGTTCATAACTCTATGGAGAATAGAAGAGGCATCCATTTGAGATTTCCCACCTAGAATTCAATCCTAACCTGCATGAGATCCCCAGTTCCCATGGATTTCTCAACTTCTTTCCTGTACAGAGAAAAACCTTACAGTCTAGATTGAGTCTTCAATCAACAGATTTATCTGTGGTAAATACCACATATTGTGGGAGGTATGTCTAGAAGCAAGCACAGACCAGACATGACAATTTTTCCATCAGAGGCTCACTGTCCTAGACTGGACAAAGACTTCCCTGACTTTTTGCTCTCCATTCCCCTTGCCTATCTCCTCAGATAGATCCCTCTCCAAAAGGGGAAAATAATGACTAAGTGGCAGTGAATCACTGCATTCCTGCTTCTAGGTTTCTTTCTTCTCTGATCCATTGTGATCATCACTAGATTAATCTTCTTAATGTAAGTGAAACAAGGAACTTTGGTTTCTCCCTTCTTTCCCACAGGTGTAACTACAAAAGACAAGTTTTTAAATTTTATTTTTACAAGTATATGATAAGATTTTAATGTTAGCAAGGCATTAATATGTTGATATTCCCTTTACAAAGTATGAATCACTTTCTCTCTTATTGAGACAAAAGGGAACAGTGATTGACTATTCTGCCTTCAACTCCAAACCTTAAAAGACATGGCAGCTTATAGGATTGAAAGAAGCTAATAGCTGAAGAACCCAGCTCTTACCCTCTTGGGGCAGAAAGGGATTTTCTCTCTTCTCTTGTCCCTTCCTTCCAACTACTGGCTAGGGCATCTAGCAGTGGAGCTACTCTCCCAGAGGACATTTTACACTAAAATAGTACTTTTATTTAAAAAAAAAAAAGAGGAGGGTTTTGTGTAAGGAACAGTAAGCAGGCCAGTATGACTGGATAATAAGATGTATGCAAAAAAGAAGATTGGAAAGACAGGAAAGGACCAGGCTGTGAAGAGCTTTCAGTGTCAGACAAAAAAACATAATATTTGATCCTGGAGGCAAAAAGAAGCTACTGAAGTCTATTGAAGAGGAAAATGATATGACCAAACCTACACTTTAGGAAAATCATTTTGGCAACAAAGTAGAGATGGATTAGATCAGGAAAGACATGAATGAAGAAGTAGGCTAATGCAGACTTCCAGGCTAGAGGTCAAAAGCCCCTGAATGAGGGTGGTAGCTGTGTAAGAAAAGAGAACAGAATATAAATGAGAGATAGCATAGAAAAATAAATTACATGCTTTGACAACTGATTGTATATGTGAGATGAACAAAAGAGAAAAGTTGAGGATGACAACAAAGTTTCAAATCTGGGATTGTGTCCTAGTCCCATCACCCCTTCCATTATTTCCTAGTATCTCAGCAACCTGAATCCAAGTTTCAATCTCATCATCACCAAGCTCACTTCTTGTGCCTTTGCTCACTTCTTGTGCCTTTGCTCACATTCTCCTACTGCCACCTGCAATGTCTCCTCTGCTCTCACAGAGCTATAGTTAGTTACTTGATCCTGTTCCCTCTGCATAAATAAGTCATTTTTATGTATATAATATTTTACGAAGAGGGCTTACTATAACCAGACCTAAATGAGAATAGAGCTCTATAAAACCTTGTCAAGAAAAATGCCAGGTAGATAAGAATCTGCACCATGTAGCCATTCCCCTAACTTTTCCTAGCTTTCCTCCAAACCACATATGACCATAGCTCCTTGTCTCCTGCTTCCTATCTGTTGAGCAAGTTGATGAAGATGTTTCTTTAGCTTGTTATACCTATCCAACCCAGAGGGAATTCAAATTGCAAAACCTAAAGGCATCATATTCCAGATGTCCCCATTGCTTCTAATCTGGTTTTGAGACTCTCAACTGACTTTCATTAGATATTTAACTATAATAAATAAAATAGGAGGAAAGGATGTACCTCCCCACAGGATCTTTTTGAGAGCCCAAACCAAATGTCAGCACTGAGATAAGTTATGATTTACACATTGAACACACAGAAAGTAACCAAAGGGGGGGAGGGAGGAGGGAAAGAGTGAAAGGAGTGGGTGGGATTAAAAAATAAATTCTACCACCTGAGCTGCCTCAGGCTTCCAATTCCCAAGAGCTGGAAAATCAAGTTCTTTCTACAACTCTTTCCTTGTGTTTCACCCTTCAATGCTTCCTAGTTTATCAGGGAAAGTTGGCAACAACTCAGACACCATCACAACACATCATTCACCTATAGGAGGGCCTTCTTTTCTAACATTTCTGTGCTCATTTTTCTGAAACTGACTAGTATGGGACAGGGTGGTTTCTGCCTGTCATACTTTTGACAGAGCCAAAGAAACAAGAGTAAGTTTTTCTCACTTCCTGTAACTAGAGAAACTCTCTCAAGTCAAATCAACAACCATTTTGAATGCCAGAGTGCTAAGCTCTGGGAATATAAAGAAAAGGCAAAAAATAGCCCCTTCTCTCAAATACTTCACATCTTAATAATGGGGAGACAATGTGCAAAGAATAATGTATAAACACGAAGTAGATATAGATATCAATAAATATCCATAAAGATCACTGATGTGAAGGAAGACAAAAAGTCTTTTTACAGAAAGTGGGATTTTATATTTGTAGCAACCCTTTTTGTAATGGCAAGGAACTAGAAATTGAGTGGATGAGTTGGGGAATGGCTGAATTAGTTATGGTATATGAATGTAATGGAATATTATTGTTTTATAAGAAATGATGAGTAGGCTGGTTTCAGAAAAGCCTGGAAAGACTGACATGAACTGATGCTGAATGAAGTGAGCAGAACCAAGAGACCATTGTACACAATAACAACAAGGTTATGTGATGATTGATTGTGATGGACTTAGGCTCTTTTCCCCAACCCTCAGGCAATTGGACTTAAGTGACTTGCCTAGGGTCACACAGCTAGGAAGTATTAAGTGTTTGAGGTCATATTTGAACTCAGGTCCTCCTGACCAGAACTGGTGCTCTTTTCAACAACAAGGTCATCTAAGACAATTCCAATAGACTTGGGATGGAAAGTGCTATCTGCATCCAGAGAGAAAACTTATGGAAACTGAATGTGGATCAGAAGAGTATTCTCACTTTTTTGTTGTTGTTATTTGATTGTTTTTTCTCTCTTTCTTGTATTTTTTCCACTTTTGGTTAGAGTCCCAGTTTTCCCTCTCTTGTTAACTCAGTGGCTTCAGCTTTCTCATCTATAAAATAGACTAACAGTTCCCTAATGTCTTCTCCAGTACTATAATTCTTTTTAAAACTGTATGTTTGCAGATTTTACAAACTTGTTTGAGTAGCTGACAATGTGGTAATGATAGCTGTCACTTGTTCATGTCCACATTTGAGACATGTTCTCTCCCCGTTCAACTCAACTTCCTTCTGAGATGTCCACTGGATATTACTATTCGAGAGTTGTTCAGAGGTAAACAAGAGATTCAAGGTTCTATATGCTATTGGGAATTTTTACAAACTTCTGGAGCATACAAACATACTTCCATTCACCTCTTCAGGAACCAAGTCAAAAAGAAAAGAAAAACTTCACATGGCCCAAAGACTTCAAAGAAAAAGAGAAAGAAAAATAATTCTAGCAGCCCTTTTCATAATAGAAAAAAAATCTAGAAACTAAGGAGGTGCCCAATTCTTGGGAAATGGCTAAACTAATTATGGCATACAAATGTAATGGAGTATTATTGTAGTATAAGAAACAGTGAAATGAACAGTTTCAGAGAAATCTGGGGAGACTTGCATGAACTGATACAGAATGAAGTGAGTTGGACCAAAATAATCTCTATACAATGACAATAAGACAAAGAAAAAATAGACATTTATTAAGCATTTGTTATGTGCACGACACTATGCTAAATGATTCCTGTCTCTCTCTCAAAAAAAAAAAAAAAAAAAAAAAAACCTTTGAAAACCTTTAGTCTTCTGATCAATGCAAAGGCCAGTATGATTCAAGTCTGATTGAAATCAAACCATGCTAGACAAATCTCCTGACATAGAGGTGATGGACTTAAAATAATATAGAATGAGAAAAACATTTTTTGGCCAAAGTCAATAAGGGAATTTGTTTCACTTGATTATGCATATCCATTACAAGGATTTTCTTCCTAGTTTTTGTTAAATGGAGGGGTGGAGAAAATCAATGCTTATTAATTGGGGAAAAAACAGTTAAAATTCAATTAAAATTTTAAAACATGCTCAAAGGGAAAAAAAATACAGCTTCTTTCTTTCAAATTAGAAGAAAATCCTTTCTTGGTCTAGGAGTCAGGAAGATAGATTCAAATAATTCCTCTAAAACACACTAGCTGTATGACTTTGAGAAAGTTGATTACCTTAGCCATCTTATAAGATGTATAAAACCATATATATAATACCATCTATAAGACCATAAATTGCAGAGCAAGAGTTAATCTGAATTACTAGAGGGAATTCTACTTGGAGAAATCTCTATTTTGTATGAAATTATAGCCCAGTTAAAAAACAATGAAGGCAAGACTGGGGGAAGGGTAATGGAGAGAAGTGAGAAAGTTCTATTCCTTTGCCTTTCAATATTAAGGTCTGATAAACAGTTATGGATAAATTGTAAGTATTTGAGTCTTAGCTATATTTTAACATTAGCCAAGAGGTGGTCACTATCCATCTTCCAAAAGCATTGCAATCATTCTCAAAGCAGAACATATCTAAAAGATGAATATGACCATAGGACTGAAAATCTAATTGTTACCTCTTAGCTTAGAAACACTTCATTAAGTATGAACTATTTAACAGATAAGAGAAAATTGCAATGGACAAGCTGTTCAGCCAAGGTCAGTTCAATTCAACTTAATAAACATCTATTAGGTATCTACTATGATACTAAGATACTCTTGATGATACAAAAATAAAAGACCAAAATGAAACCTCGAGGAAGAAACTTCCCATGGGAGATGGGAGAAAAGATTCATCATTTAAACAGAAAAATATAATATAAAGTAGGAAATTATGAAGGCAAAGAAGACATTCACACAAAGTGTTCTAGGAATATTTGAAGAAAGAGAGAGACTTTTAGCTGAGTAAAATGAAGGAAAGGATGGTACAACAAAAAAGATGTGCTACCTTTATGGAGCTCTTAAAAAAGATGAGGACTTTGGAAAGTTGAAATGAAAAAGGAATGCATTTCAGATAGAGGGAGAGAGTCTACATGAATGCATAAGTAGGAAAGAACATGTCAGGTTCAGAGAGCAGGCCATTGTCCAATTTGCTGGAATGTGGAATAGATGAATAGAAGTTTTTTTGAAATAAAATAAAAAATGTAGGCTGAAGCCAGACTATGGAGAACCTAAATGCTAAACTAAGGAGTTCATAATTTATCCTAAAGGCAATAGGGAGCCATTGAATGTGTTTTATCAAAAGAGTAATGTAATCAAAACCATGGCCTAGGAGATTGGTTTTTCCGAGTGTACTGAGGATGGTTACAGAGGATTGGAACAGTACAGATAACTAAGCCTTAGGACAATGCATGAAGCAGATAAATCCAATCCTACTCTTCCTCCTAGATACAGCCAGAGCTAGGGCACCATTACTGGTCTTTTCCTACACCTTTAGTGCATTCTCAATTCTACCCACAAGAGGGGGCAAATCTCCAAAATGGTAAACCTTGTAGGATCATACAAACACACATAGCCCCCTCCCACCCCTTCTGAGAAAGCTTGACTAAGCCATAAAATTCCCAGTTCTTTACATCCAAACACCTTAAAGGCAAACTAATCAAAGTCAGACTAACTCCAAATTAACCAAAACTGCTTCTCAGGTCTCTACTTTTAGGAAAAAATTAATACTGTCAAGTATTTTTTTAAAAATTTAAATTATGAACTGGAGTCAACATAAATCTGTTTTACTTCCTATGTCTCCTAAAGTATTAAGGAATTTTAGAGCTAGGAGAAGTCCAACTCTCTCATTTTATGAATGAGGAATCAAGCTCTAGAGGAGATAGTAAGCCATCTGGGTCCAGTGGCAACATATAGACCAGGACAACTGGAGATGGCACTCCCATATGATTGGTTAAGGGAAGTGGGAATGTTTAGCCTCCAAGAGAGAAGAATAGAGGTAGAGATGGGAGAGAGGAATTTAACTGTTCAAGTATATGAAGGGCTATCTTATAGAAGAGGGATTAGTCTTGTTCTGTTTCACTCCCAAAAGCAGAACTAGGAATGATGTTAGAAGTTAAAAAGAGGCAATTTGGGCTTGATGTAGGGAAAACTTCCTAACAATAAAAGTTGTGCAAAAATGGATGCCCAATATAATGGCCAAAAATGGAATAGGCTACCTCTACATGTGGGGAGTTCTACCTCCTTAAAGGTCATGCATGAAGTATACTGCATGGCTACTTGTTAGAAATGGCACAGGAGAGATTTATTTTGAGAACACATGGGACTTGGTAATAGTTAAGGCTTCTTTCAACTAAAATTCAATAATTCATTCTAGATTTTATATATATAATATCAATAATAATAAAAATAATAAAATAACAATAATACTAACAACAATACTAATAACAGCTAGCATTTATAAAATACTTTAAGGTTTGCAAAACACTGTATATATTATATTATATATTATGTTATGTGATCCTCACAACAGCCCATTGAGGTAGGTGCTATTATTACCACCATTTTACTGATGAAGAAACTGAGGCAAGAGAAGCTAAGAAGCACTGGATCACATAACTAGAATGTTATGATGAGATTTGAACTCAGGACTTCCTAACTCCAAACTCATTGCTTTAACTCAGTACTCTACCCATTTAGACCCTGAATTTACTGGCCAAAAGAAGTTAACCCATCATTCTCATTTCTTAACCATCTCACTTTGGATCTTTCATTTGTATTCCTGGTAGAGAGAACTTTGATAAATTATAAAAAACTTAGATCAGCATATAGGAGTGGGCAAAATGGTTAGCAGAAGGAGGCTGGACATGCCAGGCACCAAAGTCACAGTGAATATAACTTCGATGACTCCAAAGACAAATTCATAACAGAAATTCCAGTGAGAACCATTTCCACAGTAGCTCCTATATTTCAAGTTCTCACATAAGCTGTAGCATTCTACAAATGACTAAATGATGGCCAAAGGGGCATAAAAGAATTGAGCTTGATCTTGCTTCCAACATCCTTTCTAAGCCAGGATTTCAGGTTTTCTCTGCACAGGACTCAAAAAAGGAGAAAACCTCACCATTCAAGTTTCATACCCCACAGGGAGCTTGTGACTTCCTGAAATATCTCTGCACTAATAATGTTAGCATGCCCTAGTATCTGGAGCTGTCCAGGGAGACAGGCACTGGAATTCCTTGACTCCAATATTTTGATGGGCTTCAAGGATCAAGGTCAAACATATGGAGGAATGTGCTAACCCATGGGTGGCTGTGAGTCATTTGAAAAGCAAGGAATAAGCAGTAGCAAATCTCTGACAACTTTATATTTACAAAACAGGAATCATCAAAAGCTATTCAGCACTAGCTAACAACTTAGCTAAATAGAGAGCTGGCCTCAAAATCAGGTGCTGCCTCTGCTACACACTAGCTGTATGATCCTGAGAAATTCACTTGATCTCTCAGTGCTTTACACAGTTCTCTAAAATTATAAAGAGAAGGGGCTGAACTGCATTGATGAAGGAATTTTCCCTCTCCAAGAGTTCCCCTACCAGTAAAATGACAGGTCTAGTCTCTATCCCTAAAAAAACAAAAAAGTGGATTAGTGAAACAGATCCTCCAGATCTAGGAGCAATGAAGCCTAGCACTAGAGTGTTGAATAAACTCATTTTCTGGGATAACTATTCACTCTGAGAAAAACTGCTAAGAAAACTAGAAAAGCAGTCTGGGAGAAATCAGATTTAAATAAACCTCTACTCATACCATATACCACAATAAGCTCCAAATATATACGTGATCTAAATATAAAAGACTATATCATAAACCAATTAGAGAAAAAGGGAAATAGAGACTTTCCAGGTCTTTGAAGGGAAAGAGAAGGATCAATTTGATCATTTTCTTTAAAAATGAACAATTTTGATTATATAAAATTAAAAGGATTTGAACAAACAAAATCAATGCAATTAGGGGGGAAAAAAGAAAAACAGTGAACCAGGAAAAATATATTTCAATACAGGAGTCTGTGTGTATGTGTGTGTGTGTGTTGTGTGTGTGAAATATATACATATATTTGGCAGTGATAAGATTATAAGAGAACAAAAGCCATTTTCTAATAGATAAATGGTTAAAATTTAATGGCCTAGCAATTCTCAAAAGAAATCATTTAATCTATCAGCAACCACATTAAACAAAGCTCCATATCACTAATGATTAGAGAAATGCAAATCAAAAAACTTTCTCTGAGTTTGTTTGCCTCTGTCACAAGAGTCAGTTTTTAAAATATTTTTTCCTAAGGGGGGAAATGTAAAATAAAGGGGGGGGGGGGGAAGAGAAAGAGAGAGGGAACAAGGAAGGGGGGAATAGCAATAGAGATGCAACAAAGAAAGAATGTCAATGAAATAATAAATGCATGAAAGAGAGCAAAAAGAAGTTTAGAAGAGGATACAGAAAAGCAGAAAAGTATTGATACTACTACATTAAATTTAATAAAGAACATAACTAAATAAAAGCAGAGATTAATCAAACCTCTACTCATCTCATATACCACAGTAAACTCCAAATATATATGTGATCTAAACATAAAAGACTATATCATAAACCAATTAGAGAAAAAAGAAAATAGAGACACCTTCCAGGTCTCTGAAGGGAAAGAGAAGGATCAATTTGACCATTTTCTTTAAAAATGAACAATTTTGATTACATAAAATTAAAAGGATTTTGAGCAAACAAAATCAATGCAATTAGGGGAAAAAAAGAAAAACAGTCAACCAGGAAAAATATATTTCAATACAGGACTCTGTGTGTGTGTGTGTGTGTGTGTTTGTGTGTGTGTGTGTGTGTGTGTGTGAGAGAGAGAGAGAGAGAGAGAGAGAGAGAGAGAGAAATATACATATATTTCGCAGTGATAAGTTATAAGATAACAAGAGCTATTTTCTAATAGATAAATGGTTAGAATTTGATGACCTAGCAATTCTCAAAAGAAATCATTTGAGCTATCAAAACCACATTAAACAAAGCTCCATATCACTAATGATTAGAGAAATGCAAATCAAAAAACTTTCTTTGAGTTTGTTTGCATCTGTTACAAGAGTAGGCTTTTAAAGTATTTTTTTCTAAGAGGGGGAAATGTAAAATAAAGTGGGGGGGGGGGGAAATAGCAATAAAGATGCAACAAAGAAAGAATGTCAATGAAATAATAAATGCATGAAAGAGAGCAAAAAGAAGTTTAGAAGAGGATACAGAAAAGCAGAAAAGTATTGATACTACTACATTAAATTTAAAATAGAACATAACTCTAAATAAAAAGAGAGATTAATTAAATAAACCTCTACTCATATCATGTAACAGTAAACTCCAAATATAAACTCTAAATATAAAACACTATGTCATAAACCAATTAGAGAAAAAGGGAAATAGATACTTTTCAGTTCTCTGAAGGGAAAGAGAAGGAACTATTTTCCAATTTGTAAATAGTCAAAGGAAATTAATAGGAAGATATTAAAGAAAGAAACACAAGATACTAATAACAATATGGAAAAATGCTCAAAATCACTAATATTTAGAGAAATGCAAAGGAAAACAACTCCAGGGTTTCACTTCACACTAATCATTTTGGCAAAAATGATAAAAAAGGAAAATGGCATTATTGGAAAGACACTGATTGGGAAAACATAACCCAATAATGCACAATTGGTAGATGTGAATTGGTCCAACCATTTTGTAAAAATGTTGTGAATTATACCTGGGAAATCACTAAACTACACATGCCTTTTAACTCAAATGTATGACTAATAACTCTATCCACTGAAAAAATTAAATAAAAAGGAAAAGAAAAAATAATTTTTCAGCTTTTTTCAATTGATGGATATCTAGTATCCATCAATTGAAAAAAGCTGAAAAAATTATTAGTTACGAATATAATGGAATATTATTACATTGCAAGAAATGAAAAAAGGGACAATCACGGAGAAACTTGGGGATACTTTTTTGAACTGATGCAGAATGCAGTGAGAAGAATCAGAACAATTTATATAGTAACAAGAAAATTGTAAAGAAAAAAAAAACTTGGAAAGACTTAAGCATATTGATCAATGTAATGAATAACCAGTACTTCAAATAATTAAAACTGAAGAATGCTTCTTACTTCCTGACAGAGAAGTGATGGACTTAAAGAACTGATGGAGAAAATCAATTTTTTACATGACAAATATTTGTGTTTATTTTGTTTGACCATGTTTATTGGTTAAAAGGATTGTGTTTTTTCTTTTTTGACCAGAGTAGGGTTGGAATGGAGGAAAGTCGAGGATGTGGTGAAAACAGGAAAGCTACCTATAATGTTGTGAAAAGGTGGGGGAAGAAAAGAGAAGCAGTGAGACATTTTTTAAAATGCACAAAAAAGAACAGAAGGAAGTACAGAAGGAAACATAGACAAGCAGGTTAGCTTTGCAAAGAGCATGTTGAATTTGTTATGTTCTTTTATAAAAAAAAAAAAAAAACTTGCTTTTAAAAAAACCTTGCTTTTTTAAAAGTAAGCTATACATAATGGAGATTCATGGTTTCACATATACTCCTTTTCTCTTCCATTTTTATATATAATTATTCAATTCTGGCATTCATAGGAATAAAAAAATAGAATTTAAAGAAAAAGAAGATTAAAGAAATTTTTAAAAACCCATGTGTAACAGAGATCCATAGTTCATATGCAATCCTCTTTTTCTGTTCTTTGTATATAAATATTAATTTTAATATTTGTTAAGTTCATAACTTTAAAAAAAATTAAGAAAATAAAGGAATTGAACCCTCACAGTCCAACAGAGGGTCAACAAATTAAGATGGATTTTGAGTTAGAGAACCACTTAAATGATTTCTTGGGTCAAAAGGCCTATATTCTCAGCTTTAATATGGGATAGTTGGGCTAGATATTTGCAAATCTTAGAGTTCTATATAAATGTTAGCTTTCTTCCTCTGACTTCTTCCTTCCCCTTCCCCTCATTATTCTGACTCTAAATCTATGATGATGCTATGAAATTACTTCTCATGAGAGGGCAGACAGTATTTTTTATGAAATATTTTGATTCATCTCAAAAAGTATAAATGACTTAAGAATTACCTAAAAGT
This sequence comes from Sarcophilus harrisii, assembly GCF_902635505.1. Classification (NCBI taxonomy): domain Eukaryota; kingdom Metazoa; phylum Chordata; class Mammalia; order Dasyuromorphia; family Dasyuridae; genus Sarcophilus; species Sarcophilus harrisii. The sequence goes on from NC_045427.1 coordinate 372,795,066, forward strand.
AGTGTTGACTTCCACCCAAGTTTAAAATAAAAGACCCCATTAAAGCACAATTTCCAAGGACCAGTGATGAATTATGCTACTGACTTTCTAACAAAGTGATTAAGACATTTTTTTTTTTTTATATAGCCAATGCAGAAATTTTTTGTTGTTGTTGCTGTTTGTTTTCAATTTGCTATTTTCTATTGGGGAGCTGGTAGAGGAAAAGAGAAGCAAATAGACTAAGTGAAAAAACTTTAACTGAATCTTAAAAAAAAAAAAAGACTTGATTAGTCCTCAGACTATTGGCTTTTTCTCTTTAGAGTACTCTCTAGAACCTCATTGTTCTTATAGTTTCAACTATCATTTCCTTATGACAAAATACCGTTACTCTATACTATTTCCACATTAAAGATTCACAAGTCTACACTGTTAGATCTCTATATTACCAGCTCTTATTGGACATTTTCATCTTGATGTCTTCAAATTCACCAGGTCTAAAAATCGAACTCATTACCTTCTCTCTTTCCCTTCTTTCTTCTCACCTTAACCCCACCCCCATCAGTTCCTAGCTCAACTTCATTACCTCAGCCAATTAACTGAACCATCCTTTTCCCAGTAGTCTGTCCTCAAATTCAAGGAGTCTTTCTCCTTCATCCTTTCTATCCAATGAGCCACCAAGACTGGTAAATTCTTCTATAGATCTATGAAAACCCAGAAGTGAAAGTGATTGTTCCTTCTTCAAAACTAACAAACAGAAAACATTTTGTAGCTCTCTACTGTATACTTTCCCAGAATAATTTGTAACAATTATTTAAAACAGAATTTTAGAACTATAAGGGACCTTAGAGAGGATACAAACACTCTCCTTTTTACAAATCAGAAAACTGTGCACTAGAAAGATGTGACCTGCTTAGTAGTCAAGTTGGATCTAGAGTTCAGGTCTACAGAGTTCCAGTTAGATATCACTTCTACCATTGAACCATGAGGGCTGTGTATGGGTGTGTTTGTGTATGTGTGTGTGTGTGTGTGTGTGTGTGTGTGTGTATTCTTCTGCAAAATTCTAAACTCTAGGCAGAAATCAGGTCTGCTTTTATTTTCTGCCCCCACTACACACACCCACACAAACACTGTGCCAAGAACAGTGTTTTACAAATTGTAGGTCTTCAACAAATATTTCTGAATTAATTAGATGTTAAAAAAAAAAAATTCTACATGACTCTAAACCTAAGAATGTTGATTCCCAATTCAAAATCCAGGATCAGTGAGATATGGACCAGAGGGATACAGGGAATTGGCCCATAATTAACTCTTGAATCAATTGTGGCACCTTTTCCAATTCCTTGACTCTGACTGACCAGTCATCCTAAGGACTAAATAACTGATAATAGTATGAATGAACCTAAACTCTACCCCCAGTTTCTGGACATCTGAAGTTTGGTACTACAAAATGCTATGTTCTCAATCATCTTGTGGGTACAGAACTACATCTGGGAAATGGCAGAAACAGAATGAACCTGTGTGAAACACAGAAATGCTCAGAAAGCTACTTGCATTTTCAGTCACTATTTTCCTAGCATTTGGGGATAAGGTCTTTTTGAGATGCTAAAAAAGAAAATAGAAACCAAAAAAAACTTCATCACAGACCTAGCTTCCTCTATTTATTTAATTATTTTGAGATTACATATGATTTCAGCTATCCCTATTTAGAAGGGACATTTCCTGTTTATTAGTCAGTTGTTCAACATTCTTTCCTTTCAGACACCTTTTTCTGCCTATAGCTCACATTGGATTTTAATGGGAAAAGATAAGATCCTATGTCTTCCTAGGCTGTCGGTGATTACTCTGGATTATCACTCTTTTCTGCAGTTTCTGATTTGATGCTCAGAATAAGGTCAGAATACCATCAGCATCAAGGAAGGATATGCCTGATTTTTTTCTCCAGGTCCCAGATCTTTACCTGGATACCGCAAGCATCAGAGTTGTTAGGAGATTCATGAATTTTTCTAATTTTTTAAAAATTTTATTCTGAACTTGATAAATAAAACAAGCATTTCCATAACATAGCAGAATGGGGGTAAGGGGAGAGATGATTGTATATCAAAACTATTATGTATAACTTGCTATTCCTTTTAAATATAATAAAAGTCATCATGTAACTTTCTTTTTTTTTTCCTCCCTTCCCCCAGAGAAGCTGTCTGTGATTACTCTGGATTATCACTCTTTTCTGCAGTTTCTGATTTGATGCTCAGAATAAGGTCAGAATACCATCAGCATTAAGGAAGGATATACCTGATTTTTTTCTCCAGGTCCCAGATCTTTACCTGGATACTGCAAGCATCAGAGTTGTTAGGAGATTCATGAATTTTTCTGATTTTTTAAAAATTTTATTCTGAACTTGATAAATAAAACAAGCATTTCCATAACATAGCAGAATGGGGGTAAGGGGAGAGATGATTGTATATCAACACTATTATGTATAACTTGCTATTCCTTTTAAATATAATAAAAGTCATCATGTAACTTTCTTTTTTTTTTCCTCCCTTCCCCCAGAGAAGCTACCATTAGATGCTAATAATTATTATTAGATAAATTATGTGTGTGTATATGTAAAACCATTCTATACATACTTCTATTTATCAGTTCTTTCTCTGGATGCAGATAGCATCTTTCTTCACAAGTTTTTTGTAATTAATTTGGGTATTTATAATACTCAAAATGACTTAATCATTCAAAGCTATTCTTAAAATAATATTATCATTACTATATACAACATTCTCTGTTTTGTTCATTTTGCTCTTCATTATTTTGTGCAAGTCTATCCATGTTTTTCTAAGATAATGGAGCTCATCATTTTTTATATTACAGTAATATTCCATCACAATCATATACTACAATTTGTTTAGCCATTCCCTAATTGATGAACATCCCTGAAATTTCCAGTTCTTTGCCACCACAAAGAAAGCTACTATATTTCAGACAACACAGGGGTTTTTTCCCTCCTTTCCTTAACCGTCTTGAGAAACAGATCTAGCAGTGGTATTGCTGGGTAAAGGAGTATATAGGCAGTTTAATAACTCATGAATTTCGGGTTTTTTAAAAATTTTTTATTTGTTATTTAATTTAAAATTTAATTTTATATAAAATTTAAAATTTGATAACTATGTTTCAATATAACTGATTTCCTTTGTAAAAATTCTATGTATTTTAATTTATGCATTTTAAAAATATTTTTCTGAGAAGGGATTTTTGGGCTTTACCAGATTCCCAGGGACACAAAAAAGTTAAGTGAACAGAGTACTAGATTTGAGTCAGAATATCTCTAGATTTAAGTCCCAGCTCTGCAACTTCCTATTTGGGTGATCTCAGGCAAGTCATTTAAACTCTCTGAAGTCTCAGGTTCCTCATCTTTAAAATGAAAATCTTACAGTAGGTAGAAAAATGTCTCTGTCAGCGATAACTATATAATCATAGGACCAGTCCAAGCAGAAATAGTTGACTCAAGCCCTCCTCCTCTTTTATTTTTGTTGTTATTTGTCCTAGTTCCATGACATACAAGTGAACTAGATTTAAGTGGGGGAATGCTGTGCAAGGTTATTAGTCTCACTTTCCCCTCTAGAACCATCTGGGTCCAGTAACCAGATATAGATCAGGATGACTGAAGATGGCTCTGGATGCAACAGAAAATCTTCATCTTGTTAAGATAAGGTCTTTAACAGGTTTTAGTTTGACCAAGGCCACACCCATTCAGTGAAAGAAACCATTCTTTGCCTCAGTTGCTACCTAGTCTTCTCTTTTGGAGATCTAATGAACAATCCATCTGAATAATTAAGATACCTGAGGGACAAACAGGATAAGAGGAAGAATACTCCTAGGAACTCCAAGGTCATTCAGATCAGGGCAAGAAATGCATACCACCTAGGGGTGGGAAGGAGAAAAGGCTGTCTCAATAACTACTCAGAGAAAGTCAATTTGAACAATGTAAGAAGGAATTCTTCACTTTCTCTGGACTTTGATGTGAATCCTCTCCTTATCCATTAATTTTAAATATGTTTTGTTGATGCTATTTTCACACCACAATCACATCTCAATAACCTCCACCCACATAGTGCTCTCCTTTGTAATAAAAAATAAATAAGCAAAATCGCATACTCTATAACTACATCTACATCTAACAGCATATGTTATATTCTACAATAAAGGTTCACTATCAAAAGGAGGGAATAATATTTCACCATTAGCCATACACTAATTTATAACTGAAACTGTTTTACATTTTAGCTTTGTGAGCCTTAATGCTCATAAAGTGAACTAATGGCTACTCTTGGAGAATACCAGAAACTGACATTCCCAGATTCCATCTGAGTGAGAATAGTCAGAGATGTGAAAGAAATGTCCTTCATGTCACAAATGAACCTCTGGTATATAGGTTATACTGAATTTTGAAATATCATAAATCAGAGGATCATAAATCATGGGTTTTGAGTTTGAAAGGACTCTCAAAGCCAATCACCTATTTTGCAGATGAGGAAATTGAGGTTCAGAGTTGTTAAGTGATTTGCTGATGGCAACATACCTAGTAAGCATTTGAGGAAGGATTTGAACTCGGGTCTTCCTGACTTTAACTCCAGCACTTCATCCACTGAGCCACTTATTTGCTAATAATCTCATTCCAAAATGGCTCCTTTAACTCAATCAAGTCAAAATGTTACCCCTGTCTCAGATAATAAATATTTATTAAGTATCAATAAGCATCTACTATGTGCCAGTCACTATATTAAACACTGGTGATATAAAAAGAAGGGGGAAAAGTGCCTTCCCTCAAGGAGATTTCTATCTAATTGGGGGGGAGAGGGGGAATATGTACAATCCAGATCCACATGGCTTTTGATAAATCATGAATTATTAACAATGCAATTCAAATCTTTTCTGTTACTAATCCCGAATCTCCCACTGTATCCTCCAGGGCACAACATACAACACACCATCTAAGTTTCAGTATGGAGAAAAACATTCTCTTATTTACTTATATTGTAAGAGGAAGGACCCAAATTCTTCTTCTCTGAAGGAAGGCAACATTTCTTATAGGAGGTGGGATTTTAGTTGGGACATGGGGGACAGAGAAAATGCCCAGAGCCAAAAGATGAAGTATCTTACTTGCAGAACAGCCAGGCAGACAAATGTTACTAGATTGAAGAGGTTGATAGGAAAGGTGGGTTGGGGGATGAAGGGTGGGGCTGCTGGGTTAGAAAAGGCTTTGAATATCAAACAGAGTATTTTGCATTTACTCTGGAGGCAATAAAATGACTCTAGAGTTTATTGAATGGGGGAGGAGGAGGGAGATGATAGAATTAGACTTGTGTTTTAGAAAAATCACTTTTATGGCTAAATGGAGAATGGATTGGAATGGGGAAACTTGAGGCAACCTGACTCACTACTATGCTATTGCAGTAATAAAGGCCTGAGGTGTTGAAGGCCGAAACTAGACTGGCATTACTGTCAGAGGAGAGAAGAGGGTGTTTGGGAGCAATGTTTCAGAGATGAAATTGGCAAGCCTTGGGCCTGACAATGAGAGATAGTGAGGAATCCAGGATGATTCCTAGCTTTGTGAGCCTGGGAGGATGGTATTGTCCTCTGGAGTAACAAGGAAGAGGAAAGAAGAAGAATTTAGAAGGAAAGTTAATGAGTAGTGTTTTGAGAATATTGAGTTTAAGACATCAGATATCCACTACAAGATATCTCTAAGTCAATTGGACATGGGAGATTGGAGGTCAGCAAAAAGACTGAGGCAAGAAAGGTAAACTTGAGGATCATCAACATAAAGATAGTAATTAAAACCATAGGAACTGATGAGATCACCATTTGAAATAGCATAGAAGGAGAAAAAGAGACCCAGAACAGAGCCATCAGATTACCTAACTAAGGAAGAAAAACTTAAAAGTAATGCACTCAAGAAATGTCAGGAATAAAGAAAATAACCAAGAAATGTCTTTCTTCTTTGAATATTAGCCATGGCCATGTGTTCAAATACTTTGCTTTAATATTCATTAAAAATAATAATAGTAATAATAAATTGGATCTCACATATTGGAAGATCCAGAAAAAAGGCAAACTGATCCATAGATTGTTCATCTAGTAATCTATTCAGACATTTGTTCATCAGAAAATTACCCTATTGACATCTCTTCCCATCCCCCAGACCACACTGATATCTACTTCCCACTTCTCTAAAGCAAAGCAGGGGGCAAAAAAAGAGTATCCACATGGTCTTTGACAAATTATTAATTATTAATAATGGAATTCAAAAGCTTTGATGTTACTGATCCTGGTGGTCCCACTGTATCCCCCAAAGCACAATATACACCATACCATCTGGATTCCTATATGGAGAAAAACATTCTCAAATTTACTTAAATTGCACAGGGAGGGATCCAAATTCTTCTGCTTTTGCATACACCTTCACAGAACTTCACTCCATTAGTTTATAATAACATAGAAAGAAAAAGACAGAGAGAAACTGGCAAATAGTAGTACCTATGAGAACTTCTGAGTAAAAAATACAACAGTTCATAGAATTAAATTCTATATTAATATTTACTGCTGTTGATTTTCAATTGTTTCAGTCATATCTGATTCTATGACCTCATTTGAAATTTTTGACAAAGATACTGGTTTGTCATTTCCTTCTCCAACTCATTTTACGGATGGGGAAGCTAAGGCAAACAGGGTTAAGTGATTTCTCCAGGATCACACAGCTAGTAATTCTACAAAGCCAGATTTGAACTCAGAAAAATGACTTTAATCTAGGCTCTGAATTCTATCCACAGTGCCATCAAAAGATCTGTGATTTTGATAGTGGTAAGTTCTTCTTTAGTTGATACAGATTGCAACCTTTCTTAGAAGACAGCAGCAACAGCAATAAAAATAGTAAAACCAAGGCAGCAATTTAGAAGGAAAGAAACCTAATTGTATTATTCTCAGAGGTCCATAAGAGATGACATTCCTATTGCTAATTTATAGAAGATTTCTAATAATAAATTCCATGATCATTTGCTCTGTTTATAAACTGTACCACACATATACACTATGTGGAAGAGAATGTGGTCTAGTTACATGGTAAGAGTAAGAGATCCCAGATGGATGGCATCCTTGTGAAATCAGAAGAAATAGAAGAAAGTTCCTACATTGTTTAATGAAAGCCTTGTAACAAAATTTTGGGAAGATATGGGCAGGAGTCACCTAGGCAGGCATGAATAGGCTATACTCTCTATTACCTTGAATCAATGAGATCACAAATCCATTTGAGAATATATATATCTTAAACACACACATTCACAGACACAGATTTATCTCACATCTGGGTCAAAAGCTATCACTAAAAACTCTCAACTTTAGGAAAGCCGGGAGAACTGAAATCATACATTCCAAAAGCATAGCATCTATAGAGAATGTGGGCAGGAGGATGGGCTGTAGCAACATTAGCATGGGGGAAAAATTTATTCCCAAATGAACAAATCTCAGCTCCCACTCCCATTTGTCCTTTCAGCTCAGTGCAAACCACGCACAGTGCAGTAGAAACCTACTCAGATAATTTCCATAATGAAAAGCCAAGAAAGTAAGCTAAGCTCTCTCCTGATTTGGTAGCCACCCATATTCCTCTCTGACACATACATACTCCTTGTTTTGACAACAAGGAGTTGCTTTTGGAGTTAGTAATGTCTTTCTTCATGTTCTGGTTCACTTTGTTGTTTTCTGTGAATCTGTGGATTCTACAGCTGGATATGTGGAAGGGGAAATAACAATGACTATATATATAATACATATGCTATTTTATTTATATATATATATATATATATATATATATACACGTATATATGTGTATATGCTTTTATATATATATATGCTTTATTTAATATATATGCTTATGTACACACACACACACACACACACACACTATATATACTCTGATATGTCTTTGTGTGTATCCTGAAACATGTGTTGTCCCTGTTCACCTACAATTGAAACCCAGAGAGATAGCTTGCAGTACATTTTTAGCAGGTTTCTGTTCAATGTCACTAATCTTTCTTAAAGAACCAAGAATTAGAAATGTGGGGGAAGCCCTTCTTGGGAAAAACTCTCATCTGTAGAAAGATTCATGTTTTGTCCAAATTAAGACAATCAAAAACTAAACCCTACTTACTAGTGTACAGGCCTTAGAAGATCCGTATATCTCTGTTTCTATTCCATAGCATGAGGAGTCTTTCTTTGGTAGATGAGATTGAACTCATTGGAACAATCAACAGAAGACCATAGAAGGCTGGGCAAGGACATAAAAGGGAGAGAATATTCCAGCCAAAAGTTTTGGAAGCTTCTCTGACAGTTGGGAAGGATTAGACTAAGGACTATGATTAAGAAAAGAAAGACTAAGGTAGGGATAACCTAAAATAAGGAAGTAAGGAAGGGAAGGGAAGGGAAAGCAACCCCCCAAAAAGAAGAGACAATAATACTTCAGAGCCTCCACCCAGAGATAAGAAGGTAAGGGAGGATGGGGGGAAGGACAAAAAGAAACCAGAATTGCCAAATTTCAAGAAAGAAATCTACTAAATGTTTTGCCTTTGGGAGGGCTTCTTTGCCAGCTTCTGCCAATTGCATCCTGTTGTGGTCTGAGACTCTTTTTTTTATTTCTGAAATCTGGTCACCCAAATGACAAAGCTGGAGAAATACCATTGGCTGCAGTAGCAGCTCCTGCTGTTCCCTGTCACCACAGAAAGAGGAGTTCAGACACTGACAGGATCTGCTGTTTAAATTCAAGAACAAGGACTATTTGTCCCACCCCTATCCCTCAATAGGCCCTTCTCTTTATGATCATGTGGCAAGTCAATTCCAGAAATGATTCTCCAAGAGGGGGAAGTACACGTACAATATTGGAAGGAGTGAGTGCAAAAGAGTGATTTAGAACATAAACAACACAAGTAAAGACTAATTCACTTCGAACATAAGAGCTGTCTTCAAGTTGATTAAGATCCAGTTGACTAGGATTAGGAAATGAAATCTAAAGTAGACTGCTGCATTGAACTGATGTTCAACACCAAAACCCTTTACAAAAGGAAAATCTGGGGGCAGAAGCCTGTCCTAAGAGGAAGTGATTAAAAGGGAATTCTCTCACTAAAGAGGCAATCCAGGGAATAGTTCAGGAAACAGATGCCACAGAAAATGGCTCATTAATTGCAGTGAAGAGAGAAACAGTGAAAGGGTTAATGTGACAAATGAGGGAAATTAACAAAGCTTACATCCTTTCTTTCCCCCCCACCCCCAGTCTCCAAAGCAGAAGATAATTATCTAAACCCAGGTGTCTAACTCTAGAAACACCAATGCTCCAAGCTAAGCACAGAGAAGTGTCCCTTTGTATGTGGCCTGGAATGAATGACCAACCAGGTCACTCTGAAACTAAACAGGTTTCAGAAACAGGCCTAGTCATCACCTGTACACACAGTTAAAGGCATCCAATTTGAAGATAGGAAAGACAAAAAGACGACTGAAATCAAGCTTACCCAACAAGAGAAGAGATCCCTGTTCCATTTTAAAACTTCTTAAACGAAATGGGAATATGTTAGTGCAGGAAAAATGTGGGTAATGTGACTGATAAATGGTACTAATCTGTAGAGCCCATAGCTAATCTAGAGTTAGAAAAACATAGTTCCAACAGAGCGAAACAAAAAACAATCATGTGTTCCCAAAATGAGAAAACTGAAAGAAAAATCACATGTAAGAAACTGAGAAAATTTCAGAATACCAAAAAAAAAAAAAAAAAACCCTCTAAGAACTGAATCGATAAAGCCAACTATGAAAAAAAATAAAGTTCTAACCTCAAAACACTGAAATGTACTGTCAAAAGCCTAGTCAGCATTTTCCCCAATCCTATAGCACTGGGTTGTAATTTGCAGAATCACAGTATTACAAAGTAACAACCAAAATGCTAAGTGGGTATGGACCCATTACATAATAACACATTACAAAGAATGAATTCAATAATACTAAAGTATTAGATCATCATAAAGAAAAGAAAAATGTTAAAAAATATATATACAGAATTAGGAGGGGTGTGGAGTAGAGAGAAGAGATTTGAAATTCAACATTAAAAAAAAATGTAAAAATTGTTTTTACAGGTAAACAAAAAAAGAAAAGAAAGCCAGTCAGTAAATATAACCAATTTGTAATGGAATCCAAGATTATCCATTTAGCATTTATTTTTACTTTCATATTTGCCTTGACTATGGTACCTGCTTAACTACCCATTAAAAGCATTTTTAAAATGAAAATTAAATGCCCCTCCCCCCAAGAATATACAGAAATTTGGCAAGAGATTTTGCAAAATAATGCAAAATTTAAAAAGCAGAACACTAACAACTTAATAGTTACAAAGAATGAATTCAATAATATTGGAGTACTATATTACCATAAAAAATGAAAAATGTCAAGAATAGACAGAAATATGGCAAATACAAAATAATTCAGTTTAAAAAGCAGAAAACTAACTACAACTTTGTAAAAAAAGAGAGACATATACATATTTGAATCTAAAATCATAAGGATCAAAAGAAATTGATTTGATTAATGGTATGAAAACAATGTCTATATAAATTTACCTTTTATTGTAAAAACGATCAAACATGTAAAAACAAAAAGTCTCATTTTTCTTCACAGCATTACCAAGCATTAGCTAGCAATTAATCCAATATTAAATAAGTAAATATTTGTAGATCTTGCCCTCTAAGAGTTTACAATCTAGTTGAAAAATAAGAAAGGTAGTAATGAAAAGATTAACAGTACAAATAGTAAATGATAAGTGTCAAAGGAGTGGTGACACAGTAAGTCCTTAGAGTGTAAGAAGAACCAAGGAAGCCTAAAATCAGAACAACCAGGAACAAGAAGAATCTCAAGCTCATCTGGGAAAAACAAACAAACAAACAAAAAACCTTAAAATCCAAACTTTAATCCAATTCCACACAAAAATACTTTGCTTCAAAGTCACACATCAAAGCCTCAATATTTTTGACAGTCATCTCTCAAAAGAAACAAAATTATTCCCACTACAGCCAACCCAACTCAATAGCATCCTCTTATAATGCCATGTAATCCATTCATTCTTTTCAAGGTAATTTCACCAAGTTCTAGTGAGAAATGACAAACCATAAGATACATATCAAAAAATCCAGAGTACTGACCTCATGGTACTCCCAAAATTCTGATCTATCATGAAGCCATGAGATTTGGAATCAAAGTAGTGGGTTGAATTCCAGCCCCATCATTTCCTACTTATTTCAAGTCATTTAATTTTACTAGTTTTAGTTTTTTCATCTGTAAAATGAGGAGAGTTTAAGATCCCTTCCAACTTTAAATTGCTGATATAAGGATATGATCTTCAACCTACTCACATTCAATAAGACTTTTAAAAAGTCTTTGAGGGACTTAATTTTATTATCTGAAAAATGAAAATATTGTTTTACTGCTAGACCATTCAGAGAATTAAGAGACATATGTAAGCATATTGAAGGAAAGCAGCCAGCTCCAACTACTCCTTTTGGAGGTCTATAAGCAGACTGAAATTATTTGCAAAACCCCACCCAGCTCTCCCAAAGGAAGAAAAAGGATAAAAAGACAAACTGAAAGAGAATGGCAATGTTTTTCCAAACCTTAAAAAGAGTGAGAGGTGGCGATATGAACGAAAGGCAAAATACTGAGGTACTAGGGAAGGGAGCCAACCCTTATCATGAGCCAGCCCAAAGTGGAAAACATACTCATTTGAGCAATCCTAGAAAAAAGGCAAGGTACTCTCACAATTCCTTGAAAAAACCCTCTACAAGAAAGTTGGGGCTAAGGATCCATGATACAAAAAGAAAGACAGGTATTCTATCCTTTGAGGTTAAAAACGTGTGATATTGCCATCTGAGGTAGCAGAATAATTTACTTCCCAGGTCTGTTGTAGAGTTTGAGAAGAGGTTATTAGCACCGTCAGCTATTGGGAAGTAGCAAAGCAGATATGAGCAACAGTAACAGGCATCTCATGACATCTTTCAGAAAAGAACCACAAAGAAGGGGCAGTGTAGGTTCATACAGGAAAAAGACAACTGACAAACTGCTGGCAAAAGAACAACAAGGCACAGAGTGCCCAGGTGAAAGAGGAAATTCCAACTGGGGTTAAAGCTAGGACAATACTGTAAACTACAAAGATCACACAGTTTTCTGAAAGAAAGTTACTCACTGGAGAAGGCAAACAGTCTTTTGACAGCTGACAGGTTTGGATCTCAGTCCTTTCAGAATCCTTTATTGCATAGAAGATAAACTATCCTATGCATCAAAGCTTTGTGAGCCTGAGTGCTTATAAGAGCCAATGGTTATCAGAATTACACCAAACAATGCAAGTTCTGGATGAATTGTCAGAGAATTAAATGGTCTCCCACTGTATACCTAGGTCCTTTCTCCCACCAGAAGGAAACTTTTAACACAAAAGCCACACAAAAAATATTAGATTCAAAGAAGTATATTGAAGTTTAATACATTTTCATGGTACCCTATTTAATTGCATAAAGGCCATAGTTATTAACTCCCCAGGATGGCTAAAGGATTTCCTCATGTAATTGACTCTCTCATGTGATTTTCCCTTCTCACTTTTGACCCAATAACATTCAGTGAGCTTCCTAAACAAGCTATGGCTATTGATGGAAGCTTCTCCTTCCCCTGTTCCCCACCAAATAGATGTTCTATGGATATACATTCCTCAGTCTATTCATTTCATTGCAATGTTTCCCTGAAACAATCGTTATCAAATGTCATAGCTTGAAAATTCACAGAATTCATCAAAGCCAAGCACCTTATTTTACAGATGAACAAAATGGGGACCAGACAGGGAAACTGAATTTTCCAAAGCTACTGAATATTTCAATGGCAGATCCAAAAATGGAAGTAATGTCTTTTGAGTTCTTTTCCATATCTCCACTCAAGTTATAAGTGGAGGGAGCTGAATATTCAAACACATATACCTACCACATTGGTTCCATTCACTGATCTTCTGAACCATGCATCACTCCAGGACCCCTTGCAGTATTAGTCTGAATACACAGAGGTCCAATTACCAACAGGTGTCCATTATTGAAAGTATTAGTTCATTTCTCAATTAAAAGAAAAATAGAACTTAACTAGGAGCCAATGATTAGAACAAAAGGATACCTAGTAAGTGAATATAAAAATCATGTTTTTACATTATAAGGCTATGTCCTATTTTTTCTGTTATTTTGAAAACCCAGTGACTTCAGAAGGAAAAAATATCACACAACAAATGAATGCCAGGGGAGCAGCTAGTTGTTAGTTCCTAAGTTGGATTACTTAAATAAAGCATGGAGTTATAAGAAGGGAAATTTTAAAAATAAACAGAAATCTCTTTTAAAAAGGCATTGAGTTCAAAAACTGAATTCAACAAACTAAAGAAAAGATGCTACTGTATTTGAAGACCCATCTTTACATTATTAACACAAAAAAGAAAAACTAAATATCCTAATTCTAAATTTTTGATAATTTAGAATTGAAACTGAGCTAAAGTTTACCTTCTCAGTCTAGTCCAAGGTAGCTGGGGTGAGGATACCTTCACTAAACCAGCTAACAAAGTAAACATCTGATTAGGAAAGAAATATTTAACTTACTTAAAAGAATAAACTGCTTTCAAGTACTTTCAAAACACTCAATTGAAATAAAAATGATAAGCCAACAAAGAATCATTCTCATCCCTTCATTAAAGAATGTTCTTGAGGGTAACATGGCAATACTTTAATAACCCAGTTCAGGTATATAGTAAAGTTCAGGCACTGAAGTCAGAAAGACTATCTTTCTGAGTTCAAATCTGGCCTCAGCCACTACTGGCAAGTCACTTAACCCCATTTGCCTCAGGCTCCTCATCAGTAAAATGAGCTGGAGAAGAAAATAGCAAACCATTCCAGTATTTTTGCCAAGAAAACCCCAAATGCAGTCATGAAGAATCAGACATAACTGAAAAACTACTGAACAACAAAATTTGAAAATAATAAAACTGAATTTCTTACTTTAAAAACAAATCTACAATTTATATGGACCTTTCTTCCATCTCACTATTATTTTTTCAAATTACTGGAATTTGACTACAGTACAATTTCTGTCTAGATCTGGAGAACACAGGCTTGAAATAATTAAAAGACTGGCATTGACACTTTCAGTAGAAGCCATTTCTTGAAGACATTTGATTCAGTGAGTTATCAAATCAAGTCACTGTCTCAAATGATGATGTTCTGAGTTCTACCATTATTGAACTAGGCCTGTAGCTATGAAGTGACCTTAAACTGTTTCCATTCCAATGAATTTTGGTTCAGCCTGGCTTCTGCTGTCTCAACCAATCCAAAGACTAGACCAAGTAAAGTACACTGAAGGGCAAGGCCAGTGCTTATAAAACAACAAATCTGTGTGCCAACTGGGGAGAAGGGAAACTGATATACTCAAAGTTGGTCTGGAAATCTGTAAAAGATAGAGACCCACTAATGGCTGTATTGAAAGGTAAGTAGAAATAGTTGGTTGGTTTTTGTTTGTTTTTTGTTTTTTTAATAGAAGAAAATAATCACAACTTGAATGTCACATTATTGGCTTTAAGTCTACTTTTACCATCTGGTACTAAAACCCTCTAGCAGCAACTATGCCTCACTTGACATCTACAAGGGTTAAATCAGTGTTATTAACTACTTCCCTAATTATATCCAGAAGGGACACGTCTGGAGCTGTGCTTCCCCATCATCAATTCTCTGATTCCCACCCCCCCAAAAAAAAAAAATCTTGTGCAGCAGAAAAACTCTGGAAAACTGAACTTTCTATGGGGGGCAGAAGCAATAATTTGGAGTGTCAGGGTAGGATGGGAAGTGCTTTTCAGACTTTTTGTCAGTAGAATTTGAGAAAGAAAACATCACTGTGTCAAACTTAATTAAATCAAAGAAGGTAGGATCCTAAATATCATTTCTCAATTATTCAAACTATCTCAATTGATTAGAACAAATATCTCACTACTATTAGAGGTCTGTACCCCCAAAGATAATTTTTAGAGGAAAATGACCTATTTGTACAAAGTGTTTATAGTAGCTCTTTTTGTGGGGGCAAAGAATTGGAAATTGAGGGGATGCCAATCAATGGGGAATGGCTACACAGGTTGTGGTATATGATTGTGATAGAATATTACTGTGCTATAAGAAGGGATAAATAGGACGTTTCAGAAAAAGCTGGAAAGACTTACACAAACTGATATAAAGTGAAATGAGGAGAACCAGGAGAACATTGTATACAGCAATGTTGTACAATGATCAGCTATTCTCACTTAGTCTCAACTAGACAGTGATCCAAGACAATTCCAAAAGACTTATAATGAAAAATAATATCTACCTCCAGAGGAGGTCTGAATGTAGATCGAAATATACTATTTCTCAGTTCATTATTTTTTCATTTTTTTAATGTTTCACAAAATGGCTAACATGGAAATATGCTTTGCATAATTGTATATGGATAACCTATATCAAATTGCTTACCATTTCAGAGAATAGGGAGGGAAAAGAAGGAAGGAAATAATTTGGAATTCAAAAAAAATTTTTTTAATGTTAATTTTTACACAAAAATGTTTTAAAATATTTAAATTTATTTTTTTAAAAAAGATGTAACTCATCTCAATTACTGTAAATAAATGCTTCTTGATCCTAGATTGGCAAAAGCTTCCTACTTCTTCAGTTGGGTACAGCAAGTCCTTTTCACATCCTCCTAATGCCTTTTAATCATCCTCTGAGTTTTGTTTAGCTTTAATACAGTGCTCCAGCTCAGCAAGATTTGTCTTTAAAAGGACGTTGGGAGAAAGGGTGGGAAACATTGCTCCTGAAGTCTGTGTTTAAATTTCCCATAAAAGAACCTTACTTCCAATTTTTTCTCATAACTTAGTATTTCTATCCTTGGCTTCATCTAATTTCCTCATTTGCTCTTGAAATTCAGAACTTGGTTTGAAAGCATAATCTCAATTCATTAATGGTAATAGTGGATTTATCTCATTTGAAAAATCACACAAAACTCCAAGCTTCTCCCAAATTACCCCAAAGACACACAGAAATTTAAGTCTTTATTTGTCCCACCTTTCTTACAGGCAGTGACGTGGCACAGTGGTTGACACAGAGGAGTCAAGAAGATCTGAGTTTAAATCTAGCCTCAGACATTTATTAGCTGTGTGACCTTGGACAAATCACTTATTGTTTTCTCAATTGTAAAATGGGGATAATAATGCCATCTCCCTCCCCGAGTTGTTATCAAGTGAGATAATATTTATTTAAAAACAACAACAACAACAACAAAAAAAACCAAATAAAAAAACATCACAGCACAGCACCTGGTACATAGCAGGCATTGTACAAATACTAGCTATTATTATTATTAATTAACTCTTCTGTTCCCAAAGAAGATTGGCATGGTGTAAAGTTCCTTAAATCTGGATTTCAAGAACCAAAGTTTTTTTGGTTCTGCCACAAATAACTTGTGTGATTTAGAAGAGTCACTTTAATCTTTCTGGGCCTCAGTTTCCTTATATGGAAAATGGTGAGGTTAGACTAAATGACCTATAAATTCTAAAACTGTGAGACAAAAAAAGGAGCCATGAAAGGAGGATGAAAAATGGAGCCATAATTTCATTGACAATGACATTCCTCCTCTTCCAAATTAATGCAAAAAATGCCAAATACCCTAAACCAGTAGAATTTAGAGAATTAAGATTTTTCAGTGACCAGATAATTGTATATTTGCCTTTTTCTCCTTAACCAAATGGCAACTCTCTGATCCTTTGAAATTTTAATACTAAATTCAAGTCAGTTACCTCAAATATAGCACTTCAAAGCACAATGCAGGTAGCTAATTCCTTCTGGGATAACACCAGCTGTATGCCAATATGGTTAAAATCAAATGTTCTCTTGCAACTGGTGTTCCTGACTTTCCCAATGGAAATAGAAGTAGACATCTACCACGGAGTTACTCTTTCTATATATGGCATCATATACTTTTTCATGCAGAAGTGCTATAAGACAGGGATAGATGGGAATCATTGTAAATAGTCATTGTTATTATATGGATTACCCTTCTTTTCAAGGATTTGGCTTTTGAATCCCACTTTTGAGTGCCCTGGTTAGGGCTCACTAAGTTCATTCCAATGAACAGATTTCTCTGCATTGTCTCCAAAGTGAAGTGTGTGCTTCTGTGTAAATGTGTGTGTGTGTGTGTGTGTGTGTGTGTGTGTGTGTGTGTGTTTATTCCTGCCCTTAGGGTCTCATTTCCAAAGCAAGAGTGAGGTTGAGAGGTAAAAGATTTGGTATTTGATTAAAAAGCTCAGATTGATTCCTGGTCCAGGCTAATTTTTTTTTTTAACCTAAGTAGTCTTGGCAGAAAATATTGTAGAAACAAAATTAACATTCTCCATCTGAGAAATAAAGTTTTTGCTCCAAAATGGGGGAAGTGGGGAAATGGTTTGAAAGCCCAGGAAGCTGATCTATTTCAAAGAAGGGACAAGGATTTTTAAGTCCATCTTCTGCCCCTAAGGTGGTAAGAGATGATAGGGAAAATGTAAACCATACTCCCAGGCACTCAAGTGTCTAAATAAAAAATGAAAAGTTCACTTGAATTAAAGGCCTGGAGCTGCCACTTAACTAAGTTTGATCTTGGACTACTGGGCATCTTTTCTGGGTCTCAGTTTCCTCATCAAAGGAAATGAGGCTAAATCTCTAAGAAACTTTTAAACTTACTACCCTCACTAAATCCCATATCCATTTTGTTCTTTCAATTGAATATTTTCAAAGAAACTAATATAACTTTCTGGAAGATGAACCCAGGTGAATTTAGATTTTAGAATCATTCATTATAAATAAGCACTTTTAATTTTAAATTCTAAGGAGAATGTCCTAGGCTCAATATCTGGAACCTTGCCCTCTACCCCTTAAATCCTATTAACCTGAAAATACACAATGGTGAGAGTCTATTGTGGTGAGGTACTCTAGCTGATAATAAACCCCCTTTGGGAAAGGGATCCCCACAGTGACAGATAAAGACACAAGGCTATCACCAAATGTTTGCTTTCAATAGGTGGTCATTCTCAGTTACCAGAGATTAGAACTGCAATATTTTAGTTTTACTTTTGCACATTTCTCTATATAAACAATACAACTTGCCCTCTTGGCTAGATAGTTCCTAATCTAGTTGGTTTCATTTTCCCCATGCAAAAGCACCAGCACAGCTGGGTTTCCAGCTGGGCTAAAGGAATGAATAATTCTTTAAATAACTATGGCTTTTTAAAAGTGTGAACTTTCTTTTGCTTAGTACTGAATTTTGTGAACTGGCTTTTTAAATAAAAGAATTTAGAGGCCAAGAATTTATCATTAGCATAAAAATGGGAAGCCCAATGGACATGCATCTGATTTCAACCATCACCCTTCAATAAGAAACCAATGGTTCTGATTTTCAAAAGGTGGAAATGGATGCCTTTGATTCCCTAAGTCAAATTCTGCCTTGACACGAGTAAGGAAACTGCTAAAAAGAAAATGCACATGAGAAAGCAACAAGATAGGGTGTAATTACACCAAAATACAAGCAATCCTTGGGAATGAAAGACTATTTGCAGAACAGGATACTTTTATATAGCATTGTGAGGAGTTATTATCCCTAGTTAATCTCCCTCTACCTCTTCCTCTTCTCCTCCCACAAAAAGGAAAGAAGACGCACAATTATACATTGCTTAAAGAAAATCCAAAGATTTCCTGACCTAAAATGTCAATGCCTGAAAGGTCTATGATTTCTCCAGTGTGGATAGTCCTACTGCCAATGAGATCCAATTCCCAACATGCTTTAGGAAACTTGCTTCTTGAGTTGCATTGGTCAAATAAATTCATCATGCAGATGCCTACCTTCTGAGGAATCTCTCTGTACTTAACTAGTGTGCCATTCCGACAGCAGAGGTACAATCTGTTGCGACGTTTGTATTCAAAGTCTTTGTAGTTCGGTAATCTGCGAACCGCTCATCACTAACACAGCTTTAGAGAATCCAGGGTCATCTCCAAAACTTGAAGAAATATTAGGGGAAGACTTGAGTGGGGAAAATGCACACTGCTCAGTACAAATTTCTTCTTTTTGAATTATCCTTATGTTCTAAAAGGAACTCTTACTATTTCCATTATTATTAAGCACTAATCTTCTACAGAAAGCTTATCTTTTCCTCCAATTGCTAGAACCCTCACTTTCTTCGAATGTATTTATTTCTAATGCATTTTGTATGTGTATACATATAGATTTTATCTTCCCTGAGATAATGTAAACTTTTTGCCAACAATAACTTTATTTCTTTAATCCTATATCCACAGCATCAGCAGCCATGCCTGATACTTAGTAGGCCTTTGATAAATGTTGACCGATTGTCTTACTCCCTCTCTCCAATGCCCCATCAAAAAATTCAATAAAAAATGATATAGGAAATACATTACTTCAGGTGTTGTGAAATTAGACAACAGAATAGCATATTAAAAGTTACAGAAGAAAAAGTGGCCACTGGACTGATTCAATTCAATAAACATTGATTAAGCAGCCCTATATGCCAGGCTTAGTGCATCTCGGCGGTGGGGGTGGGGTACAAAAATAGATAAAAAATAATTCCTGCTCTCAAAAAACTTATAACCTAACAAGGGAAATAACATGCAAACAAATATATACAAAGCAAGCTATGTGCAGGATAAATAGGAAAAAATTAAAAGAGAGAAAGCACTGGAATTAAGAAGGATTAGAGAAGGCTTCCTCTAAAAGGTAGAATTTTAGTTGGGACTTAAAGAAAGCCAGGGACATCTATTGTTGGAACAGAAAAGAGAAAGTATTCTGGGAATCAGGGACAACCATTAAGAGTAGGTTCCAGTCTTCACCTTCACCAGTATACTCTCCAAAGTATTTGTCTGACCCCTTCCCCCCCCAAAAAAAATTTGACTTTTGAACTATTGTTCTAAGAACTACATCTCCTAGAATGCAGACACCTAAAAATCTTTATTAAATAATAAAACAATGGGACTTGACTTACTTAATATTACCAACAAGACAATCACTTCCCTATTTTTCTATATGCCAGTCTCCTCCAATAAGAAAATCTCAGCTGAGTAAGTTTGTTTTATATGCAGAAAACAAAAAATAAGATTGTTAAGTTTCTTTCCTGCTTATCACAAGGTCAGGATGACTAGATTTCTTTGTTTAATATCCCACTGCCATGTGTGTTTTCTTTAACCTTATTTTTAAGGTTCTTTCTTTGAGCTGAAATAAGAAAGTACAGCTTCTATTACTCTATCCATGTTGTCAAAATGCTCATCAGCTCTACAATTTTTCATTTTCCACTCTCTAATGTCTGGACAAAAAAAAAAAATCATCAAACTGACAGAAACCTACCAAATATCAATTTAAATCAGGATCTTTTCATTTTAAAATGTTTGCTTTCAAACACATTCCCTTATCCCTAGCAAATTATGATATGTGAGGGCTTTCTCTTTCCCAATAATTGCAGTTCTAAATTTATCTTTCCCATAGCTAAACCATATATCCTGCTTTAGAATGCCCCATCTTAGTAAGAGATTTTATCTCTACCTCAAATCTACCTGATTTTCAAATTAAGTTATTAATTGGTAGGTCAGGTAGCAAATGGAGGAAGAAGGAGAAAACATCCATCAACTACCAGTATACCTGGAGTTGGCCATCAGGTCTTTAGTGAACAGGAAAAATGAATCTTTATAAAGTTATGTACATTGAATTTCTCCCCAGGCAAGATCCAATAACCAGATCCCTGTCCATTTCCCATGGAATGTATGAACAAGATCCATACCTCCATGAGGAGGTCTCCATTAGGATTAATTGGGCTTGAATTGGTTCTTGACTGGTCCCAACTGTCCAGCACAGGATAAGTTAAAGTATTAAAATAACAGACAACAGTTTTGCCCCATGTTATAATCATTGAACATTCTCTTCCCCAAACCATTTTGACTTTTCTGTTATTCTTATTAAAAGACTATCAAAATTATTCTGAAAGAAATAAAATAATATGGTTTACCATATACTGCCCAGATACACTTCCTAATACCTGAAGTTTTCTACCTGAATGAAGGGTATACCAAGAAACCCTTCAAATAGCGAATATCAGGTTTGGGGATATGTATTGGGCAATATTTTAAAAGCATGAATCTGGAAGAATGAAGAGTGCAAAACTTTTTTTATAGTTATTATATATTCTCTGCCTCCCACAGATTCTCTCCTAGATACTTCTTGTCCATTAGTACATTAGTAAACATGCAGATTTTCAAGGAAGTAATATATATATCATGATTCAGTAGATATATGTTCAGAGAGTCATTAACCGCATACAATTAGCAAGTTATCTTTGGGTAGGTTCCTGCAATTAGGTATCCAGAGAAAGAAAAAAGAAAATCATGAAATACTTCAGCTGAAAAAAGCAAAGGAAAGACCTGTGCCAAACATTTAAGTTAGCCATAATCTGGACTGAAACATCCTACTGAAAGACTAATACTAGATACAATATGTTTTAAATGACCACTTTATCTCATAGAGAAGACCACTTCATAATAGACTTCTCACTCTCCCACATCAAATAATCTGCCAGGCAACTCCAAAGTAAAACAGATTTCAAAATGCTACTTCTCTAATCACCTGCATTCTTTTACTGCACCCAACATCATGGAGATGACAGATGCAGTCACTACATCCTGCCACCAAAGTGTCAGAGCTGAACTTGGAGCCATTCAGACAAAGTTACCCCAATATTTCATCATCACCATAATCTAGAGAAATACTATATCTGTTAAGAAACCTCTAAAAGATATAACAGAAACTCTAAACAACAGGCTTTTCACAGTCCCTGAAATAAATCACCAAGCCAGGTTACTGGTCCTAGAGGTTAAGACCTGACTATGCCGGGCAGTGCTGAGGTTAGGGATAAACACAACACCTTTTTTTTTTAAGTGGCACATATAGAAAACAATATCACTTAAAGTCCAACTCTGCCTGCGCCAGCCATGTACGAATGGAGGTGGGGGTGGGGTCGACGATTCCCTGGGAGAACTTGTGGGCATGGGCCTGCGAAGCCCAATAGAGTGCCCAGTTATTCCTGCAGAACCAATCCAGCCCATCCAGGGCAGTAGCCCAGAAGGAAGGAGGGGGCCCTCAGGGATCCCTAGCAACCTGATCAAGGCCGCTGAGGCCCCCTCCCGGCCCAACAACCCCCGGCCCGGCACCGCCCCGGAACTTTCCCTCTCTCCAGCCTCTGCTGGGCTACAATGGCAGCGTTCCAGTCCCACATGCCATCCATCAGCCGCAGATTTCTGCTGGCACAGCCCCAAGGCTCTTCTCACGCCCCCCTCCCCCCAACCCCCCCGCACTCTTCCTCTCCCACACACTCTTTGAACCTGCTCTCCCCTCACCCACTCGTGCCAAACGTCCTGAGCAGGGGTAGCCCCCCCCCCAAGTTGCTCGACCCCTACACCTGCCAGGCCTAGGCACCTGCGGCACCTTCTAGCCCCTCCTCCTTTTTCTCCCCCACCCCAGCGGAGGGGGAGGGCAACTCACCGCAATCGATGCACAGGATCTTGCCCACCTCTTTCTTAAGGTTCTTGCCGTTCGTGTCCAAGGGAGGGAAGGCCGTCTTGTAGACCTTGGGCTCTTCGGTGGCCTCCAGGAAAAAGATGTAGCGCTGGTTCCTCTCCACTGGCGCGCAGGAACCCACGGTGATCACCTGGTCCCGCTGCAGCCCCCCGTTTCGAAGCGGCCACTTGTCCAACACCTTCACCAGCGCCACCCAGCCTGAGACTGGGGGCTCTCGGGTGCTATTCGATCCCCCTGGCTGGACGAACCCCTGCACCTTGCCCTCCACCACTACGGGCGCCTTGAACGCCTGGTCCTGCACCGACCTGAGGCTGGGCGAATAGCAGGCGAGTGACACCCCGAAGAGCAGCATGGAGAAGCCGGGTGTCGGGTCGCGCCTCATGCCGCCGGCGGCTGCGGCTCCCCAGCGGGCTGCGGCGGCGGCGGCGGCAGCTGCTGTCCCGGCTGCTGGGCTGCGGCTGTGGCTGCGGCCGCGGCTCTGGGGGCGCAGCGGTACGGGCGATGCTGCTGCTGCTGCTGCTGCTGCTGCTGCTGCTGCTGCTGCTGCTGCTGCTGCTGCTGCTGCTGTCGTTGCTGCTGCTGCTGCTGTCGTTGCTGCTGCTGCTGCTGCTGCTGCTGCTGCTGTCGTTGCTGCTGCTGCTGCTGCTGCTGCTGCTGCTGCTGCTGCTGCTGCTGCTGCTGCACGAAGCCTCCTCCAGTGGCGGTGGCGGCACTGAGCAGCAAACCTGCCGCATCTGGCCAGGCCATTTGGGGGGCTCCGCCGCTCAGCCGCCGCCTCGGGAGGGGAAACACAGCCCTTTGGAAAACCGGAAACGGCGTAACGTGATCGCCTCGTAGCCCTCCGCCCGCGGCTGGGCGAGGTAACTTAAGAGGGCAAGGGCGGGGAGGGGACAGCACTGGCTGCGCAGGCTGGCAGGCAGGCAGCAGTCCCACCCGGAGCCGACCTGAAGTAGGATGCAGAGAATGTGACACCCGCTCTCCTGCGCCCTCTTCCACGCCCTCCGCGGGTCCCCTGGGCTCAGTGGGACACGGACTTCAGCGGGGAAATTTGGAGCAATACGTGGAGGAACACTTTTCCCCTCTGGGAGGTTGCTCTCCCACTTTAGGGGTCCTCTATAGGAATCCTGGGGAATCCCTTCTATTTCTACCCTCCCTCCATCTAGTGTCTACTACCCTTGGCAGATAAAAAGGACCAAAGAATATAAATCCTTCTCCCGAGCCCAGAAACCGGGAGAATAGGGGCTGTCTGTCCCCTTGTATTAAAGAATCTGGGAATAACAGGCCTCTAATCTAAGGTGTGCTGGACTGAGGTTTCAAATCGGAACTGACATCTGAAATCCACTTTGGACTGGGGAGGCTTCCAATCCCAGTTCATTTGGTCTTCCCAATGGAGACTGCAGAGATAAGGAGAAATTTTGCCAGATGTGGGATTTGGAGGATGGCTTCCTTTCTACCCTTCTATAAAATTAGAAGAATGATACTACCTGTAAAGCTTACTTCATAAGGGCTGTTATTAGTCTCAAATGAAATAATGTATGCAAAGCATTTTTTCAAACTTCAAAGTTCTGTCAGGTATTAGTCCCATCACTATCCCCTAAATGTGAATTAGGAAAGGAGCTTTGCCAAGTCCTTGCCCAAGAAAGCAAAAATAAAAGATTCTCTCTTAGAGATAGGCAAGAGCCTCCCTTTCACAGTATTCACTGGAAGATGATATTAGAGAAATCAAGAACTCCTTATCTCACATCTACATCTAGACCTGCTTGGTCTAGACTCTAAATTCAGGGATTTAATAAAAACAGGTCCCTCTCTCTTATAAGGTACATTAGAAACCATCTTGCAGCTAGCTAATGAAAGTCCAAGGAACTTTATCCTCAATCAATCAATCAGTCAATTCAAATTCATCTATTCAGCCATCAATATGATTTTCCCAAACATGTCACACCTCTATTCAGTGGCCTCCAGTGGCTCCTTGTAATCTCAGAGATCAAATACAAAACCCTATTTGACAGTCAAAGTCCTTGATAAGCTAGCCCTTCCAACATTTTCTTACCTTATATCTTACCTCAGGCCACTGCTCTTTAATTCAAAGATACTGGCCTCCCGGTTTTTCCTCAAACAAGACACGCCATCTTTCAGCTCCAGGCATTTTCTGCCTGGCATGCCTGCATGCCTGCAATGCTCTTTCTCCTTAACTCCCCTGATTTTCTAAGTCCCAACTAAAATATGATTTCTTACATGAAGGCTTTCCCAACTTAACCCCTTTTGATTCTAGCTCCTTCCCATTTTAATTATTTCCTATTTATCCTGTATATTGCATGTTTGCATGTATTTATTTGCTTGTTGTCTCCCTCATTGGATTGTAATCCTCTTTGAGGGCAGAGACTATTTCACTTCTTTTTGTATCCACACTGCTTAGCACAGTGCCAGGTACATGGTAGGCACTAAATAAATGTTTATCAGTTGATTATCTTTCAGCCCAGTGCATATTTTCACTGCATTTCTGACTACCTAAAGCCCATTTTGAAACACTCTTCTATTGAAGTTTCAGAGCCCTTATGCTCAGCTCAACAAAACAGAACAGGAACTAAAGAATGGGGGAAAATAATTCTCCTTCCTTTGCTAAATATGTGATATACATAGAGACAAGCTCTTATGACTGACCTCAACTTTTCAATGACTTGAACAGAGAACAAAGTATTAAGTTTCCTAAAAGGGCAGCCAAAACTGCTGCTATTCTATTTATTTTGGACATATATTAGACATTCATTAATGGACCAATATCAATGTGGAGGAAGTCTCTAGTCAAATGCCCCAGGGATCTGTCCTTGGCTTAAACTTGTCAATTCCTTCCTACAGTGTGGTGCCTTGGCTTGAACACACTATTTCAGATGTGGTCTGACTAGGGCAGAGGACATCAGGACTGTTACCTTTATACACTGTGCCTTTCTACATTCAGGTGCTTTTTAAAGTTGTTGTTGTTTTTTTTTTTTTTTTTGTTGTTGTTGTTGTTGTTGTTTTTTACTGTCATGTCACAGTGTTAATTGGTTGCTCTTTAAAATTCTCAGATCATTTTTAAATGAACAGTTTTTAATTATATCCCTCTGAGTCTTATGCAGCTGATATTTTGAGACCCAGTAGTAAGAGTGTATATGTATCAAGGGCACTTAGATGGCACAGTGGATAGAGCACTGGGTTAGGAGCCAAGAAAATCTGAGCTTAAATTTAACCTTAGATGCTGGCTGTGTGACTGTGAATAAGTCATTTAATCCTGCTTGCTTCATTTTCCTCATTTATAAAATGATGGAGAGAAGGAAATGGCAAACCACACTATTATCTTTGCCAAGAAAACCCCAAATTGATTCACAGAGAGTAGGATACAACTGAAATGATTGATATATTTATCCCTATTAAATCTTAATACATTTGTCAAGATATTTAGTATGCTTACTCTGTTATCCAATGACTTAATTGTTTTTTTCAAGATCTCTGCCTTCTACAAATTTCATGTGTGGCATTTGTACTTTTATCCAAGGTATGGATAAAAATATTGAAGTTTATGGGGCCAAGGATTTATACCTATGTACACTCCACGAGAGAACTCTTTACAGCAATTTAATCTTAATTAATTAACTAATTGTAAGAATACTACCAAGTGCTCGAGCTAAGAATGCACTTGGCAATGAAAGATTAAAGATCCAAAGAGGTCCATCATCATTTATACCATTCTGAATATACCTAATATTAACAGATGAACCACATCTTTTCATTTTGTCCACAGGAAGAGCTTCAGAGACTTTGTTGCCCAAATATCAAGAAACTGTAGAATTCCCTTAATCTATCTACCAGTCTAGTTGTCCTAGGAAAAAATAAAAAGAAAAGTTGGTACGTTGTTATCAACTGTTCTTGGTGAAACTATTCTGGTTTTTTGTGATTACCATTTCCCTTTCTAAGTGTTTCCAAATGGTCTCTTTAATGATACATCCTTGACTTTGGCTAGAACTTAAAGTCAAATTCATTAGATTATAGTCCAAAGAGCCTTTTTCCTTTCTCCTTGAATTTTTACTGACAATGGGACAACAATCATGTAAGTTCTCTCAGAATACTAAAATGTATTTATACAAGCCTGAAGACCACTGCATTGATGACTACCATTTCACTTATCTGAAGTTACACCCCAATGTTAACCATTTAGTATCATTCCAAGGCCATATTTTATTGTCACTTTATTATCAGAGAAAACAAGAACCAAAATTGTAGCTTAATAGTTATCTATGGATGATATTTTATCATCCATTGTCATCATCCAATTCACTTTAGCTATAGGTCTAGCATTTCTTTTATTATTTTATTGTCCCCAACATAGCTAATAAAGCCATTTTTGTTGTTCTTGGCATTCATTGCCAAGTACATTCTTAGCTTAAGCACTTGATATTATTCTTACAATTAGTTAATCAACCAATCAGTCATTAAGTATT
The DNA here is from genome assembly GCF_902635505.1 of Sarcophilus harrisii. Taxonomy (NCBI): domain Eukaryota; kingdom Metazoa; phylum Chordata; class Mammalia; order Dasyuromorphia; family Dasyuridae; genus Sarcophilus; species Sarcophilus harrisii. The sequence continues at coordinate 372,822,233 of NC_045427.1, forward strand.
TATTAAGTACATACTATGTGGCAGGCATGGTGCACAGGGATACAAGTACAAAAAAAAAAAAAGAAAGAAAGACAGAAAAAGAAAAAGAAAGAAAGAAAATCCCTACCTGTGATGAGTTTATATTTTGAGACAAAAAGAATATATGAAAAAATATATAGCATAGATACAAAACTAATATATGCAAATATATGCAGAGCAGTTAAATACAAGATAGTTTGGGAGGAAGGCCACTAGCACTTGGAGGATCAGGAAAGGCAGAAGATGATGTTTGAGCTACATTCTGAAGGAAGAGAGGGAGTCCATGAAAGGGAGGCAAGGCAACAATGTATAACAGGTAAGGTGGATGGCCAATGCAAAAGCTTGGAGATTGGGGAGGGAGATAGAAAGTGAGGAATAGAGAGGCCAGAATCATAGAGTTCAGTGGGGAGAGGGGAATGAACTAATATTCAGTGAGAGTGGAAAGATAGCCTGGGGACAGATCATGTAAGTCAGCCAATCAATGAGTGCTAGATTATAGGGCTTTAAAAGCTAAACAGAAGAAGTTATATTTTATCTTAAAGGCAATAGGAAACTATTGGAGTTGTCTGTGTAGGGAATTCAAGTGGTCAGATCTGTTCTTAGGGAAAATTACTTTGGCAACAATGTGTAGGATTGACTGGAGTGGTGAGAGACTTGGGGTTGCTGCAATAATTTAGATGAGATATGATGAAGTCCTGAACTAAGGTCATAGATGGGTGAATGGAGAGAAGGGGTTAAAAGCAAGAGATGTGTGAAAGAAGAAACAGTAAAGATTTGGCAAGTGATTGGATATATGAGGTGTGAGAAAGCCAGAAATTCAGGATAATGCTGAGATTATGAACTGGGACATTAGAAGAATGGTGATGCCTTTGACAGAAATAGGAAGTTTGGAATAAATCCTCCCTTATTTGGAATAAGGGAAGATTTAGGAAGAAAGATAATGAATTAAATTTGAGATACTGGCTTAAGATGTTTTTAGAACATCCAGTCTAAATTCCAATAAATAAGCAATTGGTGATAGAGTACTAAAGCTAAAGGGAGAGATTGAGGTTAAATTTAAGAGTCATCTGCTTAGAGAGTTAAATCCATAGAAGATATTATTAATAATAATAACTACCATTTACATTGTGTATTAAGGTTTGTGAAATGTTATGCATGTTATATTGTTTGATCTCATTTGCTCATTACATATAATCAAGTAAAATAATACAGAGGAAGAAAGGAATAGCACCTAGGACAGCACCTTGGAGAATGCCTCCACTCAGGGGCCAAGATGTGCTTTTTGACTAATAGCCAAAAAGCATGTATTGAGGATTTGCTGTGGTGTAGACTCTGTGCTAAGTGCAGGGGATACAAACAAAAGCAAATAACATAATCCTTGCCCTCAAGGATCTTATATTCTAATGGGAAGATAACATGCTATTACATGCATATAAATAATAATCATAAACATAATAGCTATAATTTATATAGCATTTACTCTGTGCCAGGTACTGTCCTAAATGCTTTACAATTTAGTATCTCATTGATCTTCACAGCAAATCTGGGGAATAGGTGCTGATATTATCCCCATTTTCCATATGAGGAAACTAAGGCAGAAAGCTAGGGTCACATAGCTAGTAAGTATTTGAGACTGGATTTAAACTCAAGTTTTCAAGACTCTAGGCCTAAGCTCTATTCATTGAGCCACCAAGCTACTCCTAAGTGTATATCTTGTTTACAAAGGAAAGTAATCTCAAAAGGAAAGTACTAATAGTAGTGAAGATCAACAAGATCCTACACAAGATGGAATTTGAGCTGAAGGTTGGAAGAGGGAAGCCAGGATGCAGAGTTAAGGAGAAAGAGCATTCCAGTCATGGGGAAGAGCCAATGAAAATGTGTGAGTATCTCTCCCTTGCTCATCAATCCTCCATTATCTGTCTAGAAAGATGGCCTATAAACCACATGAGTGAGAACTTTTTTGCTTCTTTTTTTTTTTTTTTTTTTTTAAACAAACTTCTTAATCACCATCCTTGGAAGAACAGGAAGGAACCGTTTTGTGTTTTCTTTGTTTCCTGGGTTACCATGGCCAAAGAATTCATTATTGAGTGATGAGCCTCTTCATATTTGACTAGGCTAGTTCTTAGACAACAGTCTATCACTAGGCCCAGGACTCGAAGCCTTGCTTGAGCCTGCCAGAGTTGAGGCCCCATTCCATAAATTAAAAGTATCCAGATTCACTTCCATGCTATGATAAGGTATTAGAGTAGGACTTTTTGTGGCAGATCTAATCAGTCATAGAGAAAGACTTTGAAGATATTTATAAATGAGGAAACTGAAGCCCTTGCTCAAGGTCACAGAGACATTAAGTGGTACAGTCAAAAGTGAAATGCAGATCCCCTGACTTGATCCAAATCTCTGTGGTATGTATCACCTTTCTTTTTCTATACATTTTTAAAATCTAAGTTTGTTCTTTAAATCAGAGATTACACTACTAAGTATATATCCAAAAGAGATCAGACAAATCCCAAATATGCCAAAATAATAATAATAATACTTAAAAAAAAACTGGAAATAAAGTCAATGTCTATTGGGAAATGGATAAATTGAAGTACATGGATGTAATGGAACATTATTATACTGGGAGACTCAAAGAATATAAAGAATTCAGAGAAACATAGAAAGATGTGTGAATTAATACAAAATGAACTAAGCAAAGCTAGGAAGACAATATAAATAGAGGCTACAATGATATAAATAGAAAGAACAAAAAACTTAAACTGAATATTATGTAGTTATAATACTATGGAATTGCCAAGTTTGATCTAAAAAAGAGATGAGATTATCTCCTTCCTTTTTTTTTTTAAACAAAGGTGGGGAATTATAGGTGTGAAACATTATGTAGACTGACAGGCTTCCTTAGTGTAGGTTGATCATATGAAACTGCTCTTTTTCTTCTTTAATTTTTACTCTTTGTTATAAGGGAATCAGCCAAGTGGCTGATAGGGCAGAATTTGAGGGAAATATTTGTAAATAAACATTCTTTATTTTATAAATTGAAAAAAACAAACAAACAAACAAATAAACCACAGGATCATGGAGGTTGAGTTTTCCCCATGCTCATGAAGCTATTAATGAAAATAAACAAAGAACAAAATATATCAATTTTTTAAATGTTTAAAGAAAGCAATGTAAATTAAGTTGCTGTCTGATCACAAAATTGCCATGTGTTCATATTGTTCTCTTTAAACAATTATTTTCTTTTTTTCTTTTTCCTTAATTCATTCTTTAATTTATTTGTATTTATATTGTTAGAAGTTCATTTTTAAGAGCTTTTTAACCTTTTGGGAGCAACTTCCTTTATACAATTTAAAAGCATTGGTCTTTATCTATTCTTTCTTTCAACTCTTTAAAATCTATTTCCCTAAAGTATGCCAAATGTTTTTTTCTCCTTTATCTCAAATTCTAGAATAGGACAGTCATCCTTTCCAAAGTTCTTCAGAAGTTAATCCTTATTTATTAATTAGAATCAAATGTTTTCTCCACACGTTAAAGAATAAAATTATCATGGAGGCAGGTTCATATGTTCATACTTTAACAGCTATTTTGCTTTTGAGAGAGAAAGAGAGAATCTATGAACAGATCTTGTTTAAGGTCACAGTATTAGTGAAAAAAACAAGGCTAAAACGCAATTTCCTGTTCTAATTCTCATTGCATTCCAAATTCTCACTAGAAGATTCATTTATTATAATGGAAAAGGGAGTTTTGAAATCATTAAGGAACTATATATATATATATATACATACATATACATACACACACATAGAATATTATTGACATTGAATTTAAGATAGAACACACATGAAAAAAACAATCCTCTGGTTTTCTTTTCCTAGTTTCTTCCTCATAAAGAGGGCTTGAGCTAGTTTACCAGTTCTGCCAGCTTAGCAGCTATTTGCATTACTTAAAGAAAAAAGTATGACTATTTGTTCCAGATACTTGGCTTAGCTTTTGTCTGGTCCTTCTATGACACAAAACATTGTCTCACATTTTTTCAACAATGGTTTTCATTTTTTAAATAATAAAAAATTATAGACCAATTTTCTCTCTCTTTAGGATCTGTTTTCTAAATTAGGCTCTCTGAGTCATTCTCAGCTTCTGCAGGGTTAAGTTCTTTTCCTCTAAGGAAGCTTTGAACAGAGGACCAGATAGTAACATTGAATTTTAGGTTTAAAAGGGACCTAAGAAATGATCTTATTGAATGCCTTCATTTTGTAGATGGGGAAACTGAGACTCAGGAAAATTGAGTCTTTCCAATGTATACAAAGCCTATTAATAACAGAGCAGAGACTAAAACTTAGACCTTTAACATTACATTTTGGTCTTTTCTGACAACATGGCTATTTTTCTTCTATTAAATGGAATTGTTAATACTTTTTCTTCATAATTCAAAATTTTTATTCACCTATTTTCAGTAACATATGTATATATACATATATGTTCACACATTCATGCATATGTATACATATATTAGATTCTCATGTGTATATATATATATATGTATATATATGTTCAGGATGTGGTAGGCATATTAACAGTGGATTTTGTTGTCTCCATTTCAAAATAGGCTTTGGCATTAATATTTCCAACACTCAATAGGATGGAGGTATGAGTCAATGGTTATAGCACACAGCTTGGAGTTGGAAGTTCAAGGAGTTCTACTCTCAATACCACCACAAAATTTCTGTGAGAGGTAACAGGCAGCCCACTCAGCTCCTCTGTGGCTGTATTTCTGCATCTGGGATAATAATACTCTTGTTTATAAAGTGCTTTGAGACCTTTGGATGCAAAAGTACTATGTAAGTACAAATTATTATCTCTTTTCCAGACACCACTTTCAGATCCAAATCCAGAAACTTCCACAACCCCCAAAAGGAAAGTCAGCAAAAATACATGTGTATATACATCTCTAAGCCTGTGCCAGTGTAAAGATATATGTGTGGATGACATATCTACAAGTTTTCATTTATATGGTATATCATATTTAGTCAGGATAGGAGAAAATTGAGAGGCGCTATTTGATGCTGAAAGTTTTTTTTCCTTATTTCTTTATGACTTCTGAATATGTACTTCTCACTCAAGATCAAGAACTTTAATGTTAACTCTGTAAGTAGAAGCAGAGCAAGAGAAAAAACCGATCTTTCTCTCAGATTCTCAGCCTGATATACTTTTAAGCATTCAATTTTGTTTGTTCCCTGGTACATCTTCCCTTAAATTCAAGTGGGCACACACTCTAATCCCTCTTTTCTTTTCTCTCTGGATTCTCCTTCTTGGGAAATCTTGTCCACTTCCATAGTTTCAATCATTACTTTGAAAATAATTCCCCAAACTACTTATCCAGCCTTAATCTCTTTTACAAGCACACATTCTGTATTTCCAGTTGCCTGCAAGATATCTCAATTTGTATATGCCAGCAGTATCACAAATGCAACATGCTTTCAAAATGAACTCGTCTTCTCCCTAAATATTTCCCTCCATTTCCTTCCATTTCCCTGTTTTTCTGTTGATGACATCACCACTTTATCCAGACTAAGAGCTTGAAGCTATCTTTGACCCTTTTCCTTCTCAACTCCAATTTAATCTTCTACATATCTTCTATCTAAACTTTCTCTCCATTCATGTGGCCACCACCCTAGATCTGGTTCCCATTTCCTTCCACCTGGGCTATTGGAATAGCCTCCTAACTTATCTCCCTGCTTCCATTCTCCCTTCTGCAGTCCATCCTTCACACAACTGCCTCAATGACTCTTCCCAATGCACAGATCTAAACATGTTATTCCTTTGCTCAAATATCTTCAGTTGCTCTTTACTCCTAATAAAATTAAATGTAAACTATTTATTCTGGCATCTAAGGTACTATATTGTCTGGATCCAATTTATCCTTCCATCCTCATTTCACGTTACTCCCATGTATGTGTTCTGTGTTCAAAATAAACTGGCCTACTAAGTGTTCCCTAATCTTGTCTTGCATTCTCCAACTTCCTCATAATTACCATCCTCCCTTTCTGAATTTGACACTTTTCATATTTGCTTCCTCAGTGCCTTATCTAATGCCTGTCATAATAGGCATTATTTAATAAATGATTGTTGATGTCTGATTTGATTCTTATATGGGGAAGGAAAACCTGTTTCCTACAGTATATCACCCTTTCTATTATTCCCTATCTCTCACTTAGCTTCAATTTCTTTCTGTCTAATGGTTTCTTCCCTACTGCCTAGAAATACATCCATATTGTCCCCAGCCTCAAAAAACTTTCACTTGATCTGTGCATCACTGATTGCTATTATATTATACTCTCTTCTTTTTTGCGTGTGACTCCTCCATATATTTCTTCCACTTCCTTTTTTCTCGTTTTCTTTTTTACTTCCTACAACCTAGCTTCCAACTTCATTATTCAATGCAAACTGCTCTATCCAAAGTTACCAGAGATCTCTTAATAATCCAATATGCCTTTTCTTAATCTTTACTCTCCTTGACTTGTTTGCAGCCTTTGACACTACTCCAGGTCTTCATGGGCATACTTTCTTCTGGTTCTCCTATCACCTTGATCATTCCTTCTCTGTCTCTTTTACTTATATCTTCAACCAATCAAAATCTTCACACACATTAACTATGGATATCTCTCAGGACTCCATCCTGGTGTCTCTTATCTTCTCCTCTCAATATTATTATATTGAGTAATCACATTAATTCCTAAGGATTCAACTGTTATTATTACACAGATCATTCTCAAATATATTTTTCTTGTCCTAATTTCTCTCCTAAACTTTCAGTTTCACATCTCCAACCGATTATCAAACTTATCAAATGAATGTTCTATAGATATCTTAAACTCTAAGTGTCTAAAACAGAATTCCTTATATCCCCCCCAAAAAAAACCTCTCTTCTTTCTAACTCCCTTATCACCATTGAGGGTGTCATCATGATCAAAGACATCAGGATTAAGAATACTAATCAAAATGAGAATGGGGAGTTGAGATGATTGCAAAAAAAAAAAAAAAAAATGGGGGGAACAGTAAATATGGTCTCCATGCACTGATCACAGGCATTTTGTCTAGGCAAAATTATAATTTGGGGAAATTTGTTTTTCCCTTTTCCCTAGCCTTCCCTTTACTTTCTCTCCTATCCTTTCTTCTTCTCATTGGTGTCTCAGTCCTTCAGTAACTTCCAGTACCCAGTACCTTCTCTCTATTAACATAAATCTGATATTTTAAAAGCATGCATAGCCTAGCAAAATGCCTCGGGTAGACTAGATACTTAACTACTATCTGTTGAATGAATGAATGAATGAATGTATTCATAGTAAGGGAATTAAAAAAAAAACTGATAAGGCTTGCTATGTGACACCTGCCAGAGGGATTTGCATTTAACAGAGTAGTGATATTAATAAAGTAATAATTATGCTTCACATTTACATCATGTAACCTTAAGACAAAAATTCTAAATCTCTCATGTTTAATTAAAGTTTTATTGATGCCTTTTGTCATTTAGACTGAAGTTGTTTCTCCCAGCACCCAGCACACAGTCCTCACTTTTTCTAAGGAAAAAAAGTTAAACAAGCCAACAGGGATCAACTGAATCTGATGGATTATGCAAATTCTGTACCCCATAGTACATCCTTATCAAAAGGAAAGATGTCTGTTTCATCATCTGTCCTTTGGAACAAATATTACCTTTCTAATTTCTGATGTGGAATTGTAGACATCAGTAAGCAAATAGGAAAAGTATGGGAAAGATAGTGTTTGGCTTTTTGAAATTACAATGCCCTTGTCAGAACTCTTAAGTAGCTTGCAAATACAACATATTTTTGTACAAAACAATGAATGAACAAAAGTGATCGCAAGTTATGCAGATACATAAATGCTAAGGTAACTCAAAGCAAGGAAGCATGGGAATGATGTCAGTGAAATCTTTTTTTTTTCCATTAAAGCTTTGTATTTTCAAAACATATCCCTGGATAATTTTTCAACTTTGATCCTTGCAAAACCTTATGTTCCAAATTTCTCCTCCCTTCCCCCACATCCTCCCCTAGATGGCAAGTAATTCAATATATCTTAAACATGTTAAAAATATATATTAAATCCAATATATATATATATATATATATTTATACAATTATCTTGCTGCACAAGAAAAATCAGATCAAAAAGGGAAAAAAAGAGAAAGAAAACAAAATGCCAGCAAACAACAACAAAAAGAGTGAAAATGCTATGTTATGATCCATACTCAGTTCCCACAGTCCTCTCTCTGAGTGTAGATGGCTCTTTTCATCACTGAACAAGTGGAACTGTTTTGAATCATCTCATTGTTGAAGAGAGCCCAGTTCTTCAGAATTGATTGTTGTACATTCTTGTTGCTGCCATGTATAATGATCTGTCGGTTCTGCTCATTTCACTTAGCATCAATTCATGTAAATCTCTCTAGGACTCTCTGAAATCATCTGGTTGATCATGAAGTCTTCTTAAAAGAAACAAATCTTGAGTAAGGATTCCCAGGTCTGATGCTGTTCAATTCTCTGAAAAAAAAAAAAAACCAAAACCTTCCAGGGTCAGTGGATACCTTTTCCCTCATGATCAGAGTCAGGGCCAGAAAAGAATATGGACAAGAATTATTGTTAAGAAGGCAGGAAACTATTTCATCTGAGAAGAACTATCTGAGTTAAAGTTCTAAGACATATTCAGAAGCAATAAAGCAACTTAGCTAAAGCAAAAGGTTTTTCTTGTGAAGAATAGAGGAACCAGCTTAGATTAATTAATTTCCTAAATGACCCCAGAAAAAGCATCTTTTTTCTATATCTTATTTAGTTAAAAAACATGATAATGAGTGAGATGTGTAAATAAAATTACAGAATACTTATAGGTTTTTAGAATTTCTGTAGCTAAGCAACACAATGGATAGATTGCCAGGTTAGGAAAACCAGAGCTCAAATCTGCCTCAGATATATACTATCTTTGGGAATGTAGACAAGTCACTGAACCTCTCTCAGCCTCAGTTATCCGAAACATAGGAATGATAATAGCATTTACTTTTCAAAGTCAGTCTGAGGATCAAATGAGATAATTCATGCAATTTTGTTGCTTTTGTTCCATCTTTCAGTCATATCCAATTCTTCTTGACCCCATGGACTATACACATCAGATGGCCCTTCTGTCTTCCACTATCTCTCCAAATCTGTCCAACTTTTATCACACTATCTATCCATCTCATCCCTTGCCATCTGCTTCTTCTTTTGTCTTCAATCTTTCCCAATAAGTTCTGTCTTTTCATTATGTGGTCAAATTATTTAAGCTTCAGTTCCTAGTATGAATTAATTTCTTTAAGTATTGACTGATTTAATCTCTTTGCTGTCCAAGGAATTTTCAAAAGTATTCTTCAGTGAAGCAATTTGAAAGTATTGCTTCTACAATGCTCAGTTTTCCTTAGAGTCCATCTCTCACAGCCCTACATTGCTACTGGAAAAAATCATAGTTTCGACTATGAGAACCTTTGGCAACAAGATGATGTCTCTGTCTTTTAGTCTGCTGTCCAGATTTGTCATTGTTTTCCTACCAAGGAGCAAGCATGTTTTAATTTCATAGCTTCTTCAGCATCTTCTACAAATGTGCATAAATATTATTAGTATAGTATATATCAGTACCTGATTCTTCCCGTATATGATAGATATATAAGGTTAGGTTTATAAGATAGAAAGCTTTATTAGGTAGAAGCTAAAAGGCTTTATAAATGCATACATTCATATTATCATTATGTTAGTTATAGAACATTTGCTTTCCCTCCCAATGTGAATAGAGTACTGAGCCTGGAGTCAGAAAGACTCATCTTCCTGAGTTCAAATCTGGTCTCAGACACTAACTGTGTAATCTTGGGCAAATAATTTAACCCTGTTTGCTTCATTTTCCTAATCTATAAAATGAGTCAGAAAAGGAAATGGCAAATTACTCCACTATCTTTGCCAAGAAAACCCCAACTGGGATTATGAAGAGTCAAATATGACTAAAATGACTAAAAAGCATCAAATAAAATTAAGAGCTTGGGCTTAGATAATCTCTATTTTTTAAAAAATAATAGCTTTTTGTTTTTCAAAATACATGCAAAGATAGTTGTCAGCATTCACCCTTGCAAAATCTTGTGTTCTACATTTTTCTCCCTCCCTCTCTCTTCCTTCCCCTGTTCCCCTAGACAGGAAGTCATCCAATATAGGTAAAACATGTACAATTCTTCTAAACATATTTCCATATTCTAAAGTTTTTTTAATGTTCTATGATTATATGTTTCTTTTTTTTTTTTTATTTAATAGCCTTTTATTTACAGGATATGTGCATGGGTAACTTTGCAGAATTAACAATTGCCAAACTTCTTGTTCCAATTTTTCACCTCTTACCCCCCCACCCCCTCCCCCAGATGGCAGGATGACCAGTAGATGTTAAATATATTAAAATATAAATTAGATACACAATAAGTATACATGACCAAGACGTTATTTTGCTGTACAAAAAGAATCAGACTCTGAAATATTGTACAATTAGCTTGTGAAGGAAATCAAAAATGCAGGTGTGCATAAATATAGGGATTGGGAAGTCATATGATTATATGTTTCACTGCTGTCCTCAACTGTTCCAAGGTACCTGAACTTACAGGTCATTTAAAGTATGAAAAATTATTATTATGTAATATATGTTATATTAAATATATAGTATGTATTTTAAAGTGCTCCAGGATATGGAAAATAATTTACTTTTAGATAATATATTATTTTTCCCAGTTACAAGTAAAAACAATTTTGAAGATTTTTTTAAAAAAAAGTTTTGAATTCAAATTCTATTCTCCTTTCCCTCCCTTCCCTTCCTTTCCCTGAGATGATAAGGAATCTAATACAAGTTGTATATGTGCAATCATGTTATAAAACATTTCCATATTAGCATTTTGTGTAAGAAAATGTACTAAAAGAGAAAATAAAAGTGAAAAATTATATACTTTGGTCTGTATCTGGAGGGGGAATATCATTATTCATCATGAATCCTGTGGAATTGTCTTGGATTGTATTGCTGAGAATAGCTAAATCATTCATAGTTGTTCATCATGTTTTTCTGTTGTTTTGTACAACATTCTGCTCACTTTACTCGGCATCAGTCTATGTAAATCTTATCAGGTTATTCTGAAATCATTCTGCTTATCATTTCATAGAGCACAATAATATGGAAAACCATTTCAATAAACATTTCAGTGTCTGTGCAAGGCAGTGTGCTAATTTGTTTGTGTTACAAAGATAACAAAGGGCATAGTCCCTGCCCGCAGGGAGCATAAAATCTGGGAAAACTGTACCTTTCAAGTTAAACTCTAGAAATGTCTAGCATTGCTTCAAAATCTTGGCTAGAATTAGAAATAAAGAAAGGGAAATAAAAATGAATTTAATATGTTTTTCTTTCCCTCTTTGAAAAAATGGAGAAATTGAGGTATAGTGGATAATGATATTCCTTTGGATTCTTGAGAGAGAAAAGGGAAGGGTCTTTTACAGGACTGATAGAGTGTCACATGTTTTTGTCCTATCTCCCCAATTCTTTACTTTCTACCTGAAACACTTTACACAGAAGAAATCTAAAAGTCATTCTATGGGGCCCTTGTTTCCTAGAAGCAAAACTGTTTGATATAGACTCCATGCTTATACCAAGGTGAGGACAATCACATACAAAGCTTATTTTTAGGTTTTATGCTATCTTCTAACCATCCCCATCCTCCACTGCTCCCCTTGGGTAAGCTCTTTGCAGTCTTTCACTCTCTTGAGGTTCTCCTTTTGCACATAGTAAATAGACATTTGGAATTTTTAGAATCTACTTTTGCCTACAGATTTCATATGGTCCTAATTTATTTTATGTAAACTGAAAGCTAAAACATAAGACATTGGCTGACTGGAGTACTTCATCTATTAGATGGTAGTAGCTATTGATATATTGATACTGCACCTCATCTTTATTAGTCAAAGTATATTCTTTTTTTTTTTTTTAATAGTATTTTATTTTTCCAAATACATGCAAAAATAATTTTCAACATTTACTTTTTTTTTCAATATTTACTTTTGCAGAACTTTGTGTTTCAAATTTTCTCCCTCTCCCTCCCAACCCCCACCCCAAGATAGCAAGCAATCTGATATAGGCTAAATATGCACAATGCTTCTAAACACATTTCCATACATGTCATTCTGTGCTAGAAAAATCAAATCAAAGGAGAAAAAAAACATGAGAAAGAAAAAAAAAGAAGCAAAAAACAACAAAAAAAGGTGACAATAATATAAAGTATATTCTGAAAAAAGGATGGTAGTAGGACAGTAGAGGAGAAGCTAAATTCTTCAAAATACAAGCACAAGGTCCAAGGATTCCAAAGAATGGTAGAAATTCCTTTGGTATGGGGAGGGAGGCAGGGGTGGAGGTAGTAATCACAGAGTAGGAACTAGGTTTCAAACTATTGAAAGTGTGGCAAAGATAAGCAAATTGCTACATAGTTTTTACAAATCCCAGATACAGAGTAATTGGTCTGCTAAAATGCTCCGCATACCAGCGACTGGTCACAGTATTGACTCCTTTTTTTTAAATCAAGAAGTATCATTCATTCACAATTTAAAATTCAACAGATATATTCTAGAAACATCTACTATATCAAAGCAGTATACTAAATACTTCATGGGAGCTTATACTAAGAAAGGGCAAAAAGATAATAAATAGCACTTGAGTCCTTATTCTCAAAGAGTATTAACTAGTAGTGGGAACCCTATCCAAGGGAGTCAGGAAACCTTAGTTGTTATCCTGAACAAGTCCCTTCATTTTTCTAGGACTCAGTTTTTTCATTTATAAAATGAGAGGATTGAATTTAACAACTTCTAAAGTCTCTTCCAGTTTTAATATTCTGTATTCCAAGGGGAGATAAAGCATGCAAACAATTTTAATACAAACAAGAAATGGTAAGTGTATGAAGTAAAAGATATTTTGAGAATTTTTAACCTTAGTTAATTGGGGTTGTTTTTTCTCCTACGAGGCTATAGCTTCAATTTTATAATAATTTTTAAAGGGAAACTTTAGAGGGATTTTCTTGGTAGTTATTTCTAATAGAAATGGGAAAATTTGGGGCATCTGCATTTTATTCATGTGGAGAGAGTGATTTTCATAGATACCAAGTTGATTTTGGTCTCTGTTGCTTAACACTTTTTCTTCATTCCCTAGCTCCTCTGTTTTTCCCTCATGTCATTTGGACAGATTTCCTTTATTTCCTTCTCCCAGGAGCAGAAAGCTTTGGGTACAATTTCACATTGACTCTGTTTCTAGCCATGGAGTCAAAAACATCTTCCCTTTTATCTCATGTTCAATCATGTTTTCAGTGTTCTCTTTCTCTCCCCCTCCCCATTTGACAGTGCCTCAAAAATGATACAATTAGTGTATGTGACACAAAATGACGCTTTTCAAGAATTTGCCCCCAGGATAAATTTTCTGTTTTCTCAGGGGGAAAAAAGTTTGTTGGAGTTTCAGTGGCAGATGGCAGTTTTCCACATAAAAAAGGAAATTCAAGTCACTGAAAGGGGAAGAAAAGACGTTTTGCTATTTTTCAGGTCCAAAAAAATGAGGAGTTGTGTTTTTGTTGTGTTTTTTTTCCCAGATAGTTTTAGTTGGCAAGAGAAAGTGTGGGGGTAGCTTCCCCTGCCATAGCCTGTGCTAGAGATAAAGAGAAATACAGTCTCCAAAACTGAGATTCCAGCAGTAATGAATTCACTCTGAATGTGTATTTTAAAATTTAGTACTTCTGAGCCAAATCTTTGTGCCTACATATGGATATCTTGGTTGTAGTTTTAATGGGGCATGGATTACCTATTGGGAATGGATCACAAGGTCTTGAACTGTTCAGTTCTCTAAAATGGTCACTTTTGGGCCAATGGCGGCATATTCTTGCTAATTATTATAGTCAGGGCCAATAGAGTGGGGGAGACCTTTGAGGCTTGGCTTCAAGCTAAAAGAGAGCCTCAAATACAGTGCTATCAACACGAGAAAAGAGAAGTTGAATGGTCCTACTAGGCTTAAGAGAAACTGTGATATTTTATGCATAGATACTAGATTTTTTTTTCAAATAATTAGTATATTTTTTTCTTTCTTTTCCTTTTCTTTTCTTTCCTTTTTTTCCTTTTTTCTTTTTTCTTTCTTTCTTTCTTTCTTTCTTTTTTTTTTTTTGTGGCTGAGGCAATTGGGGTTAAGGGACTTGCCCAGGGTCATACAGGTAGGATGTATTCACATTTGAACGCAGGTCCTCCTGACTTCAGGGCTGGTGCTCTATCCACTGCACCTAGCTGCCCCAAATAATTATTATATTTGCACAGAGAAGAAAAAGAAACTGCTTAATTTTAAAAATTGAATATGTCACCTTTTTGGCACCCAGGTTTCTTTTCATGTATCTCCATTTTGCTATTATGGCTAAGGACTTCAAAAGGCCTTATAAGGCCAAAAAAGTCCCTTCCTCTCAATTGGATATGAGATTCAAGGGTATTCATATGATTTGTAACTCTAATGGTGCCATATTTCCAATAACACTGGATTTATTATGTTCATACATATCTACTTAAGTCAAAGAAATAGCTCTTCCTATATTAGATAAGCTAAGAAAAAGCATCTGGATGATTACTTTTTCTGTATCTTTCACAGTACCTAGCAGAGGACTGGACACACTTTGGATGTTCAATAAATTGAATTTAATCTTTCTGTCTTGTGGTAAACAATTATTATAATATTAATTAATCAACAGGTTATTGTTGGGTTTAAATTACTGTGTACTCAAAATTATCCAAGGCATTGTGGCAGAAACAAAAAGTATAGGCTTAGCCTTTAAAGACTTTACATTTTAGTTGGGGAAATAGAGTTCCTAATATTTATAAAACAATAACAAGTCATACTAAGATGCTTAAATAGCTTTCTAGTTCTGAAATCGATCAATATCTGCTCTCTCTCTTCCAACCTTATTGCCATAATTTCTGGACCCAGAGGGAATAGGAAGTTGATTAGAATGACATCCACTAGAGCTATTAGCTGCTCTTTGAGGTCTATATCACCTCCACCTACCAGTTCCCATTCTTACAGGGCAATATCCTTGGGCAACATATCTTTTGTTTCATTACCCCAAAATAATACCAAGGGCAGTCTTGAAAGAGGAAAATATAGCACAAAAGAAAAATAAACTACCTAAGAAATGTGTGGAGAAGGAAAAGAAAGGTCCTGCCCATTTATTCCTTTAATGGGATGGGTCCAGGTTGAGCTGAGAAGGTGTGTCATCTAATTATATCTATTATTTTCCTATGACACTGTCTCTAATTTTGTAATTAAAAAAATAAGGTTCATTTTACAGTTTGCATATAATCTACATAGTTTCTTTTTCATTTTTCTTCTTTTTTCTCTCCTCTCCTTTTCTCTTCTCTCTCTCCCTCCTCTTTTCCCATTCCTCTCTTTTCTTTTTCTCTCTCTCCTTTTTTTGCTTGCCCTCTCCTCTCCTTTCTTTTTTATCTCTTTTCTTTCCTTCAGGCATTGGCCATATCTCTGACTTATTAGGAAAGGTAGATAAACAAAGTAGAAGGTTAGAGGATGAACTTGAACCTTGAGTTATATATAAATCACCTACATGTTCCTAAATCTTATTCTTTCTTAACTACTAGAAAATAACACAGGGCAAATGACACTGGTTCATTCCTACCTAAAAAGGGAATTGAACTGATACAATAGAGGAAGAAAAGTTTTTTAATTATAAAAAAATTTCCACAGCTTTTCTGTGTACTTCACATGATTGTCACAAGAAATAAGAATCTAGTCAGATTATTTTTTCCTCACAACATTTTCTATCACTAATAAATAATACCATAACATAATAAATAAATATATATACATAATACTAATAAATAAGAAATAGGGAGTCTTTCATCAAATTATATGTATTATAATCAATTCAGTTATGAAGTGGCCCTGTTGTTGAAACATGCTGAGGTTGGGTGGATTGCTTGAGCTAAGGAGTTCTGAGCTATGATAGGGCTTAAAACCATCCATCATTTATATGATGTATTGGATAGAGTGTGAGTGAGGAGCCCATGGATTGCTGAAGAAGGGGAGAACCAACACAGATCAGAAATGGAGTAAGACAAAACTTCCAAGAGGAAGAGTAATGGCAATATGACATTGAGTGGCTGCTATACTCCCTAAATGGATGTGGTAGAAAGAACCCCTCCCCCCAAAAAATGTATATATAAATAAATAAATGGGTGGATGGGTGGATAATTGAATGAATGAATAAACAAACAAAACTATTTTGAGTACTTCAAAACTTACACAGACATGGATCTATAACTATGTTTTGATTGAAAATCACATCAATTAACTTAAAGTAATACTGAAACATATATAGACAACACCTCAGAAGCAATATGACATCTTGAGGACTGTACAAATGAGAATACCCAAAGTACAAATAAAAACACATGAGAGATAAACATGCAATAGATAGATCCACAGGTAAATGGTTTTCAGAGTGTCCCCAAAGCCTCAGGTTCCTAACAGACCTAAGACTTTTGGGACATTCTATATAAGGAAGAGATATCACACAAAATTCCTTTTAAATAATGAAACACAACACAAATACATCCCCCCTACACTCTGACACACACATACACATACACACACACACATATACACACACACAGATGCCTAAATAATTTATAAATTTATAAAAAATAATATTTTCATTTTTAAAGCAAATGTCTTGCATTAAAGGAAGTTATTTATAAAGTTTTCGTCCATTATCTACAGTTCTGTGTTCCTAGGACAAAACAATGCTCTTCACAAGTGTTAACTTACTTTCAGGAATGAAAAATACACATTCATCATGTGCTTATAGTTCAGACAGAAAAAAAAATGTGAACATGCTTGTCCCTTTCAGAAAAAAAAAAAAATGCACATGCTTGTCCCTTTATCTCACCACCTCAGGCTGTGACACTTTAATCAATCAATCAACCAAAAATTAATTAATCAATGTCTCTACTTATTCCTCAATAAAAGAGGAATATGTTAGGTTCTATAGTAGATGTAAAGTACATTATGCAGACCCTGTCCTAAAGGAGATTTCAATCTAGTTAGAGAAATAAGATAATATACATTAAAATAGCAAATAATAATAATAGCATATTTATGTAGTACTTCTCAACATATCTTGTTTGATCCCCATAAGAATTCTGTGAGATGAGTGTTATTCTCATTTTACAGATAAGGAAACTGATACGAAGAGAGATTAAGTCACTTGCCTGTGGTCACACAGCTAGTATCTGACATGGGATTTGAACTCAGTTCTTTATGATCTCAGGTCTAGCACTTTATGTGCTCTTTCAAGTCTATTAAACACGTTACATATATTGTCTCATTTGATTCTTGTAATAATTCTGTGAAATATGTGCTATTATTATCCTCGCTTTATAGATACAGAAATTGAGTCTGAGAAGTAAAGTAATTTGCTTGGAATGAGAAAATAAGGATTTGGATGCAAAATTTGAACCCATATTTTCTTGATTCTAACTTCAGCACTCTATGTGGTATTCAACCTAGCTGTATAGGTTTTTAAATCTGCCTAAAATTTGCATGATCTTGAGAGTAGAATATAGAAGCATCAAACTTATCTTTGTATCTTTGCATAGTCTCATCCTCAGAAGAAGTTTATTTCTGGATCTTTTATTGCAGGCTCTCTAAAAAAAATTTGACCAAGTTTCAGTGAACATTGCTTCTGCCATTTACTATTTGTGTGACTTTGTATAAGTCTCTTAATATCTGTGGGCCTTAGTGTCCTCATCTTTGAAATGAGAAGTTTGGACTAGGTGATTGGAAAAGGTCTTTTCCAGCTCTAAATCTATTATTATCTATGAATGGATGAATGACTTCATTCAATGACAAAATGACCGGCTATACTAAGAAATACCACTAGGTGGCAGCATGGGCAATTAATTGGCTACTTTATTATACTAAATAACTTATTTATAATCAAGCTTACTATATTTTAGGCTGGTTATATTTTTCAAGAGACAACAAGAGTTTCTTGAAAGCAATCATGGTCTTGTCAGATATATTTAATGTAAGTCTGAGTCATCATTGAGGGTCTTGCCTCAAGTTATTATAATGGTGATTTGTTGGGTTTTCCCAAATATGAGAACTAAGGAGTTTCCACATTGTCAAAAAGTTTAGAGACCACAGTTTAAATAACTCCTCTTTTGGAGGTAAAATTGCATTTTTCTATCCCCTTTTTGAATTTTTATATTTTTCCCTTTTTTTTTTTCTCAGCTCCTCCAGCCGCGAACCTGGAAGGTGGGAAACAAAAAGCTTCTCTCTGAAGTCCCTTTCAGATTACATTTTATTCCATATCTAGTTTGTATGCTATTTCAGTAATCAAGCATTTCAATAACCTCCTCTCTAATATAATATCTTGGAGTCCCTCATATGTTTGCCCTTCTTGTCAAGTTAGTCATGTTGATCTTCAACTTTGAATCACCCTCTTTTTTGATATATTGATAAATTTTTCCTCTTACATAGGTGGATACAGAATCGATCAATAATGATCACAATCAAGCATTGTCTTTTCATCCTGTGTAATTCTTGTTCTAATTCTCTCATTAGAATTCTCTCATTCCATAAAAGATCTATCCAATATAGGGAGGCATTCCTCAAGCTTGTTGTTGCTGTTGTTTTAAAATTTCATGGGTACTGGTATATCCTTCAGATCTGTCCACCTTGCTCTTGTTACCAAATTTACCCACTTCCTTTTTGAATCAATTTTCTTGTTGTCTTTTGTAACACTTCTTGAATACAACCTACTTATTCCCACCTTGTGCCTCTCCACTGCCCTTTGGGTTGCCTTCGAGTAATTTGATTTTTTTTTAGAAATCAGGTTACTCCATGATTTGAAGCTATGTAACATCGTTGCGAGAATACTGATGCTAAAAATATGGGTTTATGTGTCAGGAAGCAGTTTGAAATCAGTAAAAGTGTCTTGCAACTTTCCAAATGCATGTTTAATTCTAGACCCAGTTTATTTTCCACATACACTGTCTGTCTGAGACAAATGAATTGATGGATGAACTTAACAGACTGCCTATTCAACTATATGTCATATCCTGAGCAATATTTATTTGTCATGTGTTTTTTTTCTCCCTATGAGGCTTGCTCTGCCAATTAGCATAGGTACTTTATCTGTTCATAGATCTCAGTGAGGAGGCCTTGTGGTATTCAGAAATTTAATACAATCAATGTAATATTATCCACCAATAAAACTATTTAGATGACCTCACCATCTAGGGAATCCCTTTTTCATTTGAACTCTATGTGAAGCATCCTTCAGTAAAGTAGTAGACACCTTAGGAAATCTATAATTCCCCTTTTTATGCTTCATCTGATAATCAGAGGATTAGTGAACAAAGTTATCTTTGTGGTTACATCCATCAAGAAATATCAAATGAATTTAATATATTCATGGAGAAACTTTGTTAAAAAGATTTTCAAGTTTAAAGTTGCATTTTACTTTCTGAAGTCAAATTTGATAAAAAAAAAAAAAACAAATAAGCATAACGCAATTATTCAATTGTATGACTATGATGATGGAAAATTGTGATTGTTGTGTCTGCCTGTTCCCTGAAATTTTTTTTTCTTTTTCCCAATTACACATAAAAACAATTTTTGAAATTTGGTGTTTTTTAAAATCCCAAATTCTATTCCTCCCTCCCTCTCTTCCCCCTTTCCCAAGAATTCATAATTTCATTGAGGATGCCCTCTGTATTACATAGATCATTCTCATGAAGATTTTGAAGATATTAAAGAATAAGTATATGGGTCAATAGTTGTACATGTATTTTCAGTTCACTTTTTTTTTTTTTTTTTTTTTTTTTTTTTTTAGGGAAGTAACATTAGCTATAGTTTTCTCATTATTTTGAAGGGTGCCAGGTATTGTGCTAATCACTTTTTTAAAAATCACTTCATTTGATGCTCACGATAACCCTAGGAGGTAGGTACTATTTTTATAATATTTATTTTATAGTTGAGGAAACTGAGACCAACAGTTTCGATGACTTGCACAGGGTTACACAGGTAGTTCAGGAGTTTGAGACCAGATTTGAATTTGAGTCTTTTTAATTCTAGGCCCAGTGCTTTATTCTATTGTGCCACTAGATGCCTTTTTTCCCCCTAAGATATTTTGAAAATCAATCTTTGAGGGCCTTTGGAATTGGGTTATCTCTGTCATGAATTTCTTATGTATACAGTCTATCAAGTCTTCCTGATTTCATCTTGTACTATTCCCATTTTTTCAATTGGTATATGGGAGACTAAGGTATTAAAGCACAAATGTTGTGGTTCTATATTTATCCATGATGAGAATAGATTGCTGTTATTATCACTAACAAATCTGTTCCATTTTGCTGCTATTTGTTCGTCCAATTTCACTGGAATGGTATGGTTTAATTGGGTGTCATCCCAAGCTTTCAGAAAAATCAATTTTCATTTCATTGACTTTCATTCTTTTGTGAAGCAATGTTGCTCATAATTTTCCACCATCATCATCTGTAATATTTTCCAAATGAGTTTATACTCTAAGCTGATATGATAATTGGATGTCACGTCTATCTGCTTGGCAAGGAAATCAAATGTTTGCTAAGGCCACTTTCTGGGATCTTTTGGCCTCCTCATTATAATGATAATTTTATAGCTAAGAAAAGATGATAATCAATTAGTCTTTTATCAGTTCCCAGTGTGGATCAACAGCTTATTTAACTAGGTTAAATTGGAACTGTGTTAATTATATATCATGTTTTCTCATCTTTATCCATTCTCTGAATTGATTGTTTATTTTTCATTTTTTCCCATCTAGTCAATGGTCTGACTATATACATAACAGCTGATTTTAAAAATGATTCCCACATCAATAATCAGTCACTTTTTAATGTATTAAGGAATAGGAACAAGATCTGTGATTTCAATGATATAATCATTTCCCAGATGAAAAAGTTCCCCCCACCAGTCTAAGTCAGTACCTTCTCTGCAATTTAGTCTTAGCCGCCTGGAGTATTGAGAGATTTAATGACTTGCCTAGGATTATACAGCCATATATGCTTCAGAGAAGGGATTGGAATTTAGATCATACTGACTTCAAGGCTAGGATTCTATCCACAATGCCACAGTACCTCTATTTTTTTGTTATTTTTATTCCTCAGAACTTACAATAAACAGTTATTTTCTGACTCTTCTTGAATAACATATGAAGATATGCTGACAAAGCTCCTGAATAATCTCAAAGCTTTTGACCTCTCCAATTTCTTACTCTTAAAACACATTTTCCAGCCATTCACCCCTGTGCTTATCTTTCCATTAAAATCAATGACCAGCAATGTATATGTTTTCTTGTTAAGTTCTTAATATAATTTTTCTATTTCTCTCACCTAAACTTTGATTAGGAGCAGCTAGGGTACAGTAAATAGATATATACTGTATAAATGAATGAACAAACATATAAAAAATAAAGTAGCGACAGAATGATAAACATTGGCTGAAAGTATAAATGTATTAGATTCGAGTATATTCAAATATTTACATTAGTGGTGAAGTAGATAGAGTGCCTTGTCTGGAGATAGGAGAACCTGAGTTCGAATCTGACCTCAGATACTTAAGTAGCTGTGTAACCCAGGGTAAATCATTTAACCCTATTCAGTTTGTCATCTGTAAAATGAAATGAAGAAGGAAATGGCAAATCATTCTAGTATCTTTGTTAAGAAAGCCCCAAAGAAGGTCACAGAGAACCTGAAACTCAATAACAACAACAACAGATCTTGTTATCTTTATGACTATAGTTTTGCCTTTACTCATGATGAGATAACTCAAAATCGCATGAAATGTTTCTTCGTGTTGCCTTAGAATTCACTCCCAATCAATTCAACAGATTCTTTTATTTTCCCTTTTGAAAAGAATCTGTGACACATATTTACATTTAATTACAACTTCTTTGTCTTCTACTTTCATTAGTAGCAATAATATCAATATTAATCTGATCTTGTTTCTTTTAATGGTGTATAAACTCTTGCTAGACATGTATCTCCTACTTAGAGAACCAAAAATTAAATTAATATTTAGACAGTCTAAAAACTAATTCTTAGCACTGCCTGCTATCCCTTTCACCATTCTATTGCTATCCCTGATGAAGCAAAACAGGATTACGAAGACAAAGTTCTATATTGTACCTTTTCTTTGTATCACAGGTCACCAGTAGACAAGCAATACATCATCTAATGGCAACAGGATGTTCATAATCCTTCTTTGTCCATAACTTAGCAGGTTCTCAGATAGTAGATACAATCTGTTGTTGAGAATATACTTAAAGATTTTCTGGCTTGGAAGAACCTACCAGGGCATAGCCAAATTACCCTTACTATCAATCTATTCAGCTCCTGAATTTTGTTAGGGAAAACTAAAGAATCTAGCAGATATACTATTTACAAAAACAAACAAAGGGAGTATTTGTTAGTGGTTCCTTTGGAAACAATATTATATAAGAAGGGATGGAGCCTGATCATGACCTTGAGGAAGCTGGACATGTTGTCATAGAAAATAGGAAGACATTCTCACTTCTTGAACATTATATGAAGTTACATGAAAGAAAGGGCATTTTAAAAAGATAATCTAACAATAGAATACAAAATATATTAGAGGGAGAGGCTGAAGAAAGGAAGAGGTTATTGTAATAAACCAAGTGTAGCAATTGCTGTTGGCCCATATATTCCAAGGCTTGTCATCTGGGAGGCTTAAAGAATGGTGGTAATACTAACATGAATAAGATTATTGAAAAGAGGAGACATTTGGGGAAATAAAATCAGAGGGGAAAGATGAAAAATTCAGCTTCAAACCTATGGAAGTGAAAGTGATGAGATTATATAGGTAGATCTAATAATTCTGTAATATAACACAGGTCTACAATTTCATCATTTGGAAATCCCCTTCATTGGTATAGATCCCAAACTAAACATAACTTAGTAGATAAGTCAAGAATTCCTGCAGCTTAGAGAGATTACATTACTTGCTCAAGATCATACAGTCAGCAAGTATCAAAAGTGGAACTTAAAGCCAGATGTTCCTGACTTTGAGCCCAGCTCTCTATCCACTATAACATGTTATCTCTCAAGAGATATGCTACTGTAAACAACTAGAAATATGGACTCAATAATCTATATAGGAGTGGTAATGGCATACCTCATTGATTCTCTAACACTATTGCCACTGTTACAAACCTTAACTCTTCTGAAGTCTCCCAATTCCACTCAAACTTTCAAATTTCCAACTCAAACAAGATGTCCTTGCCTCCTACTTCCCCCAAAAGAATCTGTGCTCTAAAGTGGTGGATGGGAGTACTCAAAGTAGAATTTAAAAACCAGAAGTTCAAATCCCAACTTAGACATTATCTTTGCTATGAAAGGCAAATCACACTTTGAACTTTCATTTTTTTCCTCTTTAAAAAGAGGTTAAGAATGCCTGAGCTCCTGCCACACAGGTTATTGTGAGGTTACCAGGGGTCTGGTCCATGTGTAGAGTGCTTTGCTCAGCTTTTCTGCACATAAAGAGTCTATGAAGTCTGCTTCTGGAAGAGGAATAATGACTTGTGCAGGAAGTGTCTTAGAGACACTGACTTTCTGTAACTTGGTGAATGGAAGACTTTTTGTTTGTCTAAAAATACACTTTAAAAATCCTGAGTCAGCATTGGTCTTCCATCCTTTGGTCATTTCACACACTCTACCCCTCAAAGCTATGCTCTGATGGTGTGATTCTTTTGCTCACAGCATCTTTATTCATTCATTTCAGTGGTGTCTGACTTTGTGCTCCCCATTTGAGGTTTTCTTGGCAAAGATACTGCAATGGATTGCTATTTCCTTCTCCAGCTCATTTTATACAGGAAGAACTGAGGCAAACAGGATTAAGTGACTTGCTCAAGACCACACAGCTAGTAAGTGTCTGAGGCTGCATTTGAACTCAGATCTTTCTGACTCCAGGGGCTTGCTCACAGCATCTAGTGATAGACAATGTTTTAAGGGGTAAGGCTTTGGGGCCTTCTCCTATATAAGGCCATGTGACCTTATGAAAAGGCCTCTGGCCTTGGCTTTTGTGTTTGTTCTTTTCTACTCTGGATAAAGTGAGTTAAGTCTCTGATCTTGTAAGGCCAGGAGGGTGCCTGGATTCTAAAGTTTGGATTTATAGCCAGCACATAATTGATTCCCCGAGGAGCAAGAAATGAGCATCAGGAGTGGCCCTTTGGAATCAGGCCAGCAAAAGGTGAGATGAGGACTCATTCAACAGTCAAACTGCATCTGGACATGACCTTTGTGGGACTAATGTTATGCAGAACCTGAACAAAGAATATGCCCCTAAGGATTTAGCAGAAATGTTTGTATGTTTGTTCTTCCTATATCTTAACAGTAAACATCTTTTTTCTAAAAGCTAATTAATGTTAAATGGAACTGGGGTATAGTTCCCCTGACATTTGCTCTTTTTTTTTTAAACATTCATTTTTATTTTGAGTTCCAAATTTTGCCAGCCCCTTTCCCACTCATTGAAAAGGCAGGCAATATGATATCCATTATACATTTGAAGTCATACAAAACATATTTCTAATATTAATCATGTTGTTTAAACAAAAAAGCAAGAAAAACAAGAGGAAAAGCAATATGCTTCAATCTGTATCTTGAGTTCATCAAGTTACTTTTCTGCAGGTAGATAATATTTTTTATCATGAGCCCTTTGGAATTAAAGAAGATCATTGTATTAATCAAGGTAGCTAATACTTCACTGTTAATCATCATTACAGTATTGCTTTTACTGTATACAGTGTTCCCCTGGTTCTGCTCACTTTACTTTGCATCATTTCATATAAGTCTTTCCAAGTTTTTTTGAACTTGCCACTTTTTTCATTTCTTATAGAACAATAGTATTCCATCACAATCAAATACCACAAATTGTTCAGCCATTTCTCAACTGATAGGCAATCCCATAGTTTCCAATTCTTTGCCACCACAAAAGGAGTTGCTATAAACATTTTTATAGATAAGAGTTTTTTTCCCTTTATCTTTGATCTCTTTGAGATACAGAACTAGTATCAGTATTGCTGAGTCAAAGGGTGTAAATAGTTTTATAGTCTTTGAGCATAGTTCCCTTCTCCAGAATGATTGGACTAGGTCATCAGCAATGCATTATTGTACCTATTTTTCCACATCTTTTTTGGCACCTAATAATTGTGAGGAGTACAGCTAGTGGACACTCAAGGAAAGGGCAGTGGAGAAGAGCCAATTCTAGAATACTTCAGGCTATCTTAGAACCCTAAGGCCATATTGCAAACTGACTTTGGGTGAGTGGATCAGAATGTTCCCCCATATGAGGAACTCAATTTATGAGGAATATACTTTGAAACTATAAAGTACTCTATAAATGTGAATTGTTAAGAATTAAGTTATCTAGCTTCATCTTTGCCTTTTTGAATTCTTAGCTTCCTTCAAAGCTCAGCTCAGTTGTTACTTCCTTAATTCTGCCATTAATTCTGTTAATATTCTTTTTTCCTTTAAAATATTTTGTTTTTATTTATCTATGTACATGCAAAACCTAGTAGAAAAGAAGGTCCTTGAAAGCCAGGGCTGTTTCTATTTTTTATCTATATATGCCTAATGTATAGTACATATGGGATGCTTAATAAATGTTTGTTAAGTATAAAATTTTTATTTTATTTGAATCAGGAAGAAATAGCTTTGTCCTGCTCAGAAGAAAATCTTTTAGTTTGAACAGTTTTCTAAGGCAGGGGGAGAGTTGGTTATAACATCATGGATTTGGAAGCAAGAAGACTTGGTTTTAAACCCTGCTTAGAAACTTCCTATGTGATCCTAGGCAAGTGGCTTAACTTCTTTGCTCCTCAATTTCTTTGTATGTGAATGGAGATGATAATAAAATTATTGTGAAGGTTAAATATAATAATGTGTAGGAAGTATTTAGCAAACCTTAAAACATTATGTTAATGTGAGTTACTATTATAAAAATTATTATTACATAATTGCCTGAGAAACTGAGGCATGGTGAAATGGATATTTTTCCCATTGTCATATCATTAAGAGGCAGGAAAATTTTGTTTTTTGTAATTATGGTGTTATGATACTTTATGCAGTGAAATTAATTAATATGCAAATAGTTATAAAACAAGTACAGTTGTTTGCATTAATTTTAATGTTAAGTTTCTAATGCAGCATTTAGTTTTTTAAATAAAAGGCAAGTCCAAGAAGTTTGGACTTTTCTCCTGTGTTTTAATTCTGTGCTAGATTAATTTACCTCTTCATCCTTTCCCTTTCACATTTTCTTTTCTATTCCCTTTATCAGAGATATGACTAATTGAAATCATTCTGTTACTTTCACCTTCAGATCAGGGTAATTGCTTCCTATAATCTCACTTTTTTATTTCCAGCTTTCCTTTAACTCAGTCAGATCAGCTCCTGAATGGACAGCTCCCTTTCATTCTTTCAGAATAGAATAGTTCTAGAATGGTTGAGATTTCCCTCCATAGTTCACATAGGTCATGTGGACAAACCAGGAATGTGAGTGAGCATCTAAGAATCTTATGGTTCTCTCTGTTTCATGAGCAATGATGATGCTCATGTCCAAGATTCTTCTTTTCATAAGAATGCTTTAAATATCAACTTTCCA
This sequence comes from Sarcophilus harrisii, assembly GCF_902635505.1. NCBI lineage: Eukaryota > Metazoa > Chordata > Mammalia > Dasyuromorphia > Dasyuridae > Sarcophilus > Sarcophilus harrisii. The sequence goes on from NC_045427.1 coordinate 372,849,047, forward strand.
AATTTCATAATAACAAAATAAACTTGGTTTTTGTGTCTATCTCTGACTCACAGAATCCCCATTTCTAAAAGCAGAAAGAACATTCAGATCCATTGATCCTCTATATTAATGTTCCAAGTAGGGCCTAAATGCTATGGATGATGTCCACCATATAGTACAAAACTAAATATAGTAGAAATTAATTCTTTACATTTTGCTCTTGTCCTATGACCAGCTATTATATAATCATTAACAAAAAGATATTAAGTACCTATTTTCATGGGGTATTTTCATAGGTGTTGCAAAGTACAAAAGAAGCAAACACTTTTCTTTCCTTCTGGGACCTTACCATTTCAATTAGATAGCATCATTGTGGATGAACAGGCACAGGATACAAATGCTGTGTAAATAAATGAATATATAAAAATAAAGTAGCAAGTGAATGATAAACATTGACTGAATGAATATATAAATATATTAACTTCAATTATACTCAAATATTTACATTGATGGTGAAATGGATAGAGTGCTGGGCCTAAAGTCAGAAAGACCTGAGTTCAAATTTTCTCTCAGTTACTATCTGTATTATTCTAGACAAGTCACTTTTTGCCTCAGTTTCCTGATCTGTAAAAGGAGTTGGAGAAGGATGCTAGTATTCTTTACTAGGAAAACCAAAATGGTATCATAAAAAGTCAAACACAACTGAAAAATTATTAAACAACAACCCACATGACAAACATATGTAATAATGGTGAATTGAAAAGGAAAAAGAAGATTTGGGCTAGATCAGTACTTATTTGAACATTATCTTCAAGGAAAAAGCTCTTCCTTCCACTTCTAATCTTCTGAAATAAAGTTAGCTTAAGGCAAAATTATGAATAAAGTGTGTTTTCGATAATCCCTTTTATTCCCTTTTGGGGAATCCTACATCACCCCTTCCTACAAACTAGCCATTCAGAGTCCTCTACTATAATGTTCTAAACTAGGTCCTTGGTAGTACCCTATATTCTTTGAATCTTTTCTTCTCTTCATTCTTTCCCTCATTACTTCTACCTTATCCAATCATATCCTGACTACTCAGTATCAATCCCTAAGGATAGTACTTCCTAACATTTTAACATATTAGGATCTATTTTTAATGTCACAAAATTAACAGAATGCCACATGGTAGAATTTGTATAATTAGTATTCACTGATTAAGAAAATACAAGATGACAGCCACTATGAATTCAGTAACATTTAAGTGAATTTACACTGTATTAATCATAACAGTATCTATGTACATTTGAAAATAGTAATAAACAGTGCTAGGCAATATTCAGTCTACAAAAAGTATAATGGAGTATTCATTATATTTCAGTTATATAATGACTTCATAGTAACTCTGAAGTCCCAGGAGTAAGAAGTATTGCCCTTAGGATTAAGCCTTCTTCTTTCTCTCCAATCTCTTTACCTCTGCTCTCTCTGTCTCTCATTATGTGTGATGTGTTTGTCTGTCTGTCTCTGTCTCTCCATTGTATTCTCTGAAACTCCTACTCTATTATGAAACAAAGTTGTATTACAAGTATTTTAAATTCACCATTTTCTGGCTTTTCCACGACTTATTGCTTCTCTCTATATGAGCCACAAGGATGATCATAACTGCACCATTACTTACAACTCTGCCATTGCCATGATTTTTAATTCTGAAGTTCCACAATTTGATCATAACCTTGTACCCTTTCTTCTCTTACTATCTTACTCTTCCTAAATCAATTCCTTACTGACACAATCCAGTCCTTCCTTTTCTCCTTCTAGTCTATCACTTTATTCTGGAATCATTTTCTCCTTTATAGTTTAGACTCTATCCTGAATCAGTTCAACTGAATATCATCTTCTGCTTTCAACCCCCTTGCTCTCTTGTCTTGCTGTCTTCTACACCAATTTTCAGACGTGGATCACATTACTATCTCTCTTCTCAATACCTAATCCTATATACTAAATGTCTCCAGACATAGTTATGTATTCATGCCAATTAGGTCCTCTGCAAATTTACTTTTTTTTTCTAATCTCAACTATTATATAAAAATATTCCTCCCTATTACATAAAAATATATTTGTAGCTCTATATAGATCGGAGGGGAGTCTTTATCCTATCTATATCTCTCACTTTGCATTAGCAAGCTGGGCTCTTAGAGCAAGGCTAGCTACATCTCTCCCAGTGTTTTGGGGTAACTTTCAGAGGCTGTGAGGTATCTTTCTAATTCTATTATTCAAGCACTCACTCTAGTATATGTTTCCCAGTATCAATCATCAATTATAGAGTTTGTCTATCTCCTCTAAGTTGTTAATTAACCCAGTGATTAGAACCCCATTATCATTTAATATCAATTAACTTTTATAAAGAGATGTGTTAAAAATACACACCAAGAATGAAGCTAACAGCATTTTCCTCAACACTAGTGATGCATTCTCTACCTTACCATATTAGTCCTTGAGGAGAGTGGACTTAAACTTAAAATAATTTCTACAAAGCATTCATCACACCAAATTCACTCCCAAATGCAGGATAGCCAATGCATGAGTCATTCTCTTGCTTGCTGGGAACAGTATTTTGGCTGCCATTGAGCTGTGTTAACCAAGACACTCTGTGGGGCTATGCTGGTACCTCACCCAACTTTATTGCTGGCAAACTATAGTATGGACCGCTGACCTTTTGAAATCCTGCCAGACCTTATGAGGCCTGTACTGAAGAGAAGAAGACAAAAACAAGAGGCAGCCACATCCCAAACACAGATTTACCTGGGAGATCATTCTTTCTTTTAAAAAAAATTCAAAATATTCCCATTTTAATTTTTAAAATTTTTATATTATTTTATTTTCCCAAATACATTTTCCAATTCACCTTTGCAAAACCTTGTGTTGCAAAATTTTTCCCCTTTCTCCCATCTTCCCAAAAATGGCAAGCAATCTGATATGGGTTAAACGTGCAATTCTTCTAAACATATTTCCATATTCCTCAAGCTGTGTAAGAAAAATAAGATCAAAAGTGAAAAAAAAACAAGATAAAGAAAAAAAAAGCAAACAATAATAAGAAAAGTGAAAATATGCTTTGATGCATAGTCTCCATAGTTTTCTATCTAGATGCAGATGACCCATTCCATCATAAGTCTATTGGAATTGCCTTGATTCACCTCATTATTGAAAAGAACCACGTCCATCACAGCTGATTATCACATAATCTTGTTGCTGTGTACAAAGTTCTCTTGGTTCTACTCACTTCACTCAAGATCAGTTCATGTAAGTCTTTCCAGGCTTTTCTGAAATCAGCCTGCTCATCATTTCTTATAGAACAATAATATTCCATTCCATTCATATACCATTACTTATTTAGCCATCCCTCAACTGATGGGCATCCACTTAATTTCCATTTCCTTGAACAAAAGGCTACAAAAAGACTACTACAAACATTTTGTGCTTATGGGTCCTTTTCCCTCTTTTATGATGGGAGATCATTCTTCAAAGGCTTCCTGGCAGCTCCAGATAAGAGAGGGTACAAGGTAAGGAGGCCCTCTGACTCAGAAATCCAGAATATTCCATCTTCTTCAGTCAAATGTAACAATAGAGAAGAGTTGCCCCCATAGGAATCTTTGTTTACATATTCAGTTCTGGCTCAGTAGGTAACAGCTCAAAATATCCAATTATTTTATTTAATTTTTTCAATCAAATATTTATTTTCTCTTCCTCCTATCTCATCTTTTTCCTATTAGAAAAAGAAAAAGAAAAAATTTTTTTACATAGTCAAGCAAAACAAAATCCCATATTGACAATCTCCAAAAATATATGTTTTATTTTGCAACTCTGTCAGGAAGTAGGTAACACATCCTTGGTCTTGTTGAATCATAGTCATTGCATTGATCAGGGTTCAGGGTCCTGTCTTTCAAAGTTGTTTCTCTTTACAATGTTTTTTGTTACTATATAAATTGTTCTACTGGCTCTTCTCAGTTATCAGCTCATTCCAATGTTTCTTTTAATCCATCCCTTTCATTATTTATATTACACAAAAGCATTTTATTAATTCATATACAATAATTTAACTATTCCCTATTTGACGAACACATTTTTTAATAGTTATTTGTCACTGCAAAAAGATTTGTATTTAAAAAGATGTATTTTTGTACTTGTGGGTCTTTTTCTTCTTTCTTTGATCTTTTTGAGATTTAGGACTAGTGGTAGATTAAAAGATATGAACAGTTTAAAGATTTTTTTTTTGTGCCATAGTTTCAAATTATTTTTGAAAATGCTTAGATCAATTCATAGTTCTACCAACAATGAGTGAATATACCTGTTTTATATATAGCCTTTCAACATTCATCATTTTCCTTTTTTTTATCCTCATGATGCCTGTGAAGTAGAACCTCAGAATTATTTTAATTTGCATTTCACTAATTTTTAGTAGTTTCGAGCATTATTTCATATGGTTATTTCTTCTTAACATTTGATCACATTTGCCTTGGTAGCTGTTGTCAACATACTATCCTCCAGCCTGAGATCATCCCAACCCCTTTTGATCAGTGTACTATGCAAGATGCTGGGGATACAAATGAAAACACAAAACACTTCCTATCCTCTATTTGAGGCTAGAGTGGAGAAGGATATAGCATGTATACAATTAACTAAAATACAAGATAATTTAAGAAGAAGGAGCACTGGAATAACCAAGCTTCATGGAGATATGATTCCAGAAGATTGTCTACAAATCAACAATATGAACTTCTTTTTTGTTTAATTAAAGTTTTTTATTTTCAAAACATATGCATGGATAATTTTTCAACATTGACTCTTGCATAGCCTTGTGATCCAAATTTTCACCTCTTTCTCCCCACCTTCTTCCCTAGATGGCAAGCAATCAAATATATGTTATACATGTTAAAATATATGTTAAATCCAATATGTGTAAACATATTTATACAATTCTCTTGCTGCACAAGAAAAATCAGATCAAAAAGGAAAGAAAATGAATAAGAAAACAAAATGCAAGCGAACAACAACAACAAAAACAGTGAAAATACTATATTGTGGTCCGCACTCAGTTCCCACAGTCCTCTCTTTGGGTGTAGATGACTCTCTTCACCACAAGATCATTGGAACTAGCCTCAATCACCTCATTGCTGAAAGGAGTCATATGCATCAGAATTAATCTTGTTGCTGTGTATAATGATCTACTGGTTTTGCTTAACAATATGCATTTTTTAAGCACTTACTTTCAGTCACTGTGCTATATACAAACAGATATAAATACAGTTCCTACCCTCAAGGTGCTTATATTCTTTTTTTTTTTTTTTCCTCAATAGGATTTTGAAAAGATGGCAGTATTTTGAACAGGAGGAAGAGATGAGGAAGGAGGACATTTCCAGGCATGGAAGACTTCCAGCGAAAACGCTTGGAATCCATATTTCAATATGAAGTGTCTTATTCGTGAAGGCCAATAAAGTTGGATATAAAATGTAAAAAGATTGGGAATGTGGAGATGGAACTATGCCATGAAAAGCTTTGAGTTCTAAACAAATCATTTTAGCAGCTGAATGAAAGATGGATTAGAGAGGGCAAAGACTTGAGACCAGCAGGCTACTGCAATAGTCCAAGCTTGAGGAAATTAGAGCTTGCATCAGGAGGTGGCAGGAGAGAAAGCAGAATATTTAAAAAGATTATAAAAGTAGAAATGACAGAACTTGGCAACTGATTAGATATGGGGAGGAGGGTGAAGTCAGAGAGAGTGAAGATATCAGGATAACTTCTAGGTTGTAATCTTGATAACTGAGATCATAATAGTGACTTCAACAGTATGAAGGAAGTTAAGAAAAGGGGAGAGTTTGGAGGGGAAATAATGCATTCAGGTTGTAACATGTTGAGTTTAAAATGAACACTAATTATCCAGTTTGAGATGACTGAAAAGCAATTGGAGATGCAATATTGGAAGTCAACATAAAAGTTAGGGCAAGATAGATGGATTTGAGAATCCTTAGCATAGCAATTGTAATTAAATCCATTGGAGTTGATAAAATTACCAAGTGAATTAATATAGGAAATGAGAAGAGGGCCCAGCAGAGCCTGTGAGGGCATGAACTGGATGAGGATCCAGTAAAGAATAGTGAGGTGGAGTGGTCAGATATGTAGGAGGAAAAAAAGGAAAGAGTAGCATCAAGGAAAAAATGGTCTTCAGTATCAAAGACTGCAGAAAAGTCAAGAAGAATGAAAATTGAGAAAAGGCTATTGGATTTGGCAATTAAGAGATCATTAGTGGGGGCAGCTAGGGAGCATTAGCCTTGAAGTCAGGAGGATCTGAGTTCAAATCTCAGACATTTAACACTTCCTGGCTATGTGACCCTAGACAAGTTACTTAATCCCAGTTTCCTTAGCAAAAAAACAAAAACAAAAGATCATTATTAAATGTCCATACCCTTTAAACCAGAGACTCCATTCCTGGATTTACACTTAAGGAAGCCATTGATAAGAAGAAAGTCCCTGTATAGTCCAAAATATTTATAGCAGCACTTTTTGTGTTAGCTAAGAATTGGAATAAAGTATTGTTGTTTTGTCATTTCAGTTCTGTCCAACTCTTAATGACTCTATTTGGGTTTTCTTAGCAAAGATGTTAGAATAGATTGTGAGTGCCTTCTCCAGCTTATTTTACAGATGAAGAAACTGAGGCAAAAAGTATTAAGTGATTTGCCCAGTGCCATAATAACTAGTGCTAGTGAGTGTGTGAAGTCAGGTTAGAACTTAAATCTCCTAACTCTAGGCCCTATGCTCTACCTACTGCACTTCCTAGCTACCCATCAATTGAAAATTAAAACAAAGTAGATGCCTATCAACTGAGAAATAACTAAACAAAATATGGTATATCTATGGTATATTACTTTTTTATTTTAATACTATTTTATTTTTTCCAAATATATGCAAAGTTAGCTTTCAATATTTACTTTTGCAAATACTTTTGTATTCCAAATTTTTCTTTTTCTTTTCCCCCTCCCAAAAACAACAAGGCAATCTTTTTTTTTTTTTTTATTTAATAGCCTTTTATTTACAGGATATATACATGGGTAACTTTACAGCATTAACAATTGCCAAACCTCTTGTTCCAATTTTTCACCTCTTACCCCCACCCCTCCCTAGATGGCAGGATGACCAGTAGATGTTAAATATATTAAAATATAACTTAGATACACAATAAGTATACATGACCAAAACATTATTTTGCTGTACAAAAAGAATCAGGCTCTGAATTATTGTACAATTAGCTTGTGAAGGAAATCAAAAATGCATGTGTGCATAAATATAGGGATTGGGAATTTAATGTAATGGTTTTTAGTCATCTCCCAGAGTTATTTTTCTGGGCATAGCTAGTTCAGTTCATTACTGCTCCATTAGAAATGATTTGGTTGATCTCGTTGCTGAGGATGGCCTGATCCATCAGAACTGGTCATCATCTAGTATTGTTGTTGAAGTATATAATGATCTCCTGGTCCTGCTCATTTCACTCAGCATCAGTTTGTGTAAGTCTCTCCAGGCCTTTCTGAAATCATCCTGTTGGTCATTTCTTACAGAACAGTAATATTCCATAATTTTCATATACCACAATTTATTCAGCCATTCTCCAACTGATGGACATCCATTCAGTTTCCAGTTTCTAGCCACTACAAAAAGGGCTAAGGCAATCTTTTTTGAGGTTACTTCTTTTTTTTTTAATAGCTTTTTATTTTATTTTATTTTTTTAATTTAATAGCCTTTTATTTACAGGATATATACATGGGTAACTTTACAGCATTAACAATTGCCAAACCTCTTGTTCCAATTTTTCACCTCTTACCCCCACCCTCCCCTAAATGGCAGGATGACCAGTAGATGTTAAATATATTAAAATATAACTTAGATACATAATAAGTATACATGACCAAAACATTATTTTGCTGTACAAAAAGAATCAGACTCTGAATTATTGTACAATTAGCTTGTGAAGGAAATCAAAAATGCAGGTGTGCATAAATATAGGGATTGGGAATTCAATGTAATGGTTTTTAGTCATCTCCCAGAGTTCTTTTTCTGGGTATAGCTGGTTCAGTTCATTACTGCTCCATTAGAAATGATTTGGTTGATCTCGTTGCTGAGGATGGCCTGATCCATCAGAACTGGTCATCATCTAGTATTGTTGTTGAAGTATATAATGATCTCCTGGTCCTGCTCATTTCACTCAGCATCAGTTTGTGTAAGTCTCTCCAGGCCTTTCTGAAATCATCCTGTTGGTCATTTCTTACAGAACAGTAATATTCCATAATTTTCATATACCACAATTTATTCAGCCATTCTCCAACTGATGGACATCCATTCAGTTTCCAGTTTCTAGCCACTACAAAAAGGGCTAAGGCAAACTTTTTTGAGGTTACTTCTTTTTTTTTTAATAGCTTTTTATTGACAGAACATATGCATGGGTAATTTTTACAACATTGTCCCTTGCACTCACTTTTGTCCCACCTTTTCCCTTCCCTCCCTTTACCCCCTCCCCTAGATGGCAGGCAGTCTCATACATGTTAAACAGACAACAAGCAATTTGATATAGGTTAAATACGTGTAATTCTTCTAAACATATTTCTCTATTTGTCATACTATCCAAAAAAAAATCAGATCAGAAGGAGGAAAAACATGATAAAACAAACAAACAACAACAGCAACAAAAGGTGAAAATACTATGTGATCCACATTCTTTCTCCATAGTTCTCTCTCTAGATGTGGATAGCACTTCCCATCACAGGTCTATTGGAATTGCCTTGAATCACCTCATTAATGAAAAGAGACAAGCTGTGATGGAATATTATTATGCTATAAGAATGAATAATATGTATGATCAATAATGAAGCATGGAAAGATCTATGTATGCTGATTAAGAAGTTAAGTCAACAAGAGCCAAGAAAACAATATACATAGTAACTACAACAATATAACTAGAAAGAACAAAAACATCAAAAAATCAAAAGTAAGTGCAACAAAATTATAAAGATCAATTAGGACTCAAAGGAAGAAATATGCAAAGAAATACTTAATCTAACCTTTCATGGAGCTGGGGAGTCCTCAGATTTTATATATTGTACATGTTTTTAGTCTTTCTCCATGTATCAATTGGTAGTACTGACTTTTTTTTCCTCTCCAAAAATGCTATATTTTTCAGAAAGGAGGAAAAAAGGGAGAAAAACACAGAAGATTTGTGGTGATGTAAGAAAAAGGGGGGAAATCAATAAAAATTTACAAAAAAGAGATCATTGGTAACTTTGGAGAGAGCAGTTTCAGTGGATGATGTCAGAAACTGGACTACAAGGAGTTAAAAATATAGAAGTGGAGGTTTCTATTGTAGACAGCCTTCTCAGGGAATTTAGCCACAAAGAGCAGAAGAAATATAGATGGAAGGACCAAATGAGAATTTTTTTTTGAGGATGTAGAGACATGAGCCAGAGAGAGATTGAAGATAAGTGATAGATTGGGGATAACGCAGGGGGCAATTAGTTGAAGGAAGTAGGACGGAATGGATCACTTATGGGGAATATAAGAGTATGTGCCTTTTTACCTTTGATCTTGCCATCACCCATAAATATACCACCTCAACAATTCTGAAATCCCTTGATCTAATCATAATTCCTTGATTTTCAGTCTCTTTTCCCTATTCTTCCTTGACAACATGAGCTTCTCTCCCAACCTCTAAATTTTCTACTAAGACATCACTCCTGCACAAATAGTGATAGTTTAATTAAAGAAGCTATAGCTTAATAAATTCAAATAGCTCTCTATTGCTTCTAGAATCAGATGTGAACTCCTCTCTTTGGCATTTAAAGCTCTCCACATGTTGGTACCAATCTAACTTTCCAGTCTTATGATACATGAACCTGGCCTTCTTGCCTCTGTCTACACACAACACTCCATTTCCCATCCTTGTGTCTTTATGTATCTTTTGTACTGATTATAAGCCATGCCTAGAATTCACTTCCTCTTTACTTCTGAATTTCAAAATCAGCTTGAGTAGCATTCCCTACATCAGGGATGGGGAAAAAGAAAAAAAATTATTAGAAACAATAGGAATATGATTGATGTAACTAATGAGTTAAGGAAATAAGTCACAAATAAGAAAGTCCAGTGAAGGGCACTACTTTTAGTAAATAAATAAATAAATAAACTACTTCTTCTAAGCAAATTTTTTTTTTTTTTGGTGGGGAAGGATGTCTTTTTTTCCTTTTTCAGGGGTGATATGAAGGCCTGTAGCAGATTATCAAAAAATAAAGATGTGAAGTAGCTACCATTATATTGTGAGAAAGAAGTTAAAAGAAAAGCCTAAAGCCACGGAAATGTGATGGAATAGTAGTTTATAGCAGAATGTGGGACATTGACAGTTCAAAATTTGGATGTGATCAGGGCAAAGAGGCAACTGTAAGAATATTTGATACAAAATAGTCTCCCCAAAAGCCTGACACATACTCTCCCACAAAGGATGAACAACAGCATGAGTGCATACGAAGTCCAGAAGTAATGGTCTCAATCTTGGACAACTCATAGGTAAAGAAAATAATTAATGGGCAGTTAGGGGGCATAATGGATAGAGTTTCTAGCCTAGAGTCAGGAAGACATAGCTTCCTGAGTTCAAATCTGGCCTCAGCTATGTGACTCTGGACAAATCACTTAATCCTATTTGCCTCAGTTTTCTCATCTTTAAAATGGGTTGGAGAAGGAAATGGAAAGCTACTCCAATATCTTTGCCAAGAAAACCCCAAATGGAGTCACAAAGAATTGAAAACAACTGAAAACCGCTAAACAATACAATAACAATAACAAAAAAGCTGATAACTCACAAGTCTTGGAAGTTCTTTTGTTAGAAGCTCTTTTTGTTTCTTCATGGAACCTTCACTAGACTCTTGCTCATGTATGGTAAAACTTTCTGCTGTGGACTTTCCATAGAGTCCTAAAGCTACCTTTCCTCAGTGTGTGCTCTATTTGTATTCGGTACTGCTATTCTAGAGTTATGAACAGCCTCTTGATGGGAAGTTCCAACCCTTCTAACCTGTCAAAGTATACAAGATCATCCTCTAGTCAATGGGGGTTAAGAAAAAACTGTTTTTCATTCCTTCTAAAATGACTCCCTCAAAAAGGCTCTTTTCCAGGTCAATTAAACACTCAAATGTCCCCAATTTTATCCATAAAACATAACTAAATCTTTGTAACCAATCCCAATGTATTTCCTGTATAGTTATTTAATTTCATTCAATGGCTTTTTAATTCGATCAAGGACTTTTCAAATCTAGTTTAGTGCTCTTGGTTGATTAATTCAACAGAGGTGTTCTCACCTGATAAAGTTATTGGAGTGCAGTAGCATCTTGTTAGTTGTTTCATTTTGGCTAGTGTACTTGATTCTATCAATCTCCAACTTAATAAGTATTAACTTATACTAATAAATATATTTAACAGTAGAAACAATCAACACTTTTTTGGGGGACTGAGGCACTTGGGGTTAAGTGACTTGCCCAGGGTCACATGGCCAGCAAGTGTTAAGTATCTGAATTTAGATTTGAACTCAGGTCCTCCTGACTTCAGGGCTGTTAGTCTATCTACTACACCACTAGCTGCCCCAAAACATATTTATTAAGTGCTTACTGTGCTAAATGCCAAATTTACAAAAAGAGGCAAAAGATAATCTCTCATGTCAAAGAACTCATAATCTAATGGGGGAGACAACAAATAAGTAAGAACATTCAAAAAGTTGTGTATTGTATTGTTGGTGGAACTGTGAACAGATCTAATCATTCTGGAGAGCACTTTGGAACTATGCTCAAAAAGTTATCAAACTGTGCATACCCTTTGATCCAGCAGTGTTACCAATGGGCTTATATCCCAAAGAGATTATAAAGAAGGGAAAGGGACTCACATATGCAAGAATGTTTGTGGCAGCCCTCTTTGTAGTGGCAAGAAATTGGAAACTGAGTGGATGCCCATCAGTGGGGGAATGGCTGAATAAATTATGGTATATGAATGAAATGGAATGGTATTGTTCTATAAGAAACAATCAGCAGGATGATTTCAGAGAGGCCTGGAGAGACCTACATGAACTGATGCTAAGTGAAATGAGCAGAACCAGGACATCATCATACACAGCAGCAAGAAGAGTATAAGATACGACGATCAATTCTGACAGACTTGACTCTCTTCAACAATGAGATGATTCAAACCAGTTCCACTTGTTCAGTGATGAAGAGAGCCATCTACACCCAAAGAGAGAACCGTGGGAACAGTGTGGAACATAACATAGCATTCTTATTTTCTCGGTTGTTAATTGCTTGCATTTTGTTTTCTTTCTCAGTTTTTCTTTTTCTTCCTTCTTGATCTGATTTTTCTTGTGCAGCAAGGTAACTGTATAAATTTGTATACATATATTGGATTTAACATGTATTTCAACATATTTAACATGTATTGGTCTACCTGCCATCTGGGGGAGGGAGTGGAAGGAAGGAGGGTAAAAAGGTTTGCAAGAGTCAATGTTGGAAAAATTACCCATGCATATGCTTTGTAAATAAAAAGCTGTAATAAAAAAAAAAAGTTGTGTATAGGATAAACAGGATATAATTAAGATGTAAGGTACTAAAATTAAGGATTGGGAAGGATTTCTTTTAGAAGATGGTATTTTAGTCAGTCCTTGTTCTTAAGGAACTTTCAATCTATTTGGAGGAGTGTCGAGGTGTGGGGAAATATCAATGTATTTTCTGGTTCAAAACATTGTATGTTATTTGAATCTGCACAAAAAGTTATTATTGAAAAAAAAAAAAGACTTTGTCCCTTTAAAAATTCATAAGTGGTTTGGAAGTCAGATGGAAGCTTTCAGAGTTTAGTAAAGAAACCAATTATATGAAGATTAAGCATTGATCACAAAGGAAGGGGGTAAGCTGGAAAATGAAAATGGGAAAGACAGGTTAAGACTGAGAAGCTAATTGCATAGGAAACTCAGGATCAGAAAAGGATACTCATGTGGTGTGGACACATATGGGGCATGGCTATAATCATCTTTTTATTTCTCTCTTTGACTTTTTGCCAAAAGGGAAAAAAGGAAGAAAATTGGGAGGATAAATAGGGCCTTCTGAGTAGTTAGTATGAGTGCTAAATGTCAAAGTTTAAAGGTGGGAGAAGGTTGTCTTGTCTATGAGTTTGCAATGTCTTTTCATGCTGATCCTTGATGATGCCCTAAAATTTTTCAGTTTGTTTCAGAAGACTTTAAACTCTAATAATATGAATAATAAGTATGGAAGAAAAAATTAGGGTTAGACTAGCACTTGAAGATAAGTAAAAACAGATACTGTATTATAGATATTACAAAGCATCTTTTATATACAGATATATGCTATTAGGAATTAAAAATGCTTTCTTAATTTAATAAAGTGATATTTTAATTTTTAAAAATGTGTAGAAAACATGCATTAATTTGAGATCAGTTACCAAAACCAATGGGAAGTTTGCCTTTTTAGCTCTCCCAGTCATATTTCAGAGACTATTTTTGTTGTTTAATCATTTCAGTCATGTCTGACTCTCTGTGACCCCATTTTGGGGTTTTCTTGGCAAAGATACTTGAATATTTTCTTTTCCAGCTCATTTGACAGATGAGGAAACTGAGACAAATAGAGTTAAGTGACTTGCTCAAAGTCCTACAACTAGTAAGTGTCTGAGGCAGGATTTGAACTTAGGAAGATGTTTTCCCACTTCCAATTCAATGCTCTATCCACCATACCCCCTAACTGTTCCAAATGCTTCTTACCTGATGGCAGATATTCGAATTGTAGCTGTAGCACCAAGAAAGAAACAATCATATTCATGTTAGATGTGCAAAGCCGAATTATAAAAGTGACAGCAACCATCATAAGGAGACAAATACAAAATAAAATGTGAACAAAATCAAAGTTATGTGAAAGACATGATGCTTCCTTAAAGGATCTAACAATCTAGTTGAACCTCTGCTTAAAACAAGTGAAAAACACTGTTATAGAATGAACTATCAAGAAGAGTATATTAGCATATTAAACACCTAGCCGGGCATATAAATGACAAAGAGAAACAAAATAAAAGGTATTAGGAAACATAATTTGTTCTTTTAAATGTTTTATAATAGCAGGGAATACAAAATTATATAATATGTCTCTATCACCAAAATATATGTAATATACATTTTTCTAAGATGTCAATAAGATACCTTGGCATACCTTGTTCATTAATATAAAGAGTCCCAGAAAACTTAGCTCTTTGGGGACACCTTATATTGTCTAGCCACTGGTAACTGTTGTGTGGTTGGTCTACAGCAAGGTCCCTTAATCTTACTATATCCCAGACCCCTTTGGCAATCTGGTAAAGTCAATAGACCCCTTCCTAGAAAAATGTTTTTAAATGGATAAAATAAAAGATAATAGAAGAAAACAATTATATTAAAATACAGTTAGCGCAATATTTTTTAAACCAAATTCACAAAGTTAAGAACTCCTGGTCTAGAAGCTACAATTTTCTTTCCTCTTCATTTTCTAAAAGTCATAAAGGATTAGAGGGGATTGGCCAAGGACAGAGGATTTTAGGATTCTGGAACAATCAAGATCTAGAGTTGATGTTGAGAAAATGACAAGTATCTAGGACAAGAGTGGAGGCAGTAAGAGGGCAGGAAAAAGAAGATTAAGAGGGCTCTGTCTTGAAGTCACATCAGAAGAAAAAGAAGGAAAGAATCCACAAGAAGGTGGATTGAAAAAAAATTGTAAAAGAAACAGCATTGCTTGGATATTCTCTCCTCTAACCATAAGATCAGGGTGGGAGGCCCTGAATTACCCTTGGAACTACCATTTCTTTCATTTAAACATCAAAACTCTCTTCCCATGGGACAACAGAGATGGGAAGGGAAGAAGGAAGGAGGATGCTACCAGTGCCCTAAAGATTTCTGCTGAGGATTGGAGGTTGTAGCTGCAAGCAGAAAAGTTGGAGCTCGAGGACCCCTGCCCCCACCCCGCCCCCGCCCAGTTTATCCAGGCCTTGTGTATTCTGTGCCCTGGATGCCCTCACTTCACTGAAAGCTATTCTTTCATTGAGCTGCTTAGCTTAGCTTGGCAGCCACCCTCACTTTTATATGCAGGTTCTGGAATGCTGGGAGCTGTTTGGCAGCCAATTCTCCTCTCCCTTCTTAAACATGACATTCCCTACAATTCAGTTACTAACACCTCTTTCCTCAGCATTCTCACCCAGGGAGCCTGATGTAGGAGCCTAAAAACTGTGCCTCATTTGCCTGAGCAGCGTGCACAAGTGAATTTGCATGGATCTCATGTCCATTTGCATTCTCCTCACATGAGGTATTTAGAATAAAAACATTCATGAATCAAAATGAAGCTTGTTCCAGCCCTTCCTTCTCTGTCAAAGTATAAAGGAAGTAAGAGGATACTGGGGTGTGAGAGAACAGCTAAGATGAGATTTGTCTGGGCAGCTGATGGCTACATGTATTTTAAAGCCATCCAAAACACTGGAGCGACATTTTCCCCCTACTCAATTGGAGTTTAATATTTACTTTTTTGACCCTACTGCATCTGATTAGATACTATTGAAATAACTCATCCTTTCTGCCCTCATTCATGAAGAGGTTGAAGCCAAAAAGCATCTGAAAAACTTAGGTTGTCCTGTTTATCTCTAGATTACCATTAGGATGGAGTCTTCTGGTTACCAATGAGTGATTTCATATTTGGGGATAGATTAGAATAATTAAAAGGGAAAGGAGGAAGAAAGGCAGTTACTCTTCTAGATTGGTTGGGCCCCTGTGATTTTAATAAGCTAAAGAAAAGAACAAAGCAGATTAAAGTGAGCACCCCACAGACATCTGAATCATTTGAAGATAAGGTGGTTTTAATGGACAGAAGGACTACAGACAATTCTCTAAATAAGATAGAGTTCAAGCTGGAAAGGGCCATATTTAATTTCTGGAGCAAATGAGAATTCATACACAATAGCTGGAATTAGCTTTTGTATAGGAAGTAACAGAGAGGAACCAGCAGGTTTCAAACTCATTGGTGAATTAGGTGGCTGTCTATCCCAAGCATGTGAAGACTTACACTGGTGTAATGGGAAGATGAGAACAATTTGTTCCAATATCCATGAAGGCAAAGGAAAAAGTCCTGGTGGAACACTTAAAGGTTGGTCAGACATGGAAGAAACTGAGATCATCTACTGCATCCTGGGCCATTGCCAGCTGTCCTGACTTAAGTCTTGCCACTGTGCTCAGTGACTCTGAAAGAGAGATCATGTATGACACTGTTGTGTAACTTTTCCTCATTTAAATCCAATTCACCCTAAGTCAAGATATCACCCCATGATGTTATTGGTCCTCTTCAAAAACAAAGGATGAACAACTACAGATTCCAAGGCTCTATTCTGAATTATCTTTTTATTGACATTAATATGCCTCCCCACATTCCATCAAAAAGAAATCAAACTGAAATATAACTAATAAAAATTCATTGTAAATGTGGAATTATGATTGAAACAAATTAAAGTCAACAAATGATATTATTAAATTTGATTTAATACATCACAAGGACATGATATGAAATGAAACAGGAACAAATTGGATGATGGTAGTGGTTCTCATAAATTCTAAAAAAGAAAAACTAGAGTTGGAATTTTTCAGTGTGTTTCCAAGTACTGTCCAGGGATGAAGGAACCTTAGCCAGTGGATATAACTACTTTAGTCTAGAGGTGTCATTGCCAAGCAAAATTCCAAGTGTGGCCAGAACCAGATTAAAATGTAATTGGAAATGTCAAGAAAATACTGAAATAAAAATGCAATACAACTTAGATACTGTTAATAATATTAATTTGTGGGTTTTCTAAGTCAATATGTGTCTGGGAAGGATCTAATTCTTTTTGAGTTTTGACACAACTACTTTGGGCTATGTGGCAGAATGTTATACAAGCCTCAAGAGAGATATAAAGTGCTATGGGGAGGGGAGGAGGAAGCAAAATTACATTTAGTAGGGAAGGAATTAGTAGAAAAGATTACATCTAGTAGGGAAGAAATTGGGATTGATTAGATAGAATGGGTACAAAGGGCAGGCCCAGCAGAAAGGTAGAGATCCTTAAACTCTAGGATAAGGAATTTGGACTTTATCTAGTAGACAAGGAGAAGCCATTGAAATTTTTTGATTAGGAAAATGACAATTAAAATCTTAGTGACTAAATTCCTCAGTCATGTGAGATACTGAGATACTGAGACACAAAAGAGCATGACTTGCCCATCACACATATAGAGACCCAGTCACAAATGCAGTGAGTTTAAATTCCAGAATTCCTAGGCTCAGGGCCTATACTCCTGTCCATTATAACCTTTATGTTGAGATGACTTTGTTACTTTTTGAATTGTCTTTATAAAGCTCCACATTTAGGTTGAAAAGTATCCAGATTACTATGCTATCATTTCTGTCACTGGAATGTTCAGGGAGGAGAATCTATAATGCTTGTTTCAGTGTAACTGTTCAGTACAAGGTAAACACTATGGTGATTTAGAATGCAAATTCCTTTTCGAGGAGGAATTATTTCATTCTTTGTACTTGTATACCCAGTCATAAATTACTTATCTTCTTCCCCAAGGAAGCCCTAAATATTCTATACCTTCATTAAGTACTAAACTATCTAGACACAGAAAGAATTTTACTTTCAGAATGTCACTTACCTGCTTAGGAAAATTCAATGACTACCTATTGCCTCCAGAAGAAGATGTTAACCCTTTTGTTTAGCATTTAAAGTTTTTCACAATCTAATTGATTTATCTTTCCAGACTAATTCCAAATTACTCCCCCTCATACATTGTACATTAAATCAAATGATATGCCCTTTTTTCTCTGGCCAGCTAGGTGTTAATCGTTGGATAGATTGCTGGGCCTAGGGTCAGGAAGTCTCAAGTTCAAATTCTATATCAGACATTTACTAGCTGTGTGAGCCCAGGCAAGTCACTCAATTAACCTCTGTCTGCCTGTTTCCTCAACTGTAAAATGGGGATAATAATAGCACCAGGGGCAGCTAAGATAGTGTAGTAGATAGAGTAGCAGACCTGAAGTCAGGAGGAGGACCTAAGTTCAAATCCAGTCTCAGACATTTAATACTTTCTAGCTGTGTGACCCTGGGCTAATCACTTAACTCCAATTGTGTCAGGGAAAAAAATTAAAAATAATATTCCAGAGTTGTTGTGAGGATTAAATGAGATATTTGCAAAGTGCTTAGCACTGTGCTTAGGTACATAGTAGATGCTTTATACATGCTTTTCCCCCTACTTCTTTTCTCTTTGTATATGAGGTTCCATTTTCTTTCCTCCATTCCTTGGCATAGGCTATCCTCATGTCTGAAATAATCTCTCTCCTGAGTTTCCTTTCTTGAA
Source organism: Sarcophilus harrisii (assembly GCF_902635505.1). Classification (NCBI taxonomy): domain Eukaryota; kingdom Metazoa; phylum Chordata; class Mammalia; order Dasyuromorphia; family Dasyuridae; genus Sarcophilus; species Sarcophilus harrisii. Next base: position 372,867,471 of record NC_045427.1, read on the forward strand.
ATTCTAAGCACCCTTCAAGGTTTATCTCCTATATGAGATGATCCTACTTTCCACAACTACTCTAAATTACTTTATTTCCATTGAAATGTGTATATAGCCTCCGATTCTTAGGAAATTAATTTTCTGATTTTCCTAGTTAGTATCGTCCACTATTATCCAAAATTTCTGCATTTACTTACAGGTTTATGTTGCTTTTCCCCCAATCTGGGGCTATTCTCTCATTTGGGCACTCATGTCCCAGGCTGAAGTGGCTGGCTGTTATTACTCTCAGAGTGTGTCTCCCCTTGACAACAAGGAACCAGTAGTTTCATTTACTTCTTAGTAAAGTTATTTATCCAAATGACATAGAAAGAACAGTGCTTACAAAGTATTTCCTAAAACAACTGGAGCATGCTCTCCCACAAATAAACAAAAAGTCCACGAAGGACAGAGGAGGCATATGTGTAGTTAATATGTATGGCCAAAGAAACTCTCCATTCACATGTTCAATATCCTTTATTTCTTTTGAGAAACTTCTTGAATTTCTCTGTGGGGTATAGCTCTTTTGCTCAGCTGAACTGGCTTCTTGCAGGGGAAGGGATCTCAGCTGGACATGTCAATCCACAGCTAGGCTTGTTCAAGCACACTGCTCAGCTGCAGAGCTGGCTCCTCCCTGGGCTCAGCTGCTGTGTCGGTGGGGCTAGGCAGATTACTCCGCCATCAAGTCTTCACAGAGTCTCTCTGCCAGAGAGGTCAATATTTTGGACTCCTTGAACTTGCTTTTCAATGGGCTTCACAATTATCACCACCTCCCATCTCGGCTGAGTGCCAACCATATTCTTTCCATCAAAGGCCTAAGAATTTGTCTTTAGCTTAGAATAGGCAGCAATCCTACTTTTGACTCCCTCACAACCTGGCTCTGAGATTTGTCATCATCAAGTAAAAAATGGAAACTATCTTGCCTCTTCTATTTATCATCGCTTTTTTATTCAGAAGTGGCTCCCCTTCCATGTAGAACTTTACTTTTACTGATAGTATTCATTCCAGTTATACAACTACTCTTCTTGAGTTTTATGCAGACATGAGGTTAGGGACAAAGGTACTGAGGCAGTTCCCTGTTTCAGAAAGAACTCCCTCAGTACATTTTAATGTTCATTTTATGCCCCTTCCAAACCAGCTTTGCCAAGTCTCAATATGGGAAACTATGACATATGCATATTTTATGTCCCCAGTAGTATGCAAGCTTCTTAAGGACAAGAACCATTTCATTTTTATCAGTAATTTATATGACTAAAGTTGGAGTGATATTTATTATACTCCTCCCTCCAGCTAGTTGATTTAATCACAAATGCACTGGGATAAAAAAGAATCTTTTTTTTTTTTTTAAGTGCAGACAGAGCTCCTCATTATCATCCCTTTATAAAGTGTGAAAATTTTCTCCCACTGCAATGTAAGGTATGCTGGACTTTGGGTGCATGTGTGCCTTGCCCAAGGCAGTCCTTAAAAAAAAGCTTTCTAGTCCTAAGATAATTGGAGAAGTTAACAAAGCAGGTTTGTGGAGTGTGACCCCAACATCTGGGAGTGAGGTGGGGAAGAAGTCTAGAAGGTATTTTCCCTTCCTTCCCTATTTATTATGTTGCTTTGCAGAAGGGTACCCTGAAGGAGATAATATACTTCATCCAAAAGAGAACAGTAACAGAGTTTGAGTCACAGTTGTGATGCATCCAGTTAAGGAGAAAAGATACATTTTCTATGGTGACTGAGAGAAAAGAGTAATAATCAAGATAGGAAATAGCTGATAAAATAGCATGACCTTTGGCAGCAGAGAAAAAAAAGTCAACCATAGAGTCAAGGGAGAATTAGCTTTGGTCATTGGGAGGTGAAGAACAGCCGACTAAGGGAGTAAGATGTACCCAAAATGGGGAAGTACTGTGAAGACACTAAGAGAAGAAAAAGGACATTGAGACCCTCTAGGACCAGAGGCATGAATTGTCTTGTCCTTGTGTTTCCTACATGGTCTTACTATCAGTTTACCCTAAATCTGTGCATATATATTCAACGAAAATTGGACCACAGAATTATGAGGAGAATATTTTATATATACTTAATATGCCATCCTACTAAAGGTTTTTGCTTTTAATTCGATGTACCTATTGCCTGACTACTAAAATTTAGCATACTGGCAAGGGCTCCTGAATTCTAGTTCTAGTAATGCAGACCCACAAAGAATGTTGGAACCTGGGATAGTAATCAACTTCCCCCAACCCACCTCACAAATCATAAATGCAAATTCAGAAAGTAGTTCTCATACAAAGCATATTAAAATTTGTAAAGCACTTTACAGGTGGGCTAGCTAGTTCAATGAATGAACTAATGAAAAAGTATCAAATCTATTGGCTGAACTCTCTGCAGGGATTACAAATTAAAAATACAAATGTGTAACAGTCCCCCTCAAAAGGAGTTTACATTTATCCCAATGGAAGGAGAAAACATTGATATGAAAAGGATGCTGACTGGGGAAGAAGGATTTGGTATAGGGAGTTCATTGGAATGGTGTGATTTGTTATCAAGCCCTTTCCAGAAAAAATGATATTGTTGATTTCATTATTGTAGTTCTTTAGAGTAGAAGGTAGAAATTGGAGGAGGGAGAGAAAGAGGAAGAGAAGGGAGAGATATTAGAGAAGAAATCAGTACTTGATAAAGGTAGCTGATTGGATGTGAATTAAGCAAGATCTCAGAATGCTTGACTCTCAGTAACTCATCAATCAGATCGGCCCAGCCCCAGGGCCAGAATCCCAAACTGAGTGGGTTAATTCTGAAGGGAAATGGGGGGATGGAGAGAGAAGAAACCAGATGTGGCTCTGAAGATCTGGTCAGAGGTTCTGTGAGATAATAAAAAAGGGATAGTGCTGAATAGAAGAGAGCTGAATAGGATATGTGATAGATACTATTTATTATTAACCCTATTTTATCAATTGAAGAAAGGAAGATACAGCAATGTGAAATGACTTGTTGAAGATCTCAGAACTAGTAAGTATATGAAGAAGGATACAAATCTAGGTTTTTCAGACTGTAGGGCTATCTAGGTATTCACCTAGCTGGCAGAATTCCAGGAGTATATAGTGGGCCCAGAACCAGATTAAAATGTAATTGGGAAATGTTTAACAAAATAAATATAAATACAATGCAATGTAGATAATAATGTTCATTTGTGGTTTCCCAAGTCAATATGTGGCTACCTGGCAGGGATCCATTTCTATTTGAGTTTGAGTTTACTGCACACCATATTTGTACCCCTAACACCTATCATTGTACCTTGCACATGGCATTGTATAAATGTGTATTTGAATTCATTTGGGCAAAATTCATTTTTGTTGTACAAATATATTGTAGGAACTCAGTCAAGATAATAAAGATGATAATATCTAATTTGATATCTATAACCATGTGGCCATACTTAAAAAGTAATGTAAACTATTAGTTAAAGTTCATGTTTTCTCTTCTTTAAAAAAAAGATTTACTAAAAAAAAAAAAAAAAGAAGAAGAAGTTAACATGTGGGTATATCAGTAATCAATTCATGAAGAAAAGTTCCGGAAAGGAAAAGAGATGAGAAAGTTATTCATGATTCCTTCAACAATTCAAATGGCTTTGGGAAAGTCAATTCCCTTTTAGATGACTTTAGTTGACCTACTTGTAAAAGAATAATGAAATCTGTAGATACTAAGGTAAAGAATTTATAATATTTGAACAACAATATTCATTAATTGCATGTAGACAGAAAAAGTCACTTAATAATCACCATAATAATTCATTTATTCAGTGATCATTTATCTGGAACAGAAACAAGCATTGAATTAAAAAAAAAAAATTCAGTTCAACAAAGTTCTAAGTTCTGATTGCAATCAAAACACCAACCCTCCGAACCACCAAATCTCTCACAGGGCCTGAGCACTAAAGTTTGTGTGCTTACTCATGTGAGCACCCCTTGCTCAGAAGATACTATTCTTAGCTGTTAGCTATAGTTGTTACCATAATTTGAGAAATGGGACACCTGAGCTGTAGGAACATGAAGGCAGCAGCTGCTTACAATAGACCTAATGATGATATCAGCTTCTCCTCCAATCTGAGCCAGACTGTAGGTAGCATATAAAAAATAGGAGAACAGGACTGAGCAATTGGACTGTTAACTTTTTCTGAGCTAGGCGTCATATCTTGGCTGTAGAGTTGACTGAGTTTGAGGCTGACAAAGCTGGAGCACTTCATGGCTCTGGGATTTTGGCCTTCTATGTCTGCATTTCCCTATCTTGAATTTAGTTTATCCTGGGAAAGTATTATTTGTTAGACTGTGTTGCTTCATGGGAGTGAATGAAGGTGACCTGACCTTGTCTATAGAGCTATAGTATAATTTTCTGGGAAAAGTCTCAGTACTTTTCTGGTGGGGCTGCGAACAACATAAAAAAAAAAAAAATTCTAATCCAAAGGAAGGTGAGTCTGTTTTCCTATTCCCATGATTTTTTTGTGTCTAGTGTAAGTGATGAAATGAGAACCCCAAGAATTGACTGAAACAAAGAGATACAGGCTGTACATAGCATTACTAGGAAGTCCACTATATTCGAGACAAGCCACAAAGAAGGCTCACAATGTTAAGATTATGGTATTGGATATTCAACTACTCATTTCAACTCAGCCACTGTAAGCTGTTGAAGGGTTTTCTTGCATTTTAAAATATTTATATTTGGGCAAATGGTGACAGCCTTGTACGCAGTGCTCTCCAGAATGGGTGTGTGCACCATAGGGTTTATTCAAGACAATCCACTGGGACCAGGAAGAAAATCTTAGAACATCTATAGATATTTATCTGAAAAATTAGTAAAATTTTACTAATGCATTGACACTGGCACCTTTACTTGTTCAGATTATCAGAAATCGCCTAAGATGGCTAGATGGCTCAAAAGATAGAGCAGAGCTTTTAAAAACTTTTTCCACTCATGATCCCTTTTTGCCCAAGAAATTTTTACACAACCCCAGGTATATAGACATATAAAATAGGTATACAAATCAAACATTTGCTGATAATAAATCATAAATTTGCTATTCCTACATTTACTTATGCAGCCCTATATGGCTCACAATCCACAGTTTAAGAAACTGGGATAGAGCACTGGGCCTAGAGTCAGGAAGACCCGAGTTCAGACTCGGACACTTATTAGCTATGAAACAAAGGGCAAGTTACAACTTCTGTTTGCCTCAGTTTCCTTATTTGAAAAATGGTGACAAAAAATAGCACCTACTTTCTAAAGTTCTATTGAGGCTCAAATGACAATATTTGAACAGTGTTTAGCACAGTGCCTGGAAATACATATAAATGCTAGCTATTATTAAGGTAAGTGAAGTGTATATAGAGTGAGCAAAGAATAGGACTTCCATAATGTTGAGGGGGTAATTGAAGTGCCATCACTTGTTTTTTCATTTACAGCAATGATACATATATTGTATTTAACATGTCGCAAGTTAAGAGGACAGTCAGATTTTAGTAAACTAAATCTGATTACATGGACAAGTGGCTTAAATGATTCCTACAAGGAAACCTCAGTTTGAAGACAATATTAATAATGTAAATGAGAAAGGAGTGAAAGTGACACTTCTGCCTCCAATACTAGATTATTTTTTTATGGTAAAAGCCACAATTATCTATCTTATCAGACCTGACAAGTCAGTGGGGGAAAAAACCCTTAAAATTGTCGAGAATTTTACATGTGGATTGATGAACTTCATCACAAGTATATATGATGCTTGGAGACATTAACTAATATAAATATGAAGCTATTATGGCCAGTAAGACATTTAAAAATTAAGCTTTTATTGCTACGTATACAACCTCTCACCTGCAACATATAAATGAGTCATCTATAAAAACTTTCATATCTATGCACTATAAAATTTTGGAAAAAGAATTTTTTTAACCTGTTTAAAGATTTTTGACCAAAATTTGAATTTTGAACCCGTTTGCTAAATATAAAAATGCAATATTTTCCAGTTAGTTTACAAGAAATGTAACAGCAAAAATATGAGCAACTGAACAGCAGAATTTTGACAACAAAAAAGTGTATGTAATTGGGAAAATGGGATTGAAAAATGGGTATCATGATTTATTAAGTATATTCAATGATGCTTTGCCATTTGGATTTATGGAGCTTTGTCATCATTTGCTTCATCTATTACTGTCATTAAAACCAAATATTGAAATAAACCAAACATAGAAGGAAAAGGATCCCTGTAACAATGTTAAATAAAGGTTTTAAAAAATAATGAAACTAACAATTGGGAAATGACTAAACAAGTTATCCATATGATTATGATGGAATATTAATTGTGCTACAAGAAATAATGAGCAGGATGCTTTCAGAAAAACCTGGAGAGATTTATGAGATAAAGTAAGCAGAACCAGGAAAACATTGTCCATAGTAAAAGCAATATTGTATAATGATTAACTGAGAATGACTTAGTTGCTCCCAGGAATACAAAAATCCAAGATAATCCTGAAGGACCTATAAAGAAAAATGTTATCCACCTCCAGAGAAAGAATTCATGAAAACTGAATGCAAATTAAAGTATACTATTATTTTACTTTATTTTTTCTTGGGGTTTTCATTTGTGTTTTCTTTCACAACATTACTAATATGGAAATGTGCTTTGTATGACTGTGTATACATATAACTTTTATCAAATTGTTTACCTTCTCAAAGATGGGGAAGAATTTGGAATTCAAAATTGTACAAAGTGATAGTTAGAAAGTTTTACATGTAATTGGGGGGAAAATAAAATATCCAATTAAAAATTAATGGGGCCTATTTAATCATATTACTATTATTAAATATAAATAGATTGCCTTTTTTCAGTGAAATAAAAAGATTTTTATATCTTAAAGATTTTTTAAAATTTAATTATTATTTCATCTTACATTAATTTCTGAAGTTTTATGTCTTTCATAATGTATACCACAGTATATGTCTATAAGTTGTAAGTGTATATGCAATTAGGGATGGCATACACAAAGTTTGGAATTTGTTGTTCTAGACTGTATCCAATGGAAATATTCCCAGTCATCTTCTTGTCTATGAATCCTGTGAAAAAGAAAAATCCCTTGAAAGTCAAATTGGGTCCTTGTACCATGTTATTTGAGGCATAAGGACTCAAAGCATATCTAACAAGAATAATTTAAGATATGGGCAAAGTTAATCAATAAACATTTATTAACTGCCTGTTATGTATCAAGTACTATACTAAGCACTGGATTAGCAAAGAAGCCTATTTATCTCAATATTCCTTAAGACATTACTATTACTAGGACTGAAGTCATAATCATGACTCTAAGTCATCATAAATTGGTAAAAAATAATTAACATACCCTACTGAAATCAGCTGGGGTTACTGGTGGTTCAATGGACAGATGTCTGAGTGAATCAAAAAGACCCAAGTTCAAATTTGCCCTCAGGTACTTACTAGCTGTGTAACTCTGAGCAAGTTATTTAACCTCCCTTTGCCTAATCCATTGAAGAAGGAAACTGCAAACCACTTCAGTATCTTTGCCAAAGAAATCCCATACAAGGGTGACACAAATGAACAATAATAACTGAAGTTGGGAAAACTATATCTAACAGATGGGCAGCCCAATTATAGTATCATAGAGATACTAAAAGACCTTTAGAATAGCCTCTAGAATTTCTGTGGGAGAGTTATGGAAAAACACATACAAGAGTAACCCAGAAAGAAAAGGCAATCTATATCAATGGAAGGACTGTCTGCATGGATAAAATCATGGTTCCCCCAGAATTTAATTGCTAGTAACTCTCTCATATCTAGACAACTTACTTGAACCAATTTATTTCTCAGAATGTAGGGCAAACAACATGCTCTCATGCAAAATATCCCAGGACTTTAGTTTCATTTCTAGGGAAGAAAAATTGGAGGATAAAGAAAAGAAGCAAATACTAGGGAGATAAAAACATCTCCCACAGCAGGTCCAAATTAGCTCTGGCATCTTCTTTGCTCTTTTCCCATTATTAATTATTCCCTCACTTAAATTTTTGGCAAGTCATAGCATTACCTTCTTGTTGTCATGGTCCTCTTGAAGAATGAATGACGAACAATGACAACAATTGTTCTCTCTGTACTTAGGATCATGAAATCCTATATTTACAGCTATAAGAGCTTCAGACCATCTAATCTAGTGCCTTCATTGCAGAAAAACTATGGCCCAGAGAAAGAATCACAGGTGGGATTTAATTCTGGGTCCTTTGACTCTGGAATTAGTTTTTCTCGAAGCAAAATTATAGCCAATGTAAATCTTTGTTTGTGCAGTTTTTTTCTTTTTGAATACCATGCAAATAACTAAAATATCTGTATGCTACTTAGTTATTGATACAATCCTCTTCTGTCATCTACATATTCATGATCTCTTCATGCAGACCACAAAATACTGGTTAGTATGTCTCTTAATTGGCACTACATGGTGTTGAAATCTGTATTAAGTAAAAAATGTTAGTTAATTTTTAATGAATTGAAACAAATATGGTGGTGTGTGAAAGGAAAATAGTTTTCTACTAATGTTATTACACTGGTTATGACCTTGTCTGAAGATGCTTTCAATAGTTCTAATAGAACAAGTCTGGGACAAGCAGTTTAAAGAGATTTAAGGTGTAGTCTGAATTTCCAAACCAGCCTCTGGGTCAAGCTCCTTCACTTCTATTCTTAAGTCATATGATGCATTTGTTTGAAAATTCAACCTGTATAGAGGCAGACATTTATTCATTAGTAGTATTAAATGACTTCAAAGGTCCATTCCAAATTGAAATGCTAATACAAATCACTGAAAAATAGGAAGAAAAAGGCTGGCATGTAGAGTCAACATATAACCAAAAACATACCATGAGGAATTTTCTTCAACACCCACATGGGGTTTTCTTGGCAAAGGTACTGAAATGGTTTGCCATTTCCTTCTCCAGCTCATTTTATAGATGAGGAACTGAAGCAGAGTTAAGTGACTTGCCCAGGGTCCCATATCCAGTATCTGAGACCTGATTGTAAGCTCAATGTTCTATACACTGAGCCACCTAGCTGCCCCAAGGGAAGATGACAGCAAATGATTCTATCTATTCAGTCTTTCATTTAATGGCAACTTTTTATTTAGTTCCCTAAAGAAAGCCCTGTTTTTAGTGAATCTATGTATTTAGTAAGATGAGGAGAGAAGACAGCAAATGATTCTATGTACCCAGCCTTTTATTTAATAGCAACCTCTTCTTTAGTTACCTAAAGAAGGCCCTGTTTTTTAATGACTCCATGTATTTAGTAAGATGATGAATCCTTGTCTCTAAACCATTTAAAATTAAGGCTAAAAAGCTAACTTTAGTCTATCATGTAAACTAGATTTTTTTTTAGAGGATTTGTCATTATGTAGCAAGGGAATATGGGAAAAGGCATCAGAAAGAGCTTCTTAGAAATTTTATTTCACCTGTATGTGAAAACACTTCAAAATGGTAAAAAGTCAGGTTTGACACTTTGAAAGAGATTAGCACTTTGCCTGAAAAAAAGAAATTGGGCAAAATCACTCAAGCTAGAAGAAACTTGAATTTGTACAGAGGCAGACTTATGAATAAAGATTTTTTTAAATAGAGCAACTTTTTTTTTTAAACCACTTCATCTACCTCCATGGAAATCATGACTAATAAAAGAAGTTAAAAGGCAACAATCCATCTTGCATAAATTTTCTCACCTGGGTTAAGTGAATAGCAATTTTTAACAGCTAGGATACAAAACCCAGAGGGAAGATACTGTCAGCTTTCTTTCGGTTTTGCCATCAATATGGTAGCAAATGGAGAGTAGGAAGCATCAATTAACAGCCAAGCTTCCCATTTGTGAGGCCTACTATACTTATATTGTAAAGGCATGTCATATAAAGTCTCTTTTCTTACACCATACATTTAAAGGCAAAAAATACTAATGGTCTTGTTTTTTCAAATTCATTCTCAAGAAAATCCTATTAATTGCTTTAAAAATTTCTTATATTGCATACTTTATTCATTATTATTATTATTATTATTATTGCTGTGATTGTTTATACAGGATGGTTTTTCAAACAAAAAAATTTCAGGGCACAGTGTATCAACACCATCTGTTTGTTTCTTTACTCATTAATATGGGTTGGTCAATTGAGTAAATAACAGAAATCTAAGGAATATCTGGGGTTTAAATATGATGGGATTAAATAAATTGGGTTAAATTTGTTTTATTTTTGTACATCAAGAGTATGCAAAAAGTCTCTTATAGAACTACAATACAAGGAAATGCAGAAATATGTCCTTCCTAAATGGTTCAATGGAAAGGTTCCAGAATAACAGATTGAAGGAGCCAGTTATTCAAAATAGTTTTGTAGAGACTACAAACTGACAAATAGGACTTTAAGATTTATAAAGCACCTTACGTACATTCTCATTTGATTGTCACAACATCTCTTTAAGAAAGGTGCTATGTGCATTACCTTTGAAAACTCCATTTCCCCACCTGTAAAATAGCACTTGCTTAGGCACATTCTACACATTCTAAAGACACCAAGGTCTCACTTCACTCAAGTACAGGGCTCATTCTGCTATTTGTTTATTCTAATGGTGCTCAGTAACCATTTATGATAAGATATTTTTAAAAATTTGATCTTTATTTCTTTCTATGGACTAAAGAGACCTTAAACTTTGCAGAATAAAGAATATATGCAAGGACTTAATACTTAGCTTCTATACAAATTTATGGATATGGATATAGACCTCTATTAGTCATTTCCTTAATAAAAGCTACTATTCCTAAGTTGTGGTATATGAATGTTATGGAATATTATTGTTCTGTAAGAAATGACCAGCAGGATGATTTCAGAAAAGCCTGGAGAGACAGACATAAACTTTTCCTGATGCTGAGTGAGATGAGCAGGACCAGGAGATCATTTATATACTTCAACAATACTATATGATGACCAGTTCTGATGGACCAGGCCATCCTCAGCAACGAGATCAACCAAATCATTTCTAATGGAGCAGTAATGAACTGAACTAGCTATGCCCAGAAAAAGAACTCTGGGAGATGACTAAAAACAATTACATTGAATTCCCAATCCCTATATTTATGCACACCTGCATTTTTGATTTCCTTCACAAGCTAATTGTACAATATTTCAGAGTCTGATTCTTTTTGTACAGCAAAATAACGTTTTGGTCATGTATACTTATTGTGTACCTAATTTATATTTTAATATATTTAACATCTACTGGTCATCCTGCCATCTAGGGGAGGGGGTGGGGGGGGGAGAGGTGAAAAATTGGAACAAGAGGTTTGGCAATTGTTAATGCTGTAAAGTTACCCATGTATATATCCTGTAAATAAAAGGCTATTAAATAAAAAAAAAATCTTTAATAAAAAAAAAGAAAGGTGCTATGTGCATTACCTTTGAAAACTCCATTTCCCCACCTGTAAAATAGCACTTGCCTAAGTTACACATTCTAAAGACACCAAGGTCTCACTTCACTCAAGTACAGGGCTCATTCTGCTATTTGCTTATTCTAATGGTGCTCAGTAACCATTTATGATAAGATATTTTTAAAAATTTGATCTTTATTTCTTTCTATGGACTAAAGAGACCTTAAACTTTGCAGAATAAAGAATATATGCAAGGACTTAATACTTAGCTTCTATACAAATTTATGGATATGGATATAGACCTCTATTAGTCATTTCCTTAATAAAAGCTACTATTCCTAAGTTGTGGTATATGAATGTTAGAATATTATTGTCCTGTAAGAAATGACCAGCAGGATGATTTCAGAAAAGCCTGGAGAGACTGACATGAACTTTTCCTGATGCTGAGTGAGATGAGCAGAACCAGGAGATCATTATATACTTGAACAACAATACTGCATAATGATCACTTCTGATGGACGTGGTCCTCTTCAACAATGAGATGAACCAAATCAGTTCCATTTATTCAATAATGAAGAGAACCAGCTACACCCAGCAAAAGAACTATGGGAAATGAGTGAGAACCACAACATAGCATTTCCACTCCTTCTGTTTTTGTCCACTTGCATTTTTGATTTCCTGATCAGGTTATTTTTATCTTATTTCTAAGTCCGATTTTTCTTGTGCAGCAAAATAACTGTATGGATATGTATACATATATTGTGTTTAACATATATTTTAATATATTTAACATGTATTGGTCTACCTGCCATATAAGGGAGGAGGTGGGGGGAAGGAAAGGAAAAGTTGGAACAGAAGGTTTTGCAAGAGTCAATGCTGAAAAGTTACCCATGCATATGTCTTGTAAATAAAAACCCATAATAAAATTTTTTTTAAAAAAGAAAAGAAAGAAAAATTTTAAAATAAATAAATAAATAAAAGGTACTATTCCCAATGGCTTTATCCCATTGTGCTACAAGAAATCTGACTAATATCTCATAGTGCGATAATGTTAGGTAAAGCAGTAGGTTGATTGTACAAAATGTAAGGGGAAACATGAATTGAAAAGTCAGTTAAATCTTCCTCTTCCACACTAAAAATAAAAACAAGTCATCTTAAAGCTCACCATGGCTTTATTTACTGTTGTTTTGAAGCTTTGTGTTCTTAACCCATGATTTCTTTTATTTTTTACACCATTATTCTCTTTAGGGGCAGCAGAAGGTAGCAAATAGCAGCTAACTCCAGAATCAGAAAGACCTGGATTCAAGGCTTCTACCTCTACTCGTTGGCTGTGTGACTGTAGCCAAATCACTTAATCTCTCAATGCTCTGTCTAGAAAACTCTCAAGACTATATATAATTTGTAGAGAAGGTACTGACTTGTCTCCTCATTTAGGAATTCCTTGTATCAAGGAAATCAAAGATCTGGTCCTTATCATTCCATGGAATACCCAAACATTGAAGAATTAAAATTGTACATGATCCAGAGGGTAACATAGAGAAGCAAGTTTCAATATGTTATTTTTGATGACTTGAAGACAAAAAAAATTATATAAAACCTTCCAGGACATGATTAGAAAAGAGAATGGCTCCAAAATAGAACAAGAAGGACACTGAGCTAGCATTACTGGAATGTTAAGACCAGGATTATACAGTATGTTGGGTTGCAACTCTATAAAGGATTTAAGAGAACATTTACACAAGAAGAGAATCAGATAGAATAATAATAATACATAGATTATTTAAAGGTTTTGGCTATTGAGAGACTATCTTTATCATTGATATCCCAGATCCGCTGAAATATTGAAGTTTTATGTTTGTACAAATAATAAAATCAACTTGATGACCTTTCTCTATCCCTCAAAGAAGGAACTTGAAAGATCACTTAGTCTAATCTTAATTTTACAAGTGAAGAAATTGAGGTATGAGGAGTATAATCTCACTTTCTGTAAATTAGGTAGTAGGTCTTATTGACTGATGTAGTTAGTTGAATTCTCTGGATAATTTTCATTTTCTCAATTAAATATTTTAGTAACAAGATGCTGTCCCTGAAATTACTCAAATGAATTTTTCTTTGAAGGGTAAAGGTATTTCAATAGCTAATTGAGACAATTTATCAAAAGATGAGGCAGAAATTAAAAGTAGTTGCCATAAGTAGTACTCAAAAGAAATCTGTGATGAGGGAGGGATATAAAGACAGGAAACTAAGGTATTTGAGAAAACTAAATTCATATATTCTACCTCAATTTGGCAAATTATGCTTTCAATATAATTTTTAACTCTTTACATAGAGTTTCCAAACTATTCTACTAGGTGTGTTTATTTATAGGACCTGCCCAGAACCTAAAAAGTTTTAGGACCTTTACAAATATTGTGTGAATTAAATGTGCCCAGAAATTTAAATAATGGATCTAAAAGGAATCTGGCAAATTTAGGGTCTCTTCTTGAATTTTGGATGAGAATATCTACTTAGAATCTCAATTTGCTCATCATGTCTCCCTTTGGCAGTCAAGCTTATGAACCCCATCTTAGAATCCTGTTTTAAAATATATAAAATAGGGGCAGCTAGGTATGCAGTGGATAGAGCACCAGCCCTGAAGTCAGGAGGACCTGAATTCGAATTTGATTCTCAGACACTTAACACTTCCTAGCTGTGTGACCCTGGGCATGTCAATTAACCCCAATTGCCTCAGCAAAAAAAAAAAAAAAAAGTAGTAAAATATATGAAATAAAAAATATAGGATTCCAACATAAATAATTACAACAGCTAGCATTTGTATAGAAGTTTAAGGTTTACAAAGCAGTTTCCATGTTAACTCATTTGATCCACACTGCAACCTTGTGAAATAGATGGTTGCTGTTGTTATCCCCATTTTACAGATGAGGAAACTAAGACTAACAGAGGCTAAGTGAACAGTCATCAAATCCATTTGGTACTAAGAAATAGAGTAATCGATCAGTAGAAAGATTAGGCTCACAAAATAATAGTCAATAACCATAGTAATCTAATGTTTGATAAACTCAAAGACTTCAGCTTCCAAGATAAGAACTTACTATTTGAGGGGCAGCTAGGTGACAGAGGATAGAATACCAGAATACTTTAGTCAGGAAGGACTGAGTTCAAATTTGGCCTCAGACACTTAACACTTGCTAGCTGTTTGACCCTGGGCAAGTCACCTAATCCCAATTGCTTCAGGGAAAAAAAATTCACTATTTGAAAAAAATGTTGGGAAAATTGGAAATTAGTATGGCAGAAACTAGGCATTGACCCACACCTAACACGCTATACTAAGATAAGGTCAAAATGGATTCATGATTTAGATGTAAAGAGTTATACTAAAGCAAATTCGAAGAACAAAAGATGGTCTACCTCTCAGATCTGTGAAAAAAGAAAGAATTTGTGGCCAAAGAAGAACTAGCGTATACTATGGAATGCAAAATAGATAATTTTGATTATATTAAGTTAAAAAAATTTTGGACAAACAAAACCAACACAGACAAGATTAGAAGGGAAGAAGTAAAGGCCTAATTTTTAAAATATATAGAGAATTGACTTAAATTTATAAGAATATAAGCCATTCTCCTTTTGATAAAAGGCTATTAACAGACAATTTTCAGATGAAAAAATTAAAACCATTTCTAATCATATGAAAAAATGTTCTAAATCACTATTGATCAGAAAAATGCAAATTAAAACAACTCTGAGTTACCACTATACACCTCTCAGATTGGCTAAGATGACAGGAGAAGATAAAGACGAATGTTGGACGGGATATGGAAAAACTGGGACACTAATACATTGTTGGTAGAGTTGTGAACTGATCCAACTCTTCTGGAGAGCAATTTGGAACTATGCTCAAAGGACTGTCAAACCACTCTTTCTGTTATAATTTGCTTGCATTTTTGTTTTCCTTCTCAGGTTTTTTACTTTCTTTCTAGATCCGATTTTTCTTGTGCAGCAAAATAACTATAAATATGTGATAAATATATATAACATATAAATATTGTATTTAACATATACTTTAACATATTTAACATGTATTGGACTACCTGCCATCTAGGGGAGGGGGAAGGGAGAGGAGAGGAAAAGCTGGAACAGAAGGTTTTGCAAGGGTTGTTGTTGAAAAATTACCCATATATATATTTTGTAAATAAAAAGATATAATAATATTTTTTTAAAAAAGGTTATCAAACTGTGCATACCCTTTGATCCATCAGTGTTTCTACTGGGCTTATATCCCAAAGAGATATTAAGGGAAGGAAAGGGACCAACATATGCAAAAATGTTTGTTGCAGACCTTTTTGTAGTGGCTAGAAACTGGAAACTGAGTAGATACCAATCAGAATGGCTGAATAAGTTATGGTATATAAATGTTATGGAATATTATTGTTCTATAAGAAATATTCAGCAGGATAATTTCAGAGAAGCCTGGAGAGACTTACATGAACTGATGCTAAATGAAGTGAGTATAACCAGGAGATAATTGTATACTGCAACAAAAAGATTATACAATGATCAATTCTAATGGATGTGGCTCTTTTCAACAGTGACATGATTCAGGTTAGTTCCAACAGTCTTATGAAGAGAGCCATATGCACTCAGAGGGAGAACTGTAGGGAACATAGAAATTTCACTTTTTTGTTGTTGTTTTCTTGCATTTTGTTTTCTTTATCATTTTTCCCCTTTTTGATTTGATTTTTCTTGTGCAGTATGATAAATGTAGAAATAGGTTTAGAAGAATTACTCATGTTTAACATATACTTTTTGTGTAGGGGAGCAGGTAAGGGGGAGGGAGGGAAAATTTGGAACATGAGGTTTTGCAAGGGTGAATGTTGAAATTTATCTATATATATGTTTTGTAAATAAAAAACTTTTTTAAAGTATTAAAAAAGAGATAGAGAGAAGCTAAGGGATTAGCCCATGGCCAAAAAACTAGTGACCAATTATACTGAAATTGTTATCAATATATCTGTCAGTATTACCCAAACAATTCTAAGCAAATACCTTATTTTTTAAAATAAATTTTCTTCTTTTGATTTTAAAATTTTGTTACATAAGCATTTCCAGAAGCAAGAGGGGGGAAATATCATCATGATCCTTTCATACAACTTCGGCTTCTGTTTTTCCAGTCTGTAATAAATTCAACTTATTAGTTCCAGAAGCCTGTCTGTACTGCTTGTTTTTGTTTCCCTTTGATACTCCTTTTGTTCTTATCTGTATAGTTATCGAAATACTTCATTGATCTCTTCTTTTTCCATTATTATCAATAGTTGCCTTTTCCTAAGTTCCTCCCCCAATAAGTTTTTAAACCCTCCTTTGAAATAAACTAACACAAACAATTGAAAAGGATGTATTGGCTACATCCAAAAACCTGTCTCATTTTATACCTCTAGTCCATCAAGTCCATCATCTCTGTCAAGCACATGCATTATTAGTTCTCAGGAATTGACTGCTCATGGCATTAATTGGAATTCATAAATATTTCAAAAAATATTTTTCTTTACAATGTTGTAATCTTTATATAAATTGTTTTCTTGTTTTTACTCACTTTGTATTATTTCATACAAATTTTCCCAGGTACCATTCCATTTCACATGCTATAAATTGTACAGTAATTACCCAATTGATGAGAAACTCTTTGGTTACCAGTTCTTTGCTATATCAAAAAGTGCTTCTATGAATAGTTTGTACATGAGCTCTTATTCTTTGTTTTATCTCTTTAAGAACAGTAAAGATATTGATGGGTCAAAAGGAATGCAGCTTAATGATTTGTTGGGGATAATTCCAAATTTCTTTCCAAAGTGGCCCAGTGATACTACTACTAGGCCTATACCTTAAAGTGATCCAACAAATAATAACACCACCTACAAAAATATTTATGGCAATTTTTGTTGTTGGAGCAAAGAACTTGACACAAAGTAGGTACCCATCAAATGGAGAATGGTGGAAAAAATTATGGGGTCTGAAAATGATAGAATATTTGGCCAATAATTCCAATAGACTTGTTTGTGATGGAGAGAATCATCTGTATCCAGAGAGAAGACTGTGGCAACTGAATGTGGATTACAACATAGCATTTTCAACTTTGTTGTTGTTGTTTGCTTGTTTTTTTCTTTCTTACTTTTTCCCTTTTTGATCTCATTTTTCTTATGCAACATGATAAATATAGAAATATGTTTAGAAGAATTGCACATGTTTAACCTATATTGGATTACTTGCTGTCTAAGGGAAGCGGAAGGTGGAGAGCGAAGAAGAAAAATTTGGAACACAAGGGTTTTTGCAAGGGCAAATGCTAAAAATTATTTTTGCATATATTTTAAAAAATAAAAAGCTATTATTAAAAAAGAAGATTGGACAAAAAGAATAATTTCAGAGAAATATGGGAAGAATTGTATGAACTGAGCAGTGTCAGGACAGTTTATATAGTAACAATAACATGAAAAAAAAAATAGTACTGTAAAACTTAAGAACTCTGATCAATAGAATTACCAACAAGTACTCCAGAAGACTGATGAAGCATCTCCCTACCCCCAACTTCCTGACAGAGAGATGATGGACACAAAGTGCAAAATAAGAAATGCATTTTTGAATATGGCAAATGATAGATTTGTTTTCCTTGATTATGCTTATTTGCACTAAAGATTGCTTTCTTTGTTTTGTGGGGAAGTGAAGAAAGGGTAGTGCCTTCCCATTCAAAAAAAAAAAGGAAAAAAAAGGACCATTGAAATTTTTTTAAATGCACAAAAGAAAACAGAAGGAATTTCAGAAAGAAATAAGCAAGTAAGATAGCTATAAAATTAGCATGTTTAATATATTATATATTTTTACAAAGCAAATTGCAATGATATTGGCAGTTTTATAAATTAATGAACAAATATTTATTTAAACATTGAGTGCCAAGATTACAAAGATACACAAATTCTCTCTACCATTATGGGATAGAAAATATTAAAGGGGCAGCTAGGTGGCGCAGTTGATAGAACACCAGCTCTGAAGTCAAGAGGACCTGAGTTCAAATTTAGCCTCAGATACTTAACAAGGCCTAGCTGTGTGATCCTGGGCAAGTCACTTAACCCCAATTGCCTCAGAGAAAGAAAGGAAGGAAGAAAGGAAGGAAGGAAGGAAGGAAGGAAGGAAGGAAGGAAGGAAGGAAGGAAGGAAGGAAGGAAGGAAGGAAGGAAGGAAGGAAGGAAGGAAGGAAAGAAAGAAAATTACTTTGGCAGCTGATAGAAGATGGATTGGAATTAGGAAACTTGAGACAGAGTTACCAAACAGAAAGCTAATTTGATAGTCATAGTGTGGAAAGATGAACACTATTGGGTCAAAGGGTACGTGCAAGACAATTTCAAATTGCTTTTCAGAATGGTTAAACCAAATCATAGCCCCAATATGGAATCACTCTACCTGTTTTCTCACAGGACCTCCAAACATTATTATTTTTCTTTGGTATTACTTTACCAATCTTATGAGTGTAAGGTTGCATTTTTTCTTATTAGTGATTTGGAACACTTTTAATGTGGTTGATGCTTATATTTCTTCTTTTGAAAGATGCCTATTTATATTCTTTAAAATTCTTTTTTTAGCAACAAAAATATTTTTTCTTTCTCCACTCTCCTCCTCCATTGAAAAAGAAAAATAAACCCCTTATAACAAATATGTACTATATAGTCAAGAAAAACAAATTCCCACATTGACCATATCCAAAATATGTCTTTGCCTAGAGTCCAAAGCCTCTATCAGAAGGTGGATATTTCATCATGAGTTCTGGAGAACGGGGGATAGTCATTGCATTGATCACAGTTCTTAAGTCTTTCAAAGATGTTTATCTTTTTATTATTGTTATCTGTGCAACTCATTCAATATCAGTTTCTCTAAAATCTTTCCTTTTTTAACAGCACAATAATATTCCATTACAATTAAATACCGTAATTTGTTCAACCCTTCTCTAAAAGATAGGTACTCCATTGGGTTTTTTTTTTTTTTCTTTGCTACTACAAAAAGAGCTGCTATACATGTTTTTGTACTTATGGATACTTTTCTTTTTAACCTCTTTGAAATATAGACCTACAGTGATATTTGGATAAAAGGTATGTATAGTTCAGTAACTTTTTAGATATAGTTCAAAAGTATTTTCCAGAATAGCCAGACCAAATTATAGTTCTATCAACAGTGCACGAAAGTATTATCTTTGCCATGTAGATATGTATGAGGTGAAAACTCAGAATTTCTTTAATGTACATTTCTCTTATCAGTGAGCATTTTTTCATTGATAATTGATAGCTTAGATTTCTTCCTTTGAAAATTACCTATTTAAAGCTATGGTATATGAATTTTATGGATTATTATTGTTTTATAATAAATGATCAGCAGGATAATTTCATAAAGGCCTGGAGAGATTTACATGAACTAATGCTAAGTAAAGTGAATAGAACCAAGAAAACATTGCACACAGCAACAAAAGATTATACAATGAGCAATATTGATGGATGCAACTTTTTTTTTTAACTGTGAGGTGACTTGGGCCAGTTCCGATGGACTTATGATGGAAAGAGCATCTATATCCAGAGAAGACTGTGGGAACTGAGTGTGGATCACGTATTTTCATCTTTTTTTGTTGTTGTTTCTTGCATTTTGTTTTCTTTATTATTTTTTCCATTTTTGACATGAATTTTCTTGTGCAGCATAATAATAGTGGAAATATATATAGAAGAATTACACAGTTAACATATATTGGATTACTTGCCACTTAAGGGAGGGAATGGGGAAAAGGGAGAGAGAAAAAAAATTGAAATATGAAGTTTTGCAAGGGTTAATGTTGAAAATTGCATATATTTTGAAAACAAAAAGCTAAAAAAATGACCTATTTATATCCTTTGACCACTTGTCAATTGGGAAATAGCTCTTATTCTTTTTTTATTAAAGCTTTTTATTCTCATAACATATGCATAGATAATTTTCAATATTCACCCTTGCAAAACCTTGTGTTCTAATTTTTTTTCTCCCTTCCCCCATCTCTACCCCTAGAGCACAAGTAATCCAATATATGTTAAACATGTGCAATTCTTCTATATATATATTTCCATAAATATCATGCTTCACAAGAAAAGTCAGATCAAAAAGGGGAAAAATGAGAAAAAAAACAAAATTCAAGCAAACAACAAAAAAGAGTGAAAATACTATATTGTGATCTATGCTCAGTTCCCACAGTCCTCTGTCTGGGTGCAAATAGCTCCCTTCATCACAATACCATTGGAACTGGCCTGAATCATCTCATTGTTGAAAAGAGTCATGTCAGAATTGTTTATTGTATAATCTAGCTATTGCAATCTCCTGGTTCTGCTCATTTCACTTAGCATCAGTTCATGTATGTCTCTCCAGGCCTCTCTGAAATCATCTTGCTGATCATTTCTTATAGAACAATAATATTCCACATTCATAACTTTTTCAACCATTCTCCAACTGATGGGCATCCATTCAGTTTCCAGCTTCATGCCACTACAAAAAAGGCTGATGGTTTTTATTCTTTTTTTTAAAATTTTATTTAATAGCCTTTATTTACAGGATATATGCATGGGTAACTTTACAGCATTAACAATTGCCAAACCTCTTGTTCCAATTTTTCCCCTTTTTCCCCCACCCCCTCCCCCAGATGGCTAGATGACCAGTAGATGTTAAATATATTAAAATATAAATTAGATACACAATAAGTATACCTGACCAAAACGTTATTTTGCTGTAGAAAAAGAATCAGACTCTGAAATATTGTACAATTAGCTTGTGAAGGAAATCAAAAATGCAGGTGTGCATAAATATAGGGATTGGGAATTCAATGTAATGGTTTTTAGTCATCTCCCAGAGTTCTTTTTCTGGGCATAGCTGGTTCAGTTCATTACTGCTCCATTGGAAATGATTTGGTTGATCTCATTGCTGAGGATGGCCTGGTCTGATGGTTTTTATTCTTATAAGTTTAAATCAGTTGTCTAAATATCTTTGTAATGAGACCATTATCAAAGACATTTGCTGCAAAGATTTCCCCCCAGTTAACTGCTTCCCTTCTAATTTTTGCTGCATTGATTTTATTTAAGAAAAAACTTTTAAATTTTATTTAATAAAAATTGCCCTCTTTATTTTCTATTCATAGAACTGAAAAATAATTTCCCTGTTTCTTGAATTTATGGTTTGGAATACTCATTTGGAGTTTATCTTATTTTATGGTGTGAGATTCTGGCCTATATTTAGTTTCTGCCAAACTTTCCCTCTTTTGCATTATTTTTCCTCAAGATTCTGGATCCTTTGTTCTTCCAGATGATCTTCCCCCCTAGCTCTATAAAATAATACTTTGGTATCTTCATATGACATTGAATAAGTAAACTAATATTGACAATATTGTGGTTTTTATTATTGGCATGGTAGTTGTAATATAGTCCTTTCTTTTCCTATTCTTCATAGATTCTTTCTTTTTGAGGTATAGCTTATGTACCATGGTTTACATGAAGCCACAATTTCCAGTACTCTCCTCTCAAACTACAATGTACTTAACTTGTGTGTTATGTGTTGCTATATCCATTTACTTTTTATTTGGTCATATTTAATTTTAAATGTACTTGTCTTCTCATTAGAATGTAAGCTCATTGAAAGTAGGAATTTTTCATTCTTTGTATTTATTTCTCCAAATCATAGCAGTGCCTAGAATGTAGAAAGTACTTAATAAAAACTTGCTGATTGATTGAATTAAAATATCTCCAATTCTTATAGTCTATGATTTATTTAATTAAAGTGGTTTGCAGTTGTATTCATATAATTTCTTTACTTGTCCTAGTAGCTAAACTCTAGAATATTTTATTTATCTCTTTCTTCTGGGTATTATTTGTCGTATACAAAAAGGCTGATGTGTTAGGTTTTTTTATGTCCTATTTTGTTGGAGTAATTATTTCAATTAATTATAGTTGAATTTCACTGATTTTTTAATTGTAAATCATCCTACCTGCTGCTGAAACAAAAAAAGATGATCTTGGGGGTTTTTTGCCCATACTAATTCTCTCACTTTGTTTTTCTTGTCTATTGCTATAGTTAACATTTTTAGGACAATATCAAATGATGATAGTGATCATAAACAACATCTTTGCTTTCTTCTTGATGTTATTAGAAAGGCCACATGTTTTTCTGCTACATATAGTGTTAGCTCTTGATTTTTTGTCTATTATTATTTATCATATTAAAGATCTAAATTATTTTATGTCTTTTAAATGTTTTAACAGTAATGAATATTCTGTCAAAATGTTTTTTCTGCATTTATCAATATAATCATGCAATTGCTATTAATATAACTCATTATTTTAATATTTTCCTAATACTGAGCCAACTCTACCTTCTCCATATAAATTCTACCTGGATATTATGAGTATAATGAGTAGCCAAGAGAGTTCAATTCTTAAAACATTCACAAAATCATTCTTGTTCATTATTCTGTTTCCTGTGACCCTTGAAAATATTAAGAGTAGATTGAGTCACCTATCTCTGTTCCCCCATAAGAATTCATGTAAGCACATGATCATTTAACACCTGTCAATTACTCAAATTTATTTACTTTTTTAGACTTCTTTTGACTCCTGTTTTCACTTCAAATTTTCTAATAGGCTAAATAAAGTCTTTTATTAGAAACATTTGAAAGCCCTTTATTTCACTAAGGGGCTATTTTTTTTCTTTGTAATATTTTATTTAGTTTTTCAGAGTAAATTATTTTTGATTGCAAAAAGAGCTTTATCTCTTAGAAAATCATATTATATGATTTTTCCTTCTTTATGGTAATTGCTGCCAAGTCTTGTATAATTCTAATTGAGATTCACTGATGGTTGAATTATTTTTCTCTCTGTAATATTTTTTCATTGACCTGGAAGCTCTAGATTTTTTAATCATGTTGTTTCTGGGAGTTTTTATTTTTGGGTTTCTTTCATGTGGATTCTTCTTAGTTTCATATTGTTCTGTAGTTCCAAAAAAATACGACAGCTTTCAGTGATGATTTCTTAAAATATGGTATTCTGTGTTTGTTTTGGTCGGGAAGTTATATTATCTACTTGACAAGTTTTCCCAGACAGTTGAATGAGGTGGTCATACCCTATTTCATGCTGACCTGATTTTCTAGGATTCTGCCACTGTCTTTCACATCCCCTGATGAGTCTGTAGTATTAAATAGGAATAGTAAAGTATTGTGGGCTTCAGTATTCCTAATCAGAGCACTGCAGTTAGCTATCTTTGGTTAGGGCTTTGTCATATGCTTCTATTTTCCACCATCTCACCTCTATCATCCCCACTCCCCCATTCTGCCCCAAGCTTTTTCCAATTGGGGCACTTTTGAGTTTCTGTTCTATTTACCTGGATTTGTCCTGACTTTCCTAGTAGAATCTCCATTCCAGCACTTTTTTTTTTTTTTTTTTTAAATTCTGGCTGTCTTTTTGAGAAGTCCTAGGCTGGTTGGAGATGCTTAATAATCTATTTTGATTTTTTGATGATTAAAAAAGCAAATTTCTTTCTCTTGTTCAATCTGATATCCTTTTTAGATTATTGCCACGGCTTTTAGGTAGAAGTGAGTTCTACCCTTTCATGCTGCCATGTTAAATGGAATCTCTATAGAATTATTTTGCATTTGAAGAGTAATATTTTAATTACTTTTAAAATTAGTTGTTAGTGACCGACATATCTAATAATCACTATCCATCACTATTCTATTACTAGTTTAGGAAACCAGGACTCCTGCTTTATATTTCTAAAAGGTTTGGGCTCTGTCCACGAAGCCACGGTGCTTTTTGAATTTTGCTACAGAGTGAATTGACACTAACCAAATTCAATGTGTCCTCTGTTATACTCTAGTGATAATTGAAATATCTTTTAAGAGACAAAACTACAAGTTTGTCTACCCTAGAGCTATTAAGCACTTGAAACCAGGCCTAACTCATGAAAATGCAAACTATCTAGACTAAAGTAATTTGAAACAAGAATTATTTTTAGTGGCTGAAAAACCTGAAAAGCAATTAACACAGCCATACTTTTAGGTGGAATACTAGTGAACAGCAAATCCAGTCTGAATTGTTAGTATAATGTGATGGCTAATAATATAGGCTTAGCAGCAGACATGTTAAATTTTTTTAAGTTTAACTGAAAAGAAAGAACAAAAAGAAATACCAAAGGAGAGAAGAAAAAAAGTACAATAACATAGAGTTATTAGGTTGAGAACAGTAAAGAGCAATCCTCCATTTCCACTAAAGAATAGATGAATTTACAATCATGGAAGAGGAACTACCATTCTACATAAAGGTAACTATAAACTAAAATCAGAGTCTTCTCAATCAATCAAGGAGAAATCTGGTAAATGCATAAAGAATTATGATCCCAAGTCTTCCTATTACACAATTCCTTTATTTTAATAGCTAATTAGGAATAACATGAAGCAAATTTCTTATTGTGAGTCTATTGGAATTTGAAAAGAACATGTTCACAAAACGTAATTAATTTTTAAAGGAAAATCAAGGTACATATGAAAACATTACTAGAGTTCATTTATATCTTCAGTGTGCATTTGTATTTGTAGAAATACTCAAGATTTCTTGAAATGGCCCAGCTTCCTTTTTATTAACCCCCTCCATATATTACTTCTGATTTGCTAGTTGTCTGGGAGCATGAGGGAAGAAAAGAGGTACAAATGGGAACATACAAAACATTTAGTAAAAATACACTCACTACTACTTTCAACTTATACCACACTTGTATCCATACTTAATGCCTCATGGATGTAGGAGATACAAAAGTACCGTAAAAGTAACATTTGGTTATCTATTATTTTTGCTCATCTTAGTGCCATTTCTTTATCAACTTAACATGTAGAGTCTTTTCAATCTATACAATTTGAAGAATCTGAAATCTTAAATGATAATACAATTGAATAGTTTTTAAAAACAGTTATGCAAGATACTCCAAGTCTAGGAAATACAAAGAAAGATCCTCACCTCAAGGAGTGCATCATTTAAGAAGAAAATAATATGTACAAATAACTTAATCTTGAACTTCTTTTGTGCTTATTACTTTCACTTATATTAAAGCACTTTTGTGAAATTTCAAGAGAGGTACTAGCTAGGTTTTATGACTGGGGTTGAGGGATAGGTTGAACAAATTTTCATGGAGGAGTATGCCATCTAGGAAGAATATGAGAATTCTGGAAACTGAAGCCAAGTGATATAGAGCTGTGAATAACAGGGTCCAGAATTTATATTTTATTCAATAGACACTGGGGAGTTACTGAAGGTTTTTGAATAAAGGAATGACATATCATTGAAAGAATATATATATATATATATATATATATATATATATATATATATATATATACACAGAGTAGTATATACTACTTATGCAGAGGTGATAGGGAACTCATTTATAATAGTTCTGACAAGAGTGCCTAAACACACATGGTTGTAATGAGACTGAAGTTAAGGGAGAGATATGAGACGCTGCCAGAGTATTATCAACAAGATTTGGCAATTGATTATATTGTATAAGGAAAGGAAAAATCAGAAGTCTGAAGCTTTAAGCTTAGATAACTTAGAAGAATAGTGGTTACAACAGAAAGGAGTTTTAGATCTCTTAAGATATTGGTGGAATACTGGACACACGTTTAGATGTCAGACCATGAGAATATCAGAGAGATGAAGAAGGCCTAGAGAGGAAAGAACAATGATCTTCTATCAATAAATACCTGACAATGTCCTAAAAGGTAAGGAAAGGCTTGTTGATTGTACCACTGCTTCAGAGAGATAGAAGAGAACAAGAACCATAAAAAGGCTTCTCCAGTCTTCATGATTCCAGGTCTAGCACTCTATCCACTATCTAGATGCTTCCAACTATCCACATGGAAAAGACTATGTGTATGTGGAAATGCTTTTGTCCAAACTAAGATGAAATTTTATGGGTAACATAGAATTCATCAATTTGCATCTGTGTATGTATAACATATATTATGTACATACCCTCATATGTATATAGGGTGTTCAGGGAGAACTAACAGTTCTGGTGTAAGAGCTTACTAAGCCTTTTTCAGGGCTGCCCACCCACCCTTAGTGTCCATCTGTCACACAACTCTCATCTATGGTTTGAAGAAGCTGTAGCATGCATAGTGTTCACATTGGCTAAATCAAGTTGAGAGTAATAGATAGACCTCATATCTGTTAGTGAGTTAGGAGGATGTCTTCCTCCAAACACGTGAAGGCTTACCCCAGACATATGGGGGGGGGGTAAGAGTTATTTGTTCCATTGGCAAGTAAAGAAACTTAGAATTTGGTCAGACATAGAAAACACCATGGTCATCCATTGCTTCTCCTATCTTCCTGCTACTGGACTTTGATGACTTCTGAAGAGAAAGTGTAAGTAAGGTTTCCCTCACTCAAATTCAATTCACCATAGGTCAAAACATCACACCATAATGTCACTGATCCTCTCTGAAAATGAGGGATGAACAACAACCTTCATACTCTGAATAAGCATTGCAAATGGATGATGAACTGGGGCCAGAATTGAGTAGGAAAACAGGACTATGAGATAAATTTTCCTGAGAAGACTCTTCTATCTGAAACATGATCCAACTTATTTAATGCTATTATTCCTCTCTTACTACTGTATGGCTAAAAAACAATGGAATACTAGTTTCAGAAGAACTAGAATTGAAGATCAATTGGCTTATTCTTAAACTTCACTCTTCTGGATAACTGTATTGTTTAAGTCTGTTAACCATCCTCTGCTTTTGACAGTGTTTTCTTGGTTCACCTGTTACCTATTTGACCATTCTTCTTACTATCTCCTTTGATGATTCAACATCAATATCATCATCTGTCAAGATGCTCCAAGGCTCTGTCTTTTCCATATATTAGGGATTTTTAACCTTGAAGTTTATGGATAGATTTCAGGAGGTCCATGAACTTGGATGGGTAAAAAAAAAAAATTACAATTTTATTTTCACTAACCTAGAGTTGAAGTTTAGCATTTCTTTTTTCTTTTTTTCTGAGGCAATTGAGGTTAAGTGTTTTGGCCAGGATCACAGAGCCAGGAAGTATTATCTCAGATCAGATTTGAACTCAGGTCCTTCTGACTTCAGGGCTGGTGCTTTATCCACTGCACTACGTAGCTGCCCAGAAGTTTAGCATTTCTTTAAAAGATATATATATATATATATGGATATGGATATAAAAACACACACATGTATATGTGTGCATGTATATATAATTATATGTACATATGTACACACATATGTATGTATATATGCATGTATGTGTGTACATATTGCTGAGAAGGGATTCCTAGGCTTCACCAGACTACCATAGGGAATCTATGACACTTGAAAACCTTGATTTACATTCTTACTTGGTGACTTGATTAGCTCCAATGATTTAATTTCTCTCTATGGAAATGATTCCTAAATTTATAAATCCAATCCTAGTCTCTCTCCAGAGCTCCAGTTCCCCATCTCCAACTACTTATTGAATATTTCAAATTAAATGTTCCACAGGCACTAACTCAACACATTCAAAATAGAATTTAATCAATAAACACTTAAGTGCCTTCGATATATCTAGTACTAAGGATACAAAAAAAGAGGCAAAAACAGTCCCTGCCTCAAAGGAGGAATCTAAGACACAATGCAAACAAATATGCACAAAGCAAGCTATATACAAAATAAATAGGAAACAACAGATGGAAGGCACTAGAATTAGGAGGGCTTAGGGAAGGCTTCCTATAAAAGATGGAATTTTAATTTGCACTTAAAAGTTAAGAAGGTCAGTAGATAAAGTGAAGGAGAGAGAGCATTTCAGGCATGATGGACAGCCAGAGAAAATGCTCAGAGCAAAGAGATAAATTATCTTGTTCAGGGAATAGCCAGGAGGCCAGTGTCACTGGATTGAAGAGTACATGTTGGGGAATAGACTGAAAAGGTAAAATGGAGCTAGGTTTTGAAGAGTTTAGAATGCCATAAAGAGAATTTTATATTTGATCCTTGGAGATACTTCATTGGAACTAGTGAAATTTATTGAGTAAGGAGATGAGGTGATCACACCTGTGCACTAGGGAAATCACAAATGCCTGAATGGAAGATGGATTGGAGTAGGGAGAGATGTAAGAAGCAGACCCACCAGCAGGATATTACAATAGTTCAGGCATGATGAGGACCTGCTCTAGAGTGGTAGTAGTTATCAGAGGAAAGAAGGAGGTCATATTGAGAAATATTGCAAAAATGAAACAGATGTTGGCAACTGATAGATGGAGTGGGAGTTGAGGAGAAGTGAGAGATAGTGAGAAATCTAGGATAACTTCTAGGTTGAGAGATTCAGGGACTAGGAGGATGGTATTGCATTCTATGGTAATATGGAAGGTGGGTTGAGGTAGTATTTGGTAGAAAAGAATTCCATTTTGCACATAATAAGTTTAAAATATCTCTTGGGATATCCACTTTGATATTAGGTGTCTGAAAGGCATCAGAGATGCAAAATTGGAGGTCAGTAGAGTCTGGGACCGGATAACTAGATTTGAGACTCATCAACATAGAAATAGTAATTAAAACCATAGAAGCTTATGCAATCAAGTGAAGTATTAGAGAGAGAAAAGAGGAAAGGGCCCAAGACTGAATTCTGAAGGACGCTTTTTTTTTAGAGAGAATGAACTGGTGGAAGATTCAGCAAATGAGACAGAAAAGAAGTGGTGATAGATCAGAACTCATTCTTTCCTCCAAAACTCTTATCTTCCAAACCTTCCTATCTGTTGAAGCCACTTGATTACAAGTTCAACATTATATTCAATTCCTTTTCATCCTATATCTCCATTTAAATACTAAATCTTGTCATTTCTACCTCCACAATATTTTTTATCCATTTCCTCTCTTATACTTTTATAGCCACTACCTCATTTCAGGCCTTTACCATCCCTTGGATGGTCTACTATTGATAGCTTCTCTTGTAGTCTCCTTGCCTCAAATTTCTCCCCACTCCAATCCAGTCTCCACAAAGCTGCCACAATGATTTTCCTAAAATCCGAATTTTACCAGATCATTCTCTATTCAATACTCCACTATTATATATACTCCCTATTGCTTTTATAATAAAACATAAGCAATCTTATTACACATTACTCTCTTCTACAACCAGCTACTTCTCTTTGTAGTTGCAATGAATGTCCCCCAAGCCTAGAATCACTCTCCTGTCACTTCTGCCTCTTAGCATCATTTATTTCCTTCAAAACATGACTCAAATGATATACAGCTCCTTTTTTTTGTTAAAAAAAAAAAAGTGCTTAGACAAATGCTTCTTCTCTTCCTCCTTTTCCCTAGTTTTCTCCTTCCCAGCTTCTACAGTCTTCTAAATTTTTCATAGTATTTTACGTTTGTATGTTTATATACATTACATGTTTGTTTACATATACATATATAACCTATTTATATTTATTTTACATGTGTTTAGATATTAATCTACATGTCTTCTCCCATAGAATACAAATTTCTAGTGGGCATTGACTGTTTTGTTTTTGTAGTGGGTACTTTTGGTGCATAGTAGATTCTTAATGAATGCTTGAGGATTAACTGATTACCCAGGAGTAATGGAGACTTATACAGAACATGTGAATAGTCTATAACACATCACAAATGTGGAGCTGTACAGATGAAGTGACATAATGGATGCCATTAGTGAAATGTGTATCAAAAAAAAGTATTATGGTATAATAAAGGACACTAGGAATGAAAGCATGATGACTACTACGAAATAATGTCATCACTAAATATGAGCTCAAATATTCCTATTTGTGAATCTTAGAAGGTTATGGCCTGTGCTTTCAATTCCCTACACTAGAATAAGACCAAAATGTCCAAGAAACTATTTCAAACTAAGACACAGTAATTTTGTTTAAGAGGAACAGTGTAGTGAGCTTTGAGAGAATGGAATATTAGTTGTTTTCATCTGCACCACTCAGCTTCCCAAATCTTGATTCAATGCTGCTATTTGAGGGGCAGCTAGGTGGCACAGTGAATAGAGCACCAGTCCTAAAGTCAGGAGGACCTCAGATACTTAACACTTCCTAGATGTGTGATCCTAGGCAAGTCATTTAACCCCAATTGCCTTAGCAAAAAGAAAAAGAAAAAAGGATATGAAATGTTATTTGAGAACAATCTATTTGTTCAAGTCCATTAATTATCATCATAAAGATTTTACTTAATTTTTCACTCTATAGTCAGAAATAAAGACTTGGGTTTAGCGCTAGAAGGGACCTTAGACATCATCCAGTCCAGCCCTTATCTCAATCAGGAGGAGAGAAATGAGACCTTGAAAGATGAAGGGATTTACCTAAGAGCACACAAATTTGATCTAGGCTCTTCTTAGCACTGCTCCACATTTCCATTTGGTTCTTTTGTATTTAGGGATGAAGTCCCTAAAGTCCAAGGTATATCTGCTAAAGTGTCAAATACTCTGTCAGCAATGAATACCATATGTTGAAAATGAAAGACAAACTTAAATCCACGAGATTTCTTGGAATAAGAGAAAGAAATTCGAATATGTGTGTGAGTGCTGGGCTTGGAGACAAGAACTTTTGGTTCAAATCTCACCTTACTATACTAAATTCAACTTAGGATATCTTTGTCCCATATAACTGAATGTAAACACTTTGGGGAAATGAGCTACTGTTTGTTCATATCAAATAATATTTTAATATATACCATAATTAATTTAAGCACTTACCAAAATTTGTAGCTGCTTAAATGTAATAGTAATAAGACATCTTTATAAGATAAGACATTCATTATATTTTTCTATTCGTATTGAGTAGTGGTTATTGGGTTTGCTAGATTATAGAAAACATCCAGGGATCCAAGAAGAGAACTTTTGGCATTTCTGTATAAGCAATAAGACTAGGCCTCAATTTTCAAAATTCAGATTTAGCAAATATTGGCAACTATACTCTTGACAGTTTTTAAATTTTAAAAAAACTTAAAAGGAGGCATTTTGAAAGCCCAGAATTTCCTGAGAAAGTGAACTGTCATGCTTGTGTGGACTTGAAAAATAAATTGTTCTTTATAAATATGTAAGACATTTGAAACTTTACAGTATTTTCTCCCCTATGACCTTCCATATTATCAAAGTATCCCTCCTCATCCTTAAAGACAAATTGGCAAAGAGAGTGCTAAAGTTGGAGACAAAAAGAATTTGGTTCAAATGCTACCTCAGATGCTGGCTGCATAACTTTGGTTAAGTATTGGAATTTCTTAGCATCATGAAGTTTCATCTATAAAATGGGCATCAATACTAATATTTGCTTCACAAAGTAGTTGAGGATCAAATAATGTTTATTGCAAAAAAAAAAGAGTGCTATATAAATATCAGTTATTCTCCTTATCTACTCTATTTAAGGAAAATACAAAGCTAAATGTTTTTTCTCTAAAAAGTAGATACTGACTACTCTTTGAGTAATCTGAACTAAACACTTATAAAATTGCAAAAATAGTGTAGGTTAATGATATTGTATTGCCTGCTCAGGATAATTTGGTTAAAGAAGCAGTTTAAAGAAGAACTCTGTTGGCTTCAGAAGTTCTCATCCA
The DNA here is from genome assembly GCF_902635505.1 of Sarcophilus harrisii. NCBI lineage: Eukaryota > Metazoa > Chordata > Mammalia > Dasyuromorphia > Dasyuridae > Sarcophilus > Sarcophilus harrisii. The sequence goes on from NC_045427.1 coordinate 372,899,570, forward strand.
AAACTTGGGAACAAACAGATATTTGACATTATTAGTGCGATAGCTGGATTATTTTCAAGGTAATTTATTATGGAGATAAAAAAAATTTAGGTATAATTTCTAGCCCCACATCAGCATCCTTGAGATTTCTCCAATTTATGAAGCAGCAAGGAACATGCCAGAATTCCCATCTCCTAAATCTGTCTGACCTCAGCAACTAAGCAAAGGATATGAAGCAAGGAAGGAGAGGAACAATTTAGGGAAAAAATTCTGATTTGGTAGACAGAGTAACAACTAATCTAGACTCTTCCTAATTCTGCCACCAAATCTGTGACTTGGTAAGTTTGTCTAGAATTCGGTTTCCTTGTAAATGAGCCCAATTTTCCATTTTGCCTTATAGGTTTAACTAGATGGACATCTGGGTGATAGGATGGGACAAAAAGATATCCTAAAAAGTTAACGTTCTCTCCGTGGGAATCATGCATTGCGGCACGATACCATTTAAATGCAGTGTAAAACACAAATGAACCAGTTGATGTTTTCCTGAATCATAGGTTAACTTCTTTAAACAGGTTACCAGGCTGTTACTTAAATAAAGACCGTTACAGATTGGAGAGAGGTACTTTAATACTCCTTTTGCAGATGATATTTTTAAATGGCTGTCGCTTCTATTTTTACATAATATAATACGTTGGAAAGACATGGAACTACACTCGGGGGCAAACTATAAAGATCTAATATCAAACTCGATAAGGTTTCAATAACCATTTTAAAAGTTGATAATTATCTTAGCACTGACTCTTAATGAACATTAACTCATACTTTCTCATCATTTTCTTCTTCCTCCTCTAACAGGTAAATTTTCTTCACAACTAGCCATTCTAACTGCTGCAGCTTTACCTTGACTGCAGAAGGGGGGGGGGGGGGGGGGAGAAAAGGGTGAGGAAGAGAGAGGCCCAGTCGCAGGAGTTGTCTCCTTTCCAGTTAAAGACCCTTCAGGCAGGTGCTTAAAACCGGCTACATCTCCAGTCTCTTTTTTATGCTAATTTCTCCTGCTCCGCAGCAGACTAAAGGTGAGGTTAAACTCCCGGGGCCACGGGAGGCTGAGACTCAGACCGCATCCGGGGTGAAATGCAGCATCCCTCTCCTCCCTCTCCCGCCCCCCCCCCTCCCCCCGGGACTGCTAAAGGCCCTGCGCCGCGGAGGCTGGACGGCTCTCCTAGCTGGGGCGAGACCAAGGATTTGGGCCAGTTGCGGCCTCAGTACGCCCCTCCCTCTCCCATCCGACAGGGCAGGTCCTCATCCCTGACATTGACCGTGGGATGCTGAGGCCGCTCCCGGACTTCTCAGACCCACCTCCCATCCCCTAGCGGCGGCGGCGGCGGTGACGCGCCTCGGCCCCCTTGCCCCAGGCCCTGTCCTCTCTCCCCCGTCCCCCACCCCGCATCCTCTCGGAGTCCCCGCCCGCTCCAGCTCCTCCCGGCGGTTGGTTCGGTAATTGGGGTGGGGGCGCGCGCTCCCGGGCAGGAGCGGGAGACAGAAGGGAGGGCAAGGGTGAGGAAGAGAAGGCTGGAGAAAGGGAAGGGAGGAGGGCGCGAGCCGTGGAAGGTGGGGGAGCGCGCGCTGACGTCTCCCGGTGTCACGCACAGAGCGCCGGGTTACGCGCCGACGTCTGGCTGCCACGACTTGCCGTCTGCGGCGGCGGCGAGCGGAGCCCGGAGGGAAAGGAGGAGGGAAGCCGGGGGGCTGCGAGGGCCGCGAGTGAGCGGCAGGGTCTGAGCGGGGGCCTGCCCCGCGCCGGAGCCGAGTCATCTTTTTCCCCTCCCTTTACCCTCCCCTTCCTCCTGCTGATCTTCTCCCTCCCCTCCCCCCTTTCTCTTCCTCCTCAGCTCGGCTGCTCGCGCGGGCGCCCGCCAGCCCGTCAGCCTCAGCCTGAGCCGCAGCTCGCGCCGCCCGGGACAGGTGTGTGCGCGCGCTCGCCCTCTCTCGCCCTCCCCTCACCTGCTGCAGGACAGCGCCCGGGTAAGCCCGCCGCGCGCCGCGCGCCCTCTCCCCCCTCTCTATTCTGCCCCCCCCCTCCTCTCGTGCTGTCTTTCCCCTCCCCCCCCACTCCGCCTGGAGCCCCTCCCGCCGTCGTCGCCGCCGCCGCCGCCGCCGCTGCTGCTGCTGCAGCAGCCCAGCTGCACCCCAAGCCCCGCCGCTCGGTGCGTGTGCGCCCGCCGGAGCGGGTACCGCCCACCCCTGCTCCTCCTTCTCTCCATGATTATTATTTAATCACTGCAGACATCTCTGCACCCGCCCTCTCGGAGAGAGAGGCTGTACAACACCCCTCATTACTACCACTACTTCCCTTTACGCACGCACAGACGTACTTCTTTTCCACAAACTACCCCAGACCCTTAGGACCACCAGTGGTGCTAATTTACGTCAAATTTTCAATATTATTTTAAAATTTTCCCCAGTTTTTCACTGGTTGTGATGCCCCTGCCCACCTTCCCTCCATTCTGAAGAGTCCTGATGTTTAGATTTCCCTTCCTTCCCTCCCCCTTTAAACCGATGAGGCTAAAGGAGGTGGGGGCGGGAAGGAAGATACATAGGGTATGAATAAGATGCCATCGTTGATTTCGCTCCTTTTCACCTTACCTCTACACACACTTTCTTTAAACGTTGTAAAATGGTTTTGACAGCTTGTGTCAAGCCAAACCAAAAGACAGACAGGGCCGCCAAATCAGGCTACTTTAGGGGTTCAGTACCCGGGGGCTAGATCTCGGAGGCTGAGTCCTCCCCCGTTACCTCTCCACCTCTGGCTTTTGTCAGCGTTAGGAAGGGTAGGATGCTTAGATTGCCTTCCTCTCGGATACGGGGTTGTTCCCCATCCCTAAAGAAGTAAAGATCTCTGAAAGAGAAAGGCTTATGGGGATTTTGGATAGCTTTGGTATCCCCGTTGTTTGGTAGTGACAGCTTTTCACTCAGAGGTTAGAGACTGCTTGGCTTAGGACCTGATGCCTCCTGGCCGGGCCGAGGGCTAACAAGCCGGTTCTAGGCGAACTTTTTGTGATGTTGCTAAATCTTCAAAACTCGGTGAGCTCAGGTGTTTAAAAGCCATTGTGGCTACCCCCTTGGAGGAAGTTACTCCATATCTTTGGATGCGGGGTCTTTTCCTATTTTCCCTCGGTAATGCCTGGCCTTTGACCACCACAAAAGGCTGTCTGCAAAGGAGACTGCTTTTTCTGGTAACCCGTCGGAGAGAGCTTATTGCCTTTTGAGAAGGTTTCTGTAATTTAGGGAAAACAGGATTTGATTTGCCATCGTTTGTTGAGGTTAAAACTCTTTTCCTTCAGGTCTCTCATTGCTATCCTTCAAACTTGGACTTTTTATATATGTCAAGAGATTTCAGGAATTGAAATATTCATTGTTACAGGAACTTATATTTTAATTCCTTTGAGTAGCTTGAAAACAATTTAATTACGGAAATACAAAATAAGAAAGGATGGGTTGCGGGAGTCTGAATAGTTATAATTTTTGTATCCTGTGTTGTCCTTCTGGGTGTTTTCTGCTCTGCTGAATTGGTTAACGAAATTTTCTTTTTGTTAATATTGTGTTTATTACTCGCTTTTCTTCAAACTATTCTAATGGTATTTTGTGAGATGTAGTAGTACTACAGAAATGAATTCTTTTCAGATTTTTAATGCTCATATCAAAAATTTAATCATGAACCTTTGGAATGACTAAGACTTGAAGAGGTAGAACTTTGAAGAATTGGTTGGACAATAAGACAAACGTTTTGAAATGGTTTCATAAGAAATTAAACTGTTTTGTTTCTTGCCTTTTGAAATTAAAATGTATCGAAAATTTCCCCATATTTCCGGGCCATTAAAAGAAATGGTCAAATCCTCCATGTTGAGCACTATTAATATCATATCTCAGTTGTAATTTCAGATTTTCAGATAACCTTTTGGTTTAAGTCAGGGATTTGATTTCTTTTGCTTTTAAATGAGTTCCTGAAAATCGGTAGTATACGGTTTGCTTCTGTTTATGTACATTATAAGATGCTGATATTCTAATCTAGATAACTTGTTTTGGTTAAGAAACTTCACAAGCAAGAGGTGGGAGGAAGGTAGGTATGTGTTTGGTTTTTTTTTTTTTTTTTATTAGTGTTTTGTAGTCTTTAATGTATATGTTGACTTTGATTGTTTTATTTCCAAATAGAACTTAATTTTGAAATTCCCTAAAGCCTGTGATCCCAGGAAATCAAAATATCTTCCCTTCCTGCTCTTACCCCATTTTTTTTTTGTTAAGTTGATTTCTTTTGGTTTTATATATATATTTATAGCTTGCTTTTCTTAAATGGACAATCCTGCCCAGTAGTTTTTGTAAAGATGTTTTAAAAACTAGAACCAATCAAAAATCGCACGATAAAATAGTCTCAGAAAACTTAATATTCTGGACTGAGCAGGTTTTTGTTTCTACCTCCCGCCTGCCGCAATATGAGGAACTCTTAAAGAAAAATCAAACACTTAAACAATTTGGGAGGGTAACCTGTATTTCTTCATCTTTAAAATCAGAGGTTTGAATATATTGATAAAATCTTTAATATTCTTTGAGTTTTTTAGGCCTTTTAATTTTAAATATCGTTCCCCCCTTTATTTTATTTTCAACTTTATTTAAATTGTACAAGTTTAATTTTACATCTAATATCTTATTTTAAAATAATATACAATTGGATATGAGGAATCTTTCTGGTGCTCTGATGAACTGAGCTTTGATAATTAACAAAGGAATAGATTTCTCTTAAGTGGATAAGCTTTGTATTTGGAATTTAAATCCTAACTATAAGCCAGTATTAAAATTTTTAATCAAATTTGAGCAATTTTTCGTTGTAAATATCATCCCAGTTGCAGCCACATTCATTCTTTTCAGACCCCCCATTGTAGACTTCTCTAAAGTAGAGAACCTCATTTTCTCCCCTTAACTTTGGAACCATTTGCCCCTAGGGAATTTGCATGAAATTCTTTTTTTTTTTTTTCCTACTGTAGCAATTAAAATTTGCTTTATTTGATTTATAATTGAACTGTTTCATGATGACACATTATTTCTTTCTCTGTATTCTCTTTCTTTGGCTGTAAAGTAGGAATATTGTTAAAAAAAAAAAAAACTGGTATAAAATTCCTCCAGTTTTTGTTGTGGTAGTGGTGGTGGTGTTTTGTTATAAATGTGGTGATGCTTGTATCTCGGGTGGGTTGTCTCTTCCCCGCCTTGGTCTCCCTAGCCTCTGTTCCCTTGGGCTCCTCTGAAACCTGCACGGACGGGATCGGAGGCTTCTACTTGTCCTCACTTTGAAAACTGACGGGACTTGACGGGAACTATGCATTTTCCCTCCCCGGTAGAGGACCCAAGACCTTTTTGAGCGTCTAGGGGCTACAGTTGCGTTTGAGGGAAATCTGAGGATCCCCAAACGCAACCTTCTGTTTCTCAAAGCAAAACCTATGGCGGTAAGAAACTGTGGGGAAAGGATTCGGGCTTCCGACTTCCCCTTTCCGGTGCCCTCTCTAGCGAAGATTGCTCTTTGGGGCATTGGCTCCTTAGTGTTCCTATTGCCCTGTCTTATTCTGCTAAGGAAACTTTATCCGAAAGTGTGAAGAAAACCCAAATAAGCGGAGGATCCCAAATAAAAGCACCAATTTCCTGGCTGCTTAAACCTACTACTTTGCCTCGCTACCAGAGCTGAAACCTGGGAGCACTATCCCAAGTATCTCAGATACTAAACGGGAAGCAAATTCTTATCTAGAGAGAAGGGATCCGGGTCTATCCAGGGTCCTGATCATTACTGATGAAACATTTTTAGTCGTTTTCCTTGTCATTGCTGATATAAGACAGGGTTCCTCCGAGGGGCAATCAAGTGGATATTCGGGATAAAAGGTAGTAGGAGAAGCAGAGCCTAGTTTCCCCTTCCCCTGAGCTTCAGGAATCGATGGAAAAGGACAGAGGAGAAAGGAGAGGGACTCTGTGTTGTATCCCTATTGGGACACCTGAAAAATTCTCATCTGGAGAAATAATTTGTGCTTGACACAGAACTAGGAATTTTCTCTCTTCTATGAGGCTATTTCCCAGAACCTGTTGTTCAGTGCTTTGTACGTAGTAAGTACATAATGTTTATTGGATTGGATTAACCTTGGATATGGGCTGGTGACTGGACTGATGGTATACATAGTAGTTTTTGGATCTGGTTCTTGATATCATAAATTCTTTGAATTCTACTACTTGAATAATAGAGAACCCACATTAGTGGAATGAGTGCCTGAATTTGAGTAGTTTACCTTCCATCAAGAGGAGACTTGATTATTTAGGATTTAGGCACAAGGGCCCTTGATTAGTAAGGTACAAGAGGCCTACTTTAGAGAAAAGGTACTATAGTTACATGATTTTGGACCCAAAAATGTTCCATTGATATTTTTACCCCTTTGATTGTAGATTCTTCCTATACTTAAGAGGGTTTATTGCCCCTTATCATATCAGAACTGAGCTTTGGCAAGGAATCTTGCCAGGGCTAGGCTTAGTTGAGAAGGCAGTCCTGGGCTGGGCACTGGAACAGTCAGGTCTCTGAGAAACCTGTTCAGGTTTTGGTCTGTTCTTTCTGCTGGGGAAGGTAGTATAGTTAACAGCCTCCTCCTGCCCTCAGCACTGGAGGAAAAGGACTGGGTTGTGGGTTCCTTTCGTTAGGCCCCTCATGAAACAAAAGTGTGGATAGGGAGCTACAGCTTTCTCAGAACCTCCGAAAGGACTGGGACAAACGTCTTCTGTCGGAGAGAAAGGGAATGGGTTCTTGGTTGTTGACTCAGAGGGTGAACCAAGGACTTTTGGGCCCACCTCTCTTTCCTATTATCCTAGTACATCTTCCTTTTCCATCATCGTCTGAGGATCCGATGTTAAGGGTGTTAACATAGGCATTGACCTGTCAGGTCCCCTCACTTAAACCAAATAGGGATCTTTTTATTTGTTTAAGAGAGAAGAGGGGGATAGTCTATGCCTGCCACATCTGGAGAGTCCTGATCTTAGGACAGGGAAGGACTCCGACCTGCCCTAATGAATTTTGGGAAAGAACTGCAGTTTCCCCCTCCCCCTCAAATGATGGCATTTTTTATAGAGTGGATTTCCTAAATCTGGTTTGGTTCTCTCCTTTATTCTGATTCCTTCTTTATTCTGGAAACCCACTCCTTCTTGGGTCTGATGGCTAGGTACCCTGATTTTGCTGCATAGCTGGTCTGCAACCTAAGCTGAGCCAACCCAAGAGCCCGGTGCCCCCCTTCCCCCGTTGATGGAAGTGGGGGGATGTGCAATGCTGTCCTGTAAGGGGTTGGGTGCAGCTTACTATGGTTCGGTGGGATTTGGGAGGGGGCAAAGGAGAGGGGATGAGGACCTGTAAGCGCCCTCAGCAGTTTGAGTCCGGTCTCTCCTTCTCTTCCCTTAGTGCCCCCACCCGGGTGCACTGGGCGGTGCGGGGCTGCGGTTGGGGGGAGGGGGAGCGGGATCATCTGAGGCCAGAGCCGCTGCCGTGCGCGGGGAGGGGGAGGAGGGAGGAAGAGAGGAGAGAGAGAGGGAGGGGGAGAGACAGAGGGAGGGACAGGCAAGGTGTCTGCTGCTCCGCTGGCGGCCTCTGCTCTATCTCCGGGAGGCCGGGCGGCTCCTCATCCTCCTGCGGGTCTCCCGCCTCCGGGGCCAGGGCTCTGCGGTAGGAGAACCCGGAGCGGGGCCTGTCCCCTCACCCCACTTTAGATTGGGTGGATGGGGGAATCAGGGGAATGGCCTTGCCTCGGGCTCTCTCCCACTCCCCCCAGGTGGCTGCGCAGGCCCCGGGGAGGCCGCTCCCGGGTCTCCTGGGCCCCGACGGACGTCGGAACCGGCGCTGACCTATTTGAAGCCTTGCCCCCCCCCCCTTTGCGGATGGTGGCAGCTCCCCCTTCTCCCCCCCCCTCCCCTGCGGGCTGTGGCGGCGGAGGGGTCCAGCCCGGCGGCGGCGACGACGCGTCCCAGCTCCCTCCTCCTCTCCTTCTCCCTCCCCTCCCCCCCACCCGGGTGCTGGGGGGGTGGGCGCTGCCTCGCAGGCTGGGGGCGGGGTGGGGGGATAAGAAGGGGGGAGTGAGCGCTAGCGAGCGCGCGGGGGGTCACGTGCCGGGCGCCGTACAGTAGGGCGCCCTGTTACTGTACTCGGGGAGTCAGTGCCCTGTTACCGGGTCTCGTCTGTCTCGTCTCTTTTCCCTCAGATCTCGCGAGATCGGCTGGCTGGCTGTGGGGGTTGCAGCAGCGGCGGCGGCGGCAGGCGGAGCCGGGGGAAGGGAAGGCAGCGGCGGCGGCAGGCGGAGCGGCAGGCGGAGCGGCGGCGGCGGCGGCGGCGGCGGGCGGCCGGCTGAGCGGCAGCATCATGGCGGACCGAGACAGTGGCAGCGAGCAAAGCGGAGCGGCGCTGGGCTCTGGCGGCTCCCTGGGGCACCCGGGCTCTGGCTCGGGCGGCGGCGGGGGCGGCGGCGGCGGGGGCGGCGGCGGGGCCCCGGGGGGGCTGCAGCATGAGACCCAGGAGCTGGCCTCCAAGCGGGTGGACATCCAGAACAAGCGCTTCTACCTGGACGTGAAGCAGAATGCCAAGGGCCGCTTCCTGAAGATCGCCGAGGTGGGCGCTGGGGGCAACAAGAGCCGCCTCACGCTCTCCATGTCGGTGGCCGTGGAGTTCCGTGACTACCTGGGCGACTTCATCGAGCACTACGCGCAGCTGGGCCCCAGCCAGCCCCCGGACCTGGCCCAGGCGCAGGATGAACCGCGCCGGGCACTCAAGAGCGAGTTCCTGGTGCGAGAGAATCGCAAGTACTACATGGATCTCAAGGAGAACCAGCGGGGCCGCTTCCTCCGCATCCGCCAGACGGTCAACCGGGGGCCCGGCCTGGGCTCCACGCAGGGCCAGACCATCGCCCTGCCGGCCCAGGGGCTCATCGAGTTCCGTGACGCCCTGGCCAAGCTTATCGACGACTATGGCGTGGAGGAGGAGCCGGCCGAGCTGCCCGAGGGCACCTCCTTGACTGTGGACAACAAGCGTTTCTTCTTCGACGTGGGCTCCAACAAGTACGGGGTGTTCATGCGGGTGAGCGAGGTGAAGCCCACTTACCGCAACTCCATCACTGTCCCCTATAAAGTGTGGGCCAAGTTCGGCCATACCTTCTGCAAGTACTCCGAGGAGATGAAGAAGATCCAGGAGAAGCAGAGGGAGAAGCGGGCTGCCTGCGAGCAGCTCCACCAGCAGCAGCAGCAGCAGCAGGAGGATACAGCAGCAGCAACCCTGCTGCTGCAGGGGGAGGAGGAGGGGGAGGAAGATTGATCAAACTGTAAAAAACATAAACACACATACACACACAAACAGAGAGGAAAAAAACTATACTATAAAGAAAGAGAGAAAATAAAATTTAAAAAATGTTAAAAAAAAAAATGTAACTGTTAACTCCAAGGGAGCACCCACCACCCACCGAACCTCCACCAACTGACAGTTTCTCTTCTTGACTTGCCACCCATCGCTGGATGTTGTCCACTTTATCCACCATATAAAACAGTAAGCAGCTGCTAAAACAAAACAAAAAAAAAAAAAACAAAAAAGTAATAACATTATATATGAACTGTGTTTCCTACTTGATTAAAAAATATAAAGAACTGAGTGTTTATTTCCCTAATTAACCAAGAACTTTTGTACACGTTTAAGCTATTATTATTAAAAGTGTTTGCAAAATGGTCAAGATTATAATATTGCTGAATTATATTAAAAAAAAAGTCCTTTTCATGTTGAGCTAACATTTGACTTTAGCACAAAAAAAGAGATATTTTAGAACACGTAAAATAATATTTTTAGTTTTTTCTTCTCATTTTGTTACCAAATTTCAAACCTTACATGGAGGTTATTATAGTATATTTGACACCCTATATACCTGTGATTAGAGATGTGTATATATATGAGGGCTAGGCATGCTTTGTGTCTGAGCTTTGTCTAAATGTTATGCAGAAGTTTGTAGAGTTAAAAGGTACGTAGGTTTAATTCATGCAAGGTAAACAATAAGTGCTCTCTTTTATACAATATGCATTGCATCTGGACCTTAAACATATAAAATGGTCAGTGAAACTTCTGTGAACATGAAGAAAATTATTAAAAAAGGCATTTAAATGAAATTTGCTAAGTTGTGATTTTTACGGTTTGAACCAAAGTTATTCAAATAGTAAAAAAAAGAAAAAAGAAAAAAAGAATATCTCCTCCCATAATATTTTTCTGCTCCTGTTTGGTTTACAACTAAGTAGGCGTATTGTCATTATTGTGTATATGAGATGTACTTGTATTGTTCATAATATATTTTTTTTATTATGTGTAGAAAGACTTAAAGTACTTACCTTATGTGCAGCAATTTCCAGTGAACCTGTATTTGGACAACAGGTAGTGAGTCTTTGTGTGGTCACTGACACTAGCACTGTTTCCTAAACTTGCAAGAGGTCTGAAGCTATCCTTTGATTTATGCCAGTGCTATTAATTTATGTAGGCCTGTTAGAAACCAGTGCAACACAATTATAGAGTTATCCTACTGAGCCATGGATTTTGAGTTTCATATAAAAGTGAAAGCCAAGTTGGTGTATGTAAAGGATTTCCATGTAGCTGTGGTGCTAGTTATTACTGGCTACATTATATTCTAAGTGTATTTGTGACCCCAAGTGTACAAGCCTCCTATCAAGTTTGTTCTTGTAACTCTTATATTCAAGGTGTAGGGTATGAAAATGCAGAACTTAGGAGAGCACTGATTTGTCAGCTGTTGTCCTCCAAACTGAAGTTATTTGTAACTATAGACTTTTACAGGTTTTCCTTTAAAGATGTTTGTGTGCTTTTAATTGACAACTAACTTCTTGCTGCTGTATAGTAAAATATTAATATATTTTTATCATTAAACTGCTGCATGACTATCATCATTGAGTGAAGAGAAAATGTTATAAAAAAGATGCCTTAAACAGTACATTTTTGTTCAGAATTCTGTAGAAAGCGTTTAAGTAAATGGAGAATCTTGTCTGACTCAAAGTTCTGGGGATGAAATAATTTGTTTCTTGACAAATCTAACCATGTAGATCTAACTGCTGTATATAGAAGACACCACCTGTAGGAACAGGAAGGTATCTGTGCTTCTCAATGATTGTAAAGCATTGGCCTAGGAAGGTGAAAAAGTTGTCTAAAGTAACTTTTCTGCTGGTTCATTTGGTTTTATTTTTATATTTTTAAAGTTCCCTGGTTGTGTTTTTTCTTTGTTTTTGAGATCTACTGTATTTGTTGGATAAACAAGCTATTTCCATTGTACTGTGCATTTCTCTTTTAAATAATTTGCTTTTAGTATTCATGCAATGTTAAATATGATATGACCTTACAGTAGTTAGGAGTTTCTTTTACTTAAAAATCACTGGAAATTATTAAATTGCTTTTTTTCTCCCCAAGATGCATTTTTCTTATTTCCAAATAGTAGAATTAAGCTTTGACAGTACATAATGTGAGTCACTTGGAATGCTTTTCACCTGCATGTAAACATTAATGACCTGGGATTTGTTGTTGTTGTTTTAAAGTTTGTTGAGCAGTTTTGTTCACTGTACTTTAACTGTGATATGGAAAAGATTGCATTATCTGTGCTGTTTCTAGTTAGAAAAGTGATTTGCTTTGATTTTTGTTTCTGGTTTTCTATAGGTCTTAAAAGTTAAGCATTGTATAACAGGTGGTTGGAATACTTCTAGATCAGTGTTTTATAATTGCCAGCAGTAAGTAGTTCAAGTCAGCGAAACCAAGTCAAATTTAGGCAAAGTGACCTTTCTTAACATAGAGAAGAGAGTCCTTTCACAACATTTTCTTTAGGGTCAGAATTACCGAAAGGGAAACCTCAACTATAGATATCAGATTCTGCTTTGGAATTGGACCAGATAGAAGTATATGGGTTGTGCAATTTTAGTTACACTATAAGAGTTGATTGAACACAATCTTAGCAAGTTTTTGTGCACAGTGTCTGATTTGCAGTCAGTGAGGTTTTGTTTTTGTTTTTTTTTTTTTCCTAATTCACATACAGATAATACTAAGATTTACATGGTGACCATGGAAAAGATAAATGACTGTAAAGATGCTCTTGTTGCATCGGTTTATCCTTGTTTCCTCCCCCAGGTGCTTGGTACTAAGGTTCAGTATCTCAGTGTTTTTCAACCGAAAGTTGTTTCTTTTGTTTTTCTTTCAATGGTAACCCTGTTTATGCTAGAACAATAAAGGTATTGGTATATTTGACCATATGTGTTACTCAAAGAAGACAATATGATCAAATGTGCCTCCCACCTCCCCCAAAAAAATCAACCCAACAGAAAACAAAAACCAATTCCTTATAAGTATTGCCTTATTTTTCTTGATCTGTTTTGTCTTACAATGGTCCAATAGCTTGGTCAAATTTTATTTGCCTGAGTGTGAAAGAAAACTTGAAATTCATTGCAATATTGACATTCTTTAAAATGAGAGACACTGTCAAGTAATTCAACCCAGAGGAAAATAGCCACCAGATTTAAATACCAGTTGTGGTGGTGGTGGTTGTGGTGGTGATGGTGGTGGTGGTAATGGTTGGTGGTGGTGGTGGTGGTGGTGGTGATGGTTAATCTTTTATTTTAAAAGCCACTGTTGATTTGTGCCTCATATTTTTCATGCTGAAGTTATAAGCAGCAGTCATCCAGCCACAGAGGGAGCTAAAGTTAACTAACCAGAACTGTACAGAAATCATTATACATGCTTTTTCACAACAAAGGAAGTTCATAAGAAAAGCCATGTTGGCTTTTACTCTGTAAAATACAGATTGGAGGATAGATGAATATTTGCCAAATAGAAAGAAACAATAAGAAAAAAAAATACTGTTTTCTAGCTTTTCAAAAGCCATGGAGTCTCTAAACCAAAACCTACCAACAAAAATCCTTGACAGTGTCACTTTTTAGTTTTCCCTGGAAGGGGGTGAAGTTGAACTAAAGTATAAAATATAGCAGTATGTTGTGGGTTTTTTTTTTTAATTTTACAAATGCTTTTAAAGAATAGAGTTGCTATAGTAAAAATGGTTTATTATCTTGATTTGTTTTTTCAGGTATGCAGAAGGCTGCTAGTAATTTTAACCCTTCCTTTATCCAAAGTAGACAATTATTTTTATTTGGGAACAAGTACATTGTTGCCTTTTTAAATAGCACTATAACAACCTCTGATAGTTATAGTGTAATCTTTATCCCTTGCAAACTATGCAAAGTAAATGTAAATTAGGATTAAATTAAAGATAGTTGATTAAATTTCAATCAGGTGGCATTCAGAAAACTAACTGAATTATATACCAAGAAAAACTATTAGTCTAAGAGCTATGTAAGCTAACAACAAAATATAATTTAGCTACCTATTCTAAAAATTGTCAACATTAATATTGTGTAACAGGTCTGGAGAAGATTGCCTCCTTTCTTAAAAAGAGAGATTAAGGATTTTTATAATTGTTTTTCATCAAATTTTAATATTTTTGTCAAATTTTTAGGTATTTAATTTGTAAAAGTCTGCTTTGTACTAGCATACAGAAAATAGGGTATTGATTTAAACTTTTTGAAGCCAAGTGATCAAGTACATTTGTAATAAAAGTCAATGGATCGATATCAGTTGTACTCACTGTTTTCATTTCTTGTACTTTCTAATGCAGTGGTGTTATACTTCTGCAAGAAACATGAACTGAATCTGGGGGGGTGGGAGGGAGACAACTGATTTAATATGAATATAAAAAATCTGGATGATTTTCATGACCACACACCTTATAGCATTAAGTCAGTGAAGATTTGGTTGATCATAAGAAATGCATTTTTATTAATATACTTATTTTTTGCTTAACGTTTTCCTGCCAAATTTAATGTTTTGGGGCTTTTGGCTTTTTGTTTTCATACCTTTTTTGCATTTTTTTTTATTAGAGCTTGAAACTTAAGAGACCTTCCTTTTGAGATGTGGCCTTTTTTTTTTTTTTTTTTGCCAGCCTTGTCAGTCCCACTATATAGCATGATACTTTTTACATTCTATGCATTTCTTTTCTGAAACATTCCATCTCTTCTTTTTCATGGTCCACGTGTGTATGTATACTTGTATACATATGTGTATATATACTTTTCATAATGTGATTTTTTTTAAAGGCCTGTATAACTAGGTCTAATAGCATTATATTCATGCCATTATTTTTTCTATATGTAAACAAATGTAAGCTTTTCTTTTCTAAGTTAGAAATATTATACCAAATCTGATGACTTATTCACATTCTTTCCCAAAATTTTTGGAATGGGTATAAAATCCTGACATTGATGTACAAGAATGCTAAAACAAAGTCATTTTTTCAATTACTAATATTTTGGACATTTGATGCCAACTCTAAGTAAACTATTTTTACATATATATATATATATAGTTGAGATGATCACTTTGGAGAGTAAAATAAGTAAAAACTAAAAATATCTGGTTAAGCATTTTTTAAAACAACTCATTGAGATGGTTTTTTTTTTTTTTTTTGCAGTTTTTGTTGACAGAATGTTGTTAGATTGAAAATGAAACATTAAGAGATTTTTTTGATACTTTAATTTTCTGTTGATTGAATTTTGATCGTTCACTCAGCATCAACCAGGAAACAGCAGTAATTGTTATCTTTATTCTTGTTTTTCATTCATTGTATCACTGTCATTTTCATTACAGACCATTATGGTAGGATATGAGTATTGGTGGGGTGTGTGTGTGTGTGTGTGTGTGTGTATGTGTGTGGGTGTGGGTGTAAAATCTGATTTTACCATTTGAGAATGTGTGTTAGGTCCTAAAACATCCTTAAGTTTTAAGACCTCACTCACCCAAAAAAAAGTCTTTTTTAAAAAATATAACAAACGTTTTCATCACTTCAGAGGATGTTCTAACTATAAAGAATAATTATGATGAACATCAAACCTTCCTACAATGTTAGTATAAGTGAAGCAATGCCTACATAATACCAAAAAAAACTCAATTAAAAAATGAAAACACCAGTCAATTACCAAGCCAGCAGTTTGAGACAAATTAGCAAGTTTTGGTGGCCTAAGTGAATGTTGAGCACAAGACACAAGGCAAGTACTATCAAAGAGTCTTTCCTTAATGTGTGAAAATCCAAATTCTTGATGGTATCCAAATTATTTAGTGTATACTTTTTTCCCTTTGTGTTTCTGTAAGAGTTACTTCTTAATGATAGGAATATTGTACCATTTGAAATTTAGGAGTTCAAAATACTTTTCATGACCATATATTCCTTGTTTTGATAGACATTTGATAGACTAACCACTTTTTTTTTTTTAACCAGCATTTCACATGCTAGAACTTAGTTCTTGTTGGTTTTTGTTTGTTTGTTTGTTTTTAAGCAGTAGTAAGTCATTATTACATTCTTGATTTGGCTTGCTTTGATGTGTCAGGAGTTTAAACTTCTGCCAATAAGAATATTATTGAGTAAATATGTGATCTCCACAGGAATACGTAGTGTATTTCTACATATATAGTAAATATAGTCCTTAGCAGAGTGTTTTGTGCATAATAGGTACAAAGATGCTTGTTGGACACTTAGTGTTGAACATCAGTTACATTCAGGATGCTACATGATGAATCAGAAACAAGATGGTGCAAATATATCCTTATAATAGATATTCTTCTCCCCTTAGGAAATAATTTGATTGTCATCTATCTTGACTGTTTTAAGCAATGATCTGATGGTTGGTATCAGAATGCCCTTGAACAGAAGTTAGCAACCACTGATTCCTGTGGAACTTATTTTATACCACATTCATCTTTGACATTTTTACTGCTTTACTTTCCCTCCTTTATATTCTATTCTACCACTTGGTACATCAAATTCTTTTCCTCTTGTTAGGCCTTCCACCTCACATCCATACTTGCCACTGTTAAAGAGACTAGGTTCTAAAGAGTATGGTGACCCTTGTCTTCACAGCTTGGCCAACATAATGCTCAAGAAGAAACCATGTGTTATGCAGTTTAAGATAAGCATTCTTATTGACTTTTTCCCTGGAATTCTACATTTTAGTTTAAAAGATATTGAAATCATGCTGAGAAACTTGTGAATTAAAAGACAGTAAAATGTATGTTTAAGAGAGGTCATGGAAGCTGTTAATTGTTTGGAAATTAGAACACTGAAAGGGGATGTGAGTTATATAAGAAAGAATGGATTAAAAGTAGGGAGAATTTTATAATTGATTGTAATAAGAGGTGTTAAAATGCTTGAATTGTTTGCTAAGGATTGGTGAACAAAACAGCACTAGGGATGTTTCTAGAAAGTGAGTAGATTACTTCATTTGTTCTGTGAGAAGTGATGATCTTCCATCTTCCTGGGTCTCATGATGTTCATTTGGTCTACTTATGTGTAGATGGCATATAATAGAACAATTTAAAATCCAAGAGTTATAGAATTGTCTTCAAAGAAAGTGAACCAAAGCTAATGGGCTTCATTATTCTGAAGGAAATATAAAGTATTCCTAACAATTTTAAAACCAGTTCTTTAAAGTAGATGTGCTGTATAAGGTCTACTACAAATCTTAGGACCATAGTATAATTTTCAAATAAGTTCTAGATTTTTTTAGTTTTGAAGCCAGTTCTTCTTCACTTAGTTACTCCCCATTAAGTGGCTATTACTAAATTGCAACTTGAGGTATCTTTTTATATTTCTTTCAACAGTTGTAAGCATAGCAACAAATTAGCTGCATTCATATGAGACCCTTGATAACATATCTAGGAAGTATGATTTACCAGACTTAGCTCACATATCTTTGCCAGATTTTTTTTTCTTCAGTTATTCATTGTAATGTTTTAAATGCACAGAATTCCTAATCATTTCTGTTGTGAGGAGTATGTTAGCACTTATTATATTTTTAAAAAGCTCTATTGCACTTTTGCAAGATCAGCTAAATGATATTTGGCTCTCTGCTTTATCTAAGCAAATTAGTATAAATTTGGTTTTAAATTTATTATAAACTTATCATAGAAAGTATACAGCATTATTTTGATTGTAGTCAAATATACACATTTTGATAGCCCTTTTTCAAATTTATTTTGTTTTAGATACCTACATTATTGATATAAAATATCTAAATGAAAGGAATTTATAATTTTTATCTGAAAGATAAATTTTTAAAAGTCAAATATGTCAATTATATTAGCAATTATAATTCTTTTTATGACTTATTTGATAGTTGGCACTGGACTATAATATAATGTCCAAATTTTTTTGAGGAATTAAAATTTATGCTATAATTTGAAACTAATTTGTCAATATAGGACCTATTTAAATGGCCCCTCGTTTTAACAATTATATATTTAAAAATAAATGGTTCTCAGCTGATGTTTATTATTGATCTAAATGACTAGGCCAAAATCTTTTCAAGGCTTCCTCTAGTGTTCAAAGAAATGAATGGTAGCAGGTTTTCTACAGGCTGCTGTGGTTATGCATAATATTGCCAGCTTAAAAACTGTCAGTCTCAGGGCAAAGTCTATAAAATTGCCTAAAAGGTTTCCAACTCGTTTTTGTCATCTTGCACCACTTTATGTTTCATTTTTCTTTGAATATTTTGTTTCTAGGTGTTTCCAATTTCCTGGTCATCAGCAGAATCCTAAAATATTTTTTATATTTCACCCAAATGAAAACTTTAATTGCAATTAAACATGCTTGTAGAAGTCAAAAGAAAATCTTATAGCTGTATAAAATTAAATTTCATTTTGATTCCATTTAAAACATATTTGCCAGTGTTATGTGACCTGCATGTAAATACATAAAATGAAAACCTTGAGTATGTAAAATGCTATCTTTAAGATCCAGATTTCAACACAAGAAGCTCTATTTGGGTTTTTTTCTTTCTTTTCTGTGTATGTTTTGACCACCAAACTTGTTCGAAGGGAAGAGGTCTGGTGAATTGTCAGTGTTTTGTTTTGT
This sequence comes from Sarcophilus harrisii, assembly GCF_902635505.1. NCBI lineage: Eukaryota > Metazoa > Chordata > Mammalia > Dasyuromorphia > Dasyuridae > Sarcophilus > Sarcophilus harrisii. Next base: position 372,917,578 of record NC_045427.1, read on the forward strand.
TTTTTTATTTGTCAATAGGTTTTCTTATGGCCCATCTGATATGATTAGAATGACAACCTTCTTATTATTTGAACTCATTACATAGTGGCTTTTTGGGGAGTACGGTGGGTGTAATACATGAAGAGGCTTTGTTTTAACCAGAAGTATTCTTGTAATTTTAAAGATGGAAAAGTTGACATATCAGACCTATTTTCCTGTTGGCAGTTAGATTGTGCATAATAATTGATATTCAGAAAGATAATCAATGACTATTGTCAGTGGTACAAAATAATACATGAGTTTTTTTTAGGATAAAATTATTTAGTGATTGATCTATGTATATTCCCTTTCACAAATCTTTTTAGGAATGTCATACTTAAGACTCAATAAGAGGCCTCTCTTTTGGCCTGATTTATTTTTGGAATGCCTGTGTCTGTGTGTGTGTGTGTTTTAGTAGGAAGGAAACATGCTTTTCCACTGCATGTTTTTTCTAGTCATTCTTGACTTGTGTTTACAAATACTGTTGAAGATAAAATACATATTCTTAAGAAGTAGTTTTCGTTATGACAATTATATTTGTGGGTTTGACTCTATATCAACACTTTATTATTTTTCTTTAATTTTGATCAGAAAAGTTAAATTTCCATTGTTAGGATTTTATATTTGTCTTGTGGAATTGTATCAGTTCATCTAAAAATGGAGTAATGCAGTTAACAAATATGCGTTCGTCTCAGAAAGTTCTTTAAAAAAGATTTAGTGCAATATTGTAAGTTAAGGACTGTTGTAATTAGAGTTGTTTACATTCAAAACTGTCAAATTTCAAATCTCTTTGGATATTATGGTGGCATTCATTATTATTCCTATGTATCTCCTTCAGAAGATTACAAGCAATCCTTTTTGAAGATTATGCCACCATATATAGGGGGGAAAATTAATGGTTTTAATTTTTAAGGTTTTAAGTTTATCTATAAGCTAATACATGGATTTTCCTTTAGCAAGCTTAAATTTAATGATTCAGAGTATTTATCAAATATGAGTAAGAGGGAACTAGCAGTTTTAAATAGGATTTGACGATTTTTAGGATTCTTTCCCCTTTTCCTAATGTAAAGTTAACTATAGATGTCCTTTGAGTAAATTTCATATGCAAGTTTTTAAAAATTATGTATATGTACACATATACACACTTCATAAAGTATAGAACTAATTCACTTTACATAATCTGCAGTTTTGCCATCAGGTTTCAGATTGAGACTATAGATGAAAGGTGGTGGCACCTACTGGCAAAAAGTGACATTGCAACTTTTTAGACAAATAGCCAGACAAAAGAAAGAATGAAAAAAAGTTCTGGATACTGAGAGTGTGGAATCTGGAAACTGCCCAGACATATAAAGAATTCATTGTTTCAGGGCAGAAGAGAGAGTGAATCATGTAGACTGATAATCCTAGAATTAGAAAAGTAAATAACTGGATAGATACTCTGAACAGGTGTAAATTTAAATGCAGAGTTGCTCAGAAGGCTAGGAAACTGGTAGCTTTCATAAATTGGCATTGTTACCAAAAGTTTCGATTAAGTTTGGGGACTATATTCCCCAATAAAAATGCCAATTTGTGATGTTTGTCAGTGGTAAAAGAAAATTTGCTTATACTTGCTTTGTCACAACATAGCTATTCTGTGAAGTGAGGGAGACCCATATTATTATTGAAAGGTTGTGTGGAACAAAAAATACATTGTTTCTTCTCTATCTAAATCAATTATTTTTGTGTAACATTTATTTGGGTGTTTTTGTGATGGCAACTTTTATCATTAAGTATTGGTTTACAATTGAGACCAAGAACCAAGTTTATAAGGCTGGCTAATATTTCTCCTCCTCCATGTTAAATGCAAACACTTTAAAGATATATACATATGTGTCTATGTATGTTTGTATGTATCTTCAGTTATACCTTCTGAGTTAAAAAAAAAACTATCTAGAAATTATAAAAACACATCTAAAAGGACAGGCATCTGACAAATTGTTTCCTCCCAATTTAGAAGCTTATTTGAAACAGTACTTTGAGTCTAACTATACACCATTCTAGTGTGTGTATTAGTTTTATTACAGAATTTTGGGGCATGCCCTTGGGCTTATTCAAAAGTGTACAATAGGAAACTAAATTTCCTTTCATAGGAAGGAGATGTTTTTCTATTTTGCAACACATGACTATAAAGCTTCCACTATGGGAAGATGAATCATGTATCAAATTAATGAGACATATATATTTTTACATATTTAGAAGGAATCTATGTAGAGCAACATTCAGAACCTATATAGAAATGATTCTGTATAGGTCCAATATAGAAGCAACATTGAACACTTAAAACATTTGGACTTTTTTCAGGTAGGGAGATTAGATCTTGTAATGACTTGCAGAGTATTATCATTGAAAAGCAGTCATTACTTGGATTTCACTGGGGAAAATTGTTAGAATGTTCTCTTGAAATGTGTTTAACTTAAATACAGCAGCTCTAGGCTAGCATATGTGTATGAAACAAGCGAAACCAACTAAATAAATCAATCTGGTTTGCCAGCCAATCCAGCTTGAGTGAAATACAATGATAGCTTCCATCGTGGGAAAAAAAAAACCAACATCATCATCATTCTGGATCTTAGCCTAAGGATCTGAGAAACAATCTTACCTGACATAAGAAGACTCACACTTTGATAGTTTCTAACTTAACTGTCCATTTAAGGAGCTATGATACAATTTACCAATTTAATCCACAGATACCTGCTAATTACCTGTGAGATCTTTAGTCCAAAGTGGCCTGAAACCTTTATCCCTGGAATTATATCCCAAATTACACAGGGTTGGATCAGGTCATTACTTGGATTGGTGATTTCAGGTCCTGTAGAGTCTTATAGATTAGAGAGCTGCACTTACTTTCCTTGAGGTAGTACTGAACCTATATCCTGCATGATGTTGCTGCAGGTACTTTCTCTCAGAAGAGGCATGGAACCCACATTCTGAAGGCTTGTGGCATTTTGAGAGGAAGGTGTTAACTCTAGTGCCCTAGCCAAATTCCAGCTCAGACAAATGGGTATTCCATTTTGTTTTCAGTGGAAATGTTCATCACTTCCCAGTCAACCTGGATGAACACAGTGTGGGTTGAACTGCTGTTTCCCATCCCTCCCCATCCAAGTCTGAGATGCCTGCATGTACTAACCTTGATGATGTTAATCCTTTAACCTACCTCACAGGGATGTTGTGAGGCCTCAAAAGTTCGTGTTTATAAAATGTTCTAAGTTCATTGGGTAGTTGACTCTTGTAATTGCTGTGTGGTTAAATTGAATTTCTTCTAGGCCAATCTGTGTAATCCGTGGCTACTGGAGTATTCCAGCTGTAAAGTGTGAGCTAAAACCTATTTTTCCTCCTTTTTGTTCATGGTGTGTGTATGGGAAAAATACCTGTTCAATTCTCTGTCAGGGAGGTCCTGAGTTGAGCAGCATCTAAGTAACTAAGGCTGTGGTGGTATCCTTGGGTAGTTTAAACATGAGTAGCTGGATCTGAGGATGCCACAGACACAATGAGAACTCACCATTATTTTTAATGGTTGTAATAGCTCTTTCCTCTAGTTGTTATTTTAAGAGCAAGTCGCAAAGTTGCTTTATTTTGAGCTTTTTGTGTATGCACAATCCCAAACTGGAAGAAACAAAAATCCTGCTGTGAAAGGTATATATTACTCTAGATTTTTCTTATTGTAAATATTGTAAGATTGTAATACTGTCGATATTTTATTAACCAACAGATGTTAATCTATGTGAATTCAGACTTATTTTAAATGTGCTTCATATTTACTGTATGTTGTTCCTGTTGCAGACAGTATTAAGTTATATTCTGATGTAAGATTAACTTTATTAAAGAATGTAAACATTAATGTTTCCTTTTGGGAAAAGAAATAAAATATTATAAAGACAATTCTTTTCATTGAAATATACTGTGTACTTATGCTTGCTAGACCAATACCACTTATAAATTTAGTACAACTATTCCAAAATGTTAATACAGCTAACACAGAGTTGTGCTGTTATTCGAAAGCTCAAGTATTGTTGGAATATAAAGTTTGTATCAGTCTGCTGTGAATCAGAACCTTGACATTTCTAATCACATTTGTAAACTTTTTATAGTGAAAATTTTAATGACTTAATTTTAAAAATCCTCCACTAAAGAATAGTCAAATCAATATCCTTTCAGAAATAGAGTTGTCTTTATTGTCTTTACAAAGTGACTTTGGTTATAAGGACCAGAGAAGTATGTTAAAGGCTTTAGAGCAGAGTTGTTGATATTTGAGTTTACAAGTTAGTCTTCATTGGAGATGTGCCAATATACAGTAGAATATCGTTAATTTGCACTGATTGGGGAGCCCTTTGAGGGTATTTGAATTTTGCCAATTAAAAAGTAAGCAAATGCAACTTTAAAACCAAATTCAAGGATTCTGTATTAAATAAATGCAATTGTCGTGTAATGAAAAAGCAGTGTTTTGGAACGTAATGTAACTCTAATTTGCTGCCATACATGTCCATCCCATTGTTGAGAACTCAAAATATGGAAATACGGCAGATAGCTTGAGTCAACTGGCTCTGAATTTGCGGAATATAAAAATGGAAACTAGCAAGGTTCTACTGTACTGCTTATTGAAGTATTGTGATTATTTTAGGCATTTTGATTCTTATAAAATATATACTGTAACAGTATACTTTGTACAGATTTAAATTTTATTTGAAAAATGAAATAAAGTAGGCAAAAATAAAGATGTTTATTTTTCATGTGACTATGTAAACAGATCAGTCTTTTGTTTCAGTATATTTTGGGGATGGGGGAGGGGGTGCCAACTATTCTTTAATCTATTGCTTCCTCTAAAGGCTAAAATGGAAATACTCTTTCAGAAGCCCAATAGCATGTGTGCTTGCCTGTTAACTATAACCTATAATTATGGGTTGTAAAAGTATACTGTCTCACAATGAAAAGAAATGCTCTGGCTATATTTTTGTTTTGTTTTATGATAAAAAAATTTTTTTTTAAGAATTTTGAAGTAAAAGACCTCTCCTGCCTTTTAAAATCAATTTCAAAAATCCTGTGGTAGGAGTGGTTGTCTTGATCTAGTAAGGAATGAAAGTTCCTCAGATGTCATGTAAAAGTAAAGAAAGTCATAGACTGATTGGATTTTATGTAGAGGGTTTTTTTTTTATTAGACTTTTTTTTTAATTTGGGAATTTTTAATCTAACAAAAGATGACTTATTAAGAGACTTCATTTTCACTTTATGCTAGAGACAATATATGTTTTGAAATATTTAAAGTGAAGAATTTCTGAATTTTTTTTTTGTCAAGTAGCAGTGTTCCTAATAAAGATTTATACAGTATGATCTTAAAGTATAGTTTTAAATTGGGGATCGGGGAAGATAAGTTAATTCATAAAAGCTTAAATTACATCTTTGAAGGGAACTGTTCTCTACACAAACATGAGGAAAAGGTATCGGTGATTTTAAATTAATTTCACTCCTCACATTTTTGAAGTGAAGTTTGATGTTTTTAAGATTTTTCTCTTTAGTTTCAACTTAAAAAAAATTTGTCTTCAGCCAGGTTCTGAGGAAAACTTAGGTGTTGCTGAAGGTTCTTGGCAGCAAGCATATCATGGAAATTTTTTCTATTATTTTAATTATTTTTCTACCCCACTATAACAATGGTTATATTACATGAAGTATCATGGAATTATCTCAAGTTTGATGCATTACACAGTTACAGGGTTCCCTAAGTAAATCCTGATGCTTTTTCTTTCAACTAAAACTGATCTCCTTGCCCAGGAACAAGAGATCAGTTGATCTCTTACCAAGTTTGATCAGTTACCAAGTTTGGCAAACTGCAAACTTCAAATAAAAAATAATTAAGTTTTATTTCATTACCAGAGGCTTACTGTTGAAGCTTTCATCTGTCTGGAGGGGAGCTGTCCAGGAAAGCAAGGTTGTTACCATTAGTTTCTGGAGTGTCACTGTTCTTGGTATGTGGACCTTCTGAAAAGAGAACTGGCTGGCAAATGTTTCCTTCAGAGGAAACCAGGCTATTCTTCCTATCTAGTGTGATTAGGTTAAATGAATCCTCTGATCTGTCAGGAATGTGATCAAGTTACATAGCTTTAAAGTACTGGTGGTGGAAGACCCTGTTGGGATTTGTTCCAGGTGAATGAAAAAAAGGTAGACAGCAAAAGGCCGGCCCCTCCAACTCTCCCCCCCACCCCTTCTCTTGCTCCCACAATCCTGTCCCTAGCCTCTTATTCCCAGATTTTATATTACTACACATCTACATCAAATGTAAATAAGTTGATTGATTTCTAGACAGAACTTGTTTACTCCCACATTCCAAAAGGGCCTTAGACCTCAATAGCATCACCTCAATTGAGGTAATGGTTACAGGTTTAAGATAGGAGCTGTTCATAGCACAAGGGACTCTGGGAGGGAGCACAATTAAGGCCAGGCTAAATTATTGAGAAAGAACTCCATATTGTGTAAAAATGCTTGTCATTAGCCTAAATAGAACTATTTGCTTTTTGTCATTTCGCTCTCGCACTCTCTCTCATGGGCATTCGCTCTCGCGCTCGCTCTCTCTCTCTCTCTCCTCCCCCTCTCCTCTCCCCTCCCCTTTCTTCCCTCTCCCCTTTCCTCTACCTTCTCCTCTCTCATCTCTCCCCCTTCTCTCATCTTTTCCCTCTCTCTCATCTCTCCCCCACCACACACACACACACACACACACACACACACACACACACAATTGGTGTTAAGTGACTTGCCTAGGGTCACATAGCTAGGAAGTGTTAATTGTCTGAGGCCAGATTTTAACTCAGGTCCTCCTCACTTCAGGGCTGGGGCTCTATCCATTACATCAACTAGTTGCCCCCTTTTCAGTTACATTTTAAAGAAAATCAAGAAGTTTTATCAGATGCTGCTAGTAGATATTACATTTATGCTTTGGGGTATTTATTTTGCATTGCCTAGTGTTTCGAAAATTCCTTCCTTACTAGTTAGTTTTCATACCAGTTTCTAAGCAGACAAGACCTTTGGACTTAAAAAGTTGAGTTTTGATGACCATTCAGCATTAAAAGAAAGATAACTTGCCTCTTTCTTGAGTTTCATAAATGGTCCAGCACAATCTTCTGTTACCTGCTCTTTTTCTCCATAAACATCTGACCAATTGACAATTAAGAAATATTTCCATAATTCTTTTAGCTGTGGTTCCCAGCCCTAGTTTTGCAATACTTCAGGGTCTCAGTAGTAATCACAAGGGATTTCATGAAATTCTCAAAAACTTGCAATTTTAATTCACTTTAATTAAAAAAGAAAATAAGCCATGTAGCCCTTTTGAGAAAAGCAAGGGAGTGTCATAGAAATCCAACAGTTCTAAAGTGTTATAACTCCCCTCACTCCCTACTCCCTCCCTCCCCAAAAAAGGCTTTAGGGCAGTAATGGAAAGATATGGACTTGGAGTTAGAACAGACTTGGGTCTGCTCTTAATACTTATTAGCTATGTATTCATAGGCCAAAACATTTTACCCAAGTTTCAGATTTCTTATCTGTAAAATGGGGATAACAGTATGTAGATCTGATTATGTTACAACAGGAAAAACCTTCAGTGCCCAAAGAATTAAATATAAACTCCTTAGCCTAACATTTGAGATGCTTCATAATCTATCATTTGTTTTCTACTTTGTTTCATGCATACTGTTTCATTTTGTGTGTGTGTGTACTCTAACCAGACTGTTCTACTTGCTGTTCCCGGGTTTCAGCCTACAGTTTCCTCTCTCTGCAAAAATGCATGCTGTTTGCCACACCTGGGATGGACTCCTCCATTCTTGGTCTCTACATTTTGAAATCCTTCTTTAAAATGCCTCTTCCTTGAGACCTTCCTTGATCCACTTAGAAATGATTTATCACTCCTTGAATTTTTTAGACCACTCTATACTCTCTAATACTGCTAATTGTATTGTATTAAAATTATTAGTGTGCATATCTCCTATCCCTACTAGTTTATAAGCTTCTTCAGGGAAGTGATTATATAGGTTAATATTTGTTACCTAAGTGGATAATGCAATGTTCTACACACAACAGAATCTTGGCAAATCAGTATTTGATTGAAGTTGTTGACACAAAAAAGAATAAATGCCCTTTCTGGTCGAGGCAGGAAGTTCTCTTACCAATTCTTAAAATATATACATGCCCACCTCCAACAATGCTTCCTTTTAATTTCTGAAGTGTGTAGTCTTCAAGTTCACTATCTGCAAAATTGCCCTAATCACAATGATCTATACAACCATTTCAAGTTTGTGGCTCTAGACACATTATTATTTCCTTCTCCTTTCTTCTTTCCTTCTTCTTTCATCTTAGTCCATGTTATCTCCTCCAGTCACTTTACATCTTAGATCATATCCATAATTTGGGGATTCATATTGCTTCAAATACAGGTGACATGGAGACAATTTCTGCTATAAGTAGCTAGAAAATGCCTCTGATCAGAATGGGACCAGGCTAGTTCTCAAGAGGGAACCACTATTTAGCCCTCTATTGGGTAAGTATTTGAGTTTTCCTATTTCTCTAAAGGATCGATAAAGGTTTCTTACAGGACTTTAGTTGAGACTTGAAAGAAGTCAAACAAGTTAAGAGGTGGAGAAAGAGTTCCAGGAATGGAAAAAGGGAAAAGTAAGCATTTATATAGAATACCTCCACTCACCCCTACACTACCCACTTTTTTCCTTTCTCTTCTCCTTCAAGTCAGACCCTGGGCTGGGCCAAAAAAAACTTGAAGTTAGCTTCACTTTGGGGAAAACCACATGATCCTCCTACCAGAGGGAATTTGGCCCTAGAAGAATTAAAGTTCTGCTCCTAGAATCAGAGTCTAGAAATGCTGGTATACTGTGTTATAGACAATTTCTTATTTAGATTGAGGACAAGGAGAAAAGTCTGTTTTCAGATTCATGGACAAGGTTCAGTGCTTGTCCCTCCATTCTGGAATCTGTAACCAGGTTGAATCCTTTCATGATTATTTGATGTGATCTGTGTGCCCTGGTCCTTCCGAGATAATGCTAGGAGTAAATTAATCTTTGCCTTGATGTAATCCTTTTTCATCTTCTAACTTCCTTTCTAACTTTTTCATAGATTTTTTCCTTCCAAGTTGTTCCAGAGATAGTAGCTTGTAAGCTTCCAAACCCAATAGCCTGAGACACAAATTTCAGTAGTCTCTCCATAAAGATGTTTACAACTCTGGTACTTCAGATTTAGGGTTTATATATCTCCTGAAGTGACTATTAAGCACCTTCCAGCATAACTATCTTCTTAGTGAGTGGCTAAATAGGATTCTGGAAGAGGAACCAAAGGCCAAATTAGGTGTCACTGAGATCTTATTTAGCCTGGAAATTATTTCTTGGTAGGAGGAGAGATAAGGTGGTGAGAGTTTTGGAGACAAAAATTGCTTTGACAGGTCTAGAGAGATGAGATTGTAATTTCAAAGTGTTCTAACACCATTGGTACCAACTGGTCTCAGCCATTAAAATTTTTTCTTAACAAAATGATCAAAAACCTATTAGAGTGAAGAAGGAGGAGAAGAGGCTACAGTCAATCCTGTTCTAGGAATAATTGGAGGATGGAATCACTGCCAGGGTGACCATGTATAAGAATTATCAGGACACTTGTTACCTATTCTGACTCTTCTAGTCACTACTACACTTAATCTCTGTACCCCATTTCCTCTAGTCTATAAAATGGGAATGATGCTAAATGTTCAAAACTGAGGTAAGTTAGTAGTGAGCCTCAAACTCCTGGATTCCTAAGAGTGAGGATTCTTTTCTTTCTTATTCCCAATCTAAAGGGGGACAATTGAAATTCCTGCGGAGTTTAAAAGACTAATTTACTTTCCAAGATAAATTTAGAATTGTGGATTGTGGACACAAATAACAGAACTATGCTGAGACCAAAAATGGAGTTTGAAGATGTCAAACCAAGTCATAAATAGGATGACTTCCTGATGTGAACATTGGGCTTTTAGGTCCTCAGGGATTTTCCTTGAGATGTATCTTCAAACACCTTCTGAAAGCCATAGCTGAATGGAAAGGAGGCAAGATAAATGTGGAAATTAAGGTAAAGAATGGTTCTGTGCTTTCAACTATATTGCCTCTGCATTACATTTACTTTTTAATCAAAGTTTTCCCTTTGGAGGGGAGGGATATTTATTGGGAATTTATTAGTTTTTTCTTCTTCTTTTTTTTTTTTTTTGGCTGAGGCAATTGAGGTTAAGTGACTTGGCCAGAGTCACACTGCTAGGAAGTGTTAAGTGTCTGAGATCACATTTGAACTCAGGTCCTCCCTTCTTCAGGGCTGGGACTCGTAGCTGCCCTGAAGTTATTACTTTTTAAAAACAATGTTTCAACAAAAATTTTAGGGGATCCTTTTGGAGCCCTCATTGATTTGAAGTCCTCAAATTTCACCTTATTTCCCATGTTATCTGTTAGCTTCAGTTTTTTTTTTTTTTTTAACTCTCAGCCTAAGTGCATTTTATACTCTCTATTTTTTTTTATTGATTTTCTCTTGTTTAAAATTTGCTTTCAAATTGTTTTAACATCTTTCTCCTCAGATTTGAGATTTCTACAATTTCTTGATAAAGATAGAAGGATTTGCCTCTTGAGAACATATGGTCCCATTCTTATTAGGAGAATCAATTCCTTATTGGATACATATGACTTCATAAACTTTGACATCTGTCAAGGCAGAAAGGGCAAGGCTATGACATTACTAAAGGTCAAGATTTATTTTAAATATACCCTGTAGACTTTTAAAGTTGCAGGAATTAGTAATAGCAAATGATTCTTTCTAAAAGGACTAGATAATAATTTGTACTTCGGGAATAAAGGACTGTGTTGTGTTTCTGGAGGTAAACTCATCTACTGGAGGATTGCTGAGATGCTGTGAGAGTTCAAACAGTCTTAATATTGAAATTCATTGTGACTAAGTCTTATGGATAGGTTGTTCAGTTTGTAGCCTTGGCAAAAGTAGTCACCTAGATTCAGAAATCTTTCTATAAGGAGATACTAATTGCTAGAGATAAAATGACAGATAATAAAGTAGATTAGAACTATAGTTAAGTGCTATGTACAAAATAACAGCAATATTATAAGATGATCAACAGTGAACAACTTAGCTATTCTCAGCAATACAATTATTCAAGACAACTCTAAAGGTTTTATGATGAAAAATGCTATCCACCCCTACATAAAGAACTGATCATGTCTGAATATATAAATATATATATATATATATATATATATATATTGAAGCATACTTTTAAAACTTTTTCTTGAGGTTTTGAAGGGGGAGGGGAGTCAGTGTTCCCTTACAACATGACTATTATGGAAATAATTTTTTTTAAAAAAGTATTAGAGTAAGTATCTCAGGATTAAGGGTCTATCTGATGACCCCAGAGAAAACTGAAGGCCCTTATGAAGTTTACCATCTTCCTTTGCTTCTGGAAATTGGCTCTAGTTTTGAAAACAGCTGTTGTCATTTCATTTAGGTAATGGTCACCATTTGTACCAGATTGGCACATTGATATTAATATATTTTATTCAAACCCTAATTTCCATGGGAATAGAAAGACAAGTGGGTTATTCTGTGGAGACACCATTCAGCCTGTTATCCTTATTTGTTGTTGTTCAGTTGTTTTTAGGGTTATTTTTTTTTCCCAGTTGTTTGACTCACTTGACATTTTTTTTTTTGGCGAAGATATTTCTCCAGCTCATTTTTACAGATGAGGAAATTGAGGTAAACAGTGTCAAGTAACTTGTCCAGGATTGCATAATTAATGTGTCAGAAGTCAGATATGAACTTAGGAAAATGACTTCAGGCCCAGTACTATATCCAGTCTGCCACCTAACTGCCCCATATCCTTATTTAGAACACCAAAATCAGGTGTAGATAAGGTAGGTACTTGCTTAAATTATAATATTTGAGAGAAAGTAATAATTCAAGGCATTTTAATGGCTTATTATAAATGTATATATTTCCAATGTCATAACATTTCCTACTCTACAGCACATAGATATTTATTTTGTGATCTCTTGCCAGTATTAGAATGAAGGCTTAGTCTCAATTTTCAAACCTACACTTGTTATCTGTTCATACTAAAGAATGTTCCTTCACTAATGAAGGGAAGTAGAAGAGTTGGTTGTGCTCTAACCCTAAATTCCATCTTCCCCTTTTATTGGCTCCATATAATCGTTAATTTTTTCAGAGACATCTTCCTACCCTAAAGCTTATAAAAAAAAAAAAAAAGAAAGAAAGAAAGAAAAGAAAAGAAAATTTACTTCTGGCATGACTTATGACTTTTCCATTTTTGAAGACAAATCATTTATAGTTGGAGGAGCCCTCTAAAAGATCCTTTTTATTTTCTTTAAAGTAGGATGACATATTCCTCATAATAAGCAAATCCATACTTAATTTGAGAAAATCCTTTCCTTTAGTATTATTTCTTGAAATCTCTTTCCTGTCCCTCCAATTTCTTTGACTCTAATGCTCATTTTGTCTAGAGGGTAATATAGTATACAGTGAAAAGAATATTCAATTGGGAATCGGGAAATCTAGTTTCTAGCCGTGTATTTGGTACTGACTTAACTGTATCATCTTGGGCAAGTCACTTAATTTCTCTGAGCTTCAGTTTCCTCAAAATGGAGATCAGACGAAATAATATCTATGATCCCATCCAGCTACCATTCTTTTTTCTTTTTTTTTCCCCAGGTACCTGTAAAAAAACAAAGCAAAAAAAACTTTTTTTGTTGTTGTTATACATGTACATTCATTTTTTAAAGCCTATTTCCTTATCTTGGAAGAGAAAAATTGGAAGAAAAGGGAAGAAAAAAATACAGAAGAAAAAAATGAACATAGCATGTGTTGATTTTACGTATTCAGGCTTCATAGTTCTTTTTCTGGATGCGGATAGTGTTTTCCATCCAAAGTTTATCAGGATTGTCTTGGATCTATCATAGTTAATCACTGCACAATCTTGCTGTAGCTATGTAGAATGTTTTCCTTATTCTGCATGCTTGTTTTGTGCATCAGTTCATATAAATCTTTGCAGGCCTTTCTAAAATCAGCCTGTTAATTTATTTTTTATGAAACAATAATATTCCATTATCGTAACTTATTCAACTATTCCCCAACTGATGGAGACCTATTCCTTTTCCTGATCTAGAACATATCTCCTCTTTTATGCTCTTTTTCTCACCATATTCCATATACTCTTCTGATTGTGCCAACTTAATGTCCCAATTAGACTGAATGGTATATGAGTGAGAAAATTCCTAGGTCATAGGAAATTGGTGTTAGTAGTGGTGACTCTGGACCTCAGCACTCACCTATCAGAGGCAAAAGTTTAACTGAGACTTCCCAACAATTGCCAGCTACTTTGGTTACTGACATGAACTATTAAGTATGTCCAATAATTGCCATTCTTTATCCCTACCAACTATAGCTTATCCCATAGGCATGCTATTATTTGAGAAATTCACTGACCTGAGGCCTAGAGTTAAGGTAAGGAGAGCTAAAGCCATGTGTCAAATTAATCTCTTTTGGACATAGCCACAGATTCAGATATTTTTTACTAACATGGAAACATAAATGCTTTGTACCAAGGATATTGTGTTGACCAGCTAGCATATTGGCACAGTAAGGTCCATAATACCCTAGAGCATTCTTCTAGGGCATCACAATATCTCAAGCCTAGTCAGGTTTTCTCATCAAGCTTGACACTCTGGAGGGACAGGATGCTACAACTAAGGCTCAGTATCTAATACTGAAGAAATACACTATTGAATCAAGGGTGCTGTACTTCATCCATGCCCAGATGTAGCTGCTGCCTGAGTACATCCGTAAGGGAATTATCAGGAAGTGGAAGAGAAGACAAGGGCTGGAATCTGTAGAGCCCAAATATCTAGTCCTGATGAATAATTATGGATTGAATTCTAGAAATGAGGATCTTTATACCTACACTATTATAGATCCCACAATACTGTTCTCTTTTTTTTTTTTAATTGAAGCTTTTTATTTTCAAAACATATGCAAGGATAATTTTTCACCATTGACCCTTGCAAAACCTTGTGTTCCAATTTCCCCTCCCCTTCCCCCGACTCCCTTGCCTGGATAGTAAGTAATCCAATATAAAATATCGTTTTTTAGCTTGATCCTAAATTTTTACCATGTGACATTGTTTATACCCGATTTAAAAATCAAGGACATGAAAAGTCAGTGAAGTTGAGAGTTGTCCGAAACCTGTCAAAATATTAGCTATAGGAATGAGCTACATCTCTAAGAGTCCTAATGGCCAATTTTGCCTCTGTTATTCCTAGACTATACTCCTCCCAGATCCACATTTACTCGGCTTTCTCTATGTCTGCCTCCTCAAATTTTCCTTGAAAAGTGTAAATCTTTCCAATCTTTCCAAAGAAAGTGTAAATCATTGCTAAAATATTCTGTATGACATTGAAATCTCTTTCACTTGCTTCTACAGCATGTCCAGTGAATAGGATTTCAGGGTTGGTGCTATGGAATATGCTAGTTATTAGAAAGTTACTAAAATGTAAGGCTATTACAGAAAATTATTCTTAAACATTTGAGTTTCAAAGGACAGAATGAGCCACAACAGAATATTTAGCAGATTTTAGGAACAGGAAATCTGCTACAGTTATTGAAAAGTTATAGTAACACAAACAGAATTACAGCAAATGATTCCTAGAGATTATCATTTCCAAACCCAACATCAGCCACTACAAAATAGTGCTTCTGGTTTGTTTTTGTTTTTTCCACCATCAGAAGTTATATACCACCCAGGCAACCACTGATTTTTGAATCCTTAAATCTAAAAATTAAAGTCTCAGTTTAAGAGAATTGTCACAAGTAATTGCAACATCCCACAAGAATGGGATTTTGGGGGGGACTTAAAGGGAGCCAGACCTGGGCCTTTTCCAGCACTAGACTGGCCTTTCGCCCAATAGTATCATGCCTGAGCTTCTGAGAACCACATTTGATTTGCTCCATTATAGTTAATGTAAATGTTTGCCTTGTGCTTGTTTTGTAGATTCAGAGGACTCTACATGGCTCCCACTGACCTCCTAGTAGCAGATGCAGAGAGGGTAGAGAGAGGATGAAGAAGAAAGCTAGCTGGAGCATGCACAGCTTTTTTTGCTCCCTCTAATTCTAGAATGATTGGGGGGAGAGAGAGTGATCAAAAGTCAGTTATTTGTGTTGGAAGTTGGAAGTTGGAAGGCCTGCAAAGGAAGTTGAGGTGGCAGAAAATGGAATTGGTACTTTAGGACTCTGCAGTATTCTGAATCGATAAGTAGAGGGAACAAGGCAGTTTGAGAAAGAACTCAGTAATGAGTAATGAAGAATTGAGGGGATGGATGGAAGACATTTTTCTGATATCATAGATTATTTTACCTATTCAAATTTGGATTTGTAGGAATGGAGCAGAAGTTTAAAATTTTGGGTATGTATCACTTTTATTTTTAAATTCTTTCATCTCTTCTTATTTTATCCTCATATTAACCTCATACAAGCCTGTTGAGATAGATTGGACATTTTACATATAAAGAAACTTAGTCTGTAAGAACTGACCAGTAGGACAAATACAGAGAGGATTGGCGAGACTTACATGAACTGATACTGAGTGAAATGAGCAGAACCAGGAGATCATTATATATACTTCAACAATGATACTATATGAGGATGTATTTTGATGGAAGTGGATTTCTTTAACAAAGAGAAGATCTCTGTGTCAATTGATCAAGAATGGACAGAAGGGGCTACACCCAAAGAAAGAACACAGGAAATGAATGCAAACTGCTTGCATTTTTGTTCTTCTTCCCGGGTTATTTATACCTTCTAAATCCTATTCTCCCTGAGCAACAAGAGAACTGTTCGGTTCTGCACACATATATTGTATCTAGGATATACTGTAACCTATTTAACATGTATAGGACTGCTTGCCATCTGGGGGAGGGGGTGGAAGGAGGGAGGGGAAAAATCGGAACAGAAGTGAGTGCAAGGGATAATGCTGTAAAAAATTACCCTGGCATGGGTTCTGTCAATAAAAAGTTATTTAAAAAAAAAAGAAAGAAAGAAAGAGAGAGAGAGAAAGAGAGAGAGAGAAAGAGAGAGAGAGAAAGAGAGAGAGAGAAAGAAACTTAGGCAAAAAGTGACTTGCTGGTTAGTAGTGGAGCTAGTTCTAAGCACCTGCTTGCTTTCTAGGTTAGGTTTCTCTGCCTCCTTATGCAAAGTGATCACTCAGAATATTATTCAAGGTTTCCTGGAGCTATCAGAAGATAGTAGAATTGGGATTTTAGTAGATAGTAGATAGTAGAATTGGGATTCCCCCAATGCATTTTCCTCCAGCTTGGAGTAAGTGGGAAGCCAACTGAGAGAATTTCTTGAGGACAGGGACAAAAAACAAAACAAAAAAAACCAAAAAAAAAAACCTTTTCAGCTAAGAAGCTGAAAGGTTTCTAGGGAAGAAATAGGAAGGTAGCCAGACACTGAGTTTAATGCAGTTCAATGTATGGAGTTGAAACAGTGGATTCCTACTTTCTTAGGTTGTGAAGTGGTCCAATAAATACATCTTCTTGGTTCCGGACCCAGTGCCCCGAGTTTCAATACAGCTTTCAGACATTTACTAGCTATGTGACTGAGCAATTCACTTAATTTCTATTTGCCTCAGTTTCCTCCACTTTAAAATGAAGATGATGATAATAGCACCTACCTTGCAGGATAGCATGAGATCAAATGAAATTATATTTGTAAAATGCTTAGCACAGTGCCTGGCACATAATAGATATTATAAAAATATTTATTCTTTTCTTCCCCTTCCCTTTCCTTCCCTTCTTACATCTTTCTGTAGATCGTTCCCCTTAGAGTTCTGTCTCTTCTCATTTTAAACATCCTGCTTGACTGCAATTCTTTATTCCTTCAGAAGTTTTGGAATTGAATATAATAAGACCCTTTCTTAAGGTTTGGGCATTCATATCTGGATGTTCTCCACTACTTCCCAGGCAGACATCCTCTTTAGGTGTTTCATTAGGGATCTGTGACTATTTTCCATTTCTTAATGGAGCTAAAGTTAATGGCTTTTAGCTTTCTGATCATGCAGCA
This sequence comes from Sarcophilus harrisii, assembly GCF_902635505.1. Classification (NCBI taxonomy): domain Eukaryota; kingdom Metazoa; phylum Chordata; class Mammalia; order Dasyuromorphia; family Dasyuridae; genus Sarcophilus; species Sarcophilus harrisii. The sequence continues at coordinate 372,934,768 of NC_045427.1, forward strand.
CTGGATGCTACACTTAGGGATCCCCTGACATTTACTAGGGCATTTCCTTTTTTGCCTACAGCCTGAAGTTCCACCTGCAGTTGTTGCTGAGTTTTCCCTTCCCTGTTTTACTCACTATTCTGACTTCTTGAGCTACTACTGCTTTTCCCATTGCCACCTCGATGACGTTGGACCCTGGCCAGTGATGCGTTCAGTGTTTCTATACTCCTTTATATTTTTCTGCCTGTCCTATTTGTGCAGGAGTCTTATAGCTCCACAGAATTCTTGAGCTGGAAAGGTACTTGGCAGTCACCTAGTCCAATCTATTTCATTTTACAAATGAAGAAATAAGGACCTAGACAAATAAAGGGATTTTCCAAAAACCAATCAACTAGCGAGTAATAGAAGTGGAAGCAGAACATAAGCATCTTGACTCCCAACTCAAAACTCCTTCTACTACAACAGCAGTTCCAAACTTTTGGTCTCCATACCCTTTTCTACTCTTTGATATCATTGAGGACCATCCCAAAGAGCTTTTGTTTATGTGAGTTATACCTATATTTGCCATTAGAAATTAAAATATCCTGGTATTATGAAAATTGTTTTGACCTCATCAACTCCTTAAAAGAGAGCTTTAGAACCACTGCACTACAATATGCTGTGCAGGGCCTTTAATTCCAAGGCTTGTTTTAGTGTTCATTTAGTTCAGACCCCTTTTAGGGTTTTCCTGACAAAGATAATGGAGTGGTTTGCCATTTGCTTCTCCAACTCATTCTACAAATGAGTAAACTGAGGAAAATAAGATTAAGTGACTTGCTTAGAATCACACAACTAATAAGTATTTGAACTTGGGTCTTCCTGACTCCAGGCCTGGAACTCTATCCACTGCACCTAACTATCCTAATCCCTGAAGATTTTAAAGGTCTCATATTGTGACACCTTAAAGAGACAAGTTTCCAACATGTGAGAGCAGACAGGCTTGTAGAAGTGGATATTGTGGCCCAAACTCACCTCTTCAGGGGCATATGAATCTAACTATGCCTTATGTCTAGAAGCAGCTAGTTGACATAATGGATAACCTTAGAACCCTGGAATCAGGAAGACATGAATTCAAATCTAACTTAAACAATATTAGCTGTATGACCCTGGGTAAGTCACCTAACCTCTGCCCCAGTTTGGATTGTTATGAGGATCAAATAAAGCCTTAATGCCTGAAACAGTGTTTAATAAATGTTTATAATTTTCTTCACTTCCCTCTATTTGCTCCCACTTCCCTTTTTTGTAAAGGTTTCTCTGTGCTACTACTGCTTTTCCCATTGCCACCTCAGATGACATCGGACCCTAGCCAGTGATGTCTTCAGTATTTCTATACTCCTTTATATTTTTCTGCCTGTCCCATTTGTGCTAAAGTCCTATAGCTCCACAGAATTCTTGAGGTGGAAAGTCACTTGGCAGTTACCTAGTCCAACATATTTTATTTTATAAATGAAGAAGTAGGGCAGCTAGATAGTGCAGTGGATAGAGAACCAGCCCTGAAGTCAGGAGGACCTGAGTTCAAATCTGTCTCTCAGACACTTAACACTTTATATTTCCTGGCTGTGTGACCACCCTGGGCAAGTCACTTAACCCCAATTGCCTCAGGAAAAAAAAATAATATTAAATTAAATGAAGAAATAGGGACCCAGAGAAATAAAGGGATTTTCCCAAAAACCAATATTGAGTAATAGAAGTGGAAGCAGAATGCTAACATCTTGACTCCCAACTCAAAGCTCCTTCTACTACAAATAGCAGTTCCAAACTTTTGGTCTTTATACCTTTTTCCACTCTTCAGTATTGTTAAAGACCACCCCAAAGAACAGTGTAGAAGAGAAAGAAAGCTTTTCCTAGCAAAACCAAAGAGAACAGAGATGTAATTCAATCACAATAAGGAGTGAGTTATAGCAAGAGCTTCCATTCTAGTAGGGAAAAAGGTAGTATCTCAACACAAGAGAACACTTGAAAATTTCATTCTCAATCAGAATCCATTTTTCCCCACAGTTATTGAATTGGATCGGATGCTCTTATATGAGTTATCTGACCTGGTATCACATTAAGGACAAAACCTGAGCGGAGAAGCGGTGAAAACCCTAAGCCAGGCTTGTGGATTTCTACTCTGGAGTAAGGTCTGTCTTGCCTAGGTAGCCCTGCATGGGTGGGATGGCTGTCATTGAAGCTTTTGCTCCCCCTGCTGGCCGGATCTCAGATGGCACACCTGCTTGATTACTGGAGTGTTGCCTACTTGTAGCTTCAGAACCAGTATAATTTATTCTCCTTTTGAATGACTCCAGACTGCTAACCTCAATAATAACTTTTCCTCCTTAGAATGTCTCCAAATTCAGTGTATTTCTCATATCCCACCACTTATTCCTGTTCTGTTTCTCCTTTGTGTCTAGGATCTGCTAGCTCCCTACCCCTATTGTTGCCTCTCCACAGCACTGATTATTTCCCAGGCAGAAATAAACATAAGTTTATTTCTAGATTATTAAGTGACTCCCAGAGCTCAAGGTACCACTCTGACTTATGTCCTTACTATTAGTTCCTGAGCAACAAGTTTAAAATTTTCCTTCTCTGTATCTTCCTTTCTATTGCCATCCTCATTGCCCCTGTATTATTATAATAGCTTTCTTACAGGTATTCCCATCTAATTCCACACTAATAAACCACAATTTTCATCATGTTAGTGCTAGGGTGGGCATCAGATCATCAGAGAATACCTAGGGTTTCCTAATCCTTAAGGGCTTCCCCTTAAGTATCCTCCGATGATTTGGTATGCACCCTAGCTTTAAGCACAATTTATTCTAGCCAGGATGAATTTCCACCAGCCAGAATATGCTTTTCATCCATCCACATCTTTCTTGTTCTTTAAAACAAAGTTTAAGCCTCCCTTCTTTCATGAAACTTCCCCTAATCAGTCCTGTCCATCTCAGCCTTTATCTCCTCTGAACTTGGAACTAACATAACATTTATTGTTCAGACCGCTCATTTTGACATATAATTGCATGCTATTTTGCTGATACTTCTTATTGTATTAGATGTAAATGCATGTGTGTTATTTTCCCCAATAAGACTGTAAGCTCTTAGAGATCAAATTGTCTGTGCTGCACACAAAATTTACTAGTGAGATGTATATAGGTATAAGCTAAATATACTGCAATAAATGAACTGCTGCTTGCTCCAAAATTAGTTCTGTAAGGGATACTTGGTCAATAATTTGAACAAAAAGACCCGATTTTACCCCCCCTCCCAATCTGCTTTGGATCTACATTGAATTAACATTGCCTCCCCAAATGTCCAAAATATTATTTTGATCAGGATCAAAGTTCAACACAAGTACTTCTCTAAATCAGAATCATGGCATCTCAGAATAGGAAAGAACTTCACAGGTTATACAGTCATAATTGAATAAAAATCCTCTCTACAACATCTTTGATAAGTGCTCTTTTGGCCTCTTTCAAGAGGAAAGCTGCTTCCTCCCAAGGCATTACATTCCACTTTTGGATAGTTCTAGTTTTAGGTAGTTTTTCCATGCATCTACTCTAAATGACTTTCTCTGCTATATCAAAATCAATCAAGTTGATCATTTGATTCCTGCTTTCTCCTAAAGTTAAAGCATGAGGGGAGTATGACCATGCAATTGTCTGTTCTCTACCTTTTTTCTCTGGTTCTCGGAGAAAGAGTGTAAAGATTGGGTAATAGAGCACACTAGAGATTTCAGTGAATGAGCTTTTTCTGAGGGAAGGTTTCTTTCTGGGTCTTTTCATTTCAAGCTAAAATAAGCACCAGTTTACCCCACCTTAGATGTCTCTTGCTTGGAGCCTTTGAGCAGTTCAGAAAATCTACCATTTAACATCTACCTATTTCCCTAAAACTGTATCTGGCATAGTAGAGAGATCCTATATGTTCAGAAAGGCCAAGATTCAAGTCTTTCCTCTGACAGGTACTACAATGGCTATGGGTAATTCATTCACCCTCTCAGTGCCCCATACAAGATTCCAAGACTGTAAATAAAAGACAATGAAGGGGTCTAGCTGCTCCTCCAAGTCTCCATTCTAGTAGTTCCCCATCTATATGCCCACCCTCACTCTTCAGCAGAAAAAAATAACCCCCCCCCAATTCCCCTAAATCTTGTTCTACTATTGCTCAGTGGGGGGGTCCTCGAGTTCCCTCTGCTCCACCGACCATTTTCTCGAGAGATGTGTGGATGAATGATGCCTCATTGCCTTCTGGGAGACTCAGTTGAGTCTCCTAGAATTCGGGGGCTGGAAGCTAGGTGCTGCTTTGGACAGCTCACTCCCACTCTCCTGGTCTGTGTCTCTGCGGCCACCAGGTGGCGTTTCGGTGCCCACTCTCTTTCCAAGCGCTCGCCTGCGATATAGCTGGTCTGGGAAGATAGGGATGTCAGCTTCAGCCACAGCCTCCATCTCTTGCCGTCTTGTCCCTTACCTCTTCACTGGGCCTCCCTGAAGAGCTGATTCTGTCAGACTCTTCCCTTACGTGTAAGTGCCCTCTCCCACCAGACACCTTCCGCTCCACGCAGCGCGGAGAACCCGGGGAGCTCTGGCCTGGTAGAGTCCCTACGAACATCACTGGAGCCTTCTTCCTGCCCAAGACTCTTTGAAGGTCAGTTCCACCTCTACTTCCCCCTCTCCCCAACAGATTTAAGTCTCAGTTTTCTCCCTAAACTGGGAAGGATGGGAGGATCATGAAAGAACTAGTCACCTGACACTGAAATTTGGAGCGTGCAAAGGCGGCTTAATCCTCTCCGAGTATTTCCTTTCTTCCCCCTCTATGCCCAGAGCTTTTTCTGAGCTTGCCATAAAAAGGTCTAAAAAGACCATTACTCGCGGCTCGATCGCGCCTCCCTCCTCCATCCTTCTCTCAATCAAGTCCTTGCTGCCCGAGGTTCCAGTTGTCCATCAGCGCCTACTCTTGCCTGCCCTACGCCGGTGGTGGAACACCGCGCCTCTGATCCGAACTGTCAGAGCAGTGACGCTATTAACTTCTTTGGGGAAACACCAGGGATAGAAGTTGTCCGCTAAAACGGGCTTCATCCGAAGTCCCAGCATTACCCGAGACTTCAAAGAAATCAAGAAAGTTGGATTTGCAATCGCCACCTCCTTGGGTTCCCTCCTGTGGTGAGTACTTTAGTAGGGTTTCCTAAAGATTCCCAAAGCAACATTTAGTCCAAAATGGTATGGTGCTGCTGTTTGAAAGAATTGGAGTGGCTGTCCCCCGAGTGTTATAAAAGGCCTTCAGTTGGTTATATAGTGATAAGGACTAGATTTAAATGTTAATCCTATAATGCCTTGTTTCCTAGTAAATATATCCTTTGCCTTAGAAAACTGGAGCAACCAATATGAAAATAAAATATGTAATGGCCAAGTTGAGCTTTGTGAAACCTATTGTTTAGAATGCTTTTGTAAAGAGTGATTATCTTTCTGTCCACAGGGCAATGTATGTACAAACTAAGTAAATATTTCCAATATGAAGTAAAAAGAAGTTGAGCTTATTTAATGTTTTAATGACAAAAGTGCTCATTTGAAACAGTGATATCTGAGTTACATTCTATTTTATCACCCATGTTTTGTTTGCAGAGCTCAAGATAAGAAACTAAATGTCTTATTAGTTCCTATTTCCACTTTAAGTTTAAAATTTTGAAACTTGATATTTATTTTCAGATCAGCCCTTTCATTTGTGTCAGGCATTTATTATGGTTGTTTAGATTTTATCAGATGTTTACAAAAGTGCCTAAATATTTGAACAATAAGTTTTGTCCACAACTCTGAAACTGGATAGAGAAAAGTATTTAAGAAGCTGCTAGTATTACAATCAATTATCAATCATTGATAGTGATGAAAGAAAGCAAGGGGATTAGACAGTTCTAAGGAGCAACTGATTTCCCAGGATTTGTTGCCACTTAATGCCCTAGAGTTAGGAGACTCACCATGTATGAGTTACATGATCTGGGCCCAGTGGGTGTGGGTCTTTAAATTCTCCTTTATCCTATGGTTTCAAGAGATTGTTTGCTGCCATAATGTTCCTTACTAATAGAGGTTCTATCTCAGATCCATTTACATAACTCCTGGGGAAATTTGGAGCTCAGAAAATGGGGTTAAGAAAATGCCAAGGCATGACCTATAAAAGACAGAATTGTCTCTCTCTATCAAATTCCCTCATTTTCTCTGTCTAGGAAGTCCCCATTCAGAGCTTAAAGAGGCCTCAGGAATCTAGATTCCACTATGGAGTTCTTAAAACAGTACAACCTCAGCTTAGAGTCTGAGTGAGTATCTTCATGGACCAAGCCACCTGCAATATGACAGGGATATGGCCAAAGTTTACTTTTATTCTGGTCCCAACCTGGGGTGACACTGGGACTGACCAAGTGACAAAAATTAGATCAAGGTTCTATTTCTGTATTCAGCATGTATAACTGAAAACTTCAGACCCACAGGAAGATTTGGACTTTTTCTTTTCCATCAACCAATAATGGTTGTCTTCTTACTCTTTCCTAAGACAGAGCCCATGCTATAAACAATTACAATAGAGATAAAAATTCTTAATTAGCTACTGCTTAATAAATGCTTCTAAAAGTTTTAATAGTTTTGAAACAAAATCTCTCACCCAGAAGGTGTCACCTTGGATAGGAGGAAATGAGAGGGAAATTATTGGCATTAATATATTCCTTGAGATCCTTCTCTCCCTTGGTTCAGAACCTACTTATACTCAGATCTTCCAAGAAGCTTCTCCATGCTGTCTACATAAAGCTGTGCTTCCTATGAAGGTCAATCTATCTCTCCTCTGTTAGGCATATTGTTTTCTGGCAAGGACCATGGGTCTGTCCTGTTTCATTGTTGAGTGGCCAAAAAATACAAGGTCCTTTATATGTTTATGAGCTAGGTTAGAACCATATTCCGTTTGAGGCATCCAATTCTTCCTCTTTTCTCCAAACCTTCTTGTACCTTCTCTTATGAAAGTGACTAAAATGTAGTGTTAATTAAGTAATTACTGTTAAAAAAAAAAAAAGGCAATAAAGTTTCTTTGTTGATGAAGCTTTTTTTTTTTTTTTCCTTTCTGAGTAGAGTAACAGTTATGTCTTTTTTTCCCTAGGCCTTAGTTTTTTTGAAGACACACCGCCAGAACACAAATAAACCCATTGATATGCAAGTAGACAGATCACACACACACACACACACACACACACACACACGTGCGCGCGCGCTAGTGCGCTCGCAAGCGGGCGATACGCACACCCTTTCTCCTATTGTTCCTTCTTCCTGGGAATGAAGTATTAGTAAGAGATGGGAAAATAGCAATTCTAACTTAATCCTGCTATAGCCAAAACATTGGCATTATTCTCTCAACGGATGGATTTGGGGAACATTAGTTAATCCTTAGAGAAGAATAGCCTGGTCCCCTAACTCTTAAAGAATAGCAATGTCAACCAAGAAGAATATATTTGGTTCTTTGGAATAAAAAAATTGCAACTGTAAGCTTCAGGCAGTTCTGTTTGATTACCTTCATGTCAGATACCACCCATCCCATCTAACAGTTGATTTGTGGAAAGTGGGTAAAGTCTAGGGCAGGGTTGTAAAAGGAAAAGGAATAGGCACATGCTTATCCTATGTTCAAAACTCCAACTTCCCTTAGCACTAAGCATTTTATAACTATTGTCCCATTTTAGCCTCACACTAACACTGCAAGGAAAATGCTACTTCCTTAGTTATCCTACCCAAATCTTGTTTTACTGTCTTATCCTCTGAAGCTCTTCTCACTGCAACATCACAAAACATCCTGGCATCATTTTCAAGTCCCTTTGGGGAGCTTCCAGTCTGACAGGATTTGTCTGGAACCCAACAGCAATACAGCAACTACAATCTCACTGTTTTGCTTTTCTTTCTATTAGTCTCATAAACCGTGTGGGATGCTGGTAAGCAGGAACACATGAAATCCTGGATCACAGGCTTACTGCTAAGGACATCTAGTCAACAAGACCCCAAAGATGTATTTTTATATGACAACTGAACCCATGAGGAATCAGGGGTGATATCCTGAGAGACAGCTTGGTACAATGAAAAAGGCACAGAAATGTATCAGTAAAAAAATAATAATAATAAAATTTAGAGATATAAAGATCTGCTGAAGGTCTCAATTTACATCCTAGCTGTTCCAGTTTACTAAATGTGTGATTTTAGCTAAGTCACCTAATTTCCCAAATTCTTCTCTTGTAGAATGAGGATAAAATTACTTGTGCTACCTGTTCCATAAGCTGGAGGAATAGACAGGTCTTTGTAAATTATAATTTAACTTTGTTAATGTAAAAAGTTGTTGTTATTGTTGACGTTCCCTTATCTCCTAGGAGATGATTGTACTGAAAGATAATTAAGGCAAAAGGGGGGGGGAGATTTCTACTCAAGAGGAGGAGAAAACAAAATGCAACTGAGCTTCCATTTTCTCTTTCTATACCCTGGCATCATTTTGCAGGAAGAAGTAATAACCTAAAGATAGTCTGGAAGAAAGAAACAGACGAAAGACAGAATTGAAGTTCAATGGTAGACCAGGATGGTATGTGTTGCTTTGACACTTGCAATCCTTTTGATTCCTTTTCCTAGTACCTTTAAGTCTTATGGTTCCAGTGTTAGTTTCCTTAATTCTACAGAGAGACAGCTGTTTCAGCGTTAATTATCTATTGAGGGTGTGAAACATCCAAGTTACACACCAGGGGATATCCAACTTGAAATTAGCATCCTTGTGGTCTCGGCAGAGTCTCTCTAGCAATAGGGGGTCTTACCTTCCTAAAAGGCCACTGACAATACTTCTCCTTCCTCCCACCATAGGGTCACAAGCTTCAAGGAGTAGTACTGACTAATGGCAGAATTAAGCTTAAAGGATGAAATAGAACATCATTCAGACTTAAAACACTGAGTATGAAAGTCCATATGTAGCTCTAAAGACTCCATTCTATCTGCTGGGCTTTCTTCTCTCTGGTCATGTCTCCCATGTTTACAAGATTTAAATATTTTCCATTTTGGAGTTTAGTGAACATAACAAATATGAAAGGAAATGATATATGCCCCCTTATAGTACTTCTAGCCATTCCCTAGTTGCCTTTTTGGATCTTTGGGAATAGCAGGGAAAAACCCAAACTACTATATTTTGTTGAAGGGAAAGAAGAGAAGTCTCTCATAGCAAGAGAAAGCAATTGGAACCTCAATCTTTCTTCAGCTTACCAACCCAGTTCAGTTCACAATAGTTGACAGGCTTAGTTCTCAGGATCTTCTCTTGCCATGACTCCTCTCTTCCAGGCCCAGGATCAGAATCTTCACTCACATCATGGTCTCTGGAAGTCTTTCTCACCAGCCAATAGCACCTAGGCCAGGGGTCCTAAAACTTTTTAAATAGGGGGCCAGTTTACTGTCCCTCAGACTGTTAGAGGGCCGGACTATAGTAAAAACAAAAACTTTGTTTTGTGGGCCTTTAAATAAAGAAACTTCATAGCCCTGGGTGAGGGGGATGATCATCCTCAGCTGCCGCATCTGGCCCGCGGGCCGTACTTTGAGGACCCCTGATAGGCCAAAGCATCAATGATCCCCAGATACCTCCAACACTTGCATAGTGGTCAGGAAGGCCAAAATCAACCTCAACAGAAGGAAAAAAGACAATCCTCTATGGCAGTAGTCTCTAAAGTGCACCCTCAACAATAAACACTTTTTGAGCACATACCCTTTAATATGTGTATAATAGCTTATACAGATATACTATTGTATTAATAAATGCATTCTAAAATTTATAGTAAAATAGAAATTAAAAGGTTGCAGTAAAGATCATTTTAGAGTAAATAGGGAAATGCTGGAATTTATTGAGTAGAAAAATAATTTGGTCAGAGCTGAACTTTAGGAAAAAATCACCAGCAGCTGTGTGAGATTTGCAGCAGGAAAACTAATTAAGAGGCTATTGCAATAGTCCAAGTAAGAGATAATGAGGGCCTTAACTGGGGTGGCAGCTGTGTGAATAGGAACATGGGTCAGATGGAAGAGATGACATTAGATGAATTAGAAATGACAAGATTTGACAATTGATTGAATATAGGGAGTGAGGATATGTGAATAGTTGAAGATGAGACCAAGATTGTGAACCGGGATGACTAGAAGGATGACAGTGCCTAGGTAGCAATAGGAAAACTACTAAGAGGGGTGGGTTGTTTTTCTTTTTTGGGGGGAAAGGAGGAAATGTAATGAGGTCTGACATTTGTAGAAACTCATCCTGTACCTCCAAAACAAAAAGGAGCAGGGCCAAGAAAAAAGAGTTCTTACCAGTCACTGCTCTGGAGCCCAGAGCCTATCATCTGGAGCACTAGATAGATGACTTGGGAGACTGAGGATTGATATGCTGAGAGGGAAGCTGTGGAATTTGCCAAATAGCAATTAGGTTATAAGTGTCCTGAGAGACTAAAGCCTAGCTCAGGAAGGCATAGGTTGGGAGCTTGCACTAAAAGGAAGGAGCAGAGTAAATGAGTGCTGGGAAGGTGTAGGTATAAGTGTGTTATAGATAAACTCCATGATGGCCTGTGATGGGGAGGGTGATTGGTCACCTCATAAGCAAACTGTGATCCCCCAGAGGCTCTAACCCTCATTTTGGACACCACTACTTTAAGCAAACACACAGATCTCATACCTTTTAATCATAGAGCATGGCTTCTTTCCCCAAAATGTATTTGGTGTATTGTAGCTTTCCTCTTACTTCTTTATTCTAGAGAGGATTAGAGCAGTTTCACTTCCCAGTGTCTTACAAACTCTATTTCCTTCTGAAGAAATGCCCTTAAGCCTTCAGATCTCACAAGAAAAGATGATGATAAAAAAGATGATACACTGGCTATATTTGATCACCCTTCCTTGGCTCATGTATGCAGATGGGCTTTGATTTGTTGGCATTGAAATAAACCAAACCCTCAAAGGAACTTAGTCTTAGAAGATGTTATCAGGTACTAGGATGAGAGTGAGGGTAGGGTTGTGAGGGGGCTGGGGAGGATAATGGGCCTGGGTTGGGGAGCACTGTGGCCCAAGAAACAGGCACATTTCGGTGTGGTATGGCCCTTCCTAGGGCACAGAGAACTAGGGTAAACAGAAAGAAGCCAATGAGAAGCTCTGGAAAAACTGTTCAGGTAGATATGGCACCAACTGTCTGAGGAAAGAGGGCTTCAAAAAAGGCTATTTCTTCTTGTAGTTACCATTAGTTTCCCCTTCTTTTACTGCAAAAATCAATGGAAGAAATAGTATACTGTATGATGTTTCAAAAGGGAACATTGGAAATTTTCTTAGGATTTTCTGCTACTAGCAAGTTGTTTAAATATATATACATATCCTCTCCTAGATGGCTTTGTGACATTGGTTAAGCCACATTACCTTTCTTTGAATAAGATGGGTGATTCTTTCTATTATCACAACACCCTGAGCAAGACCATGGAAGGTGTCACATAACACCAGAGGAAGTCCTCTGAGATCAGAGCCAGGAACAGCCCAATGGGTTGAAAACCCATCAGTGAAGCCAGTCATTCCTCCTTCCCCCCCTCAGTAGCTATGATCTTCCTCTGGCCTTAAAGCACCCACTTCATCAGGACTCTTGACTCATAGAGCTGACATAGCAGATTCTCAAATTTTGAGATTAAGCTGTGGAATGACAGGGAATCCCAGAAATGCATCAGGCATTCCTTCATCCTAACTCACTTCCTAAGTGAGCAAAGACCCTCCCTGAAAGGAAACCTTTTAATCCAGTCTAGCCAGGAAAAAGGGACTATTCTCTTGTCTTCCCCCGGAAGTAGAGAGCCACCTTTGCAGGGAGGGGAATGTGAGAAGGAACTAAATAAATGTGAAGTTTTCTCTGCTTTTAAATAAAAGATGTTGAAACGAGGACAATAATTGAAATAGTAAATATCATTTTCACAGGTGTTAGTCCCTGAAATCACTCAGTCTAAGGTCTGAGCATATTGCTAGTGATTTCTCTATCTGAATGCTAAGGTTCCCTAAAGCAGAAAGGCTTTGAGCATGCTCAAAATTCATGTGAGAATGTAGACCTGGGAACTGCATCATGTGATGAAGAAAAACAGCATTGAGAGAAAGGGAAAGTGTTCTGGGGATAGAGAGAGAGAAGCAGCCCAATGCTCAAGAAAATAAGATAAGGTTAACTATGGAGAACAAGAAGGGGCCTGTAGTAGTGATACTCTAGTGCTGTGAACTCGCCAAAGTATGTATAATTAGAGTGTTTCCCAAAAGGACAGGGACTGCCTTGGATTTCTGATACTCAGGAAGAGTCTGGGGACATCCTCTGCTCCTACACATTTTCCTTTCTTGGGTGTTCTGTGTGGGCAGCTGTATGGGGAACATTCCAGTTGAATCATAACTCCAAATCTGCTCACTATGGAAGCATCATGTGCTAGGGCAAGGGGACCCAGAAAGGGAGTTTACAGCACAGAGGGACCTCTGTCTCCCAGCTAACACAAGAAAGGAGATTTTGGGGGGTCAGAAAATCTAACAACCCACATCTAATGGTGCCCTTGGTGCTTAGATTCAGCTGCGGTTTCTGAAAATGACTCTAGAATGTAGTTTCATTTGAATCCCGTGAAGACAAATTTGGCAACCTTAGCTAACTACACAGCTATTTACTATTATAGACCATGAGGTGGAAGAAGACATTAGGGCATGAAAATAAGGACAAAAAGTTAGCTTTGGAACACAATACTAAGGAATCCAAATGGATCATATTTGGGTAATTTTTGCAGACCTGTTTTTTGTTGAATATAAAATGTCATTTGCATTGAAAATTACATATGATTTTCTATTCCTAGGGTTTCTTTCATTAAAAAAAAATGACACTGTGCCTTGGGGGGGAAGCATTTAAGTGGGATGTCAGAGAATGGGGGCACATTATATGCTGCCTCACCTTAACCCACTCTAGAGGAGAGAAGAACTGTGACTGTTTATCTTGGTATAAATTGCCACTTGATTCCCTGCAGCTCTGATTTAATAAATTCCATGATGAGAAAAAATCCAGCCTAAACATCCCCCAGGCAAAAAAAAAAAAAAAAAAAAATGTGAAGGTGAAGCATCTCAGGAAAACTTTATTTTAGGGAAAATATTCCTCTGCTTTGGGGTAATAGAAGAGAAAGAATAGAATATATATATATATATATATATATATATATATATATATATATATATATGGAAAATAAAATAGAACAGGCTAATGTCCCAGAGCCAAGCAGAACCCTTTCTATCCACATTAAAAATAAAATTTAATTTTAAATTTTTTTCTCATTTCTTCATATTTGGCTGCAGTATCATGGACTTTAGAAACCAGTAGGGCCAAATGACTTTCTATTGCAATGATTTCTAGGGCAATGTATTGTATCCATGAAGCATCATTCCAAGCTAAGAAACCAACTTTGAAAAGACTGAGGTGAATGAACATTCTCTCCCCTCTTCCCTTATCTGGTTCTCAAACCTTAGCTCTCTTTGGGAATAAATTCAAACCAATTACATCTTATCATCATAAAAGGAAGCAGTATGCTAAAGTGCAAAGAGTATCAGTTCAAGAGAAGGTAAATTCAATCCCTAACTCATCACCACTTACTATTTTTAACCCTGATGAAGTTCCTTAACCATCCTGACCTGTTTCTTCCTCTATAAAATTACTAGACTAGATTACTTGAAGGTTCCTTTCATTACTAAATCTACGATCCCGAAAGCCCTCTTCCAACCCAATATAGCCCAGATATAGAGACACAATCAGCCCAATATTAAAGGAGTAGGGTTCAAAATACATAGTATTCACTTTTCACAATTCTTATCTATAATATCCCATTTTGTTCATCTGTCCCATATCATATTCCACTCACTGACTTACCCTCACTCCTATTGGTGCCTTTACATATCAACTTTCCTTTCTGAACACTGTAGCTCTCTTGACTTCCTGCCTATTCTCTCCTGTTCCCTATACCCCCTTTCCTCAAAGGTGCAACATCTAGATGTTTAATTTCCAAAGGTTTACTTCTAGTTGGGCTGAGAATTTTTCTATTTTGTGCCAGAATCCCATACCACACACCACACCACACATACCACAGTGGGTATGTTTATCTGCCACAGTGATTTCTTTCTCTGTTATATGTTTCAAAGTAACCATGACTCCTTTCATTCCAAAGGATTATTGACTCCAAAAAGAGAATTCCTTGGGATTCCTTAAGAAGGGAGAGAAAGACGGCAAAAGAAAATACTCTATTTGGAAACAGACTAAGAGAATCATAGATACATGGAATATCACAACTTTTCCTGACTAGATGCTACACAGAAAGCTACTTTGAAGTATTCCCAGTCTCAAATCTCTTGTCTTATGTCTAATTCTCATAGTCTTCTTAGCAGACAGGGAATGCTCTAGGAAACTCAGATCTCCATTTGTGACCATCTTCAAAATTCCTAAGGCAAACTCTTGACATAGTAAGCTCTAGTTCTTATTAGTTCTTACTCCATTATACTAAAGGCTTTCTGTAGGCACAATACACACTCAGACATGATTGCTTTTATGTGAAGATGGTGTGAGAGGAAAAGACATCCTTGTCAAATATATTTTATATGTATATATGTATACATATAACTCACAGCTCTTTTATTTGTAACAGTGAAAAATTGGAAACAGCCTGTGTGTCCAATGTTTGGGGGATTACTAGATAAATGAAAACATATTTTAAAAATATTCTTGTGCCATAAAAATGGCAAATATGAGGAATATTAAGAAATATGGAGTGTTTATATACAACAATACAAAGCAAGATTGATAGAGAAAAAATGTGTAAACACTGACTACAAGCACCCTGAAAGGGAAAAAAAAACTTCATTAAGTAAGATTCAGAAAGGGTCATAGAACAAATAGATTATTATTGTTACTATTTTGCTAAAATTTATATTTTTTGAGATTTACTTCATATTTTGTTTATTTCTGATTTTTGAGTGTTACCCTAAGGTGGTTCATAATAAAAAAAAAATTTTTTCAGATGAAAGTATACAAAAATGCTTCTGCATAGAATCTATATAAACACAAATCCTTCTCTAGTCAGTTCTCTTTTTTTTTTGCTGATTCATTGACCTGCCCTATCCCCAGAAGCCTTGACCCCAAAGTATCTGCACAAGGCCTTCTTATTACCAATATAGGAAACACAATATGATGACATTTACCTTTCCCAATAAGCAACTTCCTTTCTTTCATTTTTTTCCCCCTCTCCCTCTACTGGCTTTTTTCTGAGAAGCTCTTTCCCAGGGCTGGGCCTACTGACAGCTGATTCAGTGACACTGTTTTAAAGAGACTGAGACAGCCCCATGTGACCCAAGCACCAATATCTAGCCTGGTTCAGCATTCTGCCTCACCTCTCTACAGCCAGTGAAGAATCCAGACTCCAAAGAGAGCAATGATCCTTCTAAATTTTCCTCACATCCCCCCATTTTTCTGATGGACTTTTTGGTAAAAACAAATCCTGTGGCTGTCAAAGGCTGACTGGTCACATCTGCTCTCATGCAGTCATGCCGTGTCCCATAACCATCTGCTTTTAGGAGACTGGATCTTCTTAGAGGGTGCTTCTTACATGAGCAGAGAACCTTACTTTGGTAGACCCTGTCATATGGAAGCAGGGAGCTAGAACTAAGTGTTCCACCTGGTGAAGGATGCAGGAGAAGACTTTCACATCAAGCGGGAAGGATAAGATTATGTTCAGGAAAAGAAAGGGAGCTAGAACTTAGCTGAAAGCACTGAGATCTGTTTAGTCCTCGAACCAACAGTAGCTTCCTGGAACTTGTTCAAAGAGGAACCCAATCAAAGTTTGTGTCTTGGGCATGGCATGGTCTGGCTGACCCTTAAAATGCTTCCATGTACTATGTGGCCTGAGCCTTGTAATGATTATCAGTTTGTACTTGCCTGGAATATCTCATATGCTCCAGTGAAAGCATAATTTCTTCCAATAATTGTCAAATCAAAAGTCCCAACTGTGTTTTTGTGGTTGAGCCAATAGATTATAAAATCACTGAGGACAGGCATTGTTTTTTGCTTCTTTTTTGGTTCCCCTGCCTGTAGCACAATACCTGGCACATGGCAGCACTTGATAAAAGTTTATTATTTGATTGATTGATGTTCAGGTTGAGAAATGGTTCTGCTTTGTTTGAATTTAGTTATAAGAGCATATATTTTTAGTTAAAACGAGTGTTATACTTTATTCTAACTCCCTCATTTTATGGATAAGGAAAAGAGGTCCTAGAGAAGTAAAATATCTTGCCCCAAATGTCACAGGTATAAAGTAGCAGATCCAATAATTACACTCTTTCTAATACCTATACTTATGCTTCTCTTCTAATGCCCTAAACTCTGAAGAACTCAAAAGACCTACTCAGACCCTGAGATCCAGAATCATCACCCTCTGCCATTTTTGCTGCCTCACTCAGCCCAGACCTGCAGAAAACAGCTAAATGATATTGAGCAAGTAAATCTGCTTTGCCTCAGCAAGGAGTTATGGTCATTTCAGAGCTCACTGCAGGGATGACCTCTAAAAGTCCTGGACTGTATGACTTCAGAAAAAATGGTGGTGAATACTATCACTTCTCTTTGTTTTATTGGAGGTGCCTGGAAGGGGCAATGCTCCTAACTTTGATCATCCATGAAGGGACCAATCATAACTGTTGCTCAGAAATGCAGTATTTTAATGCCACCTGGTGGAAGGAAAAAAACAATGCAATTTGCACTCACAGCAAGTCTACTTGACTTCAGGCTTTGGTGATGGCCTAGATGTCGGGAAAGAAGTAGCAGGGAAGAAGTCTGAACTGCCTCAGCGTTACCAGTCATATCATTTTATCCACTGTCTTGACCTTAACAATGTACGCATCACAAAGGCAATATGAGGGTGGAAAAAATGATGTATTTGGAGTTAGAGAACCTGGGTTTAAATCCTGGCTATTACTTTCTCCCTTTGGGATTTTACTCATCACCTTCTCTGGGCTTCAGTTTTCCTAGCTGTAAAATAAGAGAATTAACTAGTTATCATCTAAAGCAGGGGTCCTCAAACTACGCCCCGCGGGCCAGATGCAGCAGCTGAGGGCGATTATCCCCCTCACCCAGGGCTATGAAATTTCTTTATTTAAAGCCCCACAAAGCAGTTTTTGTTTTTACTATAGTCCAGCCTCCAATAGTCTGAGGGACAGTGAACTGGCCCCCTATTTAAAAAGTTTGAGGACCCCTAATCTAAAGGTTCCCTCTCCTATCTCACTGTATTCCCCCCCAACTCTAAAACTATGATCCTCTAAAGATTTCATTATTTCCTATGTTACAACAACTCTGGTCTGACACGTAGATTTACTAATAGAGTAGTAATCAGCCCAAGGATGGGCTAGTATAATATTGCTGTATCCCTGATGTTTGTGTACCCTTCATATCTTAAAATCAATTTTTAAAAAACTCCACCTGGGGACTCCAAAGAAGTGGAGGATTATGGAAATGTGCCACCTATCTTTTTTTTTTTTTTTTTTTTTTTTTTTTTTTTAAATCACTCTGCTAGCTTTTTTTGTGGCAACAAATAATTGGAAATTGAATGGATGCCCATCATTTGGAAGATGGCTGAATAAGTTGTGGTATATAAATGTAATGGAATGTTATTGTTTTATAAGAAATGATGAGCGGGCAGATTAAAAAAAAAACCTGGAAAGACTTACAAGTTGATGCTGAGTGAAGTGAGCAGAACCAATAACGGCAAGATTGTATAATGATCAACTATGATAACTTAGCTCTTCTCAGCAATATAGTGATCCAAGACAATTAGCCTTTGGATGGAATTATGGAGACTGAATGAAGATCGAAGCATATTAGTTTCACTTTTTTTGTTGTTTTTTTCTTTCTTGTGTTTTTTCCCTTTTGTTCTGATTTTTCTTTCACTAATATGAAAATATGTCTAAAATGATTTACATATATAACCTATATCAGGTTGCTTTCTGCTTTGGGGAGGGGGAAGGAGGAAGGAAGGGAAAAAATTTAGAACTTAAGATTTTACCAAAATGAATATTGAAAACTAAATTGAAAAAATAATACTATTTATTAAGTGGGGGATTATTATTATGTTATTATAATTATAATTCTATTCTATTATTATTATAAAATTATTTTTTTCTTTTTACCAAGGGAATGCATTTGGGGAAAATTCTGTCTCAAGCAAGATTCCAGGACGATATAGAAGCTACAGCTTTGGTAACTGTCCAAGGGCAAAGACTACCAGAAGGAAACAAGCTTTCTTCTTTCTTCTAAATAACCCATGATCCATGTCAGTGGAACCACCTAGTGACAAATGCTAGACAATACATGAAACTGTTGCCAGGAAACTGGACAGATACCTCTCTTCATCAACAGCTTTTCTCCCATTGCCATAGTAGCACTTAGAAAAGCCTGTGATAAAAATATGTGTTCCCTAATGCCTTTATATTCTAAAATGCCAAAAAGAACATCAGCTGTTTTCTCCATCAAGCTCCATTCCCTGTATTTGTCCCTTCCTCGTTTCCAACATTTAGTAAGAGGACTATTACAGAGGGTGCATTCTAGAGCCAAAGTAGAGATACTGGCCTCTCTTTGGCTTCCCTTGTAAATTCTCAGTGTTACCACAGTGCCATGTCTTTAGAAATGGCAATTTCCTTAGCAGAAAATTGTGATTGTGTGTTGAGAGAATGTGAAGTGTATATTGGCTTCCAATTATATTGAATTTTTAGTTTTACAAAGTAACTTACAATTTTGGGAAATTTGGGGGGGGGAAGATTATAGCTACTCTTTGAGAGACTGTAAAGAGGACAAGGTCTGTGCTTTGATTTACTTTTCACATCTCAGAAAAATGAGCTGGGGGTGAATAAATGACTTTCCCAGAATCACATGTTTTAAAAACCAGTGTCCTGTTTCCCTTCCAGTCTTCAGAGTTACTAATACCTTGTGCACAGAATCTTTGATGGGGTTATTGATGGAGCTAAATAACAAATCAGCACCAGCTCTAGGCCTTAGCCTTGCCCTCATTTCTGTTTCAGTCTGCAGACCCTACTAGGGTCATTGTTATTTTGTTCTACAGTCAGACACCAGAGCACCCTGAAAGAAGGCCAAGCTGTGATAGAATAAAAGTGGCTTGTCTTGTTTGTTACTGGACTTGATAAGGTAACCATGGGCTACTCTGGGTAGCATATAAAAACAGAGATATCACCTTTTGTTCTAATTTTTCCCCTCCTTCTAGAGAATAAAGAAAAAATAAAAATAAATTTCTTTTTAAAAATTAAAAAAAAAAACTGAGATATCCTTGCTTCTCTTTATTAGTAGTAATTCTCAAGCATTTTCAGGAGGAAAAAAAAGTTTTCTGTCTAATGACTTTAAGATAGTGCCTTCTCCCTACTCCCCAAGGAATCCCTTAGATGTGCCCCAGAAGAACTAGTATGTGGCATATGTGTATTAAGCATATTACATCATGTCCCAAACCCGTGGTAGAGTCCAAGTAGGCTCATTAGTTTTAGCCTTTAAAAAAACAAACAACAATGTAACAGCTAGACTTTATACATCAACTTTCCCTCTGCAACAGAAAGAGATATTCATAACAGTAGAAAATAACCAGCAAACAAATCTATTTAGCTATTTATAAATTTATATTTATAAAAGACTTTGTTATTATGAAATTATATATATATATATTTATATAAGCTATTTATAAAAGACTAATTATGAAATTATATATATATACATATATATATATATTACTATCTTGAGAGCAAGTAGAAATGGGATTAATCATATTAGGTTGTGTACTTTTTAAAGCATATCTAACAAAAAGGTTTTTTAGTCTTATAAGCATTATAAATGCCTATAAAAAGAAAATTTCTTTTCTTTTTTAACATCAAACAATACAGAATTAATTAGAGTCTCTTCCAAGTACAAATGTTATCAAATAAGAAACCAATTTACATTCTTTTCAAAACTCTACTATATAAACTAGCTACTCTCCCAGGCTAGGTAATTCAACTTCTCTTGTGTCAGGTAAAAACCACCTCACTGAAATAGTCCTCAGGATGTCTCTTTACTTTTACCATTCAGCCTTTTTTTTTTCCTGAGGACACATTGGAGCAGGGGAGGGGACAATATAGGACAGAAAGGGGGGCGGAACATGACTTCTAGGAACAGTATTGTTTTGAACAAAGTATCATATGTCAGGAAGATAATAATCATTATTAAGACCTCAAATTGAACATGTAACCCACCCTGAAGTTAAATGTTCCTTTTCAAATAAAAATGGTTTGACAACACTGGTAGTATAAGGTTGTTGTTTCCAGGCATCCTCCATAATGGGTGGCATTTTGAATGCCTGAATGCTTACCCTTTGTGAATCAATCAAGCAATTTCAACAAGCATTTACTAATCACCTACCCTGAGCCACGCTGTATTAGGAGCACTGTATTAGGTCCTGAGGATAAAAAGCAAAAATTAAATAGTCCCTCCCTGCTTAAGCTTCCAGGAAGCTTACATTCCAATGAGGGAGATAACATGTACACATGAAAGTGAAAACAAAATATATATATATACTTTCAGAGAGCACAGGCCGATGGGGGGAAAACAGTAAAGGCTTTAATTGGGAGGGAACACTTGAACTGAGTTTTAAAGGGAGCTAAATATTCAAAGAGACTAGAGGGAGAAGGAAATTCATTCTGGGCCTGAAAGACAAACTGTTTAAGGACAAAGAAATGGGAAATGTAATCCTGTGAATGAAAAATAGCAAAGCCCAACTGGCCAACATAGCAAGATGTAAATTTGGAAAGGTAGTTAGGATCCACATTATGATAGACTTTAAATGCAAAACAGAGGAGTTTTTATTTTCTAAATGCTTTGTGGAGTCATTGGAGCTTTTAGAGCAAGGGAGTGGTCTGATCAGACCTGTGTTTTAGAAACATCATATTAGTAGTTTATGAAGGAGGGATAATGAAGAGGAAAGACTTGAGCCAAGGAGACTCCTTAGTAGGATATTGTAATAGTGCAAGTGAGAGGTGGTAAGCCTCTGAGTTAGAGTGATGGCAGTGTGAATAGTGAGAAGGGAAGGGCAAGAATTGGCAACTGACTGGGTGTGAGGGGCCAGTGAAAGTGGGGGAGGATGATAGCCATTTGACTAGGATACATTAGGGATATTGTTCAAGTAGAACTGAAAAGACTTGGCAAATGAATGGATGACTCCAAAGTTATAAATATAAGTGACTAGAATCATGATTGGAAAGTTGGCAGAACAAATAGGGGAATTCAAGAGGAATTAAACAGAATGGGTTCTGCTTTGGTCCTGTTAGATTTTGGGATATTGTGAAAAATGTTTAAGAAGAAATTTCTGGGGCTCAGGAGAGACTAAGGTTGTATGTATACATAAAACTGAGAATCATCTGTGTAGAAATGACAATTGAACTCCTGGAAGCTAAGGGAATTTCTAGAGAATGGAAAGAAAAAAGACCTAGGACAGAACCTTAGGATATAGTTACATTGGGAAGGTGAGATATGGAAGATGATTCAGAAAAGGAGCCTGAGAAGGGATGCCTCTCCGCAAAAAAGGAGGAAGGAGGAGAATCAGGAGAAAACAGTGTCGTGAGAAGAGAATATCTAAGAGAAGACAGTGGTTCCTGCCATCTAGGGGAGGGGGTGGGGGGGTAAGAGGTGAAAAATTGGAACAAGAGATTTGGCAATTGTTAATGCTGTAAAATTACTCATGCATATATCTTGTAAATAAAAGGCTATTAAATAAAAAAAAAGAGAGAGAAGACGGTGGTCAACAGTGTTAGATATTGCAGAGAAGTCAAAAATAAAGACTGAGAAAAAACAATTGACTAAAAATAATTGAACAGCCTCATAAAAAAGTGCTAATAGGGCGAGTTGTTATTATTTGTCCTTGCTTCTAGTAGGGAACCATGGCATCAGGAAGGGGATGCCGTCATGTGCAGGTGAACTGGATTTCAGTGAGGGAGGGCTGGCAGTGCAAGACCACCTGCCTCACGTGCCCCTCCAGAGCCACCTGGATCCAGTAGCCAGATATAGAGTCACACGACTGGAGAGATGGCCCTGGATGATAATAATACAAGTTAAAACTTGTATTTTTTTAATAAACTGCTCAATAGCAAAGGAAACTTTGGAGAAGGATGGCTAGGTGACGCCACAGTGCCCAGAGAACTTGCCCTGCAGTCCTGAAGACTCATCTTCCTGAGTTCAAAGATGACCCCAGACACTCTTAGCTGTGACCCTGAGCAAGTCACTTCATCATGGTTGCCTCAGTTTCCTCATCTGTGAAATGAGCTGGAGAAGGAAATGGCAGATCATTCCAGTGTCTTTGCCAAGAAAATCCCAGGTGGGGTCAGGAAGAAATGGACACAGCTGAACAGCAACAAACTAGGAAGAGAGTTGTCTCAGCTGAGTGATCCAGTTGAAAGCCAGCTTGCAAAGTGTTAAGAAGTTAGTGAGAAAAAGGGACGTGGGTGCAGAGCATAGACAGCTTTTTCTAGGAGTTTGGCTGTGAAAGGGAGGAGAGATGTGAGCACAATTTGGAGAAATAGCAGGTCGCATGGGTTTCCTAAGGTTAGGAAACGGAATTGATGGGTAGGACATGATAGTAACAGAATGGAGTCGAGGTAAGATGAATCTGCATATTCTTTTGGTAAAAAAAAAATGCCCCATCTTTCTATAAACACTCTATTACGGGCCAGATATTCTCTGTGATGCACAATGCATTAAAGTTGTATGTAAGTGCTATTCCTGGATTGGCATTTTATCACCCATGTTTACTTAGATGCAGGGTAATGTACCAGGATACAACAAATCACTGCAACTCTGCGATAAATCACTTAGCCTCTATTGTTTCAAACTCCTCATCTGTAAAATGGGATTTTACCTCCCAGGATTGTTTTGAGGATCAAATGAGATAATACTTGAGGTTTTTTGGTAGGTTTTTAATTTTGATAATAGCTTTTTATTTTCAAAATACATGCAAAGATAATTTTCAACATTCACCTTCGCCAAATTTTGTGTTTTAAGTTTTTTCTCCCTCCTTTCCCTTCATTCCCTTTGCCTAGACAGTAAGTAATCCATGTGTAATTCTCTAAAAATATTTCCACATTTATGAGATATTTGTGAAGAGCTTTGTAAACCTCAAAGCACTATATAAATTTTAGCTATGATTATTTTAATTTTTACTACCAAAAAATTTAACTCTTTACTTGAATAATTATGATCATGATAGCCTTTTGGAGACATTTATGACTAAATGTTGAAGAAATAAATGGTGTAGAAGATCAAAGTTTCACTATTATTGCTTATCAAGTAACTAGTATAGGGGTCTGAATATACATTATGTCCCTAAAACTTGGTGTGTGTGTGTGTGTGTGTGTGTGTGTGTGTCTGTCTGTCTCTCTCTCTCTCTGTCTCTCCATGTCTCTCTCTCCCTGTGTGTGTCTCTCTCCACCTCCCTTTTTCTGTCTCTCTCTCTCTGTCTCTCAGAAATTGGGGTTAAATGATTTGTCCAGGGTCAGATAGCTACTAAACAAAGCTGATTTATTTAAAAAGAAAAAAAAAAAATCCAACAACTTAGATTCTTAGATTTACACTTGAAAAAATAAGATTAACTTTTCTGGACTATTTATGGACATGGCCAGACTCTGTGATTTTATTAGAGGAGATAATTCTCCTTTGTTGAGATTCCCTCCACTTGTCAATTTATGCTTTTAACTGGGAAATTAAGAAGTTAAGGTAACTTGCTCAGAGTCACACATAGATCTTTCCATATCCAAAACTACTACTCTGTATTATGACAGCCAGTCTCTCACGTAATTACCACATGAAGTCATATTACCTCTATTGATACTTTTTATGTATGTATATGAGGCAGTTGGAATTAAGTGATTTGCCTAAGGTCACACAGCTAGTAAGTGTTAAATGTCTGAAATCAGATTTGAACTTTGGTCCTCCTAACTACAGGGATAGTATTCTATCCTCTTTACCATATAGCTACCCCCATAAATTTTTTTTTTTTTTTTTTTGGTAAAAAAAAATCCTTTAAAATTCTTTAAATTATACAATTCAAATAAATATTTTATACATTTTTATCATCAGTGCAGCATTCACTGTCATCAATTTTGCTAATATTCTTCCACTAAAAACACAAAACTAGGCTACACTAAAGTATAAACGGGATTTAGAAAGGAAAAATACAGCCAATTAAACCAATATGGTATTTGAAAATCTTTAAAGATAATGGCAAATTAACTTAGAGATGTGTTCTGCTTTTCTAGCTCAGATGAGATTTTCTTTCTTAATCTTTACAAATAAGGAATAAGAACCACAAAGGAATAAGGTTCTTAAGAGCTGAGATATCTACTGTGCTCTTCCTAAGCAACTTCAGCAGATTGTTGGGAATTGGGTTACTTTAGCAAACAGTGACTTAAAAGGTTTTACATTAAAAATGGATACAGTTATACACAGTACCTTCATAGAGAGTTCGAGTAACTTAAAATCTTTATAGTCATTAAATGTTCAACAAAACACTTTTCTCAGAAGTATAATTGAAAGAAGATTAAAACTATGCAGGACCAATGGATTTATATTCAGTTGAGTTGCCATAAGAATGAATCTCTTATAAACCTTGATGTGACCTATAAATGTCAGCTACTTTAATTCATGAAAGGCTTCTTGTATAAAAAGTCTGTTTCCAACTTCTAATACTATATGACTCTGGGTAAGTCACTTAAGTTCTCGGTGCTCTAGGCTCTGCTGTACAATGATAAATTGATGATTGAAGATGCCAGCCTACTTTGGTATAGGGAGTGTCGTCACTTAGGAGTTTCCTGTGCCAGATAAATCGTAAACTCAGTCCCTACCCTATAATTATGAAAAATACAGCATCTTAGAAGTCTAAAGGATAATGGCCTATTTTCTTTGAAATTCTATTTGTTTAATATTTGGTGCATCTGCCTTCGTGGAGGTTTTTAAGATATCTTGAAGTTTTTATATCTCCCTTTCACTGAATAGTGATTACTGAAATAATGTCTTGCCCCTTATACAAGGTATTTTTTTTTTCATTCTTCAGGAATATCATAAACATTTTGAGATTGATTCATTCTACATAAACCTTGCCAAGAGACCCTGACCCCTTGTACTGGTTATTTATGGCCAACAACCTGAAAATGAATTAATTAAGTCAAGCACCTGAGATAAAGACCTTCTTGGAGGATAAAAAATATGGAAATATTGGTAAATCTCTTAAAACTCTTGGATACCATCGGCCAGACCTCATTCCTTATGATAGCATAACATTGTGGGAAAATTCACACTGCTCTTGGACAGAATTTTTGTCCCTCCCAAGTAAATCTATATGCTCATTTCTTTGAGAGAAAGCAATTTGCTCATTGTTGAGGGAAATGATTGACTTCTACATTTACACAGGATGGTTATATCCTTATTACTTACTTCTCTGCCCAATTTTGCAAAAGAGAAAATATTCCAATATCTCAAAAGAATTTGTAATTTTGTGTGAGGATACTCCCTCCATACAGAGATTGCAACCTCTCTATAATGTAGTAAATTGTTTTGGAGAGTTGTAGTGCTGACAGGCATTATTATGAAACCAATTCAGTAGCCATGGCATGGCATTTGACAATCCAATCTCGCCTCTTTAACAGGTGGGAACACCCATACCTGCACACACAAAATTAAAAAACAATAACAATCCAACAACAGCATTTTAGTGCTGGGAAAGAAAAAAGGGGTTGGTATTTCCTAATTTGTAGTTGACAACTGACAACAATGCTTTTCTATCCCTTTTATTCTAGAGGATTATTTCTAACTTCCATGGAATCAATAATTCAAGTAGGGGAATACTTCTACAATTTTTAAGTTTTTAAGAAAAACTGTCCCTTTGTGCTCCTAAGGTTTACAAGAGGAACCCATGTCCATAGACAATTTTTCAATGACAAAAATAATTATTCCCATTTCAAGGGAAGGGCAATTGTTCTGAAAACCTCAAAGGATGCTGACACAATCCATGAGTCAGGAAACATTTATTAAAGCACTTCCTCTGTGCCATACTCTAAGAGCTGAGAGATATAAGGAAAAAGCAAACAAACAAACAAACAACCCTCAGAGAACTTACATTATAATGGGTAGAGATATTTTGTATATAAGCAGATACCTGTAAGATATATTTTTAAATGGATGGGGAGAGGTGGATGCAAGATGGTAATGTAAAAGGAGGAACTCACCTGAGTTCTCCCTCAAACCCCTCCAAATACCCTTAAATAATGATTATAATAAATTCTAAATTAGCAGAACCCATTAAAAAAAATGGAGTAAAACAATTTTCTAGCCCAAGACGACTTAGATTGGGAGGAAAGGTTTGTCATACCAGGAAGAGAGTAGAACACAGTCCAGGGCATACTATGCCAGCATATAACCTTAGTCCCAACAAAGCAGGAGCAGGCCGTGGGAGCCACTGGAGGTCTCAGCTGGTCAGAAGGAGAGAGGGTCTTTTTTCTAATATTAAGGCAGGACTCTATTGCTTTGTCCATATTTGGATCCTAAAGTCCTGCATGGCAGGGCCAGGAAGAGCATTGGCACACCAGAGTTTTTGGCCGCAGTGGAGTGAGAATCTTCATTATAGTTTCAGGTCAGAAAAGAGTGCTTGTGGTCACTCACAGATCAGAACACAGACCAAAAAAGTATTAAATATATTTTCTTAGATACATGTACTACCTTGGAAGAACAGAAAACTTACAGATCCTTAGACATATCTCTGAAAACAGCTTGGGGTAGTGCACTCTCCACCCTGGAAGCAGAGCCCTAGTTTAATCGAGTTGAAATTCAAATAATAGATGGGGAAAATGAGCAAAAAATAGAAAAAAATTCTGACAATAGAAAGTTACTATGGAAAAACAAGATCAAAATACATACACAGAAGAAGATAATAAAGTCAAGGCTCCTACTTCCAAAGCCTTCAAAAAAAAATCGTGAATTCATCTTAGGCTATGGAAGAGCTCAAAAAAGATTTTGAAAATCAAGTAAAAGAGGTAGAGGAAAAATTAGAAAGACAAATGAAAATGATGCAAGAAAATAATGAAAAATGAATCAACAACTTAGTAAAAGAGACACCAAAAAATGCTGAAGAAAATTACACTATAAAAAACAGAGTAGGTCACATGGTAAAGGAAGTACACAAAGCCAATGAGAAGAATGCCTTAAATTTCTACATGTTACTTACAAAAGCCAACAGAAAGAAAAATAACATTTAAAAATAACTATAGACAATATAAAATATCTGGAAGTTTATTAGTCAAGACAACACTAGGAACTATCTGAACACCATTACAAAATTCATACAAAGTTAGACCTAAAAAATTGGAAAAAATACTAATTGCTCATGGATAGGCCCAGATAATTTAATAAAAATGAAAGTTCTTTCTAAATAATCTTCTTATTCAGTACCTTATCAAACTGCACTAGAAAAAAATAATAACAAAATTCATCTAGAAGAATAAAAGGTCAACAATATCAAGGAAGTTAATGGGGAAAAAAATGCAAAGAAGGTGGCTTAGCCATACCAGACCTAAAACTATATTATAAAGTGATAATCATCAAATCATTTGGTACTAGCTAAGAAATAAAGTAGTGGATCAGTGGAACAGGATAGGTACACAAGACATAACAGTTAACAACTCTGATGATCTACTGTTTGATAATCTCAAAGACTCCAACTTCTGGAATAAAAACTCACTATTTGACAAAAATTTCTGGGAAAATTGGAAAAAAGTATGCTGAAACTAGGTATTGACCAACTTTATGCCAAGATAAGATCAAAACGTGTTCTGGATTTAGACGTAAAGAATGATACTATAAGCAAATTAGTAGAGCAAGGGATAATCTACAGATCTGTGCAGAAGGAATTTATGGCCAAAGAAAAATGAGAAAACATTATGAAATGCAAAATGGGTAATTTTGATTATATTAAATAAAAAAGATTTTGCACAAACAAAACCATTAAGCTAAGATTAGAAAGAAAGCAGAAAGCTGAGAAATAACTTTTATAGTCGGTATTTCCAGTAAAAGCCTCATTTTAAAAATATATAGAGAACTGAGTCAAATTTATACAAATATAAGTCATTCCTCAATTGGATAAATGGTCAAAGGATATGAATAGACAATTTTGAGACAAAGATATTAAAGCCATTTGTAATCATATGAAAATATGTTCTAAATCACTATTGATTGGAGAAATTCAAATTAAGACAATTCTAAGGTACCGCTTCATACCTCTCAGATTGCACAAGATAAAAGGAAAAAAATGATAAATGTTGGAGAGAATGTGAGGAAACTGGGACACTAATGCATTGTTTGTGGAATTGTGAAGAATCCAGCCATTCAAGAGAGTGATTTAGAACTATGCTCAAAGGGCATATCTTTTGATCTAGTAGTGTCAATACTGGGTGTGTATCCCAAAAAGATCATAAAAGAAGGAAAAGGACCCATTTGTTCAAAATATTTGTAGCATCTCTTTTTGTAGTGGCAAGGAATTGGAAATTCAGAGACTGCCCATCAATTGGGGAATGACTGAATAAGTAACGGTATATGAATCTAATAGAATATTATTGTTTTATAAGAAATAATGAGCAAGCTGATTTCAGAAAAACCTGGAAAAGTTTATTTGAATTAAGGAAGTAAACAGAACCAGGACAACATTGTACACAGTAATTGCAAGATTATGTGGTGATCAACAGTGATGGACTTGACTCTTCTCAGAAATATAGTGATCCAAGACAATTCCAATAGACTTGGGATGAAGAATTACATCCACATCCAAAGAGGACTGTGGAGGCTGAATGTGGATCAAAGCATAGTAATTTCACCTTTTTATTTGTTTGCTAGCTTTTTTCTTTCTCATGATTTTTTTCTCTTTTGGGCTGATTTTTTCTTGTACAACATGACATATATGCAAATATGTTTAAAAGTATTGCACGTGTTTAACTTATATGAGATTGCTTGCTGTCTTTGGGAAAGGAAAGGTAAGGGAGGAGAAGAGAAAAACTTTGGAACACAAAGTTTTTAAAAAAAATTAATACTGAAATCTTTAGGTATATTTGGAAACAAAATACTATTGGGGGGAAAAAAAGAGAAGAATGCCTTAAAAAGTAGAATTGGCTAAATAGAAAAGGAGGTACAAAAGCTTTTTAAAGAAAATAATCCCTTAAAAATTAGAATTGAGCAAATAGAAGTTAATGACTTTATAAAAATTCAAGAAACAATGAAACAAAATCAAAAAAATGTAAAAATAGAAGAAAATGTAAAATTTTTCATTGGAAAAGCAACTGACCTAGAAAAGAGATCCAGGAGAGATCACTGTAAAATTATTGGACTATCTAAAAGTCATAATCAAAAAAAAGTTTCAATATTATATTTCAAGAAGTTATCAAGCTGTCCTGATATTCTAAAATCCTAAGGTAAAATAAAAATTGAAAGAATCCGCTGATCACCTCCTGAAAGAGGTTACTAAATGAAAACTCCCAGGAATATTATAGCCAAATCCCAGAGCTCCCAGGTCAAGTAGAAAATACTGCAAGCAGCCAGAAAGAAACAATTCAAGTATTGTGGAGCCAGTCAGGATAACATAAAATTTAGCAGCTTCTACATTAAAGGATTTGGAGGGATTGGAATATAATATTCTGGAGGGCAAAGGATCTAGGTTATAACTAAAAATTGCCTATCCAGCAAAAGTGAGCTTAATCTTTTAAAGGGAAAAATTGAATATTCAGTGAATATCCAATATTAAATAAACAGATTGAATGAGGTAGTCAAAAGCAAAACACTTTTGAGGAGGTAAAGAATAAAAGGAGAGAAAGAATAGAATAAATTGGTGGGGAACGAATATCATTAGCAATAGTAATTCCCCTCCCCCACACTTAATAGAATTTTATTTTTTCCAACTACATGTAAAGATAGTTTCCAGCATTCATTTTTCAGTAAGATTTTGAGTTCCAATTTTTTTTCCTCCTCCCTTTTTTACCTTTACCTTTCCCAAAACAGGAAGCAATCTAATATAGATTATACATGTATAATCATTTTAAACATATTTCCATATGATTCATATTGTGAAAGAAAAATCAAAACAAAAGGGAAAAAGCATGAGGAAAAAAAAAGACATAAAAAAAGGTGAAAATAGAATGCCTTGATCTGCATTCAGGGACCATAGTACTTTCTCTGGATATGAATGGCATTTTCCATTCCAAGTCTATTGGAATTTTCTTGGATCACTATTGCTGAGAAGAATTAAGTCTATCATAGTTGATCATCACATAATGTTGTGACTAATGTACTTCTGGTTCTGTTTACATCATTCAGTATCAGTTCATTTTAATCTTTCCAGACTTTCCTGAAAACAGGCAGCTCATCATATCTTATAGAACAATAATATTCCATAACATTCATATACCATAACTTATTCAGACATTCCCCAATTGATGGGCATCCACTCAATTTCTAATTTCTTGCCACCACAAAAAGAGGTACTGCAAACATTTTTTGCCTATGTGATTTCTTTCCCTTCTTTTATGATCTGTTTGGGCTATAAACCCAGTAATGGTATGTATTACTGAATTAAAGAGTATACACAGTTTTATATCCCTTTGGAGACAGTTTCAAAAGCAGTAGCAATTGCGGGAAAAAAATTGAAGCAAATTTCTCTGATAAAGGCCTCATTTCTCAAATATATAAAGAATTGAGTCAAATTTGTAAAAAAATAAAAAGAAATAAAAAAAATAAAAAGAAAGAAAGAAAGAAGAGCCATTCCCTAATTGATAAATGATGAAAATGTTGAGGGTATATATAATATGGCTCATCTTTAAAGAATTAAAGCCCAAATTGTCTTCAAACGGAGCAAAGGCATTTATTAAAGTAATGCATTTAACAGGCCCTTCTCCTCAAAGGAGCAACAGCAATAACCCTCCAGTTGGGAAGTAGACAAGCATATATAAGGTCTAAGTGCTGCTAATAGGACTTAAGGTTACAGTTCTGTGAAGGTTGGAGAGTGATTGATTAGTTCAGGGGTCTTATCTGAGAAGTCTTGGGCATTACACTGCCAAGGACATGCCTCATCAAAAAGACATGAACACTTTTCAGATTAAAGAATCAAAGCTATTTATAGCCATATGAAAAAAATGTTCCTTCTCACTGTTTATTGGAGAAATTAAAATTAAAACAATTCTGAGATACTACCTTATACGTATTTGTTTAATTAATAGAATAGAAAAGGAAAATGATAAATTTTGGGAGAGAATGTGGAGAAAATGAGATATTAATGCATTGTTGGTGGAGTTGTGAACTGATTCAACTATTCTGCAGAGCAATTTGGAACTGTCTTCAAAGGGCTATAAAACCATATGTACCTTTTGACCTATCAATACCACTACTTTCTGTATCCCCAAAGAGAAAAAAAAAAAAAACAGGAAAAGGACTACATGTACAAAAATATCTATAGCAGCTCTGTTTTGTTGGCAAAGAGTTGGAAATTGAGGGGATGCCCATCTATTGGGGAATGGCTAAACAATTTGTGGGATGTGATTATGATGGAATACTATTGTGTCATAAGAAATGATGAGCAGGATGTTCTCAGAAAAAAAATCTCTAAAGACTTACATGAGTAGATGCAAAGTAAAATGTATGTTATAGCAATATTGTAAGATGATCAGCTGTGAATGACTTAACTATCAAAGACAGTTCTGAGGGATTTATGATGAAAAATGCTATGTATACCCAGAGAAAGAACTGATGGTGTTTAAATACAGATTGAAGCATATTTTTTAAACTTTATTTTTCTTTAGGGTTTTGGGGGTTGTTTTGTCTATGTTTTCTTTTACAACATTCTATTTTGGAAATGTTTTGCATAACTTCACATGTATAACTTATATAGAGTTGCTTGCCTTCTTAATGAGGGGGAGTGGAGAAGGAAGAAAGGAGAGAATCTGGAACTAAAAGTTTTAAAACCAGTGCTAAAAAAATTTTTTTATATGTAATTGGAGAAAAATAAAATACCAACCAAAGTGGCATAGAAAAAGAAATGGATAGAACTCAAAGTTAATTCTATATAGGGAAAGGCACTAGTAGTCGGGGCTACTGGAAAAACCCTCCTAACAAAAGGAAATGTTTTCATAGAGTATTGAAGCAAGTCAGAGATTCTAAGAGGCAGAGGTGAGAAAGAGGGGCATTCCAAGCTTAGGAGTAGTCAGTACAAAGGTATGGAGGTAGGAGATAGATATCTAGAAAAATATGATAAGGGAAAGAAGAAAGCAACTTAATTTTTAAAATTAATTTTATTAATTATTTAATGCTTACTATGTATAAAGTTTTAAGAACTGGGAATGCAAAAAGAAAGCCAGTTCTAGCTTTCAAGAACTTTACATTTTAATGTAAAGACTCTAAAAGAAGAAAACAGAAAAGAATGCTGAAAAGTAGAGTTGGGTGAGGAGGGAGCAAGGAGGGGGATAAAGGTAATTGGTGGTTTGGTTTTGAAAGAAATTCAAGAGAAAGAAAGGAACAGGGAGGAACTAAACTAATACAGCGCAACCAGAGACCCTTCATAAAAAGTCTGCTTGTGGAAAACCCGACTAAAGGGGAAAGAGGCATAGTCTTGTGGAGGGGCATTCCCTGGTCAGTGGGTCCAGTGGTGACAGGCATTTCCAGGACAAGAATCCTAGGTTCTAAAAGAAGTTCCCCGGGTGAGTCAGCAATAGTGGGAACTAGATCTGGAAGTTCCAAGAAAGTCATTCACAAGGTGTGCAGGCCCAGGTTATGAAGCACTTCAGATGCAAGAGAGTGAAACTTCTGGAGAAATTCAATCTGAATGTAATGAGAGGGATTTAAACCCAACAGGGACTCATTGAGCTGTGACTCACACCTGTCTCACTAGGGTAAAGTTTCCATTTGAAGTTGATGGTCAATTTCTGAGGGTTGGGAAACACCAAAATCAAAGGCATCAGGGGTAATAACAAAGGGATGCACCCTTGTATGGACCGTGGGAAACAGAGCAACCTGGAGAAGGAAGTCAGTGAACGTAAGCCTGCTCCTTTCTGTTCTGGGGAGAAAGTCAGATGTCTAAATGCATTTTTCTTTTCTCAGATTTTTGGGCACATCTGTTGAATGGGGTTTTAAAAATGTTTTGAGACTCGCTAAGACAAGATACCTTCAAGCAAACTAGTTCGGGTCAAAAACTACCCTCTCTAACAACTTAAAACTACTTCACTCCCCTCTCCCTGCCAACTCGAGTCCCTTCCGTCTGAACTCTTCAAGACTTCCCAGTTTCAGAATAAGAGTATTCAAAGCATTTTAAAAGCCCCAAATCAAAGGAAACTGCTGTTATTAGTGTCATTCTGATACCTAGTCTCTGGGCTGGGACGGGAGAGCAACGGGAGCTTTATTTTTGCTGCCAAGGTGGCTTTCGATTCTAATTAAATTCTTAAATCGAATATGTCATCAGTACCCAATTACTTGCAGGAGATATGAACATTTAAAAACATTTTGGGGCGCTTCCTCGGCGTAAGCCATTGCAGGTAAGCCTTGTTGGAAAGACACAGCCTAAGCAGACAGGGTTAAGTAGCCCAGGGAAGGTCAAGATCTCTGGGGTAAGGAAGGGCTGGTTTCAACCACACCCCCTGGAGAAAAATCAGTTCCAGGTCTGGCCAAAAGTCCGCACACGCGCGTCAGCGCCCGGGGACCAAAAGCGCCCGGTGCCAGTCCCCGCCCGGCTCCGCCCCGCCCGGCTCCGCCCCGCCCCGCCCGCTCTCTCCCGCTCCCGGGATCTCGGAGCCTCGGGCGGCCGCGGTAAACCGAGCTGGAAGGGGCCGTGACGTCCCCTCCTTGGCCACGCCCCATCTCGTAACTAGGGTGATCCCGTGACTTCGATCCTCGTTTCCTTCCCCCTCCCCCTGGGGAGCGCCCTTCTGACGTCAGCGCCCGGTGGTTTTTTTCAGCCTTCGAAGCGGCAGGTGCGGCGGGCGCTCGCGTTCCTTCTCTCGTCCGGCGTCCGAGTGAGGCTGTTCCCAACTGGCCGCGGCTCCGCCGGAGGTGAATACTTCCAGCCGTCGTCCGTCGCTCGCTCTCCCCGAAGGCTAAGGGAGCCCGGCTAAGGGAGCGCGGCGCCGGGGCGCGGGCCCGCGGGAAGCTGGGAGATGTGGTCGGGGTCGCTGGTCCGGGAAGCCTGGGCTCAGGGAAGGGGGTGGGGCGGAGCCCGAGGGGCGGCCGAGCCCGAGGGGCGGCCGAGCGGCGGGGATACGAGGGCACAAGGAGAGACCGCCAGGAGGAGGTGTCGCGGTCCGGGGCGCGGGGAGCGGGGCGCGAGGGGCGGGGCGCGGGGAGCGGGGCGCGAGGGGGCTCCTTGGGGCCGGAGCGGCTGGCAAAGTTAGATCTGTCGGGACGGGGCCGGGAGGAGGAGTTTGGAGAAGACGCGTCCCGGGCAGAGGCTCGGGCCAGAAGCAGAGCCCTGCTGCTTGGGGAGGGGGGGCAGAGTCCGGGGTAGCGCCTGGGGTCAGGAAAACCAAATGAGGTTTCTGAAGTTATGTGTTTGGCGATGAAAGCACTCGAGGGATGCGTTGGGCTCCCCCTCCCGAAAGGCACGAGTGCTGAGAACGAAATCAACATCCTATCAGTTTTCCAGTAGCTCCGGGCGTCCCAGCTCCGCTCACTTAAGCTTCGAGGAGCGGACTGCGAGCGCCCCGGAGTACACTTTGTCTGCGTGTCCTGCCTTCAGAGCTCCACAAAGGCAGGCAGACTATTCCCGAAAACGGGAAAACTGAGGGATTAGGAGGCAATGCTTAGGAACTGGTCCTACTCTGCCGGGGGCGGGGGGTAGTGGGTGCGCTTCGGGCGGATACTTGAAAAGGCTAGAGAATGGGTCTTCGCACGGTCCTGGCCGACGGAATAGCAGCTTTTGCATTAATTTTGCAGTAGTTGTTGATGATGTTTAAAGTAATGCCTTTTTTAAACTTGCACTACTTTCTACTTTCCTTTTAATTTGGGGGCATTTGATTTGATAAGTTTTTCGTATAAGTAATAGGTCGGATAGTCCTATATTTTAATCTGTTAAACAGAATTTTCAGAAAAATAAAAGCTCTTCAACCAGGACTTGCCGCACCCTGTCTCTAGGGATATTAATGAGATGAAAGTGGATATCTGTGCCCGGTATCTCTCTGAGATGTGATTCCTTTTAAATATTCATAATGAACCAGTATTGACAAGATTTAGTCTAGTTTTTAAAATATTTGTTAATCCTATATTTAAAGCATTGTTTCAGATGGGCAGTGCAATACAGAATGAACAATGGTGCTCTCGAGGAGTTTATTCTAGAAGGATGGGTGGCATAAAAGGAGGGAAAATGGGACGCCGCTTGTACACAGAAGTTAGAAACAAGTTATTTGAGAACATATATTATTATCCTGGCATGGACTTCAAAACTCTAAAATCCATTCTTTATTAGTAAAGGGTCACTTAGCTTATGTTTTTGAATAACTTCTTTTATAAGGTTTAGCAAGTAATGTCTCAAAGCTTAAGAGATCTATGGCCCCCCACTGTTCTGATTTTAATTAGTTTGATTTTAATAACTTGTTCTTAGCACAGAGAAAGGATTCAATAATGTTTTACCAACTGTTACCAGAGGTGAAACAGATTTAATGGTCTGAGCATATTTTTTGGAAAAGAATTTGGGCCTAACACAAAATTAAGAGAGGAAGGTGTTTTCCAGTGAACATTTCCCAAAAGGTTAACATGTCCTTTAAAATGCAAAAAGATCAGATCCAGCTGGGAGGAGCACCTAGCATTTGTGTACCATCCTCCCACTTAGCCTCCCCCATCATTCCGTTCTTACAGTGTAAGAGCTACTTTAAAAAGCATTATTTGTGCATTATAAGTAGAGCCAGTATGTTTTTCTACTCAGAAATTATCGCTATAAAATAATAAGTTTGCACAAAATGATCTTTAGAGGTATTTTGGAAGAATAAAAAGAAATGAGACTTGGGAACTAGGAATTCATTTTGACTGTAGCTTTCTGACTGTCCAAGATCATTTAACCTTTCTGAATTGGTTTTCTCATTTTTCAGTCAGTCTGTAAACATTAAATGCCTCTTATGTGTTAGGCGTTGTTCTAAGCTCTGGGGAAAGAAAGAAGAGTAAAAGAATGTTTCTGCTCTCAAGAAGCTCACACTCTTGGTAACATGCAAATAATTATGTACAAATAAGCAATGCATAGGAGAAATTGGAAGAGAATAGGAAAGACTAAGATTTTAGATAGGACTTGAAAGAAGCCAGGAAAGCCAAGAGGCAAAGATGAGGAAGGAAAATTTCCTCCAGAAATGGGGGACAGCCAGTGAAAATGCCCAGAGTCTGGAAATGTATTGTAGTGTTTTAGAGATAGCAAAAAGTATGTTGGGGGGAGGGGAAGGTGTAAAGACCAGAAAGATGGGGAAGTAGAGGGCAGTTTATGTTAGGCTTTGAATAACAGTATTCCATATTTGATGGAGGGAATAGGGAATCAGTAATCTGGATTGGACTGGATTGGACATTTAAGCAGGGAGACTAACTAGAAGACTATTGAGGGAGTCCATGTTTGACATAATGAGGGCCTCTACACCTGGATGGTGGCAGTATGAAGAAAAGGGGCATATGGGAGAAATGTGAAGGTAAAATCAATTAGACTTGGCATCTGGTATGATTTGGGGGAAAGAGGTGAGAGAGTCAGGATGTAGGTCTGAAACCTAAGTTTGAAATCCAGATGACTAGAAGGATCACTTGACTGTAAAGGAAGTTAGAAAGAGAAGATTTGAGGGAAAGATTATAAGTTCAGTTTTGAATATAATATAATGAGTTTAAGATGTCTACAGGACATCTAGTTCAAGATGACCAATAGACAGATGGAGATATAAGACTGGAGGTCAGCAGAGGGGTTAAGGAAATCATTTAGGAAATGATCATTTATAATTTGAGAATCATATATTGAACTGTTGGATCTTGAAATCACCAGGTGTAATGGTGTAGAGGAAGAACAAAAGAGGACCATTAACAGAGTCCTGTGAGATACCAATCCATAATTAGCAGGTCTGACTAGATGAATTCAGCAAAGGAAACCAAGAAGTGAGATTAAAATATTTGAACTTCTTAGATCACAGATCACAGAATTGCTTTGTATACAGACTGTTACCTCCTAAGAGTTTTCTCTGAAATTGTGTCAGGAGATAGCTACCTGGCTTTATATGTAGGTGTAGTAACTTCTCTTTATCCTGACAGGAAACTTCCAGGTATTACCACTTTGTTGCTTGTGACCAAGCTAAACTCTGAAAAAGGAAGCCAGAAGGCTGGTGACCTTGAGAAAGGTAATTTAATGCCTTATAATTATTTTGAGGGCTGACGCTCTTTACCCTACTTTGTTTTGTATTGCTAGTGGTTAGCCTAGTGCCTAACACAGTAAATAAATACTTCTTGCCTTAAATGGAGATGATGACAGATTGTATTTTAAGGCAAGGATTTTCAGTTTTCCCATGGTGTGGATACCTTCCTCAGCTCCTCAGATGAGGAGACTAAAATGGATTGGACAGTCTTTTAAGGTCCTTTCTTGCATTAATGTTCTATATCATTATGTGTGAATGACAAAATGTGACATGAGAGGATTCATAAAACTATGACAGAGTATGCTGTTTAATGTTTGACAGTAGACTTCAGAGAAGAAATATAAATCTTATAAAGTATTTACCAAAAAAAAAAGTTTACCAGAAGTGACTTTAACTCTCTGTGTACCTGCTTTAAAGACTCCAGAACAGATTAGGGAAGTCCTTATCACTTAGTGCCCTCCTCTGTTGGGTATACTTGGGACTTTTTGCAGGAATTCCAAGGGATATGACTTGAATGATCAGAAATTATATACCCAAATCACATTAAATTGGCATGTGTTCTTCCTAGACAATTTCTAAAACAAATAGTTAATTCGATAACATACGAATAGTTTGTCCACTAGCCAATATTTTCAAAAGATAGCTATTTATTTTTTTTAAGTCTTGTGGCAAAAAAAGAATTGCCTTTAGAGCAGAGGCAGTGAAGTAGGCTGACATTTTATGGAAATTTTCCATCGGTTCACCTTTCCCCTCCTCTGCTCCTAACTTTCCTGTTGGCCGAAAGCTGAGTTGAGTAGGGAAAATATTTGTGCGACTTTGTGTCCTGAAGTTTTCTAAGCAGGAAATATTTCACATAGGGGCTAAAAAGGAGAAAGAAATATGCATCCTTAAAGAATCTGACCTGGTCAATCAGTACAAGACTTCAGTGTTGAAGAGGACAGAAATGACAAAAGAACAGTGGAGAAAAGAAACATCTTGAATTATGTTTCCAGCCTTCAATACATTGAAAATTTCACTGGTTGCACAACATTTTCTCCTATTTATAAATACAGGGATTATAGTCAATTATTTTATTACAGGAATGCTGTAAAGAATTAATGAAACACAAGATACTTGAACAAACATTACTCAAACAAAATATTTTCAATCTAAGGGTGGTAAGCGCTAAAATTTAAAAAAAAAAAAAAGTTGTAAAACTGCACTGCACTATCTCAATATAAGGTTGGCATCGCTATTGATTAACCTAATCCTAAAACCTAGAAAATATTTTAAGCATTTCATTTCTAGTCTTGATCTTTGTATTATATAAATTGGCTCAAATGTACATGAGTCCAGCTTCTTCTGGATCTATTAAATTATTTCATCCCTTAGTCTTTTTTATCAATAGGTAAAAGCATTAATAAGACTCCTCTGAGTTTTATATTATTATCTGTGATTGCCACATAGACTTCTATTTTGGTTCAAATGAGTATTTTAAATAGCATCCAAGGAAGTATCCTCACTCCTTAGAGTAGGAGAGTCCAAACTAAAATAATGCTAATAATAAGTTAACGTGATGAATAAAGTAGTCCTTTCTTAAAATTTTTAACATTAGTAGTCAGGCAGTCATATTCCTTATTTGATGATGTGACTTAAGGACAAAAAAAATTATAACAAAATATAGTTGTTTTCAGTTTACAAATGAAGAAAATGAGTCACAAAGAGAATATGTGAGTCCTTTAATCAATGGGAGCAACGATTAAGAATTTTGATTTCCATTTGCCTAGCTTTTGACTCTGAGTTCCAGATCAAGGGTGCCAATTATTACACATATAAAATGCATGGCAACTATTAGAAAGCAAAGAGGTAATTAGGTCTCTCAAATCCCAAATGTAAATTTTTTTTTCTGGGTATTTGTGTACTGGGAAAGAAGTAAGACATACTTTAAAATCACATACACTATTATTGAGAATTAGACGCCTTTTTAATTCTGAATTTCAAAAGAAATTTATCTCTTTTAGAATTCCTCTAAAAAGTACTAGAGTAGCTAAATAATTTTCACCCAATGAATAAGTACTTCACCTATTGATTCTCTGGTAAAGGTGGGAGCTTTTTAAAATGTGTGTGCCATAGATATAGCTTCTTTATGAAGACTAATGAAAGGAAACGTGGCTGGACCAGGAGCCTGAAATAAGAGAGGAGTATTTCACATATGTTTCTCAATAGCTAGCACCCAAGAATAACTAGAATAGTTTTCACTTTTCTCAATATTTCTGTTTTAAAGTTTAAAAAATTAAGGAAATGATCTAGAGAAATTGTTCTTTGAAATGGAAAGAGGAAATTCTCCTTTTAAAAATTATTTGTTCAAATGTACTTATTCCCAGCTCTTTAAAAAGGAATTTGGGAACAAAAAATAATCATTAACAAAGGCCTTGAAAGCCTAACCTGGAAAAAATTTCCTACCTAAAAGCATAAATAGGTTGTGGAATTAGATGAATAAGTTCCTACCCAGCATTCACATTCTTCCAAATGTAAAAGGAACAGCCTGTACATAAAGGGTTTAAAGAAAGAAAGCTACTAAGATGTTATTAAATTTATGGCCCTGTTTGTAAAATCAGAAGAAGAGATTAAAAGCCAGCTGCACCTTAGACAGCTAAGATCTTAGACCATCTAGTTCAGATTGCTAGTGATTTGGATTTAAATGAGGGCGGACTGTGCAAGGTCACCTTTAACCAAAGCTATCTGGGTCCAGAACCAGATACAGATCAGGATAACTAGAGATGGCCCTGAATGGTATTGGAGATGCTGGCCTAAATAGCAATCATTTCTGCTTTGACCAGAAACCCTGAGGGTCTTCCCTTCCCTGATTTATTAGGCTGTTAACTAATTTACCAGTCACAGAATCAGAGATAGGTACCCATAGGTTACTTTGATTTCTAATTTCTGAATCACAAATCTAACAGT
The DNA here is from genome assembly GCF_902635505.1 of Sarcophilus harrisii. Lineage (NCBI taxonomy): Eukaryota > Metazoa > Chordata > Mammalia > Dasyuromorphia > Dasyuridae > Sarcophilus > Sarcophilus harrisii. The sequence continues at coordinate 372,975,189 of NC_045427.1, forward strand.
CTTGATAAGTGTTTTGGGAGTTAACTAAACTTTTCCAGAAGACCTCCAAACAGTTAAAAGTGAGAACAGTGAGGTCCTCAGAGAAGGTAAATGACTTACCTGTGGTCACCAGCATAAGAGTAGAGCCAGATTTAAATCCAGGTCCTCGCACTCCAAACTCAGACTTTTTTCATCTCACATCTTGGGCCTTAAGTTGAAAAACTCCTGAAGACAAGGAATTCAAGGAGACAAGATGTGTTGTTGTTGAATTGTTTGTCATGTCTGACTCTTCCTGACTGGGTTTTCTTGGCAGAGATACTGAAGTGGTTTGCCATTTCCTTCTTCAGCTTATTTTACAGATGAGGAAACTGAGGCAGACAGTGTTAAGTAACTGGCCGGGGTTTCACCCGGTTTGAATTCAAGAGGTCTTCCTCATTGCTGTCAAGTGCTCTATCCACTGAGTCATCTAGTTGCCAGAGACAAGATTAGTTGTTTTTTTTTTTTTTTTTTTTTTTTTTTTAACTCTAACGGAAACAAGATTAACTGTAGATAAACTTTGTAGTAGTTGACCCCCTTCACTCTCCTTTGAATCTACCCCCTTTTGAGTGTATATGCAAAGAGCATGTGCTCTGACTTTTTAGAATTCCAAATGTTGATGGCTTCTTTTCCTCCTAATTCCTATATTTTCTTCTCCTTTAGTCTTTGAAAAGATGGCCCTTCTTTTGTTAAGACTAAGCCCACTATTTATGTTTTTGAAACTATCTATTTCCTTATACCCAGCAATTATTCCCCCCTTTCTTTGTAAAACTTCACTGTATACTGACACTCCCTCAATTTAACCTCTGTTTGCTCTTTGTCAAATGCCTAGGAAATTCTGTCTATACTCATTACCTTCACTTCTTTGTTCAATTCTCACTTTAGAGTTCTGCTGTCACTATTCAATTGAAATTGCTTTTTCCATTGAGACTAGTGGTTTTTGAAACTGCCCAATCCAGTTCTTTCCCTCCTCTCTCCCATTTGCCTTTCTGATTTCTTTGAATTAATTGACACTTAACTATTTTATCTTCTCTGGCTTTTTCCTCTTTTTGTCCTTTTTCTACCTATAGGACTATTGTACCCTTTGCTGGTTGATCTATATTAGGAGTCCTCAAACTTTTTAAATAGGGGGCCAGTTCACTGTCCCTCAGACTGTTGGAGGGCCAGACTATAGTAAAAACAAAAACTTTGTTTTGTGGGCCTTTAAATAAAGAAACTTCATAGCCCTGGGTGAGGGGGGATAATCGTCCTCAGCTGCCGCATCTGGCCCTCGAGCCATAGTTTGAGGACCCTTGCACATAATATTCTTGTAATACATCCTAGGTTCTTTTCTCTCTTCTTTCTATATTTTCTTGGTTACCTTATAAGCACCTGTGGATTCAGTTGTCAACTTTATGAAGATGACTCCCTAGAGCTCTATTTCTAGTTATAGTCACTTTCCTGAGTTCTACTCCCAATTAGTCAATCAATGACCATTTATTAAAACCTGTTGTGTTAGACTTCTGTTGGTGCACTGAGTTCTCATATCATGTCTGTTGTACATTTTAAACTATCATCTGAAACCTAAAATGTCCAAAATAGAGTTTATTTTCTTTCTCATCCCAATGCATCTCTCTTCCTAACTTCCTCATTTCTTGAGGGCATTACCATGTTTCTAGTCACCCAGGTTTACAATTTCAGAATCACCTTCAAGTCTAGTTTCCCTCACTTCATATGTCAAAATCTTGTTTATTCTATCTGTACAACATCTCTTTGGAAATAGCTCTTTTTTTTTTTTTTTTTTTTTTTTTATGAGGACAGGAATTGTTTTATTTTTGTCATTGTGTCTCCAGGTCCTAGAACAATATTTGGCAAGTATTAGGAATTAACATTTTTTTTGTTGATTGATTGTTGTTTTATATTTTTTTTTTTTTTTAATTTAATAGCCTTTAATTTACAGGATATATACATGGGTAACTTTACAGCATTAACAATTGCCAAACCTCTTGTTCCAATTTTCACCTCTTACCCCCCACCTCCCTAAATGGCAGGATGACCAGTAGATGTTAAATATATTAAAATATAACTTAGATACACAATAAGTATACATGACCAAAACATTATTTTGCTGTACAAAAAGAATCAGACTCTGAATTATTGTACAATTAGCTTGTGAAGGAAATCAAAGATGCAGGTGTGCATAAATATAGGGACTGGGAATTCAATGTAATGGTTTTTAGTCATCTCCCAGAGTTCTTTTTCTGGGTATAGCTAGTTCAGTTCATTACTGCTCCATTAGAAATGATTTGGTTGATCTCGTTGCTGAGGATGGCCTGATCCATCAGGACTGGTCATCATCTAGTACTGTTGTTGAAGTATATAATGATCTCCTGGTCCTGCTCATTTCACTTAGCATCAGTTCATGTAAGTCTCTCCAGGCCTTTCTGAAATCATCCTGTTGGTCATTTCTTACAGAACAGTAATATGTCTTTGGAATAGCTCTGCTTCTATTTACTTGTTAATTCACTTATTCAGTGCAGTTATATATGCACTTGCTATATGCTAGGCACTGTGCTAAATGCTGGGGAATACCCCCAAAAAAAAAAAAAAAAAAAAGCAAAAGACAGTCCCTGCCCTTAAGGAGTTTGCAGTCTAATGAGAAAAGACAGGATAAACAGCAAATAATTAACAGAGGGAAAACCCTGAAATAGAATGGTTGGGGAATGCTTCCTGTGGAAGGTGGGACTTTAATTAGGACTTAAAGGAAGACAGGGAGGTCATTCATTGGAGCAAAGGAAGAGGGTTCTAGTTTCAAGATAGAAAATCCTAAGAGAGATGGAGTGTCTAGTTCATGAAACAGTCAGGAGGCCAATGTCACTGGATCAAAGGATACATGTCAAGGATTAAGATGTAAAAAGACTAGAAAGTGGTGGGGAGTTGGAGTGGAGCTGGAGAGTGGAGAAGGAGAAGGTAGGATTATAAAGGGCTTTGAATGCCAAATAGCATTTTATATTAGCTCCTAGAGGCAATAGGAAGCCACTGGGTTTTGCATGCGTGTGTGTGTGTGTGTGTGTGTGTGTGTGTGTGAGTGAGTGTGTGTGAGAGAGAGAGAGAGAGACGTTCAGACCTACAATTTAAAAATCACTTTAATAGTTGAATTAAGAGTGGATTTGACTGATGACAGACTTAAGGCAGGCTGGCCCATTATTTGGCTATTGCAATAGTTGAGTTATGAGCTGGTAAGGATCTGCACCAGGGGGGTGGCTATGTCAGAGGAAAGAAGGGGTGTGTCTGACAGAGCTTGCAAAAGTGAAATTGGCAGGCTTAGTTAGGGAAGGTAAAAACAGGAAGAATCCAGAAGAGTCCTGGACTGCAAGCCTGACAGACTGAGAAGGGAGGATGGGGTTGCCTTGCATAGTAAGAAAGAAGGGAGGAAAGGAAGGTTTAGGTGCAAAGATAATGAGTTCTATTTTGGACTTTGAGCTTAAGACATCTCCTGTAATCCTGTGTGAGATGTCTGAAAGGCATCTTTTGTGGGGATATAAGATTGGAGGTCATCAGAGAAATTGGAGCAGGATAGGTAGATTTGAGAAAGCATAAAAATTAAGTCCATGGACTACCTATCATCTAGGGGAGAGGGTGGGAGGAAGGAGGGGAAAAATTAGAACAGAAGTTTTTGCAAGGTTCAGTGTTGAAAAATTACCCATGCATATGTTTTGTCAATAAAAAGTATAATAATAAAAATTTAAGTCCATGGGAGCTAATGATATCATCAATATAGGAGGAGAAAAGTATCCAGGACAGAGTCCTGAGGTTCTACAGGTTAGAGTATGTGATCTGGAGGAGAATTCGGAGGAGCAATCAGAAAGATAGGAGAAAAACCAGGAGAGAGTGGTGGCTCAAAAACCTAGAGAGAAGGGAGTATCAAGAAGAAGAGGATGATCAGATCATTGTTGACTTTAGAGAAAGCAATGTAGTGGGATTGTAAGGTCAGGAACTGGATTGTAAAATGAGAGTGAGAAGGGAGAACATAAAGGCACCTTATGTAGACGGCCTTCTAAGAGAAATTTAGCTACAAAGTGAGATAAAGGCCAATAGGTAGTCTGGATAAAAGGTTTATGTGAGAATTTTTTCAGGATTGCGGAGATGTGGGCATGTTTGTAGGCAGTAGAAAATGAGCTAGTAGTGAGAGGTTGAAAATAAATGAGAGGGGATGACAGAGGAGGGCAATCTCTTTAGAAGGGGGCAGGATCAAATAGGATCACTTGAACAAGTAGAAGGATTAGCTTTAGTAGCTACTTCATCATGTGGAGCAGGGGAAGCTATGAGAGGTTTGAGGAGAGAAAAAGGATTGGAAGAACTGCTGTGGAAAGTGAGATTGTTAGTTTATAACAGAACTATAGTAGGATTGCCTAGCAACAATGAAGGCCTAGTTGGGGTTATGTAACATAATTATATAACATATTTTGTAGTGGATCCAGTCAGAATGGTTGTGTGATTTGTTTTACTTCCATTCAGCAACATGTGTGGATGTGAACATGATGAATGGTGAGAGTGATCCAAGGCTTTGCCCAAGGCTGGGAATAATTGAAGATAATAGAGAGTCTAGGGACTCAGTGAAGGACAGTGTAGAGATGAATTAGTTCACCAAAGGTCAAGATGGGAGGAAAAGGAAAGGTTCAGGGGAGAGTCTGGAAGAGAATTAAGGAGTAATGCAATTGGCAAATTGGCAGCCACAATGAGAATGAAGAATAGTATTATTTAAGGGAAGGAAGAGGAAGAAGTGAAAAGTGAGCAGATAAGGGGAATTTCAGAATTCTTGAACAAGGTAATGACATTTTTGAGTGTTGACGAGACCAAGACTCACCATTTTTGTGTGTGACTGAGGTAGAAGGAATAGCTCATGGGAGGTAAATAGGTTGAACTGAGTGGTTAGAGTTTTTGAAGAAGAATCAGGAGTTGGGGAGTAGAGAAAAAGTATAGACCAGGTATTGAATTCACTGAGGTAAAAAGGGGAGTGACCTGGGGATCTGTGTATAATAACTACCAGAATTTTCTGGTATCTGGTAGATATGAAGAGCACGAACTTGAAATGAAAAGAGGATACTAAACACTTAAGTGATGGAGTAAGGAGGAGAACCTGAAAGTAACAATGGGGTACTAGGAGCATTCTAGTTCCCTGCCTCCCTTGACCAATGAGCCAAGTATAATTGAAGGTACAGCCAGTCTTGCAAATTATGGCTAGGGAGGCCACATCAAAAGGGACAGCCAAGTTTTAGTGTACTAGTAGATGGAAAGAGCGGGAGAGGAATAGAGATAGTTTACTTATAAAATTGTCATTCAGAAGGCACAATGGAAGGGCTGGGTCCAGTTAAGATGGTTGCGGGAAATGGGGATGAAGAATTGAGTGATAAAGGGTGTGTAGAGTAGGGTTTGGTTGATGACCTATGAGAATTCAGTCACTGGAATATGAAAGAGAAGGCCACATGTGAGAACATGAGTAGAGGGTTTCACTCCTCACCTTCAAAGGACAGGTACAGCAGCAGAAGGGAGACCTAAAGTGGAAAGGAGGATTGCTCTTTGTTTTTGAGGTTCTCCACATCTCCAGGCTATTTGGATAGGAGTGCTTGACAAACCTTAAAATCCTTTATTAGGGTGATTCATTATTATTGTTGTTATTATATCAAAAGAAAGTAGTTTGAAACCAGCACTGTTTTGTTGTGACCTTTCATAAAAGAAGGTATTGTCTGTTATATTGAAATATATTATATTAAACTCCTGAAACTATACAGTGGAGTTTAGCTCCATTGACACTGTTATTATTCCCTCTGTTCATATATGAAAAAGTTATTCAAGGTCTTGTTGAGTATAAAGAATAGTAAGCTTTTAGTCATCAATATCACAAACTACTTTAAACTCCTATCTCCTGCACAAAGAGAACTAAGTTGGTGACAGTGTTTCTAATTACAGATATCTGAAACATCATGCTAAACATTTGTCCTTAGGAACCTTTTAGCTCTGAAAGGCCTCAGCTTTTAGAAGTCATTGGCTGAAAAGAAAAGGAAAGAAATTTGTAGAAGGAATATGGATACAGAGAAATATGACTCAATTGAGTGCTTTCAGCTATGATTTCTTCATTAGCTTTTAAATGAGCTGACCTGACAATGCAGATTATACTTTGAATGCCTGTTGCTTCTTAAAGAGTTAGTAGAGTTCCCTTTAATGTTGATGCAGTGGATTTCTTTTCATTGGTAACTAGGAACCCCTGGGTTAATAGTTATTTGTGCATTGAGCTGTGGGTACCCTTCTGAAATTATAAAGATTTCTTGTTTTCATATAAACCCTAACATGAGGCCATGAAAGAGAAGTGAGTGATCCTTTGAAGGGCAGCCCTGTTGGGAAATTGTGCCATGAAAAGTGACTTATGTCGGGTGTATACTGGGAGAGATTGATATCTCTATTTTTAGTCTGTCCTCTTAACTGAGAATAGTAGAGGGAAAAAAAGCAAGCTCTTTTCTTCTCTCCCCAGCCCCTAACTTCTCCATTTCATTGACTTCTTCCTACTTTTCTTTCTAGTCACTACTATCCCCCTTTTCTACCATCTCCTTTGCTAACACTGCTTTTCTGTCAGTTCTTTCTTTGAGGAATAAATAGTTGAAGTATAACAGTTACAGTGCCTATCTTTGTGTCCCTGTAGTTAATTTTTTTGTGAAGAAAGGTATTTTTGATTTCCCCAAGTCTTCAGAATATTGAGGTAGGAATGGAGCTAGAAAAAGGGCTGGCTGGTGGTGACTTATTATAAATTTTTTGATTTTCTTGAACAGTAGTCTTCAAAGAGACACTGATCTCTCCTGTTCTCCTATCTATCTGACACCTCTATCTCAGTCTCCTTTGCTGGATCTTCATCCAAATCACATCTGCTAACTCTATCAATTCTGGATGTACCTCCTTTAAGACTGAGTGCTGAGACCGCTTCTCTTCTCCCTCTACACGGTTTCACTTGGACTAAATTCTCATATTGATCCTGATGATTCTCAAATCTACCTTTCCACACCAGCATCTCCACTGACCTCCAAGGTCCCATCACCAACAGCCTACTGGGCATCTTGAATTCAATGTCCTATAGACATGTTAAAACTCATCATCTTTCCTCCAACCCCACCCCCGACCTCCAGGTGTGGCACCATCCTTCTGGTCATCCCGACTTGAAACCTAGGGTTCACCCTTAGACCCTTCCTCTTATGCTTCACATCCAAGCTGTTGTGTTGATTTTACCTTCATAACATCTCTGCCATGTTTCCTTTCTCCTTCTGACATGGCCACCTTGCCTCACACCCAGACTATTGCAGTAGCCCTCTCGTGGTTCTTCCTGCTCCTTTCTCTCCAATCCAGGCCATCCTCAACTCGGCTCTCCCCCACTGGTGCTCAGTAAACACCACATGCTACCAATATCTATAGTCAAATATAAAATTCTGTTTGTCCTTCAGAGCCCTTCATAACCTCCACTTTCTCAGCATTTTCTTTGTTTCAGTGACTTTGGCCTCCTTGCCATCCCTCCTTCCTTATTTTTACCTTTTGGTGTGTTTGGCTTCTTTCAGGTTTCATATAAGATTCCACCTTTTAGGAAAAACCTTTCCCTATTCCTCTTAATTCTGGTGCCTTCCCTCTGTGGGTTTTTTCCATTTTGTCCTATATATTACTTGTTGGCATGTTATCCAGAATCTGAGGTCCTGGGAAAGAGACTTTTACAAAACTTTCTTTGTATGCTTAGTGTTAGCGCCATGCCTAGCTTTGTAGATACTTAGTAAATATTTACTGACTGATTGGGACCTCTCTGGTCCCAAGGGCTTCATAATCAACTAATAGGAAGGTGAGAGCAGGAGTTCCCTGCCATTGCTGGTTCTGGAGCTTGGCTCCACCCCTTTGCACCCCTTGGCAACACCCCTTTCATCTACTATTTACAGTCTATCTACTTCCTTAAACTGTTGTTTTTGTGAATTTCCAGTCTCTCCTCCTCTTCATTACTGTAACCACCTAGGCTCCATCCCAGACCACTTGTGGCTGCAGATGTCTGCTGTGTTCTGGGATGGAAAACAATCCTTTTATAGTATCATCTTCTAACCAGATAGGTTTAATTTTGGAGTCATCATTTATACTAAATAACAATAATGATAGCTAGCATTTGTATAGTGATTTACAAGCATCTCATAACAACCCAGTGGAGTAGAAACTATTATTGTCCCCATTTTACATATCCAATTGCCAGATATTGTTTCCACCTTCACAACAATTCTCTTATAATAGCCACTTTTCAAGCTTATTTCCAGTCTTCATCACTTCTTGCCTGGACTATTGAAATAGTCACTAAATTGTTCTTCCTGTTTCAAGTTTCTCCCAGCCTGATTCAGTCCAGGCTCCACAGAGCTGCCAAAGTGAGTTTTCTAAAGGTCAGGTTGATCCATGTCATTCCCCTACTTGGAAAACTCCTGTGGCTCCCTATTGGTGTTAGGATCAAACGGCATTTCATTTATATTTATTCTTTCAAAAATTAATCTTTTTTGTATAAGCTTTATAATAAATAAAGTAGAACATGAACATATAATTTGTGGTGTGGTTCAAATTAATTTTTTATTTTACTAATACTTTCAGAAAGTTTGAGGACCACTGCTTTAGAGCATGTGAAGGGATACTAATTCTGGCAAGCTCTATATAAAATTAGGATGTTGGGGCCATAAAAACTATATTGGAAATCTTCACAGGTAAGGTTTTGAGAAGTTGAGCACTCTTGCTTTAAATGAAGAAGGCTGTAGCTATTTGGGAGAGACCCTTAGCTCCAGGTTATGTTTCTGTTGTTTTCAAGGGAGTCATTTACCACAGTTTCCTTAATGGATTGGTGCTCTGAAAATGGATTTTAGTGAATTTAGTGCTGTGTTTAAAGGAGCTTTTATCAGCTAATAAACTAACTGGCATGTAGTTAGCTATGTTCATCAGCCTTCCGGTTTAGGCAGCTTTTTGCCAGCATGGAACATGGTTTTTCTACTCAGTAAAGAAGGCATTTCCAACAGTCAAATGATAGGCCCATAGAAAATGGAAAAGACTAATTTTTGTAGGACATGTTTTAGTTTATGTTTAATGTATTTTCTAACTAAAGGCAAGAAGAAAATATGTCAAGCATAGCTCCTTTGTACCATGGAAAGGGTTCTTTAGACCCCATATAAAGCTCCCAGGTGTGGGTGAAATGGATTTTTGTCTTGTAGGTTCATTTGAGAGTGGAGGCCATATTGGCTCACAGTCAAAATAGTTTAAAATAATCGTATATATTTAATATATCAAAACACTTTGCATATTCCAATTTAGTACATAAATTTTATTTCAGTAAAGAGGAGTGATAGAAATAAACATACAAAAACCCTATTATTCTGTGATGTTTGCCTGCTATTCTTCTCATTTCTGCCTCCTGCCTTCCTTTAAGTTACAATTGAAACCCCACTTTATACAAGAAAACTTTCCCTGTCCTCCTTAATGCTAGGGCTTTCCCTCTTAAATTATCTCCCACCTTTCTGTATCTTGTCTATACTTGGTTGTTTGCATGTCATCTCTGCCATTAGATTGAGAGATCCTTGATAACAGGATGGGTTTTTATCTTTGTTTATGTTCTTGTTGTAGTGTAGTGTCTGACAGAAGGTAATCAGTAAATGCTTGCTGATCTGACTGACTTGTTGTACTCAAGCTTTATGGTGAAGTTCAGTGGTTCACTTTTAGTCACTACCCAGAGAGTTCCTAGCTTTTCTACCCTCAGTGAATTTGAATACAGTGTTTAGTGTTTTTAATGTTTAGATGTTTAGTCTTAATCCCCCTAAACTAAAGCAAGTATTTCATGCTGGAATCGCCAGAAATCATAGAATCATAGAGTTGGAAAGATCCTCAGAGATAACAGCAGTTATATAGTACTTTAAGGTTTGCAAAGTACTTAATAAACATCTCATTTTATCTTCACAATAGCCCTAGGAAATAGATGCTATTTCACAGATGAGGAAACTGGGGAAGCAAGATGGTAATAAGTGTCTGAGACTGAATTTGAATGTCTTTTTGACTGTTGAGTCCAGCATTTCACTCATGTGCTACTTACTCTCATCTAATTCAGTCACTACCCAGAGGGGATAGAACTTGAACTGGGTCTTAAAGACAGGTTGGACTTGGCTACTTGGCAGGGTGTTGCATCACTTCTCCCCTTTTATAAAAATCTTTTACATTGCTTTTCCTTATAGCATTACTCCCAAATGACTTATCTAAGCCAAATTTCCATTCTCAGCTATCCCTTGCCTAATTCTTTGCATTTTGCCTTCTAATGCCTAGATTCAATCAAAACTATACATTTGACAGTCATTGATTGCATACTTATTCCTTCTGTTGGTCACTGCTATTACTTTTTTATTTTTCTTGTATCACTATAACTAGCTTTCTGCTACTACTCACTTTCCCTAAAGTAAAAAAAGCAAAACAAAACAAAAAAGTTCCTTGTAATCCTTTAGTCATGCTGATTCAGTCATGCAAAATATAGGTTCACATATTGACCATATCTGAAAAGGCTTGTCTTTTTCTGCATTACTACACTAAGTGTGCTTGTTTTTAGTCCTCTGAAGTCATGGTTAATTGTTACATTGATCAGAGTTTTTAAGTCTTTCAAAGTTTTTTCTTTACAATGTTGTAACTATATCCTTGGTTCTCCTTATGTCACACAAGTCTTGCCAAGTTTTTCTGGCTATATCCTTTCCATCGTTTTTTATGGCATGATAGTATTACATTTAGCATCTACATATCAATAGTAGTTCTCCAATTTCCTTTATTTCCACTACTTTGCTACAGAAAAAATACAGCTATAAATATTTTTGTAACATGGGTACTTTCTCACTTTCCCTCTCTAATAACAATTTGCTAGGTTAAAGGGGTAAAGATCACAGGTTAATGACTTTTGGTATATAGTTACAAATTGCTTTCCAGGATACCAAAAGCCAATTTTAAATTGTCATTCATGTTAACTCTAGCATTTTTGCCAAATAAAAGAGATCCCCAGAATCTTTTGACATGATAAAGAAGCTATCAAAAGAAGCTATCTAACAAGAAGGTCTTTATTCAGATACTTTAAAAAGAGCTTGTATTTGAAGTAATATAGATTTTCTGTAATTTTGCTCACCTCCCCTATTTTCTCCTTCCTCCCTCTGGATATTTTTCTTTTTTTTTAAATATTATTATACCATTTTGTTTACAAAATATATGCCTGGGTATTTTTTCAACACTGACCCTTACAAAACCTTCTGTTCCAACTTTTACCTTCCTTTCCCCCACTCCCTCCCTTGGATGGCAGGTAGTCCAATACATGTTAAGTATGTTAAAATATATGTTAAATCCAATATATGTATTCATATTTATACAGTTAACCTTTCTGCAAAAGAAAAATCAATCTAGGAAGAAAGAAAAAAACTTGAGAAGGAAAACTAAAATGCAAGCAAATAATAATACAAAGAGTGAAAAATGCTATGTTGTGGTCTACATTCATTTCCCATAGTTCTCTCTCTCTGGGTGTAGCTGATTCTCTTCTTTACTGAACAATTGGAACTGGTTTGAATCATCTCATTATTGAAGGGAGCCACATCCATCAGAATTGATCATTGTATAGTCTTCTTGTTGTGGTGTATGATGATCTCCAGGTTCTGCTCATTTCACTTAGCATCAATTCATGTAAGTCTCTATAGGCCTCTTTGAACTCATCCTGTTGGTCATTTCTTACAGAACAATAATATTCCATTACATTCATATGCCGTAACTTATTCAGCCATTCTCCAATTTATGGGCATCCATTCAGTTTCTAGTTTCTTGCCACTATAAAAAGGGCTGCCACAAACATTTTTGCACATTTGGGTCCCTTTCCCTCCTTTAAGATCTCTTTGGGATATAAGCCCAGTAGTAACAGTGCTGGATCAAAGGGTATGCACAGTTTGATCACTTTGAGGATAGTTGGAAATTACTCTCCAGAATGGTTGGAACCATTCACACTTCCACCAACAGTGTATCAGAGTTGTCTTAATTTGCATTTCTCTGATAAATAGTGATTTAGGACATCTTTTCATATGAGTAGAATAGTTTCAATTTCTTCATCTGAAAATTGTCTGTTCATATCCTTTTTACCATTTATCAATTGGAGAATGGCTTGAACTATTATAAATTTGAACTGATTCTCTATGTATTTTGGAAATGAGGCCTTTATCAGATCCTTTGGATATAAAAACGTTTTCCCAGTTTATTGTTTCCCTTCTAATCTTGTCTGCATTAGTTTTGTTTGTACAAAAACTTTTTAACTTAATATAATCAAAATTTTCTATTTTTTGATCAATAATGATCTCTGGTTCTTCTTTGGTCACCAATTCCTTCCTCCTCTGTAATGACCACTTTAGCACCCTGGATACCTTAGAGTCAGCCAGAGTCAGGATAAGCAAAAGTTCTTAGTCTTTATTCTTGGTCTTTAGAGGTAGGATTGAATTGGATGGAAGCAGAATCTCCACAACCTTCCTTCTCTCTCATCTTCCCCCAAAGTGACTCTGGCTAGTCTTACTCCATTCCCTAATCTCTCCTACAATCCTCTGTATACACCAATCATGGAGCCAGCACAGGATAGTGGGAAGGGCCATTTTCCAAGCATATGCCCATAGACTATTGTCCAATCGGTAAGTTAGCCTCAAGTGCTCGGCTGTCCTGCCTTCAGTGCATCGACTAAAGAGTTTCAAGCCCATTACATTTCTTGCTTTCTTTTGTTTTAGAACACAGGTGGTCATGCCATCCCTGACTTCTCAGGGAGGTGAGAACCCCAAAAAGGAGGTGATCATGCCCCCTCCCCCCTCTCCCCCCCGACTTCTCAGGAAGGGAGGTGAAAGCACTAAAAAAGGAGATGATCACGCCCTCCCTGACATTTCTGGAAGGGAGATGAAAAGCACCAAAGGGAAGTGAGGATTGCTAGCGGGTTTCTGGGTTGAAGGGTGTTATTAGAAACAGGTATGCACAAAACCATCAGCATGGGAGGTATTACACAAGCACATAGCAATAATGCACAGGCAAAGAGTTCCAGAAGTCCTAAAAGGAGGGTATGTAAAGAACAGTCACACATATGCCAAGATATAGTCCAAAACCAATCTATTCTCCATTGCTTCACTTGTCAGGGAATCCAATGATCCCCCTGAGTTTTTCAAGCCCTACAAGAATCTTATTGTGTCTCAGAGAATCCAATGATTCCTGAGGGTTCTTAAGTTCTACAACAATTTTTATCGTGTCTCAGAGAATCCAAGGATTCCTGAGGGTTCTCAAGTCCTACAACAATCTTATCTTGTCTCAGAGAATCCAATGATTCCTGACGGTTTTCAGGTCCTACAACAATCTTATCGTGTCTCAGAGAATCCAATGATTCCTGACGGTTTTCAAGTTCAACAATTTTTGATGTCCATGAGTTAAATGCCATAACTGCCAGGCTCTGTCAGTGGTGGGCACAGTCAGCAATGGAACCATCCGATGTTTCTTGGGTCTTCTTCATTTCAAGGGTCTGCTCCGTCTCTCCGATGGACAAGGTAAATACGGCTCGTTGGTACCCATCTGATTCCTTCTCCATCTGTGGAGATAGAAGCAAACCCTCTCCCCCAAGCAGTTAACCTATCTGGTCCCTTTCATTCACCACTTTCTGGATCTCCTCCATGTCACCTGGCGATTATTTAAAGATAATGGAGCTGCTGGCACTGGACACTCCCTTCTGGTGGGTTATAAAACCTGTCTGCCAGAGCCAGTGTATCTTGGTCAAAAATCAAGTAGAGCTAGATTTAGAAGTTCTCTAGGGTTATCTGTGGCTCCCCCTTTCTTTTGTTTTTGGAGGAGCATCTTAATGTCTCTGTTTCTTCTCTCCACTATTGCCTGTCCTTGAGGATTAAAAAGTATGCCAGTAGTGTGTAAAATCTTATACTGTGCACAAAAGTGTGCAAAATGTTTGATATGCAGGGCCATTATCTGTTTTTATTGCTTGTGGCACACCCATAACTGCAAATGCCTGTATAAGGAATTCAGTGACCACTCAGGCTATCTCTTTTGCTGTTGGTATTGCAAAAGTGAATCCTGAAAAGGTGTCTATCACAACGTGGATAAAAGACAGACGACCAAAAGATTTATAATGGGTCACATCCATTTGCCAAATTTCATTGTGTCTCAAACCACGAGAGTTCTCCCTGGAGGCAGTGTAGGAGCGTGGAAAGGAATGCAAACTGTACAGGCTTTTACTATGCTCCTAGCTTCCTCTCTTGTTATTCCAAATTTCCAACGTAAAGCTTGAGCAGCCTGATGATATTTAAAATGAGATTCTTGGGCTTCCTGAAATAAAGAGTATTGGCCAACATGGTTAGAAGGCTATCTGCCTTTGAATTACCATCAAAAATAGGACCTGGAAGTCCACTATGAGAGTGGGCATGCAAGATATAAATCTTACCTGGATGCTTTCTCCCTTGCTCTTGAAGTTCCTTAAAGAGCTGATATATATATTAGAGGCTACAAATTTTATTTGGGCTGTGGCAATTCTTTGTACCTACTGAATAGGCTGAATCAGATATTATATTTATATCTCCTGAATAATAAGTAAGAGCTAGAATGATTGCATACAATTCATTCTGTTGAGTGGACTGAAAAGGAGTTCTGACTACTCTCTTTATAGTTAAGTCACAAGAGTATACAGCACAAATATTATGTTTGGATGCATCTGTAACGATAGTTGGTCCTTTAAGAGGAACTTTAGAAACCTTTTCTTCTTCTTCTTCTTTTTTTTTAATTTTTTTTATTTAATAGCCTTTTATTTACAGGATATATACATGGGTAACTTTACAGCATTAACAATTGCCAAACCTCTTGTTCTAATTTTTCACCTCTTACCCCCCCACCCCCTCCCCTAAATGTCAGGATGACCAGTAGATGTTAAAATATATTAAAATATAACTTAGATACACAATAAGTATACATGACCAAAACATTATTTTGCTGTACAAAAAGAATCAGACTCTGAATTATTGTACAATTGGCTTGTGAAGGAAATCAAAAATGCAGGTGTGCATAAATATAGGGATTGGGAATTCAATGTAATGGTTTTTAGTCATCTCCCAGAGTTCTTTTTCTGGGTATAGCTAGTTCAGTTCATTACTGCTCCATTAGAAATGATTTGGTTGATCTCGTTGCTGAGGATGGCCTGATCCATCAGAACTGGTCATCATCTAGTATTGTTGTAGAAGTATATAATGATCTCCTGGTCCTGCTCATTTCACTCAGCATCAGTTCGTGTAAGTCTCTCCAGGCCTTTCTGAAATCATCCTGTTGGTCATTTCTTACAGAACAGTAATATTCCATAATTTTCATATACCACAATTTATTCAGCCATTCTCCAACTGATGGACATCCATTCAGTTAGAAACCTTTTCTTCAAGAATCCATCACCAATTATGTAATAGTCTGGTTATCTTTAATGGAGACCTGTGTGTAAAATTTGGAGCCATGGCTAATAAAATTTGCCACTCTGGGATGGTTTCACAGCACACATTAATTTGTGCATTAGTATAAAAGGTGTATATCTTGTCTGATCTTATCCCAGGTAATTGTACTGCTCGCTTAATGGCCTTTAATAAAATTCTAGTCACAAGCACTGGGTAAGGAGTAAGGCTTTATTCTGGTTGTGCTCTCTATCGCTCTATCACACTGTCTCCTTGATGAAGGACTGCTGTGGGTGCCTCTTGTGTAGCAAAAACTGGTATTTCCAAGGGTTTTTGAGTGACTCAACCACATTGGATAAAGCGAGTTCAGCTTCTCTCAAAGCCTTTTGAGCTTCTTTTATAAGCTGGCATGGTGAGTTTAAAGCACCGTCTCCCCTTAAAATGTCATAAAATGGTTGTAACTGATAGGTAGTCAAGCCTAACACTGGACATATCCATTGGATGTCGCCTATCAATTTCTGAAAGTCATTTAAGGTGTTTAGCTTCACTGTTCTTAAGGAATGTTTTTGTACTGTGAGCACCTTAGCATATACTTCATATCCTGAATATTGAAAAGGAGCATGTCTTTGAATTTTTTTCTGGAGCTATGTGCAATTTGTAGTTCCTTAGTGTTTCTATAGCCTTTTGTAGACATACTTCTAACATTTATTCCTCAGGTGCATATCCAATATATCATCCATGCAATGTAATAACATAACTTTTGGAAATGCTTTTCTTACTGGAGTAAGAGCAGCAGCAACATACATTTGACACATAGTAGGGCTGTTTTTCATTCCCTGTGGCAAAACTGTCCATTCATATCTTTTATAAGGCTCAGCTTAGTTAACACTGGGCACTGAAAAGATAAATCTTTTCATATCCTCCTTATCTAGAGGGATGGAATAGAAACAATCCTTAATGTCTATAACCCAGAGAGGCCATTCTCTAGGCAGTTGAGTAGGAGATGGAAGCCCAGGCTCAAGAGTTCCCATAGTTTCCACCTGTTCATTTACCTTTCTTAAATCAGTCAACATCCTCCATTTTCCAGATTTCGTTCTTACAACAAATACTGAGGACTTAGAGAAGGTTGTAAGTGTCCTTGGTCAAGTTGCTCCTGTACTATATCTAATAAGGTCTGAATTTTATCACTACCTAAGGGCCACTGTTCTATCCACACTGGTGTATCAGTTTTCCATTGGATAGGAACAGGTGAAAGTGTTGGCAGGCCTTCAACAGCAGCCCTGCCTAAAAAATCGAAGTACTTATTTTTAATCCTTATTGTTGTAAAATGTCTCTTCCCTACAGACTGATGGGGATTTTTTCAACTATAAAAGGAGGAAAAACTCCTTTTCACTTTCAAATATCCATCTCAAAGGGGCAGCACTAACTTCAGCTGCTATTGATCCTCCTACGCCTGACATGTAGGTGTCTGACTTAATCTTTGGCCAGTGACTGGGCCCGTTGGCACCTCTAATGACTTTACGATCTGCACCAGTGTCTACCAAGCCTTCTAATGGTATGCCATTATATAGATAGTGAGCATAGGTCGGTCAGCTGTCACAGCTGCTGTCCACTATATTCCTGGATTTTGTTGCTTGGAGTCAGAATCTGGGTGACTATCACCAGATTGCTTATTAGGAGTCTGTATCAGTAAACCTGATGCTACTACTTCTCCTGGGTGATAAGTCACACATTGTCTACCTGTATTAGTGACTGGGATATTACCTACACATTCCCCACTTTCCCACATCAGTGTGTGGATGGACACTGTTTTGTACTTACTCTCAGGATGTGAAATGGTCAAACCTACTGTGCCTGGAGGCAAGGGATCCATAGGCTGGAGAGGAACAGATTTCACCTCTCCAGGGGGTATCTCAGTTGTCCCAGCTGCATGCAACTCTATTCTCCCCAATTGTAATCCCTTTCTCCCATCAGGTTGCTTCCTGGCTGATTGGTCATGTCTGGGTACTGGACTTCTAGGTACTCTCTGGGTGTAGCATCAGCTGCCATCATGCCCCAAGTGTTTTTTTTTTGCCTGGGACCCTGGGGCTGGGCCCCTCATCCTGTTTCCCTGAATCAGTCTACATTCTGATGCCCAATGGAAGCTTCTGTTGCATTTTGGACATGGGGTATTGGGTCTTGTTCTCCCACCCTGTTTTCTCACTCTGTCTCGGTGCCAACATTGAGCTTTCAGATGCCCTGCTTTATCATATTAAAAGCATTGACAAGTCTCACTAGAAGTCCCTTGCCAGAAGGGACCCTGTCTTCCCAAGATCTTGGGGAGTCTGCATCATAGCCTGGCTATAAAAGGCATTTGTGCCCACTGTGGCACAGCGTTTTATGATCTCCTCTAAAGGAGCATCCTTGTGTAGTCCTAGTATAATTCTTCTACAAACCTCATTAGCATTTTCTTTAGCAAGTTGCCTTATCATAATGTCTGTTACTGCATTTTCACTATTGGTTCATATGACAGCTGTCTGTAGACGTCCCACAAAATCAGCAAAGGGTTCATTTGACCTTGGGTTATTTTTGTGAAGGCTTCACCCTTGTCGTTTTTTTCTGGGGAGAAAAGCCCATGTTTTTATAGCAGCAGCAGCAATTTGCTCATATGCTGCTAAGGAGTAATTAATCTGTACTGAAATTTCTGCATAAGAACCTATACCTGTTAGTTGGTCATAGTGATTGGAGGATTAACTCCACTATGACTGTTTTGTTGGGCTTGTATCCTACAGAGCTCACTATACTCAGAAAGCCACAACAAGTTTTGTCCAGGTTCTTAGAATGTCCTTGCTATAGATTTCCAGTCATTAGGGGTTAAAATTTCATAAGCCAAATTCTGTAATAACATCTTAACATAAGCTGATGTAGCCCCATAGAGTGCAAGCCTTTTTCAAGTCTTTGAGGATTTCTTTATCAAAAGGAGTGTATCTTCTTACTTTCTTGACCTGAAGAGTTAAACTGTTGAATCACAGGATACATTCCTATTTTCAGATCATCTAAATTCTGCCCTTCTTCTGTGGCTTTAAGTACTGCCTTTTGCAATCTAGTCATAGGAGGATGTGATTGGGGGGGGAGGGGGTTGCTGATGGAGTCACTGCCCCTCCCACTACTCCCCCCCTCCATCCGGGAAGGTGAATTTGATGGGGGCGTGTCAAGAAACAGTTCCTGTTTAGGCGGGGTTGAATCACCTCTACCTTCATCCTCACTTAACTCCCCATGCCCTCAGGTGATATCGCTTTTAATCCTTCTTTTGTCCTCATATTCCTCACACTTCCTCATCTGGCTGTTCTTAGAATTTTTCTTTTTTCTATAACTTGAAGGATTCTTTAAGGCTAATTGTATTATGTTGTATGTACAGAATGTTTCCTTGGAAATTGAACGTGGACCTTTATCATTGTAGTGTTCACAGAGTTGATCTCCTACCAGCTTCCAATTATCTAGCTCTATCTCTTCCTTTAAGAACCAAGGGTTCATGCGTTCTAATGTACCCAAGAGTCTAGCGATCTGCAACCAAGTTATAATTAAGCCTTGTCCCTTGACCAACTTAAGCATGCTTTCTATAGCGCCCCCTTGGGGCAGAGGTGGGCATGGGGCTGGGGGAGAATCTTTTCCCCATATCTGTCTCCATTTCAGCTAGAAAAGGTTACTAGTTTAGCCCTTAACAAAGTAAGTTCCCTGTTTGTTTATTAAAATATTCACCCAATTTCCTGGTCACCCGAGAAATCTTCAGTGAAGTTAGGGTCCTTGGACCCCACGCTCAGGCGCCAAATGTGATGACCAATGTTAGCCCCTTCGATACCTTAGAATCAGCTGGAGTCAGAATAAGCAAAAGTCCTTAGTCTTTATTCTTGGTCTTTGGAGATAGAATTGAATTGGATGGACACAGAATCTTCTCATCTTCCTTCTTCCTCATCCACCGCCAAAGTGACTCTGGCTCCTCTTACTCCACCCCCTAATCCCTCCTACAATCCTCTGTATGCACCAATCATTGAGCCAGCACAGGACAGTGGGAAGGGCCATCCCCCAAGCACATGCCCATAGAGTATTGTCCCATTAGTAGTTAGCCTCAAGTGCTTGGCTGTCCTGACCTCAGTGCATCCACTCAAGAGTTTCAAGCCCGTGACACTCCTCCACAGATCTGAGAGGTAAACTATCCTATGTTCTTCTAATTTATTTATAATCTCATTTTTCATGTCTAGATCATGAACCCTTTGATCTTATCTTGGTATATGGTGTTAAGCATGTGGGTCAGTGCCTAGTTTCTGCCATCCTAGTTTCCAATTTTCCCAGCAGATTTTGTCAAATAGTGAATCTTATCCCAAAAGTTGGGGTCTTTGGGTTTGTCAAACACTAGATAGTTATTGACTATTTTGTTTTGTGAACATAACCTATTCCGCTGATCAACTAGCCTATTTCTTAACCAATACCAAATGGTTTTGGTGACTGCTGCTTTATAATATAGTTTTAGATCTGGTACAGTTAGGCTACCTTCATTTGAATTTTTTTTTTCTATTAGTTTCCTTGAAAGTCTTTTTTGTTCTTTTTGATAAATTTTGTTATTGTTTTTTCTAGGTCAGTAAGATAGTTTCTTGGGAGTTTGATTGGTATACCACTAAATAAATAGATTACTTTAGGTAGTATTGTCATCTTTATTATATTCACTCTCCCTATCCAAGAGTACTTGATTATATTCACTCTCCCTATCCAAGAGTACTTGATATTTTCCAGTTGCTTGGATCTGACTTTATTTATGTGGAAAGTGATTTATAGTTTTGCTCATATAGTTCCTGACTTTTTCCCTTGGCAGATAGATTCCCGAATATTTATTGACAGTCATTTTACATGGAATTTCTCTTTGTTTCTCTTGCTGTTGGATTTTGTTATCGATGTATAAAAATGCTGATGATTTATGAGGATTTATTTTGTATCCTGTAACTTTGCTAAAGTTGTGAATTATTTCTAATAGCTTTTTAGTAGATTCTCCCCCAAATATTTTTCTAGAGAAAAATAACATCAAATTCCCCAAGGTTTACAAGATCCATTTTTTAAATTGCATCTTTCATAAAATTAAGGGACAAGATTTTTGCCTTTTTTTTTAAACTCCTGTAGAAATTTTGATATTTTTAGCTTCCTAGACTTGAGTTTTGCCAGATTTCCAGGGAAAAACCTGGTTGGGGTAAATTAACCAATCTTTTTCTTAATTCCTTGATTTTTTTTCCCCCTCTCCAGTCTTTCGTGCTGTCATCCTTTACTTTTATTCTTAAAACTTATCCAATCTTTGCCAAATTTGGTAGATTCTGCCACCATAATTTATCTTAATGTCAATCCACTTCTCCCTACTCCCAGTCCTGTCCCTTGTTTGTGTCCTCATCACCTCTCACCTATGGCTATGAGTTTCATAGCCATCCCAAAGGTTCTCAATTTCTCATTTCTCCTTCTCCAAACCATCCTTTATATAGCTACCAAATTGATATTTGTACCGCATATATCTGATTCTTTGATTTTCCCTGTTCTGGAGGCTTCAGTGGTGTCCTGTTGCTTGCTGCTTAAGATAAAATACAAATCTTTTCTACCTTAACTCTAGACTACCTTGTAAAACTTGATTTCATGTTACTTTCCTTAGTTCAGTGTTCTAGCGAAACAGGCTTGCCTGCTTTTCCCTGGACAAACTGTTCTATTTCCTGTCTTTGTGCCCTTTGGTCAAGCTTTCTGTCCCCCACACTTGGAATGTACTCCCTCTACTTCAATCTCAGTAAGATCGTGTCTCCTTTTAAAGGAGAAGCTTCCTAGTTGTTAGTGCCCCTCCCTCTGGAAAATTACTTTGTATGTATTTTGTATTTAAATTTCTATAGATACTTTTGTTTTCTCCTAATGGAATATAAACTTTGAATTCCAAGAATCTTGTGATTTTGCTTTGTCTCCCCAGAGCCTTCCTGGTATATACATAGTAGGTACATAATAAATGCATGGATGAATTCAAATAATGTTACTAGTTCAGCTTCTTTTCTTCCCCAGACCCTTCTATTTAGAATGCAAAATGTCAAACCTTCAAATCAGATTTCTAAACTCTCATCAGCTGAGACAGCGAAGTAAGATGAACTTTGAAAATGACATAATGACTTTTTCTTTTTAAAAGTGAAAGCTATATACAATAGAGATTTGTAGTTTCAGGTATAAACCTCATTTTTATTTTCTGTGTAAATGGAAATGCTTCTTTTGGTTGACGTTTATCAAGATTAGAATAACAAAAAGAAAACCTATCAGCTGATACCTGTGCCTTGTTTTAGCACCTTTCACCCATATTTTTTAAATAGCTTTTTATTTTCAAGATATATGCAAAAATAGTTTTCAACATTCACCCTTTGCAGAACCTTGTGTTCCAAATTTTTTCTCCTTCTCTTCCCCCCAACCCCTCCCTTAGACAGCAGGTAATCTGATATCTTTTTTTTTAATGTACAAAATCTTTTTATGTACAAAACATATGCATGTATAGTTTTTTCAACATTGACTCTTATAAAACCTTCTGTTCCAAATTTTCCCCTCCTTCCCCCCTCCCCAGATGGCAGGTAGTCCAATACATGCTAAATATGTTAAATCCAATATATGTATACATATTTATAGTTATCTTGCTGCACAAGAAAAATTGAATCTAGAAAGAAAAAAAAAACTGGAGAAGGAAAAGAAAAATGCAAGCAAACAATAACAGGAAGGGTGGAAATGCTACGTTGTGGGAATCACTCAATTCCCACAGTTCTCTCTCTGGGTGTAGATGGCTCTCTTCATTACTGAACAATTGGAACTGGTCTGAATCAACTCATTGTTGAAGAGAGCCATATCCATCAGAATTGATCATTGTATAGTCTTCTTGTTATGGTGCATAATGATCTCCTGGTTCTGCTCATTTCACTCAGCTCGCGTGTCTCCAGGCCTCTCTGAAATCATCCTGTTGGTCATTTCTTACAGAACAGTAATATTCCATAACATTCATATATCGTTTCTTATTCAGCCATTCCCCAACAGATGGCCATCCATTGAATTTCCAGTTTCTAGCTACTAAAAAAAGGGGTAACACAAACATTTTTGCACATGTGCGTCTCTTTCCTTCTTTAAGATCTCTTTGGCATATAAACCCAGTAGTAACACTGCTGGATCAAAGGTATGCACAAGTTTGATAACTTTTTGAGCATAGTTCCAAATTGCTCTGCAGAATGGTTGAAATCCAATATCTTAAACATGTGCAATTCTTCTCTACATATTTCCACAATCATCATACTGCACAGGAAGAATCAAATCAAAGGAAAAAAAAAGATAAAATAAAAAGCAAGCAAACAAAAAAGGTGAAAATACTATGTTGCTATTCCCATTCAGTCCCCATGGTTCTCTTTGTAGATGCAGATAGCTGTAGCTCTCTTCATCACAAGTCTGTTGGAATTGGCCTGAATCATCTTATTGTTGAAAAATCCATGGCCATCAGTATTGATCATCATATAATTTTGTTTTTTGTCATGTACAATGATCTCCTGGTTCTGCTCATTTCACTTAGCATCAATTCATGTAAGTCTCTCCAGGCCTCTCTAAAATCATCCTCTGTAATGTTATCTCGTTCGTTTTTCTTGGTCTCTGGGGGCAGCTTTCATTTCAATTTGAGTAATCACAAGAATAGCCAGGGGTTAAAGTCCAAATCCTTTATTATCTCCTTCCCGGGGCTGGGCAGCTTTCTGGAGAGCTTTTCAGATGCACCTTGATCTCAGTGGGGGAAGTGCAAGGAGGCCAGGCCAGCCACCAGGAGTTTGACTGAAGATGAAATGATTTTCTGTCTCCTTGGCTCTGAGAGCTTCTAGTGCGCTTGTCTTCTCTAGCTCTCTCAGAGCCTTTGAGAGCTTACGTTCCTACCTCCAGTTCTGTTATCTTCTCTGCATCTGAATCTGACGGTTTTCTGAGTTCCAGCTTATATGCTCTACACTGAGTATAAACCAATCGTTATATCACTAGGAAATCATTATTTGTTGTAAGATTTAATCAATCATACTGAACCATGCTAAACTAGATAACCATTGTCTCATCAATTCCACTTAGTACCTTGTAAGCATCCTTGTTTCAAGTTCAGAGTTCTGGCCCATAACAATCCTGATCATTTCTTAGAGAATAATAACATTCCATAACATTCATATAGCATGACTTAGTCATTCTCCAACTGATGGGCATTCATTCAGTTTCCAGTTCCTTGTCATTACAAAAAGGGCTGTTACAAACATTTTTGCATATGTGGATCCTTTTCCCTTTTTTATGATTTTTTTAGCATACAGACCCAGTAGACATACTGCTGAATCAAAGGTATGCATAGTTTTATAGCCCTTTGGACATAGTTCCAAATCACTCTCCAAAATGGTTGGATAAGTTCACAATTCCATCAAGTGTTCCAATTTTCCCCCATCCTCTCCAGTATTCATCATCTTAGCTAATCAGCAGATGGGTAGTGATACCTCAATTTAGATTTGTATTTCTCTGATCAATAGTGATTTAGAACATTTTGTCATATGACTAGAAATGGTTTTAATTTCTTCATTTGAAAATTGTTCATATATCGTTTGACCACTTTTCAGTTGGAGAATGGCTTGCATTATAAATTTGAGTCAATTTTCTATATATTTTAGAAATGAAGCCTTTACCAGATTAATTTTTTAATGGAAAGCTGTGAGCAAGAGCACAGGTATGAAGAGAGCCTAGATTTGAAATTCTATCTTTTCCACAAATCATTTGTCAGTCATTTTCTTTGTCTTTAAACTGAGGGCTTTGTAGTTGATGATCACGTAAATTTTCTTCCCGCTGTTAATCTGTATTTTTATGTCTCTTTCCTTTTCAAAAACATCCAGTGGCTTTTATTGCCTAACTTCTTAGGCTGGATTTCATTCAGTGGTCTTCTTGCTGCATCTTTCTAGCTTCATCCTTCTGTATAATTTTCCTATGTAAATGAAATGAGTAAAAAACGATTTCATTACTTATTGTGCTAAGTTCTAAGAAAAAGAAGATAATCCTTGTTCTCAAGGCATTCATACTGTAATTGGAGAAAACATCACTTAGTAGCATTTGCTTATGGGACATAAGGAAAGGCCCAATGGGTACATTACAGGGTCAGTGGCAAGATTGAGAGTTCTTAGCATGAATAAGAGGTTCTGTTCCAATAGAACAGCCCATCACTTTTGGGAAAAGGGGAGTGGTTCTAATAGTGTGAAGAGAATATTCTCTTTCTGACAAGTATAGAAGTTCATTGTCTACCAAGACGGTAAAGGAAATTGGCAGGAAGACTGCACATAGGCAGGAAAGGGAGGAGGTGGGGTGGGGCAGGGCAAAACCCAGTACCAAGTTTTTCCTGTAGTGTTCTAGGCACCTTTACTGGTCCTCCTGGATATATATATATATATATATATATATATATAAAATCATAGCATGCCTGATAATAATAATTCCTGAGACATCCAACACATCTTCATAACAAACATCAATACCCTGTATGTTAAACTGATACTTGTTCATATGTGTGGGACTGGTGGGGTGCAAGACTCCCTTCCCAATCCACTTAACTAAACAGAGACCTTATCAGGTACAAAGAGAAAGCATTTATTTAATCCCTGTAGGGAGAGGCCCAGACACACCTGGGAGCCATCCCAACCCCTGCCATGTGGTCCTGCTTCTGGGTTGTCCAGGGTTTAAAAGCAAAACAATCAAGCCTTCTCATTGGATAGACTAAAAGGACATAACCATCCTTGACCAATGGCCACCAATGCTGGCTGCCTCCCATAGGTCATGGGACTGAGAAATAGCTAATCCAGTCCCCCCTCTTTTTTTAATCGGTTTGAAGATTTCTCACCCCAATATATACATCCTACCTCAAACAGTCCACCCCTAGACTCATTTGGGACAAAGGGACGAAGGTCTCATCTTCTGGAGCTGTTGTACGCTGACCAGGGGCGTAGAGTTGGCTCTACCCAGTGGGGTCCTGACTGAAAAGGGGAGAGGAGTGAGTTGTAGTTGGGGGCATTTGCCGCAGCAGTGTCTGGTCCTGAATGTCAGAGTCTCAGTGATTTTCAGGATGACCAAGTAGTTGGAATTTCATGGCTGAGTCTGGAAGAAGCAGCTCTCACAAGTATATTAAAATTCAAAGACTAAATATGAGTAAAAGAGAAAGAATAAACAAAGGTAGAGTTAATAAAGAGGTTACTAAGGACAATAACCAGGAACCCCACCCAGAAGAAGGTTGGGGGGAAGAATGAGGCTATCAAAAATGCCTCTTGTCCTAACAGCTTTCCTAGGATAGATACCAAAAAAATGTTTTTCCCAAATTCTTGCTTTTGTTTCCTCAAAGGAGTAGATGCAATAGATAGAACATGTGCCCTTCAGTGAGTATGATCTCTTCCACAAAAACGCTAGAACCTTACAAGGCAAGGTTTTTACCCAAGGATTTTTTACAGGTGTTAACAAAACAAAGCCCCTTGAAAGCCCTGCAAGGGGCACATGTGCAGGTCCTTTTCAGAATTTACTTGCTTGGGAGCTATATGAGGGAATGCAGGAGTCAGGGAATTAAAATTGCCATAGATGGGGGCAAATGATCAGCAACATGGGCAGCTGATCTATAAGCCTGCTTCCCTTCACCTGGAGTGAATTCCCCTTCATTTAAGAAACAACAGAAACCTCTCTGGGTCCATGGATAGTTGGCAGTAATCATTTTCTCTGCATATTTAATGGGGAATTGTTTGGATGTCAAAAGTTCTCTTTCCATTTAGCTCCCCACAATCATGCAAAACATGAAAAACACATTTGAAGACAATATAGATCTTTGATAAATAAAGTCAGGAATCTAGGATTGAGGTTCCAGAGACCCTAAGGACTTAGCCCCACCTTTCCATCAACATACAGTGTAAAAGACTCAGGCAGATTAGTTTAACTTTTAGGGTCCTTTAAAAAAACTTAGCCTAATGAGGGCATGATGAGATTCCCAGCTTTCTCCCAAACAAAAGGCAAAGTGGGAGTGGCCCCAAGTACTTGGGCGAAGCTTTTAGATAAAGAAACTTTAGCGCCAGAAAGCAAAAGGGTTAAAAGATATAATAGCAACAACCAGAAAGTCCTCCAGGGCTGGACTGCAAATTAAAATATCTACATACTTGTATTTTATATCTCACTGACCACTTGCTCTGATTACAGACATTTGCTGTTAAGAGGAAAAATCAGGGACATGATTTATTTAAGGCAGTTTTACTTCAGCTAACTGTCCTAGTTTTTTTTTATTTTGTTTTGGTTTTGTTTTTGTTTTTGTTTTTTTAACCATTCCACCTTAAAGCAGAATCAGGAATAATCAAGTGGGTTCTCATTCAAAAGAAGACCACTGGGAAATTGAGTCAGAAGGATCCTATCTCAGTTGAGACCAAGATAGTCCTCCCAATTCATTCCCAAATGACACCTTCCACCTGTAATAGCCTCCTCTGTGTAGCTTGTGGCATATTCGTTTCAGATGGTGGAGTTTGATGCAGACAGTCAGACCTGAATTCAAAACTCCAGCTGCAGTCCCAAAAGATTTTATCTCCTACAGCAATTATCATTAATCAAAGCTTCAGATGAATGTAGCTCTCAAGGATCACACAAAAATCTTTTAAGATTCATCCTAGAAAGTTCACAGCTTATACAGTTTATCTTTATATCTAAGTAGATGGGTCTAAGCTAAGCTAAAAGCTAAACAGAAGCTTTTGATTTAGAGTAGTTCTTTATATGTTTTTGGTTTCTTCATTTGAAAACTGCCTCTTCATATCTTTGACAATTTATCAATTGGGGAATGACTTGGTTTTTTTTTGTTTTTTGTTTTTTTTTCCTTAGGCAATTGGGGTTAAGTGACTTGCCTAGGGTCACACAGCTAGGAAGTATTGTGTCTAAGGCCAGATTTGAAGTCAGGAAGACCTGACTTCAGGGCTTGTGTTCTGTCCACCGTGACACCTAGCTGCCCAATGATTTGTATACTTAAGAATCTTACTCAGTTCTCTGTACATTTGAGAAATGAAGCCTTTATCAAAGACACTTGCTGTTAAGATTGATTCCTAATTTTGTTTTCCTTTTAATTTTGGTTCTTTGGTTTTGTTTGTGCAAAAGTTTTTTAATTCAATATAATTAAAATTATCCATTTTACATTTTGTAATGTTTTCTATCTCTACTTTGGTCATGAACCTGTAACTTGTTTAATTTTTTTTAAGAATTTGGATTCTATGCCACTTGATGCATATGTATATTTAGTATTATTATTTTGTTGCATATTGTATCTTTTAGCAAGCTGTAGTTTTCTTATCGCTTTTAATTAGGTCTATTTTTTAATCATTATTTTTGCTTTGAGATTTATCATTGCTACCTTTGCTTTATTTTTTAAACTTCAGCTGAAGAATAGTAGATTCAAATCCAGCCTCATATCTTTACTCTTGTGTCTCTCTGCTTCAAGTGTATTTCTTGTAAACAACATATTATAGGATTCTTGTTTTTGATTCCCTCTGCTATCTGCTTTCTTTTATGGGAGAGTTCATTCCATTCACATTCATAGTTACTAATCTTTGTCCTCTTATCTCCTTTTGCCCTTTCGTTTCTTGATGGCGTTTTCCTTCTGTCTGCCACTTCCCCAAGTCTGCCATTAGATGGTAACTTTTTTAGAACTTTCTCTAATCTCTCCCACTGTATTAAACTGTTATGATTTCTTCCTCGAATCTCCATGTCATTTAAAACATTTTAAATTGTATTTTTAATTAAAAATCTATTGTATTCCTTCCCATCTCTCCTAATCCACCAGCAACAATCCCTTGTAACCAGTATGCCTATCAAATAAGACATTGGCCAAGTCCAAAAAACATGTGTTTCATTCTGGACCCTGAGTTCATCAGCTCTCTCTAGAAGAAGGTGTCATGTTTCTTTATTATTCCTCTATTAATCCTTCAGTCACTGCATTGCTCAGTTTCTTTCTACGTTGTTTGTCTTTATGATGTTTTTGTATTAATTACTTTCTGAAGTCTGCTAATTTCACTGCATCCGTTCATTATTTTTTTCTCTAAAACTCTGTCCTCATACAGCATAATTACATTCCATTATATTAATATACCATAATTTGTTCAGCCATTACCCAGTTGATGTTATTTCCACTGCCACTACAAAAAGGAGCTATTATATATTTTTTATTTATATGGGTTCTTCTTAGCATTTGGTAAATTCTGCTATTGTGGTATCTAGCATTCAACCTTATGGTGCAGTGACTTATCTTTATATCCTTTGATTATAAAAGTTTGGAGAGTAGGATCTCATGGTTTATTGGGTCTCTTGAGAGTTTAAACATTTCAAATCAAGCATGTGTAATTCAATAAATAAATTAAGGAATGAATTAAATAGAGAAGATGTAGATCTGAACCTGAATTAGCCTGGGCTCCAAATATTGCATTATAATTGGGAAAACTTTTACATTTAAGGGTTCTGATAAAGGTTTCATTTCTAAAATTTTTCAAACCTAATTTTTCTATTGCATTGCTTTCCAGTTTTCCCAGAAGTCTGACAAATAAATGAGTCCTTATTCTAGCAGCTGTAGTCTTTCAATTTATTGAACATTAGGCTACTAGAATTGTTTACTCCTAGTTCTGTGTGTCAGATAGCTGATCTGTTCCACTGGTTGACCTTTAACCAGTACCAGATTGTTTTGATGATTACTCTTTGTAATATAACTTGAGATCTGGTTCTAACACAGCAGTCTTTCCTTCACAGTTTTTTCCTCCATTATTTCCCTTTAGGTTCTTGACCTTTTGTTCCTCCAAATGAATTATATTATTACATGGGTTTTTCTTGATCCAGAAACCTTACAAGTAGGCATCTACCTTCAGGAAGTCAATATACTTAGGAAGAAAAATAGTGTGTCCTTTTGTTGGCACTAGCTTTACTCCCTTCCCAAGTTAAGCTCAATCTCAGCTTTGAGACTTGGTATTTTTATAGGATTGTGCCTTGGCATATTGTAAGTGCTTAATTGGTGCTTGCTAATTGATTGGTAGTAACACATTCTTATATGTACCTTCTGTTACCTGTCCTTGCTTTCATCTTCTAAAAATTTCTTTTAAAAAGTGAATGCTAATTTCCTTGTGCATCCACAGCCATCTCATCAGACAAATCATATTTTCCCTCCTCATTGGAATTTTCCCTTTGTCGTTTTTTTTTTTTTTTTTTTTTTTTTTTTTAACGTTGTCCATCCATTTTAGGTTGACTTTCCCTGTAGCATTTTCTTTCATGGGATCCAAAATCTAGGTACTGTTACATTATACCTAGATTTCCTCTCCTTCTCTACCACAAAATTTAGAAAGGGGTGGTCACTTCTCCACCCCAGCACCTAGTTTTTCCCCTATAAGTACAAATCAGTTCCACAGTAGAGTTTTTCTTTGTTGAGTTCTCGACCTTTTCAAGTATAAAATTATCAAGGCAAGTCAAGAAGTTATTAGCCATGCTGCTTTTGGCAGAGAAATAGAGAATCAGATGATATCTGTGTAATTGGAGTTCTCCATCACTACCATATCCTGCCTTTATGCCAGCCTTGTGACCTTTCCCCCAAATGCCTCATTTATATTCTTATGGACTATAGTATTTGCTAATGATAAAATCTCCTCCACTGATCTTCAGTCTAATGTTTTTCCTGTTCCCCTTTATATGGTACCTGTGCTTAAACAAGCTGAAAGAAAAACCTGAGAATAGTATCAGGAGAAGCAGTATTTGGGAAAGAAAAGGTGATTAGTAATGTTGTATCCTAGAGTAGTCAAAAAAGACAACATCAAGTTTGACAATTAAAGAAATTATGAGTAGTTTCAGTTGAAAGGTAAATATCAGATGAAAGTCAGATTGTATTAAGCTTAAGAGTGAGAAAAAAAGGTGAGAAGGAAAATAAGTAGAATCACTTAGAGACTTTTACTAGGTGATTGAAAATGGAGGATAATGAGGATGAAAGCTTGAAGTGATTGATGGTAGAGTATGTTGAGTGTTTTTTAAGAATGAGGAGACCTGAGCATGTTTGTCAATGGCAGGAAAGGAATCAGTAGGCCTGTAAATTTCACATAATACCCTCTTTTCTTCAATATGCCCCTGAAATGGACGCTGTCCCTAACCTGCTTATGTACTCTTCCCCCCCTTTCTCCCCTCTGATACAATGTAGTGCAGGTTTATTACCTCATGTCTTGATTACTGAAAGACCTACTGGTGTGTCTGTCATCCTCTCTCCCCAATCCTATCCAATCTCCACTCAGCCACCAAAGTGTTTTTCCAAAAAATTTTGTTACCCACTCACCTCACTCCCTCCTTCAGTAAACTCCAGTGGCTTCCTATTGCCTCCAGGAACAAATAGAAAATGCTCTTTATTATTTAAAGCCCTTTATTACCTCACCCCTATCTGCCTTTCCAGTCTTTTTTATATCCTACTCTCCATTTGATCCAGCAACATTAGTTTCCTGGTTGATCCCTGAACAGGACAGTCCTCTGCTCTGGTTGTCCCCCCAGTGGATAGATTGCTCTCCCTCCTCAAATCTGCCTATTTGTTTGCCTAGCTTCCTTTGAGTCCTAATCTAAAATCCCACCTTCTGTAGGAAGCCTTCTCTAACTCCTCTTAATTCTGCTCTCTTCCCTCTTAATTATTTCCTATTTATCCTGTATGTAGCTTGCTTTGTAAATATTTATATATTGTTTCCTCCGTTAAGTTTAGGTTCCTTGAGAGACTGTCTTTTTCTTCTCTAGTATTCTTAGTACTTAGCACAGTGTCTGGAACACTGTAAGTACTTAGTGTTTATTGAATTCAATTGAGAGGCAGGGTTGTGGAAGAGGAGCATCCTAGAAACTTAAGATAGCCTCTGTAGATGTACAAAGAATAGGAGATAGAGTGTGGAGTTGAGAACCCTAAATTAGAATATAGATTGTGTAAAGAGAAGTCATGTCTAGTAAGCCTGGGAAGATTGGTTGGAACCAGATTATGGAGGACTTTATTTTATTTATTTATTTTTTTTAAAGCTTATAATTTTCAAAATATCTATATGTATAATTTTCTTTTTTTTATAGCTTTTTATTTACAAGTTATATGCATGGATAATTCTGAAATCATCCTGTTGGTCATTCCTTACCGAACAATAATATTCTATAATATTCATATACCACAATTCAGCCATTCTTCAATTGATGGGCATCCACTCAGTTTCCAGTTTCTAGCCACTACAAAGAGGGCTGCCACAAATAATCGTGCTCATACAGGTCCCTTTCCCTTCTTTAAGATTTCTTTGGGATATAAGCCAGTTAGAAACACTGCAGGATCAAAGGGTACGCACAGTTTGATAACTTTTTGAGCATAGTTCCAAATTGCTCTCCAGAATGGTATGGAGAACTTTAAATGAGAAAGGGGTGTTTTATCCTAGAAGTAATAGGAAGGTAATGGTAATTTTTAAACTTATGCCTGAGTTAGATGATAATGGAAGCTACGGTGGGTTGAAGAACAGAAGCTACTAGAAGTTAGGAGTCCAAATGTCAGAACAATCCAGGCAAGAGATGATGAGGGCTTGCGCAATCGTGGTAGTCATGGGATTGGAGAGCGAGAAAAAGGAAGCAGGGTAACACAATAGGGAAAAATGCTGGATTTGAAATCTAAGGGGTTAGATTTTGGGTACTTGCTCTCCTACTTACTATTTTTCCCACTTACTATTTGTATAACTTTGGCCAAGTCCTAAGTCTCTGGGCCTCAGCTCTTCATCTGTAAAGTAAAAGAGTTAGATTTAGATGGTCTCTAAGAGCATTTTCTGCTTTAAAACCAGAATCCTATGATTATGTATATATACATACTATACATACATATAGATTAAAGAGAAATATAGATATAGAAATATATTTCTCTTTAAATCAGTTCACATGAGAATGAGGTTCATGTTGCCCCCCTCTTCCATTTTCCCCTCAAACTCTTCCTAGCATTCCTCTCTTATGTGAAGTTATTTTTCCTACTCTTCTCCCTTCTCCCAGTATATCCCTTTTCTTCAGTCCTCTATTTTTAAATTTACATTATCCCATTATACATAATCAAGTCACATCTATGTAGACTTGTAATTGCCATAATAATTTTAATAAAGTTCTTAGGATAATTTTTCTTTCACATTTACTTTTTTTATGCTTCTCTTGAGTCTTGTGTTTAAATGTCAGATGTTATATTCAACTCTGTTTTTTTCATCAGGAATATTCAAAAGTCCTCTTATATCATTAAATATCTATCCCTCCACCTCACCCCTCCGGAAAGGATTATACTTAGTTTTGCTAAGTAGATTACTCTTTGTTATAATCCTTGCTTCTTTGCCTTCTGGAATGATATACCATATTCTAAGCTTTTGATCCTTTATTATAGCTCTTGGTTCACAGTTTTTTAGTCATTTCTTTTTGACTGCCTTCTATATTCTCCTTGACCTAAGACTTCTGGGATTTAGCCATAATACTCCTGGGAATATTTCTTTTGGGATCTCTTTCAGGTGTGTTTTTTTAATTTTTATTTTGCCCTTTTGTTCTGTGATTTGGACAGTTTTCCTTGATAATTTCTTGAAATATGATGTCTAGGCTCTTTTGATCATGGCTTTCAGATAGTCTAATAATTCTTAAAGGATCTCTTTTTGATCCATTTAGCTAATTCTGTTTTTAAAGAAGATTTTCTTCAGTATTTTTTCTTGTCTCTTATCAAGCTGTTAATTTTCTTTACCCAAATTGTCTTTTATCAGTTTAATAATTATATATTATATATAATTATATTTATATGTTTCTTTTTTTTTGTTTGTTAATCTTTTAATCTTTCTTTATTGCTTCCCAGAATTCTTGTTGGGCTTGTGTCCAGTTTGAATTTTTTTTGAGGTTCTGTTCGTAGCTACTTTTGTATTGTTTGCTTATTTTTCCAACAGATGATATGATGCTATGCTTAGAAAATCAACTAAAAAACTACTTGAAATTATTAACAAATAATTAAAATTATTAATAGTTATAGAATACACTATAAATTCATATAAATCATCAACATTTCTATATATAACCCACAAAATCCAGCAGCAAGAGGTAAAAAGAGAAATTCCATTTAAGATAATTGTAGACAATATAAAATGCTTGGGAGTCTACTTGTCGATAGAAACCTAGGAACTATATTCATATAATTATAAAAAAATAAGAAACAGATCTAAACAATTGAAAAAATACCATTTGCTCATAGGTAGGCCAAGACAACATAATAAAAATGGTAATTCTTCTTAAATTTATTTATTTAGTATCATACCAATCAAACAATCAAAAAATTATAGAACTGGAAAAAATAATAAAATTCATCTGGAAGAACAAAAGTTCAAAGATGTCGAGGCAATCAATTAAAAAACACAAAAGAAAAGGTAGCCATGCCAGATCTCAAACTGTATTATAAAGCAGTAATTATCAAAACTATCTGGTGCTAGCAAAGAAACAGATTTGGAATAGATTAGGCACAAATTACATTATAATAAATGACCATAGTAAATTAGTCTATGATAAATCAAAAGATCAAAGCTTTGGAACAAAAACTCATTATTTAACAAAAACTGCTGTATGGCAACAAACTGGAAAACAGTGTGGCAGAAAACTAGGTTTAAACTAATGTATCATGCTATATACCAAGATAATAATATATGTGGGCATATTACCAAAATGCATACATTATTTACACCTAAAGAGTGATACCATAAGCAAATTAAGAGGGCATGAAATAGTTTTATGTTAGAATCATGTGGAAAAAATGTTCCAAATCCCTATTGATCAAAGAAATGAATATTAAAAACAACTCTGAGCTACAAAGGAAAATGATAGATCTTGGAAGAGATGTGGGAAAAGTGGGAACACTAGTGCACTGTTGGTAGAATTGTGACCTGATTCAACCATTCTGGAAAATAATTTGGAAGTATACCCAAATGACTTTAAAACTGTGAATATCCTTTCATTTAGCAATACTACTGCTAGGTGCTAGACATCCAAAAAAGGGGGAAAGGACTTATTTGTAGAAAAATATTTACAGCAGCTTTTTTTTTTTTTTTTTTTTTTTTTTTTTTTAGTGGCTATGAATTGGAAATCAAACGGATACCCATGAAATTGGGGAATAGCTGTGGTATATCATTGTAATGGAATATTATTATGCCATAAGAACTGACAAGTGAGATGATTTCAGAAAAATCTGGAAAGATTTACGGGAATTGATGGCATAGTGAAAATGAATAGAACCACAAGAACATTTTACATAGTAATAGCAATATTTTTTTCAATGAAGAACTATGAATGGCTTAGCTATTCTTAGCAATACAATGAATGGTCTGCCCTCTGGTCTTTACCCAAGAAGGTCCTTTGATGTCTTGGAGCTACCAGCACTATATAGCTTCTCAGGGATCTGTTCCTTGTGACCCATTGCTACCGCTCTGGAGCTTGCACTCAAAAGTGGATATGGGCAGTGGAATAGCCAAACAGTGCTCAGAGCTGTGCCCAGTGCTAGTGCAGAGTATTCTCTTTCTGACTGGTTGTTTAATTCCATTACCATCTTGGGCTAGGTGCTCCCAAAGCTGCTGTTTTTATCCTGTCATTGCTTCCTCCCATGACCCACAGATGGTATTGCCTACACAGCCCCCACTCCCTCTGATTTCTTAAGTTGCTTTTGGCTGGAAATCTGTCTTAGTCCAGGCTTTTGTTGACTGTGTCATTCCAGAATTCAATTTGACATACATTTAAAGTTGTTTGGTAGAGTTAACCTTTGGTACTTCCTCTTGGTCTCCATCATTTTGGTTTCCTTTAGAAATGGGGAAGTTTGGAGGAAAGAGTGGGTTTAGGGAGAAGATAATGAATTTTATTTTGGGAATGTTATGTCTGGAAATCCTGTCAAGAGTCATGGGACTATGTAAATAATGCAACTCTGAGTTCAGGCAAGACTAAGGATGAATGTAGAGATCTGGGAGTTATCAGAAAAGAGGTGGTATTTGTTACAAGATTTTGTGTTTTGTTTTTAATTGCTAGGAGGTGGAAGGGAGAGATTTTTGTATGTTCTTCCCCTTCCCCTCAAAAAAAAAGGAATTCATGGAAATTGATACCACCACTGACACCACCTTGGAAGAACCCAACCTATATTATAGATCTCTATCATGCATGTATACACACACACACACACACACACACACACACACACAGACATGATTAATCATAGGAGACTTGAAAAGAATTGGTAAGTATGAAGAGAACCAGGAGAATATATCATGAAAGGAGAGGACAGTGTCAAATGCTGCAAATAAATTGACAGTAACAAAATAACAAAAACAATCTCTTTGGTAATCTTGGAAAGAGCAGTTTGAATGATGAGATCAGAAATGATTATCAAGCTTGCTTTGATTCCAGTGAGAATGAACTGTCTCATTTCTCTTTTGTATAGCTCCTAGTCACATGTTTTTAAAAACCCAAAACCTTTTTTTTTTTGTATTATTGACTCCTTTGGCAATCTGGGAAAGCCTCTGGATCCCTTTTCAGAATAATGTTTTTAAATACTTAAAATACATAGTATTAGAAAGGAGCCATTAAAAGATTTAAAACAACTTCTCAGACCTCAGGTTAAAATTATTTCTTATAATTATAAGGAAGTTTCCCTTTATTTCAGCTCAGATCTCCTTTTCATGATTTTCCTACTAGTTGTTCCTTATTATAGGGTCGCGGGCCAAGCAGAGTAACTAGTCCTTCAAATACCTGATGGTAGTTATTATGTCATAGAATTGCAGAATCTCTGAGCTTGGAAGGAACTTTGGAGATTGTCCAGGCTAGACTTGATATTAATAAGTATTTTCTCTACAGACCACTCTGACAACCATTCATGTAGTCTCTATGTGAAAATTTTTAATGAGGTAGAACTCGCCACTTTTTTGCTGTCTTTCATTGCAAAGACGTTTGTAATTATTCTGAGCCATAATTTGCCTATCTTCTGTTTCTACCTTTCGTTCCTAGTTGTATTCTCTGAGGCCCAGAAAAACAAGTTTTAATTTCTTTTAATATGAAACATTCCTTAAAATAATTTAAGATAGCTAATTTTTCTGTTCTCTGAGCTAAATATTCCCAATACTTAGAACTGGTTATCCTGGGCCATGATTTTAAGATCCTTCACCATGCTAGCAGCCTCTTTTAGATAGTATACAGTTTATCAATATGCTCCTTAAAATGTGATGAGCAAAACTGAATACTATATTCTAGATGAAGTCTGATTAAGTAAGATTTCTTTTTGGTGGCTTTTGTTGTGGGTTTTTTTCCTTTAAAAATATTTTATTAAAATTACCTTTAATCTGCATTCAGACTCTACAAGCACCTTTCATCATAAGTCCTTCAGAACTGTTGTGGATCATGGTATTGCTGGGAATATCTAAGTTATTTATGGTAGATCATCATACAACATTGCTGTTACTGTATACAATGTAATCCTGGTTCTGCTCATTTCACTTATACTTGGTATGTAAGGACAGGTATTGCTGAGAGCATTTTGTCATTTCTTCTAGCTCATTAGTATTCCTTCACAATCATATTTGACAGCTTGTTCAGCCATTCCCCAGGTGATGGACATCCCCTCAATTTCTAATTGTTTGCCACTACTAAAAGAGCTGTTATGAGTATTTTTGTACACATTTTTGTTTTTTATCCCTTTGGGATACAGACCTAGTATTAGTATTGCTTGGTCAATGGCTTTGCATGGTTTTATGACCCTTTCGGCAAAGTTTCAAATTGTGCTCCAGAATGGTTGAATCAGTATATAACTTCACCAAAGGCATTAGTCTTTTAGTTTTTCACATCCCTTCTGACATGTCATTTTCCTTATCTGCATATCAACCAATCTGATAGCCTTGTGGTGGTAGCTCAGAGTTGTTTTAATTTCCATTTCTCTAATCAATAGTGATTCAGAACATTTTTTCATGTGACTATAGATAACTTTGATTATTTTATTTGAAAATTGTCTTCATATCCTTTGACCACTTATCAATTGAGGAATGACTCATTTGTATACATTTGAATCTGTTTTCTATATGTTTAAGAAATGAGGTCTTTATCAGAGAAACATTGTAAAATGTTTTCACATTCATGATTACCAGCTATGTTTTTCCATCCTTTTTTCCTTCTATTTATTCTACTATCTTCTCTTCTTTTACCCGATCCACCCCCAAAAGTGTTTTGCTTCTGACATTTTTGACCAGGTAAGATTTCAAAGGCATTATCTTCTCGTGCTCTTTGGACACTAGTTCTCGTTCTAATAATGGTAGCCTCAGATTACATTAGCTATTTTTGGTCTGTTTTTATCATATTGTTGACTTAGGTTGAGCTTTCTGTTCACGAAACCTTCACAACTTTTTTTTTCCCCAGATGAACTATTTACCCATAGTATTTGATGAATTCACTTTTTGATATGTCAGTAGTCTGTCGTATCCCACCCTAAATCTACAGCCTAATCACCCCCAATTCCTTTAAACATTTCTTATGTATGTTCTCAAGCCCTCTTAACATTCAGATTGCTATTCTTTAGCATGCTTGCTTCAATTTGTGGCTTTTCTAAAATGTGGTATCCCAGACTGCACACAGTTTTGATATGACCAGGCCAGCATATGAAACTTTCTTTACTCTCTGTGTGTCTGGGATAGTATTTACTGTCATGTAGATTATTCCAAGCCAAGCTTCATGACATCGGCAGATTTTACCTGCATAATGCCTTCATACAAATTTTTGATAAAGATGCTAACACAAAACAAGGGATTCTTCATTATTGTTTTTCAGTCATATGTGACTATCTGTGATCCTGTTTGGGGTTTTCTTGGCAAAGATAATAGAGTGGCTTGCCATTTCTTTCTGCAGCTCATTTTTACAGATGAAGAAACTGAAACAAGTAGGATTAAGTGACTTGTCCAGGTCACATAGCAGTAGGTGTCTGAGGCACAATTTAAATTCAGGTCTTCCTGATTCCAGGCCTGGCCCTCTATCTACTCTGCTATCTAACTACTTAGCACTTTACTGAAGAGACCACTTCTGAGTTTACCTAACTATGTGATCCTCAAGCCCACAAGTTCCATTTTATTCACAAGCATATTAAGACTTTTCTGAAATCTAGGCATTATGCTTTCTGCTTTCTTCTAATTTAGCAGTCTAGTAATCCAGTGTGGTGTAGTCTCATGGAACTGTTCTTGGCAAAGCCATGCTGACTCTTCCTGTTCATTTCTTCCTTTTTCTAAATACTTATAAGTAATAATAATTTTCGTCTTTTTGCCAGGAAGTAATGCTCTCTGGCCTTTCATTTACATATGATAAAGACTGTTCTTTTTTGTTTGTTTGTTTATTTCTTGGTCAGAGAGACAAATTTTTCAGACTGGGAGCTGTGATAATTCAGGGTTGCAGTTTATTTCTTGAAATGCTTGTCTCTTTTTCCTTCTGTCCAGATATTCTGGAGTAGGCAGCATTGCTTTCTGTGTCTCCTTCTGTGCTTTTTCCATCTGAATCCTGTAATTGCATTTCCATATATAGTGTGCCCTACCTTCTTCCCCCTTTTATCTATTTTCTTCCTTTTGAATATCCTATGCTCATATTCTAGCTATGAGCATTATCTCTACTTGGTACGTATGAATGAGATGTAGACATTTGAGGCCATAGTTTTTATTACTGGTTCCCCTTTTAGATGTTGTCTCCTGATCTCTTTTTTCTGCTATTCATGTCTTACTGCTTTCCCTCATATGGCTTGACAGATATTCGTGGACAATTGTCACATTTCTTTTCAGTTTCTATATCTTCTGGATCAGGTTCATAAGAATACAGACAGCTATCTGACGTTTTAATCATCCTTTGTTAAGTATACTGCATCTTTGCAAGAGTTTATTACTATTTTATTTAAGGTCATGATCTAAGAACAAAACTGCTGTTTTTAGATTTCCTAATCATTTTTTTTTTTAACACTTTTAATCCTCTTGTAGAGCCACTGCCTTTAATCAGCATTAGTATATACTACTAAGGTATAGTATATATACTACACCTTATGTGCTCTGAAGTCAGTTTGTTGCCCAGAATTTCACAGTCACAGTCCCTAAGAATACTGCCTAGGTCACTGTTGATGGCATCATTTGTTGCCATGTAAATCATCACACTGACAAGTCTTTGGAGGCATTCATCCTATCCTAGATACAAATTAAAGGCAGGCAAACAGGCCCCCTCTCTGTTTTGTCTTCTTAACAGAGTGCTTCTGTACCTCTCCACAGGGCATCACCAGCTCTCATCATTCATTCCTCTCTCCTTACACTAGCTGTTACTGAGCAGCTTCACTTCTGGTGGTGTTTTGGGGGCTACAATGTCCTTCCTAGGAGATTGGGAATTTACTTCTGCCTCAGGTGTCCATTCTCCCCTCCCTCCTCCCCTCCCCAGCACCAAGAGCCTTTTGCAAACTGTTAGCTAGCCCTGGGTATTCAGGGGCCCTTCCCTTCCTTCTCCCTCACATGATTCCATCTTAAATTTCCTGATCCAAGGAAGTATTCCTCTCTGTCTCAAGATCTTTTCTTGAGACTCTCTCTGAAGGAGCTTTATTCGCCCTTATGACGTTTCCCCTTCTCTTTGAGGAAGTCCAAACTGGACTTTGGGCACATTTATTACTTGACACTAGAAGAAATATTTGTACATTTTCTACAGGTCACAGCAGCATTTTCTTTGCCCTGTAATCTTTGATGGCAGCAAGATTTTGTTGTCTTATTTTCATTAGCTTTCCTGGCAAACAACCACTGCAACCAAGATCAAGTGAGAAAAATATGTGACACTTTGCAGACTGCAAAGTGGTATATCAGCATTACCTCTTAGTATTTTGCCATGCCTGTTTGTGAGCCTAGAAAATCAGTAACTGGAGACTGCTGACAGAAGCTTTATTTTTTTTTTTAAATAGGTGACTAAGTTTGCTTACATTCTTGGGAGAGACAAGGACACATATAAATATATAAAAAACAAATACAAAGAAATTAAGTTGGCAAACAAAGAGATTGTTCTCTTAAGAGAAGGCTAAAAAAATTGTGATATATGATTGCGATGGAATATTATTGTGCCATAAAAAATGATGAAATGAACAATTTTGGAGGATCTGATATGGAATGAGGGAACTAAGTGGCCCAGAGAAAATAGAGCATTGGCTCTGGAGTCCAAATCTGGCCTTAGATATTTACTAGCTGTATAACCCTATAGGCAAGTCACTTAACCCTTATTGCCTCCCACCCACCCCTAAAAAAGTGAAGTGAGCCATAATTGGAAAACAATTTATACAATGATAATAATCTTACAGAGAAAAATAACTTTGAAAAACTTTAGAACTCTGATCAATATAATGATAAAGCACATACAAGTCCAATAAATGAAGATAAAACATATTTACCTCATGACAAAGAGATCTGCACTCTGCCCATGGTTCCTGATACTGATTATCAGTTTTAGACTTAACTTCCTTTTGGATCACTGACCGACCAACCAAGAGAAAAATCTACCAGAAAGTGTGTTCATTTCCTGCTTTGTTTTCCTGGTATTGCTAATGATTTTATTATTTTTTTCTAATAACTTTTGTTGGTGGGGTTTTGTTTTGTTTTGTTTTTTTGTATTTATATCTGTCATTTCTAGATATCCCCCTTGTGAGAAATTAATATTTCTTTTATATTTAATAACTAATTGTATTAAGGTTAAAGTTAGAGGAAAAACTCTTTTCTATTTCCTCATCCAGAAACTATAACTAGGCTATGATCCAATTGGCCAGTAAAAGAAAT
Source organism: Sarcophilus harrisii (assembly GCF_902635505.1). Lineage (NCBI taxonomy): Eukaryota > Metazoa > Chordata > Mammalia > Dasyuromorphia > Dasyuridae > Sarcophilus > Sarcophilus harrisii. The sequence goes on from NC_045427.1 coordinate 373,016,566, forward strand.
TCTAAATTTAGAGGCTAATGGGTATATTCCTACGCATTTGCGTTTGCTCAGATAGGTTTGGAGAAGTATTAATTCTCTGTATATGGAAATTGTTGTTTCTTTGACCAAGATTTGAGTAACCAAAGTCATAGTCTAAGAGAGTCTATCTCCCATTGTATTAACGATTCAGAGGTGATGAGGTATCTCTTAAGAACACCTCCTCTTTGAAGGGCATATAAATTGTGACCCTGAAATGACCAAATTACCAGCTTTTGATTAATAATCTGCCGAATTTATTTATAAAGTTATTAAATTACCCAGAAACTGAGTCTTGAAACTTTTTAAACACCATACACATTCCATTAAAAAACAATTGAGAAAACCAACCATTCACTAATCCTATCCGACATTCCTAAAAATGTCTTTTTTTGGTGGGTGGGGTGGGGGTGGGGAGAAGGTTTATTCAGTATATCTCTGATAAATATTCCCTCTGTTGCCTGGTTTGGCTCTCAAGAAAGTCTCCTAAGGTCCCTTTTTATATGGTGATGTTTAAAAAGAGGACTTCATCCATTTTGATGTGGTGAACCAGTAGATTCTATAAGGAATTGTACCAAATTTTGCCTGAAATATAAAACTAAGGCCTAGAAAGTGTTCTAAACATTAAAGTAGCACATTCCTTAATGGATGATATAGTTGATTTTGTCTTGGTGAGTGAGGTTGGATAATAACATCCATTTTTCCTGACTTTCTCAACAGTTCTAGTTGAATTCAAAAACATTTGTTTACATTTGTTCCTAAATTTCAAAGAAAAGTCTAAAATTCTTTTGGATTACTGTATGTGGCTTTATCTCATATCGTTTTGAGAGCACTGTCTATTGTCATAGAAGGCTCATTGCACTTCTTCATTTTAATTCTGCTTTTTTTACTGGTTAGCTTTGAATATTGATCTCTTACCTAAGAAATGAAGCATTTCTAATGTGGCTCAATCATTTCTCATTTTCCTATGCTATTTTTTTTTTTTAACCTCAGCTAATTTAATCTCATAGTACCTTATTAAAGTTCTTAGGTTATTTAGCATCAATCCTTATTTTAAATGTGCTGCTCTTTGTATATGAAAATTACTAGGTAGAAAAGAGGAAATTACTATCTTTGAAGAATTAAGAATTCACATACAATATCATGTGTATTGGTAGTGTAATTGCAAAATGTGCTAGTCTCATGAAGGAGAATTATTTCATTTCTAGAAAGTGATTGGTAGGCAGAGTTAACCATCCTTGCTTTATTTTTATAATTAGAGGACCCTAGTAAATTTTAACATTTTCAGAACACCCCCATAATGTATGTATGTGTCTATAAGGAGGGAAGAGGGAAAGAGAAAGAATGAATGAATGAATTAGCTTAGGCCTAGTAAGCACCTAGTGAATTTATTTAGTGGTAAAACTACTAATTCAGTCTAAGGTGTCAACTTCATTTATCATCCTTTCACTAGCGTTTTTTTAATTTTAAAAGAATCCTTCCAGTGAGTAGCAATATTAAACAGGAAATAAATCACTGCTGTGTTGGGATATGAGGCATAATCAGCACTACAGGAAATGTGGAGTTGAGAGTGATGAGAGGCTTCACAAAAGGCCTCAATTACTTTCTGCTAATAAGATCAACCTATTGTGATGTTGTGAACTTGTTGCTGTTATATATTTGGAGAATGGGGGAAAATTACATTTTTTTCCTTTTTATTAAGTTAGTTTGATAACCAGTTGGTGTATTTTGGGTAATTTGCTTTTAGCAAGAACTTTGGGGTGTGAGTGTATACAAGAAAAAATGAAACTTTAGAGCTCCATAGTATTTTATAGCTAATAGTTGCCCATTAATGATAAATTGATGCTAACGTTCTGAATATCGTACATGAAGATTATGCTTATTAATAGTTATATAAGAATACACTTAGGATTGTTTTTCTAGAAACTGAGGAACCTGCCCCCCAGCTAAGATATTGCTGTTTGTGGCTAGAAGAATCGAGGAAGAAATGAATAAGGCTTTCTCAATAAAAAATACAAAAAGAAACACCCAAATATTTTTGTTATACACCAAGTACAGCACATTTAAAATGAAATTTGATGCTATCTTGATTAATAGCTTTAGCAGAGTATTATGAGAATAAGAGATAATACTTAATCTGTATACTTTTTGAGCTATGCATTAGGAAAGTGCAATATTAAAATATTCCCACTTTTTAATACAAAAATTTAGTGAAATTAGAAATTTTTCATTTTGAATATTGACATTAAAAAAGGAAATATTTCTAGACAGTGAAAGGAAAATCTTTGGAAGGTAACAGTCAAACTACACACAAGAAAATTATCATAGCAATTTAGTAAATAATGGACTGGAAGGGGTCTGGGAGATGGGGGTCAGGTTGGCACAATTTGGAATTAGAGACTAACCTCTTAGAAGGCAATTACAACAATGCAGGCATGAGATGATAAGGGACTGGGGCGGGGCCGGCTGAAAGTTGGGGATGGAGGGGATGGTGCTCACTGTATGAGTACAGATAATGAGATGTATACCAAAGATAGCATGAAGATAGAAACAAGACCTGATACAGATTAACTATATAGAATTAGAGCATAAGAAGTATAAGATTAAACTAAGGTTGTGAGCTTTGATTATTGGGAACATGGTGGCACCCTCAACAATAAAAAGATGGTTTAAGAGGAGGGGTTGAAAGAAAAGAGAATGAATTCAGTTTTAATCGTGATGTATTTGAAATGCCTTTGGGACAAGAGCTAGAGCAGCTGAGGAGAGAGGCTAGTTGGAGAAATTGATCTGAGAATAATCTGCATAAGTATTATAATGGAATCCATAAATTTGTGAGTTCATCAAATGAGATAAAATAAAAGAAGAAGAATTTCTGGATACCCTTTAGAGGATATCCATGGGAAATAATATGTGACCTGAGTGAAGAGCTAGCAAAGGAGACTAAGAAGGAATGGTTAGAAAGTTAAAAACAGAAAAGAGCAGGGTCACTGTAATTTAAGTGAGTACCCAGGAGAAAAGATTGGTCAGCAGTATCAAATGCAATGAAAGAGTTCAAGAAGAATGAACAATATTCATTTAGAGAACAGTTTGGTTTCTTTGAGATCAGAAACCATATCAGAGAGTTTTGAAGCATGTGAATAAAGTATAAATAGTTATCTCAAATTTAGCCAAAAATGGTAGGGAAAATATAGAATGATAGTGTGGATGGTTGGATCATCATTTGAGTTAGCAATGCTGGGCTGGAGTTTAAGAAAGAGAGATTAGGGTTGGATATTAGATCTGGAAATTATCAACCTAAAGGTCATACCAGGAGGACTAATGATATCATTCCAAAAGAATATATAGAGCTAGGGTTCTATATCTGGGGTTTATGTTCAGGGGGTCTATGGACTTCAATAGGGAACGTATACAATTTTATTTCAATATGATTAGAAGTGGAGTTAGTTCTAACACTGTTAATTTTGTTGATTCAGGCTTGCTGTTAGGATGAAATGAAGCATTCACAAGTCATTGAACAGTTAATGAAAGGAAGTTAAGTTTGCCCAGAGAGAACAAAGATATGCATCAAAATGCAGATTCTTAGCTTCATATGGAAATAGAATTGATAAAATTGATCTGGGCATCTAGGCAGGATATAGTGAAATATGTGGTGACTCTCATGATGTTCAAAATTCCAAGTTGGTAGAGCCCCAACTTCCCTTCTTGGTGATTTTTTATGCCTTTTGGTGACTAGGTACCTTAGGCCAATCAGGTCTCAGGGACAGCTTCCTCTGTTTTTAGGGAAATCTTAATTCCAGTTAAAGGAGGGGAGGACCTGTTTCATGTTTGGGTTGGGGGAAAGATGATATGTGAGGAAATGATAATATCGTAGAACCAAAGGGTAAAATAGTTAATTGAAAGAAGCAAAGTACTTGGGGGGCAGGGGGGCAGAATGAAAGGAAGGAAAAAAGCATAAACAAGGGAAATATAGGATGGAGAGACATGCACAGTAATCATAATTGTGAATGTCAGTGAGATGAATTCTTCCATAAAAGGGAAGTGGGTAGCAGAGTGGATTAAAAACTAGAATTCTATAATATATTATTTACAGGAAACACATTTGAAGCAGAGAAAGACACAAGGTAAAGGGCTGGAGCAGAATATATTATGCATCAGTTGAAGTTAAAAAAAAAAAAAAAAAGAAAGCAAGCCAGGGGTAGCAATCTTGATCTCAGATAAAACAAAAGCAGAAATAGATCTAATTAAAAGAGATAAGGAAGGAATTTATATATTACTTTAGTAATAAGATACCAAATTCCGGGAAGTAATATCAGTACTAAACATATGTGTACTAAGTGGTATAGCATCCAAATTTTTAAAAAATAATAGCTTTTTATTTTTCAAAATACATAAAGATGGTTTTCAACATTCATCTCTGCAAAATCATATGTTCCAAATTTTTCTCTCCCTTTCCATCTCCCTTCTCCCCCAGACAGCAAGAAATCAAATATAGGTTAAACAGGTGCAGATTTTCTAAATGTATTTCCACATTTATCATGTTGCACAAGAAAAGTCATCAAAAAGGGGGGGAAAAAAAAGAGGAAAACGAGCAAGCAAACAACAACAAAAAAAAGGTGAAAATACTATGTTGTGATCCATATTCAGTTCCCCCTAGTCCTTTCTCTGGATGCAGATGGCTCCCTCCCTCACAAGACCATTAGAATTAGCCTAAAGCATCTGATATGAAAAGAGCCATGTTCACCAAAAGTTGATCATCTCATAATCTTGTTGCTGTGTACAAAATTCTCTTGGTTCTACTAGTTTCACTTACCTGTTGATGTAAGTTTTTCTAGGCCTTTCTGAAATCAACCTACTCATCATTTCTTATAGAACAATAATTCTTCATTACATTCATAACTTAATTTATTCAGTCATTCTCCAACTGATGGGCATCCACTCAGTTTCCAGTTCCTTACAACTACTTAAAAAGGGCTACCACAAACATTTTTGCATATGTGGGTCCTTTTCCCTTTTTTTATGATCTCTTTGGGATACAGACCCAGTAGTGAACGAAAGGTAAAAAAACAGTTTGATAGTTCTTTGGGCATAGTTCCAAATTAGCATCCAAATTTAAGAATTTAATTTAATTTAAGAGACTTCAGTTTTGGGATAAAGACTCACTATCTGACAAAAAACTGCTGGGAAAACTGTAAGGGTAGAAACTAGACAGACCAACATTTCAAACCAAGATATGCTCAAAAAGGGTACATGACTAAGACATAAATGATGATACCATAAGCAAATTAGGAAAGTAAAGAATAGTTTATATATGGAGAAGGATAGAATTTATGACCAAACAAGAGATAGCAAGCATTATGAAATGCAAAATGGATTTTGATTACATTAAAATAAAAAGATTTTACACAAACAAAATCAATGCAGTGAAGATTTGAATGAATGCAGAAATATGGGAAACTAATTTTTATAGAAAGTGTTTCTGATAAAGGCCTCATTCTCAAATTGAGTCAAATTTTCAAGAATGTAAGTCATTCCCTAATGTAAAAATAGTCTTGAGGATATGAACAGGTCTTTTTCAGATGAAGAAATTAAAGTCATCTTTAGGTAAGTATGAAAAAATGCTCTAAATTATTATTAATTAGGGAAATGCAAATTAAAACTATGCTAAGAAATCCTCTCATACCTATCAGATTAGCCAATATGACAGAAAAGAAAATGATAAATACTGGAGATGTGGGAAAATTGGGATGCTAATACATTGTTGATGGAGTTATGGATTGATCCAACCATTCTGGAAGAACAATTTGGAACTATGCCCAACAGGCAATCAAACTATGCATACCCTTTGATCTAGCAATGTTTCTTATATATCAAAAAGATCATAAAAAAGAGGAAAGGGCCCACATATACAAAAATATTTCTAGCAACTCTTTGTGGTGACAAAGAATTGAATTGAGGGAATACCCATCAGTTGGAGAATGACTAAACAACTTGTGGTTTATGAATGTAATGGAATACTACTGTGCCATAAGAAATGATGAGCAAGAAGATCTCAGAAAAGCCTGAACTTACATGAACTGATGCTGAAAATGAGCAGAACCAGGAGAACATTGTACACAATAACAGAAACATTGTACTATGATCAACTATGATTAACTTAGCTCTTCCCAGAAATACAATGAGACAATTCCAAAAGACTCAGGATGGAAAATGCTATCCACATCAGGAAAAAGAACTATGGAGTATGAATGCTGATCAAACATTTTCACTTTTTTGGTTTTCTTTTGTTCTCTTCTTTCACAACATGATTAATGTGGACATCTATTTCCATGATTACACATGTATAACTTATATCAGATTATTTATCATCTTGGGGAGAGAGAAAGGGAGAAAAATTCAGAACTCAGCATTTTATAAAAAATGAATACTGAAAACTATCTTTACATGTATTTGGGGGAGGGGGGGGGAATGTGTACAAAACCCAAAAATAATAACCTTTTTTGGAGATAGAAGAAAAGATCCTATGACAAAGTCTTGATGTACATACATCAACAAAGGAGCAGGACATGGATGATGAGAAGGAATTAGCTAACTGAATAAGTAGAAAGAGAACTAACAGAAAAACAGTGTCACAAAAACTTAGAGAGAAAACAAATCAACAAGCATTTATCACACACTTTTTTTATGCCAGGTAGTACTTTGAGCACTGGATTATGAATATTGTTTGTTCCTCCTTTTTTGAGAAGATCTTGACTTCAGATACATAACTCCATGACCTGCAAATGAATTGGATTTAAGTGAAGGAGGGCTCAAAAATACAAATTCTAGCAGGAAGAAAGCTAGTCCCTCCCCTCTCTAAGGGAGACCACAATGCATAATTAGAAGCTGAAGGGTAGATGGGGTAAATAGGGTCCTATATGGAAGTAAAGCTGAAAAAGTTTGAAGAATGGAGAGTAATAGAGAAGAAAAAAGCCATGGCTGGCTTGGATATTTCCCTTAAAATAGAAGTTTTGAGTAGAAAAATGCTGCCTAGGGGAAGAGTGAGTTTTCGGAGTAAAGAAGCTTGGACTGGAGGGAACCTGGAAGAAGAGAGAGTATTTGGGAGCAGAGACTTGAGGGAGGGAAACCAATTAACAGCCTGCTATAATAGTCAAGGCTTCAGTAGTCTTCTAAACTAAAGTGATAACTATGAATGTGGTGAGACTCAGGATCAGAAGCATAAAATGTGGTGGAGGTAGAGATGATGAGATTTGGTCAAAAATTAACATTTGAATGAAAGAGGGGATGCTTGAAAAGTAAGCCACATTCTCTTCCCTGGTGGTTAGAATTTGATTAGAATGTTTTAGGGAGTTTAGGATTTAGAGATTCAAGCCTCATTTTACAAATGAACAAACAGATCTGGAGAAGTAAATAACTTACCTGAGGACATAGGTAATAAGTAGTGGAGACCAGGTTGGGAATCAAACTACCTTGAATTTGTTTCCTGTTTAATATATATATATATATATATACTCAAGCTGTTTCCCTCATTAGAACATAATTTCCAGAAAGCGCAAACACACATAAGTTGGTGTAGAAATACATGAAATAGACCAGGGACAGGAGAGGAAGAATTAAGGGGGGAGGGGTAAAATAGTCTGAAAAGGGAATGATTTATAAGCAAAACAAATTTACTATTAGAGATTGGATCAGAAAGTGTTTTCAAAAAGGAGAAAAAGTGGAAGAACCAGTGTCAGCATCTGAATCAGGTAAAAAGAGGGCAGAGCCAGGACAGACCATATCAGTTATGGAGGACTAGTATTAATCCTATTCCTTGTCCTTACTACCACCTTTTTTATAAAAAAAATTTTTTTTCTTTTTAAAAAATTTTTTCCCTTTTATTATTAAAGCTTTTTATTTTTTAAATGTGTGCATTGGTAATTTACCACATTCACCCTTGCAAAACCTTGCGTTCCAAATTTTTTTCCTTCCCTTCCTCATACTCCTTCCCCAGACAGCAAGTAATTCAGAAAAATTAGATCAAAAAGGAAAAGAATGAGAAAGAAAACAAAAGGCAAGCAAACAACAAAAAGAATATCACTGTCTTTTTAAAGAAATGGTTGGCGGATGAAGAAGTGAATCAATGTAGATTGAAGCATATTTTTTTTCATTTAATCTTTCATTTAATTAATTAAAAATATGTTTTTTTCCTCCCTTTTGATCTGTTTCTTCTTTCACAACTGTAACTAATGCAAAAATATATTTTATAGGACACATATAAAAAAACAATGAAATTGCCTATCATCTTTGAAACAGGGGAAGGAAGAAAAATTTGGAACTCAAAATCTTATAAAAAAATGAATGGTAAAATTTTTCTTGATGTGTAAAGGGGAAAAATGAAATTTATGCAAATTTTTTTTAAAAGTGAAAGAAATTGTTGGAGACAGAGGGGAAAACAAAGGTATGATCAAGAGTATGAATACAATGAACTCGGACTTTATAAAGCAGAAGAGAATAGCAGATTCAAACAAATGTTGCTTACAAGAAACACCCTTTAAATAAGATTCCCACATATTTAAAATGGAGGATTGGAGCAGAATTTATTATTTCAGGTGAATTCAAAAAAGTAGAGGTGGCAATCCATCTTAGACAAAGCATCGATAAACATAGGCATAGTTAAGAGAAAAAGGAAAATACATTATGCTTAAAGGCATCATAGATAATGAATTATTATTTCAATAATTTGTGCATCAAATAGCAGAAAGGAATAGAAAAATTGTAGTAGTTGGGGGCTTTAATATGCTCCTCTCAGATATAGAAAATCTAAGACAAAAATAAAACAAGAAAGAAGTTTGTCATTGGATAAAATTTTAGAACAGTTAAGTTATGATAGGTCTCTAGCATTAGTGAATAGGAACTTATATATATATATATATATATATATATGTGTATATATATACACACACCCATACATACACACACACACACACACTAATCATAGAAACAATCCATAATTTCTTCCAAGAAAAAGACAATAATGAGACAACATACCAAAATCTATGGGATGCAGCCAAAACAGTTTTTAGGGGAAATTATATATTTTTAAATAGCTATATAAATAAAATGAAAGAGGAAAGGAAGGAATTAGACATGCAACTATATATACATTAACTGTGCATGACATCATTAGAACAATTATTAGGGCACAAAAACCACATAAACTTCATTTATGCTGAAAAGCATAAATAATAAACTCATCTTTTATACTATACCACAATAACAATTTGAATAAGTAAAGGCCATATAAAGAAAGACTTCAAACTTAAATGGAGACCAATGCTATAAAGAATATATGGATGAAAACAAATTCTAGAAATAATATGCAAATTCATTAGCAAAAATGATGAGAGAACATGTGAAAACTTTTGGGATGGTGCCAAGGGAAAATTTATGCCTTTAAATGCTTTTCAGCAGTAAGAGAGAAAAGATCAATGAATTTGGTGAGTGATTTTTAAAACCCAGACAAATTTTAAATCTTTTCCCTCCTTCCCCTCCCTGAAGTAAATTCAAAAGTAGACATTCTGGAAATTAAGGAAAAGGGAAACAAAATTGAATTGAAAATCAAGATCACATTAGCAAAAACAAAATAGACAGCTAATTTGATTTTAAAAAAATCAAATTGCCAAAATGAAAAAGAATTCATAAACAAAGAGGTAATAAAGTTACTGTAAACCATTTTGCCCAAATATATGTCAAATAAAGCTAATAATTTAAATGACATGGATGAGTATTTGTAAACTCATAAAATATCCAGATTAACAGAAAAAGAAACCAACAATTTATCTCAAAAACTCTCAGAAAAATAAATTGAACAAGTTATGTCACTTCCCTGAGGAAAGCGCCTTACTTAGAAGGTAAACTCCTTGAGGACAGGCACTGCTTCACTTTTATTATGTGTCCCCAGCACTTAGCAGAGTAGTAGGGGATGCTTGATCACAGTTTGTTGATTGATTGATTGAGGTGGCTGGCATTGAGTGCTTTGTTTCCTCATTGAAGAGACAGGATTGCTTTTTGGGCATTTTGTGAGGAAAATCTTGTTCAATGCTAGGTCCCTTCCAATGCAATTAAGTGACTTGCCCAAGATCATACAGTTAGCAAGATATAGAGTTAGAATTTGAATGATCCAGTGTACATGCTTCTAGATTATGCTACTTGTCACAGAAAATCAGATCTACATTCTTGGTCTTACCTAATTGCACTTTCTAAACAGGTGACTTTGTGCAGGTCATCAGTTACTTAACTTACCTGAACTTCAGTTGTTTCACTTAGAAGTTAGAGAAAGAAAAGTTTAGCTAGAACATTGAGATCTAACCTCTGATGCATTCTTGAGTTCTTTTGAAGGTTTTGGTTAACAGAGTTTTCTCCCGATTTTGCTATTCCCCAACACACATACTTTATAGCTGGTAGCATGGAAAAGGAAAATATCTTTTCCACTAAAACTCCTTGGTGACAGAAGCAGGAGAAAAGTATGGACTCTAAAACTTGTTTCCCAAGTAAGCTAATCAGTCTTTTTGTCACTCATATCCCTGGTAAAAGAATTCTGAAATAAAAGAACAGCTCTATCAAAAGAGAAAAAAAAAACTTCAAAACATTTTAGTTCTATCCTTAATAAATGTGTAAGAGTCATTGAGAATATTCAGTAGTTTGAGCTTTATTTTCATTTGGATATGAAGATTAACCAGATCAAGGTGTTTTCTGGTTATTCTTTCTGTTCCCAACTTTATTCATAGCATATATTCAAATGTTTCATGTGTCTGTCCTTGGTATTCTGCTAGACATTTGGGGAATAAATGCTCAGAGCCTACCAAAAACTGCATACACCTTGTACATTTACATAGAAATACAAATGAATAACAATAAAGACAGCAATAGGGGAATTTTACAAAGATATGTGAACTAAGTGCCAATTAGTTGTCCATACTGTAAGTGGTATGGATTCAGAAAATGAGAAAGATCACTTGGGGTTTAGAGTGGGTAGGGAAATAAGGCCTGTGCTAATGAGAGCTAAAAAAAAAAAAAAAAAAAAAAAAAAATGAAGAGCAAGTTGTAAATAAGATAAGAACCCTAGAGTCATACCTAGAGATTCCGGGTAGGCATCTTTTTCCAAGGAAGTGCTTTGCAGCAAATATAAATAATTTTGTGACAAAAAGTGGTTAAAATAATGCAATGATTATGGGCCTACAGAAGACAGCAGAATCACCAAAGTGAAGATGGGTCAGTCACCTTTCTTGATTCTTACTCCCTGTGGCTGGAATAACTGGCTTTGTCCAATATTCTCATTTAACCTGATTGACTCTGAACATTTCAGGATTATGGTGATATAGTTTAGTTTCTTGAGACTTACTTGCAGTATTAACAAGTTAGATATAAATTAGATATTCTTGTCCTGTGGTTAATTCTGTTTAGTCATACTATAATTGTTATCTTAGTTGTCTCGTCACATACACAGAATTATCAGAGGATTTTTAAAAAAAAATAAGATTACTTCTTATGATTCATTGTCCTTAACATAGTGCCTGCCTGGCACCTGGTGTAGGTATTTAATGTTTATTAAATTATTAGCAATTTCTAATTTGTTTGGAGGTTTTTTCAATGATTTAAAGTGAAACAAAATTAATTGTGTTTTTTGTTTGTCTTTTAGGCAAGGTTTTCATTCCATCATGAATTATGGAAATCCTCCACCCTACTCGGATCCAGGCCCAACTGCCCCATATCCACCATATATGCAGCAACCAGGTAGCTCTCAAGCATATCCTCCTGCTGGGCCTTATCCTGCTGGGCCTCCAGGGCCTTATCCACCCCCTAATACAGGGTATCCATACCAAGGCTATCCACAGTATGGCTGGCAGGGTGGACCACCTCCAGAAGCTCCCAAAACAACAGGTACTGTAAACATTATATGCAAACTATGTCATAGTGAGAAATATTTGTATGGTTTTCTTGTTGCCTCACCCCCCCCACCCCACGCCAAAAAAGGCAGGTCATCTGGCCTTTATAACAGGATTCATTTTTAAGCTTTAGTGATTATTTTTCCTGCCTTGTGGAGAATTTTTCATCTCTAGCAAGATGGTAGATACCGTATTGATATTCTGAGTCTTCTGTTTTTTTGTGGTATATTTTCCTTTGGGACAGAAATCTTGTTTGACATGTTTTCTGAGAGTCACTTGAAGGTCTCAGGCTTCTGTTATTTATTGTTGCAGTAGTACAAAGTTTTGTTTTTCAGGATTAGATTGTTGGAGCCAATTTATCTGTAAGTTCCAACTCATTTCATATCAGCCTTTTCTTTTCAAAAGCAGCTAGCAGACATTTTAAATTAGATTTTTTGATTTTCTAAGCTATACTTAAGATATTTACCTGCATTTTCAATAAGCCAATTAGGGCTGAGGGCCCCCACATTTTGGGTCCTTAATTTTCCATGCATTTGCTGCTATATGGTTCATCCGGCCTTAAAAAAAAAATTGAAACGATAATAAAGAATCTGATTCTTTAACACTTGTCTTTTTTCTATGCCAAGTATTTGATAAAAATTTTTGAGCTGGAAAGTACCTTTAACTTATCTGTCTCAGACTCAATAAGAACTTGCTGGGTTTTTAAATCTTATATTGTCCAGGTTCTCTTTGCAGAAACCCTTCTTGGTTTCTCATAATGATTAGATTCATATTGACTTAGAAATAAAGTCTGTCCCTGATAGAAGTCAAATCAATAAATATTTTTCAAGTGTCCATGTGTCAGTCATTGTGTCGTGCTAAGACACTTTACCCATATTTTAACCCCTCACTGACCTTAGAAATAGAACTGAAGGTTTATTTGTATTCTGGAAGTTTAAAGTAACTTTACTTTAAACCCTGACATTTCAGGATTTAGGGATTCATTCAAGGTAGGTGTCACATACCAAAATTCCTTTCCCTACTTAGATTCAGGTCTATAATCATAGGAAAATACTACGGTTAGGAAAGACAACTTATTAATTTTTTAAATGAGGAATTTCCTAAATAAAGTAAAATATAGACATTAAATATATTTTGAAGAAAAATCTTGACAAGTACTAGGTTCTTTTTTTTCTTGGCTTTCTCTTGTAACAGTTTATATTACGAGTACATAGAATAGTGCAGGAAATGTGTCACCAAGTGCTGCCTGAGGAGTAACAAACACAGAATTCAGGTCTTTGGCACTGGAGGAAGAATTTCTAAATTAAGTCTCATAAACTGACAAGTCTTCTGTTTAACACAAAGCTATCCTAGCATTTGGGTACTTAAGAGATTTAGACAAACTCTTAATCCAATAGCACATGGTGCTTTCTCAACATGTTCATCAGATCATTTGTTCCTGATGCTCATGATGGTTATGCTAATTTTTATCTAGTAATGCTTTAATTTACATATAAGGTTGGCTGAGTTCTTTTACTGGATGCTTTGCAAATTTGTACATATTCTGTATTCAAAATATCTAGCACTTTCTTTTAGCCATTAATTTTGAAAGTTAGTGGTTTTTGTAGTTTGCTTCATTTTGAGGAAGTTTTTTTTTAGTAGATTATATTTTGATTTTTAAATTTTTTATTTTTCCCAGTTACATGCAGAACCAAATTATTTTTGGTTCTATATGTACATTCTTTTTTTTTTTTTTTAAACATATTTCCTTAAGAATAATGTTTGAAGGGAAAAAAATCATAACAAAAGGGAAAAACAAGGAAGAAGAAAAAGGGGGATGGGGGGAAGGGAATATAGCATGTGTTGATTTACATTGTCTCCATAGTTCTCTCTCTGTATTTAAATGACATTTTCCATCCAAAGTTTTATGGGGATTGTGTTGGATTGCTGAACTACTGAGGAGAAGCTTGCCTCATTTTTTGAAAATGTTTTATTTATACCTTTGTTTTTATGTATTTTTCACACCCATCCTCAATCTGGTGATTGAACACAATTGACAAAGAAAAACAAATAGAGAAGAAACCTTGTTTGACATAGTGTCTCCTACCTCTGCTGAAAAAAGAAAAGGAGGGAGTGTTCTCTTATTTCTTCAGCAGTTGTTTTTAGAAGGTGAATATAGGTTTGGCTTTTCTACTATTGGCCACATTATTTGCATTCTGGCCAAAAACTTCTAAGATGTTCATGTTTATTTGATAAAAATTTTATGGGTGCCTTTTGTTTTTACATCAGTTTTTTCTAGATATGCTTGCTATTTACCCTCGTATTGAACCCTTCTCTGGTAACAAAACAACAACAACAAAAAAACAGTTTAGCAAAAGCAGCAGTTGTAGTGATTACTTCTAACAGTGTATGTCACATTCTGTATCAATGGTGCCTCTGCCTCTTGCCAAGATGATGGTGGATTTGTTAAGTCCTTGCAGATACTATTACTTCCTTTTACTGTTTCTTTCCATTATTGTTACTCTGTTTTTCATTTTTTAGTGCACAATAATATTCCTTAACATTCATATACCACTGTTTGAAAGAAAAATTTTTTTTCTTTTCATGCTTTCTGGAAATAATATAATGAAGTCTTTTTTTTCTATATTTCTTAAATAAGATTGGTCTGACCTTAAAAAGAAAATGGAATGTAAAATCTTGCCAGGATTTTGGTTTTTTTAAAAATATATATATTTTTTTTCAAGCTTTTGTTTTTGGTAAAAGGTAGTATTAGGATAGTGATTGAAATTGCTTCCTTGGAAGGCAAGTATGCCAGTTTTGATTTAGGGCTTGCTGATCTTTAATAGGATGGGGCTTCCTAAACTTTCACCTCCTTGGAGTGGATAAGTAGAAAACTTATTTTCTACTAAGTTTGGAATCCTTGCCCCATTATGGGGAGATTGTTTGCACAGGAGTATTTTAATCAGGGTTGGAGTATTATGATGTTACAATTTAACAAAATGCTAATTTAGGAAGAGAGCAGAAAATCTTGCTAGGTCTGCTGGTCTCCTGAGTTTGCCAGAGACTAGGTGGGGACAGATTTTTAAAAGGAGAAATTTGTCAGATTTTAAAAAGTACTCAAATTAGAGATGTCCAAAAATAATGCAAGATTTAATTCTGGAATGGAAATTAGAAGTCATAATGTCTGATTCTCATTTTACATATGAGGAAATTGAGATCTAGAAAGATATGTAGCACTTTTCTAGGTAGCTTAATTTTACTAATTTCTGTTCTCCACTCCCTCCCACCCCTCTTAACATTGGGTTAAGACTTGCCCAGGGTCACATAGCCAAGAAGTGTTAAGTGTCTGAGGTCAGATTTGAACTCAGGTCCTCTTGACTTCAGGACTGGTGCTGACACTTCTGACCTCAGACACTTAACACTTTGTTGGGGAATTTGTTGAATGAATTGTTTGAGGACACAATGAGCTTGAAACTAAATGAAGGGATGGAGATGAGAGAACATGAAGAGGGGAGAGATGAGTATATTCCTAAATAGCCACTGAGTCTGCTTTTTCCACTCTGCATTATTTTATACAAATCTTCCCATATATCTCTAAATATTTCCCTTTCGTTGGCTATTTTTTCATCTGGTTTTTCTTTATAATGTTCTGGTCATTCTAGTATGAGGCATCTTAGGCAGAAATCTGTTTTCTAATCCAGAAAGGTCAGGCTTTAATTGTTATCTTTGACACATTGGCTATGTGACTTATAAATCTCTTAGTACGCTAGACTAGTAGTGAAAAACTCAAATAGAAATAGGGCAACTAAACTATAAATAAAGATCCTTGTATGCTACAGAGTGTCTTTAAAAAACATAAATTGACATTATCTAGGTTTCATTGTCTGGGTCAGTAGATAAAGCAGTGGGCTGGAAGCCATAAGGCCTGAGCTCAAATTCAGGCTCAGACTGAGTAGCTGTTTGACTCTGGACAGGTCATTTAACCCTGTTTGCCATAATCCAGCAGAAAAGGAAATGGCAAACCGCTCCAGCATCTTTGCCAGGAAAACTGCATGGATAGTGTGGTCCACAAGGTCATGGAAGAATTGGATAGGACTGAATGAATGAATGTTTCATTTTATTTATATTTATTTTGTTAAATATTTCCCAGTTACATTTTAGTCTGATTCGAGCCGCACTAAGAAGTATTATGAAACACAAATGCTTGTTAAGATACCTCTGCTTTCTCTCTAAGATAGGAGAAGGTGCTGGACTTGCATCAGTAGAAGGTACTTCTTCCCCGACACTTCCTTACAGCTTTGAATTCCTAAGTTCGATCTTTTAACTCTCTCCCTGTTCTCGTTTTTATATATGTTGATTTCTTGTTTCTGCTTTTTTGTTTTCTATCAGGGCATACCAGTGTTTCTGTTTCTGAGTTTTTAAAAAAAATTCACTAGATTAACATTTTTGCAATAATATTCATTTATATAGCTGTTGTGCCATTATTTAATCAGTGGACAATTGTCTGCAACAAATATTTAAGTACACTTACTATATTAAAGTCACAGAATTTAACATGGATACAATGAAATTTTGTTGTTGCTTTTTTAAAAAATTTCACATTTATCTTACCCTCCCACTGCCTCCATGCCAATAGAACAATAATGAATGACTGTATGAACAAATGAACGGAACCCCCTATAATAAATATTCATACCTCAGAAAGGAAGTTCCCACATTAACCATGCCTACAAACATATATTTTACTTTGTTTTAAACCTATCAACTCTCTGAAGTAGTTCTTTAGAATACCATGCTTTTGGGGATTGCATCATGATTTACATCTTTTACTTTGGAGATATCCTGTTCTATTCTGCAGTTTTTCCAAAGTTACTCAAATTAAAGTGGTGGGAGGGGGAAGGGGAAGCATGGCATCAAATTATACATAAGGATTCTAGGGGGTCACATATTGGCTTAGAAAAACATATTATCTGTTTTATTTTATTTTATTTTTAATTCTTTCATTAACTATTTCCCAATTACATTTTCTTCTGACTATTTAACACCCCTGCTTTAGAGTCAAATTCCAAATTGTTTTTTCAAATTGCTAGACCAGTTCACAATTCAAACAACAGTGCACAAAGGTGCCTGTTTGTCTCCAGTTCCACCTATATTTGTAATTTTCCTTTCTGCCAATCTGATAGTATGAAATAGAACCTCTGTGTTAGTGTAATTTGTATTCTTTAATTATTAGCAATTTGGAGATTTTTTTTTTAATGCAATTGATTTAATTGCTTAATCTTAATGATTATATCCATTAATGTCTCTTGTATTTCTATTTTTTGGAATGTTTGCAAGTCAACTCAGGTTTTTATTTTTTTTTTTAATTATTGTTTAAGGAATGCCTCTGATGCTTTTTTTTTCCCCCAAGGCCCATCTTATCACTGATAATTAGGCTAAGTTTTGAAGGATATGCTTATTAGGGTTGCAATGAGATGAATATTTTCTACTTTTTGGCTATCCTGTTCTATTCTGCAGTTTTTCCCAAGTTATTCAGATTGACGTATCTTCATGGTAAAAAAAACTTTTTCTCCTATCTTATTGAAAAATTTTTTCTTTGATCTTGAAATTGTGAAATTTAATCACTATGTGTTTTGTGTTTTGAGATTTCTCTCCTTTGCTTCCATTGTGAAGATTAAATCAATAAATATTTCTTTGTTTTTTTGTATTCAAAAAATTCCTAGCAGTATTCTTATTTCCTAGAATATATGTGTGTATTTTTTGATATATATATATATATATATATATATATATATATATATATATATATATATATATATATTTTTTTTTTTTTTTTTTTTTTTTCTGGGTGATCTGTGATCCTTAAATTAATTCTCTTCACTGCCTTATGTCTTTATACAGTTTTTGATGGAGCTAGGTGGCACAGTGGATAGAGTGCAGGGCCTAGAGTCAGGGATATCCGGCCTTAGACAATTACTAGCTATGTGAGCTTGGACAAAACACTCAGCTTTGTTTGTCTTAGTTTTCACGTCTTTAAAATGAACTGGAGAAATAATGGCAAACACTGTAGTGTCTTTGCAAAGAAAACCCCAAAGGAATCATGAAGAGTCGGACACGACTGAAAAAAAAAATGACTAAACTACAACAGAATGGTTTTCAGTAGCTTAGATTTTTTTTTTCCTTAGAAAATTATTCATATTCTTTGACTAGTTATTAGGAATGGCTCTTAGTCTTAAAACTGTTGAATGTTCCTTGTATATCTTGGATATATGACTTTTTTCATATATTTTCTAGTTAGCTGGTTCCTTTCCAATTGCAAACATTTATTTTCATATAATCAGAATTGTACATTTTATGTTTTGTGATCCTCATCACTTTTTTTGTTGATTTTCCCCAATCCATTATCACAAATGTCACACATTGTCACATTTCTTCTTCACTCCTGTAATTTGCTTATGAAGGCACCTTTTACATTAAATGTGTGAGATATTGGCCTTTACCTAATTTCTGCCAAAGTGCTTTACAGTTTTCCTAGCAATTTTTTGTCAGTTAATGATTTTTTACTCTACTTAGTAGGGTCTTTGGGTTTCTAAAAACTTTGATACTATTCTTATTTGTTTTTGTATATTATCTATCTAAAACTTACTGATCAACCTTCTCAATTTTTAAACCAAAATTAAATAGTTTTAAAGATGTAACATATTGTGAGGTCTAGCACTGATAGACCTTCTTTCCACCTTTTTTCATTATTAATTCTTGACCCTTTGTTCATCTACAAAAATTTCAGTGTTTTTTCCCCCCCTAGGTCTATAAAAATAATATTTTTGTAGTTTGGAAACTGATTAAGCAAATTACTTTTTTAAAGGCATCTTGCAAATCTTTATTTTTTGCTTAGTAGTATTTTATCTTTTTCCAATTATAGGTAAAGGTAATTTTCAACATTCATCTTTGTAAGATTGTGACCTTGAAATTTTTCTCTCTCCCTCCATTCCCCTCCATCTCCAAAACAGCAAGCAATGTTATTTATATAGGTTATACATATTCAATCATGCCAAACATTATTTCCTCATTAATCATGTTGCAAAAGAATAAATAAAAAGGGAAAACCTCAAGGAGAAAAAAAAGTGAAAATAATGTGTTTTAATCTGCCTTAAGACCCTATAGTTCTTTTTTAGGATGTGGTCAGAATTTTCTATTACAATTCCATTAGAATTGTGTTAGATCATTGCATTGGTGAGAAGATCATCACACAGTGTTACAGTTACTATATGTGATATTCTCCTGGTTCTGCTTGCTTCATTCAGCATCAGTTCATGTAAGTCTTTGCAGATTTGTCTGAAATCTGCCTGCTCATCATTTCTTATAGCATAATAGTATTCCATTACATTCATATATTACAACTTATTCAGCCATTCCCCAATTGATTGTATGGATTCCCTCAATTTCTAATTCTCTGCCACCATAAAAAGAGCTGCTATAAATATTTTTTGTATATGTGGGTTCTTTCCCTTTCTTTATAATGGTATTGCTAGAGCAGAGGGTATGGGTGCCCTTTGGGCATAGTTCCAAATTACTCCCCAGAATATTTGGATCAATTCACAATTCCACCGACAGTACATTGATGTTTCAATTTTTTCACATCTTCTCCAAAATTTTTCTTTTCTGATTAGCCAATTGATAGGTATGAGGTGATATCTTAGGGTTGTTTCAATAAGCAAATTAATTTGAGTAGTGTTGTCATTTTTATCATATAAGCTTGGCCAACACATGAATATAAATATTCCTCCAATTAAATTAGTCCATCTTAATTTTTGCAGTGTTTTATGGTTGAATTTACATAGTTCTTCAAAAAATCTTGGTATAATGAATAATAAAAGTTTTTGATGTCATTTTGATTGGAATTTTTTTTCTCTTCCTGATAGTTTTAAATACTGATTATTTGTGTTATTTTATATCTTAAAACTTGCTGAGTTTATTAATAATGTTTGGTTGGTTCTTTACAGTTTTCTATAGTAGTCATTTCATCTATAAAAAACTGTTTTTTTCCTTTTTGCCTATGTTTATTCTTTTACTTTCCTTCTTGTCTTATTGCTATAGCTAGCATTTCTAGACTTAATTTAAAAGGCCACTGTGTTCAGGGCCATTGCCAGTCATCCTCATTTTCCCACTGGACCCAAGTGACTCTGGATAAGAGAGTGAAGCTGTTGGCTTTGCCCAGCTTTGCCTCACTTATATACAATTTGCTTGCAAGTCATGACATCACCTCCTTAATGTCATGATCCTGTTTGAAAATGAAAGACAAACAACAAATAATATTGATGATAGAAATCCTTGTTTTATACCTGATCTTATTAGAAAGACCTCTTCATTTTTCTCCATTGAACATTAATGTGTAATCTTGATTTTAGGTAGATATTTTTACTATATTAGGGAAAGGTCTGTTTATTTGTATGCTTTTTAATGTTTTGAAGAAAAAGGTGTTGGATTTTTGCCCCAAAGCCTTTTTAACATCTATTGATATGATCATGTAGTGTTTATTATTTATATTATTAACATTTATATCTTTCTTTTGTTGAACCTGTCCTGGATTCCTGTTGTAAATATAAACTGAGCACAAACTTTAATCTTTGTAATATATTATTGTAGCCTATTTGCTAAATATTTTATTTAAGATTTTTATAACTATTTCATTAGGGATATTTGTAGTTTTCTTTTTCTCTGGTTTATCTTTCCCTGATTTAACTATCAAGACCATATTTTCATAGAAAGATTGGAAGGGATGCTTTGCCAGTTATTGTAAATAACTTATATGATAATTCATTGTTCTTTGAATGTCTAATAGAATTCACTAGTCATGAATCCATCTGATCTTGGAATATTTTTAATACAAAGATCCTAGAGTATTTACAAAGAAAGGCAAACAAGTAGCTATTTTCAAAGAGCTTGGCTTAATGAAGGAAATAACATACAAACTACTATGTTTGAAAAAGCTATATGTGTATGAATGAGTGTGTGTAACTCTACATATTATCTATACACACATATATACACTCTTGGTAAATTGGAGATCATTTCAGAGCAAAGGCATTACCATTAAGGAAAATTAGGAAAAGCTTCCCATAGAAGGGGAAATTTTAGCTGAGACTTTAAGGAAGCCAGGGAAGTTAGGTAGTGGAAATGAGAAAAGGCATTCTAAGCCACGGAGGACAGCTAGAGAAAATGCACATAATCTTGTACAGGGAACAATAAGGAGGCAGTGTCATTTGAACTAAAAGTACATTGAGAGAGTAAAGCCTAAGAAGACTTAGAAGACTAAGATAGGGAATAGAAATAGTGTCTCGCTTCTCTCTGTGAGTGATCATGGGTTCCCTCTAAGTTACCAGTTTTGTTCCTTTTCTTTCCTCTTACCCTCTTCTTCATTCTGCAGTCTGACTTTTGGCTCCAGCCTCATCATTCAACTACTCTTTCTAAAGTTACCAATGATCTCTTAATTGCCACATCAAATGACCTTTTCTCAGTTCTCATCTTTCTTGATCTTTCTGCAACCTTTGACACTGTCAGTCTCTTTGATACGGGTTTCTGTAGCACTTCCCTCTCCTGATTCTTCTCCCATCTGTCTGACTGCTTCTTTCAGTCACTCTGCTGGATCTTCTTCCAAAATTGTGCCTAATAATCATGGTTCTATCTGAGGTAATATTTTCTTCTCACCTCTCTCCCTTCCTCTCACCCTTCTCTGTGCTGTTTCTCTTGATTTTATACACTCCCATGGGATTTTATACAACCCACTTTCGGTTATCATCTCTATGCAGATAATACCTAGTTCTTTTTATGAAGCCCTAACTTCTCCCTTGACCTCCATTCTTGCATCTCATGTCTTGAACTGGATGTTATGAAGAATTCTCCAACTCGGTATGTCCAAAACAAAAACCCCATTATCATATCATTCTTGCCAAACCCTTCTGTGTATTACTTTCCAAAAGGATAATATCATTTACCCAGTCACCTACACTTACAACCTATATGTCTTCCTAAACTCCCTCCCCCTTTACCTTGAATATCTAATGTCTTGCCAAATCCTATAGATCCTATTTTACATCCCTCATATACAGCTCTTTCTTTCCTCTGACACTACTACTACCCTGTTGCAGATGCTTATTTCACAACTCAGCTTTGTAGTATCCTGATGAATATCTGCTCAACCCATTCTTATTCTATATTCAGCTGTAAAATTGATCATCCTCAAGAACAAATTTGACCATGTTATCCCTGCTTTACCATTCATTAAACTCCAGGGGGCTCCTCTGGATTAAAAAATATAATGCTTTGCTGTTTAAAGCCCTTTATAACCTGGCTTCCTTTTACCTCTCTAGATTTCCTATAGTTCAATGACATTAATCTCCTTATTTTTTCCTTGTGTGAGATATTTCTATTTCCCTAACTTGTTGCATTTTCACTGACTGTCTTGGATGTGCATAGTTGTTTATACCAATGTTGTGCTCTCTATTAAACTGAGTTATCTCGCAATCAGTGGTTTTTACCTTTCTTTATATCTCTAGCATTTAGTGCAGTGCTTATTTCCTCTTTGTTGTAGTTAATCACCTTTTTCATTTTGGATACACTTTGCTTTTCTTCTCTTAATCAAACTAGCATCTGTTTATCCATTTTTCCCTCAAAAAGTCGGCTCCTCATTTAATTAATTTCATCTTTTGCTTTGTTTTATTAGCCTCTTCTTTAATTTTCAGAATGAGGGAAGATTGAGTTCAAAAAAAATTTTTTTTTTCAGTAATTATCTTTTGGTAAGATATACATATTTGTTGTACATATAAAGTATTGATGATGATTTTTGTCTATGGTTCCCTGCCTACAGACATTGGCTGCATGTGCCTACGAATCTACCATAAGTCTAGAGTTTCAAATGATCTATAATTGTATTTGACATTTTTTTATGTGAAAGTGAGGCATGTGAGATACTGTTCCCTTTAGTCTTTCCTCCATAAGCAAATATTCATTTTATGTGCCTCTGTTATATCATAATAACCCTAACCCTAACCCTTTCCTCCTTTTTTCCCGAAGAAAGTCCCTAATCCTTCTTATTTTTGTCTTTTCCTTAAACTTTCTTTAAACCAGAATACCTTTCTCTGGAACCCTTAGAAATATTAATATTTTGAGAAGATACCTGTTTCTTATCTCCCATGTAAACAGTTCATCCCCACATAGTATTTCCAATTAAATAAATAGCTGTAATTTTCTGTATTTCTTTTTGTTCCCCTGTGTACATTTCAGAATATCTTTTCGGTAGTGGCTTTACTCCTTTTTAAATTTAAAAATACTATCTTAGCCTTCTTTTTCTACAATTTTACTATTTGAGGAAAAAAAACATGATTCATATAATATTAGGACTATTTAAAATCTTTTGTCTCATGGTTAAACAGCCTTTGTCTAAGTCCCTTTAAGCTTTAGACTCAGACCAAATAATCTCCTTCTGGCCTTATGTTCTGAAGCTATTGAAAACAGAGCAAGACAGCAGCTCGGAGAAATGGTCTGATTGTGAACACAGTAGTTTGTTGCTCGTGTCTTTGCTTGTTGGCAAAGTATCAAGTGGGCCCCTGGAGCTGACTTTACATACTTACCATCAAAGCTTGTACTCTAAACAGCATGACTATCATGATTCCTTGGAGATGGGCAGCTTGAAGGTGCACTGGATAGATCACCTGCTCTGAAGAAGGACCTGATTTCAAGTCACTTAACCCAATTGCCTCAAAATAAAAAAAAAATAAAAAAAAATAAAAAAGAGGAAGAGATTCTTTGGGAAAGAGGTGGGGTGGAAGGAATAGGCCAGTAGACAGAGAGAAGTTGTGTTCCTTGTAGCAGGATAGGATTTTAGAGAAGATTGCAGTGACTGGCATTTTCTGTTAGGCCAGGTCAAGTTTAAAACAAGTTTTAAAAGGGATGTCTCAGACAATTGAACTTAAGTATTTTGGGAGCATCTGCTTTGTACAGGATACTATATTGGCTGTTAGATATGGACCAGCCTGAGATTTGATTTTACTTTTTTCTTTCTCAGGAGACTCTCTGTGTAGTTTACCATTTTCATTCCTTCAAGCCTTTCAGTTCACCCTCGAGAGCCCTGAGCTTCTCTCCTGAAAACCCTTGACTACTGGAGACATTTCCAGTTTGGGATTTAACAATGTATGCTTACTATGTATGTTACGTTTAAGTGGAGATTTTTCTTGAAGTTGGCGATTTTTGTATTGGGACAATGAAGTATTTGGAAGTACCTGACTTATGTGTGAAGGTATACCACCTAGCCTTTAGCCCTACTTCTCCTCAGCTCTCTCTTCTACTCTGGAGTTGAAGGTTTTTGAAATGGATAGGCAGGCACTAGAGAGGCACTTGAGAATATGATATTTCTTCTCCTTGGACTGAACAAGTGTTGGGGGTTTTGCTTTTCTGGCCCTGCCCTCTCTGAAAGGAGAGGTACTATATAGCACTGTAACTTTGGAAGTTTTTATTTCGGTACTATTTTGGAGAGAGGAATTGGAAGCTAGAGAGCTAAACAGGAAGCCCGGGTGGCTGGTCTAATACTTCTGTGACCAGGACCTGATCTCAATTCACCTTTAGAAAGGGTTTCTGGACAGTTTCTTAACTCTCAAGTATGTGTATTGTGATCATCTGTGAGGTCTTACTGAAAGAGGAAAGTTTCCAACCTTCCCCTCGTGTTTCTGCTATGGGGATAAGATGCTGGTAATGAACCCTGACGTTGAAAATAATGTCTTTACAAATTCCTATTCTGAGATGGACTTTGCTGTCTTGACAGGGGCAGACCAGCCACAACATAACCCAGTCCTAGCAAGGTGTTGTTAGGTGATTTATTTACAAAGTAAAAAGGATGTATCTATCATGGCAGCTTACTATCTGAATCAAGTGCAAATAAAGTCCAAAAAAGTAGGGGCCCAAAATATATTGCTTCCATGCCCCCAACCCTCTCCAGCTACACAGTGCTAGACTGAACATATTGCATTCTCCTGGAGCAGTTATTACTTACCCTAGGTATACAGTTAGTGCTTACAAACTATTGTTAATCAATTTTTCTTATTACATCCTTTGTAGCAAGGATAAGCCTGTTGTTTCTTTAAGGGATCATTCATTTTATTAGTTCCTTTATGCCTCAAATTTCAGCAACTACTGGCTAGATAGAGCAAGTGGGGAAGGAATTGAAGGGAATACCCTCCTTATAAAAGCTTGACAGTTTAATGAAAGTTATCCTGAATTGTGTTATTGTTTGATTTGCTGCCCTATTCCTGAAGGCCATCTCCATTCTTTCTGTCTTCCTGTTTTTCAAGAACACGGAACAAAATAGATTTATGGGTAACATTACCTTTATCCCAGTGGGAAGAGTCTCAGTTTCTCAGGTATTTTATATACTCAGAAATGAACATTGGTGTTAAAGAATCATTTTATTTTATGTAAGATATCTATAGAATTCATGAGATAGATGAAAAAATAAAGCATTTTTTAAAAGTAGAAATCTTGAGCTCAGAGAGAAAATAAGACTAGCTAGCATTTATGCGGCTCCCTAAAGCCGGCAAAGTGCTTTACAATTATTACCCATTGTTATCTTCACAACAATTTTGGGAAATAACTACTGTTGTTATCACCATTTTATAAATGAGGAAACTGAGACAGAGGTTAAGTAATATTCCTTAGGATTATAGTTAGTGAATTTCTTGTGGCCAGATTTGAATTCAAGTCTTCCTGATTCGAGCCAGTACACTTATTTTTACAAACAAGGAAATTAAAGCCCAAATGCAATTAGGTAACTAGACCCTACAGCAAAGAAGTCATATGCACTTTGAACCTACTTAGGTTCATAAATTCAAATTCATAAAGGCTGAATTTTTATTTTTATTAAAATAATAGTTTATACAAATGTCATTATCCGTTGACAAATTTTGGTTAAACTTGTCAAAAAAAAAAAAACGAATTGAAACATTTATCTAGAATCTCGAAAAGGATTTTTTAAATTGAAATAAATTTCAGTTCACATTCAATAGTTTTTAGTCTTAGCGCTCAGCTTCTCAGTAAAGAAAAAGCCTGAAATGTTTTATACAAACTTACATATTGGAGTTAATAGGTAACAAGAGAATCTGGTATCTGTAGAAACCACTTGTGTATACCTAAGATAAGAATACTTTGTGTTCCAGACAAAGATAGGGCAGTATTTGTTCTTGCATTGAGTATTTGAAGGAGACCTTTTGGTCTGGTACTTCCCTATGAGTCAAAGTAACTCAAAAGATAAATGCAAAACATGTACCAGTCCCTGCCCTAAAACAGCAATCAGGAAAACCAAACATTTACCTCTTAGCCTTTCTCTTCAGTTTTGGGAGTTCTAAAAGCCTAGCTAGTGAACTTCTTTGCAAAATTGCTTTCAAGTTTTCTGTATCTTCCCGTCTGAAAACATTTAGTCGATGAATTAGTATTACTTCAACTTTATATCTGAGGTTGAGCAAGGAAATGACAAAATCATTTATTTAACTTGAGCCACTATTGCTTCCCCCAAAACAATTTAAAGTGAACGTTTTTTTTTTTTACTCTGTGCCTAGCACTACCTTAGTGTTGCTTAAATCCAGATTCTTAAAATGTCTGTTTTTTATTTGTTTGAATTTTAATGAACATTAAAGGGGGAAAACCCACATAAATAATCCTACTTTAAGGAACCATCATCTCCTAGCAATGATTCATAATCCCAAAGAAAGGGTTACACAGCTTCAGTTTCCATCTGTTTATTCCATCTATTACTTTTTTCTTTTCCTTGTTAAACTTCTGTGATTTACTTGGTCCTGAGCAGTTTTGCCATATTCCTATTCTCTTTGCCAGCAATTCAGCAAATGAACTTTGAGTTCTTGGCATTCTCAAAGATGTCTGTTCACTTCTAAGTTCATGTAATAAAGTTAAAAGGCATAGGGAGACTTTGAGTCCTATAAAATACTCAGATTTCTAAGATATTCATGTATAAAGTATATTAACTATTGCCTCATTCACTGTTTCTGGTAGGAATAATAAAATATTCTGGCTATAAGCAGAATGACTCATTTATTTATTGAGTACCTACTATGTGCCTGCCACTGCTTGTCATCTGTTTTAGTCATTTGGAAAATATAAAAAAGTGGAAGACATGTTAATTCTGTTCTTGATGAGTATACTTTTTTGTTGCAAACACTCAGTTTACATGCATAAAACAAGAAAATAATCCTAAATTCAAATAGTCTTATATGGAAACATAGTTGGCTGATTAGACTGCAAGAGTGAAGGATAGCTGATAAATAGTCTGCATATTCCATTGATTTCCAATTAAAGTCGAGATCTAGAAGAAATTCTCTCCCTGACTACTCACTCTTACTCCTTTATAAAATCTGGGAGGACATGGATGAGAGTCATTTAGAAAGAAAAGATAGGGATTGTAAGCTTCATCATTGGAAGGAATACCAATACCTTCCAAACACAGAGCCATCTAAGTATCATTAAGGGATTCAGAGTTAAGTTTAAAATATATATATATCACTGTAGGTTTTAGTCATTCAAAGACGACTTTCAGGGCCAAAAAAAAGGCAGGGTCAAGTTGAACACTGACAGTGAACAGCTAGGATTTGGCTAAACAGAGCAGAGAGAGAAAATCGGGGCTCTTTCTCATCTGCTTCCCTTTACAACTTTTGGTTAGGTGCTTGCTTCTACTCAAGGGAAGTCTGGATTTGAGACATAAGAAAGTGTGTCAACCTGGGCTGACCTGAGGGAGAACAAAGAAAAGTAAAAAATGAAATGGTAGGAAACAGGCCAAGGAAAACAGAATGTGTTTACTACTGTGGCCTGTGTTTTTAGATGGATTCCCCAAAAAGCAACTGCCTTTTCATTACCACACAGCCACCAACGTACCTATGACAAGAGATGAGGACAGGAGACTCTGTCTCAAACAAGACAAAAAACAACCTCAGATTCTACATGGTCTTTCTATGTTGAAAAGATGGGGAGGGGGGTAGTGGAGAGGAGAAGGATAGCTTTTAATTGAGTTCTGCCATAAAGCATTTGAGGTGTTCCTTTTCAAACCCTGGTAAAAACAAGTAGGTGCCAGGATTTTGGAGTTAAGACCATGTGGGAACCTGATCTCATTACACGGAGGACCTCAGCTTGGGCTTCTGCCCTGAACAGTGGCAAAGAGCCTATTCATGAATCAGACAGTCTATTTCTGGAATTATCAGGGAGAGGGAATTAAAGACAAAAAGGGAAACTTCTTTCTGAAGTTCAGGCAAGTTGTTCCAGATAGAAAGAAGTTTAGCACTCATAGCAAAAATTATGTAACTCTTTCTGCAGGATAGTCTGAAGTCTCCCATGCATTATTGCAACAGATTTTCTGTACACAATGAGGACTTAACTGCATACTATTAATTGTACTTTTATTAGTTATTGGATCATTGGACTAGTCAATATAAAACCTGGCTCTGTTCCCTGGCTTCTCCATTGTCCCTTTCTGGGTTTGGAGCAGATGCACCATCATCCTTTTCTGGCTTTTGCTTATGTTCCCCCTTATCCAAAGTTCAGTCAGCCAAGAAGATGAGTCCCTAATCCTTAAATCTCTGAACTATGGGACTGGATTTTCTCAAGTTTTAATAGTTCTCTCCCAATACTATCTTTCCCCCTTCCCCCAATCTTTTCCCTGAAATTACCAAATAGTGGTTTATCCTGTGTCTCTTGAGTAGGCCAAGAAGAAGAGTATTAGATATGCCTGTTTATATAGTAGAAGGGAGAGGGAACATTCTACCTATGCAGGAAGAGGGTAGAATGATCATGACTTACTCAGAATCTGACTTTTAAGTCACTGTGCCTACATAAAGAGTTAGTCCTTACGATAAGTTTTACTGCTTAAATAGACCCTTAATGCTTGAGGTTCTCAGGACAAAACTGCATTCCCTGGCATAAGTGGTTTAACCAGGTATGGGTATGGCAGAATTGGGATGATTTTAAAATGCCATATATTATTAGTCTGATTCAGAGGTTCTCAGATGTATGCATGCTCTTGAGACCTTTTCAGGGGTCCATGAAATCAAAACCATTTTCTTAATTTTCTAAGATGTTTTAATATCTAATAAGAAAAATAAAAATGATTATTACCTGTTGGAATCCTTACAAAGTGTTAAGTCATTAGAATTGATAGAGACAATAATTATCTAATTTAGTATGGTTCAGTATGATTGATCGATCCTACAAGGAGATGTTATGGGCCAGAACTTGAAACAAAGTACTAAGTGGAATTGATGGAAGCAATGCTTGTGTGCTTGGGTTTGCACTTTTAAGAGTTTACACATTAGAGCTCACACATTGGAGTTCACAAGTACGGGAGATACACAAAGTTAACTTTGTAACTTTGTGAATTCACACCTCCCATAATCCCACTTTCGGGGGAGGAGTCAACCTTTGGATTTTATCAGCTGGCTATATTTGGGATGGCTATTGATCTGAACCAAAACTAAGGCTGCCTCCAGAAAACCTCCCCAAGAAACCTGCTCCCAGAGAACCATCACATATTTAAAAAAAAAAAAAGAGCACCACAATTACCCACCTAAACAAAAGTTCTCGGGAAGTCCTTATTAATTCTTAAGAGTATAAAGAGTCATATAGCAAAAAAAGCTTGAGAAACAGCCAGTCTTATGAGTACTTCTCAGTTGTTAGGATATGAGCCACCACATAAAAGAAACATACAGAATAAAGTGGAGGGAATCATTAGCATTGAGGGGAACCAGGAAAGGCTTCTTGTATAATGTGAGATTTTAGCTGAGACTTGAAGAAAACCAGAAGGTAAAGTGAGGAGACTGAACTGGTCAGTGGAAATGCACAGAGTAAGGAAATGGAATATCCTGTGCAAAGAAGAGCAGAAAGGCTCTTTTTGCTGTATTATAGGAAGGAAGGTATAAAATGATTACAAGGGCAGGAGGGAATCAAGTTTTGAAGGGCTTTGAATGGCAAAGTTTTTATTTATATTTTATAATGGAAGTCATAGGGAGTCATTGGAATTTATTGGAGGTGGGAAGTGACATAGGTAGATTTTGACAGCTAAATGAAGGAGGGAATTGAGTCTTTTTCTTGAGAGACTTGAGACAGGGTGACCAATCAGGAGACTTGCAGTAGTACAGGCAAAAAGTAATGAACATCTACATCAGGGTAGTGGCAATGTTAGAAGAGAGAAGACCTTTCCAATAGATGTGGAGGAAGTAGGGTTAGGGGCAGCTAGGTGACACAGCCCTTAGGTACTTAGCAGCTGTGTGAACCTGAGCAAATCACTTAATTCCAAAAGCCACCAAAAAAAAGAAAGAAAAAGACTTGGCAACAAATTAGAAATTGGGGGCAAAAGATGAGTTCGGTTGTGAACACATTGGGTTTAGAATGTACACAGGCCATCCATTTCAAGCTATCTACTAGGCAGTTGGAGAAGTGAGGCTGCAAGTCAGGAGAGAGGCGAGTACTGGATAGAGCTGAGAATTGTTAGCATAGAGAGAGGTGACTGAATCCAAGAGAGCTGATGATATTAATTACCAAATAAAATATTATAATAAAGAGAACCAGGTCCACCACAGTAACACAAAAACTCAGAAGAGAATATCAAGAGAATGATCCAATCGTCTCAAGGCTGGAAAAAGGATGAAGATTAAGAAAAGGCCATTAGATTTGGCACTTAAAAGATTATTGGTAACTTTAGAGAGCAGTTTCAGGTGCGTGGTGAAATTGGAAGCTGGCCTGCAGATTGGAAAGTTCTGGAGTTAAAGTACAGGAAATGAGGGCATTGAATGTAGACAACTTTATCAAGAAATCTGATGAAGAATGAGAGAAGATATAGGGTGACAGCTATTGTAATGGATAGATCACAAGGGGATCTAGGGTGTGTTTTTTTAAGATGAGGGAGATAACATGTTTGTAGGCTGCAAAAAAGCAATTACTAGACAACAGTAAGAGTAGGTGTGATAGCATTAGATAGAATGAGATCAAAAGTGCAGAAGGGAAGTTAGCCTTGGAAAGAAGCGCCACTTCTTCACATGAGATAGTGGTGAAGGAGAAGATACTGAAGGAAGACAGCTGAATGATGTGAGATGAGGAAGGGAAAAGAGGGAGCTCTGGGTGAATGACCTCACTTGTAGTACAGGCAAAACTCTCAGATACAGGTCAGAGAAAAGGAGCCATAGGAAGTTTGAGGGAGTAGGGAAGTTGGTGAGTGCAATAGTAAATCAGTTTTGGCAGGGTATTTTTCTTGCTACAGTGAGATTAAATAACATAAATTTACAATGGACCAAGTCAGCACACTTTCATAATTTTCTGTAATTTTATTCAGCAGATGGTGAGTGTCATCCAAGGTTTAGTCTTAGGATGGCATGATGTGAGAGGGAAGAATAACCCAAGACTGAGTCTTGGCAAGACCTGAGTGCTGATAGGATAGAGAAGACAAGAGATTTGAATGCAGTAGATAAGGAATTGGTTCACCAGAGTCCAGGGGTAATGGCCCAAGAAATAACTGAGGGATGGTAGGGATTGGAGATCATATTAAGAACAAAAATCAAAGATAAGGTTTTTAAGGCTATAAGGAAGGGATGGGGTGAGAAAAGAATGATTAGGTAAAGGAATGTCAGAATTCATTAACATGCAAAGGGAGGGCAACTCTTATAGCCAAAAAGAAGATCAAAGATTTGGTCATCTTATTGCAGTATAATAGTATTTCATTAGTTTCATATATCATATAATTTGTTCATCTAGTCCTCAGCAGTTGAGTACAAATTTGTTTCTAAGGTGTCATCAAAATCAGGTACAAGCATTTTTTTGCTTGTGGGTCTTACTGAAAACAGTCTCCTTCACATGAAGATATTCTCATTAGTGAAATCTCTGAATCAAAGGATATGAACGATTTTCTTCCAATCAGTGAGTTAATGTCCCTGGCTTCTCTAAGCCAAGGTCCTTGAATTTCAATCACTTCTGTTTTGTAAGAAGGGCATCATGGTGTAGGAGACACAGTAAATTAGGAATTAAAAGATCTTTAATCTAGCCTTGACTTTCCTGTTTAACTTAACTTGTGAGTTCAGACAAATCACTCTCAGCCTCAGCATTTTCATCTGTAAAATGAAAAGGTTGCACTAGAAAAATCTCTACCATTTATTCTAGCACTAAATCTCTATAATTCTGATTCTGTGTTTCTGTGACTCTTCACCCCACTTATTATTAAGAAACCATTTATATTTGTCATAAAAAATAGCAACTGAAACTCTTTTCATTTTTAGTGAACCTACTCGGTACTTCATAACAGAACTGAGTGATGCACCTTAGAAAACTGCTCTAAATCTTTGTTCTAATCTATCTGGCAAATGAAAGCAGCTTTAGTTGCTCTTGTTCAAAGTATATACATTTGTGGACTTAGTGGGCAGTCCATTCTGCTCCTTGAGTATTTTGAGAGAGTAGAAAGAAACCTTTTGGCTTTATTTTGGGGGGCAGATGTGATGTTTGCTTTTATGATATGAAACTGCTTCTTTTATTTATTTTTTGAGATAAAATCAAACTTTAATCATTAAAGATCACCCCTGGGCTGGGGAAGAAAAAATAAAATCTTCCATATCGTGTCAAAATCTGGAAATGGTTATAGCAGGCTCCTATAAAATCATATGAATTCAATAAATGTTTGATGAAAATATTAAGAAGTTAAAGCAAACAAATAGTTTAAGTATTTTACTGGGTTGCAACTAAGCTCATTAACACCATGTGATGAAAATGTATATGGGATAACATTGTAATTTTCTAGTTAGATTTAAGTCAAAGACATTTGTCAATAACCAATTTGCAAATGTGACTATTCTAAAAGCATAATTTTTATTTTAATTTAACCATCTGCCCCAGTAGTTAGTTGGAACCCAATTGATTGGAGAGTGATTTGTCACTGCTAGAAATAGGAACATTTACAGATGGAATTGGGGGAAAGCCTGAATGAATTCACTAAGTTCTGTGACAGAAATAAAAAGGAATCTGTGATCTGACCTATTTGGAATCGGAGAGTCTCAGTCATAGTTCTGCGAGTAGTAAATTGTAGAAGTTTCTGATGACTGTTTCTATCCTTCAAGATGTTTGGGAGAATGGGAATGGAAGTGTTCTTTCCTGTCTAATCCACTAAAAAACTAAAAGCAAGATGCTAATGTAGGGGCCTTGATTGTTCTAATTCCAACATTGAGGCTCTCCTACTTTCTCCTAGATCCCTTGCCCTAGCTAGCTTTGACAAATTAGACAGCAGCTAACTAAGAGAGAGTAAATTGAGAAGAAACCTGGGAGGTAGGCCCTTCACATAACTATCCTTACTGCATTCTCACTTATTATTTCATGGCCAAGAAATCAAGTACTTTGAAGGGGGATAAAAGAGTCTTTCCACTCATCTCTTTGTTGTTCCTGAAGCAACCTCAGGGGACCTATTAGAATAGCCTAAGACTGGGAGCTTCTTCCCTTCTCTCCCCCCCCCCCCCTTTTTTTTTCCTCCCTGATGCTCCCATTTACTTTTTCTTTTCTTTTCTTTTCTTTTCTTTTTTTTTTTTTTGGAAGAGCAAGTTAAATTTTTATTTTTATTTATTTATTTTTAGATTTAAGAAAAAAAATTTTTTATATGCATGGGTAATTTTACAGCATTGACGATTGCCAAACTTTTTGTTCCAATTTTTCCCCTCCTTCCCCCCCTTCCCTCCCCGCGATGGCAGGTTGACCAATACATGTTAAGTATGTTAAAGTATAAATTAAATACAATATAAACATACATGTCCTAACAGTTATTTTGCTGTACAAAAAGAATCTGACACTGAAAGAGTGTACTATTAATGCCTATGAAGGAAATAAAAAATGCAGGCCTACAAAAATAGAGGGATTGGGAATTGTAGTGGTTCATAGTCATCTCCCAGAGTTCTTTCACTGGGTGTAGCTAATTCAGTTCATTACTGCTCTATTGGAACTGATTTGGTTTATCTCATTGTTGAAGAGGGCCACGTCTATCAGAATTGATCATCATATAGTATTGTTGTTGAAGTATATAATGATCTCCTGGTCCTGCTCATTTCACTTAGCATCAGGTCATGTAAGTCTCTCTAGGCCTTTCTGAAATCCTCCTGCTGGTTATTTCTTACCGAACAATAATATTCTATAATATTCATATACCACAATTTATTCAGCCATTCTCCAACTGATGGGCATCCACTCAGTTTCCAGTTTCTGGCCACTACAAAGAGGGCTGCCACAAACATTCATGCACATACAGGTCCCTTTCCCTTCTTTAAGATTTCTTTGGGGTATAAACCCAGTAGAAATACTGCTGGGTCAAAGGGTATGCACAGTTTGATAACTTTTTGAGCATAGTTCCAAATTGCTCTCCAGAATGGCTGGATGTATTCATAGTTCCACCAACAATGTATTAGTGTACCCTGTTTTCCCACATCCCCTCCAACATTCCACATTTTCTTTCCCTGTCATTCTAGCCAATCTGACAGGTGTGTAGTGGTATTTCAGAGTTGTCTTAATTTGCATTTCTCTGATTAATGACTTGGAGCATCTTTTCATATGGCTAGAAATAGTTTCAATTTCTTCGTCTGAGAATTGCCTGTTCATATCCTTTGACCATTTATCAATTGGAGAATGGCTTGATTTCTTATAAATTAAGAGTCAATTCTCAATATATTTTAGAAATGAGGCCTTTATCAGAATCTTTGACTGTAAAAATGCTTTCCCAGTTTATTGCTTCTCTTCTAATCTTGTCTGCATTAGTTTTGTTTGTACAAAAACTTTTCAGTTTGATATAATCGACATTTTCTATTTTGTGATCAATAATGATCTCTAGTTCTTCTTTGTTCACAAATTCCTTCTTCTTCCACATATCTGAGAGGTAAACTATCCTACAATCTTCCAGTTTATTTATAATCTCATTCTTTATGCCTAGGTCATGAACCCATTTTGATCTTATCTTGGTGTACAGTGTTAAGTGTGGGTCAATGCCTAGTTTCTGCCATATTAGTTTCCAATTTTCCCAGCAATTTTTGTCAAATAGTGAGTTCTTATCCCAAAAACTGGGGACTTTGGATTTGTCAAAGACTAGATTATTAAAGTTATTGACTCGTTTTGTTCTTTGAATCTAATCTATTCCATTGATCAACTAGTCTATTTCTTAGCCAATAGCAAAATGGTTTTTGTAACCGCTGCTTTATAATATAATTTTAGATCTGGCACAGCTAGGCCACCTTCATTTGATTAAAGAGAGTAAAGCAGAGGTTGAATTTTGACAAAAGCAGTCTTAAGAACAGTAGCTTCTGAGCAGAGATGGTATGAAAGAGAACTCTTCATGAGCTGAAAAGTAGATAGGTGGATGGATAGAAGGAAGTATAGAGACTATCTTCAGAATCTTGTAGGGAGAAGGGGAAAGGTAGAGGAGAAATAGACCAAATGTCCAGGCCCAGATCTATTGAGAAAGGAATAAAGCAAGTGGCAGGATGAGAGGGTCTATTAACTATTTCTGCCTCTCTAAGGAGAGTAGGCTTGCAGCTTATTTTCTTTTCTGATCCTTTCTCTCTCTCCTTCCTTCTCTTCCCTTAGTGTTTATTGAACAGCACAATGAGAAGAAAAGTTGCTGGGAAGCACTTGCAGCTTGCTGGACTGTTTTATGTTGCTGCCACCTTATGGACATGCTTGATTAACCAGCCAAGATGATCTTGTGCCAACCAGGGGTTCTACAATTTGCCCTAACAGCATGCCCATTAGTCCTTACCACTTGGTTGCTGTAATTATCACTAACACAGCACAGTCACCTTACTGCATCACAGTGGGACCAGAGGTGTAACTTTTTTTCTAAACATTTCATTTTATAATGTGATCTTTCTGGTGTGTTTCACATTATAGGCCCACTGTTGCTAGAGTTTTTATGTTCAGGTGAGTCTCACATGTACATCATTATAGAAACCAAGGCAGATGGTGACAAGTATTAAGGGCTAATACCAGCGTTAACCACTCTGGTGAAAGGCAGTGACTATCACTGCTTGCTCCAAGTGTCAAGGGCACCTGGACCTCAGCATAAAAGCACTGTGGCATCTACTTGTATTCCAGAAAAGAGTCCAATGAAGAGCGTACCTCAGAATTAAAAAGTTAGATCCTGAAGAATTGGAGAGAACTTTAAAGGTCATTTAGACTAGTTCCTTCATTTTATTTACATGTGGTAAACCAGAAACCTAATTTAAATGCAGTGAAGAGCCTGCAAGACTGTAAAAGACAAATACACATGAAAACCCTAGGGCCCTAGGAAACACAAACCAGCTTGAAAGTTGCAGTGCTGAAAAGGTTTGAGGAACTGAAGAGTAAGGACAGAAATCCTGGAATCTGGGAGTGTTGCTCTAATAGTGGTAGAAATACCAAGAAGAATAAAGAAACCCAAAATGAGCACCTGTAGAAACAGGAGAGTGGGAGGCTCAAGGTAAACCGCGTTGTAGGGCTCCTCACTTTTCACATTTCCATACAGGAAAATCTGCTTAACTGGTCTTGGAGAGGAAGCTGGTGAATGGGAGGTGAACAATAGTTCTATCTATTCAATGCATAGGCGTGATAGAGAATATATTTATATGAGCTTTACCTTTAAAGAATATTTTTTCCTGTTTTTGGTTATTTTTTTTGTTATTTTAAGTACTAGCTAGGAAAGTAATGTTTCTCCTTCTCTGGCAACCTTCTGAGTTACTGCCTGCTGCTCAGTCAGTTAATAAACATTAAGTGCCTGTTGTATGCCAGGCAAGGCACTAAGTGTTAGGGTACCAATAGAGGTGTAAAAGACCTTCCCTGCCTTCAACAGAATCAATAGGAAATAATTAAATAGTCAAAGCACCAGAATTAAGATGGGTTGAGAAAGACTTTCTCTAAAAGATAGGATTTCAATTGGGACTTCAAAGAAGACAATTGGCAGAGAGAAGGAAGAAAAAGCATGTTCCAAATATGGGGAATATCCAGAGAAAATGCATGGAGCCAAGAGATAAAGGGTTTTTTGTTCCCAGAACAGCCAAAATGCCAATGTCACTGAACTGAAGAGGAATATATTGAGGAATAAAGTGTGAGAAAAGGTAGGAGAGGGCTAAGGTATGAGGTGGTCTTATCTTCAAACAGAGGGTTTTATATTTTGTCCTGATCGCATTAGAAAGTCACTGGACTATTGTGAGTAGTAAGGTGACCTGGTCAGACCTGTATTTTAGGAGGATAAATTTGGTGATTGAGGGAGAATGGATTGGAGTGGCAGACCCATCAGCAGGCTATTAAATTATTCTAAGCAGGAGGTGATGAGAACCTGTATAAGTTGGCGGAGTCAAAAGAGGGGAGGCAGTATGTTTCAAAGGTAAAACGGACAGACGTTGGCAACAGCTTAGATATAGGGAGTGAAAGGGTAAGCCGTCAAGGGAGACACGTACATTGTGGCACTTCAAGGGTGTAGTATTATTCTCTACACTAAAGGGAGAGGAAAAGTTAAGGGGAAAGATGAGTTCTATATATTAGACAAAATGAGTTTAATTTGCCTCTTAGACATCTGGTTTGAAATGTTTGAAAGGAAGTTGAATGTATTTACTGACCACTGCATGGTGGCTGAGACAATTGTCCTAGCTTCTGCATAGTGAATATACAATAAACACACACATTGTAAGATGTCCCAGCTATATTTAGCCTCCCAAAAAGAAATGTAATATTTTAAGTTGAGAATGAGGTATAAGAATGAGAATTAAAATAATTTTCTTTGATACAGAGTAATTCCAACAGGCATTCACAATATTCTTTTGTGAAGATCGCATATTTTAAAATCAGTCAGAGTCAGGAATTCAGGTTAGGGGAAAATCGTCAGTCTTTATTCTCAGTGAAGAAGGATCGGATGTGTAAGAGAATTGGCGATAGCAATGTGTACAGCTGAGTCAAGAAGCTAGCTCGACCAGCAGCTCGGAGTCTTGAACCCAGGCCCAATCTCTCCCAGCTTCTCTTCCTCTCTCTCTCTCTGCCTCCACCCACCAAAATCGTCATTTCCTATACAACACATCAGGACTTGCGCAGAGAGTGGGCAGGGACCATTCTTTATCCAATCATGTATATTAATAGAGTATAGCCCAATTACTATTTAGCCTCACGTACTTGGGACCTCAGTGCATCAACTCAAACCTCAGCCCATTACATTCTTTCACTTTAAATATAATATGTAATATTGCAGATTTCCTTTAACAATGAAAGATAAGAAAAAACCAAAACTATTAAGCAACGGCTTTATTGGTACTTTTGATTTTTATATCATTGTCACTTCCTAATAATCACCCTCCCAAACTACCTTTATAGTAAAATTGGTTAAGCAAAATAATCAACATAAAAGCTATTTCTAATAGTGCTCTTCTTGTGACCTTTGCCCTTTCATTTAAGTTATGGAAGATCATGGCTCTTCTTAAAATGGTATTTTCTGCTTCAAAATTTACTTCATCTTCCTTATGCAGATGGTTACAAGAATTTGGCCAAAATGTAATATATCCCTTTATGAAGAACTGAATAGAGATGAGCTTTTGAAAAGCAGCGACTTATATAAATTACCATCATATGCACAGACTTTCTCAGTTTATTTGATCTTTCTATATAGATCATTCAGTTTATTCCTATCATGTAAGAGAAAATTTGGATTGGCTCTCAAATGCTAAAAATCTTAGTTTATAGCTTATTTGCCAGAATTGTACCATAACATGGAGTTACTTACTATTTGGGGGGTAGAAAAACTTTTATGGTATTTAATACTCCATAAATATCCTTTTTATAATCACAGTTCTTGATTCACTGCTATGTATAGCTAACAATCTCTTTGAAATGAATAAAACCAGAATGTATCTTGTAGTATCTCTGGAAATCTGGACAGTATTTATTGTGCTTTCTGTTTCAAGGGCTACCATAATCATAACCTAATTATTTCTAGGCCAATCCTTCTTAAGCTTATATTTGTACTTTGGGCTTCTTTAAGCTATACTGTCATTCTGGGATTTTCTGTACATTTTTATGTGGTGGCTACTATCTCACCACTAGTTATCCTTCTAACCATTTTAGAAATTTTGAAGAGTTTATGTTTCTTGGCTCATAACAATAATTGGGTCTTGGCTACCCACCAGTCACAATTTGTTTGAGCATCTTCTGATTATCATCCATTTTCTCTTTAATGTGCTGTACTTTATTTGTCATAATAAGGGTAATTAAAATCATATAGGCTTGTGCTTTAATCTCTGTATTGATAAAATCCAAATTTACTGCCCTCCATATAACTTAGTAGTAAATAAGAGTATGTCTGGTGTACATATTGCAGGTAAATAAATTTTATTTCATCAAATCTTCTTAAGGTGTGCAGCTTTCAAGTGATTTGCTAAATATCACTATCAGAACTCTGCTTGCAGAGGCACACCATCTACATATTATAATGTGAAAATATTATATACTCATTAAAATAATATACATATTAAGCCTGTTATGGACAAAACATGCTAAGCACCCCTCAGGTTCTATATGTTTTTACATCCAGTTGCATATTGGTACTGTTTTGTCAGTTCTGATGCAGAAAATTTCATACGCTAATTTGAGACAAGGTATTTTAATAGGGAGTGATAAATCTGGTGTGCATCTAAGTCGTTGATCATGCTCTTTAACGGAACCTCTCACTGTCTCATCTATCAAATACTCATGCGCTGCATCTTTAGTCAGAATATAATATGCAGCACCAAGTCAGGTATTATGATTTAGTCTACTCTGGAACAAGGACACTGATGAAGTCGGAGAGTGAGGTGTTAATTTCATTCCATCATTTTAATTTTTTTTTTAATTTTTTGGCATGACTATCTGTATATAAAGTTGTACTTAATAAATTCTTGACATGTTTTCAGCTTTTATAATCACCTCTTGGTGTTTTCTTCTGACAGATTTCACAGACAGATTCTTTACCAAGTGGAAGCCAAATTTATATTGTCTAATAAAGGTATACTGCCTTGAGTGCTTTTCTGCTAATTAACTTCAGTGGCAAGATCCTGACATATAACTTGCTAAAAGAACCATACATTTTCAAGCTGGGCCACATTCCTTTAGTATATGTTTGGAAATACTCTTTTGATGACTTTATGGAAGTCCTCATGTTTATACATCATAGATCCTAAAACATTATATTTCTCTATGAATAATAGTGAAGATGATAATAACTAGCATTTATTTAGCACTTTAAGATTTGCAAAATGTTTTTCATATATAATCTTATTTCATCCTCGAAAACAACCCTGGGAGGTAGTTTTATCCCCTTTTGCAGATAAAAAAAAACTAGGGCTTAAGTGATTTTCCCAGGTTCAAATAGCTAATAAGTATCTGAGGCTGGATTTGAACTCTGGTCTTTCTGACTTGAGGTTCAGCATTTTTATCTACTGCACCACCTACCTCATAACTATTAAGGAAACTGTCTAGTCTTTAGAATCTTCCACTTTAATCTCCTTTTAAATCTCCCAACCTGAACATCCTGAATTTTAATCCCAGAAAACAAATTGAACAACTATAATATGGGGGAAGCATGGTTAGATAGCAATTCTGAAGAGGACTGGGAGGCAGGTGGGGTAGAGGAGGGGAAGGTTAGTGTATTGCAAGATCAATGTGCAGCAGAGGTGTGATGTGGAAGCCAAAACAACAAACTAAAGCAATCTTGGGATGCATTAAGAAAGGCCTAGCTTCCAGGAGTGGGAACAGCCTCTGTCCTCTGCCGAATATACAAGTTCTGCACAGAACTCTGAACAGGGTCGTGGAAGTTGCAGAAGGGTCAGTTTAGGCTTAAAGTCATGAAAAACTTCCTCCTGTCCAAAGCCATACAGAAGTGCAGTGGGAAGTCTTTAAACAACACCTGGACACCCATTTATCAGTTAAATTCTACTAGAGATTCCTTGCATGTACAGGTTGGACTAGGTGGTTACTAAGTGAATATGATTCTGTGATTTTAGTCACCGACTCCTTTTATATAGATGTCTGCTCCCGGCAAAGGGATTCTTGATCATCCAATTTAAGCTTCCTTTTATAAGTGGTTAATATGTTCTCCTAAAAAAAATTCCCATCTTGCATTTCTTTCAGTACAGATGTTTTGCATTTTTGTGTGTAAATCATGGATACCTTTGGTAGCCTGAGTGACTTATAAGGATAATGTTTTTCATTGCATAAAATGATAAAATTGCAAAGGAAATAATTATCTCGAAATACGTGATCAAAATATTTTGAAAATCAGGTTCATGGATTCCAGGCTAACCAAGCACTTCTTCTAGCTGGTTTCTTTGTTTCTATAGCTTTATCCGTTTATAACAAGTACTCAAAAAAAAATATATATATATATACTAAATGTTCAGCCCTTTTAGCCTGGCCCTTCACTGTTTTGAATATCTTACAATATGGATCCAATTTAGTATTTTTAGTACCTATCCTGGGTAAGTCCTTTACCATATACCAGCCCCTTTCTCAGGATACAATTTCTGATGCCAGATTATTCCTTTTCAGAAAGAAATTCAGTTAATTTACCTGAGCCACAAATTTCTGGCTAGCTTTTATTTATTGTGACGCCTGTATCCATTCTGATCTACTTTTATACTCTAGTAGGGGGCCAGTTCACTGTCCCTCAGACTGTTGGAGGGCCGGACTATAGTAAAAGCAAAAACTTTGTTTTGTGGGCCTTTAAATAAAGAAACTTCACAACCCTGGGTGAGGGGGATAAATGTCCTCAGCTGTTGCATGTGGCCCGCAGGCCGTAGTTTGAGGACCCCTGGGAAAGCTTCATACTACTTAAACATGCAGAATTCTTCTAGTGTGAATGGTTCTTGTTTACTTTAATATTGCCTCTTTCTATAAAATAAATATATTATGAAATGTTTGAAGTTTCATATGTCAAATAATAAACAAATTTTTTTTTAAAAAAAAGCATTAAGTGCCTGTCATGTGGCAGGAAGTGCTAGATACTGGAGCGTACAGATTTTTAAAAAGTGACACTCATTGAACATATATTCTCATAAGAGAAGACAATCCAAAAAGGAGAGTGGTGGCTGGAAAAGGCAATTTGAGTCTGTGAAGCCTCTGGTATAATGAGGAGTCTGTAGGCAATCAGTTGTTAAAGCCTTTGCATAAGCAAGAGTAATGTTGATTTGATTTGTATTCTGGGAGTAAAAGTTGGAGTTATAACTGCAAAGTTTTTTGGTCCAGGTGTTGGACCTGGAATCAGAAATTTCAAATTCAGACTCAGACCTTAACTAGCTGTATGATCCTGATAATCACTTAACCCCAGTCTGCCTTGGCTTCTTTATCTGTAAAATGGAGATAATAATAGCACCTGCCTTGGGATTATTGTGAAGATAAAATGAGATGATATTTGTAAAAAGCCAAATGTTTGAATGATTCATTGAATGATTTTCCCTCTGCCCATTTTTCAATGTAGGGAATTTGATTCTTCATACTTTGAGCTAGTTGGTTGCAGTTCACTGAAGAGAAATCCGGAAAAGATAGTTGTTTTGGGGGAGGGAGGGGGAACAGTTTGTGGTTCCCATACCACATTCCTGTTTATTCTCACTGTAATGCCCTGAAGGAGAATAAATTTGGTAGGCAAATTCACAGCACCTTTAGTCCAATTTCTTTCACCTCAGACCTGACTGACTTGGTTTGTCTGGACAGGGTCACATGGGAGGGAGCTATAAACAGGGGGACACAGTGAAAGTAGGGTTTTGTGTCTAATAAGCTCCCTTACTTTGAGCAATTGACTTCTCTCTGAGCCGTGTGTGTAGTAGTAGTAGTAGTAGTAGTAGTAGTAGTAGTAGTAGTAGTAGTAGTAGTAGTAGTAGTTGTTGAAGAATTTCCAAGGATATTTAACTTCCTCTTTTGTATTTTTAGTTTCTCTAGGGCTTTGTGACCTGAATGAGTATGTTGAGTGGTAGCCAATATATACTTAGATTTTAGACATATGTATTTAACCTCGAATGATGGCATTTATCACTGTTCAAGTTACCAACATCTGGCCAATTAGTTGCCTGAAGTATGGTTCCTCCCAGAACTAGGAATCTGCTGTTTTTGGCACGAACAACATCCAATTAAGGGATGGGGGTGTTGAGGCCTAGATTTGGGGTACCTAAATGAAATTAGGGTTTAGTTGAGGTCTAGTGGCAGGCTTGGGGTACAGGAAGTCAAGCAAAGCTCCCCTGTAACCCCTTTGGATTCGGCGCGAGGATACGAAGGTAAATGAGGTCTAGTGGTGGAGGAGTCCCCAATAAAGGAATTTATTAGCCCAAGAGCTAGATTGATAAAAGAGGTTTATTATTGAGTTTAGAAGTAGGAGATAGGTAAAGGTAGAAATAAGGAGGGCACTGGACAGAGGGTCCAGTGGACAGAGGGTCCTCACATGGCTAGCATGTTTGAAATCTCTGCAAAGAGGGGTTCCCAGCATGGCCCTTTTATAATAGGAGACTTAGCTCGAGGGGCTTTTGGGTGTAGAATTCAAAGGGACCAGGATTTGTGAGTCAAAGGGTAATTTACATTATTAACTAGGAGGGGGTGGGAATCTAGAAAGGAATCTTTCCCACATTGGGGGGGTGGGGGGGAACCTATCTCTTAATGTTCTCTAACTCATGATGTAATCCTTTGTATCTAAACCCTATAAAGACTGTATACCTTATCCCCTTCTTTAGCCCTTCTACCGTGAGCTCTCTCTCTTTCCCTCCTCGCGGTGGAATTGCTCATTCTCATGAGAATTAATTAAACAACTTTTCTGCTTTTTACTTCGAGAGGTCTCTGAGTAATCATTTTTGGATAGGATTTCTATCCCTCACAGCCTGTTTCCGCAAGCTATAAAAAAAAAACTTGAATTACTTGATCTCTAAGGTACCACTCTGTACCAGTATTCCATAATTCCAAGTTGTCTCAGATGATTTGGCAGCACCTTGGCTACTATGGCTAGTATGAAAGTTCATCTACTTTAGTTTCTTGTCCCTTAGAAGGTAAGGAGAAATTAAGGCTTTGTCATTAAACAGACTTATGGTAGTGAATGGCCGTATCATTTCTGCCAGGTCCCTCAAAGCAGCTTCTTTCCTCAGACTTATAGGGAAAAGTAGGATTCTAAGGACTCTTAGAAATCTAGGGGAGAAGCAAAGGTAAGCAATATCATAGTAATTGG
Source organism: Sarcophilus harrisii (assembly GCF_902635505.1). Taxonomy (NCBI): domain Eukaryota; kingdom Metazoa; phylum Chordata; class Mammalia; order Dasyuromorphia; family Dasyuridae; genus Sarcophilus; species Sarcophilus harrisii. The sequence continues at coordinate 373,060,729 of NC_045427.1, forward strand.
TGAATTTGAATTTATTTTCTTCTTTGATAAGTTCTTTCTTTTTTTCTTCTAAGGACTCTTAGAAATCTAGGGGAGAAGCAAAGGTAAGCAATATCATAGTAATTGGTGAATTTGAATTTATTTTCTTCTTTGATAAGTTCTTTCTTTTTTTCTTTATTTCTCATTCTTTTTCTCATTTTTCACATGATGTCACCAAAGACATTATCATTTGACTTTAGGAACCTCTTTAATAATTTACAGCTTTTTTTGTTTTCTGGTTTTGTTTTTGATTTTTTGCATTTAGTGCATATTTATGTTCTTTAATCCTGAACCTTTTTTATTGCTGAAATAAATTATCTATTGTACAGATTGTCTAAGTACTATTTAAATTCTTGATCAGTTGGGTTTTGTTGTTTAATTTAATGACATAATACATGTAATGTTTGATTTCTTTTTTAATGAATACTTTAATGTGTATTAAAAGTTCATTTTTTTGCACACCGCTAAGAGTTTGGACTGGTTAACTTCCAAGGTTTCTTCCACCTCTGGAATTGTATCATTCTGTTTCTAGGAGTCTCTTTCAGCCTGTCCCTCTAAAATTTGCTGCTCCTTTATTTCCAAAATTTGAAGAAAGGACAGTCAGTCCTTATGTTTTATATCTTTGTGTGGAGTGGATACTAGACCCCTTTTCCCAAATTAACTGATCAGAGACATGTTCAAGTATACAAAGAGAAAGCATTTATTTAGTCCCTGCAGGGAGTCCCCCCAGCACACCCAAAAGGGATCCCAGCTCCCACCATGTGCTCGACCTGACCAGCAGGAAGTAGAATACCCGGTTAAATAGGAAGCCTTTTCATTGGATAGTATCCTCTTCCTGTGGGTCACATCGCTTCCTGTAACTTCACTAACTTCCTGCATCCCAGGGTTCAAGACCTCATCTTAGAGCTCTGGGAAACAGGGGTCATGTGACTTAGTCTCAAACTGAGAAAACTTCATCCAATCAGTCCCATTCACCTTTGATCGCCTCCTTTTTCTCCTTCCTCCTCAATTCCCTTCAGGAGTTTAAACTCATCATTTTTTCTCAGTTTCATCTTAACTGACTACAGACATATCCTGGTCTATCTCATCCGCAAAAAAAAAAAAACTTCCCCTTTATTTTAACATCCTGTCAAGCCATTGTACTTTATCTGTAATCTTTATAATCCTATGTAATAGGAGATAACCAATCTCCTAGAAAAAATCATTCTAACTGTGCTTCTTGCGCTTTCTCGTTTCTTAGTAATCCAGATTTTTACCCCAGCATTGGATTAAAATTGTTTTCTTCAAGGTTATTGGAGATTTAATTTCTGAATCATATGGCTTTACTCAGTCTTCATCGTTTTTTAATGTTTAGGAAGTTTTTCTTAATGCTGACTATCCCCTTCCTTTTGGTTTTTCTCAGTTCTTGGCTTTCGGGACACCGGATCTCTCAACTGCTTTTCTGAACTCTTCTCAGTTTCCTTTGCTACATCATCCTTTTTCTACCCATTCACTCCAGGGCTTAGTCCTGGGTCTTTCTCAGAAATCTTCACATCTCTGGGTTCCGTTTCTTATGCAAATAATTTGTTGATCTGCAACTTTTGAACTCCATTAAGAAAAACAGAATTCACTAACTTTTCACTAAAACATACTTTATCTCCAAACTTCCCTACTTTTGTTGAGCACAGCTGTACCCTACATGTACAGGCTGCTCCATGTGTTTTTGCCCCAGCTATATTCACTATTCCATTCACTATATATTCACTAAATTCCAACACTGTTGACAACACTCTTGTCTCTTTATCTCTTTCCTCTGATTCACCTTTTCCATTCAGTCAGATATCCAGTCTTGTCCATTTTCTTCAGCTATGTCTCATATATTCATCTCCTCTCTGGTACCATTGGTTATCACCCTAGTGCGGCCCGTTACCTTTTTGTAAAGCACAGGTTTTATACATTATTCCTCTGTTTAGGAATCATCTATGGCTCCTATATTGCCCCAAGATAAAAGACAAAGTGGTCAGCCTTCTCAGGGTTATTACATACCATTTCCAATCCATTTGGCCTGCTTGCTGTTCTGTGAACACAATGTTCCGGTCCCCTTTCTCTCTAGCTTTTGCAACAGGCTAGACCATCTATCTGAAATTAATTCTCTCTTATGAATCCCTTGTTCCTTCCAAAGCTAAGCTCACATGTCACCTCCACCTTTCCCCTTTCTCAGCTAGTATAGTTCCCACCCCCAAGCTGCTTTGTGTTTATTGTATATGTTTCACATTATAGTACAGATAGAAGCTAAGCTGCTTTAGGGATAAGAAAGCTCTTTAGGGAGTCCTGGAGGGTGGGCACTGCCCTTTCCCAGTGCTTGAAGTGAGGTTTCTCTCAGTATTTGTACCGTCATTCCCTTCCTTCCCCCCCACCCTCCATCTCTGTCCCAGTGTTTTTTATGTGTTGAGGTTTTTTGTTTGTTTTGCTGAGATAATTGGGGTTAATGACTTGCCCAGGGTCACATAGCTAGAAGTGTTAAGTGTCTGAGGCTAAATTTGAACTCCGGTCTTTCTGACTTCAGGGCTGGTGCTCTATCCAACTGCCTCATCAGGCTACCCTCTCTTCCCCACCCCCCCACCCCCCCACCCCCACCCCGTGTCTTTTCATGAGCATTTTCTACTTAGGTAACTGAAGAAGCATTTTCAGAAGAGGAATAGAATAAGCTGGGGGAAAGCAAGCGCCCTTTGGATTCTTTATCAATTTGAATGACTTAGTTAATAATTTAGTATCCAAGACAAAACCTTTAAAACTTTAAAGTTACCAGGCAAAACTTCTCCCTGCCTGCTGAATCAGAGCTGATAGCCAGAAAAGAGGCGGACTGTCCCCCTTTCCATTTCAGTTATTTCACTACTTATCACTCTTCTAGCATAAGTCATTAAGATGGAGAATGGACTGTGATTAAATCAGGGGAAGAGAGCTGGGGACAGTTACAACATGGGAAGAGGTCAGTCTTTTTCCTGTTTAAGGATATTTTTGACAGGGATTATGACAATGTGATGGGGTTAAAATGGAGAAAGGTCAAGAGTTAGGCACATGGGTTGGGATAGAAGAATCCCTTCCTTTGGGGCTCATGCCTATCAGATTCTAAGGTACCAAAAGGGATATAAATGAGGCAGGTGATTACCCTTTCCATTTGATGTGCTCTCTGATCATTCCTCTGCCAGATAGCCCAACACAGGCATGGATGTTCATCAGGAACTGCTTTGGCCTGCCCATGTATACCTTTTCTTCCTCATCTCCCTGTACTTGAGGCCCCAAATCAGGTTGAGTGCTGGGTTCTTTCCTTGTTATGGTTACACTGACACCTTCGGGATATCAGCAGGAAAAGACCTGCTTTCCTAATAGACACTTGATCCTATCTGGTCTGCTCAAGCCCAAATCTTTTGCTAGGAATGGTGATTCCAAGCTTCAGGACTTGGGAAGCGCCAGGTTGTACCCCTGAACTTGGTGTTCTGCTGTATATACATTATTGTCTTTCATCTGCTCCACTGCCCCAGTGCAGGTGTTATTATACAAGCTAATGCCAGGGCCCTGAGGATAGAGTACATGAGAGAATAAAGTGAATTTAGAAGCAGAGCAGGTAACAGCCCTAAGTCTGGCCCCAACATAACCGGGAAGCTGAGTCCTTACTTTTCAAGACCACTCTACAGGGACAGGAAACTACCCTTAGTAATTAGATAGTAACTTAGTAAAATAAGTGAATTAGCAAAAGTGAAACAGGAATCCTATGTGAGCCATGGAAAAGCCACCCCCAGGGCCTCTACAGCCATGGGGGAAGAGAAAGGGTACAGCATTAGCTGGGATTGGCTTTAGGGATGGTGCCACTAGTTAAAGTAAACCTAGGATCCCTTTCCTCCCCCAGTTTTAATTCCACGCAAAGACTGGTGACCTCTCTTTCCTTCTGGACACTATTCAAGAGTGCTGGTTGTTAGAATGGAGAGGGAAAAAGGAAAGAAAAGACTTCTGCTCCCCCTCTTGACCCACCCACTCCTTTTCTACTTTGCATTGTAGAGAGTGCATGCGTGGCATTAAGACTGAACCATCTCAAGGCATTAGGAAAACAGTACTGCCCTATGTGCAAAAATTGAGCTTCCTCCCAAGATACTCGGGTTCTCTGCCCATCATCGGCTCTGAGGAGCCTCAGCGTGTTTCCTCTGCTGCCCCAGATTCAGTCTTTACTTAGAAATCAGGATCAAACTTCTGCCACAAATGAGCTTTCTCTTTCCCAGGTACCATAGATAACAATGGTACTTAATATTACCAGTGCCTGGGAGATGCCCACATGACAGCCAGTGAAAGCACCCTTCACAGACCTATGGTTTGGCAGAGTAAGTTATATGTCTCTGTGATTGGAAGAAAGTGGTAACATTGGAATTCTCAAGCAGAAATTCACTTCCTTGTCTTGGGTTTCTATCTTAACCTATAGCACTCCTTCCTCTGTCTTTGTAGGTAGCGACTTGGATTCTCTAGATAGAACACTGGGGGCAAAAAAAAGTATAAACTTGTGATTTGCCTATCTGAAACATATATTAGAGCATAAGGATAAATTTCTAAAACATACTTTGCCTCCCAGAGTGCTTTTCTGCTCTGATCTTCCAGGCCATCAACATCAACCGAAATTTCCCCTTTTGTCCCATCATGCTCTATTTTAATTACAATTGACTTCTGGAAAGCTAAGAAAAACATAATTGGAATTTGGTTGCTAGGGAGTCTAACTGAACAGTGATGAGATGCCCTTGGCCCACAGACCTAGTGTTTCTCTTTCATATTCTCAGTTGCTGGTAGCTTAGTCCTCACTTGTGGTCTGGCTCACTATCCTCCATCTGTCCTTAGTTTTCATGGGAGGTATCTGACTACCTTGAAGCTAAAGATTGTAATAAGGATTTGGGTACCTTGAAGCTTGTAAAATGTTTGACTAAAGTATCTATGAGTACAAGGCAGATTAAATTTTCTACCTTCCTACTTGCCTCTGGTAGCCTGCCTTTCCATTTGTAGGCATTGGATAAAAAGTAGTTCATTAAATAAATATATATTATATATATTATATGTTTATGTGTTATGTTACATGACATATACGTTATATTAAGTGTGAATGTAAATTATGTAAATCCACAAAACACAGAAGATAATCAGGGCTAAACTGAGGAAGACTAGAGAGGAAAAAAAAATACATGAAGCAGACAGACCTCAGCCTTCTCTTAAGCAGTTTGCATTTACTATTGTGATTTTTGTTAACAATAGTTCCCTGATAAAGCAGCTCAGTTGAGGGAGGGAGAGGACAGAGGGCAGATGTCTTCCTTTAAGACAAAAAACAGGACTGCATGTCAAATGGTAGTAGTTCGGTTAAGGGTGGAAACTTTCAGTCCAGCCTGATGATAGAGCAATTGGGATAATCCTTTTTCTGAGGCTACCAGTGAAAGCCCTAGAATGAAATGTAGAGTCCTCCACCATAGAAGAATCAGGGCACAGGGAGGGGTGCGACCACATAGAGATCATTACAAAGATGACCCAGCCTCTTGCTAGAATCATAGGTAAAAGGTTGCTGATGAGTCTAGCTTTCTATTTCTGGGATTGAAGAGGGAGGGAAAGGTTCTGTTTTAAGTTCAGGGAAGTAATCATAACACAAGAAGGGAGTAATCAGTTGTTTAGTGTTTATTGAAAGGGAGCATACACAGGTAGTTTGAAAAGTCTCATTTATATTTTATTTTGATAAATTGTGCAAGATGAAGCTAAGGTCTTGATATCACACTCCAGGAGGATTAAAGAAGATTGTTGGAATTCAGCTTTGGAATGGCTACATTATTTGAACACATATTATAGAGAAGTGATTCTTTCATTGAACTAGAAGTAAGGAAACTTGAATCCTGAGAAAATGCTCTTAAGTCCCTCCTTGCATTCTCCTTCTATTCAGGATTCAGCTTCCAGAAGAATGATTCTGTAGTCTTTATTTCTTTTCTGAATCCCTGGTCTTAAAAGCAGTACCCCTCAAATTTTTTGACCTCAGGATCCTTTTATATTCCTAAAAATTATTGGACACCCCTCCACTCTAAGAGCTTTTCTAGAGTCAATATGTTATCAGAAATTAAAATTGTTGTATTATATAAAAATAATTTTGACCTCAGAAATACTATTCACACTGCTCCCTTCCCCCCCCACCCCAGAAGAGGTCCCAAGGAATGATCCCTGAATTTGAGAATTACTACCCTAGAGCATTATCAGCAAAGAGGGTTGAAAGATTGTAAGAGGCTCAATTTAAAAAAAAAATTTTTTTCAGTTCTTTTCTGTTTAACCCCAGACTCTTAAAAGGCAATATAACATTCATTTAAAATTCATTTACTGGTTATAGTAACCATATTACAATTTGTTTCTCCTGTTTGTCTCACCAACAAATGATGGTGCATTAACTATTTTGTATGTATGTGAAAACGTATATCTGTTAACAAACACCAGTTTAAAAACCAGTAAGCAGGCAAGTCTAGGGCTATGTTGTTTGCACTAAGTCCTCCAAGACTCAGCCTTCTTAAATTGTGGTTTGCAACCCCATATGGAGTCTCATATTTTAATGTAGGGGTTGCAAAATTTATTATCAGTAAATGTTTGAATGTTTAGATGAGATGTTTAAAATGATATCTATTTTATATCTCTATAGCCAAGATTACTCACACAAATTTCTCAGCAAAAAGGGGTCACAATTGGAAAAAGTTTAAGAAACTGTGCTCTAATACACATTAATTAAGACTTTGTAATTTTTTTTCCCTTATCCTTTCTCTTTCTTCCCCAGTATATGTAGTGGAAGACCAAAGAAGGAATGACACAGGCCAAGTTTCCTGCCTCACAGCTTGCTGGACTGCTCTCTGTTGCTGTTGCCTTTGGGACATGCTCACTTGACCATTCTCAACCTCTTCTTACCTGAAGGCTTTGAATCCTCAGATGATGGAGTTCTGAGTCCTGATCTCTTTCTCTTGCTATAATGAATGATGACAGGTTCTGCACAAACATCTCAATTACAGCCTAATGGAATCCTAGATTGTAGTGATTTTTGCCATTTAAGTTAGTGACATGATCTTTTTAATGTTCATTTTCTATTTTTTTGTTGTTGTTGAACTTTAACAAATATGCTAAATGATTTTTTTCGCCAGAGGCTTGAATATGAAATTTATATTTATCATATTAAATTGTACTGTTTATGGTGGTGGCAAAATATGCAACAATACAAGCCACTGAATGATTTCTTTCCTAACTCCTTAATTATGTTTCGATATTCCCTTGTCAATAAAAATTTTCAAAATTCAAAGACCAGACCAGAAATCAAAATCTTTTGTTAATATGGCATTTGTGGATAATATTGTAGGCACAGTGAAGCAGGAAGAACCTTTGTAGTGCTTAGATTCCAAAAGCATTTCTGTCCATTTGCTTTGTCATTTAAAACCCAGGACAAAACTTTAAAAAATTTTTATCACTGGCCTACTTTCAGCTTCAGTGATTCTGAGTTAAGTTTGTGGCTACCATCTAGAAGCTCGGAAAGACACCTTACATTTCTGTGTTGGTGTCACTGACACCAAGCTGGGTGGTAGATTAGGATGAAGCCAATCAAAGTATCCCTGAAACTGCATCAGTGCCTAAGACAGACTACCTAAAAGACAATCCAATTTAGTAGGTAGGGAATGGAAACTGCTTTGCAGATTGCTAGTAAAAGATATGGTGTCTGTTAGCCTAGAAGACACTGTATCAATGAGACCCGCTTGTTATGTGTATTCCTTAGAGGCCTCTGCTGCCCTGATTGGGCTGTATCCTCCCTGAGCCCCTGGTGCACCCTGTCTGGCACACTGCTTCAGAAGTGAGTGGCCCTCATAATACCTTAAGTAACTGTACATATGTGGTTTAAGTGGAATGTGTTCTTCATTCTCAGGATAGAAAGCCTCCTGATACCCAGAGAGAAAACAAGTTCCCTACTATAACACTATTTAGCAAACATCTGCCCTCCTACCAAATAATAATACTTATCCCAGCTCCAGCCACTAAGCGGCACTAAACTACCAATCATGAAGCAATCATGAAGCAAAAGTGGCAAGGAACCAACTCAAGTTTAGTCTATCTTCCCTGCTACAAATACTGATCTCTGTTTTGCAAGTGAGACCTTTTCCTTATTCAGAAGAGGGAAGAAAAAAAAAAAAATCACACCTTCATAGCCTCCCAACAAATTCTAAATACTTAAGACTTCGCAACATTGACAAGGATCTTGACATCTATCACCAGCCTTGCTTTATAAAGGAGGACCCTAGCCTTTCTTAGGGTGATACCTAATAGCCTCCCTTTTATTATTTTACTGGAACCCTAACCTCACATCTTGCTGTCTAGAACACCAAGTTTGCATAGCAAAATCCTTTTGGATTTGATCCTAGTAGGCTCCAACTCCAGCATTAGGACCCCCCCGTTGCAAAATCTGTCACAATCTTATCCTCCATAGCCACAAAGATTCAAGATCTAAAGATATTGCCACACAAAAATGAAGTCACTTTCTTGCTCATTAATCAGGATAAATAGACCCCTAAATATCTTCCCTTTCATCTCTCTCATGTCCTATATTCTGAAGCAGAGTAGGGAAGTTTCTCAGGAATGAAGATTTCCTCAAGGCTACAGGGGGGAAAAATAGATAGATAGATAGATAGATAGATAGATAGATAGATAGATAGATAGATAGATAATAAAGAAGGAACACCAGAAGATAGATCTCATTTTCTTGGGGAGGAGCAGATTAGAATGTTAAAACTGAAGGAAACCAGGTCAATCTCATTTTACAGATATGACAGAGGTCTAGAAAAATAAGAGAGCTAAAAATAAGAAAAGGAAGCCTTAGGACAAAAGCTGAAGAAGCAATAACATTCAATAGTGGAACTGGGGTATCAAGAAATCTTGATTATAGAATAGTATTAGTACCTTTCCCTCCCATTCCCTAAGCAGCAACACAGGAAAAGCAGTCAAAGAAGGGGATGGATAACTTTTATTTGTGTAATAAAAATGGTAACATTGAAGTCATTGGGCAGGGGGTACTTCCTTTGCCTGGGGCTTTCTTCCTTCTCCTCATTCTTTTCTTCCTTTCACCCTCAGTAGGTCATGATCAAGCCCCAGGCCAAGGATATGCAATTGGCTCAGCCAGAGGTACAGGATAGCTACCACATAACTGTGGTCCAAATAAAAGCAGAGTTTCCAAAATGTCCTCCAGGTAAAAGCCCAACAGGAGCAGAGGAAGGGGGTTAAATATAGGTTTTCTCATGGTACTTTTTACTGTGCCCTTCTGGCCATCAGCATTTCCCGAATGTTGTCCTCTGCATCCTTCACACTGCGCTCAAGGTATGATTTTCTCTGCTGTAAAGTGAGGGAAAAAATATAATTAGAATCAGGGATGTCCAGCCACTTCCTAAAGAACTTACAGCTTCTTCAAGCCATAGCAGGCTTGGTAGATATGCCTGCCTCCAGTAAAGCACAGGAGCGTTGGTAGGGCCAGCTGCCTCAATTTCCCAGAACTTTCTCAATGGTCCAACATGCCATGCTTGAAGGCACTAACTCAGGGGAACCTGAGATAATATTAGGGAATTGCTTTTCTTAAAAACCAGTTTGTCCTATCTATGAGGAGGAAGACTTGGAAGGAACTTAAGAAGACAATAATTTTAAGTGCCTAACAGCAAGAGAGAGCTAGGGAGAGGTAGGTAGATGCCTTGCTTGCCCAAGAGTGAAGGGTTACTTGGCACAGGGAACAGAATGTGCAGGTTAGGAGACTGGCAACACACCTCTTCCCCCAAAAGGAAGTTAACACTAAAAACAAATCTCATAACACTGAGGCTGTAGCACACAAAGGCCAGGAAATTCCAGGACAAAGCTCCTGCCCCACAGCAGACAGTCTCCTCTCAAGGTTTTCCATGGCCTGGGCCAGGCGCCTGATGAATGCAAAAGCATCAACAGCACTAAAAGCTGTGCCCAGGGAAACCAGCTGGTCTCAAAGCACCAGAGTGATACCATACAAACCACATCATTCAAGCCTGAAATCTACTATTTTCGTTAAATTATTCCATGCCAGAAGTCTAGAGCAAAGATCGACAGACAATTGTGAGTTTGAAGGAACCTTCAGAAATTTACTTCTCTTTGGGTCCCCTGGCTAGAGTCTTTTCCTTCAGAAGCCATATTTAAAAAAACAAACAAACAAACAAAAAAAACTAAAGGAGGTTTGCCTCTTAAGGATCCTGGATATCAGCAGAAATAAAAATTACTTAAAACTCTCATCCTTACTTCCCAGAGTTCAAACTTTTTTTTAGAATCCAGTCCCAATTATACCCCCAATCCTGGAGAGATCTAGATCTCAAGATACGGTAAAAATAGTCCCCACAAGAATCCTGTGATGAAAGGGGAAATCCATACTATACTAATGAGAGAAAAGCAACACTAGAAGCCTTATTCTCCAACCATTCCCTCTTTACACTATTTTCTTATTGTCTTTGGCAAAAGTCTTTGTTCTGACTTGATTAGAATACTTTACTAGCCCTAAAGTTCAAGGAGACAATGGCCACAACAAAATTCTTTTGCTTCATTCTTACTAGTTTCTTTAAAGAGTCTTGATCAGCCATATAGAATCCTCCCTGAAACTCATTAGGGTAATGAGTAAACTGGAAGAGCAGTATCCCCTTTCCCATCCTAGACTAGACTGAATAATTTGAAGGAAATGACTCTTCATGGAATACTGAAAGTTACAATTGTTACTGTACTATAAACACTCTGCTCTTCTTAAATCCTGACTATGGAATTTTGTCTTTGTTCTCAAACCTAAAAACTATAAGTCAAATGGCTTGAATCAAGAGAGATTTTTTTGGTAAGCAAGATGGAATTGTCCCTTTGTATTTCTTTATAAATATGTGCAGAATTTAATTAATAACCGTACCTTCAAAATACTCACTGGCCAGGACACAAAAATACTGAGTAGCTATTTCTTTTCCCCATAGAGGCTGAGAACTAGCTCATGAAAACAGGTAGAACCAGTGATGTAGATCCAAGATTTCTGTAACTCTGGCAGAAAATAAATATTTATTAAGTGCCTACTGTGTGCCTGGCATGAACAGATCATGATATCTCCAAGTAGAGGAGTATACATAAATTTCTCTCCACAACACATCCACTAAATTCTTTAAATTCCTGGAAATTCAGGAATGCAAAATTGAATCTAATTAAATATTAGACATGAATGCACAGGCACTAACTGGGGCAGAGAAATAATTCCTAAAAAATCTTTTCAGGAGTACTTTGCCATTTTTACCTTAATCAAGTTCTCTACTTTACTTTTCCCCACATATCCTCTCTACTATATATCCTTCCCCAACACTTATCCTACGATCTAACCAAGAATTTAAGCATTTATTCACAGTGTTGAGTATTATAATGTATGTATGTACTTGGTGTAAATTCAGTACCGTTTATCCTGTGTTCCAATGTCTTGTTTATCCACTTCAGATCTCAAATTCCTTTCTCTTTAATTCATCTCCTTTCTACACCCCAACAAGACCTTGAACAAAGGGCTTAATAAATATTTTTCAGTGATCATGATGATCATGTAGGGGCAAATGTATTACTGTCACTAAGAATTTTCATTTACTTACATGACTAAACATGGTACAGACATATCAGTGCCATATCACAGTGGAAATTTAAACTTCCTCTGTTAGCTAAGGAAAGATAAACAACCCTTAGACTTTGCTTTTGATGAGTAAAAAAGGAGTTTAATATAAATAACTCCTGACACATCACTAAAGAATGTGTTGCAGAGAATGGGAGTTGCAGCTCAGAGACACTGCCATGTGCCATCTGGGCATGGTATGGGTCTCAGCAGTGCAGGGGTCAGTGAGTCAGAAACTAAGCTAGATGAAATCAGGAGACTGTTGAGCCTCTTAAACACTGTTCTTATGCCCAATAAAGTTTTCTACACTATATTTCAATAGTCTTTTCATAACAAATCTGTCAAAACTTCTTCCTAGAGACTGAGGGAATCAACACTATTGCAAATCATAATCACGCTTCTTACAGCCCATTTAAGTATCCAACCAAAAGTCTGCATAATGGAAATCAGAAGTCGGAAGAATAAAAGCAGTAAAATTTACTAAACTGTATGCACTTGTTATAAGGGTGAGGGAGAGAGGATGGGAAGGAGTAGATTAAGGTTAAAGGATAGGTTTCGGTAAACTTTAAAAAACTCTTATTAGAAATAAAGTTTTTCTTAATCACCAATGGAGTTAAAACAACAGCAAACAAGGGATCAATGGTTACATGAATAGTTCCCTCATTCTACCATATTAGTGCCATATTAAATCATCTTCTAAACTAAAAAAGATTATTATTGAGATGTCTCTTTAAAAAGCAAAGAGATATGTGACGGTCATAGGGATCTATTTGCTGCCCCAATCATTCAATGAGTCCTTTAATATACCCAGTTCACACAGATTGGGACAGCAGATTAGACAAGCCATATATGGCTGACTAACAAGGGATTACTCAATCCCACAGATGGCAATATGAGAAAGATTCCAGCAAACTTTCTCAACTGTTTTCTGGGAATGAATATTGCTAGAAATGGCCTCCTTTAACTTCAAAGTTCTAATGCTTGGATCTATAGTATGTTCCTTCTGCCACATCATTACTGGGCACTCCCAAATAAGGACTAACACAGCTGTATCCTGATCCTTTATCTGACCACTACTTAAGATGAGAAGAAAAAGCACTAAACACAGCTGAATACACATGAGAACAACTGGGCTAATTCTACCATTTGAGTCAGAGGTTCTATTTAGAGATTAGTCTGTAACTGGCTAAAGCAGAAATATCAGGGGCAGAAAAAGTAAATCCTCCAATTAATGTCTTAGCACCTTACTAAATAGGAGTATGTCTTTCAGGTGTCATCTGCAAAACAGATGTAAACATTACATTCCTTGGGATAATTTCCACCATTCATTTGCTCTTAAAACTCTGCACAATTAAGAGAGAAAAGTTCTGCTCTGCACAATTTTCCTTATAGTCCCTAACTAAACCACCAAGTGGTTTCAAAGTAAAAGTATATAAATGAACACATACTTGTTCCCAAACGTTATTACTTTGAAATTAAATGCAACAAGTCTCCCTCTATCCTAATAAGATTCTGCATACTCGGGGAAAGGAACAAACAACTCCATAATCTACTTCTTCACCCAAAACCACATTTTTCACAATTCCATCCAGCAAAATCTACTAATTTTACTCCACTATAAAGCACTCAATTTTAAATGCATGCTCCAGATTCATTTAATTATTAGAAAAACTGCTCCACTGGTTTAGCAATTGCTAAATGCATGTATGTGTTGAAGAGATAAATGGATCTCCCCGATACTGCCCTTCACCTCTCCTCTTTTTTTTTGGGGGGGGGGGTTGCTAAACATGTGTAATTCTTCTAAACATATTTCCACATTTATCATGCTGCATGAAAAAAATCAGATCAAAAAGGGAAAAATGAGAAAACAAAAAGCAAGCAAACAAAAATGGCACCCCCCCAAAAAAATACTATGTTCTGATCCACATTCAGTCTCCACAGTCCTTTCTAGATGCAGATGGCTTCCTCCATCACAAGTCTATTGGACTTGTCTATTGGCACGAATCACCTTATTGTTGAAAAAAGCCACGCCACTAGAATTGATCATTGCATGATCTTGCTGCTGTGTACAATATCTCTTGGTTCTATTCACTTCACTTAGCATCAATTCATGTAAGTCTATCCAAGCCTTTCTGAAATCATCCTGCTGGTCATTTCTTATAGAACAATAATATTTCATAATATTCATATACCATAACTTACTCATCACAGACATTCAGTTTCCAGATCTTTGCCATTACAAAAAAGAGCTGCTACAAACATTTCTGCACATGTGGATAGGTTCTTATCCCTCTTTTACACTCCTCTCTTTCAAGAAATGATCTTCAGTGTTTCAGGTGCCCCATAATACACACTTCTCAGTACACTCTTGTTTAGATGTTTCAATTGTATGATAATTCTTCATGACAGTATTTAGAGTTTTCTTGGCAAAGAAACTGGAGTGGTTTGTTATTTTCTTCTCCAGTTCATTTTACGGATGAGGAAACCTAGGGGGAACAGTTAAGTGACTTACTCAAGGTCACAAAGCTAGTAATTGTCTGAGGCCACATTTGAACTCAGGAAGATGAGTCTTCCTTACTCCACTGCACAACCTAGCTGCCAAAGTACAAATTTAATATTTGCTGAAAACTGAAATTATAGAAATTCTTGGCAAAATCAAAGCCTTTTCCAAAGAGGAAAAAAGAGAACCCTGGAGATTATTAGCATTTCATCATAAAAGAACATAAATTCTAAGGGTTTCTTAATCTAAGGAACACTGGAATAACAATTCTACCTGAAGTTAGCAACAAAGGCTACAAAAAAGTAAGAGAAACAAGAGAGTGCTATACAAACCTCAGAAGGCACTCTATATCAGAATTATCCTCCACAGTGTTGGAAATCATTCGCTCTCTTTATTATGGCACATGGCTGACATATTAAGCATAATTCCCACAGACTTTTAAGCCAATTTTTTCAGCAAGTTCTTTGTCTGATACAACCAACCAAAACCCATAAACCTCTGTGTACACTAACGTCTTCACAGTGCCTTATGTCCTGACATGAAATACTGAGATTTCCTGTGGGGGCTCAATGTGATCAAGGGGAAATGAACATTCTTGAAGTCATTGCTCATCATAACCCTGTGGTTCCTAAGAGTCAGCTTGTAAGAGGTTGGTATTTCATTCTCACAACTAGAATGTTCTCATGAAGGAAGAGGCTAAAGTCTCTAGAACTATTCTACTATGACACAATCTCTCAAATAGAATACTGATGTAACTTATCTTGTGATATCGTCTCATTGGATTTCTTTTTCTAGGAGCTTTCTCTTTCTAAACTTAATACTTCTCCCATTTTGTTCCTTAAAGGCTAATCAGGGGAGACATGAGTCAGAACGAGATGGGGTGGGGAATGCAGGGATGTTCATATTAAACCCCTCTTTTTACTACTCAATGTTTCTTATCCTTCACCCGAGTGAATTCTAGGAAAGCCAGATCCCCCCTGCTCTCATCAAAAATTAACCTTTGGGTTTCTCCTACCTGTCTTTATGCTTTCCTATTCTTGTGGTATGTATGGCACAGCAGTTAATTCATTAAAAGATGATATCTGTGGTCTACATGGATGCATCAGTTTAATCACTTAAGCAATAGACCAAGACTTCCCTAAAAGTTCAGAAGGCACACCTTATTGGGCAGAAAAGAAGGGAAGGAAGAAAGAAAGAATAGTGGGAGGTTGTTTTTCAATAAGAAGATACATGTGATTTAAAAAACAAATGGGGAAATGAGGTCTAAAAAGACAGGAAATGGGAACAGTCATGGCCAGGTTAGTACAGACCAAGTAGAACTCAAAAGAGCAGAATGTGGCAAGAAAATGAAAATGAAACTAGGAACTCATTTCAAATCCAAACAAACTGGTCTAAATAGTTCACTCCACAAGATATATCAAGCTTCTTGAGATTGTGGTTAACCTAGAGAATTCATCATTTATAACCAACTTCTATAGCTCAAAAAAGGCAGTGTGATAATTACAAAAACATCAGCAAAGAAGCACTATGCCACTTTCTCCAATAACAAAAATCTGTTTCTGCAAAAAGAAGATCGAGTTCAAATCCCAATCTTTAACATTATACACATGCTCTTAGGAAAGTCAATTAATGTTCCTCAGTCCCCTCATTTGTGAAGTAGTGGGGCTATGCTATGTCTTCCCAATATGTAAAATAGGGATTGAGCTGGATGATCTGATCTTTAAGGTCCTGTCTAGCTTTACATTATTTGGGTCTTTTATGACTACATTCAGTTACCAAGCAAACATTACCTGCACAACTGTCTAGCTTTTTACATTCAAGTCAGGAATGCAAAATGTTGCCCTTATTTCCTCTCTCCATAAGATACACCCCTCTTCTCTTTGTCTATAACAGTGCTAGTCTGAATGTCTTGCTCCTCTCTCCCTGGATTCCCCTCCCCCCCAAAAAAATTGGTTTTAGACCATCTGAAGTATAAAAATTTTGTTTTAATATGATTATGATTATAATCTATCAGAATAGATTTTTCTTAGCTATGGATATCTGAAAGGAAAACAAATAAAAAGCTGACTGCACAAGATTTGCTCTGAATACCTTCATTTTATACTTCAAATGTATTCTGTTTTCATGGAAGATGGACTATATAGTCCTTCTAAAATTGTAGTTCTTACTTTTAATAGGAAAGAAGTAATGATTCAATGATAAAAGTAATACTAGTGCACATTTATATAGTTCTTTACAGTTTACAAAGCTTTCCTAACAACTCTGTGAGATAGAAATAAGAATGTTATTCCCATTTTACAGATCAGGATACAAAAATTAAGTGATTAAGTGATTTGTTAAAATGACAAAGCCAGGACTTGATCCTAGATTTCTTGACTCCAAGTCCACATTAAAATATAGCTAACATGATGTGACATGATATGATACAACATACCTTATATTAATACTGGTGATAACACTCTTTATAAACCTGACACATAGTCTGACTTTCTGGGGGACATGTGTACCAAATACTGTAAGAATTGATTTTTTTAGCAGAGGTAAGCCTGGGTATGAGCCAACTCTCCATCAACTTTGATATTAAAGTATAGAGAGCTGCTATAGGTACAGAGATCAAATGACTTGCTCCTATCTCAAAGCTAGTATCAGAAGTGTGCTTTGTATTTTGAAAAATAAAAAACTTTTATTAAAAAAAGAGGGAACAGGTAGGTAGTTCAGTGGATAAAGCACCAGCCCTGAAATCAGGAGGATCTGAGTTTAAATCCGGTTTCAGACACTTTAATACTTCCTAGCTATGTGACCCCAGGCAAGTCACTAAACCCCAAACCTTAGGGGAAAAAAAAAAGAGGCAATGGGTTCCCCCCTCCTTGATGGTTAAGCAGAGTCTAGATAACCCTCTGACCAGTACTATGTATGGGTTGGACAAGATGGCCCCTTAGTTCTCTTAATTCTCAAAATCTTGGATTGTGACTTGCCCATCACTTTTATAAAGTGACTGATGACAAAACCAAGGATTAAACCCAGACCTTTTGAGAATAGCATTCTTTCCAATATATTAGACTATCAGATTCTATTAGTACAAAGGGGTAAAAAAGACCCAATCCCTAACAATGCTGCACAATAAAGAAAAGAGCTAGAAAGTTAAGCCCCAACTATATTACTCATTTTAAAATTATAAGGCTATAGTGTATAAAGAAGAAGACATCATAAATATTCAAAGTGGCAGTGACATAAACCTAAACAGGGTGCAATCTCTATTTCAATCAACTTCTTATAATGACTTGAAAAGTAACAGCAGGTAAATTAAATAGCACTGAGAAAATGAGTAAAAATGAAGTTGAAAGACAATGAAACAAATATGGGAAAAGAATCTTTGTGTAGATCACATTACTATTTTCCAATCAAATTAAGTGTTTCTACAACTAAGATGATAAATATATGGCTAGCAGAAAACCATAAAAGCACCTGGAGACAGTGAAAATATTAAACAAACCAAGACCTCAAAGCCATTGAAACCACGGAAGTATGATTCATCTGCACCTTATGAACTACCCAGGGTCATCAGAGGGCAAAAACAAAACTCAAGTATACATTAATAACAACAAATTATTGATTATTTTAAAAACTTTCCCTAAAGCTAAGTGTAAAGACCTATTCCAAATCAAACTTTTGATTTTCTTTAAAAATTGGTAAATATCATGAAGATATGCAAAATGTCAGATTTATATAAAATAATACTTCCCAAGAAGCCAAAGCTAAAACCTTAGATTAGAAAATTGCTTGAAATTTTTCTCATATGTTTTGAACATAATGGAGGGCCATGTAAGAGGCAGAATAAATATCTTGCTTGAATTGACAAAACTCCCTAGAGGATGACACAACTACTGTTTCTTTTTTTTTTTTTTTTGGGGGGGGGGGGATTGCATGGTTTGGACTGTGATGAAATCATTCACCAGTATACGGACCATAATCTAACAGATGCCACTTGTCCCCAACTCCACACCCACCAAGTTACCATAGATACAGAACAAACAGAAAGGAGGTTAATATACTTATTAACTCTGATCTAAGTAGCTGACATAACACTAATTAAAGTTATAATGACATTGAAGTAATAATAATAAAAAAAAAAAAACGCCCAAGTCATATTTCTCTTTGCAAGTATGATCCAGGAATGTGGTTTTCATTTTCTCTTTTCTTTAATTTTCAGGTCTTTCTTTTTCTATTTACAAAAGGAGAAATAATTCACGATCTCCTTGGGTACTGTGTTGCCATGGAGAGTTAGAGTAGGGGGTTAAAGGAGAAGAAAGTCTGTCATTTTAAAAATATACAAAGACACATCGAAAGAAACCAGTTATTAGAATTGTCCACACACAAAGAATAACTATTTCTTCTCTTTATTTCAAATGCTTTCAGATAAAATTATTGTGTACTTGGAATCTTACATTTCTACCACTCTTTTCCCATCTTGTCTTTGGCATTCCTAAGTATATTAAAAACTCCAATCTCTATAACACAGGCAGAACCAAACTGCAAAAATCAAGATGGCTTCACACAGGATTTTATCCCCATGCTCCCCATGCTGCCATAGAGGGCATCTTCCCTACCTCATCTCCTTTCAATTTCCATGTGTTGCCTTCCCACTTTAGAACCAGAACTTGTGGATGTTAGGAAACAAGCAAAAATTTATCAACCTGTTGACTCATAATAAATAAAGGAATAATACAACATCCAAGCCTGGAAGAATCCTACAAAAATTGGTTATGTTTATACTTCGTCTGTAAAGAACTTTACACAGCATGGTGGAGTGGATAGTATCAGGTCTGAAATCAGTAAAACCTATCTTCGTGATCACAAATATTCACCAGTTGGGTAAGTCACTGAAATTTGTTTGCCTCAGTTCTCCATCTGTAAAATGAGATAGAGGAAAACAAGGCAAACCTTTTTGTATCTTTGCCAAGGAAATCCTAAATGAGGCTTCAGTAATATGTGAACTGAGAATTTTAAGAGCAGGTTGGTTTTAGAAGAGGCAGAGAAATTTAGAGACCAAATTGTCAATTATTAACTGGCTTATAGAGAAAGCAAAGGAGTTCCAGAAAAAAACATCTACTTGTACTTCATTGACTACACTAAAGTCTTTAGCTAAGTAGATCACAACAAACTGTGGCAAGTTCTCAAAGAGATAGGAGTAGGAGATCATGTTATATATCTCCTGAGGAATCTCCATGTGGGTCAAGAAGCAATAGAACTAAACATGGAACATCTGAATAGTTTAAGATTGGAAAACAAGTACAATAAGGCTTTCTCCCATCACCTTATTTAACCTATATGTAGAAGACATCATGGGAAATGCCAGGCTGGATGAATCAAAAATTGGAATTAAGGTGGCAGGGAGAAACAGCAAGAATTTCAGATATGTAGATGATTCCACTCTGATAGCAGAAAGTGAAGAACTTATTAAGAAGTTTCTTAATGAGGGTGAAAGGTGAGTATAAAAACTGGCTTGAAGCTTAACATCAAAAAACTAAGATCTTGGCAACTACTCATTATTTCTTGGCAAACAAAGGGAGAAGAAATGGAAAGCAATGTCAAATTTTATTTTTTTGAGCTCAAAGATCACTGCAGATGGCAACTACAGTCATGAAATTAAATTGCTCCTTGGAAGAAAGGCTATGGCAAATTTGGATAGCATAGTAAAAAGCAGACACATACTGACAAAGGATTATGTTGTTAAAGCTGTAGTTTTTCCAAAAGCAATGTGGTGAACTAAAAGAAAAAGCTCAATGCTACAGAATTTTGAGTAAATAATAAAATGCAACGTTATTTTAAAATCTGTCCTTATCATGTTTTCTACTCACCTATTTTACGCATAAATGAGTCAATGACCCTCTTCTTTTTCCTTTTTTTTCCCCTCATACTGGAAAACATCACTCACTTTCCTCTCCCTACCCCAAATCCTCCCTCAAACTGAAAGAAAAATAAAATTCTTACATTATATTTGCAGCCAAGCAAAACAAATTTTCACATTTAATTATGTCCAAAAATAGATCTCATTGTATACCTTGACTTCATCACCTCTGTCAGAATAGTATATTCTGCATACAGAATAGTATAGAATAAATAGTATTTTTCATCACCAGACTTTTGGACTGACCAGAGTTCTCAAGTCTTTCCATATAAATTGTTCTATAAGTTTTTCTCACTTTAATGTCCATATCCCTGATCTATCAATCAAGATATATTCTTGGGTGGTAATTTAAGTGGTGGTTTTTGTCTATCACCTGGGGAATGGCTAAACAAATTGTAATATATAAATATAATAAAATATTACTATACCCCTTCATACCTGAGATCTTCACATCCTGAAATATCCCTCTATCCTTCTTGTCATATTGGTAACAAGACTCCTTCCAGTACACTTTGGGTGACCAACTCTTCAATTCTGTAATGGGCAGCTAGGTGTTATAATGAACAGAGTGCCAGCCTTGAAGCACCTCAAGTTCATCATTTATAAAAGGATCTGGAGAGGGAAATGGCAAACCACTCTGAATGAGATAAGAGTGAGAGCTCTCAAAACAGTTGTGAAAATTGAGTAAGGCTTCATCTACCCCAGAGTTGGAGTAGGCCTAAAGGTCCTTGGGCACTGACTCAAGGGCATAGCTACTTCCCCTTCCTGCTATCCTCCCATGACATCATTTTCTTCCTACCATGATCAATTATGGGCAACTATGTACTTATTGGCCGAGTTCAATTTCTTGGGTAGTTCCCACATTTAGAATGTCAGACCCTCAGCCAATGAGGATGATGGTCAGTGATGGAAGGGGTAAATAGTTAGGGACTATTTAAAGTTTAAAACCTGTCCCAGAAGGTGCCTCCTTCCTTTTGATTGCTTGTCCAACTGGAGGGATGCCCACTTTTCCAAGAAGTATAACAGACTTACGTTTTGCTCCTAGAGATATCCCCAGCTTTTTATTAAATGGTGACCATTCATCATTACGAGCCACACAACTCTCTGCCCCAAAAACTCCAAATGTAGTGACAAAAAGTCAAACACAACTGAAAACAACTGGACAGAAAAGTAATGTTCAGAAGTTCAACATGTCAAACAAAAACAAAGATATCCCCAATGCATAAGACACTAAATAAAACAAATGCTGGACTAGACAAAAGACAACTAAGCGGCACATGGGATTGAGGGCGGAACTGGGAGTCAGGAAGATTTTAATTCACAACCTACAGAACCTACATACTATCTGGGTGACCCTGGATGGGCAAGTCATTTAGCTGCTTTATACCTCAATTTCCTCATCTGTCAAATGGGGATATTAATAGCACCTACTTCACAAGGGTGTTGTAAGAATCAAATGTATCAAATTAGATCAAATTTGTAAAGCACCCTACAAATGCTGCAATACTGATATGGTCTATGCTGGACCTAAAGCATTTTTGAGGATCTTGAGAAATTCATTCTCTAGAAATGCAAAAGATGGATTTCCAGACACTTGAAAAGGTCACAATTTATATATCCTCTCTTCCCCCCACCCACCCAAATCAACAACTATTAACCTGTGTGCCCACTTTCCAATCATGTAGGAAGTTATAGGCACTGCAAACATTTGGTAAATTGGGTCCAGGATGGAAACAAAGGAAGAAAAGCTAGGTCACCTTTGGAAAACTGGAGTTCTTTAATGACATTCAAATTTCTTGACATAAAATTCCATATTTTTAATACTAACATTCATTCATTGTTTTGTTATGGTAAATAACAATACAGTTTCTGAAGTACTGAGGTTGAGGATCACTCAAAGAACAATAGAGAGGTAAATAGTAGGCACAAAGGTAAGTAGAATTAGTTGAGTGAAGACCCTCTGTAGGGAATATAGCCTTAAACTAATAGTGACTTGAGCCTTTTAATAACAAATAGAGCTATAGCAAAAAAAAAAAAAAAAAAGTTGCAGGTGTTTCTTTCTCCTGTTTCTCACAAGCTCTTAATTAGCATTTAAGTATTTCTTTTAAAGGTGATGATGGCTTTGAATTCTCTTATTAGAGGAGGATATTTGCTTGTAATTCTCTAGGGAAATTTAAATTAAGAGTTGATTTGTATTCTTTTGTTTCTGAGAAAGATTTCCAGGTTTAGGGTGTAAGCCTGGATTCCCACAAACAATGGGACAAAAACTAATGATGGGGGAGGCTTCTGTTCTATTTAATTCAGTGTATTGCAGTTATGCTTGGCACTCTTATTTTACTGACAAAACACCTTACAAGATGAGAAATGCTCTTTCTGGTGAAATCATAATAAACACCTTTTTATTTTTTCTTACACCAGAAGTCTCTGATTTTTTTTTGTGGTTGATACCATCCCACACAAAGGCAACACAATGCAAAAGAAGAATTAAAGAGAAATGATATAAAGGATGTCATATGAAGAGTAACCAAAAAGATGAACTGGTCATGTGGGAAGAATGAGAATTAACCAGTAGAGTTCACATACTTCACTATGATTTTTAAGAAAATTAGAGTAAATTCTCTCAGTACTTAAGGGACTTCCTTTGTGCCAAATTTAAAAGATATGGACAAGAGTTAGATAGGATGGTTATCTATGGGTGTGTTGTGTATTTTGTATTATTGGAGAGGAAACTTAAATCAATGAATTACAGATCAGAGTACTTAAACTACATAACTGTGTCAATAATTTAACCCTACTATATCATAACCAATATAAAAAGTAATAGATTTTACTTGAGTTTAATCAACTATAAGAATCTTGACTTTGGCCTGGCTTTCTACTCTAGAGTGCAGATGTCTTTTTAATGGAAGTGAACCCTGAAACTGTCCAAACTCTCCTCTGAAAGAGGTCTCATTCAATTGGAGATCTTGGCCAGGGAATAAGTAGAACTTACTATTGAGTTGAAGATTAGTCAGAAACCACTCCCAGTAGCTCAAACTCCCAAGATAAGTAATCTCTTTTCAATTGGAGATCTAGCCCCGGGGCACTGTCAACATTTACTCAAACTCGCAGTTAAATAATCTCAATCAATTCTGAACTGAATTGAAGCCTCAGATGCCTAGTGAAAGACAATTCTGAACCCCCAATTTTTGCAGAAGTTCTAAACAGGATTATGCTTGTCAAGGAAGTTGTTTTAGCAAACTATCCTACCAGGCCTTTTTGTCCACTGGTGAAGATATTCTCTTCTCAGTGCCAATAAATCCCTTTTGCCACACAGATTTTGAGTTTGTGAGAATTAGCATAGGACTTGTGCCTCTGAGCAGAGGGGATCTCCCACTCCAATTCTCCCACTTAATTATAACTACCACTGACCTCATCATTTAGGATTTCAAAATTCAAAAGCTTCTTGTTTTTAACAGTTCAATGAAGAATTAGGGAAAGATGGTTTTGATATAATATAGGCTTCTGTTCTAACAATAAATCAGTAATCCTAAATCTTCTGGTTTTGGAGTCTGCCTCAGGAACTCCCACATTCCCAACCTAAGAACAACAATCTGTCTGATTCTGAATAGACCACTCCTCAATTCACTGCTGATTGTCAGATAGCTTCTGGCCTCAGGATAGTTCCCTGGACCAAACTCCAGAGACAAGTGATAATCTGATGATCAGTGAGAACCAAATTCCACAGACTACTCCCTAGTCATACCCTTGAGCCATAGAATTAGCATTCTAATGATAGAAAACTAGATAAAGGTGTCTTCTCTCTTTCAGCACTCTGCTATATTCTCTTGGAATTTAGTCCACTTGTAATAGCATTATAATTACAAAAAAAGCTTTGTCTCTTGACCAGGAAATGGATTCCAGTCTGCAAATTCTTTTGAGAACACCAGTCCATGATCCCAAATTTTTGGGTTCTCCTTCCCAACCTCAATAGTTTGCTCTTGGTCTTGATCATGGTCTTACAGTTAAAACAGTACCTTTAATTGGACCAGATCTAGGAACTGCAAAATTTTTTGCTCAAATGTTTAATATTTAGAACTGGATCTAAGAACCTGTTAGGACTTCCAAAGTCATATTGTCCAATATTTCATTTTATAGTTGGTTGGTTATCTGTTCTCAAAGAGGACCAAAATGACATCACTATGTTAGAGCCCAGTTAGTGTATCTCTGACTAGTTTAGTTAGTGTGTCTGACTGTGGCTGACCACTGCTCTGCCATAGGTTGGACATAAACAGTCCCTATGAACACGTGGGATAGACTCTCTAACTCTGTGCATCTTGTTTTCTTCTGAGCTAAAGCACAGCACCTTCTCTGATGAGGGTATGCCATGCTGGGTAGTCCTGTGCCAGTGTTTCCGATGTTGTAAATTGATTGCCCCTGTTCTCACAGATAGTAAGGTCAGGCAGGTTTTGAACTCAAGTCCTGTGATATAAATCAGTGTTCTTTCCTCATGTGCACGACAGATTCTAGAACTCCCTTTCCCAAATTAACTAATCAGAGACATCTTCAGGTACAAAGCACAGTAATGAGTCCTGCTTCTGCTTTCAAAATCAGGGACAGAGATTTTTCTTTTTTTAAAAAGTTAGTTGATACATTTTGATACATTTTGCTTTGACTAAAATAAACATCTCCCAAACAAAACAAAAAGTTAACAGAAAAGAAATACCTTCATCTCCATACCATCACCATCCATAAAGGAGGAAAGTCTTTAAGGCATTTTGCTTACTGACTCAGATGATTCCTTCTATAATAAACAAATAATCTGCAAAATGGGATCTTGTATTTTCTGCATTTTAGTCTATTATATAACCTGTGAGATTTTCTTCAAGTATTTAGGGATCCATTCCTTTCTATAGAATGAACCTATCAAAATCTTTAAAACTACCTTCCTTACTATGTAGTTATTTTATTATTCTATGTATACTTACTCTTTATATATATGTATGTGTAGATATTGTTTCCTATCAGAGAATGTAAGTTCCTTAAGAGAGGAGGTTGTTTTATTCTTTCTATTTGTAGTATTTTGTATCCCTAGCAAATAACTTTCTGGTACATTTGTTACTTGTTAAGTTTTTCAATCACATCTGATTCTGTGACTCCAATTGCAGTTTTCCTAGCAAAGACACTGTAGTGGTTTACCATTTCCTTCTCCAACTCATTTTATACACAAGGAAATTGAGGCAAACAGGGGTAAGTGAATTGTCCAGGATCTCACAGCCAGGAAGTGTCTGGGATCAGCTTTGAACTCATGAAAATAAATTAGGAACAACACCACTTAGCTGACCCTACTACTAACATAGTAGGCCCTTAATAAATGCCAACTAAATGACTAAACTGCTGTTTTCCTTCATTTTCAAAAAGTATCAGTAACATCGATTCATGTGTGAATAGGACTTAACATGAAGCAGAACTGCACAATTATCAACCTCATTCTCTCTTCTAGAGTCACCAAAGTAGCAAAAGAAGAGTCAAGAGAGTCCTCTTGATAGGCGATAGCCTAAGAGGCAGTAAATGCCAAAGCCCAAAGTGTTCCACAGCACCTGTTTCAGTCAATTTCATGGCTATTGCAATAAATTGTTTTAATTCGCCCATTCCACCAGAAGTCTTCATATGCTTAGGGTAGTCATCCCCTAAATCACCAATAGGTTTGAGGCCTGTTGGTTATCTTCAACCTGGTTTATCTTTTTCTGCCAGAATAGTTTTATCAGGGTGTGATCACTACATGAAACAATGTCTTAGAGCCACAGATCAGAGCCCAGAAAATGGCTGGGCAAGTTCTCACACCAGAGATGCTTAGTCCTTCTTGAACATCCCATATACTCCTGACAACTTAATAGAACAAACACTATAGGTTGCCTACTAATTCTTGAAAAGTTATTTTTTACCCATGCAGCTTTTATTATGTGAATCATAAAAGCCAGCATTTACACAATGTGTTGAAATTTGTAAAGTGCTTTCTACATTCCCGTGTCACCCTCATAACGTCTTTGTGAAATAGGTATTATTACTATCTCAATTTTATTCAAGAGGAAACTGAAACTCAGAGAGCTTAAGTGACATTGCCAGGGTCACACAGCTATTATTCTGAGACATCATCTGAACACAGGTCTTCCTGACATTGCCTTTAAACCAAATGTATTTCATTTAAGAACCTCTGCAATGTCTCAGGGCTTGACATAAATGGCACAATGTCATTTGCAAACAGGTTCATCTGGAAGATCTTATACTTTATATAGTAGGTATTCAGGTCTCCGAACTTAAAAAAAAAAAAAAAAAAAAAAAGATAACTATTTAAATATAATTGGTTCCTTTGTAAAGCTATGTATTTTAAAAGTCTGTGTATTTAAAAATATTATTCTGAGAAATGATTCACAGGTGAGCTTTACAAAGGAGTCCATGATAAAATGGTGAAGAATATGTGACCTATAAGTAACCTCTCAACATGGAATTTAGTCTAGATATCTGGCAAATATACACCTTCCCACTTTATGTCTCAGTTGATATGTGATCAGTGTTGTTAAGCAAGGTTAACTCTATAATAATGTTTTTGAAGAAATCTTGTATAATGCTGACATGAGACACCAGAAGAGC
Source organism: Sarcophilus harrisii (assembly GCF_902635505.1). Taxonomy (NCBI): domain Eukaryota; kingdom Metazoa; phylum Chordata; class Mammalia; order Dasyuromorphia; family Dasyuridae; genus Sarcophilus; species Sarcophilus harrisii. The sequence continues at coordinate 373,087,468 of NC_045427.1, forward strand.
TTACAAAGCACTATAAAATTATGTATATTTTCATAATCAACAATCAGCACAGACCTTATAGTCTCTATTTTTCAGTCAAATGTGTACAAATATGTGGTCTATTGCAGAATTTCACTTGAAGTCTGCCTGTTTTTAATGCCCCCATCAAAAATATCTAGATGAATATATATATATACATATATATTTTTTTTTTCATAAAAATTGTACACAGCTGGAAAATATGTACTACAGCAATGTAGCAAATTCTGCAACATGGATGTTGGAAAATGATGTCCTAATTTTATATTAGTCTGTTTCAGCAGGTAAATTAAAATAATACATCTCTATTTAATTAACACTGGGAGGCAGGGGAAATGAAAGCAGATACACTCCACTAGTCTTCTTTAAAAATGAAAGATAAACACCAACTTGCTATAGACACAAAAGTGTCTTAGAGTTAAGGCTTCTTAACACCCATATCCCAAAATATACATTCCCTAAGAAAATCTGATAAAAACAATTCACTTTTTCATTTTCTGATAAAAATAATTCAATTTCACACTTCAAATGTAGTACCACTGAATAATTTAATACAAAAGAGACTTAATGGGAATATTTTAAATTTCCATTTCTATACAAGTTACAACTTTTAAAAATATTTTAATTATATTCAAAACAATATAGATAATCAAATTAACCAGTAAGAAATTCAGCATCAGACACTTGACACTTACTAGCTATGTGACCCTGAATAAGTCATTTAACCCCAACTGCCTTGCCCCACCCCCCCCAAAAAAAAACACTAGTAAAAACAAAAGAAAAAGACAAAGGAATACAAATGATAAAACACAAAACAATGAACTTCCATTATTTATCATTTATATTTTTCAATCTATAACATTAATAATATAGTAATTATGTATTTCTGTTTGTTGCCATGTCCTCTTACAAATATCTTGGAATTTATCCAGTATTTGTTAGTAAGCAAATTTACAACTTGAAGATATATGATATACCAGAAATATAAGTGTGAATTTGTTTTTCAATCTTGGACATGTCACCACTGGATAAATGCATATCACAAAGCAGGAGAGACACTCCAATTACATCTTCAAGGATGTCCAAATAGTTTTATAGATATAGGTTGAGTATGTATGCTTTTAGGGAAAAAAATTTCTAAAATTAATTAGAAATTAATTATGGCAAACACCAAATGAAAAATAAAAAGTACAACTTTATGCTATCAATGTGGGTTCAAATTGAACCTAGGTACATTTTTGAGGAGGTTTTTAATTTTTTTTGTTTATATAATCTGATCAAACAACTTGACTCTCTAGTTAGTACATCTGGACACAATAAGTGTAAAAACAAAACAAAAACTCAGGATTTCTGATTCTATAGAAACACCTCCAATTCTAACCTAGCCCTGAGTTCTTTCAAAAGTGAATGCACATTTCCATTATATAAAGGCTCATCTAAAAGGCACAACTGCTTGCTTAAGTCCCCAGTAAAATTACAGGATCATAGCATGCTCTTTCAGAGCCTGAGGCTCCAGTTCCACTCTGTAAGTGTTCATGGGCATGCATGAACTAGCAGTGCTCAGGAAATGGGAGCACTGAAACAACGTTCTTGTCAGCATTTTAAACAAAAAAATCCATTCAAAAAGAATGGCACCATGATCCTTTTGCCCTTTCTCTGAAGGAACTAAATTAAACAGATTACAGACAGTGGCAAGAGCTGGCCCCAGAACAGCCTCCCCCTTATTTGTTATTTTTAGCAATTTAGTCCGACAACGCCTGACAACTAAACATGCCTAGAATAGCTGATGGGAGGGGGATTATCAGATACTACCAGTGAAAAAACAGTAGTCATCACTTCCTCCAACCCTAAGAAGGATTCATTTTCCATGTCTTTACAACATCACATATTATTTGGCCCTTGTAAAGTCTTATATAAAAACAGAATATGTATAAATATAAAATACAGTGGAAACTGATAACATTTCCTGACTTGGAGTATTGTTCCACCACTAATACATGACATTTCCTTTAAAAAAAAAAAAAAAAAAACAGAAAAAATGAACTCACATTTGAACTTTGCTAAACAAAAGCTAGAGAATTATAATGCACTTGTGTGTCAGTTTTGAAATACTTCCTTCAAAAAATGAAGATGTGCAAAAAGAACAGCCTCACAAAATGAGAAGAATAGGAATGCTTTTTGCCCATTCATGCTGAGGAAAAAATTTGTCCAAGTTTAGGACAAAGTAAAGATGTGGCAATTCTCTATGTTAATCATTATCATTGACAAGATGATAAGAGCAGTTCACATTTATAAGTCCAACTTTTTAAGAGTTACAAAATGCCTTATCATAATAATGTTAAGAGATAGGTAGAACAAATACACAAATGAAGTTCAGTTTAGCAATTTGTATGAATTGGTCCAGCCATTGTGGAAAAAAATCTTGAACTTTAAAGAAATCAAGTGTCTTGCCTAGTGTCACAAAGAGCTAAGAAACTGTGGAGAAAAAGAAGATGTGAAGACAAGTCTCTCCTAAGTATTGTATTTCTTACCTATTCAGTGAGTGGAAGAGGATAGAGGGAGGGAAAAATCTGGAAATTTTGGGAAAAAAAACCCAATAATTAAAAAAAAACAAAACAAACAAACAAACAAAAAAAAAAAACCAAGATTCTCCTGGACTCTAACTTTAATGCTTTTCCTTTTTTTAAAAAGAAAAATTTTGAATTGGAACTCATTACCAAACACCAAATAGATCATTTTTATTATATTAAGTTAAAAAGTTTCTGTATAAACAAAATTAATGCAGATAAGATCAGAAGGGAAGAAATAAATTGGGAAGACATTTTTACATTTAAACCTTTGGATAAATGCCTCATTTTTAAAATATATAGAAAACGGACTCAAATATATAAGAATTCAAGCTATTCCCCAACTGATAAATGGTCAAAGGATTGTAAACAGACAAATTTCGGATGAAAAAATTGAAATCATTTCTAGTCATATGAAAAGATGCTTTTAAATCACTACTGATCAGAGAAATGCAAATTAAGATAACTCTGAGATAATACCTCTCAGACTGGCTAAGATGATGGAAAAGATAATGATGAATGTTGGAGGGAATGTGAGAAAAATAGGACACTAATACTTTATTGGCAGAGTTGTGAACAGATCCAACCATTCTGGAGAGCAATTTGGAACTATGCTGAAAAGGGTATCAAACTCTGCATACCCTTTGATCTAGCAGTGTTTCTACTGGGCTTATAAGCCCAAAGAGATCTTAAAGGAGGGAAAGGGATTCACATGTGCAAAAATCTTTGTGGCAGCCCTTTTTATAGTGACAAGAAATTGCAAACTGAATGGATGCCCATCATTTGGAAAATGACTGAATAAGTTATGATATATGAATGTTAAAGAATATTATTGTTCTATAAGAAACGATCAGCTGGATGATTTTAGAGAGGCCTGGAGAGAGTTACATGAACAGATGCTAAGTGAAATGAACAGAACCAGGATTTCATTGTACATGGCAATGGCAGGATTATACAATCATCAATTTTGATGCATGTGGCTCTTCTCAACAATGAGGCAATTCAGGCCATTACCAATGATCTTGTGATGATGAGAGCCATCTACATCTACACTCAGAGAGAGGAATGTGGGAACTAAGTGTGGATCACAATATAGTATTTTCACTTTTGTTTTCATTTGCTTAAATTTTATTTTCTTTCTCATTTTTCCCCCTTTTGACCTGATTCTTCTTGTGCAGCAAGATAACTGTATAAATACATATACCTATATTGGATTTACATAGTTTTACCATGTTTAACATATACTGAATTACTTGTCATCTAGGAGAGGAGGTGGGAGGAAGGGGGAGAAATTGGAATACAAGGTTTTGCAAGAATCAATGAAAAATTATCCTTGCATGTTTTGAAAACAAAAAGCTTCAATAAAAATGAATAGTTTAAAATATTAACATTAAAAAAAAATGAAAAATTTTACTGGTGATGGTTTTTTATATCAAGTTCACTACCCAATAACTGCACAAACCCAGGTAAACATTCTCCTCAACAAATACAATCAAGAAAAACAAATCAACACAGCAGTATCTAAAAATGCATTCTGAATTACACATCCAAAGTCTATCACCTCTCTACTGAAGAGGCAGAAAGCTTTTCACCATTAATGCATCAATCCATTAGAGGTCATTGAATTTATCAAAAGTCTGTTGTTTACTTTTATCATTAATCTGTGCAAATTGTTCTCCTGGTTTTTCTTACTTTGCCCTGTATCATTTCAAATAAGTCTTCTTAAAATTCACTGAAACCTTCATATACATAATTTCTTCCTGCATAATAGTACAGTACATATTAGTTTGTTCAGTGTTCCCCAATCAATGGGTCCTCTCTTTCCTTTTCTTTGCTAATATAAAAATACTGCTATAAAAATTTTTTGGATGTAGGGGAATTCACTCTATCTCCATTTTAGACTACCTTCCTGAAAGTAATATTGCTAGATTTAAGGATATGCACAATTTAATGACTTTTTTTGCTATAATTTCAAATTAAGGTTTTTTTTCCAGAATGGCTGGACCAATTCATACAATATTGCATTAAGTGTGCCTAACTTTCCAAAGCTTTTCCAATATTTATTATTTGCAAATTTTAATATTTTTGTAAACTAGAACTGGAAGAGAGAGTGGCTTTAAAAAGTTTTTTTTTTAGCATTATCAATTTGGAGAATTCTTTCATGTAGCTTTCATGACAGCTTATAATTCTTTTTAAAATTATATTTCCAATTTTCATTGGGCTATCCACAATGAGAATGAAAATCATTTTCCACAACCAAATCAATAATACCTCAGAAAATATAAATGTCTAATAGGCTGAACAATTATGAAGAGAAGAAGGGGAATTCTATTCAATTAAGTCTTATCAATTCTATCCAATTTCAACCTTATCAACCTTATCAATGTTGTGATCAGTCTCTTTGGAGAGATGAAAAAAGCTCCAGTATGACAGATAATAGGGAAATTGAAAATGACTTCCAAAAGTTTACACACAGTCAGTAGTCATGTGCAAAACACAAAGTGTTAAACTAGGTTTTTGATGATGTCTGTGCATGCTCATTTCCCCATCAATGCTGTTAAAAAGAATGGCTCATTTATTTGAAATCAAAAACTTTGTGAATAATATTTGAAAAGTTTGCATGGAACTACAAGGGATGATTCCTTTTTTTTTTTTTTTTTAAACTAGTTAAAATATTCAAGGGAATTAATGAAGAAAAAAGCAAATGAAGGTGGACTAACTGTAGCAGATCTAAAACTATATTATAAAGCAGCAGTCATCAAAACCATTTGGTACTGCCTAAGAAATAAGAGAAGTTGATCAGTGGAACAGGTTAGGTTCACAGAACAAAATAGTCAATGACTATAGCAATCTAGTATTTGATAAACCCAAAGACCCCTGCTTTTGGGATAAGAATTCATTATCTGGCAAAAACTACTGGGAAAATTGGAAACTAGTATGGCAGAAATTAGGCACTGATCCACATACCTAACACCATATACCAAGAAAAGGTAGAAATGGGTTCATGATCTAGACATAAAGAATGATATTATAAACAAATTAGAAGAACATAGGATAGTTTACCTCTCAGATCTATGGAAGAGGAAGGAATTAGTGACCAAAGAACAACTAGAAGTCATTACTGATCACAAAATAGATAATTCTGATTACATTAAGTTAAAAGGTTTTGTGCAAACAAAACTAATGTAAACAAGATTAGAAGGAAAGCAATAAACTGGGAAAACATTTTTACATTCAAAGGGTCCCATAAAGGCTTCCATTTCATATAGAAAATTGACTCAAATTTATAATAGTTCAAGCCATTCTCCAATTGATAAATGGTCAAAGGACATGAACAGACAATTTTCAGATGAAGAAATTGAAACTATTTGTAGTCCCATGAAAAGGTGCTCCAAATCACTATTGATCAGAGAAATGCAAATTAAGACAACTCTGAGATATCACTACACACCTCTCAGATTGGCTAAGATGACAGGAAACGATAATGACCAATGTTGGAGGGGATATGGGAAAACTAGGACACTACTACCTTGTTGGTAGAGTTGTGATTGGATCTAATCATTCTGGAGAACAATTTGGAACTATGCTCAAAAAGTTATCAAACTGCATTCCCTTTGATTCAGCAGTATTTCTATTGGGATTATATCCCAAAGAGATCTTAAAGGAGGGAAAAGGACCCACATTTGCAAAAATGTTTGTGGCAGCCCTTTTTGTAGTGGCAAGAAACTGGAAACTGAATGGATGTCCATCAGTTGGAGAATGGCTGAATAAATTGTGGTATATGAATATTATGGAATATTACTGTTCTGTAAGAAATGATCAGCAGGATGATTTCAGAGAGGCTTGGAGAGACCTACATGAACTGATGCTAAGTGAAATGAGCAGAACCAGGAGATTTTTATACAAGACAACAACAAGATTATATGATGATCAATTCTGATGGACATGGCTCTCTTCAATAATGAGATGATTCAAACCAGTTCCACTTGTCCAGTGATGAAAAGAGCTATCTACACCCAGAGAGAGAACGGTAGGAACCAAGTATGAACCACAACATAGCATTCTCACTCTCTCTGTTGTTTGCTTGCATTTTGTTTTCTTCCTGTTTTTCTTTTTCTTTCTTCTTGATCTGATTATTCTTGTGCAGCAAGATAACTGTATAAATATGTATATATCTATTGGATTTAACATGTATTTTAACATATTTAACATGTATTAGACTACCTGCCAGCTAGGGAAGGGGGTGAGGGGAAGAAGGGGAAAATTTGGGAAAAAAGGTTTTTGCAAGGGTCAATGCTGAAAAAAATTACCCATGCATGTTTTTTAAATAAAAAGCTTTAATTAAAAAAAGAAAAAAATAAACTAGTAAAAACAACAATGTTAGGGTGGTGTTTATTTTAAAGGTTACTGAATCAATAACTATACAAAGCACATTACAAAATTTCATTTAAAACAGGTGCTCAACAAGTATTTATTGAGCAAATTCATTAATTTTCCAATTTTCTAAGAAGCCATTTGGTAAGAAGGCCTAGTTGAATATGAAAACTTATGAGAAAAATTTAGAAATTGCCACTTTCAAAAAAAAAATAATGCAGACACATTTATTTATTTTCATTGTAACTTTTTATTGACAGTACATATGCATGGGTAATTTTTTTATAACATTATCCCTTGCACTCACTTCTGTTCCGATTTTTCCCTTTCCTCCCTCCACCCCCACCTCCACCAAATCAGTTCCAATGGAGCAGTAATGCACTGAACCAGCTACACCCAGCAAAAGAACTATGGGAGATGACTAAGAACCATTACATTGAATTCCCAATCCCTATATTTTTGCCTGCCGGCATTTTGAATTTCCTACACAAGTTAATTGTACAATATTTCAAAGTCCGATTCTTTTTGTACAGCAAAATAACGGTTTGGTCATGTATACTTATTTTGTATTTAATTTATACTTCAACATATTTAACATCTACTGGTCATCCTGCCATCTAGGGGAGGGGGTGGGGGGAAGAAGGGGAAAAATTGGAACAGAAAGTCTGGCAATTGTCAATGCTGTAAAATAACCCATGCATATAACTTGTAAATAAAAAGCTATTAAAAAAAAGCTCTCTCCCCCCAAAATTGGCACATTATGAAGAAATGAAATAAAACAAAAGCTCATAAAGACAAAAAACCCATATGTATAAATCATAAATAATTTCTTAAAAAAGAGAATGATAAGGCAGCATAGCATAAAGGACAGAAATTTGGCCTCAAGCAAGTCAAGAAGACCTATCTCAAGTCTATCCTCAGACTTTAGGGATAACTCACTTCTAAATACTCCAGAATAAGAGTATAAATTTTAAAGAAAGCATGCACTGGTAAAGGAAGTTTTCTACACCAATGAAATTAGAAGTCCAAACATCTTTCACTTCAACTGGCATCTCCATTTGTCATTTCTTCTTCGGCCAAACTTGCCAATCTGATGATTGTCATGATTACCATTACTTCTAAGAGATGATTAACAAATGTTAGAATCAATTGCACAATAAAGTGAAATGAGTTCAGAAATGCATCAGAAAGAAAACACTTTTATCACCTTTCCAAGGAAGGTAGCATGGATAAAAAACAAATCGGTAAAAATCTTATTCTAATAAATCACCTGAATTAATTTATCTTAAGCATTAATGGATAAAGATGAAAAAATAACATATCAAAGGAACAGATATGCTAGCATCTCTACAATTTGCTCTCATAATCAAAAATAAATTAATGCTTGAAAGTGATACTATTTTAAAAGCACTCAAACCTCTCCATAAAAGATCACAGGTTTAGAACTGGAAAGCAATTCAGAGATCTCTAGTTTAAGTCCCTTATTTTAAAGAGAAGGAAAGTAAAATTCAGAGAGCTGAAGACTCAAACTAATATTTAAAGAGTTAAGCTTTAGACTCAAGTCCTGTAACAAGTACAGTACACCAAGTTTGATTATGAGCTTTTCCCACTGCATATTATCTCCCACATCTCAAAAAAAGGAAATGATTATAAAAGAACAGATCACAAACAGCTTTACTCCTCTAAATAGCAATCCCAAAAGGCATCTGCAACCACCAGCTTATGCAATCACATTTTCATCTCTATAAAATATTTATTATAATAACCAATAAACATATTGAGGATATTTAAATTTTTAAAAATTTTATCTTTTTTTAATTAACAAAAATTTTCCTTCTCTCTCTCCCCCACCCCTGCACTCAAAAAGAAATACAAAACTATTGTATTAAACATATATAGTCAAGCAAAACAAATGACAGCACTGGCCTCCAATCCAAAAATATCTTGTACTACTGGTTTCCTCAATGAGATCCACAGCCCCTGAAAAGATATCAACTTAATAATCCTTTGTAGAAAAAATAAAATGGATAAAGAAAGCATATTACCTTAATTATGACACACAACTGGACTGACAGTCAACTGTCTTAGTCATAAACACACATGTTGAATAGGCACTCAGACAATGATCTGGGTCTATATTTAAAAAGGACATAGGAAACTAGGAAGATTGCAAATACAAACTGTTTTCAATTACAAATGACTCCCTAAAACAAAAGCCCAATCTTTTCAACATAACAATCTTCTAATGATGCTATATTGTTTCAAAATCAGGATACATACCACAATCAAAGAATCAAAACTGTGAAAGATTTAAAAAGATCCATGCAGAGACAGATGGTGACTACAAATAAGTTGTAATGTATTTACCAGAAACAACTTCTGCACAAGAAGTGGCAGAAAATAGATAATTAAAGACACATATAACTGAAAAAAGTACTACAATATTATAGCAATCATGAGGAATAATGTTAGGACATACACTTAGGAGAACATACTGAAGACCGTAAGTATTGTAATGGTATCTAAATCCATTAAAAGCGCTAGAAGGAAGGATTCTAGAATAGTGAGTAAAACATTTACAGAGGTTCTACAGAGTGGACAAAATGACAACAGTATATTAGCATGGACAAGTTGTATAATTTCTTCGATGGAGAGAGTACTCTCATCATTGTAATCACATAGCTATCAAAGTTCTGAAATATCAATAAAATTCATAAAAATCTCTTTAATGTAAATAATTATAAACACTCAAGAAAATTCATCATTATCCATAGATATAGCTTAAGAGTCAAGAGGTCCCAAGATACTGTTTTGGATATTATGTCCCTTATAAAACAGAACTGTAATAAAGCAGTCAGTACAGCCAGATGAAATAATAAATGTGCATTAAGTAATTTGACACTTTGTATGTGGAACGGGTAATATTTTAATACAAAGGGATATGCCTCTAAAGATAAATTATACTTAATATGAACTGCTCAGACCATACCCCTCCACAAACTCCTTTTAATTACAAAATGTCACAAAATATTGCACACTTAAATAATTCCTGTAAAAAAAAAACTATCAAAAAAGTTTTAGATTATATATACTTTACATTACATACAACTAATAAACTAGACTTACTAAACCCTAAGAAGGTATAGTAGTCAATATGAACACTGGTTCACTCTCATTTTCAAAAACAGGTCTTAATTTAACTCTGAAATTATATTGGTGAACTAGATACTCAAATTATTTCCTTATTATTACTATTATTGAATAAAGCTGGAGCTTTAATTCTCAGAGGGTCATTTAGAGACAAATCAAGACCAGATTTTTTAAATTTAGATGGTCCTATGTGCATAAAATTCTTATATTTTGAAGAAATATCTATTACATTAATTCAAAATGTCTGCAATTTAATTATTAAACATTCTTTTGAAGTGACTAACTAAAAGCACCTACCATTTAAAGTTCTAACTGTTAATATTCATTTCTACCTATATACTCTTTTCTATGATATATCTTTTAGGCTAGTTTTGCTTCAGTTGGGCAAATCTATGAAATGAAAGCAGAAGGTGATAAGAATCTAGGTTGAGAAATCCTCTTAAATTCTGCCTTCTATCCAATCAAGTGAAAGATAATTAAGAAATCAAAAGAAATGATTCTCTAGACTGTCTACAGACAACTCAAAAAACCTGAGGGTAAAAAGAAAGTAATTCATTTATCTAGAAGGCAAGATCATGTAAAATATAAAGCTTCCAGAAGCCTACAGAAATCCAAGTTCCTAACAGAACAAACATGACCAAAAAATGATATAAAGTGTGATTGGAATAGAATGCAAAAAGGAAAATAGCAAAGTGTAAAGAGCTACAATCTGAGCTAAGGTTCTTTTCCTCACATATTAAACATGAAATTAAAATTTACCAAAAAAAAAAAAAAAAAGATTAAATCAAGGACTTAAATATTTTAATACTATAGACAATTGACTGGCTATCCATCTACAATCTATTCTACAAAGAGTTTGTGATTAAATACCTAACTTCAGAAAAAATTAAATCCAAGCTTATAAAAAATTACTTTTATTCTTATTGATTTCATTGTTCTTTAACAAAATTATTTTTAGAATTAACTTTGACTTTTCCAGACTTTACCTCAAAATCCTTACCAAATCTGAGGTGTTAATGCCACTTCTTGAAAAAGGAAAAGATTTGCAATATGGGAAAATGTTGTCATTTGGACCACTTGGGATATAAAGAGATTCTTTTCAATCACTGAAAAATCCTCACTGCAAATGACCAGCAAATACAGCCTTCTGAAGAGGCAGCACTAAGTACACAGAATAGGATTCTATATCTGTCTCGGACACAATACAACCACATATCTATAGATTCAAGATATTGACAAATCAGTGTGAATGCTGGGATTTCCAAATGCCAGTCTCTTTTAGACTTAAGTACTAACAACTATTTTGAAACAAATATCCATTCGTGTGGATATCAAAAATGCAAACACTGTACAAGAACAACACATAGCACATGGCTGAAATAATTTATGGAACTGTAAGAAAAGTCACTTCACCCAACAAGCCCCTTTTTGGTGTCTTATGATTGGTGTGATGATAAAGAAATAGTTTAATTCTGGAACTCAAGTTTATCAAATGAGATAGAAGAGACCACCAAATCAAAAAATGCCATTTGAATTTTTACAGTAGGACAAAGTAGCAAATAAGCTTTCGCAATGCACAGGAGTTTTTGCCACTATAATCCATGATTCAAACTCTGGTGAGATCTTTATATAATCAATCAACGAACACATATTTACCTACTCTATGCCAGCCATGTGGTGGGTGCTGGAGGTACAAACTAAAAAACAAAACAAGCTCTTCTCTTAAGGAATTTATATTCTACTCTGGTAAAGAAGTTATACATTCATACATAATTGACTACAAAAAGTCAACTGCACAACAAAGAACATGTCAGCTTATTGAAGAATTCTGATTAGTTAGACCTCCTTTCAACCAATTAGTTAGAATCAACTAATAAATGCTACTTTCCTTTCTAATATGGGAAGGCATTTATTCTCCTCATATTTTATCACTACCTCTAATCTCTCAACTTCTTTACAAAAAAAAAAAAAAATACAATGAAAAACTGTCCTTAAGTTTTCATTTGATGCCTCACTTTTTCTCATCTGTAAAAAAACTAGGCTAGATGGTCTATAAAGTCTCTTATAGATTCAAATTTATAATCTTAAGATTCTAAGATGACACCACTCTTAAAGAAGGCCTGCCCATAACTGTACCAGCTCAAAAATAAAGTGGTTAAGGCAAAACTAGACACATATCCAAGTCCCTACCAGCCACCACCCAGACTATGGAAAGAATGACCCTCTCTAGGAGGGGCAACATTTCCTCAATTATGGGAATTCCTCCAAAACATTCTCTCATCTGAGTATCAGAAGTAAATCAACTGCAAAGTGTTACAGGGCTCCTCCCACCCAGTTCTCTCACCACTATTCTTCCTGTTCTCATTAGCAACCACTTTTAAAATTGCCAATCCAAAACTAATATTTTTGCAAAAAATGAAGTTGTTTCTTATTATGTCTTAACAGTATATACCAGTGTTATTTTTCAGTCTGTATGCTGCAAAAATTAGGTGCATATACTACTGGACTTATACCCCAAAGAGATACTAAAGAAGGGAAAGGGACCTTTATGTGCCAAAATGTTTGTGGCAGCCCTGTTTGTAGTGGCTAGAAACTGGAAAATGAATGGATGCCCATCAATTGGAGAATGGTTGGATAAACTGTGGTATATGAATGTTAAGGATTATTGTTTTGTAAGAAATGACCAGCAGGATGAATACAGAGAGGTTTGGAGAAACTTACACGAACTGATGCTAAGTGAAATGAGCAGAACCAGGAGATCATTATGTACTTCAACAATGATACTGTATGAGGATGTATTCTGATGGAAATGGATTTCTTCGACAAAGAGAAGATCTAACTCAGTTTCAATTGATCAATGATGGACAGAAGCAGCTACACCCAAAGAAAGAACACTGGGAAATGAATGTAAACTGTTTGCATTTTTGTTTTTCTTCCCGGGTTATCTCTACCTTCTGAATCCAATTCTCCCTGTGCAACAAGAGAACTGTTCAGTTATGCACACATATATTGTATCTAGGATATACCATGACCTATTTAACATGTATAGGAATGCTTGCCATCTGGGGGAGGGGGTGAAGGGAGGGAGGGGAAAAATCGGAACAGAAGTGAGTGAAAGGGATAATGTAAAAAAATTACCCTGGCATGGGTTCTGTCAATAAAAAATTATTAATAAAATAAAATTAAATTTAAAAATTAGGTGCATAACAAAAATGGGTCAAAATTTTCTGGATTTCCTTATTCCCTTACATCAATTTTTAGCCAGAGTGGGGTGGGTAGTGATAACTAACCATGGATGACTGATATTTGTCAAATGGTGATTAAATGTAATTAGACATGGCAGGACTAATGTCAAGATGAGGCTGCAGAGTGAAATTTGAAAAAGGCTGGATTTGGAGCCAGAGGACCTTCAGTAAAATAATGGCTCTTCCAAATACTACCTGTATTTTCTCAGAAATTATTCATCTCTTTAGAGTTTAGCACAGTGTTTAACAATTATGCTTGTTGACTTATCTTGCCTTTCAACTCTAATTCTATGATTCTACAAACTTCTGAATGGGAAGGAAAATCAAACAAGCTTCCTATATAAGCTAGAATGGAAAAGATCAAAAAACATAGGGCTTGATGGAGAAATATCAGACTAAGTTAAGATTTGAACTCTGGTTTACCAATTACTGGAGGTACGAATCATGTGAGGCAGTTTCATGATAAAATGAATTTGTTCATTGCTACAAAATTAGATACAAGAAAAGTCAGATTCTATAACTTTTGATCTCACTCAAAGTGCCAGTTCATGTTCCCTCTATTTTAAAAATATATATATATATATTTTAAAACTTCAGAAACACATTTATATAGGTAGATATTTTTCTAATAACAGAAAAATTTTTCATGATGCATCTCAACACTCAACTTTCCCTTTTTAAAAAAGTTATTTGCACTAATCTCCTGACAGAAGTAATAAATATGAAGAACAAAACACATTTTTGTACATAACAAATATGGGAAAGTATTTTGCTTGACTATATTTATTTGTTACATGAGTTTGATCTGCTTTAGTTTTCTAAAGAAGGGAGAAAAAAAATAATATTAAAAAATAAGTTGTTTGCTATCAGTTCTCAAAGGGATGAACATTTCCCCAAACAACAAGGAAGGTTAATACCACATATTAAAATCTCTGCCTTATATTTTTCTACTTAAAAATAAGAACATTATCAGACTTTCAATTATCACAACAATGAAATGGCCTCTAACCTACCATATTTATTAATCGGAAAAGAAAAATCTCTAACAAATTAACATCCCTTAATATTACTGTTCTGTAAGAAATGACCAACAGGATGATTTCAGAAAGGCCTGGAGAGACTTACACGAACTGATGCTGAGTGAAATGAGCAGGACCAGGAGATCATTATATACTTCAACAACAATACTATATGATGACCAGTTCTGATGGACCAGGCCATCCTCAGCAACGAGATCAACCAAATCATTTCTAATGGAGCAGTAATGAACTGAACTAGCTATACCAGAAAAAGAACTCTGGGAGATGACTAAAAACCATTACATTGAATTCCCAATCCCTATATTTATGTACACCTGCATTTTTTATTTCCTTCACAAGCTAATTGTACAATAATTCAGAGTCTGATTCTTTTTGTACAGCAAAATAATGTTTTGGTCATGTATACTTATTGTGTATCTAAGTTATATTTTAATATATTTAACATCTACTGGTCATCCTGCCATTTAGGGGAGGGGGGGGGGGTAAGAGGTGAAAAATTGGAACAAGAGGTTTGGCAATTGTTAATGCTGTAAAGTTACCCATGTACATATCCTGTAAATAAAAGGCTATTAAATTAAAAAAAAAAAAAAAAAAAAAAAAAAATTAACATCCCTTGAATTTACATCCCATCTAATCACAACCCTTTGATTTAACAGAAGAAACTTAGAAGCAAAGACTGGTTAAGTGTCTTAACAACAAAAAATAGTCCCTCACTCCTTAAAAATATTTCTTGCTAGTATAAAATAATTACCTATAAAATCTTAGTTGTCAAATCAAATGGCTTTTTAAAAATCCTCATCCTTCTTGAATTCTGTGCAGCCACTGACAATGCTGATCACACTGTTCTCCTTGTTATTCTCTTCTTTCTAGATTTTGATGATATTGTTCTCTCCGGGTTCTCCTCCCACCTGTCAAACTCTTTAGTCTCCTTTGTTAGATCTTCCACAGGACTTTGTCTTGGATCCTCTTCCCTTCTCCCTAAATACTATTTTACTTGGTGATCTCATCAAACTACATAAACTATATTATCATCTCTATGCAGATACTTCTCTGTATGTCCAGTCCGAACTTCTTTCCCAACTTGCAGCTCTGTCTACTGAATATCTTCAAGCTAGATGTGTAAACATTTTCATCTCTGTCTAAAACTAACACATTATCTTTCTCTTTCCCTATTAATGTTGAAGAAACTATCACATTCCCAGTTACCCATCCTTACATATTTAACTACTCTCTCTATCTCTCTCTCACTCCAATACCCAATCATATGTCAAGTTCTATCATCTCTACCACTGATTATCTCTCATATACTTTCCATTCTCTCCTGTGACATATAACAAGTCTGATATAGTTTCTGGGTACTTAATCATTTTATTAATTATGTTTGCAGATAATTAATAAAAGGGGGTCAGTGGCACTCTAGAATGCCCAAGATCCCTCATGGAAACCACTCAACGGTTCTATATTCTTAGAAGAGTAGATGTTCCTAAGGGTGGCAATGAAAACTGATTCCTTAACAACTGAAAGAATATTATTATGAGATGAACCCATACTGATGAGGGGCTGAAAGACATGACTGAGATGACTCTTTTTTTTTTTTTAATGAAGGCAACTAGAGTTAAGTGACTTGCCCAGGGTCACATGGATAAGTTTTTAAGTGTCTAAAACTGGATTTGAACTTGGGTCCTCCTGATTTGAAAGCAACCACTGTGCCATCTAGTTGCCCCCATAGATTATTCTTGCTCCCAGACCAAACCCAGCTTCAATCCTAACCTGCCTGAGTAGAACACAATGGGCCCAAATTCACTTTAGGTTAAAATCTTTTTTAACTTTTCTATTTGAGTAAGTCTCCCACTCAGGAAATGTATCAGAGATTTGGGCAATCTCATCCATCAACAATGTCTTTCAGAGAATAAACAATCTATAGGCTTCTGAAAAAAAAAAAAAAAATCCTGGTTCTAATTCAATAATTAATTATTAATATAAGAGGAATGACCATTTTTCTCATCACCCTGGTGCAGGTCCTCATCACTTCACAAATTAGACTACAATAATCTTATAGCTATTCTCCCTGCCTCAACTCTCTCCCCACTCCAATATGTTCTTCATTCATAGCTGTTAGACTGATCTAAAAAGTCCAATTTTCAGTCTCTATTACTTTCAGGATCAAATATAAAAACCTATATGCCTTTTACTTTGTTTTCTGGTTTAAAAAAAAAAAAAAAGGCTAATACAGAAATGTTTTGCATAATTTCAAATGTATAACTGATATCATTTCTTACCTTCACAGTAGGAGAGGAGAAAATATGGAACTAAAAGTTTTTTAAAAGAATGTTAAAGTTCTTTATAACCTTGCCCCTTCCTACCTTTCCTGTCTTTTTGTACCTTACTCTCCTCTCTATGTTCTCTATCTTCCCTGCTGTTTCTAGAATAAGGCACTTCATCTCTTACTTCAGATATTTTCATTGGCTGTCCCTCATATCTGGAAATCTCTCTCTCCTTGTCTCCATCTCCTAGCTTCCCTGGCTGACTAAAGTCCCAACTTATACAAGAAATCTTTTCCAGTCCTCCTTAATTTTGGTGCCTTCTCTCTCAGATTATATCCAATTTACGTTGTTTAAACATATTAGTTTGCTTGCTGTCTCCCATATTTGCCTAGGTGCAACCTGAAAGCCAAAGACTGATTTTGAGAGGAGAGGTTTTGCCTTTATATGCATCCCTAGTGCTTAGCACAGTAGCTGGCACATAGTAAGAGTTTAATAAATACTTGATTGACTAAGAACAAACTATGCCAAGGTCCCTACCACTTGTTCTCATTTAAGACATTATTATACTTTTAGGGGCAACTAAGTGATTCAATACATAGAGTACTGATCCTGAAGTCAGGAGGAACTGAGTTCAAATCTGACTTTAGGCATTAGCTGTGTAACCCTGGGCAAGTCACTTACGCCTGACTTCCTCCCAAACACACACACACACACACACACACACACACTCTCTCTCACTCATTCTCTCTCTCTCTCTCTCTCTCTCTCTCTCTCAAAGAAATGAGGTTTTTTCATTTAATTCAGTGGGCAAAATCTATTCTTATTCCTCATCCTACCCATTTAAGGAGCACAAATCTCTTCCAATTTATATTTCAGTGGTGAAAGAATACAGATATAAGATCTTTTATTGCTTTTCACTTCCATATAAGTTAAATGCAGAATGCTCCTTATCCCTCATTTTTAACTTTATTTCAGATATCATTTGCTTAAAACTTACTTCCAGTTCCTTAATTTTTTCTTCTGCTATTTTCTGTTTCTCTAAAAGCTGGTTGTGAATTGCCTCCTTGGACTGAAGAATAAACCTAGAAAACAAAAGTTGAAAATTAAGCAAGAAAGTTTTGTTCACCACAAATCAATAATTATTATCCACAAATAAAATTCATTAAAGGAAAGGAAGTTTGACTAGTCAAACCAAAGGAAATAGTTTGTGTGCTATTATGTCTCAGAGGAAAATAACTTCGTCTTCTTGGTGGAGAAAGAATTATGTTACAAGTTTATAGAAAGAGCAAAACAATTCCCCTCCCAAAAGAAAAAGGTATCAAAAAGTAATAGTTTAGAACAGGGCCAAGAGATCATTATATACTTCAACAACAATACCATATGATGATCAATTCTGATGGACCTGGACATCTTCAGCAATGAGATGAACCAAATTAGTTCCAATGGAGCAGTAATGAACTGAACCAGCTACACCCAGCGAAAGAACTATGGGAGATGACTAAGAACCATTACATTGAATTCCCAATCCCTATATTTTTATCTGCCGGCATTTTGGATTTCCTACACATTATTTATACAATATTTCAGAGTCCAATTCTTTTTATACAGCAAAATAACAGTTTGGTCATGTATACTTATTTTGTATTTAATTTATACTTTAATATATTTAACATCTACTGGTCGTCCTGCCATCTAGGGGAGGGGGTGAGGGGAAGGAGGGGAAAAATTGGAACAAAAGGTTTGGCAATTGTCAATGCTGTAAAATTACCCATGCATATAACTTGTAAATAAAAAGCTATTATTTAAAAAAAAAAAAAGTAATAGTTTAAACATCTTTAATCTACATTTAGTATTTTATTGTAGCTCACTAATTACTTTTATCCAGCTATATTTAAAGCAATATCTATAAGTTGCTGTTTACCCTCACCCATTTTTCTAACAACAGTAATCCTTGACCTTTTAAAGTCATACAATCAAGTACTGTGTAAGGATCAATGCATTTAGTGTATGTATGAATTCCTCACACAAAAGGCAGTGTATAAGTCCTATTATTTTTAAAAGGCCAAAAATACAAACAAGGAAAATACATTTTTTCCTCTTTATATTCAGATTTAGTGTTATAAAAAAAGATGGGAAAAAATTTAAATGCAAATTATCTGTTTCACTTTCTTTATATTTTACCATTGACTTAACAATTCTGGGGATAGGAGGATAAAAAAGAAAGAAAATCTGAATTAAAGTTCTTGTTATATAACTTACTAGGTACAGGCCCTTAGTATCTCTCTTAACCTCAAGCTTTTTTATCTGTAAAATGGAAAAAATAATAGCTGGACTACAAAAAACAAGAGATGGGAAAAAATCTATGTATAGAAGGATTGTGAAAAGACAGGCAATGCTGGTAAAATTGTGAATTGTTCCAACCCTTCTGGAAAGAAATTTAGAATTATATTGAGGAAGTGAGTAAAATATACACACCACCCTTTGATCCACAGATTTCACTGCTAGGCTTAAACCACAAGAATAAAAAAAATCCATATGTACCAACATAAAATATAATTTTAGCAACAAGTTTGTAGCAGCAAAGAGTTGGAAACAAAGTACTTCTGCCCTGATTTTGAATGGCTAAGTAAAGCGGGGCACATGAATGCAATAGAATATTACTGTGCTATAATAATAATAATAACTAACATGTATACAGAATTTTAAAATTTGCAAAGTGCTTTTATATGGATTATGTTATCTGATCATAACCATTCTTTTTACAGATGAGTCGACTGAGACTTACAGGGAAATGACTTGCTCAGGTTCACATAGTAGTATGTATCTAAGGCTGGATTTGAACATTGATTCCAACAATTTATAAACTAGAGACTCACCTATGATGAAAGAAAGGATTAATGGCAAAATATTTACTACAACAGTCACCTTTATGGAGTAAAAAATTTTTAAATACAATAAATGCCCACTGTTTGGGGAATGGATACAGAAATAAAATGAAAAATTACTGTGCTTTAAGATATGAGGACTATCAAGAGCATAGAGAAGCACAAGAAGAAATGTAAATTGATCAAAGTGAAGTAGGACCAGGAAAATAATATATATAATATTTATAACAATATAAAAGGAAAGAACAAAAACAAAACAAAAGAAACCAAATACTGGGAAATTATAATAATCAAACTTGGCCCAAAAAAGCTATGAGAAAGCACTCCACCCCCCAACTTCTTTGAAAAAGGGAACCATAGGTATGAAACATTGCATGTACAATCATTTCATAATACTTTGATAAACTTAATTGAAAATTTTTTCGCCCTTTTTATTCTTTGTTTCAAGTGACACTCTCAGGGAAAGAGGAAAAGGATACAATGAAAAATATGTGATATAAAGACAAAAAATATCAATAAAATAAAAAATTTAAATAATATATAGATTACCTTCCTTGGCAGGGTTGCTCTAAGGAAAGTGCTTCTTTGCAAATGAAAAATGTCAAAGAAAAATGAGTTACCACCATTTTAATTTATGCTCTCAAAAAGATTATGTATTTTCATTTCATAGAAATATACATATTTTTTAAATGGAAATGGATTTTTAAAATGGAAATCAGTATAAATCAAGGGCCAATCATTTTTTGAAAATGCCCAGGATACAATATCTTCTCTTCCAGCTCCTTCTCCCTCCACTCGCCATACACACAGACTGCCAGAAGACAATCCCATGAGACTATCCTGGGACATGATAAATTTCTTTTTAACCTGAGTGTTTGAAGCTCAACTTAGGTAAAGAAATCAGTTATTATGATTGGTGATGCTATTCTTAATTATATGAAAACGCTGATCCTTCAAAAAAAAATCTTATTCATCTATGGGCCTAAATGACTTCTTATATTCATACAGATTAAAAATTTTATGTGAGATATTTTGCTTTGATAACCATATCCAACAATTCTCATTTAATCCCAAGAATACGTGCTCTCTGTGATTTTAAGGCTAAAACTGACAATGTTAAGTAATTTCTACACTTCAGTTTGTTAAGAGGATAAAGAAAGCTGTTTGGGATGCTACTTGCTCAGACACCTTGTAAAATGCAGAAAAACAACAGGTCACACAGCTGTCAATTAAATCCATGACACAAAATTCTCAGACTGACAAAAACAAGATTACATCCAAAAGTCTCTTAAGCCAGACATGCTTTCACAGTAAAATGTACATTTTTCAAAATGCCCTTGACTGTTGGCCTAAGAAGAACATTTGAATAATAGGTCACCAACGCATCATCTTTATTAGTGTCTGGGAAACTTTCAAAGCTAAGATTAGCAGTCAAGTCATTATTTATGTAGCCTTTAAAAAGAAAGGATCTGAGTAGATATTAAATCCCTTGAGTAGAAAATAAAGTTACTAGAAAGCAAGCACATTCAGAAAGCAAAACATACTTTCCACATCTCCATGCCTTTCAAGTGCCTGTGTTCTTCTGTATCATCCTCAAAGGTCACACAGAATTCACCAAAGCTAGAAACAAATATATTTAACAGACTCCTAAAATCTTGTCTCAATGAATACTGACTTAAAACAAAAGGAAAGAAAAAATCTATCACAATAGCTAGATGATGTCAAGCTTAATAATCAAGTTGAAAGTAGCAGAGACCTGATGCCTGAAAGAAATTTAGGTTTATATGCTGTCAGAAACCACTGTAATGCCAGATATACTTGAACATTTATTTCACAGGAACTGTGATCTTACTAGTATAGCTACTTTATCAAACAGAGACCACAATCCATTTATACATTCTCAGCCTATGCCATTCTTATCTACGTTCTCCTATAACTCCTCTAAAGTTATCTATGTTCTCCTATAACTCCTCTATAGGAATACATATTAGAGGTTTTCTTCTGCATCTCTTGACATTATGTGGGTACCAGTGCAGCATATAAACTGTCTACTTGTTATCTTATAATACTATTCCAGGACATCTCACTATAAAAATTGCTAATCTCTTTCAATTACATATCACTTTATTACTTTTGCCACTTTTTGGAAGCAGTATGTTACTGGTGCCTATTTGTGTCCACCATGCATCTTTCTAGTGTCACTCATGAGGTGACCATTTTGTTTCTTCAGAATGTAATATTATCCCATGATTTGTAACCCTATAAGAACCATCACAGGAAGAACTGGTATTAAAAAGGTGAGATTTTATTTTAGAGAAGCAAGAGGCCAGTAAAAGTGCTATGTGGTTTTCCTGATGCTTATTCTCTTCCTCCTAGTCAATTCTGGGTCCAATTAGTTGTAAACTGCAGAATCTGTCTATCCAAAGCATATGTACTGATAATCCAGCTGAAATGACCTTTCCATCCAAATGTGTATCATAGCCTGGCCAATATCAATTCACCCTCTTAGTTTTTCCTCTGTGGAAAATCAGGCTGAACACTTGACTGATTATGGATTTTAGAAAGTGGGATAGCAAGGCGGCACACAATGGATAGAGCATTGTTCCTGTAATCAGGAAGATCTGATTTCAAGTCCAGTCTCAGTCTCACACTTACTAGCTGTATCACTCTGAACACTTGCTTAACTCCATTTGCTTTTCCCCCAACCCCCCCCCCCACCCCCCCCCCCAAAAAAAAAAAAAAAAAAAAAAAAAAGAGGCTATGAAATATTTCAGGACTTGAGAAAAACAATACAATGTCTACATCATCCTATATAGGAAGTCAATCTTTCTTCCACTCAAACAGTGCACTATGTCTTCTATAATAGTGGCAAACATACCTGATAAACATGTACTTCTATTTTTTGTTTAACTTAATATAAATCAGAATATCAAACAAAGTTCTCTCCAAGTTTTCATCTAACAAGGAATCCTCTAACAAGAAAAACACTTTGTTGGAGGACAATCCTGAAGGTTGCACTGTCTTCAACTAAATCAAAAGTTTGTTACAATCAGCAACTGCAAGAAGAGTACAATGAAAGTAGTAGTTGCATCTTTTAGTCAAAAAAATTTAACTACAGAGATGTGGTATGGTTTAGAATGTCATTTACAAAACCATTCCTGTCCTATCTTAAGTTTTCAGCAAGGATGCTCTTGATATGCATATATTTTTTCATAATACAGAGAAAGTCTGTAGGTAAGTAGTTACTGGTATCTTCCCAAATGCTTTTTTCCCCCTTGAAACAATACCATATATGTCTTTTTTAATCTCTCTATCTTTACATACATTAAACTTTGTACTCAGTATTTTTATATTAAATTCAGCATCTTTCCCCCTCTTTCCTTCTTTTTATGAGAATAAATTCTTCACTGTTCTCAAAATTATGTTATCTTCAGTACAGAGATCCCCTAGATACCCCTAATCTAGTTTAGTTATTCTTCCTCAAAGAACAACTTATAAGTCAATTGAAAATTACAGCTCCCAGGACACACATCCTCCTTTTAAAACATAATCATAAATACAAAAAGCATAAAACACTCCATAAATGCAAAAGTAATATTGAAAAGTTTTAAATAAAAATAAGAACTTTATTCTTCTTTTCTAATAATAATTATGTGCTACAAGTTATTAGTCCTAACCAATAAACATGCAATCAGGCAGAGTAATTTCAGACTCATGAAAACTAAATCTAAATTCATTACAGGAAGAAGTTTTGAGTGATGACACTAAAAATGTTGAAAATTGCCCCAGCTGGATTATTATAGCTTAAAATTCACTATGAGTTAAGAAATCATCAGGCTAAAAGTATATCTCATCTTCTGGTACTATGGACATATCATAATTGACAGACAGACAGATGGATAGACCTTGTGAATTAAAGTAGTTCACACATAGCACCTAATAATTTATATAAACCATATCCCTTTTTATTAGGCAAAAAGTCCCCAACCTTCACATAGCAAAGCATTCTATGTCTCAAAATAGATGCATTTACAAATGCCTTAGATCTTTTTTCCAAACTTTATCCACTTTCCACTTTGAGAACATAAGGGGGAAAAGTGGTCATTTATTTTTATCTTTGATAGGACCTGTGATTTCATTGGTACAAGAAATAACTGGTAAAAAAACTTTCTCTAACAATGCAAATCAGCATCTTTTCAGCAACTTATAGTCTTGAATACTTGCCTGGAATGCTGAGGTTAAGTAACATGTATAGAAGACACATACACAGGCAGTATATATCAGAGGCAGAACATGAAGTTGCATGTTCCTAGGGCCAGCTCTCTAAACAATATGCCATATCATTTTCATGTCTTTATTTAGTGAATGCAAAGTATATACTTCATTTTCTAAAATGATGCCATTTACTAAGCGATTATAATCTACATATGACTCCTTAAAAACCACAATAGTCATTTGATTTTTATTTCCTCCATTTGGTAATTCTAGGTCTGTTTGCTATTCTACCTCTCAGCTCTAAAGTCTTAACTCAAAAGAGAAATTCTCCTTTTCACAGGTATAGACCTATCTTCTACTACAGTGTTTTAGTCATCTACAGTTAAACACAATGTATAATCCCTAAAACACTAAAAAAAAAATCTCTGCTGGTCATTACTACACATTAGTTCATCACCTAATAGCTGTTTGAGTATCCTGCTGTATTCTATCCTAGATATCCACAGATGTTGTATTATGACCAACTCTTTACTGCTAGCAGGCTGACTGGCTGGAAACAAGGACATCAATATTGACCATTATAAGCTTACAAAATGTGTTCATGAAACTTCTTAAAAATCCAAATGTAACATCTGTGCCAGAGTCATGTATCTTACCTTTTTAATTTTTATTTTCAAATTTTATTTAATTTTTCCCATTATATTCAAGACAAAAATTTTTTAAACACTTGTTTTTAAAATTTTTGAGTTTTAGGTTCTCTCCCTTATTCTCACCCACAACTTAGCAATCACTTGTGAAATTATGCAAAACATTTCCATAAGAGTCAAGTAGTAAAATAAATAAATAAATAAATGATCTCTCAACTTAATGAAAATAAAAACCCTCATCTCAAAAGAGTATTATTACTTTGTATACAGTACATTTCACTTTGCTTGAGTTATGGAGAATTTTAGAGGGTTGTTTTTTTTTTTTAAAGAGCATCCTGCTTATTATTTCCCATAGAACAATAATATTCCATCACAAACATATATCATAGTTTATTAAATCATTCCACAATTGAAAGGAATCCCCTTAATTTCCTTTTTTTTTTTAATCCTGAGAATTGCTAAGAATATTTTTAAATCTATATAGGTCATTTTTCTTCCCCCCCCCCAAAAAAAATCTTTTTTGGTATTCATGCCAAGCACTAGTGTTGTTAGGTCAAAAGATATGCATGAATTTATAGCCCCTTGGGCACAGATCATATCTTTTAATCATTGTCAACCAGTGCATGGCTCTTATTTTTTATAAATCTGACTCAATTCCCTCTGTTTGAGAAATGAGGGCTTATCAGAGAAATTTGCTCAGACATTCATTTTACAATTACTACTGCTAATTGTATTTCCCCCCCATTTACTCTCTTTCCCCCTTTCACCCTGTCCCTCCTCAAAAGTGTTTTGGTACTGACCACTCCCTTTCCCAACATGCCCTTTCTTTTATCACCCCTCCTCCCCTTCCCATATTCCATTCCCCTCCTATTTTCCTTCAGGGTAAGATAAATTTCTATACCCCTATTGAGTATACAGGTTTATTCTCTCACTCTCCCCTCCCTTTCTTCCCCTCCACTGTAAAAGCTTTACTTGCCTCTTTTGAAAGGCAGATAATTTATACCATTTCACTTCTCCTTTTCCCTGTCTCCCAATACATTCCTCTCACAATTCTTAATTTCATCTTCAAAACATATGCATGGGTAATTTTTCAATATTAACCCTCGCAAAACCTTGTGTTCCAATTTCATCCCCTTTTCCTACTCCCTTACCTAACTGGCAAGTAATCCAATATATGTTAAATATGGTAAAAATATGTATTAAATCCAATATGTGCGTGTATCTTAACTCTTTAAAAAGTTGTAGACAACCACTGGTTTATAGACTTTTAATTGGGTCCTGACTTTGATGTATGTTGGTCCTAGACTTTTTTGATTGTTTTCATTATTCCTTTAATAGAAGTGCTTCTATGGACATCATGCTGTCTAAATAGCATAATTAAAGAACAGTTTATTTACTAAAAATTCATGACCAAACACTGGATCTACTGGGTGTGCAATAACACCTAAAAGCATTCTTAAAACTTATCATTAGTTCAAAGTACTGCTCTTCACTATGAGCAAGTGCATGTCTTTTTTTTTTTTTTGCCTATTTTTATAGTGTATAGAAACTGCTAAATGACTATCAAAATCTCCAAATTTTACAAATGAAAAGATCCTCCTAACTTTTGATAATGCAGAGTTGGTAGATGTTTGAAAGAATATTTTGATCTTAATGTTGCAATGTATGGATATATAAAAACATTGAATAAAAATTTGCTTATCATACTTTATTACATTCGCAACAACAAATGGGTCAGTGAAAGAAACTGATGAAGTTATCTTGCCTTAGACCTTTGGTCAACTTTTTGAAGTAATCAAATCTGTTCAGAAACTATCATAACCCAGTTTTATTGATGACACTGAAAGATGTTTCCTAACTTTTCCTAAATCTTACTAAATATGTAACCATGTGAAAAGATAAAAAACACCTTAAAAATGCACAGTGCAGAATCCACAATCTACAAAATGCTTCTGATCTCTAACCTGAAAAAAAAAAAAACGTCAACTATTTTCCATGACAGAACAAAAGTTCTACGCAGCAATAAGAGACCTATTTCAGGCTCTGAGTTATCTTCCTGAACCCAACATAAACTTTCAGTCACATTATTTTTACACACACACACACACACACACACACACACACACACACAATCTTTCTTAGAAAATATATGTTCCTGAACTGATGCTGAGTGAAATGAGCAGAACCAGATCATTATATACTTCAACAACAATACTGTATGATGATCAATTCTGATGGACATGGCCCTCTTCAACAATGAGATGAACCAAATTAGTTCCAATAGAGCAGTAATGAACTGAACCAGCTACACCCAGGGTAAGAACTCTGGGAGATGACTATGAACCACTACATAGAATTCCCAATCCCTTTATTTTTGACCACCTGCATTTTTGATTTCCTTCACAGGCTAATTGTACACTATTTCAAAGTCTGACTCTTTTTATACAACAAAATAACTGTTTGGACATGTATATACATATTGTATTTAACTTATACCTTAACATATTTAACATATATTGGGCAACCTGCCATCTGGGGGAAGGAGTAGGAGGAAGGAGGGAAAAAGTTGGAACAAAAGGATTTGCAACTGTCAATGCTGAAAAATTACCTATGCATATATCTTGTAAATAAAAAGCTATAATAATAATTTAAAAAAATACATGTTCCAAGGTTTTGCAAGGGTGAATGCTGAAAATTATCTATGCATATGTTTTGGGGGAAAAATATATATATATTTCCCTCATTACATTTAAAACAATTTTTTAACATTTGTTTATAAATTTTTTGAATTCTAGGCTCTCTCCCTTATCCCCATCCACAATTAAGATACCACATGGGAAGGTATGTAAAACATTTCCATAAAAGTCCAGTTGTGAAAGAAAACACAGATATCCCACCCTAATGAAAATAAAAATCCTCAAGAAAAATTAAGTTAAAAAAAGAGAGAGAGAGAGAATGCTTTCAATGTGTATTCAGACACAATCATCATATGTCCCTCAGAATAATCACGGATGATTGTGCTACTGAGAATAGCAAAGTCATTTATAGCTGGTCATCCTAGAACATTGCTATTACTTTATATACACTACATTTCACTTTGCTTGAGTTCATGGAGGACTTTTCGGGTTTGTTTGTTTTTTTCCATGAGAGCATCTTGTTCATTTCCCACAGAACAATAATATTCCATCACAAACATATACCACAGTTTATTAAACCATTCCCAATTGATGGACATCCTCTCAATTTTATTTTACAATAAAAAATTGTTTTTATATGTAATTAGGATAAAAGAAAATATTTTTTAAAACTGTTAAAAAGAAAAAATGCATTCAAATACTTTTCTTCATATTTCCAAAGTTATTCCTAAGAACTTTATAGAGAATAGTTAAAAAAATAAATAAATAAAACAAAAGGGGGCAACTAGGTGGCACAGTGTATAGAACACCAGCCCTGAAGTCAGAAAGACACAAGTTCAAATCTGACCTCAGACACTTAATACTTCCTAGCTGTGTGACCCTGGGTAAGTCACTTAACCCCAATTGCCTCAGGGGGAAAAAAATTAATAAAGTCTTAACTTATCCACATAAAAAGAATCATAGTAATGAGCAATCATTCTTAAACCTCCATCTCTGTAAGTCACTTTTAATTTTGTAACTATCTGTAACAAGACAACATCTACACTCTAATACTAACAGTAACAATTAAAATTATTCTTAAGAACAACGGAACTAAGAAATTCAAGAGAATATACACAACTTTAAAAAGACTTTGTGGGTCTGACTGTAAAGACAACTAATTCTCAAATGACTTTTCTATCAATAACCATTCTTTTTCCATTTGAAAATAATATTCTATTTAATTTTTTGTGATGCTGTGTTCAAAGACCTCTGACTTTCTTCTTAAATAGATTCATTATATCCAGGCATAAGGCTTTGAGTAGTCTATAATGCTTTGACCTCTTCAATTTCTTAACCCTACCAAATTTTCCAAAGCAATTTTCATTGTACCCACTTTCACTATAGTCCAGAATCAATGAGTGTTAAAATTTCGACTTGATTTGGAGGACAATATCAAGCAAGTTGTTCAGAGAAGCTCTTCAAAAGTTGTTGGTGCATTAATAAAAAGAATACATGATGATAATTGCAATTTATCTCAATGTGAACACCACAATGCAAGATAACCAGGTGTCCCATTAAATAAAGTTTCTTGCTGTCTTAGAGGCACAATTAAATTAATTCTAATTCCTTTATTTGCCTTTCCAAAGAGAACCTGTGGAGCCATCTTGTGCATTTTAAACATAATCTAACACAGGATATATACTTTGGCCCTAATTTTTTACACTAGGCCAAACAACATAAAGAACAGGACCTATCACAGTAATGTTCTTACTTAAAATACTTTTTAAAAATATCATTTGTTATATGATGGCTCTTTGAGAAGAAGAGAAGTGACAGAAAGGACAGTCACTGAGGAAAACTACGATGATATAAAAAAAAAAAGATATCAATAAAAACGTAACTAATTATGCTTTTTAATACTGAATTTGTATTGCTCTGCAAACTTTTCCTTTGTATGATGATAGAACATTTGGGCTTTCTTTAATGCCAATAGAGTGTCTTCTAAATAAGCCAATATAATTTCTAAAGTAAGTGATCTTCCTGAGACAAAAAGCTGGCAATGAGCATTCTTGGCCATCATGAAGCAAACATTCCTCCTGACAAGTCCATTTGAACTTAAATTCTAAAAATAACATGAGCATACATTCTTTACAAAAGCACAAGTACTAATTATATATGCAACAATCTACACTCCTAATTACTACAACAAAATGAACCTTACAGCCAAGTCCCAATATAAGTAGAAAAACTGAGGAAGGGGTATTAGTAATTCATTATTATAATTTTGTTCTTTATACAGTCTTACTTAACATTTAGGTCACCAATTTTCTTGTCAACTTTTTTTTGGATGTTTCATTAAGCAGATTATGTTCCCTAACTGAAGCATGAGTCTTCTCATCTCAAGCAGATTAAATAGCACACTGCTCCTAAATTTGCCACTATGAGATAAGTGACAGCTAAAATCAGAAAACTCTTGACTATAGCTACTTTGTTTTTCTCCTACCAGAAATCCTGTTAAGAGTTCAGCTTGTCATGGTACACGATTCTTCCTTATCAAAGTAACAAAATTCAGAAAGTTTCTACCTTGCTGATTTACCCAAATATAGCAAACTTAAGACTTTTCTTTGGGGGAAAAGTTAGAGCAGGAGACAATCAGGGTTAAGTAATTTGCTCAGGGTCACATAATTACTGTCAGAGGCCAAATTTGAACTCAGATCCTCCTGACTCCAGGGCCAGTGCTTTATCCACAGTACAGCTGCTCCAAAAAATAATGCTTTTCATTTTTCTTCCATTTTTATGCACACAGAGGTTCAATGAATTATTTTGGTTTTATTCTACTTAATTACTTTTGAGGAAATTTCATAAATCATTTTATTCTTTAACGAATGAATTAGAAGAGGAAAAAGGATCCATATATGCAAAAATGTTTGTTAACAGGCAAAGAACTGGAAATTGAGTGGATGTTCATCAGATGGGAAATGGCTGAATAACTTATGGCATATGAATGTAATGGAATATTGTCATTCTATAACTGAGCAGGCTGATTTCAGAAAAGCCTGGAAAAACTTACATGAACTAATGCTGAATGAACAGAACCAAAAGAACACTGTACACAAGATTATGTAATGATCAACTGTGATGGACTTACTTGGCTCTTTTCAACAATGAGGTGATTCAGGCCAATTTCAATAGACTTGTGAGTCATCTGCACTCAAAAAGAGGGCTGTGGGGATTAAATGTGAATCAAAGCATAACATTTTCACCTTTTTTTTGTTTGCTTAAAAAAAAAGGTGAAAACTATCTTTTTCTTGTATTTGGAAAAATAAAATATTGAAAAAAAATGGGATTTATCTTGCTATATGGTAAATGTAGTAGATAAATCATCAACATAAGCAATTTCCATTAATATCACATTTTTTTAAAAGAACCCTGAACTTCAAGTAAACAAAAACTATCATCTAAATACATTAAATAAAAAACATGACTTTTGCACACTTTTACTTTTGGATTCAAACTGGAAACTTTACAAAACAATGAATTTATGATCAACAACAACTTAAAACTCAATTTCCTGACTTCCAATGTGAACTCTGTGATCTTAGGAATTTAGAGAAAAAGAGAAAGAATCATGGAAAACATTCTTCTGCAGAGAAAAAAATTATGCAGTTGCTACAAGTGTTTCCTAAAGTCCTCTATCTTGAAAAAAGTGATGTGATGTCATTCTAGGAAGGAACTTTGTTTTTTAACTGAGCATCAATTTTGAACATCAAGTTTTTATAATTACTACCAAAAGACGCATTACTCAAGAAAGGACACATTACTCAAAAAACTCATCTATAAATATGACATCTGTAGAAGACTAAAGTTTTTGGAGGTTTATTCATTTGACGTTGTGTGTGTTATTCAGTGTCAACAGAACTGAAGCAATTGTTCCCTGCATAACAGGAAAAGTTTTTTTTTCTTTAAACAGAATGCCCTGAGGAATGAGAACAAAGACTTTAAAAATGTTCTATAAAAAACCACCAAGGGAGAGGGCAAGAATATTCTTATAGTAAGACAAGAATCAGGCACTCTGTTTTTCCTACCTTATGAAGTAATTTAGCCTATGATTCTACATTAAAAATATACATATACTCTATATTTTATCAATAGAGCTAAGATTCAAAAATTAAAAGTACATGCAAACCAAAGCAATTCATAACATTATTATATTGCAACCACTGTAATATGATTGCATCATAATCTCTTAACATCATTCAAAAAATTAATGTTAATAATCAGCATTCCTCTATGTCGAATTTTTTCCCATCTTTAGCTCCTAATCATTCAGTAGCAAACTACAGTAAAGATTAAATTTATTTTTAAAAAATAGGAGAACCAATTTTATTCTAAAGTATAGTTGCAAAATGGAAGATCCTATTATTATGTTTTAAATTCAGGAAATCACATTTTTATCTTGGATTTTCATAATAATGTTACTCAGAGTCAAGCAATCTATAACAAAAACTATATATTGTTACTATTTTATATAAAAAATTTAAGATGCTATGAATCCAGATTTCTAAATCTATCCCTATACAATTGTAAAAATGGCAAAACTTAAAATTTTCCCAAAAAAATCTGAGTTGTGTCAAAAAATATACCTGTATTGTGTACAAATTAAGTTTTACTCTTCTAGATAATAGTTACAGACTATTAAATTACTTAACTAAATAGAAATAGAAGCACAGTTCCCAAAGAGCAATTTCTGCATTGCTAGACACTTAACTAGCTGGTAGATTTATACCATTGTTCATTCTTAGTTCCTTAAATGTAAAAACAAAAACAAAAACAAATTTAAAAAAAAAAAGAAAAAGAAATGCGGCACACCTCTAAATTAGGTTTAAAATAGTCCAGTTATTTACAGTTCTGTTCAACTTTAAAAGGGCAGTAACCATTCTTCTTAAAGGCTAATCTACTCAAGTTCCACCCATAAAAACATCTAATTTCTCTTTGGAAAGGATGAAAATTATTCATGTAGTGCTTAACCAAAATAACCACTGAGAAACAGTAGCAGAAAAATAGATAAGGCATCAAAACAGAGTCATATCTTTACTTAGAAAAATATCCACAGCTCTATTTTTCCTAACCATGGTATTTTCAAATGCCTTATCACTTTTAAGATGCTTTTCTTATATGTACTTTTGAATATAATTCTTACAAAAATAGAAAAAATACTTCTCTCACTGAATTACATGCACCATTATAATTTTCTTTCTTTTCAATCACTAACAATGCAAGGGCTACACTGCCTACTTGTAGGCTGGATACAAAGGCAAATGCCTCCAAATATTCAGACAGATCATTCCACAGTTGTAACTTTCATCATGATTCTCAAAGTAGCACAATGAGGTCAGTTCACAAACAGCTTAAGTAGCAAAACTAGAAATTGGTGGTAGTAGTATCAGACTACATAACAAGCTTCTCCAAAGAATATGAAGTAAGAGAATGAAAATGTGTTGGCAACATGCCACAGGGCCGGAATATAGTTTTGAGTAATGAATACTCACAACTTACAGTATATAGTAATCCAGCATCTTTTAACATGAAGCTTGATTTTACTTATACTAACCCCAAAATAAACCATTGTATAAGTCTTAAGTATTACAATCAAATTTTTCCTACATAAGAATTAAAGGGCAGATAATCTAACAGTGGTTTTACAAATTTCTTTGATGAAGTAATTTTCTTATCAATTTTTATTTTTCTAATACTTCATATCAGATTTTTTTTTCTTCTAGACTGGATCAACATATTAAAATGCATGAATATTCTACCCTTTCTGTTACTGTTCTTTTTTTCAAAGGATTTTTTTTAAGTGCAAATAAAATGGGAATTAAAACAAGGAAATACTCAAACCCATCATCCTTGAACTAAGAAACCTAAATACCACACAAAAAAGGGGTGTTAATATATCTTTTATCCCCCAAAGAGAGATAAACTTAAGTAGGATAACTAGAAATTAAAAAAAAAAAAAAAAAAAAAAGAACTGAATCACAAATCTACTGCACCCAAGAATACGAATTCATAAATAGATATTTCGGGCTTAGTATCAAGAAAGAGAATGTTCTTGTGACTAGAATGATACTCACAAATCTTTATGCATTCTCATTCTAGCTAAACAAATTCCGTTCACCTTACATGCCCCTATAATCCGGGGTTAAACTCACACTGCCAGTGTGATATAGGAAACACTATGGCCAAATTAAAAGTTAAGATTTAAACCACTGAAGATAAAATGTTAGGTTTTCTAAATGAGAAACAGTATTTACTTAAAATATCCTGGGTGGAACACTGGTCTATAGTGAACTAATTTTCTATCTCTATTTTTAAGTTAAATAAGTCAAATTACTTTAATGGAAATATCTGACATGTTCCTAGCTACTAGACAGAAGAAATTAAATTAAAATATTCAAGTAAAAAAAAAAAAAAAGAACTCTCCAGAAGTTAAAGAAGTGATAAAGAAATTTTGGAAATTCCTCAGATGCTGCAAACAAAGGACAAGGGTGTGAAACTCAAATACATCATATTAACAGGTATTGGTCTTAAAGAAATTAAAGACTTCCAAGACCTACAGATAAAATTATCATACCAAGTATGCAGTTGGTGCTGTCCAGTCACAAAGTCAAGGGTTTTAATTCTGCCAGTTCTACTGTCTCAACAACTAACTCAAATAGGGATTTACTTCCTCTCAAACACTTAACTAGAAAATGTTAGACTTCAGACAGCTGCAAATTAATGTGACGTAACATATTCTGATAAACTAACAATCTGATTAACTCTCATTTTATGTTATTTTCAAGGAGAATAAAGGAATTCATGAACCTAGATATGTTTTCATAATGCCATCTTACAAGCTGTCTTTATCATACATATTTTAAGCTTAATTACAAATCAATAACAAACAAGATATAGTGAGAGAAGTCCAAATCTAAGAAATAAAAATTTCTGTATAAAGTATTGCTATACTTCAAGCAATGATGCCTTCATAGAAATAATAGGCAAAATTTTAATACAAGGACAAATAATAAAAAGACATATGCCTATTGAACTATAATGGATTTTGATTTTTGCAATCATGTTTCTATACCTTCTTTCCTACTAAGAGAAGATAAAATGCACTTGGTCTATAACACAAATGGAAATCAATTTATATGATTGATTATAAAATAAAGCAGCACAAGGTGAATTGATTTCCTATATGATTTCCCTGGATAAAGTGATATCCTTGATGTTTGAATAATGCTTGAGATTGGCAACTACTAGATTTTCGTGTTAGTTGTATGCTCTTTTGACTTTTGTTACTGCTGAATCTTCTTGTCCCACAGCTTAGGAAGGAATTTGTTAGTTGTATGTTCACTTGACTTTTGTTGCGGCTGAATCTTTTTGGCCCATAACTTCAAGGAAGAAAGGAGGCCCACTGAATTCGGAAGCAAGAATAAATTGTTTGATATGGTCAACATTGGTTTGTTTTGTTCAACTGTTTTTTATTACAAGGGGAAGTTCTATTGGAGTTGAGGAAAAGGAGTAAATGCTGGAAAATGACACTGAAGCTTTATGAAAAACAAACCTCAAACATGAATAAAACAATTTTAACAATTAATTCAGCCACAAACCATCCCAATAAAGGCATTTTACTTACATTCTCCCTACACCTTCATACATGTGAGTCTCATCTACCAAAGTCATAATTTCTGTATCTGTAAGATGTGCATGCTTTTTTGTTCTATTTAGTTGTTCGATCTGTATGTCTGCAAGCTTCACCTTCTGCTGAGTATCAATAACTTTGGCTTGTAGTTCTGTGAAAGCCTGCCCCAAAAAAAAATACAAAAATGAAACACAAGTCACTGATTTAGTAAATAAGACATT
Source organism: Sarcophilus harrisii (assembly GCF_902635505.1). Classification (NCBI taxonomy): domain Eukaryota; kingdom Metazoa; phylum Chordata; class Mammalia; order Dasyuromorphia; family Dasyuridae; genus Sarcophilus; species Sarcophilus harrisii. Next base: position 373,122,399 of record NC_045427.1, read on the forward strand.
TGAGAACAAGTTAATAAATCAAATCTAAAATACAATTCAAAACAGTTTAACTTTAAATTGTCAACACTGTAGCAATTTAACAAGTCAAGACAATAAATGTAGAATAAGTTATCAACCGATATTTACTGAGAACTTATATGCAAAGAACTCTTCTCAATACTGGAAATACAAATTCAACAAACATTCACAAAGTATCTATGGTGAATGAAGCACTGGAAAAGAAACAACAATAAAGTTGATGTAAACCATGGGGTCTACATAAGTATAGTTTGGATAAACCTTAACCTCATGAAGTGCCTAAAAGAAGGCACTCAAAAAGTAAAAATATATACTATAAATGACAAGTAAATTAGAAAGGTATAAAGTATTACATAAAAGTCTAAGGGAGAAGAGTTTTAGAGACAATCTTTGATTTCAAAGAAGTTATAATCTAGTTGAGACAAAACACATTGAAAAGATAATAAAACAAAGTATATAAATTTCACATAAATGGATTAGACAAAATACAGGAGCAAGGAAGAAATTGAGAGAAAATGCAAAAATGTGAACCATATGTATAAAATAATGGTTCAGAATATTACTACTATAACAGAACAACAACAACAAAACTAAGAAAATTTAATTATGGAATCATATCCTGATTCTCCCACACAAACACCAAGCAAAATTCTACTACTGTTTACACATACCCAATTCTAGGGATAAACACTGTCCATGAATATACTCTTGCTGAAGTGCCTGGAATGATTTTCACATGCTCTCAAATTTATACCTTAATAATAGCATTTGTGATTACTAAGGCATAGTGAAACCATAGCTCATCTTTCACTCTCACCCTGTTTTCCCTCACTCATGACTGTTTCAGATTATTTAATTCGTGAAATGTTCCACGTTTGTCTCTAACTAATAAATGACTGAGAGAAAAGTATAAAAATAAAATCTTTAGCCTATACTTTAAAACCAAAAACTTAACTGCCTTTCACTAAAATCTAATTGTTGTTAAGCTCTTGGTTAAAATAACTGTGAGCCAATTTTAATTTTCATCCAGGATTAAATTTTTCTATTGCATTTTTTTCTATTTAACAATAATATCAAAAAATTCAATATCCCAAGAAACTGAAAGAGAATGTATATTGTTCATTGTAACCTCTACCTGTCTTCTCTTTCCCTTAAAGCATAAACTCATACTAAATTTAAAAGCACAAACTTATTTTAGCAATTTTTTTTTCTAAGAGAAGAAATGTATGACCATGTGACCTTGCAAACAGCAAGGCTAAATATATTCTCTAAGTATAGTGTATCAGCACTAGAATTATCAGGAAACTAGGTCCCAATCTTGGCTTTTCTACTTACTAGTTGTGAAACTCTGGCCAAATCATTTAAACTCAGTGGATCTAAGTTTTTTCTTCTAAGAAATAAAGGCCGACCAGATGATTTATAGTATCTTTCTATCCTTTAAAAAAATAAAATAAAAAGAGAGGGTTGGACTCTGATCTTTTAAGATCCCTTCAAGCTCTCTATCAGAGTCCTTCTGAAGTATTCTAAAAACCTAAAATTATTTTGGAAAACGTGCATACATAGAAGCCAAGATTTAGACAGAAATTCTTAATCTTCTCATTTTACTTCATAGGGAAAACTTTTTTTAGATTTTTTCCTCCCAAGTAAGCAACACCAAGAAGTGGTCTTTAAAAACAAGTAAAAACAAAATCCTTGAAAGCATGAGATAGAAAGTACTATAAGAACATCAAGTAGTTCAAAATTTCCTATTAAAATTAGAGGGGGAAAAAAATCAGTTTGGGGAAAGAGTACCATTGATAAAACAAGAATACTTGTAGGATTTAATAACTCCTTATTTACATAATGCTTTGAGATTTACAAAGTGCTCTTTTCAGGGCAACTTTGTGAATTGGACTGAATAAATATTATCACCTTTTTACAAATAACAAAGCTAAGGAACAGAAAAATGAACTGATTGGACCATAGTCACTCTGCTAGTAATAGTCAGAATTCTAAGGAACTCAGAACCCAGGATACAAATCCAGGCATTCTAACTCCAAGCCCAGAATTGTTATAATTATACAGTACTACCTCTCCGAGCCGAAAGTAATCTTTACTTAGGCTAACTCCCTAATTTTATTAAACTTCTTTTTTAACTAAGTTTTATCAATGCCTTTATTTTAACAGTACATTCTCTTTGGATAACCTCCTTGATGGACCAAAAAAAAAAAAAAAAAAAAAAAAAGTTAAGTAAAAACAACGGCTAGTAACCTCAACTGACAAATGAATTCAACATTCTTCCTCCCTGTGCCAAAAGGAAGATAACCAACTCCCGGTCCTCCCCGATGTCTCGCTCCTCTCTGTATCACAACTCCCTCATTTTGTAACGTAAGAAACAGGAGCCCAGCATCTCATAGTGTAGCAAAACAGCGTTTATCCTGGAACCTATCCTGACTCTAATTCCAGTGTTTTAGATAACTCTATAAATTCTAAGCGTCCTTTCACTTATAATTCGTATTTTGATTTTTTTTTTTTTTTTAATGAAGGGCCAGATACTCGAAAACACGGATAATGCTGACTCTACAGGTCTTTTGGAGAGGCACTGGCGATTGGGGGAGAATGGGGGGAGGGGGCGTGGTTCAAACACGAACAGTCTTGGAATCTCCCCAACTTTTGACTGAAAACAGCTTCCTCCCTCTTCCTATTCCGGAAAATGTTGTTCCTTCCCCCACCCACCCCCAAGCCACAGCGGCTCTACAAGCGTACTGCAGCCCGGACACTCGGCCCATAGGCCGAGAAAGGGAAGCCCGATGGACCCGGCCTGAACCTCAGAGGCCCGCAGCTCCAAAGAGGAGCTCTGACTCCGGCATGGGCTCCCAGGAGCCCGCTTTCCCTCCTCACACCAGCTATCTCTCTCGGATTTCTCGCTTATGGGCTCCTCGGACTCCTTAGAGACCACCCTCCCCACTCAAGACCCTCCTTTACCTTCTTCAACTCCAGATCCACGGGGGCAGCCATCTTGATTCGAACTCTGCGCCTGCGCACTAAGCACCCGGAAGCAAGGTACGACACCAAAGGAACAAATGGAACAGAAGAACTCGCTTACCTTCTGCGCCTGCGCGGAGGAGATTGCTTTTTTTTTTTTTTTTTTTTTACATTACTTCTTTTTAGGTTCTCCTTTTAGGGACGGTCTTTATCCATTTGTACCATTGTTCCGCATTCTTCTTTTAAACACCTCTTTTGTGCTCTGTAGTAACTAGAAAAATAAGCATTCCTTTTCCCCCAAGGAACTTAAGAGCGTAGTAGGGGAGATAAAGCAAGTTCACAAGTAATAATATTTGGAACCCCACAATATTTTAAAGCACTTAGTCTGGGAGCATGACAACAATTTCCCGGACACACCAACTGGTTCATCTGCCGATTCTGGACCTCGGTTTCCGAATTTGTCCGACAAAGAGCTGAACTTGATGGTCCATGAGATACATTCCAGTACTATAATATATGGAAACCTTAATTATTTCAAGTTGTTCCATACTGTTAAATGCTGTCTTGGAAGTGTGGTATAGACAGCTCCCTGGACTTGGAATCAGGAAAAAGCTGAGTTTGACATCCTTCAAACATTTAGGAAAGACTAGTCACTTCATTTTCCTGTATCTCATTTGTCTCATCTGTTAAATAATAACCTCATAAGGTTGTTGCAAGACCCAAATGTAATTATGCCAAATGCTTTAAAGCTCATTACCATTTAAAAGAAAAAAAAAAAAAAACACATTATATACAAATAAAAGTTGCCACTGTGTGGCTATAAATCATTGAACACCATCATTTCATAAATATCAAAATCGTAGATAACACAAAAGGCAACATAAAAATCTGTACCATAAAATAAGTAATTACATCATATAACTAACAATTACTTTTATGTGAGAACCATAAAATACATTATCAAAGATTTGTATAACTTGAGAAAGAGGTGGCCTGGTCATCCTTGTAGCCTGAGGAAAGGAGATAACAAATAATAATAAAATACCAAATAATTAGAATCCTGGCCTTCTATTCTCCTTTGTGGCAGATTTGCCTTGCCAACAAGAATTGCATAAAATATGAAGACATGAAACATTTGCAGTGTCCACAGATAGTACCAGCATCAGAAAAGTAAGTACAATGTAAATAGAAGGATGAAAAGTGCTATGAGATCAAATAAAATCAGAAATCGCAGGTACCTAAGAGGCAAGTGTCTTCAGGTTCTGAAGACACATTTAGTCCTATTATGTCTAAATGCAATCCATTAGAATCTGAGCAGACCCCACACATACCCAACCTTCAATAAGTCATTACATCTTAGATTCAAATTGGTACTGAAGCAGGTTGTGGTCCCTTTAAGAAACAATATTTCCTTTTGATCTGTGATCCCTTTCAGATTTTTAGTTCCTCCTAGGGGAGGCATATTCCCCTAGATAAGTTATCTATGCAATTAGAAATCCTGGTCAAAAAGCACCCCTTTTGAAGTGTTGTTATTAATTCCAAGAGGAGATCCAGGCTGATAAGAATCTAAGCCAAGGAACATGGACTGTCCCAGTTCCCCCGCCCCCAACCTGATCTGACCTGCTCAGGCTGTCCCAGTCGCTTCCAAGACACCCAATATAATAGCTTCGATTAACTAAAGTCTTTGCAGATGGACCTTGGTAGCTCCCTTAGCTGCCTGGACCTTCTGTCCACTGAGAATGGCATTCTTTCAGTGCAAAACTCCATTTTCCAATAGATCCAATAAAGAGAAAAGAATTCACATATATATTTTTAGCAACTCTTTTTGTGGTGGCAAAGAATTGGAAATTGAGGGGATGCCAATCAATTAGCGGATGGCTCAACAATTTATAATATATGAATATAATGGAATACTATTGTTCTATAAGGCAAATTTCAGGGGGAAAAAAACTTTTAGTCTTTTTAAGACTTACATGAACTAACAATGAGTGAAGTAAAAAGTACTAGGAAAACATTGTGCACAGTAATAGCAACATTGTGAACTGTGTCAACTATGAATTATTTAGTTCTTCTATATGATATAATGATCCAAGACAATTCCAAAAGACTTATGGTAGAAAATGCTATGTCTACATCCAGAGAAAGAATTATAGAGTCCAAAAATCGAAGCATAGTATTTTCACCTTTTTTTTTTCATTGTCATGGGTTTTGTTCTGATTATTCTTTTACAACATGACTAATGTGGAAATATGTTTAACATGATTATATGTGTATAATCTATATTTGATTGCTTGCTGTCTTGGGGAGAGATAAAGGGAAGGAAGAAAAAAAATTGGAACTCAAATTCTTATAAAAGTGAATGTTAAAAACTAACTTTACATGTAATTGGAAAAAATGAAATACTATCAAGTGAAAATTAAATATCTAACTAAGGAAACTGTGTTTATTCTTTGATCTGAGAAATATTAGACAGAATCTGAGTTTTTCAAATCCACTGGGACCTCATGTTAATCAAACATGATAACATACAAAGCAGTTTATAACACCAAAGCACCATATCCCTTACTCTCTTATTCTATGACCAGTCTTGCCTTGTTAGGTTTCAGTTGTGGATTATTCCTACCAAGCTCCTTATCATGTGCTACTTACCAGATGACTGTGCTGATTGGGTCCATTAATAAAGTTATATTGAATAAACTCAACTATTGCTATAGCAATAGTCCATTGCTACAGTAAAGCAATCTTTTTACACCTCCCTAATTAACTCACTATACAACTTATCACAGCAGCTTTTCCAAACTTTTTCATCCCTTCTCAAACTTTCCATAACTTTTCCTCTCCCCCCTCTCTCAGGTGAGAATCTTATCTCATCGTCCCTGAAAATATTAAGGCCATTTACCAAAAGCTCCCTCCTCTCTGCTTTTTCTCATTTTAGATCTTTTAGATTCTTTCTTCCACTATCTCTGCCTTCACCCTTGTATCACAGGAAGGATCCCTTCTCCTGTACAAGTGATCTCATTACATCCTGTCTTCTTGAGCAGATTGCCCCACTATCATCCCCACTCATTTATCTTTAATCTGTATCCACTGACTACTTTCCTATTATCAAGAAAAATGATCATATCTTTTCCATCCTTTTTGTGGTGGTAAAGAATTGGATATTGAGGGGATGCCAATCAATTAGTGAATGGCTCAACAATTTATAACATATGAATATAATGGAATACTATTGTTCTCATTTGACTCATCCACCCCTGGCAGCTATCACCCTACATCACTCCTTCCTTTTTTTTTTTTGGATGAACTTCTTCAGAAGACCATCTACAGTTGATATCCACTTCCTTTCCTCTCATTCCCTTCTTAATTTTCTACAATCTGGTCTTACTCCTATTATTCAACTGAAACTGTTTTTGGCAAAATTACCAGTGATCTCTTCATTGACAAATTTAATGATCTCTTCTCAATCCTCATCTTTCTAGACCTTTCTCCAGACTTTGGCACTATAGATCAGTGTCTTCTCCTTAATATTCTCTTCCCTGTAGGTCTTCATGATACTATTCTCTCCTGATTCCCCTCCTACCTCTTTGACTCATCCTCAGTATCCAATAAACATGGATGTCCCACAGGACTCTGTCCTTTTCTTTCTTTATACTCCAGCTTCTTAAACTGTTAGGTCTGGTAACTGAATGTAGGGGTTGCAAAATTATTGTTATTATAAGTAAACATTTGGTTTGTATACCCATTTTATATACCTGGGATCATGTAAAAATTTCTTGGGCAAAAAGGGGTCACAAGCAGAAAAAGTTTAAGAAGCTCTGATCTATACTACTTCACTTGATGATCTTATTGGTTCCTATAGATTCATTAATCATTTCTATGCTGATGATTCTCAGATCAATTTATCTAGCCCTAACCTCTATACTTACCTCTAGTATTTCATTTCCAATCAGCTATTATACATTTCAGGTCAGTTGTCCCACATCTTCAGCAAAATGTGTCCAAAATTGAATTCATTATCCTTCCCCCACCAAATTCTCCCCTCTTTTTAACTTCTTTGTTACTATTGAGAGTGCCACCATCCTCCCCATTAACCAGGCTCACAATCTCAATGTTGTCAACCTTTCACTGGTTGCCCCACTGCATTTTAGATAGAAACTCCTTCTACATCCCCCCACCATATTCAATTACCAAGTCCTGCTAATGTAACTTTATAACATGTCTTATATGCACTTCCTTCTCTCCTCTAACATTGTCACAACATTGGCACAAATCCCAGGGGGCCACTAGGTGTACTAGTTAGAGTACTGGCCCTGGAGTCAGGAGGACCTAAATTCAAATTCAGTCTCAGACCACTTACTAGTTGTGTGATACTGGGCAAGTCATTTAACCTTGATTGCCTCCAAAAGAATGAAGAACAAACAAACAAACAAACCCCAGATCCTCATCCTCTCATGCCTGAATTATTGCAAAAATCTTCTCATTGGTTCTCCCTACCTCAAATCTCATCCAACTCTAGATCATTCTCCAATGGGCTTGCAAGGTGGTCTTCCTAAAAAGTGGGTCTGACCATGTAATACCACTCCTTGAGAAATTCCAGTGACTTCCTGTCATGTCCAAAAGCAACTATAAAATCCTTTATTTGATATTCAAAGTTATTCATAACCTGGGCCTTTCCTATTTTTTTAGTCTTCTTACTCTTTACCCACCCGCAGGTACCTGCCATTCAATGATATTGGCCTTCTTCTTCTTCAGTTGTGTCCAACTCTTTGTAACCCCATTTGAGGTTTTCCTGGCAGAGATACTGGAGTGCTTTGCCATTTCCTTCTCCAATTTATTTGACAGATGAGGAAATTGAGGCAAATAGGATTAAGCGACTTGTCTAGGGTCACACAGCTAGTGGATATGTGAGGTTTTTCTGATTCTATCCACTTCACCACATAGCTACCCTACTGGTCTTCTTAGCTTTTTTCAAACAAGACATTGCATGTTCTTGAGGCCTTTTCCTTGTCTGTCCTTCATGCCTAGAAGTTTTTCTCTCCTCATCCCTGCCCCATGACTCCTGCAAGTCCAAGGTAAAACCCTACTTTCCACAAGAAACCTTTCTTGGTGTCCGTTCATTTTAGTACCTTCTCTCTATTAACTATCTCCAATTTATCCTGTATGTAACCTGACCGTACCTAGTTGTTTGCATATTGTCTCTGCCAGTAGACTGTAAGTTCTTTGAGAACAGGGTCTGGTTTGGATGTCTGATTTTGGAAGGATTTTCCTCCCAATGCTTAGCACAGTGACTGGCACATAGTAGGTACTTTAAATATTTATTGACTAACTGACTATATTCATGTTAGCTATAACTAACTCCATATTTTTAGCCCCAAGCAGAGAGATCATAAGACCAATACTCAAAATACTTGGTCCATGGCAAAGAAATTGATTGCCTATAATACTACAGGTGCAGTCTGAAGCAAACAGTTTGGAGTAACTTTCTGATTGCCATGCTAATTCATAACTCTTTAGGACAAATTTTTTGAGGAAGAGAGAGGAGATGTGGCAGAAGAAGAATAACCAAATGTAACTGAAAAGAGGGGCATAGGGGTGAATGGGTCATGACAACGCAGAAGGACATTCCAGCTATGGGTGTAGTTCAGAATGTCCTTAAGGAATGCTGGGAAAATAGAATCCTGAGGAAGGTTTCACAATGTTGACACCTTGAGGCTAGCAAATAGGAGTAGTTGTATCATTTGTCTACAGACCTTCACAAATTGAGTTGTAGAGAGGGTTTCTATCTAAAATTCTAGGGCAAATGCTTGCTGCCCCATGCTACTTATGCCTATGCCTTGTGACTCTCACAAAACTCAGATTCTGAGGCAGTGTAATATGATGTAAAGAGCACTGAATGGGAAGGTCATAGAACCCGAGTTCAGGTCTCTAATTTGACACAGAATCACAGGATTTGAGAGTTGGAAATAACCTCATCAGATACAATCTATATAGAAAAGAAATCCCCATTCTTAAATACCCAACAATTGGTCATCTAATCCCTAAGTAAAGACCCCACATGAATAATCCTAGCATATTCCCCTCTCTGGAATTCATTTTTTCTCATCTATAAAATGAAATATTTATAATATGATATCTAAATAATCTAATCTAAATTATAATAAATTTATCTAATAAAAAATCTTTAAAAATATGATATCTAAAGTCTCTTCAATTCTAGATTTATTCCTAATGCTATAGTCATGTTTTCTTGGGCCTTTAAACAAATAAGCCTCTCTGAATCTTTCAGGGTGACAGGAAGAGACTGCCCCCTGATAACACAGAAGAGTTTGCAGCTCATGGGCAGCATGCCCAATGAATCGGGTGTTCTGTGCTTACTGCTATTGTTCTCTCAGGGAAACTGGCTGCTAGAGACTCAAACTGAAACCTAATTGGCAGCCAGCCCTGACTCAAGGATATGATTCCTTCTGAGGTTTAACTAGCTTCCGATTTGTGGCAACTAAGGGAAGTAAGGAATCTTTTTTCACGTCCCAACCTTACTCACCTTCGGCCAGTCAGCATTCCTCCTAATTGACACAGCTTGTGTTCATGCTCAGGGCTGCCCTGTCAGTATTCAGTCATCCTGCGCTCTTCTGAGTCATATATTCTCTTTCAGAGCTGGAACTGATTTGAAATCTCTATTTTACATTTAGGGAAGCTCTGGCAAGGAACAGCTTTGAAGAACATTTAGGAACTAGTCCCAAAGAGACATAGAACACCAAGGATGCTACTCCACATTCTAGTATAGACTTTTGCTCTACCTTTACAACCCTACCCATGATTTTTGTTATTGTTCAGTCATGCCTGATTCTTCATGACCCCATTTGGGGTTTTCTGGGCCTTGGTACTGGAATGATTTGTCATTTCCTTCTCCAGGTCATTTCACAGATGAGGAAATTGCGGCAAATAGGGGTAAGTGACTTGCCCTGGATCACACTGCTAGTGTCTGAAACTGGATTTGAATTCAGGGTTTCCTGATTCTAGGCCCAGCACTCTTTCTATTCTACCACCTAGTTGCCCTTCTAGTCCCACTTATGGCACTCCTTTTAAATATTGACAAAATGGATCTATTTAATGTGTCCAAAGACACAGATCTTAGCCTGTAGGCTTTCTCCCATATCAATTTCACATCTACCTCATAGCACTAATTCTCAGAGTATGAGCCAGCAGGTACTTCTTTGTGGTCCTCCAACAAGGCCTCTTGAACATAAGTGTTTGTAACACAAAGTTTACACTTTGGTTTGTGGAATGACTTTTTTTTTTTTTTTTGGTGGGGCTAAGAGGAGGATGCAGGCCATACTTATGATTTCATCATTATTGAGAACTCTGGAAATGGAAATCCACTCCATCAGTCATTTCACCAGCAGTTCTTCTGTCACTTAAAGTCTTAGAAAGTTACCTGGAATGCTCCTTCAAAGTTAACTGACTTATCTACAGTCAATATGTGCTAGAGACAGGACTTCAATTCTGGTCTGCCTAATTTCAAAGCTAGCTCTCTTTTCACTGGGTCATGTTGCATAAATATTTCCTAATATTTAATTTAAAACAACAACTACTACAGCAAATATACATTTATTTTTTTTTTCACTAGTAGTTTTTTATGGTGTTACAGACATTTGCCTAATCAAAGTTGTTCAAGACTTGGAATGGCTATAAGAACAAAAGTTGTATGGAGATCAAATTTCAGTCAATTGATCCTCATTCTTCTTTTTCTCTTCATTCATATGTTTCTCTCAAGACAATGAAACATATGAATGTAACATATGAATTTATAACAATGAATTTTTAAAAATAAAAAAGGAAAAGTGAAACCAAGCGGTATATCAACCAACTCTGATAACATATGCAGTTTTTTCATGTCCTTTGTCCTCCCCATCACAACAAAGAATAAAAGGGAAAAAAAGAATGAAATATGTTATACTTTCTCAATTTTTTCTCAGAACTAATCCTTTAATTCATTATAAACATATAATATTTAATTTGTCTTTTTGTTCATTCTTTTAATTATTATAGTTATATATGATCATGCTTACTTTATTTTGCCTCATTTTATTAGATTGTAAATTTCTTGAGGGTAGGGACTTTTTTATATTTATGTCCCCAGCATGTGGCAGATAGCAGATACTAAATAAATGTTTGATAATTGACTCCAAATATTCTTATGCTTCTCTGAATTTTTCATGTTCTTCAGTAAAGTTCTCATTTTATCAAGTGACTGGTATCATGATTCAGTAATATTCTGTTACATTCATTTACAATAACATACTTGACCATTCCTCAGTTAATGAGCATATACTTCAAATTTTTTTGCTACCACAAAAATGTTACTATAAATATAAATATTAATTTCCCCATTCATTTTGTAAGCTAGATCAGGTAACGGGAGATGATCATCTTACCTTGACTGTTACCCTCCCTTACTCTCCAATAAATAGTACAACTTTTATATTGGAGAGGTGATAAAGTGCCTTTAAAACTGTTTGATTTAGCAGGATGATTTCAGAAAAACCTGGAGAAACTTACATGAACTGATGCTAAGTGATATGAGCAGAACCAAGAAATCATTGTATATGGCAACAACAAGATTATATGATGATCAATTCTGATGGACATGGCTCTTTTCAACAATGAGATAATTCAGGCCAGTTCCAATGATCTTGTGATGAAGAGAGCCATCTACATCCAGAAAGGGGACTGTGGGAACTGAGTATGGATCACAACATAGCATTTTCAGTCTTTTTGTTGTTGTTTGCATTTTTTTCTCATTTTTTCCCCTTGTTGATCTGATTTTTTTTTCTGCAGTAAGATAATTGTATTTTTATGCCTATATTGGATTTGACATATATTTTTACCATGTTTAACATATATTGGTTTACTTGCCATCTAAGGAAGGAGGTGAGGGGAAAGAAGAGAAAATTGGAACACAACATTTTACAAGGGTTAATGTTGAAAAATTATCCATGCAAATATTTTGAAAATAAAAGGCTTTAATTTAAAAAAGAAAAGAAAAGAAAAAAGAACAGAAAAAAACCTATTTGATCTGATGTGTCTTATGCATTCCAGTTTCTAATCTCCTCAATTACCTGTAAAGCTCTTGTTTTCTTGGGGAGCTAAGACTCCCCATACCAAGTTCCTGATTCTAGAAATGATCTTCATCTCCAAACTTATTTATATCTACTTCATTCCTATCCTGTGGAGCAGCTAGGTGGCGCCATAGTGCACAAAGCATTGGGCTTGGAATCAGAAAGATCCATTTTATGAGTTCAAATCTGATCTCAGACACTTACTAGACTGTGTGACTCTTGGCAAGTCACTTACCCCTGTTTGCCTTAGTTTCTTCATCTGTCAAATGAGCTGGAGAAGGAAAGGGAAAATCATTCCAATATTTTATCAAAAAAACTCCAAAATGGGATCACAATGAGTCAGACATTACTGAACAACAATAGCAATTTTTGATTCTAATTAGTCAATGAGCAATCAGCAAGTGTTCAGATTATTATTACACATGCTAGACTCTTGATAAAGTGAAATTGTTCTAGTCCCAACAAGTAGCACAGTGCTTTGCATATAGGAAGTGTCTAAATATATATTGAATATTTACTACATATCAGACATTTTTAAGTGCCAGAAATAAAAATACAAAAATAAAACAATGTCTGTCCTCAGGCGTTGTTGTTTCGGGGGGAAAATTATAAATATAAGTGCAATTCAAACTACATTTGGAGGAGTTGCAGAGTGGAGCCAAGATGGCAGAGTAAAGCCAAGAAACTGCTCCAGTTCTTCCATTTTCCCTCAGAAACCACAATGAAACCAAGCCTCTGAACAGAGTCTGACCAAATGAAACCACTTTCCAGATCAAGATAGATTGGAAGGATTTCAAGAAAGGTCAGTCTCACTGGGATGAAAGAAGAGTTCAGTCCAGCTCAGAGAGGGTCTGGGAAAGCCAGTGAGAGGGTCTTAATTACAGCAGATCAGCAACTGAGACCGTTGAGTCCTGGCTCAGTAGTGGAATAGACCAGTGGAACAGCTTCCAGTCCCAGTTCAGAAGGCAAATTCTGAAAAATCAGGTTGTTTCCTGGAAAGAACAGGTAATCCCTGTTGTGAGGAAGATACCAAACATAAGGGGCTCCTATGCTCAAAGTTGAGGCTCAGAGCTGCACAGGAAGCTTAGAACAGCAGCCCCTTTACCTCAGGAGTAGAGATTGACCATAAAAGTTACAAAAGAGGAAATACAAAAAGAGAAAAAGAAAATGAGCAAGAAACAGAAAAGAACCTTACCATAAAAAGCTACTGTTTAACACCTCTTTGTCTGTTTCCATCCCTTCCATGATTTCATCTACTAGTTTGGGAGAAATCTATTGTTAGGGGTACCATTACTTTTCTTACCTGTATACAAAATAAATTTGAGGTAAAGAGTGTGGGGGGGGGGGGGGTAGGGGGAGAGGAATACCAGCATTTGGGGGAATCAGAAAAAGCCTCAGGTTGAAGGTGTCATTTGTATTGCTAAATTGCAATGTACTGTAGCAAGGAGTTTAGTTTCAGTTCGGATCACGCTGAATAAAAATACTCCTACACTAATTAAGAAACAAGATTTGTTGTAATAAAAGAAAGAAATAATGAAAGATAGAAAGATATACAACCAAATTAGATGGAACACCTACTTCTGGATCACACAAGGCTGAGGAGTCTCAGTTGAAACTTCCAGAGTATATCCTGTAAATAAAAGGCTATTAAATAAAAAAAAAAAAAAAAAAAAAAAAGAAACTTCCAGAGTACCGATTGGGAAAGTCCCAGGCAATGCATTCATTCCACTGGTGAGACTCCAGAGAGTAAAGGGGAAGGCCATGCTTTTTATACAGTTTAAAAAGAGATCTTTTTTTTTCCCTCAAGTTAAGTGTGTGATCACCTGACAAACATATCCTAGTTATTCATAGTGTTTTGTACACTGGAAGTGAGCCATCTACCAGAGTCATATTGCTCACCTATGAGGATACAGATATTATTTTCTCAAAACAAGGGGGTCATACATCGGACATGCTCTTACAATGTTGAATCTATAATAAGGTCCATTACAGAATGAGATGGAAGGGCTTTATGTTATTTCCTTTCATCATTTGAGCTAAATTTTGAAGGAGGGATTCCTACAGATTATTAGTAGGAGAGGGAAGGTAAGAAAGCATTTCAGCTGAGGAAGATGGCCTGTATAAAGGCATAGATATGGGAGAGGGAAATGTTTGTGAAGAACAATAAGGTGGTCAGTATTTTGGACCATACAGTCCAATGTACATGAAAGGAAGTAATGTATAATAAATCTGGAGAGGTAGATGTGATCCAGTTTGTGATGGACCTTAAATGCGAGGGGAGGTGGTAGAGGAATCTTATTGTTCTTGGTAAATGAGTAAAATGATCAAACTGAAGCAAATTGACTTAAGTGACTTGGGGGGGGGGGGAGGAGAGAAGTAGACAGACAGAGAGAAAGAATATTAAGCAACATAAATAAAAAGAACAGAGTCTTAAATTACATTCATACATGGATACAAAGCACAGAAAATGATCTGGGAAGAGCCTGAAAAAGGACAAGTAGCTTTGCAAAGTGTTTTACAAAAATTTTCATTTTATCTTCACAAAAACCTTGAAAGATAAATACTTTTATTATCCTCATTTTATAGATTAGGAAACTAAGGTAAAAAGTGTTTAAGTGATCTAGGATCACACAACTAGTAAATGTCTGAGGATCAGTTTGAACTCATATCTTCCTAATGCTGAGTCCAGCACCCTATTCACTGCATTTCAATGCAAAACAATCTATTACAAGTGTGTAAAATTTAGTTAAAAAGAAATTACTTTGTGTTCAGCAGGGTAGTACATATGTAGGGGAGAGAAAGGTCCAAGCTATTTTTATCTGTTTCTTTTTAAAACTAAAATTCATTAGAAATTTCTACTTGTATGTACAAGGATGAATCTTGGGGCCTTAAGGAGGATCAACTTTTAGGTGATAATTTGATCAAGAATCTGGGTAAAACAGTTTTTTAAGATGACAAATAGAAAAGCATCTAAGAAAAATGAAGTTTTGCATTTGAACTTTCCTTTGAGAGAAAGGGGCCCTTAGAAGTGACCACCAGATGAAATATTAATAGGAAAATCTGCCAAGAAAGGAAATGAGTCGTCCCCAGCAGGAACTGATGGTAGCTTTTCCTAGGCAAACAGCCACAACTGATTCAATCTGTTTACAAAAAGGCAAAGGAGAATGACTATTCTCTATTGATCTTGATGATTTAAAACCATGTAAGAAGACATGGAGTATGGCCAGAAAGAGGTTGAGTTATTTGTCCCATTGCTCACCAGGGAGAGCAAAGGCACAGAGCCAGCAGGAGGTAGTGGCTTAGGTCAGAAGAATCCACACTAAAACAGGTTAAAAAGGAAAGGAGAGGAAACTTAAAACAGCAAAGGCTAAAAGAATTATCTAGTGAGTTAAAAAAAAAAAAAAAAAAAAAAGTGAAGCATGTGCTTACTTAATAAATCAGTGATCCCAACTCCCCTTCAAAAGCAGAATTTGATAGTAACTTAAATCAGCAGAATTTAAGAGAAATACTAGGCAATACAAATAAACTTTACCAATAAGAACTGCATTATTGATCTTTCCTCCCTAAAGAGGATACGTGTAATTAATTCATGGTAATCAATTCTTATTCCCAGCTCATAAAGATAAGTGATTAGATACATGTAACTTCAAGAAAACAGGTTTGCTCAGAATACTGTGCTTTAATAATCTGTGCTTTTGGAACAAAGGACAATTCCTTTGCTTACTAGTATCCGTGACAAAGTTGTAACTAACATGGAATCACTGGAATTTTGCTCCAGAGGGCCAATATTGAAAGAATGGTGACCAAAATAGAGATTAGATGAAAAGGGGATTAAAGTAGGACTGTCACTGTGAAGAAATATGTTGTCCTACTGCATGTAAGGACCTTGAGAGAAAGAAGCATACCCCTACATATATATCTGGCCCCCAATACTGCCCTGTTTCTGAAGATTCTACCTTTTGGGGATCTGGCTTTGCCCACCCTGTCATAAGTTCCTCTCAAAGAATTATAATACTTGGTTCATATTCATCCTCTTCAAACTATTCTCTTGTCTCTTTGGTCATTTTGTTTTCTGTATAAACATCTATTTGAATACCCTGGACTGTTCTACTCTCACAAGCTCAATCTCTATTCTATAACAATCATCTACTTCCCCTCTAGCCCTTAATGGATACCCAGTTACTTAGTTCTTTCCATAATCTAAAACCCTGAAGTTCCTATTTCTGATCACAATTACCTATCTTCCTAACATTCTCTTTTTTTTTTTTTTTTAATAGCCTTTTATTTACAGGATATATACATGGGTAACTTTACAGCATTAACAATTGCCAAACCTCTTGTTCCAATTTTTCACCTCTTACCCCCCCCCACCCCCTCCCCTAGATGGCAGGATGACCAGTAGATGTTAAATATATTAAAATATAACTTAGATACACAATAAGTATACTTGACCAAAACATTATTTTGCTGTACAAAAAGAATCAGACTCTGAAATATTGTACAATTAGTTTGTGAAGGAAATCAAAAATGCATGTGTGCATAAATACAGGGATTGGGAATTTAATGTAATGGTTTTTAGTCATCTCCCAGAGTTATTTTTCTGGGCATAGCTAGTTCAGTTCATTACTGCTCCATTAGAAATGATTTGGTTGATCTCGTTGCTGAGGATGGCCTGATCCATCAGAACTGGTCATCATCTAGTATTGTTGTTGAAGTATATAATGATCTCCTGGTCCTGCTCATTTCACTCAGCATCAGTTCGTGTAAGTCTCTCCAGGCCTTTCTGAAATCATCCTGTTGGTCATTTCTTACAGAACAGTAATATTCCATAATATTCATATACCACAATTTATTCAGCCATTCTCCAACTGATGGACATCCATTCAGTTTCCAGTTTCTAGCCACTACAAAAAGGGCTGCCACAAACATTCGTGCACATACAGGTCCCTTTCCCTTCTTTATAATCTCTTTGGGATATAATCCCAGTAGTAACACTGCTGGATCAAAGGGTATGCACAGTTTGATAACTTTTTGAGCATAGTTCCAAACTACTCTCCAAAATGGTTGGATTCGTTCACAACTCCACCAACAATGCATCAATGTCCCAGTTTTCCCGCATCCCCTCCAACAATCATCATTATTTTTTCCTGTCATCTTAGCCAATCTGACAGGTGTGTAGTGGTATCTTAGAGTTGTCTTAATTTGCATTTCTCTGATTAATAATGACTTGGAGCATCTTTTCATATGACTAGAAATAGTTTCAATTTCTTCATCTGAGAATTGTCTGTTCATATCCTTTGACCATTTTTCAATTGGAGAATGGCTTGATTTTTTATAAATTAGAGTTAATTCTCTATATATTTTGGAAATGAGGCCTTTATCAGAACCTTTGACTGTAAAAATATTTTCCCAGTTTATTGCTTCCCTTCTAATCTTGTCTGCATTAGTTTTGTTTGTACAAAAACTTTTCAGTTTGGTATAATCGAAATTTTCTATTTTGTGATCAGTAATGATCTCTAGTTCTGCTTTGGTCATAAAGACCTTCCCCTTCCACAGGTCTGAGAGGTAAACTATCCTATGTTCCTCTAATTTATTAATAATTTCATTCTTTATGCCTAGGTCATGAACCCATTTTGACCTTATCTTGGTGTACGGCGTTAAGTATGGATCAATGCCTAGTTTCTGCCATATTAGTTTCCAATTTTCCCAGCAATTTTTATCAAACAGTAAGTTCTTATCCCAAAAGCTGGGATCTTTGGGTTTGTCAAAGACTAGGTTGCTATATTTGTTGACTGTTTTATCCCTTGAACCTAATCTATTCCACTGATCAACTAATCTATTCCTTAGCCAATACCAAATAGTTTTGGTAACTGCTGCTCTATAATATAATTTTAGATCTGGTACAGCTAAGCCACCAATTTGATTTTTTTTCCATTAATTCCCTTGAAATTCTTGACCTTTTGTTTTTCCATATAAATTTTGTTGTTATTTTTTCTAGGTCATTAAAATAGTTTTTTGGGAGTCTGATTGGTATAGCGCTAAATAAATAGATTAGTTTAGGTAATATTGTCATCTTTATTATATTTGCTCGCCCTATCCAAGAGCATTTAATATTTTTCCAATTGGTTAGATCAGACTTAATTTGTGTGAAAAGTGGTCTGTAATTTTGCTCATAAAGTTTCTGATTTTCCCTTGGCAGATAGATTCCTAAATATTTTATATTATCAGTAGTTACTTTAAATGGAATTTCTCTTTGTAACTCTGACTGTTGGATTTTGTTAGTGATATATAAGAATGCTGATGACTTATGTGGGTTTATTTTATAACCAGCAACTTTGCTAAAGTTGTGGATTATTTCTAATAACTTTTTAGCAGAATCTCTGGGGTTCTCTAAGTACCATCATGTCATCGGCAAAGAGTGATAATTTGGCTTCCTCATTGCCTATTCTTATTCCTTTAATCTTTTTCTCAGCTCTTATTGCTATAGCTAGTGTTTCTAATACAATATTAAATAGTAAGGGTGATAGTGGGCAACCTTGTTTCACTCCAGATCCTAACATTCTCTTAATCGCTCCTTATTCTCCCAGTCAGTCATCCACACACTGGTCTAATTTTCCTTTCATCATAGACTTCTGACATAGTTAATCAAATCAACAATTCACTGGAATTCTTTTCTTTCTTCTCCTTCTGAAGTTCATACACCTTAGTAATCATAAATTCTGGGTCATTTGTGTTGACCTCTTCCACTCCTAACCTAATTTCTATGGTGCTACTGGTGAAAAATTACCGGAATTAGTCTACTACATATTCATATTTTCTAACCTCAGATAGGCCTGGATAAAAATTCTTTTATTTATCTCTGCCTGGTTTTCTCTCACATGCTTACCAAGAGTTATTCCAAATTTTCTCTCCTCAAACCCTCACTACTAACCTGACCCCATCCCTTCAGAAGATGCCTTGATTTTCTACTTTATGGAGGTAATAGATACTCTCTGTCCTGTCCTTCATCTTTCTAATCCCATATCTCAAAAACAAACAAACAAACAAACAAAAAACATTGTGATTACTTTTGCCACAAGCCATAAAAAAGTTGAAAGTTTCTATTACTATAGAAATTCTTCCCTGGAAATATTCTGGAGAGATGAAAAGTGACAAATGTTTCCAAAAGAAAGTATGCCAAAAATCACAAATGTTCCCAAGACCAGGTATCTCCAATTAAAGGAAATATGTTAGAGGGTAGAGGATAGAACAACAAAGCTAGTAACTTTAGGGTGAACCAGCTACAAGAGAAAAAGAAAAAGGGGCTTACCTTGATATGGAGGCAGTGAAATCATACTGTCCACATAAAGATTGTCACCAAAATTTTGAGGTTCCCCATATAAGGTCCAAAAAATATTGAGGTTAGAGAGGACAGTTAGACTCTTCCTGTATCAGGCCATCAAAATGATGGAATATGGGATGAGACCCCAAAAGTATATTGGAGTTATGGGTTAGTATCCCAAATCATCTCAAAAGAATGTGTAGGCTTAGACATCCTCCAAATTAAGATTTTATTACGCTGCTAATAATGGGCTAAATGTTTAAGGATTTTTAGTAAGGAAAGAGATTTTAGTAATTAGCAAGGGGGAAGATAAGTTCCCTAGCAGTAATCAGGAAGAAGATACCATGAGAGATCCAAGGGTCCTCAAACTTTTTAAATAGGGGGCTAGTTCACTGTCCCTCAGACTGTTGGAGGGCCCGACTATAGTAAAGACAAAAACTTTGTTTTGTTGGTCTTTATATAAAAAAATTTCATAGCCCTGGGTGAGGGGGATAAACGTTCTCAGCTGCCGCATATGGCATATTTGAGGACTCCTGCTTACACCATTGATTAGTGAGCTAACCCTAAAAGGGATTTAGCAACCTAAAAAGTTAGCCTTCTCCATAACTCTTACCTACCTCCCAACCCTCCCCAGAAAAGATTTCTCTTGTAATAGATGAATAAGTTCAAACAAAGCAGATTCACACATATGCTGTGTCTGAGATTGTATATTACTTTCTGTACTTTCTTAACCAAGAATTGAGAAGCAAATTCATCATTATTACTCTGTATTTGATTGTTTTTGGTTATTTCATCAGTCACAGTTCTCAAGCATTTACAGGTATTTTCCTTTATAATATTGTAGCTATGTTTTCAAGGTTTTACACATTTCACTCTATATCACTTCATATATGCTTCCCAGATTTCTCTGAATCTGTCCCTTTTATCATTTCTTACAACACACTAATATTCCATTACATTGAAAATGTTGATTCAGCCATTACCCAATTAAAGGGCACACGTTCTGTTTATAGATCTTTACAACAACAAAAAGTGTTATCTTTATAAGTCCATCCTTTCTTTAACCTCTTTGGAGTAAAAGTCTAAATTGGTACTGTTGGATCAATATGCACAGTGTAGTGCCTTCTTGAATATAATTTCAAATTGCTTTCCAGCATGATTGGTTCAATTTATACCTGCGCTAGCAGTATATTAGTGTACCTCTCCTACAGCCCCTTCAACAATTGTCATTATTCTTTTTTGTCATCTTTGACAACCTGGTGGGTGTAAGGTGGAACCTAGGAGATTTCAAATTTGCGTCTCTCATAATTAGTGCATAATTAGAGCAATTTTTTTTCATATGGTTGTTGAAAGCCTACCTTTTTTTCTTTTGAAAACTGCCTGAAACCAATCTTAGGCTCCAGGACCTCTATTTTAAAACAGGGCTCAACACAGTCTTCTCTCATTTCCCACCAGCACTACTGCTTTTGAACTTCTTCAAACATCTCCATCATGCTGTCCTTCTCCAAGAAACTCATCCCTTGTGTATACATACATTGTATTTAACATATGCTTTAATATATTTAACATGTATTGGTCTACCTGCCATCTGGGGGAGGGGGAAGGGGGAAGGAAGGGAAAAATTGGAACAAAAGGTTTTGCGATTGTCAATGCTGAAAAATTACCCATGCATATATATTGTAAATAAAAAGCTATATTTTAAAAAAAGAAAAAAAGAAATTCATCCTTGGGAAATTTCAATATCCTGCAAGATTGAACATTCCTAATATTTACATCTCATCAGTACCTTCTATCCCTCTGATTGGACCCACTTACCTGAAGAATAGGGCAATAGGTTCCAGAACCTCTGTTTAAGAAAAGAGCTCAATATAGTTTTCTTCCCATTTTCCAGCTACATTGTTTTTTAATTTCTTTGGATTTCTCTATCATACCCTTCCTCAACCTTGTTTTTCCATTTACTTTTTCCCTCATTAGATTGCTTCCATTTTACAGCTGAGAAAACTGAGGCAAGAAGAAAGTTAAATGACTTAACCATAGTCACAAAGGAGCATTTAAACTTAGATCTTCCTGACTTCAAACCTAGTGTTCTATCCCCTGTGATACTAGCTTCCAGGAGTTGGAATCCCTGGGCTTATCAAAGACTATGCTAATTGCTTTTAGGTCTTATGTATGTAATCTGTTCCATTGATCAGTTTACAACCAAGAATAAACTATTCAGCAAAACAAAGTATAATCCAACAAATGGATTTTTAATGAAATAAAATACTTTCCAATATCCCTGATGAAAAGACTAGAGCTGAGTAGAAAGTGTGATATGCA
This sequence comes from Sarcophilus harrisii, assembly GCF_902635505.1. Classification (NCBI taxonomy): domain Eukaryota; kingdom Metazoa; phylum Chordata; class Mammalia; order Dasyuromorphia; family Dasyuridae; genus Sarcophilus; species Sarcophilus harrisii. The sequence continues at coordinate 373,144,140 of NC_045427.1, forward strand.
AACACAGAAGTCAAACATAAAAAAGTAAAAATGAGCAAAAATCATAAGGGACTAAATAAGGTTAACCTAGTCTCTTTCTTACATACATCACTCCCTCCCTTCTGCCTTCTTCCCTCTTTTCCTGCCCCCCCCCCCCCCCCCCCCCCCCCCCCCCCCCCCCCCCCCCCCCCCCCCCTCTCTCTCTCTCTCTCTCTCTCTCTCACACACACACACACACACACACACACACCCATTCCGAATTCTGAATTTTATCATCTTCAGGATCATAGAGGGAGTTTAATTAGAAAGAAATCCTCTGTATGATTCTCTTGTGTTTGAATGATGTCAAAAGTAGAATGGAATTGCAGAAAACCTGAGGAAAATCTTTGTAGGAATTTCTCCAGTAAAAGTTCAATTTCTCAAATATATAGGCAACTGAGTCAAATTTGCAAGAACAAAAGTCATTTCCCAACTGCTGAGTGATCAAAGCATATGAACAGTTTCCAGAAAAAGTAATACAGGTTATTATAATTAACCATATGAAGAAAATGCTCTAAATCAATGATAATTAGGAAGCTTTAAATTAAAACAACTCTGTAGTGATACCTCAAGCCCATCAGATTGGCTAAGATAACAAAACAAAATAAAATAAAATAGCAAATGTTGGAGGGACTATGGGAAAGTATATACATTAATGCACTATTAGCAAAGCTCTAAACTAGTTAAACCATTCTGGAAAACAATTTAGAACTATGCCCCTAAAGCTATTAAATTGTTAATATGCTTTGATCCAGAAATGCTATTACTAGGTCTATACCCCAAGATATTAAAGAAAAAGAAAAAGGAATAATATGTATAAAGATATTGCTATCAGGCAAAGAACTGGAAACCAAAGGGATGCCCATCAGCTTGGAGATAAATACACAAATTGTGGTATGTGGATATGATGAAATGCTCTTTTTCTGTAAGAAGTGATGGAGAAGATGGCTTCAGAAAAACCTGGAAAGATTTGTATGAACTGATGCAAAGTGAAGTGATAGAATCAAGAGAACAATCTGTACAATAACAGTAACATTCTGTACAATAACAGTAACACTGTAAAAAGATAATCAACTATGAAAGACTTAATAACTGACCAATATAATAAGCAATCACAATTGTAGAGGATTTATGATGAAACATGCTATCCACCTCCATATAGAGAGCTAATAGAGTCAGAAAGCATATTTTCTTTTATTTCTTTCTTTCTTTTCCTTAACTTCCTTTTTCTTTTCTTTCCTTTTTTTCCTTGACTTGGTAAATGAATTTCTTGGCTATAGATATTTTAGCGGATTTTTGTTTTTCTTGCCTTCTTGCAGGATGTGAAAAAGAAAGTTCCTAAGGATTCAGAACTTTAAATAAAATAAAACTGAATTTTTAAAAAATGAGACTGCTTTTTGTGTCATTAGCTCAATCACTTCAAAAATAGAAAAGGCAATGTTCTAAGAAAACAAGTTAAAAGTGTACATCTACTGAACATGATTAAACAAATTGTGAATGTAATCAAATATTGTGATAAAAATTGATAAAAAGGATAATGTCAGAGGAAACTGGGAAGACCTTTATGAATTAATGTGGAATGAAGTAAGCAGAAGTGGGAGAACAATTTATATGATGATAACATTATAGAGAAAAACAACTTTAAGAAACTTCAGAGTTCTAGTCGATGCGATGATAAACCACAAGCCCAAAAGAATGAGGATAAAGCATATTACTTCTTTTTTTCTTCAATAGTATTTTTTCCAAATACATGGAAAGATAATTTTCAACATACACTTTTGTAAAACTTTGCATTCTAAATTTTTCTCCCTCCCTTCCTTACTTCCCCCCTTCCCAAGACAGCAAGAAATCTGATATAGATTAAATGTGTGCAATCCTTTTAAAGATGTTTCCATATTTGTCATATTGTGCAAGGAAAATCAGATCAAAAGGAAAAAAAAAAAAAACATGAGAAAAGGGAAAATATTACACTTTGATCCACAATGCAGTCTCCATAGCTCTTACTTTGGATGTGTTTGGCATTTTCCATCCCAAGCCCTAAATCACTGCATTATTGAAAAGACCCAAGTCCATCACAGATGATCATCACATAATCTTGCTGTTACTGTGTATTACTAACTTCTTGACAGAGAGGTGATAAACTTAAAATTCAGAAAGAGGCATATTTTTTGGACATGGTTAATATGGAAGTTTATTGTTTTGGACTATATACTTTTAGCTCCTTTCCCTTCTCTCCCTTTTCAAGTCTTTTTTTGTGTCATCTTGCCTAATTAGAATTGTCAAATCCTGAAACAAATTACTGCCATGGGTTGAGAAGAAAAAAAAATACCTTTAATTGAGATAACAGGATAGCAAACCTGCCACCCTAGGGATTGTCCAGTGGATTTCTCAATCAAAGAGACTCATGAAAGTTTTCTCTAGTTTTAGAATGAGAGAGAAAAGAGACAGCATGAGATAGCAAGGCTTGATCATCAGACCTCAGTAGCCCTTGGCAATCCAAGCAAGGAAAGTTACTTCATTCTGGCTGTTTTGCCCTTCATGCCCTGAATCCTAATGGAAGGGGACAAAGATGCTAACAGCTGAGGTGCCCCACTAGAGCTGGGCACCTCCAAAAGGCAATATCCCTAGGTAGGGGAGTGGTTCATTTAACCTAATCAAATAGTAGGAATATAAGAACATTATTGGAATCTTGATATTGTCATGATGATTAAGATTTTTTTTTTATTTAATAGCCTTTTATTTACAGGATATATGCATGGGTAACTTTACAGCATTAACAATTGCCAAACCTCTTGTTCCAATTTTTTACCTCTTACCCCCCACCCCCTCCCCTAGATGGCAGAATGACCAGTAGATGTTAAATATATTAAAATATAAATTAGATACACAATAAGTATACATGACCAAAACGTTATTTTGCTGTACAAAAAGAATCAGACTCTGAAATATTGTACAATTAGCTTGTGAAGGAAATCAAAAATGCAGGTGTGCATAAATATAGGGATTGGGAATTCAATGTAATGGTTTTTAGTCATCTCTCAGAGTTCTTTCTCTGGGCATAGCTGGTTCAGTTCATTACTGCTCCATTGGAAATGATTTGGTTGATCTCGTTGCTGAGGATGGCCAGATCCACATGATGATTAAGATTTAAGCAGTCTATGTTACAATTGGTATTAATAATTTTCTATTATTACATTAACAATTATATTAAGTTTTGTCAGAATGTAAACTCCTTGAGGCAAAAACTGTCTTTTTGTTATTTATATTTGTATCCCTAGCACCTAGCATCATGTCTAGCACATAACAAGTGTTTGATAAATGCCTATTCCCTTCCTTTCTTCACTCTTTCTTATCTTCTATCTTTCTGACTCTTATGCTAATAAATCAGTTAATGAATGAGCATTTATTAAGTGATCCTATATACCAGGCTCTGAGGATATATTAAAAGTGAAATAGTTCAGCAGGGAAGAGGGAGAAGAGGCAATGATATTGATAGGTTTTTCAAGAAGATTGGTTCAGTTCTCTAATCCCCTACAAAAAATATATTCAGTCTCCTATGTTGTTTTTAAAAAAAAAATCATTGACCATTCCTTTAAGCTATCATCCTATGTCCCTCTTCCCTATCTTTTAAAAAAAATCCTTGTTTTGATTCATTTTACTAGTGCACTTAAGATCTGACAAATATGAATAGAATACAAAGTTTTTTAAATTTTACCTTCTTTTAATTAGATGGAGTCAACAGTGTCTGAAATATGGGTAAAATTGTGCTTGTTTTGTGTTATTTAACTTTATATTGTGATTAGTCCCTTTTACTGTTTAGCTCTTTAAAAAAAATCATCTATAACTTCTTTCTCTATTTGTTCACTCATCTCCTTGAAGCCTGGCTTCAGATTCCACCATTTTACTGAAAGGGCTCTTTCAAAGATTGTCAATAATTTCTTAATTGTTGAATTCTATGGCCTTTCTATAACTTCAGACCCTGTAGAGCATCCTCTCCTTCCCTTATTTCCAAGGCTAGGCTTGCCTCATTGTCCTGCTTATTCTTTCACTAGACTTTTTCAGCCTTTTTTGCAACTTAGTAATAATAATAATAGCTACCTATCAAAATCATTTCAGAGCACAGCTTGAATATCACCCTTTTTATGTACCCTTCTCAGATTCTCTTAGCTGAAAGTGTTCTCTCTTTGCTAAAATGTTATTGAATCATTTTGAATATTTCTGTTGTCCCCATCACTCTCTACTTTATATCCTGTAAATATAAATATTTTCTCTCCCTCTTGACTTTTCTTCCATTTTCCCCTTAAATTCATCTTTTTCTTTCTCTTCTTTTCCTCTTTCATCCTCTTTTTCTCCTTTGCCTTTCTCTCACTTGTTCCTCTGTCCCCTCTCTTTCTATATGTACCTTTCAGTTTCTCTCTATCCCACTATCTAAGTCTCTACCTAATCCACTCCCTATTTCCATCTCTCCCTTCCCTCCAGAAGTTAAACACACAGAAGACACTTAAGTGTTTATTGGAATGAAGGGGATTTTTCAAAAATCCTGGAATTTTTCACTTGGTTCCCACTGTAGAAGAAATGTCAAAAATAGTCAATATTTATTAAGTGCTTACTATGTGCTAGGAGCTGTGCTAAGTGCTGAGGATACAAAAAGAGGCAAAAAAACAATTGCTGACCATAAGAAACTCACAACCTAATGCAGGAAACAACAAGCAAATAAATATGCACAATCAAGATTTACACAATAAATAGAAAATACTTAAAATGACAACTAGCACTAAGAGGAATTAAGAAAGGCTTCCTGTAAAAGGTAAAATTTTAATTGGGACTTGAAGGAAGCCAATAATAAGCAGAGATGAGCAGGGAGAGCACTCCAGATATGGAAGTCAGCAAGAGAAATTGCTCAGAGCTGAGAGATGGAGTGTCTGGGTAACAGAACAAGAGGCCTGTGTTACTGAACAAAAGAGTATAGGGGAGGTATGTGGCAGGGAGGGTATGTGGTAGGGAGGATAAAGGATGTGATAAGACTGGAAAAGTTGCTGGGAGGAGAGGCTAAAATATAAAGGTTTGAGTGTCAAATAAAGGATTTTGCATTTGATCCTAAAGTTTAATAATTGTATGTGGTGGGGGGAAAGCCAAACTGAGACAACAAATAATTGTAGGAAAATAATCACCCTTTCCCTTAGTCTCTTTAGCTGAATTTGGATCTGGATTTAGAGGACTTTCTTTGCAGTTTGGAAAGAGGTAATCTCAGTGACCTCACTCATAGGTCTTTCTCCTTTCTAACCCATGTCTCAATGGGGTACACTCAGGAACAGTTACAAGATTGCATCCTACTAGCTCCAATATCAGGGAAGTGGTTGGTGGGAAGGAGGGCATGTGCTGTAGGGTAGATATCCAATAGAGCCTTTAATAACCAAATTACAGTTGCTGTCTATTCCTCTTGCATTGAAAGTTTCCATTGGACTGTACTTTAGAGATCATTTAAGCCATGTTTGTCAGTTAGGTGGTGAACGATAGAATACCAAATTTGGAATCAGGAAGATTCATATTCCTGAGTTGAAATATGATCTCAGACACTAAATGGGTGACCCTGAGCAAGTCACTTAACCTGTTTTGCCTCAGTTTCCTCATCTCTAAAATAAACTGGAAAAGGAAATGGCAAACTACTCCAATACCTTTGACAAGAAAACCCCAAATGGTGTCACAGAGAATCTGAAAAAATTCAATAATAATTCATCTCTTTCACTTACAGATAATAAAACTGAAGCCCAAGGAAAAGTAATCTTCCTAAGGCCCTATTGCTATGGTTACAACAATCCTAGAATTCAGGTTTCCTGATGTCTAGCCCATTGTTTTTTTTTCTCCCCACTCTAGAACACTGTCTCTTTTGACTGGATTCTGGCATTATGCCAGTACCTCAATACAGAAAGAATGTGGGGGCAGAATATTGTAGGTAGCATGCTGTATTTGACTTGTTGATTCATTCAGTAGTCATTTATTAAGTATCCACTAAGTGCCAGGCACTGTATTAGGTGCTGGGGATACAAAGACAAAAAGAAAACAGTTTCAATTCTTGAGAAACTTAGATTCTAGTGGATGGGGATGAGACAGTGGGGAGAAGGAAAGTGGTGGTTTTTGAAAGAGAAAACAACATATATACAAACTGAATTCCAAATATGTACCAAGTAACAATCAATTATATGTCTTTATTAAGCATCTATTATGCTAGATTGAGATACAAGCGCAAAGAATGAAACAATTATTACCTGTAGTGAATTTAATTTCTAATTAGGGAGATAAGAATTACATAGAAAATGCATAAAGTATAGATAGAAATATAAATTTACTTTATAAGGGAGGGGATTGGCAGCTGGAAAAAACAGAAAAGTCTCATGTAGAGGCCAGCCAGGTGGACAGAGAGTTGAACATGGAAGCAGAAAGACTTGAGTTCAAATCTAGCCTCAGATATTAACTGTGTCACTCTAGGCAAAGTCACTTAATCTCTGTCTATTTCAGTATCCTCAATTATAACACATGGATAATAATAGCTCTTCCTTTCCAGGATTGTTTTGAGGATCAAAAGAGATAATATTTGTAAAGGGCTTGTCACTATGCCTATTAAAAACAAACAAAAAGAAATAGGTTAGGCTAACAAGACACAATAATCAATGACTATAGTAATCTAATGTTTGATAAATCCAAAGACTTCAGTGTCTGAGATAAGAACTCACTATTTGACAAAAATTGGTGGGAAAATTGGAAAATAGTATGGCAGGAACTAAACATTGACCAGCATCTAACACCCTTCACCAAGATAAGATCAAAATGGGTTCATGATTTAGATATAAAGGGTAACATTATAAGCAAATTAGGAGAACAAGGGATAGTCTACCTATCAGATCTGTGAAGAAGGTAGGAATTTATGGCCAAAGAACTAGACAACATTATGAAGTGTAAAATGGATAATTTTTATTATATTAAATTTAAAAGTTTTTGTACAAAAAACCAAAGCAGACAAGATTAGAAGGGAAGCAGAAAACTAGGGGAAAATTTTTACATCCAAAGCTTCTGATAAAGGCCTCATTTCTTTTTTTTTATTTTATTTTATTTTTTTTTATTTAATAGCCTTTTATTTACAGGATATATACATGGGTAACTTTACAGCATTAACAATTGCCAAACCTCTTGTTCCAATTTTTTACCTCTTACCCCCCCACCCCCTCCCCTAGATGGCAGGATGACCAGTAGATGTTAAATATATTAAAATATAACTTAGATACACAATAAGTATACATGACCAAAACATTATTTTGCTGTACAAAAAGAATCAGACTCTGAATTATTGTACAATTAGCTTGTGAAGGAAATCAAAAATGCAGGTGTGCATAAATATAGGGATTGGGAATTCAATGTAATGGTTTTTAGTCATCTCCCAGAGTTCTTTTTCTGGGCATAGCTAGTTCAGTTCATTACTGCTCCATTAGAAATGATTTGGTTGATCTCGTTGCTGAGGATGGCCTGATCCATCAGAACTGGTCATCATCTAGTATTGTTGTTGAAGTATATAATGATCTCCTGGTCCTGCTCATTTCACTCAGCATCAGTTCGTGTAAGTCTCTCCAGGCCTTTCTGAAATCATCCTGTTGGTCATTTCTTACAGAACAGTAATATTCCATAATTTTCATATACCACAATTTATTCAGCCATTCTCCAACTGATGGACATCCATTCAGTTTCCAGTTTCTAGCCACTACAAAAAGGGCTGCCACAAACATTCGTGCACATACAGGTCCCTTTCCCTTCTTTATAATCTCTTTGGGATATAATCCCAGTAGTAACACTGCTGGATCAAAGGGTATGCACAGTTTGATAACTTTTTGAGCATAGTTCCAAACTACTCTCCAAAATGGTTGGATTCGTTCACAACTCCACCAACAATGCATCAATGTCCCAGTTTTCCCGCATCCCCTCCAACAATCATCATTATTTTTTCCTGTCATCTTAGCCAATCTGACAGGTGTGTAGTGGTATCTTAGAGTTGTCTTAATTTGCATTTCTCTGATTAATAATGACTTGGAGCATCTTTTCATATGACTAGAAATAGTTTCAATTTCTTCATCTGAGAATTGTCTGTTCATATCCTTTGACCATTTTTCAATTGGAGAATGGCTTGATTTTTTATAAATTAGAGTTAATTCTCTATATATTTTGGAAATGAGGTAAAGGCCTCATTTCTAAAATATAAAGAGAAATTTTTGTCCACCTGCATTTTTGATTTCCTTCACAGGCTAATTGTACACCATTTCAAAGTCCAGTTCTTTTTGTACAACAAAATAACTGTTTGGAGATATATACATATATTGTATTTAACTTTAAACATATTGAACGTGTATTGGTCAACCTGCCATCTGGGGGAAGGGATGGGGGGAAGGAAGGGAAAAATTGGAACAAAAGGTTTTGCAATTGTCAATGCTGAAAAATTACCCATGCATCTATCTTATAAATAAAAAGCTATAATTAAAAAAAAATAAATAAAATAAAATATATAGAGAACTGACTCAAATTTATAAGAATACAAGCCATTCTTCAATTGAGAAATAATAAAAGGATACAAATAGACAATTTTCAGACGAAAAAAGTAAAACCATTTCAAGTCATATAAAAAAAATGCTCTAAATTGATCAGAGAAATGCAAATTAAGACAACTCTGAGGTACTATAACACATCTTTCAGATTGGATAAAATGACAAGAAAAGATAATGATGAATGTTAGAGGGGATGTGGGAAAAGTGGGACACTAATACATTATTGGTGGAATTGTGAACTGATCCAGCCATTCGCAATTTGGAATTATGCCCAAAGGGCTAAACTACTCTGCATATCCTTTGATCCAGCAATGTCACTAAATCAGTATCCTAAAGAGATCATGAAAAAGGAAAAAGACCCACATGTGCAAAAATGTTTGTGACAGCCCTTTTTTGTAGTGGCACAAAGCTGGAAACTGAGTGGATGCCCACCAATTGGAGAACGGCTAAATAAGTTATGGTATATGAATGTTATGGAATATTATTGTTCTATAAGAAATGATCAGTAGACTGATTTCAGAGAGGCCTGAAGAGACACACATGAACTGACATTAAGTAAAATGAGTAAAACCAAGAGAATATTGTACACAGCAACAGCAAGATTATGTTAAACTATGATGGGCTATGATGGACTTGGCTCTTTTCAACAATGAAGTGATTCAGGCCAATTCCAATGGACTTGTGATGGAGAGAGCTATCTGCATCCAGAGAGAGGACCTTGGGGACTAAATGTGAATCACAACATAGTATTTTCATCTTTTTTTGTTGTTTGTTTTTTTCTGTCTCTCTTTTTTTTCCCTTTTTGATCTGATTTTTCTTGTGAAGCATGATAAATGTGGAAATATATATAGAAGAATTGTACATGTTTATTTTTTTTCTCTTTTTTTTTTTTTTATTTAATAGCCTTTTATTTACAGGATATATACATGGGTAACTTTACAGCATTAACAATTGCCAAACCTCTTGTTCCAATTTTTCACCTCTTACCCCCCCCCACCCCCTCCCCTAGATGGCAGGATGACCAGTAGATGTTAAATATATTAAAGTATAACTTAGATACACAATAAGTATACATGACCAAAACATTATTTTGCTGTACAAAAAGAATCAGACTCTGAATTATTGTACAATTAGCTTGTGAAGGAAATCAAAAATGCATGTGTGCATAAATATAGGGATTGGGAATTCAATGTAATGGTTTTTAGTCATCTCCCAGAGTTCTTTTTCTGGGCATAGCTAGTAGTTCATTACTGCTCCATTAGAAATGATTTGGTTGATCTCGTTGCTGAGGATGGCCTGATCCATCAGAACTGGTCATCATCTAGTATTGTTGTTGAAGTATATAATGATCTCCTGGTCCTGCTCATTTCACTCAGCATCAGTTCGTGTAAGTCTCTCCAGGCCTTTCTGAAATCATCCTGTTGGTCATTTCTTACAGAACAGTAATATTCCATAATTTTCATATACCACAATTTATTCAGCCATTCTCCAACTGATGGACATCCATTCAGTTTCCAGTTTCTAGCCACTACAAAAAGGGCTGCCACAAACATTCGTGCACATACAGGTCCCTTTCCCTTCTTTATAATCTCTTTGGGATATAATCCCAGTAGTAACACTGCTGGATCAAAGGGTATGCACAGTTTGATAACTTTTTGAGCATAGTTCCAAACTACTGTACATGTTTAACATATATTGGATTGCTTGCTGTCTAAGGGAAGAGGTAGGGGAAGGGAGAGAGAAAATTTTGGAACACAAGGTTTTGCAAGGGTGAATGTTAAAAATTATCTTTACATATATTTTGAAAATAAAAGGCTATTATTAAAAAAAAAAAGTCTGTCACATACATCATAGGGACTTGATAAATGCTTGTTTCCTTCTTTCTTTGAAGAAGAAGAAGAAGATACATCAGATGTACCCTAAAGGAAAAAAGAGTAAGAAAGGAATTTGAAGAGATAGTGATAGAGAGAGACTGCATGCAGTTTAAACATAGGGGGTGGTCTGTACAAAGATCCTGAGATTGGCAATAGAGCATTATACAGGAGGAACAGAAAAAAAGCTCATTTTGGCAAGATCACAAAGTGCAGAAGTAGTGTTAAATGAGACTTTAAATGCTAAAAAGAGGACAGAGAAATTTATATTTTTCATACAGGAAAGCAGCTACTGGAGTTGGTTGAGAGGGAAGTTACATAGAATGGGGGGATGAAATAGGCTTTGAATAGGAGGTGGCATATAAACTGAGTCCTAAAGGATGGCAGGGATTTTAAAAAGTAGAGGTAAAGTAGAAGTGTATTTCACATTTGCAGAGCAGCCCGTGGAAAAGCAAAGAGATAGATATGGAATGTTGTGATTGGGGGATGCCTTTGGACATTGAGGCTGGGAATTCCAGGGTCAGGCTCAAAAAGTGATAAAAATGGACTCTGTAGCCACAATCCTATGACTAAATTTAAGCCTCTGGGGCTTGTAAAAGGTCTGAATACTAGAATACAAAGAGAAGATGAGGCAAGAGGTGAAAGGCTCCATTCTCCAAGGCTTACTCAGACTCGGAGTAGCCCATCAGTAATTCCAATCCTATGGAGTCAAAAGATATACAGGGATGTTATCTGAGGGAGTGAAGAAAACCAGCTGACTATTTCTAACAATCCTATTTTTCAGCTTGAGAAACTGAAAAACAGGTCAGTTGTGTAAGCAGATACAAATCATTAATAATAATTATGTTTACATATTGCTTCGAGGTTGACAAATCCAAGACTCTTTCCAGGAATGAAACCACATTGCCCTATGAAGCACAAGGGGGAAAAAATGTGTAAGGATTCCTAGAAAGTAGAGGAAGTTAAAACAAATATTTAGAAAGCACTAAAATTTAGAGGATCCTAATTGCTTTTTTTTTTTTTTTTTTTTTGCATTTGATACACATTTTATGTCTTAAGTAAGCTAGTCCTTTAGACAACTTGTTGAGCCAAAACATTGTTCTTGTTTGTGTACTCAATGATTACACATTTTATGGATTTTGAATCTAGTGTATGTTTGAAAAATCCATGTTTAGGCTACATAATTACTTCTTTATAGTTTTCTAGTGTAATGCTGGAAAAAGTGAGGCAAGATAGAGATTAGAGTATTTAATAATTCATTTAAAGGGAGAGATTTACTGGGACCAAATGGATCCATGGTTTGGTCCCAGGGCTGAATGAGACTATCATCTCCAAGAATCCAAGCAAACAATGTTAGTTTTCAATGATCTATATACATGTGGCTCAGACTTCAGGGGGTAGATTGAGGCAGGGGCGGAGTCCGGGTGCTGAGATCGGGAACAAGAGAAACTGAGTCAGGACTGGGTCAGAATAACTAGGGAAACTGAGTCAGGACAATAAAAGAGAACTGTGGCATAACACTAGTACCTGAAAAAGGCTGTAACAGTATTGTTGATGAATTAATTTCACAAGTAGACTTAAGAAGTCTGATGGGATTTTGAAACTTATTTTTCTTTCCCAGCCATAAAAATTTTAGACCCCACTGAAAACATACTTGGAAGAAGCTTGGGTCTAGGGAAGTACTACTGAAAGGGCAAGGGGAATGTCTATCCAAGTTAATAATAATAGGCTACATTTCTATAATGATTTACACTTTACAGAGTGCTTTCATGGGGCAAATATTATTATCCCATTTTAAAGATAAAACTTATTGTGACACAAATAGTAAGAGGAAGATCTAAGACTTGAGCCAAGGGAAAGATCCAGGACTTCTGACTTCTAGTCCAATGCTCTTTCCAGTACCCCATGTTACCTCTTGGGTACAGCTGGGTGGCATAGTGAATAGAGTGCCAGGCCTGGAATCAGGAAGACCTGAATTCATATATGGATTCAAAACATTTACTTAGCTCTGTGACCGTGGGCAAGTCACTTAACCCTTAACCTCAATTTCCTCATTTGTAAAATGAACTGGAAGAGAAAATGGCAAATGATTCCAGTGTCTTTGCCAAGCAAATATCAAATGGGAATACAAAGAGCCAGACCTGAAACAACTGAACAACAATGTTATCTCTTAAGAACCAAGTCTTGTATATATTGTATTTCATTTTCTTCAACAGTCTAACACAGTGTTAAACATAGAGACCATAGGAAGATAGATTTATAACTAAGAAGAATCTTATAGCCCCCTCATTTTACATGTGAGGAAACTGAAACCTAAAGAAGATCTTAATTAGAGTTGGAAGGAAGAAAATAAACATTTTATTAAGCACCTATGTACCAGGAATTAGGCTTAGCATTTTACAAATATAATTTTATTTGATCCTCACAACAATCCTGGTAGACAGAAGCTACTATTGTTATTATTCCCATTTTACCATTGCAGAAGCTCAAAGATTAAGTGACTTGTTCCAAGTGACACAGTAAGTGCCAAGTCTACATTTGAACTTAGATCTTCCTGCCTCTAAGCACAGCACTCTGTAGCACTTAGTCAATGCTCCCATTTTACAGATGAGGAAAGTGAGGGATTTGCCCCACATCTCATTGGTAGTAAGTAGCAAAGCAGATATTTGAACTCGGGGTCTGAGACTTTGAATGCTATATCCTTTTCACTCACTGGACTGTTGCTTGCTATATATTAAGTCCTCAATAAATCCTTGTTCATTTATTTGACCTGACCTGTCTGATTATTTGGATGCCTTGCAGTTTTGTTCCCACATACTTCTAAAGCTCTAAGGATGTTTCAGTTGATTCAGAAGAAAGTGGAAAAGGTGTGAGGGTGACTGGGATGATGTGGAAAGCTTTGTAAATTTCCAGAATTGAGTAACTCCTAAAGAGGTGGGACTTTGGCAGGATAAACTAGCTTCCGCATCCAGAAATATGCATTTTGTGGAATATTGCTAATTCTTATATGATGAAAGTAACAAAACATACGACCACGCGTGCGGATTGTTTTCAGAATAGAAAAGGAATCTTATTTTTAATACCTGATATCATAGGGCGTTAACCCAGCACATTAATAATATTCTTGGGGCATTGATTAACATTAAATTAGCTAAAAAACCATTACATTGAATTCCCAGTCCCTATATTTATGCACACCTGCATCTTTGATTTCCTTCACAAGCTAATTGTACAATAATTCAGAGTCTGATTCTTTTTGTACAGCAAAATAATGTTTTGGTCATGTATACTTATTGTGTATCTAAGTTATATTTTAATATATTTAACATCTACTGGTCATCCTGCCATTTAGGGGAGGGGGTGGGGGTGGGGTAAGAGGTGAAAAATTGGAACAAGAGGTTTGGCAATTGTTAATGCTGTAAAGTTACCCATGTATATATCCTGTAAATTAAAGGCTATTAAATAAATAAAAAAAAAACATTAAATTAGCTAGATAACACAGTAGGTAGAGCACTGGCCTTCAAATCAGGAAATTCTGCTTTGTGAGTTCAAATGCAATCTCAGATATTAACTAGCTGTGTGACCCTGAGTTGTATTTGCAGGAGCTTTCCTCATCTGCTTTATGAACTGGAGAAGAAAATGGCAAACCATTCCAGTATCTGGACCAAGAAAACCCCAAATGGGATCACAAAGAATCAGACACAGTAGAAATGATTCAACAACAAACCCATACACCTTTCCATGTAAAATGGGTTCCCAGAAAACTTGTGTGTAAATCAAGTTTTTTATAAATGGAATCACATTTCAAAACAAAAATGTTCTGGCTCTGTAGGTTGTTAAATTTCCAGTATAAGCATTTTCACTGTAAATGTTACAAATCAGCACTCATTGTTTAGTTGATTGTTAAGACTTAAGAAAGTGATGAAAAAAATGCTAATAATGGAGATTAAACTTAAAAATGTCATGGGAACATTTTTGTTAGTGTTAAATATTTATCAACACACCAATGTACCAGAGAGATTCAAATATAGAAAGTTTACAGTAAAGTAAGAATCCTACTGTAAAGTAAATAATTACCACTTTATTTTTGGTTTTTTTTTTTTTTTTTTTTTGACAAATGCAGGATCCTCCATTCCCTCCCATATTTGGTCTGACGAATATAACTAAAACCATGGACAGGAAAGTTGGAAGGGGAGAAAAAAGGAACTTTTATACCAGATTTCCCTGTGATGCTTATAATGGACCTCACGTCATTTTTTGGTCCTTGATATGATATTCAGATAAAGATATAGCATGAAAACTGAATTAATACCTTTTTCTATTAAGAATTATGAGATTTTTAAAAAGAGGCAAGAAAAAACTTTATAGTGGAGGGAAAGAGGAGGAAGAAAGGGTGAATGAGTGAACTTTCTCTCATCAGAATTGGCTCAAATAGGAAATAGCATACATACTCAATACTGGTATAAAAATTTATCTTACCCTGCAGGAAAATAGGAGTGGAATGGGATATAAGAAGGGGAAGGGTAATAAAAGAGAGGGAATATTGGGGGAGGGAGGGAGTGTTTAGTAGCAAAAAAAAAAAAGAGGATAGAGGGGAATACAATTAGCAATAGTAATTGCAAAAGAAAATTTTGAAGCAAGTTTCTTTGATGTAATATGATTATTCTCTGGGAAATGATGAGCAGGATGCTCTCTGGAAAAAAAAAAAACCAACAACCTGGAAAGTCTTCCATGAACAAAGTGAAATATATTGTATTCAAAGTAAAAGCAATGTTCTGGGATGGCCAGCTGTTATTATTCTCAGTAGTATAATCATCCACAGCTACTCTGGAGGACTTACTATGAAAAATACTATCCATGTCCAGAGAAGAAATTGATTGTGTCTGAATACAGATCAAAACATTTTCTATTTCTTTCTCTCTCTCTCTCTCTCTCTCTCTCTCTCTCTCTCTCTCTCTCTCTCTCTCTTCCCAACTTAATTTTTCTTGAGTTTTTATTTTCATCAGGGTGGGAGATCTATGTTTTTTTTTTTTTTTCACAACTTGACTTTTTTGAAAATGTGTTATATAATTTCACACGTGGTTTCTTAATTGTGGGTGGGGATAAGGGAGAGAATCTAGAACTCAAAAATCTTAAAAAAAAATATGTAAAAAAATTGTTTTGAATGCAACTGGGGAAAAACATTAAATTAATTAATTATTGTAAAAGTGGGAGGGATGACAGAATTGGGATAAAAAGAAATGTTCTAAAAGGGGAAAGGAGCTAAATATTGGTGCTAAAGATTGATCACACCATTGGACATTATATGTTGAATAAAAACCTGCTCCTTCCTAAACTAAAAGAGAAAAAGAAGAACTATGAGATTTAAGAAGGAGAGAGGGACAGAAGACAGGGTGGGAAAAAAATTTGGAACTCAAAATCTTATAAAAAATGAATGTTTAGGAAAATTGGAAACTAATATGGCAGAAACTAGGCATTGATCCATACTTAACACCGTACACCAAGATAAGGTCAAAATGGGTTCATGACCTAGGCATAAAGAATGAAATTATTAATAAATTAGAGGAACATAGGATAGTTTACCTCTCAGACCTGTGGAAGGGGAAGGTCTTTATGACCAAAGCAGAACTAGAGATCATTACTGATCACAAAATAGAAAATTTCGATTATACCAAACTGAAAAGTTTTTGTACAAACAAAACTAATGCAGACAAGATTAGAAGGGAAGCAATAAACTGGGAAAATATTTTTACAGTCAAAGGTTCTGATAAAGGCCTCATTTCCAAAATATATAGAGAATTAACTCTAATTTATAAAAAATCAAGCCATTCTCCAATTGAAAAATGGTCAAAGGATATGAACAGACAATTCTCAGATGAAGAAATTGAAACTATTTCTAGTCACATGAAAAGATGCTCCAAGTCATTATTAATCAGAGAAATGCAAATTAAGACAACTCTAAGATACCACTACACACCTGTCAGATTGGCTAAGATGACAGGAAAAAATAATGATGATTGTTGGAGGGGATGTGGGAAAACTGGGACATTGATTCATTGTTGGTGGAGTTGTGAATGAATCCAACCATTTTGGAGAGTAGTTTGGATCTATGCTCAAAAAGTTATCAAACTGTGCATACCCTTTGATCCAGCAGTGTTACTACTGGGATTATATCCCAAAGAGATTATAAAGAAGGGAAAGGGACCTGTATGTGCACGAATGTTTGTGGCAGCCCTTTTGTAGTGGTTAGAAACTGAAACTGAATGGATGTCCATCAGTTGGAGAATGGCTGAATAAATTGTGGTATATGAAAATTATGGAATATTACTGTTCTGTAAGAAATGACCAACAGGATGATTTCAGAAAGGCCTGGAGACTTAACTGAACTGATGCTGAGTGAAATGAGCAGGACCAGGAGATCATTATATACTTCTACAACAATACTAGATGATGACCAGTTCTGATGGATCAGGCCATCCTCAGCAACGAGATCAACCAAATCATTTCTAATGGAGCAGTAATGAACTGAACTAGCTATACCCAGAAAAGAACTCTGGGAGATGACTAAAACCATTACATTGAATTCTAATCCCTATAGTTATGCACACCTGCATTTTTGATTTCCTTCACAAGCTAATTGTACAATAATTCAGAGTCTGATTCTTTTTGTACAGCAAAATAATGTTTTGGTCATGTATACTTATTGTGTATCTAAGTTATATTTTAATATATTTTAACATCTACTGGTCATCCTGACATTTAGGGAGGGGTGGGGGTAAGAGGTGAAAAATTGGAACAAGAGGTTTGGCAATTGTTAATGCTGTAAAGTTACCCATGTATATATCCTGTAAATAAAAGGCTATTAAATAAAAAAAATTAAAAAAAAAATGAATGTTTAAAATTGCCTTAACATGTAATTGGAAAAAAATAAAATATCATTATTAAAAAAAAAAAAAAACTCATTCCATGTCAGGGAGGGGGAAGTCATTTAAAAAAATAAAAATAAAAGAGAAGAGCTGTGAGAACTAGTGTTTTCCTGGAATTTACAATGAGTATCTGGATTGAGCCTTCCTAGAAATTCCTACTGTTTTCAGCAATGTGAAAAACCTAAAGCCAGCCCAGTTACAGTAAGGAAAAACGATCTAAGTCCTGATTAGATGGATCAAGGAGGAAAGACACCTTGATTCTGGTGGATGCTTTAATCCCAACTGAGACAAATTATTCTTAATCTCTACTAAATGATTCATAGGTTGAAGAAAAGCTGGAAAATT
Organism: Sarcophilus harrisii; assembly: GCF_902635505.1. Taxonomy (NCBI): domain Eukaryota; kingdom Metazoa; phylum Chordata; class Mammalia; order Dasyuromorphia; family Dasyuridae; genus Sarcophilus; species Sarcophilus harrisii. Next base: position 373,161,885 of record NC_045427.1, read on the forward strand.
GGCTGGGGGTGAGGAGGATGGGGAGGGAAGCATCAATAAGGTCATAAACATACACCTCTGTTATATTTCTACCTCATGTTAGTTACACATCTCACTCAGGGTTTCCCAGATAATGATATTCCTATGATTCAATTCAATTCAACTAGTCTTTATTAATCCCTTTTTGTATATGAAGCATTGTGCTTCATGCTAAGAGGAGAGGTAAAATTAGCAGCAAATACAGGGTCTCAGCCTTCATAAAACTTATGCTCTAGCATCACGATAAGACACATATACAGATAGCTGTGATACATGGTAAGTGCAATACCGGGAGCTTGATCTGGCTCTTTCAATTCTGGCTCTGACTTTACTAGTTGTATGATTGCAAGTGGTCATTTAATTACTCCAAACCTCAGTTTCCTCCTTTGTAAAGTAGAAATAATACATATGCCACCTACTTCAATTGAGCAACATAGATTTTTAAGTACCTTCTCTATGCCAAGCACTGTGATATTTATAAAGACAAAAATGAAGCAGTCCCTGCCTTCCAGAGGCATTCTATAGGTGAAAACAATCAGAACCCTAAAAGTAAAAAATTTTTTAAATATACAAAGTAAGTTAGGCAGCTAGATAGTAGAGTAGATAGAATGCCAAGCCTGGAGTCAGAAAGATTCATCTTCCAGAATTCAAATCTGACCTCAGACACTTGCAAGCTGTGTGACCCTGGACAAGTCACTTAACTGTTTGCCTCCTTTTCCTCATTTGTAAAATGAGGTGGAGAAGGAAATGACAATTCACTCCAATATCTCTGCCAAGAAAATCCAAACTGGGGTCATCAAGAGTCAAAAATGAGGGGAAAATGTCTGAACTACAAAAACAAAGTAGCTCACAGGGTTATTGTGAAGAAAGTGTTTTATAATATCAAGGGGCAAATTTAATAGAAATGTAAGGGGTTTTTTGTTATTCTTATGACATAATAGTCATTCTCTGAAAAAAGGGAGAATTTATGGCATTGGGGAAGGAAAGCATAACCACCACCCTAATTTAAGAAATAAGATTATTATAAACCAGCCAAAGTAATTCCACGTTGAAGATATGCTCTGACCTTGTAGAAGAGAAACAAATTTAAGTTTTCATTGCTTAAATAGGGAGAAATCGTTTCAAGGGTCTTAGGTGAGAATTTTAACATCTTAAAGGAAAAAACTGATTCAGCAATGACCAATCTGTGACATTTCTTTTAGGCTACTTATGATTCTCAAAGGACTTTCAAAGTATCAAAGTATCAAAATAAGTATCAAAAAAAAAAAGTATGAAATATTTCATCCCCAAAATCCTTTTGTGAGATGAGTCAGGATTATTTCCCCAAGATTATAAAGAAATTGAGGTATAAAGTTATAGGTGATTTGCCCCAAGAAAGCAAATCAATCCGTGTTCAGTACTCTAGCTCTGACTGCATCAACCCCCTCTTCCTCCTGCTCCTCCCACTTCACTTGTTTCTTATTTCCATGAGGAAATGTCATGACACATGGGGGATTTCTTTCTTCCCTTGCATTCTTCTGATGTGACTCCAGCTGGAGGGAGGGAGTGCGGCCCCCGGGAGGAGGCGGCGGTGGCTGCGGCAATGGGGAGGTTAGCGGGTGCATTCCACTGGGGCCTCCGTTTGTATAGCCCTTAAGAAGTAAGCTCTTAGCAAGCTTTGGCAAGGCAGCCTCTGAATTCATCTCCTGTTCTGGTAATGCTAGAGCGAAGCTTGTGTCACAGAGGCCAGAGCAGAACACAAGAGCTGGGAAAGCAGAGGAGAGAGTGCTCCTTTAGGGGAAAGGATCAGCACCTCTCAAGTGAAAACGTTCAGGGAAATCCTGCTCCCTCCCTTCCCTGCAGCCCGGAGGAGAGGCCGGTTTGAGTATCTTTGTTTATTTTCAGCAATGTTGAAGAGGCAGACGGGAATCAGGAGGGAATGGGAGAACAACTTAAAAGAGGGGAGAGAAGAAAAGTTGGTGATTGCAAAAACCTGCGTTCAAATCTGTTTGCTGGCTGTGGATTTTGGCCAAGTCACTTAAACAGGCTGGGACAAAGCTGTGAAATTAAAGGTGACCTCCAAGGTCCCTTCTAATTCTTGGGCTCCTGAGAGCAGGGATCTGGCTCACAATGTTGAGGGGCTGGAGAGCCGAGACCCTTCCGTGTAGTCTCAGTATCCCACAGTTGGCACTCGTGCCATCACATTCCAGTGTGGGGGTTGAGAGCCGCCAAGCGTGGCCTGGGAAAGAACATGGGGCCCATTCACCATGGAAACCAGACTGCCCAGGAAAAAGGTCACATAACTGGTGGGGCTGTCATCTGGGTACCTTAAATGCAACACTGTTCTCATTTTCATGGGGACAAAGGTCCGCCAGAGGAGGCCTCTAACTAGCGCGCTGCCCCAAGCTTGCCCTTCCCCAACAAGCCCCATTACCACTGCTGTTCCATTTTCACCAAGGAGGTTCTTCGTCATCACCACTTCCAAAGAACCCATCTTCTAGTCAGCAGCCCAGGGTCATAAGAGAGCACACACTCTGTACTCTGAACAGGGAGTTTGTCTGGAACTGCCCCTGTTGTCCTCAAGATATCAGAAACATAAAGGAGGCAGGACGAGATGGGTTAGCAGATCTGGGGGGACCAAAGCCATAATTTCATACATAGGGGACAATATTGGAATGCCCTCTTGGAAATAATGGAATACCACTCCTTTCCCTGGTGCAGACCAGCCATTCACAAAGAGGTACAGCAGAGAAGGTGTTGGTTTTGAAGTCAAGAGGACTTGGGTTCAAATACAACCGAAAAACAACTGAACAACAACATCGTGAGGATGGGACTGGTCAATGAAGGTTACACCACAGGTCTTTACTACCTTGCAAGGATCCTGTTTATACAGTTCTACTTTAGTCATCCAGCCACCTTTGCTGACAAAGGAGAAAAAAAATGACTTTCTCTGATGCTGTTTCTTTGCTTTCTTGTAATCTGTGTCTAACTTATCTTTCCAGGCTGACTGATTATTACTCATATACAATATTCCAGATCAACTAACCTACTTGTTCCCCATATGTAACATTCCACCTCCCACCTCCATTCCTTTGTACAAGTTATCTCCAAAGTCTGAAATGCTCTTTTTTCCCTCCATCTTTTGGAATCCTTAGTTTTAGGGCTACCTCTTCCTGATCCTCCCAGGTGTTAGTTCTTTCTTCTCCCCTTCTCCAAAATTATTTTGCATTTCTTTTGTGAATATTTCTTATTCACTTGTTTGTATACATGTTCTTTCCCCCTCCCCCTACCCCCAGTAGAATATAAACTTATGCAGCAAGTTTGTCTTTAAGCCTCTAGAATTTATATCAAACAGTACCTGGCATATAGTAGGAAATTGAATTGCCTGATTTTTTCCTTACTCTCCCCACCTTTCTCTTATTTCCTGTTTTTTATTTGCTTTTGAAACCCTTTTGCTGTTTTCAATTAGATGTTAGTGGACAGCAGCAATCAAACCAGTGTCTTGCCTTAGGAAAACAAAACAGTGACTTGCATCAAGCAAAGAAATTTGAGTTTGGAGAAAACTTAGAAGAGTGACTTAATTTCTCCTGTCCGTCTGGGTCCTACACCCATACCATCTGTCTTAAGGAAACCTCCCACACACCCACAAGGATATGAACCAGTTAGTAGACTCTGAAATGATCCCCCTTCTTCAAACTGCCCTGTTACTGCAGTAAGCACAAAAAAGGAGTTAGCTCTCCAGAACAGCACCAAGGTTTCGATTTGCAGCAGGACTAAAGGGTCTTAGCTGTCCAATCAACATAATCTACCTAAAAGGAGAAGTTAAGAGAAAACTAGCCAATTATATTTAAAGCACACTCTTATTAATTACATTAAGGTGGTACTTGCTTTATAAATTGGAATTTAAATTCAAACTTCCTCCTCCTGACTACTGACTGGTTGCCTCTGCTATGACCACAGGGTCTGTTTTTGCCAAAAGAGACTCTAGGCCTTGACCTCATAGCCTTTCTTTAGACAATAGCAGGTGGAACAGAATCTTTGGATTAGCAAGAGACTTGTCCTACAGGACTTGAAGTGAGGGCACTAACTCATGCTGGAATCACCAAAGTTATAACAAGGAATCCCAGTATCTGGGGCAAATTTAGTCAGGGAGACGGGGAGAAGAAGTATAAGAAAGCTTTAGAAGAAACAGTCTGTACATGCTCTCTCCTAACTCCTCACTCCTTCCCCAACTACTGCCTCTCCCCCCCACCCCCAGCCAAGTGGACACTGGCCCTGTCAAACTTCCCCAGGGAGGAAGGAAACCCCTCCATGTTGGCACATGAGACAAAGCCCCAGCTGCCCTGATCTAGTTACAGTTTTGGGACTCACCCAGCCAGGAATGGGATGAAGGAAAAATGTGAAGTCATTGAAGCTTATCCTTGCGTATTTTTTTGCCATACTCTCCCACCTCCTGGCATCTCCTTTAAATCTTTCTCCCAGGCACCCAATGACTTCACTCTAGACTGTTGCTGACCAGAATCTTTTGTGAATGAATAAATGACAAAAGCATTTCTCTAACTCTTGCTTTGTTCCATATGTTATGCTAGGTGCTGAGGATACAAATACAAAAGCAAGATGTTCTAATGAAGGGAAAGAACCACAGATGAACTGGTTTAAAAAAACTAGCTCTAAGAGGAAAGAAAGAAAGAAAAGTGTAAGTATGACACGCTTTTATATTTAATTTTCATTAACTTTTTTTCATTATTTTCTTAAGTTTAGATATTACAAAACAATAAATCAAATCTAATTTGTAGCATTTGCTGATTTCCAAGGTGGAAATGCCCACACTGGAAATTTAACAATAGTTTAAACTGGACAACTCTGGACAACACAGTTAGGAAAGTGGTGACCAAGGAGGTATGTTTTATTTATGGAAGTCACAGGAATACTGAGTGGAAGAGTAGGGAAGTTGATTGATATCCTCTTTCAGAAGCAATAATAGACAGCATTAGCTGAGAAATGAAGAAGTGACTCTAAAGACTCAAGGGAATCAGTTGAGAAACAGTTGAATAAATTATGATATATGGAATATTACTATTCTATAAGAAATGATGAGCAGGCTGATTTCAGAAAAGCCTGGAAAGACTTACATGAACTGATGCTAAGTGAAATGAGCAGAAAAAGGGGAACATTGTACACAGTAACAACAAGATTATGTGATCAATTGTAACGGATTTGGCTTTTCTCAACAATGCAGTAATTACAGGCAATTCCAATAGACTTGGGTTGGAAAATATCACTCACATTCAAAGAGAGAACTATGGAGACTCAGTGTATTGAAACAGTATTTTCACCTTTTTGTTTGCTTGTTTTTTTTCCTCATGGGCTTTTTTTCCTTTTGGTCTGATTTTTCTCACACAACATAACAAATATGGAAATATGTTTAAAGGGATTGTACATATTTAACCTATATCAGATTGCTTGCTGTCTCCGAGATGGGGAAAGTAAGGGAGAAAGGGAGAAAAATTTGGAACACCAGATTTTGCAGAAATGAATGTTGAAAACTGTCTGCATGTATTTGGAAAAATAAAATTCTATTTAAAAAAAAAGTCTCAAGGGAGTGGTAATTATTTGACCTTGAAACTTTAAATACAGAAAGTCAGGGAGGATCCATAGCTGAGGCAGTTAAATAGGCAACTTTGCATATAAAAAGTCCAAGAAAGGCTCCCCAAGTCCTAAAATATATCTTTAGTAACTCCTTGAGTACAAGCCTGTTGGTTTTTTGCTTTTCTTGGTATCCCCAAGAGCTTAGCATAGTGCCTGACCCTCAATAGCCTCTGAATAAATGCTAGCTGACTAGCTGATCACATCATCTCACCTCTTCATTTTGTTAAATGGATATACCTGAGACACTATCAATAGTTTCTTTAAAAAAAAAAAAAATAGTTTCTTTCCTTGGGGTTAACAAGTATCCTATTTTTAAAAGCACAATTACTCCTGGGATGGTTAACATATTCATTGCTTATCTTTCAAGTGAATTAGTTTAATCAGATCTCTTCCCAAACGGTAAGGGGGAATCTTGATAGGGTTGATGGAGAGGGAAGGAAGGAACAAGCATGGACCTTTGCAGAACAAGACAGGCCTGTTAATGGTGCCATAACCTTTTGGGGAATTCCCTCTAGTGTTCCTCTCCTGACTGATGAATGCTTCACAGGTTACCTTATTTTTATCCATTTCCAAGCATGCTTTTCTTACCACAGATCCATCTTCTCATCCTCTCCACCACCACCACCAATCCCTTTTCCCTATTTGGAATTACTTGTTTTTCAGTTATGTCTGATTCTTTGTGACCCCAATTTTGGATTTTCTTGGCAAAGACACTGGAGGGGTTTGCCATTTCCTACTCCAGCTTATTTGACAGATGAGGAAATGGAAGCAAACAGAGTCAAATGACTTGCTCAAGGTCACTTTACTAGTGTCCGAGGCCAGATTTTAACTCGGAGCTTCCTAACTACAAGCCTGGAACCCTATCCACTGGGCCATCCAGCTGCTCTCTTTTGCCAATAGCACTTTTTCCCTTGCATCATACTATTTATGAATGTCTCATGTCCACTACTACCATCTCCGTTAGACTATAAGCTTCATTCTTGAGAATGAAGACTGTCACTTTCCAAAGTTCAGCATGCTGAGCACGTGGTATCGAATTGAATCAGTTTGAATCAACTGGGATTCAAGGCAGTATAGGAGGAGAAAGAAAGCAAGCTACAATAAAAGACTTCTTTAGGGGAGAAAATAGTAAAAGGGGATGACTCAAAGATATCTGAAAAGAGACAGCTACCCCCTACAGAAATAACGTATCGCTTCTGGCAGGCCTCTCTTTGAAGAATGAAACCCAGGATGACAACATTTCTTATTTGGGCCTTGCCTCATGAAGTAACTCAAGGGTCATCGATCCCCCAGGGGCCACATATAATTACTGAGACATTGTGGAGAACTACTAAGGTTATGAGAAAAGAACAGCTTGCAGTGGAGGAAGCACAATACTAGCAGGAAATAGCAGTGTAAGGAAATTGAGTGGAACAGGAGAAGAAAAGCACAATATGAACAACAGATGAGCTGGGGAGTCTTCCACCTACATTAGCCACACATCTGGGAAACCAGCAGAGGGATGACCCATGTCCTGTTTGAAACTCCCCTACATTCCAGTCCTGTGAATTTAAAAAGTAAAGGACAGGACTCTTTGGACATAAATCCATGATTTCATAAGGGTACAACTTTCCCCCACAGGGAGGATATGTCCCATCAGACCACCCTCTGGGCCATACCACACAAGGAATATGGTTCTTCTCACTCTCACTACCAGTTTGTATACCACAGACATAAGCAAATTCTGATTAAATGACCTAAGTTGTAAAACTACACAGCCAGGCCAAGCATGGTTTTTAGAGAATCATTACATTTTTAAGTATAGTCCCAAAACATGTAGACTGTACTTTCAAAAAAACAAAGATGTGCCTGAGTTTCTGGGGCTATGTCACAGAACCAAAGGCAGCAATGGAGTAGGAGCTGGAACACCAGCCTCAGAGTCAAGTAGCCTTGGGTTCCAACTTATTAGCTAAGTGATCATGAGAAAATCAGTTAGGTGCTCAGTACCCCACAGGCAACTCCATAAAATAATAAGTTATAGAAGAAATGTCCATCTATAAGGGAAGAGGAAATCTCTTCACTGGGAGTTCTCCACACCAATGAAATCATTGGCCTGGAACAGCAGAAACATTACCAGAGCTTATTCATCTGGTGAAATCACAGCCCAAAATATATCATCCCTCTCATGAGAAAAAGTCCCTTGATGGGACTGAAATAACAGTTTAAAATTTTTAAATGACAATTTAAAATCCCATAAGTTACTTGAAAGACTTTCACTTCTTTGACATGGTGATGCATCCCTTTTCACTGAAAATGATCACTCCCACCTCAAATGCTCTTAAAACATTTGGTCTAGGTCTCTCATTTGTCAGTAACACTTTTTTCCTTGTACCATACCAACTCTTCTTTTTTTTTATCCTTCTCATTTTCAAAGTCTCAATCCTTGCTCTCTGGTTTCCTCCCCATCCTCATTTCTTCAGAAAATTCATCTATTCTTTTGGCTTCAACTGTCAAGTGATTTCTACAAGGAACACAAAACAAATCTGTATTCCCAAGCCATATTGTGTATCAGCTAGGACCCGAGCTTGTATTTCTAGCTACCGCTAGACATTTTCATTTGAATGTCCTGCCATTACTTCTAAGTCAACATGTCTAACTCTACACTCATCGTTTTTTTCCACCAGACTGTTTCTCCTCAATTTCTCCATTTCTGTAACAACATTTTCCCAGTCTACAGCTAGAATCATTACTCCTTATAACCCATCAGTAATCATATCCTATTGGTCCCACTGGTTTACAGTGTCTCTCAGATTCATCCCTTTCATTTCACCCCCACCCTTAACCACCCTAATAACAGGGCCTCCACCCCTCAGACCTGAATTACTGCATTAATTTCCCAACTGGTCTCCATAAATCCACTCAGTCCCTCCTCTAGTTAATTCATTCTTTGTACCACTGCCAGATTAATCTTTGTATAACATTGCTTTTGATTATGTTACTGCCTGATTTGGAAAGCATAATGTCTTCCTTTTGCTTATCCATTTAATCTCAAAATCTTTACCAGAGCATTTAAGGTTTTCCACACTTCAGCCCCAATCAGCTTCATCTTTAGCCACTCCCCACCACAAAGCCTCCTCTTCAGTCAGGCTACTATTGTGTCCCACACCTGAAGTCAATTCTTCCCTCCATGCTTTTGTCCAAGGTGCTTTCCCTTCAGTCATCAGCTTTCCATCACCACCACCACCTAGATGATCCACCTGATTGCCGTCAGTGAAAGTATCAAGCCTTCAAGACTTTTTCCTTCTCCTATCCCACCCCACAATGAGCTTTGTTGCTCAGTAACAAAGCTGAGATTTAAATCCAGGTCTCCTGATGGCAGGGACATTGTTCTGTCCATTACTATTGTTTTCTAGTTTTATCCTGTTTTTCTCCCCCCACTACCCCCCCACCCCCGGACTAAATGACAATTAGCTTTAGGACAGGACCTGTTCCACCACTGTGCATAGCTATGTATATGCTCCTTCCCTGCTACCAAAGGAGAGAGAACCTCCCTCAGCTGTAGCCCCAAAGCCCACTTAACACAAAACACGGTGTTATCGAGTAAAGGTTATTTTTATTTGGGTTGTAGAGTGTAAATATGAACCAGATTTGGAAGTACAGAATGTAACAGTTCAGTAAAGTTGCTAGAAACTATTGGAGTTAATTAACAATGGCAGAAATGTTTTGTTCTTATTTTGGAATTTTGATGGGTGGGATATGCTTAGAAAGAAATCCACCCTTCCTTCTCACAGACAAAGCATCTGTTTTTAAACAACAGAGACCTATAGATTCGGATTTTTCTGTTTGTCTTCCATCCCAATTCTCTCTTTGCCCCTTCATTTTGTTAACCCATCCAGCACCTAGTTTACAGGGCCGCACCTCTGGATATGTGGAGTAGCACCAGGTGAATTGTTGGAATAGTAGAAATGTATTGACACAAAAGTGATTTCCCACTCTCTTCATCTCACGGGGGCAAACACCGAGTTGTGCTAACCAGGCCGGCCCGTGAGCCTGTGCCTTCATGAGATTTCAGAGGGAGAAAACGAGAGCAAGGCTGAAGTCTGTTACATTGCAACATCAGCACATCCAGTATTTGAAACAAACAGCAATATAAAAAGCAGTAGGCAAAACCGCCATCCAACTCATAGAGTGGATCGAGCATTTTTAGAGCCCCGAAATATAGACCCTGACAGTGCAGAATTCTGTGGCCTCTGCGGCATCCTGCCCATGCAATATCATCAGAAATGTTCACAGACAATAATACATTATTATCACAGACAAGTAATACGGCTGTCTAAGAACAAGCGCAGATACAGGAGGTTTTCCTTTCACCCAGATGGTGGGGTATGAAAATGCTGCTGAAGTAACAGTCTAGGCACTTGAAATATTATTGTTAGATTGTTAAAAACTAAATAAATTAACATATATAGAATAAAATAAATACATAATTTAAAAAGCATTTTTTTACAAACAAAAATATCTGTTAAATTATTTTTCTATGTAGGTAAAGTCCCAAAGTTCATCGTTCTGGGGCTTGCAGTCTTTCACAGTTAGCTCATCAAACATACAGCTGGAGAGTCCAAAAAGCAGATTTCTCAGTGACTACTGGAGTACTTGGCTTATCAGTCTTTTTTTTTTTTTCCTTTCATTTTCCTTCATTCTAAAGCCCACAAATCTCTCCTTCTTCAGTCAAAGACTTTTAGAGCATATGGAATTTTACTGGCATTTTAAATCCAAAAGATAAATGTATAAATAAACTTCTAGTGGGATTGGAGGGGGGAGGAGAAGAGACATTATTGTCTCTTTCTTGAGTCTTTTTCCTTTCCAGATTCCCTTTGACATAAATCTGCTTGGCACTTGGAGGCTCTGGCATTTTGATGAAGTAGTTGTAGAGGCCCAATTGATACATCAGCTTCGAACAAAGGAATCTTCATCTTCATGAACATTGGGGAAATGCCTCCAGTTGGCAGAGTTTGCAGCTGTGCTTTTGTGTCTTCTCAGGAGGTAGCACATCCCAGCTGATACCTACAGCCCAACAAAAAAGGATTAATTTTCTTGAGTCTGGTATCATTAATCTATTGGTTTTGGCTATGGTTTTTATTTTTGTCAGGGGTGACAGAACAGTTCCACTGAAAATTCTCTTATTGAGAGTGACAAAAAGAAGAAATAGGGTTTCAGATGTCAAAATATAAAAAGAAAAAAAATATTAAAAAAAACTAAAGCCCACAGGTTACAGCATTCCTATTTTTGCATGTCTGTCAACTTTCACCTGAAACAACTCCAAAGCACCTATTCTTCTGTACTAACAGATCAGTTCTATTCTGGGAAGTAATCCCATTTGGTAGAACCCTGATTAGTGCTCAAATCACCACTTGGCCACTTACTAGCTACATGACCTTAGGTAAATCTCTATAAGCTTCAGTTTCCTAATCTATAAAATGGGAATAATGCTTTTCCTATCTGTCTCATAAGATTATTGAGCAGGTAAAATGAGATATAATATTTGTAAAAGCCCTTTGGAACTATAATTTCCCATTCAAATATGAAAAGAGAAGAGAAGTGTGTTTGGAAAGAACTCTTTCTTGGATTCAGAGGACTTGGGTTTGAATTTCAACTCCGCCATTTGGTACAAAGTAAATTCTAAATAAATGGTTTATCTCCCAGGTCTTATCTACTTGTGTAATCTTGGACAAGTAACTTAACCTGGCTGCTCTCTGCCTCAGTTTCTTTGTGCATAAAATGAAGGACTTGGTTTAGATGTCTGTTAAGATCCCTTCTTTCCAACACAGCAACTGCTACTCTAAAATTTTCCCCAAAAAAGGAAAATTTCAGGTAGAGTTGAAACAAATTACAGTGGGGAAGAGAAATAAGTAGGGAAGACAGATATCAGAAAAATGAAAAAGGAAGAGGAGCCAAGTGACAAGAACTGGAGAAAGCTATAATTGAGGTTGGGAGCAACTAAAGTCAGAAAAGAAACAACATTTCTGACAACTAAGTAAATAGGTGAGACAGACATGCAAAGGCTCCTAGATCAAGAATTCCTCATCCGGATTCCCCAGGAATTTATGGAGAGATATCAAGGGGCCTATGAACTTGGAGGGGAAATCAAATGCATCTTTATTTCTACTAAGCATTTCTTTCAAGTATGAAATTTTTAAGCAGAACATGACTCAGAGATTGGGTCCACAAACTTTACCAGATTGCTAAAGGAGTCCACGACATTAAAAAAAAGTTAAGAACCTTAGTTCTAGAGCAAGCCAGAGAATCTGTGAGCCCTGGCTCACTCATTGTCTTAAAAGGCACAAAAAGGAGTCTAACTCTGCCCCCAGGACAGATGCTAAGATTATTACCTTAAACACTCAGGATTTCCATCAGTGGGCAATAGGAGTTCCCAGCTTAACTTTCTCTTCACTTTCTACATCATAAACTCCTCTCTTATGGTACCTAAGGAAGAAAAACAAACTTTATAGGCAATACCCCCTGGGGCAAAGCAATCATCAATATCTAGGAGGAGAAAATAACCTAGGACCTTATTTCATTCAATTTCTTCCTAATGTTTTTATTCTCATGGCAAGAGGGACACTGACACTCAGGGAATAGAAATAACTTGGCCTAGAAGGTGTATTGGGTACATCTTCAAGATACTAGACTATTAGGCAGAATCTGCTGTTACTCTTTGCCTCCCAGAAAAGTACAAACATTCATAAGTTATCCAAAGGAACACTAGACTCAAGATTTTACTTGCCTTTGAAAGGAAGTTAGCATTGACTAGAAGAGAATTTTGGAATCAGGCCAAATTCCTCTAACTGATACCTTGACTGCTTACCAGGGTCAAAACTTGGGAGGAAAAGGAGACAAGGAGAAATAGGGGTAGAATTTACAAGGATAGGAAAATGGGTTGAAAAAGCACATAAGAATAGAGGAAAATCCCTGGAGGAGAGAGAGGGGTAGGTTCTAAGCCATTTGGTTTAGCTTGGGTTCCAATGAATTCATCTCACCCTAGGGGGGGAAAAAGTTTTGATTTAACTTATAAAGACAATAGAACAATAAACTAAAGTCTGTGGGTGGGGAACAGGGCGGCCCAAATCAGATAGAATTTCTATTCACTCTCACTCCTTCAACACTTGCAGAGATATTCATGGTAAGAGGCAAAGAGATGATTTAGCAGAAGGATCCCCAAATGACCCACTTCCTACAATCTGCCAATGATTCTCCATGCTTTCCCATCTTTAGAGAGACTGTAAAGGATGTTTAACTGGGAAAAGAGGACACAAAGGGAATATGGTAGCCATCTTCAAGTGTGGGAGAAGACCTAGATTTGTTTTGTTTGACCCCAAAGGACAGAGTCAAGAGCAAGGAGTGGAAGTTTTAAAGGCAAATTTAAGCTTTCTAAAGCTAGAATGATCTGCATCTGATAGCAAGGAGCTCCACCACAAGGGAGGGAGGGAGAGAATAAGCATTTATATAGCATCTATCATGTACCAGTGCACTGGCACTGTGCTTTTTCACTAAGTCTTTTTACAAATGTTAGTTCATAAGAACCATTACACTGATTTCCCAATCCCTATATTTTTGCCTGCCCACATTTTGGATTTCTTTCATAGGCTAATTGTACAATATTTCAGAGTCCGATTCTTTTTGTACAGCAAAATAACGGTTTGGTCATGTATACTTATTTTGTATTTAATTTGAACTTTAATATATTTAACATCTACTGGTCATCCTGTCATCTAGGGGAGGGGGTGGGGGGAAGGAGGGGAAAAACTGGAACAAAAGGTTTGGCAATTGTCAATGCTGTAAAATTACCCATACATATCACTTGTAAATAAAAAGCTATTATTTAAGGAAAAAAAAGTTAGTTCACTTGTTCTTCACAACAGCCCTGGGAGGCAGGTGCTATTGTTATCCCTATTTTACAGATGAGGAAACTGAAGCAAATAGAGGTTAAATGATTTGCCCAGGGTCACACAACCAGATTTGAACTAGACCCAGACAATACCACTAGCTGAAGAGAGGCTGGATGACCACTTATTGGGAATGTGAGGGGATTATTTGGGTTGGTATCTTCCCCTAGATGGCTTATGGACACCTTTAAACTCTAAAATTTTTAAATTGTGTGACCACAAGTAGAATACCACCAAGACTTCTTACCTGAACATGAGCAGCCCAGCAATGATGAGGAGACAGACCGAAGAGAGCACAACTGCCACCACTGCTAAAATTGTTGTGTGGTCATAACCGTATAAGGGGTTTTCCACCGGGAGACTCAATCCGTGGCACCGTTCTCCATGGTATCCTGTTTGGCAGCTGTGGAAGAAGGAAACAAAAATTTGGTGTGATTAGTTACTAGTCCTCTCCCTGAGGGAAGGGCTGGACTCTGGAGACTAAGGATTAAATGTCCCCAAACTTCAGAATTTTCCTTAAAGATTCAAGGAATCACTGAAGAATAATGTTATTGTATTGTAATGCATGTATTCATGCATTAGGATCATTAATAGGAAATTAATAGGGAATCAGCATTTATATAGTACCTATTATGTGCCAGCCCCGGATTAAGTCTCACAATCCTGCAAAGTTAGTGCTATTATTATTCCCATTTAACAATTAAGGAAATTGAGGCAGACAGACAGTAAGTAGCTGGTGCAGGGTCACCCAGCTAGGTCACATCAGAACTCTGGTCTTCCCAACTCCCACATTTTATAGATGAAGAGTGTCCTACTTAAGGTGTTAAGTATCAGAGACAGGATTTGAACTAAGGTGTTCAGACTGGAACCAGCATTGTTCGTATTTCAAGATTTATATTCAGAGACCTCAGTTTGAATCCTAGTGCAACTGCCACTTACTATTTTTGTGACCTTAAAAGGCATTGTACTTCATCTGTAAAATGAAGAAGTTAGGCTATGACAAACGGCCCTTCCAGTTCTAAATTCTGTGGTTCTATGGACAAGATTTCTGCTCCTGAGTTTAGAAGTATTTGGTGTTTCATGACTTCCATTTGTAGATTTGTCACCTGTCCTTAATTCCTTGTCTTTATCAGGGCTTATCTCTTATTTTCCCCTCTTTTGCCAGATAAGATTTAGAGAAGAAAAGACACTGAGATGAAAAGCTTTGTATGTTTTCCCAGAGGCTATTGATTTTAATTTATTGGGCAATGTGAAAGCAGAGATCCCTAGGTTTGTGATAGATTAAGGTCCAAGAACACATGGCTGACTTCTCCTTGGGCCCTTAGAAGTCCTCTGGACCCTGGTCAATGTGGCTGCTGAGTGGGTGTGTTTAGGCCGATGTGGGGAGCATGTGGATAACTGACGTCCTAAGCCAGCTCCTCAGAGATGCCAGTGACAGGAAATGCCGACTACGTCAGAATCCTGAGGTTGGCCCTAAGACTTCTGCCTTCAAGGGGCAATGGAGGGTGGGGGAAGCAGCTCCCAAGAACCCACAGCCACAGTCCTGGCTGCAGACACAGGAATTAGGAGCAAAGGCTCCTGCATCCTTGTGGCCAGAGGAATTCTGCCTGTGACCCAGCCAGGATTATGAGGATTTCTAGCTGGGTGATTAAGTGGTCCCAGGAGAAATGGGTTCTGGGTTTTTCTCTGGCTCAGTCTGACTTTTGTTTGTGATCCTCTTAACTACAAACATCATGTAAATAATCGAAGAGGGGGGTGTTGTGACAGGTGTTTAGGACCGACTCCACCTGGCTTGAATAAGTTCTTTTCCTCCAAGATATCACCAGTAATCAGTGGGGTCTGACTTCATGCCCTGAGGTGGTTTTTTGCCTGTTCTCTATGATGAATTCTTAGGAGAGCCCACATTCCACGATGATGAGAATCTCAGAGTTACAAAAGATTGTCTATGCCTGCATAGGAAGTCACTTCAACAAAGACCCTGACCCATAGTCATCCACCTTCTTGGAGAAGACCTCCTGGTCCGAGGAATTCACTACCCCCTGAGACAGTTCATTCCTTCCCAGATTGCTCTGAGCTTTAGGAAATTCCCCAAGTCTGCTCCCTCTGCAACTTCCGTTCATTACTTCTGGTTTGGTTGGCTTGGGCTCTGAGAAGAAAGCTAGTCCACTCCTTCTTTTATACAACAGCCCTTTAAATACAGAAGACAGTTATCATGTCCCTCTGTTGGGAGTAATTAACCTTGCCTGATTTATCTGAACCCCACCTGTCTACCCCGAATCAGGCCTCTCCGTACCCTCACCCAGAAATAAACTCAACCCTCTTCTCAGCTCATCTATACTTTCAACTTCCAACCCCTCCCCTTGCTCCTCCCCCACCACTCCCCAGACTATTATTAGGTTTATTACTTTGCCAGAAGCAGTTTTGTTGGAGTTCTCCCGGTTTCCCCTTGGTAGAGACCTGAGCCAGAGTGTTTCAGGCCTAGATGAAGACTTGGCCTTCAGCCTTGGTACATAAAGAAACGGAGCACCCTGTCTGGTTTCATGCATCAGATCAGCTCCTGTAGCCAAGAAGTCCCACTGAACAAAACAGTCCAAGACAACATTTTCCTTCCCTAGCCTGTTCCCATAGAAATAATGGCAATACTGCCTAGTTCACCTGGACCAGTGAAAATGAGGTAAGAGGCACAAAACTCATGCTAGGTCTTCTTCCCTTCTTTCTTGAAAGCAAGTGCTAACCCTAACTCCAATCAAATGAGAGAATATTTGTAAAGTATATAGTAGGCACAATATAAATGCATGTTCCCTTCCATTCATTCTCTTTCCCCATCACGTGAATGTATCAGGTTGGAACTTGGGCAGGGAGCGGAAAACAGCAAGCAGAGCTTAGGCTGTTAAGACAACCCTAGTAGGCACATGGATTGTGACAAGCTCCTTTTCCTATGCTGGCTGATTTTCTAGCTCTAGCTAGGGTTCCTACAACACTTGCTGACAACTCTCTCTGGGAAGAAGGCCATTTCCCACTCAGGCTGTGGAGATAAGGATTCCTCCCTGCTCAGGGATTTCTTCAGGGTGGCGTGAGGAAAAGGCACAAAAGAGACAACTTAGAACCTATCTCTTCTGAGGCTGTAGTGAGGGAATTTGATTTCTGCCTCCTAGCTCTGTCAGCTAGAGACACAGCTTGGTATCACACAGGCAAGGTTCTCTCCATCTCCTGTATGAGAACTCTTGGATACCTGATGGATAGATGCCCCCAAGTACCCAGCTATAGGGTTTTCAGGCTGGGAAAAGGGACAGCAGGGCAGATAACCATACATACATCCAGCCTGCATGTATTTATGGAGTGAAGGTCAGTGAGACGGTGGGATAAGCATGGCATAAATTTCTGTTCTATTCCCCTTCTGGTGCGTTCCTGCCAACCTTTGCAAACCAGACTGGTGCTGTCTCCCATCATGGGAGACACTGGGCAGTGTTCCAGGGATTTATTCTCCCAGAAAAAGTATGAGCAATGCAAATTGCTCCCTGGTCCCTGGCGAATGACTCCTTATGTCATGTGGGCAGTCTGATCTTGCTCTCTGCTGCCTTTCCACTACTGCCCTGTTATTCCTCCCCTCTTCCTAGGGGAGGAAAATGAGCTCTCTGGACTTCCCAGTGCTTTACCTAACCCTCTCAGGTAGCTTACTCAGATGATAGAAATAAAATTCTGCATCAGAGCCATGAGATTTTGTTACATAATCCTTCTCTGCCCCCATCCTGAGTCAAAAGGATAATAATGTAAACACCCTAATATACTCACTCCCTCTCCTTTACAGACACCTCCCCTCCTGATTCTTGGCTCACACATTGGAGGGGATGAGCATATCTCCAAACATGTGGGTCCATTCTAAGCATCTGGGGGCGGGATCAAGTATCCTGCCCCGAGCCAGCCACTCAAACTCTGCACATTCCTCCTGTGCTATGTCCCATTTCAGAGCTCATCTTACAGTAAAGGCAAGAGCCACTCGGGGTCTGAGAGATGCAACTTCCACCCTCTCTCCGAGTCAAAATCCAGACCTCCTGGGGAAGTGGCAGAAAGGCCATCAAAGCCAGGTCAAGTCAGAGGGAGTTCAGGTAAAGCCTGAGAATCAGTCAGACACCTCCCATGATACCAGTACCTACACAATAATCGTGTTAAAGGATCACAAACAAAACTTAAGACTGAGTTGTAGAAAAATTCAGAACCCGTCTCTACCAAGACTGTCAGAAATCCTCATTATCCTAGCTGGGGTCACAAACTCTCTTAGGGGATGGGGATGAAAAGGTCTTTGCTACTAATTCCTGTGTCTAGTCATGTCTGTGGGTTCTTGGGAACTGCTCCACTCTTGCCCCCTTGAAGGCAGAAGTCTAGGTCCAACCTCAGGACTCCGACGTAGTCAGCATTTCCTGTCACTGGCGGCTGTGGAGCTGGCTTAGGATGTCAGCTATCCACATGCTCCCCACATCAGTCTAGACATACCCTTCCCGGCAGCCACACTGGCCAGGGGACAAAAGACTTCTGAGGGCCCAAAGGGCAGTCAGCCATGTTGTTCCTGGACACTGATCTCCCACCAGCCTTAGACCCTCTGTGCCCACATCATGTGCCCAGTAAATCAGAACAAATCAGAGGGAAAAGCCAATAATCCCTTGGGCAGTATCCAGATTTTCTGGGGATCCACCAAGCTTGCCTCCTCTCCTTCAAAGCGACCTCCTTGAAGAGGCAGGAGAGAAAGAAATGGAGGGTGAGACAATGAAGTTGGATGAGAGGATTGTGGGAAACCTGAAATTTCCAAGTACTTCTGACCTAGGGCAGGTTACTTGCAAGCACAGCCTGAGGTTGTGGTGGAAATGAGAGTAAGAGACCAGTTTAGCTTGGGGAAAGGCATGGTCAAATTCCTGGACAGAGACCAGTTTTGTGCCCTTAGTGCCACTGCCTCCACTCTGAGTGGATAGTGCCAAATTTTGTTTTGTATTGTCTAAAGATTCAAAACCTCTCTACAGTCTCCAGGTTTAAACTGTGAGAAAACAAGTATTTTCCTGGCTATTCCTACATACATACTACACTGTTAGTAGAGACCTAAAAGGCACCTATCTAGTGTTCACAGCTACAAAACTGCAAAAGAAAAGCAGAGATTTAGGGTTCATCTCGCTAGTTGCAAGGCAAAGGAAATGTGGTAGTTTTTAAAAGCAAATAGAATTGTATTAATTCTATTAAATCAGTTGAATATCCATTGTGGGATTAGCATTCTCCTGGCTTTGTTTCAAAGTCTTTCATGAAATGAAAAGAAAAGTCTTCCCCTGACTGTGCTTTCATCTGGGACACTACAGACATTATTCTCAGGAAATAGAGTGTGATCCATCTGTGTACTGGATCTCCCTCAGTCCCACATTTTGTCTCTGAGTCCAAATCTCAGATTACCCTTCCAAGCTGACAAAAGGAAGAATCCAAATGCTTTCATGATTTAGGATGAAGTACACTTAGAATTAGTTTATATTTTCTTTTAATCCTGCACACAGGAACTTTCCCACTCCATTTACTCCCAAAGACAAATGGGCCCTTGCCTTCCCAAGTGTCCCCAAGTTCCCCTCTTCTCCTTTAACTCTCATCCTCAGTCTGAAGGAGAGTATTCTATCCATCCCTGCAGAATGTCCAGTCACCTAGGATTGTTGATTTAGATCTGGAAAGAACTTTCATAGTTATCCAGTCCAATTCCTTCTTATAGGTAGAGGAAATTGAAGCCCAGAGAAGTGAAACAATTTGCCCAAAATCATACAGTTTGGAATCCTGCTCCTCTGTTTACAAATCTTTCATTTCTTTACCCCAATACACTTAGAATCATATGTATAAGTAATACATACACATATGTATTCACAAAGATACATATGAGAGCCAAGAAGTGAGCTGGGGCAGAACATTTATTGTCACATAGCCCTCTTCTATTATGAAAGGATAAAGGGGGAAAAGGCTGGAAAGGACAGCCAGGTTTCCAAGTGTCAGCTCTGTGAGCCAGAAGGCTCATTTCTGGTTAAGTATGAAGCATCCAAAAGAATGCAAGAATGTCACAAAAACCAACAGTCCAGGAAATTGTATCCAAATAGGGGGCCCTTCCGTTAACTAAAAATACTCCCCTCCTCCTTATTTCCGTTCTGTGAGAAATTATGAATTCGAGGAACAGCACAGAGATGAAATATAGATGAAAAGTTTCCCAAGAGTCATGGGTTAACACTTACATGCATGATGGCATCCGAAGTTCTTTCACATATTTGCATGCTCCATGGATGCAATAGTCCTTATACTTCCTCAAACAGGGGTCTCTCTTCCTCCCCATTCCCTTGCCTTTTCTTCTCTTCTTCCCATTTTCTTCCTTGCTTGGAGTGACCAGAGCTTGTGGTTTGGAAGAGAATGCAACTAGAAGGACAAAAGAAAGGGAATGCTGACCCCGAGGGAATAGCTGATTTTCCAGAACAAGGAATATTGGAAACAGTTGAAAAAAATTACTTCTAGCTGGGCTCCTAGACCTTTAGTTCAAAAGTTACTCTCCAAGGATGTCAGAAAAATTGATCCTAGTTTTGGGGGCAAAAAAGCTAAAAGGGAAATAGAGACAGGAAGATAGAACCAATGTATTTCACAAACCCCTTCGGGGATCACACTTCAAGCATATAGGCTTCCATCCAGCGATTCTATCCAACAGATTGGGCAATTCTGCCAACCTTGTTTCCCCTCCCCCTTCCCCTCCCCCCTCATCTCTGGGGAACTCAGAATTGCAATTGATTCTATTTTGTCCTATATTAGCCTCATTTCCCGAAGCAAACGTGATGACCTACTTCCAGGGGAACAGCGTCAGAGAAGGAAGCTGCTTTTTCCTGGGAGGGTACTTGAGGAAGAGAATGGGGAATTTTAAAAAAATAATGGCTACTGTCTTTAAACTGCTCAGCCTCAGATGACAATCAGCTCTCTAGTACCATGAGTAGACTTGTTTCCACAGCTTATGCTGGTACTAAAAAGCAAAGCAGGGACTTCGGCACTATGGTCAAAGTCAATACACGAGCTGTCCAGATCAGACAATATAATAAAAGGATGTCTCAAAGGTCTTAGTGCAATTTTAAGCTTTTAATGGCTTAAAAATGCACTAAATCTTTTGGGATACCCTGTATTTTCTCTTCTCCAGCCCTTCCCTTCCTTCTCCTCTCTTGTTTATTAGCAAGGCTCAAAGAGTCATTCTCATTCCTCCTTAAATGCTCCTATTTATAGCTCTCTCAGGCCTGTGAGGAAAAAATATATATATAAGGGGCAGAGAGATGGAAAGTGGAGGAAATGACCAAAAGAGGCTGGGGGTGTTTTTAAGGTTGAAACAGCAGCAAAAGAAGCAGTGAGGAAAATCAGCTTTGCTCCATGCTTCCAGCTGGGGCACTCCCCTTTGATTATTAGTTCAGGAGTCTGACCTACATCCTTCATCCACTCCCAGGCTCTGGAAAGAGTGGCCTGCCACATGGATCTCCCATCTCACACACACACACACACACACACACACACACACACAAATGTTAAGTGGAAGAGTCAGTTTCACTAAGCCTGGTGATAGAAGGGCTTAAGATGGGGAAGCCAAAGGTCAAAAAGTTCCCAGAAATGAGGAGTCTCAGCACAAAAACCAAAATCAAGAGCTGAGAAATGGGGATGAGTGGAGGTAGCAGAGAGAAGTAATCACAGCTAGCATCAAGCCCAAGTCTTCTATTTCCTCTGTCCCCTATTCTCTGCTTCCCTCTAGAGCAAGGATTCTTAACCTTTTTTTTGTGGCATATATTCATTGGTCAGTCCAATGAAGTCTATGGACCCCTTTTAAGTGCATAAAATATATAAGATTATGAAGGAAAACAGCTACTTTGATATTCATTTATCAAAATATGTTTTAAAGAAGGTTCTTGAATCTCAGGTTAAGAACTCCTGATCTAGAACCCAGTCAAAGAGACTGGCGATTCCTGCAAAGGGAATAAAAATGGCTTTTAGTGTGTGGAAAGACAGGCTAAGGAAAACCCAAGCATGGAGGGAGAAAGTGACAAGGTGACAGAGTCCCTGCCCCAGGGAAGAGAGAAACGGTGACTCAAGCCTACTAAGGTATGAGGAGCAGTTTGTGTGGGTGGAGAGAGTGAGTCACAGTCCAAGCCCTACCCTAGTGGGGGTACACCAGGAGAACCCCACCTCCCCCTATGTGTAAAGGGGGGGGGGTGTGGAAAGCAAAATTCTAAAGGAAGGGTGGGAGCACAGGCCTGGAAACTGCAGCCAGACTTGGTTTATCCAAGAGATAGAGAAAACAAATGCAAGACAGCATCGCAGGGGAGAGGGGAAAAAGCTGTAGACCGTGGGTCTGCCAGGCCTTCTGGCTGCTGCTGTACTCCAGGTTACTATTTTCCTAACCAGATTATGAAGTGATTACGACAAACCACACCCAACCCCAGCCCCCTCCTCCTTTCTTCCCCCTTACCCCCTCCCCAGGAATTCAGTCTTGCTCCACCTCTGGAATTATATTTGTATAGGAGGGAGCAGTATAATGCCCTGGCTTCTGGACTCTGCACCAGGTACTAGCTAGTAAAGATTGGGATCTAGGGCAGGGGTTCTGAATCTTTTTTTGTGTCATGAGGTCCTCTGATAATCTAGTTAAAACCCATGTTTTAAAAATGCACAATAGAATATATAACATTTGAAAGGAGATAAATTATGTAAAAATAACACTGTCAAAGCATTTTAAAAAACAAGTTCACAGACCAAAGGTTAAGAATTCCTGCCTTATCTAAGGGAAACTAGACCCCTACTAGATGTAACCCCTAATACAGAAGGCAGAGTCTCAGTTTGTGGATACTCTGGGAGAGCAGAGCAGGATGTCTGAACATCAATCCTGGCCTGGACAGTTGATTTTAATTTGACCCCTTGGGACATGTGGCCAGGATGAACATAATGGCATATTTTATGGAGCCCCCAAGGTGTCCAGTGACCACAACAACCACAAAAAAAAGTTCCTAGACATACAATGGCTATTTTTAAGCTGTCTTCACCATTGCCTCCTGGGAATATTCAATTCAACAAACATTTAATAAGGACCTGCTATGGGAAAGGGATCATGTTAGACACTGGACAAAATTGATAATGTTCTGGCCCTCAGGAAGCTAACAGAAAAAACTGATGCTCACCTTCTATCTTGTCTAGAGTCCTGACCTCCCTATATGGGGCTCAAATGTTCTGCCTAGAACTCTCCATCATGCCCCAAAGTTAGAAAAACAACTAGGGGAGAACCTCAAATAAATGACTAACCCAACCACAAAGACTGATCAGAAAGGAAAAATCCATTGATCTGTCCATTCTTCGAGTAGACTGACTCATTCAGCTATCCTCAGTTGCAAAAGGAGGTTGTAATTGGACTGATCCAAATATAAAAAAAGAAAGAGACAGGTCCAGGAAGCTCCAAGTACTCTCTCCTTACTATGGATTGTACAAAGCAGCTCATAGCAATCTCCCATGAAGCAGGATCTTTAGGGTCTCTGTACCCCCACCTGGTAAGCACTTACCATTCTACTATCCCAAGGCTGGCGAACACTTCCAGTTCTTATGCTCTCTCGACTCAGCTATTGGATAAGGAATCAGTAAGGATCCAGGCTGGACTTTAGCCCAGATCAGATTCAATGAAAAATTCCCATTGAGATGCACTTAAACTTTTTGTCGGCTGCCTTGGTCTGATGTTTGGGGCTGACACACTTACCTCTAACAAGGTCACGTTCATCGGCCTGTAGGTCGAGGACTTCTGTTCTGCTAACCCGTGAATGAAGCAGCTGGCTTGATGATCCAGTGGATGAGTCAGGGTTCTCTTTCTCTGTCCCTTGGTTTTCTGATAGCCGGCTCTGAACTCTCTCTAGGCTTTCTCCACTCACCAATGCAGAGAGCACTATAAGCCAGGGAAGGAAAGGCAGGGGAAAGAGAGAGCAGTCATTCATCTGCCCCATGGAATCCAACCCATCTCGGACAAGCACAACCTCCTTACACATGTACCCAATCCCTACCAGAAGGTGTGCCCTGAGATCGTGGGAAAGGATATGACGGAACCATGTGTCCCAGGGAAAGAATGAATGAAAGGACAAGACATGGTACCCTGTGCTCAAAGATCACTTCAGACTCGGATTCTCTACCCACTAGGACTGCTCTATCTTACTCCATCTATTCCTTGTGCACCTCTGGCACCACCGTGTCTTTCGTTGGAAGAGCTCTGGAGTCTCAGAATCCAGGCTTTAGTCTTGCCTTTGACATTTACCTGCGTAACTTTGAGCAAATCACTTCATCTCTCTGGGCCTTAGATTTTTCATAAGCAAAAATGAGGGGGTTGTGCTAGATGACTTCTAGGGTTCCTTCCGTCTCTAAATCTCTGATGCTCGTACCAAGCCCCTTCCCGCGTCCTTGCCCCTACTCGTGTCCTCTGGCCGCACCTTTTCTTTTGCCTCCTCTACTCCCCACCCCCATTACCTCCCCTAATCCGGGGTCTGCATCCTGGATAACCTGGACAACGCAAGCTGCTTCCCAGCTTCCTCACCTGCAGCCAGAAGCAGCTTAAGAACAAGTGATGGCAGCTTCATGTTCCCGAGAACCGAGAACACCGGGGGCCAATAATCCACTGACGATCGCCCCGCGAGGGTGCGGGGATCCGGCGGAAGAGCAGAGTAAGGGGCGCCCGCTCACTGGGCCAGGGTCGGAGCGCCTGCTGTTGGCAGCGGCAGTGGCAGCTCTGGGTCCTCTTTCACTCCAATTCCTCCTCCGTCAATCACTCTATTTGTCAGTCTGTCAATCCGTCTTTCTGAGGATTCTGTCTCTCTCAGTCCCAAAGCCTGCCTGCCTCTATCGGGAGCAGCAAAAGAAGAAGCAACAGTAACAGTAACAGTAGCAGTAACAGTAGCAGTAGCAGCAGCAGCAGCGACCGCAGCAGCAGAAGCAGCAACGTCAAGCAGGCTCGGTTCCTTCCAGCAGTCTGAGCTGCCTGGAGTCGGAGCCTGAACTAAGTCTCCGCCACCCCGCCCCTCCCGTCCCCGCCTACCCCGCCCCCTGCCCGGAGTAACTCAATACACCGGAGGAGGGAGCCTGGCGGCCGGGGAGTGTGCGAGAGTCGGAATCATCTGGCGCCGACCCCCACCCCTCCGCAGAAATGCTGGGGGAATCATTTTGGGGTCCACGCCAAGGAAGAGGTCGCCGGAGTGGCCAAGGACGCTGACCAGCAGGCGGCAGAATCCGGCCTCCTTCCTTCCCCATCTCCCTTTTCCAGCTCTAGACTTAGAATCGTAGACAGAGACTTAGAATGTAGGAGCTTGGAAAGGGACCTTAGAGAGCGTCTGGTCCTCGAGCCGGTCTCATTTTACAGACAAGGAAGGACACAGTCATCAGTCAATCAACTACCATTTATGAAAGCGTTTACCATGCGCTGGGAACAGATCCATGTTTGGCAAGTGACTTGTTCAAGATCTTGTAGACAACGCCAGTTAGCGCCGCGTCTTCCCAATTCTCCCCTCTCGGCATCTCCTCCCCGCTTTCCCCCATACGTCAGTTTTCTAGCCTTAATTCTGCCAAGGAAAATCAACCTCCCTTCAAAAAGGCTAGCTGCTGGTGAAGTTGTAAATGCAAAGTAGTAAACGCACGATTTTTTTTCCATGCCCCACCCTCGAGTTTTTTTCTTCTTGTTGCTCTGGCAGCCCAGATTATTCTATTCTGGATCTTTTCTCCAGGGTTGCCAGTTCTGGGAAGTGCTTCCCCTTCCCCAGGCTGACCCCTTGCTTTAATATTTGACAATTATTATTTAATTTTACAAGCATTTATTAATCCCCTACTATTTATGAATTAGTGGCAGTTAGGTAATTCAGCACTTAGTGTACTGGGCCTTACAGTCAGGAAGACTTACTTATTAGATGTGTGATCTCAGGGCGAGTCACTTAACCCTGTTTGCCTCAGTTTTCTCATCTGTAAAATGATAGAGCAAATCACTGCAGTTACTCCGCCAAGAAAACCCCAAATGGGGTCATCACAACCAATAATTTGTGAGCCACAATACCAGATGATGGGAATTCAAAATTAAAATGAAGAGTAGGGGAGTTGCGGAGGAGGGAGGAGGAAGAAGAAGAGGTGTGGAAATGATTTGGTCACAAATAATACAAAATATCTAACAAATAAATACACCATGAAGAAGGGAACAATCAAGTAAGGCCTCATGAAAAATAGGTACTTAAGGGGAGTATTAAAGGGAGTTAGAGGTTAAGGAGGGAGGATATTCTAACTTGGGGGGACAGCTTGTGCTAAGGAGCAGAGACAGGAGATGGAATGACATGTATTTTTGCATAGCACAGACCAGTTCTGCTGTGTCAGGAGGGGAGTAAAGTGAAATCGATCTGGAAAGATAGGTTGGAGTCAATTTGTGAAGTATATTAAATATCAAACAGGAGTTTGTATAGTAGGTGCTTAATAAATGCTTGTTGACTGATTTATCTTCATGGTAGTTAGAAGTTATTAAAACTTTTTGAACAGGGGACTGATATGATCAGACTTGCTTTAGGAATGTCTATTTGGTAGCTATAAGGAAAATGAATTCTAGATGCATCTAGACCAGCTACTTTAAAGGTTCAGGTGAGAAACTCATCCATCCCATATCAATGAGCTAATGTGTCACCCCACCCAGGTAGTAAAACTGCATATTTGCAGGGGCAAGCTATGCCTCCTATATTGGGAATTTCAATTCCAGGTGACATGTTCAAAGAGAAGTTTTGGGGAGAGTCTTTCAAAAACTTTGCCCTTGTGTAATCCTGGGTAAGTTGGTGGACCACTCTGCCTTTGTTTTCTCTTTTGTAATATAGGTATCTGTCTTGCACAGTTATTATGAGCATCAAAGAGTGTATACTTAGAGATGGAAGACACATTGGAGGTCATCTAGTTCAATCCTTTTGTTATACCAATGAGGAAACAGACCCAGAGAATTTATGTTACCTGCCCAGGGTCACACAAGTAGTGAATGTCAGAACAAGGATTTTTTTGATAGTTTTTTTTTTTTTTTCCCCAAATACATGCAAAGATAGTTTTCAACATTCACTTTTTAAAAATAGCTTTTTATTTAAAAGTTATATGCATGGGTAATTTTATAGCATTCACAATTGCCAAACCTTTTGTTCCAATTTTTCCCCTCCTTCCCCCAGATGGCAAGTTGACCAATACATGTTAAATATGTTAAAGTATAAATTAAATACAAAATAAGTATACATGTCCAAACAGTTATTTTGCTGTACAAAAAGAATCGGACTCTGAAATAGTGTACAATTAGCCTGTGAAGGAAATCAAAAATGCAGGTGGACAAAAGTAGAGGGATTGAGAATTCTATGTAGTAGTTCTTAGTTATCTCCCAGAGTTCTTTCCCTGGGTATTGCTGGTTCAATTCATTCCTGCTCCATTGGAACTGATTTAGTTCATCTCATTGCTGAAGATGACCAAGTCCATCAGAATTGATCATCAAATAGTATTGTTGTTGAAGTATATAATGATCTCCTGGTCTTGCTCATTTCACTCAGCATCAGTTCACAACATTCACTTTTGCAAAAACTTGTGTTCTAAATCTCTCTGGAGATATGTATGGTTCTTTCTATCCCAAGTCTATTGGAATTGTCTTGGATCACTTCATTGTTGAAAAAAAGCTAAGTCCACATAATCTTGGTACTGTACACTATGTCCTTTTGAGAACAATGATTTGAACTCAGGTTCTCCGATTCAAAATTTAGGATGCTTTTCCATAAATTCAAAGATAAAATGAGTTAGCTAGATGGATAGAAAGTGGATAGAAGGCTGGGTGGATGCAGTGGATAGTGCACCAGGCTTGAAGTTAAAAAGACCTGGTATTTTAGGATGCTCTCAGGAAAACCTGGAAAGTCTTCCATAAGCTCATGCAAAATGAAATGTATTGTGTACAAAGTAATAGCAATGTTGTGGGATGATCGGTTGTGAATGACGTTGCTATTCTCAGCAATACAATGATCCACAACTACTCTGAAGAACTTAGGATGAAAAATGCTATCCATACATACCCAAAGAAAGAACTGATTGTATCTGAATACAGATTGAAGCACAAATTTTTTTAAACTTTATTTTTCTTGAGGATTTTTTTTTTTTTTTGGAGGGGGAGATCTGTGCTTTCTTTTACAATATGATTTTTTGGGGGAGGCATTTTTTAAATTTTTATTTTTTATAATAATAGATTTTTACTTTTCAAAATATATGCAAAGATAAGTTTTAACATTCATTTTTACAAATCATATTCCAATTTTTTTCTACTTTCTATTTATTGTGGGGGGGAGATCTATATTTTCTTTCAAAAACTTGACTTTTATGCAAATGTTTTGCATAATTACACATGTGCTTTCCCAATGGAGAGTGGGGGAGGGAGGGAGGAAGAAAGAGAATCCAAACTCTAAGTTTTAAGAATAAATGTTAAAAATTGTTTTCATGTAACTAGGAAAATAGTAATAAATACAATAATAATTTTAAGATGCTTAGCACAGAGTCTGGCATATAGTACTATATAAATTAATTCTATTATTATTAATATGTGCAAAGTGCTTCTGAAAGCCTATATAAATGTGAACTTTTGTTTTTTGTCTCAGGTCACACAGTCATTTATTAGTGAGGCTAGAAATAAAATACAGGACCCTCCCTAGGGGTGTGCTGGAGCTGATTTAGACTAGCTCCAAACAGCTGATTGTTAAATTTTCAATTTAAAGTGATTATTTTCACTTGGGAAATCAACAAATGCTACAAAGCAGGGCTTGATTTATTGTTTAGTTGATTGTCTATACCTAAGCCATAATAGAGAAAATGTTAATAATGCAGATAAAACTTAAAAAATATATTACAAATGCATTTTTTCTGGAGAGCTGGTTGTTAAAAATTTACCAACACATTTAAGATTGTGGATGATAAGAGGGTCTAACAAGCTTACAACAGCTGAATGGTCATTCACCATATAAAATTCTCAGACCCTCATCTAAAATGAAAAATATAGCATTAGCCCCATGCTGAAGCAGTCTTCTACTTCCTGGTGTTTATGCCTTATCCCTGTTCTCCATATTCTCCCTCTCTTCCTTCCCCCATTGTTCCATGTCTTTAAGTGTCAAAGATATGGAAGTATAGAATTAGGACTTTTGCCTCAGTTGCTACCTACCCTTAATCAGTGAATTGGTGCATCCTCAGTCAAACTGAGTCCTTTTGAAGACCTTAGCTTAAAAAGGCCAGATCTCCCATTGCATCCAGAGTCATTTCCAAGAATCCTGATCTATATCTGGTCACTGGACCCAGATGGCTCTGGAGGGAAAGTGAGGTAGGTGACCTTGCACAGCCCTCACTCACTCAAATCAAAGTCACTTGCATATCATGGCTTCACTTCTCTGATATCATGTCCTCTTTGAAACAAAGGACAAATAACCACCAACATAATGTACAGTACCCAAAACTAGTTCAGTTTTCCCTTTTCTATTCTATTTTTCCTTCAACAAATGCTTGCTGAATTGGTAAAAACAAAAATTAAAAAAGACTTTTTTTTTTAGCCTTTCTTACTTTTGAACCCTTCCTGTCCCACAGGCCCTGAAGTCTAAATTTCTGGGTTATCACATATAATGCTGAGTTTCTCTTTGGCTGCTTGCCTCATTCCCCTAGGCTCAGGCTTGAACCCCGTTTTGAGTTAGTATTCCCTTTTCCTTCTCTTCTCCATTCCTTCGGGCTCTCCCTTGTTGTGTGAGTCCCTCGTGAGCTACCACCATGATTCTGGAGAGGAATCTTACCTGTCATTTCTTTGGCCCAATTCCAGTTGGAACAGCAGCCTGCTGGCCATTAATATCTCTAGCCTTTTGATATTGCCAGACCAGGGCTGGGTCCTTTCCTTCCTTCTTCCAGGCCCCACCTCTGATTGAGTCTGACATCCCAAAGCCACAGAGCCACCTGGAGGTTGGGATTGTCCCCTACAAGAGAAGAGGAGAGGAAGCACTTCTGACCAATTGCCAAGTCACCTCACCTGGATTCCGGTTCACACCCCGGGCATCTTGCCTCAGCTTGCCACTCCCTTCCCAGCCTCAGGCCCCTTCCGCCTTCTCAGTCACACATCAGAGCTGGCAGGATTCGGCAACTCCAGACTTTCATCATTCCTACTCTGCCCCACCCCAGAGCAACCTGCATCTCTGTGTCTTTTCCTCCCTCTCTCCTCCTTCCCCCAGCCTGCAATCTGGACAGCTTCCCTGTCTATAGCCACACTAGCCCCTATTGACATCTCAGACCACAGAGAGAGTCAAAACTCCAACCTGGAAGTCATAGCTTTCAATTAGTCTCTTTGACAGATTAGGTTAGTTAGGTCTTGAATGATTGACTTGCCCTAGGTTACACAATGAGTCAGAAGAGGTAGATCCCGGACAGAAACTGTAGGGACCAAATTCCCAGCCTTGGGTTTGGTTCCCAAGGTCTCTTGGGAAAGGTCACCACCTCACCATCTCTGAGAATCTATGACTCACTAAGTACCTGGCAGGTTTTAATAACTAGCTCTATGCACTCACTCACGCTATCCCCCATTGCTTGGAATGCATTCCCTCCTCAGCACTACCTGTTAAGGGACTTTTTTTTCCTTCAGTGCCCGGTGCTACTTCCTCTGTGAAGTCTTCTCTCATTTTACCCCTATACCCCTCAGGTGAAAAATGATCTTTCCTCAAAATTTTCTGGAATATTGTCTGAATCTCTCCTTTGAAATGAACTGAAATAGGACTCCTGTTTTGGGAAGAGGTGGAGCTCAGATGTAAGTCGAAGGGAAGAGGAAGAACTGAGACCAGGGCTGTGTATACCTGGTGGTTTCTATTTCCTATCTCAAAGCATCAAGATAATCGAGTTGCTAAAACAACTGGACGAACTTCCTATCTAGTTGCATGTCATAGTTTGGACAACAGGCAATCTATCCATTTGATTCCTATATTAGTTGTGAGACACTTTTTTGAGAGAAATCATTTAGGAGGCACTGTAGAATTTTGTGAGTTGATGTAGTCAGGTCTATTTCATCCCCAAACAACAGCAACTTCAGGATCTTACCATCCATAAGGAATCCTTTTTCCATTTGGTTTTGCACAGAATGGAGACATAAATTGGTTGCCATGTTTGATGGCTTATGACTCTCTTGATATTGATCCTTAAATAAAATTATTGCTGTGGCTGCAGCCAATCAAAATTTTTGTGCAAACCTGGCATAGGCGTGGGATCCTTTAAGGCTGCATTTTGCTCTAAAAACACCTAATAAGCCCAGTGAAATTTTGTAGAATATGCACCTGAGGAAATTGTGGGACTAGTGAGTCTATGATCCCAAGATCCTGTCTTATCTCCTCTAAGAAATCTGGGGTGGAGGCCTGTCCTCTCAAAAAAGACAATACCTAGGCAAAATCTACAAAATCACATTTTAATAGCAGCACCTTCATCATAAGAGCTGAACTAGTAAGAAAAAAACTATGTCTTCTTCTTACTTTTCTTCAGCATAGAGCTAGAAACTACTGATTGTTGTCTGCTGACTATGGTAGAAAGCTTAGAGATTATCAAATAAATTCAACAAGTTTCTATAAAATGCCAATAAGCCACAAGGAATACAGATCTCGGCTCCACTCTTCCTTCTGACATATAGAACAATATGTTATCATGCACAAATCACTCAACAGATTTCAGTCTGTTTTCTCATCTATAAAATGGGAATAATAATTACCTCACAGATTTCTGTGTGACTCGGATGAAATTATGTAAAGCTAAATGCTCTCTAAATGCAGAGTATTACTATTCTTACTTTGGTCTTATCTTAGTTTAATGTAATTTAGCTGGTTCTTTTATATTTAATGTGAAGTTTGAGCGGGAAGTCATTTTTATTATGGTAGACAGGGATGAGATCAGGAAAAGCTTTAGAGGGAAAGTGGTATTTGAAAGTGTTTAAACTGTGTGGCAGCCCTCTTTGTAGTGGCCAGAAACTGGAAACTGAGTGGATGCCCATCAGTTGGAGAATGGGTGAATAAATTGTGGTATGAATATTATGGAATATTATTGTTCTGTAAGAAATGACCAGCTGGATGA
The DNA here is from genome assembly GCF_902635505.1 of Sarcophilus harrisii. Classification (NCBI taxonomy): domain Eukaryota; kingdom Metazoa; phylum Chordata; class Mammalia; order Dasyuromorphia; family Dasyuridae; genus Sarcophilus; species Sarcophilus harrisii. Next base: position 373,193,600 of record NC_045427.1, read on the forward strand.
TTTCAGAAAGGCCTGGAGAGACTTACATGAACTGATGCTGAGTGAAATGAACAGGACCAGGAGATCATTGTATACTTCAACAATAATACTATATGATGATCAATTCTGATGGACCTGGCCATCTTCAGCAAAGAGATGAACCAAATCAGTTCCAATGGAGCAGTAATGAATTGAACCAGCTACGCCCAGCGAAAGAACTCTGGGAGATGATTAAGAACTATTACATAATATGAATGTTATGGAATATTATTGTTCTGTAAGAAATGACCAGCAGGATAAATACAGAGAGGATTGGAGAGACTTACATGAACTGATGCTAAATGAAATGAGCAGAACCAGGAGATCATTATATACTTCAACAACAATAGTATATGAAGATGTATTCTGATGGAAGAGGATTTCTTTGACAAAAACTCCTAATTCAGTTTCAATTGATCAATGATGTTCAGAAGCAACTACACCCAAAGAAATGAATGTAAACTGTTTGCATTTTTGTTTTTCTTCCTGGGTTATTTTTACCTTTTGAATCCAATTCTTCCTGTGCAACAAGAGAACTGTTTGGTTCTGCACATATATATTGTATCTAGGATATACTGTGACATATTTAACATGTATAGGACTGCTTGCCATGTAGGGGAGGGGGTGGAGGGAGAGAGGGGAAAAATCGGAACAGAAGTAGGTACAAGGGATAATGTTGTAAAAATTATCCTGGCATGGGTTCTGTCAATAAAAAGTTATAATAATAATAATTAAAAAAAGAACCATTACATAGAATTCCCAATCCCTCTATTTTTGTCCACCTGCATTTTTTATTTCCTTCACAGGTTAATTGTACAGTATTTCAGAATATGATTCTTTTTGTACAGCAAAATAACTGTTGGGACATATATATATGTATATATATATATTGTATTTAATTTATAGTTTAACATATTTAACATGTATTGGTCATCCTGCCATCTGGGGGAAGGGTGGGGGGAAGGAGGGGAAAAATTGGAACAAAAGGTTTGGCAATTGTCAGTGCTGTAAAATTACCCATGCATGCATATAACTTGTAAATAAAAAGCTATTAAAATAAAAAAAGAAAGTGTTTAAACTGAATGACTAGGGCAGTAAAGAAAGGAAAGAGGGTATTCTCAGTGAATGACAAGAACATGGAGGAGATAGAGTACAGGATGTGCTTGGAGAAAAGAGTAAGTGATGTCTAATTTGCTTGGAATGGAGAACCCACAGGACAAGAAGCAGGCATGGATGAGATAGGTGAGATAACTGTGATGAAGGGAGCTATAACTGAGCATGTAAATGGAGGAAGGAGTGTTCAGGGATTATTAAAAACAGGTGATAAAGGTTTCCCAGTGCCTTAGATTGGAGATATGAAGATAATAGGCTGAGAATCTGCTTCTAGAAACACTTGATAAAACTTCCAGGCTAAGACATTATAAGGCGGTGGGTCAGGCCACAGGATAACTGGGCTCAGTTAATGATTGAATACTGAGATGGGTGAGAGTCTTTGCTGAAACCAGGGTAAAAGATGTTGTACACTCTCACCACTCCCACCCCGGGGAAGAACACGGTCTGAGCAGACCCAGGAGGAGACACCACAAATATGTTGGAGGGGGGGGGGGGGGGGGGGGGGGGGGGGGGGGGGGGGGAGGGGGGGTGTGGGGGTGTTAGGGGATGGAAAGATGGAGAACAGGTACAAAATGAGAATGACTGTGATGAGCATGGGCAGGAAGACAAACAGAGAATCTGGAATCAGGAGGACCTGAGTTCAAATCCAGCCTCAGACTTAATACTTACTAGCTGTGTGACCCTTGGCAAGTCATTTACTCCAATTGCAGAAAAAGAGAGAGACAGAGACAGAGAGAGAAATTCATCTTCACCTATTTTAAGAAGCCATTAAAATGTAATTAATATAACTTGGACACTAGGAGTCTTCTTCCCTAAGTCCTATTCTTTGCACTAAAATCTTAGTCGATTCAGTTCAATCTGTCAGTCAAATAGTAAACATTAATTATTAATTGTTTATTCTGTGCTGAGCACTATGCTAAGCATTGGGGAACAAAAAGAAGACTGTTCTTTGAGACAGTCCCTGACTTCAAGCAGCTCGAGATCTAATGATTTGCTGAGAGTGACCATACATAGGGATTGTTTCTGTTTTAACCAAAAACCCTGAAGGACTTCCATTCCTGGACTGATTTTTTCCTTTTTTCTTTTCCTCTAGATAAAAGAAACCATTCTCAGTCTCAATTCTTAATTAGCTTCAATCACATATAGGGCGTTTCCTCAGTTAAACTAAGACCTGAAAAAAACCTTAGCTTAAAAAAGTCAAGGATTCCCATTTCATCAGGAGCTACCTCCACTCATCCTGATCTGTCTTGATGGATTTAGATGGCTCTAAAAGGAGAAAGAGAGACTGATGACTTTGCTCAGCCCTTTTTCACTTAATTCTCATTCACTTGCAAGTCATAGCATCATCTCGCTGACATCATGGTTTTCTTTGAAAACCAAGGACAACAAACAAGTAAAAATATATACAAACAAGCTATCTATAGATAACTATGAAATCATTAGAAGAGAGAAGGCACTAGAATTAAGAGAGGTTGGGAAAGGTTTCCTATAATAGGTAAAATTTTTCAATTTAATAAGTGTTTATTAAGTTACCTTGGATTCCTCACATTTCTCCTCCCTCACAGTCAAGCTGTTGCCAAAATCTGTGGATTTCATTTTTGAAATATTTCTCCAAGATGCCATCTTCTTTCTGAAGAACTTCAGTGCAGACTCTCTCTACCTCATACCTGGACTTTTGCAATAGGCTGCTAATGAATCTGCCTTTCTCTAGTTTCTCCCCAATCTAATCCATTCTCCATTCAACCAGTAAAGTTGGCACAGGTCTAATCATGTCATTACCCTACTCCACACACACCACTAGCTCCCTTTTGCCTAATCCTAAATCTATACTCTTATACATATAAATATTAGTTATTTTTATCATCTCTATTTCCTTTCTTAGGTACCTATCAAGAGGGAAAAATATCCTTTCAGAACTTTGGCACTGACCCTCTCCCTCTCTCCTCCACCTTTTTCTTTCTGGACAAACTGTCTAGAGACTGTCTTTTTAAAAGTATGTGGCCTTTAGGTACTGGAAGTGGGCTCCGACACAGCAGGGCAAGGTCCTACTTCCTTTCGCTGGATGGAACAGAAGCAATGTGGTAGTCCTTAGAAGGACTGAATTGCTAATTGTTTGAACCCAAAGTCTCATCTAAGTTGTACACAGGATAATGTGAGGCTGAGACTGAAGCCAGGGGAGCCTACGGGTCTTTATGAACCCTAAACTGATACTCAAAGATAGATTTATTAATCTTATTAATTATTAATTAAGGGTCTTATTAATCCTGGTAGATCTCTTTCCTGCATAACCATTCTCAACAGGATTATTTTTTCTTCACACATATTTTCAAAATACTTAAAGAATGTTTTTTTTTTCCTCAGTTACATGAAAATTTTTTAACATTCATTTTTAAAAATAATTTTTAAGCTCCAAATTCCCCTTTTCCCTTCTTGACAAAGCAAACACTTTGATATATATGATACATGTGCAGCCCAACAAAATATATGTCCATATTAACTCGTGCCCCTCCCAAAAAAGCTCCAAGAAAAAGAAAGAAAAAAATTATTCTTTGATCTCCAGATTCCATCGGTTTTTTCCTCTGGAAGTGAATGGGGTTCTAGATCTATGAAATCCTATTGTCACAGCTCAGGAATAGAATCCAGGACTAAAAGTCAGATGGTGATGGCAATTGAGGCTCTGACAATCATAATCATAATGAAAAGCTATTTTATTTTATTTTTGATCCCCATGATCCATAAGTTCTCTTCTGATTTATAGGATCCCTATAGGGCAGCTAAGTAGCACAATAGATAAGCTTCATCTTCCTGACTTCAAAAGTAGCCTCAAATACTTCCTAACTATGTGACCCTGAGCAAGTCACTTAACCCTATTTGCCTCAGTTCCCTCATCGGTAAAATAAACTGAAGAAAGAAAGGGCAAAGCATTCCCAGTACTGAAATGACTGAACATACATGTGAAGTTATGTAAAGCATTTCTATATTAGTTATATTGCAATTTTTTAAAGTAAGAAAACTAAAGAAAATGAAAAAAGTGTGCTTTGATGTACACTCTTCAGAATTCAACAGATCTCTCTCTGGAGAAAGATAATTTTTTTTTTATGAGTTCTTTGGAATTATTTTGTATCATTGTATTGGTTAGAGTAAAAGGTTATTTTTTATATCTTTAAGGTTTGCTAAATCCTTTACATACATTATCTCAATTGATCTTTAGAGCAAGCCCTGTGAGGTAGATTATCATCATCATCTTCATTTTATAGAGCAGAAAACTGAAGTTCAAAAAAGTTAAGTGATTTCCCATAAGTTACAAAACTAGTAAGCTTCTGAGGCAGAATTTGAATCCAAGTCTCCTGACTCAAAATTCAACTCTCCAGCTACTAGACCACACTTCTGATTGGCTTACTGTGGCTCACACAGTAAGAGGTATAATGGAGGAGGCCTGAGCAGATGGGTCCAAGTAAAACAACTTTCCATTGTCTATGGTCTGGCTATGAATACTTAGTCTTTCCCAACTCAGATCATATATTGGCAGGATACAGGTATTTCCAAAGTGATTGCTGTGGTGAGTAAAGAAGGGGGATGGGAGGAGAGAAAGACAAGAAAGGAGCTTATGGCAAACAGAAAGAGGTGAAGGAGGAGTTGGGGAGGATATTTAGAACTGTATTGAGAGTCCAGAGCATAAAATCAGTATGAAGAGATCATAGTTAGGTAGCTGATTTTCTTTTCTGTTTTATTATTTTTCAAAATACATGCTTTCAACATTCACCCTTACAAAACCACGTGTTCCAAATTTTTCTCCCTCCCTTCTCACTCTCCCCTCCCCTAGACAGCAAGTAATCCAATATAAATTAAATGTGAACATATTTCTAAACATATTTCCATATTTATCATGCTAAGCAGCTGATTTTCTCCGAGTTGAGATTCCTGTCTGTCTGATTGAGTTAAGTTTTCCTCATTTCTTTTTGTTTCACTTTTTTTTTAAACTGATACTTCTTATTGCTGCTCTTCTAGTTTGCTTCAGGGGTTGATGTCTTAGGAAGTGTAACCATGTACTGGCAAGCACTGTATCGATGTATAAGGTCAGGGAAAAACAGAGAGAAGTTTTTCTGTTTCACTTTCTTCAGGCTCTGTCCCAAACATCTGCCTCCTTCTCCCCCATATTACTTGACCTCCTTCTCCTGTCTTCCTAAGAAAAGGGTGTGAAGAGAATGAGTGTGCAGCAGTCAGAGGAGGAAGCATTAGAGACTAGTTTAGCCCTAGTCCCTGGGAGGTAAAAGTTCATTTTTTCCCTCACCCCCACCCCTACCTCAAACCTGCAGGCAAGTCTGGGCTTTGTTAAATCTCTTGCTGACTTCAATGACTATAGTCCTTGAGATGTTTGGGCACATTCTTAAGGACACTGGTCAGAGGCTTGTGCCTTCATTTCCTATCCCTCTTCCAGACTGAAACCAGTGAATTAGCCACTGTCCATGCCCTCAGCTCTCCCTTCCCCAACTATTTGGTGATCTGGTGACTCACTCTGATCCTAATCCCTAGGGGCCTCTTCCACACTTTGGGCTTGAACTTCTCAGCAATTGGCGAGTGGAGGCAAAAGGGGTTCAATCTTTTAGCTTGGTTCTTTTGAAAAGATGACTTTCCAGCTAGAAGGTTTGGATGCTAACCCACTTTTTTACTACCCATGTGTCTTGGAAAAATAGAAGCTTTTCTGGGGCTCACTTTTCTTTTATCTGTAAAATAAGAAGGTTGGATGAGTTGATTTCTTAAGGTCCCATTCAACTCAATTCTTCATAATCCTGTGATCCTGGCTCTAATTATTTATTTTTAAATTTTTATTTATCTGTTTATTTTTTTTCTGAGACAATTGGGGTTAAGTGACTTTCCCAGGGTCACAGAGCCAGGAAGTGTTAAGTGTCTTACACCAAATTTGAATTCAGGTCCACCTGACTTCAGGGCTGGTGCTCTATCCACTGCGCCACCTGGCTACCCTTGGCTCTAATTATTTATCCACAGATTGAGAACTGATCTCAGAATCAGGGAAAGAATTCCAGATTTTGAGGGAGGGGGAGAGCACTGGGAGAAAAGAGATCTGTATCCCATAGTTGTTTATTCACATCCTAATCCTTCTTCCTTTCGTCATTCTCCCTTCTGCTCTAACTTGCCCTCCTCAGAAATAAACAATCCAATTCTGCTGTGTCTACCTCCATCTCGCCATTCAACAAATTTCTCTGTCCTCTCACTGGCATGGGACTGCTTGCTGGGGAAAGAGCGGGACTGTGAGTTAAGATGTGGGTGGGGAGTTTAGTGGTGAAACTAAAGCAGGAGTGGCTGGAGGGAGAAAGTGCCCTCCAGTGGCCATCAAGAAAAGCACTTCAGCTTCCATAGGCAAGTAGATGGGACTTCAAAAAAGCATTTACTTTATCACCAAATCACAAATTTAAAGCAGAAAATAACCTTAGAGGCCATCTTTCTTGTTTGATCCCTTCATTCGACAAAGAAAACAAGCCCTCCACCACACACACAAATACTTTCCTCCCAGTTTTTATGGCAATCTGATCCAATTTAGGGACAGTGCAGGCAATCTTTTTTAAAATGGCATACAAGAAAAACTTACATGAATTGATGCTAAGTGAAATGAGCAGAATCAAGAGAACATTGTGCACAGTAACAACAAGATTACGTGATGATCAACTGTGATGGACTTGGCTCTTTTCAACAATGAAGTGATTCAAGGCAATTCCAATAAACTTGGAATGGGAAAGTACCAATTGTCTATAGAGGGAGAACTATGGAAACTGAATGTAGATCAAAACATAGTATTCTCAACTTTTTGTTATTGTTTCTGTGCTTGGGTTTTTTTCTCATGGTATTTTCCTTTTGATCTGATGTTTTTGCACAGCCTGACGAATATGGAAATAGTTTTAGAAGAATTATACATCTTTAACCTATATCAAATTGCTTGATGTCTTGGGGGGAGGGAAGTAAGGGAGAATAGAGAAAAAAATTGGAATACAAGGTTTTACAAAGGTGAATGAGAATGCCGAAAACTATCCTTGCATGTATTTGAAAAAATAAAATGCTATTTTTAAAATAGAAGAGGAAAATAAATAAATGAATGAAAAATGACATAGACAACCACCAATAAGGAAATCATGAAATCTGGTTATGAGGAACTGACTTTTCCTAAGTTTCCTTTAATTAACCTGCTAACTTCTGATGAAATTCTCCACTGATGCTTCATCAAGCCATGGAGACAAACCTGGATAAGTACTTGGAAACTCCATTAGACTTCATGCATTTTGAAGAGTTTCCAATATGAGCTTGTGACATTTCATATATTTTTCAACTAAAAACCGGTAAAGAGAAGTTTAAGGAATCTCATCACCAAATGCCCTAGCCATGACCAAGAGAAACACAATGAGAATGTTGCTCAAAAGAAACTCCACAATGACTCAGGGTAAGATTAACAAGACCATCTAAGCAGTTAAGAGAAGAAGAAAATATGTGAAAACTTCCAAGAAATGGACTTCTGGCCAGAACAAACAGGAATTTATCGTGAAGAATGCAGCCAAGCTGGTCTGAGAAACTGAAGAACTTTACCATGACAAGAGTCGCCCTAGAAATGGATAAAGTGATCCAACAGAACCAACAGAACAAGTGACTGACCCAGGAGGATCTGATCATAAAAACCAATGAAAAGCCTCATTATCACAGATGATGAATATGGATGGACCATTCTTAATAACCAGATCTTGACCAAGATCAAAAGAATCATTGGTTTCAATGGGTTTATGGGAAGGAAACTGGAATGACAATTGAGATAGGACCACAGGGGAATTGAACATAAAGACTCAAAATCAATTCTTCTTACTGCTCTGGTCTAGTGATTCTCCTACATAGCTAGAACCAATATGTCTCTTCACACCGCCAAGCTACACAAACTTGATTGGGAGGAAAAATCTTCCAAATCTCTACTGTAGTTAAAAGAACGAGCAAAACCTTATAAGTTAAATTACTTTCTGACATCTCTCTTCGTTTTTTGAAGTTAAGGAAGAAAAACTAATAATTCTCTTAATTTTGTCATAAAAGGTTTATCTCTCTAGAAGCAGTTTTACCTCTTTGAGGCATTGGAACATTTGTTGAAATGGGCTCGAATTATATTCATATCTTTTACTTTCTTTTCTTTTCTTTTCTTTCTTTCTTTCTTTTTTTTCCTTTTTTCTTTTTTTGGTGAGGCAATTGGAGTTAAATGACTTGCCCAGTGTCATATAGCTAGGAAGTGTTAAGTGTCTGAGGCCAGATTTGAACTCAGTCTTCCTGACTTCAAGGCCAGTGCTCTATCTACTGCACCATCTAACTGCTCCTATTAATATCTTTTAAGAGGAAGATTTACTGTGGAAAGGGTTATGTTTGTTTGGCATCCAGGGATTTTGCTCCTTTTCTCACAAATAGTGTAAATGTGTTACCAACTTAAGTGACCTCTAGTCTCCCTAACCTGCATTTTCAAGAGAAACTTATAAAAATTTGTGAAGAAGAAAGGAAGGAAAAAGAGAAAGAGGAAGAGGAGGAAAAAGAGGAAGAAAAGAAGGAGGAGGAGAAGGAAGAGGAGGAAGAGGAAGAGAAGAAGGAGGAAAAAGAGCAAGAGGAAGAGAAGGAGGAGGAGGGAGGGGAAGGAAAAGGAGAAGGAGAAGGAGGACAAGAAAGGAGGAGGAGGTGGAGGAGAAGGAGAAAGAGGAGGGAGAGCAGAAGGAGGAGGAAAAGGAGGATAAGGAAGAAGAGGAGGAGGAGGAGGAGGAGGAAAAGAAAAGTCTTATCATCAAAGTGATCACAAGATAATAGATTTTTTTGGCTGAAGAAAAGTAGTTCTTCTTAGTCGGTGTTAAGAGGATTACAGTATGTCTCAGATCTAGACAAGTGAGTTCTTTGAAGGAGGAATTCCAACATTCTTCATATACAAACACACATGAGGAGGAAAGGAGCAGTGGTGGGAAGGGGAGTTGGTGATGAAATACTGGAATAGGGTGAGCTGGGTTGAACCTGAGTCAATTTTAAATTTTCATTGCTGAGTTCATTATAAAAATAAAAAAATTCACATTTTCATTGCTAATTTTGCTTTCATATCACCTTCACTATTAAATACATCCCTTCTTAACTCTCTTACAGAGAAAGCTATGCCTCCTTAATAGAGAATTTTTAAAAAGAGAAAGGAGAAAAAGCAATTCACTAAAACTTACCAACATATCAACTCAATTTGATAGTTTATCCAGTTTTCCACATTTATGGTTACTCACTTCTACAAAGAACGGAGGGTAGCACATTTTCTCATTCCATCTCTGGGGCCAAGTTTGATTATATAGTGTTTATTTGGGGAGCTTTTCTTTGTAATTACATTGTTGGAGTTAAAGTTATATTGTTTTCCCAGTTCTACTTGTTTTTTTTAATGTATGTCTTCTATATATCTTTGTAATCTTAATAGTCATCCTTTCTAACAGCAGACTAATATTCTATTACATTCATGTACCATGATTTGTTGAACCTTTTTCCAAGCAACACACATCTATTTTGTTTTCATTTCAATGCTATTAAGAATATTTAGATTTATAAGAGGCTTTTATGGCTCTTTGGCCTAGTTGGGGTATATGCCTAGTCATGATATATCAAACAGAAGGGAAATTTTAGTCACTTTCTTGGTATAATTCCAAATTCCCTTTCAGAATAGTTGGACTAATCCACAGCTTTACCAACACTGTATTTGTAGACCTGTTTTCCTGAAATTTCTTCAGCACTGACTATAGCCTACTTATTAACAAAGTGATTGCTCATCTAGAACTATGCTCCACAAACCATTAAACTGTGCATACCCCATCTTTATCTAGTGATATTACTGTGTCCCAAGATCAAAGGAAAAAAGCTCACATGTTTGAAATTATTAATAGCAGCAGTTTTTTTTAATAACAAAGAATTTGAAACTAAAAGAGTGCCAAACTACTGCAGAATGGTTTAACATTATGAGATATTATTACATCATAGGAAATGAGGAAATGGAAGGGTTCAGAAAAACCTGGAAAGACATGTATAAAATAACATAAAGTGAAGTGAGTAGAACCAAGAGAGTAATTTATATAACATTATTTAAAAAAACAATTTTGAAAGAATTAGGAACTCCGATCAATGTAATGGCCAATTGTGATTCTAGAGTATTAATAATGAAACATGTTACCCATCTTTTGACAGAGAGATAATGGACATTTTTGGGATACAGTCAAAATGGGAATTTGTTTTGCTTTACTCTGCATATCTGGTACAAGGTCTTCATTTTTTTCTCTAATGGGGAAGGAATAAGATAGAAAAAAAGAAAATGAAAAGAAAGAAAAGAGTAAGGGTCATTTGACATACAAAATCTTGCAAAAATGAATGTTGAGGGGACAGCTAGGTGGAGCAGTGATAAAGCACCATACCTGAAGTCAGCAGGACTCGAGTTTAAATCTGGCCTCAAACACTTAACACTTCCTAGTCTAGTGTAACTCTGGGCAAGTCACTTAACCCCAATTGCCTGAGGGGAAAAAAAAAGAATGTTGAGAACTATCTTTACATGTATTGGAAAAATAAAATACTATTGAGAAAAAAAAAGATGAAAAAAATTTCAGTGATTGCTCCCAACTCCCTTAAGTCTTCCACCTTTCCTAATTCTTGCTCTAGAAACCTTGACCTTATTATTTATGAGCTCGGTTACCCAAAGAACCCTTATGTTGGTTCCCTCCCTAAATGTGACTATTTCTCACCCCCACTGAGTTGATGACACTGAAAACAGTCTTGGATATTTATTGTTTGCTCTTGACACAAAATAATGGAAGAAAAGGGAGGAGGTGGTGGTGGGTTACAATGTGCCCAGAGGGGAAGGAAGATATTATTTGTTGGCTTTTCCGAGCCAGCTACCTCCTATTGTTTATATACAAACAACCTGCCCCAAAGCCCATATTCCCATTCCTTCCCATCTCCTCCTGGGGGAAGGGAGAAAAACTGTACCTCTGAAAAGTCTCTTATTCCCTAAGGCAGGAATACCAGTGATGGTCACACACAAACACTCACTGTTAGGGTGAGGAAAGAGTGATTAGTAATGCGGATAATGGAATAGTTTGAGCTGGACTGATCCAGAGTTGATGGTACTGATGTGTTTTGTTTGTGTATGTGTATTGTATATAATACACATGTATTATGTGTATGTGTAGGATGGGATGTAGGTGGTGTGAAGGGGTGGTGACCCATTCAGCTGGAACCTTGGAGGGGCCCCCTTTTTAAGGTAAGCTGTTTGGCTCTCCCAAGTCAGTCCGAACTTAGGGACTCTAGATGAGATAGACACTTAAGACTTAATAGTTTCGCTGTCTTTCTGACCTGTCGGATAGATGAGGCCACCAGAACAGGAGCTTGAAAACCTTGGGGATCCTGAGACTTCCCCACTGAGGAACTCAGGCAGCTATAGCGCTACCCATCTGGGCCCCTCAGAAGAATGGAGGAAGCAAAGAGGGGTGGGGAGTCCCTACCTCTTCATTCAAATGAATGAGCTCCTGGGAAGCCCTGAAAACCAGGAATGGAGGGAAACAGGCAGGTGAGTGGTTTAAAGACTTTTTTTTAAACTCCTATTCTATTTTGGAAGATGAGATACAGTCCTAAAAGTCAAAGAAGGGGTCTCCCTTTTTTGTGGAGGAAATATTGCCACTGATACTTCCCCCATTCTCCATTCTCTCCCCTCTTATCTTTACCAGGTGTTTAATAGGGAAATTGGAGGGGGGGATTCTTCTTCTTCTTCTTCTTCTTCTTCTTCTTCTTCTTCTTCTTTTTTTTTTTTTCCACTCAGGGCAGTGAGAAGTAATGGAAAGGAGGAGAGGAAGAGGGTTGGGTATTTGGCTTCATGCAGCCTGACACTATTCTCTTCTGCACACATCCAGATGGATACTGTTTGAAGAAAAGCTCGACCTAGAGGCCAAGCACTGGAGCAGCCCTCATGTACCCACCTTGTCCCTGTCAAGCATTTGGGAGCTTCGAGCCCTGCTGACCACAGGGCTAGTGCTCTTAGACTGTTCTGTACAAAGTCTCTCTGAGCTTACAGGTATGCAGGGAAGATAAGAAGTGGATGGCCCCTAAGCAGGGATGCAAGCTACAAAGACTATAGCTTCCCACTCCAGAGAGGGTCCCCTAATTTCTCTAGATTTAGAGTATTTCTGTGAGACCCATAAATACTGGGAGTGTCACAACATGGAACTTCCCCCATCACCACTTTCTTACTCCTTCAGCATAGGTACGGCTAGATCTTGCAATCTTCCTTATATTAATCTTCTATATGGATTCAACTTTCCCTAAGACTCAGGCATAGGGAGATCACTGATTGGGGGAAAAGGCTGGGTAGTCCCAGAATTTCAGAGAATAGAGAGATGACCACTATTATTAGCCCCTTCTCAAATTTTTCCAGAATTAAAATATGATTGCACGACAAATTTAGCTGGAGGAGAAATAATTAGAGGAGGGGAACAGTCCCTAGAATGAGAAGCAAAAACAGAACATAGTGTTTTGTGTCTCTTGTCCCCAGAACAGGTAAGCAGGCTGGAATCATTGAACCCAGAAGGGAGAGAGAGGCTTAAATCAGTCCTGCTCCAGAGACCTCAGCATCACATCCAGCCTATGTGTTGGTCAGCTGTCAGAAGACTTGGTACAAGACTCTGCAGGGGTAAGAGACCTCTCCCCAAAATCTTAGAGGACAATTCCTTCAAGTGAATTCCTAGAAAAAATATTCCTGGTAACAAAAATAATTCTGTGTTTTGAGGGAAGGGAGTTTGTATAATGGGTTTCTTTTACCCTTTCCCCCTACAAATTCAGGAGGTCTTAGAATTATTTGATTGGAAGAGACCTTAAAAACATTTAATTTAACCTCTCATCCAATAAAGAAATACTCCTGGGATAGCTAGGTATCTGAGTGGATGGTGCACTGATTATGGAGTCAAGACCTGAATTCAAATTTGGTCTTTGACACTTACTAGCTTTGTGACTCTGGACAAGTCATTTAGCCCCATTGCTTTAAAACAGAAATACCCCCTACAAATACTACCCTATTTGTAGATTTGTTGTCATTCTGGTAAAGCCTATATACTCCTCAGAAAATAGTTTTTAAAGCACAAAATAAAAATTTAATGAATTTAATACATACAAAGGAAGTTAATTATACCAAAATACAATTATCAGTTTAAAAAAAGTAGTTTACAAACAAAGCAGACTAAGAATCCCAGTTCTATGACACCTATGGCAAGTGTTCATTTGTTTTTTCTTTGCTTTTTTTACATATCTGGTGATAAGAAGTCCATTATTTTATGTAACAATGTATTCTGTTGCTGTACAGTTCCAATCCCTCAAAAGTTTTTTCTTATATACAGCTGAAATCTGCTCCTACATTTGCAGTCATCAATTAGAGAATCACAGAAACTTAAAGTTGGAAGGAACCATAAGGGTCATCTAGCCTAACCTCCCGTCCCATAAAGGAACTCTCTTTGTACCATCCCTTATAGGTGGACATCCTACTGAGACTCTTTCTTCTGCTGTGGAGCCACACCTAAAGGACCAGGTTTGTGTAACTTCCTACCTTTAGGCAGTACTCGAGGGGATGGTTATAGGGATGTGCATTTACCTCTCTCTCCATGTGTGCAACAGGGCCTGAGCATAGGTGAGTGGGAAGAAAGAGTTCTTTCTGTGGGCAAGAAAGGGAAGATCTCATAGTCCTCCACTAAGACCACATGATTCTCACCAGCAATGATTCTCTTCATTCTTCCTTCCTCAACTTAATGCCTCCCATGAGTCTCCCTTCCAGACAGCCTCTCACTCTGTGCTCAATCCAATTCACTAGCTACAGAGCCCTCTGTGGCAGAAGCTGCCCCCTGGGACTGAGGCTGCGGCTGTGCTGGTTGGAGAGCTGGACTTCCTGACCCAGAGACTGGGAGTCTTTGTGCATTTTTTGGAGCCTGTGGTACTGGGGACCTTGACAGAAGTGCCCCTCCCCATGAGGTATAAGTTGGACATTAGGGCTAGGAAATAGATCTTTGGTGGAATCATAAGGAGTGAGTCAGGGGGATGGCAATCAAGAATCAGGAAAATCAGTATCAAATCCTGGTTTGGATACCTGCTAGCTGTATGGATAAGTCACTTGATCTCTCTGCATCTCAGTTTCTCAAACTGTTAAATGAGGAATCATGATAATTGTAATTCTGTCCTCATGGGGTTGTTGGGAGGAAAGTGTTTTACAAGTCTTAACGGTCTGTAGCACTGGCTGTTGTGGTCATTGCTGCCCAATTCAGATCCCCAGGTGACTAAACTCAGAATTGATGAAATGATACATATACTTGGGAAGAGGAGTCAGATTTGTGTAGTAAGGAAAACCGGATCTTTGACTCCTCACACTATGTTCCTTTGTTCTGTCCCAGATTTGTCTGCATTATCCTTGGTCCCCCGGCCCTGGATAAAGGTTATCATGAGATGGGCAGAGCTGCAGCTGTACTCTTGAGTGATCCGGTGAGTTATGGGTCAACAAACCACAAACCAACAACCCCCCCCCAAAGTTTGTGCTTTTTTTATGCATGAATAATATAAAGCTTTATTGCACCATTTTTCAATATATTAAATGGCTTCTTTATTTTGTAAATATGTGCAAAATGGCATAAAAACGTCATTTGACATTGATAAGTATAAAAGCATGAATGTACCATAAATAGAGATTCTGAACTTTAAGTGAAGAAATTAATAAGAACTAGGTATTAAATGTAAGCTAAATATAAGGATTCATGGTAGCAATATAGGACTAAATCAATACTATCTTAATTTTCAGAAGGGTATTTTTAAGGATCCTGAATTTCCAATCAATGCATGTGTTTTTTTTTAATAGAAAAAGAATAATATATAAATTTAAACAAATCAACAATAAGAATTATTTGTCGCTATCTCTTTTTAAACTCTGCCTTTGCATCAAGGAAGTTTTGTTGCTTTTAGCCTAACTCCTCCTCTCCATGTTCTTTGTAGGTGTTTCGTTGGTCAGCCTGCCAGGCTAGCAGTCCTCAGGACCTTCTCTCTGCAATGGATGCCTTCCTAGAAAAAGTAGTGGTGCTGCCTCCTGGCGGAGTGGACCTGACAGAACGGATCCCTCCACCAAAATGTCTGTCTAACGTGCACAAGCGGTATGTGGAAGGAAGGGAGGAAGAGGCAAGGGGTCTTAATTTTGCCTAGATCTATCCCCCATATCTGTGGTTTGAGGCATGCTAACAGAGAAAAGAGTAGGCTCATTAGATAAGTGGTCAAAGGATTTTGACAAACAAATCTCTACAAAGGAAGCACTAATAGTCAATCACAACTTGAAAAATTGTTCAAACTACAAGAAAAATATAAAACAACTAGGAGAAACCACTTTAAATAGGCAATGATAGTAAAAATAAATAAACACTTCTTCTACCACTGCTGGTGGAGCTGCCCATCTCATACAATCTTTCTAGATATCAACTCAGCATGATTCTATAAGAAGTTGCTCACATATTTAAGCCCATTGATACTAGGACCATGCCTGTGGAGGTTAGGGGTAGGGGGAAAAGATAGCCATATGTGCAAAAAATATTCATAGCAGCTTTATTTGTAATCTTGAAAAATGGGAAGAACCCAAGTATGTAACAATTAGAGAACTGTTAAAAAGATTGTGGCGTATAGGAATATAATAAAACATGATTTTACTACAAGAATTTACAAATATGAAGAATACCAGTGCTTGATTCAACGGCACATATTCTAAAATTGGAATGATACAGAGAAGATTAACGTGGCTCTTGCATAAGGATGATACACAAAGTCATGAAGTGAAGAATACAAAAAACAAAACAAAACATGAGAAAACACTTGAAGTGCTCCAGAGGGAAGGAAGCATAAGCAGATGAGATTCTCACAACTGAAGTCTATATACTTTAAATATAACTATATAATCATGTAGAAAAATTCCAATATATAACTAAGCAAAAATGAATAATAATAGTTGCAATAAAATTTGAACAATATATATTTTTTTAAAAAGCAAATTAGATCAAAAAGAGTTCGTTAAAGCAGACAGGATATTCTATTGTTTTTACAATTCATATTTTAAAGTAAAAATAAATTATGTAACATAGTCTTTTAAAATTTATTTGTTTTTGGTTAGAGGTTATGAAGGCCAGACTTTTTGTTAAAAAAAAAAAAAAACACCCACTTCAATCTCTGGTAGAGGAACTTTTTAAAAAAATTTTTTTTATTAATATATCTTTTTATTTACAAAACATATGCATGGGTAATTTTTTTCAACACTGACCCTTGCAAAATCATCTGTTCCAAATTTTCCTCTTTCCCCCCACTCCCTTCCCCAGATGTCAGGTAGTCCAATACATGTTAAATATGTTAAATTATATATTATTATAAATAATTAATATAATTAAATTATAAATATGTTAAATCCAATATATGTATACATATCTATATAGTTATCTTACTGCAAAAGAAAAATCAGATATGTAGAAAAAGAAAAAAACCCGGGAAAGAAAATAAAAATGCAAGCAAACAATAACAGAAAGAGTAAAAATGCTATATTGTCGTCCACATTCAGTTCCCATAGTCTAGAGGAACTTTCTATGCAGTAGCCATGGATAGCCACCAGGAGGCAGGACAAGCCAATTCAACAAACATTGACTAAGCAAATACTGCAGGCCCAACACACTGCAAAGTACTGAGAATATGAAGACTAAAACAAAATGAAACAAAAAAAAAAAGAGATAATGAAGGCCTTCACATCCTACTTATATGTACTCCAATATGTACACATATAAGTAAAAAAAATTCAAAATTCTGTTTTTCAGTCATGTCTGTCCTTTTTTGACCCCATTTGGTATTTCCTAGTAAAGATACTTTTGAGGTTTTCCATTTCCTTCTCCAGCTCATTTTACAGATACAACACTGAGGTAAACAGAATTAAGTGACTTGCCCAGGATCAAATAGCTAGTATGTGCCTGAAGTCAGATCTGTATTCAGGTCTTCCTGACTCCAGATCCAGGACTCTATTTTCTATATAACCTAGCTACCCTCTGTACAAAAACATAAAGAGGAAAAAGTGCAATATCTGAGAGGACAAGGAAAAGTCTCATAGAGAAGATTGTAACTAAGTTAGGTCTTAATGGAACTGGAGATGATAAAATGTAGAGTAAGGAATACATGGAGATGGGAGACTGAATTTCTTGTATGGGGAATAGCTAATAGGCCAGTTGACCTGGAAGTCAGAAAGATAGACAGGTGGTAGAAGACCTCAAAGGCCTGGCTGAATTTTTTTTTTTTTATCCAGGAGACAAGAAGAATCACAGAAAATTTTAGAGACAGAGAGACAGAGAGAGGAAGAGAGAGAGACAGAGAGAGACAGAGAGAGAGAGAGAGTCAGAGAGAGGAAGAGAGAGAGACAGAGACAGAGAGAGAGAGAGAGAGAGAGAGAGAGAGAGAGAGAGAGAGAGAGAGAGAGAGAGAGAGAGAAATAGTAACCTAGGAAGTGGATTTCTTTGACAAAGAGACCTAATTCAGTCTCAATTGATCAATGATGTACAGAAGCAGCTACATCCAAAGAAAGAACACTGGGAAATGAATGTAAACTGTTTGCATTTTTGTTTTTCTTCCCTGGTTATTTTTACCTTCTGAATCCAATTCTCCCTGTGCAACAAGAGAACTGTTAGGTTCTGCACACATATATTGCATCTAGGATATACTGCGACATATTCAACATGTATAGGACTGCTTGCCATCTGGGGAAGGGGGTAGAGGGAGAGAGGGGAAAAATCGGAACAGAAGTGAGTAAAATGCAAATAGTTTACATTCATTTCCCAGTGTTCTTTCTTTGGGTATAGCTGCTTCTGTCCATCATTGATCAATTGAAACTGAATTAGGTCTCTTTGTCAAAGAAATCCACCATTTTTTACAAATTACCCTGGCATGGGTTCTGTCAATAAAAAGTTATTACAATAAATAAGAAAAATAATAAAAAAAAAAAGAAAGAAAAAAAAGAAATAGTAATCTACTGATTTTTCTTGTGCAGGGTGATAAATGTGGAAATATGTTTAGAAGAACTGAACATGTTTAACCTATATTGGATTACTTGCTATCAAGAGGGAGGGGGAGGGAGTAAGAAAAATTTGGAACATAAGGTTTTGCAAGGGTGAATCTTGATGCGTGTATTTTGAAAAATAAAAAGTTATTATAAAAAAAGAAATATGAATCTAGCAGCTGTGTGTAGGATGAATAGAGAGGGGTGGGACTGGAAATGGGAAGACTAATTAAGAGGCTGTTGCAATCATCCAGGTGAGAGGTAAAACATTAGGGTGGAGGATATGTGAATGGAAAGAGGAAAATGGATGTGAAAGGGATTGTGGAGTGTGTCAATGAGACTTGGCAACATCCTGGACATGATTGGAGACAGGATAGGTGAGGAGTCAAGGGTTGAGAGGCTCAGAAGTTAGAAGAGTTGGGAGGGGGGCAAGAGGTATGATTCTACCAACTCCATGATCATTTCCTCTCTTAGGCTTCCTTCACAGCTTCAGGAGTCCAAGGACTCTTGCAATGGAAATATTAGCTCCAAGAGGGATAGGTATGGCTATGAACATGAGCCCCAGCCTACTAGTAAGGAGCTCCAGAGGACAGGGAGGTGAGTGTGGCCAGAAGGGGGTTGGGGAAGTGAGGAGGAAGGGAAGAAGGGCACGCATAACCAAGAAAGCTGTAGTGAGGGGAAAGGTGTAGGACCTGGGACCCTTGCAAGGGGTACTGGAGTGCCAGATGTGTCCCAGAGGGAGCCCTGCAGAGTCTGACTGGAGCAGGGAGAGGGTTCGAGTGCTTGATCTGATGCTGAGGGTGGGTGTGGGGAAGGGCAGGCTCTTTGGGGGTTTGGTGCAGGATATAAGAAGGAAGGCCCCCTGGTACCTGAGTGACTTTTTGGATGCCCTGGATGCCCAGAGCTTTTCTGCTATACTCTACATTTATCTGGCCACCATCGCCAATGCTATCACCTTTGGTGGATTACTGGGGGATGCCACTGACAATACTCAGGTAGGTAAGGGGTGGGAACCTTACCTTGGGGCTTTTCTAAGGAGACCGAAGTCAGGGAGCACAGACCCAGAATACTTAGCTCAGTAACCCACATGTACCTTTAACTTGTTTTAGTCTTACCCAGCTTGCCCAAGGACTTAAACCTAGCTTCTTGCTCATTTGAATAAAATGAGTGGTGGGGGTTCAGAGGAAGGAGACATGATTTCTGGAACAAGTGACCTTAGCACAGAAAACTGGGGTATCTGAGTCAGGGTAGAGGAAAGACACTAGGAAGTCTGTGCCCTCATCTGCAAGGCGTTAACCCTTGCTTTGGTCTAGGGGACTTGTTCCCAGTTCCTGAACTGAAGTGTCCCCACTTTCCCCCATTGAGCAGGGTGTGCTGGAGAGCTTCCTGGGCACTGCCGTGGCGGGGTCCATATTCTGCCTCTTTGCAGGACAGCCTCTTACCATTCTCAGCAGCACGGGGCCTGTTCTGGTCTTTGAGAGGATACTCTTTGCTTTTAGCAGGTAAGAGAACGTCACTTTCCCCCAACCCCCACTGTCCTATCCTCTCTTAGAATCCAGGCCAAGACTGTGCCCAGTGGGTATTCCCAAGGCCGGGTTAGCAGTAGCTTCCTGCCTGCTTGCCCCCACTTAAACCCCCAACTACTACACTAAGCCGTTGCACTGGCCATGCCTTTTACAGAGCCCTGTGAGAATCAGGAGGATGGGAGAGCTGTAGGAAATGGTCACCTCTGCCCTTCAGGGCATTATAGGAATCTCTGTGGGTGGGGAGGGGACAGGCCCAGGCCCAGGGTAAGGATTGCAGATAAATTCAGTAAGAGCTCTTGAATCTTCTCCCCATTTCCTCCACTGCATAGGGATCATGGCCTAGACTACCTGCCCTTCCGTCTGTGGGTGGGGATCTGGGTGGCCGTCTTCTGCCTAGTGCTAGTGGCCACGGAGGCCAGTGTCCTGGTCCGTTATTTCACCCGCTTCACGGAAGAAGGTTTCTGTGCCCTCATCAGTCTTATTTTCATCTATGACGCCATTGGCAAGATGCTGAGCCTTGCAGAAGTCTATCCTATCTACCGGCCCGGCCTCTCTGGAGACACTGGCTCCACCCCTTATGGCTGCCTCTGTTATTTCCGGGATACAAAAGGTGGGCAGAAAGGAGGTGCACTGATGGGGATCTTCCTGCTGACCTTCAGAGAAGGTCTTATAAGTGTCATTAATCTCCGATAGAAGACTAAACTCGTCTAAGTTTAGAGAGCTACAAACAATACCAGGCAGTTCTATAGAAACAGGGAATTTCAAAGTTAGAAAGGACCTCAGTGATCATTGAGTTCAACCCATAATTGAAAAGAAATTCCTATTGTAGCCCCTGTTAAGTGCTTATCCAGCCTTTCTTGAAGAAAAATGATTGGGAGAAATACACCACTTCCCAGAACAGCTTCTTCCCTTTGGGGAAAGTTCCAATTATTAAGATTTTTCCTTACATGGGGCAAAATTTATCCCTTTACAACTTCCACCCATGGGTATGAATTTCAGCTATTTTGTCTTTTCACCCAGGGAACATATCTTTGTGGAAGGGGAAAAGCTCAGAGGCCAAGGATGCTGCTTTGGGGATGGTAAGGCAAACTTAAGCATAGGCTAGTTCTTGGGTGGGAATGGGAGCAACAAGAAGGTTCTTGGGGTAGGTTTCAGAGAAATCATTGCTTTTTGGCTCTCTCCCTATTGCCCTCACATGATATTCACATAGCTCAGCAGTTCTCACTGGTCCCTGGCCCTCTGTTCCCATCTTCCCCTCCCATCTCCCAGAAACTCCCCATAAAGATATATATCTGAGGAGCTGGCTTTCCTTTTAGCTTTTTCTTGTTCCCCATTTTTCCTCTTCATATTAGGACCTAGGCCTTGCTAATGTGTCTCTGCTGTCCCCACCTGAGTGTGCCCTTCAGGGAGGCCAATCAAGAGGTCTTGGCTGTCACTTTGTCCCAGATATTGCCTTCTTTTCCCTCATACTTTTCTTTGCCACCTTCCTCTGTGCCACCATCCTCAAGCACTTCAAATCCAGCCATTTCTTCCCCTCCAGGGTAAGTATCTCCTTCTATATTTCCCACTTCCCCATCCCAGCTCTCTTAGGAGAAGGCAGTTACATAGGACACTGGAATGGGGGAAGGAAGGAAAGGTGTCTCAGTTTGCATCTCTAATATGGTGGCAAGTTTCCTGGGGCAGGGACTTGGAAGCACCAGATCAGGACTGAATCCCGTATGGTCAGGTACGGAAGGTGATCAGTGACTTCTCCATGGTCCTGGCCATCCTGCTAGGTTGTGGACTGGATGCTTCTCTTGGCCTCAGCACACCCAAGCTCATAGTGCCCAGCGAATTTAAGGTGAGATAAGGGTCCTAGAGGGAGGGGGGAAGCAGCAGTGTGTGTACAGTGGACACATAGAGTATGGCAGGAGGAAGACAAGGATCCTAGTAACCTTAATTCTGGATCTGAGACCACTTACTTAAGAAAGAAGATCCAAAGCTCTTGTTCTATTATCTGTCCCTAGTTTTGTGCTTCTTGGTGGATGCTGGTGGACTCTGAGATGCCAAGGTCCTAGCCTTGATTCCCCCACTAATTTCCAACCTTCACTCTGGGGCTCCTTTCTCCATAACCAACAACTGAGGATCATCACACTCTTAGCTGATTTTTGTGATTTAGAATGAGAGTTCTTCAGGAGTGGGACAGGACATGCCTTCACAATGTTGAGGTCCTTCAGGGATAGGGGGTATAACTTAGCTCAGACTATCTCTATGCCTGAAACTCTTTCTCTGGCTCAGAGGCCCCAATATTCTACAGGGCCTCCAAGGGAGGAAGTAAAGGGGGAGAGAAGGTTCCTATTAAGACAGCTTTGGGGTTTCAGGAACTCAGAGGTAGCAAAGTATCTATTCTCTCTAAATCTCCACTCCCCAAGCACTCCTCTGACTCCTGTAATCAGAGCTGACGCTACCACACCCAGTCCTGCCCCAGACTCAGGCTCTAGGCAGGTCTGAACTTGGGTTGACACACCCTGGGTCCCAAGATGGCATGTATGGGTCATTTTTCACCAGTCTTTTCTCATCTTCCAATAGTAATAGAGGAATAATCTCCAGGATTCCCAAGCTCAGGGCCTCCAGCTATGTGCTACCCTTTGCTAGGAATCTGACCTATATACTAACTCTTCTAAGACCTTACTACAATGGAAGAAGGGAGGGAAGGGGAAAGGAATTTCCTCATTAAGGAGCAATAGGGGTTAAATATGGACAGAGTTTATAGATTTGGAGAATTCTTAGTTTGAGTTCATTGGGCATTTGCAGATGCTGTCCATTCCACCATTTCTCTACTTCCATCACACATAGCCCACTCATCCTGATCGGAAGTGGCTGGTGCCATTGTTTGGAACCAATCCCTGGTGGTTGTGCCTGGCTACAGCTCTGCCAGCCCTTCTGATGTCTATCCTTGTCTTCATGGACCAGCAGATTACTGCTGTTATCCTCAACCGAAAGGAGTACCAGCTTCAGGTGAAATTATTTCCTCACTCCCATATACCTAGCCTTCTCCCAGGATACCCTTCTCTCTCCATCTTCACAGGACCTAGTCCCTTCTAGTGCTAGGGTTGTTAGTGTTGTTAGTGTCCAACCCGCAGGAATTCTGAAGTAGAAATAATCTAAGAGTACTTTCTTGTTTTCCAATTGTTAGTAGTCCTTTCCCTCCCAATTTTGTATATCATCTATTTGATTTTGTATGTATATGCTATATACCTTTCAATAATATAAGCTTCTTGAGGATGGGAAAAATTCTCATTTTTGTCTTTTATCCCAGTATTTGTCAAATAATAGATGCTTAATAAATGTTTCTTAAACTGAGTTAAACGGGGATGGCGATGGGGATTTGAGCTTGACTAGAGCCTATGCTGTCCTTCCACTACTACAGAAAGGTGCTGGATTCCACTTAGACCTGTTCTGGGTAGCCATGCTGATGCTGCTGACCTCAGCCTTTGGGCTGCCCTGGTATGTCTCTACTACTGTCATCTCACTGGCCCACATGGATAGTCTCCGTCGGGAGAGTGCAACCTGTGCTCCTGGAGAGCTGCCCCGTTTCCTGGGTATCAGGTAGGGCCAGTGTTTGGACTAGTTCGGGGGAGTTTCTTTGACTCCTTTAAAATCAGAACTAATGATTTTTCAAAGTTCCCTTTCTCTTTCTTTTCTTCTTTCTCAAGATCTAAATTCTAATGAGAATCTGGGCATGTCAAGAGTTTTGGTGTGAGCATTGGGGGAGGGGGTGCTATAATGATTGGTATTTTTATCCCCATCAACCCCAGCTCCTCACTCTTGACACAGGGAGCAGAGACTCACAGGCCTAGTTGTCTTCATTCTCACTGGTGCCTCCATCTTTCTGGCCCCTGGGCTCAAGGTAATAATCTCTGTGACAGAGATATTGTTAATGGGCTCTGGTCATCTTAGTGGGAGCAAGTCCTTCTTCTATCCAACTTGGGTTAGTATCCAAGAGCCTAGCCTGAAGAGATTTCCATCCCTTTTTCAGCTTCCTGGGATATCATAAGCATATGTATAACTCTAAAGTCCAGGATGGATTTAAAACAAAATCTCTTAATTTCTCAATGAGCAAACGTTTATTAAACACATGAATGTAAGACACTTATATGGAAACAGGAAACACAAAAGGTCTATGCCTTCTGGATGTTTCTTCTATTTAGGGAAATAAGACATAAACATATGAAAAAGGTAAATAATAACATGAAGTATTTTAATAGTGATACCAAAACTACCTATCAAAAGATAGTTTATCTTAAGTATTAAATGAGTGCTTAGTGCTACAGGATTCAAAGATAAATAAAATCCAGGAGTTGAAGGGGTTGCACAAGTCATCTTGTTCAAACTCATCCTTTTACAGATGAAGAAATTGAGTCTTAGAGAAATTAAATGACTTATCAAAAAGTACATAATGAGTTAGTGACAGAACTAGGACTAGGACCCAGGTGTCTTGCTTCTCAGTCAAGAACTTTCCCCACAGAGCACCCTGTCACCCCCTCCCCCAAATTAAAGGAGAAATTCCTAAGGCAAAATCCCCATCAGATCCTACAAAGTGGGATGGAAGGAAGAGAGCCTGAAGACACATTCCTCAGAGGATTCTGGCCATCTTCCTTTCATTGTTCCCTATCACTGGAGCTCTTTGAAACCAGCTCCTTTCTTTGTGTTTTCCAGTTTATCCCCATGCCTGTGCTCTATGGCACCTTTTTTTATATGGGAATTGCAGCTCTGAGCAGCACCCAGGTAAGCAGAGTCACCCAGTGGGCTCTTCATCTTAACAATGATCTCCAAACTTCTATAGTTGTTCTCAGCCTCACCTCACCCCCAGGCTCTTTCTTGTTCTGGTTTTTCAGTTCTTGGTTCTAATGGCTCTGTGTTTCTGTTCCCCATATTCCTTAAAATCTTATTCCGCCTTTCCCGATCCCCATTCCTCTCTTCCTGGGTTCAGACCATCTGGAGTTAAATTCTGTTGATAAAAGGATGGTGGAGATAGTTTTGTTTTATTTTTTTTTTTCTTTTTGGAGACAGAGAAGAAGAAAAGAGAGATTTCCTTTGCAGTCATCACACCTGAAAGTGTTCGGTGATGGTCAAACCTTTAAGAGGTAAAAGTTATTCCTCAGATCTCCATGGCTAATCTTCCTTTCTTCTTCCACAGTTCTCAGAACGTATGAAGCTGCTTCTGATGCCAGCAAAACACCAGCCAGACCTATTGTTTCTGAGGCATGTACGTCTCAGCCGAATCCACCTCTTCACTACAGTACAGCTGGTCTGCTTGGGTCTACTCTGGGCAGTCAAGTCTACAGCAGCTGCAATTGTGTTCCCTCTCATGGTGACAAGGGGTTAGAGGGGGGTGGGTGTGTTAAGGGGGTGGGCTTTATAGAACCAGGGTATGGAAGAGGACAAGCTCCTGAAACTTTGTGGTATAAGTGGGGTGTCAATGATTCCCTAAAATAAAAGGGGGAAAACTACTTTTTTTTTTTAACCAACATCCTATGAAATGGAAACTATCTTCCATAGCAGCTCCATAGCAGGTTATAAGTCTGGCTATTGAAATGAGGCTAATTAATTTGACTTTAGGAAGGTCCTAAGGCAACCCTTCAGGAAATCAAAGAGAAAAGTTTTCTTCCGGCCACATGGTGAAAGGGAATCCAGATAGAAAGGAAAGCCCTTCTCCCATTCCTTCATCAACAAGTATTTGTCAAGCAGCTATTAGGTTCAAGGTACTAGGTGGGATTCCATATATAAAAATGAAACAGCTTCTGCCCTTGACCAGATGATATTCACTGAAAGGATACAAAATGTTCCCAGATAAGTGTAGACTAATGTATGCAAAATAAATATATAGCAATTAGGAAGAGAGGCATTAATAGCAAGAGGAATAAAAAAAAAAAGGCCTCCTGAGGAGTTGTCACATGAACTGAAGTCTCAAAGGGAACTATGGTTCTGAGAAATAGAGGTAAGGACAAGAGAGCTTATTGAGAGATAGCCTGGACAGAAATAGGGAAGTAGGAAATGGAATTTCAATTGTTATGTACAGCAAGTAGGCCAGCCTGGAGAAAAGTATAAGAGAGAGAGAGAGAGAGAGAGAGAGAGAGAGAGAGAGAGAGAGAGAGAGAGAGAGAGAGAGAGAGAGAGAGAGAGAGAGAGAGAGAGAGAAAGAGAAAAAGAGAGAGAGAGAGAGAGCAAGGTACTGGAAAGACAGGCTGGAACAAGGTTGTGGAGGGTAACTCCTTGACAGCCACTTTACTCCCGGTGCAGCTGCTGGGCCTGGTGGGGATCCGGAAAGCCCTGGAATGGGTCTTCTCACCACAGGAGTTAAGCTGGTTAGATGATCCAGTGCCAGAGGAAAATGCAAAGAAAGTACAGCAAGAGAAGGTATTGGAACTAGAGTTCAATCCCAGAGGGAACAACAGTGAGCATATGAGCCTGGAGCCAAGAGGATTGAGATAGAGAACAATCAGAGCAGATAGTGGACATCTGTCCCTGAAAAGACTAGTCAGCCCCAAATTACATAATTCTCCACTCTGCTAGAGGGAAAATGGCATAAAAGAGGGTAACCCTTGGAGTCAGGAAGACTGAAATTCAGATGACTTATATTTCTCAATGCCCCAAGCAAATCTCCCCAAAGTCCCAGAAGGTTGCTGATATGCATTATTGGAAAGACTCCCTTTGTACTGATGAAATCACAAGTCCAGATCCCCCTCAAAAATGTTAGTGCTAAGTAAGGTACAGAGAAAATGCACAGGCTGGGTGTGGGGCTTTTTTCTATATGGAGGCGTGGGGTGGGCAGAGGGGCCTTCTCCTCTCCTCTCTTACTCTGAGATCTGAGTGACAGGGTAGCCCTTACTGGGGAATCCTGTCTTTCTTTCAATCTTATCTCCAAAGTCTGAGTTGATACATCAGCTGAGGACTCCAGAAATTAACATCTCTGTGAATTAGCTGGAGGAGGAGGAGGAGGAAGAGATTCTCACAACTAAGCTGAAGGTGAGAGTGGATGAAGAATTGGAGATCTTAGTCCTGGGGACTGAGAGTCCTCAACACTCCCAAAAAGCATTTCCTATTTAGGCTTCTGAACTTCTTACAACATACTCCCCAAGAGGAAATGCCTTAGAGCTAAGCGGGGCACTCGATTCAATGGGAACAAATCTTTACCTCACGTAGAACTGACATCTGGCCAGGAGAGGGAGCCCTAGCTAACAAAATTCCTGCTTTAAAGTAAATGGGTTGATTTACTTAAGGCCAAAAGTTTGTCTTTGAGGCCAAAACTATTTTCATAATAATATCAAGATGCTTTTATTCCTAATGTGGCAGTATCAATAATCAACGCAAAACCAAAAGTTCGGAGGTGGGGGTGGGAAGGGAATGGCTTCAATTTTTGGAGTGTAAAAGGGTCTTGAGATGAAAAGCTTGAGAACCATTAATTTTAGGAAAGCAACCCCCCTTCATCTTCTTCCTCCTAGTCCCACTCAAGAAGGAAGAGAAGAAAGTTAAAAAGGGGAAAGAATGTAGAGAACAAAAGATAAGAGGGTGAAGAGACAGGCAGAGAGAAGAAGGAAGGAGATTAGATTGAAAGAGAATTGGGTAAAGGTGAAGAAATACCTGCTCTATCTTCTTGCCTATAGTTGCTTCCCCTGGTTACATGCCATTTAGAGTCATGTTCTGGGGAGAGGCGTGAGAAAGAGTTAGGAAGTCTCTTGCTTTCCCTCCTTCAAAATTATTTGTTCATAAAAAGGTGAAAGTATAACACTTCCTTTCTTATGTAATTCCCCAAAATTTGTAGTTGATGTGTCTGTGTATAATCACATTTTATGTTCCCACAATGTCTGCGGTTAAAAAAGAGCCTCACTCCATCCAGAGGGATTCTTTCAGGAGCTCCAAAGATTGGAGATATCATTTTGCCCAGATTTTGATTGTACTGGGTATGATGTAAGGTGTTGACATTGAGTTGTAATACTGGGAGGCACAGTACATCTGGTGTACGAAGTGGGCTTTACTTAGATACCTTTCCATCTTGGAGCAATAGCAATCTTGAGATCACTGGCTTTTTGGCAAGGGAATCAAATGAATACAGAAAACTAGGCTGCAGCTGTTATGATCTTCATCAAGGACTGGATGAGATATTGAAGTTCAAGATACCATTCCCACCTCATCTATTCCATTCCCTTTGGGCTATATCCAAGTCTCCTACATATTGCAACCCCTACATCGCACTCTCCACACAAGGCTTAAAAAAAAAAAGGCTTGTTAAAAGCATGCCCACCCAAACCAGAGTCTACATTGGATATCACCATGCTTCAGTGTTCATGTAGTCTTCTATGAAGGATAGTCCAAAGAGTTTTCCTCTGTGAGCTGGACACTGTAAGATCATGGAGTCCATTTACAGGGATGTGTTAAAAACGAGAGTAGGAAGTATAATTTCCTAAGTTTAGGATGGATTTTGCTAGGTAAAGAAGCCAGAAGATCTATCCTTTCTCCTGTCTCAAGGCTTCATTTTTAGAACCCTTATTTAATCTGCTCTATTCTTTTGGTTTGATTTGTCCTTGGCATTTCCCATTGTCACCCCACTTTAGTATTCCACCACCTTCTATTTCCCCATCCCACTCTCTTTAACAGGCACGTTTTTTCAGATGCCAAAACAATGCCGATTTCTGCCTCATCTGTCTGACTGGGCCTTAAGTATGGTGGCTTGGACTGAGTTTCTTCATTCAATTCTTCATTCTTCATTCATTCACACTCCGGAAGTGAATGATGTCGAGGGAAGGACCAGGAGCCAATGGTATTTCAGGAGACTAGGACTTTAGCTAGCTGAAACCTCAGCTTCATCTTCATCTGAGCTGGAAAAGATTAGAAAGTTGACTGTTTTGTCTACAGAAATGGTGAACAGACAAAATCCCTGTGTAAGAACTATCATTAAAATAAGTTAAAACCTCAAAGTATTTCTTATTTCTTTATTGTCTTATACAATCTTATAATTTGATCAAACTCCAGGATTACAATGTAGGATATTCCTCCTGAAGACAGGAAATTGTTCTATTTGTTTCTTCGTCAATCCCTGGATTCCCTTACTCTTTGCCTGATGTAAAATCAGAGTAGAATGACTGGATATTTGGGTCTTGTTCCCTACTCCCAGAGAAGAAAATGCATGTGGTGGTAAGAATGAAGATGATATTTAAAGAGGAACATGATGAGACAACCACAAGGAACCAGTACTTCTAAGGTGTAAGATTACTAGGCATCATTGTATAGGGGCAAAAATCACTACTGTTTCTTTCCTTACAGTCTTTCACTAGAATGAATTACAAAGGCACCACTCCCAAGTTTAAAATTCAAATGCCTCAGTACTCTTTAGACTGAATTCTAAACCTAGGCTGCATGAAAAAAAAAATCGTGATAACTACACTTCAATATAATTTCTTCTCTAACTTTATGCATTTTAAAGTTATCCTGATTCAAAGCAATTTCAATTAACTTGTGATGGAAAGAGCCATCCACATCAAGAGGTTGGTCTATGGAGACTAAATATTTTTACCTTTGTTGTACTTTCCTTTTTTTTTTCTTTCTCATTTTCCCCCACTTTGATCTGATTTTTCTTGCATAGTCTGACATATGTGGAAATACGTTTAGAAGAATTGCACGTGTGTAACCTATTGCTTGCTTTCTTAGGGAAGGGAGGAGTTGAGAAGGGAGGGAGAAAAATTTGGAACACAAGGTATTGCAAAGGTGAATATTGAAAACTATCTTTGCATGTATTTTGAAAAATAAAAAGCTATTATTTTAAAAATAAAATGAAAAAATGTTTCATGCTGAGAAGGGGTTCATTGATTATACCAGACTGCCAAAAAGGCTTCATGACACAAAAACGGGTTCTTAACAAACCTATTTACTGGGGGCAAATCTCTTCTCTGCTGGCTTGACTAGTTAAGCCCACAAAAACTTCAACATTTCTCA
Source organism: Sarcophilus harrisii (assembly GCF_902635505.1). Lineage (NCBI taxonomy): Eukaryota > Metazoa > Chordata > Mammalia > Dasyuromorphia > Dasyuridae > Sarcophilus > Sarcophilus harrisii. Next base: position 373,223,348 of record NC_045427.1, read on the forward strand.
TTCCTCATGTTGCCAATGATTTTACAGAAACTTTAGGCAATTGATCTGATTCTCTGAGTTTCAGCTTTCCATCAGGGCTAATATAACTTGGCTTTCTGGTGTCTCAGGCTGCTGTCAAGATTAATTGCTGCTTGTACCCAGCTTTAAAATCTCCAAATAAAAGGCTTTGAATTGTGCTTAATCTTTATTAGAACAATCTTAAGAAAGTCCTCATTCCACATCCAGCTTCAATCATCCTTTCTGGAAATTTCTGAGGAAGGTTTGTACCAAAATGATGTAAAACACATGGTGGAAAAAATTCCATGCCTCTTGATCCCACCTTCAGGTCTCCTATACCATGTCTTCTGCTTTTCAATGTGCTTTGTTTTTGCAAACACTGTACTATCTTGGGGATGTTATATGTATATCTGCACAGCTACATGCTATACACATATATGTGTGTATATTTATGTAATTGACTGCCATGGGTAGAACAACTTTGCTTCTTTTCTCCTATTAAATCTCAGAAGGAGGGGAAACAAGGTAAGGCATATAGTTCTTTTTCCATCTCTTCCAATCCAGAAGATGGCTATGGGTACAAGGAAACTATGACACTAGGTCATTCTCTTTTAGCCAACCCCCAAGTGCTCAGGTTCCTCCATGACAACCTGAGTTGTCACAGAATGCTTACCCAAGATAACTTTTGAGAGAGCAGTCTGAGGAACATACTACCCCTTAGGACAACAGGAGATCAAAGGAATATGCTGACTATTGACTCATGCCTAGGAAAAAGGTAAAGAACTCCAGGAACTAACAAGAGATAATGAGTTGAAGTTTCTGAGTCCAGCTTGGGAAAGAATTCCAACCTCAAGAAACTAACAGGTGATCCTAATAAAAATCTGTGCTGTACATCTAATCTCTAGAAAAGATGAGACTTAAAAGTCATTTCCCAAAATTGGGGTGATATTTATGGAAGTCTATATATGTAAGTACATTGGTCCATGCCTGTCTTTTGGATGAATATGGGCAGGCTGGAGTGATGGTAGAAAGGAATAAACTCTGTAGGAATGTGGATATCATATTGTTTCATCCTCTGCCCTCTTCAACTAATCAACGATTATTTGTTGATCTGTTTTTGCCACTGTTAGTTACTTCCCTCTCCATTATGAATCTAGATTTGTATATCAGAGTAAGGGGTATCTTTCTCTAAGGCAAGTCCCCTAGATTTCATTATTGATGCAGAGGAATGCAGCTCAGTAATATTGAAATATACTTAGCTTACTCCCAAAATCTTTTCCCCCAGTCACTGACTAGTCCTAAGGCAGCAAAAGTCAGAGGGAAAGCCAGGACTCAGTTTGGGGGAAAGGAGAAAGGTAAGGAATAGTCAATATGTTAATTCACAATTTTATTTCCCCAAAGTCTGGCTTTATTCATACCCTAAACTTAACCTAAATGAATAGACAGGCCAATGAATACAAATTTTATTATCTTCTAAAATTAAAAAGTGTCCAGGGTCTGGGTCACTTCAGTAGGGGGGCTGAACAAGAGGTGGATAATGGACATTTGGGGGAATGTACTCTCTGCCTCTAGTATTTGACTTATTTCTATTCTCATTTCTTCATTCTGGTCTTCACAGAGAGCTGTGACACTGTCACAAATTCTTGTGACCAATGCCACACATTACAGGGCTTGAGGGTTCTTTCTGCTCTTTATCTTCATTGATCCAAAGACTTTAAGGTTTGAAGGGGCAACCTGGAGATGGATGAGAGTGAGAATGTCAAAGTCATCTAAAAGTTAGCATCATCCCCAACTAGGAACATATATTTAAAACTTTAAAGATCTTTAGCATCTTGGAGCCCAAACCTTTTCATTTTAAGATGAAGAAACTGAAATCCAGAGCTTAAGTGATTTGTCTATTGTCTGAGGAATGATTTGAACCGAAGATTTCAAATCTGTGCACTATGCTATTCCATATAGTGCTGGTTATTTCCATCAAAATGAGCAAAGATAGTTAAATGTTCTTTCTAGGATAAAAATTCAAATTAATATCAGTCCAAATTTTCTGAATTGAATGTTAACTCAGTTTTGACTTAAAAAAAATTAAATCAAAGATAGAGCAAGACATTTTCTAATTTTTGTCCTCTAAGGTTTTTTTGTTATTTTGTTGAGTAGAATTTAATTTTTTCTCTAGTTTACATGCCAAGAAAAAATTTAGCATTAATTTTTTTTCCTGAGGGATTTGGGGTTAGGTGACTTGCCCAATTACACAGCTAATAAATGTTAAGTGTCTGAGTTTGGATTTGAATTCAGGATATCCTGGCTTCAGGGTTGGTATTCTATTCACTAGGCCATCTAACTGCTCCAGTATTCATTTTTACAAGATTTTTGAATTCCAGATTTTTTCCCCCTCTCTCTTTTCTTCCCCTTCCTTCTTCTAAAGATGGTAGTCAGTTTGATATAGTTTATACATGTGCTATCATATAAAACATATTTCCACATTGATCAAAGTTATGAAATAAGAAACAGATCCAAAAGAGAAAAAAAAACATATAAAAAAGATTATAAAGTTAAAAAAAAAGCTTTGGTTTGCATTCTGAGTTCATTGATCCTTTATCTGGTTATGAATAGCATTTTCCTTTTTGAGTACTTTGTATTTGTCTTGGGTCATTATGTTGCTGAGCACCAAATCAATCATAGTTGATCATCTCTTAGTATTGCTGATACTATGTACAATGTTTTCCTAGTTCTGCTCATTTCACTTGGCATCAGTTTGTACAAGTCTTTCCAGGTTTTTCTGAAATCTGGTCATCATTTCTTATTGCACAGTAGTATCCCAATACAGTCACATACCATAGCTTGTATAGCATTCTCCAATTGATGGGCATCCCCTCAATTTTCAATATTTCTTTACCATAAAAAGGGCTTCCATACATTTTTTTTACATAGAGATCCTTTTCCCTTTTATGATCTCTTTGGGATAAAGATCTACTAGGGTTATTGCTGGGTCAAAGGGGATTTACAATTCAGTTGCCCTTTGGGCATAGTTCCAAATTGTTCTCCAGAATTATTTGGATCAGTTCACCATGCTACCAACGATGCATTTTTTTTATTTTTAAGTGAGGCAGAATGATATAGGGACAGTTCTACTTAGAGTTAGGCAAAATCTGAGTTTCAAATCCTAACCTCTGAAACTTATTAGCTGGATAACCTTGGGCAAGTTGCTTAATTTCTTTTAGTCTGTTTCTTCAGCTGTTAAATGGAGATAATAATACCTGTTCAACCTACCTCACAGGGTTGTTGTGAGAATCAAATGAGATCATGTATATGAAGTACTTTGTAAATCTTGAAGCTCTATATAAAGGTCAACTATTATTATTATTTCATAAATGGGAAAATGCATCTGTAGTAGCTATGAACTTTTAAGTAACAAGATCAGTGATGTGCCTGCAGTGAAAAAAAAAATCTCTTATTCTGGATTTATTCTGTCCAACACCTTCCCCCTAGAAATCCTAGAAACAACAGCTTTCCAATATTCTCCAGAGCCTATTCACTGGGTATGAACCAGGGAGAACCTAAGCTGACAATACATTCCTCCCCTCCCTGGAGCCTCTACTGTGGCTTAATCTCAGTTAAGTAACTTGCATTTCATAAGCAGAGTCATTAGTAATTATCTGCCAACAACTATTGCCCTATTCTTCATAGGACTGGCTGAGAAACTATCTTCAATAGGAACTCCTCTTTCCTCCTATTCTTTTTTTTTTTTTTTTTAATAGCCTTTTATTTACAGGATATATGCATGGGTAACTTTACAGCATTAACAATTGCCAAACCTCTTGTTCCAATTTTTCACCTCTTACCCCCCACCCCCTCCCCCAGAATGGCAGGATGACCAGTAGATGTTCTCAGATGAAGAAGTTGAAACTATTTCTAGTCATATGAAAAGATGCTCCAAGTCATTATTAATCAGAGAAATGCAAATTAAGACAACTCTAAGATACCACTACACACCTGTCAGATTGGCTAAGATGACAGGAAAAATAATGATGATTGTTGGAGGATGCAGGAAAACCGGGACATTGATGCATTGTTGGTGGAGTTGTGAATGAATCCAACCATTTTGGAGAGTAGTTTGGAACTATGTCAAAAGTTATCAAACTGTGCATACCTTTGATCCAGCAGTGTTACTACTGGGATTATATCCCAAAGAGATTATAAAAGGGAAAGGGACCTGTATGTGCACTGAATGTTTGTGGCAGCCTTTTGTAGTAGCTAGAAACTGGAAACTGAATGGATGTCCATCAGTTGAGAATGGCTGAATAAATTGTGGTATATGAATATTATGGAATATTACTCCTGTAAGAATGACCAACAGGATGATTTCAGAAAGGCCTGAGAGACTTCACACGAACTGATGCTGAGTGAAATGAACAGGACCAGGAGATCATTATATACTTCAACAACAATACTAGATGATGACCAGTTCTGATGGATCAGGCCATCCTCAGCAACGAGATCAACCAAATCATTTCTAATGGAGCAGTAATGAACTGAGCTAGCTATGCCCAGAAAAATAACTCTGGGAGATGACTAAAACCATTACATTAAATTCCCAATCCCTATATTTATGCACACCTGCATTTTTGATTTCCTTCACAAGCTAATTGTACAATAATTCAGAGTCTGATTCTTTTTGTACAGCAAAAAATAATGTTTTGGTCATGTATACTTATTGTGTATCTAAGTTATATTTTAATATATTTAACATCTACTGGTCATCCTGCCATCTAGGGGAGGGGGGGGGGGTAAGAGGTGAAAAATTGGAACAAGAGGTTTGGCAATTGTAATGCTGTAAAGTTACCCATGTATAAATCCTGTAAATAAAAGGCTATTAAATTAAAAAAAAAAAAAAAATGACCAACAGGATGATTTCTTTCCTTCTATTCTAACCAGATTCCTCTGATACACCAGACACATGCACTATGGATGGAATGATGAAAACTGACAAACTTTCTAATGATTGTTGGACAAATCTTTTCCTACCTCTCATCCTCATCTCCCAACCCCAACTAGAAGGCTGAACCCCTAGTTGGTTTTATTATTTTGCTATTGTTAAGCAGGAAACCTGAGAATTGGCCTGTGTCTGAAAGAGACTTACAGGTTAGAAGAGTGCCTGAGCAAGTCCTGACAATCATCCCTCTTACTCAAGGTCCCAGGATTCATGAGGTATAAGTCCTGGTACTTGTTCCATGTTTGAATCTTACCCGAGTTCTCTCAAGATACTCTGCAGCCAAACATGCATTACACTGCTTCCTTAAGGTATCTGGTGGGTGGCACTGTTACCTGCCCTACAGGTGAACACTGAACTGCATCTACTAATTTATGGATCTGACCTCATAAGCAAGGGGTGCGGTGAACTAAGTTCAAAGACTAAATAAGAGTTCTTGGTTTAACCAGAAGGAAACTAGTTCCCACTTATAAACATGTTTGCTCCCCAAACAGGAGTTATGGGTAGATGCCCTTGAGACTTTCGTCTGTTTAAAATGCTTCTGATTCTTGATGGTAAAGTCAGAGGTTGAGGAATGGGTGTGGGAGACCATGTTATAAATTTCCCTGTGTCATTGGAAGACGAGTTGATCATAAATCAACCAATATCTAGTAGATATATATACTTCAGTGAGTTTGTAGATTGGTTTGAAAAGTTCTCAAGTTTTCAAGACTCTGTTCCTATAAGCCAAGAAGTACAGTCCTAAGTTTCCCTTGCTAGCACAATTTAAAGTCTTGGTACACTTTTCTTTTTAGAATTTTAATTCAATTATTTATTTATGATGTTTCATTTACATATTCTACTATTAACAAACACCAAATAAAATGGACATTTTCTTATGCATAGTAGAGAGAAAAAGAAAATTGTATATGAAAATGCAGATCTTTATTATGTAAAGCTTACTTTATTTTTTAAATAAATAATAAATTAAGGCTTTCAAAGCTGTCTTGTTTTTCTATACTTCCTGTTTACTCTTAATTTTTAAAAAAATATTTTAAATAGATTGACACATGTTTTCAATAACCATTTTTCTCCCCATCACATCAGGATAATATCTATTTCTAGAATAGTGATCCAAGGCATAAGTGGCAACTGGTTTTGGCCTGTGGTTTAGAGGTTTCTTTATTGAAATGGAGTCTGACTGGAGAAGGGCTCATGGGTCTAGATTCTCTGTAAGGGAATTTTAAGATTTAGAGTGTAAAGGCCTACTTGAAATAATATGATAAAAAGGTTGAGTGCAGATTGGATGATTAAGTAAAATGTGTAAGAATTCACCAGAATAAGACAAATACAATACCAAAAAGCCAAGTCTCTCCTACCTAGCTGCTAGGCCAGCAAACATAATCAAATGCTATTTCAAAATTCATTAAGAAGAGGAACTAAGAATGGTTAAATTATGTATCAAAATGACCCATAGATTAGTAGACTCAGGTGCTGCTAGTTTGCATAATTTCTGTACCGTCTAGAATAGACCAGATTTCTTTACATGTGAGATGAAAAGAGATGCAGACCTAAATACTGGATTCTTGTTCTTTTCATTAGATTATGGGTCTCTAGAGATCTAGGTCTTGCTTTCAGTCCATTCTGACCCTTTTCATCTTATGTGGGCTGGTGTCTATTTAATTTGTGCCTCACTTAATGAATTATGCTCCTATCGATCAATAACTAACAAATATTTATTAAGTGGTACATGCCAAGTACTTTGCTTGGTAAAAGAAATACAAAGATAAAATTGAAAGTCTAACTTCAAGTAACAGTTTCTGATTGGAGACAAAATATACATATATAAATATATTTTACAAAATAAATACAAGATAGATATATACAAAAAGAAATACAAAGTTTTGGGAGGGAGAGCACTAGTAGCTGGAGGAAGAGGAGATCAGGAACTTCATGTAGGAATTGGCAGTTGGGCTAAATCTTGAAGGAAATGAGGGATTTCAAGAGACTGAGATGAAGCAGGAATGCATAAGCTAATTTAAAGGCAAGAGATGGAGTGTCATGTAAGAGAAATAATAAATAGTGTTTTGGGGGAAATTGTAGAGGGTGCAGAAGGGAATAATGCATAAATAGCATTGGAAAAGTTGGGGTCAGCTTATAAAGAGCTTTAAAAACCAAAGAGTTTATTTTTGGTTTGGGACATAATAGGAAGTTAGTGGATTTTGATGAGTAGGAGAGTATCATGGGCAAATCCTTCAGGAAAATGACAGGAGAGGCGCTTAAAGGCGACCAATTAGGAAGCTAGTGCTAGAGTAAGGGAGGTGATGAAGGACTGAACCAGAGTGGTAGCCAAGAAAAAAGTAGATGAAAGGGATATTGTATAAATAAAATTGATAAAATTTGGCAAATGAATGGATGTTAATTTCTGTATTTATAAGTGGATATGGAATGGACTTTCACATGTTTATCCAAATGAATAAATATTCACGTAAGATCAGGGATGAAATCCTAGATCTACTATTTATTACTTATCAGTAAAATGAGGTTATTTATTTTAAATGATCAATACAGTTCTCTGTAGCTCAAATTATATAATCCTATCATTTTAACTTCTATAACAATAGTTCTCTAACTAGTTCCTTCCCTGTCTTCAATATTTTCTTCTTCTAATCTTACAAATTATTATTGAATTACTCTTTCAATCTCCACAGCTATGATTATGTTAATCCCCTGCTCAAAAGCTTTCAATAGCTCCCCATTGACTACAAGATAAAGTTGAAATCACTTAACTTGGCATTTAAGATCCTCCAAAATGTGGCTCTAATTTCGTATTTCTCCCACTCTCCATTTATCTCCTTCACAGATTTCTTTCAAGGGAAACCACTTTATAAACCTTAAAAGTGCCACAGAAATGGGAATTTCCATTTCTATGCTCTTGTTCAGGGATACCTCTGTTTGGTATAGCAGTAAAACCTTGCTTTGTTAAAAATATTTAACATGTATTGGTCTACCTGCCATCTAGGGGAGGGGGGAGGGGGAAGGAGGGGAAAAGTGGGAACAGAAGGTTTTGCAAGGGTCAATGCTGCAAAATTACCCATGCATATGTTTTGTAAATAAAAAGCTATAATAAAAAAGTAATAAGGAAAAAAAATAAATAAAATTTTAAAAAAGACTGAGAAAAAACAATTTAGTAAAATCAATTATGTCTGATAAAGCATGCAATATTTTATACCTATAGTCCTTCATCTCTTCAAAAAAGGCAGCCTTCCCTTCATTTCTGCTTGTTTGCATCATATCCATCTTTTATGGGAGATAAATGGCATCTCTTCCACAATCTTTCCCACCTGAAAGTGAACTCTTTTTCCTAAGAACTTTCATAGCACTTTATTAGTATACCTAAGATCACAGGATTTAGATCTAAAAGAGATTTTAGAAAATATTTGTGCCAACACCATCATTTTAGAGAAGGAAATGAAGGCCCAGAAAGATTAAGTGATTTGGCCAAGGTCATATAGTAAAAAATAGCAGAGAGAGCTTGAACCCAGGTCTTCTCAATCCCAAACCAGTGAACATTGCTTTTATACCACACTGCCTCATGAATTTATTGCTTTCTGCATATCTTTTTTTTTTTTTTTTTGCTGAGGCAATTGGGGTTAAGTGACTTGCCCAAGGTCATACAGGTAGGATGTGTTAAGTGTCTGAGGCCAGATTTGAACTCAGGTCTTATGCTCTCTACACTGCAGCACCTAGCTGCCCCTAGTTTTTGCATATCTTGTATATTCCAAACTATGTTGAGGGTAGGCACCATGTCTTATTCATCTTCATTGTGTCCCTCAGAGCCTAGCACAAGCCTCTCACCCATCAGATGCTTAATAAATACTTGTTGGATTAAAATTATACAGAATTAAAACTGATTTTAAGGGTGTAATTTGCTTGAGTTGTGTCACAATTGCCTGTAGATTTAAGAAACATATTTAAGGTTTAAGAGCTACTTTCAGTGCTGAACAATCTCCAAAAAGCAACCTTGGTAAATTCCTAAGATGCCAAAGTACTAGGCAGTTTCTGAAAACTTAGGTCTTATCTCTGGAAACGTGCAAAAAGTGTGAGTAAAAATGACTAATTGTCTTCTATGTAAGCCTCACTTTAAATTCCCTTTCCCCATTGCCCTCCACTTCCTACCAAACCTCTCAATGAGTAAATCAAATAAAAACGTGATGGCAAATTTAGATTCTGTACCACATTGCCAATGTTTTTTTTTAATTTGCCAAAAAAACAGGCAGAAAAGAAACAGGCTCCAAATTCAGTAGCCCATATACCTCTTGAAGTGGCATTATTAAGTTTTTAGTCAAGACAAAAAAAAAAAAAAAAAAGAATTATTACTTACCATCTACTTCCATCCTCAAGATTTTGTAAGGATTCACTAAAATTTATTTGTTGGATGAAAGTAGAGAATTAAAGCATATATGTGGTAGGGTGAAAAAGGCAATGTGGTCTGGTGGGATTCAGGTCTTGACTCTTCGCAAAACTGATGGCTCTCTATCCTACAATGGATGATGTCCATTTCTTTTTTCTAAATAGCTGATTAAACTATTCCTTAAGTATAAATTAAGTTTGTTGAAAAGTTGAAAAAGGAAGGTAAAGAGTATTTTAACTCTTTTAAAACCCATACTGAGGAATCTCATCTTCTGGAACACTAAAATTATAATAAAATACTACTGTTATCTGGATTATTTGGCTCAATTATGTGACTCTAGAGCCACATTTGCAATCACTTATTAGTCAATCCATCCAATGACTGAGCAACAAACCTTTAATAAACACTTCTATGCCAGGCACCATTCCAGATGTTTTAGATACAAAAATTAAAAAAAAAAGTTCCCATCTGCAAGCGGCTTATTATATTTTAATGAAATAATACACACACACACACATATATCATCAAATAAATATGCTTACTGCATGTCCTGAAGTACATCAAACATAAGATTTATGTTGAAATTAGATGTCCTATAAAAAGTTTTGGATTACATGTCAATGAAATGTGGATTGATAACTTTACTTTCATGAGTATATATCACTGGCTTGGCTTATCAAGCTAGTATCACTGGTGAGAAAGCTGTTTACTATATTAGCATTTTTAAATCAAATTCTGGAGTTAAAAGAATTTTCCTTTCTTTGTCTTTCCCTACACTTCATAGCTTTATATAATACTATTTTATCTTTCTCTGTTAAACTTACTGTACAATACTGTATATATATTATATGCCTTAACCTTCTACTAAACCTTGAGCTCTACAGAAGCAAAACCTATGTCTTACTGAATCTGTGCACTTCCTTGCACCAACTTCTTCAAGACCAGAATAGAGTTATGCACATAAATGTTTGTTGAAATGAAATGATAGCCAAATTAGAGTCAAAGTTCTATGTTATTCAAATAAATATCCAGATCCCTTTCTATGTAATTGCTGTTCTCATATTAATTTTAAACAAAACATTTTCATAAAGAGTTCTGTGTTCTTCAAAGTTCAATTTGTAGTAATAAAATTATCTTTTCATTAGTTTACTAACATGTTTTATAGTCTATTCTCACATCAGAATGAGTCTCATTTTTTTTTTCAGAACTTAAACAAGTTATTATTTTCATTATTAGAAAATGGTCTTAACAAATACATGTTCCATATGGCAAATAAAACACTGAATCAAGTTTCTTTTTTTTTATTTAATAGCCTTTTATTTACAGGTTATATGCATGGGTAACTTTACAGCATTAACAATTGCCAAACCTCTTGTTCCAATTTTTCACCTCTTACCCCCTACCCCCTCCCCCAGATGGCAGGATGACCAGTAGATGTTAAATATATTAAAATATAAATTAGATACACAATAAGTATACATGACCAAACTGTTATTTTGCTGTACAAAAAGAATCAGAGTCTCATTCTTTTAAAAGGTGGAAACTGAAGTAATTACAAATCATACTGATAAGAGTTTTATAACTTTATCTTGAATGTGCAACCTTATCAATTGTGATTAGGAGGAAGTGATAATAAAATAAGGAAAGATCTACTATCACTGTACTTAAAGACCATCTAGTCCAATTCCTTCATTTTACAGATAAGTAAACTGAGGTCCAAAAAGATTAGATGACTTGCTGAAAGTCACACAGCTAGGAAATAGCAGAACTGGGATGTAAACTCTGGTCCTCTGAGTCCAAATACAGTAATTCTTCAGAACACACTCCTTCCCTCTATTACAAGTTTACCCTTTAGAAAAAGTTGTGTGTGTGTGTGTGTGTGTGTGTATTAGTCTTGGAGTAAGAAAGTCCTGACTTCAGATTTCAAATCTTTTTTGAAATTTAAAATTAAATGTGCTAAGGTTCATAAAGGACTATGAACCTTATACTATTCCAGTGGGAGCTATTATTAAATCCTGAAAAGTTAAATAATGTTTAATATTCATTTTAAATATCAGCAAGTACAAGAGTAGGTTTGGAAATTTTTAAATACCACACTACCTGTAAAGCCGTTGAGCAAATGTCCTACCCATCATTGGACAGTTAAATTTCTGGAGATAATTTATTTTACATCAAAAGGAGGTAATTTATTTTCTTGGGGCTGTCTGAAATAGTATATGGTTCTAAAAGTCTCTGAGATTGAGTTCTTTTTAAAATAGATTAGAAAGTACAATGTTTTTAGATAGGTCAGAAGTATGTTTTATGTTCTGAGTGTGCAGGTATAGCAAGAAGACCCCTCTCCTCCTTAATAATGTTTTATCTGTCAGCACCTATTTTTGTTACAGGATGCATACAAGCTAAATCTGATTCATCCAGCTTTGAAGTGGGTTGGACAGTGTTGGGTTTTTTTAGTTATTAGTTTGGGCCATAAAATAGACTTTAAGATTCTAAAACACTGAGGATCTGAAATAATTATCTCATAGGTGCTAGATGAAGTCATAATAAGCTATCTTTAACTTAATATTCTTGTGTAGTATTTAAGAAGTATTCCTTTGCATTAAGTATAAACTCCTTAGCTGAAAATAGCAAGCTTATCTAACAGGCTTTAAGGTGATTTCACAAAAAAAGGGGGGGGGGGGAAGCATCATGTTATGAATACACTGCCAATCATCACATTTCCTAATGTTTTTGCAGAATCTGGTTTATTAGATTTTATTTCCAAAGATATTTTTAATTACTAGTTTAAAAGAGATGAAACAATAAATACTGCACAACCAAGCTGTATAAAAACTAAGCTTTACTAAGGCTGCAAGACAGTACCAAGCAACCAGAAATCTTTAATAGTCTTTATTCAATTCATTATTCCGTGGACATTTTCTGGGTCTAGCGACAGAAGCTTCTCCAAGGTTCCTCTGTTACTCTGGCTAACAGGGGGCTGAGGACTGGCAGGTGGAATAGAAAAAGCACTGGACCCGGTCCTCTTAAGGCCTGGATTTTGTTCCTAGCTCGGCCCCTACTTAACTGTGCGCCCTCAAACAAGTCGATTTACTTATTGAGGCTCAATTCCTGTAGCTGTCCAGTGAGGTACCTTCTAGCAGTGACATTTATTCTAGATCAGCCGCGATATGGGCTTTCATCCCACTAGTGCCAATAGCACATAACATTTTCTCCGGAGGAAGCTAAAAGCAGCCCTAATTTAACCGGTTTTCTTTTACAACCGAAAATCCCAGTGATAGGAAGCAGTCGGAACTGGAGTCTGTGGCCGAGCTGGGCCCTGGGGCCGGCGAAGTCCTCAGCTCCCGCCGCCCGTCTTTTACTCCACAGCGGGAGCCGAGTTTCCCGGGCGGGCAGTCGGCGCAAACCCGACCTATTTCGACACTCTTCAGCGTGGGGGGTGGGGAGTGAAGGTGACACTGGAAGCCGCGGCGGCAGTTCAGGGCTGGGGGGAGGGGCGTAGGCCGAGACTTTGGGTCCGCAGCTGCCCGCGCCCGGGCCTGGGCGGAGTCACCGAGTCTGGCGCTGGAAGGCCTCCCGCGGAAATACCTTGGAGCAGTTACCGTAGGCTACTCCGCGCGCTCTAAGTCCATAGCCTCATCACAGGACGGGGAGGCCTGGACCCCAGAAAATTTGAAGCTTCTGCAGCTCCCAAGAGTTTTTCCCCTTCCCTTGGCAACTCAGGGCCTTCCATGTGGTGGAGAAGGGGCCGGAGAAAGCCGCGGGGAACGCGGGAGGGTGGGGTTCAAAGGGAAATGCAGCCTCACCTGCCCAAGAGGTGGAACTCGCTTGTACTGACTGACAGTCAGTTCTTCCAATCATAGTCCGACAGGAGGGGCGGGGCCCTTCGTTGACTGACAGCATTTCTTCCTCCAATCATAGAGCGCACTTTCTCTGACCGGCCATAGTTTCCGCGCCTGTCTCAGAGCGGCGCCTAGGAATTGCGTTGCCCTCTTCTTACCCCTCCTTCTCTAGTTCTTTGGGCCTTTGCCACGGAAGCCCAACCAACTGGAGAGTGAATGCTATTCCAAACCTCACCTATCCCTGGGCGTCATTCTCGCCAGCATTGAAATCTCGATTGGGGATTTCCCAGCCCCTTCCCGTCACCTCAGATGGGGGGGCGGGATGACTGACATGTTAACCGGCCAATTGCGCCACGCGACGTCGGGTGACCAAATGACCGACACTTCATTGCGCCAATGAAATCCCCCATTGTGAGGGGTCAACAGGACTGACGACACTGCCGGCTAATCCACATTAAGGTTGGGAAGCGATGGGCAAGGAAGCTAGCCAATAAGAACAGAGAACGACCGGAAGTTGGCGCGCGCGGAGTTGAGGGTGGGCGCTCGCAACCGCCTCGGCCTGCGCTGCTCAACGCAGCTTGGTGGCCTCGAGCCAGCGAGCAGCGCGTGACGAAGGGACTGAGCGACGGGCAGCCGCGGCCAATAAACGGCGGCCGCCGGGGCTCTGCAGCCAGTGGCGAGTGGGGGGGCGGGAGGCAGCAGGTTAGGCTGTGGGAAGTTAGTGGCGCTGCTGGGACTGGGGGAAGGAGAAGCTTCTTCCTCCTGCAGTTCCTCTCGCTCCGGGGACCAGCGGCGGCGGCGGCGGCCGCGGGCTACTCGGCTGCGGCTCCGGCTCCGCGTGCGAACTATGCTGACAGACGGCGGCGGCGGGAGCGGCGGAGGCGGTGGTGGCTCCTTCGAGGAGGACCTGGACTCTGTGACTCCGCGCTCGGCCCCGGCCGGGGCCTCGGAGCCACCTCCGCCGGGAGGGGTCGGGCTGGGGCTCCGTACCGTGCGGCTCTTCGGGGAGGCCGGGCCCGCGCCGGGTGGCAGTGGTAGTGGCGGTGGCGGCGGCAGCGGTGGCAGTAGTGGCGGTGGAGGTGGCGGCGCGGGCGGAGGGGACGCGGCGCTGGATTTCAAGCTGGCAGCCGCCGTGCTCCGGACCGGGGGTGGCGGCGGCGGCGGCGGCGGCGGTGGTGGTGGTGGCGGCGGCTCCGGCAGTGATGAAGATGAGGTTTCGGAGGTACGTCTCCTCTCTCCGCCTCCCGGATCCCTCCCCACCATACCCGGGGGTGCTGCTCGCCTTCGGTCGAGTGGTGGAGTCAGTTCCCTTTGCCTCCTTCCTGGCTAAGCTGTCTCCTGACAGCCGGTGGGGCCCATGGCGGCGGCGCGGGGCCTACTGCGCACTCGGCCCCATCTTACAGCTTGGGGCTTGGGAGGACTGGCTCCCCGAGCTTCCCCTTGTCCTCTGAACACCGGGAAAGAGGAGACAGTCTGAGGCCCTTCGTCTTCCGGCCCCTCAGGGGAGCGAGGGGGTTCGTAATGGCCCCTCCCCCACCCACCTTCGGGCTTGAAGGGGGAGCGGGCGTCAGTCAGTGTCCCTGTCCTTGGGACTGAGTAGAATCGGGGACTGTCGCCGAGCACCTGCACCACTTTTTATTTTAAGGCGGGGAGAAGAATTAAGACCCTTTTCCCCGCCTTCCCAAACTTGAGTTGGATGCTCGCCATATGAGTTCTCTTGCCTTTGGATTTAAGAGGCTTTTTTAGTTAATGTGTCATCTTGGTGTATATGAGAAGTAGGCATTCTAAAGAACATCAGAATGTGCGCTGAAAAATATTTCCTGTCCTGTTGAGAATCCACTATGAAGATTGAGATGAAAAGTTGTATTGGTGCATTGTTCCGCTTTGGGATGATAGTTCCCATGGTCTTTAGAAGCCTGAGGAGCATCTGGCACCCTAGGGCACCTTGTTAGCGTAAAGAGAATTAGTCTTTCAAATCCTTGTTCTAGGAATATTTTCTGCCGTAGGATGAGACCCAGATACCGTTTTTCCTTGGACCCTAGGGAGAACGGGTTCAAAGAGTTCTTCCCTTCTCATGATTCTTTAGCACACGAGATTGCCCATGGTGCCATTCTTAATTTGTTCGTAAGGTCATAACATGCAGTCAGCCATTCCATCTTTTTCTTTTTTTGGTATACATATACATGTATAACTTTTTTATGTATATCCCTATGCTTCTATGTACATATCCTGTAAAGAGAAACATTGCTCATGGGATACAGAGAACTCTGTCCCTTTTATGCTGTGCTAATTAAGGGGTCTTCCAGAATAGGATAAAAAGAGACAGTCTAAGATAATAGATAAGAGAACTGGCCTTGGAGGCTAGCCGACCTGAGTTCAAATTAAACCTCTGACACACACTTGCTGAGTGACTCTTCATATAAGACATTTAGCTTCCTATAGTAGTCTATGAAACTCTAAAACTATAAATTACAGAGGAGGGAGGTACCTGTGAGTGCACATTTGTAGAGAGACTTGATTTCATCCTGGAGTTCCTTTTATCAGTAAAATCACAGGTACAGTCCTTAGTCAGAACTGCACCAGGATTTTACTTACTCAGGTAATTTGCTTTCTCTGGCTATTGAAATTGGGGAGGAAGTCGGGGCTGAGATTTTGATTCCAGGATTAAGGAAATGTGTCTTAATTGTGTGCCTCCTTTGATATCTGTCTTGCTCTTTGTAGGTACTTAACAACAAATGTTTAATGAATGTGTGAAATCAAGGTGGGGCAGATAATATTTAAGTAGGCTTGGTTTAGCCGAAGTTTAGGTTGTGGGGAGTGTCTAGTGTACTTACTGCCTTAGGCTTATAGATAATTCCCGGAGCTAAAAACCTCTACCCTTTTAATTGAAAGTGTTAGGATGCATATTTAGTACTTGGAAGTTGGGGGGGGGGGGGGGGGGGGGAGGGGGAGAGAGAAGGAAAAGGGAGGGAGAAACACAGAAACAGCAGAGACTTAGGGGAAGAGAAAGTGAAGGGGGGTGGGGGGAGGGAATTCTGTTTACTGAACTGATTCTTTGATTTTTTTCCTTTAAATTTGAACATAGTTGATTGTCATGGGAGAAAAATTCTCTTGACTTTAATATTGTAGATAACAAAAGAGATAAAAACACCTGTTTATTTTATTTGTCAGTATTTCTATCCATGTTCTGGAATTATAGTGGGAGAGATCCCATTAGAGGCAGTTTTTGGCTAAGGTTTCACTTTCATGACTTATCATTTTATTAGTTATGTGACACTAGGCAAGTGACCAATCTGACATATTGGTAAAATAGGATACTAAAACTTAATCTATCCCACCTACCTCACAGGGTTGTTGTGAGGATCAAATGATATATATTTTGTAAAATTGTAAAGTGATATGCAAGTGTAGTGTGATAACTTTTAATGTTATTTGGATAGAAATTTGGAAGGGAAATTTTTTAACAGCATGTCTTTAGTTGAAGTAACTCCAAAATTTAGTCTTTGGAGTATCCTTATTTTGTGCTCTATTGGTAGTGTTAGAATTTTTCAGAACACCCTCTTTTTTAAGTAGAGTACATTCTGCTGCAAATACCCTTACCCTAATACAGATCTGTATGAAATGGAAAAAAATGTTATTTGTGGGCCATATATAATCTTTTTTATTCTATTCCAAGTAAGGGTTATTCTAGAATAATATTAAAATCTTTTGTCTTTAGTTCTTTAAGAGAAATGGTTTCGGGATTTTTCTAGAATCTTTAATGTCTTTCAAGGCTTAAATTTTATTTTGGGAATACTTCCTGACTTCCATGGAACAGTGGTGGCACAGTCTTCATTCTTTTTCTTAGGCTAAAGGACCTAATTACTTGCATATTCCCTGTACCTAAGGATTTTGGTGCTTATGTTCAGATAGTCCATAGTTTTAAGATTGAATTTTTTTCTACATGTTAAATTGAACAGAGGTATTAGGTGCCTATAGTATCTTTAGGAGATTGTTCCAAATGTTGGAGCAATTGATTTTTTTTAAAAGTTCAGTCAAAACATAGTCTCTACCCTCATGGAGCTTGAGCAAGAAGATGAGACACATAAGCAGAATATGATATACACTAATTCATGATAAGCCTAATAGAGAAGAGTAAAACAGACTGTTTTGTGATATCCTGATGAATAAAGGTTGTAATCCAACTGAGAGGAATAGGCTTTATGGTAAAGTTGCAGTTTGAAGTGAGTGTTAAAGAGATGTCCCACACCCATCATTTGTGACCTGCCCAGTAGAAGGAAGGATTTGTATTTTTATTCTGACATGGTAGAGGAGGACTCTCCAAAGGATCTGTGTCTTTCATTGAATAAGACAAGAATCTTTTATGCAGCCATTACTACCTTGTAGGTGAAGAATAAGAATAACCACATGTTTATGCTGATCAGGTAACAAGCTCAGTACTTTTTTTCTTTATTTCATGGGAAAGATTGAAACTTTTATCCTGTGTATCTATTTAATAGTTTGAGTCCCATAGTTAATATGTAAAGTCTAAATATTTATTGCGTAAATATAAAAGATGTATAATACAGATTTTATATTGCATTTGTCAGATAACTTTTTGCCTTTTCTCCAAATAGTTTATGAAATCTAGAATTTTTGAAATAGGCTTGATTGAAGATCTATGCAGAATAGGAATTGCTCATGTTTTTAACCTGGGCACCTTTGTAGTATTTCATTGGGTCATTTTAAGAAATTTTGTGAGGTAGTAAATACAAATATTATCTTCATTTTTAGTGATGAGGAAGGGAACTGATACTTAGAAAGATAAAATTACTTGATGAGTAGAATAATACAAAGATCATCTTCATTTTTAGGGAGGGAGGAATTGATAGGGAATTGATATTCAGAAAGATAAAATGATTTGTCCAGGGAAACACAATACTAGACCAGATCTTTTGGCTACACTCCCAAATGTTCTTTCCCCTATATCATGGGACTGGATAAAATAAACCTGGAATTATGCCAGGTTTAGAAACTCCATATGGGATCTTTGGGTTTTTATTGCCTTAAATATAGAAGCAAGTATCCATAACATATGTGTTAAGTGAAGCACATCTTGGAATAAAGTAGATTGTTAGAGTGTTCTTTATTCAGAGTTTTGAATAGAAAAGTCAGAATTTGAATTGTATCCCATTTAAGTAATTGATAGCTATTGTTTAGAATGGAAGGTCAGGTTGAAAAGTTCTTTTAATTATCAGTCGTTTAGAGATTGTTCAAAATTCAAGTTTAAAAATTCAATGGATTCATTCTTGAATGTAGTCATATTTATTAGGTTAAAAGAGAAATAAAAGACTTTTACAAACTTAGGAATTTTAGACCTGTTTTCTTATTTGTCATCTATGAAGTTTAATTCCTACTTTCTGTCATCTTTCTAAATGATATTATAGCTATACATATTCTAAAAGCTATTCTCTGGTTTGTAAATCAGAAATGTATATTATCATTTTTGTTGGGTGTGAGCTCAGCAATTAGGTGTAAAATTAAAATCGAAATTTTTATTAGAAACTCATCATGAAAATCATTACTGGAATCTAAAGGTGGTATATAAATGCATGTATCTGTGGATATAAATCTGTCTTATCTTTAATGCTTTACATAAGCATATGGGTGGATTTAGGCTCCCTTTAAGGGGAAATTTAAGGGGAAAATTTAATTTAAGGGGAAAAATTTATAAAACTAGAGCTGTCCCATAATGTAATATAGGTTGTCTTTGGAAGGTAGTAGGATTTTCCTTCATCAAGTTTTAAAGGCAGAAACTGAAGATTATTTGTCAGGTTCATTATAAAAGGAATTCTCTTATTTGAGTATAGTTTAGATCAGGGCTTCTTAAACTTTCCATTCGTGATCCCTTTTTGCTCAAAAAAATTTTATGTGACTGTAAATAAGTATACAAATCAAACATTTACTGATGATAAATCATAATTTTGTACCCCCACATTGTTAAATCTATATGGGGGGTTTCAAACCACAGTTTAAGAAGCTGAGGTGGTTTTCAATTTTGAGATTGATACTGTATAACCAGAAAAACAAAGAATTGCTACTCTCAGAGAGGAAAGCAATAGCCTATTTTTTGGAGAATTGATTAGAATATTATACTTTGTAGAGTCTACTTTCCTTATTAATGCTTTTTTCATCTTTATCATGAAAATTCCACCTTTATTTAGACTACATAGACTAGTAAGGTAAATCACTGCTTTTAATAGCATCTTAAAGTTTACCCTTACTGTTTAGATTATGGAGAAATTAAAAGGGAATTTTGAAAAAAAATTAGTGTAAAATTAAGGTATTTAATTTTTATTTATTTATTTTTTGGTTGAACACCATTTTAAATATTAGCAAGAAGACTTTTGTAAACAACAACAGTCAGTTGGGAAAAAAAAATACTTGTTTTTAAAAAACCTTAATCAAATTTGTCTACAATTTTTTTTTACACAAACTTAAATTAACAAAAGTAATTTTGTTATTAAGTTTGGATTTTTAAAATGAAGTACAAATTTTTTTAGGCTAAGTTTTGAAGAAATTTTACAATACTTTGTAAATAAAGGCATGTTTGTATGCTGAAACATTCCCCTGAATAAAAGTGCAACTTATAAATGATGATTTTTTTGGCTAAAGATTGAGTTTTTAAATAGTTTAATTTGATGGGAATTTTCAAAATGAAATTTTGAAGTAAAAGATTTAGACAGTTTTAAAAAATATTTCAATGGATTTGTGCTTTCTGTAAAATTTTAGGAATGAAGTAAATACATCTATGAGAATAGTTTGTTTAGTTTTGAGAAAAATTTGAGAGTAATAAGCCAGATGACTTTTGAACATCCATTTTAAAATGTCTCTAATTTCTTGAAAGATGAAAATAATAGCTTTTTCCCACAATTGCCAATTGCCCTATGAAGTGGATAGTTAGAAAGATGAATGATAAAATTTAGCTTCAAATAGTAAAGTATCATTTTTGAAGGACAGAAAACAGTTGCATTAATTATAGAATAATAAGTTACACAAAACACACCATATTTTAAAAATATGTAGGAATTGTTGGTTTGGGGCCAGCTTGCCCTTCCTTGAACAACAAAAATAGCTTTAAAAGAAAAGGAAGAAAATGAAATTAGCATTCTTTATTAATTGCCTGATAGAAAAAATTACTAAGATTCTCAAGGAGAAGAGGTGATAAAATATCTTATGAGAAATTGAAATTTATATTGGCATTTAGATACAGGATAGAAAGGCAACAATAAGCTATAGTAGTAGGATTTAAGAAAGATACAGAGAATGGACTCATAAGATATTGACTTTTAGTATCCAAATGTTTTTGTGTTTTGCTTTGGGGGGCATTGTGGGGGAAGAGTTTGGAGTGATTTAAAAGTCAGTGTGTCCTTGATTGCCCAAGTAGGCAGCTATTGGCCTACATTATACTTCAAAATTGAATAATTAGAAAAGGGTATCAAGTTAGCATATGTATCTAATAGAGATAGGAATTTAGAATGTGGTTTCATTGATATAGAAACTCCTAGCTGAGAAAATTCTCTTTACACCAATTTAAGAGTATTAAGAGAATTTACCTATAGCAGGGCTTTTTAAACTTTTTCCAATTGCAACTCCTTTTTTGCCTGAGAAATTTTTACTTGATTGTATATATAGGTATATAAAATAGGTATACAAATGAAACATTTACTGATTATAAATCATAATTTCATGACTCCTACATTCAGTTATGAGACCCCATATGATAGTGAGAACACAGTTTAAGAAGCTTTGACCTAGAGCACTGAGAGGCTCAGTGACTTGTTTAGCCTTGTCTATCTTCTCTCCCCTCCCCCCCCATATGCCATAGTTCATGTGATTCAGAGTTGGAAGAGAGTTTAAACTTCCACATTTTACAGAGGAGGAAACTGAGGAATACAAAAGTTTTAAGTGACTTGTCATAGGTCTTAAAACTATTAATATCTTAAGATGAAGGATTTAAATCTAGTTCTTCTTGATTCCAAGTCCCATTCTATATCTGCTATGCCCCACTTTTTATGCTCTTATTAAGGAGAAAAATAAAGGTCACCTTTGTCTATATACATAATTATATTTTTTTATATGGATAGCTTGGTTTTTGGCACTATAAAGGATGTTTTTTTAAAGGAAGATTTATACACAAAAAATAATATTCTGAAGATTGGCAAAATGTCAAGGTAGCAGTACACATATTATGCTGGTTAATAAATTTGTAGTTTTTTTTTCTCTCCAGAAAGAAGTGAGATATTCTCATTTTCACATCTCATTGGAATGTGCAATGCTCTACATACCACACACATTCAATAAATGCTGGTTGATTCATTGAATCAGTTGTGGGTTATCATATTTTCATATTTTGCTGTTATCTACAACCTTGAAATGAAATGGCATAATTCAGTGATATTTTTGAATTATGACTTCTTAAAAAAAGTTTTATAAAATTTAAAAGCACTCTAAATATGAGCTATCATTTTGAGACAGGCCATATAAATACATATACTTTTATTACTGAAGTATAGTACACTATAAGATATCCAAAATGTTCTCACTCTAACCTCTGAGAATAGTTGGTTTGAGGATTGTACTAATTTTACAGATAAACATTCTGATTTAAGGGATTTGCCTCAGGGTTTTACACTTAGTACTTCTTGGAACCAAAGCTTAAATTTAACTATTCTGATTCTTCCACTCTACATGACCCTACCACACCATTCTGATAGGAAATTTTATCTAATTTGGGGGAAAAAATATCTTGACAATTAATTATGCTTCACCTTTGGAAATTAGGCCTTTAAAACTTTCAGAGGGAAGACCTGAATATCAGAAACAACTACCTTCTTTTAAATATTTTTTTAAAAATACTTTATTTTCCCCCAATAACATGTATACATAATTTTTAACTCTCTCTCCCTCTCCCTCTCCCCTCCCCCCCTCCCCCGTGAAAGCATTCATTTTTTTAAAATGTGAGTTCCAAATTTTTCCTCTTTTTCTCTTCCTCTCATCTTCTCCCTTCCTGGGATAGTAAGCAATTTGTTATAGGTAATTCATTTGCAATCATACAAAATATATTACTATATTGAGTCATGTTGTGAAGTAAGAGACAGATCCAATGGGGGGGGGGGAATCACAAAAAAGTAAAAAATAATAAAGCTTTGACCTTTATTCAGATCAACTATTTCTCTGGAGGTAGATAGCATTTTTCATTATGAGTCCTTTGGAATTGTCTTGAATTATTGTATTTTTTTTCTCTCTCTTTTTTTTTTTATTATTTTTTTATTATTATTTTTTTATTTAATAGCCTTTTATTTACAGGATATATGCATGGGTAACTTTACAGCATTAACAATTGCCAAACCTCTTGTTCCAATTTTTTACCTCTTACCCCCCTCCCCTCCCTAGATGGCAGGATGACCAGTAGATGTTAAATATATTAAAATATAAATTAGATACACAATAAGTATACATGACCAAAACGTTATTTTGCTGTACAAAAAGAATCAGACTCTGAAATATTGTACAATTAGCTTGTGAAGGAAATCAAAAATGCAGGTGGGCATAAATATAGGGATTGGGAATTCAATGTAATGGTTTTTAGTCATCTCCCAGAGTTCTTTCTCTGGGCATAGCTGGTTCAGTTCATTACTGCTCCATTAGAAATGATTTGGTTGATCTCGTTGCTGAGGAGGGCCTGGTCCATCAGAACTGGTCATCATATAGTATTGTTGTTGAAGTATATAATGATCTCCTGGTCCTACTCATTTCACTCAGCATCAGTTCGTGTAAGTCTCTCCAGGCCTTTCTGAAATCATCCTGTTGGTCATTTCTTACAAAACAGTAATATTCCATAATATTCATATACCACAATTTATTCAGCCATTCTCCAACTGATGGGCATCCATTCAGTTTCCAGTTTCTAGCCACTACAAAAAGGGCTGCCACAAACATTCGTGCACATACAGGTCCCTTTCCCTTCTTTATAATCTCTTTGGGATATAATCCCAGTAGTAACACTGCTGGATCAAAGGGTATGCACAGTTTGTTGAATTATTGTATTGCTGAGAATAGCTAAGTCACTCACAATCAGCATACAATATTGCCTGTTACTGTGTACAGTGTTCCCCTGATTTTGTTCATTTTACTTTGTATCATGATAGTTCAAATAAGTCTTTCCAGATTTTTAAAAAATAAGCCTGTTTATCATTTCTTAGAGCACAATAAGATTCTATTACAATCATATACCTCAACTTGTTCAGCCATTCCTCAGTGGATAGGCATTCTTAGCCTTAATTTCCAGTTCTTAGCCATCACAAAAAGAGGTGTTATAAATATTTTTGTACAGATAAATCATTCCCTCTCCCTCCCTTTTTAAAATCTCTGTGAGATACAGACCTAGCAGTGGTATTGCTAGGTCAAAGTGGTAGGTATTGCATAGTTTTGGAGCTCTTTGGACATAGTTCCAAATTGCTCTCCAGATTGGTTAGATCAGTTCACAACTTCACAAACAGTGCAACAATGTCCCATTTTTTTTTCATCCCTCCAAGATTTGTTATTTTCCTTTTCTGTCATATTAGCCATCTAATTGATATGAAGTATTACCTCTGAGTATTTTTAATTTGCATTTCTGTAATCAGAAGTGATACAGAATATTTTTCATTTGCTTTGATACAGATAGCTTTGATTTCTTCATCTGAAAACTGCCTCCAACAGCTCTTCTAAGAGACAATAGGAAAATGATTAACCAATTGCCGTAAATCCCATAGATTCTGTTAATTTTTTTTAATCCCTTGTCGATTTCCAAAGCCATCCCTACTCAAAAGTAACCTAGAGGCATCACAAGCTCAAAATGGCCAAAATAACTTACTTTTTTCCAAATCTCTTTGACATATTACATTCATTTTAACCATATAAAACCAAACATTCCTTGTAGGATTTAGGAGGCTGTGAAAGTATCTAAGATACAGGCCAGAAATCAAAATGTCTTGTTCTGTTTTGTTTTTAAAAAATAAGTTAACTTAGAGAAAGTTACCGGGAATACTTAAGGTGTCATTAAAACATAAGGTGGTTTTTTTTTGTTGTTGTTGTTTGTTTTGGTTTGGTTTTTTTACATATGGGTATTATGAATTGGGGTTTTCCTGGCATCTAAGTATATGATAAAAGTTCTCAAATCCAGATTAAATAAATGATATGTCCATTTTATACAGTATGACTTGGTTAGCTCTAATGGCCATAATTCTTCCTTTCTCACACAAATTATTGGAGGGTTTTTTTTTTTTTTTAAATAAAAGAACTAATTCATTGTTGGTAGAGGTTATAAACTGATCCATACATTTTGGAGAACAATCTGGAATTATGCCCCCAAAGTTACTAAACTCCCTATGTTCTTTGAAACCAGCAATGCCACTAACTTTGTCTATTTCCAAAGATGGTTAGGGAAAAAAGAAGAAAAAAAACATACTATGTTTTCTA
This sequence comes from Sarcophilus harrisii, assembly GCF_902635505.1. NCBI lineage: Eukaryota > Metazoa > Chordata > Mammalia > Dasyuromorphia > Dasyuridae > Sarcophilus > Sarcophilus harrisii. Next base: position 373,248,063 of record NC_045427.1, read on the forward strand.
AAATGTGTAGAGCAGTTCTCTTTATTGTGGCAAACAACTGGAAATTGCAGTGATGCTCATTAGTTGGAGAATGGATGAACAAGTTGTGATGCATGATTGTGACGGAATGCCTATAAGAAATGGTGAGCTCAATGAATTTAGAAAAAAAATGGAAAGACTTGATTGAAATTATGAAGGAAATGAGCAGAACTAAGAAAATGTTGTATATAGTAACAACAATGTATTTTAAGAATGTTTTTGAGTTAATAAGTTATTTTGACTACTATATAAACACCTGAATTAACTATAAAGGACATATGAGGAAAGATGCTATCTCCATCCAGAGAAAAAGCTGATAAATAGAAGTATAGAATAATTTTACATATGTATGTGTATATATGTATGGATGTATGCATATATACACACCTATTTGTGTCTAATGGTAGCTAAGATGGAGAGAGAAAAAAGGGAAAAAGATATTTACATGATAATTTCATTGTATATTTGAAAAGATAGTAAATTATACATTGTAGATTTGCAGTTTCCTGTGCAATCATCTTTTTAATTGTACCGTATTTATGGAATGTTTGTTTTATTCAATAAATTAAAAAATAAAAGGACCATAGATTCATATGGTAGGAAGGGACTTTAGAGATATTGCTCAGTCCTCGGGGCAATTTACTAATATCACAACTAGATAATCTCTAAACTAGGATTTTTGACTTTTCCAGTTCTCTTTCCGTTAACTATTCCATGCTGCATCTCTTGTTATACTGGACCACTGAACCAGTTAACATTCCACAGAAGCTGCTCTAGTAAATGTTAGTTCCAGATTAGTGTGTAGCATAGTTATGCTTATTGAGAATTGATTTAATATTAGCTGACAACCACATAGTTCAAAATTAAGTACTTAAGAATAGTAACTTGTATGGCTTTGTTAATCTAGTATTTGATACCCAAAATATTTTAATAGTAGTTTTTTCTTTTGTTTGTTTGCTTGCTTATTTTTTCACAATAGTATTTTATTTTTCCAAATCCATGTAAAGATACTTTTCAACATTTATTTTTGTAAGACTTGGTATTCCAAATTTTTCTCCCTCCCTTACCTTCCCCTCCCCAATACAATAAGCAATCTTTTTTTTTTTTTTTTAATAGCCTTTTATTTACAGGATATATGCATGGGTAACTTTACAGCATTAACAATTGCCAAACCTCTTGTTCCAATTTTTCACCTCTTAGCCCCCACCCTCTCCCCCAGGTGGCAGGATGACCAGTAGATGTTAAGTACATTAAAATATAAATTAGATACACAATAAGTATACATGACCAAAACGCTATTTTGCTGTACAAAAAGAATCAGACTCTGAAATACAATAAGCAATCTTGATATAAGTTAAACATGTACAGTCCTTTTAAACATATTTCCATATTTGTCATGTTGTACAAGAGAAATCAGACCAAAAAGGGGAAAAATCATGAAAAAGAAAAGACAAAGAAAAAAAGAGGTGACAATTCTGTGCTTCCTCCACATTCAGTCTCCATAGTTTTCTCTCTGGATGCAGATGGTATTTTCCATCCCGAGTCTATTGGAAGTGTCTTGAATCATGTCCTTGACAGCTAGTTTTCTTCAGGACTTTGCAAATGTACTCCAGGACTCTTTTTCTTTTTTGGTCTTAACATCTCCTGGGTATTCAGTGGAGAGGCGGGAAGACCTCAATTCAAATAAGGCAATAGACCCTTAAAAGCTATGTGAAAAAAAGTCATTTAAACTCTGTTTCCCTCAATTTCTTCAGTAGGAAAATAGGAATAATAATGATAATAATGGTACCTACCTTCCAGGATTGTTGTGAGGATCAGATGAGATAATATTTATGCAATACTTAGCTCAGTGCCTAGCACATAATAGCCACTTAATAAATGCTTGTTTCTTTTCTTTTGTGGAATCAGTTATTGTCTGCAAGTGACTCCCCAATCTACACATTTTATCACTCTATTCTCTCCCCATACTAGTACAGTCCTTGTTACACAATAAGTACTTTTTAATTCATTTAGCTCTCCTGAGCCCAAATTCCATATTATCAAGCCATTTATAAGATGTTTCTACCTGGATTTTCTAGAGGCATCTTAAACTCTACATTTCCCAAACATCTCATGTCTTTCCCCCTAGATTTACTCCTAACTCTTCTCTATTGGTTTGGAGGGTACCATTATTCTTTGGTCACCCAGACTTGCAACTTTTGAGTTATCTTTTGATACGAATCTTTCTCTCAAATCCTCTCCAATCCCCTCTCCACTCTGATTATTTGCTAAATCTTGTTTCCATTATTAATCTCATCCCTTTTATTTTCACTCACATGGCCACCATCTTAGTTCAGGCCATCATTTACTCTTTTGTCTAGACTCTGACAGTTACCTGGGTTCCCTCTCTATAATCATTTTTCTGCATATATGTTAAGTTGATATTCCTGAAGTCTGCCACTGTCACTATCTATGTTGCTCAAGAAATCATTAGTTTCCTGTGGGACTCTAGGACGAAATACAAATCTGTGTTTGACATTTGAAGCTTTTTATCATCTAGTACCCACTTTTCTTTCTTTTTAAAAAAATATAATAACTTAATTTTTCAAAATACATGCAAAGTTAATTTTCAATATTCACCCTTGTAAATCTTGTGTTCAGCTTTTTCTCCCTCATTTACTAACCTTCTCCCCTCCTCTGGATAGCAAGTAATTCAATATAGGTTAAACATGGACCATTTCTCTTTCTAGACTGATTTCATATGTGAAGCTAAACAGTATAACTATTCTAAACTTTAGTTTATACATGATATCTTGTCTCCCATCTCTATTTTTTATTATTTTTTTATTTAAAAATTATTTTTTAATTTTTGCTGAGGCAATTGGGGTTAAGTGACTTGCCCAGGGTCACACATCTAGGAAGTGGTAAGTGTCTGAGACTATATTTGAACTCAGGTCCTCCTGACTTCGGCACTGGTGCTCTCTCCATTGTGCTACCTCCCTGGCTGCCTCCCCTCTCCCAGCTCTTGTTTTTTGGCACAGGATCCCCTCACATTCTTTTCATTTCTGTGTTTCTTCTTTGGGATTACCTTAAATACTCTTCCTCATTTCTGGCTCTTTTAATCCTTAGTTCCCTTTGAGACTAAAATGAAATGCCATCTCTTAGTGTAGAATTTCCATATCTTAACTACTCCCTTCCCCTTTCTATGCTGCTTTTCCAATTACTTTTTATTTGTTATTTGTGTACTTTGTATTTACTTGTGAAACTGTTTCTCTTGAATAGAATGTAAACTACTAGAATGGCTAAGACAGTTTTGTATCTATCTTTGTATACTTAGCACCTAGCACAGTGCCTAGCAAATGAGAGGTAATGGTTGTTGAGTGAATGGTTATGAAATAACCACAGATCAAGAAATAAGAGCTGTTACAAAGTATACTTTAGTAATAGAAGAAGCTCTCTGTTTTCAGTAGTTAATATATGGTACCTAGATTATTTTATAAAAATTAACTTGCATGGGCTATTCTTTAGGTTAGGAAAAGCAGATAAAAAAATCTCTTAATCACGAAGTGTTATGTCCAGTCTGAATGGGATCAAAATTGTTTTACTCCAAATGGCATACCTTAGATGAAGTTAGTATTGACTTAGTCCAAAAAGCTAATGTTAGATTATATAGCACTCAAGTTTACATGCAGTCCTTCAAAAATCATATTTCGTCTATATTCACACTTGAAAGGTTTGTTTAACTGGAGTTGGCCCCCTCAGGTGCTCAGTTACACACGACTGTAGTTTAAAAAAAAAAAACCATAACTAACTGTGGGAACAAAAAGTAAGCAGAAGCACATTTTCAACATACCTGGCTAATTTTTCAGGTGATGTCTAATGACATTTAGATTATTGAGAACATTGTTTTGTTAATTCATAAGAAATATATCCTTTTTGGATCCATGATAATAGTAAGAGATTGAAGAGTCCTACACATGAGAGAATATGAAGAAAAAAATTCTGCATGTGCCCTATATGAATGCTCAGTGCTTCCTCTTCTGAAGTATCTGCTATTGTCTAGTTATTTTCAGTCAGTATTTGCTGTTTGCCAGACACTGTTAAGCACCAGAGTTTCAAAGCAAAGCAAAACAAAATCAGTCCCTGTCTTCAAGCACCTCACTCTCTAAGGTATAAGTACTATGTTATAAGTAAAAGATGATATAATAATTGACAAAACACTTTAAAATTTGAAAAGCATTTTTATAAAAGCATTATTTTGTTTTAACCTCATTGCAGCCTTTTGAGGTAAATACAACATTTTACATGTGAGGAAACTATAGCTCTAGGAGAAGTTAAGTAACTTGTCTATAGTTGTATAAAGTGTCACATTTGGGATTGAAGTTAGGACTATCGCTTCTCTTAGTACTCCTACTGTACCATGCTTTTATGATTAAGTTCTCTTTATATACTTTCAAATACTCAGTAGATTACTTTTTAATTCTTGAAATGAATAGAGACCTGTTAGCATTTTATCACAACATTAAATTGTATAAACTTATGTTATTTCTTTTACAGGTACAAAATTTGGAAAGTTTTTTCCTGTATATCTTGTGAAGTTTGAGGCAAAAATTAAAAGGTCAAATCTTGTTATTTGAAACTATATACGTCTTGACATGCTGTCTTATAAGTCTCAGCATCTAGCCCTAACTGCCTCTGTTCTTTTCTGAATGTATAAATATTATTTTTTTCCACTTTAAATTTAAAATTGTAAATGCTTTTTCATATGAGAGAAGGGATTTATCAGGAACTAGTAAGGTGTGGAACACATATAGAAGAAAATAGTAGTCAGATTAGATGAATAAATGCAAGTTCCTTTCATGGCTTGATTTCTGAATGAGAAGGTTTTTTTTTTTTTTTTTTTTTTTTTTTAAGGCTGAATTTCTGCTCACAATTTTTTCCCTTCTCTTCTGGATTTGAAATTGTGTCCAGTCTTTGAAAATTCAGTACATCTCAGTGATGAAAAGATAGTGGCTTTCAAATAAATCAAACTTGTCATCTAAACCAGGGCTTGCTATACTTTTTCTACTCCAAACCCCTTTTTGCTTGGTTTTATAGATATCTCAGGCGGCTTTTTGAAAAACATGATGTCATAGGATCCATATAAAAACTTAAAACTTGTACTTGTTTTCCATTGACAAAAACTTGACCTTCAAGACCTAATCATTGTTGATGGAATTGATATTTGTTTCCTTATTTATTTATAAGGATTTGGTAGAGAAGTGGCACTTCTTTTCACAACATCCACAATAAAATAATTTACTCAGATTCCTTGATAATATCAGTTCAAGGATTCTTTTGAACATTTAAAATTGATTTGTCTTAACATGCAATACACCTCTCTAATTCTAATTTACTCATATGTAAAGAACCTCTTAGCAGGACATTTTTGACTTAAATGGAAAAACAGTGAATTGTTGGAAAACTGTACTGTGATTCATTGTTAGTAGGTGTTTTCTCTTCCAGATTTTTTTTTTCTGTTATTAGGTTCACTTGTAGAATATCTCAGAATTTTCAGGTTGTATTGTAATATATAATCATTTTCCTTAAATTGCATTAAGGAAATTTTTTGAAATTTAGTATAATGAGGATAGTAAATACCTTGAATGTTTCTCCACAGCATCAGATCCAAGAAAAGTTTATGATCTCTGGCAAACTGTAATCAAAATTCACTGGTAAAGTTTATTTAGCACATTTGTTAACTTTTTTACTTTCAGCTTTATGTTTGATAGGATTTAGAAGTGGAAGATTTTATGAAAACATTTTAGTTCATTCATCCCCTTTTGTTATAAATAAGATATAACTGAAACAGGGTGGGGTAGGACAACAAATGGCTTGTCTAAGGTCACAGTAGTCAAAAATAGTAGATCTCTAGGACCTGCACTCAGGCAGATCCTCCAGGTCTAAATTCTGACATAAGTGCCAGAACTAAAATTTGAACCCAGGTCCTTTGACTCCACTGCAGCATTCTAAACTGTTATTCTACAGATGAGTTAATCTTAATAAATTGGAAGAGATTTTCTAAAAGTCATTTTTAGAAAATATGAGAAATAACCAGGTTTCAGATATTTTTTCATGGCTTTAGATTGTCTCAAAATTATAGGTATAAGATATATTATTTTCCCTGCCTTTAGTAGCTTAATAAGGATTCTGGCATGACTATTCAGAATTAATACATATGCACTCAATATAACAATATTTGTTCACTAACATATCAACATGATAAATTGAAGCATTTGGGAATAGAATTGAACATGTACTCCATCTACTGGCATCAAAGGAGCAAAGCAGGCACTATAATCTGTTTATATAGGGCTTTAATGAGAGACACACCTGCTAACCAGGTGCAGAGAATGACATGTGGGTCATTGAGGGTGAGTAGTTCAGGTAGCCATGAAGAGGAGAACCTAGCGCTTACTTACTTTATTGGTTTTGATGAATGGTTTATGGTGTTTGCGGCTCTTCTGAAACTGTTGAAGGACTTATTTCTTTTGCAAGTCAATTAAAAACTATATATTTTTTTTAAATTATGAGAAGATAGGGTTTATTCCAGTTACCACTTGGGAAGGGATAGCGAGGATAGGATGCAAGGGTAGAACTTTATTTATGAAGTTGGCTTTTTTTATATTTCAGATTTCTATAGGCTTTGTGGTGCTTACCAAAGTAGGGCAAAAAATTTTTTTTTTTCTTTTGGTGCTATCAACTTTTTTCTCCCAATGTCCTTCTCACTTAGAATTACAGAATTTTAGGACTATAAGAGACATTAAAAAAAAAAAAAAAACATCTGTTCAACTTTCTCCCTTTACAGATGAGGCATTTGAGACCTAACGAGGGAAAGTTATTTGCTCAAAGTTGCAGAACCTAGTTAGAAGTATATAACCTGGTTTTAGAACCTGTCTTCTGTCGGAGTTCTTTACCTACACATCAAGGTTTTCATAGTGCTTACTGCAAATAGACCATTTGCATTTACAAAACAAATAGACAAAACCTGGTGAATAAGATCAACTTATTTTTTACCTTTTAAGGTCTTAATTTCCATTTCTTCAGGGACTTATATGTGAAAAATGTTTGAGCTTTATGAGAGACGCTTGTGAGAGTTTCCATTTAGAAAATAATAGCTTTATACTTGACTAACTATAACATGACCAAGCGATGAGAGAAATATAAGAATGTTAGTTTAAATATTTAAAACACTAAAAATGATATATGTTCAATTTAAATCAAGCATTTATTATTGTTTACAGTTTAGCCCTGTAATAAGCAAAGGGAATTTTAAGAAAAGGCAAAACCAATTTACCCTCAGAAAGCTTAAGTGGGGGGAATTGACATGTAATTAATTAGGTGTATAAAAAATACATATGGAATAAGTGGGAGATAATCTTTAAGAATAATATTTTAAAGGGAAACTGAGAAAGGTTTCCAACAAGAATATGGAATTTTTAGCTGTCTTAAAAAAAATCAGAGATTCTAAGAGACAGATAAGGAGATAGCATCGAAATATGAGGAAAAGGCAGGTAGATGGGAGCTATACACTGCTGTTTATGAAGACTAGCAAGTAGATCAGCATACTTGTATCAGTTAATAAACATCTTTCAGTTGCCTACTATATGCCAGGCATTGTGCTATGTGCAGGGGATTCAGAGAAAGGTAAAAGATGGTTCCTGTTGCCCTTGGAGGAGTCAGGAAAGACTTCATGTAAAAGATGGCATTCTAGCTGAGATTTGAAGCCAGGGAAACTGGGAGGTGTAGGTGAAGAGAGGAGAGCTTTGTTCATGAGGGCAGCTGGGGAAAATCTCCCTGAATAGGAGCTTGAATGATTGTGTGAGGATCAAAGAATATGTGTTGCTTGAGAGTATTTGAGGAGTAGTGTATAAGACTGGAAAGGTGGGAAGAGGGGGTAAGTTATGAAAGTCTTTGAGAAGTTAAGTTTTGGACATGTTGAGTTACATATGGAGTAGTGAGTTTTATATATCTGGTAGACAATTGGAGATATGAGACAAGAGGTTTGTAAAGGGGTTAGGAGTGGTATAAATAGATTTGAGAATCATTGGCATAGAAATGATAATTGAATTCATGGAAACTGATGAGATCACCAAGTAAAGTAGAGGGAGAAGAGAAAAAAGTCTAAAACAGAGTTTTGGGGGGCCACCCAGGATTAGAAGGTGTGATCTAAATGAATATTTAGTATAGGAAACTGAGAAGGAACAGTTAGATTGGAAGAGAACCAGAAAAGATCAGTGTCAAGAAATTTAGAGAGAAGAGAGTATCAAGAAGAGAATATTGACAGTGTCAGTGTAGAGAGGAGTAAAATGTAAGAAGACTAGAAAAGTCTTGTTGTTGTACTACAAAAGGCTGTAAATCTAAGCATTCTGACCAGCATCTATCTCTTAAAGTATGACTATAGTGTTATTATCACTAACATAATAACAATTATTTGATCATAATTGATAATAACAATTGATTACTGACTAAATTTGCTAAGTTTTTATTTTAAATTATTACAGTTTTAAATTAGTGTTTTAGATTGTGATTCCTGTCACTCCCGTACCTATTTCTTGTCACTCTACTATGTTATTGCAGAACTGGAAAGGATATACAGATCTGAGGGCCATTTAATATTTTTCTTTGTTTCTTGGGGGGGGGGGTACTGTGGCCAAAGAATTTTATCATCTCAGGGAATAGCCTATTGAATTATAAGAGATAGTATGTTCATTTGGTAGCATGTAATACTGAAATGTAGGATGGCTTTAGTATGTTGAGGAAAACATGGGAATCATAAATGCTAAGGATACAATGGTTTGCAGTCTTTTGGGTAGAATATCCAAATTGAGCTGGCTCAATCAATTCATCCATTGAATTACGAATTGAATGCTTGCAAGAAGCTTTTGGTTATTTTGTCTCTGTGAATTTAGAAAGTTATCCTGAGAACTAGATGAATCTTCTATTGCTATTTCTCAGTAAAAAAAGACTTGTTATTAAAGCAGTTTTTATTTAAGTAGATTGTTCCACCTGACTAGTTCTTCAAGTTTATAAAGCTCAGTTCTTTGATTTAGTGTCTCCACAGAAACTGTTAACTTTTTAAATGGTTCATTTGAAATGTGAAATGTAACAGTTCTCAAATTGTGTTTGTGGTGGTGTTCGGATTGAAGCTTGTGCGTGTCTGTATGTGTAATGAAAAAAAGAATAATAGTGAGGAAAAGTTACTGTAAGTTTTTGTCTTAGCCTCTTGGTCTATAACAGCTCACAGTTTTTGGTAGGCTTTATATACTTTTCCCCACTTGAATCTAATCATGCTTAGAGAAAGCAAAGCCTTGTGGGACTAGTTTTAGAATGCTATGAGTCAATGACTTGAAACAAATTTCCATGTTTTTGAAAAATATCATACCAATATAGTTGTATCTAAATATTTGTGAATGTAGCTTTTGGCCAGAGATGGTAATGTGCAACTGTATCTTTTGAACAGTTTCAAGTTTATTATCATGAAGATCTTATATTCTTTTAAGTGATAATATTACTAGATATTTATATAAGGCTTTATGGACATTGTATATGGCATGTCATCATATGTTGCTAAAAATCTGTAGTGTTTTTTAATACAACATTTATCTGATTTTAAAAATCTATAATTATACATGACTTAATTTGATTGATTTGACTATTGATATACAAACTAACTTATGTCTTAGTATTTTAATTAAGTTGTCAAAAGTGGCTCATTAATTTTTTCCCAAATGGTAAACATATTACCTAGATATTCTGTCATTTTACTGGTTTCTTGAAAATTCAGAGAAGCTAGAAGAGGTGTCAGTGTTGGAAAGAAGAGTTTTCTTAGTATGATTGATTTACATGTAATAATAATTGCCTTTCTTAAAAAGTGTTGGTGCTATTTTAATGTGATAGTTGTAATGTTTACTATTGGTACTATCTTAAAGGCAGCATTTAAGACATTCCATAATTTGGCATCATTGTACCTTCCATCCTTTTTTCCCCACTATTTCCTTTCATTTTTTTTTTTGTTCCCATCAAATGAAGATATTCTAAATTGAGTAGTCTAGACTCTACCTTTGAGCCTTTATATAAGGCTAATCCTTTTTCTTGAATGGCAGTCCCTTCATTTTTGCCTCTCAGAATCCCAATTTTCTTTCAAGGTTTAGTTCAGATGTTACCTCTTTTGAAGCTTTCTTTGATGATTGTCCTCTGACAGTGCCTTCTCCCTCTCACTCTCTTTTTTTAAAAAGAGCAATGATAAGAGCAATAATTGCCTTGTATTATACTTAAGTGCATTTTAAAAAAAACTTTTCAAAAGAAAGTAAAACTCCCTTGGAAGAAGGGATTTTAATTTTTTTCATATTATGGACTCCTTTGGATATTGTTAACTCCCGAGGATAATGTTTTTGAATACGTGAAATAAAATACTATAAGCTTAAAAAGAAACTAATATTGAAATAGTTATCAAATCATTAAAATAAAAATATTCATGGACTTTGGTTTAGAATTAGACCACCTGTTTTACGGATGTGAAGTTTAGTTTTTGTCTTCATATCCTCAATATCTTGTACATAATAAGTACTTAATAAGTATTCATTAAATTAAAAAATATTTTTATCATTTTACTTTATGATTGACCTCAAGTATATTTATAATAAATTATAATGAAATTATAATTCACATATTATATACTTAAAATCAAATATTATTTTATTATTTAAAAATATTTTCTTAATTTTATTTTCAGATCTACATTCTCTCCTTCTCATTTCCCTAAAATTTTGATTATTTTTTCTAATTCGGTAGGATTTCCCCTATATTCCCACCCTTTACTGCATAGTATTTTGATTCTTAAGTCAAATTGGAAATATCCATACCTAAATAAGCATTAATGATTTGACTAAATACAAAGCATGCTTGAAATTCATAGCTTATGATTCTTTTTCAGAAGGCTGTATTTTTAAAGTACTATTCTGTGTTTTGTTGGATTCGGTTGCCATAGCATCTCTCTAATCCATTTTTCTCCATTTACTTTACTCACTATCTTATTAAAGGTTCTCAACTCTGTTATTGTGATCACCCCCTAATTGGTCTTCCTGTCCCATGTTCCTCTTTTTAAAAAATCCTTCACACTGAGTTGCCAGATTAACATCTTTAAAGGACACTTTTGACTCTATCACTTCTGTTAAAAAATCTCTATAGTTCCTTAATTACTCTAGGTTAAAATACAAATTTTTCTGTTCGACTTTTCATGGACTCCAGACTGTCTTTTTTCAGACTTATTGCACATTACTTACCTTTATATACTCTAAATTCCAGTAGTATTGGCTTATTTAATTACTGTAAGACAATCTGAGTCCTTTTGTTGTTTTTGCATAAGCCTTTCCCCCCCATTACAGGAATGAACTCTCGCTTTACCTTTGCCTTTTTGAGTCCAAGTTTGCCAAGGTTTTAGCTCGTGTTATTTCTACATGAAATTTTCTGATTTTAAACACACACACACACACACACACACACACACGATAATATTATTTTCCTCCAACAGAATCTAAGCTCCTTAAGGGCAGGAACTATTTTTGTCTTTATCCTCTGCCTGATACTTAGTCTCTTAAGTTTGTTAAATGAATGAATTATTATACAGTAATTTGTTGAGTGAATGAATTACTATGTCAATTTATATCCACTCATTAAATTCTAGTAGCTTTGTAACCCCCCCAGAATGAAATAAAAATTATTTTGTTTGGCATTTAAAGCTATTGCATAAGCTCATCCCCCCCCCATTCCACCTTTCTAATTTTCTTATGTTTTCATCTCCATGAGTTCTAAATTCCAGCAATGCTGATCTATCTGTGATTTCGTGAATATGACACTTCCCATCTTCCTCCCCTTGCTGACTTTGTTCTGCCTCCTCACCTCTGCATCTCAGTTTCCCTGGTTTCCTTCAAGATTCAAATTAAATCTTCCCTGATGTCATGGTCATCCTAGAGAATGAAAGAGACACAATACATTCTACTTACTACAGGCCTTTCTAGGTCCCTAAACTTTCTCCCTCCCTCCCCCCCATTCATAGATCCTTTTAGAAATCTGAAGCCTATGGACTCTTTCTCAAAATGTTTTTAAAAGTATAAAGTAAAATATGGATTACAAAAAAAATCAGCTATATTGAAGTAGTTTTTAAAAATAATTTCACAGACCCTAGGTTAAAAACCCTAGCTTTACCTGCTACTATACTGCTTTCTCTTTATTCTGTATATAGCTTGTCTAATTCGTTGTTTTACATGTCATTAGATGTAAGTTCCCATAGAGCAAAATCTGATTTTGCTTTTCTTTATAGCATTTAGCACATGCCTGACACATAGCAAACACAATAAATGCTTGTTGACTGACTGACAAAATGACTTGTTAACTCTTTTGAGCTTTACAACGACCCTGTGAAGTAGGCAAGGCGTATATTACCTTTTATGATAGATGGGCAACGAGACATTGAGAAGCTTGCCTGTGGTCATGCAGCATGTGTAGTAAGGGAGGCATAACTAAGATCCAAATGACCTTTCTACATTAAACTGCTCTCAGTCCACATCTTCATGACCTTCAAAATATGAAAGTATTATGTTCAGTAAACTTGTGTTTCAGTTGTTTTTCAGACTAGTCTTTTTAAAATGAAGGTGAGAGGGGCAGCTAGGGGGTGCAGTGGATATTAACTCTGAAGTTATAGGAGTTAGGAAGACCTGAGTTCAAATCTCGGACACTTAACACTTCCTAGATATATGACCCTGGGCAAGTCACTTAACCCCAATTGCCTCGGCAAAAATAAATAAATGAATGAATGAATGAATAAATAAATAAATAAATAAAATGAAGGTGAGAGTTTCGGACCACTCCATCTCTGTGTGCTTTTTGCCCGTTAAATGTAAATGCTACCCAAGGCTTTCTCCTGTCTGACCTTTCCTACCTTTCCATCTTCTTTCAGTTTATACTTAGTGATCTCTTCTGTTTTCTTTGCTTTAATGGTCCACAGATTTAGATCTTCTTGACTTCAGTCTTGCATTGCCAACTGCCTATTGAACATCACAAATTGGATGACCTATAAACATTTCAAATTCCACATAAAATCTGACTCATTATTTTTCATACCTATTCCCACAATCACTCCTTTTTCTCTGCCTGATTTTCTATTTTTGTCATTGATATCACTATTCTCCTGGTCAAATTTAAAACCTTGGAGTTATCCTTGATTCTTTTCCTTTTTTGTTCCCTCACATTCATCCCCTGTGGTCAATTAGTCAACAAATATTTAATAAGCACCTACTATGTGCTCTAGGTATTATGATAAGTACTGGGATTACAAGAACAAAAAATGAAGCAATCTATTCATGAGGAGCTTAATGTTACAAGGTAGGGTAAAGTTTACAAATCTTAAAGTGCTGTATATTAGGTGGTAGTTTTCAAATCCAGCCCATTTCTCCTTTTCAATGTATCCTGTATTCATTACTTTTTTTTTTTTTTGGTCACCCTAATTTAGTCCTTTTCCCCTCTTAAAACATTTTCTTAACTTGTTTCCCCAGTTTCTCATTGTACATACCTCCCCTTTCTAATCTGTTTCACATACTGTTGCCAAAATAGATCTAGAGCTCAAAGTTCCCTTAAAAATATCCTATCAACCCTTCCTCTCTCCACTGCCAGCTTGATACATTAGGAAATTGAGGTTCCAAGAGGCTGAGTAACTTGTCCAAAGTAACCTTGTTTTGAATTTTGGTTCTCTGATTCTAAAGCCATTTCACTAGTCCCACTTTTTACTATTCTTTACTTCCTGCCACTATCTTCTTCGTGCAAAGATTTGATCATTTCATTTTCCTTGACAATAACTTTTAGTTGTTCCTCATTTTAACATTTAAAACATAAACAGCTCAATTTTTAATGCCACAGCCCCAGTTTGCCATTTTTATCTTATGTTCCGCTTCCTTAATAGTTTCTCACTTTATCAGTCAATTGGAACCATTTTCTGTTCCCTGAACATGTTTCTGTGTTTATGTTCTCTTCTGCTGGAATTATAAAATATTTGTTGGGAGAAATTGTTACAGAAGAAGGAAGAAAAAAATAGACGTATTAAGTGCATACTATGTTCTAGATACTGTGCTTAAATGAAATGCATAACTTTCTTGGATACCCTAGCTTGAAGTTAATGCTTCTTTCTTTGATTTCATATTGTGCTTTGGTACTCATGGCATCATTATCTTGCCTCATATTTATTTGTATGATTGTGTTATTGCTGTTAGAGTGTATGTAAGCTTTCTTAGATCAGAAGCCATGTGAATGTGTCGTATTTGTGTTAGTGTATATATAAGAGACTTAAGGGGAGCCGTGATAACAAGAGTACTGAACTTGTCAAGACATATGTATTCAAATCCACCCTCTTAATATTTTATATATTGTGTGATCATAGGCAAGTTCTTTAATCTCTCAGAACTGCAGTTTGTCTATAAAATAGGTAAAACCTATTAGTTAACCTGCCTCTTGGGATTGTTGTAAGAGCCTACTGAGAACATCTAAGTGCTTTACTGTAAAGTGTAAGTACTTTAAAGTGCAATATAAACATCATCTTTTATTATTTATATAACTCTTACAGTACCATGACACATGTGAATGATTATCAAGTTGAATTTAGTTAGAATTCATCAGTAAGCATTTAGGGATAATGATTCTTGGCAACTATTTTTTAAGGTTATTGTGAATAATACATGGAATTATACATGTAAAAGCACTTTGCAAATTTGAATGTTGCACAAGTGTTACTAGAACTACTGTTAATTGGAACTTAGGGACATAAATGGAAAATAGTACCTTTTAAGAGGTTCACATTTTTTTTTAAAATAGCATATCATTTTTTCAAATACATGGATAGTTTTCAGCATTCACCTTTGCAAAACTTTGTGTTCCATATTTTTTCCCCTCTCCTTCCTCCCACCTCTTCAAGATAGCAAGCAATCTGATATAGGTTAAACATTTGCAATTTTTCTAAACATATTTCCATATTCATCATGTTGCACCAGAAAAATGAAATTAAAAGGAAAAACAACATGGGGGGGAACACCAAACAAAAAAAAGGTGAAAGTACTGTTCTTTGATCCACATCCAATCTTCATAATTCTCTCTCTGTATGCTGATGGCATTTTCCACCCTAAGTCTATTGGAATTGCCTTGAAAATCATATTGTTAAGAAGAGCCAAGTCCATTGCAGTTGATCATCACATAATCTTGTTACTGTATACAATGTTCTCTTGGTTCTGTTCACTTCACTTAGCATTGGTTCATGTAAGTCTTCCCTTCCCGGGCTTTTCTGAAACCAGCCTGCTCATCATTTCTTATAGAACAATAATATTCCATTACATTCATATACCATTATTTATTCAGCTGTTCCCCAACTAGTGGACATCCAATCAATTTCCAGTTCCTTGCCACTACAAAAGGACTACTACAAACATTTTTGTACATGTGTGTCCTTTTCCCTCTTTTATGATCTCTTTGGGAAACAGACCCAGTACAGATACTACTGGATCAAAGGGTATGCACAATTTTATAGCCCTTTGGGCATAGTTCCAAATTGCTCTTCAGAATGGTTTTATTTCATAACTCCACCAACAATACATTAATGTTTCAGTTTTCTTACTTCTTCTGTCATCTTAGCCAATCTTAGAGGTGTGAAGTGGTAAGGAGGATCACCTTCTATAGAAATATAAGCCTTGATGGTTTTTTCCCAATTCTATGGTGTTAACCTATGTTTAAATTCTCAAGTGCCAGATAGTGCATAAACTGCTAAATAGTACATTTTTTATCTAAAATAAGAAATGCATCTAAACACAATCTTTAGTAGTAATGATAGACAATGTACAGTTTAATTTGTTTGAAATTCTGTTCAGTTTTATCCTCAAAACTGACAAGTTAAGTTTGCCAGAAAATGCCCATCTCTCTTTCTGTGCTTATAACAATCTCAAGTAGTTAAAATGCAAGGTCATTTTGACAAGTGGTAAACTACATTTATCCTACTGGCTTTAATCCAAAATGGATTTTTTTTGTCTATCATTTGTAATTACATCTTTTTTTTTAATTTATTTTTTTTTATAATAACTTTTTATTGACAGAACCCATGCCAGGGTAATTTTTTACAACATTATCCCTTGCACTCACTTCTGTTCCGATTTTTCCCCTCTCTCCCATAATTACATCTTAAAGAAATAAAATTGCAACATTACATGGTTTAATTTCAGAAGTTTTGAAGTGAAAGATTGATTATATAAGATAGTCATGCTTCCCAGATGTTCAGAGCTAGACGATTTCCAAACTGTTGTGTTTACCATCTTTTATGGGATATCTCTGTTCTTGTCCTATCGACTGGGAACCATTTGGTATTCATTTATGAATCATAAATCATCATATGGAGCAGATGCAGTTTCTTATAGGCCACTGAAGCAAAAATTGTCATATTTAGAAGAAGAAAAATAATTAATTTTGGAGTTTAATTAACGTATATAGATTATGTTTATATATACATCTTATATCTCTATATGGTTATAGATTATAACTGTGATCATCTTTTGTAGCTTTTGGCTGTTGGTGTTTTTAAGTTCCTCACAACCTGAACATTCCTTACTTTCTAGCGTTTGATTTTAGTTCTCTCTGCGTATTCTAGCCATATTTCCTTGTACATAAAATTCCATATCTAGCTCCTTGCCTTTGTACTAGTTTTCTATGCCTAGAATACTCCTATCTTCTCACCTCTATCTCTTAGAAATTCTGTGTTTCTCCAAGACTCAATTTAAATAACTCCTTTTCCTGGAAGCTTTTTTCTTTTCCTTCTTTGGAGTCTAGAACTTTCCTGTCTCAAATTAACTTTTGTCTACTCTCTTTATCTGGTATATACTTAATTGTTTTCTTCTTGTCTCTTTATTTTTTTTTTATTTTTTTTATTTAATAGCCTTTTATTTACAGGATATATACATGGGTAACTTTACAGCATTAACAATTGCCAAACCTCTTGTTCCAATTTTTCACCTCTTACCCCCCCCACCCCCTCCCCTAGATGGCAGGATGACCAGTAGATGTTAAATATATTAAAATATAAATTAGATACACAATAAGTATACCTGACCAAAACGTTATTTTGCTGTAGAAAAAGAATCAGACTCTGAAATATTGTACAATTAGCTTGTGAAGGAAATCAAAAATGCAGGTGTGCATAAGTATAGGGATTGGGAATTCAATGTAATGGTTTTTAGTCATCTCCCAGAGTTCTTTTTCTGGGCATAGCTAGTTCAATTCATTACTGCTCCATTAGAAATGATTTGGTTGATCTCGTTGCTGAGGAGGGCCTGGTCTATCAGAACTGGTCATCATCTAGTATTGTTGTTGAAGTATATAATGATCTCCTGGTCCTGCTCATTTCACTCAGCATCAGTTCGTGTAAGTCTCTCCAGGCCTTTCTGAAATCATCCTGTTGGTCATTTCTTACAGAACAGTAATATTCCATAATATTCATATACCACAATTTATTCAGCCATTCTCCAACTGATGGACATCCATTCAGTTTCCAGTTTCTAGCCACTACAAAAAGGGCTGCCACAAACATTCGTGCACATACAGGTCCCTTTCCCTTCTTTATAATCTCTTTGGGATATAATCCCAGTAGTAACACTGCTGGATCAAAGGGTATGCACAGTTTGATAACTTTTTGAGCATAGTTCCAAACTACTCTCCAAAATGGTTGGATTCGTTCACAACTCCACCAACAATGCATCAATGTCCCAGTTTTCCCGCATCCCCTCCAACAATCATCATTATTTTTTCCTGTCATCTTAGCCAATCTGACAGGTGTGTAGTGGTATCTTAGAGTTGTCTTAATTTGCATTTCTCTGATTAATAATGACTTGGAGCATCTTTTCATAACTAGAAATAGTTTCAATTTCTTCATCTGAGAATTGTCTGTTCATATCCTTTGACCATTTTTCAATTGGAGAATGGCTTGATTTTTTATAAATTAGAGTTAATTCTCTATATATTTTGGAAATGAGGCCTTTATCAGAACCTTTGACTGTAAAAATATTTTCCCAATTTATTGCTTCCCTTCTAATCTTGTCTGCATTAGTTTTGTTTGTACAAAAACTTTTCAGTTTGGTATAATCGAAATTTTCTATTTTGTGATCAGTAATGATCTCTAGTTCTGCTTTGGTCATAAAGATCTTCCCCTTCCACAGGTCTGAGAGGTAAACTATCCTATGTTCCTCTAATTTCTTCTTGTCTCTTTAAAGACAAGGATTATTTTAACTTTGCACAGTTTCTGGAACATGTTTTTCAGTTGTGTTTGATTCTTTGTAACCCCATTTGGGGTTTTCTTGGCAAAAGTGTTTTGCCCTTTTTCTTCTTTAGTTCATCTTAAAGATCAAGAAATCAAAGCAACCACGGTTAAATGATCTGCCCTAGGGTTACACAACTAGCAAATGTGAGGCCAGATTGGAACTCAGAAAGGTAAATCTTCCTGATTTCAGTCCTAGCATTTTTTCAACTGTGTTACCTAGTTGTTCTTCTGGAACACAGTGCTTAAATAAAATATGAATGGCAAGTAAGCAGTTTAACTGATTGGTCTTTCCCTTTGATCTAGTGGTAGTTAATAAATATTTATTTTGGATTATAGTAGATACTTAAATGCTTGATCAGGGGAAGGAGGCCAGTCAGTCAAACTGCTTGTCACTCCTCTATTATATTTCTCTATTATAGCTACAGTCAGTTCTACTATAATGCTTCTTTTTAAAATATTTTTAAAAATGCTTCTTTTCCAATAGAATTGATATATTAGGGAACATATTTGGCATAATTCAGATTTCTGTTCAGTTTTAGGGAAAACTTCTTGTAGCAGTTGAGATTTTAGTTGGGACTTAACAGGAGATAGTCAGGGTGGAGGAGGGAGAGCATTTCAGGTATAAGAGATAGCCTCCCAAAATGGGCAGAAAATTTCTGGTTCAGTTGGAGTTAATAGGAAAACATGATCAGTTAGGGGTTTGGTAAAAGGGTATTTCAATGCCTGGGATGGAAAGAAGGTCAAGACAAGGCACCAGGACAAAAAGAGATCCTAGAAGATTTCTTAGTAAGCACTGCGTATAAAACTGGGTACCTAGAGAATAAGGATATAGGCAGAGGGGCAACCCAAGGATAGAACTCAAGGCCAAGGACTATGTCTATTTATGGATTTCCTAAATAGTTTATGTACTACTCTTATTTATTAGGTGGTTCTTTAAAAAATAAAAAAGTGTCATTGACATTTTTGAGCATTGTGTCCCTTACCCATAAACCCTCTGATTTTCATTGCTTGATTTTGTATAGTACAATGCTTTTGAAGAACACATATGGGCACTTGTTTCTAGTAGATTTTCCATTATTAACTTTTATAATAAGGAAGGAATTAAAATCAAATTTTATCAGGCATCAAATCAGTTTTACCAGAAAATTAGGGAAATATCAGGAAAGCTTGCTGTTTTAGGGAAAGTTGGTCCTTTCAGTTGCCTCCATGAAATTGTTTTCTCTTCATGGACTTTTTTACACACCAATGATCTAAAACAAGATAGTTTATAAAATCTTTGATATATATATAATTTGTATACACAAAATAATATACCTTATACAATTTATTGAAATAGAACAATGGTTTTTATGTTAAAATAAATGTACTTGTTTTCTAGGTTCATAGAGGTAATAAAATTCCTTCATAACATTTTATTAGTGATTTATGTTCTTACTGATTCACATTGGATTTATTGAAATTTATGAATCTCTGATTTGTTTGTTAAGTTTCTTTAAGTACATTGATGGTAATGTCTATAAGACCCTGGATGAAGGATTTTTTAACCTGGGCTACACAACCTATTTCCAGAATTAGTATATTTTAAGGGGTCTCTGTGACTTTATATAGAAGGAATTTTACTAATTGAAGACCAATGCCAAATTTGGTATTGTTTCCAATTTTTTTTTCTATCCCCATGAGTCTATATCATTTCTCTCTCTCTCTCTTTTTCTTCTCCTTCCTTCCCTCTCTCCCTTTCTTTCATACACAGACAGAAACAGACACCTTTTTAAAACTCAAGTTTAGCAAGGAAATTAGTCAGTAATTCTAGAGATATGCTATGGATTTTACGAAATCTATTTAATGGACCTTGAATCTTTAATTCTCAAACAGGTTGAGTCATTTATTTTGGACCAAGAAGATCTGGATAACCCAGTGCTTAAAACAACATCAGAATTATTCTTATCGAGTGCAGCAGAAGGAACAGATTTACGCACAGTGGATCCTGAGACGCAAGCAAGATTAGAAGCATTATTGGAAGCAGCAGGTACTTTATTTGCACTCTCATGTTATCCTTGCCAAGTAATTTTTCACTTTATGTACATATAAATTGTTAGCTATCTATATAGAATTGATTAAACTTTTCCCATTATGAAGAATATGTTCAAATTTGTAAAGTTGAACTTTAAAAATTCCAAGATTAAAAAATTAAATTTTTGAATACCTTAAATTTCAGTTAATGACTTCTGGATTTATCTTTTTAATTAAGAGTTTAAAGTTCTGTTATGCTAATGGCAAACTCCTTTGCCCTCAACAGTTTACAAAATAAAAATAATATGCAAGATAATTCTCATTCAGTTTGAGAAATCTTGACTTTGATTTATAAAATGCCATATTTTTCTATGAGTAATCATGATAAACAAATTGGAATTTCCCTTGGAATAAATTAATCAATAGAAAATAAACTAAATTTTTGATAGCTCTACAAATAATGCTAAATAAGCATAAAGATATTTTAAAAACAAATGGACAAGAATATTTAGGAACACAGTTTTGAGGTAAAAGTCAATTAATAGCAGACTTGTATTTTCAGACTTAAAATGTATTTCAAAATATCTCTAAATCTAATATTTGGATTTTAAAAAAGAGACAGACAAACCCATGAAACAGAAGAGATTTCAGACATGGAATCAAAATATATAAGAGATTAATGTTGGGTCAACCTATAGAAAATAAAAAAAGGGGAAAGGATTAATCTTTTAATAAATATTAAGATAACTGGTTAGCAATATGATAGAAAACAGATTTCGTCTTCTAGCTCACATATACTGGAACAAAATCTACATGATTTGTAGACTGAAACTTTGTTTTAAAACCTTTTATAAAAATAGAAGAAAATAGAGTAGCATATCTATGTCACTTCTGGAGGGGGGAGGTAAGTATCTATTAAAAGGAAGAAATTATTGGGAACAAGATAAATGGGCCTCATTACATTAAAAAGAAAACCTTTGCATATGATGGAAAACGATATTGCATTATAAATTTATGATGAACATCAAATTTTGGAAGAAAATAAATGAAGTAGTCAGAAGGAAGGCCTAGTCTTCAGTGCATCCTTTCAAAAGATGGGAACATAAATTTACAATTGAGGGATATACATGGTCCTTTTTAAAAAAAAAAAAAATCATATGAAAAATCCTTGACAGCAAAGAAATTAACATTGAAACAAGTTTGAAGCATCACCTCATACCAATTGAATTATTTTTGGAAAAAATAAAATTTCATTGCTGGCATTATGGGGAATAAATACACTCATGCATTTTGAATGAAATTGTTATCTCAAGCAATCAATCTAGCAGTACTCCACTTTTTAACAGGAAAAGAAAAAAAGCCTCTTTAAGTATATTTTTCTTGGCATTTTGTTAATGTGAAAAAACTATGTGGTATCTGTGTGTGTGTGTGTGTGTGTGTGTATGCATACACGTGTGTTTCTGTGTGTACATACACAGTAATAGGAACTGGAAAGCTAGGTAGTACAGTGGATAAAATGTCAGGTCTGGAATCAGGAAGACTTTCCTTTGTGAGTTCAAATATGACCTCAGACATGCAATAGTCTGGACAAGCCACTTGACCCTGTTTGTATTAATTTCCTTATCTAAAATGAGCTGGAGAAAGAGATGGCAAAACACTCCAATATCTAATAAGATGAAGTTGGAAAGACTCAGGGCACTACTGACCAACAACAAAAATAATAGGAATGTGGAAATAGCTGAATATGTTGTTGTTAACATAATAGAATAATGTAACTTTTTTAGTAAAATAGTTATGTATCTCATATGTGAAGAATATAAAGAAATTTGATGAAATAATAGAGTCCAAAAATAAGTATTAGAACAGAATGTATTCTAATTATTATCATATCAGATGAAAGTATACAGAAAGGGATAGATAAATGAGGAAAGGTAATATAGATACCCAGAGAGATTCCCAACAAATTGTTTGTCTTACATATTTAAATTCATTTTTTCAAATGCAAATAGTTGTAAACCAAGTGTAATTGCTTTAGTTAATATCAAGTTTATTATAAACCATAAAAAAAGATACACTGGGCTTTGTAAACTAGTAAAAAGCTCCATAATCCTTAAAAATGTGGCAAGGCAAAAAGAAAAATATGTAAAATGTATGAAGCAATGTACACTTACCAATTTTAATTTTATTTTAACCCCTCTCCTTGCTTATTTTCTATATGAAGTTTCCTCCAGTTGAAAGACAAGCTTTCTTTAGAGGATTAATCATTCAAGTAAAAATTAGTCTTTTTTGTCCTGTATGCATAATAGTCTCATATTTATGTATTTTATTTTACTTTTTTAAAAAATGTGTAAGAGAAGGAAATTTTATAGCTTCTTATTTCTATTTTAAAGAGCCCCTAGAAGCAATAGTAAATGCTCTATATATACACCTCACTTAATGCTTTTAGTTTAGTTTCTAGTTAATAGAAAATAAGCTATTAGGTAAAATAACATTGCTGCAGGCAGTTATATATAGGAACAACTTTTTTAAATGGGCAATTCACAGAAGAAGTTATAAAAAAGATTTTACAACTTTACAGTAGGCTTTGATTATTATGTATTGTTTTAAGGAAAACCCATTGATTTTTGTAAGATGATATAGTGGAAAGATTACTAGACTTGTCAAGAGAACTGAGTTTAGATTGTGTTTGGGCAGGTTGCTTAATGTTTGTATGTTTTAGTCCCTAATCCATTCATCTTTCAAATAGTGGTAATACTTGTATGATTTACTGCATTAAGGTCCTTGTGTTAAAAAAGGGCTTTGTAAATTTTAAAGTGATGATAAAGAACACAATGCTTGGCTTGACCAAATAATGATGAGGTATAAGTAAGGATTTAAGGGATCAAAATTTAGGGGTGTTTTCATAAGATTATAGAAGAGAGTAAGTATTAAAATGTATATTTGTTTAGGATCTTATTTATCTATTAACTTTATACTATTTTGGAAAAGCACAGGAAGGATTGCCAAGATGGACTTTCTGATGATGTTGGTTTTTTCTGATGAATTAGTGGATGGCTCTAAATTAGATTTTAAAAACTAGTCAGAATAGAATATTTAAATTTGATTTATTAGCATTATTAAAGCTTTGAACTTAACGATTTAAAGTAGAAAAAGATTTTGTTGTGACTACTTTAGATATAGTATAACAAGTGGGCTAAAAAGTAGTACATAGCTTGTTTTAATTCCTTCTTTGTGACATTAGTTGAAGGTAGATGCAAGACACAGAAAACTTCCATCTTTTCTAAAATGATTTTGAGACACTGACTATGAGATAGGATCTAGCTAAAAAATATTACTAATAAATTTAGCAGCTGTATCCATCAAAAGTAAAGAGTAGTAACTAATTCAGAGGTAATTGAAATTATCAGAATGGTGACTCCTCTTCCTATACAAAACAGTTTTAATTAGTGCTTTCCATTTTATCCAATGGTATATTGTTTAAATATTCCTCATAGGACAAATTTTAACATGATGATCATTCGTGGATTCTATTTAAAATAGATTTTTTTTTTGAGTTTCTAAAAGGGAATATATATATATATATATATATATATATATATATATATACATACACATATATATATATTGTATTTCTATAACTATAGCATTTTTACTATAACACTATAACAAAGCATTTTACTGAAAGGCCATCTCAAGGAGTACATGTAGATAGTAGCATTGTCATGAGCATATACATTATTATGAATAATGTAGGAAAATATTTCTGACCTAGTTATGTTTTTTGCCCAAGTTTTTATCTTGTCAGGTTGATGCTGAATCCTGTTGAGAAGTAGATGACTTTGCATGATGATGTTTTGTACTTGGAAATATTTACTTTTCCTTTGATATATAATCACTTGATTTTATTTATTGGGGAGGGGAGGAAGGCAGGATTTACATAGCCTATCTAAGGAGGAAACCAAGTTTTGGCTGAATTCCAGTGATGGAGATATGGACTAAGGACAGACAGTTACAGTCATTTCTCTTTGGAAGCATTTATACCTGTCTGGAAAGTTTCTAGGAAGCTGGATCAGCTTTGAGGTTGACTCTGATGATTTAGGTCTTCTTTAGAATGGAAATGGGGATCTAATTTATCTCAGATTGAAGGGAACCTAAAACCTTGTGCTTTTCTTACTTTGCTTATAGTCTCAATTTGGGCCATAATTCACCTTTTAGTGATAGGTGCTCCTGTGGTATTTTGATGCAAAGGTTAGAACTCGAGATTGTTTAGTAATATGTTTACTTGTGTATCGATTTGTTTCTTATCAGGATGTTAAGCAGAATCTTGAGAGGTTTTTTAGAAGCCATATAGGAACTTGTCATAAGTGTGTCACTTTTGTCAGCAGGTCTCCACTAAAGTCCTACTTCGATGCCTCATTGTGGCCTACAGGTGACCCTGGGTTCTTGAAGGTTATGCTAGCAGAGCGCAAGCTCCGGCAGGTCCTACCAAGCTGGAAAGGCTTCAAGTGTGGGCCCTTTGAATGGACTCTATATCTGTCATCCATGGACCAACCTAGCTAAGTTCGAAGAGGCTCATCACCAGAAGGTTGGACACCAGGTGATGAATTTTTTGGCTACAGCAATTCATGAAACAGTCTACTAAGGTATGGAGGGGTTGCAATATGCATAGGCAGAGGGAATTCCACCCACGCAAATAGAATCATGCATCTTTTGAAGTATTGAAGTATGTCATTAGTCACTCTGAGAAAAGACATCTTAATTCTACATTCAAACAATTACACCATCAGTAAAGTCCACTTCATAAATTCATAGGATTATAGATCTAGAGCTTGAAAGAACCTCAAAGGTTATCTATCTAATCCAACACCTTCATTCTTCCAGTTGAAAATTTTGTTTATCAAACATTTGTAATTTCCTTAAAATAGTCTTTTGAATACTTAGTTGTAACCTTGAAGTTTAGATTTTATTTAAGAATAATATAACTTTATGCTCTGAAATATAAACAATTTAAAAAGTTTACAAAGAATTGTACTTGGTTCAAGATAAATACTCTTTTCCACACAGAATCATTTGATAGTGAAAACTGTCTTGAAAAATTAAAGTTTAGGAATATCTGCTCTTAAAATTGTTGCAGATATTGAGCTTAGATGCAGGGAAGATATAATGTTGAAAAGTATCATTGTCAAAGCAGTTAACACCAATATTTAGAATGCCAACTCTTAATACTTCATTACTTCAATGGATCTTATTGATGTGAATATTTTATTTAAGAATGCAGATTACAACCCATCCATGCCTTTTCATCCTATTTAGTTCTTGTCCATGTTATTTATGGGAATAAATTCTACTGAGAGGATCTACCCAGTATAGAGACTTCAGAGGCCTTTCCTCTAGGTCTTTTAACATAGGTACTGGGTACTATTGCAGCCATTTGGACTCTCCATCTTTTATTCTTTGATCTTCCTACATGACCATTCCACCTTCTTTTATCATCATACATTGTGACTTTTTATACTACTTTTTGTGTACAAGTGATCCTGGTTTAAGTGATCCTGGTTTTACTTAATTTGAAGCCATAATAGTGTCATAGGAGAAAAAGAAGTGCTCATTTATTTTTTTATTCATTTATATATTTATTAGTCAAGGAGCATCTTGAGCTCATTGAAAGCACTGTGTATTTCTTCCAAATATAATCTGGTCTATTCTTTTCTTTTTGTTCAGTTCTAGACCCAACTCATTGTCCATTTGCAGTGCCTGTCTGAGAGATGTACTAATGAACTGACTTAAATGTTTTGTTCATCTAACTGCATGTCTGGACAAAAGCACTTTTTCATCCTTTTGGCATTTCTGAATAGATTATTAGGTCTATCTCTTCATCTTACGGTTTTTGTTGAAGACTATCTGTACTGGTATTCTAGAGTTTTGTACAAGTAGTAGTATCTGGAGGATCTACCCCACCATTGAAAATGGTGGAAAATATCCTCTGTGATGGTGGAAAAAAACATCTTTAATGATCATGTATCCCCTTGTTATATGCCTCATTTAATATAATAGTCATAGAACAATTCTTCCGGTTATATATACCAAAGAATCTTGCATGATAACAAAAACTGACATTCTAAGATAATTCAAGATTTGATAAGTATTTTAAGTACATAATCTCATTTGAGCCTGACAGAATCCCTGGAAGCTGCAGCCACATCTATTGTTATTTCCCAGTTTAGTCTGAGAGAAGTTTGTTGAATTGGCCATAGGGACAAAGTTAGTGTCATAGGCAAAATTTAATCCAGTGTTTTTCTAATTCTCAAGTACAGTGCTCTGTCCACTCTACCAAGCTGCCTTTTAAATGGGGAAAAAAGGAAAGAAACTAGCATTTCTTAAGTACTGTGCTAATGCATTACAAATATATATTATTTCATTTTCACAACAATCCTATGAGGTAAGGGCTATATCATCCCCATTTTACAGTTGAGGAAACTGAAGAATACATAGGGTGACTTGCCAGGAGGTTATTACATAGCTATGAAGTATCTGAGATCACATTTGAATTCAGGTTTTCCTGCCTCCTGGCCCAATATTGTATCTACTGTACCAAATAGCTATATAGAAGATAGTTTGATTTTTTAAAAATGTGACTATCATGGGATCTTATGTTTTTCCATACTTTTTCATCATTTGTGTGACTGTGAAGAAATAGTCTGCTGTGGTTTGTGAAAGCATATTTATTCTCTTTTCACATTTACATCAAGGTTACCTTTGATATATGTGTAGAATGTTCTTTTAAATATTTTTTGGAGATTAGAATATATTCCTATGAATCGATAGTTACTGACTTCCTCATTTACCTTTTTGACTAATAATATAGTCATTCTATCCACCCCTGTCATTTGGTATTCTTTTGAGGTCTTAAAAATTGATTCCCTGATGCTTCAAAATTACATTTATACAACAGATTTTATTTGTACTTAGTTTGGTCTTGTGACTTTTATTACTGTATCTAAATGTCATTTCCATTTCCTCAAGTGTTTATTAAATCATTTCCAAATGTGATTCTGCTATATACAGTGAGAACAGACAGTTTCATTTTCTGTTATCTTCCCTCCAATTTTATTTAGGAGTTTTTCAGATAAACTATTTCATGCCATACTTTCTGCAGATTTACTTTTTACTTAATTTCTTTTCCTTGTTTTGTGAGTTGATATTGCTCATAGGCCTCTATGATCCTCTGCTGTAATGAATCTCCACTATTTTATATTCTAAATTACCATTCTCTTGTTTTGCCAAATCTTTCTGCTTGGCAACGAAGTCAGATATTTGTTGGCTACAGACACTCTTGGGTTCTTTTGGTTACCATTGTGGTAACTGTTTTACATTGGTTAAACTTCTGTATGAAAAGGTAACAATTACCTTTGTTCATATCCCATTTAAAAAAAAGTCACTGAATTAGAGCTGTTATAATTGCTCAGTGTATCTTCATTTTTAATTCACATTTTGCTGCTATTTTTAAATTTTGCTTTAGCCAATAATTTGATTTTAATATAGTTCAGTTAGAACAATTCAGTAAATAATAAATCAATAAGCAACCAGTCATTTTCTGTTTGTTAAAGTAACTTCTTTTTTGTATGTGTCATATTACTCAGTGTTTGCCATGTCTTCTGTCTTTCAACTCTTTGAAGGAAGAACGCATTTTATATTGTATAGACATGAGGCTTCTGAGTTCGTCTGATTTTGGTCTCTTTCATTTCATAATCTCAAACCACATCCCTTCTCTTTGGTCAACTTTGCATTCATGTTACCTAAGTTTGAAGATATATTCAAACTTGTTCTCATGGACCTTGTTATATTTTTGTTGCATTTTTCTTTTACTCTGTCTTTTCCACAGTGATTTTTATTTAAGCTGCAATCATTTTTATAATGGTCATTATTACTTATGTTCATCATGTACACTGCAGGGTGAGATGACAGTGTTATATGAATGACATTTATTGCCTTTGGGTACTGCTTTATTACCTTTCCCAGGCAGAATCTGTGAGCTATCCTTCCTTTTTAGTTTCTACTTTCTTATCTCTTATTTCATTTATATTGAGAATATCAATGTTGATATTCTAAACATATTAATATTGATGTTCATCTCTTTCAGTAATATCTAATTTAGTTTTAATTGGCCATTGAACATTCTCGAATATTTCAATTACCTAGCATTAAATGAATCTTTTTAGGTGAATTGAAAGTTACATGAATCTTGTCATTCTCTGCCCTCATTGCTGCCACAGCAGTGTAGAGTGATTAGGGATTGTGCAGGATTGAGAGTTTGTTTATTTTTCTTTGTTTCATGAGTTGCCATGGCCAAATAATTCCTATCATACAGTGACCTAACATACTTGCAAAGAGCATCTTTATATTTGACTAGTCTCTTGATATAATTAATTGCTGGGATTATACTCAGAGCCTATCTAGTTTGATTTGAGTGAGTTAGAGTTTGTACTTTCCTGGCATATTCTTCAAGTATCCAGAGTTACTGTCAAACCATATTGAGACACCCGAGGACTATCAGAGAAATAAATTATCAAGTAACCTTTCAAAATTGTACTTTTTTAACTGTAAGAAATGGGTTTAGTGATGAAAATGCTGTTAAAGTAATAGCAAGGTAAAAGTTATGGGTCATTTTGTGAAAGTTTCCTATCTTGACTATCCTTAGATAATTTGAAGGAACCACATTAATTAGATAAAAGTGACAAATGAAAAATGACTAGTTAGTTACAGGTAACAACACAAGCTTTATGGGTGAAAGTCGGTAAGTTTTGTTGAAGATAGGTAAAAATTTATTAATTATATAAAATCACCATATTCATTCAACAAATATTTTTTTGAAGTGCCTACTATACACTATTTTGATTGGTCACCTAGTTTTTGTCAGTCAAATTGAGTATTGTATGCAAGGAATATAGCATTTTTTTCCCCAAAGTAATGAAACCATTACAAACATACCTAGATTAAAAAATAATGAGGTGGCTAAGGTTGATGTTTGTGTTAAAAGCACTTTTGGACATGAAAAGTTTTGGTGAGTTGGAAATCCATGTTTGAAAAGTGGAAGGTTAAGTTTTTCTGAAACACCAGGCATATTTGATTAAAAAAGTACATGGCAATGTGCTTCTTACAGAAGTAGTAAAAGCCTTTTTTTTAATGATTAAATAAAAAGTACTTTAGGGTTTGCTTAAACACCAGCTTTTATGGAGATAGGTAGAGATAAATGATGAAGCTATGATCATGAAACAAGATACTGTCCTTGCCTTCAAAAAACTTATAGCCCAGTAGAAAATAAGATGAATCTGTAAGAGATTTGTGTGTGTGTATGTGTGTGTGTGTTTCATCCATTTTTGGAAGGCAGTATATAACCTGCATGTGTGTGTGTATTACACCCATGTCACAATATATATGTAAGTATAATGCACATCTGTCTATGATAAGTATACATAAAAATAGTATAAATAGATGTGTAACTCGATCAAAGAAGGGGTATTGGTATTTGTTAGTGAAAAAGCCTGTAAAGAGTCCACTCTGAAGGGAGTTCACATTCATCACAGAACCCAGTCTTCAGGACCCTGGGGCTGTAGAGTTGCTCTACAAGGAACTCATATCCATCATTGATTCTGAGACTCAAGACATCAAAAGTACTGGAGTGGGGCCAGATCTGTGCAGATTGGGTGGTAAACTCGTATGTATGGGAAATCTTCTGAATGGGTCTTGAACCCCCCTCTATCTTGGCATGAAGTCCAAGAGCTGATGTTGGAGGGGTTTTTTCAACTTTTAATTTTTATTATGAAATTTTACTACATATCAGCAAATGAATTTTGCTGCATACATGAAGAAGACTATATATAATAAAACCACCTTGAGTTTTTTTAAAGTATATAACAAATTCAGCAAATTAATACCAAAGCTGGTAGACTTAATATCTTCCCCTAAATTTCAATCTGTTCTCTGTTGAGTCCTTCTGTTTTCTTTTGTGTTCTTTAAATGTTTAATTTGCTGCTCTTTGCTTTCTGTTTTTGGCATTATCCCTCCCTTCCTCAGTTAAAAAAACAAAAGGCCTATCCTTGAAACAAAAGAAAACCTAGTCAAACAAAATAAATACAATACATTGGCAGCATCTGAACATGTCTCATTCTGCACCTCTAGTCCATCACCTCTCTAATGGTGGCAAGCATGTTGCATCATTACTCTTCTATAATTATGGTAGATCATTTCATTGAGCATAATTCCAAATAGTGTTCCAGAATGGCTGAACTAATTCACAATTCCATGAACAACAGTATTTTAGGTTTTTAAAAATTATTTTAAAAGAATTCTGAACTTAAACACCAAATAAGATGCTCATTTCTATATAAAACTTAGAATTTAAAAAAAAGATTATACATGAAGCTGTGTCTGTTACATACCGCTTTTCTCTTTAATCATGTAAAAAAATTCAAAACATTATTTTCAAAGTTCATTTTCTTGGGTATACAGCAAAACATTAACGTGCCTGGATTCTTGAGGTTTTTTGATGTACTGTAATTTCTTTATAAAGATAAAGATAGGATAAAATTTTTTGTTTCAAAGTAAAATTTTTATTTTAAAATTTGATGTTATTTTTATTAGTAATTTAGAGCACTTTTTTCATATGGTTGTTGATAGCTTTCATTTCTGCTTTTGAGAACTGCTTATTCATATATTTTGACTATTTATTTGTGGAAAATGCTATGTGAATTTTTAGCCTAATAACCAGGGACACAAATACTACATTTATTCATTTGCCATTCTGGGGCCTCAGAACTCTTAAGAGGTCGTAGCCCTTAGTAAACCACGGGTAATAGAGAACAGTTGTCAAAAGAGATTGAAATCCCACAGATGCTAAACCTTCAAGATTTAGAGATAGTAGAAGTATGCATTCAAAAGGGATTCGAATCTCTGTCATACATCAGATATCTCAGAATTATGAAGTCTCTGAAATTCTCCATGTCTGCTGAGTGAGCCTCATTCCCTACTGTCTTTGGATGAGGGTAAATGGCTGTTGTAAGGCATGAATTCAACTTCACAAGAGCACTAGAACATCAAGTTATCATTAATCTAGGTACCTGTAGTGAATCTCTGCTCCCTCTGTACTCTTATCTCCATTTTCATGTTTTCTTTCTGTTTTAGAGTAACCAACTAGAGAAAACAAAAGTCAGTGTTCTATACTGATTCTGTGCTCAATCATCACAGGATCTTTCAATCACTTGTATCTTTTCCTCATGTGGATAACCTACATAGGCCTGGTCCTGTTTATTCCTATGATCTTTCCATTTCCTTATATTCAGGGAAATTTAACTCTATATAATTTATTCCTATTCACCATCCTACCAGATGCAGTTTTTCCTCAGGCTTCTGGATTCACTGGATTAAGATAGGTAAATAAATTACAAATATTCTGAGAAGAGGTCCAAAGACTGCCAAAGAATTCCATGATACTAAAAACGATTAAAGACATCTGCTCTAGATCATTCTCACCTCTTAAGAAGTTCTGCATCTGATTAATATTTTTCTTACTTTAGCTCTTGCCCTCATACTTGAAGAACTTTCATATGGAACACTTCAGCCTCCTAGTTCATCAATCTGGTCAACTTCTTTGGGATTGAATATTCAGAGCAACTCTCTATCACCTGTAACTGCTGCTTCCATGATCCAGAACTCTGAAATTTTAATTTCCTCTCCTTAAATTATTTCTTTGCTCAGTCCTCGTAAACGCATGCTTTATTCTCACCATAAATTTGTACCCTCCCAAGTTTAAAACTTCTCTGTGGCCTTACTTTACTACATTTTGATTCTGTGATTATCTGGTTTATATGAATAAAATGCACTGTCATTTACCCATGAATACTTTGCCCTTTTCCCTGTTGCCATACCAAATTTCAACTCTACAGTGCTTATTATCTATCTTTTATATTCCTACTTGTATACTACTGAATGCTGCTGGACAAAGTTAAATAATTTTACTAATTATGTATTTGTTACATTAATTCAACTACCTCTTACTGTTATAAGTAGGATAGAACTTTTTTGTTTCAAAGTAAAATTATTTTTATTTCAAACTTGATGTATTTAGTTTTTTTATTAATAATTTAGAGCATTTTTTTCATGTAATTGTTAACTTTCATTTCTGATTTTGAGAACCACTCATTATCATATTATTTGACTATTTATCTGTAGAGAATGCTATGTGAATTTAGCCTAATAACCAGGGCCCAAACACTATATTTATTCATCTGCCATGCTTTTTTTATTTTTCCATTTCTAGCATATATTTCACTACAGCTGTTTCAAGCCTCCCCTTCTCCACCTGTATACTATTTCTTATCTAATCAGAGGGTCTTAGCTCCTACTTTCTGAGAATATTTTTCATGAGATTTCTCCAAAACATTTTTCATATCCAATTGCTTTTCCATCTTTACATAGCTAGCATCTTAGTTCAGGCCTTCATAACCTCTCGCCTAAATTATTAGAATGACATTTAAAAAAAAAATAATAGTTTTTTATTTTCAAAATACATACCGATAGTATTTCAGCATTCACCCTTGCAAAACTTTGTGTTCCAAATTTTTCCTCCCTCTCTTCCTCTTACCCCCTCCTCTAGGAAGCAAGCAATATATGGTAAACATGTTCAGTTTTTCTATATATTATTTCCACAATTATCATGTTGCACAAGAAAAATCAGATCAAAAAGGAAAAAAAAAAAACAAAAAAGCACAAACACAAGCAAGAAAAAAAAAAAGGTAAAAATGCTGTTATGATCCACATTCCATCCCCACAGTCCTCTTTCTAAATGCAGATGGTTCTCTCCATCACAAGTCTATTGGAATTGGCCTGAATTGCCTCATTGTTGAAAAGAGCCAAGTCCATCAGAGTTGATCATCACATAATCTTGTTGCTGTGTAGTGTTTTCTTGGTTTTACTCATTTCATCAGTTCATGTATGTTTCTCCAGGCCTTTCTGAAATCATACTGCTGATCATTTCTTATAGAAGAATAATATTTCATAACACTTATATATCATAACTTACTCAGCTATTCTCCAGCTATTGGGCATCCACTCAGTTTCCAGTTCCTTGCCACTAGAGAAAGGGCTGCTACAAACAGTATATGTGGGTCCTTTTCCCTTTTTTATGCTTTTTTTTTGGATACAAGCTTAAGAGAGACATTGCTGGATCAAAGAGTATGCACAATTTGATAGCTCTTTGGGCATAGTTCCATATTGCTCTCCGAAATGATTGGATCACACAGACATGGTACTGATACCTAAACCAGGTAGGATGAAAACAGAGAAAGAAAATTATAGACCAGTATCCCTAATGAATATTAATGAAAAAATCTTAAATAAAATATTAAGAAAGAGATTACAGAAAATCATCCTCAGGATAATACATCATGACTAAGTAGGTTTTATACCAGAAATGCATGGCTGGTTCAGTATTAGGAAAACTCTTAGTATAATTGACTGTACCAGAATGGTTGGATCAGTTCACAATTCCATAAACAATGTATTAGGGTCCCAATTTAGAGTAATATTCTAATTGATTTAATTGTCTCAAGGTTCTTTCTACTATTCTTAACCCTTTATTCAGGTGTCAGAGTAATTTTCCTTAAGCACACATATCTTTTACCCCTCAAA
This sequence comes from Sarcophilus harrisii, assembly GCF_902635505.1. NCBI lineage: Eukaryota > Metazoa > Chordata > Mammalia > Dasyuromorphia > Dasyuridae > Sarcophilus > Sarcophilus harrisii. Next base: position 373,282,132 of record NC_045427.1, read on the forward strand.
AGTCCAAAGAATAGGCTCTTGTTTAGCTTTTAAAAGCTTTGAAAACTTTCACAACCTGACTTCAGCCTATCTTTCTAGCTTCTTTGTATATTATCCTCCATATCATGCACTATGATTGACTAAGCTGGCCCTTGCTTTTTTCTTATGTATGATACTTCATCTCCTTTCTCTATGCTTTTGCACAGGTAGTCCCCCATGTCTTTAATATACATTCTCTTATCTGTCTCATAGAATCTCTCTTTCAAGATGTGGCTCATGTTTATCACTTTCTATTGAAGCTTTTCTTGACCTCCTCTCTCCCTCAGTACTGCTTCCCTTCCTCCCAAACTACTTTGCATTTCTCTCTCTCTCTCTCTCTCTCTCTCTCTCTCTCTCTCTCTCTCTCTTTCTCTCTCTCTCTCTCTCTCTCTCTCTCTCTCTCTGTATATATATATATATATTTTTTTTTTACATTCCATTGAAATGTAATCTTTGAATCTCTTGTATCTCCCTAGCACTTAATAGACAACTTAAAAATACTTAATTGATTTATTCTTCTGTTTCACACCCTAGAACATTATCCCCTCATCATTGTTCCTTTTCATCATAATCTCAGGTGGCATCTGTAATGAAACCTTCCTACCAATACATTTAACCTTGAGTAGTGTGTCAACTACTTTAAGATGAAGGTGTATTTCATAATTGGATTCTGAGTACCTACTGTATTGTCAGTGCTTATTCAGGGTTTGTTGAATTGAAGGTAGTGTTTATGATACATTTTTTAACATGAGTGCTCAGCAGATAATTGCTACTACCATTGCATCAATTTTCTTCTTTTTTCCTGTAATAAAGAAATTAATACTTTTTGTGAAATAATGATTTTAATTTAAAACAGTCAGCAATTATGATTTTTGACAATATCCCTAATTTGGAATAATTCTCATGTGAAAAATAAAAGTTTTTTCCTATTAAAATATAGTCAATTTCATTTAATTACCATAAGACCTAGTTAGAGCGTCATTTCTTATTCCAGTCTTGTGAGATTATGAATAAACAGAAAAGATGCCTGAGTCACAGTTTATGAAAGACTGAATAAATTTCAAGTGGTTTGTTCTATCATTGAATTGAGTGCAATCTGCTCTTTATCTTCTTTTATATAAATGAAACATGGTTGAGTTACCAGGAATTTGAATATAGAGATAGGTGCCACTCTTTCTAGACATACTTTTATAATAGTACAGTGAATATTGTTTTTGCCTGGTATATCAAACAAATTGTCACTGCTGTCATTAGTCAAGGACAGTTTAAATTCAGCTTTCAATTTTCCCTCTCTGTTTGGATACTGGAAAATTTTAATGGCTACTTGCTAACTGATTTTTATGATAAATACCTTCAATTCAACAAACCTTGAATAAGCATTGACAACATTACAAGACAACGTATTAAGTACTCAGAATCCAATTATGAAATACACCTTCATCTTAAAGGAGTTGACATATTACTCAAGGTGAAATGTATTGGTAGGAAGGTTTCATATTAGAGATGCCAAACTAAATAGTTGAGTTTAGTTGATTCATTGGATACTATTTCTGCTATTTCAAGCATTTCAGTACTAATGTTATGATAATAATGTAGATGGTTAGGATTCACCCATTCAATATATCTTTTTTTTTTTTTTTTCCACATACCACCTACAGAGACTTATATTAGCTACTCTCTGGCTTTCCTAGAAGATTGGCATAATTATGTGTTTAGTGGAAATTGGCTTGTTTGTACTAAACATTTAAACAAGTAACTTTAATAACAGTATTGGCAGAGGAGAATACAAATACAAAGTTCAAAATAGTTAGTGATGATTTCATGATACAGTGAAAAAAGTTTTAGATTTGCAGTTAGGGAACCTGGACTACAGTCCTGATTTTTCTCTTTATTGGCTATGGGATCTTGAGAAGGTAATAATAACTCCTGTTACTAATTTTCCTGGTCTGTGAAATGACATTAGATTAAATCTTTGATATGTTTATATACATTTTAATAGTGTGGACATTTTTTTTCCAGACTTAGGAATTGTTAGATATTAGTTGCCTAGAGTTTAGTTTTGTTTTTTTTCTCTCAAGATGGAAATATATAGTTGATTTTTTAAAAGTTAATATTGAAATGTGGAAATATAGTAAAAACATAAATAAGCTGCTATATCAGACTATTTCCAATGAAATTCATTTGTTTATTATTAACCCATATTCTCTGTGTCAGAGAATATAAGTTGGTTTAACAGTTTTGGGTGCCATGGAAAACATTGGGAGAAAATATGAAATAGAATGGATAAAGAAACAAACATGTTGGTGTTGGTGTTGAATAAATGATGCTACAGGTAGCCCAGAAGATGGTTAACCCATAACATTTTACCAAAAGACAAAAGTTTGGTAATATTGTAAACTTTTGCCATTCCCTACTAGAGAGATGTTAAAAGGTAGGATTAGTTGGACCTTTGTATCCTCAATGCGTAGTACAGTGTTTAAACATATAATAGGTACTTAATAAATATTAATTGACTGACTTACCAAGTAGAATCCTATTCTGTAAATTGTTCTGATCTTTTGGTATTATGTAAAGAATGCTTTATGTTTTAATTTCACCAAGGAATGGCATGAATTTGAATAAGTGAAAAGGTTTAAAGATTTCCTAAAAGCTTTGTGCTAATCCTTGCAGGGGATAATACACATACAAGACATTTGGCAAATAATCTAAATTGTCTTCCAGTGGTTTAAATTTTGGTAGAAGACTAGTATTATATCCTTCATGAAAATGTCCACAGAAACAAACTATGCCACCTTTTAAGACAAAGGTCTTTGAGGAAAAACATTCTTCCTAATTAAGAACCATTGGCATATCATCTGCCCTTAGTTTATAAAGCCACTTCTGTTAGTAGTATATACTTAAGGTTAGCATATAGTGTATATAATGACAACTTGTAAAATTTTGTTCAATGTAATTTTAAAATTAAATACCAAAACATAGTGTTTAGTTACACCTGTTTGATATTCTTTAGATGATCAATAAGTAACTGAATTTTTAAAACTAAGCTGAATTACTCTTTGATGCATTTGTTTCTGGCTGCATACTTAAAAACACAAATAATGAAGATAATAAAATCATTTCAACTCAGTTTATATTTTATGACATATAAATGTGTTTTTGTTTTTTGGGGGGGGAAGTGTGGGCATAGATATTCAAGAGGGCATCAGCATTTTAAATCCATGAAAAAACTACTTATTTTAAAATTTCTCTTCATTCTTTTTTGCACATATATCACCCTCAACCCGCTTGCAAAGTGAAAATTTTTATTTCATTCTTAAAGGACTTTTTTTTTTTTTGCTTAATTTATCATTACATTTTAATTTAAATAATAAATCCAATAGCCTTAATTTTTGAAACATAATCATCTTAAAACAAGTAATTTAGACTAAAATATACTGCCTTGTTTTGAACTTTATTACTTCTGTCTTGTTTATAAATCATACTTTCAAATTTTATAAGAAATAAAATGTTGAATGTCATTTTCTAGCATGTTTATGAATTATTTGGGACTAATCTTGCATGTGGATGAAATTTTAAAATTGCGCATCTTTTGTGTGATTTTTTTTTCCTCCCTGTACTAACCCATTTGATGAACATACTCTGAAGGAATTGGTAAATTGTCAACTGCCGATGGTAAAGCCTTCGCTGATCCTGAGGTGCTCCGAAGACTGACTTCTTCTGTCAGCTGTGCATTGGATGAAGCTGCTGCTGCTTTGACGCGAATGAGAGCAGAGAACAGCCATAATGCAGGACAAGTGGACAAGTACGTATTTGATAACTTCAGAACAGCTATGTTTTTCTGGTGGACAATTTTTAGGAATAGTAGTTTCCATTAAATATTTTATCTATTTTGGAAAGGGGAACCAATAAACTTTAGCTTGAGATCTTGCTATAATTTTGTTAACTTATTGAGTGCTTATTGTATTTTAGGCATAGTGGTAGAAACAAATGCGAATTAGGGTAACATCCTTGCTTTTAAAGGAAATTGCCTTTTTAGAAGTTGCAGTTTTATTTGATTCAGCGCTTAGATTCTAAGTAGATTCTAAGTGGATCTGATGGTTTGGCTAGTGAATGAAATGTATTGTTTGAGTAGAAAGAAAAATACTAATATATGTTAAAGTATTTTACCTGTGTTTCTACTTTAAAATAAACATATTTTTAAGAATCTGGGCTTTTTATTTTTTGTTTTGAAAGCCAAATCTTTTTAAAACTTTGGTCCATTTATGTATAATAGCTTATAATAATTCAGAAGCAGAGGTTTAGAAATTTTTTTTAAATTGGTTTTTTGATGTTGTCCTTCCCACATTTGCACATTTCTGTATCCTTTGACTGTTTTTTAAGTCGCAGTTTGGCAGAAGCTTGCTCAGATGGGGATGTGAATGCTGTCCGCAAATTGCTAGATGAAGGAAGAAGTGTAAATGAGCATACTGAAGAAGGAGAAAGTTTGCTCTGTTTGGCCTGTTCAGCAGGGTACTATGAATTGGCACAAGTAAGTAAAAATGTTCATATTAGGAGGGTTTGGGCATTGTTTTTATGTCCTACTTTCTTTTATTTTTAAGAAGAAATATATTTAGATTATGTAGCTTGGTTTTATTAGTACTAGTAAAATAATTCAGTTACTTTTATATATAGCTAGTTAATTCATATTTCTCTCAACCAAATATAGGCCCCCAGTACATGTGAGTAAACAAGAGAGATGAGAGGCATGTATATAGAATTGGGGGGGGGGGGGTAGTTTTTAAAATATTAGAGGATGAGTAATTTATGTATGTTTAGAATTAATTTGTTTGTTTTCTCCTATCAGTATAGAAACTAGACATTAAAGAAGTCTACTCAATCACATAGTAGCTGTCATACATACAGATTTGTACTCTTTGAGTACTTTGATGGGAAAAACAGAATTTGGAAGTTGAAGACAAATTTTTTCCTTTTATGGTCAAAAAGTACAATATTAGTGAATCTAATTTGACAGCTTTGAATTGCAGACATTGATAGAGTATTTAGCACTTACTATGTACCAGGCAGAAGTTTAAACAGTAAGGCAACAGAATTTGAAGTGTGTGTGAACAGTCTCTCAAAAAAAGTTGGTCTGAACCAGGATGTGATCAGTCCAAGAGTATAGGCCTCAGGGTGGAGGTTTCTCCAGGATAGGAAGGCAGGGGATGTAGAGATGTTCAATTTTTTTATTTTTATATATATGTGTGTGTGTGTGTGTGTGTGTGTGTGTATGCATATAAATAAATATACATATGTGTGTGTGTGTGTGTGTGTGTGTATATATATATATATATATAATTCTGTTTCTTGGATTTGCTTATCAAAGAAAAAAAATTACCTCAGTTTTTGTGAATTTAGCAAAAATGTTATGAACTCTAATAGTTATAAGCTTATATGACTATTTTTTTTAAGGTGTTGCTTGCTATGCATGCAAATGTTGAAGATCGAGGGAATAAAGGAGACATAACTCCACTAATGGCAGCTGCCAGTGGAGGCTATGTAGACATTGTAAAGCTGTTACTTGTTCATTGTGCAGATGTCAATGCCCAGTCTTCAACAGGTATGTATTGTCAAAGCATATATAGTATGATTGATAAAAGGCAACTTTAGTTTATATCTATATTTATCACAACTCTTTTTGTAGTGTTCCAGATTTTGTTTATCAAAAATTTTAATAATTCTGAAATCACTTCAAGGATATTCTTGTTTTTATAGAATTAAGAAAATTTCTTTGAATTTTTACAGTAGTAGTGATCCATAATGCCACCTAGTACCCCTTGTCATTTAACTGTACCTGTTCCCACAGTGGCTATTTGAAATTAAGGTTTGAGTATAAAAATAGAATTTAACCTAATAAACATATTCTCTTGAAATCAACTGATAAAGCAAATGAGCATTTATTTAGTCCTTTTAATGTGTCCAGTGCTATGTTATAGGCTGTTGAGGATAACAGAATTTTAAGAAATGATTCTTAAAATTGAGTTATTGTCTAGTAGTTTAAGAGATTAAATCAATTTTTGTAAAATCATCAGAAAAAAGTTACATAGAAATTAAGTTCTAAAATTATGATATATAAATCAAATACTGAATGGTATCGTATAGATGACAAACAGCTAAAAAATGGTTACTCCTAAGAAAATAGCCTTGGTTAAAGCCATTCATGTCTTTCTATCTATTTTTTTGTTGCTTCTCCTTAATACAAAGAAAGTTGAGGGTGTTCCTTCTAGAAATTTAAGGAAGTAGAATCTTTATCTCAGCTATAGTTATAACTAATATAGTTTAATTTCAATTTTTCATTTTTTCCCCCTGATTTGTTAGGAAACACAGCACTAACTTATGCTTGTGCTGGGGGATTTGTGGACATTGTGAAAGTGCTACTGAAAGCAGGAGCTAATATAGAGGATCACAATGAAAATGGACATACCCCCTTAATGGAAGCAGCCAGTGCTGGTCATGTGGAGGTTGCCAGAGTTCTCCTGGAGTATGGGGCAGGCATCAACACTCACTCAAATGAATTCAAAGAGAGTGCACTTACACTTGCATGTTATAAAGGTAGGTGCCTACTATATATTATGTCAGGGTTAGTAATGGCAGTATTTTTAATGACAAAAATTAGAATATTCCTGCTGGACACAATACATGATGCTGCTTATAATTTTTAAGTTATGTGGTGGCTATAATTGGGATTAAATTTTGTTATTCTTTTCAACCTGCTTCTAAAATTCTTTCATATTCAAGGAGTTCCACTACACTGGTTTCATATAAAAGTTAAAAATTTCTCTTAACTATAATTCTTTGTTATATCCTAGAATGCTTTTACTTAGATTTTTTTTTTTATTTTAATTTTATCTTGATAGGCTGGGAGATCCATGATATGAATAATCAGAGTTAAAAGATTGACATTATTTTAAATAGAATTCTGGATGGTTATTTATTTTTACCTTTTTAGTTTATGGATCAGTTTGAGCTCTAACTCCTGAAACAAATACACATAGTCAAGCAAACAAGTGTCCTTATTTGGCCCTGTTTGAAAACTCTGTCTCATTATATATCCTGTGTACACTTTTCTCTCAGGAGAGTAGAGGAGAGGTACACTTCACAAGTCCTCTGGAATCATGGTGGTTTGGTGGTCTTTGCATTACTCAGAATTTTTTTTAAGTCTTTCAAAGTTGTTTGTTTTTACAGTGTTATTTATTGTCTAAACTGTACTTGTTTGGCTTATTTTCCTCTATCACCTCATCCAAATCTTCCCAACTTTTACTGAAAAATAGTCCTTTAATCATTTCTTCTGACATGTTAGTATTTCATTACATTTGTATCCTATAATTTGTTCTGCTACTCCTCAATTTGTAAGGATTCCTTTAGATTCTAGTTCTTTGATACTACAAAAAGAGTTGCTATAAAAATTTCTGTACAAATAGGATCTTTTCTTCTTGATTTCTTTGGGACATGGGCCTTACATAGTAACGTTATTGTTGGATCAAAGTTACAGGTTGGTGACTCTTTGAGTGTAGTTCCAAATTATAATTCAAAATAGTCTGACCAATTTGCCCAGTGTCTTGAAATGCCTTTTTCTCTGCCAAATATTTTCATTTTTTCATCAGTATGAGATGAAATCACAGAGTTGCTTTAATTTACATTTCTCTGATTGTAATTTGAAGCCTTTTTCCTCCCAATTTGGCCTTTTCTGCTTTTTATTTTTCAAGCGTTAATTTCTTTTAAAAAATTAGTAATAGCTTTTTATTTTTCAAAATACATGCAAACATAGTTTTAGCCCTTTTAAAAAGAGCTGCTCCAAACATTTTGTAGCACATGTTAGGTCCCTTTCCCTTTTTGATGATCTCTTTGGGACACAGACCCAGTAGGTTAGAGGACATACACTTCTGAGATAAATGTATGCACAGTTTTATAGCCTTTGGGGCATAATTCCAAATTGCTCTCTAAAATTGTTGAATAATTTCACAACTCCACCAATATATTAGTGTCCCAATTTTCCGACATCCCCTCCAGCATTTATCATTATCTTTTCCTGTCAGCTTATCCAATCTGAGAGGTGTATAATAGTCCTTTAGAATTGTCTTAATTTATGTCTTAATTTACATTTTTCAGATCAATAGTGATTAGAGCATTTTTTTCATTACTGGAAATGGCTTTAATTTCTTCATCTGAAAATTGTTCAATTTTCTTTTGGTCATTTATCAATTGGGGGATGGTTTGTATTTTTATAAATTTGAGTCAATTCTCTATAAATTTTAGAAATGAGGTTTTTATCAGAAACCTTGAATGTAAAAACTTTTCCTCAGTTTTCTGCTTCCCTTCTAATCTTGGCTGCATTGGTTTTATTTGTACAAAACCTTTTTAATTTAATGTCATCAAAATTTTCCATTTTGCATTTCGTACTTTACTCTACTTATTAACTGAAGCCATAAATTCCTTCCTTCTCTACAGATCTGTTCTCCTAATTTGCTCATAGGATCACCCTTTTTTTTAAGTAACTTTTTATTGACAGAACCCATGCCAGGATAATTTTTTACAACATTATCCCTTGCACTCACTAATGTTTCGATTTTTCCCCTCCCTCCAGATGGCAAGCAGTTCTATACATGTTAAATAGGTTACAGTATATATCCTAGATACAATATATGTGTGCAGAACCAAACAGTTCTCTTGTTGCACAGGGAGAATTGGATTCAGAAAGTATAAATATCCCAGGAAGAAAAGCAAAAATGCAAGCAGTTTACATTCATTTCCCAGTGTTCTTTCTTTGGGTGTAGTTGCTTCTGTCCGTCATTGATCAATTGAAACTGAGTTAGATCTCTTTGTCGAGGAAATCCACTTCCATCAGAATACATCTTCATACAGTATCGTTGTTGAGGTATATAGGATTACCCTTTATGTCTAAATCGTGAACCCATTTTGACCTTATCTTGGTACAAATGTTAGATCTTGATCAGTACCTAGTTTTTGCAATACAATTTTCCAATTTTCTCAGCAATTTTTGTCAAATAATGAGTTCTTATCCCAGAAACTGGAGTCTTTGAACTCTCAAACACTAGATTGCTATAGTCATTGACTATTGGTTCTTCTGAACCTAAGCTATTACATTCTTCCACTATTTTATTTCTTAGCCACTACCTAATGGTTTTGATGCCCACTGCTTTATAATATAGTTTTATGTCTGGGACAGATAGGCAACCTTCATTTTTTTTTTTTAAATTAATTCTCTTGAAATTCTTGTCCTGTTCTTAAAGCATTTTTTCATATCGCTATTAATAGCTTAGACTTCTTTCTTTGAAAAACTCATCTTAGCCTTTGATAATTTATCAATTAGACATCATAATTCTTATGCTTATAAATTTGAATCAGATTCTTATATATCAGGGGCAGCTAGGTGGCACAGTGGACAGAACACCACTATCAGGTGCTGAAGTCAGGAGGACATGAGTTCAAATCTGGTCTCAGATACTTAATATTTCTAGCTGTGTGACCCTGAGCAAGTCACTTAACCCCAATTGCTTCAGGAAATAAAAGATTCTTATATATCTTTGAATGATCTTAGTTTTCACATTTATGTATTTCTGACATGATGAATGAGTGAATCAAAGAAAGTATCAAAATAGGAAGTGTTATTCCTTGAATTGTGGGCAAAACTTTGTAGAGAAATCCACTTATCAGGGCAGGTCAGTTTTTATAAATCTAGTCAGTGGTGTTTTGATTTTTGACTGTAAAAGGAACATTTTATAAGCTTTCATAGTCATGAAAGAAAATTATGAAGCATCTTTAATACATAAGTTTTTGACAGTTATTTCTTTCAAAGCATTGTTTTTAAAATATTGTGTTTTGGTTTTTTTTGAAGGCCATTTAGATATGGTTCGTTTTCTGCTTGAAGCTGGTGCAGATCAAGAACACAAAACTGATGAGATGCACACAGCTCTAATGGAGGCCTGCATGGTAATGGTTTTTGAGTTGAATTCATTTTTTGAGGGGAGAAGAGAAAAATACACTAATATTTTTAATCTTCAGGATTTAGGAAACAAACTTTAGGTTTGAAAATGTGTTACTTTAATTCTCAGCAAAGTTTAGTCAACTCAGTATCAATAAAAGGTTGGCAATTTATAGGTGAAGTTGTTAACTCTAGTCTGCTCACTTATTTTTTTCATTAAGAATGGTTTTTACATTTAAAATACAGTGACACTTTCTTTTAAAATGTAAAAACCATTGTAAAAACATTCTCAGCTTGGTGGGTACAAAAGCAGGAACACAACTAACCCTAATTCGTTATATTTAAGTTCATAATATAGCATATTGTGTATTAGGGCAGAAATTAATAGATTAACTTTTCTAACTAATGGATAATGGAGAATTGACTATAATTTAAGTACTTGATAAAATTCAGTTTTATATTTTTATAACATTAGAATCATATAAACTTCTTTTAAAAATACCTTAAGACTTTAGGCTCGGTTTCCAAGGTCCTGGATTCCTGCTGGAATTACAGTTCTTAATAAATGTGGTTGGAAAATGATTTTGCTTTCGAAATGACCACTTAATTAGTTTCTTCTTAATTTTATTATTATCATTTATCAATTGGGGGGTGGCCTTTATTCTTATAAATTTGAGTCAGTATTTATTTATCATAGGGAGATCAATTTATCATAGGAGATCAGGAACCTTGTTTGCTGATATGGGGAAAAGGGGAGATAATGCATTTTTTAAATCTTTATTTTTCTTTATAGTCATAAATTTAATTGACTAGAAAGGATTTATATGAAATCTTAGTTAAAATCTATTATCTTAATTGAGTCTTGTGCTATTTTCTTGGACTGAGTCTTTAAAGTAAGTTGACTTCATTTTGACCAATATTGAATTTGATTTACATATATTTATTTAAAATTTGTGCTATACACTAAGAAAAAAGTTACAGAATTTAATTATATGGAAACTTGGTTCCTATGCTTCGTGGATTTTATAGTTTAGAGAGTGATAAAACATATGCAGAAGTATATAATAGGATACACAGTTGTATAAAGCGTGGCATCTACAATAATCATAAGTATATTTGAACAGGAATTTAAAAAATGTTATCATAAAATAAGAAGGGAAGAATTAGAATTTAAAAGAAAGGAAATTATAAGAAGGTGGAAAATGGACTATCAATGTTAAAACAATTCATCATTACTTGCTGTTATCTAAGCAGATTTACTTAAAGTGTAATTGATTATAAGTGATTAATACTTTTATATGTATTTGAAAAAGAGTTAATAACTCCACAAGTAAGATTTGTCCCATAATAGCAGGTTATTTCATCAAGGGAAATATATAGGACTGTTTTGATCCACAAGAGGATTTCTCTTAGTGAAATAATCCGGAGTGGCAATAGCTACATAGAAATCAGCTGTGATTGTGTTTCTTTGTTTGTTTTTAGGGTGGGGGAGGAGTGAAGGGAGGGCAGGAGTAGCAGAGGCAAATTTTTATTTTTAAAATTTTATTATATAATAGCTATCTGTGAAATGAGAGTGATCTTACTAAATTTCTAGGTTTATGATTTGGCAGGATTAAAATTTTTACGTGCAACATGATTTCTAAATTATCTTGAGGTATCCTTGGCTACTATATCTTATATATTACTGTGTTATTCTCTTTGTTTTTAGAAGAATACTCAAGTTGATATTGTTTACATTTTATGATATATCTGTCTGCTTCATAAATCCAAATTTTTTAAAGAGATTATGGGTAAGGGCAGGTAGGTGGCCTAGTACATAGAGCATCAATCCTGGAATCATGAGGACCCGAGTTCAAATTTGACTTCATATACTTGACACTTACTAGCTGGGCAACCAGTCACAGAAACAAAACGAGATTGTGGGATTAATTGAGATATATCACATTTTGATCTTGATATATTACTGATAGCATGCCTCTAACATTCTCTTTTCTTCTCCCTTCTCTCTTTCTATCAATTTCTTTTCTTTCCTTACTGTTAATATACAACTACAAAATGTTTTCCCTTACTTCTGAAAATCCTACAGGATGGACATGTAGAGGTAGCACGTCTGCTTTTGGATAGTGGTGCTCAAGTGAATATGCCTGCAGATTCATTTGAATCTCCACTAACATTAGCAGCTTGTGGTGGACATGTTGAATTGGCAGCTTTACTGATAGAAAGGGGAGCAAATCTCGAGGAAGTTAATGATGAGGGTTATACTCCCCTGATGGAAGCTGCTCGAGAAGGACATGAAGAGATGGTGGCACTCCTGTTAGCACAAGGTAGGATAATTTACCTCTGTTCCACTCTTCAAGGTGAGGAACATTAAGAGTGTTAAACTGGACCATTTCTTAGTTAACTTCCAGCTTTAAGAATATAGGTATTTATTGTTAAAATTTATCATGTAATTTTGTGTTACATCAACGCAAAGTTTTTGCAACATATTAAAACAAAATATTTGCCTTGGTAATAAACTAAATGAATATAACAAGTAAAGAAAGCAGAAGTGAATATCTGGATTTTTTGTAAACATACATTTTAGGTAATTTTGGTAACTAATTTGATTTATCTTTATGGGTACCCTAGGAGCAAATATAAATGCACAAACAGAAGAAACACAAGAGACTGCTCTTACTCTAGCTTGCTGTGGAGGATTTTCTGAAGTAGCTGATTTCCTAATTAAGGCTGGGGCTGATATAGAACTTGGGTGCTCAACACCTTTAATGGAGGCTGCTCAAGAAGGACATCTTGAATTAGTTAAATATTTGCTGGCAGCAGGTATGTGAATCACTTTAAAATGCAAAAAAGGACATTAGATTGCACAGCAAATTTTAAAAATTAATTAGTATTCCATCAACAGAGATCATAATCCCTTTGTAAGAAAGTAGATGATCTTTGAGAGTTGTTGAGATAAAATAATTTATAGTAAACTTACCTAGTGTAATTCTTTGAAAATGAACCTATTTCCCCTTACCAGTCCCATGAATTAAGCTTTTCTAGCTTGGTTTTTATTTACCTCCTAGAGCTTGTTTCCCATAGGTAGAACTTTTGAGAACAAGGGTTATCCCATGCCAAATGAACTATCACAATAGAAGAACTTGAATATGGAACATTTTAAAAGAATTGTAAGACTTCTTATGAAGTTTTTTTTTTTTTTTATCATAAAGTATTATATGAACACTGAGCTATATGACTTATACTCAAAAAGTATTTCTTGTTGAATATATTCTTTCTATTCTGTGGTTATTGATCTCCAATTCAGGAATAATAGCTACTGCCATTACCAAGTCCATTCTACAGATAAGTATGATCTTAGGATTCTCTTAATTCTGTTTCTTCTCTAGCTATGTGTAAGACTTATAGCATAGGAACAGCTTATGAATGTGCATTTTCCTCCCTCTTTAGCTGGAGATGCATAAAAATCAAATGTAATTTATGGACTATTTTTCAGTAATAACCATTTATTTCCCTCACTTTTCAAATTGATGATATGAAGTAGCATAGACATGTTTTTTAACACATGCATATTATATTTTGGTTTTTATAGTAGCAAGGTAATATTAGGGAGAAATTATCTACATGTACTTTAATTGAACCATCAGAAATGATATAGGTAAATCTGAATAACTCAAAGTGTCTTCTGTAAATTCTAGCAAGTTGTGCCCATAAAACTTTTATAAATCAAGAAAATAAAAATTATTATTAATCTAATAAGCTTTTTATAAAATGTTGTTATAATTTTGGTGATAGCTTTAACTGGTACAGTTTAGCCACAAGTTTTTTGTTGGTTTGTTTTTGCTTTGAATTATTAATTGAAATTATTTAAGCTGGAAAAAGTTGGTATTTTGGATTATGCTTCACATTTTCTGCTAATGCTCAAACCATGAAAGTTTACATTATTAAAATATCTTCCCTTTGTCAGGTGATCATAAACTGTCTGAAACTATTGATCTCATTTATATATGCGGTTTCATATATCTATTATTTGGCTTCTTTTTCCACTATATTTATTAGACTGTGAGAAGAATGTTTAGTTTAAGTGGTGTTAAGCCATTTTTCCTATTGCCATCTTCTTGTCTGCTTATCTTAAGCTTAATTTTTCTTATCAATACCCTTCACAGTTATTTATATACTTATGTTTTGCACCATTTGAGAATATTGTCCTTAATCACCATGTAGCAGAGTACATAAGATTTGTTTCATTATATCACTTAAATGATTTTTTTAAATGAGGAAAATAAACATAATTTGAAAATCTTTGTAATTCTTTAATTTTACCAGATTTAGGAATTGAATGGTTAAAATACTTGTCCTTTGTCATCTAGGGGCTAATGTTCATGCCACAACAGCAACAGGAGATACAGCTCTGACCTATGCTTGTGAAAATGGGCATACTGATGTCGCAGATGTGCTGCTTCAAGCAGGGGCTGACTTAGTAAGATAAAATTACATTTTGTCTGTTTTTAATATGGAAGTGAATATATTTGTATTTTCCTTTTTCAGAAATAGTACTGAAATTCTGGCTTGTATGGTTTATATAAATTGTCAGGTAACTTTTCTGTCATGCGCGTGCTAAATAGATGTGTCAAAGTATATATTATTGAAGGACAAGGGACCTTAGTTATCTAAGTTTCTGTTGTTGCTTCATGACTTTTCCAGCTCCTCTCAGAGCGTACGACAGATAAGTTGATATGTATAGCAATAGCCTTACCAAATACCTTTGGATGATGGATTACTTTTATTTTCAGATTCCAGAAAATTAAGTTTTAAATAGCTTTATTCTCTCTGAAAACAATTAATAAGAAAATATTGCCACTGTTTCCTCTTAACAAGCATTACTATTATTTATATCTTATCTTCCAAATTAGAATTAAAATAATTTTTACTTATTCCATTCCACTTTGAGAAAATAAACTTTATGATCATCCTTTAAATTTTTCAAGTGTTGTTTAGTATTTCTTCCAAATTCCAGTTCTCCGTGTTTCTACGTAAAAGACCACTGAGGTGTACATAAAGATTTGACATTCAATTCTTATAACTAATTCTTAGAAACTTTGGAAAAAATATCTTTGATATATTATATACAACTAGATTTTTAGGAATTCATTTGAAAAACAAAAGTAGCTTGGGTAATTACTATTCTGTAACATTTGTTTTCAAAATAGTATACAACCAAAAAAAAGGAAAAGGGATTAGAAATAGAACTGTTTCCAATAAAAATTAAAGGATTTAAAAAGTACTTAGCATTCATTAATATCCATAGAGACCTTATTTTATAAAGTAAAACCTGCAGAAAACTCTGGTTTAAATTAGAACAGAACTGCAAGTGATACTTTGTTCTATTTTTTTTTCAGTTTCCTTATCTCTCTCTCTCTTTTTTTTATTATAGCTTTTTTATTTACAAAACATATGCATGGGTAATTTTTCAACATTGACCCTTGCAAAACCTTCTGTTCCAACTTTTTCCCTTCCCCTCACCCCCTCCCCTAGATGACAGGTAGTCCAATACATGTTAAATATGTTAAAGTATATGTTTAATACAATATATGTATACGTATTTATACAGTTATCTTGCTACACGTGAAAAATCTGATTTAGAAAGAAGGTAAAAATAACCTGAGAAGGAAAACAAAAATGCAAGAAGACAATAACAGAAGGAGTAGAAATGCTATGTTGCAGTCCACACTCATTTCCCATAATTCTTTCACTGGGTGTAGCTGGTTCTCTTCATTACTGAACAGTTGGAACTGATTTGGATCATCTCATTGTTGAAGAGAGCCATGTCCATCAGAATTGATCATTATATAGTATTATTGTTGAAGTATATAATGATCTCTTGGTTCTGCTCATTTCACTTAGCATCAGTTCATGTAAGTTTCTCCAGGCCTCTCTGAAATCATCCTGCTGATAATTTCTTACAGAACAATAATATTCCATCTTGATGATGATTTAAAAAATGATTTGTTATGGAAATCAGATTAATTTATCACCTTCCTAACATCTCCCTGTTTGAGATGATTACTTCTGTAGTTCATTCAGGAATATGGGAACAGAAATAATTATCATTTGATGCAAAAGAATTTGGAAAAAGGTCAAAAGATTACAGATACAGCTAATAAAAGTTTAGCTCTTGCCCTCTAAATTTTTCTCCAGAATAACTCAAGCCATACCTCTCTTACATGGAAGAGTATTATCTCTTTCATGTATGTTCTAAGCCTTTTATTTTTTAAAAATCTCAGCAAACAAGAATTTTAAAGCGTGGCATTGCTCACAAAATTTGATTAATTGATGGATAACTCTTGAGTTAGTGAAAAATGCTAGTCAGAAAGTATTATTTTTCTAGACACGAAGTGTAGTATAGGACAATGTGCTTTGGAGGCTTGATTTTTATTAGCTTTTTATTCATTATGTGACTCTGGGCAAATCATTTTATTTCTTTTGAGGGTACTTCATCTGTAAAATGAAGGAGGGGTGGATCTTAAAGATTCCTTACATTTTTGAAATTCTATTTTAATGTGTACATATTAACTTCAATGAAATTATAATGTTGACTTTGTATTCCAATGACTAATGAATAAATAATAGAATGATATTTTAAAAATATTTAGAATTTTGGATAAGTCAGAATATTTGTGATTAGTTGTTCTTCATAATAGTCAAAGTTGTTTAACTTGAAAATACATTTATGTAAGATGTCCCAAAAGTCTTAAAATAGTTAAGCTTTTAATGTCTTCAGAAATATAAATGTTGTAATACTTGAAAGATTAATTATTTAGATTTTTAATATATTGATATTTCTTATTTACATTTAAAATAATCACCATCTTCTGCTATAATCATTCTAGTTGAGTTTTCAACATTTATCTGTGACTTTATCCATGATTGAAATGGTTACTTTTGCAGTCCCTTAGATTAGATCAGATCAAATTGAAAATAATGTTTTAATGCTTATCATGACATTTTTGATATGACCTTGCAGTGAAAAAAAATTAATGGAGATTATGTAACAGTATGAGAAAGTCACGTGTTGCATTTGCTGTTTTGTTTAAAAAAAAAAAAATGAGCCCACCACCCTGTATTTAAGAAAAGCTTAGATACATTTTAAGAGATAGAGGATTGTAACAATTTATAAACAAGATTTGTTTAGTATGTAGTGCTAGCCTTTTTGAGGTTGATGAAATGGAAAGCAACTACCTAATCCTCCCACAAATATCTTCTGGTTTGGTTCTCAGAATACTGGGCTATGGTTCTAACTTATTAAGAATAATTTCTTATTGTCTTAAAATGATTTTTCCTATTTAAAAGGTTATGTAAAAAACTTGGAACATTTCTTTTGTCAGTGAACAGTATCTACAGCTCACCTTCAAAAGTATTTAATAGAGTCTATGCTAATTAAATATTACTGTTTTCTTTAGTTATACATGATATTGTCTCCTTCATCCCTTAATTTGTTAAAACATTTCATAGTATTCATAAGATTAAAATTAAATTTTTATTCTGGAGACCCAATGACATAGATACAAACTTATGGTAGCAGATTTTATAGCCTTCTTTATTTTAGATAATGGATCAGATTTTAGAATATAACTTTTGGTATGCTTTTTCTTTTTTATTAGTAATAGCTTTTTCTTTTCAAAATTACCTGCAAAGATAGTTTTGAACATTCACCTTTGCAAACACTTGTGTTCCAAACTTTTCTTCCTCCCTTCTCTTCTTTCCTCCCCTAGACAGCAATCAACCCACTATATATTGAACTTGTGCAGTTCTGTACGTATTTTCACATTTATCATGCTGCACAAAAAAAAATCAGATTGGTGGGGTAAGCAAGCAGCAACAAAAAAGGTGAAAATAATATGTTGTGATCCACGTTCAGTCCCCACAGTCCTCTCTCTGACTGCAGATGGCTCTCTCCATCACAATTCTATTGGAATTTGTCTGAATCTTCTCATTGGTATGCTTTTTCTTCAAAACACTATGGTGTTGATCTTTTTCCGTAGAGATGACTACTGAAATGCCTGGACTTAATTTTCAAAGAATTTCTTACGATAAACCTATATAAATCAAATGAGCTATTGATGCTCTTTTTTGGAGGCAGTCTCTTGGGGAAGTGGTAGAAAAGCTCTAGATGGAAGAATTGTTTTCCTTTGTGTGAATCGTTTCTTTATTTCTAAGAGGAGTGCCCTGTCAACATCTAAAACATTTAGATATTAAGCCAAGCTTTACATGAATTTCAGGATTTACATGAAATTTACATGAATTTTAGATGTTGCGTATATTTTGAATTTTCCTAAAGTCTTACTCGGATTTTGCTGGGAAGGTAACTCTAGGATACTCAAAGGTGATGCCTACAGAACACAAAAGCTAGCAGGTCCTACCTAATTGGCTTTGAGTACTGGCTCAGTAATCAGTTAAATATTCACTGTTGGAAGATCAGCTTAGTTAAGTTCAAAGAGGGTCATCACAAGTTTAACAACAGAGTAAGGAGTTTATTGGCCACATCAGCTCTTAAAGACCATCATTTAAGTTGCAGATGAGATATACTTTGTGTTGGTTAAACAATGAATAAAGAAAATGATGTATTATTGTGTATTTTGAAATTTTTATTACATTTTGTAATTAAAATAGAAATGATTCCTTGTCTAAAATGTCTGGGCTAGCTCTCTGGAGGGCCTCAGGATCAGTCAGAGTCAAGATTGGTCAAAGTCCTTGGTCTTTAGAAGGAGAAGTGAAGGAGGCAGGCAAACTGCCATGAGGTTTGCCAAAGGTTAATTACGGACTCTGGAGTCCAGAGCCTAAAGTGTCTCTTCTCCTTGTCCTTCGACTCTGACCTCTCTTCCTCAGCCTTCCAATTCTTCCCTACGATTACCTCATCACCACACATTCAGCAAGCATCAAGGGTGAGGGGAGCCATCACATCACCATCTCACCTTACTATATGTATATAGAACCATTATCTCATATTGAATAAGTAATTAGCCTTAAGTGCTCTGCTGTCTCAGAGCACTTTTTAGTCTCAAGAATCTTTTTAGTTTCAGCCCTCTGCATCTCCTGATTTCTTTTGTTTTAGAACACAGGTGGTCATGCCCTCCTTGAGAACCCCAAAGAGGAGGTGATCACATCCTCTCCCCCTGACTTCTTAGGAAGGGAGGTGAAAACACTAAAAAGGAGAGGATCACATTCTCCCTGTCCTCTCAGGAAGAGATATGAAAAATGTCAAAGTGGGAAGTCAAACAGGTTTCTGGGCTGAAGGGTCTTATTAGAAACAAGTATACATAAATCCATCAGCATGGGAGGTATTATACAAAGATTTAGCAATATAGCACAGGTTAGTAGTGATCACTCTTTCCCACAGCCAGTGCAGGCTCAGTGTAGTGTAACAAGCATGAATTGTATATGCAAGTAGTGATATAACAAACAATATGAATCAACATGGTATTGTAAAAGATTTCCAGAAGTCCTAGAAGGAAGGTATGTAAATAACAATCACACCTACACCTCCTTCAGCAGCCCAAGAGATAGTCCAAAACCAGTCTGTTGTCCATTACTTTATGTGTCAGGGAAGCCAATGATCCCTGCAAGTTTTTGAAGTCCTGCACAGTATTATGTCTGAGGAATCCAATGATTCCTGAGGGTTTTCAAGTCCTACAACATTATCATGTCTCAGGGAGTCCAGTGATTCTTGAAGTCCTGCATCAGTCTCATTAACAATTTTTGATGTCCATGAGTCAATTGCCATAACTGCCATGCTCTTTCAGTGGTGGGCACAATCAACGATGGAATCACCCAATGTTTCTTGGCACTTCTCCTTTGTTTCAAGGGTCTGCTCCGTCTCTCTCTGATGGACAAGGTGAATACAGCTCATTAGCACCCATCTGATTCCTTCTCTATCTATCCCTCTCCCCCAAGCAGTTAACCTATCTGGTCTCTTCCATTCACCACTTTCTGGATCTCTTCATATCACCTGGCGATTATCTAAAGATAGTGGAGTTGCTCACACTGGACACTGCCCTTCCCATGGGTTATCAGACCTGTCTGCTGTAGCCAGTGCGTCTTTGTCAAAAAATCAAGAGTTATACTATTAACGAGCTAAATTTAGAAGTTCTCTAGGGTTACCTGTGGCTCCCCCTTTCTTTTGTTTTTGGAGGAATGTCTTGATGTCTCTGTTTCTCCTCTCTACTATTGCCTGTCCTTGAGGATTAAAAGGTATGTCAGTGGTGTATAAAATCTGAAACTGTGCACAAAAGTTTGCAAAATGTTTAGAGGTATATGCAGGTCCATTATCTGTTTTTATTGCTTGTGGCACACCTATAATTGAAAAAGCTTTTTATAAGGAATTCAGTGACCACTTGGGCCATCTCTTTTGCTATAGTATTGCAAAATTAAATCCTGAAAAAGGTATCTACTACAACATAGATAAAAGACAGATGACCAAAAGATTTATAATCCGTCACATCCATTTGCTAAATTTCATTGGGTCTCAAACCACAAGGGTTCTTCCCTGGAAGGGAACAAAGAAGTATGGAAAGGAAGGTTTTTTACAATACTCCTAGCTTCCTCTTTTGTTATCCCAAATTGCAAATGTAAAGCTCAAGCAGCCTGTTGATATTTAGAATGAGATTGTTAGGCTGCCTGAAATAAAGGAGTATTGGCTAACATGGTTATAAGGCTATCTCCCTTTGAATTTCCATCAAAAATAGGACCTGGAATGTCCACTATGAAAGTGGACATGCAAGATATAAATCTTACCTGGATGCTTTCTCACTTGCTCTTGAAGTTCCTTAAAGAACTGATATATATTAGAAGCTGCAAATTTTATTTGGGCTGTGGCAATTCTTTGTACCACACCTACTGAATAGATCAAATCAGATATTATATTTACATCTCCTGTATAATAAGAGATAGAATGATTGCATACAATTCATTCTGCTCAGTGGACTGAAAAGGAGTTCTGACTACTCTTTATAGTTAAGTCACAAGAGTTATTTTTTGGATGCATCTGTAAAGATAGTTAGCCCTCTAAGAGAAACCTTAGAAACCTTTTCTTCAAGAATCCATCACCAATTGTGTAATAGTTGGATTATCTTTAATGGAGACCCACATATAAAATTTGGAGCTGTGGCCAATAAAAATTGCTACTCTGGGATGGTTTCACAACATACGTTAATTTGTGCATTGGTATAAAAGGTATATATCTTGTAAGATCTTATCCCAGATAATTGTACTACTCGCTTAATGGCCTTTAATAAAATTCCAGCCAGAAGCACTGGGTAAGGAGTAAAACTTTGTTCTGATTGTGCTAGGAGGTTCACCCACTCGATCGCACTATCTCCTTGATGAAGGACTGCTGTGGGTGCCTCTTTTGTAGCAAAAACTGATATTTCCAAGGGTTTTTGAGTAACTTTCAACCACATTGGATAACGCCAGTTCAACTTCTCTCAAAGCTTCTTGAGCTTCTTTTGTAAGCTGGTGTGGTGAGTTTAAAGCACTGTCTCTCCTTAAAATGTCATATAATGTTTGCAATTGATAGGTAGTCAAACCTAACACTGAACGCATCCATTGGACATCTATCAGTTTCTGAAAGTCATTTAAGGTGTTTAGCTTCTCTGTTCTTAAGAAAAGTTTTTGTATTATAAGTACCTTAGGATATACTTCATATCCTAAATATTGAAAAAAGGAGCATGTCTTTGAATTTTTTCTGGAGCTATATGTAATTGGTAGTTTCTTAGTGTTTCTACGGTCTTTTCTAGACATGCTTCTAACATTTGCTCCTCAGGTGCACACCCCTATGTATCATCCATTTAATGTAACAATATAACTTTTGGAAATGCTTTTCTTACTAGAGTAAGAGCAGCAACAACATACATTTGTTACATAATAGGGCTATTTTTCATTCCCTGTGGCAAAACTGTCCATGTCTTTTAATAAGGCTCAGCTAAATTAACACTAGGCACTGAAAAGGCAAATCTTTTCATATTCTCCTTATCTAGAGGGATAGAATAGAAACAGTCCTTAATGTTTATAATCCAAAGGGGCCATTTTCTAGGCAATTGAGTAGGAGATGGAAGTCCAGGCTGAAGAGTTCCCATAGTTTCCATCTATTCATTTACTTTTCTTAAATCAGTCAACATCCTCCATTTTCCAGATTTCTTTTTTTTTCTTTTTTTCTTTTTCTTTTTTTTTTTTTTTTTACAACAAATACAGGAAAATTCCAAGGTCTTCGAGAAAGTTATAGTGTCCTTGGTCAAGTTGCTCCTGCACTATATCTAATAAGGCCTGAATTTTTTTCACTAATTAAGGGCCACAGTGATATAGCAGTTTTCCATTGAATGGGAACGGGTGAGAGTGCAGGCAGGCCTGCAACAGCAGCGCTGCCTAAAAAAACCAAAGTACTCATCTGTGATCCTAATTGTTGTAAGATATCTCTTCCCCACAGATTGATGGAGATTTTTTCAAGTATAAAAGGAGTAAAAACACCTGTTTCACCTTCAAAACTCTGTCTCATCAGGGTTGCACTAACTTCAGCTGCTATTAATCCTCCTATGCCAGACATGTAGGTGTCTGCCTTAATCTTTGGCCAGTGACTGAGCCAGCTGGCACCTCTAATGCTGTATGATCTGCCCCTGTATCTACCAATCTTTCCAATGGTATGCCATTTACATAGATAGTGAGCATAGGTTAGTCAGCTATAACAGCTGCAGTCCAGCATATTCCTGGATTCTGTTGTTGGGTGTCAAAATCTGGGCAAATAACACCAAATTGCCTATTGGGCAATTATTAGGAGTCTGTATCAGTAAATTTGATGCTACTACTTCTCCTGGTTGATAAGTCACTATATTGTCTACCTGTATTAGTGATTGGGATATTATCTACACATTCCCCAGTTTCCCACATCAGTGTATATCTGGACACTGTAAGTACTCTCAGGAGGTAAAATGGTTAAGCCTACTGTGCCATGGTTAAGTCTACTGTGCCTGGAGGCAAAGGATCCATATGCCTGGTGAGGAACAGATTTTACCTCTCCAGGGGGTATCTCAGTAGTCCCAGCTGCATACAACTCTATTTTCCTCAGTTGTAATCCCTTTCTCCCATCAGGTTGCTTCTTGGCTGATTGGTCATGTCTGAGTACTGAACTTCTAGAAACTCTCTGGGTGTAACCTTGGCTGCCATCAGTCCTAAGTGTTTTTTGCCTTGGGTCCCCATCCCATTTCCCTGAATCAGTCTACATTCTGATACCCAATGGAAGCCTCTGTTGCATTTTGGACATGGGGTATTGGGTCTTGTTCTCCCACCCTGTTTTCTCACTCTGTCTCTATGCCAACATTGAGCTTTCAGATGCCCTACTTTACCATATTGAAAGCATTGATAAGTCTCTCTGCAAGTCCCTTGCCAAAAGAGACTCTGCCTTCCCATGTTGGGATCTTGGGAAGCACATAAGTGTACTGGCTATAAAAGGTATTTGTGCCCACTGTGACACAGCATCTTTATCATTAAAGATCATTATCTCCTCTAAAGTGGCATCCTTGTGGAGTACTAGTATAATTCTTCTATAAATCTCATTAGCATTTTCTTTAGCAATTGTCTTATCATAATTTCTGTTGCTGTATTTTCACCAATAGTTCTTATGACAGCTGTCTGTAGACGTCCCACAAAATCAGCAAAGGATTCATTTGAACCTTGCTCTGTTTTCGTGAAGGTTTCCCCTCTATCTTGTCTTCCTGGAAGGGTACCCCATGCTTTGATTGCCGCAGCAGCAATTTTCTCATATGCTGCTATAGGTTAATTAACCTGTGCTAAAGTGTCTGCATAAAGACCTACACCTGTTAATTGGTCTCTGGTGATTGGTATATTAACTCCAGGTTGCCTGTTTCATTGGGCTTTTATCCTACAGAGTTCACTATACTCAGAAAACCACATCAAGTTTTGTCCAGGTTCTAAGCATGTCCTTGCTATAGATTTCCATTCACTAGGGGTTAAAATTTCTTAAGCTAAATTTTCTAATACCATCTTAACATAAGATGATGTAGACCCATAAAGAGTGCAAGCCTTTTTCAGATCTTTGATAATTTCTAGATTAAAAGGAGTGTATCTTTTTTCTTGACCTGGAGTTAAGTTCTTTAATCAGGATAAGTTTCTATTCTCAAATCTTCTGCCCTTCCTCTTTTGGTTTAAGTAGTGACTTTTGCAAATTGAGTCATAGAGGTATTGGTAGTATCACTGCCCTTCCTTCTCCTTCTCCTCCTCCTCCTCCTCTTTTCTCCACCCAGGAAGGTGAAATTGATGGGGGAAGGTCTCGAGCCTGCTTGGATGTAGGTGGAGGTGAAGCTGGGGCTGAAGCTGGGCTGTGAGAGTGAGACTTGCTATACCCTTTAAGTTCATTTAAGTCCCCATGCCTTTTGGCTATTTTTTCAGTATCTTCCTCCTTCTCTTCCTCTTTCTCCTCACCCTTCCTTATCTGGCTGTTCTCCTTAAAACTTTTTTTTTTTTTTAGAACTTGTGGGATTCTTTAAGACCAGTTTAATTATATTGTATATATAGAATGTTTCCTTAGAAATTGAATCAGGACCATTATCATTGTAATATTAAATTAGTTGCTCTCCTACTAGTTTCCGTTTATCTACCTCTATTTCATCTTCCTTGGAGAGAACCAAGGAGTCATGCATTCTAATGTTTCTAAGAGTCCACCAGTATGCTCCCAAATTACAAGCAAACCTTGCCTCTTTATTAACCTAAGTATGTTTTCTATATCCCTCCCTCAGGATGGGGATGATGGGGATGGGGGTGAGGGTGGCAGAGGCTTTTTTTCCTAATATTTGCCCCATTTTAGCTAGAAAAGGAAAGTTACTAGTTTAGCCCTCAACAAAGTTTCCTACTTGTCTATATAATACTTACCCTATTTCCTGGTCACAAGGACTTCTTCACTGAAATTATGATCAAGCTTTGTGCAGGTCCTTATCCACATTGGCGCTGCCTATATATAATGTCTAGACTAGTTCTCTGGAGGGCCTCGGGATCAGTCACAGTCCTTGGTCTTTTAGAGGAAGAGAAGTGAAGGAGGCTTGCCAAAGATCAATTCTAGACTCTGAAGACTCTTTCCTCCTCAACCTTCAGTCAAGTGACTCTGACCTCTCCCTCAGCCCTCCAATCCTTGCCTGTAATTACCTCACTACCACACATTCAGCAAGCACCAATGGTGAGGAGAGCCATCATATCACCATCTCATCTAAATATCCATTATCGCATATTGAATAGTTAATTAGCCTTAAGTGCTTTGCTGTCTTGGACTTAAGTACACCTTTTCAGAGTTTCAGCCCCCTACACTTATCCAAGTATAATTTGCTTTGTTGATATTATTTCTAATTGCATAAATAAATTGGACTTGCCTACTAAGATAAAATTGAGAAATTTTATGGTATTTAATTCTAGATGATCTAGTACCCATAATTTAGATTTGACTTTTAAAAAGGAAATTGGCAGTTTTCTCATCCATTTTAGTAAGACATGATGATTGTCTTATACTTTAAAATAGCTGTTTACCGGAATTCTTTTTTTTTTTTATTTCAAATAGACAAATCTGAAGCTTTTGACATAGTTCAAAATACATAATTGGGCTGTCCTATAGATTGTATTTTTTTAAAAGTAATAGTAAGTTTAATGATTAGTAAAAGAAAAAAATGCCTGTCAGAACAGAATAATATCCTTTATTGTGTTACATCTATTATAATGATACTAAATTATACTCTAATGGGAAAAAAAAAGTCAGTATTTGAAAAATACTGGTTCCAATTGCTGAAGACTTTAAGATTATTGAAGTGTTGTGTGTGTGTGTGTGTTTTTGTTTTGTTTTGTTTTTTTAGCTTTTTATTGACAGGACAATATGCATGGATAATTTTTCAACATTGACCCTTGCAAACACTTCTGATCCACCTTTTCCCTTCCTTCCCTCCACCTGCTTCCTAGATGGCTGGCTGTCTCATACATGTTAAACATGTTAAAGTATATCTTAAATATAATATATGTGTACTCTCATACATGTTAAACATGTTAAAGTATATCTTAAATATAATATATGTGTACATATTTATACAGTTCTCTTGTTGCACAAGAAAAATCAGATTTAGAAAGGTAAAAATAATCTGGGAAGAAAAACAAAAATGTAAGCAAACAACAACAGAAAGTACAAATGCTATGTTGTTGTCTACACTCATTTCCCAGTGTTCTTTCACTGGGTGTAGCTGGTTCTATTCATCACTGATCAATTGGAATTCAATTGGATCCTCTCATTGCGGAAGATAGCAACTTCCATCAGAATTGATCCTCATATAATATTGTTGTGATCATCTAGTTTTAGAGCTTAAAAAAAGCTTTCCTTAAGATTAATATCCTTTTTTTTTTTTTAGGGGACTTTATTTTATTTTTTTGGAATAGATTTTTTATTTTTCAAAACACATGCAAAAATAGTTTTCAACATTCACCCTTGCAAAACCTTGTGTTCCATATTTTTCTACCTTCTCACCTCCCCTCCTGCCCTAGAGGGAGTAATTTAAGATTAATATCCTTAAGCTGAAGATTCTTCTTCAGTTGTTTTTTAAAATATTCATTACCATTATATGATTGGTCCTTTTCTATCATCCAAATACCTGTCCCTGATATTTTACATTATAATTTGAAAGGTAGCATATGCCATAAAAATTATAAGGATTTTTTCCAACTCCTTTTCCTGACAGCATCTTTACTTTTGTTAGGACCAGGTTTGTTATTTTATATTTGGTGGCCCACAAGAAAATAGATGCTGTGAACCTATGTAAGAGAATGTATGTCAAAGAAATTGTCAATTCCAGATTCCTAGAAGAAATAATGAAAGAGTGTCTTTGAAAGAGTTACTTAAATCTGGTTCTATGATTGTAAGAAGTATTTTGTACATGCTTGGTTTTCCTGTAAGTTTGTTATTTAATCTGCTTGACTAAATTATTTCCTTTTTAAACTTAATTTGAAAAATCTCTAATTTCATCATCCTTTGTTTTCAAGGTATATTTTTTGTGAAAATTTTGATTAATTCATATTTATTACTTTGAAACTCAGGCATTTTAAAATAATGGATTCTTTTGGGACTTATTATTTAGTCTCTGGAAAGGTACTTAGAATGATTTTCTCAAAGATCTTAATTTTTATAGTAAGTCTGAACTTTGAACATTAGTCATTCTTTTATATAATTACATTCTTGAGTGGAATCACTGCAATGTTCTCATGGAGGATATACGTCTGTTTCCCATATAGTTTGTGAAAAAAAAAGATATGTCTTGATTCAGTTTTCAGCTTTTTGTGTTAGTTTTACATTTAAGCCAGAAAACATTTGACTGACTTACTGGAGTGTATTAGAGAAGTGCTATAGAAACAGTATATTATAATTTGTAAGCATTCAAGAAGTTTTCTTAAGATATTCTTATGAACAAAATGGAGAAAGGCAGGTTGATTATTAGAACAAGTGGATAGATGTTATTGACTGAATGACCAGTCTCAGTCATCTGTCTGGAATGTCTTGAAGCTAAGATTGCTTTTAACTGAATGTATTATATATGTGCAGGAACTAATCAAAAAACTATCAGCATTATGCTTTTAAACAACTATCTCTTTAGTCATACTTTATTTTAATGTCACTGTGTTTAATTCTTCAGGTGATTGAAAAATTTAGATACTGATAAAATAGGCCTAGAAGGCATAACATCTCCATCATAAGGCCTCTTCCATTTTAGCTTACTGATTTTCTTCTGCCTTTATGGAATATTCATTCAAATCAATCTTAGCATCAACAAATATTAGCCATCTCTTTCTGCAGATAGTTTATTTCATGGGATTGTATGGAGTGTGGAACTAATTGGTATATTCTAGAACCTATGCATTCCTTCTTATATAACTCCCAGATCTTCCTCTTTTAAACTTGTTTATTTTTGCCTCTTCAGGAAGTTGTTCCTACAGGTTTGGTTTTGCAGTTAAATAACAATTATCAGTGAAACTTAGATCCCCTAGAAACTTGCTACCTTGGGAATGGATGGCGGTAGAAGAGAATGTAAGGCTATGAGAATATTACTCCTTATTTCTTGCTATTACAGGTTTGCCTCTAGCATTATTCAGATGTAGAAGAAAGTAGAGATCTGGAAATCTGTGAAGTAGACAATTGTGTGTGTATATATAAACATGTATGTAAATGCCACATACACTTTAAAA
The DNA here is from genome assembly GCF_902635505.1 of Sarcophilus harrisii. Lineage (NCBI taxonomy): Eukaryota > Metazoa > Chordata > Mammalia > Dasyuromorphia > Dasyuridae > Sarcophilus > Sarcophilus harrisii. The sequence goes on from NC_045427.1 coordinate 373,310,393, forward strand.
TTCACTGTTTTTTTTCTCTTATAAAGTTTACCAAAAAGCTTTAATTATTTTCTTAGCTCATTTTGTTTTCATAAAATTCCCTCAGATCTTTTTACATTGAAGTAAAGGTGTTCTTTTTACTATTTTGGCTATCCAGTGGTGCTGATTATAATCTCAAGAGCTTATAATTTAAAATTTATTACTTTTATGGAACTTAATAATATACATATTACATCAGTGATGAAACTTTGGTCTTTTAAATAAATTTAATAGACCTCTATAACTGAGTAGTGTCTCTTGAACATTTAAGTTAATCATGGACCATGAATTCACTGGGACTTTTGATTTTTTTTTTCTTAAACTTATTTTACTGGTTATGTTATGGGAAATAGTAAGACCAAATGGTACTTCGGCTGTAATGATACTATGTTTTATCATGTGTTCTATGTCAAAAATAGAAGTTTTTAAGTAAAAAGGAAATCTGAAAGGTTGAATTCTTTTTGGTATCTAATACCTTAGAAGTTGTAGGTTTGTGCTAACTTACTTTTGAAGATGGCTCTTGTTTTAGTTTGGAATGGTAGAATGATGACACTGCAGAGTGAAACATAGTCATGTTCCTTTAGCCTGTCTCATCACTATATTTTCTTTATGCCCCAACATCATCCCCCTCCCCCAAGACTTTATCCTCAAATTCTATTTGTATTATTCAACCTGTACTCAACCAGATGTAAGGTATTGACTACTTCCATAGCTTTAGTTGTATTAGGAGACAAAGGTATCAACTGATGATTTTTGTTTATTTCTTCTGAAATATCTAGCAATTTAGGTTGAAATTTCTTTGCTGGTATTATTGGACCATTAAAAACATTCTACTCATACCTCTGTAGTTGCTGGCAATGAGAAGCTTTTAGAGAAGAATTTTAGTTTTATTGCTAAGCATCTGAAAACACCAATCACTAGGTCTTCATGGCCAGGTGTGATTTTAATTTTTGGAATAAGACCCGTGAGTTCTTCTTTTTCCTTCCGCAGGACAAGCAGGAGGACTTAAAGAAGACTATTTTGGAGGGCATAGAGACGGCCAAGCATCAGGTGAGGGTGGCCTTTGATGCTTGTAAGCTCCTACATAAGGAATAGATGTTTTTAGATAACCAGGCTTTGTATACCTGGATACCATCCTTGAAGTTAAAGAATCCAGTGGGTAGGTAGCAGAGAAGAATTTTTCAAAGTAGAAAACAAAGTCTCAGTAAATGTAAAATGACATCTGAGACATGTCCCTAATATTCCTTCTAGGACATAGACTTAGAATCTCCCTGAGGAATAAGGATTTTCTTACTTAGTTATTTTTAGCTGACCCTTTAGAAGAGTTACTCTACAAGGGAGGTTTCAACATTTGTTGTGAGTTTCACTTATATTAACTTTGTTCAATTATCAGAAATCTAGATTTTACAATGTATTATGGCATTGTTTTTCTGTAAACCTTCAAAAAAGGGGAATTTTTCTTGTTTAATGAAAATTTAACTGTTCAAATGTATATAAAATTATACATTTAAAATTCCTTTTAAAATTTCATTTATTTTCTTAGCATTTTTTAAGGATAAAGGAATGGTCTAGATATGTGATTTCATCAGGCTGGGGTTTTCCTGTTATAGAAATTATAGCTTATCTTCCTTTTGGGGGTGGGAGGGGCTGTAGTCAAAGAGAATTGCATGAGGCATTGAAAGGTTAAATGACTTGTACTGGATCATATGTACCATACAGAAGCAGGACTTGATTACAAGTCTTTCTCATTCCAAGGCCAGCTTTCTATATATTACATCATGTTACCATCTGAAATTAGTGTCTAAGGCATATGAATTTTTTTGAGTTAGGAAATTCTGAACTTCAGTAAGGCTAAAATATCTTTTAGTGTCTATACTTAGTCTAACATCAGAATGGTGGATCCCGGGGATGGGAGCTTTCCTTGGGAGAGGTAACCTAGTTAGTCTAAGTCAGAATGAAGCCCTTCAGTGCTTCTGAGATGATTGGCTATTACATTTTTAGTTTAAGGATAAGAAGACTCATTCTTTAAATATAGCTCCTCCCCTCTCCCCCCCAAAATAAGAGACATTTAATATTCAGAGAGATTTGCTTCAGTACCATAAACTCAGGGTGGCTTTTGTATTCTTCATTACAAAGGAGTCTTTCCTCCATAAATTAATTTCTATCTTTTATGAGGATGTCATTTGCCTTTAGAATCCAACCATTTTTTATTCAGTCATTATGCTTTAAAATTTAAATTGATTTTTTGCATTTAAGTATCAAAGATGCATAGAATAGAAATAATTTTTTTCATTCAAAAGAATATGAAATTTAACTATGGAATATTTTATTAAAATATAAACTTTAACATAATTTTAAATTGTCGCCCACTTTTTAATAAGGCAGTTGGGGTTACGTGACTTGCCCAGGGTCTATGTGACCTAATAAATGTTAAGTGTTAAGTATCTGATGCCACTTTGAACTCAGGGTCCTCCTGACTTCAGAACTGGTGCTCTATCCACTAAGCCATCTAGGTGTCCCCAAATTGTGGCCTTTTATCTAACTTCTAAATTTATTAATTCTGTTTGATACCCTTTGGCTTCATAGTCTGCTGAGGTTTATCTGATAGGAATAATAATTACAAATTCAAATATTTTAGAATATAGTTCAAAGAAATAACAAAAGAGCACTGGCTTCAATAATGACATAAAATGAACTTCATTTTATTTCTTTGAACTATGTTCAGTTATATATGTTCCTCTGACTAAATAATGAACCAATATATAACTTTTTTGTTTGTGCCTTCAGTTTGTGATTTGTAGAAGCCAAATACTAAATATAATCACTAGAATATAATTTCAGCTTCTTTATATGCTCAAGTATTGTTTTAAGAAAAAACAGGATGTTTTTTAAATTGAGTGCTTTGTTTTCGCAAATCAAACAGGGATTTCTTAACTTTGGTAGAATAGTTTTCATAAAAGCTTATTTAGATTCCTTTAGAACTACTTAAATAATCATACTGAAGTTGTAATCTTTAATTGTTTCTTTTAAGTCCTATCAAACCTATTGGTAGTCGGTCTACTTTTAGGTTTATAACTTAAAAGATAATATAGATTATTTACATTGTTAACGTCAGCAAATTTTTATTAGCTGCCCATTCATTATATGCAAGGTAATGTGAATTTACTCTTATTAGAATTATTATTATTAGACATCAGTCTTTTAGTCATATCAAGGAGTGGGGTGTTTTGTTATTGTTATTATAAATATTAATGCAAAGTTTGAGTGAGCAAACCCATAACGAGGGAAGAAAGAGTCAAAGTAATTTATTTCCTAAAATAGTTCATTTAGGAAACATCTTTTAATTCCATTTTATTTTCTGCTTCAAATTTTCTATGTCGTCATACTTCCTCCACCCATTGAGAAAGCAGGAAATACAGTATCCATTATAGATATGAAATCATTGAAAACATATTTCTGCATTTGTCATGTTCATGCAAAAAAAAAGAAAAAATATGCTTCAAACTGCATTCTAAGTCTGTTATGTTATTGGGGAATAGATAGGATTTTTTATCATGTTTTCTTTGGAATTGTGGTAGATTATTACATTGATCTGTGTTATGGCTTTGACAGTTGATTAGTAACATAGTAATTAGTAACATTACAATGTTGCTGTATAAATTGTACTTCTGGCTCATTTCACTTTGCATCAGTACATATAAGTCTTCATTAGTTCATGTAAGTCTTACTAAGTTTTTCTGAAATACCCCCTTGATCATTTTTATAGCACAATAGTATTCTATTATATTCATATATTATGTTATTACTCTCTTTTCCAGTTAATAGGCATGCTGTCAGTTTCCAATTCTTTGCTAAGACTAAGAGATTTGTTATAAATATCTTTATACATTCTTTTTTTTTAATTGTCTGCATGTCTATATGTATGATTATATACATACATATTTATACATGTATCTTTGGGATATAGAGCTAATAGTGGTATTGCTGGATATTCATAGTTTGTATTCAGGGGCATAGTTCCTAATTGTTCTCAAGAATGTTGGACTAATTCATAGTTCTACCAACAGTATATTAGTATACTTCTTTTCCCACATCCCCTCCAGCATGTCAGTTTCCTTTTCTGTCATATTCTAGTCTGAAGGGTACAAAATAGTATCTCAGAATTGTTTTCCTTTGCATTTCTCTAATTATTAGTGATTTAGAACATTTTTTTCATATAACAATAGCTTAAATTTCTTCCTCTTAAAACTACCTGTTCATATCCCTTGATCATTTAGCATTTAGAGAATGGCTCTTTTTCTTATAAATTTGACTCAGTTCTGTAAAAATTTGAGAAATGAGACTTTCAAAGATACAAGAACATCCCCCAATTGTCTGCTTTTCTTCTCATTTTTACCACCTTTGTTTTGTTTGTATAATTTTTAAAAAATTTTATGTAATCAGTTATATTAGGAGAAAATATTCATTAGCCAGTGAACCAATATTCAAACAAATGTCATTTGCAGCTTAACCTGTTAGACATTTAGAATCTTCCTGCATCAAATACTATGAATGTTTTGGAAAATGCTATATCATACAATTTGCAGCCTGAATTTTAAAGCTATAATAGACTGTGACTACATTGTAGACAAAATAGCATCTTTGTTTACCTAAGTTTTCATTTTTTCCCCAAGTCACATGTAAAGACAACTTTTTTTTAACATTCATTTTTTAAAACTTTTGAATTCCATAATTTTCTTTCTTCCTTCATCACCTCACCTCCTTGAGGGTAAGAGTTTGACATGAGTTTTTCATGTTCAGTCATACAATACATATTATTACATTAGTCATGTTGTAAAAGCAGGGAAAGTGGGAAGAGGGGGAGAATCATGCAAAAATACGGAAAGTAAAAGATAATATGCTTCAATCTGTATTCAGATTCCCATTCTTTCTTTGGAGATGGAGAGCATTTTTCATCAAGAGGCCTTTGGAATTATCTTGGATCATTATGTTGCTGAGAATAACAAAGTCATTCACAGTTGATTTGGGTACAATATTACTGTTGTTCTCCTTAACCAAAACTTCTCAAATGTAACCATATTGTTCCTTCTAGGAACTTGAGGAAAGAAATGTATAGTTGAAGGGTAATCATTGTTTACTACTGATAAATGAATATTTTGGGATTTGTCACTTTATCTTTTACGTTTTACAGTTTTTGTTCAGTCACTCAGTAACATCCAAATCTTTATGACTTCATGGACCATACTGTCCCTGTGGTTTTCTTGACAAGTATAACTGGAGTGGTTTGCCATTTTCTTCTACAATGGATTAGGCAGAAATTAAGTGGCTTGCCCTAGGGTTTTACATCTAGTAAAATGCCTGAGACAAATTTGAACTTAGGTCTTCCTGACTCCAAGTCTTTCTGTACCATTTTATATATGCCATAAATGCCATAAGCATTAATTACTGCATACTTATAATCTCAGCCTCCTAGGTTTGGGTCCCCCCTGTGGGATTAAGTATTAATTCAGTGTCACTATTGTACATTCTGACAGCCCTCTTTTACATTTGACTACATTGTTTGAGTTTTTGTTTTACTGATTAATCATGCTCACACACTTATACACTTATCCTGTAGAAAATGAAAACCAAGTCATTACACAAAAGGTAGGTTTAGCAATGATGCTTTTTTACAGCTGAGAAAAAATACTATTATTTAAAAAAAAAAGTAGGTTGCCATGCATCAATAATCAGGATGGAAAAAATAAACAACTCTCCAGATTTTTCTTGAGTTACATTTCCAAAATATGGCTTCACTATTTTTTTTCAAAATTAATTTGATATACTTGAGTTAAAATATAAGAATATTTTAAAATAAAAAGCTTTTTAAAAAATATAAGAACAAAAAATATGTTCCAAAGTCAAATATAAATGATTCCTAAATTGATTATAAATTACAAAATGTGCTACAGTAACTAGATGAAATCAAAAAATTTTTTTTGATAAATGAAATGAAACACAATTAAGTATCTTTAAAGAATGCCAGTATAGTCCATAAGTCCAGTTTAAAATGTTGCAAGGTTCTTGCATTTAGTTTCCAATCTTTGCTTGCTAACTACCAGCTCAGATAGAAATCTTTTATTGCCATAGAGTTCTTTTAATTAAAATCAGTTAAATAAGATAAAATGAAAAACTCTTTAACTTTTCTGAAAACCAAAAGATGTTAAGTACCTATATAAAGTACAAAATAAGAGATGAAGTAGATGTTTGATCACGTCGATATTTTGTTTTTTTGACCTAGCTCAATTTATCTCAAAGCTGAACTATTCATCTTTATTGGAATATTTTACTATCTGAAAGTTTTGATTTCAGAGGCAGAAAGTTTTGTTCAAGTTCAGAAGAACATTTGTCTTTGTGAATTCTAAATAAACTAAAGAGTAGGAAGGCATGGGGACTGATCAACTTTTCATGGAAATCACCTAGATTCCAAATGTCATTGTCTGTGTATGCATGGAAGAAGAACTTGACAAAGACATTTGCACTTCTTTTAGGGTGACATTCCTCATCATTAATTACAATATAGTTAGAGCAAGCTCATTTTCAATGAAATTTAATGTTGGACACCAAGATTGGGGGGGTATTTTTTCATTTGTGACAGATACTGACAAAATTAAGTCATTTCTTTCTGTTGCTATACAGCTTTCCCTTTTAGCTACTCAAATACTTCTTTTAAAAAACCACAACGTTGCTTGTTGTGGACTTAATATTCTTTGTCTTCTCCATCTCTTCATAATCTGCTTATTTTTCTCTTGGGATTGATTGGTAAAGACTATGTAGGCTTTTGAAAAATTCAAACTTTTTTAATTGCCTCATAAGGTTAAGCTTCCTTTTATAGGAAATAGTTTAATAGTTTGAGAAATAATTATTTATTATAAGGTAGCTTAGAGTTAGTTGGATGAAATTTTTTGATCAGTTGGAATATTAATATTATTCCTCTATAGATATGTATTGATGTACATAGATTTGATTTCTGATAAAATGTTATACCTTGTCATCTGCTTTGTTACTTCTTTTATTCCTTCTATTTTCTAAGATGAGTTAGTAGTAGGGATAAGAGAGAATCAGGTAATGCCAGATGTCTTTTAAAAATATATATTGCTTAAAGTTCTGACTATACTTGATACATTTATTTTACTTATGAATTTTGAAATAATATATATCTGATAGAAACTTTTGAATGGTTGACATCAATATGTATTTCTTTTTCTTATAACAGGAGCATGAATCTGAAGGTGGAAGAACTCCTTTAATGAAAGCTGCCAGAGCTGGTCATTTGTGTACAGTACAGTTTCTTATTAGCAAAGGTAAAACATTAAGTGATTGTTTTTAAAATTCTACATGATAGCTGTGAATTTTGCTCTTTATTGTCCTTAATCAAGATAGTTTCTAAAACCTGGAAATTTATTCCATATATAGCCTTTTTTTTTTTCTAAAAATGGCTATGGTCAATTCATTTTGCATGTAAATTTTATGCCAGTTATAAGAAATTGCATCTACAAGGTTCAGTATCATTTATACAAAAGCTACATTGTCCTATCACAAAAAATTTTGAGATAATCAAAATTGTCTCTCTGGGTCTTCATTGAAGAAGACATCTGGTAAGAGCCAAAGCAGCACTCTGTCAGCAGCTCCTGCTGTAGCCAGGCAGAATGGTAAAGTTGCTTGTAGTCTCCTTCTCTAACAGCTTCTAAATCTTTACTACTTAATAGTGGAATTCATTTAATAAGGATAGTAAATCGGTATTCTATATAAATGTACCTAAAGGATTAGTGTTCTAATAAGAATAACACTGCCTTAATAAATAATGCTTCCTATCAAATAATAGGTCTGAAATTAGCATGCTTACATTTAGAAACATAAGATTATTGTTTTTAATTCTGCTGTTACTTAAAGAAACACTAAAAATAGTATTTCTTATGTTTCTGTGAACATTTTAATCTAGGATATGTTGTCTTGCTAGAAATTTGTAATGAAAAGCTTGTAGAGTAAAAGGAAAGTAAAAGTGTTACAGGAACACATATATTTATTTTTAGGTACCTTATAGATGAGACACAGCTGTTTTTTCCAGTCAAAAACAAAGCAATATTTAAAGAGCCTACAAAGATATTATTTACTAAATGATTCTAACACATTTTTACTTTTTATTTTACTCTCCTTTATTTTCTCTTTAATTATACAGACTATTCAACAACTCAGTTTAAATGAATATAAAAGTAACTTTTTAGTATTTGGAGTTAAAAAAAATTTTATAGTCACCAGAGTAGTTAAATTATTTATTGTGAAGGATTACATATCTCTTTATTTTTTTTTTTTTCTGTTCTTGCTCCTATAATTCCTATTGCTTGTTTCCTGTAACTTGCTGCTGAGGTTTAATTAAATCTTTATTATTTTAGTAGCAACTAAAAATATTTTCTAAACATTTGGAGAACTCTCAACAAAAATGCCACTTTAATACACAGGATTGAGCTCTACTGATTCAGTTTAACAAATCCTCAGTCTTTTATGTTTTCAATTTTAAGAATGTTTCTTTCTCTAAGCAGTCATGATTTATTGTTTCATTTCAAAATGTGATTTTCCTTGAATCATATTTGCTTCTTGTTTCTTTATATCTTGTTTTTTTATTCATGTAGGTGCTAATGTGAATAGAGCTACAGCTAATAATGACCACACAGTTGTATCACTGGCATGTGCAGGAGGCCATCTAGCAGTTGTTGAACTACTCCTGGCCCATGGGGCTGACCCTACTCATCGACTCAAGGTATTTTATTTTAGATTTATATGGGTTTAGGAACTCAGATACTTAATAAATTTTTTCAGAATAATAAATTAATCCTAATCTAATGCTTGATTGAGAAGTCCTACTTCTAAAGTCTATGATTTTGAGATGATGAATCTATGACAGATACCTTTATTAATTCTTGATCTTCAGATTTTGGCTTATGAACACACACTAAATTAATTTTATTAATAATTCTCTTCTTAGGATGGCTCAACAATGCTTATTGAAGCTGCAAAAGGTGGTCATACCAATGTTGTTTCTTATTTGCTTGATTATCCAAACAACATTCTCTCTGTTCCTGCCACAGATATGTCTCAGCTTACCCCACCTTCTCAGGATCAATCTCAGGTAAATTATAAAAGGAAGTGTAATTGAGAATATAGATAATTAATAATATTAATTTATTTTATTTTGAGAATAACTACTATGTTTTTACTTGTGTTGAAATACACATGACCATAAAGTCTCTGACTCATTGTCTTGGTGTTTTGTTCAATAGAAAGGATATTACTCTCATTCTTTCTAAGCACTTAAAATATTTGAAGCATTAACATTTTTTGGTTTGTTTCTCAACCTCTTTTTTTCCCCAAGACAAAATTCTTTGGGGGGAAATATAAATGTTGGAGAAAATCTTTATTCTGAGTGCTACTTCAAAGATAATGGCAATCAAATATATTCTTAATTTGGGAAGTTTGTCATATTGAAGTCAGTTTTCCTGATTTGTATCAGCAATTTGACCACATCTAAATCCCAAAGTGTCTGGAAAAAAGCTTTTTCCATTAACAACTAGGAAATGTGTCCTTTCTTAAATACATCTTCTTCAAAAATATTAGTTATCTAGTTTGGTTATCCAATAAGTATAATTATCTCAATTATACTAAAAACACCATTAAAATAGTTTTCAACATATATTTAAGGGCTATTTAAAAATGGAAGATAACATACAGAAATAATGAATCATTGACTGTTTTATACAAAGATTTTTTTAATATGAAATATCAAAAATGAGAAAAATTTTAAATTATCTGGATAGAAATTGGTCCAAGGGTAAGTTAAGCAATGAATTTAGGACATGTTCCTAACTGAAAATTGAATCAGCTAAGTTTCACAGGGGTATGAAGTATTGGGGAAAGGGTATCAAATGGTTTTTATTTCATAGGGAATTAGAATGCTTTGTGGCATCTGAAGCCTATAATAGAGGATTAAGGATTTATACTTATGAACCATTTTACAATCTTTTTCTTAGTTTTGGTTTCATTAAAGCATTTCTAGAATAAATCAATATAATACCCTTTAAGAAACCATTCCTCTTTTGAAGTTCATATCTTAAAGAAATAAAAATTTAATAATGTGGAATGTTATGGATGTAAGTGAACTGAACTTAAAATGAAGAAGATTCCCGATGTAAATTGTGAACGTAAATAATTTTGTAGTACTATATTATCCAAACTGAGATGAGTTTTTTCTGAGTTGACTTTTTAGGTTCCACGTGTACCAGTGCATGCACTTGCCATGGTTGTACCTCCCCAAGAACCTGACAGAGCTCCTCAAGATAGCTCTCCAACAGTCTTGGGAGTACAGAAAGGTTAGTATTTGAAATTTTTCTCAGAAATCATAAAATTTTATCATATCATGAACAACTTTAAGAAGCTGAAATCATGCTTTAATATTATTTGGTATTCAGCATTAAGAGAAAGCTTGATATGGTGAATAAAGAACCTAAAAGTCTGGAAGACCTGAATTCTAGTCCTTTCTTTATTATTAGCTGTGACCCTGGGCAAATCATTTAATCTTTTAATGCCCCATTGAAAACTCTAATACCCTTCATTTTTTTCTTGGTATAAGGAGTTTCTTTCTCTTTAGCTTTCTACATTAATGGAATAACACCCTTGGACACAAATGAGAAAAAGAAAAGGTAGAAATTAAAGTAGTAGAGAGTAGAGGGAAAAAAACTAATGTCAAGAAAAGTAGCTTTGTTTAATATATATAACTACCAAGCTTATTTGGATGTTTAGTACAAGAGAATTAAACTATTCTCAGTTGATTATACTAAAATTTGTTAAGTATTTTTTTCTTCATTTAATTTTTGTTTATTCAGTTATGTAGTATAATGAAAGAAATATGCACTTTTGATCTTGCACATTCTTAATATTATGAATGTGAATTCACTTTGGCAAATAAGAAGTTTGAGATTTACTTTCTTTTGCAAGATTGAAATAATGAAGCAGCTTCCATTAATATGTAAACCTAAAGGTTTGACTATGAAAAAATAGATTGATATATCCAATTAAATTAAAAGAGAATGGGATTCTGTATACTATTTAAAGGACACATACTTATGGGCTCAGACTTTTACTTGCTTTCTGTAGTGGTTTGCTTTATTATATGTATACATTTAAACTTTTCAATATTCATCTGTAAATGTGTTTTATGTACTTTGTTATAAGGGAGAACCTTTCTCTGTAGAGGAGAACTTTTGAAAGGTAGCAGTAATGTAAAACAGAAAGGAAAAGAGCATTAGCAAAAACATAAAACATCAGCAAAAACATTTTTTAAATGTCGTGAGGTTTTTCTGCCAAGCTTTTCTGAAATAGAAAAAAGTGGTTATAGTATAGGATATTCTAAACTAGAAAAAAATTGTAATCTTGCTTCAGAATATTTCAGATATAGTTTAAAATGTGAAATCATTTAAGTTTTATGAGCAGATCTTAACATTAATGATACCCTAAATTCTCAAGCAGAAAAATAGATATTGGGAGACTTCTAGTAACAAAGAAAGTTATTTTCATGTGGATTTTAGCAACTAGAATTAAGAACTTAACAAAAATTCAACATAGCTTCTCTGTATTTGAGAGGATACTATTTTTTAAAACCTCTTTCCATTAAATTTTAGCCTTTCTACTTGAAAACTGCAGTAATAAAAATTTTCAGGAAATAATTTTTTTTATCCTACTGATAAATATATTTTAGAAATACAGATTAAATATATTCAAGAGAATTCATTGCTAGTTGATTCTTTAGAATATTTACATTGAAATTCCTCTGTTTTTTAACTACTTAACACATGGTATAAAGGAAAGAATAGTACATTTGGAGTTAAAGTATCACTAAATTAAAATCCTGGCTTTATAATATGTTTGTCCTTGAACAAGATACTTTATATCTCAAGGCTTCAGTTTCCTCATAGAGGAAAAGGATTTTGAACTAAATAATTTTTAGTTCTCTCTAGTCTAAATCTGTGTGAAAGAATAGGGTAATTCTATGAATATTCATAAGCTAGGGCAACCATTGCTATATATGTGTCTACAGGGAACAGAAACATTACAGTGAAATACAAATAAGTGAAAAGTAATCCTAAATACGTTCAGAAATGAATACAAAACAACCTTAAGACATTTTAAATGTAAAATTTTGACTCTACTGTTGAAAATATAGTTTTTCAAAAACTCATGACAAACAGATAACCTGATTTTTGCTAGGTCATTGAATCACTTCTTTTGAATAGGAAAGGACCCCTGCTTAATTGAATGAAAGTAAAATAGTCTTCCTTGTAAACCACTAAGCCAGAAAAAGTCAGTTGTTTTAGTCCTTGTGTCCAAGAGTAGATTCAAGCATAATAATAAATACTTAAGCAAAACAAAATTTCTTTTGGCATTACTTTGCAGTGATCCTGTTACATTCATTCTTGTAAATGAATCTCAAGAAAATGTACTACCAAAAGAAATCATATGATAGAAAATATATGGTGATAATAATGTGCACTTTCAGAAAAACTAGCTCTATTATATAGACTTAATGATTAGAGATTTACAATATTTTTTTCTCACTTAGTAAAATCCTTTATCTCAGGTTTCTGTATTTGTAATATCTTCTATGTTTATTACCTGTTTCTAGAGTGTCTGAAAGGAAGTTAACTTCATATAATGGAATAGCTCTTTTGTCCATTCTCTCCCCCCCCCCCCCCCCCCCCCCCCCCCCCCCCCCCCCCCCCCCCCAATTTTATTCAAGTTGATAAATTCCTTGTGTTTATCTCATCTTTCAAGATCCTCTTTCTGCCCTTTTCTTTCAGGACTCATGCTTTCAAATAATACTTTTCATATTTTCTTTATCCAGCAATCTGATGAGCTTTAGTATTATCCATGAAATTTATTCCCTTTCTCACTGTTCTTTCACAGATAGTTCATGTTCATTCTACTTTTTTTCCCCTTTCTAGTTTAATCATTTTTTATTCCTTTTCTACCTAAATATTTAGGCCCTAATAATTCAGCATTTTGTCACAGCCAGACTCAACAGTACTATTTAAACGTGAACAGCTATCTGAGAATGATGCGTTTGTTTTTACAGTTAGTTTTATGACCCAACTCACACTAAGAGGATTACCATACTCTCCCTTAGAAAGACTCAGTAAGATTGTTAAAAGGGTATTGCTGAATTCTCTATAGTACTTTTTGCCTTCCAAATCCTAATAGTCATATTCTTTGGCATTAACTTTTATCTATGAATGAAATTTACTTCTTTCTTTCTCTTTTCCTGTTAATAGAAAAGTGTGGAACAAAGTTAACTCTTATCCATTGCAAGTATTTCTGCTTTTAGAACTAACTGCTTATTTCAAAGCATAAGAATAGTATTTGGCTTTCTCATTTAAAATGTGTGTTTTGTGTGTTTATTTTAAAAATGCAACTCTGTGCGTGTGTGTGTGTGTGTAAAGAAGGGGAGTAATGTAAAGTTTAAGGCTAAGAGTCTGGCATTTATTGGGTGGTAGAACAGGACCAAGTGAAATCATTGCCATAAACATAAAATATTTAAAATTTAAGACATTTTTACCTTATATACACGTATGAGTGTGGAGAGTAAATCATCAACTAGGACAACCATTGCTATTGAGTAAAGCATGTGTATACTGGGAACAGAAACATCAGAGTGAAATACAAATAAGTGAAAGTAGTCCTAAGTATGTTCAGAAATGAATACACGAGAACTTTAGGATATTTTAAAAGTAAAATAATGACTCTACTGTTGAAAATGCAGTTTTTAAAAAACTGATTACAAACAGATAATCTGATTTTTGCTGGGCCATTGAATCATTTCTTTTGAATAAGAAAGGACCACTGCTGAACTGAAGAAAATAAAATAATCTTCCTAGAATGTTCTTTGTAAATGACTAAGCAAGCCACAGAAAGTGAATTGTCTTAGTCCTAATGTCCAAGGATAGATTCAAGCATAATAATAATACTTAAGCAAAACAGTTTCTTTTTTAGCATTACTTTAAAATTTTGAAATCGGTAAAGAGATGAGATTATCAACCTATTTATTTCTGACTTTTGTTCTTAGGAAATTAAGGTATCCAAATATAATTCCAAGCTAATTCAAACTGTCACCTAAGATTTACAGCTCTTTAAATTAGCAGTAAATATTAATTATTTGTGAATGACTTGGGATAATAAAAAAGCAAACTTAAAAGTTTTTGTTAGCTAAACCTATATTATAAAAAGGTTTTCTCTTTCAAACATATTTCCCCAAAACCAGAACCAAATTCTAGTGTTCTTAATCTGCCTGAATTTCTTAATTTATTCTTGACAAAGTATATCTCAAACCTATGGACTTTTTCTCCAGTAGGGACAATAGAGTAAGAGTCTAATGACAGACTTTAAATTTGTCTCCCGAACCAATCTAAATAAATATGTAGAGGGTCATCACCAAAACATGGCCACGAGGTAGTAATTTTTATTTGGCCACAGCAACTCAAGAAGGAACAGCTTATCAAAACACAAAGGGTTTACAGGCTTTTTAAGTAGGAGTGCTCTCACCATTGACATCATGGGTACTTTGAAGTTTGAAAATAAAAAAATAAATGATAGGAGTAAGATAGACATATAAATATAGAAAATAAACCAGGAGAAAACAACGTAAAGGAGAGAAGCATTGGGAAAAATTACCAACATTGATTCTACCCTAAACTGCATTTTCAGGTGGTATTACTTTCATTGTATTACAAACTCATACAGGAAGAGTATATTTATTTGCAATTAACAAAATATATGCCAGAATTGAGGCTCTCTGTTTTTGCCAAGAAGACGCCTATGTCCCTTCATTTAGTCTCTTTCCCTGGAAAATAGATGTTTATATTGCAACATATAGTTAATGATTCTGTCTTTATAGAAATCACATTATCTCTTCCTAATCGGTAACTGCATTTTATGTCCAGGGTAGAAAAGATTTGAATTGGCAGTAATTTCTGGTCAAAGCTGTGATATTTGGTTTCGGCATACTTACACAGATGTTTTCATTAAATGCACATTAAACAATAGCTAAAAACAACAAATTGCACCTATTCCTTTACAGTGGGTTGAGCTAACACTTCTCACTGACTTCCAAAAAAAGTCTAATTTCAAAATCTTTTTTGGGAAGAAAGTTGTTCGTTAGTTAGATGGCAAATATAATCATACTACCAATAACTATTATGAAAATATTGCTAGTATCTGCTGCAATTTTTTCTCGTTATCTACCATTTTCATGGGTAATTTTGGGAAGATACATTAAATCTGCAATGTTGCTACACTCATTGAAATAATAGTACCAGTCCACATTTGAAAGGAGCTACTTTGATTTCATCGCTTATACCTTAAGTTAAATTTATCCCTTGCTTTTTCTTGTATTGTGTACATAGTTCTAATCATTTACATAGGTCAATTTTAATTATGTTTTATTCTAAGTTTCTTAAATGAATTTGCATTAGCAAGATTAGCAGTGACATTCTGATCTGTCATTAATCCCCAGAGTTCTAAAACACCAAATGGAAAATCACATCAGAACTACCAGTCTTTCCACCATCCCTAATTTGTAAAGTAGAATAATATAATGACACAGAATTATTTTAGAGATTCCTGGAGGAATACTCATTCTTTGAAGAATTTCCAGATTCACTAACTGATGTAAATGCCTTATGCAAACTAAGTTTGTCTTAAATTTGCTCCTTTTCAACTGTATTTGTCACTTCCCTGAACTTTCATAATCCAAATAGGTACATGGGGCACAGCTAGGTGGCACAGAGCACCAGCCCTGAAGTCAGGAGGACCTGAGTTCAAATCCGGTCTCACATAATTTACACTTCCTAGCTGTGTGATCCTGGGCAAGTCACTTAACCCCAGTTGCCTTAGGAGGAAAAAATAGTACTATAAACAAATATGTTAAATCATATATATGTTTCTGTGGAATCTTAGAGTAGTAATTATTGTAAAGATTGTTGTTCAAGAAAGTTTCCTTTATTGCTGTGTTCATCTGATAATCCAAAATTTAATGCAGAGTAATGTTTTTTTTGAAAGTTATTTTTAATTTAAAATTAAGCTTATTAAAAACTTGTTATGATGTGTTAGGAAAGTAGGACTGGGACTGTCAAAAACGAAGAACTAGATTACCAGGGACAAAGTGTTAAATAACTTTCTTACACATGATCAGCAGGTGAACTGGGCATAGTACTGGAATTTCTTTTTTAAGAAAATGGTTGAATTTTCACTTCTTTTCTTCAGAAAGCTCATCACCCTATTATCATTCAAGGTGTGTTAATACCTCCTCCATAGCCTTATATTTTTGTTTGGACCTAATAACTGTTGTGTGGTTTGAATATATATTGCTTCTAAATTTTTACTTTTTAAAGTAACTATATTACTTAAGTGATTGCATACTAACCCCAATCCAAATGAACCAGTGGTTCTCAAAGTATGGTCTAGAGAATCCTGGGGATTTCTGAAACCCTTTTAGAGAGTCTACAAATTCAAAA
Organism: Sarcophilus harrisii; assembly: GCF_902635505.1. Classification (NCBI taxonomy): domain Eukaryota; kingdom Metazoa; phylum Chordata; class Mammalia; order Dasyuromorphia; family Dasyuridae; genus Sarcophilus; species Sarcophilus harrisii. The sequence continues at coordinate 373,327,006 of NC_045427.1, forward strand.
ATAGTTTTTATTTCCAATATGGTAAATGTCTATAAATATAATCCAGATAAACAAAAACTCTTTGGAGAGATCCTCAATAATTTTTAATAGGATAAAGATACTGAAAACAGCAGTTTGAGAACCATTGAAATGAACCATCAACTATTTTTGGCCAATCTTTTCTAAAACCAGATTGTTTTAATTCACTTCCAAAATAGTTTTTTGATTTGCATTATAAATCTAAAGTTTATTTTTTTCTATTCTGTATTTAAATGGTAGGATTTTAAATTTTTTAGCAGCTAAATAGAAAAAGAAGAAAGGAAGGAGAAAGTTTTGAGGAACTGACCTAATTTTTTAAAAAACAACTAATACTCAAATCATCAAATTTAATTTATTTTAATAATCATTTATAAACCACGTAGTTATAGGAATGTTATCTGGCTTTGTCATAACCAGAACACCAGTAATTCTCTTTCAAAATGAGTTTGTTTTCTATCCAAAATAATAAGATTTCATCCTTTTGAAATGATTTTCTTTTGATTGTCCTTTAAATACTGAGTTGAATGGTTGTGGTATTTGTAATATCTAAAATCAAGAAAGCAGCAGTAAGAAAATCTTAAATATTAGAAAAATCAGCAAGAATAAAGCATGAAAAATTATGATCACAATATGCTTTATCTTTAACAAGAAAAAAATGGGCAGTTATCCAGAGCTTTGCCCATAGAGAAATATTTCTTTTATTATCTCTTTTTATTAGAGAACAGTTAATGCTGTTTTAAAAGATTTAGCAGATTTGCTAAGCCTATTAGATAAATTTCTAAGATAGGACTGATAATTTGGTGCTCTTTGAATCCATTCTAATAAATTTAGTCTTAAGATTTCCTTAATTCAAAATGATTGTTGCTTAAGACATTAAGAATTAAAATTCAGAGCTCAAAATTGGTCACATGACAGTTTGCAGTGTATTGCACATGAGCATAGATGTCTTTTTAATGCTAACATGACTTTTTTGACATACATTCTACAGCATTAATAATAAGAGATTCTGTGGGGTGGTCTGGGAAGGGGTGGCTAATTTTTTTTAGCATGGCACTTTTTCAAACATTTTTCATGTGCTTAGGTACATCCAAGCAGAAGTCAAGTTCCCTGCAGGTAGCAGATCAGGATCTACTGCCATCTTTTCACCCCTACCAACCTTTGGAATGCATAGTAGAGGAGACTGAAGGCAAGCTGAATGAACTGGGACAAAGGATTAGTGCTATTGAAAAAGCACAGCTGAAATCATTGGAGTTAATTCAAGGTGAACCTCTGAACAAAGATAAGATAGAAGAACTTAAAAAGAACCGAGAAGAACAAGTCCAGAAGAAAAAGAAAATACTGAAGGAACTGCAGAAAGTAGAAAGGCAGTTGCAAATGAAAACACAACAGCAGTTTACCAAAGAATACTTGGAGACCAAAGGTCAGACAGACACATCACTAACTCAGCAACAGTGTCCTCACCGAGGTGTCTTTCCAGAAGGGGAAGGAGATGATAGTATCCCAGAGGATAATTTTTCAGTGTTACCTCAGGTTGATGCAGTCTTAGTTAAGGAGGAAGAGGATGATAATGAGCAACAGTCTCCACCACCTGCAGAACAAATTGATTTTGTCCCTGTCCAGCCTTTACCATCTTCACAATGTAACTTTTCTGGTGACTTAGGTTATAATGGGACAGATTCTCTTGAACTTCAGAAAGCTTTAGGTAATCAGCAGAATGTAGAACAACAACAGATTGCTGGACATGGGCAGGGACTGTTAGTTCAAGAACCAGATGGACTAATGGTTGCAACTCCAGCACAGACGCTTACCGACACTCTTGATGACCTGATAGCAGGTGGGTTAAGAAATATATATATATATCTATATTTATATATATGTAAAAATATAAAAAAATTTTTTTGCTTTAACTTGTGTGCTCAGCTTCTTTACACACACCCTCCAAAAATACAAATCTTGATGTTTTTCAATTTGGAAATATGTTCTGTATGATTATTCATTTACTTGTGTGTTTTTGGAAGGGAATGTTATTTAAGCTTAATAGCACTAAAACACAGGATTTTCTTTTTTCCCCCCTGTTCTTTTGTCACTTTGCAAAAATGAAGAAATAAACATTGCTAAGTTCCTTTATTGGAGAACTGGTATATCAACAACTTTAATAACTTTCTCATCTATTTGTATGATTATCTTCACATGGAATGAGACATGTTATTAATTTTTTAAAGGACTCTTCCATAGTCCTTGTGGAAATTGTCATATGTTTATCTATGATTTTACTACACTATTTATTTTTTATGCTTGGAATCCATAATATAAGAAGAGTTATCATAGAGTGATGGGATGAGTCTACACCTGCTTTAACTAGTTTGATGAAAATACCCTAAAACTTATATGAAAAGGCTGGCAATCTACAGTTATGTTTTTTGTTTAATCATTATCTGGAAAAGTTTTAACTGTAAGCAAATTAGACAAATTTACTTTGCTTTTCATTGTCTTCCTAACAGAAGGGGAAACAGGACAATTAATTTCTTCCTTTCCTAAAAATAGTTAAAGGATCATCTTGAAAGAACCTTTGTCTGAAATAGTTAACATGACTTTTGGTAGGTAAAGGGAAAATTCAGAAATTAATACCCAGATTAAATCATCAGAAGCATGCCAGATCTTGGTAACTGGATCCAATACTTTCCCCTTTCTGTTATTTATTGCCTTCTTCTCATACCTCCCATTCCTCAATTCTATTTTTCCTTTCTATTTCCTTCTTTGTGAGATCAACCCTTTTAAATCGAATAGCATTACCAAAATGTGATTCTTTAAATTACAAGTTTTTCACTTTGAACATTAATAAATGGCAAGCAGTTATGTTTAGGATGGTCTGTAGTGTTTTCTTATGATACCTTGAGTTTTGTGTATCATCCTGCAAAAGAGGAATATCTTTATTTTTAAAAGGTAATTTAAAAAACACTTAAAAGTCTTCCAATCATTGTAGTTTATGGATTATGACCCCTCAGCCTTTAATTGTTGTATGGATTCAAACCACCTCTAAATCTGTTGTAAATTTTCATGGTGAATATAAATAAATCTCACTGTTAGTTTTGAAATGTCATTTGGACAAAAATAAATCTTGGACTGTGAATGAAACATGATAAAAATAAAACTTTGGTGACTTGCATAATACTTCTAAAACTGTGGATTCCACAGTTAGCATTACTTAAAGAACTATGGTTTCCTAGATATAGGTACTCCCCTCATTCACAAAGATCATAACGGCTCTTTAAGCCTTCATAGATAGTTTTTCTGATTTACTATATTTGAAAAATCAATCACTTTAAATAACCATCTTACAATTAATCTCTGATGTTAACTAGGCTTGTCTTTGGGTGACTAAATTATCTGGACACCTCTGAAAGAAAGCAGGGTTGGAAAGGGGTGGAGGAGTGGATGAAGAGACAAAAGAGAGATTAAGAGGAAAAGAATGGATTTTCTTAGGTTAGATGTAGTGGAAAAGTACTGGATTCAAAGTCAGAAGAATTAGGTTAGAATTCTGGTTCTTTTTTTTTTTTTTCCCCAACTATTTGTGTGAGCCTGATTAAATAAATTGACCTCTCTAGACTCCCTTTTCCTCTTCTAAAAAGTGAGGTTAGGCAAGATGATTTCAGAAATCTTTTCTAGAGTTTTATGATTTTTAAATGACCTTAGTGCTTAGCTCACATTTTAAATATCCCACATCACTAGTTAGTCAATTGTTTGCATTGTGGAAAAATTTCTAAAAGAGCATGTTAAGTCATCCAATTGACGTTAGCATTTTGGAGTGTTTTAAAAATTGAGATCTGTTTTAAATTCTAGGTGAACAAATTTTTTTTTTTTTTTGGTATGATGAATTGCAGAATTAATAATCATTTTAAATGTAGGTTTACCAATATTTTAATTTTTATACATAGGCAATTATTTCAATCATTTTATTAAAAATAAATTGATGTAGTCATAATTTGAGATCTGACTTATCTGTATCAGCTTTACAATAAAGTATTATTAACACTAGTTTTGTAACATCTGCAAGTAATTTTTAAAATTAACTTCATATTAAAAATCAAATTATTGTAGTATATAACAAAATCATTAAATTTTTCTTCCTTAAGGAACAGAAATTTGAATGCAGCATGGCATAATAGCTAGAAAACTGTCCTCTGAATCAGGCAGTACTTAAGTTCTAATCTTGGTTCTGTTACTCTGGGCAAGGCACTTAGTCTTAATGCCAAGGCAACTCTTAAGATATAATTGTAAAACAGTTATGCCTCTGCATTAGTGGAAGAAGTTTCTTCCCTACATCAATGAAATCACAAGTCCTGTCCCAAACTGAACTTAAGTACTTCAAGTTGAAAACATTACTTTACCAATAGTTTAACGTGTTCTGAAATTTTGTAATTGTAGTGGGAAAAAATTGAAGTCAACAAGAAAGGTAATGTTAGGAATCCTCTCACTTTGGTATCTCAATTTTTTCAACCCAAAATTTTTTTAATGTGCAAAACAAGCAACTTAAAGGACTCAATAACTTAAAAACTTTTAATTCCCAATTATAAATTATCCCTCATTGTCATCAGTATAACAAATACCACTTTCTTAAGTTGATCTTTCTATTTGTACTATGCTGCAATTCATTGATTAGTTTTTCTCAAAGAAGCATTTAGATGGTAAATTCTGAATGCTAATTATTACAAAACAGTAATAACTGACCATTAATATAGTGCTTTAAATACATTCTCATTTGATCAACTGATATGAAAAACTAAAGGTAAAAACACCCATTTTAAAAGGAAAATGATAATGTATTTCATTTTATTCTAATCTTCATTCATCCTTTTTATTTAATGAAGTAAATGTGATATAAGCTATATCATAGAGTAGTATAAATATTATAATTTAAAAGCATTTTGGACACCTTTTTAAAAATGTCTCTTATGTTAGTGAGTTTTTTAAGTGTATATTACATTAGTTTTATTTCTGTTCATTTTGACCAGTGTATGTGGCACAATACCACATACCAAATAAACTAATAACCAAATAACTAATGCTATTTACCTTGTTTTGTGTAAAGTTGATATTATAGAAATGCAATCTGTGAAAAATCAGGAATAGATTTTACTTAATGTTTGTTGTAAAAAAAAAAAAAAAGTATGATTTTAAATTAGAAACCCCCATCGAGCACACATTACAATAATTTATTGTGCAAAACCATTTCAGAACACATCTTTAATACAAAGCAAGGTTTAATGGGTTTCATTTCAAGGAATCTGTCCAGTGACTTTTTGAAAATTGTCAGGTATAGATGAATTTGTTATTTACTTTGTAAATGTACTAGTAAATTTCAATAGATAATGTTTTGCCATGGTTCTACTTTATGGGGAGACTTTTTTGTCCCAATGTGGTCTACTGTAAATTTCCTTAATTCCATAAAGATTAGAGTCAGTGATATCAATCTTGCCACTTTTCTCTCTCACATACACTTTTAAATGTTGGTAAATCCTCTGTTACTCTTGAATTAGAGATTTGTTATTAGTTATTGGTTACTTTTAGCTGGGGAGGGAAAAAAAAAACTTAGGAATCATTACTTTTCTGATAACATTTTCTTGAAATATTTCCTGTTGTTCTGTGTGTACTTTAATGCTTTTAAAACTTTTTTTGTAGATCTTTGATATTTTTAGTAGAGTTGTTTTAGATATTTCATTTTACTAAAGAAAAATATTTAGCGTTGTGCAAATTGCAGAATGCTATTAAAATACTAGTCACTTAAATGATCAGCTATTGAATGCTCATATGTGTTAATTACTTTAAAAAGAACAGAAAAGGAAAAGCTCTGGAATAGATTCTGATTGGGTAGACTATTGATCTCAAGATATTAATGTAAGTTTTAAGACTTTTTTTCAGCACGAATGAACAAAATTCCCTAATTATTAAAAAAATTTGTTTTTAATTATTAATAAAATATATTCTAAATCTATTCAGTGCTTTCTTGTATTTCAGGGCATTTTAATATATGATCATTATCAAATTTGGCAGTAATTATCAGGAAGATAAGCAGATATTATCCTCATTATTCAAATGCAGGCACTAAGAAATTGTGCTATAAAAGACACCTTCTTGCAGGAACACAAATGTGTGCCTTTTTTCTATATAGGCGCACCTCCAAAGAATAATTGGAAAGGTTCCAGACTTTCATATATTTTACTCTCTGGTGGTTAGCATGTGATGAGAGGGAAGCTATTGTGTTCAAAGAAATGATTAGATACTATATTGATTTGGTTTTTATGTAATATTATTAAGGTTAATGCCAGAGTTCCTGTAACCAGTTTTATTAATTTGATTTTAAGACAAAGTTCTTTTAAAGTGTCTTAAATAATTTTTAAATGATATTTTGCTAATTATGTAAAAACAATTCCAGTTTTTGATTTTTCTTCTAAATGAACTTTTAAAAAAGAATGAACCATAATGATAATTTACCTACTAATAATTGTAATTAAATAAAATAGTGGTTTTTACTCCTCATCACAGTTGAGAACATCAAGTACTTAACATTGCATTTATGCATCTTATATAAAAATTTACTATTATGTAATGTTTATTTTAAAAATTTGTGGTGTACTATATAGTGTGACATACTGCTAATTCCTTTTTTAGGAGAGGAATTCAACAATATGAATTTTATTTTTCAGCTGTGAGTAGCAGAGTGCCCACTGGATCCAACAGTTCTTCTCACACTACAGAATCCCCTACACCTGAACCCTGTTCACAGACTCCAAGCAATGTGGCATCCCAGCCAATGCTCCCAATGTATCCTTCAGTTGATATTGATGCACATGTAAGTAGATTATTTTATTTAGATTTATCTTTTATACTGAGATTTTGTTTGGAAATTAGAAATGTAATTATATAGAATTTTGCTACAAATGTCCTATATCTCCATTTGAAAAATATTTAATTTAAGAAGTATTTAATCTTTTTACTTCTAAATTTCCTAGACGGAGAGTAATCATGACACTGCATTAACACTTGCCTGTGCAGGTGGTCATGAAGAACTTGTATCTGTATTAATTGCACGAGATGCAAAAATTGAGCACAGAGACAAAAAAGGTAAGAAATAAAATTTTGACAATTAGTATCTATCAGCTCTTAGCAAAGAAAATAGATTTTCAACTGAGTAATAATTGAATAGATTTTTATCTCACTTTTGAAATTTAGCAAAAATATTGTACCCATGAACATCTAAGATCTTATGTGATTCCAATAAGCAGCTTTTAAAAATCATAATGTGCCTTATTTGTAAGATGTGAGACATAGTAATTTTCCTATTTCAAATCTAATCCAAATAGTACTCAGGAAGGGATCAGTTCTGAGAGTATGAGTCTTATCACTCTTACAGACAGAATTGTTAGGGTTTTTTTTGGGGGGGGGGGGGCAATGTATGATGAGTGCTTGTCACTAATAGATCAATTTAATTTAATTGTTTAATGCCTCTGCTTCTGTAATGGCCTTTTTTCACTGAATTTGAGTATAGTAAAATAAATAATGGAAAACAGTCAGAAAATAATTACTCTTTTTGCTTTAGGTTTTACCCCGCTGATACTAGCAGCTACTGCAGGGCATGTTGGAGTAGTAGAAATTCTTTTAGATAAGGGTGGAGATATAGAGGCACAGTCTGAACGCACTAAGGACACCCCACTCTCACTTGCATGTTCTGGTGGACGTCAAGAGGTAACTTTAATATTTTAAAAATAATTTTGACTTTTCTTTACAATAGTGCATATTTCTTTCATTTTAATAGCATGTAATGGAAACTCTTACACATATCTATTTACCCATGCTATGTTAAAAAATGAGATAAATAAGAAATTTTTATGCTTGTAGAAAATGCTATATCATAAAATCCACAAAGCACATTGGCTTTTTTCTAAAGATGAAATCCCGAGCTTCTGACATTCTTCCTATTAAGATCATAATATTAAGTATGAAATAATTTTAAAGTATTTAACCATATGAAAAACTAACAGGGTGACATTTTACTGATGTAGCAAGTTTAGTGCTTCAAGACTTTAAATCTTTTAGAAAACAATTTGAATGTGTTTTCAAATCTCTAGATATTTAAACTTTTTATCATACTTTCTTTTAACCTACTATGTCACAAATTTTGATATGAAAGTTCTAGATTCTTTCTTTTTTTTTCCTGATTCATGAAGCCTTACTGTAAATTCATCTTCTCTTTCTACCTTATTTAACAGGTAGTTGACTTGCTGCTGGCTCGAGGGGCAAATAAAGAACATAGGAATGTGTCAGATTATACACCATTGAGTCTGGCTGCATCTGGGGGATATGTCAATATCATTAAAATTCTGCTAAATGCTGGGGCAGAAATTAACTCCCGGTAAGAATTGTTTCATTCACATTAATCCTGTATATTAATTGTCCTCTAAAATATAAACTATCTCTCCTAAATGTTTGGACACAGTTTTAGATTGTCAGCCAAAACTCCTGTAACAAAAATGCTTAAAGTAAACAGCTTGTTTCTTATTTTGTTTCAGTGATCCATAATTTCATTAATCTCTTTTTTAAAAGATGGAGGGGGAGGGGGAGGTGTAAATTAACCATTACCTAGGAGAATTACCATTTGAAATTTTGCTAATAACTTTGAAGTTAGAAAATAAAACAAAAGTTCTTGTTGGTCCCCCCCCCCCCCAAAAAAAAAAAAAAGTTTCCTCTTGCATTTTTTGTGCTGGATGTTTTCTGCTTGCTGAGATACTTTTTTTCTTCTCAGGACTGGAAGTAAACTAGGCATTTCTCCCCTCATGTTGGCTGCCATGAATGGACATGTTCCTGCAGTGAAGCTATTGCTTGATATGGGTTCTGATATTAATGCTCAGATAGAGACCAACCGGAACACAGCACTTACCCTGGCCTGTTTCCAGGGACGGGCAGAGGTAGTCAGTTTGCTTTTGGACCGAAAAGCAAATGTTGAGCATAGAGCAAAGGTAAAATTTCATGTTTTTAGAACATTTTATATTGCCTCTCCAAGAGAAGAATAACTTTAAATTCCAGTTTAATAAAATTCTTTTAATTGTTCATACTGGTTATAATTGCTTTTTGTTTCCTTTAATGTCTATAAGAATTTGGGCAAAGACATGAATGAAGAGTAGCTTGAGAATCCCCCTAACCCCAATTATTTTATATTAAGTAAAATTTCTGAATTGGAAGAAAGCCCAAAGGCCATTTGCTTCTAGTCCGTATCTAAATCTCTGCAACATAACCAACAAGTGGCTAATCAGCTTATCCTTGAAGACTTTAAAAAAAGGGAAAGCTACTGCTACCCAAAGAAACCCATTCTGCTTTTGCAGTTATTATTGTTTTGAAATTTTTTTCAAATATCAAGCATAGATATATACCTGTTAACATTTTCTTAAATACTGGTTTTCCTTTTACTGAACTTAAATTGATACTCATTTTGGATATGAAAAATAACCCATTGTCATTTTTATAGTATTTTTATTAGGAATAGCGTTAAGGTTGATAAAGTCTTGTTATTTCATTGTAGATTTAACATACTTTACAGCATCTATTTTATGTGCTTTATCAACAAGCATATAACTATTTCATTATACAAAGAATGAGAGGATTGTATAAGAAAATATAGAATTGTTTGATATAGTCATATTAATAAATATATAAGTTTTAAAAGTATTAAAATACCTATTCCTTGTCCTCCTACTGAACTTTTTTTTTCTATGAATTTTAAAAATATATTTATTGCTTTTTTTTTTGCATATCTGTCACTACCACACTACCTATCATCCCTCCTCCCAATTATATGCCTTACTTTGTAAATATGTATAACTAAGCAAAAGCATGGCAGTGTCTACGAATTCATTTTCCATTTCATTCCTCTAGTGCAGTGGCTCTCAAACTTTTTGGTCTCAGGTAACTTTATAATCTAAAAAAAGTTATTAAGGACACTGAAGACCTTTTGCTTATGTGGGTTATATCAACCAGTGTCTCTCATATTAGAAACTAAAATGGATCAGCTTTAAAGTATTTATTTAAAAACGGCAATAATAAACCTATTTATGTTCTAAAATACATTTTAATGAAGAATAACTTTTCTAAACAAGTTAGTAAGGAAAATATATTGTTTTATGTAATTTTGCAAATCTTGATAATGTCTGCTTTAATAAAAAAACATGTAAATTTTCATATCTACTTTTCCATGTTGTTTTGGTTGAAGTATAAAAGAAAATCTGGCCTTAGAGAGCTATATAATTGGAAAAGAGAAAGATTTTAATAAGTAAATCATGTTAGTATGAAAACAATTTTGGTGTTCTCTCAGCAAAGTTAGTGAATCAGTATGCCATTTCCTTCTCCAGCTCATTTTTTATAGATGAAAAACTGAGGCAGACACATTTAAGTGATATACCCAGAGTTTTACAGATATTCTGAGACCAAATTTAAACTCATGAGGAGAGGAGTCTTCCTGACTGCAGGCCTGACACTCTTATCTGCTATACCACTTAGCTGCCCACAGCATATATACTTAATATCATTGTAATCCTTAAATTTAGAAAATTTATTTCCCACTAATTACCCTAAGAGTAGATGGAATTAATTTTCAAATTGATGTTTAATCATTTTATATTTATCAATTTATGCTTTATAATTTTATGTTTGTCATTTCTCAAAAGAAGAATATACTTAATAATAAAAATCTCAAGTAATATTCTATACTTAGCAGTATCTGAGTCTGGTTCTTAGACTGAAAACAAACATAACTTAGAATCAACTTGATAGTGGGACTCTTGACAGCTCTGCAACTTTTTATTTGATTGTTAAGAAGTAAAAGTTGAATCTATTAATAATAATAATTCTTTTTTTTTCCTACTATTTTATTTTTTCCAATTACATGTAATCATAGTTTTCAACATTTACTTTTGTAAACTTTTGTGTTACAAATGTTTCCTACCCCTTCCCCAAGACAGCAAACAATCTGATATGGATTATACATTTACAATCATTTTAAACATATTTCCCTATTAGTCTTATTGTGAAAGAAAACTCAGAACAAAGGTGGAGGGGAAAATGAAAATAGTATGTCTCTATCCTCGTTCAATTTTGATAGTTCTTTCTCTGAATGCGGATAGAACTTCCCATCCCAAGTCTATTGAAATTGTCTTGGATCACTGTATTGCTGAGAAGAAATAAGTTTGTCATAGTTGATAATCAGTCTTGCTGTTACTGTGTTATAATGTTCTTTTGATTCTGCTCACTTCACTCAGCATCAGTTCATGTAAGTCTTTCCAGACTTTTCTGAAATCAGCCTGCTCATCATTTCTTAAAGAACCAGTAGTATTCCATTACATTCCACTACCACAATCCAGGCATTCCCCAATTGATGAGCATTCACTCATTTTCCATTTTCTTGCTACCACAAAAAGAGCTGTTACTAACATTTTTGCATATGTGTCATTTTCCCTCTTTTATGATCTCTGGGATACAGACCCAGTGGTGGAACTGCTGGATCAAAGGGTATGCACAATTTTATAGCCTTTTGGGCATAGTTCAAAATTGCTTTCCAGAATGATTTGGATCAGTTCACAACTCTACCAACAATGAAATATAATAGGGATTTTTTACTCATAATTTTCAAGTATTTCACTCTCAAAGCACAAGAAACAGAACATATAATGTGGAAGCATGTTTTGCATGACTTCATATGTATAAGAGGTATCATTTCTTGTTTTCTTTATAGGAGGGGGAGGGATAGATAGAGAAAGAATTTGGAACTGAAAATTAAAAAATAAATATTTTAAAAAGAAAGAAAATGGAATTAGAGCTGTACCCAAATGATCACCATATCTGGGGATAATCTCATTTTTGGAAAGCCTAAGGTTTAATTGATACCAGTAAGTGAAATCTTGGGTTTCTTTCTTGAGCTATATTTCCATGGTTATATTTTCTAGAACTTGAATTAATTTGGTGTTCAGTTAGTAAACATAATACCTTTTTCAGTGATAGGTGTTTAAAAACACTTGTTGAGGGGCAACTAGGTGGCACAATGTACAGAGTACCCCAGCCTTGAAGTCAGGAGGACCTGAGTTCAAATCTGGTTTCAGACACTTAATATTTCCTAGCTGTGTGATCCTGGGCAAGTCACTTTAAAAAAAAAATACCCCCCTTTAAAAACACTTGTTGAATTGTACCTGCTCTATAGTGCACTATGCTAATAGTTAGCATTATTCAGTTAATAGATAATTTGTTTACTCTGTTTACAATTGAAAAAATAAAAAAACTCACTTCTTACTTAGGCTTTGCAATCACCAAAGAGTGGTGATTTTCTAGCATCCTTGATTGAGTGAATCCTGGGGATTCAGAATCTTTTGGAAATAATACTTGTCCAGGAAATGCCTTTTGAGAGCCTTGGTATGGCTACAGTTACATAGATTTGAAATATTGACTTCTCGTCATCAAGAGTTGATCAATCATCAAAATCTTAGTGACCTAAAATGTTCTCGAATATGTTGATGGTTATATCCAAAGTGAAACATGCTTAACTTTAACACTAGAAGTAAATGTTCTTAAAATAAATAAAAATAAAAGGTAAGCCATATTTGCTTGTGCTAACATAACTTTTTTTTTTTCTTTAATCAGACTGGCCTTACCCCTTTGATGGAAGCAGCTTCTGGAGGATATGCAGAAGTTGGAAGAGTTCTTCTTGATAAAGGAGCAGATGTCAATGCTCCTCCTGTGCCTTCTTCACGAGATACAGCTTTAACTATCGCAGCAGACAAAGGCCACTACAAATTCTGCGAGCTACTTATTAATAGGTAAAATCAGATTTTATAGATGTATGGATAATCTTATTTCTCTTTTGCTAAGTATTAGCTTATATTTTGCTGAAGGTTTTTTAAGAAAGAAAGGTGTTAGAGAACACTAGAAAAATGTAAACTTTTTTTTAAACTGATCTAACTATATTAAATATACTCTGATTTTTGTAGGGGAGCCCATATTGATGTTCGTAACAAGAAAGGAAACACACCACTATGGTTGGCAGCAAATGGTGGTCATTTTGATGTGGTGCAGTTGCTTGTGCAGGCAGGTGCCGATGTGGATGCTGCAGATAACCGGAAGATTACACCTCTCATGTCAGCATTTCGCAAGGTGATTTGATGTGGAATACTATTTTATAGCAAATTATTGATTAGAATCACTGTGGTAAAATAGAAAAAGTTGAGTCATAAGACATGGATTTGAATCCTTCTACTCCTAAGTAACTAATTATATAGATTACTTATTAATCTCACTATGGCACAGTTTCTTAATATGTAAAATAATAATTTTGATTAGATGATCTCTTCAGTCCTTATAGTTCCAAATTTAATGAAACTGTCAGTGACAAGCAGCTAAAAGATAAATTGCTTCTGAGGCACAAATATTTTCAGCATAAATCACTATTTTTTATGTCATTTAGAAAATAACTAGAAACCAGCTATAACTGGCTGTGTTAAAGTGTTGTCATATGGAAGAAATCATATCTAAGAAAAAATATTATTTGTTGGTAGATGAGCCAATTTCTTACTACATTTTGATAAATTGACCATACAAGTCAATTGCCTTTGCAACATGTTTTCTCTACATTCTATTTTGTAAGTAGCAAGATAGACCTTTATTTGTTCCATGTAGAGTAACTTTTACTATGGGAAGGAAAGAAAATATTGATACTTTTGAAATAGTTTTAAAGAAACCATGTTGGGCAGTCATGTTAATTTTGTGTGTGTGTGTGTGTGTGTGTAACTGTATGATTATATATAAACATGTAACATGTTAATAATACATAATTGAATTATATCTTTCAGTATTCCTAGTAAATTGGTTTACAAATATTTCCTCAAATAATGTATGTACCTTTATTTGGAATTTTATTTGAAACAGAAAAAATGAAGTTTTAAGAAAATTTTTAATTACTTCCCTATAGCAACTCTGTAGTTCCTTTTGCTAAAAAGAAATAGATAGCAGTTTTTAGATTCAATAGGTTTGTTTCAAAAGGCAATTTTAAAATTCAATTTATTTTAGTTATAATAGAAAATTTTGTTCTTTATAAGAATCTATTTCTATTTTCATTTGGTTATAGGTTGATGACTAAAAGCAGGAAAAATTATCCTTGTTTATGAAACATCTTTGTTAGTTGTCTATTAATTGTCTTCATTATTAAGAAACTTAATTTCTTAATCTCTTTTTGAAATGGATAGTCACTCACTGGAACTAATTACTAGTCACTTTAATTTGTTCATAAATTTTTATATACATGGGTAAAAGTTAAAGAAATTTTCATGTGTTGTCCATAGGGCCATGTAAAAGTTGTGCAGTATTTGGTGAAAGAAGTCAATCAATTTCCTTCTGATATTGAATGCATGAGATACATAGCAACTATCACTGATAAAGTAAGTGTAATGTGATTTTTGAAACATTGTTATCCTGTAAAAGTGTTATACTATTGGTAAAGTGAGATTCTGTTTTTATTGGCAAATCACCTTTTTTTTTTTTTAAAAAAGGTTTGTGATGAATTTATCTTAGGCAATAACTTCCGAAAAACTCTCCAAAAAACCTTTCCTTATTTACTGCTCTCCCCAAAAAAGGCAAAACCATCTTATAGAACAATTAGTAATTGTTAAATAGAACAGATTATTACCTGTATATATTGTATATTATCACTCTACTGAGAGAGGGGAAATTGTTCCATTATTAATCCTCTCAAACCAACATTATCACTGCAGTTGCTCTAAATTTTGTGTCTTTTAGTGTTGTCTTGATTGATATTATTATAATATTTGTGCATATATTCTGTTTGTTCTGCTTTCAGTTCAAAAAAGTCTTTTCAGGTTTCTTTGAATCATATTAGTTTATTTTAATGAAAAAATATTCTATTACATTTGCATGCCAATATTCAATCATCTCCCTTGACTTTTCTCTTTTAATTATCTCATTTGTAAGTTACTTTGTTAACTGTTTTTTTTCCCCCGGTACAGGATGTATTATAATAACCATGCCATGTGATCTATTATCCTCTTCTATATGTAGTATTGCCAATTTAATTATAACCAGAGGAGATAAAGAGATGGTGTCTACTTCATGAAAATTTTAATTCAGTGAATCTGAAACAGGTTGCATAAACTGTCCATAAAACAGTCAGTACTCAACCATAATTGGGAAATATTTGACATAAAAATGTAAGAAAATATAGATAACATTACATCTTAAAGATAAATCAGTTTGTGCCTCACAAGGATCCTTTATGTCCAATTTGTTGTCCAATTAGGCCTCCATTTCTATTTTAGCTTGACCCCTCTATGGGGGTGCCTTTCTAATGATCCTTCTAAAACTATATATTATAAAGTAGTTGTCAATCTGCATTAAATATGGAAGTTTCTTCATCATGAATTCCCTACACCAATGAGATCACAAGTTCAGCTATACCCAAAGAACTAGAACTATCAAACTCTGTATATCCTTTGATCCAGCAGTATCTCTATTGGGTCTGTATCACAAAGAAATCATTAAATAGGAAAAGGACCCACATATGCAAAAAAGTTTGTAGTGACAAGGCACTGGAAACTTGAGTGGATGCCCATCATTTGGGGAATAGCTTAATAAATTATAGTATATGAAAGTTATGGAATATTATTGTTCTATAAGAAATAATTGGCAGAATGTTTCAAAAAGGGCTGCAGAGACTTAACATGAATTGATGCTAAATGAAATGAATGGAACCAAGAGAACACTGTACAGAACAACAAGATTAAGTAATGATCAATTGTAATACTTGGCTCTTTTCAACAATAAGGTGATTCAGACCACTTTCAATAGACTTGTGATGTAAAGAACCATCTGCATCCATAGAGAGGACTATGGGGATTGAATGTGGATCACAAAATAGTATTTTCACCTTTGTTATTATTGTTTGCTGGCTTGTTTTTTTCTTTCTCACTTTTTTACCCTTTTGGTTTGATTTTTCTTTTGCAGCATGATAAATGTGGAAATAAGTGTAAAAGAATTGAACATATTTAACCTATATTGGATTACTTGCTATCTAGAAAAGGGGGTAGGTGTGGAGAGAGAGAAAAATTGGGAACACAAGGTTTTACAGGGGTGAATGTTGAGAAAACTGCATATATTTTGAAAATAAAAAGCTGCTATTCAAAAAAATCACAAAATTGAGGCAAAAACAGTTGAATCATGTAAGATAAAAAGACACCTTTTCTAAGACTACTTAAAACTTTTCCAGGGGCAGTGAGTTGGTGTAGTGAATACAGCACCAGGCCTGAAGTCAGGAGGACCTAAATTCAAATCTGGCCTCAGACACTTAATACTTCCTGGCTGTGTGACCCTGGGCAAGTCACTTAACCCAAATTGCCTCAGAAAAAGAAAAAGGAAAATTTAAATAGATTGTGACAGGTCATGAAACCAGAAATTAAAAATCCTTGTTCTTTGTTTCTTTATTAGACCTTTGTAGTGAGCAGGATGAACTTATAACAAAAAGAGCTCTCATCCTTCTTATTCTCTACTGCCTTACGTGGACTGCTGGGAAATGTCTATATTTTAAAATCATTACATTTTATATTAAAATCATTACATTTTATAGTGCTAATAAAATGTTTGTACAATGACTTTGAAAAATAAGATATTAAAGTCATCTAGTTTTCAAGTTAAATAAAACACTTGTTCTTTAGTTTGAAGAAAGACTACTGCCTGTGTGAATTTTCAGTAGTAATCTAAGCTTTTGTCTCTGGACCCTATGTATAACTGTCCTATAAATTTTATGTGGGCCATTCCACAATTATCATTTTCCATCCTAGGAACTGTTGAAAAAATGTCACCAATGTGTTGAAACAATCGTGAAAGCTAAAGACCAGCAAGCTGCTGAAGCAAATAAGAATGCAAGTATCCTGCTGAAGGAGCTTGATCTAGAAAAGGTAAACAGGGAAACTATGGTGCAATTTAGGACAACACTGTTTACACTGTCTTATAATGCTACATTCTTCTAAGAATCTGCTTTAAGAGAATTTATTGCTGTATTACCACCCACATTGTTTTGAGAACTGTTTTGACATGCAGTACTAAATAAATAGTTTAAATTTAATAAAACTTATGATTTACCTTTTGGAACAAATGCCACTTTTAGATCAGTAGTTTTAATATTTGGTCTGGGTAAATCATATAGTGAAAATTTAATAATTTGCCAGCGGTTTGCTATAAAGGTTAAATTATTAAATGGCCTCTTAAATAATTTCTAGGGGGCGGTATTTGATTAAAAGGATTAGCTGGTTTGTCTTAAAACTCAGATAATTACCATTTTTGTTTTTATTATTAACAAAGCATTGAAATACCTTTAAGTATATCCACATTCTATTCCCGCCCATGCTCCTTTTTAGATGTATAAGAATTCCAAAGACTGTTGAAATGCTCATATTAATATTATGAATCAGTCAGAATTTTAATGGATGGTAGACTATAAATTAATGAAACTGTTATAATTTGTAAAGAAATATTTCCATCCTTGATCCCAATTAGTTTGTGGTGTATGGTATACAGTCTTGTGCTTTCTCATTTATTTGTTCTCTAGCTTTCCCAGGAGTTTTTATTGAATATTTGTTCTCTTTCCTAAAGAAATGTGTGTTTATATGCACATACTCTCTGCATATATACAGTAGATTCTTTTTCTGAGTTTTCTGTCCTATTATTTTTACATTTTATATAGTATATATTTGCAATATATAATTTTTATATTTATATATACATTTTTATATAAATATAATTTTTACATTATTTGGTACATTATGCTTGTTAAAGTTATTGCTTTATATAATTTGAGATGTGGGTGGTAGGTGCTTATCTTCTAATTTTCTTACATTTTTATATTCTTATCAATCATTTTTCTATATAAGTAGTTATGACTTTAAATTAATATTAATGTTGATTTATATTTTGTTAAATATTTACGTCAAATGCCAGTATTTCCCAAACTATTATTTGTTTGGTCTAACCACAAAGTATACCCCACTTCATTCTTGATTCCAGGCAAACATCATTTTGAGGTTATTATTTTATAGAGCTATAAACCTATAATAGTCTTAAATAGTGTTCAAATACTTTATTTTGTTATTGTAAAGATTTTTTCTCTTTACATCATTTTTAAAAAATTCTTATTATAGTATATAAGAATGTAGATTATATTCGTGGTTTTATCTTGTGTCCTGCCCCTTTACTAAAATAATTTTTTATCTTCATTTTTTGTTTACTGTCTTAGGTTTCTTAAGGCATATAATCATGTCATCTGCAAATAAAGACATTTAAATGTCTTTATTACAGATGCTTATTCCTTTATTTTCTTTTTCATGGCTTACTGCTATTTGCGAAATTTCCTAAAATTGATAAATAGGAGTGGTAAGAGTGAATATTTTTGGTTAACAACTTCCTCTATAATTTTTGTCTCCATATCTAATATCTAGTAAATAATAGATGCTTAATAAATATTTATTTGTTGAAATGATTTTTTGTTTGTTTTTGAAGTGGTACAGGTATGGGAATGGAACTTAATATAATAGACTTTTTCAACATGTTTCTTAATTTTGCTGACCTTTTTTTCATTCTTCATTATAAAGGAAGAGAATGAGTAACTTAGTGGAAAGTTTAGGTTAAGTAAAATCAAAAAACATGAATTTTTGTTAAAAAAAAACAAAAAAATTAACATTTATATAACGTTTTATGATTTTCAAAGCACTTTACAATCTTTTATTTATTTATTTTTTTTACCCATTCAAAAATGGGGAAACTAAGACTGACAGAGTATATATGAAATGACCAATAAATGTCTGAGACAGGATTTGAACTAGAATCTTTTTGACCCTCAGGTCCACTGTTGTATTCACTATACCACTTAGCTACCTGTAAAAGGAACCAAAAAAACCTGCACATTTTATCTTTAGGGAAAAGATCTTATAGTTTAAAAATAAGCATGAATTAGGGCTATATTTTCTTGAAATTTTCTGAGAAGAAATGATTACTTAAGTCTGTTTTCATTTTTTTCTTTTTGATAAATTTTATTTGTTGACATATTAATTTCTTATTTTGCTGCCTAAAGTAGAAGCAGAATTCAGGAAAAATTCTACCATAATCCTTGTAATGATTCCAGAAGAAAGAAGTAGATGATGACCTATTCTTTTTCAAACTCTTTCCTGAGATGGAGCACAACAACTTATTGTTTCAGTGTTGCTTTTGTATTTTTACAGTAATGTAAAAAACATATTTTTCCAATATATCAGTGGTAATGTATAAACAGAAGTATTGTCAGGATTGTGGAATTATTTTTTTTAAAAATTGACAATATTCTTCAGTATTTCCTCAAAGTTTTATTATATTCTTCAATTTACTTCAGTATTATCTCTTCTAGTTAACATTTTTTACAGTGGATTTTTTCTTAGTATTCTTGATCTTGAAATGAACAAATGCCAGATATCTATTCATATTACTTGCAAAAATGATCATGTCTTTTTAAAAATCCTATATGCATGTTATAGTAGTACAATGAATCTTTTTTATATACTTTAAAATAATATTAACCAAATCACTGATAACATTATATGATTACTTTATTTACAGTCAAGAGAAGAGAGCAGAAAACAGGCTCTTGCAGCAAAGAGAGAGAAAAGAAAGGAAAAAAGAAAAAAGAAGAAAGAGGAACAAAAAAGAAAGCAGGAAGAAGATGAGGAAAACAAACCTAAGGAAAATTTAGAGTTACCAGAGGATGATGATGAAGAAGAGAATGACGATGAAGGTAAGTGATAGTACATATTTTTAAAAGTAATAAAAAATTTTTTGTCTATCTATATTTATATATTATTTTTGTATTTTTCTCCAAAGCTCACCATGATGTATAACTTAATTTTTAATTTTATAGATAGTTTTAATAGTGAACATTTTTAAATTTGGTTTTTTAATTTAAAAATATTTTTAAAATTCTCTCCTTTTCATCTCCCACCCACACAGAAAAAGTAAAACAAAACTCCTGTAACAAATAGATATAGTCGATTAAAATAAATTTCCATATTCATCATGATTAGAAAATAAGTAAGTCATTCTGTATTCTCTGTCTGTCACTTCTCTGTTAAGAGGTGGGTAGCAAACTTCATCATTAATTCCCTAGAATTCTGGTTATTCATTCTTTTCGGAGCTCTTTTAAAAACTTTCAAAATTGTTTGTGTTTATAGTGTTGTAGTAATTGTATAAGTTGTTTTCCTGGTCCTGATTTATAGTACATATTTCTAAATACCCTATAATATTTGAAGCTAACACAGAAACTAGAAAATTAGAGAAAGAAATAAGAATGGGAAAATAGGCAAAAGTAGTTTGAAGAAGAAGTACAGTGTACAGTAAGTCCCTTTGTGAAAAATTGTGCTATGCCTTGTAATTATAATTACCAAGCCTGTCTTTCTAGATGACATGTAAAAATATATTTCTCTTCTTTCATTAAAGAAGAAGAGATAAGGTAATTTACTAGTATAGAATAACACCCATGCTGTCAGACTCAATTTGAGGTATTGCTTCATTTTGCTGCATTTCTTTATCTTTTTTTTTCTTCCCTCTCATTCCTTTTCTTTATTACAAGATATGGCTCACTCTTTAGGGCAGAGTAACCATTATTTTAAAGAGTACGTTTTAAAAAATATTGATAAAAGAAAACTTATATTGTCAAAGAAGTATATTTTTTAAAAACCAATTAGCCATATCCCCTCCTCAGATTCTCAATAACTTAAGTCAGAAAAGAGGCAGCACACATAAAGAAAAGTGAAAGAACATATTCAGAGGCATTATTTAAGAGGTTTCCATAGCCCAAAAGGCTGCACAATTTTACATCATTCAAAGTTTCTAGCCATGGAGTAGACTAGAACCTAACAGATGGACCTTGGGAGTCCAAAAAGGTGGGGATCAGCTCCCTAACAATATTTTGTATTATTAAAATGGCTGTACTATGCTCTGTTTGGGGACTATTTCTAAAATACCACCTTTCTAAGTGAGTTTTTAATTCTAAATTCAAATGATTCTTACCTAAGAATATGTTAACTAAATTTGATTAGGACTTTTTAATGAACTCTATTTTTCATATTAAATTAGATTTAGTGTGTGCTAGTATATTAGTACTGATGGTAACTGATAGTTTCTTATTTAGATGGAATTTGTGAAAACAAAAAAACTTAATCTATTAATGATTGACTATCTGAAACTCATGTTTTGAATATAACATTTCCTTATTCATTTTTATTAGCAGAGCAAGAAGTTCCCATAGAACCTCCTAGTGCAACCACTACCACTACAATTGGGATTTCTGCCACATCTACTACCTTTACTAATGTGTTTGGGAAAAAAAGGGCTAATGTAGTAACAACCCCCAGCACCAATCGGAAAAATAAAAAAAACAAAACAAAAGAGACACCTCCAACTGTGCATTTAATTTTGCCAGATCAACATATATCGCTTGCACAACAAAAGGCAGATAAAAATAAAATAAATGGAGAACCTAGAGGTGGTGGTGCAGGTGGAAATAGTGATTCTGATAACCTGGATAGCACAGATTGTAACAGTGAGAGTAGCAGTGGTGGTAAAAGCCAAGAGTTAAACTTCACAATGGATGTAAATTCATCTGGTGATAGAAGATATACATCATTGTTAATTCATTCTCATGAAGAAAAAACCAGCACCACCACTTCCAAAATGCAAACAAGGTAAGTTTTTTGTCCTAATTTTTTTTTTATATTTTAGATTCTTTTTCCTTTATACCTAAATACTTTGGATTATACAAATTTTATATTATCAAATGCCAACAATCAAATTTGCTAGATTGTCATCTCTGTTCAAAACAGTTTAAAAATTTGATTCTGCCTTCCAAAGCATATTTCACTCTGTTATTTAGGCAACAGAATAATTCCTAACAAATTATTCTTGGTGACTTAAACTAAATTCAACTTCAAAATATACGTAATCCCTTCATCCTACTGTTTGCCTATAAAACTGACAAACAAACCTGTTTGAATTTATTTAGGTACTACTTTGTATAATAACATATTAGGTCTCATTTCTAGCTTTTAAATTTAACTTTATAGTTTAAATTGGAGTATTTGTACACTCAAGTCTATGAAACATTCTGAATGTAATACAGTCTCTCAAATATGAATTATAGGAAGTATGTGATTCTATTAGTGTTTGAGAATCAGAAGAACCTTGTTTTAGTTCTCCTCTGCCATTAAATTATGTGATCTTGAATAAGTCACAAGCTTTGGGAACTTAAATTTTCTCACATTTCACATATATACTTGGCAACAGAGGAAAACGTATTTGAATAATTCTTCTCTAAGATCAATTACATCTCAGGGATTTTATGACATTTATTGACTGTCTAATCATATATTGCTAATAACCATCTTCATTTAGTCTTGAAAGGGTTTTGTTTTATTTTGCTTTTACTAGAAGGAGATATTTTGTCTTTACAGACTTGAAGGTGAAGTTAATTCTAATTCGTTGTCAACAAACTATAAATCAGTGTCATTGCCAGTGAGTTCTCCAAACATAAAACTAAATCTTACCAGCCCTAAGAGAGGCCAGAAGAGAGAGGAAGGGTGGAAAGAAGTTGTGCGAAGGTAAAGTTTATTTTTCATAAGTTTAAGGACTTTTAAGATTTGCATAATGAATTATTATTTTAATCTGCAATGTCATAATTATTCCTAAATGCAGTGAAACTGAATTGAAATATTGCATGTGCTTTTCTTTTATAAACAATATAATACAAGATAGGTTTGGGGGGAGTAGAACATAGTACCATATGAATTGAATTTATTGCTCACTAAAAAATTATTTTATAGCCAGGGAATATACAAAATTTAGCTGAATTTCAGTCTTTAAAGGACCTTACCAGTTTAATGCAAGGGAAAGATAAGACATTAAATACAGATAACTGTAACATACAATATTGTATGATAGATGCATTAGGGAATCATTTTTTTAAAAATCTCTTCGAGATTTTATAGGAAAGTCATTCTAAACAGAGGTATCAGGCTAGTCTTAAGAAGAGAAATGACTTTTGATTTGGTCTTGAAACATTTTATCAACTATATGAGTAGAGGATGAGCATTTCAAACAGAAATAATCTGAATCTTATTTGCTTTGAATGTATATAAAAGGGAATTATATGAGATATGGCTCGAAAGTTGAGAGAATAACAACTGATTGTGAAGAGAAATGGAGGATGATAACCAGGTCACCTAGAAGGGTTAGGTAATAGTTATTTCTTAGAATTAAAGACCCAAGCATGATTCTAGGCTGTTGGGAAGGTAGCCAGTGGTGATAAGGTTGAAGATATATGAAAGAAGATGGGATGAAAACCAGAGCAAGGTGATAGGGAAGGTGCAAGAAAAGGAGTGCTTGTTCAGTGGGATCAAATGCTAAGCTGTCATGTGCTACTATACAGATGTTGGGAATGCAAAGACAAAAAAAGAACAACTCAGGACATGGAACAGAAATGAGCAGGAGGAGAAACAGATGAGGACCAAGACCAGCCACATAGAGGCCTGGCTAGAACTGACAGGAGTAACACAGAGGCGTAAATACATGGGGAAGGTCATCAAGAGATGACAAGTGAAATGCAGGGGCTGGAGACAGACATGCAGCATTTGAGGTTGGATGGAAGACAAACAAATGATTGGTTGGGTAGAGTGGGTTAAATGTTTTCTTCTTTCAATATTGGAGGATTCAAGCCAATACTCTCCCCTAGAGATAGCAATACTTTTCTTGCTGCATATCTGCTTTTATTTGGAAAGTTGTTTTAAAAAAAAAAAAAAAAAAACAACTTTGGTTGATTGGTTGGTTTTTGTTTTTTGGTGGAAGTATAGAAGGCCAGGGAATCCTAAGCTGAAAGACAGGAATGAGGGGGAGGCGGGAGGAGGACACAACAGCCAACTTTTTGGAATATAGGTTTCTTTCAGAATCCTTTGTGTAAAGTCAAATTATGTGTAATATGAATTTATGTAATGCAAATTTATGGTGAGAACTATATGTAATGAAAAAAATTAATGAAAGAGGAATAGCACTTCTGAACTCTATATATAGTTTATATTAAAAATAACCATTTAACACTTAAAAAAAAATGCGTTTTAATAAACAGACTAGACAAGGAAGAATAAAAATAATTGAATTCAATCAGATCTTATCGGTAAATCCAGAAAGTCTAGTTTATCTAGAAAAGAATTTCCTAATTGGTAAGAACTTGTTTGGGAAAGTTGGAAAGCAGTCTGATAGAAATTAAGTTTACACCAACATCTTATACTGTATTCCATTGTAAATTAAAAGTAGATAGGTGATTTGAATATTAAAGATACCATAAATAAATTAAATTCTGTATTTTTCACAGTTATAGATAAGGGATGTCTTAAACCAGACAAGGATAGAGGCAATTTCAAAAGATCAAATCAAGGATTTCAGCTACATGAAATACAAAAAATACTGCACAAGCAAATTAATGCATTTTATTTATATCAATGATTATAATTTATATTATAATGTATATAATTATAACTAGTTATATTTAAAAATTCCTGGGTTGCCTTTGAAGAAATCTTTCTATCAGATATTTCTGATAAGAGTTTATCCAAGATAGAGATAAGTCAAATAAAGGAATAAGACCAAAAGCTATTTCCCAGTAGACAAATACTAAAAAACTAAGAACTGATAATTCTCAAAAGAATTACAGATTATTAAAAGTTATATGATAGAATACTATAAATTACTATTGCTAGTCAACTTAAAAAATTTTTTTTTATTCTAAACATAAAAAAGACTTGCATTTCTATACACTTATAAAACCCAAAAAAGAAAATTATGTATGAAATCATGAATCTTTTCACACTGCTTGCTAAAGTACATGATAAAAATTACTTGTGCTATTAATCTGCCTATTTCTAAAATTCCTTATATTTCTATGCATTTATCTATGCATTTTTTTAAAAATGTTATAATAGTGGAAGAGGAGGGGGTGTTTGCTTTCTTTTGTGTCACTATTATTAACACCCCCACTTCTTTCCCCTGGAATTAATGGAGAGAATAGTAAATAATAGTAAAACAAAATGAAACCTTACAGTCCACAGGTACAAAAAACATGTCTTTGTACCTTATGATTACTACCTTTAGGAAGTAAGTATCATTCTTCAGCATTTGTTGATAAATATTTATTGTGTTTCACAATATATTACTTGGATGGGCTACAATTTCTTTTTTTTTTTTTTAAGTTGAGGCAAAGTTAAGTGACTTGCCCTGGGTCACACAACTAAGAATTGTTAAGTGTCTGAGATGAGATTTGAACTCGGGTCCTCCTGACTTCAGGACTGGTGCTCTATCCACTGTGCCATCTATTTGCCTGGATGGGCTACAATATCAAAAAATCAAACACTTAAAATGAGCTTATATCCAACAAGGGAGACAAGTACTTATGAAAATATAGCATAATTCTAAAGTTAATAAATGCACACATATAGTCTGGGAGAGAAGGCGTATGGCAAGTTTCCAAAAAACCTTTATTAGAATGCTTTTTATGTACCAGGCAGAATTCTGCTGGTGCTAAATTCTGAAGATACAAATGCAAGGGGGAAATAAAAAGTTCCTGCCTTCAAGTAACTTAAATAATAATGGGAGAAGAAAACACATGGAAAGGAATGGAAGGTTATGGGGAAAAGAATGTGGGAGGGACTAGGATATATGAGTTGAAACAAAATATTGAATTCCAGAAAGACCAAAGGGGTAGAAGGAGGACTGAAGGTTTTCTGGCCCCAACCCTTCCCTGAAATAGAAGTTCCAGGAAGAACTCATTAATGGAAGAAGGAATTGATTATGGGATTGGGGGAAGGGTATAGATTTTTCGGGATGAAAACATTGGATGCTTCTTATGAGAAGGCCATTGAATACATAGTATTTAAATGTTCAAAGTCAGAAACACAGGAAGAAAGGGATTAGGAAAATTTTCATTCAGATTTTTCAGAATATATCTTTAAGGAGGAGATATAGGGATTATGAGGCAGAAATAAGGAAAGGGAGAAAGAGAATTGGGAAGGATGCCTTCTAAGCATGTAGAATAGCCAATGCAAAAAGAACTGAGATGAAAAGTAGAGGATCTTAAGTTAAAAGGAGAAAGAAGACTTCGAGGTTACAGAGTGCAGGAGGGAGAGAAATGTACAATGAAGCTTGAAAGAATGGTTAGGCCAACTTATGTAGGATTTTAAAAACTAAACAGAGGAAATTGTGTTTTATTCTGTAAGTAATAGAAAGCTTGCATTTCTATTAGGATTCCTTGCATAGTAGTCACATTGTCAGATCTGAATCTAAGAAATAGCACTTTAACAGCAGCAGTGTATAGAATGGACAGGCATGATGAGGAATGAGGCAGGAAGATCGTTAAGACTGTTGGGGTGACCCTGGTAACAGGTGATGAGGGACTAAACTAAGGTGGTAACTCTGATGGTGGAGAAGAAGAAAAAAGTACAGTAGATTTTATGAAACTAAGGAACCACAAAACAACTAAAAGGAAAGAAAATGAGGTGCTCAGAATAAAGCTTTTGACAAACCTGAGATATAGGTAGAGTGGTGATACTTTAAGCACATTTGGAAGAGGGGAGAGTTTGGGGGAAAATATATAATAAAATCATTTTTAGACATTGAACTTAAAATGTCTCTGGGACATCTAGTTTGAAATTTCCAGTAAGAATTTATATCCAGGACTAAAGTTTGGTAAAGATGAGGCTGATTGTGGGTAGATCCCAAAGTCATCTTCATAGAAATGATAGTTAACTTTTTGAGAGTTGGTGAGCTTATAAAGCAAGAAATTAAAGAGAGAAGAGAAGAAGATCCAGAACATAATCTTGAGAAATACCTACACTCCAGGACCATATTGTACATATTGATCCAATAGGGCAGACTGTGAGGAGGAGGAGGAGTAACAGGTAGGAAGAAAGCTAATCAGGGGAGAGTGGTGCTGTGTAAACTTAAAAAACACATTGGGGGGGGGGGGGAGGAATGGTAATCAAGCATCAGATAGGTTGAAAAAAATTAATATTAAGAAAAAAAAAACATCAGATTTGGCAGTTGAGAGCATTCCTATCTTTTTAAAAAGAATCATTTCAACTAAACTTGAAATTCTAAAATTAAAAGGAGAAATTAATAATATTGAAAGTAAAAAAAACTTGAATTAATAAATAAAACTAAGAGTTGGTTTTATGAAAAAACCAATAAAATAGATAAACGTTTGGTAAATCTGATTAGAAAAAGGAAAGAGGAAAATCAAATTGTTAGTCTTAAAAATGAAAAGGGAGAATTTTCCACCAATGAAGAAGAAATTAGAGCAATAATGAGTTACTTTGCCTAACTTTATGCCAATAAGTTTGATAACCTAAGTGAAATGGATGACTACCTCCAAAATATAGGCTTCCCAGATTAACAGAGGAAGAAATAAATTGCTTAAAAAGTGGGAGAAGAAAAGGGAAAAGGAAAATATTAATAGGGGAAGGGATTCAAAGGGAAGAGGGCAGGATCCTTAAGAGGGAGAGCTACATGCTGCACGCAAGTGGGTCCCATAATTTTAAAACTGGGGAAGAAGGTAAGGGGGGAAAGGGAGCAAGGAAAAAAAAAGCATAATCTGGGGATAATAAGATGGCAGGAAATATAGAATTGGTAATTTTAACCGTAAATGTGAATGGGATGAATTCTCCCATAAAGCAAAGGCAGATAGCAGACTTAATCAAAAGTCAGAACTCTATAATATGTTGTTTACAGGAAACACATTTAAAGCAGGGAGATATATACAGAGTAAAGGTAAAAGGTTGGAACAGAATCTATTATGCTTCAGGTGAAGTCAAAAAAGCAGGGGTAGCCATCTTTATCTCAGATCAAGCAAAAGCAAAAATTGTTCTAATTAAAAGAGATAAGGAAGGAAACTATAACTTGCTAAAGGGTAGCATAGACAATGAAGCAATATCAATGCTAAACATATATGTACCAGGTGGTATAGCATCTAACTTCCTAAAGGAGAAGTTATGGTTGTGGCAAGAAAAAGTAGACAGCAAAACTATAATAGTGGGAGATCTCAACCTTGCACTCTCAGAATTAGATAAATCAAACCACAAAACAAATAAGAAAGAAATTAAAAAGGTAAATAGAGTATTAGAAAAAATAGGTATGATAGATCTTTGGAGAAAACTAAATGGTGACAGAAATGAGTATACTTTCTTCTCAGCAGTTCATGGAAGCTATACAAAAATTGACCATACATTAGGACTTTATTAAAAACCTCAAAATTAAGTGCAAGAAGGCAGAAATAATAAATGCTTTCTTTTCAGATCACAGTGCAATAAAAACTACATGTACAACAAAAAATTAGGAGTAAATAGACCAAAAAGTAATTGGAAACTAAATAATCTCATCCTAAAGAATGATTGTTTCACAAGGGTGAAACAGCAAATTATAGACACAATAATTTCACCAAGATAATGACAACGATGAGACATGATACCAAAATTTGTGGAATGCAGCCAAAGTGATAATAAGGGGAAATTTTATATCTTTAGAGGCTGGCTTGAATAAAATAGAGAAAGAGAAGATCAATGAATTGGGCTTGCAACTTAAAACGCTAGAAAAAGACAAATTAAAAACCCCCCCAAAAAAACTATTGAATTAATAAAAGAATCATTTCAAGTGAATAAGTTTGATGCCAAATTGCAAAGAGTTAAGAAGTGAGAGGAAAAAACATAGAAGTATTAAGAGCTTTTTCAAGTAGTTTGCCTGAAAAAATAAATATATAGGACAACTATAGAGCCTTGTGGGGAAAGTTTTTTTAAGAATGGGGACAACTTGGTCATGTTTGGAAAAAATAGCAAAAAATTTGAAAATTCAGAAGGGAGTGAGATGATGGAGAATGTATTCTGCTGAAAAAAATTAGAAGTTACCAGGTGTCAAGGGCACATGTAAAGAAGTTACTTTGTCAGAGACTCAGAAAAAGGATAATATCAAGGGTATTTGAGGTAGAGAATAAAAGATAATGCCAAATTAGGTGGCTTCAGACGTTAGTCTGAAGTAAAAATCAAGGTCCTAGGGTAGAAAGAAAGGGGATCAAGGGAGTATAAAGGGCTTTAATAGGCAAGAGAAGATTTTAAATACCTTCTCTGAGAAATGTAAACAGAAGAATAAAAGGACATTTAGCTACAGTATGAGGGTCCCTACTATAAATTGGAGAACACGAATTTGTACTGTTCCAAGTTAACATAGTTATAGGACTTCAACTTTATTAATCATCTGGTGATAAGAGTGAGAGTTACCCAGGGCTGAGGTTTAGGAAGTAAAGAGCAGCAGTTGGACAGGGCTGAAGGATGAAGCAAGGAATTCAAGGTCACAAAGAATAGTGTACAGTTGAAATGGCTTTTAAGTTGAAGGTTGGTATGGAAGGACAGTGAATAGATATAAGCAATCTGAAAAAGTGTTGGGGGGTGTAGGTATAAGAGAAATAAAACAGGAAGAAGTAGAAAGACAGGAGGTTTTAGTCAGATAAGAGAATATATTTGAGTTTTTAATCAGGCAAGTGGAACAATTGTAGATAATAGCAAGATGTCATATTTTGTGTAGATGAGGTTGATTGAAGGAGGTTAAATGACCTGTGAATCGGTGCACTTAGAGCTACCATAATTTTGATACAGTAGAAGTTTAAATTTTGTGGAGTAGAATAGGAAAGTTTATTGATAATGAGTAATGAAAATTACAATAATCTTTAGTCTTGTTTTGCCATTGGCAAAGATGATGAAAGAACAGGAATAATCCTTGTTAGAGAGGGTATAGAGGGGCTATAGTTTCACTATACAGTTCATTAATGAACTGTTGCTGGAATTATAAATTCATGCAGTGATCCTGAAAAGTAGTTTAGAATTAGGCAAAAATAGCAATTAAAATGTTCATACCCTTTGTCCCAGAAAAAGTTCGTTGATTAAAAAAAAAAAAAGGCTTTTCATCAAATTATGTTAGCAATTAGAGTTAAATTGTGATATATTAATGTAAATGGACATTCCTTGATGAAACAGTGAACATGATGAATCCAGAAAAGCTTAAGAAGATTACCATGAATGAAAGTGAAGTAAACAGAGCCAAGAAAACAACATAGTGACAGAAACAATATAAATTTAAAAAGCAACAACTATAAAACAATCAAAATTGCATGTTGCAAAATTATAAAGAATAATAATAGTAGCATTTATATAGCCCCTTAGGCTTGCAAAGTGCTTTGCGTATGTTGTCTTATTTATTCCTCATAATCACTCTGTGAGGTAGGTGCTATTATTATCCCCATTTTACAGATAAGGAGAACTGAGGCTGGGAGAGGTTAAGTGACTTGCCAAGGTCACACAGCTAGTAAGTGTTTGATGCCTGACTCCAAGTCCAGCACTCTATCCACTATGCCACCTAGATGCCTCAAGAACAAGCTTGACCCCAAAGAAGAGATATGAGAAGATACCTCCCCCTGCTCCTTTGTAGAGGTCAGAATCCATGGGTGTGCAACATTGCATATGACATCAGAATTTTTTGATGCGTTGATCAGTTTTGCTGATTTTTTTTTTCTTTTACTTAAAAAAAATTGTCACAAGGGATGACAGAGGGTGGAGTGAAATGGATATAATGGGAAATCTGGGTGATACAAAACCAAAGGAATTTGTCAAATCTGTTTTTAAAAAAAATTTAGGAAGGGATGCCTATTCTTTGAGTTTTCAGGGAGAATTAAGTATTTCTAGAAAAAGTTGATGTAAAAACCATGAAGAAAAAAGATCTGAAGAAGCAGAGAGAGAATCCTTGACTTACACAATGAAATTGGAGTATGTAAGAATGTAATGCAGAGGGAAAAGGGAAAGTGGGCCACTACTAAATATTTTCTTCATACTATCATACAGATTTATAGTCTGAAGGATTTTAAGTGAATTGCCTGTATCATGGAGTAAATAGTTATCTTAGGCAAGATTTCAATTCAGATCTTCCTGACTATAAGTTCAATACCCTATCTATCCATTGCACCATCTTGATTCTTCTCATGAAGCTAATCAACAGGAAGCTCTTTTAGAAAATGAAAGAGTTGCATCTTCTGACGGTTGTGTAGTAGGTCCTTGTCCTCTAACGAATAAGAATGTGGATCCACAGGTGGTGCTGATTAAAGGACATCTAATAAGGATAAGTAGAGATGCTTAGTGACTCTCTATAGAGAAAAGTCCTGAGATATACTATTTTGACACTTTGACAACTTGATTGAACAAGAAGGATCTGCTGTTTTCAAGAAACCCACAATCCAAGATATGACAAGAAATTTCCAAGGTTTTTGAAACTATTACTATTTTCTGCCTCTCATGAGTCACATTGGCACAAGTTATATTGCCAGAAGAAATAATTCATAAGAAGATCCTATGGATATGGATGGTAGTTCTGACTTTTCTATCTGTTACATCTCAGTCTTCAAAAAGGAGTTTGGCTATATAAACAATTAGTTAAATCTAGTCAACAAGCATTTGTTAATCACCCACCACACAATGCTAAGCACTATTTAAGGAAACTAGTATCTGAAAATGAAATTGGATTTTGGAATCTTGGCTTTAAAAATTAGCGATGACAGATCGCTGGTAAGGGGTGAAATATTTCTGACCAGGGTTGATCATGTTATGTTTTATTGGAATTTTGCTAACTTAACCTAAATGTTTTGAACCAAAAAGAAATAGAAAGGGGAGGGGAAAAAAACATATATATATACTCACAAAAATATATAAACAATAAATATAAATATAAACAATATAAATATAAAGAAAAGCCCCGTATGCACTGAAATTTTTGTGCCAGCACATTATAGTTAACAAACAACAGGAAACAAAATGGAAGTTCTTAAGACTCGAGGAATGTAATTTGTGTTGCAAAAACATTAATGAATGTTATTGTGCTATAAGAAATGACTATGATAGATACAAAAAAGTATGGAAGGTTTATATGAGCTGATACAACTTGAAGTAACAGAACCAGGAAAAGTAGATTCACAATATCTGCTACAACATAAATTTTAAAAACAGCCCTCCCCCCCAAAAAATTTAGAAACTGAATGTTGCAAAATTGTAGTGATCAAACATAACTACAAAAAAGAAATATGAGAATATTCTTTTTTTATCCTTTGCTTCTTTGCACAGTTGGAAGATTATGAGTATGATAAACGTCAAGACTTTTTAATACATTAATGGTTTTTTTCTCGTTTTTATAAGGAATGACTCTGGGATGTACATTGGGAAGTGTGTTTTGATGTAAATAAAAATTTAATTTTTAAAAATGTAGGAAAACGGGGCAGCTAGGTAGCGCGCAGTAGATAGAACATCAAACCTGAAGTCAGGAGGAACCCGAGTTCAAATTTGCCCTCAGACACTTAACACTTCCTGTGTTATCCTGGGCAGTCACAACCCCAATTGCCTCAGCAAAAAAAAAAAAAAAGGAAAGGAAAAAATTTATAGGAAAACAAGCCACCAGGATAGGATGCCGGATTTGGGTATGACATGAACTTTAATAATAAAGTAAGTTATATCCAAGTGTTTATAACTGAGAAGAAAAAAAATCTGCATAAATGGGTTATACACCTTTGATTTCTAAAATCATTGAATAACTTAGAATAGATAAGTAATTTTCAAGAATGAAATTCTGAAACTGCAATCCTAATAAGGAAAAGGAGTTTCTTAAAAGAGACCAATATGAATTTTCAGGGAATTCATCATCCAATTTATATTTTTAAAAGATGTGTACAGAAAATAGAAGAAAAGTAGAAGAGAATCAATTTTAAAAGAAGGGCATTGTTCTAGAAGAGTAATGTCTGAAGTGTTTTAAAACTCAGAATGAAACAAAGCTAGCAAGGAAAGCTTCAAACATCAAAAAATATAGAACAGAATCAACTCTGTTGACTGGGGAGAATGGGATTCAAAAAAAGGTAACACTAGTGACATTGATTTGTGGCATAATTCTAGTGGCTATTATTTAATATCTAGAAGAAGAAGTCATGTTCACAAAGAGCTAAAAATTCAAGAATAGTTCATTCTAGACTAACATAATTTCCCTTTTTGACTCATCAAGGAAATACTGTATTTGTCATTTACTTAGAAATTAGTAAATGTTTGACCAAATCCCTCATGTTATTCTTGTGGAAAAGATAGTGATATGCCTTAGCACAGATTAGGAGATTCAAAACCAAATAAATGGTAGAAACAAATTATAATTACTAACAATTCTTTGTGAATGTGGAAGCATAGCTTCCAAGTTGCTTGGCTTTGTAATTTTTAAAATTTCCATAAAGTTATAAATGGAGTGCTTATAAAATTTGCATATTATGCAAAACAATTATTTAATCCATTTAGCAATTACTTAACCCATTGGGTAAAGGGATTGAAAAGAATCTGTTTAGACCATCAGTCCAAATCTAATAAGATGAATACCTAGATTCAAAAATGATTTAACCACAAAATTAGGAAAGTTTCTCTATAAAAATTTTTGTCTCAAAAAAGACCTGCAAGTTTTATGAGACAAGTAGCCGAATATGAATTAATAGCATTTATAAGGCAATCAAAAAAGAAACAAAAACAAAAAAAACTAATGTACCCTGGGCTGCATTGAGAGGCATGATGTCCAGAATGAGGGAAGTTAGTCCTACCTCATTCTGCCCTTAATCAGAACATAGTTAGGGTATAGTTCTTAGCTCAGGATGTCACCTTTTATGAGACACATTGATAAGCTAGAAACCATTCAGAGAATGTTAATCATACTTTTAGAAGTTGAGGATATTGGATATTTAGCCTCGAGAACAGAAGTCTTTGAAAAAACATCTCCAAGTATTTAATCAGCATCTTGTCACTTATTCTACTTGGCCTCTGGAGCGGAATATGGGAGTTAAATTTAGGTTTCCTTTGTAGTAACATTTTTCTAACAAAACTGCTATTGACTGTTGACTGCTGGCTCCTGGCCTTGGTATCAAAAAGACCTTCTGTAACTTACTCTGTTAGTGTCCTTAGGTAACTTTAAAGACCTGACAATTTACCAAAAGGTACTGATCTGAATCTGAATTGTTAAAGGAAATTCCTAACTTGGAGGTCCCTATATTGGAAAAAATCCTTGATTTCACCAGTATAGCATAGTTAAAAAAACAAAAAGGATAAAACAAAAGTTCTCCAAAAGTGGAATATTACTTCCATAGAGGGCAGAAATAATCCTTGTTGACGGGGTATGAAGAAAGGTACCGCTAATAGATTGTTGCTAGAAGTATCAATTCTGCTATCATCCTGGATTTGGAATTAGGCAAAGACATTGAAATGCCCATACCCTTTGTCCCTAGAGATTTTCTAAATAAGATTGCTTATTTGGAAGATCTTTGTTGGTGTGGGAGGAGTTTTATTTAGGTGTGTATTGTGACTAAATGGCCTTCATGGCCCTTTCAACTCTTTAAAGATTCTGTGATTGACTCCTTTGGGATTGTTGGAGTTAATTAGATAACAAAAGCTTTGGGTTTTTTTAGGTTTGTGACTTTATATGTGGCCTTTTTTTTTTTTTTTAGGTTTGTGACTTAAGAATTCGCCTTCATTATGTGATAAATGAACCCCCCCCCCCAAATGCCTACATATGAATCACTTAAAATGACCTATCATTAGTGTGTTTAAAATGAATACAGGATAAACAAAAAAATCTGATGTTTTCTAATTGATTTGTAATCTCTGTGGCATAGGTCAAAGAAACTGTCTGTCCCAGCTTCAGTTGTGTCCAGGATAATGGGAAGAGGTGGATGCAATATCACTGCAATACAAGATGTCACTGGTGCACATATTGATGTGGATAAACAGAAAGATAAGAATGGTGAAAGAATGATCACAATAAGGTAATTATGGAAATGATTCTACCTGTTGGGGGGGGGGGATATAAAGACTGTATTTATATAAGATGAGAAGCTTTTTTGTTTGACTAGGACAGTTAAAAAACTTCCTTTAATGAATAATATTTTTCTGTTTATTTTTAATAAAAATTTTCAGAGGTGGCACAGAGTCAACAAGGTATGCAGTTCAGCTTATTAATGCTCTTATTCAAGATCCTGCTAAGGAACTAGAAGATTTAATTCCAAAAAATCACATCAGAACACCTGCCAGCACCAAATCAATTCATGCAAATTTTTCTTCTGGAGTAGGTACTACAGCTGCTTCAAACAAAAATGCTTTTCCATTGGGTGCTCCAGCTCTTGTAACTTCACAGGCAACAACACTATCTACTTTCCAACCCACCAATAAACTGAATAAGAATGTTCCAGCAAACGTACGTTCTTCTTTCCCAGTTTCTCTTCCTTTAGCTTATTCCCATCCTCATTTTGCCTTGTTGGCTGCCCAGACTATGCAACAGATCCGGCATCCTCGCCTACCTATGGCCCAGTTTGGAGGAACCTTTTCACCCTCTCCTAATACTTGGGGACCATTCCCAGTGAGACCAGTTAACCCTGGAAGCACCAATAGTTCTCCAAAGCATAACAGTGCAGGTCGCCTACCTAACCAAAACGGAAATATTTTACAGTCAGAGTCTACTGGACTATCTGCTGCCAGTTGTCCTATCACTGTGTCTTCTGTAGTTGCTACCAACCAACCTCTGTGTGTTACTAATAGCCGGACTCCTTCATCAGTCAGAAAGCAGTTGTTTGCCTGTGTTCCCAAGACAAGTACCATGGCAACAGTGATCTCTACTGTGACAAGCACCTGTAGTTCTCTGCCTTCTGTTTCCTCTGCACCTATCAGCAGTGGACAAGTTCCCACAGCATTTCTTCCCTCTAGTGCTCCACAAACACAACTTTCTGCACATAAAACAGACTCTTTCTCTACTATGTCAACTCCCAAAGAGAAGGTGTCCACGCAAGACCAGCCTGTGGGAAACCTGTGTACCCCATCTTCAGTTGCAAATAATTGTAGTATCTCTGCCAGCAACAACCCAGGAGCCCTAGAAACCCGCTCTTCTAGTAGTCCTGCTCCTCTCAGTAACACACAGGAGGAGGTACTGCCAACAAACATATCTGATTTAAGTCCTATGTCATTGCCTTTTGCATCTAACTCAGAGCCTGCTCCATTAAGCTTAGCATCTCCTCGATCAGTTGCTGCTGATAATCAGGACACCAATAATTTACCTCAGTTAGCTGTACCAGCACCTCGAGTTTCTCACCGAATGCAGCCTAGAGGTTCTTTTTATTCAGTGGTACCCAATGCAACTGTACATCAGGATCCGCAATCTATTTTTGTTACAAATCCAGTTCCTTTAACACCACCTCAAGGTCCACCAGCTGCAGTGCAGCTATCCTCAGCCATGAGCATTATGAACGGTTCTCAGATGCACATTAACCCAGCAAATAAATCTTTACCACCTACTTTTGGTCCAGCCACACTCTTCAATCATTTTAGTAGTCTTTTTGATAGTAACCAGGTGCCAGCTAACCAGGGTTGGGGAGATTGTCCATTATCTTCACGAGCTGCCACAGATCCATCTTTCACTGTTCAGTCAACTTTCCTGAGTAACTCCGTTCTTGGACACTTAGAAAATGTGCATCCTGATAACTCCAAAGCACCAGGATTCAGACCACCTTCCCAGCGAGTTTCTACTAGTCCAGTTGGTAAGTTTTACTACCAGCTAAATCATCTCTACTCAGTCTTGATCAGCTTTTATTTCTTTAGATGATACTGCCTCTTTATATTTTTCCTGACTCTTTAACACTAAAGTTGTGCCCTATTTACAGATATTTCCCTGTGTTTTGTATAAAATGACAATTTTGATAAAGGGCTCAGGCGTGCTTCAGGGAAAATTCACAGCTTGCAAACATTTTCCATAGCCTCTGAAAATTGGATGCAACAAAGTAAGTTATTTGTGATTTTAGAGCAGATTCATAGCATCCTTTTTTAACTTCCTATTCCTGTTAGAAAGCATTTTTAAATTCATACTTCTCCTATTAGCATAAAAGACCCTCCTTTTTGATATTTCTTTTTTTTCTTTTTTTCATAATCCTTTTTGCTGGGTTTTCTGGGCAAAAACACTGGAGTGGTTTGCGTTTTACAGATCAGAAACTGAGGCAGAGTTAAGTGACTTACCCAGGGTCACACAGCTAATGTCTGAGACCACCTTTAACACAAAGTCTTCTGACTCCAAGTCCCTTGTTCTATTCACTGCAGCACCTAGTTGGCTCTCATAAATTTATACATTTGTTTTTTAAAAGGCTTAAAGTGGTTGACTGTTCTTTCTGTATGCTTAGAAATCAATCGTTGAATTCACTCCATGAAAGAATTGGGTGAATTACAATACCAGTGTCAATTTTGAACTTATTTTGGAAAACTTAGTGTTTTTATGAGATTCTGAGCCAAAATAAAATGTATTTTGTAGAAATAAGAATGGCACTTTTTAGATTATGGGAAAAAAATTGTAGTTGGTGAATGTAATTTAGAAATGAAATCATTGGGGGAGAAAACCAGTTGAAGGATTTGACAGTAGTATTTATGCTATAATCTCTGCTATCTTTTTACTGATTGGCTATATTGTTTAAACTGTGTGTGTAGTAGACTGGGATGTTCACCTTCCTCAAGTGAATCTGTTGGTATGACATTAAATATACTATACTTAAAAATTTGGAAGTACATAATAAAATCCAAAATATACACAACACCTTAAAAGCTCCAAAAGATGGTTCTAGTTTTGTGGCTTCATAATGAGAAAGAGATAAAGCTGGTTAAATTTTTGGGAACTGGCAAAAGATTTTGGATTGCTCTCAAAAGACTATTAAAGCAGAAAACAAGATAAATTAAAGGTTCTGTTCCTAGTGTTGAGGTTATTATGATCACATCAGTGTGATTTAGTATAAATGCCAGTGGACTTAGTGTTCAAGAAACATGAATTTGAATCTTGGCTCTGACACTAGCATCTTGTGACCATAGGTAAATTAGATTCATGCCATATCAGTGTTATCACTTGTAAAATGAAAATAACATTTGTACTGCCTGTTTCGCATTATTTTAAGAAAAGTTCTTAATTCACTTTTAAAATGCTATAGAGATATGAGCATACATTTAAAATTGTAGCTTGTCCTCCAGAATGATGAGAAAGAGAGTGTGTAGTTGGAAAACTAAGTTGGGGGCGGGGGAGGGGAGAGCAACTAGTTGTGGTGCAGTGGATAGAGCATGATCTGACCTCAGACTTGTGCAAGTCACCTATCCCCATTTGCCTCCAAAAAAAAAAAAAAAGAAAACTAAGGAGGCAGGCCCATTTGGGGGAATTTTTGGTAATTTACAGGTTTTTCACAAACTATCTTTTCTTAAAATGAACATAGCTATTTTCTTTTTCAAGCCTTTTCACCTGTTCCCCAGTAGGTCTTTCATAATATGTAATGAAATATAAGAAAACTAAAATTCACCCTACAATAAAATACTCTTGGGGAAAAAAAGATTTTGAGTCAGTTTATAACTTCCTAATTTTACTGCCACAGATAATCTATTCCATATTTGTTTGGTTTAATGGCATCTTTCCTCATCAAACTCTTCAGGAACACACCACTAGTCTTAAGTACTCATTTCTGGAAGGACACATTTCTGTTGGGTAGAGGTAAAAAACTATACTCTTAAAATTTTCTTCAAAACATAGAGGTTAGAAGTTCCATTAAATAGTGACATGGATGCTGCTTAGTCACAAGTTTTTCTTGTGCACTGACTTTAGGCTCATAACATCTTAGATCTCAAGATAGGAAAGAGAGGCCAGCTCTCTTGTTTTTGTAGATGAGAAATCT
Source organism: Sarcophilus harrisii (assembly GCF_902635505.1). Classification (NCBI taxonomy): domain Eukaryota; kingdom Metazoa; phylum Chordata; class Mammalia; order Dasyuromorphia; family Dasyuridae; genus Sarcophilus; species Sarcophilus harrisii. The sequence continues at coordinate 373,365,962 of NC_045427.1, forward strand.
GAGGTCCTGGGAAATGAGGTGACTTGCCTCATGGTCACACAAGTAGTAAACACAGAAGCAGGATTTGAACCTAGGTCTTGATGCCAAAGCCTAGTGATCATTCTATTGTACTTTTCTGCCTCCTGTGATTTTTACCATGTTTTTTCTTTCATTGAAAGTTAGGAAATTAATCTAGATGATTAGTTCATTCTTAAGCAGTCATTCTTTTCTGATGTATGTTTAAATATGCTTCATCATGAGCTGTTAATATGTCATAACCATAATTTTGGCCTTAAATGTGTATTTTCCTCCTTAATGCACAGCTGATCACTGACCTTTGGAAACACAGAGAACATTATTGAATGGGTTTTTAATAAGTATTGAATTAAAGAATTTTTTAGCCATTTCAAGGAAGCTCTTCCCTTCCATATTACTTTTTTTTTTTCATAAAGCTTTAGATTAATAGCAGGAATGTGCTTAACATATATTGGATTACTTGCCATCTAGGGGAGGGGATGGGGAAAAGGGAGGAAATTTTGGAACACAAGGTTTTGCAAGAAACAACATTGAAAAAACTATTCATGTATATGTTTTGAAAATAAAAAGCTTTTTAAAAAATAAAGTTAAATACTCTAAACAAAATTTCAAAAAAAAAAAAAAAGATTAACAGCAGAAACTATTTTAATAGTATTTTATTTTTCCAAATACATGCAAAGATAGCTTTCAACAATGAACTTTGCAAAACTTTGTATTCCCAATTTTTCTCTCTCTCTCCTCCTCAAGTCCCCTCCCCTTCCCCTGCCCCAAGACCGCAAGCAATTCAATATAGATTAAACATTACAGCAGGAATTCTTTATCTCCTTTCCTAAAAGAAAAGTAAGGCTTCAAGCTTGAAAATCTCAACTAAATACACATCTTGACCATGCTTTCTTTCAGGATTACCATCCATTGATCCATCTGGCAGCTCCCCATCTTCTTCTTCAGCTCCTCTGACAAGTTTTTCCAACATACAAGGAACACGGGTTTTTCTACAAGGTCCAGCACCTGTTGGGACTCCGAGTTTCAACAGACAACATTTTTCACCCCATCCTTGGACAAGTGCTTCAAATTCATGTAGGAATTTTGGGGAGTTGATTATGAAAGTTTCTTAATTTATTGACAATTAAAGAGAATTTTCTTTAGAATTAAGAAAACCATGAGACTCACGGCCACCAAAGTTATTTTACAACACTTTTGATTGATGCATTAAGCACCGTGGAAAATTGTTGAACTAACTGGTCATGGTAGCATAGACCTAGAATCCTTACTATCAGTAAGGCTGAGACTGGTGGATCACTTTGTCAAAGGAATTCTGTCATTCACTAAGTTTGACACTAAATATGGTGAGCCTCTTAGAATTTTGGGTGGGGTGAAGCTTCCAAGTTGCCTGAGGAGAAAAACTGAGCCAAGTCAGAAATAGAGCAGGTAAAAGGCCTCCTTGCAGCCATTATGGTTATAGTCTGAGTGAGATAGAGAGACTTAGTGTTTAAAAGAAAAGAAGAAAGAAAATACTCATATTAATCTTCATATCTTGAAACATTTTTATTGATTTTGTGCTGAGTAGAACAGGAATCAGTTAGGTACTTTTACAAAGGACCCTTTGCAGTATATTGAATAATTTGTTAAATTTGATCAGAAACTAAAAATTGTAACACTGTCCTGATCTTTGTTTTTACATTCAAGAAAGTTGCATAAATTTGATTCTTTTTCTTAGTCATTGCTAAAAGACTATTATGTTTAAAACCTTACAAATTTAATGAATCATAAGGTAGTCAGTAATTTAATTGCCATTTTTGATAGTGCAAAGATTTAATACCAGGAAAAAAATAACCCATCTTGTTTACAAATCAGTAACTAAGAAGTCAATTGAAACTTTGTAATACTTTTTAATACTTATTCTTATTTTAAAATGTAAGCATTTTCAGTACTTATAATCTAGGGCAAGGATGAGTTTTAGCTCTGAAAGTAACTAAATATTTAGTATCTTTCTTTTTCTTGCTTTCATCTGATTAGCCTAGGAAATTTTTAAGCTACAATTTTTAGTATTCTTTGAATTTTATCCAGAATTATACATAGTCTAAAACTGTTTGTAGAATCTTGCTCTGAGAAACTAATTTTTTATCTTCTTTAAAAAAGCCAGTTTCATCATTGTGTTTACTCTCCACTAGCACAAATCTTTTCCACACCTTTACAAGTTGTGGTTGGAGGGACAGTTAGGTGACACAGTGAATAGAACACCAGCCCTGAAGTCAGGAGGACCTGAATTGAAATTCAGCCTCAAACACAACACTTTTGTAGCTGTATGATTTTGGGCAAGTTACTTAACCCCAACTGCCTTAGCAAAAACAACAAAAACAAAAGACAGTTTTGTGAGGAATATTAATAATCTTTTTGACAATGTAACTTTTCCTTATTTAACATACAAACTTGTCTTAAAATACAATCCATTACTGGATACTATACTCATAAATATTTATTGTTCGAATTCCTTTAGCATATAGAAACTTTAGCATTCCAAAACCTAGGTTCATATCTCTACCGCAGTAAGACATTAGAGTAGGATTTTGATGGAACAATTCTCTTCGAAAGTTTATCAAATATTTACCATAACTAGTTTTTATATGTAATAAAACAATAGAGAAATATTTTGCCACCAGGTGACTCTCCTATTCCATCTGTTTCCTCGGGATCATCTTCACCCCTTTCAGCTACTTCTGCACCACCAACATTGGGCCAGCCAAAAGGAGGCAACCCCAGTCAGGACAGAAAGGTACCTCCCCCGATTGGAACAGAGAGACTTGCTCGAATTCGACAGGGAGGCTCTGTTACACCAACGCCTCTAGGAACTAATTTCACAGCACCTGTTGGACATAGTGGTATCTGGTCCTTTGGAGTCAATAGTGTGTCAGGTAAGATTGTCCTATGTTCTATAAAGGGAGTAGCCCAAGTAAGACTTTTAAAGCTAGCAGGAAATTCTTGTGGTAATAGAGCTCCTCAAGTCAGGGTTTCTTAAATATTTTCCACTGACAAGCCCTCTTTGCCTAACAAATTTTTTACATGAACTCCAGATGTATAGGTATATGAAATAAGTAAACAAATCAAATATTTACTGATAATAAATTATAATTTTTAGCAACATTCCACATTCAGTTATGAGAACCTTTATGAGGTTGTGAACCACAATTTTAAGAAGCTAGGCTCTTAAGTGATAGTATTTTAGAGATGTCAACATTACAGCTGTAATTTGTTACTTAAGGTATAGCTGTAATGTTGATGAGTATTGAAAGCACAGAGCACAGCAACTAAAAGGGATTAAAGTATATTTCCTTTTCCCTTAAATTAATCTAGCTCCGAATCAAACCTTAGAGCCCTTAAGAAGACCAATTTATGTTGCTGAACACATCTTTTGAAGAGGCCTCATGGCAATTACTAGAAAGATTATTCATAAGAATTTCCTCAGTTTTCTTACTTTGCAGACTAATCAAGCTTCTGATATAGAACAGTTCTTTTTTTTCAAAGAAAAGTCTTTGATCAAATTAATAACACATAGCCCATTTCTAATTCTTTCCAGAAGGCCTTTCTGGTTGGTCACAGCCTGTGATGGGAAGTCACCCATTGCATCAGCAGCTCTCAGATGCAGGCACCTTCTCGCAGCACCAGCCAATGGAAAGGGATGATTCAGGAATGGTGGCTCCTTCTAACATTTTCCATCAGCCTATGGCAAGCAGTTTTGTGGATTTTTCTAAAGTAAGGATATAAAATTTCTTGAATATGGAATTGTCCATATAGACCTCTAGGAAAATCCTAACAAGTTTAAGGGTAATTTTTGTTTGTTGTGATTAAATATCCCTTTCTCTGAGATGACATAAACTCAGATTTTGCCTGATAATTTTGCTTCATTTAGTAAGCAAGCTATATCTTTCAATATACCACAGGCTTGAATAAATGCTAGTTGACTGGGTTATTAGAAGAAACTTATTTTGTGGAAAGAGATGTTCTCTCAGGAATTATAATGATAAAGGACTTAGATCTTGATACCAGAGTGCCTGGATTTAGATTCTGACTCTGCTACCTATTCCCTGTGTGCCTTAGGTAAATCAACTTAGCCTCTCATGACATAATTTTCCTTTATCTGGAAATGAATTTGGTCTAGATGATACTGTAAGTCCTTTCTAATTCTAATTTTGTGATCTTTTGACCCCAAATTTAAATAGCTTTTCAAGTTTATGAAATATTTTTTTCCCATAATAATCTTATGACATCACCCAGAGAGAGGACTTTGGGGACTAATGTGGATCACAACATAGTATTTTCAATTTTTTTGTTGTTTGCTTTTATTTTTTCTTTCTCATTTTTTTCCTTTTTGATTTGATTTTTCTTGTTACAGCATGATAATTGTGAAAATATGTATAGAAGAATTGCTCATGTTTAACATATATTGGATTACTTGCTGTCTAGGGGAGGAAGCGAGGGAAAAATGTTTTGGAAAACAAGGTTTTGCAAGGGTGAAAGATAATTTTTAAATTATTCATATGTTTTGAAAATAAAAAGCTTTAATAAAATAAAGAATAAATGAGTAAGTATGAAATTTAAAATAATAATCCTTTGAAGATAGATTATTCATATTTTGATTCTTAATAGGACTTATCTTTTTTTCTTTTCTCTTTCCAAGAATGCTTCTACCACATATATTTGGACTATTTTATTTTTTTGTATATATGAAAAAGATTTCTGGGAATGATCTGATAATTGGTAAATTATTTCCTGATTATAGATATTTTGCTTTCTGTTGTGTAGGGTCTGCCAATTTCCATGTATGGAGGTACCATAATACCCTCACATCCTCAGCTTGCTGATGGTCCAGGTGGCCCTCTGTTTAATGGACTTCATAACCCAGATCCTGCTTGGAACCCTATGATAAAAGTTGTCCAAAACTCAACAGAATGTACTGATGCTCAACAGGTAAAAAAGAAATTTAATTCTTTCTCTTACCTTTCACATTTTTTTCATGTTCATTTTTGACTGTAAGACATTCAGCACCAAAAATCATTTTTATCATCATGCTGCCTTAGTATCAATCCACTATTACTGTGTTTTAGAATATTTTCCCCTTGGTGAAAATGATTGCTATTAAATTTATATTTTGTTTTATAGATGTATAAACATTTCTAATTGGAATTTATGATTTTTCCCCCTTTTCAGATTTGGCCTGGCACGTGGGCACCTCATATTGGAAACATGCATCTCAAATATGTCAACTAAGTTAGAAGGTCTTTTTCTCTTTAGCCTTGTTTGGGAAACCCATGACCTTGGAAAAACCCTGGGGATTTTTTAAAATGTGCCTAACTAAGCAATTTTCTGTGTGGGCTTTAACAATGGAAACTTGATTGCCCATTGTGTAAGAACAAATCGATTTCTTATCCAACTGATTCTGTTCTCCAGTTAGTTTAGCCATTTTGAACTTAAAATCAGATGAACCTAGTGCTTTTGGCTAAACAGTACTGAATGCTACTTGTCTGCAGAAGAGAACTAGATGATTACATGATTTCAACCTTTTAGGGTGGTAAATACATGTATAATTGTTTACATACTTAAAAGGAAAAAAAAGTTGAGTAAATTTCATGTCGTATAGTGGCTCTACTTTATGTAGCCTGTATTAATGTGAAATATTTACCTGAATATTCAATAAAAAGATGAACAGTATCTGGAAGTTGTTTGTGATCTTTTCATATTTACTGCATATTCACTGCTGCTTGAGCAATTTCATTGTCACTTGGATCTAATTGGGGAAATCCCTTAAAAATCAGAAGTGCTATACCTTGAACTCTGAAAAGAGAGAGATCTTTTTAAACTAGTTTTTCAACTTGTTCACTCGACTTAGTAACTCTGATCAGTTTGTGAGCCATAAATACCATGGTCTTTTCATCAAGTGAAAGCAAAAACCCTGCCAATGGAGCTTTATTGATATAGTCATCATTTTGGTACATATGTCCAGAAAAAAAGGATTTTTGAGTCAGATGATGTTGACCAGTTTCAGGCTATATTAGAATTGTGAACATCAGGTAATTTACTTGTGCCTTGACTTGTTTAGTGGGGTGGGCTCTGAGCATATTAGCACCCCTATATGCAAGTGAAATTGTTTATATAATGCCAAAAATCTGATGCAACAGTATGGGAAAGCATTAAAGTGCTAAATAGTTCAGTTGTATATTCAGGTTTAGATACAAGCAAATTTTCTGCTGCTATAGAGAGTTTATAAAAAGACATTACCTGAAAATAATTTGGAACGTGGAGAAAAGTCACACTTAGATCAATAGGATTGGAGGGAAAAGGAAGGAGAAAGAAATAATAGAGAATAAGAGAGGGCTGGAGGAAATCAAGTTTTAAAAGACGATGCCTCTTTAAACAGTTCTTTTATATGCTGTGAATCCTGAAAATTTGGGTTGCTCTAATAATGTGGTTTTTCCCTGCCCTAACTCTAAAATGCTTCCAGTCTGAACACACAGTCATACTTTATACCATATAAAATTAAAAGCATATTTTTAATGTCAAACATGCCTCTTTTGTTTGTGTACTAGAACACTATGATATTCTAGCTATCAAGCAGAACTTTTTATTGGACTTAAAAAAAATTTTTTTTTTCAGATTTCAGATATAGTTGCTACCTCTTCAGCTATTTTTTGGTCAGAGAAGTCATTCTCAAATTTCTTTAGCTTGAAAGGTTCTTTGAAATTCATGATGTAGTAATATGTATTACCTATTTCCCTTGTTCCTACTTGCTACTTTAAAAAATTCTAGTACAACTCACTAGAATTAATGGAGAAAGTATTACAGCTTCAGATTAGAAAGCTAATGAGGAATAATAAGTGAAGTATATTTGCTAATAATAAACTGATCTAGCATAAATAACATTACAAAAAGCTATTTGGTGGACCCCTAATTTATTTCCCTCCTCCTTAGGTTGTAATTACTGGAAAGTTTTGAGAGAAAGGATCTTTAAAGTTAAAAGTGCTCAATTTTTTTTATCAAGACTACTATTCTATTGAATCTAGTCCCCAAATTAAACACACTGCCACCTCCACTACTGTCATTCTATCACTCCCAGTCCTCCCTTTTTACTAATCTCAACAGTATATAAAATAAACTGATCTTTTGTTCTTAATATTGTCAATTGTCTCTTCTTAATCACACATCTGGAATGAGTATATTTGTTTATGGAATTAATGGAAATTCTCAGGGATTGTACAGTGAAATATTTTGATTAATTAGTATTTGATATCTACTGTCTATGATGCATCTTGTAGTAAGAAACTTAATATCTACTGTCTATGGTGTATCAATTGCCTTTTCATAAAGCATTCTTCCTTCTAGTATTGGTATAAGTACAAATGGTACACCATCAGCTAAGCAAATGGGAAAAGGAAAAGGTAATGGGGGTGCTGCAAAGTAAAGGTTAAGAAATTTCATATCCCATAAAACAGTCAACAAATATAGCAACCTAGTCTTTGACAAACCCAAAGATCCCAGCTTTTGGGATAAGAACTTACTGTTTGATAAAAATTGCTGGGAAAATTGGAAACTAATATGGCAGAAACTAGGCATTGATCCATACTTAACGCCGTACACCAAGATAAGGTCAAAATGGGTTCATGACCTAGGCATAAAGAATGAAATCATTAACAAATTAGAGGAACATAGGATAGTTTACATCTCAGACCTGTGGAAGGGGAAGGTCTTTATGACCAAAGCAGAACTAGAGATCATTACTGACCACAAAATAGAAAATTTTGATTATACCAAACTGAAAAGTTTTTGTACAAACAAATCTAATGAAGAAATTTCATATCCCAGAGAAGCTTCTTGAGTTTGTTCATTTGTTCGTTCACTTAAAAGCCAAGATCCATGTTAAAGAAAGTCATCTGCCACCAGCACTATTGTTCCTTCCTAGGTGAATCAATGAAGTTTTTCAGAAGTGCTTCAAGCCAGAAACCATTCCCAGTAAGGGTCAGGTTGGAAAAAGGAGGAGCCAGTCATTTCACAGTTCTCATCCAAACAAAATAAGTGGATGTATTTAGTGATTGTGACCTTACTTCATTTGGTTAAGACCTTTGGACTGTGTTATTATGTTTAGGCAGCAACACTTAGGCCTCATCCCAGGCCTCTTCCATCATGAAAAATATGGTTTTAAGTATGATTCCACAAAAATCCCTGGTTAAGTCACTGCTGATGCTTCTAGTCACCTAAACTACTTGAGAAGGATTTGTTCCAGATATTATTTTTAAGTGCATATGCAAGGAAAATTTATCTGACCAACCTCTTTGATTATGTGAAAATAATTTCACCTGTGAGGAGTGCAAGAGAAGAATAGAACTTGGAAATATACTTCAAAATCATTCCTCTTTAGTGATGGAAAAGGGGATTTTTCACTAAATTATAATGATTGCATATCCACAGAACTTTTATTTCCATCAACATTTCTTAAGAAACTGTTCTGTTTTGCTCCAGAAGGAGGAAGTGCTTCCTTCTGGTGTCAGGTGTCAAAAAGGTGTCAAAAAATTATTAGATAATAAATGTTAAGGGGGTTGGAGATAACTTTTTGGAAAAATGATCCGGAACTGAGGCTACTGTTGCATTATTGTCTGTTTCCTTTGACCCTTGCAGTTCTTCAGACACAATAAAAAGAAGAGCAGGATAAGGCAAATGATGAGGAATGAGGACTGAGTTCAATCCGAGCAATTGTAACTTTGCCAAAATCCTTTGCTGTCTTTGGGGCTTTAAAATAAAAACTAACATAAATGTTATAAGGGAAAACAAAGTGCTTTAAGAGGGAGGTCAGGAAGGTGTACATCTCACCACCATCATCATCAAAGGAGAAGCCTTTACTCTTGGTATGAATGGCAATCAGTTTAGTTAGTTGGGCATTTTCCCTTGAAGCCATGGAATGTCATTGAAGCGAGAGAATGAGAGTGCCTTTAAAATAATACATCACTGGGAGTATTTAGGTATTCTGTACAGGACCAAGAACAATTTTTCATCTATGGAATCAGTTCTCAATTCCTTCCTTGGGTACTACTACCACCTTCCAAAGCCTTATAGGTTTGATATCTGATTGTCCAAAATTAGATTATTTTCCTCAGGGAGCCTCTTGGATTAGGTTATCCATACAACTTTTTCCCCTACTTTTGGTTAATTGATGAGATAATTGATAATTCTTAAAACCTTACACATTTCTTAACTACCCATACCATCTTCCTTACAATGACAAAGTATTTAGTTAAAACCCTAACAAACTATGCATTATTTTGAGATTTAAAAAATTTCTAAGATCAAAATAAAAGCAATAAGGGGTAAATGTGGCACCCAGCTTGGACCCCACCCTGGGAATAATGGCCCCACCCCAGTGGATCCTGACTGTTTTGCCTGAGGGCAGACGTGGTTTCTGGGCTCAGTGTCCTCCTAGCCACCAATTCGCCAAGTCCACCTCTACTAACTGCCCGATCCCAACAGGGATCCGCTGCCTAACTGCTACAGCACCGTGCCCGGGGGCACGCTGAACGCCACCACCCCGGGAGGTTAGCCGCAGGGATTGGGTTTAGCAGAAATGAGCTATTATAGTTTGGGAGGGTCCAATTGGTTGGAATGCAGGGGCTAGAAATGTAGATAGTAAAAGTGGGCACCGGGCTAAGGGTGGACACGCCATCCACTCTTTTTGGTGTGGTTCGGGGAAACAAAGTATTCAGACTTCGGAGCTTAGTGACCTGTCTGTGCCCTGAACACTCTTTCTGGAAGCATATGGGAGGGCTCAGCTCTCTGTTCGCTCTCTTATGAGACCGCCGGAGTAGAGGGTAGCGGTCCTGGCTGTAGACTCCTAATCAAGGACCGTGTTTTCTGCCCCAGCCCATTTCCCACAGTCTTCCAGATGAGGCAACAGTGTTGGGCACTGCAATTGGGCGATCAAGCCTGAGCTTCAGATCTCTGCTACCAGAGGCAGGCAGTGAGTTTGGCCTTGGGACTTAAACCTGGGGCCCTCACTGAAGCACCTCAAAGTAAGGTAAGCTTGCTGGTGCCAGGGTAATCTCTTTAACTTTACACCTCTTTTCTCCCAGACTCCTTGCCAGGGCTGTGAAACAAGAAGATTGGTCAGTGAGGGTCCAGGGACCCAAAAGAAACATGTTCAGGTGGGGGCTGCCAGGGCTTCAGATGGCTGGCAACAACTGCGGGATTAGTCAGAGAACCCAAGATCCTAAATTGGATTGCTGCCCAATTCCTCCCAGGGGAAATCGAAGGAAGGGAAGGGGAAGGAAAGAAAGGCACAGGGCATTCTAATATACTACCAGCCCAGCCAAGATCTCAGGCCGAGACTTTTAGGAATTTAGGACCCTGGTGAATACTCATTGTAAGAGTAAACGGTAAAGAGATTTTAGGCCCATCTTGGAATAGCCTCCCTATTGCTTACAGTCAGACTAAGGAGCTTATTCTCAAATCCTCTGTGCTTCATGCTCCCTACTCTCACCCTTTCATCCCATATAGTACAAGGGTAGGAAAAAACAAACCCCTCCTCCATTCTACCCCCTCCTTTGGAAAAGGGATTTATCCTATGAAAAAATTGTGTCAAGTACACATTTAATACCTCCCTTGGTATTATGGAAAATCTTATTTTCCATGATAACAAAGATACTGACCTTGTGAAGTTGTATTAGACTGAAAACTACTAAAGCAAAGCTTCCTAAACTGTCCCATTTTATATATTATGGGTTATGTAAAAATTTCTCAGGTGGAAAGGGGTGGTGAGGTTTAAGAAGCCCAGCATTAGTGGACAGTAAGACACAAGTGTGCAGCTTTCAAACATTGCCCAGGTGGCCCAAATTCCTCCTTTCTCAATCCAAGTGTGAGGGAGGGGAATGCTTCTCTCAGCGTATGCACACATATTATCCCAGCACAAAAACATGTTCCTTTGCAGGAAACAATTTGAAGCTGAGCCCTGTTCTAGAAAGGAGAGGTGGTCATGCACAAAAAGGCATTAGTTATTTTCATAGAACTAAAGATGGAAGCATTTATCTATACCAGTCTCTCAGATAAGGAAACTGATGTCCTAAAAGATTGGTTTTTTTGTTCAGTTATTCTCAGAGGCAGTTTAGGAAGAGTTGGGGTTTAGGTAAGGCACTACAGTTCAGTTCCATAGAATCCTGCTCCCAACTTCCATGATTCACTCCCTGCAGGAACTAGGATCATCTATGATGAAAAATTTCTGCTATTATGCAAAACCTTGTCCATTGCCTGGACACCACCTTGCTACCTTCCCCCAGATCCCTGAGGTCACTGTCCCATCAAAGGCCAAACTGGAGGAATTAAAGGAGCAGAAAGAAATTGAAGAAATCCCAGGTAAGGAGGCATTATGGGAAATATTAAAAGTGTTATGCACTGGTAACTTAAAAGTTTCAGAGAGAAAGAATTAAACTTTATTAAAAGACCCCTTTGTGTTCACCATGGATTATACACTTCTGCCTTAGCTATCTAGCTGTAGTGATAGTGTTTAGGAGAAAATAGGAAAAAAAAATTTTTATTAGACATTAAAGAACTTTAATAGTAGTAAAAGTTGCCCTTACAAAAAAAAAAAAGTGCAGAAAACTGTCCTCCTTTTCAAGAACTCAGGTAGTAGAGAGGCTAGTTCTAAGTGAGGTCAGGGTTAGTCTTAACCATAACTACAGAGCAACTTCTAGCTAAAAAGGGAGTTCCAAGGGAAGGAGGCAGAGGCAAGGTGGCTTAATGGTATGGTAGAAAATCAAGGCAAAATAATTACCAGGGTCCTCTTTCACTCCAGATGAGGCACAATTTGAACCGGGCAGCTGACCTGGAATACTTGACCTTGTTAACACAAGAATTATGTTCCAGTCCCTGTGTGTTACTGCTATGTGGCTTTTACCAAAAGAAGCAGGGTCTCAACTTCCCCAGTCATGAGAAGGAGTTTATTTTTGGTGGCTCTTTCAGTCTTTCAAAGTGATTGAGACCAAAGTGAGAGGAAGGGCAGGTTCAGATATGGGCTGTGAGTAGAAGGTGCTAATTCTAGGAATGGAGGCTATGTGAATTTGGAAGTTCCTTGTTGAACCTTTAATATTCAGTTCTTTCTCTTCTTCTGCACTTGGGCGGATTGTGGGATTGGATGCTGCAACCCTGTCAATGCTTAATATAATGAAATTTTTCCCCTAGGTCACATTTGTTTTCTTCACCTTATCCACATTGCTTTCTTCTGAGGGAGAAAAGACATTGCTGTACTACCTCTGGTCATCCTGAAGTCAGAATAAGTAATTCTTGTCCCATAGAATTCTGCTTCTAAGATTGGGCCTCATTCCAGCTACAATCAAATGAAGCCAAGGGTAAGGAGCAAGGGCCAGCAGGAGTGGTACTATTAAAGGGCAAGAGCTTGGCACCTGCCAAAGGTTCAGTTCCAGGAAATAGCCTTCCCCATCTGAGCCTCTACTATAATTCTGTTCTAATCCCTACCTGCTATTTTAATTTGGGACATCTTCCCTTAGGCAAAGTCATTTGGGGGTCTCCTCCTTTTGGGATCATTATCACAGAATGTTAGTAATGGAAGTTTCTGTAAGAAACCTATATGAAGAAAAATTTTCACCCAAGGTTACATACATAGTAAAGAGCAGATCTGGAATCAAACTTGAAATTTCTGAAAACAAAGAAACTATTTTACTTTCTTCAGCAATCAGGAAGATATCTTTCTGGATTCCTTTCCATCACCTGCCATTTGATTACCAAGATTCATTAATCTCTTTTCTATTCTGAACACTTAAATGCTCCCCAACTGCTCTGATTTCTCTTAACACCTGGTCAACCATGACTTCAGCTGTTTAGGCAAGACAGAACCATTTTAGGTCTTCCTGTTGTTTCTCCTTTTGGCCATCTGGAGCAAATGGAGCAGTGAGGTCCAGAGTCAGTACCTGAGAATGCTAGAACCTAGAAGAATCCTGTAGTGATAAGCTTCCTGACTTCCTTATCCTCCTGGCTCCTGAAGCAGCCCTGGCAATAAACTGCCCATTTTAAATAAGTTCAGCTCTACTGACTTTGCTGGGAGGTAAGGTCAACACTTCTCCTCTTCCAACTACCTTCACTTTCTCCATGCCCAGTCCTAGGAAAGGGACAAGGTGATCACTTATTTCCAAGTACCTGTTCTTTCTCACTTTGCAATCAAACTTAAAAACATGGCTACTAGACTCAGCTATGAATGTTTGTCTTTTTGATCTTGTCATTTGAAAATTTCTATAGGGCAGGTTAATGTTAAATTACATCTATTAAAAAAGAAAAAGAACTAGAGTTAAGATTTCAAAAAACCTAAGAACCTTTATGTGTGAGACCCATATTTCTAGATGGCTTGAAGACAAATGATTTGGAGAATAAAAGTCCCCAATGCCCCCACCAAAAAATACCACTGTACAAGAAATTTTTATTTAATTGCATATGTCAGAAGCAACCAATGAACTGCCAACAGTCTTCCCTCCCGAGTCAGGCCAAAGTCCTAGTTGGAGTTGGAGCTGCTTCTCTGCTAAAAGAGAACTTCCTTTCCCTTTTTCCAACTCCTTCTCCTGCTGGTATCAAGGAAGCCAAGCAAACATAGGTCCCTGGAACCCAAACCCTACCAGGTCCCATTCAAAGACAGTTCAAGGTCTAGGACAGTGGGGGATACAGGAACTGATGGGGGAGGAAGAAAATAGTGGATCACAGAGTTGCAGAGAGGCTTGAGATGACCTCATTCTCCTCTGTAGTAGTAGGCTTCTCCTCAGCAGCTTCCCCTGAAGGCAGGCTCCTCCTTTCTGCAATTAACCTTTTCACACCCACCATCCATTGACTGACCTCAGTCACATGATCCACCATCAGTGATCGATGTATGTCATCCGCTCCATCCCAGTTGTGGTTCCTGAGCTCTAAGAGAAGACAGACCCTGAGCATAATACAGTGTTTCCCCTCCACACAAAGACTGTTCCTCTGAATATTTAATAAATGGTCACATTTCTATAGAGCTTTAAGACTTACAAAATGTTTCCAATGAATTTTGAAGTATTATTTTGTAGATGAGGAAATATATTCAGAGAGGTAAAAGGACTTCCTATAGCCTAGATTTGAGCTGGCAAATGTCTTGATTCCAAGCACAGTACTGATTCAATTTATTTCCACTGTATCCTGCTGCCTCCCTAGTAGACAATTCCAGCCTGACTGGCTCAAACCAAAGTTCTTTTGGCCAAAGAGACCGAATGGCAGAATTCAAGGGCATTCTGGGGTTCCCACAATGTGGCTCACCTTGCACCAGTAGTGCCATCCTCTTCCTTACAGGAACTGATAGCTTCTCACTCTTCCACTGTCCTTGAAGCAAGGCTAGGCGTCGGCTGATATCATCAAAGATCTGTTTCTGAGCACAAAGACACTCTTTCCAAGTCAAAGCTTTAATCTGCCTTTTCATCTTCCCTTCACAATACTCCCATTCTGGTCTTTTCTTTTATTCCTACCACACCATCCTACAAATCCCTTTCTTCCCTATGAGTTCAATTTCTCCAGAGAATTATTGTGAGGCACCTTGGACAGAGCAGAAGGGTTTCCCTCTTAAGACAAAGGCAAGGCAATGTGTGTAATGTTTGGAAACACATTACTAGGGTCTGCTGTGTTTCACCTTAAAGAGCACATAACCAAGTATAATTCCAATAGCTGAAAGGGGATAGAAGGAATAGGAGAATAATAGAATTTAGGGTTGAAAGGGACCTTAGTGGTTATCTAGTACGACGTCTAGCATATCTTGTCAATGAAAACACAGTCTCAGAGAGAGGTATTATGATTTATCTAAAGTCACATTAAAGTGGGATTTGAACACAAGTATACTCATTATTCCTAATGTAATATTCTTTTTACAAAAGAATTCTTATCTCATTTTACTTCCAATTTTTTTAAAATTGTGGTTCCTGACCCCCATATGGAGTCTTGTAACTTAAGGTGGGAGTTGTGAAATTATTATTTATTATCAGTAAATGTTTGAATTATACTTTTTTTTTTTTTTAATATACCCATATGCCCAGGGTCACATACAAATTTCTCAGGCGAAAAGGCATAGGGAGTCACTAGTGTAAAAAGTTTTAAGAAGCCTTGACTTATACTCTGCTGCCCAGGTTTAACTTGGCACCTACCCAATCTAGTTCCTTCTTTATAAAAAGTGAAGAGAATTTCACTACTACCTTTTAGGAATGGGGAGAGGGAGATTCAATTTAAGTAAAAGGCAGTAGGGATACACAGATAGATGTTATACAGCCTTGTCCTCAAGAGAGTGGCTTACAATCTTAGCTATTCCCCTAGCTCAACTTCCATGCTGAAACCTGGGCTCCCTGGGGCCTTACCTGTGTATGAGCACGGCAATCCTCCAAAGCCTGTTCCAAGGGTCCCAGCACATCTTCTAGCATGGTTTCACAAGTGACTGAAGAACTGGCGGGTTCCACCCTCAAGGGAGAAGAGTTTCCCCCTAGAGGAGGCCCTGTAGTCTTTGTCAGGAGAGGTGGAGGTCCCACTGGAGGAGTCCCAGTAAAAGGTTCTGAGGTAGGCACTGAGAAAAGGCAAATCAATGTGCTGATAACACTATTGAGCATTATGGTCCTAACTGGTAAGAAACCAGTTTCATTCTCTCACTGCCCCCACCAGGGCCTTTCCTACAAGCCAATGAATATTAATGAAAACCAAAGAATATCCCTCAGCTTTTGCTAGTTAATGGCCCCAAGTCTAGATATCTGGAAGGGGAGGAATAGAGAAGGAAGAAATAGGAAAATTTTTCATTCAGGAGCTAAAGCTGGAATCCTGTACATTTCTCCGTTTAAAACCCCATACGAACAAGAACTACTCAATAAACCAGAAACTATTTTGGGTTTAGGAAGTCTGTATCAATGTCCAAAGACAACAAACCTGAATCTAAATCATTGTAACTTTTTAGCAAGAACTATCCCAAGCGGCAACACAAAGGGATGTCTTCGGGGGAATCAGAGGCCAAAACCTCCTGAATAAAAGAAACACAGGCAATTCTCCCCTAATCAGAATGGAGATTTGGACTGGGCTCACAAGTGCTCACCTTTTGGAGAACCATCCTGGGGAGCTGCAACCCGCTTGGTAAGTGGTGTCCTTTTATGACTGCTCCCCTGGGTCTGCAACCCGTAAGAGAATTGTGGAGGGTCATTCCAGCCTCTGTCCTTGTTTCCTGAGAGGGGAGGCAAAAGTGGAAAGAGGAAAAGATGGAGAAAAAGCAATCATTAAAGTGGGGAGGGGAGGACACAGTAATGAAAAGGAGGAGAAGGGGGGAGGGGGAATGGGAAAAAGAAAGGAACGTGAAAGCATTGAAGACAAAAACAAAAGACATGATGATAACAGGAACGGTAGAAAAAGGAAAGAAAGGGGAGAGGAAGATGAGGCTCCAAGGGAAGAAAGGAAGAAAAGGAAAATGAAAAGATTAGAAGCAAGGGGAGGAAAAAAAGAGGGGGAAGGAGAGGAAAAATCGGGAGGGAAGGGAGGGGGAAGGTGAGGAGGAAAGAGAAGGGGAGCAGAGGAGAGACAATAAAATTGGGAGGGGAGCGTGTGGAAGGGGAAAGAGGAAGGACTGAGAGGAGAAAGGAATCGGAGGGCAAAGAGGGAGAGAGAAGGTCGGGGGAGAAAGTGGAAGGGGAAAGATGGGACCGACCGCAGACATCCCCTGCCCCTCGGCATCCCTAACCACCACGACATATCCTGCCCTCAAGTCCTGTGAGCCCATCCCTCCCTGCCTCACAGCCGGCCCGCCTTCGCCCGAGTCCTCCAGCCCCGGGGCTAAGAGGAGGCTCTAGAGGCGCGGATCCCAGCTCACCCGGCTTCACGTACAGCTCCGCCATCGCCTCACTTCCGCACGGCCAACGAGGCAGCGGCGGGTCACTTCCGGAGGCGGGCCACGCCGCGCTACGCTGCTCCTCATTGGGCCGCGCTCCGCAAGCCCCGCCCACCCGCTCGAACGGGCTGGCCCCGAGGCGGCTGCTTTAGGAGTCCCCACCTCCCTTTTGGATCGGTAGTTGGAGAGTGGAGGCAGAAGTTTCAGGGGGGCGTGTGGGAGGGCCGCTTCCCCGCTTCGGCTCCTCCTTTGGGACCAGTCAGTAAGCACTTAGGAAGTGCCGAGCACGTGCTAAGCGCGGGGGCCGTACATCAGAACGAGGTGGGGCCATCCTGACCTGGAGCCCAGTCTCGGGAGATAAAGAGCAAGCGCACAAATACACAAAAGGCGCTATAGAGAAAAACATTGGCAGCAACCACTGTTACTTGACATTGAGAGCATGAACAGGGAAGACGCTGGCCCTGAGGAGATGCAAAAGGCTTCCTGCAGAGATAGGGGTTCAATTGGGGCTTGAAGAAAGCAGCGGGAGGGAGGAAGTTCCAGGCCCGAGGGTCAGCCAGAGACAATGCCCCTAACCATGCATGGGTCTTGTTCAGACATCCGGCTGAGTCACGGGATCCAAGAGTATTGGGGGAGGTGGGACGTGTGAAGTCTGGAAAAGGTTAGGAGGGGGACGTTCCGTTCTGAAAATGTTGTGCTTGATCCTGGAAGTGACTGGGGCTCACTGGAGTTTTTGCAGTGAGACGTCATGGCCAGGTCTGCACTTTAGGAAAACCACTTTGACAGGGATTGGAGGATGGCTTGTGTGGGGGGCCGCTTGTGACGGGGAGATCCACCTGCAGGCCATCGTGATTGTGAGCTCCTTGAAGGCAGGGGCTGTCTTTTGCCTATTTCTGTCTCCTCAATGTTTCATCACCATGCCCGACTCTTACTAGGCACTTACTGTGGACTGGTAGTCAGCTAATGAAGACTTGTACCAACCTGGTGACCGTATCAGAGGAGGGAAAGGATGGTACTCCAGAGCTGTTGCAAAAACATAACTGACAGTGACAGGCCTCGATGGCTGACTGGACATAGGAGTCAGCGAGAACACAGATGGCCTGTGGACTGGGGAGGGTAGTGGTTCCTTGTATAGCAAGAGGGTAGTCTGGAGGGAATGGAATCTGGAAAGAAGATAATTGAGTTCACTTCTGGATATGTTGCGTTTAAGGTAGCTACATCCAGGTTGAGAAGTCTGAAAGGTAGTTAAGAGATGTGATTCTGAAGGTCAGCAAGGGGGGTGGGCAGGATGATGATCCCAATCCATGGGAGTTGATGAGATCACCGGCCAGAGGAGAGAAAAAGGCCAGGACACACATAGTCCAGTACTTCCTGTCATATAGACAGAGTCTCTATGCCTTAGTGCATCTACAGGAGAAAACACAAAAGGAGTAAATCTTATTTCTGCAGTGTTATGAAGCACTTTCCTCACAAGAGCCCTGCAAAAATAGTAGTACAAGTATTATTATTCTTGTTTTATAGTTGAGGGAGGCAAAAGAGGTGAGAGTTTTTCCAAGTCCCAGAGTTACAGCTATAAGGCAGAGATGTGAGATATGTTTTAGTGAATTCCAGCCTGCAAGAGCAAATATTAAATTTTCAGTGCGAATGTTTATAACTCAGAAATTATCAATGGCTATAAATCAGGGCTTGATTTTTTTTTTTTTTTTTGTTAGCTGTCCACATTAAACTGATTAAACTTAAAATTGTGTCCTGTTTATATTTTCCTTCCAGAGTCCAGTGGTTAAATATTTACCAGTACAATATTGAAGGAGTCTTCCAATTCCCATTTTAGGAGTGCTCTTAATTCTTCTGTGCTGCTGCCTCTCATCTTCCATCACTCTGAGCCAGCTTTCCAGTTTAGAGCAGAGAAGGGAATTTTTGAAATTATTTAGTCCAGGGGAACAACCTGGGGGCCATTATTCTGAGATGGGGAAAAATACATCTTTATTTTCACTAAATATTAATTAAAATTGAAGGATTCCTTCGATGATAAACATAGATAACTAACATTATGCTAAATGGGTCCATTTAAAGGCTAGCCTGCCTTTTTACAGATGAGGAAAATGAGACCAAGAGAAAACAAGTACCTTATTTCACTTGACAAGTACCCCTACACTATGCTGGTATCTGGTCCAAATACTAGAATCAAATTCAGGCTAGTAATGGCAGCTAACTGCAGGTGACATTCCTATAGTTACTCCCCAGCTCAGCTAACTCCAGTGGTCTTAAGGTAAGAATGGTAATGATTAGCACTTATCTAGATTTTTAAGGTTTACTAAGGATTTTACATAACCCTATAAGATAGATACCATTACTAACATTTTGCAGATAAAAGAACTGAGGCTACTTCTACCTAGTCTACTTATTTTATGCCATCCCAATTAAATAACAAAATTTATTGAACTAGGGAAAAAAATCATTTGGAAGAACAAAAGATCAAGAATATCAAAGGAACTATTTAAAAAATAAAAATAAAAAAGCTCTAGCAGTACCAGATCTTAAAATTGATTTATAAAGTAGTAATTCTCAAACTATCTGGTACTGGCTAAGAAACAGAATGGTGGATCAGTGGAAGAATAGATATACAACACACAGTAGCAAATTATTATACTAATCTTGTGTTTGATAAACATAAAGATCTAAGCTTTGGGGATAAGAACTCACTATTTGAAAAAATTGCTGAAAAACTGAAAAGCAGTCTAACAGAACTAAGTACAGATCAACATCTTATACCATTTATCAAGATATAATTAAAATGAATATCTGACCTAGACTGAAGGGAAATATCGTAAGTAAATTTAACGAGCTTACCTATCAAATTTGTGAATAGAAGAATTTATGAAATAAGCAAGAGATAGCACTGTGGGATATAAAATGGATAACTTTGATTAAATTAAAAATACTTTGTACAAATAAAACCAATAGAACCAAGATTAGAAGGAAAGCAGAAAATGGGGGGGGGGGGGGAGAACAATATTCATAGACAGTTTCTAGAATAAAAGCCTATATTGGGAATTATAACCAAGGAGTCATAAAACTGTTTGTATACACTCTTTGACCCAGCAATACCATTATTATTAGGTCTGTTTCCCAAGATGGTCAGGGAAAAAGGAAAAGAATCTATATGTTCTAAAATATTTATTGGGAAGTAGCTGAATAAACTTATGTATGATTGTGATAAAATAAGTGCTGTGCTGTAAGAAATGAGTAGAAAAAAACGAGCAGGTTGATGTTTAGAAAAACATGTTAAATAATACAGTGAAATGAATCAAAAGAACATTATATACAATAACATTGTTCGAAGAGTAACTAGATTATTAAGTTATTCTGAATATGAACATCCATACCAACTATAAAGGACTTATGAAGGAAAATGCTATTCACTTTCAGAGAAAGAACTGATATATGGAATTATCTATTTTATGGTTCCATATATATTTATTTATCAAATATTGGCCTTTGTTGATGTGCTGTTGGGAGGAAAGGAGGAAGATAATCTGGAATTCAAAATGTAACAAAAAAACCTGAAGCTGAAACTGTTAGTCACTCACACAATAGGAGTCTGGCAGGATTCAAATTTCTTTCTGACTTCAGGTCCTACACTCTATTCACTATGCCACCTAGTGGCCCAAGGAAAACTGCAGACTCTCTTTTCAATGTAACAGAACCCAATTTCAATCTTCTTTTCCACCCTATTCTTTCACTCTTCTAACCAAATAATACTATTACTATCCCTAATGTATGACATCCCATTCTCCCAGATCTGCACCCAGGCCAAGACTGCACTTTCTTTACCTCTTTTAATACTTAGTTTCCTTCAAAGTTCAATTTTAATTTTTGCTTTCCAACACGAAGTTTTTGACTCCCCTAGATATCAGTGCTTCTATCCTCATGCCAAAACACCTTATATTTACTTTCTCCATAATATTCATCATCTATTTTTGTACTTATATGTGTACATGTTGTCTGACTCAGAAAACAGTAAGCTCCCTTTAGGATGGGAACTGTTTGACATCCTTTTATTACCAGAACAGTACCTGCAACTTAGTAGGCATTTAATGTTTGATGATTACCCTTAGGGATGTGCCTGATCCCTAGGATTGGCAGGCAGTGATTCTGCTCAAGAGATTTATCTCGGCTGTATGGACCTTACCCCCTGGATATAGTCTCTCCAAATGAGTCATTTATATCTCTTAGCACCAAGCACAGAAACAGACAATCACCCTTTCCTTGGCAGCACAGTCACACTCAATGAGGCCACTCTGAGATTTTATTTGCACTGATTTTGCTAAAAAGTGTTGCTGAGGTAGAGCCAACTGCCCAGAACTGGACAGGGGCAGGGATCATAGGAATCAGGAAGGAAGAGAGGAAATGGGTCTGGGATAGGGGTAGAGGCTGCAGTCAACCCAGAGAAGATTAATAAATATTTTATATAAATCATTAATATATTAATAAAGGACATAGGGATGGGGCAGGCAGGAAGACAAGTCAAGTAAGGAAGACTTTAAAGATCATGGGGGCAGGTGAGAATAGAGAGGTGGTAGGGTGGCTAGTTAGATCCCCAGAATATGAGTGGTGTGAAATTGCTGGCAGGGCTCCCAAAGCCTCCCTTTCCCAATCTTCCCCAGCTCAATTTAGGGCATATGCAATAAAGAGGGTTTCAGTCGGAAGGAATCAAAGAAGGAGAATACACCTCTTTTGCGGGGGGCAGCCCCGGCACCTCCAACTCCACCCTTAAGCAGGGGGAGTGGGAGAGGCAGGGGTCCTCCTGCTGAGTCCATAGAGCTTGTTCGCTTCAGGCGAAGTCGAGCTCGGGCTTGGGTGCCTCGAGCCTTCCCTCGAGCTGCAGAGGCCACAAGACACTTCTGGTACTGTACCTAAGAAAAGGAATGCAATACAATACAGTACAACATAATGTAAATACTTTATTAAGCACCTACTGTATATAGTCCTATGATAGTTAAAGAAAGATATACAAAATTAAGGAAAGGTACCTGCATTCAAGTAGTTTATTATCTAATTGGGGGATAAGAAATCAAATAGATTAGCTATAATAGCAATACTAAATATATTAGAGTTATAAAACCAAAGGTCTGGAAGGAAGGTTGTCACATAGCAAGAAAATCAGGGAAGGATTCCTGGAATATAGGGCTTTTAATATGAATTTTTTAGAGTGGGTAAGATTTCAATATGTGAAGAAAGGGAAGGAAGGACATTTGAAATAGGAAATAACATGAGCAAAGGAAAAGAGCCAGCAGATCAACCACATTGTATGTTTGGAGGATAGAGAATAGTACTCTGACTAGACCATAAAATGCATGAAGGCTGTAAAAGTAGAGTAGACTTTAATGCCAAGGAGAACCCTGAACACTACTTGAGGGTAAGAGGGAGCAACTAAAGCTTTTTGAGGAAAAAATGACATCATCAGGTCTAGACACAAGATTATTCTGGCAGGAATGTAAAGGGCAGATTAGAGCCATCCAAAGATGGCATTCTTTCCCAAAGAATGGATACAGGACAATCTTCGGGGAGACAGTACTGAGGGTTTAATGTAGGGTGTTTACAATATAGAGAAGGAGGAGGTGAATTAAGAGGTGTGGAAATGGAATTAACATGAACAGGATTGGGGCAATAATCTGCTGGGATGTGAGGGAGAGAGGAGTTAAAGATATCCCAGTGATCATAAGGAGTGAAGGAATTCTCCAGGTGAAAAGCATGGAGGGGAACAGGAATCTGAGAAAGAATCAATTTTACAGGATAGTCAGGGGTGGGAAAGGGCAGCTTCATTCTATCTGCCTACTAATAAGCACCTCGAAGCTAACTGTGAGAAAAGAGCTAGTCCAAGGCTGTGTGCCAACTGATGTTTGCTCACTCCTCTATCGCCATATGGGATGCCTAAAGGGCAACAGCCTCAAATGCTAAGGAGGAATCCATGTAGGCCAAGGGGCCCCTAGAGATGAAGAATCTTACCACAGGTAAGGAATGAACTAGTTCTCCAGAAAGCTCCACCTCTCCCTTCCCTCATCCCTAATCAAGCTCCTCCCTCCCCTCAAAGCTCACCATGCATGCAGCCTGAACAGCCTCAGAGAGTGCCCCAGCATGGGGCTGGCACCAGAAGGCAGCACACTGGAACCGTTGGTGACCAAGGTCTGCGATGAGTCCAAAGGTGTGGGGGTCATGGCCAACCCCAATGAAGGTCACATGTCGTACTGGACATTGCCACAGCGGCTCTTCTTCCGCACCCAGTTCTGCCTGTCCCTTTCACCCACCCCCAATGTGCAATCATCAGTGAGGGCTGGCCCCTTACTCAGGACCTCCCCCTCCCGTGAATGCTTTCCCCTCACCCCTGGCCTCCATCCCTGACTCAGTGGTCCTGTCTCAGCACTCCACAAACACTAATGCAAGATCTTGGTTTCTTTCCCTTTCCTCCTGAAACTGGGATCTCCTCCTCCTAGCACTAAACGGTTGCCAATCCCTGTTACCTGGATGGGCAATGCAGTCATGAGTGAGTCAGAGACGCTGAGTATAGTTGGGGCCCAGGAATCATGGTCCCCTTGGGAAGTCAAGGCCCCAATGGCTTCATTCAGCACATCCATCCCTGGGGAGGGGAGAGATACATCATTGCAGCTTTTATCCTGGTCCAAAGCGATGGGAGTCTGGGGGCTTTTGACCTCAGGGAGACTTTTTTAAGGCAAAAATAATGTGGGCCTCTGGCTCACTTTGGGCCCAGAGAAAAAGAGAGTAGGATGACCAAATAAATATAAATCATAGGGCTGGAGAGGGAGGGTCAGGGAGGGTCAGGCCCTAAGGCTTTTATATGGCTAGACCTTACATGGAATCAACAAACACTTCAAGACACACTTCAGAATCTCACATCTTATTTCTAATACCATGTCCATTCCATGCTCCACCTAGCTGGGTCTTAAATTCTATCCCAGCAGTTCCTTACCCATGGCCTTGCTGACTGGCAGGGTCCCAACGTAGAGAGCTTCATACTGCTGGGCAGCCTGGCTCACCGCATCAAGTAGCTCCACTGAGAGGTAAATAAGATCACTGTGGCCTCCTAAAAGTAAGCATTCCTCCCCAGAATATTCAGTGCAAGTGAAGCACTGGAGAGGAAAAGCTCACTACCCCAACTCTCAAGTCTACAAACATGTGGGTAGATTCTGCCACTTATAGGGCTCCTCATTGTGAAACAAAAGCAGAAAAGGATGGACACGAAATAAGGACAAAACTGCTGAGGTTACTTTCCCTCCCATCATAACCTTCCCCCAAGCTACTTCTGCAACTCTACTAAACCTATTTTCATGGCCTCATCCTTATAGTCCCTACCCTTTACCTCATCCTCTGGCTGTACCTTGCCTGGGTAGATCCTCAGGGGAAATGGGGTCCAAGGAACATCGAGGAGGGTCACCACTCATCCCTGCTCTCTCTGACAAGATCTGCAACATAAACACTCTGGGGTCGGGGGTGAGAGATCAGGCAAGGGGAACTCTTCGGACTCATGTTGTCCCCATCCCCCTGTAGTGCCCTCTTACCCTATCCCCTTCAGGGTCCCTCACCTGGGCACATAGCCCATGCAGGGCACTGGCAATGGCCTTGGCTGGGACATCACAGCGAAACACGTGGCATTTCAACATGCAGGTGTCCTTGTCACCCGCCACAAAGGCGAAGTCCCTGTGAGAGGGCAGGGATGGGGATGGGGAGATGAGTGATGGGAGTGAAAAGGAAAGACACTGGGAGGAGGGAAAAGATAGAAGAAAATATATCTAGAAAAAGAGGAGAGAAGTCTTCGGAGTGAAAGGGAATGGAAGGAAGTGAGGAAGGAAATGAGATAGGGCACTTGGCCCTGCCACTCACCTGTCTCTGATCCAGAAGCATGTGAAGAACACAGGGGACAGTCAGACTAGCCCTTTCCTGCTTCATCCCCATCATTCCCAATCTTTCCAGAGGTGGAAGCTCAGTTTACCCTCCCCACCAGGCCCATGCCAAAACAAAGTGAAGCATCAGCCTTCAGCAGGGCCAAATCTGGGAGATGTCTGGGACCAAGGTCCAGCATGGCAAGGTCATGGGTCTGGGGTCTGGAAGGAGTCTAGAATCAAGGTCCGACTTGGCAAGATCAAAGAGTTCATGGGGGGATCAATGTCAGAGAAGTCACTCCTGGGGGAGGGGGATAGTGAATCTTCAGGAAAACCAGTTGTCCAGGAATTTCTCACCGGCCATTGGTACTGCCCACACCCCAGACTCGGATATGCACAAGGGGCTGACAATGGATTAGGCTGTGGTCCAGGGGATTCACCAGACTCATCGTGTCTTTCTTCAGAATCATCAACATGTTCTGACCCTACAGAGTACAGGGGACAGACAAAAAAGGAGTTCCCTTGAACTCAATGAATGAGTTATGGAGGGTTTGGACTCCAAGGGGATACTGAGAATAGCTTCTTGGAAAATAAAAAAGGGAGTTGAATCTAAAGGGCTAAATCCAGAGGCTTGGAAAAGGGAAAAGAAAAAAAATTAGAGAAAGTTCCATGTGCCCCTAGGGTCACAATACTCAAAACCAAAAGGGATTTAGAAGAGATTTAGTCTAAACATGTACTAAGAGTGAGGTAGTAACATGTCCAAGATAATACACACAGAGTAATAGGGACCTGAATCTTTTCAAATGATTTAAAAAACTTGAGTGCTTTGCTGCCTCTAAGCTTGAATGTTTCTAGCAAGTGACCTTATCCAGCCTCTGAATCCTTCTACCCCAAATCACAGAAGAGAATTGACAGAAGGAAACAAATTTAAGAAGCCAAGAGACAGGCTCACCTCACCCCAGGCCCTAGCAGGGGGGCGACTTTGACCTCGGCTCTGTGCCAGCTGTTGAATGCAGTTGTTGACAGCAATGCTGCTTTTTCCAGGTGCCAGGTCCTCCTCGGGCACCTCCACCCAGCCCAGAGAGCGTACTGCAAAGCACTGATAGATAGTAGGGCCAGGTGGGAGAGAGTTAATTGGAGAAGAGGGAATTTAGGAGTTGCAGGAATGAGGAGCAGAAAAGCCAAGATCCTCCTCTACAGATGGCTCCCTGTACCATGTACATGGGGTTTAATGAGGTAAGGTTGTATATACCATTATCATGTATGTGAGAAAACTAAGGTTCAGAAAAGTTAAATGTCTCATCCACTGGCATACAGCAGGTGTCAGCATCATCCTACCAGGTAAATTCATCATCCCCTATGAAAGGAGACCAAAGCATAGCTCAGGATGCCTTTTCAGCTTTGGAAATACAGATCATTATCCTCTTGGTATGTAAAAGCAAGCTCTCCCATGATCCTTCCCTGCCACCCTATGCCTAAAGATCTCTCTGCTCCAGTCTCCAATTCTAAGAGCTCACTAAGGCCTGCTTCCACATTCCCAGGGCATCCCTGATGCTGAAAAAGAGATACTGGTACCCACCACCCTCTACCTTGGAGCCTGGTTCCATGCTTCGGATGTAGGCCTCTTCCCCACACCAAGGCAGAGAAGTCCTGAAATAGAGTAGGGCAAGTGAGAGGAGGCTCTCCATAGGGAAGGACACCAATTCACTTAAAACCCAAAGAGCCCAGAAGAGGAGGCATAATTATAATATGGTAACTCCTGAGCAAGATGACTGACTGGCCATCTAGCCACAAGTCGGATTCCCCAACTGCCCTCTTCTCCCTCCACATCCTTATCCTGATTACCTTCGGTCCAGTGAATTTTCCAAACTAGAGAAGGATCTCCCTTTGGGGGGTCGTAATCCCCATGCCCCTCCTGTGCCCTATGGAGAGGAAGGTCAACTTAAAATCAAATGCGTAGACCAGGGACTCTAGCAGAAGAGTTACTAAGCTCTCCAGCCCCCACCAGACATTATCAGTCCCTTCCCAACCCCTTCATACCGAGTCAGGTGGCACAGAATCCCCAGGTTCCCAGACTGGGCGCTGCCATTGAGTACTGCCACTAGGTACATGCCAGTAGTAGGTGCCAGCAGCATCACGGATTTTCCGCCAACCAGGGGGCAACCCGGGCTCTCCCTCTAGGCTCTGGTCACTCCATAAGTCATCTGTAAGAGCACCATGGTGAAGAGGGTAGCTTCTAGGGTACTCAGACATAATGCAGCCTCAGCCCCTGAGGTCAAAGTCCACTCAGAAAGGGCCTTAGGAATCATCTCCTCCAACTCTCTCATTTTGTAAATAAGGAAAATGAGTCCCAAGGAGCTAATGAGCAAGCAAAATAGGGAATCTTTTTTTCTTTTCTTTTTTTTTTTAATAGGGAATCTTTTTCTTTTTTTAATAAGGAATCATTTTCCTTTTTTTTTTTTAATAGGGAATCTTTTTCTTTTTTTTTTAATAGGGAATCTTTTTTTTTTTTTTAATAGGGAATCTTTTTCTTTTTTTTTAATAGGGAATCTTTTTCTTTTTTTTTTAATAGGGAATCTTTTTCTTTTTTTTTTTAATAGGGAATCTTTTCTTTTTTTTTTTAATAGGGAATCTTTTTTTTTTTTTAATAGGGAATCTTTTTCTTTTTTTTTTTTTAATAGGGAATCTTTTTTTTTTAAATAGGGAATCTTTTTCTTTTTTTTTTTAATAGGGAATCTTTTTCAAAGGTTCTTGATTTAGGGTTTGAATAATTTGTTAATTTTGTGATTTATTACTTAAACAAGCGGCTTCCTTTGCAATCCTACGGTTTTTTTAATTGTTATTTTATGTATATATTTAAAGAAGAAGACCCTTCTAAGACAACATATAGGCTTCACCAGACCGCCAGGCTAGTCCGCGACACAAACAAGGCTAAGAATCCCTGAGCGACCCCCGCCAGTCCTCTTCCCGTCCGGCGCGGACGCTCGCAAGCCCCTCTGCCCGGCTGTGCGCGTCTGCAATGGGAAGCGGTGCCCCACATTGGGTACGGGGTTAGCAGCAGCCTTCCAAGTACGGACCAGCCCTACCCCGAGCTCCGCGGCGGCGTCTGGAACGCGTGCCTCTGGTCCGCTTCAGGGGCTCCCCGAACGGTTGAGGGATAGGACGCCCCACCACTTTAGGGCCCCGGGCGCTGCTCGGAGCCGCTTCCGAGCACACCTCTGCCGCCCTCCCTTCCTCGCCATCCCTGGCTCCCTAGTCCCCCGGGATCTCTCGGGCGGCCCGCCCCGCCCGGACCCCCACGCACCGTCGCAGTTGACCAAGATGATAGCTAACATGTAGTCCTTGCCCAGCATGGCCCCGGCCCCGGCCCCGGCCCGTCCTCCCGGCGGCCCGACCTCGGGGATGCGCCTCCTGCAAGCCCGGCCCCTCTGCGCCACTGAGCGGGGCTCGAGCCGCACAAACACGGGGCGGAGTCGGGGCCGGGGCCGGGTCGCGGTGAGCTCAGGCTAGCGGGAGCGCGACGTCCGCAACCGCGCACGTGCGCAGGCGCGAGGGAGCGGAAGGGGGGGGGGGTCCCCGCGGGCAGGTGCGTGCACATGTGCGTGCGTGTGCACGCGGGCCCCGCCTTCGGTCCGCGGCAGCGCTTCGTCCAAATCAGACCGGCTCTCCGTCGTGGAGCGCGCGCGCGCCTGTGCGTGGCCTTAGGGCCCTGGCGTGTACATGCGGCCCTCGCGGGCCCAGCCTAAGCCTCAGCCGCCCCACCCCGGGCGCTGGCGCGCCGCGCAAAGATGCCGAATCTGGGCGTTCGCCGCGAGACCGACCCCCTCGCGGCCCGCCTCGCCGGCGCCCCCGGAACTCGCGAAGTGCGGGGGCGTGGCCGCGGCTGCGCACTGAGCGCCCCGAGGGAAAATGGCGGATGACAAGGTGAGTGTGCGTGCGAGCGTGGGGCCGTAGGGAGCAAGGGTGTCTCTCCCCCTGCGCTCACGCTGTTCGGGTGTCGCACCCACTGTCTCAGCTTTGCAAGCTCCCGCCCCGCGGAGGAGCCGTCACCCGGGAGTTCCGGACACTCGGAATCCGATTGTAGCCCCTGACATTTAAACTCGCTCTGTGGCCCGAGCGAGTCACTTCCCCTTCCTGGGCCTCGGTCTCCCCGTTTGTAAAGTCCCGGGTCGGACTCCCGCACCTCCAAGCACCTGCGTCCCCAGCCATTCTCCCGCAGCAGAACTCAAATGGGAAGGAAACGCTTTCCGATCGTACCCCTCCCACTCCCATTCATTGTTCAGAGGGCAAAGACGTGGGGAGGGAGGAGAAAGGGACCGCGGCAGGGAAAGTCTCCTGCACGACCGTCATTGTGGCCGTCGTTCCCCTTCTGGTGCAATTATGAGAAGGTTCTTAGACTCCCCAGGGAGCCCGTTCAGCTTCCCTCATGTCCTCTGTGTCAAGCTCAGTTTGAAGCACACCCGGGTATGATGATAGTTCTCTTTTTATTGTGTGGGAGGATTCAGTCTTCTTATCCGTTTCTTCTTGTTCTCTGTGCAACTTGTCTCCCTAGAGTGTTCCTTGATTTGTCTGATTTGTTTTTGTGCACCGCATTCCTTGAGTAATTAATTACCGATGGAATCAAACAGATGTCTTCATGTAAAATAAAGCTGATTTTCACCATTCAGTAAAAAAATGAAAAAATAAATAAAGTGTATCTGGGAAGCGTTTAGCCTGAAGGGAACAGATTGCCCAGACTGAGGCGGTTTGATTCAAAGCCCTTAGATCCTACTAGTCCGGAAAGTTCAAAGTTCTCCATACTCCTAAGTATCTGTTACTCTCCTGAGGAACGGCACTCCTTGCCAATATTGTCTTTCAACTCTGGGCACAATTCTTTAAATTTCAGGTTTAGAGCTGAAGGATTTGGACAAGAAAGAATTCTGTTTTACCTAAATAACCAAATTCAGTTATCTATCTACAGAAAGGCTCGAATCTGACTAATTTGTATGGAAAATACATTCTCATCTATTAATTCACAAGGAAATCCCTTGGGAGCTAAAGGTTTGAGGCTCCTGCTTTGGGGACATTCTTGGTGATATTTTGGAGTTGCCAGTGCTAGGCCAAGGTAAGGATGGTGAGAGAAGGTTCCAGAAAGTAGACCTTAGAAAGCAAAAGAAATATTCTGAGACAATCATGATTTACCACTTCTTTAGTTCTCCTTGTTTGTTCTTGAACTTTGGTAGACGTTGAAGAAGGGCGAGGGGGAACAGAGTACAGAGGACTTAGTCAGACTATCCTGTAAATAGCTGCTCTCTTGCCCTAGGACTCCATGCCAAAGGTGAAAGACCTGGCATTCCTAAAGAATCAGCTGGAACATCTGCAGCGGCGACTAGAGGAGGAGGTCAAGACAGGTGTGGAACAGGTAATCGATAAGCTTGGCACGAAGGCATAAAGATACTCACATATTTCCTACCTGATACCACTTAGTAGTTGGTAACCCTGATGTTTGGTACTTCTCTAGATCATATTCTCCCTCCTTCTCATGTCTGCCTGCAGTTTTATAATGGAGTATAGGCAAGAACCCTGTGAGCTACAGAAAAGGAATTGTGGCATGGAAGACTAAATTACTAAAAAACAAAGGCTTAAAATGGTAAACCACCAGGAGATTGACTAGTATTCTTCTGAGGTTTTCTGACCAAACAAACTTGAGAAAATATCTCTATGTATTTCCTAAGTTCTTGGCAGGAAAGGGAGGCAGAGAGTTTTTAGCCTCATTGTTAAGGCATGTATTACATTTTGATTTTCCATGCTCCCTGTCTCTGATTTTCTTGCAGGAAGGCTCGTTCCTGTCATCTCCTTTTCTCAAGGGTTTCCTGGCTGGCTATGTAGTTGCCAAGTTAAGAGCATCTGCAGTAATGGGCTTCGCAGTTGGTTTATGCACCGGCATCTATGCAGCACAGTCTTATGCTGTCCCCAACGTCGAGAAGACCTTGCAGGATTATCTCCGATCCCTTCGGAAGGGACCTGACTAGTGTACCTTCAGCACTCCTCCCTCCAGGTCATCTTTAGGAGGTCTCTCTTGAGGAAGACTTGGAATCTGGGTCAGCATGGATAGGCAGCACACCTGACTATATAGTTATCAAGGATAGAGTCAGGCTGTCTTGCCCTATATCCAGCTTCCCCAGGATTTTAATTGCCTCAGCTGCTCCAGACCACAGATGTTTTCTCCTTGTCCTATACCTGTATCCTTCCTTCTTCCCACCAGCATCTGTGCTTCTAAACTGTGCGTATGTTCAAACCTTCTTCTTCCGCTACTGATTATCCTATGGCATACTTTGTTCCTTATCAATTTGATAACGTAGGAGCTGGCTCCATCACTCAATTTTACCAGATGGACTGTAGACTTCCCCCCCACTCTTATTCTTGCCATTACTTACCTACCTAAAGGCCTAGGTTGGTAGAGTGGGGATGAATGTGGAAGAAGGGGGCATACCGGGCATAGGGCGCCCAAGCCAGGCCCGATGGGTGCTTATGCTCCTCCTGTCCACGACCATGTATGGTGCCCACGCCCCACTGTTGGCCTTGTGTCGAATAGATGGCCGTGTCCCTTTCCGCCCCTCTTCAGCTGTGCTTTGGACGGAACTGACCAAATTACTGCTATCAGCATTCTCCTTGATGGCCCGGCGGCAGCCCAGACTGTGGGACACTCTCCCGTGGCGCCAGGCTGCCCCTTTTGCACTCTCTGCACTGCTCTACGGTGCCAACAATAACCTCGTCATTCATCTGCAGCGGTACATGGATCCCAGCACCTACCAAGTGATGAGCAACCTCAAGATTGGCAGCACAGCTCTCCTTTACTGCCTCTGCCTGAACCGCCGTCTCTCTGCCAGACAGGGGCTGGCCCTGCTGCTGCTGACTGGTGCCGGAGCCTGTTATGCCGCCGCAGGCCTCCAGGATCCGCAAGGCCTCCTCCCACCCCCGCCAGCTGCGGCCATGCCCCTCCATGTGACCCCCCTGGGGCTGCTGCTGCTGCTCCTCTACTGCCTCATCTCGGGACTCTCCTCAGTCTACACTGAGCTGCTCATGAAGAGGCAGCGCCTGCCCCTGGCCTTGCAGAACCTGTTCCTGTATTCCTTTGGGGTACTTATGAACTTGGGGCTCTATGTGGGAGGTGGGCCAGGCCCCGGGCTCCTAGAAGGCTTCTCAGCCTGGGCAGCATTGGTGGTTCTGAGCCAGGCCCTCAATGGACTGCTCATGTCAGCCATCATGAAGCATGGGAGCAGCATCACCCGGCTCTTTGTCGTCTCCTCTTCCCTGATTGTCAATGCTGTGCTCTCAGCTACCCTGCTTCACCTCCAGCTCACGGCTGCCTTCTTCCTGGCCCTCCTGCTTATTGGACTGGCTGTACATCTCTATTATGGAGGCCGGTAGAGCCAGAGGGCCTGCCCTCTGCAGCTACTTGGCCCTCCAGTGCTATTAATGCAGGCTCAGTATTACTGTGGTCAACATTGTCCTTTCCAGTAACAGGGACTCACCTCTTGGAGAAGGTGCTTCTCTTCTTCCTTGTTGGAGTTGGAAGGCCCATCAGAATGGGGGCCGCAGGGGGAGAGAGGAGGTGTTAGCTTTAGGAGCGATTCTAGTCTTATCTTATCCTCTTTCTACCTATCTGCTGACTCTTAAATGACTGCACGTCTTCCTTCTCTAGTGGCTTTAGCCTGCTATTTCCTCCTGCTAGTCCCAGCCAGAAACCCTGATAGAAGTGCCTTTGAGAGGAGAGGGCTGCAGTCAGATCCAGGGAATTCCCTGGTAGAAGGAAGAGGCCTGAAGCAGAACTGAGTTTTTGCTATGGAAACACTATTGTTGGCTTAAATTTGTCCCCCAGGTTCTGATGACTCCTGTCTGCTCCCTTCATTGTATAGAGCAAAGGGGAATCAGTTAGGGATTCTGTCTCTATCAGCTGCTGCCTGGAAGATCTGAGGCTTAGCTCTCACTGTATCAGTCCTAATGTCCCAAGCAGTGAGCTACTCTTCTCTTCACTCCATCCCTCCTGCCCTGGTCATTTAAACTCCAGCCTGGATTACTGAGATGTGAGCTCTGGAAACTAGCCAGAGTTAGGCAACAGAAAGTCTTTTCCTGTTTTGAGTATGAGTATTTTGTTCCCATAGGTAATACTTGCTTTTCTAATATGTCTCTTGTCTAGACTAGAAATGGGCTTATTCTAAGTCTTTTTCCACTTTATTCACTCAGACCCTACAGCAATCACCAAAAAGCCAAAATGTTGGAGGCAACTTTGACCTCCTGTGTCCCATCCCAATCTTTCTGAAAAGTTCTGCCAGTGCCACAGTCCATATTGTCTGGCAACTCTTATCAATCGGGTGTGTCTCTTCCCTCTCCCCCCACCGGCTCCCACACCCAATAACCTCCTGTAATTACAGAGGGAAACTCAACTCTTCCCCTCTATGCTGCTGATCTTCCAGAGTCATGACTGAGTCTCCTTTATCAAACCAGAGATGAGCATCACAGGTTCAGAAGAAATGGTACTTGCCCTCTCTTATGGCCCATATGCTTTTGTTGCAGTCTGGAGGGCTCTCATCAGCTCTGTTGCTCTATACTCCTGGATTCTGCTCTTGCCAGGAAATCTTGGCCCTCAGTTTGGCCACTTTTCCTATGATATTCCCTTAATTCCTAGTAAGCCAGAAACTCCTTTTCAGGAGTATTTAGACTAGGGCATGTAGGATTTTTCTATAGCTCAAATCAGTGTCTCCTTCATTGTATAAGCAATAAGGTCTCAATAAAATGTATTTGGGAGTAGGGATTTCCCTACCATCTGCCGTGCTGTCTGAGTCTTGTGTCCTCTGTAAACTGAAACCATCCCTGATTCTAATTGAGTTTTTTGCTGCTGCTGAGTTGAAGATCTTGGAGAGTCTCACATATATCTTGGAAGGTAAGTTAATGGTGTTAGGTGTCATGTTTCAGGTACCATGAGGTCATTGAGTGCCAGAGTGGTTTGTGCTTTCATTGAGTTTTAAAACAAGAATGAGTCAGGAGAGTAGGACCCCCAAGCCTAGGTCTTTTCATACTATAAATTCCAGTGGAAAATGAAAACAAAAAACAAATTTAAATCATGCAGCTCTCCACCCAATGCAATCTGGCTTCTAATCATCATCAGTAAAATAATTTCCTCAAAGATTGCCCATAATTAAAATAGCTAAATCAAATGAACTTTTCTATATTCTAATCCTTTGATCTCTGTCACTTTTAATATTGTTGATATTGCTCTCTTGGATAGTAATCCCTTTATATACTTCTAGGGTCATCTTTCTTCTGTTTTTCCTGTACAGTTTCTTGTATATAGCTGAATTTTCTTCCATCTCTTGCCTCCTTAAAATGGATACTATCCTAGACCTATATCTCCACTCCCACTCTATAATTTCTCCCTTGTCAGTTTCATCAGTTCCCACAGATTTCAAACATCTTTTTGCATGTGATTCTCAGTGAAACCCGAATCTATCTACTGGATGTTTGTAGTACATTTCCCCACTTACCTGCTGAACATTTGGATATCCATTTGACTGCAAATTTAAATTGTCCAAAATACCTGAAATCTTCCCTTCTACCACTCCTCTCCTCCACAACCAACACTTAGAGATATATAACCTCAGAAAACATCTTTGTTCTCTCATCACCATCTCCCTTATACATTCACATTCACTGACTTTTATGCAGTCTATTTCTATATCATTTCTCATGTTCATCCCTTTCTCTCCCCTGACTCAGAAAAAACAGATTCCCTATCTCCTAACTATGCTATTTCCTGACTCCATTTTCAATTTGGTGCTCTTCAGAGAGCAAATTTGTTATGTGCCTGGCTATCTCTCTGTAATGGAACATGCTAATCTACATTTGTACAAAGAATTTGCTCACTGCAATTTCCTTGTATCAGGGAACTTGAAGGTCTAGGTCAAAAAGTAATTTTTACTGGGTGAAGATACAAATTATCCCTTTTCTTAAGGATCTTAAATTTCATTGGTGGCTATAACAGACAGACATATATGTATCTGAAATACTTTTTTTTCTTGGAAGTTGGACTTTTTTTTATCTTTTGTGAGGCAATTAGGGTTAAGTGACTTGCCCAGGGTCACACAGTAAGTTTTAAGTGTTTGAAAACAGATTTGAACTCAGGTCCTTCTGACTCCAGAGCTGGTGTTCTATCCCCTGAGCTATCTTAACTGCTCCTGAAAGTGGGACTCTTAAGAGGCAGAGGTGACGAAGACGAACTTCCGGCATGAGTGATGGCGTATGCAAAGACATGCAGATAGAAAGTGAAATGTTTTATACAGGGGACAGCACATAGACCAGTCTGGCTGGAATAAAAGGTGCATGTTGGGAAGTACTAATTAAAAATCAGACTGGGAATGTAAATTGTAATCAAATTGCTATTAGAGTATTTATCCTACGTCTATAAAGAAGCTTGGAAGTCTCTGCCAAGATAAAGCCAGGAACTATATGAACACAATTACAAAACACTTTACACAAAGTTTGAACTAAATAATTGAAAAAAATATCAAGTGCTCATGGATAGGCTGAGCTAATATAATAAACATGACAATTCTATCTAAATTTACTTATTCAGTGCCATACCAATCAAATTGCCATGAAATTATAGAGTCAAAAAAATTACAAAACTTATCTAGAAGAAGAAAAGGTCAAGAATTTCAAGGAAATAATTGAAAAAAAATTGCAAAGGTGGCTGTGCCAAACCTAAAACTATATTATAAAACAGTGGTCATCAAAACCATTTGGTACTGGCTAAGATATAGAGTAGTGGAAGAATGGAATACATTAGTTTCATAAGAAACAATAGTCAATTAACAATAGTAATCTAATGTTTAATAAGTCTAAAGACTCCAGCTTTCAGGATAAGAACTCACTATTTGACAAAAATTGCTGGGAAAATTGGAAAATAGTATGGCAGAAACTTAAGTATTGATCAAGACCTAACACTCTGTACCAAGATAAAGTCAAAATGGGTTCACAATTTAGACACAAAGGATGATAGTATGAGCAAATTAGAAGAATAAGTGATAGTTCATCTCTTAGATCTGTGGAGAAGGAAGGAATTTATGCCAAAGAGGAACTAGAGAACATTATGAAATGCAAAATGGATAGTTTGGGTTATATTACATTTCAAAGTTTTTGTACAAAATCAATGCAGACAAGATTAGAAGGGAAGCAGAAAATTGGAGGGAGGGGAAGGAATTACATCCAAGAGTTGATAAAGGTTTCATTTCTAAAATATACAGAGAATTGACTCAAATTTATAAGAACATAAGCTATTCTCCAATTGATAAATGGTCAAAGAATATGAACAATTTTCAGATGAAATTAAAATCATATCTAGTCATGAAAAAATGCTCCAAATCACTATTGATTAGAAAAATGCAAATTAAAATAACTGAGGTACCACTTCATACTTCTCAGATTGGCTAAGATGACAGGAAAGGATAATGATAAATATTGGATACTAGGAAAACTGGAACACTAATGCATTATTGGTGGAGTTGTGATTTGATACAACAATTCTGCAGAGCAACTTGGAACTATGCCCAAAGAGCTATAAAACTATATTCCCTTTGATCCAGCAGTGTCTCTGTTGAGTTTAATCCCAGAGATCATAAAAAAGGAAAAAGGACCCACATGTGCAAAAATGTTTGTAACCAGCTATTTTTGTAGTGGCAAGACAATGGAAACTGAATGGATGCCCATCAGTTGGAGAATGTCTGAATAAGTTATGGTATATAAATGTAATAGAATATTATTGTCCTATAAGAAACAATCAGCAAGTTGATTAGAGAAAAGCCTGCAGACTTCCATGAAATGATGCTAAGTGAAGTGAATAGAACCAAGAAAACACATTATACACATTATACAAAGTATATAAAAACATTATACAAAGTATACAAAAACATACACAGCAACAAGATTATGTAAAGATAATTTACTTTTCAACAATGAGTCATTTAAGGCAATTCCAATAGACTTGTAATGGAAGGAGCCATCTGTTGCATCAAAACATACTATTTTCACTTTTTTTGTTGTTTGTTTCTTTGTTGTTTGTTTGCTTGCTTTTTTTTCCTGTTTTTTTTTTTCAACTTTTGATCTGATTTTTCCTGTGCAGCATGACGGAAATGGAAATATGTTTAGAAGAATTACACATGTTTAAGCTAAATTGGATTGTTTGCTGTCTGAGGGAATGGGTAGAGGAGGGAGGAAGAAAAATTTGAAATGCAAAGTTTTGCAAAAGGGAATATTGAAAACTATTTTTGCATGTATTTAGAAAAATAAAAAAGATATTTTTAAACAATGGATATAAAGAAACTTGTGCGTTGGCTGGTGGATGAAGGAAAGATTGGAGAAAAGATTTGAAGCAGGTAGTCTAATTAGGAAACTATTGTATTTGTTTGGGTAAGATGATAGGAACAGAACAAAGCTTGTGAGAGAGACAAAGGCAATATATGTGGAACTGCTTGCAAACAGATTAATAGAATGTGGGGGAGAGGAAAGTGAAGAGTAAAGTGTGACAAGTTTTGAACCTGGGAGACTTGAAGGACAGCAGTGCTCTCAACAGATAGAGGGCAGTTAAGAAGATGGGTGAGTGTTGGGGGAAAGATAATTTTGATTTTAGATATGCTGAATTTGAGATGCCTGTGGTACAAGCTAGATAGAGATGCCCATCAGGTATGGCTATGGGATTGGGGCTTTAGTAGTTTCAACTACTAGGTTAGATATGTGAATCAGAGACATATGCATGGGGGTAAGATGGCATGGGGAACAATACCTACTATATGCAATGCACTGTGCTAAGTGCTTTACAAATACCTCATTTAATCTTCACAACAATTTTGTGAGGTAAGTCCTATTACTATTTCCATTTTACAGTTGCAGAAACTGAAGCAGACAGATTAAGTGACTTGTCCAGGTTACACTGGATGAATTGAACGTCACATCTGAACCCAAGTCTTCCTTACTCCAAGCTCAGTGCTCTGTCCACTGTGTGTCCTAACTGTCTCTGCCTATTTAAACAGGATAATAATTGAACCCATAGGAGAAGGAGCTGTCAGAGTACAGGAAGAGAAGACTAAGCAAAGGCTGCTGACTGAACAATTAGGATACTATTGGTAATCTAAAACAAAACAAAACAAAACAATTTCAGCTGAACTATGAGAGCTGAAGCCAGATTTCAAGGATTTTCAAAATTCTATCTTCCCTCTAAGCTCAGCTTCCTGGATGTGTCTCCTCAGGGTATTCTTTGCTAATTCCTGGTATTGTTAGAGCTTTCTCTTCTTATATGACCTTGTATTAGCTTCCCTTTGCATAAATCTCTAGCAGTATGTAAGCTTCTCCCATGCAGAAATTCCCCTTCTCTAGCACAGTCTCCAATGTTGTGTGCTTGAATTCAGATCTCATACTTGCCCTGAACTCTCCCAAAGGTATGAACTCCAGTGAGTACTTAGATACTTATGAGCTCTCTAAAGGTGTGAACACAAGCATTGTTCAATCAGTTCCACTTAGTACTTTGTTTCAAGTTCTGGCCTAAAATATCTTCTTCTATGATCAAATCAACTCCAATGACTTAACACTTTGTAAAGATTCCAACAGTGTGCATGTAAGAAATATTGATGGATTTGAACTGTACCAAATTTGCATCAATGTTCTCCTACCCATTTTGATTTGTTCCATAAGATTTTTATCCAACGCTCCCATAGCCTTCTTGGGAAACAATTCAAATTCAACCAATATTTATTACATGTAGTAGGCACACGACCTTGTGAATAATGGGCTACACCTGGAATCAGAAAGACTTCAGTGCAAGTTCTACTTTCAATCTAATTGACTGAGATCTCAGGTGTCTCTTACCCTTTTTAAACCCTCAGCCTATTCTCAAAGACTGTTAAGTTACAAATGAGTGGTTGATTTGTATCTACAGAGGGAATTTTCAGACTAAGAGTTCCCTTCGCTGATGAAAGCACAGCAGATGCAAAAATAAAACCATCCCTGGCCTCAAGAGCTCATATTTTATTTCAGGAGCTCAATGGATAGTTTCCAAAGTTGCTGAGAATAAATAGTATCAAAGGCAAGGGGGAAAAAAAAAAATAATTGACATTAAATGACATTAAAATAAAGACAATAGTAGCATCTACCCCATAGGGTTATTCTTAAGTATGAAATGAAAAAGTAAATCTGTAAAGTACTTTGCAATCCTTTAAAGCACTACATATATGAGAACTGTTATTATTCAGAAACGGGAATTAAAGGGACAGCTAGATGGATAGAGCATCTCCTGGAGTCAGGAGGACTTGAGTTCAAATACGGCCTCAGACACAATACTTCCTAGTTATGTGATCTTGGGCAAGTCACTTAATCCTATTTGCCTCAGCAAAAAATAAATAAATAATCGAAAGAAAAGAAACTGGATCTAAAGGGGGTAAATGGAGGCTTACAGTAGGAAAGTACTAAGAGTATACTATGGTCACATCATGACATCATTTCCCTGATATCATAGTCCAATGAGACCAAAGTATTGAAGCTTCAACATTTGACCTTCCAGTTAATAGCCCAAAATAATTTCTTTTAAGTATTAACTGATTTGATCTCAGTTATCCAAGGGATGTTGTTGTTCAGAGTAGGATAAAAGACATGAAAGATGAGGTTTTCATTGGTTACTGATGAGATGGCTGTAGTGACAAGGAAGAATAAAAGGATTGAGGAGAAAAAAAAAGATGAAACAATGAGCACTTATTTTAGATAATATGAATTTGTCCCCAATTTGTAGTAGGTGATGGAGAGACCCCAGAGTTGAAAATAGTGGCAGGCCTGAATGGATCTAGGTCAAGGGAACAAAAGATTCTAAGGCAGAAGATAAGATATAGCTAAACTAGTCAAGTACCATTAAAATTGTGAAAGGAGAAAAGTAAGGCAAGAGTAGAACAATCTTGGGAAGGGACATTCAGGTCAAAGTAAATATAAAGAATGTGTTTGGGAAGAATTCACGGAAGATAGGTCAGATTATTATCTGAGAGCAGTAATGGTAGAATTCAGAATCAGGAAGGTAACACAGATCTAGGGCTTGATGATCTCTGTGGCTGAGATGGAATGAAGCTGTAGGTCATGGTCTGATGTAGGACATGGTCTGTGTGGTTAAAACACTTCCTTTCTATTAAGGAAGGATAAATTTGCTGAGTCAGTCAAGTGTGAGATGTAGAATGCACAAACAGTATCCACTACTGACCTGCAGCATGTGGCAGGTCTGGGCCCGGGCTCCTTGCACATGCAGCTCACACAGAGCTTCTAGGTCCCGCTCAGCTGCATCTCGCTCCACTCTCAGTGACTCCAGCTTCAGGACCAGTGCTGCATGGTCCTGTGCAATCCGACTCTCAGCAGACAGATCTGGGGCCTGTGATAGAACACAGGTGTTTACTGAGGGAGAATGAGTCTCCTCATCAGCCTTAAACCTGGAGATCTGGGACTAACCTGATGTGTTGCTGTTTCCTTGTCCTGTCCCAACCAGCTCAGCTCCTCTTGGATCTGGGATCGGTGATGTTCCTGAAGCAGCTGCCCGTGGGCCCAAGCTAACATAAACTGCAGGGCCACATCAGAGGCCTGTGAGACAGGACTAGGAGGACTTACATCCTAGTCTTTCATTTGACCAAGTTCCATTTTCCTCTCCCTTAGAACAAGGGTATTTAATCTGGGATCCATCATATTTTAGGTGTCTGTAAATTTAGATGAGAAAAAAAGATTACATATTTATTTTCACTAATTGTTAACTGAATCCTAGCATTTCCTTCAATTATGAAGGTAGGCAACAAACCTCAAGCTTCACCAGATTGCCACATTGGTACCATGACACAAAGAAGGTTTAAGAATTCCTGTTCTACTGATATACAAATGTTTACATGATAATGTATAATCGGTGTCATGTTGCTTGCTTTCTCAAAAGAGCAGGGGAGGGAAGAAAAGAGAGGAAGAAGTAGAATTTGAAACAAACAAAAAAAAGAATATTAAAAATAAACTTAAAGTTTACTTAGATTTTTTTAAAAGAATTCCTGCCTAACTTCCCCATTGGGGTCTATTGGTCTTCCCCAGTATACAGAGTTACCAATTCCAATTACTGTCCATACCCCAGATTTAGGGGATTCAGCACTACAGGCAGTGCATTCCTGAGCAGTAAAATCATAACTACAGTCTAAGAGAGATGGGAGGTAGGTCCTAAAAGAAGAGGCATTGTGGTCAGACCTCTGTATTGAAGTCCCAAGAACCTGAATCTAAATGTCTATTCCTTTATTTACTACTTAGATAGTCTCAGGAAAATAACTTAATCTCTATTGTTCTCAATTTCCTTATCTGGAGAAAATGAGATTGGACTAGATTATCTAAAAGGCTCTTTTTAGCTCTAAATCCTGTGGTCCAATAAAAGATCACCTATTCCTGATCATTACCACTCTCACCTAGATAAAGCAGTGGCACTTCTCCCCCTTCCATAACTTAACCTGCTCCTTTGTGATTCTTTTCCTCTTTTCAGACTTCATGGTATTTATTTTAACCCAATTTCACTCCCAGGAAGGGATATTACACAATGCCATTTCCTTCTAGGGAACTCCCATTTACTCCTTATAGAAACGAAACTTTGCCTGTTTTTTGGAGCCCCCAAAAGGAGCCCCTGCTGCTGGCAGGGGTGACTTCCTTCCCAGGTCCAGAGTTTCTGAAGTACCTGCTGCCAAAGAGAAATATTTTTATTCTAGACAAAGATAGACAAGCTGAGGAATTCCAAGGAAATAGTGTCTGGGATGTAGACCTGAAACTCACCTTGAAGATGCTTCTTGAAAACAGGGGGAAAGGTCTCTTCTAGTTCACCTAAATGGGTAATGTGTTGTAATGTAACAAAGCCTTCTCTCAAGGATGGAGAGATTTTCATTTTAGTGCAAAAGGTTTGTTTTAAGCAATTATAAATGTCACTAAGATATAATTGATAATATTGAAAAGAAAGGATTCTAATATGACAACATACAAACAACAATAACAAATTTTTCAAAAGTTTAAGATTGCTGATCAACAAATGCCATGATTTATCTTGACTCAAATGCTATGATTTATCTTGACTCCAGAGGACTCATAATGAAACAGGCTGACTACTTCCTGACCAGAGAGGAAAGAATGAAGGCCCATATTGCAAACCATTTTTATAGACATGTCCAATGCAGGTATTTGTTATGACTTTTAAATGGACTATTTTAAGGCAGAGGCAACTTGGTCTAGTGGACAGAGTGCTGGACTTGCAGTCTATAACATCTGGGTTCAAATCCTACAGTGACAAGCTGGGCCACGATGCCTAAGATACTTAATATTGCTGAGCCTCCTAAGGCAAGTTTGTGTAAATTATAGACAGGTTAAATATATCTCCTTTGTATCCTTTAAATGACAGAAACTTCTGCTAAAATTGTTTTGTTCATCTTTCCTTTTTCAATGGGGTAAAAAATAAGTGGGAAGGGAGAGAAAGTGAATTCTTGTTAATTGAAAAAAATGAAATTAA
This sequence comes from Sarcophilus harrisii, assembly GCF_902635505.1. NCBI lineage: Eukaryota > Metazoa > Chordata > Mammalia > Dasyuromorphia > Dasyuridae > Sarcophilus > Sarcophilus harrisii. The sequence goes on from NC_045427.1 coordinate 373,408,338, forward strand.
ACTTAAAAAGTAAGGAATAACATGAGATCAGATGTTAGGTTGCAATAATATTCAGAATACTTGTCTTTCTTCCTTCAAGATAAACAGGTATCCAAATAAATAGTTATTAGTGTTTTGAAGTTTGAATACAGTGCTTGAGGCAAATGCAGGACTAAAAGGAATACCTTGTAAACCTAGGAAGGAAGGAAGTAGTAAGGAGTACATCTTTCAAAGAAGATGGAGATCTAGGAATACCTTAGGTGGTATATGTAGTCCTGGCCATACTCTTTCCTTTCCCTTAGAAATTTGAAAATTGTTACTGTTCACTGAAGCCTTTGGCCTCTGATTCTTTGAAATAGGACTTTATATCATAAAAATCCCTGCTGCTATAGAAAATAGAATTTTCCATTAAAGTATATAAAGGAGATAGACTTTAAAATTTTTATAATTTACACAGATTGCCTGAGGAGGCTCAGCAACATTGGGTCTTAGGCATGATGACCCACTTAGGCACTGTAGGATTTAGAACCCAGACGTTTTAAACTGCAAGTCCAGCACTCTGTCCATAAGACCAAGCTGCCACTGCCTTAAAATAGACCATTTTTTAACTGTTGACAGCATAAAATATTTGGGAATCTATCTAACAAAGGAAAGTCAGGAATTATATGAGCAAAATTACAAAAAACTTTCCACACAAATAAAGTCAGACTTAAATAATTGGAAAAATATTAAGTGCTCTTGGATAGGCCGAGCGAATATAATAAAGATGACAATACTCCTTAAACCAATCTATTTATTTAGTGCTATACCAATCAGACTTCCAAGAAAATATTTTAATGATCTAGAAAAAAATAACAACAAAATTCATATGGAATAATAAAAGGTTGAGAATCTCAAGGGAATTAATGAAAAAAAAAATCAAATGAAGGTGGCCTAGCTGTACCTGATCTAAAACTATATTATAAAGCAGCAGTCACCAAAACCATTTGGTATTGGCTAAGAAATAGATTAGTTGATCAGTGGAATAGGTTAGGTTCACAAGACAGAATAGTCAACTATAGCAATCTAGTGTTTGACAAACCCAAGGATCCTAACTTTTGGGATAAGAATTCATTATCTGACAGAAACTGCTGGGAAAACTGGAAATTAGTATGGCAGAAATTAGGCATGGACCCACACTTAACACCTTATACCAAGATAAGATCAAAATGGGTCCATGATTTAAGCATTTTTTTTTAATAGCCTTTTATTTACAGGATATATGCATGGGTAACTTTACAGCATTAACAATTGCCAAACCTCTTGTTCCAATTTTTCACCTCTTACCCCCCCCCCACCCTCTCCCCTAGATGGCAGGATGACCAGTAGATGTTAAATATATTAAAATATAAATTAGATACACAATAAGTATACATGACCAAAACGTTATTTTGCTGTACAAAAAGAATCAGACTGGGACACTGATGCATTGTTGGTGGAGCTGTAAACGAATCCAACCATTCTGGAGAGTAGTTTGGAACTATGCTCAAAAAGTTATCAAACTGTGCATATCCTTTGACCCAAGAGTGGTACTACTGGGCTCATACCCCAAGGACATACTAAAGAAGGGAAAGGGACCTGTATGTGCCAAAATGTTTGTGGCAGCCCTATTTGTAGCGGCTAGAAACTGGAAAATGAATGGATGCCCATCAATTGGAGAATGGTTGGGTAAATTGTGGTATATGAATGTTAAGGAATATTATTGTTCTGTAAGAAATGACCAGCAGGATGAATACAGAGAGGATTGGTGAGACTTAAATGAACTAATGCTAAATGAAATGAGCAGAACCAAGAGATCATTATATACCTCAACAACAATACTGTAGGAAGATGTATTCTGATGGAAATTGATTTCTTTGACAAAGAGAAGATCGAACTCGGTTTCAATTGATCAATGATGGACAGAAGCAGCTACACCCAAAGAAAGAACACTGGGAAATTAATATAAACTGCATTTTTGTTTTTCTTCCTGGGTTATTTTTGCCTTCTGAATCCAATTCTCCCTGTGCAACAAGAGAACTGTTCGGTTCTGTACACATATATTATATCTAAGATATACTACAACATATTTAACATATATAGGACTGCTTGCCATCTAGGGGAGGGGGTGGAGGGAGAGAGAGGAAAAATTGGAACAGAAGTGAGTGCAAGGGATAATGCTGTAAAAAATTACCCTGGCATGAGTTCTGTCAATAAAAAGTTATTATAATAAAAAAGAAAGAAAGAAAATAGACCATTTTAAAAAAGCCACAGTAAAGTGTTCCTCTTTGTATTCCTAGTGGTTGTTTGTCCTCTTGCCTACTTCTAGTTCTGTACTAGCTTTGGAATCAAGTGCATTGTGAAAGGATGCTGTAAGAAGAATGAAGAGCCCGTGCCCCAGAGCCAACTTGTGTGCATTGTGATGAACTGCCCATCTCAAGGTAGAGGGAACTGGAACCAGATACCTGCAGGTTTGGAAGCCTGGTTACAGAAGCTCCAACTCCCTTGAGCATCCTGGTCTCCCAGCTCCGGCTTTGGTTTTTCAGTACCTGTAAATAGCAAGTTCAGTGCATACTTTCTAGAGCCCCTGCTACCCCACATGGAGGGCTGGTGCCTGGCTCTGTCTCACCTTTAATTCCCTGAGCACCAGGCTCAGCTGAGTAAGCTGGCTCTCCTGTAGAGCCGTTCCAGAGAGCCCAGAACACAGGTCCTGAACAGTGGCATAGCGGGTGTGGATTTCTTCCAAAGCATCCCACAGTGTGGGAGAAATCTGCTTCTCCTGGCGGGGGTCCCAAACTCCTTTGGCCCCTGCTAGCGAGGCCAGGAGCAGACCCAAGGGGACACCTGCCAAAGAAAACAGGCAGGCAGTGGGGCCACTTTAGGTGAGGGGGGGGGGGGGAGTGTGGGGCTTTGATATAGTCAAAGAATAATCCTGTCCCCTCCTCCCAACCTCTCAAGCCAAGAATCACACTGAGCAGCCTCTTTCCACCAGACTAGCCCTGAGTAAGAAGCCTAGATGAGGAGCCAATGCAGAGGCCGAAGCAGGATTTGGGAGATGAACTTCCTGGTGACTCTCCCCAGAAAGGATTAAGTCTCATTTCCTGTCTTTTTTTCTGTCCCTTCCTTCCCTCCTTCATACCTCAGAAATCCAAGTGAAGCAACAGGCTGTTGTAACTATTTCCAAAGAGCAACTGAGTCATGATCCAAGGCAAGGAGCCGGTATGGGCCTTGGAAGCCTTCCCTGCCAGTACCAGCAATAAGGGGCAGTTGCTACAAAGAGTGACGGCTAAGGTCAGGCACAGCTTAGGTCCTTGTTATGGGTTAGGGGGAATAACTGCCCCTTATGTGGAACCCTCAAACTGCTGCCCTGGGCTTCACCCCAAGTTGGACTCACGGAGCTTCTGGAAGCTGAAGGACTCTCAATGAGCCCTGCCACATGCCTCTGGCCCAGGCCTCTTTATGGTGCTGGGCCCCAGGCAGGATATCATCAAGATAAGAAGGGAGCAGGCAAAAAAAAAAAAAAAAAAAAAAAAAGAAGGGAGCAGGCCCTGGAAGAGAAGATGGTTAAGTTCGGGGCATTTCTTCTTAGATTCTAAGTTTGTATCTCCTTCCCTCATCCTTTCTGCCAGAGTCTACAGGTTCATATACCTAACCAAGCCTTCCACTTGCCCTGAAATAAAGTTGGCAGCCAGACTTGGAATCTAGGATCTCTGCTTCACTCGTTCCTTCTGCTACCCTGAGAAAAAAGGGGAAAAATATAAGTTTGGACCATTTCTGGACTCCGTCCCTCTGCCACAGGACCCTTCAAAGCATTAAATCCCAGACATAAGAACAAAATGAGCAGGTAACCCATAGTCACATAGACAGACTAAACCTGAATAGGATAGCTGTACAGTGGATAGAGCATCAGCTCCGAAGTCAGAAGGCCCTGAGTTCAAATGTGACCTCAGACACTTCTTAGCTGTGTAACTCTGGGAAGGAAGGGAGAGCAGTACTAAGAAAAGATATTCACATCCTGGACAAAGTAGCATACTTACAGACCCAGTGGGGACACATCCAGGAAATTCAGGTCGCTAGTTCCAGATAATAATAAGTCTTGATCCCTCCCGGTAGAAATGAGTTAAAGAGAAGGGTTTGAAAGTACAAGGGATAAGTCTGTGCAGAACCCATAAAAATCTTCCAAATCCTGGAGAATTCTTTGCAGGACTCCTCAATTCCTGAAAATCACTTTTGAGCTCTTTTCATCTGCACTAGACTTAGGGTCCAGAGGGAAGTTTCAGAAGCACTTTGGAGTTGAGTTTCCTCAAACAGCAGTGCCAGCAGCTGGAAATTATTAGGGTAGGGGTGGAGTGGGGATGAGAGAAAAGATTGTTTCGGAGTTCAAACAAACCTAGACTATATGGTAAGGCAAAGTGGATTCTAGATCCTCACCTGAGGAACCAGATCCAGTTGCTTGGCTTCTCTGCCCCTAATGATTACAGACACACTGTAACCTCTGGATACTGAGCCCAGCACAGCCCGAATGTTCTCCAGAAACTCCTACTCTGCTTCCTAAATTAATAGGCAGGAGCTCACCTTTTTGGGGAAAGAAATCATCTATCTCCCTGTTCCACTAGGTCCCTAGATCTTCAGCCTTGGTTATCCTAGTCTTTCTTTGTCCCAACCCATGTTCCCCTCCTCCCAACAGCATTCTCCAACTCGGGAAGGCATAGAAAATTGTCTCAAGAACAGTATAGGGTATGATGTTAGCAACCAACAGAATGAGGTAAGTGGAACAAGAGCTTGCCACCGATGCCCCCCCCCCCTTCTCCCCTCTCCCGCCTTCTGTGCATGCTCTGGGCCTAGGATTCAGTCAAATGTGAATCGATGCTCCTAGATGCAAGACCAGAGTCATGAAGATCAATTCCCATTTACAGCCTCTATTTCCTCCATCCATTTTTCCCACCTTTCCCAACCCCACAATTCCAGTCTCAGGTTTTCCTAGATCTAGCAAGAGCATTTTAGGACCATGTAGAAGAAATCTGAGGCTTCAGGTATCATGACCTATAATAGAGAGTTCACTGAAACATTCTGGGTTTTGTTTTTTTGTTTTTTTTTTCATGTTGGCAGGAAAAAACAGCCCCAGCGTACTACCTCCAGGATTCCTTCTAGTCTTGACCTCTTAGAAGGAATTTCTCACTTGCCTCTGACAAGGATGTTGCTTTTACAACCACTGTTACCGTTGCAGACCCAAACTGAAGGGAGAGAAGATAATGAGACCTAGGTCCCGAGCCTAAGGCAATAGGAAGGTTCGGAGGGCAAGTTTCTGCTCACCTGCTCACTGCCAGCCATGATTCTGGAGTCTCTAGGATTCTACTCAATAATTCATGACCCATCTGGTGGTTTCAGGGGCGGGGTTTGCTGTCCCCCAATCAGTATCCAACAGGATATTTTTCAGATCACCTATGTCCGGTCTCTCAGTGTTCTGCTTCTATTACCCCCAAGTCTTCAAGTTCTCAATTCAATTGATTCCATACACATGTCTTCCCTAGGGAAGTAAAGTCAGAATTTCTAGATGAAGAAAAAAAAAAGGGTGGGGAGGAAAAGAGGTTCATTCCCCCTTTCAATACTTTAGTTTTCAACATTCATTTTTCTAAGATTTTGGGTTTCACATTTTTCCTCCCTTCCTCCCGGATTTCCCACAACAGCAAGCAATCTGATATGGGTTATATATGTACAATCATTTTAAACATATTTCCAAATTAATTGTATTATGAACCAAAAACCATGTTTGCTCTTGGGGCAGGGTCCCTCACTGAGGCAGAGTTGAAGGAGATTTTCTCCTTTAAGGATTTTTAGAGTTTTGGGGTCCCCTCTTCAACATCAAAAGAAGGAAACCACAAGGAAAGAAAAAGCAAACAAACAAACAAACAAACAAAAAAAAAAAACCGTGAAAATAACATGGTTCCATCAGCTTTCAACCTCCATAGTTCTTTCCTTGGATGAATATGGCATTTTCCATCCCAAATCTATTGGAATTGTCTTGGATCACTGCAATGCTGAGCTAAGTGTCTCATAATTTTGCTGTTTCTGTGGTAGAGGTTCCTAACATTTTTCATGAATCCCTTAATGTTTTGAAATGCTTAAAGTATCAAATGCGTAAGATTACAAAGAAAACAAATTATACTTAAATGCAGTGGACTTTTTTTTTCTCTTAAATTTAGGAACTTCAGGGTAAGAATCTCTGAACTCGACAAACTCCAAACTTCCTTAAATTATGAGTTTATGACTCCAGGAAGGTAGCTTCCAGTTTTGACGCAGGGGAAGCAATAGACCAGCCCTCTGCCTGGGGCTCTTCTGCTTTTTGAGGGCCTATTCCAGTTGTGGCAGATTTTCCCTCCTCCTCCTTCCCATCCGGTCCCCCACCCCACCCCTTCTTCAAATCCAGTGTATTTGAACTAGTCTTAAGAGCCGCTGGGGAAGAAAGAAATGAGATGCAGATATTTTGTTTTTCAGTTATTAGATTTTATTGTTGTTGTTTTTTAAAGAAAAGTATTAGAGACTGATATCAGGTTTCACCGCAGTGCCTGGAATCATAAAGCAATCAGGTGAGGACTTGGACTGTTTTTCTTTCCTCCCCAGTTTGCTCTCCAGCTGCCTTCAGGCAAATCCTCTGACCCCGCACAGCAGCATGAAGGCTGCGGTCCCAGAGACCTGAAAGGCTAGCGGGGAGCCCACGAAGGGCCTGCTCCCACGGGAAGGAACCCCACCACAGTCCTCTGACGTTTCCTCCCTTCGCGACCTGGTGAAGGCGCTGCTCTGGGTAAAGGGGTTTCCTTCTAGGACCAGCTCGGTCACCTGGTCTAGGATCGGCTGCTTCGTCAGCAGGTTGTGGCTTAGGACCAGCTGCTGTAGCTTTTGTGGCAGAGACTTCGGCACACACTTCAGCTTTGCGTGGGACAAGTTAAGGGACGTCAGGGTGGGTGGCCAGGTACATTGAGTGGAGGACGTGTCGCGCAGGTCGTTGTAACTGATGTCCAGTCGCTGCACTTTTACCCCCATCGCCTCCAGAGCCCCGCACACTCCTCCCAGGGACTGGAGGCTGGTGTTCCTAAGCGCCAGATCCCGCAGCTCCTGGAGCTCCTTGAGGCAGAAGGCAGCGGTTAAGCCACTCTCTCCGATTCCTGGGTTGTCCGACAGATCTAGAGAGCTTAATTCCTTGAAGGTGCCCAAGTCTGAGCAGGGCACGTTGCTCAGGCCCGAATCAGTCAAGCTCAGCGTCTTCAGTCCGGGTTTTAGCCAAGTCAGTATCGCCGCCATTAAATTGTCCTCTCCGGCTACTGACACTCTGTTGACCTTCAAGGCTTTCAGGGCCAGGGCAGGATTACTGGGAGATCGCGGTTGGAGGGGAGGGTGTGAAACCCCCAGGTCTTCCAGCGCCAGCACCTGAGTCCGCGTATAGGTCAGCGCCTGCAGGAGCTGGTACAGAAGTGGGGCCGGCACCTGGGCATCCTTTATCTTCAGCCGTCTCAGGCGCAGCGATCGCAGCAAGTCTGCTGCTTGTCTGGGGTCGGCAAGGCCGCCTTTCGGCAAAAAGATATCCAAATTGTGGCCGCCCCCGTGGATCTCCACCTCCACAGAGGAAAGGCACATCTGAATACTTTTCCAATTGGGTTCCGGGGTGGAAAAGTTGCAGAAGCAATTATCGCCCTCTTCGTCCAGGATGCAAATGGCTGAGGATGACCAGGGAAGCAACAGCAGGGGAGAGAGCAGCAGTAGCATGGGCAGCAGCGACAACCTCTGCCAGGGGACCTGGGAATGACATCAGCTGTTTAATCTCAAGGCTAGCTAGTTCGTTGCTGGGGAAACTGGAGAAGCAGAGGAGCGGGAATGGTGAAAAGTGCTGAGGTCCAAGAGGAGACCCCAAGGAGGTTGGAGTCACAGATGGGTGTGGCGAGGTTTCTCAAAAGAATTTCCACATTTGAACCCATCTCCGAGTCCAGGGGCAAAGTTTATTGTAATTGTAAGCCAATTGAAGAAGGCTTAGTTCCTAAAGGATTTAGCCAAGAACCCAGGGCTTGGTACAAATTTATCCAATTCTTAAAGTAGATGATATGCTAATTTTATAGCCCAGAGGTAGAATCGAGGAGCGTCTATTCACTATTGTCTCAGAATTTGGTTGTCACTGACCAGTAATTTCTCTTTATCTGTCAGTAATGTTTGTAGGCTAAAGCCAGAAGACCTTAGAATCTTTGACAGATTGTTAGAACAAAAACACTCTAAGATCGGGGGAACTCATCACTGCTGTTTCCCCTAGAAGCATTAGGACCTACTTTGACCTCAGAACCCAGCCCAAAGACTTCATTTTCTCTTTTCTCAAATATTATCTTTCCCCAATCCTCTCCCATCCTCCTGCTCTACAATCCTAGCTCAATAGTTCCAGACCAGCACTGAAAAGCTTTAGGCTTTGGGAAAGGCACAGATAGAAAGCTGAACCCGGAATCCGGAGGATAGCCTCAGACATTTCTCAGGTGTGTCACCCTGTTTACCTCAGTTCCTCATCAGTAAAATCATTTTAAAATGAACTGGAGAAGGAAATGGCAAGCCACTGGAGTATCTTTGCCAAAACAAACAAAAGCCCAAATGAGATCATAGAGAGTCGAATAGAGTTAACTACAAAAGTCCGGGGTAAGGGAGAACATAGAACACTCACCATGGTGGGTCCTCGTAGTTTATGACTCCTTTTCTGCTTAGAGCTGACTATCTGGCTTCTGTCTTATTCAGTCTTGGGTTTTGAAAGATCTTAGGCTTTTCTATACTGTGCTATTAAACCCAAATCTTGTTTCTCCACCCCAACTTCCTCTCTGTTTAGTTTTGCAATCAAGGATGTGAGTACCAAGCAGGGCCAATCCTGGGACATGGGGGCACCAGGAAAACAAACGCAGGGTTTTCCCCTCAGCCTGACTTAGTCCTCCAGTTCTTTGTTATTCTCCCACCCCTAAATCCTAACTAGTCTGTTTCTAGTCTGGCTGGAGATAGAATTGAAGAGGGAGTGAAACTAAGTTCCCTTTAAAATTAACACTCTGAAACTGTGTTCCCTTTTTATCTTAAGTCTCAGGCCCTCCTGGGAAAGCATATCTCCCTAGATTAGTTAAGTGTCATTCAATTAGAAATCTTGGTCAAAAAGCACCCCATTGATCTTTTGGGGATGCCAGACCTTTATAAATTCCAATTGGAGATTTGGGCCAGATATTGATAAGCATCTAGGTCTGGGGACTTTGGCTTTCTTTTCAACCTGAAATCTGTGCCTCAAGATTCCTTTTTAAAGGGCAATTTCTGAATTCATTCTTTGCACAATGTCCAAAGTGGGACCCGTGCCTGCTGAGAAGGTATTCTCTTCTCAATGCCAGCCTCCATTCCCCTAATAGGACTTTGCCACTAAAGAAGTCAATCTCTTAGCAAAACTGGCTTCCTATCCAACAATAAACTTCCATTTTTGCCATTAATATTTTGGGATTCGTGAATTTTTTCACGAAGAACCTATGCCTCCATCCAAAAGGGGATTTTCATCAGAATCAGTGGGTATACACAGTCTATAAAAAGCTTAAGTATACACACACACACACATATAACATGCATACAGACATGCACATATATATTCATATAAAATTTTAAATTTTAATTTCTGGTAATTTCCCTTTACTCAATTTCTAAAACCCTACTGGATGTAAGTCAAGTGACATAACAGGACTGGAATCAAAGCCAGAGAAAGCTCATCTGTACTAAAGGTGGACTAGATAGAAGAGACTACAAAGCTCCTTTTAGTCTTGTTTTCAGATCAGTAAAATTCTTAACTTCCTTTCCCTCTCAGGCAGTCTATCTGTGGATTTGCCTTCTTTATTTAGGGAAAGATTCGATTGGTCTGGATAGAGCTTTTGTTCCTCTTTTGAATTCAAGAAGACTAATGCTGTCTTGGGAGATGCCTTCATTTGCACATGAATCAGCTTTAAGTGAGACCAAGTTGCCCAGACTTGTAAGCTATTTACTAAAGCCTCAGCTCCTAATTTACCGAGAAGTGTAGTGCAGAAATGTAATTATAAATTAACTTATAAATTAAGTCTTCTCACTTTTCTTCACTTCCACTAAATCTATACTCTGAACCCAAACTCAAAATCCAGCTGCTAACTGGGAATGTGGGAGCTGGCATGATGTGCAGCAGTGTATTTGTCTAAATTCCCACAGATTATAATAGCTGTAGTTGAAAACAATTGTAGAGATTATCTGATCTACAGTCCTCACCTTCCAAAGGGGGAAAATGAGACAAGTGACTTGCCCAAAATCACAGAAGCAGAACCTATCACAGTGGCAATTTGAACCTGTGAATGGAATAAATGAAGATTTCTCAGAAGACTGTAGAGCAGACCCCCGGCCTGAGTTTCAGGAGGTTATATGACCACTATGAAATAGGATCCGCACTACCATGTCAGCCCTGCTCTTGCTAAATAATGAGACAGCAGTATATGTCTTACCACAGGAGTACACAGAGTCCCCTAAATTGTTTGGGCAAGTCTTGGAGGACTTTGACCTCAATCCAGGGATCAGAGTCTTTTAACATGTAGATGGCTTATTGGTAACTAGGAAGAAAAGGGAGGAGGTCAGCCAGGCCACTATTAGGATGCTAAACTTTCTGGGATCATGGGGACTGACGGTATCTAAAGAAAAGTTATAATTTGTGGTCGGAAAAGTAAAGTATCTTGGCCACCTTATCAGTGAAGGGAAAAAGAGATTGCATCATTCTCTAGTGAAAAAGATATTGCAAACACCACAACCTAGGACTAAGAGGCACCAAGGAAATTCCTGGATTTAACAGGGTACTGTAGAAATTGGACTGATTCATATGCCACCCTAACCAAACCCCTTTATAGTCACCTGCTTGAGGAAAAACCAGATCCTAATGGGATCCTAAGAGTGACATCACTTTCAACAACTTGAAGGAAAGCCTGATTTCAGCGCCTGTGCTTGCACTACCCTTCCTAGAGAAACATTTTCACATGTTTGTGAACATAGATGAAAAAATAGTGATGAGGGGAGCCCTGAAACTCTCACTCTTTTGGACTTTGGGGAAAAAGCTTGGGAACTCCCTCAGAGGAGATTAGTCCAGGCTGCGCAGGGGTCCTCAAACTTTTTAAATAGGGGGCCAGTTCACTGTCCCTCAGACTGTAGGAGGGCCTGACTATAGTAAAAACAAAAACTTTGTTTTGTGGTCCTTTAAATAAAGAAACTTCATAGCTCTGGGTGAAGGGGATAATTGTCCTCAGCTGCTGCAGCTGGCCCGCAGGCGGTAGTTTGAGGACCCCTCCAGGGACACTCATTCAATTCCAAGATTCTCTATTCTGATTCCAGCTCAAACTGCTCCCCGCCTCCACCAAGAGCTGCCCATATAACAAGCTTCCTTTAGCTCAATCCCTTGCAGAAGGCCTAATATGCCATTCCAAGGAACTTCTCTCTCCCCTTGGCATAGCTGCGACCCTCTGCCCAAAGAAAGACATTTTCTTTCAATGTTATTCCCTCTTTATACTCTCTCACCTATTTCCCTAACAAGATCTTATTCACCTCTCTGTCAGGATTTCTCTCTCTGCTAGAAGATTTCTCTGCTACCCTGCCACTAAGGAAGTCAGCCTCCTAGCAAAAACTGACCTCTCAGTTCTAATAATAAACTTCTTTTGCAGGTTTAACTTTTCAGGTTCATAAATTCATTTACAAAGGACCTGTGCCAACCAGAAGGGATTCCCACAACTCCCTACCCTGTGCCAAACCTCATCAGTAGGGTTAGGGGTCTTGGTACAAATAAGAGAAGAACAGAGACACTCAGTAGCCTTTTTATCAAAAATGTTAGGTCCTGTGGCCCGAGGATGGCCATATTCAGGTCATAGTGATTATGGCCCTCTTGGTGGAGGAAAGCAGGAAAATCACCTTTGGGGGGAGTCTAATCATCAGTGTTCCACATCAAGTAAGGGCAATCCTAAATCAAAAAGCAGGCAGATGGGTGACTGTCTCCAGAATTCTGAAATATGGAAGCTGTATTATTGGAAAAAGATGATTTGATATTAAGTTATACCATAATCTTAACCCAGATTTCCTAACTGCTCACCCGAGAGACTCATCAGAGTCAGAGTATTTTGCCTAGACTTGATAGACTATCAGACCAAAGTAAGGGGGAAGACTTGCAAGATTAACTGGTTTATAGATAGTTTTTCAAGGATGGTAGATGGGGAAAGGAGCTCTTCCTTCAGTTAGAGGACTTACTGAAAACCTGGTCTGCTCAAAATCTTAGAACTATATTCCTGAATCAGGAGCTAAAACTATTAAGTAGGAAGGATGAAAATATATATATTGACTCCAAATATGCTTGGGGGATGGTATGTGTTTTGGGGAAAATCTTGAAAGAAAGGGGAGTGATGAATAGTAGAGAGAAGGAATTAGTACATACCACACTGCTTGCTCAATACTAAGTAATTTTTTGTTGCTAGAGTCTGTAGCCATTGTACATGTGACAGGACACCAGCAAGGAGATTCTTTTGAAGCCAGGGTCAATAGTCATGCTGACTTGCAAGAAAAGTGAGGGAAGAAGAATCTGAGCAGGACACATATATGTTAGTTTTGATCTCTACTTTACCTCGGAGACCACCTTTTCCATCCTGTACTCCAGAAGAAAAACTGAAGCCCAGTCTCAGAGCTCAGGAAGACAAGCAGGGATGATGATTCTCCTTCCTCCCCACAATAGTTGAGAGGGACTAACTAAAGTAAGTATGAAGCAGGTCTTGCCACACTTGCACCAAGGCAGCCTTTGGGATGTCCAGAATCTGTGTGATGCAATTTTAACCAAGTTCGTGTCATCAGGTCTGTATACTTTAGCCCCTCAACTGGTGAATGGTTGTCTTGTTTGTTGAAGGACAAATAAGGCATTCCAAGGCTGTGTGCCAATGGGAGGGAGACTTCCAGGGCTCAGATTTTTCCAGAGCATCCAAGTAGACTTTACTGAGCTGCCACCAGTAAGCTGTCTCAAATATCTGTTGGTCATAGTGGACCATCTAACCTCATGAGTGGAAGCTTTCCCCTTGTCTTAAACTACTGCCTCTGCAGTTAGCAAAGTCATTTTGGAGTAAATAATCCTCAGGTATGGAATGATGGAGAGAATATATTTGGATCAGGAAACACATTTCACTGCTAAGATACTCGTATCCCTTATACAAGCCTTAGAAATTTCTTGGGAATTTCATACTCCTTGGCACCTTCCTTCCTCTGGCAAGATTGAAAAAATGAACCAGGAGATAAAAAGACAGTTAACTAAATTAACCCTTGAGACCCAGCTGCCCTGGACCAAGTGCCTGCCATTGGCATTTCTCAAAATAAGAACAAAACCTTGTAGGGATATTGGATTATTTTTTTTTTTTTTTAATTTAATAGCCTTTTATTTACAGGATATATACATGGGTAACTTTACAGCATTAACAATTGCCAAACCTCTTGTTCCAATTTTTCACCTCTTACCCCCCCACCCCCTCCCCTAAATGGCAGGATGACCAGTAGATGTTAAATATATTAAAATATAACTTAGATACATAATAAGTATACATGACCAAAACATTATTTTGCTGTACAAAAAGAATCAGACTCTGAATTATTGTACAATTAGCTTGTGAAGGAAATCAAAAATGCAGGTGTGCATAAATATAGGGATTGGGAATTCAATGTAATGGTTTTTAGTCATCTCCCAGAGTTCTTTTTCTGGGTATAGCTAGTTCAGTTCATTACTGCTCCATTAGAAATGATTTGGTTGATCTCGTTGCTGAGGATGGCCTGATCCATCAGAACTGGTCATCATCTAGTATTGTTGTTGAAGTATATAATGATCTCCTGGTCCTGCTCATTTCACTCAGCATCAGTTCGTGTAAGTCTCTCCAGGCCTTTCTGAAATCATCCTGTTGGTCATTTCTTACAGAACAGTAATATTCCATAATTTTCATATACCACAATTTATTCAGCCATTCTCCAACTGATGGACATCCATTCAGTTTCCAGTTTCTAGCCACTACAAAAAGGGCTGCCACAAACATTCGTGCACATACAGGTCCCTTTCCCTTCTTTATAATCTCTTTGGGATATAATCCCAGTAGTAACGGGATATTGGATTATTTCCCTATGATTGGGCATATGGGCATCCATATCCAGGGTTTTCTGAGAAAAATTGGGAGTTTATCTCAGAGAGTAAAGAAAGCTTTATAAGGGGATATGTATGTTTTGGCTAAACATTTGCATGAAATACAGTTTAAAGGTCTTATAGCTCAGATACCTCCTCTAGGCTTTCTCATGCACAACTTCAACTGGGAGATTGGATTCTAATCTGGATGTGGAAGGAGAAGAAATTGACTTCAGTCTGAGAAGGTCCCTTCCAGGTACTCCTGACTTCATATACTGAAGTAAAGAACCCAAGAATAAGGCTAGACTCATCATACCAGGGTGAAGGGATCAATGGATCCTACTGCGGAATGGACTATAGATCTGGAACATACCAAGGCCCTGAAACTGCATCTCTGATGCACTCTCCTCACTGGGTGCCCCCGCCATGAGGAATTGGGGTCAGAAGCTACTGGTTTGCTTAATTCTTGTACTTTTAAACTGTATTTCTGCCTAACTTTTTCATTTGTGAGGGTGTTATATCCCTTTTGCGAAGGTCCTTTTCCGTTCCTCTTCCAGAATGTAATTACAATGCTACACTATTCCTTTAGTCTCCATACTTCTTTTTATGCTTTTAATCTACCTGACTCCAAAACAATGCTCCCCTCAGCAAATAACTTTGAACAACTGATAGAAACTGTGGCCCTCCAACTGCTGGATTGTGGAGGCTTGAATTGTGGCTATGAGTTCTGGTTTTCTTGAAATCAGAATGGCTTCTTAGTAATAGGTTAATAGTCCATAATGGGACAAGGTTCTGGGAATCTCAGGAAGGTTCACATGGTCACTGAGAAGAAGAAAGGATTATAATTGCCTGAAACAAATGGGAGAAGAGGGAATCCCATTGGGAGAAAGCAATTGTAAATGGACTTATACTAGTTCACCTTCCTGTGAACTGGACCAGTAGCTGTTATATTGGCCTGGTAATGAAGGGGGAGTGAAACTGTGTTCCCTTTAAAATTATCACTCTGAAACTGTGTTTCCTTTTGATCTTGAAGTCTCATGCCCTCCTGGGAAGGCATATCTCCCCAGACAATTTAAGAGGCATCCTCCTCCTGGGCCATTTCTAGGGCAAGCCTGATTTCTATTCAAATTCAGGCTGAGGAAGCCCTCAAAGCAATTTCATTTGGGAGATCCTGGTCTGATCAGCTCAGGCTGCTCCACCCCCCACCTCCCTACATTCCCCCCAGACAAAAGCTACTCATATAACAGATTTTCTTGTACTCATTGCTTTGCAGAATGTCCAAAGCAGCTGCTGGGACCCTGCCTGTTGAGAAGGCATTCTCTTCTCAGTGCCAGCCTCCATTTCCCTGATAGGACTTTGCCACTAAAGAAGTCAGTGTTTTAGCAAAACTGGCTTCCTACCCAACAGTAAACTTCCATTTTTGCCAATTAATATTTCAGGTTTCATGAATTCTTTCACATTGAACCCCTGCACTGAATAAAAGGGGGTTTCCAAAACTCTGACTGCCACTAACCTCATCAATAAGACCCAAATTCTTTTTCTTACTGGGATAGCAAGGGAGGCATTTAGGAATCTGGTTATAAGATGATCTCAAGAGGGAGAAAATGAGTATAAATACTTCCATTACCCAAAAGGGAGATGGAGATGTGAATAGATGGTGAGACTCTTGGCCCCAGTGTATGTGTTTATATATATATATATATATATATATATATATATATATATAAAATAAATATATATAATATAGGCTATAGAGGTCATCATTTAATCAGACAAACAAAGCCTTAGACTTATTAGCTGACCAGGCCACCCAAACTGGAGAAGCAGTATTACAACATAGATTGGTGATAGATTATCTCCTAGATGAGTAAGATGGGGTTTGTCTAATTTTTGTATGAAAATTGATGACAATGATAAATTGGTCAAGGAAATTACTAAAGATATTAGAAAGCTTGCTCAGGTCCCAGTTCCAACATGGAAGTCCTCCTTTGATATCTTGTGGTGATCTTGGTTTGGTGGGAGTTGGTAGAAGCAGAGTCTCTGGTTCCTGCTCATTGTTTTTAGCAGTATTGTCTTATTACCTACTTGCTTACCTTGTATGATACATTTAATCACTGTAATAGTTTGAAATTCTTTAGTTAAAATGGTCTCAGTAAAGGCTTCTGCTGATGTAAGGGTGCTAGTCTTGAACAGACAAGGATAGATCCTAATAGATACTGAGGAGAAAAATGAACTAAAGGGTGGAGATAACATGGAGGCCCTAGTACAAGGGATGTATTAGGACTAGTGTGAGAAATCTTCAGATTAGTATAAATAAGAGGAGGAATTAAATGGAATAAATGAAGAGTTCTCAGAAGATTGTAGGATAAAGTAGAGCAGACCCTAGGCCCAAGTTTCAGGAGGTCATATGACCACTATGAAACAAAATCTGCACTACCACATCAGCACTGCTCCTGCCAAATAAGGAGACGTTGTTGTACATTGGTCAATAGTCCCTTTCCTGTTCCTGAGGATCCAATAAATGAATTTAAAGGTCACCAGGATAAGGGGAGGACACACATTTTTTTCAGCTATATTACCCAGTCTCTGCTTCTGTATTGTACCCCCACACTCTACTAGACTGCCTAGCGAGTGTGTTGGCCCATTTTCTATTTGTATGTGTAGATGCCTCTGAGTAGTCAATTTGGATAAAGGGGGCCTTAATGCTTTGCCTCCCACACCTGGGTCTTGCCACTCTAGACATACCACTAGTCTTTTTATTTCTCCAGACTGCCTATTATTTGATCATCAGAATAGTCCCAGTTAAAACTGGGACACTAACGCATTGTTGGTGGAGTTGTGAACAGATCCAAGCATTCTGGTGAGCAATTTGGAATGCTCAAAAAGTTATCAAAAAGGATCAAGATCCTTTGATCCAGCAGTGTTACTACTGGGCTTATATCCCAAAGAAATACTAAAGAAGGGAAAGGGACCTATATGTGCAAGAATGTTGTGGTAGCCCTCCTTGTAGTGGCCAGAAACTGGAAACTGAGTAGAGACCCATCAATTGGAGAATGGCTGAATAAATTGTGGCATATGAATGCTATGGAATATTATTGTTCTGTAAGAGATGACCAGCAGGATGAATACAGAGAGGATTGGAGAGATTTACATGAACTGATGCTGAGTGAAATGAGCAGAACCAGGAGATCAGTATATACCTCATCAACAATACTGTATGAGAATGTATTCTGATGGAAGTGGATTTCTTTGACAAAGAGAAGATCTAACTAGGTTTCAATTGATCAATGATGGACAGAAGCAGCTACACCCAAAGAAAGAATACTAGGAAATGAATGTAAACTGTTTGCATTTTTGTTTTTTTTCCCGGGTTATCTCTACCTTCTGAATCTAATTCTCCCTGTGCAACAAGAGAACTGTTCAGTTATGCACACATATATTGTATCTAGGATATACCATGACCTATTTAACATGTATAGGAATGCTTGCTATCTGGGGGAGGGGGTGAAGGGAGGAAGGGGAAAAATCAGAACAGAAGTGAGTGCAAGGGATAAAGTTTCAAAAAAAATTACCCAGGCATGGGTTCTGTCAATAAAAAGTTATAATTATTTTTTTAAAAAAGAAAAAACCCCAAAATGCAGAAAAAGAGGAAAAAAAGAAAAAGAAATGAGCAGAACCTGGAGATCATTACACATGGCAACAAGATGATTATACAACGATCAATTTTGATGGATGTGGCTCTCTTTAATATTGAGATGATTCAAACCAATCCTACTTGGGCAGTGACGAAGAGAACCATCTACACCCAGAGAGAGAACTGTGGGAACCGAGTGTGGAACACAACATAGCATTCTCACTCTCTCTATTGTTATGTGCTTGCATTGTGTTTTCTTAGTTTTTCTTTTACTTCCTTGATCTGATTTTTCTTGTGCAACAAGATAACTGTATAAATATGTATACATATATTGTATCTAACATGCATTTCAACATGTTTAACATGTATTGGACTACCTGCCAATAGGGGAGAGGGTGGAGGAAGGAGGGGAAAATTTGCAACAAAAAGTTATGCAAGGGTCAATGTTGGAAAAATTACCCCATGAATATGCTCTGTAAATAAAAAAGCTTCAATAAAAAAGTAAATTAATTAAAAAAAGAATAGTCCCAGTTGCCTATCTTAGAAATGAGTCCTGTTTTCACTATATTACAATATATTAACATATAAAATATACTAGTATATGTGATGTAATATTAAAGGGGGAGGGAAACTGTTCCCTTTACTGAAACTGTTCTCTTTAAGATTATCACTCTGAAACTGTGTTTCCATTTGATCTGTGATCTCTTTTGGAGTCTTCCCTCAGAGTACTTCTCTTTCAGGGATGCCAAATCCTTTGATTCAATTAGAAATCTTGGTCCAAAAACAACACTTTGAAGTGTTGTTAATTCCAGTAGGAGATCTGGTCCGGATACTGAGAAGCATTTAGGTCTGGAAACTTGGCTTTCTTTTCAACCTGAAACCTTAAGATTCCTTTTAAAGGGCAGTTTCTAAACTCACTCCTTAGAGAAGGCCTGAAGCTCTGCTGCTAGAACCCTGCCTGCTGAGAAGGCATTCTCTTCTCAGCGTCAGCCTCTATTTCTCTAAGAGGACTTTGCCACTAAAGAAGTCAGTCTCAGCAGCAGTGGTTTCCTGTCCAACAATAAAATTTAATTTTTTCCAATTAATATTTCGGGTTTCATGAATTCTTTCATGAAGAACCTGTGTGTCGACCATAAGGGGATTTTAACAACTCTCTGACGGCCACTAACCTCATCAATATGGCTTCTAGGGAAGATAGCAATGATTTTGAAGTCCCCTTGCCTTGGAGTGCTATTCTAACAATCTGTCAATGATTTAAAAAGGCTTCTGGCCTAGGAATATAATAATTTTTTCCCTTAGGTTTTAGGGAAGATATATCAGTGATCCTGAAACCCTCTGACTTTAGAGTACTGACAATGTCTGAAATGATTCTAAAGTCTTCAGGCCTTAAAATAGTCCTACAAACATTACTGACCAATAGATATAATCTGTCGGTCAGTGACAAATTCCTGGGACAAAGGGAACAAGACTACTCCTTAAATCTACCTGAAAGCCATAAAATCAGCAAATAAGTACCATGAAGCTCTGATCCAACTCTGTCCCATAAATCTATCTCCTTTCTCTGGGCTCCGTGCTAATCTCTTTTGGAGTTTAGTCTGCGTCAGTGGGCATTACAATTCTAACAAACTTTGCCCCTTGACGAGGACATGGGTCCAAGCCTGCAGATTCTTTTGGGACACCTCATGACGCCGGTCTGTGACCCCAAACTTTTGGGGTCCCCTTTCCCAATCTCAACATACGCATAATACACCGGTATGTTAGAACCAGTAGTTCCTCAGTCGTAAACAGGATTTTCACTTTTTCCAGAAGTCTCAATCTGTTAGATTCAGAATCTACGGGCACCTGATCGTGCCAGACTGGGCGGCCTGCGGCCAAATCCAGCCTGAGACACCGGTGTGAGCCTGGGCAAGTGTTTTTCTGCATTTGTAAAACAGGGGAAGAATAGCGCCTACTTCCCAGGTGCTGAGAAGATACAGTAACTAATATTTGTAGGGTCTCTGCAAACGTTAAAGCTGGCTCCATGCACGCTGGCTGTTGCCTCTCTCTAACAATTCCGCATTTTCGGAAGAAAATGACGAGCCTGAGGGTTTGTTCGGGATTTCAGACTCCTGCTGCTGTCCCCCATTCACTGCGCATCCTCACGGAGGGCTCACCGACGCCAGTTTCTAGACAAGAAGCCCATTTACTTTTGCTAAGTGAAAGGGTTCCTGCCTACGCTTGTTTATTCCGACTCCCGCGGTGGGAGGCGGCATCCGGAGCCGCAGGAATGGGGCGGGGTGGGAGCGCCTAGGACACGGGGAGAGGGATCGGGCCTGGCAGACCGGGGAGAGACCGGAAAAGTAACTTCCTTTAGGAAGTCGCGAATTAGGGAAGCGAAACCAGATTTGCCCCAGCAAGCCGCGCTGGCCCTCGGAGGCTCCGCCCTGCGCGCCGCAGCCCCGCCCGACCCCCCGCCACCGGAAGTGCAGCTGTAGGGCGAGTCTAGGCGCCTCCCGCCCCTCCTCCTTCTTCTTCTCTTTCTCCTCCTCCTCCCCCAGCCGCCTCTGCCGCCGCCCGCTGCCAGCCTCCCGTCCTAGGCCTGGTCCTATTGTGCCCGCAGAGCGCCTGGGGTCATGTGGAATCATCGCAGCGGCCGCCTCCGGGCCCACGGCTACAATCTGCAAGAGCAGCGGGATCGCTGGCGGGAGCGGGAGGCAGGTGCGGCCCGCGCCGGAGGGGCCGCGGTGCTCCGGGGCTGCATCCTCCCCCTAGGCTCGATGGCCCCCAGCCCAGAGCCTCTGAATCCTTTTACCCTCCCCCCACCCCTTTTGCCCCCTCCCGACAGCTCCTGACCCTTGTGATTCGCATCCACTCTCCTCCCCCCCCCCCCTCAGCCCCATCCTGGCCTCCTTGATCCCTACTCTTGGCCCCCGGATCCTCCGATCCCCCTATCTTGCCTCTGGGATCTGCCCAAAGGCCCTGGTAAATTTGATTTCCCTCCTCTCCTTCCAGATCTGTAACATGCCCCTCCCCCCCCCCTCCTGCCCGTCCCTGGCTTTTCAGATCTTACTACCGAGAGCCCCAGAACCCTGTGACGCCCCCTTTCCCCTCCCCAGCTCTGGCCTCCTCGGATAACTCCCATTTTCCTCTCTGCTCTTCTGATCCCCCTTAACCTCCATTCTTCCTCCTCGGCTGCTCCCCCTTGCTCATTTACAATCTGTGTGTTCCCCCCCCCCCCCCCTTCTGACCCACTGGCCCTTGTGACTCTTTCTGCCGACCCCTCCCACCCCCAGACTTGGCTTGACCTGAACCTTTTTGTGACCCCCCAACCTCTGGCCTCCGACTTTTCTGGCCTTCAGCTTTGGCCTAAACTTCTTGGCCATATTCTCCCACTTGGGGCCTGATCCTTTGGTCTGTGTATCCTCTAGCCTTAACCTGATTCCCCCATGTTCCCCACTTTGGATTTGAGCTCCTGGCCTCTTTCCTCCAGCTTTAAGGAAGGCCAGGCGGGAACAGCACCTGGTCAGCAAGAGATTGCTGAGGGACAGTGACCTGGAAGAACCCAGGGATGAATTCCAGAATAAGCCCCTGGAAGAGCTGGAGGTGAGTTAATGCTGTAGCCTATTTCTTCGATGACCAAGAGTTCTCTTGAAACACTATCCAAATGAATACAAAACATCTTGACTGCTACTGGTGCTTAATAGGTTGTTAGGTTTGGTTAAGAGAACCCAGGGTTATAAATAACCTGGGGTTATTTAATTGTTTACATACTTTAAAGATTACTGGGCTCTATCTCTTCTGTGACTAACTCTCCACTACTCCACAGGTGCTACACTTACTCCGGATGTCTCAAAGGGGAACGGAGAAGGAGAAGGAGAAGGCTTTAATCAGCCTACGGCATAGCCTACAGCATCCTGAGACACAGCAGACTTTTATCAGGTCAGTACTCTTATTTCAGTGGCTAGAATACCTGGGGTGTGAAGACTTAGGAAAGCAGATCTTGATTAGGAAAATGGTTGGATTTCATCGGATTGTCTAGTCCAACTCTTCTTCTGGAGAGGGGAAATGAGACCCTGAGAATTAAAGTGATTTGCCTGAGGTCTCAGAGCTATTTACATATTAAGAGTTGAGATTTGAATCTTGCTTTGTTGGGAGATTGGAAGAGACTTATTGCATGGGTTGAGCCAAATTCTAATATTTGGTATTACAGGCTAGAAGGCAGTATTCGTACACTCATCGGACTCCTGACTAGCAACTGGGCTTCACTGCAGATGGAGGCAGCTCGATGTCTGCATGAACTCTCCCATGCTGACCAGCCGAATGTGGCAGAAGCCTGCCTGCCTTCCACATCCTACCTCCTCACATACCTTTCTGGGCACAGTGCTGACTTCATAGTAAGAGCTCACCTTATTCCCTTTAATCCTTCACTTAGTGTGTGTGGGGGAGTCAAAAGAGGGTTCTTAGAGATCACTAGTTCAATAGTGATGAATGATCGATATGGAGGACCAGATATATGAGTTATCTAGCCAAGGGTCCCATATGGTATTAGTAGAACTGAGATTCCTAGGTCCTACATTCCAATTCTGGAGTTCTTTTTACTTTGTACTTATTGTCTCCATTTATCCTTTTTTTTCCCTTTCATTTTGGATTCTCCAGAGATAATGTTTCTATGTAGCTTCCATTTTTATGACTTTAAATAGCTCTTTTAAATGACTCTTTTGGAATATATATGCTTTTAAAAGTTTTTTGTTAAAATTTAACATTGAACTTCAATAAGTCATTAAACTTGTTTACTAATTATTACATTTAAATTCATTCCAATGCATAAAACATCATATAAGAGAGGCAGAATGGTGTAGATAGGGAATTGACCTAGGAGTCAAGACCTGAATTCAAGTCTTTTCTTTGTTATATACTATGTGACTTAGGTCACATAATCACTTAACCTTTCAGTGTCCAGGAAAATCTGTAAGATTATAAATTGCAGGACAATTTCTGATCTGGCTTGTTGTTATGAAATTAGTCCAGCTTTTTAAAAAGCATTATATGAATTTTTGTCATCCCTTTCTGTTAGATGTTTTTAGCCTGAGGCCCATGACATATTTAAAAAACTAAATTAAATTTAACAGTCATTTTTAAAAGTTTTGATTTCCCAGCTCTCTCTCCAACCCCACTTCCACCCTTGAGAGGGCAAGCAATACGATATCAATTATACATGTGAAGTCATGTAAAACATATTTCTTGTTGCCACATGCAAAAAAGCAAGTAAAGTGAAAAAAGTATGCTTCAGTCTGCACCTAGAGTTCTCTCTGGTCTGTGAATGTTAAAAAAAAAATATTTTGATAACTCTATTTTAGTATTTCATTTGCAATCCTAAATTTTTTTTTGTATTTAAAAGCATTATTCTGAGGAGGCATAGGCTTCACCAGACTGCTAAAGGAGTCTGTGACATAAAAATATTAAATATAATTGCTTAAGTCTTCATCAGGATTTTTGGTCCATTTCTTGTCATTCATTTCCCACTACATGTAGTATTAATGTGTATTATATTTTATGGTTATGCTTTTTTCAGTTTATATTTTTTTCATAAAGGTTCCACAGAGTGAAAGCTAGAAGGGAATTCAGAGACTATTTAGTCAAAATTCTTCATTTTACAGATGAGGAAACAGGCCAGAGAGCTTAAATGATTTACTTAAGGTCTCACAGGTAACAGAACTGGGACCCAGGTTCTTTGACCCCCAAATCCAGTAGCATTGTAGCAGATTTTTTTTTTTTTTTTTTTTTTGCAAACCTTATACTTGTTTATCTTAATTGTATTATTATATTCTATTACATTTATATGGAACAATTTATGTAACCATTCTCCTACAAAAAGTTTTTATTTTTTAAAATTACATATATTGCTGTGATAGCCTTGTGTAATTTTTTAAATTATTATTTTGATAAGATTTTCAGATTAAATTCCTGACAAAGGAAATATTGGATCACGGGGATATCATGGGGAATATATTCTCTTGCCACTTTTGGTCTTTACCTTTGCCAGCAGGTACATTAATCAGATGTTTACTATCCTTAAGAATGACTTAATTTGTTTTCTCTCTGTGTTCCTCTTGGTCTTTTTGAGGTCAGACACCTAGTGATGGAATTTGGATCCAAGGGCCTGGTTCCAGACTCATGTCTGTCAATCCACTGCTCAGATGCCTGAAACCCTGTCTCCCACTGCCATCCCACTGCAAGACCTAGTATCAAAATCAGTGACTCTTGGACCCACATTATGTCACATTTCCTTTGAAAGTCATATTATTAGCATTAACTAAAGCGGTGGTATAAGGCACGAGTAGGTACTGATCCTCAGCTTCTGATTACTGGTGCACTGGGATAAACAAGTCTGCTCATGTGTCCAGTCTGATTGATCCCTCAGGGGCTTGGGCAGAACCTTGGGGGTGGCCAGTGTTCACTTGTTGAAATGTAGAATTCCTGGGCTCAGAATTTGTTGATAAAAATGTTTCAAGGATTCCCCTCTTCTTAATCTGGGGAAGGGGAAAACCTCAGAATTCTTTCTTGTCCCCTTCTGTTCTCAGGAGCTATGTCTCTACACACTAGGCAATCTGGCTGTGGAGAGTGAGGCTGTGAGGAGGCAGCTTCTTCCGCAGGGCATTATTCCAGCTCTTGCTTTATGCATCCAGGTGAGGGATCCAATGCTCTTCACTTCTGCATGCCTTTACTGCTTGGGGAGGGTGGCTCTAGACACTGCTTTCTTTCTGTTCCTTCATTAAGATCTACATTGTCTTATTCCAGTCCCCCCATGCAGCTGTTCTGGAAGCTCTTGGCTATACCTTGTCACAACTTTTGCAGGCCAATGAAGCTCCTAAAGAAATCATCCCGTAAGTAAATCCTCTTTCATTTGGGACAGCAGCATGGGAGGGGAGACTGGTGGACAAAGGTGAGCCCCAGGCTCAGTAAGTATACTTACTTTGAGTGTACTGTTTGTTTCTGGTTTACTTTCCTAACTTCCAATCCTGAGAGGGGCCTCAAGTTTGAGTGTCATTTTCATTTACAGTGGGATCTTGAGGAGAACCTTGTATTTTCATTCATACTCCAATTTATTGTGCCCCTTTGATTGGCAGCTCTGTCTTGGACTCCGCCATTCTCCCAAACATGCTTCGACTTCTACACCCTACCCCAGAGCTGGGGGCTAGTGTTGCTGTGGAGTTTGCCTGGTGCCTTCACTACATTATCTGCAGGTACCATGGGCTCAAAGTAGGAATGCCACTTAGCATAGTATTTGCTGAGACTGCAGGGAGTGGGGTGTGACAGTGCTAAATTCCCATCTTATTTTCTTTAAGCCTATTTTCTTTAGGCTTTGAAAATAATTTTAAGTACTATTATTCTTCTTTAGTTCTCTGTGTAGTAAGGCCCAGAGTTCATACTGACTTTGGTTGATGGCTTAGTCTAACTTAGGGATCTGGGATGTGGGGACATGATTATGCTTCCTTCTCTACTCCAGCCAGGTGAATAATCCACTGCTCATTTCCCGAGGAGCTTTGTCCACTCTGGGGCTATTGCTGATGGACTTGGCTAGGGCTGCCTCAGGATCTGTGGATACAGGACTGGATCTGGTAGGTAGAGGTGTCACTGAGGAATTCTTTACTACCCAGAAGAACCAGGTGTGTCTTAAGCCCTGCTTGGGTGACATGTCGTTATATAGGATATCCTTGGTGTCCTCCCTTCTTGTTAAATATTCCCCTGGCCTTGAATCACCAACTAACCCCTTGTCCTTCCTGCTACCACCCATCTTGCCTTTGCAGTTGGCCTGCCCAGTTCTTCGTTGCTTTGGTAACTTGCTGGCAGAGGAAGGAGCAGCAGATGCAGGGGTACGAGTAGATTTTGCAGACGAGCGAATTATAGTGGCCATGTTTATCTTAATGGAGTTCTTCATCCAGCACCAACCTAGCCTGGTTCCTGAGTGCCTCTGGGTCCTCAATAACCTCACTGGTATGTGATGGGGCTAAGTGAATTCACTGCAGTGATTTTTGTCTCATTAAAGTAATAGTAGCTTCTCCACACATCTGGGGACTTCTTAGCTTAAAATGAGTTTGGGATGATTAGAAAGGTGTTTTATTACCTTATAACACATGTGTAACCATGCTCTTGTAACTATAACTTACTTGCTTGGACTTGAGTTCTGTGAGTAACCTGGTCATGGTGCCTCTTCTCTAGTAAAAGATCCTGGCCTCTGCACAGCATTGCTGTCCCTGGATCTGGTTGCTCCCCTCTTGCAACTCTTACCTATTTCACGGGTGGTACGCATACTGGTAAGTAGTGGTTAGCACATTTGTTGATTTATGAGTTAGGAACACAAGAGTTTGTGTTGTCCTTTTCGATTTTTAGTAGTATTGTATAGCAGGAAACAAATAGGAATTGGCAATTAGGGTGCTTTCCTCTGAACCTTAGTACCTGTGAGTGTAGATGTTGTTTGGTTATTTGAAGCCTCAGTTTCATCTGTAAAACAAATATAATGAAGTACTGAAGAAAGCTCTTTAGAATGTTTAAGTGCTATACAAATGTTAAATGTTATTGTGTTTGTAGGTGCTCACAATCCTGTGCAACATTGCTGAGAAGGGACCTTTCTACTGCCAAAGGCTCTGGCCTGGTCCAGTACTCCCCCACATGCTAGATATCCTGACCCTTTCTGATTCTGAGGTGGTAGGACAGAGCCTGGAGCTGTTGCAACTGCTGTTTGTACACCAGCCTGAGGTGGGTTTTGATTCAGGTTCAGGTTCCACACTTTGGGAGTTTCATAGGCTAAAGATAGGACTCCAGGGGACAGCTAGGTGGTGCAGTAGATAAAGCACTGGCCCTGAAATCAGGAGGATCTGAGTTCAAATCTGGCCTCAGACACTTAACACTCCCTAGCTGTGTGACCCTGGGCAAGTTACTTAACCCCAATTACCTCAGAAAAAAAAAAAAAATTTAAGATAGGACCCCCATCCTAACCAGCACTGATATTACTTATAGGCATATATGCTTTCCCTGCCCTACTTTCCCCAGCAGAAATCTCCTTCCCTCCCAATCCCCATCATTCAGTGTAGAAAATATGGCACATCCATGCCTCATCACAAAAACTTTCTTGTCTCCTCTAAACAGGCAGCTCAGGACTTCTTACAGCATGCTGGTCTACAGGCTTTGGAGAAACACAAAGAAGAGCCTGACCTCCAAGAACGCATACAAGCTCTTCAGGAGGTGGCACTGGGAGGAAGTTCACTTGTACCGAATGCATTGGCACTGCCATAACTTCTCCCTTTCTTGCTTGTATGGGCCAGCCCTGTTTTTCTGTGGTTCAAAAGTTATCGTCTATGCTCCAATTATGTTTCCTTTCAGGGTTGACTAAATGGGCACCAGGTCCTGGCTGCTCAGAATCCCGTCCCATTTCCTGTCTTCCCTCCACCCCACCTCAGCCCCTGCCCCTCCCCCTGCCCCTTCTTTTCCCTCTTTCATATATCACAGCTTCTCTTAGAACTGACAAGTTGTATTACATTAAATTTCTTCAGTCACAATATTGGTGGATAAATGTGTATGTTTGGGGATGGGGGAGTAAAGGGAACATTCAGAAAAATTATAGTTCAATTACAATACAAGGTTTACATGGAAAGAATTTTAAAATATGTGAATATTTCATTCCCGGTCCATCAGAGCCAAAGCTCTGAGGCAGCTCTTAATATGTTTTCTTGAGACTTCAGGCTTTGCTATTCATCACATTCACTAGTGCTGTAGCCACTTGTTCGCTACTGAGGTTGTTCAAGGAGACATTCTTCTCCTGGCCAAAAGCTGAGAATAAAAGTTAGGAAACATCTTTTATGTATGTATCACTGAATGAAGAAATGGGCCATATTAAACACAAGATGTATTATAGACTGTTTACTGACATTCTGAAAAAAAAGAACTACCATGGGTTGGAATGTTTTCCTATTTTTTTTTTTTTACTGATAATGTGTAAATTAAAGATTCCAACTAGATTTGATGTTAAACTACATCCTTAAGGTTATGTGTGGGTACACTAGAGCTACGTGGTAAGGCAAAGGGGCCAAGCCTCTGGTTCCATCTCCCCTATGGGGGCAGAAAACCCAAGAGCAGGGGTTTGACGTGGCTCTTAGGATTATGCCTATGATTCTCCCGTTAGAAAAACCTATTTACAGTTGTAATGTGGGGCTGCATCGAGTCTTTCTGGGGTTGAAACCTGTTAAAAAACAATGGGCTACAGTGCTCCCCACCCCTCCCGTGTGGCCCCAAGCTCCAGCTCACCATAGCGGACCCATAGTTTGGGTTGCACCTTGGAGCACTCCCGGATCAGGATGGGGAAGTCGGGATTCGCTTTCTTTAGTTCCACATAGTGTTTCTCAATGAAGTCCCTGAAGGAGGGAGTAAGGGTGGAAGTCGCTCACCTTTTTTACGCTGCTTTGAGATGGGGGAGGCTTCGATACTTATGTAACGAGATGTTTTAAAGGCACATCCTCCCCGGTTTACTAAACACTAACGATCAGAGAGCCGGCGTGACTGAACCAAGTGACTTGGGGTCTGTCAGAGAGGGGCGCCCTCCTCCTGTTCCCATTCCCCTTTTCCTTCCCCTCCACTGACTCCCCCAAACCACCCGCACAAGAGATGCAAGATGACCTCGCGAGGTCGTGACCTTTCGGCCTCCGCCCAGCTTGTCCCACCCGTCCAAGCAACGCCGTCCAACCACACCTCACTCCTTGACTGCTGGCCGAGCGCTGGCACAAGTGGATGCGGATCTCTCTCAGGTTCTGGCCTACTTTGGAACCAATTCCGCGGGCTGCGGCGGCCGCCATCTTTCCCAAAGACTGCAGAACACCGCTACTCCTTCAGTCTCCGGAGGGAAAGCGCTAGTACGGCCAATCACGGAGAGCTATCATTCACCTCGCCAATCTGCTTTGGTCTCCGGCGAGTTGTCTGTCCTCCTGCAGGATTGGCCAGATGCGGGGGAAGGGGTGGGGAGAGTGATAACCAAAGTGACATTCAGCCAATCACGTTAGAATTATCGAGAGGTCTGGCGGGTTACTGGCCCGTTCATTTCCGTAGAAGACTAGTTCACGTCTACGTGAGCGGAGTTGCTATGGTAATGACACGTAGGGAAGGTGGTACTAAGCGTAAGGCGGAAGTCGATTTCGTCGCAGAGAATTGTGGGTTATAGTGCGTAATGAATTGTGGGTAACTCGTTTTTAAGTCTGCTCTTCCTACCTGGTCGTTTGTTTTGGGTACAGAAACCCGAGTCAAGATGCCGGAACGAGACAGTGAGTGCGGGAGTCTACTCCTTCCCCCTTAGGACTCTCCCTCGGGTCAACCCTTAGTATTAAGAACTTTCCCTGTGGTCAATTTAGGACTGCCAGGGCCAGGCTCGATGGGAGCGAGAGAGGGTTCTTTTCGCGGGCCCGATCTGGGTCTCTGGGGTCCGGCTAGCGCGGCGCGAAGCGAGGAGATGGGGAGGATTAAATCTTTTCTTTTCTTTAGGCGAACCGTTCTCCAACCCGCTAGCTCCGGATGGCCACGATGTGGACGATCCTCATTCCTTCCACCAGTAAGTGTGACTGGTGCGGGGAGGGGTCGAGAATAGAGGCAGCTCCGTTGGAAGGGTGGGACCCCAAGTTGGGGTTACGGGCTTTTGAACTTGTGCTTTAGAATGCACCTCCTACGCCCTGTTCGAAAAAGTGACTCTGGACTCTTAAAGTTCATGCCGACTGAACTTAATAAACAGGTCCTCTTAAAACTTCACGTATGCTAGTGTCAGTGAAGTCTGTGTGACTAACGGGCACTAGCTCAGGAAAATAGTGCCTGCTGTATGTAGTAGGCAGGTTTTGCAGTCAGGACCTAGTATCTGTCGTCTGGGTTTTGCTTGCTGTGGCTCGCATAATCATGAGCTAGTTATTTAATCTTTCTGGACTTGGTTTCGTTATTTTTTGAAGAAGAATTTGAACTAGATCATCTCTCTGGATCTTTACAATTTGGAAAGACTTGTTTTGTTTAAGCAGAAATCTGGTTGCCAGGTGATGAATTTTTTCATTCATGGCAAGAACCTTATTTAATAAAACAAATGTGGAAAGTTTGCGGCTTTTGTCAATTACCTGCACTGATTAAATCAAGGATCCTCGAAATAGTTTTTTTTTTTTTTTTTTTTTTTTACTGTTACTCATTGTGTAAAGAAGTAATAAGTATCTCAGGGGAAAAGAGGTGCTAAAAGGAAGTGCTAATTTGTCACTCCATATTTGATACTCTTGTACTTTGTTTCACTAGATCCAAACTCACCAATGAAGACTTTAGGAAGCTTCTCATGACACCTAGAGCTGCACCCACATCTGCACCACCATCCAAGTCTCGACATCATGAGTAAGCTGATGGATATTCCCAACCTATTTCCTATTGTTTCCTATTTCCAACCTATTTTCATTGCATACTTTCCTATAGGAAAACATTTAAGAAAGTAGAGGATAGGAGGAGGCTGTTGTTTCTTATTTCCAACCTATTCTCATTGCATACTTTCCTATAGGAAAACATTTAAGAAAGTAGAGGGTAGAAGGAGGGATTATTCTGTTGAGGCTGCGGTTGGGTTGGGTTTAAAATATATTCCTTTGGGACTTCTTTCTGCTCAGCTTTAATATCTTTGCCTCTGAGGCCTCCTCTTGGGATTTGGGAGGATGTGGTAGCATTTGTTATGTTTGGATTTTCTGCTTTTTTGTAGAATGCCAAGGGAATACAACGAGGATGAAGATCCAGCAGCACGAAGAAGGAAAAAGAAAAGGTGAAAGGAAGGGAAAGGGAAGTTAGATCTTAATGTGGACATTGTCCTTACTTGTAAATGGTATTAAGTTGGATTATAAGAGTTGGATATATAGGAGTATAGCTCTAAAAAGATGAAATATTACTCTTTTTTTTGGAAGCTTTCTATAGATTTTATGCCTAATAGGGTAAATATATGCTTTTACAGAATTTTCGTTTTAGAAATTGCAAAAGTTCTCTTCTGGGCCTGGGTCTTTTTCTTTCTTTGTTTTGGGTAGTTGGAGCAGGGTGGTGTAGGTCAACAAGAATCAAGAGGTATTCAGCTGAAATTTATAAAGAGTTGGAAATCCAAATAATATTCTGCAGCTTTGTGGCTTAATGGGAGTAGATACTTAGTAATTTGAAGGTGAATAAGCAATGACTGGGAAAGCATTAGGTATTGCTTTCCGTTGCAGAGTAAATTTCATCATACAGAGAAAGAAAATGCTGTGAGAGGGTATGTAAGTAATTGGGTGTATTATAGGGAGTGTGAATTTTGGCCGAGAAGTTTGTGTATGAGTAGAGTGGATAGACATGTAGAGAACAGAGTCCAAGCAATAGGCAGGAACAAATTTGCTTCACTTACATTTGAATGTTTTACATGCTTTTTTCTCATTCATAGTTACTATGCCAAACTCCGTCAACAAGAAATTGAACGTGAAAGGGAGCTAGCAGAAAAGTATCGGGACCGTGCCAAAGAAAGGAGAGATGGTGTCAACAAGGATTATGAGGAAACAGAATTGATCAGTACCACTGCCAACTACAGAGCTGTGGGACCTACTGCTGAGGCGTGAGTAGACTTTAGCCTTGGTTCATTTAAAATTTAATTTCCACATCAGGTCCTGTGAAGCTGCATAATTATGGAAAATTTTAATTCTTCTAGACTTGAGTATCTTTTAATGTGGACTTTGGCCTCCTCCCACCTAAACCAAACTACTATACCAGCCCTATGGCAATAATACTAGATTGATCTGATGATAGTTCCTTTTGTTGTATAGTGATAAATCTGCTGCAGAGAAGAGGCGACAGTTGATCCAAGAGTCCAAATTCTTGGGTGGTGACATGGAACACACTCATTTGGTGAAAGGGTTGGATTTTGCCCTTCTTCAGAAGGTGAGATGATTTTGTGTTCTTTTTGAGTTGTGGATGTTACTGGAATGCTGAATGTCTTTGGGTTTCCAAGAAGGGGAGCTTTGGTGGATGGGGAAGAAACCAGTCTCTGGCTGTGTTGTAGCATTATTTATAAAGATTAAAGGTGGAGTTTTAGGGGATAGTACTGTCCCAGCCACACCTCTTATTTTTCCTTTAGGTTCGAGCTGAGATTGCCAGCAAAGAGAAGGAAGAAGAGGAGATGATGGAGAAACCTCAGAAGGAAACAAAGTGAGTGTATGAGGGGGAAGATTGTAGAGCTGGAAGGGCAGGATTTGGACTAATGGTAGAACTGGCTAATGGCTTCTTTTTTTTCTTTTTAAAAGGAAAGATGAAGATCCTGAGAATAAAATTGAATTTAAGACTCGTTTGGGTAAGAGCAGAAATGTTGTCTATTAAATCAACAAGGCATTAGCCTTGACATTTCTTGTTTTCAACAAGGCTAGATTTTATCAGAATCTTAAATACCATCAAGTAAAAATGTAGCATAATTGTGCAATTATGGCAGAATTTTTGAAAATTCCACACATTTGTTGTTTCTTTTTTCCTCCCAGAAAAAAGTATTTCTAAGTACATGCTTTGAATACTGAACATTGAATGCCATTTTTACACTGCTTTAAACCAAGTTTTAATTCCTTATAGATCTTGTCTCCTTTTTCATATACCATCAAAATCAGTTTGAGAGTTATTCTAATATCAACTATATATCCTTCCAAATGAACATGGAAAACAGTGGCACTTTTTCGTAAAGTAATTTTTAAGTGACTTTAAGTCACATTTTGTAAAGCATATATTGGAATATGTTACATACTCTTTAAACTTAGACAAAGGTTGGTCAAGACCTGCATAAAGTTTTAAATTTTATAATACCTTTGGTATTCCTTACTACTTTTCTGTTTATACTATGAACATTTGCTTGAAAAACTCATTGTACAGCAAAATCATCACTAATCTGACTGTAAGGACTGCTTTCGAAATCATTCAAATATAGCCAAAATATCCCAGTTACATTACTGTTGAGACAAATAATTATATGAGAGATTGTATCTTTTGCTTCTATGGCAAGTTACAAGGCTTAGAATCTTTTAGTGGAGGTTAGTGAAGAACAATTCTCATTGGAAGGAAAATAAGTTACTATTTATAACTCCTGGGTTTGGCTATTGCATAAATTTTCCTGTTAAAAAAGATACCTCCTGTTAAAGGTATCTTATCCTTTTAAGTTCTGATTGGCCAAATTATAGAATATCTCAAACTATCAGATATTAAACATGAATAGAGAAATCATTGCCTGTAGGAATCTCCCTATCTATGATTTACATGAAGTGTTTTGTTACCTTTAAGTTGTTACTCAGTTAACTATTTAAGTTTATTTTCCACTCCTCCCTAAGAAGTAATCTGTTTTTTAGTCTCTTGCCTTAATTTTTCCTCCCTCTGTAGTATTGTTTTTCTTATCTCCTCCCCCTAAATGAAATACTCTTCCTTTCTTTATCTGTCCAATTTCTATTCATTCTTCAAGACTTGTCGATCTCTTTTTTATTGCTTATCTGTCAATCTCCTTTATAAAAACACCTTTACAACCCATTCAAACATTGGTTTTTCTATTTGCTAACCTTTTCTGATTCTGATAGCACTATGTATTTTAACATTTTTTTCTTTTTCTTTTCTTTTTTCTTAAAGCATTTTTTTATTTTTATTAGATTTGCCTCTTCTATTACATTATACCCTCTTTGAAGATTAAGACTGATATGATATGATAGTGCCATGTTCACAGTAGGCAATTGGTAAATGCTTACTTATTAATTATGCCCTCTTAGGCCGCAACGTTTACCGTATGCTCTTCAAGAACAAAGCTTATGAAAGAAATGAGCTGTTTCTGCCAGGCAGAATGGCCTATGTGGTGGATCTGGATGATGAGTATGCAGACACAGACATCCCTACTACACTTATCCGAAGCAAAGCTGATTGTCCTACCATGGAGGTACCTGCACTGATATTCTCTAGGACTACTCTTTGTAGGAAATGTGGGAGGGATATTTTCCTTCTAAAATTGGTCTTTTCTTAGTTGGTTGACTTGTTTTCTTCTTGGGATTTTCAGGCCCAGACCACACTGACCACAAATGATATCGTCATCAGCAAGCTGACACAGATCCTTTCCTATTTGCGGCAGGGCACCCGGAATAAGAAACTTAAGAAGAAAGACAAAGGTTTCTGAATGGTCTTGGAGAAAGACCTTAATTTTCTTTGGAGACTGAATCTTGTGACATGCAATGTTAGGAAGCAATAAGTTTATTTGGTATATTTGACTTAGAGTCATTGTGCAAGTCAGAGAGGGCCTTGAGAATCAGGACACAGGATATTCTCAGAATCAGAATTGAGTCGAGACTGGAACATATATTTCTTTCTCCCTGACCAGTTTGGGAAGTAGCATTCCAGTATGAGGCATATTGAGAACAATGTTGATGGTGCTTACTTTACACGCTTTCCTCCTAACCAGCCAATAAGTATTTTTTTTAAATTTTAATTTCTTTTTTTTAATTATTGTTATAGCTTTTTATTTACAAGATATATGCATGGGTAATTTTTCAGCATTGACAATTGCAAAACCTTTTGTTCCAATTTTTCCCCTCCTTCCTCCATCCCCCTCCCCCTCCCCCAGATGGCAGGTTGACCAATACATGTTAAATATGTTGAAGTATAAGCTAAATACAATATATGTATACATGTCCATACAGTTATTTTGCTGTACAAAAAGAATTGGACTTTGAAATAGTGTACAATTAACCTGTGAAGGAAATCAAAAATGCAGGCGGACAAAAATAGAAGGATTGGGAATTCTTTGAAGTGGTTCATACTCATTTCCCAGAGTTATTTCGTTGGGTGTAGCTGGTTCAATTCATTACTGCTCTATTAGAACTGTTTTGGTTCATCTCATTGTTGAAGAGGGCCATGTCCATCAGAATTGATCATCATATAGTATTGTTGAAGTATATAATGATCTCCTGGTTCTGCTCATTTCACTGAGTATCAGATCATGCAAGTCTCTCCAGGCCTTTCCAAAATCATCCTGCTGGTCATTTCTTACAGAACAACAATGTTCCATAATATTAATAGACCACAATTTATTCAGCCATTCTCCAAATTGATGGGCATCCACTCTGTTTCCAGTTTCTGGCCACTACAAAGAGCAGCCAATAAGTATTTACGTAGTGCTTACTGAATGTGTAAGAGCTTGTGCTAGGGACTATAGGAGATAGACTTTGGTGTATAAATATTCCTATGTTGACTTTCTATTTAATTCAGTTTCTACATTACCTAGCACAACATATAAAAATAGATGGCTAGAAGTATCTTTTCATTGTGATGAAATGTTTTTTCATAAAGTTATAGTCCATACCAGATGTCTCTTTTTGCTCACCACTTTTTCCTCGGCTTCTTGAAATCTGGCCTTTGTTCTGAAATTCTTCTCCCAAAGGGTACCTGTGAACTCTTAATTGCTAAATCCAATGGATTTTTTTTCTCAGTTCTTGTCCTCCTTGAATTCTTGGAATCTTTTTAGACTAGCCTGGAACTGTCTTCCCCCAATTTAAAAAACTTTTTTTCACTCTTTTATTCTTAATATTCTCTGTATTTTGACTCCATAGTTATCTGGCTTCCTGCTTTCTATCTCTTTATTGTTTGCTAATTGCTCTTTTTGAGCCTTCAGTAACTGGTAGGGTTTTGTTCTTGATTTTTTTTCTATTAGTTTTTTTAAAATTTTTAAATATTTCTTTTTTTTTTTTCTCTTTTCTCAGTAAATTTCCCCCAAGCAATAGGACCATTACTTTTGTTTTTGTTGTTTTGTTTTGTTTTTTTGCTGAGGCAATTGAGGTTAAGTGACTTGTCTAGAGTCACACAGCTAGGAAGTGGTAAGTGCCTGAGGCCAGATTTAAATTCAGGTTTTCTTGACTTTAGGGCTGGTACTCTTATCCACTTGGACTCCTAGCTGCCTGTAGGACCATTACTTTTTTTTTTTTTCTCTGAGGCAAAGACTTGCCCAGGGTCACACAGCTAGGAAGTGTTAAGTATCTGAGGCTGAAACTCAGATCCTCCTCACTTAAAGGACCAATATGCCATTCACTGTGCTATTTAGGTGGCCCAGACCATTACTTTTTTTTTTTTTTAAATAGCTTTTTATTTACAAGATATATGCATGGGTAATTTTTCAGCATTGACAATTGCAAAACCTTTTGTTCCAATTTTTCCCCTCCTTCCTCCCTCCCCCCCAGATGGCAGGTTGACCAATACATGTTAAATATGTTAAAGTATAAGCTAAATACAATATATGTATACATGTCCATACAGTTATTTTGCTGTACAAAAAGAATTGGACTTTGAAATAGTGTACAATTAACCTGTGAAGGAAATCAAAAATGCAGGCGGACAAAAATAGAAGGATTGGGAATTCTATGAAGTGGTTCATACTCATTTCCCAGAGTTCTTTCGCTGGGTGTAGCTGGTTCTAATCATTACTGCTCTATTAGAACTGATTTGGTTCATCTCATTGTTGAAGAGGGCCACGTCCATCAGAATTGATCATCATATAGTATTGTTGTTGAAGTATATAATGATCTCCTGGTCCTCATTTCACTTAGCATCAGATCATGTAAGTCTTTCCAGATCTTTCTGAAATCATCCTGTTCAGACCATTACTTTTTTTTTTCTTTTTTTTTTTTAATTTAATAGCCTTTTATTTACAGGATATATGCATAGGTAACTTTACAGCATTAACAATTGCCAAACCTCTTGTTCCAATTTTTCACCTCTTACCCCCCCACCCCCTCCCCTAGATGGCAGGATGACCAGTAGATGTTAAATATATTAAAATATAAATTAGATACACAATAAGTATACATGACCAAAACGTTATTTTGCTGTACAAAAAGAATTGGACTTTGAAATAGTGTACAATTAACCTGTAGGAAATCAAAAATGCAGGTGTGCATAAATATAGGGATTGGGAATTCAATGTAATGGTTTTTAGTCATCTCCCAGAGTTCTTTTTCTGGGCATAGCTGGTTCAGTTCATTACTGCTCCATTGGAAATGATTTGGTTGATCTCGTTGCTGAGGATGACCTGGTCCATCAGAACTGGTCATCATATAGTATTGTTGTTGAAGTATATAATGATCTCCTGGTCCTGCTCATTTCACTCAGCATCAGTTCGTGTAAGTCTCTCCAGGCCTTTCTGAAATTATCCTGTTGCAGACCATTACTTTTTAACAAAAAAAATCAAGTGAAATAAATTCATACTGATTTTTTTAATACATGACTCATTCCATTATTTCTGAGAGTGAGGAACCATGTTTTTTTGCATATTTTTTCTATAATATTAAAAAGAACTGATGTTGACACTGGGAATGAAATGGCCCTACCATGTTATTCTTATTCCTATTCTTATTTTACAGGAAAGCTGGATGAAAAGAAACCTCCGGAGGCTGACATGAAGTATGTATATTAGTTTATTTTTTTGGAGGGAGAGAGGATGTCCCTCCATAATATAGAGTTTAATTATTCATTTTATTACTTAATAGTATTCTATTGTTTTAATTATATGTAAAGATAGTTTCCAGCATTGTATATATGAATTCCAATTTTTTTCCCCCCTCTGGAAGCTCCCTTACCCTAACACCAAGAAAATATAGATTTTATTTTTTAATGTAAATAATCGTGGAAAGAGAAATTTGTGGGTGATCAGCTGTTCTGGAAGTCTATGGGAAACTTAGTCCAGGAATCCAAAGACATAGTAGATTCCATACTTTTTGGGAGCTATTCACATCTGGGTCTATGCCTTTTCAGCATTTTTGAAGATGTTGGAGATTATGTACCATCAACAACTAAGGTTCCAAGGGAAAAAGAAAGGGAAAGATACCGTGAACGGGAGCGAGATCGAGATCGGGACCGAGAACGGGAAAGAGAAAGAGAACGGGACCGGGAGAGGGACCGAGAAAGAGAGCGTGATCGGGAAAGAGAAGAGGAGAAAAAGCGACACAGTTACTTTGAGAAGCCCAAAGTGGATGACGAGGTGAGTCATGAGTTTCAGGATTTTTATCACAAGGAAGAAGATAGACAAATTTTAGATCCTGGCTAAATATAGATTTCCGTATGGTAGTCCCTATAAAAGTTTTTGGAGAGATCTAATGTAATTTCCTTGGTAAATGGAGTATAATCTGAAAATTCTCCACATAGTAAATAGTATCTTGTTTTTGCAGACTTAGGGGTGGTGGTGTAAGTAGAGAATGGGAATTTAGAGAGGAGAGAGAATTAGGGGCATAGGCCCACTCCTTGAATCAGAATAATGATTAGAAGATTGTTTTGTCTTTGATCAATTTGGGAAAATTTTCATGATGTGAGGCAGTAATACCTTTGGTAACAGATTTTTATACTTGCATTGAGCAAGTACTGGATGGTAGTAATATGTAAGGATGAATGGCAGCCCTATTCTTTAGAAAAACTGTTTGTAGCAGGAAGTAAGATATCCCCACAGTATAACCCTAACCGATTGGGAAAAACCATAAAAGTAGTGGATATTTGGGAAAGTGGTTAAGAAAGGAAGAAAAGGATAGTAGATTTGCTGAATGTGATCGAGAATTAAAAGTAGGTATTTTTGATATTTGATATTGACCTTACTCTCTTTTTTCCCTTTTCAGCCCATTGATATTGATAAAGGTAAGTTATATTCATGTTGTTAAGTAGGTGTCATAAAGTGTTCTGAAGAGTTAGAGGCCTGCATCTCAGCTCCTGTCTTTAATTTGACCTTGGCTTAAAATTCTCACACATTACACATGTTAAGAGTTGGTATTCATGGTGCTGTTTGATTCTGGGCAACAGTGTCCATGATTGCTCAAAGGAATCAGTGTAGGTTAGTTATATGACGTAAAATGAACCCTGGTGTTTGCATAGTAGTAGTAGCGGAATACAGGAATTATTGCTAGAGGAAACATGGAAGTTGCTGAGAATCTCATTCTACTCAGTTTTGTAAGAATTGGGCTTGGGTGAGGTTGGGTCCTGGCTCAAGTCTCTTTTGCTTTAAGAAGAATCATATAGTCTTTTACTCATAGGTCCTGGATCCGCCAAGGAGTTGATAAAGTCCATCAATGAAAAGTTTGCTGGTTCTGCTGGTTGGGAAGGTGGTGAATCATATCCTTTAATATAACACAGAATTATGAATTCTTAAAAAACTTTTTAGCTGTACTTTGTTTCTGATTTCCCCAAAGCTATGGTTTGACTTGAGAGTTGCCTTCTTCCCTAGAAGACATGTTTATAGCAATCATTCTCTCTTTAGGATTACAGTTTTTCTATGACTTTTATCCTCTTATTTTGTTCTCTTTCCCTTCCTTTGCCTGGACTCTTATCATTTGTTTCAGTATATCCCTCATTTTCCTTTCAGAGAGCCATTTCTATTAACAAATGATAAAAAGAAATCAGTTAAACAAATCTCATCATCATATCTCTCACCACTTAAACTTATGAGTCCCCTACCTTTGCAAAAAAGGAAAAGAGATACACTTTTATACCTGCTTTTTGGGGCCAAGCTTGTTCATTGTAATTTCTCTAGCATTTGGTTGTTTTGTTTTTCCATAGAGATTGTTTTAGTTATTGTGCATATTATTTTCTTCTGTTCAGTTCATATTTTTCCTTTCCTGTGCAATCATAGTATTTCATACAGTGTAGTAATATTCCATTATATTCATGTACCAAAAGCTGTTTCCTGGTGGACATATGGTAATAGGCATCTATTTCCTGTGGCACTTGTTATTATACTTTTAACAGAGCACACACTAAAGAAACCAGAAGATAAGAAGCAGCTGGGAGATTTCTTTGGCATGTCCAACAGTTATGCAGAGTGTTATCCAGCCACGTAAGTAAGGCTTTATCTGGGAAGTGGGAAGTAGGATATTGGGTGGGGTGGGGTTGGAAGACTGAAACTGCTAATA
Source organism: Sarcophilus harrisii (assembly GCF_902635505.1). Taxonomy (NCBI): domain Eukaryota; kingdom Metazoa; phylum Chordata; class Mammalia; order Dasyuromorphia; family Dasyuridae; genus Sarcophilus; species Sarcophilus harrisii. Next base: position 373,448,077 of record NC_045427.1, read on the forward strand.
AGAAGATGTCAGGATTGTCAGTGTTAATTGAATCAACAAGAAAGTAGGGAAAGTAAGAAGTTTTAAAGGTCAGAGGAACTAGTCTGGTTCCTAGGCAGTCATGGATGATTAGAGGATGTGTCTTTTCTTTGCCTTTTAGGATGGATGACATGGCTGTGGACAGTGATGAGGAGGTAGATTATAGCAAAATGGATCAGGTATGTCTATTAAAGATTAATACATTAAGAATGCGTTATAATATTTATTTATAAAACTGCCTGCCATCTAGGGGAGGGAGTGGAGAGAAGGAAGGGAAAATTCGGAACAGATTTGAGTGCAAGGGATAATGTAAAAAATTATCTATGCATATGTTCTGTCAATAAAAAAGTTATTAAAAAAAAAAAAAGAATACCCTTACAAGGGAAAAAAAAGAATGCATTATATAATATTTAGCATGTATTGAAGTACCTGCCAGATATCTAGGGGAGGGAAAGGGTTGAGGGAAGGCGTGGAAAATTTGAACAGGTTTTATAAGGGTCACTGTTGAAAAAATTACCCATGCATGTTTTGTAAATAAAAGTATAATTAAAAAAAAAAAAAAAGAATGGGCTATATTGAACCTGTACATCCAGCCAAGATGGTGAAGTAAAGGCAGAAACTTATCAAGCTTTCTCTCAAACTGGTCCAGATTTATTTAAATAATGAATCTAAACAAATTTTAGAGTATTAGAACACACAAAAAGATGGAGTGGAACATTTTTCAGCCAGAGTTAATTTAAAAGTTCAGCAGGCAAGATCTTTCAGCACCAGGGTGGGAATCCAGTTCACAGTCCTAGTATTGGCCACACTAATGTAGCTGCAACTATGGCAGTAAAACTTTGGGCCTCTGAATCAGTGGCAGTACTGGGAGTTTCTAGATTTTTCAGGCTAGAGACACTTAAGATGACTTGGAAGGTCAGCAAGAAAGATCTGTCAGTAAGGTGAGAGGGCCTTGGGAAATCAGCAAACTAAAACGAGTACACAGATGGCTGTAGCAGTGAAGGGGATCAGGGAGAAAGGAAAGAGAAAATAGAATAAATGGGGGGAGGATTCAGTTAGCAGTAATAAGTGGAAAAAGAATTTTGAAGCAAGTTTCTCTGATGAAGGCCTCATTTCTCAAATGTATAGGTTACTGAATCAAATTTATTAAAAACAAAAAAAGCCATTCCTCCATTGATAAATGATCAAAAGATATGAACTAAACTATGCCCAAAGAGCTATAAAATCATGTGTATTATTTGACCTAATAATACCACTATTAACCAGGGATATCAAAAAGATTTTTTAAAAAGAAGGACCTCTCTATGTACAAAAATATTTATAGCAGCTCTCAAGGTAAAGAATTGTAAATTAAGAGGATGACTATTAGTTGGGGAATGGCTAAATAAATTGTGGTTTGTGATTATGATGGTATAGTATAGTTCTGTGAGAAATGATGAGCAGGATGCTCTCAGAAAAACCTGAAAAGTCCTCCATGAGTTCAAGGAAAAGTGAAATGTACTGTGTACAAAGTAATAGCAGTGTTGTGGAATGATCCAGTGTGAATGACTTTGCTATTCTCAAGAATACAGTGATCCAAGGCTACTCTGAAGACTTATGATGAAAAATACTATCCATACCCAGAAAACTGGTTGTGTCTGAAAACAATTTGAAGCATACTTTTTTTAACTTTATTTTTTTGAGGAGGAAAGAGATCTGTGTTTTCTTTCACAACATGACTTTTTTACTTATTTTTAAAAAAATTTTTTATAATAGCTTTATATTTTAAAAAATATATGCAAAGATAATTTAACATTCACCCTTGCAAAACTTTGTGTTCCAGATTTTTTTCCCTCCTCCCCTAGACAGTAAGCAATCCAATGTAGATTAAACACATGCAGTTCCTCTAAATATATTCCCAATTTGTCATGCTGTGTAAGAAAAATCAGATCAAAAGTGAGAAAAAAAACAAAACAATAACAACAAAAAGGATGAGAATACCATGCTTTTATCCACGTTTAATTCCCATAGTTCTCTCTCTCTGAATGGGAACGGCTCTTTTACTGTTTCCATACCAAGTCTATTGGAATTTACTTGATTTACCTTATTGTTGAAAAGACCCATGTCCATCCCAGTTGATCATCACATAATCTTGTTGCTATGTACAATGTTCTCTTGATTCTACTCACTTCACTTAGCATTAGTTCATGTGAGTCTTTCCAGGTTTTTTTGAAATCAGCCTGCTCATCATTTCATATAGAACAATTATATTCTGTTATATTAATATAGCACAACTTATTCAGTCATTCCCCAACTGATGGACATTCACACACATAACATGACTTTTATGGAAATGTTTTACATAACTTCACATTTTCTTTCCTTACTGGGGGGTTGTGAGTGGGGGGAGGAAGGGAGAGAATCTGAACTCAAAAATTTAAAAAACAATGGCAAAAAATCATTTTACATGTACCTAGGGAAAATTATATATATGTGTGTGTATGTTTACAAAATGTTACATCTTGGCTATAGGCTGTAGCGCTATATTTTTCTGTAGGAAAAAGAGCAAGTTAACTGACTAAAGTGTATGTCTTATTTTCCACTAGCAGCATTCAGTGATACATTGAGAAAACTAACAGTATCCTGAATAGTGGTAGAATTAGTTGACTTAACGGAATTACTTAGTTTTCTACAGAAAAATAAGTCAAAAACATTTTTACCTTAATGATGCTTATGCTGCCATTTAAAAATAATAATTATTTTTTTGAACTTAGGCTCAAGATGGTGGTGGTGGGGAGGTGTGAATACAATTGCTTTTTAAATCATTTTAGCCAAGTTTCAAGATTTTCTCATATTTTTAAACACAGTTATTAATGGAATAGCAAATAAGATTGCTTTAATCTTTCTTCTTTACTGGAAAAGACAGGAGATGGTTGGGTATCTAATTATCTGGAGTAATTGATTATTTCAGCCCTTTTATGTTCAAAGAAGCCTAGAACTAGAAAAAGATCCGAGTTTGTTATATTTTCTAGGCTCTGTCCTGGAATGGTGTTAAATGTGGCTCATTAGCCCCATACTACAAACTATAAAGATTTCTTGTGCTAACCACCATTTTTTTTTTTTTTTTTTTTGGTTACAGGGTAACAAGAAGGGACCATTAGGTCGCTGGGACTTTGATACTCAGGAAGAGTATAGCGAGTATATGAACAACAAAGAGGCTTTGCCTAAGTGAGTAGTATTGAAACTAAACAAGGTTTTGGGAGCAGGGAGAAGGGTATGGAGGAGGACACAGTTTGGTGAGGTTAGTTCTCACTTAGGGCCCTTACTTTGAATCTTGTTCTTTCCAATCTCACTATAATGATACTCTTAACTTTCTTATCTATATGTAGAGCTGCTTTCCAGTATGGCATCAAGATGTCAGAAGGTCGGAAAACCAGACGCTTCAAAGAAACAAATGACAAGGCAGAGCTTGATCGACAATGGAAAAAGATCAGTGCGGTGAGTATAAGGAGATGGGAAGCTATAGGTGAGAACAGACATTCAGATGCTTCATCCTTGAAGGCTTGGGGTTGAAAGATTTTGGAAGGAAATTCCAGAATGATTATTCCTTATAGATAGGAGGGGCTTAGGATAGTTCATTCTGTTTCTCAGAGTTCCAGACCCTTTTCTACACTCTCTTACTAGTCAATATAGGCTTGAAATGCGTATTATAATTATTTCTGTTCTTTTTGCAGATTATTGAGAAAAGAAAGAAAATGGAGGCTGATGGGTAAGAAGTTATATTTTTCTTTGGTTAAGGGATGGAACTGAGTTTTTTTTTTTAATTAAAAATTTTTTTTCAAGTATGTTAATTCTTTTTATTTATTTTTATTTTTTATTATTATAATAACTTTTTATTGACAGAACCCATGCCAGGGTAATTCTTTACAACATCATCCCTTGCACTCACGTCCGTTTTGATTTTTCCCCTCTCTCCCTCCACCTCCTCCCCTAGATGGCAAGCAGTTATATATATGTTGAATATGTCGCAGTATATCCTAGATACAGTATATGTGTGCAGAACTGAACACTTCTCTTGTTGCACAGGGAGAATTGGATCAGAAGGTAGAAATAACCCAGGAAGAAAAACAAAAATGCAAACAGTTTACATTCATTTCCTAGTGTTCTTTGGGTGTAGCTGCTTATTTCCATCATTAATCAATTGAAACTGAGTTAGGTCTTTTTGTCAAAGAAATCCCAAGTGTGTTAATTCTTGATGCTATTTCATTTTCTCTTGCAGGGTTGAGGTCAAAAGACCAAAATATTAGTCTGCCGCTCTGGTTCCTGGAAGGATTACTTACCTGGATATTTTTCAAATTTCTTTCTTCCCTTTGCACTTTCTTTAGAGAGGCTGCAGTATTTGTGTGTATGTATGTATGAAATTGTTGTTTTGACTATTAAAATTCATGTTAACCCTTTGTTTTTTTCTTTTTTGCTGAAGAGATTGTATGAAGGGAAAGATGTGGATGATAATGAGGACAATTCTATTTCTTGAGGATTTTGGAAAAACTAAGCGGATCGGTTTCACCATATTCTCATTTCACAATTTCTAGCATATATTTGGAACAAAAATTTACATGTGTAAAGACATTTTAATTATATACTTTATAAACTAGCTTTGGTAGAACAAAGTAGTTGTTTCCCACTTGTAGAAATTGTGGAAACACAAGATGGGGCAGGCAGAGCTAGAAGCAAAGCTCTAAAAGCAGAGCCCTCATCACTGAACTGTGTGGTTAAAGGACAGTTAAGAAGTGTTGATGTGATTTAGGAGAGTAATTGCTGATTCCAAATGATATGTTTGGGGTTCAGCACCAAAACGTGAGATTGGTGTAGGCAGCAGTTGGGGTTTGTCGTGTGAAGAAACCATGATGACCATTCACTTTGGAAAAGGAGGAAAAGGTTACAGGCAAAATGAAAAGACACAATAGATACTAGAAGTGATAAAAATGAAATAGAGTTGGGAGAGCATATAATTAGCAAGGAAAGGGGTTTAACAATAATGAAGTTACAAGAATAGAGACACAGTGGAGGTTGGAGAGAGATACCATAAGACCTGGTGGGACATGAGAGGAGAGACATCACATGGCATGGGGGAAGGGTGAGACTATGGCAGGGAGATTCAGCAAAGATGACATGAGCCCTGAGCAGATTTCTAAGGGAAATTCAAACTCAAGGGTTTGACTGAATACCCATGAACTCCACAGAGGGTGGGACTATGGGGTCAAATTGATCTCTAATCAGTGCCCTGGTCTGGGAAGCAGTTAATTCTATTAATGCTGCGATCTCTCTCTTGCCAACCCAATCCAGTTACTGAGGACCTCATCAGTGTGGGAGAAAGCAATAGATCTGCATAGTATATGATGAATTTTCTCAGCTTTTCTTGAAGATAGAGAATACCAAGTAGAGTTAACTGTCAAAAGAATAATCTCTTTTAATTGAAACTACATTATCTTAATACTTAGATGATAAATGTGAGAAGTAACAAAAGGAGTGGGGATGGGATGGAGTCTCCTTTTAGCATTTGCTGATAAGGGAACTGAATAAGCTAGTTTCAGAGTTTACATCATTCCCCACTCTTGGAATTTCTATGGCATATTTCTGAGCTGGGAATAAAGATGAAGATCATTCTTCCATAACTGCTTCAAGCTGACATGGAGTTTAGAATTGTTCCTAAAGAAATTGTGAATGAAAGGCCCTACTTGCTTCATCCATAATAGAGGATTGTTGGTCCTCCTTTCTTGAAAAGGGCCATGACATCAAGGAGGTGATGCCATGACATTTTGAGTGAATTGGATTTAAATAAAGGAGGTCTATGTAAGATCACTTAACTCACTTTACCCTCCAGAGCCCTTTGGGTCCAGTTGCCAGATAATAGGTCAGGAACACCGGAGATGGCCCTGGATTCAGTGGAAGCTCTTGGCCTTTTTGAGTTAAGGTCAACAACAGGTCTAAGTCTGCCTGAAATTGCACCCATTCAGTGATTAAGGCTAGATAGCAATTGAGGCAAAGAATTATTTCTTTCATCTAGTCCCACCCCACCAAAAAAATCTAAATAAATAATAAATTTGGACAGAGAAGACTCGGGTTTTCTGACCAAGACAGAAATGATTGCCATTTACATTCATTCTGAGTTAATAAGGACCCAAACAATAATTACTAAGAAATTTGGCCTGGGATCCATTAGCCAATTCAAGATTAGAGTGGTTTTGCTCTTAAACTTTTTTTTTCTTTTGGATTGCTGAACCCTCTAAAGATACTTTGGAATATGCTGGCTGGATTTTTTTTTTTTCCATTTTTATTTTGAATTTGACAAACGTCAACAAACACGAATATTTTCACATATAAAGAACAGAAATTCGTACTGTAAATCTATCATATTCAATTTTAAGAGAGTATATTTAATTTAACATAATATTTCTAACACTACTTCTCTGAGGCCACTTCTGAATTTCTGCTCCCTTCTGTGTATGTTTCTTTTTTTATCTTATGGATGTTTTTTCCTTTTTTTTTTTTTTTTTTTAAATAAATCTGTCATTATCCTTCTGTTCTCCCAACAAATTTTTGTACTCCTAACCTCAAAAGTAAAATGCCTCAATTATAATATATGTATAGTTAAGCAAAACTAATCTACCTATTGGTTCTGTCTGAAGACGTGTATAGCTCATGCACCCTTTGCCAAGAGGTGGCAATCGGCTTTCTTGAATAGTATTTGATCGTCCAACTGACTACAATTCTTAATTTTTTTAACCCCTTTTCCTTTTCAATGTTGTATTTGTTATGTATTTTTCCCCCTGGTTCTGGTCACTTTTATTAATTTATGTAAGACCTCTTAAACTACTGAATTTAAGTTTTTTCAAGTGTTTTTTTCTTTGTATTATGCTGATGTTTTTATTTTTTTATTTGATATTTTCCCCAATTACTTTCAAAACAACTTTTTTTTACATTTGTTTTTGAAATTTTGGGGTTCTACACGAGCATCCCCTCGATTTCCATTTTCTTTTTACCCTGAGAAGAGCTGCTATGAATATATTTTTTGTACACATAGGTCAGTTTCCTTTTTGTTTTTTTCTTGAATTTCTTTTGGTATTTATGCCTAATAGTGGTAGTGTTAGGTCAAAGGACATGCATGAATTTATAGCCCTTTGGGCACAGATCCTATCTTTTGTTCGTTATCTGTTTTTTTGTAAATTTGACTCAATGTTCTTTATGTCTGAGAAATGAGATCTTAGGAGAAATTTGTGGCGCTCTGGCTGCCGAAGCAGACAAGAGGTTTCCACTGGTGGTGGGCCCAAAGCCTGGGGACTGGCCCTGGCAACCCCAACACCCTAACTTCCCGCCAGAAGGCGTGCGGGTCTCAAGCTGTAGAGCATGCTCACAGCAATACTTACGGTCCTCCACTACCACCAAGATTAAGGGCGGAAGCGGAAGTAACCTCAGGCCTTCCAAGCTTTTCCGTCTCGGTGGTACCTGGAAGGAGTCTTACAATTTCCGGTTCCTTGACGCTAGTTGGTTCCGGCATGGCGGCCCCCTGTGAAGTGAGGCATGGAGTAGGGGAGTGGGACTCCCCGGATCCAGAGGCTGAGGGAGATTCCCGGCGCCCTCCGACCTCTCTCCTTTCGGACGCGGCCGTGCAGAGCGACACCGACACCGACGCGGAAACGGAAGACTCGGCGCCCCGGGAGCGGGACACCCCCGAGGACATCGTGTTAGAGGCTCCTGCCAACGGGCTTGCCTTCCACCCTGCGCGGAATCTCGTGGCCGCCGGGGACGTGGACGGGGACGTGTTTGTGTGAGCGCGGGGAAGGGCAGGGCCAGGGCTCGGGAGAGAGCTCGAGGCCCGCGGTGCCGCTGTGATTGCCGTCCCCCGGCCCGCTGGTAGGGACCTTTGTCAGAAGAGGAGACTGGGCCCAGAGAACGAAGGTGGCCCGTTCAGTACTGTCCCTTCCTCTTTTCCTCACGGCAGCTTCGAGTACTCTTGCTGGGAGGGTGAAAACAAAGAGCTCTGGTCCTCGGGACACCATCTCAGGTCCTGCCGGGACCTGGCCTTCTCCGAAGACGGACAGAGTAAGTTTAGGGGATCGAGGGGCAGTCCGCTGGCTTTTTCTGGAGGTCGTGAAGCCTTCTTTGGAGGGGCTGGGACCTGCTGAAATACCTGTAGCACTAGGTCTCTGAGCGGCTTTTCCAGCGCCGAGTCCTTAGTTTTTATTGGGATGGGGAGAAATAGCCCCGGCCTGGGAGTCAGGACAAGAGAAGGTTAGCAAGACTGCTACTTGATCTCCATTTAAGGGAGAATAGGATGGGACTAGACTTAAGAGCACAGTTTCCTTTTTAAAATTTGTATCCCTCTTTGTCTCCCATCAGAACTTGTCACTGTCTCCAAGGATAAAGCCATTCATATCCTGGATGTTGAGCAGGGCCGCCTGGATAAGCGTATTTCCAAAGCTCACAAGTATGACAGCATTTGAAGTAAATTGGGAGTTTTGGGAAATGTTGGGATGTCCCTTCAAGACAGGGCTTCTTTTTGAATTTCACCTTTTTTTTTTTTTTTTTTTTTTAAACTTTCAACTAATAATTTTACTCCACAGCGTAGCTATCAACAGCTTGTTGCTAGTGGATGAGCATCTCTTAGCTACAGGGGATGATAGTGGCAGGATTCGGCTCTGGGACCAGAGGAAAGAGGGTGCAATTATGGACTTGAGGCAGCATGAGGACTACATTGCAGATATGGCTCTGGACCCTGCTAAGAAGCTGCTTCTTACTGCCAGGTGATGAGCCTTGGAAGCTTCTTCCCTCCAAAGTTAAAATTGCTTCTGTTAAGGGTACCTCCCAATAATCACCAATGCTTGTTTTTGTCACAGTGGGGATGGTTGCCTGGGCGTCTTCAATATTAAGCGGCATCGGTTTGAACTTCTGTCAGAAGCACAGAGTGGGGATTTAACATCTGTTAAACTTATGAAGGTACAATGGAGACTGGGTGTGGGGTTAGAGGACCAAGAGGAAGGTAGATCCCTAATCCAGATCACCATTTTATTTTTTTTTATTTTACAGCGGGGAAAGAAAGTTGCCTGTGGCTCTAGTGAAGGAACCATTTATCTCTTTAACTGGAATGGTTTTGGAGCAACCAGTGACCGTTTTGCACTGAAAGCAGAGTCAATTGATTGTATTGTGCCCATCACAGACAATCTGCTGTGCACCGGCTCTACTGATGGGATTATCCGGTATGAGAGGAAGAAAAGCTGGTGGAGAAAGGATGGGGTACTTGGTAAAATTAGGTTCCCCAGGGACTAATTCTTTTTTCTCTATAGGGCAGTGAATATCTTGCCTAACCGAGTTGTGGGCAGTGTGGGGCAGCATGCTGGTGAGCCTGTGGAACAGTTAGCCCTCTCCCACTGCGGTAAGTTTCTTGCCAGCAGTGGTCACGACCATCGGCTCAAGTTCTGGGACATTACACAACTTCGGTCAGTGGTCGTGGATGATTATCGGAAGCGGAAGAAGAAAGGTGGCCATTTGCAAGCTCTGAGCAGCAAGGCCTGGGGCATGGATGACTTTTTTGCTGGACTTAAGGAAGAGGAAAACACAGTGCCTGATCCAGTTGAAGAAGAAAGTGAGGACAGTGACTAAAGCGAACCATAGTGGGGAATCATTCAGCCTTTCTGTTGCAGTCCCTGCTCATTGGTTTTTCATGCCAGTTTAGTACTAAACTTCTAAAGAGGCTGCTTCAAGTATAATTGAAAGTGAGACTAAGGAGGGAAGGAAGCATGTTAAAACCACCAAGCTCATATTTATTCTATGACAAGAGGATTACAAAACCTAATGTTTAGATGTATGCTCCTGAGTTGTCAGATTGTAGTCTTTATCTCCAGCAGGACCCTAATCAATGAAAGGGAACCCCCCACCCCCACCAACCCTCCATAGAAGACACAAGATGGATGGACAAACATACCAAAACCTTAAGTTTTTAATTAAATATAAAACAGACAAAGTTACACTGGGTGTAACAACAACAATGAGCAGAGGAACCAAAAAAACTGCTTTTATGTCTAACTAGCAACCAAGTAAACAGCTTGAGGGACAAAATTATAAACACAGAAGAATTAGGAGGGTGGAGGAGGGTGTACCTGGCATAAAGAGAATGGAATAAGAACAAGAGATTTCCCCTCTAGATTAGCCAGGACTAGCATTCCCACTTGTCCAGCTTCAGGGCCCTGCCCTTCTTGAAGAACTAAGGAGCTCTTTATCCCCTACCTCCATAACTAACTGGTAGAATTGACCAGGATGACTATGACATTATTAGAGAGAGTTAAACAGCTATTTAACAGGAAAACCACCCCAATCCTGGGCTCTCATTTTCTCTTGGCTCACCTAATGCTTCTAGGAGGCGAAGGGACACAGCATTCTTGGCAACTTCATGTCCGCTTGGCCCCTCTTTAGTTACAACTACCCAGATGAGGCCACTGAAAGGCATGGGGTGACCAGGAATCACCACTTGGTACCAGAAGCGGTGCCAGCCTGCGGGCCCAGCTCCCAAGCACTTAGTGAGGAACACGGGCATGCCTAGGTGCCTCTGTTGGCACACGGCCTCGAGGGTAGCCTGGGGACAGTTGTGGGGCATTAGGGTCCCTGATTTCTCAGGTAAGGTCCTATGACTTATCTCGGGCCCCAACCCCCGAAATAAAGGACCTTCCGTTTGCTGTCGGAGCCGTTGCTTCAGGTCGGGTTTCAGCCATTCTACTGTCACCTGCTCACCACAGAGCTTTGAGCGCCCTGCCAGACAGAGGATAACATAGGAGTGATGAAGGGTGGGGGTGAGAAGGCAACCTAAGTTTGGCAACAAGTATTTGGCCACACCCCACCCCCACAAACACTAAACCCTTTTTACTCCCTAACCTATTTAGCTTTCCCACTCCCTCTAATGTGTATCAACTAGTACAAGTTTCTTAGCAACAGACAAAGTTACTCTGTTTTCCTTGACTTCACCCTCTTTAGTGTTACTCCTACCTTCTACTAGTGCTTTCTTCGCCATGGCTGCCGCCCGGTGGGAGCTAAACTTGAGCAGTGCAATCTGAGTGTGGGGGTGCATGAGGCTGGGGAGAAGCAGTGCTTCCTGCAGACCGGACCCGAGAGGCTGCAGGGCCTGAAGCAAGGCCTGGTGGTTCAGGGTTGGTGGCAGCCCATCCAGGGTCAGCTCGCATTTCTCGGTGCTCCGGCAGACCAGCAGCGGGCAGGCAGGGCGAAGATGGTGATTGTGAAGAGTGGCGATGGCAGCCTGGGCCCCGCGGCGGGAGCTGTATCTAGCATAGGCGAAGCCTCTGTTCAGGCCACTAAAAGTCATCATGAGGCGAAACTCGTAGAGACGCCCCACTCGCTGGAACAGTGGAATCAGCTGGTGCTCATACACATCCTGGGGCAGGCGACCGATGAACACCTCTGAACCTGCTGGAGGAGGGCTGCCTACCCAGCCTGGGGATAAAGTAGTTTTTGAACTGCAGATCTAGTTAGGTATACTAACCCCAACTGGGGAGCCTGTGAAACTGGCTTTTCCTCTACTTCTTAACTCGGTTTGGACTTCACACACTGGTCTTTAAAATTAATTCATACGATTTATAAAATCCATTTCAATTTAACTATTAATATTCCATTTTTCTAAAATGCAAATGAAACGGTATTCGTTTCCCAAACCTCTCCCGGAGCTTAGTCGTATATAATACATATGAGCATTTTCCTTTCTTCTTGGGGTGCAAATCAGGGACAGTAAAAGGGCACTTAACTCGTTCAGCTTTAGTTCCGTTCACAGGCCACTCCCCCAAAGCTGGGTGGGGGAGGGGGAAGAGGGGTGTTTGTTAGGCGCCTAACAGTCCAGTGCAGCAGGAAGCTCAGGCTACCCATCCCCTGGGGTAGGGGTGCAAATTTACCTGGGGGTGGACCGCCGTATTTCCTTTGTCCGTTCACTTGCACCAGTCGGATCCCCGTTTCCCTCACCCAAGCTTCCAGCGCAGCCTTGTTCACTGGATTCACCCGCTCACACCACAACTGGGGAGGGTGGGAGAAGGGGTGAGTACTGGTACTAGGCTCCAGCTCACATCACAAGTGTGATCGGGCCAGCCCATCTCCCCAATCATCTCACCGCAACGGATCCCTCAACCAAAGACACTCACCTCACACTCCCGCTTGGACTGCATGTTTAAAGGAGACCCACCCAGTCACATACCTTTATAGCCTCCCCCTCGGCCTCTGGAAACTTCCCAGCCCCTCTAGACTCTCATTGGCTATGGGGCGCGACCCCTCCCCGCATGGGAGGGGGGAGAGGAGACACGTGCTCTACCCTCCGGGTATAAACAGGTGAGAGAGGAAAACAAGAGATGGGAAGGGGGGTTGGGAGCCCTACCCAATTTCATTTTGCTTCTTTATAACTATGGGTTTTAGTTCCCTAGTGTGTGTGAGGAATAAAATGATGTAAAAGACCATATTCAGTAACATCTCGCAGAAATAGGTCACCAGCATATTGCTTCCAAATTGGGGTGGCATTAAAATATAGGAGGAGGAGCCCTTGAACAACCATCCCCTGATCCACAAGGGAACACAAGAGGATGACTAGCAGAAACTGAGAAGCAGGCATTTTATTGGACCCATAGGCAGTCAGCTTCACAAAAGTCAGTGGGAAATGTCAGCAACATGGCTTTTCTGTCACAAACAGGGACACAACTCTACATCTATAATGCATGGGGCGACACCCAGGGTCAACGCATGTCAGAGAAGCTTCAGTTCATTTCAGTGTCCTGGGAAACTCCAGAAAACAACTTCTTGAGAAAGTGGAGTTATACTATGGCTATCCTTCCCAGTGATTTAACAATAAAATATTATCTCAGCCTTGCCCTCTCTCTTAATTCTTCCCTCTGGAGCAGATGTGCAAAACCAACTGAAGAAGCTGGACTAGCCTCCAAATAGTGTCATTTCTATCCACTGACTTCTTTCAGTTCAGCAGATGGGGGGGATATTGACTTGTTCGTCTCCTGATTTCTTCCACAAGGTTTTCTTTCCGAATATCCACCTGGACAAAATAGGGAAGACGACAGCATGAGAAATGTCTATTCTTCATTTTGCTCCTACAACCTTCTATCTCCCTTTCTGCTTTCAGAAAGATTTCCTTTTCTAATAATTACAATAGAATTTGTACAGCCAGGGACTATGCTAAGCAATAGAGATATCTCATGTGATCCTCACAATCCTGGGAGGTAGGTGCTATTATCATCCTTATTTTACCAGGTGAGGAAATTGAGGCAAAGTTTAAATGACTTGCCCAAAGTATCTGAAATCCAATTTGAACTTAGGTCTTCCTGACACCAGGTCCAGCTCTCTAGCCACTACTCCACTTAGCTGCTTCAACTAGAAGTTACAGCTCACATCACAGCTCACATGTAACCATACACTTACTAGCAGGGTTAGAATAAGTTGTGATGAGATTTTAGTGTCGTCGTGAAAAGCTCACATTTTACCAAACTATCTTCTCTACTTGTTTGCTAATGTTTAAGACTCCCTTAACTAGGAAGCAAAACCTTGGATTCTATGTTTAGAGATAAAGCATGTTACAATCCAAATACTGCTCAGAGAAAAAGAAATTTCACAGGGTTCTGAACCTCCATAGGTACAAAACCTGAATTACTTTTTTTTTTTTTTTTTATTTTTATTTAATAGCCTTTTATTTACTGGATATATACATGGGTAACTTTACAGCATTAACAATTGCCAAACCTCTTGTTCCAATTTTTCACCTCTTACCCCCCACCCCCACCCCCTCCCCTAAATGGCAGGATGACCAGTAGATGTTAAATATATTAAAATATAACTTAGATACACAATAAGTATACATGACCAAAGCATTATTTTGCTGTACAAAAAGAATCAGACTCTGAATTATTGTACAATTAGCTTGTGAAGGAAATCAAAGATGCAGGTGTGCATAAATATAGGGATTGGGAATTCAATGTAATGGAAAAACCTGAATTACTTTTGTTCCTGCTGCTTTCACCTCATAGATTCTGGAGAGGCAGGCGTGATTTACTTTGGCTTGGCCAATGCTTATTTCAACATCTACTATGCACAGTAACATATGTCTATACATAAGAAGTAATCTCCTAGTAAAGGACAGGAGTTCAAATCTCTCTTTGAAGCATTCCATTTGTGTAACCTAGGATACGTGCTCTAGGGCAGTGTATCAAACTGAAATAGAACAGGATCCAGGAAGGCCCCATTTTGACTTAGAAAATGACAAATTAACATTATCTGTGTAATATTGTATTTATTTAATTGTGAAACATCTACCAATTACATTTTAGTCTAGTTGGGCAGGCATTCCTTAGCTCTAGGCAACTCAGGGATATCTAGGAATTGCATAAATAACCCTCAAGGGTAGAGAGCTTCTATATCCGGCAGTTCCCAATACCAAAGAAATCAAAGGTCTAGGATCCCACCTCCCAATTTCCTTGACATAAGACATAGCTAAATTCTGATACAGAGATGAAAAAAATGCAAGGCCTGTTATTTTAGTTTAAGCAGCTATAATTTCTAGTCACAGAGAGTTATCTTAAATTCACAAAGATTAAGTTGGCTTGTTCATGAATCACAAAGCAAGCAAATGACAAAATAAAACTTGATCGCCTCTTTAAATCTTCAGGTTAGATACTTGGTCAACTTTACCCAGCTAGCTACCTCTGACAGGTAAATAAATGAGCCTAATTCAAGGCAGAATGCATGGAGGCTAAAGAAAGCTACAGATAATCATTTTAGGGAAATCTGAAGAGGGAAGAGTTTGAGATAATGAGAGTAGTAGTCAGGAGAGTGGAGAATGAAGGCATGGAAGGTGGAAAGTAGGAGGTGGAAGAAGGGAGGCAGGCTGTTTGAAAGTCCAGCAGAGGCTCAGAGAATAGCCATTAGGGTAGGGTATAGCTTTTTTAGGCGGCCAAGATGATCCTAGTCTCATCTGAGGCCAAAAAGGGAAACCATTCTTGCTTCAACTTAAAATATTCTTTCCCCATCTCCCCCCTCCATCGTGGTCTTTCAACTTCAGATCCCCCTGCCCTCACTTACCTCTTCTCTGCTGGCTACAGAGCGCAGCTTGACAACCCCATCCTTCAGTTCTTGCTCCCCAATGATGGCCACCAGTGGTATACCAGTCTCCTCACAGTACTGCAACTGAGTCAGCAGTTTGGGGTTCTTTTTGTACAGCAATTCAGCCTGAAGAGATCAGGGCAGAAGAGGGGCTGAGACACAGCCTTGCCTCAGAAAAAAGACAGCTGTCTGGCCCATAGCCTACTTTGGCAGAGAAGCTATACTCTGGCTGGTAGTTAATTTGGTCCCAGGAATTAACACCATGAAAAATCAAAAGGAGTCTTAAGACTCATCTTTAGAATCAAATTCTAAAGCAATAGAGTTCAGCACTTCCTTCTAGAGTCTAGGGTTATTCATCCATACCTTAATGCCCCTGTCCCACAGTTCTGCAACAAGCTTCAACCTTTCCTCCAAAAGCTTCTTTTGGGCTGCAGCCACAAGCACCTGGGTTTCTGTTGTCCTAACTTTTTCTTCAGATGCCTAAAGAATGGGAAGATATAGCATTGTGTGTGACAAGTTAGATTGACAAATAGGATCTCTTCAAGCTTTTGGACTGGGATGAATGGCAGAAACTGAGAAGAACAAACAGGTTAGGAGTCTTTCTTTCTCCCTACTTCCAGCAGCTGAATTACAGTCAATTCAAATAAGCAGTCCATTATTCCAAACAAAGAATATTCACAAGATCACACTTTGAAAAGAACAAAGGAAACACTGGACTACAGAGAAACGAGTGGCTTATCTTTATATAGTCTCCAGAAGTAGATTTAATTGGCAAAGTCACAGCTCTTTGCTTTCCTCTCAATAGCCCAGCATACAACAGAACTTCAGAAAGTATTTTTCCATTAATTATAAACCCACCTTCACATATTGTATTTAGTAAGGATAAAAAGCTTCAAAATCTGAATTACTCAGAAGTCCCAAGCAGATAGTTTGAAAAATGAGGGCATTAGTATCAGCCTTCTAGGAGCCTCACTGCAACTCTATCCAACAAATATTATCTCCATTTGACAGAAGGAAGACAATGCAGTTCAGTGTGCTTAAAACCTATAGTCATACTATGGTTAAATATCCATCTAAGACAAAGCCTGGACCAAGGTCACTCTGCTCACTCTACCTCCACTTTTCTGAGCATTTCTACTGGAATAACAGAAGGTAGGCTAAGAACTCACTAAAACCAACTGACTCAATAAGTGGTTGCAAAAATAAGGCAGCCCAGAAATTTCAGTCTGGCCTTTCCATTCTCCATGTTAGTTCCTGGTGTAGGTTTGTGTCACATTGGGTATATATTTTGAACCAGAGCTAGGATTTCATTGGCAAGAGAAGTTTCCCGGGGAGAAACTTCCCTTACCAAGACACTACTCCTGCTCAGTTAAGGTGGTCTTGGAGAATTTTGCCCAGGGGAACTGAAAAATTCAGTGATTCTTCACAGAGGCTGTCATATATAGGACGGGCCAGTCTAGGTCTTCCTGCCTCCCAAGCCAGTTTTTTATCCACTACTCCAAGCTGTCTTCTCAACCTGTTTTATGTACTCTGTAAATCATGAAGCCCTATTATAATCCAGATGCATTTAATGACATTACAAATTTGAATATTAGTCATATCCCTCTTACTCCTCACTCAACTAGATGGAAGGTCTATCTAGACCCTTATCTCTCTCTAGTCTACTCTCCAGATTAAAACAATAGCTTTGTATGCAACAGGACTAAATAAAAGTTTTGTCGATAATTGCCCAGGAAGAGTAGCAAGGGAATACAAGGATCCACATCATCAAAGAAGGCTTACTGGTTAGAGATCAACACTGTAGGCAGGGCAGGGCCCAAGTACCAAACCAAATCCAATATGGTGATATCCTTTTCTTGACTCCCCCTGAACAAATAAAAAAAATAAAATAAAAAAAACCTTCCCAACTACAGTATAGTTTTAGCTAGTTAAGGATAGGTATACTAAGTGGCAACTGAGTTTTAAAGCTAATTATCCTTCTCTTTCTTCTCTTCCTTAATTGTGAAATGGAATTGACACATATGACCCAAACAGGGTTCCTACCTCCATCCTCTGTTCCACAATAGAGAAGATCCTTTCAACCCCAATGCTGAGCCCCACACATGGCACCTTGCGGCCCTTGGGGTCAAACATGCCAACAAGACCATCATAGCGCCCTCCAGCAGCCACACTGCCCACGCCAAGTGGTTCTTCCCCCTGTCGGGTTGGGGTCTGAAGAAGCACTGCTTCATAGATCACCCCGGTATAGTAGTCCAGGCCCCGGGCCAGGCTCAGGTCAAAGGTTATCTGTGGGACATGGAGATATGGTCAGTCCCAATGAACAGACACATCCTGGGATCCTGTGCAGTCTGCTAGGGCCTGCCCTTCCCCTACTCACTTTCTCTGTAATACCAAACAGGGTCAGATACTCAAATAGCAGTTTCAGGTCCCCCAACCCCTCCAGGGCCAGCTTGTTCTGTGAGAGTTTGGGATCCTGCAATAGTTGTTCTACTAAAGACACTCCACCTGGGAAAAGCAGACAAAGAGAAGAAAGGATGCCGCCCATCAAATTTTCATTGATTACTTAGATTGCACTCGATGTTACTAATGAGGTAACATTACCTCACTATCCCAACTGCCTAATCTTTTTAACCAATATGTGTATTTACTTCATACAAAAATAGCAAGATAATTTTTTGCAGCACAAGGGAAATGGAAGATATAAGAAGGCACTAAAACACACACTGGAAGAATGATTCACATGTAGTAGGAAAATCAGCAATTCTCCCTTCCCCCAAAGAATGTCATCATAAGCTACCTTCTCCTCACCCCCACTAATTCTTACCATGCTGCTTCACATAGGCCCCAATAAGATCTGCCACCTCAGAGGCCAGGCCTTTTTCTTCCACCATTTCATTCTTCACATCTTCCCATGACATCTGCGGAAACATTGGATTCAAAGGGCCCAGAAATGATTCACAACAGTGGAAGGTGCAGTTTTTGTTTTGGGATGAAGGATCTTATGGGCAGAGGTCACTGCACCTCAATTCAAGAGTAAAGGCCCTCTCCCTCCCAGATACTGTCTTCCATTTCCTGAGATGGGGTAAATTTCAGGGGAAAGAAGTAGGAGCTATACATGTAAGTTATTTGTCACCTTGTCTAGCTTGTCCACTGAAGAGCAAATGGTACGGAATTTGCTGTCAGGAACACCACAGACATTGAACATTCCATCCAGAATTCTCCTGTCATTCACCTGAGGATTCCAAAGTCATCTTAAGAAGTGGAAATTCCCACCCTCAAGTTATTCCCTTCAAGATCCATGATAGCAACAGTATTCCTAAGGCCTATTTTTACCTCTCCAAATAAGACAGAAGAGTTCAGTCATAAGAGAGGAAGACTGTTAGAGTCCTAATTAGTACCACCAAGTTAGACATAGCCTTTTCTCTCACCTTAATAAGGAAGTCCCCCAGTTGAAGTGCACTCAGGATCTCACAGATTATCTTCAGACATTCTGCATCAGGAATCATGGGGTCAAACTGTCCAGCAATGTCAAAATCCTATACAAGAAGTGAAAGGAAGAAGCCTCAAGTCAAGAGGACTGATTTCCAGGCTCCAAAGCTCCAGACCCCTGTAGGCAACACTACAGACCTTAACTGATGCCCTTGACTGCATTTCCAAGCCTAGAAGATGACACATTCATCAAATTCTTCAGATCACTTTTTAAAAATTTTATCTCCATCATCTCTTTTAGTAAAATCTCCCCTGAAATGCTTTTCCTTTAGCCATTTATTTGCTCTTTCCCTGCTCAGACTAAAGCTTTGATTAATTCTGATGTACAAACTGATTTTCACACACCATTTTTAGCTCATCATTTGTTATCTGGATTTATCTAGACACAGGTATCATGTCTATATATGCCACTCTAAAAAGTGAATACTTTATAAATTCTAACTGATCTCAGTGAGGACTCAATGCCTTGAGCTTTCTTGGCTTTGAGATACTCACACACTGGTAAAATTCCCGGTAACGACCACGAGTCATTGCAGGGTTATCTCGACGGTACACCTTTGCAATGTGGTAGCGTTTAATGTTGGTTAGTTTATTCATCGCCAGATATCGAGCAAAAGGAACCTGAGGGTAGATTAAGGAGAAAGCGTCTCTAGTTCATAGCTAATTGCCATGATCAGCAGACCCTGCCTGAAAACAAAGTGTCCATACTCTCCTTGGAGTGCAACTGGGGACCCTGTGCGATTGGATTGCTCCAGGGAAAGTTATCAGCAGTGTGGAATACTCAGATGATCCTGACACTATAGAAATACCAATGTGGAAGAAACTCTGTATTATGCTTAGTGCCTGCAGGACCATAATATAATTTTTTTCTTTTTGAACAATCACTAGAGAATAGATTCATCATAGAAAGATAAGTAAGCTTTCTGTATCTTTAAGTGCAAAAGAACATTTTTTTTCCTGTATACAGTCTTCAAGATAGGCAAAAGAACAGTATTCTACAATAAAAGGAATTATAATGGATTCATGTTTGGGTCCTGGAATTAGTTAAGTTCCTATATGATATTCCTAGGAATGAGTCCTGTTAATTAGAATTTACATTTTTTTTTTTTTTTTTAAGAGGGACTTTACCTAACTCATTACATCTGATTCTTTGGATCATTTATTCAAGGACTTCTTCCTATATGAACAACGTTCTCCAAATATGAGTATTCCATCATTTCCTGTCAATTAAAGTCCAATATAAATGACAGTATCCTAGAGCTCACTTTGAAAGGATACAGTGAGGTCATAACGAAGGGCCAACAGCTCACCACCCTGATCCTTCAGATCATATATGAGCTTAGAGTCTTCCCCATATTTTCCAGTCAATGTTTCCTGGAAGAAAAAGAAAATATATATATTGTCTAGTATCTAATACTGTCTTGAATTTGTTAATGTGAACTGACCACATATATATATCAGATGTTGACCTTGATTCTCTAGTTGGGGGGTTGGAAGGAAGAGAAAGACAATTCAGATCTCAAAATATAATTATACACACCTGTTATATGAAAACATATAATTATTTCAATGACTATACTTACTGGCAAATAAAGATGCATAGTATTTTATAATCCCAATAGCCCAAGAAATGCAAGGAATCAAGTGCTTTGTAGGATGTTCTGCTGCAGCAACTTCTCCCTTCCCCCCAACAAAAACAGCTGTCTTAAAACAGGCACCAGAGCCACAGAAATCAATACAGGAATAATTATGTTGGTTCCCACTTTTAAATAGAAATCAGGTTTCTGTACACTAGGAATTGGGCTGGTATTATCTAAACCTATCTTAATAGGTAATCTTTCATTATTATACTCGGTATTTGCTCTGGATTCCTCCCCATTTCTTTGCCAAATACTTTCCCCTTGGCTGACTCTTCTCACCTTCAATTCAAACACAGGAGTATCTATTACTTCTGCACCATGACGCTTGAAGCAGCTGATGATCACATCAAAAACCTTCTCCCGAACAGCCATCTGCCTAGGGCTGTAGTCTCTTGTGCCCTTGTAATCAAAAGCAAATAAACAAGAAACTCAGTAATAAGAAAGCAAGAGGAGGTAATATTTCAGAAATATTCTATTTCTAATCTCAATTATAAGGCAACAGAATTGCATTTAACTCCCTTTTAATCACCAAGTCAAATCTACATGGACTTAGGGGAGGCTAGACAGGATAAATATCATCTATATAAAAGAAGGCTTTAACATAATCTTTTAACATTAGAGCTGTGCTTAGAGAGGGATTATTTGGTTGGTTTTGAGTTATGTTAATGGTCTTGAATTAAAAATTGATTAACTATAAAATCTCTAGAGATAATCTACATTTTATTTCTATAATCACTGGAATTACTACTAATAAATTGGGAAGTACTTTTTAAAACATGCAGCGACTACTTATTTCAACATGGAAGCTGCCCAACCTGCACTAGATTCTTTCTGAGAATCTGCAGTAGAGGCAGTTCTCCTACAAGTTGGGATGACTAAAATCCTGCCTATCTTGACAAATTGGTAACGCCCAGGTACAGCCCCATTCCAGCCAAATGCCTCAAAATGCTCTGTTTTCTAAAAGAAGCCAAATACTTCTCCCCTCCTGCATGCAGGGGGAAAGTCACCTATTCACGTCTTTATGACCAGATCCCGCTTCTTGAATTTGTTTTATTTCCCTCTGGGGATTCTTTGAAGGTAGGGTTTAAACATTACCAACTTTGTATCTTCAGTATCTAATAGTGTTTTGAACTTGTTAATGTGGACTGACCACATATACATGTGTGTTAATTGGAGGTTGGAGGAAGACAATTCAGAAGTCAAGATATAAGCAAGAAAAAATAAGTATTACAAATATAAAAGGAACTGACAATGCAGTCAGGTTCATGAGAACACGCTCTGACAGGATTCTGTAAAAACATATTTACCTTTGGAGTTTTAAGCACAAACTTCTGTTTTCCTTCATCAGAACCCAGCTCTGCCTTCAGCTTCAGGAGCTTTGAAACCTCCTCCTCGATCTGTATCTCAATAAACAGGAGAATTTGGAAGGACTGGTCCCTGACCAGCGCCCTCACCAATTCGTATTTTGGAGAAGCATGTGAATACGGGGGTTCCAGACACCAGGATCAACCTCACATATATTACAAAGCGCAAGCAAGACAATTCAGTCAAGCGCCTTAAAGACAGCGTCAGCGGGAGGGTTGCCTTCAGGACCTGGTCCTGTCCCTTTCAAGCCCTTGCCCGGCCCCAGAGCCAGAAGCCCGCCACCCTGGGAACCGATCCGGCCTCCCCGGCCCACCCGAGCGGGTCGCGGCCCTCACCAGTTCGGCGCCCGCCTTCTGAAGCTTGAGGCCTCGCACTCGCTCGCCCTGGAGCCTGACGGCCTCCTCCAGCGCAGCTCGATCCGCCATCCCGCAAACGGCTGCGGCTGTCACGGGCTCCTTCCGGCCACCGAGCTCTACCCGCTGCTCGCGCGCCGGGGAGCTTCCGGTCGGCGTGGGCTTGCACCGGAAGAATGAGGCTAGGTTGAACTCTGCGGCCTCTCCGCTCCGCCCGCCTGCCCCTTAGCGAATCTCATGCTTGGGAGTTTCACTTCACTTTTCTCTGACGCTGTTTGTTTCAATTAATAATCTGGTGACCAGCATTTTCTCATTCTCTGAACTCAAGCCTAAGCGTTCCCTTTGCCCCAATCCTCGCCTCCTGCGGGGCCGTGGGAAGAGAAGCCCGGCCCCCGCCATGCAGCGCCTCGGGCCCTTGTCTCGGGAGGCCTGGGCCACGCTGACCCTCCAGTTGCTGCGACCTCCCTGCGCCGGGGCCTCGCTGCTTTCCCCCCGGGTGCTAGGAGGTCTGGTGCAGCCTCCAGCGCGGGAGGTACGTTCTGCCTTCTCACGTTTCTCAGTTCTTCTTGGCTCTCCTTAACGTAACTTAATGACAAGCTAAGATTGATTACTTGTTTGTTACATTGTAGAGCGGATCCCTGTTTAGGTAGAGTGAGATAATTGGCTTCGGAGGCTCTTTCTAGCACTGAATGAAGAAATATTAAGTTCAGACTAAGTTCAAAACATTATGCTAAGCCTTGAGAATACAAATAGAAAAGTTAAATGAAGTTCATCTTATACTTTGTCAGTCGTTATCTACTTATTAAAATTGTAAATCCCCTCATGTCTGAACCTCTATTTTTTAGTACCCAGTCCCTGGTAGGCTATTAGCTTTTGTTGAATTTAATTGAGTTTTCTAACTGTTCTCGGCCTGACTCTACCACCGTGTGAATGAATTAAACTCGATCAGAGCCAGGAATCCAACTTTAGAATTGGTATCCTATGATATAGTAGGTTTTTAAGTCAATGCTTGATTTATTTAAAATGCCTTAGTTTTCTTATAGGTTTAACGAAGGTTTAAGTTAATTGGACTCCCTTTAATTCTAACATTTTCGTAATTTTGCATTTTGACTTCTAAATGTCTGTTTGGTCCTAGATAATTGACTACAGATTTTGAGCAATCGGACCGCAGTCTTTTACTCCCTAATGTTTGTGATCGGAGTCCCACAGTCTATGATATTAATTTATTTGTTTATTTATACTGATAATATTGTTTAAATATATCATACAAAGAACCTCGGAATTATCGATTGAATCATCCACAGGAATCTCTGAAACCCTCACTTGAATGAATACTTCAAGACAAGACAGATGATTACTTGTTTGTTATATTGTAGAGTGGATCCCTCTTTAGGTAAAGTGAGATAATTGGCTTCTGAGGCTCTTTCTAGCATTGAATGAATGAAGAAATATTTATTAAGTTCAGATTAAGTTCAAAACATTATGCTAGGCATTGAGAATACAAATAGGAAAGCTATGCAGTCTGTTCTCAAAAAGCTCACATTTCAGTAGAGGAAACCACATATGCATAGAAGGTTTCAATTGTAAATCAAGCTAGAAAAATCCAATGCATGGTGAAGGACCAAAGCAGATAATACTGTCTTTTTTTAAAGTAGTACAGAAGTACAGTTTGTACTTCCATGATTTAGAAACCTTAACCTTCCTAAATTTGTTTTCTGATTAAAAAAAATAAGGATAATACTTGCACACTGTTTACCTTGTAAGGAAAACACATTGCAAACCTTAAAATATTTTATAAAAGTGAATTATCACCATAATTGTTGTTAGAGATGAATAAATTGTTGTCTCCAGAAATTATTTGCCCCAGTTATTAAATGGCAACACCGGGACAGCTCTGTATTTTCTTAGAAGTCTTATTGGATAGCCTACTATAAAAAACTAATATTTTTCCATTACATTTTTTCCCACATATACTGCCAGAAATTGATAGGGTCCCTTCCCTTGAAGAACTTGCAATCTAGTATTTTGATGCTATGAAAGGTGATTTGAATTTGTATACAGAAGATCTGAATCCAAATCTAAACTGTCACTAATTTCCTTCCATGACCTTGGGTAAGGTACATAAACTTTCTAGGCCCAGTTTCCCTGTCTGTATTGTTTAAATGAGGGGATTGAGTTGGCCTTTAAAAGTCCCTTGTAGCTCCAAATCTTTCTTCCTTTTCATTGGGTTCAAGGGAAGGGAATTAGCATTTATTTTTTTATTTTTTATTATTATTATTTTTTATTTAATAGCCTTTTATTTACAGGATATATACATGGGTAACTTTACAGCATTAACAATTGCCAAACCTCTTGTTCCAATTTTTCACCTCTTACCCCCCCCCCCCCATCCCCTCCCCTAGATGGCAGGATGACCAGTAGATGTTAAATATATTAAAATATAACTTAGATACACAATAAGTATACATGACCAAAACATTATTTTGCTGTACAAAAAGAATCAGGCTCTGAATTATTGTACAATTAGCTTGTGAAGGAAATCAAAAATGCATGTGTGCATAAATATAGGGATTGGGAATTTAATGTAATGGTTTTTAATCATCTCCCAGAGTTATTTTTCTGGGCATAGCTAGTTCAGTTCATTACTGCTCCATTAGAAATGATTTGGTTGATCTCGTTGCTGAGGATGGCCTGGTCCATCAGAACTGGTCATCATATAGTATTGTTGTTGAAGTATATAATGATCTCCTGGTCCTGCTCATTTCACTCAGCATCAGTTCGTGTAAGTCTCTCCAGGCCTTTCTGAAATCATCCTGTTGGTCATTTCTTACAGAACAGTAATATTCCATAATTTTCATATACCACAATTTATTCAGCCATTCTCCAACTGGATGGACATCCATTCGGGAATTAGCATTTATGTAACACCTACTGTGTGCCAGGCACTGTGCTAAGTACTTTTTTTTAAAAAGCAAATATCTTTTTTGATTCCCACAGCATCTCTGGGAGTGGTTATTATCCCTATTTTGCAATTGATGAAACTGAGGCAAATAGTGACTTTCCTAGGGTGACACACAACTAGTAAATGTCTGAGCCAGTTTTGAACTTGGGTCTTCCAGACTTTAAGACCACTAGTTAGTTGCCTCAGTAGAAGAGTTAATAATCTAATGTTAATGAATACAAAGCTAATAAATTATTCTTATTGTATCTTTATTCCTTTGTTGTTGTTTCTTCTAAAGCATCTTTCTGCCAGAACCCAATAGGTCTAATGGGTCATGTAGCCCTTTTGTAAGGAAGTTACTCTTTTGGTCTGTCATTTTTACTTTTTGAAACTAGAGGCAAAAACCCTTTTAAATTTCTGATATTAATATAGGCTTTTTTTTTTTTTTGGTAAGTTTTTGTTTCTGAGTCTTACTTTCTCTGAGTATAAATTAGCAAAATGCCTTGAGTAAGCTTGTGTAATTAAAAAGTATAACTGGCGTTTGACTCTCCCAGAGATGGAGGGAGCCAGAATAAAACCACACTGTATAGAGGGAAGGATCTTTCAATACGAGGGCCTCTGGGGAAAATGCTTTATGGACACAATAGACACAATGGCCACAATTCAGGCCCAAGTGAAGAGCCTGCCGAACTTTTCTTCTTGTAACTGGAAGACTGGAAATTCAGAGGTCAAAGATCTGCAGCCATTGCTTAGTGTGCCATGATAATTTTTTTCCAGTTTGCAGAAGCCAGGTTGAAGATTCAGCTGGAATCAGATAAAGAGAAATCCAATTTTGTTATCAAGACTCCCAAGGTAATTCTCTTTCTTCCTTTTTTGTCTTCTTTTCCTGAGTGCTTGAGAAAAACATCTGCCCCTACCTGATTTGAAATCTTACAGTAAATTAAAAGTTTATATCATACAGTGGATAGAATTACACTTAAGAGTCAGAAAGAACTGGGCTCAAATCCTACATCATATATTTACTAACTATATGATCGCCCTGGTCAGAATACTTCTCAGTAACTACTTCCGTCAGGGTTGTTGTACAAATAGTGTATAAAATGTATTACAAACCTTAAAGTACTTTACAAATGTAAACTATGATGTCCATTGTTCTCTTTTTCCCAAGCCCTTTACAATTTGCCTTTAAACTCTTTCTCTATGTCCCTTTATTCTGATTGCTTTTGATCCATAGGGTACCAGGGATCTTAACCCTCAACAGATGGCTATTCGAGAGAAAATCCTTAATGCTGTCATCAGATGCTTCAAGTGCCATGGAGCTAAAGGGCTAGACACTCCAGTGTTTGAACTAAAGGTGACAAAGGAAAAGGGAACAGGGAGGAAGGAACAGTATTGAAATTCTTACTATCTTAGCCTTCAGTATCCCAGATCATATTTATTAAGCTGTAGACTTATGTTTGTCCAGGAAGTGCTAACGGAGAAGTATGGAGAAAACTCTAGACTCATCTATGACCTGAAAGATCAAGGTGGGGAGCTACTGGCTCTTAGATATGACCTCACAGTATCCTTTATCCTTCTAAGAGCTATTTTACTTTATCCTGACCATTCTTTTCTTTCTTTCTTTTTTTTAATTATAGATTTTTATTTACAAGTTATATGCATGGGTAATTTTACAGCATTGACAATTGCCAAACCTTTTGTTCCAACTTTTCCTTTCCTTCCCCCCACCCCTCTCCCCCAGATGGCAGGTTGACCAATACATGTTAAATATGTTAAAGTATAAATTAAATACAATATTAGTATACATGTCCAAACAATTATTTTGCTGTGCAAAAAGAATCTGACTTTGAAATAGTGTACAACTAGCCTGTGAAGGAAATAAAAAATGCAGGTGGACAAAAATAGAGAGATTGGGAGTTCTCTGTAGTGGTTCATAGTCATCTCCCAGAGTTCTTTTGCTGGGTATAGCTAGTTCTCTTCATTACTGCTCTATTGGATTTGGTTGATCTCATTGTTGAAGATGGCCACGTCCATCAGAATTGATCATCATATAGTATTTTTTTTTAATTTAAAAAAAATTTTAAAATTTTTAATAGCTTTTTATTTACAAGTTATATTCATGGGTAATTTTACAGCATTGACAATTGCCAAACCTTTTGTTCCAATTTTTCCCCTCTTTCCCCCCACCCCCTCCCCTAGATGGCAGGATGACCAATACATGTTAAATATATTAAAGTATAAATTAAATACAAAATAAGTATACATGTCCAAACCGTTGTTTTACTGTACAAAAAGAATCGGACTCTGAAATATTGTACAATTAGCCTGTGAAGGAAATAAAAAATGCAGGCAGGCAAAAATATAGGGATTGGGAATTCTATGTAATGGTTCTTAGTCATCTCCCAGAGTTCTTTTGCTGGGCATAGCTGGTTCAGTTCATTACTGTTCCATTGGAACTGATTGGTTCATCTCATTGCTGAAGATGGCCAGGTCCATCAGAATTGATCATCATATAGTATTGTATTTGAAGTATATAATGATTTCCTGGTCCTGCTCATTTCACTCAGCATCAGTTCATGTAAGTTTCTCCAGGCCTTTCTGAAATCATCCTGCTGGTCATTTCTTACAGAACAATAATATTCCATAATATTCATATACCACAATTTATTTAGCCATTCTCCAATTGATGGGCATCCACTCAATTTCCAGTTTCTGGCTACTACAAAGAGAACTGCCACAAACATTCTTGCACATACAGGTCCCTTTCCCTTCTTTAAAATCTCTTTAGGATATATTTGACCAGTAGTAACACTGCTGGATCAAAGGGTATGCACAGTTTGATAACTTTTTGAGCATAGTTCCAAATTGCTCTCCAGAATGGTTGGATGTATTCACAATTCCACCAACAATATATCAGTGTCCCTGTTTTCCCACATCCCCTCCAACATTGTGCATTATTGTTCCCTGTAATTCTAGCCAATTTGACAGGTGTGTAGTGGTATCTCAGAGTTGTCTTAATTTGCATTTCTCTGATTAATAATGACTTGGAGCATCTTTTCATGTGGCTAGAAATAGTTTCAATTTCTTCATCTGAGAATTGTCTGTTCATATCCTTTGACCAATTATCAATTGAAGAATGGCTTGATTTCTTATAAATTGAGTCAGTTCTCTATATATTTTGGAAATGACGCCTTTATCAGAACCTTTGACTGTTAAAAATGGTTTCCCAGTTGATTGCTTCCCTTCTAATCTTGTCTGGATTAGTTTTGTTTGTACAAAAACTTTTCATTTTAATATAATCAAAATTTTCTATTTTGTGATCAATAATGATCTCTAGTTCTTCTTTGGTCATAAATTCCTTCCTCTTCCACAGGTCTGAGAGGTAAACTATCCTATGTTCCTCTAATTTGTTTATAATCTTATTCTTTATGCCTAGGTCATGAATCCATTTTGACCTTATCTTGATGTACAATGTTAAGTGTAGTTGACCATCCTTTTCTATGTCAGGGGAAGGAATTGTGAATGTCATGGTCATATCCAGAGCTCTGATTCTATTTTATGTTAGATGATTCAGAGAGGCATTCCCATAGTAAAGCAAGGGCTGAAAGTAGTGATGAAGAACAGGTTTTCAAATTTAAATAATCTGGGGAAAGGATTAGGGTGAATAGGAGGGAAGGATCCCAGGGTCTTAGAGACCATCTAGATCCTTATTTCCCATTCCCTGTTTGAGTTTTCAATTTGACAAAATGATGTTGGAATCTATTGCTAGAGATGTAATTTCCCTAGTATTTGACTTGTACAAATACAGTTGAAGGCCAGCTCTGGAAGGGACCATGCTGCTTCCTTAATAATTTCTTGTGAGGTCCCTTTTGCTCGTTATCTGGCTATGAATAAGATAAAGAAGATGAAACGCTATCATATTGGAAAGGTGTGGCGACGGGAGAATCCTTCCATAAACCAAGGTCGATACCGAGAGTTCTGCCAATGTGTGAGTGATTGGGGCACTGGAAAGTAGGGAGGGGGTTATCAGAGCAACATCCCTGGAAACACAGATTTAATTAGAGGATTTTCAAATTTTCACTGTTTCTTTTTGCTACAGGATTTTGACATTGCAGGTCAATTTGATCCCATGATCCCTGATGCAGAGTGTTTAAAGATCATATATGAAATCCTAAATACATTGCAGTTGGGGGACTTCTTAATTAAGGTGAATGTAAAAACAAAAGAGGAGGGGGGTGTGCATGAGCTAAGATGATTTTCTTCAGGTTTTCATCTTATCTTTATGGTGGTCCCAATCTTACTCCTTGGCTTTAGCAGCTATTTCCATATAGTCTAATTGTAAAGCTTCTCTTCCTTTTACTAGAGGGAATCACTGGGAAAGGAGTCTGGATCTTTCTTTTGGGAATAAGTATTGATGGAGTATCTGGTGCATATGGAATTCACAGGTGAATGACAGGCGAATTTTGGATGGTATGTTTGCTGTCTGTGGGGTCCCTGAAAACAAATTCCGATTTGTGTGTTCTTCAGTGGATAAGCTGGGCAAGGTAATAAAGAAAGGATCTTTTCATTTTCCCTCATCTAAGTTTTTATAGCTTACCGTCTTCTGGATTATTTTGTTTAAGAAATTAGAGGGACAGTGTGTAAAATAAGCTATCATACTTAAGTAAGTTATTGTAAAAGCTACAGCGAATCTAAACATGATCTTATTTCAAATCCTTTATTGGGAACTTGGAATCTACTTCTTTGCTAATAGCAGTAACATTAATATAAACATGTAATATTTTAAAAAGTGCTTTCTTTACAGTTATTTTATGAGGAAGCCATTAAAATTATCTCTTATAGTAGGGATCTTAAACAAGCTGTTTAAGTGAATTGCTTTGGGTCATATAGCTAGTAATTGTTGAAGATAAAATTGCAACTTAGTTCATTCATGAAAACATGAATCCCATGTTTTCACTCTGTCTAGCATTCCATTCTTACTTATGTCTATTATAGACCTTAGGTACATGGTAAGCATTCAAATGCTTAGTAATTGAATATAATATCTTTTGTTATGAAAGAAAGTAGGTTCTTGGGGTTATGAGCAATTATTTATTGTTCTATAGATGTCCTGGAAGGATGTGAGAGAAGAAATGGTGGGAAAGATGGGTCTGGCTTCTGAAGTGGCAGATTGTATTGGGGATTACATCCAGCAGCATGGTAAGAAGCAATATTTCCCAAGATTTAAATATACATATAATAGGAATATAAGAGATCACCATCTTAAAATTCTGACTCTTATGTTTGACTTTCCCAGGTGGAGGGTCCCTAGTAGAGCAACTACTGCAGGATCCCAAACTCTCACAAAACAAGCTGGCCCTGGAGGGATTAAGGGACCTGAAACTGTTATTTGAGTATCTGACCCTGTTTGGTATTACAGAGAAAGTGAGTAGCAGACTGCAGAGGATCCCAGGATGTGTCTGTTCACTGGGACTGACCATATCTCCATGTCCCACAGATCATCTTTGACTTGAGCTTGGCCCGGGGCCTGGACTACTATACAGGAGTGATCTATGAAGCAGTGCTTCTTCAGGCCCCAACCCGACAGGGGGAAGAACCACTTGGCGTGGGCAGTGTGGCTGCTGGAGGGCGCTATGATGACCTTGTTGGCATGTTTGACCCCAAGGGCCGCAAGGTGCCATGTGTGGGGCTCAGCATTGGGGTTGAAAGGATCTTCTCTATTGTGGAACAGAGGATGGAGGTAGGAACTCTATTTGGAATAAGTGGGGAAGTTCTTTCCATATTTTTTTTAAAAACTGGACTGTTTTTCTGAAAATGAGGGGCTTCTTATCCTGATTTGTTGAAGAGAAATTTTAGCCAGTGTTTTTTGCTTATCTCTTTTCACTAGGCCACGGAGAAAATTCAAATGACAGAGACACAGGTCCTTGTAGCTGCAGCACAAAAGAATTTCCTTAAAGAACGGATGAAACTGATTGCAGAGCTTTGGGATGCTGGGATCAAGGTAAGATAGAACAAGGGCCAGTGTACTGTGGTCTGGGGAAACACTCCCTAAATCTTCCTGATCATTATTAGAGCAACTTTCTAGGGGAGGAGGACCATGTTTTGGGTTGTGTGTTTTTCCTGGAGGTGGGGGAGCATTAGAAGGGGAGTGGTTAAACGGTGTGTATACTATATTAAAAACCAAATTAAAAGAGTTATCTTTTGCTTCAAGGCTGAGATGCTATATAAAAAGGACCCCAGTTTCCTGTCTCAGCTACATTACTGTGAGGAGACAGGCATCCCACTGGTGGCCATCATTGGGGAGCGAGAGCTAAAAGATGGCGTCATTAAGCTTCGTTCTGTGGCCAGCAGAGAGGAGGTAAGACAGTAATGGCCGAGACAGACTAGATTAAGTGGTCCAAGAGAATTATGTTTAAAAAAATCTTTGGAATTAGTGAATTGTAGGGCACCTGATATATGAGAGAAGATAGTAGCCATCACAATAGCCTGGAACAAAGCTCAGAAATTAGATCGGCCAGATGTCATACATCTACATGGTTAGATTTTTTATAAATTAAACAGAATAACCAGATGACATGGTCTTGCTTTCTGTTAGCTTAGTTAAATTTGGATAGTTGGATCTTACACAAAAACACTTGAGACATGCATGCACATACAAATGCCTTTTTGACAATTGCACATGCTGAAAGAATATAGGGTGAAAGAGCTAGCAAGCCATTGAAGAATTTATTTTTCTATAACTCACATGTCTACTTTCATGTTTCAGGTGGACATTAAACGGGAAAATATAGTAACTGAAATCCAGAGGAGAACATGTGAATCATGATGTTGCCTGTTCTTCATCTGCTTCTTGTTCCAGTTGTGGAAATCTACTTCACTGTGGTGGTTGGAATTTTACTGTGGTGGTCCTATCCAATTTCACATTTGGGTCAGGGTAGACTACACTTCTCTCATCTTAGTGTTCCTTGTTTGGAGGTGGGGAAGTATCAATGGCACATAGGCTCGCGACACTCTTGCTTTAAATCAATGATATTTAAGAGGAAGTGGACCATCCACTTTTAACTAGTGGAGATAGTGTCTTCTTTAATAAGAATATGTCCCAGATACTACAGAGACAGTGGTAAATTTGTGCTATCACCAACTACAAACAAGACCCAAGTCGAACTGTGTTCTCTGAATAGTTTTCAAGGGGGTTAACCTCTGAAGGAATCTTAAAGTGTGAGGGAGTTCTTTCTGAAGTCAGAATTCAAACCCTTGGTTAAGGTCTGACCCAACCAGGAAAAAAGCTGGACTGTTGCAGACCTAGGATTCCAGTCTGTTAACTGTCTTGCTTTGGGTGTTATAAAAAGACACGAAGAAGGGAGGAGTGGATATCCTGATGAATTCAAACTAAAAGAAGTTACAAAAGGCATGGTGTAGCTAGCTCCCTTTCTAGCTCTTCTCCATTGTGCTAAGAATAAGCTATCTGATACTTAAGCTTCCTCATGGCTTTAAATGTTGAACTGAGCAGGTCACTAGTTCTCTGAGTTACAGTTCCTTATCTGTAAAATGAAGAGGTTGAACCAGATGACCTCCAAGGTGGATTGGAAGGTCCAGTTGTATATATATATATATATATAAATGTCCTCATGAACTATATATAAATACAAGAGAACCCCTGACAAGAATGAGACTGGTGATTTCTCCTCCCATACTAGGTATACAACTATTATATTATTGTGATCTTTTTCTTGAACCAGTACAGCAGCTGTGGCTTGCCACTTTAGTAACTATTTGGAGGTGTTTTTATATTTAATGTAACTAATTTACACGTTTTGCAATTAGCATTTTATTTACATCGAATATGGGGAATGATTTGGGTATAAAAATCTGGGCTATCTTCGATTTGTCAATATAGGTTTACTTTTACATCTAAACATATTTTTTGTGGAGATGTTTGTGGCAGGTACTTAAGGAAACTAGTCTCCTCTGTTATTACAACACTGGAGGGGTGTTTCTGATGTTCACATCCTGTTCCAGCATTGGCAATTTTAACTACAACTACTATAAAGTTCATTATGCTCAGAAGACAACGTTTGGCTTCTTGGAATTTAAAGTTTAACATTGGCCAGCCCACGGACCTCTTGCCTAAGGGTTATGTTTGCCAACTCCAGGACGGCCTTTGGAGAAATAATTAATTAGACCAATTACTCAACTAATTAGACCAATTACTCAACTAATTATCAACTAAATAATTAATGAATTGGCAATGGAAGACTGGGAGTTGGAGGCGTGAGGTGGGGAGGGAAGTACTGGGTTCTTCCCTCGCGTCTTCAGCTTAGGAAGATCCAGGAAGCCTCACACCCGGAAGGAATTGACCCCTTTATGGGACCCTCTTCTAGAGCACTTCTTGCTGGTGGCAAATATCGGTCTCCCGTCTCCCCGCCCCTGTACCTTTTCGGGCATTCTGATTCTGCTTAGTGTTGTGTGCGCCAGCCACAACTTCTCCGGGTTTAAGTATTCACGTCTATGAAACGAGGTGTTAAATTCGAGTGTTGATTTTGTGAAAAAACAAAACAGTGCGTACACAAAATACAACGCCCTGCCCCTAGCTTCGTATGTGGCGCGTGCGCGATTTATAAAGGGTGTGCGTTAGCGCGATGGGTTGAGACGGAAGCGCTCATCGGAAGTCCTTCAGTGCTACTCTATCCTGATAGTACGATAGAGATTTCGGAGGACTTTTCTGCTTTACGGCTCCTAGTAGCCTTTACATTATTTTCCGTCTTTATCTTCACTTCGCTGCGAAGATGGCGTCTGGCAGTGGGGTAGGTTTCTGTCGGGGGCGGAGGAGCTTCGGGGTTTTCAGCTAGTGATACGAAGGTTCTTTTTCAAGGGTCTTCCGCTCCAGCCTGGTCCTGGAGATCGCAGTCTTAGGGCTGCGAACGCTTTCTTCGGCGCAAAGTCGCGCCCAGGAGCTGGCGTCTACGGATCCGAAGCTGCCCAGGCCGGGGGGGGCTGATCAATCAGAGCTTCCCTGCCCGCTCGTCGCTGCGGTGCACGGGCATCGCAAGCCTGGCGTTGCCTTGGGTTTCCTGAAGGTCCATAGGTCACATAAGCAAACAAGATGGGCCTTCATTAAGCAGTTACTGTATATAATGTGTGGCAAGCACTGGCGCAAGTAGACGTTCACATCAAATTATGTGGCCTTGTGCAGCTAGCTTAGTGTCTGGTCCGAGAATAAGACGTCAATCCAGTTATAATGCACACTATTGGATGACTCTTGCTCTGTGTGTCCTGAGGATGTGGAGAGTGATGAAAGCCCTTAGAGGGAGATGAGTTTTGACCCTGGCTTTACCGATTATATTTAACTAGTTGGAGAAGGGAAGGGAGGACTGATATTCCAGACTTTAAGAACCACGGTCTAAGCTAGAACAGTGCTGTATATTTTTTATGCTTGAGTATTGAAAAACTATCAACTACTAGAATTTCCTAGGAGATTAACAGAAAATCCCATAAATGTTTCCTTTTTGACAGACTAAAAATCTGGATTTCCGCCGAAAGTGGGACAAAGACGAATATGAGAAACTTGCAGAAAAACGACTTAATGAAGAAAGAGAGAAAAAAGATGGTGAGTTTAACTTTCTACTTTCTCTAGGCATGCAGAGGATTGGATTGCAGAAATATTTTAATGAATTAGGAAATCTTAGTTCTAGTCTTTGCTATTACTAGCAGATTCTTGGGCATTTAGGACCTCTTTAGGGCTCAGTTCTTAATCTATGGGTTCTTGCCTTTTACTTTGCCTTCTTTCTTTTGTTGTTGCCTTAAGGCAGGGAAATTTTAGAGCTCAGAAATACAAGTTTGATAGTGTGGATTACTACTGTGGACATTCCTCTCCACCTTCATATACAGAAAAATCTTTGGATTGAGATAAGGTTTATGTCCCATCCCAGAAACACCAGTTAGCTTATTTGAAAGGTAGGGCTTTGTGTAGTAAAAATTGTGAGTATAGGTCCTATGAATTATACTTAATCTTTGAAATACATTCTTTGAGTAATTTAAGAGTTTGGGGATTTGTTTCCTTTTTGCTGACACAACTGGATTATTCAAACCGTCGGTTTTCCCTTTCTACACTTCAGCTGGGTACTGTGATACCTTTATTGGATCTAGCATGCACCTTTTACCTATTTCCTGACATGCTTTATTATTTTTCATTTTCAATCCTATTGATAAAGTACCTATAAGCTGCCAAGTTTGTCAGCTTTAACCCTGAAATTTCTTGCATCTGTCTTCATATTTCTATTCACAGCTATTACTCTATATCAAGCCCTCATCATCTCTTTCCCAAATTATTGCAAATACCTCCTGAATGATCAAATCTCTTTACCCTTTCCAATCCATTTTCCATACCATTGCCAATATATTTCTAAAGCGCAGATCTGACAAGTTACTTCCCTGCTTGGCAAACCCTAGTTGCTCTCTGTTACATCTTAGATCAAATATAAATTCCTCTGTTTGGTATTTAATATCAGCCTACCTTTTTAAGCTTATTGTTTGATATAGATTATAGGGTCCAACCAAATTGCCCTTCTTGTTCTTTTTAAAATAGAATATTCCATCTCCCAGCTCTGGGTCTTTGCACAAGCTTTCTTATTCTCTTGCATAAAGTCCTCTCTCTGTTTCTCTCTTCCTCTTATCATCTCTAGTAGCTCTTTGTACTATATTTTGTATGTAAGTATGTAGGGGATGGTGGGGTAGGGTGCATTTTCAGTTCCTAATGAAGTGTGAGTTCCTTGAAGGCAGGATTTTTTTTTTCCCTTTTTAATCCCCACTACCACATGATACTATAATGTGGTAAGTGCTTCAGTACTTGTGGTTAGTTGATTGCTTGATCCATGCTCTTATTAAATTACTTCCTTCAAAGTGTTACTGAAGTCAGACCTAAAATTCGAATATAAAGCTGTATTCTTCAAAACCATTTAGTATTAGCCAAGAGTGGTGGATCAGTGGAATAGATTAGGAAAAATAGTCAATGACTATAGTAATCTATTGTTTAACAAATCCCCAAACTCTAGCTTCTGGGATAAGAACTCATTTGACAAAAATTGCTGGGAACACTGGAAAATAGTACGTCAGAAACTTGGCATAGACTTCATACCCCAACCAAAATAAGTTCAAAATGGGTACATGAGTTAAGTGTAAAGGGTAACATACTAAGCAAATTAAGAAAGCAAGGGATAGATATTTTGAGATATTTTGAGAAGGGAGGAATTTATGACCAAATAAGAAATAGAGAACTTTATGAAATGCAAAATAGATAGTTTTGATTACATTGAATTTAAAAAGTTTTGAACAAACAAAACCAATGTAGCTAAGATTAGAAGGGAAGCAGAAAGCTAGGAAATAATTTTTACAGCCAGTATTTCTGATAAAGGCCTTCTTTCTAAAGTATATAGAAAATGGAGCCAAATTTATAAGACTACAAGTCATTCCCTAAAGGATACAAACAGACAATTTTCTAAATCACTGTTGATGAGAGATGCACATTAAGACAACTCTGAGGTATCATTTGACACCTCTGATTGGCTAAGGTGATAGGAAATGATAATGATAAATGTTGGAGGGAATGTAGGATACTGGGATACTTAATGAATTGTTGATGGAGTTGTGAACTGATTCAACTGTTCTGGAGAGCAATTTGGAAATATACCCAAAGGGCTGTCAAACTGCATACCCTTTGATCCAGCTGTGTCACTAGTAGGTTTGTATCTCAGAAATCATAAAAAAGAAAAAGGACCTATATGTGTAAAAAATGGTTGTAGCAGCTCTTTTTGTGGAGGCAAAGAACTGGAAATTGAGTGGATGCTTATTAGTTGGGGAATGGCTAATTAAATTATGGCATATGAAAGTAAGAAATAATGAACAGGCTCATTTTAGAATAGCTTGGAAAGATTTACAAAGTATTACTGAAATATCTCCAATGACTTTTAAAATATTAGTTCCCAGGCAGTTTACAGAATATTTCAGTTTAATTCAATATTTACAATCTTTTGCTTTTAAAGCCTCTCCCTGAGTTGGGGAAGAAGTGGTTATTTTTTCTTTAACTCATTCTTACTTCTTCAGGCCATTTCTTAGGGAATTGGAAGTTGGTCAGTTAGTCAATATCTTTGAAGAGTATTTTGTGTGTAGTGCAGGACTTTTTAACCTTCTTGTGTGTCATAGACCCCTTCTCAATATTATAGTTTTTATTTTTTAAATCATGTATAACTAAAGGAAATGATAAAATTTACTTTTTTTTCCCTGTCTAAGTTCATAGACCCCCCTGATGTCTATCATTAGACTTTCTGGGATTCTGTGGGATCCCAGGTTGACACCAAGTATAGTAAATTTTTTGCAGCACTTGAATCTGCAGAAAAGGGGTAATGAAATTAAATTGTTGAATGTACTGAGATACATGCTTTACACTTCATTCCTAAGTGAAAAATAATTTTCATTGAAAGGAACCATAGTTTTTTGCATTCCCTTTTGGCCAGGTCTCGTTGACTTTTATTTCAGGAAATATCAACTTTTATTTCAGGAAAACCAGTGCAGCCTGTCAAGCGGGAGCTCTTGCGACACAGAGACTACAAGGTTGACTTGGAGTCTAAGCTGGGAAAGACTATTGTTATCACCAAGACCACCCCACAATCTGAAATGGGAGGGTGAGTAGCCTCTTACTTCACCACAAAGGACAGGATTTATGAGTGATCAGTAGTAACTGTTAGTAGGGTAATTTCAGTTTGGTTTTGGGGAGAGTTTCTATAATAAACAACTTATTGATAGATTGTTATGGATTGGTTGACCTTCCACTAAGTTGAAGAATGTTGGAATTGATTTTTTTGCACTGATGGGTCTGGAAATGTGATGTTAATAAGAAAAATATTTGGGGAATATCTCCAGGGTTTGGAGTTGTGGGACCTTAGGGTTATGATTGATATTAACTCCTTAGATCTTGAGGATTCAGGCCTCCTAGCAGCTCTGGAGCTTTGTCACATTAATAAGGATCTTCTCCTTAATTCATGGCTGCAATATAAAGGAGATAAGGACTGACCAATACTTCTTAAGGATTTCCTGACCCCAGGCCTGTTACCATGCTTCTTCCCTGGGACGTGCTAAGATTTTTGTAGGAACTGGCCATAGATAGCAACTATACCCTCCTGTCTATGTAGGAACTTCTCTCTTAGCATTTTTTCCTGATGATCTTGGGATATCCAAGAAATAAAAAAGTTAGGGACTGTTGACCTAAAGTTTTCAGTTAGGTAAAGGACAAAGACATGTTTTCATTTCAGAAAGCTCAAATAATATTTCCTTGTTTGTGTAGGTATTACTGTAATGTCTGTGACTGTGTAGTGAAAGACTCCATCAACTTCTTGGATCACATCAATGGCAAGAAACGTAAGGAATGAGGAAATTGGGAATGGGTTTTGGGGATCCCCACAGCTCTTGCTGGAGGCTCAGAGTAGATGCTTTTCTTGCCTTTGCACAGGGAGTTCCTTTCTCCTCATCAGTAGATGTTTATGGAGCTCATGAGGTACATCATACTCTTTTGTTCTACAATACAATTAGCATATCTTCCCAGCCATTCAGTTTCATTGCCCAAATATAGACACTTCCATCTTGTTTTTTGAAGTTGCTAGATGCAAGAACAGAAGAGGTCCCTGAAGCTGCCTTCAGCAAAATTTCCTCTCGTTTCCTGAAACCATATTGGTTGTGGAGAAATAAATTCGAAAGGGTTTATTGAGGCATCATGCTAATGTGGCAGCAGTACTTAATTTGGAGACAGTAGATTTGAGTTTAAATCCTAGCTTTGCTACTTAGCTAGCTGAATGACAGTGGACAAAAAACTTCATTTTTCTGGACCTCATTTTCCTTATTTGTAAAATGAGAGAGTTTGGCTAAACGTTCCCTAACATCTCTTCCTGTTTTAAGTCTATACTCTTAAGGTCCTAATTTGGGGGCATGGAAGTAAGTGTAGGGGAGAGAAGGGGTGGGGGGGGATATGAAGGAAACTAGGGAAGTAAGTAGCTAGAGGGAAAAATAATTGTTACATACTTTGCCTCCTCAGATCAGCGGAACCTGGGCATGTCAATGCGTGTGGAACGGTCCACTTTGGACCAGGTGAAGAAACGCTTTGAAGTGAATAAGAAGAAGATGGAAGAAAAACAAAAGGACTATGACTTTGAGGAGAGGATGAAAGAACTCAGAGAGGAGGTAAGGTTGAAGTCAAACTGAGACTTTCATAAAATGCAACTTTTATAACCACTGAGAAGCAATCTTCTGTCAACGCCATGTAAAATGGATATCTCCTAATGAATATATCCTTCCCCTCCCTCCAGATTGCCTTTTATGATTTCTAAACCCAAAAATGAGGAATGAAATCAATAGGTCCAGGCTACAACATGTAAAGCTCAGTTCTCGTACCATCTTCCTAACTTGCTTATGTTTCACAGGGAAAACACTAGTCCTTTAGCAATGAACCCTTTGATCCAGAAAAATTTAATTGTGACTCCGGATTTCTAGTGCTTCTGGTCTAGTGGTCTCTTTTGATGTTGAAGTGAACAGAAGTTTGAAATAAAGGAAATGAAACTTGTTCCATGTATGAGATCATTATGGTAAATCTCCTACCAGTAGGAAAAAAGAATCTTGAAAGCCATTTGAGTCTGTCTTAAGTTAGGTGGGAATCTCTGATAGGTTATTCATAGACAAATATTTATGGTGACTGTTTTTCCCTTTGAGATACTGCAGTTTACTTTGGGCCCTGATTTGGATCTTCATGATGATGCTGTTTATTAGGAAAACTAAAATGATCCTTCATGACTCTTTGTAGGAAGAGAAGGCCAAAGCCTACAAGAAGGAGAAACAGAAGGAGAAGAAGCGAAGGGCAGAGGAGGACTTGACATTTGAGGAGGATGATGAGATGGCAGCTGTTATGGGCTTCTCTGGCTTTGGCTCCACCAAAAAAAGCTACTGATTCCCTCTGAACTTGTCTTATTCCCAAGCCTGACTCTGTGGGATCACTAATATCCAAGACAATTGGGGAAATTCTTCAAAGACCTGACATGTAAAGGGAAGAAAAGAATTTGTTTCTCTCCCTTACAGCCAGAGTGTGGCCAGGATCTGGAGAAGTTGGGCTCCAGCCCTCTAATTTTCATATTTAATGGAGCTGCAGTTCATCTGTCCTAACTTCCTAATAAAACAGAAACCTCCCACTCATCAGCTGCTTCCCCAAAGCTCTTCCTGCAACCATCCTTTTCTCTTCCCTTCTCCCTCCCACACTGATTACCATAAAATTACCCAAATTTCTGTTTTTGTTCTCTTCAAGCCCTTGCCTTCTCTACCCTACCTCACCTTACACCTCCAGTGTTCTGGCTGTTTACTCCTAATGTTCTGTGGCCATGTGTGTGCACATATAGTGTTCTGCCAGGTACTTGTGAGTGTGTGTGTATGTGTGTGTGCATGAAGAATTCCTGTAGAGGACTGGAGCCCAAGCCATAAGGCCACAGCTGCTCTCATTACTGATGTCTTAGGCTGCGGGCACCTCCTGTGGCTTGTTTTAGAGCATGTAACGGGGAATTAAATGAATGAGTGTTTGCTATGGTTTGTTTCTGATGAGTTATTTGATCTTTTATTTAGTCCTGGGCTGTTTTAGCTTTTTAATTTGTATATCTTAGATGAAAATTACTCTGTTTTTGTCTTCCTTGTATTTAGGCTCCAATATGAGTTTTAACTGATGCAAAAAGCCCCAGTGTGGGATTTTGTGTGTGCCTAGGGATAAACTAACATATATAATTAAAGGGAAAAAAGTATGTTGGCTGGAACTATTTCTCATAATAGAACTGGATATATCATCTTTCTTTTGTGATCTTTGCTTTTTCACACTGATGCTTTTTGCACAGAGCCCAATCTTAAATTTTCCCATTTATTAACCTTTCTGTATGAGTGCTACAGCCTTTTTTCCCCCCACTTTCAGATTCAACTTTCTTCTCTCATAGTCAATATTGTTCTGTTTTTTGACTTCTAATAGAGTCACTATACACTTGACTTTTAGCATAACAGCTCATTACTGCTTTTGGGGTCAGATCATTACTAACTTCAGCAGGCAGAACTATGAAGACTTCTGATCCTCAGGTGAGCAGCATGAAAGGATAAACATTTTAAAACATTCATTTGGTGGTGGTGGGGGGGGGGGGTGGACTTGGAAGGATCTTGGATTTGGGACATTAAGGAGTTAGTTCCCTTTGGGGAGGGTTTTGAGTGGAATGGTTTATCTGGTGAGTCAGTGGAAGAGAGGAGACAGTAGGTAGATTCTACTGTAAAAGTTTTCCATCAGCATTCTCCCTCCCCTCAACCCCCATTTCTTTCCTTTTCCCTCCCCCATTTCCGACACATGAGAATGAGATCTGGTGGTATAAATATTCCATCTCTTATACCTATTTCATAAGTCAGGCTGGCACACTTAGGCAGGATACTAGTAAAGTCTGTTAATTGACTTGCTTTGTTGCCATAGTGAAGGGCAGATTTATTTTTTATTTTTGGGGAAATTAGTGTTTATTCTTGCTTTGCTCTTCTGATTCAGATTTATAGCATCAGTACCTGTAAACAAAACTTTCCAATGTGCCTAATAATCATTGTCTGAATTTGAGTTATATCTACAGTAGTAAATGTGTACCAAAATTCCAAAAGGATAAACTTGTACCAACAGGGAACCAAATAAAGTGAGTCTGTGTGGCATCCCTTTAGATGACATAAATCAACTTCATGTTCTGCTGGTTCTTTTTCAATATAATCTTTTTTTCAGTTCATGTCCTCTCTTGTCCCTTTTCATAGGTCTTAAACTTCCAGAAGGTAAAGGTTTCCATAGGATTTTAGCTTTAGGGTTATCAATTTTACTGTCCTTTTAGCAGAGTCCAAGTATTAAAAGAACTTTTCTCATTCTGTAGTTTCCTAGGGGCCAGAATCTGGATGTATCTTTGTGACTGACGATAAACTCAGATTCCAAAATTATACTTTTGCTAAATAGCAGGAGACCTGCCCTAATCCTATCGAGGAACAGAGGGACCAGATATGGGCAGAACCTTTATTTAGTTCTCCTTACATTCTTTGACTCCTTGAATGCTACTTCAGTTTCTTGCAAAGATCTTTGTTTAGTGATATACTTAGAACTTTAAATTATCAGGCCTAGTAGCTAACCCATTCTTCTCAGGGCTACTTTAGTGATTACCCTTTCATCAACAACACCAACTTCACTGTGTGATGCACAGTATAACTAAATTTTACTTTCAAATTCTTGGTGATTTTAACCTCTTTTCTAAGTGCAATTTTCTTTCCCAGATCTTGATTCCACAAGACCAGAAGGCAGGGTCTCTGGGTCATGAGGTAGGAGGCTGAAATTAGTGTTAGGTTGTAGGAGTCATCTGGATTGCTACTGGTAACTGGGAAAGACTTCAGGAAACTTGAAATAGTTTTTGTGCTGTAGATCGTATGGTTATTTGTTATTGGAACTTTAGGTTCAACTAAAACTAGATGAGAAGGCCATTAAACCATGATAACTACTTTCTTGTCCTAGTATTTCACTAATACATAGGAAGAGACTACCTTTACCAATTTACAACAACAGTATAAGGAGCAAAGAGGAGATAAAGCAACATAGGATTCTGCAATGAAACTTATATTTAGTTTGAATATGACTTATTAGGATTGATAGAATTGATAGAACTTCACATTAAAATGAAAGAACTACAAATCCAACATTCACATTTTGGTAACTAGGAAGAAAGGCCTAGTTTATTGCCATGCTGAAGATGAGATAGAAGTAGGGGAAAGAGGATCCCAGAGAATTCAAAGATTTATCTTTATGATACCAAAGGTAATTGAAGTCCCTAGTTTTGAAGGAATATATCAGGATCATCAATTTAGATTTGAAAAAAACCATAAGCATAGTC
This sequence comes from Sarcophilus harrisii, assembly GCF_902635505.1. Taxonomy (NCBI): domain Eukaryota; kingdom Metazoa; phylum Chordata; class Mammalia; order Dasyuromorphia; family Dasyuridae; genus Sarcophilus; species Sarcophilus harrisii. Next base: position 373,490,963 of record NC_045427.1, read on the forward strand.
CAAATAAGTCCAAATTTTTCATATAAGGAAACAGATTTAGAAAAGGTAAATGACTGGCCAAGATCACTCAGGTGTAAGGAAAAGTGGATTTTGAACTCAAATCTTCTAACTCCTTATCCATTGCTTTTTGTATACTTTGCTGTCTCACTCCAAACAAATTGTTAAGGGTCAACTTTTATAGAAATTGTAGTTCTGGGTGTGGAAACATGTATAGGAACATAAACTTATTTTTAGTTTATTTACAAGCCCCCTAAAAAGTAAAATGGAACCAAAGAGCTTTTACTCAAAATTGTGTTTTTCTTTCTGTGCCAGAGCTAGATTCCCATTCCTCTCAGTCAAAATTCCTTGCTCTAGCCCCATCCCAATTACAAATGATCTTTTCAGTCTGATCTTTGCCTGAATATGTCTGTGATACTTTCTCTCATTGCCCTTGTTTCCTATTTGGATTTATGCCTGGATTTTATCCCAATCTAATGAAACAGTTAAAATAAGATCTGTAGCCAACTTTAGAAAGTAGATGTGTATCAAATGCAGAAGTTTGGACTAGGCTCTCAGGCTCATGGATGAGTGGTGAAAGAACTTATCCACACTGATTCCTAAATGATTCAAAGCAGATGGATATTTTTGAATCATTTGTCCTAAGAACACATTAGACTGGAAGAGATAGTTCATGTTTAATCTGCCCTTAGCTCAGTGGTTCATTATATGTCAAATTTCAATTATGAGTAGACAATTTTACCCTTTATATCTAGACCCCAAGGCATCTATTTTTTTTATTATTTTTAATTTTTTTAATGTTTATTTTATTATATATATTGTGTGTGTGTGTGTGTGTGTGTGTGTGTATATATATATATATATATATATTTTTTTTTTTTTTTTTTTTTTTTTGCTGAGGCAATTAGGGTTAAGTGACTTGCCCAGGGTCACACAGCTAGAAAGTGTCAAAGTGTCTGAGATCAGATTTGAACTCAGGTCCTCCTGAATCCAGGGCTGGTGCTCTATCCACTGCACCATCTAGCTGCCCCTATTTGTTTTTTTTTTTAATTTTTTCTTTTTTATTGAACTGAACAATTATCAACAGATATTTCAACACAAAAGAAGCACAAAATAAATCTCATAAGAAACTGAGTTATGTAAAATTTAAGTATTTATATATATATATATATGCATGCACACACACACATACTTCACAATGTGCCCATACATGCATGTGCATATGTACATATGTATGTGTGTGTATACACACAAGTATAACAAAATTGTAATCAAACTACTTGGTTTCTGTATCATTCTAAGCATTAAAAATGTTTTGTAGTTTTTAACTCCCCACCCTACCTTGTAAAATGTATACATAAAAATGTATGTATGCATATGTATATATATTTATGTCTACATGTAGACACGCATATACATATATGTTGGTTTTCAACCCATTGTCCTTGTCTGAGAAGATATATCTCATTCTGTATCTCTAGTTTGCACCTCTTTGTCAAGAGATGGGAGATGTTTCATTATGTCTTTTAAAGTCATAGTTTTGTACTGGTTTTGCTAATTTTTTTTTTTTTTTTTTTGCTTCAGTTCATAGCTGCCTTTCCATATTTCTTTGAATCCACTGAGTTCTTGTCATTTCATTTTTTCCCCCTGGCTTCCTATTGCTAATTTTCTTCTGAGGCTTATTTTGGGATTTTCTTACTCTATAGTGTACTTTGAATTAGGAATTTTCTTCTGTTAATAATTTCAGCCCAATTTTATTGATTGGGACTCACCTACAGGGCTTGCACATTCCTGAATTTTGATAGGCACAGATTCTGTCTCCTGCCACAGTACCAGGTTCTACCCTATCAGAATTAGATCTGCAATCCAGATGGCACAGTCTTGCCTTTCTTTGTTCAGGAGAAGATGGGTGGCTAAATCAAGGTATCATTTTTCTTATAGGACTAGTTGGGAAATTGTCTCAGGCCAAGCCTTTCTATCTGCAGCCCTGACCAGGTTCTGAAGAATCAGGCCTAGACCAAGCCCTAATCACTGTGTGTTTCTCTTGACTTTGAGGTTGGCCTTGGCTTGTCTCTTGGAATACACCTCAATAGAAATGAGACCTCTACTTTCAAATATGCTGGCTTTAGGTCATCTTAAGTCATCTAGTTTTGAAACAGCATCATCCTTGAATCCTCAGTTTCATTCACCCCATACATTCAAAACAGTTGCCAGATATTAACATTTCTCTTAATGTATCTATCCAAAGTCCCCTTATTTATACGTGTACAGTCTTCAGTTCAGGCTTTCATCATCTGTCCCCTGGACTATTGCAATAGCTTCTAACTTGACTTTTTTGCTTTGAGCCTCTTTTCTCTTTATCTCTCCTCTATTTACCTGTCAAAGTGATTTTCCTAATGGGGGGGTCTCATCATATCATCTCTGGTTCAATAAACTAAACTGGCTCCCTGTTGTGGGCTATCCTTATTGAGAAGTCTAATCTGACAAATGAGGTTTAAGGTTGGAACAAAATGTGATGCTCATGATTCATCTTACAATTAATAAAAAGAGACTTATTTAGCCATAGCATGGAAAGTTTTGGTAGCATTGCCCTTGTTAGACTTTAGGTTCCTGAATCTCCATTAAGATTTCCATTAAGAAACTTTTTTTTTTCTTCTTCTGCAGAGTGTGGTGTTTCTCTTGCCTGGGAGATGGCCTATAAATCTGAGAAGAACTTTTTGAATTGATCTTTTATCCTCTCATCCAACAAAATCAAACAATATGTATGCAGGGAGTGAGAGATCATAGATATGGGAGGGACCTTAGAGAATATCAGGTGATTCTCATTTTACAGCTGAATAGTGAGGGGGAAAAAAGACATCAGTCCCAATCAAGAGAGTAATTTCCTTTTGCAGATGTTATGATATAGCTGATGTAGCAAATGATGTGACGCCAGGTGATGTGCTTTAGAAAAAGCACCAAATGTTGGGGTTCAGTCATATGAAGAATTCACAATGGCCATTCCCTTTGGCAAAAGGCAGGTTTGTTTAGGGGAAGAAGTTAGACCAAATGATGGGATACAGTAGATACCAGGAATGGTAAATATGAAAGGGTGGGAGAGCATATAAAAGACAAGTTTCTTAGTGGAACTCACAATTGCCCAGGAAAAAGGGAGCACTCCATGAGGTTGGCGTATTCCCTTAGCTGTCAGGCTAAATCCTACAAGGGACTTGGCACTCTAAGAAAATTAGTTAGCTATAAGAAGAAGTGGGGTCAAGAGAGAAAAGATATCATAAAACATAGTGAGTTAGGAGACAACTCCAGCCCTCCAGGGGAGGGCTAAGGGCAAGGACATCACTAGGCAGTGTGCTGTGGCACACTGATCCAGAGGAGAGCAATAAATATGGCATGGACCATAAGCAAATTTATAGGGAAAATTTAATCTCGAAGGTCATGACTGGGATTTCTGACAGGGGTGGGATCATGGAGCTAAACTGATGTTTATATGAGCCTTTTTTCTACCTGCCCTAGGAAACAATTCCATCAATGTTCCAATTTCTCTTTGCTAACCACAGCCACCATTCAGGATGTGATAGGATAAAAAAGAGTGCCAGGTCTGAAGTCTGGAATACTCATCTTTCCCAGTTCAAGTCTAATCTCAAGACACTAGCAGTGTGATCCTGAGCAAGTCATTCAATCATGCTTACCCTTAGTTCTTTGTCAAATAAGCTGGAGAAGGAAATGGCAAACCACTCCAGTATCTTTGCCAAGAAAATCTCATGTGGTATCACAAAGACTTGGACTGAACTGAATAATTAAAAAATAACCCCCCCCCCCCCCCCCCCCGAAAAAAAAAGACCCAGAAGGGTCTGCAGGTCTATCTGTGATTTGATCAATGATAAGTTATTAAGTTAAAAGTCACTAAAAGAACCATAGGGTTAAAGCTGAGCTTTTATTTTTGCACTTAGGAAGTTGGATTGCATCAATGTCATTAAAGGAAGAGGTGTAAACTTGGAGGGTGGAGGGTTAGTCATATTTCCTTCAATTAGCTTTTTTTTTTTTTTTTTTTTTTTTTTTTTTGCCAAAATGATTTGTATGTCAGGCAGAGAGGCTGCCCTCTATTAATATGTAAGCTCCTTGAGGGGCAGAGATTATTTTAGCATTTCTTTTTGAATCCCTAGAATTTAGCATATAGTAAAGACATGCCTTTTCATTCACTGGGAAGGGCTTCATCGCCACTCTTTACTGCTACCTGTGGAGTGTTTTTCAGAGTCCTTGAAATAGTTTTGAGGCACTGGGATCCTAATCAGAGATGAAGCAGCAAAGAACACAAAATTTTAGCTTAAAAGCATTCAAAAGGGCTTTGTTAGCTTTTCTTGGTTAGGTATAAGTACTCTGCCTCTCCCACATATCAAAATAGCTATCGTACTGCTCATGTAAAGGATTCCGTTAGCACCCATAATTCAGTAGATGGGAACACAGGATCTTGTAGATGGCTCTGAAGAGCTGAAGTCCTGTTCATCGCGATGATGAATCGCGATGATGTCACCAAAGGATGCCGGTGGCACTGCAAATGATTTGCCCTCTACTGGATATTTGTGTTCACTTCATGTTCACTGCTTTCCAGCTCCGCTCTAGCCACTCTGTTTCTACCATTTGCCCATTCTTTTTTGTTCCTCTGTCTCCCGAGTTTTTTTCACTTGAGCCTTACCTTCGCTTAGTAACTTTTGAGGGGTGGAGGCCTAATAATAATAGATAGCATTTACGTTATGCCTGAAGTTTTGCAAAAAAACAATTTTTTTCAGAATGTCCAACCCAATTTGGGGTTTTCTTGGCAAAGATATTGGAGGATTTAGTCCATTTCTTTTCCAGGTCATTTTACAGATGAGGAAACTGAGGCTTTGGGTTAAGCGACTTGCCTCAGGGTCATATAATTAGTAAATGTCTGAGGTCCAATATGAAGTGAAGTCTTTCTGACTCCCGTGTCTAGCTGTCTTATTCACTATTACCTGTCCCGTAGCAGCTTAGAGCTGCAAAATCCGCTATATAATTCTATTTGGCCCTCACAGCAAGCTTGGGGAATAGGTACTCTTACTTTATATATTTTACACATTGGGTAACTGAAACTAAGACAGGATATAAACTCAGGGTTTTCCTGACTCCAAGAGGTACTCTTTATGTTAATAAGAAAATTTCTCATGTCACTTTATTTGCTTTTTGATTAAATTACTTCGGGTTGGTGAAAATAATCATGGATGGGTGCTTGTGCACTAGTTTTGAGAGGTTTGTGACCTGAAAAGTGGCCAATATTTGAGGTAGTATTTCTGTGGGCCCACAAGCGAGCAGCACTATACTTTCTTTTATTAGCGGAAGGTGTGCGCACGCGCATGTATATATGTATGTGCTCTCACACTTCCCTCTCTTTGCTTTTCGCAATTCCGTCCTTGTTTGATGACGTGATGCATTTTATGTACTTAAGCATAAAAAACGGTTCGAGCAGTCGGGCCGGCTTTAGCTCAGCGGTTCCTTCGACACTGTCATGCGACTCACTTCTGATCGTCTCTTCAGGGGTTCTAATCCCGGGATGATCCGAGACCCGCGGGCGCTTCCCGGCCTTCTTTTGCTACTCCTCCCTCCATTCATGTTTTCCGAAAGCAGTGTAACCACCAAATCAACCCTGGTGACAAAAAATAAGAAAAGGAAATGGAGGGAATAAAAATCAGACCTGAATTTAAGCTTTCTATAATCGAAGCTTTCTTGCAGGAAAAAAACAGATGAGGATTTCCCCAATGAAATGCAAAGCAAGAACGTCCCAGAGAAGCTCAGTTCTACAATATTGCCCTGCTGGGAACATGTCCCAGTAGATTTCCTCGTCCTGGTGCCTACTCCTACATTAGACAGTGAAATGGGAATAGAATTCGGAGAAAGTAGGGAGGGTTGGATACATACACTGGAAAGTCATCTGAGTCAGAGATGTTAACTAGATCCCTGGAAGCTGATGAAATGACCAAGAGACAGAGTAGGAAGAAAAAAATGACCATGTCGCCCCTTCACCCTCAATAAACTTCGGTGGCCCCCTAGGTTCCAATGTAAACTCCATTGTTTTACATTTAAAGCTTTTCAATACCCGGCTCCATCCTTTTCCTCTTCTCACGATTTTTCAACAGACGTTTTATGATACAACATAGAGGGACATTTATATCTATAAATGATGGGGAGAATGATTCAATGCTGTATGCCTGTGTGAGGGCACACACGTTGGTAAGAGATCTTTGAAGAGCTAAGACATTATTTCTGCTTCTTGAGAGTGTCGCGATTCCAAATCAATTTGAGGGGGAGGAAAGAAAAACTCTTGTAGACAAGTAAAAGAAAGCAAGTCCTCAGTATGTCCCTATTTTTTCGATTTATTTCTTAAAAGACTTTAGTGAATTTCCTCTTGGATTAAATTGGAATCTCTTGATCGGAATCTCAGCTTGATTGCATCTAAAGAGCTCTTTCGCTCTTGAATATATTAGCTCCAGGCAAAAATCGGTCTTCCCTAGGTGAGGAATAAGATTCTACAGATATTCATTCACACATGTTCTTCCACACATTACACTTAGACAATCCGTATAGAAATTCAGATCTTGAGCGGACAGCACGCATTTTATGGACTCTCCCTTCCCCCCTCCCCACCCCCCAAGTTGGCTCTGTTTTTGGTGGCATGATATAAAACGCTTAGACCTGATTAAACTATAGAACGTCACAAGTTTTCAGGTGGGCTTTAGAAAGTCAGAGATTTCTTCCCTAGGATTGTTTTTCCTAGCAGCACGGTCTCGTATGGATTCCCGTTCCTTTACAAGCTCCCATAATTATATATATATATATATATAAATTTTTTTTTTGTGGAAAAATATTTCAATTCTGTGAAATTAAAATTGGGCATTTTATTTTCAAAATCAAAACAAAGCCTCGCTTTTTTCCCCCCGAGGCAATTGGGGTTGTGTCTTGGCCAGGATCACACAGTTAGGAAGGGTCACCTAGCTGCCCAAAAGCCCCGCTTTTTCACTTAGATACTAAATTTAAACGATTCTTGGTTTCATCATGGCGCCATCTTGAGGCCAAACTTTGTGCTTTATACTGTCTTCCCCTTAAAAGTTCTGGATCCTGAATCCAAGAGCCTTGAAAACATCAGCGGCCCCTAGACCAGTGGTTCCGGCAGTCTCTGTGGAGATGGATCCCAGCTTCTTTGACACTGTGCATACTATCTGTTGTTCAGTCCCCAAGAAGTTCCTTGACACTGTCAAATGGTTCAGCATCAGAAATGTTTATTATTTTATCATTAGAAATGACATAAAGAAGATATGTAACCATATGCTTTTCCACTGCAATATTAGCACCTTTTCATGTGAATTGAAGCTGGATCCATTAAAATGTGAACTATTTGAGAGCAGGGACCATCAGGTTTTGTATTTGTAGCCGCAGCCTTAACACAGTGCTCTGCAGACAATAAACAGATAATAAATGTATTTACTAAATACATTTTATGAAATTCACATTTTTATTCTGTATCTGGGGACGAGTTTGGTCAAATTACACATTCTCTTTTTCCCCCTCTTGTCTATTCCATCCTCACTGTTGTCATATATTGTTTTCCATTAGGAGTAGAGGACCATGGATATGTAGAGGTTCCTGTTTTGTCAGATTTTTTTCTATATTTTGGTTAGTTTTGCTCAATACATTTTTTTCTCTCTTTTATTTTAAATGATAAATAATGGCACTTGTGAAGAAAAGAGGCAAAAATACACTGTGGAATGGAAAAACAAAAAATTGAAAGAGAAGCTAAGGATCTGGCCTCTGGTCTTCACTGATGTAGAGAATCCTCTGGTCAATTAAGCAACTTGTACAGTCATAGAGCCACAAAAGCAAAAAAAAAATCAGGAAGTTTTAATAAATTGAGTGAAGAAAATTGAAGAAATAGTGAATATGAAATACAGGGAGGAATGGAGAAACAAGAAGGGATGAAATAAGCAGAAAAAGGAAGACATATAGATTATGGCCAAAACGTAAACCCAAAACAACAAAATAGAAAATGAAGTTTGTGTAATTATAACAGCTAAGCTAGATTCCTGATAAAGAAATATGAGAACAAATCTCCCTCTATTCTTGCCAGAGTGTATGTGCATGGGGCCTCTATGAATATGAAACGTTGCATACATTGTCAGAATTGATTGGCTTATTGATGGCTTTTGCTGAAGAGCTTTCCCTTGCTTTTCTTTTTCATTTGTTATTATAAGGAGAGAGAGCACGGTAATATTGATGGGATAGAGAAGGAGGACTATTTGGAGAAATAAAGGTGGTTTATAAATAAAGGGTAATAAAAATGTAAATACCCTAAATACAATATTAAGTATTATTCATGCTTGAATTACTGAAGTAAAGACAATTCAAAGTTGTCATGTATTGAAGCCTGGGGACCGAAGAAAGAAGGGAAATATATATATATATTTTTACATGACCAAACTGTTATTTTGCTGTACAAAAAGAATCAGACTCTGAAATATTGTACAATTAGCTTGTGAAGGAAATAAAAAATGCAGGTGGGCATAAATATAGGGATTGGGAATTCAATGTAATGGTTTTTAGTCATCACCCAGAGTTCTTTCTCTGAGCGTAGCTGGTTCAGTTCATTACTGCTCCATTGGAAATGATTTGGTTGATCTCATTGCTGAGGATGGCCAGGTCCATCAGAACTGGTCATCATATAGTATTGTTGTTGAAGTATATAATGATCTCCTGGTCCTGCTCATTTCACTCAGCATCAGTTCGTGTAAGTCTCTCCAGGCCTTTCTGAAATCATCCTGTTGGTCATTTCTTACAGAACAATAATATTCCATAATATTCATATACCACAATTTATTCAGCCATTCTCCAACTGATGGGCATCCACTCAGTTTCCAGTTTCTAGCCACTACAGAGAGGGCTGCCACAAACATTCGTGCACATACAGGTCCCTTTCAAAAGAAGGGAAAACTAGAGAGCATATGCCTAACCTAAAGGGTTTTACTATACAACAGGACACAGATATGTCAGAGTATGTAATAGTCTTGTATCACAGTTTAGAGAGGTAAGGTTCTTCAGAGGACATAGAGTAAATTCTTCTCTTTTTAATTGGACAAACTGAAACTCAAGGAAGGTTAAGTGTGTTGCCCAAAGCCACTCAAATAAAAAGGTGCATAAGCAGAAATTGAATCCAGACCCCAGACATCTTCCAAACTCAGTGCATGTTTATCCCCATTTGCCATAGACAAACCACTGGACTAGATAGTCTGACAAAGGGTGTGGTGTTCAGGTCAGGTTACCCCAGAGTAACACTAGACAACATAGACTAGATGGTTTTTATTAAAGTATTGGGTGAGTGAGTTGTGACCAGTGAAGACAGCCTGTTAGAGTAGGTTAGCTACCAGATGGATTTCTGGTATGTCAGATACTACAGAGCTGGTGAAAATTGCTGGTTTGGGGAACTTAGTGATGGAGACGCTCTGTGCAGAGAGATGCGAGTGATTCCAAGGGGAGTGGACAAAAAACCTTCGAAATCTGCTCTGCAGCATGACATGGGGCTGTTAGGCTTTATTAAGATATAGAAGATGATGGACTTTCTGGCTGACTTTGGCTCAGTGGTTCTTTCAGTATTACCAAAGATTCAAGAACTCCATCTCTTGATTGAGGGAGACGCTCTGTGCAGAGAGATGCGAGTGATTCCAAGGGGAGTGGACAAAAAACCTTCGAAATCTGCTCTGCAGCATGGCATGGGGCTGTTAGGCTTTATTAAGATATAGAAGATGATGGACTTTCTGGCTGACTTTGGCTCAGTGGTTCTTTCAGAATTACCAAAGATTCAAGAACTCCATCTCTTGATTCCTAACTTGTGTACTTTCGATACCTGAGGGCTTTCCACTTTCTCTCTCTCTCTCTCTCTCTCTCTCTCTCTCTCTCTCTCTCTCTTTCTCTCTCTCTCTCTCTCAATCTACAATTTGCTTATTTTCTGTCAGATAGTAGGACAACTTCTCTAAGGTCCCTTGGAAGAAGAATAGTTTTCTTTAGTGAATAAAGATGCCTTTCCTTCTTGCCTTTATGTTTTCCGGCCTGCTGAAAATTGTCAGTAAGTTAATTTAGATAACATTCTCATTTCTATATTAGCTTGACATGCCCAATGATAATTAATATTTCCCTGATTTTTTAAGTCTGTATTTCTATAGAGTGTTTTGTAGGTAGATTCATATAGTTCCTAAATTTCTTGATAAATAGACTTATATATTGCATTTTTTGCAATATATTTGCATTACAGAATAATATATTCTGTATTTTTTTATATGCTCAGCATTTCTGTATCACCAAATTTTTTTCAGTATTTCTTTTTCCAAGGAAACTTATCCCATGTAGCAAATACTATTTTTTAAAGGAAAAAAGAAAAATTGGGAAATTGTAATAATCATTATAAAAAAAAAAGAAAAACATGAAAATATATGCAATGTACCATATCTGTGGACATCCCACTTCTACAAAAGATTGAAGTGATAGAAGTATTGTCTTTTTCTTCTTTGGAGACAGGTTTGTTCTTTTGTAATGTTGCTACCTTTATTTTTGATTGTTTTGTGGTTATTCTTTCCTTTAAACCATTGTAGTTGTGATATATGTATATATATTGTTTTCTTGGATCTTGTCTATTTTTTTTTACCAGGTCCTGTAAATTTTTCGACCTTTCTCTGAATTCTTCATATTCACCTTTCTTCATATTTACTGTTTAGTTATTTTATTTTATTCAATTTTTTGCTGAGGCAATTGGAGTTAAGTGATTTTCCCAGAGTCACACAGTCAAGAAGTATTAAATGTCTGAGATCACATTTGAACTCAGGTCCTCCTGACTTCAGGGCTGGTGCTCTATCCACTGTGCTACCTAGCTGCCCCATATTTATTTATTTATTTTTAAAAATAACTTTTTATTGACAGAACCCATGCTAGGGTAATTTTTTTACAAAATTATCCCTTGCACTCACTTCTGTTCTGATTTTTCCCCTCCCTCCCTCCACCCTCTCCCCCAGATGGCAAGCAGTCCTATACATATTAAATAGGTTATGGTATATCCTAGATACAACATATGTGTGCAGAACTGAACAGTTCTCTTGTTGCACAGGGAGAATTGGACTCAGAAGGTAAAAATAACCTGGGAAGAAAAACAAAAATGCAAACAGTTTACATTCATTTCCCAGTGTTCTTTCTTTGGGTGTAGCTGCTTCTGTCCATCCTTGATCAATTGAAACTGAGGTAGATCTTCTCTTTGTCAAAGAAATCCACTTCCATCAGAATACATCCTCATCCCATATTTATTTTTAATGGAATATCTCTTTCTGTCTTTTCCTGCTGAGATTTGTTGGTAATATACAGGAATGCAGTTGATTTATGTGGATTTATTTCATATCCTGCAACTCTGCAAACAGATGCTTTCCTTCCAATAGGCAATGTGACAACTTAAAGCCAAGTGCATTTCCCCACAAAATCAAAGACTTTTGATTTGATCCCCAATAGAAAACAGATCAAGAATTTTTCCTGGATACCCAAACCTCCCTGGCAGTCCACAAGTGAAGATGTGTTAAGAGAATTCTGAACAAAGTTGTTGATGCTTTTGCCCAGCTTCTATGGTCAGACCTAATGGGTGTGAATCCAGAAAATTGATTTTGAAGGTAGTCTGAAAATCCATACCTGCTAATATGATAGTAGGTTGGGGTGAAGTAGTCAGTCCAAATAAAAATAAAAATAGCAACAATAGCTAGCATTTATATAGTGCCTACTATGTGATGAGGCACTGTGTTAAGTACTTTACAAATATTATCTCATATGATTCTCATACCAAAACAGGAGGGTAGGTGCTGTTATTACTGCTACTTTACAGTTGAGGAAAGTAGTAAATGTCTGAAGCTGGATTTGAACTTAGATTTTCTTGACTCCAGAACCAGTACTCTATCCACTATCTTACTTATAAAGAAAATAAAAGAAAATGGAAGGACATACCTTATTTGAGGGAATATACTGTATGGTCTGATAGTCTGGAAGGCTTAACATCCAAAGAACATAATGTCTATTGGTTGATGCATTGCATATTAAAAAGCATTAAGCATCTATGGGACTCATACATTCAGAATGTAAGCAATCAAAGACTGATAGTTAGATACAAAAGACAAGTTGAGCTAAGGCTGACATACTTAAACCTCATCTTCTGGAGCCCAAGGAGTTCTAAGAACTTAGCATCATGGGATAGAACAGAATTAAACAGGTCCTTCACTCCTCTACCCTCACCCCAACCCCTTCCCATTAGGCTTGGAATAACTCATCCAGCAATAGATGTCTACATTCTGCCTTCCTCTCTACAGCCTTAGATGGTTTTACATCACAGATTAACTGACATTGATCTTTGGATTCACCTAATTTTTCATGTATTCTGTCTTCACTGTATCTAATCTACTATGTGCCTATGTTGTCTTTGCATATGAAAGTCTTTTAATTAATGGTACAAATTTGACACTGTTATTTAGTGATCTGGTAGTGTACAAATGGAGTGCTGTTGCTATTATTGCTGCTAATTTGCCTAATTTATATAAGCCGTGTCAATTGTTTTAAGGCACTATTTTATAGAGTCTATGTAATGTAATATTACAAGGTTAGTTCATTTTTCTTTCAATTATTGTTATTGTTCAGTTGTTTCAGTCATGTCGGACTCTTCATGACACCATTTGGTATTATTTTGGCAAAAATACTGGAAAGGCTTGCTATTTCCTTCTTCAGTTCATTTTACAAGTCAGGGTCAAATGATTTGCTGAATATCACACAACTAGCACATATCTGAGGCCATATCTGAACACATGAAAATGAGTCTTCTTGACTTCAAGCCTGACACTGTTCATTGTGCTACCTATCCACCTCTATTGCCTGAGTACTGGGTATTAATGTCCATAGGGTTCCCCATAGGTAATTCCCATATGATATCAATCCAGGTCAGAAAGCTAGAGTCATTACAAAAAGCTTGAAAGACATTGGGGGAAGGATACTGTAGTATAGTCTATATTAGGAGACAAGATTAGGAGATTAACTAAGGATACACCCTGTGAATTATCAGGAGCTGTTATCACTCAAAACCCCTGACAAAATCCAGATAAGGAATACTATCTGGAATTTGGTACATTTCTCCTTTGCTGGTGGAAAGATTGTAGAAAAATTGCTGAGTAAGGTGATAACATAGAACAGCAGTTGAGATACAAAACTGATATATATATCTGGAATCTCATCTCCACCAGAAGCTTAAATCTTCTTTTGTGAGACAATTGAGGTTAAGCGATTTGCCCAGGGTCACACACCTGGAAGTATTAAGTGTCCAGGTTTTAAGGCCCTTCTGACTCTAGGCCAGTGCACTATCCACTGCACTATCCAGCTGCCCCCAAGAGTCTTGCTAGAAGAATTAAGCACCTTATTTGGGTCAGACTGACCTCCTGTTCCTTAGGCTTGTGTCTAGGTGGTGGAATGTCAAGTGTAGGAAAAACCATAGTTACACGGTATGTAGTACCATAGAAAGTGATAGCTCTTTTATTCAAGTTGAGGCTGGATTCTTTGAGTTGCAGAGAAAAGCTATGAATGAATCTGAGACAAGATAACTCACTGTAGACTATAGCAAATAAAGGATCAATATAGGAATTTTATCAGAATTAGAACTCTTATTCTCCTGAGAAAGAATACACAGAGTTTGGATCAGGCTTACAACAAAGTTACTAGAGAAGAATAAGATAAATTATCTGATGGAAAGTGTCCAAGACTCTGGATTTGAATACTTGCAGGTAAAAATATCAAGAGAAGACAGACATTGGGGTCCTGCCGGGGCCAAAGGTACAAGATGTCTTGAACACATGTATTCCTCAAGTGTGTTCTTCTCTACTAGTTTATTCTATGAATGTGCTTACTCTATCCACTAACATTGTGTGTATCTGTGGGAGAGTACATCCCTGCTTATAGGGGTTAGGGGAAGTACTTTGTAGCTATTGTTCTAACTCTGCTTTCTATCAGCAGCTTCACTTGGTTTGAACTCCAAGGATCATAATATCCTTCCCTGGATAAGCCTGGTCACCTGAAATCTCATCATCATGGAATTATGTTGTTTGCCTTTTTCCAAGAGAACTGAGACATCAGGGAAGTAATATATGATATGCAAGTGAATTGGATTTAAGTGAGGGAAGGCTGTGCAAAGTTACCAGCCTCATTTTCTTCTCTAGGGTCCAGTGGGCTCATGTAGATCAGGACAATTGAAGATGACCCTGGATATAGTGGAAGATCTTGGCCTTTTTAAGCTAAGGCCTTCAACAAGTCTCAGTTTGACTGAGGCAACCATTCATTCAATGATTAAGATTAGTAAGAAAGAAATGAGGCAAAGTGTTGCCTTTTGTACTTAATTTAAAAATTAATCTGGGAGGGGAAAACTCTCAGGATTTCTTCCCCAAAACAGAAACAATTGCTATTTACATTTATTCCGAGGCAATCAGAGCTCAAACATAGACCAAGTAGAGTTTGGTTTGGGATCTTTCCTTGACCAATCAATGAGAGCCAGGATGATTTGGGTTTAGGGTATGATTGGCAAGAAAGAAATCTAGCTTATGACCCCAAGATATCTTAAATATGATATCTGTAAGTACTACTAATGACATCCCCAAGTACTACTATGGAAAGACACCAATAATGATTCTATAACTAATTGAAAAATCAGGTGAAATGTTGTGGGTAAATGGCAAAGGTCAATAAAGGTAATTTTGCAAAGGTAATAAGTCTCACCTTTTTGCTAAGTTTTTGCCTATATTTAACCTCGGATACCTCTTCTTATGTGTGGTCTATGTAAAATAAGCAGGGGAACTACCCTGTAGGTAAAAAATTAAAAAAAGAAACTCATAGAGAATATGATGAAAGTGAGATTAATGGATAAAGTTGTCCCAGCTGGAAAGTTAAGGAGACAAGATAATTGAGATCACACCAGTTTGATATATAAACACTACCATCAGGATGTAACTAGAAACTACAGACCTACTTTCTGTTATGACTGAAAAAAAGATGGCTATACACACTAAAGTTTATATTCCTTTAGTCAGAGCATCTACAGGAAGGGAAAAGGAATTTAAAGGAAGAAGAAAAGAAGGAATGAAGGGAGGGAGGGAGGGGGAAAAGGAAGGAAAGAAGGAAGGAGGAAGGGAGAGAGAGATAGGGAGGGAGGGAAGGAAGGAAGGAGGAAAGGAAAGAAGGGGAAAAAGAGAAAGAAAAAAAGGAAGGAAAGGAGGAAGGAAGGAAGAAAAGAAGGAAGGAAGGGAGGAAATAAGATTGTTATACAGGCTGTTAACATGTAGCTGTGATGATGCAGGAACTAGGGATGATTGAACTAATTTCAGGAAGTGAAGATGCGTCCAGGAAAAGTTTTCCTGCCTATTACACTATTACAAGCATCGAGTATAATCTCATTCACATTTCAAGTCATTTCCATAAAAATTCATATAATATACAAAAATAAGGGAGAAAATCAAAGATGTGGATTTTATGCTGTTCTGGTCAGTGGCACAAAAGTGATCATTGTGTTTCAGTCATTCTATGAGATACATTTGAGGGAAGTAACTTTGTAACCTTTAAAAGACTTTGGCCTTAAAAAATTGAGTGACAAAATCCATATTTGGAATACATTGAGATAATTTTGAAGTTTCCTGCTGGTTATCAGCAGGTTACTCTGACTCTGATGTCTCTAGAATAACATTAATCATTGGAGTAACATTAATCATATCTAACTAAAGCCATTTCCATTTTGTTTAAATTTTAAAGAATACTGCAGACAGTAAGTTGGTACCCAATGCTTCGACCATTCATGTAGCTTTTGCAGAGGCATATGAGATGATAGAATTTAAGTGGTTACAATGAACCTCACAAGAGCTTGCCAATATCTGAAAAGGGTCCTGAGAAATTTGACTTTGTGAATACCCTCAATACCAGGATAATGGAGAAAGTGATTTAGGCAAAAACTTAGCAAAAAGGTGGGACTTATTACTGAATGAATGGGACATACGATGTACTTGAGGAGGAACTCACAAGATCTAGCTCATTGATTCCTGATTTTTACAGGAATGTTTTTAGTAAATTCCTTTGTCTATGATGGATGATCATAGAAATTGTTAGACTGTGAACTTCTTAAAAGCAAGAACCATCTTTTTTATTTAATTGTATTAGCATATAGCACAGTGTCTGACTAATAGTAAATGCTTAATGACTGTTTATAGACTAATACACTAACTGACCATATCAAGAATGTATTGGTCAAAGGTGTCATCACAACTTCCAATAGTCCATATGGATCACCTATTGAACTCAATTGAAGCAGAATGAAAAAATACTTATATGTATATTACATGAACAACATACATCATTCCATGAGTTCAAAATGGCCTGGACCATGTTAGTTAGACAAGGGTTCTCTGTACTAGACTTACACAGTGCTTATTGTGAGATTCTTATGGAAGAGGAAGACAGGGAAAAGATTGCTGTCATCTGCATAACTGAATTTTACTAGTTTGAACTCATGGCCCAAGGCATCTCAGAAGGTACTTTCCACTTTCCAAAGACAGTTGGAGAAAGTAGTTGGAGACAGGAACTACTTGCAAGTGTTGGGATGCCTAACTAGCATCTTTGGGAAGACCCTAGAGAGTTTGATAAAAGTACTGGATTTATTAGAAGAAAATGGCCAGAAGCCTTTAACTGAGAAATGTCAGATTTGCAGAGCTTTTGTCAAGTTGAGTCAGTTACCAGCATCTCAAAAAAGGTGTGAATACTGACAGGAGGTGGGACTGGGAAGGGGGGAAGGGAGGGAAGATAGAAGTGCTCCAGACTAGTCACTATGAAAGGACCTTTATCATCTAAGGACTTCTCTGGGATTTTGTGGTTATTGTCACAAATTTTGTTAAGAACTGGGATGTGAATTGATACAACATTCAGTTCTGATGGACATGACTCTCTTTTAAACCCACAATATATATATGAACAAACTTTTAATTTCGTGGTCAATTGCTTCAGGCTAGCAGCAGTTTTGACACTTCATGAGTTAGCTTTTTGGCCTTAGGCCACCAGGAAGCTGGCCAAGTCTTCTGAACCTCTGAACCTTGGAATCAATTAAGTCTTGGAGATGTTTTTAATAACTTTTAAGGAAAAACAACCCTAGCATGATAGATATTATTCCTGACATGCCTTCATTTCCAAATATAATCTCCCCTCTCTTAGTAGTCAATTTCTTGTAAGAAACAATGAGAATGAAAAAGAAAAAAATAGTTTAGCCCAATTAGTCAACATATTAAAGGCATCTAAAATTATGTTATGTTCCAAAGTATGCAAAGGAAAGAAGGAAGGAAATGTTTCTCATCCTGTCTTCAGGGATAAGTTTGATCACTATATTTGTACATTGTTCTGTTCTGTTCTGTTTTGTTTTACTTTCTATTTACATAGTTGTAGCTAGAGTGTATATCGTTCTCCTACATATGCTTAATTCACTTCATATCAGTTCTTATAAATCTTTCTATGATTCTCTGAATTTTTCATGTTCATTTCTTTTAAAAATACATTTCCCTTTTTGTTTTGATGAACTTGATAAATTTCAATAACATGCTATTTCCAGAGAAATAACTGATGGAATCAGAACACAGATTGAAGCATACTTTAAAAAAAAAACTTTATTTTTCTTGAAATATATTTTGCATGGCTGCACATGTATAATCGATTATCAATTGAGATAATGGTTCTCTAGTTTGCACATATTTAGTGTGCTGTAATGATGAATCAGTCTAGATGGCATGTACTTAGTGTGATGTAATGATGTATTCATACTGAGATATTTAAGGGCTGAGAGGACTGGAAATGAGACACATACAGACTCCATTTCTGATCATCCTGGTGGCTCCCCTGGTGGCTCTCCTGCCTCCTTTATCTCCTCCATTAAGATCAAGGCTGGTCTCCAGATTCTCTAGAGAGCTAGTTCAGACACTACATTGTGGCGCCCAAACCGGGACATCCAGAAGGACACTACAATAACCTTTATCAATTGCTTGCTTTCTCAATGAGAGTGGAGGGCAGGGAGAGTAGCAAAGAATTTGAAACTCAAAATTGTAAAAACAAAAACAAAAACAAATGTTAAAAATTGTTTTTGCATGTAATTGAAAAAAATTGTTAAAATAGACAAAACCAAATATAAAGATCTGGATCATGGGTAGCATGGATAAATATGATCTGAGGTTTGGCTGATCCATTGTTAGTTGACTTATTGGTTAGTTGTTACCTTTTGTTGAAGAAGACCAAAATGACATCACCATGTTAGAGAGTCAAGTTACAGTGTGTCTGACTGTGGCTGATGAGACCAATATGGCCTCTGAAAGCTCTAGCACAGGTTGGATATAAATACTCAATATGAACACTTGAGGGGGATACTCTAACTTTGTATGTCTCAAATTTCTTTTGAACTCTATTCTGCCTTGATAGAGCTCTATCAAATTTTTCTCCCTCTATTTCCCCACTCCCTTCCCTAGACAGCAAGTAATCTAATATATGTTAAACATGCATAACTCTTCTATACATATTTCCACATTTATCATGCTGTATAAGAAAAATCAGATCAAAAAGGAAAAAAATGAGAAAAAAAAACAAAAATCAAACAAACAACAGTTGTGATCACATTGAGTTTTGATAGTCCTCTTTCTGGATGCAGATTGCTCTCTCCATTACAAGTCTATTGGAACTGGCCTGAATCATCTCAGTGTTAAAAAGAGCCAAATCCATCACAGTTATCATCACATAATAATTTTCTTGTTTCTGTGTACAATGGTCTCTTGGTTCTACTCACTTCACTTAGTATCAGTTCATATAAGTCTTCCTAGGTCTTTCTGAAATCATCCTGCTGATCATTTCTTATAGAACAATAATATTCCATAACATTCATATACCACAACTTATTCAGCCACTCCCCAGTTGATGGATATCCACTCAGTTTCTAGTTCCCTGCTACTACAAAAAGAATTGCTTCAAACATTTTTGCACATGTGGGTCCTGTTCCCTTTTTATGATCTCTTTAGGATATAGGCCCAGTAGAGACACTGCTGGGTCAAAGTGTATGCACAGTTTGATAGCCCTTTGGGTATAGTTCCAAATTGTTCTCCAGAATGGTTGGATCTCTTCACAACTCTACCAGCAATATATTAGCGTCTCAGTTTTCCCACGTCCCCTGCAACATTTATCATTATCTTTTCCTGTCATCTTAGCCAATCTAAGAGTTGTATATTGGTACCTCAAAGTTGTCTTAATTAGCATTTCTCTGATCAGCAGTGATTTAGGACATTTTTTCATATACCTAAAAATGGTTTTAATTTCTTGTTTGAAAATTGTTTGTTCATTTCCTTTGACCATTTATCAATTGAAGAATGGTTTTTATTCTTAAAATTTGAGTCAATTTTCTATATATTTTAGAAATGGGGCCTTTATCAGAAGCCTTGGATGTAAAGCTTTTCCCCCCAGTTTTATACTTCCCTTCTAATCTTGTCTGCATTGGTTTTGTATGTACAAAAACCTTTTAGTTTAATATAAACAAAATTATCCATTTTACATTTTATATTGTAGTCTAGTTCTTCTTTGGCCATACATTTCTTCCTTCTCCCCAGATCTGAGAGATAGACTAGCCTTTATTTTTCTAATTTGCTTATAGTATTATTCTTTATGTCTAAATCATGAACCCATTTTGACCTTATCTTGGTATAGGGTATTGGATGTTAGTCAGTGTTAGTCAGTTTCTGCCATGTTAGTTTCCAATTTTCCCAAAAATTTTTGTCAAATAGTGAATTCTTATTCCAGAAGCTAGGATCTTTGGGTTTATCAAACACTAGATTACTTTAGTCCCTGTGAACTTAACTATTCCACTGATCAACTAATCTATTTCTTTAGCTAGTACCAAATGGTTTTGATGACTGAGCTATATAATATTGTCTGAGGTCTATACGTAACTTTTCTTTTTTTTTTTTTTTTTTTAATTAAAGCTTTTTATTTACAAAACATATGTATGGGTAATTTTTCAATATTGACCCTTTTGTTCCAAATTTTCCCCTTCTTCCCCCTACCCCTGCCCCTAGATGGCAGGTAATCCAATGCATTATACCTAAAGTTCTTTTTACCTCCTTAACTTCTTTCTTGTTTATTTTGTGGTTCGATTTATCTAGTTCTGAGAGAGGGAGGTTGTGATCCCTCACTAGTATAATTTTGCTGCCTATTTTTTCTTGCAACTCTCTTAATTTCTCCTCTAGGAATTTGGATGCTGTATCATTTGGTGCATATATGTTTAGTATTTATATTACTTCATTATCTACCATACAAAATGTAGTTTCCTTCCTTGTCTTTTTAAATTAGATCTATTTTTATTTTTGCTTGATCTGAGATTGGGATCACTACCCCTGCTTTTTTTTTTTTTTTTTTTAACTTCAGCTGAAACAATAGATTCTGCTCCAGCCTTTTACCTTTACTCTGTATGTATCTCTCTCCTTTAAATGTGTTTCTTGTAAACAACATATTTTAGGATTCTAGCTTTTAATACAGTTTGCTATCAGCTTCTGTTTTATGGGAGAGTTTATCCTATTCACATTCACAGTTAAAATTACTAACTCTGTATTTCCCATCATCCTATTTTTCCTAAGTTATACTTTTCTTTCTCCTTTCCTTCTTTCCCTCCTCATCAGTGTTTTGCTTTGAATTGTATAAATTCTATAGATTAAAATATAATAATGCATACACAAAAGTGAATGAACTCTTAAGATAGAATTGGGATAAGATCTTACCTTAAAACAGGAATGAGAGAAAAAGGAAGGCAGAGAAAGAAAGAGAGAGAAGAGAGGAGGGGAGAGGGAAAGAATGCTAAGAGAGAGCCTCTCTCTGCATTTATTAAAATTGCAGGCCCTAGAAGTCAGGAAAGGGCAGCTAGGTGATGCAATGGATAAAGTTTCAGGCCTAGGGTCAGGAAGACTCATTTTCATGAGTTCAGATCTGGCCTCAGACATGTACTAGTTGTGTGACCCTGGGCAAACCAATAAATCCAATTAAACTGCTCCAGTATTTTTGCCAAGAAAAACCCAAATGGGAACACAAAGAGATAGACACACCTGAAATGAATGAACAACAAAGAGGTGAGGAAATGATGAGATTGGTTCCCATATATGTATGAATCTCTATTCAAAAATTAAAAAAATATTTTTCTTTCTATTTCCCCAGGAAGTCTTTTCTACACATCTGAAATTACATCAAATAATTATTACATTAAGTAAGTCCTTTTCAGCAGAGACACAAAATCCTGTTCATCATTCTCTTAACCAATTAGGAGTCATGATTCTTTCCCACTATGTATGTAGCAGAATGTAAAACTTCTTAGAATGGAAGCCATTTTGCATTCCTCTATGACCAAAACTTTTTGTAGTATCATCAGCTGTGAAAGACTTAGCTCTTCTCAGCAGCAGAGTGATCCAAGATAATTCCAAAAGACTTAGGATGGAATGAATATGCCATCTGCATCCAGAGAAAGAACAATGGATACTGAATGTGGATCTAAGCATGCTATTATCATCACCGTTTTGTTGTTTTTTTCTTTCTTGTAGTTTTCTTTTTGTTTTGATTTTTTTTCACAATATGACTAATAATAGAAATATGTTTAAAATGATTGTACATGTATAACCTATATCAGATTGCTTGCTGTCTTGGGGAGGAAGAGGGAAGAAAGGAAGGGAGAAAAAAATTGGAACTCAAAATCTTACAAGAGTGAATGTTTAAAATTATCTGTACACATAATTGGAAAAAAAATACTATTAAGTGGAAAAAATAAATGTCTTTAACAGCAAAGGACTAAAAGACAAAAAGAAAGTTTCTTGATCTTATAACCACATAGCAAAGCCCACTTCTATAAGTCTTTCATTGTTGGTAGAGATTGGTTACTCAATTCTCTAAGCCTGCATGAGATGCAGAGTTGGTAAGATGTTGAGAGAAGAGAGAACATGATCTTCTGGTGTCCAGCTTCAAGAAAGAAGACACACAGTTCTAGATTCTCTTTAGGGAGAGATCCCTGAAGAATGAGAAAACTATGCTGAGAAGCCAGTATATAAGGGAGCCAGTATCTCCATCAAATTCTTGACCCCACTTTAACAAACTAATAATTTTGAAAACTTCAGAAAATTTCCCCTGGATGAGACTGGGGATTTTCTCTCACTCTCTCCATCTGTCTGTCTCTGGCTCAATCTTTTTGTCTCTCCCCTCTCTCTCTTTCTTTCTCTGTCTGTGTGGCTTATAAAGTATAAAGGGAATATTTCAAACCCTAACTGATATATTCGTGTCATGAATATGTTTCAGTGATGTCGACCAGAACCCATGTAATCTCAGGGATACATGGAGACAATGAAATTATGAGACATTTTTTCCCCTTCTGTGATCAAAGCATTTTATCACCAAACAAATATGAACAGATATGCACTAATACCTCTTACTATATCTGATTTGGAAGCATATTATTCCCATACCCCCTTTTAAATTCCTCTTAAAATATTAAGAAATAATCTATCCATCCTAAAACCTTTTTGCTTTAAGAAAATGAGAAGGAAAAAAACTCCTAAGTCTTCTCTTTGAAATAGAATAAGGGTGATAACCAAACAATTCTTGCTTAGGAAAAAAAAAATCCTTGCCTTGTACCTCCTGAAATGGTTCTCTTTTGCATTCAAAGTTACATATTGGTCACAAAAAGAGCTCTCCCTCCCCCCCAGTCCTTAAGAGTAGTGATCCAAAAGGAACTAAGTAGTTTTAGATATTAACCTTTAACTTTATTTTAACATAATGTGATCTTATAAATTGTATCTCAAATCTTCTTGGGGAATAGATGTCATGAGGGATTATCCTAGCTTAGGCATGTTTCTCTCCAAATAAGAAATGACTTGGATATGTCATTTCAAATAACTGGGTTTATGTTAAGTAAAATTATTTCTGGCAAATGAGCCTAAATAACAAAGTACATTAGGAGTATTAGTATTTCTTTTTCTTCAGTGGTTTAATGATGCTGCTGTACTTAGACACCAATACTTAATGAAAAACTATCACTAGGACCAGAACTACTTCTCTTAGAAAACTTCCATGACGAACAAACTAGTGGCAAGGGATTTGTTTTTTTAAATAGGAGACCTGCCCTAGCCTCTCTAATTTCGATTGGGCTCACAGAGTCTTGATTGTTTGAAAGAAATGCCAATTTGGTTAGCTATAATAAGAGCTATCAATGCATATCTGTTCATGTTTGTTTGGTAGCCATTTCATTTTGTGTGTGGTATAAAGTAAGTCTTATACTATATCAACATATGCCCTTCCTTTAGCCACTTTAAATAACTTATTGCTCTGACAGCCACTTAGAGCTAGCAACAGAATGATAGCTATTCTGCAAATAACCTTTATAGCAAAGGTATTTGAAGTTAAAGCCTCATTTGATGATTAAGAACACCATAAATTATTGTTTTCTTTACCCTTGTTTCTAACTTGGAAGGAAAGAGGCTTTGTCTGAGAAACATCAAATGATTTAGAAAAAGACAGAATTTCACTTTACATATTTGGTTAATCTTACCACAATATTGTTCAGAATGCTTTGTCTGAATTTAATTTATTAATTAAATTAGAAGCAAAGTTACTTAAAAGGAATTAGGATAGACAATCCACTTACAAATACTTATTTAAGACACCATATTGGAAATATTTTTTCTTTTTGAAAAAGTTGTATTAAAATGGTTTATTTCATATTTTCATTAAAAGGTAAATATATGCATGTGTGTGCATGTATTCCCCTACTAATTAGAACCAAAGCTAAGTCCAAGGACTAAGATGCTGTGTCCTCTTGCTCTCCACCAATGTGAACTCATATAGGCAGGGACAGGTCTAGTCCAGAAGGCCCACTTCCAAAGAGAGGGATCAGGCTCTTTTATTTCATTACTCTGTCTTTTTACATGCCCATAGAAAAGCCATAGGGTAGTGCTTATGGTTTATTCTATGTTTCAATACTAAAATATACATTAAAATGTTTAAATAAAATGGGGAAAAAACTTATTTTCCATTAAAAACTATGTTGTGATATTTATTTTTTCAAAATAGAGAACTTTTAAAATATCATAACACATGAAAAAATTTCTCAGATCTTTGACATATAGGAACTCTTTTTTAATGGACGTTTTTATTTTCAAATCATATGCAATGTTTTCAACACTGACTCTTGAAAAAGGTTGTGTTCCAATTTTCCCTCCTTTCCTTCCTCCCCTGGACGGCAAGTAATCCAATGTATGTTAAACATAGCAAAATATATATGTTATATCTAATATAGGGTATTTTTATATATGCATATTTATACAATTATTTTGCTGCACAAGAAAAATCAGATCAAAAAAGGAAAAAATGAGAAAGAAAATAAAATTAAAACAAACCACAACAAAAAGAATAAAAATGCTATATTGTGATCCCCCCTCTGTTCCCACAGTCCTCTCTCTGGGTATAGATGGCTCTCATTATCACATGATCATTGGAACTGGCCTGAATCATCTCATTGAAAAGAGTCACATCCATCAGAATTGATCATCTTGTTGCTGTGTACAATGATCTCCTGGTTCTGCTCAGAAATGTTTTTCCAAAGCAAAATAGGAAACCATCTGTAAACTGTCAAGTTTCATCTCTCATCAGTTAAATACAAAGTTTTGCAATGAATTTGAGATATCTAAAAAAACTGTGTTAATTGGCAAAAGAGATTCAATGGGGAAAAGGAAACTAGATTGGAATACAATTTGCAATATGTTTTGAAAGCAGAAGTATGAAGTTAAGAAATTAACAGTATTAAAAAGTGAAATATTGAAATAATAACTGAAAGTTTTAAAGAGGAAACATAATTGTGTGACATATAAGTTTCACTCTGGGTTAATTAATTAAAAAAAAGAGAGAGAATTAGGAAGGAAATTAGAGGTATTTCCAATGACACAATATAGATCTGAAGCTCAATGAAAATACAGTAAGAAGAGCAACTAGGTGTCATGATGTATAGAATACCAGATCTGTAGTCAGGAAGTTCAAATCTGGCTTCAGACACTTATTAGCTGGTGACCCTAGGCAAGTCAATCACCTCTATTTGCCTCAGTTTCCTTATGTGTAATATGAGCTGGAGCAGGAAATGGCAAACCATTCTAGTTTTGTTTTTTTGTTTCCCAAGAAAACTCCAAAAGGAATCGCAAAGAATTGGACATGACTGAAAACTATTAAACAAGAACTATTGTATAAGATGTTTTTGAAAGTAGATATGTCTTTAAAAAATGCAACTCTGCATATAGTGGTATTTAATCATGTGGAGTCCAGGAAAGTGGTTTCAACAGCAGGAAATTAAAATGAGTGATTTTCACTTAAACAGATCTTCCTTTCCCAACCCTACCCCCAGTTATCAGGACCTCTGCAATAGCCAAGAGAAAAGTCCAAGATTTATCACTATTGATTAGAAATATGCAAATTAAAGTAACTGTAGGTACCTGACATTTATCAGATTGATTAAGATGACAGGAAAAAATAATGATAAATATTGTAGGGGATATGGGGAGATCCTGGTAGCTATTGCTGGTGGAATTGTGAACTGATCCAGCCATTCTGGAGAGGAATTTGGAACTATACCCAAAGGGCTGTAAACTGTGCATACTCTATTTTTTCATTTTATTATAGCTTTTTTTTTTTTTTGACAAAACATATGCATGGGTAATTTTTCCACATTGACCCTAGCAAAAACTTCTGTTCCAACTTTTCCCTTCCTTCCCTCCACCCTCTCCCCTAGATGGTAGGTAGACCAATATATATTAAATATATTAAAGTATATGTTAGAAACAATATATGTATTTATACACATATTTATACAGTTATCTGGCTTGTGAATATCTTTTAATCCAATAGTGTATCCCAGAGATCATAAAAGAGGGAAAAGAACCCATATGTGCAAAAATGCTTGTAGTAGCTCTTTCTGTGGTAGCAAGGAATTGGAAATTGAATGAATGCCCTTCAATTGAGGAATGGCTAAATAAGTTATGGTATATGAATGTAACAGAATACCATTGTTACAAGAAATGATGAGCAAGCTGATTTCAGAAAAACCTGGGAAGACTTACATGGACTGATGTTAAATGAAGTGAGCAGAACCAGGAGAATATTGTACACAATAACAGCAAGATTGTGTGATGTCAACTATTAGAGACTTTGCTTTTTTCAACACTATAGTGATCCAAAACAATTCTAAAAGACTTGGGATGGAAAGTGCCATCCACATCCAGAGAGAGAATTAGGGAGCCTGAATGTGAATTGAAGAACATTATTTTTACCTTTTCCTTTGTATTTCCTTTCTCATGGTTTTCCCTTTTGTCCTTTTTTCTTTCACAACATGACTAAGATGGAAATATGTTTAAAAGGGTTTTACATGTATAATATATATCAGATTGTTTGCTGTCTCTGGAAGGGAACAGTAATGGAGAGAAAAAAATTAGAAATAAAAATCTTACAATAATGAATGTTGAAAATTATTTTTACATATAATTTGAAAAATAAAATGCTATTGAGTTAAAAAAAAGTCCAGCATTTAGAAAAGTTCAGGAAGTTTTAGGCCTCACAGCGATAAAAGGTTAGGCAAATTGCTATGCATGCTTCACTATGCAAGTGAAACTACACTTGGAAGAATGCTTATTTCTTCCTTAGGGAAATGGAATTCATTTTTTGCTAGTGACTTTCAAGTTTAATTTCACAGATTCTGACATTCTTGTAGATGTGGAAAAACATGGAATTATGGAAGGAGTTTTAAAATTGGACAAATAAAAATCTGGATTTCTAATGGATTTGAGAAATTAATCAGGAACAATTATTATTCACAGAATAGTTGATCTATGTTTTGAATAGTAACTGCTGATGCCATATTTTTGTAGCTATGAGAGCAAAAGGGATGATGACTCCATTTTGGTTTCTGAATACAACTAGTATAGAATGCTAAAATTGGTGAATAAATGGAATGATATTTCCATATAGCTGATTTAGAAATGCATTTACCTGAATGGCAAATCAATAAAAATAGCTAGCATTTATATAGAGCCTGAAGATTTGCAAAGCACCATACATGTTTTCTTATTTGATCCTCATAACAACCCTGTGACATAGGTACTATTTTTATCCCTATTTTATAACTCAGGCTGAAAGAGGATTTGACTGACAATGAATTTTGAGCTTATGTTTTAAATCCAGGAAATGTTATGTTAGAGCTATTTGTAGTTCTTAGCATTGTGATTTTTCCAAATTGTTTATAGAAGGACTTTTGATTTTAGAATTATACCTATAGTATAATTCATTTGGAACATTAGAAAGTTAGCTATTCCTTGATCAGAATGTTCTGATTACTTTATGAATTAGGATTGTCACTTATTACAGACTTTCTTCTGCAAAGAAAGAGTCCTTCTCTGGCTGGTGACTGTCTTAAATATTCAAAAGTGTATACTTTTTTTTTTGGTCGAAGTGTCAATTTGCATTTCATAAACAATACAACAGATTTGGGAAAATAGAAATGCTTATCTATTGCTGTCATTGTTAGGCCTAAAAATATCCTCAGGCAATTATCTTCAGATCTACTTCTCTGGGACACCAGCATTCAAAAATTGGAAATATTGAGAAGACCCTTCTCTAAATAAATGTCAGCCTATTGTAAAGAGACTGGATTCAGGAAAGGGGTAAAAGTGTTTTGTATGAACGTGACCACTCTTCTTAATGATAATGTGTTGTATGTGAGAAGATGCATTCCAGATTTATGTGGGTCATATTTTATGTGCTTTGTTTGTGGTATTCCATTTCAGTGTAAACATTTACTTTGAAATAATTAAGTAGTTGGTTATCAAGTCAAACACATTGGTAGGAGCTTGCGAATGATAACTTTAAAAGTATGAATTTGTAGAATACCTTGACTCTAAATCCCTAGCAAACCTAATAAATGTGAGATGGAACTCTAGCCATGAGTGATGCTATAATTATGTATAGATTATGCTCCATTTATCATATTTAAATCTTAATACCACAAATTTATAAGACTTTCCAAAATTATAACTCAAGAAACTTATAAATATAGCATCAACATAAAACAATATTATGAAGAATTAAAACATCAACATAACATTGCCATCAATCAATAATATTTGTCCATTTGAATGCATTTCCAAATTATATATAGGGAAAAAACCTACATGTATATGTCTCTCAGTTTTTGATATTCTATGCTAGTTGTACTAAAAAACCAACAAAGAACATTTATCATATTTATGTCACAGCTACAAAGATATGAAACCATTGTCTCTCAATTACAATATTGAACCTTAATCAACTCTACCAGGCAGAGTATTGTCTTTTAATCTGTTTAAACCTAAGGATCAAATTAAAGTTGTTCACTTGTAATCAGTCAATACTTATTAAGTCCCTACTATGTGTCAGACAATGTGCTAATGTAGTAATTTTAATCAATGATTTTAGTTTTCTCTTCCTAATCTACAACAGGATATCAGCATCTGTGAAATAAAGCTTGAAAATATTTATAGATCTCCCAACTCCCTGGAGAGAAATTGTATCTTCTAAGACAGTCTCCTGTCCCAGACAATTTCTAACAGCTGCTTGTTCCTGGTCTATTGGGCTTCTCTTTCCTTCTCTCTTCAATTCCCCCACCCTTTGTTTTTGGCTTAGGAATTCTAAGCAAATTTTTTGTCATTACAGTATGAACCCTTACTAGTGATGGGGATTGGTCTTCTCCCTTGGTCTGAAAAAATTCTACATTTAAAACAAACATTTTTCTGGATGGAATTCAAGACTAAATACTCATGAAAATCCTAGTCTTCTGGGTACCTCTCTATTCTCTTGCTCCCAGTGAGATCTTAAAAAAATCTTTCTTTGATTCTTCCATTTTCTTCTCCACATCTTTAATATCTTGCAAATGTCTTCAAACACAGACTGATTCTAGCAAATTGCCACTTTTGCTTTCAAATAATGTTTTATATGTTTTAATTAAATCATTAGTTTTAATTTTTCTTTTCCCACTTCTTTTGTCTTCCTTATATATACCTTTCAGCTTGTCGGAGTAATCAATTCTTTAAAAAGTTTTTCTTTCATATTAAAACTCACTATTGCTCAGGATGTATCAAGTATACCTTTTAGCTCCAAATAGATTTATGCACCTTGCAAAATTTCTTGAATTAATCTCATAACATTTTTATTGTCTTATCAGAGATAAAAACTTACAGATTTCTAACTAGTTTCCCCTTTTCTGCCTAATTCCTTTGAGGAACTTAAATAATTGCAATTAGATATGCACATATTTTGCTTTAAGTTGCTAAACAATTTAATTAAATTGCTTATTCAGATTGACTTTCATGGGTAAAGGACATTAAAAATATTGATTTTTAAAATTCAGAGATGGAAATCTCTTTTACCAAAATATATCGTCTTTTACATATATATTTTCTAAGAATGGGGTGTATAGGGTGTTTAGGGAGAACTAGCACTTCTAATGCAAGGACTTGCTGAGTCTTTTTCAGGGCTGTTCACCTGCTTTTGGTGTCCACCTTTTGCCCATCTTTCATCTATGGCTCCAAGAAGCTATAGCATAAGCAGTGACCATACCTTAGTAAAACCATCTCAGTGATGGGCTAAACCATGTTGGAGGCAATTGGAAAAGTCTCAAATCCTTCAGTGAGTTTTGGGAGGGGTCTACTGCAAGCATGTTAAGATTTGCACTGGAGGAATGGGTGGATCAGAACAATTTGTTCCA
The DNA here is from genome assembly GCF_902635505.1 of Sarcophilus harrisii. Lineage (NCBI taxonomy): Eukaryota > Metazoa > Chordata > Mammalia > Dasyuromorphia > Dasyuridae > Sarcophilus > Sarcophilus harrisii. The sequence continues at coordinate 373,520,874 of NC_045427.1, forward strand.
ATAGCCATAAAGACAATTGAAGCAAGCTTTTAGTACTTGGTTAGACATCAAAGACAACAAGGTGGATGACCATTTTGAAGACATCAAGACACTGCATGCTAGGCCATCTCCACTCTTCCTGACTTTTGCCAATGGAATGTGAGGATTCTGGAAGAGAGAACGAGGCTCACTACTTTGTGCAACTTTGCCTAATTAAAATCCAATTCACATGTAAGTCAAGACATAACCTGGGATGTCACAGGTCCTATTCGAAAAAACAAAGGACAAACAGCAGTTTTCTAAGAGTTAAAAAAAAAGCTTCCCTTTTAAGCTGGGGAAGAAAAAATTAAAGGTAAAGTGCTATTAGGAGTAAGGGGCTAACTTAAAAGTAGGTGGGAAGAGAGGGAGAAAAACTTGGAACATAAGGTTTTTAAGGGTGAATGTTGGAAACTCTTTGCATCTATTTTGAAAAATATAAAGTTTAATAATTTTATTTAAAAAAAAAACCAAAAACACCTTGCCCAATGAGTGGAAAATGGATTAGAGTAGGAAATGACTTGAAGCAATGAGGCTATTTATAGTAATTCAGGAGAAAGGAGAGTACTTGATATTGTGGCTTTACTAATGGAGAGGATAATTAATTGAGAAAAGTTAAGAGGACAGAAATGACAAGATTTACAAGTAGATTGTATATGTGGGATAAGTTTAAGTGAGCAGTAAAGCATAATAGTTGACTGGAAATATGAAAGATGTTCTTGGGAGTGATAGGAAAGTTCAGAATGAGGGAGAATGAAAGAAGATAATCAGTTCTGTATTGGACATGTTGAGTTTGAGATGCTTATGATACTTGTAGCTCAAAATGTCTAAGAGAGATGAGTGATACTACCACTTCAGGAGAAAGACTAGGGCTAGATTTATAAATCTGGGAATCAAATGCACCTAATTTGTGTATATTGGGATAAATTTTATTTTATATATATTTAATATATATATTTATAATTATATAATCATATTATACATTTATATATATTATAATTTTAATATAATTAACAAATCTATAGATTATAAATATATGATTTATATATGTATGTATTTTAAAAATAATAAAATTTGAGTTTGGTTAATATTTTTAGCTTCAATCCAAGAGAAATTGTGATTGTTTATATACAGATTCATATTTAACTTATTTACATTTTGCCAATAATTAATGCAAATTTTCATTTAAATTTCATGATGAAGTCTTCTTCATTTGCCTTAGGAAATATTTTCCCCATTCCCTCTATTTGTTTGTATGTATGTGTGTGTGTGTGTGGGGGGGGGGGGGTTAAATGACTTGCCCAGAGTCACACAGTAAGTGTTAAGTGTCTGAGGTCACATTTGAACTCAGGTCCTTCTGACTTCAGGACTAGTTCCCTATTCATGTTCTCTCTATTTTTAAATCTTTCTTCTATTTTTAACTATAAAAGGAGTCTCATAGATCAAAAGGAATGGGATGTGGTCAAAAATTTACTCCATCAAAACTTTTTAAAAGAAATTTTACTCCTTCCCTCTTTGCTGTCTTCCAGTAGGGAACTAACTATAAGGTGATAATAACTGAACCCATGGTGACTGTTGAGATCATTAAATAAAATAGTACAGTAAGAAAAAAGGAACTCCAAGATGGACTTAGTGGACAACCATAGTTAGAGGATGTAACAAGGTTGAAGAACATACAAAAAAAAACCACTAAGGAATAGCCAGACAAATGGGAGAAGGATCAGAAAAGAAGAATATCTCTAAAATCTAGAAAGATGAGAATATTTTAGAAGATGATCAAATGTTTCAAATGATACAGAGAGATTAAGAAGGATCAGGATTGAGAAAAGGTCATTGGATTTGGCATCTAAGAATTAATAACTTTAGAGAAGGCAGACAGCTTGAGTTGAATGATGAGATCGGAAGTCACATTATGGGGATTTAGAATGGAATAATAGGAGAGGAATTGGAGGCACTAAGTATAGATGACTTTTTCAAGGAATTTAGCCATGAAGAGGATGAATGATATAGTCTACTAGCTAGCAGACATAAGAAGATTTAGTGAGGGTTAGATTGTGTAAGAAATGACAGTAGAAGTGGTAGTAATCATGAATGAAATTAGGGAAGGTGATAAAATAAGATTCAAATATATCTAGAACTTTCTGAGGAGGGATTTCTAATATAAGGGAATTTAGAAGGTGGTGGATCTTTTAATATTAAGTTATTTGGGAGTTTGCAAGAGAAATGCAAATGTCAAGCTATAGGCTTTTGCTGCTTGATTACTGCCTTTTACAAGCATGAGCAAAGTAATTGGTAACATCTGAGAGGAAGAGACTGGAGGCAGTTTTGGCAACTATCTGGGAACGTAGACACAGCAATAAGTACTCTGGTGATGACGGGAAGAGGACAATGGCCATAACCTTGTTAGATGGGTGTGGGCGACAATATTCTTTCCTGCCAGGAACTATGAATGTGGCTATTCAAATATGGAATAAAAAAGTCACTGATAATCCATTTGGATGTTAGTGAAGCAACTAAGACCAAAATAGCAATTGTTCTTTTGCCTTGCCTAAATGTAGAGTATCTCTTGAAAGTCTCTGCCTTATTTGGTCATTCTCTCATACCACCTGGTTGCACAGGCCTACCCATCTTGGTATCCAGGTATGAAGGCCTTAGAATGAGTTTTCCTGGGATAAGGGCTGGAGTTTACTTAAGGCATGTGTTGTTTTAGCTGCTGGCCCACAAGGGAATTGGAGGTCACCTGACTGAGACATCTGTTGCTTGAAAAGGAAGGAAAGTGCTACCACATATTTAAAGTCGAGGATCCCTAATGACTTCATAGTGATATTCCAATTTCTATACAGTTTTAATTGAAAGCATAGAGGGAAAGATTCATTTGATCATGCATAGATTGATGGTTGATACCCTGCTGCATTTTAATTGTGGTGGTTGACTTGACAAAATATGTTATGGGCATGGATATTGTGAGTTTTTTGGAATCAGAACCTGTATGGTTACATACAGTAATTTCTATAACAGAATCTCAAGTACTTATTTGATTCTTCAGGTTTTGGAGAGCTTGTGTCCCCAGCCTAGTATTTTGATGACTACCATTAACTGTGTTACTCTTTATTATTTTTATTTTTTCTGATTCTAGCAGGGCCCTAAACAGGCTATTGCCTTGAAAGATTTAAAGTGACTTGTCTATTAGTCTCTCCTTTGTGTAGGTATAATTCTTTGGAAGTCTCTGTGATCATACTGAGTGGTGTTTTTGACAGGCACCAGGGGTGCCTAGATTGAATGCTGTTAGTTTTTCTAAATTGTAAACTCTTCATTGTGGACGCTTGGTATCCTAAATTCGAAAACAACTGCTTTTGTGCTCTTGATCCCTACTTGATACTGAATAGATGACCTTCCCACCATTCTTCAGCTGCTTTCTCATCCTGGAACTCTTGTATCCCTCAACCCTTTACCCCCTCCTCCCATTGGTAAATTCCTCCTGGAATGTCTACTTTTTGGAATTGTAAGCCAACCACCCTTTGCTTGTTACTTGACTCCATTTCTACCTTTCTAGACCTCCCACATTCTATAATAACTTTTCCCGATTCTGTTTAATGCTTGTTCCTTCCCTCCGTGGATTATCTCAAATTGATCCTGTATATAGCTTGTTTGTACATAGTTGTTTGTATGTGGGTTCTTTCAGAGGAAGGACTCTCTTTTACCTTTCTTTGTATCCCTGATACATAGCATAGTACTTAGAACATGGTAAACTTTTAAAGCTTTGAATTGATTTTGACAACATTCCTTAGCTGTTTCTCACCTTGGAAGACACCTCTTTCTTGCAGCCTTCTCAGCCTGGAAGATTCACTTGTCCTTGGCCTCCTCTCATTGGTGAGGTCTTCACAGATTATCCATTTTGAAGAAGTGCTTAGGCCAGCCAATCTCCCAGCTCTGCTCATGATTCTGGATTTCACCACCATGCCAAATTTGCTCCAGCCATTTCCCTCCCTCCTCTCCCTCCCAATTTCATTTTATGTGTTATCTTCCCTCATTAGAATATAAGTTCCTTGAAAAAATTTTTGTTTCTATTTGTATTCTGGGTTCAATACTTGGAACATGGTAATTATATAATGAACATTTGTTGGCTAATGAATAGGTTGTGATGCTGCTGTAGGCTATCCTGTCTTTGCCTCAGTGCTTTGTCTCTTCCATTCATCCAATTACTTTACCTAATTCTTTTTTTTTTAATCAGGCTTTTATTTCACCCTTCCTACTATCTCCCCTCTCCCCCATATTTTTTTGGGAAATAAATATGCATAATCAAATACAACAAATTTCCATATTGACCGTGTCCAAAAATGTGTCTTATTCAACATATTTAGTTTCTCTCTCTATGAGAAAATGGGTAGAATTTTTCCTCATAAAAGGACTAGCTCTTAAGAAATATTATTTTCCTTGACTTACTAATAATTCTGTCTAATATGAGAAAGCAAGATACAATTGTCTCTCAGCATCCACAGAGCAGGGAAAACCCTAAGAGATAGGAGCTCTGGAAAGTTGTCTAAGTGGGCTAAACTGTGAGAAAGCCTTGATGGATAGAGCAAATCACATTTTTACTTGTATTGACTCTTGGGCAGTGACTATGATTTGGGTGAATAATTTAAGGTTCAGAGAGAACAGAATCAGACACTTTGGAGATGGGACTATTGGAAGAATTTTGCCAATGCCTTTCATCACATATAGTTATTTGTGGGGCACATTAGTATACAATGAAGTTATCATATACCCTCTGTTGTATTCAGTAACCAAGTTGATGATCTTATAATAGCAAAGATTGGGCATTGGGTTCATCATTAATATAGACAAAGATATCCTTCTGCTATGTTGCAGTGGGCAGGAAACCATATGAATCCTTTAGAACAATGATGATATTACTGTTGGACAACGTTCCCCTTGCCAATCAGAGCATACACCTTTGAAGAATCAGAATGGCTTAACATCACAGAAAATTAATTATATTGTTCTTTTTTTTTTCATTGCAAAGCAAAAGATTTTCCCTCACTAGAGTTGACACCTATTCAGGACATTCAGTTACAGTGTTAGTTTAGTTTTCTACTTGGCAACTACAATTAAAGCCCCTATCTTTCTTCCTTATGCTCCCTCCCTTTAGCCCTCCCCAAAACCATTGCCTCTAATCAAGATATTTATTTTACTTCCAGAAAGGATTGAGATTGGGCCCAACACATTTACTGGGGTTTTCATTTCCATGCTATTCTAAGGCAGTTGGTACTGTGGAATGTTGAAATAGACTTTTATAGAATAATAGCTGTATCATAATATAATTCATTACCTTTTTTGTTTGTTTTTGTTCTATCACAGAATGGTAACTTTGATCAATCATTACTATCCATGAAAGAGGGGTGCTCCAAAACAATTTCTTAATTTCAGCCTGATTGGGAGGAGCATATAGTCCCAAATGACCCTCTCCAGTCTTTTTTTTTTTTTGTCCCATATGAAGTTTCCTATGTGATCACCCAGATCTAGAAGAATCTGCCTCCCATTTCCACCCCACAGGGGATTCTATAAATTCAAGGAGGGAGGTCATGCAGTTTTCTTTTCTTTCAGGATATTTTGGATAGTTCATGCCCAGAAAGGGTTGTGGGGATTAAAGGGTAGAATTACTAGAGGAGGCTTTACTTTTTAATGATAGAGAATGTAAAACTGTCTTTTTACAACCATGATAAGGAATTCATTTAGAAAAATGAGATCCTTTGGCTAATTTGGTATTAATTTTGAAGGCAGTCTTTACCCATTGCCCAAGGAGGAACGAAGTAGTCCCTCAGGTAAAAGGGTCTAAAGAAGCCACAATTTGGTAGCATCCTCTTGAAGTAGCTCCTACGTTATGCATTAGGGAACATCAAATAAGTGTTCAAGAGGGTGCATGGGAGTGAGCCCTGTCATAGAGTGCATGCAAAAAGCCTATGACCACTTATTTTGATTTAGGTGATTCAGATCTGTGATGTAGAATAGTGATAGCTTGAGAGGAATCTTCAGTTTTTTTGATGGACTTAATGTTCCTGGTACTATTTCTGGCTATCACAAGTGTTTTGGCTTTAGAAAATTTTTATGAACTGCCCCTGATTTTTTTTTTTTTTTTTGCCCTGCTTCTTCCATCTTTAAAGAAGATTATTTATATGATTTTGTATTTTCATGATTTGCAATGCCTTTCTAGTTCTTAGAATTGTTTTAAAATTATTTTAATAGTAGAAAGTTTCTATGAAAATTTTTGGGACCTTACTACCAAGAATTGCTGTGTTATAAGAAAATGTATGATTTTATGTGGATGGTGTACGCAACACTGGGGACTTCTATTAGGGAGGAACAATTAGATTTCATTGGTGAGAGCAGGGTTGTTTTTGTGCCTGTTACATATTATATCTGGAGCCCCTCTGCTTTCTTTCCTTTTCATTCCCACTTCCCTAATTCCTTTTTCATTTCTTAGTGGTACTATCCATCACTTGCTGCTCAGGTAGAATGTAAACTGGGATGTGTTGAAAAAGTCACTTGAAATATAAAAGGCTTATAAGGAGAATGATTGCTTCTCCTGAGTTTCAACTGCTTGTAGCTTTCTGGAGTTCCTGACTTTGTATGGGGAGTAGCATTCTTTTAATTTTTGAAGTGTGTTCTTTTAATTCTTAATTAGTTGTTTTTCTTAACTACAGTTGTTTGTTCCACTAAATATTTCATTGTATCTTCTTTAAGCATGAACTATTATGTTATCTAGTTTGGGCCTGACCTAGAATAAGAGACCCTATAATGTTAATGGCTCTTTAGCATCCCTCCTCAAACATGCTTTGGCTACAGGAACTCCATACGTGTGTTCTGGCTATGTGTGTTCCTTATGATTATGATTCTCAACTTATAACCTCTATGAGGACCTCTTTCCCATGGTGCTATTTGTTTTTGTGGGAGAGTGTCCCCTAGGATTAAAAGGAAAGATTTATTTTGGGGAGTAGAGTGGGATGGGATTGCTACTTTTCTTACTATGTTATTTCAGTAAATGCCTTTGCTTTGAGGTAATTGTGTTCTCTGCTGTGGAGACCCCTGAGCTATATTTTTAGGGGTTCAGACCCACAGAACCCCTTAAATCTGGGGATACTACCGCATAGAGAACCCATTTCAAAATCCAGGGGATGCTTTGGGACACTACAAATATAAACTCAATTTTTTACAATATAATTTGAAAATTCGTATTCAAATAAATCATGCCTGATTTAATTCATATATTTTCTTTTTCTGTGGAGTCATAATTTAGTTTCTTTTCTGCTAATCTCATAAACAAGAAAGTTTTTTCTTCTCAGCAATTAGTACAATCTTTACTATATTCTGACTAAATGGTCCAGGAGAAAGAAAAGACCTTACTTAAATAGGGAAAAATTCTGTTTTCTTAAAAAAATTTTTTTTTCCTGATTTTTAGGCCACCAGTTGCTGAGATCGTTTAATTAAATGGAGCTCTTAAAGCCATAACAGTAGTTGACACTGCTGAAATCTTCTTCTGAGGCCTTCATTTTAGTCTCCAAGAGATGGGCAGGGGTTATTTAAAGCCCTTTGACAGATGAGTATACTGAAGTACTGGGCAATTCACCTCCTGTTGTGGCAAAACAAATGGATGTTGAACTGGGCCTCCAGATCCACAGTCTAGCGAGATGCCTCAGAGGATGGCGGCCTGTAAAACGATGCTGCTCTGGACAGCAAGCAGTGGCTCCAATAGCCTGGGCTATGTGTCAGGCTAGAGTTCCCTGAGGTGTCGGGGGCAGCAGCAGCAGCAGCAGCAGCCGCCGGAGCCGAGGGTGGAGTCCCCGAGTCCCCTCAGGAGAGAAGCAGCAGCGGCAGCAGCAGCAGCAAAGGGGTTCAGCAGCAGCAGCAGCAGCAGACCATTGATCGGATCGTCTGGAGCCTGAGGGCCTCTCTGGAGCTGTACGCCGCGGCGTCTCACCAGAGCAGCGACCAGGACTCGGTCCGAAGCAGGAACCGCACGGCCACGGCCGGAGGTGGACCCGGGGCTCTCCCGCAGCCTCACGAGTTGGGGGAGACGGAAGCGGAGAGGGAGCCGGAGCCGAAGACGGATCTGGCCGGGCCCCGCGACAGAGACGATCCCGGGCCCCGGAAGCTCCTGCAGATGGCCGGCGGCTGCTCCTCCGTACAGGGCCCCGGCCGGGCCGGCCACCAGGCCCACGTCATCGCCTCGGAGCAGCGCTTCGGCTTCCCGAGCGCCGGCGGGGGCTGCCCCCCGCGCACCGGACTGCACGGCTTCCAGGCTGCGCTGGCGGCGGAGGCGGAGGCGGAGGCGGAGGCGCAGCGCGAGCCCGAGCCGGAGCCGCAGCCCGAGCGCAAGCCGCAGCCCGAGTCCGAGCCCAGGGCCGAGCCGCGGCCGTCCGGCCCGCGGCTGGCCTGCTCCGCGCACGGGGAGCTCTTCCCGGCCCCTGCCTCCGCCTCCGCCTCCGCCTCCACCTCCACCTCCGCCTCCGCCTCCGCCTCCGCCCCGGCCCCGGCCCCGGCACCGTCCCCGGCCCCGGCCCCGCCGCCCCAGCGCTACTACACCATAGACGAGGAGCCGGACGCGCTCTTCCACGAGATCGTGCGCCATGACCCGCGGTGCGATGAGTCTCCGCCCGCTGTGCTCCTCGGCTCGCGGCCCCACCAGCGCAGCTCCAGCACCAGCACCAGTACCAGCTCCAGCTCTAGCACCAGCTCCAGCACCAGTCCTGCCGCCGCCGCCGCCGCCGCCGCCGCCGCGCGCGCCGCTGTCGCTGTCGGGCCGACGTGCGCAAGCAGTGGCAGAGGACACGGCAGCACAGCGACCCTGGCGCCCGTCCCCGTAGCGCAGCCGCAGCCCGAGCCCGCGTCTGTTTCCTTTTAAAACTGACTCCAATCTTCCCAGCGCTGTTTATTCTCTCTAAGGGGGTCAATCGTCCCTGTACGCGCAGGAAAGGGGGGAAAACCCGTCTTTGCGGCCGTTTACACCTCGCTCGATCAAAAGACAACTACCTAGCTAGAAACTTTTGCAGGGATTCAAACCAATTTTAGCTCTGGCAGGTTCTCAGGATTCGGTTAATTGTTTGAACTTTGCATATTTTCCCCTCTTTTCAGAACCAGGTAGCTGAGGCTTGTTTTCCTCCTTTCTTTTAAAAGCGCATTTGTGTTGCTTACATGCAAGGACCCTTCTTACATTAATGTGGGTATAAAATGCCCTCGCTTTTTAAAAAGCAGATCCATCTGGAGTTGTGCAGATATTTAAGGAAAGGAGGGGTATCTTAAGTCTCTTACTCCCGTCATCTCTCATTCACCACTCAAATCAGGAAGATACAGGGGAAATAACAGGCAGGAATAGCTGGCAAAAACAACCAGAAAGGTATAGTTGGAGGCAGGGGCGACAGAAATGTCAGGCTGCTAGACAGATAAAGCCAGGCATTAGAAGCTTGCAAATTCCTGGATCATCAGATAACACCAATAGACTACAGAGCTCTTGACTTTTAGAAAAAGCCAATAGAAACCAAAATCTTGAGGCTAATCTTCAAAGGTCTAATTTTTAATCAGAGCCAAGCAAACCTTTCCCTTATTGGGCAGCTAACAGGAAGGAAAAAGATATCTTCAAATAAGACACACAAATCAGGTGTTGACAATAGAAGCTACATTAAAACCGAGCAGCCTGGCCTGTTGAGAGGCTTAAATCGGAAAAGCTAACCTTCAATTCAGGACAACTGTCAGAATTCACATGAACCTTTTAATCGAGCAATTGACATTAATGTTCAGCTATTAGGATCCCTTCCAAAGAATGTGTCATCCAAGCCTTACTTTAGTTTTTGATGTATCTAGTGTTTTCTGATGGGGCAATGCAGGCAGGAATCCAAGTCCTCATTCAACACAGAGATTTAAGTTCTTAGGTTGGGAGTCCCAGTGTAGGTGAAGGAAGAGGGTGGATCTGGTCTCATAAGGGACAGACACTTCACGATCTAGGACATAGCTCCAGAAATTTAGAAGGATTGATTCTGTCTTATGTGTGTTTTTCCTCTAAGAAATTCTTTTTTCTTGTGACTTCAAAGAAAAAGCCAGATCACTGAACAATATAAAGAGGGCTTTATCCTATTTTTTCCCCAGTTGAGAAAGGATTAATGAAGAGTCTTACATTTAGATTGAGAAAATAAAAATAAATGAGTATGTTGTAAAGTTGAAAGATAATGAGAGGTAGGACAGAGTATTTGATCGGATATGGAGATATTGGCAAGAAATTTGGTGATAGCATATGTGGTAGATGTTTTCTATTGTTCTCTCTAGAAGTTACCAAGTTTCCATTGGGAACATTTTTCATAGGAGCAATGTCTAGTCTACTTATTACTTATTCATTATTCATTATAGCATTCTAATCACTAAAAGTACACCAAGCAAAGGACATGCCTGTTTCCATAGAATATAAACTTAATTGTTAAATGTTATAGAGGATGATAGAAGATTTTGAATTGTATTACCTCCTAAAACAGAGATGCTCTATGGAATGAAAACAATTATAACTCTGACCACAGGCAAGTTTGATGGTCACCTAAAAATGAACCCTCTAGGTTGTATTGAGAAAAATAATTGAGAGACTTTTTTGGGGAGAGAAAAAGGGAAAGATGAGAGAAGTCAATGTGTAGACTTTGAATGGTGAATTGGAGATTGTTAGAACCACAAATAGGTGGGAGGAAGTTGGCAGTCCAATAGTGTTTACTGACTCCAGAGCCTAGAACTTCAGAGACTATTAAGATTGTGTTCAGAGGATGAGTTTATTCTGTCTCTAATTGAGCTGAAGTTTTATCTCATGCCTAAATGACAAAGTTTCTTGATTTTTTATTCCCTGACCTTCATTATTATTTTACTGCTTTGATAAATGTTTACTTGCTGTTTGTGATTATTTTTTTGTGTGATAAACATCTGGCAGAAAGGAAGATAAACTTCCACAGATTAAGTTGTTAGCCCTCCAGGTCTGAGTAGAACTTTTCTCCCCACTTCCTCCTCCAACTATGAAGCTGAATGACCAGGAAAATGGACTTTATCTTAAAAATCTTTCTCCCCTAGGAAAAATAATTACCTCCATAGATTTCAAAATCTGATGTCTAATAGTTGTTTCCAAGCCCCAGGTCATCTCTTTCCCTTCCCCATCTCCCCCTTGAAGATAGGAGAGCAAGAGAATAATCATTAAGCCATAGCTTTTCTCCTAATGCCTACAAAGGTGGAATCCCAGTCTCCAAGACACGGAATACATCATTTCTTATCTATCTATAATCCCTGTTATATATATGCTGCTTTGTTACTTAGCTTTTTAATGCCACACATTTGTGCCTACAGGAAAATTTTTGCATTGTTTCCAAGTTATTTCTCTTGCAAGAATTTTTCTTTTTTCAACTTTTTTTTTTTTTGAATTCTCCTAAAGTTTTGGAGTTTTGGTGATGATTCTGAAGTTGGATTCTATTTCAGACTTTTTCATTGCTTTTTTTTCTGAAAGTGCTTTAGTTATGATTTCAATTAGAATAGACAGGCCACAGGCTTTCAAGAATTTATCTATTTATTTAATTACTTATCTATTTTTAGACTAGACCTTCCTATTTCACCCAGACTGAAAGTGCAGCAGGTTTATCTTATTGTTGATTGGCACTGGAAAATTTTTTTTTTATTAAAGCTTTTTATTTGCAAAATATATGTAGGGATAATTTTTCAACATTGACCTTTGTAAAACCTTGTGTTCCAAATTTTTCCCTACCTTCCTTTCATCCTCTTCCCTAGATCCCCTTCCAATCAAAGCTAAACATGTGCAGTTCTTCTATACATATTTTCACAATTATCTTGCTGCACAAGAAAAATCAGATCAAAAAGGAAAAAAGTGAGAAAGAAAATAAAATGCAAACAACAACAAAAAGAGTGAAAATACTATATTGTGATCCTCAATAAGTTTCCATAGTCCTCTCCCTGAGTGTAGATGGCTCTGGTCAACATAACATCATTGGAACTGGTCTGAATCATCTCATTGTTAAAAGGAGCCATGTCCATCAGAATTGTTCATTGTATATTCTTCTTGTTGCCATGTACAATGATCTCCTGGTCCTGCCCACTTCACTTAGCATCAGTTCATGTAAGTCTCTCCAGGCCTCTCTGAAATTATCCTGCTGATTGTTTCTCATAGAACAGTAATATTCCAATAATAATTCCATAACAGCCATTCTCCAACTGATGGACATCCATTTAGTTTCCAGTTCCTTGTCACTACAAAAAGGGCTGCTACAAACATTTTTGCACATATAGGTCCCTTTCCCTCCTTTATAATCTCTTTGGGATATAAGCCTAGTAGTAACACTGCTGGATCAAAGAGTACGCACAGTTTGATAACTTTTTGAGCATAGTTCCAAATTGCTCTCCAGAATGTTTGAATCACTTCACAACTCCACCAACAATGTATTAGTATTCCAGTTTTCCCACACCCCTTCCAACATTTGTCATTATCTTTTCCTGTCATTTTAGCCAATCTGAGAAATGTATAGTGGTACCTCAAAATTGTCTTCATTTGTATTTCTCTGATCAATAGTGATTTAGAGCACCTTTTCATATGACTAGAAATGGTTTTAATTTCTTCATCTGAGAATTGTCTGTTTGTATACTTTGACCACTTATTAATTGGAGAATGGTTTGACTTCTTATCAGAGTCTCTTCTCTATATATTTTAGAAATGATGTCTTTATCAGAACCCTTAAATGTAAAAATTTTTTCCCAATTTATTGTTTCCCTTCTAATCTTGTCTGCATTGGTTTTGTCTGTATAAAATGTAATATAATTATATATATTATATTATATATTATTTTTTCATATAATCAATATGTATTGATTATAATAAAATCAAATTTATCTATTTTTTATTCAATAATGTACTCCAGTTCTTCTTTGACCACGAATTCCTTCCTTCTCCACAGATCTGAGAGGTGAACTATCCTTTGTTCTTCTAATTTGCTTTTAATGTCACTCTTTATGTCTAAATCATGAACACATTTTGATATTATCTTGGCATATAGTATCTTGGCATATGGTGTTAGGTGTGAGTTAATGTGGTTTCTGCCATACTATTTTCCAATTTTCCCAGCAGTTTTTGTTAAATAGTGAGTTCTTATCCCAAAAGCTGGAGTTTTTGGGTTTGTCAAACATTAGATTACTATAGTCATTGACTATTTTGTGCCGTGAACCTACCTATGCCTCTGATAGACTACTGTATTTCTTAGCTAGTACTAAATGGTTTTGATAACTGCTTTATAATATAGTTTTAGGTCTGGTACAGCTAGGTTACCTTCATTTTCATTTTTTCATTTTCCCTTTAAATTCTTGATCTTTTGTTCTTCCAGATGAACTTTATTATTTTTCTTAGACCTGCAAAATAATTTCTTGGGAGTTTGATTGGCATGGCACTGAATAAGTAGATTAATATAGGTATAATTGTCATTTTTATTATATTCTCTCGGCATATTCTTGAGCACTTGATATTTTCCCAGTTGATTAGATCTGACTTTATTTGTGTGGAAAGTGTTTTGTAATTGTGTTCATATAATTCCTGACTTTGCCTTGGCAGGTAGACTCTCGAATATTTTATATTATTTTGACTCAGTTTCTGATGTGAGCCAACTCTCCTCTCTGTAGGCAGCTTTATGACCTTCTTTCTATTTCTCTCTGGGGGTTCAACATATTGATGCCAGCTTAGTGTGGACACCCAATTGACTTTAGCCCTACTACAATTCAGAACTCCTAAACTCCAATCAGTCTCAGCTTCTGTGGTAGCAGGGATTACAGGTATATGCCACCATGTGGCTGTTAGTCTTAAAAGGCCATCCATTTCTGTGTTACATAGTCCAGTTGTTATATCAGTTTAGAGAAAGATTGATGAGAGACCCAAGAAAGCAAAATCATTTTAAGGGAATTTAAGATTTGAAGTGGATAGAACACATCAAATATACCAAATGTGGAAAATATTTGCAAACATTTTTAATAATAAACTTTTCATCATTAAGGACAGTGAAGTCATCACATTAGTAGTCTAATACCACAGGTGCTTATAGAGAAAGTAGAAATGTAATTAAAGAAGCAAAGCTGAAAAAAACAGCTGAATTAGGCCAATTTTTTTTTAGAAGAAGTCTTCTATGGGTGATATAATTGTGAAAGTGTTGTAAAGATCAGTTCTCAAGAGTTCTGAAAAAGGGTTAGGAACCAAAAATATCAAAAAGTGTCTGAAACTACTAAAAAAGTTACCAAATAATATATTTATTTCTTATATGTTTATTATCTCTTATTGTACTTTTTTTTTTTTTTGGAGAATCATCTATACATAAATTAAAACCATCCTTGGTGAGGGTGTTAGAAGGAAATTGGCAAGCTATCATGATTGGTATTTCAAATCTTTCCTATAACACAATTGAACAAAATATGTGGAAGCATACATTCCCATTGCCACAACTGAGATTTTAACAAAAGAATAAATTGAAGCAAATTTCTGAGCAAGAAAACATTAACAGAGACATGCTACCTGTTAATAAATGCTTCTTTGCCTCCACTAATACCAAAGACCCTGAGCAGGAAGACAATTCCCCTTATTTAGGGTTTTGGAGAGTACAGAACAAAAAACAGAATATAGTAGATGACATCGTGGAATTAAGAGTTACATGACTGGTTACAGATCTGAGGTATAGAGAATACCCTGATTAGTTAGAAGTTTGGTAATTGGGGCTAGTAATGACACACCTCCTCCCCTTATGAGATTAAGAAGTGCTCTTTGTTTGAATCCAGGTATGATTTAGGCCCTGACTTTAGGTAGCAAACTTTGAAGGATTGTTTGGTGTGGTCAAGATATTAGGCCCAAACTCCCTGTCTGTTCAGACACATTCTCTAAGATCAGTTAAAATCGTTGAAGCAAGAAAACTAGGTTTTTAAACTTAATCCATTACAGATCAGCTGAACTTTTAATTAAGTTCAGAGACAAAGATTCACAACTTAAAGCAGTTACAGGACAACATCAATTACTTATAATAGGAGCAGTAAAAAAAAAAAAAAAGATATAGATCAATCTCCATATTTTCACCACTATGCAAGGTTTTTTTTTGACTACAAAAACCCTTTCATTTTTTAGAACAAAATGTCAAGTTATTTACAATGTCCCTGATTCATACATCCAGTTACTTGACATAAATAAAAGATTACCTTTTTTGATGATACTGTCATCATGAATATCAGATGAGGGACAAAACTAAGATATGTGTGCTTGTAAAATATGTTTGCCACTGTAATGGCAAGAGATTCAATGCTGGCTCAAGTTGAAGAAAGATTTCTTATAAATAGTTCTTTTAGATGTTCCTATTTATGGATGATGTGCTGACCTACTCTTATTTTCAGGATAATCTAAGATTTCTTTGAAGAGATCAATAGATACAATTCCATAAATATGATTCACAAGCATTTAACTATCCACTGAGAAAATAACAAGTAGATGAAGAATGTTTATAGTCCATACTATGATATGCAATTATATAGACAACTTGTAGAAAACATTCTTCAACCCCATTCCCTGCCAAACATACAATTTTGGATAGGCAGTGGAAGTGAATTGGGCCCAAAGATAAAGGGGAGGAGAAAAGGAGCTGAATAATGTTTGTGATGTTAAAGTGTTCTTTTAAGGATCCCAACCTTCTCCCTGAAATGAAAGCCTGTCTTCCATGACCATGAGTCATTGAACACTATATAGAGTCTCTCAAGAATTGTCAGTGAAGATCCTCAAAGTGATCTAGGAGAGGCAAGTAGGTAGTTGACTAGGTTACAGTTGTAATGTGTAATATAATGTCAGAATTATTTAAAAAAATAATATTTTATTTTTTCTTTAATTATGTGTAAAAACTATTTTAAACTTAAAAAAAAAAAATTCTGAGGTCCATATTCTTTACTTTCCTTTTTTTCCTCCCCATTCCCTCAGAGGGTAAGCAATCTGATATAGGTTATACACTTGTAATCATGGAAAACATATTTTCATATTAGTCATTTAGTGGGAAAAACAAAAAATCAAGACACAAAAAATGAAACTCAAATAAAAAAAAGGAAAGAAAAAAGTAAAAAATAGTATACTTTGGTCTGCATTCATACTATTCATATTAGTTTTTCCTCTGGAGGCAAAAAAGCATTTTTCATCATGAATCCTTTGAGATTGTATTATTGAGAATAGTTAATTCATTCAAAGTTATAATATGTTATAAATTTATAACAATATTATAACACTGCTGAGGATCGTATCCTCCTGGTTCTGCTTACTTCACTCAGCATCAATTCATGTAAATCTTTCCAGGTTTTTCTGAAATCATCTTTCTTAGAATTTCTTATAGCACCAGAGTATTCTATTACAATCATGTGCCATAATTTGTTCAGCCATTATCCAGTTGATAATGGCTGAACAAATTCCTCCTCTAGTTCTTTGCCACCACAAATATTTTTGTACAAATAGGTCTTTCTTTTATGTCCCCTTCCTTTTTAAAAATCTCTTTGGAATACAGACTTAGAGTGGTATTGCTAGACCAAAGGTATGTAGAGTTTTATAGCCCTTTGGGCATAATTCCAGAATTATGGAGATAAGGAGCAGAATTCTGTTCTCCAGAATGACAGCCAATTATGAAGATCTGGGGTCAAGAATCAGTCTTTCTCTTTCTCTCTTACTTATCTATCCATCTATCTAAATATCTGTCTGACTGTTTCTGTCTGTCTGTCTACCTATCTAAATACCTATCTATCTACCTATCATCAATCTATCTATCTATCTATCTAAACTGTGTTAGTGAAAAAGGAGTTGTGCTGATGATGTGACAAAGAATAGATAATAAAAAGTCTATGGACTTTTTTGTGATATCAAAAGAAAGTGAAGAAGCCACCAGAATATTGGATAAATCTTGCCAAAGAGTCATAAGATAGGCAGGAAAGGGTGGCATATGATTTGTGTTACTGATGGGAATGCCCAAGACAATGAGAATGTATATCCATGGGGGCCTTTGTGTGTTATAGGGTAAGATGTTGGTTTAACCTTTTTTTTTTTTTTTTTTTGGCCAGCTATTGATAATTCTCTAGCAGTTCTTGGTTTGTTGTTTTTTTTTTTTTTTAATTTATTAGCCTTTTATTTACAGGTTATATGCATGGGTAACTTTACAGCATTAACAATTGCCAAACCTCTTGTTCCAATTTTTCACCTCTTACCCCCCACCCCCTCCCCCAGATGGCAGGATGACCAGTAGATGTTAAGTACATTAAAATATAAATTAGATACACAATAAGTATACATGACCAAAACGTTATTTTGCTGTACAAAAAGAATCAGACTCTGAAATATTGTACAATTAGCTTGTGAAGGAAATCAAAAATGCAGGTGGGCATAAATATAGGGATTGGGAATTCAATGTAATGGTTTTAGTCATCTCCCAGAGTTCTTTCTCTGGGCATAGCTGGTTCAGTTCATTACTGCTCCATTGGAAATGATTTGGTTGATCTCGTTGCTGAGGATGGCCAGGTCCATCAGAACTGGTCATCATATAGTATTGTTGTTGAAGTATATAATGATCTCCTGGTCCTGCTCATTTCACTCAGCATCAGTTCGTGTAAGTCTCTCCAGGCTTTTCTGAAATCATCCTGTTGGTCATTTCTTACAGAACAGTAAAATTCCATAATTTTCATATACCACAATTTATTCAGCCATTCTCCAACTGATGGACATCCATTCAGTTTCCAGTTTCTAGCCACTACAAAGAGGGCTAGCAGTTCTTGTTGAATAATGAATTCTTAAGCCTTGGGTTAGGACTGCTCTAAACAAGTCTTTTTCAAAGTCTTGCTTGTCACGTCTGTTCCATTGATCTAATCCAATTCAGCATATATTAAACAAGGCACTATGGTAACTGCTGGGGGTGGGAGGAGGCTACAAAGACAAAATTTAAAATGATCTCTCCTCTGAAAGAGCTTACATTCTACAAGAAATAGATAGTAAGTAAGCACATATACTAACCATACATGCATGATAATGTGAGTAGAGAACAAGAACTATGAACTAAAAGGAAATAGTCAAATTTCCTGTAGGTTATGGCCCACGGAAGCATTCAGGAACATTTTGTGTAAAGGCAGAGATGAATGATGAAATGCTGAGTTTGAGAAACAATTTGGCAGAAACAAAATGCATAAGAAGGAACTTTGTATTAAAAATCCTGGAATTGTAGGTTGGAACCAGATTTTAAAGGGTTTTATTTACGTGACAAAAAATAATTACATTTTAACCTAGGGATAATAGGTAGAAAAGCAGTGAAGCTTTGTGAGCCACTGCAGATTTGTTGATCAATATTTCTTTCTTTTTTGTAATTCCACGGACCTCCAGAAGAGAGTGATATTGGGAAAATTCTGCCATTGCTCCTGATTCCAAAGGAAAGGACCTTTAATTGTCTAGTTTTATCACTTCTAGGTCCTAGCCCACTTGGCCAGATTGTGAGGTACTACTCAGGAATAAAGGTAGATGAACATTGTATCAACTCCAACTCCAAAAACTCTCTTGCATTTTAGGTATGCAATTTACAGCTTCAGTCCATTGTGGGTATCTCCATTTCTCAGAATATCTTCCTTTTCCAGATTGAGAGCTGGTAAATTTCACATGTGCATGTTGATAATGCACATGTGAGTGGAGCTTACAGCGAAGAGAACTATCAGGCAAGAAAGCTATCCTCAGGAATTCTTGTAGGCAGGAGCTCATTTGGCTAGCAATGGAATGGGGGCATAGAACTATAGGAAGCCTCAGTTTCTGACAGATGCAACCTCTTTATGAATATTATGAGCTGAGCTATTCATGGCTGCTGCTTTTCTTCCAACTCTGTTGGGACCTGAATTAAGAACACCAGTAGCTTGTCCAGGAATGTATCATCTGCCTTTGGGTGAATGTGGTCACTTCCCTAGCTTTCAGTTTCCTCATCTATAAAGTAAAAGGATTGGACTATTTGGCCTCTCGGGTCTTTTCCAACTTTAGATTTATATCATTCTCTCGTCTGAGTTTTCCCTCTCCAAAATATTCCTGAAATTTTTATTGAGATAGTTGGACCTGAGATTTTCTTAGGATTGATCCCAAGAATTGAGTTCATCCTAAGAAACCTTAGGATTGCCCCTTTCCCCTCAAATGAATGATAGGCTGCCTCTAGCACTTTATATGGTCTGGTCAACATTAACTCATCTCTGTAGTAGTGGCCATTACTGCCCTTAAACATTAGGATTTTTATCCATCAGATTATGGCAGTTCAAGGAAACAATTCGTTTAATTCATTTAGTTCCTGGGAAGAATGGTGAAGGTATGCTGGCTTCCTTCTTAGTTGAAGTAAAAGTGAACTTCTTCATACCACACAATATATACCAAGGTAAGTTAAAAAAAAGATCTCTTAGACACAAAATCATAAACAATTTAGAGGAGCAAGGAAGAAATTATTTTGCTGAGAAAGAGTAAAATTATTTTTACTCCTATGAACTAAATCATAGTACTAATATCATAGTAATATAAATAAGAGTTCAAAATCAAACCTAGAGTAGAGAGGATCATGAAATATAAAGTGGACAATTTTTTAAAGCATAAAATTAAGTCAGTCAACAGTCAGCAAACATTTATTCATTAAACACTTACTATATGCCAGGCACTATGCTAAGTGTTGGGGATTAAATAAAAAGATAAAAGACAGTCCCTGTCCTCAAGGAGCTCATAGTTTAATGGGGGAGAAAGGACATAAAAGGAAATTGAAAAGCTGGGGAGTAGTAGAGAAGGAAAAGTACCAGGGACAAGGGGATATGATGAAATGCCGCAGTCCAGGAGCAGCTGGAGAGGTGTCTGACTGAACTTCTTCATTAAATAGAGCATCTGGGAGAAATTCTCCATTTCCATCCTCTACCATCTCTAATCAGAAGAAAGGGAGAGAAGGGAATAGGCTCAGCTAGAGCTGAGGAGGTATGAAATTTTTACACAAACAAAAGTAATAGTTAAAATTAGAATAGAAATAGTCCCTCAAGGAAAAAAATCTTTCCAGCAAGTTTCTCTGATAAAGGTTTTATATCTTATATATATAATATAGATCTATTTATCAAATCCATATATACATATAAACATATATATATGGATCGGATTAAACAATTGATAAATGATTAAATATATAAAGTGCAGGTTTCAAATAAAGACGTTCAAGCTACCAATAACTATGAAAAAATGTTCCAAATCACTTACAATTAAATGTAAATTAAAAAAAAAGGAACACTTCTGAAGTTGTCTCATTACCCATCACATTGCCCAAGATCACAAAAAAAAAAGAAAAAATGATAAATATTAGGAGAACTGCAGGAAAACAAGCATAATTAATGTAATCTTGGTGTCATTATGAATTGGTTCAGCCATTCTGGAAAGCAACTTGGAATGATGCCTCCAGAGAAACTAAACTGTGCAACCTTTAACTCTACCTCAAAGAGATCAAAGAACTAAGGAACAAAATTCGTATGTGCAAAAATATTTTTATCAACAGTTTTTGTGGTGGCAAAGAACTGGAAGCTGGGTTAGAGGTTGCCATCCTTTGGGGAATGGTTGAATAAATTATGTAATATGAATACAATTTGAAAATATTCCAACACCAACATCAACAAAAATGAAAGTGCATTGCTCCTGAGTAGTCACAGATACAGAAATGCAGGAAAAGGAATTAGCCAATTTGACAAACTTCAGTAACACTCACCTATTGGATCTAGGATACCTAGTCCAATACAAGGATGTCAGTAACAATCTCAGCAATTGGTGTGACAAATTTACTCAGCTCCCTGTAGTCAGTTATAAGCTATCAGGTACTATCTACTTCCCTTACAGACTATACAGAGCTATAAGTAAAAGGAGCAGGTATAAGGAAATCTCTGCCCTCTTTAACCTTCACACTAGGAAGAAAACAAGGACATCTCTTCTGAGATTTGGGAGTTTTTTATGTTATGTTTTATGAGATGTCTCAGATGACTTCAAGAGTTTCAGTTTGAATCTAAAAAATCAATAATAATTACAGTGATTACTTCTAATAATAATTATTAGCAAAGAAATTTCCATAAGGGCTGTGTGGATACAAACTTCCCAGAGCTTATGATTCCTCTTTTTTCAATAGTTTGTTTTCCTAAACTCCCCATAGAAAATGCCCTGATTGACTCATTAGAGTTTTCCTAGTTTTTTTGTTGGTATCCAATACTATTTTATATCCAAATGAGGCTGGAGCTCTCAGAGATACCTTGGCCTTGGCTGGATTTATGGGCCTTGATTTACTTGGTGCTGGTTCTTGTGGTATAGTTTAGTAGCTCCCTCACAAGCTGATCATTGATCTTATTAAACTTATGTTTTAAGAGTCATACTTAAAGCTCCATATAGGAGTTGACATCACCTTCTGCCCACCCAGCAGGGCCATGAGTACCATGCTTCCTTTTCCATCCTCAAGATAATTATTAGAACATTTAGTATAGCAGCCATGTTTCTCTGGAGGGTGGTTCCCCCAATATTCCATTCAAATGTTATACTTTAATAGCTATTTAGCTATTTTTACTAGGTTTTTTAGTATTTAAATTATTATAGTATTCCCATAATTTTATTTCCTGTCCGTTTGATTTTCCATTTTGATTCTTATCAAATAAGCCAATATTTCATTTTATTAATATTTTTAAAAAAGATTTTTGTTTAATTCAATGAAAAGATTTCAACTTTGTCCATTTTGCTTTCAACTTTCAATTTTTTTATTTGCTTGTTTTTAATGTGGGTTTTCTATTTTTACCAGTTGCATGCTCATTTTATTAACTTCCTTTTTTCACTTATGATAATATGTACTTAGAGTTTCATTCTATAACATTTGGTATTTTGCTTTGTTGTAATTCCCCTTACTATATTTTGTTATGATTCCTGTAATAGTTGCTAAGGCAAGTAGGGCTGTTCCTTTGCATGGTTTTGTAGTTTTCCTTCTGGGTCGTGGGGCTGGAAGGGAGCTTGGTAAGAAGTTGTATTGCTTAGGACATCATCATAAATTGTGGAACTGAACAGAACTTTTAAAAACACAGTTAACTATTTTATGACAACCATGTTGGAGTGAGACAATATAGAAGGTGTGTGTGTGTGTGTGTGTGTGTGCATATATGTGTGACTGTGTGTGAGTGTGAGACAGGGAGACAGAGAGAGAGAGAGAGAGAGAGAGAGAGAGAGAGAGAGAGATACAGCCATCTGAGTCCAGTGGCAAGGACAATTGGTTAGGACAATTGGTAATGACCTTGCATACAGTGGGAAACTTTGGCCTTTTTAAACTAAGGTCTATTATAGGTCTTAGTTTGACTGTGGCAATACCTAATCAGTGAATGAGGAGGAGGGCCAGTTCTCCCATTAGGTAGGGAACCACATCTTGTTCTTCAGGGTGTCTTCAGATCAGAGGTTTCAGCTTTCAGGACACTATCTAAATCAATGACACTGGTCAGAACCAATCAGAAAAGGAGATGACACAATAGCGTGCAGATTGGACATTCTGGGGGAAGACAGAAATCTCTAGACCTTGAGGCTTCTGATGAACTATTTTTAAAAATTACCAGCTGCCAGAGTAGATATGGTAAGACCATTGCTCTTTGTTCTTCACATTGACCTTGGCATTTTTTTTTCAAAGAGTAAGGAAAAAAAAACTTATTTTTTTATACTTAGGAGAGGACAATTTAAATATCAACTTGTCACTTATTCATAAAATTATAGACTATTTACAGGAATGATTCCACTAAATTCCTTGCACCTGTTACCTTTGATAACACAAATCCAAATCATCTCCCGCTAGTTTCCAAGGAAACTGTTCCTTGTGAAATCCAATTCCATCACTCTGATTGTATGGAAGACCAATTTAGCAGCAAGATAGGGACAAACTAAACTTAGGAGAATGCATAGTAAATTTAATAATCTCTAAAAGGATGAACAGAAGGAAGATTTGCTCCAGAGGACATAAGGGGGGGAAAAGCACTAAACCAGCAGGCCTCAGATTAAGGCTTAACTTGATTGCATTAAATTTCAAATAAATTTCAGGGATAGTGCAAGAGAAATCGGCCATCTCATATCATGTATTCCTTTCAAATAAGCCCAAAGGAACAAATTTTATATTTCAAATCAAGTAAAGACTATAAACTATAGAGCATAACGGGGAAAGCACTTTTTAAATAATAGCTTTTTATTTTTCAAAATACATGCAAAGATAGTTTTCAAAATTCACCCTTGCAAAACTTTGTGTTCCAAATTTTTCTTCCTCCTTTTCCTTCCTCACTAGACAGCAAGTAATCCAATATAGGTTAAATATATGCAATTCTTCTAAATATATTTCCACATTTATCATGCTGCAAAAGAAAGAAAAGGAAAAAATGAGAAAGAAAAAAACAAGCAAACAAACAATAATAACAAAGGTGAAAATACTATGCTATGATACACATTCTGTCCCCATAGTCCTCTCTCTGGATGCAGTCTCTCTCTATCACAAATCTGTTGGAATTGGCCTAAATCACCTCATTGTTGAAAAGAGTCAAGTCCATCACAGTTGATCATCATATAATCTTGCTGTTGCTATATGCAATGTTCATGTAAATCTCTCCAGGCCTTTCTAAAATAATCCTCTTGATCATTTCTTATGGAACAACAATATTTGATTACATTCATATATCATAACTTATTCAACCATTCCCCAACTGATAGTCATCCACTCAGGGAAACCACTTTTTAAAATGTGGACTCTAGTCAGTGATTTAAATGTTAAACTAAGATTTGTACTTTTTGCATGAGAACTACAAAGATCTGATTCTATTACAATATACCTAGGAAGTTCTGGTGTAATTGTACAAAATCCACATTGAATTTGAAAGAAGAACATGAGAATGTAAAGATACGTAAAGATCATTAGGGTGCACTGGGAACATCTGAATCAAGGCTGAGAGGCGATGTGTAAGTTGTCCCTCTTAAATCCTTATAAATCCTTATAAGGCCCAGGAATTTAATATTGTATTTTAATGTAACATCTTTTGAAATGAATTTTGTTTTCCTGTGGGCAGGAGGAATGGTCTTTACCCATATTGATAATTCTGGGATTTTAGCCAAGGAACAATCCTGAAGCTTGGACTGGACTGAGATTTTAGCAAGTCTGTAAAATTTTTTAATTAATGGGGGTATATATGGAATATTTGGAGTTGGAGTAGAAAATGATGAAGCAGAGCAGAAAACAGAGAGGCAACAAATAGAATGGCAAAAGATATAGCTGCTTCTTTTTTTCTTGAACTCACCTCTGAAGATTTCTGAAGGTAAAGGAGAAAGAACCTGGAAAACAGGTGTGTAATGAGAGAAACTGCTTAAATGGGATAGAGCTTTAAGTCCTTGGATGCTCCCATAATCTTCTGCAGATAGACTAAAAAATCATTGGAGGGGCTGCTACTATCTTCTCTATTTTCTTTCAGACATAGCTTTAAAAATCCAAATTTTCCTATTCCCTTTATGCTGATTCCTGCCTCCCCTTCTCTTTCCTCCCCCTGTTGCTATGGTAATTTTGTTAAGCTTGATTCTTTTTGATAAAAGAGTTTATATAATGTAATCCCCTTCTATATACAAGGCCTTTACATTTTGAAATTTCAATTTAGATCTGGATCTTTTGTTTGTTTCCTTTTTCAATTCATTTTATTGCATTGTGGTATATATACATATGATGCCTTTATGATTTTTGCCCTTTTTTCAGAATTCTTTGTGGCTTCATGCATAATTATTTTAATGAAAAGACCATGAAAACATGAAGAACACTCCTATTTCTAAAACTACTCTTTCTTGACACAATTAATATTACTTTGAAATATCTCCATTTTCATGAAAATTGGCAGGCATATCTAACTTTTGTGTTTTAGTTCTTCTCTACTCCAGTTTTTTAATATAAAACTAGTATAAGACTGACAGTCCACTATAGCTCAGATTCCTGGACAATGTTAGACAATGAAGAAAAATATATCTTTTCTCCCCTGAAATATAACACATTTTGCCTAAGGTCAGTTTCCTGCTTGTGAATCCTTGTGTTGTGGGACTGCCAACTTCCACTGAGATGTGTTGAACGAAGTGGGAAAAATGAAAATTTAACCAGGTGGGAGCAGGAAAAAAGCTAAACAAATAAGGCTATAAAATGTGAAATGAAGTCTTCTCAAGTTATTTAGAATTTCTATTGCCTATTGCCTAAGAGATCTATTTGTAATGACACATAAATCAGCATTTGAGGATAAAAGTAACTGCAGAGAAATAGATCCTGTGATCTGATGAGATTTGCACCTCATGTTAGCTTCTAAGAGTGATTGGATTTGGGACAGAGGAAGGCATGGAGAATGTCTGTTTGCTATCAACAACTTTTATTGGGTTCAATCTTATGGTCCTGTCATGTTTGACTATTAATTGTATGAGCTAAGTAGACTTTTCTTGGGATCTGACTCATCCCATCTCTGAATGAGACTATAATTTCTGCCCCTTGTGGAGGATTGTTGTGCTGGTTAATATTAGCCTACTTGGACAGGATACAGGACCATTGTGGGTTTTTTTGGATCACTCTCCTACCTCCAGAAGGGGTCAAGTGCTAGAGTTATATTTATTTACAACATATCAAATATTCATATTGACAAGATGGTTTTTCTTGTCAGGAACTACAGGGAGATCCTCAGTCTACCATTCAAAAAGTCCATGCTTGCTTTTCTCAACCACTTCTTTCAAATATCTCCTTTTGTGTATCTGCTCCCTTTGTAGGTATGCAGTGTTGATTGATGATTGAGTTGTCTCAGAGGGAAAACTGTTTCAGTCTTGGATGGTAATGAGATACACATAAATATGTATGTATATGTACACATATGTGTATGTATTTGTATATATCGCTTTCTTGGGTTGGACAAATGATGTTTATCATATCAGCACAACTTTTTCAGCCTCCTAGAATATTACATACATGTTTGCTGTGTACAGTAAATACCCAGGAAAGTAAATCATATTCAGAAACCCATTTGTATCATAGATGTTTCTCTTTTTTAGGTGCTAATGAATTTTCTTCTTGCCTTGCTTTGCAATTATGGATAAAATAAAGGTTATTTAATGACCTATACCTTAAATTGAGAAGAGTAGCCTTTCTTTTTGTTATACTATTCAGAAGTCACAGGATCAGAATAATAGCTCTCAGCTAGAAAAAACCTCAGTTGTCATCTAGGCCTTATCTTACAAATGAGGAAACTAGATCTCAAAAAGGTTAGGTCACTTGCTCCATATTACTTACATCTGTCATGAGTAATAAGGAATGACTTGAACCCAGGTAGTATTTCTACAAATCAAACAATCTGTACACTGTTGTATGTTGTTAAATCTAATTTTTCCAATATTTTGTTCAAATCTCTAATTTCCTTCTAGTTTATTTTTCTGTTGGATTTATCTAGTATGAAGAGAGTAACTTAATATCACCTAAATATTAATATCGATGTCTTTTCCATTTCAGTTAAATTTTCCTTGATGATTCTTTTACCATTCGCTATCTACATATTTGTGATTGATGTAGTTTCATCATTCTTGTTTTTCTTGATGTGATTTATGTTTGCTACTATCTTAAGTATATGGAAGCCTATAGTCACTAAGACCTCCTTTGTGTTACACAACTTTCTGCTTAATGATATAAGAGTAAAAGGTTTAAGGAAGTTTTCTTTGGTCAAAGGATATGAAAAGATAATTTCAGATGAAGAACTTAAAGCCATTTATAATCATATGAAAAATGCTCTAAATCACCATTGATTGGAGAAATACTTTGAGGTTATCATCTCACACCTCTCAGATTGGCTATGACAAGAAAGGTAATGATAAATGTTGGAGGAGATGTGGGGAAAACTGCCCCATTATTTGCGGAGTTGTAAACTGATTCAATCATTCTGGAACTGAAGTGCCCAAGCGAGAGAAAACAGGGCAGCCAAAATAATGAAGTTTTAAGAGCGTTTTATTACTAGCCAGGATTGATCCCCCAACACCAAGACTGGAGCGTCTTGATATAATGAGTGGCCTCAGGGTCATATATAGAAAGAAGAGAGAGACATCAAAATGTTTCTTGATACATTTGTCATAATAAAGGAATTTCTATTCTAAACAGGAGGCAAAAAAAGTTATCACTCTAAGGGGGTCATTCTCAGGCAGCAGCAAGCAGCATTTTTTTAAGCTTATCAGGTTGTCAAGGTCTCAGGTGTCTCAGGACAATACATCTGGGTTGTTAAAAAATACCATCTGCATTAGAGGGTGAAAAACTAGTAATAAACTTCTAAATCTTTATTTCTAACGGTCCCATTGGGATGCTTTTCCATTTCACTCCCCCCTTTTCTTGAGACCATCAGAGACTGGATTCATCAGAGGCCAGGGGAGAGTAAGTGATCTTGGCAACAAATAATAGCCTGGATACTCTTCCTGATATATGTAGTTAAACAATCAAATGAGGGGCAATCAGTAGATCCAGCAGAAATAGGGTAAGGGGCCCTATCAGGTTTATCAGTCGGTATATTCCATCAATGGCTGACATAAAGGTCTCATAGGGAGACAGTGGTCGTCCTCTGGGGAGTGGAGGCTGAGGAAGTGTATTAGGGCCTATGGGAGAGTCCTTCTTTGGGTTGTGAGCAGGGCTCCCAAATCTCTTCCTACCGCATAAAACTTGATACCCCGGGTCCTTCCCAAGAGCTGGCATAGGTCCAGATAGAACCATGGCTGCCTGTGAGTCTCATTTCGGGCCTCTATTTCTCCCTAGTAGTTCTTATTAAGGTCCACACATATTTATGGGGAGAATAGTGGGCTGGGCTTCCCCATGGGGGGGGCGGGGAAGCAAGAGGGAGGATCAGGCCATAAAAGGGCACCATCTTCCTGAGCTGGGTCCTGCAGGTGTGGCGGGAGCCAGGCAAGGCATCAAATGTGAATGATGGATCCAAGCCTTACGGTGGGCCACCTTCACTGCTGAGGGATTGGAGAGGATGGCCTGGTGAGGGCCGGTCCAGTGGGGTTCCAATGCAGAGCCACGAGGAAATTTTCTGGTCAGGATCCAATTACTGGTTGGAGGTCTGGCCCAGCAGCTGGGGTGGGGGAGACTGGGCAGAGGGGGGATAGAGAGCTCTGACCGCTGCCCAGATGTCCTGGAGAGCCTGTAGGGACTTGAAAAGGGAACCATTAGTAACATCCTAAGAGTCGTCCTGCCCCATGTGGGGAAGGATAGGGGATGGGGCACTGAATAGGCTCCTACCCAGGTCTCGCCAGCTCCCAATGGAGCTCAGAAATGTGCTTCTTTCGTGTCCTGTTAATTCCTTCTACCTGATTCGAACCCTGTGGTCCATAGGCACAGTGCAGGCACCACTGGAACCCAAGGGCCTGTGTGGGACGGAACAAAATCAGAAACAAAAGCCTGGCCATTGTCAGACCTGAGGGAGAAAGGGAGTCCAAACTGGGGATGATTTCAGTCACAAGTTTCTTGGCTACGACCAAAGCAGATTCAAATTTTACAGAAAAGGCTTCAGAAGGCCAACCTGAGAAAGTGTCAACAAAAAGCAAAAGAAAAGATGTCCTTGAACCCAGGTTTCCATGTCTGTGAAATCAACTTCCCAGTGTCCCCGGGTGTGAGTCTTTGGGGACGCAGAGCAGGGACAGTGAGGGGATGGGCCGGGTTCACTTTGGCACAGGTCAGGGATTGGCAGGCAGCAGTCTCAGTGAGGGATTCCATTCCAGGCAAAGAAAAGAAACGGGAAAGCAGATCATATAAGGGAGTCCCCCCCTAAATGAGTTAGAGACTGAAGGTCTGAAACAAAGGATAGCTCAAGGCTTTTGGAAGAATCACACATCCTTCTGCAGGATGCCGCCAACCCTGGCCATCAGCCGGGCCAAGAGGATCTCAAGGCTTGTAGGAGGGTCAGTTGCCCATAGGTTTCGTTGAATTCTCCCTTATCTGGAGTTGGCACATTTACAAGTAATTAGCCCTAAGTTATATCAGTCCTAATGAACAGGAGGGGGGAATTTGCAAACAGGGGAACTGAGGCAGAACAATTCAGGGAAACAGAGGTAGGGCCATTTAGGGAAACTGGGACAGGACCATCAAGGGAACTGTGGCACAACAGTTCAAATCATTAAATTACCTTCCCCTAGACACCTGGAAGGTCCCAGAACCATCATGTTGACCAAGGACTTGTATGACAACCCCAAAGGTTCCCTGTTGCACAATGACAGATGGAGCACCATCTCAGCCAGAGAATCCAGTTTGAGATGGACAGTTCACTGTGTTAGGTGGTCTGCAGTTATTTGTGCACTTAACTCAGCCTCTGCTTATATAGGGAGTAGCAGGGCTCAAGACAGTCCTGCTGCCCATTCAAAGGGGCAACCCGCTCCAGGGGAGAAGGGTGAGGTCTGGAATAGCTCCACCTGTCTCTGCCCAGGATACAGATTTCTGAGCAGAGCTATGAGAGTATGCACAGTTAGACCGTCAAGGCAGGCAAACTCCAAACTTTAGAGGCCTGAAACGTCCTCTGAGAAGTCTGAGATACCAGTTAAGAACCTGGGGTTACAGGATTGGAGACTGCCAAGTCCCAAGGTGCCTGATTTCTGGTTGTTTCAAAAAAAAGAAGTGCCAAACACTGAGTCTGCCAGGGCAACTCCAACAGAATAAGGGGTTTCAAAGTTAAAGCATAATCAGCAGTCACATTCCGGTAGGTTTAAGCAAGGAGTAAAAATGAAAAAGGACTGCTTAAAGGACTTCTAATTCAATCTGAACTAGTGAGATGAGGGTGGGCACAAGTACCTAGGGCAAAGTGAACAGGAAATTAGGGGTTCCCATTCTTCCTCTTTCCCCAATTTCCTATCTCTTCTTTCCTCTCTTTTCTCTCAGGCAAATGGAATCATCTTAAAAAAAAAAAAAAGCAAATATGTGACAACTACGACCCAAGATACCTCAGAATCAGCCGGAGACAGGATAAGCAAAAGTCTTTTGTCTTTATTCTTGGTCTTTATGGGTAGAAGTGAACAGGATGGAAGCAGAATCTCTGCAACTGCCTTCTTCCTCATCTACTGCAAAAAGTGACTCTGGCTCATCTTACTCCACCCCCAGTCCCTCCTACAATCCTCTGTATACACCAATCATTGAGTCAGCACAGAATAGTGGGAAGGACCATTTTCCAAGCATATGCCCATAGAGTATTATCCAGTCAGTAATTAGCCCCAAGTGTTTGAAGTGACCTCAGTGCAACAACTCAAGAGTTTTAGCCCTATACACAAATAAATTGTCAAATAACCACCCCCCATATAAATCCCAAGAGTGAATTCCTATACATATCACAGTAGGGTTTCCTAAAAATCATTTAAACATAACAGCAAGAGTTATACAATTTTAACAATTTCCATCCCAATCTCAACACACAGTACAAATGACCCATTCAGGGTTTAACAGTCATTCATCAACCATTGTCCAATTCCCCATATCAGTCTATCAAGGGCAGAGGGTGAAGCATCTCATCCAAAAACTGCTTTATGCTGATCGGGGCAAAGACAGTCTGAGATAGAAAGACTGATCCACAAGGACTGCTGCAAGATGTGGGGAAGCCAAAATAGACCGGTCAGCAACTGTCCATGGAAAGTAACATGCTTGTCTCACAGGACAGCCAAACGGCTGTCAGCTGTAGTCCCAATAAAAACAGTAGTTAGGTTTCACAGATCACTGTTAATTGTCCTTTCATCATTTAGAAACCTTTAAAAACCTGAATATCTTCATACACGAATGTCTAGTAACAGATAGATGACCAGGCTAAACACTCATTTGCCAAAGTATTTAGGATACAATGATTACATATAACCAGATTGGAAACAGCAAGGTATGACATAATTGAATTGCATTAACAAATTGTACTGACCATTGGCTCCTATTAGGCAGAGGAGGAGAAAAAAATTGCAGAAATATGAGTATAACATAATATAAAAACTGATCCTTCAGCACATACAAGACACAGGATAAAGTAGCCTTAACCCAGTTGTACTCCAGGTAATTGTCCCACTAACCATCAGAACGTGGAGTTTAAAAACTCCCTATAAATATTAATTACAAGCCCAACAAATTTTACCTCCAATAACAAATTCCATTGAACAAAGTTTCAGGTAGATTCCAAACAGGTATTTACCATGATCTTATATTGATAATAGTAAGAAATTTGTTCCAGTAAGTTCGCAAGGCATCTTTCATGTCTAAGTAGGCAGTGTCATAAGTCGAACATTATACAAATCATTTTGGTTTAAAATACTTAATACATAGAAAAATTCCAAATTACATATGGCCTATAACAGAAACATTTTCAAAAGAACAAAAAAAACTTATTTTCAGAAGTCCTTTAAATGATGAGCATACAATCAATACAATCAATTAAAACTTATACAGAATATTCTAATACCACATAAAAGAATCTGATTCTTTAAAACATCAATTAAACTTTTAAAAATAACTTTACCAAATTATAGATCACATATATAACTATATTCCTTAACCAAGGAAATCATTATGTATCCAAAAAACAAAAACAAATGTAGGCTTTCCTTTCAAAATCACAGTTGTTCCTGTTAGCTGGCTGCGACTTGATAAAAAAGGTTGGAACATACTTAGTGGCGGGGGGAAGAGGGGGAAAGGAAGATGAGCTAACTCTGCACAAAAGACTCCCTCCTGTTCCCACTCAAGCTTCCCCACACAGAAATTCTTCCATTAAAACCCTTCCTTTTTCTCTTTCTACTTAACTCTTCTCTTTCCCTTAGCAACATACTATAAACACATTTTAACAACCCTTCTACTAGATGCTCCATTGCTAAAGTAGCAGAAGCAGTGGGGAGTGTGGTGTGAGTTGAATCCTTACCTTTGAAAACAAAAGATCCTGTCCCGTTTCTCTTACCCCCACCTCTTCTCTTTCCTTACTCCTAAAACCCTTCAAACCTACAACTGCTCCTACAAATCAATTTTTCATAAATCACCGTCATTCTCCTTTCCTTTTCCCTTCAGAAGTTTTAAGATTCACAATACAGTAAATAGCTAATAGCTCTATAAAACCCACATGTCTAGCAAACATAACCCATAATGTTAACAAATTACCCAATGTTTCAGGAGCAAACAAAATAGTTTTTTTTTTTAAGTTTTTCTTCCTTCTGCCTGAGTGTTTCAAGGCCACTAGCAGAAACTTCTTTTCCCCAGGTGGCATTAAGCAGATAAGGTTTTATCGCCGTTACTCCTCCCTAGCAGACTTTGAAAACCTGCTTTTCAGGGAAAACTTCCCCACCAGTTTAAAATAGTCAAGGTTTTTCTTTTTTTTTTCTCTTACTTACAAATTAGTACAACAGATTAAAAAGTTTAAAATCACAAAAAAAATATGCCAAGCATAGTTGCAATATAGAAATAACCAATTACCAAATTTCTTAACCATTGTTCTTAAAACTTAACAGAGCTCTTTAAATCAACACAACAGATAGGCAAGTCACAAACAGAGGAAAAATCACAGAGACATAGGGGCACAATTACAACATTAAACAAAACATTTAACACATACAGACTAGGAGCTATTCAGAAACTTTAGAATAGCCTTGAGGAAAGTTGTTGTAGCTCGAATCTTCCCTCCCAGAATCCAAACGGAGCTTTTTAGGCTTCCCAGACTCAGTTTGGTGCATATCTCTGCCTTCACATAGAATGCCCAGAGAACCAGAGTTGTGCCACTGGCACACAGAGCCAGATAGATACAAGTACACTTTAACACAGAGACAGGAGACAAACAATTCCAGAACACAAAAGACAGACAACCAGCCAGGGCACTCCAACAGTGTCCTGTGGAGGCCGGTAGGCATTAGTTACTATTGCTGTGTCCAGCGTAACCATCTACAATCCTTGAGTACTCACCCAGAATTAACCGGTTCCCAGAACACTCAAAGCCAATTGAGTCAAATTCATGTCTCCTCTCCTAGTCCGCAAAAGTGGATTACCGAGGTCTGAGGCTGAGGAACATCTCTCGCTGGCCACCCTTTAAAGCCAGTAACCCCCTTCACCCTCCAGGGAAAGGGATAGCCCTCTGGCTATCAAACAGAGCCTAAGTCGCTGGGGCCTCCAAATGAAGTGCCCAGGCAAGAGAAAAATAGGGCAGCAAAAATAATGAAGTTTTAAGAGCGTTTATTACTGGCCAGGACTGATCCCCCAACACCAAGAATGGAGGGGTCAGTAATGAGTGGCCTCAGGGCCATATATTTATAGAAAGAAGAGAGAGATATCAGAATGTTTCTTGATGCATTTGTCATAATAAAAGAATTTCTATTCTAAACAGGAGGCAAAAAAGTTATCACTCTAAGGGGGCATTCTCAGGCAGCATCAAGCAGTATTTCTTTTTTTTTTTTTTCATAATTATAACTTTTTGTTGACAGAACCCATGCCTGGGTAATTTTTTACAACATTATCCCTTGCAGTCACTTCTGTTCCAACTTTTCCCCTCCCACCCCTTCCACAGATGACAAGCAGTCCTATACATATTAAATGTCACAGTATATGTTAGATACAATATATGTGTGCAGAACTGAATAGTTCTCTTGTTGCACAGGGAGAATTGGATTCAGAAGGTAAAAAATAGCCTAGGAAGAAAAACAAAAAATGCAAACAGTTTACACTCATTTCCCAGTGTTCTTTCTTTGGGTGTAGCTGCTTCTGTCCATCCTTGATCAACTGAAACTGAGTTAGATCTTCTCTTTGTCGAAGAAAGCCACTTTCATCAGAATACATCCTCATACAGTATCAGTTGTTGAAGTGTATAATGATCTCCTGGTTCAAGTAGTATTTCTTTAAGCTTATCAGGTTGTCAAGGTCCCAGGTGTCTCAGGACAGTACATCTGGGTTGTTAAAAATACCATCTGCATTAAGGAGTGAAGAACTTCTAATTACAAAGATTCAAGATTACATTTCTCATAGTCCCATTTGAGGTGCTTTTCCACTTCAGAACTATATGCAAAAGGCTATATAAACTGTAACCAAAGGGCTATAAAACTGCATATCCTTTAGTCCAGCAGTGTCACTACAAGGTCTGTATCCCAAAGAGATCATAAAAGAAGGAAAAGGACCTATATGTACAAAAATGTTTGTAGCCTCTCTTTTTGTAGTGGCAAGGCATTGGAAATTGAGTAGATGCCTATCAATTCGGGAATGACTGAATAAGTTATAGTATAGAAAATAATGAGATATTATTGTTCTATAAGAAGTGATGAACAGACTGATTTTAGAAAAGCCTGAAAAGATTTACAGTAATTACTGCTAAGTGAAGCAAGCCACACAAGGAAAACATTGTACACAGCAACCACAAGATTGTGTGATGATCAATTATAATGGAGTTGGCTCTTCTCAGCTATTCAATGATCTAAAGCAATTCCAATAAATTTTGAATGGAAAATGCAATCTGCAGAAAATTGTTGAAACTGAATATGGATTGAAACAAAATATTTTCAACTTTTTTTTTGTTTGCATGCTTTTTCCTTTTTGGCTTGATTTTTCTTGTATAACGTGACAAATATGAAAATATGTGTAAAAGGATTGCACATGTTTAACATATCAGATTGCTTGCTATTTTGGGAATGGTGGAGGCAAGGAACACAAGTTTTACAAAAATGAATGCTGAATTAAGTATCTTTACAAGTATTTGGAAAAATAAAATACTATTAAGGAGAAAAAAGAAGTATTCTTAGCTTCCTAAGAGGTCTGAAGCTACCTATCAGATCTTTAGAAGGGTACATACCTATTACTCTTTCCTCCTTTTGTTAAATACTACAAAAGCACAACTAAGAAATTTTGTTGTTACTTCTTCATTTTTTATTTCAGCTGCTAGAACCCTAAATTGGAAAGTTCCTTTCCTCCTTTTGTTAAATACTACAAAAGCACAACTAAGAAATTTTGTTGTTACTTCTTCATTTTTTATTTCAGCTGCTAGAACCCTAAATTGGAAAGTTCTTTAATGAGAGTTCATCTACCAGAGGAATTCTGACAATCAGTAGAGCTGAATGCAATGGCTTATGCCATCAACAAGATGTTTCTTTTTTTTTTTTTTCAATAGTATTTAATTTTTCCAAGTACATGTAAAGATAATTTTCAATATTCATTTTTGTAAACCTTTGTATTCCAAATTTTTCTCCTTCTCTCCCTTACCTACTCCCTCTCCAAGAAATTAAACAATCTGCTATAGGTTAATATGTGCACTTCTTTTAAACATATTTTTTATGTTGTGCAAGAAAAATCATATCAAAAGGGAAAAACCATGAGAAAGAAAAAAAGCTAAGCAAACAAATAATAACAAAAAAGGTTAAAACACTATGCTTCAATACATATTCAGTCTCCATAGTTCTCTCTCAGGATGTGGATGGCATTTTCCATCCCAAATGGAAGTTGCCTTGAATACTTCATTGTTGAATAGTCAAGTCCATCATTGTTAATCATCACATAATCTTCTTGCTGTGTACAAAATTCTCTTGGTTCTGCTCACTTTACTCAGCATCAGTTCATGTAAGTCGTTCCAGACTTTTCTGAAATCAGTCTGCTCATCATTTCTTATAAAACAATAACATTCCATTACATTTATATACCACAACTTATTCAGTCATTCCCCAACTGATGGGCATCCACTCAATTTCCAGTTCCTTGCCATAACAAAAAGAGCTGCTACAAACATTTTTTCACATGAGCCATTTCCCCTCTTCTATGGTCTCTTCAACAAAGTGTTTTTGATAGATTTTACCCTAAATCCAAAGTGAATCTTGTTTCTTCCTCATTTTGATACCATGAGTTCAGGTGACACGATCTTATATAAGATCACATTTCAGCACTACTCTCTGTGAGACTCTTGAAACAGCTAAAAGTAAGTCATTTGAAATTTCTAAGAGGAATTTTCATAGGAGAACTGCTGATCAGGCTAGCTCCTCATTTGGGCTCTTGCCATTTAACTGTTTTATCCAAATGTGTCAAACCTACCATAGACTGTGTGTGTATATGTGTGTGTGTATGTGTGTGATTGTGATTTTTTTACATCTTGATGAATGAACCTAGATTATTGAGAATAGTCTTGCATGTTCAAGGTATTCCTGTAACTCTATAACTGGCTCACCAGATCTGAGACTTAAGCCAACTTCAATCACCTCATTGTATTTGTGAATCCTTAGGAGAATTGACCAGGCATGTTCTGAAAACAAAGGCCAAAACCCATAACCTAGAAACAGGGGCCTCTTTGCTTTTCTTTGATGTTGGTATATAGGGCAAACACTGACCTGGGACTAATGGCTTATAAAAGAAGCACAGGGAGTATGATCACTCCTCTGGGTAATCCATGAACTTTTTGGTCACTCTTCAAAGGACTCCAAGATATTTAAAGAAAGCAAAAAAAAGTTGTCCTACATTATATGATGGTGTGAATTTATTGGTGAGTTTATTCAGTTATTTGCTCCTTTATTTGGAGAAATACTAGATGTGAACATAGACTGCACAGCTAGGAAATCAGGTGGAGTTTGTGCATTGTACACTTGAGTCTATATGAGAGTGAGGTTTTTGCAGTTTTTAAAAAAAGGTTTTATTTTTGAAACATGTGCATTTATAGTTTTCAACATTTACCCTTGGAACATAAACTTTAAGTTCCAAATTTTTTTCTCCCTCCCTTCCCCTTACCTCTTCCCCTAGAGAGCAAGTAATCCAATACACACACACACACACACACACACACACACACAAACATGTTTATGTTTGCACAGTGTTATTGACCTTACAAGTAAGTGAGGTAAAGTGTACTTTGGTTTGTATGAGAGTAACATACAAAGAAATGATCACTTAATAGATAAAGAATGAAAAGATATAGACTTATTCCCAGGATTAGGAATGAAAAATGTTTAAGTTCAGATATCCTCTGGGATAAGAATAAAAAGTCATTGAGGTGCTTCTAGGATTAAGAATAGAAGGATTTACCAGGATAATACAGAATGACCAAGTAGGATTTATACCAGGAATGCAGAGCTGGTTCAATATTAGGAAAACTATTAGCATAATTGACTATATTAATAACCAAATTAACAAAAACCATATGATTATCTCAATAGATGCAGAAAAAGCATTTGATAAAATCCAACACCCATTCCTATTAAAAACACTAGAGAGTATAAGAATAAATGAACTTTTCCTTAAAATAGTCAATAGCATCTATTTAAAACCATCAGTAAGCATCATATGTAATGGGGATAAACTGGAAGCATTCCCAATGAGATCAGAACTGAAACAAGATTGACCACTATCACCATTACTATTCAATATTGTATTAAGAATGCTAGCTTTGGCAATAAGAGATGAAAAAGAGATTAAAGAAATTAAAGTAGCTAATGAGGAAACCAAATTATTACTCTTTACAGATGATATGATGGTATACTTAGAGAATTCCAAAGAATATACTAAAACGCTATTAGAAATAATCCACAACTTGAGCAAAGTTGCAGCATACAAAATAAATCCATATAAATCATCAGTATTTTTATATATCACTAACAAAATCCCACAGCAAGAGATACAAAGAGGAATTCCATTTAAAATAACTACCAATAGTATAAAATATTTGGGAATCTATTTGCTAAGGGAAAGTCAGGAACTATATGAGCAAAACTACAAAACACTTTCCATACAAATAAAGTCAGATCTAAACAAGTGGAAAAATATTAAGTGCTCTTGGATAGGTTGAGTTTATGTAATAAAGATAACAATACTATCTAAACTAATCTATTTATTTAGTGCTACACCAGTCAAACTCCTAAGAAACTATTTTACTGACCTAGAAAAAATAACAACAAAATTCATCTGGAAGAACAAAAGGTCAAGAATTTCAAGGGAACTAATGAAAAAAAAATCAAATGAAAGTGTCCTAGCTGTACCAGATCTAAAACTATATTATAAAGCTGTGGTCACTAAAACCATTTGGTATTGCCTAAGAAATAGACTAGTTGATCAGTGGAATAGGTTAGGTTCACAGGACAAAATAGTCAATAACTATAGCAATCTAGTGTTTGACAAACCCAAAGACCCCAACTTTTGGGATAAGAACTCACTATTTGACAAAAACTGCTGGGAAAATTGGAAACTGGTATGGCAGAAATTAGGCATTGACCCACACTTAATACCAAATACCAAGATAAAGTCAAAATGGATTTATGACCATAAAGAATGATATTTTAAATAAATTAGAAGAACATGGGATAGTTTATCTCTCAGACCTATGGAGGAGGAAGGAATTTGTGACCAAAGAAGAACTAGAGATCATTATTGATCACAAAATAGAAAATTTCGATTATATTAAATTAAAAAGGTTTTGTACAAACAAAACTAATGCAGACAAGATTAGAAGGAAAGCAATAAACTGGGAAAACATTTTTACATGCAAAAGTTCTGATAAAGGCCTTACTTCCAAAATATATAGAGAATTGACTCAAATTTATAATAGTTCAAGCCATTCTACAATTGATAAATGGTCAAAGGATAGTTTTCAGATGAAGAAATTGAAACCATTTCTAGTCATATGAAAAGGTGCTCCAAATCATTATTGATCAGAGAAATGCAAATTAAGACAAATCTGAGATACCACTGCACACCTCTCAGATTGGCTAAGATGACAGGAAAAGATAATGACAAATGTTGGAAGGGGGGAAAACTGGAACACTAATACATTGTTGATGGAGTTATGAAGTGATTCAAACATTCTGGAGAGCAATTTGGAACTATCCTCAAAAAGTGATCAAACTGTGCATACCCTTTGATCCAGCAGTGTTACTACTGGGCTTATATCCCAAAGAGATTCTAAAGGAGGGAAAGGGACCCACATGTGCAAAAATGTTTGTGGCCTTTCATAGTGGCTAGAAACTGGAAACTGAATGGATGGATGCCCATCAATTGGAGGATGGCTGAATAAGTTGTGTTATATGAATGTTATGGAATATTATTGTTCTATAAGAACTGATCAGCAGGATTATTTCAGAGAGACTTGGAGAGACTTACATGAACTGATGCTGAGTGAAATGAGCAGAACCAGAGATCATTATATGTAGCAACAAGATTATATGATAATCAATTGATGGACATGGCTCTTTCAACAATGAGATGATTCAAACCAGTTCCAATTGTTCAGCAACGAAGAGAATCAGCCATACCCAGAGAGAAAACTATGGGAAATGAGTGTGGATCACAACATAGCACTTCCACTCTTTCTGTTATTTGCTTGCATTTTTGTTTTCCTTTTCAGATTTTTTCTTTCTTTCTAGATTTGATTTTTTTTGTGCAGCAAGTTAATTGTATAAATATGCATACATATGTTGGATTTAACATATCCTTTAACATATTTAACATATATTGGGCTACCTGCCTAGAGGAGGGGGTGGAGGGAAGGAAGGGAAAAGTTGGAACAGAAGGTTTGCAAGGCTCAGTGTTGAAAAACTACTCTTGCACATGTTTTGTAAATGAAAAGCTATAATAAAACAAACAAACAAAAACGAATAGAGGGATTTAGAAGTTCTCCTAGGTTTAGGAATGAGAAGCTTTAGAGGTATTTGCATGAAATGGACAGTTTTACCAGAGGGTTGCTAAAACAGATAGTGGATAATCTAAATGGATAAATGAATAATCTAAAATAAAGATGTTTCTAACCAATAGAAAGGAAGTACAACATTTTATATGTTGTCCTGGAAAGCCGATGGCATTCAGATTACACCCAAACATCAAAATAACATAAAAGTCTGACCCAATAAAAATAGGGGATATCAAAATAGTCCTGTAAGGATACAGTTGTCAAATCAGAACAAAGACCCTGATTTATAGTTCTGTTTTTGATGAACATTGACTCCCCTTATTGTCCTTTTGTTTTCTCATAGAGATATATTCAGGCAAATGATCAGTATAATTTTTTGTTGAGGGAAAGGAAGGGAACTAGGAATGTGTTGATAAATGTTTAACAGCCAACTCTTAACAACCAACTATGTGAAAAATGTACTTTTAATAAATGTTTAAGTTTTATCTGCATTATTAACATTTTCTCTATCATTCTATTAAGACTAGGCAACCAAACCCTGATTTGCAGCATTTGCTGGTTTCCAAGGTGTAAATATTCACACTGAAAACCATGGATTGTCAGAGATGGTTTGAGCTCCCCAGAGGAACCCATCAAATCTGAGGATGCAAAGAGTTGCTTTTCATCCCTAAGCTGGGTTTTTTTTTTTTTAATATCTCTCTGGGACTACCAGCTATTATGTTATTAGTGCAAAACCTTTCTTTATACTTGAAATAAAACTAACAAACTTCTGTGCTTTGGTTGCCTACATGGCAAAACTTACTGCTATACTCCATAGTTCCCAAATAATTTAAAATTCCACCTGCTGAAACTAGGGGAATAATTTATCCAATAACAACAACTCTGTAAAGACAAATAATTTTGGAGTATCTAGATGGCCCAGTGGATAGAGCATTGACCCTGAAGTCAAGAGGACCTTAGTTCAAATACGGCCTCAGACACTTAATACTTCCTAGCTGTGCAATCAAACACAATTCAATAGGAGTGATGATGTAGCATACTACTTCTCTCCTGACAGAGTGGTGATGAATATTCTAGCTTCATACTTGAATCCATATCACTGTAGACTAGGGTTGCCTAGTAACAGTACAGTTCATTATGAAGCATTTCCCTATTTCTTGTCATTGTTATAAGCATGTGTTCTAAAAAGAGGAAGAAGGAAGTGTACGAAACACTATTGAAACTGTTCATATTTTTGTTTTGCAAGTCTAAGGAAAGATTAAAGGATATAAAATAATTGCTGAAGTTGCAGCCTCTATTGATTAGTGGCTTCCTGAGCTTCAGTAATGTATTTGTGAGCCTGCTGGTATTGATACTTTGAGGAACAAATGGCTTTTGACATTTTTCAGCAAATGGATTACAGAGTGAGCCTATTAAACAAAATTTGTCCTGAAAAACTTGCAGTTTTTAGATAAAAGCAAAGGTACCTCATTATATCTAGGAAGCAGCTATGTAGCATAGTGTCATTGAACATAACATATGCTCTGGATGTATTTCACATACTTTTAAAGATGATATCATAAGCAACAATAAGATCAATGAACTTTCTAATTTGTCTAATATAATAGACCAGTTAACATTACCTGTTATTCATTAGATCTCAGCCTTTGTAAACTTCTGTATATTTCTAAGAATTGTCTCACTAAATAAAATTCAAAAAGGAGAAATGAAAATCTCTTTGCAGATGAAAAGGTCAGATGAAAATGAAATAATATTTAGTTGTTGCAAGTGTCATTACACTGAGAAGTATCAGTCCATTGCCAAGAAGAACCATCTTTATCTCGCAAACATTGTATATCTCTTCATCTCTTTTGTAATGAAATTGGTTCTGATAATAACTGTATTGCTCATTACCTTTTAGATTGTCATCTTTGGAAAGAACTCATCATTGACTGAATCAGAAGAGGAAAAGTTTTTTCTGTGCTTTGGTGTATGGCAATTGTAGTATTTATGCCATCGACTTCACCATCTATAAGTTTACCATGGGATGATCTGATGAGATATTTCTTGTTCTAAAATTTGTTCAACAGAGAATTCTCTCAGACTTTTTAATCAGCAAGGATACAAGCAAAACTAAATTATTATGATAAAAACTCTAT
The DNA here is from genome assembly GCF_902635505.1 of Sarcophilus harrisii. Classification (NCBI taxonomy): domain Eukaryota; kingdom Metazoa; phylum Chordata; class Mammalia; order Dasyuromorphia; family Dasyuridae; genus Sarcophilus; species Sarcophilus harrisii. The sequence goes on from NC_045427.1 coordinate 373,562,720, forward strand.
AAATTCTGAAAAGCCAGGAAAGTAATATAAATGATGAAATTAATGGAAACTTTATGCACAGGTAAAGTTTTATTTACTTTACAACTACATCATTTGCAAAGTTTTATAAATATTTGATTAATTATACTGCTATTTCAAGGCAGAGAAGACTAATATGGGCAAACACATGATCCAATAGAAATAAATGAAAAGACATTTTCTCTTATTAAAAATGAAAATATAAAATGTTTAAACATATTTATTATTTGATACAGGTCTTATAGGTAGTTCACATGTTTAACTTCATTTGTTATCTGAAAAGTTTTTGAAAAAATGCTCAGAAATATTAATAACAAAAAAGTCATGAAATATGAAGTAGAAAATGCTAAGACTTTTTAAATTGCAGGTGTCTAAAATGTGTATGTGTGTGTGTGTGTGTGTGTGTGTGTATAGATGTGTTTGGTCCTTCTAAGGAAATGAGATTATTTATGGTAATGAAACATCTTCAAATTATCTGATTGATATATAGTTTAATTTTAGTATTTGCTCCCCCCTTTTCCTTGTTCTGGCCAAACAAGAGGGAAGAAATAAAATTCAAATATTATAATAATTGAAAAAATCCAAAAATAAAAGAATTTTGTTTGACACATGATTATTTTTAAAAGAGACAAAAATATTGAATCTACAAGTTATGCCTCTTCTCATCAAGGCAAACATTTGATTCCACTACCCCTCCATCTTCTCCAGCAGATAATCCTTATTAATATCTCTGCTCTTTAATCTTTAATTTCTCTTTATTGTTTCTCTATTGCCTACAGACATATTCAAGGTCTCTCTCCATATTTAAAACACCTTCACTAGTCTTTAATACTCTATCAACTTTCATCTTATATATCATCTGTTCTTACTTTAAAGGCTATCTGCACCTACTGTTTCCAGGAAGAGCTGGCCAGTTAGAGCAGAAGCAGATAGACTAGGTCATTCCCTGAAATCCAGGGACAGAGAATCAAGAAGAAATCAAGACTAGAGCTGAAACTAGAGATTAGGTTCACCCAGTGTGCAAATACTTTTGTTGTGTCACAAATCCCATTGGAGCTGGGGCCATGAACAAGCAATTGAATGTTGCACCTTGAAGCATTGTAAATGGGACAAATGAAGTTAAGCAAGATCTGGAGGCACTGCATAAATTATATGTATAGGAAGTCAGTCCTAGACCTGCTATATCTTGTAGGTCATTGATGATTAGAGAAATGTGCCAGAGAAGATATAGATCCCTAAACTTTCAGGATTTGGGTTTTTCTAGTGCCATCATTCATAAGACCCTATTTAATATATTCTATGTTGATTACCCATCAAGAAGATTGATTTTTAAAAAAGCTGATGGAATATAATAAGAATTGTAACAAAATAATTTGTTCCCTATTCCACAAAATCTAGGACAAATTTTCCTACAGGTATACAAAGTACAGGGGGGAAAAGGTTCAAGCTTACATGTCACATAGTTCCTGACTGGATGGAAATAAATTTTTGTCTGAAGAATTCTTATGAATTTTCCCTGAGATAGCTCTTTGCTGGACCCTAAGAATCAATGTTTTTGTAGCATCCAAAGCTACACTTCTCTGTGCTACAAAGAGATCATGTTCCCTGAAGCTGTCTTTCCTCTTTGTGTCTATTTTGTCCTTTTTCAGCTCCCAGCTAATGACATTGTTCTCAATTTCCTTTCCCCCCAACACATTTAGCTTCTCAAATGACATGGTCAGCAGTGAGTGAGATCAACAGATATTTATTAAATACTTACTTTGTATAGACACTTGTGGGAGGAATTTCTCTTCCCCTTTCTACCTTCTGGTATAGGCACAAAGATCTAGTTCCTTAAAAGTGCTTCTGAAGTTGAGAAGTAGATGCAGATGGCTCTCTCCACAAATCTATTGGAATTGGCCTGAATCATATAATGATCACTTTTTTTTTTCCTAGAAGTGTTTGCCAGACCTTTAGGAAGAGGTCATTCTTGCCTATCTACAGCAAGTCTAGCATTAGTGAGAATCTCAGTAAGATACGAGGAAAAAACTCATAAAATATGTTATGTGTGGTTATAGGTAAAGTTTTTTTCAATAAGGTCCACATTTTGATGGTTCATTGCCATTCATATTATTTAATATATAGGCTTTTCTTTGTGTGAAAATGCAGCATCTGAAGATTCCACTGAAAATAAATCAAAGCTTCCTCAATTTCCTCATATATATTATATATATGTATACACATATACATATATCTCCAGATGTGTGGATGCCCTTTACTCCTTGTTCCACAGGCATCCCTTCCTGGATAGATGTATCTCAATTTAATAGCCCTGTGAGCCTCACCTTCTGGGATGGGGATGCTCCTGATATTATCCTATATGTACAAGCCCTGGCACCAGCTCCGATTGCAGGGTGGAAGGGGTCCTCCACACGACTCTATGGAAAGTAGGGCTAGCCTGGGGGGCTAACACCTTATTATTTTTTACTGTTACAGAAAACATTATATATTGCCCTAGATGTCCTGGGCTCATGGAAACTGGAACCCATCCTGAGCAATGACAACAAAGAGTCATTATCTCTCTGACTCATTATCCCTCCTCAGAAAATACTACAAAATAATCTTCCTAGGGTAAAGTTTGTGGTTAAGTTTCCCCAAATGTACCTAATTCCAATCTAGAAAATTCTTTATTGTTACAACTGGATACTGGGGAAAAAAAACAAGAAAAAGGCAAAAAGAAAGTTCTGAAGAATGTGTGTGTATGTGTTTGTATTTGTGTGTGTGTGTGTGTGTGTGTGTGTGTGTGTGTGTGTGAGAGAGAGAGAGAGAGAGAGAGAGAGAGAGAGAGAGAGAGACGGACAGGCAGACAGACAAACTGACTAACTGACAGAAAAGAGAGACAAAGATCCAGAGAGAGAAAGAGATCCAGAGAGAGATCACACACACACACAGTGACGGGGGCAGGGAGGAAGAGAAAGAAGGGGAGGAAGGGGATAAAGGGAGGAGGGAGGAAGAGAGGGAGGGAGGGAGAGAGAGAGAAAGGGAGAGAGAGTTTTTATTAGCTTCTTTTTATACACCATGGAAAGAGCAGTTCCTTTGATTGACGTTTGTCTTTCTGAGCTGCAGTCAGCTAATCAACTTACAGTCAATTTAAGTATTTGAAAAAACCAGAAAATGACCAGTGGGCATGTGCACATCCACAAGAAGACCTCTTAGATATCTCCCTCTAAATGTACTTGACCTTTTATAATAATTATTATAATATTTTTTTTGGCCACTGCCTTAGTTACTTTAGGGAAGGGTCCTTCCTGGGCTGAACAGAAAGAAGGAAACAGGATGTTGTTTCAGGATTTATTGTTAAATGTTTCTCTTTCAGATAAATCCAAAGGCTTCAAACTAGGATAATTTTTAAATGATTTCTTTATATTTCCAAAAGAAGGAAGAGGAGAGAAGAAGCTGTCTACTTTCACAGCAACAAAGTTCCATTTCATTTATGTACCACGATTTGTTTAGCCCTTCCTCAGTTCATGAGTGATGAGGTTGAAGTACCAAATGATGTAGCTGTAGGCACCAATTGATGTGATTTTGGAGACCACCAAATGCTAGGATTTGATCATGTAAAGAATTCACTGTCGCCATTTTCCTTAGTAAAAGGTATGTTTATTTAGGAGTAGAGGTTACAAACCAAATTAAGAGATACAATAGATACCAGGAATGGTAAAGATGAAAAAGAGTTGGGAGATTATATAACAAGGAAAGAGCTTTTAATAATTGTTGATGGAAAAGACAAGTTCTTTAGTGGAGCTCACAGTCATGAGAAAGGAAACATCCCATGAGGTTGGGGAATGCCTTCAGCAGTACCTTAAAAGAGTTAACTATTAGAAGGAGAAAGGCACCCTAAGGCATAATGGGGCTAAAAGGAGAGATACCATGAAGCATGGTGGGGGGGAAGGAGAAGAAAGACACCATGGAAGAGGGGTGAAGGGAAAGACACCATGAAGCAGACTGCCATGGTGGAGTGACTCAAAGTTCAATAAAGATGGCATGGGCCATAGGTAGATTTATAGGGGAAATTTAACCTCAGGGACATGACTGGGACTTCTGACCGGACACAGCAAGGTAGGCTCACTCAGGGGGCAGGAAGGGGGAACCTTTACAGAGGGTGGGACCACGAGGCTAAACTGATCCCTATTAGGGCTCTGTCCCACGGAGCGATTCCATTAATATTTCATTCTTTCTCTGTTAGTCACAGCCAGGACCTCATCAATGAGCACCTACTTTATTTATTTATTTATTTTTGCTACTAAATGGAGCTCTATTATGAGAGCACATTCAGTGTTCTTTGTCTGCTGCCAGCCCATGTGGAAGAGGTTGGGAAGTCTGTTTCCAGAAAGGCATGATATGTAACAGAAGGACCTTGTTCCTTGATATAAACCATTTGCTGACATTCTATAACTGGTTCTGTTCTTTTGTTGTTGTTTGTTCTCCTTTTTTTATTTTTTTTTGGTGTGGCAATTGGGGTTAAATGACTTGCCCAGGGTCACACAAGCCTGGAAGTGTTAAGTGTCTGAGAACAGATTTGAACTCAGGTCCTCCTGACTTTAGGACTGGTGCTCTATCCACTGTGCCATCTAGCTGCCCCTAGTTGTGGGTCCTTTTTCATTTTTGATAAGAATTATTTGTTTTTTTCTCTTTTCTTAAAAATCAAGCTACTATTTCTCTATTTTATTAGTCTCCCCTTAAAATAAGAACTCTTCAATTATTTATCAATTAAATAGTCTTTTTGCTTTTTATTTTATTAGTGTCTTTAATTTCCAGGTTTCTACTTTACTGTTTAGTTAGATATTTTTAATTTATTTTTTGGCCAAGTGTTTTTAGTTGGATATCCAATAAAGAAGTTACATAAAGTACCAATATACAGGCAAGTACCAAGTAGTGGGATAGTTGTTTGAAATGTGAAGAATTCATAGTGGGCATTTATCATAGTCACAAAGGGTACCCTTTATTAAAGTGAAAAGGCTCATGGGCTAAATCAAAATGATTAAGCAACCTGCTTTGAGTGAAGGGGACTCTTAAGTTGGAAGAAAAGGGGGAAGAGAAGGAAGGGAGAGGTCTACAGAGTCAGGGAGGAGTTAGGGTGGGTTTTAGGAGAGAATAAATTCCCATGCTTACATGAACAGCAGCAAGATGAGGCCTGGGAATTCCATAATAAAATAGTCTGAGGAGTTTGACCTACCTTTGTGTATATCAGGGGGAACAGGATGGGTCGATTATTGAAGTTCTGACAATGAGACAGTATTAAAGTTGCTGCTCCATAATATTCAATTTATTAATTGTTCTATCTGTTGTTAATGAAAATATTTAGAGACTATAGTACATCTTTAGCTAAATCTCATAAATTTAGGTATTTATTGTCATTTTCTTTGATAAAGTTTTATATTGTTTCTACAATTTGTTCTTTGTTTCACTAGTTCTTTGGAATTATGTTGTCTCCAATTACTTTAAATATTTTATTTTTCATGGTCAAAGAATGTGAATAAACAATTTTTAGATGAAAAATTAAAACTATTTCTAGGCATATGAGAAAATGCTCTAAATTACTATTGATTAGACAAATACGAATTAAGATAACTCCGAGGTAGCATTTCATACCTCTCAGATTGGCCTAGATGACAGGAAAAAATAATGACCAACGTTGAAGGGGATGTGGGAAAACTGGGAGACTAATGCAATGTCGGTGGAACTGTGAATGGATCCAACCATTCTGGAGAGCAATTTGGAACTATGCTCAAAGATTATCAAATTGTGCTTACCCTTTCACTCAGCAGTGTCTCTACTGGATCTATATCCCAAAGAGATCATAAAAAAGGGGAAAGGACCCGCATGTGCAAAAATATTTGTGGTAGCCCTTTTTTGTAGTGGCAAGGAACTGGAAACTGAGTGGATGTCCATCAATTGGAGAATGGCTGAATAAGTTATGGTATATAAATGTTATGGAATATTATATTTCTAAATGCAATGATCAGCTGGATGATTTCAGAGAGTCCTGGAGAAACTTATATGAAATGATGCTAAGTGGAGTAGAACCAAGAGAACACTGTATACAACAACAAGATTAGGTGATCATCAACTGTGATGGACTCATCTCTTTTCAACAATGCAGTGACTGCAGACAGTACCAATAGACTTGGGATGGAAATAGCCATCTGCATCCAGAGAGAGAACAAGGAGACTGAATGTAGATCAAAGCATAGTATTTTCACCGTTTTTGTTGTTTGTTTGATTTTTTCTTTTTGTATCATTTCCCCTTTTAATCTGATTTTTCTTGCATAGTATGATGGATATGAAAATATGTTTAGAAGAATTGCACATGTTTAACCTATTGTTAGCTATCTAGGGGAGGGGCAGGGATGGAAAGAGCGAGAAAAATTTGAAACATAAGGTTTTGCAGGAGTGAATGATGAAAACTATGTTTGCATGTATTTGAAAAAATAAAATACTATTTAAATTATTTCTATGTTTTAATTTTTAAGTAAGTTTTTTATAATTTCTGTTTCTTCTATTACCATAATATCTCTTCTATCCCATTTTGTCCTTCCTTCTCATAGGAACTCATAGGAACTATCACTTATGACAACATTTTTAGAAACAAAAAACATCAGTACAACTGATATATTGAAAAAGTTCAAAATATGTGCAATATATTGTACCTGTGGACCTTCCACAAAGTGGTAGGCTGGAGGTGTCTTCTCATATTTCTTCATCAAGTTCTGTTTGATCTTTATAATTTATATACCTTTATTTTTTTTGTCATGTTATTTTTCTTTCTACTTACATTGTAGTGATTATGTAAAATTGTTTTCTTGATTCTATTTCACTTTTTATCAGTTCATATAGATTTTTTCCCATGCTTCTTTGTATTCATCACACATAATTTCTTATAATTTCATGTTTTCCCATATTTTCCCATAATCTCCCAACTGATAGGCATCTACTTTCTTTTTAATTTTTAGCTTTCAAAAAAGTATTGCTATAAATATTGCAAAGTGTATAGGGACCTTTTTCTTATCAATGATTTTTGTGGGATATAAAAATTCAGTAATGGAGTCTCTGGTTCATGTGATCTATTTTATATTTTATTTTATATGGATATTTTACTCACTGAGTGATTCCAAATTGCTTTTGAAAAGGGTTGTACCAGTTCACAGCTCTACAAAGAGTGTATTAATGTGTCTCTTTCAACACCCTACAATGAATATTGCCATTTTTTGCCATTTTGGACAATTTGGAAAGTGTGATGTGAAACCTCAGGGTTGTTTTGATTTGCACTTCTCTTATATTAGTGACGTGGAGTATTTTTTAAATGTGGTTGTAAATATTTTGCAGTTCTTTTGATAACTCTTCATATCCTCTGACCATTTATTCCTTGGAGAATAGCAATTAGCATTGTGTGTGTAATTTAGTAATTGCTTATATATCTTAGACTACAAATCTTTATCAGAGAAATTTGATACACAAATTCCCTTGCCTCCACCCCCCACCAATTTGACCACTTTTCTTCTTATCCTAAATGCATTTATGTTGTTTGTTTAGAAGCTTTTCAGTTTCATATAGCAATCAAACTGGTTTTATCTTTTGTAATTGTTCCTATTTCTTATTTAGTTAAGAATACATCTTTTATTGTGTGTGAGAGATATATGATCTGTTTTTCTTCTAATACTTCTTATATTATGATCTTTAGCATTTAAAATATATTGTGGTCTATGGCATGAGGTATTGGTCTAAACCTGATTTCTGCCATACTACTTTTCAGTTTTCCCAGGAGTTGTTTTTTTTTTTTTTTAAATCAAATAAAGATTTCTTTCCCTAGGTAACATATTGTTCACTTTTTCAAACAATGAGTTATTGAGTTCTATTATTTCTGTATCTCTTTTGCCTAGTCTGTTTCATTGATCAACCTCTGTATTCTTTAACCAATACCAGATGGTTTTCATGACTGCTACTTTATAATATAGTTTGAAGTCTAGAAATGTATCCTTCTCCTTTACCCTTATTTCTTTTCATCATTTCCCTTTTTATTCTAGATCTTTTATTTTTCTAAATGAATATTTTATTATTTTGTTAAGCTATATAAAATAACCCTTTGTTAATTTTATTGGCATAGCATTAAAAGTATAAATTAATCATGGTAATATTATCTAATTATATTGACATAGCCTAACTATGGGCACTGAATATTCATCTAGCCATATAAGTTGTTCTTTATTTTTTAGGGAATACTTTGTAGTTCAATCTATACAAGTCTTTTATGTACTTTTAGAGGTTGGTCCCTAGAAAATATATGAATTTTATAGTTATTTGGAATAGAATTTCCTTTTCTATTCTTTCTTCTTGTGTTTTGTTATTACTCTATAAAAATGCTATTGATTTTTGAGGATTTCTTTGGAAGTCTGCAACTTTGCTGAAGCTATTGTCTCAATTAGTATCTTTGCCAATTCCAAGTAAATCATCATATCAAAAATATGGTGATATGAGAAAAAATCAATCTATGCTCATATTTTGTAGAAATTATAGCACAAAAGAGTATTTTTTTGATGAGTGGCTTTTTTTTTGCATCTATAAAGATGATCACATGGTTTTGGATAGTTTAGTTTTTAATATGAATAATTTTCTTAATAGTTTTTCCTAAGGTTGGGCAATCCTTGAATCCCTGGCATAAATCTCACTTCATTATAATGAATGATTTTTCTGGATAAATTGCTATAGGTTTTAACATTTTCTAAAGAGTATTTTATTTTCCCCTTAATTACATGTCAAGAGAATTTTTAGCATTCATTTTTACAAGATTTTGAGTTCTAAATTTTTCTCCCTCCCCTTCTCTTTTCTGAATATGGTAGACATTTTGATATAGTTTATATATGCATTATCATGTAAAACATATTTCCATATTAGTCACAGTTGTAAAAGAAGAAACAGATCAAAAGAAATAAAAACACAAGAAAGAATGAAGCAAATGAAAAAACTGTTTTGATCTGCATTCAGAGTGACTCCATCAGTTCTTTTTCTGGATATGGATAGCATCTTCTTTGTGAGTCCTTTGTACTTGTCTTGGATCATTGTGTTGCTAAGAGTTGTATCATTCATAGTAGATCATCATACAGTGTTGCTGATACTATGTACAATGTTTTCCTGGTTCTGTTCACTTTGCAGCAGTTCCTATAAGTCTTTGCAGGTTTCTCTGACATCTGACTCTTCATCATTTCTTATTGCACAATAGTATTCCATTATATTTATATACAGCATATTTAGCCATTTCCCCAATTGATATGCATTCCCTCAGTTTCCAATATTTTGCTCCCACCAAAATTCTGTTATAAATATTTTTTGCACATGTAAATCCTTTCCCCTTTTTTATGTTCTTTTTGGAATATAGTCCTAGTAGTGGTATGCACTAAAAGCATATGCACAGTTTGCTTGTCCATTGGTCATAGTTTTAAATTGCTTTTCAGGATGGTTGAATCAGTTCATAATTCCACAAACAGTGCATTAGTGTCCTATGTTCACCATCAACACTATATCCCAAGAAAATATCATTAGGAAACATTTTCTCACAATAGTTTAATAGAACAGCTATGTTCTATATGTATTATGTATATGTATTATATACAATAATGATAGTAGACAAATCTTGTTAAATAAACTGTATAGGTAAACTAAATCATACTAAACTACTTAGTTAACTAAGTTTAAACTTAGAGGTTTAAACTATTTAGAGGACCCACAGTGTACTAATTTTGAGAAGCTAAATTTACATGTCACCAAGGTAACTAAAAATTTAGCAAACAAATGCTGTGAAACAAAAGATTAAAGCATGATGGCCATCAATATTAAATAACATCAAATCTCCTTGGATCCTAATACCCACTCCCAAAGGATTTTAATTAGTATATTTTGTCTTGAGTCTCACATGTTCTATATAGTTGTCTGGTCCCCTTCTCTTGAACATTCTATTATTGGTTTATTTTTTTCCTCAATATGATTTTATTTTATTTTTAATAATAATAATAAATTTTAATAATAATTAATAATAATTTTGATAATAATAAAAATTTAATAATAATGTTTTTAAATAATTAATTTTAATAATAATATTTTTAATAATTTATTTTTCAAAATACATGCAAAGATATTTTTCAACATTCATGCTTGCAAAACCTTGTGTTCCAATTTTCCCCCCTTCTTTTTATCTACTTTCTCCCTTAAATAGCAAGTAATTCAATATAGGTTAAACATGTGAAATTTTTCTAAAGATATTTCCACATTTATCATGTTCCACAAGAAAAATAGGATCAAAAAGGAGAAAAATGGGAAAGAAAAAACAAGCAAGCAAACAACAACAACAAAAAGATGAAAATACTATGTTGGGATCCACATTCAGTCCCCATAGTCCTCTCTCTATAAATGACTCTCTCCATTCCAAGTCTATTAGAATTGTCCTGAATCACTTCATTGTTGAAAAGAGCCACGTCCATCACAATTGAGCATCACATAATCTTGTTGCTATGCTCTTGGTTCTACTCACTTCACTTCATCAGTTCATGTAAATATCTTCAGGGCTTTTTGAAATCATTCTATTGATCATTTCTTATAAAAGCAATAATATTCCAATACATTCATATAACATAATATATTCAGCCTTTTCTTAACTGATGGACATCCACTCAGTTTCCCCTTGCTATTACAAAAAGGGCTGCTAAAACATTTTTGCACATATGGGTCCTTTTCTGTTTTTAAATGATCTCTTTGGGATATAGACTCAGTAGAAACACTGCTAGATCAAAGGGTATGCACAGTTTGATAGCCCTTTGAGCATAATTCCAAATTGCTCTCCACAATGGTTCAATCATTTTACAACTCCACCAACAATGTATTAGTGTTCCAGTTTTCCCATGTCCCTTCCAACATTTATCATCATATTTTCTTGTCATCTTAGCTAGTCTGAGAGGTGTGAAAGGATACCTCAGAATTGTTTTAATTTGCATTTCTCTAGTCAATAGGGATTTAGAGCATTTTTTCATATGACTAGAATTGATTTAAATTTCTTTATCTGAAAATTGTCTCTTCATATCTTTTGACTATTTATCAATTAGTGAATAGCTTGTATTCTTATAAATTTGAGTCAGTTTTCTCTATATTTTAGAAATGAGGCCTTTATCAAAACCCTTGAATGTAAAATTTCCCCCAGTTTTTTGCTTCCTTTCTAATCTTGGCTGCATTGATTTTGTCTGTACAAAATCTTTTAAATTTAATATAATCAAAATTATCCATTTTGCATTTCATAATGTTCTCTAGTTCTTCTTTGGCCATGAATTCCTTCCTTCTCCACAGATTTGAGAGGTAGATTATCCCTTCTTCTCCTAATTTGCTTACAGTATTACCCTTTATGTCTAAATCATGAACCCATTTTAACTTTATCTTGGTATAAGGTGTTAGGTATTTATCAATACCTAATTTCTGCCATATTATTTTTCAATTTCCCCAACTTTTTTTTTTTGTCAAATAGTGAATTCTTATCCTAGCAGCTGGAGTCTGTGGGTTTATCTAACACTAGATTACTATAGTCATTAACTACTGTGTCTTGTGAACCTAACTAATAGGTTTAATTTTCAGGGTTTCTCCGGTTCCAAATAATTTGTAGAGATTTCTAGGTAATTCATCTAAAACCTGCCAGTAACAAGACTCAACATATTTCAATACAATTTAATAGAGTTGGTTTTTCAGTAACTAGTTTATATGGTGAAAACCAGTTCAAGACTTAAGGTGCTAATTTTATTAACAATATAGTTATAAGAGGAACATAAAATTGAGAACCCATATTTCACCTAACATTTTAGAAAATTTCAGTTTTTACATGCCATTTGTTGTTTCTATCTTGACCTAAACCATATACTTTGCATAAGAATCTAAGAAAAAAAGTTCATGAGGGTCTAGTAAAATGAACTCTTCTGTCTTTTAAGATAATCAGATACTTTAAAAATGGGAAAATTTTCATTTTCTTTACAATTTTCTATATAAAATGCTCAATCCAATTTTGAGAACTTATTAAAACACACTTAAAATCTGAATTTCCATAGTAGATGCTTTTGGAAGCCAACTATATGCTTTCTTAGAGAAAACTGTCTAATTCTATGCTTTCTCAAAATTACTACTTTAATTAGAAAATTTTTATATTACCTCTTTGCATTATTATGTTATCTATTTCCTTCTTTATATTATATTATATTATAATTTGACCACAAATATAGATTTTTAAAATATAGATGAAAATTATAAGATTTTTCATGATTGCATTCTATTATGATAATTCAGAAATATCTAGTAATAATCTATTGATTAATATATTATATTACACATGTAAAACTTCTACTGATCACCTGCCATAATTATATAAATATGTGAAGAAAGGAAAAGGAACAACATAATTTTTTCTTAACAGGGAAAAAGAACCCTTCTTTATTTCCTTTCATTTCAGTTATGAATCATATCTGACCTTAATTATAGAACAAAGCTCCACTTAATTCACAAGGCATCAAAAAACCAGGCTCATATTTAATCAGGTGGGGAAATTTCCTGTTCAGAAAGGAAATAGCACAATAGGAAATCTTAAGCTATGATGTCATCCCCTCAACTTTTTTCAAGGACAGACATCCACTTGTAGAAGTTCTCAGACTGCAGCACATGTCATTGTGTACTATTGGCTTCACAATAATTTGTACAACCCTCCCTGTAATCAAAACTCAAAGCAATATTATAGACTCAAGAGTTTTTACCTCACATAGCAACATCACTAGGGCTTGAATTATTAATTTTCTCATATTTTTCTAGCAGTTACATTTCATTTATCTTTTACTTATAAATTAAAACTAATTACATTCTGAGGTTTCAGACAAATAGCAAATACGTAATCAATGGTCTGATCATTTTTTGACATTAATTTTTTAATAAAATTTTGAGTTTCAAATTATCTCCCTCTTTCCCTTTCTCACCTTCCCCCTCCCTAAAACAGCAATTTGATATAGGCTATGTGCAATCATGTAAATGTATTTCCATGTTAGTCATGTTGTAAAAAAAGAAAAAAAAAAAAGAAAACCACAAAAAAGGTGAAAATAATATTGGTGAGAAGAGCTAAGTGAATCATAATTGATTATTGTACAATGTTGCCGTTAGTATTCAATGTTTTTCTTCTTTGGCTCACATCACTTTGCATCAGTTCCTGTAAGTCCTGAAATCTGTTTGCTTTTCATTTTTCATAGCCCAATAGTATTCCATTACATTCACATATCATAACTTGTTTAGCCATTTCCCAGCTGATGGGTATCTCCTCAATTTCAATTCCTTGCTACTACAAAAAGAGCTGCTATAAATATTTTTGTACAGATAAGTCCCTCCTCCCACCCCACCTTTAAAAAAAAAATCTCTTTCACATACAGACTTAGTAGTGGTATTGCTGCATCAAAGAATATGCTCAATTTGGTTAACCTTTGGACATAATTCCAAATTGCGCTCCAGAATGTTTGGATCAGTTCATAATTCTACCAACAGTGCATCAATGTCCCAATTTTCTCACATTCTCTTCAAAATTTATCATGTTCCTTTTTTTTTGTCACAATAGCTAATCTGATATTTATGAGATGATACCTCAGTTATTTTAATTTGCATTTATCTAATCAATAGGGATTTAGAGCATTTTTTCAATGACTATAGGTGGCTGTGATTTCTTCATCTGAAAACTGTCTGTTTATATACCATTTATTGATTGGTGAATGTCTTGTATTCTTATAATTTTAACTCAGTTCTCTACATATTTGAGAAATAAAGCCTTTCTCAGAAACACCTGCTGTAAAAATGTTTTTTTTTTTAACTTTCTGCTTTTCTTCTAATTTTGGTTGCATTGTTTTTGTTTGTGCAATTTGTGCAAACCTTTTAAAGTCAATACAATAAAAATTATAATATTTACATTTTATAATGCTCATCATATCTTACTTAATCATAAATTCTTCAATTCTCCATAGATTTGACAGGCAAACTATTCCTTGTTTTTCTAATTTCATTATGGTATTGTGCTTTATGTCTAATCATGTACTTATTTTGACCTTTTTTTGGTATAGAGTGTAAGATGTTGGTCTATTGTTTTCTTGATTTTTCAGCAGTATTTCTCAAATAGTGAAATTTTATCATAAAACTGAAGTCTTTGGATTTATCAAATACTAGATTATTATGATCATTTACACTATGCACTTTATATCATGGCACTACCTCCCAGATGTCATGGTCTTCAAGAATGAAAGACAAACAAAAGATCCAGTAGTGACACTGCTAGATCAAAGGTATGCACAGTTTTAAACCCCTTTGGGCATAGTTCCAAATTGTTCTCCACTATCATTAAATCCTTATACAACTCCACCAACAATTCATTAGTGGCCCAGTTTTCCCACAATCCCTTCAGAATTTATCATTCTCTTTTATATCATCTTAGTCAATCTGAGAGATGTAAAATGTCTTGGAGTTGTCTTAATTTGCATTTCTCTAATTAATGGTGATTTGAACATTTTTTCACATCACTAGAAATGGCTTTAATTTCTTTATCTGAAAATTGTCCATGTCCTTTGACCATTTTTCAGTTGGGGAATGACTTGTAGTCATAAATTTGAGGCAGTTCTCTATATAGTTTAGAAATAAGGCCTTACTGATTATCTTACTGATAATTTCTGACCCTACCTGAATACAAAATCTCAAAGAATCTCACAAATAAGGACATCTTAAAGGGTCAGTACAATTTTTTTCAAACAGTGTATCATCATATTCATCATTATCATTATCAATTTTTCCTGTTCAACACTGTTGGGGTCCTCAGCTACTGCAGACCTGTTGACACCAGCTGGGCTGAGCACTTACCCAATTATTGTCACCTCTACGACCTTTGGACATCTCCGGATATGACAGAGCAGTCTGACACCATTTATGCAGTTAGAGAAGCTTTATTGCTTGGTTACATCATCTTGTCCCTTCTTCTGCTTCCTTGCTTCCTCTCTCTCCCTCTGCTGTCCTGTACTTATACCCCTCTCACCTGCCCTTGCCACTGTGACCCAGCAACAAGTATGTGTTTAGCTTGTGTATCCAGGAGCCCAACTCCTGTGACGGTGGTGGCGATCTCCATTTGGTGTGGCTTGATGCCTGTCCTGATGTGTCTACAGGATGTATACCCCAGACCTTTAGCCAGTGAGGCAGAACTCACACTCGAGGCCTCAACATCCATTCCCAAGAGTGAGCTGAATGAGATTCAATCAGCCAAAGACCACAAGGGTCCAGTTTGCACAAGACTTGTCTTTGCACAGACTTGTTGCCTATACAAATGGGGCACTGTGTGCAAGATACACGATGAAGGGTCTCAAGATTAATGTGACTCTTGTTATTCTGTTCCCTAGCATTCTTGTTGCTAGGTTCCCTAGCACAATACCTCCATTTCCTATCATTATGAATATCTATATTCATCATCTAGATCATGGCCTGGGTCCAGGTCATGGTAGGAGTGAGACAGGTCCCTTTTCAATTTAAATCATTCTTTCTATTCCTTATTTACATTTTACTTATTTTTAAGCTTCTCCCTGATTTAAACAAACTTGTATTTGTGTGTGTGTGTGTGAAGAAAGGGTTAACAAGGAATGGATATAAAGTTTCAGATAAATTTAAAAATGTAAATCACATACTTTTTTTTCTTCATTTGAGAATACTTTCAAACCAGCTGTCTTCCTTAATTCCACTAAAATAATAGCTCTGTCAGTATTGGCTCAGATGGTGGGAAATTTGATCTATGTGCTATTTATCCCCGAAACATTTACATAATTCTTATTTTTCCATAAAACAAATTATACAGAGTGGTACTCCAAAAACTCACTAAGATATTTCAGAATATGTTAAGTTTTTCTTCTATCCCTATCAAATAGGGAATTATCTAGAGTTCCAGGAATCCAGTATCCAGTATCCAGTATCCAGTAATTCTCCCCTGCAATATTAAAACAGTTAGTCTTCAAACTACTTAATGATTAATCTCCAATCAACTTTATCTCTAAACCTCTGAAATCTACTAAAATCTAGCAGTTGCCATAATTTGGAATCTCTAATTCATTTGTAATGCCACAAATTCCTACAAACCAGGAAAAAGGTTTCCTTTCTTTGATTATGAATCTATGTCTGTACCTCTATCCTTGCTGGAGAGAAAGTATTTTGTAGGTTTATTTTTAATTTTTTAATTTTTATTTTTTAAACCCAATTTCTCACTGAAAGCCTAAAATGGTCATTATTCCCTGCTTATTGGAATGGAGCTTAGCATCAGATTAAAGAAGCTAGGAGAAGAGCTTCAAGTATGAAACTTTATTAATTTTTCCCCAGTATGCTAAATTCTTTGGCTGTAGTTTTTCAGAGCAGTAATTTTGGTTGGTTGCATTTTCCCCTTAGAAATCAATCAGGGTAACAGAATCTACAAATAACACTAAAAAAACACAAGACAAAGATTTTTATGAGTTTTTATTTGATTATGTATTTCTTTCTCCTTTATCTCCTCTAAATAGAGTTTTTCATTTACCTTTCTTTCTTCCCCTTCAGATAATTATTTAAATAGTTTTTAAAATTTCATTTTTCTTCCCTTCCCAAGAACATTTCTCTTAACTTTCCATTTCCTCTATTACTCAAAATCTCCATTCTTTGATTTATGACCCTTACAATTATCTGATTGCTCTATTTTCTCTATATTCTTTATTCAATCAAAGCTTCCAAAGTGTAGAGTCCAGACTTTCCCCTTTAGGTGCTTTTTGTTACTGCCTTGTTGGGCTTTTCCCATGAATTTTCCCTTTCCATTGTGCATTGACTCCTAGAACAATGCTGATTGCAAGTATTAGAAAAGACATTATCTTATAGTAGGGTGTTTCTCCCTTCACCTTGTCTCTGATAAAGTAGCCCACCACTGATCTATACTGATCCTATTGATTCTTTCCCCCAATATTTGCTTAGAACCCTCCCTGTGCCCATACTCTCTCTTTTCCCCTGGTACCTTCCCATGCCTTAGATTTCCTAAATTTTCCCTCCCAGTTTAGGAAAAGTAAAATTTAAAGCATCAAATGTCTTATCCCATTGTAAGAGCTTCTTCTCTCTTCAATGACCATCTCTTCTTATTCATAGGAGTATTCATTAATGGAACTCCCTCCTCCCTCCAAAATAAGACTTCCTTCCATCCCTTTCCTCTTTAGTCTTTCTTCTTTCCTCTTCACTTACTTCCCTGTAGGCTCTACTCTTTCTGAGACTACAGAAAGTCATCTTCTCCTCATTGTTAGCCCTTGATTTGACCTCACCATAGCATTGCTTCCCCTCTATCTCCTGGATCCCTTTCTTTTTATGTACTCTTCCATGTAATTGTAATGCCAGAGAAACTGAGGCAAGATAAAAATTAGAGAGTTTTAATATTTTAATAGTGGAGAGTTGGACTGGAGAAGCATATCAGCCAGGTGGCTGAATCAAATTCTTGTCTCAAAGCATTCAGTGATGAGCAAGGGATTCCAGAGACTCTTATAGGGCTCCAGCTATTAGGGAAACAAAGGCAAGGGGGGGCACTGGGTGGATGGAAATTTCAGGAAAGGACCATAAATTCAGTTCTTACAGGTTGGGGATAAAGAAGGAAGGATCATAAATTCTGATAAGTTGGGAGTGAAGAATCTAGGAAACAGAATGTCTGAAGCAGGAGACACCCAAGCATTTGAAATAAGCCATCTTAAGTTTTATGACTCTTTGGAATGCCAGAGTGGCTAGAGTTCTACAGCCCTAATTATCTCAGTCCTAATGGCCGGGGGGGGGGGGAACTGAGGCAGAATAATTCGGGGAAACTGAGGCAGGACAATTTATGGAAACTGAGGGAGAACAATTCAGGGAAACTGAGGCTTAACATCCCACAATATTTAAATCATTGAATTATCTTGAAGAGTCTCAGCACCATGATTTTGACTGATCCTATCTGGAACCAATAAATCAAAAGAGGAGAAAAAAATGCAAGGACCTAAAGTGAGGGCAAGTCTCTCCCTGATAACCCCAGAGCTGTTAACTGCATTTCTCATTTAGGATGGCACAGAGGCCTCCCTGTTGCAAGCATGTCAAGTTCTCTGCTGTTCTAGAGCACCATCTTAGCCAGGGAATCCAGTTTGAGTTGGACAATTCAATGTGAGTTAGGTCTGCAGTCGTTTGTGTGCTCATCTCATCTTAACCAGAACTGCCCATAAGGAGGGCAGCAGTGCTAAGGGCTGTTGTGCTAGCCCCTCACTGTCAGAGACTCTAAGAGGGGAAGGGTGAGGCCTGAAATTGTTCCACCTGTCCCTGCCCAGAAGAATAGGCTTCTACTGGCTGCTACTAAGTAGGATACAGAAAGGATCCGGATTATTGGACAGAGTGTGGGAGTATGCACACTTTAGTCAGACCATCAAGGCAGAGGCCTGATACCAAACTGCAACATCCTTTGAGAATGCTGAAATACTAATTAAGGAATTGGGGTTACAGGACTGGAGGAGTGGATCAGAGAGACTGATACAAATAATAAACCAAGCAAGGAGTAAAGGCAAAAAAGGACTGCTGGGAGAGCTTCCAATTTGAACTGGTGGGTTAGGTGGTGCCTGGGGCAAAGTGAACAGGAACTAGTGCACTAGGGGTTCCCATTCTTTCAGGTACTTTTGGGAAAAATCCACCAGCTTTCCTGGTCCCTTATCTGTTATGCTCCCCTGTTTTATTGCAGTAATCATCCAACGAGGAGTAAATAGGGCTCCAACTGTTAAGTAGCCATTCCACATTTAAGTCCAGAAAGTGAATTAAAGTTTCTATACATAACAGACTGGTATAGTAGAGGTTTTCCACTCAAGAACTTATCTAAAGATTATTCTGAAGGGAACATTGTGATCAATTTGATAATGCAAATACATACTATAAACATCCTTTATAATAATTACCCAAATTTTAATCCAACATTTTTCATCTCAAATTCTAAACACACAGTAATAGGGGACCCACTCAGAATTTGGCAGTCATTCATTACCCACTTATAGTTCCCCCCAAATCAATGAGGCTCAAAGTCTATTATTAGGGGCAGGGGCAATGCTGAGAATGGGCAAAGAGTTGATTTCTATTCCAGGGAGGGGATTGTGATGTGACGTGCTGAAAGTGATCAAAGCATCCAGTGGGCTGATCCAGGTCCTAGAAGCAGGTCAGTACAGCTGTACTTTGACCAAAAAATCTAGAAAAGAAAACAAATCTAACAAATAAAGGTTAGAACAGTTTGAGACAGAAAGACTGGTTCACAAGGACTGCTACGAAATGTGGAGAGGCCAGTATAGACTGCCCTGTAGTTTCCCATGTAAGGAGGCAAGTTCTTGTCACAGGACAGACAAATGGTTGTCAGCTGCAATCCCACTAAACAAAACAGCAGTTAGGTCTCACAGACAACTGTGCCAATTGTCCTCTCATTATTTAGAAAGCTTCGAAGACCTGAATATCTACAGACACAAATATCTAAAAACTGATAGAAGACTAGGCCAAATACTCATTTGCCTAAGTATTTAGGATATAATGATTACCTATAATCAGATTGGAAACAGTGAAGTATGACATAATTGAATTACTGGTTTCTATTGACTATTGGTTCTGATCATAGAAATCAGTCACAGTGGGGAAAAAGCAGGGACATAACTATAACATAATATAATCAGTCAAAACTGATTCTTAAAATAGTCTTAACTCAGTTTTACTTCAGGTAATTGTCTCAGTGACTTTCAGAAGGTGGAGTTTTAAAACTTCCAAATAATATTAGCTACAGGCCCAAGAAATTTTACCTCCAATAACAAATCCCATTAACCAAAGCTTCAGATGAATCCTAAACAGGTATTTACCATGACCTTATGTTGATAACAGTAAGAGATTCATCTAAGAAAGTTCATAGCTTATCTTTCATATCTAAGTAGATGTTTTATAAGGTGAACATTATACAAATCATTTTTCTCTAAAATGCCCAATATGTAGAAAAATCCTAAATTGCCTATTGTCCATAACAGAAATATGTTCAAAGGGAGAAAGGCAAACATTATTATTCTTAGAGTCCCTTTGAATAATGGGCACAACCTCAAGATGATTCAATATAATCAATTAAAACTCATACAGAATATCCTAATTCCACATAAAACACTTAACATCAATAATTTTATTCTTAAAAAATCAATTAAACTTTTGGAAATAACCCTACCAAATTATAGATCACATTTGTTATCATATTCCTTAAACAAGGAGATCATAAAAAGGCTGTTCCTTTAAGTAATTAAAATGCTCTTGGCAGCAGAGAGCCAGTGAGTTTATCTCCATTTCTAAAGCAGCCACAAGCAGTGGGGGTTGGGGAGGGAAGGGGGAGGAAAGAGAAAGTGAGTTAAAATTTCACCTTTGAAGCCAAAAGATCTCTTCCCATTTCTCTCTCCCCCAGTCTACCACTCTTTATAATGATTTTTTTAGGGTACCAAATCCTTCTCAGGACTTAGCCAGCCAGTGTGTTTTCTTTACTGGGGCAAATGGCAAATTCCTTAAAGGACTCTTCTCTTTTTTTTTTTCCCCAACATCCTCTTCTTTTTCTTGCTATATGCTTTTTCCTTCTTTCTCTCTCTCAATGACCAACATTATTTCCCTGAAATCACATACCATCTCTGTCTCCTTTCTGACTGCCCTTCCCAACAAGTTCTGTCTCTCTTTCCAACTGATTCCTTCCTGACACTATCTCTCTCCTTTATGAGGTTTAGATTTGGGGTACCCAGATGAAATTAGGGTTTCTGGTGATCAGGGAGTTAAATAAGGTCTAAATGAAGTCTAGTGGCGGCACAAGGGTAGGGAGTTGTGGGATTCCCTTCTGGAGGTGCAAGAGTCCCCTATAAAGGAATTTACAGACCCGAAAACCTAGATTGATAAAAGAGGTTTATTATGGGGATTGGAAGTAAGGTTAAAATGTAGTTAAAGTCTAGTTAAGGAAATAGGTGAGGATAAAGAGAGGAGGGCACTGGAAACATTATTCCAGTGGAATGAGACCCTTGGGATGCCAAGCATGGCATAGATGGCATGTTTGGAACCTCTGCAAAAAGGAGGTTTTAGTTTGGCTCTTTTATAATAGGAAATTTTGGCTACAAGCTGAAGGGGGCTCGTGGGTGGAGTCCCAGGTTGGCTCCTTGCTGGGTTTCAGCTAGGGTTAGAATTTGAATTGAATTCAATAGGTTTCAGGACTGAGCAAACCCCACCCAGATAACAAAGATGAAACTATTTGTGCTTGGGGTGGAGTCCCCTCACTGAGGCAGAGTTGAAGAAGATTTTCTTCTTTAAGGATTTTTCAGAGTTTTGGGGTTCTCTCTTCACCCTTGTCCTCTATCTCTCAATTCCTTCCTGAAATCATTCAAACTGTCTATTGTTTCTGCAAACCAATCTTTCTTATCCCATTTCTTTAAATCACCTTATTTTTTCCTTTCCTTTGTTTTTCCTTCAAAACTTTTTTAAGATTCACAATATAGTGAATAGCTAAATAACTCCATAAAGCTCATACACATGTTCAAAAGAGCTCACAAAATTTAAAGCATAACTTATAATGTTTACAAATTGTCCAATATATGTTTCAGAAGGTAACATACTTCATCTAATTAGTAGGTATGTAATTTCTTCAGCTAAGTCATCCGAACTTTGTTTTAACAACCTATTGTTAAATCAAATACAGCTTAAAAAAATTTTTTTTTTCTTTCAGTAGTAATGGTTCAACATTCAAACAAATTCCTAAGATCTTATACCCAGGATAAACAAATCTAGCATGAACAAGGCAACAGTAATTATCTCCCACAATTTCAAAATCACAATACCACTTTTAAAACTAAGTTCCCAACATTTGACAGACCAATAAAACCCGAAAGGATATGTTTTTTCCTACTTAAGTAAGTTTTCTAAAATTCCAATTAAATGTTGCAGACAAACTTAATTACCATTTGGTTGTATATATACATGCATATACACACATATATACCCACATCGATATCCACACATATTTTAAACTGGCTCTCAGAGACTTTGTTTTTCCTGCCTGAATTTTTTTCCCCAAAGCAATTAACATCAGCTTCTTTTGTTTTCTCTCTTACCTTTTCCTAAGGCAGAGCTGCAACTTGAATCAGATAAGGTTTTATTGCCCTCTTTTTTTTTTTTCTCTACTAGCAAGCTTTGAAAGAATGCTTTTCCTGTTCCTTTTTCAAATTAGTGCAAACAGATTAAAATTAAGTCCAATAAGAAGTTGAAAACCACAAGCATTTTCTATGCTAAGCACTTTTGCAACATTGAAATAATCAATTGCCAAATTTCTCAATCATTGTTCTTAAAATTTAACAGAGCTCCTTAAATCAACAAAATAGACAGAAAAAGCATAAACACTGACCACACAGACACAACATTTAACACATACAAGCTAGGGGTAAATTCCTGACACCTCACAGATGCCATGAGGGGTGTTTTCAGGTCGACAGTCTTTCCCTCTCAGTAATTCAAATGGAGCCTTTTAAATAGGCTTCCAAATGGCAGTTTGGTGCATTCTCTGCCTTCACAGAGAGTGCCCAGATGTAAAAAAAAAAATACCCAGAATCCAGATTTATGTGTCTGCTGATGCTTCCCAGAGTCATATAGCCTATTGGTCTGACCTTTCTGGGGATCTGGATTTTCTAGCAATCAGACAGACAGAAACTTACCCTGAAGGAATTTCAAAAGAGACTCTCCTACGGCCGAAATGGGGGTGTTTGCCATGAGCTCTTGTTGTGGCTGAGACTGCTCTCTCAGTGGGATTCTGGAAGAAATCAGAGGGCCAGTCTTCTTCTTCTTTTTTTTTTTAATAGCCTTTTATTTACAGGATATATACATGGGTAACTTTACAGCATTAACAATTGCCAAACCTCTTGTTCCAATTTTTCACCTCTTACCTCCCCACCCCCTCCCCTAGATGGTAGGATGACCAGTAGATATTAAATATATTAAAATATAAATTAGATACGCAATAAGTATACATGACCAAAACGTTATTTTGCTGTACAAAAAGAATCAGACTCTGAAATATTGTACAATTAGCTTGTGAAGGAAATCAAAAATGCAGGTGTGCATAAATATAGGGATTGGGAGTTCAATGTAATGGTTTTTAGTCATCTCCCAGAGTTCTTTTTCTGGGCATAGCTAGTTCAGTTCATTACTGCTCCATTAGAAATGATTTGGTTGATCTCGTTGCTGAGGATGGCCTGGTCCATCAGAACTGGTCATCATATAGTATTGTTGTTGAAGTATATAATGATCTCCTGGTCCTGCTCATTTCACTCAGCATCAGTTCGTGTAAGTCTCTCCAGGCCTTTCTGAAATCATCCTGTTGGTCATTTCTTACAGAACAGTAATATTCCATAATATTCATATACCACAATTTATTCAGCCATTCTCTAACTGATGGACATCCATTCAGTTTCCAGTTTTTAGCCACTACAAAAAGGGCTGGGGCCAGTCTTCTTAAAAGAGCCCAGACTCAGCCACCCCAAGGCTACGGGCAGAGACCTGATGGTCTCTAATATCTCATCTTGCTCTCAGATCTCATATCTCGCTGGGGCCTCCAGAAATGTAATGTCGGAAAAACTCAGGCAAGATAGAGATTAGAGAGAGTTTTTACTATTTTAATAGTGGAGAGTTGGACTGGAGGAGCATATCAGCCAGTCAACTGGATGAGACTCTTGTCTCAAAGCATTCAATGATGAGCAAAGGATTCCAGAGACTCTTATGGGGCTTTAGCTATCAGGGAAACAAAGGCAAGGGTGGAGCAAAGCACTGAATGGATGAAAGTTCCAGGAGAGGACCATAAATTCAGTTCTGACAGGCCGGGAATAAGGAAGGAAGGATCATAAATTCTGATAAGTTGGGAGTGAAGAAGCTAGGAGACAGAATGTCTGAAGCAGAAGATGCCCAAGCATTTGAGATAAGACCTCTGGAGTTTTATGACTCTTTGGAATGCCAGAGTGGCTAGAGCTCTGCAGCCCTAATTATCTCAGTCCTAATGGCCAGGAAGGAGGGGTTTGTCACTAGGGAAACTGAGGTAGAATAATGCTAGACAATACCTGGCAAGGTAATGTCACCAAAAAATCACCAATAAGCATGATGTTACAAGGTTCTGTTCATAATGCCTTTTGCCTGCCTTTTCACTCTCTACCAGATTACTGTCTTCAGTTTGTATTCTTTTGTACATTTAGAAAGAAATCTCTTACTAATATTTCAGTTGTTACTCTGTTGCTGTTGCTGTCCTTGCTTGCTGCATTCATTCATTCCTCCTTAATTTCAGTTGCTTTGTATGTTCAAGAAGAAAATAATCTCTTCAGTTCTAGCTTTCTTTCCTAAAAGGTTTTAAACTCTTCATACAGAATAATACATATTGAATTTTATTTCCCCTCTGTATGATTAGGTTCATATTTGCAGGGTAAGCGCTATAGGGTGAATCTTGATCTCTATTGCTCTTCAAAATACATTATAGTTTGCAGTATTTGAATGCCTTTTCCTTTGTATTTAAAGATTTTTCTCCTGATCATTTGTAGACCTTGTTTCTGAGTCAAATTGTTAAATTTAACCATTATATATCTTGGATTTTGTATTTTTGGGTTTTGTTTTCTGAAAGTGATCTGTGAGTTTTTTCAAATGGAATTTCATTTTCTATGTTCAGAAGTTCTGGGATATTCTCTTCTATTATTTTTTTCAATATGATTATTAAAGGTTTTGTTGATCCAATCGTTCTTCTGGGAAATCTGTGCTCTTGGTTGTCTCTCTTTTCCTGTCTTTGAGATCAGTATATTTTGCTTGCATAGTGAGCTCATTTCCTTTCACTGTAATTTTTTTCTGCTTCTCTTTTTCTAGATTGGCCCTTCATTTTTATGCATTTCTTACCAATTTATTGTTCTTTTTTTTATTTCTTTGGTGTGGCTTGCCATCACATTTTCTCATTATTTTTGTTATATAGGTCATAGATTCTATTCCCATAGTTCTCATTCATCTCTTGAACCATTCAGAAACGGTATGTTGTGGTTCCATGTTTTCCTTAAATTTCTCCAGAGCCCTCTGTTTCATCATTTTTCTTTATTTTACAGTATTTATTCACATAAACTTGAACTTTCTAATCAGATATGGAGTTCAAATTTACTTCAGTTGTTCTAGGTTTTTTTCTCCTGTTGTTTGAACTAATTATATTCAAGGTACTTGAGTTTTTTTCTTTTTTGAAATCTTTGTTAATTTCAATCTTTTCCCTTCCTTTTATCTGTACCACTTATTTTTTTGACTCTTTTACCTCTGATTATAAACTGGATCTTAATATGTCTCAGTCTCCCTCCATCCTGCTATGTGGGACAGGTGCTACACCCCTTTCCCAAATTAACTAATCGGAGACATCTCCAGGTACAAAGAAAAACTTATTTAATCCCTGCAGGGAGAGGCCCAGACACACCTGGGAGCCATCTTGTACTCCTGCCATGTGCTCCTAGAACCTGGCCAGCCGGAAGTTGAACACCCTGTTAAATGGGGAAAGACTCAAGCCTTTTCATTGGATAGACTAAAAAGAGGTAACCATCCTTGACCAAAGGTCACCAATATTGTCTGCTTCCCACAAGTCACATCACTTCTTGTAACTTCCTCTCACCTCCAAAACCTGACCCCATTAGAAATCATGTGAACCCTCCTCTTCCCCTGTCCCTCTCAGACCCAAAGTCCAAAGCCCAATCTCCCAGCTCTGGGAATGGGGATCATGTGACTCAATACTGAGAAATACTTCTTCCAATTAGTCCCATTCACTGCAATTCACAGTTCACCAGCATAGGTCTCTACCCCAACTGAATTTGGGTGATTAGAATTGGATCTCTATGGGTGCTGTTGTTCTCTTTTTTTCAGGCATGTTAGAGTAGAACAGAACTCTCTACACACATGACAAAAATATGTTGTCCTGTGAAAACAGGTCAAATCTAATACAAGTAATTAAAATTATAAAGTTTTCATTATAAATGTGTAAATTTCACATTTAAAAGTGAGATTATTTAAATTCCTTTATATTGTTATTTATGTAATAGTCAGAGAATTGCAATTTCTATTTTTTATAAAATTCCATTCATTTTTTAAACTTTTTTCTTGTTTATCTTTTGGATACAGCTTTTCAAAATGAAATATATTAAGATCACCTACTATTGTAGTTTGGCTACCTAGTTTCCCCTACCAGTCTAATTTTTTTCCTAAGTATTTAGATGATATATTATCAGATATGTAGTAAGTATTGATATTTGTTATCTATGATGCCTTTAAGCATGATATAATCTTTTTACTGGTCTTTTTATTTATATTTCCTGTACCTTATATAAATTTATAGCTACATTCTTGGTTTTTAAAGTTTACTTGAAGCATAATAGATTTCATGCCAGCACCTCATTTTATTTTATTTTATTTTTTAAAAAAATTTTAATAGCTTTTTATTTACAAGTTATATGCATGGGTAATTTTACAGCATTGACAATTGCCAAATCTTTTGTTCCAATTTTTCCCCTCCTTCCCCTCATCCCCTCCCCTAGATGGCAGGATGACCAATACAATTAAATACAAAATAAGTATACATGACCAAACCATTATTTTGCTGTACAAAAAGAATCGGACTCTGAAATATTGTACAATTAGCTTGTGAAGGAAATAAAAAATGCAGGCAGGCAAAAATATAGGGATTGGGAATTCAATGTAATGGTTCTTAGTAATCTCCCAGAGTTCTTTCACTGGGCGTAGCTATTCACTTCATTACTGTTCCATTAGAACTGATTTGGTTCATTTCATTGCTGAAGATGGCCAGGTCCATCAGAATTGATCATCATATAGTATTGTTGTTGAAGTCTATAATGATCTTCTGGTCCTGCTCATTTCACTTAGCACCCAGTTCGTGTAGGTCTCTCCAGGCCTTTCTGAAATCATCCTGTTGGTCATTTCTTACCGAACAATAATTTTCCATAATATTCATATACCACAGTTTATTCAGCCATTCTCCAATTGATGGGCATCCACTCAGTTTCCAGTTTCTGACCACTACAAAGAGGGCTGCCACAAACATTCTTGCACATACAGGTCCCTTTCCCTTCTTTAAGATCTCTTTGGGAAATAAGCCTAGTAGTAACACTGCTGGATCAAAGGATATGCACAGTTTGATAGCTTTTTGAGCATAGTTCCAAATTGCTCTCCAGAATGGCTGGATATATTCACAATTCCATCAACAAAATATCAGTGTCCCAGTTTATTCTGCATTACTAGGCATTTCTGCATCACTTTCTTAAGTCTAACCTGTAATGTTCTTCTCTAAAATATATTGTTCTCTGGGAGCAGATTTCTTGGGGGGCTTCTGGAAGCAGCCTTAGTTTCAGTTCTGAGTAATCACCCCAAATGCAGCTAGGTATTAAAGTCCAAATCCTTTATTTTCTCCTTCAAGGATATGTCTCTTTTTCTGGGGCCCGGATAGCTTTCTTAAAGGCTTTCTATAGTCTTGGTTCTGAAAACTTGAGTTCTGGCTTCTGAATCTCCCGGACTCCAAAGGTTTCTGCTTCAGTCTCCAGCCAGCACAAAGGTGGAAGATGGAATGAATCTGTCTCCTCCTCCCAGAGTTTCTAGTGTGCTTGTCCTTTAGTGGGCTTGTCCTTTTTGGCCCTGACAGCTCCTCCTTATATATGCTCTCTTAAAGGTGGGAATCTTGTGGAATTCTAGTAAGTACTAAGTACATTACTGAACTAGGGAACTGTTAAGTACCATGCTAAATTAGATAACTGACTTAACACCTTGTTTCAAGTTCTGGCCCATAACATCTCCTTGTAGGGTCAGATAGATCATACCGAATCATGCTAAATTAGATAATTATTGTCTCTATCAATTCCATTGTCTTTGTACTTTGTAAGAATCCAAACATCTCCCGCTTTTTTTTGATTTAGAACATGGGTGGTCATGACCTCCCTGACTTCTCAAGGAGGTGAGAACCTCAAAAAAGAAGGTGATCATGCCCTCCCTGACATCTCAGGAAGGGAGATTAAAACACCAAAGGAAATGAGAAATCAAATCGGATTAGTGGGTTTCTGAAGGGGCTCACTTGAAAATAGGTATACATAAATCTGTCAATATGGGAGGTTATTACACATAATTACATAAATTACATAATCACATAGCAATATAACACAGGCTAGTAGTGATGCAACAAATAACATGAATCAACATGCCCATAAGTCCTAGAAATAATCCAAAACAAATCTATTGTTCATTATTTCATGTGCCAGGAATCCAATAATTCCTGCAAGTTTTGAAGTCCTGCAATAGTCTCATCAACAATTTTTTCATCTCAAGAAATCCAATGATTCCTGCTGGTTTTCAAGTCCTGCACTAGTCTCATTTTGTGTTTGGGAATCTAATGATCACTGCAGATTTTGTTCTTAGGTCTTCTCCTTTGTTTCCAGATTTTTCTCTTTTTCTATCTCTCTCTGATAGACAAGGCAAATATGGCTCATTAGGCACCCATGTGATTCCTTCTCCATCTGTAGAAATATAAGCAAATCCTTTCTCCCAAGTAGTTAACCTATCTAGTCCATTCTATTTTACCACAACCTATCTAGTCCATTCTATTTTACCACTTTCTAAATTTCTTCTCATCACCTGGCAATTACATTGGAGCTGTTTGCACTGGACACTGCCCTGTTGGTTTAAAAAGCCTGTATTTTCCCCAATTGTAATCCTTTTCTGCTATCTGATTGCTTTTTGGCTGATAGATCATGTAATCCCTTTCTGCCATGTGTTTGCTTTTAGGCTGATTGATCACATCAAAACCCTGACCTTCTAAAGACTCTCTGGGTGTAAACTCAGCTGCCATCATGCCCCACCTGTCTTTTGTATGATATCTTGGGGCTGGGCCCTGCCTCTCATTTCCCTGGGTCAATCTACATTCTGAGGCCCAGTGGAAGCCCTTGTGACATTTTGGACATAGGGTTTTGGGTTTTATTCTCTCACCCTGTCCTCTCACTCTATCTCTATATCTACACTGAGCTCTCAGATGTCCTATTTTTCCACACTGAAAATATCGACGAGTTTCTCTAGAAGTCCCTTGCCAAGAGGGACCCTATCTTCCCATGTTCATCATAGTCTGGGTATAATAAGCACTTGTGCCCACTGTGGCACAACATCTTATGATCTCCTCTGAAGGAGCATCTTTGTGTAGTCCCCATATAATTCTCCTGCAAACCTCATTGGCATTTTCCTTAGCCAGTTGTCTTATCATTATTTCTGTAGCTGCATTTTCTCCAATAGTTCTTGTGACAGCTGTTTACAGACGTCCCACAAAATCTGCAGAGTTCATTGGGATCTTGCTCTATTTTTGTGAAGGCTTTACTTGCATCTTTCCCTGGGAGGGAACCCCACGCTTTTATAGCAGCAGTAGCAATTTGTTCATAAGCTGTTGTGGGGTAATTAATCTCTGCTGAATTTTCTCCATACTGACCTTCACCTGCTAGTTGGTCAAAAGTGATTTGTATATTAACTCCTGTTTGCCTATTTCATTGGGCTTGAATCCTACATAATTCATTATACTCTGAAAGCTACAAGTTTTGTCCTGGTTCTAAACATGTCCTAGCTATGGATTTCCAATCACTGGGAGCTAGGATTTCATAAGGCAAATTATCTAGTAATATCTTAACATAAGACGATGTAGCCCCATAAAGACTGCAACCTTTTTTCAAATCCTTGATTTTTTCCAAATCAAAAATCTTCTTTGTTGACTTGAAGAGTCAAGCTCTTCAATCACAGGGCATGCATTTATTTTTAAATCAGATACATCCTGTCCTTCATTTTTTGCTTTAACCAGTGTTTTTTGTAATCTTCTCATAGGCTGCTTAATAGGTGGTTCTGTTCTTGTCACTGCCTTTCCCCCTCCTCCTCTCTCCATCCATGAAGGGTTAATTGAGGTAAATAGGTCAGGGGATGTGGAATGACCTAATTTCTCCTACTGTGTAGTGTAACACTCACAATTGTACTTAACTTCATTCTTATCTGATCCTTCAACCTTTTCACCTAGTTTAGTTGGCTCCTCTCCCTTCTGCTCTTTCATCTTTTTTCTTATTCTATAACTTATATAATTTCCTAAAGCCAGTTGTATTAATTGTATGTATAAAGTGTATCTTTGGAAATTGAGTCAGGTCCATTTTTATTGTAAAATTGACATAGTTGCTCTCCTACTAATTTCCATTCCTCTAGATCCAATTCTTTTTCCATAGAGAACCAAGGAGATGTGTGCTGTATAGTTTCTAAAAGTTCAGTGATCTGCTCCCAAATTATAATCAAATTGTGGCTTTTCATAAGTCTGACAATGCTCTCTACACATTTTCCATGAAGAGGAAAAGGCTGTTTTCCAAACATCTGTTCCATTTTAGCTGAAATAGTAGTTTAGCCCTTTAACAAAGTTTTTTTTTTTTTTTTGTCTGTTTTTGTACTCACCCTAATTTCTGGATCAAAGAGACTTTTCTACTGAAATCAGGATCAGAGGCTTTTCCACTGAAATCAGAATCATGTCTGCCCTGTGTTGGGCACCAAAATGTAATGTTCTTCTCTAAAATATATTGTTCTCTGGGAGCAGATTTCTTGGGGGGGCTTCTGGAAGCAGCCTTAGTTTCAGTTCTGAGTAATCACCCCAAATGCAGCTACGTATTAAAGTCCAAATCTTTTATTTTCTCCTTCAAAGTCTTGTCTCTTTTCCTGGGGCCCAGTTAGCTTTCTTAGAGGCCTTCTTTTGTCTTGGTTCTGAGAACTTGAGCTCTGACTTCTGAATCTCCCGGACTCCAAAGGTTTCTGCTTCAGTCTCCAGCCAGCACAAAGGTGAAAGATGGAATGAATCTGTCTCCTCCTCCCAGAGTTTCTAGTGTGCTTGTCCTTTAGTGGGCTTGTCCTTTTTGGCCCTGACAGTTCTTCCTTATATATGCTCTCTTAGAGGTGGGAATATTGTGGAATTCTAGTAAGTACTAAGTACATTACTGAACTAGGGAACTGTTAAGTACCATGCTAAATTAGATAACTGACTTAGCACCTTGTTTCAAGTTCTGACCCATAACATCTCTTTGTAGAATCAGATAGATTATACTGAACCATGCTAAATTAGATAATTATTGTCTCTATCAAACCACTGTCTTTGTACCTTGTAAGAATCCTAACACTAAACAAGCAACCAAATGAAGGCAGTTGACCAGCCATGATTTTAGAGGACTAATGATGAAGCATAATACCAACCCCTATAGAGCTATAATGGAACGAAATAATTATTTTTAGAAATGGCCAATACAGTAATTTGTTTTGTTTGGCTATGTATTTTTGTTTGAAAACAATTTCCTTTTTTTTCAATGGGGAGGAGGTGAGAGGGAAAGAAAATAAATTTTTGTAACTGAAATAAATTGAATTTAATTAAAAGAAAACTAATACCCACAAATAGCTCTTGCCAACAGCATTTATTAAAATGACAAAAGTACGGTAAATACAAAACATTTTCCCTTCCCTCCTCCAAACTTGGGCTCACTCTCCCATAAATACACACAGAGTCCATGGGAAGAATGAACAAGAACTTATGATATTCACATAGGCAATACATTTGGCCAAGGTTACTCATGACTCTGGTAGCAGAGAACTTTCTTTCTTTGTGGTAACACCATGCATTGCACCTCATGTTTGCTAGGGAAATGTCTGTTTTGACTTCAATATTAGTTCTCTTCTTTGCTATCAGAAGTCCTCTTGCCTTATGTGATTATAGTTACAAAAGTAATAGCATTTGTTTAGAGTGTACTTTAGTTCCCTCAGTTTCAGCTCTTTTAATCTAACTCTCCAACTCTAGATGAAATATTGCCTTCTGAATGGGCAACTCTGCTATTAAGTGCTATGACTGATAGTGGGAAATCGGCTTTAAAAATTACAGCACTGATTGAGGCTATAAAAGACCACAACACTTCTTTTATTCTTTCTTTTCTGCCATAGAGACATGTATGATCTTAGAGTGGATTCTTTATAGCTGTAAGATTCTATAATCTAATAAATCTACCTCCCTCTATGGATCATCTCAACCTTAAGGAGATTCATAAGAGGCAGTGAAAATGAGGTGATTTTCCTTGTTTATAATTGTAAAGATCTGGCAATGGATTGTATTTTGACACTGAGGGAGAAAAAAATAGCATAGATAATATAGAAGTTTTAAAGCCTAGGTGAATGAAAAGATATGATACATTCAATAGAAATTATTAAGTATGAAGGAAGAGTGGAGTTTTGGGGGAGATGATCAAGTTTAGTTAGAGATGTGTTGATTTTGATGAAGTGGCAAGTACAGGTGACAATGTCAGTCAAAAATTATTGAGACTTGAATTCTGAGGAGAATGTAGTATTGGTTGTATATTTTAGAGTCATCTGTGTAACAATGATCATCGAACTCAGATTTAGATGAAATCATCCAAGCCAGTGTAAAGGAGGCTCAGGACAAAAGCTTGAGGGACAACCATAGTCAGAGTGAAAAGGATGATTGAGTCATTAGATACAGCATTTAAGAGATCAATGATAATCATTGGGAGAGAAGTTTCAATAAAGTGGTGAGGTCAGCTACCAGATTACAAATATTTAAAATATGAATAATGGTGAAGAAGTAGATTAATTGAAAGTAAATTATTCTGAGAGGATTCTGGGAATATAGTGAAGTAGTTTGGAAAACTTTAGGTTTTTAAAATTTCCTCCACAGAAAAAGACAAAACATTGCTTTAGAGGTAATGTAGACAAGCAGAAATAAACAGAAGTCATGATTAAAGCAGTTGTTCTTCTAAAACAACCTAAGAGATCTCAGGAAAAACCTGATCTCTTAGGGCAGAATGAAGTGCAAACACCACCAGGTCAACGTTTTGGAATGAACAAAAAAAGAGCCCTGGGGGCAGCTGGATTGGGAAGCTGCCTCAGATTTAGAAACTTGCATCTCACAGATAGTATGAAGGGGTTCAATGGCTGAGTAGGAGAAGACTGAAGTCCCTTCCATTATCGAGAGATGTTAAACATAACTGTGCTGATCAGAGGAATCCTGGACTGGGGATCCAAGCACAAAACGATTTCTTTCTTTCTTTTTCTTTTTTTTTTTTTAATTTAATAGCCTTTTATTTACAGGTTATATGCATGGGTAACTTTACAGCATTAACAATTGCCAAACCTCTTGTTCCAATTTTTCACCTCTTACCCCCCACCCCCTCCCCCAGATGGCAGGATGACCACTAGATGTTAAATACATTAAAATATAAATTAGATACACAATAAGTATACATGACCAAAACGTTATTTTGCTGTACAAAAAGAATCGGACTCTGAAATATTGTACAATTACCTTGTGAAGGAAATCAAAAATGCAAGTGGGCATAAATATAGGGATTGGGAATTCTATGTAATGGTTTTTAGTCATCACCCAGAGTTCTTTCTCTGGGCGTAGCTGGTTCAGTTCATTACTGCTCCATTGGAAATGATTTGGTTGATCTCGTTGCTGAGGATGGCCAGGTCCATCAGAACTGGTCATCATATAGTATTGTTGTTGAAGTATATAATGATCTCTTGGTCCTGCTCATTTCACTCAGCATCAGTTCGTGTAAGTCTCTCCAGGCCTTTCTGAAATCATCCTGTTGGTCATTTCTTACAGAACAGTAATATTCCATAATATTCATATACCACAGTTTATTCAGCCATTCTCCAACTGATGGGCATCCACTCAGTTTCCAGTTTCTAGCCACTACAAAAAAGGCTACCACAAACATTCGTGCACACATAGGTCCCTTTCCCTTCTTTATAATCTCTTTGGATATAAGCCCAGTAGTAACACTGCTGGATCAAAGGGTATGCACAGTTTGATAACTTTTTGAGCATAATTCCAAACTACTCTCCAGAATGATTGGAACAAAACGATTTCTTAAAAGAGCATAAAAAGTATTTTGAAAATCAAATGAAAAATTTAAGAAAAATTGGACGAGGAGGGGAAGAGCAATCTAAGAAAATCAAGAAAATAATAAAAAAAGGAAGAGAAATGAAAATTATGAAAAGTAAATCAAACAATTTGAAATCAAACCCTAAAAATTTAAGTAATAAAATAATTCCTTGAGTATTAGAATTGGGGAAAGGGAAGCTAATGATATTCTAGAAATAATAAGAGCAAAATCAAAAGAATGAAACATCTCATGGGAAAAATCTGGAGAGCACATCAAAGAAAAAAATAAGAAAATCAGACTGGGGCAGTGAGATGGCACAGTGCACCAGCCCTGAAATCAGAAGGACTTGAGTTCAAATCCAACCTCAGACACTTAATGTGCCTTAGCTGTGTGACCCTGAGCAAGTCACTTAACCCTAATCACCTCAGGGGGGAAAATAGACTGCCTCAAAATTATGATAAGAAAAGAATCTTGATAAAACATTACAAGAAATTATCAGGGAAACTTATCCTGAAATTCTAGTACAGGAAAACAAAGTAAAAATAGAAAAAATCCATTGGTCACTCCCTGAAAGGGATCCCAGGAAGAAAGCTTATAGGAATATCATAGCCAAGTTTCAAAGTTCCAGAGTGAAGGAGAAAATATTGGAAGCATAAGAAAAAAACAATTTAAATATCATGGAGTGACAGCAGGGACTACACAAAATCTAGTAGTTACTACATTGAAGAATTGTAGGTCTTGGAACATTATATTTTGTAGAGCAAAAAAGCTGGAGTTATGATCAAGTGTATCTTATCTAGCAACATTAAGTACAATTCTGAATGAAAAAGTGGATCTTTGACCTGAAAGACTTTCAGGTATTTGTGACAAAAATAGTATAATGTAAGGGAAAATTCAACATATAAGAACCAGAAGAAATATAAACAGTAAGGACAAATTATAAAGGAGTATAAGGTCAAGCCATTTATTTCTTATATATAACATATTATCAATTCTTTTATGACTGATTTTTACTTGGTACTTTGAAAGAAAGGCTTGGGTTGAACTGAATAAGGTGAGATGTTCTATAAGAAAAATTGTGAAAAGAGTTGTTAAAAGGAGCTATTATCTCATAAAATGAGGCAAAAAAGGGAAAAATTTATACAGAAGAAGTTAGGAGGGGAGAGGGAATTCCTCAGAAGGAATGGGTCAAAAAGGGGACAACATATATATGTAGAAAGATATAAGAATTTTCTAAATTTAGAAAGAAATAAGAGAGCAAGGGGATAGGGTTGGGGGAGAGAATAAGGGAGGGATATTTGGAAAGGTGGACAGCTGAAGGAATAGGGAAGGCAAGGTAGCGTGTAGAAGTAAAACAGAAGAGTGGGGAGGGATAGGAATAAGATGAGAAGGATAGTAAAGAAAAATAGGAAGAAAGAAAATATACAATTATAGATAGCTTTGAATGTGAATGAGATGAATTTATTCATAAAATGGAAACTGTTGGCACATTAAAAATTTGATCGCAACAATATGTTGCTTTCAGAAAATGCTATAGAAATGAGATACACACAAAATAAAGGAAAGAAATAGAATTTATCATATAAAAGTAAGTTGGCATAATAATCATAATTTTAGACAAAATTAAAGCTAAAGTAGATTTAATCAAAAGGGGAAATAGTGAAACTACATTATATATCAGCTATAAAGTTGTGGGATAACCAGTTTTAATTGTCTTTGTTATTCTCATCAATACAATGATTTAAGACTACTCTGAAGGACTTATGATGAAAAATGTTATCCATACTTAAAGAATTGATTGTGTCTGAATACAGCCTGATACATATCTTTTTTTACTCTTTTTTTTGGGAGGGGACTGGAAAGAGTATATATATATATATATATATATATATATATATATAGAGAGAGAGAGAGAGAGAGAGAGTATATATATAGATATATATTCTTTTGCAATGTAACTTTTATGGAAATGCTTTGCACAAATTTACATGAGCCTTCTTAACGGGGGATGTGAAAGGGAAGAGGGAGAATGTGAGGAAGACAGGAAGAGGGGAATAAATGTACAAATTTTTACATGTAACTGGGGAAAATAAAAATATTGAAACATGAAAAAATAATTTTTACACAAAAAAGAAACTACACTACATGTCAGCTATATTATTCAATATTGTTTTAGACCATTTAAAATAACTAGACAGTATAAAATACCTGATTATACCTAACAAAATAGACACAACAACTATATGAATATAAACATAAAATACTTTTTATACAAATCTAAATTACATTTAAATAATTGAAGTAATATCTATGGTGCATGGGTAAAATCAAAATAATAAAAATGACAATTTAATATAGCTAATCTATTTAGGTAATATCATTCCAAATTACTAAAATTATCTTACTGAGTTAGGAAAAATAATAACAAAGTTCATTTTGAAGAACAAAAGATCAGGAACTTCAAAAAACTGGGGAGAAAAGATGTAAAAGAAGCAGATTCAGTAGTATCAGACCTTAAACCATATTATAAAATTGTTAAAGTGTAAAATGAATAATTATAATTGTTTTGAATTAAAATTTTGTTGTATAAATAAAAGCTATGAAGCCAAAGATGTATTGTTGTGATATAGGAAATAATGAGCTGGTTGATTTAGAAAACAAAGAAAGACTTGGACTTATGAAAGAAGATGCTATCCATATTCAGAGAAACAGATGACAAGTGGAAATAAGCATAGTATATTTTTACATATGTGTGGTATGAATATATGTATGTATACATGTGTATGTTTATAGATATCTATATTTATCTGTTTGTATACATATATATGTACAAGTATGTTTGCTTAATTGTAGCCCTCTTTGAGATGGGAAGGAGAAAAACAAAGTAAAAAGTATACAGCAGAGAAAAAAATAAAACCTACAAGAAAGCAAAGAAAAGCTTGATGGCATTGAAAACTGCTTACTTTTACAGGTGAAGCTAAGATAGTAGAGTTAAAGCCGAGACTTGCACAATCTCTCCCCCAACACCCTCTAAATATCTTTGACACCAAACAAATTTTAGAGTGCCAGAATCCACAAAAATATGGAGCAACATTTTTCCAGTCTAAGACAATTTTGAGGGTTAGCACAAAAGTTGCACCAGAGTGAGAGTGGAGTGCCATCCAGTACAGACCACATCAGCACAGCCCTGACTTCAGCAAACCAGGAGTAGGCAGTAGGAGCCATTGAATGAGAAGCACCAGTGGCTTCTACAACTCTCAGCCCACAGATGATAAAGGGGTTAAACAACTGGGCAGAAGGAAATTACAGAGGTCTCTTTGCTAACACTGAGGCGGGACTCAGTTTTGTCCATACTCAAATCTGGATCACATCTTGGATGGTAGTCCCAGGGTGAGGAGGAGCACTAGCTTATCAGAATTTGAAGCCACAGGTGAGAAGAGACGTTTCTCACAGTTTCAGGGCAGAAAAAAGTGCTTGTAGTCACTCACAGGCCTGAGCAAAGGCTAAAAGGAGTAAAGACCTCTCATTACATCATACCAACTTAAAAGAACTCAAAACTTACAAGTCCCTAGGAGTATATCTGAAAACAGTTGCACACAACTCCTGAAGTTTGGGACAATGCATCCTCCACTCTGGAAACATAACCCTACTTAATTTTTTTTCCTTTTTAAAAACTTTTTTGTTTTCAAAATATATGCCTGGCTAATTTTCAACATTCACCCTTGCAAAAACTTGTGTTCCAAATGTTTTCTCTCTCTTCCCCCAACCTCCTCCCCTAAATGGCAAGTAATACATGTTAAATATGTGCAATTATTCCATATTTCCACAAATATCATACTGCAGAAGAAAAATTAGATCAAAAAGGAAAATAATGAGAAAGAAAACAAAATGTAAGCAAACAACCACAAGAGTGAAAATATTTTGTTGTGATCCACATTCAGTCCCCACAGTGCTCTCTCTGAGTGAAGATGACTCTCTTCATCACAAGACCATTGGAACTGGCCCGACTCATTTCACTATTGATAAGAGCCATATCCATCAGAATTGACCATTGTATAATCTTGCTGTTGCTGTGTACAATGATCTCTTGCAGAACCCTACTTTAACAAAGAGTTAACAATTAAGTAATAGGCTGGGGAAATGAGCAAACAATAGAAAAGGACCTTCCTATAGAAAGTTATTAAGGTGATAAGGAAGATCAGAACACACTCAAAAAATAACAAAGTCAAAGCTCCCATGTCCAATGCCTCCAATAAAAATATGAATTGGTCTCAGCCCATGTGTGAGTTCAAAAAATATTTTGAAAATTAAATAATAAAGGCAGAGAGAAAACTGGGAAGAGAAATGAGAGTGATGCAAGAAGATCACAGAAAACAAGACATCAGCTTGGTAAAGAAGACATAAAAACATTGGAAAAAATATTAACTTAGGCCAGATGTTAAAGGAAGTATAAAAAGCCAGTGAGGAGAAGAATGCTTTTAAAAGTGGAATTGGCCAAATGAGGAAAAAACTACTGAGGAAAACAATTCCTTTAAAAGTAAAATTGGAGGACTGGAAAAGGAGGTTCAAAAGCTCACTGAAGAAAATAAATCCTTAAAAATTAGAATTGAGCAAATGGAAGCTAATCACTTTATGAGAAATTGAGAAACAATACAACAAAATCAAAAGAATGAAAAAAATTGAAGACAATGTAAAATATCTCATTGGAAAAACAATTAACCTGGAAAACAGATCCAGGAGAGATAACTTAAAAATTATTAGATTACTTGAAAGTTATGATAAAAAAAAATAGCCTAGACATCATCTTTCAAGAAATCATCAAGGAAAACGGCCCTGATATCCTAGAATCAATAAGTAAAATAACTGAAAGAGTCCACAAATCTCCTGAAAGAGATACTAAGATGAAAATTCCCAGGAATATTATAAACATATTCCAGAACTCCCAGGTTGAGGAGAAAATATTGTAGGCAACCAGAAAGAAACAATTCAAGTATAATGGAGCTAAAGTCAGGATAACACAAGATTTAGCACCTTCTACATTAAAGGATTAGAGATTCTGGAATATGATATTCAGAGGGAAAGGGAAGACTCACCTTCCCAGGAATCACCTACCCAGGAAAACTGAATATAATCCTTCAAGAGAAAAATGGTCATTCATTGAAATAATGATTTTCAAATATAGTCAATGAAAAGAGTAGAGTTGAATAAAAAAATTGATTTTCAAACATAATACTCTAGAAAAGCCTAAAAACATAAATAGGAAAGGGTAATTATAAGAAACTTTACATTCCTACATGAGAAGATGTTATACTTGTAACTCATAAGAATTTTTTTCATCATTAGGGCAGTCAAAAAGAATATGTAGACAGAAGGAACAAGTATTAATTGAATGTGAAGGCATGATGTCTAAAAATATAAGTAAGGGATGAGAGAGGAATATGCTGGGAGAAAAAGAAAGGAAGAGGTAAAATGGTAAATAGTAAATTATTGTATCTAAAAGAATCAAGAAAAAGTTTTAAAGTGGAGGGGAAGAACAGGGAGGTAAGGAGAATGAATGAAACTTAATTTCATCAGGACAGGAAAGGAAAATGACAAATGTTGGAGAGGATGTGGGGAAAATGAGACATTAATGCATTGTTGGTGGAGTAGTAAACTAATGTAATCATTCTGTGGAGTAATTTGGAACTATGACAAAGGGCAATAAAATCATGCATACACTTTGACCTAGCAATATCACTAGTAGGTCTGTATTCCCAGAGAGTTTAAAAAAAAAAAAAAAGAAAGAAAGAAAAAGACCTTATATGTATAAAAATAGCTATAGCAGCTCTTTTCTGGGGACAAAGAATTGGACATTGAAGGGATACCTATCAATTGTGGAGTGACTGAATAAATTGGGGTATGTGATTATGATGGAATACTATTGTGTAAGCATTGATTAGGAGAATGCTCTGAGAAAAACATGGAAAGACCTCTACAAACTGAAACAAAGTCAAATGTACTGTGTACAAAATAATAGCAATATTGTAAGATTATCAGCTATGAATGCATAATTATTCTTAGCTATGCAATGATCCAAGAGAACTCTGAGGGATTTATGATAAAAAATACTATCCATACCCAGAGCTGATGATGTCTGAATGTAGATTGAAGCATACTTATTTTTTATTTAACTTGAGGGATTTTTTTGGGGGGCGGTCTATATATTTTTTTCACAACATGATTATTATGGAAATGCTTTGCATGATGATACATGTATAATCTATATTGAATTGCTTGCATTCTCAATGAAGTGGGTTGGGGAGGAAGGAAGGAAAAGAATCTGGATTCCAAGTTTTAAAAATGAAAATTAGAAATTGTTTTTACACGTCACTGGAGAAAAACAAAATACTAAATAAAAATAAACTAAAAAGTGTATTATTTATTATATAGGTTTTCATGAAATGGGAATTTATTGCTTTATATTAAATTCCCTCTTATGTTGTGCTGTGTATATGGCAATTTTTTTCTTTTCTTATTTAAGTTTAAAATATTTTTTTTAAGTTTAAAATATTTAAGTTTAAATATTTTAGTTTAAAGTTTAAAATAAATTTAAGTTTATTTTTAAGTATTTAAGTTTAAAATAAATTATGACTTCTAAGCATTCATCTGTGAAAGAAAGAAGAGACAGGACAATAATTTGAAGACGAGTCAAAGTGGATTCTGTTTTGATTTGTTTTGTTTAACAGCCTGAGTGATTCTGAACTTGGCAGATTGGATGAAGCTAATGGATAGGGAGATAATGATGATGTTTCAGCTCTTATAGTTGAAGAAACTGAGGCAGACATATTAAGTGATGTGCCTAGGGTCAGTTAATTCCGTTTGAGTTCAGATTTGAACTCTGGTCTTTTTGATTACAAGCCCAGTGTTTTATCTACTGTGCCACCATTTGCAAATGATACAAAGCTGGGAGATATTGATAATATAGAGAATAGAAAAATCAGGATTCAAAATGATCTTGACAGGCTAAAGCACTGGACTGGCCCTAAGAAAATGAAATTTTATAGGGATAAATGTAAAACACTTGGGTATAAGAAATCAATTTAACAAGAATAATTTGGTAAGGATATGAATAAAATGCAGTTGTTTTACATATATATATATATATATAGATATAGATATAGATATGTATATATATATATATTTTTTTTTGTTTTTGTTTTTCAGTTCCAGATTTTGTTTCTCTCTTCAGTCCTTGTGCCCCCACTCATTGATAGGTCAAGCAATACAATACCCATTATACATGTGAAGTCATGCAACCATATTTCCATGTTAAAACTGAAATCATTCTTTTAAAAAGTTCTGGGAGTGCTGGCCTTCTGAAAACTCAATGTGAGTCAGTAGTGTCATGTGGTAGCCAAAAAAATGCTAATGCCATACTGGATTGCATTAAAAGGGAAATCGTTTCAAGGAATAAGAATGTTACAATTAGTTTATACTCTGCCCTTCTCAGACTTCAACTTCCATTTTAAGTATTATTTTCAATTTTGGGCATCATGATTTAAGAAAAGCAATGATTAGCTGGGAGAGGGTCCAGAAAAGGATAATCGTGAATGTGAAGATCAATAGAAAGAAAGAAATATATTTAGCTAGGAGAAAAAAAGATTCGAGGGGGACATAACATTTGTCTTCAAATATGTAATGGATTGTAATGTGGAAGAGAGATTAGATTTATTCTGTTTGGCCCCACCAGGCAAAATTGAGACCATTGAATGGAAGTTACAGAAGTCACTGGAAAAAAAAAAAAGTTAAATAGGAATGGGTCAAGGACAAAATCCTGGAGCACTTGCTTAATTCTTTTAAATTAACATAATTATCTCTTATACATGCATCCAGATCCAAATCCATCATTTAGCTCTCATATTTCTTCTTTTTTTCAGAAGGAAAAAAAAAAAAAAAACCTTGTCAAATGCATTGCTGATATTTGAGCAAATTAGTAACTTTTGTCAGTTCTTTAGATCCCTCATGGTACCTTGCACATAACTGATTGTCAAGTAATGTTTCTTGATTCAAGGTAGTGTGGTGAAATAGTGATGAAATCTTTCATCATGGAATTTTGAGGCACAGAACTTTGAATTCCACTTCTGCTCCTATCATATATGTGCATTTGAAAGAACAACTTTTCAAGTCCTCAGTTTCTTTATCTGTCAATTAAGCCTTTTATGTCGTGGCTAGTTGTTTTTGCTTGTTTTATTATTATTATCATTATTTCAGTTAGCACAAATCTATTTTGAATAGATATGAAACTGTCTGCGGCACCTAGTGCTGAAGTGAATTGCCTAAGATCACCCAAGATCTTAGGAAGAATCAGAAAAGGGTTTAGGAAAACAAGGGGATTAAAAATCTACTACCATTTTCTTTGGTTTTATTTGTCAGTTATGTTGTTATATGGTTTTAACAAAGCCTGAAAGTTAAGATTTTACAAAAATTCCTCAAAGGCTGGATTAGGTGGGATGTTTCCTATTCAAAATGCCAGCGTTAAACGTTGGGGTGGACTAAAAACAAAGACAAACTAAAACACCAGACACGCGGCTTTGAAATCGAACAAGATTAGAAGCCACAGAGCAGAAGCGGTGACGCATCTGCCTTGGGAATTTGCGTTTTTTTTCCCACCGGAAGTTCAAGACGAACAAAAGTCAAAGGTCCCGTTGGGGAGAGGGCGGAGACCTGGAAATGACTGTCCTCCATCTTCTCAGAAGAGCTGTAAAAAACCGGAAGGGTGCTTAAAAATAACGACTGTTTGTTGTTGCCTCTAAGGCATTTCTCAGCGAAACCAGAATTATGTGGGTCTGAATATCTGGCCGCTTGATGCGTGGGGAAGATACCGAACCTAGACTAGCTCTGTGCCAAAGACTCAGAAAGGACCGACGTGGAAGGAATTCTGGGAACGACTTTCGTCATTTCCTTTCTGAACCGGAAGAGGGTTCGGTTTCCGGAATGCCGCGGAAATTGCGTTCGTTGTGTTTACAAGAATACGTTGTTTCTTCCTTCCCTCTTCCTTGATTTGGATGTTTAAATGTTTTTTCCTAGGAAAACTCCAGGAGAAAAGAAATAAAACCACAAAGCGTGAAGCGGGAAAGAGCGGAGGTAACTAGAAAGGAGAAAATAGATCAGAAAGTGGGGACTGGCAGGGAGAGCGAGGGATCA
Organism: Sarcophilus harrisii; assembly: GCF_902635505.1. Classification (NCBI taxonomy): domain Eukaryota; kingdom Metazoa; phylum Chordata; class Mammalia; order Dasyuromorphia; family Dasyuridae; genus Sarcophilus; species Sarcophilus harrisii. Next base: position 373,606,021 of record NC_045427.1, read on the forward strand.
GCAGTCTGTAGGTGTCTGGAGCCTGGGATGGAGAGAGAATAGCCGTCTCCAGCTGTACGGTCTTTTCACCTGTTCCGGGAGGAAAAGATTGTAACATCAACGAATCAAATGACAATTTGTCTTTCAACAATAGCCATTCAACACGCATTTATTTAACCTCTGTTTTGGGCCAGGGGCTATACCAGGCGCCAGGGATATAAAGAAAGACGAAACCCATTCCTGCTTTTAAAGATCTCCCAGTTTAGTAGAAAACAATGCAAACGATTATGTATACATAACACGTGCAGAAGAAATTGGAGATAATAGCAAAGGGAAGGAAGTGGATTAAGAGAAAATAAGGAAAGATTGACTTGATTTACAAACAATTCCATCATATTACTGCATGCCGTTATAAATCTGAAGTTTCCTTGTACAAATGACAATTCTTAATTGCAAACAGAGAAGCAAAAAGAAACTAAATGTGTCTTTTCAAACACTGTGACCACAGTAACTATTTCTCTTTTCTCTATCTTCAATTATGAAAAAATGGGCTGAGCAGATCCTTCTCCATTTAAAAATAACTCTGCTTTCCTCTTTAGAAAACAATTCCTTTTGTGCATAACCCCTAACGCAAAAATGTTTCTTAAAAAGTACATCCTCCAATCCCCACGCCTCCCAAAAAAGAAGGGACTTCTCATTCTTTAACATTTTTGTCATCAAAAAGGAAACTCAAACGGCTTTTTACATAGAGGCTCTGTATCCTGTGGTGTATAGAGGAGAGTCATACACTCAAAAGGGTCTCCATGCAAACAGTTTCTGTTGAAGGCTATGACAATCCACAGTTAAATGGAGACCTAAGATAGAAATCTCAAAGATGCTGTTTAATTTTTATCTTGACCTTTGAAACCCCAGGGCCTTGTTTCAGCTTTAGGGAGCAAATCCTTTTCTTCAAAAGATATATATGGATCACTATGCTAGGGTATTGTGAAATTAAACAGGATGTTTAAAGATCCAACATTTGACAAGCTAAGCCACTTATTGGAGAGACCCACATAAGACATTACAAGGCAGCATATGATTACATGGCAATTGACTGATTAAATTACAAGGCAGCATATGATTACATGGCAATTGACTGATTAAATTACAAGGCAGCATATGATTACATGGCAATTGACTGATTAAATTGAGTAAAGGTAAAAAGGGTTTTGAGAAGGTATAGATTACTGGGTAAAGACCAACACATTGACTTATAAACTTTTCTGTCAATTAAGTGAGAAATTAAGAAGAACATTTTGTAGATGATATCATTTTTATCTAGAGAGAAGATAGAAGCACACCTCCTAAGGTTTTGAAGTTATATAAAATTCATTTAAACTTACACAATTCAATCAAAACTATGCCAACTTTGTTTATTTTTTGGGGCATTATAATGATAAAATCTGGGGATCTTGAATTTATAGGTTAAAGAAATTATGATTAAATACTGTGATTCAAAGGAAAATTATATTATGAGATTGAAAGAAATGGAACATCTGATTTTTTTTTTAGGGCAATATTCATCTTTTTTTCCTTTTGATTTTTTTGGGGGGAGCAGTCAGTGGATTGGTTGGCAATTTGTTTAGAAGATAAATCTCTTGCTAAAAGATTATAATTGTAAAACATTCTAGACATGAATTAAAGAGTTTTGATACAGTTCTCAGTGCATGGTAAATATAAAGAAGAAAAACATCTCAAACAGTAATATTTTCATGGTGTATTTATTGGGAAGAAATAAACTTAGGAGAGATATAGCTAAAGTAAGGAGTGAACATTGATAGTTCCTAAATATGAACACTTCTTCCATATTTATTAAAGTAATCAAAGTACACCTTAGGGGTTGGAAAAATCTGAGAGTGAAAGAATATTCTTCTTCCCACAGATCATCAAGAGGAGAAATGGGAAGTAAAGGAAATACAAGGTTGTAATTATCTCTGAATTTCTGGTCCATATTATTATAATCTAGTGGACTCTGTGTGGAGAGAGAAGGGACACAATTAAGTTAGAATTTTCCTGAAAATATTTAGAAATGTACTGTAAAAGAAAATAGACTATACAGTCAAACAATATGAGATGAGAGAGGAGCTTATAAATGTGAGAAAAATAAGTCTACAGATTTCCTCGTCAATTATTCACATTTTGTCTATAAGACACTAAAATGGGCTCAATTAAAATGATCTGTTAAACATTGAAAAGTACTACAATTTTATTAAAACTGATTTGTCAAAAATGTTTTTTATCTAAATAAAAATTAGATAAAATCTGATTTAATTTGTCAATTAAATTGGTTGATAAGGGGCTTAATTGATTTTTTTTTCCCATTTGACTACTTTTAATTTTTGCAAGTTAACATATATCAAGTTCATGATATTTCATCCAATTTTAAAGTGGATCTACCACTTTCCTGTATGGGGGTATTACTTCATTGATTCACCTTAATTTGAGAAATTCTTTCAATTTAAAGAAAGGGTCCATTTTTATATTAATATTGCATTTGTAATATAATTGAATCTGGTAAATAGTGAATTTGATAGTCAACTACATAGAAATCTGGGTATATAGAATTGTACCTGCAAAGATCTCAAAAAATTAATTGGCAATTTGCACCACACAACTGAACTTAAAAACATTAAAGAACAAACCATCCACGATTGTAATTAATCAACCAACAAACATTTATTAAGCAACTACTAAATGAGATGATGGTGAATCAGTAATACCTCCTGCAGAAGATGACATTTGAGCTGCTTCATGAAGGAAGCCAGAGATAGCAAGAGAAAAAGATGAAGAGGAACATTCCAGGCAAAGGAAGGAAGACAAAGATGTAACAATGTTTAAAGAACATCAGGTAATTTAGAAGCTAAAATTTAGTGTGCATGGAAGAGAATAGAGTGTAAGGAGATTAGAAAGGAAAGGAATTTTAAAGTTAAAATTGAAGATTTTATGTTGACCTGGAAGTAATAGGAAACTACTGTAGTTTACCACTAGTAACCACTAGTAGTTTACACTAGGTTTACCAGACCACCAAGCGGAGGATGACAAGATTAGACCTGTAGTAATTACTTCAACCATGTTATTTTACTTTGCTAGATATAGTTCTAGGTGCTGAATTAAATGACATGATTTATTCATTTTCTAGTTATTCCTTTAAGAACATTTAGAATTTAATTTTTAAACCATCATTCTTAGTTGATTATCATGTGATTCTATGCAGAATGGAAATAGCCTAAATATCATCCTCATATCACATCAGTAGTATTGAAAGGACAGCTACATAGTGAAGTGGATAGATAATACCATTCAGATCTTAAGATACTGAACCTTACCTTCCTGCTCACTAATGTTTAACGTTTACAGATTGAGTGATTACTTGCAAAACAAAGGAAAACCGTAACTGTTGAATTTTGACTTTCAAAGACTTTTTAAACCATGTTCCAAGAGCATTACAAATAAGAAACATCTAGGTGGTTATAGTAGATAGAATGCTGAGCTTGGAGTTAAGAAGACCTAAATTCAAATCTGGTCTCAGACACTATCAAATATTTTGGAGACCTATGAAAAATAATGACATTTATTTGGAGAAAAAAAGTTTTTGCACAAATCCACTGTAACAAAATTTAGAAGGGAAGTAAGTGGATGAAAATTCTTCATAAAAAATTTCTCTGATTAAAGTTCCATTTCTAAGATCTGTAAAAAAAATTCAGATTTATAACAGTAAGAGCCATCCCTCAATAGACAGTCCAAGAATATAAACAGAAAAATTTTAAAGATCAGAAATCATATAAAAAAGCTCTAAATCACTAATGTTTAGAGAAATGTACCCTGAGGTTGTATCTCCTACCTATAAAACTGACAAGGATAACAAAAGAGGACAATGACAAATTCTAGGGAGGTTGTGAGAAAACAAGTACACTGTTGGTGATGCTATTAACTAGTCCAGACATTCTGGAAAGCACTTTTGAACTATATCTAAAAAGTATCAAACTGTGTATCCCTTTTAAATCTATGTACAACATTACTAAGCCTATGCTCCAAAGAGAACCAAAAAAGGGGGAAAGGATCTGTAAGTACAAACATATGTATAATACTTCTTTTTGTAGTAATCAAAAATTAGAAACAAGAGAACTTATATTGGGGAATGGATATCCTAATTATAGCATATAAATGTAATGGTATATTATACTATAAGAAATTGTGAAAATGATTATTTCAGTTGAAACTGGAAAGGCCTTTATGAACTGATAGAATTACAACAACTAATATAATTACAAAGTTATAGAAAAAACAGTTTTCAGAAATTTGAGAGCTCTGATCAAAGCAATGATAAACCAGGTATTCAAAAGAATGACTGTGAATGAGTCATTTATCTCCTAACAAAGAGACAATGAACTTAAAATGTGGAGATGTACATTTTCAGACATAGTTAATATAAATATTTGTTTTGCTAGACTATGTAGACATGTAATTCTGTTTTTCAGGTGGTTAAAATGCTCATTTGGGAAGGGAATAATGGAAAGGACTGAATAATTTTAAAGTGTTTTTTCCTTGAAAAATAAAATTATGTTATAAAAAAGTATATATAAAAGCTTCTCATGTTTTTTGTTGCTCACAGTGAAATTTCTTAATTTACTACAGGGTAAAATTGTTCTTGCTATTTAATGTGAGCAATATTTAACTTGCCTTTAAAAGCATCTGCATATATTGTTGTTGTTGTTGTTGTTATACAGGCCAGTAGGTCAAAAGAAAGATGATGTAGAAATCAGATGTTTAAAAACAACTTTATTTTCATTAAAGCATTAGATTTGATTATTAGGTCATAAAGATAAAATGGAAAAATTTCAAAAGTTCCTATCCTAATTTTCTTAAAGGAAATCATATGATAACATTTTAGTTTTCTTTCTTTTCTGATCTCATTTCCAAACCATTATTGTTATAATTAAAGGTAGTATTGAAAGGACAGTTACATGGTGAAGTGGATAGAACACTGACTCTGGAGTCACAAGACCTGAGTTAGAATTGAGTTTCAGTCACTTAGCACTTAGTAGCTGTGCTACCCTGGACAATTCCCTTACCAACAACAAAAAAAAAATTTAAAGGATAATATTGAAAATAGTAAGAAAAAAGTATTTTGTGGATTTGATTCATGGTACTAATGTTTAAGTTTAGAGATTAAAAGACAAGTAATAAGAAAATAGCATTTTTAGATAAGAAAATTTATGCTTTTAACCACTTGAGGTCCTTATCCACTTAGAAGATGATTAATTTTTTACTGAACTTCAAAAGCATCCCAGATATAGATTTCAAATTTCAAACCTTTTATGGATCCATAGTTAATCAAGTATGACTATTTCTGCTTTTAGGGATTGATCACTTAGTTTAGGAAGGAGGAAGTGGGGTTCCCAGTAGGCAGCCTCAGAGCAAAGCAGCTATTGCTTTGGCTTCTGCTATTCACAACCTGGAAGATGGGGAACATCCAGGTTCGTTGTTCTGTGCCAGAGAAAGCAAAACATTGTATGTTTGTGGGCAGCATATCATAGGACTTGGATCTGGAGGTTGGGGATCTGATATGGTGACTGTTCCTTGTGTTATATCTAAGGGGACATCCTGGTAAGTGCACAAAAAATGTATGCATAAACCTCAATAGGTATTCCATATAAAGATGGAAATTATAGAAGTTAATAACAACCTATTGTATTCTCCACAATAGAAACAAAACTTTTTATTGTAGATTCTAAGTTGTCAGGCTTTTGATTTCCATTAGAGGATGCATTGAGTGCTGGTGCTGGGGAAAAAAATTGCATGTTGACATCAGAACTAAGTATTGACTACATTTTCTTCCTTGGATATATAAACTAAATATAGAGAAGGAACTGGATCTGTGATTTCATTAATAAAGGGTGCTTCTAGGTGCCACTCCTTATGACACTTTCTATACCATTTATAGTCTTGGAGATGTTAAGTGGCTTGCCCAGAGTTACACAGCCATTGCATTTCAGAAGCAGGACTTGAATCCTTCCTTTACTTGAGTCTGGCTCTCCTTCCCTCCCTTCCTCTCCCGGCCCCTCCTTTTTCTATATAGGGGTTGTGGAAGTAAATTTATTAGTTGAATTCATGTTAAATAAATCTTCAAGTTTCCCTCTTAAGTTCCAAATTCCTAAATTTCTAAACCACAAGCACATGAAATTCCTTTGAGAGAGTTGCCAATGCCAGGGCCAATGAAAATGAAAGATATTAACATCACCTCTGAATTTGATTTGACATTACTATCTTTTCCAATCTCAGAGGATGCTCAGCCAGGGACAGTTATTGTCCTCATAGGCATGTTTGATCCCTTGCTAAGATTCTTACCTTTAGGAATTACAAAGTTCTGCTGGGTCCCATAGATCCCGACAGCTCAAAGGCTGAGATCTCGAAGGACGGTGGGTCAAGGTCAATATGTTCGTAGATATGGGAAGACTTGAACTATAACCTGATTTTCTTTCGACCCATGTACCTGGTGTTTGTGAAGAATAACCCTAGAGGATGTCACATATTTATTGTGTCAGCATCGGACTAGGATGCGCAGTAGACCTCGTTTATGTCTCACTGGTGGAGAGTTGCATGGGAAAACGAAGAGTTTAGTTTTCTGACCACTCAGAGAGTTCGGTAGTGTATCTCGTAGCTAGCCCCAGGCCTGCAATGAGTTGAAGTTGTTCGCCAGTAACAGGAGCCTTCAGGTATTTGTGCTGGAGGAGAAAAACAATCCTGTAGTGCTGCTGCCTCATATTGGGGTCAGCTCGGGAAGAGCTTCAGTGACCAAGCTTGATCAGTAGTCTGTGACTGCTGGGCACATGATTGCAATTGGAATGACGTTTCTGATTCCAGCTTCGACGATTAATTGATTTATGAAACGCTACCAGAGGTGGACGTAGCCAATTTCTACGTGGGATTATACACGGCCAAGACCAGTGCTGCCAAAACCTTCGAACAAGCTGACGAACTTGAAGCGGGTACTGCTGGTGTTGATGAAGGACCATGGGGAGTCTCCTCCCTTTCTCTGCCATTTTCACTGCTACCAGGATCATCTTTTAGTAGACAATGGACAGATACCTTAAAGAGTCATTTGAAATGACTGGAGCAGGGGAAGCCGTGGGGAAGGGGTTTTCTCTGGTAGATGTGAACGGCTGTTCACATTATCTGATCAAAAAAGATCTGCTTAGTGTCAAGGCTGCGGTTGCTGTTGTATGTAGCTATGAAGTATTTTACACATCTGTGTGTATGGGCCAGAAAAATCCTATGCTGTTGTGCTTCAGAACAGTTGGGATTAGTTTGTATTCTCAGCTATAGAGACGCAAGGTATGCCTTGAAGACTGGGAAGAAAAGAAAGATAACTTTCATTCCCAATTTCTCTCCATATTCTTCCAAGCGGGACAGAAACCAAAATAAAGAGCAGTGTGGAAAGGAGGTTCAAATTTTGACATTTGGGAAATTATGAATTTTTAGTTTTTGTGAATTTTAGCTTTTTTTCTAGTAACTTAAAAAATATTCAGTTTCTTTCACCTTCCACATTTTATTTAAGGTACTTCTAGAGAAATTTTGAAAGATTTTTTTTTGGGGGGGAAAGATATTAATTCACTTATATCATGTTCCAGGGAATGGAATCCTTGCGTTGTTTATTAGCACAATACTTGACACAAAAGCACTTAATAAATATTTGTTTACTTGTTGACTTGTATTGGGATTGCTGTTAGAATCCTACTGAATAATGCTGATGACAACTTTTATAGGAATTGGAGTAATCACTTAATTCCTTTTTAGAGAAATGTGTTTAGAAATTAAAAGTATAGAGTTCACTTTTATGAAAAGGCAGTATTTGAAATTTAAAAAAGAGAACCCAAAATTGATAAGAACATAGCTCTACCTTTTGAAAAATAATTCCATGGAGTTTGACGCTGGAGTTTGACTGCTGAGAGTAGGGATTGTTATTGTTTTGACTAGATTTCGAATTTCACTGGTTTAAGGAGAACAATGGCGAGGAAACTTCCTTTATCAATGCAGATCAGCAAGACAACATCAATTTAGGGAACTGGCGGGTTAAGGATGGTGGGGATTAGGGAGGGTGGGAGTGGGGTTAAGAAGGGTCACTGAGAGGTTATGTGATTTGCTTAATCACACAGTTTGCACTTGAAAGATAGGGAATTTGGGGAAGTTAGATTTCGTAGTGGATAGAGTGCCGGCTCTGAAGCCAGGAGGATCTGAGTTAAAATGCGGCTTCAGACACTTAATACTATCTAGCTGTGTGACTGTGGGCAAGTCACTTAACCCCAATTGTCTGGGGGTGGGGGGGAAAGAAGATAGGAAACTTGAACTTTGGTCTTTGTAGACTGTAGCCTGAAATTTTACACACTTTTATTAATTCCCCGGGGGATTATTTCCTTTTGTTTCTCAAAAGAGATTTTCTAATTCTAATTCTTCATAGAATTAGCTTATTTTAACACCACCTAGTATTATATTCCTCCCAATTCCTTTATTGCACTTTGGCTCTTACTAATTAATAATAGATATGCCCTTTGACTCTTTTTTCTTTAATTGCTTAACTTTGCATCTTTGTGTGGTCTTTTGATCATTTTCTTTCTATTTTTTGCATTGTTTTTGACTATAAAACTTTAATGTATTTTCTTCTTGTTGTTTTGTCCTTTTAAATGATTGTATTAAAACAAGAAAACTACATTTGCTTGGTAAACCTGATGACTACTGTTCAAGTTCAGTAAACGATCAGGACACAAATAGTACTTTCAGAAGCAACACCCTTCCCCCTCCCCCCCACTCCCCATGATAAAGATTGAAAAGTTTGAGAAAGAAATCATGGACAAGAAACAAACCCTTAGGCACATACATAATTCCCTCATCTATACTGGTAATTGAGAGATAAAGCTATAGAAGAAGGAATTTTAAAGAAATATTGAAAATTAAAAATTCAAAGAAACAGGAAAATTTGTATTAATTGATGTAGTGAAGTATGCAGAGCCAAGAAAACAGGAGGCAGAAGGATTATTTGAAAGTTGATTTTAATAAAAAGCAACAAAACAAAACTGAAAACTTCATGCTTATAATGGCCACACTTGGCCCAAGGGAAAAATAGGAAGAAATGCACCACCCATCCTTCATTGGAAAACTCTAGATATGAAACATTGCATATACTGTTAAATGAAGTCAGTGTATTGGTTGATATTGCCCTGAGGAAGACAGGGGGAAAAGCATAAATTATGATGCAGAAACAAAATAATTTTTAAAATTTAATAATTTTAAAAAGAGATCAATAGTAAACAGGTTTTAATAAGATCATGTCTGAAAATGGAATTTGAATTTGTTTTCATTTTTATTCTTTATTTAAACTTGAATACAAAATAGAAAAAGAAAAAATATTGTTATATGCACTACAGAACATAAGAGAATTCAAAATATAAAACAATACATTTCCATTTCAAAAAAGCTTATATAATAAATACTACACACTGTGTCCAGAGCTGTTCATCTTTTCTTTGCTTCCTTGTAGATTTTCTTCTATTCTCTTCTGTGCAGTTTTTGCTTTATTCTCTTTCTCTCCTTTTCTCCCCCTCCCCTGAGAAGACTACAATGAAACATGAAGATATATATATCTATGTATGTGTTGTTGCCAACATACAAACATACACACATCCCCACCAATATACATGTTTATATATAATATACATAGATACCTATTTTCACACACACACAAATACACACATATATTTATGTACATCTATCTAAGACTTTACTATACTTACTTGTTCTTTCTTTGAAGGTGGAAAACATCTTCCTCTATAAGTCTAAGTCTTTTATATTTTTCTAAATGCACCAACTCATCATTTTCTATACCAAACTTAACACTGTCTGATCATTTAAAAATCTAAAATGATGTTGATTAATATGGCTGACAGTATCATTTCTCTATTTTTCTCTTTTAATTAAATCTATTTTAACTTTAACTTTAAAATCAATGATTACTATCCTTGCTTTTTTTTTCTTACCAAGTAAATTCTACTCCTGATCTTTATTATTATGTTTGTGTGTTTCTTATTTCCTATTCCTCCTCTCTCCTCTCTGTTACCTTGCCTTCTATTACTTACCCTACCCCTTCCAAGGATCCGTCCCTAAACCTCTCCCTTCATTTTTTCCCCCTCTCTTTACCACATTCCTATTAATCTACATACTGTTCTATACTGCCACCCCTTATCTTATTCCTTTAGTCTCTTATTTCTTTTTTAATTCAGAAGACTTTTATTCCCTTCTAAATGTATATATGATTATTTCTTTAACATAGATCTGATTGAATAGGGTTCCCTCTAAAAATCCCTCATTTAACTTCTCCTCACTATCCCTTTGCCTTTTTATTTCTTTTTAAATTTAGAATATTTTTATACACAAACTAACACACACATAATTGTCTCTCTTCAATTTATTTCCAGTAAGAGTAGGCTTCCAGAACTATCAGCCTTCCTCCCCCATCTAATTCCTCTGTGACAGCTCTTCCTCTCAAACTTTGAGTACACTAATTACTTTTTGCTTTTTAGAATCACATTATACTCAGCTCTACTTTAGTTTTTCTTTTGAACTATCCAATTACTAATGACAGTCTTAGACATATGGTTTATATTTAGCATAAACAGTTCATATTGAGTTCCTTTTATTTACCTTATATTTCTCTTTGATCTTATATGTCAAAAAATTTTTTTTATTAAGTTCAGGTCTTTTTGTAACAAAATTCTGAAAGCAGGGCTTTTTTGAATGTTCAGGGTTTTTTTTTTTTTTTTTTTTTTTCTGTTGTTGTTGTTCTAGATTATGCTTCTGAGTATGACTTTTTTTGGCTACAACCTCAGGTCTTTTGTTGTTCAATATACAATGTTTCAAGTCTTTGATCTTTTAGTGTACCTACTGCTAGGTCTTGCGTGATTCTAATGGTGGCTCTGTTGTATATGAATTGGTTTTTTCTTGTTACTTGTAATATTTTCTCCTCAACCTGGGGGTTGAATTTTTTTCCTATTTCTATTTTCCCATATTGTTATAACACTTCAGGATAATTTTATTTAATATCAGAATTCTTTTTTTTTTTTTTTTTGGTAGCTTTCAGGAAGTCTAATTATTCTTATGTTTTCTCTTCTTCATCTGTTTTCCAGATCATTGTTTTTATAAAATGTCTCACATTCTCTTGTGTTTTTTCATTCTTTATATTTTGTTTTATTATTTCTTGTTCTCTTATAACTTTACAGGTTTTCTCTTGCCCAATTTTAGTTTTCAAGGAATCATTTTCTTCTTTAAGATTCTGGCTCTTCTTTTCTTTTTCTTTCTTTCTTTCTTTTTTTTTTAATTAAAGCTTTTTATTTACAAAGCATATACATGGGTAATTTTTCCAACATTGACCCTTGCATAAACTTTTGTTCCAAATTTTCCCCTCCGTACCCTCATCCCTTCCCCTATCTGGAAGGTAGTCCAATAAATGTTAAATTTGTTGAAATACATGTTAGATCCAATATATGTATACATATTTAAACAGTTATCTTGTTGCACAAGAAAAATCAGATCAAGAAAGAAGAAAAAGAAAAACTGAGAAAGAAAACAAAATGTAAGCAAATAACAACAGAGAGAGTAAGAATGCTATGTTGTGTTCCACACTCTGTTCCCATGGTTCTTTCTCTGTGTGTAGATGGTGCTCTTCATCACTGCACAAGTGGAACTGGTTTGAATCCTCTCAATGTTGAAGAGTCCGGCTCTTCTTTTCTAGTTGGTTGACTTTCTTTTCATAGTGTTATTTTTCTTGGAATGTTCTTTTTCATCAATCTCATTTTATTTTAAGGTTTTTTTTTGTGAATTCTTCTATAAATTCTTTTTCATCTGGAATTTGGATTTTTTTAAACCTTCATCTAAATATAGAAATGATAGACTCCTGGTCAGGGATGGAGTACACCTAGGGAGAGATGATTAAAATGTACTTAGTAAAATATTGTAAAACTAGTAAAAGGGAATTTAAATTTAAAAAGGAATGTGGATGGGAAAAAATGACTTTATAACCACTATGCTAGTCATCATAGAGAGTAATCATTATGAAGAAAGAAAAAAACCTCAATAGAGAGACCCAGAAATTCATAGGGGACAAAATACAAAAAAAATGTGCCATCAATAAAACCTAAGGTCCCAGATATCTATACATAAAAGCACAAAGTCTGGGCAATAAACAATTTGAGCTACAGATCCTAATGCAAAGAAATACATTTGATTCATGGGAATCACTGAGATTTAGTGAAGTGGGATCAATTATTGTATTATGGATTTATAAGAACTTACTCAAAAGAAGTAAAAGGGTGGAGAAGCATTGTATATGAAAAAGATATACTACATGAAGAGACACAAGAAAGAGAAATAGAAGAGGAAGCATGAGTATTAGCATGTTTTGGGTAAAGATCAATAAAGGCAGAAACAAAAGTATTTGTATAACAGTATATAACAGATTACCTGAATGGATAAAAGGAATATATGAAGAGATTAAAAACACATAACAATCCTAACACAAAAAGATGATATTGTGATAAAAGGAGAATTCAATTGTATTCATATATGCTGAAACTCTCTATTGACTTACCTAATGATAATTTTATCCTTAATAAAATCATTAGATTTATTATAGGTCTGATTCTCATCAACATAACAGAAACTAGTTTCTGAAGTGAAAATATTGATAATCATTACACCTTAGAAATTAACAAAACAGGAAAAAAATCTTCACATCTATCATTATTTTGGAGTCACTTCCAAAGGGCAAAAAGATAAATGATATTTAATGAATAAAATTCTACATGGGAATTCAGGCAAAGAAGAAAAGAAAGTCGTAAAGAATGGAATTCTGCTGAAGAAGAAAAGACAGTGCCATTCACAAAGGCAAATGTTATTGTTTTTCCTTTGTTCTGGAAGATGACCATGACATCAGGGAAATGATGTCATGACATGAAAGTACATTGGATTTAAATAAGAAAGGGCTGTGTAAAGTCATCAGCTTTACTCTCTTCCAGAGCCATTTTGGTTCAGTGGTAAGATATAAATCAGGATGACTGGAGATGGCCCAGATAGACCACAGACTTGTTTGAAGTCATGGAAAGATAACAAATCCTCAAACTGAAAAGGAAGCATGAATTTAGAAAATGCCTTCCAATGTAAACCACTAGGCATGTATTGAATGCCAAGTCCTTAGAGTAAGGATGGGGACTAGATCTACAATGTCAGTAATATCTGGTATTATTGGATAAGGGAATTTCCTCTAACAATACAGTCTGGCCCTTTCTTTGTAACCTACAGTTTTCTTCCTGCCTCCAAGTACTGCTCAGTATTTACCTCTCACAGATACTGAGATACAAAGGCAAAATGAAAAAGAATCTCTATCTTCAAATATATTCAACTGAATATAAAATGTTCAAGAGAATTTGAGTTCTCTCTCATCCTTACACTGCTGGCAGTTTTGTAGTTTAGACTATGGAAGACCTCTACTGCATATGTTTCAGGATGACAAATATGCCCACAGCAAAATGATTTTTGCAGCAGGGTTTCAATTCTTCATCCTAATCCCAAAGTTAATGAAATTAATAAAATCCCAAATTAATGAAAACTCCTTACCAAATGACAAATACATATTGTTTTTTGCAATTACAGCATGGAAGGAATGAATCTGGCCTATGCTACTTGGAGAGTCAGATTTTCAGGGAATGTCAGGCAATAATTCAATGTGCTCATTTAGGGAAATATTTCTGGTAGCCATTACTACTCAATACTTAACATCAACACTGCCATGCCTGACATAGGAGCCGAAACAAATGAGTAAAAAGAAAAGCATTAGAATGGAACTAATTATCTAAGAGTTCTGAATACACTAGCTGAACATCTGGATAAAATTATGGTGTAGGGGTGACAGTTTCAAATATTTGGAAAAGGGGACAGAAGAAAAGAATAAGCATATATGAAATACCACTATATATCAAGCAATGTTCTAAGCACTTTCCCAATGTCTAATCTAATGTTACGTGACATTATTTAATGCACGTACCCAGACATTAACAGACCCAGTGTTACAAAGACAATTGTAGGTGCATTGGAAATCCCTTTATAAACATAGATTTAAAAACTGATACCAATAGAATGTGAAAGCAAGATCAATGGAATTTAATATATGTTTTGCAATTGAACCCTCCTAATTGTGTTTTCTTTCCCATTAGAATGAATTCCTTGAGAGCAGGGACTATCTAGATTTTGTAGCTATATCTTTCATAAAAAAAGAAGTTTTTAAAGAGGCACATGCAGAAAAGTGCATCTTAATTCATTCAATTCTGATTAGTAAGGTCCTATAAAATTATATTTGCATTTAAAAAAGATTTATTGGAGAGAGAAGGATCAAAGTAGAGATCTGATAATTATTGCATAGGTAATAGGTGATGATAATCGATGGCAGAGCAAAGAAAATTTGATCAGGAATTATTTTGTTCACTTCCCCAGACAATAAGAATATGATCTGAAAAGAGAGGAAAAATAACCAGTAGGATTTTAAAATCTAAGATAAGTAGAAAAAATGAGATATAATCCAGATACCTTGGAATTCATGTAACTACAACATGTAGCACTACAATTTAGGGAACCAAATTGAAAATGCAATTTGCCACTAAGTGATCTTTGAAAGATCAGAGATTCCACAAGATGAAAAAAGCACAAACATTAGTCTAATTTTCAAAAGAAAAGAGAAAAACGAATTCTAAAATAATAATCCAGTGAGTTTGACTTTGGGACAAAATTAAAAAATTTTGATTACTAAATCTTTGGGAAAGGAAGTGACATGGAAGTGACAGGAAAGGACATGAACAGCAAAAGATCATCTTATACTAATTCAAAGTCTTTTTTTTTTTTAACAGATTTATTAGAATAGTAGATTATGGGATTCTTTTAGAAATAATTTGCCACTGTGTGACCCTGGGCAAGTCACTTAGCCCCAATTTCCTCAGCAAAAAAAAGAAAAAAGAAAGAAAGAAAAGAAAAGAAAGAAAAAAGTTAGCCTAGATTTTTTTAAAAGCTTATTTGTATTTTCCTTGTGGACATGATGAAAAGTTACTTTGACTGAAGTCTTTTGTAGAGTGGTGTAGGGGTCTTGTACTTGGTCTTGTGAAGTTTAATATTTATAGTAATGAATTCAAGTCAGTTAAACATATGTTTGCTATTTGCCTGGTAATAGGGATTGTGCTAAGCATTGACTTGAGCAAATGAATGAAATACTTATTATTCTTGCAAATGATACCAAGTTAGGGAGAATAGTCAACAATTTGATTCTAAATAAAAAATACAGGGGCAGGTAGATTTCCCAGTGTATAAAACACCAAACCTTAAGTCAGAAGGACCTGAATTCAAATAACACTTAATACTACCTAGCTGTGACCCTGGGCAAGTCACTTTATCCCAATTGTCACAGTTAAAGAAAAAAAGATACAAAAAGATATTTAGGGCTACAATATTAAGGCAAATATAATAAGGGAAAATTTAAAAGAGATAAATGTGAAGTTTTGCATTAGAAATCTAATTTTCAAGTAAAAGTTGCTGGATAATTGGCTAGACTGAAGTTCTCTGCAAAATATCAGGAGGTTTTAGTCAACATGAATCAACAAAGTGATATAACATCTCTCAAAAGCTATATATATAATTTTAAATGACATTGAGGTCATGCTTTAGCAAAGAGATTGATATGCAGATTGTCCAGAGGGCAATAAGGATATTGAACTGATCCAAAATTCTGCTTATTAAACATAGTGGAAGGAAAAGGAGATCTTTAGTCTGGAGAAAACTCAAAAGAGATTGGAAATTTTCTTCAGGTATCTGAAAGGCTATGAAAAGAATGACATTTTATTTGTCTCCAGGGCAAGAATTAGGAGGAATGAGTGTAAATTTCAGAAAGGCAGATTTAAGCTTGAATTAAAAACTTCCCAACATTGGAAAAAAGGTAGTGGGCTTTCCCTCATAGAGGAATCGAAGCAAAGATAATGTTATAACATGATGGTGTAATTCAGGTACAGATTGAGCTGAATGGCTTCCAAAGTTCCTTTCCAAATCTGAGATTCTGGTATTCTTTGACTCCCATCCACTGCCACTTCCAAAATAATGATTACAACTATGAAAAAAGGTATATAGCATTTGTGCAAAGCTTCTATAGTCACAATAAGAAAAAAACCATAAACCAGATCCATTATTCTTATTTTGCCATAATTCCTCTTGAATAAAAATTGTTATACTCATAAAATTATATTCCTATATTTTGTTTCTGTACTATCTCCCCGGGGCACTTTCAGAAATAGTATCATTTTTTTAAAAGCAAGTTATTTTGATCTTATATATTAGAAACATGAGTTGTGCACTAGAGAAAATATAACTTAGCGTTTCCCCCGAATTCATGAAATAATTGCATAGTGGTAGAGTTTATACGTTTAGCCACATGATGTCGCTGTCCATCACGAAGTCTTCTCTAGGAAGGTTATAACAACAGATCTTCCATCTAGGATGCTAGAAGCTCCATTATGTCAGGCCAGGGAAACAATACAGCAGGACTAGATGAGAACCATTGGAGGTAATGATTTATTTAATTTCTTTAAGATATGAAATACTAATTTGAAGAGTTTACCAAGTATTTGCAATGAAGCCTTCATATCAAAACAGCCTAAGGACCCAGTATCTGCTGTTCTCAATTCTGCTCTACATAACTTGGGAGACGGTGAACGGCCAGGTCCATTACTCCGTGCAGGAGGAAGCAAAACACGGTACGTTTGTGGGGCGCATCGCAGAAGACCTGGGTCTGGAGGTCGGGGAGCTGGTGACGAGGCTATTCCGGGTGGTGTCGAAGAGTCATCGGGACTACCTGGAGGTAAATGTGCAGAATGGCATTTTGTTTGTGAATTCACGAATCGATCGTGAGGAGTTGTGCGGTTGGAACCCAGTTTGTAGCATCTACCTGGAAGTGATCGTGGATAAACCGCTGCAGGTTTTCCATGTGGAGGTGGAGATTAAGGATATTAATGACAACCCTCCTGTATTCCCAGCGAAGTCTAAAAATCTCTTTTTTTCAGAATCCAGAACTCTTAACTCGCGTTTTCCGTTAGAGGGCGCGTCTGATGCAGATACAGGGTCTAACTCTCTGCTGAGCTATAGGCTCAATCCAAGTGAATATTTCTCTTTGGATGTACAGACAAATGAAGAACTGAGTCAATCTCTGTCACTTGTGCTCAGGAAGGCTCTAGACCGAGAGGAAACATCGAAGATTGATTTATTATTGATCGCTACAGATGGGGGCAAACCCGAACTCACTGGCACAGTTCATTTGCGCATTAAAGTGCTGGATGTGAATGATAATGAACCGGAGTTTGACCAAACACTTTATAAAGTCCGCTTACTAGAAAATACAACAAACGGAACATTGGTGATCAAATTAAACGCTTCTGACGCAGATGAAGGATTAAATAGCGAGATCACCTATTCATTCAGTAGTGACGTTCCCTTGACTGTACACAACAAGTTCAAAATAGATCCTAGTACTGGGGAGATTAGAATTAAGGGAGAATTGGATTATGAAGAAGAGAAATCATATGAAATCCAGATTATTGCTTTCGATAAGGGAACTCCACCAATGTCTGGCCACTGTAAAATCTTATTGAAAGTTCTAGACATCAATGACAACGCCCCCGAGGTAACAGTGACCTCGATATCACTGCCGGTCCAAGAAGACGCTCCGTCTGGCACAGTTATTGCCCTCATCAGCGTGTCCGACCGTGATTCAGGTCTCAACGGGCAAGTGACTTGCTTGCTGTCACCACAGCGACCCTTCACGTTAGTGTCCACCTTCAGGAATTACTATTCAGTAGTGTTGGAAGGCTCATTGGACCGCGAGAGTGTGCCTGATTATGAACTAGTTGTAACTGCAAAGGATGGAGGGACACCAGCCCTTTGGGCCAAGGTCAGCTTGTTTGTGGGCATTGGCGACGTGAATGACAACGCGCCTGTATTCGAGCAGCTCGAGTACACTATGTTTGTAAAGGAGAACAACCCGCCAGACAGTCACATCTTCACTTTATTAGCATCGGACCCAGATGCTCTGGAGAATGCTCTGATATCTTACTTTCTGGTGGAACAACAAGTAGGGGAGCGTCCGCTGTCGAGCTACGTGTCTGTGCACTCAGAGAGCGGAAAAGTGTACGCTTTGCAGCCCCTGGACCACGAGGAGCTGGAGCTGCTGCAGTTTCAAGTGAGTGCCCGCGACGCCGGCTTCCCTCCCTTGGTCACCAATGTGAGCCTTCAGGTTTTCGTGCTGGACGAAAATGACAACGCCCCGGTTGTGCTGCCGCCTCATACTGGTGTTAACCAAGTGACAGAGCTGGTGTCGCAGTCTGTAGCGGTGGGTCACGTGGTGGCGAAGGTCCGGGCTGTAGATGCGGATTCTGGATACAATGCGTGGCTGTGTTACGAAATGCAGCCAGAGATGGGTGCAGGTCGTAGCCCTTTCCGCGTGGGTCTGTACACTGGGGAGATTAGCACTACTCGGGCGCTGGAGGAGTCGGACGGCCCGAGTCAGACGCTGTTAGTGTTAGTGAAGGACCATGGGGAGCCCTTTCTGTCTGCCACAGCCACGGTGATTGTGTCTTTAGTAGAGAGCGGAATCTCAGTGAAGTCCTCTTCTGGGGTAGCCCGCAAGGCGGAGGTGGTGGGCATGTCGAAAGGGAAGGTCTTGGAAGATATTAACCTCTACTTGATCATCGCCATCTGCTCTGTATCCAGCCTGTTGGTGCTAAGTTTGCTGCTGTATGTGGCTCTAAGATGCTCCACTACCTCTCAGATTGTCTATGGCTTCGGGAAGCCTCCACCAGTGTACTCCAGTAGAATGAATAGCTGGTCATATTCCAAGAAAGGGCAGAGGGTTTGCTCTGGAGATGGGGTAATCAAGAACGACCTCGTGGCCTTTAGTCCTAACTTCCCTCCCTCTTCTGAAGACAGAAGTCCACAGTTGGAAACATGTTCTGGCCCCTCTTGTAAGGTGAGTTCATACATTGGAGTTTATTTGTTAATTGATTGCCTCTCATTCTTATTTTATCCATATTTGGGTGTTAAAAAGAAACAGGTGAGCATTCCATGCTTATTCCATGTGTTTGCAAAACAAATCTGTAAGTATTAACTATTTTCAGACTCCAGTTTCCAATATTTTTGACATTGGAAATTGCATATTTTTTTATCTTGCTTAAAGATCTCACAGTTATTTTCACAAGAATCTGCCCAGATAATATATTTTCTTTATTTCTCTCAAATTTCCTTTAAAGTTACATTATCTTTGTTTGAACTGTGATTTGTATTTGCAATATATCTGTTTATTAATTTTGCAAATTGATATTTAGCTTTTATTTGAAATATGTAGAACAAACATCTGAAGGGGTTGAAAATTAGCAGAATGATATGCAATTAGATATTTTCTTGGAAAGATTTTATTTTTTCCATTTTGAAATTTTATGGGCTGAGTTTCCTGTGTAAATGATTTACATATTTTCATTAATAAAGGGCTTTGTAGAAAATTAATTTCTCAAGTAAAATATATGGACATAGTTGCTGTATACCAGAATCCCATGTCCACTTTTGCTATTCTCTTCCTCTCCAATTACTCCTCCTCCCCCTCCTTACTTTTCTTCTTTTCCTCCTTCTTTTCTTATTCCCTTGTTCCTCCTCCTTTCCCTCCTCCTTCATTTGTTCTTCCTCCTCCTCCTCCTCCTCTTCCTCCTCTTTCTCCTTTTTCTTCTCTTTCTTCTTCTCCTCCTCTCTAGAACAATCTGCCAATTTTTCTTTGGCCTTTATAATTTTCAAGAAAAACCAGATATAATAAGAGCTTTAGATTACAGACTTATTAAAAAGTTCCTGCTATATACAAAAGTAGATGTTAAAGTAAAAAACAGCTCCTTTAAAAGTACTGGAAGAAAGTTTCTTTTTTTTTTATGCTAAGGATTTGAATTTCACAGGAAAATTCAGGAGAATATTTTGCATGCTTTTAGTAGAACTTTTCTTTTATTCACATATTTATACAGTTTTTGAGTGCAAAAATTTCACCTTCAGATAATAGAATGAAAATACTTCATAATCTTATTCAGTGTAATTTTCATGGCCTTTAAAAAGTACTTCTGAGTAGGCAAAAGTATATCTGTTATCTGTAGAATAACAAGCAAGAGGAATGAGAAATCAGAAGCTCACCATTAAATATGCTTATGTCTAAAATAATTGATTTTTGACTTCTTGTAGACAGAACCTTGGAAAGCTCATTCCTCCTCAGTTTTTATAAGTTGAATTTAGAAATAGGTGGAGTGAAATGTAGCATGGTTGTAGAATAGAGTGACACTAACTAGAGAACAATTGTAGGTAATTATGATAGTCATCTTTTAAAATAATTTCCACGTGACTAGTTGAGATTAATGGCCAACTCATTAGAGGAGAAGAGTTCTTTAAAAAAAAACACACATTTACAGCTATTTGTATAACTCTTCAGAAAGTTTCTCCATGTCCCCAAAATAAAGTTTGATGAGAGTCATGTCATGAATATTCTTGCTGTCCATTTGGTACTGCTCATACATCATGTCATTCCGAGAACATTCTAGGTCCATCAACTTTCTGTGGGCTTGCAAAAATTCTCCTTGTTCAATTGAATCTTGAGTTTCTTTAACAATCTCTGGTACTGAAAAAAATGTTTTTGAGATTTTCTACAGCAGCAGCCAGCTTGCTATGCATCCTTCACATCCTTAAGATTTTTGATAGTGTTGATGCTCCAGTCTTTACTGACATTTGCCAAAGACTACTATATCTTTTACATCATTTAATGCATTATGAAGTTCAAACCCATCTAAATATCATCTAATTGTGACTGGATTGCAGTCTTTAGTCTAGCCTCCACTGAGACTTTTTTTTTTTTTTAAACAAGCTTTGTTCTTAACTGTTTTTTGTTCTTTACAACCTTTGTACTTAATTGTTTCGAGCAAGATTTAGATGATTTGGCTTCAAAGCATAAGTATCTTTCAAACATTTGTGAACAGAAGTTTATGATTGTTTCTGGTAGTTCTAGCAGCAATCACTAGATTTATTTATCTTTCTTGGAGAAAATATTTGTTATTAGAATAAGTTATTTTGTTAGATCAATGACACACTCAAGATAGTGCTCTACTGTGCTTTCAAACAATATATTGTGGGAAGAACATTGATGTCTTCAAACTTTAGTAATTCACCTCCTCCAAATACTTTTATAATAATCTTTCATGCCATTCATGAATTTCTAAATGCTCTTGAATATAATATGTTTTTTCTGTACAACTATGTAATATAAGAGGGCCCTTATGTTGCCTCGATGTATAAAACAAGAATTTACTTTGTTTTAAATTATAATTATAAAGATTCAGAGAATGTATATGTTGAGGAATTTTAGTGAACAAGATTTATATATATATATATGTATTCATATACATATACATATACCTTCTATTCTTTTTATTTTTAATTAAAGCTTTTTATTTTCAAAACATATGGACCGATAATTTTTCAACATTGACCATTGCATAGCCTTGTGTACCAAATTTCCCCCTCCTTCCCCCTCCCCCTCCCCTAGATGGCAAGCAATCCAACATATATTATGCATGTTAAAATATATGTTAAATTCAATATATGTAAACATAGTTATACAATTTTCTTGCTGCATAAGAAAAATCAGATCAAAAAGGAAAGAAAATGAGTAAGAAAATGAAATGCAAGTGAACAACAATAAAAAGAGTGAAAATGTTATGTTATGATCCACACTCAGTTCCCATAGTCCTCTCTCTGGGTGTAGATAGCTCTCTTCATCACAAGATCATTGGAACTGGCATCAGTCATCTCATTGTTGGAAAGAGTCCCGTCCATCAGAATTGATCGTCGTATAATATTGCTGTTGTTGTGTACAATGATCTCCTGGTTCTGTTCATTTCACTTAGTATCAGTTCATATAACTCTTTCCAGGCCTCTCTAAAATCACCCTGCTGATCATTTCTCATAGAACAATAATATTCCATAACATTCATATACCATAACTTATTCAGTCATTCTCCAACTGAGTTGGAGGCACCCAATCAGTTTCTAGTTTCTTGCCACTACTAAAAAGGCTGCCACAAACATTTTTGCACACGTGGGTCTCTTTGCCTCCTTTAAGATTTCCCTGGGATATAAGCCCAGTAGAAACACTCCTGGATCAAAGGGTATGCACAGTTTGATGACTTTTTGAGCATAGTTCCAAATTGCTCTTCAGAATGACTGGATCCATTCACAATTCCACCAACAATGTGTTAGGGTCCCAGCTTTCCCACATCCCCTCCAACATTTGTCATTATCTTTTCCTGTCATCTTAGCCAATCTGATAGGTGTGTAGTGTATACCTTCTATTCTTTAGGATCTCATTGACTTTGGATCCCTTTACAATTTTATAATTTTAAACTAAAAGTTCTAATCTCTTAAATTTATCATTACATTAAAATCCTTGTATTTGATAATTTTCACTGACCTTTTGGAATCATATTATATATTTCTTGTGATATAGTTCAGAATGATTTGTGTATGCTTTTTGGTCTCAGATTAGCATAGATAAATTTGGAGAAGCTGTGCCTTCCAACTCCAGTATTTTTGCCAAAGAAACTCCAAATGGGGTCAGGAAGAGTTGGAAATTATAGAACAAGCAACAATTTGATTGTGAATGGAATACTCAGATGGATGAAATTACAGTCTTTTAGTGTTCATGTGTGAAGTAAATACAATTATTAGAATAACATTAAATACTATAAAAAGTTATCCATTATAATTTTGATTGTAGGAATCAGGCTAATTCCACATGAATTAAAATTTGGAGAAGTTATAGTTATTGAATAAAAGATCTTTTAATTGCCTTTGGAAGAACAGTAATCTAACCAACTAATAAATCTTCATTATAATATATTTTTCTTTTCCCTCCAATGGAAAACAATTTTTTTATTGCTACCGAAACAACCAGAATCTGTCATAGAACTAGCTTAAAAATTATGGAAGAGAACAAACCCTTTTGGAGAAAGATCCTCTTAATCATGTTTTATGGCTAAAAAAATGTATCTAGATGAATAATGAAGGCTCTACCCTATACATTTTTAGTTTTCTGTTGAAAGATTACCTGAAAATTTAATTGCTAAGGCCAGCTTTGTGGCTGAATACATATCTGCCAACTTTACACTGTGATGTATTTCTCCTAAAGAGTTTTCTACAATGGTGTTCTATTTTTATTCTTTTTTTGGTGGTGGAGGTGAACTATAATTCTAGTAGTTGAGTAACTGTAAATAATGGAAAGGGTGTTCTAAAATTCTATTTCTCTTCTATATGCTTTTGTGATTTTACTCTGGAATGAACTCTCTCCTAACCTCTGCTACTTGGAATCCTAATTTTCTTTCAAAAGTTAGCTCAAGGTCAACTTCCAATATGAGTCCTTTCTTGATCCCCTGAAACTGCCTCCCCAAACATTTTGCACTTATTTTATATATGATTTTTTTATGTGTATACATGTTCCCCAAGTAGAATATAAGTTCACTGAGAACAAAGAACTTTTAACTTTAGTTTCTGGTATCCACACCATCTAGCACAGTGTCTATACTAATAGTAATAGGCTCTTGATCAGTATCAGAAAAAGCTGGATTCAAATCCAAATGCCCTGATCAAGTAATGTCTCAGACAACTACTGAAGATTTAGAAGCTGTCTTTGATAGAGTTGTGTGGATCAATCTTACAGCACTGAAATTACATGCTATTTCATTTTATTTTTATTTGCTGAGGCAATTGAGGTTAAGTGACTTGCCCAGGGTCACACAGCTAGGAAACATTCAGTATCTGAGGCCAAATTTGAACTCAGCTCCTTCTGACTTCAAGGCTGGTGCTCTATTCACTGCGATCACATGCTATTTTAGTAACTTTTTGCAAAACTTTTTGCAGTAACTGTCTCTTGTTCTTTGTGATACCTTTTCTGTGTAAATGTATTCTTTTCATGTTTCAGTTTTATACTCTTCATGCTGGTTATTTTTAGTTTCAAACGAGTATGGCACTTTATTGTTTTAGGTGTTTTTTCAAATGTCTTCAAAACATTGTAGAAATAAGAAAAAAAAAGGAAATGGAATTATATCTGAATATCCCCATAAAAAGTAGCATAAGTCTAGTTCTTTCTTAAGACTCTAAAATATTCAAGAGCAGAGGAAGCATGGAAAATAATGTCTAATATGTATACATTTTTTCAGCATATCATTAAAACCAGATTCACAAAATCAAATCTCAGGTAGGTGTATAAACCAAGAATGATTTTTGCATAATGGAATGAAATATTCTTGGATTTTTCTTTTTTTTTTTTTAAGGTTCAAACTCACCATTCATACAATATTTTCTTGTAAACAGTATTATAATTTCCAAGTCCGTCCAGGATAAGAAAAGGGAGGGGGAAAAGGGATGGGAGGAGGTTTAGACAGTTTGCAAAGGTTGAGAAACATATGTAAGTATATCTGTAAAATCAGATACATTGTATTTTTCCTAAGACAAAAAGATAATTTTTTAATCAGATACTGTTCAAGAGTTTCCAATCTAGAAAAATAAAAATTGGAGTAAATGGAGATAAAATGAAGAATATATAAATCAAATAAATTGCAAGAGTAAATGAAAATATATAAATCAAACACATTGTTAAAGCCAACTGACTACGTGTATTTAGTAGTAATAGTAGTAGTAGGCAGTGTCACTGTCTACTAAAAGGTATTTTCTAAGAAAGGAAGGAGAGCAGTCTTCCTATTTAGGAAGAAAAAAGTTGGTTCACCCCCTTCTATTTTTTTCTTTCCTCACAAAATCCTGAGAGCTGTCATTGAATTTAAGGACTTTGGGAAAAGTCATCCTCTTTATTCCTGGAATTTCTAGAGTAATAGATAAATGACTAAGGCATCTGAAAAGGCTTTGTGATGATGGATTGGAAGATAAGCTGCCTAGGTGCCCAGTATCTGCTGTTCTCACTTCTGTTTCACATACCTGGGAGGGAGAAGCAGTCAGGTTCATTACTCATTGCCAGAAGAATAGAAACACGGTACATTTGGGGGGCAAATCGCACAGGACTTGAGTCTGGAGGTCTGAAAGCTGGTGATAAGGCTGTTCCAAGTGGTGTAGAAGGGCTGCAAGGACTATTTGGAGGTAAATGTACAGAATGGCATTTTGTTTGTAAATTCACGGATCGACAGTGATGAGCTGTGTGGTTTAAATCCAGTTTGTAGCATCCATGTGGAGGTAATTGTGGACAAGTCCCTGCAGGTTTTCTATGTGAGGTGAAGTTCAATTAATGATAGATAATCTGCTGGTGTTTTTGGCAACAAAGAAGCAACTGTTTATTTCTGAATCCAGACACTAGGTTTCCACTAGAGGGAGCATCCGATGATGATGATGATGATGATGATGATGATGGGGAAGTTAATGCTTTGCTGACCTATAGCTCAATTCTAATGAGTATTTTCCTCTTTGGATGCAAAGACGAATGATGAATTGAATAAGTCTCTGTCTCTTGTCCTTAAGAATCTTTGGATAGAGAGAAAAGCCAGGAACTTCCTTTAATACCAATTGCTATGGTTTGGGGAAAGCCCAAGTTGAAGGGAATGGTCCAATTATTGATAAAGCTACTCAATGTTAATGATAATGCTCCAAAGTTTGATCAAGAAATCTATAAGTCCAATTATTAAGAAAATAAAATAAATAGAATGTTAGTAGTCCGATTTAATGCCTCGGATATACATGAAGAAATAAATGGTGAAGTTATGCATTCATTCAGTAGTGACACTTCCCCTAGAATAACCGCAAAATTTAAAATAGACCCTACCACAGCGAGAAATTAGAATGAAGGGCCAACTAGATCACAAAGAAATAAAATTATGTGAAATCAATGTAATAACTATCAATAAAGGAATTCTATCATTATCTGGATGATGCAAAGTTTTGGTAAAAGTATTAGATGTTAATGATAATGCACCAGAAATG
Organism: Sarcophilus harrisii; assembly: GCF_902635505.1. NCBI lineage: Eukaryota > Metazoa > Chordata > Mammalia > Dasyuromorphia > Dasyuridae > Sarcophilus > Sarcophilus harrisii. Next base: position 373,632,163 of record NC_045427.1, read on the forward strand.
TTATATTAGAAAATAATTTTTAGAAAGTTTTTTTTTAATATGGAAATTTACATGTCTCGATGCCTTCTAATCTGGCTTCCTTAATTGAAATTTAAAGTGCATACATTCAAATCTGGAGATTTTTAAGATCATCTAGTGTAAAGTTCTGGACTAGCTCCCTGGAGGCCTCAGAATCAGCCAGAGTCAGAATAAGCAAAAGTCCTTGGTTTTTAGGGGGAGAAGTGAAGGGGATGGACAAAACTGCCACAAGCTCTCCACCAACCTCTTTCTCCTTGTCCTCCTCCAAAGTGAGTCTGACTCGTCTCACTCCACTATTCCCTCCTATGATTATCTGTATACACGAAAAGATTGAGCCAGCACGGAATAGTGAGAAGGGCAATTTTTCCAAGCATATGCTAATAGAGTTATTATCCAATAGATAATTAGCCTTAAGTGCTCGGTTGTCTGATTCAAGCACACTTTTTTAAGAGTTTCAGCCCTTTACAATATGGTCTCACTTATTTTAAAGGACAATGATTTCTAGAAAACTATGACTTGATTAAGGTCTCCCAGAAAATAAATACCATGGCAGAAACTGAACCTAAATTATCTAACTCCAACTACAATGCCTTTTTTTTTCTATTCTGCCTTTACATAGAGAAATGAAAATGCTGTGATGTGTTTTACATTTAAGAACTTTGTGAACATTCCAGAATGGGAAAGACAGTCTTTCTCTATAGAACACTAAATATTAGAATGAAAGAAAAAAAAACATAATTTAATTTTAATTGTCCAGTAGGATGATTAGTTGTGAATAAATATGTGGGTTAGAAATTCATATCTCATCCCTCTCTCCCTTTATTGCTTCCCCTGCAAAAGGTTTTGATATTTACTACATAATTTGATGAGTTCTATGGCTACCCAGTTCATAAGTATAGCATTAGATTAATCTTAATCCAAGAAAATAGTGTCAAGATGAGTATACCTATGAAAAAGAGTTGTTACTGTCCTTAGGATATACCTGCAAGTTTGTAGTTGTTTTAGCAGTTATCAGAAGGAATAATTAAGACCATCTGTTTGCCTTAATAGGAACATGAAAAAGCTAAGTATTTTTAAAATGAACTACTGAGTCCAACCAGTCAATTCACCAAGTTTAGGAGTTGTCTCTTTGAATGTGTCATGAGGGATCATTTTATAGGAAGAGAATAATTGTTTTTTGCAAAGGTTATGAATTCATCTGCAAAAGCCTTGTTCAATGATCTCCTATATGTTATCCTTCATTAATTTATTTTTTGAACGTGATGCATAAAAAGTTATATATGATTGATGAGTAAAGTTGCAGGATTATTGTGCTTAGCATAGTGTCTGGCACATATAAGTAATAGCTATTATTACTTAAATAAATGTGGAATTCCATATCTTTTGAAGTGTTTATTTAAACATCTCAAAGTCATCAATAATACAAGCAGAGGAAAACTTTAGCAATAGTTTATAATTGAAATTGTTTTTAAGAGTTCTCATTTTTTTTTTAAGAAATTGGGGACCTGATTAATATGGAAATATGTTTTGCATGACTTCACATGAATAATCTGTATCATGTTACTTGCCTTTCAAGATGGGGAGAGAAGTGGGAACTCAAAATTAAAAAAAAGAACTTTAAAAATGTTTTGCATGTACTTGAGAAAAATAAAATTGAAAAAAAGTTGGTGACATCTCTAAAGGCAGAATATTAAAACAATTTCTACAGTAGGATGATGCGACTTGTAACAAATTCAGCTCTTATTTTATTTGATTGAAAGATATTTATTTCTATAAATATGTGTATTAAGTATTTTATAAGAGATTTGTGGTTTACTGTTCCTTCTCAATACTTCTCCAACATAGGTACCTACAAATCTTTTTGAGAAGCAACAGATTATTCCATGTAATCCATCAATATAGTCCATGAACAATATTAAGTTCCAAATTACACATTTTCTTATAATTAAAACATCTTGTTTATTAATTTGATAGAATGAAAAAAACTGGGTCTATCTTTTGCATGTTACAGTTCTTCATCATCAACTATGAGGATCAATATATGTGCAAATGGTTTCCTCATCCTCATTCTTATTGACCTCCTGGCAACATCTGATAGTACTGACCATTCAATTTTTGAAAAAAGATTTACTCATTCATTTAGTATTTGCAATCATCATCATTTTGGAATAAACTTTTTCCTCCTCACTTTCCTTTGTAAAAAAGAAATAGAGTATTTCTCAGTAATTTAACTTTTCAATTTTAGGTAGATTATTCACTGTTCTAAGAATCATAGGATCCTTATTGTCCATCTGAAGGGTAATTAAAAGAAAACATATTTTTTTCCTTCAAGTTCTCTTTTCCTTTATTCTAGATCAACTTTTTACCCATTCTTCAAGATATATCTTTAATCTTACCTCAATTGAGTTTTCCTTGATAATATCAGCTACTTTTAGTCCCTTTCCCTTTCAGGATCACTCATAACAGAAGTATGCAATCACATCTTATTTTCATTTGGTTTTACTTAGCCCATTACACCATATTGGGCATGCATTGTTTTCTCATTGTACTTCAAGACTTAACCCAGTACACTGGGATCTTGTGCAGTACCTATGTATGTTACTCATTTTCTGTATTTCCAGTTGTTTTGGAAATGAACTGACTTTTAAAGGACTATTTGAGCAGGATTCAAGTTCAAAGAAGACATTCCAAGCAGGAAAGTCTCAAATTAGACATCAAAGCATGTTTTCTTTTCTAGAATGGGCTACGGTATCTAAACCTGAAGAAAATGATCAGAAATTTTGCCACTAAATGATAATTTTTGAGAAGAATTTCAGTTGCTCATGAAACCATCCTATTAGCAATGCAGGGGTTGTGACCTGCATAAGGGTAAGAAATAGTCACAGATAAACCCACAGATTCTTGAAATATTGAAAAATAAATATTGATTCTTTCCACATATTCTGTAAGACAAAAATTTGTGGGCTTAAATTATTTTTCACTTCAGTCTTAAAATGTCTTGTCTTATGTGACAAACAAAAAGACTGAAATTATATAACAAAGCATTTGAGGGGATCTTTTATCATTTTGCATTAATTCCTGCGACAATAGAAACTTCCCTAATTTCTAATGGTTATAACAGTTAATAAAATTAAACTTATAGGTGTCCAAGTCTTGTACATATACGTGTAATTTGGGAGATTATATGAACCAAAGGATTTCTTTATATTTGAATGCAGATAAAGAGTCATTGGCTCAATAGTGCTTTACTGGGATACTGTTTTCTTTTTCTCTCAATCTTATTAGTAGGAAATTCTGCTTATTCCAAGACATTTCAGAAGGGTTATAAGTTTAAACATTTGTTATCCTTAACCTTTGAGTTATGAATCTGAAATATTATTTATTAAATATTTTATATTAAACGATAAAAAAATAACAAAAATGAACACCCATGAAAGTACCTAAAAGGTATATTTCAGATTTATGAAATAAGTTGCTTTACTGAAGAGCAAAATTGAAAAAACAAGCGAAAGTCAAACACAACATAGTTTTATTTTAGAAAAAATTTTGATTATTTATGTAGCACTCTCTCTGGAACTTGTACTCTCCCATTCACTTAACTCCCTTTCAAAGATCTGATCTTCTTGAGGAGTGAAAGTTACTTTGAGGTCAAAAGTACCCTGTAGATCCATAGTATTAAAACAATAGTTTATGAGCCTTCTCTGGTGCAATTACCTTTAATAATGAGTCAGTAGACTCAAATTGACTCAAAACAAGGAATTTACTGAGCTATCACAGTAGTAACAGAAACTACAAATCATCCCTCTCCCCCAGCCTGAGATAAATTATACCACAAATATACTATATATATGGCAAAAACTTGACATTTTTTTAGTGAGGAGTACATAAAGGAAATCCCTGTACCCAAAGCAATTTCTAATTATTGTCCTGCAGGATCTTCATATAATTTCTCTTTTAGTAATTTGCTCAGCTTTCTCATTCTCCTGCAAAGGATTTTTACAATGTAAATTATTCAGCTTGAGTTACTGGGCTTGCTCTTCTTGGAAGTTCAAACAAAAATCTGTTGCCTTGAAAATGAAGAAAAGTTGTTTTTTTTTTTTTTCCTGGACAGACTGATTAGAAGTTACTATAGCTAATACAATCGAACATTTACTCATATAAATAAATAAACTTGCTCATAAACATATAGCTTTTCCCCCAGAATATTAGCATAATATAGTCTTCAGTGACTATGATAATGCTTTCTGAGGACTGCAGAAGATGATTCAACATATCTAATATATAAAGACAATTGAAAATTTAGGAAGTAACTGTTCACATTAACTGACTATTAGAAAAATGATTGAACAAGGAATATTGAAGAAAACCTAGGAGAAAAGACTGAAAAATTGCAATGAATTTTTTTCTTGAAGGACTCTTAAATTATAAATATTTCTTAAGTAAAATTAGCTGGTTGCATTAGTTTTCAATGTTAAATTTTTAGCAAGACATTAATTTTTTTAAACTACAGAGGATAATGAAAATACTTAGATTTCACTTACATACTAACCCACAGAGTGTCGCTGTACTCCAAGAATATTTCTAGACATACGAAAGCACTGATTTTCCTGACCCGGAAGACAGACGCTTCTTTTCTTCGCAATCTCAGAAGAGCTGAAAACCAGGGGCTATCTAAGATTTAGATTTAAGGAATCGTAAGAAAACGTATGTATTGATTGGTTCAAGGGCAGAAAAAAGGGATTTGAGATGACTGCTAGGTCTAAAGGCCTCCTGGGTTGCCGGCATCTCCTGTTCTCTATTCTGGTACACACAGCCTGGGAAGTGGGGAGCGGCCAAGTCCATTACTCTGTGCTGGAGGAAGCAAAACATGGTACGTTCGTGGGGCGAATCGCTCAGGACCTGGGTTTGGAGGTTGGGGAGCTGGTGTCACGGTTGTTCCGGATGGTATCCAAGGGCCGCAGAGACTATTTGGAAGTAAATGTGCAGAATGGCATTTTATTTGTGAATTCACGAATCGATCGTGAGGAGCTGTGCGGCCGCAGCCCTGTTTGTAGCATTCATCTGGAGGTGATCGTGGACAAACCGCTGCAGGTTTTCCATGTAGAGGTGGAAATCAAGGATATTAATGATAACCCGCCGGTGTTTTCCCTAAGGCAAAAGAATCTGTTTATTTCTGAATCCAGCCCACTAGACTCTAGGTTTTCACTAGAGGGCGCATTGGATGAGGATATTGGAGAGAATGCTTTGCTGACCTATAACCTCAATCCTAATGAATATTTCACTTTGTACGTAAAGAAAAAGGAAGAACAAATGAATTCGCTTAAGCTTGTTTTGAAGAAAGTTTTAGATAGAGAAGAAATCGCTGAACACCATTTATTACTGACTGCCACAGACGGAGGAAAACCTGAGCTCACTGGTACTATTCAATTGCTGATCACAGTGCTGGATGTGAATGACAATACCCCAGAGTTTGAGAGGACAGTCTATAAAGTGAAATTATTCGAAAATGTACCGAATGAGACATTAGTGATGAAAATGAATGCCTCAGATTTGGATGAAGGATTAAATGGAGAAATTATTTATTCATTCACTAGTGATGTTTCCCCTAATGTACAGAATAAATTCCACATAGATCAAGTCAATGGTGAGATCAAGATAAAGGGAAATATAGATTTCGAAGAAACAAAATTATTTGAATTCCAGGTAGAGGCGACTGATAAGGGAACTCCTCGAATGGTTGGTCATTGTACAGTCCTGATCGAAATCCTGGATATGAATGATAATTCCCCTGAAGTTGTGGTGACATCGCTGTCACTTCCTGTCAGAGAGGATGCCCCTCAAGGCACAGTTGTCGCCCTCATCAGTGTGTCTGATCGTGACTCGGGCGCTAATGGGCAGGTGACGTGCTCGCTGTCGCCCCCGGGACCCTTCACGCTGGTGTCCACTTTCAGGAATTACTATTCGCTGATTCTGGAGGGCCAGGTGGACCGCGAAACTGTCCTTGCTTATGACCTAGTGGTGACAGCTAGAGATGGCGGGACGCCGGTTCTGTGGGCCACGGCCAGCGTGTCTGTGGACATCGGTGACGTGAATGACAACTCACCTGCTTTCGAGAAGCCTGTGTATACTGTATTCGTGAAGGAGAACAACCCTCCCGGCTGTCACATCTTCACTGTGTCGGCTTCCGATTCAGATTCGCAGGAGAACGCGCTAGTTTCTTATTCGCTAATTGAACGTCGGGTAGGGGAGCGGCTACTATCTAGCTACGTGTCTGTGCACTCAGAGAGCGGCAAACTGTACGCTTTGCAGCCCCTAGACCATGAAGAGCTGGAGCTGATACAGTTCCAAGTGAGCGCCCGCGACTCGGGCTTTCCTCCTCTGAGCAATAATGTGAGCCTACAGGTGTTCATACTGGACGAAAATGACAATCCACCAGTAGTTTTGCCACCTCACGCTGGCGTTAATCCAGTGACCGAACTGGTATCTCAGTCTGTGACTGCGGGCTATGTGGTGGCGAAGATTAGGGCTGTGGATGCAGATTCTGGCTACAATGCATGGCTGTCTTATGAGCTCCTGTCGGAGGTGGGCATAGGAAGCAGCCCTTTTCGCGTGGGTCTATACACAGGAGAGATAAGCACAACGAGGGTCTTGGAGGAATTTGATGGACCTAAACACACTCTACTGGTGTTGGTAAAGGATCATGGGGATCCGGTGCTGTCTGCCACAGCTACTATAGTGGTATCCTTGGTGGCAAGTGGACAAATCCTGAAGGCCTCTAGTTTAGAAGCAAAAGCGAAGGAAGGGGTTAGCAAAGAGTCACAGCTGGTAGATGTTAACATATATTTGATTATAGCTATCTGCTCGGTTTCCAGTTTATTGGTGCTGAGCTTGTTGTTCTATGCTGCAATACGGTGCTCTGAGCCTCTGGAGAGCCTCTATTGTCCAAGAAAGTCTACTGCAATGTGTTCCAGCGACTTGGGGAACTTATCTTATTCTCAGCAACGGCGGCCGAAGATTTGCTCTGGAGAGGGACCAGCTAAGAATGACTTAATGGCATTCAGTCCAAACTTTCCTCCTTATTTGGGAGATAGAGGTCAGCAGCAAGAGATGGTCCCAGAACTTGGGAAGGTAAGTCTTAAATTTCTGTATCTAGGATAGCCTTTATTAAATTTTAAAAACGAACTTTTGAAAAATTTCCACAAATATTTTCTATTTTTCCCTCAAGAAAGTTTCATTCTCTATTTCACAAAGTCTAATAATTAATAATTAAATTTCCCTTTGTGACATCAGGATTTGCTAGATATATAAATAGTATCTGACTGATAATGAGCAATATTCAAGTTCTGCTGTTGGAGATAATTTAGTCCTCTGAAGAACTGAGTTCTTTTCCTCATGAAATGATGTATCCATGTATATATAACCAGAAGTAAAAAAAATCCACTTGGATAAACTATATTCTTTTAAATTTTTTGCACCCTTCTCTAGAAATTACCCCTTTTCCCCAACTTGTCCATCATAAGTTTGCAGGTTTATTGACCAATGAATGACGACTTCCCAAGATTCACTTTGTGCTGGAAAGTCCTTCCCAGTGCTCCTAGTTTAACAGTTATCCAGGAAACACAATGAACTCAAAACAAAGACATCCATTGAGATAGAGTAGTAGCTACAAAACATCTCTCTCCTCTCCTTTTCTCCTTTCCTAATCTGAAGCTCACTTCCTCACAGATACCTAGAAAGAATGGGCACAAATATAGAGTGTACTGGCAGTCAGATTTGAATGCCAGAAACATGTGGCCCAAGTAAATCATGCCATCCCCAAAATCATGCTTTTTGTCTGAATGTGACAATCATTTCAATCTTTCAGTCTTTCCCTAGATAAATTTCATTCTTCACTGATTTTGATTCCACACTCTTCTATCTTTGGATAAAACTTTGTTTTTCATCTTTTACTTTAGGAGAGATTTACTTTGATCAAATTTGCAGCGTTATTCCATCAAGTGCCTTTCTTATCTAGCTCATAAATTTTAGTTCCAAATTTTATCTTGAGATATTCTATGATTCGAAGACATAAATGGTTGGATAGGGAATAGGGTGTTGATAATCAGGGCTTTGTCCCAAGGCTCAGAAGACTGGATAGTTTTTTCCACCTCCTGGCAGGGGTGTGTTGACACCTTCATTTTCACCTTCCTTATTCCCACTCAACTGAATTTGCATCTAGCACCGGTTATTAGCTTCTGCTCCATTTTGACAACTTATTAGTAAGCATATTAGCTAATTTTCTCTGGACGTGTTTACTAACTACTCATTTTCTCTTGACCTCAGGCTTAGTCATCCTCACAGTGAAGCAGTGCTCACTTATTTGTCTGACAGAATACAAATCTCAAATGACAGAATGATAATTTTATCATTTTCAAACTTAAATGTATGAAATATAACTAATTTTACTTATATAAACATACATGGAGAAAAATTTAACAGCATTTAAAAATAAGAGTATAAATTATTATTTTAATGATATGATTGCATCCCTTCAGTACTACATTTTGCAATCCATTCAGATCTCATGTTTTGCATTTCAAATATATCTCCTTCTACAAATCCTCCAAAGATGATCTATAATCGACATGGAGAAGTAATTTATCTAAATCTTTGTACATTGTGTATCGGAATAGATTTTGGTTTCTCTAAAAGCTATCTTTTCTTTTAAAATATGAATATATTTCTGCCACGATATGGGGTACTTCAACTCCCTCTTCCCCACTGAAACCCAGAGACTTTTCAGCTTCTTTTTGTGTGCTGTCTTGCCTTATTAGAATGTAAGCTCTTTGAGAGCAGGGACTATCTTTTTTCTTGTATTTGTATTCCACTGCTTAGGACAATGATTGGGCATAGTAAACACTTAATAAATACCTGTTGACTTGAATGGCCAGTCAGTTTTTCCACTAATATTTTCTGGAGGATATCTGTATTAGTACTTAACTTGCATGAAAAGCACATGCAAACTCTTGATGCCAATTTTTTTTAATTACAAAAGATTTACAAGTTTTGAATTTTACAAAGAGTATAAATATTCCTCTCAGAAATTTCCACTAATTGCTTTTATTTCTGGAATCATTTGTGAGTCCAAGAAATCAGATTCCTTTTCACCAAGAAAGTCCTTCTGATACTTAAATTTCATATTTTCCCTTAAGTTTTCTCTTCTCTTTTTTCTTAGTTCATTAAAGTAATCCTTAAAATGTAGAATCTTCAGTCTATTACCAATGATGATCATCTTCCTCTGGATGCTCTCTGGTTTATTAGTATTTTTGTTAAAATATGGTGTTGGGAGCTGAACGTTAGATTCCAGATGTTCTCAAACTGAAGAGAAGATTATAGATCTTTATTTCAGTGTTATTGGTATTAATTTTTTTCTGAATTGCAGAAAGCAATTTAATTAGCTTTATTCACTCTAGTTGCACTGTTGACTCATCTCTTCAACGTTGACTAGAATTGCCGGATCTTGTTTATGAAAACTGTTTGTATTGATGCCTTCTTATTTTTGTAAAGCTAATTTTTTGACAATTCAAATGTAGGGCCGTTCAATAATTTTTGTTAAATGCTATCTAATTAATTCAGTCTATTTTCCTATCTTGTAGATATTTGCTTGGATCTATACATTCTGACACAATGCATTAGCTATTCATTTCAGAGTTATGTCTTCTGCAAATCTGATAAGTATACCATCCTAGTCATTGATGAAAATGTTAAACAGAAGAAAGGATAGATCACTGAGGCTCCCTATCAGAGACATGAGTCCAAAATGACATTAACCCATTAATGACTTCTTGACATCTAGTTATATAGCCATTCTGAACTGACCCAGCTATATATTGACTTGTCCACACTACTTCATCTTGTCAATTGGGATGGCATGAGAAATTTTGTCAAATGATTTATATTAAAACTATGTCTATCCAATGATTTTATCTTAAAGTCTAATAACCCCGTGAAAATGGATATGAATTAATCTATAAATCATGATGGCTGTATATAATTGTCATGTTTACTTCTAGATGCAGACTAGTCATTTAATTAATAATATATTCTAAATTCTGACCTGTTCACCAGCTTATATTCTGAAGACAGCATTCTATTGCCATTAAGAAAAATCAGATCAACATTCTTCAGTTCTGACATATTTCTTATTTTTTATGATTTTTCAAAAATCACTGACAGTACCTCTGTGATCAAAATTGCCAATTCTTTCAGTAACATGAGATTCTGCTCACAAAGATTAGTGATATGCACCGATCATTTGCATTTAAATGTTTTTTAATGATTTTCTTACTTATCTTCAATTTTTATTTCCTACTGCTTATTTTTTCAAACTGCCCTTTCTAGTCCAAAGTTTATTGTTGTTGGTAGAGAAAACTGAAGCAAAATAAGGCTTGCTTTTTTGAAATTGTGTGTTATCATTGCCAAGTCTATTGTGAGAAGGACTACTATCCTTTTTTTTTTTTTTTTTAAGTATTTCTTTTACTTCCACAATAGAGTAAAAAGTTTTTAGGTTGTCCTTCATATTCTGTCAAAACTACATATAAAAGACATCCAGTAATCACTTGAAAATGAAGGACTGTTACTCAGGAGAGTCATAATAGTTGGATTGTAGATTTGGGAATCAAATGCATTCAGATAATTGAATCCATAGGAAAAATTTCAAAATATCACTATAAAGAGGCAAGACAATAGATGTCCAGTGGATTCAGAAAATTAGTACCTTAAGCTATTTCCTTCAGCACTGCCTCTTTTTTTTTCTTATTTTCTTTAGTGTTTGAAGATTATATGCGTTTCCTGTACACACACTTTTAAATGACCGAATTCATTGTTCTTACTGATTAAAATTAATTTATCATTAATATCTCTGAATATCAGATAGAGAAAGGTGAAATGTTTTCTCTCTATTCTCACATTGCTTAAAACACTTTGAATCATTCCTACTTCCCTACCATATGCCACATATGCTGGAGATTTATTATTGCTTTAAGCTCTTTGGATGGACAGATTACTTATTCCCCTATTTTGGAATTATGTGAGTCTAGCACCGTCCTTTGCACATAACCACTAAAATGTTTATGGATTTGAATTTTTCTAAGGAAATACTCCATTACTTTTACGTGGGGTGATAGAAAACATTGAAAAAAGGATAGTATTGCTTTCTGAAGTCGTGAGAATAGTGACCTTATGCTACAGTAGAAGCTCAATTATGGGGAAATAGAAGGTAGATGAAATTTCTAATCCAAGTACCATAATGGGAATTACTGAAATGAGTCTATGTACCACTTAGTATCGACCACATGATGTCGCTGTGTACCACGAAATGGTCTCCTCACAAAAGGCCAAACACATTAAACATTGGAAAAGATCTATTCATTTGGGGATGCTGAATGATGGCGGATGCAGTAGAATGGGTTTGAAAGAATCAGAGAGCAGTATTTACCTTTATTCTCTAAAGATGATTAATTTCTTAGAACAGTTCCATGGAGGATTTGCGATGTTTTTTTCCTGGGAAGGCATCCTGGGGAGTCGGCACCTGTTATTTTCATTTATGCTTTATACAGCCTACGGGGTGGGGAGCGGCCAGATCCATTATTCCGTGCCAGAGGAAGCGAAACACGGTACGTTTGTGGGGCGAATCACGCAGGATTTGGGTCTGGAGGTCGGGGATCTGGTGTCGCGGTTCTTTCGGGTGGTGTCTAAGGGTCGCAAGGACTACTTAGAGGTAAATTTGCAGAATGGCATTTTGTTTGTGAATTCACGGATCGATCGTGAGGAGCTGTGCGGTCGCAATCCTGTTTGTAGCATCCATCTAGAAGTGATCGTGGACAAGCCTCTGCAGGTTTTTCATGTGGAGGTGGAGATCAAAGACATTAATGACAATTCGCCAGTGTTCCCAGTGAAAGAACAAAAACTGTTTATTCCTGAATCCAGGCTGTCAGACTCTAGGTTTCCTCTAGAGGGTGCTTCTGACCCCGATATTGGGATTAATGCCTTGCTTACGTATTCACTAAGCATCAATGATTACTTCATTCTAGATGTAAAATCAAAGAACGATCAGGATAAATTGGTTGAGCTAGTGCTGAAAAAACCCCTAGATAGAGAGGAAGTTCCTGAGCATCACTTAATACTGACAGCCTCAGATGGAGGCAAACCTGAGCTCACTGGCTCCGTGCAACTGCTCATCTTAGTACTGGATGTGAACGATAATGCCCCGACTTTTGAGAGATCAGAATACGAAGTGAAGATATTAGAAAATGCAGCCAATGGGACATTAGTGATCAACCTGAATGCCTCGGATGAGGATGAGGGAACTAATCAAGAAATCTTATACTCTTTCAATAGCCTTACTCCATCTGTGATTAAAGATAAGTTTCATATAAATCCAGATACAGGAGAAATTTCAATTCAAAGAAATCTGGACTTCGAATATATAAATTCATATAAATTTCGAGTTGACGCAATAGATAAAGGGAACCTACCTATGGTTGGACACTGTACTGTTCGAGTGGAAATCCTCGACACCAATGATAATGCCCCAGAATTAGCAGTGACATCACTGTCAATTCCTGTCAGAGAGGACACTCCTCCAGGCACAGTTATTGCCCTCATTAGCGTATCCGATCGTGACTCTGGAATCAACGGACAGTTGACTTGCTCGGTGTCACCGCCCTCACCCTTCACGTTGGTGTCCACTTTCAAGAATTACTACTCACTGGTGCTGGAGAGCTCCGTGGACCGCGAGAGCATGCGGGCCTATGAACTAGTGGTGACAGCGAGGGATGGCGGATCTCCAGCGCTTTGGGCCACTGCCAGCTTGACTATAGATATCGCAGATGTTAATGACAACGCGCCTGTCTTCGAGCAGCCTTTGTATACCTTGTTTGTGAAAGAAAACAACCCGCCAGGCAGTCACATTTTCACAGTGTCTGCATCGGATCCAGATGATCAGGAGAACGCACTGGTGTCTTACTCTTTAGTGGAGAAGCGGATGGGGGAACGTCAGTTGTCGAGCTACGTGTCTGTACATTCAGAGAGTGGAAAAGTGTACGCCTTGCAGCCCTTGGATCACGAGGAGCTGGAGCTGCTGCAGTTTCAAGTGAATGCCCGGGATGCGGGCTTCCCTCCTCTGAGTAGCAACGTGAGCCTGCAACTGTTCGTACTAGACGAAAATGACAACGCGCCGGTTGTGCTGCCACCTCATGCTGGCTTTAGCTCCGTGACCGAAGTGGTTTCACGGTCCGTAGCTGTGGGCCACGTGGTGGCGAAGATACGGGCTGTGGATGCTGATTCAGGATATAACGCCTGGCTGTCTTATGAGCTGCTGTCGGAAGTGGACACCGGACACAGCACTTTCCGGGTAGGGGTGTACACTGGCGAAATTAGCACTACTCGGTCCCTGGATGAGTCAGATGAATCGAGGCAGACGCTGCTGGTGCTGGTGAAAGATCATGGAGAGCCTTCTTTGAAGGCTACTGCAACAGTGACCGTATCACTTGTGGAGATTGGGCAGACGTTTAAAGGTTCGTCTTTGGCTTTCAAGGAGCTAGCAAAGACTGGCATAGGGCAGAAGACACTGGTAGATGTGAATGTATATCTGATCATTGCCATCTGCTCGGTATCCAGTCTGTTGGTATTGAGTCTCCTGCTATATGTGGCACTTCGGTGCTCTTCGCCCCCACAGGGTTTTTATGAGCCTGGGAAGTCCACTGATGTGTGTTCAAACACTGTAAGGAGCTGGTCTTATTCCCATCAGCAAAGACAGAAGATTTGCTCAGGGGAGGGCGCTGCCAAGAACGACCTCATGGCTTTCAGCCCGAATCTTCCACCATGTCCAGGTTCTCAAGAAGGAGAAGAGACAGAGCACGGGCAGAACGTCGGGAAAGTGAGTTTCTACCCTTGACAACATCTTTTACGTTCTGTTGATTCAAATATTTATTAAATGATTCCATATGTTCAAATCCCTTTAAAAAAAATTAGAGACATCCCACATTGCTTTAACCTCTAACTTTTGGTAACAAGGAAATTTTATTTCAGTATTGGATTATTTAAAAATTAAATAATCCTTGGAATATCTTTCCTTTCCTTATTCGGCTGTTGAAATACTAATTAATAGAAACTCACCCTTTTCTTTCTTTCTTTCTTTCTTTCTTTTTTTAAACCTAGTTTCAAAAGAGCAATGTTGTAAAAAAGGTTAAAAAAAAAAAAAGAAAGTGTAAAATTATACTTCAATTTGCACTCAGAGTTCATCGATTCTTTTTCTGGAGGTATATATTATTTTTCATCATTATTCCTTTAGAATTGTGTTTGATCATTGTACTGATGAGGGTAACTAAGAATTTCATGGTTGATCATCATTATGATATTGCTGTACAGTTATCTCTTAGTTTTGTTCACTTTACTCTGTGTCAATTCATATACATAAACCTGGGAAGATTCTTCAAGTTTTTAAAAATTCTTCATTATTACTAAAAATTTTTTTAAGGAAATGGGGTTTTAAAATTTTTTGATAAAAGAAAGGATTTTTGTACAATGATAATTTTTTCTTTTCTTTAATGAAAAATAATTTGGGAAAAATAAATTTATTATCTTTGGCTAGTTTCAAAATTTTCCCTTGGTTTCAAACCTGTCCCTTGGGAATTTTAAACCATTTTTTTAACTTTTGGAATTTTCTTTTAAATTTAAGTAATTATGGTCCTAAATTTTTACTTTTCTTTTAACCAAAAATTTAAAATTTTTGGTTTATAAAACTTTGATTTTTTTTTAAAAATCCATTAATAACCCTTTGCCATTTAATCAATTAAGTTCTTCAACTTTTTTTTTTTTAATGTTCCTCATTTTTTATTTGGAAAATTTAATCCTTTTCAAAAATTTAAAAAATTTTTTTTTTTTTTTTAGTTTTGAATTGCATTGGTTTTTTTAAAAAATTTTAATTTAAATTATTAAAATTATCTTTACCTTTTTATTGATCCTTTTTCTTTTGTTCAGCAAAAGGCCTTATCCAAAGGATTAATAGTTATTCTTGTTTTTAATTTCTTATCCAATTTCCAATTGTTTTATATCCCTTTTACTTTCCAGAAATTTCTTTCTAATTCTTAACATTCCTTTATTTTGGAATTTGGAAAAAATTTTAAAGCTTGGAATAAAACTAAAAGGATAATTGGAGGTATTGGGTTTTCTTTCCATTAATTGCCCTTTTTTTGCCAATTCCCTTATTTTAATTTTTGGGAATGGTTTAGAAATCTAGGGGTCTTCCTTCAATCACCTGTTTTTGACTAACGAAATTTTTTGTTAAGACTTGACAAAACATACCCTTAAAAATTTCTCTATTTGTATTGTTTTCCCTTCTTTATTTAAAAAACAAGATTAAAATGTTTTAAAAAAGAAAACTTAAAAATTTTTGCAAGGATAATGATTTAAAAATACCAATGCAAAGGGGAAATCTTTCAGTTTAAACTCTTATTAAATTATTCCAAATTTTTTTAAGTTTTATAATTTAAAAAGGTTGGTAAAGTAACCCTTAAGTACAAACTGATTTCTTCTATGCCATCAAAATTTCCCTATTAACCTTTTTTGCAAAATCTTTTTTAAGGCCCAAATCCTTGGGGTGTCATTTTTTTTTTTTTTCATTTTAAAACAGTTTAGCCTATTTCTTTCTTTTAATGGATTTCTGAACCTGGTTTGAACATTCCTTTTGTTTTCCAAAAAATTCCTTTGGTCTTCATTTTCCTAGTTTGTCCAAAGTAAGGTTTTCTTTCTCATTCATTTGGTTCTTTATTTGTATTTTTCCTTTAAACCAATTTTTTAAAAAAAAATTTAAAAATTTTTTTTTTAAGTTGTTTTTTTGTTTAATTTGTTTCCAAATTTTTTTTGGAATTAATTAAATTATAAAAGGTACTTATTAGGTAATTTAGATGGTAATTTCCTGTTTGGCCCAAAGGAACATTCCGGTTCCAACCTCTTAAAAAGGAATTTATTTTCCTTTTTCCCTTACTTTTTAACTTTTCCTGAATTTAATTTTAAAACCCCAATTTAAGGAAAAAAATTTAAAAGAATTTAAAGGATTATTATAAAGGGTTTCCATTGGTTAATATTTTTCCTTCGAAGGAAAACACCATTATGGGAAAAGAATTCCTAAAACAGGAAATTGGAAAAATTATTTAAGAAATAAAATTAAAGCGGGCAAAATATAATTTTACTCCTTTTTTTTTTTAAGCTTAAAAGGTGAATTTTTAAAACTTAAAATTTTATTGAATGAATTCGCTTCACCCAAATACACCCTCCCTTTTTGGGTGTTGGGGAAAAGAAGTCTTATTTGGTTTGATTTTTAAAGCATTTCCCCGGTTGGTGAAGAATAAATAAGAAACCGGACACCATTTTTATCCTGGTTTATTCCAGATTTAAGCTAAATCCGGGAGAAACAAATTTGGATGGTGTTTTCCTTTTAGTTTTTAAACCAGCAGGCTGTCTTCCTCCTCCAAAATCCCTAATGGGGGCTTTCCATTCCTCAAAAGAACCCGGCTTCTGGGCCATTTCCCAGGTTGGTCCTATAAAGGGGAACTTTTTCTTTAAAGGTTTCGGTTTTGTGTTCAAAAACCCAATTTTTGGAAGGTAAAATTTTCAAACGGCCTTTTTTGTTTTTTCTTTTTTGGAATTCACCCCTTAAGTGTTGGCAAGTGCAAATCATTTAGACCATTTAAGAGGTTTGAATTCTTGGAACGGGAAGCCTCTTCAAAGGGTTTCATTTTTTAATTCAAAGGTTTAATCAATTTAACAAAACCCCCTTTTAAGGAAAAACCAAAAAATTTGTTTTGTTGAAATCCAAGGTTGGCCTTGAATTCCAATTTCCTTAAAGAAGGCCTTCTTGAATTGGAAAAATTCCAAAACCTTATGAAAAATTTTACAGGCTTAAAGGGCCAAGTGTTTTTTTTTTAAAATAAGAATGATTTAAATTAAATTTAACCTGGTGCTTTAAAAACCCTTTTAGGGGGGGAAGGCCTAAATATTAATAGTAAGCGATGGGGGCAAAAAGACTGGGAAAGGACACCATTTTAATCTGGATTCCTTTGAAGTATCCCCACTTGGGAAACAGAATAACGAAGGTGGGGAAGATTGGGAAAATGCGGCTCCCCGGAACCTTAAGTGGGACGGCCAGACCCCTTTCCGGTGGCGGGAACCAAACAGGATTTTCCTTTCCAACAGGTCTAATCCAGGAATTAAATTTAAGGTTTCCTTTTAAAGGCCGGGATTCCGGAGGAAATTTAAACAGGACTTTAATTTTGAAATTTAATTCAGAAACCAGGAGTTGGGATGCCAACCAGACCAAAAGGGGATCCCAATTAACCATTCACTTTTCTATGGAAGTCAAGGACATAATGAAACCTTCAATTTCCAGTAAGGCAAAATTTTTCCGCCTTGCCTTGTTCAAAAGTTTCCTGGTTTGACCTTACCTCAATGTGGTCTAACCACTTCTGGTCCCAAATTGGGCAGGTAAATTACTTCACCCCTGGGTTAAATCAAAGTGTCCAAATTTTGAAAGGTTTAAAACCTCGCTGGTGGGAGGGTTCCTGGAAATCCGAAGAGGGGTGCCCGGGCCTGAGCTCTTCACTCCAGGCCGGGGAAGGCCAGCCGCCCCACGCCAGGTGTCGGGAATCAGAAACGGAAATGGAAAAGCGGCCCCCGGAACCTTATTATCGTGGTGAAAGGGGAACCAACCCGGGGATTTTAATCTTTCAACAGTTCCGCTCCAAGTTTGGAACCGCGCCAAAGAACGGGGTTTCCTTTCGTTTGGAAAAGGGTTACCCAATTCTTAGAAATGTGTCGGCCCAGACAAAGGGACCCCCCCAACCAAACAGGGCTTTGGGCTGTCCGAGTTGGGTGGGCGCGCCCGGAAACCGGGTTCCCTTCCCTTTAGGAAGCAAGTTGGCCCTGCGGGGTTTGCCCCTCCGGGAAAACGACAACCTCCCGTGGTTCCCCCCAATTCGGGTCCGGGCGGCGGGGTCGCCAACCCTGGGCCCTTTCCCATGGTACCCAGGTCTTTTCCTTGGAAACCAGGCTGGATTTGACGCGGAATTTCCAGTTAAGGCTGGTTGCTTGCAGGGCGGCGGGGGGCGTCGGCCAGCCCCGGGTGGGGCCTGTGTTTTGAAGGGAAACAGCCCCCGGGCTCTTTAAGGTCCGGTGGGCCCGGAGGCAGAACGCGCTGGTGCTTTGGTTGAAATTTGGAAGAAGGTTTTGGGAAGGCTACTGCCAGTTATGTTCTTATGGGAGGGCAGGAAAGGTTCGCCTTTGGCCCTTTCCAAGGAGGGAGCGGAAGCTGGCATTGGGGAGGCACTTGGAGAGGTTAAAAGTTAACGGATCATTTTGTTCTCGGAAACCAATCTGTTGGTTTCGGCCCCCTCATTAGGGTGGGCACTTGGGGTGCCCTCTTGCCCCCAAACAGGGTTTAAGGACCGGGAAGTTCCACCCTGAGTTGTGGGTTCAAACACCTGGTTGGGCTGGTCCCCTTTTCCCTTCAGGCAAAGACAGAAAAGGCTCGGGAGGGCGGTGGGCCAAGGAAGACCTCTGGGCTTTCAGGCCGAACTTCCACCATTGTTCCGGGTTCTAGGAAAAGGACAGAAAGACGGGCCAAAGGGCGGAAAAGGTGAGTTTTAACCCTGACAGCCATCTTTTCGGTTCCGGTTGTTAAAATTTTGTTTGGATTCCTTGTTTCCCCCCTTTTTAAGACAATCCCACATTGTTAAACCTTAATTTTTGGTTAACAAAGAAAATTTTTTCGGGAGGGGTTTTAAAAAAACCCTGGTTTCGCCCCTTTCCATTCTCCGGGAAAAAAAATTTGAAACCAATTTTCTTTCCCTTTTTAAAATTTTAGTTTTAATTGATTTTCAAATTTTATTAAAATTATATTTCTCCCTTTAAAATTAAACTTCCCTCCAATTTGGAAAAAAATTTTAATATTGGTTATTTAAAAATTAAAAAAACTTTTTCCCAAAGGCTGTTGAAAAAATTAAAAAAAAAAATTTTCCAAAATTAATTTAATTTTTAAGATTTTCATAATTTTTTCCAAGTTTTTTTTAACCATTAATCCTTTAGAAAAATTGTTTTATATTTACCAAAGTAAGGGAAAAACTTAAATTTCAAAGGTTTGTAAAATTAAAAAAGGAGGTGTAAAATTATCTTAATTTTCCCCGGGTTTCTAATTTTTTCTTTCTTATAATTTTTTTAACAATTAATCCTTTAAATTTGTTTATTTTACCTAATAGGGTTCTTCAAAATTTCAATTTTCACAAAAGGAATTGGTTAAATTATTTTTTTTGTTCATTAATTTTCCCTTTTTCTTTAATTTTTATAAGACAATGTATTTCTAACCAAAGGGACAAATTTTTTAACCTTTGGTTCCCAATTTTCAAATTTTTCCAAATGCAAAAAAACTGGTATTAAATATTTGCATTATTTTCCCTTTTTTCTTTTTAGGGCAATAAAAGTAAATTTCTGGGGGTTGGGAATTAAAGTTTAAACCTTTCACAATTTAAATTTTTAAATTTACCAATTTCCTTTAATTAATAATGATTTTTAAAATTTTTTTGGGATTATAAGCTTTGGTTTTTTTCCTTAAAACTATTTCCTTGCCAAGACCATTTATCAATTGGAAAATGACTCAATTTTTTAAAAAATGTCACTCAGTTTCATATATATCTGAGAAATGAGATCTTTTTCAGAGAAACTCTGTAAAAAATTCTCCTCAGATTCCTCCTTTCTAGTTTTGGCTGCATTGATCTTGTTTAAGCAAAAACTTCTTAATTTCATATTATCTCACATTATCTATTATATTTTTCATGATCCTTCTCCTCTCTCTTGTTCAGTCATAAACTGTATCCTTATCCATAGATATAATAGAAAAAATATTCCGTGTTTCCTTAATTTGCTTATCATATCGTCCTTTATGTCTAAATCATATACCCATTTTGACTTTACCTTAGTTTGAGATATTGGTTTGAGATACTGCTTTATGCCTAAGATTCTGCCACATTGCTTTTCAGTTTTCCCAGGAATTTTTGTCAAATCGCTAATTCTTATCCCCAAAGCTTGTGTCTTTGGGTTTGTAAAACAATAGATAATTGCGGTCATTACTATAGTGTGTATTGTGGACCTAAGCTATTCCACTGATCTACCACCCTCTTTCTTAGCCAGTACCACATTATTTTGATGATTACGACTTTAGTGATATAGTTTGAAATCTAGTACTGCTAGGTGGTCTTCCATTCATCATCTGTTTTGACTACTGATGTCCTTGATAGTCTTGACCAAAACCTACCTCTTTCAAGAAGACTTCTCTGTTTCCATGTGTAAGTTCCCATCTTTCACCCTAACCTCCAATAACAATTTGTCTTTCTATCTGCAAAATGTGCTTTAAAAGATATCTTCATTTTCTATGTATTATGGTGATCCCTAAATGCCATACACACAGGGATGATGTCTGATCTAAGTTTTAAATCTCTTCATTACTGCTTACTATATATTAGGAATAGGGTAATTAAGAAAAGTTGATAAAAGTGAATTTCTTAGTACAATGACTAGGTTTGTTCTATGAAAATATGGATAAAACAAATATGTCATCTGGGTAAACTATTGTTTGCAGGATCTATTTCTTAGTTGTCATCTACCTTTGGGAATTGAAATCATGTTTTTTTTTTTTTTTCTAACTTAGATTTTCATTATAAAATTTCTACTTTTTATTATGTCTATTTTTACTTTTCTTTTTCAGACTTGAAACTTCAGATCTGGCTTTGATACATCTTTTGATTGTTCTTTTAAAAATGCTATTAAGTACATCACTTTAGCTAGTTTGAATCCAGTACCAGATTTCTTCTCATTCATTTTGTGTTTTTAGTTTTGACTGTGGTAGCATCATTTTTGTCATTTGTAAATTTAATCTCTAAAAAAATTGTTTTTATAGGAATTGTTTGTTTAAATAGTTATATTTGAATTGATACCCAATAGCTCTCCTTTTAAAAGGAATTAATTGAAATATTTTCTCCACGATGGTTAAGGTATCTTGGCCATTTTACTAGGTGGGGCATATTTCTGTTTGTGCTAAGCACAAACGAGGCTGTCAAAAAACATCTAATGATTAAGCACGATTATCTTATCCATTCCCATTGTGTTGCATATCTCTTTACTTTCCATAGACATCTCTAATTCTTAAGGTTCTCTGTTTAGATGGAAGAAATATTAATGCTGAATAGTACTAAGGATATTGGAGGTACATGGGTTTTCTTCATCAATTGCCAGTGCTTTTGCCAACTCTGTTAATTTTATGAGAACTCGAAATCAGAATCTATGAGAATCAGAATCCTCAATACATGTTTGTACTTATGGCATTATAACAGAAATATTATTTGTTAAGATTAGCAGTCATAGAAGCAGTAGTCACTTAATATAATTTCTCTATAGTAGTGTTTTTCTTCTTTATTTAGAAGCAACAAGAGTGAGAGTATTTGAAAAAAGAGGGAAAGCTTAAAAATTTTATATGAGATGACATGATAAAACTACCCTAATGCAAGCCCTCATCATTTCATGCTTGGATAACTGCGATAGTCTTATTGATAGTTCTGCAGTCTTTTTAGTCTTTTTACTCATCCTTCACTAAGTTGGTAAAGTCATCACCCTTAAGTACAGATCTGATCATGTCACCCTTAATAAGCTCCAATGGTTCCCTATTACCTTTAGAATTAAGCATAAAATCTCTGTTTAGCATACAAATCCTTGATAAGGTGCCTCTATACCTTTTTTTTTTTTTTATCATTTTACACCTTAAACAACCTTCAGCCTTCCTCCCATCCAATGAATGACTCTGTAACCTAGTGACATTGGCCTTTTCTGTTCCTCAAACAAGACATTCCTTTGGCTCTGGGCATTTTCCTAGTTGTCCTATAAATGTGGAATGCTTTCTCTTCTCATATCCACCTCTTGGATTCTCTAGTTTCCTGTATTTCCTACCTAAAATCCCAACTTTTAGGAAAAACCTTTCCAAATCTTTCTTAATTCTAGTGCCTTCCTTTTGTTGACTGTTTCCAATTTATTTTGAATATAAACTATTCATAAGTAGCTGTTGGCAAGTAGTCACATCCAGTACTCGTCCAGAGTTCCTGTTTAGCATTCTTGAACGTGCCGGCGTTCCACCTCTTCAAAAGGAAGTTCATTTTCTTTCCTTACTATATTAACTTGTTCCTGAATATTTAAAACCAATTTAAAGAAAAACCAATTTAAAGATTTAAAAGTTCATTATAAAGCAACAGAAGCAACCACAGTGCTTGAATCCTTTCCTTCGACGAAGAAAACTTCAGTTATATGCTGAAAGAATTCGCAAAACCAGAAATATGAAAAAATGTTTACGAAACAAAATTAAATGCTGGGCAATGTATGAGCTGCTTTTTTTTTTTACAGCATAAAGATGATTTTTACTTACGCTTTCATGCCACATGATGTCGCTGTCTACCACGGAATATCACTACACTCCCTTTTAGGGTGTTGGGGGAAGGCTCTATTTGGTAGTTAGATGATGAAAGCGATGGCGGATGCTGCAGAATGAGACTGGAAGAAACGGACACCCATTTTTATCTGTATTCCAAGATTTGAGCTATCCTTGGGAGTAAAGCAGAGTAGTTTGCGATGGTGTTTTCCTGGGGAGGAGACTGTGGAGCCCAGCAGTTGCTGCTCTTCCTTCTGCTCCACACATCCTGGGAAGTGGGGAGCGGCCAGATCCATTATTCGGTGGCGGAAGAAGCCAAACACGGTACGTTCGTGGGGCGCATCGCGCAGGACTTGGGTCTGGAGGTCGGGGAGCTGGTGTCTAGGCTGTTCCGGATTGTGTCCAAAGGCCGCAGGGATTACCTGGAGGTAAATGTGCAGAACGGCATTTTGTTTGTGAATTCTCGGATCGACCGTGAGGAGCTGTGCGGCCGCAATCCTGTTTGTAGCATCCATTTAGAGGTGATCGTGGACAAGCCTCTGCAGGTTTTTCATGTGGAGGTGGAGATCAAGGACATCAATGACAACCCTCCTCTATTTCCAGTGAAGGAACAAAAACTGTTTATTCCCGAATCCAGGTTGCTTGATTCAAGGTTTCCTGTAGAGGGAGCCTCTGACTCGGATATTGGCTCTAATGCCTTACTTAGTTACAGGCTTAGCGCCAGTGATTACTTCACTCTAGAAATAAAATCAAAGAATGATCAAAATAAATTGGTGGAACTAGTGCTTAAAAAACCATTAGACAGGGAGGAAGTTCCTGAACATCACTTAATACTGTCAGCCACAGATGGGGGCAAACCTGAACTCACGGGCACAGTACAGCTGCTCATCACAGTCCTGGATGTGAACGATAATGCCCCCACGTTCGAACGATCAGATTACGAAGTGAAGATAATGGAAAATGCGGCTCCCGGAACCTTAGTGATCAGACTGAACGCCTCCGATGCAGACGAGGGCACCAATCGGGAGATTTTATACTCTTTCAACAGTCTCGCTCCACCTGTGATTAAAGATAAGTTTCATATAAATCCAGACACAGGAGAAATTTCAGTTCAAGGACATTTGGATTTTGAAGATGTTAATTCGTATGAAATTAGAGTTGATGCAACAGACAAAGGAACTCCTTTATTTATTGGTCATTGCACTGTCCTAGTGGAAGTCCAGGACGCCAATGATAACGTTCCCAATATCTCTGTAACGTCATTGTCGCTGCCTGTCAGAGAAGATGCCCCTCCTGGTACAGTCATTGCCTCAATCCGTGTGTCTGACCGAGACTCTGGTCCCAATGGGCAGGTGACTTGCTCACTGTCATCCCCTGGGCCCTTCACTCTGGTGTCCACCTTCAGAAATTACTACTCGCTGGTGTTGGAGGGTTCTGTGGATCGCGAGAGGGTGCCGGCCTATGAGCTCGTGGTGACTGCGAGGGACGGCGGGAAGCCAGCGCTCTGGACCACTGCCGGCGTGTCTGTGGCCATCGAAGACGTGAATGACAACGCGCCAGCCTTCGAGCAACCTGTGTATACTGTGTTTGTGAAGGAGAACAACCCGCCGGGCAGTCACATCTTCACAGTGTCCGCGTCGGACCCGGACGCGCAGGAGAACGCGCTGGTGTCTTACTCGTTGGTGGAGAGAAGGGTTGGGGAGCGTCCACTGTCTAGTTATGTGTCTGTGCACTCGGAGAGCGGGAAAGTGTACGCCTTGCAGCCCCTAGACCACGAGGAGCTGGAGCTGCTGCAGTTCCAGGTGAGCGCCCGGGACGCGGGCTTCCCTCCTTTAGGCAGCAACGTGAGCCTGCAGGTGTTTGTTCTCGACGAAAACGACAATCCTCCCGTGGTTCTGCCCCCTCACTCAGGGTCCGGAGCGGCTGGGGTCGCAGCAACTGAGCTGGTGTCCCAGTCGGTGACAGCGGGTCACGTCGTGGCCAAGATCCGCGCAGTTGACGCGGATTCCGGTTACAACGCGTGGTTGTCTTATGAGTTGCAGCCTGAGTTGGGCGTCGGTCGCAGCCCTTTTCGGGTGGGGCTGTACACTGGCGAGATCAGCCTAACACGGGCTCTGGAGGAATCTGATGGGCCGAGGCAGACGCTGCTGGTGCTGGTGAAAGATCATGGAGAACCAGCCCTGTCTACCACAGCCACCGTGCGCGTATCAGTGGTGGAGAATGGACAGACCTCAAAGGCTTTTTCAGGGGCTTCCGGGATCTCGGCAAAGGCTGGCATGGGGAAAGAGCCTGCGTTGGTGGATGTGAATGTTTACTTGATCATCGCCATCTGCTCTGTGTCCAGCCTGTTGGTGCTGAGTCTACTGTTGTATGTGGCACTTCGGTGCTCCTCGCCTCCACAGGCTTCCTACGGGCCCAGCAAGCCCACGTTGGTGTGCTCAAGTGAAATGGGAAGTTGGTCTTATTCTCAGCAGCGGCGGCAGGTTTGCTCTGGAGAAGGGGCGGCCAAGAACGACCTCATGGCCTTCAGCCCTAACCTCCCTCCGTGTCCTGTTTCTGGAGAAAGAGGCCAGAGGCAGGAGGCTGGCCTGGACAGCTCTGGGAAGGTGGGTGATTATTGATTATACCTCTTTATTTTTGTTTAGATGTCAATTGTTATTTCCCTCAAGACATTCCACGATTGTTGTGACTCATTCCTCTTCCCTTAAAATTTTATTTTTCTTCCTTGAAATCATGCCTTCCATTTCTTAAGCAACCTGCTAAGATTTCAGAAATGCTTTTTTCTTCTTCATCTTCTTCTTTCTTCACATGCTTAAATATGTCCCTTCTTGGGTCAAAATTTTCACTTATCTTTTACTTGCCAGAACATGAAAAATGGTTACCCATTTCTATAGAATTCTTCTTTTGACTAGTTCTCATTACATCTCTCTACTTTAAAGAGACCTACATAATCATTTTGTGCCATTAATTTCCTTAGTGTGAGTTTTATCTTCTGCATATTTAAGTTCTTATTTTGATTGTTCTTGCATGTATTTCATTTATTGGATAAGTAAAATCATAGTTTGGATGATCATCTTTAAAGCTATGTAGTTGCTTCCATTTAATGGCATTGCATAGCCATTGTGAAAAACGATGTAGAAAACATAAAATTAATTGTCTATGCAAGGACTTCTTAAATTTTTCCCATTCAAAGGGCCTTTTTGCTTAAGAAATTTTTGTGACCCATCTTTCAAAGGT
The DNA here is from genome assembly GCF_902635505.1 of Sarcophilus harrisii. Taxonomy (NCBI): domain Eukaryota; kingdom Metazoa; phylum Chordata; class Mammalia; order Dasyuromorphia; family Dasyuridae; genus Sarcophilus; species Sarcophilus harrisii. The sequence continues at coordinate 373,657,919 of NC_045427.1, forward strand.
GTATATAAAGTAGGTATACATACCAAACATTTACTGATAATAAATCATAATTTTGTGACTCCCACATTCATTTATGAGACCCCATATGGGATTGTGACCCTCAATTTAAGAAGCTGGGTTTTATGCCAATGCTAGCTAACATTTATATATCACACTAAAGTTTTCAAAATTTTTTTTAATAGTATTGTATTTTATCCTCCCAATTATCCTGAGAGGTAAGTGCTGTTTTTACTTCTATTTTATAAATGTGGAAAGTGAGGCTTGCTATCATGATTGCCATAATCTATCAGTGAATTGAATTGATTGTTGTGGCCTCTGAATTTATTAATACCCATAGACAAACACATAGGGTGGCATATATGTGTGAAAATGTGGTCAGGAGAAAAAAGAGAGGCTAAAGATTTGCAAATTATATAGCAGCTTTTTCTTCCAAAAATAATTCATAGAAACTGGTATACAGTGAACACCAAAAACATTACCGAGGTATAAAATCAACTACATTCTAACAGTCAGGAAAAAAAAAAGTATAATGGATATGTGATTAAAAGATATAAATGGAGAACAAGCATCTCCTAAAAGTGAAAAAGAGGTGGATATTATATTTCTTCTAGTGAAATGTAAATCACTTACTAATAGCAAATTTCCTATAATAGCAAAAGCCTATTCTTTCTACTCAAATATTTTACTGACATTTCTGAATAAAAGTAAAACCTGGAATGGCGCTTCCTCTGAAGAAATAACGGTTAAAATTATATGGAGGGTGATGCAAAGGGGAACTATGGATATGAGTAGTCTGAAATATAAACAATGATAACTTCTGTAGAGCACAGCATGCCATCAATGAGTTTTATGAAAGTGTGCCAAGACCTGACATGTGCCAAGAGAAATGGATGACAGATGGATAGTTAATCAGAGTGCTCTAGTAATATGCCTTAATTGTTGGAGAAATCAAAGAAGGGCTCCAGCATTTTGGGCAGATCTTTTTTGACTAACTTGTATGGAGAGGGATTGTAGTTACAGAAAATGGGCAAACATTGACAGGCTTTTCTGTTATTGATGAAATCATAGAACCATTTAATTTTTGAGTTTGTATTCTTTGGGAGCCTGAACTCTTGATGATATGCCACATTTTGAGCACAACAAAAATATGTTTCAAAGTTATTAAATGGCATTATTCAGTTATTATGACAGTCTGTCTAAAGGGTAAAGGGATCTACCAAAGTACCCTCTCTGATGCTTCACCATGGCAAAATTTGTAATTTTCTTAGCAAAATAGTAGAGTACTTTACCATTTCCTTCTCTAACTCAGTTTAGAGATGAGGAAACTGAAGCAAACAGGGTTAAGAGATTTGTCCAAGGTCACACAACGAGTAAATGTCTGAGGCCATCTCTGAACTTGGGTCTTCTTGACTCCAGGCCTGACCTATTGTTGCTCCATGTAAGGAAGCCTTTGGAAATGTAGTTGGTCATTGTCTTAATTAAATTTATAGAATTAAAGCTGATAATCTGGACAATATAATTGTTGCTGTATAATTATTTTTCTTCATTTTGTTCACTTCATTTTACATCATAACCATTCCCTTTGTTTTACAGCAAACTAATATTCCATCATATTTACATACCATAATTTCTTAAGCCATTTTCCTATTTAAGTTTCCAGTTCCTTTAGACTAAGAAAGAGCTGCTATAATTATTTTTGTACATATAGACCTTTTTCCTTTTCCTTTGACTTTTTGGGAGTGAAAATCTAGTAGCCATATTACTGAATATGGGTGCCATGTGAGTGAAAGGGTATGCAAAAAGCTATTTATTGATAGTTCCAAATTGTTTCCCCAGAGTGGTGGGACCAGTTCATAACTCCACCCACAGTGCATTAGCATACCTTTTTTTTTTCACATCCCCTCTAGTGATTTTTTTCATTAGCCAATCTGATAGACGTGAGGTGGTGCCACAGAGGTGATTTTAGTTGCATTTGTCTTTATCAATCACGATTTAGAGCATTTTATGTAACTATTATTAGTTTTGAATTTTTTTTTTCTCAAAAAGTACCAGTTCATGTTCTTTAACCATTGGAGAATAGAATTATCTTTTTTTTTTTTTTTTTTTTAATTTGACTCAATTTCTTATAAGAAATGCAGTCTTTTTCAGGAAAACTCATTGTGAAAAGAATTTCCCCCAGTTTTCTGGTTTCTTTCTAATTTTAGCTGCATTGGTTTTGTTTGTGCAAAACCATGTTAATTTCATATAATCACAATTATCCATTACACTTCCCATGATCTTCACTCTCTTGGTAATAAACTGTTTTCTTATCCATAGTTCTGACAAATCAAAACTTCTGTGCTTCCCTAATTTGCTTATGATATCACTCTTTATGTTTAAACCATACATCTATTTTGACTTTATCTTAGTATATGGTATTGAAACAAAAATAATTGAAACATCTATCTGCCAAACTGATTTCTAATTTTCCTAGCAATTTTTGTCAAATAGGGAATTCCTGTCTCCAAAATTTGGATCTTTGGGTTTATGAAACACGAGATCATTGTGGTCATTTAGTAGGGTATGTTGTGGAATCTATCTTATAGGTATAGTGGAATCCACTTATCTACCACCTTATTTCTTTGCCAGTACACATTGTCTTGATGACTAACAATTTGTGTTATAGTTTGAAACCTGTTACTAAGTGGTCTTCTTTCATTTTCACTATTCTTCCTCAGTCCTTTTATATTCTTGACCAAAATCCACCTCTTTCAAGAAGCCTTTCCTGTTTCCATATGTAACTTCCCATCTCTTCCTCGGACCCCCAATAATAATTTGTCTTACTATCTTCAAGATGTGCTTTAAATTATAGCTTCATTTACTGTGTATTATAATGATCATGTAAATGCCATGCACACAGTGATTATGCTTTAAATCTCTTCATTATTTCTTACAGCACATTTTAGAAAGCAGGTATTTAAAAAAAGTTGATAAAAGTGGATTTGTTAGTACTATGACTAGGTCTCTTCTATGAAATATAAAGGACAAAAATCAATATTTTACCTGGATAAACTACTGATTGCAAGATTTATTTCTTGGTTGACATGTCCCTTGGTTATTATTCAACTCATGTTCTTTAATTTCTTCTGAATTTTATATTTTTAGTATCAAATTCCCAACACTACACTATTATGTATACCTTTCTTCTTCAGATCTGAAACTTCAGATTTGGCTTTGATACATGTCCTGATTGTTCTTTTTAAAATATTAAGGACTTTACTTCAGGTAGTTTGAATCCAGGGATATTTCCCCCCTATTCATTTTGTGCTCTTGTTTTTTTGGTGTTTTGTAAATTTAGTAATCTTTCATGGATATAATATTTGTTATCATTAAAATTTTTGAAGAGTAACTTTATTGGTCAGAATAGACAAATTTTTATGGGAAGATTTAAGGTGACATTATTTTTTGAAAAAAGAAAATTTTATTGGAATATAGGAAATTTTTAAAAAGAAATTATTTCATTTAAATGGGGTTACATTTAAGTTGATACCTAATCTCTTTGTCTCTGTGTCTCTGTCTCTCTCTCTCTGTCTCTCTGTCTGTCTCTGTCTCTGTCTGTCTGTCTGTGGCCTTCCCTTGCTCCTCTTTCTCTTCTTCCTCATTCTTCTTTCTCTGTCTCATTAACTGAGATATTTTCTTTATGATGGTCAAGAGATATTAGCCATTTTTTTCAGATCAAGCACATATCTATTTATACTGAGCATAGACTAGGCTATCAATAAGCAACTAATGATTGGTCAGGATTATTATCCATTTGTTATGTTTTGCATGCCTCTCAATTTTTCCCAGGTCTCTCTAATTCCTTAACATTTTTTATTTGTATGAAAGCTAGGTGGTTCAGTGGATAGAGCACCAGCCCTGAAATCAAGAGGAACTGAGTTCAAATCTGGTCTCAGACACTTAACACTTCCTGGCTGTGTGACCCTGAGCAAGTCACTTAACCCCAATTGCCTCAACAAATACATATATATATATATATATATATATATAATTTGTATGGAAGAAATAATAATATTGAAAATACTGAAGATATGGCAATTTTTGTGATCACTAAATTTGGTTCTGTGAAACTTGGCATCTGTAATATGTATTTGAACTCATGGTGATATCAGAAATATTATGTGTTAATATTATAAAGCAGTTTACAGAAGTCATTAAACTTATTTTATCAGTCATTATGTTTTTCTTCTTTCTTTAGAAGGAAAAAAGGTGGTAGCTTTGAAATAAGGGAGAAAACAATAAAATTTCATGATAGATGAGATGATACTATAGTAATTAATTTTTAACATTCATTAGGAAAATAGAAATTTAGTTATAACATTCTTGGTAAAGAATGATTATTTCAATAATGGACATAGGAGGATGGAGATAAACTAGCTTCAAAAAATTACTGAAAATTAAAAATAAGTGATTCATTAATTAGAACCATGCCTGTTTAAATTTCTTATTGGTTCTCTAAGAAACTTAAGGAAGGACATAGACCTTAATTGATTTCCTGAAGGTTATGAGTATCAACGAGCAAAGACATCCTGAATAGTAGGGAATTAGATTATGCCACAGTGTTAGGGCAGATCATGTTAGTAATTCTTTGGGTCATCTTCAGAACATTTTCTTGATCACCCAGGAACAACTTATCATTGTCTAAGAATCTTAAAATCTTCATCTTTCCCCTCAAGGCAATAGAGAAGTATTAGAATGATTATCATAGTTTAATCTTCTGAAAGTATTTGCCTACTGTAAAAAAATGTTATTTGCTAAATACAGAGCATTCAAAAATTATTGACAAAGTGATATATAGGAATTAGACTAATCACTCAGATAAGGCTCATAAATAACAGAACAAAGGGATTATGAAATATATGGCCAAAAAGAAGTATAATGTGCTATAAGAATTCAGTGGAGATTGCATTTGAACTAGACCTTGAAGAATGAATAGGATTTGTGTAAGAAGAAATAAAGCAGAATTCTCCATAGAATGAAATCAGAATATAACTTTTTTTAAAAAAGAAAAATTGCAACTTGTGATATACCTGCGATAAGCAGCTTTCAGTGAGTCAAAGCCTTTTATAAAGCAGTAGGAGCTATGGCTGGGAGAAGAGGGTGTTTAAGTTATAGCCCCAGACATTCCCAGCCAGCATATATTACATGCATGACTTGAGTCCATGTTTTTCTGACTCCAACATTGGCTCTGGGAATATGTTATTCTTTGAAATTTATCTTCCCTTCCCAACACACTTCTCTTTTCCTATCTTACCTATTACTGTTAAGGATACTACCACCATTTCTCAGACTTGTAACCTAGATATCTTGCTTGATTCCACACTCTTTCAGCACCAATTATCCTATTTGTTGACTTTGTCTTCTTGATATCTCTAGAATGTGCGACCTTTTCTTCTTTGACGCTTCCAAACACTATTGTGCAGACTCTCATCACCTCATGGCTGTACAGTTGCAATAGCCTACTTAATGGATTTGCCTTCCACAAGTTTTTCTACTTATCCTCCATTAACTTGGCAAAGTGATCTTCCTTAAGTGTAAATCTATCCATGCCATCCTTAATAAGCTCCGATAGTTCCCTGATTGAGTAGAAAATCCTTTACTTAGCTTGCAAAGCCCTTGATAAGTAGCCTCCATAGTTTTTAGACATTTTACACCTTACATAACCCTTCAGCCTCCTCCCCCCAAATACTCTGTAATTCGCTGATATAGGTCTTTTTGATGTTCCTCAAAAAAAGACATTTCATTTCTTGATACTGTGCATTTTCCCTGGTTAACTACAAGTGTGGAGTGTTCTCCCTTCTCATCTCCAACTCTTGGATTCTCCAGCTTTCTCAGAACTTACCCAAAACTCTAACTTCTACAAGAAACATTTCCAAATCTTTCTTAATTCTAGTGCCTTCTTTTTATTGATTATTTCCAATTTATCTTGAATATAAGCTGTTCATAAATAGATGTTGGCAAGTTGTCTCTCCCATTAGACTATGTGCTACTTCAAAACAGGACCTGTGTTTTCTCTTTCTTTTTATCCTAAGTTCTTAGGCGCCTAAATGCTTAGTGCCTAGTACACAGTGGCACTTAATAATTGAGTGACAATTTCAAAATGCATTATTAATATTTTAAAGACAAGGTGATATTTTTTACATTCTCGTAGTACTTTAAGTTTTACAAAGACATTTCCTACTTAGCTAGCACTATTGTTTCCATTTTATATGTGAAGAAACCGACTTTGAGAGAGCAAGTGATTTGCTCACAGCCTCAGTAAGTAACCTTCAGGAATCAGACCCAAGCCTTCTCTTCTGAGTTTTTTATGTAGTCCTCTTCCCATAGATACCAGTGTTCCTGTTCAGTGCTCTATGACTGGAAGTACAAAGCCTATTTTCTTTCCTTACTACATCAATTTGTTTCTGAATATTTAAAGCCAATTAAAAAATATAGAACCAATGCACCTTATCCTTCATAGTTAAGGAACACAAGCAGACACAATGACAGGATCCCTTTCATCTATGGAGAAGACTGCTGCTGTGCTGGAACAGCTTACAAAACTCGAGAAATGAAAAATATTTTCTGAAACACAATTATATATTGGACAAGATTTGAGTTTTTTTTTGTTTTTTAAAAATACCTTAAAGAAAGATTGTAACTTACACACTGATGCCACATGATGTCGCTGTCGACCACGGAATGTCGCTAAACCGTATCTTTTGGGTGTTGGAGGGAGGCTCTATTTTGTCGTTAAATGATGCAAAGCAATGGCGGATGCTGCAGAATAAGACTGGAGGAAACGAACACCCATCTTTACCCGTGTTCCAAAATTTGAGATATCCTTTGGAATAAAGCAAAGAGTGTTTGCAATGTTGTTTTCCCGGAGAGGTTACTTGGGAGCCCAGCAGTTTCCATTCTTCTTTCTACTCCATACATTTTGGAAAGTGGGGAGCGGCCAGATCCATTATTCGGTGGCGGAAGAAGCGAAACACGGTACGTTCGTGGGGCGCATCACGCAGGACTTGGGTCTGGAGGTCGGGGAGCTGGTGTCTAGGATGTTCCGGATTGTGTCTAAGAGCCGCAGGGATTACCTGGAGGTAAATGTGCAGAACGGCATTTTGTTTGTGAATTCTCGGATCGACCGTGAGGAGCTGTGCAGCCGCAGCCCTGTTTGTTGCATCCATTTAGAGGTGATCGTGGACAAGCCTCTGCAAGTTTTTCATGTGGAGGTGGAGATCAAAGATATTAATGATAATTCACCCGTATTCCCAGTGAAGGAACAAAAACTGTTTCTTTACGAATCCCGATTGCCTGATTCTTCCTTTCCTCTAGAGGGAGCCTCTGACTCGGATATTGGCTCTAACGCCTTACTTAGTTACAGGCTTAGCGCCAGTGATTACTTCATTCTAGAAATACAGTCAAAGAATGATCAGAGTAAATTGGTCGAACTGGTGCTTAAAAAACCACTAGATAGGGAGGAAGTTCCTGAACATCACTTAATACTGTCAGCCACAGATGGGGGCAAACCTGAACTCACGGGTACAGTACAGCTGCTCATCACAGTCCTGGATGTGAACGATAATGCCCCCATTTTTGAACGATCACAATACGAAGTGAAGATAAAAGAAAATGCGGCTCCCGGAACCTTAGTGATCAGACTGAACGCCTCCGATGCAGACGAGGGCACCAATCGGGAGATTTTATACTCTTTCAATAGTCTCGCTTCTCCTGTGAATAAAGATAAGTTTCATATAAATCCAGACACAGGAGAAATTTCAATTCAGGGACATTTGGATTTTGAAGATGTTAATTCGTATGAAATCAGAGTTGATGCAACAGATCAAGGGACTCCCCCAATGATTGGTCATTGCACTGTCCTAGTGGAAGTCCAGGACGCCAATGATAACGTTCCCAATATCTCAGTAACGTCATTGTCGCTGCCTGTCAGAGAAGATGCCCCTCCTGGTACAGTCATTGCCTCAATCCGTGTGTCTGACCGAGACTCTGGTCCCAATGGGCAGGTGACTTGCTCACTGTCATCCCCTGGGCCCTTCACTCTGGTGTCCACCTTCAGAAATTACTACTCGCTGGTGTTGGAGGGTTCTGTGGATCGCGAGAGGGTGCCGGCCTATGAGCTCGTGGTGACTGCGAGGGACGGCGGGAAGCCAGCGCTCTGGACCACTGCCGGCGTGTCTGTGGCCATCGAAGACGTGAATGACAACGCGCCAGCCTTCGAGCAACCTGTGTATACTGTGTTTGTGAAGGAGAACAACCCGCCGGGCAGTCACATCTTCACAGTGTCCGCGTCGGACCCGGACGCGCAGGAGAACGCGCTGGTGTCTTACTCGTTGGTGGAGAGAAGGGTTGGGGAGCGTCCACTGTCTAGTTATGTGTCTGTGCACTCGGAGAGCGGGAAAGTGTACGCCTTGCAGCCCCTAGACCACGAGGAGCTGGAGCTGCTGCAGTTCCAGGTGAGCGCCCGGGACGCGGGCTTCCCTCCTTTAGGCAGCAACGTGAGCCTGCAGGTGTTTGTTCTCGACGAAAACGACAATCCTCCCGTGGTTCTGCCCCCTCACTCAGGGTCCGGAGCGGCTGGGGTCGCAGCAACTGAGCTGGTGTCCCAGTCGGTGACAGCGGGTCACGTCGTGGCCAAGATCCGCGCAGTTGACGCGGATTCCGGTTACAACGCGTGGTTGTCTTACGAGTTGCAGCCTGAGTTGGGCGTCGGTCGCAGCCCTTTTCGGGTGGGGCTGTACACTGGCGAGATCAGCCTAACACGGGCTCTGGAGGAATCTGATGGGCCGAGGCAGACGCTGCTGGTGATGGTGAAAGATCATGGAGAACCAGCCCTGTCTACCACAGCCACCGTGCGCGTATCAGTGGTGGAGAATGGACAGACCTCAAAGACTTTTTCAGGGGCTTCCGGGATCTCGGCAAAGGCTGGCATGGGGAAAGAGCCTGCGTTGGTGGATGTGAATGTTTACTTGATCATCGCCATCTGCTCTGTGTCCAGCCTGTTGGTGCTGAGTCTACTGTTGTATGTGGCACTTCGGTGCTCATCACTTCCACAGGCTTCCAACGGGCCCAGCAAGCCCACGTTGGTGTGCTCGAGTGAAATGGGAAGTTGGTCTTATTCTCAGCAGCGGCGGCAGGTTTGCTCTGGAGAAGGGGCGGCCAAGAACGACCTCATGGCCTTCAGCCCTAACCTCCCTCCGTGTCCTGTTTCTGGAGAAAGAGGCCAGAGGCAGGAGGCTGGCCTGGACAGCTGTGGGAAGGTGGGTGATTATTGACTATACCTCTTTATTTTTGTGTAGGTGGCAATTGTTATTTCCCTCAAGACATTCCACGATTGTTGTGACTCATTCCTCTTCCCTTAAAATTTTATTTTCCTCTCTTCAATTCATGCCTTCCATTTCTTAAGTAACCTGCTAAGATTTCAGAAATGCTTTTTTCCTCTTCCATATTATTCTCCATCTTCTCCTTTCTTCATATTCTTAATTATGTCCCTTCTTGCATCAAATTTTTCATTTATCTTTTACTTACCAGAACATGAAAATGGTTACCCATTTCTATAGAATTCTTATTCTTCTTTTTTTAATTAAATAACTTTTTATTGACAGAAGCCATGCCAGGGTAATTTTTTTTACAACATTATCCCTTGCACTCACTTCTGTTCCGATTTTTCCCCTCCCTCCCTCCACCCTCTCCCCAAGATGGCAAGCAGTCCTATACATGTTAAATAGATTACAGTAGATCTTGGATACAATATATGTGTGCAGAACCGAACAGTTTTCTTGTTGCTCAGGGAGAATTGGATTTAGAAAGTATAAATAACCTGGGAAGAAGAACAAAAATGCAAGCAGTTTACATTCATTTCCTAGTGTTCTTTCTGGGTGTAGCTGCTTCTGTCCATCCTTGATCAATTGAAACTAAGTTAGATCTTGTCTTTTTTGAAGAAATCCACTTCCTTCAGAATGCATCCTCATACAGTATCGTTGTTGAGGTATATAATGATTTCCTGGTTCTGCTCATTTCGCTCAGCATCAGTTCATGTAAGTCTCGCCAATCCTCTCTGTATTCGTTCTGCTGGTCATTTCTTACAGAACAATAATATAGAATTCTTCTTTTGAATAGTTCTCATTACATCTCTCTAATTTAAAGAGACCTACATAATCATTTTGTGCCATAAATATCCTTAGTGTGAGTTTTATCTTCTGCATATTTAAGTTCTTATTTTGATCGTTCTTACATATATTTCATTTATTGGATAAGTAAAATCATAGTTTGGATGATCATCTTTAAAACTATCTAGTTGCTTCCATTAATGGCTTTTCATAGCCACTGTGAAAAACGATTTAGAAAACATAAAATTAATTGTCTATGCAAGGACTTCTTAAATTTTTCCCATGCTCAAGAAATATTTGTGATCCGTGTTTCAAAGGTGTATATAAAATAGGTATACATATCAAACATTTACTGATAATAAATCATAATTCTGTGATTCCCCACATTTATTTATGAGACTCCATATGGGGTTGTGACCCTCAATTTAAGAAGCTGGGTTTTATACCAATGGTAGCTAGCATTTATATATTTACATATCATATTAACGTTTGCAAAATTTTTTATAGTATTGCATTTTATCCTCCCAAGTATCCTGAGAGGTAAGTGCTGTTTTTATTTCTATTTTATAAATATGGAAAGTGAGGTTTGCTATCATGATTGCCATAATCTGTCAGTGAATTGAATTGATTGTTGTGGACTCTGAATTTATTAATACCCATAAACATATATACAGGGTAGCATATATGTATGAAAATGTGGTCAGGATACGAGAAGCCAAAGATTTGTAAATTATATAGCAGCTTTTTCTTCCAAAAATAATTCATAGAAACAGGATACACAGAACGCCAAAGGGCACCACCCTGGTATAAAATCAACTACATTTTAACAGTCAGGAAAAAATATATAGTGGATGTGAGATTAAAAAAAATATCTAAATGAGCATTGAGCATCTCCTAAAAATGAAAAAGAGGTGGATATTATATTTTTTCTAGAGAAAGGCAAATCACTTACTAATAGCAAATTTCCTATAATAGCAAAGGTCTGTCCTTTCTACTCAAATATTATACTGATGTTGCTGAATAAAAGTGAAATCTGGAATGCCACTTTCTCTGAAGAAATAAAGGTAAAAATCATACAAAGATGATGAAAGGGGGAAGTATGGGTATAAGTAATCTAAAATTTAAACAATGACAACTTCTGTAGAAGATCACAAGATGTCATCGATGAGTTGTATGAGAGAAAGTATGCCAAAACTTGGCTTGTGCCAAGAGAAATGGATGACAGATGGACAATTAGTCAGAGTGCTCTATTGATATGCTTTAATTGTTGGGAGAAATCAAAGAAGGGCTTCAGCATGTTGGGCAGACCCTTTTTGACTAACTTGTGTGGAGAGGGATGGTAGTTACAGAAAATGGGCAAAAATGGACGGGCTTTTCTGGTATTGATGAAATTACCGATCCATTTAATTTTTGAGTTTGTATTCTTTTGGGAGCCTGAATTCTTGATGATATGCCACATTTTGAGCACAACAAAAATACTTTTCAAAGTTATTAAATGGCATTATTCAGTTATTATGACAAGGGTAAAGGGATCTACCAAAGTACCCTCTCCGATACTTCACCATGGCAAAATTTGTAATTTTCTTGGCAAAATAGTAGAGTAATTTACCATTTCCTTTTCTAACTCAGTTTACAGGTGAGGGAACTGAGGCAAACAGGGTTAAGAGATTTGTCCAAGGTCACACAACGAATAAATGTCTGAGGCCATCTCTGAACTTGGGTCTTCTTGACTCCAGGCCTGACCTATTGTTGCACCATGTAGCTGCCCTTTGGAAATGTAATTGGTCATTGTCTTAATCAAAGTTATAGAATTAAAGCTGATAATCTGGACAATATAATTGTTACTGTATAATTATTTATAGGTAGTAGCTTTGAAATAAGGGAGAAGACAATAAAATTTCATGATAGATGACATGATACTAGTGTAATTAACTTAATTTTTTAACATATTAATTAAGAAAATAGAAATTTAGTTATAACATTCTTGGTAAACAATTACTATTTCAATAATGGACATAGGAGGATGGAGATAAAGGGGGGAAAACTAGCTTCAATAAATTGTTGAAAATTAAAAAGTAAGTGATTCATTCACTAGAGCTATGCTTGTTTAACTTTCTTATTGATTCTCTGAGAAACTTAAGGAAGAAAACAGGCCTTAATTGATTTCCGGAAGATTATGAGTATGAAAGAGCAAAGAGATCCCTAAGTAATAGGGAATTAGATTTTACCACACTGTTAGGGCAGTCTGTGTTAGTAATTCTTTGGGTCATCTTCAGAACATTTTCTAGATCACCCAGAAACAACTTATCATTGTCTAAGAATCTTAAAATCTTCATCTCTTCCCTCAAGGCAATAAAGAAGAATTCGAACAATTATCACAGTTCAATCTTCTGAAAATATTTGCTGAATACCTACTGTAAAAAAAAAAAGTTATATGCTCTCAGTTAATCACTCAGATAAGGCTCATAAATAAGGGTACAAAGGGACTATGAAATATATGGCCAAAAAGAAGTATAGTGTGCTATAAGAATTCAGTGGAGATTACATTTGAACTAGACCTTGAAGAATGAATAGGATTTGTGTAAGCAGAAATAAAGCAGAATTCTCCATAGAATGAAATCAGAATATAACTTTTTAAAAAAAGAAAAATTGCAACTTGTAATATATCTGGGATAAGCAGCTTTCAATGAGTCAAAGCCTTTTGTAAAGCAATAGGAGCTATGGCTGGGAGAAGAGGGTGTTTAAGTTATAGCCCCAGAGATTCCCAGCCAGCATATATTACATGCATGACTTGAGTCCATGTTTTTCTGACTCCAACAATGGCTCTGGGAATATGTTATTCTTTGAAATTTATCTTCCCTTCCCAACACACTTCTCTTTTCCTATCTTACCTATTACTGTTGAGGATACTACCACCATTTCTCAGACTTGTAACCTAGATATCTTGCTTGATTCCACACTCTTTCAGCACCAATTATCCTATTTGATTTTGTCTTCTTGATATCTCTAGAATGTGCGACCTTTTCTTCTTTGACACTTCCAAATACTCTTGTGCAGGCTCTCATCACTTCATGGCTGTAAAGTTGCAATAACCTACTTAATGAATTTGCCTTCCACAAGTTTTTCTACTCAGCCTCCATTAACTTGGCAAAGTGATCTTCCTTAAGTGTAAATCTATCCATGCCATCCTTAATAAGCTCCGATAGTTCCCTGATTGAGTAGAAAATCCTTTACTTAGCTTGCAAAGCCCTTGATAAGTAGCCTCCATAGTTTTTAGACATTTTACACCTTACATAACCCTTCAGCCTCCTCCCCCCAAATACTCTGTAATTCACTGATATAGGTCTTCTTGATGTTCCTCAAAAAAAGGCATTTCATTTCTTGATACTGTGCATTTTCCCTGGTTGACTACAAGTGTGGAGTGTTCTCCCTTCTCATCTCCAACTCTTGGATTCTCCAGCTTTCTCAGAACTTACCTAAAACTCTAACTTCTACAAGAAACATTTCCAAATCTTTCTTAATTCTAGTGCCTTCTTTTTATTGATTATTTCCAATTTATCTTGAATATAAGCTGTTCATAAATAGATGTTGGCAAGTTGTCTCTCCCATTAGACTATGTGCTACTTCAAAACAGGACCTGTGTTTTCTCTTTCTTTTTATCCTAAGTTCTTAGGCGCCTAAATGCTTAGTGCCTAGTACACAGTGGCACTTAATAATTGAGTGACAATTTCAAAATGCATTATTAATATTTTAAAGACAAGGTGATATTTTTTACATTCTCGTAGTACTTTAAGTTTTACAAAGACATTTCCTACTTAGCTAGCACTATTGTTTCCATTTTATATGTGAAGAAACCGACTTTGAGAGAGCAAGTGATTTGCTCACAGCCTCAGTAAGTAACCTTCAGGAATCAGACCCAAGCCTTCTCTTCTGAGTTTTTTATGTAGTCCTCTTCCCATAGATACCAGTGTTCCTGTTCAGTGCTCTATGACTGGAAGTACAAAGCCTATTTTCTTTCCTTACTACATCAATTTGTTTCTGAATATTTAAAGCCAATTAAAAAATATAGAACCAATGCACCATATCCTTCATAGTTAAGGAACACAAGCAGACACAATGACAGGATCCCTTTCATCTATGGAGAAGACTGCTGCTGTGCTGGAACAGCTTACAAAACTCGAGAAATGAAAAATATTTTCTGAAACACAATTATATATTGGACAAGATTTGAGTTTTTTTTTGTTTTTTTAAAATACCTTAAAGAAAGATTGTAACTTACACACTGATGCCACATGATGTCGCTGTCGACCACGGAATGTCGCTAAACCGTATCTTTTGGGTGTTGGAGGGAGGCTCTATTTTGTCGTTAAATGATGCAAAGCAATGGCGGATGCTGCAGAATAAGACTGGAGGAAACGAACACCCATCTTTACCCGTGTTCCAAAATTTGAGATATCCTTTGGAATAAAGCAAAGAGTGTTTGCAATGTTGTTTTCCCGGAGAGGTTACTTGGGAGCCCAGCAGTTTCCATTCTTCTTTCTACTCCATACATTTTGGAAAGTGGGGAGCGGCCAGATCCATTATTCGGTGGCGGAAGAAGCGAAACACGGTACGTTCGTGGGGCGCATCACGCAGGACTTGGGTCTGGAGGTCGGGGAGCTGGTGTCTAGGATGTTCCGGATTGTGTCTAAGAGCCGCAGGGATTACCTGGAGGTAAATGTGCAGAACGGCATTTTGTTTGTGAATTCTCGGATCGACCGTGAGGAGCTGTGCGGCCGCAGCCCTGTTTGTAGCATCCATTTAGAGGTGATCGTGGACAAGCCTCTGCAGGTTTTTCATGTGGAGGTGGAGATCAAAGATATTAATGATAATTCACCCGTATTCCCAGTGAAGGAACAAAAACTGTTTCTTTACGAATCCCGATTGCCTGATTCTTCCTTTCCTCTAGAGGGAGCCTCTGACTCGGATATTGGCTCTAACGCCTTACTTACTTATAGACTCAGCATCAATAATTACTTTATTCTCGAAGTAAAATCAAAAAACGAGCAAAGTAAATTGGTCGAACTGGTGCTTAAAAAACCCCTAGATAGGGAAGAAGTTCCGGAACATCACTTAACACTGTCAGCCACAGATGGGGGCAGACCTGAACTCACGGGTACAGTACAGCTGCTCATCACAGTCCTGGATGTGAACGATAATGCCCCCACGTTCGAACGATCAGAATACGAAGTGAAGATAATGGAAAATGCGGCTCCCGGAACCTTAGTGATCAGACTGAACGCCTCCGATGCAGACGAGGGCACCAATCGGGAGATTTTATACTCTTTCAATAGTCTCGCTCCACCTGTGATTAAAGATAAGTTTCATATAAATCCAGATACAGGAGATATTTCAATTCAGGGACATTTGGATTTTGAAGATGTTAATTCGTATGAAATCAGAGTTGATGCAACAGATCAAGGGACTCCCCCAATGATTGGTCATTGCACTGTCCTAGTGGAAGTCCAGGACGCCAATGATAACGTTCCCAATATCTCAGTAACGTCATTGTCGCTGCCTGTTAGAGAAGATGCCCCTCCTGGTACAGTCATTGCCTCAATCCGTGTGTCTGACCGAGACTCTGGTCCCAATGGGCAGGTGACTTGCTCACTGTCATCCCCTGGGCCCTTCACTCTGGTGTCCACCTTCAGAAATTACTACTCGCTGGTGTTGGAGGGTTCTGTGGATCGCGAGAGGGTGCCGGCCTATGAGCTCGTGGTGACTGCGAGGGACGGCGGGAAGCCAGCGCTCTGGACCACTGCCGGCGTGTCTGTGGCCATCGAAGACGTGAATGACAACGCGCCAGCCTTCGAGCAACCTGTGTATACTGTGTTTGTGAAGGAGAACAACCCGCCGGGCAGTCACATCTTCACAGTGTCCGCGTCGGACCCGGACGCGCAGGAGAACGCGCTGGTGTCTTACTCGTTGGTGGAGAGAAGGGTTGGGGAGCGTCCACTGTCTAGTTATGTGTCTGTGCACTCGGAGAGCGGGAAAGTGTACGCCTTGCAGCCCCTAGACCACGAGGAGCTGGAGCTGCTGCAGTTCCAGGTGAGCGCCCGAGATGCGGGCTTCCCTCCTTTAGGCAGCAACGTGAGCCTGCAGGTGTTTGTTCTCGACGAAAACGACAATCCTCCCGTGGTTCTGCCCCCTCACTCAGGCCGGAGCGGCTGGGGTCGCAGCAACTGAGCTGGTGTCCCAGTCGGTGACAGCGGGTCACGTCGTGGCCAAGATCCGCGCAGTTGACGCGGATTCCGGTTACAACGCGTGGTTGTCTTACGAGTTGCAGCCTGAGTTGGGCGTCGGTCGCAGCCCTTTTCGGGTGGGACTGTACACTGGCGAGATCAGCCTAACACGGGCTCTGGAGGAATCTGATGGGCCGAGGCAGACGCTGCTGGTGCTGGTGAAAGATCATGGAGAACCAGCCCTGTCTACCACAGCCACCGTGCGCGTATCAGTGGTGGAGAATGGACAGACCTCAAAGGCTTTTTCAGGGGCTTCCGGGATCTCGGCAAAGGCTGGCATGGGGAAAGAGCCTGCGTTGGTGGATGTAAATGTTTACTTGATCATCGCCATCTGCTCTGTGTCCAGCCTGTTGGTGCTGAGTCTACTGTTGTATGTGGCACTTCGGTGCTCCTCGCCTCCACAGGCTTCTTACGGGCCCAGCAAGCCCACGTTGGTGTGCTCGAGTGAAATGGGAAGTTGGTCTTATTCTCAGCAGCGGCGGCAGGTTTGCTCTGGAGAAGGGGCGGCCAAGAACGACCTCATGGCCTTCAGCCCTAACCTCCCTCCGTGTCCTGTTTCTGGAGAAAGAGGCCAGAAGCAGGAGGCTGGCCTGGACAGCTCTGCGAAGGTGGGTGATTATTGATTATACCTTTTTATTTTTGTTTAGGTGGCAATTGCGATTTCCCTCAAGACGTTCCACGATTGTTGTGACTTATTCCTCTTCCCTTAAAATTTTATTTTTCTCTCTTGAAATCATGCCTTCCATTTCTTAAGTAACCTGCTACAATTTCCGAAATGCTTTTTTCCTCTTCCATTTTATTCTCTATCTTCTCCTTTCTTCATATTCTTAAGTATGTCCCTTCTTGGGTCAAATTTTTCATTTATCTTTTACTTTCCAGAACATGAAAAATGGTTTCCCATTTCTATAGAATTCTTCTTTTGACTAGTTCTCATTACATCTCTCTACTTTAAAGAGACCTACATAATCATTTTGTGACATAAATATCTTTAGTGTGAGTTTTATCTTCTGCATATTTAAGTCCTTATTTTGATCATTCTTGCATATATTTCATTTATTGGATAAGTAAAATCATAGTTTGAATGATCATCTTTAAAGTATCTAGTTGCTTCCATTTAATGGCATTGCATAGCCACTGTGAAAAACGATTTAGAAAACATTAAATTAATTGTCTATGCAAGGACTTCTTAAATTTTTCCCATTCATAAGGCCTTTTTGCTCAAGAAATTTTTGTGACCCGTCTTTCAAAGGTGTATATAATGTAGGTATAGATACCAAACATTTACTGATAATAACTCATAATTTTGTGACTCCCACATTCAATTATGAGATCTCATATGGGATTGTGACCCTCAATTTAAGAAGCTGGGTTTTATGCCAATGCTAGGTAGCATTTATATATCACATTAACGTTTGCAAATTTTTTTTATAGTATTTTATCCTCCCAAGATTTTGGGAGTAAATTTTTATAAATGTGGAAAGTGAGATTTGCTATCATGATTGCCATAATCTGTCAGTGAATTGAACTGATTGTTGTGGACTCTGAATTCGTTAATACCCATAGACATACACACAGGGCAGCATATATTTGTGAAAATGTGATCAGGAGAAAGAGAGATCAAAGATTTGTAAATTATACAGCAGCTAGATCTTGAAAATTTTCTTTCCAGAAGAACTAATTCTGAGCACAGTGAACACCAAAAACACCATCAAGGTATAAAATCAACTATATTAAATGGCAGGAAAAAGATATCTATCTATATCTATGTTGATATAGCTATAGAGAGATAGAGAAATAGATAGGTAGGCATTGAGATGCATGAATGTGGGATAAAAAGATATAGATGGAAAACAAGCATCTCCTTGAAAAAGAGGAGGATACTATATTTTTTTTCTGGAGAAATGCAAGTCACTTACTGATAGCAAATTTCCTTAAACTGCAAAGACCTGTCCTTTGAACTCAAATATTTTACTAGTATTGTTGAGCAAAAGTGAAATCTGGAATGCTACTCCCTCTGAAGAAGTAAAGGTAAACATTACAGAAAGGAGGAATTATGCATGTGAGCAGTCTGAAATATAACCAGTGATGACCCTTCAAAAATATTACAGGATGTTATCAGTGAATTGTATGACAGAAAGAGAAAATAGACTTGTAATGTGAGAAGAGAAATGGAAGACACATGGACAGTTAGTCGGAGTGCTCCATTGATATACCCGTAGGTGTTAGGAGAAACCAAAGAGAGCCTCCAACATGGAGGATCTGTTGAAATTCATTTGTATGGACAGGTATCATAGCTGCAGAAGATGGGCAGGCAGTGATAGGCTTTTCTGTTACTGATGCAAATCAAGTCACATAATGATGAGATCACGATGGCTCCCAAAATGCCTCGGATCAAGTAAACGCTTTCTCTCTGAATTATGATAAGATATAGCAGATCAACACAGAATTTAAACTTCTTTGTAAAATCTTGTGTGAGAGGATGATGGAAGTTTACCACTATTGACATATAAAACAGTGAAAAGCAGTGGAGTAAAGAATTTTACAGAAAGATTGATGACAGATCCAACTAAGCCAAATAATCATAATGGTATTTAAGAATGAAACTTATCTCTTCAAAATCTTCACATATGCATTCATTGAAGTTATTCATGTTGAATGGAACAGGCAAGCTTTTTCAAATTATATTATGGATAAGTACAACTTCTCTTCCCCAATCGATCATTTATTAAGTGCTTATGATGTAACTATAAAACAAAAAATATTGAAGTCATCTAATTAGGGCTTGAGTAGGTCACATCTAGGGTAATGTATCTGGGTAGCTAGATGGCACAGTAGATAGAACTCTGGCCTTGGAGTTAGGAGGCCCTGACTTCAAATCCAGGGCAAGTCACTTAACTCCAATTGCCTCTCAAATCCCCTTCCTCCACAAACAAACAGAAAAAAAATGTGTTTGCCTCTCCTTCAAAGTCTTGCCTCCACAATCATAGACATGACTTTGCTTATTTTTCTTTTTAAAATTTAGTTTAATTTTTAAATTCTTTCCCTACCATTCTTCTTATTCCTGAACCACTGTAAAAGCAAGAAAAATAAAACCTATTTCAAATATATATATATATATATATATAAACAAATTTCCTCTTTAGATATTCTATTAAAAGGAAGACAATATACTTCATTATATAGTGAGTCCATCAGTTCTCTCTTTGGAAAAGGCTGACATGTTTCATCATGTTGTTATTCGGTTGTGTCTGACTCTTCATAGTGCCATTTGGTGTTTTCTTGGCAAAATACTGGAGTGATTTATCATTTTCTTCTCCAGCTCAATTTACAAATGAGGAAATTGAGGCAAACAAGGTTAAATTACTTGCCCAGGATTACACAAGTAGTAAATGTCATTCATGCAGGGATAATGTATGGTCTAAGCTTTTACTTCTTCATTATTGTTTACAGTGCTTTTCAGAAGATAGGTCCTTAAGAAAAGTTGATACAAGCAGGTTTTTTAGTACAGTGACTAGGTTTCTTCTATGAAATATCAAGGACAAAAATAAATATTTTACCTGAATAAATTATTATTTTCAGGATCTATTTCTTGTTTGTCATCTATCCTTGGGCATTACTGAAATCAAGTTATTTAATTTCTTCGGAGTTTTAGATTTTTCAGTATCATATTTCCAACACTACACTATTAAGTGTATGTTACTTTTTCAGACCTGAAACTTCAGATTTGATTCTGATACATCTCCTGATTGTTCTTTTAAAAATTATATTAAATACTTTACTTCAGCTAGTTTGAATCCAGTGCTATATTTCTTCTCATTCATTTTGTGCTCTTAGTTTTGACTTTAGTGACATCATATTTGTCACTGGTAAATTTAACCATCTTACAAGACAATATTTGCTATCATTAAGATTTTTGAAGAGTAATTTTACTGGTCAGAACAATAAAATTTTATAGGAAGACTTTTAGTCATATTATTTTCTTTTGGAAAAATGGGAAATCTTATTGCTTTTAAGAGAAGTATTTTTAAAGATTTGTTTATTGCTTTTAAGATAATTGTTTTGTTTAAATGGCTACATTTAAGTTGATACCTAATTTCTCTCTCTCTCTCTCTCTCTCTCTCTCTCTCTCTCTCTCTCTCTCTCTCTCTCTCTCATATTGATTGAGTTTTTTTTCCCATGATAATCAAGGGATGTTGGATTTTGTTATATCAGACACATTTCGGTTTGTACTGAGAACAGTCTAGGCTGTCAATAAGTATTTAATGTTTGGTCATGATTATTATTTCCATTTTTCCTGTGTTGCATGTCTCCCAACTTTTCCCCATTCTCATTTCTTAAGACTCTTTATTTGTATGGAAGAAATATTGATAGTTAATAATGTTGGGGTATTGGAGATTTAGGAATTTTCTTCACTAACTGCCAATGTGTTTGTCAACTCTGTTATTTGTATGAGAACACTAAATTTAACTCTCTGAGACTCAGAATCTGCAATACATGCTTGAACTAATGGCATGAAAACTAATATTATTTGTGATTGACCTCTCATCGAAGCAGGAATCAGTAAAACCCATTTCATTCATTATTATCTTTTTTTTAGAGGGAATAAAAGTGAGGGGAGGGCTTTGAAATAAGGGGAAAGGCACATATTATAAAGCAGATACTCCTTTAACTAATTTCTATCATATAATAAATTTTAGTTGCATTTTTAGTGTATTCATGAAGAAATGCTGAAGACTATGTAATTAACAACTAGAATGTAACCTTTTTAAAAAGAAAAATTGCAATCAATAATGCAACTGGGGTAGGCACCTTTCAGTGAGAGAATGCCTTCTTTCATGCACATTAGCATTTAGTCTTCAATTAAAGAGTCTTTAAAGAGTTGCCTAGGAGCACAGGGCATTCATTCATAGTAAACAATAAATGACTATACACAATAAATAACTATAAAAAGGGACTATGAAATAAATGACTGAAAAGAAGTATAATGTGCTATACGAATTCAGTGGGGATGGCATTTGAACCAGACATTGAAGAATGAATATGGTTTATGTAAACAGAAATGAATAAGAATTCTTTTTAGGCTGAAATTTTTCTAAGTATTACAGGGAGCTCGAGGAGAGTTTCTATTAAAAACTAATCAGATTAATTCCTTGGATTAGTAAATCAAAATATATTAGAGAAAGAAAAACCTAAGAGATGCAGGCAATGATGTAAATAACAATTAGAATATGACCTTTTAAAAAAGAAAAATTGCAACAAGTAATATAATGGAGATAACCAATTTCTTGTGAGAGAAAACCTTCTGTTACGCAGATAACCATTTCTTCTTCGGCTAAGGGTTTTTAAAGAATTGCCTTGGAGCACAGGGAGTTTAAGGTACATCCCCAGAAACATCTAGTCAATAAGTATCATAAGACTCAAATCTATGTTTTTCTGACTTTAAGATTGACTCCTGTGATATGTTCTTCATTGGTATTTATCTTTCCCCACAAATATTTCTCTTTTCCTAACTTACCTATGATGTTGAGGACACCACTATTCCTCAGACTTGCAATCTCGATGTCATTCTTACCTCCACACTCTTTCAGCCCCAATATGTTGTTAAGGGCTGTTGATTTTACATTCCTAATATTTCTCAATATGCCACTTTGTCTTCCTTGACGCTTGCAACTATCCTTGGGGGCTCTCTACACTTAATGCCTGGGCAATTACAATAATGTACTTGATGGGTTTATCTTCCACAAATCTTTTACTCATCCTCCACAAAGCTGGTAAAGTGATCTTTTTAAAGTAAAGGCCTGACCTATGTTCTAGTGATTCTCCATTATCAAGAACTGAACATTAATTTCCCTGTTTTCATACAAAGCCCTTGATAAGTTGTTCTTCATCTTTTTTAGTTATCTTATACCTTACATAACCCTTTAGCCTCCCTCCTACCCAAATACTCTGCAATCCAGTGACACTGGCCTCCTTGATATTCCTCAAAAAAGACGTTCCATCTCTTGGCACTGGGCATTTCCCCTGGTTGTCTCTACAAGTGTGAAATGTTCTCCTTTTTATCATTTCAACCTCTTGGATTCTCTGACTTCCTGCAGGATTTATCTAGAACCCCAAATTCTACATGAAATCTTTCTTCTATTGCTTTCTTTTTGTTTCTTATTTCCTATTTATCTTGAATATGAACTGTTCATAAATAGCTGTTAGCATGTTGTTTCCCTCAGAAGATTGTGTGCTTCCTCATAGCAGCTTAGCTTAGCATAGAGTTTAGCTTAGTAGTTGGCACACAGTGACACTCAATATTTATTGGCTGATTACTTAAAATACATCTTGAATATTGTAAAGATTATATTATATTATTATTGTATTATTCAGGTAGTTATAATACTTTACATTTTACAAAGGAATTTCCTGGCTCGATAGCATAACAATCATTTTCCCTGTGAAGAAACCGACTTTGAGATGGCAATTGCTCAGAGCCACAATAAGCAGCTTTCAAGAATCAGACCCAAGTCTTCTGACTCTTGAGAGTTTCTCATGCAGTGTTCTTCTCATAGATACCAGAGTTCCTATTTAGTGTTCTAAAACATAAAGGTTTTCCACATCTCAAAAGGAAGTACTGAACTAATTTTCCTTCCCTATTACATTACATTCTTTCTGAATATTTAAAACAAATTTAAAGACATAAAAGAACTGAAGCATCCTGTCCTTCATAATAAAGCAGCAGAAGCAGTCACAATGTTAGTATCCTTTTCTTCGATGGAGAAAAGAGCTGTCTGTCCCGCAAGAATTCTTAAAATTTGAAAAATGAGAAAAATTTATGAAATAAAATTAAATTCTGGGCAATATATGAGTTCATACAGAAAATTTTTTTACTTACAATTTGGAGCCACATGATGTCGCTGTAGACCACGGAATCTCTCTAAACGTCTTTTGGGTGTTGAAGAAAAGGTCTATTTTGTCGTTAAATGATGCAAAGCAATGGCGGATGCTGCAGAATAAGACTGCAGGAAACGGACAATCATCTTTTTCTGTGTTCCAAGATTTGAACTATTCTTTTGGAGTAAAGCAAAGAGTGTTTGCGATGTTGTTTTCCTGGAGAAGCTTCTTGGGAGCCCAGCAGTTTCTATTCTTTCTGCTCCACACATTCTGGGAAGTGGGGAGAAGTCAGGTCCATTACTCGGTGCCGGAAGAAGCGAAACACGGTACGTTCGTGGGACGCATCGCCCAGGATTTGGGACTGGAGGTCGGGGAGCTGATATCCAGGTTATTCCGCGTTGTGTCCAAGGGCCGCAGGGATTACTTGGAGGTAAATGTGCAGAACGGCATTTTGTTTGTGAATTCTCGGATCGACCGTGAGGAGCTGTGCGGCCGCAGCCCTGTTTGTAGCATCCATTTAGAGGTGATCGTGGACAAGCCTCTGCAGGTTTTTCATGTGGAGGTGGAGATCAAGGACATCAATGACAACCCTCCTCTATTTCCAGTGAAGGAACAAAAACTGTTTATTCCCGAATCCAGGTTGCTTGATTCAAGGTTTCCTGTAGAGGGAGCCTCTGACTCGGATATTGGCTCTAATGCCTTACTTAGTTACAGGCTTAGCGCCAGTGATTACTTCATTCTAGAAATAAAATCAAAGAATGATCAAAAGTAAATTGGTCGAACTAGTGCTTAAAAAACCTCTAGATAGGGAGGAAGTTCCTGAACATCACTTAATACTGTCAGCCACAGATGGGGGCAAACCTGAACTCACGGGCACAGTACAGCTGCTCATCACAGTCCTGGATGTGAACGATAATGCCCCCACGTTCGAACGATCAGAATACGAAGTGAAGATAATGGAAAATGCGGCTCCCGGAACCTTAGTGATCAGACTGAACGCCTCCGATGCAGACGAGGGCACCAATCGGGAGATTTTATACTCTTTCAACAGTCTCGCTCCACCTGTGATTAAAGATAAGTTTCATATAAATGCAGATACAGGAGAAATTTCAATTCAAGGACATTTGGATTTTGAAGATGTTAATTCGTATGAAATCAGAGTAGATGCGACCGACAAAGGGACTCCCCCAATGATTGGTCATTGCACTGTCCTAGTGGAAGTCCAGGACGCCAATGATAACGTTCCCAATATCTCAGTAACGTCATTGTCGCTGCCTGTCAGAGAAGATGCCCCTCCTGGTACAGTCATTGCCTCAATCCGTGTGTCTGACCGAGACTCTGGTCCCAATGGGCAGGTGACTTGCTCACTGTCATCCCCTGGGCCCTTCACTCTGGTGTCCACCTTCAGAAATTACTACTCGCTGGTGTTGGAGGGTTCTGTGGATCGCGAGAGGGTGCCGGCCTATGAGCTCGTGGTGACTGCGAGGGACGGCGGGAAGCCAGCGCTCTGGACCACTGCCGGCGTGTCTGTGGCCATCGAAGACGTGAATGACAACGCGCCAGCCTTCGAGCAACCTGTGTATACTGTGTTTGTGAAGGAGAACAACCCGCCGGGCAGTCACATCTTCACAGTGTCCGCGTCGGACCCGGACGCGCAGGAGAACGCGCTGGTGTCTTACTCGTTGGTGGAGAGAAGGGTTGGGGAGCGTCCACTGTCTAGTTATGTGTCTGTGCACTCGGAGAGCGGGAAAGTGTACGCCTTGCAGCCCCTAGACCACGAGGAGCTGGAGCTGCTGCAGTTCCAGGTGAGCGCCCGGGACGCGGGCTTCCCTCCTTTAGGCAGCAACGTGAGCCTGCAGGTGTTTGTTCTCGACGAAAACGACAATCCTCCCGTGGTTCTGCCCCCTCACTCAGGGTCCGGAGCGGCTGGGGTCGCAGCAACTGAGCTGGTGTCCCAGTCGGTGACAGCGGGTCACGTCGTGGCCAAGATCCGCGCAGTTGACGCGGATTCCGGTTACAACGCGTGGTTGTCTTACGAGTTGCAGCCTGAGTTGGGCGTCGGTCGCAGCCCTTTTCGGGTGGGGCTGTACACTGGCGAGATCAGCCTAACACGGGCTCTGGAGGAATCTGATGGGCCGAGGCAGACGCTGCTGGTGCTGGTGAAAGATCATGGAGAACCAGCCCTGTCTACCACAGCCACCGTGCGCGTATCAGTGGTGGAGAATGGACAGACCTCAAAGGCTTTTTCAGGGGCTTCCGGGATCTCGGCAAAGGCTGGCATGGGGAAAGAGCCTGCGTTGGTGGATGTGAATGTTTACTTGATCATCGCCATCTGCTCTGTGTCCAGCCTGTTGGTGCTGAGTCTACTGTTGTATGTAGCACTTCGGTGCTCCTCGCCTCCACAGGCTTCCTACGGGCCCAGCAAGCCCACGTTGGTGTGCTCAAGTGAAATGGGAAGTTGGTCTTATTCTCAGCAGCGGCGGCAGGTTTGCTCTGGAGAAGGGGCGGCCAAGAACGACCTCATGGCCTTCAGCCCTAACCTCCCTCCGTGTCCTGTTTCTGGAGAAAGAGGCCAGAAGCAGGAGGCTGGCCTGGACAGCTCAGGGAAGGTGGGTGATTATTGATTATACCTCTTTATTTTTGTTTAGGTGGCAATTGCTATTTCCCTCAAGACGTTGCGCCTCATTCCTCTTCCTTTAAAATTTTATTTTTCTCTCTTGAAATCATGCCTTCCATTTCTTAAGTAACCTGCTAAGATTTCAGAAATGCTTTTTTCCTCTTCCACTTTATTCTCCATTTTCTTCTTTCTTCATATTCTTAATTATGTCCCTTCTTGGGTCAAAATTTTCATTTATCTTTTACTTACAACGCTATAGAAATGATAACATGTTTGCTCCTTGGAGTAGTTTCTATTACATCTATTTACTATTTAAAAAATACAGCCAGATAATTATTTTGTGACACATATCTCATTAGTCTGAATGATGTTGTTTTCTTCATGTTTAAATTCTCATTTTTGTTTTTGAATTCATTCAATTTCTTCAATAGGCAAAATCCAATGTTTAGATAATAATCTTTAAAGATATATCATTTCTTTGTGTTAATATCATTATATAGCCACAATGAATAATTCTTCACAACATATACAATTCATCATCTATTCCTATAGCTAACTAGCTTTAAGGTCTTAAAGATCTTCAAAATCTTTAAGATTTGCAAAATGTTTTGTATATGTTATTGAATTTGATGTTGAGCACAACAACCTTGTGAGATAGGTGAAATTATTCCCATTTTAAAAACGACAAAAATAAAGATTTGCTTTATCAATTTTCTTCTTTTTAAGTTCCTTATGGCTCCATCAGTTACATATTAATAGAATTTTGGATTTTATTTAACTTTTGTCCTCATATTCCATCTCATTTATGTATTCTGTGAGTTCTGTTGTAGACGGAGTTCAAAAGATTTTAGGAAGTAATATCTGATTAACATTTAACTAAGCAGAAATTAATGGAATCTTCCTGAATAAATGAAATGAAGTATGGCCCTAAGGAAGCATAATGTCATTTCAACAAATCAGGAAACCTGTTTTGGTATTCTGGTATCTGTGGCAACAAAGACTAGTCTCTCCAATCTTATTTGATTGGTTCTTGGAAAGCAATAGTTGTGAACAGTGCAATTTAGTGACTTGGTTGGCTGGGGAAGATTTCTGGGAAAGTTAAAATCTGCCTGTAGAGGAGCTGGAGCATCTGGTGCCCATTTGAGGTATAAGATCAGATAATTTTAGCTGAGAGAAACCTCTCCCATGGGGCACACTCACAGCTGATTAAACCCCATCTCTATTCTTCATTATGGCCAGAGTTGCCTGATCTAAGTCTGATCAAAAGTATATGACCAAAAGTATTAATGCTTCAATATTTGTACAGAAAGTTCCTCTAAGACTGGTTTGAGAAAAGAATTGAACACGTTATGACTTTTATAGGCTATGATACAGCAGTTTACAGAACTAAATATTTTATTTGAGACCATTAAATGTAATGTACTTAGATCCAATAATGAGTAAAAGACATTGGTGACTGACCCAGATTTAGATTTCCATTATATTGGGATTCAGCAGTAGATATCAAAGAAGCAGTTGTTGAGAATTAACATACTTGCACAGACAAGTTTGTAGTTACAAGCCTATCCAGCCTGTCCAATCTCTCGTTGCTTACAAGCTTGGTAGCTATTTGAGTCAAATAACCCATCCATTCTAATACCATTAAAATAATTTTCTCCATCACCAGTACAGGCTTTGCCTCGGATAGCCACCCATATCATATCTGTTGGTTCATTGCATATCAAAAATGCCAAATTTGAACAGCTATCATGAAAATGTATTACCTTACTTAGAAGTATTTGTATTTTTAAAGACAAACATTGAAAATGCATTTTAATATATAAATGAACATCATTTATGTTTAAAATATAAGCATCCCCAAGGAATCCCAAGGCACTTGGACTATATATCTTCTTCTTCTTTTTTAAAAGGAGTTTGCTATTAAAGGCAGCTAACTAGGGTTACAGTAAATTACTGATGTGATTTAGAGGAAAGAACATTGTATAAGGAATTAAAAGATTTGACTTGACCCTTGTGTAATTATTAGTTCTGTGCTCTTATGTAAATGACTTTATCTCTCTTATTTATAACATGAAAAACCTCTTTTTGTGTTTCATACACCCCTCTCCCCCTCCCATTTTCCTTCTCTCCCATTCCCCCTTTCTCTCCCCCCCCCATTATTATGAGATAAACTATGCTAAGAGATGAATTCTCTTAGAGAGTAAGAAATGCTGGCTTTGAAATTAGAGAAACTGTTTTGAAAGCCAGATTTGTGACTTTCTTTAACTTTCTTGGGCAAATCATTTCCTTTGGCAAGTTGCTTCTTTTGAGTTTCAATTTTCTTATCTGTAACATTAGATATTTGACCAAATAACCTCCAAAGACCTGTAGAGGTGTAACCCTATGATCTTACAAAAGCACAAAATGTCTTTTAAATAATGAAGAACTATGTAAATTTTAGTGTGTGTGTGTGTGTGTGTGTGTGTGTATAGTTTTCTTTAATTTTAGAAGTCTGTAAGGCAGCACCAGGATTCTGAGATCCATGGAGGAAGGCAAAAGGGGGACATTGTAGATGTTGAGGAGAACTTTCATTGATTCCAGGATTTTGCTTATAGGGATAATTTTCTGTGCCTCTGTGGACTTCATTTTCCATTCTATGCAGAGTTAGGAAAATAGAAAAGTCCTTTTCTGTGGGGGAGAGATTATATTAAATATTTCTGAGTAGATAATATTTTGACTTTTATATTTCCTTTTAATGTAGCTTTAAAGTTTTTAACTTTCAAATTATGGGAGGCAGCTGGTCTTAGATAAGAAGGCCTTAGTTCAAGTTCTACCTGTGACACGCAGGTTGTGCGATATAGGGCAAATTATTTAATTTCTCCCTGTTTCTCAGGACTGAAAGTCTTTAAATTGCAGAGTAAGTGTTAATCTTTGGTAGAGGAGCTTTTCTTATAAAGAATTCTGTAAACCATACCATAATTTTGAGAGATTGTGCTATAAAAATTTTTGTTCCAAAAGTAACAAAACACCTTTTAAAAGGTGTTATTACTCAAGTAGCATTAAATGAAAAATTTAAAAAACTTTCAAATTGAAGTGATTTTTTTTGTTTGTTTTTAGATGTAGAAGAAAACTGAATTGCATTATAATCTTTAATTTTATTTCTTTAGGAAAAATGAAACTCTTACTTCCCATGTGAGATATGATCATGGGGAAATCATTTTGAACTATGATTTCTTAGTAACATTGAAAACATTTATAGAAAAGAACTGAGCATTTTTTCAATCCTAGCTGAGGCAATATAGGGGAGAAAGGACATTTTATTTTTACAATAAGAACTTTCCAGAGACAATGTGGTTTAATGAGGAGAAAGTTGGCTGTAGAGTCAGGAATTCCTAGGTTTAAGGAAGTAGTGGTGAAATCTAATATATCAAGGAAGGACATTTTCCATTCAAATAGCTAAAAATTGATAGCAAAGGGAAGGAATATGAAAATTAATAGAACATGATATAACACTACAATAATTTCCCAGATCCCCAGAGTTCAGGTAAAAAGAAATCCATTTTCTTATGTGTATATTATTAAACTTAATAAATGATGATATGTAAGAAAGAAATTATAACATTTACTTGGATTTTATGTGAAAATGACGTTGTAAGATGAAGATATAATTTCAAGAGTTCTATTAGACATATAAAATAACAACAGCATATTTTAAAGATCATGAAAAAAGAATTAAAAATCCTAAAAAAGACTGAAAAAATAAAGCCTGCAACAAATCGCGATAGTACTTACAAATTAAGCCACATGATGTCGCCATACACCGCAAAGTGGGCTTTTAAACAAAAGAAACCACTTTCTCCCCAGTGTAGAAAGAAACTCATTCAGTAGCAGCTTCAGAGAAAAGGAAAAGGGTCAGAAACGAAAACAGAAATTGGATTCAAAGATTCACACTATCCCAAAGATGATATCCATTTTGGGTCAAAAATAGATTATATAATTCCAGAAGAAAGGGTTTGCAATGGGATTTTCCGGGCGAGGCGGCCTGAAGCTTTTGCACTGTCTTCTTCTCTATTCAGCCTGGGATGTGGGGAGCGGCCAGGTCCATTACTCGGTGACGGAGGAAGCAAAACATGGTACGTTCGTGGGCCGTATCGCGCAGGATTTGGGTCTGGAGATCGGGGAGCTGGTATCTAGGCTGTTCCGCATGGTTTCTCCCAACCGTAGGGACTACCTGGAGGTAAATGTGCAGAATGGCATTTTGTTTGTGAATTCTCGGATCGACCGTGAAGAGGTGTGTGGCCACAGCTCCATTTGTAGCATCCATCTGGAGGTCATTGTGGACAAACCGCTGCAGGTTTTCCATGTGGAGGTGGAGATCAAGGACATTAATGACAACCCTCCGGTATTCTCCGTAGCACAAAAGAGTCTGTTTATTTCTGAATCCAGCCCATTAGATTCTAGGTTTCCACTAGAGGGCGCATCGGATGCAGATATCGGAGTGAATGCAGTTCTTACCTATAAACTAAGCCCCAATGATTTTTTCACTCTAGATGTACAAAACAGTGATGAACAGATTAAACCTCTCGGACTAGTATTAAAGAAAATTCTAGACAGAGAAGAAACTCCTGAACTTCACTTACTGCTTACAGCCACTGATGGGGGCAAACCAGAGCTTACGGGAACAGTTCAGCTGCAAATTTCTGTATTAGATGTGAATGACAACGCCCCCAAGTTTGACAAAAAAGTCTATAAAGTTAGATTAGCAGAAAATTCGTTAAACGGGACAATGGTAACAAGAGTAACTGCCTCAGATATGGACGAAGGAACAAACAGCCAAATTATTTACTCTTTTGAGAGTGATGTCCCCCCAAATATATTGTCTAAATTCGTGATCGATCCGATGGATGGACACATCAGAGTGATTGGACAAATTGATTTCGAAGAAAGTAAATTATATCAAATCCAGATAGAGGCTACTGATAAGGGAATTCCCAAGATGGTGGGTCATTGCACAATCTTGGTCGAAGTAATGGACATCAATGATAATATCCCCGAAGTAACAGTGAAGTCTCTGTCGTTACCGGTCCCAGAAGACTCTCCGACAGGCACCGTCGTAGCTCTCATCAGCGTGTCTGATAGAGATTCGGGCACCAATGGGCAGGTAACTTGCTCGCTGTCACCCCCAGGGCCTTTTACTCTGGTGTCCACCTTCAGAAATTACTATTCGCTGGTACTAGAGGGTTCTGTGGACCGCGAGAGGGTGCCAGCTTACGAATTAGT
This sequence comes from Sarcophilus harrisii, assembly GCF_902635505.1. Taxonomy (NCBI): domain Eukaryota; kingdom Metazoa; phylum Chordata; class Mammalia; order Dasyuromorphia; family Dasyuridae; genus Sarcophilus; species Sarcophilus harrisii. The sequence goes on from NC_045427.1 coordinate 373,689,097, forward strand.
GGTGACTGCGAGAGATGGCGGGTCGCCAGCACTTTGGGCCACAGCCAGCTTGTCTGTGGCCATTGCCGACGTGAACGATAACGCACCTGCCTTTGAGCAGGCAGTGTATACAGTGTTCGTAAAGGAGAACAACCCACCCGGCTGTCACATTTTCACTGTGTCCGCCTCGGATCTAGATGCGCAAGAGAACGCGCTAGTGTCTTACGCGCTAGTGGAGCGACGGGTCGGGGAGCGTCTATTGTCAAGCTATGTATCTGTGCACTCAGAGAGCGGGAAAGTGTTCGCCTTGCAACCCCTAGACCACGAGGAGTTAGAGCTGCTTCAGTTCCACGTGAGTGCCCGCGATGCAGGCTTCCCTCCTCTGAGCAACAACGTGAGCCTGCAGGTGTTCGTGCTAGACGAGAACGATAATGCGCCGATTGTGCTGCAGCCTCACTCTGGCGGCAGCCCAATGACCGAACTAGTATCACAGTCAGTAACTATGGGCCATGTAGTGGCTAAGATTCGGGCTGTGGATGCGGATTCAGGCTACAATGCTTGGTTGTCTTATGAACTGCATCCAGAGATGGGAGTTGCTCGTAGCCCTTTCCGAGTGGGTCTGTATACTGGCGAGATCAGTACTACCCGGGCCCTGGAGGAGACTGATGGATTGAGGCAGACGTTACTGGTGCTGATAAAAGATCACGGGGAGCCCCCTCTATCAGCCACTGCCACTCTGAGTATCTCTATTGTGGAGAACGGGCAGGCGCTGAAGGCTTCCTCTGGTGTGTCCAGATCAGTGGCTAGTGTTGGAAAGGAGGCAATAGCACTGGATGTAAATGTTTATCTAATAATCGCCATCTGCTCAGTGTCCAGTCTTTTGGTGCTGAGTCTGTTGCTTTACATAGCAATGCGATGTTCGGCTCCCTCCCAAGTTGTTTCTGGACCAGGAAAGCCCACACTGGTGTGCTCCAGCGAGATTGGAAGCTGGTCTTATTCCCAGCAGCGGCGTCAGAAAGTTTACTCTGGAGAGGGAGGTGCCAAAAGTGACCTTATGGCCTTCAGCCCCAACCTCCCTCCGTGTCCTGGCCCAGCAGACAGTGCAGAGCAGCAGGCAGTGGATCAGGATCATTCCATCAAGGTGGGTTCCAGAGTTTCTTATTGATTACTCAACCTCATATTTGATCATAGGAGATATTTCTCTCAAAAATTTATTAATTTGGGCCCATTTTCTTCATGTGATTATTTTTCCCCCTTTTGCTCCTTAAATTGAATATATTTCTGAAAACGTTCCCAGGTAGATCAAAGTGGTAATTCCCCTTTATTTTATCTGTTTAATATGAGAAATCTTTTTGAGAGAGACACACTCATAAAGGCACATAGAGAAAGCCTGAGATAAAGAAACAGAGTCATAGAGGGACACACAGACACAGTCAAAGAGAGGAAGAGGAAGAGAGAAAAAAATAGAGAAAGGGAGAAAGAAAAAGAGAAGAGAGAGAGATGAGAAATACACCAAATTTCTAGAGAAAGAGAAAGGGGAAGGAACAGGGGACATTATCCAAAAATGCTTTGGGAAAAGTATTTCAAGGTTAAGGAATAAGAGGGGCCAATATATTGTAAACTGTTAGGAAGGTTCTCTGCAAGAAAAAAGTGATCAGTACTTGGAAATAGTCAGCTCCAAAAAATGAAATCGGTTATGCATTTGCTTTCCTCCAGACTTCTGATTTCATTGGAATGGTGAACTTTTGGAGTAGTACCTCCATTTAAGTATGCAGATCTCCAATTTGTGTGTAATCTATTTGGGACAGTGAGAGATTAAATGGCTTGCTGAGGGTCACTCAATTTTCATATGTCAGAAATAGAATTATATTTTAGGAAACAGGATTAGTGAGTACTCTCCTGAAATCATTTCCAAAAAAATTTACGTTCACAGTTATAAATTATTTCATGCAAGAAGGCATAAAGATTAAGGAAAAGATACTGTGTGCGATGAAAAAAGCAGTTATCTTACTTATTCAAATGAACTTCATGAAATCTGGAAAAATATAGGTAACTGATATAAAGTAGTCATCATAACATGAAGGTACATGAAATCCATTGGCTATGTAATTCATCACCAAGTAGTGCTGGCAAGCATGGAAAATACCAATTTAAAGTAGAAATGAATTAGCAGCCCATTAGGGAGGATTATTACTGCTTCACAAAACAATGGGAGATAAAAATAGGTTTTTCAACAACTTGGCTGAGAGGCAACTAATCTGTATCATCCCAAACAAATTTATATATGAAACTGGAAGTAAGAAAGCAAGCATTATGCAAAATGAAACATATTTGTTAGTTAGCACCTCTTCTGGATCCTCAGACAATTCACAAGTACCGGAGGGACTGACTTCCAAGTTCAAATAACTTTGTAGAAATATACTTTAATAGTAGTTTGGAACTATGCTCAAAAAGTTATCAAACTGTGCATACCCTTTGATCCAGCAGTGTTACTACTGGGATTATATCCCAAAGAGATTATAAAGAAGGGAAAGGGACCTGTATGGTGCACGAATGTTTGTGGCAGCCCTTTTTGTAGTGGCTAAAAACTGGAAACTGAATGGATGTCCATCAGTTGGAGAATGGCTGAATAAATTGTGGTATATGAATATTATGGAATATTACTGTTCTGTAAGAAATGACCAACAGGATGATTTCAGAAAGGCCTGGAGAGACTTACACGAACTGATGCTGAATGAAATGAGTAGGACCAGGAGATCATTATATACGTCAACAACAATACTATATGATGACCAGTTCTGATGGATCAGGCCATCCTCAGCAACGAGATCAACCAAATCATTTCTAATGGAGCAGTAATGAACTGAACTAGCTATGCCCAGAAAAAGAACTCTGGGAGATGACTAAAAACCATTACATTGAATTCCCAATCTCTATATTTATGCACACCTGCATTTTTGATTTCCTTCACAAGCTAATTGTACAATATTTCAGAGTCTGATTCTTTTTGTACAGCAAAATAACGTTTTGGTCATGTATACTTATTGTGTATCTAATTTATATTTTAATATATTTAACATCTACTGGTCATCCTGCCATCTAGGGGAGGGGGTGGGGGGGGTAAGAGGTGAAAAATTGGAACAAGAGGTTTGGCAATTGTTAATGCTGTAAAGTTACCCATGTATATATATCCTGTAAATAAAAGGCTATTAAATTTAAAAAAAAAAAAAGAAATATACTCTAATAAATATAGCTTATAGTCTACAATCCTTTGCTAGTTCACCTTTAATAATCAGAATAGCATTAACAAGTTATAAACCCTCCTACCCAAAAACTTGGGCCAAATTCTCTTCTCAGATATACAGCACCAGAGGAAAAAATATGGGCATAAACACTAAGTACATTAATAGGAACATATGCTTAGGAGAAATATTATTTTTCACCAGAGCAACTCAGACTTCTAATGTTTATAGACCGTGAAGTCTTTTCTTAACTGGATCCTTAACTGGATCCGCTGTATCTGAGTGTATTCATTCTCTCTCTTATGTGGGTCAATCAGATGCTTCCTGGACCTAATCCTTTCTGCAGCTCAACCAGGCCCTCTATTTGATCTCTCTATATCTAATTCTCTGCTGGGCAGAGTCTTCTACTAGATAAATTGCTCTGTTGTGAAATACCATTAGGTCAGGGAGAAGAGAGAAATCCTTTCCTATGATTCATTCTGGAAAAGAAGTAAAAGCAAAACAAAATAGTAATTTTCTTTCAAAAACTGGTGACTTCCCTCATATTTAACTCTTTTTGGTGGTCAGAGATAACTATCTTCATTACTTAAGTAAGTGAATGAGAGAAAGTTAGTCTGAGCATTTGCTTCTTTTTTTTTTTTTTTTTTTAAGAGACTTTAGTTTATTTTTTTTATTTTTTTATTTAATAGCCTTTTATTTACAGGATATATGCATGGGTAACTTTACAGCATTAACAATTGCCAAACCTCTTGTTCCAATTTTTCACCTCTTACCCCCCCACCCCCTCCCCTAGATGGCAGGATGACCAGTAGATGTTAAATATATTAAAATATAAATTAGATACACAATAAGTATACATGACCAAAACGTTATTTTGCTGTACAAAAAGAATCAGACTCTGAAATATTGTACAATTAGCTTGTGAAGGAAATCAAAAATGCAGGTGTGCATAAATATAGGGATTGGGAATTCAATGTAATGGTTTTTAGTCATCTCCCAGAGTTCTTTTTCTGGGCATAGCTGGTTCAGTTCATTACTGCTCCATTGGAAATGATTTGGTTGATCTCGTGAGCATTTGCTTCTTTAAAGTTCAGCTGAGGTGTGGCTTATCTTTCAACCTAACAAAGGCTAATTGCCCTATAATTCTGGCAAATGGGATAGTAAATCTTTCACCCAGGAGAATGAGCTATTTCAAGTTTCTTCTTTCTAATTTGCAAGTGGATCACTTAACACAAGCAGCCACTCAAAGTTCCAGCCCTCCACTCCCCACCCCTGGCTTTTTACATAAGGAGGCAATTTAAATTTTGAAACAGAGAAGATTTTAATTTTAATAAATCATTATTTCTGATACTCCTCATAGTCCACAATTTCCTTAAGTAGGTTGGGAAAGTTCACTTGAATAGGAGTTTCTCAACATCTTCCAAAGAATACCTAAATTTGGACTCCAAACACCTCAGTACTCAATATGCTATGAGAAAATCACAAGAAGTCTCCCTCCACTTCGGAGGGTTGTTCTAATCAAATGAAATAATCTCTCTAAAATATTTTATACAAATATCTGGAGACATTAGATCATGCTCTGGAGAACTGATGAAACAGAAAAAGCACACAGAAAAAACTGATGTTGGAAGTGACATAGCATTAAAAACTGCATTTCAAGATATCTTTAAAAAGAGAGAATACCATGAAAAATATCAAAAATTATATTCTCTCCAACCATCCTCACTATCCCCAAAGAATCAAGAAGACATGGATTATTGCTGCTCTATTTACCTGCCTTCATATTTTTATTTTATTTTAAAAAATAGACGTTTTAGATTATGCCTGTTATTTTTATATCACTTTTATTTCTAAATATGTCTTCCCTATAGAATGAAAAATTCCTTGAAATGTATGATAAAAGTAAAATTTTAAAAAGCAGACACTAAATGTGTCTGATAGTATATGCAACATCACATCACATTCATAATTCCTTACCTCTGCAATAAATGGAGAGGATTGAATTTTGAGAAAACTATATAGGTCTACTAAAAGTATCTGGAAGTAAGTCTGGAAAAGGAAAGAAATGATTTCACAGACAATCTTCTACAGTACACTATACTTTCAGGCAGCTAGTAGAGAATACAGTATCTCTTTATTATGAATGAGCACAAAATTGCATGTATATATGAGCATCTTAAATTCTCTCTGGTAATTTATGACCTCCCTTTGATTCTACCTTATTTAAACTTTTGCTGAATTCTGTTTTAGTTCAATTATTTGGTACCCATGTTCCTTCTTCTTCAATTATTTTATAACATACTGTAGATTAAGTTCAAAACACTTTCTGAGACAGTTTAATCAAAACTCAATGAAAGAATCAGAGTAGAGTCAGAGTAGACTAGAGAAAGAGTCAGAGTAGACTACAGAAAAACAAAGGTAGAATATAATCTAGGGGAACTCTACTTAACTTTGATACCCCCCAAAAAAACTCAAAACAAAACCAAGGTATGTGAGTAAGGACATGAACAGATTTTGGGATTTGTAAAAACCAAGACAGATTTTCTTTAGCCTTTCTTCTTCATTATCTTTAAAAGCAGAAATCTGTTCATTCTGATCTACCTTGCTCCAAGGCTGTAAAATCCCTTATCTACTTGTTATTACCTTTGGAAGTTCACTTCCTTCAATCTGACTTTGGATTCAGGTCAAGTATGAAGTTGCTTAAGTAGTGCAATGTGAGAAGATTTCTGCCTCAAAATGTAATTTCCACTTGGATATATATAACAAATAAAATTTCACAAGTATCAATACAAACATTTATATTAAGCATGGACTACCCTGGAAGTCTTAGAAAATAGAAGTGTTTGAAGTCTTTAAGTCAGTACTATTAACATTGTAACATTAGTTATGGTATGAATTGGCTTTATCAGATAAGTGGCCAGCTTCAGAGCACTGAGATCCAGGGTGAAAATGATATTTAAAGTGGTTAAGAGAGGAAAAGTATAGCAAAGGGAGTATGAAATGATGAAGACAAAACTTCTATTCAAATATATTGCTCAATCTGTGTGAGTAAAGTGAATTTTCCTCTAAACTAGATTGGACACTTGCTTTCATTAAGTAAAAATAAATGTAGTTCTTGAGGTCATTAAAGAAACGTATATATTTCTTTTTTTTTTTTTTGGCTTGGAAAATAATTGGATAACCCATCCTATTTTTGCATACTTGGGCACATCAATTCTAAGTTCACATTTAATATATCTTCAATTTATATATCTTAAAACAGTATCTTTTCCCCCCAACACCAACTACTAGATTTTAATGTCATGGACTACATTTCTGATCTTGGGCAAATACTTCCCTGTAAGATTCAGTTTTCCTATCTGTAATACAAGGACTAAAAGACTCCTGAAATCCTTTATGGTTCTAAATGTGATTCTTTCTGGGATTGGTTAGTTGAAAGAGGGGTAATCAAAGTAGAACCATAGTTTCTATAGTTAGTCATTGCTTCTGTAAGTTACCACTTATCTATACTTCTTATAGAAAGAAATTCTTCCAGCTAACAATGGTCAAATTTCAGTGAAGATTTAAGAATAATAATTTTTAATATTTATATGATACCTGCTATGTGCCAGGTATTGTGCTAAACACATTACATATATTATCTCATTTTATCATCAAACCAGCTCTAGGAAGTAAGTGCTATTACTATCTCCCTTTTTATAAATGAGGAAACTAAGATAAACAAATTAAATAACTTTCCTGGGGTCACACAGTGAATAAATGTCTGAGGCCAGATTTCAGATCTTCAAGATGTTTTATCCATTGTGCCAAGTAGCTACCCAAACCTTTTCCAGGAAAATAATCCAAAAGAATGACTTTGACTTTTTGAAGTAATGAATGTTTTCCTTTATGGAACTTAGTGGCTTCTGTAGACTTTATTTAAATGCGAGTTTTCTACTTGTGTTTTACTCATAAATATTATTGATCCAATTTTAATCAACCAATGATTAAAAAAAACTGTTATGACTGACTGGTCCTGCATGGATATGTAACACCACCACCACCACCATCACAACAACAATAATAATTCACACATATGCCATTGGAAGATTTGCCCCATTCTTTACATATATCACCTCATTTTGCTTGGGTTCATGGTTAATGTTGTAAATATTTATAGTTATAAAGCACACAAAATAATTATATAAACTCAGTTATATAAGAGAAGGGAGAGAGAAAGAGAGGTATCAAAAGGAAAGAGAGGGGAGGAAGGGTGGGAAAGGGAGAGAGATGCAGAGAGAGAGAGAGACAGAGAGAGAGACAGAGAGACAGAGAGACACACAGAGACAGAGACAGAGAGAGAGAGAAAAAGAGAGACAGAGAGATACAGAGAGAGACAGAGAGAAGCAGCAAAGGTCTTTTTTAAGCACAAACTTATCTTTGGGAAACACAACAATCTTAGATTCCTCCTCCTGCTTCAATAATTCAAGCATGAACATGCAAAAACAACATGAATTCCAGCTTTGGAATATCTGGATCTAGAAGCTCTGAGAAGGCCTAAAAAATATTTTCCTTTTAGAGGTGATAACCTTGATGTTGGGTAAATTAATGGATAGATTTCAAAATAAAGGGATGAACTTTGTGTGTATAAAGGAGTAGATGAATTTTTTACAAAGATGAAAATAATTCTAAGGAGTAATAGACTAAATTTTTTTCTCAGTTATTATTTCTATCTGCTTAGTAAGAAAATGAAACTCTCTTTCCCCATGGAAGATAAAGAAAGCAGGAAATGAAACAGTCCCTTTCATTTAATAGTGCTGCCTAATGTTCTCTACAGTATGAGAACAACAATTTTTGCAACTTGAATAGAAGCATAATGAAGGACATAGGAGAAGAACAAAACTACTTAAGCAACAATTTGAAGAGGTCAGTGATAGTTTCTCTAACCATAAATAAAGACAATATGTAGATAAATTGAGCCTTAGAATACAGATATTCAAATTTACAGCAATATCTTAAAACTCTGATTTTTTGCATCAATAAAAGGATATTTTCCACACAAATGGAAATGTATAATATGAATGAAAAAAGTCAATCAACTAGCATTTATATCTTAAAAGCCTACTATGTATGCCACACTGTGCTAAGCCCTGGAAGAATTAAGACTAATAGAACTTGATTCTATAAAACATGGATCCAACAATAATGATAATTCAAAGAATCTATGTAGGAAAACATTTTCATTGTCTTGTATATGTAGTTTGGAAAATTGAAAGTACAGTTAAATGAAAGATACAGTTATAATTTTTCCTGAGATTTACATTTAAAACAACAATGTACTTGGTAGAGCAATTTACAAGATAAGACCATAATTAGAATCTAAGTAGACTTACATAAACAAGATATAAGACCTTTAAAGAGTTCTTGAAGTGAGCGATATTACATAAAGGAAATGAGGGCAATGGGATCTAAAATAAGTGAATGAAAGAAACTCTACATTAATCTATACTTACATATTGAACCACATGATGTCGCTGTCCTCCGCAAGGTGGATTTTCTAACAAAGGATAGACTGTGTTTCTATTCTTCTCAACGAAATAGACACAAGCTTATTCAATGGGTGATTCAGAACGAACGGTAATATTCAAGGAAGGCCAAAAGCAAAGAAAATTTGACTTAAGGAGAAGGATAAATTAGTTTTTCGAAGGAATTCTTTAAGTTGAGAATCATTAACCAGTGATACATAAATCTGGAGAGAAAGGTTTTGCTATGGCGTTTTCTTGGGGAGCCGAACTGGGAGCCCAGCACCTGCTGTTCTTGATTCTTCTTCACACTGTCTGGGAGGTGGGGAGCGGCCAGGTCCATTACTCCGTACTGGAAGAAGCGAAACACGGTACGTTCGTGGGGCGAATCGCTCAGGATCTGGGTCTGGAAGTCAGAGAGCTGGTGCCTAGGTTGTTTCGGGTTGTTTCCAAAGATCGCAGGGATTATTTGGAGGTAAATGTACAGAACGGCGTTTTGTTTGTGAATTCGCGAATCGACCGGGAGTACTTGTGTGGCCGAAATCCGGTTTGTAGCATCCACTTGGAGGTAGTCGTAGACAAGCCTCTGCAGGTTTTCCATGTGGAGGTGGAGATCAAGGATATTAATGACAATCCGCCTGTGTTCTTGGTTAAGCAACAAAAATTATTCATTTTAGAATCCAGGACTGCAGATTCTAGATTCCCATTAGAGGGCGCGTCTGATGCTGATATAGGGGCTAATGCAGACTTATTATACAAGCTGTCTGAGAGTGAATATTTTACTTTGGATATAAATACAAATGAGGGGGAGACTAAATCCATAGAGCTAGTTTTAAAAAAATCTTTAGACAGAGAAGAAACTCCTGAACATAATTTATTATTGATGGCCACAGATCAAGGTAAACCAGAACTAACTGGAACAACACAAGTGCTGATTTCTGTGTTGGACGCAAACGATAACGCCCCAGTATTCGATAAATCCATCTACAATGTTAAATTACTCGAAAATATTCCCAACGGGACGCTAGTGATCAGACTGAACGCCTCTGATGCAGATGAAGGAGTAAATAAAGAGATACAGTATCACTTTGGAAGTCTTATTTTAGGTAATGTAAGATCAAAATTCAGCATCGATAGTAATACAGGAGAAATAAGAGTAAATGGAAATCTGGACTATGAAGAATGTAATTTATATGAAATCAAGGTTGAGGCTGTTGATAGAAGTGCTTTTCCGTTAACAGGTCATTGCAAAGTTATGGTGAAGTTACTAGATGTTAATGACAATGCTCCCCAGGTGTCTGTAACTTCTTTATCTCTACCAATCCTGGAGGACGCTCCGCCAGGTACAGTTATCGCCCTTGTCAGTGTTTTTGACAGAGATTCGGGAGCCAACGGGCAAGTGACTTGCTCCCTGTCACCCCCGGGACCCTTTGCTCTGGTGTCCACCTTCAGGAATTATTATTCACTAGTGCTGGATAGTTCTGTTGACCGTGAGAGCGTGCCGGCTTATGAGCTTCTAGTGACTGCGAGGGACGGCGGGACACCAGTGCTTTGGGCCACGGCTAAGGTGTCTGTGGACATTGGCGACGTAAATGACAACGCACCTTCCTTCGAACAATCTATGTACACTGTGTTTGTGAAGGAGAACAACCCGCCGGGCAGTCACATCTTTACTGTGTCTGCATTGGACCCAGATGCACAGGAAAACGCGCTCGTGTCTTACTCGCTAGTGGAGCGGCGGGTAGGGGAGCGTCCGCTGTCAAGTTATGTGTCTGTGCACTCGGAGAGCGGGAAAGTGTACGCCTTGCAGTCTCTCGACCACGAGGAGCTGGAGCTGCTTCAGTTCCACGTGAGCGCCCGAGATGCGGGTTTCCCTCCTCTGGGCAGCAACGTGAGCCTGCAGGTATTCGTCCTGGACGAAAATGACAACGCACCGACCGTACTCCCGCCTCATGGTGGCCTTAGCCCAGTGACAGAACTGGTATCACAATCTGTAGCCGTGGGCCACGTGGTGGCTAAAATTCGAGCCGTGGATGCGGATTCTGGATACAATGCGTGGCTATCTTACGAGCTGCTTCCAGAGGGGAGCATTGGACGCTGTCCTTTTCGCGTGGGTTTGTACACCGGCGAGATCAGCACCACGCGGGCTCTGGAGGATTTGGATGCATCAAGGCAGACCCTACTGGTATTAGTGAAGGACCATGGGAAACCTGAGTTGTCAACCACAGCAACTGTGATTGTGTCACTGGTGGAAAACGGGCAGGCGTTCAAAACTTCATCTAGCAGTTCTGAGGTCCTGGGAAAGGCTGGTATGGAAAAGGAATCATCGTTGATGGATGTGAATGTCTATCTGATCATCGCTATCTGTTCGGTGTCTAGTTTATTGGTACTGAGCCTGTTGCTTTATGTGGCTCTTCGATGCACCGTGTCCCCGAAGGGTGTGTATGGTACTGGGAAGCCTACGCTAGTATGTTCCAGTGAAGTTGGAAGCTTGTCTTATTCTCAGCAGCAGCGGCAGAAGGTGTGTTCCTGGGATGGGATGACCAAGAATGATCTCATGGCCTTCAGTCCCAATCTCCCCCAGCCTCCTAGTTCTAGGGAAGCAGGTCAAACCCAGGAAGGTGCGATGGAATATCCCGGGAAGGTGAGTAGAAATTTCTAATTCTTAGCAACTATATAATTGTAATTTTAAAAATTTCCGAATGTAATTAGTATTTACATAACACCTACTATGTGCCAGGCATTTTACAAATATGATCGCATATTTTTAAAATAATCTCATTTGATCCTCACAACAATGGATAGCTACATCACCCTTTCAGATTCCACAGTAAATAAGAGTAATGAATTTCTGCCAAAATAGTTACCCTGACTAATCTCATTTATGGTAGATTTATGTTCAAATCGTCTGTGATTCTCTACTTTTTCCTAGAGTCTAGTTTTTAATTCTTTGGCTGAACATTTAAGAATCTCTATAGTAATTCAATCTTTCCTTTCCATTTTTAAAAATTAAATTTCTCCACGCTTTTCCAGTTTTAAAAATTAAGTTCTTCCACATATTTTAAGCTAGGTTTCTGGATATTCCACAAAACTAGAACATTTCTCTCTGTATTTTCAGCTATTGACTTCCTATGCATTTTAAAATGCCTTACTCAAATGTTCTCTCCTTCATGATATCTTTATTGAAAATACTCTCATTATTATTTATTGAAATTTCTCCCATAGCATATACCCTGATATACTTACATTTGTAACTTTCTGAGAAACTTGTCATATTTATTAATTTTTGTCGTTGCATATTATAGATAGGCTCCTCCTAGGATATAAATGCAGTAAGGGCGGAAACTATGTTATGTGAATTTTTAAGTCTCCCCGCATTTAGCACCATGCTCTGTATATAGAAGTTGCTTAATATATATTTGTTTAATTTAATAATTAAGTCTTCTTTCAGTGAAAATAGAGCTAAAAATGTACTTATACAAATACTGGTTTATTAAATTTGTGTTCAGGCAATGATGTATCTACTTGTAATGGAGGAATGGACTTCAGTTTTAGGAGAGATATTATATCCATAGCATCACATTTTCAACATGACTTATCAAACATTCTTTTCCCTACTTTAACTCTGAGTTACAATTTTGGTTTGGCTCATGATCTAATTTTTTGAAAACAAATTTCAACACTTTCATTATTATTATTATTATTTTATTTGGTTTTGTTTAGTGACTTATTTCTCCCTACTTTATTTTGTGCTTGGGTCCTTAGTTGAAATGTGATCATTTATGAAGTTTTCTTCTTAGATATCTTTTAAAATTGAATTTGAGTGAGAAGTAAAAGACAAGGACTATTTCTTATTTAGAGATGGTGACATTCTGGGGGAATATATGAACTGAAATCATTATTGAAATGGCATTATGAAAACTGTTCCTTCCACTAAACTTTTGTAATCTTTTGTTTCATCATGCAAATAATTTCCAGATCTCTTATTTTATAATAAATGTATCTCTAGTATCTCTAAAATTCTGCATCATTATGAACATTTACAAATAAAAATGTATAAATGGATGGTTAGCTATATAAACATTCCATATAAAGAAATATTACTAAAAAAAGAAATATTACTAGTGTCTTTGGGAGGTGGAAAAAAATTGGACTGATTTTAAATATTTAAGAATCCTATTACTTAAACTTGAAAAAGGAAATGGCAAATCATTTCAGTATCTTTGCAAACCACCCCCCCTCAAAAAAAAATCTCTCAACTCAATGGGATCATCAACAGTCTGACTTCAGTGAAAATGACTCAACAACATTATTTAAACTGAATACTAAATCTCACCTTTCAAAATTAATTCAAACTTTATCTTTAAAACTTTAAGATGGCAATAGAAGTGGTGACAGTTGACACTATTTCCATGTTGTATATATTTGTCATGAGAAAACTGTACATTTTGACGTTGTGTTTCCATAATTACTATTTCCTTTGGTACTCATATCTTTATATGTTTCCCAAACCCCTTTAAGTCCACAAGTCATCTCTTACTATGAAAAAAGACGTCTCTGAATGCTTGTGATCATCAGGATATTTAACAAGTTGAAAAGGACTCTCCATATTGTACGTTGTTGTATATATTGTCACATACACTCTACATTCTATACATTGCATTGAGTTTTTAGGAACACTTATTAGTTTAGAAAAAAGCTCCATAAAATCTAGGTTTTGAAATTCAGAATCTTTGATTTCTTCCCGTACCCAGGGAATACATTTAAAATGTAATTTAAAAAGATAAACATAGGTCATAGAAATGGGACAACTAATCCTATTTCCTTTAAGGTGATGCATTTTCTCATTTTCCAGAATGAATGAAAAAAGTATGGATGAAAAGGGAAAAAGAAGACTTAATCTAGCTGAAAGATTCCATTGTGAAGTCCTTCTATATTTATGTAACAAGATGTTAAAACATGACTTTTGGAATATGTTTAAAGGGAAGATAACAGCTACTAGAATATTCCCGTTAATCCGTCTGCCCATCAACATAATCTGGATGAATGTTTATGAACTGGAAGGCAAAAAACTCCTCTTTTTTTTTTTTTTCAGAGATGGTAAATAGCTTCAGTGAGTTACTGGAAATTATAGACAAAGATATTCTTTATTTGGAACACTATCAATAAAAAACTATTTTGAGGACCTAGTAAATTCAACTAAGCCTTCAGGATGACACCATTAGTTGAAATGTTACCAAATATACAGATTTTGTTAGAGTGAGAGATCAGTTTATTTTATGAGCTAGGAAATGCTCCTCAAGGGCCTATATCTAAAAAGGGCTCAGAATTACTTTTATATAGAAATTCCTAGAACATAGACTTGTGTAAGATTTACTTAGAAGATTTCAGTTTTAGTGGAAGAAGAGCTAGTCCTAAATTCAGTGAAAGTAAACCATTTTTATAAAGATATCTAAGTACCTAAACCCTCACCTCTTCTTATATAATAAGGAATAATCAAAGCCCCTATAATCCATTCAGAATTTCTTTAAAAAGTGCTTGATTGTCCACTATAAACAAAAACTACATGCCAAGAAGAAACAGGAATATAAAAACTACTGAAGAGATCTATCAGTCTTCAAGAAGATTAATGTCAAGCAGGTGAAATAAAAGCACCATATTCCACTTCCTCTCTGATTTTTGGTGACACATAAAAATAAATATTAAAAAATGTATAAGCAACAGGAGATAGGTATAACATGTTATAGGATGTAGAGTAGATTGATTCTAATATCCTTTCCAGATCTAAATATATGGCAGTATGATCCTATGAATTCAGAGGAAAAAGAGATTATTTCTGCAAGAAAAATTCTTTGAGTAGATGGACTTTGAGCTGTACCTGGAAATATGAATGGTACTTAGGCAGAAATAGGTTAATAAGAACATTTTAGGTAAAAGCAACAGCTTTTTTATGAAATATTCCAGACAGGTAAATAAAATCTAGCTCTTAAATATATGTGAATTTGGTTCCTTGAATGGATTTGTAATCTTGATAATGTGAGCACTTACTAAAATGTTCTATCTTCTAACCCTTTTGGGACAATCTATATTCTCTCACAGAGGATCTTACCAATGCATTGAGAATAGTTTGTGCCAAGCAGTATAGTGCTCAGGCAATCTGTTATTTTCCATTCTTGATACACACTTGGTCACATATTTCTTGTATAGTATACTTTTTCTATTTTTTATACTAAATCATCCTTGAAATATGCTCTAGCTTGCTTATACCCACCATGTATCTCTTCATTGCTCTTATGGGTCACTTGAAAATTTTGATTATTCAAGGAATGTGGGATGTCCCCCCTCCCTAGATTCTTAATCCAGTGGAATTTCCAGGAGTATATTTGTGATAAAAAGATAGATGTTTCAGGAACTAGGTTTTTTTCTTTTTTGTTTGTTTTTTAACCATATGGATTGCTAGATTAATCCCTTTTAAGGGATTGTGGTTCATAGTTGAGATTCTGTAGTATTCTTGGCTTTGATTATTCATCAAAATTTCATTCATAAATAGAAGCATTTGAATCTCTATCTACTGGAAATTCCTTTTCCATTTGAACTCTGATTGGCACATTTTCCATGATTATGGTGATGATATTTGGCATTGTAGGGTGTTTTTTGATTAAGTTTCTTAATTTGAGGTTGATTGAACAAAGTCATTACTGTAATTTTGTTCATATTCAATCTCGTGTGATCTAAACATACAAAATGAAAACAACTCCTTGGTTAAGATCCTTAAAGCTATGCTTTAATCTTTAAAGTTAATTAATGAAAAACAATAAACAAAGATAGATATCATATTCTCTATGAACTGTGAAGATGTAGTTTACTGTATAAAGTCAACTCTGAAAGCCTTCCTATTCTTCTTTATTAATGATACAATTGATTCATGTGTAAATTATTCTTAGAAAGGGTTTTTTAAAATTGGGAATAAAGGTGAGAAAGTTGAAAAATGTCTGTAGTTGCTGGTTTTCTACTATTGTTTCTTGAATTATCATTTCCAGATTTGTTATGGAAAGAGAGTCTAAAGCATATAAATTAAATATTCCAGGAAATTGGCATTTAATAGTGAAATATGAAATCTACTTTTTAAATACAAAGACTGATGCTCTCTCATATGAAGTTAGGAATTTTAAAGGTTTCTTTGAATAGAAATATTGCAAAGAAGTTTTTCTAGACAAAATAATGCTTGGGATTGTTCTTTTTTCCTTCCAGTTCTTTTGAAAGTTGTTTTGGTTATGTGTAAATGATACCTTCTCCAGGTGCTATTGATTTCCATCACCTTTCTTTAATACTTGATAAATTTTTTTTAAAACAAAGATATGTTTCAAAAAAGGAGGCAAGAATAAATTGGAAGTAGAATGTTTGTCAGTAATAATTATAACTCACAACTAACATTTATTTATTATTTTAGGATTTACAAAACACTTTATATATATATATTACCTCTTTTAATTCTCATAGTAAATTTGTGACAGAAATCGGGGTAGCTATTATCTCCATTTTACACATGAAGAATCTGAGCTTTAGAGAGGTTAAGTGATTTATGTAATCTCACACAGTAAGAACATAAATAAGATTTCAAAACAAGTCTTCAGTCAAGTCCCTTGTTTCCCCCCTTAAATCAGATTTTTTTCTATCTACTATTCTAATTTTCCATATCCACGTCAATTTTCATATTCACAATTTAAATCAATAACGTCTTTGCATAATGAAATAAATTCTTAGTATTTTAAACTTTTCAAAAGCGTAAAAATACAATGCCTTTGCCCTGTAGTGGTAGACTAGAATTGTTTCTCCGTGGTCATATCTGAAAAGCTCAAGATCTGGTAGGTCTTATTATATAATAAAATTGTATAATCCTGGGAATGGACCGCATGCCTAATGTCCTAGGAACAACCCCAGATACATTTCTAAAAACTATAATCATTGCTCTCAGAATAATGAAATTTTTGGCCACAGCGATTCTTAAATGTCATGTGCAAGGTAATAAAAGAGTTTCCATATGCACAAATGTAGGGTATACTCTCACCTAACAGACAAAATATTGAAGTGAAGAAGGAAACGAATCCTTCAGAAGCAGCAAGGAATACATTTCTTACCCCAAAGTATGGTTCTATGGTGCCACGAAGAATGAATTGTAGAAAATAAATTCAGAGAATAAAATTAAATTTTTTACTCATGAATGAAGACAACTTACTCTTTCTTCCACATGATGTCGCTGTCCGCCACGAGATGTTATCCAAGCAGGCACAAAGCTAAGTTCTTTTTCTCCCTGGCCCTTGAAATGCTTTGGGTTTCTTAGTGGGTGATGCCTAATAATGGCGGATGCTTCAGGCTCCGATTTAAACAAGCAGTAGAAGACAAGAAGTATTTTTATTCCTAGGCAAGATTCAATGATTAGAATATTTCCCCAAATATTTGCGATGGTGTTCAGCGAGAGAAAAAGCCTGGGGACCCGGCAGCTGCTCCTCTCATTTATTCTTCACACAGTCTGGGAGGTGGGGAGCGGCCAGATCCATTACTCGGTGTCTGAAGAAGCGAAACACGGTACGTTCGTGGGGCGCATCGCGCAGGATCTGGGTCTGGAGGTCGGGGAGCTGGTGTCGCGGCTGTTCCGCGTTGTGTCCAAGGGCCCCAGAGACTACCTGGAGGTAAATGCGCAGAACGGCATTTTGTTTGTGAATTCGCGGATCGACCGTGAGGAGCTGTGCGGCCGCAGCCCTGTTTGTAGCATTCATCTGGAGGTGATCGTGGACAAACCGCTGCAGGTTTTTCACGTGGAGGTGGAGATCAAGGACATTAATGACAACCCGCCTCGGTTCTCTGTAAAACAAAAGAATCTGAGTATTGCAGAATCGAGGTTAGTTGACTCTCAGTTTCCGCTAGAGGGCGCGTCAGATGCAGATATCGGAGTCAATGCTCTTTTAATTTATAGGCTCAGTCCCAATGAGTATTTCACTCTAGATATAAAAAACGAGGAGGAAATTAAACTTGCATTAAAAAAACAACTAGACAGAGAAGAAACTCCAGAACTTCACTTATTGCTTACAGTCACTGATGGGGGCAAACCAGAACTAACTGGAACAGTTCGGCTACTGGTTACAGTGCTGGATGTCAACGATAATGCCCCCGAATTTGACAAAACAGTCTACAAAGTGAAATTACTAGAAAATGCATCCAGCGGAACTCCAGTAATTCAACTAAATGCTACAGATTTAGATGAAGGATTAAACAGTCAAATTACTTATTCATTCACAAGTGATATTTCTCCAGATGTAGAGGCCAAGTTCCATATAGACCCAGTAAGTGGAGTTATAAATGTAAAGGGACATGTTGATTTCGAGGAAATTAAATTATATAAAATTCAAGTAGAAGCCACTGACAGGGGGTCTCCTCAGTTGGCTGGTCATTGCAGGGTCATGGTAGAAATTCTGGACACCAATGATAATACCCCTGAAGTAGTGGTGACATCGTTGTCACTACCAGTCCGAGAGGATGCCCCTCCAGGTACAGTCATTGCTCTCATCAGCGTGTCCGATAGAGATGCAGGAGCCAATGGACAAGTAACTTGCTCTCTGTACCCCCAGGGACCGTTCACGTTAGTGTCCACTTTCAAAAATTACTACTCCCTAGTTTTGGAAGGCCCTATAGACCGAGAAAGCACGTCGGCCTATGAGCTAGTGGTAACTGCGAGGGATGGTGGAACGCCAGCACTATGGACCACTTCCAGCTTGTCAGTGGGCATTGACGACGTGAATGACAATGCACCTACCTTTGAGCAGCTCGTGTATACAGTGTTTGTAAAGGAGAACAATCCGCCGGGTTGTCACATCTTCACAGTATCAGCCTCAGACCCGGATGCACAGGAAAACGCTCTCGTATCTTATTCACTGGTAGAACGGCGAGTAGGGGAGCGCCCGCTGTCGAGCTACGTGTCTGTGCACTCGGAGAGCGGGAAAGTGTACGCTTTGCAGCCCCTAGACCACGAGGAACTGGAGCTACTGCAATTCCAGGTGAGTGCCCGGGATGCAGGTTTTCCTCCTTTAGGCAACAACGTGAGCCTCCAGGTATTCGTGCTGGATGAGAACGACAATGCACCAACGGTGCTGCCGCCTCATGCGAATGGGGGCTCAGCGAACGAATTGATATCACAGTCTGTGGCTGTGGGTCATGTAGTGGCAAAAATCCGGGCTGTTGACGCAGATTCAGGCTATAATGCATGGCTGTCTTATGAACTGTTGTCCAAGATGGGCGTTGGGAGCAATGCTTTCCGCGTAGGTCTGTACACTGGCGAAATCAGCACCACTCGAGATTTGGAAGAATCAGACTCAAGAAAACAGACGTTACTAGTTCTGGTGAAAGACCACGGTGAACCTATGTTGTCTGCCACAGCTACTGTCATCGTGTCGATAGTGGAAGGTGGATTATCTACGAAGACCTTTTCTGGGGTGTCCAGGTCTTCTGCTTCTGCAGTCTCTGGGAAGGACACAGTTCTGGTAGATGTGAATGTATATCTGATCATTGCTATCTGTTCGGTATCCAGTCTTTTGGTACTCAGCCTGCTTCTGTATGTATTGCTGCGTTGTGTACCCCAAAGGGGTGAGTACGGAAATGGAAAACCTATGCTGGTGTGCTCTAGTGGGACAGAGAGCTGGTCGCATTCCCAGCAGCGGGGCCAGAAAGGTTTTTCCGGGGAAGGGGCGGCCAAGAATGACCTCATGGCTTTTAGTCCGAACTTTCCTCCTTGTCCTGGCTCTGTGCATAAAGGGGAACAGAAGGAAGCAACT
Organism: Sarcophilus harrisii; assembly: GCF_902635505.1. Classification (NCBI taxonomy): domain Eukaryota; kingdom Metazoa; phylum Chordata; class Mammalia; order Dasyuromorphia; family Dasyuridae; genus Sarcophilus; species Sarcophilus harrisii. The sequence goes on from NC_045427.1 coordinate 373,708,645, forward strand.
GCAAATTCATCTGACCAGGTGGGTTATTTGAGATATTTTGTCTGTGACAATACTAACTTGGATATTGTGAAGCTTGTTTTTCATGATGATTGTTTTCTCCTACATTATTTGGTTGTCTTGGTAGATTGACAAATTCACTCTTAATTATTCCTCTTCCTCCTCTTCCTCCTCCTCCTTCTCCTTTTCCTCCTCCACTTCCTCCTCTTCCTCCTTCCTTCTTGTTTTTGTTCTTCATTTTTGCTGAGTTTAAAAAGTTGGGCTTCGACCTTCAATTTTCAATTTTAGTAGCTCCTTGAATATATTTGTAACCTGAATGACACTGGAAATCCCATAAACATGTACAGTATTTTTTTAAAAAATTATCTTCGTAATTGAGCAGGGCCTCATTAACCATGTAATACAATGCACAGGAAGACAAAAATCCTTTCTATGACTTATCAGAGAAAGGACTATTTAGCTTATCCTTGAATACCTCATGTGAGGTGGAATCCTAGTACATCTCAAGATAATTCATTTCACTTCTGGATAGTTCTCCTAATTACAAAGCTTTCCCTTATTTTCAGCAAATTTTCACTTATTACTTACAGGCTTAACCTTTGAAATTAAGCGTTTAGTCTGGCTTCTACATGAACTCTTCAAATATCACTAGATAGTTATACTATCTCCTGCAAAAAACTCTTTCAGGGCAAGCATTCCTAATTCCATCAGATAATCTCCAGTCTTTTAAACTATTCTAGTCATCATCAGTTTTCCAGTTCAATTTCATAAGCAGGCTAGTTAGAATTTATTACGAAATATTTATACTGGAATACAACAATGAAGGATTTTATCATTCCTTAAAAACACTGTGTGTGTGTATGTGTGTGTTTATGTGTGTAGTGACACATATTTTGGAATAACAGCACTCTTTTGAGGATAAGTATATAGCAAACCTCACAGTTACTATGTTTTGTGACTGTTAAAAGAAATCCTGTCTTTAAATATTGTTTCTTATTCATAATTAGAAACTGCAACATCATCGTTTAACTAGCAGTCAGTCAGTAAATTAGAATTAAGTGCTTACAGTATGCCAAGTATTGTGTTGAGCTAAATGAACCAAGAAAGTCTCTCTCTCTCTCTCTCTCTCTCTCTCTCTCTCTCTCTCTCTCTCTCTCTCTGTATATATATATATATATATATATATATATATATATATATATATATATATATTTCCACTGTCTTAGGAGCTCACAATTTCTTTCTGATACTTCCATCATGGTGGAAGAAATCCTCCTTCATTGTTCAGTCAAATTTTCATTGAAAAATTACAATCTTCAGATATCTCTTTTCATGGACTATTATTCTAGTTAGCATTGTGATATAATAATTAGAAGGCCAACTATGAAGTCTGAAAATTATAGGTTCATCAATATTTGTGATACATATTGGGTAGTATCATTACTGGTGAATCATTTATAAATGACATATGAGATGCTGATATTATTCATAAGATGGAGGATAAGTCCACACTGGGTAGTTTTCAATATCAGTGAAATCACTTCAGTAACTCCACTTGACTAGAAGTTACATTCTCATTCAGAAAAATAATTGCTTCATTTTTGAAAGCAAGATTGGGTCAAATGAAATATTTCTTTTGTGTTTAGGGAAGCTCTAAGACTTCTGAGTCTATCCATCTTCCTTACAGATAGTAATATCGGCTAGCTTCACTAACAACTAATTTGTCTGGCATATTAAATGAAACTTCTTTTATTATTCTCCTATTCAAGATAATAAGTATAGCTACAATCATGAACAATTGGACAACGTTTTTGGTTTATGCTTCTATTTAAGATAACAAATATAGCTGCAATCTTGCAAAATTTGACAAAGGGTAGATGTCAAAGTGACATTCGACTAAAGCTTTGCTTTTCAATAAATTCAATAAGCATTTATTGATGCATAAGTTAGAGGCATTTAAAATGTAAAAAGAAAGAAAAAAACCCCAAAAGGACAAAGTCTTAAGTTTCCTAAAGCTGATGATCTAGTAAATAAAAAAAAAAAATAAGAGTGTGGAAGAGAATTTCTGCGATCCTTTTTTCAAATGAAAATAAAAGAATCTTAAGTTCATTTTCATTAAGAAGGAATGTGGAAGAATATGCTGTCTTTTTCTGTGTACCACAATTCAGAAATACCATATTAGTGAATAAAATCAAGAGACTCAAAGAAAGAGGAATTGAGAGGCGCAAGACAATATGGAAAAAATACAATTGATGCGGCTCAACACTTAATTTCAGACTTACCTAAATTACCACAAGGTGACGCTCTCGGTTCAAATAAATTCTGCAGGCACGAACTCGCCGCTCTTCTCACGGTTTTAAGGACACTGCATTGAGACTTCACCAAGCATCCATGTTTTTAAATCCATATCACTGGAAACTAGCGAACACTGTATGTCGCTTCCAAAGAATCTTGTTTTAGTATAAACTGCAAACCACGAAGGAGAGAATTAGATATATTCTTTGTTTATAATGGGATTTTCTGAGGTAGGCGGTCTGAAACTCCAGCAGCTGATCCTTTCGTTTCTTCTCCACACATTCTGGGAGGTAGGGAGTGGCCAGGTCCATTACTCGGTGCCGGAGGAAGCTAAACACGGTACGTTTGTGGGTCGCATCGCGCAAGATCTGGGTTTGGAGGTTGGGGAACTGGTGCCTCGGTTGTTCCGGGTGGTGTCCAAGGGCCGTAAGGACTACTTGGAAGTAAACGCACAGAACGGCATTTTGTTTGTGAATTCTCGGATTGATCGTGAGGAACTGTGCGGCCGCAGGCCTGTTTGTAGCATCCACCTGGAGGTGATCGTGGACAAACCTTTGCAGGTTTTCCATGTGGAGGTGGAGATCAAGGACATTAATGATAATGCTCCTATGTTTCCTGCCTCAGAACAAAGGCTGTTCATATCTGAATCTAAACAGCCTGACTCTCGATTTCCGCTAGAGGGTGCCTCAGATGCAGATATCGGAGTGAATTCTCTCTTGACCTACGGACTCAGTCCTAATGAATATTTTATTTTGGAAATGCAAACGAGTAGTGAGCAAAGTAAAGCTTTGTCACTTTTGTTAAGAAAATCTTTGGATAGAGAAGATACTGCTGAGATTGATCTGTTACTAACCGCCACTGACGGGGGCAAACCGGAACTCACCGGTACAGTACAATTAAAGATTTCGGTGTTAGATGTAAATGATAATGATCCTGAGTTTGATCAGTCAGAATACAAGGTGAAATTATTGGAAAACGTTGCAAACGGCACATTTATAGTAAAGGTCAATGCTACGGATAGGGACGAAGGAATAAATAAAGTTTTACAATATTCATTGCGTTCGATAAAACCAAAGGGAAATGACTTGTTTAGGTTAAATGAAAATACAGGTGAAATTAGAATAAATGGAAATTTGGATTTCGAGGAAAATAAATTCTATGAACTTCAGGTAGAGGCGAACGATAAAGGAATCCCTCCGATGGTGGGTCACTGCAGGGTTTTGGTGGAGGTCCTAGACATCAACGACAACGCTCCAGAGGTGGTCGTGACGTCGCTCTCTCTGCCAGTTCGTGAGGATGCCCCACCAGGCACAGTCATAGCTCTCATCAGCGTGTTTGATCCTGATTCAGGCGCCAACGGGGAGGTGACTTGCTCGCTGTCTCCTCCGGGGCCCTTCACGCTGGTGTCCACCTTCAGAAATTACTACTCTCTACTGCTGGACGGCACTGTGGACCGGGAGAGCATCTCAGTCTATGAGCTAGTAGTGACTGCGAGGGATGGGGGTACTCCAGCTCTTCGGGCCACAGCCAGAATTTCTGTGGGCATTGGCGATGTGAATGACAATGCGCCAGCCTTCGAGCAGCCTTTGTACACTGTGTTCGTGAGGGAGAACAACCCACCGGGGCATCATATCTTCACAGTATCCGCATCGGACCCTGATGCTCAGGAGAACGCGTTAGTATCTTACTCATTGGTGGAGAGGAGGGTGGGAGAGCGTCCTCTGTCGAGCTTCGTGTCTGTGCACTCAGAGAGTGGAAAAGTGTATGCCTTGCAACCCCTGGACCACGAGGAGCTGGAGCTGCTGCAGTTCCAGGTGAGCGCTCGCGACTCTGGCTTCCCTCCACTGAGCAGCAACCTGAGTCTGCAGGTGTTTGTGCTGGACGAGAATGACAACGCGCCGGTTGTGCTGCCGCCTTACTCCGGCGTTAGCCCAGTTACCGAGTTAGTGTCGCAGTCAGTGACTGTGGGCCATGTAGTGGCCAAGATTAGGGCTGTGGATGCAGATTCTGGGTATAATGCCTGGCTCTCTTATGAGCTGCTTCCAAAAGTGGGCGTTGAACACAGCCCTTTCCGAGTGGGTCTGTATACTGGAGAGGTCAGCACAACTAGGGCCCTGGAGGAGTCGGATGGACTGAAACAGATATTGCTAGTGCTAGTAAAAGACCATGGAGAACCTATGTTATCTGCCACAGCTACAGTAAGTTTGTCACTTTTGGAGAGTGGTCAGGCCCTTCAGACGTCTTCTGGGGTAGCTAGACAGCCAGCAGCTTCATCCATTGTCAAGGGAACAACTCTAGTGAATGTGAACGTGTATTTGATCATAGCCATCTGTTCTGTGTCCAGTTTGTTGGTACTGAGCCTACTGCTATATGTCATGCTTCGATGCTCTACACCAACACAGGACATATACGGGCCTGGGAAGCCCACTCTGGTATGTTCAAACGAGGCAGGAAGCTGGTCGTATTCCCAGCAGCAGCGGCAGATTTGTTCTGGAGAAGGAACTGGCAAGAATGACCTCATGGCCTTCAGCCCTAACCTTCCTCTATGTCCAGTACCTTCAGATAGAGAACAGCAAGAGGCCAAGAAGGAACCTTTAGGCAAGGTGAGTCTTTTATATTCCAGCAATACTTACACAAAACATTGTAGCAAGTTGGTTTTTATCATTTTAAATTCCTTCCTTCTCTTGCTTCTCATCTTCTTGATCTTGTCCTTGTTTTTCTTCTCAAGCTGTTGTCATTCACACAAATGTTTCATAAAGAATCTACTCAAATACTTTATTTCCTTTTTAAGAGTAAGCATTCTGTGAGTACTTTGCAGCACTTGGAAACTATCATATTTCTCTTTGTCTACATAATCATATAATCTTTTCTGATATTTTACCTGCATGATGTTTTATACTGTATCTGGCATTCATATCATTGCTCATAAAATGCTGCAGCCTAACTGTACCTACCATGTCTCTGTCCCCGATTTGTTTTGTGTCCCTTATAATTTAGATTCTTTGGAGATTGTAGTGTTTCATGATTTTCAGCCATGTAGCATTACTAGAAGAATATAAATATAAATATATATGTATATATACATATATATAATGTCATTTTGTGTCAGGGGATGCTTGCTATTGTTGAAAATCTCATATCCTTTCCTCAGTGGAACCCAGTTCAATATTTCTCTCATTTTCTGAGCTGGATCTAGCTCATTCATATGCAGTCCCTGTTTAAACTATGGGTAGTATGAAACTCTGTATTGTTTTGGTACCTGAAAACCCTAGCGCCATTTTTTTCTCTGGGGAAAAAATGTAATTTTTGAAGATGCTGAAATAACTTCATCATAGCAATCAACATTTAATGGAATGTGGTAGTCATTTTTAAAGGATGATACCCCAGTCCCTGTCATTACCAATGACTATTAAAGCACAAGAAATATTGGAAATTGGTGGAATAATATTAAGTTTGTAGTTTCCAGTGAGACAGTCTAGAAATGTTTATTTGAATGAATGGATGCCATTTTTACTAGAGGAAAAAAAAGAGCCCTTTTGTCCTTAAAAGGATCATGTGAAGTAGGTGATTCTACTTTGTATAGCTAATCACATTTGCAAAGTTTGGATAACTTCAAAGTGCTAATTTGCAAATCACTTCAGTTTTTTAGTCTAGTCCATGATGCTCTTGATAGTCATGCTCATAGCCCATGTATGCTATTTAAATCTTCTTCCTTGCTTTTCACTTCTTATAATCTAGTTATTTGAGTGCTACCTTATAAACTTGGCATTTTCTTTCAGTGCTTGGGTTTGTTTTACAATGTAATAATTTCTTGATGATGTCTGTGTAAAGCACCCATTTTTATTACAATGAAGATTGTAATTAAATGATTTTTTGATGAAAAAAGGAAGCACAATAAAACTTCATTTGTATTAAAATACATGTGAAAAATAAACATTTTTCTCAACTTCGACATTTCATTCTTAATCTAATAACTTCTAATAGTCCATATAACAGCTGAATGCTAGTTACTTGATTGTAAAGAGTCTTTTTTGTTTTTGTTCAGAATTGACATCATAACCAGATACTATCTGGAATCATATAGATCGAAAAGGAAATAACTATCTTAAGAAAATAATTTCCAGTTTCACAAGTGTTTTATTCATAACAGAACCCATTTACTACCTACCTACAGTTGTAAAATAATCAAAACTTATTGAAGTGGATATTCAGCTTCTTGTTTCATGGTTTCTTGGTTTTAAGTTTCTTTTTCTCCTATTGTAGACCCTATTTTGTTCTTTCTTCCCCTTTCAGAATGATCTAGAAGATGGCAAAACATGGAAGGTCTTTGGAATAACCTTTGCTTTGTCATCTTAATCTTAGGTCTCCTCTGAAGAAAGCATTTAAATAAGCACATAACTAGATTGCAGGGAACGATTAGCAATTTCTATGATTTTCTTTATTAATGATCAATAAGTACCTTACTATTAAATTGACCTATAAAGTGGCCATTTGACAATTAACAGAAACTCTAAGGATTTACTGGAGGTATTGCATTTCAAAACCTGAAACAAAAAAGTTTTATACTTCAGCTTAAGATAATGTGTGCAAAGACACAACATTTCTCTCTGAATCTCAGCTTCCAGAAAATAAATCTGTTGGAGAAATCAACTGAAAACAAAGGAAACACTTTCATATCAACTAGATACATCTAAATAACAAAGAATACAAGTGAATTTATTGTCTACATAACAGCATGGGAATATTTATCAATTTTCTATCTAGAAAAAAATTTCTAGATCTTAAATGTTTTAAAAATTAAATGAATGAAATGCGTTCCCATTTAATAAAACATTTAAAAACTGATGATAATATTGAATTATTTTTAACCCCAAATCATTGTTAGTGGTCTTCAATAACAGATCAATCACTGGATTTTCTTCCTTACTTCTGTACAACCAATAACATTAGAAAATCTTATGGCTATCGATCAGGAGCTGGAAGGGACTTTTAAGAGCATCTAATTTAAAACTCTCATTTTATATATGAAGTAATTTCATTAAGTGACCTGCTTAAGATCAAACTGGCAACATCGGCAGTGAACAATTCCTCTCGTGCCACTCTTCCTTAAGGTATTTTGAATTTATTATTCATCGATTGATATTTTGAAATGTATCTGTGAATTTTAAGTGAAAGGAGATAACAGGGTATTAAGGCAAAGAAAGTAAAATTTATATAACACTTGATTTCAGCAAATGTTATAATTGAATGGAATATATATTTAAATGGTTTAGAAGGAAAGACAAAACTAGCGACTCATAGGGTGAAAAGCATAAACCCCACATAAAAAAGAAAATATTTCTTTCAAAAAAAACTTACACAAATGAGCACATGGTGTCGCTGTCCACTCAAAAGGTGAGAGAACGAAAAATTTCCATTCTTGGATACTGTAACCAGTCATAGGAGAATAGGAGCCATTTTGGTGGAGGATGCTTGATAGTTCAATATCAATATATTTAAGGAAACAGATATATTGTGGATACTCAGACTTCAAGCAATTATTTTTCTTACTCCACTAATAATTCCATCAGCGTGGGCTATGGGGATTTCCCAAAGTGGTGGCCTGGGTACCCGGCAGCTGTTCTTCTCGATTCTGTTCGGCACAGCTTGGGAGATAGGAAGCGGGCAGATCCTTTACTCCGTACCGGAGGAGGCGAAACACGGTACATTTGTGGGGCGAATAGCGCAGGATCTGGGTCTGGAGGTCGGAGAGCTGGTGTCACGACTGTTCCGGGTGGTGTCCAAGGGCCGCAGGGACTACCTGGAGGTAAATGCGCAGAACGGCATTTTGTTTGTGAATTCGCGGATCGATCGTGAGGAGCTGTGCGGCCGCAGCCCTGTTTGTAGCATCCACCTGGAGGTGATCGTGGACAAACCTTTGCAGGTTTTCCATGTGGAGGTGGAGGTCAAAGATATTAATGACAATCCGCCCGTGTTCTCGGAAAAACAACAAAACGTTTTTATTTCAGAATCTAGATTGTTAGACTCGCGTTTTCCACTAGAGGGCGCGTCAGATGCGGATATTGGCGCAAACTCTCTCCTGAAGTACCAACTTAGTCACAATGATTATCTTACTCTGGAAATGATAACTAAAAATGATAACAAAAGAATGTTGCCTGAACTAGTACTACATAAACTATTGGACAGAGAGGAAACTCCAGAAATCAGTTTGTTACTGACGGCCACTGATGGGGGAAAACCTGAGCTTACTGGAACAGTTGAGTTACTTATCACCGTCTTGGATGTGAATGATAACCCTCCTAAATTCGATAAATCCGAATATAAAGTTAAACTTTTTGAAAACTCACCAAACGGGACACTAATGATAAACCTTAACGCTACAGATCCTGACGAAGGAATCAATGGAGAGATTTCTTATGCAATTAAAAGGATTTCACCAGCAAGTGAAAAATCAATGTTTATTATGAACTCAGTTACTGGCGACATCCGAATACATGGGGAACTCGATTTTGAAGATAATAATGTATATGAAATTCAGGTAACAGCCACTGACAGGGGAGCTCCTCCTATGGTTGGTTATTGCACAATCTTGTTGGAAGTCGTGGACATTAATGATAACGCTCCTGAGATGTCTGTGACCTCCCTGTCGCCGCCAGTCCTAGAAGATGCCCCTCCAGGCACTGTTATCTCCCTCATCAGTGTGTCTGACCGTGATTCCGGCACCAACGGACAGGTGACTTGTTCCTTGTCACCCCCCGGACCCTTTATTCTGGTGTCCACTTTCAGGAATTATTACTCGCTGGTGCTGAACAGTCCTGTTGACCGTGAAAGCGTACCAGTCTATGAATTGGTGGTGACTGCGAGGGATGGTGGAACACCAATGCTTTTGGCCACAGCCAAAGTGACTGTGGTTATTGGAGATGTAAATGATAATGCTCCTTCCTTCGAGCAGCCGGTGTACACAGTGTTTGTGAAAGAAAACAATCCTCCGGGACATCACATCTTCACAGTGTCCGCATCAGATCCAGACGCGCTGGAGAACGCACTGGTATCTTACTCCCTAGTGGAGCGGCGGGTTGGGGAGCGTTTGCTGTCGAACTACGTGTCTGTGCATTCAGAGAGTGGGAAAGTGTACGCTTTGCAGCCCCTGGACTACGAGGAGCTTGAGCTGCTTCAGTTCCAGGTGAGCGCTCGGGATGCGGGCTTCCCTCCTTTAAGCAGCAATGTGAGCCTACAGGTATTTGTGCTGGATGAGAACGACAATGTTCCGACTGTGTTGCCACCTCACTCTGGTGTTAGCCCAGTGACCCAGCTGGTGTCACAGTCAGTGACTGTGGGCCATGTAGTGGCAAAAATCCGGGCTGTGGATGCGGATTCTGGCTACAATGCGTGGCTGGCTTATGAGTTGTTGCCAGAGGTAGGCGTCGGACGTAGCCCCTTTCGAGTGGGTCTGTACACGGGAGAGATCAGCACTACCCGCGCCCTGGAGGAGTCAGATGGCCCTCGGAAGATCCTGCTTGTCTTAGTAAAAGACCATGGAGAACCGGCTTTGTCCGCAACAGCCACAATCACCGTGTCCCTGGTGGAGAGTGGATTATCGGTGAAGACCTTGTCTTTCAATACTGCAGCTGCAGCTGCTGGACCCATACCTGAGACGGGGCTTAGAAAGGAGGCAGTTCTAGTCGATGTGAATGTATATTTAATCATAGCCATCTGCTCGGTGTCTAGTTTGTTGGTGCTAAGTCTTCTTCTGTATGCGGCTTTTCAGTGTTCAGCACCCTCACAGGGTGTGTATGGGCTTGGGAAGCCCACAGTGGTGTGCTCTAATGGGGTAGAAAACTGGTCTTATTCCCAGCAGCGACGGCAGAAAGTTTGCTCTGGAGAAGCCTCGGCCAAAACTGATCTCATGGCCTTCAGCCCTAACATTCCCCAATCAAATGAGGAGAGTCAGATTCCCTGTCTAATTGTGAGTTACTTGTTCTTCAATTATGTGTATATATATATGTATATTTCAAAATTTAAAATTTATCATTAGTTTTTTATGCTGATGATTAACTTTGAAAATATTTCATTTTTAAATGAAGGTAATTGGTCCATAATGGTTGAAGAAAGCTTTATATTTGACTAACATATATCTAAAGCTATCATTAGGAAATCTAAAATGATGAAGGCTTTTAAACGTCTATCTTTATGTTTAATTTTTGATTTTTATTTTATATTAATTTGTGCTTTTATCCCTGTGATCCCAAATGTTGCATTTCTCAGTTGGTTAGTTATAGGCTTAAATGATTTTTGAAGAAACATGTATTGCTTTTTTTAAGCTATAAACTTTTTTTTTAATTGTTGTTATTGATGATGATAACTCCTGTTGTGCCCTCAGTGGTATGTTAGAGGCTTCAAGATCCCAGCATACACTCAGTAATGTAGATAATTGTATGCGTCTCAGTGTTGCATAAGATAATTCATATTAATATTTTTCCATTTATGACAAGAGAAAGAGAGGAAAGTCTTCAGCAGGTTGAGTGGACTTTCTAGTTTATGAAAGGATATAGAAAAAAGTCCACACAGAATAGGCAAACAACAAATTATATCTAGGAAGAGAATGTCAACATCATGAGATGCAGACCATGAAAATATTATAGGAATTCAGCTAGCAAAGCATTGATTAGATGAGTATAAAAGAGAAAATTGGAATCATTATTATATCTTTTACTATGAAACAGTAGATTATACCCACTCCCTTTTTGTTTGGAACATCAAACTCTTTCAGGATATATAGTATTATCTATCATGTTGTTTACTCTACCACTGATTATTAAGTGGTATCTCCAAAATTTTATATAGTGCACCTTTCTAAGCATCTAATTCATGAGATTTCTCATCTTATATAAAGTGCATAAAATAAGGAGTTTTTGGAAAGTCAAGGATTCCTTAAGGAAGCAATTCCTATAATATTCTGTAAAATAGGACAAAATGCTTTAAAATTCAGATATTTGTAGGAAAGCAGGAGAATCTTGTAATTAAATTAATTTAGAAGTAGGAAAGTGTACTTGAGTCAGCTACCTTTTGCTTAGTGTGTTTGGAATCTTTGCTAAAGTAAACTACAATCCTGTATATGACTTTTGTTTGTAAGTCCTAGAATGTTGTCTGAAGTACATAAAGGGTAAGTGACTCATCTAGAGTCAAATACCCAGCAAATGTAAGAGATAGAATTTAAACCCACATTTTGACTACAAGGCTAGCATTTTATTCATTCTCTTACTCTGTCTTCATATAAGCTGTGTTCAATTAAAATTCCTTAGGAAATATTTAAACAATAATTTTATTTAAAAGGTTGGTTGAATATGTTGATTAAAAACTTGGCAGAAGTGATAGAAAATTTAAAATGCTATGTGAGTAAAAATTAATAAATTGAAATATAAATATTCTACACACAAGGATGAAGATAGATAAATTGTACACATCATATTATTAATCATTTTGGAGTGTAGTTTATATCTTTTTTTAAAATTTAGAATAGCATTCTCTTTGAAAGTCTCTTTCTTGTTCCCATTGAATATTTTGTTTGGATGTAGGATAGCTTATTGCATCACCCATTCTCAGGCTTTACAACTGCCAGGAGATAGCAGAACTTTAGAGATGAAACCTATATATAACTTCTTGTAGAGCTAAAGTAGTGTGACTACTGGTCTAGAAATCATTGCAATTGAACTCTACAATTTGACTAGACTTTCACTGGGCTATTTCTCTCTCCTGTTCCTCATTAACTTGGGATAGTGTTCTTTTGGGGGGATACTTCAATGGACAAGAACAGAAGTAAGAAACAGGATGTAAGTGGGAAAACCACATTTTCACCCTTTCCATATCTCCCCATTCTTCTCCATTAAGTATGCCTGACCCAACATTCTTTATGTTCTATATTTTGTAAATCAGACTCCTTTTGTATTCATGAGATTTTCCATGATGAATGAAGCAAATGCTCGGTGAACTCTTAAACCTGTGGAGAATAATACAATTTTTCTAAAATCAGTGGGATTCTTTAGAATAGTTACATTAATAACTACATTTTGTTCATTGCAATCCTAGAGTTCCTAAAGTATTATTATTCCTTCAAGAAAGATTGGAATTGTTCCTTGGAGAAAACATATTTACACTTATGGGCAGAAATATCATTCCTTATACATTATTCTATGCTTTTTCCTTTTGCAAGCAGGAGTTGCTAGTTTTTTCCTTTTCTGGGAACAAAGAAGAGATGGTTCTTTTTTTGAAATGCTTCTTTGGGATTTTCAGATTTCTTCTTGTACTTCGCATCACTTTTATTTGGCACATTCTATTTCATACTGAAGTTTTTTGTTTCTTTCTAGGTTTAACTCTCATTTCAATTAAATTTGGCATTTATTATGTGTCCAATGTAGGTATTGGCAATAATTTGATATTTTGGTGGATCTGTGTTCTAATGAATATAGGTTCTATTTTGCAAATTTCAGCATGTCTTCTCTAAGATTATAGTCAGAACTAGAATCTTCCTTAACAGCCATCTGGTTCAATCCACTTATTTTTACAGAGGAAGAAATAATGACCCATAGTGTTAACAATTTTCTTAAGGTCTCTCAGATAGTAAGTAGTGGAACCATATTTACAACACAGGGCCTCTGACTCCAAATACAATATTCTTTCTATTGCTCAATATATTGTCCTTGGTATTTTCAAAACTCAACAATAAGGTTTTACTCAGTATTCTGGGGATCTTCTTCTGGATCTGTCAGTAATTCAAAAGGATTGGTTTAGCATTCATGCTGAAATGAACAAACCAGTTCCTTGTCTTCAAGGAACTTAAAATCTATTGGTACAAAATATGTATGACACAAATAAGTATGATGCAAGAGTAAAAATGTTGATAGTGGGGAAAGGACCCCATCTTACTTTTTTTTTTTTGCATATCCTTCAAAATCTAGCATTATTCTCTGAATATAGCATGTAATTAATAATTATTTGTGAAATAGAATTGTCAGCAGTATATTTAGGGGAAAGAAAGAATGCAGTTCCTAGAAAAGTGAAGATGAATTCATTAAATTTTTTTTAAAAATTCATTTCTAGGGATATACTGGAGGTATAAAAATCAAATGATAGAAGACCTACTGCTGCTTTATCAATGACCATGACTCACCTTCTTTGGGGAGAGTTGTGGATTCCCAAATACTTACATATAAGATTGAATCTGGCTACTTATGCAGGAAAATTCAAGTATATGTTGGTGTATTGCTGTAGTTCCTCACCATCTACAAAAATATGTAATGACACATAAGATTTCCTTGTTATATTCTACTTTTTATGAAAGATAAAATTAGGTTTTAATGTTCAGATTATATATATTGTTTTCTGAATGAGACTATTCAATGTTCAGAATAAATTATTTTTTCATAATTATGACGATAAGCAAGTGAACTGGAATAAATTTGCAAACATTTAAACATGATATTTTATTTCTATTTAAAAGGAGATAATTGAATTAGATATATATTTTTAAATTTCACTATGCTTGATCATATCTTCCTTTTGACTTGTTCTCCTATTTACATAGAATAAATATTGTAAGGTAGAGGGTCCAAACACAAAATATAATTTGCCCTTGTATCATTTATTAGAATCTACAGAAGATTTCTGAAACAGAAGAGCAGCTGAGAATAATGGTGATGAAGATAGCTAGATTTTATATAGTGCCTGAAGATTTGTAAAGAACTTTAAAATATTATCTCATTTTACCCTCAAAATAACTCTGAATGGTAGGTGGTATTGGTGTCCATATTTTATAGATGAGGAAATTGAGGCAAATAGCTTAAGTGACTTTGGTCAGGGTCTCACAGCTAATAAGTGTCTGAAGTGGAATTTTAACTCAGTCCTGCCTGGTTATAGGCCCAGAGCTCTAGCTACTTTGATAAAAGCACTTTACAATTCTTTATGTAGGACTTTAAGTACTACAATGTTATTTATTCACATGATCTCACTTAATTTCCACAACAACCTTGAGAGGTAAGTACTAAAAGTATTATTATTCCAATTTTGTAAGTGAGGAAATGGCTCAAAGACTTTATGATTTGCTTGTTATCACTCAATGTGCATCATACCTTAGTGCAGATACTAAGAATCTACTCTTTATATTTTTAGAATGTCTCTTTTTTAAAATAAATTTTATGCATAGATAATATGGTCATTGGGAATAATAATTAATAATAATAATAAAGTCATTGGGAAATATTATCATCCCAAGAAAAAATTTGAATACAATTGCAAATAAAGAAAATTCGAAGGATCACTTACCACTTTTTGAGAATCCATACTCCTCAATCTGACTGGAAGAAATATTATATTGACAAGACCTAAAAATATGTGAAAGGGACACACATCTAAGTGCTATTATCTGTGACTGGACAGTCATACGGGATGGACTCGGTTCTCCTGAAACAATTGTTCAGGAGTAGTTACACTTCTGGACTCCCCACTGAGAACACTAAATGCAGGAAGAGTTCTTCTAAAAGTAAGCAAACTCTTCATGTTTCTGGTACAAAAATGTTCCATGGAACAACAATGGAGAGAAAGAAGATGGGGATTTATCATCTCCAGAGATGAAATCGTTTCTTCAAAAGGAGAAATCAGAAGTCAAAGGTGAAAATATCAGACATGTAAAGGAAATTCCGGATCAGCTGAGAATTTTTGAAAATGTTACACATTCATGCACATGGTGTCGCTCTTCACTGAAAAGGTTTGGTGAAGAAAGAAACCGGCATCTTCATCCTGAATCGGGCTAATCACAGAACAACTCGTGCAAATCTTTCCTGGAATCGGATAGAGATCACACGACTGGCTCGATCCAAACAGTTTGCGAGAAATAATTTAATCTTTTGTTTTCTCCAAAGAGACCATTCTGATACCGATAATCTTACGTGTGTGTGATGGAGGGTTCGCAGAGAGCCCAGCATCTGCTATTTTCTCTTCTGCTCTTCACACTCTGGGAAGTGGGGAGCGGTCAGGTCCATTATTCGGTGCCGGAGGAAGCGAAACACGGTACGTTCGTGGGTCGAATCGCGCAGGACCTGGGTCTGGAGGTCGCGGAGCTGGTGTCGAGGCTGTTCCGGGTGGTGTCCAAGGGCCGCGCGGACTACCTAGAGGTAAATGTGCAGAACGGCATTTTGTTTGTGAATTCTCGGATCGACCGGGAGGAGCTGTGCGGTCGCAGTGTTGGTTGTAGCATCCACCTGGAGGTGATCGTGGACAAGCCTCTGCAGGTTTTCCACGTGGAGGTGGAGATCCAGGACATTAATGATAATCCGCCCATGTTTCCAGAAAATAAAAAAGAAATAAATATTGCTGAATCAAGACCACCAGATGCTCGTTTTCCGCTAGATGGCGCAGCTGATGCAGATGTAGGGGAGAACGCGGCCTTGACCTACAGGCTCAGTCCCAATGAATATTTCGCTCTGGATGTACAAAGCGACAGTGAACAAACGACTTCATTATCACTTATTCTGAAGAAATCTTTAGACAGAGAAGAAACTCAAAAACATCATTTATTACTGATTGCCACTGACAGGGGCAAGCCAGAACTTACTGGCAGTGTTGAAGTGCTGATCAAAGTGCTGGATGTGAATGATAATGCCCCACAATTTGACCAATCTGTTTATAAAGTGAGAATGATAGAGAACGCTGCAAACGGTACATTGGTGATCCAACTCAATGCCTCTGATGCTGATGATGGAACTAATGGACATATTTTATACTCATTTCGTAGCCCAGTACCTCCTGAAGTTCGAGGCACTTTTCATATAGGTTCAGAGACAGGAGAAATTAGAGTAAAAGGACAATTAGATTTTGAAAAGAATAATATGTATGAAATTCGAGTCGAGGCAATTGACAAAGGGAACCTTCCAATGGCTGGTCATTGCACAGTTCTAGTGGAGATTCTGGACGCCAACGATAATTCTCCTGAGGTGTTTGTGACATCTCTGTCACTGCCAGTCCAAGAAGACTCCCCTCCCGGCACAGTCATAGCCCTCATTAGCGTATCTGACCGTGACTCAGGAGCCAACGGGCAGGTGACTTGCTCCCTATCACCTCCCGGACCTTTCATGCTGGTGTCCACTTTCAGGAATTACTATTCGTTGGTACTGGAGGGCCCAGTGGACCGCGAGAGGGTGCCAGCCTACGAGCTTGTGGTGACTGCGAGGGACGGTGGGACGCCAGCACTGTGGGCCACCGCCAGTGTGTCTGTAGACATTGGCGACGTAAACGACAACGCCCCTACTTTCGAGCAGCCTGTGTATACAGTGTTCGTGAAGGAGAACAACCCACCGGGCTGTCACATTTTCACCGTGTCCGCGTTGGATCCAGATGCACATGAGAACGCGCTGGTGTCTTACTCACTAGTACAGAGACGGGTGGGGGAACGTCAGCTTTCAAGCTATGTGTCTGTTCACTCAGAGAGCGGGAAAGTGTACGCCTTGCAGCCCCTAGACCACGAGGAACTGGAGCTTCTGCAGTTCCAGGTGAGCGCCCGCGATGCGGGCTTCCCTCCTTTGGGCAGCAACGTGAGCCTGCAGGTGTTCGTGCTAGATGAGAACGACAATGCGCCAGAAGTACTACCTACTCTTGCGGGTTCTGGGATAGGCTGGAGCCCAGTGACCGCACTAGTATCACGTTCAGTGGCTCCAGGCCACGTGGTGACGAAGATCAGAGCTATGGATGCAGATTCAGGCTACAATGCATGGTTGTCATATGAGTTGCTACCGGAGGCGGGCATTGGGCGAAGCCCTTTCCGAGTCGGACTGTACACGGGCGAGATCTGTACAACGCGAGTTTTGGAGGAGTCAGATGGGCCTCTGAAGATACTGCTTGTACTAGTAAAGGACCACGGAGAGCCGGCGCTGTCTGCCACCGCCACGGTGAGCGTGTCACTGCTGGAGAGCGGGCAGGCCCTTAAAGCTTTGTCTGAGGTTCCTGGAGCAGTGGCCGATACAGGAATTAAAAAGGAGGCAGCGCTGGTGGATGTAAACGTGTATCTGATTATAGCTATCTGCTCAGTGTCCAGTTTGTTGGTGCTGAGTCTGTTGCTCTATGTGGCGTTGAGGTGTTCTGCGCCCCCACGAGGTGAGTATGGGCCTGGCAAGCCTACCCTGGTGTGTTCGAACGAAGCTGGGAGCTGGTCTTATTCCCGGCAGCGGCGGCAGAGGGTTTACTCTGCAGAAGGAACAGTCAAGAACGACCTCATGACCTTCAGCCCCAATCTCCCGCCTTGTCTCAGTCAGTCACATAGCGGGGAGCAGCAGGAATATGGAGCAGAACACTTGGGAAAGGTGAGTGTTAATAGAGAATTCTTTCATAGGAAGATCTCTGCCTTAATGCCGTTTTCTTTAAATTTAATATATATTTTCACTATATTAACTTTAAAGATCTATCTTCTTCGGGGACTCAAAAGTATAATTTTAGGCATTGTTACTATTCTGATCAAGATCTGCAAGTAATTTTTGCACTTACATCATACTCTACCTCTTTTGTGTCAGTCCATGAGCTGGTGGTCAACTGAGGGAGGGAGGAGAACTAGTAGAAAAAGGTCTATTATATACATATTTTAGATGACTGAGAGAATAAGAAATCATATAAGTATCCCATATTTTCATGATTTGAAAAAATGAGCCTCAAAGCATAACATATTATTAGATGAAGCATTGTGTAGCACCTTAGAAACTACTGAAACTCCATTAAAATAGGGAGGACATACCATCTCTTTTGTTGGAAGGAACATCCAACTGAAAATATGAATGTCTTATAAAACATGAAATCAAACTTTATAAAATGATAGATTAGAATTATGTTGTATATCCTTATTGTGATTTCATTTTAATAGATATTACTTAAGTAGAGTGAAAGTCTTAGTGAAATTTTAAGCTATTAAAACTTCAAGGGACTAAGACATCCAGTTGTACTCAAAAGACATCTCCCTAAGATACCCAGAATTGTTAAAAGTAGATGGCTTGGGCAAATTTATTTTTTTGTACACACCTAAAATAGTTTGTTTAAAATGTATGGTATTGCTATTAATGATAATGATTTAGAATTTATTTGGGGCTTTTGGTGTCAGTAGATTGAGATCAAAAACTGTTTCAAAAAACTTCTCTTTACTTCTAAGTGAGATATGTATATTTCATTCCTTGCTAAACACTGAGTATACCAATCTCAAAGAAAAATATATTCCTGCATATTCCACAAAGATGTATCTCCTAATAAACAAATCAGTGTTAAAGGGGGTTCATTGGGGTGGGCAATTCTATACAGATAATGTGTTATAAAGATTTCTAGTATTACAAATATAGTTATGAAAACTTTGATATTATTGATGTTTATGTGCCCCAATCTTGAGAGACTACTTCTGTGGCCAAGGATCCACTTCCTTTCTTAATGTTCACTCTGCTCTGGACCAAAGCTTGAGGATGAACTGAGTTCATCATTGGGAGCCTAGTCTCTGAGGGGAAGAAGTATCAATGTTTCTTTTTCTGACATACTTGGCTGCTTAAACTTTCATTTTATAGCTCTACTGATGATTTACTTATTGCTCAGGTTTAGACTCATGTGAAAAGTTTCCCCAAAAGAAAGGAGTAGAATAATACTCAACATACAATAGGAATTGAGTATAGGACAGCTATTTATTTCCTCTACACAAAAGAAGTGGCAAAATACAAAAGACAAAAACACAAATGTATTAGGACTACTTTATTAAGGTTCCCTCCCTTCCTTTGCAACATATTTGGTTAAATTTTTCTTCGAAAAGTAGCAAAGATATCCTTTGGATTTGATTTGTCTAGGAGCAAAGCTCAATCTGTCCTTTGGACATTTCCTGGTAGTCTCTGGCCACATCCTTGTCATTTAAGATAAAAGCTTTTCCCTAAAGTTAAAGTCCTTTCAAGATGGTGGATGTTTTCTGATAGTGAGACACCACAGAACACTCTACTCATCAGACATATTTCCATAGGAAGATGAGGTGGGCTGTATCTACCAGAGTTAGTACAGGTATATTCTTGCTGAATATCTTTTCTATGATATGGCTAATCCTAAAATTGGATCTGAACTAACAGTTAGCAGCCTGAATCAGGACTACTCTTAACTATAAGGGTACATTGATAGTAAGACAAATGAAAAAGACAACAGAGCTATCTACTCTTACCTATCCTATTGGTTTACACTTAAAGCTGTCTTAACTCATAGTTTATTTATTAGGTATTTTACATCTTGTTTCAGCTCTTTCGTCTCTAAATAATTCTCACATGTCTTTTGGTCAGATGGAACAGAATCCCATTAATTTCTCTGATTGTGGTTTCTTCTCCAAGATTTGCTGGAGACTCTTTCTCTTGAAGGTATTCAACTCCATTCAAAAGGACTCAGGGCACCTCTAAGCCTGAGCATTTCCATCTCCAATTAAGTTTTCATTCACATAGACTTATGAAAGAAGAACCACAAAAGTAGAAAAGGCATTTTCAGTTTCAGAAGTAAGTTTGTAAAGTTATGTGGGTGAAGTTACCATAATGGTCACATCTGTAAGTCCTATTTATACGTCCCTCTCACGGGAAGCCTCGTATTATATGATGCCATATAGAGGGTGAAAGAAAGAGACTCAACCATAAGCTACCTCTTCTTCTGATTGATACAGTACCTTGTACTCTGCTACCTGGGTCAAGAAAGAGGACTGAGGAGCCACTCTGGCTTTCCCTTATCTGTCAATCAGGTAGTCCAAATGCACTCAAGCCCTTTTAGTATGTGCTAGGTCCTATTATTAACTTAGAGAATACAAACAAATAAAAAATTGTCCCTAAGAAGTATACATTCTAGGAGGGAGGAAAATAGCCTACAGATTATTAGCTACATAAAAACTATAGATTGAATAGGTGAAAATAATTTAAATTGGAAAGGTATTAATATCAGGGAATGAGGGTGGAGATAGAAGAGGATCAGGAGGACCTCTTTCTTTAAGCAGAGTCTTAAAAGAACCCAGGGAAGCAAAGAGGTCGAGGAAGGAAAAGGCATTTCAGGCATGCGGTACAGTCAGGGGAAAAAATAGATGGGAGTGTTATTTGAGAAACTCCAAGTGGGCCAATGTAGTCGGATGGTAAAGTTCATGGAGGGGATTAAGATGTAAATATTCTGGAAAGTTTGGAAGGGCTCATGTTATGAAGAACTTTTAATACCGAATAAAAACACCAAATCCTTTCAGAACTGGATCATCAAAAGGATGGAAACAATCAGGGAATTCATCATCTCTGACACACACACAAAAGCTAAGTTTGGTGAATGTTGGTCAGAAATAGGCAGGGAGTATCTGTGCATGATTTGAAGAGCCTATTAAGGAATTCTTCCATGACACAGACCTAGACATTTAGATCTTCAAGTAGGCCTTATTTTGTTTACTTAACAAAATAAATATAAATGTGACAAAACACAGACAATGTCATGATAAGGTTGCATAAATCAGTATTGCACATGGGTATCCTTATGTATAATAGCTCAGTGGCCCCAATTTCTATTTGAGTTCAACACCTTTGATAGAGGACATTTAAAAAATAAGGCATTATTTAGGTAATAGAACATCCTTTTTTTTTTTTTTTGACATTTCAAAGGGATATACTCATGACTCAAATTCAATAGACATTAAGAATGTACTGCTTGCAGGTTACTCTGCTAGGCCATAGAGAGAAAATTAGATCTACATGAATATTCTATTCCTTTTTCAGTGTAGGATTTAATCCTTCTCTCTTTTTTAGCTGGTTGTGTTTATACCTAATATATTTTCATACTTGTTTTCTAAGCCTAAATTCCCTCCCATAGATTAATTTTCAGCCAAAAAAAAATGTTTCAAATATCATATGGTGAAGGTGTTTCTAATAGGAAATAAAGATTAGTTATATAAAATAAGCAAGAGTATGCAGAGGTAAGAACACTTCTCATTCCAACTCCAGTTCCACCTCCATACAATACTATGACTAGGGGGAATTTGATGCCTTATTTTTGCATGTGAATAGTCAAAATTGCACTTTAGGAAAATCATTTTAGCACTTATGTGGAGGATAGATGTTTAGAGTGGGGAGAGACTGAAGGTAAAGAGACTCACTAGGAGGCTATTGCAGTGCTCCAGGAAAGCAGTGATAAGGGACTGACCTAATATAGTGACTATGTGGGTAGAAAGAAGTGGACTCATAAGAAAAATGTGGAGATAGAAACAAGATTTGGTAGATTGAATTTGTAGAGTAAGTGAAAGTGATGAGTAAAGGATGAAACCAGGTTTGTGAGCCTATATGACTAAAAGATTATGGTAACTTTGAGAGTAATGGAGAAGTTCAGGAGAAAAGTAAATGAATGTGTGTGGGCAGGTGGTGAAGAAAGGAAGAGAATGAGTTCTGTTTTGGACATGTTGAGTTTCCAATGTCTATGGGATATTCAATCCAATAAATCCAATTGACATTTGGTGATGAGAGATTATAGCTCAGAAGGAAGACTAACTTTGAGTATATACTTATGGAATTCATATGCAAAAATGATAATTGAATCCATGGGAGATAATTAGATCACCAAGAAAATAGAGAAGAAAGTCTTTTAAAAGTTATTGAGTATATTCATAGTTAAGTGATATGGATGAATATAGGACAAAAGAATCTGAGCAGAAGCAATCAAAAAGACAGCAAAGAAAGCAATGTCACAAAAATCAGAAGAGTACAGGGAAGAGACCATGAGTAACAACATAAATTACACAGAGAGGTAAAGAAAGTTGAAGGTCAAGAAACAACCATTTAACTTAACAATTAGATAATTGCTAACTTTGGTTAGATAAGTTTTATTTAAATGCTTGAATAAGAAGAGAGTGAGGAGAAAGGATATGTTCTTGATGAAGAGGGATTCTTGTCCATGAGAAGAGAGGGAGGTCTTTCTCCCTCATTATGTATCTTCAGTTTCACCCTATCCTATCATCTTTAGCAAATTGTTCTCATTATTTCCCCCTCTATAATTCTGATCTTTTTCCTACCTTCTGGTTTCTTCTCTGCTCCCATATACTTGCACTCATTACATCTCCCACCCAGAGAAACTATCACAATATATTTCTCATCTTCTTAGCTAAACTTTTGCAATTCTTGACTACCCTTTTCTCTTGAATTCCTTGCTTTCTCATCCTATTAACACTCACATCTCCCCAAACACCAAAATTAGATTAGTCCTAACATCTATCTTTCTTGGACTTTTTATCTGTTGCTGAATTGAACCAGTGAAAGCTTTTAAATAATAATGATTCAATCTACTAAAATTGATGCTATTTAATCACAACTGAGCACTTATTGCAATAAGGCAATATTTTTGTTTGTTCAGATGTATCTGACTCTTTATGACATCATTGGGAGTTTTCTTGACAAAGATACTAGAGTGGTTTGCCATGTCCTTTTCTTTCATTTTTTTTTAATTTAATTTTTTTTTATTTAATAGCCTTTTATTTACAGGATATATGCATGGGTAACTTTACAGCATTAACAATTGTCAAACCTCTTGTTCCAATTTTTCACCTCTTACCCCCCCCCCCCCAGATGACAGGATGACCAGTAGATGTTAAATACATTAAAATATAAATTAGATACACAGTTTACCTTGACCAAAACGTTATTTTGCTGTACAAAAAGAATCAGACTCTGAAATATTGTACAATTAGCTTGTGAAGGAAATCAAAATGCAGTGTGCATAAATATAGGATTAGAATTCAATGTAATGGTTTTTAGTCATCTCCCAGAGTTCTTTTTCTGGGCATAGCTGGTTCAATTCATTACTGCTCCATTGGAAATGATTTGGTTGATCTCATTGTTGAGGATGGCTGTCCATCAGAACTGGTCATCATATAGTATTGTTGTTGAAGTATATAATGATCTCCTGGTCCTGCTCATTTCCTCAGCATCAGTTCTGTAAGTCTCCAGGCCTTTCTGAAATCATCCTGTTGGTCATTTCTTACAGAACAGTATATTCCATAATATTCATATACCACAATTTATTCAGCCATTCTCCAACTGATGGACATCCATTCAGTTTCCAGTTTTTAGCCACTACAAAAAGGGCTGCCACAAATATTCGTGCACATACAGGTCCCTTTCCCTTCTTTATAATCTCTTTGGGATATAATCCCAGTAGTAACACTGCTGGATCTTGCCATGTCCTTTTCAAGCTCATTTTATAAATGAGAAAATTGAGGCTAACAGGACTAATTGACTTGCCCAGCGTCATAGCTAGTGTATGTCTGAGGTAGATTTGAACTCACTCACTCTATTCACTGTGCCACCCAGTTGTCCAAATTCTTTTACTTCTCTTTAATTGGTTCTCTAGTCTACTTTCCTTAATATCTCTCCCAAACATTGTTCTCCCCCTCAACTCTCCAATTATATCCATCCAATTATACTTCTCAAGTGAGGCCTTCAATTTATATTTTACTGGAAAAACAAATATTATCTGCTTAAAATTCCAGCTTTCCTTTTCCACCTCACCTGACAATTTCTCAGCATCTTACAACCCACTGAAATCATTCTTCACCATTTTCTACATTACTTCATACTCCATTGAAGGAGCAATTTTGCTTATGTACAGTCACCCTTAATCTTCTCCTCTTCAGTCTTTTCTAGATCCCAGTGTTATTTGGTTGCCAGTATAATTTTTCTTTTTAGCTAATCTTTAATCTTTTCCATCTGCTTGCTTCTTCCTTATTACCTACAAAGTAGCCATATCTTTAACCTCCCCACTAGTTCCTACCATCTCCATCTTATGTTTCTTGAGGCTTATGGCACCTCTATTATTTTCCATGTTCTTTCAAATTCCACTCTCAGAAAACTTCCAAAATGGTTGTCTGACCAGAGACAGGTAGCTCAGCTTCCACAAACTTCTTCTAGATAAAAAAAACTCCCTAAAATTAGTCCTGACTATGTAATTATGAAGAAATCCCACAAAAAAGCAAGAGTAAGTGATTTCTTCTATTCTATAATTTGACCAAAAATTCAGCTAGAAAATCAACAGGAAATCAGAGAAAGAACCCATCCAAAAAGCAGTGCCAGCATAAGCAAACAAGATGGAAGTCTTTCATTGTAACCAGAAGAAAATGGATATACCTGCAGTCTGTAATCCTCTACATATAGAAGCAACATTATTTGACTACTCTTATAAGAAATACCCAGGGAAATTAAATATATCTATATATCTATATCTATATTTATATAGATATAGATATATAGATATATATCATGGACTTTGGAAATGCCTGGGGCTAGTAGTAACTAGTGCTATAACAGCAATATTTAGACTAACACTCTAATGTCAAGGGTTCTAAGGTCCATAGCACTCTTCCCTAAAAAGACCGAAAAGACCCTGAAGGCCCAACTGTCTGAACCTAAAAAAATCTAAAAGCTACCAGTGCCCTTACTGTAGTATAAGAACTCAGATGACACAGACTGAGACCAAACTGAGTCCATTATCTCAGTGAAGATCCTAACAGAGAGTATAACCTAGTCCTAGCAAAAAACCCCAATTCAGGAATTAAGTATGGAGAGATTAGTGAACAGAAGACGATATCAGGATAAAAATTATTGAATCAGAGACATCCAAAAAACCAATTTAGAATATGAGAGAAATTATGCAGAAATTTTAAGCAGAAAAAAATTAAAAATAAATTTTCCAGAAGGATTCATAAATCCAGGGGGAAAACACATGACTCGAAGATGATATAGATAGCTAAAATTCATGAAGCATCAATTAATAAATGAAATAAAGGCTCTAGTGAAAGAATTGGAAAGAAAACACAGAGTTTAAAAGACAAAGTGACAACACTTCTAACAGACATTCTAAGAAACTAGAATGGACCAAACAAAAATCAATGAATCCACAAGAAATAAGAAAGCACAAAATCAAAAGATTTTAGAAATACAAGAAAATGTGTGATATCTGCTATCAGAAATAACTATCCTAGAAAACAAGAGGAGAGATAATTTTGGAACTATCAGTTATTTTAAAAAATATTGATTAAAAAAGTCTAGACATCCTATATCATGAAAGTAAAATAAAAATTGCCAGATCTATTACAGCCAGAGGATAGCATGAAAATAGGAAGCATTCAGCAATAAAGCTGAAAAGAAGTCCCAGAATGTCCTAGTCAAAATCCAGAGCTTCTTGCTCAAAGGAAAAAACAATACAACCAGTCAGAAAGTGTTCAAGTGCCAAATAATCACAATTAGGATAAAAAAAGCTCTTAACTTCTAGTATAAAACAAAAGAGTACTCGCAATTAAAAAATGGTCAAAACTCTAATAAGATACGCTTACGACCAAGGATAATAACCTGTAATGCTGAGTGTAGAAGGGGAAAATAGGCTTTACTTGGAATAGAGGAACTTTCAGAAATTTTTGATATAAAGATGAGAATTAAGTATGAATTTTGACATGCAAACTTGAGTCAAGAGAAACCTAGAAATGTGAATTATGTGTGTAATTGGAAAGTACAATTTGATGAAGAATTCACATTCTAATGGGGAAGAGTCAAGAAACAAATATCACTTCAGAATATCTTCAAAGATCATTATGGACCTTAAATTAAGACAAGTCTTGATATGGATCATTTCTCTTTTGATATTTTTAGGTGGAAAAAAGGAGAGGTAAAGGGAATGGTTTAAAGGAAAGAAGAAGAGCATATTGCTTACTATTTCTCAAAGTTGGAATGCTAGAGGATTATAGAAATGTGAGGGAAGGAATAGAACAAACTGGTATCAAATGAATCTCATTGTTATCAAAACTGGACATATACATGCACATACACACAAAGAGTTTCATGTAGAAATATATCAAACTCAGCATGGGAATAAGAAGTAGAAAGGACCAAGAGGAAAGAGAATAACGGAGAATGAAGGGTCAAAAGTGAAACAAATCGCTTTGAGAACAGTAAATACTAAAGGGGAGTTTAAAAAGAAAAAAAGGAAAGCAAATAACCAGAAGCTAAGGGGGTTTTCATCTATTGAAGAATGGCTAAATAAAGTATATATCATAAACACAGTGTGGCATATAATTATAATAAAATCTTATTGCATCATCTAAAATAATGAAAGTTGTCTTCAGAAAATCCCGAGTTGATTTCAATGATAAAGAGTGAAGTGAACAGGAGCAGAATATTTTATGCAATAACAACAACATAGAAAAATTACTTGAATAACTTAAAAATTTTCCTCATAGCAATAGCCAACCAAGAATTCAGAGGGCAATGATGAAGCATATTACCTATTGACACAAAGATGATGGACTCAAGGTGTATAAAGAGACATGCATTTTCTGACATGGCCACCTAGGGGTTTTGTTTTGTGTAATTGTGCTTATTTTTTAATAAGAAATTTTTCTTTCTTTTTGTAATGGGGGGAGGAAAATTTGGTTGTTGAGGAAGAAGGTTCAGAAATACCTTATACCAAAAAAGGAGAGAAAAAAAGCGTCAATGAAACTTTTCTTTAAAAGTACATAATGGAACACACCTGTCAGATTGGCTAAGATGACAGGAAAAAATAATGATGATTGTTGGAGGGGATGCGGGAAAACTGGGACATTGATGCATTGTTGGTGGAGTTGTGAACGAATCCAACCATTTTGGAGAGTAGTTTGGAACTAGGCTCAAAAAATTATCAAACTGTGCATACCCTTTGATACAGTAGTGTTACTACTGGGATTATATCCCAAAGAGATTATAAAGAAGGGAAAGGGACCTGTATGTGCACGAATGTTTGTGGCAGCCCTTTTTGTAGTGGCTAAAAACTGGAAACTGAATGGATGTCCATCAGTTGGAGAATGGCTGAATAAATTATGGTATATGAATATTATGGAATATTACTGTTCTGTAAGAAATGACCAACAGGATGATTTCAGAAAGGCCTGGAGAGACTTACACGAACTGATGCTGAGTGAAATGAGCAGGACCAGGAGATCATTATATACTTCAACAACAATACTATATGATGACCAGCTCTGATGGACCAGGCCATCCTCAGCAACGAGATCAACCAAATCATTTCCAAAGAAACAGTAATGAACTGAACCAGTTATGCCCAGAAAAAGAACTCTAGGAGATGACTAAAAACCATTACATTGAATTCCCAATCCCTATATTTATGCACACCTGCGTTTTTGATTTCCTTCACAAGCTAATTGTACAATATTTCAGAGTCTGATTCTTTTTGTACAGCAAAATAACGTTTTGGTCATGTATACTTATTGTGTATCTAATTTATATTTTAATATATTTAACATCTACTGGTCATCCTGCCATCTAGGGGAGGGGGTGGGGGGGTAAGAGGTGAAAAATTGGAACAAGAGGTTTGGCAATTGTTAATGCTGTAAAGTTACCCATGCATATATCCTGTAAATAAAAGGCTATTAATTAAAAAAAAAAAAGTACATAGTGGAGAAGGAAATCAGAAAGGAAACACAGAGAAGCAGGACAGCTCTGAAAATGTTTTGCATTTATTAAATACTTTAAAACCCCAATCCCAATGCAATAGAAATTTGCAGTTTCATATACAATCTTATTTCAATTTGGAAATGGGTTTTTTATGGAGGAGGTTTTTGTTAAATTTAGAATGGAAAAAAAAAACCTAAAGATCATTCTTCGTGGATTAACAGTCATAGGCACTAGTTCTTTCAAAAAGTACCTCAGGATACAGTTCATCAGGGCCTGATGATATGAACTCACTAAAAGCAGCTAGGCAGCTTTTAAACAGCTAGCTGTTTATTTGGTTTTCTTAAATCATATAAGCTATTTTTCTCATTCCTTTGAAATATAAAGATTTTCTTCCTGAAAAACAGAAGCAAAATTAAATTTGAGTAGTTCTGTCTGTTCTGTAATCCATTATCCTAATATAATAGAACCCAACAAGGGATCCTATTCATACTTTGATCTTTCTATTTTCCCCCATATAGAAAAAATCATTTCCCTTATTGCCCATTTCCTCCAATCCTAATCATTCTTTGCCAAAGTCAGTTTATTCTGAGTATTACATCTTCTGGCACTATTGTTATAAGATAATACCAATTTTAATTATTTGTCACCTGATCTTTAGTTTTCTCCACATTTCTTTTCTATTTAAAAGAAATGATAGATACAATGTATTTTGACACTATTCAAGAATTTCTCTATTGATGAGGATACATTTTATTTCCAGCCCTTTGCTACTTTAAAAGTGCTGTTATAAATATTTGTGTATATGTATGTAGGGTTTTTTCCCTTGTATATTTGACCTCATTGGAGTATATTGTTTATCTGTAGTACAGGGGGCCCCTTTCCAAAAAGGGGACTAATCTGGATTCATATAGGTTGATTTCATTCTTAGGAGGCAGCAGGGTTCAGATTTTTTGTTTCTCTCTGGGCAATTAGATCCATCCAGGAATAGAATTTTAGAGAAAATCCCCCAAACAGTGCTTAAATATAACTCATGTCTAGAATCATCTCAAAATATTGATAAGTGGGTTCCTTCTAAAGAAGGTATTCTGAACAAAACAAGTATCAGGTACAGGACAACAGCTTAATGTACCAGAAAAATCAGAAAGATAAAATAATAATTCATTATATTATTCATTATATTCTCTCCGGAGATAAAGTATTTTGGGCCAGCTGACTAGATGCTATATATTTTAATTTGCATTTATGTTATTAATAGTATTTTGAAGCACTGTTTCATATGGTTGTTTCCGAATTTATATTTACCATACCTTCCAATGAAATAATGTTATATTATATTCATATACTGCAATTTACTTTACCATATATTTATATACTGCAATTTATTTAACCATCCCCAGTGGTTTTGTATACATCATGTTTACAGATAATGCAGTTATGAACATTTTTGCACTTATGTTTACCTTTTGATTTCCAGTAACATATTGGAGTATAGTTCTTAGGATCAGAGTATAGAGACAAAGTTGTTATTTTTTAAATAATAGCTTTTTATTTTTCAAAATACATGCAAAGATAGTTTTCAATATTCACTCTTCCAAAACCTTGTGACAAATTTTTCTTCCTCCCTTACCTCCCCCTTCCCCTAGACACTAAGTGATCCAATATATGTGAACTATGTACAATTCTCCGAAACATATTTCCAAATTTATCATGCTGCACAAAAAAAATCAAATCAAAAGGGGGGAAAATGTGAAATTAAAAAGGCAAGCAAACAACAGTTAAAGGTGAAACTACTATGTTGTGATGTACATTCAGTCCCCATAGTCCTCACTATGGATGCAAATGATTCTCTCCATCACAAGTCTATTGGAATTAGTCTGAATCACCTCATTGTTGAAAAGAGTCAAGTCCATCATAGTTGATCATCACTTAGTCTTCTTGTTGTTGTATACAATGTTCTTAGTTCTATTCACGTCACTTAGCATCAATCCATGTAAGTTAGAGCTAGAGTTGTAAAGTACTTTCATTATCTAGCTCAGTCCCATCACTTTATAAAGATGTTAAAGCCTAGCAATATTTAGTAATTAATATTATTTGCTATATCATAATATTCTGTTACATTAATATATAATAATGTTTTTCAACTATTCTCCATTTGATGGTCACCTAACTTTTGCTATTAGTTTTGTAGGGGTGGGAGAAGAGAACAAGCATATATTAGAAACTTAATGTGTGCTAAGTGCTATACAAATATTATCTCATTTGAGATTCACAATCCTAGGAGGTGGGTGCTATTATTACCACCGTTTTAAAGTTAAATAAATTGGGAAATAAAAGATTAACTGACATTCACAGCTAGTAAAAGAATTTTAGGTTTGATTGAACTGACTTCAGGTCTACTGTTCTATCCATTGTTCCACCTTGTTGCCTCAAAGGGCTACAAAAATATTCTACCTGTGCAATCATGATTATTGTCACTGTGAATATTTTCAAAGGTATTTTCTTTTTTTATTATGTGAAGTTTGGATTTTTGACTATAGACTGCTTCAATATCAGTACATTCAAAGGATTTCTCTCAAGTACAAATATGTTTATGCTTTTTAAACTTTCTATACCATTCAAAAACTTCTCCACATTCCTTGCATTTATAGGGTTTCTCTCCAGTATGAATTCTTTATAAAAATTAAGGTTGCCTTCTATTTGAAGGTCTTCCCACATTCATTATATTTAAGTGGTTCTTCTCCAGTATGAATTAAGGTTTTCCTTCTGGTTGAAAATCCTCCCACATCCATTTCATTTATAGGATTTCTCTCCAATATAAATTCTCTCATCTACATGAAGGCTTCCCTTCTAGCTGAAGGCTTTTCCACATTCATTACATTTATGGAGTTTCTCTTCGGTATGAATTCTTTTATGTAATTTAAGGTTGCCTTCTATTTGAAGGCCTTCCCACATACATTATATTTAAATGGCTCTTCTTCAGTATGAATACTATTATGTAAATTAAGGTTTTCCTTCTGGTTGAAAATGCTCCCACATCCATTTCATTTATAGGATTTCTCTCCAATATAAATTCTCTGATCTACATGAATGCTTCCCTTCTGGCTGAAGGCTTTTCCACATTCATTACATTTATCGAGTTTCACTCCAGTATGAATTCTTTTATGTAAATTAAGTCTTCCCACATTCATTATATTTAAGTGGTTCTTCTTCAGTATGAATTCTGTCATGTATATGAAGGTTTCTCTTCTGCCTGAAGGCTTTTTTACATTTACCATATTATGAATATTTTGATATATTCTGAATCTTTGTTTTTGTCTTTAAATTCCTTGTGTTTATGAGCCAGCAAAAGTATTACTTGGCCAAAGGCTATGGATGGATAGTTTTGCCCCTTTTGAAATCTAAATGAAAATATAGAATGGTTGGAATGCTTCACAGGACTGCCAACAATGTATCATTATGAGTGTCTTCCCACAATCCCTTGCACACTAACTGTTCCCATTTCTGATTTTTTTTTTTTAATGAAATGAAATCTCACTTATTAAGTACATATTTCTCTTACTATTAAAGATCTGACATTTCCCCGGAATTATTTATAATTTGAAAATCTTTTTTTTTGAAACAACTTTTTCAGATCATTTGACTACTTATCTATTCAGAAAATTTACTTGAATATTTGTGCTAATTTCTATATATTTTGAGTATTAGATATTTTCAAAGATATTTGATGCAAATATTTTCCCTATTCTACTGTCATCACTGAATTCTGTAAAATCTTTTACATATTATATAGTCAAAATTATCAGTTTTATTTTTTATGATAGGGATAGAATCATAAAAAATAACACTAATAATTTTGACTATATAACACAAGGCCTATTTATACATTTTCTCATTATTTCTCTTGACATTCTAGACTTTTTGAGTCATCAAATTATTTTTATTATAATTTTGACTAGTAACAAAAACATTCTATAGCAATATAATTGGCATTGCACTGAATCTCTAAATTGCAATATTATTATAATAATTATAAATTATATATAAATTATAATACAATTGTAAGTCATGAATTTTTCTCTTTATTTAAATTTCCTTTTATTTCTGTTTAGTGTTTTATAGTTCTGGTCAGATAATATTTTGAAGGTTGATTCTCAGAAATGTTAATTTTGTTGTTATTTTGAATGGAATTTTTCTCATCACTTCCAGTTTCTTATTGAAATTATATAGAAATTCATTCTACTTTTTGGTAGATTTATTTTGTATTTTACTAATTTATTATAGCTATTAATGAGATTCTTCACTGATTTTGTGAGGATTTTGCTAAGCATGCCATTATGTTATCTCCTTTATTTGCTCTGTCTAGCACCAATTTATTGAATAATGGAAGCAACAAATGATTATACATAAGATAACATGGATTTTGTTTGCTAAATAGTTTTTTTCTTTTCAATTTTTTGTTTTGTTTTATTTTTGAAAGGCAATTGAGGTTAAGTGAGTTGCCTAAAGTCACATAGCTAATAAATGTTAAGTGTCTGAAGTCAAATTTGAACTCAGGTCCTCCCATTTCCAGGACCACTGCTCTGTCTACTATACCATCTAATTGTCCTCATTTTTTTCAGCTTTTTATCTCTTTATTTAAAACTTTATTCTCTGGACTTATTTCATTGGCATAAGGAAATCCCTCTATTTGGGTTGATTTCTTCTCTGCAATTTATACACTTAGAGAGTTGTCTAGAGCACTGATAGATTAAATGACTTGCCCAGTGTCATACTGAAAGTTTAAACTCAGGTCTTTCTAGTTCCAAGGTCAATTCAACATTTACTATGCAAAACTTTCTCTGTGTATTTGGAGAGAATTACTTCTTTTAATAGTTATTTGCTTAACTCATTGGCATTTTTCATTAATATGTGTTCAAAAATATCATTTTCCTCTAAAAGCACCTTTAATAATATCTCATAAATGTCATATTATCGATTATAATTTTCTCCTACATAATTATTTTTCTATTAATTTTTCTTTGCCCAGTCTTTATTTAGGATATCATTCAGTCTCTTTTTAAGTATGTGTGTTTTGTTCATATTTTCCTTATTGATTTCAATTTGCATCATCACATAATTTGTAAAGCATATTTCCAGAAGTAGCTCAGTGTTTGAGAGGCTCCAAAAGAAAATGCAAGAGAGGAGAGATATCAGATTGACTACTAAACTGAAGGACTATAGAATCATTGTGCTGACCTCATTGTTGTATGCTTGTGAAACAGCATACAAGCGCAATGCCAGGAAATTAAATCACTTCCATTTTAATTGCTTTTTAGGAAGATTCTGAAGATCACCTGGCAGGATAAGACACTGGACTCTGCAATCCTTTTTTGAACTATACTGTTAAGCATTCAAACCACTACAGAGAGCATACTATTTTGGGCTGGCCACATTGTTCAAATGCCAAATGTATGGTTGCCAAAAAGACTATTTTATGAAGAACTTTCACAGAGCAAGTGCTCATAAGATGGTCAGAAAAGTGATATAAGGAAACTCTTTTTTAAAAAAGCTTTTTATTTTGAAAAATATATGCATAGATAGTTTTCAACATTCACTCTTGCAAAACCTTGTGTTCCATTTTTTCTCCCTCCTTTCCCCCACCATCTCCTTTAAACAGCAAGTAATCCAATATATGTGAAACATGTGCAATTCTTCTACACATTTCAACAATTATTATGCTGCACAAGAAAAATCAGATCAAAAAGGGAAAAAAACGAGAAAGAAAACAAAAAGCAAGGAAACAACAGTGAAAAGTGAAAATGCTATGTTGTAATCCACACTCAGTCTTCACAATTAGTCCTCTCTCTGAGTGGCTTTCTTCATCACAAGACCATTGGAACTGACCTGAATCATCTTGCTGTTGAAAAGAGCCATGTACATCAAAATTGATCATCATATAATTTTGTTGTTGTGTATAATGTTCTCTTGGTTCTATTCACTTCCCTTGTTATCAGTTCATGTAAGTCTCTCCAAGCCTTTCTGAAATCATCCTGCTGATTGTTTCTTATAGAACAATAATATTCCACAACATTCATATACCATAACTTATTCAGCTGTTCTCCAACTGATAGGAATCAATTCAGTTTCCAATCACACTCTTCAGAATTGACTGTATGATGTGAGAGACACTGACACAGGATTTGCCAGCATGGTCTGCCCTCATCAGAGAAGGCGCTGTGCTCTATGAGCAAAGTAAAATTGAAATAGCTCAGAAAAATGCAAAATGTACAAAATTAGAGAATCTACCCTAAATGTTCATTGGGACTGTTTGTGTACAATCTATGGCAAAGCATTCCAAGCTTATATTAGATCAACCACAGTAGGATACGCTAACTTGACTGTAACACTGTAATGTCATTTTGATCCTTTTTGAGAATGAAGAACAGCCTATCAACCTAAACATGTATTTAATATTTCTGTCATTCTGTATTTTTTGAGTTTCTTTATTTTCTTGCTTGTATGCAATTTTTCTAAAGGTGCCATGTAATATCAAAAATAGATATAGTTCTTAAGATTCTTATTCAAAGACTAACCAAAATCAATCATATCTCATTTTTTCTAATATTATGTTCCTATTTTTAATTTTTTTCTTATTTATCCATGCTGGCAGAGTAGAAGGATACTGGTATTAAAATTCAGAGGACCTGGCTTCCAAATCCAAGCTTTCTACTTACTACTTGTATTAATTTGCATAGACCGTTTTACTTGTTTGGGTTTTGGAACTGTCATAGCTAAAATTAGAGGTTTAAACTACCCCCTAGAAGATAAATTTCCACTCTAAATATATGATCCTACAATGTTTCTATTAGATTTGCTTATCTGATAGAGGCAGTCAAGTTACATAGAACAATAGCATAATAAATAAGTTACCTTAAGATCTAATTTTTAAAAAAATATTTAATTTCTTTTGAAAGTAATACATATTTTAATTTTGTATACATAGTTAGTATTTATTATTTATGGTGTGTTTAAGCATAATAAGAATTTTTTGTAGGGCTCTGGTGATACCACCTATTTTAAAGATTTATCACAATTGCCATTTCTAATATTTTGGATTTGACCAAGAAATAATTAATTCCATTCTAACTTATCTTTTAATCTTTATTTTATGTGTATTTCTTGTGTACAACAATTTGTTAGTAATTTTTAATTGATTTTAATAATTTCTATTATATAGGCATGTTTATTTTATTAATATTCAC
The DNA here is from genome assembly GCF_902635505.1 of Sarcophilus harrisii. NCBI lineage: Eukaryota > Metazoa > Chordata > Mammalia > Dasyuromorphia > Dasyuridae > Sarcophilus > Sarcophilus harrisii. The sequence continues at coordinate 373,743,659 of NC_045427.1, forward strand.
AGTTATGATTGTTAACTTGGCTTTTTATCCAGCATTTATTTACATTCTGGTATTGTGTTATTTTTTTCTTTCCTCTTTTAGAAAGAAAACAACACTAAGTACCTGCAATTTATATTGCTTGAAACACTTTGATTCCAATCGCCTCTATTCCTCCTCCTCTCCTAATCCAGCAAAAATGTCACTGAGTTTTGCCTCTTTTTTCTTTTTCTTCTTCTTCAATAGTTGTTTCGTTTGAGTCCATTAGCTTCTTCATTCCACTTTCTGCTTCCCTCTTCTCTTCATTCTCCTAATCTTGGTCTTGTCTCTAATCATTTCACTTTTTTGAGAGAGAGAGAAGAGGCGGGGGGTGCAGAAGAAACAGGAGAGGGAGGGAGGGAGAGAGAGAGAGAGAGAGAGAGAGAGAGAGAAAGAGGGTGGGAAAACAAAGAGAAGAGGGGGGGGGGGACGGGAGGGAAGGGAAGGAGAGGGGAGGGGAGTAATAATCTGTCTTTTTTTGCCTGGCCTAAATAAGAATTTAGTTAAATTCCTTTTCTCCCTACCTTAGCTCTTTGTTTGAAATACTCTTTATCTATGGCACTCACATGTTAAGAAATACAATATCCTTTCCACTTTTCCTTTCTTTATAATTTTTTTTTAAATACTGAAGCTCAGAATTTGTCTCCTTTTCTTTCTTTGATGACCTTTAGACTATGTGAGACATCAAAATAACAATAGTTATTATTTTGTCTCAATGGATCATTTTCCAGCTTTTTCAAATTATTCATACTTGTTTGCTTTTTTTTATATTATTTTGCTACTTTGAATTTCAAAGAATGTTCAATTCTTTTTAGGTTTTTGGTTTTGGGTTTTTTTGGGGGGAAAAATGGAAAAGTCAATTCTATCTAAAGTATTTTTCCTCCTATAGAATTGTTCTCAATTTTGCAAGATGTCATTTTGGGCATAAGGCACTTTCCTTTAGGATATATATGTATTTAGTATTTCAATTTTTTCTTTCTTATTTCTTGCTGATGAGTGACACTGTGATTCTGCCAGGAGTTATTTGATATGTGATCTGTGTAATGTGTGTGTGTGTGTGTGTGTGTGTGTGTATGTATAATTTTAGAATTCTGTGTCTTTGATACCATATTTCTGTAGTTCTCTTGTGGACTTCTTTGGTTCAATGATTTTATGTTTTCTCCTCTGATTCTTATACTCTTAGGGAATTTTCTTCTATGAGTTTTCTGAAATATGTCTAAGCTTTTTGTTCCACTAAATATTTTTTGTGGAACAGTAGTTAGAGCACTGGGCATGCTATCAGAAAGATTTGAGATTAAATTTGGCCTCAAATTCTTACTGTGTGACCTTAGGCTTCAGTTTCCTCAAGTATAAAATGGGGATATAATAACAGAAACAATTTCTAAAGGTTATGTTTAAGTACACTATTTGTAGTGTACTTAGCACAATGTCTGGCCTAACAAGCAGTTAATAAATTCTTCTTTCCTTCCTTCCTTCCTTCTTTCCTTTCATCCTATCTTCTAGATTGTTTGAATTGAGTAAACTCATCTTCTCTTCTAATTTTGCTTTATTGATCTTACTCTAATTCCTGTTGTATAATTGGATTTCTGAAACTTATGTTTGCCATTACTTTGAGGGTGTTCACTCTTTTTCTAAGGCTTCTTAAAATTTAAATTTGCTTTGTTTTCAATCCAGAATTCTCTCTCCCTCTTTCCTCTCTTTTACTCATTGAAAAGTCAAGAAAAACAAATGCCATTATATTATGTATAGTCATGCAAAACAAAACTCTACATTAGCCATATCCAAAGAAAAAAAAGGAAAAAAAGAAACAAAAGAAAATATGCTTCAATGTGCACCCTCATTCTATCAGTTTTCTATGTGGAGATAGATGGTGTATTTTTATTATGGGTCCTTTGGAGCTAGAGTTGCTCATTTTGTTGATCAGAATTTATTTCTTTCAAAGTTGATTTTTAAATTTATATTATGTTTATGTATAATATTAACAGTTATTACTTATTGCTGTTACTATATAAACTGTTCTTCTGGGTTCTGTTTCACTTTTCATTAATTCATACAAGTTTTCTCAGATTTTTCTGAAGTTATCTTCATTTCTCATAGCATACTAGTATTGAGTAACACACATATAATATGCTCAGCCATTCTTCAATTGGTGGACATTTACTCAGTTTCTAATCTTTGCCATCACAAAGAGAGTTGTTATATTTTCATATTTATGGAATCTTTTCCACTCTCTTTCATTACTTGTGGAGGAAGAATTAGTAATGATGTTGCTTAACTGCTTTTTGAGTATAGTTCCAGTTGCTGTCCAGAGTGCCTGGAATAGTTCACTGATCTACAAACAGTACAATAAAGTACCTGTACCATGGTGGAGACAATATCAGAGAAGAGAGGGGGAGTCATGGTTTTTAAAAAATTAATTAATTTATTTACAAAGCACATGCATGAGTGATTTTTCCATCATTGACCTTGTAAAACCTTTTGTTCTAAATTTTCCCCTCCTCCCCATCCCTTTCCCTAGCTGGCAGGTAGTCCAATACATGTTAGATGTGTTGAAATATGTATTAAATCCAATATATGTACACATATTTATACAGTTATCTTGCTGTACAAGAAAAATCAGATCAAGAAGGAAGGAAAAGAAAAACTGAGAAAGAAAATAAAATGCAAGCAAATAACAACAGAGAGAGTGAGAATGCTATGTCGTGGTCCACACTCAGCTCCCATGGTCTTCTCTCTTGGGTGTAGATGGCTGTCTTCATCACTGAACAAGTGGGACTGGTTTGAATCGTCTCATTGTTGAAGAGAACCACATCCATCAGAATTGATCGTCATATAATCTTCTTGTTGCCGTGTAAAATGATCTCCTGGTTTTGCTCATTTCAATTAGCATCAGTTCATGTAGGAATGTGCAAGCCTCTCTGAAATCCTGCTGGCCGTTTCTTACAGAACAATAGTATTCCATAGCATTCATATACCATAATTTATTAAGCCATTCTGTATGAGAGATGCTATAAATGTATACTACTCTTGGCAATGAGTTGGATACGAGGGGGTTCAGTGAGAGAAAATGAGGATTTGAGGATGTGAGGAGTCTAGGTTGAAACCTGAGGATCTGGGAGAAAAGTGCTATCTTTGACATTAACAATAAGAAATTTTGAAATGGGGGATGGTTCCGGTGAAGAATTAATGAGTTTAGTTTCAGTTACATTAAGTTTAAGATATCTACAGAGCATACAGTTTGAGTTATTTAATATGTAGTTGGAGATATGGAGCTGGAGGTCAGGAAATAGGTCAAACTAAATAGATTCTCTAATTTACTTATTGTATTTATTTATTGTAGAAAATTATTTGTGCCATTGCAATTTAACATATAAAATGTTCCTCAGTTGTTCTAGTTTAACTTTCCCTAAAAGAATTTCAGGTTGTGGATCCTACCTGTCATTTTCCTGATCCCTTTCAAATGTACTTTTCCTAAATTCTAGGTTGCACATTGACTTTCTCTTCTTCTCTATCCATCTTCTGATATGTGGAAGTAACTTTTTTATAACATTCCCATTGTAGATTAAGATCAGGAATCTTAAGACCATTTTGTCTTTTTTAAAAATCTGGAACCTGTGTGCCAGAGGGGTCAAGTGATTTGTCCAAGATCATACAAAGGATGAGTAAGAGTCAGGGTTAAAAACTGAGATACATACTCAATGCTCTTTTCATTAACTGCTCTACTTTTTTATTTGGGAGGGAAAGAGGGAGTAAAAAAGAGAAAGAGGTAAGGAGGAAGGAAAGCCTTTAAAGCTGTGCTTTTTTGGGGAACCAAATTCAAAGCTTTTTTTTAGGATAATCAACAAAAATAAACATAGTGAAATCTTAAGATCATATATTTAGAGCTAAAAGTTATCTTAGAGGTAATCTAATCCTATGTACCTCTTTTAAAGATTAGAAAACTGAAACTCTGAGAAGCCAAGTGAATGTTCCATCAAGATTCCATTCCAATAGTAATTGGTAAAGCAGGGATTTAAGTTCACCTTCTAAGACATCAAATTCTGCATGTTCATGACTATAATATTTCTAATTCTTTGCATATTTTTGTCAATTGTGAGAATGCTAATTTGTGAACTGTTTTTTCTCTTTTAATATTTTCATGGAACATACCTTTCACAATACAAAAATAATTCTAAAATTTCTTTTTCGATAAACCTAAGAAAGTAGATATGCAATTGGGCAGTTGTTGATTGCTTTCTGTCATCTTTCGTGATAATGTTATAATTTTTACATTCTTTTTATACATTCCACTTTCTGACACATTTTACAAAATAATTCTTTGGGACTTACAAAATTATGCTACCTCCTATACAGATTTTTTTATATGTGTTTTATTGAATCTATCTAGTCTTCTCAATTTGCATATCACTGTCATTTTATCCTACTTATATAGCATTTGGTGAATTGAAGTATTTGGGTCCTAATGTAATAATAACTATCATCATTGGTTATTAAAATAAATCATTATATAAACATTGACAAACATGTTACATCTACTCTACTTGTTCTGTCAATTTAATCTTTGAAAGTGCTTAAGGCTATGTGATTTAGGTAGGTTTTATGCTAAACTTCTTATGCTAGTTTTTGCTTTCATTGCTTTTTATTTATATGGCTAAATTGCTCACAATCATCTACTGTCTTCCTTTTTAGAATTTTATACTTTAACTGACTTACCTATATACTAGGGATGGAGGGCAAATATTTGCTAAGATGGTTTCTGGGTTCTTTTGGCTTTCATTATTGTCACTTTTTTATCCATGTTTGTAGGAATTGATAATAACTATGGTAAATGTCTTTGTGCTTTTTTAGAAACATTAACTAACTTAATATGTACTATAAATATAAGATTCTTTTCAATTAATCAATTAAATATTATTGGAAGAACAGAGGCATACACTCAGTTTCAGAAGGTAAATGACTTATTAGTCATCTGCATAAAAGTGATCATTAAAACTAGGTAGTGCTTTGATGAGATTGCCAAAGCAAGGAATATGGAACAAGAGTTCTTAACATTTTTTTTTTTTTTGAGTTGTGGACTCCTTTGTGTGGTGAGTTCTTTAGACCTTTTCTCAGAATAGTGTCTTGAAATGCATAAAAGAAAATACAGAAGATTACTAAGTAAAACAATTATATTGAAATAGTTGTCAACAACATATCTTTTAAAAGTTCATGTACTCCATACTAAGAATTGTTAATTTAAGATGATGGAGAGGGAGGGGAAAAAAGAGGGCTAAAGGCTGATTGATCCTTGAAGAAAAATCCCGTCAAGGAACCAGGGAGGTGAGAGGTCAGGGAAAGAGACAAAGAAGACATGTTTTGCAAGACAATGATAATAGCCAGCATTTGTATGGTGCTTTGGGGCTTGTCAAATATCTTGTATACATGATCTCATCAAATCCCCAGTACAGGTCTATGAAATAGATGCTATTAGTATCCCTATGAATAATGAAGAGCTAGAGGTATAGAGAAAAAAAAATACTTACCTAGGGTCACACTGCTAGTAAGTATTTGAAGTGGAATTCGAACTCAATTATTTCTGATTCCAAATTAAGCACTCTATCAGCTAGTTATATTATGCCATAGGAAAAGAAGCAGGAGAGCATGTATCTCAGAAGCCAAGGAAGAGGAAAATATTCAGAAAGGAAATAAATTTTTAAAAATGTTTCTTATTTATATCTTTTCTTTTTATATCATGTTCATGTTCAAATATATCCTTTCCCCTCTGCTTCCCAGAGTCAACTGTAATACAAAGATTAGTTTAACACAATTAACCAACACATCAATTGACTCTTACAATCTCTCATTTCTGCAGTTAAGGGAGGGAGGCATATTTTCTCTTCTCTTCTCTTCTTTGGGGTCAACCTTAATCATTATAATTACTCAGTGTTCAGTTTTGGCTTGTGGTTTTCCATTTACATTTGCCTGGCTTTGCTTTCTTTGCACAGGACCATAAGTCTTCCTTAGCTTCTCTGCATTCTTCATGACACAGTAGTATCCCATGACATTTATGTGCAATAATTAAGCAATTGTTATGAATAAATTAGCCACTAAGAGAGTTATTCTTAAAGGAACACAAATATAACTAATTTGAAAAAGTATTATTACTCTTTTCTCCTAATACCAACTTTACAGTCTGAAGTAACTTGTGATTCCCAAGATATATAGTTTACAAATAAGAGAAGCAACTAGATTATCATAGGAGCCATTGGTTACTTCAGAACATAAAAAGGGTTGGAGGAGATTGGAATTAATAATTATGTTTAAAATTGACTGTGTTTTTAAGGACTTAATGGAATGTGATGGTAAAGTTTCCAGGGACAAGAGTATCTCAGTGTCACATCTGAATCCATGTCATGAGAAGTCATGTTATATGTAATGTAATTATATATATTGTGAGGTATTTTTAGCTATATGGTTTTTCTTGTTGTTGATAATGCATGTATTTTTATTATTTTTTTTAATTTTTTAAAATTTTATTTAATAGCCTTCTATTTACAGGATATATACATGGGTAACTTTACAGCATTAACAATTGCCAAACCTCTTGTTCCAATTTTTCACCTCTTACCCCCCCACCCCCTCCCCTAGATGGCAGGATGACCAGTAGATGTTAAATATATTAAAATATAAATTAGATACACAATAAGTATACATGACCAAAACGTTATTTTGCTGTACAAAAAGAATCAGACTCTGAAATATTGTACAATTAGCTTGTGAAGGAAATCAAAAATGCAGGTGTGCATAAATATAGGGATTGGGAATTCAATGTAATGGTTTTTAGTCATCTCCCAGAGTTCTTTTTCTGGGCATAGCTAGTTCAGTTCATTACTGCTCCATTAGAAATGATTTGGTTGATCTCGTTGCTGAGGATGGCCTGGTCCATCAGAACTGGTAATCATATAGTATTGTTGTTGAAGTATATAATGATCTCCTGGTCCAATGCATGTATTTTTAAATTATTTATCTAATATTTTGTTTTCCCCCACTTACATGCAAAAACTATTTTCAACAATCCTTTTAATTTTGAATTCCAAATTCTCTCCCTTTCCTTCTCCCTGATTGAGAAGGCAGCAACTTGATAGATTATACATGCAGCAGTAAATTTTGAGGGAGAAGCCCTTTTCTTTTTGAAAAGGAAAGTTCCTTGAACTCTGAAAATCCAGTTAATCTAGAGAAATGAAAAATTATATAACATAGTTGTGGGAAAGGCATGTAAAGTTTATTATTGGAAGATCATAAATATAATCCACAATGATATTAAAAGGACAAATATAAATATAATACAGGTTGAATAAGTGAGGAGAGAAAGATTCCAAAGCATTTTAGATTGGTCAGTGCAATCATTAGGAACTAATGCCTTGTTAGTTACTGGCCATGTAAATAAAATGAAGCTTGCACTTCTTTGGGAAATGGCATTAATATATTTTTAGACCACAGATAAATTGAGGTAGTAATTTAGTAAATATGATCCCAGTGGTCTGTGAGCTAAATTTTGTCTCCTAAACTGAAAGAATAGCTTTCATAGGAGAATAATTTCACTTACTATATATTCTTTTCTGGTTGATGTCACTATTACTTGTGTACAATTTGGCCTTCAAATAATCAGCTCATAGATCATGCCTTAGGAGGAAAAGCTATTTGAATTATATATTTGTGATCAAATTTGGTCTGAAAGCTATTTGCTGATAACCTCTGGGCTGTTGAATACTTTAGTGGCTAGCCCATCAAGTAAATGCACTCTAGGAGGGAATTCAGGAATCTCTTTTACTGTCTCCTTAAGTCTGTACTTTGAATTGAGATGCTTGCATTGGGAGAATCTGGGAAAAAAATGCCATAAACAAAAGAATCATTTGGCTGTATTGAAAATGACAGTGTCCCTATGGAAGGATTTTTGGAATGTTGGATTTTAAGTTTTAGCTGATGTATTTTCAACTGATATATACTGATGTCTCTAGCTGTTGAAACTTTGGGGAATTTCTTTCTGCCTTACTGTTTTTCACATAACACAGAATGGTATGGATGAGAATACACAATACAGAAGTACAGGAACATCTCTAAGGGGATATGGACACAACTATCATTGTGTGTGTATGTGTGTGCATGCACATGTGTATATTTGTACATTTGTGTGAAGATGCGTGCTTTGTCCCTTTTAATATAATTAGGCAATATTAAATTGGAAATGGAGCAGCTGGGTGGTGATGTGGTATAGAGTGTTGGGCCTGGAGTCAGGAAGACCCATTTTCCTGAGTCCAAATCTAGCCTCAGATATTTACCAGCTGTGTGAATCTGGGAAAGCTACTTATTCCTATTTGCCTCAGTTTCTTCATCTGTAAAATGAGTTGGAGCAGCAAATAACAAACCATCCCAGTGTCTTTGCTAAGAAAACCTAATGGGATCATAGCATGTCAGATGTGACTAAAACAAGTGTAAGAACAAAATACTAGAGATGTGGATGTGGGACAGGGAAAGCTGAAATTTCATAGTAAAAAGGTAAAGGAGGAATTTGTTTCTGAAACTTTAACTGTGGATTATTTCCCTACAAGTCCTTTTAAATGTCTCTTTTTCCTCTGCTGGATACATTTCTTCCCATTTCCCTCTCCACTAATACAACCACCTGGTCCCAGTAACTATCCTTGTTCCATCTGGTCTCTTCTTAGGACTTAGCACAATTATACCAATTTACTGTACAAATTGTACATACTACAAATATATCGTAGGGACATCTTAGAAGAGAGCTTTCCTTGGCAGAGCACTGGGGATTGCTATGTTGATTATTTTGATTAAGTTAGGCACATTCTCACAGGTTAATTACTTCTGCATTCAGAAAGAGAAACCTTTCTTTCAAATACAAGTCAGCACGATCAGCAGTGAAAGCTAATTTAGGAAAAGCATTTACTGTTCTCCAGAAGTTCTGTAGAGCATTTAAAAAAGTCATTAGAAGTGGTGAAAGTGCCCCTGTTTTTCCAACACACTTCAAAAAGCAGTCATTCTTATTCATACATAAGAAAATAATCAGTATAGAATTTAAAAAGAATTTGGAGATAATTTAGTTCAACTCTTTCTTTTTACAGATGAGAAAGCTGAGATTCAAAGAGATTAAGTGGTTTGGTCATGGTCACACAGAGAATTAGGACTGGAACTGGTATTCAAATTCTGTTCTCATGACTCCCCAAAGCAGCATTTTCCTCTTTTACACCATCTTTTCATGTCACTTCTCGGTTTTGTCATTTTGGTTGCCTCCCCATTTCCTGGAGGACAAAAGGCAAATTCCCCAATCTGATCTCCATAGTCTGACTACAACCTACCCTTCCAATCATATTACATAATCTTCCCTTTTATACATGCTACATTTCTAGAAAACTAAGCTGCTAGACCTTTTTCTCATTCTTGCTTCTGATGCCTGCATAAAAGGAGGTAGTTTAGGGACTAAAGTTGGCCTTACAAGTGAAATTCCAAGGAATTAATTCTGTAGGAAGGTTGAAAACTCTTACATTTCTCAGATAAGTCAGGCCAGCTACTTTTTAAAGACTATAAGAGACATGGCTGACCTTTAGTCAGTAAATCATCTGTGTTCCTGCTCAATTTTTTTTCTCAATTACCAATACCTTCTAATGCTATCAGATTGGTTAGGAAACTCTCTGTTTCTTAGTTACTTCAATAACTCTTTTATATTGTTATCGGGTCAATGAAAACTTTTCAATTTGGTCAGGTACTTTTTTGATCGAGAAACATCCCCTCTACATCTCTAACTTATCTGTCTTTTTCTTCAAGGTAAGGTCTAGCTCTAGTGCTTTCTTCATGAACCAGCTCCCCACTTCTGTTTTTTCCTGATAAAATTTTTTTCCATCTCTTCTCAAAGAGGCTCCTTTTTCTAGAAAATATTCCTCCTTGCAAAATATTTATTTATATACATGTTTTATTCCATTCTATTTTACTGTAAATTCCTCAAGAGGCTTGTTTTTAAAAATCTTTATTCCTTTAGCATCTACCACAATATTTTGCACATAGTAGGAATATTGAAATGAACCCTCCCTTCCCCCTTAGAATAAGGATTCTAGACTTAGTCTAAATGAAACTGCAGTTGGCTAATAGAATTTTTCCTTTATTCTGCTTACTTCAAATATCTTCCTATTTCCCTAATTCTTAGGGATACACTTGGGAAAGGGTCATTTTTTATGAAACTGGTTTCAGGAGACTTCACTCTGGCTTTAGGAAAGAGGGTGCCAGGTGTAACCTTAGCTACAGTTTCTGCTAGTATTTCAGTGGGAGCATCTCATCCTAATAGAGAATGTGTATTGAGAACCTAGACTAAGTCACTGTCACACTTACATGGCCCCAAACTTAAGAACATTTTATTTTAAGAATGGTGTCATATCACCTTGGATTCATGGGGTCACTGGACCTTTACATTCAGTTCGGGTAGAAAGGTGGAATTTCTCTGATGCTTTTTCTTTTTCTCAGTGAATACTATTTTTGGCAGACACACTTTGCATTGCACAGGATCTGGATTATGAGGAGATCTGAGGTTATTTTTAAAATTTTGTGATTTTCTCAAGGAATGGATTAGTTTCCTGATTCTTACTGACTTTTTGACATCCTTTAGCAGAGAACTAAGAGTTAAGATTAACGATAATAATAAGTAGCATTTATGTAGAGCTTTAAAATTTGCAGAGTGCTATAAAATATCATCTCATCTGGTAACAAAAAACCCTGGTAGGTATGTGCTATCATTATCCCTGTTTTACAAATAAAGAAACTGAGGCAGAAGGAGATTAAATGTTTTGCCTAAGGATATTAAATGATTACACAGATATTGTTTCTGAAGCCAGATTTGAACTAGGGCCTTCTTGATTCCAGCACTCTGTCTACCACTGTGCCATCTAACTATCATCTAAAGGGGGGGAAAACCGGGAATTTATTAGAGAATGGAACCCTATGTGTACTATTGGGTCAGTCACTTTTCCAATAGTTCTCAGATAAGACCTATCTCTCAAAGGTCTCAGATCTATGTTTGAAAGAGAGTCATGAGAAGGGATTCTCTTTTTGTTGTATCTTTCGTTTTGTTGCATATTATAGGAATCAGGTACTCCCCGCAAGAAAAAAAAAAAGCATTCCCAGGACCCAGTGGCTGTTTGGGAGTAGGGAATTTCTTTCTTTCATATTCTACCCACTGCCTTGAATTTGATGTCCAACTTCTCGAAATTTTAAAATTCTCTCAGAGTTCCAGGCTCCACAACAAAAAAGAATGTAACCTCCCGTTTAGGAGCCCTTCCAGATTCAATTGCTTTGTTCCTAAGGGAAGCTAAGTGAGTCCAGTGTTTCCCGAACACTGACCAAGATGCTTTTCCCTCATAAACCCTAAGAAAATAGAGACAAAATCAAGACTTCTCCCGATACTTGTATTGCTACCCCCGTTTTATTGACAAGGAAACTGAGAGTGAGTGACATAAAGTACCTGGGTTGTATAGTTAAACGTCTTAAGAGACAGAAGCACAATTCACTGTCCTCTGACTGTAAGATCACTGCACAAAGTTTCTTCTGTGACAAAGAAGTAGACTGGAGGGAAAGTTCGCTTGCCAAGACTGGCACGGAACACGACAGCGGCTTCGCAGTGCTTTTACTTTTCCAGGAGAAATGTTCCTTTCTTACGGCGATGTTCTTGAGCATTGTGGACCTGAATCATCAGCTAAGGTTCTAACCAGCCTTTTACCATTATCTGTGCGTCTGCCCCTGAGATCCCTAGGCGGCGCTGTTCCCCTCCTGCCTTGCCCTGCTCTCTTTGCCAGACGGCAGATCAATCTCATTTAGGGCTTGAGCCGGCGAACCCGGCGTAGATTCCACTCTGGAGAAGGAAGACGAACACCCACCCATTTCGTACATTTTCGCCGGCTTTAGGGTCGGCTGGGGTTGTTTCTCCAGGGCCGGGTGAGCTCAACTAGAGCCCCGGAGAATGGTCCCTGGTCGCTGCGTTCTAACAAATGAGCCAGAGAGGCAGGATGCTGGACTGGGTGGTGGTTCTCTGCCTGTGGGCCAGCTCCGGCAGCGCAGGACGGCTGGAATACTCGGTGTTGGAGGAGTCGGAGCGCGGCATGTCTGTGGCGAACGTCGCCGCCGACTTAGGGCTGGCAGCAGGCACGCTTATTTTCCGGAAATTTCGCCTCCTTGCTAGCAACGGCGGCGAACCCTACTTCGGGATGGAGGCGGGCAGCGGAAGCCTTTATGTCCGGGAGCCGGCGGACCGCGAGCGGCTCTGCGGAGCCAAGGCTACTTGCATCCTCAATTATGAGCTAGTGCTCAAAGACCCACTGGAGCTTCATAGGATGAGCGTCCGAATTCTAGACCTCAATGACAACCCCCCTCGCTTCCCTGAAGACGAGGTGCGGCTTTATCTCGCAGAGTTCCTAGCGCCGGGAGCCCGCTTCACACTTCCCAACGCCCAAGACGCAGATGAAGGAACCAACGGGCTACTGAGCTACTCGCTGAGTCCCAGCGAGCACTTCCGTCTGGAGTTGGGGAGCCGGACTGATGGCAGCGAGTATCCGGAGTTGGTCTTGGAGAAATCGTTGGATCGTGAGCAGCGTGCCACCCACAGGCTGGTGCTGACCGCTCGGGATGGGGGTCGGCCGGGTCGTTCTGGGTCTGTGCAGGTTACAGTTATCGTTGTGGACACTAACGACAACGCACCTGAGTTTCAGCGCTCAGTGTACCGGGTGAGTGTTCCAGAGACAGCGCCCAATGGGACTGTGCTGATCCGAGTGCAAGCTTCGGATCCTGATGAAGGTCCCAATGGGGAGGTTCGCTACACTTTCACCAACAGCACTCCAACAGAGCTGCGGCACCAGTTCCGAGTGCATTCCCGCAGTGGGGAAGTGACTGTGGCGGCGCCTCTTGGGCCCCCAGACAGGCTGCTGGAGATATTCATCGAGGCGAGAGATGAGGGAGCTTTTAGTTTAGCCAGCACTGCCAAACTGCTAGTGGAAGTGACCGACGTGAACGACCACGCCCCAGAAGTGAGCATCACATCACTTTCCAGTCCAGTGTCCGAAGACGCACCTCCAGGCACTGTGATAGCTCTACTGAGTGTCCGAGACGAAGATCGAGGTCCCAATGCGAAAGTGACCTGCACTATTCAAAGCAACGGCCCCTTCCAGCTACGCCCTTCCTTCGACAACTACTATAGCCTATTAACTAATGGACCTCTAGACCGGGAACAGACCAGCGAGTATCAAGTTACAATCGTCGCTTCTGACGGTGGCTCCCCCCAGCTAAGCACGCGCAGAACTGTGACCGTATTCGTGGATGATGTGAATGACCACGCGCCGAGCTTTCCTTTGCCCCAGCAAGAGTTCTTCGTGGCGGAAAACAACGGCGCTGGGGCCGCGCTGGGCCGCGTGTTCGCTCAGGACCCAGACCTGAATCAGAATGGCCTTGTGTCCTACCTGTTGCGGGATTTTCACTCAGACAGACCGCTGGCCTCCAGCTTGGTAGACGTGGAATCGACAAGTGGAGCCATCACTGCCAAAACTTCCTTTGACTTCGAACAGCTCAAGGCATTTCACTTCGTGGTGGAAGCCCTGGATGGAGGCATTCCTGCCAAGAGCGCTGAGGTGACGGTCAGCGTGTTCGTCATGGACAGGAATGACAATCCCCCAGCCATCCTGTATCCCGTGGTCAGAAATGGCTCGGTTCCAGTAGAAATTGTGCCCCGTCAGGCCAAAACGGGACATCTGGTCACCAAGGTAGTAGCTGAAGATGCGGATAGTGGGCCAAATGCTTGGCTTTCCTACCATCTTCTGCAGGCTTCCGACCTCAGCCTTTTTGCTGTCTCCCCTAACACAGGAGAGCTCCGCACCCTGCGCCCCATTCGGCCAGCAGACTCAGTAAAGCAAAAAGTGGTAATCGTAGTTCAGGACCACGGGGATCCTCCCCTTTCCTCCTCGGTCACTTTGGGTATACTGTTGGTAGACTCTCCCCCACAGGTCATTCCTGATTTCGGGGACGGGTGGGAAACCCACGGACAGCTTTCGGCCCCTAATTTGTATTTAGTGATAGCCCTTGCGTGCATTTCCTTTCTGTTTTTGGGGTGTTTAGTCTTCTTTATTTGCGTCAAGTGTAACCAGTATCGAGCTCGCGGCTCTCATAGCTGTTGCCCCGCGCGCTGTTGCTCTGCAGAGTCGTACCAATGTCGAAAGAAGATTCCTCAGAACCCGGGTCTGACGTCTGCCACCATCGACGTCACAGCAGTGGGGAGGCTTTCTCAAACCTACCTCTACCAGGCCTCTTTGGGTTTTGGTTCCAGCAATAACAATTTATTGCTTCGTGGAGAATACAGCACAGCAGACCTGAGGAATCTTGTCAGTGGGGTTGGATTGAATTTGCCAATATCCTGTGTTCAGATTCGAAATAGAAAAGGGGATCATGCAAATGACAATGCTATGGTAAGCCAATGCTATAAAGAAATGATTCCCATTTTCTTGGGTTTTCTTGTTTCTCATTGAGGAAGAGGCTGGACTAGATACCTCCATTCCAGCTTAAAGATTTTTATGATTCCAAGAAACTAGTTATGGACAAATATGAAGGCAGAGAAGATTCCTCATTTAATTTTTTTTCCTTTTAATTAATTTTTTTTCAACACATGAAAGTCCTTCTTGTCCTTCCCCTCCCTACTGAGAAAAAAAAAGAAAAAAAAAAAACCTCTTCCAAAGTCAAGCAAAACAAATTCCCCTATTGTCCATGTCCACAAAAAAAAAAAAAAAAAAAAAAAAAAAAAGTCTTGATTTTGCAATCCTATCACCTCTCTGTCAGGTTCCCCATCTACTAAAATTTCAACCTCGGGTTGCTGTCCAATAACAAAGTTCTGAAATGTTAGTAATAGAGTCAAGTGGCTAGTAACAATTCAATAGCATTCACTTCAACAGATACTCACATACCACATAATTAGTATTCTAAATACTGGAGGAATGGAATTGAAGTAGAAAGCATGGTCTCTAGCATTAAGGAATTTATAATCTTGTTGAGGAAATAAATTTAGCTAATTTCTCTTTTGTTGGACCCAAGATTTATCCCTACAGAGAATATCTAATATGGCAACTCCCTTCACTAATGCCTAAAAATAATTGATCTGCAAATAATAGTTTTTTTTTTTAAAGTGAGTGTCTTCACTTTATAATGTTTAAAGAGTTTCCTGCAGTAAGAGGTTGGCTTGCCTATTATATAGATAGCATGATGCAGATAGTATGAAGAACTCAATTCTTTCTGATTTCAAAGGAACCCATCAGCCATGCTATTTATAATCCAAGAAATATTGAAGAATACAAACAATAGATATGAAGTGTAATTTAAGAAGGTATTATAATGTATGATGAAGACAAATACATATTCCAGCAGATTGAGAAGAATCTAAAATATTGTCTGGAATTATCAGAAATGTCTTCAAGAAAAAGGTGAGAATTTGAGGTGAATCATAAACTAATATGGCCATTTCTGCACAATTTTTTCATGTAAGCACTTAGAAAAATGATTAGCAATGCAGCTCAATGTGCGTTTTGATAGCTTTTGAAGGAATTTTTAAAATCTAACTATGGGCTTAAATGAGATTTAAAGAGCATTTTGAAAATCACATGATATTTGACATAGGAAGAAGTGGAAAAGTAAATTTTGAATGAAATGTCTTTCTTTAGTAGTTTTAAATCTTGTCAGCATTTTTATAAAATGTTCAAAGATGAACAAGTGTTTTCCTTTATTATTTTTATGAATTTTGAGTTGGTAAAGCAGACTTTCTTGAATTGCGTGCCAAAACATATAGTATATATATCTAGATCTACCTATCTCTATTTAATTTCTATCTATATATAGAATTGTCTAGTCCAACCTTCTTAGTTTTACAGATGAGAAAACTGAAGCTCAGAAATAGAATGTGACTTGCTCAAGATCACACCAGTATTAGAAACAGATGTGGGATTTGAACATAAGGCCTTTGATTCCAAATCCAATGTCTTTTCCATTGTACCCTGCTGTCTCCTACATTATATCTCGTAGTTGTAAAGTATTTCTGATTCATTCATGTAAACTATCAAATTAGATTCCATGAACTCTTATATTTTTAGAAAGATTCCAATAATATGGATCTGGTTATTTTAAAAAATTGACCTTTTTTATGATGGAGAAAAGGTGAAAGATATGAGGATGGTTTTGTTGGACGTGTGCTGACATTCAAAATCTATTAAAATAGAATTCAATAACTTGGGGTAAGTTTTTAATTACTTAATGGGTCAAATGCTTAATAATAAAATTTCAAAATAGCTAATTGTGAACTCAGCAAGAATTAAATTAGACAAATATACTCAGTACACCACCCCTTGATACTTAGCTAGATATGCAGTCTTCTCATAAAAGACACTGCCATAGCAATTCTGATATTCTGTTCCTCCTTTTCCAATGATAATAAGGTATAAATTCAGATGTGAAAGAAAATCAAGTAGGAGATAGAGGAAGATTTTCTCCTCTATGGTTATAAAGATTTTTTATTTTCCCCTTCAAATCAAAACACACAAACTGAAAGTTAATCTTTAAGTGTCAAATGACACCTGCAAGATGATGTAGATTTTTTTTAAAGTACTAAAAGCATTATTCATATGGATCAAAACTTAGAGTACTATGTAAGTAATCTCATTTAATGTAAGAAAAAAAATCTTCCTTTTGCATTTAACTTCCACACCATATTCAATTTCTGAAGTTGCAAAAAACAAAACAAAACATGGTATGGCTAGTGAATTATCATGTAAAAGTTGTGGAAAATGTCATTGAATATAATCTAAGTCAATTTTAAAGAAAAAAATTGACCCAGTTATAATGGTAAAGTGTTATGTATAGAATCAGTGTTATTCATTCTCCATTTTTCTGGGGAAATTGATAACATTTATTTCATTTAGTTAATTTTTGAAAGATTAAGACAATAAAGGGAGTTGAGGAAAGGAGTAATGGGAATTAAGAGAAGGATGATTTCAGAAACATTTTTGGTAGACTAGTATGAAATATAAGAAGATGACAATGGGTGTAGAAGTTTTAATTGTTTAAGGGAAAACTTTACAGTGTAGAATTGGGACCATAAGAAATTTTCTTTTATTCCTTTGCTAAGAGTTTCATTTGTCTACTTAGGTATACTCATCTCACTTGAAAGATAAGTGCTAAGAAAGCTTACTACTTTTGGGAGCCTAAGCAACTCACTTAACTTTTCCCTGCCTCAGTTGTCTCTACCGTATGATGGGGATAGTAATAACACTTACCTCATAGAATTGTGAAGATCAAATGAGATAACATTTATAAAGGGAGTGCCTAGGTAAGTACAAAAGTATGTATCCACCTTTCCTTCACCTAAGACAAAATATAGATAATGTTATTCATATATATGAAGCACTACTTTCTAACAGCTGATTGAGAAATCTGTTTGATATCCAGGAAAAGCAGTATTGTGTAGCGGGAAGAGTACTGTACCCAGAACCAAGAGATAACCTAAATTTGAATGTTAGTTTCAACATTAATAGTTTTGTGATCTTGGATAAGTTAATATTTTTTTCTGAATCTCATTTTGTCATATACAAAATGAAAATGTTATTTGTACTACCTATTTCTTAAGTGTTATGAGGAAAGCCCTTTGTAAAATTTAAGTCACTATTTCAATAAGATAATGTTTTTGTTTTTGGTTATCAAGTTATGAGCAGCTTGTGTCTGCTACTAATTAATCAATAATGCATATTTCTTAGGCTTAGGTAAAATTGGAAGAATGAGTAAAATAAGCTATCTATAGCCTCCACATTTGTGAAATTTCATGGTGATGCCTTACTTTCTTCAGTAGTTAATTTGTGATCTCCTTTTCCTTTTCTGATTGATGCAAAGGTGATATATGTCAGAATTCATATAAAATCTAGTATGTTGGTGAGATTTGACTTTAAGAGACATCATGTAATTGTGGGTAGAGATATGTATGGTCTCATTCAGAAAGAACTAGATTCCAGTCTTACTTTGACATATACTTTGTGACTGACTCTGTATAAATTACTTAGTTTCTTGCTATTCCAGGTAACTCTTTAGTATGATGGCTTCCAGAACAGTTGCGTATCTGCATTGTTAGGGAGAGATTTCCTTTCCAATAATTATATACATCAATGTAAATCAATAAAATGTAATTATGTCAATCAATGAAAGATATGAATAAAAATATTACTTTATTGCTTGTCTCTACATGAGATGATAGTCACTCAATTTGAAAAGGAAAAGATTCTATAGTGATGGATACTTAGAATTATGTAGACAAAAAATGTCAGATAATTAACTGTGTTTTTAAATTTTATTTTATATTAACTATACATTTTAGTGGCATGAGCTGTCATAAATAAATAATTTATTGACTAATAGTCTAATTACTGGTAATGAGCCTCTGTGTAATTAGATAGAGTAATCCTCAGGAAGAAGACTAAAGTCAGCCTTTGGTATCATCATGGAAGCCTTTCTGACTTGGTAGAACCTGTTAGAGTTTTATAAATTTGAAGTATCCATGGCTACATTCATGCCATTATAAGGCAATTTTATGAATTCCCTGTGGGGGATATATGGAAGAACATGGACAAGAAGGTGTGGAAGATTTCAAATATGTACTGAAAGAGGCAATGACTATTTATACCTGATGAGATTCTTCCAGTAGAGTATCAATATGTAGAAGTTATGGCATCAGAGTAATATATTATTTTTGTAAATGTTAAGGTGTGAAAATTAGAGATAGCTGGCAGCTAGGTGGTGCAGTAGATAGAATGCTGAAATTTGAGTCAGGAAGACTCAGTTTTATGGTTTCAGACACTTACTAGATGTGTAACCTTGGGAAAGGCATTAATTTAACTTTTTATGCCTCAGCTTCCTTATTTGTAAAATGAGCTAGGAAAGGAAAGGGCAAAATAGTAACCAATACATTTGCCAAGAAAACCCCAAGTAGGGTCATGAAGAGTTGGAGACAATTGTACCACCTCCACCACTACCACCACCTCTATCATCACAACAACAAATTATTATTTGGATGCATTATAACCAAAGTTTTATGTGAAACTGAAAATATAAAAATGAGTAGATTCTTTCTGAAAGCTTATGTTTCAAAGTCTTGGTGCATGCTCAGATTCTTGTCTTGCCTTTACTCTATATAATTCCACAGATCCTTTCATTTTGGATTGTAGAATATATGGAATGTGTGTGTGTGTGTGTGTGTACACATTTGGACTAAATTTACATGTTATTGGGCAGCTAGGTGACACAGTGGATAGAGCACCAGCCCTGGAGTCAGGAGGACCTGAGTTCAAATCTGGTCTCAGACACTTAACACTTACCAGCTGTGTGACCCTGGACAAGTCACTTAACCCCAATTGCCTCAGGAAAAAAAATAGAAAAAAATTATGTGTTATTATCTGACTTAGTAAAAAAAAATGTGGTGAATGAATCAGCTAGTTGATTGTGTATAATAATAACTTCCTATGTCTTTTCTCATATACTATCCCCTCTCAAGTTTAATTGGACTCATTTACTATTTTTTCCAATTGTCTTATCTTTGTAATGTTGAGTTTCTATCATATATTTCAATATTGGTTATTTTCAACCATATTTTAGGCATTATATGGACTAGAAATCAGAGCAAGATGAAGTCATTTACTTTAAATATAATTTTTTAAGATGAGGAAACTGAGGCTATGAGAAAGTAATTTGCCAATAATTATAAATATAAGTTGAAGAGCTGGGAACTAAACCTAATCTTACATTCAGTAGCCTTTCTTCTAAACTCTGTAATCTCCTTTCTCTAACCATGCATGCATCAAGACTACATATAACACTCAACCTATAAATATCTTCACAAAAATATTACAAATAAAAGTTAAAATTTGAACACACTGCAATAATAGGAAGCTACCTAAACAATGTAGTGAATAGAATGCTGGACTTGGGGGTAGAAATTCCTTAGTTTAAATATATCCTTCTATACTTACTAGCTGTGTGACCCTAGGCAAGCCACTTAATCTCTTTCTGCCTTAGTTTATTCATTTTTAAAATGGGAATAATAATAATATCTACTTCCTAAGTTGTTGTGAAAAGCAAATGTGATAATATATTTTTAAAGCACTTTGCAAACCGTAAGGTGCTATGTAAATTCTATAAATATACATTCTGGAATTCAAACTTAGTTTCAGTATTCCCTTGTGCCCCAATATAGCTTGTTTTAGGATATGCTCAAAATTTAGGGTGTTTTATCTCCAACAAAATTTAATTTCTTCAAGTAAATTATGGAAGCACAATTTTACTAGTTTTTCCAGGTTCTTGTTTCAAACCATTTTAACTATGAACCTCTTCTCCTCAAAAAAAGATCACTGAAGCCACAGCTACAATATGTAAAACTTTGTTATGTGAATGCTCAGCATTCACTACCAAACAAGTGCTGAAAGTTGATTCAAAAAAACTGCATCATATGTATAAAATCCAGAAAGAGATCAACAACAATAGAGAACATAGTACTAGTTATATAACAATCAGCCAAAAAAAAGGAAAAAAATCTTAGATGCAGGCCTGGAGTGCATTAAGAAGCAATAGCAATGCCAGAGAAAGATGTGAGTGGAAAGTTATCAACAAAATGCTTGATAATGTTAAGAACACATTGATTTTTTTTTGGCTTCAGTATTTTGAGTCAAGGAAAACAATAAAATTCCAGAGACTAAATACACTTAGCTCTATCCACGAGGATGGAGGCAACTACTAAAAGGTTTTCATGTTCCATAAATGCAGATAGTCAGAAAGTCAAAAGTATGAATGGTTGGCAGCACATTAAATAAATATGGGTTGCACCAATCGATCAACAAATATTTATTAAGAGCTTACTAAGTGCCAGTCTTTAAGCTAATGCTGATGATACAAGGAAAAAGCAAAAACATTCCCTGTTCACAAGAAGTTTACATTCTAAAGAAGAAACTTATATATTCAAAAAATTGGTATGTACCAGTTCCTACAGAATAAATACACCCCGGCATTCAGATGAAAATATAATGAGGAGAAATTTAATAGGAAAGCTTGCAACAATTTGAGAAGGTTGCAATATGTATAAAGATGGCAATTATACTTTTTGTGGCTCTTAAGAGAAAGGCAGAGTTGAGCAGTATACTAGAAAGAGATTTGGGGTCCAAGGACCTGGAGAGTCTACTTACTCATTCTATAATGATCATCACTGAACCTAATTTTTTTTATTTATAAAATGGAGAAATAATATTTATTCTATCTTTCTCAGAGTTGTGATGATGAAAACACATTTAAGATATTATGTGATATATAAAGGTCATTATTACTTTCATTTTCTTTCATAAAATACATTTTTGAAATTAATAATTTATAATTAACACAGCATGTGGGGCTTATTGTTATTTTTAGATATTGATACCTCCAAATGAAGTTTCACTATAGTTCTCACTGTCATACGAGCCTTCCTTAATACTTCAAAAAAAAGGTTAAAACTTTCCTCTTTTATATAGATACATATTTCATGTATATCAGGAAAAATCTTCGTATTATAGAATAAAAATTTTTAAATTGAATTGGGTTGTAAAAATTCAGTTAAACTTATCTTTTAATCTTTTGGGGAAGATTTTCATCTTCTTATCTCTGAAATGTTCAACAACTATTTTTGCTTCAATTTTAGTCATGTGGGTAGAGGATTCCAAAATTTAATTTTTACTGACTGAGCAAAAAATAAAACTAAAGTCAGATAAGAAGCCAGAAAAATAAAGTCAGACAAAGAAGTACACTGAAATAGCTGAAATAGAAAGCTGGATTTTAGTGGTTAAATTACTTTTTTTTTTTTTTCTTTTAAAGGCTGAGTCTCCCTATATTTCAGCTGAAAATGTAGGAGCAGATCTTACAATTGATTGGGATGAAAGGTTCAACCTACTTGTTTCAAAGCCTAGACTAGTTTGTCCCTTCTTAGACAACCATCCTCCTTCCCAGGGACTTACCATATTAATGCTAAACCTAGGCGGGGCACTCTTATTGGCACAACCCACAGCAGCTTAGAGCTCCCAAGCTTAATTGATCTGCTAGCGTCAGCCTCCCTTAGCAGCTTGAGCTGTAGGCATGTGCCAAACATAACTTGCTTATATTACAATATGGAATTACAGGCAGAACCAGTTGAGATTATTTTTAAAATTTCTTCAATTCTTCATTCTGTTCATACCAGCTTAAACTGCTTTAGTCTATTCTCTGGTTAAAATAATAGCATGCTTGGCTAAGAATTTCTTTGATTGCTGTGAGAAACTCTAACATTTTCTTATTTTATAAGGGAACACAATGGGAGTGTGCAGTGTTTACTGTAAAACACAGTGATTTCTTTGATTTCTTTCACACATCAGGTTTAACAGTGATTATCACACTCTCCTGCAAACTAATACCTTGGCAAAGTGTATATTTTTCAAGGCAAAATGCCCGTGACTTTTCCCTTTATGCTTCTAATTCTCTTTGGATTGATCAAGCCTGTTAACACTGATGGGGTGATTTGAAGAGGCACACAAGGTCTCTCTGTTGTTGTTAAGTGTCTATTCCAAAATAAATCTTTTGGAAGTCCAATAATTTTGGGAACATGTTTTTGAGTGACCCCATATGCAGATATCAGACTATAATATCCTGTCTGAAGATCTATTTGATAATAAAGAAGTCTGTCCTTATGCTTACTCTTTCCTGGTAGGACTAAGAATTAGAACTCCATTTTTGGATGGCAAAGCTCTGCCAAGTGAGTAAAGTGAATAGTCCCTTCTACTTTCAAGATCTGCATTATTATGTGATGATGTGTTTCCCCTTAGTATTAAAAAAAACATAAAAGTGCTCTTGGTTTCAATTTATTAAGTGATAACTACAAGTATCCTTGACAATGATTAGAAAGAAGTGTTACTGTCCTTGGTCCCCTGTAACATGCTTATTTGAGTTCCCCAGGAGTTAGGATGTCTTCAGAACCCATGTAGTTACAAACCAACAAAGAAAAAGCAAACTTAGATGAAGGCAATTTCTTTCTTTCTCTGTCTTTTAATTCCTTCTTGGGTGCTTTCTCTGGTGCTTGTTTTTTAATTTCTGCTTTGATCTTCTTAGCATTTTAATTGTTAGGGAAGTATCATGAAATCTTGCTTCCTATTGTCTTAGGACATCTTTTTGGATGTTTGGGCCTTTTTATTCATTAGAAGCTTGCTTTTAGAATGGTCCTTTGGCTTATAATAAGCCCAGGCCTACAAGGATTTGGCAAAATCTCTCATCTTATAAAGATGGATCCCTTTCAGGAATTTATCAGGAATACTGCCAAGCAAGTGAAAGCTTTACAGATGTATTTCAACTAATGGAAAACACATATTTCATTTATTGCGGAAGACTAGAATGGGAAGGAGAAAATTTCCCAAATGGACATTTTTACTTTTATGGTAGTATACAGGAAAACTATCTTAAATTTCAGGGGAGAGTGGAATGGTTATACATTCACACAAGTTCTTAGTTACATCTTCATGTAAACTTTCAGGCTTTCCATGATTGAGGGCCAATATAACAGCTGCCTTTGTCCTTAATCAGTTGTCCTAACATAGGATCATAAGATATTATTATCTAAAAATGAACTCTCCTTAACTCTTTTCTCTATGTTTGTCATTGTTTGGGGAAATAACCTATTCAATTATATTAGTATGTTTAGTTATATACATTCAAGTGGATATTATATGTATGTATGTGTGTACATATACATATATGATGGAGAATGTGATCTCACATACATACATAAATAAAATCACCATTCTCTTCACCAGTCTTCTGAAATAGGGCACTTCTACAGGAGCTAAACCTGTGTCCTGTTCCTATGACATATGTACTGTACATGGGACACATTTTTTGTAGCATGCATAGGGATACCGCACCCTGGGCCACTTCTGGAGATACATTACTTTGGGTCATTACTGAAAAACAAAGGGACTTCACTACAGAGAATTATCCACTGATAACTGGAAGAGCTGCTTTTTGAGGAGTGACTCCAACCTTTTTGTTCATTCTTCTTAACTATTAATCATATTGAGACACTTTTAGCCCTATCTTTGACTCCCTGGGCAAATATGATAATTGTTTGCATATAGCATCAAGAGCATGTGCTTATCTAGCTGAGCCTGATATTGAATCTCAAGTTTTTAGATGCCTCTTTTGCTATATCTTTTCTGAGCACAGTTGATCAGACAACAATTCTGAATTGGGTTTTTCTAATCTTGACAATAATTCCATGAATTAGTGAGGTCAAGAGCCCCTAGTAAACCTAGTGGATTTTTTCCTAACAAAAAATGATCTCTATATCAATTCTTGGAGAGGAAAATGACTACTAGTAGGAAGCTTATTATAGATAAAAAATGAAGAAAGCCAAGATATATCCTGGCTTTCAAAATGATCTGTATTCTCAGTTACCGCAGTACATGTACTGCCATGTACAGTACATATGTCATAGGAACAGGACACAGGTTTAGCTCATGTAGAAGTGCCCTATTTCAGAAGACTGGTGAAGAGAATGGTGATTTTATTTATGTATGTATGTGAGATCACACTCTCCATCATATATGTATATGTACACACATACATATATATAATATCCACTTGAATGTATATAACTAAACATACTAACATAATTGAATAGGTTATTTCCCCAAACAATGACAAACATAGAGAAAAGAGTTAAGGAGAGTTCATTTTTAGATAATAATATCTTATGATCCTATGTTAGGACAACTGATTAAGGACAATGTAGACTCAAGATGAAAGTGAAATATCTGTTCAGCAGCAGCATGACAAAGTGTTTGATGTTTTAGTGTTTAACTTTCCCTAAAAGACATAAAGGAGTTTTCAGTGACTATATCTGTTTTAAGCATTTGCTAATGTGAGGTTATTAGTTTGGTGTTATAAAACATTTCTTTTGTGGTAGAGGAAGTAAATACCTAGTCTATCTATAATATTCATTACTGTGGATATGAATGATTTCTAGAAGAGATAATTCTTTTTAGGGAGATCCTAAACATAAACCTTCACAAAGCCTTGTTTTAGAGATTTTCCCCAGATATCTACTAAAATTGGAAGTTTAATAAGCCAGTAAATTTGAGAAAAGTCTGATCTTCTCTCTTTGTGCTCAAACTTTCTAACAGGATTGAACTCAGACTACAGGTATTCAGACATGGAATTGCTTGGTGAGAAAGAGAAGTTCTCATACACTGGTTCATGACTTCTACATATATTATTAATTGAACCAGATTTTTTAGTACCTTAATAACTTCCTGGTATTAGGTTGAGTAAAGAATTAATATTAAGCCTGATTGTCTGACTCTAGTACAACAGATTGAATGAATGCCATGTTGGTAATTGGAGTATTTAGGAACAGGCCTAACTCAAACTAATTTTGTGGTTTAGGCTTGATATTGGAATAAAATGAGATTAATGCTACCATTGTAGCATTAATCAAAAAAATTTACTTACTAATTGCATGGAAAATCTTTTCAATAATATATAACATTGATTCAGTCACTTAATCATTTGGCATTTATTAAATACTTACTATGTACCAAACTATGTGCTAAGCTGGAGTTACAAAGAAAGACAAACAAAAATTAGTTTCTGGTCTTAGAGAGCTCACTGTTTCATAGAAGAGACAACATACAAATAGCTATGTGTGTACAAGATATGTATAGGAGATAATCTTATAGGAAAGGTACTAAAATGAAGGGGGATCAGAAAAAGCTTCTTGAAGAAGGTAGGACTGTGACTGAGAATTGAAGGAAGCCAGGAAAGTTAGGATGCAGAAATAAGGAGGGAGAGTGTTCTAGGCATGAGGGACAGCCTGTGAAATCATTGGAGTAAGGAGATGGAGGAACAGCAAGGAAACTAATCTTGCTGGATCACAGAGAGTATGTAAAGAGAAGGAAGACATAAAACTAGAAAGATTGGAAGAGGCTAGTTTTTGGAGGACTTTAAAAGCCATGCAGAGGATTTTCATTTGATCTTGAAGGTGATGGGGGCCATTGGATTTGAGTGTGTGTGTGTGTGTGTGTGTGGTGAGAGAGAGAGAGAGAGAGAGAGAGAGAGAGAGAGAGAGAGAGAGAGAGAGAGAGAGAGAGAGAGAGAGAGAGAGAGAGAGAGAGAGAGTCAGATCTGCACTTTAGGAAGATCAATTTGACAGCCAAGCACAGGATAGGAAGTGGGGAGAGATCTGAGGAAGGGAGACCAAACAAGAGGATATTGCAATAATCTCGGCATGTAGTGGTAAGGGCCAGGACTAGGGGTGTTACAGTACCACAGGAGACACAAAAAGTGTTGTGAAGACAGAAATGACAGAACTTGACAGTTGTTTGGAAATGTGGAGTGAGAAAGAGGGAGACATCAAGGATGACACTTACATGGCAAGCCTGGTTGACTGGGAGGCTGATGGTACTCTTAAAAGTTAAAAAGAGAAGGGAATTGGAGAGAAAAGATAGTGAGTTTGATTTTATGCATGTTGAATTTAAGATAAGATATCTACATGATATCTACTTTTAAGATGTCTTTTGGGCAATTGGAAATGTGAGACGGGAGGTTGAGAGAGAGGTTAGGTAGATTGTATAGAAATTTTTTGAATAAAGATAATAACTGAAATGATGAAAATTGATGAGTTCACCAAGGGAAATAATATGATTGTAGATAAGATGAGGATTAAGGATAGTGTCCGTGAGTAATCCCCACAGTTAGTATGAGATGGATGAAGACTCAATAAAGAAGACAGGAGTGGTCTGAAAAAAAAAAAGAGAATTGGGAGAAAATAGTATAAGTGAAAACTGAAAGAAGAAATGAGAGGTGATAATTGTGTCAAAGGTTGTAGAGAGGTTAAGAATGAGGCTTGATAAAAGGCCATTAGATTTGTCATTAAAATATCTTTAATGACTTTGTAGAGAGCAGTTTCAGTTGAATTATGAGGTTAGAAGCCAGGCTGAAAAGAAGAGAGAGTGAAAGGAAAGGATGCAGAGGCAATCTGTTGTACATAGCCTTCTCAAGTTTAGTCATGAAAGAGGAGAAAAAGGATAATAGCCAGCAGGCATGAAAGGGATCAAGTAAGGATTTTTGAAAGTGAGGAAGATATGGGCATGTGTGACTGAAAAATAATGAGAAAATAAGGGTTTAAGAGGTATAATTTGCTGGAGTTAGGAGGAAATGGTTACTGTGCATTTATAAGGGAATGCCTTGGCCATGAGAAGAGCTACCTCTTCCTTTGAAAAAGAAATAGCAACAGAAGGTTTCTGAATGATAAGAGATGAGGAAAAAATAGAAGACAAATTCTTTATAAATCACCTCTCTCTTTTTTCCCCCCAGTGAAATATAAAGCAAAGTTCTCAGCTGAGAGAATTTGGGGAAAGATGTGGCAGTTTTAAGGAGAGAAAAAAGGCAATCAATTAAAGTTGTATGAAAGGATTTCCTTGCCACATTGAGAGCACAGTGAGATTAAGAAACATAAACTTATAGTAGACCCATTCAGCACTGTTTCACAACTTTTTTCAAATTGTGTTCAGTGGCACATAAATCATCAGCTGATCACAGTTCTCTATGTATCTATAAGGTGACTGATCACAGTTCCTCTTCTTAATAAGGTGACTAGCTGGTCTGGAGAGTGCATCAAGTTGCAGATCAATAAAAGTCCATAGATGATGTAATACTATTTGCTATAAGAAATAATGAGGTTTCAAGCACAGCCAAGATGGGGAGGGGAAAGACAGGAACTCACCCAATCTCTCCCCTCGACTGCTTCAAATTCCTTTAAATAATGACTCTAAACAAATTTTAGAGCATCAGAACCCCTTAAAAGACAGACTAGAATATTTTCCAGCCAAAAAGAATTTAGAAAGTCAGCAGGAAAGATCTGAGACACCAGGGTAGGAGTCCAATGTACAGTTCTGGAGCAGGCCATGTTCTTCCCCTGACTCCTGGCCCCAGCTCAAACTTTGACTCAGCAGTGGTACTGTGGCTTCCAGATCTCTCAGCCCAGAGACACTAAAGAAGACCTGGAAGGTCAGCAGAAAAGATCTGTGGAACCAGGGTGGGAGCCTAGGAAGGCCAGTGCAGCCCTGGCCCTGGTCCTGCCCTCAGTCTTCAACTAAGTTGGACTCCAGTGTCAATGAGGCAGGACTTACAAATAAGCAACAATCCTAGAGGCTTCTGGACCTCTTACCCTGGGAATACCAGGGAGGACTTGGAAGGTCAATGAAAAGGGTCTGTGGCAACAGGGTGGGAGTCCCGTGTGCAGTTCCAGTGCATTCCCAATGCAGGCTGCACCAGCGCAGCCCAGACTCCAATCTCAGGGCCTGAGCATCAGCAAAGCAGAACTCTGTTGATTCAGCACACTAGATTTTATAGCTACACTGGGGCAGGGATACTCCTAACAGCTCCAAAGAAGAAAAGAGAGGTTGTGATCAGGTTCCTTGAAGGATCTCTGAAAACAGCTACACAAGACTCCTGAAAATTCCACCCTGGAAACAGCTCAACTTTATTAGTTTTTATTTTTTTAGCTTTTTATTTCCACAATTATCCTGCTACATAAGAAAAATCAGAAAAAGAAAAAAATAAAGAGAACAAAAAGCAAGAAAACAACAAGAAAAATGGTGAAAATACTATGGTGTGATTCACACTTAGTCCCACAATTCTCTTTCTGGATGCAGATGGCAACAAATCCCTGCTTAATTAAATTAATTAATCAATCAATTAAATTATCAAATTTAATTTAAATCAAATCAATTAAATTAAATCAAATTATAGGTAGGAATTAAAATCAAATTATTAATTTTCAAATCAAATAATTAAAATTCAAATGATCAAATTTAATTGAATTTCAATTAAAATTCAAATCAAATTATAAATCAGATAATAGGTAGGAAAGTTAGCAGGCAATAACAACAAAAGTTTCTGACCACTGAAATTTATGATGACAAGAAAGATCAAAACACACATTCAGAAGATGATAACAAAGTCAAACTCCTATATCCAAAGGCTCCAAGAAAAATGAAAATTAGATTTAAGTCATGGAAGAGCTTAAAAGTGATTTTGATAATCTAGTAAGAGAGAGAGGAAAAATTAGGAAAAGAATTGGAAATGGTGCAAAAGGAAATGTAAAAAGCTAATTAGGAGAATGCCTTAAAAAGAAAAATTGGCCAATTGTGAAAGGAGTTACAAAAGCTCACTGAGAAAAATAATTCCTTAAAAAATGTAATTGAGCAAATGGAGACTAATGAAATTCTAAGAAATCAAGATACAATAAAACAAAACATAAAAAAAAGAAAAAATGGAAAAAATATATGAAATATCTCATTGGAAAAACAGCTGACCTGGAAAATGGATCCAATAATTTAAAAAATTATTGTTTTACCTGAAAGATATGATCGAAAAAAGATACTGAATGTCATCTTTCAAGAAATTATAAAGGAAAACTGTTCTGATATTCTAGAATCTAGAAATTGAAACAATCTACCTATCACTTACTGAAAGACATCCCAAAATAAAAACTCCCAGTAATATTATAGCCAAATTACAGAATTCACAGGTCAAGGAGAAAATATTGCAAGCATCCAGAAAAAAAAAATTCAAGTATAGTGGAGCCACAGTCAGGATAACACAAGATTTAGCAACTTCTACATTAAAATACTGGAGGGATTGGAAAATGATATTCCAGAGAACAATGGAGCTAGGATTACAAACAAGAATCACCTACCCAGCAAAACTGAGTATAATCCTTAAAAAAGAAAAGGTGGTAATTCAATGAAATAGGGGATTTTCAAATATTTGTGATGAAAATACCAGAGCTGAATTTTCACATACAGAACTCTGGAGATGCATAAAGAGGTAATCAGGTAAGTGATATCATGAGAAAATTAATAAGATTTATCTATTTACATCCCTACTTGGGAGGATAATACTTGTAACTTAGAACTTTTTCATTATTATGGCAGTTAGAAGGAGTATATATAGACAGAGGGCCTATATGTGTGAGTTGAATATGAAGGGATAGTATCTTTTTTTTAAATGATGAAATTAAGGGGTGAGAGAGGAATGTACCAGCAGAAAGAGAAAGGGAGAAGTGGAATGGTGCATGCAAATTATCTGGCATGAAAAAGAGGCAAGAAAAACTTTTATAATGAAGGGGAAGAAGCAGAGGAAAGAGAGAGAAAGTCAACTTCACTCTCTTCAGAATTGGCTCAAAAAAGGAAATAACATACATAATCAGTAGGGATGTAGAAATCTATCTTAACCTGCAGGAAAACAAGAAGGGAATTGGATATGTGAAGGGAGGAAGATGATAAAAGAGAGGGCATAAGGAGGAGGAAGTGGTCAGCTACAAAACACTTTTCAAGAGGGATAAAGTGAAAGGAGAGGAAAAAAAAGAGGAAATACAGTTAGCAACAGCAATAATTGTAAAAAAAAATTTCAAAGCAAGAGTCTCTGATAAGGACTCATTTCACAAACTGAGAACTGGGAATTGAGTCAAATTTATAAAAAGAGCCATGTCCCACTTGATAAATGATCAAAAGATATGATCTGTGCCCAAAGGGCTATAAATTCATGCATATCCTTTGACCTAACACCACCACTATTTGTCATGAATACCAAAAGAGATTTGAAAAAAAAAAAAAAAAGGAAAATGACCTAGATGAACAAAAAATATTCACAGCATCTCTCTTCTTAAGATAATAAATTGCACATTGAAGGGATGCCCATCAATTGGGAAATGGCTCAACAAATTGTCACCTAGAAAGTCCTCCATGAACTCATCAAGCAAAGTGAAATGTATTGTATACAAAGAAATAGCAATATTCTGGGGATGACCAGCTGTGAATGACTTTGTTATTTTTAGTAGTACAATCATCCATGACTACTCTGAAGGACTTATAATGAAAGATGCTATCCATATTCAGAGGAGGAACTGATTGTGTCTCTGTCTCTGTCTCTGTCTCTCTCTTTCTCTCTCTTTCCCTTCCTTCCCTCCGTCCCTCTCTCTGTTTCCCTCTCTCCCCTTAATTTTTCTCGAGGGTTTTTATTTTCATTGGGGTGGGAGATCTGTTTTTTTTTCTCCCACAATTTGACTTTTATGGAAATGTTTTACATAATTTCACAAGTAGTTTATTAATTGTGGGTGGGGATAAGGGAGTGAATCTGGAACTCAAAAATTTTAGAAACAAATGTTAAAGCAGTTTTTTTAATGCAATTGGGAAAAAAAAATATATATATATATATACACACCAAAACAAACAAACAAACAAAAAGAAATAATGAGCAGGTTGGCTTTAGAAAAAACATGGAAATATTTGCACAAAATAATTCAGAATGAAATGAGCAGAACCAATACAATGTTGAATATAGTAATGGGAATAGTATTCAAAAAGTAACTGAATGACTAAGCTATTCTGAGTAATATGATCATTTAAGTCAAATGTAAAAGATTTATGAAGGAAAATGTTAACTATCTCCAGAGAAAGAACTGATATATGGAAGTATGTATTGTATGACTCCACATATATATCTATATTGTATTGGCCTTCAAATATGGGTTTGGGAGGGACAGAGACAACCAGAACTCAAAATGTAACAAAACAAAGTTTTAAAAGTCCATTAAACTTTAAAAGGCCCCTGAGTCCTTGTGGGCTTGACTTTATATAGCTTCGTGTATTACTATAGATATTGAGGCAGGGATTCCCTAGAGAGACACAATGTGACTCTCCCAGAAGAGCTATGGCTTGATTTCAAGAAGCCTGTTGTCAACAATTGGAGGTGATAAGGTGGGTTGCATCCCACCTTCCCCACTGATAACCAATCTTGGGACTTGTTTCTAATACAAACGTACCTATTTTTATCCCTTAAAAATCCCCCATTCCATCCCCTTTCTTTACTGTGTAAGCTTCTGAAGTTCCCTTTTCTGAGCCAGGAATCATCACTTCAGGACAGTTACAACTACTATCAAGGCTGCCACTGTAGCAGCTGTGCTACAGCTGTAAATTAGAAAAATTCATCTCCTAGTATACTTACCTTCTACTTCTTCCCATGCCAGATCATCTCCTGGCTGGGATAAGTGCCCCTCTGAGGACAAGCTCTGTGTGCTAGTGAGGAAAAGCATACTCTACATCTTCCTTTTCATGTTAGGGGGTCAGGGTGACACACCAGATGAATGAGATAGGGATAGATTATGATTTGCATCACAGATCTCATTATATTATGTCCCCCTCCCCAAATTCACTTTCTTCCAAAATCCTTATTCCTTATGTGGCCTCCAGGATTCTTCCAGTCATTTAGGCTCACATTCTTTAAATCTTGAATTTGTCACTCTCTAACATCCCCATATCCAATCAGTTTCCAAATTTTATTGTTTCTATCTCTATAATACCTCTCCCATTTCTCCACTAATATGTATTCTAATATCTTAGTTCAGATTTTCATCACTTTTTAATCTATAGTGTTGCAAAACACTTCTAGTTGGTTTCTTAGTATAGTTAAAAGAAAAAAACACCCCCCCAAAACACAACAAAAGATAAAATAAAAGCCCATAACCACAAAACCCCAAAACATAACAAAGGGTAACAGCTCATGAAGAAAATATCAAGGTGACCAATTTTTAAAAGTTATTTTTTTGCTACTTTTACATTTCTGAATACACATATTCACACCCTCGATATTCATATACACATGTGTGTATGTGTATAACCATATTATGCATACTTCTATTTATCAGTTCTTTCTGTGGAGGTAAATAGCATCTCTCTTCATAAGTCCATTGTAGTTTATTTAAATATTTGTAATATGCAGAATAACTTAGTTTTTCACATTTCTTCTTTGAACAATATTGCTATTACTGTATACAATGCTCTCTTAGTCATTCTTAATTATTTCATGCAAGACTTTCCATGTTTTTCTAAAATTAATCTGCTCACTATTTCTTATAGCACAGTAGTATTTCATCACAGTCTTGTACCACAATTTGTTTAGCCATTCCCTAATTGATGGGCATCCCCAAGGTGATCAGATATTGAGGAAAGTTTATGCCAGAAACCTCAGGCTTTATTTCTTTTAAATCTTAGTAATTGTAATAGATCTTAATCTGGTTCTGGTAATGAATGATGACAAATCCTTATTCACAAAGGGTGTCCCAATATTAAAATATTAATAATGAAGATGAGGAACATCAGGAATAGTTTGGCTTTGGTGTGAGTTAAGACCTTTATTACAAAGCCACTTTTCTTGATCATCAGTCAAGGTCGTATGTGATAAAGTAGTTAAAGACTCCTTGCTGTTTTGCATGCAACTTGTTCTAGGCCCAGGGTTGAGACAGAGATTCAGTATTTGCAGTCCCATTGATTGGGACTTCCTGCTCCTCAGTAGCTCCATGTTGGGAAAACTAATTCTTTTTGTCTTTAGAGGTATCTACTGAGGGACTTCTTTCTTTCAGAGACAGAGAGAGATAGAAACAGAGACAGAGAGATAGACACAAAGAGACAGAGAGAGACACATCATTTGAGCTATGTTACACATCGTGTTTGAAATGAAAGCAGAAGCTAACTCCCCTTTTAAACTGATGCAGGCCTCTGTGTCCTCAGCAAATAAGTTAGGAGTGCATTTGGCACATTTATTCATATACATAAATCTGGAAAGTTATTTGGTGCCCTTGAGAGAATAAAGAATTTTCCTTAAAAGTACTTCATACAAGAGTCTCTATAAAATCTACATGACAAGAGTTCTTAGTAACATTCTCCCCATCCCAATGCCATATAAAGAGTAATCATTTAACATAATTCTTAGGTGTCCCACTGCATCTGCTGCCATCTCCAGTCACCCTGATCTATATCTTGCCACAGGACCCAGATGGGATTGGAGGAGAGAATGGGGCTGGTGCTTTTGCACAGTTCCCCCTCATTTAAATCCAATTCACTTGCAAAACATGACATTACCTCCCTAACAGCAAGGTCCCCTTGAAGAACAAAGGGCAAACCATAACAATAGAAGCTGGTGTAACTATTCCTCAAAATAAAATTATTAAAGTTCAGCAAATGAACAAATACTTGAATGGCCCCCTTGTCTTCAGAACAAAGAACATATTTACACCTATTTCTAGTTGTTAAATTAAGATGGATCTTTTGCTTTCATTTTCCTTTTGTTGTATATCTATCTTTTTATATTAATAGTTTTTATTTTTCAAAATACATGCAAAGATAGTTTTCAAATTTACCCTTGCAAAATCCTGCGTTCCAAAATTTTCTCTCTCCTTATCTCTTCACTCCCCGAGACAGAAAGTAATCCAATATACATTAAACGTATTTCTAAACATATTTCCACATTTCTCATCCTGTACAAGAAAAATCAGATCAAAAGGGGGAAAATGAGAAAGAAAAAGACAAGCAAGCAAACAATAACAAAAGATAAAGATACTATGTTGTAGACCCATCTTTTCTAGGATTATTAGCCGCAGGGATGGAATGCTGGGGAGACTTTTACTTTCCCTATTTCATTGAAAGGAGTCATTGTATTCATCCAGAAGCATGTTGACTAGGCTTAGAAGAAATAATCACTTTGAGCTAATTTTCTGCTTTCTTTCTCTCCAGGCTTCCCCATTTGAGTTACTAGGTCAGTCTACATCATTTCTGTCTACTTCAACAAATGCTCTGGGCTAGGCCTGACTCAAATAATCCTAGTCATTCAGGATAGGGGATTGAAATGAAATGAAATGCTTATAGTCTATATATCATTTAACAAATGATGTTTACTTTAAATAACATAGAAAGGATATTCAGCAAGGATGTAGCACTAATTTAATTGGACACAGTGCTGCTCAGCTCCATAAGGAGTCATGTTGATTCATAGTAAAGAGTTCATCAAAGCTGAAGGGGCTTTGACTCCACATGGTTTGGACTTTTTATGCTTGAGATGAAACTATATCAGTAACTTGGACTGACAATTTCATTGTCTTTTCAGGGAAAAAACTGGTCTAATCTACATAGCAAGGATGTTGCTTTTGCCACAAGGAGAAGTGAATTGTCTCAGTTTCCTTCAAACCTCTCAAGGGTTTCCTATTGAAAGTTTGTGGAACCCTGGCCTTAAAACCATAAGAGACAAAGACAGTAAGGGAAATAGAAGCTATTGAGTCTAGCTTGTAGCCTAATAAGAATACCCTTTACTCCATATCCAGCAAGTGGTAATGCAGCTTTTCTTTGAACATGTTCAGTGAGAGGGCACTCAATTAGGTCCAGAGGCAGCTCAGTCTTTTTATGCAGAGCTCTAGTTGTTAGAACTTTTCCTTACAACAAATCTAACATTGCCTGTTTACAACTTCTATCTCTTGCCCCTAGTTTAAGTCTCAGTGGACAAATAAAAGTATATTATTTCTTCCATTTGACTACCCTTCAAATACTTTAAGACATCTGTCATGTCTCCAAGGTATTCCTCTGTTTTCCAGGATGGACATCCCCAGGATAAATTTCCTCAGTTCTATCATCTCTTCCTATGTGGCATAAATTTAAGGCCCTTCATTATTAAAAATATCTTCCTTAAGGGCAACTAAGTAGTGCGGTGGAAAGAGAACCAGCCCTGAAGTAAGGAGGATCTGAGTTCAAATCTGACCTCAGACATTTAATACTTCCTAGCTGTGTGACCCTGGGCAAGTCATTTAACCCCAATTGCCTTGCCCCCCCCCCAAAAAATTTCTTCCTTTAAATGCTCTCTAATTTATAAATATCCTTAATAAAATGGGCACGCCAAACTGAACATAATGCTTTTGATGTAGTCTGACCAGAGAGAAATATAGTGTATTAAGTCATTTGAATATAATCCAACATTCTGTTAGCCTTCTTTTTTTGTTCTAGCACACTGTCAACATATTAAGATTTCAATCCAAAAAAGACGTTAAATCTTTTGAGATGAACCGTTTTTTAACATTATCTCCCCTTTTTAACCTGGGCCTAATGTTTTCAAGGGCCAAGATCTTTCTGAATCCTCACTTTATCATACAGTACGTTGCATATCTCTTCTGGATTAGCATCAACTGTAAATTTGATAAGCATGTCGTCTATGTAAAGTATGCCATTGATAAGAATGATCAGAAGTATAGGGTCAAGCACAGAATGCTGTTCACCTTAAGTCTGAACAATCATTGGCTACTTTTTGGGCATAAAAAATTCAGTCAGCTCAAATTTCATCTAATTGTGCTAGCATTTGTCTTACATCTCTCAGCTTTCCCACAAGAATAATTGAAGAGATTATTTTCTAATATTTTCTCAAAGATTGTTAAACTCATATATGAATGATTTCATTTCCAAAACGCCAGATTATTAGCAAAGATAATTAAGCACAGAAGACTAGTGCTGGAATTCAATTCAGCAAATCTTTATTTTGCACCTACTGTGTTGATAGTACTGTGCTCGTAACTATGATTATAAAGATGAAACAAGTCTTGTCCCTAGGAAAGGAGTTTTTCATGACCTTTTTGGCCCCTTTGACAGTATGGTGAAGTCTAAATATTAATTCTCACAATATTTTTAAATGCATAAAATGACATAAGATTGCACAAAAACCCAATCATATTGAACTACAATTATGTGGATTTTTTAAAAAAAAGTATGTGAAAATCTTGTTCTAGAGGCTGCCAATCTAATAACAAAGATTTGAATTGCATACAAAAATATGTACTGTAAAATAAACATAAAAGAATAATTAAACCAAAATACTCAGGAAATTTAGGGATTAGAGAGCTCACTTTTAGCTGATATGAGATGGGGTGACATAGAAGACTTTGTGGAAGAAATTTCATCTAAGTTAGGCTAAAGGAAGTGAAAGTTTGGAAGACAAAGAGAAAGTATATTTCAGGTATGAGTGATTGTTCTGAACGAATGTATAGAGGTAGAAATTAGAAATAATAAGAATAATAATGATAATAACTAGCATTTCTATAGCATATTGAGGTTTACCAAAAAAATCTCTATATGTTATCCCATTGATTCTTCCAACAACCCTTTGGAGTAGGCGCTATTATTATCCTCATTTTACATATGTGAAAACTAACACTAAGAGAGGTTAAATGACTTGCCTTGAGTTTCACAGCTACTTATATCTGCTGTGGGATTTGAACTGAAAAGATCTGAGTTCAGTCTGAATTCAGACGCCAAATCTAGTACCATACTTATAACCATTGCACCACTTAGTTGGAAAATATATGTAAAACAGGTCAATGGTAGAGGACAAATTCCACAGCAATTTTTTTAATATAACAGTCAAGGAATACTGAAGGCCTTTGACTAGGGGAAAGACATTTCCAGACTTATGTTTTGGAAAGATAATTTTTGCAGCTGTGTGAAGGTTATTTTGGAAAAGAGAGATAATGAAAATCAGAAAAACAATTACTAGGTGCCTGCTAGTTTAGGTTTTACTAGTTCTAAACTATAGTTGTAACAAAGTGAATGGAGGGAAAGGGACAGATATGAAAAATATGGAGCAGGGATAGAATCAACAGGCATTGTCAACAATTATATGTAAGAGAGAAAGGGAAAAGGCAAGGATGATTCCATCATTTCAATTATGCTTGATTAGGTGGAAAGAGTAGGAATAGGAGGAAAGTTGATAAATATGTTATTGAATATGTTGAGTTTGAGATGTTGTTGGGTCACATAAATAGAAATGTATTGCAGTGTCTCTCAGCAGAGAAACAATATAATATAGAGCATAATGTCAAGATATGGCTTCAAATCTTTTTACATGTACAAGCTACGTGACCATGGAAATCATTGTCTCTCTGAATGTTAGTTTCTTCATCTTTATAAGATGAGCACAATGATACTTATAGTACTTGCTTCAGAGATATTGAGAGGCTCAAATAATATAAAGTGTTTTGCAAACTTTATAGCATTATCTTTAAATTTATTATTATCTTCATGGAAGTGGTAAATGAAGCCATGGTAGTGGATACTACCACTAGTACTAGGGTACTTTACCCTACTAGGGTAGAGAATTAAAGAGAAGACAGAGGGCAGAAGTTGGAGTTATCCAGATTTACAGAGTGGAAGGAATATATGGAACTCGGGAAGTGGGCTAAGGAATGATCATATATGTAGCAGGTGGATTAGGAGGGAATAATATCACATAAATGGAGGGAGTCATGTGACTAGAAGTAAAGGACTATGATTAGTATAAGATGCTATAGAAATATCAAAGAGAATGAGGATTAAGAAAAGCATGTTGGATTTAGCTAGGAAGAGGTCATTGGAATCTTAGAGAGAGAAATTCAGTATATTGGTTGCACTCTGTTTTGTGACAGGCCTTGGGGAAAAGGGAAATCCCTCTTGGTAGAATGTAGAAATCCCCTACTGATGTTTGCTTTCTACAACTGGGCTCACAGCATTGTACTCCCCCAGTGGAAATTTGCCATTAATAAATTAAGTCCTTATTCAGGTAACTAGTTTGTATCTAAGGAAAAGTTTCTGGGGAGGAGAGAGGAGGAGAAGGATCAGCCAGAGACATTAGGAACAAGACCAGGTGATGAGAATAACATGTAAAATAATGGGAATTCATTCAGTACCAAACTTTATTGTAAACATTGGGAAAGAGGAGGAAGGGGAAAAGGGAACTCAGGCATACACATTAATATAGAGTATACCAGGGGTCCTCAAACTTTTTAAATAGGGGGTCAGTTCACTGTCCCTTAGACTGTTGGAGGGCCGGACTATAGTAAAAACAAAAACTTTGTTTTGTGGGCCTTTAAATAGAGAAACTTCATAGCCCTGGATAAGAGAGATAATTGTCCTCAGCTGCCGCATCTGGCCCTCGGGCCATAGTTTGAGGACCCCTGACATGTAAGGGTAGTGTTTCATTGTTTCGTTGAGGAGTACAGGGACACAAACCCATTCAGCAGAAAGGTGGTGCTCTGCCTGGAAGGGATGCTTCAGTTGGAAGAGTGTTTTTCAAATTATCCTTCTGGAAATAGGGTTCTTATACTTTCATTTTGAATGATCATCTTAGAGATATCCAATTTGCATATTGGGTCAGGACATAATATTATTTTGGAACTTTGTTAGGAGAAAAATTAAGCTGGTGGCAGAGAAATATTATTTTGAGGATTCACATTATCAGGGAGAAAAAAAAACTTGTGATAAATATTTGAGGGCACTAAAATTTTAAAACTTAAAAACTTTAAAATTCTATTTTAACTTTAAACTTTAAAAATTCTATTATCAGTATTTTTTTTGTATATTCTATAAGCTTACAGCATCTCTTAAGGGAAGACTGTTAAGGTCTTCTCAAAGCCACCAGGTCCAATCTTGTAGATTGGGACAGAACCAATTTCCAGTGTGGTGAGGATATAAAAGTAATGAATTGAGTGTTCTTTCTAGAAGTTGAAAAGGAAAAGAAAAAGAAAAAAAAGGAAAATTCAGGGAAAGGTGTTAATGTTCAGAATTTTCCAGTTGTGTCCATCTCTTTGTGAACCCATTTAGGGTTTTCTTAGCAAACATACTGAAGTTAGTTGCCATTTCCTTCTTTATATCATTTTACATATAAGGAAACTGAGGCAAAAAGGGTTAAGTGACTTGCTTAAGATCACACAACTATTAACTGTCTGAGGCCAGAAATGAATTTATCCTGATTCCAAGACCAGTACTCCATCCACTATACCACCTACCCAAGGTTTTAGAAGAGAGGAAGAATTTGAAGTTATTAAGAGCAGACTTTCAGAATAATGATACTTTAACCATGTACCCTACCTGTACAGAAAGAGGAAATAAGCTAAGATTTCAGAAAACATGCCTGATATGAAAACAATACATAGTAATGAAGGAGACTTCAGTTATCTAATCATTCTGTTGAAGCACTTTTTCAACAAATACCAAACATTCAAACAGGGCAATAACTTTCTTTAGTGATAATTTCATTTTTTAAAAGGCAGACAAAACAACATGGGGAAATAATATTCAGAATATGATTCTGACCAAGAAGAAAAAATGGTTGGTTGAAATAACAAAGGTCGGAGCTTTTGGCATTGTGAGTGAACTATTTCATCTTAAAATTTATGACCAAAAAGGAGAGGAAAAAGACATAATTCAACATACAAATTTTGAGATAACATATTTCAAAGTAGTTCAGTGAAAGATTAGATACAATCATTTGGTCTAAAATTCAATAGGAGAAATTAGGCCAGAAAGAATGGTAAGCTTTTAAAATTAAGATTTTGAAGACATTTTTTAAAAACCCATTTAAGTAAAGGAGTAGTAAGTGTTCTAGAGAGAATTATGTACCTGGAAGAATAGATAGGACAATATTAATGGATGATAGAAATAAGGCACAACTACTGGATCCTTATTTTCTTCTATTTTTTTCTGTTAAGACAAAAAACACTTGAACTGGAAAGACCAGACAAAAATGGCCAATAGGCAGCTGAAAACCAAGATAAATATAAAGATAGTAGGACAACCATTAATTGCTTTTGATGAGTTTGAGTCTGGAGGGTCACACAAACTTATCAATTATGATACTGAAAGAACTGGTGGATGTAATTGATGAGTTACTGTAAGTGATCTTTGAAAGATCTTGGAGAATAAAGATGTCAAAAGACTAGAGAAAGGTAAAATTGTCTTTCTTTTCTTTTAAAAAATTTTTTTAATAATTTATTTTTCCAAATACATATATAGTTTTCAACATTCATTTTTGTAAGACTTTGTATTCCAAATTTTTCTTTCTCCTTCCTTTACTATCCCCCTCCCCAAGACAGCAAGTAATCTGATGATATAGGTGAAATATGTGCAATTCTTTTAAACATATTTTCATATTTGTCATATTGAGCAAGAAAAATCAGAAGTTGTCTTTCTTTTTAGAAAAGGAAAGAAACTGGAGTATACAAACTATGTCAGATAACTTGACACTAACCATGAAAAATTATAGAATGTATATATATGTATATATTTGTGTAACAAATTAGTTTTTTTACACATACATGTTATTAAAAGGATAATTTGTGTACAGCTGGACAAAGAAACAGTAATCAGTGCTGTTGGACTATGTGCAATCAAGCAAAATATTTTCGGACACCACTAGTATGTGATTTTTGTTTGTTTGACTATACTTATATGTTGCAAGAAAGGGATTTTTTTCCTGGGGGAGGGGAGCTGGGAATGGGTAGTGGCAGTGATGTAAAAAAAAGCAACTCAAGAAATGAGCATCAGTGAAACATTTGGACAATACACTAATAGAGAGCAAAATAAAGTTTAGAAAGGAACAGAGATAAGTAGGGCAATGTTGATTTTATTGTGTTTAAATATATATATATATATAAAATATATGAAAACATATGTGTATATATACATATATATATATATAAATCAAATTGCAGATAATAAAGGAACACAGTTTCATATGTAAAACTTTTTTGCCCCTCTTCATTGTATTTGGAAATGTTTATGTTTGTTGATGTCTCTGAAGCTAGTGATAAAAAAAAGGTACTTAAAAAAAAAGAAACTATGATCAAGAAGATTAGCTTTATTAGATGCAAGTCATACCTCAGTAACTTTATCATTTTTTGACAGGGTACCTAGAGAGTATCATAGATATAATTTACCTATTTATTTATTTATTTATTTTTAGGATCCAATTTTTACTTTGAATTTTAATACTAAAAAAGAGCATTTCTGTATAAGAGAATATAAAAAGAAGACTGTATGTGAAATTATGCATCTCTATTTCACAAATTTGTTTTTTTAAAGCATTTAACTGATTTGACATATAACTTTCAATACTGATCTGCTTATCTGTCCTTCCCTCTGTTTGATTATAAGTACTAAAAATGGTTTTTGTTTCAATATTCATAGTCATGTTGCTTGCATTTCAAAGTTTCTACTCAGTTCTGGTCTTTT
This sequence comes from Sarcophilus harrisii, assembly GCF_902635505.1. Classification (NCBI taxonomy): domain Eukaryota; kingdom Metazoa; phylum Chordata; class Mammalia; order Dasyuromorphia; family Dasyuridae; genus Sarcophilus; species Sarcophilus harrisii. The sequence goes on from NC_045427.1 coordinate 373,785,670, forward strand.
CATTAGAAATGTTTTCAAGTTCACTATTCCATTAAAGATTCATTCCCCTACCCCACTGCCCCTATTGTGCTTAGCTTTATATTATTTTTGGTTGTAATTTTATCTCTTGGCTTTTGGAATATATATTCCAATTTTTCTTCTTATATTTTTTAGTAGAAAGTAACATGTCTTGTGTGATTTTGACTGTAGTTCTTTGGTACTTGAGCTATTTCTTTCTGGATGTTTGCAGTATTTTTTCTTTGGCATGGCAGTTCTGAATTTTGGCTATGACATTCCTGTGATTTTCTCTTGATTATCACTTCTTGGAGGTATTTTTTTGAGGGATGATTCTTTCTATCTTTGTCCTCTAGTTCATTAGGTTATAAAGTCATTTTTATCCCCTTTTGTATCCCTAATGCTTAGCACAGGATCTGGCACATAGTAAGTGCTTAATTAATATTTATTCTTTTAATAATCTGTGTAATTTTAACTTATGAATTAAAACAAATTTAGACTTTTAAAAATAATAGTTTTCAAGGTATCTAACAATTTTAAAGTTATATCTCCATGAGCTGTTTTCTAGGTCAGTTTCTTTTTATATCACCTATCTTGAATTTATTTCTTTCAATCTTTTGATTTTAACGAAATGTACTGTTCATGGAGTCATTGATTCCTGTTTAATCATCTAGTCTTCAGAAAATCTGTTTGACACTTTTTTTACTCTATGCATCAATTCTCCTTCCAATTCTTTCTTCAAGAGCTTTCTTACTTTTAAAAAATCTGTTCATCAGTTTCTTCTAGGCCTTTATGTAGTCCATGTAGAAAATCTATTTTTAGTTTGAGTCTCTGTTTACTTTTTTTATATTGGTCAGTGTCTTCTTTGATTTATTCATCTTTCCAGTTTTAGTTCCTGAATTGAGTCTTTGTGCCAGAATCAAACTTTACCCCCTGCTGCACATTTGGACGGGATCGTTGGCCCTTCCTTGAATTGCCTTGAGTCTCCTGGGTTGCTGTGCCGATCCCTCCTGGTCATAAGTCATCCCCTTTTGCCAGATATTTGAAGTTCATTTAACTATATATTCAGGATGCCTTATGGTGTCTTAAAATAGGAACTAGGGATCTCAATTCCTAAAGTGTCCAGATTTGAGCCAGGCTTGAGATGATTCTGGGTGCTTCTGTTGTTTCACCTCCATCCCCAGGTTTTTAAGGGTATATTCTGGGTTTACAACCAGGGGCTTTCTCAGAGGAGCCCCCCACTCTTGCACTCTCTGTAGAGATAACTACATGTCTCTCTCCTTTCTCTACGAAGCTATAGGAAATTTCTGAAATAGTTATATTTTCACATTGCCATCGTACTGTTCATTATTTAAGCCCTGCATATGGACAGAACCATAATTTATAAATAATTTTATCTTCAACTTATAAACATTTAAATAGCCCTCTGCATCACTTAAATCAATGCTTCTTTGTGCTCATTTTTACTCTATGTATGAGTTTGCTTATAAATCAATTTATATGTGTGTCCTTTTTTTGGGTGATTTCTTCTGAATATGTCGAATGGGATTAAAACATAGGATATATCTACACAAACAACTTGTCTGAATAAATACTTTAGTGCTTCAAAGATCTTTAATTTTTTCAATGTAGATCTCCCTTTGATCCTGGTCATTATCTTTTATAACTTAATAAATGGTCTTAGAGAGTTATCATGGTTAGAAAATTTACTGCTTTGCGGCCAATCTGATAAATACCCTCTCTTGGACAGAATACATATATTATACTACTGAGACTATATTCTACAGTTTATCACTGGGCCTTTGTTGGAAAATTGAGATATTTTCAGTACAGTTAGACCTGCTTGTATTCTACTGACTCAGCTCCTGAATGACTACTATATAATAATGATACTTTGGAAGAAAGCTTCATCAGGAGCTTGAGCAAAAACAATCTAAAATTTGATTTAATTAACAACAACACAATACCTACTGGGGATTTGTAATTTCAAATAACTAGCTTGATTGAATTTCTCCCTTTTCAACTGCTAGCATTAGAATAATATAGACTCAACCTTGGTCTTCAGAAGCCAAATGATATTTTATAGATAGATTACACAAGATCATGAGATCATAGCATTACAAATCTAGAAGTAAGAGGGACTTTCATGGTCACCTGGTCCAATCCCATTCTTTTACACATTTGAAAAATGAAGGCCACAAATGTTAAGTAACTTGTCTGAGATCACAGAGCAATTATAAGATTAGGAGTTTTAATTGAGGTTAAGTGATTCCAAATTCATTGCTCTTCCCACTGCACCAAACTGCTTCCTATGTTAAAAGACAAGGTATTTACAGAATGTTACCATTTATAGGGTAAGTGTTTGTTGGATTTTAATAAAATTATTATAATTTTAAGAAAATAATAAGTCCTTAGTTTCCAAGGATATTCATTTCAGGGTCACTAGATACTCTGGCCAAGGTCAAGTGCATCTAAGTCTTCCAATTTTTTTGTTGAAGCAGAAGCATTAGCAACAACTAATAGTGTAGGCTACAAATTTTGTGGTCATCAATTTTGAAGTTATAAACTAAATATTTATGGTCTTAGGCTAGCAACCTTAAAGTATCTATATATGTCATGAGCCATCCAGTTAGCCATAGACAATGTCAGGAAATCTATCTTTAGCTTTCTTTGCATCCAGTTCTTTTTGCTCCAAGCAGAGCTGCAACATGAGAAAGAAAAATCTAGACTACTTGTCTCCAACCTTTTAAAATCATACACCCCCATCTCTATAAAATGATTGAACAACCCCAATATGTGTATATTTAACTATTATAAATTATATATATGTACTTCTATACTAATACTAACAATTATAACAGCTAGCATTATATAGTGCTTTAAAATTTGCAAAGTTCATTCCACATTTTATCTCATTTAATACTTACAACAACCCTGTATGGTAGGGTGCTTTTATTATTCCCCATTTTACAGATGGGGAAACTAAGACTAAAAGAAGTTAAATAAGTTAACTAGTGTCGCACAGCCTATAAATATCTGAAATATGATTCAAACTCGGGTCTTCTTGACTAAAGTTCAATATTCTCTCCACTCTCCCATTAAGATGCTCCTACTAATAATTATGTACATTATAAAATTTAAATAAGCACTAGCCCCAGAATTAGGAGTACTTGATTTCAAATGTGGCCTCAGACTGAGAGAAATTATTATTTTTTTATTATATTACTAACCAATTATTAAATTAGGATTAAGTTTTTTCCTTTTTTATTTCCTCATTCAGGATCCACCCCCTCTAGGTTGTTCAGCCAGTTTCTGAAGGATAAGGCTGATAGATCACATTGCTCAAATCCTCTGGGCACATGCTTCTCAACTTGGGGCAGGACTCTACCCAAATAGAAGACCTTACTCTTATTTAGGATTTAAATAGAATTTAATCTACATGAATTCCAGCCCTAGAGCAGTAAGTCTATGTCCCTACATACACACATATGCACACCCACACTAATAACACACACACACACACACACACACACACACATCACACATCACACCTGCCATTGGAGTTTAGAGTAAACCAGCTTACGAAGAAAAGCAGCTAGAGTGGTCTAGGTAGAAATGAATTCCTTTGTCCAGATTGTTGAGGATGGCTGAGTCTCATGATCAAATCATATTCTCAGTAGAAGGAACTAAAGAGTTTCAGATCACCTTCTTATTAATATGTCCCTCCTCATTAATTGTTTACCAGAGTTGTCTTTTACCTGTTGGGGCACCTCTTTTCCCAAAAATATTTAAACATTGTGATCTCCATGATTTTGTCTTTGGTTACCCAGATAAACCCCGATCATCAATTTATTATTTTCTAGCCCATGTAATAAATTGATCATTAGTTGCCCAAAATTCTCTCCTGCTTGTTTCTAGTTTCAAGACACTAACTGTGTGATTCTGGGCAAGTCACTTAACTTTGAGTGCCTCAAAAAAATAAAGCTGTGAAAAAGGATGAGATAAAGATGAAATTATATTTCATATGCTCCTCAAAGGGGAAATTGTGGGACAGTGATCAATAAATGTCTGTTCTTACCAATATTTTTGATTTAGGTGAAGCAGAGAATGAGCTGGTATGGATAAATTATGATATGTATAGCAGATTTCATTATTTTCCCCTCCTCTCATTCTTTTTCTTTAAATCCCTTATTACTGGTGAAGGCAGCAACATGCTTCCAGTCCTTTGAATTTATAACTTTAGTTTTATCTTCAACTCTTTACCTTCCCTTAGTCAACATAATCCAATAAATTGCCAAATCTTGTTTCTTCCTCCACAACTTCTCTACCATCTGTCCTTTCCTCTTTGCTCAGGAAGCCATCACTTTTGTTCTGACCTTCATCACCTCTTACCTCAATTATTTTAATTCTTTCACAAATGATTTTCCCTCTTCAAGTGTCTCTTCACTGCAACCTCTTCTATATATAGCAATTGAAGTGATTTTCCTCAAGTACAGATCTGATGATGCTTATTCAGTGAATTTTTAGCAACTCCCTATTGTTTATAGAATGAAAAATTATTTATTTGTTGTGTTTTATTATGTGCATAATAATATGGTAAAATATATTTATAATTTATAAATAAGCAAATATGTTCAAAAAAGCTCTGTTGATAGGAATATGTGATTAAATGAATTTGGAGACGATTGATTTAAGAGGCAAATAGAGAAGAAAGTTGGAAGCTAGCAACAGGGAAAATGGTTAGTGCCACAGGGCATTAGGCATAATGTGAAAAAAGTGTTACTATCATGTTCAGATTCTTATACAATAAAATGTTTGGAAATGTACCAGCCTATAATAAGAATTCCATAGATGGTGGGATCAGGTCTATGCCCAGGATTGGGTTGAATTCCAGCTTAAATCTTAAGTAACAAAGGGATTGAGAGGATGTGGTTAGTGATTTGGCTATAGTGAATGAACACTTCTCAAAGTAGTATTTAGTGTTAGAAAGGAAGATGAATAATATCTAGTAACTATTTCCTAGCTAGGGAAAGAAACTGAGTATAAAACTGTCACTGACACTTATTCTAGCCTATAATTGCTCTATTTCCAGATTTAAAGGCCCTGATTTCTAAATACCCTGACATCCATTTTTCCATTTCTTTTCCATTTAATGATTCAAAGTTCCATTACTCTGATTTCACATTGATGAATTCTTGGAAAATGCCAGAACTTTTTATTTTGGTAGCAAAACCTCCTTTCATCTTTTCACATCTCTAGGAAACATCTGAATCACTAAATCTACATATCCTATGGGGCAGACATGAAAACTATATCCTATGTGTACATTGATTTATGAGCCTATAAATGTTTCATATGCAGCTAGGATTTTGAATGAAATAGTTGGAGCAAAGAAATTATCTAACATAAGAGCACAGCAGAAAAATGATCATGGGGGAAGTGTGATGAAATTTTAATTGTATAGAATGGTCAGGATCCAAAGATGAAATTGTACTTGTGCCAAAATTCAACTTGACTTGCTGAGAAGTCACTTAACTTTTCCATACACCATATTTCCTATTTACTTCTTGAGGCTAGTGTGTCTAGATTTATGAGAACAAATCCAGGGGTTTGTGTGAGGTAAAAATATTATAAATAAAAGCTGATATTTACATAGTGCTTTGAAATTTACAAAGAACTTTAAATACACTATTTTGCTTGATCCACATGAAAATACATTTGAGACACTCTTATTAGCTCTCTTTGACAGATCAGAAGTTAAATGATTTATCTATGGCCACACAATCGTAAGTTAGAAGTGGGATTCAAACCAGTTGTTTCCTAACTTCTAGTTCTACAATATTCCCACTATATACGACAGTGTTTCATAAAGTATAATAGAATGGTAATTTGTATGTGTTTCCTTATTTGTCAAGTTCTATCTTGAAAACTGAGAATGGGAGCAAAGTGTAGCAGAATGGAGCTCTGGGATTTTAAAGATATCTAGTCCATTAGAACAGAAAGGCTATATAAATAGAACCCAATAACAATTCCTTCTCATCTATCATGCTGGCTGAGCATGCAGTTCCTTGTTTTTGAGCAGGAATGAAAGAGAGGAAACAGAAAAGTAGATTGTTCACTTATTTTGACTTTGAGAAGTCACCCTTTTCTTGTCCTGTGGTTATGTGATTGGAACTTAACTCTTTCACTCTTTTCTATCATAGCATGGTTAGCCTGAGAGAGTAATTCATAGTACATCATAGAAGCAGCAGAAGCTTAGAGCCTGGAATTTGAGTTTGGAGATATTAGTTCTCAGGAAGGTGGGTTCTAGACCAAAAAAAAAAAAAGATGTCTTGTAGGAAATCCTGGCAGATAATGCCCAGTCTATAGACTGTAGACTGCCTTGTTCAAAGCATATTAAGAAAGAAAATTTTGTTAACGAAAGGCTTTCAAGAGATTGTTTCATGAGCAGGAAGATTACTTTTTTAGCATGAGTGCTGAAATCATCTCCAATAATCTCCCAGAACTCTGAGTTCCTTAACTTGGTTAATTTTAGGTTCTTATATTTTATTCAACTTGACTTTGTGCTGTGCAGACAGCCATTTGCAGTAATCAAATAAATGAAAAGCATTGCAGCAAAGTTAGAAGGATAGAAAGCATTATGGGAAAACATAAGCCATTAATGTAACTTTATTTAAAGACATGGTTGACCTGGTCATGTAAGTTCATGGGTGTTTAAGTGTTTTCCTTATCTCCACCTGAAATATCTTTCCCAACAATTCACTTTCTCTCATTTAGGGAAGGGGACCCACACTTATAGATTCAATCATTAAGTATAAATATAAAAGCCTTCCTACAGGAATGGAGTGCCTTCTTCCACAAGGGGACCTGACAGTGAACTCAATTAGAGCCAAGATTCATTCTTGATTGGGGGAAAGACAATATGATTTCAAAGAATAGGAATATGGTTTTCTTTTACTCTCTGGCTAATTATGTGCCTGCCATCCCAAGAAAAACCCTGAAAGACAAAACTTAAATATAGCTCATATTTGTCTTTCCAAAAAGATTAACAGAAGTATCTTTTAGGAAATTTACTCAATGTATAACATACAGTGAATAGTTGCTATCAGGTATAGGATACCTAACTATTTATTTTCTCTATCATGAGAAAATGCTTAAAACCCAAAAGAAGAGTAAGTGTGCATTGAAAAATCTTTAAAACATGAACATCCACTACTATTATACTCTATGATATCCTCTTGGGATGTAGGAAAGGCTTCCAGGAAACTTGAGGGACTGCTGAACAGGTATTTCATATTTACCTCAGATCTATACTGCCTGAGCAACAATTCAAGGATTCTGAATAATCTAGCTTGTGAGATTTATCATCCAGTTTGGTGTCATCTCCTCTTCTGAGCAGGGTATAATTGTAGTCATTACCTCCTGCCACTCAACCAGCACCTAATTCAATGATTTGGTACTTCTTGAACTCACAAGGTGGCAAGTAAGGCTGGAACCATTCATCTCAGAATCACTGTTCAATAGGAGAAGAAAGACAAATCAGGAGAGGCAGCTGGGGATTTGAGGTGCAATCTCAGGCTCTCCTACGTACTCACATATATTCACTGTATCTGTCATATCAACTGCTGGGGACGCATGAAGGGCTGGTGGTTATCTCCTGCTCCCATTTGCCTGTGCTGGAAATCTTAAGGAGAGCTGGCAGAGTAGAAAGAATTATCTTTGAAAGAAAAGAGAAAGAACAGGAGTTGTTTCTTTTTTTAAATCTTACTCAATGATTGACTTCTCCTGTGGCTCAATGGTTAGTCCTTTTTGACACAGCCCTTCCCCCAGACAAAGGGTTCAAGAAAGCACATTCTGAGCATAGACCCATTCCCAGACATTCTACCTTGGATAGCTCTCATCATCCCAAAGTCCCACAAGAACAAATATAGTATTGCTGCATCATCCCAAAGAATTAATCCCATAGTACTAAGCTAGTGTACTTGTGGCCTTGGAAGGAGCCAGGCCCATTCCTATGCAGAGAATAGGTCCAATGTGCCCCAGTCTAGCACATTAGACAGATTTCCCAATTAACTCAATTATATCAGGCTTTGTCTTCTATTAAGATTCAGACACATTAGCTAACAAGTTATGCATTTTCATATACCTTAGTAGAAATGAGTTTGTCTGAATTATTCCAGATTTTGTGGAGAAGAAGGAAAAGGAAGATGAAGGTTTAGTGAGCTTTAGAGGGGGATTTGGTGTTGATGATGGATTCTGGGAAGAATGCTAAAAGAGGAGATTAATTTTGACTATTTCATAATTTTTTCCCAGGACAAAAGCATTACAGACCATCGATGTAAATCATTAAAAGAGAAAGACTTATAGCTATAAATCAATTCAATAGGATATCAGTGAATATACTTGTGTATTAATAGCAAAAGTAACACTTTAAAAGGGCAGCTTGGTCACACAATAGATAGAAAGCTGGGCCTGGGGTCAGGAAGACTCAGCTTCCTCAGTTGAAATCTGGCCTTAGAGACTTATTAGCTGTGTGACCCTGGGCAAGTCACTTAACCCTGTTTGCCTCAGTTTCCTCATCTGTAAAATGAGAAGGAAATAGCAAGCCACTGCTGTATCTTTGCCAAGAAAGCTCCAAATGGGGTTACAAAAAGTCAGACACGACTGAAATGACTGAAAAACAAGAACAGCAACACCTTAGTAGCAGCAGAAGACTTTGAAGGTAACCAAAGAGGAAAATAAAATGAAAGGTTCCATTTTTTTAAAGCTACCATTTATATGTTACCTTAAGCATTTCAAAATGCTATATGTACATCATCCCATTTGATCCTGACAATACCCTTGCAAGGTTGATAGTGTTATCTTCATTTCATAAAGGGGAAAACTGATAACTTTTTTTGAGAGATATCAAGTAATATACCTAGGGTCACACAATTAGTAAGTGTCTGAGGTATGTTTTGAATTCAAGTCTTTCTGTCTCAGATTTAGTACTCTTATCTATCACTCCATCTACTTACCTCTCAAAGGTTTCATTTTTGAACGAATAGCTCTGTATTATTAGGCTAAATTGCCACATCTTTGGTTAAATGAGTTCAGGAATAAGACCTTATGAGGCAACACCATATATCTTTCACTCACACAGACTTTGTCAAATAACTACTAATGACATAAAGGCTATAAAAAAGGGAAACTATGGCCTTCATTCAGACAGTCTCTTAAGTGTTTTTTCTTTGTCAGCTAATCAAAATCTATATATCTCAGCAATGTCTAAAAAATGTGGAAATAAAACAAATGGACTCAGCCCAAGGAATAATTTGGCACACTAACCTACTTGGGAAAGAAAGTGTTGTTTGGGGCCAAATTTTCATTTTATTTAATTCTATGGATGAAAGCCCAAGAGTTGGAGCAGAGAAGCAGCAGGACCAAAGAAGGAATAATGGGCCGATAGTGATAGATGGAATCTTGGAATGCATTTGTAGTAACAATACTGGAAGCCAGAAGTGATCTCAAGAACAAGTCTAGGAGAATAGCTCTGTTTCTTCTGTCATTTTAAAGACTTATAAGTAAATACAGATCTTGCTTAATGATGGTTTTGTTTAATCAGATGAAGATAATACTTAATTATTGATTTGTCTACTGGTTGTTCACTAAGAATTTGTCTTGTTCTCTTGAATTTGCCCAGCATATATTTATGGTTGTTTAATATATAAATTTCTTTTTATTGCTTGCAACCGTCAAGATAATTCAAACACCAACCTCCCTTGACTGATGATATATAGGTAACTGAAGAAAAATAAAACTTGTGAATTCTCCTTAAATTATCTGATAAATTATCTGTTTATATCAGGATGACCTCACCTTGTAAATAGGAAGACATTAAGAGTTAAGGGTATGTTTTTCAGACCAGTTTATACAATCTCCAAAATAATGGAGGGTCCATCTCATTAAGATGGTGAGAATAACGTGTTTCTGGAAAATTGCTGGTGTCCAGTATGTGCCACAGATGGGAATGGAAGCATCCCAATGTCTTAGTGTTTTCTTGTTATACTAAAACACTAGTTTTCTAGTGTTCTAGTGTTTCATCCTTTCTTGTTAGGTTAATGGAATCCTTAAGTAAAAATCTTGTCTGGAGTCAGTGAATACAGGATTTGTTAGAAATACCATTGCCGCTTATCATCGCCCAACTATTATTACCTCTTTTATCTCAATGTGATAAGTGATTTATCAAAACCTTCTCTGACATTTATATTGATTTCAGCCCCCTTTAGGGATGCTTCATCTGCTCACCAGTTTTATATCAACACTGTGCGGTCAGCACAAAATTGTGTGACTGTATTATTTTGAGACACAGAATGCTTTCAACTCCTTTTTTGGAATCCTATCTAGTCATAGTAAATCATTTCCTTTTATGACTTAGCAATGTAAAAGTTCTACACTGTTCTTCACAGAAGGCATGCCACATGGGAAAGGAAATATGTACCTGAGGATATTCAAGTTCTAGTTTTGGGTCTATCACATATCTTACACATAAATTGCCCATGCTTAGGCAAATTAGTTCAAATTTCAGATCTTAATTTTTTTCCCCAATTATTAAAATGAAAGGCTAAGTTAGGATGATTTTCAGGGTTCTTTCCAGCTCAAGATTCTGTTATTTTGATGTGCATAAGTTATTTTGGTTAAAAAAAAATAGCCTGTTACTTGTATTTAATGACAAGGCTTTCATTTATGTAGTATGTATCATTGTTTGTGCAATATTTTTCTTATTATACTAAAATTTTGGATTGTCGTTCTAAACATTTTAACATTTTAAAGTATTACTATACATGATTTCATATAGTGCTAAAAGTGGTGCAAGGTGCAGTGAGGTATTATCCCAGTGCCTTTGGTCAGACTGATCCTTGATGCTTTTTAGTGGACAGAATCAATTCTACAATGATTACTACTTTGTGGGGAATCCTGTTCCATTAACAACAGTGTTTGTAGTTCTTTGCATTCTGTCTGTAGCTCAGGGCAAAATGGTGAAGTCAGTAGAGCTGGTTTTCAATAACTTCAACTTTGTTCCCTTTCCTTTGGACTTGGTGGTACCTCCTCAGATACCCAATACCACCACATTCTCCCTGTCATCCAAATCTAGTATCAGGAAAAAAGACAACAAATTCATTCTTGTCCAAGTAGATACAACTAGTAGATAAAGTTTATTATTTCTTTAGCAGTATCTGATTTAAGTAGGAGAAGAAGCTTTGTTAAACTAAAAGAATGAATTTCTGTTTGTAAAATTTCAGGAATTAGAAAATTATATGGAAACCGTTTTTCTTTTTTTCTTTTCTTCTTCTTCGTCTTCTTCATCGTCTTCTTCTTCATCGTCTTCTTCTTCATCGTCTTCTTCTTCTTCTTCTTCTTCTTCTTCTTCTTCTTCTTCTTTTTTTGCAGGGCATATGTGGGATTGTTAACAGCCATGAAAATTCATTATTGTCTTCCACGTATAGTGCCAATGTTTCTGTTAGCTCCTTCCTGATGTTCCTTCAAAAGTCATATTGGCTTTGGCAGTAATTTCAGAGGATGCTAGAACCTGTGATTTCCCTACATACAATTATCAATAGGAAACCTGGCATGCCTCATTAGTGACCCACCTCTAATGAGTTAACTTCAAAAATATTGAATAGCTATTCTTGCCAGTCCCATTTGACCACCAAGAAACAAGTTCTGCCAGTATTTTCTACAGGGTTCCATGTGGCTAAGCACAAGTCCAGTAGCTTAAATGGAAATGAGAATGCAACAATTGTTCACAATTTAGCCTAACCCTGTCCTGAAGAAGACTGGTGAAAGTTAGGGGGAATAAACATACTTCCCTTCCCCCTCTCCTCATTCAAACTCTATTCAGAGATATCCTTGAAGATAAATAGTACTCCCAATTCACAATATAAAAATTTATATTCCATGATGCATCCATGTGTTGGTGTCAGGGATGTGTTTGTATGTTTGTGTATAAGATGAGATCCTGTATGGGGTTAGAATAGAAAGCCTTAGGTACTAATAAAATTATAATATTCCCTGAGGCAAGCAAGGAAGGGCACTGATGGAGATCAGCTCAGCCTTACAGTTTTACCCCTGTGGAGGTCTGGGGTAACCCTAATCCAGAAAGTCAAATTATGATGTCAAACCTCTGAGATTAAATTTTCCCTATAAATCTACCCATGTCTATACCATCTTTACTAATCACCATTGGGATTAGCCGGTCACAATGTTCTGCCTCATGGTGTCTTTCTTCTTACCTCTCCTCCATACCTTATGGTGCCTTTCTCTTTATAATAGCATTTTTTTAGGGTGCTAAACTCTTATGGATTTAGTGTGCCAATTAATGGCATATTTCTGCCTCATAGCATATTCTTTTTCTCCTGATTGTGAGTTCTCTTGGGGAATTTGTTCATAATTATTAAAACCCCTTTCCTTGTTCACTATATGCTCTCCCAAATCTAATTTATATTTACTACTTCTGGTGTCTATTTTACCTCTTTGTTTTGTCTATAACTCTTCACATAAATAAAAGTATCTCCTGGCAAAGATAAAACCATTGTGAATTCATCACATGACCAAACCCCATTATTTGATGTCATACCCCATAATTTTGTCCCTGACCTCAACCCTTATCGTGTATATACGTACATTTCCACATGACTAGACATGTGATTTCATTGGTAAGGAAATTACTTTACCACTGCAGATCTGTCCCTTCTCTGCAATTTGCAGTTTTATGGGGCCAATGTGACGTTAAAGTGTTTTGCATTCCTCATCCAAGATGTAGCAGGCATGAAACTTAAACACAGGTCTTCCTTCGCTCTTTATCTACTAGTCCATAATCTCATAAATGAAAATATAAATATATGTACATATAAATATATGCTACCTATATAAATGTACATATGACTATAATCAGAAAAGAGAACTAGCAGAGTGAAGTGAAAACTTCACTTTATCTCTTAAATTTAGACAGCTCTTGCTTAACCACTATAACAAAGGAGCTCATATGCCATCCATATTCATCTAATTCTTCAAAAAGAAGAAGTATCTAGCATGGGGGCAGCTATTATTCCAAATCCACAGCAGACAGTCTGGATGCAGCGCAATAGATGCTTTGGGATATAGTTTCTCCATGAACAGCTTTTGTTGTGTCTTCACAACAATTCAATTGTGTCTACCTTTTTATGACTCCATTTGGAATTTTTTGGCAAAAATGGCTGGAATGGATTGCCATTTTCTTCTCCACCATTTACAGCTCAGGTGAAATTTAAGTATGTGTGATTGTTAACTGCAAAAAACCCAGAAGATTAGAGAACCATTCTGCAAATCTACTCTTTAAAAGTGAATATCTGAGTGTTATAGAAAATCCAATCTGCTATACTTGGAATATATTCTCTCCTACTCTCCCACTTCTTGGATGTTATGCTTACAGAAGCAGCATTAGTGTGGAATGGATAAAGGGCAAGAGGATCTAACTGTTTGGGGACAATTGAGTTGTCTTGGCTTTTATTAGTCATGGGAAAAACATTCATTTTTCTTTTGAGATAAGTGGCATGTAAATCTAAGTCACAGAGCAGCACCAAATTTAAACAAAATTTAGTTAATATTCCCACAAGGATTAAACCAAAGCTTGATTCAACTAGTGAACATTGCACTATTGCCTAATGGTCACAATAAATTCCAATTTCCCATTTCTTTATTTTAAAGGAGTTGAGGGTAAGTTCATTGGCAAGTGAAAATACATTGTAATGGTGTTAAATAGGAGCAGGCAAAACTGATGTGACTGATGGTAAGGTCATAGAACTTGCACGTTTTTCTTGTTGCCTTTTTTTCTGCTCTGCTCTGATTAATATTGCTAGTATGACTGTTGACCTCACAGTGAATGTGTTTTACAAATATAATTAAGGGATAAAGAGACTGTTTGCCTGGGGAAACTGTTCCAGAGTTTACTCTATAAAGTCTTATAAGACTGAATGAGAGTGAAACTTTTTCTTCTTCACTCTCCTCTGCTAGTTATTAGCTTCCTTTTTTAATAGATAAACATAAATCTTACTTTTGTTATAAACTATAACTCACAATAAAAAATGATTCAGTGATAAACTGAAGAGATGAGAAAACCATTAGAGAAAAAATTGTCTTTTAGACTTTCGTCTTGAAGCTCAGGGCCAAAAAATGTCACTGAAGGGTTAGTTAGCCTGAAGGGTAGATTGGAAGAAAAGTAGTTGTGAAGAAAGCATTTTGCAAAACTTATAAGGTGATATAAATATGGATTGCTGATACAATTATGACTCTAATTCCAGAAAGGGAAAAAGTCAGAGGAAATGGATTTTTATGTGGGATTTGAAGTTCATCTAGAATGTTGGAAAAGAGTAATGGGAAAGGGCACTTTCTATATTTTGGAGCAACATAAAATAAATATGGGAATTGGCATAGCAAATGCAACTTTGCTAAAATAAAATGAAATAAAAATGCCTCTCTCCGTTCTATCTGGCCAATTTTTGTTCCCTGTAGGATGACAAAGGCTTTCTGAGAAATCCTATAGAAATTTATTCTACTTTCTACTCTTCTCCCTTGATACAATCTCCAATGGTAGGGTCAGTTCTAGGAAAAGCTGTGAAGTCAAAGTGGAGGTGACTTAAATTTGGTGTCCATTCATCTTTCTATTTGAGTTTCTTCACCCTGTCTCCACTGTTATCCATCACATTCCCAAAGGGATTACTCTCAGTTGGATGTTAAGAACAATGACAATTCACAATTCTTTTGCTTGCTTCACAGTAACCCAGTAGAGAAGGTAATACAAACAATATGATCTCTATTTTTAAAATTACAAATACACTGAGGATGAGAAAGATTAAATGTTTTGCCTTGTCATACATCTAATGTGCTGGTGATATTGTGTGATGAAGAGAATAATGGGTCTGCATTCAGAAACTCTTGGTCTGAACCAAGTCATCTGATTCAAAGTCCAACATTTTTTTCAAGACACTAATGGTTGTCTGATAAAACTTAAGACAGCCTAAGAGTTATTTGTATTTAATAGGAAAAATTGGAAAACTAAAAGGAATAATGCTGTGTTGGTAAAATAAAGAGATCAAGGTTGATATTTTTTGAGTAAAAGCTCTGCCCCTTAACCACCTGCCTGAAAAGTTGCTTTTGAATGAAAGTACTTAAAGAGAAATCAATGTGGAGTCAGATGGCAAGCAAATTAGTTCTTTATGTCACATATCTCATAGAAATGTTTGACATGTGACCAAAGACCTCAGCTGTAAGTACCCTCAAAAGCACTGAAAGACTAAACATCAAGTTGAGGCTTTTAATCTTGATTAGAGGGGAATAATCTAGTTTATGTCCTTGTGAAATTACTTTCTGGGCCCCCTGAAAGAACTCACCTTCACTTCTCTCATTGTGTTTTGACTCTTGTGAGCTTTCAGAAAAAAAAAAAAAAATCACTCCACCACGAAGGGACCCATCTAAAAAAAATTAGGAAGGACCAAAGTCCAGAAGCCAGACATCTGAGTACCACACAGAAATTGAGGCATTTAAGAATGAAAAACACCCGAAGAGAGACAATGAGGTGAAAGCAAAGGTTGTTTTCTTCCTGACAGTTTATAACTGCACTCAATTTACATGTCATTTGTTTTCAGAAACAAATGTATGAGGACACAGGCCAGATTTGAATTAGTGTAGTTGAAAGCCTAGGGCTATTTGAGTTCAAATGCTCAAAAAAGCAACAGTAGATGGAGCACTTTGGGATTTCAGGGAGGACTGAGGAAGAGGGAAGAGCAGAAGTCTTAAGGAAATGAATATAATAAATATGGAGCTCTACTTTGGGAGAAAAATAGGCAACACTGCAAAAGACAATAGGAAGACTATATGGAACTGAATATTTGAAAAGGAATGCATTGAAAGGAATAGGAAAAGAAAGCTTATGAATTATGATGCACTATTTCAGAACATGAGCAGGTAGTTAGTGACACAGTGGATATAGCATTGGATGTAGAGTCAGATTGACTCATCTTCCTGAGTTCAAATCGGACCTCAGATACTAAGTGTATTACCCTGGACAAATTACTTAATGCTTTGCTTCAGTTTCCTCATCTGTAAAATGAAATGGAGAAGAAAACATCAGTCCAGTCCAACATCTTCGCCAACAAAACCTCAAGTGGGGTCATGACTGAAAAACAACAGAATACTAAGTCTAGAACACAAAATCTTGTGAGTCTGGATTTCCATTTTTCCAGGCCTTCATAGTTTAGTTTAACATAAACAGGGTAGCATATTATGCCAGAGTATCTTGTAGTTTTCTTGTTAGATATTTTCCCTTAGTAAGGAAAAGTTCCCTAGGGCAAAGGAAACTCTACTAAAGATGAAGTAGAAAAACACTATCAGAAAATGGGGAAATGGAGAGGAGAGGGAAAAGTCAGGAAAGAAAAACAAAAGATAATGATTCATAATTATTCTGAAATAGAAGTTTTGGATGGAAATAAGACTGTATCTGCAATATAGAAGGGAGGAGAATAATTAAAGGGAATAATATGAAACAGACAGAGAAGTGATAACAAATCTCAAAGCTCTATGGAGTATAAAAATCAATTAAGGGGAATCAGGATGTTTTCTTTTCATGAAGTATTAACATATAAATAAAGAAATAATTGGGCATAAATACCAGTGTAAGTAAGGGTCACTCTTGTGATGATGATTTTACAGACTCTTGTAGAAAAAAAACAAACAAAACCCAACTTCTTAATGATCAATTTAGCTTAACATTTACTAAGTACTTAGTATGTTCAGGCATTGTGCTTAGATCCTAGGAATAACAGAGGGGAAATGATACATTAGAGCCTACAAGATCCATTGCAGGTAGGTGCTTGTAGTAGCTATTTTGTACCATGGATAGAGTGCTGGACCTGCAATTAGGAAGATTTGCATTCAAACCCAATCTCAGACACATCATAATTGGGTGAATCACTGAGAGAATCATTTAGCCTCAGTTTCTTCAATTGTTAAATGAAGATAATAACAGCACCTTCCTTATAAAATTGTTGTGAGGATTAAAAGAGAATATTTGTAAAACACTTAGCACATTGCTTGGTATGGAGCTGGAGAGATTAAATGCTTACTCCCTTCCTTTCCTCTTTCTTCCCTTCTCCATTTCCAGTTCCACATCTATGATCCTATGAATCCCCAAGAAGTTCACATTCTACTGGTAGAAAAGGCAATAATTTCATTTGAGAAAATCAAGAAGGATTTCTTGGAGGAAATCTCACACTTGAGCTGTGTTTTAAAAATAACTGGGTGGGGGAGGGTGAGGAGTGATCCTAAAGGTAAGTAAGGAATATATTCCAGGTGAGAGTTTTGACAACTATTGGTGTCTGGAATGTATAGTAAAATGCGGTTGGAAATGTAGATTGGGGCCAGATTGTGAAAAATCTTAATGCCTATAGGCAACAGGGAATTATTTTTTTTGGTTTTGGGAAGATAACTTATGTTTTGGGAAAAGAGCTGAGATGGGCCACCAGTGCCTTAGGGAGATCATTGTGAAAGCTCTGTGCAAAATGGCTTAGAGAGAGGGGATAATGGAGGAAACCATACAAATTAGAAGGGACAGAGATGAGACCTGAACCAAGTTGTTTAGCAGCTAGAGTAGAAATAAAAGTGTGAGTATGAGGGATATTCTGGAGGTAGAATTGCCAAGAATTGGCATCTGATTGGATGTATGGAGTGTCAAAGAATCACATATGACTGAGACTTTGAGCTAGCACTTAGAACAACAGAAAGAGATGCTGGGAGAAAGGAAAGATTTAATAAGGAACATGTTGAGTTGAATATTAGAAAGGTTGAGAGATCCAATAGTGAACTGGTGTACTCCTAAATCCTTTAGCAGCTACATCTCTGAAAGGGAAAGGCATAGACTTCAGTAACAACTCTCTAGATAGATGCCAGAGTCTATTAGGTATTTGGGGATGTGGAAATAAGATTCATCTCTTTGTGTTTCAGCCTATCTCTGTCTCTCTTTCTTCTTGTTTTTTTTTTCCTTCCCTTATTCCATATGTGGTAACACTGATACATCTATATATCTATCAAGGTAGATACCTGCTCTCCGCTTTCTGCTGCATTCTGTTCTTTCTTCTCCTCACAGATATCAAACATTGTGCAGTGTCAGCTTATACTACCAACCATAGCAGAGACCTTTCTTAGTTCACATCACTAGGCCCTTTGCCTGAACGCAACTGCAGACATTTGTATAATGCTTACCAAATGGTTTACATATGTTATTTTTTAAAATTAACAGTACTGCATTTCTGTGTTGAATTTTTATAAATTGTGCTTAGAGACTCATTCTGAGACTCTGTCAGTGAGAATAGCACTGGGTGTGTTATTTCACAGGTCCCTGGTCTGCAACTTAGAATTAGAAAAGTTGCCCAGAGAGAGGTTACTGACTCGCCTCAGTTCAGTCAGTACTTAGCAGTGTTGGCATTTGAATCCAGGTCTTCCCAGATTCGGGGCCAGCTGCCTATCTTTCACGCCGAGTGCGGCTACTCGGAGTCAGTTTATTGTCCATTTTGGGCGGTGTTTTCCATCTCTTCCCACCCCACCCCCACCATAGGAAATCAACCTTTGAAAAGTCTTTTAGGCCACTAAAAAAAAAAAAGTCTTGGGTGGTAGGCGTGGGGGTGGGGTACAATAAGGTGGGGGTGAAACTGGAACAAAGGGAATGACTCCTATTCAATTATGTTCTATTTCTTTTTCATTTGTTTCCGAGCTGGTCGGATAGAAAGAAGGGAGAGAGCTTGGGTACTCCAGGAGCTGAGGGCTGGGTGGGGCGGCTTGAGGTCGCTGTCCTCAGCCTCGGTTTTGAATTCATTCTGAGCCCACTCAGCGCTCCTCCCCTTCTGCTCCTATTCCTTCATCTTCCCTCCCCCCGGAGCGGCAGCGGCAGCGGCAGTAGCAGCGGCAGGAAGCTGAGCCGCGGCCAGACACTGCAAGGTTGGGCTGGAGCTGCCGAGAGGCCCCAAGCAGCGCGGGCGGGGCCGGGGTGTTGGGCGGCAGGGCTGGAGAAGAGGCCTCGATACTGTAACAGGGGCGGCGGCGGCGGCGGGCGGCGGCACTGGAAGTGACCCGAGATGTCTGCAAATGTAAGAACCCCGGAGGAGCTGGTGGCCAGGGGAGCCGAGGCGGAGGCGGGGTCGGGGCTGAGAACAACCTCTCCTTGAGTAGCTGGGCTCCGCGGCTGCCCTGGCGGCTGGCGGCTATGGAGCCTGAGGGTCCCCGGCGTGGCTCGGAGGCTGCGGGGCTCCCGCTGCTCCTGGTGCTTCAGTCCCCGGTGCTGCTCTTGCTCTTGCTGGCAATGCTGCTGCCGGGCCCGGAGGCCTCCCCGTTGCGGTACTCAGTGCCGGAAGAGCAAGAACCCGGTTCGCTGGTAGGAAACTTGGCTAGTGCCTTGGGGCTAGAACTGCGGCGGCTGGGGCCGGGCTGCTTGCGCATTAACCACCTGGGCGCACCTAGTCCGCGATACCTGGAGCTAGACTTAACGAATGGCAAGCTCTTCGTCAACGAGCGCATGGACCGAGAGGCACTTTGCGAGCAGCGGCCCCGCTGCTTGCTTCACTTGGAGGTGTTGGCCCACAGCCCCGTGGCGGTGAGTGCAGTCGAGGTGGAGGTGCTGGACATCAACGACAACTCTCCTCGCTTTCCGCGCTCGGATTACCAGTTGGAGGTGAGTGAGTCGGTGGCTCCGGGGACGCGCTTCCACATCGAGAGCGCGCAGGACCCGGACGTGGGAACCAACTCGGTTCAGAGCTATCAACTCAGCCCCAATGAGCATTTCGCCTTGGACCTCAAGCCCCTTCAGGAGAACAGTAAGGTATTGGAGCTGGTGCTGCGCAAAGGCCTAGACAGAGAGCAGGCTAGTTTGCATCGCCTGGTCCTCACTGCCGTAGACGGGGGCAACCCGCCTCGCTCGGGCACTGCACAGATTTTCGTGAAAGTCTTGGACACCAATGACAACTCTCCCGCCTTTGACCAGTCTACTTATCGCGTTCAGCTGAGAGAGGACTCGCCCCCGGGAACACTGGTGGTGAAGCTGAATGCATCGGACCCAGACGAGGGCTCCAATGGCGAACTGGTTTACTCCTTCAGCAGCTACACTTCCGAAAGAGAGAGACAACTCTTCAGCATCAACTCGGGGACTGGAGAGGTAAGAGTGAGCGGGGCCCTGGATTATGAAGAGGCCTCTTCCTATCAGATTTATGTGCAGGCCACTGACCGAGGTCCTGTACCCATGGCCGGCCACTGTAAGGTACTAGTGGACATCGTGGATGTGAATGACAATGCCCCGGAGGTGGTGGTCACGGATCTGTATAGTCCGGTGTCTGAGGACGCCATGCCCAACACCGTGGTCGCCCTTATGAGTGTCAACGACCAGGACTCTGGCCCCAACCAGAGGGTGAGCCTCAGACTCCCAGCTTCTCTGCCTTTCCGACTCAACGGGCTTGGGAACTCCTATTCCTTGGAGGTGAGTGGCCCACTGGACAGGGAGAGAGTGGCTGCTTACAACATAACAGTGACGGCCACGGATGCAGGGACCCCTCAGCTTACTTCCCAACAGACCATCCGGGTGGACATTTCTGACATCAATGACAATCCTCCTCGATTCCAGGAAGCTGCCTACTCCGTCTATGTCCCAGAAAACAATGTCCCAGGGGCACTGCTATGCACCGTGCAGGCTACAGACCTAGATGCCAACCAGAATGCCGAGGTCACCTATTCGCTTTTGGAGAAGGAAATCCAAGGGCTGCCAGTCACCTCCTATGTGTCCATAAATGAAATGACTGGTAATATCTATGCAGTCAGTTCCTTTGATTATGAGAAGTTGCGGGAATTTGATGTGATTGTGGAGGCCCGAGATAAGGGGACCCCTCCATTGAGCAGTACAGTCACTGCCAATATATATGTAGTGGATATCAATGACCATGCTCCACAGATACTGTACCCTACCTCAACCAATTCATCAGTGGCCATGGAGATGGTTCCACGAACAGCTGCGGCTGGCTACTTGATCACCAAGGTAATAGCCATGGACTCAGACTCAGGACAAAACGCTTGGCTGTTCTACTACTTAGCCCAGGCCTCTGACCCTGACCTTTTCAAGGTGGAACTCCACACAGGAGAAATAAGGACTACCCGGAAACTGGGTGATGAAAGTATGTCCACTTTCAATCTGACAGTTCTGGTTAGGGATAATGGACAGCCATCCCTGTCTGCCTCAGTGCTTATTACAGTTGCTGTAGTGGACAGGGTTTCAAAAATACTCCCTGACACCAGAAGACATGTTAAAAATACTCGGACATATTCAGAGATAACTCTTTATCTCATTATTGCACTGAGCACAGTTTCATTTATATTCCTTTTGACAATCATTGTTTTGACTATTATCAAATGCTATCATTATACTGCATATGGCACCTCATGCTGTGGAGGCTTCTGTGGGGTCAGGGAGAGGTGTCCTGCAGAACTCTACAAACAAGCTAACAACAACATTGATGCAAGGATCCCACATGGTTTGAAAGTTCAGCCTCACTTCATTGAGGTTCGAGGGAATGGCTCCCTCACTAAGACCTACTGCTATAAGGCCTGTCTAACAGCAGGCTCAGGAAGTGACACATTCATGTTTTACAATACAGGGGCGCAGACTGGCCCTGGGCCACATGCAGTCGTGACTGACAGCAGACATCTGACTGGTCAAAGTGGGCAGAGTGCACAGAACCTGATCATTCTTAAAAATGAGTCCACTACGCCCAATGAGGTGAGGTTGTGAAGGTGGTCAGGAATCCTGGCCAGATTCTGGTCCTTGGAGTTTCATGCAAAATTATTCATGTTGGATTTCCTTATGGGCATCTTTCACTAGAAAAAGTTTCCTGTAACTTTTGGAATCCAGACTCCATTTATTCAGCTCTCTCTGTCTGTTTCTGTCTCTGACTTCCTCCATCTCTCTGTCTCTTTCTACAGAACTGCAATTTTATAAAAAATCATTTCTTTACTATTTCAGACAGTGATTGATCACCAATTTGTCCACATTTAGCTTTCCTTCCAGCTGTATTAAGGTTTGTTCTAAAAATTTATTGAGAAATAGAGTTTGGTTTTTTAAAAAAAAACTATTTAATACTGAGAGATGGTTCTGGCAAAGAAATGAAAAAGGTCTAAAAATCAGAATTATTATTTATAGTGGTAAAAATATGAAGCAATTTATTAGCAGCTCCAAGGAAACATGTTTTATGCTGTGTCATTCATACCAAGAGTGTTTTTTTGTTTTTTTGGTTTGATAATGCTTGCTTGTATTGTGAGCTCTGGGGCTATGGTGTTGGTATGTGCAGGTTGGTTTTATTTATATAGGATATTCATTGAAAAATTTCTAGTCATATTTTTCACAAACTAAGTTAAATAACTGCTAGTGTTATAAGGGTTTGTGGTTTTATTGGAATTCTAGCTCAGGGTATTAATATCATATAAAGTGAAATATCTTTCCCCTCCAATTCCCCATGGCCTCCTCTCAATCTCAGTTTGGAATGGATTTGAGTATTTTGACCTTTTGTCTTTTATTTTTCCTTTCTATCTCTGTCCTTTTATAATTCTTTATGCTCTGGTACCCTTGGCACTCAGATTAGGTACATTGGAGAGAGCTGTCCCAGTTACCTGAATTTGGAGTTAGAGGACCAAGGTTAATTTTTAACTCTTGCCACTTACTTTGGAGAAGTCACTTAAGTTTGCTAGGCCTCAGTTTCCACATTTAGAAAAGGAGGAAAGAGAAAGTTGGAGTAGGTTATCTCTAAGATACTTATAACTTTAAATCTGTGATTTATGTGTCTAGATTTTTAAAATATTTTAATTAGATTATCAAAACAGAATGGAAGTTGGCCCCTCCTCTCTCACTTTCTATCCTATCTTTTTCAATTTATTTCAATTTATTTCAATTTATTCAGTAGCCCTGCCACAAAATGGAGAGTTTGGGGGTTGGGGGTAGGGGAGAGAGGAAGGGACACACCATAGATTACCAAGAAATCAAGTACTTTTTATCTGATGATGCTAGAGAGATAGTAAAACTGGGTGACTGGAGAAGAAGATGTGAAGCCAGGTTTAAGTTCAGAGAAAGTATGGAGGGAAATACCTCCCCACCCCCAACACCCACCTTCTTTGCCAGACATTCCACATTAAGAGTAAGCGGATTTCATTGCATTTACCTTCAATGCAATAATCTGTACCCTGTAGCTTTCCTGTTCACAGAGTTTAATTCCTGTGGTTTTGATCAAAAGCATAATAGTTTCTTGAAAATCTCCCATGATTTTAAGTGACAGTTCTTTGCTTCTATAGATGTTTAGTTTCTGGATATAAGATAAAGTGACATTTGATAGGAAAGGTTTGGAAAGTAAACGACTCTCTCTAAAACAGTAATGTTTAAGAAGTGTCTGATAATTTAAAAAAAATTTTTGTTAACTGTATTTCCGTATACATGGTTTGCTTTTACTTCTATGTATTTTATTTTATGCATTTAAAAACATTATTCTAAGTAGGGATTGCTTATAGGCTTTGCCCAGACTGCCAAAGGATTCAGAATACAAAAAAGATCAAGAACCTCAAGCTCTAAGAAAAGACAAATGCCTGATTGTATGTTGATTCCAATTTGTATGAAATATATTGCATTTACTGTACTAGTGTCCTGAGATTTAGGTAGGCATAAGGCCAACTTGTACATTAACATCAAACATTTTATGGATGTTGGGAAGTGTGTATGAATTTGTAAATGCACTCATATGCATACACATTTAGGTGAACTACACTTTGGTTCCTTAGCTTTTTTAATGGAAAGGTGTACTTATTCTTCAAGTTTCCTAATTTTTATGTTGGATTTCACAAGCTAAAATGTCATATCACAAGCAAGAATTAACTTGATCTCCCCGGAGACACCAGCATTTCAGCTTGCTTTCAGTGACACTGCAGAAAGAAGCTAATTATAATTTCCCCCACCCAAATGTTCACTCCATGGAGATTTCTGTTAGAGTTTAGCTGTATTATTGATTAAGTATTGGTTCCTCCCCCCTACAAAAATCTCAATTTATAATAATCTTCAGATAGTTTGTGTGCAGGTTCATAAGTCAATGATCAGTTTCAAAGCATGTGGTTCCTATGTAGACTGCAGGCAGGTTTATCATGAGTACTCTGTTAAGTCTATGATGAGCAAACATAGATGACAGATTACAGATTAAAAAGGCAAGGGTAGTTAAATCAAAGACTTCCTAGAATTCCTAAGATTGCAGCTTTTGTGACCAAAGATGGTAGATTATTGAAAAGTGCTTCACTCTGGATGTGGTCACTGCAGACAATTGCTTAATAGATTTGTATGAACTCATTGGGGAAAGGTTTGTTATTCGTGGTGAATAAGCACATTTTCTGTACTAAGTAAAAGGATTAGATCCCAGCCGGTTGGTAGACAGCTGAAGCATTATAATGGGGGCCACTCTATTGCTTTCCTCGCGGTTCAGAGCATGGGCAGTTTGAAATTCAAGCTATTTCTGTCTTACATTGAAATGAATGTTAATATGTTATCACATGCAAAACCTCAAGTTAATACAAACACACCATAAAAACTTCCATAAGTATTTTGACCAGGGACTTCAGCATAAAAGTGAAGAGAAATTTCTATTAGAAATTAATCAGTAAATGAAAGGATTCTGAACCTCCAACATTCAAGCTGGTGCTGAATAATAGGTACAATGAGTAATTAAATCACAGGATGATAGCAGAGGGAAATGGCATTACAAATTCACTCAATTTGAGGAGTTATCTCTGAAGTGTCATGTGATCCAAAGTCTGGGGCTGAAAGGGATCTTAAGAGTCACCCCAAACTTCCCATTTTGCAGTAGAAATAGGTAGCAAGTAGCAGGATCTGGATTCAAACTCAAATTCTGTGACTCCAAATTCAACATTAGTTCTACGACATCAAAATGTTTCCAAACCTTTGTATATCTCCATATTGCATCAAAATTCTCTTTCTCCTGTTCTCTTTCTCCTGTTTAAAGTTTGCCAGCTCTAAAACCAGAGGTTCTAGATCATGAGCAAACTAAAGTAGAGCAGACAGAAACATGGAGGTTTAGAGACAAGGCTATTTTTAAAAAAGGAACCAAACAAATTTGTGTTGTTTCTCTTGTGATAATAGTGTAGTTAACAATGATAGCAGCTGACTTGTATAAAGTGCTTAAAGGTTTGCAAAATGCCTCTCATTTGATCCTCTCAATAATATTATGAGACGGAGGGGGGGGGGAAACTATAGCTCCATTTTACAAGAGGTATACCTGAAGCTGTGAGAGATTAAGTTGACTTGCCCAAGTTTACATGGCAAATATTGGAGGCAGGCTTTGAACACAGGTTCAAATCTTGGAAATGGAAATATCTGACTCATATAGCCCAGTTTTCTGAGGGTGTCATGCCTAGCTCAGTGGTTTCCATTAGGAGTATCAACCACCTGGACTCTGGTTCCAGCTGGTGGGTATCACAAATTTAGGTTCTAGGATCTTTCTGACTTTGAGTCCAACACTCTATCCATTAAGTTTTGTGGCTAACTGATCTTGCAAACCGTGTCCACTGGGCATAAATTATATTAGGGACAAAGAGGATTGTAGCATCTAATGGTGATATCTTCTGTGTGTTTTATCAGTAGTTAAGTATGTAAGATTTTTTTTGTCTTTGTACTTAAAACACCACCACCACTAAAAATAATGATATCTAGTATTTACATAGTGCTTTAAGTTTGCAAAGCATTTATAAATATTATGTAATTTAATAATAAACCCGGTTAGCATTTTATACAAGACTTACTACGTGACTGATATTATGCCATGTGTTTGACTTATTAACTCATTCAATTCTCACAACAATCCTGGGAAGTAGATCCTATTATTCTTTCCATTTTACAGAAAAGAAAACTGAGGCAAATAGAGGTTAAATGACTTGCCCAGGGTCACACAGTTGGTATGTGTCCAAGACTGAATCGGAATTTAAATCTTCCTGATTCTAGATTCATTGCTGTGTCCTGGTGGTAATTCAGTGTAAACAAGTAATCTTAGGCAGTGGCCTTTGCAATGATAATACTTATAGTGAGTTCATTTCATGCACAGTGAGAATACTGAGGAAACTGCTTTGACAACTGAACAGAATCCATCCTTCAGAAGCATTTTATTACAACAAGACATCATCTCCAGTTCTCATCTTATTTGGAGCCTCTGAGAGAAGAATCACCATCTTGGAACAAATACTGTATTGAGTCCTCTTTAGTCAGTCTCTGGAGCTAAAATGTGGGGGAATCTGATGTAGTTGATTTTGTAGCCAGGTAGGGGAGGGGATCTCTGTGCTCAGTTCCCATTGCAGCACTGTCTCCTGGTGCCTTTTAGGCAGATGCAGAGCTTGTGTTTTTATGATATGGAAGAGTAGTGTGTGAACATTCCTCTCTCACTGATCTCCTTTTCTGATTTCTAGTACTCAGCCAAGATGATCAGTAATGCCCTTTGTAAGGCTTCACTTCTTAGTTCAATCGCTGAGGTCTTCTGTGCTGTCTTCAAGGTCTCAAGTTGAAGAATTTGGGATTTTTGACAGGGTTGTAACAACTGAAGTTGAAAGAGAAGTTCTCAGGGATTTAGGCAGCCTAGTGGCCTACTAGATAAGAGTGGTGGACTCAAAGTCTAGAAAACCTGAATTCAGATCTTGTCTGAAATCCTTACTAGCTGTGTGACTCTAAGCAAGTCACTTAGCCTCTGACTTGCCTCAGTTTCCTCATCTGCAAAATGGGAAGAATAATGGCAACTACCTCCCAGAGTTGTGATTAGAATCACATGAGATAACAAAATAATAAAATTTAAAGCACAATAGAAAAAACTAGCTATTATTATTATTTATACCAGTGGAAAAGATGTGGTATTTCTGGGTACTTTCAGTTTGTGGAAATGACTTGAAGCTATTAGCTGATATGTGAAATGAGAATTAGTGTCTCTCAGTGAATAAACAAAACTTCAGGAGTGAGTCTTAAAACTGCACTAACACTTTTTAGGCCAAAAGAGGATTCTTTGGTGCACTGAAGGCATAATTTATTCTACATAAATCTACAAATATGATGACAAGACTATCCATTGAGAAGTCATGGGTTCAATTCACCCAGCATAGCAAGATTATCAATGGAATGATATAGACTAATAACTATGAGATGTGTGTTACTCATACTGCTGTAAAATAAATCCAGAGATAAAGGGTTTGAATTATCTATCTTATTATTTTAAATTTCTGTCTGATATTGGAGAAAAGGTGTATTTTCCTTCGTTTGCTAAGGAAAGAATTTCTTCCAATAGCTCTTATGAAAATTTCCAGTCAATATAGAATAATATCATAGCTCTGTCTTATCCATATCTTAGTTTTCATGATCATTTACTGACTATGGATGAAAAATCTTGTTTCCTATGGTTTGCAAGTCATTGGCCTGCTCTTCCTTCAGATACAGACATGAGCTATTAAAAGGACATCTGGTTTCACTCAGCATGTTATGCAGAGAGATATTCTGGTGCATTAGGAACTGTCTATTGGTATGTAGACTTCTTGACAGATTATCAAGTTAGGTTTTTGTTTTGTTTGGCTGTTATAGCTGATATAGCTCTTGCACATGAGCAACTTATGATTCATATAGTCAGTTTCAGAGTTATCACTAAAATTGGTAGCAATTTGCTAGTGTCTGTAGAATTGACTTTTAAATAAAGTGCCTCCATCCTCAGTCTTCAGACAAACTGATAAAAAAGGGATCATATATTGTATAAACTCATGTTTATATAACAAATATATCTGCACATGCTAAGTACATATTTATACATAATACATGTATACATGAATATATATCCATTTACACACATATATAGTATTTATATTTATAATATAAAATATAAAAAGACAAGATACTTTATTGGGGTTTTAAATTTATCAAGCCTGCGAAAACTGTAAGCTTATCTTTAAGGATTTGGCCTGTGGGAGGGAAAAAAAACGAATAAAACTCCCTGACATTGAAAGGTGAAAAGAATTGTTGTTTCTCTGGGCCAGAAGTAGTATTTTTTTGGCTCTGCAGGGTCACAGCTCTAGGCTCCTGGGAAGGGAAATGGTGAGTGAGAAGGAACTGCTGTGCTGGCAGGCTGTGCATCTTGCATTAAGCAGACCTAGCAGTTTCCAGTGGGTTGCAACTCATTAGATATATTTTAAAGCCATATTTGCCTGTTAATTTAATTTTAGTTTCCTAAGTGTTAGAGATACAAATGACTGTTTGTAGGGGGAAGAATTCTACACAGAATTATCATTTATTATCACCTTATTTCAATCAACCAAAAGATTGATCTATGTTAGCACTCTGACTAGAGTAGGTTTTATGAATAGGGGTAGGTTTCATGAGTTTTTTCCAAACACTTCATATCAATTATCATAAGATATTACTTTATGAAATCTTCAGTAGAAGTCTCTTGGCTCCCACAATTATCAGTATATTCCCATTAGAAAGGAAGTAGAGATGTTGTGCATAGTTTACTCTTTCAGAATGGCTTTATTTATTGCTTTATCATGAACTTTCATGATAAGGCTATTATGCATTATTCAGGGTGGATCTGTGGATTTATGAATGAGCTGATACATGACAATCAGTGATTCATATTGCCCTATGTCAAATAGTGAAAAGATTTAAAGATATGAGGGATAGATCACAGAAGAAAAAGAATGTTTGGGTTTTTTTATTTGTTTGTTTTTGTTTATATTTTTCTGAAACTATAACTAAAGTGACACATCTCCCCATATTTTACATGGATCACCCAAATGAATGTTCCAGAACTTTTCATTGTTAGTGACCTGTTGTTATTCATCTAAAGAAGCACAAATTTCTAGACCACAAGACAACTTTTCTTTTGTTTCATAAAAAATTAAACTTAGTTCAGGAGTAAGCTATACAAGAACTAAATTGTTCCCCTAACAATGCTCACCAACCATTTGGAATATGATGAATCCTTTTGAACATAAAGTAATTAATATGCTCCATATTATAAGTAATTATATTATTAGTATTCATTGATTGAGTAAATTAACAATAATAAAATATACTATGAATTCAGTTTATTATAAAGTTATCTTATTAGTCCTTGTAGAAACCAGATATGCTTGGGAAATATATATGTATATATATTTTTCTAAACATATCTGGTATATATATACACACACACACATACATATGCATATGTATGTATGCATATAATTGTGAGACATTTTTTTTTTTGCTAACCCAACAGAATAATTTATGAGATGGAGCGATTGAAATAACTTTTCGGTCTACTAGAGGCACAGTGAACATAGGTTGGGTGTCTGGTTTAATGTTCAGTTGAAAGCTAGCTAGAATTATTATACTAGAAAAATTATTAGCTGCTGACAAATAACTTTGGATTTTGATTTAAAAGTTCTGGTTATAGATTCTGAGAATTGGAAGGTCATAGGTCATCTAGTTAAACCTATGTCTGAAATATGAGCCTCTAAAGATTTCCAATGATGAGTCAATTGATTTGTTTTATATTTCCATTTCTTAGGAATTTTTTCTTTTAAGTGAACAAAAAACTCTTGCCTCTTTGTAACTTCTACCCATTATTTCTAGTTTTGTCTTCTGAGTCTGAGCAAAACAAATCTAGTTCTTCCAAATATAAAGATACTGTCCATGTTCCACC
This sequence comes from Sarcophilus harrisii, assembly GCF_902635505.1. NCBI lineage: Eukaryota > Metazoa > Chordata > Mammalia > Dasyuromorphia > Dasyuridae > Sarcophilus > Sarcophilus harrisii. Next base: position 373,815,456 of record NC_045427.1, read on the forward strand.
AATTTCCTTAAACTTTTCTTTTCTTCAGGCTAAATGTTCTCATTTTTTCAGATTATTCCTACATGACATGGTTTTGAATCCTTTTACTATTTAAAATCCCTTCTTCTGTAGTTATCCCAGTTTGCAAATGTTTTTTTCTAAATCATGGAATTCAGAAATGGGTATACAATTTAACTTGCTATTGAAAGCTCATCTAGGTTTAGGTAAACCCATGTTTTTGATAGTTTTTTCTTCTTTAAATTTCTCTAATGTACTAAGATTAAATCAATTGGTAAACAAATCAGTTTTTTTTTTTCAAGATTTTATTACCTACCAACTAGAATTGTTTCTTTTCAGCCTAGTTTAGCTTATTGCTACAAATTCCTTCTTTGCCATGATCCTAGAAAATGAATGAAGGTCTGGGGAAGAGTTTGTGCCTGATAGATTTTAGGGAATTCTGTCTAAAAAGCCATCATAGAATATGGGTCATTGAGTAAGTACAGTTTGAGGATAGACTGAGTCTTCAAGCAGGTTTGATATAAACAGTTTTGCTAAAATTAAGTTCTTCAGCAAAATGGGGTCAATGTGTCCAACCCAACAAACAAGTTATAGCAATTTCTATCACAAATGTGGCTCCCAATCTTGGAGAAATTGGCAGCATTTACTTAGCAGATGTCAGAATCTTTTTGGAAGGAAGGCTCCCACAGCTGACAAGCTAACACAAGTACTGCTGATGGGGAGGAGTGAGATGAGGATGATAATGATTAATAAGAGATATTTTGGTCACACTTTCAGATTTTTAAAATACTTTACAAACATTTTATCCTTTGCTCTCAGTGAGAGCACTACTAGGAAATGTAGGGTTCTTTATATGTTATTCACAGTTCTCAAATCATAAACCACATGGAAATTTTAATTGTCATATTTCAAAAATTCATATGGTAAAGATGAGTCCATTTGTAGATTGTAATATTTTGAGAATCAGTTGTCTGGGAGGACAGATGACATTGGAGGACCTTGGGTAGAAAGAGCCCAGAGTTATAGTAATGTCTCTATCTTGAATTGGCAAGTTAGCTGAATTTCTGATGTCCTGGATTTTCCATTTTCTACATAGAGATTAGAATCATTTTATCCTCCCTTGGAAATTATACAGATAAATGTTGATAAAATATTTGGAGTCTCTTGAATTTAAGGAACTCTAGAAAAATGAAGTATTTTTGTTAATGTCATAGGGTATGACAGTTTTGTGCCTACTAATTATGATAAGTGATAGAAAAGGGAGGTGCCAGATTTCAAGGTCAGTGATAGTTACATCTGAATATAACACATTTATCTTTTTTCCCATAGCTTCATTGTCATCCTGTTTTTCTGGTTTGTTTTTGGCACAGTATCAGGATAGTGATAAAAGGCTGAGCTTCTCCCAGTCTTTTGTGAACTGCTTCTAATCAGTCTGTGATTCTTAAGATAAAACCCTTATATAACCAAATTGTAGTCCTACCTCTTCCACTTAGAATTTCATGTTTAGGGAAATGGCATTGTCCAACACAAGCCCTTTATTATTAAGAGGAGCTTATCCTAGAATTAAGCTACTTTCTGTATTATCTTAGTCTCCCTTAGAAATTGTTTCCTTTCTTTGTAAGATGAAATTGCAGTTTAGAGAGTAGTAACTTAGTGAAGAAGTGAGAGAGAATAGAATTGAGCAAATATTCTTTGATAGAAAGGATTATCAGACAGAGCAAGGCAAAGGTCGGTCATTAATGGTTTATGTTTCACTCTTATTGATACCATTTTTTAATCAGCAGCTGAGGTTGTACCAGATGCTGATGCTATGACTGAGTGCATCTACTCTCTGTGAAACTTGCTGCAGTGTGCAAGGGTAATGGTGGATTACAGTGCTCTGCAGTCCAGCCAGACCACAGAGCACTCGCTGCCCCTGTTTCCATTGTACCTTGTAGAGAGCTGGTGTATATATGTTTTCATAGAGGGAGAGAATTATTTTGACATGTGACCATACTCTTTTATAAAAACAAATGCTTCTATTCATGCTCAAGTGGAGATTCTCACCCATACATTGTCCTCAGAGCTTCACTTGGTGTTTGACCTTTGATTAACAAGGGACCAGCATAAATTTATTCTCAAAGTGTTGTTTAGACCCCATTTTCTTAAACAGTAGATTGTGACCTCATATGGGGTCTTATTACTGAATGTGGGGTCATGAGATTAATATTTATTATCAGTAAGAGGTTTTTTTATATTTTATATTTTATATCTCTATATTCCAAGGTTAGGAAAAATTTCTCAAGTAGAAAAGGGTCAGCTCTTGATTTAGAAAATGACTTAGTTTTATAGATGCAAATGAAATGATTCAAAAGGTAACCTCCAATAATTTTTCTACATAAGATGCTAGAAAGTGTTCTGTAGAAAATTACCCAATTGTTGCTCAGCTTGTGCTTTTTGCCAAAATAACAGAAACATTCCTTTTCTGTTTTTTGCAGCCAAAACAACCTAATCCTGACTGGCGTTATTCTGCCTCTCTGAGAGCTGGAATGCACAGGTATGTACTTTCTCTCCCACCTTTGGTTGAAATCTTTAATCACTAAATGAGTGTGACCTCATTCAAACTGAGACCTATTGAAGATGTTAGCTTAAAAACCGCCAAGGTCTCCCACTGTGTGCAGGGCCATCTCTAGTTGAACTGATCTATATCTGACCACTGGATCCAGATGGCTCTGGAGGGGAAAGAGAGATAGGGGACCTTGCACAACCCTCCATCACTTAAATCCAATTTACTCTTGTCATGGCATTACATCCCCCACACTCCCCCATGGTGTCATGATCCTCTTAAAGAATGAAGGACAAACAACAACTCTAACTCTTTACTGACCAATTGAAAAATGTCTCTGCATGGCCTGGGCCATCTCAGTTGTCTTGACAGAGAAATGCAAATGTATTCTTCCCTTCCCATATTGAACTATCACCTGAAACATTAAGGTCAGGGCTGCATTCTTGCCAAGAGCCAGATCATGAGAAAGCACATTGTAATATCTGAAAGTATCCCTTCCTCTTAGAAGAATTCCTTCAAGTGGATAACCTAAAGGTATAGATTTTGAGCAAGCTTTTGAAAATGATTCCATGGGCTTCTGACTTTTAGGATCTGGGTGTTCCAACCTTCAATGAATTCTAAGACAAATCTATAGTGGACTGCCTAGCATAGAAACAAGTCAGTTTCAGCTCCTGAAGAATAATACTTTCTACACCCTCTCCCCTTTCTCAGCTGTGATCTTTTGTTCCTTCATCTTCCCAAATTGTAATTGTTCCTGAAGCTCTTAGTCATAGGAACATTAGGTGGTGAATACAATGATGTTATTTACCCTTTATTTTCATCACACATGGACCATTTTTGGCAGATAATTTAATTATTGACTTCATTATTCCTATAAGTTCCTGTAGCCATTGTTATTGCTCAACAGGAAAAAAAAATAAAATGGGAATTTCCATATATCTTCTATCTCTTCAGGATTGCTCAATAAAAGGAAGGAATACTTTGTGATTAGGATGAGTCAAGAACCATCAAAGAGTGACTGGAGTCCCAAATCCATACGGATCAAACATTATCCTAGAACAGAAACATCTCTTTAGGACCTAAATTAAACATAATTTTGTTCTTCCTCCTTTGTCTTCTTGGCAGTAATTAATTAATGTAATTCTCAGAGCAGATCTACTATCAGGGCAATGGGAACAAGTTAAAAATTCATTAAATTGAAAGTGCTTTAGAAGCCAGAAGGGAGAAAACCATAAGGCTAAGAAATCAATCATCACTGGTTAGAAAAAGACATCATCTTTAAAGGGTCCTTTGTTCTCTAGAGTCTGTAAAAGTCCCTAAAAATACACACACACACACACACACACACACACACATACACACACACACGCACACACATACTTGTCAACATACTGTCCTAAAATGCTTCCTTACTCGGTTTTTTATCGACCAAGATGAATTTCCTTTGAAGTAAAAACTAATGTTAATCATTCTACATAGTGTGATAATGCCAAATTAATGCAAATGTGTGTTTAAAAAATTAAATGTTTTCAGACTCAAATGAACTCAGTCTGTTGTAAGCCTTATCCTTGGCCAAAAGCAATCTGGCATTTGTGCTTTTCTTTTCTGACCACAGAGCCAATTAGGGTCAGACTTCAGTCAAGGGTCTAGATAGATGAGGACAGTGTCAGCCAGAAAGCTGGAAAGCATTTCTACCCTGAAAAGAAGAGATGACTAGAAACTCTGCTATGGACTCCAGGGCACTGGGGCACAGACAGACTTCTCTCCCTTTTTTCATAGGCATATATATATGTGTGTGTGTATATATATACATATATATATGTATAGGCATATATATATGTATATATATATATGCAGAAAGGTTTTCTTTCTGCACCTAAATCTAAGGGTAGTAAGGTAGGAAAGATCTATAGTCTCCCATGGAATTTTCCCATTTCCATAGCATGGGAAGCAAGGAGACCCATAGTTTTGACTGGAGGGGCACAAAATACAAGAAAAATAATGAATCCCAAATTTATGTAAAAATACTGAAATCCCAATCGTTTTCTTTCTTTCTCTTAAGCCATAAAGCTAAATGTAATCTGAATCAAATTTTAGATAGCATGCTGATATGTATTATAGAGAGTGAAATGAAATTTGAATGAAGCATATCTTCAGAATTCCTGCTGATTCTTTATTGAATAATATATAGAATGTGTATTGGAATTGTGATTTCTAAGTTGGGTGATTTTCAAATGGGTACCTCCCTCCTTGGGCCTTCTGTTTTGAAAAAAACTTGTATGGATCCCTTTCTGGAAAATTATCCTTGAAGAGAGGTGATATTCTCTCTTTTATAAGAATAAGATATGCATTTTCAGCTACAGCTGATATGTTGATTTGTTTTAATGAGCTAAAATTTTACAATAGGTAGGGTTTCTATATGTGGGTAGTACAAACACACAAAAAGAGGAAAAACATCAATGAAATCTTTTTAAAATTCACAGAAGAGAACAGTAGGCAATTCCAAAAGGAACAAAGATATTCAAAGCAGTTTGGCTAATATATTAAATGTAATATATGCTTAATAAACTGTATATAACAGAAACTAACAATATCATAAAACATCTCCTTTTTTGTGCTTCTTGTATATCAAAAATATAATAAAAAGATTTTGCATTAAAAAAGCCAAATATTACCTTAGTATAATTTTTTAGGATGATTTAGAATAGGACAAGTTTAAGATTACCATCCTTTAACTAGACACAGGGCTGCTAAAGCATGGGCCACTAGAGACCTCTTGTCATTCTTGAAGAGATACTACTCTAATGGGATAGAAAAGAGGAAACTAGGAATTATTTCTAAGCAACTTGGTGGCTATACCATCTCAATCACCTGGAACTTATCATATTAATATTGAACTTAGTGTGGACATCCTATTGATAAAACCCACTATGACTGAAAATCCTGAGCTCAATAGATCCATCGGTCTCAGCCTCCCAGTAGCTATAATTATAGGTATGCACTACCATGGCCAGGTTTAGTGTTTTCTTTTTAACAGGATAAATGTGTCATATAGCATTAATGAAAATACAAATTTCTGTAAAGATAAATGTTTTTATCAAATGAATAACTCTGGCAAAGATGCTATAAAAGTAGATAAATCAGTCGTGATTCTGTATTCCATGCAGAATAGTTGCATGACAATTGCTTTAGCATGAGCATGAGGAGAACCTATTAATTGCAATGCTGCCCCAATGCTTTGGACAGATTTCTATATGTAGAGAAGGATCTTGAGAGCAATTATCTAAATATTGTATATGTATGTATTTCCTCAGCTCTGTGCACCTGGAGGAAGCCGGCATTCTGCGGGCAGGGCCAGGAGGCCCTGATCAGCAGTGGCCAACTGTGTCCAGTGCAACACCTGGTGAGCTGCTGATTTTTCTCCTTTCTTGGGTTGTGGGAAGGGTGGAGATGATTCTATTTTGGGAGAGGAAGGAACTGTGATTATAGCTCTTTTTTTCTACAGCAAAGTTTTTTAACCCGAGGTCCATGATTTTGTTTAAAAAAATTTTTTTAGAACTGTATTTCATTATTTTCTTTGCAATGCTATGTTATTTTATTTTACGCTTTTAAAAACTTTATCCTGAGAAGGGGTTCATAAGCTTCACTAGTGTGCCAAAGGGGTCAATGATACAAAATTGGCTAAGGAACCCTGCTCTATGGAGACCATGTTTCCTAGTATTAGAGCTGAGGCCTGGTTTTCTTAGTCTTCCATTAATCTTCTTTCAGGATCAACTCTGTGATCCTAGCTGTTATGCATAGTAATCTAGCCTACATACTTAAGGTTCAGTCTACTGTAAGGTTCAAATTGTTTGTCTCATTGAAGAAATGAGTTGCAATAATGTGTCCCCATGCTTTCTGTTAGAGAATGACATCACTTTATTTTCAGGATGATTGAAAAGAATTAGAGGGACAAACTGGGGGTCACTGAACAGGGGAAAGTTAATTAGCTTTTATCAGGGACAGGTTCTGTGACCTTGGTTTCACTAGCTTGTTCTCTAACCTACTGTGCTAATCATCCACAGACATTCAGTGATTTATAATCCCAGGAATGGCAGCACTGAGGGTGGTCCAAGGAGGAATGATGGAACCAAAATTCTAAGTTTAGTTTAAAATAGAGATTCTACTATGCCAGACTTTCTTTCTATCCTGAAAATTATTTTCAAGAAAAGATTTCCATGAGAAGTCTGGAAACAAATACTTTGCTATTTCAAATGCAAAGAATTGGGGGAAAGGAAAAATTCAAACATTAAAAATTATCAAGATGATGTAAGTGTGCATGTGAAATAGTATTTTGAAATCAGGCTATGAAAGTGAGAGACATAGCCAAGTCACCATCTCCTCTGGCAGCTTTGAAGCTTTTGTTGATTATAATTGCATCAGTCTGCATTCCCCATTTATGAATACTGCACAATTCAACTAAAAGTCACATTTGAAAAATAAAAAAGCGCAACCCAGGGCAATTCATTAGAGTGATAATACTTCCAGATGGCAAGAGGAAAAATGAAAAGTTATTCATTGACAAATCAGCTAACACAAACCTTTATGTTAGAGTAGATAAACCAAATGAAAGAAGAATGTGACTCCCAAAGAATTGGGGGGTAGGGTGAGGAGGAGAGCAGTGGAAGACTAAGAAAGAAAAAATGGTAGCTCTGTCTTTAAAATTCTAAATTCTTAATTACGAATAAGAGTCAAATTCATCTCATGTCAAGATTTTCCTTAGTTGTTCTTGGAGAAGTATTATAGGTCAGTCTTCTTAAGGAATCAAGCTTGGAACCCTAACAAAGCCTTGCAAGATGACCTCTGAAAGGTTACTTTCCCTTTTTATTTCTCTAATAATTGACTATGCAAGAATAAAAAGAGGATAAAGCTTAAGGCAGATTGATATATATTCATATTAAATATATACTATAGACCTACAACTGATTATGTAAACTATAGCCCAGATCATGAAGGCCTTGAGAGCAGCAATCAGTTTTCTTTCTTGCATCCCTCTCACATTGGAGAGTGACTCGAACACAGAGGATGCAATAGATGAATTTTGCCTAGCCCAGAATCAAAGCTCTGTATTTACATGGACTGGTTTCAATTTGGGGGAAGCCATGCTGCGTGTACTCACTCTCTGACTCAAAACTATGCCCAGGGTTTTCCCTGAGAACAAAGAATCTGGCTCATGTCTGATTCTCCACAACAAAGTAAAAAGGTTTTCATTTCCAGGAAGTATTTCAGGTAAGCAAAATAGAAAATACTACACAGGCTTTATTCATCCTAACAAAATGTAAAAGACTAACACTTGAGCCCACAAATGGTCAAGATGAGTCTTCCTTCTATAGTGTGCCTCCACCTTCTGAAGGGCTGGTACAGATTTCTGGTGCAGAGCTAGAGTCAAGAAATCCTTCCCTCCAGCCCTTTTTGTAGTGGCTAGAAACTGGAAACTGAATGGATGTCCATCAGTTGGAGAATGGCTGAATAAATTGTGGTATATGAAAATTATGGAATATTACTGTTCTGTAAGAAATGACCAACAGGATGATTTCAGAAAGGCCTGGAGAGACTTACACGAACTGATGCTAAGTGAAATGAGCAGGACCAGGAGATCATTATATACTTCAACAACAATACTAGATGATGACCAGTCCTGATGGATCAGGCCATCCTCAGCAACGAGATCAACCAAATCATTTCTAATGGAGCAGTAATGAACTGAACTAGCTATACCCAGAAAAAGAACTCTGGGAGATGACTAAAAACCATTACATTGAATTCCCAGTCCCTATATTTATGCACACCTGCATCTTTGATTTCCTTCACAAGCTAATTGTACAATAATTCAGAGTCTGATTCTTTTTGTACAGCAAAATAATGTTTTGGTCATGTATACTTATTGTGTATCTAAGTTATATTTTAATATATTTAACATCTACTGGTCATCCTGCCATTTAGGGGAGGGGGTGGGGGGGGTAAGAGGTGAAAAATTGGAACAAGAGGTTTGGCAATTGTTAATGCTGTAAAGTTACCCATGTATATATCCTGTAAATTAAAGGCTATTAAATAAAAATAAAAAAAAAAAAAAAAAAAAAAAAAAAAAAAGAAATCCTTCCCTCTAATGAGAACAAATCTTTCTTAGGGATATGTATACTTCTCTTGAGTGCTCATGTCTATTTATAGTCATTCCCTTTTCCCAGACCTACAGGATCCATATGATTTACAGTACCAGGGAAAGACAGTGTCCATGTCTACATTTCCATACTGTGATTCTTTCCTTTGCTGTTCCTTAGCCTCACTTCCTGCTTGACTAGGATTTCTCTTGCTGGATCCTAGAAATTTGGCCTAGGAATTTTTCCAGTGGTCTGGGAACTCCTCTAACACACATGGTTTTCTGCAGTAATAGTACCTTGGAGAGGTCTTGACTGCCCTCTGAGGAACTGAGCCTGTGTATGTCAAAGTGTGTTTTAAAGGTTAAATCTAAGAGTTCAAGTCTACAAATGAGCAGAGTATCAATTAAAAGCTAGTATTTTAATGTTTGCAAAGTGTTTTGGAATCATTCTCTCATTTACAACTCATAGTAACCCTGGGAGATAGGTGTTGTTATTATCCCCATTTTGTAGATGAGGAAGATGAGGCAGACTTTCCCAGGGCCACAAAACTAAGAGGGGTCTGAGGCTGGATTTTAACTCACATCTTCCTGACTCTGTTTCCCAAACAATTAAACACCTTCACTGTACTCTTAATGGGGCAAACTAAAACAAAGCTACAAATTCACAAGTTATAAAGGAGTTGATCCTGTCAGAGGAAATCTCACACCTCATTAAGAAGCTACTGGGAGTGCCACAGACTCTTTCAATAATGCAGTACTTTAGGACTCCTTATAAAGGGAGGTCCTGTCACCAGAGAGGATTCAAGACAATGTCTGGGTGCACTTACTACAATTCTTTAATATTTGTTGGTCCTTAAGCTCTTTTTCAGATTTGTAAGGGTCCATAAAAAAATTTTTGGGAGGGGGGAGGAGGAAGGAAGAGAGAGAACCTAGATAGGAATTAGTCTCTCTGTGTCTTACTGACAGATAGTAGCTTACTTATTTTCTGATTTAGGTACGTCCCTTATACATGTATGGCTATCTCAAAATAGATGCTCAGCCAAATAACTGCAGAAACTTTCTTTATGTCCAGCTATGACTGCCTATCTGAGGTGGCACTAGAAGGATATATTAAATGTTTTCTGAAAAGTAGTCTGAAGAAGAAATGCTGGGTAAATACAAAATACTGTTTCCTGATTCAAATGCATGTAGGTATTTTTTCAGACCCTTTGCCTGACTTAGCTAGCTGGGTTGAAATTGGAATTCTTTGAAGTTTGCTTCCAACATATCTTTCCAGGTGTCTGAGCCCTTATACCCTTTCTCATGCCTTGCCTAGAGTAACTCATTAGTGCAGTTATCTCCAATATGTGTAACAGCTGTGGCAGAAGAGACACTGAGCATGCTTTGGATGCAGTCACATAGCCACATGTTTCCTGATGTTGTTTTTCCTCCATTGATTAATTCTGTTTGCTTTGTCACTAAACTGCTCATTTAATTTCACAGTCCACAAAAGCCTTAGCTGTGAATGCTTCACTCTGGAGGGATCAATTGGGACATCATGAGGTGATGTTTTCAGAAGAATGAACAAGTCAGGCATTAAATAAGCAAATCCTGGATTTCTGGCTCCTTCCTCCAGCTGGGCATCTGGCTCAACAGATTTAAACCCAGGCTTCTCTAGAGGGGATCAGGGAGAGTAAAAAAATTAGCCAAATATTGATTGCAATAGAATGTAGTTAAACAAAATCTGACTTTTGCTGGGAGTGGAGAAGGAGGAATGTAGCTTCAAAGAGTCAAGGATATAAATTCCAATTGCCTTTGAGTTTCCTAAACCGGGTTTTAAGAAAAGCCCTGTTGTTGAGTTCCTCCAGGCAAATCTTAGAGGTTATAAAAAGTCTTCTGAGAAAGAATGGGCTCAGTCTCTAGGATGAAGGAAGCTTCTTTACTTTCTCTGATTATATTTCCTAGCTGGTTTTTTTTTTTTTTTTTTGCATCTGAATTATTTCAAATGGTAAACATGGATTATGTATAGATAATGTGGATTATCTTCCTTAAGCTACAGCATCTCCTTGAGATGAAAGACTGGGAAGCCTTGAGCATTTTTCAGTGTGTCCATGGGAAAAATAAGAATATATGATGTCTTTTTAGAAAAATTATATATAGTCTGTAGGGTTAGTCCCCGGGGACCCATTGGACTGAGCAGTAAAATGATATGTGACCTAGGCATGCTGTAGAAATCACAGATCATAGATATAAGAACTGAAAGGTACTTTGGAAGGCATAGCCCTTCACTTTGCAGATGAGGAAACAGACCCAGATTGCTTAAGTGACTTGCTTAGGGTCCTTCATGATATATGTAGAATATATGGTAGAGTATTCCCTGGTGTTCAGTTGGAGGCTCTTTTTACCATAGATGAAAACCATTCTAGATCACTAGTGACAATTTATTTAGAATGGAAGGAATGGAAGTTCATCTTTTGTCCAAAGTGCTGGATTTTTAATTTTATTTTTTAGTCAGTAGTGTGGGACTCATTTTATCTGAACAGGCTTGAAATAAAGATTCCTTTAAAATCTATAATAATAATAATAACTTTACATGCTTGTTAGCATTCTTTTCCCTTATCGTTCATTTACCTCTGTGTGAGGTGAAGTAGATTGAGGATAGATTTTTGGATCTTGATTTCCTGATAGATTCTGTGATTTGACTGTAATTTAGGAATCCTGACAGAGCCATCTCTGTGAAGACTCAAGTTTAGGATGACTTGAGCTTCTAAATATTCCATGAAAAAGGATTGTAGATTCTCAGCTTCATTGCTAATAAGATCTCACAAAATCAATTTTTTATTTGCATTGTTTAGTGCCTCCTCAGTCCCATAACAGAAGATTAACCAAGTAATGACAGAGGAGTGAAACAAAACAAAATCAAATCAAACTCATTTCAGGTTGCTTTTGGGATTTGGGTTTTTCTGTGTCCTGGATTCTAAGCTTCTGCAAGCCTCGACTGAACTGATAGTCTGTTTCATAGAAAAGTACTTACTTGCCTCTTCATTCTGTAATAATCGTAGCCTCTACAATCTGATAATAAAGCTTAGCTTACTTTTGAAAAGAAATAACAGCAACAGTAATCATTTGTTAAGTATTTAATGTGCTCAAGAGACATCTAGGTGGCATAGTGGAAAAATTCATTTTCTTAAATTCAAATTTTGCCTTAGACATTTACTAGTTGTTTAATCCTGAACAAGTCACTTAATCTGGTTTGCCTCAGTTTCTTCATCTGTAAAATGATATGGAGAAGGAAATGGTAAATCACTCTAGTATCTTTGACAAGAAAATCCCAAATGGGGTCATAAAGGGTCAGACACAACTGAAATGACTCAATAACTAAAAAATGTTCACAGAAACCTATGCTAGATACCAAGAGGAAGAGACATGGATACAACATTTAGATAACAAATGTCCCTTCTCTTATGATGTTCACAGCCTAGTATGGGAATAGAATACTAATATAGAAAATTAAAATAATACAATTATATGAAAACTACAATAGCAGTTTGTAGGGGTAGCTAGATGGGGAAGTGGATAGAGCACTGGCTTTCGAGTCAGGAGGACCGGAATTCAAATCCCACCTCAGATACTTAACACTTATTAGCTGTGTGACCCAGGGCAAGCCTCACCAAAAAAAAAAAAAAAAAGGATAAAAAAGAAGTTTATAAAAATTAGTGACAAGGAAGGGCTGAGAAGGAAATATACTTATTGATTAAGGATTTGCCTCACAAAAAAAAAGTTTATAAAAATTAGTGATAAGGAAGTATACTTATTGACTAAGGATATATGGGGAAGAAGGCATTTTTGTACATCTTTAAAGGGTAGAAATTCAACAGACAAAAATGGGAGAAGGAAGAAATTCCAGGCATGGGGCATGACATGAGCAAAGTCATTAAGCATGAAATCATGGTCTGAGGGAAGGGAGAAGGTCTGGAAAGGAAAGGTAGAGAATGATTGTTTGACTACATTGTGCAGTACAAGAAAAAAAGTGCTGTGAAGCAAGGCTGGAAAGGCGAACTTGACCAGATTATGGAGGACTTTGAATGTCAAACAAAGTTTCTACTTTACTGATTAGGTAATAAGAAGGCACTAAAGATTCTTCACCAGGCAAGTGACATCACTAACTCTTTAGAGATGAAGGATTACTTTGAAGAATGTATTAAAAAGGGGGTAGAGTGATGGTGGAAAAAATTTTCCAGGCAGCTTTTGCAGTAATTTAGTTGTATAAATGAGGGCCTCTTTTGGAAAGTGTTTGCAACAGGAACAAAGAGGAAAGGATGTGAGGGTTGTTATAAAAGTAAAATTAACAAAATTTTGCAACTGGTTGGATATAAAAGGTAGAATTAAAAGAGAGGAATAAAAAGTAAATCTAAGGTTATGAACATGGGAAAAAAATGTGAATGATCCCAGGTACTAAAGATAGAAAGTGTGAAATCAGAATGAAAACTTTGAATAGAGAGAAATTTAATAACCTCTCTGTGAGACATTTTTAGTTTTGAAGTGTTGGGAAGGCAGCTAGCTCAGGGGTATACTGCCAATAGGCCAAATAAAATATCTGTTTTTGTTTGTACATAAAATGTAAAAACCTTTCTTAACTTGTGTACCATACAAAAACAGTTACTCAGCTGAATTTGGCCCACAGGCCATAGTTGCTGACCCTTTGTCTAGGGCTTGATGCCCAGGACACAATCATGGTGTGGAACTTGAATGAGAGGCTTAAGCTGAAAGTTGATGGTAATAATTGAATCCTACGTAATGAATGAGATTCTCTACAAATCTCTTAAAAAGGGGGAAAAGTGCCTAGGGCAGATTCTTGAAAAACACTTATATTAAAGGATTAAGAAGAGAATGAAATGTCAGCAGAGAATACTGTGCAGAGAAAATATGGTTAGAGAGATAGAAGAACAAGGACAATATGGTGTCTCTCCAGCAGGAGGAAATGAGCAATAGTGTCAGAGGCCAGAGTTTGAGAAGAATAAAGATTGAAGCAAGGATTTGGTAAAGGTGTTTGGTGACTTTTAAGTAGTTTCAGTAGACTGGTAGGTGTGCAATTTCATTGTATGTGCATTCATTTAAGGAGAGTTGTGAGAATGTGGAGATACTGGATGTTGTCAGTTTATTTCAAGAAGTTATCAGTGAAGTGGAGAAGATTGATGAATGATACTGAAGAGTCAAGGGAAAATTCTGGGGGAATTAAAAATATTGAAACATATACATGGTCATATGGGAAGGAGTCAGTGTTGAAAGAGACATAGGAGAGGTATGGAGGGCAGCCAAGTGGCACAGTAATTAGAATGGTAGGTTTGGAGTTAGGAAGATCTGAGTTCAAATGTGACCCAAAACATTGACAGAGTCATACTGACTCTGGGCAAGTCACTTAGTCCTGTTACTTTAGCTTCCTCATCTGTAAATTAAACTGGAGAAGGAAATGGCAAACCATTCCAATATTAAAAAAAAAATTCTAAATATGTTCACAAAGATTTGGACATAACTGAAATGACTGGATAATAGATGTATGAGAAAGAATGTGGCTGCTTGAGTAAGGTCTTTGAGGGGTTGGAGGGTGAGGCCAACTTTATAGATTAAGGGATTAGCTTTAGTTAGGAGTAAACGTCCTCTCCTTTTGTGGTTAAGAAAAAGGAAGAAAGAATGTTACTGCTGAGAGATAAGGAATGGAAGAGAGGAGCTGAGGAAGCTTATATCAGCTTCAATTGTCTTATTGAAATTGTGTATGTGGGTGAGTGAGTGAGAGCAGCAATGGGTGGTGTGGGAGAGAAGGGAAGTATGATTTGAGGTGAGAGAAGAGAGAAGTCTGGAACAGTAACTTAAAGAAATGGTGTAGTAAGCAAATAAAAAACAAAATAGAAAAATTATTTAAAGTCCAGCTGAGGTCATGTACCATGAATTTATAGTAGGAGAGCTCGTGTTTTTGAAGGGGATTAAAAGCCATCTCAGGCCTTGGCTTATACAGACTCTAGGAAAAGGAGCTTACCTGCTCTTAAGGGGACTCTAAATTATCTCAGAAGTCAAATCTTAGTAAATGGAACTCGAGACAGAAGGGCGAGTGGTGGGGCTGATATTCCTGAAAACTCAGATAATAGGAGCTAATACTAGAGGGAATTTCTTGAGCATGTGTGCTTCATCCTCTGCTATTTTTGAATTAGATTATGGGATGTTTGGATTCTAACTTCAGCCCAGTCTCTGGAGATCTAATCACTACCTTATTTCTTTGTCAGCTACTTACATCTCATGAGACATAAACTCTCTTAGAATGAGAAGCAGGGAAAAACTCCATTGATTATAGACTATAGGAAGTATAAATCAGCCAAATTCCTGATTTGGAATCCTTTTTTCCTGATCCTTTTTTCTCCATGTTTAAGAGTTAATGTTTTCTGTAGGAAAAAAATGTTCCCTCTCCTATCTCCTTAAACATATTATATTATATATAAAATATAGATGTAGTTATATGGATTTATGAGATATTATATTACATAAAATATGTAAATGTAGATATGTAGATTTATGAGGAAATAAGCACATGTTAATCACTTATAGCTTACCTGGCACTGTGCTGAGCACTTTACAAATACTGACTCATTTGATCTTCAACAATTCTGGGAGGTGGGTGTTATAATTATCTCCACTGATCCAGTGCTCTCCAGCATTTTATTTTTTACTTTCACTGTGCACTTCAATTCACTCACCCTTCTCACTCTTCCCTGTTCTCTCAGTCCATCATTCTTGCTTTGTCTTAACTTTTCTCTTTTCCTATTCTTAACCCTGTGGTTCACTTCTACATTGTCTTAACTTTCCTCTTTTTGTATTCTTAACTTTAGTATTAGCTAATTCACCAGCAACATTTAAATACCCAGCCCGATTATTGTATCATCAGGCATCTTTAGCCAAACCAAATTTCAAGGATTGTCCCAACCTTCTTTCTTCCTCATTCCTACTTAGATGCTGCTGATCATTCCTGAAGAAAGTCACACAACTGTGTAATAATAACTGGATTCTCTACAAATTTAATTATCTAATCTCAATTAGTCCTTCAATGTTTCATGTTAATTCTTCCCTGATTCACATTATCATCTTTTGTTCAGAGTCTTCTCCTCTCTTTTTAAATGTTCCCTATATCCTTCTTAATAAATCACTTTTCCTTCTTTATTAAGAAAATAGAGTCCATCAATGGTAAGCTCCTTCTTTCCCTTAAACTCTATACCTTAAAAACCCTCTTTCTTTATCATCTCTATTCCCCCCTCTTTTGTTTTAATCTCTAGAGAAAAAGGTGTAGAAGTTCCCACACCTAACTAACTTGTGTTATTATTTCTATCCCCTCTGGAATCCTGACCCCTTGATCATTCTCTCTCTCAAATCTTCAGTTTATCCATACCCACTGGTTCCTATTTTATTTTTACAAACATTGTCTTCCACATTGCTAAAAAACAAAACCCCAATCCAAAGAACCCTTTATTTGATTCTTTATAGTATCCTGCCATATTCTTGAGCTATTGTTTCATATCTTCTCCCCACCCTTTGAAAATCTCCTAAGAAGATTTTTTTTTAAGCTATCATTTATAAAGTACTTTAAGGTTTGAACAGTACTTTATAAATATCTCTTGTTACCTTCACAGTAGCGTGTGAGGGAGATCCCATTAGTTATCCTCATTTTACAGTTGAGGAAACTGAAGTAAAGCTTAAATAGCTTGTCCATTATTATATACTAGCAAGTATCTGATGTAACTCAGGTTTTCCTAATTCAAAGTCCTGATCTCTGTCTACTGTGCCATCTAGCTGTGTTAGAGGTTTATTACATCCATTTCTTCTCACATCCTCCTACGGCCTTCTAAATTTCTTGTGATGTGATTTTCGACTTTGTTCCAATGAAATGCTCTTTCCAAGGCCATGAAAATTTTTTATACTGCTAAATTTAAGCTTCCTTTTCTCAGTCCATGTTCTCCTCAAATTCTAGGACTTTGGACATTGTTACATATCCTCTACTCCTTTACTGTTTCTTCTTCGACTTCTATGCCATGATTCTTTTTGGTTTCTTCTCCACATATCTTTTCTTTTCTCTTTGTTTTCAGTTATCTTTCTTTCTTTCTTTCTTTTTTTTTTTTTTTTTTTTTTTTTTTTTTTTTTTTTTTTTTTTTTTTGGTTGAGGCAGTTGGGCTTAAAATGGCTTGCCTAAGGCACACAGTTAAGGAAGTAGTAAATGTCTGAGATTGCATTTGAACTCAGGTCTTCCTGACTTCAGAGGTGGTGCTCTATCCACTGCACCACCTAGCTGCCCCCTCAGTTACCTTTCATTAAATTACCTCCTAAATTTGGGAAACCTCTAGAGCTTTGTTCTAGGAGTTGATCTTTTCCCACACTCTTCCTTTGGTGATCAATTATCAATTCCCATGGGCTCAAGTGTCATCTCTCTGCACATAACTTCTAAATTTATGTGTCCAATTCTAATTTCTCTTCCAAATTCCAATTTTGCATTTCCAATTGCCTGGTGGATATTTCCAGCTGGATCTCCAGATGGCATCTTCAACTGAATTGGTCTAACATAGAATTTATTGTATTTTACCCCAAAACCATTTCTTCCTTAAATTTCATAATTGTGTTAAAACCACCCTTTTTTTTTCCCCAGCCACCCAGGTTTCATGGTTTTTCCTGAATTTTCCTTTTCTCCCAAGCCCCATATCCAATCAATTGTGGAAACCTTGTTAATTCTACTCCCATAGCATTTCTTGCCATTATACTTTCTTTTCCTTTTAAACAAGTTCTATGGTAGTTCATGATATCTTCATAACTCTCTGATAATATTGCAAGAGCTTCTAATTGGTCTTTGTATCTCCAGCTTATGTATCCTCCACAAATTTTCCAAATTGATATTCTTAAAACATGGATCTGGTTTTGTATCATCCTTCTAGTCAAAAGTTTTCACTGCCTTGTGTCCCTATGGTTTCTAGCATAAAATGCTAACTTATAAGTCTGATATTTAAAGTCTTGCACAATGTGATGTCCATTTATTACTTTCCTTTCTACACTTTCTAGTCTAAAGTAGCCTGTACATAACATTCTATCTTCAGCCTATATACAAGTGTACAAGTGGTTCTGCATTTCTGGAAAGTACTTACTCCTCACTTTTGCCAAATGGAATCCCTTTTTTCCAAAACAGAGATCAGACAACTTCTTACACAATTTGTTTCTTGATCATCTCAGTTATAAACCATCTCAAATTGTTTTGTATTGCTTACTTGTGTACAAATTGTATCTTCCCCACATAATATAAGCTTCTTGAGAGTAGGAACTATTTCATTTTTGTCCTTGTTTTTCTATCGCTGAACATGATCCTTGCACATAGTAGGTGTTTATGTGTTTTCTGATTAAATTATGGAAGGTAAAATGTAATTAATTTTGTGATTTTCTTTATGATGCTCAGCAACCATGGAACAGGAACTGAAAAATTATGTGGTAGATCTCAAAGAAAACTAAATCAGATATTCTGAATATCTGATACTTCCTTAGGGTTTTAAATACACATAGGTAGTTGAAGTTTTTAGTTCAGAGACCTTTGGTTTGTAGAATAACATGTCAGGCAGTGAATTATTGTGTTTGAATTGTTGAGAAATTGGAAAGAAAGGAAAGGAAGCAAAGAAGGAAATAACACTTAAATTTAATTCTTTATTTTTCTTGTTTTTTTTTTTCTTGTTTTTTTTTTTTTTTTGTCTTTGTTTTCTTTCCTGGGATGACTTTACATAGACTTTTGTATGATTACACATGTATAATACATGTTAAATTGCTTGCCTTCTCAATGGGTGAGAGAGAATTTCGAACTCAAAATTTGAATAATGAATGTTGAAATTATTTTTACATGAAATTGGGAAAAAATAAAATATTAAATTAAAAAAAAACAAGTAAACAATAACTATGCCAATATAACAAAATTGACCATACTATTAAAAAAAAACCCCAAAACCTTAAGCTTAAGCACTTACTATTGTGCCAGGCACTGTGGTAAGGGCTTTTCAAATATTATCAGATTTAATCCTCAGAATGGTCATGAGAATAAGGTGCTGTTATTACTCCCATTTTACAGTTGAAGAAACTAAGGCAAATGGCAATTAAGTAACTTGCCCAAATCCATACATCTGTTAACTTCCGGAGTCATACATGAATTCAGATTTTCCTAACTTCAGGCCCAATTTTTTATCCATTAAGACTAGAATATGTTCAGGATACTGGTAATAGGAAAAGTAAACAGACCATAGTAACTACTTGTTCCATATTTTCTCCTCCCATCCCCACCTTCTAGAGCAACAAAACCACAGTCCTATCTTTGGAACCCAAACCTTGTATTTTTTAAGAAGCAAGCACAGGAAATATAATTGTGTGAATCCAGATTTCCTATGTTTGTGAAATAAACTTCTCTGCATAATTATTTCATCAGCAGATCTTTGTGGGAAAGGGAAATTAACCTATATGCTTTCTTTATAGCCCTCATCTTCCATCTTTATAGTAAAATAAGATCATCAGCACAGACTAGGGGACAGTCTGGCCATGTGTGGTGTTTCGGGTCAGTGCTATTTGTCACATGTATAATAGAGTTATATAAGGTTGGTGCTAAGATATGTTTCCTGAGAGCACATAACCTTACCAACTCTCAGTCCTTCAGACTATACATTAAGTGTTCTATGAGAGATGTAGGCCAGTAAAAATAGCTTTCATAGCATGTGTCTTCTTTGTGAAAGCCACAATCTCAAAGAAGCAGGCCAATGACTGAGTAGGGAATTAAGGACTGATTGCAGTTCCCCCTATTATAGACATGCCAGTTAAAGCTTTCCAGTTTTATCAAAGTATATTGTATGGCCAGAAAAGAAAAAGATTTTGAAAATATTTTCAGTTTGTTCCAGGTATATAATATGCTTTTTTCTCCTTCTCCATAATCTGAAGTGGTTTCTGGGAGCATCACAGTATCAGTACATACATACAGATGATCTGTACTTCAAGCAATCCTTTGCATCATCATTTATGTACTCTACCTAGAGAGGAATCAAACTCAATTTCTGACTTTCAGCCCAAGTTTCTTTATAATTTTAAAGGGTCGGGGCTGAAAGGTTAGTCTGTCTGACCTTTTCCTACTCATCTTATCCAGCCCCAAATGGGCTATTTCTTGGGACAGAAAAGGATCCTGGAATTACAGGTTCTCATTTATGCTCTGACAGGAGAAAGAGTCTCACAGAAACCAGAACATTTATGTTTAAGGTTAAATTTAGTTTTAGGTTTAGGTTTAGGCTTAGACTTAGGTCTCCTCTGAGACATAGTGCAAGTTGTTTGGCTCCTTGGGGAGCCACTTCCTCTGGTAGGTGAGGAAAAAAGCTGAAGGGGGAAGCAGAACAAAAAAGTGAGATCAGCTTGTTTTAGGATCCCTTTCATCCAACAATAGCTGTATCTGGCCTTCCCACAGCCTTTGACACTGGTGACCCAGAAAGGAAAGTCTCTTCCCTGTGCCTTCGGCAATCAGTGACATAAAAAACACTTCTAAAGACATTTACTTCAAATTCTAGGATAAGAAGAGAATCCCCTCTTCACTTGAGGTAGCATTAAAGTTGAAAATGCCACTGCCTAATCTGAAGAAGCATATTCAGGTCAAATGCTAGATGCAGTTATCTTGGATAACTGGGTAAGGGCTGGGAGCCTCTAGGGAAGGGCCATAACAAGGCAAGGTTGTCAAGGAGTTCAGACAGAAGGGGTGTAAAAAAAAAGAAATCTTTTTTTTTCTGCTTTGCCATCTGAATCTCTATTATCCACAGCTCTGAAGAGGAAAGAAAGGGCATCCTTTTCTCTAATGGTACCGAGGATAGGTTTGTAACTTGGAGTCCACTGGCCCAAGGTAGTTAGATTTCAACCTGTCTGTGAACTTCCATGTGGAAAAAAATGATGTTAATTTTAATTAAATTGTAACATTTCCTTTAATTATTATTCTTAGAAAAGATCCATAGGCCTCACCAGAATTCTAGGAGGGTCCACATTACAGTTTCAGTCATGTCTGACTCTTATTTCCCCATTTGGGGTTTTCTTGGCAAAGATACTGGAGAAGTTTGCCATTTCCTTCTCCAGTTCATTTTACAGATGAAGAAACTGAGGCAGGGAAATTAAGTGACTTGCCTAGGGAAACAGAGCTATTAAGTATTTAAGGTCAGATTTGAACTCAGTGTAAGATGAGACTTCCTGACTCCAGGCCCTGAATTCTGTGCACTATGATGCCAAATAGTAGCCCTCAGCTCTGCTACAATATTGTCCTATATGTTAAACAAGGGAGAAAGTCTGGGCAAGACACATCATTGTCAAGGATTAGAAGGGATCAGTTCAGAGGTCTGGAAACGCAGAAGGTATAGCAGGAAAGAAGTCTATGTGCACTGGAGAATGAAAGATTTTAGAAAAGATAGTGGAGGGGTCCAGTGATGTGAGAAATGGTTTTTAGAAAGGTCTTATACCTGTGGAAGGGGAAGGTCTTTATGACCAAAGCAGAACTAGAGATCATTACTGATCACAAAATAGAAAATTTCGATTATACCAAACTGAAAAGTTTTTGTACAAACAAAACTAATGCAGACAAGATTAGAAGGGAAGCAATAAACTGGGAAAATATTTTTACAGTCAAAGGTTCTGATAAAGGCCTCATTTCCAAAATATATAGAGAATTAACTCTAATTTATAAAAAATCAAGCCATTCTCCAATTGAAAAATGGTCAAAGGATATGAACAGACAATTCTCAGATGAAGAAATTGAAACTATTTCTAGTCATATGAAAAGATGCTCCAAGTCATTATTAATCAGAGAAATGCAAATTAAGACAACTCTAAGATACCACTACACACCCTGTCAGATTGGCTAAGATGACAGGAAAAAATAATGATGATTGTTGGAGGGGATGCGGGAAAACTGGGACATTGATGCATTGTTGGTGGAGTTGTGAACGAATCCAACCATTTTGGAGAGTAGTTTGGAACTATGCTCAAAAAGTTATCAAACTGTGCATACCCTTTGATCCAGCAGTGTTACTACTGGGATTATATCCCAAAGAGATTATAAAGAAGGGAAAGGGACCTGTATGTGCACGAATGTTTGTGGCAGCCCTTTTTGTAGTGGCTAGAAACTGGAAACTGAATGGATGTCCATCAGTTGGAGAATGGCTGAATAAATTGTGGTATATGAAAATTATGGAATATTACTGTTCTGTAAGAAATGACCAACAGGATGATTTCAGAAAGGCCTGGAGAGACTTACACGAACTGATGCTGAGTGAAATGAGCAGGACCAGGAGATCATTATATACTTCAACAACAATACTATATGATGACCAGTTCTGATGGACCAGGCCATCCTCAGCAACGAGATCAACCAAATCATTTCTAATGGAGCAGTAATGAACTGAACTAGCTATACCCAGAAAAAGAACTCTGGGAGATGACTAAAAACCATTACATTGAATTCCCAATCCCTATATTTATGCCCACCTGCATTTTTGATTTCCTTCACAAGCTAATTGTACAATATTTCAGAGTCTGATTCTTTTTGTACAGCAAAATAACATTTTGGTCAGGTATACTTATTGTGTATCTAATTTATAATTAAATATATTTAACATCTACTGGTCATCCTGCCATCTAGGGGAAGGGGTGGGGGGGGTAAGAGGTGAAAAATTGGAACAAGAGGTTTGGCAATTGTTAATGCTGTAAAGTTACCCATGTATATATCCTGTAAATAAAAGGCTATTAAATAAATTTAAAAAAAAAAAAAAAAGAAAGGTCTTATATGCTCTCCAAGATCAGAGTAAGAAAAAGTAAGAGTAGGGAAATAGTCATTTGCAGCTTCAGTTCCCATTTATAAAGTGAGGGGTTGGATGACAAAGAAATTTGGAAAGATATTAAATGTGGAATCAGTAGACCTGAGTTTAAATTTTGACTGACACTAGTTTTGTGAATCTGGGCAAGTCAATTAATTTCTTAGAACCCAGGGGTTCTCATCTGTAAAACAGGGATACTATTTTCGCTACCTGTTCAGCTTTGTAGACCTTTAGGTGGCATCAAAAAGTCAGCAGTTATTTCCAAACTGATTGATTTGCAAGGAATCTGGAGTCAGACAATGCTGACTCTGCTATTTATCATCTGTGTGACCTTAGACCACTTAGCCTTTCTCTCTGTTTTCTTATTTGTTAAATGAGAAAGTTGGACTATATCAGAACTCTCTAACACATCCAGGGCTGGTTACATTGTGGCCCATATACTTTTGAGTCAAGAATCAGATTAAAATGTAATTAGGACATAATTAATAAAATAGATAAAAATACAGTTGTGGCTTAGTTGATTTTTAATTGTGTTCAACACTTTATGACCCCATTTGAGGTTTTCTTAACAAAGTATTGGAGTGGTTTTCCATTTCCTTCTCCAGTTCATTTTACAGATGAGGAAACTGAGTAAAATAGAGTTAAGTGAGTTGCCTAGAGTTACATACCTAGTAAATGTCCAAGGCCAGATTTGAACTCAGGAACATTAGAGTTAGACTCTGTTCTGGCACTATCTACTGCATTACCTAGCTGCCCCCAAATACAGTAGAAAGTAGATAGTTAATATGTAATTTTCTAAGTCAATATACATACTGTGGGGATCCTTATGTATAGTTTAATGCTTACCACTTCTATTCGCATTTGACACCACTGGACTAGATAAGGACTAGATGTCTTCTTAATGTCTTTTCCATCTTTAAAAATTTGATCATATAATTTTTATTCTTCCTTTCATCTCAGTAAACTTTTGAGTCAAGTAATGATATCCACAAGAACAAGTTGCTAGCCTCACTGAGATCACAATGCATCTGCTTTTCTTCAAATTAGAACACAGTAGGATTTCTTTAAATGATTCCTAGGAGCCTGAAAATGATAGTACGCAGTTCAACATCAGAGCAATTTTCTTTTTTAATCCACGTTGTCTTTTGATATTTGCATCTGAGAAAACTCCAAGTAGATGAAAGCCATCCTTTTTGAGCAGAAGGACTATTTCCCTAAATCTGTGGAAGAGAGAAGGCTCGCTAGCTGATTTAGAAACCTAGGAGTATTTTATCTGCTCTTATCATTGCAGGATAAAGTGAGGTAGTGGTAAAAGTTCTGTGCTTGGAATCGAGACACTTGGGTTAAAATTCTGCCTATAGGAATGGCCATGAAAATCAGTATGCTCTGAACTATCTGGCTGTCTGAACCTCAGATTCCTAATTTGTAAAGTGAAAATAATAACAGTGTCAATTTCATTTTTTTAAAAAAGGTCCTTTGCAGACTTTTAATTGCAATATACATGTGAATTTATATTGTTATACTAGTTATTTCTTTCATGCCTCTATATGAATATCCTACCTCCATTTCCATTGTAACAGGGAAGAGAGGCCATTACCGTATAACCTCATAGAAATTAGAACCAATATACCTTCCAAGTTTAAGTTGAACTTAAACTGTGAGATTATAGGAATGGTATTACTGGGAAGATATTAGAAATTCAACTTAATTTATTAAGCATATATTCAGAAACCATTATACTAGAGATACAAAGATACAAAGTTGTTATTGTCGTAGTTTGTTTTTAAAGTGAATAGTTTTTGACTTCAAAGAGTTTACAATGTGTCAGAGAAATGAGATTTGTATACATTTTTCTGGGAGCTTGATCCATCCAGAATACTTTGTTTCATCATCAGTCTCTTTCTATTGTTTCCTTTTATGATGCCCTAAAATATGATTAGATCTCCTTTATACTTAAAAAACAAAACAAACTAAAACTAAAACTAAACTCTTCCTTTAAGCCTTCCGTCTGCTCACACCTATATTTGTCTGCTCATTCACTGCCAAAGTCCTAGAGTCTTCCACACTTGCTTCCATTCTCTTTCTACTCAAATCTCATCACCCCTACTACATTGAAACTGCTTTCTCAAAAGTCACTGTTGATCTCAAGGACTACATCTGATGTAGAACAATCTTTCCCTTTCTTAATTATCACAACCTTTTGATACTGCCAACTACTGAACATTCCTCTTTGGTCTCATTACTGAATTGTCATCCATATCTTACCTCTTAAGAGAGGAGGTTCCCCCTCACCTTGAAACTCTGTCCTGGGCCCATGTATCCATAAGTTCAGCTCCCAAAAGTTCAATTTTCATCTCTACACAGATGACTTTAAATTCTGTGTAACCAATCTTAATTACTCTTCTGAAATCCAATTCCACAACTCTAACTGCCTACTTAACATATCTACCTGGACAATGTGTCAGCATCTCAACCTCAACTTGTCTGTCATCTTCCTCCTCCCCTTCCCAATTGTCCTTTTTCTAAATTTCCAGTTTCTCTTGAGGGCACCATTCTCCTCCTAGTCATCTAGATTCAGAATGCTAGAGTCAAGCTCCTCCTTTCTCTCCCTCACTTCCTCTTATCTATCAGCATTTCTTCTTTTTTTTTCCTTTTTTCTCTTCACTCATATGGTTATTATTCTAGTCTAGGCTCTTATTATTACTTAAGTACCTACATGATTATAATCTCCCTTATCACCATGCTTCTAGTCTTTCTCCTCTCTTCTCTATCCTTCACCTAACTGCCACAGTAATCTTGCTAAGGCATATATCTCACTATGTCACTCTCCTTCTCAAAGATACTCAATGGCTCCCTGTTTCCTCTAGCAAAAAGTAAAAACTGTTTCACTTGGTGTTCAAAGAGACTGATTTTGAAATAGAGTATTATGGCATTCAATTTGGCTCTAACTTACTTTCCTGTATGATGCTACATTACTCCCCTTAACATAGTTTAGACATCCCAACCAAATTAGACTACTATGTCCCCTGAATGTAACATTCCATCTCCTACCTCTGTGCCTTTTTCAAGTCATCCCTGATGCCTGAAATTTATTCATTCTTCATCTGCACTTTTTGGAATGTTTTTCCTCATGGTTCAGCTCATATACCATTTCTTTTGTGAAGCCTTCTTTCATTTCTCTACTTGCTGATGCTCGCCATCTCTCCTCAAATTATATTTGCATTATACTTGTCTGTTTGTACAATTGTAACCTCCTTAAGGAATAGACGTTTCTTAATGGGGGGATTATTTTATATATATTTCTGTATATCCAGCATCTAATATAAGGGAAGAAAAGAAACAAGCATTTATCAAGCATCCACTATGCACCAGGAATTATGTTAAGTGCTTTACAATTATCTTCTCCTTTGATCTTCACAACAACCTTAAGATGTAGGTGCTGTTATTATCTACACTTTACTCTTGAGAAATTGAAGCAAACAGTATTGCATGACTTGCCTGGATTCACACAACAAGTAATTGTTTGGACCTGAACACAGATCTTTCTGACTCCAAGTCTAGCATTCTATTCACCATGCTACCTATTGCTGTGTTCAGTCATTTCAGTTATGTCTGCTTCTTCATGACCCCATTTTGAGTTTTCTTGTCAAGGATAGTGAAGTGGTTTGTCATGGTTTTTCTTATTTTATAGATGAAGAAACTGAGGCAAACAGACTTAAGTGGCTTGTCCAGGGTCACACTGCTAGTAAGTGTGAGGCCAGATTTGAACTCATGAAGATGGCGTCCCAGCATTATATTATTTATGTTACCTAACTGCCTAGGGTAAAATTCCTTACACATGTACACAGCAAATGTGTAACAATTAACAACATTAAACAATTCTGTGTTTGTTTAAGCAAATGTACACAGAATTGTTTAATGGGACATAAGTAGGACCATGGGATCTTAATTTACAGCTGAAGAGGAGCTCATCTAGTCAATCTGCTCACTTTTTTAGTTATAGAAACTTGGAGAGGTTAAGGGATCTATCCTTAGGCCATAAGGGGAGATAGGCAGGAATTGTACCCAGGTCTTTTGTCTCCAAATCAAGCATGCTTTCCACTGCACTATACTGGTGCCTACTTAGAATAGTGCCCTCTTCTAGAGTGAATCCCCCACACCCTGAATCTCTTCAAAGAGCCCTCATTGTGCCTATTTTTTTTCTAAGCTTTTCTAGAGGCCGGACGACATTTCCATTTTGTGCTCTTCCTGTAGAGATTTCACTACTTGTCAGGAAATGGCTGTTAAGGGCTGAGAAGTGACACAGCAACACAGAGAGCCTGGGACTGCTGCCAACCTTAGAGGAGTCTGTATTCTTACAAGGAGAAGAAAAAAAAATCCAAACCAAAGGCAGGAGCAAGTTATTTATTGAGTAAAATGATTGGTCCTCACACATCTCCAGATGGGCTGCAGATAGGAGCTATGATATAAAGCATTCTGGGAGAGGTGGAGTCAGTCCAGGCCCATTTTAACATGATAAAACATCAGCCATTGAATAATCCAAATCCTTAATTGTGGATTTACACGAATCCTCTCCCCTCCACCCCTCACTCCAATCCAGTTTCAGATCCTGGCTGATTTGTGCAACACTTGTCAATGCATAGAACTATACCTCATTATCTCATTTGAGCCTCACAACAATCCTCAATGAGAGATGCTATTTTTTTTATTACAAATGAGAAAAGGAGGCTTAGATAAGCTAGTGAATGTCTGGGGTCTGGGGTCTGGGGTCAAAATTATGAAAACAGGTCTTCTTGACTTGAAATTCAGGGTTCTAATGTCTATATCAATGGTCTCTAAACTTTTTTAGTTGTGTACTTGTATTAGCAAAACATTTTTGAGCATACCTTCCTAATAGATGTATATTATTTATTAAGTTTATATATGTAGTATTTTTGTGTACATCATAAAATGTATACAAAAAGAAAAATGAAATAGGTATTAAATTTTTAAAAATTTTATTTATTAATGATTAAAAAAATTTTTTTTGTTCTATAGAGTAATATGAATGAAAAATGCTTCATTATTTTCCCAAAACTCCCCGTGTATGGCTTGGAGTTAGGGAAGATATCTGTGCTAATTTTATCTAGGTGGTTAGTCCACCAGAAAAATTTCTGTTTTTTGGGAGGGTGTACTTTTTTTGATGGAAAGATACACAGATCAACAATCAAATAACATGACACAAAGAATCTATGGATATAAAAGCTTTTCAATATGAGTTCTATTTCTCTCTGTATGGCTATTCATCATAAACAATATAAAAATTAAAAGACTAATAAATTGCATGTAATTTCAAGTTGACATTTTAAAATGTAAATCTTTTCTTCTTTCATTCTTTAATTATTTAATGGATGGAATCATATCTTAAAATCAAATTCATGTTTGAATATTTTACATATCTTTTTGTAATTAAGAATGCTGGACTTCAGAGACTTCAGGGGAGTAGTGTATACTAACACTAGAAAGGGCCAGATCATGAAATGATAGTAGAGGAAGTTACATTTGATTCTAGATATAAGAGAGAAACCCTGGAGCTTGTGAAGAAGTTGGGGGTGAGGAGAGATGGGATAGTATGGTCTGTAAAAACAATCACTTTTGACTGATTTATAGAGGGTAGAACAGAGATGTGAGTACAGGAGACCAGTCAAGATATTATTGCAGTAGTTGAAGTGATATGTGATATGGATCTGCAGGAGAAATCTAGATGTGTGAAAAAGAGAGGAGACACATATTAGAAAGATTGTGGACCTAGAAATAATCGTATTTCGCCAACTGCTTAGATATATAGAGAGAGTGAGATTGAAGAGGTGAGGGTGACACCCAGGTTGTAAATCTGGGTAGCTTAGAAGAATGGTGTTGCTCAAAAATGGAGAGTATTTGGGGGAAAAATAATGTAATGAGTTGTGTAAAATGTGTGCAAATTGCAACCTGTTCATGTCTGCTTATGTTATGCAACTCATTCTGTTTCACCCAAAATAAAAACAGGGCTCTTACTTGTCATTGCCCTGAAGAGGAGACCTTCAAGAGGCATATACTACCCAGTATGATGGAGGAGGTATATTTAGAGGAGCGGTGGGCAGATTTTTCTGATGGATGCTATCTAACATCTGCTATGGTTACTTGGATCAGGTCAGAGAGAAGGAAATGTTGGGAGCTTGCACAGCAGTGTGAGTAGCTATAGTAGGAGAATATTGGAATGTAATGAGAGAATGGTAGGTGTGATTTTGTTTGATGCTTCATAACTGATTGTAGACAGGAAAGAATCTTGCCACCTGGCTGATGGCATTGCTGATTATATTGTGTCTTGAAGTCAGGTCCCTTCCACTGCCCCGACTCTGAAAACTCCTCTAAAGTGCTGCCTCTCATATAGCTGAATGGACAGGGGATGTTATGGTTTGGTATGGAAAAAGATGACCTTTATTGTCCCTTCCAACCCTTAGATTATGAGAGTATTACTGGAACATTGGCTAATCAAGACAAAGAAAGGATGATACTTCTTAGATCCTCCTACCCCTAGAACCTAAGTAATTAATTTGGCAGTTTTATAGTGGGAAAGTGGGAGGAATTGAAAAAGCGTAGCATAAGCTGGGCAGTTACAAATGGGTTGTGATCTATATTGCAGATGATCACAGAGCCATGAACATGTAGAAGTTTATCAGTAACCACAAGACCCTTAAGAAATACACCTGTTAACTTCCCTTCCTTCTTTCTCCCCATCTTTGTAGCTTTGGCTGACATCTGTTAGTTAAACTTCAATGAGATGGTGATTAGGGAGCCTTGAAGAGACTCTCAAAGTTCGCTGCCTTTTTTCAAAATAATTTGGGAGCTATTTCTTACCAACAAGTAAGGAAGCTTCCTTCTATGGAAGTTATTAAGGTACCCTGGGAATAAATAGATCAGGGAGAGAGTGAGATATGAAGAGGTTGCCTGGAAGAACCTTCCTGAGAGAATTCCATAAATAAATTAAAGCAGGGAATAAATTGTTGACAGTGGTAAGATCATTTCAAGTATTGGGCCCTCCAGGAAGATTTTCAGAGTATGGCGACATTGTTAGAGAAAGTAAAATACCAAAAGGGGTCTCCCACTCCAGAACCTGAGAAAATTGAGCAATTAGAAACAAAAATTTGGAACAAAACACTGAAAAACAAACATTCAGAAATACCAGTAAAATCTTAGACCCTTTGGTTTAGGCATTGGGATGCAAAGTTGATGTACGGAGTGGGGAGGGAGAATTGGTTTTGCTTTTTAATTGCATTTGAAAGAGTTTGATCCCAGTAATTTTCATTTTTAGAGATATGTTTCCTGCAAATGATGTTGTTAAACTCTACCAAAAATGGCACAGAGTTATTTTGGAATAAAGCAAGGTTTGTGATTTTTAGAAACTGCTCTTTTTTTTCTTGGTCTTTGAGATTCCAGCAAATTAAGCACAACTGGGATTTGAGTCATGGAACTATTACTAAAGCTTTATAGAACAGCTGAAGGAAAAAAAAAAAAACATAAGAAACAAGCTAACACCAGAAGTCCACAAGATAATCTAATATTCTCTGTGCAAGTAGAGAAATCAGCCATCAAGTTTAGATGTGTAAAAAATACTGTCTCTCAAATGGAGCCACCTCCTCTCTACCATGAATTCCTTGGTTAGTGAATTATGGTAGCTTTCTTTCATTGAAGGGATCCAGGCAAGTAGAAACTCCAGTCAGCTCCATTTTTGATTGAGTGTGCAGCTCTGGGTACTTGACCTGCCAAATTCTCTGTTTATGCTTCTACTAATCTGTGACAGTAAAAGTTGGATTGTATCTGTCTAATTTTTAGAGCATGAAGGGTCCTGTGAGAATAAAAAAGTACATTATTATTTCCTTTTCCATTATTTCTATGCCACATTATTGTCTCTTTCATGTTCATTGATAGATGCTGGAGAGAAGCAGGATAGCACAATGAATAGAGAACTGGCTTTATCATACAGATTAGAGTTTTATGTCTAGCATATCCACGGATTGGCCATTTGACTAAGTCACTTCAACTCTTAAGGGACCAGCAGGTACTTTCTAGGATTACAAGTTGCAGAGATGCTCATTCATATTAGTAGAGAAATGTCTCATGAAAAGCTCAATATGGTGAAGAAATAAGTCTAGGAAGGAAGAAAAGGAGAGAGAGAAAGAGAGAGAAGAAAGAAGGGAAGAAGGAAGAAGGAAAGAAAGGTTGTACTTTGGGAATATAAAGAAGATGAAGAGTTGAAAAACACCAGTTTATCCTTTCTGGTCCTAATTTAGATTGTAAAGGGGGTGTTTCATAATCACAATATTGCTTAATTACCTAGGGCTTATATAGGCTCAACAGACTTATGATTTCATCAGTGTAAAGCATTCTCTTCATCAATGTAGTCTACAAACCATCTTTATGTTTTCATTCTAAACAGTTTTTGTCCACATTCTCTCCATAAATTTTCCATTAAAGAGCTACCCAGCACACTAGAGACCTTTCTCCTTGGTACTTAAATACTTTATATATAATAGTGCATGACTCAGGTTCTCCATCCATTTCTTTTTTTATTAGTATATGATTGATCCAGCTCCTTTTCCTGTATACATGTCCTTGATTATATCTTTTTTTTTAATCATTTCTTGCATGTAAGAAATGGCTATTAGTTAAACTCTGAGGCCTACTTATGTTCACCATTTATTTTTTCCATTGCCTTTGGATAACCTGCAATTTTGATTCCCTTGAACTCATAAAATTCTATAGTTCACAACCACATATCATTACCAAGAATATATTGTTTTAAAAAAAGGAATCTTTTTTGGCATAGAATAAGTCAGTATTATTAAAAAGGAAGTGTTTATATGGGCTCTCACCAATCTCACTAATCTCTCTCTGAGTTACAATCCAGTCAACCCCCTTCTTATTCTATTCTAGGCCTATCTTATCTGTACTGATGTATTAAATCAATTGTCTGCCTATCCAACTACAACTTCCTGGCCACCATTTTCAAAGCATGTCATTGTACAGTAGCTGTCATTCCCATCTCACCCTCTCTCCCCAAGAACCTTAAACTCTGCTGCTGGACAACTCTGGGATCTGATAAGTGAGCTTGTACCTTAATTATCTTGCCTGGAATTAGATCTCCAAGTCACTTCTAGTATATCATCCAAGCTTTTCAAGTACTCTCTAACCCTAACTTCCTTCTTTCCCTTTATGTGTTGTTTTTTTCCTAATTAAAAAGTAAGCTCCTTGAGGGAAGGGGCTTGCTTGTTTTTAGACAACTAATGCTGAGTACTTTGCCTGGCACATAATGAATGCTTAATAAATGCTGTTTCTCTGTCTCTCTATCTGACATAAATTATGCATTATTCATTCTTCATCCACTTCTTTTTTTCCTATATGAACTGCTAGGATCATTCTTTTATAAGGCTATATAGATTATTGAAAAATATATATTTCTGTAATGTAGAAATGAGCCAGTCAGGTGGCAAGGTGGATACATCATCAGGCCTGGAATTAGGAATTAGGAAGATGGAAGGTCAAAACTGTATGACTCTGAGCAAGTCACTTAATCCTATTTGCCTCAGTTTTCTCATCTGTAAAGTGAGCTGAGAAGGAAATGGTAAACCACTCCAGTATCTTAGCTAAGAAAACCCCAAATAGGGTCACAGAGTCGAATATGACTGAAATGAACAAGTGAAACAGTGAGTATTAAAGAAATAGAAGTGAATAGTACAATATCACATGCAAATAGGATGGTTTATACAACTTCATCATCTACAAGGAATTCTTCTATTGATCCCAGTATGAAATATCCTTAGAGACAGTGATAAACAGCTTTGCTAAATATGTTTCTTTGTTTTCTGGATTTCTAAATAAAATTATACATGTAGTTTCATCCATCAGAGAATCTTGTATAATCTTAACACATTTGTAAAGATACCTCATCAGAAAAAGGCCTATACATTTGAATTTTGCTCTGTTATATGCTTCTTTTTATTTTTTGATAATCAATAAACACAACAGGATCTTAAATATTTATAAACTTTTAGTCAGTTTGTAATTGTGAAGACATAACCTATTACAAAACCTTTCTTTTACCTTCTCATATTTTTACTAAGTGTACTTTTGAATGAAGTCAAGAAGTATTTGTTAAGAACCAACTAGATACCATGTTCTGTGCTAAGTGCTGGGAATACAAAGAAAGACAAAAAGTAGTCCTGTTCTTTTGCTTACATTCTGATGGTAAAGATAGCATGCTAAAAGTCATGTACAACAGGTTATATACAAAGGCTAAATTGGAGATAAACTCAGAGGAAAGGCACCAAGATTAAGAAGGAATGGGAAAGTTTTCTTGTAGAAGTTGTGATTTTGCTCAAATGTGAAGGAAGTGGGGGGAGCCAGGAGGTGAAGATGAGGAGAGAGAATTCTAGGCATGAAGGAGAACTAATGAGGATAGCCAGAAGATGGTAAAGTGTATGAAGGGGAGAAAAATGTAGGAAGATTGAGGGACTGAGATTTTAAGATGAAAGGTTTAAAATGAAAGCTATTTTATTTTCTATGGAACCAGTACACACACATCATAAAGATTGTATAGACATGAAAAAGAAGGAATATGAGTCAGTAATTGCTGTTGCCTTCTAAGTCATCTTTTACTGGAGATACTAAATTCTCTGCACTTTTTTTTATTCTTTTTGGCAACTTTCTTTCTTTGAGATTACTTGAAAAACAATAAAATTTTTAAATTGTATGGCCTCCAGAATGTACATTGTCTGTATGTATTTGATCAAGCCCAATTATTGAAGTTAAGGGCACTTAAATAAATACCAGGGTTAATCAAATAGATGAGTATGAGGAAGCAGAGAACAGGAAAGAATATTTGGTTTTCTTCTTTAAACCAGCCACCAGATTCATTGATATCACAAAGTTGAAAAGATGGAGAGATGGGAAACTAAGGAAACAAATTTCAAACTACAAATTCCTAGAGCCCTGTGGCCTCTAAAATTGCTCTCTATACTAGTTCGCTACTGTGGTGAATTTTTTCCTAACTAGGCCAGCTATGAGATGGTTGTGAAGGCAAGAAACATCTATTAAGCTCCTGTTATATGCCAGATATCTTGAGGCATTTTAACAATATTTTCTCATTTGATCCTCACAACAACTTTGGGAGGAAAAGGCCACCAAGGTTAAGTGATTTGTCCAGGGTCACATAGCTAGTGTTTGACACTGCATTTGGACTCACATCTTCCTCACTCTGAGCTCAAGCCTCTATTTATTCATTGTGCATCTTATTGCATCTATAAGTGATTTTGTAACTTTCCCCCCTCTAATTGGAAAGGAAACAAGTTAGAAAGGCCTTTCAATCTCAAAGAAGTCTGGCAACAATCAGCAATGGCTGAATTTGTTCATTCTACAACCATAAAGTGTCCTCTGCATATAGAACCGTGTGATAGACCTGTGTATGTTGAGGGGGAAATTGGGGATCAGAGATATCCAAAGATAGTCTCAGCTCTCCCTCAGTTCATATATAGCAGGAAAAATGCAACAATACTTAAGTAAATAATACTACATAATTCAATTCAACATATTAAGTGCCTATTATATGCCAGATCTTGTGCTTACATATAATTGTGCAATAATAGTCATGCACGGTAGAACATAATAAGAGCAGGACAAAAGAAAGATAATTTCAGACTGGGGAATATTAAGAAGGTGACTCTTGAAGTAGCCCTTGAAGGTTGACTAGGATTTCCAAAGATAGAAGTAAAGGGAGAGGGCAGTTCTGGATTTAGGGAATGAATCAGAACAAAAGGTAAATTATCCTCCAAGGACCCCTCTGAGAAGTGCAGGGCAGATGAAGAACTGTGCTGGGAGTGCAAATAATACAAGTCAGGGCTTGATTTATTGTTTTGTGCAAATTAATGGTGGTTCTGCAAATGTACATTTTCCACGAGACCTAATTGTCCAACATGTCTGTCCCCTTTTACAGAAAACTTGGGTTTTCAAGATTCAGAATTTAGGGAGGGTACTGAAGAGCCAGTGTTGAATATTCATGAATAGGCAGTGGCAGGGAAAAGGACAAACTGGGTTAAGATCTGACTCTCAAAGATTGTTGCTGTCTGACTGAAGCTCTATAGGGTTACAGTCATTTAATAACCTTAGGCTGGCTCTGCTGACCCAAGAGCTTGTAAATTGGAAAAACACCAGGAATTGGGATCAGGCAGCGGACAGGCTGAAGGGAAGTTAGCTTTAAAAAAAAAAAAAAAAAAAAAGAATCAAACCATTGAAAAATGTTCCCTCTCAAATCAAAACGAATAGTTTTTTTTTTCTGGAAGCTCTTTGTCTGCATGACCCTCCCAAAGCCCAAGTCTTTATAGAAAGGAACTGGTGTTGAAAAAAGAAGGGTGGGGCTGAAGCCTTGCTTCCCTTACTGAGCATGTCAGACAGATAGGCTTGCTGGAAGACTGAGCCCCTCCCCTTCTTTCCCTCCTTCCCTTTCTCCCTCCCTCCCTCCCATCTGCACTAATTCCCTTTATATTCTCATTCAGCTGCCCCCTGCTTTTCACTGAGAACAATTGCGAACCAGGAGGCCCCAGCCCCAGCACTAGGTTTCTTTCAAGTGACTAGAGATCCCGGCTTGTTCCTAGTCAAAGACTGATCAGACCTTGGGAGGTGAAGGGTGGAGAGGAGAGATCAAAGCCAGGAGAAAGAATGTAGGGAGAATGAATTCTGCCGGAAATGACCACCCTGTAACCATTTTCTTCCCCCACCCCCTCTCCCCATTGGCTGCCCCCCAGCCAGAACCTTTCCTAGTGATTAGGATTCTAGCTCTGAGAGAGAGTGGCCTCTTGATTCAGGGGATAAATCTCTAAAACTGCCTGGAGTGAGGAGGAGGCAGGTTTATACACCAGGCTTGCTGCAGTGTCTCAAACTAGCAGTGATTGCCAGCCCAAGCCCTGAAGTTAAACTCTCAGGCTGTGAGATGACCCTGAATCTCAGGGTCCAATTCTGAAGTACAGAGGGGCAAGCTTTATGGTATGAAAAGAACTAACCTAGTAGAAATCAGAGCAAACAGGCCAGAGGTGATAGATGGATGACTTGGCCCTTTCATAAAGGACCGGGATGTCAGCTTTTCTGTGTCTTGTCTTCCAGATAGTCTAGTTGTATTCCACTCCAGCTTCTAAGAACTCTTAAGTATTTCAGTCTCCTTTATTTTGTCTGCATTTCTTTAAAAACTCCATCCACGGTGAGAAAGAATAAGCTTTTAGTCAGATATTGTAGTAGTATAAAGTCCTGAGAAACTTCTCTTGCAGCCTTGGAGCAGCCTGAGAATAAATATCTTTTAAGTCTAATCCAAACCCATGGAAATGCCCTTAGTTTCCTAATTGTCTAAGTCACATGTCAGGTTCAGAGCTATGGGCTTCGACCATAAACCTGAAATGAAAGAACCTTGGTCTGCTAGATGTGATAAAGCTCTTTCTTGGCTTGTAACTGGAAACCTATTTGCAAGTTTTCTGTCAATACCAGTAATAATAATAAAAATAATAGTTAACATTTATATAGTACCTACCATGCACCAGACACTGCGCTAAGTGCTTTACAATTATTATTTCATTTGATCATCCTCACAACAACTATTGTTGTCCCCATTTTGCAGAAGAGAAAAATGAAGCAAACAGCATTCAAGTTAATGAAATCTTAGCTGCTGTTCCAGGGCCAAAAATTGTCACTCTCTCTCTCTAGGACTTCATTAGAGTCTTTATCTTTTCTATGTCTATCTATCTCATTAGAACAAAAGGACCTGTTAATCAAAGGGACTTTTCCCTGACATGTTTTATCTGAAATTGTCCAAAGATATGCATAATCTTCTGAGATCAGTTTTTCAGCTCTATCCAATTCTCCTGTTCCCCCCAACTCCATTATTTTACCTTCTCTTTATAAATCCCGACTCACTTTGTTGGATTGCCCCTCTTCCTTAAGGAGGAAGCTCACATGTTACCCCAACCAAATAATTACTCCAAAACGTGCCCATGTTTGATTTGGAGATGGTTTGAGCCTGAATTCTTTCAGAGAACGACAGTAAAACCCATGCTCTGGTACTCTAACATCTTTGGCACACATCAACATATAAATTCCAGTAAAGTGACTTGCTCAGGGTCACAATTACTAAGTGTCTGAGGCTGGATTTGAACTCAGATTTCTCTGTCTCTTGGACTCTGTTCTATCCTCTGTGTCACGTAGAGAGTCTATTTCTTGATTTTGCTAGGACAGGATATTTTCCTGCCTTGTACCTCTATTTTCATTTCCAAATGAGTCCACGGTGTATGCAGAGTTAACTTAAGGAGCCCTGAGAAAAGGTCCCTCCCCTTCCAGAGACAATTCCAGAAATGTCACTATTTTAGAAGCACACCTCCCTTTTCAATCACCAAGTTTCCTAGTAAAATACAAATAAATGCATGTCAGTTTTTGACAATTAAGTTACTTGGCAGGATAGAGCAGGTGGGAAACTTGGCCATTCCTGGGATGCCAAGATGAGGATTAGTACTGAGCCCAAAGAAAAGCTAGGATACATCACCATTTTACTAGGGCTTGTCCTGAGGGAAGAGCTGATGGTTTGTTTCACTTTTTGCCTCCTTCTGGGGGAAGAGTAGAGATAGGATCCATTTTGGTTTGCTTTCAGATCCAGAAATAGATATATTTCTGGGGAGAGAAAATCTATTTCTGTTTCTCTGAAAGCTGCCACAGGGCTTCAGATTCTTTGAATAAAGAAGGTTGTAGATGTAAAGAACTGCTGGTGTCATACTTGTCCAGCTCAGCGGTAGTAGTGCAGAGCCAGAAATCCACTGACCTTTGACAGAGAAGGAGCATGCGTTTGATATGGAAATGGTCAAACATTTTTTCAGAACAGGAGCCATTAGAGTGGGTTGGGTGCCTGTGGGACCTCTGCAGTGGGCTTTTTGGGGAGGGTGAGCGATGGGGAGGGGCGGTGGTGGAGCAAAGCAGAGCTCTCCTGAAGAGCAAGAACACGTGGAGGATGCACATGAATGAAGCTCTGTCAGCTCCTTCGCGTCTCGGGCTGAGTCAGGCAGAAACAAGTTTCCCTGAAAAGGCAGAAGCAGCTCAGTGATGTGGAAATAAAACCGATTAACCCTTGGCATTCCTGCTGTGAATGGGTTCCTTGGCAGCAAGAAGCTTCATTCATTTCCTTTGGCTCAGCAAAGATGAAGACATACCTAGGCTCAGGATGACAAATTTATTTATGGAAATGTTTTACATAACTGTATACATATATATATATATATATATATATATATATATATATATATATATATAAAACCTACATCATTTTACTGTCTTAGGGAGAAGGGAAGAGAGGGAAGGAGAAAATTTGGAACTCAAAATTTTATATAACAATGTGTGTTAAAATTATTTAATTGGAAAAGTAAAATACTATTTAAAAGATGACAGGTTTATTGAGTAATCACCAATGAACTTCATTCTTTGTGGTTACACTGAGGACTAGTTCAATATTAGAAATAAATCCAATGCAGTTCCTAAGGGCACACGTTTCACTTTGAAGTTAAGAATGAGCTCAGGGCAGCTTAATGGGATTTTTCCAAAAGATATTTGAGTAGTGCTGATATGCAGGTAACAGTGCAGATCTGTCTGAAGTTTTTTTTCAATCCAGTTACAAGCCTTTTGTGTCTATTATTTATGGGCATCACCAACACCCAGAAGGAAAATGGGAAGCTAAACTCTGGCTGAACTCAGGTTGGGAAGCTAATAGGATTAAAGATTTAGAATTGGAAGGGACTGCAGAGCTCACCCAGTCCAATCCAACTCTCTCATTTTACTGAGAATGAAACCACACTAGGTAGAGTAAGGAGGGCATATGGGGATTGTGACAGTTGTGATGTTGTCTATGATGTGGGATTTGGCACCAAATGATGGCAGCTACCAAAGGTTGGGGTTCAGTCATGTGAAGAATTCACAGTAGCCATTCTTTTTGGCAAAAAGTAGATTTATTTAGGAGGGTAGGTTACAGCAAAATGAAGAAATACAATAGACACCCATGATAAATATGATATAATGATATCATATGATAAATATGAAATAAAATAAAAGAACATATGAAAGACAAGTTTTTTCAATTTGTGATCTTCTCAGACACCATGGCTTCTATTCTCATCTTTATGCAGATAAATCCAAGAGGGCCTAGCAGAGCCTCAGATCCATTAATAAGTACTAAATGATTGGTTGATTGAAAACTTAACATTCAGTACACAGCATGTTTCAAGACATTATTTCCTATAGAGTGTTTTGGGATACTTCAGGATTCCAGAAGCTTTGTTCCCTCTGTGAACCAACCTATCCTTAGTATTTCTTGACATTCTAGTTGTTAACCAATGGGACTTTGGCTATGTATTGTGTGGAGAAAGTATGATTACTTAAGCCGATACACCAGTCACTACTAACAGATATTCTTCCTTTAATTGACTCACACCAACCTCAGCCTGAGCTTAGTAAAAACTTCCTTTTGGATTAACTTGTTTTTTATTTCCAAACTATGTACTTAATTGGCTTGTTCTAAAACCATTAATAATGGCTATAAATGTTAGTAGCAATTTAAAATAGCATAGGAATACATTAAATAATCCTTTAAGAAAGAGGCTTTCATTCATTGAACACCATGGAAAAAGTGGGACAGTAAATCTAATCTCTTTTCCCACCAGTCAGAGGAAAATGGGAAGTGAAAGGCTTGGACTCAGATAAAGGGAAAGTTGGATTTTGGGGAGCAATACTCCAGAGCAGGAGGAAGACTGCTCCTGTCAACCAAATTCCTAGAGTTTTATCAATCCTGGTGTGTTAATCAATCCAATTGTGTCTCTGTCACATAGTGGGATCTTAACTCCATTTGTTCTCTCTGCTTTGTGTCACTAGGACCATTCTATCTAATCCCTGAAAACTTGAAAGGAGAAGTATGGGTAACCATCACAATCCTTGGTCCTCTTCTTCCCTTTTCATCTCTCCAAATGGCTTCTCTCTAGGAAGGAAGTTCTTTCAGAGTCCAAAGTCCCCGGGAAATTTGGGAAACTAGGCAAAGTACATGCATGAATATATACATATACTTCCTTCAGCCTACCACATCTTTATGGAAATGTCCCAAGGGAGAGGTTACACAAGTTTCCTGACTCTTCTATATATAGTGAATAAAAACGTGGCTGGCTACAAAGGCTTTCTTATTAGAATGGGGTCAGAGACTTGTGGAATTTGGTGCACTATTCAATGTTTTGTGCATATACACACATATACATATGTAGAATAGGCATAAGTAATCCTATGTAATATCCTTATTCT
This sequence comes from Sarcophilus harrisii, assembly GCF_902635505.1. Lineage (NCBI taxonomy): Eukaryota > Metazoa > Chordata > Mammalia > Dasyuromorphia > Dasyuridae > Sarcophilus > Sarcophilus harrisii. The sequence continues at coordinate 373,855,372 of NC_045427.1, forward strand.
CAAACATATATGTACTATTTATATTTCCCCAGCACTTAAGAGTTAACAACTCTGTGAGTTAGAGATTATTATTCCCATTTTATTAGTGTATATATAATTTTATTGATAAGAAAGCTGATACTGAGAAAGATTACATGACTTATCCAGGATCACAATTAGTGAGTATTAGATCTAAAACTTAAATTTGGATCTTAAAACTCCATGACCAGGGTTCTTATGTCTTTCCCCAGATTTACAAAAGGCTTTTTCCTATATTTATGGAAATTTTTCTTTCTTTCTTTCTTTTTTTTTTTCTTTTCTTTCTTTCTTTTTTTTTTTTTTTTTGCTGAGGCAATTAGGGTAAGTTACTTGCCTAGGGTCACACAGCTAGGAAGTGTTAAGTGTCTGAGGCTAAATTTGAATTCAGGTCCTCCTGACTTTAGGGCTGGTGCTCTATACACTACACCACCTAGCTGCCCCTATTTATGGAAGTTAAAAAAACAGCTTCTTTGACTTTCTGATGTGGTGAAAGTACACTTTTCCCCCACAAGTTTTTTACCCAGATTTTGCTTGAGCTGAGAGTCCAATGAAATTATATACAAGGTTCAGAAATTCTTTTCTTCTGGGACCAGGTTCCTTGGTGTTTATTCTGAAAATTTGCAAAGATTCCTTTACACCTTCAATAGCATCTTCTGGTATCTATGTTGAAATGTTTATCTATGTTCAAGTACATTGACCTAGAAATAATGGCAAATCAGATAACGTCAGGAGCACAGTTGGGAAGGGAATGTGGAAGTATAGTTTCTTATCATCTTCTCTTCCAACCACTGCTCTAGGCCTTAGTGTTCTTCATAAAATGGAGGGATCCATACTCTCTTATCAAATACTCCTGTCTAGGGGTATGGTAGTATGGGCAAGGGGGCTGCCTTTTCTTGACTGATACCTTGTCATTTGCATTTTTCAGAACCTGAGGCAGGAGAGGTGTCACCCCCTGTAGGAGCTGGTGTCAACAGCAACAGCTGGACCTTTAAATATGGACCAGGCAACCCCAAGCAACCTGGCCCCGGTGAGTTGCCAGACAAATTCATTATCCCGGGATCTCCTGCAATCATCTCCATCCGGCAGGAGCCACCCAACAGCCAAATTGACAAAAGTGACTTCATAACCTTTGGGAAAAAGGAGGAGACTAAGAAGAAGAAGAAAAAGAAGAAGGGCAACAAGACCCAAGAAAAAAAAGAGAAAGGGAACAGCACCACTGACAACAGTGACCAGTGAGGGATCCAATGGAACAAAGCCACTTAGCCAGTTTTGTAATAATGGCAAATCTCTCTTATGTAGCAACTCCTGACTTTTTCCTCCTGTCCACACCAGTCCTATCTGTACAGATCTCAGAAAACAACAGAAAGTTCCCGGTGTCTGTCTAGATCACATAGAACAGGTTTTGTCTTAAAAGCTTTACTCACTCTGATGTTAACTCTTTCTCTCCACTCTGGCTTGTTTTCAGAATCTAAAAAGCAGACCCAAGTTTCCTTTCTCCTCCGCCGCAAAGGAGAGGCCTCCCAGCCCCACCCGTGAGAGGTTGGACCCTTAGCCTTGTGCTCCTGGAATCCTGTCTTGATGGCACTTACAGGGCAGGCTGAAAGGTTTTCAGATTGGGCAGTCCGGGCCTTCCTTTGGATGTGTGCCTGTGCATGTGGGGTTGGGGGTGGGGGTGGGCTTGGAGGTATGCGGGGGTGTACGGATGCGGTACCAGAAGTCATCGAGAAAAGGCAAAATTAGCTTACTTAGTGTGAGAAGAGGTAGAGAAAAGAAACAAAATGAATCAAGAGTTCTGAACTGTTCAGTCCAGAGGGAAACCTGAGAAAGAGGTGACTAGATTTTTCCAAACTTAGTGTGGAATAGGTAAGGAATCTTTAATGGCAGGAGGTGGTCCCCATTCTCCAGACAAAATTGTATTCTGCCCCCTTGACCATTAGCTTATTTATACATTATTAGAAGTCCTGGGGAAAAATTGACTATAATGTCTTTCTAAAAACCTTCATTATGCTGGAAAACCAGTTCCTTAGACCCTTAACAGGAGGCCAGTCAGATGGACACATTGGGAAAGTGAGTAGCATGGATATTGCTTCCTATATGTCCTTGTCCTCACAGTTAAACATTCTTTTGCACACAATATTTCTGAAAAGGCCAGATCCTTTTCCCATAATACATATGCAAAATGGAAAGAAAAAACCCCAACACCTCACTTTATCTATGCTTTTTGTTATTTGATAAGATTTATTTAAAAATGAAAGTTTAGATGTAAATATTGAAAAACAAAGATGATAAAATATGATTTCTCCTCACCCCAAAAAGAGAATTAAATCTACAGCCATTAGAAACAATCATTGCTGCTATTGAAGTGCTTTAGAGAAATTGCCTGAAACATCTGTATTATATCGGCCACCTGCCAATCACAGCTTTACTCTATCAGGTCACTCTGGGACTGCCTCTTGCATGTATTAGTTACTAATCCCAAGGATCCCTATCCTTTTAAAAAATGTTTTTTATGTGCACTTTGATTACACAATCTTCTTCAATCAACTGTCCTAAGACTCAGAAATGAAAGATAGTTGTTGTTTTCTCAGACATACAGAACACACTTACAGATCCTGTAATTCTGTGAATTGTCTTGGTGCGCTAGCTGACAACCTTTCCTTTGGTTTTGTTTCCCTTTTTTCTATGACACTCTGAATTGCTGCCCTTACTATTACTTATGATGTAAAATCCAACTACTGTATGTATGCTGTATGCTCTTATAAAAATCCTGAAATATACTTACTCTGTGCTTGTGTATGTGAATGTCAATGCAACTATTACCTAGAGTGGACTTTAAGCTTTATTGTTGAATGTAATCCCATTGCATTTCTTTTTTGTACACATGTGAAAAAAGTGGAATAGTGTTCATTTTTGGGGGGGAAAAACACTACTGTTAATCAATTTTTGTGTATGAAAGACACAGTAAAATATCTTTCTTAAATCGAGATACTGGTGATTCAAAGAATTTTATTTATGGTAAGCCAAAAGCCCTTCCTTGTCTTTTGCCAGGAGTCCAGCTGTTGAGGGATTGGATGAAGATGTTTTTTTGAAAGTAACATTTCTGGAAGGAATTCAGAAGATAATTCCCTGTGGGTGTGTGAGCACACAATCAAACAGTTTGTGACCTCCATGAGTATTGAAATTTTAAGACTCTCTGTCATATCCTCTCATAAAGAATAATCAAAGTTAATGTCATTCCAGCTAGAACATTTTAAGTTTGTTGAAATGTGCAAATTAGATGCTTGATCAATTATTTTTGCTCTAGAACTCATTGATCTAAATAAAAAAGATAGGAATCTGTTAACCAAGCTCTCCATCTCCCACGAAGAATTATTTTCTGTTTATGATTGAGCTTTGATTCTCCCATATTTTGAAGGGTGTGTAAATTCAGCTGTGTAGGTTTGCATGGGGTAAAATAGGTTGCCAGCATATAGACGTCATGGCTACATAGTAGGTTCCGACAACTTTGCCCCACTCAACCCCATGTACTTGACCTTACGTGCCTTCTGAAGAATAGGAGAATTGAGCTAATTTGTTAATGATAAGAATGATGATAAATCTGTGCAGCACTTTTATACCAAGAAAGTGCTTTCCAATCTTTTGTTAGTTACCAGTTATTACAGCTGTAAGGACAAAACAGCATGTGGATTCATTTTTAATTGGTGCTATTGGTATTTCCTATGTTATTGCTAATAAACAGATAATGGTATGTATGCAAGAAATGGTGGTCTTTTCTAAGAGCAGAGGAAGAAATGAGATACATGGAACAAGTTCACCAAAATATATATATATATTTTATATATTCTACATATTATATTATATCTTACTAAATCATACACTGGCTAGGTGCTATTCTGAAATCCTTATTCAAAGAATTAATCCCATTGGAGTCAAATAAGGTGTACTCCAGGGCCAGAGTCAGTAGTCACATTCTCGGAGGAAGGTTTGAAAGCTTCTGAGGCCATAAGATGATCATTGCTCCAACAGTAACAAAACCATAAGGGACCAGAACTTCAGCAAGCCACAAGACACTCTGTTTATTTTGGCCTACTTACTCTCTTGATTCTCTTGTCAGTCCTAGTAGGACAACTGGGAACCCAGATCATACCTTATCCCATCCTCTTTCAACAATACATGGCACTCTTTTTAAAGGAACATATTCTTCTGTCTTCTTTACTCTCCTCTTTCTCCTCCTCTTTCTTCAGAGTTTAAGCTTATTGGAGTGCTGCCCTTTTGCCTCCCCTTTCTTACGTTGCTGAGCGTTTTCCTAGACTTGGGGCCTGGGCAGGTGCCAATCCTTCAGTCTCTTAGCCCGTCCCTGTTCGTGTCTGGGTCCTCTTCACCCCCACCTCCCGCCAGGGTCACAGGACATTTAGCGGGTGCCAGGGGCCCGGCAGCTCCCACTGCAGGGGTTGTGCCACAATTTTGGCCCTTTGCCCTTTGCCAGCTAAAAAATCCTTGAGGGATAAAAGTGGATGAGTAAAGGAGGAATGAGTTTTTTTCATTCATGTAAAATAACACATCATTTGCTTCCTACACCAACCTAAGCACATGATGGGGAGTCAAATCATTGAAACCTTAATTCCTTCCCCAGGTATAATATAATTGGTAAGTAGCTAGACATGTATGGCAATTGACCCACTTGATCTACTGACTTCTCTCAAGAAGATCGAAGAAGAGCAGGCTGAAAGAGAAGGGGGAAAAGGCACAGAATTAATTCTAGAATGAGTCATTATTTGTCCAATGCCCTTCCAGCCATATGGGATGAGATTCCAAGTGAAGTTATAGGTCTCTTGACTTCCAATCTCTTTGGTACATTTACATGATATGTGATTTATACACTATAGGGAAATCATAATTGTCACAATACAGAGAGAATGGGGTTTCTTACTGATTCTTCTTAAGAGTACTGGCTGCTGGGTTCTGAGCTATCCAGCTCTCCAGGTGAGATCTTGGACCTAGGACAGATGTTATTGTAATCTAGACTTTCTCTACTTTTAATCCAAATATTAGATATAAAGACAGGGGGAAAACATTAAAACAATTTTCATTTGAAAATGGGTTTTTCAGATCAACTGAACACAAAATTACAGATCCTTTCAAAGACAACATTACCATAGTTTGAAGTTCCTCTGAAGATAGCCAGGGTTTGGAGTTATGATAGATTGCTGCCTAACAGAACACATTGATCCCTTGATCCCTCTCAGCACATATGCAGACCTCAGGCTCCTGACTAATGAAAGGGTTCATAGCATTCAGGATTAAAGAGTCCTCCCATGCCCTTGTCATCTTGTACTTAGTACCAAATAATTACATAGACTTTGATACATGAGAGAGATACCTATCCTGTCCTGTGACTGAGAATCATTCTTAGCAGATAGTAACCAAATACATGATAACTGAGGGATCACAATCATTTGGGGTAACTGATCTTTTGAGATCCATTTATTGGTTAATGCTGCTCCCTGGGGAAAAAAATTGTTAATATGTGAATTCCTGGCATTCTATAGGCATTTCCCGATTTATTCATTAAATACAATAAAATTTACAGCATAGAGTAGCAGAGGGGAGATCCTATTGAAATTCACAATATCAACTGAAGGGCAAACTTGTATGATTATACGGTAAATTGGGGATCATCTAACTACACAGCTGTATATTTCAGGAAATATAAATCATTCCCTGTCATTATCCAACAACTTGTGTTGGAGCTGAGCAAAGTGCTGATAGACAGCAAACAACTGATTGAGCAAGTAACATTGATTTGTAAAGGGAAGATGAGTAAGTATTTACTAAGTGTCTATTACATGCTAACCACAGTACTAAGTGATTTATAAATATTCTCTTGTTCTATCCTTACTCACATCCCTGGGAGGCAGGTACTATTATTATCCTAAATTCATAGTTGGGGAAATTGAGCCTGTTAACAGTTAAGTGACTTGCCCAAAAAGGTAAACTGGAAAGTTATCTGAAGCTGGATTTGAACTTGGGTCTTGACTCCAGGGCCAGAACTATTTAGTTGCCTCTAATCCTTGAGAGGTATATCTCAAATGGCAAAATTTAGCTTTTGGAAGTAAACTATTTTAATTATTGCGCATTTAACTGAGATGGCAAGACTGAACTTCTAGAACTCAGCTTAGCCACAGCCCAGAAACAACTTGTGTCCTAAAGGGGAAACTCTTTAAATTTCTTTTCCATGGCACTTGTGAACTTTGTGTGAAATGGCATCTGCTCTCTCCCCTTTTGAATGTAAAGGACTTTTCTTTTAAATTATTTAGTCAATAAGATCCTAGATTGAGAGTTGGAGGAAATGTTAGGCCATCTAATCCCATCCCTTCATTTTGAGGACACTGATGGCCCCAAGAAGTTAAGCAGCTTGTCCAAAAATGATGAGAGGTTAAGCACCAAAGTCAGTGCTCTTTTCACACATTAATAGGCTTTTCTAATTTTTACACTCCGTGGGAAATATGAGAGAAATGGAATGAGAGATGAAAACAAAGAGCCAAGGTACATTTAATTTTCCTATCTAAAATCACTCTGATAAAAGCTTCTCTTCCTAAAATTTTAAGTGATGGTATGAGAAAGTATCCAGGCACCTTTTAAGCTTTCATTAGTACGTTTTGAAGTCTGTTTCATTTGAATATAATCTAGAGTTTTGATAGGAATTAGTCCATTTTTTTCCAAAGGTTTTTCTTTCTGTGGTGCTTAGATGATACTACTACATGAGAATTTATCCACTTCCAAAGTACAGTGGAGGTATTTTTTAAACTGTTTCTCAAATAATGAGACTGTGACAGATGGGGATTCAGGCAGTCATACAGAAAGGTTTTTAAAAATGTCAGTCATAAAACCATTTGGTTAGGGGCTTTAGCAAATTTACTAATTTCAACATTTATCTATCGTTCACTGAAGAAACTAAAAGTTGAATCTCACTAAATAAAGGCACAATTTTTGTGGGGAGGGGGAAGGAAAAGGGAGAGAGAAAAATTTAATTAATGTTGTTAGGTATATGTATCATAGAAAAAGATATTAGTTCAACGACAGTCATAAAAATGTAGTATAGTTTGAGACCTGTCCAAGTACCAGGAGAAATGTCCAACTCAATAAATGCATACAAAAATATTTTTAAAAAAATCAACTAAACCCACAATTCTGATTAACCAGCCACAATTTCAGAGGATTCATAATGAAACATACCATTTACCTGCAGATAGAGAGATGATAGATTTAAAGTACAGATTTAAGTTTATATTTTTGAACATGAAAATGGGAATTTATTTTACTCAACCATATAATAGATTTTGTTTTTCTTATTTTCTCAATGGGGAAAGAGGGAGAAGGGAGGGAATAAAGGTGGGGCTGAAAATAAAATAAAATTGAACTTTTAAAAAGTAACCCTATAAAATGAATATCAAAAGTTTAAAATTATTCTTAAAAATAGGGCAAACAATGCTTTTCTGAAAGTCAGAGGGAAAAAATTCCCTTTCTTGGCTTAACATGAGATAAGATCATTTGGACTTCCTAGTTTTTGATAAAATAGAGGAAAGAAGAGAAATGGGGCTTGGAGAATAGGTATTTCCTCATCAACATCCCAAAAGAATAGTCTTTTATTCTCCTCTTCTCACAAAGAAGCTGAAGATCCTTCAAAAGCATTATGCCATCTTCTAGGGGTGGGAAACATCCATTCTGAGGGTTAAATGGCAGATGATGATCTGAAAGTTAAGTACAACTTCCCATTGCTTGAGTTCTGTAAGTTGATCATTTTGTATGACCCAAAAAATGATGTTATAAATATCCAAGTGACCCTTGGCAGAAAAAAAGGTTCCCCACCCCTGTTTCAGTAGAACGGAGAATAAGAGCAAAAAGAATAAAGTCAAAAAGCTCCTATTTCTCTGATCAACCTGAGAGGAAAGAAAATAAGGTCAAAGTCATTGACTCCAGAAGACCTGTGTCTTGAAGCCCCATCTATCACTACTAGTCAAAACAGGTTCCTAATGTTTTTTTAATGACCCAAATCTGTCCCATTTACTGGAGATGTTTCTTCTTCTCCATTCTAGTTTTTGCCAACTTGAAGGTTAATGGAAATGATGTTCCTTTTTGTCAAGAATGTGTCAACTTTTAATCAAAGGGGCCCAATAAACAGAAAGTCATCCCCTTCATCTATGACTCATTACTGTAGTGAGGTGGTATTTTTTGTTTTTTGTTTTTTTTTTTTTTTAATTAAGAAACAAACTATTATTACAAAATTCACAAGCTTATGTAAAATCTTCTATTTTATTCTTATTCTGATATAGAAATGTTTATTTGTTAAATCCATAATTTAAAAAAAACCTTAAATATGGTTTTTTTAAAAAATCTCAAATTTTATAATGTTGCTGCCTATAATATGACAAGATTATATTATTTAATTCACATTCTTTTGATCCCACCAAAATGGTCTTTTGATGAGAAAGTTCATCAATCACTAATAGAAACAGGCCTCAGGTACTATTCTGATTCTTAACATAATGTTTATAGTGTGAGTGGTTGGAATTGAATGCATTCCCATTGATTTTTATTCCTTTTTAGCACAAATCTCCTGGTCCATTTTTCAATAATTTTTTTTCTTTCTGAAAAAAAAAAAAAAACATGACATAGGATCATAGTAAAACACTTGATTATATATAGGAAGACTTTGTGTGCAGAGGAACAGTGCTGCCTGGACTAGTTGTGACTTGATTGTTTGTGTTGCTATAGGGCCATTATAGTTGTACAAACCACCAGGTGGCACGTCAAGCTCAAGTTATACTAGCATATTTGAAACTACACCTGTGTGAAAAATATCTAGCTATAAAAATATCATTACTTTGTTCTCAAATTCTTTATTCCATTGATTCATTTTAATTAATTGAATTAAAATTCCTCATGGGACAGCTAAATGACACAGAAAATAGAATGTTGGGTTCTGGAGACAGGAAAATTCATTTTCCTAAGTTTAAATCTGGCCTCAGACACTTACAAACTGTGTGATCCTGGGCAAATTATGTAATTGTTTGCTTCAGTTCCTCACATATAAAATGAGCTGGAGAAGAAAATGACAAACTATTCCAGTATCTTTGCCAAGAAAATCCTAAATGGGGTCACAAAAGATTTGGACACAACTAAAATGATTAAATAAAAACAAAAAAAAATTGTCATAACTTTCTCGGTTTATGATTTATATCTCTAATTTTTTTTCTTTTCAGTGTAACTCCAAAGAATATGACTCATTCTATATGAAAGGTAAACTGAAATCAATAGGTAAAATGTGTATAGCTAAGTGGTAGAAGTAACTTTAATTGCTTTTAGTAAAGTCTGAATTTTCAATCATCCTCTCCCCCATCTTATGTTTGTTGTAAGATTTTTGTCCTTACTTTTACTACATGAAGAGTAATACCCCAAGATCTTTTTGTGAGTGTGTAGTGAAAATATATGTGTATGAAGTTGATCATGAGTTATACTCTCTAAATGATGGAGAATGTAATACTGCAAAAGCACTGAACCCCCAAAATATACTGGGATTTCAGGACTCCCCATATGATTCATCAAATGTTGGAGAGCAGGGATTTGACCCCAAATATATTAAAATTATGGACTGGAATCATAAAAGTGTCTCAAAAAAAATTGTAGGCTTAAACCATCTCCAAATCAAAAGGCAAAGATTGCACTGTGCTGCTTGGAACGGAATTAATTTTAAAAGGGAATTTTAGTTATTAACAAGAGAAAGATGACATAAGATAGGCAAAAGCTCCTAGAGAACTAACAGTCACAAGGTAGGAAATTCTTAATGAACCCATGAAGTGATAAAATGGGCTAAATTCCTAAAGAAGTATGTGTGGGGGGGGAAGGGATTAAGGTACCCAATAGATACTTTTATAGGGAAAAAGAACCCCCCCCTAAAATCTTGAGGGTTGACATCATAACTTAACCTTCTGATGGGATACAGTAAACTGTGGGGTCAAGATAATTTTCTCAGTGCAAGGAACTAAAGGCCTACTTAAGAACAAAAGGTCCACTTAAAGAGATAATTGTATCAGAGCTCCTCTCTCATTGTCTCAAGGAGTAGTTTGGGTCATAATTCAAGCTCCCTCCTGTCAATATCCATTTAACTATCCTTACTCATCTTAAGGAGTCAGTCATTTGATATGAGGAATATGAATTATGACTTTTTAAAGGACTATGAGAAATGAGACCAATACTTTTCCGTTCAATGATACACTACTTCACAAAAGTGTAACAAAATATAAAATCTTCTCTTTGTTATTTGGTCTAATCTGACTCATTACGAACTATTGGAGGTTTTGAACTCAGCTCTTCCTGATTCCAGGACTAGCATTCTATCTATTGTGCCATTTAGCTGCCCTAAACACTTCCCTTTTTCCTTTAAGACTTTAATAGCTCTTTGTGTCTTATAATAGATCCCACTTGTATCTTTTCTGGACTTGGGAAAGTCAATTGCTTTTTGGGGTCTCCGGTTAATTCCCTCACTATAGGTCCCACTAAGCATTCTTGATCCATGGTCACAGGAAAAAAGGAATCCGACTCACCACAATCCAACTCACGCACAATCCAAGCTTTCTTGTATGGCAGAATGTAAGCTTATTAAGGCAGGGTATGTCCCTCTTTTATCTTTGTTTCTTTAGTGCCTAAATAGTGCCTGGTACATTGTAGGCCCTCAATAAGAATATACAAAAATATATAATACATATATAAAAGATTTTGGTGGAGAGGGGTAGGTTGAGACAGCATCAGCAGTTTAGAGAAGGACTAGAAAACAGTTCATATAAAAAGATGACAATAAGAATTTTGAAGGAAATTATGGATTCTAAGAAGTGGTAACAAGAAAGGAGTGCTTTACAGGTATGAGGGAAATAGCCTGAACAAGGGCATGGAGGCAGAGGGGAGTGTGTTAAGGGAAGTCATGTATAATAAAGCTGGAAAAATAGGTTCTGAAGGGGCTTCAATTCCAGGAGAATTTGTATTTAACACTAGGGATAAAAGAGAGCCACTAGAGTTTATTGAGAAGTGAAATGATATAGTCATTCCAGTGCTTCAGAAAAATTACTTTGGTAGTTTTGTAGAGGATGATTTGCAGAGGAGGAAAAATTTGAAGCAGGGAGACAATTAGGAAGCCAATGTGATAATACAGGCAATGATTGACTCCAGTTATTTGCCAAAAGCCAGGTGAAACCTGCCATATGATAAACTCACTGATTTTGTCTGGGAAGTCTTTTGGTCTCTTCATGAAGGTTTTCTTCTTCAGATATTTTCTCATTATACCTCCACTATGATCCAGGAGCCTGAAAGAAAGACTACATTAAGCACTGTAAGCATCCCCCTTTAAAGGCCCAACCAGAGCATAACCCAGACAACTCTGACCCTTGTCCTTTATATTAGTCTCCTGGAGGCCAATGAGACTCTGCCTTTAATTTCTCTTCCTTATATACAGGTCTAGAAAATAAAGGGAGAAAACCATGAATTCAGAGTAGCTGAAAGCTATTTTTCAGGGGTTAAAATTGATTTTCTGAAGTAAAAGGAAACTGAACACAAAGTTACTGGGTCATCTATGATTTAATTTGTAAAGCTATAATTTGCATATTAAGTCAGGTCACCTCTGTCCTCGGAGATCAGAGACAAGGAGTGATTTAAAGAGATGATTTTATAACAAAATAACAAAACAAAAATATAACAAAAAAGAGGAATTGGAAAAATTATAGAAACTTGTTTTTGAATATAATTGCATTGGACAAGGCAAGTCACTGGACTAATCAGCATCTCTCCCAGACTTCCTCTTTCTCTTTTTTGCTGAGGCATTTGGGGTTAAAGTGACTTGCCCAGGGTCACACAGCTAGGACATGTTAAGTATCTGAGACAGATTTGAACTCAGATCCTCCTGACTTCAGAGCCAGTGCTCTATCCACTATGCCACCTAGCTGCCTCCCTCCCAAACTGTCTCAATCTTATGCCAGACATCTTTTTCTCCAGGTGGTACTTTTTGTAACCAGAAAGTTTTACTAGGAAAAAGGAACTTGTGATCAGTGATTAGTATTCCATCTTCTTAGTAGAGTCCATAATTCAACGTAAACTTTAGTTCAAAAAAAAAAAAAAGAAAGAAAAAAAAAGGGGGCTTAAGTCAACTTCTGGTTAACCTTTCTTCAACTGCCAAAAATGGGAACTTGACCTTTGACCAACCCTGCTTTCTGCTTAGCCTTTTGAAATACCTTTTAATTGATTATTTTATTCTTCTAAATTATCTACTACTAAATGATAAAGTCTTAATCTATTCACTAAATGTACAGAAACTATTTTTGTTAGTCTGACTTAGTTTGGTGCTTGCTCCTCCTAAAGAAGAAAGCCTAATCTTATAATTAAATTAACAATAGATCAAAGAAATCAAAAAGAACTGATTTCTTTTGTAAATAGGAGCACCTACTTAAAGTTGGAAAGGACTTTTGAAAGATCCTTTAGCCCAACTTGTCTCATTTTATAGATGAGGAATTTGGGGTCTCACAGAGACCAAGTCATTTTCCCAGTGCCTTTTGGATAGTAAACATAAAGACTTGGATTTGACTTTGATTTAAAAACTAGCATTCTTTCCAATGCATGAGATCTATAGATGAAGTGCATATCCTTCCCCAGTGACTATACACCTATCTCCTTGTGTACTGGGAGGCCTCTTGGGTGACAATGGTTTCCAGGAATTGGCAGCTTTGAGTCTCAAATTATTAATGTTCTTGCTGTGGCAGGGGTTAGCTAGTTTTAATGAGTGGAAAGTATATTTTATGGATCACAGACAACAACAAAATTGAAAAGTTGACTATTTTCTATCACTAAGATCAAATACACAATGGTCTAATCAGTTACTGTGGACATTTTGAAACATCCTAATATTTTAGAGGAAATTAAAAGTAGGTCTTGCTTACTATCAGTGTTGAAAATCACAAATAGACACTCACATATTGATTCACTTTAATAAGATTCTAGTTTTTGTTCACTGAATCTCTGCAGTTTCAATTTGGTAGCAAATAACAAAATATTCTTCTCTGTCATAGTGGTCATTTCTAGGTGATCAGAAGACAGATAGTAGACTAGGGACAAAAAAAAGTCACACTCTCAGCTGACAATTTGTTTTGGAAAATCACTAAGACTATAACTTTCTCCATTTTCTTTTTTAGTAAAGCAAATCAAGCCAGGGATCTCATACATCAAATTTTCAGGAACACCATCTAGACTAGGAAATTTGGTATTCAGATTCTTTTTTTTTGGAGTGATGGGTCTTTGTGCGTAGGAGAGTTACTTAGTCAGGTATAGATGGACAAAGAATAATGCAATTTTCCTACATAAAAACCTTAACAAGAAAAACAAACTCCCTTTTTTAAAAATTCCAGGCCTTAAAGTCAGTTGATTTTAAAGATGAGAGTTTATCTCATTTGATCTTTGTGTGTGTGTGTGTATATATATATATATATATATATATATATATATAAATTAATTACTTTTTTGCTGAGGCAGGGGTTAAGTGACTTGTCCAGGGTCACACAGCTAGGAAGTGTTAAGTGTCTGAGGTCACATTTGAATTCAGGTCCTCCTAACTTCGGAGCTGGTGCTCTATCCACTGTACCACTTAGCTGTCCTCATTTGATCTTTATAACTACTTTGGGAAGTAGGTGCTATTTTACAATCAAGGAAATTGAGGTGAAAAGAGAATATGACATGTTCTGGATCATATAGATAATAAGTTTCTGAAGCTAGTCATACTTGCAAAGTGATTTTCCTAAAGCACAGATCTTACTATGTTACTCCACTGCTCAATAAACTTTATTATCTCTAGGGTTCGATACAAATTTCTTTGGATGATATTTAAGACCCTTTACAACCTATCTTTTCAGCTTTTTTACACATGACTCCCTTTCACATACTCTTTAATTGAGGTAGGTCTTACTTGATATTGAATGAAACAATAATGCTATAAAGAGCATTGTAAGCTTGGGACATATTGAGAGATATCAAACCCTTAACTCTACCCTCCTATTGCAGTGTTTTCTGTTCCAAAATGGAGGGGTTATTCTGAATACAGTAAGCCCAATCATTGTTATTTGGATCTGAAATCAAGTTTTCAATTAACTCAGGTCAATACTAAAGCCAAAAAAATATGGTTGGTGTCAGGGCCTGCTGGACTTGATGTTTTCCTAAGGCTTTTTCATTCATTCTTATTAGTCCTCTGGAATATACATAATACAATAGTTCTTCCTATTGAAACCAGCGTGCAAGAATATGGGTTCTGCTGAAAGGGAGTACCAAGGCCACCTCGACCTTTGATGCACAATAAAACTGGAGCTCTTTTCACATCCATGAGTCTCCCACCTCATTCATCTGAGATCAAAGGGCTCATATGCCATGAGCTCTTAAAAGATAGCCACAACACCAAAAGTCTACATTCATTACAATAATTACTCATTTAGTTATTTAATGAGGATCTCTCTTATCATTATCACTTAGAACATGCACAGATATTGTCTATAAGTTTGTGGTGGACCACTAAAAAACTTTTTGGGAAGTTTTGGGAGCTTCTAGCTATGAATTACTTTACCATTGAGTCTTTTAATTGGTTGGGAAAGAATAAGATCCGAAGATATGGTGCACTACATGGGAACTTCTACACTCAGTAGAAGACATAGCTTTTTGTTGGGAACCCCTTTGGGATGTTTACCTTCCAAGTGATGATATGATCTCAGTGAAGAGTGAGAAAGCCATCCCTTCTCTATTCTACTTTCTTGGAAACAGCTTTTCAGGGTGGTAAGATTTTTATCTCAATGAGAGACAGATACTTGGCAACCCATCTCTACCCTTATACAATACTAACAGGGACTACCATTCCCTATGAGCAACAAGGACTCAAATGCTAAACCTTTTAACAAGGATGCTGGCTGCTTTTCCTTTCTTTCCTTAAACTCTGAAAACATAAAATGTCTAGAGAAATTTCAGTGTCAGCAAAGCAATGAGTGTGACAACTCAGAGCATTAATAGCTGTTAGCAAGAGGAAGGAAGAAAGATCACTACCAGAAAAAAAAATCAAAGTTGGTGTGCGATTAGAAAATATCCAATGCAAAGTTGAAATGTGACATGATTAAGAGAATGACCAAATTGTTTATGCTTTGATGAGCCTTCTCTAACAGTCTTCTAGCCAGCTATAATAAATAGTTACTAAATTTTGTTCTAATCATTGGATGCTATAATTCTCTAATGCTCAGCATCACTATTTCTGTATTGGGCTAAATGACCCGTTTCATATTTGACTCCTGTTTACATATCGAGTATATTTTTACTTTCTACCTCCAATATCTCTCTGAGGAAAAATCCTTAAGATTTTTAGGTCTAGAACTATTTGTATAAAATACCATCTTTTCTCAGGGGCGATAAGCAAGTTAGACACAGTAGATAGAGTCTCAAGCCTGGAGTCAGGAAGATACATCTTTCTCAACTCAAATCTGATCTCAAACACTTACTAACTGTGTGATCCTAGGCAAATCATTTAACCTTGTTTGTCTCAGTTTTCTCATCTATAAAATGATCCAGGCAAACCTCTTCAGTATCTCTGCCAAGAAAACACCAAATGGGGTCATGGTGAGTCAGTCATGACTGAAACAATTGAACAACAAAAATCAATAGGTTTGCCTGGCTCATTTTATAGATGGGATAGGGGAGTGTTAAGGAAGCCTCTCTGTGTGTTGTCTTTTTTTTTTCATAAGCCCTCTCTTTAGTCTTTTCTCAATACCAAACTATACAAAATTTTCTTCTCTTAGGAGATATATAAAAATATATAAGTCCCGTAAGGGTATGAAGGTTCAGGCCACTTATTCCTCAGTGAATAACATGTTTGTTTGTTCTTTCCTGTTTACCTTTTATGCTTTTCTTGAGTCTTGTATTTGAAGATTGAATTTTCTGTTCAGCTTTGGTTTGTTATCATAAAAATTTGAAAGTTCCCTATTTCATTGAATCTATTTCCCCCGAAAGATTATGTTCTATTTTGCTGAATAGTTGATTCTTGGTTGTAACCAAGCTTCTTTGCCTTCCTGAATACCTTATTCCAAGTTCTCCACTCCATTAATGTAGAAGCTGCTAAATCCTGTGTAATCCTGACTGTAGCTCCATGATATTTGAATTGTTTCTTTCTAGCTGTTTACAGTATTTTTTCCTTGATCCATAATTCTGAAATGTGGTTACAATATTTCCTGGAGTTTTTATTTTGTGACTTATTTCAGGAAATGACCAGTGAATTTTTTCAATGAAAATGACTATTTATTGGTTCTAGGTTATCAGGGCAGTTTTTCTTGATAATTTCTTGAAAGATGCTGTTGAAGCTTTTAAAAAAATTTTTAATTAAAGCTTTTTATTTTCAAAATATATATGTGGATAATTTTCAGCATTCATCTCTACAAAACCCTGTGTTTTAATTTTTTCCTTACCTTCCTCCTACTCCTCCCCTAAGTTGGCAAGTGGTCCAATATATGTTAAACATGTGCAATTCCTCTATACATATTTATACAAATACTATGTTGCACAAGAAAAATCAGATCAAAAAGGAAAAAAATGAAAAAGAAAACAAAATGCTAGCAAACAGCAACAAAAAGAGTGAAAATACTATGTTGTGGTCCACTTTCAATTCTCTCTGTCCTCTCTCTGGGTGCATATAGTTTTCTTCATCATAAGATCATTGGAAATGGTCTGAATCACTTCATTATTGATGAGAGCCCCATCCATCAGAATTGATCATTTTATAATCTCGCTGTTGCCATGTATAATGATCTCAATTCCACCAACAATGTATCAGTGTCCCAGTTTTTTCACATCCTCTCCAACATTTATCATTATCTTTTCCTTTCTTTTTAGCTAATCTGAGAGGTGTGTAGTGGTATCTCAGAGTTGTCTTAATTTGCATTTATCTGATCAATAATGATTTAGAGCACCTTTTCATATGATTAGAAATGGTTTTAATTTCTTCATCTGAAAATTACCTATTCATATCCTTTGACCATTTATCAGTTGGAGAATGGCTTGAAT
Organism: Sarcophilus harrisii; assembly: GCF_902635505.1. Classification (NCBI taxonomy): domain Eukaryota; kingdom Metazoa; phylum Chordata; class Mammalia; order Dasyuromorphia; family Dasyuridae; genus Sarcophilus; species Sarcophilus harrisii. The sequence continues at coordinate 373,872,508 of NC_045427.1, forward strand.
TCTTATAAATTTGAGTCAATTCTCCATCTATTTTAGAAATGAGGCCTTTATTAGAACCCATGAATGTAAAAATTCCCCCCCCCCCATAATTTTGTCTGATTGGTTTTGTTTGTACAAAAACTTTTAAACATAATCAAAATTATCCATTTTGCATTCAATAATGTGCTCAAGTTCTTCTTTGGCCACAAATTCCTTCCTTCCCCACAGATCTGAGAGGTAAACTATCCTTTGTTCTTCTAATTTGCTTATGATGTCACTCTTTATGACTAAATCATGAACCCATTTTGATCTTATCTCAGTATAGCGTGTTAGGTGAGGGTCAATGCCTAGTTTCTGTCATACTAATTTCTAATTTTCATAGAAGTTTTTGTCAAATAGTGAGTTTTTATTCCAAAAGCTGGATCTTTGGGTTTTATCAAACACTGGATTACTATAGTCATTGACTATTTTGTCTTTTGAACCTATTCCTAACCTATTCCACTGATCAATTACTCTATTTCTTAGCCAGAACCAAATGGTTTTGATGACTGCTATTTTATAATATAGTTTTAGGTCTGGTACACAAGCTCTTTTTTTTTTTTTTTTTAACATGGGCTTTCAGGTAATTCAATAATTCTTATATTATCTCCCTCTGTCTATTTTTCAGGTCAATTATTTCTTCCAATGAAAAATTTTCCAATTTTCTTCTATTTTTTTGATTCACTTGATTTTTGTTTGATTGATCCTTAGTGTCTCAAAGTCATTAACTTCCACTTGTCCACTTCTAATTTTTAAGGAATTATTTTTTTAAGTTAGCTTTTGTACCTTCTTTTTTTTTTTTTGGCCAATTCTACTATTTAAGGAGTTGTTTTCTTCAGTCAGTTTTTGTCCTTTTTTCAAACCATTGACTCTCTCTTCCATGTCTCTCATCTTTTTCCCAAATTTTTCTTCTCCCTCTCTTATTTGATTTTTAAATTTTTTTTTAGTTCTTCTAAAAAAGTTTTTTGAATTTGAGACCTATTCATGTTCCTCCATGAGGTTTTTCAAGTAGGCATTTTGATATTACTGTCTTCCTCTGAGTTTGTGTTTGGATCTTCCTCTCACCATAGTAGCTTTTTATGATCAGGATTCTTTTCTGGCCTTTATTTATTTGTTTGTTTGTTTAATTATTTTTGCTAACTTTTAAAAGTTGGACTTCTAAAAGTTTGGAAGTTTGTCCTGAGCTCCTTGAACTGGGGAGCAAGGAACCTGATCCCCAGCTTTCTGCTTCAGGAGCTGAAGAGGCTTGCCCACAATCCTATAGTGGCCTGGCCTAGTAATGCCTGTTGTGCCCTGGGTTTCATGACAGGCAATTTCCCTGTTGCTGGGACTGAAAGTCTTAAAAGTTGGCCTGCTGGTCTGTTGAGCCATGACTGCCTTGGTTGCTGATCTGTGCTGTTGCTAAGAGCTTCTATACTGTCTGCACTGAGTTACTTTTCCATTTATCCCAATTGAGACAGATCTTTCTTAAAGTTTCTCCTGGGCTAGAAAATTGTTTCACTCTATTGTTTTATAGATTCTGTCACTCCAGAATTCCTTTAGAGGTTTGATTTAATTTTGATTCTGAGGGAAGGTGGAAAGAACTCAGGTAATCTCTTGGCTTCTCTGCCATCTTGGCTCCACTTTTCTATTTACTCCTTCTAAAAAGGATTTTTACCAATATAAGCAAGATGTTGGCTATTTGAAAATATGGTCAAATACATAAAATAAAGAGACTTTTAAAAAGTAAAAGGATGTAGAGTCAGTGAGAGAACATTTAATAAAGCATTTATGACTAACCCAGCATTTCGAAGGAAAAACAATATGTCAGCCTTTGTTTTTAATCTGGGTTTTTGATTTAATATTTTACTTCTCTGAACATTGGTTTAAGAACTTCCAGGAATAACTTTATATTTACGCATAGATTTGCCTTGAATTATACCAGGCCCTTTCAAAACATCAATTAATATAACTTAGCAATATTAAAGATAAAAATCACTTAAATAGTCTATACCAATATGGTTTAGATTTACAATTCATGATTTAAATCACTTCAAAGAAAGCCTGTTTTGGATTTATGTTACTTTTAAATATAATTTATGCTTAAGAATTTTTCTTTTTTCCAATTCTGTTCTATAATTAGACTTCCAAGTTCTTATATTAATTCTAGATATGGGACTATATACTTTTGAATATTTAGCATAAATATATGATAGCAATATATTCAGTTGATATAGAAAATAGTGCAAAGTATTCTGTGACAGGCTGCTTTAGTGATTATAGGACTAAGTTAAGTGCAGAACATATTATATACATAAGTCACAAAAGCACATTATAGACTAAGAGCACTATATGTATAGTAGCAAAGTAAAAGTAAACATCAGAAGAAGTATAAAAACATATAGCAATATGATAGTACATTTACAAAAGAAATAACAGAACTATGATTAGTTAAAAACCAATGTATCAACAATGCATGCATTATAAACATGGATAAGAAAAAATAAAACAGAAGCATATTCAAAAATGCAATAATAATCTCATGAATCTGAACATATGCAATTACATGCAAAGCACATGTTACATATTATTAACATTGTCATCTGAAAATATGCAACTATTTCTCTGATTTCCTCTGAAACATCACCAATTAGGTTAGGGACTGGTCAAATAAGTCTAGCTTTGAGTTATACTAGGCCCTTTTGAAATATTAATTCATATAATTTAGAAATATTAAAGATAAAAATGAATAATCTTTTGTCTTTCTGACCTATCTACCCCTATTTGAACTAGGTGATGGGCTAGGCTGGTTATAGTCATCATCACAATTATAATCCTAGGTTTTTAAATCTGAATGTTGAAAAGATTGAGACAGGTCAGAAATGTTACTCTTTTTTTTTTTTTTTTTTTTTTTTTTTTTTTTTTTTTTTTTTTTTTTTTTTTTTTTTTTTTTTTTGTGGAGTGTACCGTAAACTAGAGGTCATTATGGCTGAAGTTCTAAGAGGGAAATGGTATTATCTCTGGGTTCAGTCTTCTTTCCTTATGATTGGGGGGTTAGATTTTTTTTTTAATCTAAATGCTCTGATTCTTAATAATTAGGTTATTTGCCTGGGAGACAGTACTGTTTCTTTGGTTAAAGAATGAATCAAGTATTCAAATGTATATAGCCCCAAATGTTTAGAATTAATATGGGAATGTGGAAATCTAATTAGAGAACAGAATGAAAAAAGTAAAGTTCTTAAGCACTAGGCATATTTGGAAGTAATTTAAATCCAAAACAAGCTTTCTATGCAGAGATTTAAATCATGAAATGGAAATCTAAACTACATTGGTAGTACATTAAAACAATAATTACTTACAAAAATTTTTCAACAGTTTCTTTATGACTTCTCTGTAGTCTTCTTTAATAGTAAGGTAAACTTTGACTCATCCTAAAAGCATATATAAATGGGAAGATCATATCTCTAATTATTGCATGTAGTCATTTAAATAAAAATCATCTGAATATTAAAATAAAAGAACCTCAGGTATACTGCTTTTTTTGGGGGGGGTCTTGATTGGTTTCTCAACATTGTGTAACTGGCAGATGAGGCAATTACAACAATAGAAAAAATTTTGAACCTAATAATCAATTACAGAATGTGACTACACCAATGTCTCCCCTCTGCTTAACATATTGTTATACCTCAGTTCTCTTTAACTGTTCTGACTTGGTTTCCCTGAACTAGTTTCCTTTGTCTCAGTTTCCTTAACTGTTCTGTCAAACCCCCAGAGTGGGTTGTAAAAACCCCACTCTGGTCCATTAAGACTGGGAACAGTTTACTTTAAGGTTATAAATTGCTAGCAAGATAAACAAGAGAGCAGAACTCCTGTCCTCAAGAATTTACAATATCCCTCTAAAATATTCCAAGATACCTCACTGACATCTTTATCTCTGGGTATTCAGACATCCTGTCTCTGGGCTTTTAGGATTTATGGCCTACCTTATTCTGACAGGAACTTTCGCGCCTTTTTACCTTCTTTGTCTCTAGGGTTATTTAAAGAAGGGAGCCGCTCTTATTCTTTGCTGCATTCTTTGAGATGACAGCCCTGGGACCAACATGGTTTCCTTGGTCCCAGTATATCTTTATCTCTATCTGACTGGATAATTTGAGATGAGAGTCCTGTCCAGTCAATTATACTCTCCCATTAATAAACTATTGAAAACTCTCTAATCTCTCTCCTGCCTCAGTTTCTCCGGCATTACAATATATTATGTCAAACATTGGGATGAAGTAAAGGAGGATTATTTTAGGCACAAATGGGCTGGTTTTATAGAGTAACAATGTCTTATGGACTAGCAAATAGAAACCAAGAAAAAAGTAATATAAATAATACTTATTTATATTAGTATATATCTCTCATAACCATCTTCTTCTCTCCAGTCACATGATCATTACCTTGAATACAGGTTTCCTCATCTGGAATATTACAGTAGCTTCCTAAATGGTCTCCTAGACACATCTCCCTACTCTATGGTCCATTATCCACATAGCTGCCCAAGTGATATTCTTCCTCCCCTTTCCCCTCAAAGATCTGATTATGTCACTAATCTGACCAAAAAATTCTGCTGATTCTCTATTGCCTCTAGGCAATATGATTTAAAATGTAAGTTCCTCTGTATGGCATTTAAAACCAATTTTCAGCCTTCTTGTTTATTTATTTTGTTTCACATGATCTATTTTATATGGTTCATCCTCATGCCCTCTATTTTGCAACAAAACGGTGCCATTTGCTGTTCCTTATGCAGAATATTCCATCTCTCATCTCTGCTTTTTCACAGTCTATCCTGAATGCCTATAATTCACTCCCTTCTTATCTCCAATTCTTAGACTCTCTAGTATCCTTTAAAACTTAAGTGCCTATATATACTGATGTTGAATGAAATGAGCAGGACCAGGAGATCATTATATACTTCAACAACAATGCTATATGATGATCAGTTCTGATGGACCTGGCCATCTTCAGCAATGAGATGAACCAAATCAGTTCCAATGGAGGAGTAATGAACCGAACCAGCTACACCTAGCGAAAGAACTCTGGGAGATGACTAAGAACCATTACATAGAATTCCCAATCCCTCATCTAGGGGAGGAGGTGGGGGGAAGGAGGGGAAAAATTGGAACAAAAGGTCTGGCAATTGTCAATGCTGTAAAATTACCCATGCATATAACTTGTAAATAAAAAACTATTATATAAAAAAAAAAAAAACTTAAGTGCCACCTCCTTCAAGAGTCTTTTCCAGATTGTACAACACTGTTAGTTCTCTCCCCTCTCCCCATTTTGCTGTGGTTATTTTGTGTGTGTTTTAAAAATCCTCTAAATCATTGTTGACTAGAGAAATTCAAATTAGAACAACTGTGAGATATCATTTTGCATCTACTAGACTGGATAAAATAATAGAAGGAGAAAGTGACAAATGTTGGAGGGGATGTGGAAAAATTGGGAACTTAATTCATTGTTGGTGGATCTGCAAATTGATCCAACCACTTTGGAAGAAGATTTGGAATTATGCCCTAAGAGTTATTAAATTATCTATACCCTCTAACTCAGTAATACCACTGTTTCCCAAAATAATTGGGGAAAATGGAAAAGAACTTACATGTTCTAAAATATTTATAGCAGTTCTCTTTGTGGTAGCAAGAAACTGGGAATTTCAGAGAATGGGAATTGGACAATGGTTAAAGAAATTATGCTTTATGTTCATGATAGAATATTACTCTGAACCATTACATAGAATTCCCAATCCCTCTATTTTTGTCCACCTGCATTTTTTATTTCCTTCACAGGCTAATTGTACAATATTTCAGAGTCTGATTCTTTTTAGACAGCAAAATAACTGTTTGGACATATATACTTATTTTTTATTTAATTTATTAAATTAAATTTCACATGCATATAACTTCTAAATAAAAAGCTATAATAAAATAAATAAATAAATAAAATAAGAAAAAAGAATATATTATTCTTTTTTTTTAATATGAGAAATGATCAGCTCAAAAAGCATGGGAAGATCTCCATGAAATAATGAAGAGTGAAATGAACAGTACCAAGAAAACATTGTACACAATATCAGCACTATTGTTTTAAGGACAATTAAGAAATAAAGTAATCATCAATGGACTAGATTAGATTCACAAGATTCACAAGACATAATAATCAATGACTATAGTAATCTAGTATTTGATAAACCCAAAAACTTCAGCTTTTGAAATAAGAATTCACTATTTCTCAAAAATTGCTGGAAAAAATCAGAAAATAGTGCGGTAGGAACTAGGCATTGACTAACATTTAACATCCTATACCAAGATAAGGTCAAAAATGGATTCATGATTTAGACATAAAGGATGATACTATAAGCAAATTAAAAGAAAAGGGGATGGTCTACCTCTCAGATCTTTGGAGAAGGAAGGAATTTATGGCCAAAGAAGAACTAGAGAACATTATGAAATACAAAATGAATAATTTAGTTACATTCAATTTAAAAAGTTTTGTACGACACCTTTCAGGTTAACTAAGATGACAGAAAAAGATAATGATAAATGTTGGAGGGGATGTGGAAAAACTGGGACACTAATGCATTGTTGGTAGAATTATGAATTGATCGAACCATTTGGGAGCTATTTGGAACTATGCCCAAAGGGTTATCAAACTACTTTGATCCAGCAATGTCTCTATTGGGTCTGTATCTCAAAGAGATCATAAAAAAGGACCCACATATGTAAAATTATTTATAGCAGCCCTTTTTTGTGGTGATAAGGAACTGGAACTGAGTGGATGCTCATCAGTTGGAGAATGGTTGAATAAATTATGGTAGATGGATGTTATGGAATATTATTGTTCTATAAGAAATGGTCAGCAGGATGATTTTAGACAGGCCTGGAGAGACTGACATGAACTGATGCTAAGTGAAATGAGTACAATCAAGAGAACATTGTACACAGCAACAACAAGAGTCTGTGATGATCAATTGTGATAGATTTAGCTCTTTTCAACAATGAAGTGATTCAAAGCATTTTCAATAGACATGATGGAAAGAACGATCTGCATCCAGAGAAAAAACTATGGACATTAAATCTGGATCAAAGCTTTTGTTGTTTTTTCTTCCATCTTTTGATGTGATTTTTCTTGCATAGCATGACAAATATGGAAATATATTTAGAAGAATTGAACATGTTTAACCTATATTGGATTGCTTGCTGTCTGTGGAAGGGGGAGTGAGGGAGAAAAATTTGGAACACAAGATTTTGCAAAGATAAAGGGTGAAAACTATCTTTGCATGTATTTGGAAAAATAAAAAGCTATTAAAAAAAGAACAACTTTGAACAACCAAGTTATTTTGATTGTTATAAATATCCAAATAAACCTCAAAGACACTATGAAGGATCTTTTTTTGAATACAGAAAGAATATTGCTGTGGTGTAGGAAATGGTGAGCTGGTGGCTTTAGAAAAAACATGGAAAAACTTTTATTTATGAAGGAAGATGCTATTTACCTTCAGAGAAATAGATAATAGGAGGAAACAAGTATAGTTTAGTCTTACATATATGTGTATAAGTAATATATATGTATCTATGGGTAGTTTACATATGTATGTATGTATGTGTGTGTGTGTGAATCCACACATAATTGTAATCTTCTTGGGGGAAGGGGAAAAATAAAGTTAAAAAATACACAGAACAAAAGATAATCAACAAGAAAACTTGAAAAAAAAAGGCAGGGCAACTTAGAAACAATGCAATAGGTTTTCTTAAAATGGAAAAAATAAAAATATGTAACTTTTAAGTGGGTCTATCATATTGTCTTGATGGGTTGATTGGTTTTGCTGAATTTTTTCCTACATATATATATATATATATATATATATATATATATATTTTTTTTTTTTTTTTTTGGCATATGTCTCTGGTCAGGAGGAGTAAAGAAAAAAATATGTTTGGAAATGAAGGTGGCATAAAAAAAAGGGAAAAAAAGTTTAAAAATTTAAGTCTTAAAAATTCAGTTTGGTCTCCAAGTTCCCTAGACACTAAAAGATTTTTGGTGTTAAATGGACCCTAAATACAGGAGGAAAATCTAATCAGTGAAATTAGATATAAATTCATTGAGGAAGAATGGTATGGTGAAGGGTGATATATTCTATTAATAAAATTTCTGGATGATTACCTGTTTAAATTTTCTTAGTATTTATTAAATATTTCACAATAAAAGGCCAAAAACTTGTTTCTGGGTAATGTACTTGTCTCAGATTGCAAACAGGCAAGTCCAAGAATTCATTAACTTCTTATAGTATAGCCTTTTATAAATCTGGCTGTTTCTAGGTTTAGGCCTCTTGGGCAGGGACTCAAAGAACAAGACTGTTTCTCTTTTCCCTCCAGGCTTAGAGGTAGTTTGTAAGTACCTGTAGAGATGGAGTGTGGCTTTTGGGGCAGTTTTTTTCCCCAGAAGGGCTGAAAGAATTATGAATCTGGAATGAGCTCTAGGTTATAACCAGTATAAGGTTAGAGGCTATGATTATTAACACAAAAGAGATTCTAGAAAGCAAAACCTAAATAAAAGTAAATATCCCTATGTATATAGAGCAGGAATTGTGAAAAATGCCATTGTTGTTCTCTCACCTTTGATGTTCCTCCCAGAGGGAAAGTGAAGAATTGATATGAGCAATGACTGGGTGACTTGGGGGACCTTTCAAATTGATACTGTTACCATGCAAGTTAATCCAGTAAAACTTGCTTTCGAGAGCTGTGGACAGAGTGATTGTAAATGAAATCGCTATCATTAACCTTTTGTTGTACAGTACCTTTTCCTCCCTGTGGAAAGGTTACATATTCCCTTAGCAAACAATCAAGGTCTGCAGCGCCGGCATTTTGCCAAACAGAGAAATGCTCTCATTTTTACCCCTTTCTTTAGTCAAACTATTTGAAGAACATAATAAATTCCTCCCCCACTCCACCTCCCATGGGGGGTTTTAGGAATGAAACATTTGCCTCTGCTGGTGGCAAACAAGATGGTACAGTGATTGAACCCAGAGATGTGTAAAACAATGTAATTTGAATAATAGGGGATGATAATGAGGGAAAGCATAGGGTATAATTAGCATTGTCAATGAAAAATTAGGTACTTGTTCCCCTTCGGTCATCTCAGTCATCCCATGAAAGCGATGAAAGAAGTCTTTAATCAAGCCCTGACTCAGCACTAATTCATACTATTTTTTCCGGTGACCCTTTACTGAATCCTTCTTAACCTCTGCCCTCGCTTTTGTCATCAAAAAGAAGGACCGCGAGTGTAACAAAGAGCTGTGCTTTTCTGCTTGATTAAGCACCAGGCACGACATTTAGTCAAATGCTTCCTCGGGTTAGTGACACTAATCCTGTATGGACAAAGAGCTAGTTCTTTGTTCACTAGGAGATTTAGCTGAAGTAAAAAAAAAATGCAGCAACACCAGTCAGATCAGGGATTAAAGGTGCTCTGACTTCTTTGTCAGGCAAATTCCCGAGGAAGGCTAAAGCAAGAGCGACGCCAGGTGGCAAAGGACTTTGAGAAAAAAGGCAGCAAGGGGCCAGTAAATAGAGAAATCTTTTTGTCTCTTCAGGAGGATGTTAGCAGGAGCAGGGCTTTAGTGTGGCTAAGGAAAGGGTTCATGTAAGTGCTGAGAAGAAAGCTTTTCTGGGGAGCGAAATAATCATCATTCTCAGCGCTTCACAAACTAGCAAACAAAATAATACATTTGCAGACCCCAGACATTATCTTTAAAAGGAAAAAAATCAGGGCCATCACGGGGTTCTGGGAGTCGGATCAGATTGGTCAAGTCAAACGTCAGTCCTGAAGGACCCAGAACTGAACCATGTGATAAGGTAGGGCGGTATCGCTGTCCGCGTCAGCAGTGCTGAACTCCACAGCAACCAGTGGGTTTGTTCTGCATTACTGACTATTTCCGGGAGCGCTGCGTCAAGCTCCTCTATGAGAAAAAACAAGCCCATATGCCATCTGGTGGTAAGCGAAAAGAATGATTTTGATTTAAAAAAAAAGAAAAGAAAACTAATTAATACTTTGGTAAGAATTTTTATTCTGGGCTGTTCTTGAATTCAGGTACCGAGGGTTGATGGGTCAGAAGTGTTCGTTGCCAGAGAAAACAGCAACAAATCAATCTGAATTTCTCTCAATTTGACTTAGTTACTATTCAAAAATTTGTCTCTAAATGTTCCTTTCCCTAGGATTACAATTTTCTTTGAGAAAATAAGTGTTGAGAAGAATTTCTGTATATCTAACTTGCCTCAGAGGTTCCCTAAAAATGTAACTATGGATTAGTTACTTAGCCTCTTTTTAAGTACATAAGTTTACTTATTGGTAAAAAAAAAAAAGAGATCATATTATGATTTAGTGCTATTAGCACCTACCTTTTAAAATTGTTGTGAGGATCAAATGAAATAATATGAGTAAAGAACATTTCAGCTCCAGAATATAATATAGATGCTAGCTATATAATTGTGTTTATTACTAGTGAAACTGTTAGTGAAGTTGTGATATAATTCCACTCTTCTGAAAAGAAGTTATGGGTGTTGTGGGAAGACAGTGGCTAAAATTTCCACATCCTTTGAGACAGAGATATTACTGGTAAACATACATGATGTGGAATTCAATAATAATAAGATTTTTCAAAAGTGACATATTCACTAAAATATTTTTGCAAGACTTTTTGTAATAGCAAAGAAAAAGAAGCAAAGCAGATATCCACTGATCCAAATCAATGGCTAAACTAAGTCATTTTGACTATTATAAATACCCAAATTAATTACAAAGTACCTATAAAGGAAGACACTATCAGTATTCAGAGAAAGAACTGATAAATGGATATATAGAATGATTTTTACAAATATACATACATTTATATGCATATATATATATATTTGTGTCTAATAGTAGGCATTTATAGAAGGGAAGTTTAAAAGGGAAGTTATATGGTAACTTTAATATGTATTTAAAAGGAGTAGCAAAATAGTATATAATAACTACTACATTTTCGTCTGCAATCATCCTTTTTTTCTATTCCACTATATTATGAAAATACTTGTTTTATTCCTTAAGTTCAGAATAAAATAAACAAGTTAAGAAAAAATAGAATGAAACAGGGAAAAACAAGTTATGGAATTTGCATATAATAATATCCTTACTGTATTGTAAGAAAAATCAATATAATGAATACAGAGAAGCATGGGAATTCATATGAGTTGATGTCAAATTAATCAATCAGAACTGGGAAAATTACATATATATGCATATATATGTAACAAAAGTAACATTGTAAATGGACAGAACAACACTTCTGAGATGGAAAACTGCAAAATCTCAATGGGAAAGCTTGGTCCCCAAGAAGAAATATAAGGAGAGAAATACCTCCCTCTCTGTTTTGCAGAGATGGGGAACTCTGGATATGTAACACTGCATATAACATCAGACTCTTTCAATATGTTGTTTGGATGGGAGTGGACTGGCCAATGTGGGGGTCAGTCCTTGAAACTTGTACAAATATTCTTTCCTTGCATCCAGCCTAAGCAACTTGATTGGCTGTTATGACTCAAGATTTTATATCATGTGATAATGACAAATTCTCTAATTGTCTGGAAGTGGAGCAAAAACTTTCTCCTCTCCTTCCCTCTCTCCCTCCCTCCCTCCCTCCCTCCTCCTCCTCCTCTTCCTCCTCCTCCTCCTCCTCCTCTTCCTCCTTCTCCTCCTCTTCCTCCTCCTCCTCCTCTTTCTCAAATTCCTCCTCTTCCTTCTCCTTCTCCTCCTTCTCTTCCTCTTCTTTTTCCTCCTCCTCCTTCATTTTCTCTTCCTTCTCTTCCTTCTTTTTCTTCTTTCTCTTTCTTCTCTTTCTCTTTCCTCCCTCTCTATTGTCTCTCTGTCTTTTTTCTCTTTCTCTGTCTCTCTCCTCCCATTATACCCCTATGCCCTGCCTCCCTCATTCTTGGCCTGGGAGAGGGCTGAATTTAGTTTCTATTGAGAGCTGAATAAAGGGCAAGGCAATTATCTTAAGTACATAATTTTGGCACAATCTTGTGCCTGGGATGGGTTTTCTTCATTTTTTTTTTTTTTTTTTGGCATTTCCTTTCCTGGGTAGATAAATGAGCACAAATAGTCTCAAAATAGAAGTGTACAGGTGAAAACTTTGTGAATTTAGGAGATTCTTAAGTTTCACCAGGCAAATGGCAGCTGAGCTATATTAGAGTGGCTATGGTCCATGACAATGTCTGCCTCAGGAGGTGTGAGATAGTCCTGACAAATGGAAACAGTAATAGACACACAAGAGTAGATAAGTTTAAGGAATAAGACCTCTTTTCTTGGGCAAGTTAGTAATTTTATTAACAAAACCAACAAGTTATTAAATTTAAATGGATGATTATTTATTTGGCCATCTCTTTTAAACCAAAGTTTATCATGGACAAACATATCCATCAAACACTTCATGAGGGGGACTCTAAATATGGGACTTATTATGAGGGAAAACAATGTATGAAGGAAAAGGGAAAGATGGGGCAATTCCCTCTGGTAACATTCACAAAATCAAAGAGAGCAATCCCCTTTGATAAGTGGACCTTACAGATAAAAGTTGCGAAAGTAAAAGAAAAAGAAAAAATGTCTCTCCCAATGAGACTTCTTTTGACACCTTGTGACTTCTCAAAAAGTTCTGACTATGGACTTAATTGAGGCATAGATTCTCAACTGGGCTGGCTTCTCAGCAGGGAGTTACATCTAAGGAATGATAACTGAGGCTATCTCCCAACCCAGCTAAACCCAGGGTTTGTCACTTGCTGTTTCAGTAGAACTATTCTGATATCTTTCTTTTTATTTTATTGGAGCTTTTTATTTTTCAAACATATACATGAATAATTTTTCAGCAATGACTCTTTCAAAATCTTGTGTTTCAAATTTTCTCCCTTTATCCCACCCCTCCCCAGATGTCAAGTAATCCAATATATGTTAAACATGTTAAAATATATGTTAAATCCAATATATGCATACATATTTATACAATTATCTTGTTGCACAAGAAAAATCAAATAAAAAAGGAAAAAACAAGAAAAAATGAAATGCAGCAAACAACAACAACAAAAAAATGAACATGTTATGTTGTGATCCACATTCAGTTCCCACAGTCCTCTCTCTGGGAGTAGATGGCTCTCTTCATCACAAGATCATTGGAACTGGCCTCAATCATCTCACTGTTGAAAAGAGCCAAGTCCATCAGAACTGATCTTGATATAATCTTGTTGCCATGTGCAATGATATTCTGGTTCTGCTCATTTCACTTAGCATCAGTTTATGTAAATCTCTTCACTCTCTGACATCATTTTGCTGATCATTTCTTATAGAACAATTAATAGAGAATTCATTTTTAAGGGGACATAATAAACTATAGGGATAACATAATGTAGGTATAGAAAAAACTTTAATTTATTCTGATTCCTTTCAGTGTTCCTGAAGAAGAAATCAAACTTTATACCCAGTTATATATAGTAAACAATTGAAGACATTGTAAATGAAAACATTAAATAGAAAATGTTTAATGGAAGGACAGTCAATTGACACACTCAAGATGAGACATCTTGTTTCTGGGATGCTGATTAATGAATAAATCAAAAGTGAAGAAGGAGAGATAATAGGAGAGCAGAATTCTGGAAATGAGCAGTAAAATTTAAAACTTAAGAGATGATGGCTTTAATTTCAAATATTAATATATTGCTAAAAACAAACAACCAAACAATCAAAACTACTGTCTCTTTAGGCTTAAATAATAATAGGCTCATAATAAAAGGTTTCAGACATTAATTCATCATGGACTAGTAATTTCACCACTGAGAAAAAATGGGTAGAGGACACATTAAATATTAATAGAGTAATAGAGCAGCAAACAGAAAAGAATTTTTACTTCTCTAACTTCTCTTTTCCAAAGACATAACAAGTCTTCACAAATTTTTTAGGTGAGACATGTGCAGATGCAATTCCACCAATGATAGACATTTAAAATAAAACATTAATTTTTTTCTTTAATAAATTTAAATCTATAAACTGCTTAGATAAAAGGATACATGTAGATATAAAAGAATAGGTTATGACAAATTTATAGGTCAATAAAGGTCAGGATAGGGCTTAGGAGACTTATCTGAGTTTTAATTTGACTGATTTAAAGATAGATTCAAGGCCCATGTAATAAATCTTCTCATAGTCTCACAGTTATACAAGAAAGCCCTCATCAAGATTTTGTTACTTAAGCCAATAGAAGTTTTTAATGTCATTATCCAAGATGTCATTTCTTGAAAAAACTGAAGAGCTGAGTCACTGAACAGACAGTTGATTTACATGATCTCAATACCATAAGTATTAGTTAGTTATTTTTATTTTCTAACAAATGTTTGTCATAAGATACGTCAGCGTTTATTTCAAGAAATCCTCTAGGTGGTAAGATTCTTTTTCTTTTCTCTCTAATACACATACCTGTGCCCATTTGTCCAGCACTCTCTACATTTGAAATTTCCCTAGAGATGTTTTGTTTTTAGAAAAGAATATGCTTCCCACCAAAGTCCTTTATACTAGCAAATGGTTTGACATCATAAACTGTGATTTTATCAGTGGAAATGTCATTAAAGAAGGGGCATTAACATCTCCTTTGCCTCTGTATCTCAAGTATCATAGAACCTTTCAATATCAAAGTTAAAAAAAAAAAAAACAACTTTACATATGTATTGTCTCTGACATTAGCATGTGAGCTCCTTGAGATCAGGGAGTATCTTAGCATTTAGCCCAATGCTTTGAAAATAGCAACCATCTACTATTGGGCTTATATCCCAAAGAGGTCTTAAAGAAGGGAAAGGGACTTGTCTGTGCAAGAATGTTTGTGGCAGCCCTCTTTGTAGTGTCCAGAAACTGGAAACTGAGTGGATGCCCATCAATTGGAGAATGGATGAATAAAGTGTGGTATATGAATATTATGGAACATTATTGTTCGGTAAGAAATAACCAGCAGGATGATTTCAGAAAGGCCTGGAGAGACTTACATGAACTGATGCTGAGTGAAATGAGCAGGACCAGGAGATCATTATATACTTCAACAACAATACTATATAATGATCAATTCTGATGGACTTGGCCATCTTCAGCAATGAGATGAATCAAATCAGTTTCAATGGAGCAGTAATGAACTGAACCAGCTACACCCAGCAAAAGAATTCTGGGAGATGACTAAGAACCATTACATAGAATTCCCAATCCCTCTATTTTTGTCCGCCTGCATTTTTGATTTCCTTCACAGGCTAATTGTACACTATTTCAGAGTCTGATTCTTTTTGTACAGCAAAATAACGGTTTGATCATGTATACTTATTTTGTATTTAATTTATACTTTAACATATCTAACATGTATTGGTCATCCTGCCATCTAGGGGAGGGGGTGGGGAGAAGGAGGGGAAAAATTGGAACAAAAGGTTTGGTAATTGTCAATGCTGTAAAATTACCCATGCAGATAAACTTGTAAATATAAAGCTATTAAAAAAAAAAAAGAAAATAGCAACTATCTAATAAATGTTTTATTTCTTCATCTGCTCACCCCAAGATATTGAACATTTATTAAATGTAAGTCATCAATTATGGACCAAGAAGGGGTATGAATATTTTTTCTTATAGACTTATGGATAAGGTAATTCTTGTGGGAAAGTCTCTTGGTGGTACTGTAAGTAAATTATATACTTCTTTGACTAGGTCCTCAAGTTTTGCTAGAGACGGGGAAAACAGATAAATACAACTCTGCTTTTGATAAATCACTGGGCAAACTCAGACACAAAAGTCAGTGGAAAGGAGGAAGAAGTGAGTGATAAAAAAGAAGTCCTGGGCTGTCAAATGAAATGGGAATGTTGTCTTACACAATATCTCAATTCTCTGCCTAAGAAGAAATGGGAAAAAAGATCTGTTGTGTTGGACAGTGTTGTTCAGGAAGATCCAGTTGGTTATCACAGTCACAGAGAACATTGCATCCTTGCCCTTGTACTCAAACAAATATTATTCAGAAAAGAGAAGTCTACTATTTGGAAATTCTTTGCAAATACTCTTGAAATACTCTTTGTAGCTGTAAGGAAGATAGAGGGCCTGATGACTTCTCAGAAAATTCCCAGGTTTGAAAAACGATTGTCAAAATTCTGGATTTCAATTTCTAGAAAAATGCCATCAATCTTGGTGTAGAGAAAGGATGCTAATCTAAAGATACTGCTCATACTCTCTCCTTTCCAAGAGACAGTTTGAGGATTGTAACACATACAATTATAATGCATTTAATAAAGAAAATTCCCACCATAAATGATCAACTTTAAATGGGGTTGGAAATTGCTTAATCAGTTTACAATGTGCAATGATTCTCAGCATTAAAATATGACATTTTATAAGCAGGAGCCTATTTTATACACTATGTGTTACTTTTTATAGAATGTTGTCCTTAATGCTTCTTCCGCATTACTGGAGGTGATCATTTCTTTATGATATTCCTGTCTCTACCTCCAATTGACCTTGGGAAGATTTCTAATCAATAAGCAGCTTTTGAAGTTTGTGTTAGATTTCTAAGGACACCATTAAATTCATAATTCTATTTTACTTTAGTTTCAGTTCTGAATTTTCTCCCTCCTCCCTTCCCTCATTTACAAAGCAAGAAAAACCCGATAGAAATATTTAGTCAAACAGAACAAATACCTGAATTAGCCATGTCTAAATGTCCCTCTCCTCCTTTTCTTTCCCCTCTGTCTCTCTGCCTCCCTCTGTCTCTCCCTCTCTCTTCCTTTTCCATTCCCTCTCCATCTTCCTTCTACCTCCCTTCTTTTCCCTTCCTTTACCTCTCTTCCACCTTCCCTCCTCCTTTTCCCTTCAATCTGCGCTCTGAGCCCACCACCTTATCTTGAGATGGATATCATGTTTCATCTTGAGCTTTCAGAATTGTAGTTGGTTCCGCAGTCAGATATTTTGACCGACTGACTCCAACCAGTGTTACAGAACCATAGTGCTCATGTTCTTGGTCTGCACTTCTCCTGGCCCTTGTAAATGCTCATTCTGTTCCAGCGGTCCCAGAAGCCAAGGAATTTTTGATTTCATTAATTGTGAACTCTTCTTGGTTTGCCTGGAGGCACACATTCCCAGTCAGCAGGTGCTACACCTTTACAAGAAAACGTTTCTTTGACGCGTCACCCTTTCTCGAAATGTAATACAATGCCGCCATCTGGCGGACACTCTGAGACTTTTCCAGTGTTCCGTCTCCCAGTTTCTAAGATGACTTCAGATCTAATAATAAATACCTGGTGCGCACGGGGAATTCAAGAGCCCAATGAAAATATTCTTCACCTGTGTGCAAAAACATCTTGTAGTTCTGGGCTGATACCGCCTGTGGCCGCTGTAGTGCAAGGTTGAATCAAGGGGAAAGCAGCGCAGACAGACGCCATTGCTAAGCTACGCAGAGAGAGTGAAAGATTTTCGCCAGGCTGCAGTTCCTCCTTGCGCCCTTTATCCGATGGCAGCTCTACAGGGTAAACTTCGGGCTAACAGACAAATCGTAGCCCTTTTCCTCTTTCTGTGCGCATCCGAGGGTGATGCGGGGACAGTGCGGTATTCGGTGGCTGAAGAGATGGAGAGCGGTTCCTTTGTGGCCAATGTAGCCAAGGACCTGGGACTGGAGGCGGGAGAGTTGTTGACCAGAGGGGCGCGGCTGGTTTCAGATGACAGCAAACAGCATTTTCGACTCCACCGCAAGACGGGAGACCTCTTCGTGAAAGAGAAGTTGGACCGAGAGGAGCTGTGCGGGAAAGCAGACCCGTGCGTGCTACGCTTTGAAATAGTCCTGGAGGAGCCGTTGCAGTCCTTCAGAGCCGAGGTAAGGGTTTTTGATATCAATGACAATGCCCCAGTGTTCCCAAATCGCGGGCCACTTTTAAAAATCCCTGAAAGCACTCCCCTGGGCTCTCGGTTTCCTTTGCAGAGCGCCCAGGATTGGGACGTAGGGCTCAATGGTCTTCAGAATTACACTCTGAGTTCCAACGCCTATTTCCACTTGCACACTCGTTTCCGCAGCCACGGCCCCAAATATGCGGAACTCGTACTAATTAAACCTCTAGATCGAGAGGAACAGCCTCAGATTAACTTAACCCTCACCGCAGTGGATGGCGGCTCCCCGGCTAAATCTGGAACAGCTCAGATCCTCGTCTTGGTTCTTGATGTAAATGACAACGTCCCTCAGTTTTCTCGGTTGGTGTACCGCACCCAGATATTGGAAAATAGTCCCAATGGTTCTTTAGTAATCTCTGTGTCCGCTACCGACCTAGATGACGGCACTAACCGAGAAATAACGTATTCTTTGGCTCATAATCCAGAAGGAATTCATCAGACTTTTCAAATCAACTCTGAAAATGGAGAAATCCGACTTCGAGGACCAGTGGATTTTGAAGCTGTTGAGAATTATGATATTGATGTTCAAGCCATTGATGGTGGGGGGCTGTCTGCTCACAGCAAAGTCCTGGTGGAAGTGGTAGATGTGAACGATAATGCTCCGGACGTACTGGTCACTTCCATTTCAAGCCCAATCCCAGAGGACTCTCCACTCAATACAGTCGTTGCCCTTTTTGGTGTTCGAGACCGTGACGTTCGAGTAGGAGGGAAAATCACCTGCTTCCTTCAAGGCAATCTTCCATTTACCATCAAACCGACATTCAGAAATTCCTATTCCTTGGTCACTGGAGGGGCCCTTGATCGTGAGAAAGTCCCAGGATATAACTTGACAATTATAGCAATGGATACAGGTACTCCTACGCTGTCCACAGAGACAACCATCGAAGTGCTGATCTCCGATATTAATGATAATCCCCCTGTGTTTAAGGAGGCGTCTTATACCATGACTGTCAGAGAGAATAACAGCCCTGCAGTGTTTATTGGTAAAGTGCACGCTGAGGATTTAGATTCTGAGGAGAATGCCCAGATTACTTATTCACTGCTTCCTCCCGAAAGTGGTGATCTTTCTGTCTTCTCCTATATCTCCATTAATTCGAACAATGGGAAGCTCTATGCTTTGAGATCTATGGATTATGAAGCAATCCAAGCCTTTCAATTCGTTGTGAAGGCGGTAAATGGTGGGCCCCTGCCTTTGAGCAGCCAAATCACGGTCCGAGTAGTTGTCTTGGATGTCAACGACAACCTCCCGATGATCTTGTACCCCCTGCAAAATAGCACTTCGCCTTGCAATGATCTGGTGCCCAGGGCAGCAGAGGTGGGTTACTTGGTGACAAAAGTGGTCGCTGTTGATGGGGACTCTGCTCAGAATTCTTGGCTTTCTTATGAATTGCTCAAGGCCACAGACCTTGGGCTGTTTTCCGTGGGACGGCAAAACGGAGAAATTCGAACCTTACGGGTGATAACGGAGAGAGATCATATGAAGCAAAAAATGGTCATTGTGGTTCGGGATCACGGCCAGCCTAGTCTCTCAACCACTGCCACACTGAATATTCTGCTGGTAGATGGTTTCTCTGATCCTTATGTACAGCTTCGGGATCAGTCCAAGCGGGAGAGGAAAACAAAACCCTCCACCAAATACCTAGTTATTTCCCTGGCTGTGCTTTCCTGTTTCTTTCTGTTTTCAGTCACTGTAATTTTCCTTATTCACATCTATCAGAAAATCAAATATCGAGAAAAACAGTTTACTGCCTCTGAGCACTTCTACTATGACTGCAGTTTCCCTAGTCATTTGATAGATGGGCAGAGTGGGGAGACTCTGGGCCGAGTCTGTCCTTATGAAGTGGGTTCTGCTACAGGCACTAGTAATAGTGAGTTTCGATTTCTCAAACGACTCATGCCCAACTTTCCAGCTCCCTCCGGTGTGGTAGAAAGAAATAAAGAAGAATCTGAAAACCATGTACCCTCCAACTTGGATCTGGATAGCCCAAGGAGATCAGAGGGCCCTCTCAGAATGTCTGATGAATATATGTAAGTGGTTGTTACTATCCATAAATGAGCGGTAGATTTTGAAAATGAGCCTCTTTTCAGTTTCCATTCTGTATAACTTAGATCCTTGAAAGCGAAAATCTAGAGTTGCTCTTAAAAGTGAACATTAGCAAATGATTTTCTCAAAAAGAGATGGTCTCCAGAGCTAACTTCCAACAGCTGAAATCCCATTAAGGAGATGAATTGGTAGCTGAATGGTTTGTATATATCGGAGAACCAGGATCCTGACTTGGTTTCTTGAGGTGGGCAACTTGTGCACAACATGGAAAGGAATCAGCTCCATCTCCATTCGCTCAATGCAAACAATTCCCCCATTCCTTACTTTGAAATCTTCAAATGTCTCCCCAAATGGGCTATACCTAAGACAGAAGACTTCCAAACTTTGACGGCCTATTCAAAATTTTCCAGCTTTTGCCCTTTTGTGAGTGGTTAAGAAAAGTTGGGAAAGAGCCTTCAGTTATGTAGGATCCTTCTCTCCAAGATAAATAAATAAATCTCTGGATCCAGTAATAAAACAGCTGCTATCTATCTAGTGGATATGTTACCCATAGTAATCAGGAATAAGCATTTAAGAAAATCTGATAAATAGTAGATTCCAAAAGAAGAAATTTTAGAAGCAGCAATGAAAATAAAAATAAGTGTCAAAAAAACTCAATGAAAAGTTGAATGTGGCTTAAGTTGTGGAGCACAAATTTCTGCATTACCAAATAATATATTGGATCTTCTCAAGTCTCCTTTTCTTGATTATAGGAATGGAAATCATATTTAGATATTCAGAAGATGTCTACTTAAGGAAAACTTTAACTATTTCCATAGAGATTGTTTTGTTAATTTTCTTACAATTTCACACTCTGGAAATTAATTTAGGATCCAATAAAGATTGAAGGCATCTGTGAAATAGGATAAAACTGTAGCAAAAATAAATTATGAGATAAAATCTCCCATTTAAAAAAAAAAAACTCCAGTCCAGACAAATGTTGGTAAGTGGAACAAAGTTTGCACAAAGAATAGACGTTTACTTCAAACACTTTTGAAGAATATGTAGATGTTGAAAAATCCCAGAATAATTGAACTAATTATATCTCAAAGTCTCCATAAAACAAGTCTCTCTCAGAAAATTTATATTTAAAAGTCTGTTTCTGAAATTGGTTCCTGAAATTTACCAATGTGACAAACCCAGGTCTTAGGCAAGCAGAGCATTCTAAAGAAGAATGTTTTTATGGAAAAGGTCCTGTCCAACTCCACTTTCTCCTTCTTAGATATGTCTCTACTTAGAATGAAGATACTTTGAATCTTTGGAGGGAAGCCCCAGTCTGGTAAAATCTACAGTTCTCTATGAAGATATATATCAAGCTTTCTATAAATGTTTATAGATGACATTGAAAAACAAAAAAGGTAACATTACGATCTGATCTAGATTTGCATTTTATCTCTGACACATGTCACAATGGCCAAGTGACAACCTCTCTTGGTTTTCTCACCTGCAAAACTGACCCAATGGTGCTTTTACTAATTTCTTCATGAGTTTGTTGTGATGTAAGTACTATGTAAAAATTAGCCATGAAGATGATGATGATGATGATGTGGTAAATTGATATGATCTTCAAAGACCCGACTCCTCTTCCATACTGTGATGTAGCAACATATGAGAAATTTGCTAAGGACCAAATCAATACTCTTAATAATTTAAAATGAAGGCCTACAGAATGAGACAAATTCTTTTTTATTCATTTCTTTGAAGATGTCAATGCTCATAACTTATTGGTTAAAATTAGAAAGATGGGGAAGTCTGTCTTTTGTTTTACTGACAAGGTTTTCCACTCTTCTGACCCTAGATCATTGGCTCAGATTTTACTTCCTAAGCCTAATTCCCCCGTGGGATTGAATTCTCTGGAACAAAATAAAAACTGCTAAGATTTTCTAGCATATCATTCTTAACATGAATTGATTTTTGGAAAGCAAATTAAGAAATGTTTTGTTGATCTTTTTTTGTTTGTTCCTCTATTGAGCAGGTCTTAATTTCTTTCTGATGAAATATCAGCTATGTGCCTTGTTTCCTGAGAATATGGTAAATCCAACTCTATGCAGTCCTTTCTGGGAAAAAGTGTTTTCTATACTTTAAATATTATTAATCTTTTTGTGGCTCTGTATCTCTCTTAATGTTGCTTTAAATACTTATGTTGGATTTTAATTTGATCTCAGGAAATTCTTTAACCTTTCTTTAGTTTGCTTTTCTCATTTATAAAGTGAAGATGTTTGAACCAAATAATTTCTAAAGTTCTTTTTAACTTTTAAACCTTTATGGTTCCATATATTAGACTAATGAAGGGATGATAAGTAATGAAATGGATGGAGCACTAGCCCTGGAGTTAGGAGGACCTGAGTTCAACTCCAGCCTCAGATACTTGATACATACCGTGTGATCATGGACAAATCATTTAACTCTGATTGCTTCACCAGAAAAAAAAAGAAAGAAAGAAAAGAAAAGAAAAAAGAAAAAGAATGATGATATTTTTAGGACAATTATGTTTCTTAACTAATATATTTTAAAATATTTCTAAAGTTTTGTTATTTTGTGTGTGTGTGTGTGTTTTTACTTTTGGGTGGTATTTAGTTGTTTTTGTTTTTGTTTTTTTCTATGTACAAATATCTCCAATTTCATCATGAAAAATAAGATAAAACTATGTTTAAGATCTGCTTAAAATATTTATTTCCTTGTTATTTTCAGGGTGTTATTCAAACTATAATACCCATTTTAGTAATCATTTCTAAATATAGCCAAATACAGTCTCAGCTAACCAAAGTCCAGATTTTCCTTTTCTCCTTCAAGTCTCCTATCAGTTTAGGGTATCTTTTGTTTTTTGCTGAGGCAACTGGAGTTAAATGACTTGCCCAGGGTCATACAGCTAGGAAATGTTAAGTGTCTGAGACCAGATTTGAACTCAGGTCATCTTGATTTCAGGGCTGGTGCTCTATCCACCTAACTTGCCTTCAGTTTAGGGTGTCTTAAGCAATTTAAAAATAGCTAGAAAGAGAAAATCAAATCTTACTGAAAGTGCCTTATCAATCACTCACTCAATATGGAATAGTCCCTTCAAAACCCCAGTATTAAAAATTGGTGTCACTTAAGAGTTGGGAGATGGAGTCAATCAGCGCTAGTGATGCTAATGTTCCTTCCCACATTGATGCACTACTTTTGGGGGATAACTCCAGGCAAGAAGATTAGGGAATGATTCCCCATAATTCTCTATATGTCTGTTGAAGGGGAACATTTCAACAACAAGGGAGTGTTTAGTTTGAAAGGAAGAATGCACAAATGCACCTGCTGAGTAGCAATCACTGATTGGAACAGTCTTCTGTACATGGAGAATTCCCATATAAGAAAAACTGTCATCCCGGCACTAAAAGTCTCAGGAGGTGCTGTGTTATGTTTTTCTAACCATACAAAAACTACATAATGTTTTTGAATTCTTATATTTCAATAAAATTTTCTTTTGACATATTATAACCAATGTACTTATAAGTGGCAATTGACACCAGGCTACCAAGAATAGAGAGTTTCTTGAAGGTTATCTTGATGTCAGGCAAATAAAATATAAAGCACCTCATTTCATAGTACAAATTCTTCATACCATGAATGTTACATCATGGTTACATAAAAATCCAGAAATAGTTGTGCCTTAATTGTTGTTTGATGTAACCTCAGTTTATAAGGGAAGTGTCATTGTCTTTAATAAGCAAAGTGACATTCTGAGAAATCCATTTTTCATCATTATAGAGATTTTTTGCAGGCTTTCAACCTTTTGTTACTCCACTAAGGTCATGGATCTGAATCTTTCTCTCTCTCTCTTAATTTGTATCCATTTTGCACTTACTTCTCTGTGTGTATGTGTGTATATACATACATACATACATATATGTTACATATTCCCAGTAGAATGTGAGTTCCTGGAATACAATGACTATTTTTAAAATAATATTCCCAGTACTATACATGGTGCCTTAAATAGTTTTGATGCTTAAATGTATTTGGAATTTAAATTTTAAGTAGAATAACTTTTGGGAGATTGGAAGTGATCTCTCTTTTTCTATGAAGAGAGAGGGAAAGTACTTATTTATGATTGGAGTGGGGGAAATATCCCAATTTTCACACACATGAACAACATTAAATTGACTTTGTTTTGCCTTCTGCAAAAGAAAGAGGGCATCAGAAATATGTAAAGACAAATCCAAGCATTTCCTTGTCAGAAAAAAAGATGTCTTTGGGATATGAGAAAAAGGGCCTTCAATGTTTTTTGTCATGGACAGCAATTTTCCTCAAGGTCACTTGGGATAATAGGAAACATGAACATATACTGGAAAGAACTGAACTTTAACTGAAGAAAATTCAGGTGAGCTATAACAGAACATTCTAATCAATGTCTATGAATAAGATTAGAAATTAGAAAATGCTGCATAACATTTAGCCATTTTTAAAAAAGTAACACAAGTTTTCTGTTTCTGTATACTACTGTATTAATAAAAATATTTGTCAAAAACAGAATTTGAATAGAAATTAATTTCAATCTCTATTTAATGATAATATCTATAGAAGATGTTCATCATCAACACTATAAGACTTTAGCCAAGACACTATGTAACAAGAGCTTAACACAATTTCAAACAAAACAGCTTTTGGAGTGATGAACTTACATATCTATGTATAATGATGTTAATGTGATCAAGGAGGCCAAGGAAAATTATTATATAGTTTCTAGTGAACTCAATACTCAGTGGGCTCAGTGAAACTGAGGTTCACTCTCCCACGAAAGGATTCTAAATTTGGACTCCCACAGACTTGATTCAACCCTGAAAGAATATGGACACTTAAAAGAGAGAGTGGTTTCTCTGTCTCACTTTCTCTGATTTTCTCTATCCATACCCAGGAGCTCTAGGAAAAAAATAAGGCAAACCTTTGATTTGGACTTATGTAGAATCTTTCTAAAAGAGATTGTATTCCTTTTATGAGATATATAAGATTTAGAGTAGTATTTATTTTTATTCTACCACAATAAAAATGCTTAAAACACAAAAGACATTGACACAAACACAGATTGACAAAGACTTAAAACATGAAACTGACAACTTCTATAATACTCTAAGAAGTTTCTTCCCAGAAACTTTAAAATATCAAAACATGAACCATAATGAGGGACAGCTGAACAACTATTCATCTTTACTACATCTCTGCACTTATTCAGTGAATTAATTCAAGATCATTGCCTTCTGGAAAACCAAAATATATCTTGTATTCATTCTGTTGGTGGTTTGAAGTTGTAGAAAACTCCTGATGCCAATCAGTTGCCACTGAGGAATCTACAAACTCCTGAACTTTTGAAGGAAACACTCTCCCAAATTCCATCTCTCATATTTCCTAGTTTCAATGCTTAAAGAGGCAGAAATGGAACTACATTCTCATATTTATCTAGATCATCACAAATGCTGTCAGTGCCATATACAAACAAGCATCACAATGTGTGGGAAGAAGAAAATCCCATTCTCCTTCATGGAAAATCTTCAAGAGATCCTCAAAGAGTCTATATATACTTAAAGATAGAAAGTAGAGAGCACAAAAAGATAATGCCACTCCTTTTAAGATTTATAGAGTGATTCACTCTTTTTGAACCAATGGCAAATTCTCTTTGACATAACATTTGTCATGGATTAGGGGCAGACACATCTCCTTTAGCAAAGAATTGAAGCCTTTCTCCTATCTATTACACTTCTATTACAATAAAAGTATGCTCTCCAGGATATTTTAAGAATAGAATCTGGATTTCCATAAAGTCATATCTGGCATGCACTCTATCATTGGAGAGCTTTTTGTTTTGATAAACAAAGAATTGTTTCTTCCAAATTTACTCTACTATAGTGGTTTAAACCTAACAGGTCTATGTGCGAGCCAAGACCAAATATTTTTGTTAGTGACATCAATGTTCCTCATCTTTTGAATGAATCTACTTCTTATCTGGGTCCCATATTGTCTTGAGTTGGGGGGGGGGGGGTTGAAGTTACTTAACAGAACACAGAACTAGTTTTGTGATAGGAATAGGAATATAGGACTTGTCAGTGACAAGGAACAGGGACTGTGAATATGTGATGAATGGTCCTGGGATAAAAGGGAGCTAAATCCCTCAGTGAATATATGGTGCTTGTCCAAACAATACATTTTGCCAGAGGGTGATATTCTGAGCACAAAGGATTAATGTCATGACAAGTTTAGGACACAGAATGCTTGCTTGGACTTAGTTCTGGAAAATAGAGTATCTCCAAAATATTTTGACATGTCTAATGATGCTACTTCAAATGTCCGTATTTTCTTTTTTCTTTCTTTTTTTTTCTGAGATAATTGAGGTTAAGTGACTTGCCCAGGGTCACATAGCTAGGAAGTGTTAAGTGTCTGAGGTCAGATTTGAACTCGGGTCCTTCTGACTTTAGGGCTGGTGCTCGATCTAATGCACCACCTAGCTGCTCTAGTTGCCCATATTCTTTCAAGGACTTGTCTCCTCTGCCAACTGAGTAGTTGCAAGAGAAATATTGGGTGGTAATGAACTTTCACATAAATTAAATTTAAGCACTTTTGAAACACTTCATAGCTCTGCTATCTTGAGAATGAAGTAAGAATGACAAAGCGTTTAAGATAATAACATTTCATATTATTCCTATTATCATCCTTCAAGTTTTCAAATGATGAAAGATTTGAAATCATGATCAGATTACAGCTTTCTTGAAAACAAGTGCAAAGAGGATTAGAATACTTAAATATTATATCTGTCAAGGACCTGATTTTTTTTTCTTTCATTTTTTTTCCTCTTCTGTCACTCTTTTTCCCTTCTGAGGCAATTGGGATTAAGTGACTTGCCCAGGGTCACGCAACTAGGAAATATTGTCTGAGATTGGATTTGAACTCAGGCCTTCCTGACTTCAGGGCTGATGCTCTATCCATTGCGCCACCTAGTTGCCCTATTTTTTTCCTCTTCTTACAAATCAACTTACATAGGCAAACTAAAAGTGACTAATTGATCTGAGTTATAAATTTAATAATAAAATTTATGATTTACTTTGGAAAAAAGGCATTCTCCTTTCTCCTTTACATTTATTTTTCCTTTTCTTTTAAAATATATGGCCAGGAAACATACTAAGCAAATATTCTGGAAGCAAGAAGACCCAAGACCCTTTAGAAAGTGAAATTCATCTAGCTAATTGTTCCTAAAGTTCAAAAATCTGCAGAAAGAAAAGAGAGGATCAATATACTTTCTTCATTATTTTCTGACTCCTAGTAGTTCCCTACTATCCTCAGCCATTAAGACTCTAAAAAATCTACCATCACAATCTGATAGGAGCCTTCAATGAAAAATACATTTATTTCTTAACACTTTCCACTCCTTTTTTTATTTTACAAAGGTCTTTTTTATCTTCATATTCTAGTATCTTGAAAACCCAACACATATCTTTCATCTTGTTGATATATTTATTTTTCTGGGTAAACCCAATATGCTCTTAAATAACTAATTGCACTTTTCATGACCCCTTCTATGGTGTTTAGGAAAAATTTGGATAGTAGACATAAATTTGAATGCTTTTAAATGTATTTTTTTTACTTCATGGGTTTCTGTAGAAAAATAATTAATCACCTAATATTGAGCCCAGATTATAAACTCCTTTGCACCATGATGATACATGTTTGACATTTGGGGTAGGGAGACGTAGTTGTCCCAAGAAATGAGAAAGGAGCAGATTTAGAAGCAAGCCCCAGAGGTGTGTCACAAATTCCAGGAATAAAGTAGTGCCTCAGTTCCATATTCTACCGAAATCTGAAGCTTGTAGAGCAATAACCAAAGCAAGATTCCCTGACTTCAAGTAGAGCTTGTAGTTTTGTTCTTCTGAATTGGCAGAGCTTTCAGCTGGCTGATAGTGGCTAAGTACAACAGTCATCAACCATTCGTCAGACATAAATTCAAAAAAGGTATTTGCAAAATTAGACCAGAAGGGCAGCAATCAGATTTTGCCATGAATCAGACCTCTTTAGGAGAATTATAAGGTTTCCAGTTACCAGCTTGAACTGACCCTGAGATCCTGGAATAAGACTTCAATCTTCCAAAGAAAGCAACTATAGGCCTGATTCAGATATTCCCTCTAAAAGTATAGAAAGTTCAACCTTAATTTGAAGTCCAAAGTTAGGAGACATGTTGGAAGAATGAGAAAACAAGAATCTCATTATGGAAAGCTATTATGAAGACAGAGATGCACAAGACATGAAACTAGAAAAAGAGGATTCCTACAAAAAAGCAATACTTTTAAGAAAAAAAATATGTTACACAAATTCAACTAGAATTACTGGAAGCAATTTTTAAAGTGTTATAAATGTTTGTATAAATGAAATGAGAGTGATGGAAGAAAACTGGAAGTGAAATGAGAGTTATGGAGGAAATAATTATAAAAGAAACAAGCAGTTTGACACAAGAGGTAAAAGATCTTGACTAAAGCAATGAACTACCTAATATTAGTATGAACCAAATAGAATCTAATGACTGTCGTAAAGCAAAACATTTTTTAAAGTAAAAAAAAAAACTGGGGAGAAAAAGAAAATTTAAAATAATGGATTGCAAAAATAACTGACATGGAAAATATGTCTAGGAAAAAAATTAAGAATCACTGGATCACCTAAAAGCCATGACTGAAAGGAAGAGCTTAGTATATTTCAAAAACTCTTAAAAGAAAGATCTGTCTAGATCTTTTAAACAAGAGGAAAAAGCCAAAATAGAAATAATCCACTGATCACCTTCTGAAAGAAGTCTCTAAATGAAAATTCCTGGGAACATCATTGACAAAATTCAGAGCTTCCATGTCAAAGAGAAAATATTGCAAGCAACCAGAAAGAAAGAATCCAAGTTTCAAGTATTTACAATCAAGATCACTTATTTAGCAGTCACCACTACAAAGGAATGGAGAACTTTGAAAACTATATTCCAGAAGGCAAAGGATATAAGATTATTGCCAAGAAATTCAATAAAGATTAAAATTCATAAAAGCCTTGAAATTCAAACATAGGAATTAAAACAAATATAAAAAAAAACATGAATGATTTTTAAGAGACTGGACAAAGGAACAATGATAAACTGTTTACACTGGGAGAAATGATCATGTGTGTGTCCTTTCTGAATTTTGTTATCATTAGGAGTCTAATTAGACAGAAATCCTTAAAGTAGTTCTGTTGGATCTTGATAATCTTTCGGAAAAAAAGAATGGAAAGATAAGAAGAGAGGAATAAACTAAAATGGGGAGGGAAAGGAAGATTAAGAAAAATTACCTTACATAATCAGAGCGCCTTAGTGAAAGTTTGTAAAAACAAGGAGACAGAAGAGTAATTGATAACTTGAACTTCAGTCTCATCTGAATTCATTCAAGAAGGGAAAAACACACACAGAGATTTGAATAGAGAGATACATTTTTCTCAAAAGGGAAAAGGGAGAAGGCAGAAGGGAGATTTCTAGGGAAGTTATATTAAGGGACAAATTAGACTTAAGCAGAACAAACTAAGAATGTGCAAAAATATTTAGAATGCTTTTTTTAGGTGGCAAAGAAGAGGAACTTGTAGAGATGTCCATCAACTGAGGGAATGTCTGAACAAATTGATATACAACTATGAAGGAATACTATTATGTTATAAGAAATAATGGAGATGATTTCAGAGAAACTTGAAAAGACTTTTATGAGTTGATGCAGAGTGAAGTAAATAGAACCAGGACAACAATTTAATTATAATGACAATAACACCATAAAAATAAATAACTTTGAAAGATTTAGGAATTCTACTCAGCATAATGTCCACCCATAACTCCAGAGAACTAATGAAGAAGTATACTTTAACTTTCTAATAGAAAGGTGACAGTGCAGAATAAGACATATGGATATTTATGTGTATGTATATATATATATATATATATAAACATATATATGTCCCACAAGTATATTACACACACACACACATATGTACATACATACATATATCCTTTTAGATATAACTAGTATAGAAATTTGTTTTACTCTTCTACATATATTTGTAATAGAGGTTTTTTTTTTCCTTTCCCAATTAGGGATGAAGAGAAAAGACATCTTTTCTTGTTGAAAAAAATTTAATTAAAAAAAAAAGGATACCAAAAAGAGAATCTGGACTAAATTAAGTACACATAGAATAAACTTGTGCTAGCAATGACATGATTTTGAAATTACTAAAAGATTTATTTTAAGTTATCTTAAAGAAGGAAGTATAATGAGTTATTAGGAAAAATCATAGATTGTATAATTATCTCCAAAAGCCTTCAAGTTGCAGTTACCTATATCAAAAGAGAAAAGATTAAGGGTCTATATAATTCCTTAAGAAGCAATCATAAAGATAACTGTTTGAGAATATCCTGTTCAGAGACTGCATAAAATAGTATTTCCTATAGATGGTGAAATCCTTTTAGATGGTACCATTTATAGATTGCATTGTGTTTGTTTTAGTAAGTTTCAGATAAAACAAACTTCCTAAATAGAATAAATAAGTACATTGTTCTAATTATGACATGCAGTTAATTGGATAGATGATTGAATTAGCATATCCATATCCATGCATACATATATGGATATATTTTTCCATCTCTATTATTTACATGATCATTTAATTTTATTTTTACATTCTCAGGAAATTATTTTGCTCTTAGTGTTTAACAAAAGAAAAAAGTAAAAAAAAATCCTTGAATACCTTATTTAATTGTTTAACTTCAACATTCTCTTATCATTGTAAAACTGATTTTTTAAACATCTATATCCATAGTTGTTTGTGTTTCAGTAAGGACCATAGAGTACCATAAAGGCATTGATCCTGGTTTTTACTTTGTCAAATATTTCATTGTTTAAATAAATTTCCTGCTAGTTTTTTTTGAAATTGTGGGTTAATAAATATAGAATAGAAATAAATAGCCTTCCAAATATAGTCAATAATGCTTTGCATTCAAGAAATAGCCTAAAACAAATCAACTGATTAAGAGAAGATGAGCCAGTACATAAAGAGTTTAAAAGAAAACAAATGATGTAGATATTGAATTGATAGCCAGAGAATATTAAAAGATGAAGATGGAGATCATTAATCTCTTGGGCACGTTTTCTATGAAGTTATGTGGGAGAATATTGATATGAATCATACAGGATGGCGACAACAAGACTATCTTATGATACTACCTTTGGAGAGAGTATCTATATTGTTGAGAGATTAAAGCTATATTAATGTACTGACACATTAGTCTTTACATGAACTTCATGCTATCATATTATCCAATAATCTCAAACCAAATTTTTTGACTTCTATGTAATCTCAAATTATTATTCTATGTTAATCCTCTAGGTTCTAGAAAATTTTTAATAATAGTAACCATAGTGTATTTCGGGAATACTAGAATCACTGCTTTGTTGTGATAGAGAGGCTTGTGTAGCTATTCCATATAGGGTTTTTCAAGATGGAGAGGCTATAGTGCAGAGTTCTGACAAAAGGTGATCCACTGGAAAAGAAAATGGCAAACCACTCCAGTATCTGGAAACACAATGTACAATATTAAAATGATAAAAGAGATGATATGAGAAGATGAGCCATCAGGTTGGAAGAGGTCAATACACTACTATGGAAGAGTAGAGAATAACTAAAAGTAGCTGCAGTATTAATGAAATGAATGGGCCACAATCAAATAGAAGCTCAATTATAGATTAATCTGCTGACAAAAGGAAAGTTTGATTCTATAAAGATCAGTATTCTATAGAAACCTGGAATGTAAGATATGTGAACTAAAGTCAAACAGGAGATGGAAAGATTAAACATTGACATCTCGAGTATTAGTGAACTTAAATGAATGGGAATGGGTGAATTTAATTCAGGTGATCACTACATAAAGTAATAGAATAGTATTATTGTGGGAAAGAATCTTTCAGAAGAAATAGATTAGGCTTTATTGTCAATAAAAGGGTGGGAAAAGCAGTACTGGATTATAATCTTTAAAATGACAGAATGATATCTCTTTGAATGCAAGGCAAACTATTCAGTATCATAATAATACATATATTGATATAAAAAGGCAAAAGGTGTTTTATGAAGACTTATAACATCTAGAAATAACATTCCCCTAAAAATGTCACCTTCATTTTCTGGAATTGAAATGCTAAAGTAAGAAATAAAAGGGTAATTGGAATAAATGTAAGTTTGACTTTGGAGAACAAAATTAAGCAGGATAGAGAGTAATAGAATTTTGTCAAGATAATTTGCTGATCATATCACTCTTTTTCAACAATTCAAAAGGTGACTTTACATATGAATATCATCAGATAGTCAATACTGAAATCAGATTGATTGTATACTTTGTTGCCAAAAGTAAAAAATAGCATTATAGTCAGCTAAAACAAGATCTGGAGCTGACTGCGCCTCAGTCATGAGCTTCTTATTGCAAAATTCAGACTTAAATAGAAAATAGTAGGGAAACCATCAGACCATATGGGTATAATCTAAAAAGCATCCCTTTGAATATGAAGTAGAGGGGATAGATAAATTTAAGGGATTAGATCTGTCAGAGTACCTGACATACTATGAAAAAAATTGTGCAGAAGGCATCAACAACAACAACAAAATCTCAAAGAAAAGGAAGAGCAAGAAAGCAAAATTGCTATCTGATGAGGCTTTATAAATAAGCTGAAGAAAGAAGGGAAGGAGAAGATAAAGGAAAAAGTGAAAAAATATACCAAACTGTATGCAAAGTTTCAGAGAACAGAGAGGAGAGAGATGATTTTCTTAAATGAGCACTGCAAAGAAATAAAAGAAAGCAATATAATGGGAAACATAAGAGATCTCTTTTAAGAAAATTAGAAACATCAAATGAGTGTCTCATGAAAAATGAACATGATAAAACACAAAAATGCTAAGGATTTAGAAGCAGAAGAGATTAAGAAGAGATGACAAAAACACAAAAAAGAACCATACAAGAAAGGGTCTAACATCACCAATAATCATGATAGTGTCGTTAGTGATATAGAGTTAGACATCTTGAAGAATAAAGTCAAGTAAGCCTTAAAAAGCATTACTAACAATAAGGTGTATGGAGGTGATGGAATTTCAGCTAAACTATTTAAAATCCTAAAATATAATGCTGTTATAGTGCTGCACTCAATATGCCAGCAAATTTGGAAAATTTAACAATTTATGTCTCATTCCTGAAAAAAAAGCAACACCTGGGAATTTTCAAATTACAAGACAATTGTGTTCATTTTATATGCCAACAAGGTTGTGCTTAAGATTCTGCAAGTTAGGCATCAACAAGATGTGAATCAAAAATTACCAGAAGAACAAGCTGGCTTTTGAGGAGACAGAGAAACTAGAGACCAAATTGCCAACATTTACTGGATTATGGAGAGAACAATGTAGTTCAAGAGAAAGATTGAAGGCAAAAGGGGGGGGGAAAGATAGTAGGAGGATGAGATGAATAGATAGTGCCATGGAAACAATGAACATGAACTTAGACTTCAAGAGATAATGGAGAATAGAAGGATCTGGCATGCTATAGTCCAAGGAGTCAAAAACAATCAGACACAGCTGAATGACTGAGCAACACCAAAACTTACTACTACTGGCTCATAATATTATAAGATTTCCACAGAAATTATGCAATCCAAGAAATTTTTCATTTATTCTTATCTACTATCTGCTATTTGCTAGCAATATACAGATACAATTGAAACAATTTCTGCTCTTTTTTCCATTTGTTGGATTAAATTCAATATACATATCTTAAGTGCCTACTAGATTATTTTTTTTTAACTTTGTCCATCCCAGTATTTCCCCCTCACACACAATTGAAAGAAAAAAAAGAAACAACTATGTTTAGCCATGTCAAATAAATTCTCACATTTGTCATGATCTAAAATGTATTTCTCTAGAATTTAAGTTGTTCGCCTATCTGGAAAGAAGTGAGCATCATATTTCATATTCAGTTTTCTTTATCATTGCATTTATCCCAGCACTAAAGTCTTTCAAATTTATTTTTGTCTATAATTTTCTGTCTATAATTTCTAATTGTATAAGTTTTTCACAGATTCTTTTTCTGTTCTTTTTGCTCTAAGGAAATATTTGTATTTGTTGATTGTTGTCAGAGTCATAATAACAAAAAGAAAATGTAATGAAAATTTTAATCCTCATATATCATATCTATGCCATTAGATACCATCATCTTAAAGCAAAGACAAAAACCCAGTATGAGTATGGTTAACTTTTTTTCAACTAATGGCAATTCCATCATGTAAACTTCTACACTTATAGATGGGTCTTTGCGTTTTAAGATATTAATACCTCAACTCCTTTGTTATTTTTCTCTTACTTTCAGTAATTACATCACTTTAAAGAGGGAAAGAAATAACTTCACAATACAAAAGAAAACATATGTCTAGGGCTTTGACTGAACAAACATTTTCCATCAAACTTCCAGTTTCCAAACATAACAAGGCACTTAATTGGTAGCAATGGAGAGATAGTAAAGTTCAGATTGCCCAGCTTTCATTACATGGTTCTAGTCCTTCAACTGCAAGGCATTCGTTATTCAGTCAGCCAACAAGAATTTATTAAATGCCCACCTACTATGTTCTAAGCACTGAAGATGTAAAGAAAGTAAAAATGTTCTATACTTTTAAGCAGCTTACAGTTTAATAGAAGTGGTAAGGGGAAACAATGTGCGAACTATGTAAAAACAAGATATATTCTGGATAGAGTGAACAATAACCAAAACAGAGGGATGACAATATAGCATTAAAGGGGAAGAAGAAAAGCTTTTTGTTGAAGGTGGATTTAAAAATATATATATAACTTTTTATTGACAGTACATATTCATGGGTAATTTTTTTTACAACATTATCCCTTGCATTCACTTCTCTTCCGACTTTTCCCTTTCCTCCCTCCACCCCCTCCCCTAGATGGCAGGCAGTCTTATACATGTTAAATATGCTATAGTATATCCTAGATACAATATATGTGTGCAGAACTGAACAGTTCTCTTGTTGCACAGGAAGAATTGGATTCAGAAGGTAAAAATAACCTGCGAAGAAAAACAAAAATGCAAACAGTTCACACTCATTTCCCGGTGTTCCTTCTCTGGGTGTAGCTGATTCTGTCTATCATTGATCAGTTGGAACTGGATTAGATCTTCTCTTTGTCAAAGAAATCCACTTCCATCAGCATACATCCTTATACAGTATTGTTGTTGAAGTATATAATGATCTCCTGGTTCTGCTCATTTCACTTAGTATCAGTTCATGTAAGTCTCTCCAAGCCTCTCTGTATTCATCCTGCTGGTCATTTCTTACAGAACAATAATATTCCATAACATTTATATACCACAATTTACCCAACCATTCTCCACTTGATGGGCATCCATTCATTTTCCAGTTTCTAGCCACCATAAAAAGGGTTGCCACAAACATTTTGGCACATACAGGTCCCTTTCCCTTCTTTAGTAACTCTTTGGGATATAAGCCCAGTAGTAACACTGCTGGATCAAAGATATGCATAGTTTTATAACTTTTTGGGCATAATTCCAGATTGCTCTCCAGAATGGTTGGATTCGTTTACAACTCCACCAACAATGCATGTGACCCAGTTTTCCCCGCATCTCCTCCAACATTCATCATTATCTTTTCCTGTCATTCTAGCCAATCTGACAGGTATGTAGTGGTATCTCAGAGTTGTCTTCATTTGCATTTCTCTGTTCAATAGTGGAACACTTTCATATGAGTGGAAATAGTTTCAATTTCATCATCCGAAAATTGTTGAAAGTGTATTTTTATCTGGGATTGATGGAAGCAAAGGAAGCCAGGAGATAAAGAGATGAGGAGGGAAAGATTTTTAGGTATGAGGGACAGCCAGTGTAAATAAATGCTCAGTAGGAGATAAAGGAAAGGACAGATAAGGAGACCAATGGAATCAGAGTGAATGGCGGAGAGTGAATTGTAAGAAGAGTGATTGATGGGGACAGATTATAAAAGGCTTTGAAAGCCAAGAACAGGAGTTTATTGAATTGGATGTGAGGGGGCAACAGGTGATATGGTCAGATACATACTTTAAGAAGATAACTCAACAGCTAATTGAAGGTTGGTCTGCTTTGGAGAGTGACTTGACACTCAGAGACCAATGAAAAGACTATTTCAACAGTCCAGGCATTAGAAAATGAGGGACTACAACAGGCTATTCTTAGATTCTCTTTCTACTCCAAAAAGCATGTTAAGGAAACCTTCTCCTAGAGAAAACTGTTGTCCAAATTCTTATTTAAAAATTCCTGAACTTTGTATTACTTGCAATGTAACCTCCAAGGCTGAAAAGGTACATTTTTCAAGTTCTTTCCTCTCAGTCCAAATGCAAACACACATCTATCTCTATCATGTGCTTCTTTAAGAATCTATCATTTTGGAGCAGCTAGGTGTCTCAGTGGTTAGAGCACCAACCCTGGAGTCAGGAGAACCTAAGTTCAAGTCTGGTCTCAGACACACTTCCTAGCTGTGTGACCCCAGGCAAGTCACTTAACCCCAATTGCCTCAGTAATAATAATAATAATAATGATTGATTGATGTTATACTTTAGGAAAATCTATTCTGAGAAATTCTAATCTCAATCAAGAGGAAGTCTTGCTGGGAAGTATGAGAAAGGAAGAAAAGGGAGAAGAGACAGACAGAGACAGAGAAATGGAGTGAGAGGAAGAAAGAAAGAAAGAAAGAAAGAAAGAAAGAAAGAAAGAAAGAAAGAAAGAAAGAAAGAAAGAAAGAAAGAAAGAAAAGGAAAATCAGCTCATTTTACATACACTACAAAGTTAAGGACATTCACCACCACCACCATCATCCACCGAAAATCATATACTCTTTTATTCTAAGACAGTAGTAATATTAGAGGAAGCTCATAAATTCCTTATGTTTTCTCTAGAAGGGTACAGTACACAAGCTTACTCAACCATGGAGAATTGCTCTTCAGTTACTTCCAATGTCTGTAATCTCATTACGTTAATTGAGAAATCAATTGGATCAGAGGTTTCCTTAATTCAGCTTCAAATTAGCAAGACTTTAGTCAAATAGGGATCATCATTATGTGAGAACTAAGGGAATAGAAATTAGGTCATTCACCAACAGAAAAACACATTTATGGTTTTGACAGATTTATTTAGCTAGTTAATGTTACATTGACTAACACTTTTTGGCAATCATAATATACTCATGTGTGCACATATACATGTATCCATACACTAATGCATAGATACATTTCTATTTAGTCAACAGTTATCACTCACAGGACCACAAGATTTAGAGTTAGAATAGATCATAGGGTTCATCTGGCCCAACCTCCTCTTTAAAAAACAAAAAACAACCAATGTTAGCATTTTGATGATAATATAAGGCATACTATATAGAATTTGTTAAAATAACAACATTCATTTACATTAACAAAAGATCTAGAATATCAAGGGAAACAACAAAGAGAAAAAATAGGAATGATTTTTATCAAGGATTCTCATTTGTAATAGATTTTCTATGGTGCTATGGTTTTGACTGTAGGCAGTTTCATCTCTTTGCCTTATTTCTGAGGTCCATACATGAAATAAGGCTTCTCCTCTTCGAATCTCTTTTTCTTTGCTTCCTTTTTTTTTTGGTTGCAAAACATACTTCCACATTATCTATGTGAAAGAAAACACAGACCAAAGAGACCCATTAAAAATTAAGAAAATGCAAAATAGTATGCTTCAATCTGCATTCAAACTCCAACAGTTCTTTCTTTGAAGACTGATAGCAGTTTTCATTGTCATGGATCAATTTTATTGCTGAAAATAGTTGCATCATTCTCAGTTAATCATTTTACAATATTGCTTTTACTATGTATGATGTTTTCCTGGTTTTGTTTACTTTATGCTGCACTGATATATTTAAATCTTGGTTTTTCTGAAAATATCATGCTTGTGATTTCTTATAGCCCAATGGTATCACATTACAATCCTATATCATAATTTGTTCAGCCATCACTTAAATAATGAGCATCCTCTTAACTATGAATTCTTTGAACTGTAATAAATATTCTTGTACAAAGAGATCCTTTTCATTGAAAAAAAATTCTAGTAATTCAACTTCCTCTTTTTACAGATGAGGAAAGTGAGAACCAGAAAGCTAGCCAACCTCACATGTAGTAAGTAGTAGTACCAGTATTTGAATTCAGGTTCTCAGTCTCCAAACTCAATGTTCTTCTTCCCCCCCAATCCCCATCTTTAATCACATACAAGGGAAAGGAATGCACATCTCTCATGCCATTACAGAGAAGCAGAGGTCATGCAATTTTGATAAATTGCTTTTACAAAGATTATAATTTATCATAATCTTTTTGCAACTTGGAAAGAGGCTATATTTCCTCTGAAGGTAAAATATCATGCCCAAATATTTCTCCCAACTTGCATTTATTCATTCTCATAAATTAGGTCACTAGAGGGCAACTGCTACTTTTAGGATTTTTTCAATTTTAGTCATGTCTAATTCTTTGTAACTACTAGGTTCTCTTGACAGACACTGGGATGATTTGCCATTTTCTTTTCCAGCTCATTTTAAAGGTAAGGAAATTGAGGCAATTAAGGTTAAGAGACACAGTTAGTAAGTATCTGAGACTAGACTTGAATTCAGGTCTTATTCCTGATTCCAAGTTGATTCTAAGCTTGGTACTCTATCCACTTCACTACTTACCTGCTTCACTTACAGTTACTATATAACTCATAAGCTTTTAACCATTATGCTTCAAATTAACAGTCAACCTAGACAGAATGAAATCTAAGCAAAGGTATTTACTGAAATATAAAATAAAATAGTAGCTACAAAACATCCCCTTCTCATATAACTGAGTTTTGCTTTCCTACAAACACATAGCACCTGTGGGAAGTATGGGGACAAACTTAGAATACACTGTTAATGAAGCACATATGCTGAGAACATATACAATTGTAACAGCAAGTTAAAATTTGCTTTTACGTTGTTGGGTGAAAAAGAAATGGAAAAGAATTTAAGTGCTTATTTTGTGCAAAACATTGTGCTGAACATTGGGTGCAGAAATAAAAAAAAGACATGACATTGTCTCTTCTCTCAAAAAGCTCGCATTTTATCAAGACAAACAAGACAAATAGGAAGTTTCAAATGCAGGTCAGATGAAAAGGTTCTGTGCTATTTAGGATGCAGCAGCAAAGCAGATGACAATGTATGCTACTTTATATCGTTCTCATTAAAAAAAAATCAATTTCTGATGGCAAGCAAGTCAACAGTGATAAGATCTTGAGTTGCAAGAACTTTCTTTTCTGAAGCATCAGTCACTGTAGCCATGGAGGGGATGAAAGTTGTATCACATGCAGAAGCTTTTGCAAAGATACAGTTCCACAATGGTTCCTTTAGACAGTGGTTGCAGGGTCTAGTTTATGGTGCCGTTCTGCAGCTCTTGGGGTTTTCTGCCTTTTGTGGCAATTGCTCAGTGGTTGGTGTCAGTGGTGGAAGGGATGGCGGTGTGATAAATGAGGCAGGAGACTCATAGGGTGTGAAAAGAGCTCCAGTTTTATCATGCAGTGCAGCCTTGTTGATATACATCAGGGGTTCTCAAACTATGGCCCACAGGCCAGATGCAGCCCGCTGAGGATGTTTATGCGGCCAAGTGCCATTCGACCTAAACTCGAGTTAGCAATGCACACTTCCGGCACTGGGCTGAGGCGGCAGAGACAGAGTGTGAGGTGATACCGAGGTGAAGTGAGTTCCCAGGCCGGGGTGTGTGGTGTGGGGAAGGGAGAGAGATACAGAAGATGGAGAACTGATGGCCTGTGGCCTTGTCTAGTAACAGCAGCCACCACAACAGACAGGAGAGGGGGGATGTACAGTGCATGCTGCGCATGTCACAGCCACTGCAGGGGGAATTCACTGCAGCAGTGAAGGTTGGAAGTGGGAGCGGGAAGAGTGGAGAGAAAGTGCGGGAAACAGAGACATCACAGAGCAGAGACAGCTTGGAGGAAGTTGGGCATTGCAGTCTGTATTTCTCTGTGTGGGCAAAGTTATTGCTATATTGTTTTTGTAGCGCTGTATCGGAATTCCTAGGAAATAATGATGTCAAAAAAAAGAAAAATTGACTCAAGAGTGTAGGATATTCAAAGAATAGTGGATTTATGATTACTTTTTCATGCAGTACAAGGAAAGAGCTGTATGTCTGATATGCCAGAATATAGTGTCTGTGTTCAAAGAAAATAATTTGCATGGACACTATGAAACTCAATATAAAGATAAATATGATTGTTTGGTTGGAGAAGTGAGAAAAGATAAAATATTAAAACTGAAAAATACATTGACAACTCAGCAAAATACTTTTGTGAAGCAGAAGCAGCTAAATATTTCATCAATGCAAGCAAGTTTTCAAGTTGCCAAGCTAATAGCACGCACTGGCAGACCATTTGTGGAGGGAGAATTTGTTAAAGAATGCCTTCTTTCTGTTGCCAAAGAGGTGTGTCCAGAGAAGGCCAATTTATTTAGTACAATGAGTCTTTCAGGACCTACAATTACATGGGGGATAGAAGAAATGGGAGACAATCTGCATCAGCATTTGCAAAACTCCATAAAAAAATTTCATATTTTTCCTTGGCACTTGACGAAAGCAATGATGTTTGTGATTCTGCACAACTTCTAATTTTTATTTGTGGGATGAATGATTATTTTGAAGTCATAGAAGAGCTTGCTGCACTGCAAAGCATCAAAGGAACAACTACAGGAGAGGACATCTATGAAAAGGTTTGCTAAACTATTAATGGTTTGGAGCTGGACTGGTCTAAACTAACCAGAGTGACAACTGATGGTGCTCCTAGTATGGTGGGGTCATAGAAAGGAGTAATTGCTCACATTAACCAAGAGATGGACAAACATAACCATTCTCATCCAATAACCATACACTGCCTCATCCAACAACAAGCGCTGTGTAGTAAATCACTGAAGTGGGACTCTGTTATGAAAATTGTGGTATCTTGTGTTAACTTCATTAGAACTAATGCACTAAATCACAGTCAATTTCAGGAATTTCTGTCTGTTGAGTATGAAGATGTTCTATATCACACAGAAGTCCATTGGCTGAGTCGAGGGAGAGTTTGAAACGTTTCTATGACTTACTTCCACAGATTACAACTTTTCTGCTTTCAAAAAACAAAGAAGTACCAGAGCTCAATGATGCAGAATGGAAATGGCACCTTGCCTTTCTGACAGATGTAAAGAGCTACTCAGTAATTTCAATATGCAACTTCAAGGAAAGGGAAAGCTCATCTGTGATAGGCAATCACATGTCAAAGCATTTGAAGTAAAAGTAGGCCTCATCAAACAAGTGAAGGAGGAAAACTTCTGCCATCTCCCCACAACTTAAAATCTGTTAGCAGGAAAACTGCTGATTGCATTCCCAAACAAAACATGTGTGGATTCACTGGAAAAATTGCAAAAGGAGTTCCAATTTAGATTTAAAGAGCTTCATTTTCCATGAACAGGACATACAGCTTTTCCATAACCCATTTTCTATTGACATTGAAAATGTGGATACAATTTACCAAATGGAACTGGCTGAACTGTGAATTGTGGCTCTCTGAAAGACGCATTCAAGTCAAGCAGCCTTTATAAGTTCTATGCATCTCTCTCTTCTGAGACATATCCTCATCTCAGGAACCATGCACTCAAAATGGCAACCATCTTTGGCAACACTTATGTCTTTGAACAGACTTTTTCTAGAATGAAACATTTGAAATCTCCAACCAGATCAAGACTAACGGATGAACACTTGCATCACTTGTTATGACTAGCAGTGACAAATATGAAACCAGACATTGACCATCTCTAGCCAAAAGCAGGCCCATAATTTCCATTGAAATACTGTTAAGTTTGTTGATTTAACTTTACTTCATTTTAAATATTGTATTTGTTCCCATTTTGTTTCTTCATTATCAATTCAAATTAATCTTTGTTTTAAGCCTATGTTCTTCTACTTTTGAAGTACAATATTAAAAAATATTCTTCCATTTTTAGTTGAAACTGCCAAGTTTTTTGTGTGATACTGACTATAAGTCCTTGATACTTAACTATTTCTTTCCAGATGTTTGTAATGTTTTTTTTTTCTCCTTTGATGTGAGGACTCTGGATTTTGGCTATGATGTCACTGGGACTTTTCTTTTGGAGTTCATTTCAGGAATTAATAATGGATTCTTTACCTTGTCCTCTGGTTTTAATAGAGTTGGACTATGATTTCTTGAAAATGATCTTTTTAAGTATGAGTTTTTGAAATATAGTATCCAATATCTAAATATTCTCTCTCTGTGTGTATGTGTTTCCTTAACTAGATCAATTGCTTTTCATATCAGATAGATTACATTTTTTCCTTACATATTTTCTATTTTTATTACATATTTTCTATTTTCAGTCTTTTTATTCTTTTCTAAAATTTCAAGCTGCTTCATGGAATAATTGATTTTTATTTGGTCTATTTTGTTCTATTTATTCTTGTTTTCAGGCATGGCATTTCTTGGACAAGATTAACCATATTTTCTTCTAAGCTACTTATTTTCCTTCCAATTCTTTTGTTCAAGAACTTTTCTTTCATTGCTTACTATTGCTTCATTTCTTCAAAGAAGTTTTTGTGGAAACTTCATTTTTTTCTTTTCAGTTTTTGCTTGCCATTGTCATGGAATTAGAGTTGCAATAATTTGTATTGGAGGAAGGAACCAGAATGAATTTCCATAAGGGAAGTGTCAGCTCCACCACTACTTTCAGAGAAAAATGTGGTAGTTCAGGGTATTAATAGCAAGGTTTCAGACCCCAGGGAACATTTCCTTTTTTCTGAATCAATGTTCTATTTTTACTCCTTTCCATCTTTACACACTCTTATTGAAAAATAAAGACACCCACCCACCCATTCATAAAAAATACTCAGCTAACAAACATGTTCAGATGGTGGCACAGTGGTTAAAGTGCTAGGTCTGAAGTAAGGAAGACCTGTGTTCAAATCCAGCTGCAGACACTTACTAACTTATGCCCTTGGATAAGTCTCTTAATGCTGCATGCCTCAGTTTCTTCAACTGTAAAATTAGAGTAGTAATAGCATCTATCTTCGAGGTTCATTGTAAGGATCAAATGAAATAATATTTGTAAAGCACTTAGCACGTCACTTGGTCCATAATAGGTGTTTAACAAATACTTATTTTCCTCCTCTCACCTCCTCCAAACAAAATGAATTCCTGGATTGGCCAAATCTGAAAAAATATGTTTTTTAGTTGTTATCTAAGTGTTCCAAATACTCATTTCTTCTTTTTCCCTGGATTATTTGAAGTGGGATTGGGCAAAAAGGAATCCCAGAAACTTTCCGAATCTGTTCTTGAGATGATATTTTCTTTCCTGAGCAGATATCCCTTGTGTAATTTTAGTCCACTGATATGTTTCCACACGTATTTATTGGTGAATATAAATTTCAGTCAGGCAAATTTTAGAAAGGGGTATTCATTGAGATGGCACAATAAGAAGTTGATACAAACTCTCTCCCTTCCCCCCTCAGCATACTCTTTCACACTAACACATTGAGCCCAGGGGAAAGGATACTTTAGCCTTGAGGGCATTTGTAGCAAAGGAGTAACTCACAGCTTCCAGTTGCTGGTGGTCCTTTTCTCCCCTTTATATAGTGCTCAAGGATTTCCTTCTTAGTTATGATATAGTTTATCTGATTGACTCCTTGTAATTTCCCAAATCTATCTTCATTATTTCATTCAATCTGTCCTTGTTTTACTGATCTCAACTGTTCCAGTGGCACTGATGGGAAAGTGACTATCTCAAGACAATATAATTCAAATACTTTCATTTCCCTAGCATTAGGCAGTTGACGCTCTGCTTTTAACTATCTTTATGTTTTGTACAAATTCCAGAATGCATGAACAAGCTCTTCATCCATTCCAAACACATTTCTAATTTTACCTATTGAAGTGTTTAGGTGGTGAACAATCAAGTTGCATTCTCACATGATAAACATATCAGTGCTATTACTCCAAGTGGGGAAGTATAATTTTCTAGACTATTTTTTTTTTACTTTTTTATTTTATTTATTTATTTGAATAGCCTTTTATTTACAGGATATATACATGGGTA
Source organism: Sarcophilus harrisii (assembly GCF_902635505.1). Lineage (NCBI taxonomy): Eukaryota > Metazoa > Chordata > Mammalia > Dasyuromorphia > Dasyuridae > Sarcophilus > Sarcophilus harrisii. The sequence continues at coordinate 373,916,806 of NC_045427.1, forward strand.
ACTTTACAGGATTAACAATTGCCAAACCTCTTGTTCCAATTTTTCACCTCTTACCCCCCCCACCCCCTCCCCTAGATGGCAGGATGACCAGTAGATGTTAAATATATTAAAATATAACTTAGATACACAATAAGTATACATGACCAAAACATTATTTTGCTGTACAAAAAGAATCAGACTCTGAATTATTGTACAATTAGCTTGTGAAGGAAATCAAAAATGCATGTGTGCATAAATATAGGGATTGGGAATTCAATGTAATGGTTTTTAGTCATCTCCCAGAGTTCTTTTTCTGGGCATAGCTAGTTCAGTTCATTACTGCTCCATTAGAAATGATTTGGTTGATCTCGTTGCTGAGGATGGCCTGATCCATCAGAACTGGTCATCATCTAGTATTGTTGTTGAAGTATATAATGATCTCCTGGTCCTGCTCATTTCACTCAGCATCAGTTCGTGTAAGTCTCTCCAGGCCTTTCTGAAATCATCCTGTTGGTCTAGACTATTTTTCAATCTTGAATGTGTTAATTGTAGATTTGTGGTTAGTATAATCAGTCAAGAAAGAGTATTTCATTATATAATAAGAGTTACAAAATTATTTATATTTTGCAATTCATTGATAATCCTGCAATTACTATACTTTAAGGATGTTTTCAATATATGGAAAAGCTTAGTGAACAGAAATATTTCTAGCTACCCTAGGCATAATAGCAAAAATCCAATAAAGGTAGAATTGTCAAACAAAATGTGGTATTTGAAAGTTAATGGAATAATACTGTATGATGAAATTTTAAATATAAGAATACAAAGGACATGGAAATATGTAATTATGCAGAATGAAATAGAAAAAAAAAACCCAAAATACACACAGACTATAACATGTAAATAAGAAAAACACCCAAACACATGGAATGAAGTTCACAAAAGGATGCAATAATAAGCAAGACAGTTGTGTTAATGACTTGAGAATGTCAATAAGTACTTGCATTTGAACAAAAAAATATTGATTTATTTAAAATTTATCTTTATTTCCAAAAATATTCCTTTTCCTTCTTCTAAATATAAAGGCATTCACAATAGCAAAGAACAAGAAGAAAAAAAGAGAAAAACAGTTCAGCAAAACTAATCAACAAATGAATGGAATCTGACAGTATTATAAAACAATAATCTTTCTGTGGGTCATCTAGGATTAGTTTGACACTAGAGGAGCAACTAGAAGTTTTTGTTTGTATTTGCCCTTTTATACAGCCAAAGCATAAAGTCTCAAAGATTTTAAGATGAAATGGGCTCTTTGGTCAGTGAGTTAAACACTACTCCCTATTTTACAGATGAGAAAATTAATATACAAACAGGTTTAAGATTCTTGCTAAGGATCAAGCAAGTAGTGGTGTGTCATGAGATAGGATTAAAATTTAAGTCTTTCTCACCCTCAGTCCTTGTACTCTCCACTTTACCACAATGTTTTTCATTTCTTATGTGTTATTAGAAGTGGTAAAGACAAAGATCTATCCCTGAAACATGCTTCTTAAAATGACTACTATTATACATGCAATATTCCACCCTTTGTACATGGTTGAAGTCAGGACAGAAATACATTTACCATCTCCCCATAATCTGGTCCCAATTTACTTTTTCATTTTTGTTTCACATTCCTTCATGCACTCTACATTCCAAATAAGTGTTTTTGTTTTTTAAATGTTCTTCATGACACTCCAGTTCTCAACTTAATTTCTTTACATTAACTCTCCTCCATGTCTTGAACTTCCTTTTCACTTATATCTCAGGTGAATTCCTAGTTTCCTATGAGATAACTCATATGTTATCTATTTCATGAACTCTTTCCTGGTCCCCAAAGCAAGTGTAGTTCCACAACCACTGCCAATTGTTTTGAATTAATTTTGTAGATGTATTGCATATGTCTATACATGTATATATATATATATATATATATATATATATATATATATGCTCTTCTTGCCCCATTTAATAATAGGAAAATTGCACTTTTTTTGACTAACCCAAGCAGCTATCACAGTGTCTGGCATATTGTAGGCACTTAATAACTGATAGTTGATTCTGTAAAATATGTATCCAACTATAATGATTTTGTTTCTATTTCTTTGCTAATACTAAAAGGCTGCTATGAATGTTTTGGCTACAGGAGATCTTTCTGTCTTTGACCTTCTTGGCATTATGGGGATTGAAATTATCCCACAAACATTAAAAGAGACTGAGACAGAGCTCTGAGCTAATGGTGATTTATTAAAGGGTCCATGGTCCCATCTAAAAAAGTAGACATCAGATCTTCCTCATGATCTGAGAAGCCTTCTTCTTCCATGGCCCTCTTTTTATAGGGCCAGATGTCCAGTCATTCCAGGACAGCTATACCAAATATAGAATAATTCCATTGATTGACATATGATGCAAATAAAACAAGTCAATAGGATCACAAGTTGGACAAAGCAAGGGATAGCTCTACACAAGATGAACAGACTTCTCCTTAGGTTGGGTTAGAGAAAATGGTATAAGCTATCACAGTCAGTGACCTAAATGGTCATAAGATGGTCATCTGCTCCTATTGGACAAGTGATTGATCTGAGGTACAAAAATATTTTATACTTTCCATGTAGCTGTCACCTCTGCCATGCTGAGTTTGATCACCATGACAAGGAAAAACAAGAGTGGAGGGAGAACCTTTAGTTAATTTTCTGTACTTAAGCAGATTTCTGTAGAATCTACAGCTCACATCTCTGGGGCTTTAAGTACAAAATTTTGATGTGATTCTATCAAGTTAATTAATACTGATTGGAGTAGAATAGGAGTTCAATAAATCATCTCTCATGCCTAATTGTGGGATCTCCAGGACAAAGAGGATGGACAATTTAATCATTAAAAAAAAGTCAAACTATTTCCAGATCGTTGAACTGTGAATTAATTCAACTCCATCAACAGTGACACATTTTAAAAATAAAGTGCATTTTTTTGGTTTATGTTTATGGTTTACCATTTATTTATAATAAATTTTTTCCTCCTTTGCCTTGTGTGTTCATATATATGTATATATTTACTTGCACATTTTTATTATTGGATGGCTAGTTAGTATAATAATATATTAATCAAAAAGATATAGATTTTGTCTCCTGTACTTAGAGAAAATAATTTTAAGCTGTGGGTACAAATAGAGAAAAAGTATGACTGGTCAAGAGAAGTATATTTATAGTTGTCTTGTTCATAAGAACTAAATAGGTTGCAAAACTTACTCCCTTCCCCCAAGACAAAATTTAAATAACCTGAAGAGTCTTGGGCACATCTATTCTTCACCTCTTTTAAAAAGTGTCTTTTGTGGGAAAATATTAAACTGGGTGTTCCGACGCCTGGTGGCACTGCAGGCTAAGAAGGAGAAATGAGGGCTCTGCCTCCCTCAACCTCCATCACAGGGAAAAAATTGTCTTTCCGGAAAGACAGGAGCTTCCTGAGAGCAAAGCGACGAGATCTAAATCTCTTCATTTAGATAACTGAGACTGTTTTTTTTAAAGCTGAAGAAGGATGCATAGCAAGGCACAATGCAGTTTATGCTAGACACACTTCGGCGGGTAAGGAAAATACTGTTTCTGGTTATTTTGCTGTATGTGAGTGATGTGGGCTTGGAGCCTATGGGGGCTCCTTGGTGGCGAATGTCGCAAAGGCCCTGGGACGGGAGGTGGGGGAGCTGGTAGTTCCCCAGCTGGGTTCTCTCAAAGCATACATAACAAAGCTTATTTGCTGCTTAAAGATGATTTCGAAAGATCCGAGATGTGCTTTTAAAATGAGAAATTAGATTGGGAGGAGCTAAGTTGTTTCTCCAAACGCTGAGTACTGCCATTCAGTATCTAACTCGAAAGCTCTTTGCACTTCATCCAGATTGAAACACAAATGACCGTGTTCCAGGACTTAAAAGATTTCCCTGATCATCCGTGAAGGCACCACTTCTCGCTCTGCGTCACAGCTCGAAACTACACTGAACATAGACTAGGAAGCAATCAGATCCCATTTTCTCTGTTCACAATAGAATTGGAGTTACAGCGGAGGGCAGAATTTACATTGAGTTAGTGTTAAATACGGACAAACCGTTTTATCCAGGAATGGGTGGTGTATTTGAACCCCGATCCACAACTCCCCAAGTCCTCATCGAATTTGTGGAATTTAATGAGAATGGACAAAAATTATGGAGAAATAGCTTACCTATGTACTACTCTATCTATAACGCCAGCAGAATTTTTTGAAAACAATTAAGTATTTGTTGATTTTCTCTCAGAGCGCATTTGATTTATGGAACAATTCCCCTTAATTGTAAATATGAAGCTCAGTAACAGTGGAGTCTTTTGACAAGACATTTTCGCCCTGACTATGAATCCGAATGATTATTTCTCTTAGCTGACCATGTGATCATTTAGCAGCTCAAGACCTGACCTGGGGTTATTTTTTTAAAAATCCAAAAACCAATATTCTGAGATATCAGCTAAAAGGAAAAAAAGTAATAACCTTAATAATAGAAAGATCTGGGTTCAAGTTACACCTTTGATATCTAACTAGTTGAGTGTGACTTTGCGCAAGTAACAACAACTTAGTGATCTACTCAATTCTCAAGCCTGATAGTTGCATAGATTCCTGCATTAATTGAGGAATTTTTGTCACTAGGAAGTTCTATGTACCAATGAAATCATAGATTTAGTTCACATTGCCTCCTCGATTTAAGGAGAATTACCTGCAGAAAAAGAAAGAATGATTTGCCACATGGATAAGAGAATTTTGCCCTGAAACTTCCTATGGAGAACTACTTCAGCTTGGTAAACCAGGGAATAATGGATAAAGAAAGCAAAAGCATATAAACTATAGCCATTGTGCTTCTCCATATCCTACAGGTCCAAATAAGGTATCTCAAGACCAGTATGAGAATCTCATCGCATGCTTGCATCTTCTCCTCATTTCTCTGCACTTCCATCAGTTATACTATATTCATCCTTTACCAATGAAAGAAGAAACATAATACAGACTGGAGCTATTTCAATCAGTTTCTGCCCTCTGGATGACATCCATATTGGGAGCCTGTCCTGTTCTATCAACATGAATTGTGTCTGACCAATCAATTGGGAAAAACTATAGTGCTGGGATAGAGAGGAAAATCTTAATTCTAATATAGTAATAATTACTTCATGTTCCCATTCTAATGTTTCCTCACCCCATTTCTATTACAAATGCCATAATCTAGTTACTAATGGATTAACATGTTTATGAATATCTTCTTTATGCTTAGAAATAATATAGTCGTAAAATATATTGGAGTTGGAAGGAATGATAGAGATCCAACTCTTTCATGTTACAAATGAGAAAATAGATAAAGAGAGACTAAGTGACTTCCTCAAAAATTTAAAGCTCATTAGCCACAGAGCTTAGATTGAAGTTCTAATCTTTTAATATCTAAATTATCAGTCTTTCCATTCTGCCTTTTCTTCTTTGGTATTTTCTGTGTTTCCCTATTTCAATTAAATATATTTTTGAAGTTAAGATGATCATTCTTTCTTGTTTAAGGAACAGATTTCAAGATTTTCAATACAATTTTTAAGTGGATTTCCAAACAACATGCACAACTGGAAGCAAATGCATCAGAGATATTCTGCAATGTTATATCTTCAAGGATACGGAGAAAGTTATCTAGTTCAACACTCCTTATTATGAAGACATTCCCTCTCCTCTACCTTTAACAGGTCTTTATACAATTTTTATTTAAATATGTCAAGTGATAAAGAATTCACTACCTCATATTGAAACTATTCCATCTTAAAAATATTTGAAAATTCTTCCTCAACTTCATCTTAAATATGTCTTTCAGTATACTTCACTAATGAGTTTTACACAGAAGTCTGATCATTTTCCTACTTGACAGTTCTTCAAATACCTAAAGATATGTACTTTCTCCTCTCCATTTTCATATCAAAACTCGAATTTTCTTTTCTGGCTTCTTCCTAATTTGGCCACTAGATGAACTCTAGTTTATTCCTCTTAAAATGTGTCACCAATAAGTAAACTTTCTTTTTGAAAGCATGTGATCAGACAAGTGAAAAGTGCAGTACCTTTCTATTCCATGCAGCCAAAGAATGCAAAATGAATTTTTGGCAGGTGAATCACACCTAGCCTTGCAGCCAGCTACATGGAAAAGCTAAATGGAATGCTGTGAAAGACTTACATTGAAAAATGTGATTAAAAAATGAAATAATTATTTAAGTACTTGTGGATTCAGGACCATCTTAGCATCATATTCATTATCTTCTAGTTGTTGCAATGAGTTTTTTTTTTCTTAGAGCAAAGAGTCTTGAAATTTCATTATGACATCAAAGTGACAAACTGAGAAAAGAAGATATGCATTCCTTATTCTGAGACATAATATCCTTTATATTAGTTAAGAATTCTGCTTTCCACTTAATTATAGTCTTCTCTAATTTTGAAATTGTTCTCACTGATATTTGTGTTAGTAAAAGCACGTGTCCCAAGCTAACCACGGTTATATATAACTCTCGATAATAATTTGTGCATATGTGTGATACTGATGTGTAGTGTCCACAGAAAAATCAAATAACACGCTCTTTTAACTACAACTAGAGCGCAAAATCTCCACTGGAAAACTAAACACATAAGATCTTATCGCCTGAGAAAGCAAATTTTATGCCATTGAAAACTGATTGAGAAAGTAAAAGAAAAGCAGGACGCGAGGTGGTGCTGAAGGATAAGGAAAATAACTGATCTGTTAAAAACAAAAGAAAACAAAACAAAAACATTACATCCTCCATTATTCTGTGACTCGGATTGGCTTTAACTGGCCCAAAACAAAACAAAACAAAACAAAAACAAAAATCAAGCTTTGTTAGCAGGACGTGGTTAGTAAGGACCCTAAAGGAGTTATTTATTCATAGGCTACTGGAGTGCCCAGAGGTGTGGATTGAGATAAACCAAGCATATTTTTCAAGAGGTCATTATGGAAGCAGACAAGAACGCAATTCGGGGATAAAGGCAAATCCTCCTTTTCTTTGTTTTCCTGTGCATGTCTAAGGCAGGTTCAGAACCCAAGGGGTTTTCTATAGCAGAGGAAATGGAAAGTGGTTCTTTTGTAGGCAATGTGGTTAAGGCCCTAGGACTAGAAATAGGGGAACTATCTAATAGAAGCGCTCGGATTGCTTTTAAAGGAGACAACCGATATTTGCAACTCAATCATGAAACCTGAGATCTACTCATAAAAGAGAAACTGGACTGGAAGGAATTGAGTGGGTCTTACGATTCTTGCATATTAACTTTCCAGATATTACTGGAAAACCCATTTCAAATTTTTCTTCTTGAGCTACTAATACGAGACGTAAATGCTCATTCACCTATGTTCCTGGACAGTGAGATGCTCCTGAGAATCCTCCAGGGATCCCTCAATCCTCTGGGAAAGATAATCCGTTTAGATGGTGCACAGGATTTGGACGCTGGGATCAACAGTCTCCAAAATTACACCATTAGTCCTAATTCCCATTTCCAAGTTCAAACACGGGCACACAATGACGGCAGAAAGTACCCGAAGCTGGTGTTGAGCAAAGGTCTTGATCGAGAAGAACTGTCTGAGATCCGTTTAATTCTCACCGCCGAGGATGGTGAGTCCCCCACTCAGGTTCAATTGCGATATGCTCAAATTCGAGTTCTCGTATTCAACGATAATACCTCTTGAGTTTGACCGACAGAATTATAAGATGAGGATTCCTGAAAATAATATCCCTAGCTCGCTGGTTGTGGAAGTGCATACCACAGATTTAGATACAGGAAATAATGGAGAAATAATTTACACATTTTCTTATGCTTCTGAAGACATTCGGAAAACCTTTAAAATAGATCGCTCTTCAGGTGAAATTTCGCTAATAAAACCAGTGGATTTTGAAGTCATTCGGTTTTATGAAATAGATATTGAAACCACAGATGGTGGGGGCCTTTCTGGAAAATGCACAGTCTTAACCATATGATAGATTTGAATGATAATCTGCTCAAACTAACCATGTTTTCACTTACCAATCCTATCTCAGAGAGTTCTCTAGAGACTGTGGAAGTTGTTTTCAGGGTTTCAGATCTGGACTCTGGAGAAAATGGGAAAGCAATTTGCTCCATCCAGGATGTTATTCCTTTTGCCTTAAAACCTTCTTTGGAGAATTTCTATACCCCAGTTAACAGAGGGATACTGGACAGAGAGAGCAAGGCAAAATATAACATCACTATTACAGTCATGGATTTGGGATCCCCAAGTCTCAAATCTGAGCACAATATCATGGTACTCATTTCTGGTGTCAATGATAACTCTTCAGTTTTTACTTAGAGAACATACAAACTGTACCTTCAAGAGAATAACAGTCCTGCCCTCCGCAGTGGCAGTGCCAGTGCCAGGGACTCAGAAATCAATGCCAAAGTAACATACTCTCTGTTGCCTCCAGAGAGTGAAGAACTGCTTCTCTTCTCCTATATCTACATCAACTCAGACAATAGTCATCTCTATGCTCTGAGATCTCTGGATTATAAAACCATCCAAGCATTCCAGTTCACTGTGAGGGCAACTGATGATAATTCCCCATTTTTGAGGAGCCAGGATCTGGTTCAGATTGTGGTACAGGATGAGAATGACAATTCTTCCTCTGTGCCATATCCCCTGCAGAATGGCACAACTCCCTACAATGACCAGGTACCTAGAGTTGCAGAGCCAGGTTATCTGGTGACCAAGGTGGTAGCTGTGGACAGGGGATGGGGACAGAATTCCTGACTTTCCTACCAGCTGCTCAAGGCTACAGACCCAGGCCACTTCACTTTATGGGTCCACAATGGAGAAGTTTGCATAGCAAGGCCCATCAATGACAAAGATGCCATCAAGCAGAGGCTTCTAGTTCTGGTAAAGAACAATAGGCAACCACCTCTGTCCACAATGATCACAGTAAATGTACTCCTGGTGGATGGCTTTTTTGAACTCTATCTACAGTTACCAAATACATCTAAGAAACAGGTCCAGACTGATTCCCTTACCACCTACTTAGTCATTTCCTTGGTCTCTGTTTCCTATCTTTTCCTGGTCTCTGTTATTATGTTCATCACTATTCATCTGTGGAAAAGAAAGAGGGATGCTCCTGCTGGTGTAGATTTGATCCATATGGTCCTTTCCCAGGCTATGTGGTTGATGTCAGTGGAACAGAAACCTTGTCCCAGAATTACCATTATGAGAAGTGTCTGACCAGTGGTTCATCAACCAGTGAATTCAAATTCCTGAAGCCCAATATCCCCAGGAACTCAACTTGGGATAGTAGGAGAGATTTGGAAGAAAACCCATCCTTCAGGAATAGCCATAACTTCCTTCAATTAGGGATAGAGATATTTTTCAGTGCATTCCTATTATATTTTGTCATTGTTTCTATGCTTTTATTTTCTATTCTTCTGTGTCAGAGATAAATTTATTTATTATTAAAAATATATATCATAATAATTTTTCATTTTCTCCTTTCTCATTCTGCTCTTTTTTTATAATTTTTTCATTTCCTTTTTGTATTTAAAGCAAACCTAGATGAAATTCAAATACAAAAAGGAACTAATATTAAATACAATAAAGAAAAAGAATTTACAGTACATTATGGTTAATGGGTCCTTACTGAGAAACCAAGGATAAAGTCAGGCAAAATTTACTCAACCTCTTCACCCAAAAGGTGGAAGAAGAACATATAGATAGGTTTGCCAGTTATTTGGTCTCCAGAAATTTTAGTATAATTATGAATTAAAAACAAGAATTAGGGCAGCTACATGGCACAGCTGATAGAGTACCAGTCCTGAAGGTAAAAGGTCCAGAGTCAAATCCGACCTCAGACACTTAGCACTTCCTATTTGGGTGACCCTAAGCAAGTCACTTAACCTTAATTGCCTCAAAAAAAATAAACAAACACACAAAGCAAATGAGCTAATGTCATTTACTACGAGAACAATGTGAACAGGAAATTTATGGGACTTAGATAGCAAAGCAGAATTCTATAAAGTAAAATTTAGTATGATGCTTTGAATTTTTAAAACAATATTTCCTCCCATGACTTTTCGTGGCCTTCTGAATAGTAAGGGATAGAAAATTAAATAGATTGTTTCAAATTTGCCAGCATCAAAGCAAATATTCAAATAAAATGCATTTTGAAATTGTACATAAAATGGAAAATATGCATGATTCAAAAAATGAAAGCATATGTTAAAATTTGTAAAAAAAAAAAAAGTATCAAAAGTTTTTATGTTTGCCTCTATTCTTTTTGAATAATTTTTTCATTCTATGTATTTTAAAATTTTGATGCTATCTTATTTTCATAGTTGTTAGTTACATAGTTTTACACACTGTGTAACTATTGATTAGGATGTTCTTTGCATTATTTCATTTAAGTCTTTCCACATTTATTAATATTCTTCATATTGCCTTTTCTTTTGGCATTATACTATATTTCATTAAATACCTATGTCACAATTGTTGGTAATTCCAGAATCACTGGGCACATTGTTTCCATTTTTGTTTTGTTTCTGTCTATTAGAAATGGTGTGTTGTTAGGAATATTTTTTTCCCTAATTGAACCTTGGTTTCAGTCAGAAAAATCCAGCATTTGTTCCATAGTGGAATCATTAGTTCAAAAAGTGAGATTTTGTAGCCAATATTGTGTGATATTTCCTTTCCAAAGTATTGTTTCTATTTACAATTCTTATAGTAATGTAGTACTGTGCCTGCTTTCCTAAAGCTGCACCAGCTTTGAATTTTTATCATTTTTTCTATCCAAAAAATTATATCACTGTGAATGTAACGCATATAAAATGGTATTGTATTTCAGAATTCTTTTAAACCATGTTGTTTTCATTAGTAGAAAATTGAAATACTTTTTTGTTTCCTTTTACAGCCTCTGTATTATTTTTTTAAGAACTAGCTATCTGAACTATCTGTCTACTTGTTTATGGAGGAATGACCTAACAATTAGAGGTGTTAAAATGTAATGCAATTTCCAAAAGTTGGAAATTTCAATCTAAGGCTTTATGACAATTTTTCACAGAATTTGTAGAGGCACCTCTGCTTCAGGTAAGAGATGGACAAATGGAAGTAGGTTAATGAAATCAAAGGCTCTTGGTTTGGAAGCAGATAACTTGAGATTGAATCCTCAATTTGCCACTTTTTACCTCTATGAATTTGGCAGAATCATTTAGCCTCTTGGGTCTCAGTTTCCTTATCTTTAAATAAAAGAGGTCTAACCTAATTATTCTCTAAGAACTCTTTCAATTGAAAGTCTCTTGAATGATTTCTGAGATCCCTTTAAAATATAAGTTGTAATGAATCGATGAAAAAAAGTTATTTAAGAAAATATTTACAAATTAATTTATAAAAGATACAAAAAAGTTTAAGGAAATGACCAATAATGGATACTATTATTGAGAATGAAGAATATTTTAAGTTTGGTGACATTAGTACTCTTTTGAAAAGATTCAACTGCCTCAAGTGGTTTTCACATATGTCTGAACCATTAAAAATTAACAGAAAAGATGAGAATGGACCAAAAGCAAAGGCTAAAAGCTAAAGCATTCTCAGGTAGTCAGCATTAGCCAATCCTTTAGAAAGATGTGTTCTTTTCTGTTGGTTTTCCAAAAACACACATTCACAATTGATTGTTACCTTAATATGTTGTAAAATAGTTATGCCCCCATTCAGAGATTTTCCTCAGGATTCAGAGACTGAAGTGAAGATTCTAGATCTTTTCTTCCCTATCCAGAAAATTCTTTCCTAGCACGACAAATTTAGAGAGTAGCTAACCTTATAAACATGTTTTCAGAAGGAATCTGAACAAAGTTTAAAAACATGTCATCCAAGCTACCACCCCTCTTAATCTAACTAATTCTGGTAACTTCTACTTCTTCCTTCCTGTTTCTCTTTTGAAACAGAAATAACATGGGGTTTCTTCAATCCAGACTCAAGTCAGTTGTGTTTCAAGGGAAAGAAGTCAATTTATATAAATGGATAATAAGATAAAGAATCTTCTTTACAAGGTTTATTTAGAATTTTGACTGTGTACAACAATGACATTTGCTTCACCAAAAATGGCCCAGGTGAAACAGATAGGGAAGAACTGTTCAGATACTTCATAAACTAGTTTCACCAAAGTAAACTGGAAGGAAAACTTCAACTGCTGGAAACCCAGCAAAGCAAAAAAAAAAAAAAAAAAAAAAAGTATATATGAGTTCTTTAGCCTACTAGAGTCTTCACTTTCACTTCACTGCTGCCCTACCTTATGGTTTTTTTAGAGATCAGTCAGATGATTTTTTTCTGGTATTAGGGCATAACTTTGCTAAGTTAATTTAATCTATACTCAGTAGTTGCAACAGTGATTTGGCAGCTCTGAATAGTTTGCAGATTTATGGGTTTTAGTGGGTTTAGATGTAGAGAAAACACTAGAGCTCGAAACTAGAAGTGTTTTTAAGTTTTTAAAAATTAATTAATTTTAATACACATTGCTTTATGAATCATATTGGGAGAAGAAAATCAGAACAAATAGGAAAGCCCTTGAGAGAGAGAAAAAAAAACAGAAAAAGAAGTGAACATAGATATATTGATTTACATTAAATCTCCATATCTCTTTTTATGGATACAGATAGCATTTTCTGCCCAAAACTTATTGGGATTGCTTTGGATCACTGAACCACTGGCAAGAACTAAGTCGTTCATAGTTGATCATCACACATTCTTGCTTTCATTGTGTACAATGTATTCCTGGTTCTGCTTGTTTTGCTCAGCATCAGTCCTTGTAAATCTTTCCAGATCTTTCTAAGATCTTCTAATTCATCATTTTTTATAGAACAATAATATTCCATTATCTTCATATACCATAACTTATTCAGCCATTCTCTAATTGATGACCATCTACTCATTTTCCAATTCTTTGCTACCACAAAAAAAAAATCCAGAATGGTTGGATGATTTCACAACTCATACCAGGAGTTCTTAACCTAAAATCTTTAACTTTAAAAATTTTAAGAAGTGTATTTCAGTGTAGTTCCTTTCCTTTGCAATCTGACTTATTTTATTTTATGCATTTAAAAAACATCATTCTGAGAATTTGGCCCCCTTCTGCTAAAAAGGTCCATATAAAAAAAGTCAAGAACCTTTGATGTAGGCCAACTCTTTTTATATATGAGAAAAATGAAGCTTCAAAAATTCAATGAATAACTTAAGAGCACACAAACAGTAACACAGTCAACATTTTAACTCGGATCCTCTGACTTTAAATTCAGTGCTCTTTCTACAGGTGTGTTATTTGCTTTTCTACATTTATGAGCTTCCACCTTCCCTCCCCTTTCCCCCAACATAATCTGCAAAATAATTACTATCTGGAAATTATGGGGAAGAGTTTTGGAAAAATTGAATATTTCTTAATTTCAGTTTTTAAAGATGAAAGTATGAAATTTTTGAAATACAATTCCCCCCCTCCCCCCAAGGCAATTGGGGTTAAGTGACTTGCCTAAGGTCACACAGCTAGGAAGTGTTAAGTGTCTGAGGTCACATTTGAATTCAGATCCTCCTGACTTCAGCATTGGTGCTCTAGCCATTGCGCCACCTAGCTGCCCCTGAAATACAAACTTTATATAACCTAGTGCACATTTGCTGGATTTGATATGTGGAAACAAAGGTTTCTTTTCTTTACTTGCTAGTTTTCTGGATATAAAAAGTCACTTAATCTCTTGAACTATCTGTTTTCTCATCCTTAAAAAAATGGTAGTACCTACCTCATAGGTAGAATTACATTTGATAAAGTATAAATAGCACTTTCCAAACCTTAAAAGATTTTTTTTTATCAATATGGGCTTTTTAAAATATTCAGTCTTATTAATTCAATATTTAGTATTAAATATTAAATATTTATAGCTGTATGCATGTCCAACTCTTTATGACTCCATCTGAAGTTTTCTTGTCAGAGATGGTTCAACATTTCTTTCTCCAAGAGATGAGAAAACTAAGGCAAACAGAATCAAATAACTTGCCAGGGGTCACACAGCTGAGTTTCTGAGACTGGATTTGGAATGTTCTTGATTTCAGAAACGGCTCTCTATCCACTGTACCACCTATCTGCTCTAAACCATGGATTGATAATTTTTATACATTGGTAAAATAGGGAGCACTAGACAGAGATAGCAGAGTTAAATATACATTATTATTATGTTCACAGATTTGAGGCTCAAATCTGAACAGAACATCTAGTTGCTTGTCTTTTATGTCAATGATAATTTCTCAGTTTTTACTCAAAGACTCTACTGTACTTACAAGAGAACAACAGTCCTGCCTTCTACATTGGAAGCGTTAATGCCAGTTTCAGGGATTCAGGAATCAACGACAAAGTCAAATACTCTCTGATGCCTCCAGAGACTGGAGACCTGATCCTCTTCTACAACTCCATCAACTGAGACAACAGCCATCTCTATCTTCTGAGATTTCTGTATTATGAAGCCATCCAAGTTTTCCAGTTCACTGTTGAGGGCAGCTGATGGTGACTTATCAGCCCTGAGTGGTCAGGCTCTGGATAAGGTTGTGGTCCTTAATAAGAATGATAATTTTCCCTTCCTGTTATAACCTCTGCAAAATGGGCACGGTAGTGACTTGATGTCAAGAACTGCAGAGCCAAGTTACCTAGTTACCAAAGTGGTGGCTGTGGACAGGGACTGGGGACAGAATTCCTGACTTTCCTACCAATTTCTCAAGACCACAAAGCCCAAACTTTTCAGTATATGGGTCCATAATGAGGAAGTGAGCACGGAGAGGCCCATCAGTGCCATCAAACACAGGGTCCCGGTACAGGTGAAAATTAGTACGAATAGATTTTTGGTGGATAATTTCCTTGAGCCCTACCTACAATTCCCAGATTCACCGAAGAATCTACTTAATCATTTTCCTGGCCTCCATCTCCTTTCTCCTCCTGGCTTCTATTATGTTTATTATTATTCACCGGTAGAAGAGGAAGAGGGACACCAGTAATGGTTTTTTACTTGATCCAACTAGCCCTTCCCAAGATACCTGATGGGTGCCAGTGGGGCAATGATTTTGTTCTTTTCACTTCCTAGCTTGAAAATATACCTAGACCTATGAAGTAACATAATTACACTTAAACAAAACATGATGTCATTCCTGGGCGTTTACAGCATTGATACAGATCACCGTGTAAAGATCAAATATATTCCTTGAAAATACAGAGCAGAATTCATGTTTTGAAATCGGGTGTAAAGAACGTTTGGATTATCAACTATGCAAAGACAAGACAGATCCGCGTGGTGTCGCTGCAAGCTAATAAGAGACAGAAAAAGACACAAGGACACGCCAAGGCTCAAAAAAGACATCCCTGAATCAGACAGTCAGAAAGGAGAGAGAAAGCTTTGTTAGCTGGAAATGGGGGACGGTCCTGCGCCTGCAATTTTCGGAGGTTTCTCTGGCTATTGTTTCCGGCTGAACTAGGCTACTCCATGGGATAACGGAACGGGAAAGGACGATGATTCTGCAACAAAGGCAAGTTCTCTTTTTCCTTATTTTTTGAGGTGGGTTTGGGGCTGCCTCAGAATTGGAGCAGTTTTCAGTAGTGGAAGAGATGGAGAGCGGCTCCTATGTGCCAATGTGGCTAAACCTCGGGGCCTGGAGATGGGGGAACTGTCAAATCGGAGGGCCAGAGTCGTTTTCAAAGGCAACAAAAAGTAATTGCAGCTGCACCCTAAAACCGGGAATCTGCTCCTGAGAAAGAAACTGGACCGGGAGGAACTGTGCGGCCCTGCCGAGCCATGTGTGCTACTTTTCCAAGTCTTACTGGAAAACTCCTTTCAGATTGTTCGGGCTGAGCTTAGGGTAGAAGAAGTTAATGATCTTTCGTCAGTGTTCCTCAACACGGAAATGGTACTGAAAATTTTCTACAACACCTCTCCCCGAACTGTATTTATACTAGGAAATGCGAAGGATCTAGTTGTAGGAAGCAACAATCTCCAGAACTACACGATCAGTCACAATTTTCATTTCCACATTCAGAATCAAAAGGATGAAAGGGCAGGAAATGTCCAGAACCTGTACTAGATAAAATTTTGGATCGGGAGACGGAGCCTGAGGTAATTTTAACTCTCACTGCAGTGGACTGTGAATTTTCACCCAGTCTGGAACTGCCAAAGTCCGAGTCATTGTAGTCGATATCAAAGACGATTGAAGAGTCTTTACTCAGCCGCTTTAAAGGGTTCAGATCACTGAGAATACCTTCATGGGCTCCCGTGTTTTCACAGTCTCAGTGGCAGATTTAGACGCAAGAAATAAGGCAAATATATCCTATACACTTTTTCATGCCTCTGAAAACATTTTCAATTATCAAAGAAATTAGGGGAACTTAGTTTAAAGGGAAAAGTAGATTTTGAGTTGTCAATTTTACATCATCAATATTCAGGCCACAGATGGGGGGAGCCCTTTTAAGAAATGTACTATTATTGTTTAGGTGATGGATCTAAATGACAATCCTTCTGAATGGACTATATCCCCATTTACCAGAATATTCCAGAAAACTCACCTGAGGTTTTGGTTGCTGTCTTCAGAGTTTCAGATCTGGACTCTGGGGAAAATAGAAGGGTGGCTTACTCCATCCAGGATGATCTTCACTTTGCTCTGAAACTTTCCATCAAGAGCTTCTAAACTTTGGTAACAGAAGGAGCATTGGACATAATACAAGGCCAAGCACAACATCACTATTACAGTGATGGATTTGGATACCGGAGACTCAAATCTGAGTATAATCTCATGGTGCTCATCTCTGATGTCTTTTACTCAAGAGAATCTAAAAAACTGTACCTGCAGGAGAACAACAGTCCTGCCCTCCACAATGGCAATGGCAGTGCCAGCAAAAGGAACTCCGGAGTCAATGCCAAAGTCACCTACTCTCTGCGCCTCCAGAAACTGAAGATCTGCCCTTCTTCTCCTGCATCTCCATCAACTCAGACAGTGGCCATGTCTATGCTCTGAAATTTCTGGATAATGAAGCCATTTAAGCTTTATAATTCACTGTGAGAGCAGTGGATGGTGGTTCTCCATCTTTGAGTAGTTATGTTGTGGTACAGGATGAAAATGTAATTCTCCTTTCATGCACAGCTCCCTGCAATGACCTGATACCCCAAACTGCAGAGTCAGGTTACCTGGTGATCAAGATGGTAGCTGATGATAGGGACTGGGGACAGAATTCCTCTTTCCTATCAGCTGCTGAAGGCTACAGATTCAGACCTCTTCACTTTGTGAGCCCACAAGGGGGAAGTTCACATAGCAAGACCCATCAGTGACAAAGACACCATCAAGCAGAGGCTCCCGGTGCTAGTGAAGGGCAATGGGCAGCTCCTCTATCCACATCAGCTACATTGAATGTATTTTTGGTGGATGGATTTTTTGAGCCCTATACGCAGTTTCCAGCTGCAAGCAAGGAGGAAGTTCAGACTGATTCCCTTTTTATCTATTTAGTCATTTCTCTGGCCTCTGTTTCCTTTCTCTTCCTAGTCTCTGTTATTATATTTATCCTTATTTGTCTATGGAATAGGAAGAGGAGTGGTAGTGATGATAGTAGATTTGATCCTAATAATCCTTTCCCAAATTACTTGGTGGATGTTGATGGGACATATACTTTGTCCCAGAATTGCCATTATGAGGTGTGTCTGACTAGGTGTCTGACCTGGCCCAAGGACTTGTGACTTAGGTTCATGAAGACCATTAATCCCACCATTCCTCCTACTCAAGCAAGTTGGAAGGACTCTATTAAGAACCCAAAATTAAGGAATAGCTTTTGATTCAATTAGGTTTGACTTTTGTTTTGATCTATTTAGAGACATAGTTTTTCCCTCTTGCATCCCGCTCTTTCTCCCCTATTAGTTGTCAACTTTTGGTAGCAAAATAGAATAGATTTTTATGCTATTGCATTGTATTATAACTCCTTATTCATTCACACAAACATTTTCCTCTTCTTCCTATGTCTTTTCTCCGTAAATATTTCATTTTTTCTTCCTTGTTTCTGTTCTTGTTATATCTTTGAATTTTCTTCAGCTTACTCTGTTCCCTGGTTACTTTTTCAAAATGAACAAATCATCATCTCTTCCCTTTCTCCATTGGATTTTAAAATATTTTTCATTTAACAAATTCAGCAAATGTGTTTTAACATTCTTAGTCTTGATGTTGACTCAGTGCTCTCTCTCTGAATTATGCTATCCTGTCTCACCTGCAAAGGAATATTTTTCAAGATTTCATTTTTATCATGTCAGTAAAAAATTGCCTCATCTTAAGGGCAATTTTAACATTTGTTCTAATGTTCTGGATGTTTTTGTCCTCTCTCTCTTTTTTGTAAAAAATCTTTTCAAGGAGCAACAATGATCTTGTAACCTACTAATTGTGACCACAAAACTTTTAATAATTGCTCATGTATTTTTTTAAAAAATCTTAATACATTCACTTTGATATTATTTTAAAATAATGAATGGATTTCCCTCAAAATACTCTCATTTGTGGTTTGTGATTTCGATCTTGAAAGTATTATAAGCCAATAAAATAATAAGGAAAAACACAGAACACTAAAGTATTGAAGAAAAATTTTTAGGAATATATCATTAGGAAACTAAGAGAATTATATGATAAAGTATTGTGACAAAAAATTGAAGGTCAGTTTAGAGAAAATTGTAAAGGATGCAGACTGGTCCAATTATTCAATTTACCATAAATGACTATTATATTCTTTACACAAACTTTAGTTGAGTGACTAGAAAGGATTGCTTGGTGCCTTTGGCTATGTGATGCTGTAAAGTAATTTTAGTGAGCTACTTTTAATATGTATATAACATTTTTCTTCTGCGTGTCACATTGAATTTTACTTATCCTCCAAAAGCCCAAGACACGAAAAATAAATTTAAATGAATGTCTTTGTTTTGTCTTCCTACTTTGAGGAATATCTAGATTAAGGAAGCACATTCTTGGCCAAACGTGTTGTTTCAAGTGCTCTGTTTTTCAACTATTTGTAAACTGACCGTTTAGAAATTCCAACTTGAAACTTTCTCAGTTTTATTACAGAATATTTGACCTTGAAGAATCATCACAAGTCATCCACTTTTAATTTTCTGTTATATATTTAATGCATATCTTTGAAGAAATACAATTTGGAGTACAATGCTAATTTTGTCACAAGATGTAATCATCAAGATTGGAAAGTGAATAAAATTGTATTTATTTGAGATGTTATTTTTATTATTTTATTACTTTAAAAATCAAATAAGGAGAAAATCTATTGAAATAATATTTGGATTCTACAACAGGTCAAAATACTTTTCTTTTTTCTATGACCTGATGCACAAGACATATATGATTTCGTCAATTTGAGCACTATCTGTGACTTCATAGATAATTCTTAAGGAGTTGCCAGAGGCATAGGCACGTACATGTTAAACCATTCAGCAATAGTTACATAACTATTAAGTGTCAGAGGTAGGATTTATAACTAGGTATTTCTGACTCCAAATCCAGTCTTCTGTGTTCTACTCAACCCCATCATGTTATCATTTATTTTGTGACATTAATATAGAAATGATTCATAACCCCACATCACTAAAAGCTAATATAGGAAAAGCTAATATAGGAAAAGTGAAACTGAAGTTGAATTTACAATGTCAAGACAGCATAGAAAATCATCAGAAACACCATTGGAATTTTTATATTCTCTTTTTGCATTCCTTTGGTTATTTCAGAAGTTAATTTGGTGAAATAATTCAAATTATTTAAATTTCAAATTCAAAAGCACTCTTCTCTTGGTAACAAAGGAAAAGTAAAGTTCCTCAGAGCTATATCTTTTTACTTGGATTTATGTTATTTTTTATTTTGAACTGTACAAAAAAAATAACCCCACAAGAGTATTTCATTACAAAAAGTAGAACAGAAAGAAGGGATTGTATATTAGGCCACAAATCTCCATTATTTACATTTTTCTTTGTATGTATGAATAATAAATTCAATATGTTACTTTTAAAACTGTATTACTTTTGTTTTCTTCTGCTCTTCCTTTTGTACTCTGTACAATTTAAAGAATGGTCCTTATTGTTCTCTCTGTCCTCCTTCCCTTTCTCCTTTCTTTTTTATTCATTCTTCCTTCTTTCCTTCTTTTTCTTTCTTTCTTCTTTCCTTCCTTCTTCCCTCTCTTTCACTTCCTCTCTTTTCCCCTTCCTTCTTTTCTTTCTTACAACAAGAGTCATTCTTTCACATAGGAGCAAAGGACCATCAGTCAAATTGTTTCTTCTCTTCTAAACTGATGTAACTCAAAAAAATTTTTCATTCTCTCCTGATGCCCCTGCTCAGTCCAAAGGAAACTTTCCAAGAAATTTGTTTTCTAAAAAAAAAAAACCACACAATTCTGAGCTCAGACCACTATAGTCTTCCTTTTGAGGATAATCATGTCAATCATAAAATAATCAGGTAGCATTAGTATCCAAAATTTACTAGGAAAGCGTCCCTTGGGTCACAAGTCCTTACAAATTTTCAGTTGTGTAGAACGGCTTTTAAGAACATAGTTGTTTTAAGATTAAAAGCTTCTTAGAATCTCTTTTTAGCCTTATGGGCTCACATACTTGAGGAAAACAGAAAACATTAGCTGCTTTTAAAAAGAATTCCGTTTCTTTCTCCAACCCAAGCTTGGCTATTTATTCCTCTCTTTACCCTGGTTCTCTAAAGGATTTCTACCCTAAAAATCGTAGAATGGGCCTATGAAACAGCCTATTGATTGCTAGAAAGATTAGAGAGGATTGCATCATTGACTAAAGACTGAGCTCCTTTTAAACGAATTTAAAATAACACATATCTCAATATTTTGAAGTGAAGTTGTGAATGTTTACAGCATTGATCCAGATCACCCTGTAGAAGAGATATTATAAACTCTGTCAATTTCCAAGTGGAATTCAAGATAAGCTGTCCCTTAAAAGATATTCAGTACTTGAAAAATTAGCAGAATTAAGAGAAGCATAATAAAACAAGCCGCATGGTGGCGCTGGAAACTAAGAAGACCAAAGGATCTGCTGGCACGTCAATACAGACAAAGATTGTTGGGAAGGAGAAAGGAAATTTTGTTAGCTGGAACTGAGGGAAAAGACCGTGTTTTGTATATACTGAGATTTCTAAGGAACGGAAGACAATTATATCCTCTGGTGACCATTTTCGGTTGAGCTGCTCTACCCAGCTTGAAAGGAGGGGGCCAAAGGAATAATGGAGCAGGAATGGTCAATGATTCTACAACAAAGGCAAGTTCTTTTTTTCTTTGTTCTACTCTGTGTCGCTGGAGCAGCCTCAGAGCTAAAGCAGTTTTCTGTGGTGGAGGAGAGGGAGAGAGGTTCCTTTGTGGCCAATGTGGCAAAGGCCCTGGGGCTGGAGGTAGGGATGTTGTCAAATCGCCGGGCTAGAGTCGTTTTCAAAGAGAACAAAGAGTATTTGCAGCTGAACCGTAGAACTGGGGATCTGCTCTTGAGAGAGAAACTGGATCGGGAGGAGCTGTGCGGCCCCGCTGATCCCTGTGTGCTCCCTTTTCAAATCCTATTGGAAAACCCCTTTCAGATTGTTCCAGCTGAATTAATGGTAGAAGACATTAATGACCATTCACCAGTGTTTCTAGACACTGAGACAGTATTAAAAATCCCAGAGAGCACTTCCCCTGGAACAGTATTTGTACTAGAAAATGCACAGGATTTAGACATAGGAAGCAACAGTCTAGAGAACTATACCATCAATCCCAACTCGCTTTTCCATATTCAAATTCGAGATAGCAGTGAGGGCAAGCGATACCCAGAGCTTGTACTCGATAAAACACTGGATCGGGAAGAGAAGTCTGAGGTCACTTTAACTCTCACTGCAGTGGATGGGGGAGTCCCACCAAGGTCTGGAACTGCCCAAGTCCGAATCCTTGTAGTTGATATCAATGACAACGCCCCAGTGTTTGCTCAGCTGCGTTATGAAGTTCAAATCCCTGAGAACAGTTCCATTGGATCCAAGGTTGTCACAGTTTCTGCCACAGATTTAGATGCAGGAAATTATGGAGAAATATCTTACACATTTTTGCATGCCTCTGAAAACATTCGAAAAACTTTCCACCTTAAAGAGGAATTAGGAGAACTTTATTTAAAGGGAAAAGTGGATTTTGAGTCGACTCAATCTTACACTATAAATATCCAGGCCACAGATGGTGGGGGCCTTTCAGCAGAATGTACTGTTATTGTTCAGGTGATGGATCTGAATGACAATCCTCCGGAGCTGACGATATCTTCACTGACCAGCCCCATCCCAGAGAATTCTCCTGAGACAGTGGTAGCTGTCTTCAGAGTTTCAGATCTGGATTCTGGGGAAAATGGAAAGATGGTTTGCTCCATTCAAGATGACCTTCCTTTTACCTTGAAACCTTCCATTGAAAACTACTACACATTGGTAACAGAAGGAGCACTAGACAGAGAGTACAAGGATGAATACAATATCACTATTACAGTAATTGACTTGGGCTCCCCAAGACTCAAATCTGAGTATAATCTCACAGTGCTTATCTCCGATGTCAATGATAACTCTCCAGTTTTTACTCAGAGAACCTACAAATTGTACCTTCAAGAGAACAATGGTCCTGCCCTCCACATTGGCAGTGTCAGTGCCAGTGACAGGGACTCAGGAATCAATGCCAAAGTCACCTATTCTCTGCTGCCTCCAGAATCTGGAGAACTGCCCCTCTTCTCCTACATCTCCATCAATTCAGACAATGGTCATCTCTATGCTCTGAGATCTCTGGATTACGAAGCCATCCAAACTTTCCAGTTCACTGTGAGGGCAGCTGATGGTGGTTCTCCATCACTGAGTAGCCAAGTTCTGGTTCAGATTGTGGTACAGGATGAAAATGATAACTCTCCCTTTGTTCTGTACCCCTTGCAAAATGGCACAGCTCCCTGCAATGATTTGGTGCCCAGAACTGCAGAGCCGGGTTACTTGGTGACCAAGGTGGTAGCTGTGGATAGAGACTGGGGGCAGAATTCCTGGCTTTCTTATCAGCTGCTCAAGGCCACAGACCCAGGCCTATTTACTTTGTGGGCCCACAATGGGGAAGTTCACACAGCAAGACCCATCAGTGACAAAGATGCCATCAAGCAGAGGCTCCTGGTGTTGGTAAAGGACAATGGGCAACCACCTCTGTCCACAATGGCCACAATAAATGTATTCCTGGTAGATGGTTTTTCAGAGCCCTACCTGCAGTTACCAGATGGACCTAAGGAGCAGGTCCAAACTGATTCTCTTACCACTTACCTAATCATTTCCCTGACCTCTGTCTCCTTTCTCTTCCTTGCTTCTATTATTACCTTCATTACCATTCATCTGTGGAAGAGGAAGAGAGATGCTGCTTATGGTAGTCATTTTAATCCAAATGGCCCCTTCCCAGATCACTTGGTGAATGTCAGTGGCACAGGGACTTTGTCTCAGAGATACCAATATGAAGTTTGCCTGACCAGTGGCTCAGGGATCAGTGAGTTTAAATTTCTGAAGCCCATTATTCCCAGCCTTTCACCTGCTGAGGGAAGTGGGCAGAATTCTATTGAAAACCCACATTTAAGAAATAGCTTTTGTTTCACTTAATGTTTTTCCCTTTGTTTCAGTGGATCATCCTCCCACCTCACAACGTTGCTTTTCTTTCTATAGCAAAAAATATATATACTTCTATGATATCCCATTTTATTATAATATTCATTCTCTTTTCCACTTCCACAAACATTTTGCCTTTCTCCTTGCATCCTTAAGTTGAAAAGCCTTCATCTTTTTATTCTTCTTTTGTATTGGATTTTTTTTCTAGTTTACTCAAATTTCTCGGTTTTTAGCAGAGTGAACTTTAATACATTCTCTGTCACATTTCAAACTTAGACTTTTAATGCTTGTGATCAAGGAATTTAACAAATGTGTTGAACATCCTCAGATTTGATTTTTATGGAATTGTCTGTTTTGAAAATCATTTGCTGAAAATGTTTTCCAAACCAGGACACTAATACATTGTTGGTGGAGTTGTGAATTGATCCAACCATTCTGAAGATATAGAACTTCTCACCCCCCCAACCCCTCCCACCCGCAAAAAAAAAAAAAAAGCTATTAAACTGTGCATACCCTTTGATCCAGCAGTGCCTCTACTGGACTTGTATCCTAAATAGAACCTAAAGAAGGGTAAAGGACCTTCGTGTCTAAAAATATTTATAGCAACTCTTTTTATATTGGCTGAATCAGAAACTGAATGGATGTCCTTCACTTGCACAATGGCTGAATAAGTTGTGATATATTAATGTTATGGAATATTCTTGTTCTATAAGAAATGATCAGCAGGATGTTTTCAGAAAGGCCTGGAGAGACATACATGAACTGATGCTAAGTGAAGTAAGTAGAACCAAGAGAACATTTTACACAGCAACAATAAGATTACACAATAATCAATTCTGATGGATGTGACTCTTTTCAATAGGAAGGTGATTCAGTGGTCTTGTGATGGAGAGAACCATCTGTACCCAGAGAGAGAGAAGGGTGGGGACTAAGTGTGGATCACAGCATAGTATTGTCACTTTTTTTATTTGCTTGCATTTTGTTTTCTTTCCCATTTTTTTCCTTTTTGATCTCATTTTTCTTATGCAGCATGATAATTGTGGAAATATATATAGAAGAATTGCACACGTTAAGCATATATTGGATTACTTGCTGTCTAGGGGAGAGGATGTGGGGAGGGGAGGAAGAAAAAAATTTGGAAGGCAAGGTTTTGCAAGCATGCATGTTGAAAACTATCTATGCATATGTTTTGAAAATAAAAAAAAGCTTTTTAAAAAAGAAAAAAGAGAATGTTTTCCAAAGTTCATCTTTTTCTTGATGAATACAATTGAGCTTCTCTTGAATGGTAATTCAGGTCTATTTGTATTTTTCTCATTTTCATTCTCTTCTGTGTTATGAAATTTTCAGAGGTGCTATAATTTTACAACTTTGTTGCTGTGATTACTATAATTTTATATATAACTATAGCTCTTTTCTTTGATATTTATTAACATTTTACTATATTGAAATTTTTAATACATATTTTCCCCTCAATTTCATATAAACACAAAATTTGGTATTTGTTTTTTAAAATGTTGAGTTCCAAATTCTCTCCTCCTTGAGAGGGCAAACAACTTGATATAGATTATACATTTGCTGTCATGTAAAGTATCTCCACATTAGCCATATCGCAAAAGAAAACCCAGAAAATAAATAGGAATAATAAAGAGAAAAAATTTTAAAGTTGCTTCACAAGTTTCTTTGATAAGGTCTCATTTCTTAAACATAGAGGGAACTGTGCCAAATTTATTTTTAAAAAAAGAGAGCCATGCCCCAACTGATAAATGATCCAAAAGTATTTGTGGCTAAAGAGCAATAAATTCATGCATGTCCTTTGATCTAAAAACACTACTGCTAGGCATGAATACCAAAAGAGATTTCCTCCCCCCCCCCCCCCAAAAAAAAAATGACCCATATGCACAAAAAATATTCATGGCAGCTCTTTTCTCAGGGGAAAAAAATGGAAGTTGAAGGAATGCCCATCAATTAGGGAATGATTCAAAAAAATTATGGTATGTGTTTGTGATGGAATATTAATATTCTATGGAAAATGACAAATATGATACTATTAGAAAAAAACACCTGGAAAGTCTTTTATGAACTCAAAGTGAAATGTACTATATTTTAAATCATAGCAATGTTCTGGGATAACCAGCAGTAATGACTTTGCTACTCTCAGTAATATTATCACTTGTGGCCACTCTGAAGGACTTATAATGATAAATCATATCCATATCCAAAGAAGGAACTGATTATGTCTGAATACAGATTGAAGCAATCCCTCTTTCTCTCTCTATCTCTTGTTTTTAAACTTAATTTTTCTTGAGGGTTTTTATTTTTCTTTGGGTAGGAGATTTTTCTTTCACAACTTGACTTTTATAGAAATGTTTTGCATAACTTCACATGTAATTTCTTAATTATCGATGGGGATAAGGGAAAAAACCTAGAACTCAGAAATTTTATAAATAAATGTAAAAAATGTTTTTTTGAATGTAACTAAGGGAAAATATTAAATAAATAAATAAAGTGGCTTTAATCTGTATTCAGACACTATCAATTCTTTCTTAGAATTTTTCACCAGTGGTCCTCAGGAATCGTTTTAGATCATTGTACTACTGAGAATAGCTAAATCATTCACAGTTTATTGTCATACAATATTGTTGTTACCATGTACAATGTTCTGGTTCTGTTCATTTCATTTTGTATCTGTTCATATAAGTCTTCCCGGGTTTTTCTTAAAACATCCTGCTTATCATTTCTTAAAACATAACTCATATACTACAATTTATATGAGCATTCCCCAATTAGGCATTCCCTTAATTTTTAATTCTTTTGCCATCTCAAAAATTTGTCATAAACATTTTTATTCATATAGGTTCTTTTTTTTTATTTCTTTGGGGCACAGACCTAGTAGTGATATTGCTGGGACAAAGTAAAGTCGTGTAGAAAATATTCTTTTAACGATGATCCCTAATTTTGATCACAGCTGTAACAATTGTTGAGAAAATGGTAGAAAAATAATAGACTCCAAGGAATCAGTATAAAGTTTTGTAATAATAGATCTTTGTGAAGCTAATAAAAAGAACAATAAAATGAATTATTCTGAATATAGAATGTATCTCTATTTGGAGACATTCTAAAGGAAGCATCGTACTCTGATTTCTGAATACCCCATATTATAAATTAATGATGAAAACTGATCTTTGCAAGAGAATATGGTGTTTAGATGTAGTTCTGGTGTACCACTTTTAATAAGCTTGTAATACTTCTTAAGTAATGGATTGTATTTGATGCTAAACATCTTTCAAAAGAAAAGAGTTTGAAGTTTAATAATTTTACATGAACATTTACTTATTTTACTTTCCATGAATGTATCCCATTATTTCCCCATTGTTCAATTGTTCATTGTTCAAATAAGGGAATGTCAAATGATCTACTTTTAGTATCTGGGTTTGTAGTATTACTTGACCATCTGAAAATAATCAAAGAACTTCAGATATTATAAAATAATAGATCCAGAGCTGAAAGAGACACCAGAAGTTATCTGTTCAAACCCCTTAGTTTGGCATATAAAAAAAACTGAGACCAAGTGAGATTAAGCTATTTGTGCAATGTCACACAAGTAATAATAGCCAGAGGCAGGCTTTAAATCTCATCTGTACATGTTTGCACATTGTCTCCCCTAAGTTATTCAGACCAATTGCTTCCTTCATTGTCTTTAAGATATTTTTGTGTTTTTAAAGACCTTTAATTTGATATAGAGTTTTATGAAGTAAGGTATATTTACCAATGTTGGAAAATAGAAAACAGTTATTTAAGACAAACACATGCAACATAACTTTTCAAAAGAAATAATAATTTTAATGAATAAAAATAATCAAACTCCACCATGAAGCAGATACCACTTCTCTCTTAAGTGATAATAAATATGTCTGAGTCCTAGGGGCTAAGGAACTTCCTGAAGATCACACAGTAAGTATCAGAGATGAGACTGAATCAAATATTTCATGATTTCAAGCCCTGCCACCCAAGAGGCTAATTAGCTTCTCCTTTGGTTACATTAACATGCATTTTCAATTATATTCCATTAATATGCTAGCATTAATAGCTGATACATTACTAATTACTAATACATACTACTACCATTAATAGACAATATATAAATAGCAAAGTACTGGAAATATAATGGATGTCTATCAATTGGAATATGGTTAAACAAATTGTGATGCAAAAATGTAATTGAATCCAAGTGCACTGAAATAAGAAATTTTAACAGAATCATGCGAAGACAAACATCAAATGGTAGAAAATGAAGTAGGATAAAACAGAAAAGCATTATAAACTAATATTCAAACAAACAAATCAAAATTACAGCCAATAATTAAAACTAAGCGATATGAAATTGTAATGCCTAAATTTGGCGCCAAAGAAGATTTGCTACGATATACAAATTGGTTGATGGGTTAGTTAGATTTACTGATCTGTTTTTTCTCTTTATTATCTGTGGTGGATCTCTGGGGATGGAGAAATAAAAGGAATAAATTAGGAAATAGTGTATATATAAGAAAACAAAAAATATCAATATTTTTTAAAAGAAACAAACTAATACATGAGAATGTGAAGTCAGGAAAGTTCTCCTTAGTACAGCAATGTGGGACGTGCAACATCATATTAACTTGGTTTTCATAGGGCTATTTCATAAGGTTCCAAGTAGATTTCTCACTGAATGAGTTTTTTTGAAGAAACTTGGATATCTAGACATCACCCAAGTAAAAAAGTATTTCTACCCATTACCATAAATAATGTACTATGATGTGGGAGGAGGCAGGTGATGGTAGAAAAGAAGTGAAAGGAATGTAAGTGATCATCCATTGTTGAATGACTGGATAAAGTGTGGTATATGAATTAGTGCAATTATTATGCAGCAAGAAATATCAAATGCAAAGAAACAAATGTGAAGATTTCAGAAAACTTTGAGAAGATTTGTAAGAACCAACACAGCAACAAAAGTAGAAGCAGAAAAATAAATTACATCATAAATAATCTAAAGAAAAATAAATCTGAAAGTTATCAGGATTCAAAACAATGCAATCATTCATTCACCTTTAATTTTAATTTGATAATTTTATTTCCTCCCCATTACATACATTACTATATATATATATATATATATATATATATATATATATAAACTTTGAGTTTCAGATTCTTTCCTTTCCTTCCTCTCCATCACAACTCCTCCCACCTAGAAGGCACATGTGAAGTTATGCAAAAATTTTCATAAGTCCCATTATACATTTAAAGGACTGTAAGGCAAAGTGTAACTTCTTTCTCTGGGGAAAATTGATTAATTATAAGTGTTGAATGGTGTGTATAATTTTTTTGGCATTTGCGTCATATTGATTTGCTTTGCTCAACTGTATTAGGAAGAATCTTTGTAGAATAGATTCATTATAAGGTGATAAGCATATTTTTAAAAGCATGTATAAAATCTTTTTTAAAAATAAGTGTAATTCAGAACTATTCTCTCATACAGAATTCAGATTGAATCAGCCTTAGAATATCAGCTCCCAATCAATAAGTAGATCGTGTCCTCATTCTTTCTGCTCTATACTGGAGCTCCTTGGGAAAACACAAGACCAAATATAATTTCCTGGATTCAGGTGCTGGTCGATGGATTTCCAGAACTGTATATTTACACTCATTTGGGTGAGGGTAGGGGTGGAGAGAGTAGTTTTATAGTATCTCATCCTTACTGTCAAGGAGACCTCAAATTCCAGAGCATTCCTCTAATCCCAGTTAAGCAGTTTAAAACTGTTTAAAGTTTAAAGCTCAAATTCACATCAGAAGTATATGGGACTGTCCAGAGTGTATTATAGACAGATTTCAGAAGAAGAAAGTTCATAGTTGAAAATAAGGTCAAAATACTTCCTTTTACACCCCGATATTACCATTTATTCTTTCTCTGCCTCAAAGACCATGATGCCTCTAAAAAAACCACCCCAATGGGCCTATTGCATACATGGTGTGACTTTTTCTCAACTTAAATATTGTGACAAAATGCCTTCATGGCTGCGTCCTTTTCACAGTGCTTTAGGGGTCCTCAAACTACGGCCCGCGGGCCAGATGCGGCAGCTGAGGACTATTATCCCCCTCACCCAGGGCTATGAAGTTTCTTTATTTAAAGGCCCACAAAACAAAGTTTTTGTTTTTATTATAGTGCCGCCTTCCAACAGTCTGAGGGACAGTGAACTGGCCCCCTATTTAAAAAGTTTGAGGACCCCTGCCCCGGTTTATACTAATATCTGTGAGGCGTTAGAAGAGCTGTCCTAAACTAAAACGTGCTGTCATTTCTTAGTGCTTGAAATATTGATGTGGACTCTCTTGTAAAGAATGAACCAGAAATGTTTTGAAATACTTAGAGGAATTCAAGATGTGGCAACTGATGTGAAACACACTTTCCCTGCTTTATATTCGGCATGCTGAGATTATGATGAGCCGCGTGGTGGCGCCGCAAGCTAAGAAGACACCTAAAAGATGGGCGGATACCCACAAAATAGCTCTAAATAAGTCAAGGAGATAAGAAGCTTTCTTAGCTGGAACTAGAGGAAGGATCCGAGGTGCTCACATTTCTGAGATACCGGACAGACGGACAGTAGCAGCCCCGGATTACCGTTTGCAATCGATCTGGGCTACACAGATTGAGAAGAGGGACTCAAAGGAACTATGGAGCAGGAAGGGGCGACGATTCCGCAACAAAGGCAAGTTCTCTTTCTCCTTGTTCTTCTGGGTGTGTCTGGGACTGCCTCCAAGCCGCAGCAGTTTTCTGTAGTGGAGGAGATGGAGAGGGGCACCTTTGTGGCCAATGTAGCAAAGGTTCTTGGCCTGGAAGTGGGGGAACTGTCAGATCGCGGGACCAGAGTCGTTTTCAAAGGGAACAAAGAGTATTTGCAGCTGAACCGTAGAACTGGGGATCTGCTCTTGAGAGAGACACTGGATCGGGAGGAGCTGTGCGGCCCCTCTGATCCCTGTGTGCTCCCTTTTAAGATCTTGTTGGAAAACCCCTTTCAGATTGTTCCGGCTGAATTAAGTGTGCTGGACATTAATGATCA
Source organism: Sarcophilus harrisii (assembly GCF_902635505.1). Taxonomy (NCBI): domain Eukaryota; kingdom Metazoa; phylum Chordata; class Mammalia; order Dasyuromorphia; family Dasyuridae; genus Sarcophilus; species Sarcophilus harrisii. Next base: position 373,947,613 of record NC_045427.1, read on the forward strand.
TTCGCCAGTGTTCCTAAAATCTGAGATGCTCCTAAAAATCCCAGAGAGCGCCTTGCCTGGGACTGTGTTTTTGCTAGAAAATGGGAAGGATTTAGATGTAGGAAGCAACAGTATACAGAACTACACAATCAGTCCCAACTCCCTTTTCCATATTCAAATTCGAGATAACAGTGAGGGCAAGCGATACCCAGAGCTTGTACTGGATGAAACGCTGGATCGGGAGAAGCAGTCTGAGGTCATTTTAACTCTCACTGCAGTGGATGGGGGAGTCCCACCAAGGTCTGGAACTGCCCAAGTCCGAATTCTCATAGTGGATATCAATGATAACGCCCCAGTGTTTGCTCAGCTGCGTTATGAGGTTCAGATCCCTGAGAATAGTCCCATTGGATCCAAAGTTGTCACAGTTTCTGCCACAGATTTAGATGCAGGGAATAATGGAGAAATATCTTACGCTTTTTTGCATGCCTCTGAAAGCATTCACAAAACATTTCATCTTAAAGAGGAATTAGGAGAACTTTATTTAAAGGAAAAAGTGGATTTTGAGTCGACTCAGTTTTACACTATAAATATCCAGGCCACAGATGGTGGAGGCCTTTCCGCAGAATGTACTGTTATTGTTCAGGTGATAGATCTGAACGACAATCCTCCAGAGCTGACTATATCTTCACTTACCAGCCCCATCCCAGAGAATTCTCCTGAGACAGTGGTAGCTGTCTTCAGTGTTTCAGATCTGGATTCTGGGGAAAATGGAAAGATGGTTTGTTCCATCCAAGATGATCTTCCCTTTTCCCTGAAACCTTCCATTGAAAACTACTACATGTTGGTAACAGAAGGAGCACTGGACAGAGAGTACAAAGCTGAGTACAATATCACTATTACAGTGATGGACTTGGGATTCCCGAAGCTTAAATCTGAATATAATCTCACAGTTTTCATCTCCGATGTCAATGATAACTCTCCAGTTTTTACTCAGAGAGCCTACACATTGTACCTGCAAGAGAACAACAGTCCTGCCCTCCACATTGGCAGTGTCAGTGCCAGTGACAGGGACTCAGGAATCAATGCCAAAATCACCTATTCTCTGCTGCCTCCAGAAACTGGAGAACTGCCCATCTTCTCCTATATCTCTATCAACTCAGACAATGGCCATCTCTATGCTTTGCGATCCCTGGATTATGAAGCCATCCAAACTTTCCAGTTCACTGTGAGGGCAGCTGATGGTGGTTCTCCATCACTGAGTAGCCAAGTTCTGGTTCAGATTGTGGTACAGGATGAAAATGATAACTCTCCCTTTGTTCTGTACCCCTTGCAAAATGGCACAGCTCCCTGCAATGATCTGGTGCCCAGAACTGCAGAGCCAGGTTATCTGGTGACCAAGGTGGTAGCTGTGGATAGAGACTGGGGGCAGAATTCCTGGCTTTCTTATCAGCTGCTCAAGGCCACAGACCCGGGCCTATTCACTTTGTGGGCCCACAATGGGGAAGTTCACACAGCAAGACCCATCAGTGACAAAGATGCCATTAAGCAGAGGCTTGTGGTGCTGGTGAAGGACAATGGGCAACCACCTCTGTCCACAATGGCCACAATAAATGTATTCTTGGTGGATGGCTTTTCTGAGCCCTACCTGCAGTTACCTGATGCACCTAAGGAGCAGATCCAGACTGACTCCCTAACTACCTACCTAGTCATTTCCCTGACCTCTGTTTCCTTTCTCTTCCTGGCCTCTGTTATTGTGTTTATTGCCATTCGCCTGTGGAAAAGGAAGAAACATACCACTGACATTAGTCGCTTTACTTTAAATGACCTCTTCCCAGGCCACTTAGTGGATGTCAGCAGGACAGGAACTTTGTCCCAGAGTTACCAGTATGAGGTGTGTCTGGCCAGTAGCTCAGGAAGCAATGAATTTAAGTTCCTAAAGCCTGTTATTCCCACCCTTCCAACTTTGGAAGGAAATGAAGACTCAATTGAAAACGGCCTTAAGGAATAGCTTTTGCTAGAATTGGGGTTTGACTCATGCTTCAATGCATAAAGGCCAGATTTTATGACCTCTTTCCCTTCCCCCTTTTATTATTTGTCTTCTTTCCATATTTCCATATGATTACATTTTATCATATGTTTTTATATTTTTTTCCCTTCTACACACAGATTTTCTTTTTTTCCTTGCATTCTTTCTCTATAAATCTTTTTCTTCTTCCTCCCTTTGTTCCCCTTAGGTATTAGAATCTTTTCTTCCTCATTTATAGTTTTAAATTTAACATTTTTTAATCAAATAATTCAGCAAATTTTTTCACATGTTCACATTTAATTGTGACTCCATATTCTTACTCAGAGTTATCCTATCTTGTATCTCCTAGGAAAAAAATATTTTCCACGGTTTCATTCTTATTGTGTCGATGGAAACAGCTAATGTTCTCCTGAAGGACAATCTAGCCATCTTTTCTGATTTTTTATGCCTTTTAAAATGAAAGATGTTCAGAAAGATCTTGTAATCTACTAGCTGTGACCCCCTATAGTTTTTATAATTACCCATATATTTTAAAAAGCAAGCAATCTGATATAAATTAAACATGTGCAACACTTTAAACATATTTGTCAAACTGAGCAAGAAAAATCATGCCAAGAAGGAAAAACCATCAGAAAGAAAAAGCAAAGAAAAAGACAAAAAAAATAAAAGGTGGAAATGTTATGTTTTCATCCACATCCAGTCTCCATAGTTCTTTTTCTGGATGAGGATGACATTTTCCATTAGATTTTGTTTTTAAATGGTGCATAGATGTTACTGAAAATAATCTTATTTGTGGTTCCTGATGTCAACCCCCTAAGCCTGTTTTTGGAAACTAATTAGGACTCCTCAAGAGCACTAAGGTTTGGATGAAAAAATTGCAAAAATACATTTTATGAAGACAACTCTACTGTAAATTCTTGTAAAGAAAGACTATATGCTGGTTTGTGAAACTGTAAAATACTAAGTGCAAACTTCTGACCATCAAATAGTCCAGTGACATTATACATTATTGATTATTTCTAATCTTTACATGTCTTTAATAAAATTTTAAGAAGTGAAGTACTGCCTGCTGTTATGGATTTGTAAAGTTTTTCTTGTGATTTACTTTGTATATATTTGTGCCCCCCTTTTTTTCTTTAATCCCATAGATTTGAATTTTTATATCTTTTCAAAAGTCACAACATCTACTTGTGATCAGGTTCAAATGATATAATATTTGCAAAGATCTTAGCAGAGTGCTTGACATATAATAAGTATTAATTAATAGTTATTTGTTTCCTTCTTCAAGGCTTGAAAATAAGTTTAAATAAATGTCTGTTTTCTTTTCTAGTTATTTAAATAATTTGCATTTTGGGGAACATTTCCAGTTCATGAGTATCACCATCTTGGACAAAGTATATGCTTTAATAATATCTTTGTGAAGCCTTTAAGAGATTTTATTGGTCGACTTTCTGAATATTATTATAAATATCTGACTTGACAGGATCTTTACAACTCTTTTATCTCAGTTTCTGTTCAGCCATTGCTCAATTTTAAAGAAACATCATTTCTATTTTTTGTATGACACTTCCTAATTTTCATACCAAATACCTGGATTTGAAAGTAGAAGACAATTGCATTTATTTGAGGTCAAAATCTATTCTTTAATTGGCCAAAAAATCATTTTTTTATTATTTTGAAAGATAGATTAGAAAGATAAATCATGTCTTATTCTATCATTACTTGGGGTTCAATATTGGGCAAGTACTTCTTTTTCTTTTCATGACTCGATGCACAAATGATTTGTGATTTCTTCATTATGAGGAACAACTCATAATAGATAATTGGTAGGGAGTAGCCTCTGGTACATAGATAAGACAATCAATGGCTCAATAATTATCGCATTGGTAGAAAGTGACCGAGGAGAAATTTTTGACTGGGGATTCTTGACTCAAACTAAACATATTATCGCCTAAGCCATGATACTTCTATTTTCGATAACATTATTGTAGAAATTATTTCGTTGTTAGAAATTATTTTTTTGTCTGAAGTTCTATACTCGTGATCTTATATTATTAAAACCTCAAATAGAGAATGTGAAGGTGGTTCAGGGGAAGTTTTCAATGTCAGAACATTCTCTGCAAATAGAATCATCATATCCATCCTTGGAATTTTATTCTTTTCTTTTTGTTTCTTCTTTTTCTCTCTTCTGGCTGTTTCAGAAGTTGATTTGGTGAATTAGGGATTTTGAAAATCACAGGAATTATTAATCCCCCTGGTAGGAGAGAAGTAAAGTTAAAAGATGCTTCAGAATTTCTCTCTGTCTGTTTCTCTCTGCTGTCTGTCTGTCTCTCTGTGTCTGTCTCTGTCTCTTCCCTCTCCTCCTTCCTTCTCCCTCTCTCTTTCTTTCTCTCTCTCCATATATGTGTATATATATATATACACACACACATATATTAAGTTTTTTATTTCTAAATTTAACAAACATGCAAATAATTTCATAAAAAAGAACAAAGTTTTGTATATGAAACCACAAATCTGTTTACACCTTACTTCAAAATGCACATATTATAAATTTAATATTATTTTCAAAATTGTACTTCTTGTCTATATTTTTTCCTAGTTTCTCCTGTACAGGTTTTAAAGTGATAAAATGATGTTCTTTTTGTTTTCTTCTTTTTTCTTCCTGGGATTCCTATAAGAATCATTCTTTGAAATATTAGGCAAGTTTAATTTGCCAGATTACTGCCTCCCACTTTCTTCACCAATTTGCTTAAATAAAGACTTTAGCATTTTCTATTACTCACATAGTGAATCTTCCAAGAAGTTCTTTTTTTCTCTTCTACGGAAAACACAGTTCTGGGATAAGAACCTGCATTTCCAGAGAGTCAGTTTCCTGGGTGGTATTGCTGTTGTTGTGGTTCAGTCATGCCAGACTTTTCTTGACCACATTTTGGTTTTAGATACTGGAGTAGTTTGATATTTCTTTGTACAGCTCATTTTAACACAGGAGGAAACTGAGGCAAAAAAGGTTAAGTTACTTGACCAGGGTCACACATCTGGGAAGTGTCTGAGATTTGAATGCAGGAAGATAAGTCTTCTTGACTCCAGGCCTGGTGCTCCATCAACTGTACTACCTAGCGACCCTGGGTGATGAATCATAAAACAGAGAGGGTGTTACCCATATTTCTGTTAGTAAAGAACCCATTGGCCACAAAGCCCTTGCACCATTCCATTTGAGATGAAAGAAGACTTTTGATGACCAGAAAGATCCAATAAGGAATGTTTTCGCTTCCCTCCTGTCCTCTCCCCTCTTCTAAGTTCGAAAACGAAGGAAATAGGAAGCATCAGCTGCTTACAATCTGGAATGTCGCTGCTTGTTTCCTCCCCACCCCATCCTATCATTTGCTTTCAAAAGGTTGCTCAGCTAAGCATTGTAGAATTGAGTGTGACTTTATTTTTTAATTTCAAGTCTTTTCTTTTGTAGTAAAATATTTATTATTGCCTTTAAGGTCTGGAAGACCTTATTGACTGAAGCATATATGCTTTTTAAACAATTTTTTTAAAAAAACTCAAATATATATATGCACATATGTGTGTGTTATGGGGTAACGTTGTTATAACATTGATGTTGATCGCCCAGAGGAAAGGAAACCATACACCATTTATACTACAAAATAGAATACGAAGATATCTAATACTTGTTCCCAATGACATTACTTACTTCATTCTGAGAAAAACAATGAAAAGCTGCATGGGGGCGCTACAGAATAAGAACCAGAAAAGTTCCGCTATTAAGTCAATATCCCGAGAGACCAGAATTAGACATTAAGGAAGCAGAGAAGAAGCTTTGCTAGTTGCAGCTGGAGAAAGGGATCAGTTCTCCCAGCCTCTGTCAATTTGGATTCTAGCTGGGCTAAACCCTTGCCAGGAGGAGCTAAAAGGAACAACAGAATGGGAAAGGAGAATGATTCCGCAACAAAGACAAGTTCTCTTTTTCCTTGTTCTGCTGGGTTTGTCTGGAGGCGGCTTCAGAGCTGGAGCAGTTTTCGGTGGTGGAGGAGATGGAGGGAAGCTCTTTTGTGTCCAGTGTGGAAAAGGCCTTTCTTAGTTGGAATTGGAGCTTTGGGGGTTAGTAGAAAAGAACTGAAAGGAAGGTAAATGTTCATACACTGATGATTTATAGAATTAATTGTGATCTAGGAGTTAATCCAATTATTATGCAGCAAAACATAACAACCTTAGGGCTGGAGGTGGGAGAATTGTCAAAGCTCGGGGATAGGCATGTTTTCAAAGGGAATAAAGAGCATTTGCAGCTGCATACTAAAACCGGGGATCTGCTCCTGAGAGAGAAACTGGACCAGGAAGACCTATGCGACTTCGCTATTCTCTTTGTGCTACCTTTCTAGATTTTACAGGAAAGTTCCTTTCACATTGTTCGGGGTGAACTAATAGTGGAAAACATTAACGACCGACCTCCGCTGGAACTATATTTGTACTAGAAAATGCACAGGATTTAGATGTAGAAAGCAACAGTCTCCAGAACTACAAGATCGTAACCAACTCTCATTTTCACAGTCAAATTCGGGACAGTAGCAAGGAGAAGAGATACCCAGAGCTTGTACTGGATAAAGCCCTGGATCGGGAGAAACAGCCTGAAGTTCGATTAACTCTCACTGCTGGGATGGAGGAACTCCACAGAGGTCCGGGACTGTCCAAGTCCGAGTCCTTGTAGTCGATATCAATGACAATGCCCCCATGTTTACTCAGTCCCAGTATGAAACTCAGCTTCCTGAGAACAGTTCAATTGGATCCCGAGTAGTCACAGTTTCAACGACAGATTTCGATGCAGGAAATAATGCCGCTACATCCTATACATTTTTGCATGCTTCTGAAAACATTCGTAAAACTTTTCAACTAACACAAAAATCTGGTGAACTTCAAAAGAAAAAGTACATTTTGAGTTACTTCAGTCTTACACAATCAACATTCAGGCTACAGATGGGAGGGGGGCTTTTAGCAGAAAGTACTGTTGTTGTTCAGGTGATAGATCTGAACGACAATCTAACAGAGTTGGGTATATCTTCACTTACTTCTTCTCAGAGAATTCTCCTGACACAGTGGTAGATGTCTTCAGTGTTTCAGACCTGGAGTCTGGGGAAAACACAATGATGGTTTGCTTCATCAAGTATGGCTTTTTTTTTTTTTTTTTTTTTGCCCTGAAACCTTCCATTGAGAACTTCTACACATTGATAACAGAAGGAACACTGGACAGAGAAAGCAGGGTCGAGTACATCATCACTTAGTGATGGACTTTGAATTTCCAAGGTTCAATTCTGAGTACAATATCATGGTACTTCTCTCTTTTATCAATGATAAGTCTCCAGTTTTTACTCAGAGAGCCTACAAAATGTACCTTCAGAAGAACAACACTACTGTTCTCCTCATTGGCAATATCAGTACCAACTGGCAGGGACTAAGGAATCCATCAATACCAAAGTCACCTACTGTCTGCTGCCTCCAGAGACTGAAGACCTGCCCCTCTTCTCCTAAATTTCCATTAACTCAGACAATGGCCATCTCTATGCTCTGAGATCTCTGGATTATGAAGCCATCCAAGCTTTCCAGTTCACTGTGAGGGCAGCTGATGGTGGTTCTCCATCACTGACCAGTCAGGTTCTGGTTCAGATTGTGGTACAGGATGAGAATGATAATTCTTCCTTCTTTTCTGTACCTCCTGCAAGATAGCACAGCTCCCTGCAATGATCTGGTGCCCAGAACTGCAGAGCCTGGTTACTTGATGACCAAGGTGGTAATTGTGGATAGGGATTGGAGACAGAATTCCTGCTTTCTTATCAGCTGCTCAAGACCACAGATCCAGGCCTCTTTACTTTGTGGACCTACAATGGGAAATTTGCTCAGCAAGATCCATCAGTGACAGAGATGTCATCAAGCAGAAGCTCGTGGTGCTGGTGAAAGACAATGGGTAACCACCTCTGTCCACAATGGCCATAGTAAATGTACCCCTGATGGATGTTTTTCTGATCCCTACTTGCAGTTACCAGATGCACCTAAGGAGCAGGTCCAGAATGATTCTAAAATACATTTGAAATATATAGAAAATTGTAGGAATTCAAACACAAGTGGTAGAAAACAGAATAAGAAAAAAGAATGAAAAAAACCAACATAAACAATTACTTAAAACAAATAGAAACAACAACCAAAAATCAAAACTAAATGATATGAAATTATACTGCCTAACTTTGGTCCCAAAAAGAGATGATTGGGAAAAAATATTCAACTTGCTTGATGCATTAATTAGCATGACATATCTGTTTTTTTCCTTCTTGATTGTCACTTAATAATGCTTGAGAATAGGAAGAAGAAGATATATCCTGGGAAATGAATGTATGTAAAAACAAAAATATCAATCATTTGAAAAAGAAAAAAAACTAATACATGAATGTGAAATGAGGAAAGGAGAGTGTCACAACATTTTAGGATGTGCAATACCAGCCTAACTTCCCATGGAAGAGTCTTAACTTTTTCTTTTGGTTTTCATAGGGGTACTTCACAAACCTCTGAGTAGATTTTTTCACTGAATGAGTTTTCTCAAAGAAACATAGATACTTAGATTCTGGGTAACTAAGTTCATTATAAAATAAGCACTAACCAATTAGAAAGGATTTTCTAGCCATTACTATAGCTACTATAGTGTGATGTGGAAGGAGATGAACTTTGGGGGTTAGTAGAAAAGAACTGAAAGGAAGGTAAGTGTTCATACACTGATGATTGATAGAATAAATTGTGATGTAGGAGTTAATCCAATTATTATGCAGCATGTTGGTGGAGTTGTGAACTAATCCAACCATTCTGGAGAGTAGTTTGGAACTATGCTCAAAAAGTTATCAAACTGTGCATACCCTTTGATCCAGCAGTGTTACTATTGGGCTTATATCCCAAAGAGATTATAAAGAAGGGAAAGGGACCTGTATGTGCACGAATGTTTGTGGCAGCCCTTTTTGTAGTGGCTAGAAACTGGAAACTGAATGGATGCCCATCAGTTGGAAAATGGCTGAATAAATTGTGGTATATGAATATTATGGAATATTATTGTTCTTTAAGAAATGACCAACAGGATGATTTCAAAAAGGCCTGGAGAGACTTACACGAACTGATGTTGAGTGAAATGAGCAGGACCAGGAGATCATTGTATACTTCAACAACAATACTATATGAAGACCAGTTCTGATGGACCTGGCCATCCTCAGCAACGAGATCAACCAAATCATTTCTAATGGAGCAGTGATGAACTGAACCAGCTACACCCAGAGAAAGAACTCTGGGTGATGACTAAAAACCATTACATTGAATTCCCAATCCCTATATTTATGCCCACCTGCATCTTTGATTTCCTTCACAAGCTAATTGTACAATATTTCAGAGTCTGATTCTTTTTGTACAGCAAAATAACGGTTTGGTCATGTATATTTATTGTGTATCTAATTTATATTTTAATATATTTAACATCACTGGTCATCCTGCCATCTGGAGGAGGGGGTGGGGGGTAAGAGGTGAAAAACTGGAACAAGAGGTTTGGCAATTGTTAATGCTGTAAAGTTACCCATGCATATAACCTGTAAATAAAAGGCTATTAAATAAAAAAAAAAACAATTATTATGCAGCAAAACATAACAAATGCAAAGAAACAAATATGAAGAATTCATAGAACATTGGAAAGATTAGTAAGAACCATACAATTACAAAAATAGAAGCAGGAGAATAAATTTATTTTAAGCATAATAATCGAAAGAAAAACAAATCTGAAAGATTTCAGATTCCAATCAATGTTATTATGTATTTAGGGGACAGGAGGTGAATCATATCTTCTCTTTCTCTGTAGGAAATGGATTCATTATAGGTCTTGAAAGGTGCAAGTAATCAGTAGTCATTCCCATTGTATTGATGTGCTTTGTTTAATTGTATTTTGTTATTAAGAAGAGTGTTTGTAGAGAGGTGAGTTATTGTGAAGTGATAAAAATGTTAAAAAAAAAAAATAAAACTATTTCAAATACAGGCCAGCTCAGAACCATTCTTTCATACAGGACTCATAATGAGTCAACTTTAGAATATCGAGTCCCAATCAATAAATAGATCATATACCCATTCTTTCATTCTTCCTAGAGTAAGGAAAATGGATCTCCTTTTTGGAAAAACACAGGTGAGACATAATTTCCTGGATTCAGGTCCCAGGAGTGGATTTCTAAGAATGCATTCATTTGAGGGAAGAGAGAATAGTGGACAGTATTTCATCCCTGCTATCAAGGAGTCCTCAGATTCCAGGGTCGTTTCTGCAGTCCAGTTAAGTAGCTTAAAGCAGTTTAAAACTTTAAACTGTCAAAATCACATCAGAAGTATATGCTCTTAGATTCCATAAGGAGAAGAATATTTATAGCTGAAAATAAATGCTTCTTTTTGCACCCCAACCTCAAGATTTATTCTTCTCCTTCCTCACGGTCTCTAAAAAATCATCCCAGATGGCCCTACTACATGAAGATGTGACTTTTTCTGAACCTAAATATTGTGTCAAAAGGCACAAATGGTTGTATTCTTTTCATAGCTCTTTAATTTACCTATGAGGTGCTGGATAAATCGTCCTAAACCAAGATAATGTCATTTCTTAGTGCTTGCAACATTGATATGGATTCTCTTATGAAAAGCGAACCAGAAATTCTCTGAAATACATGGAGGAATTCAAAATATCGTTTCTAGCGAAAAACACACTTTCTATGTTTTTTGAGATGATGATGAACCGCATGGCGGCGCTGCAGGCTAAAGATTCACAGAAAAGATCGGCGGAAACGCCATTTCCCATAAAGACGGAGCTGAATCCGTTAAGAAGAGAAGCTTTCTTAGTTGGAACTGGAGGAAAGGTCCGGGAGCCTCATATTTTTGAGCAGACAAACGGATAAAAATTGTAGCCTCGGATTATCATTTGCAATCCATCTCGGCTGCACGCATATTGAGAGGAGGGGGTAAGAAATGGAACTTGTTGGAGCGACGAACCCGCGACAAAGGCAAGTTCTCTTTCTCCTTGTTCTACTGGGTGTGTCTAGGGCGGTCTCGGAGCCGAAACGGTTTTCAGTAGTGGAGGAAATAGAGAGGGGCTCCTTTGTGGCCAATGTAGCAAAGACCTTGGGTCTGGAAGTGGGGGAACTGTCGGATCGGAGGAGCAGAATCGTTTTCAAAGGGAACAAAGAGTATTTGCAGCTGAACCGTAGAACCGGGGACCTGCTCTTGACAGAGAAACTGGATCGGGAGGAGCTGTGCGGCCCCGCTGATCCCTGTGTGCTCCCTTTTAAGATCTTGTTGGAAAACCCCTTTCAGATTCTTCCGGCTGAATTAAGTGTACTGGACATTAATGACCATTCACCAGTATTCTTAGAAACTGAGATGCTTCTAAAAATCTCCGAGAGCACCTCCCCCGGGACTGTGTTTCAGCTAGAAAGTGGGAAAGATTTAGACGTGGGTAGCAACAGTATCCAGAACTACACAATCAGTCCCAACTCTCTTTTTCATATTCAAATTCGAGATAGCAGTGAAGGCAAGAGATACCCAGAGCTTGTTCTGGATGAAACATTGGATCGGGAAGAGCAGTCAGAGGTCACTTTAACTCTCACTGCAGTGGATGGGGGAGTCCCACCAAGATCTGGAACTGCCCAAGTGCGAATCCTCGTAGTTGATATCAATGACAACGCCCCGGTGTTTGCTCAACTGCGTTATGAAGTTCAAATCCCTGAAAACAGTTCCATCGGATCCAAGATTGTCACAGTTTCTGCCACAGATTTAGACGCAGGGAATTATGGAGAAATATCTTACGCTTTTTTGCATGCCTCTGAAAATACTCGCAAACTTTTCCACCTTAAAAGGGAATTGGGAGAACTTTACTTAAGGGAGAAAGTGGATTTTGAATCAGCTCAATCTTACACTATAAATATCCAAGCCGTAGACGGGGGTGGTCTTTCAGCAGAATGTACTGTTATTATTCAGGTCATAGATCTGAACGATAATCCTCCAGAAGTCACTATATCTTCATTTACCAGCCCCATCCCAGAGAATTCTCCTGAGACAGTGGTAGCTGTTTTCAGTGTTTCAGATCTGGACTCTGGGGAAAATGGAAAGATTGTTTGCTCCATCCAAGATGACCTTCCTTTTGTCCTGAAACCTTCCATTGAGAACTTCTATACATTGGTAACAGAAGGAGCATTGGACAGAGAGTACAAGGCTGAGTACAACATCACTATTACAGTGATGGACTTGGGCTCCCCGAGGCTCAAATCTGAGTATAATCTCACAGTGCTCATCTCGGATGTCAATGATAACCCTCCCATGTTTTCTGAGAGAACCTATAAAGTGTGTCTTCAGGAGAACAACAGTCCTGCCCTCCACATTGGCAGTGTCAGTGCCAGTGACAGGGACTCAGGAATCAATGCCAAAGTTACCTACTCTCTGCTGCCTCCAGAGCCTGACGACCTGCCCCTCTTCTCCTACATTTCCATCAACTCAGACAATGGCTATCTCTATGCTCTGAGATCTCTGGATTATGAAGCCATCCAAGCTTTCCAGTTCACTGTGAGGGCAGCTGATGGTGGTTCTCCATCACTGAGCAGCCAGGTTCTTGTTCAGATTGTGGTACAGGATGAGAATGATAACTCTCCCTTTGTTCTGTACCCCCTGCAAAATGGCACAGCTCCCTGCAATGATCTGGTGCCCAGAACTGCAGAGCCAGGTTACCTGGTGACCAAGGTGGTAGCTGTGGATAGAGACCGGGGACAGAATTCCTGGCTTTCCTATCAGCTGCTCAAGGCCACAGACCCAGGCCTCTTCACTTTGTGGGCCCACAATGGGGAAATTCGCACAGTAAGATCCATCAGTGACAGAGATGCCATGAAGCAGACTCTTGTGGTGCTGGTGAAGGACAATGGACAACCATCTCTGTCTACAATGGCTACACTAAATGTGCTCTTGGTGGATGGCTTCTCTGAGCCCTATGCAAAACTACCAGGTGCATCTAAGGAGGAAGTTCCCACTGACTCCCTAACAACCTACCTAATAATTTCCCTGACTACTGTCTCATTTCTGTTCCTGTTATCTGTTATAATTTTCATTGTCATTCACCTTTGGAAGAAGAAGAAGAATTCCACTGACATTAAGCACTTCACTTCAAATAACCATTTCCCAGGACACTTAGTGAATATCAGCAGGACAGGAACCCTATCCCATAGTTACCAGTATGAGGTATGTTTGGCCAGTGACTCAGGAGCCAGTGAATTTAAATTCCTAAAGCCTATTATTCCTACCCTTCCTACTTCAGATGGAAATAAGTACTCAGTTGAAAACTCAGCCTGAAGGAATAGCTTTGGCTTCAATTAGGGTTTGACCTGGACTTAAATGCATAGAGATGAGGTTTTGTAGCTTCCTTCTCTTCCCTCTTCCATTATTTGCCTCACTTCCTGTAGCATAAAAGAATAGATTTCCATATGATTACATTTTATCATAATATTTTTATCTTCTCTTTCCACCTCTTCATCCACATTTTCCTCTCTGCTGCATTCTTTCCTCACAAATCTTTCTTCCTTCTTTTCCCCTTAAGTCATAGAATTTTCTCCCAGTTACCCTATTACTTATTTTTGAAATGAATGAACCATCATATTTCCTTTTTAATTTATAACTTAAATTTTAATCTTCCTTAACCAGTGTTTTTTAAGTATCAAACTTTATTGTGGCTCCATACTCTCACTCAGAGTTATCCTCTCCTGTATCACTTAGGAAGGAATGCTTCCAGGAGTTCATTCTTATTATGACAATGAAAATAATTGTGGTTGTCCTGAAGGACAATCTAGGCAGGTGTTCTGGTATTTGTTCCTCATTCCTTTTAAAGTGAGAGATTCTCAGAGAACATTAATGACCTTGTAACCTATTAGCTGTGGCCTCAATAGTTTTTATAATTGCCCACATACTTCAAAAAACTAAAATTTAAGCTATTTGCTTGGATTTTGTTTTTCAATTTTTAGACATCACTGAAAATATTCCTTTTTGTGGTTTCTGATGTCAGTTCCCTTACAAACACTTCATTTTGGAAAATATCAAGAACTCATCAAGAACAGTAATATATTGGTGAAAATAAAGGACTATAATACAGCTCTTTCAAAGTAATGAAGACAAATCTGTTAAATTCTTGTGAAGAAGAACATATTCTGGCTTGGAAATAGTTGTGAAATATTAAATGCAGACTTCTGACCAGTGAATATTCCAATGACACTGCACATTAATGATGATTTCTAATCTTTATTTATTCTTAATATAAATTTCAAAGTCATGGCTTTGTTATGGTTCTGTAAAGTCATCCTTGTGAGCCACTTTGTGTGTGTGTGTGCCACTTCTCCCCTTCAATCCCATAGATTTGAGTTTTTTGCATCCTTTAGTTGGATAAGATATTTTACATCAGGTGTTATTGTGAAGTTCAAATGAGATAATAATTGTAAAGATCTTAGCAGAGTCCCTGGCACATAATAAGTATTAATAAATGGTTGTTCTTTTCCTTCCTTAAGGTCTGATAATTGTTTTCTCATTGGTTATTTAAATCATCTTCCAGTATGGGGAGAATTCCAGTTCATGAGTATTACCATCTTGGAAAAGCGTGTGCTTTTGAATATCTGTTTGAGAGCTTTGAGAGACTTCAATTTTATTGCACAATATTTAATCTGGAAGGGTCTTCACATGCTTTTCAATTCATTTCCTATTCATTGTTCAATTTTGAAAAAATGCCATTTAATGATACACTTCTAATTTTTAAAGAATATATTATCACCTGGATTTGAATGTAGAAGAAAGTTGCATTTATCTGAGGCAAAAATCTACTCTTCAATTTGCAAAAATGTCACTTTTAAATATTTTAAAACTATGTTTCATACAATCATATGGGTCAAGCACTTTTCTTCCTTTCATAATCGGATGCCAAAAAGATTTGTGATTTCTTCAGCTTGAGGAACAGCAATAACTTAATAGACAATTGACAGAGATTGTACAGACATGGTACATAGATATTCAATGGCTCAACAATGGTCACATAAGTAGTAAACTTCAGAGAAGGAATTTTTGATTAAGTATTTTTGAATCCAATGAAATATGTTGTCTCTTAAACTATGTTGCCTCTTTTCTAGGGTAACATTACTGTAGAAATGGTCTAGTTGTATGCAGTTCTATACTCATATCATTAAAACTTAAAATAGAGAATGTGTAGATAATGTAGAGAAAAATTTCAATGTCAGAACATTCTCTGCAGGTAGAATTGGCATATATGACATTTAAATTTTATTTTTTCCTTTTTGTTTCTTCTTTTTACTCTTCTGACTATTTCAGAAGTTGATTTGATGAAATAGGCACTTTGAAAATCAACAGCATACACACACACTCTCTCATATTCTGAAGTTTTTTATTTCTAAAATTAAGAAACATGCAAAATTTTTCATCAAAAAGACAAGAATGTTGCGTATGGAATTACAAATCTCTATTACTTGTACTTTACTCTCAAATGTAATATAAATTTAGTGTTACTTAAAAAATTATACTACTTACCTATGTTTCCTTATGCTCTCTTCTGTGCGAGTTTTAAAATGGTAAAATAATGCTCTTTTTGTTTCATTCTTTTCTTCTCCCCCTAACATTCTTATGAAAGCTATTCTTTAAGACATAAGGCAAGTTCTATTTGCCAGATTATTGCCTGTTTCTCACTTGTTAATCTCAAATAAAAATTTTATCATCTATTGCCCATGTTCCATCTTTGGTGAATCTTCCAAGAAATCTTTTCCCTCCAGAGAAACACAGTTCCCCCAGAGAAACATACTTCTGGACTGAGAACCCTCACTTCTAGAGAATAAATTTCCTGGATGGTATTGTTATTGTTGCTCAGTCATATCTGACTCTTTGTGATCCCATTTGGGATTTTCTTGGCAAGGATACTGGAGCACTTTGATATTTCCTTCTTCAACTCATCTTACAGATGAGGAAACTGAGGCAAAGAGACTTAAGTCCCTTGCCCAGGGTCACACAGTAAGTGTCTGAGGAAATATCTGAGGCCAGATCTGAACTCAGGAAAAGAAAAATCTTCTTGATTCCAGGCCTGGCACATCATCATTTGTGCCACCTTGCTGCCCTGAAAGGTAAATACTGAATCATAAAACAAGGTAAAGTCTAAATTTTGTTAACAAAGAGCTCCTTGGCCACAGAACCCTTGGATCATTCCATTTGGGATGAAATAAGACCTCTGATGAGTAAAAAAGATCAAATAAGGAACGTCTTAGCTTGAGAACTCATAAGTTCTCAAACTTGAAGGAAATAGGAATCATCAGCTGCTTACATACAATCTGGATGCTACTGTTTGCTTCCTCCTTACCCCACCCTATCATTTACTCTCAAAAGCATTGTAGAATTGAGTGTGGCTTCTTTTTGGTGCAAATCACTTCTTTTTTAGGACATATATTTACTATTGCCTTTAAGATTTGGAAGACCACATTCTTGACTGAAGCATTTGCTTTTTAACCAACTTTTTAAAAAGTATTTATGTAAATAAATATATAAATACAAATGTGTATGGTGTGGGGTAATGTTGTGAAAGCTTATAACATTGTTATGGGTAGCCCTGCAGAACATAACTTTAAAAAAAAATTAGAATTCTAAGAATGATATCTGGTACATGTTTCCTGTGAAATTATTTGCTTCATTTGGAGAAAAATAACGAAGAGACGCATGGTGGCGCTGCAGACTAAGTAGAAGCAGAAAAGATCTGTGAATATGCCAGTACCCAACCAGAAAGAGAGGCCAGAATCAGACATTTTGGAAGCAGAAAGGAAGCTTTGTTAGCGGCAACTGGAGAAAGGAATCAGTTCTTCCAGACAGACGGACGAAAGTGACAGCCTCTGACTACCATTTGCGGTCTAGCTGGGCTACACAGATTGACAGAAGGGGCTAAAAGGAACAATAGAGGGGGAAAGGAGGATGATTCCGCAACAAAGGCAAGTTCTTTTTTTCCTTGTTCTGCTGGGTGTGTCTGGGGCGGCTGCCTCAGAGCTGGAGCAGTTTTCGGTGGTGGAGGAGATGGAGAGAGGCTCTTTTGTGGCCAATGTGGCAAAGGCCTTAGGGCTGGGGATGGGAGAATTGTCAAAGCGAGGGGCTAGAGTTGTTTTCAAAGGGAACAAAGAATATTTGCAGCTGCATCCTAAAACCGGGGATCTGCTTCTGAGAGAGAAATTGGACCGGGAAGAGCTATGCGGCCCCGCTGTTCTCTGTGTGCTGCCTTTCCAGATCTTACTGGAAAACCCCTTTCACATTGTTCGGGCTGAACTGATAGTGGAGGACATTAATGACCATTCACCACAGTTCCTAGACGCTGAAATGGTACTGAAAATTCCCGAGAACACCTCCCCTGGAACTGTATTTGTATTAGAAAATGCGCAGGATTTAGATGTAGGTAGCAACAGTCTCCAGAACTACACGATTGGTACCAACTCTCATTTCCACAGTCAAATTCGGGACAGCAAGGGGAAGAGATACCCAGAGCTTGTACTGGATAAAGCCCTGGATCGGGAGGAACAGCCTGAAGTTCGATTAACTCTCACCGCTGTGGATGGAGGAACCCCACAGAGGTCCGGGACTGTCCAAATCCGAATCCTTGTAGTCGATATCAATGACAATGCCCCAGTGTTTACTCAGTCCCAGTATGAAGCTCAGATTCCTGAGAACAGTTCTATTGGATTCCGAGTAGTCACAGTTTCAGCGACAGATTTAGATGCAGGAAATAATGCCGATATATCCTATACATTTTTGCATGCCTCTGAAAACGTTCGTAAAACTTTTCAACTAACACAAAAATCTGGTGAACTTTATTTAAAGGAAAAAGTAGATTTTGAGTTAATTCAGTCTTACACCATCGACATTCAGGCTACAGATGGGGGTGGCCTTTCAGCAGAATGTACTGTTATTGTTCAGGTGATAGATCTAAACGATAATCCTCCAGAAGTCACTATATCTTCACTGACCAGCCCCATCCCAGAGAATTCTCCTGAGACAGTGGTAGCTGTCTTCAGTGTTTCAGATCTGGATTCTGGGGAAAATGGAAAGATGATTTGCTCCATTCAAGATGACCTTCCTTTTGCCCTGAAACCTTCCATTGAGAGCTACTATACATTGGTAACAGAAGGAGCACTGGACAGAGAGTACAAGGCTGAGTACAACATCACAATTACAGTGATGGACTTGGGCTCCCCGAGGCTCAAATCTGAGTATAATATCACAGTGCTTATCTCTGATGTCAATGATAACTCTCCAGTTTTTACTCAGAGAGCCTACACATTGTACCTGCAAGAAAACAACAGCCCTGTTCTCCACATTGGCAGTGTCAGTGCCAGTGACAGGGACTCAGGAGTCAATGCCAAAGTCACCTACTCTCTGCTACCTCCACAGACTGAAGACCTGCCCCTCTTTTCCTACATCTCCATCAACTCAGACAATGGCCATCTCTATGCTCTGAGATCTCTGGATTATGAAACCATCCAAGCTTTCCAGTTCAGTGTGAGGGCAGTTGATGGTGGTTCTCCATCACTGAGCAGCCAGGTTCTGGTTCAGATTGTGGTACAGGATGAGAATGATAATTCTCCCTTTGTTCTGTACCCTCTGCAGAATGGCACAGCTCCCTGCAATGATCTGGTGCCCAGAACTGCAGAGCCAGGTTACCTGGTGACCAAGGTGGTAGCTGTGGATAGAGACTGGGGACAGAATTCCTGGCTTTCCTACCAACTGCTAAAGACCACAGACCCAGGCCTCTTCACTTTGTGGGCCCACAATGGGGAAGTTCACACAGCAAGATCCATCAGTGACAGAGATGCCATCAAGCAGAGGCTTGTGGTGCTGGTGAAGGACAATGGACAACCATCTCTGTCTACAATGGCTACACTAAATGTGCTCCTGGTGGATGGCTTCTCTGAACCCTACCTGCAGCTTCCAGATGCATCTAAGGAGGAGGTGCACACTGATTCCCTAACCACCTACCTAGTCATTTCCCTGGTCTCTGTCTCTTTTCTCTTCCTGGTTTCTGTTATCATATTCATTGCCATTCGCTTGTGGAAGAGGAAGAAGGATTCCATTGACAATAGTCACTTCGTTTCAAGTGGTCCCTTCCCAGATCACTTGGTAGATGTCAGTGGGACAGGGACTTTGTCTCAAAGTTACCAATATGAAGTTTGCTTGACCAGTGGCTCAGGGATTAGTGAATTTAAATTCTTGAAGCCTATTATTCCCACCCTACCACCTGCTGAGCAACGTGGAAAAGACTTGAAAACCCACACTTAAGAAATAGCTTGTATTTCACTTAATATTTTGACCATCCATCCTATCCCATTCTTTATCTGTGTAGCAAAAAAAAAAAAATGCAATTAAGTAGCATTCCATTTTATTATAATATTTGTACTCTTCTACTTTCAGAAATGTTTTTCTCTTCTCTCTGTATCCTTAATTCTGAAGGAAGCACAGTACTTTGATTTCTGAATTTCCCAATACTATTTTAAATTAATTACATACAAATCGCATAAATTATAAATGACATGAGGTTATGGTGTTAAAATGTAGTTGTGGTGTACTACTTTAAATAAGTTTATAACACTTTTCATCTGAAGTCTCTGAGGTTTGGCACCAAACATCCTACAAAAGAAAAGGAATTGACATAAAATCATTTTACATGAACATTTTCTTTTTCCCTTCCCTGAGTGTATTCCATTAATTTCCCACTCTGTGGGGTGTGCCAATCAAATGGTATTAACATCTTGTTCAAATGAGTGTTGTTAAATAATCTCCTTTTTAATATCAGAGTCTTTGGCCTTTGGGAGATTTAATTTAAAAAACCCATCTGAAACTGATCACAAAACATTACATATGGAAGAGTTATAAGGTAATAAATCTTGAACTAAAGAGACTTTAGAAGTTATCTATTCCGGTTTCTTATTTTTACCAAAAAAAGTTTACCTTGTGTCATATAAGTAATAATTATCAGAAGTAAGATGTGAATTTCAGTTACACATGTTGTTTTCCCCACCCCATTCAGGCCAATTTCTCCTATGATTGTCTTTAATTTATTTTCATGGTTAAAATCTAAGAAATATAATTTTATATAAACTTTTGTGGAACAAGACATAATTATCAGTACTGGGAGTAGAAAAGTTATTTAAGAAGGACACATGCAATCTAACTTGCCCCCTCAAATAAAAAATTTTAGTGAATAAAAAGTTTCAATTAAGGTGGAAAGCCATGCCAAAGTACTCAAACTATGGTCTTTATATTTTGACCATATTTTTTCCCCTTAAGTGGCGATAGACATGCCCGAGGTTTATTGGGGCTAAGGAGCTTGCTGAGCATCACATAGTAAGTGTGACAGAGGAGACTAAATCAAAGTTTTCATGATTCTAAGCCCTATCATTCCAAGAAACCAATGTACTTCTTCTTTGGTCACATTTACATGAAAAGGAACCAATTATCCACTATTATTTCATTACTAAATAACCAATACATAAATCTATATAAACAAAGTAATATAAACAAAATATTTGCCTATTAATTGGTATATGGCTATATAAATTGTGTCACAAGAATGTAATGGAATGTATTGAAACAACAAATTTGAAGAATACAGAGAATGATGGGAAGACAAACACAAATAATAGAAAAAAGATAATATAAAAGAAGAAAACAATCTAAACAATAACTTTTAAGTGGAAACAAAAAACAAAAAATCTAAACTAAGTGATAAGAAATTATAATGCCTAAGTTTGGTCCCAAGAAGAGAAGATTAGGCAAAATATTCAACTTGTTTATTGGATTAGTTAGCATTGCATAGCTGGGTTTTTTTCTTCATTATCAGTTATCAATGCTTGGGAATGGGAAGAGAGAGGGCTATATTGGGAAATGAATCTCTGTAAAAACAAAAGATATCAATAATTTGAAAAAGGAAACACTAATACATGAATGTGAAATCAGGAAAGAAGTTTGTTCCCTCTGCCACAGCATTCTAGGATGTGGAACATCAGACTAACCTTCCATGAAAGAGTTGTAATCTTTTCTTTTGGCTTTCATAGCACTATTTCATAAACCTCCAAGCATATTTTTCACTGGCAGAGTTTTCCTGAAGAAACATATATACTTAGAACTTGGGTACCTTAGTTCATCACAAAATAAACACTAACCAATTAAAAAAATATTTTCTACCTATTACCATAACCACTGTAGCGTGATGTGTGAGAAAGCAGGCTTTTTGGGTTAGTAAAAAGGAACTGAAAGGAAAATAAATGCTCATATATTGATGAACAACTGAATAAATTGTGACACAGGAATAATTATTATGCAGCTACAACCAACAAAGACAAAGAAACAAATATTAAGAATTCAAAGAAACTTGGAAAGACTTGTAAGAACAGATGAAGTAGCAAAAGTGGAAGCAGTAGAATAAATTGCATTTTAAGCATAATAATGGAAAGAAAAGCAAATCTGAAAGATTTCAGAATTCCAATCAATGCAACAACTTATTTTGTCTTTAGGGAACAGAAAAGGTCTTTCTCTATAGGAAATTAACTGACTATGGGTGTCCAAAGGTGAACATAATTTTTAGGTATCCCCATTGTATTGATTTGTTTTGTTAAACTATATTTTGTTATTAAGAGGAGTGTTTGTAAAGAATTGAGTCATTGTGAAATAATAAGACTGTAAAAAGAATTTATAAAACCATTTTAAAAATAAGGGACAGTTCAGAACCATTATCTCATACAGGATACGTATTAAATTGAATCCCTTAGAATATCGGGTTCTCATCAATAAATAGATCGTCTCCCTATTCTTTCTGCCCAGAATCAGGAAAATTTATCTCCTTTCTGGGAAAACACAGATGAAACACAATTTCCTGGATTTGTGTGCCAGTCAGTGGAATTTAGGAATATACATGCACTCATTTGGATCGGTGAGTGGGAGAATAGTGTATAGTATCTACTTAATGGCAAGGAGCATGAAATTCCTGGGTCATTCTTCCAATTCAGTTAAATAATTTTAAAAATGTTTAAAGTTTAAAAATGACACCGAAATCATATGGGACCCTCTTGCATGTATTTATACACTCAGACTCCCAAAGCAGAACTTTCATAGCCGAAAATCAGTTCGAAATTCTTTTTTTTTTTTTTTTTTTTTTGCACCCTCAAACTTAGGATTTATTCTTGCTCTTATCAGAGTCTCTAAAAACCATCCGCGATGGGCCTATTACATGAAGGTGTATGTAGTTTTTTTTTTTTTAGCTTAAAAATTGTGTTAAAATGTTCGAATGGTTGCAGCCTTTTCACAGTACTTATCTTTAACATGTATGTATGTATGTATGTATGTGTATGTATATATATACATATATATATGGTATTAGACAAAATCCTAAATCAAGACATAGTGTCATTTCTTAGTGCTTGCAACATTGATATGGATTCTCTTGTAAAGAACGACCAGAGACGCGTTGAAAAACATAAAGTAATTCAAGACAGGGCATCTGGCATGATTATTTAAACTACATTCTGGGATGGTGATGAATCGCATGGTGGCGATGCAGGCTAAGAAGACGCAGAAAAGATCAGCGGATACGCCAATTCCCAGAAAAAAAACAGTGCTGAATCAGTCAAGAGGAGCTTTCTTAACGAGCTAAAGGAAGGATTCGGGCACCTCATATTTCTGAGATACCAATCAGACTGAGGAAAGTTATATCCTCGAATTAGCGTTTGCAGTTGCGCTAGGACACACTGATTGAAAGGAGGAGATCAAAAATAGAGGAAGGAGCCATGATTCCTCAGCAAAGGCAAGTTCTCTTTCTCCTTGTTCTTCTGGGTGTGTCTGGGGCGGCCTCGGAGCCGGAGCAGTTTTCTGTAGTGGAGGAAATGGAGAGAGGCTCTTTTGTGGCCAATATGGCAAAGTCCTTGGGCCTGGAGATAGGGGAGCTGTCAGATCGGGGAGGCATGGTCTCTTTCAAAGGGAACAAAGAGTATTTGCAGCTGAACCGTGGAACTGGGGATCTGCTCCTGAGAGAGAAACTGGATCGAGAGGAGCTGTGTGGCACGGCTGAGCCTTGTATACTGACTTTTCAGATCTTACTAGAAAATCCCTTTCAGATTATTCTAGCTGAATTACGGGTACAAGACATTAATGATCATTCCCCAGTGTTCTTAGAAACTGAGATGCTCCTGAAAATTCCTGAGAGCACCTTACCGGGGACTATATTTCTGCTTGAAAGTGCTAGAGATTTGGATGTAGGAAACAACAGTATCCAGAACTACCTACTCACTCCCAATTCACTTTTCCATATTCAAATTCGAGATAGCAGTGAGGGCAGGAAATATCCAGAGCTTGTTCTGGATGAAACGCTGGATCGGGAGAAGCAGTCTGAGGTCACTTTAACTCTCACTGCAGTGGATGGGGGAGTCCCACCAAGGTCTGGAACTGCCCAAGTCCGAGTTCTCGTAGTGGATATCAATGACAACGCGCCAGTGTTTGCTCAGTCTCAATATAACATTCACATCCCTGAAAACAGTTCCATTGGATCCAAGGTTGTCACAGTTTCTGCCACAGATTTAGACGCAGGGAATTATGGAGAAATATCTTACACATTTTTGTATCCCCCTGAAAACATTCGTAAAACTTTTCACCTTAAAGAGAAATTAGGTGAACTTTACTTGAGGGAAAATGTGGACTTTGAATCAACTCAATCTTACATTATAAATGTCCAAGCCATAGACGGTGGGGGTCTTTCAGCACAATGTACTGTTATTGTTCAGGTGACAGATCTGAATGACAATCCTCCAGAGCTGACGATATCTTCACTTATCAATCCCATCCCAGAAAATTCTCCTGAGACAGTGGTAGCTGTCTTCAGGGTTTCAGATCTGGACTCTGGGGAAAATGGAAAGATGGTTTGCTTCATCCAAGATGACCTTCCTTTTGCCCTGAAACCTTCCATTGAGAACTTTTACACACTGGTAACAGAAGGAGCATTGGACAGAGAGAGCAGGGCAGAATACAACATCACTATTACAGTGATGGATTTGGGGTCCCCGAGGCTCAAATCTGAGCACAATATCACGGTGCTCATCTCCGATGTCAATGATAATCCTCCTGTGTTTTCTCAAACAGCCTACAAATTGTACCTGCAGGAGAACAACAATCCTGCCCTCCACATTGGCAGTGTCAGTGCCAGTGACAGGGACTCAGGAATCAATGCCAAAGTCACCTACTCTCTGCTGCCTCCAGAGACTGGAGAACTGCCCCTCTTCTCCTACATCTCCATCAACTCAGACAATGGCCATCTCTATGCTTTGCGATCCCTGGATTATGAAGCTATCCAAACATTCCAGTTCACTGTGAGGGCAGCTGATGGTGGTTCTCCATCACTGAGTAGCCAAGTTCTGGTTCATATTGTGGTACAGGATGAGAATGATAATTCTCCCTTTGTTCTGTACCCCCTGCAGAATGGCACAGCTCCCTGCAATGATCTGGTGCCCAGAACTGCAGAGCCAGGTTACCTGGTAACCAAGGTGGTAGCTGTGGATAGGGACTGGGGACAGAATTCCTGGCTTTTTTATCAGCTACTCAAGGCCACAGACCCAGGTCTCTTCACTTTGTGGGCTCACAATGGGGAAGTTCGCACAGCAAGGCCCATCAGTGACAAAGATGCCATGAAGCAGACTCTTGTGGTGTTGGTGAAGGATAATGGACAGCCATCTATGTCCACCATGGCTACACTAAATGTGCTCCTGGTGGATGGCTTCTCTGAACCCTACCTGCAGCTACCAGATGCATCTAAGGAGCAGGTCCAAACTGATTCCCTAACCACCTATCTAGTCATTTCCCTGGCCTCTATCTCCTTCCTCTTTCTGGTCTCTGTTTTTATGTTCATTGCCATTTGTCTGTGGAAGAGAAAGAAGGATACCACTGTCATTAATCAAATAACTTCAAATAGCTCATTCCCAGGTCACTTAGTGGATGTCAGCAGGACAGGAACCCTGTCCCAGAGTTACCAGTATGAGGTGTGTTTGACCAGTGGCTCAGGAACCAGTGAATTTAAGTTCCTAAAGCCAATTGTTTCCAGCCTTCCTACTTTGGAGGTAAATGAGAACTCGATTGAAAACTCAGCTTTAAGGAATAGCTTTTGCTTTACTTAGGATCTGATATGTGCTACAATGCATAGAGGCTAGGTTTTATGGCATCCTTCCCTTTCCTCTTTCATTAGTTGCTTGTCCTCCTATAGCATGAAAAGAGTAATTTTCCATACTTTTCCATTTTGTCATAAGGTTTTAAATTTCCATCCAATCCTACACACATATTTTCCTTTTCTCCCTGCATTCTTTCCCTGTAAATCTTTCTCTTCTCTTTTTGTTCCCTTACATCTTAAAAATTATACCCTATTAATTTTTTTAATGAGTAGACTACCATATGTTCCCTTTCTCATTTAAAATTTAAATGTTAATATTTCTTAGTCAAGTAATTCAGTCAATGTTTTTCAAGTGCTCAAATTTGATTGTGACTCCTTACTCTCACTCAGACTTATCTTCTTCTGTATGACTATCAAAAGAATGTTTTCCAAGTGTTCTTTTTTATTATGACAATAAAAATAATTGTGGTTCTCTTGAAGGGCATTCTAAGCATCTGTTCTGATCTTCTGGGGGATTTTTCTCTTCTTATTTACTTCCCACCACTTTTAACATGAAAGATCTTTAGAGAACGGTGATAATCTTGTAACTTACTCGCTGTGACCCTGTAATTTTTATAATTTACCATATACTTTAAAAAAATTAAGATTGAAGCTATTTGCTTAGATTTTGTTTTTAAGTGTTGCATTGACATCACTGAAAATATTCTTATTTGTTGTTTCTGATGTCGGTCCCCTAAATAATGTCTAAAAAACAAGGTCTAATAAAGAACTAATGATTGATGAAAAATTGGTATAACACACCTTTATGAAGGTAATGAAGACAATTCTATAGTAAATTCTTGTGAAGAAAGAGGATGTGAAAAAAAAGAAAGACTATGTGCTGGTTTGGAGACAACTGGGAAATACTAAATGAAGACTTCTCATCACTGAATATTCCAATGACATTGCTCATTTATGATGATTTCTACACATTCTCAATGTAAATTTGAAGAAGTGGGGTCATGCCTGTTTTTATTGTTCTTTAAAGTCATCCTTGTGAGCTACTTTGTATGTGTTTATGCCACTTTTCCCCTTTAGTTCCATAGATTTGAATATTTGCATCATTTGCATAAAGGCTTCTACCTTGCAGAGTTGTTGTGAGGTTCAAATGAGATGTTTATAAAGTTCTTAGCACAGTACTTAGCAAATAAGTATTAATAAATGGTTATTATTTTCTCCCCTCAGGGCCTGAAAATAAGTTTAAATAACTATGTCTTTGTTTTCTCTTCTGATTATTTAAATCATTTTTCAATATGAAGGAACATTCCACTTCATGAGTGTCACCATTTTGGACAATGTTCATGCTTTTATAATATCTGTTTGAGATCGTTGAGACACTTCATACGTACCTCTTCTGCATTTTATTACTGAATGTCTGACCCAGAAGGGTTTTCCTAATTTTTCAACTCAGTGTTCAATCAATGTTCAATTTTGAAGAAATACTATTTATGGCACATTTCTCATTTTTACAGAACATATTATCACTTGAATTTGAAAGTAGAAGAAAGTTGTATTTATTTGAGGTCACTCTATCCTTTAACCTGCAAAAACACTTTTATTATTTTAAAAGATAGATTAAGATGATAAACCATATCTCACTCTAACATTATTTGGAATTCAATGCTAATTGGGATTCAATGGGATTCAAGCACTTTTCTTCTTTTCATGAGCTGATGCACAAAGATGTGTGATTTTTTTTCAAATTGAGGAACAACTCACCAATGATTTAGTAAACAATTGATAGGGAAGAGCCTCTGGCGCACAGATATTCAGTGGGTCAATTATGGTCACATAAGTAATAAATGTCAAAAGAGAAATTTTTTTACTGTTCATTCCTGACTCCAATTAAACAGGTTTTCTCCTAAACCATACTGTCTTTTTTTGGGAGTAACGTTTCCACTTAAAAATGATCCTGTTGTTTGCAGTTCTATATCTTTGATCTTATGTCATTAAAACCTAAAATAGAGAATGTGAAAGTGGGATGGGAGGGGGAGTTTTCAATGTCTTAACATTAACAGTAGGATTGGTATATACTGCATTTGAATTTTATTCTTTTCTTTCTTTTTTTCTTCCTTTTTGCTCTTCTGGTTGTTTTAAAAATTGATTTGGTGAATTAGCAACTTTGTAGATCAAAGTCATTATCTTCTTGGTAGTAGAGGAAAGGAACAAAGTTAAAAGCTGTTTCAGAATTATTCCCTGTCTCTGTCTCAGTCTCTTTTTTTGTGTCCCTTTCTTCCTCTGTTTCTCTTGGTTTAGGTTTTTTAAATTTTAAGCATTTTATTTCTATTTTAACAAACACCAAAAATTACATATAAAAGAGAAAAGATTGTTGTACATAAAATCCCAAATCTCTGTTACTTATACTTTATATTAAAATGCACACATTATGAATTTAATATTATTTTTAAAATTGTACTGTTTGTCTGTTTTCTTCTCTCTGCTGTGCAGGTGTTAAGATGCTAAAATAACGTTTGGGTTTTTTTTTAATTTCTTATCTCTTCTCCCCCCTCCCAACATTCCTATAAAAGTCATTGTCTAAGAAATGAAGTTCCATTTGCCAGATTCTTCTCCTTTCTAGACCAATTGACTGAAATTATTATCTATTGTCCACACTCAGTCCACGGTGAACCTTCCAAGAAAGTCATTTTCCCAGGAAACATAGTTTTGACCTGAGCCCTCATTGCCAGAGTATCAGTTTCCTAGGTGGTATTGTTGTTATTCAGTGATGTCTTCCTCTTTCTGGTCCCATTTGGGATTTTCTAGATAATGATACTAGAATAATTTTATATTTCTTTCTCTAGCTCATTTTACAAACCTGGAAACTGAAACAAACAGGGTTAAGTGCCTTGTCCAGGGTTACACAGCTTCAAATTGTCTGAGGCAAAATTTGAACTTAGAAAGATAATTCTTCCTGACTCCAGGCCTGGCACTCGGTCAACTGAGCCAACTAAAGGTGGTAAATACTGAATCATAAAACGGTGATATCTAAAGTCTGGTAGCAAAGAGACCTTTGATCACAGAGCCTTTCCACCATTTCAGTTGTGAAGAGGAAAGATCTTTGATCACCAGAAATAATAGATAGGGAATGTTTTACATTTTGGGATTTATAGGTTCACAGACTTGAGAGCAATAGGAAGCATCGGCTGTCTTCAGTCTGGATAGTGCCACTTTCTTTCTTCCTCCCTCTCCCTGGCCCATCCACTCTTCATCATTTATTCACTGTCTGCCTATTGATCTCAAAAGTAGTCCCTCTTAGTATTTAAGAATTGAGTATTGGTTTTTGTTTTGTTTTGTATTTTTGTTTTTGTTTTTGTTTTTGTTTTTTTTTTTTTGGTCTAAGTCTTTTCTTTTGCAGTTTAGATATTCTTTATTGCCTTTAAGATCTGTAAGACTCTTGACTAGAATGTTCTTTTAAGCCAACTTTTAGAAACATATATGTGCATGGTATGGGACAATGTTGTGTTTGGTTGTGAAAATTATATGGCTATCCCTGCAAAAATGAAGCTATATACCATTTGTACTACAAAATACAATGCGAAGGATGGTATCTGGTATGAGTTGCCTAAAACATCTACTTAATTCTGAGAAAAATAATGAAGAACGCGTGGTGGCGCTGCAGACTAAGAACGCAGAAAACTCCGCGAATTCTCCAATTGTCCTGAAAGGGAGACCAGAATCCGACATTTCGGAAGCGGAGAAGAAGCTTTGATAATTTCATCTGGAGAAAGGGATCGGCTTTCCCCCCCAGCTACACAAAAGTGGAGCCTCTGGTTACCGTTTGCGTTTGTAATAGAGCTGAGAGGTTTGAGAAGTGCAGGACTAAAGAAACTATGGAGCAGGAAGGGAGGATGATTCCGCAGCAAAGGCAAGTTCTTTTTTTCCTTGTTCTGCTGGGTGTGTCTGGGGCGGCCTCAGAACTGGAGTTTTCGGTGGTGGAGGAGATGGAGAGAGGCTCTTTTGTGGCCAATGTGGCAAAGGCTCTGGGGCTGGAGGTAGGAGTGTTGTCAAATCGGGGGGCCAGAGTCGTTTTCAAAGGGTACAAAGAGTATTTGCAGCTGAATTCTAAAACAGGGGATCTGTTCCTGAGAGAAACATTGGATCGGGAGGAGCTGTGCGGTCCGACTAAGCCCTGTGTGCTACCTTTTCAGATCTTACTGGAAAACCCTTTTCAGGTCGTTCGCTCTGAGCTTAAGATACAAGACGTTAATGACCATTCGCCAGTATTCCTAGACATTGAGACAATCCTAAAAATCCCCGAGAGTACCTCCCCCGGGACTGTGTTTCTATTAGAAAATGCGCAGGATTTAGACGTAGGGAACAACAGTCTCCAGAACTACACGGTCAGCCCAAACTCTCATTTCCACATTCAAATTCGAGAGGACGCAGAAGGCCGGAAATACCCAGAGCTTGTACTGGATAAACCCC
Source organism: Sarcophilus harrisii (assembly GCF_902635505.1). Lineage (NCBI taxonomy): Eukaryota > Metazoa > Chordata > Mammalia > Dasyuromorphia > Dasyuridae > Sarcophilus > Sarcophilus harrisii. Next base: position 373,977,333 of record NC_045427.1, read on the forward strand.
TGGATCGGGAGGAACAGCCCGAGTTTAGATTAACTCTCACTGCAGTGGATGGGGGAGTCCCAGCCAAGTCTGGAAGTACCCAAATCCTAGTGTTGGTAATGGACATCAATGACAATGCCCCTGTGTTCTCTCATTCCCGGTATGAAGTTCAGCTTCCTGAGAACAGCCCTACGGGTTCCCTAGTTGCTACAGTCTCAGCTAAAGATTTAGATTCAGGAAATAATGCAGAGATTTCCTATTCGTTATTTCGTGCATCTGAACGTATTCGTAAAACCTTCCAATTAAATGAAAAATCCGGAGAACTTCGTCTAAAAGAGAAACTGGATTTTGAGTCAATTCATACTTACACAATAAATATTCAGGCCACAGATGGTGGAGGCCTTTCTGGAAAATGCACTATAGTTGTTCAAGTGAAGGATTTAAATGACAACCCTCCGGAGCTGATTATGTCCTCATTTACCAGCCCCATCCCAGAGAACTTGCCTGAGATAACTGTCGCTGTTTTCAGCGTATCAGATGTAGACTCTGGGGAAAATGGAAGAATAGTTTGCTCCATCCAAGATGATCTTCCCTTTGTCCTAAAACCTTCTTTTGAAAACTTCTATACGTTGGTAACAGATGGAGCATTGGACAGAGAGAACAAGGAAGAATATAATATCACTATTACTGTCACAGACTTGGGGTCTCCTAGGCTCAAAACCGAGTACAATTTCACAGTATTAATCTCCGATGTCAATGATAACCCTCCAGTGTTTTCTCAGAGAGTCTACAAATTGTACCTGCAGGAGAATAACAGTCCTGCCCTCCACATTGGCAGTGTCAGTGCCAGTGACAGGGACTCAGGAATCAATGCCAAAGTCACCTACTCTCTGCTGCCTCCAGAGTCTGAAGACCTGCCCCTCTTCTCCTACATTTCCATCAACTCAGACAATGGCTATCTCTATGCTCTGAGATCTCTGGATTATGAAGCCATCCAAGCTTTCCAGTTCATTGTTAGAGCAGCTGATGGTGGTTCTCCATCACTGAGCAGCCAGGTTCTTGTTCAGATTGTGGTACAGGATGAGAATGATAACTCCCCCTTTGTTCTGTACCCCCTGCAGAATGGCACAGCTCCCTGCAATGATCTGGTGCCCAGAACTGCAGAGCCTGGTTACCTGGTTACCAAGGTGGTAGCTGTGGATAGGGACTGGGGACAAAATTCCTGGCTTTCCTACCAGCTGGTCAAGTCCACAGACCCAGGTCTCTTCACTTTGTGGGCCCACAATGGAGAAGTTCGCACAACTAGGCCCATTAGTGACAGAGATGCTATCAAGCAGAGGCTTGTGGTGCTGGTGAAAGACAATGGGCAGCCAGCTCTCTCCACAATGGCTACACTAAATGTGCTCCTGGTGGATGGTTTCTCAGAACTATATGTGAAGATCCCAGACTCGAACAAGGAGCAGATCCAAAATGACTCCCTCACTCTTTACTTGGTCATTTCTCTGGCTTCAGTGTCCATTCTATTTCTTGTCTCTATCATTCTGTTTATCACCATAAGACTGTGGAAAAGAAAGACTAATAAAGGAAATAGTCACTTTCTATCCAGCGCTCCCTTCCAGAGCCATTTGGTGGATGTCAGTGGCACTGGGACCTTGTCTCAGAGCTACAAATATGAAGTATCTCTGACCAATGACTTAGGGACAAGTGAGTTCAAGTTCTTAAAGCCAATTATTCCCAGTTTTCCTCTTCAAAAATCTGGGAATGATGCAGAGAACAATCCAGCATCTTAGAATAACTAAGCTTAGTAATACAGTTTTAAGAACAGACTTTGAAAGTCTTTTCCCCCCATCAGTTTTACTCACTCATTCTAATTTCTTCCTTAAGAAATTCAATATATAACTTGTATGTAAATTTCACATTTACAGTTGTATCCTCTCATTTGCATTAGTATTAGAAATGAAGTAACATCCTGTAGATAATGAAAAATTCTTCTAATCTCTCTTCTCTCTCTCTCTCTCTCTCTCAAGCTTTTCATTTTCAAAATATAGGCAAGGATAATTTGACAACATTGACCCTTGCGTAGCTTTGTGTTTCAGATTTTCTCCTTCTTCCCCCTACCACCTCCCCTAGATGGCAAGCAATTCAATATTAACATGTTAATATTAAACATGTTAAAATATGTTAAAGCCAATATGTATAAACATATTTATACAATTCTCTTGCTGCACAAGAGAAATCAGATAAAAAAGGAAAATAAGTGAGTAAGAAAACAAAATGAAAACGAACAACAACAAAAAGAGTGACAATGTTATGTCTATATTCAGTTCCTACAGTCCTCTTTGTGTGTAGATGGCTCTCTTCATAATAAGATCATTGGAACTGGTATCAATCATCTCATTGTTGGAAAGAGTCACATTCATCAGAGTTGATTGTCATATAAAATTGATGTTGTCGTGTACAATGCTCTTCTTGTTCTTCTGCTTCTAATTTCACAACAAAACTAAGCAAAAGTTCTGCAGTTGTCTGCTAAATTTTTCTTTTGAAATTTAAATAATCCACATTTAAATTTTATCCTTCTTTTCTTCAATAAAGGTGGTTTTGGCACTGCTGTGCAGCTCAATTTCTTTATGTGAAAAAATTGTTGGCCTAGATCATATCTAACATCTATTACAATATTAACAATTTGTTGCCCTATTATTCTTATTAAACATCTAGATGGTGAAAAAAATATTGCCTTCACTTTAAAGAACAGAGAAAAGTTTATGCATCTCTTTAAAAATATGTCTTAATAGGCTACCAAAATGGATAATTATTGTGTCATTTTTATATTATCTAATTGACCTTTACAAACTGTTATGTGTGAGTATTTGTCCCTATTTCTAACATTTGTGTTGAAAACTAGAGAGTCTGATATCATTTAGAGTCTTCTTTCCATCAGAAGTCAATTAATCACCACACCTTGTAGATATTACACTTATTATTTGAAACACTACTCCTTGCTGTAAATCAGGTAATCATTATGACTGAGGATTTCTTTTCTTTTCATAATAGAAGCATTAACAATTAGGTATAAAATATTTAGTCACATTCAGTTTCCTGATGTGTACAATTAGGATAATGGCAGTACTTATCTTACAGGATTATTGTAAGAATAAAATAAAATTGGTCATGTAAGACTTTTCTCAAATCTTAAAGTACTATAAAAATAAAAACTATCATTAACATTCAGGGTTAATGAGGCTACTTCCTACTTTATCATATTTTCACACTGTCTTATATGAAATAAATTAGAGTAATGTACAGTAGTACAGTAATGATCACAGTGAAACAAAATAAAAAGCCATCAAGTGACACATGAAATAGCAAGTATAACTGAAAGTTTAGCTCAAGAAGAGCCCTCATTCACTACATATAACCAAGAGAAATGTTTCTGAGAACAAATGGAGTTCAATCTGATCACTGGTGAAGGTGATAAAAAAAATTTTTTTTGGAGGACCTAAACTCAAAGTATAGAGTTGTGCTGTAGTCAGCTCCTATGGGCTTGGTAGGGATGACTGTTAAATTTTTATTGTGTGTATTTGTATCTTAGAAATCAGCAATTGCTACAAATGAAGTCTTGGATTATTGGTTTCTTCATTGTCTAGATTTTTTTTTAAGTGATAACCACTCAAATTTAAGTTGAAGTATGTGTGTGTGTTAATATGGGTGAGTGTGTGTGTAGGTATGCATATTTCATTCTCTCCTCTCCAGCTTCGTTGTTAAATATTTATCAGCATACTCCTTTAGTATTCTAGAAATGTCACTTGAGCTCAGAAAGAGTATAATAGAAGATATAGAAAATGAAGTCATCACCAGACTATTAACTATACACTAACTATGACCACAGTGAAAATTGGTATTTATATAGAACTTTACAATTTTTAAAATAAAATTTAAGTTTTATAAATGCTTTACATCCATTATAGAATAGAGTCTTGTAGCACCCTGATCTGACTCCCCTAATTTCTATGGTACAGCTCACAGTCCTGGTAAAGCACGAGGAATAACATGTCACTTCGGGTTTTCCAGAAATTTAATATAGCCCGCTGTGTGAGGACTGAAAGCACCATTGTAGGCTGTTAATTGTGCGAGGCAAAACTAAGTCCACTTATAATGGTACCTGAAGGAGAAGCAATTCAGCAGAAAAAAAGTTTTGCTTTTTTTTTTTTTCAAGTTTTACTCTTTATGATTGGAGTGGGCTCAAACATCTTTCAATGGAAGAGGAAAAGAAGAATGATGCCCATTGTAGGTAATGTGGGAGGAGTGGGGGAAGATTCTTTTTGAGAATAGCAAATAGCAATTTGAAACTATGCTCAGAAAGTTATCAAACTGTACATTCCCTTTGACCCAGCAGTGTTTCTCTTGCCTATATCTCAAAGAGATCTTAAAGGAAGGAAAGGAACCCAATATGTAAAAATGTTTGTGGCAGCCCTCTTTGTAGTGGCAAGAAACTGGAAACTGAGTGGATGCCCATCGGGTGGAGAATGGCTGAATAAATTGTGGTATATGAATATTATGGGACATTATTGTTCTATTAAAAATGATCAAGAGAAAGATTTTAGAAAGGCCTGGAGAGACTTACATGAACTGATGCTAAGTGAAATGAGCAGAACAAGGAGATCATTGTACATGACAACATAAATATTATACGACAATCAACTCTGATGAGCATGACTCCAACAATGGGATGATTGATGCCAGTTCTAATGATCTTGTGATGGAGAGAGCCATCTACACCCAGAGAGAGAACTGTAGGAAGTGAATGTGGATCACAACATAACATACGAGAGAGAGAGAGAGAGAGAGAGAGAGAGAGAGAGAGAGAGAGAGAGAGAGAGAATAGCAGGTAGTATTTGCAGTTCAATCATGAGAACAGATATCTATCCTAAAAAAACAAACAAAAAAAAAAAAAAACTGAGCCAGGAGGAGCTGCTTGACCCCAATGTAAGATCTTTCTAGTTCTTTCCAGGCTGAATTGCAGATATGACCATTTCCCATTCTAAATGGATCCTAAATTGCTTCTGAATCTACCGGGATGCTTATTTGGGAAAGCCTAAAGGGATGTAAGAAGCAACTGTGTTCAGAAATACACAATCACCCCAACTCACATTTTCACATTCAAATTACTGCAGCACTGACAGGCAAAGCACCTGGAACTCATGATAGACAAAGTGTTGGACTGTTAGGAATAAGTTAAAGTTAGAATTATTCTCATGAAAAAAAATTAAAATAAAAAAAAAATTATTCTTATGGCTGTGGACGGTGGATCTCTACCTACCTTTGAGATTGTTCAATTCTAGTTTTTGGTTATGGATATTAATGACAACACTTTTGTATTCAGATATTAAATGGAGTTAAAGTCCCTGATAATAGACCTATAGATTCCTTGGCTGTCACCATCTCTGCTAAAGATTCTCATGTAAGAAATCATCAGAAAATATCCTATGTATTTTCCATGATTCTGATGAAATTCAGAAATGGTAAATTTAATAGAAAAAATGGTTAAACTTTGGGACTAGTCAGCAATAGGAAAATATATTGAAGCTACAGATGGTAATGGTCTTTCTGAAAAAATATTCTTTTTTTTGACAGTGATTTTTATCATTTTAAGTTATTTATTTGACAACCTCAAGAATACTGATTTTTAAGTTTTAATGAAGTTATTTACATATGAACTAAAATCCTGAAAAGCTTACAAAATATCAGAAGATCATAAAAATATGGTTTGCTCTATTTGGGAAGACCTCTTTTTTATATCGATACCAGTTGAGAATATTTGTTTCTTGTTAACCAGGAGATCAGTATATAGGAAGAGTAAGACTGAGTACTATTGTCCTCAGTTTGGGATTCTCAAATCTCAAAACTGAGCTAAGCCTCATAGTGATGATTTCTGATATAAATGACAATGCTTTACTCAGTCTACATTGTGTACTTCTAGGAGGACAACAATTTCCCCCTCTACATTGTTGGCATCAATGACAGGACTTGGAGACCAATTCCAAAGTTTTTCATTCTGTGCTGCTTCCTGACACCCTCCTTCTCCCCCACCCTTAGCTTAGATCCTCATTAAATCAGACAAAGCCTTTATCCTCTGAGATCCTTGGATAATAAAACCAGTCAGACTTTCCAGTTCATTTTGAGAATATATGATGGTGGTTCCTCAGTGTTGGGCAACCAGGCAAGGGTTGCATTTGTAATTCTGGACCATGAACCATAGATCTTTTTTCATGTTATATTCACATCAGAATGGCAAAACTTTTTTCAATGACTTGGTGCCCCAGGTTGCAGAATCTAATTACCTGGTCTCTAAGGCAATGACTGTGGATGGAAACTGGGTGGGATGGGAAATCAATAGGAAACTTTCACCTCCAGAGAGCCTGAAGCCAACCAATTCCCATACCTCAAAAACATTACACTTTATAATCTTGACTAATAGGTTATACCAAATGTTGTTCCTAGGTTTTATAATTGAGATGAGTATTGAGTTATCCTAGTAATTAGAATGAATATATAATCAATTAGTTTGAAGTCTGTAAATGTTTTTTTTTTGCCTTTTGAAGCAGTTAAAGTGTTATCATATAACTATATATACTAAAATGCCATAATATTCCTATTTTATAATTTGACACAAACTTTTGTTTTTCTCCTTTGAAAGATGCTAGTACATTAATGATATTCGATATTTTCCATACTTTAGAGTGGCATTATCCAAATTCCCCTATTATCAATCCAAAATAACTTTATTATCAAAAGATGAGAGGGAAAAACAAACCATTTTTATGGAATCATTATAGGATTAAGGATATGAAATATTTTTAAAACCTATATAGAACCATGGAGTAGAGTATTCTTGGTCAAATACAGGACAATTTTGGACAATCCTTGAAAGAGGAAAAGAACAAAATAATTTTCTCTTGTTATTTGATGCTTTTAAATTTATTTAGTTCTGCTAAAGGTTTAAGATAAAATTTTGTTTCTTTTTATATGCTTATTTGCTTTTTCTTGTGTTGACAATTTTTGCTATGCAATGAAAATAATTTTTAAAAAGCATGCCATTCTTCAAAATAGTCTAGTGTTTTTGATCTATTCTCAGTTCTTCAGCAGCAATAGAACATGATCTATCAAGAGGTTTCAATGTTCATATGTGGGGAACAGCATGGCACAGTAGGTAGAGAGTGTTGGATAAGGAGTCAGAAAGAGCTGGCTTCAAATTTCATCCCTGGAATTTATTAGCTATATGACTATGGATAACTCACTCATATTCTCTGAGCTTTAGGCAACTCCTTAATATTTGAGATTATAGGAGAGTTGTTATTAATATATTTTTCATACATTGTATGTATGGGGTAGGGTGGAGCAGAAAGTGAAGACTTGAAGAGCTTAGAAACCATAATCTTTTATAGAAAATGATGACTTGCCTGAGGCAGCTAGGTGGTACAGTGGATAGAGCAGCAGCCCCAAAGTCAGGAAGACCTTAGTTCAAATGTGACCTCATTCACTTAATACTTCCTAGCTGTGTGATCCTAAGCAAGTCACTTAACTCCAATTGCCTCAGCAAAAAGAAGAAGGAGAAGGAGGAGGAGGAGGAGGAGATGATGGCTTGAGACAACTGGAATCTGTCATCCTCAACAACAAGCTGAATTTTGCAGAAGGAGTATTTTTATAGGGAACTATGACACCAAGAGATCTCTGTTTTATTCTGTGTAATGAATTTTCATCTATGAGACAATTTTTATAATCATATGAGGCCAAAGTAATGATTAAAGAGCTCATTAGCTAATGCTGAGTGTTTATAAAAGATAAACTTCTAAAGTTTCCAAAAAGTAATCTCCCAGTCACTGACTTCCCCTTCTAACTATCTGGAGTGTAGCTATGACAATCAAGTACTTTCAGAGTTCCATACTTCTCTCCAAAAATTGTCTATATGTCAGGTGGTACAGTAGTGCTGTACTAAATAAATCTCTGGACAAATGAAAGAGAATGATAGTGTTGAATTTACTATTTGCTGGAGAATGATAGTGCTGAATTTGCTATTTGCTACCATGAACAGGATCTTCATATTGATTCAGGACAGACTAATAAAATTGGATACCCAAGATTAACCCTGCTTTGGGGCAGCTAGGTGGTGCAGTGGATAGAGCCCTGAAGTCAGGAAAACCTGAGTTCAAATGTGATCTCACTTAACACCTCCTGGCTATGGGACCCTGGGCAAGTCACTTAACCCCAACTACCTCAGCAAAAAAAAAAAAAAATTTAACCCCCCCCCCCTTCTTTAATCTTATCTGACACATTGAATTTGAGTTCTAGATATCAGTTACTAGAATCAGTTGCTTCCCTCATAAATGCTGGCAGCTGAGTACATATATAGCATTCTGAAAACCAAAAATATGAGAAACTTTTAAGCCTTCTATTCATTTTCCTCTGAGGAAAAATGACCATGTCTTTGAGCAGATGGAATGGTTGTGACATAAAAGTTGTATACTTTATCCAGGTCATAGGCCAGACCTTTAGTTCATTACAAAATCTTCAAGTTTGAAAGCATACCAAAGACTATGAGTGGGCTATAAGATTTTGCTAAATTAGGTCCTTTACAACTTGAGCAATCTATAGCTGACTATCCTCAAGATCTACAATATTTGGTGACATTTTTCATTGTACAATTCTCTAGGGTCAAAGGGAAGACAATTTGATTTTTTGAAGATACATTATCATGTATTATGGCAGCTAGTTGACATAATGTATAGAATGCTGGTGTTGAAATCAGAAAGACCTAAATTTAAATTCTGTCTTGGACAACTGCTAGCAGACATGAACAAATCATTTCATATTCCTCAGCCTCAGCTTTCTTATCAGTAAAATTGTAATAATAAACAATTCTCACAGAGTTGTGAGGATCAAATGATAAAACATATGTAAAAGTCTTAGAGAAACTTAGTATTACATAAGTGCTAGAAATACTATTAGCAAGAATTCAAAAGAAGCATTCTTATTTCTAAAAATCTTATATGCCCATGTCTTTTTTCATCTCAGAAGAGGGAATGGAGAAGATGTCAAAATGACTATTCCATCTAATTTTACCTGTCCCCTATACCATTTGGAAAGTGGTTCATTTTGCTTCCTATAAGAGCTGGCTGAGCAGGAGAATAAAGTTTTAAAATTGTCTCTTCATCTTGTAAATGTTACCTCAAAATCTCTAAATTGATTCTATAAGCAAGTACCCTGTCTACTGTTTCTTAAGTATTATTCATTGCACAACACCTGACATTGTCTCTACAGAATCCTAAAAACCAATCTATATTGTCAGCCTACTGACTGAAAAAATCACTTGCCTCAGTAGACTGTGTCCTAAATTCTTGTGGGGGAAAAAGCCCAACCTTTATTTGTGGGCAATCACGAGTACTTGAAATACTTTGGAGATGAAAATGCCACTGAGAAATTTAAATCATAAATTGAAAACATTTGTTATCCCTCGAATTCGATGTCTATTTTTAGAGTTTATGTGACCCACCTTAATGATTTTTGCAAATGCGATTCAACTTATCCAGATAGAGTTCGCATCGTCACCATAGATAGCAAAACATTACTAAAGATTTACAATTGTAATATAACTACTAGTTACTAATGTAACTAAATATAAATAACATAGTTCTACCCCTCAATTCATTTTTGCGACATATATATATATATATATATATATATACTTAAATTTCTTTCACATATAGCTTTTATGGGAAAATATTTAGTTATCATTTCAGACACCTGGCGACTATGCAGATTAAGAAGGCTTGGTGTGCAACCCAACTCCTATCAAAGTTAAAGTAGAGTTGGAAAATAAACTCAGTCAAGATGAAACTTTGTAAGGAACACCTGTCAGATAGGCTAAGATGACAGGAAAAAATAATGATGAGTGTTGGAGGGGATGCGGGAAAACTGGGGCATTGATGCATTGTTGGTGGAGTTGTGAACGAATCCAACCATTCTGGAGAGTAGTTTGGAACTATGCTCAAAAAGTTATCAAACTGTGCATACCCTTTGATCCAGCAGTGTTACTACTGGGCTTATTTCCCAAAGAGATCATAAAGAAGGGAAAAGGGCCTGTATGTGCACTAATGTTTGTGGCAGCCCTCTTTGTAGTGGTTAGAAACTGGAAACTGAGTGGATGCCCATCAATTGGAGAATGGCTGAATAAATTGTGGTATATGAAAATTATGGAATATTATTGTTCTGTAAGAAATGACCAACAGGATGATTTCAGAAAGGCCTGGAGAGACTTACACGAACTGATGCTGAGTGAAATGAGCAGGACCAGGAGATCATTATATACTTCAACAACAACACTATATGATGACCAGTTCTGATGGACCAGGCCATCCTCAGCAACGAGATCAACCAAATCATTTCTAATGGAGCAGTAATGAACTGAACTAGCTATGCCCAGAAAAAGAACTCTGGGAGATGACTAAAAACCATTACATTGAATTCCCAATCCCTATATTTATGCACACCTGCATTTTTGATTTCCTTCACAAGCTATGTACAATATTTCAGAATCTGATTCTTTTTGTACAGCAAAATAACGGTTTGGTCATGTATACTTATTGTGTATCTAATTTATATTTTAATGTATTTAACATCTACTGGTCATCCTGCCATCTGGGGGGGGGGGTAAGAGGTGAAAAACTGGAACAAGAGGTTTGGCAATTGTTAATGCTGTAAAGTTACCCATGCATATATCCTGTAAATAAAAAGCTATTAAATTAAAAAAAAAAAAAAAAAGAGGTTTGGCAATTGTTAACGCTGTAAAGTTACCCATGCATATAACCTGTAAATAAAAGGCTATTAAATAAAAAAAATTTAAAAAGAAACTTTGTAAGGAGTAGCTGAGAGCCCAAACCGCAGCTTCCTGAGACAGCAACCCCAAATGGAATCATGAAGAGTTGAATACGGCTGAACAACAACAATAAAGGGATACCTAATATTTGACAGAAATACAAACATGGCAAACCATTCCACTATCTTAGCCAAGAAAACCCCAAATGGAATCATGAAGGGTTGGAGAGAGTTGAACAACAATAATAAAGGAATACCTAATATTTATTAGAAATTCAAACTTTAAAGGAGCAAATGACTATTGCACAAAGAATGGAATTTTATTTTAAGAATATAGACGATCTATAATAATGATAAAGTGAATACAACTGGTTGTAATATGGCCTGATAGGTTACGAGACGTAATATAATCATTTTCCACATCTATCAATTGCCAGTATTCACAGAAGATAATAAATCACAATTCTAATCTTTCTCTTACAAATTTCTCTAATTGAGCGACTCCATAGTTCTTTTATGAGAAGTGTTACGGGAAAAGATGAAGTTATTCTTTAAGACACCTGGTGGCGCTGCAGGCTAAGAAGGCAAGGAAGAGCCCAGCTTTCCACGAGAACAAAATCAGAATTGCGGGGGGAAAAACTCATGCAAGGGGACGCTTTGTAAGGAGGAGCTGCGAGCTCAAACCCGAGCTTCCTGAGACGGCAACTCACGCCTGACAATTGGAATTAGAAAGAAAAAGGCAAATTTCTTTGACTGAAAGGACCGCGCATACAGGACACAATGAAGCCTAAAAGGCAAGTGATATGTTTTGTTATCTTATTGTGGGTTTGTGAGGCGGCCTCAGCAACCGGGAGGTTTTCTGTGGCGGAGGAAATCGAGGTGGGCTCCTTTGTGGCCAATGTGGCAAAGACTTTGGGGCTGGAGATAGGAGAATTGTCGGCCCGCGGGGCCCGAGTCCTCTCTGAGGACAATCGGCATTATTTACAGCTTAACCTAGAAAGTGGGGATCTGCTCCTGAAGGAAAAATTAGACCGGGAGCAGCTGTGTGGTCCGGAGGAGCCGTGTCTGCTGTCTTTTCAGATTTTACTGGAAAAACCCTTTCAGATAGTTCGCGCTGAGCTCCGGGTCCAAGATATAAATGACCATTCGCCTGTTTTCCCCAACGATGAAATGCTTCTCAATGTCCCTGAAAATAGTCCACCCGGGTCTCTGTTTCCTCTGAAAACCGCGCAAGATTTGGACATAGGGAGCAATAGTGTTCAGAACTACACAATCAGTCTTAATTCTTATTTCCACGTTCAAACCCATGCTCGCGGTGACGGCAGGAAGTTCGCGGAGTTGGTGTTGGAGAAAACCCTGGATAGGGAGGTGCAGCCCGAAGTCACTCTAACTCTTACCGCATTGGATGGTGGATCCCCGCCTCGGTCTGGAACAGCTCAAATCCGAGTCCTGGTTGTAGATATCAACGACAATGCCCCCATTTTTCCCCAGGCTCAGTATGAGGTTCAGATCCCGGAGAATAGCCCCATCGGCTCCCTGGTAGTCACAGTCTCTGCTACAGATTTGGACACAGGGAATAATGGGCAAGTATCATATTCATTTTTCCAAGGCTCCGAAGAAATTGTAAATACTTTTGAAGTAAATCCCACTTTAGGAGAAATTAAAATGAGAAGAGAACTAGACTTTGAGGCAATTAAATCTTACGAGGTGGATATTGAAGCCACAGATGGTGGGGGGCTTTCAGGAAAATGCACTGTTGTGATCCAAGTGACAGATGTGAATGACAATGCCCCAGAACTAGTCATATCGTCATTTACCAGTCCTATCCCTGAGAATTCACCTGAGACCGTGGTGGCTGTTTTTAAGATTCGAGATCAAGATTCGGGAGAAAACGGACAAATGGTTTGTTCTATTGAGGGAAATGTCCCTTTCTTCTTAAAACCATCTATTGACAACTTTTACACCCTGTTAACACAGAGCTCCTTGGATAGAGAAAGTAGGGTCGAGTACAACATCACCATTACAGTCACGGATCTGGGAATTCCGAGGCTCAAAACTGAGTGCAACATCACTGTGCTAATTTCTGACATCAATGACAATCCTCCAGAGTTTACTCAGTCAGCCTACACCTTCTACCTCCAGGAGAATAATATTCCTGCCCTCCATATTGGCAGTGTGAAGGCCAGTGACAGGGATTCAGGGACCAATGCTAAGGTTACTTATTCTTTTCAGTCTCCTAAAGCTGGAGACCTGCCCCTCTTCTCCTATGTCTCCATTAACTCTGACAATGGCAATCTCTATGTCCTGAGATCCCTGGATTATGAAGTCATCCAAGATTTCCAATTCACTGTAAGGGCAACTGATGGAGGCACCCCACCCCTGAGCAGCCAAGCCCTAGTTCAGGTTGTGGTCCTAGATAAGAATGATAACTCTCCTTTTGTGCTATATCCCCCACAGAATGGCACAGTTCCCTGCAATGATCTAGTGCCCAGAACTGCAGAACCAGGTTACCTGGTCACCAAAGTGGTGGGTGTAGATATGGATTCAGGGCAAAATTCTTGGCTTTCCTACCAGCTGCTCAAGGCCACAGACCCCGGTCTCTTCACTTTATGGGCCCACAATGGGGAAATTCGCACAGCAAGGCCCATCAGTGACAAAGATGCCATTAAGCAGAAGCTTCTGGTGCTGGTGAAGGACAATGGGGAGCCACCTCTGTCCACTGTGGCCTCATTGAATGTACTATTGGTGGACGGCTTCTCTGAGCCCTACCTGCAACTCTCAGATGCACCCAAGGAACAAGTCCAGATTGATTCCCTCACCGTTTACTTGATCATTTCTTTAGCTCTCATCTCCTTTCTTTTTCTGGTCTCTATTATTATGTTTATTGCTATTTGCCTGTGGAAGAGGAAAAGAGATGCCACAGATTGTAGTCAATTTGATCCAAATAACCCCTTCCCAAACCATCTTTTGGATGTCAGCAGAACAGGGACCTTGTCCCAGAACTACCAATATGAGGTGTGTCTCACCAGTGGTTCAGGGACAGATGAGTTCAAGTTCCTGAAGCCTATTCTACCCAGCGTTCCTCCTCAAGCTACTTAGAAACAACTACATTCTTATTACAGTATTATAACTGATAACAGAAATTTAATATTGTCAAGTTGTAAAATCTTTTCTCATGCTATTTCATGAATCTTTTATTTTTGCCTAGTAGGGGAAACTTTAAATTTAATAATGAAAGTTTTTTTTTTAATATGGTGCAAATTATTGTTAGTCCTGAAAGTTTTTTCAATGATCTTGGTTTTTGTAAAATATATGGTAGCTAATTAATTGGATACGTAATAGTCCACATAGTTTGCAAAATATTAATATTGTTTTATCCTTATATTCTATCCAAAAGAGTAAAATTAGAAAATAGATTGTTTCCTTTGAAATTTCAAATATTACATAGTTTAGCTTTTAAGACTCTTCTCAAAATTCATTTAGATGTTTTTCTTTCTATTTATCTTTGAGTTTAACTTTCACTATAGGATTGCATTTATCAAGCTAATGATTATGAGACTCTTTCTCCTACAGTGAATATGCTAGCTATAAGTTAAATTTCTGCCACAATTAAATATAAGAGCAACTCCTGAGTAAGGGCCAATAAATGCTAGGCTTCTCATAGAGGCAGAGTTAACTAAAATCACATTTACCTATAACCAAAATTAATTGTATTTTTTGGTTAGATATGAAATTAACAATACCTTCATGATAGCTAATTAAGAATATTATGATTTTATATTGGAAAGAATTATGATTAAAGTATGGCACAAAGCTTAAAGAAATGGGAATTTCTCATTAAGATTTCATACTTTTCTGTTTATCCTTATTATTAACAGTAGTAACTGATTATTCTATCCCTACTTTTTCCTCCCAGACCTAAATAAAAATGAACTTTTAACCCATTCTTAACTCACTTATTGAAATAAACACTCAAATATTTACATTCTGGTAAAATCTAGCTCGAACATTTTAGTTTTCAGGTTGATTATATGTAAATCTTTCTTACAGTGGTTTTGTCAAACCCTTCAAAATAGTTATAAATTTATTTTTAAAAGTTTTGTTCTTAATCCTTTCAATTAATTTTATGGACATTCCAAAAAAAGTCTCTAAACTGCCTGTTGAGGGAAAATCTCAGTTTCTGCTATATGACCTGATTATGGCAAAATATAGAAGAGACATTAACACTATCCCCCTGTTTAGATACAGAGAACCTGAATCAATCTTTGATAAGTTATTGATTTTTCTAAAGAACAGATTATATTCCTTTCAATTCTCTCTTCAACAGATAGTTTGGAAGTTCTATAAATTTGTCTTTGATAGTTATATATCTAAATTCAGATATAATTAGTTTTTAAATAGCTCTGCCTGGTTGTGTGTGTGTGTGTGTGTGTGTGTGTGTGTGTGTGTGTGATTTCCTATATTTTGCAAACAAAAAGCAATCCAGTTAAATGGAACACAGTTACATGATAGAGGTATACTAGAATTTCTTTGCAATCATTACTTTTTAAAGTCATGGATTATATGTGTGACCATTTAATCATACAAAACGGAGAGACCTGCTATAAATGTTGATTTACTTTCCCCCTATCTTCTAGAGTAGTTTTTATGGATGGTATTTACCTCTAAATTTTGTCAACACATTTTATATTTCTTTTCCTTTTTTTGATAGTAGCAGTTAATTTTCAAAATATCAAAATACATACAAAGATAATTTTCAACATCCATTCTTGCAAAACTTTGTGTTCCAAATTTTTCTCCCTCCCTTCCTCTTATCCCTCATCTCCTAGACAGCAAATAATCCAATATGGGTTAAACATGTGCAATTTTTCTAATTGTATTTCCATATTTATCATGCTGCACAAGAAAAATCACAAGAAAAAGGAAAAATGGGAAAGAAAAAAAGCAATAAACCACAAAAAAAGGTGAAATACTATGTTGTGATTCACATTTAATCCCCATAGTTCTCTTTCTGGATGAATGGCTTTTTTCATCACAAGTCTACTGGAATTGAACTGTTGAAAGAGCCAAATCCATCATAGTTGATCATTTCATAATCTTGTTGTTGCTGTGTACAATGTACTCTTAATTCTACTCACTTCACTTAGCGTCAGTTCACATAAGTCTCTCCAAACCTTTCTGAAATCACCCTTCTGATCATTTTTATAGAACAATAATATTTCATTATGTTCATGTATCATAACTTATGCAGTCATTTCTCAGCTGATGGGAATTCCCTCAATTTCCATTTCCTTGCCACTACAAAAGAGGCTGCTACAAACATTTTTGCACACGTGGTCCCCTTTCCCCTTTTTGTGATCTCTTTGGGATACAGACCCAGTAGAGACACTGTTGAATCAAAAGGTATGCACAGTTTGATAGCCCTTTCGACAGTTCCAAATTGCTCTCTAGAATGGTTGGCTCAGCTCACAACTCCACCAACAATGTACTTATGTTCCAGTTTCCCCACATCCCCTCCAACATTTTATATTTCTTTTTTTAAAATGTGAAATGCAAAATCTTCAAAACATATAAATCTATTCTTATGTAAAGAATATTATAAAACTAAGGTTGCACAACCATGAACCTATTATTATGATATTATTATCCTTGTTTGTTTTCTTTCTTCTAATTTATTTATGGTATAACTTTGAATGTCTAGATCATGTATTCACTTGACATTTCTTTTAATAAATGGTGCAAGCTATTGATCTAAACATAATGTTTCTTAATTCTTTTCCCATATTCCTCAGTAGTTTTATCAAAACTTTACCTGTGGTAGTTTGTTTCACTGGGTTTAGCAAATACCATAACATTGTCTCAGTTGATTTTGACTTATATATACTTAATCAAATTACCAACTTTTCTATTTTTTAAAAAATCCATACTACATTGTTTTGGTGATCTCTATTAGATTCCTTTATTTCCCATTTTTTAATTCCTTTAGATGAATTTTGTTATAACTTTGTATGATTATACATTTACATTTGTATGATTTACTTTTCATTTGGTAATTGTTTAGCAAGGCACCAGATGTTCAAATTGATTTAGATAATATTGTTATTTTAAAATTAATATGGTAAAATCATGAGCAAGTTGTCTTTCTTCATTTCTGTAAAGATTGTTTCACAATTGCAATCACAAAATTACTGTCTGTCCTTGTTAGTCTAGATATTTTATGCATTTTGTGGTAATTTTGAAGGAAATTTTGTATTCTATTCCATTCTGCTGAGTTTTGTTGGCAATACATAGACACATTATCTTTGTGGGTTTTATTTACTATTTTGTTCTTTACTGAACCTATTAAATAATTTCTATAATTTTTAGTTGACTCTCCAGTGTTATCTAAGTAATTAATCACATCTTTATCACACTTTTTTATTCATCTTTTTCATGG
The DNA here is from genome assembly GCF_902635505.1 of Sarcophilus harrisii. Classification (NCBI taxonomy): domain Eukaryota; kingdom Metazoa; phylum Chordata; class Mammalia; order Dasyuromorphia; family Dasyuridae; genus Sarcophilus; species Sarcophilus harrisii. The sequence continues at coordinate 373,994,617 of NC_045427.1, forward strand.
AAACTTTACTTTCTTCCCTACTTCAACCAGTCTTGAAGTATATTGAAAATCATTTCTTTAAAAAAAAAAACTCTACCAGTATATGTATTAACATTATCAAATATGGATCTTAATGTTTTATTTTTCTCATAATATTACTGACCTGTGTCAGTTCAATAGAAACTAATGAAATGGTGATTGCCTTTTGATGTGTTCTAATATCTGCATATTCCTTTTCAATCATGCTCATGACTGATTGTGTAATGTCTGAGCTCAACATAACTGTGATAAGTATTTTGTTATCTAAAGTTTTTCAAAGCTTAGACCCAACTTACATTTTTAGCTTTTTTCACACATGCCACTATCTCCATGCCTTTCTATTAGTTTTAACCTCTACCTCAAATACATTCCTTTCCCATTTCCACTATTTGGAAATCCTAGTTTCCTTCAATTCACAATTCCAGTGTCATTTTCTGCAAAAGGTCTTTCTGGTCTTCTCTCTTCTCATGTTTCTAACACACTGCAGAGGGAAGAAAAGTAAAAAATTGGAACTCAAAATCTTGTAAAAATTGTTGTGTCCTGCTTTCTAGAGCCCCCAAGTTGGGGTGACAAAACATACTACACTTTCTAGGGCCCCCACACTGGGTTGTTGTGTGCTTTCTAGAGCCCCCAAGTTGTGGTGACAAAACGCACCATGCTTTCTAGGACCTCCATGCCAAAGTGGCATGTCTTACTGTCTTAGTGAAGGAGTGATGAGTGAGATTCCTAAGGATGGGCAAATAATTTTCCCCTCAAGCCTTAAATTAGTTATATGTAAAAGAAGGGGGCTGGATGAGATTATTATTTATTTATTTTCTGATTTCAACATTGAATATTTCTGTGGTTATTCCTTAATTTTGTTTAGATAGACTTGGAATTACTTTTTTTCTCATGAAGCCTGTTGTTAAATTAGTCATTATCACTGTCATTAGAACCTAGTGAATAATGGAACCCAAGAAAATTAATACAAATTGATGGCTGAAAAAAAAATACTCCCATAGCCCATGGGCATTCTTTGTGTATTAAAAAAGTTAAAAAGAAGTGTTCATTTATTCTAACTTCAGAATTTCTTCATTTACAATAGCAAAAGTTTAAAGTTGGAAACTTTAAAAAAGTTGTAACTACGTTATGGTTTTTTGTCAGTAAGATCTTGCTTAGTCAAATACATATCTATTGGGAAACAATGCTTTTTCTTTTGTTATTTCCCTTTGTTTCGCAATAACTGCTACTCATTTAAATTCAAGAAAAACATTTGGTTCTAGCCTCTTATAAACATCAAATTTCTATATTTGAAATTGTTAAAGGTGGCATTTTGATACTGAAAGGAACATTAAAAGTGTAACTTCTCTGTCAGGATGCATGATGGCAAGGAAGCCTTACAAAAGTTTAAAAGAACAGCAATTTTAGAAGATGCCATCACTCAGAACAAAAAGTTACCTCGGAAAGGAAAGAGATTGAAGACTCAGCAAGGCTTAAGAGACATTTTCTTTTAAAGCTATGAGGCAATGGAAATACTGAATTTAGGATTCCTTCTACTAGGTAATTGGGATGGATGTTTTATTAACATTTTCTCTTACTAAAAGGATACATATAGGATGTCACATCAATGGAGACAGTGTCAGGAAAAACTCAGCAGAACAGACAAATGATATTCCTTATTGTAACTTTACTCTTTTCTGATATGGTTTGGGATCCAGTATGGTTTTATATAGCAAAAGATTTGGAGAGTGTCTTTTTTGTTGCCAATGTGATGAAAGCTCTGGGTCTGGAAGTGGATATCAATTATCCACTTGATAATTTATCTGACCTCCAATGCTTTTCTTTTCATAGTCTGCACAATACTCTTTATTGCACTATGCCCTTGGAAAAGACAAATAACACCACGGATCAAAATATCTTTTAAATTTCATAGCCCCTGCCTAGGCCACATGATGAATTTTCCAGAATTACTGTAAGGTTTGTCTGACCAGTGACTTAAGTACCAGTGAATTCAAGTTTCTGAACCCTATGAACCCTGAAGGGAGTTGTAATGTGGGGTTCGCAGGTAGTTTCTAACCATAACCAACAGTTTTTGCAACTGGACCAGAAGACAAGATATTTACTTCTAAAGGAGAAACTAAACCAGGAGGAGCTGTGAGGTCCTACTGAGATCTGTCTGCTTCCTTTCCAAATCTTACTAGAAAACCCTTGCAGTTCTTCTGGACTGAATTCCAAGTGAAAGATATAAATTAATTCATCTACTTTCCTGGATCCTGACATGCTCCTGAGAATATCAGAAAACACCATGACAGTATTTCTCTTTAAACAACACTCAGGACTTGGATCTTGGCATCTTTATATTTACATCATCAGCCATAACTTTCATTTTCTCTTTCATACTCACACCTACTGAGACAGCAGTGATGGCAGAAAGTTCCCAGCGTGAATCCCTCCTGAAGTCTTCCATAACCGAAGTGTGGTTCACTGATTTGGATGTTAATGACAATGCAACTGTCAGTCGAGATAACAAGTGTAAATTCCAGAGAACCACTCCATTACCTCACTAGAAATGACTTTCTCTCCTCAAGATTTAGATGCTGTAATCAATTGCAATATTCTTCATGCCTTATTCCATGCTTTAGATGAAATCATTCAAACATTTGGAGTCTCTCCCATCTCAGGAGAGATTTCATTTGAAAAAAAGTGGATTTTGAGTCAATAGTAGATATTGAGGCCACAGACCTCAAGGCCCTTTCTGGAAAATACACTGTTGTAGTTTAAGTGATGAATCTAAATAACAATTTTTTTGGAACTGACTATATCATCATTAATCAGTCTTTCCCCAGAGAACATTCCTGAGCACATGGTTGCTGTCTTCATTATCCAATATCAAGACTTAGGAGACAATGGAAGGATGACTTGTTTCATCCCATGAAAATATCCCTTTCCATAGAAAGCTATTTGAAAACTTTTATCCTCTTAAAATGAAGGAGACACTGGATAGAGAGAGCAGGTTTGAGTACAAATATCACCATTACCATCATGGATTTGGGGTTCCCAAGACCCAAAAGACCCAAGACTTGTCAAAAAAGACAAGACCATGAAGACAATATCATGGTACTGATATTTGAGATCCCTGGCAGTCTTCCAGTATCTACTCAAGCATCCTATATACTCTAATTTCCAGAAAGTAGTGTCCCTTCTTTTCATATTGGCAATATCAATGCAAGTAACAGGCATTCAGTAACTGATGCTAAAGTCACTTACTTGTTGCTGCATACATGAGAATGATAACTTTCTACTGGAGACAAACAGACTTAAAGTAAAAAACACCCAAGTTCAAATTTAGCCTCAGACATTTGCTAGCATTATTTTGGCTAAGCCACTTAACCATGTTTGCCTCAGTTTTCTTATCTGTAAAATGAATTGGAGATGAAAATGGCAAACCGTTCCAGTGTCTTAATCAAGAAAATCCCAAATGGAATTATAGTTGAATACAACTGAACAACAATAATAAAGGGATACTTAATATTTGATAGAAATACAAACATTCCACTATCTTAGCCAAGAAAATCTCAAATGGAATCATGAAGAGTTGGATACAGCTGAACAACAACAATAAAGGGATACCTAATATTTATTAGAAATACAAACATTAAAGGAGTAAATGACTATCACACCGTCAAAGAATGGGATTTTGTTTTGATTTAAGAATATAGACCATCTATAATAATGATAAAATGAATACAACTGGTTGTAGTATATGCCCTGATAGGTTTTTAATAGAAGTAATATAATCATTTTCCACATTTATCAATTACCAGTATTCATAGAAGATAATAAATCACAATTCTAATCTTTTCCTCCCAAATTTCACTAATTGAATGACTCAGTTCTTTTACAAGAGAGGTTTTATGCGAAAAGATTGTTACCCTTTTGGGCACCTGGTGGCGCTGCAGGCTAAGAAGGCGAAGAAGAGCCCAACTTTACATCAGAACAAAAGCAGATTTAGGGGGAAAAAACTCATACAAGCTGACGCTTTGTAAGGAGGAGCTGAGAGCTCAAACCCGAGCTTCCTGAGACAGCAACTCACGCCTGACAATTGGAATTAGAAAGAAAAAGGCAAAATTTCCTGAAAGGACCACACATCCAAGACACAATGAAGCCAAACAGGCAAGTGATATGTTTTGTTATCTTATTGTGGGTTTGTGAGGCGACCTCAGCAACCGGGAGGTTTTCTGTGGCGGAGGAAATCGAGGTCGGTTCCTTTGTGGCCAATGTGGCAAATACTTTAGGGTTGGAGGTAAGGGAACTGTCGGCCCGCGGGGCCCGAGTCCTCTCTGAAAACAATCGGCATTATTTACAGCTTAACCTTGAAACTGGGGATCTGTTCCTGAGAGAAAAACTGGACCGGGAGCAGATATGTGGTCCCGTGGAACCGTGTCTGTTGCCTTTTCAGATGTTACTGGAAAAGCCTTTTCAGATTATTCCTGTCGAACTTTGGGTCCAAGATATAAATGACCATTCACCCACTTTCTTAGAAACTGAAATGATTCTGAAAATCCCTGAGAATACCCCACCAGGAACTCTGTTTTCTTTAAAAAACGCTGAGGATTTGGATGTAGGCGAGAACAATATTCAGAACTACACGATTTTCCCTAGTTTTCACTTCCAAATTCACACTCGCTCGAGCGGTGAAGGTACTAAGTACCCAGAGCTGATGTTGGACAAAGCTCTGGATCGGGAAGAGTATCCTGAGATCAGATTAACTCTCACAGCTTTAGATGGCGGATCCGTACCTAAGTCTGGGACTGCCGAAGTGCGGGTTCTAGTTATGGATATTAATGACAACGCCCCTGTGTTTGTCCAGTCCCGGTATGAAGTTCAGGTGCCTGAGGACAGCCCCATTGGCTCCCTGGTTGTCATTGTTTCTGCTAGAGATTTGGACATGGGAAATAGTGGACAAATATTGTATTCACTTTTTCATCGTTCTGAAGAGATTAGCAAAACTTTCGAAGTAAATCAGAACTCAGGAGAAGTGAGGATGAGAAAAAAACTTGATTTTGAGACAGTTCAGTCATATGAAGTGGATATTGAAGCCACAGATGGTGGAGGTCTTTCTGGAAAATGCACTGTTGTGGTCCAAGTGACAGATGTGAACGACAATCCCCCAGAAGTCACTATATCTTCACTGACGAATCCTATCTCTGAAAACTTGCCAGAGGCGATGGTAGCTGTATTTAAAACTCGAGATCGGGACTCTGGGGATAATGGAAAGATGGTTTGCTTTATCCAAGATGACCTCCCCTTTGTCCTGAAAGCATCTGTAGATAACTTTTACACTCTGTTAACCAAGAGAGCACTGGACAGAGAGAAGAGTGCTGTGTACAACATTATCATCACCGTAACGGATTTGGGTACACCAAAACTAAAAACTGAACACAATCTTACGATCCTGGTCTCTGATGTCAATGACAATCCACCAGTATTTACTCAGCCAACGTATATACTCTACCTCCAGGAAAACAACATCCCTGCCCTCCACATTGGTAGAGTTAGTGCTAGTGACAGAGACTCAGGGACCAATGCCAAAGTCACTTATTCACTTCTGCCTTCTGAATTCAGAGACTTATCCCTTTTTTCCTACATATCCATCAACTCAGACAATGGCTATCTGTACATCTTGAGATCCCTGGATTATGAAGCCATTCGAACTTTCCAGTTCACTGTGAAGGCAACTGATGGTGGTTACCCAGCCCTAAGCAGTCAGGCTGTAGTGAAAGTCATGGTCCTTGATGAGAATGATAACTCTCCCTTCATTCTGTATCCTCTACAAAATGGCACATCACCATGCAGTGACCTGGTACCCAGGTCAGCAGAGCCAGGATACCTGGTGACAAAAGTGGTGGCTGTAGATGGGGACTCAGGACAGAATTCCTGGCTTTCCTACCAGCTGCTCAAGGCCACAGACCCCAGTCTTTTCACTGTATGGACCCACAATGGGGAAGTGCGCACTGCAAGGCCTATCAATGACAAAGATAACATCAAACAGAGACTCTTGGTGCTGGTGAAGGACAATGGGGAACCACCACTGTCCACAGCAGCTACATTGAATGTACTCCTGGTGGATGGCTTCTCTGATCCTTATGTAAAGCTCTCTGATGTACCTAATGACAGCACTCAGGATGACACCCTTACAATCTACTTAGTAATTTCTCTAGCTTCCATCTCCTTTCTCTTCCTGTTCTCTTTTATCCTGTTCATTGTAATGCACCTGTGGAGAAAAAAAAGGGGTTCTGGAGATAATGTGCGTTTTGATTTAAATGGAGTATATCCTAACCACTTAGTGGACTTCAGTCACTCTAGTACCCTGTCCCAGAGTTGCCAATATGAAATATGTCTGAACAATGGATCTGGAACCAATGAATTCAAATTCCTGAAACCATTAATTCCTAGTGTCCCTCCTCAAGCCTCTGTCAGTGAATGAAAAGAATATCTAGTTTTCCAAAATAGCTCTAATTTGGTTAAATACTGAGATTTGTCAACTAAGACTTAACTTTTTGTAAATAGTTTCCTATTGTGCTTCATTACTTAAATTTGATATCAATAGTTAAAGTCTAACTTGCAATATTAGGTTATTGATAGTTATAAAAATTTGTTAATTTGGGATTAAGATAATTTAGCCACCCAGTAAATTGAATAAATTACAATGTTATATTTAATATGTTTTTGCCTTATATCATTTAAAACATAATCAATTCTAAATAGTTAAAATGGAAATTGGCTTTGCTTCCCTCTTAAATTAATTTTTTTTTCTCTTGTAAGGCTCATATTTCAGGCTTATATATGCTGGTTGGAACCTTTGTCTTCTATGTGGATTATTGTCACAAATGGAAAGAGAACAGTGACTCCTCCCTATAGACAGTTTTCTGAGAACACAGATTAACATGTGACTCTAACTAATAACTCTTTAAAAATAAAATATTAAAATTAACAAAGTATTAATAGTAGTTGGCATGATTAGTATCCATATGGGAAAGAAAAGAAAATTTAATATGGGACTTAAGAAAATAGATGTGCAATCTTTGAATCCGGTATTTTTCCTCCGATGAATCCTTAGTCAACAACAACTTACTGTTTTACTCTGTGTTTTTTTCTCTCAGGCTTAAGTAAATAACTTTGACACACTCTGAAATTCTTCTTACATACAAAAGAAAATGGGTTATGTGAACCTGGTTCTGAGATTTTGAAGTCTTGAGATTATTGTATTTAAGAATCCCATATTATGATTTTTCTTAATATAAATAGTTAAAGTAGTAAACAGTTAAAGATTTAGCAAGATAAAGTGTCATGTTACTTACATAGTATTCCCAATGAGCAAATGAGTGTTCCCTCTAGCTAAGCAATATTTCTTATTTTCTTACAAAAGTAGAATTTCCTTTCTGTTTCATGGGTTCACTTTGTCAAAATTTCTGGGAAGATATGAATTCTCATTATCTTTTGTGTAAACATAGATGGTCTGAATTTAACTCCATAAGTGATTAATTTTTATGAAAGCTAGTTTCTATATGACTTATGCCCCCTTCTTTACTGAACACTTCCAAATAAGTCACATCTATTTTGATGTCTTATATAGGCAATCAGGTGGTGCAGGAGATATTAAGATAGAGAATTAAGTTGAGAGTCAGGAAGACCAGTTTTTGACACTCACAGTATGAGTCATTTAACCTCTGTTTGCTTCAGTTTCCTCATCTGTAATATGGTGATAATAATAGCAACTATCTTCCAGGTCATTGTGAAAATCAAATGAAATAATAATTACAAAGCAGCTAGAACATAGTAAGTGCTACATAAATGCTACCTGTTATTCTTATACTCTGTTCTCAGGCACAATCTACTTTCTAAATAGCTATGTTTATATTTCTGAAATCATCTTAAAAACAATTCAATATAACATAATATAATTTTAAAACAGATGCATATAATAATATTTTTGTAATATATGTTCTTCAGGATTATGGAATTTATTTGTTACTCTTTGTCATCATATCAAACTGATGGACTTCTTATAAATATTAAATGCTTATTCTTGTCCAATTCTCTAAAGTTTCTTCCAGGGGTGTAACCATGTCTAAATTATTTCAATACATTTTAAAAATAATAGATAATGTTGATTAAATGATTCAAGGTTTGTGAACCACTTTTTATAATTTTACAAAACTCTTTTGATTCTCACATCTACCTCCTGAGGTGTTTGTTACAATTATCCCCATTTTACAGATGAAACTGACAAATAGAGAGCTTAATTGACTTTCCTGGACTCAAACTAGATAGTGCCTGAGACAGAATTCTAAATCAGATTTTATGATTCCAAGAACTGTTCTTTATTATCAGTGACATCTATCTGCCTTTCTATGACTGTTTATATTTATGATGTGAAATGAAGCCTTTCCAAAACCTTGGAAATCAAAAGCCTTTTCCAAAACAAATCCCTGTGCCATAGCCCATATTCTCCTCCTTAGAGAAGCTTTTGGCCCAACTCTAAATGAATGTTTAACCCTCTATTTATTTTTCAATGTGTCCATTAAGCTATAGTCTCTATTTAAATATCTGAACTAAAATGGCATGTGGGACAGTCAGTAGGTTAAAGCAGGCAAATCCTTGGCTATTGAAAAAAATTTATCATGTTCTAGAAAAATTTAGCTTGGATTTCAACTTCTGTGTGCATGTCATATGTTATCTTTATTACAAAATAAATAACTTTTTTATCCTATTTTTGTTTTCATTTAATTCAACTTTTTAATATTTGAAAATATTACCTCCTTTTAAAAATATCAACAAGTGTTATTGCTACTAATGTAACCTCAATTCATTGTTTTATTTTGCCTACAACATTATTCTGCTTTGCATGAAAACTTCATAATAGGATTGAATAGAATTTAATCAAATTTGTCACGTTGTCATTTCTATTTTAATTATCATTATGAAGCATTTTGCAAAAGTGTAATGGTAATTTGATGGATATTTCAGTTCAATGGCAAGAACTAAGATAATTTATTTTTCCAAAATTGGTTTCAATTATGTCTTCAAACACCACCTTTTGTGATTTTTATGGAAAAATTTTCAAGCACAACACTTAATTTTAATCTGGCTTATTCATTTGTATAGTTGTATGTAATTAAATTTAATGTGGAGTGATAAACAGTTTGCATATTTCATCTGCTTAGCTCTAGCTTTAAAATGCATCAACACTGACAAATTGAAATGAACCTAAACTATGAAAAACATAAATCAACTTGCTAATTTCCTTCTAATAAATTGATTAAATTAAGTGATAAGTCTGATTTTGTTGACATGAAGATAAATAGTTGTTTTGTGACATTTTCAGTTATAGGTACATCTTGACATCATCTTTCTACTAGCTTTGTATTGTTTTGCCTAAATAATCAATAATTACAACCTCATGGAATTCTTTCTATATATACTCAGAACTTCACTTCCCCAAGTTTGTATACTCTGCAGATTCCTTTACTCGGTGGGTGTACTGCTTTTGAAAGTGAACTTTCAGTTTTCTGCCTCATAGCTAAATGACGTCCTGGATTTTAGTACTTTTCATGGTGAAAATAGAGGAAAATATTTTATGTGATGTTCTTTTAAGATGAGCAACTTTTATAAAGAGGCCAATTAACATTAGCAAAATGCAGTGGAGAATGGAGTCAACAGTGATCTTTATAAATGAGGATGCGGAATATTCAGGTGTTTCTTTTTCCTTGATGTTATTTTTATACCAGTCTTTAAATATCCTTGGGAAACATCTCTCTCTTCCTCCTCCCACCCCCATAGTGATCTTCAATTCATTATATATAAAAGGAAACGGTTGGATTAAAATCACTTCTTCAGGTCTTCAATATACCTTCAAATTCTAACATTTAGAGAGTATATAGTTTCTCAATTTCCCTGAATTCAGGATTTGATATGATTCTTTTCTCCAAATGTGGTACTAATTTAGCCAGGAGATCTGAAAGGGATTTTAAAAGGTGGAGTTTATGATTAAGGACTCATGGTGGCGCTGCAGGCTCAGAAGACAAACTCCACTACCCAGAGAAAACAGAACCTACAAGAACAGTCAGAAAGAGGAGGCTTTCTCAGGCGTTTCTCAGACTTGGACGAGCAGAGAATAGAAATAACTAGTTCAGAATTACTTCAGACAAGAAGAAAGAATTCATTTATACGGAATATAATAAGTATTTTTTTCACTCGGATACAGCAATGGCGACTACTGCAGGACAAGTGCAATGGAACAGGCAAGTAATATTCTTTATTGTAATTTTACTGTCGTCTAAGGCAGCTTCAGAGCCGGAGCGGTTTTCTGTGGCAGAGGAGATGGAGAGCGGCTCTTTTGTGGCCAATGTGGTGAAAGCTCTGGGACTGGAAGTGGGGGAGTTGCATGCGCGGGGTTCCCGGGTAACCTCTAACCATAACAAACATTTTTTGCAATTGGATTCGAAGACGGGCAATTTATTTCTAAAAAAGAAACTGGACCGGGAAGAGATATGCGGCCCTACCGAACCTTGTGTATTGCCTTTCCAAATCTTACTAGAAAACCCTTTGCAATTCTTCCCGATCGAACTCCAAGTGAAAGATATAAATGACAATTCACCCACTTTCTCGGACCCAGACATGTTCCTGAGAATATCAGAAAGCACTGCCTCAGGGACTCCTTTCCCTTTAAAGATCGCTCAGGATTTGGATGTTGGTATTAACAGCCTTCAAAACTACACCATCAGCCATAATTCGCATTTTTTCCTTCACACTCACATCCGCAGCGATGGCAGAAAAATTCCGGAGCTCGTCTTGGATAAAGCTCTGGATCGTGAGGAGCAACCAGAGTTCACGCTAATCCTCACAGCTATGGATGGTGGGTCTCCCCCGAGGTCTGGGACAGCCCGAGTGCGGATCACCGTTGTGGATGTTAATGACAACGCGCCTGTGTTTCTTCAGTCAAGGTATCAAGTGCAGATTCCAGAGAACAGCCCCATTGATTCACTAGTAGTGACTGTCTCTGCTCGAGATTTAGATGCTGGAATCAATGGAGATGTCGTTTATACTTTATTCCAAGCTTCGTATGAAGTCAGTCAAACTTTTGGGGTCGACCCCAGCTCAGGAGAGATTCGACTGAAAAAACAAGTGGATTTTGAGTCAATTGAGAAATATGAGGTTGATATTGAAGCCACAGACATTGGGGCTCTTTCAGGAAAATGCACTGTTTTGGTCCAAGTGATGGATGTGAACGACAATTTCCCAGAACTGACTATGTTGTCACTAACGAACCCTATTCCAGAGAACATTCCTGAGAGTGTGGTCGCTGTTTTCAGCATCAGAGATCGTGACTCTGGGGAAAATGGAAGGATGATTTGCTCCATTCAAGAGGATCTTCCTTTCTCCTTGAAGTCTCACTTGGAGAACTTCTATTCAATAATAACAGAGGGAGCTCTAGATAGAGAGAGCAAGGCTGAGTACAACATCACCATTACTGTCATAGATTTGGGGTTCCCAAGACTGAAAACTGAGCACAACATCACAGTGCTTATTTCTGATATCAATGACAACCCTCCGGTATTTATTCAGACAATGTACACTCTGTACCTCCCGGAGAACAGCAGCCCCGCTCTCCATATTGGCAGCATCAGTGCCAGAGATAGTGATTCAGGGATCAATGCCAAAGTCACTTACTCCCTGCAACCTCCAGAGACTGGAGATCTTCCCCTCTTCTCTTACATATCTATAAATTCAGACAACGGGTATCTCTATGCCCTGAGATCTCTTGATTATGAAGCCATCCAAACTTTCCAGTTCACTGTGACGGCAACTGATGGAGGCTCCCCGGCCTTGAGCAGCCAGGCTGTCGTTCGAATTGTAGTTCAGGATGAGAATGATAACTCTCCCCTTGTGCTGTACCCCCTGCAGAATGGCACAGTTCCCTGCAATGACCTGGTGCCTAAGACAGCAGAGCCCAATTATCTGGTCACAAAGGTGGTGGCTGTGGATCAGGACTCAGGACAGAATTCCTGGCTTTCCTACCAACTGCTCAAGGCCACAGACCCAGACCTCTTTATTTTGTTGGCCCATAATGGGGAAGTGCGAACTGCACGGCCTATCAGAGACAGAGATATGATCAAACAGAGACTTTTGGTGCTGGTGAAGGACAATGGGGAACCACCTCTATCCACAATGGCTACACTGAATGTGCTTTTAGTGGATGGATTCTCTGAGCCTTTTGTAAAGCTTTCAGATGAGCCCAAAGACGAGCCCCAGAATGATTCCCTCACAATCTACTTGATCGTTTCTTTGGTTTCTGTCTCCTTCCTCTTCTTAGTCTCTGTCATCCTGTTCATTTCCATAAGGCTATGGAGGAAAAGAAATTCAGCAAAAGGTGATCGTTTAGGACCCAACTGCCAATTTTCAGGGCACTTGATGGATGTCAATGACACTGGGACCCTATCCCAGAGTCACCAATATGAAGTGTGTTTGGCCACTGGCTCTGGGAACACTGATTTCAACTATCTGAGGCCAATTATTCAGAGTTTCACTCCTCCAATCTCTGACAGGAAATCTGAGAAAAATCAAGGAGTCCAAAGTACCTATATGCTTGATTACATGTAAGAATTCTTCAACTTATATTTAACATGTAAATTGTGTAAAATTTAAGTAGTTCTGTGTCTAGCTGCTTAGATACTCAAATTTCCTAGGTCTGTGGTCTTTACACATGTGCTCAACAATTTGATTCCTAATAGTCAGTACTAGATCCACATCATAGACAGAAAAACTTTTTACTGGTGATTTTCCTTAACAGCAATTTTAGCTAGCTAACAAGTTGAATATATAGTATTCTTACATTTATATAGTCTAACTGTCAATGTTGACTTATTAATTCTATTAAACTTTTAAGTAATAAAATGGAAAGTTGAATTGTCTTCCCTCTTAACTTTTTTTAATTAGATTTTTTGGGGGATTAATTTCAGTTTTAGAACTTTTGTATACTTTCCCCCAATATCTGTATGTTTATCTTATACTTCATAGGTTTGGGTTTGTGAAGTTAGTACCCTTGCAGGGGTTTACTTCTTTAATAGGCTAATTGATTTTAGAAGTGAGTTGCCTGTTTTAAATAATAGATTCATTTCATTAATTTAGTACTTCCTTCTGAAAATGGTATCAATCACAGGAAAGATTTGTTCTTTATTATGTTTGGGAATTCCAAAAAAAAAAGAAAGCAGTATGTATAAATGATAGCCCATCTAGGCTCAAAAAGATGAAGACATTTGCTCATGGTCACCAAAATTAGTTAACGTCAAATGCAGGATTTAAATCTAGCTCTTCCTGGGTCTTTATCCAGTATTTTACCCACAATGCTATGATGATTGTTCTTTCAGAATATCTCTCAGAAATGATTATTGTTCTCAAAAATGAGTTACCTGTAATTATAATTTTTTCCATTTAAGTTTCAGAAATTGAAAGAGAAGTTTAAAATTAAATGGCCTTGTAAGAGGAATATCTGTTATGGAACTAAAACTGATTGTAGCATAGCAAGAGTGGGGAAAATAGGAGCTTGTAGTGGCTTGGATTAAAGAAGATCCATTGCTATTTCAACTGAGTCCTTCCTTGACCTGAAATTAATTTTATAAAAACTTGATATATCTTTAAGCTTTCTCTGGTCTTAGTTTCACAATCTATAATAAAGAAAAATTTGAACTACATGAACTACAGCAGTGTGCAAACTTATTGAGACAACCAATTAACTTAATAAGGTTTTACTTTGTGACAATAAATTGTATACTTCTATTAACTCAGTAAGCTAACTCAGACCTTGACCAGAAAAAAAAATAATTGAGCTGAACTTTAGGTTTGTATCAGTTGAGTGTGGAATTTCATAGCATACATGAGTATTTCATTACTGCTTTTGATTAGTTTTTAATTAGTTTGATTAGGTTTAAAAGTATGGCTACTGCCCCAAGAAATGAAGAAAAGTCACAGCTCTTAAAAAAACACATTTCAGTGGCGTAGAGACATTACAGTGTCTATTTGTATTGAAAAGTCAAACATTTCAAGAATCACATATGGTCACAATAAGTAAGAATCAATCACATTTAAATTTTTTTTTAATTTTCATTTTCCCTAGTTACATGAAAACAAAAGGCCAACTTTTTTTCTTTTGGTTATACATTCTTCATATATATACATATTTCCTTATGAAGCATATTGGGAGAGAAAAATCAGAACAAAAGGGAAAAGCCATGAGGGAAAATAAAACAGAAGAAAAAGAAAAAAAGTGAACATAGCATGTGTTGATTTATATTCCGTTTCCATAGTTCTCTCTCTGATATGGATGATGCTTTACATCCAAAGTTTTTTAAGACTGATTTGGATCACTAAACTATTGAGAAGAACCAAGTCTGTCATAATTGATCAATGCACAATCTTGCTGTTACTAAATATGATTGAATTAAAACACACACACACACACACACACACACACACACACCTGATCTATTATTTTAGAAAAACAATCCAATTCTGAGAAAAAAGCAGACATTCAAAAGAGCATAGCCTCTAGAAAGGTTGTTATTAATTTCTTAACAGTTCAACACAGGCTTCTTCTTAAAGGTGGAATAAGAGTATGAACATCAGAGGGAAATTATTACTAACTAATGCTGTGAAGAACAAATGTTTGTTATATGCAAGATAATAAGTTTCAAATATTGGAGAAAGTTCATTTTTCAGTGATTTTAAAAGAGTGGTAATTAAAAAAAAAAAAAAGAAATCCTACATATGCATCCAGAGAGACGACTGTGGAGACTGTAAATTAACACATGCTATGTTCACTTTTTTCCTTTTTTTTTTTTCTGTTTTTTTCTTCTTGTGTTCTTTCCCCTTTGTTCTGATTTTTCTCTTCCAACCTGATTCATAAATGTGTATTTTATTTTTTTTTTATTTAATAGCCTTTTATTTACAGGTTATATGTATGAGTAACTTTACAGCATTAACAATTGCCAAACCTCTTATTCCAATTTTTCACCTCTTGCCCCCCACCCATTCCCCCAGATGGCAGGATGACCAGTAGATGTTAAATATATTAAAATATAAATTAGATACACAATAAGTATACATGAGCAAACTGTTATTTTGCTGTACAAAAAGAATCAGACTCTGAAATATTGTACAATTAGCTTGTGAAGGAAATCCAAAATGCAGGTGGGCATAAATATAGGGATTGGGAATTCAATGTAATGGTTTTTAGTCATCACCCAGAGTTCTTTCTCTGGGCGTAGCTGGTTCAGTTCATTACTGCTCCATTGGAAATGATTTGGTTGATCTCCTTGCTGAGGATGGCCAGGTCCATCAGAACTGGTCATCATATAGTATTGTTGTTGAAGTATACAATGATCTCCTGGTCCTGCTCATTTCACTCAGCATCAGTTCGCGTAAGTCTCTCCAGGCCTTTCTGAAATCATCCTGTTGGTCAATAAATGTGTATTTTAAAAATGAATGTACATGTATAACCAGGAAAAAAATAAAACAATTTTAAAAAACATCCTAGCATAGAACATAATTAGAAAATTCATGTTGATATTTTTTTTCAAATCCCAGATTCTTCTGCTCTCATAAATTCCTAATATGCAATAAAAATATCCTGTGAAATAGAAGTTGAAAAGAAATTTGTAAGGATATATATGTGTATGTGTATACACACATATAATTTCTAGAGTAAACCGAATAATTACATATGGACTTCTCAGGTGCACATGAGAAGTATAAAAATGCAGCTCTCATGTAACTATCGATCAGGTGAATTAAATTCAAGAAGAATATTAATATTACAACATTTTGAACATAAAATTTATATTACCTAAAAGAGTTTTGACAAGTTATTGTTGAATCAGATTTAAAGTGTGTAATTTGTCAGTTACATAGTATGAGGATCAAGAAGGCATTTTAAATTACCTTCTATAAGTATATAATATACTACATTACAGAGAAAATAGAATTTGAAGGACACACTAAAAGAAAAGGTTTTGTAAGATTTAATGGGAATGAAATATTACCTGTAAGAACCCCAAAATTCAGAATTCCTAAGATTTAATGGGAATGAAATATTACCTGTAAGAACCCCAAAATTCAGAATTCCTTAAAGCAAAAACAAACAAACAAACAAACAAACAAACAAACAAATAAATGGGTGAATGGATAAATCAGGTTATTGGGGCGAAATGTGTTTGATTGTGCCAGTATCTGTTCTTGAAAATTGCTCTTTACCAATACACAATTGAATAGACAATTGATATTCCTTGTTGCACTGTTTCTGGTCTAAATCAACTTGAGAGCTGGAAAATTCATTAGCTGGGTACATGAGAAGAGCTTTATAGCCAATATAAGCAAGGCTTTTCGTTTATTAGTGGTGGACCTGCTGGGAGTGGGTGAGGTGGGCACAGTAAGGGAGATTTAGTTCTAAAGGAGAAACTGGATGGGGAATAACTTCATGGAACCTCCAATCCTACCTGAACTACAGGTGCTAGGAAGAAATAAACATCTTGCTATTTTCTTGGATGTGGAGTATCAGGAATAATGAAAGTATCAGGAATAATGAAAAAGTAAAATACATTTGCTGAAGATCACTGAAGATATGAATACTGAATGAACAGAATCCCAAACTGCATAGTCAGTACCAACTCTCATGACTTCAAATTCTCACCCTCAAGGATGGCAGAAAGTTCTGGAAACTAATGTTAAAGAACTGGATCAGAAAGAACAGCTGAAATGAGATTTTAACTTTCACAGTAATAAATGGTGGGTCTTCATTTAGATGTGAGAAGCTTTTCAACTGAGATATAGGTTGAGGATGACATTGAAAATGCCCCCATATTTACTCAGTCACAGTGTGAAATATGGGTCCCTGAAAATGCCTCCACTGGCTCTCTTCTTGTGATTGTCTTGGCTATAGAGTTAGACTTGGACTTCTGTAGATATGTATTGTATTCCAAGCTTACGATGAAGTTAATCAAAACATTTGAAGAAAAATCATATCTTTAAAGAAATCTGACTGAAAAAAATTACTTGACTTCAAAGCAATTCAGATATATGGCATATTTATTGAGACCATAGACCTATGACCTTTTTCAAGAAAACGTATCGTTTTGATTTTAAGTGAAAGGTCAGAGTGAAAAGACCATATCATCATTGACTGGCTCCACTTTTGAGAACTTGACTGAGACTATAGTCACTGATTCTTACATACATGATCTAGGACGTGATCAAGGGACAATGGGAAGACAATTTTGCTTTATCCAAGAATATCTTCCTTTTATTCTAAAATGAGAGTTGAGAAACTTCTATACTCTCATAACAGAGGCAGCAGAGTACAGACAACCTGACTGAATAAAACATTATTACTGTATCAATATGGGAGATGCCCAAGCTCAAAACTTAACATAATGTCAGTGCTCATCTCCAATGACAACTCACCAGTGTCTATACAGATACTCTATAAGCTTCACTTTACTGCATCTTCTATTAAAGATGTGTCCTCTTTTGTTTACTTCGGCTCAAAATAGAAAGTTTTCTTGTTTAAAATGAGTGAACTATTGAGACATCCAAATTTTTCATTTCTCTGTAAGGGTGACTGATGGCAGCTTGCTGGTTCTGTGCCAGATGTTGGTTTAGGTTGTAGTTCTGGATGAAGTACGCACTTCAGAATAGTACATCTCCCTGAAATGACTTGGTACTTGAGAATAGAAACAAATTACCAACGTGGTGGCTATGGATGGGAACTTGAGGGAGAATTCCTCACGCTACTCAAGTCCATGGATTTTCAGACTCATCACTGTGTGGGCCAATAACAAGAAATGAAACTCATTAGTGAGAGATGCCATCAAGTTTTTAGTTTTTAGTTCATGAACCTAGTATTTTTGAGGCTTTTTGTTCCCTCTTGGATATTTTACAAGCAAGGTGTTTTTGCTCATTGCCACCAATTGCATTTCGACTGTGCAATGGATAAAGGGAAATAATTTCTCCTATAAAAAGTCAACTTATAATAAACTACATAAAGATCCCCTCTATCTAATTAAAAAGAATATCTTAATGTCTTATTGAGGTAGAAATTGACTGTTACCTTCAGGAACTAAAATTGACAAAAATGTTAAAATGAGAGTTTATAGCCACATTTAGACATAAACAGAATATTCTGGTTGTCAATAATTAACTTTCCTGTAAACCAAGTTCTACATTATTTAACTTTTCTAATCAGCCAATAATTTGAAAGTAACATACAATTTATTTTCAGTAGTTTTATAGTCAAAGCTCAGACATAAACCACTTTTCATATTATTAAACTTATTTTGTGAAATTACTTTTTAGGATTTTAAACATTTTTGGTCATTGATACCAGTTTCATGGTGACTGTGCAATGGATAAGGAGAAATAGTCTTCTCCCCCCAAAAGTTAACTAAGAACATAGAATAACATAATTTTAACTAATTATAATTTTCCATAAAATATTAACACATCTTAAGAAAAGTAATCTCAAAGGACATGAACAGACAATTCTCAGATAAAGAAATTGAAACTATTTCTAGCCATATGAAAAGACACTCCAAGTCATTATTAATCAGAGAAATACAAATTAAGACAACTCTGAGATATCACTATACACCTGTCAGATTGGCTAGAATGACAGGGAAAGATAATGCAGAATGTTGGAAGGGATGTGGGAAAACAGGGACACTGATACACAATGTTGGTGGAATTGTGAATACATCCAGCCATTCTGGAGAGCGATTTGGAACTATGCTCAAAAAGTTATCAAACTGTGCACACCCTTTGACCCAGCAGTGTTACTACTGGGCTTATATCCCAAAGAGATCTTAAAGAAGGGAAAGGGACCTGTATGTGCACGAATATTTGTAGCAGCCTTCTTTGTAGGGGCTAGAAACTGGAAACTGTGTGGATGCCCATCAATTGGAGAATGGCTGAATAAATTGTGGTATATGAATATTATTGTTCTGTAAGAAATGACCAACAGGATGATTTCAGAAAGGCCTGGATAGACTTACACAAACTGATGCTAAGTGAAATGAGCAGGACCAGAAGATCATTATATACTTCAGCAACGATACTGTATGAGGATGTATTCTGATGGAAGTGGATTTCTTCAACAAGAGATCTAACTCAGTTTCAATTGATCAATGATGGACAGAAGCAGCTATACCCAAAGAAAGAACACTGGGAAATGAATGTAAACTGTTTGCATTTTTGTTTTGCTTCCCAGGTTATTTTTACCTTCTGAATCCAATTCTTGTGCAACAAGAGAACTGTTCGGTTCTGCACACATATATTGTATCTAGGATATACTGTGACATATTTAACATGTATAGGACTGCTTGACATATGGGGGAAAGAGTGGAGGGAGAGAGGGGAAAAGTCGGAACAGAAGTGAGTGCAAGGGATAATGTTGTAAAAAATTACCTAGGCATGGGTTCTGTCAATAAAAAGTTATAATTATGGAAAAAAAGAAAAGAAAAGAAAAGTAAGCAACAATGTTAGTATAACTTGTTAGAGCAAGAATTTTTAAAAAGTAACCCAAGTTAATATTTGGTTAAAAAAAAGTACAGTTTCAAATATTATTGTATTCTATGTTCCCTAAACTCAAAAACTGCCTTGAAATTGTTCAGTGCTCAATTGTGTTATGTTTTAATCTGCATCTAGTTTATTTCAATCATCTTTATGAGTAATTTTTAAAAGTTTATCAACTCAAATTGTAAAGGTCTTATTATGATTATGTAGGCATGGAAATTGACAATATTTAGTGGAACTTCAGGTCCAATACAGACAATTAACATAGCTTATCTTCTCAAGACCATTCCTGCTAACTTTCTCAAGTATTACTTTTAATCACTTCTACGAACTTAAAAAAGCATAAACATTTTTATCGACATTGTTTAATTTTCTACTTTATCTAGATAAGTTAAATGTAGAGCTGCAAGCAAATTACTTTTTTCCCTTAGACTTTATTATCCTTAGTGAAGTGAAATAAAGACGTGAACAAAAAATCAGGGGAAAATCTGAATGAACAATGAAAACTAGAGTTTAATTGGATTTAATTCCACTCAATAAAAAAGATAAAAATATATTAAAATGGCTGATTTTTTAGATTAAAAAAATTGGTTTGGAATATCATTTTATTTGGCTATGTATTTTATTATGTAGATCCTAAGGTTCCTGCTCTCTCTCCCCTCCTCCCTATATCAATAAGCCATATCAGTTTTTCACTTCTGTTGACCTTTGTCCAAGATATTGCTTTTAACTAAAGACACTGATGTCAGCCTTAAAATACACCAGAAATTAATTCTATGATTTTGGTGTTCATTTCTAAGAAATTATTCCAATATATTAAGAATCTGTGATTTTGTGAGTGTAGGAATTCCTCCAGTGATGCAGACTTTTAAAAATGGCTTTATTTTATATCCTTGGAGAGTTTTCTGAAGCTTGTAAGGTCAAATTATTTTATAGATAATACAGTGTCAAAGACGAAATTTTAATCCAGCTCTTTCATTGGGCAAATCTTTAATTCCCTCCACTGTGCTGTGTGTGTATCATTTCTTTAAATTTCTCTGAAAATGATATATTATTTTTAAAACTGAGCTCCCTGAAAAGGAACATCATGATTTTACTTCCATTTCAATAATTAAAAGGATTTAAATAAACATATAAGATAGCTTATATAAGGGGCCATTGTTATGAAATAGTCCAGATACACTATGGGAAAATAAAATAGAGAATGGACTAATATCCTAATAAATTAGGCTTGAGGGACCTGAAATTCACTGAGTTTTTTTTGTTTGTTGTTTGTTTGTTTGGTTGGTTTGTTGTTGTTGTTGTTGTTATTTTAGTTACAAATACTCCCTTGAAGCAATCTAAAATTATCATTATTATAGTATCCAATATCTTATTAGGCAGGCTTGGACTTATTTTCATAATTTGTAAACATAAGATTAAATAATATGACTTATAATATCATTATAATTTTAACATTCCAGTAGTTTGTGATTATTTCTTTCTTTGTTAGAAAAGATTTAGAATACATTTAAGGACAGAAAAATTAGTCTTCTACAAACTATCACATTATTGTTTTTCTATGTAGCAATATAGTAAGAATCTACTCAATGGAACTTTTTTTTTCCTTTTTTTTTTTTTTAATTTAATAGCCTTTTATTTACAGGATATATGCATTGGTAACTTTACAGCATTAACAATTGCGAAACCTCTTGTTCCAATTTTTCACCTCTTTACCCCCCCACCCCCTCCCCTAGATGGCAGGATGACCAGTAGATGTTAAATATATTAAAATATAAATTAGATACACAATAAGTATACATGACCAAAACGTTATTTTGCTGTACAAAAAGAATCAGACTCTGAAATATTGTACAATTAGCTTCTGAAGGAAATCCAAAATGCAGGTGTGCATAAATATAGGGATTGGGAATTCAATGTAATGGTTTTTAGTCATCTCCCAGAGTTCTTTTTCTGGGCATAGCTAGTTCAGTTCATTACTGCTCCATTAGAAATGATTTGGTTGATCTCGTTGCTGAGGATGGCCTGGTCCATCAGAACTGGTCATCATATAGTATTGTTGTTGAAGTATATAATGATCTCCTGGTCCTGCTCATTTCACTCAGCATCAGTTCGTGTAAGTCTCTCCAGGCCTTTCTGAAATCATCCTGTTGGTCATTTCTTACAGAACAGTAATATTCCATAATATTCATATACCACAATTTATTCAGCGATTCTCCAACTGATGGACATCCATTCAGTTTCCAGTTTTTAGCCACTACAAAAAGGGCTGCCACAAACATTCGTGCACATACAGGTCCCTTTCCCTTCTTTATAATCTCTTTGGGATATAATCCCAGTAGTAACACTGCTGGATCAAAGGGTATGCACAGTTTGATAACTTTTTGAGCATAGTTCCAAACTACTCTCCAAAATGGTTGGATTCGTTCACAACTCCACCAACAATGCATCAATGTCCCAGTTTTCCCGCATCCCCTCCAACAATCATCGTTATTTTTTCCTGTCATCTTAGCCAATCTGACAGGTGTGTAGTGGTATCTTAGAGTTGTCTTAATTTGCATTTCTCTGATTAATAATGACTTGGAGCATCTTTTCATATGACTAGAAATAGTTTCAATTTCTTCATCTGAGAATTGTCTGTTCATATCCTTTGACCTCAATGGAACTTTTTTAAAAACACCTTAAACAAGTATTGTTTATTTTTTTTTTAATTCTCATAGATTACGTCTTAAGAAATTGTTTGTTTGGAGGCAGCTAGATAGTGCAGTGGATAGAATCTCAGACATGTAATACTAGCTGGCTCTTTGATCCTGGGCAAGTCACTTAACTACAATTGCCTCACCCCCCCAAAAAAAAAAATGGAGAAAAAAAGAGAATTCTTTGTGTCTTTTAAAAATACATTTTATTTAATAATTTTATTTTACATCTCAATAAATTCTGGGATTAAGAAGGTTTTTGCTAATTTTTTTTTTTTGTCTTGGGTGTCATTGCAAAGCCCTAATGAGTCATAAAAAAAAAAAACCTCTGAGGTAAGACACTGAAGAAAAATTGGGACACCTCCCCATCATAACAAGTTGATTAATTTTCATCACTTTTTCATGACATTACTGATTATTCAAATAAGCTCTTCATTGTTTTGCGTTGTTCTAATAATTTTTGTTTCTGTTCTTGCGTTCGGGGAGAAAGCAGGACCTAGAAATCTAAGATTATAATTTTCATATTAAGTTAAAGAACTTTAATCTAGATTTTTTTTGATCATGAAACGGACTTCACGGAATGTAATTTGTCAATAAAGTCGCATGGTGGTGCTGTGGAACAAGAAGGCGATTAAAAGAATTGTAAATTCTGCAGACTCCATTACCAAAACAAAGAGAGATCCGGGAGAGAAGACTCTGCAGGTTTTAGCAAAAACTAAGATGTTTCCATAAGGGCTGTTCAGATTACAAATAAGGAGTAGAGTTCTTTTCAAGAAACGAGATTAACACTACCAGGAATTTCTCTTCTTGAAAGGATTATGCGTTGTGCACCCACCCAAACAATGGAAACTGCGCTAGGGAAAACTCAGCGGAACAGGCAAGTGATGTTCTTTATTGTAGCTTTTCTCTTGTCTGGGGCGGGTTCCGATCCGGGGAGGTTTTTTGTGGCAGAGGAAATGGAAAGCGGCTCCTTTGTGGCCAATGTAGTAAAGACCCTTGGGATGGGAGTGGAAGAATTGTCAGCCCGGGGAGCCCGAATCCTTTCGGAGGATAAAAAACAGCTTTTACAGCTCAATAGTGAGACCGGAGACCTCCTTATAAAAGAGAAACTGGACCGGGAAGAACTATGCGGCCTCACCGAGCCCTGTGTGGTACCTTTCCAGATCTTAATGGAAAAACCTTTGCAGTTCTTTCGGGCTGAGCTCCAGGTCGAAGATATAAATGACCATTCGCCCACATTCTTAGATATGAAGACATTTTTGAAAATATCAGAAAGTACTCCATTGGGGACAACGTTTCCCCTGACTATCGCTCAGGATATGGATGTCGGAAAAAATGGTCTCCAAAACTATACAATAAGCCCAAACGGCTACCTCTTTCTTCGCACTGTCACTTATAGTGATGGGAGGAAGTATCCAGAGCTGGTTTTGGAAAAAGCTCTGGATCGTGAGAAGCAGCCGGAACTCACATTAACCATCACGGCCATGGATGGTGGGTCCCCAGTGAAGTCTGGCACCGCCCAAGTGCAGATCACAGTTGTGGACATCAATGACAACACACCTGTGTTTGCTAAGCCTCAGTACGAAGTTCAGATCCCTGAGAACAGCCCAGTTGGTTCTCTGATTGTGACTGTCTCTGCTGAAGATTTAGACGCTGGTATCTATGGAGATATAACTTACACCTTATTCCAACCAACTGCAAAAGTCAGTCAAACGTTTGGAGTAGACCCTGTCTCAGGAGACATACGACTAAAAAGAGAAGTAGATTTCGAGGAAATTCAAACGTATGATCTACATATTGAAGCGATAGATGGCGGCGGTCTTTCTACAAAGTGCAATGTCTTGGTCCATGTGACAGATCTAAATGACAACCCTCCAGAATTGACAATGTCGTCATTTACCAGCAACATTCCAGAGAATTCCTCTGAGACTGTGGTTGCTGTTTTCAGCATCCGAGATCGTGACTCAAGGGACAACGGAAGGATGACTTGTTCCATCCAGGAAGATCTCCCTTTCGTCTTGAGAAAACAATTTGAAAATATCTACATCCTCATAACAGAAGAGACACTGGATAGAGAGAATAAGGCACAATATAATATCACCATTACTGTTAAGGATTTTGGGTCCCCAAGACTCAAAACTGAGCACAATATCACGGTGATCATCTCTGACATCAATGACAACCCACCAGTTTTTAATCAGACAAGCTATACACTCTACCTCCAAGAGAACAATAGCCCTGCTCTTTATATTGGTAGTGTCAGTGCCAGTGACAGGGACACAGGGGCTAATGCCAAAATCACCTATTCACTGCTGCCTCTAGAGGATCAAAACCTGCCCCTTTTTTCCTACATCTCCATCGACTCAGAAAACGGCTATCTTTATGCCCTGAGATCTCTGGATTATGAAGTCATACAAACTTTCCAGTTCACTGTAAGGGCAACTGATGGAGGCTCCCCAGCCCTGAACAGCAAGGCTCTCATTCGTGTTGTGGTCCAAGATGAGAATGACAACTCTCCCTTTGTGCTGTACCCACTGCAAAATGGTACAGCCCCCTGTAATGACCTGGTACCCAGAGGTGCAGAGCCAGGTTACCTGGTGACCAAGGTAGTGGCTGTGGATAGGGACTCAGGGCAGAATTCTTGGCTTTCCTATCAACTGTTTAAAGCTACAGACCCTAGTCTTTTCACTGTCTGGGCCCATAATGGAGAAGTGCATACAGCAAGACCTTTCAGTGACAGAGATGCCATCAAGCAAAAGCTCTTAGTACTGGTGAAGGACAATGGACAACCACCTCTATCCACAGCAGTCACACTGAATGTTATCCTGGTTGATGGCTTCTCTGAACCCTACATTCATCTCTCAGATGCACCCAAGGAACAGGCCCAGAGTGACTCTCTCACTATTTACTTAGTCATTTCTCTGGCCTCTGTTTCTTTTCTCTTCCTAGTTTCCATAATCCTGTTCATCTCAGTACACCTTTGGAAGAAAAAAAGAAATACCTTAAACAATGAATACTTTGGATCCCATGGGCCTTCATCGAGTCACTTGGTGGATGTTAATGGAACTGGGACCCTGTCCCAGAAATATCAATATGAGGTATGCCTGGACAGTGGCTTAGGGAGCAATGAATTCAAATTCCTAAAGCCCATTATACAAGTTCAAGGGTATGGAAAAGAGGAAAATCTGTCATTTTAGAATAGCTATGGCATAAATTAATGATTCTGTCCTATTAACATGATAATTTTAAATGACTTTTTCATCTTTTTTATTGCATTGTACTATAGCTAACTTTTTTGTGCCCCATTTTGTTTCATGTAATCAGTTTAGTAATGTATTAAACTTGTTTTCTAGACATCCATATATATACATACATAGTTATTTTACTTAGATTTAGAAGGGACTTTAGATTGTTATATAGTTTAACTCTTTTATCATATAAATAAAAAAAAAAAAAAACTGAGACCCAGTGAATTTAAGTGTCTTGTTAGGACAGATCTATTGCTTGTTGCTAATGGAAAGATGCAGTTTTTTTACAACAGTTTATGTTGTTGGTGTGTTAATACAGTGAAGCAGGACCATTTTCACATTTCCATTGCAAATGAAGGTTTGGCCACTAGTAGCAGATATTCTAAAACTGGAACTGTATAGTGTTGATTAGTGTGACTCCTGCTTAAAGATGACAAATTCATTGAGCATCCCACATTTTGGATAAAATATTTCATATACCCTGGCTCTTAATTCTCTTCATGTCTTTATATCAAATATGAAATAAGGGAACCTTTGAAAAATATGTTTTCTATGGTTACTGAATAATATTTCACTGAAGTTTTTAATAATGTGGATTAAGTAGTTACAGGAGATATAATTTTGATCTAATGATATTTTCAAGATTTTTTTGAAACTTCTTGTATTTTCTATTGTATTAATGTAAGTTAAGGCTTTCCACAAATGGTATCACTGGTCCTATGGAATGTGCTTACAAAATATGAAATGGTTAAAAAGTAATTTGTTTTTGGAAATTCTGGCTATAAATTAAATGTTCAAGAATCCAAAAAAATTGTTTAGAATTTTTCAGTGTATGAATGGTCACTAATTACTAGTCATTAACTGGACCTGAAATTATGATTTGTTTGATGTATCAAGATTACCTACTACTGCTCTGCTTTCATAACAGAGATAAATTCAGTCTCACAAGTTTTCACTTAGGTTGGCACCATACATTTGAGTCTTAATTGGAAGGGGAGATTTGGGAAGACATAAAAATGCACATTGTCAGAATAAAGGCACAGGCAAAAGGAAAAGAATGTAAAAATAAAGGGAGTGAGAAAGGATAGAATAAAGAGACCAAAAGTGATAAAGAAAGAAAAAAAGAAAAGAAGAAGAGAAAGTGCAGATCAAGAAAATGTACTACATATGCTAAGGATAGGCTTAGGTATCATAGGTCAACTTCAGGGTTTTTCTCTCCATTGTTTTATAGCGATTAGGCAACTCTGTGATAAGGATATCTAAAAGATTTTAAAGAAATCCTTTGAACTATGAAGAAAAAAAACCCTATAAATCTCATTTCAGAAATCCAATACACAAGGTTTTAAGACAACTAGAATTTCACTTCTATTATTGAAGTTCACATAGACTGAAATAATGTATAAAGAGCAGGATTTGGAGGAAAACGTCAAGTCTTTCCTCTGGAATTCATGGAACTGTGTTACTAAAGGCAAGTCACATAGCAAGTCAATTGTCCCAGATAATGGACCTATGATTTCTTATATCCAGGAGTTCTTTCCAGTGATGTAAATCTTAATACACACATGCAGCCATTCTGTGTGATTCTAGTGTATCTTCTTCCAAAATTTTGCAACAGGAGATGCAACATGCAGAAGCACTTTCTTGTCCCAATGGTATCAGAGCATTTTGGCTGTCTACCTATCATCTTTTCCTCTTGCCATGTATCCAGATTATTTTCTTTTCTTATCATGTGATTTCTTGATGATGTACTTCTGTTTTTCTTCAGAGTCTCTTGGTTCCAAGTTTCAGCTAGATCACAATCATTATCTGCTGCTTTTCCATTTATCTCTGTGTGATATATTCAAGTTTTGTTTTTTAGAGGCACTGCTATGCCTTTCTTATAACAGATAGCAATAAAATTTTCTGATTCTATAAATTACAAATGAACTTCACCCTGTGTTTTTCTTTTAGCCTTTTAAAGATTTCCCTATAGAACTGTAATTAAAGCTCTGGAGTCTCCCTCCACCTCAACTAGCGGAAGTTTAAATAAACATGAGCCAATCAACTTTTGACTTCATGGAGAAGGAAGATGAGAAAAAGTTATTAAATAAGGGACTCTAAAATGGAATTTTACCTTAATGATTTAAAAGTATACACATATCACCATACTCTGCAAAGTAGCAAAAATGACCTGAGATGTCAATGATTGGAGAATCACAGGAAGACAAGAATGCAATTAGTGAATTCATGAATTGGTCTTACCATTTTGTAAAACAATTTGCAACTCTGTGGGGAAAGAAATCACTAAAATGTTCATTCTCCTTGAACTAATGATGTTACTACTGGGAGTTTTCAGATCTTATTGAAAAATCCCTTATAGTTTCTCCAGTTTGGATTGAAAGTCCAAGATATTAATGATCATCCACCCATGTTTCTGGACACTGAGATGCTCCTGAAAATATTAGAAAGTACAACGCCCGGAATTTTATTCCTACAAGAAACTGCACAGGATTTAGACGCAGGGAGAAAGGACTACAAAATTATGCAGTTAACCTTAACTTCTATTTCCATATTAAAATCCGAAAAGATGGGAAGGGTGGGAAATACCAGGAGCTCATTTTAGATAAAGCACTGGATCGGGAGGAGAGTCCTGAGATAATCTTAATCCTCTTTACTTTGGATAAAGGATCTCCACCCAGGTCTGGCACTGCCCTATCGGGTTCTAGTTGTTCAGCCTTGATATGAGGTTCATATCCCTGAGAACAGCCCCATTTGCTGCCTAGTTGTTACAGTCTCTGCTAGAGATTTCGGCACAGGAATTAATGGAGAAATAACATATACAGTTTTCCATTCCTTGAAAAGTATACGCAGAACTTTTCAAATCAATCCCATCACTAGGGACCTAATTCTTGGGGTAAATCTGAATTATGAGACAATTCAAGATCACATAGTGAGAATTCAAGCCACTGATGGAAGGAGCCTTTCAGAGGAATATACTGTATTTGTCCAGGTGACCGATCTGAACGACAATCCCTGGAACTGACCATGTTGTTATTAACCAGTCCTGTTCCTCAGTGGCCACCTGAAAATTCACCTTACTGTTGTTGCTATTTTCAAGTTCTGATATCCAGATTCTGGGGATAATGGAAAGATGTTTTGTTTCATCCAGGATCATCTCCCTTTCAACTTGATACAACTTGATTCAACTTAATACAGAGAGCTCTGGATAGAATACAAGATAACCATTCCAGCACAGATTTAGGTTCCCCCAAGTTTGAAATGGAGTACAATATCATTGTAATGATCTCTGACATCAATGAGAATCCTCCAGTATTTAATCAGACAGCTTACATATTTTATCTCAGGGAGAACAATAGCCCCACGTTCACATTGGTAACATCAATGCCAGTAACAGAAACTTGGGGACTAATGCCAAAGTCACCTATTCACTGCAGCCTTCAGATCCTAGAGACTTACCTATCTTCTCCTACATCTCCATCGACTCTGACAATGGACTTCTTTGTGCTCTGAGATTACAAAACCCTGACAACTTTCCAGTTCATTGTGTGAGCAACCGATGAAGGCTCCCCTGCTCTGAGTAGCCAAGCACTTATTCAGGTTGTGGTACTTGATGAGAATAACAACTCTCCCTTCCTTCTGTATCCTTTTCAAAACAGCACAATCCCCTGAAATGACTTGGTACCCAGTGCTGCAGAACCAGGTTACCTGGTCACCAAGATATTTGCTATGGACAGAGATTCAGGGCAAAATCCCTGGCTTTCCTATCGGTTGCTCTTCACCTTCTTGGTTCATAATAGGGAAGTTTGAATAACAAGGCCTATCAGTGACAGATATTTCATCAAATAGAGGCTCTTGGTGCTGATGAAGGACAATGCCAAACAACCACCTCTGTCCTCAGTAGCCACACTGAACGTGGTTTTGGTGGATGGTTTCTCTGAATCGTATATGAAGCTTTCAAATGAGCCCAAAGATGAGCCACAGAATGATTACCTCACAATTTATTTAATCATTTCTTTAGCATCAGTCTCCTTTCTCTTTTTAATCTCTGTCATACTCTTCATCATTGTGTGCCTGTGAAGAAGAAAAAGGGAAGCTGTAGAGTATATGCAAACTTTGGCACTGGAGGCTCCTTTCTAGGACACTTAGTGAATGTCAGTGACACTGGGACCTTGTTGTAAAGCTACCAGTATGCGATGTGTCTGACCAGTGGTTTAGAAGGAGACAGTCAAGTTCTTAAAGTCAATTATCCCCAATCTCTCTGCTCAGATTACTCAGAAGCATCCTGAGAAAATCATAGCTTTCCCTATCAGTATTGGGCTCAGTTAGAAATTGAAAAAGAATGTTTTCAAGAATTGATATATTCATTGATTTTTCAATATTCTTCATTTCATGGAAGAATTAAATTTGCTTTCTTTTCTACACCTTTTATTCGATAGAATATCGATTTGATTAATTAGCTGGGTCTTTAACTATTTTGTGCCTGCCTCTCCCTCATCTGTCCCGCCTTGTTTTTATAATAACATTTTACACTTTATTAGAACTCAAAAGAATACTGAACAAGAAACTTGACAATTGTATTCTTCTGTCTTAGCTATCCACCAGTGAAGTGAAGTTTATCTTCACTTACAAATCAAGACATCACTCTTCTGAAGTCATTGGTCCTGTTTGAGAAAGGATAAACAAGAACATAAGGTTGTTGATTATGAAGAACTGAGCCCTTTTAGATCCTCTGCTCTTCTCTGTACCATTTACTGTATTCTATATGTTCCACAATAGCATGCTTTCTAACATTTAAAATTTTCAACACAATAAAAATGGTGTCACTAAAAGCAATAAGCTTGTTCCAAAAGCAGAATATGTCCATTTGATTCTCTTGTATAGTTGGTATTCTTGAGAATGATTGATGGTATTTTATCATTGTGATTCAATGTGTATCTATACTATACTTCCCTCCTTTTAGATATGATTATAACATATCTATTTCCCACAGTGTTATAATCACATGGATAAGGTTTTCTTATGGCTTGGGGATTTTTTTTTTTTTTTTTTTTTTTTTTTTTTTTTTTTTTTTTTTGAGATTTATCACTGGAAATATGTCAACAAGATGAAGTATTTTTATCCTTTTAAATGAATTTGGGTTGAATTAACTAAAATAACTAGCTTTGTCTGAATAAAATTTTCAACTTCATTGTCCATCATGGCATTGTGCAGATATTCTCTCTATCTGTGCTTTACTAATCCATATCAGTCATTCACTTTGGGAAAAATCACATTAAAAATGGTCAGTTCTCCACCTTATCTTAATTTTTTTCTATGTAGATAAATAATATGGTTTTTCTTACAGGCTAAGTGGATTGTTTTCAACCATGAACTGAGATATATTTAGAGAATCAATTAAAACACTATTAGAAACAATTAACAACTTTAGCAAGTTTTATAGGATATAAAATAAACCCACTCAACAAGAGATATAAAGAGAAATCCTGTTTAAAATAACTGAAGACAATATAAAATACCTGCCATGATATAGCCAGGAACTATGAATACAATTACAAAACACTTTTTACACAAGTATAATTTGAGCTAAACTGGAAAAATATCAACTGCTCATGGGTAGAGTGAAGTAATCTAACAATTGAGAGATGTTACAGGGGAAATTTGATGAAATAGGCTTATGGAAATGACAAGATATTATAAAGCTCAAGAATCTAATAAAGAACTGAAATGATTATCTGAATGAATAAAAGCTTGGTTTGACTAAAATGCATTATTATTTCAGTTACATCTTTGTTCTTAAAAAACAACCCATATGATCCTTCTAATACTATGATTTGATATTGGGTAGGTCTCTTCCCCTCTCTTTGGCTCAATTTTATCACTTGTAAAATAAAAAATTTTATAATAAGGATCCATGCAATCCTAACATTTTATAATAATTCACTTAATTTTATTTAGATATATTGGGCTGGAATTCAAGAACATATATATCTTTTAACAAATCAAGGTACAAGGCAAATACCTCCCATATTATTCATGGAACATAAATGAAAGCTAAGCAGATAGGAATGATTGACTGAGAATACAGCCTTGCTGCAGATCACATTATCCAGAAGTTTTCAGAAAAACTTTGCTTCCTGTAATGTCAGAAATGATGAAATGCAATGAAAAAGCTTTTTATTTTGAAGCAAAATTGTTAATTACCTATTTAATTTATGACTTGTTTATACTTGGTACCCCTTGCATTATGAACAGCCTCATTAACAGGGTAAATGACGTTTTCTCTAACCATAATTGATAAGTGTCTTAGGAAGACAACATGATTTCCTTGGTTTTCACAAGTACTATAACTAGAGTGGATTAATAGGCAACTAGGTGAGACATAGATAAGAGTATAGAACTTGTAGTGAGGGAGACCCGAATTTGAATACTACTTCAGAGCTTACTAGTGTGACTGGGCAAATCATTTAATTTTTTTGAAGCTCCAGTGTAGTAATAATATCTTCTTCGGAAGATTACAAGGATTAACTGAAAAAATGTAAAAAAAAAGTTTTGAAGATCCTAAAGCTCTATACAAATGCTAGCAATAACTGTTATTATTTTATCTGAAAGGATCTATATACTTTCTGACTGAAAATAATACAAAGAATAATTTGTCAATAAAGACGCGTGGTGGCGCTGTAGACTAAGAAGGAGAATAAAATACTGCAGATCCGGTGGATTGCCTAAACAGAGAAAAGAAAATACAAAAGCTACGCCGGGGAAGGAGATGTTTTCCCAGCCATAGCTGGAGCTGAAGAAATATTAGTAATTGCTATCTGGGAGAACAAATAAACTCATCAGAATCTCTTGAGCCAAGAAACAGAAATTGACTGTACCAGAGATTTCTCTACTGAAAGGACTGCACATTGTGTGCCCTACCACAACAATGGAGATCGCTCCACGGAAAGCTCGGCAGAATAGGCAAGTGGTATTTCTTATTTTTGCCTTATTCTTGTCTGTGGGGGTTTCGGAGCCGCAGTTGTACTCAGTGACAGAGGAAACTGAGAGTGGTTCCTTTGTGGGTAATGTAGCTAAAACCCTGGGGCTAGAGGTAGAGGAGTTGTCATCCCGAGAGGCCCGGGTGATCTCTGAGAATAAGAAGCAGTATTTGCAGCTTAAACGTGACACTGGGGATCTTCTTATAAAAGAGAAGCTTGACCGGGAGAAGCTGTGTGGCCCTACCGAGCCCTGTATGCTGCCTTTCCAGATCTTACTGGAAAACCCTTTTCAGTTTTTCCGGGCTGAGCTGAGGGTAGAAGACATAAATGACCATTCGCCCACTTTCCCGGAATCCGAGATGATTCTGAAAATATTAGAAAGTACTGTGCCTGGAACTGTGTTTCGACTAAAGGTGGCCCAGGATTTAGACGTCGGAATAAACGGTCTCCAGAACTATACCATCAGTCCCAATCCCCATTTCCTCGTCCGCACTCGCCCACGCAGCGATGGAAGAAAGGTCCCAGAGCTGATATTAGACAAAGTGCTGGATCGGGAGGAACTGCCTGAGCTCACTTTAACTCTCACAGCAGTAGATGGGGGGATTCCTTCAAGATCCGGTACAGCCCAAGTCCGGGTCATAGTTATGGACATCAATGACAATGCCCCTGTCTTCGCTCACGCCCGATATGAGGTTCAAATACCAGAGAATAGCCCCATTGACTCTCTAGTTGTGACTGTCTCTGCTCGAGATTTAGACTCTGGAATCAATGGAGATTTAGCCTATGCCTTATACCAAGCTTCTAATGAAGTCAGTCAAACATTTGGAGTAGATCCCATTTCAGGAGAGATTAGACTCAAAAAACAATTGGATTTCGAGGCAATTCAAAAATATGAGGTGGATATTGAAGCAATTGATGGCGGGGGCCTTTCGGGGAAAAGCATTGTTGTGATTCAAGTAATGGATCTTAATGACAATTCCCCAGAGTTGACTGTATCATCACTTACCAGTAACATTCCAGAAAATTCCCCAGAGACCGTGGTCGCTGTTTTCAGCATCCGAGATCGTGATTCCGGAGATAATGGAAGAATGATCTGTTCTGTCCCAGAAGATCTTCCTTTTTCCCTGAAACCAACTTTCAAAAATTTTTATACACTTGTCACAGAAGGAGCCCTGGACAGAGAAAAAAGGATCCAGTATAACATCACTATTACCATCACGGATTTAGGATACCCGAGGCTCAAAACCGAGCACAACATCACGGTATTCATCTCCGACGTCAATGACAATCCACCAGTATTTACTCAGACAGCCTACACACTCTACCTCAGAGAAAACAATAGCCCCGCCCTTCATATTGGCAGTGTCAGTGCAGATGACAGGGATGAAGGAGCCAATGCTAAACTCACCTACTCCCTGCTGCCTCCTGAGACTGAAGATTTGCCCCTCTTTTCCTACATCTCCGTGAATTCAGACAACGGACATCTTTATGCTCTGAAATCCCTGGATTATGAAACCACTAAAGCCTTCCAGTTCACTGTGAGAGCCACTGATAGCGGCTCTCCAGTCCTGAGTAGTCAAGCTCTGGTTCAGGTTGTGGTCCTGGATGAGAATGACAACTCTCCCTTTGTGCTGTATCCTCTGCAGAATAGCACGGCTCCCTGCAATGACCTTGTTCCCCGGGCAGCAGAGCCCGGTTACCTGGTGACTAAAGTGGTGGCGGTAGATAGGGACTCAGGACAAAATTCATGGCTTTCCTACCAGCTACTCAAAGCCACAGACCCAGGACTCTTCACTGTATGGGCTCATAATGGAGAAGTGCGCACATCAAGACCCATCAACGACAGAGACACCATGAAACAGAGGCTTCTAGTTCTGGTGAAAGACAACGGGAAGCCGGCTTTGTCCACAGAGGTCACGCTGAATGTACTCCTGGTGGACGGATTCTCTGAGCTACATGTACAACTCCCAGGCACAAAGGAACAAGTCCAGAATGACTCCCTCACTGTCTATTTGGTTATTTCTCTAGTTTCAGTCTCATTTCTCTTCTTGCTCTCTGTCTTCCTTTTTATAGCAGTGCGTCTATGGAAGAAGAGAAATGCTGCAAATGGAGTTTGCTTGGAGACCAATGACCCCTATTCAGGCCATTTAGCGGATTTCAGTGGCACAGGGACTCTTTCCCAGAGTTACCAGTATGAGGTGTGTCTGACCAGTGGCTCCGGGAATGGAGAATTCAAGTTCCTGAAGCCTATTATGCCCAACCTCCAAACTCAGAATTCTGGGAGAGACTTAGAAGAAATTCCATCATTTAGAAATAGCTGTGGCTTCAATTAGAGGTATGAAGTGATGAAAATGCACTTGTGATTTTGTTATATTTGCCATGGACATTGCCCCCAGTAGTCCTGTATTGCTTAGAATGTTAGAGAGTTCCTGTAATGGTACTCTTCAAAAATTTTTTTTTAATTTCTGCAGGTTCAATAGTCATTTATAGTCATTTGTATACTCATGCATTGCATTCATTTGCATTATCTTCGTTTTAAATTCAAAGGACAGAATTTTGTTTGACATTTGCTTCATTAAAGTGGCTCACATTTGAGCTCTAACCCACTCTCTGAGCCCACATGATCACTCTTAATGTTCTAATTTCTATGAACC
Organism: Sarcophilus harrisii; assembly: GCF_902635505.1. Lineage (NCBI taxonomy): Eukaryota > Metazoa > Chordata > Mammalia > Dasyuromorphia > Dasyuridae > Sarcophilus > Sarcophilus harrisii. The sequence goes on from NC_045427.1 coordinate 374,029,812, forward strand.
TTTACATAGAAAGGTTTACAACCTTTACAGAAACAATGAAGATGGGTATAATGTGGATGGTAGATGCCCTTGAGTTATCGTGAACCTAGGCCAATCTTTGTTATCATCTGCACTTTACAATTTCATATTCTCTTCCCATAGTGTTTCAATACAAGTAAATGCAGTGCTTTGCTCTACAGTATTTTTTTTTCCCTACAAAAATCATAATTATTCTGAGTAAGGCTTAGAAGTTTCTTTTGGCATATGCCTTATTCAATTCCATATCTATTTCTGTGTGACATTTTAGAAATAAAATAATTATATGTTTTCCTGAAAATTAATATCATATGCCAACTGAAATAATTTTTATGCAGGATACATAAATGTATTTAAAGAACCTAGACAAATTTTTATCAAGTATAATTTTAAAGAGCATTTTTATGAGGATTTTTTTTACCCAACAAATTCTTGGCGCATTCTTGAGAAATTTTTAAAAATACACCTATTTTATATTTTTTAAAAATTTAATTTGTGTTTTTGGGTTTACATTATGATTACTTGCCAATACTACTTCCCTTTTCCCAAAGAATGATAATTTATAACAGAATAAAGCAGATGATCAAAACAAATCATCAAAAAGACCGAGTGTGCTAGGTTCTGCATCTTAACTCTCCATCTCTCTACTAAGAGGAGGAAACTTTTATCTTATACTCTATAGTTAAGATTGATGGTTGCATTTAACTTCATTCTAATGTTTTTAGTGTTGTTTTCATTTAAATTCTTGCAGTCCCTATTTATATTATTACCTTGATACTTTCTTTTTCATCACTTCATATTTGTTTTCAAATGTTTCTGATTTGCACCTAATCGTTGTTTCTTATAGCTTAATACAAACCAATTACATTCATATACCACAATTATTCAGCTGTTCTGTAGTTAATGAGCACTTCTGTAAAACAAACAAACAAACAAACAAACAATAGTTTTTGCTACTGCTAAATCTGTTTTGCTATGAATATTTTAGTATATATGAGACCTTTGTTTAATATAGATCCCAATTTCACATATAGAAGTAAACAGATATCGTTAATTATCTCTGGATCTCTGGGAAAATATTAATTGGATCGATTCAAAGAAATAAATGTAATTTTGTGAATCTTCATATTCTTCACTGCTCTCAAGATTGTTTTAATATTGCTGGACAATTTTCTTAAACTGGAATTTAATAGTAAATTAACCCCTCTAAATAATACAGTTCTGGAGTCAAATGTATTCTGAGACAGTGACCTAGAATTTAAATACTTTGTTTATATTGAACCTATGTGCACTTGCAAATGTGTCCTCCTTATTTTGAAAGTGTTTAAAATAATTTAATTATGTACTTTCTCCACCACTTCACTTCTTATCCTCTTTCTTCTCTCTTGCTCTCTTTGCCGTGGTTTCTCTATTCTTTTTCTGTTTCTTTGTCTCTGTCTCTCCCATTTTCTGACTATCCTTGTTTTTGTTTCTGTGTCTCTCTATCTCTGCTCTGGATAGAGAGAGTAAGACCCAATATATTCTTATGACTACTGTCTCTATATATCTCTGTCTCTCATTATTTCATTCTCTCCCTCTTTCTCCCCTGCCCTCCCTTTCTTCCTCCCTCTCAGGAGATCAGGAGACAAACAATATGGGTGACTATGTGTTTTATCATTTCACCACACCAGTCTGTAGAGCTCTTTCCAAATCCCCCATACCATAAGAGAATGGAGTTTCAAATCCTGGATAGCAAAGCATTCTATAGACATTGGGTCATAGTAGTTGCAACAATTAGATGTCTGACATGCTTTGCAAAACAGCAGACCATAAAAACCTAAGTTTTAACTTCTAGTAGCGACACTTGGTGGCGCTGCAGGCTAAGAAGGAGACATTGGTTCTGCAGACTAGTTTCTTAGAAATCGTGAAACCGGCTAGAAGACGGAGACAAAGGCAGAAGGAAGAACGTTATTACTGAGCTTGGAAACAGCCCTGGGCCCTGTGCTGCTCTCGGGCAGCTTAGAACCCGGCAAATAAACCTAAATCGCTAACTCCGGATCTTTTTTGATGTGGAGCTGGGGACTCAAGCTGAAAAGGAGGCAGCTAAAGGAACAATGACTCTCAAAAGGAAAGCAATTCTACGGCAAAGGCAAGTTCTATTTCTTGTTTTTTTGCTGTGGGTGTCAGAAGCCAGTTGCGAGCTGGGGAGGTTTTTGGTGGCGGAGGAAACTGAGAAAGGCTCTTTTGTGGCAAATGTAGCAACGGTCTTGGGGTTAGAGTTAGGAAATCTGTCAGCCAGAGGGGCCCGAATATCTTCTAGAGGAAATAAGCAGATTTTGCAGCTCAGGGGTGAGAATGGAGATTTGGTCCTAAAAGACAAACTGGACCGGGAGGAGCTGTGCGGCTCCGCTGAGCCCTGTCTGCTGCCTTTCCAGATTTTACTGGAAAACCCTTTCAAGATATTTCGGGCTGAGCTTCTGGTAGGAGACATTAATGACCATTCGCCCGTGTTCCTAGAACCAGAAATGCTCCTGAAAATCCCGGAAAATAGTATTCCTGGTACTGTTTTGCCTCTGAAAAATGCTGAAGATTTGGATGTAGGAAGTAACGCAGTGCAGAATTATACTATCAGCCCTAATTCCCATTTCCACGTTCAAACTCACAGTCGTAGTGAGGGCAGGAAGTTCCCAGAGCTGGTGTTGATCAAAACTCTGGATCGTGAGGAGCAGCCGGAATTCACATTAATCCTCACAGCCATAGATGGTGGGTCCCCGCCCAGGTCTGGAACGACTCGCGTTCGCATAGCAGTTTTGGACATTAATGATAATGCTCCCATATTTACTCAACCTCAATATGAGGTTCGGATCCCTGAAAACAATTCCATCGGTTCGTTGGTCGTCACCATCTCTGCTGAAGACTTGGACACTGGAAAAAACGCAGAAATACTGTATTCCCTTTTTCATAGTTCTGAGGAAATTATCAAAACTTTTGAAGTAAATCCCATCTCAGGAGATATTCGACTCAGAAAAAAACTAGATTTTGAGACAATTCAACGGTATGAAGTAGATATTGAAGGAACTGATGGTGGTGGCCTTTCCGGAAAATGCACTGTCATTGTTCATGTGATAGATCTGAACGACAATGCTCCAGAACTGACCATGTCATCACTTACCAATCCTATCCCAGAGAATGCACCTGAGACTGTGGTGGCTGTTTTCAGTATTTCCGATTTGGACTCAGGAGAAAACGGAAGGCTGGTTTGCTCCATTCAAGAAGACATCCCCTTTATTTTGCAACCTTCCATAGAAAATTTTTATGCCTTAGTAACAGAAGGAGCCCTGGACAGAGAGAATAAGGCCCAATATAATGTTATGATTACTGTCACGGATTTGGGGTTCCCGAGGCTCAAATCAGAATATAACATCACAGTGTTTATCTCTGACGTTAATGACAACCCACCAGTATTTACTCAAACAGAATATACTCTCTATCTCAAGGAGAACAACAGTCCTGCCTTCCATCTTGGCAGTGTCAGTGCCAATGACAGGGACTCAGGGACTAATGCCAAAGTCACCTATTCTTTGCAGCCTCCAGGGCTTGAGAATTTCTCCCTCTTTTCCTACATCTCCATTAATTCAGACAACGGACATCTCTATGCTCTGAGATCTCTGGATTATGAAATCATCCCAACTTTCCAGTTCTCTGTAAAGGCAACTGATGGAGGCTTGCCAGCCCTGAGCAGTCAGGTTCTAGTTCAGGTTGTGGTCTTAGATGAGAATGACAACTCTCCCTTAGTGCTATATCCACTGCAGAATGGCACAGTATCCTATAATGACCTGGTGCCAAGGGCAGCAGAACCAGGTTACTTAGTCACCAAAGTGGTGGCTGTGGATGAAGACTCAGGCCAAAATTCCTGGCTTTCCTACCAGCTTCTCAAAGCCACAGATCCAGGACTCTTCACTGTGTGGTCCCATAATGGAGAAGTACGAACAGTGAGGCCCATCAGTGACAGAGATGCCATCAAGCAGAAGCTTCTGGTTCTGGTGAAGGACAATGGGCAACCACCTCTGTCCACAGCAGTCACGCTGAATGTACTCCTGGTGGATGGATTCTCTGAGCCATATATAAAGCTCCCAGGATCTTCCAAGGAGCCAGCACAGACTGATTCTCTTACTCTCTACTTGGTCATTTCTTTAGCTTCTATCTCTTTTCTCTTCTTATTTTTTATCATTGTGTTCACTGTGCTGCACCTATGGAGGAGGAAAAGAGATTCTTCAGACAGCAGCCACTTTGAGTCCAATGGTCCCTTCCCAGGCCATTTGGTGGATGCCAGTGGCACTGGGACCTTGTCCCATAGCTACCAATATGAAGCATGTCTTAACAGTGGTTCTGGGACTAGTGAATTTAAGTTCTTGAAGCCAATTATTCCCAGTCTCCCTGCTCACAATGATGGAAAGGATTTGGAGGAAAGGAATAATTTAGACTTCAATTAAAGATGAAATACTTTCCCCCACTAATTCTATCAAGAGCATTTCTTTGTCTCTGAATGACTTTTTAAATACATTTAAGAATGTGTTTTAAGTGCTGATTTATCTAATTTGTCCCTTTGTTTTCCAAGTTTTAAATCTTCTTTTCTACCTTTGTATAATAAAAATTGAGGATGTCCTTCAGAACATATCCTTCCATTGCATTACTTGTAAAGGATTTTGCAGCTAACATCCCTTAAAATCAACTTTTCCATTTTAAAACCAAATTTATCCTCAAATAAAGTACATTTCAACTATCAGTAAGCATGTATATGCTGCCCAATTTCTAAGTCTTTTTACTCAACTTCGAATGAATACAATTATGCATAGCTTATCTATTTTTTAAATTCCATGGTTTTCTCTGCCTATTTTTCCTTCCATTAATTAATAATTAATTAAATAGAATATATCCCTAGACCCAGTTTCAGTTAGTGTATGAAGCCATTACTTTCTTTGAATTGGCAGGTGCTTAGGAGGTTGACTATTTTTTCTCCCTTTTTTGTTAGAATTTATTGTCCTCTCTTCTCAAATGTAATAATCTTTATTTAATTCTCTGAAGATATACCGCTTACCTGGCAAGAAAACACATGTAAACCATATCTCCTTTCCTCTTAATCTACCATTGATAGAACAATATATGGAAAAGATGACCATAAATATCTTTATAAAGTCAGGGAAGAGTGTCTTTCAATAGTCACATACTTTATAAACTATTTCCTGTCTCTCTATAGCTCTTAATAATTGATTCAATTTTCCTTTCCAAGTGTGACTGTGGTAAAATTCTTCACTGAGACAGGTGACGATGCCATAAACAGATAAAGAACACCACAATTATGCTTGTGGAGTGGCAGGTCACTTTTGTGGTAGAACGTGAAAGAGGGAAATGTCAGTGTCCCATGAATGGTTTTTCCTCTTCATTTAACATTATTTTTCAATATTTCTCTAACCTTAGAAAATAGTCTATGTTTATCTAAAATACTCTGTGCTTGAATTTGTTTATGTCTCCTGAAACACATGAAAACATCAATTTTGCAAGAACCTATAGGTTTTAACTATTTTTACCGAACTGAACAATCCTTGCGTTATTTGATTGAGCCACTTGGTGGCGCTGTAGACCAGAAAGAAGCCTTTCGGAAAATTCCCAGAGCAAAACTCTCAGTCACATTCAACTCCTTGCTCTCTGAAAAGCACTTGGGTCTGCGGGGCACCTTCAAGCTGTGCCTAAGTCCTGACCTCTGCGATTGGAAACGCTGTCGTAGCTGGAATCTGAACAGTGGAGTCCTGTGCCCATCCCACCCTTTTCCTGACTTGGGGGTCACCACAACCGCCCAGTTGATGTGGAGAGACAGTCATGGCGCCAGCACCGCGGGAAATAATCAGGCAAGTTCTCTTTGTTTGTATTTTTATCTTTGGGAGGTTCCGCGTGGAGTGTGAAACCATGCACTATTCTATACCTGAAGAAACAGCGATCGGCTCCTGCGTGGCTAATTTTGCAAAGGACTTGGGTCTGGATGTGAAAGCGTTGCCTTCTCGGCAGGCTCGGCTAGTTGCGGCTGGTAATGGGGAGCATTTCCTGTTGGACCCGAAAACAGGGGAACTGCTCACAAAGGACAGAATAGATCGGGAAGAAATATGTGCCCAGATGGACGAATGCATCATCCGTTTTGAATTATTGTTGCAAAATCCATTGAGGTTCTTCCGGGCAGAGTTAGCTATTTCTGATATCAACGATCATTCGCCTCAGTTCCCAGAGGATGAATTCATTTTAAAGATCCCTGAATCGACTCCCGTTGGCACTCGCTTCCCCCTGGAGAGTGCCCAGGATTTAGATGCAGGGGAAAATGCCCTTCAGAACTACACGCTCACTCCATCAAATGAGCCCTTCGTTTTGCACACTAGGGAGCAGAGCGATGGCAGCAAGTACCCGGAGCTGCTCCTGGTAAAGGCCCTGGACCGCGAGGAGCAACCAGAACTCGAGTTCATACTCACCGCTGTGGATGGTGGAATCCCCCCCACCTCGGGGACCGCCAAGGTCCGTGTCATTGTCTTGGATGCAAATGACAATGCCCCAGTGTTCTCTCAGTCTCTGTACCAAGCTACTGTGGCAGAAAACAGTCCAATAGGCTCAGAAGTGACTACTGTATCTGCAGTTGATTCAGACCAAGGTCGTAATGGAGAAGTGACTTACTCGTTCAGTCAAAATGCAGGTAAAGGTCATCGTGCTTTTCAGATAGACTCTCTGACGGGGGAAATTCGAGTCTCTAAACCTCTAGACTTTGAAATGACTGAAAAATATGAACTAAGTGTTAGGGCCACCGATGGAGGAGGATTATCCTCGCATTGTAAAGTCCTTGTGGAGGTGGAGGATGTGAATGACAACCCCCCTGAAGTGACAGTGACATCTCTTTCCACTCTACTCCCTGAAGACTCTTTACCTGGAACAGTGGTGGCCCTTTTTAGCGTTCGTGACAAGGACTCTGGGGACCACGGGAGAGCCTCTTGTTCCATTCCAGATGACATCCCTTTCATCCTGAAGCCGATTTTCAGCAATTACTATGAATTAGTGACAGATGCAGCCTTGGATCGGGAAAGGGTTTCCAATTATAGCATAATGATCACTGCCGTAGACTCGGGATCTCCTAGTCTCTCAACTAGGGAAACTGTCACTGTGCAAATATTAGACATCAATGATAATCTCCCTCGTTTTAATCAATCGTCCTATACTATGTATGTAACTGAGAATAACAGTCCTTTCCTGATGATTGGAGCGCTAAGCGCTACTGATTCAGATTCGGGGCAGAATGCTAAAGTGACATATTCTATCTGGCCTGAGAACAATAATTCTCCCTTTTCCTCCCCATTCATTTCTATCAATTCAGAAAATGGACAAGTCTACATTCTGAAGACTCTTGATTATGAAGAAATCAAAGACTTCAAAGTGACCGTGCAAGCGTCGGATTCAGGGACCCCTTCCTTGAGCACTAATGTCACGGTATATATAGTCATCGTGGATGAAAATGACAATGCCCCAATTATTTTATACCCTATTCAGAACCACTCTGCTTCTTATAGTGAACTGGTCCCTAGGTCGGCTGAAGAAGATTACTTGGTTACTAAAGTGGTGGCTGTGGATGAGGACTCAGGTCAGAACTCCTGGCTTTCCTACCAGTTACTTAAGGCAACCGATCCTGGGTTGTTCATTGTATGGTCTCATAATGGAGAAGTTCGAACTTCGAGGTCCATCAGCGACAGAGATGCTATCAGGCAGAAACTCATTATTCTTGTAAGAGACAATGGCATCCCAGTACTCTCTACTCTTGCAACACTCGACCTTCTTCTTGTAGATGGCTTTTCAGAAGCTCATATGCACGTCCCAGATTCTACTGAAGAAGAGACACATGATGACAAATTAACTGTGTACTTGATTATTTCATTGGCTTTAATTTCTTTTCTCTTTCTAGTTTCTATTTCAATCTTTATAGTTATCAAAGTGTATAAGAAGAAACAGTTGAAGGAGCGATCCCATTGCTTTGGCCATTTCGATGATGCCAATAATATTCCAAGAAATTTATTGGATGTTACTGGCACAGGGACTCTCTTTCAGGCATACAAATATGACATGTGTTTAACAGATGGCTCTAGTAATAGTGAATTTAAATTCCTCAAACCTATAATCCCCAGCTTTCCATCTCAGTTGGAGAATAGCGAAATGTTCCCTCAGGGGAATTAAAGCTTTTCCCAAGAATGATAAAGAAGAAAAGAAAATACTGAGACTTTGATCTTGCTTATGGTATTTTCCAGAACCAGACGGAGAGAGGGGTGAATGAAGATTTCCATATAGTATAAGCTTGTTCTTATGTAGTCTTTATATCTTTGCTAAATTACTATTGATTATGGGTCCTCTTTTTTGAAAGCATGCTTTACTTTTTGCAGAGCTTTTGTAGAGGAGTAATTTTTCTTTTAGAAACTAGTATACTTAATAGGCAATTTTTGAAGTACAATATGTAATCATCTCTAGTCCTTAAATAAACAATGGGTGTTTATATGCTTTAACATTAGTATACTACACAGAATGCCCAGAACGAATCACAGACTTTGCATTTAGAAAGGGGGGGGGGGGGAAGAAATGCTGAAAAGAATGTTTCAGTAATATTACAATACTTATTTTGAACTGTCTAGAACAATTGTCTTTTATGTCATCCTGAAGATTTGAAAGATGTTTGAGGGAATGGTTATGATTTTTAAATGTTGCTGTGTTTTATTAAAGATTTTATTTCCAACATATTTCGTTGGTTCTGTTATATTGAATTTATAGAGAAAAAGTTTGGAAGAACCTCCAAAGAAGAATAATGATATCCATAAGATAGTTTTTCTATTTCTACCAACCTCAAAATTCTTCAACACTAAAAGTTTTCAACTTTTTCTCTTTTCATTCTACATCATTATCATGTTCTACTTGTTTTCTTCTGCAAATTTTTTGTGAGTTGATTCTCCTCCTATCCCATAAAGATAACCCAGTTGCATCATGTCGAGGCTACTAAGAGATCTAATTAGCTCACGCTGTCTCTCTCTCTCTCTCTCTCTCTCTCTCTCTCTCTCTCTCTCTCTCTCTGTTTATCTTTGAACAACTATCCTCTGTGCAACTGAAAGTCATCTTCAAGTATGGATTTGAGAGTGAAATTGCCATTCTCAAGATCTAATCTACCTCTCCACTTGCCTTGCAAACCAAATTCTTTTTTGGCAGAAGGAAAGAACATAGCTACTGTGGCAAAATTAATTTGCTGATGTATGTCTTGAGGAATCCACAAATTATCGAACTTTATTATTTATCAACAAATCACTTTGAGCACCTATTCAATACATTATACTGGGCTTGCCACGAAGAAAGCCTTAAGAATAAATATGATAAAGTCTCTATCCTAAAATAACTGACAGTTTAACAGGCATGGATAAAATACACACAGATGACTGTATTCAATAATATAAACAGTATCATAAGATCAAAATTGCAAAGCTTGGAAAGGCTTTAGGTAATTTAGTCAAATTTTCTCATTTTAGAGGTAAGGAAAAGTGAAGCTTAGGGAAGTAATATAACTTTTCCCAAGTCATTCAGGTTATAAGGAATAGAGCCATGTAAAATAATGCAATAAATTCATAAGAGAAACAAAAAAAGAATCATGAGGTGAAATTAGGGAGTGATTCTGAAGAACTGTACTGGCAAACCAAATATAATAAGTTAACTGATTTTATCTTGTTTTTGCTATGGAATGAAGAGGCAACAAAATTTTTTTTTTTTTTTTTTTTTTTTTTAGGTAATTGGGGTTAAGTGATTTATCCAGGGTCACACAGCTAGAACGTGTTAAGTGTCTGAGACCAAATTTGAACTCAGGTCTTCCTAATTTCAGGGCTGATGCTCTATCTACTGCACTACCTAGCTGCCCCAGCAAAATATTTTTTAAGAATAATTGTTAAGAAAACAAAGATTATGTGATGATGAACTGATGAACTTGGCTTCTTTAAATAGTGAGATGATTCAGGCCAATTTCAATACACTTGGGATGGTGAAAACCATCTGCATACAGAAAGAGGATTGTGGGACTGAATGTGGATGACAACATAGTATTTTCACCTTTTTTGTTTTTGGTTACTATTTGCTTGCTTATTTTTCTTCTCTTTTTTTTTTCTTTTTTGATCTGATTTTTCTTGTTCAGCATTATAATTGTGGAAATTTGTATAGAAGAATTGTACATGTTTAACCTATGTTGAAATACTATCTAGGGAAGGGAGAGGTGGGAAGGGAAGGAGAAAAATTTAGAATACAAGGTTTTGCAAGTTTGAATGCTGAAAATTATCTTTTTATGTATTTTGAAAAATAAAAAGCTATTGTTATAAAAATTTTTAAAAGAATAGTTGGTAGGCATTTCTACTAACCAGTATCTAGGCTATTATTATGTACATAGTAGGTATCTATTAGAAGTCAATTTCCTTTAATTGACTTGAACTTTGATAGGGGCATTGACTTTACTCCCCTTCCCACACACATCTTAGTTCATTTTCCTCCTCACTTGTTACCCCTTTCATTCCATATCTAAGCTACTATAGAACTATTGTTTATTATTATAAATTATCATTTAATATATTAATTGTTATATAATATAATTAATTAATAAATACTAATGTCTAATAAATAAATCATTATTTATTATCTTTCTCAAATCACGGGCTTTACTTTCTAAAAACTCTAAGACCTTTATTGCTGAATCTATCTTTACATTGCTCCATTCCTTTCAGCAATCTTCTTGGATCAAGCCAGGAAGCCCATTGAATGTGTAAAGGAGCTGGAGTAAGAAAAAGAAATTGGAAATGAAAGCTACTTGTCTTACCTTAAAATTAGATCCAGCATCTGCAGCCTTGGACACAAGAAGAGTCCATCCCTTCCACACTAGTAGTAATAGTTTTGCTTTTTCATTTGATCACAGATCCTTCTCCATTGTTTAAAGTCCTGCTTACTACATTTTGGACCTAATTTAAATTTCTGGCCTTTCTTTCCATTTTATTATGGCCTCCATCATTACTTTTTTCCTGCTATTGCTTTTGGTAGTTTCTTAACCTTGTCATGTAGTTTTATAGATTCCATAATTACTCCATTTCCAAGTGAATTTTGGTTCATCCCTGTGATCAATACTTCCAACATTTCTCAGAATATAACTTTCTTAATATCTGTGTGTATACCTTTATAATTCTAATTGGTTGTATTTAGTTTTTTGCCTGTTATTTGTGTGTTTTATTTCTTTTTATTTTTTTAATGTCTTATTGGGTTTTTTCCCTTTCTTTCTTTTTTTTTTTTTCTTTTTTGCTGAGGCACTTGGGATTAAGTGACTTGCCCAGGATCACACAGCTAGGAAGTGGTAAATGTCTGTTTCCAAATTTGAACTCAGGTCCTCCTGACTTCAGGGCTGGTGCTCTATCCACTGCACCAACTAGCTGCCCCATCTTATTGGTTTTCTTTTTAAAAAATCCTTATCAATTCTTAATGACTCCTCATCTTGCCTCCATGGATCTGTTCCTTGTTGCAAATAACCCAATGAATCAAAAGAAACTGACAAATGAACTGAATGAAAATGTCTTACTCCTTCCATATCTGTAGTCCAACATTTCTTTGCCAAGATGGAATAGGCATGCTTCACTACTATTTCTCTGAATTTCTGATAACTGAAGACTATATTGTTGCAAATTCTAACATATTTCAGTGTTGTTTTCTTTACTCTGTTTTGGTCGTCATGTAAAATTGTTTTCCTCGTTCTGCTTAGTTCAACCAAGCATTTCCATTTTAATATCCTTAACTTTCTGAAGTAGTTGTCTTTTGGTGGCATTATCTATATTTGTCTTAATGGAATTAGAAGAAAAAGAACTAGCAAAATTTAATGAGAAAAGTAATGAAATTTGATAGAGAAACTTGTTTTCACATCTCAGTTCAAAAATTTACTATTTGTGTATCATTGGGCATTACTTTACTTCTTGGGGCCTCAATTTTTGCATTTGTAAAGTGAGGAGGTTAGGACAGATGAGATGTAGGTCTGGTTCTAGATCTAAACCTATGAAAAATACTATAATCTTACCAAAGGTCCTTAAAATGATGACCTCTGTGTTTTTGAATAATAAAATATCTTTTCTTTAAAACAGAATATAAGTATCAGATGCTATTGTCACTAGTTTTAGTGATGAATTTCTTTAATTCAGATCACTGAACTCCAACAGACATCTTAATCCATGTATTCTATAATCACCTACCTGCCCAAACAGAGGGAACTTGCTAGTTTACTAGACTAATTCAGTAGACAACATTGTTGTATGAGAATGAGAACCATTAAAGTCTGAGTTGGACCTAATATTTGAATAAATTTTAGTTATATAATATGAAGGCCATTTCACATAGTGGTTAAAATGTTGGTTCTGAAGATAGGAAAACTATTTGTTCAAATATAACCTCTGGCATTATATAAAGAACCTTAGGCAACCACTATATGTCTCAGCCAACTCCCCATAATTGTCTGATAAATTATCATGGTAAATTGATTGTTTTCTTAGTAAAAAGAATCCCCACAATTAGAAAATCATAGATCCTATCAGAAATTGTTCACAATGTGGGAGAGAACAGATCCACAAGAAGGAAGATATCATTGCCTATAAATCACATATTAAAATCACATTGAAGGAGTATACAATTTTTAAATAGAAAAAATTAGTGAATGCAAAACAAAATCAGAGAAAAATGTGCTTGTCAGCAGTACTTCCTGTTTTGATTTTTCTAGTTTTAGTACTATAGATCTAATCTAAGGAATTGAAAATAAAAAAATAAGATATAACAAAAAAGCCATTTCTTGTTTACCTTTTTTAAAAATTAAAGTTCAGTTATGTTGGTATGCTGAAGCCCTTCAAGTCGATCTTATGGGTAGCCTCTTATGCAAAAGAACAAAATGGAATAGTAGAACATAAATGGCACTGTGATATCTTCCTAAGATTAGAGCAATCTAGACAATGCTTTAATCAGTTCTCAATTCACCTGTGTCAAGACAACAGTGGTATGTTATCACACTTTTACAACATTCTCAGTAAAAACTGCAAATAGGATCAGAGTGAGCTTGAAAAGAAGCTCACTTACTATCTCTAGTTTTTCCTTTTTCTCAATCAAGCAATCATAAACACTTATTAAGCACTTAATATGTGCACGGATAATGCTAAGTTTCTGTACCTATTCTTTGTGAGAATAAGGGATATACATTCATTATATAGTTTTTTTAATGATGCAGGATCTAACCTGATTTAATTCACCCCAATTGACCTGTAAAATGTTTATCTTTTCTCTTTGGTTATCTGAAGTTCTTGTCCTGTTTTACTAATGTTAGGAAGGAGCAGAGTGATTACCAAAGCTTGTGATAGTGTCCAACTTACTTAAATGTTCTGATGGTATTTGACTACTTTGTATGTTATAAATCTTAACAAAAAAGTAGAGTGAACCCAGGCAGTTTCAGTATTATCTTGTTGGAAGGACAGTCAGATCATTCTATTCATACTTTCCACAAAAAATTTTCCCCATAAAAGTCCTTGATTTTAGCTTCTAATCTCTCATTAATTTCTTATGATAGCTATCCCCCCCCCCAAAAAAAAAAGCCCCAGATCCAATTAATAACAACAATTATGGTTTAAAATAAATCTTGGAGGAATGAGCTGTTGTTGAGATTATTTCATATATACATCATTACAGTTTAACACTGATAAATCAGATTATTTGAAGATTGCAGGTAGTAATCCACCCTTCTTTCAAGACGAGACATTTGATTTAGTTATAGCCACCAATCTTAAGCTAAGGGCCGTGGTCTTTGGATCCTAGTTCATATTTCTGCTTACTCTATACTTTTGTGATTACACAATACACTACCGAATATGAAAAATTCTTAAATTGCATCACACTACCTAATTAGTCCTCTTTCTGGTCCCTGAGGGGATGGTATTTTTTCCTGTTGGGATTCTAGGTTCTTCTTAGTTTTGTGTGTGTGTGTGTGTGTGTGTGTGTGTGTGTGTTTTAAGACAAAAATAAGGACTCATGATTTCATTAGTGTAGAGAACGCCTAAGTATGGAAACTCCTACAAATGCAGGTTAGTTAAATACGTTCTCTGCGACTTCAAATCTTAGAGATGTGATATGTATATTACAAAGGTTGGACATTAACTCAGGTATTCTTAGATTTGAGTCCAGTTCTCTATCCACTTTACCATGATGTCTCTATGTTTCCATAGAAACAATGCAGAGATTTTGTCCATCTCCATCACTAATATGTCTGACTCACCTTTTCTTTCTATTTCCTATCTGTATCTTACTACAATGGCCTTGGTCTCTCATTGAAAGGCACCCTAGATGTTGTCTTCTGCATCTTGATTTTTTTGAGGTTTTTTCCAAACTTGATATTAAATTCAATAGAGAAACAGATTCCCTTCAAATAAGGGCCAGAAAAAGAAAGGAAAATTAAAATATACAGAAGCAGAATTTTTGTCTTATAGTCATAAAAATAATACTAAAAGGAGGATGGAAGCAGCATAGGCTCATTCAAGCAGGGACAAACCTGATAACAAAGACAATATTTTATTATGATACAAGAGGGCAGTTTAGAAGTTATATTCAGATCAAAAGAGCACATGATCTCCAACACATTGGAAGAATCTTCTATGGAAGATTCAGTGAGAAAATATGGCTAAGAATAACATAAGATGAAAAACTGTGTAGGAATAAGAATAAGCAGTGATAGAAGACAGTAATGGAATTACTTTCAATGAAGCAAACTATGAACACATATAAGGATTGAAGTATAAATATGACTCTTGAAGAACATGTTCTCATATTAAAAAAATAGATTTATTTGCTTTTACTCCACCTAAGTGAATATTTTTAAAATACACATAAACATTTTTAAAGTATCAAAATGCTACTGAATTCCAATTTCTTGTCGATTAAGGTCTAAATCAATATAGGTTGAATTTCCTAAAAAATGAAGGATTTCTGGTCAAATAATAACTAGAGTTTCATTTTGACAATGGAAGTCACAGTTTATAAAAGAGGATAAGAACAACATATAGGAAGGTTGTTTGATTTCATTAGCCCTGGTATGGGAAGGTTCAATACCAATTGAAATTGGAACCTGTCTATTGAAAGAGAGAGAAAGAAACAAGGATGTGTGTGTGTGTGTGTGTGTGTATGTGTGTGTGTGTGTGTATGTGTGTGTGTGTGTATGTGTGTGTGTGTGTAAGAGGAAGAGAGAGAGAGAGAGAGAGAAAAAGAGAGAGAGAGAGTTACTTGAATAATTGTAGGGATTCGTAAAGATTAAGTGACTTGTTCTGGGTCGCATAGCTACTGTCAGAGGTAGAATTTTAGCCCAGACTATCCAGTCTCCCAAGCACAGTATTCTAGCTACTTTATCCACTTTGTTGCCCTGCTGTATCAAAACAAAACAAAATAAAAACAAAACAGGAGAAAATAGAAAAAACAAACCCTGAAATACAATATTAAAACATCAATCTCCCCCGCCACCCTATAATACTTTGTTCATATAATACACCTCTTTAAAACCCTTAATTGGTGATGTTGTGCATTATATTTATGCCATTTGTGCCTTATCTCTCTACCAATCTGAACTCCAAGAAGCAGAGATTTTTGTTATCAAAGTTTTGCCCCGCCCATACACACCTCTCAACACTGAACATTTAATAAATGCCTTTGTATTCATTTTGAATGAACGAGAGAAAGGATTAAGAATCATCACCAGAAAATACTATTCAGCACTGCAATTTGTTTAATACCTAGCCATTATCAGCAAAAAAACTCTGGGTACCGCTATTCTACAAAGGACTGAAAATTCATTCACCAAGAGATATTCTCCTGGAGTATGCGGATAGAACAGGATTGACATTAAACACTACAAATTGAAAGTGAAGGAACAATTTCGGTGACTGGGGTGGATTTAGATTCTACTCCCAGAAATCAGTCGTAGGGGCATAGTAATGAAAACAAAAGCAAAAAAATAGAGGCTTATTTTCGACGAAAACTGGAGGTGGCTCTTCCAGAAGATAACTATGGGAGTTCTACCTAGACTCGGAGACTGCAGGCAGAGAGTCTTGCTTTGCTTTCTCTTGGGAACGCTATGGGAGGCCGGATCTAGGCAGATCCGCTACTCGGCTCCAGAAGAGTTGGAGAAGGGCTCTTTTGTGGAGACATCTCAAAGGCTATGGGGTTGGAGCCACGGGAACTGTCGGAGCGAGGAGCTCGCTTTGTCTTGGGAGGTAAGAAGCAGCATTTCACTCTTAGTTTAGAGTACGGTCACTTATATGTCAGTGAGAAAATAGAGCATATGTGGACAAATCCCTCGGCGTCTGATGTCTCTTCAGATTCTCATGGAGAAGCCAGTAAAGTTGGTACATGCAGAAGTGAAAATCCTAGATATAAATGACAATTTTCCTACCTTCCCTTTGGAGGAAATTTTAATAGAGATCCGAGAAATAACTAAGTCAGGGGCCCGCTTTCATCTCCAAGATGTGCAAGACCCAGACTTAGGCAAAAATTATCTCCAGAATTATATACTTGGTCGCATCACACATTTCAGTCTCAATGTGCAGATTAAAGCTGGTGGTACCAAATATGCTGAGCTGATATTGGAAAAAGCTTTGGACTGGAAGAATCAAGCTGAGCACCAGCTCCTCCTTATAGCCTCTGATGGCGGGTATCCAGTGAGAAGCGGAGAAACCTGGATTCGAATCCGGATGTTTATATTGGAATGACAATGAGCCCCTGTTTCAGCGCTCTCTCTATGAGGTGAGCGTACCTGAGGATATGCAAGTGGGCACAGAGGTAGTCAAGGTGCAGGCCTCGAACTGTGACGAAGGTTCCAACGCCGAGATAACTTATTCCCTAATAAAGCTCTCTAAGGTCTTTTCCCAGCTCTTTCAAATTGGGTCCACCAGTGGAGAGCTCAGAATAGTGGGAAGCCAGGATTTTGAGGCGAATCAGTTACATGAGTTAGAAGTGCAGGCCATAGATGGAAGAGGACTTTCTGCACTGACCCCTGTTCTACTTCGAGTGAAAGATATTAATGACAACTCCCCGGAAATCACCATCACTTCCCTCTTCAGTCCCAGAAGACTCTCTCCACCTGAGACTATAATTGCCCTTTTTAAATAAGCATGATAGAGATTCTGGAGAAAATGGGCAGATTCGGTGCTCGATTTCCAGACAAGTTCCTTTCGAAATTTCAGGTTCATTTGATAACTATTACAAATTGATATCCAGCGAAATCCTGGACAGGGAACGAATTTCCAGCTACAATATCACTATCACTGCTGAAGACAAGAGAGATCCAACTCAAACTTCAAGCCAAGTGATATAACTGCAGGTTTCTGATAAAAATGATACCCCCCCCCCCCCCAGTATTCCATCAAAGTCACTATTTAGCTTATCTGATGGAAAACAATTCACCTGGAGCTACAAAATCTTCTACTAAGGCGAGTGATGCAGACAGCGAAGGTAACGCCCGAAATCACTTATTCAACCACCAATAAGACTTTCCAGGATTCCCTACTTTGTTCCTATATTTCCATTATCTCTGAGATAGGTGTCCTCTATGTTTTGCGCTCCTTCGACTATGAAATATTTAAGGAACTGCCACTGACAGTGACAGCTACAGATTCCGGGGACGCTCCTATCAGAAGCAATGTTTCCCTGTTTATCCTGGATCAGAATGGCAATGCCCCAGAATTCCTGCACCCTGCCCTTCCCACAGATGGCTCTAACGGAGTAGAGCTGGCTCCTCATTCTGCAGAGCCAGGCTACTTAGTGACAAGGTTGTGGCAGTGGATGGAGACTCTGGTCAGAATGCTTGATTGTCTTACCGTCTACTGAAGTCCACAGAGCCCGGATCTTTTCGGTAGGATTGCACACCGGTGAGATAACGATTACCCGGCCTTTCCTGGATAAAGACTCCTTCAAGCAAATTCTGGTAATAGCTGTCACAGACAATGGAGAGCCTTCTTTCTCTGCCACTATCAATGTTACAATTCTCGTAGGTGACAGCATCCCTGAGATCTTTCAGATCTCAGCAGTCTAGCGACCCCTGAATTTCTAAACGATTCCAATCTCACATTCTACCTGATCACTGCAGTAGCTGCAGTATCTTGCCTATTCTTTTTCTTCATTATCCTGTTATTGGTTGGCACTCAGATTTCAAAAGTGGCATATGGATCTGGAATCAACAAATACAAAACTAGAGGGTGTTCAGACCTACCACTTCCTGGGCATAGGTGGAGTACAAGCATTTCTCCAGACTTATTCGCACGAAGTTTTCTGTACCAACGATTCTAGAATTTTAATATTTTAGCATGTTTCTCCACTAGTATGAAAGTATTACCTTGCAAGAAGATATGTTCCATAAAACTCTGTTTTAATTTAAGAGTGAAATATATGTAAAGAAGCCGTGACAAAAGTTTTCGTTATATCTAACTTGTCATTTCTGCTTTAGAAATTTAGTGTAGAGTGAAGGTATTTTTAAATAGTCACAAGCCTTTACTTCTTTATAACACAAATTAAGTATAAAAAAGGAAAAATAATTAAAGGTAAAATATGAAGACAAGATTTAGCAAAATTTGTTTCTGGGATGACAATGATCATTATCAACAATCATCTACTGAAGGACCACCATGATAACCCTAGTTGCAACCATAGGTTTATATCTGTTTTATATTTGTAATAGTATTTGATGAATCTCTGAGATACACAATATGCCATCAGCCCCACTAAAAAAAAATCTAACAATTCACATCTATATAGCATTTTAAGGTTTATAAAGCACTTTCCATATAATTCAGTGAGGTAGGTTAGTAGTGTGTAACATTTCTGCAATTTTAAAAGTAGAAAACCAGGCTTACAACATAAAATTCTAATCTTGTATAGTTATATTCCTAGCAAATGGCAGAAATAAGTTTAAGATCTCCAATCCCAACATATTCTGCAAGCGGCGTTCTCTCAAAACCAGCAAATCTTGAGATATTGAATATACTAGTTATCAAAAGGGTACTATGGTCCATTGACTCCAGACTTGGAGGACAGACACTCAGTCTGATTTTCATCATCAAATTGAATCATTGGGAGTATAGTTAACAATTTTAATATAACAGATGGGGATAATAGAAAGCCTTTTTCTTTTTTGTCACAAAATTATGAAAAAGAATACTTAAATATTTTTGGCAAAGGTAAGTTTTCTGATCTACAATTTAGTACTTTTTTGTTTAAGGTGAAGAATAAGCCACAATGAAAGGGAAAGGATTTTCTGAAACTGTTGACTTCCTATATAGGCAAGTTTGATAAGATGTCTGCCAAAAAGACTGATTTCCTCTATTCACTCATCACCATACTGGTCTCAAGTTGCAAGGGATATGATAGCCATGAGACTTTTGATCCATTCTGACCTAAGTATTCATAGGAGAAACTGAAGGAAATGAATCATGATTCAGTGACTTGAACATAAAATATTTTTGCTTTTATTGTACTATCTGAAACTACTTCATCCTGATTTAGCTTAAACAATTAAGCATTATTGTCTCTCTTTTCGTTCAATGTTTTCTTCTTTTTTCTACTTCTCTTATTCCTCCGCATCTATGTTGCTGTTCAAAAGAAAAGGTTACTAAGTGAGGCAAGTTTAGTAAAAGACATCATATTTTCTTCCCTCTTCAATAGGAATAAGTTTCCTATGTCCGGGAGAGGGACCTTTTTCTTAAAAGAGATTCACATATGAATTTCATATATTGAAAATAAGAATTATGATAAAAACAATTATTGTTATTATATAAATAATTTTTTACATAGTTCTTATAATGTATCAGGCACTGTGCTGAGTTCTTTACAAATATTATTGTATTTGATTTTCACAACAATTCTGGGAGACAGATGTTATTATTGTTCCCATTTTACAGATTAAGAAACTGAGGCAAATAGAGATTTTAAATTACTTGCTCAGGATAAAGTTTGTAGTTATCAACTCTAAGAGCTGTGTCATAGTAATTGTTCACTATGTCTTATTGCTTTGGAGAACTTGTTATTCATTCCATCCCATTGCCATTTGGTATCTAGAAATCAAGGTCATTTGAAAAAATAAAGGTAGAAAAATTTTAAATTTTCAATAGTATTTAATTTTCCAAATTCATGTAAAGATAGTTTTTGTTTTTGTAAATTTTTTGTGTTCCACATTTTTCTCCCTTCCTCCCTCACCTTCACCTTCCCCAAGACAACAATTAATGTGATAAAAGTTAAATGTGTGCACTTTTAAACATATTTTCATATTTGTCATGTTGTGAAGGAAAAATCAGACCCAAAGGGGAAAAATAAGAGAAAGAAAACAAAGAAAAAATGAAAATATTATGCTTCCATCCATATTCAGTCTTCATAGTTCTCTTTCTGGATGTGGATGGCATTTTCCATCCAAGTCCATTAGAATTGTCTTGGATCATTATACATTAAAAGAGTTAATTCTGTCATAGTTGATCATCACATAACTTTGCTGTTATTGTGTACACTTTTCTCCTAGTTCTGCATACTTCATTCAGCATCAGTTCATGTAAGTTTTTCTGAAATCAGCTTGCTTATCATTTATTACAAAACAATAATATTCCATTATATTCATATATCATAACTTATTTAACTATTTCCCAATTGATGGACATCCACTAAATTTCCAATTTCTTGCCACTACAAACATTTTTGTACATGTGGGTTCTTTTCCCTCTTTTATGATTTCGTTGGGATACAGACTCAACAGTGACACTGCTAAATTAAAGGGTATAGCCCTTTGGTTATATTTCAAATTTCTCTTTTGAATGGTTAGATCATTTCAGAACTCCAAGATGGAAATTTTTTGAGAAAGTTTTCAACAGACAATTTAAATGAGCTGTAAAATGGGTGGCATTATTTTAAATATTTATGACTTTATTGTTGTAATTTAAATATCAAGATAAATCATACAACATAGGAAAAATTATTTATCTTGTGTCTAAAAGCTATCATTAATTCAATAATTTTGATGCACCATTTAGAAATGCAACTTCAATGCTTTAAGGATTTCTGATCAAACATGGTGGTGCACTTTCACATACACACATGGTTGTGTTGTTATTCAATCATTCAGACATGTCCAACTCTTCAAGACCCTATGGACCATACCACATCAATATTCTCCATGAATATCTACATGAGGCCATTTCCTTCTTCAGTGGATTAAGGCAAACATAGGTTGAATAATTTGCCCATAGTCATTCAGTTAGTGAGTGTCTGAGGCCTTTGATTTGAAGCCAGGTCTTCCTGATTCCAAAACTATCTAGCTCTCTTTACACATATGATTTTATAAGTCTTGGTAACTTAGTAGGTGATCTTTGGGAATGTGGTGTGGCCAAAAATCATCCTGAAGTCAGTATGATGCTAAGACTCTCAAACTGGGTCTCAGACATATGGTCCATCACCAATCTTTCCAATTTGGTAAAATCTGGATGAATTTTCAGAGCATTTGAGAAGCTCAGGATCATCTGTCTATGCTATGATGGTAGAGTAAAATAAAACTTTAATGGATAATAAATAATAAAGAGTCTTAAAGATTAAGACTGATGATTTTAAGCCTACTATTTGTTAAGAATATCACAATTTCTAATATGTGAAACAAATTGTCATATGTGAAATGTTTTCAGAAATGAGCAAACTTATGGCTATACGCTGTGGGCTTTCCAGTTTACCAATGAGGAAAAGGAATGAACCAAGATCAAAATCAACTTTCTTCACTAAAATAGCATAAAAAAGGCATAATAGTTCCCAAGAAAATAAGTCAAATAAATCTAAAAGTGCTTATTAAATATTTCCCGTATGCCAAGAATGAGATTAAATAGTGTGCATGCAAAACAAAAGTAAAAATAGTTCCTTCCTTAAAGGATATTACATTCAAAGAGAGGAGACCTGTATGTATGGAAGTTCAAGGGTGTGTGGGGAAGGGGGAGCGTGATGCTTAGTGAATAAAACAGAATATAATCTTAGAGGGGACTGAATATATTTGACTGAAAATATCATGTTAAGTTCTCCCAGATTTCTAGTGTTTGAAATGGTCAGAAGAAATCATTTGTCTGTTTCTTCTCTCTCTCAGGAATATATAGCAAATAGGAAACAGAAGAATCATAGTAAGAGAGCTATTGTCTCTCCATCTTATCAAGCACAGAATGACTCAGATTTTAAAATATACCTTCAAAGTTGGAAAGTTAATGTTGAAAGCATCTTAGATTTGCAAGAGGAAGAATTATAAGTCTTAGAAGTTCAAGCTAAAAATATAAGTAAATTGTGAGAGAGTCTTGGTTTCCTATGAATCTTTTTTCTGTTCTTTATGCAGGGAAAGTTCATTCATTTTCTGGGGTTTGCTGGTATTCGTCAAGTTAAGAATAGCAAAAATACTTTTGAAAATAAGCTACTTATAAAGGAAAAAAAGAAATAAGAAGACATTGACCTTAGCATAGACTATCATACTATCTAATAGGGGTTTGACCAATGTAAAAGCAATCACTACAAGTGGATAGCCAAAATAATGCAGCTATTGCTACAGTCAGTATATCTGATGGACAATTTGCATCATGCAGCAAAAGAAAAGAAAAAAAAAACATCTTTTTGCTAAACAGAGGTTTGATGAAACTAGAAGGATAGTGGGAAAGTTTGATTAATGTCAGCCAATAAAACAGAGAAATTGTGGAAGATAAATTAGTTCGTGTAAAACTTGGTATAGACCCATTAAACAGGATCCAGAGAGATTTTAAAATTGAAATTGGAAGAAGTACAATGATCATTTAAAGAATGAAAGAGATTTGTTTGTAACAAATTATTTTCTATATCACTGATAATGGAACTACTACATTTGGACATCCCTATACGAAAAAGTGGAAATGAAATTAAAGAAAATAAAAACTGGCAGAGAGCATCTGGACTAGAAGTAACCACAGAGATCTGTTTCAATTTATCCAGAAGAGGATTACATACCAAACAACTCGAGGGGGGAAAATCACTTATTACTATTGAGAACAGTTAGTCTAAAAGATTTCAGACTCTACTGACCTCCTAGACATATAAACATATACATATAAATGCATACATATATCCTATATGCATGTATATATATGATGATTCTGAACTACTAGAAAACATCATTTATTTTATGATCATCTAGAATAATTCTTCTAAAGGCTATCAGTCTCTACTACTACTCCGATGTCTATACCTATACATATACATGTAAATACATGTTGCTGCCAATCCAGCCATAATAGTCAGTCACACAGTGAGATTTTAGACCTTGGAGAGGGAGGAAGGGCTGGAGGATGAGCTGAAATGAAACATGGATCAGGTGGGAAATGTGGAGACCAACCTTCTGTTTTAATTATTGTATTAATCTGAGGGCAAGAATTTATATATTTTTATTAAAGCATTAACATACATTTTTTTTCATGAGACATTATCTAAAGACTCACCCTGATCATTCTAAGGAGTCACCCTGAATGTTTCCTCACTTCCTTGTTATCTCCAGGGTTGTATTATTCTCAAAGGACAGAACAGAAAAGTTGTGAGCCAACATTCTGAGTTTGGATGGTGGACATGCTACAGGGAAAACCTGGGCTTGCCTGAATCCTCTGATTCTTCAGAGCTGGCCCTCAACAAATATACATATACAAAAATATGGATATATAAACAAATCCCTAAATGTGTATATAAATCCTTATATGTGTGTATAAAAGTGTACATACACACTGGGAAGCATCATGACAAAGTGGATAACCAGTCCAAGACACATGCTGGCTGTATGACCCTTGGACAATCATTTAGCCTCTGTGTTTTAGGCAACTCTAAGAAAGAAAGTGCCAGCCTGCAATGTTAGAAAAAGTTCCTTCTGTTGGAATTTCCCTAAATCAATGAAATCTCAGGCCCAGTCCCCATAAATATATATAATATGTTGTATGATATATATTTTATGTTAAATATATATAATTTAATTATTATGTTTTATTGATAATGTTTTATTTGGCCACAATAAGCATTCATAATAATCACTTTCTATTCACTACCTATTTCTTAACATGAATAAAAAAACTGGGTTATAACAAGTTGTCAGGAACCAACATTCATCACTGTATTTGATCTAAATTCTTTTGCCTTTAAGGGTTATTAAGTAGGCTTTTTCAAATGATATTTCCACAATAAACCACATTTTTAAAGTCATACAATTTCCTAAAAAGTGATTATAATATTTATTTTGCATTGATTGGCATAAAAATTACTTGTTTGGATAAAATAAAATGTATACTTAAAGGTTCTGCTTCAATAAGGTAATACCTATGCATATGTTAAGATCATGCAAAGTTCCTAGAGAGAAGAAACAAGAGCTATAACTTTGTTTAATGATCTTTTCTTCATGAAAAAGCAAGGCATAAGCACAGCAGAGGCATTGGTTACTGTCAGAGACAATGTCTAGAGTCCAATTGGAAAAGATATTTCCTATTAATATTGAGATAATTCAGGAGCTATTATTTTCACATGCCATTGTATTTAAGTCAAATTCTAGCATATAGTCATCCCCCAAATAAAATACACAATTATATATTCATTCAAATTATTCAAAAATTGACCAAATTATCCACATAGGAAAAATATAGAGGATGAAAATGTCTACTGTACAGATAGTAATATTCACTTTGATAAATTGGATGAACAACCTGTGAGCTAGTCGAACACTATGAATCTCTGGAGTAATAATAATAGTAATGTTACCTTCTACTGACATAGTGTTTCAAAGTTTGCAAAAGTGATTTATGTACATGATCATATTTTATAGATAAATGACTAAAGTGCATGTGGGAAACTATGCTGAATGAACTATCATCTCTGAATAAAATTTCATCTTTTTAACTTCAATAATCTTTCAGTGATGCCATATATAACTGCAAATCATGAAGTAGTTAAAATTTCAGGTTACAAAAAATCTAATGAATAAATACAACATAAATAAGCTAAATCATATTTTGAATGATAAATTATATTTATGAAATATTATGGAAGAAATAACTGAAATTATTCAAACAGAAGAGTTAGGGATAATATATGCACTGTCTTCATATTGTATTGGTTTTCACATAATGTCAAAAAATGAAAAAAAAAAGTCTGTACTATGATGGATAAGTCATCTAAGGTCTCTTTACTAGATTAAACAAATAGGAGTAGAAAGCATTTATGCCTTTGGATTGACTACTACATCAATAAAATTATAGATCCACTAAGTACTGAAGTAAATCAAGAGATATCTGACTAGGAGACACACTCTTAGTATAACATCATTTCTGCCTGGTATTTCAATTCTCTCTCTCTCTTTTTTTTATTTTTTTTATTTAATAGCCTTTTATTTACAGGTTATATGCATGGGTAACTTTACAGCATTAACAATTGCCAAACCTCTTGTTCCAATTTTTCACCTCTTACCCCCCACCCTCTCCCCCAGATGGCAGGATAACCAGTAGATGTTTAATATATTAAAATATAAATTAGATACACACCAAGTATACATGACTAAACAGTTATTTTGCTGTACAAAAAGAATCAGACTCTGAAATATTGTACAATTAGCTTGTGAAGGAAATCAAAAATGCATGTGGGCATAAATATAGGGATTGAGAGTTCAATGTAATGGTTTTTAGTCATCGCCCAGAGTTCTTTCTCTGGGCATAGCTGGTTCAGTTCATTACTGCTCCATTGGAGATAATTTGGTTGATCTCCTTGCTGAGGATGGCCAGGGGTCCATCAGAACTGGTCATCATATAGTATTGTTGTTGAAGTATATAATGATCTCCTGGTCCTGCTCATTTCACTCAGCTCAATTCTCTCTTCCAAAAAAAATCCTGCATGGCTTTCATTTTAAATTTTTTTTGTTTTTATTACTTATATTTCTGAATATATTTCTTCACTGTCCTGTACCCATCAATCAATCACTTGCAATAAATAATAATATCCCAAAGAGATAAAATATAAAAAAGAATGTCCTACATAGAACACAATATTTATAGCACCTCTTTTATAGTAGCAAAGAAGTAGAAACAAATTAGATATCAATTGATTGGTAAATATATAAAAAATTGTGGCACAGTAATAATAAAATAATATTTTCCCATAAGAAATACAAATATGAAGACTAGAGAAAGCCAGGGAGGCCATGTATAAAGTCTTGCAAAATTTATCAAGCATAACAGAGAAATATATAAAATGACTACAACAATGCACATAATAGAAAAAATAAAAGCAAAATTTTGTGTAATTATAATGACCAAGCTTAGCCCTGAAAGAGAGATGTGACAACATAACTCCTTTCATTCTTCAAAGAGATGGGGACAAACTCAAATATGCTTTTGGACTCTGTTGATATTACTTATTTTTACTGAACTATTTTTCCCCCTTTACCCTTCTTCATTCTTTGTGATGTGGAATTTTTATTCTCTTAGATTCAGAGGAGAGGAGGGCCATATTGGTAAATAAAAATGAGGGAAGTATATGTATGTAATACATTTAAAGAAAAAAAATGCAGCAAAGATAGATGGTGGGTGGAAGACTGGATATATTTCTTTCAGGTGAAAATAATAACCCATCCACTATGTCTGAAGTATCTATAATTTTATAGACCAATGACTCTAATACTGAAAAAAATGCTGAAATCACTTACTTCATTTGGAGTGACAGATGGAGACACCTCCCCTATTTCTCCATTAAGATTCAGCTTGATGTCCTTTGCTTTCTGTGATCCTTCCATTACTAACAGTTCCAGGCCTTGAAATTGTGAGTAAAAGTCCCAAAGCCCGAGAACATTTCTCTGAGCATCAATGGATTTGTTCCACCTGTTTAAAAAATGACAATATTTGGAAAGTCTTCATCTCCCTCTCCCTATAGATTGAACTGGCCTCATGAATTTCAAAGTCAGGCTACCTGGTAACCAATATGATGATTCTTGAACACAACTAGTTAGAATGCTTACCCGTTTAACTATCTACTCAAGGCCATTGAACTAGAATTCTTGATATATCTGCAAAGAGGTTAGGTTGTGATAACACAGATGTCACAAAGTTGAGTTGTTCTTATTCAAAGAAAATCTCTTTTTGTCAATGTCAGTATCACACCTATCATTACCAACACAATTCCAAGCATTCTTTATCATCTCAGTAACTGATTAAATCTATTATTTTGTTAAAAGAGAGAACTCTCAGTGGTGGAATTTCCTCCACTCATGGCAATCACATCTATTATATGGTTTACTGAATTATTCCCAGCTATTTGTGTAGGGACATACAGAGGTTAAATGGAATGTCCTGAACCACATAAACAGATTTGAACTCATGTCTTATTAACTAAAATGCTCAGACTATATCCACTAATTGAATTGAAACTACATCACTAATTGAAGCTACCTTTCCTTGATGTCAGAAACCTAGTTGGTTAACTGTCAAATGTTCACCCATCACAGAAATCCAGATGGGATTGGAGTTGTTTCTATGGTTTAGATATGGTCAATCCTTACATAATAAAGTATACTGCTGCTTTCTTTGTGATTTATCCTTGCATGTGAACAATGATATCTATTAAATAATGAAATATGAAATTACTTATGACAATGATATTGTAAATATTGTCTGGAACCTAGGGGAATAAAGTCTAAAAAAGACACAAAGAAGACATAGAGAGAAGATAAATAAAATTTTAAATCTATAAAGGATATAAATAGGAAAAATATGGGCTTAGTTACCAAATTGAAGAATCTAGTAAGTCAACAAAATTTTGTTTATCCCTTTCTGTATTCAAGGCCTTTAGTAATATGAAGAAAGGTAAACAGAAATTTCCTGTCCTCAGGAAGCTTACATTCTAATGAAGAAGGGACATTCATATAGCTAGACACTTACAAGATATGTACAATGTTATATACAATCTAAGGTGATTTACATGAGAAGACAATATAGCTGGTTCATAGATTATGTAATGGTATGAAGTTTTCAAAGGGCTTTAAAGTGCTAAATATGATATTTTACATTTGATCCTGTAAATATTATGGGACCAGTGATTTTTTAAAGTAATATGATATGAGTTGTTAGGAAAATCACTTTGGCAACTGACTGGAATATAAATTGAAGTGGGAGAGAGATTTAAGGCAGACATACCAAATAGGAACAATAGTCCAGGCATGAGTTTATGAGGCCTGCATCAAGGTGGTTGCCAAGTGGGTGGGAAGAAGGGAACCTTGTGAAAATGAAAATAAGATGACAACAGATTAGATATATAGTTAAATTTGAATGAGGATTGAAGAATGGCCCCATGAGCTTCCTGAGTGGCATTGAAGATGTGAGGATGAATGACTGAGGATGGTGTTATCCTTGATAGCAATAGGAAATATCAGATGGGAGGGTTTTAAATTCTGTGATGGAAAATTTTGACTTTAAAATGTCTATGGAACATCCAACTCAAGATTTTAAAAGAACAATTGGTGATTTCTCAAGAGAGAAATTAGACCTTGATAGAAAGTCATAGTCATCATCTTCATAAAGATGATCAATGAACCCATGGGAACCGATGAAATCATTAAACAAGATAATAAAGTGGAGAACAGAAGAGAATCCAAGATGGAGCCTTGAGAGATACCTAGAGTTAATGAACTTGATTTGGACAAAAATCCAAAAAAGAAACTGAGAAGGAATAGTTAGACAAGTGTGAGGAAAACTAGGTATGATGTCATAAAATCCAGAAAGATTTTCTAGGAGGGAGAAATATATCAAAAATAAAAGAGTAATTAATAGTGTCAAAGGCAGCAGATAGGTCAAGCAGGATGGGAATTGAAAAAAGTCAAATTGAATACTTGGGAGAGAGCAGTTTCATTTTAATTAGTTCTCACCTTAAATTTTTATGTTACATGGATCAAACAATTTACTGTCTCTGTGATTCACTTTCCCTTTCTCCTAATTTTCCTGTTAAATGGGTTAAATTAGAAAATTAAGATCCCTTCTATCCCTAATATTCTGTATTACTTGACAAAAAAAAAAAAAAAGATTAATGAACACATGGGATTTGCTAACTCAGGATGTTAACCAGTTTCAAAATATAAGTATATAAAGAATTTAACTATAAGTTACAAGGCAAAGTTGATAGATTTGCCAGGAAGATTCATCTTCCTGAGTTCAAATCTGGCCCCAGATGTGTGACTACTTAACTCTGTTTGCATCATCTATAAAATGAATGTAGATTACAACATAGCATTTTCACCTTTTTGTTGTCGTTTGCTTAATTTTTGCTTTCTTTCTCATTTTTTCTTTTTGATCTGATTTTTCTTGTTCAGCATGGTAATTGTGGAAATATGAGTAGAACAATTGCACATGTTTAACATACTTGCTATCTAGGGAATGAGTAGAGGGAAGGGAAGAAGAAAAAATTCGGAACACAAGGTTTTTCAAGGATGAATGTTGAAAACTATCTTTGTATATATTTTGAAAATAAAAAGCTATTATTTTTAAATACCCTCTAATATTTGAAACAAATATAATCCTAATAACTACACCAGAGGAAAAAATAAAACACAGAAGGAAAACTATAGCCCAATATTATTAACTATTGACACACAAAAAAATTAAATAAAAGAAATCATATTCATTATAACCAAATGAAATTTATATCAGAGCTATTTCAAATATGTTTCAACATTAGGAAAACAATTAATAATTAATCATATTAAAAACAGAAGCATTTCAAACCTCAGGACCACTTCAATAATTGAAAAAGAAAAACTTTCATAAAGAACAGCACTTCTTTATGGTAAAAAAGTATCCTACAGAGTGTAGGTATATAGGGACCTTTTTGAAATATGAAAAGTATCATTTAAATCACTGCATCTTATATAATGAAGATACATTTGAATTTTTTTTTCAGTAAACATAGGAGTAAAGCAAGGATGCTTACTCTTCCTATTATTATTTGACATAATTCTGGAAATGATAGCAACAGCAGTAAGACAAGAGAAACAATTCAAAGGATAAAGATAGTTAAAAGGAGATAAAATTAAACTTACTTGCTGACAATATGCGTCATACTTGAAAAATCCCAGGAAATCAATATACTGAGAAATTTTGTTGTTTCAACAAAATTTCAGGCCACCGAATGAATCCTTAAAAGTCAACAGCATTTTATATAATAATAGAAGAACCTAAAAGGCAAAAATAAAAAAAGAAATCCTATTTCAAATTATTGCAAAATGCAAAAATAATTTGGGTATTGACCTAGTAAAGTACCAAAAAAGACTTGCATAGATCTAATTGCAAAGTACTCATTAAAGAAATAAATAACAATTTAAACAGTAGGCAAAATATTCAATACTCATGTCTAGGCTGTGCCAATATAATAAGAGTGACAATAGTACCAAAGTTTACGTATAATTACAATGCTATGTCAGTTAAATTGTCAAGGGAACACATTGTTTTATTTTTACTTAAAACATTTTTTAAAAATTATTTTTAATTCCATATTTTTCCTCCACTTATCTTCTCCTCAAACCATTCAAAACATGAGAAATATGATACTTGTTATACATATGAAATCATTCAAAACATTATCTATGCCTAGATGGGTAGGTTAGAAATATAAAAAAAAAAACACCCTGTTTCAATCTGCAATTTGAATCCATCAGCTCTCTATCTTTAAGTGGATAGTATTTTTTTTCATGACGAGACCTTGATAATTGTCATGGATCACAGATCAGTTAAATCTTTCATAGTTCCCAATATTGCGGTTACTTTGTAAATCATTCTCCTAGTTCTGTTCACTTCACTTGGCATCAGTTCATTTTCATCTTCCCAGGTTTCTTATATTATAATTGTATTGCATCAGAGTTTTATGTCACATCCCCTTAAATTGTTCCCTAATTGATGGACATCCTTTCAGTTTCCACAATTCCTTGCTGTCACAAAATGAACTAATATGAATATTTTTGTACATACGGATCCTTTTCTTTTTAATTTGAGCTCTTTGGGGCATGCTGTATGAAGGGATATACATAGGTTTATAATCCTCTGGGCATTGTTCCATATTATCCTTCAGAATGAG
Organism: Sarcophilus harrisii; assembly: GCF_902635505.1. NCBI lineage: Eukaryota > Metazoa > Chordata > Mammalia > Dasyuromorphia > Dasyuridae > Sarcophilus > Sarcophilus harrisii. Next base: position 374,061,054 of record NC_045427.1, read on the forward strand.
CCAATAACAGTGTACCTATTTTTCTACACCACTCCAGCAGTTGTCATTTTCTTTCTCTGTCATGTCAATCAATCTGATGGGTGTGCAGTGGAATCTCAAAGTTGTTTTGATTTGCCTTTCTTTAATTATTTAGAGCATTTTAAAATATGAATATTTACAGCTTTGATTTCTTCTGAAAACTGCCTGTTCATATCTTTTAATCATTTAATTATTGGGGAATAGCTCTTATTTTTGTGAATTTAATTTAGTTTTCTACATACTTGAATAAAACTTTTGTCAAAGAAAATTGTTGAAAAAATGTCTCCTGTTTCCTGTTTTCCATTTACTATGGCTTAGGCAACAATTCATTCAACTATCTCTATGGTTTAACTTTCAGGATCCCACATGTTGAGGACCTGAAAAAGTGATAGTGACCCAGGGAGGTACAGAAGTAACTAGAGAAGGCAGGTGGTAGAGAAGTTTCTCAATACTATAGGCTTTGTTCTCCCATTCCACATGTAACCCTCCTGTTATTATTTCCTCCTCATTTTTCTATCCTAGGTATTTATATTACTATGGATGCAAGTGTGAAGAAGGGATGTTTGATTTTCTCTGATGTTGCATCTTCCTAGGAATGGTTCTAGGCAGAAGTCTGAAATGTATGACTTCTTGAAAATTTTTTCAAGCTTCTGAATTTTATAACTTTATAATTAATGAGGCAAAAATCATAAAACAAATAAATATCATAAGTGATCCAGAATATTTAACATGAAATAATTAATTTAACATGAAAATGTTAAATGTAGAGAAATATTCAGCTCCATTAAGTAGCAGAATATTAAGAGTCTCAATATGCTATTGCTTTCTTATTCTCAGGAATAGAAAAGAACACCGAACCATGCTTTCCTTCTGTCTAATTGAATTTAACAAACTTAATTGAGTGCCTGGGGTGAAATTGCATTCTTCCTGTACGTTGTAAATTCATAAAGTATACAGATTACAAAGCTATTTCATATGCCATAGGACACTAAAAACCTGGAATAGGGAAAGGTAACTGAGCCAGCCAGAGAGGAAACTAGAAATTCTAAGAGTCAAGTGAGGTGAAAAGGGGGAGCATTCTTAAAAAGGAAGCATTGCAGATGGCACAAAAGGAATTGCCATTCGAGACTTACATGAACTGATGCTAAGTGAAATGAGCAGAGCCAGGAGATCATTATATTCCTCAACAACAATACTGTATGAGGATGTATTTTGATGGAAGTGGATTTCTTCGACAAAGAGATCTAGCTCAATTTTAATTGATCAAGGATGGACAGAAGCAGCTATACTCAAAGAAAGAACACTGGGAAATGAATGTAAACTGCTTGCATTTTTTGGCTTTTCTTCTCGGGTTATTTACACCTTCTGAATCCAATTCTTCCTGTGCAACAAGAGAACTGTTCGGTTCTGCACACATATATTGTATCTAGGATATACTGTAACCTATTTAACATGTATAGGACTGCTTCCCATCTGGGGAGGGGGTGGAGGGAGGGAGGGGAAAAATCGGAACAGAAGTGAGTGCAAGGGATAATGTTGTAAAAAAATTACCCTGGCATGGATTCTGTCAATAAAAAGTTATTAAAAAAAAAAAAAAAGGAATTGCTATTATAAAACGTCACTTTGATCCTGGATGAAGACTGACTTTGTGGGAAATTTATTTACTTTGTCCTATCCAGGATTTTTTTTAAAGCTACAAAATGTTTTAAAATTTCCTTTAATGGCAGATATGTATAATGGATAATCACTTTTCCGAATACAAAAGAATTTATAACCCCCTATTCCTCAGAATGAAGCTTTTCATTGAAATATGTTTCTCTTGCCACAGTATTAAAGTTGTAAAGTTTTGTGATTAGTTGTCCCAAATTATCCAGGCCTTGAGGGATGACTGGATTTTTATTACTTTCTCATCGCTATGGTCTTTCTGAGTCTGAGCCCCTGGGCGTCACTGTTGGCCCATGTCCAGCCGGACGTGAGTAGGAGCAGAAGAGCCCTTAAGCTCCATCAGGACGATTTACTGCGCAGCCTCAGCGAACACGTAATAGAGGAAAGCTGCGACTCATACACTCGGCTTGGCTGCTACTCGGATCCTGCTCCAAGATCAAAGGATTTGCCGTTTCTGATGAAAGGCGCCTCTCTTCTTTGACAGGTAAGCTTACAAAGTAAAGATTCGTGATGCAGCGTTTGGGAACTCCTGAAACGCCGACTGAAACGGGATAGGGGACTGAATAGCAGCGCTCATAAGAGGTATAGAACAATGAGGTCTCTGTAACTGTTTCGCTCCCTTGGAGTCTTTGTTCTGTCGAGCCCTCTCCGAGCACATTAATTAATTGATTCCAGAGGAGCTGGAGAAAATTTAGGGGAAAAGAAAGATGAGGAACTTTGGCAAGGACCTAAGGCTGGAAGCCTGGGCCTTGCCAGCTCGGAAGATCAGGCTATTCTCCGGAGTCGAAAAGGATTATTTTACTGCGAATGTAACTGAATGGCAATCTTTATGTAAAGAGAGATTAGATGGAGAGGACATATATAGGAAAATATCATCTTGTTTCTTAAATTTCAAAATAGTGCTGGGGGAAAATTTTTTTTTGATTTTTTTCTGCTTGAATGTGGAAATACAAGCTATCAACGATTACTTTCCTTTTTTGAACCAAAATGACAAGAATATGGAAATATTGGAATAGATTCCATTTGCTCTTTTCCCTCTAGAACCAGCTAAAGATAGAGATTCTAATTAATTAGTTCAGTTGAAAGTTAGTCTTGATCCGAATGAGTTCTTTTCCTTAGACCTTAGACCTTCCTTAGACCAGGAAGGTCCAGATGACAATTAACAGTGGTTCATTAGTTCTTGAGAAGCTTTTGGACGGGGAAAAACATAGTATCCATCATTTGGTCCTCACAGCGGTGGATGAGGGAGAATCAGTTCTAAACTACTCGACTTAAACCAGGATCACCGTCGAGGACAACAATGATTTCCCCTATTTTCAGCAAAGATGTCTACAGTCAGTCAGAGAGAGAACCTGGACGTGGGATTTGGTGCTGTGAAGGATGACCATGGAAAAATTTTACAAGGCTTTAAAAGTATTTGAGAGACTTCAAAACCCCTTTTTAGTCTCGACATTATTACCTGAAAAATATTAATAAAAGGAAGATTAGATTTCTAAGAGACTAAAACTGCAAGAAAGATGACAGAGGTCAAGTGGTTCACAGTAGAGAACTCTACAAGAATGACTAGAATGTGATTGGTGTTTCTGGTGTACGTTTTTATTCTTTTATTCTTGTAGAAATTCTGGATGAGAATAAAAACGTACACTAGAAACACCAATCACGTTCTGTTACCCCAGAACAGTTATAGCTCTCATCAAGTGTTCATGACTAGAATCCAAAGAAAATGACCACGTGATTTATTATTTATAGGGAAATTTCCCAGTGAAAGATCTACTTGTTACAAGGAGTACCTTAAAACGAGAAGAGATACCAAGTTATAAAATCAAGGTGACTGCCACAGATAAGGAAAAGCTTCCTTTGTCCTCCAAAAACAAAAACAAAAACCTCTGGTCCTGTACACTGCTGATGTCAATGACAATCCCCATTTCCTTCAGCCTTATCATTTACTAATCTCCAAACTTACAGGAACTTCCCTTCCCTGAGAACACCTTGGAAGTCTCATCAATTTCATCCTCTAACCTGGTCCTGGAGAAGAACAGTCAAGTGTCCCTTCAGCAGCAATCTGATCCAATGCAACTCCGTCTTTATACATCTGTTAGTGGGGGAACATCTTTGTGCAATGCTCCTTCGACAACAAGTCCACATCTCCAAGATGACTTTACAGGTTCATGATGCAGGCTCTCCCTCACTCAGCACCAATGTCATTGCGCAAGTTTTCATTACGTCCCACAGTGACAAAGCCCCGAAGATCCCCAACTAGGCCCTGAGACTTGACTATTTTGCACTTCTACAAGGTACCTCGCTCGCGGAAGTCTGACGACTAGACAAATGCAAATTCTGGAAACAAATCCTGACTGGCCTAAGACAGAGTTACAGACCTAGATCTGGGTCTCTATAACCTGAGGCTGCAAATGAGCAAAGTCAGGATCTCCAGCTGGGGCTTTGATGGAGATGAAGTCGGGCACTGCCTTCTGATCTTTGTGCAGGACAGAGGTCAATCCTGTCTGTCCACTACTGTGTCTCCGTATTTTTTAAAATTTATTTATTGTTGTTATTTTGCTGAAAGCCTGCAAGAGGCACTGCCTCGAATGAGGAGCAAGCCCTTCGACCTCATTCTGAGTTGTAGTTTTACCTAGTTTTTGACATTGATCCTAATTCCAATGTGTTGAGCTGTTTCCTTAGACATCCCTACTTCAGGACTGCATCCAGAGTTTCCCCAAATTCTGGGGAAGGGTCTCTGCCTTATTCTTACAATCTCAAAATGGCTTCATATCTTGGAAAGAGAATTTAGCTTATTAAAATTAAAAGGGCTGAGCCAAGAACTTGACAATCTCATTTATACTGACAAGTCACATCTGTGAAGAATAACAAGACTTTCCATGACATAACATTCAGAAGGTGAGCTGTGAATCTTCTTTTTAAAGAATTAGTTGTGTTATTGTTACAGATTTTCTGTAAATACGTAAATTCCTTAAAAATTTAAACATCTTAAATGTTTTTTTAAAAGACCATAGTTTCTAATGAGTGTTGTGAACTATCTCTTTGAGACAAATATTAACATTTCAAAAATTTTTGATAGGTCATTCTTTCAGCATTTTCAATCATGTTATTCTATTACAGGTGATTTTCTGATCTAAAGTACAGTTACTAGGTGTTTTGCTTAGGAAGTAAGATAGAACACATTAGAGCTCTCAATTTCTATTCTAAAGGATTTCTTCTTAATGTTGATCCCTATAAAAGAGTGGAATCTATAGCACCTCCATTCTCTATATGCAGAAGTCTACACACTGAATTACTGGATCTATGGACTTCAAACTACTTGAGTAATTATGAAATAGGAATTTTGGATCACTAATCTTGTTTGTCTCAGTTTGTTCATCTATAAAATGAGCTGGAGAAGGAAGTGGTGAACTATTTCAGTATCTTTGCCAAGAAAACCCCAAGTAGCGTCATGAAGAGTTGGAAATGATGTAAACAAAAACAAATTTTCCATCAGTATATTGCTTCAGTAACCACAGATCTACCCCTTTAAACTCAGGAAACTCAGTTGTTTTTTTTTTTTTTTTAATATGTCCTCCTTTTGCTCCATGATACTTAATTAATCCAGTTGCAAAGAAGAGAAGTATCTGTGACAATAGCAGCCTGAGAGGAAATTCTGGTGAGTTCACTCACTTCTGACAGAGTAAATTTCAACTCTATGGTTTGCCAGAGAATCCTGAAAAGTTGTCTGAAGCTGATAGAGACTTAATGACCTGCCTAACTCTCAGAGGTGAGATTGAATCACATTTTTTTTTTGTTACTCCAAGACTACACTGCCTCCCTCTCTCCTCTTCCTTCCCTACTCTTTTCCCTTTCTCTGACCTCATCCAAATAAGGGTCTATAATCCAACATTATTAAAAATAGACATAGAGTTGGTTACAAATTTAGCAACAATATATGTGGAAAATAGCATTTGAAAAGAACCACTGTATTTAACTTGTGAAAAATCAACCATTTTCCCTTTAAAATTATTTTCTTTTCCACTGAGAGAATTTGGCTTCTCATTTAGTGTTAATATGTGAACCACTTACAACTCAATAACTTATACATATAACTACATATATAATAAACAATAAAGTTGAAAGGGAAGAATCAAAAATAAAAATATATCTAAATATTTAAAAATTCTGTAAAAGTGAGTTAGTGAGGTTTTTTTTAAATAGTGAGTTTTTTTTTAAATAGATGACATTGTATTGAGGATATTATGTCTGAAAAAAATGAACTACTCTGATAACAAGAATAAGAAAAAACCGGGCAGTCTGAAATCTACAGTGGTACTGCTAGAAACGAAAAGAAAAGAAAGGTTTCCATCGAGATGATAAATCCATGAAGAACAATTTAAGGGGACAAGGTATCCGCAGTGATGAAATTAAGCACCCGTCATAGGATGCATAAAGGTTCTCATCTCAACTCTATATTTGTTGAACGTCTGCTACATTCTGTATACCCTTCCTAATTTGAAAAATAAATTTCAATTTAGATACAGCTTATGGGAAAAAACGAGAAGTAGTTTGCAGTCATTTCAGAGGCCTCTAGGCGTCGCTGTTCCCTAATAACAGAACAATCCCAGGAAAGAGCTGATCAACCCTCCCTTCTCCTAAATCACAATACACTAACAGATCAGACCAGAAAACCCTGGGACTGCAGGAAAAACCATCATCCTCTGCTTTTCACATTTTCTGATGGATAATTATTCCCTTCGGCTCAAACGAGGCAAGAATTGATTCAGACACTCGGGTGGAACCAGGACTAATTTGTGTCAGTGAGATACAAATGGCTACTTTGCTGAGGTTCCATGGATTTAGAGGGCAAATCCTGCTTTGCTCTGTCCTGGGTTTACTTTTGGAATCTTGTGTCGCACAGATTCGTTACTCTGTGACCGCGGAGAAGGAGAAAGGCTCTTTTGCGGGCGACATCGCCACGGATCTGGAGCTTCAGCCTCAGGTGCTTTCAGAACGCGGAGCCCGAATTGTCTCCAGAGGTAAGACACAGCATTTTGTTCTGAATTCCAGAAATGGCAGCTTAATCATTGCAGACAGAATAGACAGAGAAGAGCTTTGTCCCGGGGCCCCAAAATGTTTTTTAAATTTCGACATCCTTCTTGAGGACAAAGCGAATATTTTTGGAGTGGATGTGGAAATAATCGATATCAATGATAACAAACCTTACTTCCAGACTGAAGAAATGGAAGTAAAAGTCAGTGAAATCGCAACTCCCGGAATGCGATTTCCTCTCCCAGAAGCATTCGATTCAGATACGGGTGTGAACTCACTTCAGAGCTACCAGCTGAGGCCGAACCATCATTTCTCTCTGCATGTGCAAAGAGGAATAGACGGGGTCAAATACCCGGAACTCGTATTAGAGCAACCCCTGGACCGTGAGAAGGAGTCAATTCACCATCTCATCTTCAGGGACTCGGACGGGGGAGATCCTGTTCTCTCAGGCACCACAAGAATCCGAGTGACTGTCCTTGATTTCAATGACAACGCGCCAGTGTTTACTCAATCTATATATAGTGTGAATGTTCTGGAGAGTGTACCTGTGAGAACTTTGCTACTCACAGTGACAGCGACTGACCCAGACGAGGGAGTCAATGGGCAAGTGACATACTCTTTCAGGAAAATAAATGAAAGAACCTCAAAGATCTTCCAAATGAACACTGTTACAGGCGAAATATCAACGATGAAAAATCTAGATTATGAAGAATCTGCCCTTTATGAGATGGAAGTACAAGCCGAAGACAGCCCTGGGCTTCTGGGGAAAGCTAAAGTCCTGGTTTCAGTCTTAGATGTAAATGACAACGCTCCCGAAGTGAGTATAACATCTCTCACGAAGTCAGTACCTGAAGACTCTCTCCCAGGGACTTTAATTGCCCTTTTAAATGTGCATGACCGAGATTCTGGGGAGAATGGGCGTGTAAAGTGTTCTATACCCGAGAATCTGCCTTTTAAACTTATCAAATCTTATGGAAATTACCACAAATTGACAACAGTTGGAGCCCTAGACAGAGAGAAGGTCTCCCAATACAATGTTACTGTGACAGCTACAGACTGGGGCACCCCTCCCCTTTCCATGGATGCTTCCATCTACTTGAACGTGGTAGACACTAATGACAATCCTCCTACCTTCAGTCAGGCATCCTACTCTATGTATATCCGAGAAAACAATCCCAAAGGTGCTTCTATATATTCCATAATCGCCCAAGACCCAGACAATGAAGAGAATGGCCGAGTCACTTACTCCACTGCAGAAGACATTCTCCAGGGAGCACCTCTCTCCTCCTACATCTCCATCAACTCCAACACTGGCGTCATCCATGCTCTATGCTCCTTCGACTATGAACAATTACATAATATTCAACTGCTTGTGATTGCCCAAGATGCCGGAGACCCACCTCTCAGCAGCAATGTGTCTTTGACTCTTTTCATCCTGGATCAGAATGACAACGCCCCCAAAATCCTATATCCTATATTTCCCACAAATGGCACTACCGGAGTGGAGTTGGCTCCTCGCTCTGCAGAGCCAGGATACTTGGTGACCAAGGTGGTGGCAGTGGATGGAGACACAGGCCAAAATTCCTGGCTGTCCTATCATCTACTCAAAGCCACAGAATCAGGCCTTTTTTCTGTGGGTTTACACACAGGAGAAATTAGAACTGCCCGAATCTTTCTTAGCAAAGATACCTTCAAACAGAATCTGGTTGTATCAGTCACAGACAATGGAGAGCCTCCTCTCTGCCACTGTTAGTGTCACAGTGATTGTGGCTGACAGTATCCCCAAGGTCCTCTCAGATCTCAACCATTTGACTGCTCCTGAAGTCCCCAGTGAATCCAGTCTCACTTTCTATCTGGTCCTGGCTGTGACTGCCGTGTCCTGCCTGTTTTTTGGCTTCATCATTGTCTTATTCACACTCAGGATATGCAGGTGGAGGGCTTCAAAGCTGCTGAGATCGGGCACTAGCCATTTTGTTGGTGTCCCTGTCTCAGAATTTGTTGGAATTGATGGAGTCCGAGCTTTTCTTCAGACACATACTCAAGAGGTTACTCTCACTATGCATTCTCAGAAGAACCAATCACTCTTTCCCCAACATTCCTATGCAGACACTTTAATATGTCAGAAAATGTGTGAGAAAAACAGACCACTTTCAGCATCTCAGAATTTACTTGAAGGTAAAGACGATTCTAATCTCCAGGTAAGATCCCTTCTACATTTACTATCTAACCTTACTTGCCATTTGTGAAACTAATAATTTCATTATTCTCTGTGATAGTATTTTTCCCAACAGCACATGAGCTATAAATCTCCATTAGAATAATTTGAGTAGATAAAAGTGTTTTTGATAAACAGAATGGGAAAGTTTATTGTGAAAAGGAACATAATTTGAAGACCATCCTTTCTCTGAAATTAGACCTGGAATCATAAGTGATTAAAACCATAGCTCAGCTGGAACAAAGATGAGATCATCAAGTCTTTTCACTGATCTTTGGCTGTGACTTCTGAAGTTTTGTATGAAAGATTCAAAAGCATGAAATGTTGGCTTGAAAGTCATGGTCTACATTTAGTTGAAGGAATGTCCTCAGTATAGCATCAATGGATGCTATAGAGAAAGTTTGAATTGCACTTTTCCAAAATTCTACTCTTTTTATCCATTTATCTAGTAGTACTGATTTTTGTGGCTTCTGTGATTATAACTAATATTGGATTCTTCATCTATCAAGTTTCAAATATTTCAAAACATTCAGTAATTTATCTATCAGTACAAAACCCTGCATATTTATTTTTTGTCTCTTCTATTGACTCAGTTTTTGCCGTACATCATTTTTATACATACAACTTTATTTAAATTAACAAAAATGCTTTCTTCTCACTAAAAAAAAAAAAAGAAAATCCAAATATGTGCAGTAAATAGAAATAATCAAGCAAAATAAATTCCTTCAATGCCATGTCTAAAAATTATATCTTATTCTGCACCCCAACTCATCATCTCTCAGGAAGTGAAAAGAATCTAGAATCATGATGGGTCACTGTGTTGATCAGATTTCTTAAGTCTTTCAAAGTTGTCTTCACAGAATTGTTGTTATTGTTTGAATTGTTCTTCTGCTTCTGCTTACTTCATGCTATATCAATTCATAGTAATTGTTCCAGGTATCGTTGAACAATTATTTATATTATTTCTTATTTTATGATCACTATTTAATCTAACTTCCTTTTTTTCTTTACACTTGAATAGAATCATTTTCAATTCATCTTCATTTTTAGAGTCAGATTCCTAATGTTTTTGCAAAATTTTAGGTCAATTTTGTTTCAAAATTTTTTGAAATGTTTTATTCAGATGCTATAGCTTTCTTCTATGACTGTCATGAGTTTCTATTTCCCTTGATTGGTAAATACGATGTCCCTTGAATTGGTAAAGACTGGTAATTGTTACTCATTCAATTTCAGGATTCTCTTTTATGATCAACAGCAGGAAAGGACAAGCCTGAAAAGGGAAATAGTCATAAGAAGGCTTCTGACAAAGGAAAACTGTTTTTAAACATGCAGTAAAGTATGCATCCATAGTTTAGAGCCAAACAATAGGAAAAATATCAATCGCTTATGGGTAGTCTGAGCCAACATAATAAAAATGATAATTCTATCTAAATTAATTTACTTATTCAGTGCCAAAACAATCAAACTATCAAAACACAATTTTAGAAAGTTGGGGAGGTAATAACAACAGAAAAATGTATCAATGAGGGCATATTAAGGAACTTGTTTAAAAATAAGTTATCTAGAAAATTCACCACTCCAATTCTGAATCCATGTTAAATTACATCTAGTTCAATTGTTTCATTTTACATATGATGAAAATGAAATGGCTTTTTATAGTTATTTGAAACCAGACTGTTTATCTTTTCATCTCTTTTAACACCAAATGTAATTATGAGCATCCCAAACTTAATAAATGAATGAATCAGTGAATGGACAAATTATTTCTATTAAAACATAATTTATCTCCAGCTCTGTGACCTCCCTTTGATTAATAGGTTCTCCCATACAGGAATGTAGTCTGTTTGCATCTTCTATAAAATGTTTTAGCAGACAAACTCACCTCAGCAAAATAATGGTTTTGTGTAATGGAGAGAAGAATCAAATACTGCAGAACTCTTAAGATTACAGTTGAGCTATAAAAAATTATTGACACTTCTGGAACCATCAACTAACATTACATCTTTTTATAGCAAAATATCTTTTCTCAAAAGAAATATTGACTGAATATATTTTTAAAAACTTGTCTCTGGAACTTCTATCTCCCTGTAGATACAAAGACCTGGATACCAAGTACCTTTATCCTAAGACATTTCTATGGTTGCCTTTGTATACCTTCTCTTGATGTCTTGGGAAGCTGCAAATGCACAAAGTACTCCAACTTTGGATTTTTTCAGATATAAAATTAATAAGTAAATTTTCTATTATACAGATGAAAGGTTTTATTCAAGCCTCAATGATGTTTTTACATTATAAATATTTACAGATTATTCTTACTTCCAGACAGGTCTCTTGTAGCAAAGTAAAACTAATAATACCTTAGCTTCATCTGAAAATATATGCAACATTTCACATTTTAACATTCCTCATCTTATTTTAACCTCCCCACACACAGGAAAATCTATTTTCTCCCCCCCCCCCGCCATCCCAAAGGGGAAAAAAGAAGGAAAAAGAAATGTAACAAATTTCTGCAATGGATATGTGTATGTGTGTGTGTGTTTCATTCTGAAGCCCAAATTTATCATTTTTTTGTAATAGATAGCATATTTCATCATTAGATCTGTAGATAATAAAGAAGTTCATGGCTAAACAAGGAGTAGAGAAGATCAAGAAGATAAAATTTAAAAATTTTTGCACAAATTTATTAAAGCAAAGATTTAAAAAGAAGCAATTAAAAGCGGGAAAAATCCTTGTATTGAATATCTGTGATGAAGATCTTATTTCCAAAATATCTAAGAAACTTATTCAGATTTATAAGAAAAAGAAACACTCTTCAATTGATAAATGAGCTATAGATATGAACAGTTTTCAAAGGGAGAAACCCAAGAAATCCATTGAAAATGCTCCAAAGGACAATGAATTAGAGAAATAAAAATCAAAGCAATTCTTATATTCCATCTCACACTCATTAAAGTGGCAAAGATGACAAAAATAAAAATGATAAATATTGAAGGGCAGAGGAGCAGAGAAAATATTCACTACTTTTTTTTTCTTTAATAAACTGTTAAAAGAACATCCTGAAAAGTTACTTTTAAAAATGAGATGCACAGCCTTGAAGAGCACCAGCCCTGAAGTCAGGAGGACCTGAATTCAAAGATGGTCTCAGGCACTTAACACTTCCTATCTGTGTGACCCTGGGCAAGTCACTTACCCCAATTGCCTCAGTAATAATAAATAAATAAATAAAATGAGATGTATGAAATGGCAAATTAAAATGCAAAAAAGCATGGGAAAATAATGAAAAAGCACAAGAGAAAGAGAAAAATACATTTTTATTTATACCACATAAAGGAAAAAGAAAATCAAACAGCAAAATTAAGAGCAAATGCTAAGAGTGATATTGAGGCTATTTTGCTAACAATAATGCATACAGGTTTGTTTTTATCAGTTGTCACCAGTACAACCTTAAGAACTTTCTTGAGCCTCAGTTTCCTCATCTGAAAAATGAAGGAATTGGACTGGATTGATTCTGATGTCATACTGTAAGTATGATGATCATAAGATCCCAAGAAAAAGGCAGCTTTTCTAATGGCTACAGTGTCCACCTTACATTCAGACTTATGTTTAATTCTGTCTCTGTCATGAGCTATGTGTCTCTGGGCAGATCACTTAACCTTTCAGTGATTCAAGCAACTCTTTAAAACTAATAGTTAACAAACTTTCCAGTAAAGAGAATTTTCTTATCAGGAGCTCCATTCACAGATGATGAAATCAAAGATCTAGTCCCATATAAAAGAAGGGTTAGAATACATAAATTGTCACTTGTGGCCACTTTTTGTGTAGCTTTGCTTAATTGGTTGGTTTGGGGTTTTTTTTTTCCCATTATTTCATAGCTTTCAAAAATTCTGTGATGAGTTTTGTTACTAAAAAAAATTTAATAAAAGAAATTAAGCACATATTTGAGAAGTCATAAATTATGACACACTTAAGTGGAGAGTCTCAAAACCTTTATAAAGTCCTTACTCAGATTAAAAGTAGTAGAAGCAAAGGTGCCAGAATCTTCATGAACAAATTATCAGAGTCCAATAAATATACAGGACAACATGGACAAAAAGCCTTTCTTTTTAAGTTTAGAATCGATAGATTTAGAATTAAAGGAGTCTTAGAAGCTACCTAATCCAACCACCTCACTTTATAGACTTTAAACTGAAGACCAAAAAAGGCTGAATACCTTGACTAAGGCCAAACAAGTAAGGAATGGGAGAACTACAATAATCCAACTCACATCTTCTAACTTCCCACCAGTAGGCTTACTAGTGTATCAGAAGTCTGTCTTCTTGGGAGTGCTTTCTAAATGACACTCTTCTAGAAAGGAAAAGTGATGAATTCACTTGAAATTTTGTCAGATACCTGGATTTGGGGCCAAATAAATAAAACTTCACATGCAAAGTAGATAAATTCTTTTTAAATTTTTATCAACATTTTTGAGAACTTCATAATTGTTGTAACTTGAAACAATGAAATTGTAATTTTGGTCCATCCAGGATTCTCATAGAGAATGATAGAATGTTAAAAGATGACCTAGGTAATGATTAGGAAGAAAAACAATGCAAAATACAATTTATTTCATCCTCTCAAAAATCCAGTCGTTGTTTGGGACTCTGGGCATCGTTGTTCACCAATCTGAGAAAGCCCTTTCCTCTCTGCTACACAATCGTTCAATGAGATAAAAAGATTTGGAGCAGCACGAAGATTCAGCTTCTGAGCACCCTGAATTTGACTGCAGATACTCGACGGGACATAGATAATCCAAGAGCTGAATTTAGACACAAGTAGTGGGGGGAAAACAGAGAATTCGGCAGAGATAGCAATGACTGCTGGACACAGACAACGCGATTGCAGAACATCAGTCTTGCTTTGCTTTCTCCTGGGGACTCTGTGGAAAGATGTGGCTGTCCAGATCCACTTCTCAGTTTTCAAGGAGATGGAGAAGGGCTCTTTTGCGGGTGACATCACCAAAGATTTGGAGCCAGAGTCTCAGGAACAGACAGAGCTCGGAGCTAAAATTGTTTTCATATGCTCTGAATGTAAGAAGCCATAATTTAGGGACGCTGCACAGAATGGACAAAGAGGAGCTTTGTGCTCAGAGCTCCCAGCGTCTGATGAATTTCAATGTTTTGATTGAGGATAAGTTCAAACTTTACCGTACAGAAGTAGAAGTATTATACATTAAAGATAACGCTCCTCGTTTTGGGTCAGAAGATCTGGACTTCAAAATTAATGGAAAAAAGAACCACTCCAGAAACTACATACCCTTTACTTTCTGCGCAGGACCTGAATGTAAATGTGAATTCAGTTCAGAGATATCAATGAGCCCAAATCATCACTTCTCTCTGGGTGTGTAGAGATGAATAAATGAGGACAAGTATTCAGAACTGATGCCGAAAGGAGCCCCGGACATGGAGGAAGAGTCTATTTATCACTTCCCTCTCATTGTCTCAAATGGGGGATCTGGTCCGCTCTTGCACGATGCACATTCTTATTACTGTCTTTCATTTCAGTAAAAACTCGCCAGTGTTTACTCAGCCCGTGTACAGTGTGAATGTTCTGTAGAGTGTACTTGAGGGAGTGTGACTGCTCACAGTGAATGCCAGTGACCCAGAAGAAAGAGTCAGTGGGGAAATGATCTATTCTTTTAGGAACATTGAAAGGAAATCAGCTGAAACTTTCCATTGAGACTCTCATAGAGGGGAAATAAGAAACCAAATATTTTTGAATTTTGAAGAATCAGAGTTTTATGAAATGGGAATTTAAGCTCAAGATGGAGCAGGTTTAATGGCCAATGCCTTTAAGGTTTTGATTACAGTTCTGGACATAAATGACAATGCCCCAGAAGTGACCATCACTTCTTTCATCGATGCAGTTCCAGAAAATTATCTCTCAGGGATTGTGATTTCCCTTTTTTATCTACACGAATCAGATCCTAGAGAGAATGGTCATGTCACATGCTCAGTTCCAGAGAATTTGCCTTTCAAATTAGAAAAAAAAAACAAAAAACACCAGTTCATAATTATTACAGTTTTCTAACAGACAGGACTCTGGACAGGGAGCAAGTCTCCGAGTATAACTTCACAGAGACTGTCATAGACCGAGGCACTCCACCGCTAAAGACTTATACTTACCTTTCATTGAATATAGCTGACATCAAAAACCCTCAGACTTTCACTCAGCAATTTTACTTTGCCTACAGCCAAAAGAATAATTCAAGAGAAGTTTCTGTTTATTCGGTGAATGCCCTGGATCCCGACCTGGAGAATAATGCCCAAGTCTTTTACTCGATTTAAGAGGACACTTTCCAGGAGGCATATGTTTCTTCCTGTTTCCATTAATTCTGATACAGGTATACCCTATCCTCTGCATTCCTTTGACTATGAACATTTTTAAAGACTTACAGCTGAGCCAGGAACTCTCAGCAGCAACGTGTCCCTGACTCTGTTAATCCTGGATCAGAATTTCAACACTTCCCAAATCCTGTACGTTGCCTTCCCCGATGGATTGCTCCAGTGGAATTGAACTGACCAAGCTCTGTAGAGCCAGGTTACCTGGTGACCAAGTTAGTGGATGTAGACTCTTTTCTACCACCTACTCAAGTTCACAGAGCCAGGGCTCTTCTCCGTGAGCTTGCACTCAGGGAAAATCAGAATTGTCCGAACTTCCCTGAAGAAAGATATCCTCAAACAGAATCCCATAGTGGCAGTGACAAATAATGGGAGATCTCTCTATGATATTATCAGTGTTATCGTGGCAGTAGCTGACATCCCTGAGATCCTCTCAAATCTCAGCAGCCAGGCAGTTCTCGGGATTCAAGAGAACTCTAACATCGCATTCTACTTAGTCATAGCAATAATTGCTCTCTCTCTCTCTCTCTCTCTCTCTCTCTCTCTGTCTCTCTGTCTCTGTCTCTCTCCCTCTCTCTGTCTCTCTCCCCCTTTCTCTGTCTCTCTCCCCCTTTCTCTCTCTCTGTCTCTCTCTGTCTCTCTGTCTCTCTGTCTCTGTCTCTGTCTCTCTCTCTCTCTCTCTCTCTCTCTCTCTCTCTCTCTTCTTTCATCATTCTCTTACTGAGTCAAACTCCATCAGTGGAGAAGATTACAGTCACCTTGAAGTCATCTAATATCCATTTACTCAAGATATACTTCAAATACATTTACATGCAGATTCTCTTATTATTGACTCTTGGAAAAGCCAGTTGATCTTCCCCCAGTCGAACTATGCACACAGCCCTTCTAAGGTAGCAAAGCTAGAAGAAATCAACATTACCTCTCATCTTTCCTTGAACCTAAATATGACCAAACACTTTTTCAAGTAAAAAAAAATTGTAAAATTGAATTGTAACTTATTTTAAAATTCGTGACTTTATTTGTCTCTATACTGGATGTTAGTTGCATGATATGTTTATTCTACACCAAATATCACTTTCTCTAATGAGGATATAAATTTAGTAAACATGATAATAGCATCATAAGATTTAGAACTAGAACATACTTTGGAAATTATCTGTTCAAAATATTTTTTGAAATATGGGAACTGATGTTCAGAGAGTTTCAGTGGCTTGGCCACTTGTTACTCAGGAGGTTATGTTAACTTCTTTAAGAGGACTGGCCCAATATTATGGTATCTAGACTAGAACACTGTTTTAGGATAAGATTGTTAGTGTCTATTACTAAAGAAATATTCAGTTATCCATTTTAATGAATATGTAAATGATATTTCAATTATAATTTATCTCCAAATAGAAAATCTAGAAACATAGTGTTGTAGATGTGACAAAATGACCTGAGTAGTGTTGATTTCTTCATTTAGAAAAGTTGATGTGAAGGGATTGTTTGGTTTTCTTATGCTTTCTTGTATTCTTGCTGCAATTTTATCTCTATGTTTTTGGATTGCCACAATAAAAGAGCACAAAAATCTAGAAAGCAGACTTTCTTTCTTTTGTTATTATTTCTTTTGTTATTATTCTTTTTAAGTTTTAAGTCTTATCTTTTATTTTATTGGACCAGACTTAAGATTTCATTAGTGTGGTGCATTCCAAATGAGGGAAGTACACATATGGATGAAGATCATCACTTATTCTAAATCTGTGGTTTTGTTCAGAGCACGAAAAGATTAAAGGGCCCTGCGGTCACATACAGAGTATTTGTTGGTGCAAGGACTTGAATCTAGTTCTCCTTGAGTACTATACAAACTTTATCCATTAGATCACACTGTCTCATCAATTCTCATTACTGATTTATAGGTGTGATATGGTAGTGAGTTCATAGAGAATCACTACATTTTAACACTATCGTCATTATCTCCAGAGGCAATGACAAAATTGCTATCTCTTTTATGAGAAATTGATTATTTAAAATGTACTGGTGTTTTGCAGTAACTTACGCTCTCCACTGGGGTCTTCATACAAGTCTCTTTATCAGTTGTTGAAAGATTAGTTCAGCCAAAATATGAGATATTAATCATTAGAGTAGCTGTAATCAAAATGTTGATTATCAAAACAATCACGTGATTTGATGGTTTGTAGCATGTTAGAGGAGAGATCGCCTACATTTTGAACTACACAGATACTGGACGTACTGATACATTCTCTTACATTCAGATGTTTTGTTACACACAATATTCTCTTGAAGTCTTTCTTATTCCCCAAAATATAACACTTTCAACTCATCAATTTTACACTAAAGCACTTAGCAAAGGCTTAGAGAGAAATAAATATATAATTTAAATTTATTTATAGGATCTAAGACATTAATTTCTTTATGAATGAAAAGAAACCTAGAGAAATTAGGAAACTACATAAGGGCACATATATTATAAGCAGCCAGTCCCCCAATAAAAGTCAAGTTTTTTTGCCACCAGATCTATCTTTCAACTTTACCACAAAGCTCCTAGAATTTCTCTCACGTATCTTGTCATACCTGTTCCAGGAGATGATAACAAGTTACTGATCTAACATGGAGCTATGCCTTTGTACAATTCTCTTTTGGGAAACAAAAGAGTAGATAGTGAAGATATTGTACTTCTGTATTCTACTAGCTGTTCTATATTGTACTTCAAAGGAACTAACTGGATTGTGGAATTTAATTCACAATTGAATTGAAAAGTTCAAATTAATTTCATGCCAAAGTACTTTTTGATGAAAAAAAAAAGATAGATGGATACATACAAATGGATGTAAGGATTTAGAGAAATTATAAATATGCAGTTACAGATGCAAATATAAACTGTGGATATTAACATTAAAATGTGAAAATCTTGTGTTTATTATGAGGTAAGAGATAAATAATTAACAATAAAAGAACTTGATAAAGTTACGCAAAATATTTTCTATTGTACAATGAAGAGTAAGTTTAAATTAAGGTAACCTAATAGGTCAAGAAGGTAATGGTCACAGATATTAACATAAATATTGCATAAAGATTGTTAGGAAGTTAAATAGATTGTTGCTTTTGTTAAAATAGAAGGCCCCTTTAAGTCGCCCTGGGATTGTAATTGCTCCATTCATGCACATGATTGAGACTCTAGTGAAAATGGTCAAGTCCTCTGTTCCCTCCCAAGAGACCTGCTTTTATATTAGAAAAGAAGGTGGACAACTGTTATTCACTAGTGACTGACAGGACTCTGGATAGGGAGCAGGTGCCTGAATATAACATGACTGTGACAGCAGAATACTTTGGGAACCCAATTCTGTCTACAGACATACATTATCTTCTTGAAGGTGACAAATACCAATGACAACCCACCCACTTTCATTCAGTCAGCCTACTGTGCCCACATTCGGGAGAATAACCACAGAGGAACTTCCATCTACTCCTTGACTGCTCATGAGCTAGACAGCAAGCAGAATGTCTTAGTCAACTACTCCATTATGGAGAGTAATTTCTTCTTGGAGGCACCACTACTGTCAACCATTGTCTCTATCAGCTCAGAGACTGCATTCCATGCACTGTGCTCCTTGAATTATGAATGGTTTCAAGAATTTGAGAGTGACAGACAGGGCCTTTGGGGACCCTTCTCTTAACAAGAATGTGTCCCTGACTCTGTTCATTCTGGATCAGAAGTACCCCGGAAATCCTGTACCCCACCTTCTCACGGATGACTCCAAAGGAGTAGAGCTGGCCCCACGCTCTGCAGAGCCAGGCTACCTGGTGACCAAGGTGGTGGCAGTGGATGCAGACTCTGGCCAGAATGCCTGGCTATCTTATTGCCTGCTCAAAGTCACAGAGCTTGGTCTTTTTTCTGTGGGCCTGTACTCAAGGGAGATCAGGACTGTCCGAACATTCCTGGACAAAGATGTCCTGAAGTAGAATCTCATCGTGGCAGTAACAGATAATGGGGAGGTCCCCTCCCTCTCTGCCACTGTCACTGTACCTGTGGCAGGAGTTGACAGCATCCCCGAGATCCTTTCAGATTTCAGTAGCCAAACCTCTCCTGAAACCCAGGATGACTCCCTCCTCACATTTTATCTGGTCATAGCAGTTACTGTGATGTCCTACTTGTCCTTTATCTTCATTGTCCTTCTGCTAGCTAAAAAATTAGTGGATGCTGCAAATTGTCCAGGCTCCAGATGACCACATGGTGGGAGTCACCTTCTCCCAGTTTTTGGGAATAGATGGAGTCAGAGCTTTCCTTCAGACCTATTCCCACGAGTCTTGCAAATACTTGCAAGAGTCAGTTAATCTTTCATCAGCCTAACTATGCAGACACCTTGATAAGTCAGCAGAGCTGTGAGCCAAAGAAGTCTCTACTAATTACTCAATCTTTATTTCAAGCAAAAGATAAACAAGTATTTTTCCAGGTAAACTTGATACTGTCGAATAGAATTATAAATTAATTTTTGACAATTCATGTCATTATTTTTATGGCTTTACTGTTCACTAGAGTGATCCATTGCATTTCCTACTTATTCTGGCTATAGAATATGATATGAGAAGAGCTCAACTACAGTAAAATTATTCTTAAGTATGAAAATAACATGTGGAACTTGAAGATATCATAGAGATCACCCAAAGCAAGACCGAAGAAATGAAAACTAGTAACTGGAAAGGTTAAATGATTTTCCAGCACCATAGTACTGACAAAGTTACTTCTCCTTTAAGAATTTCTCCAAAAAATAAATAAATAGAAGAATTTCTTCACTAGGCCCAAATCCATGACTTCCTTTAAGATTTAAAGTTTAGTACATTACAAACTTATTCTCCTAAGCACCCAATTTTTTGAATATTTTAGAATATATATTATTTTAGAATTATATTTTATTTTAGAATATATATTATACATATAAACATACATATATCTATATCTTTATGTTTACATATACAAAAGATATTGCTGCTACTAAAATGAGTCTTCAAAACAATATATAATATGAAGCTTTGTGGTAATAACTGAAATATATTGGCATATGACTTCCATTTATTTAGAGGAGGAGAATAGATGGATTATCTTGTCCTTTTGTATTCTAATAAATTCCTGACGAATTTTAAGATGTATACTGTATAGAGAGGTTCAAGACTCACTCATGAGTCACACTTATTCTCTATTATTAAATTGTCAATATGTACTTCTCATAACATTATAAATGGCTGTTTTACTAAATGTTGACTTGAAGGATTTGTGACTGAAATTAAGTTCTGAATCCATCACCCCATGAAAAGATTGTTGTCTTTTGAGGTGAAATTAGACGTTTAAGCAATAATAACACATTTTGTCATGTCTTATAATTTCTGAAGGGATCGTCACAATAATAGGTTGTACTATTATTTCTATCTATGAGGACCAGACTGATTTGCTTATTTACTTAGAAATGTTAAATACTCAAATACCAAAGAATATTTCCATGTTAAGTTGATTTCTCTTCATACTCTATATTGCTTTTGATTTCATTTTCATTTCTAAAAATAAGTACATTTCACTTGGTCAGTTTTGCACTGACAAACCAAGATTATTTTAAATTGTTTTGTGGCACCATGGATTACATAATCCAAGTGGGTTAGAGATAATGGATAATTCCAAGGTTACAACCATCATGTTTTGTACTATTTATGTTGAGAAAACATCAAAAAAATTGGTAGCTACTAACTCTGGTAGTGGAATCTCTATTAACTGCAAGGCTACAATTATAGAATATATTTATTCCCTAATTGTACTTTAAATACATGATGCAAAAGTTAATACTGTAGTGTCGTGAACACATAAGTACAAATTAGTGAAAATATACCTTGAAAAATAAATTTTGATACACAGAGATTAGAGAATTGTTGGACATGTGGATAAATATGCAGAGATACACTGAAACTACCAGGTTCAATATATTTACTGTCTGAGGAACAGAAAGATAAATAATGAACAGAAAATGAATATACTTTTCTTTAGAAAATATATGATTTTATAATCTGTGTGAGATATAATTTGGTTAGCCTCAATAAAGGAAGATAAAGCTTACAAGACCTGATATTTAAAACATTATAAAAACTGACATTTAAAAAATGAAGTTGTTAACAACATTGACCTAAATAAATTTGTACAAGATTGCCTAGAGGTCCCAATCAACACCAAACTATGATTCTACGAAGCTATCTTCTCAGGTAAATCCAGCTCCATGACTTCAATTTCTATTTTGAGGACATTTCAAATATTAGACCAGTTTAAACATGCAGGGTCTCAAAATAAGTGCAATAATTGATGTAGCCTCTGGGAGCCGCTGTCCACCAATCACCAAGAGAAATTCTGGGAGAGGACCAGTGTAATCTTTCAGAGTACTAGGGCACAAAGACAGAAGATTAAACTCAGACGCTCCAGAATGCATGGAAAATAAACCTCCTAACCCTGCATTTGCGGACTCAGATTCAGGAAACATACTACCGGGGAAACAGAGAAGCGAAGAGCCAACCCAGATTCAGTTGCACAATAAGGACAACAAATCAAAAAGGAAACAATGGTCTCTGGGCAAAAGCTCAGAGGCTGCACACAGCGATTCCTGCTTTGTTTTCTTCTGGGTACGGTGTGGGAGATCAGCGCTACCCATATCCGCTACTCGGTTCCCGAGGAGATGGAAAAGGGATCTTTTGTGGGTGACATCGCAAAGGACTTGGGCATGGAGCCGAGGGAATTGTCGGAGAGAGGGGCTCGAATTGTGTCCAGAGGTAAGAAACAGCATTTCGCTCTCAGTGTTAGAACTGGAAGCTTAGTCACCGCAGACAGAATAGACAGAGAAGAAATTTGTGCCCAGAGCTCCCCGTGCCTACTGAATTTTAATGTTCTCGTTGAGGATAACATGAAAATACATTCAGTGGAGGTAGAAATAACTGACGTTAATGATAACACCCCGCAATTTTTAGCAGAGGAGTTAGAACTAAAAATCAGTGAATTCACAGCACCGGGCACCCACTATCTTCTGGAAAGTGCATATGACCAGGATGTGGGAGTGAATTCTCTCCAGGGCTATGAACTGAGTCCGAACCATCACTTCTCTCTGAGAGTGCAAAGTAGAGCTGGAGGAATCAAGTACCCAGAACTGGTGTTGGAGAAGGCCCTGGACCGGGAAGAAGAGGCTGTTCACTACCTCATGCTCACAGCGTGGGATGGAGGAGACCCAGTCAGGACTGGTACTGCTAGAATCAGAGTGAATGTATTGGATGCAAATGATAACACCCCAGTGTTTACTCAGCCTGAGTATACTGTGAATGTTCCTGAGAATATACCCCAGGGGACTGTGCTCCTTACAGTGAATGCCACTGATGCAGATGAAGGGATCAATTCTCAGGTAAGATACTTTGAAGTGAAAATACCAGGAAAGATCTCCCAAATATTCCAAATTAATCCTCTGACTGGAGAGTTATCGACTTTACAAAATCTAGATTATGAAAATGCAGAATTTCATGAAATGGAAGTGGAAGCTCAAGATGCTCTTGGTCTCAGGAGCAGAGCTAAAATTCATGTCACAGTTCTAGACGTGAATGACAACACTCCAGAAGTGGCCATCACCTCTGTCACCAACTCAATCCCTGAAAATGCTCCCCCTGGGACTGTAATTGCTCTGTTCCACGTGCATGATCGAGACTCTGGTGAAAATGGTCAAGTCCTGTGTTCCATCCCAGGAGACCTGCCTTTTAAATTAGAAAAGAAGGTGGATAGCTACTATTCATTGGTGATTGACAGGGCTTTGGACAGGGAGCAAGTGTCTGTATATAACATCACCGTGAGAGTAGAAGACTTTGGGAGCCCAGCTCTGTCCACAGACACTCACATCCTCTTGCAGGTGGCAGACATCAATGACAACCCTCCCACTTTCAGTCAGTCAGCCTACTCTGCCTACATCCAGGAGAACAATCCCAGAGGAGCTTCCATCTACTCCTTGACTGCTCATGACCCAGACAGTGAGCAGAATGCCTTAATCACTTACTCCATCATGGAGAGTAACCTCTCCTTGGAGGTACCACCAGTGTCATCCATTGTCTCCATCAACTCGGAGACTGGCGTCCTCTATGCTCTGTGCTCCTTCGACTATGAACAGTCTCGAGAATTTCAGTTGAGAGTGACAGCCAGGGATTCTGGGGACCCTCCTCTCAGCAGCAACGTGTCCCTGACTCTGTTCATACTGGATCAAAATGATAACACCCCAGAAATCCTGTACCCCACCTTCCCCACAGACGGTTCCAGTGGAGTGGAACTGGCCCCACGTTCTGCAGAGCCAGGCTACCTGGTGACCAAGGTGGTGGCAGTGGATGCAGATTCTGGCCAGAATGCCTGGCTGTCTTATCGGCTGCTCAAGGCCACAGAACCCGGGCTTTTCTCCGTGGGCCTGCACTCAGGGGAAATCAGGACTGTCCGAACATTCCTGGACAAAGATGCCCTCAAGCAGAATCTCATCGTGGCAGTAACAGATAATGGGGAACCTCCTCTCTCTGCTACTGTCATTATCACTGTGGCAGTGGCTGACAGCATCCCAGAGATCCTCTCAGATCTCAGCAACCAAGCCTTCCCTGAAACTCAGGACGACTCTCTCCTTACATTTTACCTGGTCATAGCAGTAGCTGTGGTGTCCTGCTTGTTCTTTGCCTTCATTGTCCTTCTGCTGGCAATCAGGCTAAGAAAGTGGTGGATGCTGCAAGTTGTCCAGGCTCCAGGTGACCACGTGGGGGGAGTCACCTCCTCCCAGTTTTTGGGAATAGATGGAGTCAGAGCTTTCCTTCAGACTTATTCGCATGAAGTTACTCTCACCACGGATTCTCGAAAGAGTCAGTTGATCTTTCCTCAGCCTAACTATGCAGACACCTTGATAAGTCAACAGAGCTGTGAGCCGAAGGAGTCTCCATTACCTACGCAGTCCTTTCTTCAAGGAAAAGATGAACAAGCATTTTTTCAGGTAAACATGATTTTATCGAATAGGATTATAAATTCATTTTTGACAACTCATGTTGTTACACTTTTCTGTCTCTACTGCTCCCTACACAAGTCCATTGAATTTCCCAATTATCCTAGTTATGAATTATTTTGTTAAAGGAATTTATGTTTAAAGAAAGTATTAGTAACATCATACAAACCTGAAGAGACTTCCAGAATACACCCCATATTTTAGTGAGTAAAAACACATACCAAGAAAGGTCAAATAATTTACCCAAGGTCATATTAGTGATTAAAATGACTAGGTCTCCTTTAAAAATTGTTCTACTGAGATCAGATATCACTTTTGTGATTGAAACTTTAGTGGTTTACAAATTCAGATAGCTAAACTTCCTTTGAATTTTTACACATTCACATATATGTTCACACATATTTACATATATAAGCTGCTACTAACATTGGTTTTCTAATAACTACTAGTTTAAAGAGTTGTTATAGTAGCTAAAATATAAAGATATACTACGAATTAAAATAGGCAAAGTTACTAAGTTATCTCATTTTTATATATTTACTTTTTGGCTGGATTTTGAGGTCTGAAGTATGGCTGCATTTATTGTTTATGTTTGTTGGATGACGCGTAAGTGAGAGAAATACAGTAAAGCTCTTTTATTCTCTTTCAAAATACTTAAGTACCTTTCTGGTTATAGTTTTATAAATGTCTACGTTACTAACGATTGACTTGGGAGATTTTCGTGAGTGAACCTCTGATATTTGTTCGAAGATATAATTTAATTTTGATTCACTTTATTTCAATGCTTTGTGAATCCTTGAGCCCAGGAATACGTTAGTTTTTGAGCAGGAACTGAACATTTAAGTGATCATTCAGCATATTTTCATGACTTACAGTTTCTCAAGGGAACATCACTCTACACTTAGATGATAAATTACATTTTTATTTCTGACATGTGATGACCAGCCTAGATAAATATGCAGAGATTCATTTCCTTCTTTCCTGAGAAATCTCAGATCCTTGAACGACTGGAGAACATTTCCATGTTCAATGTCTTCTTCATGAAAGTCAGTATGCGTTTAATTTTTTTATTTCTAAAACAATATTACATTTCAATGGGTCAATTTGACCCTGAAGAACAGAAGTAATTTTAAATTGTTTAGTGACATCATGAATTTTATACTGCAGGAGGTTAGAGTCTATGGATAATTCCAAGATTATAGTCATCATATTTATGACTATTTTGCTTGAGAGAACATAGAAAAATGGTAGTAACTAATACATGTGGGGCGACCTCTATAGCACCGCAAGGACATAATTATAAAATACATTATAAAATAAATACATTATATAATTCTCAGGGAAGAAAGAGAGGGAGAGAGGGAGAAAAAGAGGAAGAGGGACAAGGAGAGGGAGAGGGAGAAGGAAAGGAAGAGAGAGGGAGAGGGAGAGAGAGCGAGAGGGAGACGGAGAGGGAGAGGGAGAGGGAGAGGGAAAGGGAGAGAGAGAGAGAGAAAAAGAAAGTGTGTGGCTAGACATCAAAAAATACAGCTGGATACACTGAAATTAAGAGGGTTAATATATTGAGCATTTTATGGTCTGAAAGTTGAATAATGAACAGAAAAAATGTTTTCTAATCTATAGAATGTATACAACATTGCAATCTGTAGGAATTATAATTTGCTTAGCCTAAGTACAGAAGCTAAAGCTTACAGAATTGATATCATCATTTTAAATTTTTAATTTCTAAATGAATTTGCACAAGATTGTCTAGAAGTTTCCAACCAACATGAAACCTTTCATATTATGAAGGTCTGACCTAAGGTATAACTTAAAGTATGACCAACTCTATGACTTCAATTTCTATCTTGAGGACATTTCAAACATTAGACCAGTTTAAATATACTGTGTCTCAAAACAAGTGCAATAATTAATTTAGACTCTGGGAGCCGCTGTCCACCAATCACCAAGAGAAATTCTGGGAGAGGACCGGTGTAATATTTCCGAGTACTAGGGCACAAAGACAGAAGACTAAACGCAGACTGCTCCAAAATAAACCTCCTAACCCTGAATATTGCGGATCCAGGTTCAGGAAACATACTACGAGGGAAACAGAGAAGCGAAGAGCCAACCCAGATTCAGTTGCACAATAAGGACAACATTTTAAAAAGGAAGAAATGTTCTCTAAGCGAAACCTCAGATGCTGTACACAGCCATTCCTGCTTTGTTTTCTTCTGGGTACGCTGTGGGAGATCAGCGCTGCCCATATCCGATACTCGGTTCCCGAGGAGATGGAAAAGGGATCTTTTGTGGGTGACATCGCAAAGGACTTGGGCATGGAGCCGAGGGAGTTGTCGGAGAGCGGGGCTCGAATTGTGTCCAGAGGTAAGAAACAGCATTTCGCTCTCAGTGTTAGAACTGGAAGCTTAGTCACCGCAGACAGAATAGACAGAGAAGAAATTTGTGCCCAGAGCTCCCCGTGCCTACTGAATTTTAATGTTCTCGTTGAGGATAAAATGAAAATACATTCAGTGGAAGTAGAAATAACTGACGTTAATGATAATACCCCTCGATTTTTAGCAGAGGAGCTAGAACTAAAAATCAGTGAACTCACAGCACCGGGCACCCACTATCTTCTGGAAAATGCATATGACCAGGATGTGGGAGTGAATTCTCTCCAGGGCTATGAACTGAGTCCCAACCACCACTTTTCTCTGAGAGTGCAAAATGGAGAGGATGGGGTAAAGTACCCGGAGTTAGTGCTGGAGCAGGCCCTGGACAGGGAGAAGGAACATAATCTCCATCTAGTGCTCACAGCATGGGATGGAGGTCAACCACTCCATTCTGGCACTGCTAGAATCCGAGTGACTGTCCTGGATGCAAATGACAATGCCCCACTGTTTACTCAGCCTGTGTATGCTGTGAATATTCCTGAAAATGTACCCCAGGGGACAGTGTTGCTCACAGTGAATGCCACTGATGTAGATGAAGGGATCAATTCTCAAGTAAGATACTATCTAGTGAAAATACCTGGAGAAAC
This sequence comes from Sarcophilus harrisii, assembly GCF_902635505.1. NCBI lineage: Eukaryota > Metazoa > Chordata > Mammalia > Dasyuromorphia > Dasyuridae > Sarcophilus > Sarcophilus harrisii. Next base: position 374,088,411 of record NC_045427.1, read on the forward strand.
CTCACAAATATTCCAATTGAATTCTTTAACTGGAGAATTGTCAACCTTACAAAATCTAGATTATGAAGATGCAGAATTCTACATGATGGAAGCAGAGGCTAAAGATGGCCTTGGCCTCAAGGGCAGAACTAAAATTCATGTCACAGTTCTAGACGTGAATGACAATGCCCCAGAAGTGACCATCACCTCTATCACCAACTCAGTCCCTGAAAATGCTCCCCCTGGGACTGTAATTGCTCTGTTCCACGTGCATGATAGAGACGCTGGTGAAAATGGTCAATTCCTGTGTTCCATCCCAGGTGACCTGCCTTTTAAATTAGAAAAGAAGGTAGATAGCTACTATTCACTGATGATTGACAGGGCTCTGGACAGGGAGCAAGTGTCTGTATATAACATCACCGTGAGAGTAGAAGACTTTGGGAGCCCAGCTCTGTCCACAGACACTCACATCCTCTTGCAGGTGGCAGACATCAATGACAACCCTCCCACTTTCAGTCAGTCAACCTACTCTGCCTACATCCAGGAGAACAACCCCAGAGGAGCTTCCATCTACTCCTTGACTGCTCATGACCCAGACAGTGAGCAAAATGCCTTAGTCACTTATTCTATCATAGAGAGTAATCTCTCCTTAGAGGCATCACCAGTGTCATCCATTGTCTCTATCAACTCGGAGACTGGCGTCCTCTATGCTCTGTGCTCTTTCGACTATGAACAGTCTCGAGAATTTCATTTGAGAGTGACAGCCAAGGATTCTGGGGACCCTCCTCTCAGCAGCAACGTGTCCCTAACTCTGTTCATAATGGATCAAAATGATAACACCCCAGAAATCCTGTACCCCACCTTTCCCACAGACGGTTCCAGTGGAGTGGAACTGGCCCCACGCTCTGCAGAGCCAGGCTACTTGGTGACCAAGGTGGTGGCAGTGGATTCAGACTCTGGCCAGAATGCCTGGCTGTCTTATCGGCTGCTCAAGGCCACAGAACCCGGGCTTTTCATTGTGGGCCAGCACTCAGGGGAGATCAGGACTGTCCGAACATTCCTGGACAAAGATTCCCTCAAGCAGAATCTCATCGTGGCAGTAACAGATAATGGGGAGCCTCCCCTCTCTGCCACTGTCACTGTCACCGTGGCAGTGGCTGACAGCATCCCCGAGATCCTCTCAGATCTCAGCAGCCAAACCTCCCCTGAAACTCAGGACGATTCTCTCCTCACATTTTACCTGGTCATAGCAGTTGCTGTGGTGTCCTGCTTGTTTTTTGCCTTCATTGTCCTTCTGCTGGCAATCAGGCTAAGAAAGTGGTGGATGCTGCAAGTTGTCCAGGCTACAAGTGAGCATGTTGGGGGGGTTGCCTCCTCCCAGTTTTTGGGAATAGATGGAGTCAGAGCTTTCCTTCAGACTTATTCCCATGAAGTTACTCTCACCACGGATTCTCGAAAGACTCAGTTGATCTTTCCTCAGCCCAATTATGCAGACACCTTGACAAGTCAACAGAGCTGTGACCCAAAGGAGTCTCCACTACCTACTCAGTCTTTACTTCAAGCAAAAGATGAACAAGCATTTTTCCAGGTATTTAATTCTGTATAATTGCAAATTAATTTTTGACAACTTATATTATTATACTTTTCTGTTTCTATTGTTCACTTGAGAGGTTCATTACATTTTCCAGTTAGTCTGGCATTGAATTTATGGTCTTAGAGGAATTTAAATGTAACAAAAATGTCATTATCATACAATAAAGGACTTGAAGTTACTTTAGAGATCATCCAGGCAACATCCCAAATTTTAAGGAATGGAAATACATAGTTAACAAGATCGAATAATTTAACCAAGGCCAATTTGACTAAAGCGAGTTACTTCTTTTTTTTACAAATTACTCCACTGAGCTCAGACACATAATCTATTTTGTGATTAAAATTTTAATGGATTACAGATTAAGATATCTGAACTCCCCTTGAATGTTCCCATGTTTATGTAGCTTTCAATGCACAAACAAACATATATGTTATATAGTTAAATTAAATTTTCTTGATGAGATGAAGGTGAAAAAATAAAGATAAGGTCTTTTATCCTCTTTCATAATTTTAGTATGAATTTTCCTATCACAGTTTTATAAATGTCTAAAGTACTAAATAATGATGTGGAAGACTGACATGGGAGAAGCTCCGGGTTTTGTGTGCAAGCCTAATTATTTTTTTATTTGAAAACTTTCTGTGTTCTTGAGCCCCATAAACATTTTTTTGTTTGTTTTTTGTTTTGTTTGTTTGTTTTAGCAGAAACTGTACATTTAAGGGCCTATTGCTCTAATGTACACTAAGGGTACAATCAAAAGACCATCACTCGAATAATGAGTTGTATTTCTAGTTCTACCATATGAGGGTCAGCCTAGGTAAACACGAAGAAATTCATTATATCAGTTCCTTTAGAATATGAAACTTTGATTCCAGAAACTCTCAAAGATGAACAATTAAAAGAAATTGAATCTTTCAAATACTAAAGAACAATTCCGTCTTCAGTTTCTTTGTCATGATAGTCAAGTTAGTTTTGAAAACTTTTTTATTTCTAAAAAAAAATTACCTTCTGTCAACTTTACCCTGAAGGACACAGGTTACTTTAACTTATGGTATCATGAACTTCCTGCTCTAAGTTGTAATTTCTCTGACAACATTGCTTAAACTCCATTGCAATGCAGTAGAAGACAAAGGAAAAGAAATTATCATCATAGTGGAAGCCTGGTGATTTGAAGCTATTAATAGAAATAATAGCAGGAGGAAGAGATAAAGGAGAAGAAGTTGGAAGAGGAAGATGAGGAAGAGAAGGAGGAACAATAGGTGGAAGAGGAGAAGGAGGAACAGCTGCAGCAGCAATAGCAGCAGCTGCAGCAGTTGCAGTAGTTGTGGTTTCTTTTGTAGCTGTAGCAGTTGTTATAATAATAGCAGGGGGAGGAGTAGTTTAGGAACTGGCCTTTATATAGTGAATTAAAGTTTCCAAAGTGCTCCAAAGTCATCATCTCATTTGAGATTCACAAATCCTTGGTTGTAGCCAGTGGCTATTTATGACCTGTTTTCATCATTACATTTTACATATTTTTACATTAAATTGTATGGGGAAACATTTAATAATATAGCAACTAACTTCAGTGATATCAACTATATTGAACTGGAAGGCTATAATCATAATTTATTGAATTGGTGATTATACTTTGGAAAGTTATTGCACAATCCAAAAATTAATAATATATTATCGAGTATAAACTGGTACCGTTTCACAAAAAATCATAAGGTATACATAATACATTTATGTAGACATAAGGACAAATATATGTATTGCTAGATATGTAGATGTGCACTGAGATAAAGAGAATCAATATATTTACTGTTCTATGAACAGAAATAAAGTATAAGCAAAAAAATATAGAAGCCCTTATATTCTACAGAAGACTTACAAAGTTATTATAATCTAGGTGATTTAAAATTTATTTAACCTAAAAATCAAGAATTTGCCAATAAAATTTTTTGTAAAAATTGATAGTAAAGATTTATATCCCCACCACCTGTAATTCTTTATATGACCTATGAAGCTATGGTCCAAGATACTTCCAACTTTATAACTTTCATAATGACTTTCTTTAAAACGGTAAGTCATGTGTGATTACATCGTTCTAAGTTGTTAGAAGGGATGCAATAATTGATTTAGACTCTGGGCGCCGCTCTTCACCAATCAGGAAGAACAATGTCGGAAAGAAAGTGTCTCATTCTCCCAGGTCCTAGTGCACAAATCTCAGCAAGACCAAACCCACACGCTCCAGGATGAGGAGAAACTCAGCCCTTTTACCCTGCACGCTGCAAACTTGATCCCTGGACATACTCTCCCAGAAAAGCAAAGGAGCCACGAGCTACCTACAGACAACAAAGAGGATATTTCTAACAGGAGCAATGATCACTGGGGAAAAACGCAGAGATGGCAGAAGGCGAATCCTGCTTTGTTCTCTCCTGGGACTGCTGTGGAATACCGTGGCCGCCCAAATCCGCTACTCGATTCCCGAGGAGATGGAGAAGGGCTCTTTCGTGGGCAACATCGCCAAAGACCTGGGCCTGGAACTGAGCGAATTGTCGGAGCACGGAGCACGCATTGTCTCCAGAGGTAAGACGCAGCATTTCTCTCTCAATGTCAGAAGCGGCAGCTTAGTCATCGCGGACAGAATAGATAGGGAAGAGCTCTGTGCACAAAGCGCCCAGTGCCTGCTGAATTTTAATGTTCTGATTGAGGATAAACTGAAAATTTATTCAGTGGAAGTGGAAATAATTGACATTAATGATAATGCCCCTAGTTTTCAGGAAGAGGAGCTAGAACTAAAAGTCAGTGAAACCACAGCTCTGGGAACTCAATTTATTTTAGAAAGCGCCTATGACGCGGATGTGGGAGTGAACGCCCTCCAAGGCTATAAGATGAGTTCGAATCATCACTTCTCTTTGCTTGTGCAAACTGGAGTTGATGGCATCAAATACCCGGAGCTGGTACTGGAGAGGGCCCTGGATCGCGAGGAGCAACCTACCCTCCACATGGTACTTTTAGCCAGGGACGGAGGAGAGCCAGTCCTCTCTGGTACTGTTCGAATCCGAGTGACTGTCCTGGATGCAAATGACAATGCCCCCGTGTTTACTCAATCTGTGTATAGCGTGAATGTCCCTGAGAACGTGCCCCAGGGAACAGTGCTCCTCACAGTTAACGCCACCGATGCAGATGAAGGAAGTAACTCCCAGGTAAGATATTTTCTAGTGAAAATTCCTGGGAAAACGTCACAAATATTCAAACTCAATTCATTGACTGGTGAATTATCAACCTTACAAAATCTAAATTATGAAGATGCAGAATTCTACATGATGGAAGCAGAGGCTAAAGATGGCCTTGGCCTCAAAGGCAGAACTAAAATTCATGTCACAGTTCTAGACGTGAATGACAATGCCCCAGAAGTGACTATCACCTCTGTCACCAACTCAATCCCTGAAAATGCTCCCCCTGGGACTGTAATTGCTCTGTTCCACGTGCATGATAGAGACGCTGGTGAAAATGGTCAATTCCTGTGTTCCATCCCAGGTGACCTGCCTTTTAAATTAGAAAAGAAGGTAGATAGCTACTATTCACTGGTGATTGACAGGACTCTGGACAGAGAGCAAGTGTCTGTATATAACATCACCGTGAGAGCAGAAGACTTTGGGAACCCAGCTCTGTCCACAGATACTCACATCCTCTTGCAGGTGGCAGACATCAATGACAACCCTCCCACTTTCAGTCAGTCAACCTACTCTGCCTACATCCAGGAGAACAACCCCAGAGGAGCTTCCATCTATTCCTTGACTGCTCATGACCCAGACAGTGAGAAGAATGCCTTAATCACCTACTCTATCATAGAGAGTAACCTCTCCTTGGAGGCATCACCAGTGTCATCCATTGTCTCCATCAACTCGGAGACTGGTGTCCTCTACGCTCTGTGCTCCTTCGATTATGAACAGTCTCGAGAATTTCAGTTGAGAGTGACAGCCAGGGATTCTGGGGACCCTCCTCTCAGCAGCAATGTGTTCCTGACTCTGTTCATACTGGATCAAAATGATAACACCCCAGAAATCCTGTACCCCACCTTCCCCACAGACGGTTCCAGTGGAGTGGAGCTGGCCCCACGCTCTGCAGAGCCAGGCTACCTGGTGACCAAGGTGGTGGCAGTGGATGCAGACTCTGGCCAGAACGCCTGGCTGTCTTATAGCCTGCTCAAGGTCACAGAGCCCGGGCTTTTCTCCGTGAGCCTGCACTCAGGGGAGATCAGGACTGTCCGAACATTCCAGGATAAAGATGCCTTCAAGCAGACTCTCATCGTGGCAGTAACAGATAATGGGGAGCCTCCCCTCTCTGCCACTGTCACTGTCACCGTGGCAGTGGCTGACAGCATCCCCGAGATCCTCTCAGATCTCAGCAGCCAAACCTCCCCTGAAACTCAGGACGACTCTCTCCTCACATTTTACCTGGTCATAGCAGTTGCTGTGGTATCCTGCTTGTTCTTTGCCTTCATTGTCCTTCTGCTGGCAATCAGGCTAAGAAGGTGGTGGATGCTGCAAGTTGTCCAGGCTCCAGGTGACCACGTCGGGGGAGTCACCTCCTCCCAGTTTTTGGGAATAGATGGAGTCAGAGCTTTCCTTCAGACTTATTCCCATGAAGTTACTCTCACCACGGATTCTCGAAAGACTCAGTTGATCTTTCCTCAGCCCAATTATGCAGACACCTTGATAAGTCAACAGAGCTGTGAGCCAAAGGAGTCTCCACTACCTACTCAGTCTTTACTTCAAGCAAAAGATGAACAAGCATTTTTTCAGGTATATTTAATTCTGTATAATTGCAAATTAATTTTTGACAACTAATATTATTATACTTTTCTGTCTCTATTGTTTACTTGAGAGGTTCATTACATTTTCCACTTAGTCTGGCAGTGAATTTATGGTCTTAGAAGAATTTAAATTTAATAAAAGTGTTATTATCATGCAATAAAGAACTTGAAGATACTTTAGAGATCATCCAAGCAATACCCCAAATTTTAAGGAATGGAAATACATAGTTATCAAGATTGAATAATTTAACCGCGGCCAGTTTGACTAAGAGAAGTAACTTCTTTTTTACAAATTACTCCACTGAGCTCAGACTCAGAATCCATTTTGTGATTAAAATTTTAATGGATTACAGATTAAGATATCTGAATTCCCCTTGAATGTTCACATGTTTATGTTGCTTTCAACGCACAAACAAATATTTGTTGATATCAGTATTGTATATATGCACATATATGAATCTGCTACTAAAATGGATTTTGCAGTCATACTAGTTTAAAAGATTATTGCAATAGCTAAAGTATAAAGACATAAAACTTATTTAAAATAAGTGGCATAAGTGGATTGAATTCTCCTTTTGCATTTTTGGTTTTTTGTTGGATTCTGAATTGTGTAGTATGGCTAGATTAAATTTTCTTGATGAGATGAAGGTGAAAAAAATAAAGATAAGGTCTTTTATCCTCTTTCATAATTTTAGTATAAACTTTCCTATCACAGTTTTATAAATGTCTAGAGTACTGAATAATGATGTGGAAGATTGACATGGGAGAAGCTCTGGGTTTTGTGTGCAAGCCTATTTATTTTTTATTTGAAGACTTTGTGTGTCCTTGAGCTCCATAAGTAGCTTTTTCTTTTTTTGGTTGTCTTTTGGTTTGTTTGTTTGTTTTAGCAGAAACTGCATTTAAGAGGCTATCATTCTAATGTATACTAAGGATACAATCAAAGGACCATCACTCGAATGATGAGTGGTATTTCTATTTCTACCATATGAGTGTCAACCTAGGTAAACATGAAGAAATTCATTACATCAATTCCTTTAGAACATGAAACTTTGATCCCAGAAATTCTCAAAGATGAACAATTAAAAGAAATCAAATCTTTGAAATACTAAAGAACAATTCCGTATTTAATTTCTTTGTCATGATAGTCAATTTACTTTTCATGACTTTTTTATTTCTAAAACTAATATTACTTTCTGTCAACTTTATCCTAAAGGACACAGGTTACTCTAAGTTATGGCATCATGAACTTCCTGCTCTAAGTTGTAATTTTCTGGCAACATTGCAATGCAGTAAAAAGCATAGGAAAAGAAATTATCATCATAGTGGAAGCCTGGTGATTTGAAGCTAGTAATAGAAATAACAGGAGGAGGAAGAGATAAAGGAGAAGTTGGAAGAGGAAGATGAGGAAAAGAAAGAGGAAGAGTAGGAGGAAGAGTAGAAGGAGGAACAGTGGCAGCAACAGTAGTATCTGCAGCAATAGTGGCAGTAGCAGCAATAGCAGCAGCAATAGCAGTAGCAGTAGCAGTAGATGTTGCTTTTGTAGCTGTAGCAGTTATAATAGTAGCAGGGGGAGGAGGAGTTTAGTAACTGGCCTTTATATAGTGAATTAAAGTTTGCAAAGTGCTTCAAAGTCATCATCTCATTTGAGATTCACAAATCCTTGGTTGGAGCCAATGGCTATTTACGACCTATTTTCATCATTACATTTTACATATTTTTACATTAAGTTGTATGGGGAAACATTTAATAATATAGCAACTAACTTCAGTGATATCAACTATATTGAACTGGAAGGCTACAATCATAATTTATTGAATTGGTGATTATACTTTGGAAAGTTATTGCACAATCCAAAAATTTATAATATATTATCGAGTACAAACTGTTACCGTGTCACAAAAAAATACATAATACATTTATGGAGACATACAGACAAATGTGGGTATTGTTAGATATGTAGATAAACATTCACATATGCATTGAGGTAAAGAGAATCAATATATTTACTGTTCTATGAACAGAAATAAAGTATAAACAAAAGAATAGAGAAGCCCTTATATTCTACAGAAGGTTTACAAAGTTATTATCACCTAGGTGATTTATAATTATTTAACCTAATAATCAAGATAACAGTGACAACATTTGTCAATAAAATTTTTTATCAAAATTGATAGTAAAGATTTATGTTCCCACTACCTGTAATTCTTTATATGATCCTGTAAAGCTATGGTTCAAGATACTTGCAACTTTATGACTTTCATAATGACTTTCTTTAAAACGGTAAGTCATGTGTGATTACATCGTTCTAAGTTGTTAGAAGGGATGCAATAATTGATTTAGACTCTGGGCGCCGCTCTTCACCAATCAGGAAGAACAATGTCGGAAAGAAAGTGTCTCATTCTCCCAGGTCCTAGTGCACAAATCTCAGCAAGACCAAACCCACACGCTCCAGGATGAGGAGAAATTCAGCCCTTTTACCCTGCACACTGCAAACTTGATCCCTGGACATACTCTCCCAGAAAAGCAAAGGAGCCACGAGCTACCTACAGACAACAAAGAGGATATTTCTAACAGGAGCAATGATCACTGGGGAAAAACGCAGAGATGGCAGAAGGCGAATCCTGCTTTGTTCTCTCCTGGGACTGCTGTGGAATACCGTGGCCGCCCAAATCCGCTACTCGATTCCCGAGGAGATGGAGAAGGGCTCTTTCGTGGGCAACATCGCCAAAGACCTGGGCCTGGAACTGAGCGAATTGTCGGAGCACGGAGCACGCATTGTCTCCAGAGGTAAGACGCAGCATTTCTCTCTCAATGTCAGAAGCGGCAGCTTAGTCATCGCGGACAGAATAGATAGGGAAGAGCTCTGTGCACAAAGCGCCCAGTGCCTGCTGAATTTTAATGTTCTGATTGAGGATAAACTGAAAATTTATTCAGTGGAAGTGGAAATAATTGACATTAATGATAATGCCCCTCGTTTTCAAGAAGAGGAGCTAGAACTAAAAATCAGTGAAACCACAGCTCTGGGAACTCAATTTATTTTAGAAAGCGCCTATGACGCGGATGTGGGAGTGAACGCCCTCCAAGGCTATAAGATGAGTTCGAATCATCACTTCTCTTTGCTTGTGCAAACTGGAGTTGATGGCATCAAATACCCGGAGCTGGTACTGGAGAGGGCCCTGGATCGCGAGGAGCAGCCTACCCTCCACATGGTACTTTTAGCCAGGGACGGAGGAGAGCCAGTCCTCTCTGGTACTGTTCGAATCCGAGTGACTGTCCTGGATGCAAATGACAATGCCCCCGTGTTTACTCAATCTGTGTATAGCGTGAATGTCCCTGAGAACGTGCCCCAGGGAACAGTGCTCCTCACAGTTAACGCCACCGATGCAGATGAAGGAAGTAACTCCCAGGTAAGATATTTTCTAGTGAAAATTCCTGGGAAAACGTCACAAATATTCAAACTCAATTCATTGACTGGTGAATTATCAACCTTACAAAATCTAAATTATGAAGATGCAGAATTCTACATGATGGAAGCAGAGGCTCAAGACGGCCTCGGTTTCTGGAGTAGAGCTAAAATTCATGTCACAGTTCTAGACGTGAATGACAATGCCCCAGAAGTGACTATCACCTCTGTCACCAACTCAATCTCTGAAAATGCTCCCCCTGGGACTGTAATTGCTCTGTTCCACGTGCATGATCGAGACTCTGGTGAAAATGGTCAATTCCTGTGTTCCATCCCAGGTGACCTGCCTTTTAAATTAGAAAAGAAGGTAGATAGCTACTATTCACTGGTGATTGACAGGGCTCTGGACAGAGAGCAAGTGTCTGAATATAACATCCCCGTGAGAGCAGAAGACTTTGGGAGCCCAGCTCTGTCTACAGACACTCACATCCTCTTGCAGGTGGCAGACATCAATGACAACCCTCCCACTTTCAGTCAGTCAACCTACTCTGCCTACATCCAGGAGAACAATCCCAGAGGAGCTTCCATCTATTCCTTGACTGCTCATGACCCAGACAGTGAGCAGAATGCCTTAATCACCTACTCTATCATAGAGAGTAACCTCTCCTTGGAGGCATCACCAGTGTCATCCATTGTCTCCATCAACTCGGAGACTGGCGTCCTCTACACTCTGTGCTCTTTCGACTATGAACAATTCTGGAAATTTCAGCTGAGAGTGACAGCCAGGGACTCTGGGAACCCTCCTCTCAGCAGCAACGTGTCTCTGACTCTGTTCATACTGGATCAAAATGATAACACCCCGGAAATCCTGTACCCTGCCTTCCCCACAGACGGTTCCAGTGGAGTGGAGCTGGCCCCACGCTCTGCAGAGCCAGGCTACCTGGTGACCAAGGTGGTGGCAGTGGATGCAGACTCTGGCCAGAACGCCTGGCTGTCTTATCACCTGCTCAAGGTCACAGAGCCCGGGCTTTTTTCCGTGGGCCTGCACTCAGGGGAGATCAGGACTGTCCGAACGTTCCTGGACAAAGATGCCCTCAAGCAGAATCTCATCGTGGCAGTAACAGATAATGGGGAACCTCCCCTCTCTGCCACTGTCACTATAACTGTGGCAGTGGCTGACAGCATTCCCGAGATCCTCTCAGATCTCAGCAGCCAAACCTCCCCTGAAACTCAGGACGACTCTCTCCTTACATTTTACCTGGTCATAGCAGTAGCTGTGGTGTCCTGCTTGTTCTTTGCCTTCATTGTCCTTCTGCTGGCAATCAGGCTAAGAAGGTGGTGGATGCTGCAAGTTGTCCAGGCTCCAGGTGACCACGTGGGGGGAGTCACCTCCTCCCAGTTTTTGGGAATAGATGGAGTCAGAGCTTTCCTTCAGACTTATTCGCATGAAGTTACTCTCACCACGGATTCTCGAAAGAGTCAACTGATCTTTCCTCAGCCTAACTATGCAGACACCTTGATAAGTCAACAGAGCTGTGAGCCGAAGGAGTCTCCATTACCTACTCAGTCTTTACTTCATACAAAAGATGAACAAGCATTTTTCCAGGTAAATCTTAATCCATAGAATAGAATTACAAAATTAAGTTTCAGTGACTCATGTTATTACTTTTCTGTCTCTACTGTTTACTAGAGTTATCCATTGAACTTTCTAGTTATTCTGGCTATAAATTGATTGTCCGAGAAGAGCTTCACTTCACTGAAAACTCTCATTAAGTCTTATAGTATTTATGAAGAGCTTGGTGATATTATGTTGATCATTCAGTTAAAACAGACACAAAAAAATGAAAACTGATATCTGGAAAGACTAAGTAGTTTTCCAGACATTGCAGTACTGGATAAGGTGCCTCTCTTTTAAGAATTACTTCTCTAGGTTCAAATCTATGACTTCCTTTGATCTTCAAAGTTTAGTGCATTACAGTTTAAACACCCAATACTTTAAAAAATATATATAGTGTATAGTGTATATTCATATCAACATATTTATGTGTATAAATATATAAAGGAATTTACTGCTGCAAAAATGAGTTTTCAAATCAATGCATAATGTAAGTGTTTGCCGTAGAAGCTGAAATATACTGATATAACTTTCACTTATTTAGAGGAGAAATAGGTAGATTACCTTTACCTTTTGTATTTTTACAATTCTTTCTGCATATTGAAATGGGTGTAGTGTAGCTGGATTTCGTGGATTGAGGAGAGGTACAGGAACTGGAGTCACATTCATTATCTTTATTTAATTTTCAATATGCATTTTTCTCTTGTAACTTTATAAATGTCTTCCTTACTTAAAGTTGATTTGGAGAATTGTATCTGTGAAATAACAGGTCTTGTTTGCAGGCATAATTTCGTTCTGGTTTCATCAGCTCATGAAAAGATTATTCTCTTTTGAACAAGAATTGGACATTTCTGTAATAATGTCGTACACTGTCATTTCTTAGACTGTCTCAAGCGACCATCATTCTTTTCCACGTGGTAGGTTGTATTGCTATTTCTACCATATGAAAATAAATCTAGATATATGTAAAGAGAATCATTTATTTATTTCCCTAGAAATATCAGATCCTTGAAATATGGAAGAATCTTTCCACGTTCAATTGCTTCCTCATGATAGTCGATATTTTTTAAAATTTTATTCTCATTTCTAAAAAACAATATGACATTTCAATTCAATTGGAATACATAAGTTACTTTAAAATACTTACAAAAGTATTGGTGAGTTAGAGCCAATATATAATTCCAAGATTACAGTCGTTATGTTTTGTCCTATTTTGCTTGGAACAACATCAAAAAATATACACAACTAACTTTGGGTGTGTGACCTTTTTTGAACTTTAAGACTACAATTACACAATATATACAATCCCTGATTATACCTAGAAAGTTAATTCATAATCCGAAAGTTAATAATGTTTTCTCAAAGGCAAAATAGTACCATGTTAAAGTTTAAAATAGGTTACACACACACAGACACACACATTCTCACTCATCGACTCACTCATTGCTAGATACGAGAGTAAATATACACAGACACACTAAAATTAAGTATCAATATATTCACTCTTTTATGATCTGAAAAGTACACAATTAACAGAAAATAAATTTTCTATTCTATATAATTAACATAATATTTTAATCTGTGTGAATAATAATTTTTGAACGTGATAAACAAAAGGTAAAGCTTTCAGAACTTGAAAATAAAAATATTCTAAAGATTTTTTAAATGATATTTTACATCTTTTGGCCTAAATGAATTTGTGCAAGATGGCCTAGAAGGCCGCAAATAAAATAAACCTGTGACGGTATGAACGTATTTTAGGCAATTCTAAGTCTATGACTTTAATTTCTTTCTACATAACATTTCACATTTGTGCGATAATTAATCTAGACTCTGGGCGTCGCTGTCCACCAATCAGTAAGAAATACTCAGGGAGAAGACCCGCCTAACCCTTCCGGGTGCTAGAGCACAAACCTTTCGGAGATCAAACACACAGCATCCAGGATTCACAGAAAGTAAGCCCCATAATCCTACATGCTCCAGACTTCTGAAGTCATACTACAGGAGAAAACAGAAAATCCGAGTGACAATCCATATTCGGCTGAAGAATAAAGAAAACATTTCTAAAGCAAACAATGGTAGCTGAGCAAAACCACAAAGGCTGCACAACGCTCTTCCTGCTTTGCTTTCTCCTGGGGACGCTGTGGGAGATCAGCATTGCCCAGATCCGCTACTCGGTTCCCGAGGAGACAGAAAAAGGCTCTTTCGTGGGCAATATCGCCAAGGACTTGGGAATGGAACTGAGCGAATTGTCTGAGCATGGGGCGCGAATTATCTCCAGAGGTAAGAAGCAGCATTTTGTTCTCAATGTTAAAAGCGGCAGCTTAGTCACCGCAGATAGAATAGACAGGGAAGAAGTCTGTGCGCAGAGCGCTGAGTGTCTGCTGAATTTTAATGTTCTGGTTGAAAATAAATTGAAAATACATTCAGTGGAGGTGGAAATAACCGATATTAATGATAACGCCCCTCATTTTTTGGTAGATGAGCTAGAACTAAAAATTAGTGAAACCACAGCTCCAGGAACTCAGCATCTCCTGGAAAATGCATATGACCAGGATGTGGGAGTGAATTCTCTCCAGGGCTACGAGCTGAGTCCCAGCCATCATTTCTCTCTGAAAGTGCAAAGTACAAGTGGAGGAGTCAAGTATCCAGAACTGGTGTTGGAGAGGGCCTTGGACCGGGAGGAAGAGGCTGTTCACCATCTCATGCTCACAGCGTGGGACGGAGGAGAACCACTTCGTTCTGGTACTGCTAGAATCCGAGTGACTGTCCTGGATGCAAATGACAATGCCCCCGTGTTTTCTCAGTCAGTGTATACTGTCAGTGTTCCTGAAAATGTACCCCAGGGGACGATACTACTCACAGTGAATGCCACTGATGCAGATGAAGGAATCAATTCTCAAGTAAGATACTTTCAAGTGAAAAGTCCTGGGAAGATCTCCCAAATATTCCAAATTAATTCTGTGACTGGAGAATTGTCAACCTTACAAAATCTAGATTATGAAGAGACAGAATTCCATGAAATAGAAGTGGAAGCTCAGGATGGTCTTGGTCTCAGGAGCAGAGCTAAAATTCATGTCACAGTTCTAGATGTGAATGACAATGCTCCAGAAGTGACCATCACCTCTGTCACCAACTCAATCCCTGAAAATGCTCCCCCTGGGACTGTAATTGCTCTGTTCCATGTGCATGATCGAGACTCTGGTGAAAATGGTCAAGTCCTGTGTTCCATCCCAGGAGACCTGCCTTTTAAATTAGAAAAGAAGGTGGACAACTATTATTCATTGGTGACTGACAGGACACTAGACAGGGAGCAGGTGTCTGTGTATAACATAACCATGAAAGCAAAAGACTTTGGGAGCCCAGCTCTATCTACAGACACTCACATCCTCTTGCAGGTGGCAGACATCAATGATAACTCTCCCGCTTTCAGTCAGTCAGCTTACTCTGCCTACATCCAGGAGAACAACCCCAGAGGAGCTTCCATCTACTCCTTGACTGCTCATGACTCAGACAGTGAGCAGAATGCCTTAGTCACCTACTCCATCATGGATAGCAATCTCCCATTGGAGGCACCACCACTCTCATCCTATATCTCCATTAACTCGGAAACTGGCGTCCTCTATGCTCTGTGCTCTTTCAACTATGAACAATTCCGGGAATTTCAGCTGAGAGTGACAGCCAGGGACTCTGGGAACCCTCCTCTCAGCAGCAATGTGTCTCTGACTCTGTTCATACTGGATCAAAATGATAACACCCCGGAAATCCTGTACCCTACCTTCCCCACAGACGGTTCCAGTGGAGTGGAGCTGGCCCCACGCTCTGCAGAGCCAGGCTACCTGGTGACCAAGGTGGTGGCAGTGGATGCAGACTCTGGCCAGAATGCCTGGCTGTCTTATCGCCTGCTCAAGGTCACAGAGCCCGGGCTTTTCTCCGTGGGCCTGCACTCAGGGGAGATCAGGACTGTCCGAACATTCCTGGACAAAGATGCCCTCAAGCAGAATCTCATCGTGGCTGTAACAGATAATGGGGAGCCTCCCCTCTCTGCCACTGTCACTGTCACCGTGGCAGTGGCTGACAGCATCCCCGAGATCCTCTCAGATCTCAACATCCAAGCTTCCCCTGAAACTCAGGACGACTCTCTCCTCACATTTTACCTGGTCATAGCAGTGGCTGTGGTGTCCTGCTTGTTCTTTGCCTTCATTATCCTTCTGCTGGCAATCAGGCTAAGAAGGTGGTGGATGCTGCAAGTTGTCCAGGCTCCAGGTGACCACGTGGAAGGAGTCACTTCCTCCCAGTTTTTGGGAATAGATGGAGTCAGAGCTTTCCTTCAGACTTATTCCCATGAAGTTACTCTCACCACGGATTCTCGAAAGAGTCAGTTGATCTTTCCTCAGCCTAACTATGCAGACACCTTGATAAGTCAACAGAGTTGTGAGCCAAAGGAGTCTCCACTACCTACTCAGTCTTTACTTCATACAAAAGATGAACAAGCATTTTTCCAGGTAAATCTTAATCTGTAGAATAGAATTACAAAATTAATTTTCAATGACTCACATTATTACTTTTCCATTTCTAAGTGTTTACTAGGGTTGTCCATTGCACTTCCTAGTTATTCTGGCTATAAATTGATGGTCTGAGAAGTTCTCATCTCTCATCAAAGTGTTAAGTACAAAAATATTATATAAACTTGAAGGTACTATAAGATTCATCCAGCCAAAAACCAACGAATGAAAACTAATATCCAGATAGGTTAAATAGTTGTTTTTTTCTTCTAATATCATAATACTGGCTAAGCTATTTCTTTTTAAGAAGTATCCAGAGTTAGTGTTCAAAACCACAGTGCTCTTTGAGATCGAAAAGTTAACAGATTACATACTCAGTCTTTTAAGAAACTAGTAATCTTCAAAATATACTATACACAACCATACATACATATATGTGTATGGGTGTATATGTGTATATACATATATGAATGAAACTGTTGCTGCTAAAATGAGTCTCTAAATCAATACATAGTGTAAAAGTTTTCTGTAATAGTTGAAATCAATACATAGTGTAAAAGTTTACTGTAATAATTGAAATATATTCTTATATTATTTCCACGTCTTTAGAAAGGATGAAATATGTGGATTACCTTATCTTGTGTTTTTGTAAATTCTTGCTGGACTTTTAGATGTATGTATGGCTGTGTTTTGTGAATCGGGGGAGATATAAGAAACTGAGTGACACTCATTCTTTTTCATTTTATTGGCAATATACACTTTTCTGTTTTAACTTCACAAATATCTATCTTACTAAATGTTGACTTGGGAAATTTGCATGTATAGAGTTCTAGTTCTTTTGCATAATCATAATTAAGTTCTGATTCCATTACCCCATGAAGTGGTTATTCTCCTGTGAGCAGAAATTGGACACTTAAGTAATAATGTCATACATTTTAATGTCCTACACTTTCTCAAGGGACTCTACTACTTATGCTAGGTTTTATCGCTACTTCTACTATATTAGCTCCAACTTATATAAATATGAAATCATTTATTTATTTTCTTATAAATATCAAGTTCTTGAAATATTGAAAAACATTTCCATGTGTAATTGCCCTGACCAGATAGTCAATGATGCTTTGATTTTATTCTCAGTTCTAAAACAATATTACACTTCAATTGATCAATTTAACACTGAAGAACCAAGGTTATGTTAAATTGTTTGGTGAATACATGGACTTCATACTCCAATGGATTAGAGACAATTGATTCTTCCAATGTTACAGCATCATGTTTTATACTATTATTTAAAAGAACTTCAAACAATGGTCGCAATTAATATCAGTTTGTGTCCGCTATTGAACTACAAGGCTGCAATTATAAAAAATGCATTCAATTTTTATTATACTTAGAAAATTAGTACATGATCCAAAAGTTAACAATGTATTATTCTGGATATATTAGTATATTAGTAAGCCAAAATGTAACCTGAAGAATACACACACACACACACACACAGAGAGAGAGAGAGAGAGAAAGAGAGAGAGAGAGAGAGAGAGAGAGAGAGAGAGAGAGAGAGAGAGAGAGAGAGAGAGAGAGAAGTGTAAGGTTAGATATATGGATAAATATGTACAAATAACTGGAATTAAAAGGATCAATATATTTACCATTTTATGGTTTGAAAGTACACAACTAACAGAAAATAATCTTTTCTATTCTATAAAATATACACAACACTAATCTCTGTGAATTATAATTTGTTTGGCGGGAATAACTGAAGGTAAAGGTTACAAAATCTGACCAAAAATATTCTATAGATGGACATTTTAAAAAATGATTTTTCAGCACTATTGGCCAAAATGCACATTACCTTGATCTCAACCAACATTAAACTTATGATCCTATGAGACTATGATCAAAGATAGGTCCAATTCCATGACATCAATTTCTTTGGTTTTTACATCTTAATGTTTTATTTTTCTCTAATTACATGTAAAAAGAATTTGTAAATTCAATTTTTAAAATTTGTTGAGTTCCAAATTCTCTCCCTTACTCCCCTTTCTCTCTTTACTGAGAAGACAAGAAATTTTACATAAGTTATACATGGGCAGTCATGCAAAATCTGTTTCTGTGTTGGCCACTTTGGGTGTTGGGGGAGAGGGGAAGAAACCCCTTTATTCCCCCAAAAAACAAGAAAAAGTTCTTTTCTTAGAGATGGATAGCATTTTTATCATATATCCATTAGTTTCAATTTCTTTCTTTTTATTTATTTAAAATGTTTCCCAGTTACTTGCAGAATAAATATTTTTACATTTGTTTTTAAGATTATCGAGTTCTAGATCTTCTCCCTTAACTCCAGCCACAATTAAGAAACCACATATAAAGATATGCAAAACATTTCCATAAAAATCAAGTTGGGAAAGAAAACATAGATCTCCCACCGTAATGAAAATAAAAGCTCTGAAGAAAAATTAAGTGTTCAGACACAACCAGTTCCTTCTCCGGGAATTGATAGGCTTTTTCATTATAAGTCCTTCAGAATAGTCGTGGATGGTTGTACTATTGAGAATAGCAAAGTCATTTTGCTGGTCATCCCAGAACATTGCTACTACTTTATACACATTTTGTTTAGGGAGGACTTTCTAGGTTTTTTTTTTCCCTGAGAAAAATCCTACTCATCATTTCCCAGAGAATGATAATATTCCATCTCAACCACATACCATAGTTTATCGAGCCATTCCTCAATTGTTCGATTTCTTTCTTAAAGACATTTCGTGCACTATACCAATTTAAACATTGTCTCAGAACGAATGCAATAATTGATTTAGCCTCTGGGCGTCGCTGTTCACCAATCAGCAAGAGAAATTCAAGAAGAATGGTGGAATTTTCCGGGGTGCTACTGCACAAAGCTCCAGGAGACAAAAACAACAAGCTTTGGGATGCAAAGAAAATAAGCTCTCTCACCCTACATGCTTCAGACTTAGGCTCAGGACTCATACGACAGAGGGAAACAAAAAATTCAAGAGATAATCCAGATTCTGCTGCAAAATACAGAGAACATTTCTAAAGCAAACAATGGTGTCAGAGCAAAACCACAGAAGCTGTGTACAGCGACTCCTGCTTTGCTTTCTCCTGGAGACGCTATGGGATATCGGCGCTACCCAAATCAGATACTCGATTCCCGAGGAGATGGAAAAAGGATCTTTTGTGGGCGACATCGCCAAGGACTTGGGTTTGGAGCCGAGGGAACTGTCAGAGCGAGGGGTTCGCATCGTTTCCAAAGGTAAGAAGCAGCATTTCGCTCTCAATGTCAGAAGCGGCAGCTTAGTCATCGCAGACAGAATAGATAGAGAAGAACTTTGCACCCAGAGTTCCCAGTGTCTGCTGAATTTTAATGTTCTGGTTGAAGATAAATTGAAAATATATTCAGTGGAGGTAGAAATAACAGACATAAATGATAACGCACCCCGCTTTTTAGCAGAAGAGCTAGAACTAAAAATTAGTGAAACCACAACTCCAGGAACCGCACATCTCCTGGAAAGTGCATATGACCGGGATGTGGGGGTGAATTCTCTCCAGAGCTACGAGCTGAGTCCCAGCCATCACTTCTCTCTGAAAGTGCAAAATAGAGCTGGAGGGGTCAAGTATCCAGAACTGGTGTTGGAGAGAGCCTTGGACCGGGAGGAAGAGGCTGTTCACCATCTCATGCTCACAGCGTGGGACGGAGGAGAACCACTTCGTTCTGGTACTGCTAGAATCCGAGTGACTGTCCTGGATGTAAATGACAATGCCCCCGTGTTTTCTCAGTCAGTGTATACTGTCAGTGTTCCTGAGAATGTATCCCAGGGGACGATACTACTCACAGTGAATGCCACTGATGCAGATGAAGGAATCAATTCACAGGTAAAATATTTTCAAGTGAAAATACCTGGGGAAACCGCTCAAATATTCCAAATGAATCCTTTCACTGGAGAATTATCAACTTTACAAAATCTAGATTATGAAGAGACAGAGTTCCATGAAATAGAAGTGGAAGCTCAGGATGGCCTTGGTCTCAGGAGCAGAGCTAAAATTCATGTCACAGTTCTGGATGTGAATGACAATGCTCCAGAAGTGACCATCACATCTGTCACCATCTCAGTCGCTGAAAATGCTCCCCCTGGGACTGTAATTGCTTTGTTCCATGTGCATGATCAAGACTCTGGTGAAAATGGTCAAGTCCTGTGTTCTATCCAAGGGGACTTGCCTTTTAAATTAGAAAAGAAGGTGGACAACTATTATTCATTGGTGACTGACAGGACACTAGACAGGGAGCAGGTGTCTGTATATAACATAACCATGAAAGCAAAAGATTTTGGGAGCCCAGCTTTATCTACAGACACTCACATCCTCTTGCAGGTGGCAGACATCAATGACAACCCTCCCGCTTTCAGTCAGTCAACCTACTCTGCCTACATCCAGGAGAACAACCCCAGAGGAGCTTCCATCTACTCCTTGACTGCTCATGACCCAGACAGTGAGCAGAATGCCTTAGTCACTTATTCTATCATGGAGAGTAACCTCCCTTTGGAGGCACCACCACTGACATCCATTGTCTCCATCAACTCAGAGACTGGCGTCCTCTATGCTCTGTGCTCCTTCGACTATGAACAATTCCGGGAATTTCAGCTGAGAGTGACAGCCAGGGACTCTGGGAACCCTCCTCTCAGCAGCAACGTGTCTCTGACTCTGTTCATACTGGATCAAAATGATAACACCCCAGAAATCCTGTACCCCACCTTCCCCACAGATGGTTCCAGTGGAGTGGAGCTGGCCCCACGCTCTGCAGAGCCAGGCTACTTGGTGACCAAGGTGGTGGCAGTGGATGCAGACTCTGGCCAGAATGCCTGGCTGTCTTATCGCCTGCTCAAGGTCATAGAGCCCGGGCTTTTCTCTGTGGGCCTGCACTCAGGGGAGATCAGGACTGTCCGAACATTCCTGGACAAAGATGCCGTCAAGCAGAATCTCATCGTGGCAGTAACAGATAATGGGGAGCCTCCCCTCTCTGCCACTGTCACTGTCACCGTGGCAGTGGCTGACAGCATCCCCGAGATCCTCTCAGATCTCAACATCCAAGCTTCCCCTGAAACTCAGGACGACTCTCTCCTCACATTTTACCTGGTCATAGCAGTGGCTGTGGTGTCCTGCTTGTTCTTTGCCTTCATTATCCTTCTGCTGGCAATCAGGCTAAGAAGGTGGTGGATGCTGCAAGTTGTCCAGGCTCCAGGTGACCACGTGGGGGGAGTCACCTCCTCCCAGTTTTTGGGAATAGATGGAGTCAGAGCTTTCCTTCAGACTTATTCCCATGAAGTTACTCTCACCACGGATTCTCGAAAGAGTCAGTTGATCTTTCCTCAGCCTAACTATGCAGACACCTTGCTAAGTCAGCAGAGCTGTGAACCAAAAGAGTTTCCACTACCTTCTCAATCTTTACTTCAAGCAAAAGATGAACAAGCATTTTTCCAGGTAAACCTTATTCTGTACAATAGCATTGCCAATTAATTTTCAGCCACTCGTGTAATTATTTTTCTGTTTCTACCTTCCACTAGAAAGGTCCATTGCATTTTCTAATTATTCTGGCTATGAATTTATGGTCTTAGAAGAATTTAAGTTTAACAAAAATATTATTAACACCATACAATATAGAACTTATTGATACTGTGAAGATCATCCAGAAAACACCCCAAATTTTAAAGAATGAAAGCTAATACCCAGAACGGTCAAATGAAGTACTTCATGATTAGGCAGGCTTAACTCTCCTTCAGCCATTTCTCCACTAAGCACAGATCGATAATTCTTTTTGTGATTAAAGTTTTAAGCGAGTATAGATTCAGTTGGAAAACTCCATTGCATTTTTACATTTTTGTATATTTGTCCACACAAAAACATACATACATTTATATGTATGTGCATATACATATAAACATATGTATGTGAGTGTGTGAATAGATATATGAAGCTGCTTCTAGGATAGGTTTTAAAATCTAAAGGTTTGTTCTAGTAGCTAAATTGTAAAGGCATTCTTTAATGTGTTCGATGTATTTAAAATAGATGAGACGATTGGACTCTCTTTTTTGCATTTTTTTTTTTTTTTGGACTTTGAAAAGTACAATATGATTGGATTTCCTGTGCATGTTTGTTGAATGAGAACAGATTCTAGAAGTAAAACTGTTCTTTTATTTTTTTTCAACATAAATTTTGGTCTTAAAGCTTTATAAATATCTGTTACTAAAAGTTGATTTAGGAGATTTGTATGGGCAAAACTCCAGCTTTTGTGTGCAAAACTGATTTACTTGTAACTGACTTAATTTGAAGGTTTTTGTGTCTCCTTGAGTCTATGAACAAGTTTTTTATAGTTGTCTATGAACAAGTTTTTTATAGTTGTAATTGCACATTTAAATAATAATTCAAGGTCACTATTTTATCATGGTGAGGTGCATTTCTATTTCCGCCATATGAGGGTCAGCCTAAGTACATATGAAGAGATTCATTACATCATTTCCTTCATGGCATGAAACGTTGGTCCCAGAAATTCTCAAAGACCATCATGGAAAAGAAACAGTATATCTTTGAATGGTGAAAAACATTTCCATGTTCAATTCTTTGACAGGATAGTCAATATTGCTTTTGATTTCTTTTTGATTTCTAAAAAACAATATTGCATTTTGTCATCTCTACCCTAAAAAACATAGATTATGGCAAAGTGGGACATCATAATCTTCCTCTTTACTTTGCTACAATTTATCAGTAATCATTGCCTAAACTCAACTGCAATGCAGTAGAAGACTCAGGAAAGGAAATCATAATCAGACTGAAGACCTGGTGATTGGAGGATAATAACAACTGACATTTATACAATGCATTAAAGTTTGCAACGTATTTCATAGCAATCATCTCATTTGAGACTCACAAATGTTTGGTTAAGCCAATTTCTATTTATGACTCGTTTTCATCACTACATTTTCCACATTTATGTATTAAGTTAGATGGGAGAACATTTAAGGATGTAGCAACTAACTATAGTAATGTTAGCTATATTGAACAGGAAGTCTACAATCATATAATTTATTTAATTATTGGTTATACTTTAGAGTACAAAATTGTAACATGTCACAAAGAATCATAATGTATACGTAATACATTTATGTAGAAATACAGACAAATATATGTATTGCTAGATATATTAATAAATATTCACATGAACATTGAGATAAAGAGAATTGGTGTATTTACTGTTCTACGGACAGAAAGGGAACATAATCAAAAAAGGGTTCAGAAGCCTTTATATTCTACAGAATATTTACAAAATAATTATCACTTAGGAAAGTTATAAATTATTTAGCCTTACAGGCACCCAAGGTAACAGTAACAGAACCTGACAATAAGAACTTTATAAACATTAATAGCAAAGAATTATATCATTTTCAGTTCGTTTCATGATTCCACGAAGCTATGATCCAAGAAACCTCCAACTTTATGACTTTAATAGTGTCTTTCTTTAAAAGGATAAATCATATATCGTTTTACGTTTTGTGAGAAGAGATGCAATAATTGATTTAGACTCTGGGCGCCGCTCTTCACCAATCAAGAAGAGCAATTTCGGAAAGGGGTTAGTCTAATTCTCCCAGGTCCTAGTGCACAAATCTCAGGAAGATCAAACCCACACGCTCCAGGATGAAGAGAAATTCAGCCCTCTCACACTGTCGCTGCAGACTTAAGCTTTGAACACAGTCCACCAGAAAAAAGAAAAAAGAAAACAAAACAAAACAAAGGAGCCACGAGCTAACTACAGACAGTAAGGAGGATATTTCTAAGAGGAGCAATGATCACTGGGGAAAAAGGCAGAGATGGCAAAAGACGAATCCTGCTTTGTTCTTTTCTGGGACTGCTGTGGAATACCGTGGCCGCCCAAATCCGCTACTCGATTCCCGAGGAGATGGAGAAGGGCTCTTTCGTGGGCAACATCGCCAAAGACCTGGACCTGGAGCTGAGCGAATTGTCTGAGCACGGAGCACGCATTGTCTCCAGAGGTAAGAAGCAGCATTTCGCTCTCAATGTCAGAAGCGGCAGCTTAGTCATCGCAGACAGAATAGATAGGGAAGAGCTCTGTGCACACAGCGCCCAGTGCCTGCTGAATTTTAATGTTCTGGTTGAGGACAAACTGAAAATTTATTCAGTGGAAGTGGAAATAATTGACATTAATGATAATGCCCCTCGCTTTCGGGAAGAGGAGCTAGAACTAAAAATCAGTGAAACCACAGCTCTGGGAACCCAATTTATTCTAGAAAGTGCCTATGACTCGGATGTGGGAGTGAACTCTCTCCAACGTTATGAATTGAGTCACAACGATCACTTTTCTCTACTTGTGCAAAATAAAGATGATAGAATCAAGTACCCGGAGCTGGTACTGGAGAGGGCCCTGGATCGGGAGGAGCAGCCTACCCTCCACATGGTACTTTTAGCCAGGGACGGAGGAGAGCCAGTCCTCTCTGGTACTGTTCGAATCCGAGTGACTGTCTTGGATGTAAATGACAATGCCCCCGTGTTTACTCAATCTGTGTATAGCGTGAATGTCCCTGAGAACGTGTCTCAAGGAACAGTGCTTCTCACAGTTAACGCCACCGATGCAGATGAAGGAAGTAACTCCCACGTAAAATATTTTCTAGTGAAAATTCCTGGAGAAATCTCACAAATATTCCAACTCAATTCTTTGACTGGTGAATTATCAACTTTACAAAGTCTAGATTATGAAGATGCAAAATTCCATGAGATGGATGTGGAAGCTCAAGATGGTCTCGGCTTCTGGGGTAGAGCTAAAATTTATGTCACAGTTTTAGACGTGAATGACAATGCCCCAGATGTGACTGTCACCTCTATCATCAACTCAGTCCCTGAAAATGCTCCCCCTGGGACTGTAATCGCTCTGTTCTATGTGCATGATCAAGACTCTGGTGAAAATGGTCGAGTTCTGTGTTCCATCCCAAGTGACTTGCCTTTTAAATTAGAAAAGAAGGTGGACAATTATCACTCACTGGTGACCGACTGCACTCTGGACAGGGAGCAGGTGTCTGAATACAACATCACTGTGAGAGCAGAAGACTTTGGGAGCCCAGCTCTATCTACAGACACTCGCATCTTCTTGAAGGTGGCAGATATCAATGACAACCCTCCTACTTTCAGTCAGTCAGCCTACACTGCTTACATACAGGAGAACAACCCCAGAGGAGCTTCCATTTACTCCTTGACTGCTCATGACCTAGACAGTGAGCAGAATGCCTTAGTCACTTATTCTATCATGGAGAGTAGCCTCCCTTTGGAGGCACCACCACTGTCATCCATTGTCTCCATCAACTCAGAGACTGGCGTCCTCTATGCTCTGTGCTCCTTCGACTATGAGCAATTTCGGGAATTTCAGCTGAGAGTAACTGCCAGGGACTCTGGGAACCCTCCTCTCAGCAGCAATGTGTCCCTGGTTCTATTCATACTGGATCAGAATGACAACACCCCAGAAATCTTGTACCCCATCTTCCCCACAGATGGTTCCACCGGAGTGGAGCTGGCCCCACGCTCTGCAGAGCCAGGCTACTTGGTGACCAAGGTGGTGGCAGTGGATGCAGACTCTGGCCAGAATGCCTGGTTGTCTTATTGCCTGCTCAAGACCACAGAACCCGGGCTTTTCTCAGTGGGCTTGCACTCAGGGGAAATCAGGACTTTCCGGACATTCCAGGACAAAGATGCCCTCAAGCAGAATCTCATCGTGGCAGTAACAGATAATGGGGAGCCTCCCCTCTCTGCCACTGTCACTGTCACCGTGGCAGTGGCTGACAGCATCCCCGAGATCTTATCAGATCTCAGCAGCCAAAGCTCCCCTGGAACTCACGATGACTCTCTCCTCACATTTTACCTGGTTATAGCAGTTGCTGTGGTGTCCTGCTTGTTCTTTGCTTTCATTATCCTTCTACTGGTCCTCAGGCTGAAAAAATGGTGGATGCTGCAAGTTGTCCAGGCTACAGGTAATCATGTGGGAGGAGTTGCCTCCTCCCAATTTTTGGGAGTAGATGGAGTGAGAGCTTTTCTTCAAACTTATTCCCATGAGGTTTCACTCACCACGGATTCTCGCAAGAGTCAGTTGATCTTTCCTCAGCCCAACTATACAGACACCTTGATAAGTCAGCAGAGTTGTGAAAAAAAAGTACCTTTATTAACATCAGAACATGTTGTTATAAATAAGGATCAATCGACTTCTTTTAAGGTAAGTCCCTCTTAATAAGATCCTTGCTTTCTTTCCAATTTTTAGTTTTCATTTCATTTTTCTTTCACCTATGGAAACATTTGTCATTCCCCCGTCCCATATACTATTAATAAATTTCATATTCTTGAAATAACGTAATTTGAAAGGATAACGGCAATGGACATGGAATCTCTCTAGTATATGACCTTTCTAGGAAAGAAAATATTTTTCCATTATAAATGTAAGTAATCTGCTCTTCATCCACTTAGATTGTTGCCTCGTAAACTAAGACAATAAATTTTTTTGTCCAAAGTTCCATAGTCATAAAGTCTGAAGTAGTTATTGAATCCAGGTATTCATCATGTCTTCGAGAGTGTCTCTGTATCCAAAATCTAAAACTCGCTTGCAATGACCGTCAAAGTTTAACACAATTAGAATTTCCTGATAACTTGCAAGTGATACACGGATTTGCCTTGTCCAAAGCATGTAGACTACACACAAGATGTCTACTCTTCATGAGTTTTCGGTTTAAGGTGTGGGATTGGCATACTATAGATAGAATTTGATAATCACATTAACTTTCCATGAAGACTTTTGTGAGAAATTGTCAAAGCAACACAGTGCTTAACAAATCTGATTTTAATACTAGTAGAAGTCATGTGATTGTAAAAGGTAAAAATCTTTTTTTCACTGTTTCCGTTATGGGTAATTTTCTATGTGTGTATTCAAAGTTCTGGAAATTATCTAAAACTCAATTCTTAGTCTTTTTTAAATTTCCAGTACGAATTTACTGATTTGTAAGATGGGCACATGAACAGATATTATAAAAATCCTACAGTTTCTTTCCTATGCTACTGGTACAAACTAAATATGCAAACTTTTCAACTAAAATTAATTAATTGAGTAAAAGAGCAACACTTCAAAGTTTGATTTTTTTTTAGTGGATCATTTTTTGAAGCATATAATACATAATTTTCAAAATTAGGTTTGCTTTTCAATTGGAAAAGAAGTTGTGGTAATTGAGGTGGGGGTGAGAGTGGGGGTGGAGTGGAGGAGAGAACTCAATATTTTCCATAAGTTTTTTATTAACCTCTTCTGTGTGACATTTTCTACAATGGGCTAAATACATAGTCAAATATGTATTTTTCTAGTAATACACATGTAGCATATATGTGTGTACATAGTTTATACACATTATATATAAATATATTTTTTTACATACTCTATATAATCCAGTGTATAAAAGTCCTCAATCTCCACTGATGTAAAGAAAAAGTGAGATCATCTATGTTAAACACTTTGCAAAAATCAAAAGTGCTATATATACCATTTGTTATTATATCTACTAACACTTTCTATTTTTATGTATTCCTTTACTAATTGATGATCCTCATGTATTGAAATTATTTTGTATATATTGGATCATAAATCTTGCTTTAGAATTTGTCTTCTTTTTCAAAGTTTCAGTTATTAAGTCATTAATTTCTTGAAGTAAAAAAGGATTTTAGTTTTATTTATTAAACAAATCAATTTAAGAGAATTCTGGAAATGCTTAAAAGATCAAGCACTCTTTATCCCTCCAGTAGTAGTGAGAAAGAAAAGCCAGACATTGTTCCTTTACTGCCAATATAGTAGTGGTGGCATTTGGAGCTGATTTTTTTGAAGGAACTGCATAGAAATTTTCCATATAATAGGCAAGATGAAATGATGAATTCTTAAGTGGCTCCTCCTCTTTCTATCTCGAATTTACTTGGCTTATGTGAGAAAATACCAAATCTATTTCTCTCTCTCTCTCTCTTTTAGTTCCTAAGGTTTTATTTTCATTCTATTTTTAATAAAAGATCACGGATAATTTTAGAAAATGATTTATTCTTGTATATAAGAATGTGCTTGAAATTCATATATAGCGTGTTCCTATGAGAGGGAAATGGGGCAAAGGACATTTTTTTTAAGTACGTAAGGTGACTTATAGACAATAAAAGATAATATGTCCAAATCTTTCAATGGTTCCAGTGTCATGTTAAAAGTCATAAAGGATGATATAAAGACAATTAGATAACTACTTTTGAGTGTATTTCTAGAAGAATATAGATGGAATGAAAAAAGTGAAAATGAAAATTTAAAGAATAAAAATGAAAAAACTACATTTAGATGAGATTATTATGCATGTATCATAGTATAAAGATGGTGAATCATTTTCTAGGTAGAAAATTATTAAGTAATTCGCATATTACTTAGAGTGAACTTTTGATAATAGCAAGTGAATTAGTTAATTGACTGCATGAATAAAGACTGAAAATATCAAAAAAAAAAAAATACAGCTGAATTAAACACATGTAAGCTGTGTATTTTGCAGAAACCTTGATTACTACCTTGGGTTCTTTTGCCTGACCCCCATGAATTTAGATAATTTCTTAATAAGAAGAAAATTAACCTTTCTTAGGATTTTCAAAAAAGTATAAAATGAAACTAAAACTACATTAACAATGGCAAAGTTGCTTATGTGAATTGCCTTGCAATTTGCTCGAGGTGTATGGCAAATTGTATAGTTAACATTTGCACATTTTAAATCAAGTTTAAGTTTAGAATGGAAAACAGAACTGATGTAAAGATTTATGCTTGAGTTGGGACTGAGGTGGAGTGGGGGGGCACCAGCAATATTTGATTCTTTTATTTTACATAAGGGATACTGAGATGGATGCACTTCTCTGTATGAAATCTCTCGGTGCCTCTGTCTATGAAGTGTTTGAGATAAGTTAGTACTCTCTATAAGAGGCTGCAGAATAATTTCAGCAATCATTGCGCGCAAGGAAGCGAACGCGTACACCTTCATTTCCATAACGCTGATCCCCAAGAATTACCTGAAAACATTCATTGCCTGAAAACATTCATATTTATAAGAATCCAGAAACAATATGGTCTCTGGGAAGGATCTCTAACACAAATTTTCGGGACCTTAGAAGCAGGAGAATTTGAGAGATGAAAAGAAGTGAGAAGCAGAAGGAATGTGCCCTGAGGGTGCAGATACTGTTTCCCTTCTAGATATCTTTGTTCAATCCCCCGCTTTCTGAGAAGATTCACTACTCCATTCAGGAGGAAATAGAGAAAAAGTCAGTGATGGGGAAGCTTGTCAAAAATCTGGAGCTCAATATTCGGAATTTGCCGGCTTGGAAACTACAGGTTAGTTAAGAAAACGAATACTTTACTGTGAGCGCAGAGAATGGAGAATTACTAGTGAGAAGCAGAATAGACCGAGAGAAAATATGCCAGTTTGATTGTGCTCTACAGTTGGAAACGGTCACTGAAAATCCAATGTTATCTTCTTTGACGATACAGAATATTAATGGCAATCCACCACAATTCCTTTATTAAAAGCTGTATTTCCCTAGAAATCAGTGAACTAATACTTCCAGGAGTGAAAGTTGCTCTGGCATTGGCAATAGATTCAGATGTAAACACAAACTCCCTAAAAACATATGATATCAGTCCCGATCCCTATTTCTCTCTATCAGTGAAGGAAAGACCAGATGACAGTAAATACCCGCAATTATTTTTGGAAAAATCCCTGGACAGAGAAATACAGAACTCTCACCATTTGGTCCTGATGGCTGTCGACAGTGGGGAACTAAACCAAAGCGGAATGGCTCACATCTGGATCAATGTTACCGATGCCAATGATAATGCCCCAGTGTTGGAATCTTTACAAAGTGTTAAGTCATTAGATAAAGTTGATAATGACAAGAATTATCTAATTTAGCATCGTTCAGTATGATTGATCTCATCCTAGGAGGAGATGTTATGGGCCAGAAGAAACAAGGTATTAAGTACAACCGACAGAAACAATGCTTGTGTTCACACCTTTAGAAAGCTCATATAATAAGCAAGAAGTATTTAAGTACTCATTGGAGTTCACACGTTTGGGAGATTTCAGGGTTTAGTATGAGATATCCGAATTCACACCTCACTTAAGCCCTGCCTCCAGAAGGAGGAGTTAACCTTTGGGAGATCATATATAAAAAGGCTCGTAGCTTTTTTGTGTGAAGGACTTCGGAACATTTTCAGGGATCGGAGAGGAGCACTCTGGGAGGAAGCCCATAAGCCCGAGGAAGCCCACAAGCCCTCTCTCGGAGGCAAGAGAAATTCATTTCATCAGGTTTGCTGGCTGGAGTCTGAAGAAAGCAGAAGCAGAAGCAAAGGACAAAGCTGCAAGAGCTCTTGGAACCAAGCAGAGAGATAGGCCTCTAAGAAAACTAACTGGGCTATATAGGAAGCAATAAAAGATCTGAACTTTTAGCACCTGGCTGCACTTGGGTGATTATTTACTCTGAACCAAAACTAAGGCTGCCTCCAAAAAATCTCCCCAAGAAACGTGCTCCCAGAAGAACCATTATTATTTTAAAAAAGAAAAAGAACACCACACCCCAGTCTTTAGCCAAGATGTGCACAGGGTCAGTCTTTGGGAGAACTTGCTCCCAGGCTCCTCAGTACTATGTGTGACAAAGATGAGAGTGTTAATGCAGAAATCATCTTCTCTTTCTGCAATGAAAATTATAGCAAGTGATTGTTCTACCTCCATCCCAATATCGGGGAAATTACAACTAAAGATATATTGAACTTTGAAGAAGCAAATAGGTATATGATGGATGTAGAACCAAAGGATGGAGGAGGTCATAACGGCTCCTTGAAGAAACAAAGGATGAAGGAGGTCATAACGGCTCCTTGTAACATTCAAACTGAAATTCTTGATGAAAAAGACAGTTCTGAGGGTGAGGGATGAATTTCTTCTCTATTACTGAGCAAATTCCAGAGGGCTCTTTATCAGAAAAGCTATCCACTCATTAAAACACTTGACCGAGATTGGGGATGGGGGAAAGGACGGAGAGGAAATGTTCAGGAGTTTCTCTGGATTTCTCTTCCTGACTGGTGAACAGCGGCGCCCAGAGTCCTAATTAATTATTGCATTGTTGGCACAGTATGAACTATGAAACGCTTGAATTTCAATTAATTCCCATCTTAGGGAAACAGATCATACATACATGCCTTTCAAGTTAGACTCGTCTTCCAGAAATTACTACAAACTATTGATAGATGGGCCTCTCCATTGTGAGCAGATTCCGAAATACAACATCACTGTGGCAGCACATACAAGGGGAATCCTGCTCTGTCCACCAGCAAAAAATTCATCTTGAACATTACAGGTGTTAATGACAACCCCCCAATTTTCCTTCAACCTTCCTATGTCGCTTACGTTTCTGAAAATAACTCTTTTGGTTCCTCTTTCACTAAAGTATTGGCGGAGGACGCTGACCTTGAGCAGAATGGCCGAGTGTCCTACTCCATTGTGATTAGTGACCTGGCCGCACCCTGACTTCTCCTCCTACGTTTCTGTCAGTGAATATAGCGGAGACATCTTCTCACTGCTTTCCTTCCACTAAGAACATAACTGCACTTTCGAACTGACACTGCAGGACCAAGGTCTGGCTCCCCTGCTCTGACGGTAACGTCAGCCTGCGAGTGTTCATAGTAGATTGTAATGACAATGCCCCAAACATTCTATCCCCAGCCCTAGCATCTGACAACTCAGCCCTTTATGACATGGTCTCTAGACTTGCTGAGCTTGGATACTTGGTCACCAAAGTGGTGGCAGTGGAAGCTGATTCGGGCTACAACGTCTGGCTGGCTTACCATGTGCTTCAGGCTACGGATCACGGGCTTTTCAGTCTGCGTCTCCCACAGGAGAGGTAAGGACAACCAAGGTTTTGGCTGATAAAGATGTAACTCGATACCGGCTTCTGGTCTCCATGCAAGATTTGGGCAGCCCCCGTTGTCGGTCACTGTGGCTTTGCACCTAGTGTGTGCAGAGAGCTTAAGGAAGTGCTACCCGAAATGAAGGAGGAAAATTCAAATATCCTGAACTCCCAGTCTGAATTACAGTTTTACTTAGTAATAGCTTTGTCCTTAATTTCTGTGGTGTTTCTTATCACAATGATACTTACCATCACTCTGCATCTTCGGAGATATTGCAATCCTACCATGTTGTGCTGTGTCCATGTGGATATTTATTCTGACTGTATCTGATTTCTTTCCAAACTACAGTGAAGGAACTTTACCATATTTTTATAATCTGTATGTTGCCTCAGAAGCAGGAAAGATGCAATGTAATTTTCTCAAATTTACTGAAGGAATGTTGTCTCCTCGGAATCTCCTCTTTGCCTTTTTGCTCAGCTACTCCATGGTGCATAAGTTTTTAAAAATTATCATATTTCTCCATATTTAAGGGTTTGTTTTCAATGTTGTTTATCTCCCCTAACATACCAGACAATATTTTCTTGGTAAACAAATAATTCTTATATTTTGAGCATATTGATTCTAACTGATGATGCCTTCTCAATTTTAAGCAGAGTAAAGAGTTTCTCTGATTTTCTGTGACCTGCACTTTTCTTTTTGGCCATTCACATTAGCCATGAATTTAAATTTGTGGAATAGTCAAGTGAAAAAAAAATACATTTTCCAACAAAAGAATTTCAGGATTTAAATTAAGTATAAGGATACAGATAATCACAAGCTAGTAAAGGTTTTTTTTTTTTAATATTTTAAAAGTTGTTATCATACATATCTTTTTTTAAAAATAACCCTTGTTTGAAAAACTTAGTTCTAGTTTAGAGGCCCAAGACAGATTATGAATCAAAGTATTCAGTAAATAATGATCACTAAGTTACTGGGGCAAGTGTATGAAGATGAACTAGTTATTTGTGTTCTGGTCAGTTTGTCTAAATTAAAGGTCGTGATTGAAATATATCCGTATCTTAAGTCAAAATCCAGACTCCAAGAATTTTGCATCTTACACTCACTGCCTTTGATGGAGGAAATCTGACCGCTTCTGCCACTGTGCTCATTCTGGTGGCCGTTCTTGATGCAAATGACAATTCCCCACAAAATTCTTTATTTCGAATATTTTAAAGTGACATGAAATATGATAATGTCTATAAGAAATCGCTGAATTATATCATGGCTCTCTGTAATATATACATATATGCACATATGTATGTATATATGTATATATGTATGATCTGTTTCCCTAAGATGGGAATTAATTGAAATTCAAGCGTTTCATAGTTCATACTGTGCCAACAATGCAATAATTAATTAGGACTCTGGGCGCCGCTGTTCACCAGTCAGGAAGAGAAATCCAGCCAGATCCTCTTAACTTCCAACTGACAAAGCCAGACGTGGCTCAGACGCATAAAGAAAAGGCTGCTCAGACACGCAACTCCACCAGCAGAATTGAATCAACCAGAAAACACTCCAAACTAAAAACCGTGATGACTGCCTATCTTCAAGAATTTAGAAGACCCAAGAACTGATCCGGAGAGAATCATTGGGAGATTAAGCAGAAGAAATATCTGCAGCAGGATAACAATGACAGCTCCGCAGATACTTCCGAGCAGCAGAGGGAGAGTCTTGCTTTGCTTTCTTCTGGGAATTCTATGGGAGGCCAGGGCCCAACAAATCCGATACTCAGTGCCGGAGGAAACGGAGAAGGGCGCCTTCGTGGGTGATATCTCCAAAGACCTGGGGCTGGAACCACAGAAACTGTTGAATCGAGGAGCCCGCATTGTCTCCAGAGGTAAGAAGCAGCATTTCGCCCTGAATTTCAGAACCGGCAGTTTAGTCACGGCAGACAGAATAGACAGGGAGGGGCTGTGTGGGAGAGCGTCAGTGTGTACTCTAAATTTAGAGATTCTGCTAGAGGACAAAGTAAAAATTTATAGAGTAGAAGTGGAAATAACTGATGTTAATGATAACATCCCCAGCTTTGGAATAGAAGAAAGGGAAGTCAAAATCCATGAAAGTGCAATGCCAGGAACAAGATTTCCTCTTCCAGAAGCTTTTGATTTAGATGTGGGGGTGAATTCACTGCAGAAATACAAACTGAGCTCGAACCATTACTTCTCTTTGCTTGTACAAAACGGAAAAGATGATGCCCAGTACCCTGAGCTGGTTCTGGAGCGAGCCCTGGACAGGGAGGAGGAACCTATCCATCGCCTTATACTCACTGCCTTTGATGGAGGAAATCCAGTTGGTTCTGCCACTGTGCTCATCCTCGTGACTGTTGTTGATGCAAATGACAATGCCCCACAGTTTATTCAATCCCAGTACAGCGTGAGTGTTCCTGAGAACGTGCCAGTGAAAACATGTCTGCTCAGGGTAAATGCCACAGATCCAGATGAGGGAATAAACGGGGATGTGTCTTATTATTTCCGGAAAATTACTGAGAAAACTTCGCAATTATTCGAACTGAATGCTTTGACTGGGGATATATCCATTTTGGAAAATCTAGATTATGAGGAATGTAATTTCTATGATATAGATATTGAAGCCCGAGATGGGGCTGGACTTCTGGACAGAGCCAAGATTCTGATCAAAGTACTGGATGTGAATGACAACGCTCCCGAAGTCACCATCACTTCTGTTATCACCTCAATCTCTGAAAATTCTTCTGCAGGGTCGGTGATTGCCCTTTTCAATGTACACGACAGAGATTCTGGGGAAAATGGCCAGGTCATGTGCTCCATTCCAGAAAACCTCCCTTTCAAACTTGAAAAGTCCTATGGAAATTATTATACTCTAGTGACCGACAGAGCACTGGATCGGGAACAAGTCTCCATGTACAACATCACCGTGACAGCCACAGATGGAGGGAGTCCCCCTCTGTCCGCTGACACTCACATCTCCCTGCACATAGAAGACATCAATGACAACCACCCGGTTTTTGTCCAGACATCAGAATCGACTTATGTCATGGAGAACAATCCCAGAGGAACTTCTATTTACTCTCTGACTGCTCATGACTCCGATATCGGGGAGAATGGTCACGTCACTTACTCCATTATGGATGATTCGATACATGGTGCATCTCTCTCCTCCTATGTTTCCATTAATTCTGAAACTGGCGTTCTCTATGCTCTGCATTCCTTTGATTATGAACAGTTCCGAGAACTGAAGCTAGGAGTGACAGCCAAGGACTCTGGAGATCCTCCTCTCAGCAGCAACATATCTCTGACTCTGTTTATCCTGGATCAAAATGATAACGCCCCAGAAATCCTGTACCCTGCCTTCCCTACTGATGGTTCCAGCGGAGTAGAACTGGCCCCTCGCTCTGCAGAGCCAGGGTACCTGGTGACCAAGGTGGTGGCAGTTGATGGAGACTCTGGCCAGAATGCCTGGCTGTCCTACCGCCTGATCAAGGCCACAGAGCCTGGTCTCTTCTCTGTGGGTCTTCATTCAGGAGAAATCAGGACCGTTCGGACATTCCTGGACAAAGATGCCCTCAAGCAGAATCTTCTAGTGGCAGTGACAGATAATGGGGAGCTCCCCCTCTCTGCCACTGTCAGTATCACCATAATTGTGGCTGACAGCATCCCCAAGATCCTTTCCGAGCTCAGCAATCCCGAGCCATCAGATGACCTTAAAGACTCCAACCTCACATTCTATCTTGTCATCGCTGTGGCTGCGGTTTCCTGTTTGTTCTTTATCTTCATTGTCATTTTATTGGCGCTCAAATTACACAGGTGGAGGACCTCAAAGTTTCTGAGTGCATCTACTGGGCATTTTGGAAACATCCATTCCTCCCAGTTTGTGGGCATTGATGGAGTGAGAGCCTTTCTCCAAACACATACCCAAGAAGTTTCCCTCACCACTGATTCTCGGAAAAGCCAGTTGTTATTTCTGGGACCAAACTATGCAGATACTATATCAATACAGCAGACCTGTGATAAAAAGGAACCTCCATTAATACCTCATGAGTCAATTCTCTCTAATGAGGATCAATCCTTCTTACAGGTATGCTGAACTTTAATTCTTAATGTAGCTAATTATTTAATTTTTTTTTCAATTACAGATTAAATGTGAAAGGAACTTTAGTTTTCACTCAGTCTTACTTCTAGCCAAATGTCAAAATCTCTTTCGACAACTTTACTAGTAGTTAGTCTCAGTTTCAGAGTACAAGTGATAAAAAAAAATTAAATTAAATTAAATTAAATTTAAAAAAGAGTACAAGTGATAAAAATCTTATTAAGGTAAAATTTATGAAAAGTTCCAATTGTTAGACATACTTTCTTTATATTAAGCTCCAACTTTACTGTCTGCAACTAGTGCACATCTAGACATAACTGTACTATAGATATATAGAATTATTCAAATTCTTCTTATAAATAGAATTAGAAGCCAACTGATGATGCAAGGGATTCACTTTAGTTCTTAGAATTAGAATTAACGTCCATTGATGGCACAGTGGATCGAATACTGATTGGGCTTGAAGTCAGGAAGACCTGATTTCCAATCTGATCTCAAACGCTTAATAATTATGTGACCCTAGACAAAACATTTAACTTCTGTTTTTCTTAATTTCTTCAATTGTAAAATGGGGGTTATAATAGCACCTACTTCACAGGATTGTTAAGTATAAAAAGTACTTGGCATAATCTGGCACATAGCATGCATTATATAAATGCTTACTCCTTTTTTTGTCCTTTGAATATTTGTAAGTTGTTGTTTGCTTCTTAACTCATATAGAAATATAGATATATAGATGTGTGTGTCACACACATGCATAAAATTCCCAGTTCCCTCAACTGTTCTTTATTTTTATTTCAATACTTGACAATCTGTGCTCCTTATGGCGAACGGATTTCATTTTATGAATGTACATATCAAATTTGACGTCTAACGAAAGATAAAAATTCAGTATTATGGGCTCACCCGTACAAAGTTGGGAGGGACAGGGTTGTAGCACTATTGCTTCTTTTATTTTCAACAAATTACTTCTATTATTCAGTATGAAATTTCATTTGTTTCTTTGGTGTCTGCACCATACTATTGACTCATATTTAGTTTTCATTCCATTGGAATTGTTATTGCGTTTTCAAATTAATTCTTGTTAATATCATTCTCTCCAGTCTTTTATTTGATGCAGCCATTGTTTGGGAGGAAAGTGTGAGATTCTATATTTAATTCTTTTATATTTAATCTTCATAGTCTAGTCTGTTCTAGTGTGTAAAAATTAACTTTAAGCCTTAATGTTGTCATCTGGAATATTGTTTCCTTTCCGTATTTGTGTCGTTTACCAATAATAATAATAAGGCATGGTTTCTAGGTCTTGATTTATATTGATAAATTTCTTGAATAGGATTTTACTTTGCTATTGAAAAATCACTGAACCAAAGTCAGAAAGTTTGTCTTGAACCCTCATCTTTTTATTTTCACCCCAACTCCTCACCCCCATTGAGAAAGTAAGAGAAACCAATACACCAATAAAAACGTATGTAATCAAGCAAAACAAATCCCTAATTGGCAATGTCCAGAAAAAGAGGTTTCAATCTGCATGCTTAGTCAAACATTTCTCTACTAGGAGATAAGCAATAACTTTCATTATGAATCCTTTCAAATAAGTCATTATATTGTTCAGAGTTTCACATCCTTTTAGAATTATTTATTTATACAATAGAGTTTCACATCCTTTTAGAATTTTTTATTTGTACAATGTTGCTGTTGTTCTATTCACCTCACTCTACATCAGCTAATTCAAATCTTCCCAGGTTTCTCTTAAATCATTCTTCTTCATTTCTTACACCTCAGTTCTTTACCTGTGATAATTTTTTACAGCTTTGAAAATGGGTGTGGAGATGAGGGATGAGTCATGGAGAAGTATATCTTTAAGGACTTTGTTCCAGCGGAAATCCAATAGCTTCAGTGATAGGATCTAGGAATAAACCTCATGATAACCTTCCAAGATTTCATCGGTTCTTGTTTTTTTTTTCCTGATCTACCTAATGTGAGGTATGGCATTGTAGGATCTCATGGAACAACATTTTTGAGATGACATAGAAGACATGGTGCTAAGTTCATTTATTTTCAAATACTTTTGTCATATCAGATTATAAATAAATTATTAATATGCTTTTCACCTGATTTTTATAGAATAATTTTATTTTTCCATTTGAAAGTAGAATTATTTTAATACACACCTATTCTTATTTGATTTTTGTATTCTTTATATTCATGAACTATTAGATTGTTTGATCTTCTAAAAATTACTTATTTCAGCATCTTTGGGGAGCAAATACTGATATTTTAAATTGTCATTCGTTAGAGATATTCCAATATGATTTTGTGCAGATACCCACCATGTTATTCAATGTATTCCAGAAGAGTGGCGCCTTTGTTTCAATCATAATCGGAATATTCAAAGAACTAATACATTTGAATTTTCATTCACTTGGTTATTGTTTTGCTATAGTCGTATTGTTTGTTAATAATAGTGATTTTAATATTTTTATCTATAAATTTTATTTATTTTTAAGAGAACAATTTTTATATATTTGCCATCCAACATTAATCTAGTTTCTTTGGAGAAAAATGGAAATATTGCTGACGAAATCTATTATATGACATAATCACCCTTTTTTGAATAGTGTAATGTGGTGTAATTAGTAGTACAGTAACATCCCATCAGCGACTTATCTTTGTGTATTGTTCTGGCAGTTATTGCTCCAAGAATCTTTCTGTGAGTTTTTAATTATCCTTTTAAAGTGTGTCCAGAGGAGCAGAAGTAAAATACTGTGAAGACATGGCCTTCGTGGGAATTTGTTTTTTTCACTACGTGTTTGTAATAGGAGAAAAAAAGAAGTATTGGGTTGACAGAACTCCACTATTATTAAAATGGTGACTTAAAAAGAGAATGATGTTCTGAAAGAATGTTACAAAAATTCACGGTCGTTGGACAAGAAATCCTTAAATTCCCTTGCTACTTTGAAACATACTAAAACCATCCTTGGCATACATAGGTTCTTCCAAGAGAGACCAGCTTTCTTCATGGATTGATGGAGCCGACTGATAGAGCCCCACTCAGCTTCACCCATCAAAGAGATTACAATCAAAGAGATTAGCTTTAGCAGCAGTAGTCTACTTTCCATCCCGAAGACGTTCAAATTCGAGAATGACTGAGAGACTAGACAGAATCAAGGCATGGAAGGAGCTAGATAGAGTCAGGCATGGAACTTGTATATCCTGATTATCAGTTTAGTTTCCTTTATTTTAGCTATTCAGACAGAACTTGAATGCTCTCAATAAACCATATAAATCATATTTACAACCTGAATGGCTCAATGGATCTGATTTAAACCTGAAAGGGATCTTAGACTCTATAAAGTCCAACCCTCTGATTTTTACAAAAAAAGAAAATAAATTAGTACAGAGAGAACAAGCAGGCAAAGTGATTTGCTCGAAGTCACACTGAGTGGTGCCTGAGGAAAGATTCCAACCCAACCCTTTCTGTCTCCAGGTTCAGTACCTATATTACACCAAAATGTCTGCCAAAAAAAGAAATGTTTAATGTTTCCAGTACAGTTGGGGGAGTGAGGGGGAGAAAAAAGAAGGCATGGTATATTGAGAATAACATAATAATAGTACTTTAGCAGATATATGCTTAAAAGTGTATTCCTTGGTTTTTACTGGAAATTTTTATCCTTGAGAAAAATGGATTTCTGTAGAATTGGCTGAAATTCTCCAACTGAGACACTGGGCGCCGCTGTCGGCCAATGTGGAGGTAAAGCTAGAAAAGAGAATCCCTTGTAGCTAGGTTCCTGTTGGGTAATTTCCTGCTCACCAATAAGCCCTGTATTCATTCAAGCTCCAGTCCCTGGAGCACACGGATTTGCAGCTGGACAGTGAAATTGGTCCTTCTTTAATACCGATTCTTACAACTCACGATCATCCATATTTCATCTTCTGAGGAGCTAAAGAGTTTCTGTCTGCACAGAACCTGAGAGATGGGAAGGATCGCCGGGCAAAGAGCTCTGACTCTGAGGCCGCAGGTAGTGGTCCCGTTTTTGGTGTCTTTGTTCTTTTGCGTGTTTTCTGAGCAGATCCGCTACTCCATTCCAGAGGAGATGGCGAAAGGATCGGTGGTGGGGAACCTCGCCAAGGATCTGGGATTAGAAATCCAAAATTTACCGAGTAGGAAGTTGCGGGTTAGCGCAGAGAAGGAATATTTTAGTATCAGCTCTCAGAGCGGGGAATTGTTGGTCAGTGGCAGAATAGACCGAGAGGAAATATGTGGAAGGAAGCTCGTGTGCTCTCTTGATTTCGAAACAGTTGCAGAAAATCCCCTAAATATTTTCCATGTAACTGTGGTCGTGCTCGATATTAATGATAATCCCCCGATATTCAAAAGAGCACATGCAAATTTAAAGATCTCAGAATCCATTCAAGTAGGCTCGTCTTTTCCTCTAGACCCCGCTGTGGATTTAGATATTGGAAGTAATTCTCTGCAAAGATACTACCTTGAACAAAACAGTTACTTTGATCTAACAGTGAAACAGAGTCCAGATGGCGATAAATATCCTGAATTGGTACTGAAAAAATCTCTGGATAGAGAGCAGCAGAGTTCACATCAATTGGTTTTGATGGCTCTGGATGGTGGGCAGCCAGCCCAAAATGGCACAGCTCAGATCAGAATCAATGTTGTGGATGCCAATGACAATGTCCCGGTATTCAGTCAGCAAGTTTACCGGGTCAGTGTGCGGGAGAACCTGCCCCCAGGATCCACTATACTGGGTGTGTCGGCCACCGACCAGGATGAGGGAGTCAATGCAGAAATTACCTACTCCTTCCAAAACGTAGATGAAGATGTGAAACTTTTATTCGACTTGAATCAAAAGACAGGAGAAATAACGACTAAGGATAATCTGGACTTCGAGAATACTAATAATTATGCCCTAAGTATAGAAGCAAAAGATTTTGGAGATCTAGCATCACACTGTAAAATCCATATAGAAATTCTCGATGAAAATGACTGTGCCCCCGAAATAACTGTGGCGTCTATGTTCAGTCCAGTGCCAGAGAATTCTGAACCTGGTAGTATCATTGCACTTCTGAAAATTCGTGACAGAGATTCGGGAGAAAATGGGGAAGTTATGTGTTATTTTCAAGAAAATATTCCCTTCAAATTGGAATCCCCTTCTAAGAATTACTACAAGTTACTGACAGAGGGAACTCTGGACAGAGAGCATACCTCAGAGTATAATATTACTGTGACTGCCACTGACAAAGGAAACCCCCCTCTATCCACCAGCAAAACCGTCCTCCTAGTCGTTGGGGATGTCAATGACAATGCCCCTGTCTTCCTTCAAAAGTCTTACATGGCTTATGTTCCTGAGAACAATCCCTCAGGGACATCTATTTCCTGTGTCTCAGCAGTTGACCCAGACTTGGAGAAGAATGGCAGTCTGTCCTACTCTATTATCTGGAGCGATCTCCCTACCCTGCCACTGTCCTCCTATGTGTCTGTCAATGGACACAGAGGAGACATCTTCGCACAGCGGTCCTTTGACTATGAGCAGGTGCACACCTTCGAGCTGATTCTTCAAGCCTGTGACTCTGGCTCCCCTGCACTCTGTGCTAATGTTTCAGTTCGAGTGTTCATAGTGGATCAAAATGACAATGCCCCAATCATTCTTTACCCGGCACTCGGGGCTGAAGGATCTGCCCTCTTTGACATGGTTCCTCGCTCTGCGGAGCCAGGCTACCTAGTCACCAAGGTGGTGGCAGTGGATACAGACTCGGGACACAATGCCTGGTTGGCCTACCAAGTACTGCAAGCCACGGATCCGGAACTCTTCAGCTTGGGACTTCGTACAGGCGAGGTCAGGACTATCAGGGCCTTGTCTGACAGAGATACAGCCAAGCACCGCTTGCTGATCTCTGTGCAGGATGGTGGACAGCCCCCTTTGTCATCGACTGTGACTCTGCTATTGGTTTTTGCAGACAGCTTGCAGGAAGCCATGCCAGAGATAATGGAAGAGCACTCTGAGATTGCAGACCCTCAGTCTGAGCTGCAGTTTTATTTGGTAGTAGCTTTAGCCCTAATTTCAGTGTTGTTCCTTGTCACAGTGACACTGGCCATTGCCCTTCGCTTAGGAAAGTCATCAAATTCATCTATATTCAGATGTTTTTCTGTGGATTTTTGCTGTAAGACTGGGCCCATCATCCCCCCCAACTACAATGAAGGAACTTTACCATATTCTTATAATCTGTGTGTTGCCTCTCAAGGGGGAAGGATGGAATATAATTTTCTTAAACTGACTGGGGAAATGTCATCCCCACAGGATTTTCTCTTGAATGATGCTTCCAGGATCCTGAACAACACTAATGGGGAACTCCAGGTCGCCTCTAACATAGGCATTCCTTCTCATGTAAGTTTTTGCAATCATCTCTTCATTATTTTTTGTACAGTGTTTTCATTGTGCATTAGTTGTTAAAATTTAAATAGCTTGATCGTGAGTAGTTGGGGATTTGTAAGTTTGACATACTTTCTCTCTTCTCTAATTTACTGACAAGTAGGCAAGTGTATGTGAGGGGGGAGAGAAAGAGGGAGAGAGAGTAGGACAGAAACAGAGAGAGAGAGAGAGACAGAGAGAGAGAGAGAGAGAGAGAGAGAGAGAGAGAGAGAGAGAGAGAGAGAGAGAGAGAGAGAGAGAGAGAGAGAGAGAGAGAGAGAGAGAGAAAGAGAGAGAGAGAGAGAGAGAGAGAGAGAGAGAGAGAGATCGAGTTTATCTCTCATTTATGACCTTCCTTGGTTTGAAAGCATTGAGCTTCTCTGGAACTGTGAGGTCTGCACTTTTTGATCTAGCCATTAATGTTCTTCACAAATTATTGGACTTTGATAAGGGGTTTCCCCCCCCCATAATTTCATGGTTCAAATTAATTAAAAAGTTTACTGACATCAGTTTCCTAAAAGAACAGTTTTTTAAACTTAAATTACATTCATTTTTAAAGCACAGAAATTTTTTCCAGTTCCAAATTCTCTCCCTCCCTCTATTCTTTTCTCACCTACTGAGAAGGTAAGAAAAGTAAAACCTATCACTAATATGGCTAATTAACTTTTTACTTTCATCATATCCATTGAAAAATTACTCTTTGGTTTTACTGTTCATCAATAATTTTGTATATTCTAGTCTAGAAATAAAGTCTTTCATTAAACATTGGTAATATATAATGTAAATGTAATAGAGGTGTTTCGAATTCTAGCCTTTCTGAGGCAAAATATTGCCTTTCAGAAAATTATGAATATTGAAGAAAATAAGATTTTTAATATTTCAAGAGCCAAAATCCAAGTATGCAGAACATTTATAACAATTATATTTAATTTTCTTTTGTTTTGTACTTTGTACTTTAGGAACCAATATGTTGGGCATTCCCAT
The DNA here is from genome assembly GCF_902635505.1 of Sarcophilus harrisii. Classification (NCBI taxonomy): domain Eukaryota; kingdom Metazoa; phylum Chordata; class Mammalia; order Dasyuromorphia; family Dasyuridae; genus Sarcophilus; species Sarcophilus harrisii. The sequence goes on from NC_045427.1 coordinate 374,131,821, forward strand.
TTCAATGTTGATTCTTAATTATGATTACACAAGGGTTTATATAAAGTAACTTTTTGTGCATTCTGAGGATTTCCTTGAATAATACATTAATATATTTAATATTTTAAAAAACAAACAAACAATCTCCTGAGTGGTCTGCAAAGAAATGTAATTGTTATATTGTTTCTACTTTTATTGCCTGAGTTGAAGCTCATTCAGAATCTCTCAATGAGGTCCATGGCATAAAATTATAACAGCTCCTAAGAAAAACACTTTTCAATTTTAGAAACATAAATCTCTTCATCTCACTTAGCACAAAAGCACTTCATTTTGGAGGTGGGGGAATTTATTACTTAAGAATTGCTTATGCCGAGACAGAGGACTTATAATGAAAATACGGGGTAGAATAAAGAAAATGCAAAGAAACCATGAATACACAACGAATAATCTTATTGAAATAAATTCTAAGCAATAAAAGAACAGTTACTGTTTTGAAGTCTACAATCATTCCATGTTTTTGGATGTTCGCCGGATTTGCCTCGAAAATTAAATTAAATATGTGTTCCTTTTAAAAATGTTTCAAAGCAATAAAATTATTAGGAAGCTATTTTAAACCAAATGTATGTTTTGCTCAAAAATGTTGCAGTAATCGGTTAGGACTCTGGGCGCCGCTGTTGACTAGTAAGGAGATAAATCCAACCTAAACCTCCTTCCTGGCAGCCCACAAAGCCTAGGCATATAGTGTCAGACAGCTTCCAGTTAAAATCAAATCGGCCACAAACCCTCCTCTCTAAGTTGGAAGACGCCGGGGCATCTTAATCCCCTTGGATACTTAAGATCGGAATGCGAATCCGTATATTAAGATCGGACGTTCAAGAGGAATAAAAATCCAATATCGAGGCAACGATGGCGGCTAGACAGAAGATCGGGAACTGCCATGGAATAATCCTGCTTTGCTTTTTCCTGGGAACGCTATGGGAGACTGGATCTGAGCAGATCCGCTACTCAGTGCCCGAGGAGATGGAGAAGGGTTCATTTGTGGGCAACATTGCCCAGGATCTTGGGTTGGAGCCCCGAAAGCTGTCAGAGCACGGAGCCCGCATAGTTTCCAGAGGTAAGAAGCATCATTTTGCTCTGAATGTCAGAAGCGGAAGCTTAGTCACAGCGGACAGAATAGACAGGGAAGAGTTGTGTGGGAAAGAATCTGTGTGCATTGTAAACGCAGAAATTCTGTTAGAGGATAAAGTAAAAATTTATGGAATAGAAGTGGAAATAATTGATATCAATGATAACCCTCCCAGCTTTGGAACAGAAGAAAGGGAAATCAAAATCAGCGAAAGCGCAGTGCCAGGAACAAGGTTCCCCCTTCCGGAAGCCTTTGATGCAGATATAGGAATGAACTCCGTTCAGAGTTACAAGTTGAGTTCGAATCATCATTTCTCTCTGCATGTGGAAAAACGAACAGGTGGGAGCAAGTTTCTGGAGTTGGTGCTTGAACACGCTCTGGACCGAGAGGAGAAATCTGTTCATCACCTCACCCTCTCGGCTTCGGACGGTGGAGATCCGATTCTCTCCGGCACTCTGCGAGTTCCTATCACTGTTCTGGATGCGAATGACAATGCACCAAGGTTTACTCAGTCTGTGTATAGCGTGAATGTACCTGAGAATTTACCACAGGGGTCACAGCTACTCGCAGTGAGTGCTACCGACATGGATATAGGAATAAACGGGGAAGTCACTTATTATTTTCAGAAAATTACTGAGAAAACATCTCAGTTATTTCATTTGAATGCTTTGACTGGAGGTATAACAGTACTGGGAAATCTAGATTATGAAGAATGCAATATCTATACTATAGATATTGAAGCCCGAGATGGGGCTGGACTTCTGGCCATAGCCAAGATTCTGATCAAAGTACTGGATGTGAATGACAACGCTCCCGAAGTCACCATCACTTCTGTTATCACCTCAATCTCTGAAAATTCTTCTGCAGGGTCGGTGATTGCCCTTTTCAATATACAAGACAGAGATTCTGGGGAAAATGGCCAGGTCATGTGCTCCATTCCAGAAAACCTCCCTTTCAAACTTGAAAAGTCCTATGGAAATTATTATACTCTAGTGACCGACAGAGCACTGGATCGGGAACAAGTCTCCATGTACAACATCACCGTGACAGCCACAGATAGAGGAAGTCCCCCTCTGTCCACTGGCACTCACATCTCCCTGCACATAGAAGACATCAATGACAACCACCCGGTTTTTGTCCAGACATCAGAATCGACTTATGTCATGGAGAACAATCCCAGAGGAACTTCTATTTACTCTCTGACTGCTCATGACTCCGATATCGGGGAGAATGGTCACGTCACTTACTCCATTATGGATGATTCCATACATGGTGCATCTCTCTCCTCCTATGTTTCCATTAATTCTGAAACTGGCGTTCTCTATGCTCTGCGTTCCTTTGATTATGAACAGTTCCGAGAACTGAAGCTAGGAGTGACAGCCAAGGATTCTGGAGATCCTCCTCTCAGCAGCAACATATCTCTGACTCTGTTTATCCTGGATCAAAATGATAACGCCCCAGAAATCCTGTACCCTGCCTTCCCTACTGATGGTTCCAGCGGAGTAGAACTGGCCCCTCGCTCTGCAGAGCCAGGGTACCTGGTGACCAAGGTGGTGGCAGTTGATGGAGACTCTGGCCAGAATGCCTGGCTGTCCTACCGCCTGATCAAGGCCACAGAGCCTGGTCTCTTCTCTGTGGGTCTTCATTCAGGAGAAATCAGGACCGTTCGGACATTCCTGGACAAAGATGCCCTCAAGCAGAATCTTCTAGTGGCAGTGACAGATAATGGGGAGCTCCCCCTCTCTGCCACTGTCAGTATCACCATAATTGTGGCTGACAGCATCCCCAAGATCCTTTCCGAGCTCAGCAATCCCGAGCCATCAGATGACCTTAAAGACTCCAACCTCACATTCTATCTTGTCATCGCTGTGGCTGCGGTTTCCTGTTTGTTCTTTATCTTCATTGTCATTTTATTGGCGCTCAAATTACACAGGTGGAGGACCTCAAAGTTTCTGAGTGCATCTACTGGGCATTTTGGAAACATCCATTCCTCCCAGTTTGTGGGCATTGATGGAGTGAGAGCCTTTCTCCAAACACATACCCAAGAAGTTTCCCTCACCACTGATTCTCGGAAAAGCCAGTTGTTATTTCTGGGACCAAACTATGCAGATACTTTATCAATACAGCAGACCTGTGATAAAAAGGAACCTCCATTAATACCTCATGAGTCAATTCTCTCTAATGAGGATCAGTCCTTCTTACAGGTATGCTGTTTTTTAAATAGTATTTAATACCTGACATATTTTACTCAAGTTGTGAAATAGTATCAGTATCTAGCCTAATTTCCAATTTTACTATGGCAATCTTCTTCATAATAATCCAGGCTGTGATGTAGTCATTCTCTGTTTAAGTTCTTCAAAATACGTATCTAAGCTCAGAGAGGGTTTTTGTTTTTGTTTTGCTTTGGGGGGAGCAAGGTAATTAATTGGGATAACTTGCCTAGGTTCACATAGCTAGTAAGTGTTAAGTGTCTGAGGCGGGATTTGAACTCAGGTTGTCTTGACTTCAGGGTTGGTACTCTATCCACTTCGTCATCTTGCTGCTCCGGAAATTATTTTGTCTGCTTTTCCCCCCCTAACTTCTCATTGTTAGCCATTTCTTTACTTTGACCACACATCTTTAACTGAGTCACTGATTTTTGTATAGAGTAGGTCTAATTCCACATATAAACAGTCTTCAAATAGAGATTGCTTTAACTTACTCTGTCTTATCTTTTTCCTAAATATTACTTTCTTCAACTATTCAGAATATTCTTTGGTTTAAAGAAACTTTACTGTCTGGACGTCCTCTTCTAGAAGTTCATATTTTGTCATCTTCTCAATTGAAGTCAGTAACTCAGGACGTGAACTGATCATTGTTGAAAATAGTGATGTTATTCCTTCTCTTTGATCACTATTTTATTAACCTAGATCATATTACTAACGTATTGAGTTTTCTGTTGATTGTAATGCCTAATGTATTTTTCAGATTCATTAATAAAAATCAATTTTCCCACTCCTATACTTTCACTATTGGTTTTGGGCCAAAGAATAGCATTTTATTTATCCTTATACTTGTTATAGTTAAAGTCCGTTGATATATTTTTGAATCCAGATTCATAAAAAGCATTGTTTTGGGCATTCCATGTCATATGCTCCCAAAAAACCCAACGATTTTTAATTCTTCACACATGTTGGGCAATATGTTGAATAAGACTGCTGTGTGGAGGAGTGAAGAGTGAATGACAATCAGGAGACTTTATTTCTAGCACCATCACTTCTCCCTCTCTAGCTTTCTTCTCCTCTTCTGTCAAAAAATGATGCTGGATCCTAGGTTTTTTAAGGTCTTCTTTCCATCTGTATTTATTCTTTGACTTCAATTGTAGAGTCATAGATAAAATCTTATGGTACTCCTCTACATTATCATCAATCTCTGATTATCTTTCTCTTTATTCAGAGTAATTAAGCTATGTAATGTAGCACCTCCAATCAAACATCAAAATGTCTAAGATCTTAAGAAGCCACTCTTAACGGAGAAATTGCTAATGAAATTAATATCAAACATTCTTATTGGAACAAAATAGAAAGTATTTGTCATATCAACGTTTAGAAACTGTCTCATTTATTTGATAACAGTTTTTGCAATTTTTGTCTTTTTCTAGACTAGCAATATATTTTATCAGAAAGTTGAATTCGTTCATTTGTTTTTGTGTGACTTTTATTCAGGAAGCTTCGAATAAAAAGTATGCCGTGTTAAGAAGAATGCACATTTAAGTCTATTACCCAATATGAGTGGACATATTTCAAAATGTTATACACTAGAAATCAATTACCATAACTCTGAGAAATAGTGATTTTACTGTACCACAGTGGTTCCTAGAAATCTGGTGTTTTATTTAGCTCATACTTCATAATAGAAGTATCTTCTAATCATTATGTTATTTAGCTTTCAGTTTTTGTTTTTGAAACCATCATGTTACTCTTGAATAATCTTATTACTTCTAAGGGAAACATTATTTTGGATATTTATTGGCTTGTATTGTGTAAGTTTGTTGGTGGAAAAAAGGGATGCTTCCTTGTAATGTATTGCAGCCCACTCATGCCTTCCATTGGACTCTTGATTGATCTCTGTGAGATACTCGCTTTTCATTTGTCATAAGACAGTGATGGTCCCATGTCTTGTTTACTTAAAGAAACAGTAAGAAGGGAATAAGCAAACTTTTTTTTCTTTATTTATTTTAAACTTAAATACAAAATTGGGGGGGGGATAATTGTCATATGCAAAATAGAACATAGGAGAATAATCAAAATATAAACCAATAAATTTCCTTCTCAAAAAAACCTATATAATAAGTACCACATACTGTGTTCAGAGCTGTCCATCTTTTCTTTGCTTCCTTGTATGTTTTTCTTTCATTCTCTACAGTACAATTAGTAAGTGGACTTTATTTATAATAGCTTTTTTTCCCGAAATATATGCAAAGATAGTTTTAGCATGATGACTTTTTCCCCTGAGGCAATTGGGGTCAAGTGACTTGCCTAGGGTCACACAGCTAGGAAGTGTTAAGTGTCTGAGGCCAAAGTTGAACTCAGGTCTTCCTGACTTCAGGGCTGATGCTCTATCCACTATGACACCTAGCTGCCCCTGCAAAGATAGTTTTTAAAATTCAACTTTGCAAAACTTTGTGTATCATTTCTTTCTCCCTTCCTTTCCACCTCACTCCTCCCCTAGAAGCAAGCAATTCAGTATAGATTAAACATGTGCAATTTTTCTAAACATATTTCCATATTTATCATGCTGAACAAGAAGAATCAGATCAAAAAGGAAAAAAAATGAGAGAGAAAAAAAAAACAAGCAAGCAAACAACAACAACAAAAAACATGAAAATAGTATGTTGTGATCCACATTCAGTGCCCATAGTCCTCTCTCTGGATGCTGATGACTCCATCACAAGCCTATTGGAATTGGCCTGAATCATCTCATTGTTGAAAAGAGCCAAGTCCATCACAGTTGATCATCACGTAATCTTGTTGTTGCTTTGTATAATGATTCTTTTGGTGCTACTCACTTCACTTAGCATCATTTCATGTAAATCTTTCCATCATATCCTGATGACAATTTCTTATAGAGCAATAATATTCCATTAAATCCATATGCCATAACCCATTCAACCATTCCCCAAACGATGGGCATTCGGCTCCCATCTGCCTAAACTGCAAGATTGCAGTTTCCAATTCTTTGCCCCCACAAAAAGGGCTGCCACAAACATTTTGCTCATTTGGAGTCCTTTTCCTTTTTTTATGATCTCTATGGGATATATGCCCAGTAGACATACTGCTGGATCTAAGGGAATACACAGTTCGATATCTCTTTGGGCATAGTTCCAAATTGTTCTCCAAAATGTTTGGATAAGGACACATATCCATCAACGACGTCCCAATTTTCCCACATCAGCTCCAGTATTTATCATGATCTTTTCCTATCATCTTAACCAACTTGAGAAGTATGAAGTGGTACCTCAGAGTAAACAGAATTTTTTTTAACAATTATGTCTTTCTTTCTTTTTTTTTTTTTGTTTAAGATTAAATATATGCATTTTTTGTGCCAGTTATTTCCTGAAACCTTTCTTTCTTTCTACTCACTGAACCTTTCATTTTCTGAAAAAAATGTTTCATCACTGATGAATTTCTGAAGCTACCCAAATCTTCTAGAAAATATTATATTCTGTTGTTTATTTCTTGAATAAGTATTTTACTGGTTAAAGCAAAATGTAACTTTAAAGAATCTCCTTTTTTACATGTACTTCAGTGTATATGTTAATATGCAAAAAAAGATACATTGATAACTGAATAGGGATAACTTTATTCAATGATCCTCTAATTAAGGCAGCATGAAATAGTAGATGGAGCATTAACTTTGAAGCCAAGAAGACCTGGGTTTACGTTTCACCAATGACACATATTTACCGGATGACCTTGAGCAAGACAGTTATTCTTGGCAAAGAATGTTTAAATAAATACTGTTGGAAGAGCCTCACCCATGAAAATTAGTGACTCTTTGAAGAATTTATGGAAGAAAATGAACAAAAGTGATGATGAACTTGCAGAGGTGAATGGCAAATGTACCCAGGAAGAGAGAGGATTCACATCAATGAAATCCCTATCCACTGAAGCAGGAATAGCAGAGATACCATTGATTTAATTGTGATTGGTTCTTCCACTTTTGAAGGAGACTAGTATCACGGAGTGACCTGGACTTAATTGAGGCACAAAGATGCCTCAAGATCTTCCAAAGTCATCAGAATCCACTTGCAAGACAAAAGTCAAGAAAACTGTCCATAACCTAAGAGGCAGACCCTGGTGTCTTCTATAGCTGACCAAGCTATAAGCATTTCACAACATCTGCTTCCTCCGCTTTTGTTGCCATTGGAATGATTTGCTTTCATCTAACCATTCTGCTGAAAGAAGCCTTCACATGCTTAGGATAGACAAGTTACCCTCGACCTATTTTTAGTCAGACTACTCAGTTGGGCAAAGCTATAGTATCCCCACGAAGTTAAGTATTTCTTTCTGTCACAAACAGCATTTTTAGTATAGAGGGAAAGGCAAGTTTCAAAGTGATATGGGAAAAAACAGCAATGGACACTTACAGGAGAAAAACATATTTGTTAATCCTGATTGTCACTGAAATGTTTTTTCCCTGGGAAAGAAAATCAGTTTATGAGACTTGTTTCAGTTCTCATACAGAGACACTGGGCGCCGCTGTCGGCCAATGTGGAGGAAGAGCTGAAATAGGGAATGCCTTGTTAGCTAGCTTCCTGCTTGGTAATTTCCTGCTCACCAACAAACCCTGTATTCATTCAAGCTCCAGTACCACAGAATCTTTCCTGGAGCGCACAGATTTGCTGCTACGCTAGGCTGGACAGTGAAATTGGTCCTTCTTTAACACCGATTCTTACAATTCATGATCATCTTCATTTCGTCTTCTGGGGAGCTAAAGAGTTTCTGTCTGCACAAAGCCAGAGAAATGGGAAGGATCTCCGGGCAAAGAGCTCTGACTCTGAGGCCGCAGGTACTGGTCGCGTTTTTGGTGTCTTTGTTCTTTTGCGTGTTTTCTGAGCAGATCCGCTACTCCATTCCAGAGGAGATAGCGAAAGGATCGGTGGTGGGGAACCTCGCCAAGGATCTGGGATTAGAAATCCAAAATTTACCGAGTAGGAAGCTGCGGGTTAGCACAGAAAGAGAATACTTTAGTATCAGCTCTCAGAGCGGGGAATTGTTGATCAGTGGCAGAATAGACCGAGAGGAAATATGTGGAAAGAAGCTCGTGTGCACTCTTGATTTCGAAACAGTTGCAGAAAATCCCCTAAATATTTTCCATGTAACTGTGGTCGTGCTCGATATTAATGATAACGCCCCATTATTCGAACAGTCTCAAGTAGATCTAAAAATCTCAGAATCCATTCAAGTAGGCTCGTCCTTTCCTCTAGACCCTGCTATAGATTCAGATGTTGGAAGTAATTCTCTGCAAAGATACTACCTCGAACAAAACAGTTACTTTGATCTAACAGTGAAACAGAGTCCAGATGGCAATAAATATCCTGAATTGATACTGAAAAAATCTCTGGATAGAGAGCAGCAGAGTTCACATCAATTGGTTTTGATGGCCCTGGATGGTGGGCAGCCAGCCCAAAATGGCACAGCTCAGATCAGAATCAATGTTGTGGATGCCAATGACAATGTCCCGGTATTCAGTCAGCAAGTTTACCGGGTCAGTGTGCGGGAGAACCTGCCCCCAGGATCCACTATACTGCGTGTGTCGGCCACCGACCAGGATGAGGGAGTCAATGCAGAAATTACCTTCTCCTTCCAAAATACAGCAAAGGATGTGAAACTTTTATTCGACTTGAATCAAAAGACAGGAGAAATAACGACTAAGGATAATCTGGATTTCGAAAATATTAATAATTATATTCTAAGCATAGAAGCAAAAGACTTTGGAGATCTAGCATCACACTGTAAAATCCATATAGAAATTCTCGATGAAAATGACTGTGCCCCCGAAATAACTGTGGCGTCTATGTTCAGTCCAGTGCCAGAGAATTCCGAGCCTGGCACTATCGTTGCACTTCTGAAAATTCGTGACAGAGATTCAGGAGAAAATGGAGAAGTTACATGTTATGTTCAAGAAAATATTCCCTTCAAATTAGAATCCTCTTCTAAGAATTACTACAAGCTACTGACAAAGGGAGCTTTGGACCGAGAGCAGGTCACAGAGTATAATATTACTGTGACAGCCACTGATAAAGGGAATCCCCCTCTATCCACTAGTAAGACCTTCACTCTACATATAGCAGATGTCAATGACAATGCCCCTCTTTTCCTACAACCTTCCTATGTGTCTTACGTTCCTGAGAACAATCCCGCAGGGACATCTATTTCCTGTGTCTCAGCAGTTGACCCAGACCTGGAGCAAAACGGTCTCTTATCCTACTCCATTGTCAGCAGTGACCTAGCTTTGCTATTGTCTTCCTATGTATCGGTCAGCGTCCACAGCGGGGAAATCTTCGCTCAGTGCTCTTTCGACTATGAACAAGTCCGCACCTTCGAACTGATTCTTCAGGCCTGTGACGCTGGCTCCCCTGCCCTCTGTGCCAATGTCACCTTGAGAGTATTCATAGTGGATCAAAATGACAATACCCCAATCATCCTTTACCCGGCCCTCGGGGGCGAAGGATCAGCCCTCTTTGACATGGTCCCTCGCTCTGCGGAGCCCGGCTACCTAGTCACGAAGGTGGTGGCAGTGGATGCTGACTCGGGACACAACGCCTGGCTAACCTACCGCGTGTTGAAGGCCACAGACGCTGGGCTCTTCAGCCTGGGACAACGCACCGGTGAGATTAGGATAGCTAGAGCTATGGCTGACCGAGACCCTGCTCGTCACCGCCTGCTAGTCTCTGTGCAGGATGGAGGCCAGCCCCCTCTGTCGGCCACTGTGACTCTTCACTTGGTTTTTGCAGACAGTCTGCAGGAGGTTTTGCCAGAAATGAGGGAGGAGCACTCAGAGATCCCGGATCCTCAGTCTGAGCTACAGTTTTACCTGGTTTTAGCTTTAGCTTTAATCTCCATATTGTTCTTTCTCAGCGTAGTACTGGCTATTGCCCTGCGCTTTCGGAAATCTTCAGATTTCAAAGTATTAGGTTGTTTCAGAGGAGATCTTGGCTCTCATTCTGCATCTGGAATAGTCCCAAACTACAATGAGGGAACTTTACCATATTCTTATAATCTGTGTGTGGCTTCTCAGACTGGAAAAATGGAATATAATTTTCTCAAATTGACTGGGGATATGTCCGCTCCACAAGATCTCCTCTTTAATGACGGTTCCTGTGGTCTGGATAACAATACTGGAGAATCAAAAGTCATTTCTGACTTTGTCATTTCTTCTCACGTAAGTTTTTTGCATCGCCTTTTAATATTTGCAACTTTTTTCAGGCCTCTTAATTCCATATCTTTTCTTTTACCTTAAAAGCCATAAGTTAGTGTAGTTTGATTCTTCCTTCATTTTCTGTGACTTTTAACTTTCCTTGGGGACTAACAACATACTGTAGTAGATTGAGGGCTACCCCTGAAACCCGGAAAAACCTGAGTCTTCTTCTGACATCCCAACTATATTACTTAATGCAAATAAGTTAACATTGCAACTGTCTTTCTACATTGGTAGAGTTTCCTCAATCGGACATCACTCTACCAATAGTTAAAATCAGGATTTTTAAAATGTTTTAGTAAGGCACTAAAATCAACTTAGCACAAGGGATAAATTGTTGGGCTGGAAATCAGAAAGCTTTGGGTTCAAATCAGAATGATTAAAATTTCTATATCTAGGAAATCTGTAGATTTATGTACAATTTTTAAATGGTTCTTTGGTGTAAGAAAATTTCTGTATACATATGCATATCTTAAAGTGCTCGGAATTGTAGCAGATTGTAAATATTGTTTTCATTAAACATAAGAAAATATAGTTTGCTGAGTTTACAACATGGACACATAATAATAATAATGTCTCCATTTTAGTTGTGCGATTCCAAACTTAGTAGGATTCATTTGGTAGTAATAAAAAACTCATTTTAAGTCATTCATTCTCTAGTTCATGAAGTATAATGATCTTGAGCTTCACCTCCTAGAAATCTCTTTTGCAAGAATATTATTGTGTGTGGTGGAGTGGAAAAGTGGTGGAGTAAGACAGCTTAATAAAAAATGGAAACGTGACATTAACATCACTCATCTAGTTACAGAGACAGACAGACAGACAAAGAGACAGACAGAGAGATACACATATATCCATATATGTATAGAGTCACACACATTTATGTGTTATGTTTGTAGACACTGTCAACAAGTCTTTCGTAAAATAACAGAAATGAAGTTTCAAGATATGATTTGTTTCCAAGAAAGGAGAAATATCAGGAATAAAAACCTTTTGTAAAAATTGTGCAACTTTTACTTAGAGGTTGTGTAATAATTAGTTAGGACTCTGGGCGCCGCTGTTGACCAGCCAGGGAGAAAAATGAGAAAAGCAGCCAGATCCCCCGCCCAGCCCTCTGCAGTTCAAACTACATAAAGCCCCAGAAGCTTGCACCTTCAGAAGCTGTACAGAAACCAAGAAAACAAGCTGTTTGGTTTTAGGATTCTGGTTAATGTTATTCTTTGAGACTCAGGAAATACAAGAGTTCATTCGTACAGAGGCTGAAGAGAAAATTTCTTAGCGAGAAAGTAATGGCGATTCGGAGGATACGGCAGAACTGCAGTGGGGGAGTCCTGTTTTGCTTTCTTCTGGGAACGTTGTGGGACGTCGGTTCCGGACAGATCCGCTACTCGATACCCGAGGAAATGGAGAAGGGATTTTTCGTGGGCGACATCTCGAAGGACCTGGGGTTGGACCCTCGGGCACTGTCAGAGGGTGGAGCCCGCATAATTTCGAGAGGTAAGATGCAGCATTTCGCCCTGAATGTCAGAAGCGGCAGCTTAGTCACGGCAGACAGAATAGATAGGGAGGACCTGTGTGGGAGAGCACCCGTGTGCACTGTTAACATAGACATTCTGGTAGAAGACAAAGTGAAAATTTATGGCGTAGAAGTGGAAATAACTGATGTTAATGATAACTCCCCCCGATTTGAGACAAAGGAAACAGAAATAAAAATAATTGAAAAGGAAGTGTCAGGAACAAGGTTTCTTCTTCCCGAGGCTTTCGATCCAGATATTGGGATGAATTCCCTCCAGAACTACCAGCTGAGTCCCAACCATCACTTTTCTCTGCATGTGCAGAGAGGAACAGACGAGGCCAAGTACCCGGAACTGGTGTTGGAACGGACATTGGACCGAGAGGAGGAGCCTATTCACCATCTAACTCTCACAGCCTCAGATGGGGGAGATCCGGTTCGCTCTGGCACTGTGCACATTCATGTGACTGTCCTTGATGCCAATGACAATGCTCCAGTTTTTACTCAGTCCTTGTATAGTGTGAGTGTTCCTGAGGACGTGCCTTTGGGAACGTGGCTACTCACAGTGAACGCCACTGATCCAGATGAGGGAATCAACGGGAAAATGACTTATTTTTTCAGGAAAATAACCCAAAAAACTTCTCAATTATTTAGATTAAACTCTTTGACTGGGGCTATAACAGTATTGGAAAATCTAGATTATGAAGAATCTAGTTTCTATGATATAGATATAGAAGTTCGTGATGGTCCTGGACTTCAGGACAGAGCCAAGGTTCTCGTCAAAGTACTGGATGTGAATGATAATGCTCCAGATATCACCATCACCTCCATTACTAGCTCAGTCTCTGAAAATTCTCCTGCAGGGTTGGTGATTGCCCTTTTCAATGTGCACGACAGAGATTCTGGAGAAAATGGCCAGGTCACGTGCTCCATTCCAGAAGACCTCCCTTTCAAACTTGAAAAGTCCTATGGAAATTATTTTACTTTGGTGACCGATAAGGCTCTGGATCGGGAACAAGTCTCCATGTACAACGTCACTGTGACAGCCACAGATGGAGGGAGTCCCCCTTTATCCACTGACACTCACATCTCCCTGCATATAGAAGACATTAATGACAACCCCCCGACCTTTGCTCTGACATTCTATTCAGTTTATGTCATGGAGAACAATCCCAGAGGAACTTCAATTTACTCTCTGATTGCCCGAGACCCTGACAACGAGGAAAATAGTCATGTTACTTACTCTATTGTGGATGACACAGTACTTGGTGCATCTCTCTCCTCCTATGTTTCTATTAACTCTGAAACTGGCGTTCTCTATGCTCTGCGTTCCTTTGATTATGAACAGTTCCGAGAACTGAAGCTAAGAGTGACAGCCAAGGATTCTGGAAATCCTCCTCTCAGCAGCAACGTGTCTCTGATTCTGTTCATCCTGGATCAGAATGATAACTCCCCAGAAATTTTGTATCCTGTCTTCCCTTCGGATGGTTCTACAGGAGTGGAACTGGCTCCTCGATCTGCAGAGCCAGGCTACCTAGTGACCAAGGTGGTGGCAGTTGATGGAGATTCTGGCCAGAATGCCTGGTTGTCCTACCGCCTGATCAAGGCAACAGAACCTGGGCTTTTCTCCGTTGGCCTGCACAGTGGTGAGATCAGGACAGCACGAGCCTTCGTGGACAAAGATGCCCTCAAGCAGAATCTTGTAGTGATAGTGGTGGACAATGGAGACCCTCCTCTCTCTGCCACTGTCAGTGTCACGATAGTGGTGGCCGACACTATTCCTGAAGTCCTTTCTGATCTCAACAGTCTGGCATCGTCAGAGCCTCCCAAAGACTCTGATCTCACACTCTATCTGGTTATCGCAGTGGCTTCAGTGTCCTGCCTCTTCTTTTTCTTCATCATCATTTTATTGGCCCAGAAATTGTACCAATGGCAAACCTCTAAAATACTGAAATCCACTAGTGGACATTTTCAGCATATCCCTGCCTCAGAGTTTGTGGGCATAGATGGAGTACGAGCTTTCCTGCAGTCATATTCTCACGAGGTCTCTCTCACCACAGACTCTAGGAAAAGCCAGGTGATGTTTACTCAGCCTAATTATGCAAATACATTAACCATGCAGCAGAACTGTGAGAAAAACGAGGCTCTATTAATATCTGATGAGTCAGTTTTTTGTAAAGAAGATCATTCATTTATTCAGGTAAGTTTGTCTTTTCCTGATAAATTTGTTCTGGACCTGTTAGTTCATATACATTAAGTATGATTTTTCAATTCTACATTTACTAATGATATTTTAGAAATTTTTTTTAACTTTAGAAGTAATTTAGCAATGCAGGAGTCTCTTTTGCATTATCCCTATTTGAACTATATACAAATTCTGCCTGAATACTTTTAGCCTCAAGGAGTTTGATAGCGCACAAAGTTGGCATTGTTGCATAGCACTAATTAGTTTTTATTAAACTTTCCAATTTGTTGAAATATTCTTAAATCTAGTTTGATGTTTTGGTGATAAGAGTTTTAACTAAGAAGCAGTGTCATAGTGGAAAATAATTGTACCAGATTTCTAGTTAGGAGAGACCCGCGTTCAAATCAAATTTCTCATGCCTACTAAATGTGTAACCACTAAACTTATCTAAACTTCAGTTTTTTCAGATGTAAAATACAGATTTACTACATTTTGCATATACCCCTTAAAGGAATATTCCTCCTTAAAGATACTTGTGAAGAACATATGAAATAATGTATTTAATATACTTTATATACCTTGAAACATTATAACAATAATCATACTCATCATTAACGATCATTTTTAGAGTTTCATCATCTGGAAAACAATAAATATGACTGCATCTTAATTCATGTTGACAAAAACAGTGAAAATATATGACTGTTATGGAAAGAAAAATTGGAACGAGAGTCCGATCCAATTCTTTCATTTTTCCTTCTTTCCATCTCACTTTTCTCCCCTTGAAAATAACATTTTGTCTTTGAAGTCATGTCTAGCTCTAAATATTTTGACTTCCATATCAGATTAAATTTCCTTTCAAAATATAAATAGTATGTGATGAAGCTAAACATAGTGAGAGATCCAATGCTCTTTCCAGCTTCAAATAAAATTATTATTATTATTTTTAGTAAGAAGCTTATAATCTATTTTTTCAAATAAAATTATTTATCAGAATGTTAATTTAACATCTTATTAAATCACTTTACCTTGAAATAACGAAAGCAATGGATACGAGACCATTGTTATTGGAAACACTATTCAATTAAAAATAAAATATTATATTCATGTTTGTACGTATTTTTAGAATTCTGCATTTAGTGAACTATATCATTTGAATTTGCTTTTCACTTTTAATTCCGTGGACTACAATCCTAAACGGGAAATCAGAAATACTCAAGAATGAAATTCTAAAGACAAAGAGATACAGAAAAAGTAAAAAAGGAAGTGTTGTCTGACAATAATCAATATGCTTATTCACGGAACTTATAGAGAAATCTGCGTGTTTACTTTTGTGTTTTCAAGCCTAGCTTGTTTTAAAGAATATAGAGGGAAAAGAAGCAGGGATTAAGTAACGATGGGGGGAATACTAGGCAAGGTTCTGTAAGAATTTGTTAAGAGCAGCAAAGCTCTGAATTATTTGAAATCAGTAAGAAATATTAAAGAATGCAAGAAAAGGGGGGTTAATTTAAAAAAAAAAGTATAATGGAAGGAAAAAAGGATCAAAGAGACAAGACTACCTCTTTTGGCGGATGTGGTAATGGTGGTGGTGGTGATGACAATGACGACAATGGTGGAAAGCAGAACTGCTCAGCTCTTATTTTGTTTCTTTGCCAAGGACAATACTCTTCGTACAGAATAAAAACAATAGAGATGAATTATATCGAAGGGTAATGAAAAACTAGCAGAGTTAATCGCTGAAAGGTCATCGAAAATCGGAATGATACTCCAGGATTGGAAAAAGATAAATGTTTCCATTCTCAGCAGTATGGGGGAGAGATGATGCGCGTGTGTGTTGACCACAGGCTATTTATTTAGCTTGATTTCAATTCCTTGAAAAATCCTAGAACTTGTGAATAAGAGAGTGGTTAGTGAACTATTTTTCAAGCGAAAAAAAGTCATCATGGCTCCAACAAAAAACAGCTCAATCAGATTAATTCCATTTTCAAATGTTCTTGAAGAGTTGTCACATAGAAAAATATATTAGACATATTCTGGTTGATCCCATAGGGTTCGCCTAGGAGCAACAAGTGTTAAAGCAATATTGTACAGAGGCAGATTAATGCTTGATGTTAAGAAAAAGCTCTCCAGAAGTCGGATGGGCTAAATTAAAAGATCACCACTCACTCCAAGTCTCCAAGCAAAGTCTGGATAATGATTTGTTTGATATTGCAGAAGCTCTTCTTTGGGGGGGAGGCGGGTTATAGATTGGATAGCTAATCTCTGAAGTTCCTTTCAAATCGAGGTTCTTTGATTATTTGAATATTATTCTATTATATTTTTTGAAAGAATTCATTTTATTTTTAGGAAATACTTCTATTATCTTTGGGTATTTGTGTATCTTGAATTTAAGAAGCATGGATGAGGAAATATTAAAAATTGTTTATTTTAATTTGTTTCATACGAATTTATTTTTTATTGATGGCTTTAGTTTTTTTACATCACATCCATTTCTGAATGTACCTCTTGTCCTTCCCCATCCAATAGGTCTTCTCTAAAAACAAAGATTTCTAAAAGAAGAAACAGCTGAGCAAAAACTAAGTAAGATCAAGAATAGGACCCCTAGTATACTCTCTGTCATTGACTAAAGAAAGGCCTTCTCTGCAATGGACACTCTTTAGATTTTGTCCTGACATAAAGGAGAGGCTCTCATGAGCCTCATGAGATACTAAAAGATACTCATGAGATATCATGAATAGACTCACAGGTGTTGAACAAGAGCTTTTCCCTAATAATGAAAAATCTAAATCCTGTTTCTTTGGAAGTCGATCCTCCTTTAGTCTCTGCCAAAGGGAACAACAGAGGCTCCACACTTTGACAGTTTATGTTACATTCTTCATCCTTAGTCCTTTATCTCTCTTCAGAAGGAGATTTTATTTCTTTATTTCTATCCTACACTATAAAGCTTGGTCATTGTAGTTACAGAGGATTTGATTTCTTTTATTATTCCTTCCATATACGTTGTTTTAGTCATTGTATATATTATTTTCTTTTTTTTTCTTACTCCATAACGAAATTCTGAATTCCAACTTAGTGTGCTTCAGAGATTTGCTGCTATCATGAACTGAAATATTCCATAAAGAACCTCTTTAATACATCTTTGTGATTCTTAGGAACAATTCTTTTAACCAATGATTCGTTATAATCATCATAATTTTTTATGATATGTAATCTCCCTGGCAGAACGTTTCACTTTTGTCCTTGTGTTCCCATCTCCTAACATGGTCTTATCCGTGGTAGGTACTATGGTTATAATTGAATTATAATGACCAGTCATTGATTTATTTTATAGAACATTGTTGCTATTTAAGAAATATTTGTCTTTAAAAAAAATTTCAGTAACTAATATCACATTACATTTCTTGAAGGATGTGAGTACCTCTGGAAAGTTTGTCAGTTTGCAATGCTTTTACCTACCTGAATAAGTCAAAGTTAAGTTTTGGGATACTAAGGCAACAACATTAGTTAAATGTTCTAGTGTAGTCTTCTGGTTTTTCATTCTTCTTGGTTGATGATCTGCATTAATCTTAAGTGGAGGAAATTTTGATGTTTTTGGCTGTCATGTATTTTTGCTTGGAAAAGAGAGAAGATGTTTACTTATTGAACCAGATTATGCACTCTATTGTTTTCCTGATTGCTACATTCTTTTACATAGGTTGAATTTCTTTTTCAAAATGGTGGCAATTCTACTCTATGTCTTTGTCTTTATCCATTTTTTATTTTCAATACCAATAACTTATTTTAACATGTCAGATTTTAGTTAATGCAATGACATAAAAGATTTTTCATTTCATCTTATTGTTTCTTCTAATTTCGTGTTGGTTGTGACTTTTTCTTTCCTAATAAGCGGTCTAATTGCTTTTCTAGATTCTGAAATTATTTCCACACAAATAAGTAATCATTTTCTACATTTTAAGAGTGTCAGCTTTTTTTAATGTTAAGTAGTTATTATGTTTAATGCTTTTTTATTCTAAATCTTTTTGCGTTTTAATGATGCTCTTTTTAATACCACAATTATTTCTCAACATATACCTACATCACTCACTTTCTCCTTAGAGAAAGTATTCATATATAGACTTAAGTATTGTGGGTAATTTGCAATCATTTGGTCTCTGTGGTTTCTTAATAGAGGACCACATGCTCCATTTTTGCCATTTTTTCCCATGCAGTTCTTTGCATTTAAGTCACCAAACATAGTTTTCCTAGATTTGAAGAATCTTGTTAAACCTTTTATAAAATGTTTCAATATGAATTCATCCTATGCAACAGATGTGGGTGCGAAAGCTACAGTTACATGTATGGCGATCTTTTCTCTGATTCTCACTTTGAGTGAAGTGATTAAATATTCTTTGAGATTATTTTTATGTTTTTGAATATAATATGACTCCAAGTTCCATAACTTTTATTTATTCTTCAAAAGAGAGACATGCGTTCTTTCCACTTTTTGTCTTCTGGTTTCATACGTAATGAAAGTTTCAATATTGATGTTCAATATTATCAATATTTTGGTTATTGTACTGAAATCTCAATTTTTCAGCTTTAAGAGTTAAATCAATATTTGCAGATGATCTATAAATGGATGATCAATTCTCAACATCTCTGCATCCTTTTTCTGGTACTCCACAAATCACTGAAAAAGCAAAAAGAAGCCTACCCAAGACAAGAAGCCATTTTTACTTACCATTGTTTTCCAGATAGATATAAAGAATTCATCACTTAATGCTTATAAGTTACTTTATTTAACTAGATTGGTTCTCAGACAATAAAGTCTTTCTAACTTGATAAAATCTTCAATAATCTTGATTCCATTATTAAAACCTTTAATAATACAGAATAACCTTCATATCACAATGAAATGTTGGTGTGGGATTTTTGTGATCATGAGTTCAACAATTACCCAAAAGACTTTGACCTAACTATACATGAGGAAAATGAATACACAATGCACATTGTCCAGACTATGGAATGAATTTGGATGAGCAGCCCTTGATTTGATACATCAAAACACATATCTAAAAAGGAGTCATTGGAGAAGGATACTTTACTGGAAGCAGAACTGTTTAAGAATTATATTATGCAAATTCTGGAAAATTGTGTAGTGAATGATTTAGAAAAAATTGAAAAAAAAACCTGAATATACAAGAAATAAACATGTGCAGTTGACATCTAGTGGGTCAAGTAGGATATAACAAGTTACTAATGATTATTTGCCAATAAGAAATAGCATGAAAAATACCAGCAAAAAAAAAACAAAAACAAAAAACTTAAGCTTAGAAAACGATGGATCAATGATTTAGTGAGATGAAGAAACACATTATGGTTTTTGTTCTGCTTCAAAAAGGATCTAAAGCAGGGGGGGAAGCCATTTTGTTTAAAACCTTTCTGGAGGATTTGACAAAGAGAAAGAAATGGATGAAAATCACGTGATAAAAAATGTATGACAACATATGCCATTAGAAGGAGCTATCATATTGTTAACCTTAAAGAGGCATTGAGGTATTGATTAAGAAGTGTTATATAAATGGCACAAATAGAAATAGTAATCAACTAGAAAATTTTGTATTTTATGTAATAAGAATTTAGCAAGTGTTTGAATGAAAGAATCAATGAAAGGATGAATAAAATAAGGAAATAAACTACAGTTGACAAAAACCTAACTTACATTATATAAATGAAGCGAATGAAAATGGGAACAAAGTTCTGAGAACTTGTTTTCAAACAAATACATCAATCTAAAATTTACTGAAACAAATTCATTGAGAAAAAGGAAATTTTACAAAGTGATGGGGGAAAATCTCCAAAATCGCTGAAAGTAGCACTTCCAAACATTATTTAAAGATTTACTAAGAATAGCATATATATATATATATATATATATATATATATATATATATATATATATATGTATGTATGTATGTATAATCTAGAGGCACCCTGGCTGGTGACCTCAAACAGATCATTTAACTTTCCAGTGCTCTAAGCAACTCTCTAAGATCATAAGTTGCAAAGAAGATGAAGATTTGTCTTGTTAAAGGATATTTTCTCATCTAGTTTCTACAATCTATACCAATGAAATCACAGGTCCAATCCCAAATACATGCATTATTTTATTTATTGTGATTAAAGGCAACATGATTCAAAAGAAAGAACGATATGTTTGGATTCAGAAGACCTGGATTCAGATCCTAGTCTGCCACTTGCTAGCTGCATGACATAGACAAGCCATTTAAATTTCTTTGGGTTTCAATTCTTTATCTGTAAAGACAGAGGGTTGGGCTAGGGTAATGTTATCTGTTAGATCCCTTCCAACTCTAAATTTATAAGATGGTGAGCTAGCATTCTATGACTTTCCTGTAGTTAATAAAGCTCAAAAGCAAAATTTCAACGCAGGCCTTTTCTGAATCCCAGCCCTGCATTCTTTAAACCGCATTAGGGTCAAAAGGAACTTTATTCATCAGTGACTTGCTGGAGTTCTTTGAACAGACACAGGGCGCCGCTGTCGGCCAATACCAAGTCAAAAATCTAGATGAGATTCCCTGGAGTTTCCTTTAAAGCTATTTTCTGCACAGTCACCAAGATCCTTGCCCAGAAAAGACTCGGACTCGTTGCTTCATAGATTCTGCCCCGGAATATACTGATTCAATCCTCAGATAACAGACCCTCATGACATTTTACATTCCAGTAAGTATTTGAAGCAGGGCTTTTCGGGAACTGAAGAATCAGCACGAACTAAGCAGCTGAAAAATGAGAAGGATCACTGAGCAGGGGGACCGGATCTTGTTTCTGTTACTGGCCTCTTTGTTCTATCGGGTACTTTCCGAACACATCACCTACTCGATTCCAGAGGAGATGGCGAAAGGATCGGTCGTGGGGCATCTAGCTAAGGATCTGGGGCTGGAGGTCCGTGACTTGCCGGCTCGGAAGCTACGGGTGAGTGCAGAGAGGGAATACTTTAGAGTAAGTGAAGAGAACGGGGACTTACTGGTCAGCAACAGAATAGACAGGGAAGAGATCTGCGGGAGGAAGCCAGTGTGTACTCTGGAATTTGAAATGGTGGCTGAAAATCCATTGAACTTTTTCCGTATAACTATCATGATCGATGATATTAACGACAATCCTCCACGATTCAGTAGAAATATAATTGACTTGGAAATCAGCGAGATTGCGCTGCCTGGGGTAACGTTTGCACTGGAAACTCCTCAGGACCCAGATGTAGGTGTGAATTCGCTACTGCAGTATTTTCTAAGTCCGGATTCCCATTTCTCCTTACTGCCAAAGGAAAATCCAGATGGCAGCAAATATGCAGAATTAGTATTGGAAAAATCATTGGACAGGGAAAAGCAGAGCTCCTATCACTTAGTCCTGACGTCAGTAGACAGCGGAGTCCCGGTTCGAAGTGGTACAGTAGAAATTAGGATCAACGTCACTGACGTCAATGATAACTGGCCAGTCTTCAGCCAGGAAGTCTACAGGATCAGTCTGAGGGAGAACCTGCCCGCTGGGTCCTCTGTGCTTCAAGTGACAGCCACGGACCAAGATGAAGGAAACAATGCGGAAATCACTTACTCTATCAGCACAGTGGAGACACCGAAACACCTGTTCAGATTGGATGCTAAAAGTGGAGAAATATCAACTGAAGAAGTACTCGATTTTGAAAAAGGAGAAGGTTACACTATTGGAGTAGAAGCAAAAGATGGAGGAGGTCATACTGCTCACTGTAAAATTCAAATAGAAATTCTAGATGTGAATGACAATGCCCCCGAGGTAACTTTTGCTTCAGTATCCAATCATATACCTGAAAACTCCATGCCTGGAACTGTTGTAGCCCTGATCAAAACACTTGATCCAGATTCAGGGATAAATGGTGAAGTACTCTGTCGTGTAAAAGATAACGTCCCATTTAAAATATCCTCTTCCAGCAATAACTTGTATAAACTAGTTACGGATGGTTCCTTGGACCGTGAAGAGATCCCAGAGTATAACATTACTCTAATCGCCATAGACAAGGGAAACCCACCTCTGTCCACCAGCAAAATTCTCACCTTGCAAATTACAGACGTCAATGACAATCCCCCAGTTTTCCTCCAACCTTCTTATGTAGTTTACGTCCCCGAAAATAACCCCTCCGGAGTATCTATAGCGTGTGTCTCAGCCACTGACTTAGACCTAGAGGAAAACGGCAGAGTGTCGTATTCCATCGTCAACAGCGACCTAGAACCTCTACAGTTATCTTCTTACGTTTCTGTTAATAGTCACAATGGGCATATTTTTGCTCAGCGCTCTTTCGATTATGAGCAGGTCCATACCTTCGAGTTAACTTTACAAGCCCAGGATTCTGGCTCTCCAGCTCTCAATGCCAATGTCACTGTACGGGTGTTCATCGTGGACAGCAATGACAACGCCCCAAATATCCTTTACCCTGCTCTGGGACCAGACAGATCGGCCCTCTTCGACATGGTCCCTCGCTCGGCTGAGCCCGGTTATCTAGTGACCAAAATAGTGGCCGTGGATGCAGACTCCGGACACAACGCTTGGCTGGCTTACCGCGTTATACAGGCCACAGATCCCGGACTCTTCAGCCTAGGTCTGCGCACAGGTGAAGTCAGGAGTGCGAGGGCTTTGACTGACCGAGAGTCTGTCCGGCACCGCCTTCTGGTCTCTGTGCAGGATGCAGGCCAGCCTCCTCTGTCGGCCACTGTGGCTCTGAACTTGGTCTTTGCAGATAACCTACAAGAGGCGCTGCCGGAAATGAAGGAAGAAAACAAGATTGCCTTAGACTCTCAGTCTGAGCTACAGTTTTACTTGGTAATAGCTTTAGCGCTCATCTCCGTGTTATTCCTCACCACGGTAACACTAGCCATTGCCCTTCGATTAAGAAGATCATCAAATTCCTGTTTTCAGGTGGATCTTTGTTCTAAGACTGGTCCGCATGTTCCCGCAAACTACAGTGAGGGGACTTTACCATATTCTTATAATCTATGTGCTGCTTCGGAAGTTGGAAAAGTGGAATATAATTTTCTTAAACTGACTGGGGAAGTGGCTCCCCTGCAAGATTTACTTTCTAATGATCCTTCCTTGGTCTTCAGTACCGGTGATGAAAACACAAAGGTCATCTCTGACTTGGTTATCTCTTCTCACGTGAGTTTCTTCATTCACTCTTTCTAATGTTAATGTATCATGTCAATTATCTAGTTTTAAAAATGCGAATAGTGTAATCTTACTTGTTCTAAGAAAAACGTCTATTACTCACCAGCTTCCACTTATAAGATAGTATATTCTGATTCTTCCATTAACATACCATTAGGTTCTTGAAAGTTATTTTTAGAAACCCAATCTCTTACTACTCCTAGCAAACTGGAAGGTTTGAAGTATGGTCATTATTTGTAGTTTTAGAAGATAAGCCTACTTAAATTCAGAGAATCTCATCTCTGGCTCCGCTCTTGTATAATTGATTGTTTTACCACAACAACTTTCCACATACTATTTATTAAGTCTTAAAGGAGTTTCTAGCTTCTGGGATGGGAAGAACACACACAACTAGAAAATCACAAGTCCTTGAAGTGTTGGCTTATGTATTTTTTGGTGGCAAAATAACAAATAATTTTGAGAAATCAGAGCATTCTCTTTATATCCTAAGGTTTTACTTTTTCCAGCATATGTACCAATTAGACTTCCATTGAGATAAAAAAAAAAAACATTGTTTTCCAAAGTTCTTGTCTTGAATTTTTAAATACTTAATACTTTTAAATTATTACAAATCTTACCAACACTCCCAGTTATTGCTTGGAATTGCAAACTTCCCCCTACCAATGAATTCTTAATCAAATATTTTCAGGACAGTATAAGGAAAAGGCATCGTGTTTATTCATGTCCTAGTCAAAACTTTTCTTTTGAACAGATATTGTTGGGAATGTTGAAGTTGTTGACATGCTGTTGAAGTTGAATAACATGGAGATAATGAAGTCTGAATGTCTGGGAAATATGAATTATTCTTTATATGTTATTCGCATGTATTATATTACATTTTATATATTTAATTTTCTCAGGTCTCAAGTTAATGTAGTATAGAAATATATAGAACATTGATGCATTCTACTCTATTAGTTATATACTGTGATTTTCTTTTTTTTTTTTTAATAGACTTTTATTTACAGGATATATGCATGGGTAACTTTACAGCATTAACAATTGCCAAACCTCTTGTTCCATTTTTTCACCTCTTACCCCCCCACCCCCTCCCCCAGATGGCAGGATGACCAGTAGATGTTAAGTACATTAAAATATAAATTAGATACACAATAAGTATACATGACCAAAACGTTATTTTGCTGTACAAAAAGAATCAGACTCTGAAATATTGTACAATTAGCTTGTGAAGGAAATCAAAAATGCATGTGGGCATAAATATAGGGATTGGGAATTCAATGTAATGGTTTTTAGTCATCTCCCAGAGTTCTTTTTCTGGGCATAGCTGGTTCAGTTCATTACTGCTCCATGGGAAATGATTTGGTTGATCTCGTTGCTGAGGATGGCCTGGTCCATCAGAACTGGCATCATATAGTATTGTTGTTGAAGTATATAATGATCTCCTGGTCCTACTCATTTCACTCAGCATCAGTTCGTGTAAGTCTCTCCAGGCCTTTCTGAAATCATCCTGTTGGTCATTTCTTACAGAACATATACTGTGATTTTCTAAGTCATATTTTATATCCTCTAACTTAGCAAACATAATGTAGCTATTAATTCTCTTAATTACAAAAATTCTGACACTATTTTGTCACAATTACTAAAGTTTAAAAAAAACTCAAGATCTGTTTCTTCTTTTGGAAAATATCTGATTTTTGGAAGGAGAAAGCTCTGTAATACTTTCAAATTTTAAGGGATATGGAATATAAAAAGGGACGTGAGAATATACAAGCTAAACAAGGAAAACAGCATTTTCAAAGAACTGAGGTTGTATTTATGATCCAAGATAAAGAGGGCATCTATATTACAACATACAAATATCACATAATACAACATAGTGGCAACTACTCTCGAGATGGATAAAGTGCTGGTTCTAAAATCAGGAAGATTTGAGTTCAAATTTAACACTAGTACTTACTAGTTTTGTCATTTGGACCAAATTTGGGGCACACTGACTTAATTTCCTCAACTGTAAAATGGAAATAATAGTACCTACTTCACAAGGCTGTTGTGAGGATCAAATGTGATTCTTCCTCATTTCTGCATCTGTATTAAATAGCAAATGACGATGAGAATTTTCTCAAGTAAGATCAGAGGGTAATATGAAAATCTGAGGAGGAAAAAACAATGCCCACTTCGTGGGGGGTGTGTGTGTGTGTGTGTGTGTGTGATTCTATGTAACAAAAATTCATATTTCAAGAGAATATTGGGGGAAGGAGTTGATTTTACATTGGAAATTCCTGGAATGTTCCTATTTTGTCTCAGGATGAATAATAAGGAAATGAAAGTCCCTAAAGAAGAAAATAAAATAATCACAGAATAATGAATTTTAGAGTTGGAGAAAACCCAGTAGTCAACTAGTCCAACCTATATTCAAGAAGGAATCCTAACAACGACATATTTTACAAGTGGTGTTCCAGCCTGTCTCAGCTCTCCACTAAAGAAGAAATACACTTCGACCCAAGGCTATTCACGCTAAAAATAGTTTCAATGATTAGGAAGTTTCACCTGGCATCAAATCTAAATTTACATCTTTGCGGCTTCCACCAGTTGTCTTGGTTTCTGTCATCTGGAGCCAATAGGAATATATATGATCTCCTCTCTATAGTGCAGTCTTGCAAATACTTCAAAATATCGTTCATGCTTCCCTGAGGTTTTTCTTCTCCGGGATATAATCTCCAATTATTTCAATTGAGCCTAGACTTCAGCATCCCAGTTGTGCTGCCTGACTCTTCATGACTCTATTTGCGGTTTTCTTGGCAGAGATACTAGAGTGGTTTGCCATTTCCTTCTTCAGCTCATTTTACAGATGAGAAAACTGAGGAAAACAGGCGACAATGGCTTGCCCAGGGTCACACAGCGAATAAGTGTCTAAGACTGGATTTAAATCCTGACTCCAGGTTGTTCCACTTAGCTGCTCCTCTGAACATTCTGAAGCTTATCAATGTCCTTCCTAAATCATGACGCCAACAACTGAACACAATGTTACAGGTCTGAGCAGTGAAAATAACAGAAGAATCATTTCCTTCTCGCCAGAAATACTTCTCTTAATGAAGCTCAAAATTGCATTGGTTATTTTGGCTGTCACATCATACACAGCCACCTCATATTGAGTTTATATGAATGTAGATATACACATACACGTATATGCATACATACATATATGTATAACTTGCAAGAAACCCAGATATTTTTTAGACTGCTATCTAATCATGCCATCAACCATCTTGTACTTGTAAAGTTGATTTATTGAACCAATAGTAGACTTTCCAGATGTCCTTATTGACTTTTACATTCCTAGGTTCAGCTCAATGCCTTAGTTCTGTAAAGGTCTTTTGGTAGTCTGTCCTAGATCAGATTAAGTGTTTCTCCATATTTGAGTCTGAAAATTTGATAATTATACAATCATATTTTGCCTTTATCTAAATCATTGAAAAGAAATCTGAAACAATTTATTGTCAAATTCGTTTAACTGAAAAAAAGGTAAAGAGTGTTTTCAGGAGAGAATAGCTACAAATAATGACGATGTCCTTTGTATCATCGCTGCATTTTGGAAAAGAAGTAATTAAGATATTGTTTTCAATTATATTTAAAAGAAAGAATGGATTAAGAACGTAGATTTTGAACAATTTCTTTTACTTGATGGTGTGGTAACAGTGTGAGACTCTGGGCGCCGCTGTTCACCAGTCAAGGAGAGAAGCATATCCAAAGATCCAGCAGGACTATCCCCGCCTTTCATCTTCTAACACACCAGCAAATCAGACGTAAAACAGAAGAGGCTGCTCGGAAATTCAACTCCTGAATCCTCTGAACTCAGAAATCCACTGATTAATGCTGATTGCCTCAACTCTGAGGAACCCACGGTTATTTGGGACGTAGTATTCTAGGCAGAATACACGAAACAATTCAGTCGCGCTGCAACGATGGCGGCTGGACTGAAGCTCGGGAACTGCAGAAGGCAAGTCATTTTGCTTTACTTTGTCCTGGCGACTCTTTGGGAGTCGGAGGCCAGGAAAATCATCTACTCGGTGTCCGAGGAGATGAAGAAAGGCTCTTTCGTGGGCGACATCGCTAAGGACTTGGGCCTGGAGCCGCGGGAGCTGTTGGAACGCGGAGCTCGCATCGTATCTCGAGGTAGGACTCAGCCTTTTGCATTGAATGTCAGAAGCGGCAGTTTAGTCACAGCAGACAGAATAGACAGAGAAGAGCTCTGCGCCCAGAGCGCGCAGTGTTTGATAGATGTTGAGCTTCTAGTTGAGGATAGAATGGACCTGTATTACATAGAAGTGGAAATTAAAGATATTAACGACAACACCCCTCATTTCCAGGCAGAAGAATTAGATGTTAAAATAAATGAAAATGCAGCTCGGGGAGCGCAGTTTGGGCTGCCCAGCGCGTGGGATCCAGATGTGGGAGTGAACTCCCTCCAGAGCTACCAACTGAGCCCAAATAATTACTTCTCCCTCTTTGTGCAAACTGGAGACGACGGAGCCAAATATCCAGGACTGGTACTGGAGCAGTCCCTAGATCGGGAAGAAGTTCCCGTTTACCATCTCACCCTTATGGCTTTGGATGGAGGAGATCCAGCCCTCTCTGGCACTGCTCGCATTCGCGTGGTTGTCTTGGATTTGAATGACAACGCACCAGTGTTTACTCAATCCGTTTATCATGTGAGTGTTCCAGAGAATGTACCTGTCGGAACTGTACTACTCAGAGTGAACGCTACTGATAGGGATGAAGGAATCAACGGAGAAGTGACATATTCATTCCAGAATCTTAAAAGACCAGTTTCAAATATTTTTCACTTAGATTCCCATAAAGGGGAAATACTAATTAAGCAGTCTTTGGATTATGAGAAAGCTAAGCTTTATGAGTTAGAAATTCAAGCCAATGATGGACCAGGGCTCTCTGGGAGAGCAAAAGTGACTGTAAAAGTCGTGGACGTGAATGACAATGCCCCAGAAGTTACCATGACTTCTTTCACCAGCTCAGTCACAGAAAACTCTCCACCTGGGACAATTGTTGCCCTCTTCAATGTGCATGACCAAGACTCTGGGGAAAATGGTTATGTCATTTGTTCAATCCCGGCTAACTTGCCCTTTAAACTCCAAAAGTCTATTAATAATTATCAACGTTTGGTGACAGAAGGAGTTCTGGACAGGGAGCAGATTTCCGAATATAACATCACGGTGACAGCTTCTGACCACGGTACTCCTCCTCTTTTTACAGTTACTCACCTTTTTCTGAGGGTTACAGATATAAATGACAACCCTCCCAGCTTTAGTCAAACATCTTATTCTGCCTACATTCCGGAGAACAACCCCAGAGGCTCATCTATCTATTCCATGACTGCTTGTGACCCCGACAGTGAAGAGAATTCTCGTATCACTTACTCCATTGAAGATGACATTCAGAGAGACTACGTCTCCATCAACTCAGAGACAGGAGTCCTCTATGCTCTTCAATCCTTCGATTATGAACAGTTCCAAGATTTACAACTTCGAGTAATAGCCCAAGACTCTGGGGACCCTCCTTTCAGCACTAATGTGTCTCTGACTTTGTTCATCTTGGATCAGAATGATAACATCCCTGAAATCCTTTACCCCACTTTCCCTACGGATGGCTCCACTGGAGTAGAGTTGGCTCCTCGCTCTGCAGAGCCAGGCTATTTGGTAACCAAAGTGGTGGCAGTGGATAGAGACTCAGGACAGAACGCTTGGCTGTCTTACAATTTCCTCAAGGTCACTGAACCTGGGATCTTCTCGGTCGGACGGCACACAGGGGAGGTCAGGACTATCCGGACCTTCATAGATAAAGATACCCTTAAGCACAAATTGGTGGTTGCAGTCACTGACAATGGGGAACCCCCTTTATCTACCACAGTCAGTATCACAGTCGCTGTAGCTGACAGCATTCCTGAGATATTCTCTGACCTCAGCAACCTGGAAGCTCCTAAATCTTCAGATAACTCTAGCCTTACTTTCTACCTGGTCATCGCTGTAGCTGCTGTATCCTGTTTGTTCTTCATTTTCATCATCATCTTACTGACATTCAGACTATGTCAATGTAGGACATCACGGTTGTTGGAGTCAACTAATGATTATATTGGAAGAGTCCCTGATACTCAGTTGTCTGGCATAGATGGAGTACGAGCTTTTCTTCAGACCCATTCCTATCAGGTTAACCTCAGCACAGACTCTCCAACGAGTCAACTGATCTTTCCCCAACCCAACTATGCAGACACTCTTCTAAGTATTCAGAGCTGTGATAAAAAGCAACCTTTATCAACAGCCACCGAGTTGCAAGAATGCAAAGATGAATCTGCTTTTGTTCAAGTGAGTTTAATTCTTTTCTGATATCTGCTCTAAAGAAAAACATGTTATATTTTCTAGGGTTTTCATTTGACTTTCTAAAAGAATGTAGGTGGTTAAAATTTTTATTTCAAAGATATTTAAAAGTATATAAGATTTGATTTGATATACTCCCTGCTAATGTTTAAAATATGAACATTGTGGGATGTCATTCAGTATGGTTTTACTTGTTTGGAGAATGAGACCTTTTTCATGTTATTTATCCTATACTTACACCTTTTTGGGGGGGAGAATGAGACCTTTTCCATATTGTTTATCCTATACTTACACTTTTAAAATTTTATTTCATTTTCATTCCATTGTCATCTTTTGTTTTACATCACATTTGTTCATGAATATATTTCATTCCCCAATCTACCCTAGAAAATTAACCCTTATAACAAAGGCAAAAAACTAATAAACTCATAAACCATTTTTAACAATTTATGCAATATCTCATGCCCATAATCTCTGCAAAGAAGGAAGGGAGTTGCATTTTCTCAGTTCTTCTCTAGAGCCAAGTTTAGTCATTTTAGTGATGGTATTTAGTTTCTCCTTTTATTTTATCTCCTACTCATTTATAGTAGACATTGGGCATATTGTATTCCTAGTTCTGATTACTTCACTTTACAACATTTCATGTTTTCCCATAGTCTTTGAATTCTTCATTGTCATAAACATATGCTGCTTACACAAATAAAAGATTTTTTGACATACGTTTTTATTTTGAATTCTAAATCCATTCTTTCCCTTCAACCTTTCCTCTTTCCATGAAGAATGTATATATGATACCAACTATACTTGTGAAATCACTCAAAATATCGGGCAGTTTCCTTTCCTGTTTTGTTAGCCAATCTGATGAGTGTACAGATTATTTTAATTTGCATATCTCTAATTATTAGTAAGACAGCACTTTTTATATGACCATTGATAACTTTAATTTCTTCAGTAAATTTCCTGTTCATATCCTTGATCATTTAGCAATTAAAGAATGATTCTTATTTTTATGAATTTGGCTTGATTCCCTATATATTTGAGAAATAAGGCCTTTATCAGAGAAACTTGCTGTAGAAAGAAAGAAAAAGAAAAGAAAACCATTTCCTCCAGTTTCTTGCTTTCCTTCCTATTTTGGCTGCATTGATTTTGTTTGTGCAAAACTTTTAAAATTTAATTAATCATCATCGTGCAATTTACTTTCTGTGATCCTTTCTATCTCTTGTTTGGTCATAAAATTTTCCCTAACTTAACATATCTGACAGATAATTTTTCTATGTTCCCCTAATTTGCTCATGTCATCATTTATATCTGAATCATGTACCCATTTTGACTGTAGCTTGGTATACTGTGTAAAATGTTGATCTCAACCTAGTTTCTGCTAAAATGCTTTTCGGTTTTCCCAGAAATTTATGTATAATAGTGAATTCTTGTCCCAATATCTTGGATTTGGGGGACTATAGATTGCTATAGTCATTTACTTCCATCTATTGTGTATCTAATCTATCTCACTAGTCTACCACTCTATTTTTTTAGCCAGTACCAGAGTGTTTTGATGATTACCACTTTGCAATATAGTTTCAAATCTGATACTGCTAGACTGTCTTCCTTCCCTTTTTTTCATTGATTACCTTGACAATTCTTGATTTTTTGTTCTTCCAGAAGGATTTTGTTATTATTTTTTCTAGATCTATAAAATGATTCTTTGGTTGGTTGATTGGCATGGAAGTGAATAAGTAAATGAATTTAGGTAGAATTGTCTATATTGATTTGGCCTATCCATGAGTAATTAATAAATCTTCAGCTGTTTAGATCTATCTTTGTATGAAAAAATGCTTAGTAATCGTATTCACATAGGTCCTGAGTAGGTCTTGGCAGATAGATTCCAAGTATTTTATATTTGGATACTGTTTGTAGTAATTTTTAAATGGGATTTCTATTTCTATCTCTTTCTGCTGGATTTTGTTGGTGATATATAGAAATGTTATTAATGTATATAGGTTCACTTTACGTCGTGCAACACTACTAAAATTAGTTGTGTCGACTAGATTTTTTAGTCACTTTTCTATGGTTCTCTAAGTACATCATCATATCATCAGCAAATAATGATAGCTTTGTTTTTTTTTCTTCCTTCTTCCTTCAATTAATTTTTCTTCTCATATTGCAATAGTTAGCTTTTCCAGTACAATCTTGAATACTAAAGGTGATAATGGACATCTTTGTTGCACTTCTGATCTTATTGGGAAGGCTTCTTCTTTATCCCCATTACAGATAATGCTTGCACTTAGTTTCAAATAAATACTACTTATAAAAACTCTATTTGTTCCTGTTTTTGATAGAAAAGAGTTTTATTTTGTCAAAAGCTTTTTTCTGCATCTGTTGATATCATGTATTACTTTTGTTGTTGTTTTGTTGTTGATATTGTCAATTATGCCTATTCCTAATATTGAACCAGTCCTGCATTCCTGGTATTAATCTCTAGGATTAATCGTAAAAGGATCTTTGTGAATCGATGAGTAATTGAATGTGTTCATAAGTGTGCTAATTTATGTAAGCAGCATATATTGAAACTGCCTAAGTTGTATAAGTTAGCTTCATTTTTACAATTTTTTAAAATGAAGAATGAAGGATAATTGGTTTAGCTTCTTATTCTGAGTAGAATTCTGAGTAGAACTACAGAAAATTAGAAGCAGTTGGACAAACTTCCTGACCATTTGGAAGAAATTCAGGAATAGGCCTAAAGTAGATTCTTGGTCTATGGGCTATTTGGACGTTATCAGTGTTTTAAGGCTTCTAAAGTTCTGTAGATGTTGTGTCAGTGTATGGTATGTGTCAGTATTCAAAAAGAGTGTTCGTAATGATAGATTTTCAGCATTCACTTTTTTTTTTGAGGGGCAATTGAGATTAAGTGACTTGTTCAGGATCATACAGCTAGTAGGGTCTAAGGCCACATTTGAACTCAGCTTCTTCCAACTGGAGGGCAATGTTCTATCCACTACGCCATCTAGCTGCCCCATAATTATAAATTTTCAACAAAGCATCACTGTAATGATATTTGGTCAAATAAAAATGAAAAGTGACCAGAAATTAAAATAGTTTCTCAAACCATTTTGTTAGAAAATTAAACAAACCAACTTAATGTGGTGATAATGTGGACTTGATTACATCTTGTCAATTATATACTTGGTGGTGTTAAAAAGGAAATTTGGTGTTTTGCTATACTTCATAGGGTTAACTTTAAAATACATTGTCTATACAGGATGGCCAAACAATAAAGTGATTCAATTGAATCAGTTAAATAACTCTTCAAACCAATGAAAATAAGAGTCAAATCCTGAAGCCATTTCATTGTGTATTTATATGGTATTTGC